>NC_071505.1:133193491-137993491 GCF_027887155.1 Malaclemys terrapin pileata
CATGCCATGATTTGGCATAGAGAAATCAATGGGCCTACTTGTGGTAGTAAGAACTCTGCTCAGTAGTGTTAGTGGAATCAGGCCCTTAATTTACAGTGGATTTAGAAGTCATCAGCCCAGTACTTTTGTAATCCTCAAAGGGAGTTTTCCCTGAGTATGGACTACAGGATTAGGCCCACAGTCTTCTCTCAGTGGCTGGGTATCAAAAGGCAGAATAAATGGTCTTAAAGTAATACTGCTAGGCTTTTTGAGCCCCAGATTTTACATGCTTTTAACACTGCATATTATAATAAAAACCACCTTTTTGTTAGGGCTATGTTAAGTATTCTCAATGAAAACCGAAAACATAAGTCGAATTCCCACAAATTCCTTTGGATGGCACTCCATGCAATTTCAGCTGTCTCTGTCCATGCAAAGGTGTTGGCAGCATCAGGCCCTGAGATATTTGAGATTTTTGTATTTTGTTTCAATTTTCTGAAATCAGTCCAATTTGGCAAAACAGCCAAAGTCCTGCAAAATGTTAGGTATTTTGCTTAAAAAGATAGAGGAAGTGAAAATAGTAAAATTTTCACTCTGAAATGGCCATATAATTAAACAAAAACCTTGACATTTTCCAAATTGTGGAATTTTGTTCTTACAAAAATAAACATTTTCACATTAAAAACATGAAATTTAGCAGGTTCTGGAACAAAAAACTCATATTATGAAAAAAAAACATGGAAAGTGAGATTATGGAGCCACAAAATAACTTCTTTTTTGTGGCAAAATTTTGCCCCCCAAAAATCTGCACAGCCCTCCTCCTTATAAGATCTTACTGTGACATATAGTACCTTTCATATGGGCATATACCAAAGTGATTTATGGACTGGGCCAAGTTCTGTGCTGACTTGTGCCCCTTAAAACACCCTTTATTTTAGTGGAACTGTACATGTGTAAGTCAGAGTAGTATTTGGCCACTGTGTTTATGGAGATGACTTCATCTACTTCTGGTCTGGAACACAGCAGTCATGTGCCATCAGCACTAAACAACTGTTTGTAGAATTGAAACTGCAAGGAGAATGTACACTAGCAGAATGGAATGTAATTACCCACACTGAAATTTGGCCAGGACAGCAGGGTTAAGAATTGTGAAAAATATCATAGGACTTTTAACAACCACAATGGTCAGGACTTTGGTTTTCATTTCATTCAAAAAATAGCACTTTCCCAAGCACAGTTCCTTCTACCACCATGCTAGGCATTGACTCGCTATGGACTCAGAAGGAAGAGTGTGCTGTCTGCTGAATCACTATCACCAGTTCCTGCAGTACATACATTTTCCTTGAAAGGCTCATCATTAAGGTCTCTCTCCTGCAATCAGATCTGTGCAGGCAGTCTCTTGCACCCATGTAGAGCCCTATAGACTTCTGTGGAACTCAGTGCAGGCACTGAAGTCCATTTGTGCTGATCTGATTACAGGAGTGAGATGTAAGTGTGAAATTCACTATGTTATGGAGGGCTAACTGCCATACTGTACCCCTGTGTACTGCAGAGGGGAGTCTTCTCATCATCTTGGAATAGGCCAGCTTAGAGAGTTCTGGGGATGGGAAAGTGAATACACAGATTAGTTTCCAAAAAGGGATGTGGAGAAGCTACATAGGAGCTTTTGACCTGTCAGTAGATTAGGGATGAATTTAATTCCCCTCACTCCATGTGTGTGCCCTGCATATAGCACGATTATTCAGGCATTATGATGGGTGAATTTCACCCAGTGATGGGGGAATTTCACCCTAAAGAACCTGGTGGATTATAACTCAGAACCTTATCCTGCAAACACCTATGCATGTGAGAACTTCACCCTTATGAGTACTCCCATTGACAAAGGGATTACTGTAAAATTAGTCAGGTGTGTTGTTGAATCCAATCCTCGTATTACCATGTAAGGTTTGATTTTTTTGTTTGTACCTTAGTATACCTTTTAAAACTGTCTCTGAGCGTGATATAGTTAAATAACGTAGTTCTTTATTTTGTATAAAGCCAACACATAAAAAGTATAGTTGGAGCCCGCATGCACAATTTATTTCATAGGACCTACACTGTGTGCAGTCATTTTTAACAAATACATTTGATTCTGCAGTGGTGTAGTAAAAAATAAACAATTACTATGTGGTTAGAATCAAGAGGGCATTTACTATTATAATACACAGCACTCAAAGTATGTAAAATCTGGGTCCTAACAACTTGACAATATCACTTAAAATGAAAACTATTGTATGTTTTGCACAATTTTCATTTCAAACTGAGGACAAGAAAGACAAAATTGGTTGGTTTATTTTTTTGTCTGGCATCAAAAACTGCTATCTCAAAGCACCAGTGTGTGATTTTTTTCAAATATCATAATCCAGCCTTCTTCTCTACAACCCACTTTGAAAAAAGTGCCTTGCAGATTGTACCTTCCCAGATCTTGGATATAGTATTGCAAATATTTGTCTTTTTAGTGGAATATTTGGTTTATCTATCTATCTTAGGTACTTATATGGTCCCCATCACTATAGTATCTGAGTGCCTCACAATCTTTAATGTATACATGCTCCTAATACCCCGGTGTGGTAGGGAAGTGCTATTATCCCAACCTAATGCTGCTGGTCTTTGCTTGAATAATTGGACAGCTCAAAAGTTCCCAGCAACTCACCCGGCCACTGGATTTTTTCCACTATGTGTATTTCCATGTTATCATGTACCTCAGAAATCACTCTCAGTTGCACAGTATCTGTTCTCAAACTTTTTTTTTTTTTTTTGCTTTAATGAGTGTGATGCCATATCAAGTCAAAGTTATCCTCTCACAATGTGCTCTTTAAGAGGTGTGGATGTTTATATGGTCAGGGGATGCTAGAGAGTGCGGTAGTAGACATGATCAGTGTAAACAAAAAGTATTTAGAAAGTATGTGAGATTGTTTTTTGATGGATAAGATTCTGCTAAAGTGTAGTCTCGATTACCTTTTAAAAGGTCGTCTCTGTTCAGTGTTAAGTCATTTTTATTAATAACCTGTTGTTTTGACTAGTTTAAAGATGGTTTTAAGAAATGTGTTTTGGCGGGATTAGGTATGCTGTATGGACAATAAACTCACCTTGACCTGAACTGCCTGTCCTGTTTTTAGTCGTTCAGCATGAAAATCCTGTAAAAAGAGGTGCATTTCTAGAGCCCAGTACTCTTTTCATAAATTGTTCTCCACAGCAAAGCAACTTATGTAGGTAAGCTGTACATGTAAAATGCCTCCCCATATTTAACTGAGTGTCATGGTAAAATAGACCTACTTTAAAAGTTAACTTGTTGGTCAAGACTTACAGCCACACTCTGGTATGTTTCTCTCATGGAAAGCTCCTGTAGTATTTGACAGAGTTAAAACCAGTAAAAAAAAAAGTGGGTTTTAAGAGCTCTTTGGGGTCTACAGAAATTTTTCTAAAAATGTATGTAATTTATTGGAGAAAGAAATCCTTTCTGTATGTTTTCCAAACCAGCCTATAGAATTCTATCTATAGCAGTTTATTTAATTCTCTATTCATTTATATAGGATGTTTTTTAAAAACTACAAAAAAATTAAGTTCTATTAGACTTTTCCATAAGTGTTGTGCAAAACTTGGAAAAAAAAAAGGCTTTGTGTTGGACAAAGACATGGAGAATTTGAGGAGAAATGGACTTCCATGCAACAAATCTCCTGTTTCAGACTTCGGGCAGGAGAAGTGACCACAACCTTCTGAGGTTCCACCACTTCCTTCACACTCCCATGCAGGTTTTAAGTTCATGGATACGTTCTGTAAGCTGACCATTCCTTCCCATTCACTTGCGTGGCGTGACCACAGTGCCCCTTCTCCCCCACTCCACAGTGCCGTATAAAGAGACACTGCAAAGACTTAGTGATCTCTGTGTGGCCTTTACACTGCCTATTCAGTAAAAACAGCAGGCCAAATTATCTGCTGGCATACCTTCATTGACTTCACTAGAGTTACACCTGCTAATGGCAGGAGTGAATTCGGCTCAGCATTTCAGGTCTTGGGTGCCCATAAGGAGGACCAAGATTCACTACTAAATGAGGAACCACTTCTGACGGGATCCCTGGGGTACAGCCTGGAACTGTAGGCCCCCTTAACTCTCTAACTTGGGCTATATCTCACAATGCTTTGCCAGTGACAAAACGCTTCCAGGCGCTATCATCACTCAGCCACCAGCACATGCAGAGTCACACCCAACTAAATTGCATGAATGCTCTCCAAGCCACTCATGAACTATACACAGGGAAACAAATCTCCCAAGCCCCCAGCCTTGCACCCCAGAAATATACCATCTTACACTGCTCAAGACCGTTTCTTGAACAGTGCAAGCTCATTCATTAGCTTGCCACTTTGTCAAATGAAAGTGGACATGCACCAGTCTTTGTAATCTGAGCAGATTTCCCAAGCACTTTAGACAAACTCACTGGTAAAGATAAAACATTAAATTAATTTTATTAACTACAGAAAGATAGATTTTAAGTGATTATAAGTGGTAGACAGGTCAGAGGTAGTTACCTTAGGAAAATAAAAAGTAAACACGCATTCTAAATCCTAAACTTTTAGACTAAGCAAGAGCTGAATCAAACTTTTTTGACCCCACTGGATGTTGCAGGTATGTTACAGTTCTTAATACACAGGCAGAATTTCCTTCTCAGCCTGGGACCAGTCTCAGTTCAAAGTCTTTGTCTTCCCAGTGTCCTTGTTGCCTTCAGCATAGGTGGGGGAGGAGAAAGATGATCTCATGATGCCACTGCGCCTTATTTTATACTCTCAATCCATGTCCCTGGAAAGATCCATGTCCTGGTGGGTCTTGCTGAGTCACAGTGTGGAGCAATCCTCATTGTGTGGTGCACAACTGTCTCTTAGGCCTTATCTACACTATAAAGTTTTGTCTGCAAAAGTTATGCCACTTTAATTAAAGCACTTTAACTAAAACCGCTGTTGCATGTCCACACTATGCTCCTCATGTCGGTGGAGCGCATCCACACTAGCAGCTCTTGCATTGACACAGCAGTGCACTGTGGGTAGCTATTCCACTATGCAACTGGCCTCAGGGTGCTTTGGGAAGGGTTTGCAATGCCTCATGGGGAATGTATAGTGTCACATGATGCAGGTTTCTCGAGCGTGGTGGTGGGGGATGGGGACGGGATAGCAGGCTGACCGACCTATCCTGAGACATCAGCCCCTAGCTCTGCTCTGCACAGCAGTCTCTCCCCCCATCCTGGTAGAAGCAATTTGTTCTACCTGCCTGCCTGGGTTTTGCCACCAAAAGTAGCTTTGTAGTGTGTATGCCTAGACTGTTTTGTCAGCAAAAGGCAGCTTTTGCCAACAAAGCTTTGTAGTATAGAAAAGGCCTTACTGAACTGTAGATCTCTTGTTTACAATTCCCCTGCTGGTCATGGATTTTTTTAACGCCTGCCTGGGTGTGGGTCACCTCCTTTGTTGTCACCGCAGAGCTAGCAGTGGGGGACTTCCAAACTCACAACATATTGCAATAACCATATAGCAACATCTCATAACTTCATATTACACTAATGATATACACATTTTGACAGAACAATGAGTTTCAGCAGATCATGACCTTTCGTATGGTATCTTACATGGCATGCTTTGTTAGAAGTATCACAACTATATACGAGTGATGAATATGGGGGTTACAGGGTGCTACTTTGAGGTACAGTGTCACACCACTATAAAGAGATCTTTTGCAGGGGGGGCTCCAGGCACCAGCTCAAGGCACTCAGAATCACAGAAATGTAGGACTGGAAGGGATCACAGTAGGACATCTAGTCCAGTTTCCTGCACTCAAATAGGACTAAATATTATCTAGACCATCCCTGACAGATGTTTGTCTAACATGTTCTTAAACAACAGAAATTCCACAACCTCCCTATATAATTTGTTCTAGTGCTTACCTACCCTCACAAATAGGAAATTTTTCCTAATGTCTAACCTAAATTTCCCTTGCTGCAACTTAAGCCCATTATCACCCTCCTTTTTATAACAATCTTGTACTTACTTGAAGACTGTTATCATGTCCCCCACAGTCTTCTCTTTTATAGACTAAACAAACCGAATGTTTTCAATCTTTCCTCGTAGGTCACATTTTCTAGACCTATACTCATTTTTGTTGTTCTCCTCTAGACCTTCTCTAATTTGTCCACATCTTTCCTAAACTGTGGTGCCCAGAAATGGACACAGTACTCCACTTGAGGTCTTATCAGTGCTGAGATGACTGGAAGAATTACTTCTTGTGTCTAGTGTACAACACTCCTGCTAATACAACCCAGAATGACATTTGCTTTTTTTTGCAACGGTGTTATATTGTTGACTCATATTTAGTTTGTGATCCACTGTAACCCCCAGATCCTTTTCTACCATACTTCTTCCTACGCAGTCATTTCCCATTTTGCATTTGTGCAATTGGTTATTCCTTCCTAAGTGCAGTACTTTGCATTTGTCTTATTGAACTTCATCCTTTTTATTTCAGACTGTTTCTCCAGTTTGTCAAGATCATTTGAATTCTCATTCTGTCCTCGAAAGCACTGCAACCCCTCCTAGCTTAGTGTCGTCTTTAAATTTTATAAGTGTACTCTCTATGTCATTATCCAAATCATTTATGAAGATATTGAGTAGAACTGGACCCAAGACAGATCCCTGTGGGACCCCACTCCATATGCCCTTCCATCTTGACTGAAGCATTGATTACTATTCTCTGAGTACGGTTTTCCAAGTAGTTGGATCCACTTTACAATGTGTTGGTCTAGGCTACATTTCCATAGTTTGCTTATGAGAAGGTCATGTGAGACAGTACCAAAAGCCTTAGTAAAGGCATGATATAGCACATCTACTGCTCCCCGCATCCACAAGCTTGTTACCCTATCAAAGGATATTAGGTTGGTTCTTGACAAATCCATGTTAACTGTTACTTATAACCTTATTTTCTTCCAGGTGTTTACAGACTTGATTGATTATTTGCTTCATTCTTTCCAGGTACCAAAGTTAAGTTGACTGGTCTATAATTCCTTGAGTTGTCCTTATTCCCCTTTTTCTAGCTAGCTACTACGCCCTTTTCCAGTCCTCTAGGATCTCTCCTGTCCTCCACAAGTTCTCAAAGATAATAGCTAAGAGCTCAGAGATCTCCTCAGCATGGTCCTTATGTATTCTAGGATGTATTTTGTCAGGCCCTGCCGACTTGAACACATCTAACTTGTCTAAGGCCTTGTCTACACTGCTTACTAATTAACAAAAAACACCCCCCTGAGCAATGCAAGTTTCAGTGCTCTAAAGTGGCAGTGTAGACAGTGCACCAGCGCTGGGAGCCGCAATCCTAGCGCTGATAACTACTCCCCTTGTGGGGGTGGCTTTTTTACAGCGCTGGGAGACCTCGCTTTCTCCACCTTCTGTAATAAAAAGTTGTCTCCAGTGGATTCCAAGAACTTGCTGGATAATCTGTGCCCTGCTGTATTATTTTCCCAACAGATGTCTGGGTAGTTGAAGTCCCCTATCACCATCAAGTCCTGTGCTTTGGATGATTTTGTTAGTTATTTAAAGAAACTTTCATCCATCTTTCTGGTTAGGTGGTCGATAATAGAACCGTACCATGACATCACCCTTGTTTTTTAACCCTTTTATCCTTACCCAGAGATTTTCAACAGGTCTGCTTTACACTTCTATCTCAACATCAGTGCAAGTGTATACATCTTGATATACTAGAAAACACTGCTCCCTTTTCCCCCTGCCTGTTCTTCCTCAACAAGCTGTATCCTTCTATACCAGCATTCCAGTCATGTGAATTATCCCACCAAGTCTCTGTGATGCCAATTATATCATAATTGTGATTATTCATTAGTATATCCAGTTCTTCCTGTTTATTCCCCAGACTGCTGGCATTAGTATACAAACATCTAAGATTTTCATTAGATTTAGCCTCCATATTCCCTCTTGTCTCTTTTTGTCCATGATGCGATTGCCTATGTTCCCCCCAGATTCTGATCCTTCATCCAGATCTACATGTTCTGGACTTATCTGTGGGCTTTTGTCTCCTGCCCCCATCCAGCCTATTTTAAAACCTGCCTCACTAGGTTAGTCAGTCTCTATCTGAAGATACTCTTTCCCTTCTTTCAGAGGTGGACCCCATCGCTGTTCAGCAGGCCTTCTCAGAACAGCATCCCATGGTTGATAGTATTTTTCTAAACGGAATAGAATTGTAATTCATATTGGTTCGTTTTAACACTGGTGGCTTTTTATAGGGAACAGGAAAACAATAACCTTCCAGTGTTATACAGATGATAGACTGAAGTTGAAAAAACAATGAGGAGTACTTGTGGCACCTTATAGACTAACAAATTTATTTGGGCATAAGCGTTCATGGGCTAAAACCCACTTCATTAGATTTTAGCCCACGAAAGCGTATGCCCAAATAATATTATTAGTCTATAAGGTGCCACAAGTACTCCTCGTTGTTTTTGCTGATACAGACTAACACGGCTACCACTCTGAAACCTGAAGTTGAAAAGATTCTGTGCATATTTCATTGTAAGCCACTAGGTGGTAGTAGTGTGACTCAGTACCAAGTTCAGATTGTGAGGAAGAGAAAAGAGAAAAAACCTAAATCCACCGTAGTAGTAAATATTGTAATTATAATGTGTGGAAAAGTGACACACCAAGCTGTGACGCCTTGGGGTTTAACCCATACCAGCAAGGGGTTGTGTCACCGCCTGCCCTGCAACTCTGGGTGCCTTCAATGCTATGCTGCTCTGGCTCACAGCCTGGACACCAACACCCAACCTTACAAGCATGCAGGTATCATCACCCTGACTTCCACTGCCCAGTTACTTTTTACAGAGGGACTCCAACACCCTCCCAGTCCTGAATTTCCCCAGAACTGTCTGCCAGTGTGACAATCTGCTGGGGTTCCCAGAACTGTGAATTACTTTGTTCTTCCTTGCAACCTCAGCAAGCAATTGTTTTTGCTACTGCTAAACTGTGTGACAACTCCCTGACACACCAGCTTGTCTGCCTTGCCAGCCAACTCTTCCGGGCTCTACCAGGCCAAACCTTGCTTGCAGGTAACAAATAGTGAACCCAAATTCACAAGTTCCCAAGAGGCACCCCTGCAGCGTCCAGCCCTCTTCAGGAGCACTCACAGAAGTTAGTAATTTAATTGCTCTGATAGAGAGACAATACAGCTAATTAATTTAACGGGGGGTTGACAAACTCTTATTTCAATCACAGCATTGAATTAGTTTGTAGTAAAAGTAAAACAAGTTTATTAAACAAAAAGTCATAGTTTTAAGTGATAACAAGTATAGGGAATAAAGACAGAAAGGGTTAAAGCCACACACACAGAAAAGTAAAAATACATTTCTAAAACTAAAGCCTAATTTTAGCAAGCTACAATCTTTGCCTAGGCAGGTTTCTCACCTATATTCAGTTCCAAGAGATTTCTACCCCCCTTAGTTGAAGAACCATTCTGTGATTTCAAGCGCTCTGATCCCTTGAATCCCTCAAGTGATGGACAACTATGGGGTTCTCTTCCATTCTTTTTGTAGTCCAGTAAACCTCTGAAATGTATTCCTTGAAAAGTACGCCCAGACAAAGCATCTCTCTCCTGCTGGAGTGGAGACCCCATGCTGTCTTCTCCACTGCTGGTTAGCTTGATATCTTTGTTTATCTTATATGTAAATTTACTTTCATTGTCTCCGTCTAATGACCAGGCTGGTCAGACAAGCAAATACACATTCCTTTGTCTAGGGCAGACTACGCTTATTCTTTGCTTGCCAAACACATTTTAAGAATATAATTCAAGCAAATACTTATAACTCTTTGTACACACCCTGTAGATAAATCTCACAAGAAAATTACTGATCAGTGAGTAGTTAGTTTTCAATGATCTAGGCCAGTTTTTGGGTATATCATGATAACAGTGTTAGGTGTAGTGAGTTTGTCCGGCCTGACAAGAGTTGCTGACACAGAGTAGCGAACTACCAATGGGTTTCTGTGTCAGACAAGCTAATAAGGAAAGTTGTTGAGTTTTTTTTAACATATGATACTAAATCAAAACTAATTAAAAAATTAGAAGGTGTCCCTCATTTACTTAGAATATTTTTTCAAGCTCTTAATATGTAGATGGCCTTTGTTCCCACACTTTCATAAAATCCTTGGGGAAATACTGCCCTTCACTTCTAAGCATAAACCGTTCCCATCTAAATAAAGAATAAGAAAAAAGAATAATTTCCATTACTAAATTAATCACAGACATTATAAAAGACTTCCAAAATCTCATGATCCAGCCATTGAGGAAAATGAAGGACTGTTCCCTATCATAATTTACAATGCTCTGTTCAGTTAACAGTGGTTTTAAATAGCAGTGGGGTTTCAACTACCTTCCTACATGTCTAAGGCCTTGTCTACACTACGAGAGTAGTTCGATTTTACTTAAATCGAATTTTTGGAATCGATATTGCAAAGTCGAACGTGTGTGTCCACACTAAGGACAGTAATTCGACTTTGTGAGTCCACACTAACGGGGAAAGCGTCGACATTGGAAGTGGTGCACTGTGGTCAGCTATCCCACAGTTCCCGGAGTCCCCGCTGCCCATTGGAATTCTGGGTGGAGCCGCAAATGCCTTCTGGGTAAAAAAAAGGTGTCCAGGGTGCTTTTGGGTAACTGTCGTCATCCGTCCATCACTCCCGCCCTCCCTCCCTGAAAGCGCCGGCGGGAAATCAGTTCGCGCACTTTTCTAGTCAGTGACAGCGCGGACGCCACAGCACTGCGAGCATGGAGCCTGCTGCAACCATCACTGCAGTTGTGGCCGCTCTCAACGCCTCGCAACTTATCATACACCTTTCCCTGAGGCAGATGCAGAAAAGTCAGGCGAGGAGGCTACGTCAACGCGGTGATGGCCTGAAGTCTGAGAGTAGCACAGACCTCTCAGAAAGCAGGGGACCCAGCGCCGAGAACATCACGGTGGCAATGGGTCATGTTGATGCCGTCGAAAGGAGATTCTGGGCACGGGAAACAAGCACTGAGTGGTGGGACCGCATAGTGCTGCAGGTCTGGGATGAATCCCAGTGGCTGCGAAACTTTCGCATGCGGAAGGGAACTTTCCTGGAACTTTGTGAGTTGCTGTCCCCTGCCCTGAAGCGCAATGACACCCGGATGCGAGCAGCCCTGACTGTCCAGAAGCGAGTGGCCATAGCCCTGTGGAAGCTTGCAACGCCAGACAGCTACCGGTCAGTCGCGAACCAGTTTGGGGTGGGCAAATCTACCGTGGGGGTTGTTGTGATGCAAGTAGCCAAGGCAATCGTTGATGTACTGCTGCCAAAGGTAGTGACCCTGGGAAACGTGGAGGCGATCATAGATGGCTTCGCAGCGATGGGATTCCCAAACTGCGGTGGGGCCATAGATGGAACTCACATCCCTATCCTGGCACCGGAACACCAGGCCAGCCAGTACATTAACAGAAAGGGCTACTTTTCCATGGTGCTGCAAGCACTGGTGGACCACAGGGGACGTTTTACCAACATCTACGTGGGATGGCCGGGCAAGGTTCATGACGCTCGTGTTTTCAGGAACTCTGGTCTGTTTAGACGGCTGCAGCAAGGTATTTACTTCCCGGACCACAAAATAACTCTTGGGGATGTGGAGATGCCTATAGTCATCCTCGGGGACCCAGCCTACCCGCTAATGCCCTGGCTCATGAAGCCCTATACTGGCGCCCTGGACACTGAAAAAGAACTCTTCAACTACCGGCTGAGCAAGTGCAGAATGGTGGTGGAGTGTGCTTTTGGCCGTCTCAAGGGGAGATGGAGAAGCTTACTGACTCGCTGTGATCTCAGCGAAACCAATATCCCCATTGTTATTGCAGCTTGCTGTGTGCTCCACAATCTCTGTGAGAGCAAGGGGGAGACCTTTATGGCGGGGTGGGAGGTTGAGGAAAATAGCCTGGCTGCTGATTACTCACAGCCAGACAGCCGGGCGATTAGAAGAGACCAGCGGGAAGCGCTGTGCATCCGGGAGGCTTTGAAAGCAAAGTTCCTGAGTGAGCAGGGTAACCTGTGACTTTAAAGTTTGTGTATTGAGAAGCTAAACCTGCCCCCATTTCTTTGCCCAGTTAATGTTGACTATCCTATCCAGTTACATACCCCCTTCACCCCACTTCCAACACACGTTTCAAAATAAAAATAGTTCTACTTTGTTAAAGCACACCGTTTTCTTTAATACTGTATTCGCGGGAATTTTTTAAAACTGGGACGCAGACTGTGGTGCGGAGCGGGTGTACTGTAGTGGCGCGAATGCAGCTTCTAAACTCAAGGATTGACAGGCT
The DNA here is from genome assembly GCF_027887155.1 of Malaclemys terrapin pileata. NCBI lineage: Eukaryota > Metazoa > Chordata > Testudines > Emydidae > Malaclemys > Malaclemys terrapin. Next base: position 133,205,854 of record NC_071505.1, read on the forward strand.
CCGCTGCGGTGGGATGGTTGTTTCAACGGAGCCTGTCACCCCTCCTGATAGGGACTGTGTGTATGGGGGGGTCTATGTGACTTTGTGGCAGGGGGAGGACGGTTACAGATCCCCTGCTGTGTGGCTCTGTGATCCTGCCTAAGGACCGCCGCTTAAGATCTGTAACTGCCCTCCCCTGCCACAAAGTCACAGAGCAACCCACCCCCCACCACATAACATGAAAACAACCTCCCAGACTAACCAGGGTAACTAGTCACTGCATCACTGCACTATGTATGTGCCCTGCTGCTGTGCCTGCCCCCGACTATATACCCTGCCAAAGGTGACTGTCCTGTCGAATTACCAACCCCCTATCCCCCCCTCCTGCAAAAGAACATGATGGAAACAGTAGTTAACAGAAACGTATTTTTTATTATCAACCAAACATGGAACTGGGAAAGTGAAACTTGGACGGGGGCTTGTGTCAGGCGGGAAGGAAAGAACTTGTCAAATTTTGGGGAATGAGAGCCTTCTGCTGCTCGAGCTCTCTGCAGGGGTGGAGTGAGAGTTAGCAGGGACTCTGCCGCCTCTCCTTCTGTGCACTTTGGGTTAGGGGAGTATGGGACTTGGTGGCGGGGGAGGGCGGTTAGAGATGGACTGCAGCGGGGCTCTGTCCTCCTGCCTCCGTTCCTGCAGAACATCCACAAGGCGCCGGAGCGTGTCCGTTTGCTCCCTCATTAGTCCAAGCAGGGTTTGAGTCGCCTGCTGGTCTTCCTGACGCCACCTCTCCTCCCGATCCATGTTGGCTTGGTGCATTCGGGTCAAGTTCTCCCGCCACTGGGTCTGCTGTGCTGCCTGGGCTCTGGAGCAGGCTATAAGCTCCGAGAACATGTCCTCCCGTGTCCTCTTCTTCTTATGCCTAATCCGCGCTAGCCTCTGGGAGTGTGATGACAGGCTAGGTTGTGAGACAGTCGCAGATGGGGCTGTGGGAATGGGAAAAAGGGAGTGAATTCCTCAGAAAGATAAATGTAGTTGTGAACAAAGAACATAGTCTTTCTCTGTTAACAAGACCATGCACAGCACCTCTCACATGCGCACTCAGCACAAGGTCGAATTCTCGGCCTTCGCATTCAGTGCCTGGGGTCTTCTACAGCACATTTGAGAAGCCTCTCAGGAGAACGGAATTTCTGTTGCAGGCAGACATGGTAAGCCGTAGACTTGTGGCAGCTTAAAACTTTAATATTAGCAATGGCCTCATTTCACATTGAAATCAATGTCGGTCCCTGCTGCCAGCAATTCGGCAAGCAGGAAGTCTGCTCCTGTCCCACACCCTCGCGGCTGTCCCCGGGAACGATCCCTTTCGGCTGCCCCTCTCCCGCCTCCACCGCGTGGCTGCAAACCAGCGGTTACAGTTCTGTAAAGGAACGGCAAAGCAGTCCCAACACTAACATTCCCCTACCTCATTCAAAGCAGGTCATCATGAGCGACATCACCCTCATGAGGATCTCTGACAGCGAGAAAGAGAGAATGCTCCGGGAAAGCCTGCAAAGACCAGGGCCGTATGCCGCCATGCTGTGCAGAGCAATGATTCCAGAGTACTTGATAGTCTCGTGGCGTGGCAACGTGTCCTACTACGGAGGACCCAATAAGGCCGCTCTCCCCAAGAACCTAATGCAGCGGATTTCCAATTACCTCCAGGAGAGCTTCCTCGAGATGTCACAGGAGGATTTCTGCTCCATCCCCGGACATATAGACCGCATTTTACTGTAGCTGCTGTAGCAGTGACTAACCAGTAGAGCGGCTTGGGCAGGACAATCATGCAAAACCGGACATTGCTAGATTTTTTTTCAATAGTTGCACTGCCCATGACTGAACCGTTAAGCTAATCAAACTAATCATGAGAAACCCATTTTTTAAATTGTTAATATTCCTGTTCTGTTACAAATAAATGTTTAGATTTTTACAACACTTACTGGCTGATCCTTCCCCAGATTCTGTGTCCGGGGTAACGGCTGGGGAGGGTTGGTAGGGGATCTCTGTAAGGGTGATGAAGAGATCCTGGCTGTCGGGGAAATCAGCGTTGTGAGCGCTGTCGACTGCCTCGTCCTCCTCATCTCCTTCCTCATCTTCCCCGTCCGCTAACATGTCCGAGGATCCAGCCGTGGACACTATCCCATCCTCAGAGTCCACGGTCACTGGTGGGGTAGTGGTGGCGGCCGCACCGAGGATGGAATGCAGTGCCTCGTAGAAACGGGATGTCTGGGGATGGGATCCGGAGCGTCCGTTTGCCTCTTTGGTCTTCTGGTAGCCTTGTCTCAGCTCCTTGATTTTCACGCGGCACTGCGTTACATCCCGGCTGTATCCTCTCTCTGCCATGTCTTTAGAGATCTTCTCGTAGATCTTTGCATTCCGTCTTTTGGATCGCAGCTCGGAAAGCACGGACTCATCGCCCCACACAGCGATGAGATCCAAGACTTCCCGATCAGTCCATGCTGGGGCCCTCTTTCTATTCTGAGATTGCACGGCCATCACTGCTGGAGAGCTCTGCATCGTTGCCAGTGCTGCTGAGCTCGCCACGATGTCCAGACAGGAAATGAGATTCAAACTGGCCAGACAGGAAAAGGAATTCAAATTCAAATTTTCCCGGGGCTTTTCCTGTGTGGCAGTTCAGAGCATCCGAGCTCGTACTGCTGTCCAGAGCGTCAACAGAGTGGTGCACTGTGGGATAGCTCCCGGAGCTATTAGCGTCGATTTCCATCCACACCTAGCGTAATTCGACATGGCCATGTCGAATTTAGCGCTACTCCCCTCGTCGGGGAGGAGTACAGAAGTCGAATTAAAGAGACCTCTATGTCGAACTAAATACCTTTGCGGTGTGGACGGGTGCAGGGTTAATTCGATGTAACGGCGCTAACTTCGACATAAACGCCTAGTGTAGACCAGGCCTAATAGATTTCACAGTTACAAAATGTTTCAGATATTTGTCTTAAATATAATTTTCTCAGTTTCATCCCATTAGTCTTAATTAAAGCTCCCTGGATCACCTTCATTACCCTAAACAATTTCCCCCCTTCCTTGTTTTATACACCCTTCAAATACATATCAGCTGTTATCATATTCTACCCCATAGTTGTCATTTGGCTAAAATCCCATATTTAGTTTACTCAAAAGTCAATTATTCCAGCCCTTTTGTAATTTTTGTTGGCATTGCTTTCTCTGCTCAGATGAATGTTTTATACTGTAGGAATTATTTTGGGGGAGTCCTATAGTCTGTGCAATACAGAAGGTCAAACTAGATGATCACAGTGTTCCCTTTTGGCCTTAGAATCTATGAATCTATACATGCAATCAGCATTTATTTTGTCTCTTTGCTTTGCATTGTTTTTTTTTTTTTTTTTTTGCGGTTCATTAATAAAAGGAGATGGCCTGACAAATATTGGAGAAAAAATCCCTCTGTTTATCCACAGAACAGGTTCAGCATAGGCAACAACAGTGCAAGCTTCAATGTACGCTGTCCTCCCACCTATGTGCCTCAACTGGGACCCAAAGAGACAACCTCTAGGCAAGAAAATAGAGTTTGTGGTTTATTTAGCTCTTGTCCTTGGCTGCTAGTTTGTTTGTCATCTTTACTACAAATAACTGACCTGGCCTTGCAAGCTTCAGTGTCTGGAGCGTCCATTGACATTCATGGGAACTGTGCAGATAGAGGTATGCACCCTTTGCTTCATTTGATGGTCATTTTGCCTTCTATGCCCCACTCCTCCTCTCTTCTGTTTCACAAAAATAATAATAGTTACTGAGCAAAGGTGGCCCAAAGAGTTCTACAAATTGGCCAGTAACCTACCACACCTTCAGTACAGAGAAGACAGCCCCCAAAGGCAATGGATGCCAAAACATAATATCCCATCTAGATCCAAGCATCCAAGCTGCATTGAATAATAACATCTATATTCTCCAAAGGCCTATTGAAGAGGAGAGTGGCAACAATCTGCCCCATTTTATGGACAATAGGCACAGCCTTTGGGCTTCTGTCACACAATGCTAATGTGACACCATTGGTTAGTTCTTTGTAATTTCTGTTCACTTTCACTTGAATACAATTTGCCTATCACAGCTATTGCCCTGGCCAAGCCCCGCACCCCCCTACCCCCCCCCCCACGTTTCCAGTGTCACTTCTGAGCATAATGTTGTTGACGCACAATTTTATCACGAGTCTTATGTAATTTGGCATATTTATGAAAGACCCATGTCCTGAAGTGGTCTGATTACATGAAAAAAGCAGTGGACAAATAAAAAGAAATCAGAATTTATTATTTTTAAACTCTTAATTTTTGAGCCAATCTCATAATTTCTGGATTCTGATTTATATTTTTGAATGCTAAGGATAGACAATCAATCTTAAGCATGTAATTATTTTACGCACACCCTAAGCTAAATATTCAGAAGGTAAAGATCTCTTGCAGTCTCAAAAACATACTTGTATGTCTCATAACTAAGGCATCAATGATGGTGCGATGACCCATGATGCAGCTATGGTCAACTTCAGACTATGTCACATATCCTTGACGAGTGCCCACTGACTTATTTCAATGGCAGGCTACCAGCTCTCCACCTGACTGATGCCATCAAATGGCTGAGCACTCTGTGTATACGCTAATATATACGCCTGAGAAATGGTCACTTGGGAAAGCGGGGTGTGCAACTGTGCTCCTAGGCACCTGCTTGTGACTGTCTTGAGTTTTCACACATGCAACAACTTTGTCCATGAGCCAAGGAATGTTCATGCACAAACAAATGTTTATGCACATTCCAGAGTTTTGCACATAGGCATTTTGCATTAAGCACACACGAGTGGTGGGGGGGGGGGTCCGTTGCATATGAAAGCTAAACGTGTTTCCAGGGGCAAATGGGTTTCCACAAACATTAGTGAGCTGGTTTTCCCCAGGGTAAATGAGTAGTTTTTTCCTTAACGTGCAGGTGGGTGGTTTTTTCATACACCAAGGAGCGCTTCAGACTAACAGCCGTGTTAGTCTGTATCCGCAAAAAGAAGAACAGGAGTACTTGTGGCACCTTAGAGACTAACACATTTATTAGAGCATAAGCTTTCGTGGACTACAGCCCACTTCTTCGGATGCTTGCTACACACAGGGTGGTTTTGACAGTTGGCACAGGTGTGTGACCCCGGAGACTAGGCTTGGGCCTGCTGCCTTTGATAACCACCGAGCCCTCAGGCGTGACGTATAGCTGCAGCAGGAGCGGTTTCACCCCGCCCCCACGGCGGCGAACAACAGTTTCCACGCTCACAGCAGGCACCGTTTACTGCGGCAGCGGCGCAACCTCCGGCTGCCCGCTCTCGCTCTCCTCCTGGAGATTCTGCGCCTGCGCGGAAGCTCATCCAACCGGCGCGCGAGCGGCACGGAGAAGGAGACGTTTTATTGGTGGAGCGGCTTAAAGGGAACCTGTGACGTCAGGCAGCGTGGAAGCCAGTAGGCGAGCGAGCGGTGGCCGCCGCAGCGTAAGGAGGCGGGGGCAAGAAGCCGGTTGGAGGGAGCGCGCGCGGAGGCTGTTTCCTCACCGCATCATGGTCCGGTTCGCTTTGACCATCGTCCGGCAGTGAGTGGAGGGGGGCGGGGTGAGAGCGAGAGCCCGGACCCCAATCCGCCCCCCCCCGGCAGCGGCGGAGTCGGCTCCTGCTCCAGTGGCGACCCCCCCCCGGGGGTGCGAGGCTGGCCCGTGCTGGGGCCGCCCCCGCCGGCAGGTCCTAGGGCGCCGGCTCGGACGCTGGAGGGGCCGCGCCCCTCCCCTGGCAGGGCGGCTGCCCCCTCCCGCGCTAGCTTCGACGGAGCGAGGCCCCGCACGCGCCGGAGCCCGGGGGACAGGCTGCGGGGCGGGCACGGGCCGCTGGCGGGAGAAGGGGCCCGGGCCCGGAGCGGGGGCCGGAAGTTCTTCTTAGGCCCCGAGTCTGGCCATGAACCGCCTCCGCCCCTCAGCGCTGCGTCCTGCTGGCCGGTGTCTGGCGGGGCTCGTTGATGGGCTGCCTGCGGCGCCCTGCGAGAAGGGAACTTCCGGCCTCTTCCTCCGTCCCCCGGCAAAGCTGCGGCGCGGCCTGGGGCCTGGGGCAGGAGGCCACACAGCATTTGAGTGGGCAGAGCAAGGCTGGGAGTCCCAGGCATGCCCAGGGTGTGCGACTTGCTGTGAGGATGGAAATGGAGTCGTGTTCAGCACCTAAAACTTAGATCGCTCCAGCTGCGTCTCTCGGCAGGGCTGTGAAAAACCTTGCACTGTGGTTAGGGCAACCTGACCCCTGGTATAGGTGCGGCTAGGTCAATGGAAGAATTCGTCTGTTAACCCACCTACAGAAAATCCCCTTCCCACACTGCTGGGGGAATTCGGTGCCGAAAAATTAAGAATTCTGTGCAGAGTATTTTAAAATTCTGCAAATTTTATTTGTCAAAATAACACTATATAATCACATGGGTTTCAATTATTTTGATAAATTATTTCAAAATACCTGTCACCAAGTATGTCTGCCACAATAGAGACACACAAAAAGTTTCCCCCAAGAGTAGAGAGTTGAAGAAACCCCTATGATAACCCAGTTCCTGTTTCTCAGCCCCCTTACCCATAGAGCCCAACCCTGGGGCCTTCCCTGGCACAGACACTCCTCCCCCCAGCCCAGCCGCGGCCCCTCCCAGCCCAGACACTCTCATCCTCTACCCCCTAGGTCAGGCCTGCACAACATACGGCCCGCGGGGGCTCACTGTGCAGCCCGCAGGGGCTGAGTAGGTGGGCTCACTGTGTGGCCTGTGGGGGGGGTGAGTAGGCAGTGGCAGGGAGTGAGTCGACAAGCCGGGGGAGGGGGCCGAGGAGGCAAGCATCGAATCGGTGGCTGACCTGTTCTACTGATCTGGTCTGGCTCCCATCCCCTTTCCCAGGGCCAGCTCCAGGCACCAGCAAAACAAGCAAGTGCTTGGGGCAGCTTTCTGGCACTGGCCATCATAGGCGCCGACTCTGGGGCATGGGGAAAAAGTGCCCCTGCCACCCCAGCTTGCCTTCGCTCCGCCTGCTCCCCTGAGAGCGCCACCGCCACTCTGCTTCTCCCCCCTCCCTCCCAGGCTTGCCGCGTGCGAAACAGCTGTTTCATGCAGCAAGGCTGGGAGGGAGGACAAGCCGAGCAGCGGGGCGCTCGGGGGAGACGGAGGTGGTGGAGCAGAGGTGAGCTGGAGCGGGGAGTGGTTCCTCTTCCCCCCGTTTCTTTCTGCGCCCCCCTACGCTAGCTCACCTCCGCTCCGCCTGCTCCCCTGAACGCACCACTGTTCCACTTCTCCGCCCTCCCTCGCCTGAGAGGGAGGGGGGAGCAGGCGGAGAGGAGGTGAGCTAGGGTGGGAGGTCACGGGGGGCCCCGCAGGAAGCAATGGTGGGGGGGAAATGCGGCACACCAGGGGAGGAGGCAGGGCTGGGGATTTGGGGAAGAGGTTCAGAAGGGTTGGGGTTGCAGCGGGGCCGGGGGCAGAGGGGCATGGAAAAAAAAGGAGGGGAGGCCAAAAAATTTTTTTGCTTGGAGCGGCAAAAATCCTAGAGTCGGCCCTGCCCTCTCCAAGTGTTGCAGCTGTCTGGAGGTGCCTGCCTTCCACACCTTCCTCATTCACATCTCATTCATTCAACAGGGCAATTGATTACAAAGTGGGGGGGAAGATTTTATTCTACTTCTAGCAAAAAGACATTTTTCTTTTACCTTAATTATACTACCTTAGGGGCCCGCTATAACAAATTACCGAGGTTCAATACTGCTGTTTCGGTGGGGTGACGCTGGGGAAGGAGGGTTTGTTTCCACGGGGCAGGTGGCGCTAGGGGGGCGGAGGGGGTGTGTTTTGGCAGCACTGGGGGGGGGGGTTGTTTTTGTGGGACGGGTGGCGCGGTGTTGTTTTGGGGGGGCTGTGTGGCACTGGGGCGGGGTTGGCGGCTCTAGGGGGGTTTCGGCCCTCAGCTGTTTTCTTTGGAGTATTATGGCCCTCGCCACTTTACGAGTTGTGCAGGCCTGCCCTAGGTGCTAGCTGTGTCCTCTCTCTCCCTCCCCCCCCCCCCCCAAGACATTCACACCCCCTCCTCCACAGAGCCCAAAGATCCAGAGGAAGAAACTGCCTGATACTGGGTTTCCTGTGCACCGCTGCCTCCTTCCTTCAGGGTGTGCTGGGAACCCTCCAGTTCCTTCCCCCTTCTTTCCCCCCCTCCCCCCCACCTTGTCTTCTATTTGCGAGCTGGGCTCTGCCAGGTAAAGGGAGGGGCATCTGACATCTCTGCAGCCCATTTTGGGGGGGGACGTTAATTTCTGCAAAATTATGCAGTGGTGCAGAATTTCCCCAGGAATTCCCACCTGTGCCACTCTAGCAGTTGTAGTGTAGACGTATCCTGAGTTGCACCTTGCTAAGGTATTAGCTTTGCCTCACTAGTGTGAATGGATGTTCCCTCATCCCTTAGTTTCTGCAGTGGTCATTGTTCGCATCGTAATTACCTTTACAAAGATTCCCAGACATAATAGCTTTGGATGCATGCACTCTGTTTAAGATACCATTTGGTTTACCCATTCTTTCCCCTCCCTCCCCTTTATTTACAGGAAATACACATTTGATAATGTTCAATGACAATTTTGTAGCATCTCAGTGGACTCCTGGAAAGTGCCGGAAACCCAAAGTCCATGCTTCTGTGCTCTAAGGGTATCTGACCCTGAATCTGGCAATCTGCTCATATCTTTACATTTCAGCTAATGTCCAAACACTTTGCCCCTTTCTCTCTTCACCACTTTCTGAGGAGGGAATTCAAAATGGTTGATTTCTTCAGAGGAAACTATACAGAATTTATTTTCTGTCTGGGGATCAAGATGACTTTGAAGTCTCCTTTTGTACTATAAAGTGGTATTTTATTTAATTTCTGTCCTCAAATGATTTCTCTATGTTTAATAAACACTGAGTGGAGCTTCTTCTTTTGTGGATAAGCAAAATTTTGGAAACTTGATTCTTGCTGTTTCTGTAGCTGTCACATCCATTATTCAATGGAATGCTTCCAAGGACATGTTACTACTTTCAGTAACTATGTGCTGAAGGGTGGGCTGAAGATCCTACATGCTGACCTAAATGTGAGTAAGCTAGTAAGGATTTTAGGCCAACTACCCCTCCCTATTGGAAAACTAAAACTTTTTGGTTAATTATTTTAGGGACTTTTTGAATCACCTGATATTCTTATCTTAATATTGTTTGGAGGCAATTTCTATTTCTGGCCTTAACAATTACAGCTCTACTTTTGTCTTTGGTGGGGACAACTATTAACGAATTGAAAGCGTGATATTTCTTGTACTGTTGCTTGTTATGCTTTGTGCAAAGCTCAAATATGGACATGTGCAATACTGAGGTATTTGGGTGGATTCTTACCTTCCCACTGTTAGAGGTGGGATGTGAAAAATTACTTTACAGCTTCTGGTAGTTGTCATACAGTTATTAGGGAGCTTTTTGAATCCTACCCATCAGTGAACTGAAGGGAATGTTTTCAAACAGGAATTAATTCAGGGAAGTCCTTTGGCCTTGTTATACAGGAGGTGAGGCTTGATGATCACAGTGATCCCTTCTGGCCTTATAATCTCTGACTCTGAAGATAATGACATTTCATCTGTTCATGAGGTATAACTATTAATCCCCATAAAATCTAAACATGTTTTAGTGCTAGGGAAGTTTCCAGCTGTCTTGTGCTTCAAGGATAGGATTCTAATTTAAACTATATCTTTAGAGAAGCATATAGGTAATCCCCCCTCTCCATCTTTTTTTCCTTTCTAAATACCTGGGAAAGTGCATTATTTAAGAAATGTGAAGCTTACACTGAGAGGCACTTAAATCAGAAAATGACAAAATAAACATTTGTGCAAACCCCAATAGAGAGCTTTTATTCTCCAACTATAAGGTAACAATATAGCGACATAGCAGTGAAACAATTATCACTGTGTCTCTCTTAAACTGTATTCTGAGAGGCACCTTTTATCTCCTAGTTGAGACTTTTGTTCTTAAAATTAATTTATGGCTAAAGCATCTGTGCTCAAACTTTGCCCAGTTGAAGATGGCGGTGGCAACTTGCTGGGGTCTGAGAGCTATGTCTAATACCATAAAATTGAACATATTGTATATATGTCCCTATCTCTTTCATTAAGTCTTGAACTTTAACAAATATAGCAGGCATTTAAAATATAATAATTCTATAATAATGGACCCTTTCATCTACACAAATTTAGGTGCAGTTATTAGCTAACCCCTAAACTCCAGGCCAAAAGTAAGAAAAAATACATGCATTAAGGACAGAATGCCTGTTTAAAGATGTTACCTTCTCTGGCACTTTGCTAAATACTTATGCAAACTTTAGCCAATGTTGACATAAGTTTTTTGGAGTTCTTTCTTTTACAAACTACTCTGATTGAATCAAATGTGCATTATTTTATAATTCTGAAGAGTTTTGTTTTTGAGCTTTTCCTGATAACTTCTGTTTTATTCAGCACTGAAAACTTAACAAAAGTTGCTACAGAAGGGATTGAAATGCAGATGTCTGCCTTTCTGTATTTACAGCATATCAAGAATAAAATGTTGTGATACAGAAAGATGACATGCAGTGGTTTCATATAGCATTCATAAGATGTAGTAGTTTAGCCTATTAACTGTTTTGGAATTAAATCTAACATAATTCTTTGTTATAATAAATTTTGTGACACATCTGTGGTAACATTCTGGGAAATACTTGTTGATAATTTAGCATCTGGTAAATATTCTGTTAGAACTAAACATTTGAAATTATTCTTCTGTATTTTGGTAACCCATTAAGATAAAGACTGATTATATCAATGATTTTTGATGTTGCATAATGGGCACTGTTGCATGTGAGGCTAGTTAAGGCTATTTATAGACCGGCTTGGTTGGTCATAAGACCTACCTCTTGCCAAAAATACTCTGACTTGGCAGTGGCGGAGAGTTCATTTAGTAATAAGATAGTACTGTGGAATGTTAAAACAAGCACTGACATCACTGACTTCTTCAAAACATATAGCCTTTGCTTTTTCTTTCAGTCACAGTGGATCTCTGTGAAAAGACTTCTGTATAATATGAATAGTGTACTGTCTAGTGTGGGCATGTGTGTGGAGAAATCAAAATCAAATTTCACCTCCATACCCCTGATTCAGATGTTAAAAGGCTATTGTCAAACAAAATATTTGTAAATACTGGGGGGAAAGTAATCTTTGTTTACTTTGCATAATATGCTTGCACAATGCAACACAAATGCGGATTTTAATGATTTTCCTCTGGTTTGAATTATTCCTGTTTTAGTTTAAAAATCTAAATGCACGGATTTGGTGATCCAGCTGCAGTCTTCTCTTTTTGGTCAGTAGGAAAATACACCAGATTGAAACCACTGTTCTCTTTAGAAAATCTGAAATATTATGGTGGGATTTTCAAAAGTACTCTGCATTGGCCTGACTTTGCTCCCATGGACTTCAATGGGAACAGATTTAGGCTGATTTAGAGCATGTTTGAAAATCCCATCCTCACTGTCTACTTGGCAGTCTTATTGTATGTGCTCTTGTGGGGAGTTCTCACTGTCTTGTAGTATTGACCATATTTTATTAGAATGATTGTCTTGTGAATCAGATGCCCTCCTTTTTAGAATCGCATAAACTCTGTGGCAATTACAGCAGTTGTTCGTTATGGAAAGTGTTTATGTGCAATTTATTGAGGAGAAATAGCAAGCCTTATGTGACCAGCCATCTGTCCAGATCATTTTGAGAACCTCCTGTTATAGCATTGACAATAGTTCTTTGTTTGGAAAGTCAGCATTTTCTTTGGCCTTAATCCTGCAAATGAGGCATGTGTCATTTTACTCATGTGATTGGGTCCACTGAAGTCAATATACTTAAGTGGTGTTGTCGGGGGGGGGCTTTATTTGTACCTTTTGAATAAAGTCCGCTTTACATTGAAGTGATTCAAACTTCTGCTTCCATCTCTTTATTTAAGAACCATCCAGTGATCTCAGTAAAAATATAGAATTAGGAGAATGGAAAGACTTAATCTGTCCCTCTGCCAAAACAAGATTACCCATAAAATACTCAAAAGCATTGTCCAGTATATATTTAAGTGGTCAGAGCAGGATTCCTTCTGCTCCACTACCAGGAAAGTGTTGTTGATGGTATTTTAGGACTTGGAATAAGAGCATCCACACACTTGCTTCAAGTCCTTTTATTTTCCTTTCTATTTCTTTAATCCTATTTATGTCCCTCCACTTTTTGTACCCCTAAATTCTTTTCCTTCTTTGGTTTTCATACTTTCAAATTTATTGTTATGTTTTGTATAGGCTCATTTTCAAAGCATAGGAGTCTGATGAAAAAAATGGAGTGGTGTGCATTTTCCATAAAATCACTATTTTAGGATGGAGAGAGGAGGAAACTAAAATGTAGATAATGTTTTAATAGATAACTAAATAGTGCTGATTTTACTATGAAATTAAGCAACTACATTTACCTTGATTCCAAAGAAGCTTATTCTTAATGAACACTGAAGGAGTAATTGGAACTAATTAGTTTAAAAAGTTTCTGAAGTGTTACTGTGAGAGCTTTAAGCACATCTTACTGAAAGATATTGTACTTTACAGCAATGGTGTCCCCTTATTATAGTACTGAGCTGATACAGTGTTTACGTCTAGTATCTAAATGTTTTTAAATTTTGACTAACACTATTTTTAGACAAGGTGGTTGTTCTTTGTCTGAAATATTTCTATCTTACAGTGGAGAAACAAGATACAACAAAGACAAGATACTTCAAGGTTAGTGTCAATCCTGCTATGACCATTAGATTGTTAGAGATTAAATAATTACATATACCTCTGCAAGAGGGCAGCCTATGGTTAACTGAAATGTTAACAATATCAGGATGGATAAAAATGGATGACTTAAAAAAATTATTTAAATTAAGTACATGTTTCTTTTAAAAAATAAGCCTATTTGAAATTATGACACTACATATTAAGGCCTAAGCATAATTTAAACAATTTTAATATATACTAAATTTAAAAAAAAATACAAGCAGTATCTGTTTGAAGCCCAAGTTTTAAAGGAAGTCAAACCACTGAACTAGTGGAAGTAACTGTCTCAGCATCTGTAACAGTAGTCGTCTCTGTTGCAGGTGCAGTGAGAATATTTTCTTTTCTTTTTATTTCAGTTCAATTACTAACGGATTCCTTCAAAGCTGAGAAACTGTTTGGGAGTTGAAAAAAGGCAGAAAAGCTTGTTTTCCTCTCCCAGTCTATGAATAAAAATGAGGTGAGAGAGGATGAGCTCTCCTTGTTCTAAAGTTTTAAAGGGCATGGAGATCAGAAACAATCAGTTCAATTCACTAACTATAGATATGTCCTTTGTTTAATAAAATCATTTAGTTTCAAATGCAAAACATGTTTTGATCAACATATAAAATAAGTATCCAGCACGTTTAAGGTGGTTTAACTAAAACAAAAAGCTGTTTTTATGCATTTTTAATTGAATTTCAATTTGCACCCAAATGCAGGTTGAGGCGAATCATGCGTTAAAAAAGAATTAATCATCTAGTAAATGTCATTCACAATTTTCCAGCATAATAAAATGAATGTAAAAATTAAATTTATTTTAAGCCATGTAATTACTTAAATAAATGTTTATAGATACATTGTATCCTCCTGGTTAGCAAAAAGTACTAAAATTAATATAAAGACTATATTGAGTTGCAAATCAACATGTTCTAATGGTTGCTAATCAGTGAGACAATCTTAGGAAAATAAAGTAGAAATGCAAAACAAGATTAAAATCCTTGATTTGAATCAAGGTTTTGTGCTTGTTTTAAATCATGAATAAACTCAGATTTAAATCACACTGATTTAAATCAGTCAAACCTGATCAGTACATCCAAGTTAACTTGTCAGTTTATTTATACCAAATAATGTGTATGGTAAGAGACCTATCTTTTGGATTAGGATTGTGCCTTGATAATTTATACCAACTTTGAACTGTCAGAGTTCAATAGAGTTCATATGCCTCCAAAATGTCTAAGACTGTAATAGAGATGGTAACTTCCAGGACATTAGGTGATGTGGTCTCTCCAGGACCCAATTAAAAAGAAATTAACACATTGTTTTTTTTCTGCTTGAACATTCTGCTTTAGAATAATAGTAATGTGATTATAGGCAGAGCTGGAAGTAAGGATGCCCAATGCTTCCCATCATAAGAGTTGCTTATAACTCAGTTGCTTATAACTTTGCCAGACTTCAGCCATTCATGCTGAAATTTTCCATGCTAGGTGTCTGTCTCAGGCTAATTTTTTTTAAGAGTTTCTGGAGATATGACTATACCGTTCATCAGAAAGTTGATGGGGGGGAAAGCATTGTTTTGCTTATATTAAAAATTCTTATGACTGTTTGTTGAGAAGCTCTCTTACCTCCATGCTTTGGCGCGAGGGTTTGAAATTTGGTAAGGGAATTGAATTTTGACAGGGATGTGCATATTTGCCAAAATTGAGAGGGTTTTTTTCCCCCATGGCAACACCAAGTTATGAGCTTTTGTGAAAAAATCAGTTTGCACATGCTCAGAGACTTGTTAGCTTGGCAGCTAAATTCTTTGAAGATTCTAACTGTACTGAGCATACTGCAGCCCAGGGCTGAATGGGCTGAGCAAGACTCCTTGTAGTTGCTGCTTCTGACTGCTGTGGTGCCAGGCACTGAGAGCAGGAAAGCTCTTGTGCTGGGTGCTTCACCTGTAGGCATTCAGGCACAGTGAAGGAGGAAGCAGCCTGATGGGAATGCAGAAGCAACTAAATCCAGACAGTGCAAAGGATGTGATGGTGGAGAGAGTAGATTGAGGTAAGAAGCCTGGGAGGGGGGAAGTGACTGACTTCCTGAGATGAGATTTGGGGGGGTGGGGGCGGCACTTAGGAAGACTGGGATGAACTGAGCAAGGAGAGAGACTTGGATGAGGAGGTGGTGAGAACTGGGAGCTGCGGTGGAGAAGACTAGGATATGGAGTTTAGAAGGAGAGACTGGGACTAGGATGAGGAGCCCAGAAGGGTGAATGCTGGGACTGGCTAGCCAAGGAACTGTAGGGTTGGGGATGTTGAATAAAGATTGTGTAGTGACAGAGGCTGTTGTCGGTAGGACCCCTGCCTTGTTTGTTGCACAAGGTGGAAGGTGTATAGTGAATGAGGAGGGCAATTACGGCTAAGGCAGTTGCATGCTGCTCTGCAGAAGTGGATCCTGTCTCTGGTCAGAGTTCTTACGTGATATTAGATAAGTCACCTAAACGAAACTTTTCAGCAGTGGCCACTAACTTTGTGTTTCTGACTATCTGAATGCACAGCCTGAGACCCTGAGGTCTGATTTTTAGGAGTGCTGAGCACTCTCAGTTGCAACTGAATTCAATGGAAGTTGTGCTTTAAGCGTACAAAGAACTATATAATTGTAACAACTCTGGAAAAACCAGGCCCTAGACATCTTAAATTGGACACCCAAAATTAGTGGATACTTTTGATCTCTGTGCTTCGGTTCCACATCTGTAAAATGGGGATATAATATCCTGTTGCCTCACAGGAGTGTTGTGAAAATAAAATGTTTGTGAAACACTTAGATATGAGAAATGATCATTATAGAAAAACCCATGAGGAAATGAATAATTTTATAGAGAAGGGTTTGAATAGTGTACAGTAAATGTCACATGGAACTACATGTTGACCAAAGAGTACAAAACAAGCTATTCGACAGCTGCTTAGTGAGTACTGTTCATTCTGTGCACTCTGAGGAAGGGGTTTGGTGGGAAAAAATAGAGTAATTTCATGATCACATACTATCATAATGCATGAAAATAAGGGGAGCTGAATTAAGCTTGTGCAGGCAACCTTAATTCTGGCATTTCTTTACTTCTGAATGTTTTACTTTGAAGTAAAGCAACTATGAAGTTCTTCTAACATATCTTGTGGTATATAATGTAAATATAATTGTGACTATTCGTCAGATTCATATTCTTAGTAAGAACTTTATCTCAAGTTGCTCACAAAAATTTGCTGATGAGATGACTTTCATAGATATTTGATGGAAAAGAAGCAGCATACTAGTTGGGGCACTAATAGCACGTTGATTATCTCCAACTACATCTGTGCGTTGCTGTTTAGACTACCTCTTTTTACTGTTCACTAGTTTTAAATTGGATACTGGATATTATCACTTTGTTATTTGGTCCCACATGCAACTAAAGAGAATCTTTTAATATTTAAAACCTACAGCAGTGCCCATAACTAGGTTTTGCAGGATTCACTTCTAATCGATAGAGGTTGGTAAACATCCGTTTCGGCTGATACTGAAATCGATGGGGGAAAAAATTCCATTGGTGGTAGTTGGGGTGAGTGCATCTTCTCCTCCATATCTTGTGCCTGCAGGAATCTGGTGTCACTGGCCCTGCTGCAGTGCAGGGAGCCCGCTGCAGACCTGCTGTCACAGGAGCAAGAGACCGGGATCATGACAGCAGGGTTGCAGAGGGCTCCCTGTGTTGTGGCAGGGCCGGTGACACTGATCCCTGCAGGCACAAGGTGTGGGGAAGGCTCTGGTTCTGACAGGGCAGAGCAGAGACCCCTGGCCAGGGCTGAGAGGAGGAGGAGGAAGAGCCCTTGGCTGTGGGGAAGGCCACCTTGCTGCTGAATGGCTCCTGCCCAAGGACTGAGCCATTCAGTAGTGTTGTGGTCTCCCCCTCATACCCCTAGCTGGGGGTGTGTCTGCTCCACCAGGCCAGGACCACAGCCTCCACCTGCCCCTTGCACCTGTAGGGATCTGGTGTCACTGGACATGTGGAGAGCCCTTTGCAGCTCCACTCTCATGGCCTCACTCACTCACCAGCCAGGAGTGCAGGAGCTGTCCCTGGACAGGAACTGTTCAGCAGTTAGGTGGTCTCTCCTTCAGCCAGGGACTTGTCCTCCTCCTTGCAGCCCTGGCTGGGGGTGGGGTGAGGGTCTGCTCTGTTGGGCTAAGACTGCAGTCTCCTCCACACCTTATACCCTGATGTCTTGAGCCCCTCGGCTGCACAGAGAGCCCCTGCAGCTCCACTGTCAGCACCATCCTGTCCCCATCCTACTCCCACTTAACTTACTGCAACTGTAAAAATTAAAATCAAAATTGATAATTATCAAAATTGCAAAAAAATGAAAGTCATAAGCTCTCACTTGGCCAAATACAGGCATACAGATATTTAGAAACCAAATTGCAATCTCTTGTGGTCCTATTGTCTGTGTTGCCACTGAAGGCATAGTGAATGAAATCTTGGTGGATTTCTTTTGTGCGAGAACCACCTCTGCAGCATTGTTCTCCACTTATTCTGATCTGACAGGAAAGACACATACCCCCGGCCTCTGGACCCCAAATGCCATTTTCAGGTAAGAGTGTGGACCAGAGGAGGAGGAGATGAGGCTTGGGGTTGTTGGACAAGCCACTCCCCATGGCATCATAAATTCCCCCCCTTAGATCATTCTGGTCATCTTAACACACCTACTGGCTACCTTCCTCAGATATGGAACCTCCTCTTACTCCTGCTCTTCCTCAAGAGGGATTTCTGGTGTCAGAAGAGTGGGAGACAGCAGGGGAAATATAATGTATTTACAGAATACACACAGGAAAACAGAACTTTGAATAATCTTTTTTTAATGGTGTGGGGAGGAGGGTGGGGAGGTTGTCAAACTATCTTGGCTTTGTCTTGAGAACATTCTGGCCTAAACTTTTAAAAATAGCTACTGATTATGGATGTCAAGGGACTCGGATTCACTAGTCACTCTTGAAAAATCAGGCTTCTGCATACATGTTTTTTACTTTGATATATGTAAGCTAACTTTTTTGTTTTGTAATTGAAATACTGTACCAATAATCATTCAGTGTGTTCCTAGAGTTATTACTATTGTTTTTTCCCATTTAGTTTGCACGATGATTTAATTCTGAGTTTCACAGTAAAGGATAACGGGGCAGGGATTGTATTCATGTTTGCATGGCACTCCGATCCTGACTGGATTCGCTGAATGCTACAGCATTACATATAATTAATAATAAATTAATTAAAATTCAAATGTTAAATTGTCTGGGAAAATTTTATTTTTCAGGACAAGGTGTGGATGAGCCCCTTTCTGCAACTGGTTTCAGACAAGCAGATGCTGCTGGTGTATTTCTCAGTAATGTAAAGTTTACTCATGTCTTCTCAAGTGACCTCCTTCGAGCGAAGCAGGCAAGTACTTTTTCAGGCAATTGAAAGTAAATTTAAATCTCTGTATTTTGGGGTGCTGGGGCAAAATAGTGCAGTGGCAATTTTGAAGGAGGGGATAAGTTTGGAACTAAAATGTTTTATGTAAAAGGTGAGCTCTTCTCCAAAAAGTGAAGGCAGCTTAAAATAAACCACTGAGTTAACATACATCACCCATGACTTGCATCTTCAGTGCATGTTGTACATTAGGGGTCTAGGATATTTTTTCAATATACATAACCATGGAATGCTGTTACATAAGTTCCTCTCAGATAGTGGTGATAGGAGCTCAAGAGAATCTGGCTGTGATGATGGTGGATGTTTAAGGAAAATCTGTTTATAAGAAGACCAACAGTTGACATTGCCAATAGCAACCCATTATGTTTTTAATTAACTGAGAGACAGCATAAGCAAGAAGTCCAGGGGCAATGGCTGCCACCATGTAGGAACTTCTAAGAACATTTATTCTTAATTCTAAAAAATACTCTTAAGTGCTTACACTTAAAAACTACATCAGTTTTTTAGCTTAATAGTGACACTTCTATCTTTACTAAATATGGTTAATAAAGGATACTCAACACAATAACAAAATGGTGAAAGAGGAGAGGCTAGAAGCAGAAAACAGAAGGTTAAAAAAATACCTTCAAATTATCAGGTACTGTATATAAGACAGTAGGACCCAACAAAATTCATTTTTTAACTCTCTACAGGATTTAGTAGAGGTAGTATCCATAGCACCCTGCACAGATACAAAATTTATATCCACAGATATAAGTCAGTATCTACGGGAGCTGCAGGATTCTACCAGGAATCTCAGCGGCAAAAGCAGCAGCACGTCGGGCCGTCACTCCCAGGAGCCAGCACTCCGCGTCGGCAGCTGTCTGTGGTCGTGCTAATGTGTGCAAATGGCTCGCACACTCCCGGATAGGAGACAGACTGCTGCATGGAAGGGACTCCTGTCCGGGAGCATGCAAGCCGCTTGCACACACTAACGTAACCAGGAACAGCTGCCCTTGAGCCTGTTGCCTGCCCCAGTGAGTAGGGCTGAGGGATGGTACAGCCACGCTGGAGGAGCTGCCAACACAGGGTGCTGGCTCCTGGGAGCGGTGGCCTGGCATGCTGCTGCTTTCACCGCTGTGGTTCCTGGTAGAGCCCGTAGAGCTCAGTGGATACCGCTTTATATCCATGGATATCTGTGTCTGCG
The DNA here is from genome assembly GCF_027887155.1 of Malaclemys terrapin pileata. Classification (NCBI taxonomy): domain Eukaryota; kingdom Metazoa; phylum Chordata; order Testudines; family Emydidae; genus Malaclemys; species Malaclemys terrapin. Next base: position 133,225,344 of record NC_071505.1, read on the forward strand.
GATATAAATTTTGTGTCTGTGCAGGGCTCTAAGTATCCAAACCACTGCCAGGTATCTTTGAGAACTGTGGAGGATGGACTGAATTCCCAAGTGACTGGTAATATGCTATCATGCATTAATGCCTATTTAAGGAGGAAGAGAAGGGGGGACCTTTTTAGTCTAACAAGCTTAACTTTAATACCTGGTTGCTTCACAAGACCATATTTGTGCCCCTAGTGGAAAATAAAAATTGTAGATCCCACAAGTTAATCAAAAATGTAACATTAAACCAACTTAACTATTTTCTTTGAAGGAAATGGAATGGTATAGCTTAACTTTATTAACTTGTGTGATCTTGTTGTACATTACTAGGGCCCTACCAAATTCACGGCCATGAAAAACAGGTCATGGATGGTGAAATCTGGTCTTTTGTGTACTTTTATGCTATACTATACAGATTTCTTGGGGAGACCAGTATTTCTCAAACTGCGGATCCTGACCGAAAAGAGGGCTGCGGGGGGGTGTTGCATGATTATTGTAGGGGGGGTCGCAGTATTGCTGCCCTTACTTCTGTGGTGCCTTTAGAGCTGGGTGGCTGGAGAGTGGAGGCTGCTGGCCAGGTGCCCAGCTCTGAAGGCAGCACCCCGCCAGCAGCAGCACAGAGGTAAGGGTGGCCCCCCATAATAACCTTGCAATCCTCCCATAGATTCCTTTTGGGTCACGACCGCTACAGTTACAACACTGTGAAATTTCAGATTTAAATATCTGAAATCATGAAATTTATGGTTTTTTTTTTTTTTTTTTTTTTTTTTTTTTTAAATCTTATGACCCGAAATTGACCAAAATGGACGGTGAATTTGGTAGGTCCCTACACATTGCAGTTTCCTGGGGAATTTAGACAAATATTAACTAGGTGAAACTATGCTAAAAGATGACTACACAATTGGCTAAACATGGAGGTGTTTTTTGCCTTTAGTAAGTTGCAGGACTGAATGGGGTGCTCTGGGACCAGTATTAATAAGTATTTTCACAAACTACTTGAATAGCGAGAATACACTAATTATTGGGAGGAATTGCATATAATTTGGTGGACAGGGTTAAAATACAGGATAATTTTGTAATTTCTGTTTTTAAAGAGACTAGTGGGATAGATCAGATGACTCAGGAAGTGCAGATTTCATACAGAAATTCTATCTTTATTTCTTGCCTTAGTCTCTCCAGGAGACTTCCTGTGAATGAATCTGGCAAAGGCATATACCAGTCATGAAATGCTTTAAAATTGACAAATTAGTAATAATAGTAACTTTCGTCACTTAAGTTTGTCAACAGCACCAAAGATATTTACAAAGATCTCATGGGTATTGAAAAGCAGTGTTGAGACTCAGGCAAGGAAAATATCCCAGTTATTACATCTCAAACCACTTGCCGTATATACTCTATCATAAGCCAGTTCGTTTATAAGCCAACCCCCCCAAGATGGATAAGTAAAAATGGAAAAATTTTATAACTCATTCATAAGCTGACCCTATAATTCAGGGGTCGGCAAACTTTGGCTCCTGGGCCATCAGGATAAGCTGCTGGCGAGCCGAGATGGTTTGTTTACCTCGAGCGTCTGCAGGCGCGGAGATAAACCTAAATAAACAAAGTATCCCAGAGCGCCAGCTGCTTACCCTGACGGGCCAGGACAGCAACTGGTGGGGAAATTTTTTGCGGGGGAGAAGCTGGGAGTCAGGGGGGTAATCCCTGTGACCTCCCCAACACACACACATGACACCGACCCTAGCCCAGGACCCCCACACTCTCCCCATGCCTTCCCTTCCCACCTTATCTGGGGAGGGCCGCGGAGGATGTCTCTAACCTGGCTGGAGCTGCTCTGGCAGGCTGGGCAGCGCAGCCGCAGCCTGCTCCAGTGGGCCAGACCGGGCGGCGCGGCTGTAGCGTGTTCCAGCGGGCTGGGCCGGATGGCGGGGCCGTAGAGTGTTCCAGCGGGCTGAGCTGGGTGGCGCAGCGTGGCCACAGCCTGCTCTGGGGGGCAGGGCTGAGTGGCATGGCTGCAGCCTGCCAGCCCCGGAGCTGCAGCTGCTTCGGAGGCTGGGAGAAGAGCAGCGTGGCCAGAAGCAGATAGACTCTGGCCCCGCCTCTTCCCTTCTGGCTCTGCGGGTTGTGCTGCCTCTCCTTGCTCCCTCTGTTGGGGGGGGGGGGAGGCTGTGTCCCACCTCTCCCTCTCTGTACCCGTTCATAAGCTGACCCTTCTCTGTTGCTTCCCTTTTTTACTAAAAAAAATTCGGCTTATGAACCATTATATATGGTAATTGTGTCAGGAAAAATTTGAACAATCTTTTTTTTAAAAAATTTAATCTACCTAAGAATAATGTGTCTACCCAGAAGACCAGATTTTGAAGTATAACTAAGAGGGAAGAAAATTTAGGATATAGTTCGAGTTGTAAAAAGAAACTACTCTTTCAGATGTCCTCTTTGTAGGACTCATAGCTTAGTACATAATAAATGCTCCACATGAGCAATTTGGTATACAAGGTGTCTTCGGAGATTAAAGAACCAGAGTGTGGCCCTAAAAAGAACAGGAGTACTTGTGGCACCTTAGAGACTAACAAATTTATTAGAGCATAAGCTTTCGTGGACTACAGCCCACTTCTTCGGATGCATTACGGATACAGACTAACACGGCTGCTACTCTGAAATGTGGCCCTGTTGGTTTTGATTCCAGAGAAAGTAGTGTAGTAATTTAGAGGGGAGGTCGAAGATGCAATGTTGCAGAACTTGATTCTACCACCCTGTGCTTACCCTGTGGTTAAGTTGCATTGAGTAACACAGCAGTACTCTAAATGGTAAGAATGGGTGCAGAATCTGGTGCTTAATGATTACTCATTTGACAAAGGGCTGCATGGGAGCACATCAAGAGTACCTTCAGTATAATTTTTTTTTTACATGGGCTGGGCCTAATCTACAAGCCTTCTGTTTGAAGTTAAACTTTACCCTGAAATAGTTGAAATTATGCCTGCTTGTCTTCTGCCCTGCCCATACTATTTTATTTATCTATATCTATATAAAAAAAATAAATAAATAAATGGGAGCTGGAAGGGAGGATACAGAGGAAACAGCACACTCCAATCCAAACAGAACATATTCTGTATATTTGTATTTCTTACAGGTTTGTGACTATAGCCCAAATGTCATAGAAATCGTACATTTCAAACCATGTAATTCTAATTTCTTTCCCAGATTTACTAATGCTTTATTCTTCTGTATTCAGCCCATTAGTAACTCTTTCTGTGATATCCATTTGCATATAAATATAGATATGAAAAAGGATATAATAGACAAGGCTGGTGGTACCACTTATTGTTAAAGATGCATGACACTTCCCATTACAAGACTGTTCTCCGTTGCTTATAACTTTGGGCTGAAGTTTTCCATGCTGGTTGTCTGCCTCAAGCTGTTTTTTGAAGCTTTCAGCCAAAATGGCTCTGCTATTCGTGAGAACAAGACTGAGAAAAATATTTCTTTTGTCCATGTTGAGGGGGGATTCTGGTGACCTCTTTGTGGAGCTCTAGCACTCCTATCCTTTGAAATTTAGCAGGAGGTGGCCTTTGTCAGGGTGTGCCTATTGCCATCCTAGTGAAAATCTGCCCCAAATTTGGCCAAGTTATAAGCCTTTGAAAAATTGCAGTTCACGTACATCCTCAGAGACTTTGATTTTAGCAGCTGAAATTGCTGAAGAGTCCCTCCTCAGTCAGCATGCTCCATCCCCTCAGTTCGTACATCAGTCATGACTGCACATGTGCCATCCCTACGCAGTAACTGAACATGCTCCAGCCTTAGGGCTACAGGGGCAAAACTGGACTTTCCCTGCAATGGCTGCTCTGAGCTGTGGCAGGCCATGGTGGGACCAGGCACTGGAAGTGAGAGCAGGGAACCTTTTATCAGTGCCCGCACCCCCCCAACTTGCTGGCACCCAGGCAGCGTGGAGGAGGAAGCAGTCTGATTTAAATGTGAAGGAGACAAAAGCCAGATCATCGAGGAGGGAAAAAGTAGATTGGGACAAGAAGTCTTGTAAGACTGGAATTGAAGGGGGGCCAGAGAGAGAAATGTGGGACTATGAAGGAGGGGAGGCAAGGATTGAGCCAGTGGGGGAAGGAGAGGGACAGATTGGATGAGGAACTGGAAATGGGAGGTTGGGACTGAGAGCTGGTTGATGGACGGGAGTGAAACTGGATAGGCAGAGTCTGGGACTAGGAACTAGTCAGTGGGAGGGGAAGGAACATGGGCAGGGAGATGGGAGACATCTGACAAAGGACCTGGGTACAAGGGAAGAACTGAGCCAAGCTGGAAGTGGTGGGGGAAAGATTGAGAATTGGAAAGTGAGCCTGGGAGTGGAGGAGGGGATTGGGACAAGGAGACGGGGTGGGAAAGAGGCAGGTATGAGTTGGAGGCAACAGGCAGAAGTCTGTGTCCACGAGAGCACATTCCCTATCTGAGTCTGAAATTAAACCCAACATTCTTGAGTCTCTCCATTTCTCTGCTGCCAGCAGTTATCTGTGAAACACAGACAGTGTGTCTTATACCCCCTAGGGATGGTCCACACAGTGGATGACAATCTATTACTATCAGTTATGCAGTTAACTCAGATGGCAGCAGCCTGTGTGGTGGGTCTGAAGGTTCCAACCCTGCTGATGAATAATGTAGATATCAATATGCCACATGATGGAATTTGTTTTTTCAGATTTTGGTTTTTTTTTTAAACCTAGGAAACTAATGTTATATATTCTCTTATACTCTCACTGCTAAAGTCAAACACTCAAAAATTAGGAAATGCCAGAATTAAGGCTACCTTTGCAACCCTAATCTGGCTCCCTTGTGCATGTGCATTATGATAGTCTTTAATTACATAATCACATACTGTGTATTCCACAGAACCCCACCTCATTTGGTGCACAATGCAGGATAGGCCTGATTAGAAGGTGTGTCCTGAATGAGGCATGGGATTTCAGGAAGAGAAGAGTGTCTCGTGGTCCAGGCAGTTGAATACTTCCCTAGAGAAGTGGATTCCATCCCTACTTCTGCCACAGAGTACCTATGTGATGCTAATCAAATAATTTAAGCCAAACTTTTTGTTGGTGATTGCTAATTGCTTGTTCCTCATCTCCTGAATTGAGGGCCTCGGGTCTGATTTGCTGGAGTGCTGATCGCTCTCAGCTGCAACTGAATTCAGTGGTAAAAATGGGGATAAAACTACCCCCTCATCTTGCAGGTTTTGTTAAAATAAATGTTTGTGAAGTATTCAGGTATTGTAGAGATGAGTGCCATGGAAAAGCCCATGAGGAAATTAATAATTGTCTTCAGAGCAGGGCATGAATAATGTGCAGTAAATAAGGCATGGGCCACATATTGAACAATCATGAAACAATATTGAATAGTTGCTTATTAGTGAACACTGTCCATACTATGCACTGAATGAAGAGGGGGGTCCCATGGGAAAAAATGCAATCATGTAATTAAAGACTGTTGCATAATGCAGATGCACAGGCAGCCTTAATTCGGGCATTTTTTAACTTCTGAGAGCTTAACGTTGTAATCTTAATATATTGGTTAGGTCATGTGTAATGTTTGCTTTGCTTGGTACATCACAACTTAGTATCATAAGCATCTACTGCTGTGTGGCGGAACCTGTCTAAATCACTTAACCACCTCCTTCCTAACAATTAATTGCCCCCCGCCCTTTTTTTTCCTGAGGAACCTTTTAACATCCAAAAATGGTATTTTTATATGACTTTGTCCATTTATTTTTTCAGACTGCATCCACAATTATAGGAAAGAATAAGTTTTGCAAAGATATTGTAATACAGTATGATGCAAGACTTCGAGAGAGGGTAAGTGCCAAGTTACTAGTTCCTGTCTTAAAATTGAATAATTTGTAAATGTAACTTACCACTTATGATACAAATATTTTAAATTTCTCATTTATCTGAATGCTTAGGTAGCTTGGTAATTCATCCTTCGTAATTATGAAAGTTGCAATTCTGCCATTAGGTATACGAAGGCTTTCATTTGCTTCAGTGCTTTCTGCAGTCATAATAGGCAGAATTTGACTTTAAGTCTAACATATATAATCACCTGCAGACTCTTTTACTTACCCAATTAATCTTTATTATTTTTTTTTTTGTCCACACAAATGCATAATTGTACCTCTTGTATGAGTTTAACTATAACTTGAATTGAATAAACTGAATCTGGGGCATGTTTTAACCTAGGTTATGGCTGTTATAGTGTTAACAGGAAGTGTACTCAAGTTGCTATAGTACTGGTATTTTCAGCTTAATTTTAAATGAAAGGAGACACTACCCAAAAAAAAAAAAAAAGATAGCAAACTGCCAAAGGTAACCCTGTTAAAAGAAGGAAAAAGTTGTAGCATTTTCTCACTTCCCCCTCTCTTTCTTGAAGAATCAGGAAGGCTTTTGTTCCCTAAATGGCTGCAATGTAGTCATGTTCCGGAGGCTGCATTCTTCAAATATACAATACACATACTAGTTGTTCTGGTGATAAGCCCTACTGGAGAGAAGGGATGAGAGGAAAGAGGAAAATTTAAAAGATTTTTTTTTTTTTAAAGGGTTTTGTAAAATGTCTTCCTTTTCAGAAGTTTCAGAGCCCTGATTTCTTTGCTTTTGTGAATTCTTTCATGGACAATTTTGAGCATTTGTTTCATCTGAAGAGAGTAAGATATTGAGGTACCTTTTGTTGCTAGCAAACAACGTCAATTCTGAGTACAGGAATTAATTAGAGAAGAGCTGTTATAGTAAGTAATGGAGATTTGCTTGTTCACTGTATGGATATTGAAATCACTGTAGTGATTATGTAAGTAGAGTGCAGGGATTTGTATAACTGAGGGAAGGATTATATACTTGTGCATTTTTTTAAACTGTATAGCGTCCACTGCCTGTTTTCTCAAAATAGTAAGCAGTATTACAGCAATTTCCCCATCATTGTGCCTCGTAACATAGAACTAAACCTGTCTTTCACTTGAATATATTATCTGTTCTCACTTACTGTGATGTCGTGTGGGGATGTGGTGGTGTTGCATTCCACCTTAGGGGTGGATGAATTGATTCCTGTATTGTTTGTAAAGATCTTCAGGATGAAAGATGCTCTATAAATATAAGGTGTATAATACAATATGTATTATAAACTGAATGTCTATATGTAACATCCACTTAAAAATGATAAAGATGACTTTTACAATGTGGCGTTTGGTCTGTTTCACTGTGAAACCGGGGTGGTGGTGGTGGTGGGGGGGATGTGCTTTTGGGGTTCTATCGGCATTTTCTCATGTGAATTTAGCATTTGAGACTTATATAATCTCAGCCAAATCATTATAATTAACACATGGTTACAAGTTCTTAGGGTCCGAGAACTAAAAATATATATTACAGTACTTATTTTTCCTATCTTAAAAAAAACCTAACCCAAACTAACCTGCCCATATCTCTGAAATATAGCCTTTTTTTTTGGATGTTCCAAGAGTATTTTTAACAGCTAGAGTGCTCATATTTAGAAAAATCCCAATAACCAGTTTTCCAAATTGATTTTTATTCTGTGAATTATGGGAGAGATTTCAAAGGCACAGAGGACAGTTGGGTGACCATTTCCCATTTGTACTTTTGAAAATGTCTCTGTATGTTGAGTATCACTTAGCTACAGCAGAATCCCAATGCTTTCTGTTTGGACTTTGGATGTTTTACATTACGAACAGTCATTACATAGGTCATTATAACCTTTACTGGGATTTTGTACCAAGAATGATAGAAAAATTCTGGCACATAGATCAAGAACAGCCCAAGATAAATATCAGATAGCTGTTGATGTTTGAAACATTCACTCTTTCATTAAATTAGAAATGCATGATTACTTTAAAATGACTTATTTGGAAAAACTAACAGTAAATGAAATAGCACAAATACAGACCTCTTCAGACATTTGGTGTGGAGTGAAAGTGCTGTTCAACCTATTGTCTATGTTAAAAGGGAAACAGGAACTGAATCTTTAAATGAAGTTTGAGTTTGAATTTGTATGACTGAATTTTTCTTAATATTTAGTAAATCCTTTTCTATAAATGGTCTTTTCTAGAAATATGGGATTGCTGAAGGAAGACCATTGAGTGACCTAAAGGCAATGGCAAAGGCTGCTGGAGAGCAATGTCCTTCGTTTACACCATCTGGAGGAGAAACTCTAGATGAGGTATGGTATTACCACTTGTTTGTTCAGGCCCCATTTTCCATGTTACCTTACACATTTCCTTTATACTAGTGCAGACACCTCTGTATTGTTAATGAAAGAATGCTATTCTTACTCCCGGGGGAATTCTGTGCCACTGAGAATGCGTAGAATTTATGTTGCCCGCTGATTTCTGTGCTTCCCCGCAGAAAAATGGCTTTCTGACAGGGAAGCCACAAGAACGGTCATGCGACCCTCCCCAGCAGTATGTTTTGGGTGCCCAGAGCAGCCAGCAGAGAGGTAAATCACTGTGGGGCAGGAGATGGGACTGGGGAAGACCCGGCTGGTGATTCCTACCCTGCGTTGAGCTCATCTGCTAGCCTGGGCTGGGCTGGGCCGGGGAGGATGGGACTTCCTCTTCCCCTTGCATGGCATCCGAGGCCGAGTCAGACCCACCTTCAGATTTCTTCCCTGGCTGTAGGAAGCGCCACAAACTTCCTGCACCCATCGCTCCTTAGCTGCAGGAGGAGGGATCACTGTACGGGGAGCTGCTCCCCCATCTGCCCTACTCCCATGCATCCAGATCCCCTCATACCCAGACCCTCCTGCCGAGCCTCACTCCCTGCACTGAGATCCCCCAAATGAGCCCCACAACCCTGACAAGCCACCCGCACCCAGATCCCCACCCTACTGAGCCCCACTCCCCTAGCATCTGCCCCCCCCCACTAACGGCCTCCCTGCTGAGCCCCAACCACCTTCACCCCCTGCAGAGTCCCATTACCATTGCACCCAGAACCCCCCCAACAAGCCCTTGTGCATCCAGATCCCCCCACACCCAGATCCCCCACTGAGCCACCCGCACCCAGATTGCCCCACACAGAACCCTCTCACCCCACACCTGGATCACCCCACACTAAGCCCCTCTACATTTGGATCCTGCTTTGCCGAGCCTTCCTCCCACACCTGGTACACCTGGCATTGAGGGGCATGGCCCTGGGGTGTTTCCGGGGCAGGCCCGGTCCTTATACTGTGTCAGGTTTGGGTGCAGCCTCCCTCCAGAGTCCATGTCCCCTGGAGGGAGGGTGGGGGGAGTTGCACAGTCATCTCCCACCTCTGTGCAGCCAGTGGCCTGTGCTCCCCAATGCCATGTTGGATCCTCCACATTTATTTGACAAATAAAATTTGCAGAATTTTAAAATATTGTGCACAAATTTTAATTCTTTTGGCGAAGAATGCCCTCAGGAGTAAATTATTCTATTGCAGGCTTAGCTCAACCAGAGGTGTCTTTTGTAAGTTCCATTCTGCAGTGTTCCCTTTTAATAGAATGGATTTAAATATTGCCCTTCTATTCTCCTTTAGTCTTGATATGTTTATTTGGAATCATCATGCTGATACCTGTCAGTTGGCTACATGTGAATTTACGAAGCTTTGTGTCCCAAGTGATCAGCACAGAAACCTGTTGAGCTCAAAGTTGACTTTGGGTTTGGTACCTTTAGTGTGTATGCACTGCGGTTGGGTTTGTGTTTTTGATCCTGTTTTCTATCCTATTCAATCGGGGGTTGCATCATCCTGAAATCATCATCCAACCTGAAACAACTAGACCTGATGGCAATGGCAACTGATTTGGGATTTTTTCCTCTAAATCTAAAATTAGCCCATTGATAGCTTTATGATAAATCAGTCTTATCTTAATGAAAATGAGAAATTACCTTCACCGTCAGCCTCCTTGGATTTAGAGGATTGAGAACTAATAATCGTCTCCACGTTTAGTACTTTGACCTGCTACTGTAATTGCCATGTGGAAACTCGTTTGCCTTTCTCTGATACAGCTACTTAAGTTTTCTAGTCAGTCTTTGTGGGTTACGTAACTTGTATGTGTTGTAGAACAATTGACAGTGAAATTATAAAGCCAGTAAAAAGCAACCAGTAAATTCACCGGTCAGAGTTATTGCAGTCATCACAAATATATTCTTTTTTTCCTAACACTTTAGGTAAGGGCACGTGCAAAGAATTTCTTTGAATTTCTGTGCCAACTTTCTATTGAAGAAGAGTGTCAGAAAGAACAAGCTGTTCTGGGTATGGCAGGCAATGGCTTGGAAACATTGGAAGGAAAACCAGTTTTCCCTTTGAGAAACCACTGCTGTGGACTTGAACTTAATTCTGATACTGACAAAGATACAAAAATGTTAAATCCCAATATATTGGTGGTGAGTCATGGGGCATACATGAGAAACTGGTTTGGTTATTTTGTTTTGGATCTAAAGTGCACTTTACCATCAGCTTTAAAAAAGTCTCAGTTATCTTCTGTGAGCCCTAATACTGGAGTGAGTCACTTCATTATAAACCTTGGAAATGGAGATGTGATTAAACCTGAAATCAGTTGTATTTGTCTTAATCGAGACGATCATTTAGCAGATGTGAATACTGAAAATCTGTAGCTCAGACAATTAAAACGTTAGCAATATTAAATGTATTATATAGCATTTTTAGTCTTAAGTTATTTAAGCATGAGAAATAATTCATTTTAAAAAATACCCTTAATTAGCAAATAAGTCTTGACTAAGTTCATGTTATATTTGGAAAATTGGTCTTAATAGTTAGTTGGGTTGACTTGAATTCAGTTATTGGCACTATACTGTAAGATTCTGAAGAATTGTAATAATCTGTTTTACAATAATTTACACAATATAGATGACCTTAGTGCTCTAAAACATATTCTTTATGAACAGGAACTTAAAGATATTACTATCAGGACTCCTGGATATCTGTTGCTGTAGTGTGTATTTTTTACCATTCTACCAAAAATGTTATGCATATCATCAGCTGTTTTCAAAAAGTATTACATGACAAAAAGTTTAGAAATACTGTAACTGAGGAAGTTAATTTTTTCTCCAACCTACTGTGCTGTAACTTTATATATTTAAGTTGTTTTTATAAATGTAAATGTGTTCCTATTTTAATGTAATAGTATAACCTAGTAGAGGGAGCATCGTCTAGTGGGAAGAGCATGGAACCGTAGGTGTTTGAGGAAGACCTGGATCTGCCGCTGACTAGCTGTGAGACCCTGGGCAAGTCTCTTAATCTCGCCATGCCTCAGTTTTCCCATCTGCAAAAATGGGGACAATGAAACTTACCTCACAGGTGTGTTGTGAGGATTCAGGTTATTAAAACATTTTTGAGATCCTCTCCTGTAAATCCTTGTACAAATGCAAAATGTTGATTGTTTAGAACTCTTAGTAGGGTGTGGAGCGCTAACTTGCGCATTTCCAAAATTATGACTTCTGTCCTGAAAAGGAATTCTTGCACATGGAACATTGTGTCCAGCTAGAGTCCCAATGATTTAAATGGGACTCTCATGAGTGGTTACATTTGCAGGGTCTAGGCTGCTGTAAGCACTCAATGAGTGCTTATGGTTACTAGTAATACTGTATGTTCTTCCACCTTTGGGGTGCCTTTAGTATTTGCATGTATGAGCGCACATGTAATGACCTCTATATATGTTGTAGTAAAACTATTCTCGCAATTTGCATATCTTAAAAGATTGTAAATAAAATCATTAAAGCCCTATGTGTAGAATTTCTTGGATTTTCAGCATGCCATGTGTCATCCCCAAGGTTTTTTTTGATACTTAGTCTACAAGGCTAAGTACAAATCCTGTATCTTCTTATATTGGAACTATTAGAGGGTGTTCTCTCGGATTGACTGTACAACTGCAAAATGGAGCTACTTTCTAACATGTTAGTCAAACTGTCTTTTAAAGGGGCCTGTATATGTCAAAGTGCTTTACTGATTAACACCTAGGCTTTACCATAGAATTTTATTTAATGTTGCAATTCTTAAAATTGAAACTGCTTACAACTTTAACTTTTTGGGCTGAAACTTTCAAAGGTGGGGGTCTGCCTCCATCTAATCTTTTTTGAAGTTTCATCTAAACTAGATGCAGCCATTTCAACAAATGAAATTAAAGGAAAATACATTGTTTTGCCCATATCTTTTCTAATTCTTACAACTGCATCAATGAAGTTCTCATGCACTCATGCTTTGAAGCAGAGACTTGAACCTTTATGGGTGGAGGAGGTTACCCTGGCATCAGGGATGTCTCTTGCTGTCCCTATGAAAATCCTCACAAATTTGGCTAAGTTATAACTTTCGGGGGGGGGGGGAGAGTAGAAATTTGCACATGCCAAGTAATAAGTTTGTTAGAGGCTGGCAGCTAAATTCTCCAAAGATTCTGTGTGCACTGCGTGTGTTTCATCCCCACAGAGCTCCTCTGGGCAGACCAGACAGCCATATGTCATCCCCACAGAGTGATTGAGCAGTCTCCGTCCCAGGGATGCCGGGGATGAGCAGGGCTCTCTGCTTTAGCTTCTACTGCCTGTCAAGGGCTGCTGTGGTAATGAGCATGGAGATGGTCTCATCTGTGCTTTCAGTGGTGCTCCTTGTGGTACTCAGGTTGCATTGAGAAAGAAGTAGCCTGACTGGAAGAGGGAGGTTGGGATAGAACCAAGTGGGGTGGAAGACTCCGACTAAAGGGGATAAGGGTGGAATGAGATATGAGCAGAAAGGTCTGTAACCACAAGAGTGTAATCTCTTCCAGAACCTGGAACTGAACCCAGGATTCTTGTGTGAACATTCCTTTGCTGTCTAGCAAGTAGCTGTGAAACCTATTGACAAAAATTTCTTCCCAGGCTAGTGTTGATCTGCATAGAGGATATAAAGGCTACATTACTCAACTGGTAGAAATCTGTGCTGTGGGCTAGAACCTTGCAGATGACCCAGCTAGGGTGTCAGTATGATTCCGCATGATGGGGTGGGGGGGGGGGGAAGGGGGAATGCAGTTTACTTTATTAAAAACTTAAATTACATTTTTAAAAAAATCCATCTTAAAAACACATTAATACAAAGACAGTTACTCAAAAATAAGTAATGCCAGACTCAAACTTGTCTGTGCTATCTTAATTCAGCCCCCTTGAATTCATGCTAGCATAATGCATATGCAATTAAAGACTATCTTTCCACAGGTGCTTGCCTCATTCAGTGCACGGGATGAATGGTGCTCAGGGAATGAATTAGGGTTGTGTAGTGAATGAAGCTGTTTTCTGTAGGACTTCTGCCTCACGTGGAAGGTATATCATAAAAGAGGCAGGGAGCAAAAGGATGAGGAAAGATGGGCGTTTGAATGCTACACTGGAGTATTAGATTCTGTCTCTGCCACAGAATTTCTGTGTAATGCTGAGCAAGTTACTTAAACCAAACCTTTTCACAGGTGGCCACTGTGGGATCCTTTTTATAGGTGCCCACATTGACACTTGGAGCTGGGTGTATAACTGATTCTTCTTGTTCTGAGTACTTGTTCTCATTGATTCCACATTAGGTGTGTGTGTGCCGTGTGCACTGTTGCCAGAGATTTTTCCCTCAGTGGTATCCATCAGGCCAGCTCTAGTGCCCTCTGGTGCCACACACTCATGTGTGCTGCTGGCAATGCACCCTCTCAGGTCTGGTCTACACTGGAGGGGGAGGGGAAATTGATCTAAATCAGGGGTCTCTAACACGCGGGCCGCATGTGCGGCCTGCCAAGCTCCCCGCGCCCCCCTGCCCCTCTACCTACCCCGTGGCGCCGTGAGCCCCTCACCGCTCCCTGAAGCAGCTGGAACTATGTCCCTGCAGCTGCGGGTGGGGGGGAGGGGAGTAGAGGGCTCCATGCTCTCGCTTCCAGGCACTGCCCCCCGCAGCTCCTATTGGCTGGGAACGGGGAACCGTGGCCAATGGGAGCTTTCGGGGAGGTACCTGGAGGAGCAAGAGCAGCACACGATGCAGTTCTCTTCTCCCCTCCCCCTGGACTCCAGCCGCTTCCTGGAGTGGAGCAGAGCGGGGCCAGCCTGGCCACGGTGAGCGGTGCTGCCACCCCAGAACTGCTCTAGGTAAGCAGTGCTGGGCTGGAGCCCGCACCCCAACCCTCTGGAGCCCCCTGCCACATCCCACACCCTCCTGCACCCTAACTCCCTGCCCTGAGCACCCTGCACCCCAACTCCCTGCCTCACCCTGCACCCCAATTCCCTGCCCTACCCTGCACACCACCTGCACCTCAACTCCCTGCCCTGATCCCCCATCACACTCTGCACCCCTCCTGCTCCCCCTGGGGGCAGGGAGGGGGCAGAGTTGGGGTGAGGGGTTCAGGGAAGAGGTTGGAATGAGGGCAGGGAAGGGGCGTGAAGAGGTGGGGCAGGGGCGGGGCCTCATGGAAGGGGTGGAGTGGGGGCAGGGCTGGGGGCAGCAAGGGGTGGGTGTCAGTGATGCGGCCCTCTGGCCAATGCACTAGTCCTCATGAGGCCCTCGTGGTCATTTGAGTTTGAGACCACTGATCTAAATCAACCCCTGCTGGATTGAACGCTGCCCGTCGATCCTGCAGGTAATGTAGACAAGCCCTGAGTTCCTTCTTACCGCCCGTGACGGTTGGTGGAACTATGCCTCTTCAGCCAGGCTTCTTCTCAGTGGTTTTTGGACTCTGATTCATAGTTTAAGTACAGTTTTAGTGTAAGTGTAAATAGATAGTCCCTATCGTCAAGGGACTCTTTGCCCCAGGGGCCAGGCATGCATTGGGCTTCAATCCTTGTGCCTCCTGTGGCAAACCTATCCCTGGGAGCAATCCGCACTCCAGCTGCTTGAAGTGCTTAGGAGAAATTCATGTGAGGGACAAGTGCCAGATTTGTCAGGACTTTAGACCCTGCACAAAAAAGGATAGAGAAATAAGACTATCCTAATGTAAGCCGCACTCTTTCCAGTGTCATTCACTAGCTCCGGTGCCAAGAAAGAAGTACAAAAAGCTTCACACTGACCGAGGGCGTTCACCGATGCAGAAGGACAAGTATAGGGAAGGCAGTGGAGAGCTACCACTGATCAAGGTGACGAGAGCAAATGGGACCAATGCCCATTTTTTGCCAAAAAAAGTTGGGACGGCAAGGACGGGACTGTCCCAGCCAAAATGGGATATATGGTTACCCTATCTCAGTTCCTTCTTACTGGTTAACTCTGACAGAGGGGTAGGAGGGTGGGTCCTGGCATGGATATGAACAACACATCTCAAATAACAATTACGAAAGAATAGTAACTTTTTCATTGTGCTGGCTGTTCTGGGAGGGGGGAGTGAATTTTGGAGGGATTTTTCTAGTGAAAGTCAGAAAAAATTGTTTGGAGAAATTTATATTTTTAACAAAATCAAAGTAAATAAAGGGCTACATTCACAACCTACAGCCGCTGGGGAGCAGGAGGAGGTGCTGATGGGTGCCACTGCCATCTTTACAATCTTTAGCGCACTGGTTAGGGCACTCACCTACCATGTGGGACTGGAGCCCCTGGTTTGTATCTCCTGCTGAAGCTGTTCCTCTTTTTATAAAACAGCTGAATAGTCATTGGGCCAGAGAGAGAGAGTGACTCTAGCGCAGTAATTTGGACCTCCATGAGTACTTGCCTCAGTTCACCCCGCTCTACCCGGAACCTGATACCTGTTCATCAGCAATGGTAACCTTCCCATCTTCCTAGGGATATCGATTAAGCACTTAAATTTGTCTTAACTCTTTTTAATCTACATCTTCCTTTTGCCCCATGTATGAGCCAATTCTTCACAAGCTAATTTACACTGTATTCCCCTGGAGGCTGGATTAGTGTATTAGCCATTTATTGATAACTATACAACCAGTCACTACCATGGGGACCATTGTATTAAAATGTAGATTGTCAGGCTGTCTATATACAATATTTCATACAAAAATTTTGTGAATTTTTTTTGTTTTTTTTTTTTGAGGGGAAAACTAGTGTAGAAGAAAGAGAGGGGAGTTCTATATGAAGTCCAAAACAGGTGACTGTAATATACTGTTTCAAAGAGTTTCTGAACACTAGATTGGTGTTAGTTGCTAGGGGAAGCAGAAATATTTAGCCAGGGCTGTTAACAAAGTTCAAGTGAGGTGAGAACATCAGGGAGAGTTTACTCTTGTTTTAAGTGGTGGTCATCTTTACAGGTAGCCATATATCAAGAGAATTTCCTTCTTGTTGGTGCTTTAAATAGGTTGAGCTTTTCCATGTCCTATATTTTGTCAGCCACCAGCTGACAATAGGTCTCTTTTTTTTTTTTTTTTTTTTCTTCCAGCATGTTGTGTTAATATGTTTTGATGCCACAAGTAAATGAGTTATCAGTTTGCCACTTCTTACAGGTAAGGTTTTATCAAATAGAAGCCCCAAGTAGAAACCAGCTGTATCCCACAGAAGTCATTGTAACCTTTGTTAAACATATTTTCAAACACCGTAGACTGTTGTACATTCCTCCCAAATATAAAAGGATCCTGGTTCCCCACAATCTGGCCAGTAGCTACCAGATGCAGTTGCAGAAATTGGATGGTTTATGGGGTCATTTGCTTCACAGCAATTTTCTTAGATTATTTCAGAACAGATTAAAGAACTGTAGCTCTTTGCCAAATATCCTACTGCTTTATTTGGTAAATCCCTTTCCGTAAGCATCTGACTTTTCTTCTTTGTCAATATACTTTATCCTCCCTTAAATATCTATGGAACTGCTAACTAAATACCTACAGTGTCTGGCTGAATGTTTACAATTGGAGAATTTTTCCTATTGTTTTTGTCTGTTAGTGGATTGGGGAAGTAGGTTATACTCAGTGTTGGATTGTGAGAAAATGGGGAAAAATTATGGTATTAAATCTCTTATACTCCACACCTGTTAGGTGTTCTAATTGCCTTATGTTCCTTGGTGTTGGCACAATATCCTGTAGTAAGATCTCAACTGCCATTGCCTCTTTTCTGTCCAAACCTAAGCTTTCCCAATAGTACAGCTGAAACACTATTAAGAATATTAGTTGAGATACCAAATAAAATTTCACCAGATTCAAGAATGCCAAGCGTTCTTGAGTATTGCTACTTAGTCTATGTGGCTATTGTCACAAATGAATTTTATTTATAAAAATGTACCAACTAAGTGTCTGATCCTACTACTTACTCCCAAGAGCAATTCTTACACATGTGGTCTCTGACTAATCTCATGCCAGTGAGAATAAGAATTGCTTATGGGAGTAAGGGTTACAGGTTCAAGCTCCAGTTTAGTAAAAACAGTGTTCATCTGATGGGAGGCAGCTACACATACATTTCCCTGACTGATTTTTATTTGGCTAGTCCATGTACATATAAATGGTATATCAAATGTCAAGTTTATGCTTACAAATTTGTTTACTCAAACATGAGCTATATTGTTTTAGCTGATCGGGTATTGCTGCAAAGTTATGTGTCCACTCACTCTACAAAAAGATGCTACACTTCTGGTTTCCTCCATTAGAGACGCAGCTACTGCTGAGTGCTGGTTGGTGCCCTCTATCTTTACTCTCAGCTGCCCTCTTCTTTCTCCCTCCACTTCAGACTACAGTGGCAGTAGCTCCATGGACAAGAAGATCATCAGAGCTGGCCGACAAATACTACAGGTGCTTGCAAGATATGTTCATGGGACGCACCGTGAATTTTTGCATGGTATAAGGAGACAGGTGATCAGTACTGCATGGAGAAGTGACAGCAGGACTGGAGTATGATCGGACGAGTAGGAAGTAGTGGAGATTAGCAAATCTTGGCCCTGCAGTGTTTTCAGTCGCTACAGTCCAGATCTCCATAGGTTTAAAAAAGTTGGACAAATCCAACCCAGATTGTAGAAAGGAGTGAGGGAGGAGATATGCTAAGTGTGGGAGGGAAGCCAGGCAGGGTTGCAGATAGGGTGACCAGATGAGAGGAAGAAAATATCAGGACACCCGGGTGGGACCAACAAAAAAAATGAGTTCTACTGGCGGAGCAAAAAAAAAAACAAAAAACGGTGGAGCTAAAAATCGGGACGTCTGGTCACCCTAGTTGCAGATGACATCTAATTCAATTGTAGTCCAAGTATGGCTGCAGGAGTAAAGGAGTATGAGCCTTTTATTGTATATGAAGGGACAGGCCATAGCTTCCCAGGTAACTACCTTCCACACTAGGACCCCTATCCTGCAAACAGCCACACATGCAAATAGCTTTACTTATGTGACTAGTTCCTTTGTCTTCACTGGGATTACTCATGTGCATAAAGTTGAACATGTATATATGTATTTGCTGAATCAGGTCCAAGGAGAAGAAAGCAACTACTGGATACAGCTTCAGCTGGTAGTAACGCCTATTAGTAAGGTTGCCTGAAACTTCCTATTATAAGACCTTGTTTTCAGTTGATTATAACTTTGCCAAACTTTACCTGTTCACATAGAAATTTCCCATGCTGGGTGTCTGCCTCAGGCTAATTTTTTTTTTTTTTTTAGCAAAAACAGTTCTTCAGCAGTTTCTGAGAACAAGACTAGGGAAAATATGTTGTCTTGCCCAGGTTAAAAAAAAAAAAAGTGACCTTTTTGAGATGCTTTAGTGCCACCGTGCTCTGGAATGGGGACTTGAAATTTGGCACTGTCAGGGATGTGCCTTTTGCCATCAGCACAAATTTGCCCAAGTTATTAGCCTTTGAAAAATTGTGGTGCACACGTGCTCAGTACAGACTTGCTAGAGCTTCACAACTACATTCCTAGAAGATTCTGTGTGCATTGGGCATGCTCCAACCAGGAGCTGCAGGTTCCTGAGCAGGATTTTCCTTTCAACTGCAGCTCTGGGCTGCCATGAGCCAGGCCTGGGCACCAGAACTGAGTGCAGGTACCCTGTTTCACCTGTGCTTTCAGTTCCCACCCCTGTTGGTGCCTGGGTAGCCTGGAGAAGGAAACCGCCTGATTAAAAGCAGGGGAAACAAGAACCCATCTGGCTGAGGGAGGTGGAGGAAGTTGATAGAAACAAGAAGCCTGGGGGAGGGAGGGAAACACGAGGTGAGGAGAGGCTGGAGCTGTCTGGGCAAGGAGACTAGGACTGGGGGCTGTGATGGGAGACTGAGACCCAGTGGGTAGAGCAGAGAATGGAATCAGATGAGCCAGCAATGGAGACTGGGAAGTGTGTGTGTGGGGAGGCAAGTCTGATGAGGAGCCATGATGTGAGGGAGGAATTGGGACCGGCTCAGCAAAGAGACTGGGGACAAAGCCAGTGGATGGGGTGGCATTTGGAACAGCTGGGCAAGGAGACTGGGACTAGAAGCAGGAACGGGGGAAAGTGGCCTGGTGAGAGGAATGAGACTGGGTCAAGAAGCCAGTGCTGGGGAAGAAACAGGACTGCAGCAAGGGTAGGTTGGAGCAGACAGGGCAGATTGGGTCAAATTTGTGAGGGAGTGGGCAGAAGAATTTGTGCACATTAGAGCACACTTTCTTGGAAAGGAACTCAAGGTTTGAGTCTCATTCTTCTGCTATCAGCAAATGTCTGTGAAACCCACTGGTGAAGTGTCCCATCCTCCACACAGAGGATGACAACCTACTACTAAATCTTCTATTGCTACCAGTTACTCCATTAGCTCAAGTGGTAGGGGTTTGTGTGGTGAGCACACTCTGCTGCCTTGTGCTACTGCTCACAGGTATAAAGGGTAAAGTTGACCTAGACCAGCTTGGAAAAGAGGAGACTAAGGTGTGGGTGGGGGATATGATAGAGGTATATAAAATCATGAGTGAGGTGGAGAAAGTAGATAAGGAAAAGTTATTTACTTATTCCCATAGTACAAGAACTAGGGGCTACCAAATGAAATTAATGGGCAGCAGGTTTAAAACAAATAAAAGGAAGTTGGTCTTCACACAGCGCACAGTCAACTTGTGCGACTCCTTGCCTGAGGAGGTTGTGAAGGCTAGGATTATAACAGGGTTTAAAAGAGAACTGGATAAATTCATGTAGGTTAAGTCCATTAATGGCTTTTAGCCAGGATTGGTAAGGAATGGTGTCCCTAGCCTCTTTTATCAGAGGGTGGAAATGGATGGCAGGAGAGAGATCACTTGATCATTACCTGTTAGGTTCACTCCCTCTGGGGCACCTGGCATTGTTCACTGTTGGCAGACAGGATACTGGGCTAGATGGACCTTTGGTCTGACCCAGTGCGGCCATTCTTATGTAGACCCTGCCAGACCCTCATTTCCTTCTTACCACCCCCACCCCCATGATGGTTGTTGGAGCTGCTGTTCTTGCGTTTACAAGTCCTTTGTTTCTTCTTGTATGCAGTACCCATTGGTTAATTATAGACTACTTTTAAGTTTTGTTAGCATAGTTTAGATTTAATATTAGGATTAGATTACTAGTTTGGATGGGCCAGTCCCTGCCTGGGTACCACTGCTGATACTGGAGTCATGCGTCAGTCTCTAGGCTTCAAGTCCAGTTGCACTTGTACCAACAATGCTTGTCCATGACCCACAGCCCCATCCATCTTAAGAGCTTGGGGGAAACTTATGTCAGTGAAAATTTCACATTTGTAGGGGTTTAAGCCCCACTCAAAGAAGGACCTGACCTGTCGAGATCAACTTCCAACCTTATTGGCTCAGATATCAGTATCTTGGGATCAGGAGTCTTTCCCAGTGCTGTCCATGCCCAAGGCTTATGTGTCCACTAGCAGGAGCGGATTTACCATGAAACAAACTGTGTGGTGGCACAGGGGACCCCCAATGACAGGGGGACCCCAAAATGCAGGACACATCTGACAACCTGCCCCCCCAGTCCCGGCCAGCGGCGCAGCAGGGCTTAGGCAGGCAGCCTGCATGCCATGGCCAGTGGCCCCACGCCACTCCCGGAAGCGGCCTGCATGCCATGGCCAGTGGCCCCATGCCAATCCCGGAAGCAGCAAGCTGCTGGCACGTCTCTGCGTGCCCCTGGCATGGGGGGGGGTAAGGCAGCTCTGTGCCCTGACCCCATCCCAGGCAATGCACAGAGACCTGCTGCCCCCCCCTTCCCCCAAGGGGCACGCAGAGACATGCCAGTAGCAGGACTAAGGCGGTTCTCTGCCCGCTCTGCCTCCCTCCCTCCATGCCGTTTTGCTCACGGAAGCAGCCGGCATGTCCCTGCGGCCCCTTGGGGGCGGTGTCTCCACGCGCTGCCCAAGCGCCGACTCTGCAGCTCCCATTGGCTGGGAATTGTGGCCAATGGGAGCTGCGGGGATGGTGTCAGCGGGCAGCAGCGAGTGGAGACCCCCTGCCCACCCGCCACCTAGGAGCCGCTGCTGGAGTGGTCTGTGTGCCAGGTGCTTTGGGAGCCGCACCACTCAAAATAAGCGCCGCCCCCTGCCTCCTTCCTGCATCCCTGCCCCAGCCCAGAGCCCGCACCCAAACTTCTGCCCAGAGCCTGCACCCCCTGCCCGAGCCCGGAGCCCGCACCCCGCACCCAAACTTCTGCCCAGAGCCTGCACCCCCTGCCCAAGCCCAGAGCCCTCACCCAAACTTCCTCACAGAACCTGCACTCCCTGCCCCAGCCCAGAGCCCGCACCCCACACCCAAACTTCCTCCCAGAACCTGTACCCCCTGCCTGAGCCCAGAGCCCTCACCCTGCACCCAAACTTCCTCCCAGAACCTACCCCCCCCTGCCCCAGCCCAGAGCCCGCACCCTGCACCCAAACTTCCTCCCAGAACCTGCACCCCCTGCCCCAGCCCAGAGCCAGGACCCCGCACCCAAACTTCCGCCCAGAGCCTGCCCCCCTCACCCTCTCCTGTACCCCAACCCCCTGCCCCAATCAAGGTACATCACTTCATTTTCATTTACTTCCCATTACTTATAATATAAGAGGAGGATGAATGAAAAAAGAATGAAAAACCAGGGGGAGATAAGTGAGAGAGTTGTTTTTCTTGGCTGGGTCCGGGAGGTGTGGGGGCGAAAATGAAGCTGCGCACAGGGCCACACTAGCTCTAAATCCGCCACTGGCCACTAGGGCGTTATTGAACCTGTCAGTACCAGTTACCCCAGCTGTTCCAGACTTTCACCCGGCACCAGTACCAAAGTTATCAATGTTTACTGTTCCGGCTCCAGCTTCGACATGGTACCCGATAGTTACTGGAATGGAAATTTAAACTGTATTATACGGTTCAGCCACTAGGTGGTGCTGTGTATAGCCAACCTTATTTCAGCGAATCTGTCAGGTGGGCAAAGCATGAAAGGATTTTATGATAACACATCTGGTGTGTATTTGCTCAGAAGGAAGCTCTGTAGCCAGTCCATATCTGGGGCAGGAGCATGACTGTTAACGTGCCTCTTAGTTTGGTACCGATGAGGTGAAACACCCATGATCTCACCAGTAAAAACGGTGACTAATCTTCAGTGACGGTTGTTCTTTGAGATGTTGCACATGACCACTCCACTCCAGCTGTGTGCACCCTGAGCACAGTCACCAGAAATTTTCCCCTCAGTGGTACTTGTCGGGGCATCTCAGGTGCTCTCTGAGGCCATGCCAGTATAAAGGGCCCCTTCTTTCCCGAAGACTCCGATGTACGGGGGTAGGAGGGTCATGGAATGGATGTGATGCGTGCAACACATCTGGAAGAACAACCGTTACAGAAAGTTAGTAACAGGTTTTTCTTTGAGTGATTACACATGTGCTTTTCACTCCAGGTGGCTCCCAAGCAGTTGCATAGGTGGAGGGATCAGAGTTCATGGACACATACTGCAGGAAAGGTGGACCAAATCTGGCATCATCTCGACTGCTGAGTGATGGCGTAAGGAGAGGAGAACATGTGCACTGGTGACCAAGTCACTGCTTTACAAATGTCCTGGATAGGGATCTACACTATGAATGCTGCCTAGAATGCTTGTGACATTTGTGGAATGAGCCGTCAGAATAGCTGAAGACGGAACCCGCACTTGATTATAACAAGTCCGAATGCATGATGTAATCCAGGACAAGATCATCTGTGAAGAGACTGGGAGACCCTTCATCCTGTCTGCCACCATTATGGACTTTCTGGATGGTTTAGTCCATTCTATGTAGAAAGCTAGGGTTCACCTAATGTCCAATGAGTGAAGGAGTTGCTCTTCTCTATTTGTGTGCAGCTTTGAGTAAAAGATAGGAAGATAGATTGCCTGATTGTTATGAAATTGTGATACCACCTTCAGTAGGAAACTTGGGTGAGGACATAACTGCACCTTGTCTTTAAAGACGGTTTTCTGGACCTCCTGCAAGAGTCCAAGGACTGCAACCATGAACTCCTACACGTGGCTACTGCCAAATCAGCCACATCCAACACAGCTTACAGCGAGGCCCTCACTACTGACTTGCAATTCTGAGCTATAACCCCCTAGTAGAATACACTTTTCTAGCAAATAAGTTCAACATCTTGGAGTCCTTTGCTATTGGCGTTGCACCCTGATAACCCTGCCTTTCTCTTTCATTGGCCACGGATACCACCAAGGATTCCGGGGGAGAGGGGACGAATTTGTACAATAACTCATAACCCTGGGCAGGAACAAAGTACTTTCACTCAGCCCTTTTTGATACTGGTGGGGGGGAGAAGAAGGGGGTCTGCCATCAGGCTTTAACAGGGTCCATAATGGCCTCATTGAAAGGCAGGGCTACTTTTGCTGGTCCTCCGGCAGCTAAAATATCAACCAGGATGTGGGAGGACTCTCTTACTACCTCCATCTATATTCCCAGATTTAAGGCCACCCTTTTCAACAGTTCTTAGACTGCCTTATACTCAACCAGGGGAGGTGACACGTCTGGTCCTGAAACAGCCTCGTCAGGGGAGGAGGAGACCAGCACCAGCTGTGGACATTCTTCCTCCCTTTCTGCTTTGGTGGAATCCTGTTGGGCTGGCTCTTGAAGTTCTGTGCCAGGCTTAGTACCAGAGTCCAGAGCAGCTGCTGCCAAATGGGGCATTAGTGCCCTCTGGCGTTGGAGTTGTAGATGGGGTTGTAAGTGCTGGATTCAGTGCTGGCAATGGTTCTGGTGCTGGTTGCTCCTCCAGTTCCGGTTCTGGGACTGGCTCTGTCTGGGTCTCTGTGACTGGATCCACTACTGCTGCTGCAGACATGGGCATGGGGTCCGGTTCCATGACCTCAGTCTGTGTCTCAGGTAACACAGACTGGGCCCTTGTAGAAGGCTCAGGGACAGAGCTAGGTGTGAAGGCTTGCTTAGCCTGGCTGCGGGTGACCATTCCCACCCTCTTGGCTAGCTTCACATGGTTGGCCAAGTCTTCCCACAGCAGCATGGGAATGGGATAATAATCATAGACTGCAAAAGCCCACACTCCTGACCAGCCCTTGTACTGGACAGGCAACTTGGCTGTAGGCAAGTTTAGAGAGTATGACATGAAGGGTTGAATCATCACCGGGGCCTCTGGGTTGATGAATTTGGGGTCCACTAACGATTGGTGGATAGCTGACACTTGTGCTCCTGTGTCCCTACACGCAATAACCTTCTTCCCACCCACACTCATGGTTTCCCTTCGCTCTGAGGGTATCTCGGAGGCATCTGGGCCTGGGGACCTTTGATGTGATTGTGGTGTAATGAACTGCAATCTGTTGGGGTTCTTGGGACAGTTGGCCTTTATATGCCCGAGCTCATTACATTTAAAACATCGCCCAGCTGACTGGTCACTGGGGTGAGTTGGGTTGCTGGAGACTGGTGTGGTGGGATGATAAGGGGTTTGGGGTTTTCCTTGGGATGTAGGTGGGGCCTTGGACTGCCCTTTCTGATATTCGCTCCAACTACTACTAGTTTTTTTCTTTTCTGCCACCTCCACCCATTGGGCTCCAATCTCCCCCGCCTCTGTTACAGTTTTGGGCTTCCCATCTAGGATGTACCTTTCTATTTCCTCAGGAACACCCTCTAAGAACTGCTCCATTTGCATTAGGAAGGGCAACTCTTCCAGAGATTTAACACTTGCTCCTGATATCCAGGCATCCCAATTTTTCACAATGTGGTAGGTGTGTTGGGTAAATGACACGTCTGGTTTCCACCTTAGGGCTTTGAACTGCCGACAGGCATGCTCGGGTGTTAGCCCCATTCTAATTCTGGCCTTGTTTTTAAAAAGTTCGTAGCTGTTCATGTGTTCCTTAGGCATTTCAGCTGCCACTTCTGCTAAGGGTCCACTGAGCTGCGGTCTCAGCTCCACCATATACTGGACTGTAGCAATGCTGTACCCAAGGCAGTCCCTTTTGAAATTTTCTAAGAAGGCCTCTGTATCATCGCCTCCCTTGTAGAAGGGGAACTTTCTGGGCTGGAAAGCGGTACCTGGAGAAGGATTGCTAGGATTGTCTGGTATATTCTGCTTAGCCCTTATCCTCCCTAACTCCAGTTCATGCTTCTGGGCCTCCCTCTGGGCGTCTCTAGCCCTCTTGTGGGCAGCTTCTTCTCTGGCCATCTGTCTATCATGTTCTTTTTGTTTTTCTTCAGCCTCAAATCTGGCTAATTCCAGTTTTTTTCTGGACGTCACTTTCTGTCATCCTAGCTAATCCCGAGAGTAAGAAAGAAAAGAAAAAGAAAAAAAAACTAGCTTGTTAATTTCCTGGCAGTAGCAAACACCTTTGTTTTAAAAAAAACCTAACACCTTTGCCTCCAGGGAAATAGAGAACAAAGGAAAAAAAACTTCCAGCTGTTCTCAGCTCCTGCTTTCCCAAAGCAGCTAAAAGAAGAAGAAAAAAAATTCCTGAGGTTTGTGCTTCTGGTTGAAAATGATCCCACTGCTCTGCCACCATGTCAGGGTTCCCTCCCCACTCTGAACTCTAGGGTACAGACATGGGAACCAGCATGAAATACCCCCTAAGCTTATTTCTACCAGCTTAGGTTAAAAACTCCCCAAGGCACAAATTCTCCCTTGTACCTTGGATTAGGTAACGTTGCCACCACCAAGTGATTAGACAAAACTCAGGGAAAGGACCACTTGGAGTTCCTATTCCCCCCTAATATCCCCCCAAGCCCTATGCCCCCTTTCCTGGGGAGGCTTGAGAATAAACAAAATGAGCACAAACCACCCTTGGGGTTTTTTTAGACCATTAAAAAAACCCAATCAGATTAAAAAAAAGCAAACAAACAGAACTTTATTAGAAAGAAAAACGTTAAAAGAAGCACCTCTGTAAAATTAGAATGGAAGATAATCTCACAGGGTAGTCAGATTCAAAACACAGAGGATTTCCCTCTGGGCAAAACTTTAAAGTTACAAAAAGAAAACCAGGAATACACCTCCCTCTCAGCACAGAGAAAATCACAAGCCAAAATAAAAGTAAGCTAACGCATTCCCTTGCTAGTACTTACTAATCATAATGGAGTTAGATTGCTTGCTTTCTTCATCTGTCTCTGGCAAACACACAGAACAGACAGACAAAGAACAGACAAAACAAAGCCTTCCTCTCCCTGCCACCAGATTTGAAAGTATCTTGTCCCCTTATCGGTCCTTTTGGTCAGGTACCAGCCAGGTTACCTGAGCTTCTTAACCCTTTACAGGGAAAAGGATTTTGTGCCTCTGGCCAGGAGGGATTTTATAGTACTGTATATAGGAAGGTTGTTACCTTCTCTTTATATTTATGACAGACCTTCTGGCTAGACCTGAGCACAGGGCCATTTCACCCTGAGCAATGAATCCGGAAAGATGAAAAAACGGAGGCCTAAATACAACTAATATTTTTACAATTTCTTGTTGTGTAAAAATAGCTCTACGCTCTTCCAAAACCAATCAATTCTTACCTAGGTTTTCCCAGCCCGGCCCCAGACTCTTGTTTGGAAGACAAGACAAGGTGGAATAGTTCATAGGACTCAGGAAGAATCCTTCTTAGAGGGCCATAACTGCCAGCCACAGGGTTTTTTGTACCATCCTCGGAATCATCTGATTCTGGCCACTGTCAGAGACAGGATACTGGATTAGATGGGGACCACTGGTCTGATTCAATATGGCAATTCCTATCTTCCTGTATTTGGAGTACATTAATTAACACAAGCCAGTAAATTCAGCACTCTCTATGCTATCTAATTCTACAGCCCATCTGTGCCTTTAGAATGCCCCTATCATCCCAGTCTCTGAGTGCTGTGGTTGACATTCCAGCCTGGTCTCGTGCTTCACTGCAAATGCACCGGACTTGTAAAAATAAAGCTTCATTCATCCGTGTGGGCATCATGAGAATTTAAGTGAAACAGGTGCAGAAGATACTTTGTCTTGCTGTTTCAGCATAAATCGTCCATGTCGGCCCCTTCCCTCCTCACATAAGCAGGGACTTTCCATGAGGGCCCATTATCTCCAAAAACGGATGCAATCAGGCTAAAAAAAAATTTTTTTTTAAAAGTTCTCTGATGTGCACGATATGGGAATCTATGAAGAAAAAACTGGATGGGGCAGCTGGCTGCAAACAACACTGATGGAGAGGGCAGAACAGAAGAAAGGGTGGTTGCTTGGACCAGTACAATGTTCGGTAACCATTTAGAGGGTGTGTAGATGTCTGGGTGTTAGGTAGGGGGCGGGGAGGCTGCCAATTTCTCATTGTGCCTAAGGCAGTGAAGAGCCAATGCTACCAAGTAGCAGCCAATTTTCTAACAAGCGCCAGAGCATCCCTCCTCAGGAAAAATCTGTGGTGAGGCATTGGGGGGGAATTCAGTGAAGTTCCCTTTGCAGAAATCCACTGGTTCTGAGTTTCATGTTTGCACTATCACCACTGTTAGGTATTGCTGGACATGGCAGAGTGAAGGATGAGCTAGATCTGGCTTGGTGATTAGGACCTGAGGTTGCAAGGCCTTCTTCACCTATTGAAGTCAAAGAGAGTTCTGTGCATGGATGGCTTGCAGAATCATGACCTGAGTGATGCAGACAATGAAGTGGTTTGCATTTGGCATAGGACAAAATCCAACAACAAACAGAAGAATGCCTATTCCCTGAAGTTGCCTCCTCAGCCTGTGACTTTACATCAGTGATAATTAAATGTGATGATGCTGAAGAAGACAGTGTCACCTGAAGGGCAGATGCTCAATGAGGTGGAAAGATAAACTAAGGAGTCAAGCTTTTGTGATTTCAAAACACAGTGAAGGTGACAGAAGCAGCCAAGTATATTTCACTGCGTTGCAAATGTCTGACATATTTATTAGTTGCAAAACTGAGGTTTTTTGATCCTGTCCTCCTTAGTCAGGCTGTCACTGACGTCTCAGCTCAAAATACCAACTTTCACCTATTTATTTTCACAAGACTTGCATCTTGTTTCAATACAAAACTGAAAGTTGGCCCAGGTTCCTTCCCATACTTGCTATCTACCTCGGAATTTACACTACAGTAACTCAGCAGTTAGGCCTAGGGTCACACACTAGTATTTTCATTCAAATATTGGTCACTGGTCTTCAGAGAAGCCAGGGCACCAGAGGCATGTGTGGTAAGTGCTCCTTCCCTGGACTTGAACTGGAGCCTTAGTGGTGACAGAAGCTCCTCCCATCGGTTCCCTATATCATAGGCCCTTCCATCAGGCCCAGCAAGAACCTGTACGATCTTCCACTCTTGATGTTACATACTTGTGTATTCATTCTGCCCTCTGTGCCCTATGTGTCGTCATGCCTGGTTTGTGCCCTCCTGCTTCTTCCCTTCACCATCTTCTCTTCTCCCATTTTCCTTTCAGTCGCTTGCACCCTTCCCTTACCACCACCTCCTTCCTGCTCCTGTCCTGCCCAAACCACTCTTTGTCTCATGTGAACCTATCCCCGTTCTCTATCGTATAAATGCAACTTAAAATACTATTAAACCTTTAATGAAAAATCCCCCACAGTCAGAAAACTCAGCCTTCGGCATAACCTCAAGCCATCAATTTATTTTCTCTTTGTGTCTCTCATCCCTTCCACATCCTTACACCCTCCCTGGGTTTTGCCTTCCTTTGTCCTGATTTATATGGTAGAGACTGGAGCCATCCATTCCAAGGACTCTCCCCTGCTTCACCCCTTGTGTCACCATTTACACCTGTGTAATGTACATGAAAATACTAGCAAATCAGAATTCTCCAATCTTCCACACTGGTGTCATTATTTACTCTTGCTTTACTCAGGCATGAATGATGACCCAAAGTGCAAGGCAGGGGAAAATCAGGCCCTACTTGCCTTGGAAGCACCTAATGTACTTTTGGGTGTGTAACAGGGTGGATTGCCCTGTGGGCTGCAGAGTCTGGAGCTAAGCTTACCTGATTGCAGAATGAGCCCCACCTGAAGGGAATCAGGAACATTCCCCATAAAGAGCCAAAAGTGGCTGCAATGATTAGAATGAGAGGGCAGGCTTGAGTGGTGATAAAGCCCAGCCGGTGAAAGGGCTGGAGAGAGACCCTGGCAAAAAGAGGGAAAGCTCAGCGCATAAGGGAAGCTCTTCAAACAGGAAAGCCTGGGAGAGAACCTGATTAAACAGGGAAGAGACAGAGACCCAGAGGAGAATTTAAGAGGCTGGGCAGGTAGAGGCCTAGGGATAACTGCATCACAGGAAAAAGAGCAGACCTAGCTGTTGAGTACAGGGCCCTGGGCCAAAATCCAGAGTAGGGGTTATTAACCCTAGCAAGGGATCTTCAGGCTGAGCTGAAAACAGGCTGAAGAAGAGCCTCAGAGCAGAGGAAGAATTTTTTGGTTTGTATTTAAAGACATTTTGGGGACTTTCAGCTTAGGCAATTGATTCCGGAAGGGGTGGACATAAGATGGTGACCCGACCAAAGGACTGAGGCTCTGTAAGAACTGTGGGAGCAACTGTCAGTAGGGGGCAGTAGCCTAGCAAGAGAGCTGCTACTCCATGCCTGGCCATGAGGAGGTGCTTAGTGGTGAGTGATCTCATTTACAGGGTGCTATGGAATAACAAGGAATAATATAGGAAGTAGGGTTGCCAACTTTCTCATTGCACCAAACTGAACACCCCTGCCCTGCACCTTCCCCGAGGCCCTGCCTTTTCTCTGAGGCCCCACCCTTGCTTGCTCCATCCCCCCTCCCTCCATCACTCACTCTCCCCCACCCTCACTCACTTTCTCTGTGCTGGGGCAGAGGGTTGGGGTGTGTGTGTGGGGGAGATGGGCTCCAGCTGGGGGTGTGGGCTCTGGGGTGGGCCCGGGGATAAGGGTTTTGGGGTGCAGGAGAGAGCTCTGGGCTGGGGCAGAGGGCTGGGGTGCAGGGGGGGCTGAGGGCTCCGTCTGGGGGTGTGGGCTCTGGAGTGGGGCTGGGGATGAGGGGTTTTGAGTGTAGGAGGGGACTCTGGGCTGAGGCACGGGGGTAGGGTGTTGGGTGGTGCAGACTCCGAGAGGGAGTTTGGGTGCAGGAGGGGACTCCAGGCTGGGGCATGGGGTTGAGGTGTGGGAGAAGGTTTGGGGTGCGGGATCCCAGTGGCGCTTACCACATCTCCCAGGAAGCGGGCGCCAGGTCCCTGCAACCTCTAGACACATGGGCAGCCAGAGAGGCTCTGTTCGCTGTGCCCACCCCAAGGGCCAGCTCCGCAGCTCCCATTGGCTGGGAACTGTGATCAATGAGAGCTGCGGAAGTGGGCAGGGAGGCTCCATGTGCTACCCTTGTGCCTGCAGGCACCACACCCGCAGCACGGCCAATGGGAGCTGTGGAGCCAGCCCTTGGGGCAGGGACAGCACGCGGAGCCTCCTTTGCTGCCTATGCGTTTAGGGGCTGCAGGGACCTGGCGCCCACTTCCAGGAGCCGCAAGGAGCTAGGGCAGGCAGGGAACCTGCCTCAGCCCCGGGCCCCTGCTGCACAGCCAACCGGATTTCTAGCGGCCTGGTCGGCGGTGCTAAATGGAGCCACCAGGGTCCCTTTTTGACTGGACGTTCTGGTTGAAAACCGGACGCCTGGCAACCCTAAGAAGGAACCTGTGAATGAACCTGGGCTATTTCAAGCTTGTAACGAGAACCCAGACCAGATGAGTTTGACCTGATTTGTGCCTACAGAACAAAAATGTATGTAAGCCATACTTGTAAGACATAGGCTGGTGGTGGGGCTGAGTTGGTAACTTCAGGTATATGCACTCTATGTATAATGTATACATGCCATATAATTAGCATGTAGCTACTCATGTACAACTAACATGAAAATGGCCCCTTTCACATATCAGAGCTCACTTGTATAAGCTATGTCTTAAGAGGCGTGTGATGTACAGGAAAGTCAAAAGAAACGTTATTCAAATGCATTAAACAAACTATGGGCCTCATTTTCCTCTCCCATTATTCTCTCCTTTTAAGTCATAGTCATGCATGAAAAGAAAATCTGTAAAATCAAACTCCACATAGCAATGTGGTAACAAATGTTGTTATGGGGATCTCAGGAAGCAACAGTGAACAGTCTGAACAATTCCATGTAGGAGGGTGTCAGAGACTTGGATGATAGTGCTAAGCTTTTCTATGAGCAACTTCACAGCTGGGCTTTGCTGTGAGCTGGAATGGCTAGTGGAAAGCAAGTGTAAAACACAGAATCAACAACTGATTCGATGAAGGAGGACTAGTGAATGTAACACTGAGAGCATGAGGCCAAAGGGAAATTTGAGACCCTTTTGTGTGGTTAGTTTTGGGAGGGGAATATGGACAGAGAGATAAGAGAGGAAAAGAACTTTACAGACCCAACTGTGGAGGGAATCCCATGAAAAGTTGACAGGCAGATTGTAATGTGCTGGCTGATGTTTATGTGCAACACCGCCCTCTGCTGGACAGACTCAATCTTGTGACGTATTTGTGGTTCTAGTCCCATTAGAGGCTACGCAGTAGGGCAATGGTTCTCAAACTTTTTGTATTGGTGACCTTGTTCACACAGCAAGCCTCTGAGTGCGACCTTCCCACACCCCCTATAAATTAAAAACACACCTTTTTTATCTTTAACACTATTTTAAATGCTAAATTTGTCTGTTGTTTAAAATGAATTTACCTTTTCTCACTGCTTTTAAATTAAGACTACAATACATTTTATCAAATTATTGTTAAAATAACTTTTTTCTGCTTATCAATAGTTACTGTTAAGTAGAATTTTATTTTAATACTTGACAGTAATTAATCATTGCAGCCAAAAAAATCAGTGTGATGGATGATGCTGTTCATTTGGCACAAGAAGTTTTATTGTTGGTCTTGTGTTAGAAAGGGCGCATCTGATGATGTCCTTCACATCAAGCCGGTTTCGGGATTTCATCTTTATTGTGGGAAGGCTGAATAACCCACTCTTGCATTCATGGGTAGTGGGAAATAGTAGAAGGACTTTCAGGGCCAATTCAGACACCAGTGGATATTCACTTGCAACTGAACACTGGAACTAGTTTGGAGGCAGCTGTGTGAGTTTTGCTTTTGCTCCATCATCATTGATCATGTCGACAAACTGTTCCTGTACATGAATATCTTGAGCAGGTAACTGCTCAGCCATCACGCTGAAAGGGTTCTCCACCGGGGAATGAAGTGTTTTTGGTAGCACTGGGAAGTAGTGCGAGAGCTCTTAATGAAGGGTTCTCTGATGTTCACTGATACCTGACTTGAGAGCACTATCAATGTTGACTTCCTCCTCTCCGCTGAATGAGGAAAGTGTCGGAAACATGCCATATCTGTGTCCAACTTACTGCGCCACAGATCCAACTTCAGTTGGAAGGTTCTGATTTTATTAGGACTATCAACACTAAATGTTTTCCCTGAAGTGACAGGTTGAGGTCATTAAGCCTATCAAAGATCTCAAGCAGAGAAGCCATTTCTTGTCACTGAACTTTTTGTTCAGCTCTTGTTTCTCTTTTGCAGGAAAAACTCTGCCATCTCTTCACAAAGTATAAAAAAACTTTAATGAATGTCCCTAGAAAGCCATCAGACTTGAGTGTGGAAAAGCAGAACTTTGTATTCACCACCCATTTCGTTGCAGAGCACTCGAAAGAGACGACTATTCATAACGTACGCTTTAATGAAGTTCACTGCTCGTATAACAGCATCTACTACATCATTAAGGTACATTGACAATGTACTTTACAGCTAGGACTTGATGATGGATTCCACAATGAGTGACAATCACATTAGGTGACACACACTTTACCTTCTTCTGAAAGCCAGACCGTGCATCTATCATGGCTGGAGCACCATCGGTACATATACCACAAACATTTTTCCACTTAATGCCATTGCTTTTGAAAAAGGCATTCATCTTATTGAAAATGTCCTGTGCTGTTATGGTTGTTTTTAAGTTGTTCACAGAATAAGAATTCATCCTTAACATCCCAGGCATTAACGTACTGTATGAACTATCAGTTGTGCGCAGTTAGTAACATCAGTAGTTTCATCAAGTTGCTGGCTGAACATACTAAAAGCAGAATGTTTAATTTCATGCACAGCTTGTTCTTTGATATCTTCAGACATCTCACATATCCTGCATTTCACAGTATCATTCAACATAGAAAACATATTAAGCTTTTTGGCAGTATCATTGCCAAACATAAGCGACACAATATCTTTGCACGCTGGCAGAACAAGCTTCTCACCTATCATATGTGGGTTCTTGGCATGAGTGATTCGTGGAGACACAATATAAGAGGCTTCCACAGCTGAGGACATTTGCTGTCAGAAACTTCCACCTGCATGGAGCCTGGCTTTCTTGGCCACTTCTTCTATACATTTGAAAAAATCCACGTTTTGATTTTTATGCTCAGGATGACTAGTTTCAAGATGTCGCTGCAGTTTGCATGGTTTCATTGGTTCAGCAGACAAAACTTCGCAGCAAATGACGCATTGTGGATTTTCAATGACTGAGGTAATGATGCTGGTAAAACCAGGTTTAATGTAAGACTCAAGGTACTTTAGCTTTTTAGCAGTAGAGGTGGCCATTATTTTCAGGAGAAAATACGCACCTGTGTGTCTGACTGTTACATTATAAATTACTTTCTCTCCCCACGATCTCAGTGTTCTGATTAGTCTGCATTTAATGTATCTCTTCAGCTGCTGAACAATCAAGCCCTCTTATATTGTCTCAATCCCAGGGTTGGCCTTAGGGAAAATGGCACTCTGGGTGAACTTCTGTTTTGGCATCCTTTGGAGGCAGAGCAGAGCTGGGGTAGAACTGGGCTGGGGCTGACAGCATGCAACCCCCATGTAACCACCTTGCAACCCCCTGAAGGGTCACGACCCCCAGTTTGAGAACCCCTGCAGTAGTTAAAACCCTTTGCCACTGAGAACTAATGGAGTTTCTTCTGGTAGCTCAAGTGATGGAGGTTTGTTTTGGAGAGAAAGGTCCTTAGTTCTCCATCCTATTTTATGTGTGCACGCGCACTTTGGCTGTTTGACTATCATGCCTTGCCAGAACACTTATTACTGCACAAATACACCCACAAACAGTTACTGGCTCAGAAAGCAGTGGCTTCTCATCTGACTCACTTACAATGCAATTCTCATCAGAGCCTCAAAAGGAGGAATATATTGCAGATTCCCAATCTTGGCGACAGAATGCTCCCTCTGCAAAATACTCAGTGGTTGGAAGGCAGATAAGTTTTCCCTTCTCTTGCCAAGCCAAACCTACTGAAAAATGAGTCTGGCACTATTAGGTATATGAGATAGCTGTAGAGGGCTGGGGAGCATTTAACTATCTGTCAGCAGTGTAGGCCTAATCATTTTGTTGCCATAGGTAAGCTGCTGTAGGGGGGTGTGGCATATTGCGTGTGTCCGCTTCCTATTTTTGCCCTCTGATTGAGTTAGCTTAATGCCAAGATATTTAATATCTATTAAGTGGTGTGTCTTATTAAACATTTAATACAGTATGTTCCCTGTCTTCTTTTGCTCTATTCTCTTCTCCCCTTGGATCTTGCCTGCTTTCTCTCTCATCTTCACCACTGATCACTCTCTTTATTCCCAGTCCTGTCACTTATGCCATCTGCACTCTTTGCACTCTGTAACAAACTTGCTCTTCCACTCTCCCATTCTCTTCTGCTTAGCGCTCCATCTCGCCTACTCACTCCCGTTAAACAGCGCAGCAGAGCTGGGTGAGGTGATTCAGAATCACTGGGCATCCCTGGGTCTATGTAACTGGTGGTATCCAGTAATCTCTCTTACCCCATCAATTCCAGTGGAAGGGTGAAGGGTTCTCCTCTGCACAAACCAGGGAAAGTGGGAAGTGGCTGGGTGTTTTTTCCCACCCCACCTCCCAGTCAGCAGGGGAGTAGCAGTGAATTTCTAGGTCTCTATAGTTGTTCTAAACCTATGTGAAGAAATTTGTGAGGTGTTTCCCCAAGTAAGCTGGGGGCTCTGGGTAGCTGCCAGAAGGTTGTGTTCACATTCTGATGGATTTAAAGTCATTTTTGAAGTAGAAAAAGGCAGGGGAAAATAACCTTAAAACTGCAGAACGTACAGAAAACCCTCCCTCTCAGCCCAGGGCCTCAGCTTAGCTGGAAAATTGCCCGTGAAAAAGTGTTATCCTTTGTCCCCATGGCTCCTTCTTATGGCCCCTCACCCATATGGCTGCTTCCTTCCTTATTAGCCCTCTACGTCCTCCCCGTCTCTCCTCCCTCCCCTCCGTGCAGGGCCGGGGGAAGGATGTTTCGCGCTCTAGGCAAAACTTCCACCTTGTGCCCCCCCTGTCCCCGAGCCCCCGGCCTGAGGCCCTCCCCCTCCGCCCTGAGGTGCCCCCCCTGCAGCAGCTCCCCCCCCTCTGCCCTGAGGCGCCCCCCCTTGGCAGCTCCCCACCCTGAGGCACCCCCCCGCCCCAGCTCACCCCTGCCCCGTCTCCTCCCCGAGCACGCCATCGCTGCTTCACTTCTCCCACCTCCCAGACTTGGGGCGCCTAAGCCCACCCCCTTTGCTGCAGGTGGCCCTCCCTGTGCTCCACTGCCCCAGCTCCCTCCGCCTAAATGCTGGCGGCCGAAGATCTGGCCACCACGGTCGCTGCCAAAGAAAATGGCGGGCCCCCCCCAATTCTAGTGCCCTAGGTCGCCTAAATGGTTGCACCGGCCCTGCCTCCGTGGCTGCTTCCCCTCCCCGCCCCATGGCTCCTTCACTCTCCACTCCTGGCTTCTTCACTTTTCTGCCATTTGCCTCTGCTTTTGAGTGCCTCCAGTTTTTGGATGCTTGGCCTGAGACACCATGGGCCAGACTTTCTGAGGGGCTGAGCACTGCAGTCTCATTGACGTCTGCTGGAGGTGTGGGCGCTCTGTGCATTCGGAAAGAAAAAGAAGCCGAGGAGAAAAAGAAGCTGTTCACCAAGGCAACACTATTTAATCAACCAAAGTATCCAGAGTTTACTGCCAACAATATGAATTTAAGTAGACCACATTTAAGAAGGAAAAAAAGAAAAATGCCAGCAAACTAGTGATGTCTTCCCTTTGCCCTTCTAGAATCCTTCCTAGGTGATTGTTGCTAGTATTCTTGGAGACCGGAGTCTCTCTTGCCCTGCACCTTGTGTACTCACTTACACCAGTGCAGAGTGGGTGGATAGCGGTCATTCTGACTTGGTAACATTTTACAGCCACTTTGCACTGGTATAAATGCCTATGCAAGGTACAGAGCAATGGAGAACCAGGAGGAATAAGCTGTCCATCTCCAAGCTGACTGCTGGCAAACTGACACCCATCTCTCCTGCTTTTCTGCTCCCTCCAAGTTAGCAAGAAGCTGGTTAATCTCATCAAGGAACTTGGGAAAGTGAACACAAGAACTTTCTCCTTTTAATTTTTCCATTCAATGACGCAAGGTGGCAAGAAGCCAGCACCCGGGGGCAGATGGGAAGGATGCCCTAGTGGCTGGGGAGCTAGCCTGAGACCCAAGTTCAATGTCCAGCTATGCTGCATACTTCCTGTGTGACCCTGGATATGTCACTTTGTCTCTGTGCCTCAGTTCCCCATCTGTAAAATGGGGATAATAGCACTGCCCTGCCTCACTGCAGTGTTGTGAGGATACAAACATTTCAGATTGTGAGGCGCTCAGATACTGTGCTAATGAGGACACAATAAGATCTAAAATAAATAGTTTCCCCTGTTGATTGTATCACAAATGAGCATAGAAGTGTGTGCCTCACAGCTAGACTCTGACTTTTGCGCTTTCCCACGTTCCTTTCACTAGGACATGAGCTCTGTGCTAACTCTTTCAGCTCAAGCTATTTTATTGGCAGATGTTACCCATAAATGTCATGGGCCTGATACTGCCATTTGTTGCTCCAATTTGCACACCATCTCCACACCTAATAGAGTTAAATGTCCTCTTCATTTAATAAAGAACAAAGTAGGCCTGGCTCTACCTCATCTTGCTATTTGACTACTATACATAATAACTCTTCAAATCCCATTCTGTAACTAGCCGTTTACAAACAGACACATCTAGGACAAAATAGCCATGTGGCTCTACATTTCCCAGAATACCTCTGGTCTACGGTCAGGGATCACACCCCCTTCTCAGGGATAAAGGCTTCAGTCTTACATGTGCACTACTTTATAGGGGATGCCTGTTGCAAGGAGAGCACCTGAGCCAGCAACATGGTTCCAGCTGTCACTGATCATTCTATGGCATAATCAGACATACAGTCCCCTTCGACAACATCATGCTAAAGTAGCTCCTTGATGATCTGCCCATAGAAATAACTCCTTTGATAACACCTCGCCAATCCATAAAAGTACAGAGTTTTCAAGTCTCTCTCCTTGCTCAGTGTACTCCCGGCCTCAGATTAAGATCTATATGTTTCACGTCACACCAAAACAACAGAGAGAACTTGCTGACCAGGGAAAGGAAAAAAAAATAAAACCACCCCTGTCCATTTCTCTGTCCTTCTCTTGGGCTCTCACTCCAGCCATCTCTTCCAGGCTTTAGTTCCTCAACCCATGAGAGACTCTCTCTTTCTCTTTTCTAATCAGGGGATGAGTGGCAGGAGCAGCTACATAAGTGCTGCAACCCTGCAGCACTAACAGTTTTCTCTCCTGTCCATGTTCTGTAGCTATCACTTGGGTGCAGAGTGTAAGCTGGGGATGGGGATGGGGATGGGGAGGGGATGGGGAGGGGGTGGGAAGGAGGGAAGGGCACTGCAGGGAAGGTGTACTTTAGGTCCAAAGACTGCCTGCTTTTTTGGAGCTCCCTGCTAGCTCTTGGCTGAGTTGCTTGGGGGCAGGGCCAAGGAGACTGAGACAGTCACAGCTTTTGGGGTGGGGTGCTTTAAAGCACTCTGAGCCCTAAGAATGGCCTCAGATGCCTTATGGACAATCTGGTCCTGGGATCATCTCAGAGGAGGGTGTGTGGGTGGTTGAAGCTCCACGATCTATTATCAATGCTTGGCCATTCTGTCAAGACTTACAATGGGGTTTATGATGTGGATACATATCCCATGGGAACTGGGCTGGGAACTCCCAACTCATTTCACGTAGGCCAGTGGTAGCAATGAGATGGCAAGAGTGAGACCTGAGATCGGGGGGGCTGGAGCAATTTGTGTAGTGGGGGCGCTGAGAGCCATTGAACCAAACTGTAAACCCTGTATGTGATGGAAACCCCTTCAAGCCAGGGGGTACAGCAGCACCCCTAGTTCTAGCACCTCTGCCTGAGGTGTTTGGATCCGTGGCTATTGCATGTATGGCAGCTGCTACGTATAGATTTGTTTATGCCTTGGGAAACATACCTCTGATTCTTATGAAAGCAGAAGTTTGAAGAAAAGGCAATAGCTGTCATTTGAGAAAAAAGATTTATTGGAATTTTTATAAAAGGAAACCGTTTTTGAATACATTATAAATATTCTGCCACATGTGTAACCGTTCAAATAAATAAATAAATACTGCAATATAAACAAGTAGTTTCTTCTTAAAAGCTGGTGATGGCCAGCACCTCCTTCGAACAACGAACTCTCAAATCCCACTTCAGTTCTGTATGGTTAAACATATGCTTTGATGCAAAAGCCATTCTACGTTTCCTGACTATTGGTGGAGAATAATTTATTAAAACAACCCTTTTTTCCTCCATCCCAAAAAACACCCCACCATTTCTTGTGTTTATGATTGTAGTGCAGTATTACACAACAGTGAAGTCCTGCAGCCCTTACTTACATGAGTCCTTACACTCATTAACTCAAGTCCTGGAGACTCCCTTGTAGTCAATGGAGCTAGGACAATTTTCACAGCTAAACATCTGCCCCATTAGGTTCAGCAGGATCACTCATGTGACTATGGGCTGCAGTATCTGCCTTTAATTTAGATTATGGACCTCATTCTCTCCTCATGTATGTTGGTGTAATCAGGTGTAACTCCACTAAAGCAAACGGAATTACATTGGTATGAGAGGAGAACTGGGCCCTATGAGAATATACATTTATTCTTAATGCTCAGCTTTAAATCCAACTTAAATCACTAAGGGAGAATGATTTTTCCTTTTGGAAATTGCAAGTGTTAATTCCACTTAAAGGTTCTGGAAAAGCACGTAGTCTTTGTCTCATAACTACTATTGCAGTCCAGAGTTCTCTGGGAGCAAAGTTCAATCAGAAAGGTACAGGAATCAAGTGGAATTATTAAAAAGATAATATATAGAAATAGTCATACCTGACCATTGTACAGACAACATGGGAGAGAGTCCTGCTAAGATGGTAAGAACCTCTCCAACATCCTTTTAGACTTGAGTTTACCATTTACAGCTAAATTGTATTTGTTGTGGATTTAAAGAATTTTCCTAGTCTTGGTTCACTGGGCCTGATTCTGCCTTCATGTCACTGGTCTAAATCAGGAGTAGTTCCACTGAAATCAGTGAACTTATACAGAGGTAAAACTATTGAGAGAACAGAAACAGGCCCAATGTCTGTTCCAGCTCAAACTTTGATGGCATGTAAGAAAGAGAAAGCTAATTTAAAAGACAGCAGCAGGACAGATCCTGCGCTCATTTGTAAATCCAGAGCAATTCCACTGAAAGCAGTGGTCCTTATTCTGATACCACTTGACTGGTGTAACTCCATTGCTTCAGTGGAGTTAATTTCTGATTCTCACAGTTGTGAGATCAGAATCAGGTGTGCTATATCTTATAGATGTCCCTATAGTCTAGACTATTATACAGTTATTAGGATGTCAGAGGGCTATTAAATGCATTTAATAAATATAGTATGCAGATAAATCTGCATCTGGAGGAGAAAATGCACAAATAAAAACACATTAAACATCCATTACATTAGACTCTTCTGCAGAGCACTTTGGGCCTGATTCTGATCTCTCTCTGGTGTAAATCAGGAATAATTCCAATGCAGTCACATGGACTTAAAATCTATATAAGTGAGATCAGAATCAGGTCCAGTAAGAATGATGAGATGGGAAAATAGCTATATGTAGACACTGGGCCAGATCCTTACTGGTGCAAATTGGTTTAGCTCTGTTGAAGTCAGTGGAGCTATACCAAAGATCTGACCTTTAATCTATAATGAAAAGCTCTGCACTGCAGTTCCTCTCATGCAAAGGCCCTTCCAAAGCCAGAAAACAAGCTTCTGATGATGAGCACTAGCAAGACTGCTGATCTTGTGATGACTCCAATCTGGATTCCTTATGCCTCATTTCTTAATTGTTCATTGTGGCTGGAGTAGCAATAGGAAAGCAAAGCGAGGCTTAGAGTCAATGCTCTTATCTCATGGATTCCTTTAAGTTTAAAGATGCAGGGTCAGATTCAGCCCTGCTATAAGAGTCAGTTTATTTATATCATGGATTAATCTGGCCTGAGAAACTTCCTGAAACACTCCTGTGTTTTAGCAGGTAGTGCTATGGTTTGTTCCACATCTGTCTGCACATTCGGTGCTAGCGACTTGATTCTGCCCGACGGAAGACACTTAGAAGCAGGATCAGTCCGTCATTCCCTCATCTGCATAGGTAGCCATTTGAGTCAGGAAAGAGAACGCTGCCTGCTGGACTTGAGTCCTTTCCGACCGCATGTCTAGGCAGGCTTCCCCATGTTAGAATTCTGATAAAATAAGAACTGTCTTGAACCATCATCCATACCCAGAGCCCAGCCTTTTGGGAAGCTTGAATACCTGTTTCAGTTTTTTTCTTCCATATATTCATTCCTCTGCTCTTGAGTCTTTCAGGGCGCACAGCTGAACTTCCACATTAATTTTAGAGCTTTTCTGCTTTAACCAGACTCAGGGAGTACCAGACAATCTCATCATGAAAGAGCCTGATTTGGGGAGTTTTCCAGCCCGGAAGGCCCAAGATGATTACGATAAAATTCAGACAGACCATACAGACTTTATCTAAACCTAGTCAAACTCCTGATCCTTTTGAGGTGTGTTCATCTTGAATTTACTAGCTACAGATTTTGGTGCATCCACATCTTAACTAAAGATGAGTAAAACTCAAGGTGGATGGATGTTCAAGTCCAATGAGCAAACATATCCATAATGTATACTGACCTCTCTGGTTTAGAATTAGGCTGGCTTTTTTTCTTAGTGCTTGGAGCTATTAAGAGGAATGTATAAAGAAACATGGGGCAATGTAGGAACCTCACTGCTGTCACTCTAGACACCCCATGATCACTCAGAACATCATGGAGATAGTGGGGATAGAACTCAGGTCCTCCTATTCCTAAAACACCCACCCTGACAATTCCAGCTAGAGGAGAATCTCCATTTGCTATTAGCATTATGGGGCCTATGATACATAGGTGGGCAGCTATGATTCTTTCTAACAGACGTCTTTGATGTGCTAAGCTGTTCAACGCAGTATTATCACAATTTGTTATTTCTGGTATTTCCGATTTCTTTCTAGGTTGGAAATTCTAAGAATATAACTCTTCTCTTTGTATTTGTGCATTTCTGTTCTGGCACCTGGTTGTATAGTATAGAGGGAGCTATGAACAAAACCTCAAAGTAATTTCAGTTTGGGTTTAGTTTGAGCCAGTTCTTATTATATCCCTACTAGTAAGTCAGTTATTAGGACCAAATTCTCCTATCATTTACTGTACTTTTACACCAATGTAACTCCTTTAACAG
This sequence comes from Malaclemys terrapin pileata, assembly GCF_027887155.1. Lineage (NCBI taxonomy): Eukaryota > Metazoa > Chordata > Testudines > Emydidae > Malaclemys > Malaclemys terrapin. The sequence continues at coordinate 133,267,291 of NC_071505.1, forward strand.
AGTTACTCTGGATTCTCACTGGTATGAGAGGAGACTCAGGCTCTAATCTTGTACATAATAAAGTTTTCTGTATAATACACAATCACTAATTTAGACGGCTGTGCTTGTGCAGCCTCCTGACCTAAAGTTTGAAGAGCAGGTCAGAAGCAAAATTCCCTGCCTACATTAGAGTTCTAAACATTCTAGGACCCGATTCTCCTCCCAGCCACTTCAGTAGCATAACATCAATGACTAAGCCTTCAGTGAAATAACTCTAATGTAATCTAGAGGAGAGTCAAGACCCTAAAATGTTTGGTGTTAATACCTTGCAAATGCAGCTTATTTCAAGTAAAATAAAGCTCCACCTGTAAAATAACATACAATGCCATGTTCCTGTAACGTCATCTAGAAGAACGAAGCTTGAGTTCAAATGCTTTTCAGGTTTCTAACAGGCCTTGTGAAAGTTAGATGTTGAATATAAAAGATTTTAGGGTTCTAGCCAGTTCTTTCTCTCTAACATATTCACCCGTGTCTCCTCGCTGCAGAGGCGTGGCCCTGGCTATCTTGTATTATAAAAGCGCGGACTTCCATTCCTTCTGACATCCATCATGGCGAGTGGGTCATCTGGGTTGACCACATCATTTGGATTAATTCTCATGGGTTCTCTAGGCAGGTGAGCAAAGTGAGTCTGCAACCTCTGAGGTCCTGTGTCAAAGGCTTCTCCCTGTGGGATCAAAATCTGGAGGGGATCAATGTCTGCATTTCTAGTGTGCCTGTGGGGTTCAGGTGTGTTGAATCGGATCAGAGGGATTTCATTTCTCCTGGGCAAAAACTGGGAGTACGGTGGTGGATTCATACCAGGGAAGAAAGCTTGTTTAGCCCTGCCCAGGCTGACCAGAAAGTTGTACTTGGGAGATTGGTACACATCGTATCCATTTTCTAGTGTTCTTTGTTTAAATATGCAGTCCTCTTGACTGAAGTAATGCTTAGGAAACAAAAATAGAACAATCATTAATAGAAGGATTTAATTGTTAATAAGTGTCAATACAAAATGCAAAGGCGATGGGCCAGATCCTGCAGGCATTAGTCATGGGAATAGTCCCACTGGCTTGAACCAGCCATTTTGTGAGAGAAAGGAGTACAGGATTGGAGCTTTCAGTTTTGACAAGGGCCTTAGGGAGAGCTGTGCAAATACAGATATCCCCTGGGTTACGCAAATCTTACTTACGCAAATCCACACTTACGGAAAAACTTCCATAAGCTAGAAATGGGAGGCGGGGGGAGGTGGGGGGTTGGGGTTTTTTTGTGTGTGTAATAGTCGGGTATATGTTTTCAACTTACACAAAATTCAAGTTACGCAAGGAGTTCCGGAACGGAACCCTTGCGTAAGTCGGGGCGTGTCTTTAACTGATTTTTTAGTTTGATGGCTGAATTAAAAAGTCAGAGAAAATATGATAAGGGGTCAACCCAAAACACTTTTTTTTTTCAAGTTTTTCGGTGAACTGAAAAGTTTTTAAAAATCATTTTTGTGTTTTTAACCTTTTTTAAAAAAAATAAAAAATAAAACCAGTAAAATTCAAAATGAAAAGGGTGCTTCAAATTTAAACATTTAATTTAGAAAATGTCAAAATCAAACATTTTGATTTAAAAAAAAAATCCCCCCCTTCCAGTAAAACCTCAAAAAACAATTTGACCTGAATTCGTAAAACATTTGGGTCAATTGAATCTGCACCTTTTTGTCAAAATAAAATAAAATAAAAAATTGCAACCTGCGCTATTCTTAAGGCCCTATCCTGCAAGATGCGGAGGGCCACCTGTAAAGTTTTGAACAGCTCTCATTGACTCTCGTGGGAGCTGAGGTGCTTGGTTCCTTCTAGGATGAACTCAGTGCATTGCAGGATCCGACCCTTATCTCTCACCAGTCTCTGATTGAGACTAGGTAACAACTTAGTTTTATTTGAATAAAGATCTTTGCTGAAAACCTCTCAGAAACTCTGAGATACAAGATAAATATTTTACTATCTTTATGAAGGCTCTCATGTCGAAGCCACTTCCCAGCCTGGACTGCAGACAGCAAAAATTCCGGCCGATCACTATTGACTTAATTCTGACCTTGCGTACTCCACTGTAACACCCGTGACTTTTGTGGAGATCTCACTTGCACCAGTGTGGTAGAATGAAGCTCAATATAACTGACTAAAAGGAGCAAGTTTAACCTAAACCAAGGTCCAGGTCCTTAACTGCTGTACATCTGCATAGCTCCATTGACTTGAGATATGCAACTTTATACCAGCTGACGAGCTGGCCCTATAATAATAAGAGACCTGTTCTGCATTTCACTTTAGTCTTAGTAAAGTTAGGAGCACTCACCGATCCAAAGATATTTCCTTTAACGTCCATACATAGGTAGCGCCCGCTCTTTACACCAGTTATCACCACATAGCCAGCATGCTCAGATTTGATCATTAGGGCACCTGTTTAAAAAAATGAAGATGTCTTAAATGGGGCATAGGTGATCCTTTTAATATTAATTTATCTGACAGTTTCTTTGCATCCACTTCTTGTGTTTGGAGTTTAACTACAGTTTTGCTGAGTATCCTCTTATTCTTTAAAAATGTAAACCCAATACACAGAACATTTTTTGTTTTGGCTTTACCTTTGTAAATATTTCTTGAACCCTTTTTCTGAGCAAATTCCACTGTACATCTGGATTTCAGCTGTTCAGCATTTACCCTTAGTGGGAAATCCTTGCTTAAGCCACTCTCCCTCTCTCTCTCTCTCTGGAGCATGCAGCATGCGTTTATGCCATGATATCAAGGAAAGTGTAGTTGCAATGGGATTCATTGGCTGAATGCACACAACACAGGTGCAAAGTTAATTTTTACATCTTGCACTTCATCCCAGGGGAGATCATGATATCTTAGCGATACTGCAGCACCCTGAATATTTACTGTCACTTTCCATCCTGCTCACCTCATTGCAACAGGTGAATTTTGTTATCAAAAGATTAACAAAGTGTGTAATTTTATTGGGGCTTATTCTCCACTTGGTCGCACAAGTATTATGGCCATGTAACTAACTGAAGTTTATGGAATAATATCAATGTAAAACTGGCATAACAGAAAGGGGATGCAGGCCCTTTTGTGTCTGCTTTAATCAACAAGTCCTAACTGAGTTAATAATATACAATCATTCTGCTTCCTGGTTTGATCAAAACAGTCATAATTTAATACTCAGTACTTTTTATATAAATGGAAAACAAATTTTTCTCTTTCTTACACATCCCCCCTGATACTCCCTGTCCATAGGAAGATTTTCATTCTTGATTAGTAGAATTGCAATGGGTTAATAATATGTTAAACAATCTTCAATATTCCTAGAAGATCAGAATTTGTTTTGAAATGGGCAGAGCACTTTTAAAATAGCATCAAAGACACGTGAATGAAGTGCTTTGGTTTCTACAAGCTATGGTGTTAGGGCTAACCTTTCAACAACCAAAGAAGTGTAGCCGTATTGTGCAAGAAAAGTAGATCTCCTTGGGCCAAATTGTGAACCGGAGCAGTTATTTATACGAGTAATACCATTGAACTCAATAAGGCAAACTCAAATGACTTAACTGCTCACCAATCACCATCTGGCCATTTTCAAGTTCCCATTATTTAATTTGCAGTTGTGTGTGCAACTACCTATTTTATATGCAAAAGTGTGCTTTATACACACACACACAGATTAGATGCCCACTTCTAAAACTTGTCTCTTGAGCAAATTTTGAGAGAAAGGAACCATAGATGCCCTTGCAAATGAGGCAGGCAGTTGCATAGATGCAATTCTCCTTCTGTGTCCACCAGTGCAGGTTTTGTGGGCACAACCAGTTTGCATCCATTTACTCAATGTGCTTTTCTTTGAAAAATATGGTCCTTAGAAGCATAAGTGGCTTCACTGAACATGCCACCATCTGACTTAAATTTAGACTCCTGCAGAGTAAATTAATGATATATCTTGGAGAGAAGATGCTGCTGATGGTTTTTGACTGCAGAGTGCTACAGGTACTAGGATCTGTAGTACATTATTACTATTAAATGATCATGTAGTTTACATTTTTTAAACTGCTTTAACTATTTTTAAACAAAAAGATTTAAACTAAATTCTATTTGTCACTTGGGGGCAATGCAACCATTACATTAATCCTTGCTATCATTGTCTGAATACATGTCCAGCATATGGTCTTAATATTAACTCAGTGTACTTTCAGTCTCTTGTTGATAGTTATCTGTTTCCCCGTCTAACCTGAGTTAGACCCTGTACAATAGAAAGTCTTGAGCTCTTTCCCCTGTTTGGGAGGCGGCTGTGTGACTAGTACACTACTTACTGTAAATGGATTGGTGAGGTGTGCCATCAACATAACCATCGGGGTTGATTTGCAGATGGAAGCTGTTCTTCTCAGTAGATGTGTACAAGTGCATCAGGCTGTCTGTGTTTCCCCAGCTGGGATTCAGCAGTGGAGAGAAGTTGGGAAAGGCAGCAATAGCCTTGAAGCTGCATAGCAGAAACAGCATGAAGTCCAAGCGGCTGCACTGACTGGGCTGTGACATGGTGCTCCTTCCTTAGTGGCTAGTGCAGCTATCTGAAACTTGATACTTTCTCACTCCTGTGTGTGTCTCTCTTTGCCTTCTCTGCGTGTATTTGGAGTATGAATCCTCAGATGGGTTCCCTACTTTTTTGCAGCGGCTTATAAAGGACAGCTGAATGACATCACACAGGAAAAACTTGTCCACATCCTTGGTTTTGTCAAAGCAACATTTTTAGGAGTGTCCTGAGACCTCAAAGACCCAGGGAAAAGGAATGCACGTAGGATCTCTGGAGGGAATGTAAGGTTTCTAAAGACAGCTCTCAAAAACTAATCATGCCTTCAAATAATGTCATCTGCAAAACTCTGACATCTGAAAGCTTTCCACTCCCCTACCAATAAATAAATAATAAAAAAATAAACCAACCCATTGTACTGTACAGAAATTGTTTTGGGAAAAATCCATTAGATTTTAAATTGAATTTTTTTCATTTTTTCCTTCAGATTTATTTTTCCTGTTTTTCTGAATTAAGGCCTGATCTTATAAAAATGCAGAGTACCTCCCTAGAGGGGCTAAGTGCCTTTAACTCCCATTCAAGTCAAAGGAAGTCAAGAGCACTCTGCACTTCTGTAGGATCAGACCCATAATTTGTGTCCAAATCCATTAAAAGCTTATTTTGCAAATGCATGGGCCTGATTTTCCTTTCATATTGGTGTAACTCCATTAAAGTCACACTGATGTAACTGCACTAAGTGGGGGGCAAATCAAGCCCGGTGACATTAGCACTCCTTTCTATTTTTTCCTGTTTGAGTTCTTCACTTTGAGTCACTTACATGATTTGCTTTTAAAGTGGTTAAGTAGCTGGAAACTTTTTATAAAACTATTGGAGAGAGACTCTGGTAGTCCATTCCTGCTCTGTGCATCTAGGTAGCACTCACTTCACACATTCTAGGTCTACTAACCAGAATAACCTTTGTGAATCTGAAATAGTTAACCTGTGAGCATTTTGTAGTACTGTAAATATAGCAAGCATGTTTTAAAAGACATGTAAAGGATGCTGTCAAGGTAAAACCTAGTATATGAAAAAAAGAAATAAAAGTAGAGCTGGGAGAAATTTTTTGGCTGAAATGTTTTTCAGTAAAAAATGCAGACAGTGATGAACATATGGCAAATTCATGTGATTATTTTGCCACATAGTTTCCAAACCAAACAATTTCAGAATAATTGAAATATTATTTTGACATTTTGAAACAAAATGTTTCAATTTATTTGTTTGAAATGGCTTTTCATTTCCAAATTTCCTTTAATTTTTTGTTAACATTTTAAAAAAATGTTTGAAATAAAAACAGAATGCTTGTTTTGTAGAAATGGTCCATTCAACCCAAAATAACAATTGTGTTTGACTTTTCAAAATTACCAACAAACAAAAAATTCATTATTCACCCAGCTCTAATTAAAAATAGTTTCAGATGTGACAAATGCTGCTCAGCTGTCCTGCCAGTTTTTGTGGGTTTAGTCAAAATTTCCTATTTAAAAAGAAACAAAACATTTTTCTGTCTTCTTTTGCTGTTTGAAAATCCCACACAAACAGGGTAGGAGAAACTGACTGTGAATCTCTGAAACTGGACTATGCAAAAGTTGCTTCCAAATACACAAAATAATCTGAAGAATTAATGAAAAATAGATTAATTTATTTCACTTATAGAAATCAGAGGTTTTACTTTTAACAATAGTAGGCACAATATTTTCAGAAAAACAGTATTAAATTGACAATATACCTTTAAACGTGATGCACCAAATTCTTAATTTTCTTAAGGAAATCTGGAGTAGTGCCGTCAAAGTAAGGAGATTAATCCTAGATTTATACCAGTGTAACTAACAACAGAATCTGACCTGGTTTTTTCCTGTTCAATAATTGTTTGAATTAGCACAACTCTGCCAAATTCTTCTCTGTTACACCTGTGTAAATCTAGAGTGACATCACTGGATACACACCTGTGTAAATGAGAGCAAAATGTGGCCTAAAGGGCAAGAACCTAAATTGGTGTAAACCAGCAACACTTCAGTGCCATCAGTGGAGCTGGACTAGTTTATACCGCGTGAAGATCTAGCTCATAGTACTTTATACTAGAAAGTGGTATGGTATAATGACTGTAAGGATTTATATTCTCTCTCTAACTACATTTTTAACTTAATCATTTTAATTAAAGCTATATTAAAGGGATTTATCCATTTTTAAAGCTGTACAGTGAGGAAAAGAATCTCAACTCCCTTATTTCAGTCGGATATTTGGAACATAAAAATTATCATACACGATCCAACCCATGGCATATCTAATCCAGACCGCTATTTGGGGGAGGATATAGCACCAGAAGCTTCAGAGGAAAGTGAAAGAAACCCTGTAATAAGCAAATGTGGGATAGCCTATGCCCTGGAAAATTTTCTCCTAACCCCTACTAGTTAGAGATTGACTCATATCCCAAAGCATGAAAATGTATAACCTTCATAAAACTTTTTTCAGTATTTACTATATATTCTTGGTATCCACCTAAACATCAAGTCTCTCTTGGTATATTAGCTTTAATTCAATTGAAACTACATTTTTTAAGAGAGACTGTCCATGCTCCATCTCAGTGAATATCATCAGCGATCCCATTCTCTCTGTGCTCCGTGCTTAACCCTTGCCATTTTAGAAAGGTTTCCATAGGGTCAGCTCGTTCCTGATTTTGCTTAGCTGTGTTTGTTTAAACTCCAAGGCTAAAGCAAATTTGTTTAAAGTCTCTTCTGTCATATTGTTAGTGTGGATTTTGCTTTTTAAGGTTTTTGCTTTTTAAAACAAAAAAATTTTTTTTTAAATTGGAATGTAAGTTTGGAGTGGTTTTTTTTTTTTAACAGTTTATTCCCTTTTTTGTTTCTTCCAGCTTGAACCATTTGTTACTTTGTATGTTGGTAATTTACTTGCTTGTCCAACACATTGAACTTTTGTATGTCAGTTTCTATGACTATTTGAGCTCTCTAGGTAGTTTTGGTGTGTTTGGCAGAGGTGAGAAAGAAAGAGAGAAATGAATCACCACAGTATAGAGACCCTGAGCTATAGAGTCTTGTAAAGGGAAAGGGATAGATCTTGATGGTTTTTTGGGGAAGAAAAAAAATTAACTGAGTTTGGGAACAAAAAATTCCAACAGCTTCTGAATTTCAGTATTGTTGTTATATTTCTTTGGATGAAGGTAACATTTAGGGGCCCCATTGTGCTAGGCACTATGTGCAGAAACAGTAAGGAACAGTCCCTGCCTTGAAGAGTTTACAGTCTAAATAGACAAGAGAGACTAAAGTATTATTACCACTGTTTTGCAGATGGGGAGCTAAAGCACAAAGAGATTAAACGACTTGCCCAAGGTCACCCAGGAAGTCTGTAACAAAAACTGGAATTGAAACAAAATCCTCTGAGACCCAGGCTAATGTCTTAAGCACAGGATCATGTTTCCTCTATTGTTTTGTGATTAGTCCAATAAGAGGGCTGGCCTAATATATTGCTAGTTAATTTAAATATTTACTGGAATAACAAAATTACTACTTAAAATCCCCCCCCCCTTCCTTATCTTGTCTTTTTTCCCCAGTTCTCATGTGAGTACCCAGTAGGCTCTGGAAGCTTCAATAAGAAGAGGGGTATTTAAGGTTGTGGGTCTCCTTTGATTCAATAGAAACAATTTTATAGGTTGGTTGGTTTTTGCAACCTGTCTTTGTTCCTCTCCTGACTTTCACTTCTATTTTTTCTTGGATTTAAACTGCTGGGTTAGTTGAGAGAGAAAAGAAATACAGTAGCACAAAATATAGGCAAGAATTGAGGTTAGACTTGAATGGCTATTTCCTTGTTTCCTTCACCTACCTGATAGGGTAGAATGTACTAAAGTGCTGCTTTCCTTAAAAATCACAGTAATGTGGCATACAGGAGTTTCTGGCTATCCTATGATGTACTTTTATCAAGGGTTGTCCTCCTTCATTGTTTTGCTAAAGGCTGGGACCAACCTGGAAACTTCTTGTTGAGGCCCTCTTAGAATGACTTGAGGGCCTGTCTATTTAATATCTCCTCTTCTTGAAGCCTCAAGGCAAAGTAACTTCTAATCCTTCCAAGTTATCTAGGATAGGCCAGTAGCCAATGCTCCTTCTTATACTTAACTTCAAGGACCAGTAACTCCATTAAGTGATTGGTGGAGGCACCAAAATGAGTACAAAAGGTGTTCTTGGTAATAAAGATGCCATCTACTCAAAGGTACTCAAGAGACGGGGATGGTTTGAAGAAGATGCCTCTAAGAGCAAGCCGAGGGTCCCCAAAAGAGAACAATGATAATACAGCTGAGAAGAAAAGGATTCAATGAGGAATGATGGCTTTCAAATTCACAGAGAGAAGGTGACTGAAGAAAATGACACTGAGGACAATATGGTGTCTTCCCCTATTTAAAAAAAATAAAATAATACCTATGAAATTAACCCCAATTTAGACCTGGAATAAGCAGGCAGGACTTCCATTGAAGTATATAGGAATTATATCCATGTACATCAGGCTGAACTGGGCTGGCTGACTTTTGTTTGTAGCAATGACAATTATATAAAGTTATATAAAAGCTACCCTGTGCTGCCACTCACTGCTGCCTGTCTACCCTAGCTACACTACTATGTTTAGCATGCTAGCTCGATGTCTCCAAGTGTGGGCATACCCTAAGTGTTCTGAGAAATGTCATTCTCGTGGTGTTTACAAACTAACAGGAGGTAGAGCCTGTTACACTTCAATATTGCAGATGAAAGAGGCAAAGAATAAACATTCAAATATAGGGGGAAAAACCCTTTATTGAAACTTTGCTTACACTATACATCTAAAATGTCCTACTCATTATTAGGCTTCTTGTTACAAAAATACATTATGTAGAATTGTTAGGATGAAGAGACCCATCAGCTCTACAAACTCCATTCTGCTGTTGGCAGATGAACGTGTCTCCATCAGGAATACATTTTATATCACCTTAACTTAGCCAGCTGTTCTATATCTCAGTCACTTTCTGGGAGAAGAAACCCATCTTGATATCCACTCTAACCTTTGCGTGCTTCCTCAAGTGGCACATGTGATGGTGCTTTCCTCTCTGAAAGATGACCAGGTCTTCTCCTAGATTGCTGAGTGACCTTTACTTTAATTGTGTGATCAGATTGCTGCATCACTTTCGCTTTCTCTGATATTTTCCATCCATGTTTGTGAGTCTTTGTGAGTATTTTTTCTTTAGCTTTTGCTAGTATTTGCAACCATCTTAAGGTAGATCATCTGCAAATGTCATACTGTGCCATTTACTCCGTCTTGTAACTCATTAATGAGGTTCTTAAATAAGAATGGACCCAATACTGATTCTGGACATCTTCCTTCTAACTAAGCACAAACCCCTAACAGTCTCTTGCCCATCATTTGCTGTCTTTCAGCCAAGTAACAGTACATAGGACAGGGCCTCTCTAAGCCATTAAATTAAAATTTTCAAGTAAGATTTTGTGAGCAACAGTATTTTTCTTAAGTGTTTATGAAGGGGGTGGAGTTGAGGGACAGAGTGGTCAGAGATGGGATTATTATTGTTCTTATGGAAGGCCGCTATTATTGCTGTATTATTAAGGGCAGCTTTTTATTATTTAACATTCATGCTGTGATAGTGCCTAGAAGCCAACCAGGATAGTACCCTATTGTGCTAGGTGCTGTCCAAACTTTTAATTTTTTTTTTTTTAAATGTAGAGTGTCTAAAGTTAATGTTTGATTACTAGTGCTACATAAACATAAGGTTCTCCGAGAGTTCCCATTATAAGCCCCTGTTTTCAGTTGCTTATAACTTTGCCAAACTTTAACTGTTCAGACTGAAACTGCCCATACCAGGTATCTGCCATGGGTTGAATTTTTATGAAAAGTTTCTGCACGATGAGAATGAATTAGGGTTGTGTAGTGAAGAAGACTGTCTGTGGGACTGCTGCTTTATTTGTTGCAGAAGCTGGAAGGTGTCTCATAAATGAGACGGGATTGTAGGAAGAGAAAGATGGCTGCATGGTTATGTCAGTTGAATGCTACCCTGGAGAATCATATTCTATCCTTGCCATTGCCACAGAGTTCCTATGTAATGCTGGGAAAGTCACTTAAACGAAACTTTTCACAGGAAGTCACTAGTTGTATGTTCCTCATTTTTTCAGTGTCCACTCTCAGACCGTGATATTTGATTTGCAGAAGTGCTGAGCACTTGCAACTGAAGTCAATGGGAGCTGTACTTTGAACACAAACAGAGCTATATAATGCTAACTATTCTGAAAACCAGAGCCTAGATATTTCAAATTGGGCCCCCAAAATTAATGAATACTTTCTACCTTAATCTTTCTGTGCCTCCATTCCCCAGCTGTAAAATGGGGATAATACCCAGTCATCTCAGTGAAGATAATTGTTTGTGAAACACTTAGATACTATAGCAATGAGCATTTCAGAAAAGCCCTCAATGAAATTAATAATTCTGTATTCTAAGGAGGGTTTATATAGTGTGCAGTAAATAAGGCCTATGGCCGCACATTGAGCAACGAGGAGAAAACAAAATATTGAATAGCTACTCAGTAAGTGAGCACCAGCATCCTGTGCACTGAATGAGGCAGGGGTCCTGGGGAGAAAACAATGTTGTCATGTAAAATTAAAGACTGTATCATAGTGTGCCTACACAAGGGTGAATTAAGATTGCCCAGGCATCTTTAATTTGACATTTCCTAACTTTTGAATGCTTGGATTTGCAGTCTTAATAGTCTTTTAATGTCGTTTTTTGGATGCAATATATAGTTTAAAATTACTTTCTCACTTGTTACCTGTCAGTTTGTGGTTTCTCCTTGATGTGATTGCTGCCACCACTAGTGTACTAGTTAGTAACTTCAATCAACTGTGTCAGGAGCAACCCTGAACTCAGGTCTTGGAAGATTAAAAGGTCTCTTATGCTTTTTAACAGACAACTATAAGAAGCTGCAATTTGTCCTGTCTGCTTGGGTTTGTGCACATAACAGATTGATTAAAGTGAGCATAAGAAGATCTCTTTAGTGTATATAATGAGATCATCTTCCAGAAATCTATCTGTAAGTAAAAATATACTTGCATATCCAGGAAATGTTGACTACCTTTGAAAGTTTAGAAGCACCTGCACTGTTGTTGTTTAATGAGAAACAAAGGCCATAGTGCAAAGCAGCATGTGGCACTCCTGGGCAGTGTGGTGAGTGTGCTGAGCTATATCTGTGAAATGGGTGTAGTATTTGCTCTCCCAAGTGCCTTCCTAGCTGGGAGGCAGAGGGATGGCGCCATGGGCATTGCATCAGTGGCGGTGCTAGTTAAGTTTTTGCCGGTGCCCTTGTGTTCTGGGAACAGCATTATCTGCACCCCCTTGGTGGAGAAGGGGCACCCTCTTCATATGTATGCTCTTCAAGCTCATATATATGAGAAGTAGCCACAGTAGTGCCCATGCTCCGCTGCTGATTTGGGATCATCTCAGAAAAGTGTGTGCTTAAAAGTCCCTTTTAATAATCCTCACTGCACTGTGTGTCTTCCAAGAGTTCAGAGACTCCAGCCTTTTTTTTTTATCTTCCTCCCTCCCCCTCCTATAGAATGTTTATAATAGCTGCTTCTGGGGAGATCATGTGTTAGATGGTGGAAATAGAAGGGTTAGGTGTTTCTATAGCAGTTATTCCAGGAATAATGACATGCCGACTCAACAATATTGTGTGTGTGTGTACATGCATACTCTCTTGCCACAGATTTTAGTCAAAGTGTTGTTAAACACATCCTGTACTGACCTTATTTGGATGACCCATCTTTGTCACACAGCCCACGACTAAAGCAAACATCCTGGCTAGGCTCACCTACGTGAAGCAAATCAAGTAAGCACAGCCCACTAGACTTAGGACTGCAGCATGTACCAGTAATTTCTGTGATGTGGGTGCCAAAGGCATTATCTTGAATCTTAGTTCCCCCTTTTTCCCTCGACCATGGACTTGTAACAACAGTGAAGTCTTGGAATGCAATTTTTAGATTCAAAAATTGTAAATCAGCTGGGTGAGCCAGGTCAGACAGACAGTACGCTTTGCTGGGAAAAGGCAGTTTGACACGTTTTGCCTGCACAATGCAGGATGTGTGGGCTTCCTGAGCATTATTCGTCTTTTCTTTTAATGTCAAGGGGTCAGTGTCAGCGGGAGCGGTTGCATGAACTTTCTGTTCTGCTTGGTTGTTTCTAAGGCAAAACTTTTCACCAGCGGTTTTAAAACCCATGGACTTTCAAAATACCATGCCAAAAAGGAACACCACGAGCCGTGTACTGGATGAGAGGGAAATAGATAACAAGTCAACCAGCCCTTACGGTAAATCCCTCAATCACATATTTGTGATGCAGTGGTGTGTTGTGCTGACCAGTTGTCAGGAAGCGCCTTGGTCCTGCTCCTGCTGGAGTCATTAACAAAACTCCCATGTGATTTCAGTGGGAGCTGGATCAGATCCTAAAACAGTAATGCCAAAGTGTTCAGATTGGAGGGGGCCGATATTTGGATGCCTAACTTTAAGTAGCCTGAATTTTCACACATGCTGAGCTATCTGCAGCTCCCATTGTCTTGAGACTCAGTATCTTGTGCCAGTGAGTTTCATGGGTAAATGATATATCTTGTTTTTTATTCTCCCCCGCCCCTTTTAAGTTTTAAACATGTTGCTGTTTAATTTCATTGGGTGACCTCTTGTTCTTGCTGGGAAGGTAAATGGTGTCATGACTGACCTTCTCTATCCCATTCACTATTTTTCTATAAATCTATTAGATCTCCTTTTAATTTTTCTCCTCTCTAAACTAAACAGTTCCAATCAATTCAATTTCTTATACAGAAATCTCTCCATGTTGCTAATCATTTTCATTGCACTTCTCTGGACCCACTCCTATTCCTGCTAAAATGAAGGTATGGATGCCCCCTAGCTTTTTGCTTCATTGCAGCCCTGATTTGTACTTAGAGTGATCAGATAGAAAGTGTGAAATATCAGTACAGGGGATGAGGGATAATAGGCGCCTATATAAGAAAAATAAAAAATATTGGGACTGTCCTTACAAAATTGGGACATCTGGTCACCCTATTTGTACTACACAGAAATAGAAACATTAAAATGAAAGGCTATAAAGAACTAGAGAATGAGGCCATCCCTCATCTCATTGTAGAACATGATTCATCCTTCTGCCTCCCAGATCTCCATTCTGTTCCTACATTCACTTATACTGCACCAGTAGCGTCAACTCTCTTGCTTGGTTGATGATTCCTAATGCCAGTCATTGAACTGAGCTAGTTGAATAAATGGAAAGTAAGAAAATATTCCCTCTGCACTTGCAGAAGGTGCTACTGCTGTCAGAAGCTGGCTTATCACTTCAACAAAGTGCTCAGCTTGACTTTCACCAGTTCAGTGGTCATTCTCTAAAACTTGGCAGCAAACGTACTGCTTAATAATTTTTGTTTTTAATTTAAGTGATTGTAACCTATTAAAAATTACCTTAACATGGTGTCAATTTCAAATATAATTTTAAATAGTTTCATTTTTAAAAATAAACCTGTATTTAATGTAAAAAAATCAGATTCTTTTAATTTTTTGAAAACATCAATTTTTATCCACTCTGACTGTAGGAGACAGAGGAATTTATAGGATACATACATGTATTTAGGGCTGTCAAGCAATTAAAAAAATATTCACGATTAATCGCACAATTAAAAATATTAATCATGATTAATCGCACGATTAATTGCACTGTTAAACAATACTAGAATACCATTTATTTAAATATTTTTGGATGTTTTCTACATTTTCAAATATATTGATTTCAATTACAACGTGTACCGTACGCACTTTATATTTTTTTAGTACAAATATTTGCACTGTAAAAATAAAAGAAATAGTATTTTTCAATTCACCTAATACAAGTACTGTAGTGCAATCTCTTTATCATGAAAGCTGAACTGACAAATGTAGAATTATGTACAAAAAATAACTGCATCCAAAAATAAAACAATGTCAAACTTTAAAGCCTACAAGTCCACTCAGTCTTATTTCTTGTTCAGCCAATCGCTCAGAAAAACAAGTTTGTTTACATTTGCAGGAGATAATGCTGCCTGCTTCTTGTTCACAATGTCATCTGAAAGTGAGAATAGGTGTTCGCATGGCACTATTGTAGCTGGCATCACAAGATATTTACTTGTCAGATTCGCTAAAGATTCATATGTCCCTTCATGCTTCAACCACCATTCCAGGGCACATGCGTCCAGGGCCGGCTCCAGGCACCAGCAAAGCAAGTAGGTGCTTGGGGCAGCACATCTGCAGGGGCGGCAGGGATCCAGCATGGGAGCTGAGAACCAACATGGAGTCCTGGGAGCTGTAGTTCCTGGTTAGCTCCCTGCCTATAGAGCCAGCCCTGGAGCAGGGAAAGAACTACATTTCCCAGCATTCACTTGGTAGCAATCAACAGGAAAGGGAGGGGGAGGGAGGGAGACCTCATGCTGCAGCTTGCTGTGAATGGAGAGCTCACTGCTAGAAGGGAGTGGCACTGTGAACGGAGGAACAAGTATGCCCAAGGAGTAGAAGGCTTTGGCCCAGATATCCCCTTCAGGAGACCTCCCCAGACTGGATTAGGGATACTGGTGTGACCTCACCTTGCAGCCCCCAAAGAAAGAATTGGGTGGACTAAATGGACAGTGCACCTCTCTATCTGAAGCCTAGCAAGGGAGATACGTGGATCCCACTAGAATTTAAAATGAAAAGTAAGGGGGGGAGGCTCTACTAGAGGACCTGGGCAGCTTTAGATTCAGTACCAAGCACGTAGGAAGATTTCCATTTCTGAGCCATGGAAGCAGAAATTGACTTTTCCTTTCCGGATTTAGCTACTATTCAGAAAGGGAATCTAGCACCTGCCTTCCAGATTTGAACACCCTCAAAATTCAGGAGTGCTCAGGCTCATTTGGGCAGCTGTTACTTCATTTCTCCCAAATCAAATATACTGATCCACTGTAACTTGCTGTAGAAAAAGTAGGATAAAATTGAACAAGAAATGCTTCCCAGTGGTTATTAGGACTGAAATTGCTATTTTCAACAGCCATTGCCTTTTTCTTTTTTTTTTTTAAGTTTTATTTGTTTAAAAGGAAGACAATGATATTGCATTGGCAAATTCCCCATAGAAACAAAGAGTGGAACAAAAGAATAATAAAGGCACCTCAACTTTTCCTCATTTATGGAGGACAGTCTTATAATATGCATCCAGATATCCTTCAATCACACAAGCTGAAAATTGTTCCACTTGACTGCAGTTCTGTAACCATATGGGAACCAATCCTGTCTGTGTTCTGTGCACATCCAAAATTCCTGCTGAATGACCCGCCCTGGGAGTGAGTTACCAGTGACCCAGGGCTGGGGCAGCAGGGAGGTGCGGATGGGGCGATGAGAGCCCAGGGCTGGGGCGGCAGGAGGGTGCAGCGAGGAGCCCAAGGTTGGGGTGGGGGGTGGCAGCCCAAAATTTTTTTGCTTGGGGCAGCAAAAAACCTAGAGCCGGCCCTGAATGCGTCCATGCTGATGATGGGTTCTGCTCAATAACAATCCTAAGCAGTGCAGACCGACACATGTTCATTTTCATCATCTGAGTCAGATGCCAACAGCAGAAGGTTGATTTTCTTTTTTGGTGGTTCAGGTGCTGTAGTTTCCACATCAGAGTTTTGCTCTTTTAAGACTTCTGAGAGCATGCTCCACACCTCATCCTTTTCAGATTTTGGCAGGCACTTCAGATTCTTAAACCTTGGGTTGAGTGCCGTAGCTATCTTTAGAAATCTCATATTGGTACCCTCTTCCGTTTTGTCAAGTCTGCCGTGAAAGTGTTCTTAAAACGAACAACATGTGCTGGGTCATCATCCGAGACTGCTATAACATGAAATATATGGCAAAATCGGGTAAAACACAGAATAGCGAAGCAGCAGAGATGCTAGATTTTGGGAGAACTTTTTCTCATGCACTTCACCACCTGTGAAGTATGGAAATTGGTTTTATGATATTAGAAATATTTTGCTTTCTCAACTTTTATTATTCATTTCAGTAAAGATTGGCTTTTAGATATAGAATTTTTCACACCACTGTTACAGACTTTTCTGCTCCTACACATCCTGCTATGTGCTGTACTGGCATGTCGTCTGGAATGGTGGCCGAAGCATGAAGGGACATACAAATGTTTAGCATATCTGGCATGTAAATATCTTGCAATGCCGACTACAAAAGTCCCATGCAAATGCCTCTTTTCACTTTATGGTGATATTATAAATAAGAAGTGGGCAACATTATCTCCCGTAAATGTAAATAAACTTGTTTGTCTTAGAGATTGGCTGAACAAGAAGTAGGACTGAGTGGACTTGAAGGCTCTAATGTTTTGTATTGTTTTGTTTTTGAGTACAGTTATGTAAGAAAATAATAATACTACATTTGTAAGTTGCACTTTCACAATAAAGAGATTGCACTACAGTACTTGTATGAGGTGAATTGAAAAATACTATTTCTTTTGTTTATCATTTTTATAGTGCAAATATTTGTATTCTCTGTTGTAATTGAAATCAATATATTTGAAAATGTAGAAAAACATCCAAAAATATTTAATACATTTCAATTGGTATTCTATTGTTTAACAGTGGGATTAAAACTGCAATTAATCGTGATTAATTTTTTTAATCGTGATTAATGTTTTTTAGTTAATCGCATGTGTTAACTGCAATTAATCGAGAGCCCTCGTTTGTATTTTTAAGGCACCTAACAATCGTAAATAAGTGCTGATACGATGAGCTGCCATTCTTCTTTTTATAGTTAAGACATTTATAATATTCTCTATATCATGTATAGGGAATGCCACAAGTACCGTAAATACCTTTCATAATGATAAAAAGGTAAAATGGCAACTTTAAGGGTGCCTACTGTATAAGATACAGGTAATGTCACTTAATTTCTCTTACTGCATTTCAGAGCATGATCAGACCCCTAGAGCTTAGCCTCTCAGCTCTGCCAGATCCTTTCATTTCCTAGTAATCCCTCAAAGAAATCCAATATAAATAGGTCCTCCACTTCTCCTTCTCCTATACTGGCTGGTGCTCAGGCTTGGAAATAGCTGTAGTTAGCCTGAGCACGTTATTCAGGCTTAAAGGAAACTTTTGTTGTTTAACGGTCTTATCACCTTGTTTAATGTTTTACCAAGGCCACTGAACTGAGTTCAGACTCCCAGATAGAACCAATAGCGAAGCAGCAGAGATGCTAGATTTTGGGAGAACTTTTTCTCATGCACTTCACCACCTGTGAAGTATGGAAATTGGTTTTATGATATTAGAAATATTTTGCTTTCTCAACTTTTATTATTCATTTCAGTAAAGATTGGCTTTTAGATATAGAATTTTTCACACCACTGTTACAGACTTTTCTGCTCCTACACATCCTGCTATGTGCTGTACTGGCTCTGTTACAGTGGCAGACTTTAGAACTGAAGTGAGTTTAGAACTGAAGTGATAGAGGGAGTCCGAGTTAGTATGGCAAGACCAAATGTTGGAAAAGAGAGGGTCAAAAGAGGTGCCCATTTTTATGGGACTGGGTCCAAGTCAACAAGGCACAGAATGGGCAAGGGATGGCAAATGAAAAAGAGAAAGTATGCATGGGATGTGATGGGGGAAAGTGTTGTGGAGGAGATATTGTTGTGAATTAGGATCATCTTAGGGTGAAATAGGAAAGCAAAGGTTTCATACTTAACTAGGAAAAGACTGGAAGGAGAAGCCAAGATCGGTGGATGGAGAAGGGTATGGAAGAGGTATCTAGGAGCTTTGCAAAAGAGGGGAAAGTAGGAATTAGACATTGGATTGCAGAGGGAGTCCCTGTAAAATAGCTGAAGAGGAGTTATGGTGGCAAATATGGAAATGGGACATGTTTCTACTGTTTCCACAAAAGGCACTAATTTGTGCACTGGCATGACTCATCATCCACTCAGTGGCAAATCCTACTTTGCCCATGACATTATCACAGACACTGACACCTCTTGCCTCAGTGACACTTGGCATTCTCCCATGGTCCCCTCACTTATAGAAGCTACCTCCCCAGGGCACCTCTGACCTGATCAGTCCCCTTGTTTGGGCTGAGGAGGTGATGTCACTAACAACCATAGCCAAAACTGAATTCACATTTT
This sequence comes from Malaclemys terrapin pileata, assembly GCF_027887155.1. NCBI lineage: Eukaryota > Metazoa > Chordata > Testudines > Emydidae > Malaclemys > Malaclemys terrapin. Next base: position 133,286,081 of record NC_071505.1, read on the forward strand.
ATCTTCCCATGCACCCCTTCATCTGAATATCTCACGCTACACCTCTGCAATCTCAAGCTCTCTGTGGTGTTTCATCACCCCCTCACTGAGTGCAGTTCATCCTTCCCACCACTAAATGGTTGATGACTTCCTGCCGCTCCTTTCATTGCTTCAGCCAGACTCCAATATGAATCCCTGTCTAAGATCTTGAGCTGAACAGAAGCCACCCCCTCTCCTTTCCTGCTTATGCCTAAACCAGCCATGCGCCCTCAACACTTTTTAAGAATAACTCAGTGGACAAAGTATATATATATATTATACCATTCCTTGTTATAAAGAGGAATGGTATATATTTTAATTGGAGAAACTTACTTAAAGGAAGTGGGCAAAAGAGCACTGTAGGTGTCAACATAAGGGTCTGTGGAGGAAGGACCAGCAAATCAAAGATAGAGAAAGCAAATCAAGCTGGGGATCCAGTTGGTTGAAGGAGCAAAAATATAGTAACTTTGTCCACTGAGGAGGCTGAGGTGGGAAGAGGAAACAAAGGGAGAGACAGAGAGGGAAGGGGTAACAGAAGTCTGGAGGGAGTGTGTAACACTACAGCAGGCAGCATGAAGAATTCAAAGGCTCTTCCAAAGAGAAGTAGACTTTGGGTCAAGAGAGGCTACTGCTCATGGCGTCTGAGCGTTGGGTAGGGAAGGTTAGGTTCCTGGGACAGGAGGGAGCCGAGGGTCTGAGACTACAGAGGAAGGCGGTGGGACCTTCTGGAGCACAGTGGGAATGAGGGAGGGCAGAAATGAACAACCTGACAAAATTATAGGGAGTTGTCTCTCAACATGCAACGGCAGTCAAAAAAAAGCTAACAATGTTAGGAACCCTTAGGAAAGAGATAAGTCAGAAAATATCATAATGCTACTATATAAATCAATGAGTATGCCCACCACACCTTGAATATGGCTTGCCATTCTGGTCATCCGATCTCAAAAAAGATATATTGGAATGAGACAAGGTACAGAGAAGGGCAACAAAAATTACTAGGAGTCAGGATCGGCTTCCATATGAGGACAGATTAAAAAGACTGGGACTGTTCAGTTTGGAAGAGAGTCATCTAAGGGGGGATCTGATAGAGGTCAATAAAATTGTGAATAGTGTGGGGAAAGTGTTATTTATCCCTTCACTTAACACAAAGACCATGGATTACCCAATGAAATCAGTAGGCAGCAGGTTTTAAACAAATATAAGGAAGTATTTCTTCACACAACGCACAGTCAACCTGTGGAACTCATTGTCAGGGGATGTTGTAAGGGACAAAAGTATAACTGTGTTAAAAAAAGAATTAGATAAGTTCATGGAAGATAGATCCATCAATGGCTATTAGCCAAGATGTTCAGGGACATAGCCCCGTGCTCTGGGCATCCCTAAACCTCCAATTGCCAGAAACATCTGGCACTGGCCACTGTCAAAGGCAGGATACTGGGCTAGATGGACCATTGGTCTGACTCTGTATGGCTGTTCTGATAACATAAATAGGCTAAAAAAGGAACTCTGCAAAACAACACACACTGCAGAGGTGGAGAGAAGCTTGACAGATCTTTCACTTTATGAGCTCCCCATTGTCTCCTGTCTGGCTAACAGAAAAAAGTTTCCCAAACAATCTTCTCATTTCCCTCCATTACTGCTTCTCACTGCTGCTCCTAATTTGGTTTATGTGAGACCCTAAGGGATAAATGCTGGGAGCACTGAATAAGAGAATGCTCAAAGATGAACCAGATCTCGTGTTTCTTCATGACGAAGATGATAAAAGGACAAGAGAGACAATTTACCTCACAAGAATGGAAGCAGTGAAGTTTTACCCAGAGCCGAAGCAGTTCATTTTTCAGAAATTTCTTCTTTTGAGAGAGAACCATTTGGTTTAAGAACTTTCCAGATACAAATATCCAAATCTAAAGAGCTGAGAGTTTTTTCCTCGTTTCGACACAAAGGTTTGCTAGAGAGAGGCAGCCTCAGCTAGAGAAAGGACTAGCGTGACTCCCTTACATGGACACATCATCTGTCCCTGGGTTAATTAGCTGTGATAACAAAACAACACCGAGAATGAACAGCACCACAGTATTGTCAAGCAGTACCTGTGCCCTTTCAAGGAAAAACAAAACTCCTAGCTCCCCTTAAATCTCTAGGAACATGTATTCACAATACAGGTATAATTGCCAGCAGCACCTGCCAGGGTTTCGGGCAAGATGGCCATCAGCTGAGATGCATTAACATATTGGGCCTCAATTTCCATGGATTTCACTAGGAGCTGTGCGTGCTCAGCACCACACAGAATCAGGTCCTTGAGTTGCAAAAAGGCCTGCTTTATTCACTCAAGTCTCATTACAAGCTACGAGCCTGCTCCTGTTCCCATTGAAGTGAATGGGAGTTTTTACCCCTGACTCCAACAGAAGCAAGATTGAGTGCATGTAATGTCATTAAGGCTTCATCTGAATGAAACCCCCTTTTTCATCTGAAGGGTCCCCCATCGCCATACGTCTTTGCAGTTTAGAAAGGGAGGCATCTATTGTACATATCTACATCCCACTAAAGCTGCTTAAAGGCTGCAAAGGGCTGAGTATCTCTTGTGCGGCGTGGAGCACCCCTGTCTTTCGTTAAAGTCAATAGGAGTTGTGGGCATTCAGTAGTAACTTATAGCATCAGCTCCTAAACTATTTGCCAGGGCTGCACTGCAGAGAACAAAGCTGGTGGGTTGTAATGGAGGTTTAAGTCCTAAGCTGCAGCATAGCACCTCTCTGAAGCAGTGTTAGCAGTGACTATTCATGCAATGCATGACCTTACAAGGGAATAATGATGAGCATTTCCAGGTAGGAACTGTCTCATTTTGTGTCTTGTATAGCGCTGAGCGCATCCAGTGCTTAGCAAGTAATAAACAATAATTAAAAAACAGCTGCCCTGTAGGTGGAAGCACAAGCTGTAAAATCAAGAGGTCTTTAAAAAGTTTTCTTTTGAAACCTTCATTTATTTGCAATGAAAACCTTAGTCCATAATTAGCATCACATATTAGCATGCCAAGTTCCAGCTGTGACATTTGATCAAGTGATTGTTGGAAAGGGATGCTTGAAACTCTTCCTAATCTCACAACTTGCCCCCCTGGAGCGTTATATGTTCCACCTGAGTCTGCTGATGAAGAATTTTCTGTATCTTTTCTGACAGGCAGATGGCTCTTTAAAATGGACAATTGAAGCTCCAAATTTGGCTTTAAAATAAACAAGGCCAAAAGTATTCTTGTTATGTATCTACACCTACAATATATTTAATTCCAATTGAAATTGTTTTTTAAAAAGAAATGATAAAAGGTGTCCTGGGAATATTTGCAACCCAAGCTTTAGGCTAATGTATGGGAACCTGAAAATGAAGTAGACGGGGGGGAATGAAATGGACTCTTCTCTTTTCCTTGCCTAAAATGAAAGAAATGCACAAAGTAAGCAGCATGAACAATCAAAAGTAAATTAAACTTTTAAAAATTATTTCAATATATAAAGTGGTGGTGAGCATTTGTTTATGTCTGTAACAAATAAATCCATAAACAAAAACTACATTAAGATGGAGTTAAGGTGGAGAGCATGTATCTGTAAGGCAAAATACATTATGCAGAGGCTGTAATTATCCCCAAATCAAGGGTTATGAACCCAGAAAATTCAGAGTTAGGGCTAAACTTAAGATATCTCAACATGCTGAAGTCTGGAAATGCACAGTTAGGGCACCTAAACAACTCTACATCTGTCCTATGTTGTTGCCATGCAATGACCATGTTGATTGTAATTAAGGCATTTTAGTGTCTGTGGTTCCAAATTAGATTGTACTAATTTTTAAATAAATATCCCTCCCACCCCCGGTGTCACTACAAGGCACACGAGCAGGCTGGGGAACAGTTGGGTCTATTCAGACTACTCATTCTCACTCCCCTTAATGCGCTGGTCTGGCCTGAAAAGTCTCTGCAGCAATGGCATTGTACGAGGTTCCATGTTTATTTACTCTCAATGATGTTACTAGTAAAAATACTTCAGGGCCTTGTATCTTGTGTAGCCATTTGCCTCTGGACAAAGTGGGTGTAAAATGTTACCGAGGCAGAATGGGTGGGGCTTGGGTTTTTTGTTTTGCACTTTTGTTTTTGTTTTGCACGGGTATAAATGGTTACACAAATTGCAAGGTAGTGGAGAATCAGGTCAGTTGTTGACTAAACTTGCAAAGGCCTTAAACTCAACTCAGTGGTATTTCTGTGGATGGCTTTATGTAGTGCAAGAACTTTTGAATGCCAATGTCACAGTTTTGGGTAACTACACCTGTATTTCCCCTCCATGGGCCATTCCAGGAGTTCCAGTCAGACCCCAGGTTTCTAGCTGTTACCTGTCTCTGGGTGGGAACCCTTGTCCAGTTTGTTGCACAGCCCCTTGCCTTGTGCGGCCATATCCCCCGCAAAACAGTCTGCCTAAAAGCCAGTACCTGTGCTTTGTGTTCTCTGAGGGCTATGAACGGTGTATTGCCAGATGCTAATAAGTTACCACCCAGCTCTTTCTAAGCAAACATTTATTCTTCAGGTAAAATCATTACAGAGACAACATATAAACGTTCCTATACGCATGCTAACAGCTTACCTATGGTCACCCATTAGTTTTATGGGGCCTCCATAGACCAAAGCCATTCCAACCCTTCTGTGATGGGGTATCCACCTCACATAGGGCCTGAAGTGGTTAAGGTGGCCAGGTGGGCCAATTAACTGCCCAAGCTGCACCTGGAGAAGGAGCCAGGGAGCAGAGATTAATTCGACAAGGTTCAGACGGACAGGAACAAGCGAAGCCCGGAAGCTGAAAGCAACTAGAGGTTGCAGAGAAGTAGTCGAATGTCTCCTCCACAATTAAACACCCCCTTAGTCTGAGCCCAGCATGTCCAGGTCAGCTGGTTCAGGCTAGCTGCAGTTGCTTAAGTGCAGTGTAGACATACCCTATAAGGTAGCCACATATTCTTAGGGTTTTTTCTATCCAACGAACATAACACATGCTCCCCTTTAGCTATACCCTTTATTTATATTTGAATGAGATCTCTTGGTAATAAAACTGGTGGGTTTAAATGACAGGGAAAATGGTTCTCAAACTAGTTGTGTGATCTCCAAAACACAGCTAGTAGTTTAAGACGTTTGTAAATCCTTGAAGTTCAGGACATTCACCCACGCCTCACATGTGCAGAACTGCAAAAAAACAAAGCAATTTTCAACAGAAGCTGCAGTAACACTCAAAGTGAACTCTGGTCTCCTTAATGGGCCTATAAACTGGCACAGGGACAGAGTTATGAAAACTGGAATGGGCTTTCCACCCAAAACCATATGCCAGCTCAATTTTGCTCAAAAGCTGGAACTTTTGTGCCTAGATAATTCTGTGATGGAAGCACTAGGAATGCACAGAGATTGGTTGATTAGATAGAAACTTGGCAAAGGTTGCTTAAAACTCAATCCAGGTTCACTCTAAACTTGGCTGAGGTTTGCTGAAAAAGTTCACAGACCTTTCAGTGAATCTTAACCCAGTTTCAGGTTTTTCATTATAGAAATGGATTTCTGTACAGATTTGCAAAGTTTTAGCAGCAATAATAGTTCCCATGCTGCCTTCTCCACTCATTATCCTGCTACAAGTAGCTTACTTGACTAGTGAGGGTTACATATGGTAACTCAGACATGCAGGTTCATTGCAGTTGGATAAGCACGTTGACCATGGGCACACTGATTCAGCACCTTGTTCTAAAGGTCTTGTGTAACAACTTCAGCAGGTGTAAATTCGTGTGCTTTCGAGCTGATTGGAACATGTATTTCATTTAAAAGAAAACAAACATTTTTCATTTTCCTTGAAATGTTTTCGGGTTTTCATCAAACTGAAAACCACCAATTTTTCAGTTTAAAAGCATTTTTTAAAAGTTTTTTGAAAACCAAAGGGTTTATATATATATATATATATATTTGGTTCTTTTTTTGATGGCAAAACAAAAGTCTGTTTTTGTTTAAAGGGATTTGTCATTCAACAAATCTTACTTTGGTTTAAATAAATTTAAAAAACCCCAACCAGCTTCTATGTAGCTCTATTGACAGAAGTGCGCTGCCTCACACCAGCTCGGGGAGGAGGGCAGGAGCAGGCTTTGGGCTCTGGTGGGGCGGAGCAGAGCAGGTTGGGGATGGGTCACTCCACTTCCTGCTGCCCAGTGATTGCAGGGCAGGCCCAACCCCACACTCACAGGGTGGCGGGAAATGGAGTGACCCGGCCCCAGCCTGCTCCGCTCTGCTCCCCCGACTCCCAGCCTTGGGACTTGGGGGGGCAAAGGGGAACCGCCCCCTAGCACTCACTGGCAGCGCGGCTGGGAGCCGGCGGAGCAGAGCAGTTTGGGGCCGGGTCACTCCACTTGCCGCTGCCCGGTGAGTGCAGGGCACACCTGACCTCTGCTATAGTCCTTCAGGATGTAGCTCTGGGGAAGGGGTGGAGTGGGGGCGGGGCTGGGGTGGAGCAGTGTGGGGGCTTTGGGGAAGGGGTGGAGTGGGGGCGGGGCTGGGGTGGAGCAGCGTGGGGGCTTTGGGGAAGGGGTGGAGTGGGGGTGGGGGTGGGGCTGGGGTGGAGCAGGGGTGGGGGCTTTGGGGAAGACGTGGAGCAGGAGCGGGGGCAGCTTTCCTTGGCGGCTCAGCCAGCCAGGGGATCGGGCTGACTGCTGGAGCAGCACACAGCTGCGCAGGGCGCCAGGAAATTTGGGGCACTTTGATGCCCCAAATTTCCTGGTGCCCTAAGCAGTTGTGTAGTTTGCGTATGGGTAAGGACGGCCCTGTAAACATCTTTATTTCTCAACAGCCTTTCCAGTCTGGCATAGAGATGTCTGCAGATGTGGTGTATTTGATCAAGGGGCAAAGGCATGCACATGGTTATCTTAAAATGGCAGTTCTGCTCTGAAAAGTGACAATGGCATATGAAGTTCTGCATTTGTCTGTGTTGCCAGATCAAATGAGTTAGGTTTGACTCAAAATATGTTTGTTTATCCTACCTGTCAGCCTTGCCAACTCAGTCTGGGATCTGAGAGTCAAGTTTGGGTTCTTTCCTTCTTGTTTACCTATACTAGTAATATAGGTTCTACAGGAACACTATGCCCTGAATGATACTTGTAAGCCTTAATGGGCCAAATTCACTGTGGTGTAACGCTAGTGACTTGAGTGGAGGTACACCAATGATGAATTTGACCACAGTCTTCAAATTATGCCATGTGCAACCCCATAACGGACAGGCACTTAGAACACAATTCTGTTGTTGATGTTGACAAGAAGGGATAGATTCAAGCTTCTTTTCTCTGAGCTGTATTGGCTCTGCCCAGGGAACAAGAGTCCCACGAAGTAAAAACACACATTTTGTCCCTAAAGTTTGCATGCATAGCTCTGACTACATGCTATTGAGTAAGAAGCTGCTATTTTTACACCGTGGCTTTTCAGAGTCGAACTGCACTTTAGCCTGCCTGTCATTGCATTTGAATACAAAACCTGAAACTGTGAAAACTACAGGCCGGACTTTTCTATCACATCAGTTTTATACCAGTTTCACTCCCTTAACTCCAGTTCAGTTGCACCAGTGTGGGTGACAGGAGAATCAGGACCCATTTTTTAAAAAAAAGCTGATTCTGGCTCATTGTTTTATGCTTTGAAAGTGAACACAGATTTATTATAAAAGTTTGGTTTCATATTCTTTATAGGGTCTGATTCTCCATGGCCCTGGTCCATGTACAATTACTTACACCAATGTAGAGTGTAAAAGCCTGCCTGATCAAAACGTTCCATAAATTAAATTTAGAGGAAAGCAGCTTGTACTTGATCAATAATATTTTCTACATATAATAAATATGCCTATATAGATAAACTAGGATGCTTAAATTATAAGAAAAGCCTCTCTGAATGACACAAGAAACATGGAGGCTAATGATTTAAGGTCAGATCTGATGCCCATTGAAATCAATGGAAAGACTTTTATTGGTTTTAGTGAGCACTGGATCAAACCCTTAGTCTCTGATTCTGCAAACATTTGTGCAACCAGATAACTTTATGCATGTGAGTAAAAGGTGTTGGGTCTAGAGGTTGACTTTGGGAGTCAGGATACCTGGTTCTTCCATTTGCACACTTAGGAATCTGGGGCAAAATCAGTAGTTGGTCCTGCTAGTGAAGGCGGGGGTGTGGGGGGGGGGTGGACTTGATGACCTTTCAGGGTCCCTTCCAGTTCTAGGAGATAGGTATGTCTCCAGGTCACTTTATGTCTCAATTCCTCAGCTTACTGAGCCAAACACTCTGTGTAATATGTTTGTAGCTCACAGTGGTTTTGAGACACGTAGCTAATGTTTGTAAAGTATTTTGAGCTCCTCAGCTGGAAGGTGCTTTCACTGCAATATGATGGTGGTTTCCTTACTAGTAATATGGGGAGTTACATGAATCTGTAGTACACATGCTAATTTGTGAGTGCTGACAGTGTTCCCATTTTATAAAAGCTCATTTCAGTTCCATCTACATATTCAATAACATATTAATTCTTAATCTTGCCCATGGTAATACATAGGATATCAAATGGTTTGGGGCTTCAGTGCATTGCTATTATTCAAAATCATATTTTACGAAAAGCGATCAAAATTGTCCAACTGAGAGAGACAGAGAGGGTAGTGGGTGGGTGGGAAACCCTGAGCAAGTGGTGGGGATTTGATTCTTATCCCACTAGGTTGATTCTGATCTTGCGCCAGTGGTAAGTCAGGATAACTCCATTTAAAACAATGTTTTACTCTGGTGTAACTCCAGTGGTTTCAGTGGGGTTACTCCTGATTTAGACTAGTATGAAATCAGAATTAGGCCTAATACCTTTCATGGAATTACACCTGCTTTTACATCACTGAAAGTGAGATCAGAGTGAGACCCATTGTTTGATCATTCACATAACCTGCTTCAGTGAATTCAAGTTATTAAGCATATTCTTTGATTGTGGAGGGCCAAGTGCCTCCTATGATGTACTGAGCTCCTTTGACAGCTGTTGAATGCCTTTCACTTTCACTACACTCAGTATTTTACAACAGATTTTCCTATGTCCAACAGCCAATGCTATCCCCACCCAGAGCAACTCTAATAAATACCAGATTCCAATCACCCAGAGGTGTCAAACACAGATAGGTTTAATAGGGGCCTGAGTATTCATATAATGGAATATTTTAAAGCTTTAAAATATTTATTTCAGACAGTCCTTGAATAAATATAACTGACAAAACCATTCATTTAGCAGGTTCATAGGTTACTCCTAATAAAACAGCATTGGGCCAGATCCTCAACTGGTGTAACTTCATGCAGCTGCATGGAATTCAGTAGAACTATTTTTATGTGCACCAGCTGAGAGTCTGGCCCATTAAATCATAAACATGTAACAAAACTAGGAATTGTAAAGAGTCATGCCAGAGGGTAGAAATTTGGTCCTGATCAGGACTTTTGTATACAGCCACAACACAAATAATAAACAATGATCTATATATTTGCAATCAAGTGTTGGATAAAAGATTCAGGAGTTGTCATCATCCAAGGACACATGTGGGTGTACTGGGCCTTTGGTCTTTGTCTAAAACCTTTTCAACAGACTGTGACTTCCAAAACAAATATTCTTTCCTGTTGAGCTGGATACAGAATTTGGTTGGATAGAAGAAGTTTTGGCTCATGATTGTATACTTGTTTTTTTTTCCAATGACAAATATTTCATCAGACAAACTGGGTCACTGGACTTACCGATACATCCGATTTTTCAGTCTGTATCAAACCTAGGGATGCCCATGCTGTCTTACTTAATCTGTCTCACCATTAACAATCCAAATACCTGGAAAAGATTCATATGGGTCTGTTCACTCTTTAACTGTTTCCTGACAAGAATACTCGCTGCCCTTTTCACCTATATTGGGTCATTTGCTGCCTGTAACTTCAGGACCTCAGGGTCAAGCGCTCCAAAGTTTCATGCTGCCAAATGAATAGCATTTTCTCTATAGAGTTCGGACCTAATTCTGTTCTCAGTTACATTGGTGTCAATCAGGAATAACTTCATTAAATCCAATACGTGTGAGATAAGAATTAGGCTCTTTATTTTCTTTTAGTAGAACACCTCTTGCATTTTATGTGGCCAATATCGGCTGGTTCTGTTTTCATCAAGATGTCTATGGGCCTGGGCCTGCAAGGTGCTCAGAGCTTCTGAGCTGAGTACCCTCAGCTCTTTGTAAAGTCAATGAGAATTGTGGCTCCTTGCCATCTTAGAATTGGACCCTACAAGAGCATTTTCATATTTTATTTTTTGCAAATTATTATATTAATCATTGGAAAAATTATTTTTAAAAAATTAAAAAGCAAGAAGTTACATCTGCTTTCTACTGACATGGGCGAGAGGAGAATCAGATCCACTGAACCAGATCCTGGCCCATGATTTGGCCCGTTTGCTGCACTGTGGCATAAAGCTGCCATAAATGAACATCTGGGCATTCCTCTGCTGTGGGGGAATCCCCAGTTTATGTAGAACTGGCTGTACCACTGCTGGAGACAAGGTGGGTGAGGTAATCTGTCTAATATCCTAGGCCTAACGCTGCTACAGCAACCCTTTATACCACTTATACTCCATCTCCTTCTAGTTCCTTAGTGTAAGCAGGGCTGTAAAGCCCAAGCTTTCAAAAAATCATATCAGGCCCTCCAAAACTGTGATAGGCCTTCAAATCATGAGACTCTAGTAAAACAAACAGCATGTGAGGGGAAGTTTTTCTTTGCCTTTGGGTCTCTGAGCTTTTCAGGTCCACTTGGATCACATTGACCTCAGTGAACTTATCTGCATGAGGGGCTAGAAATTTTAGAGGAGAATCAGAGCTTTCTTTTTTTATTAATCACATGGTTCCAGCAGCTGGGACTTTAAGGAAGTCACCAGATATATTGTGACTCAAGATAATATTGTGAGACTTGGCAATGCTGCATAAGGGGTGTGTCAGGATGTGGCTGGAGCATACTGCACTTAAACAATCCCCACATGGCAGAATGGTCCCTAGGGCACTGTTAAAATATAGCATAATTGTAAGCACTCCTGAGGCTGCCATGAATTATGCTGTGGACTTAACCAGCTGACCCAGGAGCAGAGGCTGATTACGTTTACTCCCTGCTCCCACTTGCACGGAGCAGAGTTCAGGTGCAGTTGCGAATTCAGCCCACTGACTTGAATGGGAGTTGAGGATGCTCTGTGCTTCACAGGACTGGACCCTCCAAATCCAGGCATAAATTTCTTAACTGTCGTCTTTTCACAAGTTTTCAAAATGAAAACCAAAGGGGGAGACAGAGGGATACAGCAATTTAACAAGTGGGCAATCTCTAAAGAACTTGAGTCTACATTTCTTTCCAAGGCATGTCATTAGAGTTCTCATTCAGTTCTCCTCAATTGATATGATTGGAATGGATTAAAAAAAAAAAACACCAGGGAATTTTCCTGAAAAGCAAATCCCTATTTGACAATGTAAGGTACTTATCCTGCTCCCTGTTACTGTAGTTTCTGAGCACCACTGTTTTTAGTGTGTATCCTCACAACACCCCGTCAGGTAGGCAATAATGTAATTTCCATTTTACGGATAAGGCTGTGAGAAATCAAATCATCTGCATAAGGTCTCACAGGAAGTCTATGGTAGAGTAGAGAATTGAACCTGGATCTCCTGAGGCACAAGTTAGTGCATTAACCAGTGGACCATCCTTCTCCAAAGATTATACAAAAAGATTTAATCTTGTTGGTGGAGGCTATACCAGAGAGATTCTTTTCTCATATTCCAGAAACAGCAGCCAGAATGTATTGAAGTGTGAGGAACTATTTCCTTGACTGTCTAATAACCTCTCTCACTAAAGCTATATACCTCTACCCCGATATAAAGCGACCCACTATAACATCAATTCCGATATAACACAGTAAAGCAGCGCTCCAGGGGGGTGGGGCTGCGGCTGCACACTCCGGCGGATCAAAGCAAGTTCAATATAATGCAGTTTCACCTATAACGCAGTAAGATTTTTTGGCTCCCGAGGACAGAGTTATAGGTAGGGACAGGGGTAGAGGTGTATTCCACAGAAGCATGTAGTTCTTTCTCTAGGTACTCCTACTGTCATAATAAGCATCTCAATCCAACACATCAGCTTTAGGCTCAAATGGTTTCGGGGATCAGGAAAGTATCTGTTTACCCCACTGGATCGTTTGCCAAGTGCATTTATGGTGGGGATTAAGTAAGGGGGAAGTTACTTTTCTCTGAAACATTAGGTGCCACCTGCTGTACAAGGCAGGATATCAGAGTTAATGGACCAATGCAAATTTCTTCCTTCTGTGGTTTTTCGCTCTCTGGTTAGGACTCATTTTGCAAAATCAGTTTCTGCTTTAAGTGACTGTGCCATTGCATGAGATGGGAACTCTCTCTTCCTCTAATTCACACAATCGCTCAAGGGAGAAGCACTCTCAATACCAGTGCAGTACAAGACTGATACCATCCACATATTATCGGGTGTTCCTTTCATGTCCAGTCACTATGACAGGAGGAAAGAGCCTCATGCGTCCCCCATCACCTTTATGCATCATGTCAATCCTGCATGCAGGCCAAGAAAACTGACGCAGTGAGGACAGTGCAGCAGCATGGTGGCTAAACCAAGAGAATTTACTGGCTGAGCCCTTCTCAGATTACCCATGTTCTGCACATCTCCATATCTGGTCAATTTGCTGAGCAGGCTTTGAAAATCCACACCTTGCAAATGTGCTGCAAGGTAAATGGGAAATGCCCCTAGAGAGAGAACCTTACTCTGCTTTTCTTTTTAAAGTGATACGCTCACTTTGCACGTGAGTGATTTTTTTTATATCCATCAGGTTTGGAAAAGTACCTGCCTGGCACTTTCATCATCTGCTTATGTTCAGGTGCCAGTATTATATATTCTTTTTCTGGAGAATATGATGTATTTTTCTGGGACATATCCCCATACATCTCAAAAAGGAAAAATTCTATCACTGCATTGGCTGTGTTATTTCTTACCCTGGTTTTGCCCTAGGGAAGCTTTGACCTCAGTGGGCTTATCTGCACTACCGTAAGTGAGATCAGAATCAGGCCATGGGTTGCAAGTTTGGTTGATAAAGGTAATTGTTAACATATCCTAAGACTTTGGTAAGGCATTTGACTGATTATTGCTGATTTACACCAGCATACATGAGATCACAGATAGCTTTGCACTAATCGTATAGCCAGGGAAGTTGCTAACCAGATACAGAGCCTTTCTTCTCTAGGTCACCAGTTCATATCAAAACTATTTATTCAAAAACTATTACTGTCTGGTTGCTGTTTGGCCCATGAGAAATGAGGACCAGCTGCTCAGCTGGTGTAATCAGCTTAGTGCCAGATGAGGATCTAGCCTGGTGTTGGCTTGATAGATTGGAGCAAAATCCCTTTGGCTGTTTTTTTGAGTTAGGAGTTGTAGGGAGGACAAACTTTTTTCCTATTTTAAGAACATTATATTTTCCCCCCAAGGGTAAACCAGAAATGGTGGAAATTTGAAAACTGACGTGTTGGGCTGGAACACTATTTGGTTGTGAGACCTTCAACATCTACATGAGACAACAAGTTTTGCTGGTCATTCAGCTCCCTATTCAGCAAAGCACATAAGCAAATGCTTAATTTCAAGCATGTGAACAGTCCCATGTGCTTTGCTGAATGAGGGTCTCCTTAAGTGTCACCTCTCCCCCTCCAGCCCCCCTCTCTCCCCCCCCCAGGAAGAGCACTCTGTAAGCTCGAAAGCTTGTGTCTCTCACCAACAGAAATTGGTCCAATAAAAGATATTACCTCACCCACCTTCAAGGCCATCCATAGGGGGGTTTCTAATCTGCTGGGGGGGAACCCCCTGGCTCTGCCCAGGCCCCACTCCCACTTCATCCCTTCCCCCAAGGCCCCACCCCGCCCTGCTTCTTCCCACCCCGCTCTGCTCCCGTCCCACCCAATTCCACCCCCTCCCCTGAGCGTACTGCACCCTTGCTCCTCTCCCCTCCCTTCTCTTCCCCCAAGTGTCTCCTGACACCGTGGGCGAAACATCCGATCTGTGGTAGACACTGAGAGGGAGGGGAGGCGCTGATCGGCAGGGCCCGCCAGGGGGCAGGAGGTGCTGGGGGGAGGGGAAGGTTATGGTGGGGGGCTCCTCCTCACCTCCCCCCACCCACCTGCCACTTGCCTCCCCATTCGCCACCCTCCCACCTCACCTCCCTGCCCGCCTCCTGTGGGGGCCCCCAAAGCGCGGAGCCCCAGTTTGCCATACTCTAGGGATGGCTCTGCCCACCTTGACACTCCCCTCGGTCAGTATAGACTCAGTGCACTAGCAAGCTGTTTGAGGGGGTCCCTGTAGTGTGGAAGATATGACCTTCAGGAGAGACTTATAAGGATAGGGTGAGAAATGTGGTAACTGGCCAAATTCCAAACTGAGCTTATTTTCTGCCTATTTTATAAATTCCCAACTGCAAGTTCAGTTGGAAAAAGCTATTCACTTGCCTTACTGCACAGCTGTATAATGTTGCTGTGTGCTGTTAAATAGTTCCTGCATTTCATGCCAAAAGTAGATAGTGGTACTCTTCAGGGGTGGGTGAAGTAATCCTTCTTTGTAGGTTGTATATCATTTTGTGGCCTGGATCCTGCAAGCTCTAGACACACAATTAGTCACATTTATTTCAGTGGACAGGATCAAGGGTTATGTATGCAAAGTCCTTTGTAATGTTATGTAAATTCAAGGCCATGTTTACTATCAGTTTATCTAGTGTTTTATAAGGTCACGCATAACACTGGCGTATGAATGCCAAATACTGTATCCTATGGGTTCAAGGTCTATGCACAATGTATGCTAATGTGTTGAAAGACTTTGTACCTAATTCTGATCTCATTTACATGAGAACAAATTAGAAATAACTCCCCTGAAGTCACTGGAGTGAGAGGTCAGTCAGGACCTTTATTCATAGAAATCTAGGGCTAGAAGTGACCTCAAGAGGTCATCACCCTCACTGAGGCAAGATTCAGTATATCTAGACCATCCCTGACAAGTGTTTTATCTAACCTGTTCTTAGAAATCTCCAGTAATGGGGATTCTACAACCTCGCTAGGTAACTTGTTCCAGAGCTTAACTACCCTTATAGTTAAAAAGATTTTCTTAACATCCAACCTAAATCTCTCTTGCGGCAAATGAAGCCAAATTCTTCTCATTCTACTCTCTGTGGACATGGAGAACAATTGATCACCATCTCTTTATAACAACCGCTTACATATTTGAAGAAATATGTCATCCCCCACACTTATCCTCCTTCATCCACCACTTTTCAAGATTAAACATACACAGTTCTTTCAACCTTTCCTCTTAAGTCATCTTTTCTAATCCTTACTTTTGTTGCTCTCCTCTGGACTCTCCAAATTGTTCACATCTTTCCTAAAGTGTGGTGCCCAGAACTGGACATCCTACTCCAGTTGAGACTTCACTATGTTGAGTAGACACAACAATTACCTCCCATGACTTGGGGGTACGTCTACACAGCAAAAAAGAACCCTGTGGCAGAAAGTATGAGTCTGGGTCTGTCAAGGCTGCTTCCTCACTCTGAACTTTAGGGTACAAATGTGGGGGCCTGCATGAAAACTTCTAAGCTTAACTACCAGCTTAGATCTGGTCCACTGCCACCATTCCCAAAGCTTATTCCCTTCCCTGGGAAGCCTTGAGAAACTCTTCACAAATTCCCTGGTGAATACAGATCCAAACCCCTTGGATCTTAAAACAAGGAAAAATCAATCAGGTTCTGAAAAAGAAGGCTTTTAATTAAAGAAAAAGGTAAAAATCCTCTCTGTAAAATCAGGATGGAAAAATAACTTTACAGGGTAATCAAACTTAAAGAGCTCAGAGGACCCCCCTCTAGCCTTAGGTTCAAAGTACAGCAAACAGAGATAAACACTCTAGTAAAAGGTACATTTACAAATTGAGAAAACAAAGATAAACTAACACGCCTTGCCTGACTGTTTACTTACAAGTTTGAAATAGGAGAGACTTGTTCAGAAAGATTTGGAGAATCTGGATTGATGTCTGGTCCCTCTCAGTCCCAAGAGCGAACGAACTTCCCAAACAAAGAGCACAAACAAAAGCCTTCCCCCCACCAAGATTTGAAAGTATCTTGTCCCGTTATTGGTCCTTTGGGTCAGGTGTCAGCCAGGTTACCTGAGCTTCTTAACCCTTTACAGGGAAAAGGATTTTGGAGTCTCTGGCCAGGAGGGATTTTATAGTACTGTACACAGGAGAGCTGTTACCCTTCCCTTTATAGTTATGACAGGGTCAATTGACTCGGCCTCAAGGTAAGGGTCTAAAAATAGCAGTGTAGACATTCCTGCCCAGGCTCTGAAACCTGGCGAGTGGGGAAGATCTTAGAGTTTAGGCTCCAACCCGAGCAGGAATGTCTATATTGCTATTTTTATCACAAGCCTGAGTCAGCTGACCTCTGCTCTGAGACTTGCTGCAATGGGTTTTTGGTTTTTTCCTGCATGGATATACCCTTTCATACAACACCTCTTCTACTAATACACCCCATGATTACATTTACCTTTTTCAAACAGCATCACATTGTTGACTCATGTTCAATTTGTGATCCATTATAACCTCTGATCCTTTTCTGTAGTATTACTGCCTCCCCAGTTATTCACCATTTTGTAGTTGTGCATTTGATTTTTTTTCCTTCCAAAGTGTAGTACTTTGCACTTATCTCTAATGAATTTCATCTTGTTGATTTCAGACCAATTCTCCAATTCATTACGGTCATTTTGAATTCTAATCCTATCCTCCAAAGTGCTTGCAACCCCTCCCAGCTTGGTTCCATCTGCAAATTTTATAAGTGTATTCTCTACTCCATCATCCAAGTCATTTATGAAAATATTGGCTAGTGTCAGAGCCAGGACAGACCTCTGTGGAACCCCCACTTGATATGTCCTCCCAATGTGACAGCTAACCATTGATAACTATTCTCAGAGTATGTCTTTTTTTAAACCAGTTTTGCACTTCTCTTATGGTCATTTTAGCTAGACCACATTTCCCTAGTTTGTTTATGAGACTGTCATGGGGAATGGTATCAAAAGCCTTACTAAAACCAAGATATATCATATCTACAGCTTCCCTGCTGTCCATTAAGCTGATTTGGGGCCCCATTTAGGGAGGGGGGGCATCTGCTGCTACCTGCCCTGAGTTTCATACTGGAGCTCTGCTGGTGGCACATGTCCTATTCCCAGGTGGAACTCTTAACTGCAGTACAGCCCGAGTGCAGAACATGAGTTCTGCAGAGGAGCGGAGCTGCTCCTGGCTTGCGTCCCAGGGAAGGGAGTCAGTATTTTGTTTATAAACAGAAGCAGGGTGATTAAGATAAGAAAGGGCTGGCAATTAATTTAATTTTAAATTAAGGATCTGTATGTTAGATGAGCCTGAAAGATCTGTAAAACAGGAATCCCGCTGCATGCAGGTGTTGGAGATACCTGAGGGGATGAGAAGTGTTATCAGCATAGAAAAAATACAGCCAAGGTTACATTCAGAAAAGAGGGAGATGTGAGGGGGGTAGGTGAAAAGAAGGGGCCAAAACCAGGACAAGGGATAGCAGTGGTATAGAGAAGTTCCCACACTACCTGTGGTACTTATGTGGCCCCATCACCGTAGTATCTGAGCACCTTGCAATGTCTAACTTATTTCTCCTCACAGCCCCTTGGTGAGGTAGAGTAGTGCTGTTATCCCCATTGTATAGATGGGGCACTGAGGCACAGAGAGACTAAAGAACAGATTTTCAAAGGTATTTAGGCACCTAGTGGGATTTTCAAAAGCATCTAGGTGCATCTTTGGGTGGCTAAAATCCTTTCAAACTCTGTCCCTAAGGCACTGGTCTGAGATCATACAGGAAGTCCAGGGGGAAAGTAGGGAAATGAACCCAGGGGTCTCAGGGCTAGCTCCCTATCCACTGAATCAGCATTTCTCTCTGCTGCATGCTGCAAAAAAAGAGGGTTCTGCTAGATGGGAGCAAAACCAAGAAGGCCAGTTCTCTGAGACTCCAGCAAAGAGTCTGAAGTGATTGGGAAGGATGTCGTGGTTGACAGCATGAAAAGCAGCACAGAGGTCAGGAAGGATGAAGAAAGAGAGAGAATGAGAGTTAGATGAGAAGAGATCATTTAACCCCAAGGGGTGGCAGGTTCTGCCCCAGGCTGGGTTGTAAAGCAATGGCTGGTGTGCAATTTTACATTTTAACTGAAAACCTTTCACTTTTGTCATTTTTTTGTTCTGAGTTCGAGAAAACTAAGGAATGAGAAAGTGTCATATAAGTATCAGATGTGTTTATGCCTCATTCTTAGGGTTTTAGCTGTATTAAAGCAAATTCAAGAACAAAGAACAGAAATTGCATCCACCGAGTCCATAAAGTTGATGATTATTGTCGTGATTTGTATTATTCACTGGGCACCATCTGTGTGCTCAACACTGCTCAGAATATGACAGAAAATGTAGTCCCTGAGCCAATGTGTATAAGATGTGTAGCCCTGGATAAGATGGCTCAGATATTTGAGTATGACGTGTATAGTTATTGAGCACATGTTAATATCTATGAGTGGAGGTTCTGATGGCAATAAAAGTTTTCTGGATTAAGGATTGGAAGATTGGACCCTCCAACTTTTTTTCAAGAGCAAGAGCTGCCCTGACTTCCTGTACCTGTTTATTTTCCTTTCCTGCCTGCCATGGCCCTGATATACCTCAGAAGACTCCATTTTTTTTCTCAGATTTAAGATGTGGAATTTTCTTGGTGTTTAGTTTTAAATATTCTCCTGTGAGAACTGCAACCCAATCACTGTAGTGTTGTGTTTAAGAGCCTTCTTGAAAGTAACTAGCTTTTAAACAGAAGTGAAAAGTGACTTGAAAGTGTCAGTTTCACTCCTGTTTAAAGTCAGTTTCTAGTCTATTATTAATTATTATTATTTGTAATAGGGTAACACCACTAGAACTCCAGGCAGCTGCAATATAAACTCACGGGTCCTTGCCCTAGTAGGATGTATCCAAAAGTTGAATGATCTATTCCAAGCTCGGTGAACTGCAAAAATTAAGTAGCTTAAATGATAGAAAGTAATATAGATTTTTCCACAATTGTTGTACTTAAGAGTTAGTAAAAGAGTAAGAATATAAATTACATTTTTTAACCTAATCAGTGTCCCTTAAATATCTTGCCGCAAAATGTCAGAACATGTTAGCATTAGAGCTGAGGGGTCTAATATTTATTTTTCTTGCTTTATATAGGAATTAGATACAGTGCTCCCATCAGCTAATTTCTAAGTTATCTGCAGACAAAAACAAAGCAAAACACCCTAGAGTTTTCAGGTGCCTAAGTGCCCTTGGAATCACAGTTAAAGTTGACCTCTCCTCCCCCTACCAAAATCTGAAATGGTGCTCCTGGGCTGTCAAAGAAGAAAACAAGATTGATTGACATGATTGGTTCGGGGGGGGGGGGGAATCCATGTTGACTATTACTCATCACCTTATCCTCTAGGTTTGAACAAACTGTTTAATTTGTTCCAGTATTTTTCTAGGTAGCGAAGTTAAACCGACTGGTCTATCATTTTTCAGGCCCTCCCTTTTCTCTTTGAGTGGAATATATAATTTCTTTGTATATATTTTGATGTGAATTTATCATTCTCAAAGATAATCACTAATGGGTTGGAGATTGCTTCAGCTATCTTTACTGTAAAACAGAGTCCCTTTCTGTACAGGGTCAAAACACTTCCTATAATCATCTCCCCTCTGACATTATCTCCTTAGACATCCTGTCCTTCCCAGCCCTTCCCCGCAGCTTCCTTTTCCCTTTCTTTCCAAGTCAATAACACGGAAGACATTTTAAATCTCTGACATCTAGTTGTTAAATAACAAAATAACCACCAGAGGGCAATGATAATAGCAATAAAGGGAGCACAGTAATTAGCCTTGTTCTATACAGAAATTCTAGCTATAATAAAAATAACAATTATGAACTCTGACGTGTTATACTGAAAACAGGCTGTCTAAACCCCACAGCTTACAATCCAATGGATGGAAAAGGTATATAAAATAATAGTTGTATGTAACTGCAATAATAATTTACATATTATGTCTTTTAATGTTTTCTTTTGAAAATCAAGTCATTTACCTAGATGCCTAAGTAGACTTGGTAGCCCAACTTTCTGATATCAATTTTTTTAAAATCCTGGTCATGGTGTCTATCATTCTAGTATCAAAGGACCTGATCCTACAAAGACTTACACATGTGCTTAACATTATGCACATGAGCTGTCTCACCAGGTTCAGTTGGACTGCTCATGTGTATAATTTTATGCACATGCATAAGTCTCTGTGGAATTGGGGCCTAAATCTCTCTTACTGGCCTTATCTACGTTAGGATTATTTGTCCAGAAATTTTTCATTCTTGTCTCTGGTTAAGTTTCACCCATGATGGGAGTATTGGTGAACACAAGATGCCAGTGGTTGCCAACCTTTTAACCACCATGTCAGGGAGACCTGCTGTGAAATGGGGTTAGTCTATATGGTGCTCAGAACTAGAACTGGTTTAGAAAATGGAGTTTTCTTCAGCAGAAAATTTCAAGTTTTCAGCAAGAAGGTTTCTTTTTGCTAAGAAGGAAAATATTACAAATCATCATGTTACCTCATGGGAGCTGTAGGTTGGGTGCCTCATGTCCATTCTTCTCCCTTGGCTGGGTGGACTACATTGCCTATGATGCACCACTGTCTCCCCTCTCAGTGACGGGAGGTGGTGCATCATGGTAGTCACATGGCTGCAGTGCATTAAGAAGTTGAATTCCAATATGGAGCCTGGCTCACAGAGGAGAATGGGAGCACAAGGCACCAGGACTACAACACCCGTGAGCCCTGCAGCAACACTTCCAAAACTAAACCTTTCAGTTTGCAGCTGAGTTATTTAGGTTCTCAGCCAAAACCTTTTTTTGGTTTTGGGTGTTTAGTTTTTTATTGAAAAATTGAAATTTTCCATGGGAAGCCTGCTCTTTTCACAAAAATGTAGTTTAGTCGAAAATCCCATTTTCTGAAGAAAACCAGCTTTGATGGGAAACTTTTTGACCAGCTCTACTCAAAATACCACAGATCTGCCCTGGTGGTAGGAATGGTGGGATGTTTTAGCAAAATAATCTTCATGTAGACCCAGTTTCTCTCATTTCAATGTAACTTTATGTGGAGGGCATATCTGCTTTGAGAGTACAATATGGAGCAACAGATCAACCACTGTATGTAAACATTTCAAATTGCTACTCTATTTACAGCACGCTACGGGGCCTACCTGTTTGTTGTAGGGTCACATGATCAAATCCTGGTTTGTCAGGGTAGTTTGTGAGCTGCTGGACTGATGCTGTCTTTTTAAAAAATGCAAACCTACCTGCACATTCCACCCCCACCAAATTCTGCTAAAACAATTATCAGAGTCTGAGATATAAAAGTAATATTCATAAAATTCAGTGCAAATCCTCACACAATGTCAGGAACTTCAGGCCAAATTCTGCAACCCTTACTCACCTGTGTACACCATGGACACACCTGGATGCTCTGCGTGGGTAAGGAATTACTCAGGTGAAGGAGGGTTGAAAGCTTGATTTCTGGCTCTTTCTTGGAGTGTGAAGCAACAGGTGAAAAGGGATTAAAAAGTGGCCTGATGCTGAGAACCCCCAACTCTTACAGTATGTGGGAGTTAGCGGTTCTCAGGATTGGGTTTGGAGCGACCACCTCATCTCTCTCAACCTAACAGGACCCGAAAGTGGGATGCATCCTGAAGAAAGAAAGGTATAAGATGAGGGAGATATGAACTAAAGAGGGGAGCTTGACACTCACCAGGGATTAATTTCTTTAACATTAAGGCACCCTCCCTTTGAACCCAGGTGATATTTCAACTTTGTCTGGCAAGTTTATCACTGGCAATGGACTTAAGAATGTGCATAACTTTAAGCACAGTTGAGTGCTTTTCTAAATCATGACTGTAGCTATGAAAAGCATGACTTTTTCTCTATTGGCTCCGGTCCTTTTGCATTTATCTGAGTATTAGAAAGGGGGCTGGAAGCCAGGATTCCTGGGCTTTATTTCTGACTTTGCCACTGAGTCTGTTTTGTGGCTGGGGGCAAGTCATTTTACTTTTCTGAGCCTCAGTTTCTCCATTTGTGAAATGTGTATGATAATACCTACATTGCAGGGGTATTGTGATGCTTCCCATGGGTACGCAGCATTGGGAGGCATCTCGCTACCACCTGCCTTTAGCATGAGGGAACCTTGTCCGTACCTGCCAGGAGTCAGTTCCTTGACACTGCCAGCCACGGCAACGCAAGTCCTTCCCTCTCAGCCCGTGCAGGCTCTGCTGTCCCTCATGCAGCATAGCAAGAGGCATGCTCCAAGTCCTCTGAGCATCCTCCTGTGGTGCCCAGCCCCTTTTCAGCGTTACCAGGCCCACTGTTCCCAAAGGACTAGTTTACCGCAGCTTATCTAGTTATGCTTTAGAATGCAGCTCCACTTAACACATGGCACTTACATATACTTAGAGAAAGTACCGGTAAGTATACATCTATTTAACCATCAAATAAAATAAAATGCCCTTCTTACAGCATTTTTCAACCAGAATGGCTGAGCCCCTTCTTTCACAAGCCCACGCCCCATGGCAGCTCGCCTCCCCTGATGAGGGATACCAGGGCATCTTTCTGCATCCCTGGATATACCAGCCTAGTCCTTTGTTCTTCGCCTCTAAAACAGCGTCTCCTCACTGCCCCCCAGCTGTTCCCCTCTTCCTGTTAATTTTCCTTCTGGAGTCCTCACAATCTCTTCAGTAGAATCTGACTCAGTGTGCAGATGGACACAGTGGTCAACCAGGGAGATAAGTGTCTCCCATCTCCTGTCAGGTTAGGGCACGCTACCTCTGGGTGACCTGCCTTTAACCACAAGGCCTCAGGAACATTATTTCCTATACCTAGATATCTGTAAGTTACATCTCCTTACCTATTATCCACACACACCTTTCACAAGGATTATGATGACCAGTGTGACACAGGCTTTCAGTAGACACGTTACATGACACTCTTTGATGAACTAAAATATAAATACCAGACCCAGGGATCTCTGTAACCCTTATGCCCCTCTGCCAGTTGGCATCAGGAAGCCCTTGGGTAGTGTGAAGCTTACCTAATTAATCATAATGTGCTTTGATCTCCTGGGATGAAAGATGATATATATTTATGCAAAGTGTTTTATTAAAAATGTTTCAGGTTAGACTTCAGTGACCTTGTAGCTAGGCTCTACCCAAGTGTCTAATGGACATTTCAATATGAGACTGGGGGGCCGAGGTGGCGGAAACAGGGTGTTTCACTCCAGTGCGTCAGCTGCCTGTATCCTTTTCCCTTTAACAGTTTCTAGACACCAGCAACGTGTTCAGACAGTCGTCATTCAATCTTTCTACAATAGCAACAGGCAGTGGAGGAAGTCTTCTCCGACATTGCCAGCTTCCTTAGTGATTCTGAGAGTGATATTTCAAATTCCTATTGTCACTGCAGAAGAGAATGAGTTTAAAAAAAAAAGGATTCATGAGAGAGACTCGATAGTTAAGGTTTTAAGAGTTTCCATTATAAACCCAATTTTGGAAACATCCACGCCCTAACTTTTGGAAGGAAAAAGTTTTTTCTTTTCATAGAAAATTTCTCCTCAACCCCTGCCCAGAGAACACTCGTTGAAGTTACTGTTAATTGGACAGGTAATTTTTGAATTATGAGACTCAGACATAGTGACAGGACATTTTTCAAAAGAGTCAAAAACTAATGCATCACTGCACAAATGTTTTAGCTGTGGGGGGAGGAGGGACACTGGCAACTTGACAAAACCTAAGCCTTTCCTCTGATCTTCGTATAAACTTAGAGAGGATTTTAATCAGAGAAGTTGTTTTACAGATAGGCTAAAGTGATTTCTCCAAGGCCAGATAGTGAGTCAGTTGTAAACTCAGAAATCCTGGCTCCCAGTCCGCAGCGCCAAACATTGTTCACCTCTTCTGCTTTTTCTAAATGTACAGCCAAGTGAGAAACACATGAATGTCAGTCCAAAAATCCAGCCTAAGGCCTTTTTGGACACTATCCGTATTTCACAGAAACACTGCCTGTCATGCTGATCAGTATTGTCTCATTGTTTCCTTGTACTCCCCCGTCGGTCTGCATGCATCCACCTGTTGTCTCTTGTCTTATACACCTCTACCCCGATATAACACGAATTCGGATATAATGCGGTAAAGCAGTGCTCCGGCTGGACGGGGCTGTGCACTCCAGCGGATCAAAGCAAGTCCAATATAACGCGGTTTCACCTATAACGCGGTAAGATTTTTTGGCTCCTGAGGACAGCATTATATTGGGGTAGAGGTGTACTAGATTCGAAGCTCTTTGGGGCAGGAACTGTCTTTTTGTTCTGTTTGTACAGCACCTAGCACAGTGGGGTCCTGGTCCAGGACTGGGGCCCCCAGGCCTTTCTGCAACTAGTCCCTTTGCTAATGCAGGCTTGTTCCCTATTGCATATTCATCAGTGCTGTTTCCAGTCTAGTTACAAACATCTTCAGCACTGTGAGAGAATTACTCCATTTTTTAAATGATTTCTCTATGCGGTGAGTGAAGTGATCTGGCTTCCTAATATCACTGTGCATGTGGTTAGCTTAACCAGCTGTGTAGGTATGTAGATTTTACACCGATGCACAGTGAGATTGTTCTTGTTTTGACCCTACAAAGGGGCCTTGTGCATCTTAACAATTATTTGATATTCAGTGTGGCGTTCTTCTCCAGTCTGTATCAGCACAGCATTGGCTTGGTTCTATTGTCTGAGCCAGAGGTCCCCCGGCTAATGGTACTAGAGATCTTTGTGAGCGGGACTCCAGGTTCCCAATGCCACCATTATGAGTCTCTGTTCGTGGGTCCATGTGTACCACCTCTACCTCCATCCCAGGCAGTTGTGTGCACTATAACATGCCATAGAGCCATAGGCAGCAACTTTCCCCGGCGCTGGTGGGGGCTCGCACCTCCCCGCCCGCCCCGACTCCACCCTTTCCCTGCTCCACCCCCATTCCAACCCCTTCCCCAAAGTCCCCGCCCCAACTCCGCCCCCACCCTGCCCCTATTGGACCCCTTCCCCAAATCCCCGCCCCGGCCCCGCCTCTTCCCTGAGCACGCCGCGTTTCCCCTCCTCCCCCCTCCCTCCCAGCCACGTGAAACAGCTGTTTTGCGGCGCAAGCGCTGGGAGCTAGCGGGGAAAAGCGGGACGTGGCACACTCGGGAGGAGGCGGAGGTGGGCTGGGGCGAGGCAGGGAGCTGCCTGTGGGTGCAGAGCACCCACCAATTTTTCCCGTGGGTGCTCCAGCCCCGGAGCACCCACTGAGTCGGCACCTATACATAGAGCTTGGACCAGACCCCAGTTTCGCCATCATGAAAGCAGCCCAAATTCTGGGGACTAGAGTATGCTCAATCAGAGGAGAGGTGGTGAGCACGGAATGGCACAGTCCTGGGGTCAGTGTGGTGCATTGGTACAGGTCTCTAAAAATGCCAGGGTTTAGGTTTAAAAGGAATAAAAAGGGAAACTGTCAGTCTAATTTGCAGATCCCACTTCCATCAGTTGGCCATGGGGTACTCTCCAGATCTTCATTTTGTGTACCAAGAGAAGGAAAATCCAATTGTATGCCCCAAAGATGAAATCTGAGATATAGAAGGTCCATGAACGTAGCCAATTGCTACATGGTGCAGAAATCCCAAAGGAGAACCCTATGTATAAGCCAGGCGCTAAAAGTGGAGGCTCATCATGTAATTCAGTAGCATCATGGGACATGTGGGAACACAAAAATAAATAGCTAATGAGAATGCCACCTGCTGCCGCATAAGGATGGCAGGATATCAAAGAAGCCAGAGACTGAGTAACTGATGGATTATGGGTCTCTGCCACGGAATGCTGAGGGCCGCATGACGGAGGTGGGGAAGGCAGAAAAGACTTACCTGGGATACTCGGCTCCAGGTGCAGGCAGGGGAACTTTTAAAGGAGAAACTTCAATAAAAGAAAAAAGGCTGGAAATTAGAGAAGGCAGGAGGGAGAGAGATAAGGCAAAGGGAGAGAATGAGTGAAGGAAACCAGGAATGGTGCAGTGTTTAGGCTATTCGATTTTATTTTTTAATTCAATTTTACTTGCCAGTTCTACTGGGCATATGAACGTCTCCCCTTCCCCAGCAAATTTCCCACAGCTTTGCAGGGCTGGGAAAGAGCCAAAGGAGGTGAGCAGAAGAGCATTTCTGAAGCAAGAACTTGAGTCAAATTGCTGAGGCTGCTGGCGGGGGCATATAGGGTTACCAGGGTGCAGGAACTCGTGGAAATTGAAATGTCTTGTTTCGAACTGGTATTTGGAGGAGGAGGAGGACTTTAAACTGAGCAGATGCAAAGTTCAGCTAAGATTTTTCCCTGCCCGTGACAACAATCTGGTGTTTATTTAGCACCTTTCATCCCCAAGGATCCTTTCAGGCTCTTCTTCCCACCGAGTGCTCACCGGCAGGGCACGGGGAGTACTGCAACAATCCATGCTCCGGGGTGGGTGGGGTCACAGGGCGGGGTTTCCTTCCCTGGATTCCTTGCTGCAAACAGCCCTCATGTACACTAGTGGCAAGTTCACCACCTCATGCTTTATTTACAATGTGTTTTACAAGTGTTTCACCACAGCATAAGGCTTTACCCCAAGCCTCTACCTGCTACCAAGGCACAGTGGAGAGCAGGGAAAAGAGTTCTCACCTTTCCGAGATCTGGGGCTGCTTTGCCCTTCCTGCCAGCCTTTCCCCTGCCTCTCTCTTAAGCATCCTCAGCTGCCAAGCGGAATCTCCTTCTTGATTGGATAATCCCCTGGTTCTTAATCAATTACCTCAGCCCTTTGGCTCAAGTGAGGACTCCTACCAAGTGCCTAGAGCAGTAAGTCAGCTTTAGTAGAGGGATAGCCATGTTAGTCTGGATCTGTAAAAAGCAACAGAGAGTCCTGTGGCACCTTTAAGACTAATAGATGTATTGGAGCATAAGCTTTCGTGGGTGAATGCCCACGGATGCATGTAATCCGACCAAGTGGGCATTCACCCACGAAAGCTTATGCTCCAATACATCTGTTAGTCTTAAAGGTGCCACAGGACTCTCTGTTGCTTAAGTCAGCTTTAGGTTACTCACGCTCTATCACAGGGGTGTCTCGGCAGGGTCTGGCCCTGGCTATATTCCCACTGGTAGCAGCTTGCATCAGGGAGCGCCAGCTGCACCTTTTCCAAGGTACAGCAAGGCTGGTGGCGAGCACACTTTCCCCAGCATGTCAGTTCCTGGCCTCCACAGGGATAATGGATCAAATCCTCAGCAGATGTAAATTCTTGTATTTCCATTGACTTCAAGTTGATTTACAGCTGTTGGGAATCTGGCCCAGTGTTTCCAGCCACCAAGAGTGGGGCTGTGTCCCTCCGCCCATCCCACCATTACCTGGCCTAACTGGCTCTTAGCACTATACGTAAACTCTTTGCGGCATATAGAAGAACCACTTCATCCACCAAGGAAGGGCAGTCAGCTCTAGGGTGGAACGTGGCATCTCCGCACAGCTCCAATACAGGATGTTTTAGAATCAGAAATGAAGAGTCCCCAGCCAGAACTGCAGGGGAAATTTAGCTAGGCAGACTGTAATTGCACAGTTTGGCATCCGGCCAGGACAATGGGATTAACACTTCTCCTCTTGAATAACCACAAGTAGTCAGTTTTGGATTTACGTTGGCTCTGAAATACCATCTTGGGTATTAGAGTTCAATAGAGTGATTAAACAGAAAAGAGTGACTGTTCCCATCCCACCAACCTTTTTTAATGGATTTTTTTTACGTTATTTCCCCAATTGGCAGGAGTTTGAAACTGTGGGGGAGAGATGTCTGACCCACCTAATTTAAGGACTGGTTCAGTACTGATTCAGGAAAATAGGCATTGCTTACCAAATAATTGAGATGGGGAGGGGTTTTCAAAAGCGCCTGTAAGAGTTAGGCATCCAAAGCCCCCAAATCCCAGCCACCGTGGCCTGTAGCACATTGGATTTTCCTTGGAGGTCTCCTATGCCAATGCTCACCTGGAGTAACTGTTTATTTGTAAGGACTGAAGAGGTAACAGGCTGAGGTGACTAAGTGCTAGACTTAGCTAAAGTCTGCAACTCAAAATCTTTAGAAGTGACCATTTTTAAAAAATGCCTTCCCAATTAACTTAATTGTGTGTAAAGTAGCTGTGGGGTGTGGGCCATTCCTATTAAGCAATAAACTAATGCTTGTTTGAAATTATACGTTTAAGAACATTAATGACAGAAGAATCATACTAGAATTTCCCCAGATAAAGAGCCCTGAAGCCAAAGATTTCAGTGGATCTACTTTGACCAGACTCCTACTGTTCCCCCAAACCTTCCAATTTCTCAGCTGCTAAGTAGAATTTGCTCTTGGCTGCCCCAGAGAGGACACATGAACCATACAGAAGCCCACAGCTCTGCCTTAACTCTGCTGACACGGCCTCTGACTGCAGCCGTGAATAAAAAGCAGCAGCAGACATCATTTCTTCTGAATACAGCAGTTCTGAAATAAGCACAAAGCAGTTTAATAGGGAGTCAAAACACAAGAAATGTATCAAAAGAATTTATTTTACGAATACATTAAATGGTTGTGCACAGCACGTATGTATAAAAATAGAAGCAATTACATTTTATAAACGATTGGACAGGGTTTTTTTGTGTTTCCTACAAATTTACAATCTTATTTGTAAGTTCATACTGAGTCAGAAGATGAGGTATATCTTGGTGGCAAGAAAACAATGCTAGAACTTTGGCACCATTTTATTGTGCAAAATAGACTATTGGAATTGAACTAGTTAATGAGGTATACAAAGATGACTCTGCTTTCCGGGCGTGTGTGTGGGGCAGCTTATTTACATAAGTAAGGTCCTGATCTAGCTCCAAGAGAGAGACACTGACACGTGCGGGAGTTGGATCAGATCCTAAGTTGTTATGGGGTTTGCCTATGAAAAAAACAATCCTTGTAATGGGATTCTCCTTTGGATTTGTTACCTATGTACAAAGAAAGAGCTACGTAGGCCAAAAATCAGCATGCATATGGTGTTTTTGACATGCTGACACTTTTTGAGCAAGTAATGTGGTTCAGAATAACTTGCTAAAGGGCATTGATGAGTGAATATGCTCTGATAATGACAAAGGGGTTCCATATTTTGCCCCATACTGCAAAAACCTCCATTCCCCTAAGTTTTTTACTCAGCGGAGTAGCTCATCTCAGTAGAGACTTGCTCATGTGAGTCCAGGTTTGTAAGATTGTACCCAAATTCTCTCAGTAACTTCTATGTAAAGCGTATATAAATTAAAGATGTTTTTTTCTAATTGTCTGCTCTGCAATCTCACCCTGAGATCTGCAAAGTAAGCTGTACTTTCTGACTCCTTATTACTCATGGTGAAATAGGAGGAGTCTGCTGTTGGAATTCAGCTGACAATTTGCAAGCAATGCATGAGGCAGAACAAAATCAGGGCCACTCTCCTGCAGCTGTTTTGCCTCTACAGGCCTAACAACAGTGAAACTTGGCTTTGGCCGTAATGTAAAACGCCATGAGTTGAAGACACATGTGGAGCAGATGTGGAGTAAGCATGTGCCATTTGACAGTCACTTTTATGAACATAACCACACGTTAGAGAGGGATCACAGTCAAAGCATCTCTCCAAATGCCTGCTTGTCCAATGGGTATACAACCCCACCATGCTGCGGCATCACCTGCAGAAGGTAGCACTTCTGAGAGTGACATAATCCACCACACACACTAATAATTGCTTCCTACTCTGCACTATCTTTGCTACAAGTTCTGCTTTCACTGGCACTGACTCTACAAAAAATGTGGGGAAATATGGCAGTGTTCAGACTAATTCAGTAGAGTTAGTTGCCTGGATATCCAAATACCCAGCCAAACCGCACCTGCTGGGGGCCTGCATTTATACAGACCAGGTCAGCCCATCAGTAACTTTTGGGTGTTACACTGAACAACTGACTTCATCACCTAGTGTGTACTGTAATGTCACTGGTGACATATAGAGTTAATGGGGCTGATTCTGATCTTGTATGCCAGTTGTATACTTGTGTAACACCATTCACTTCAGTGGTGTTACTTCTGATTTAAACCGGTGTAACTGAGAACAGAATTTGCTCCCAGTGTATCAACATTTGAGATGAAGTGTAATCAAATATAGCTGATGTATCAACATTCAAAACATTATTTCTTTTTCCATTGACTGTGCTACCTCTCTTTAAATGTCCTTTCAAGACAACTAGGAATAAAATAGACCAGCTCCTCCAGGGCCGGCTCCAGGGATTTGGCCGCCCAAGCAGCCAAAAAAATAAAATAAAAAAAGCCACGATCGCGATCTGTGGTGGTAATTCGACGGGAGGTCCTTTGCTCCGAGTGGGAGCGAGGGACCGTCCGCCGAATTGCCGCCGAATAGCTGGACGTGCCGCCCAACCCCAAAGTGGCCGCCCCAAGCACCTGCTTGCCAAGCTGGTGCCTGGAGCCAGCCCTGGCTCCTCCACTGGTGTCTCAGCGTAGATCCACTGGCTTCACCGGAGCTCTGCCTGTTTACGCCAGCTGGGGATCTAACCGCTATTCTCTAAGCATTGCTCTGACCCTCCTTCAAACATCCTGCTTTTCCTCTTAAAAATGCAAAGCTTTCCAAAGCAAATAGCTTCAAACATGGCAGACATCTACAGTATGCCAACCTCGCTTCTCTTTCCATGCTACCGTACTCAACAACTCAATCACCTTTTTCTTTGCCTGATCAAAAATGTCCAAGTCACATGTCCTTCCTTTTCTCTTTGTTTACACAGTGATCACAAGATGTCTGAGAAATTCAGAAAGTCTACATTTTGAGCAAAATAAATTCAAGTATAAATCACACAAAAGTAACTGGAAAATGGTTTCTTGTTAATAAAATTGTTTTCACAATAACTTGAAAAGTGTGCATGTACATAGGCATACACAGACCCACTTTGGACCAAATCATCTGATGGTGTAAATTGATGTAACTGATGTCAATGGAGTGATGCTGATTTACACCAGCTGAGGACCTGACTCTTACAGTGTACGTCATAGGTCAAAAGGCCCACATTCATTACAAATATACACCCACTGCAAATAGAATGGCATGTCAAGGCTGGTGATATTCAGCATTTTGGTTGCACGTGGGAGATTATCTTGCACTCAGACATACGCTTCTGCAGCAACGTGGTGGGTTCTATGCAGAAAATGCTCATCCTCTGATGCTGCACTGAGTCTAGTTTCAAATTTAGGAGCACCCCATCAATGCAGGCATCTCAAGGCTTCTGGTAACTGACATTTATAGCAACTATTGACTTAAGGCCTCTTAAAATACTCCTTAAAGGCACAGAGAATGTGGCATGACTGGTATTCTGGAAAAAGGTTATCTAAACAGTTGGGTAGGGTTGTATGTCCTTCGTGTGTATTTTTAGGAGAGGTTTGGGGGACAACACATGAAATTTGCAAACAGTCCTTGCAAGTAAATAAGTGTTTATCTTTATCAGTTGGAATTATGACATAACTTCCTCCACTGCAGCCCCCAAAGAGAATGTTTTGGACAACATGGAAGCTGCTGTATTTGACAGAGATAAGGGAAAGAAGAATAAGGCAATAGGATATGCCTGAACTATCAAACAAAAAAGCATTCATCTGGGTCTAAGAAGGACTCTCCAGTATGACAGGCAGTTAGTGTTCTAAACAAAGCTGTTCTCTAACATGTCCCTTTGTGGGAAGCTCCCATGAATGCCATACGTTTTACAAGTTAAATGCTGCAGCCTAATTCCAGCACTCAGAGATCACTGTAGTGAAAGTGAAATAAAACAGATGGCCTTTTAAATATTTACCTCCCTGTGTGTATG
The DNA here is from genome assembly GCF_027887155.1 of Malaclemys terrapin pileata. NCBI lineage: Eukaryota > Metazoa > Chordata > Testudines > Emydidae > Malaclemys > Malaclemys terrapin. The sequence goes on from NC_071505.1 coordinate 133,318,166, forward strand.
TATGTGTGGGCACCTTGGCACCTGGATATGGTGACTGGTACATTAAAAATACATAGCTACAGAGATGGTGTGTGTGTGTGTGTGTGTGTGTGTGTGTGTGTGTGTAAAATAAACTAGATATGCACATAAATGTGTATATACAAGATGGGCCTGAACAGCCTTGATGTGAACAATCCTAAATGCTGAAGGGTTAAAAACCTTGAACTCAAGACACACATTTTGCAGCTCAGGCCCACCTCTAATATAGAGGGGCCAGATCCTCAGGTCCTTGCTCAGGGCATGTCTACACCACAGGTGCTACAGTGACACAGCCACAGCTATGTTGCTGTAGCACCATACTATAGACTCTTCCTACGTTGCTAGAAGGGGTTTTTCTGTCGCTGTAGGTAATCCACCTCTCCGAGTGGCTGTAGCTAAGGTGAGGGAAGAATTCCTCCATCAACCTAGCCACATCTTCAGCATGGGTTAGGCTGGGATAACTATGGCGCTCAGGGGGTGTGAATTTTTCAACCCCCCCCCCCCCCCCCCGCTCCCAAGCAATATAACTAGGTCAATCTAAGTTTTAAGTGTTGAGCAGGACTCAGGCAAACTGACTTCGTTCCTGATCCTGCAGAGACATGCACGTGGGCGGAGCCTTAGGCCCTCGTGGAGTCACCACTGACTTCAGTGGGATTTTGTCGGCAAACAAGTTTGCTCACATGGAACTATTTGTGAGCCCTGGTAAGTAAAACTGAGTGGGAATTTTGGGATTCAATACTATGTATATGGGGGGAGGGGGAGATCCTCAGATGGTGTAAACTGGTGTAGCTCCATTGAAGTCCATCCTGCTGAGGATTTGGCCCATTATATGTATTAATAAAAACTCTCAATCAAAAGGCTACTATGTGAGGTAATTAAAATCAAACAACACCAACAAAAAGTATCTGTGGCTGCTTTACAAGTTCCAGATACTTGTTGCCCTTCAGTCAGGGTTGCATTTTTTTTCTGTACAGCACCAGTTCAGGTGTGTGCACCCAGATAGAATTTGTGTACACTGAGTATAAGAGAAGCAGCATATACTGTGTAATGGATCTAATACAAACTTATCTATCCAAATATACATATATCTACAAACAGCATAAATACTTTACCTGGGAGATTATTCACATGTGCAAAATGAAATAGATATTTTTTTTCTGTGGTTTAATATGTTGTATTTGTTTTCATATTCTGGGCAAAAAATGTGTCACTGTCATCGCAGGAGAGACTTTGTTTCCTTTTTTCACTCTCCCGTGTTTGCTGAGCGCTATGTAACCCCCTTGGTAAGCACTAGATTCATATGCATTGTAGTTATTGGGCAGCAGGGTTTCTCTGAATTTGCATTCATCTTGAAAAATTGCCTGGAGGAAAAACAAAAGGAACAAAGCAGTTGCTATAAATATTTTTAAAAGAACAAAGTGATTTTTCTTATTATTATTTGTACAGCAGAAGAACCTGTTATGGTATGCAACAGGTGGTGCCGTAGAGTCTGTGTCCAACAATAAAACTTCTTCAGCACTATTCAGTGTCAGATGCACGCTGATGCCACCTGTTCAGATAATGGACTATGTACTTCTTGTCACCCATTAACAAGTTAATTCATACTAAATCAGGGATTTCTTAATGTTCTCTGCAAAGAATGATTTACATCATTGTCATGCTAATTTGTCGTACACATGACATGGATTTATTCCTCCTCCCTTCAAAAAAATGATTTGTCATTTATAGAGGAATAATGTTACCTGCCAGAAATCCTGCAACCCTTTTTCACATGAACGGTCCCGCTGAGTAAGAACTATGTGCTTTAATACGGGTTTTGCAGGACCAGATCCCAAATTGGTTCTAAATCTTTTTTTTTAAAAAAATCTGATTTAAAATTTATAGGATCAAACACACCACCAAAGAGCTCTCAGGCATGAGAGTGTTTGTACGTTTTGCATGCTGGGTCACTTAAATCTGAGGAATTGGCTTACATATATTTGCATGGAGAACTTTTTATTACTTCACATACTGTAATAAGTACACGTGTAAACTGGCATATAAAGGTTCAGTTGGCAAAAGGGGCTGCATTATTGTGTGACAGGACAAACGAAAATGATTCCATGAGATCAAATGTCCTGCATATGTAATGCCACTAGCACTGATGCTGTAATCCTTTCAGTTCATGCTCTTCTGATCAGATATTTCTGGAACAAATCCATTCAAAGTCCCAAAGGTTTAACCAAGGATGGTACATTTTGCAATGGAAAATACACAACTATTATTGTTTTCTAAAATGTCTTTTAAAAGTTTTTTAGTGGGGGTGAATTGAAACAGTTCAAAAAGGCAGGGGGCAAGGAGGCAGGACTCCTGGGGCAGGCCTGATCCAGTAGTCCCTAAACAGGGCTCAATCCAGCACATGGTACTATTTGCATGCTTAAAAATATCCATGTGTGTATGTACATTGCTGCATTGTGGCCTTGAGTTGTCCTATTGGGATTATTTGCATGAATAAGAATCATTCATGTCAGTAAAAGTTCCAGGATCTGGCCATCGTTTAATGTTTTATTAAAGAACCAAAAAGTTTTATAGAAGTGACAAATTTTTCCAAGGAAACAATTCAGTTGTTTGCACAAAAGAAATTTTCAGCAAACTCTATTCTTTATTTGTAGATAGACCATTCATTAGAGCTAGATGGGGAACAGGTTTTCCTGTCCCCCCAAATTTTCCAGATGTCAGAACAGTTTTCCCTCCTGGATCAGGACAAGGAGTTGAAATTTGAAAAATATTCACAAACTGAAAAAACAAAACAAAACAAACAAACAAAAAACCTTTTGTTTGGGTCAGCTGAAATACTTTGTTTCCAATTTGATCACTGTTTTTTACTATAATTATCTTAAATTTCAAAACAAAAAGTGGTTTCAGACTGGAAAACTGGAATCACAAGTGTCTAAACAAAACATTTTAGACAACCTTGAAACTTTTTTCAAAAAAAATGTGAGTTGAAAAATTTCTCAAAAGTAACCCTTTCCCGCAAAAAAGTTAGGTTTCGCTGAATCAGCATTTTCCCATTAAAAAGAGTTTAACTGAAAAATCCCCAACCAGCTCTACTATTTGTGCTTCTTGCAGGACCTAGCCACTTTAAAGTGGGGATCTCTGGAGGTGCTACTTCTGTTTAGTGTTGAAACTGAAAGAAGTATTTTTCGGGACGTAAGGTAACCAAATGTCCCTATTTTATAGGGACAGTCATGATTTTGGGGGCTTTTTCTTATATAGGCACCTATTACTCCCCACCCCATCTTGATTTTTCACACTTGCCCTCTAGTCACCCTATCGGGACGTGAAAGTTAAATTGCATTCAGCAATCACTAATCCCTTTCACAACTCTTGGGCTGTTCAACCAATTGTTTTGTATAATGATGATGAACAATGTTATTAGTGGCAATGAGTATTTTTTTCTTCTTTGGGCCTGATGCTACAAAGCGGGCTTCTGGGTGGTTTCCTGATGTCCGTATGGCCCTCAGTATTTGTAGATTCTGGGGACCAAACTTACTGCTTATCCTGTGAGTCCACCCAGGTTTTCCCCATGTAAAAGAATTTGAAAGCAACTCCAGTAAAGGAATCTCATGGGTTTTTTCTTACCCACCAGTGGTCCCCACTCTCCGCAATGGGATTTTTGCCCAGGAAAAGGTGTGCCCCCTCTCCTACCCCTAACAGAACTCTTGACAGAACAAGGCTTACCTGGACTAGAAAGGATTTGCAAGACATGTAGACAGAAAAGCCATTTATTGATCATTTCCCCTTTTTGACATGTTCATATTTCTGAGGAGCCCCCTGTATAATCATGCTGGAATACTTTACAGGAACAATACACTGACATCATGCCAGTTGCTGCACTGACTGTCTCGCATGACAGTGTGCCCAGAAGGCTCACTGTAATAATTGAAAGACTGTTTTCTCCACCTGTGATCTCAGTTTTTAAATGGAGGGGGAAAAATACCCAAGGCTTCTTAATCAGAGTTTCGTGCCCAATGTTTAAGACTTGAAAAATAAACTTGCACTTGTACTCACCGTTCCATATAACCTCCCTTTGTTGTTCATTGCTACAAAGAGAGCACTTTTCACCCCAAACAGGCTAACAACACCTCGCTCCACAGTTGATATTTCTAAAAGACCTAAATAAACAGAAAAAAAGTTTATTCTTATAATGCTCAGTCAAAGGACATTAACAACATAATTATTAAAACCCTTATGAGAATGTCCTTCAGAACTTAAAATCTTCCTATTATCCCTTCTATGGAATTCCAAAAATATACAGGGTATCACATTCTTTATTAAATTCTCTAGGTTTTTAGAATAACATTTATAAAATCCTATTCACTTACTATAGAATCCTGTTGGTTTCATCCCTGTTAAACTAGAAAGTCCTGTAGAATTTGGGAATAATTCCTAATTAGTAAATCATAGCCATTGACTGTTCAATACTGTCATTCTTGCCACAAGGAATGTGGGGTTTGTGTCATGAAACTCACCATAACCTTTTAGCTGCAGATGGTTTTATAAATTGCACTTTACAAGAAATTCAAATAAATAGTTAAAAATACATTTCTTTTAATCTTGCAGATTAAAAACAATGGCAATGCTAATAAATGTGGATTAGTTGTGCCCTTTCAAATCCTTCACGTCGTTAAGCTGCTAGCAAACTGCTATTCAAAAGTCACGCTAATATGCTGAGTGAATTGAAAACCTCAAGATTCAAATATCGAACAAAAATGCACGAGTGAAAAAATGCATCAGAAAAAAAGTTTGCAAACTGGTTAGTCTTTTCTACTCTGTAAAGTAAAGCAGAGTAAAAATAAGTTGGTATCTAATTTTGTCCAAGCATTCATGACATGTTTCAGCCTGGAGGTTTCTAGTGCTGATTGATCCTGGAGACTTTTAAAAGGCAACAGATGTAGTTTAGACTAATAATATCAAGCAGTAACATTGGTGTCCTACGCAGGGTAATTACTAGAGATCACTGCAATTAAGTGACATCTATTCTATTTCATTTCTGGATGCAACTCACTGTATTGGTTTTCATTATGAACACCGCTTATCCTTCCATCTGGGAGGATTTGAAGGTGAAACCCGATGCCCACATTGCAGTAAAGCCTCCGCTGCCTCTTGATTCCTAGCAAATAGTCACTCTCCCAGTTCACATCTGATTTCTCTCCTGACATCCCAGCAATGGACCTGGACAACAGAGACTCCCATCCTCTCTCCAGCAATGTGCCATTAGTTCTGCTTACAACTGGATACGATGAAACAATCCCAGCCAGAAAACCCAAGAGAACAAAAGCAGGCAACGTCCAGTGAACGCTGGCTTCACAGGACATAGTGATGAGAAGTCTTTGTGCAATGGCCATCCGGTTCACCTCTCGGGCACGTGGTCAGAATTAATAGCCCTAAAAATACCGCCCTTCTTGTTTTTCTCCCTTCCGCATGGTGGCAGAGGCTTATTTTTGGAAGGCGGATGAAGATTGCTGACATGAAACTAAAGCCTGAGAGCAGTTGGGTTGGGAACAGAGACAGGCCAGCAGAACTCTCACTGGTGGGGACCATGTTTTGTAGCTCCTGCTGTCCGGTGGGCAGCCTCAATATACTGGATTGACCTATCTTTATAGTTCAGAGGCTGTCCCACCCTGCCGCATCACTGTGACATCAACAGCTCGCTAAAGGTAAACTCGCCATGGCTGTAACACTAACCTACTCTCTTTTCCCGGGCTGGCTGAGGTTGGATGAATGCTGTCATCCAATATATGAGGCAGGAACACTGAGTTTTGTTGGATGGTCCGCAGCGGTTGCTGAATGCAAAGGGGACAAATTGGTTGGATAGTCAGATACCTTGCAGTCTTCCTTATTTAGAGAAGAAGATGCAAAAACAATCGTGGACCAGGGAGTAATAGAAACCTTGCCAGCCACTTCCTCCGCACGATATTCACTGAATTTACACTAGAATAGCTCAGGCAGATCAAGGCAATGTTTGGGGAGGATAGGTAATAAATGGCTGTGTTTATATTTCTTTAAGCACCTAACAAACCCAAGGCACCTCACCCTGAATCATCTGAGTGCAAATAGCAGACCTGAGTGTCTGTAACGCAACTTCCATTTGTGGGGTGGACTTACTGTGACTCCCAGGCACGTCACTGAACGTCTCTGAGCCTCTGTTTTCTTGTCTCTAAAATGCAGAGGATATTTCTTTACCAAGCTCCATGTGCCCATGGGATCTTAAAGTATGATTTGGATTTTGCTCACGGTTGTTATTCTCCCTATTTTATACAGGGGTAAAAATACAGAGGCTGTGGGCCAAATCCTCAGGTGCTGCAGAGCTGCACTCAGTGCACTTGTTGTAGAGGGGGATGAGACATAGGTGGCTTGCCACCACCTTTCTGTCCCCGGCCCCTAGTTCTGGAGGCGGTCTGTGGCTGAACAGGCCCCTGCAACACGCTGGAGAACCATCAGGGCATCTCCAACTTGCACTGGCAAATAACTCCCAAAGAGTCACTATGCTGGCAGAATCACTGGAGTGCATTGTGCTCCAGCCCTAGCGCCCTCGCCCACCCTGGAAGGCTCCCTGCCCAAGGCAAGAGGCTGGGCCAGGAGCAGATCGCATAGCACTAGTTATACCAGCTGAGGATTCCCCTTCACTAGGGGAATCCTGAGGTGCTCCCTTAAAGCAGCTTTTAGTCCAGTTTAAGCTTAAGAAGGGCTGAAGATCTTGTTCAGATGGGCTGGGTTACTTGCCTGAGTAAAAGTGTTGTGCAGGTAACTCCCCCCGCCTCTCCTCCCACACTGAGTTGAGGGATGAAACTTGCATGTACCCCAGCTGATGGGCAAGGCCTACTGCCTCTCAGCACACCCACTGCAGCTGAGGCAGGAATAGAAGTGTGGGCCCTGAACAACTCCTATATAGGGGGGGTGTGGCCACTGGATTGTGCAGATTTCCTGGCATTAGTAAATAGTCTAGAAAATTATAGCACCACAGAAAAGTATGACATTACAGCCTGACCAAACTTGTATAGAAAGGTAAACAGTGGGATTGGTCAGGAAAATGCCAAGAAGTAGCTAAAGCAGCTAAATACGTTGTCTTCTGTAGAGGGTGCCTTTGACTTTGCTTTACATCTAATCTTGCCTTGTGATGTCTCCCTTACTGGAGAAGGGGCTGTGATCTCGCATAGTTTTCTAGACAGCAGTGAGAAGGTGAGTCATGTACGCTGAGAAATTGGAGAGGAATTACACTCCTGCTGGGAGAGAAGCCACACTTAAATTCTACAGATACCAATCTGGTGGAAAATGTACCTGAATCAGCCTTTACTTCCTTGAGATCTTAAGGCCAAAGACCAGTTGCCACCCTCCAACAATGGTCTTAGATGACAGTATTTCAGTACAATATTGGAAAATAAAGCATCTTTGGAACACAGTAATACAGATCCATTTTCAAGGTTGTCTAGGGAATTCAAGCAGCGGAGTGTAATACTCTGATGCAGAGTAAAGTGTTTTCAGAAGCATTTCACTGACTTAGGTTCCTAAATCCCATTTTCAAAAGTTATTTAGGAGCCCATTCCATTGAAAGTCCCTTGCTATTGTGGGGCTTGGATGGAGCAAACTCCCAGTCATTCCCACAGGCAGAAAGCAGCACAGAAGCAGAGGATGCGAAAGTGAAATTGCTTGCCCAGCGCGTGTGTGAAACCCAAATTGGTAGTAAAGACTGGGACAGAGAAGAAGAGGAGAAGTTACTGGACTGGGTGCCTGAATGATACACCAGGGCAACCAACTGCAATTCTAGGATAGCCTGCATGCATCCCAGACAGGCAGCATTTGGCGTAGGGGAGTTGGCTACAGAGGGTTGGCTTTCAGCAGCAGGTGGAGATACGGCCTCTCCCTGCTCGCTGAGGGAAGAAAGAGAAGGCACAAAGAGAACCCAGCAACCGCCGATCCCAAAGGAAGCCAGTGAGGAATAAGTGGACTCTACCACTTCAGGAGGGGACTACACACACTTCAGAAATGGTTTTGTGCTTGTCTGTGCTGACTTGAGGCAGTGTGTCAAACACAACAGCTTCCACACCAACAGCAGTGTTAGGAAACCTTTTGCTCCTTAGAGGCTGCCACAAAAGCTTGGTTCATATTTATGAAACACGGTTTACCTCTGTATTCCCATACAACTAGGTTATGGGCCAAAATCCTGCTCTCGGTTACATTGGTATTGGCTTCACTGGAGTTACTGTGGATTTACATGGAGGGAAGAGAGAGCAGAATTTAGCTCTGACATTTTATAGTTGCTGGGCAAGACTCAGCCCAGGTTTATACCAATTTAAACTCTGGCACAGGAACCTGGTGGTGGGAATTCCTCCAGGAGAGAAAGTTGCTGTGGTACAAGGCATCTGCAGCCTGGGGGCTGGGAGGCAAAGGCAGCCAATGCTGCCCGGGAAGGGGGCATAGCCAGGGCAGCTGGTGCATGCACTGACTCAGTGCTTCCTTTCCACAGTAATGGAGCTTGAATGACACCCAAAGGAGGCTAGCAGTGGAAACACACAACTCACTCACTCTCTCTCACATATACTTAGTACATCTCATCTGAGCACCTCAGAGCTCTTTGCAAAGATAGCATAGCTATTCTTTTCTTTCCTGTACAGAGACACATGGAGTTGAAGTTTTTTGTCCAGGGTAATGCAGTAGGTCAGTGGCACAACCTAAATCTCCTGACTCCGCGGCTACTGTCCTGCTCACTAAACCACACTGCCTCTCTACTACTACTTTTTGTCTCTTAGATTTGCCCATGATGAAAGGATTTGCATAGTATGAGAACAAAACATTGAATGTTCCTCATCCTCCCCCCCCCAAAAAAAAAATCAAGACCGCAGCCAGCACCAGTAATTGCACCCACTCTGTGTAAGCACCCATCTAGCCAATGCTACCCAGGAGACAGGAGCTACTGAGTGACATGAAATAAGCTTAACTTGGGATTGTTTTTTAATGTGTCTCCACTTTCCAATCGCAGCAGGAACAATGGTGCTACTGGGAGAATCGTTCATAGAAAAAGCATGAATCTAATGTCTTTGCCTAACAAATCTGGGTGCTCAGTGCCATAAACCAATCTCTAAAATCGGGAGCCAAGCTTTTTAGATAGTCACTCCCCTATCAGTGCTTAAGGAATGTGAGTGTTTGATACCAAGAGCATCTCATACGATGGCTATCCAACACATGAGTTTTGGTTGCTCCTCTTTTTTGCAATAGGACTGTGAGGGCATCTTGCAAAACTTTTTGACAGTTACATGGGTAGGTAATTGTTTTTGGCAGGTCAGGGCATTTTTGAATAATAGGCTTTTAAAAATTATTTCCCCCTCCATTATCATCTGTCTTCATGATAAAGAGCAGGTAACTGGATTTTTGAGCCACAGCGGGCACATTTTCATGGCAATTGTGTAAGGCTCTGATCGGATACCCTTGGCCATTACCAAGAGATCTGCGATTCATTTACCTTCCTCTTTCCTTTTAAAGGAACATGACAGGGACCCAAGACAGTTGGTGGGAAATCAGATCTTCAGTGTAGAAGATGGCAAGATTTTGAAAATTCAGTGGTGATTGGACATTCCCGTCACATCTGAAGAAGAAAGCCAGTCCCCCACAGTTATGCCAGCACCTGTCAGGCTAGTGTGCCATACATTTGTCACAGTCAAATTGGTGTTATGCACCATTAGTACATTATTTTGTAATGGACTGCTCTCGTATGCGAGTACATGTAAATTTGGCTCTTTGCCTCATGTCTCTCCATTATTTGTTTGAATTGTTTCCTAACAACTTATCCTGTAGGTCCGTGTCTTTTGTTCATATCATTTAGTAAAGGATTGTGAATCCCAGAGAGATTGTCCGTTTTGCTACTAACTGGGATTTACCAAGTATTTGTAAAGTATCACTACCTGGTGCTGTTTTGTCTGTCTCATTCTTTGCCGAAAGAACAGTACCGAAGGCCAGAAGCTCAGAGAGAGACTATGGGGGTTCCATAAAGATGATCCCCTCATTTTAGTCTTCCCCTTTCCTACTTCTCCAACCCTTCTGCTATGCTGGTGAAATGCCTTTGTGTATTTAATAGGAGCTAAAGGGGAAGGGAATGTAGCGGGATGCCAGGCTGTGGATATTCTATCCCAGATACCTTAGTCACACTTATTGGTGAGTGGGAGTGAAACTCCTTATATCTCTGGTATTTAGGGAGCGGGAGTTGATCTTTAAGGAGAATGTTAGAGTGCAGTCTTGTTCTATTTGAACCCAAGTTTCGGGGGGTTTCAGCATAGCATTAGACTGCTACTTTCAACTGAGCCACCCAGTATTAATCTTGGATATGAAGAAAAGCAAACCCACCTCACACTTTGGGTTTAACTAATATGGCTGGGAATTTCAAAGGTACCTAAGGCTGTTCAACTCTCGTTCATATTCAATAGGAGCTGGAAGCCAAATTCCCTTAGGCATCTTTGAAAACTCCAGCCTATCATGCCATTTGCCCACACAGATGGGGATGTATCATTCTATGTGAAACTGAGTAGTCTTTGAGTCACAGTGGGGTTCTGTTCTTCAGTCTTCAACACGCTTTGCCTCTCCAAATTAAAAGAGAGAAGGAGATAGCTTTGGAAGTGCAAAAGTAAATGGGCTATATGTAAAGATTCAGATAAAGCAGATGCTAGTCAGTTACTTGGAAAATTCTGATGGTAAGTCAACAGTGTCAAAAGGAACGGTGCCTGGCTTGGACGTTCTCTAATCTGTCCAGTAACAACATCCGTGAATATGTAAATCTTTTCAGAAAAAAGGATTCTAAGGATGCACCAGATCCACTTTCTGCAAGGGTGAACTGTACATTGCAAGACTAAGCCTTATTCCTCTTCTATATGGTTGGGTAGGCATGTGTTTTACCCTCTCATGCTGTGCTAGAGTGGAGAAATTGCCAGTTGCCAAAAGCCCTAAATTTGTATGTTTGCTTTTGTTTTGTGCTGCAGTGTTGGTTAGTAGCAAATTTAAAAGTGCAGGAGGATTGCAGACTAGCTCAAGTGATCTACAGAAAGATTTCTTAAACATTGGGCTTCTTGTTATAGCTAAATACATTGCTATGTTAAAAACCCCAAATGAATTTTACCAGTGTAAGGGGACCTATGGAGCGAAGATTTAACACCTTACATAAAATCTGTCACAGTCTCAAGGGCATGTATCCAGAGAACTAGAACAGAATTAGGAATGTAATGAGGAAGAGGAAAAATAAGACTCCCCCAACCTTTCCCATTTCCAATGGCTTCTAACAAATACGAATAAGTCTCTGTTCCAGTTAGGTTCCACCTGCTGGCCAAAAGTGTCAGCTTCCCAATTACTTTTCCTTACAGCAACCATGAAACTTCCTTGTCCTTCTGATACGACTCAGCAGTGCACAGCTCAGACTCATCCAGGTGCTTACACTGTCAATGGCAGTGTCTGGATAACATCATGGCTTTGCCTTGGGTGCCTTTTTTTATTCTCCCCCCGCGCACACACACAGTTTACACAGTGTGTTTATGTGTGAAAACAGTAACTCAACCCACCCCCTTAAAGAGAGCCTGAATAAACAGAGAGTCTGTTAAACATGTCCTAACGTTCAATATACTTGGGGGAAGCAAATTCCAGACTGAAGGGACCACCAGGGAACATGCCCTGCTCCTCACCCCTAAGGATACAAATCTAGGGAGTGTCAGTTTGAGCCGTCCAGCTGATCCAAAATGTCAGATTAGCCCAAAGGTGGCGGCTGCCTTTTTTCTTTTACTTCATTCTTTGTGTAAATCTCCTCATAATACTTACTGGTCGAATGGAATTTGAGCACGGTTAAGTGATTTACTGAATCTGGAACTACATGAGTAAGTGATGACTTTTGAATCCCTTCTCAACAAATATATAAATTATAATATAGTCTCATTACCAGACAACTAGTAAACTCCAGGATATGATCTCAGACAGTTGTCTGTAAAAATGGCCAAAGACCATTTTCTTCCACCACCAGAATTACATCCAGTTAAACAGAAAAGGCATCAGCTGAGTGACAACATGGAGCTGCTTCAAAAGAGATCTATGTTTTTGTCAGCTCTGGGGGCTAAAACAAATAGCATGAGCTTTCAGAGGTGACAATAGCCATTCAGCTGTTATACTGGTTTCTCCTCTTCCTTTCGTGAGCAAGAGAACAGGGATAGTATATGATTCCTGGGCACCAGGACAAGACATGTAACGAGCAGGATAGAGGCTATCCTGGGGAATGCTAGGGGAATTCAGGATTATAGACCTCCCATGGGAACCAGGGACATACACTTGAGAGACTGGATAGAACCCCAATGTTGATTTCAATGACCTGAGGAAATAAGTACAGCTCAGACTGCTGCACGTGGCCCTCCCTAGGGTGTTTTAAGTGCTAAGCATGAGTGAAGGAAGAGGAAGACTAATGCTAGAGATCAGCTCCTGGGTAGGGCTGAGAGCACAGAGAAAAGAGGTTTGGATTGGCACAGCATGGGGACGCATTCTGTGGTGAGAAGGCAACAGTTTGGATCAGATGGAACAAGTAGGTTATCATCCTCTTGGGTTCAAAGGAGGCAGTTTGTTAATTGAAAGTTTCAAATTCACCGACTCCCACTGCTCTATATAGTCTATCAGACTATAACAGGGTTCAAAAAAGAACTAGATAAATTCATGGATAGGTCCATCAATGGTTATTAGCCAGGATGGGCAGGGATGGTATCCCTAACCTCTGTTTGCCAGAAGCTGGGAATGAGCGACAGAGGATGGATCACTTGATAATTACCTGTTCTGCTCATTCCCTCTGGGGCACCTGGCATTGGCCACTGTCAGTAGACAGAACACTGGGCTAGATGGACCTTTGGTCTGACACACACTTCCCAGAATGATAAGATAGAAGGTGGAGAGGTAGTGTAGCTGATGTCTAGAGAGTATAACTGAGACCAGCAGCAGCGATTCACATATGACATATCAGTATTGACAGTTAGTTAAGTACCATGCATAAGAAGGGGGAAAGAGGTACTGGGGCACAATGTCACAAAATATTTGTAGCCACTGAGCTACAATCTGATACTGAAGACTGTAAAGTTAAACACTTTGGGTTAGGATACAATAACAAAGGAGGAACAGTAATAAGTATTTGGTACAGATCTCCCTACCCCGAGCACTGAAGAAGAGTCAGAATGAAAATATCCATAACTTATTATCAAGTTGCTAAAAATTGCAGGATTATTTCTCCTGGGGATCTTTCCTGATATCTGTGGGTAACAAAGGTAATAAATCATGGAGGATAAAGCAGTTCTTTGTTTAATCAGCGGACAACTTTGACACAGAAAGTAAAGACTCTACCCAGAGGAGAAATTACGTTTTCGTCTACATCTTATCAAAAGCTATCAGCAAATTAACTGAGACCTCAAAAGACAAATAGGTAAGGCGGGTGCACGTACCCACAGGCTATTCAATTCAGTATTCTAAAGAATGGGTCCCTAGAATGCAGCAGCCGTGGGCTATTGCATTTTGAGAAAGCAGATCTGTGGGAATTAAGAAACAATGATCCTGTTGTAATAAGAGGAAGTATTAAACTCCATGAACCTGGAAGGAGCTGGGAATGGGAGATTCCACTGATAAAGAAAACTGAAAACCAGAAGTGGCTAGTGCAGTTTCACAAGGGATTGGCTCAAAGATCAGAGAATAAGAAAAACTCTGTAGGGGAAATGGAGAAATAGGGCAGGAATAAAGCAAAAATGTACAGCCATTTAAGGTTTACAGGAGAAAGGTAAGGGCAGGTCAAAAGCAGAATGAGCTAACAATAGCCAAAGGGGGTAGGGGAGAAGGATTTTTTTCAAATGCGATAGGGAGAGAACAATTGATTCGGGACATAAGGCAGGAACTAAATAGGTCTACAAAATGATGCAGAGGAAAGATCAGAGCAGGTAGAAGGTAAAACAAACTCTCACAAATCATAAGGGTTATAGGTGACTTAAAAAATAAAGGTTGTAGATCAAAGATATGTTCAAGGTAGTACAATAGCTAAGGCCCCAGTTCAGCAAGGTGCTTAAGCATGTGATGAGTTCCCCTGAACCAGGGCCGGCTTTAGGCACCAGCAAACCAAGCACATGCTTGGGGCAGCACATTTTCAGGGGTGGCATTCCGGCCATCTTTTTTTTTTTGCGCTTCAGGTGGCAAAAGTCTAGAGACAGCCCTGGCGGCAGCAGTGCGTCGCGCCCTGAGGCTGCTGCGGTTCGTGCCACGGGGGAGCAGCGCCCGCACCTTTGGGCTGGGCCAGGCAGGCTCCGAAGGGGGGACACTCGGGCTGAGGGCCGCCCCGCGGGGCACACGGAGCTGCCTGCAGGTGCCGCAGGGCGGCCGCCCCCCAGCGCTGCAGCCGGGGCTGGGTAAAGTGGCCTGAGCCGCCCAGGGACTGTGGCAAAGTGGCCAGAAGCAGCAGCAGCAGCAGGGCCATAGAGGGCGGGGCGCTGCCCTGTGGGGCCCGCGTCCTGCTCTCCGGGGCTCCGCTCCCTCTGGGGCTACCCTGCTCCTGGCCGGTCCTGGAGGTGGGAGCCCTGGCTGGAGGGACCCTGGGCTGAGGCGCGGCCCAGAAGCCCCGCTGCTTACCCCGACCCTGCCAGCATCGGACCAGCTGGAGGCGAGGGGGGAGCAGGCAGAGTTAGCACTGGTGTGGGGGGAGCCCAGGGCTGGGGTCGCAGGGGGTGTGGGTGCGGGAGGGCACGGGTGGAGGGAAATGAGAGCCCAGGGCTGGGGTTGGGGGCAGCCAAAAAATGTTTTGCTTGGGGCGGCAAAAAACCTAGAGCCAGCCCTGAACTCAACTAATGCTTTGTAATCCTTTTTTTTTTTTTTTTTTTGGCTCATGGGAGTAATCATGTGTCACAGTTCAGGGCAACTGTATCTGTATTCCCCTGCATAGTCCAGCAAGGGCCCCCACGCTTAGGCTTCCAGCTCCCCTGGCTGTGACCTCTCTTAGCTGGAGATCTGTGTTTCCCTGCCTCTTGACCAGGGCATTTCTAGGCTACACAACTCCCTGATTATACTGTGAATTCACCAGCACAGTCTGCTTGCCTTTCTCCTTAGAGACGGCCAATGGTGCAGTTGCCACTGTTGTAAACCAAAAACACTTTCTGTGCAAGCGTATTTATTCTTGAGGTTTAAGCATTACAGAGAAAGCATTAAAACCAATAAAAAAAATCTACACGCCTACTAATAAGCTTACCAGAGATCCCCCCCCAACTGTCTCCAGCATGGGCTCTAGCACAAACAGTTGCAAGTTCATAACAGCCTCAGTTCTGAACTAACGCAGTAAGGAAAAGTTTAGTCCCTCCTTTATACAGTTTAGGGGTCTTTGATCTGGAGTTTCCAGGAGGAGCTAATCAGCAGACAATGGATTTTTTCCATAAGGCATAACTTCAAAAGGCCTCCTAGGAAACATACTTCACATGTATTGTCCCAAACAGTTCTTTGAAATTCCTAACATTTCCCCCCAGGTTTACATTAGTGAGCCTCCTAGAAAAGTTACATACAATCTTACAATAACCCACAAACAATTCCATTTTAATACAGTGGACCCCAAAGGCATTAAACTAATTCAACACGTATGCAGGTGAACAGGGCCGGCTTTAAGCCGATTCAGCCAATTCCCCGGAATGGGGCCCTGCACCTAAGAGGGCCCCGCAATGTCCGGGGCTGCCAGCAGAGCGGGGAAAAAAAAAAAAAGCCGCATCCTGCTTCTCCCCCCTCCCTCCAGCGCTTGCGCCGCCATACAGCTGATCAGCACAAGCCTGGGAGGGAAGGGTGAGGAGGAGGAATGCGGCGTGCTTGGGGAAGATGCGGGGGGGGGGGGATTTGGGGAGGGATCCAATGGGGCAGCGAGGGGGCAGGGCTGGGGGCGGAGCCAGGGCAGGGATTTGGGGAGGGATCCAATGGGGCAGGGAGGGGCGGAGTCGGGGCGGGGGAAGGGGGAGGCGCGAGACAATTTGCATCCCGGCATGGGGCCCCGCACCTGCTAAAGCCGGCCCTGCAGGTGAAACCGGATGATCACTATGTTCTTGATTGAATTCACATGGAAAAATGATAAAAGACAAAAAACCTTGTCACCACTGGGCAAACACTTTTCACAAAAATATCACTCAATATCTGATCTCTGATTCCTCGTGCCTTTAGGAAGCCTGCACAACACTTTCAAAAGGTGAGCCTCAGAACTTAAATTCTTAACTCTGCTGGATGCTAAAAACCATGGATTTAATGGCTCATGACAATTTGCAACTCACCCTACTGCCTGCTAACCCTTAATTGTCCACTTCAAGTTAAGTGGTCTCCTGCAGTGTGTGTGAAACCCTCATGCTTAGCAATCTGTTCCACCTTATAATTAGTTCAGACATTCTGGATACTTTCTCCAGACCTGAGGAAGAGCTCTCTGAAGCTCAAAAGCTTCTCTATTCCACCAACAGAAGTTAGTTCAATATTCACCCATCTTGTGTTTCTCTCATCCTGGGACCAACATAGTTACAACAACATTACAAACAGTATATATGTGAACAGCCAGAACTAGATGATAGACATTCATGAGTCTAGCAGACAACTAGCAGAACTTTCTCAGCCACTAGCAAACTCTTTTTGAAAGCCAGGGTGAACTGGAAGAATACCAAAGAAATATTGGAGGATACTGGAGCAGAAGTTATATGACAACAGCCTTTGAAACTGGAAAGAAGAGCCTGCTACTCTGACTAATGGAAATAAAAGATGGCCTTCTGGATATACCACAAGAGGACTGAATTCTTCCTTCCTGGCTCTGCCACAGACTACCTGTGAGAACTTGGGCAAGTTAATAAAGCTCTGTGCCTCCATTTCCCCATATGTGTGGGAATAATTATAATTCCCTATCTCTTAGGGTGTTTGGAGGATAAATGTGTAAATGTTTGTCAGTGATGGGGTGGGTCCTTAGGGAAAAACCGATAAACAAATAGTATGGGGAAGTCTGTAAGTACTTAACCGGGAACAGCTTAGTGAGAAATAAGAAGATAAATCTTGCAGCACCTTCTGATGCACTTTATCTTAAGTTAGTGGGGCTGTGTGTGGGAGCAGGGTTCTGCCCATGCTTAACAAGTTGCAGGACTGGGACCTTAGGGAATGAAGGAAATGTACCAGGTATGTCCTTTCTCTTCTTCAGTCAAGCTTTTGACAAGGTGCTGCATGAGAACTTACTAGAGTAATGAGAATGGATGTGTTTATCTAAACGCCTGTGGACGTATGGAAGAGGGACTGAGATGCTAGTTTAAAAAAAAAAAGAAAGCTCATTCCTGCAAGGTGCTGAGCACATGTCTCTAATTAGCTTTGGCCCTGATTCAGCAAAGCACATAAGCATTGACTTTAATGGGATTTAACCATGAGCTTAAAGTTAAGTCTGCTCTCCAATGCTTTGCTAAATTGGAGCCTTTAATGGGAACTAAGGGAATTTGGCACTTCACCAGATAATGCTCCAAAACAGCAGTGTTTTACATTTGCAATTTCTTTAGCATCACACTGTGCATCACAAACTCTACACATATCTGTCCAAAATATTAGGGTTACTGAGCCTTTGCTCAAGTGAAAACTCAAGTGTCAGGAAATGCCAAAGTTAAAGGTTTCAGAAGGGTAGTCGTGTTAGTCAGTATCAGTAAAAATGAGGAGGAGTCCTTGTGGCACCTTAGGTCTGGTCTACACTGCGGGGGATCGATCTAAGTTATGCAACTTCAGCTACGTGAATAATGTAGCTGACGTTGACGTACTTAGATCTACTCACCGCGGTGTCTTCGCTGCGGTGAGTTGACTGCTGACGCTCCTCCGTCAACTCCGCCTGCACCTCTTGCTCCAGTGGAGTACCGGAGTCGATGGGAGAGCTCTCGGCGGTTGATTTATCATGTCTAGACTTGACACGATAAATCGACCCCCGCTGGATCGATTGCTGCCCGTCGATCCTGCGGGTAATGTAGACAAGCCCTTAGAGACAAACAAATTTATTTGGGCATAAGCTTTCATGGGCTATAACCCACTTCATCAGATGCATGGAGTGGAAAATACAGTAGCAGGTATAAATATACAGCACATGAAAAGATGGGAGTTGCCTTACCAAATGGGGGGGTCAGTGCTAACGAGGCCAATTCAATTACGGTGGATGTGTTAAAGCCACTTGTGCACCCATATGGGCCAATAAAACTACTAGACCAAGATGTTGCAGGATTGGATCTAAGGCTGCAGAAAAATAAACGTATGGTATTCGATTTGGATAGCATGTGAGTAGGTTATTAAGGTAGTATTGTAGCACAAAAACTTGCAACTTGAAATCTGTCCGTTTGTGTGTAATTGGAGCGTTTACTGACTTTAATGATTAATTATTTGTATTATCGTAGTGCCTAGGAGCCCTACTCAGTGACCGGGAGCCCATTGTGACAGCTGCTGTACAAACACAGAATGCAAAGAGAGTCTTTGCCCCAAAGAAGAAAGTATATACAATCTACATATCTGACAAGAGATAACCGACGGGTACAGACAGGCTGGGAAGTACAAGGATGCAATGAGAGAATATTGGCCAGTGATCTCAGCCTAGTCGTTGTCATGATTTTGCAGGCATCCCGGCAAAGGTTTTGAGGATAGTTTTAAATGTGGATAATGAGTTAGTTTTTCAGAGCTCACCCCTGCAACCTTAACGTTCTGTTATTTTTCACTCTTCTCACGTCAGGAAACTGGAATCAGCAAGTAAAATGTAGTGTCTTGCCAGCGCGCCCCTATTGCACACATCTGTGTGAAGTGCAAAAGCTGCTCGGTAATGGCGGGATCCAGCCCCAGGATAACTGGCTAGAAGCATATAGGAAGAGGTGAGGAATTGTTTATACAAAGGAGTCAGAGGATGAAATTGTGTAAAGGCTGAACATCAAACAAGACAACTAGTTGTGGAGATTACTCCAGCTTTGAAGCTTTGCCACTGGGTTTATTGAAAATTAGACTAGGCAACACTGAATTGGCCATATAAAACAGAGACCAATATCCCAGTGGTGGGAGGATATAACACAACAATTGAATATGTCCATTCCATCCCAAATATCCACTATTTATAGCATCACATTATTGCCACTATGCAAATGATTATTAATTGTGATTCTGTGATATTTGGTTATCCCACCTGGTATAAATAGCAAGGAAACTAACACATTAAACTAATGCTGAGCAATGCATTCACATGGAACAAAAGCTAAACAGAAAGACGCAAAGAACTGTTGATTTTAACCGATTGCTATAAACTTATTGACCTGAACCGATGCATGATTTTGTGTCACTACCATTGTACAGATGTATTATACAATTAAGCTCTCTGCTAATTACTCCAAAAGCAGCCCAAAATCAAGGAGAGGTGACCGAACCCAGGGCAGCTAATCTTGTCAACTGAATCAACTTCAATGGATAGAGGGTAAAATTTTCAAAAGCACCTTGGTGACTTAGGAACCTATGTCATTTTCTGAAGTGACTTAGGTACTTTATAGTCTAAATATTATTGACTTTCAATTAAATGTAGGCACCCATTCTGAAAATGGGACATGGGCTCCTAAACCACTTAGGGGCTTTTGAAAGTTTTACCCTGGAAAATCAGAATAATTGTTACTCAGTTCAAATAAAGAGCCAGATGAGTAAGTCTAGGTGGTGCATGACTGCCTCCCTGCTCCTGCTTGCAATGAAATTACTATTTCTGATGCTTATACTGACATGACAGCAACAAATCTAAAAGGAAAAGAAACACATTGTGCTAACGGCTACAGCCACTTCGCTATTTCCTCCCCAGCAGCCACAGCATAAGACATTTGTTGTGATGGCTTTTAGCATATGCAAGATCAAGATCAGATTCCTAAAATATTCTGAAAACTAGTAATAGCCTCAACACTGACTGTGGTTAAATATAAAACTTAAGTAATTCATTCTATTAAAAAGTCAGTGTCTTATTTTTATCAAGTGATGTTATGAGGGCATGTTCTAAATCAGCTGAAAGCTCTTGAAGCCAGAGAAACTCCTCTTCTGTAATTTTGAACGGCCTAATTGAGTTAACAACTGGTGCAGCTTTTTTTTCTTATTTTATTAGCACAGAATTCTCCTTCTGACACTGGACGCTTCTGACCATGTCTAGGAGATTACGCGTGTAAAGAAGTGACAGAAAATAATATTTCTAAGGGCTGCATAATATTACATTCCTTTCCTTGTGCAATCAATATCCAAATTCAGTCAGGGCTACATTATGGCAGACCTGAAGGATTGTGCAAGGGAAGAGTGCAAAGATGCTCTTTGCACCCTGAACACAGGGCAGCCTCTGTCTGAGTAGGGAGTGCAAGGTATGCTGCAAAATGATGACAGAGCTCCTGCCCTGATGTGCGTTCTGCTGTAACTCCTAGAGACATTCTGGCTGAGCGCTGCTGCTACCCTCTCTTTGATCTTTCCAGAGAACCCTCAGTGTGATCTAGGGGATGGGGCATGGCACAGGAGCCCTGGGTGTTCTATTCCTGGCTCTGCTGCTAACTAGCTATGTGACCTTAACCTCTCTGGGTCTCAGTTTCCCTATCTCTAAAAGAAGGTCAGTGATACTCCCCTATCTTGCATTGTAGAGCACTTTGAGATCTAGGGGTGGAATTTGCTGTATAAGGGCTAAGAAATATTATCACCTCTCTATTTTATGCATTTATAAGTTACCTACCATCTTGGTATCTGTCATCCCTACTCTTTGGGTGTGGTTTACTTACTGTGGTGTCCATTGCACACTCCTCCATATGGATAGGCCCAGTTCATGGCTGCTGCACTAATGACGAAATGCAGTTATTCCAAGTATCTTCTAGACAGAATGCATATTCCATGTGGGATTAAAGAATAGTTTGTCTGATGCACGTAAGACGGGGGGTGGTATGGAGCAGGGTCAAGGTAAGCATGCAGCAGAGCACTGAAACTCCGTTTTCGATCAGCTACGTAGTGACCATATGTTCACAGCCGGAATGTGCACTGAACTTTCTTCAGTAGGGTCTCAACACTGACCTTTCGCTGCATTCCCCTACAGCAGTAAAATGGTTACACATAAGTAAACTGACATATACCATATGCAACCCCAGCTGTCCTTCCCAGTCTGCCATTTTCCTTTCTTTGCAAAATGCAATGGAAGGGAAACATGCTGCAATTAATAACTTTTCATAAGCATTAATAAAAATAAAGGCATGAAAAATGATCATGCTTCTGGCAGAATAAGTCCATACTGATGACCAGCTGGACATAGAAATGCATGTTGATGGATCCTGAAAGCAATTTCTGACCATCTGTTGCTATTTTCTGTACTGTGCTTCTCTTTGTGCTGTGACATACCAATATTTAACTCTCTCCTGGGGGGTTCTTGTGGGGTTTGTGAATTACTTCATCCCTAGTTTTCATAGTTTGCTTTGCACTTTTTATATTGTCTTGGCTCTTGCTTTGTTTTTATTTTTCTGTGCGGTTGGCTAGTCTGGTTTGCATATGAGTCCACTATCAAAATACGAGGGTTATGCAATATGCAATTATTCTCTTTCAATCCTGCAAGCCCTTATTTCCGGGCACAGTGTTTACTATAGAGAGTAGTTCCACTGCAGGTCAACTCATGGGACTACTCGTGAAAGCAAGCACTCCAACTGGTGGTAAGCACTATATGTGGTAATCATAGCAGAGCTGTGGCCTTATATTATTACATTACACAGTGGTGGCCAAGATTTTCAAATTACTAGTGATTTTGGGGGTCCCACTTCAGACCCATTAAAAATGGGCCTGATTTTCAGAAAGTGCTTAGTGTCCATTATCTGAAAACCAAGCTGCTCAAGGTGCCTCAAGCTGGGAATTCAAAAATCACCAGTCCCTTTTGGAAACCTTGGCCCCAGGGCATAGAGTTCTCATTTAGATATGCAAACGGAGATTTCTGGAGTCACAAAGGGAGACGGACACCCAGTCCCCATTCATTTCAATGGGAATTAGGCAGCCCAAACTCTTAGGCTGCTTTGAAAATCTGACCCAGAGCACATTGGTGTTAACGTTCTATATTGTGCTGCAAATATTTTTTTCCTCTTTAAAAATGCAACAAATATGTAATGGCTGTGCAGGAGTGCCGCCAGCTTTTTTGCCGCCCTAGGCGGCGGAAGGTCCCGCCCCTGACAGAGGCGGCAGAAGGTCCCACCCCTGAAATGCCGACGACGACCGGGGCGGCCAAAGATCTGGCCGCCGTGGTTGCCCTCCCCCAAATGTTAGTGCCCTACATGACCGCCTAGGTCGCCTAATGGGTTGCGCCGGCCCTGTTGCTGTGCATTCATGCATCTGCTGTACTTCCAGCTGACCTCTGTCAAAACACTGCTGTCTTTTGGATGACATGCAAAACCAAGGTCCTGAGCACAAGTAGTTCTAAACTATCCCATGGTATTTTGCATAAGAATTAGAAGGATTAGCCCCATTGTTTTGGCCAAATTAAAACTACCAATTGCATTCTATCTCATTACATTCCCTTACCAACTTCTATTGCTTGTGATATTATGCGCTGATGGTATGTCTTCACTGCAGAATGAACTCAACTGATTGACACATGGGTTAGCCTCGCTCAGGTGTGAGCAGCCATGGTGAAAACCCATACCCGAGTTACTGTGCCCTCACTGGTGCTGCATGCAGCTGTGTGTCTCACTAAGACTTCTAGGGGCACATCCCCGGGATTTTTGTGCTGCACTAAGATGAGCTGTCTTTTATGCTTCTTTCCTGGTGAATTGTGGGAGAACTTTTCTGTTCACCTGGGCACACAGGGAATTGTGGGAAGACACGGGAGGACCATAAGCATCACTCAAGTGATTTAACCTGTATCCTCACTGTGAAATGGGTTGGTTACCAGCCCAAGTGATAGCCTTACTCAGGCTTTACCCTATAGCCCCAGCAAGGCCAGCTAGCTCTGACTGAAGCACCAGCAAACCCAGGTGAGATGGTTTTATGTGTGGTCAGGAGCTGGGTTAAAGGCAACTCCCAAGTAAGAGCATGGGTCAACTCTGCAATGAACACAAGCCCTTATTGTTTGCAGGCCTGATTCAGGAAGGTGCTTAAGAATGTGCCTAGCTTTAATCTTAGGACTACTCATGTGCTTACAGTTAGGTATATGCTTAAGTACTTTCCTAAAGTGGGGCCCTAAACAGTTTTGTGGTGTTGCTGTAAACAATCAACTCTCTTGTTCCACCCCAGAGCTGGATGCATTTCAGTGCTGGCTGAAGTGATTTCTGTATACAATTGGTCAGATTTATTAGTAGTAAGACAGGAGTATAAGTTATCGCTCATCACGATAAGGTGTCTGATCCCTTTTGAGACTCTCAGATGAAAGGTGGCATAGGAATGCAAAGTATGATTTTATTTTTTGTAAAATAGGGAGAGGACAGATCAGAGTATGTTTTTGCTGGTTTAAACAAAAACAATCACGTACTACTTTTACCAACTCTCTTTTCAGAATAGAACCAGGCTTCAAATCTGGGATGATTGTTTTACATATTCCAGTATATTTTTAAATTGAATTTTAGTTTTAAATCCCGTTGCAGCTGTCAAAAACTTGTTGACAGCTCCCTTGTTCAAATAAATGTTATTTTATATACTATTTATATAGAACTTTGATAATTTTATGTTAGGTATACACTTTCTATTTAACATCCTACCCCGTGTGTGAAATCTATCAGGTCTTCTGTTGATGTAAATCATATAGTTTAATCGAATTAAATGGAGCTACATCAATTTACAGAGGCTGAGGATCTGGTCTACTCTGGATATTCCTCCCACATTGACAGAATTATCTTCTCTTAAAATCAAAGGTAACTTGTTTTCTAAAAAACAGCTGTTTTGCCATCTCTCACAATATTATTACCAGACTTGCAATATTTGGTGTCTTTCTTAAAGTTTTGGCTCATAGAGACATGCCATTACTTGAGACTCTCTCTTGTCATGTCAAAAAGAAAGTAAATTTCTAGCCCTCAGGCTTGTGGAGAAAAGCTTGAAATCATGAATTTTAAAGCCTGAAAAAACAGAAGGCAAATAAAAAGAACCCAAATTTATTATTTTTAAAATCTCGTGCTTTTAAAGTCAATCTCATGATTTTTGGAGTCTGACTCATGATTTTTGAACACTTGGAGTTGAACAATTCTGAGACCGAATTGTTATCATATTAGGAACAATTTAAAGAGCCACATTCAGGTCACATTTGCCTAAAAAATTAGGTTTTGTGCAACAAACTTCCATAATTAAAAAAAAATCCAAATGGAACAGTATTTTTAAATAAACAAACATTCCCCCTGTAGTGTTTGCAAACCAAATGTTGATGCATGAAAATCTGAAAATGAAATGGACTAGAAATGGACTTTTAACTCGCTGTTAAAAGTAAAGCCTATTTTCATTGTCCAAGCTGCGGGAGGGAGGGGAATGAAAAAGGTAAACAAACAGCATCAGTGATGCTTAATTTTAATTGCTTTTCCCATTAATAACTTTAATGAGTTATTTAGACTATAAAGAATTTGTTTTCTTTTTTTTTAACTGACTTCTAAACATACTGTGTCCCTTTAATTATGGACTTGAGAGAGAGATATATCTAACCTTAGGGACGATTGTTATTACTGTACCTCTAAGAATAATACTCCAACTAGGGCACTCCAGCTGCTGCACTAGACAGTATCTGATTCAGTTTAGTTTGATTTTTTTTTTTAACGGCACCTTATTTATCCACTTCAGAGCTTTCCCATCTTTCTATTTAGACCCAAATCCTGGAAAAACTTAAGGAACTGAGTAACTTTATCAATGTGAGTAGTCCCGTAGAAAGCTACTCACATATGCCTTTGCAGGATTGGGGCTTTTGGGAATATATACTTTACCAGGGATGGGGTGTGATCGATAAGGGCTTTGGAAATCCATCTTCCCAATGCTAATATAAGCCCATGGTGTAAATCGTAATGCTGGGCACATATACATAGCACTTTTCATCCAATGATCTCGAAGCATTTTGCAAACATGACTATCATTACCCTTATTTTGCAAATGAGGAAACAGATGTGCAGGGAGATGATTTTTCCTGAGATCACATCGAGCCAGTGACAGCATCAGGAATTAAACCCAGACCTTCTGACTCCCTAGGCACTGAACCATGCGGCTAAATGCATTGTGTTCAGGAGGGAGTTGCAGAGATTTGCTAATCCCTACATATTTTACACACACTTATTTTTCTTATTTAAACTTCACATATTCCCAAGATAAACAGCATGAGTGAAATCCTGGCTCTACTGAAGTCAATGGCAAAGCTCCCCTTGACTTCAATAGGGCCAGAATTACACCCTACATCTGTTTAAAACATACAGCTCTGAGCTTGGCTTAGCTGTGTAATTGAGGGCAGGAGTCTGACTGTGAAGTCATCCCGCTTGCTGGCATCCAGCAGAAATGCATTGTGTGAGAGGTTTTGTGCCTGGGCTTTGCAGGCTCTCCACTCTAGGAGGAAACAGACAGCAGGCTGCCCAGTGATACTCTTTATAGGACAAACTGGGGGGAATGTTAAAATATGCAGACTGCCTAGAAACAGTCTGAAAAGGTCCCACGCTGGCGACAGTGCTCATTCATTTCATGTTAAGTAAAAGTTACTCCAAAAATTGCTCTTGATACTTGGTTAAATCATTCTCTTGAACAGAATGTTTCATTCCTAATTGCATCACTCAGTAAAACAGCTGATGAGTTTCTTTACTTCCTCACATGTATCTAGTTTGGAGAAAAAAAATCTGTTAGGAGTTACATTTACCTAGATTTTATGCTAGTGTGTATATGCCAGAGAACTGAAGGTAGTTTTAGAGTCCTGTAGCTCAAGTAGTGGCAGATTCAAGAAGATTCTAGGTTCAAACCATGATGCTGATGCATGATGGGGGGCGAGAGGGGAATTGTTACAGTTGCACAGAATAGAATTTATTTAATGGTCTGTTTGGTGGCCTCGCTATTGGGCTCTTCCTTAGTGTCGGAGACATCATGGTCAAATCCCAGATCAACCCTGGCTCTGGGGAGTGAAAATTATGAGACCTTTAATTTTGATCTTTTTGGTCTTAAAATCTGTGAAAAACACAGTTCTTACTGAAAACACCAGCTTTCTTGTATGCGCTGTTGTATTTATTTATTTGGCAGTAGTACCCAAGTGTGCTATAATAATGACAATCATCATTCATTATTGTGGTAGAACCTCGAAGCCACAATTAGGGACTGGGGGCTGAGTTGTGAAACATGCTGCACAATCTATAACCAAAAGACATATCTCCCCCTGAATAATTTACAATCTCCAAAGGGGGGAGGTGGGGAGCTGACAAAGGTTGGGAGACAGCACACGATGATTGGAACACATCTTGTCAGTGCTGGGTTTTTTTTATTGTATGATAAATATAGGTTATTTCCAACTGCCTTTTACCTAGCTGTATTAAGTTCCTTTTATATATATATTTTTTAAAAAATGCTCTATTTACTGTATATCTGCAGTAGACACCCAAATGTGGATTAAAAGCTCACTGCCCATCAAAATACAGCTGGAAGCATCATACCCACATTGATGAAGGCTGAGAGTGAAGAATGGCCAGACTGGGTATTTAAATGGGAGCCCTTCAAGAAAGATGTAGGTGCCTCAGGAAATAGTCTTGGTTCAGTAGGTGGCACTTACTTTCCCCTCCAAGGCCATATGTATGCTGGCAAAATGGGACGTACTATCCATCACCAGTGGTAGCAACACTAGCAGCTCAAGTACTGGCAGGACTGATCCAAGAGACCCTGACCACATGTGAGTATTTTCCGTGGTACTCTTTGCCACTGTGTCGGTGTTGTGGGGAAATTCTAGGCAGAGTCACTGCTGATTTGAAATCCTCTCCTAATGTGAACTGGGTACAGTATTCTTCTCCTGGGGCCTGATCCAAAGCCCACTGCAGTCAGTGGGAGTTTTTCATTTCCATTAACTTCACTGGACACTGGGTCTGGCCCTTGGCAGCCTAAGCTAGTGGAATGAGTCGCTGAGTGCTCTGACTGCATCTAATGATCACATTCCAAATGTTCTAGAGAGGTGAGGAAATTAAAGGGGCGTGTGGGCGAGTGGATTGTGGGAGGTGGTGAGTATATGTCCGACTGCAGAACTGCAGTGAAATCAGTGAGGGTTTCACGGCATGCTTCTACAGACTCAGAGGACAGAGCTGAAAGTGGCACTATAAGCCCATCCAGCCCATCACCCGGGGCAGGACTATTCCCTACAATGCATTTTTTCCTGTGCTTTGTCCAGTCCTCTTTTAAATGTCCTAGGCAAAAGGATTACCACCTCCTGGGGAGGCTATTCTACAGCCTAATACTTCTCCCACTCTGAAAGGTCGGTTTGATATACAGCCTATTTTCCCTCTTCCTTAATGTCATCCACCATATAATGCCATATGTAAATTGCACAACTGAAGACTTTAAAACTAAATATCCCTAAAACCTATTGCATGCCTTATATGTGGGGGCTGATCCTGCAATACAACCCATTGAAGTCAATGGGGTTCTGTACAGATCCAATTGCAGACTCAAGGCCTAGGTAGATATTGTGATTTTGTTATTACTAAATGAATGTTTGCAAACAGCAGAACATTTCGTTCCCATTACAAGCTCTCAATGTGCAGCATTTGACCACCTAAATCTCAACCATTTTAAAGTTGTCTTAGCACACATGAAAAAATGTGTAAAGGAATCTTCCCCGTCAGACTCAAAACCACATTTTGTTTAGTTACCAAAGAGAATTTAACTTTGGACTGAGACCTGACCACGGTGGGATGACAAGAAGGAAATAGTTTCCTGCCTATTGTTTTTCCTTTCAATATTTTAGTTGCTATTAATTTGGAAATGTAAGCTCTGGTACAGCAACTGTCATTTACTATGTGTTTACACAGTCCACCACCTGTAGGTGCTACCACTTGATAAATGTTAAGTAGTAATAATAATCAACATAATGATTGGTGAAGTGAAAATTAATCATTCCTTTCTTTTTTACACTGCCCCTTAATATGAGGAAAAAGAATTGCTTGATGAAATGAATGGTAGATAAATGCAGGACAAATACTAAAAGTCAATGCTTCTTTAAGCAGTGTTTGTCAACCTGAGGAATTAGATGCTTCAAGAGATATAAGAGTCAAATACTGTGACAGGAGTTTTAAAAGGGCTGGAGAACTTTATGACTAGAGGAGTTAGATGCCTAGCTCCCAATAAAAGACAATGAACATTAGGTGCCTAACTCTCCTTTGTGTCTCTGAAAATCTCTCTGCATGCCGCTATGCTTAAATAGGGGCAATCAATGTTCATGCTTCAGGGCATCAATTGGTGGCTGCAGTGATCAGGAAGGAAAGATTCCCTGGTGTACAGTAGTATGTAATTGACCAGGTGCACTATGACAAAGTGGATAGGACACTGGAATGGGAGACAGGAGTTCTTTGACCATTTGTGCTATGTGTCCTTGGACATGTCACTTAATCTTTATGTGCCTCAGTTTCCCCCGGGGAATAATGATAATAGCCATTCTTTGTGAGGTGCTTTGGGATCTACAGATGAAAAGTACCATACATGTGCCAGGTAATAGGGGAAATTTTTCACTTTCCTGCAAAGTATCAGATACTGTCCTCTCCTGGAGGCAGAAATAAAGGATCAGTGGTCCAATCTGCATGGCAAATACCATCTTCCAGAATATATTTAAAAAGTAAAAGTCAAAAAAGGTGTTGCCCTTGCGATAAACAAAATATCCTTCACCTTTATGCAACATCAATGTTTCTGTAACTTGTTTTTAAGGTTTTTAAATCCAACAAAATTGGCACATAAACAAACTTAAGAAAAAAGATATAGCAATTTCCAAAAGTATATTTTTATCTGCAGCTCAAATCACTTACAGGAAGGATTCATAAATAGAGCTTAGCAAGGTTAGTTATCAACATGACAGTGGAGTGTGCTGTTTTGCATGTAGTAACATCAGGTTTAAAGACATGTCCATAATTAAGGCACTGCTTGAAAGGAAGAACCATTTCCAAGGGCAGGGAGAATGGCCCGAAACGGATAAAAACACATCCAAGATAAAAACTGGTGGTCAGACAGTGGTTTCACCACAACTAGTCTACAGTAGCTATCCACATCCTTTTGTGAGACTGGTCAAGCTTGAGGGAAAACACGTGCCAGTGACCCACTGCAATTTTCACTTCTCAGTCTGTGGGGAGTGCCAAAAGATTCATGTCTCAAAAAAGGAGATTTAGCCTGCTTGTACTGGTAGGATTTCCGCTTCAGAAATAACCTGAATCTTCCTGGCTTGTAAGCGCAATAAGTGTGAGAAGGAAGCAAGCCCTCTTCTTTGTTGAGCGATACTATTTCTGCTTGGCTTTAAAAGTCATCTTCAGAACAAGCTCAAAATGATCCCTATAAATGACTTGTTGTGAGTGAGTACAGAGCACTTTGGAGGATTATAATTTATGCCAGGCAGAAGCCATTATGGTTCAATTCAAGCCACTTAAAATAAGATATTGGGAGACAACCAAACCCGCTTCAAGTCTGCTAACTTTCCAGTTCATAAAAAGAACAGGAGTACTTGTGGTACCTTAGAGACTAACAAATTTATTTGAGCATAAGCTTTCTTAAATGTATCCTTACAGGCCCATTCCTGCAAAGGTGCCGGGTACCCTGAAGTCCCATTGACGCTATTGAGAATCAGAAGTGTTCATGAGCTCAAGCCTATAGTTCCATTTTAGAGTGTCAGGTGAGGTTCTTCTCAGTAAGGAAGAAACAACCACTCATTTAAAAGAAACCGCCTGCAGCTCTTTCTCTCTTCCTGCATGCCTTGCTCCAAACTTGAATAAATAAGTTCAGTTAAGGACCCCATGCCACCCTCCCAGGGGAGGAGCATTTCCTGCAGGAATGCAGAAAAAGTGTTTGTACGCACATGGTGCTCATCAAGGAGTGGATTTGAAAACGGCAGAGCAAGTGGGACCTGGCAGAGGAGTTACTGGTCCCAGTGCATCAGAGAAGGGTGGGGGAAGCACAGAAGCAGTGCGGCCCACTGCATCGGGCATTGAACTGTGAGGTGGGTTCAATTCCTGGCTCTGCCACTCCAAGTCACGTCACTCCTTGTGCCTCAACTTCCCCAATGAGGCCATTGATACTGAACTCCTTTGTAAACTGCTTTGAGATCTAGGCATAAAAAGACCACTATAAGAGCTAGGTATTATTAATTAATATTATGTAGAGCTGAATGGATTAGTCTGATTCCAGACCAGGGCAGCAGGCTGTTCCCGGAAAATCAAAGAAATGGGTGCTTAGCACTTTCTGAAAGTCAGGACCCTTTAAGATATCAAGTTGGGCACCAAAATCATTGAGACACCCAACATTTTGTCAGCTAAGACATCTGAGTAAAATGCTAGGTTGTTCTGAAGCCCCAAGATGTGGTATTTCTTTCACCAGCCACCAGTTTTGATTATTATGAGTGGGGGCAAATACATTGCTGTTCTTCTACCCAGTTAGAGCTCTGACAGCACCCTTATCCCTGGATATCCAGCTGCAGACATTTGGATGAAGTACAGAATGTACTGCCGTGATTAGTATAAATTACATGGGAATAGCAGCCATAAAACTGTAATAAGAATCAGGGTAGCGAGCTGAAGCCAAATCAGAAAATTTGTATCTAGCTGACCCCCAGTGTCTCACATGCACAAAACCACCAAGTTAGAATGAGAACAGTTCAGTTCTGTAAAGATGGAATATCCATAAAAACAGCCACTACCAGAAAAAGGGTTTTATTCCATGGTCAAGTCAATTTATTATAAAATTAAGCTAAGACAAAGCCACTGCTGGTCTTGATTCACATAACATTTTGTTGATAGCTCCCATGTGTTGGCCTTATGAACAGTAGGAGAGGGAATTGTTAACTTGAGTTGAACACATCATAAAGATAAAAATAGTCACATTTTGTCATCTCCCAGATAGATTAGGGTTGGTCCCTAGTGCATAGTCTTGACTGCTTTTTTTCAGTTTATTTGTAAATTATATAATAGATATCACTTCATTTTGGGATATTGTTCCATACGCTTCACTGTTAAGATATTCTCCCTCTAATTCATCATACATTTTCCTATATCCAATTTAATCGTCTTACTGTCAGTTATTTAACACCACTTGGAGCAGCCTACATAAACCTTTCTCCTCCTTGATGTTTACGCACGTCCAGGATTTCCAGATGGTTTTGATATTCCTCTTCGGCTGTCGTTTAGCCACTGTTACTCTGTATCCCTTCATACCTAGCACCCAAAAAATGGCACATAAGTCCGAATTCTGACCTCAGTTACATCTGAGTAATTCTGGAGCAACTCCATGAACTTCAGACTTTGACTTTAGTAGATTTCCTTTGGATTTACACCAGTGTAACAGAGCAAAAGTTGACCCTTTTTAAAATAAAGGCTAGAACTAGTGGGAAGGTCTGAAATAACATCACAATCCTCTTGCTCTAGATTGCATAAGATTGTTACATAAAACCAAACTCAATTTTTTCCCCTGTATTTATTAGTATAAATTGCCCACATTTGTTTTTAATCACAGAAGAATATTTGGGACCAGGTGCTTCATATTTACCTAAATATAAGGATCATCATTACTTCTAGTCCTAACAATAGAAACTGTTTTCTGCTCTGTGATTTCATTAATTTTCCCATTGGGTATTGGTGGTTGTCCCGAAGATAAAAAATTTCTCAGTCTCTTCCCAGCCCAAGACGTAACATACAGGTTAGATGCTGTGCCCTATATTCACTTTGTTTGTTGACCCTTCTGAAAGGAGAAATATTACTCTATGAGCCAAGAAGAGATTTCAGGCTCTGATTTGCTCTGCATATATATTTTCCAAAAGAAACTCTACTTCATGCTGGGGAAGGTGACCATGAGGAGCACATATATCTTCTTGCCAAAGTTCAGCTGCATTTGACATCCAACTCTTCATATAATCCTTCACTGCCAGCTTAGGGTCTCTTCCTTTTTTTCACCTTTCTGCTATATCCCATTGAGAGTATAGCTGCAACTCACAGTATGCAATATTAAATTCCATTTGCTGCTTTCTCTTCCATATCACCTTGCTCTGTGTAGCAATGTCCATCCTGTGGTTCTAGGTTATCTCTGTATGTCGCTACTCTTCTCGCTATTGCAGTGGTATCAGTGAATTTGAATAGCATAGATTTTGTTTTGATTTCAAAGGCATTAATGGAAGTATCAAAACGAATTGGCCCCAGCACCAAGAAGAACTTTTCCAAGTCATCCTGTTCCTACTCCCACCCTGGATTCTTCCATCCAGCAAAAAAATTCCCTCTGTCATCACTCTGGCCATATTTGTGGCTTTGCATTTGAACATTCTGATGCTACAAGGTGGTGAGTGCCCTTGGCTCTCATTTAACTTCATTAACGTTATCGCCTGTTGCTTTGGGATCCAACTTTAGCAGGAGGTGAAGTTACTCAGCCATGCTGCTCAGGAGGCAGCCAGCACGTTCAGAATTGAGGCCTAACTTCTCATGCAAAATGTTTATTAAAAGCCTCACTGTGCCCAGAGCATATTATGTTCACCTCTTCACCGTCCAGCTTCCTCACAGAATTCTCTGGGTGAAATGGGAGCTGCTCCTTGTAATCCCACCCCAGCCATTGTCTCGCTTACCATTTGTGTCTAAGAAGCTCATCAGTTCATCCCTTTCCAAAGGGCACTAACACATTCTTGCCACAGAGGTAGGTGGATGTACTAGTATAGAGTGCCTGATTTCACCTCCAGCCCTCTAGTCAGTCATACCACCGGCTCAGTGAAAAATCTCACCAGTGACCGTGCTGGAGGAAATCTCATTTGGTCCTGGAGATTTGTTTATGCCCATCTTTTCCATCAAGTCAACTTTTGACAAAAGCAGTGGAAACAGCCACTTGTGCGCATGTACACTCTGCTCTCACTGATTTAGCAATTCATGAGCCACCCCTTTCTCCCCACTCCTATCCTTGGAGAAGGCTGGGTTTGAGTAATTTGGAGTGTTAGGTACAACACTTATTCACCAAAGGACTCTGCCACCTCCCTGTGGCCACATCCCCACTTGGACACAAGGGCAGAGACACATCTCCCCTCCCAGAGAGACACGGCTCATGGCCTGGGGCCCCCTTCTTCCTGAAAGCAGCAGCAGCAGGATTCTCCTTTCTCCCTCAGAGAGACAGAAATGGAAGCAAAACTCCCTCTAGCCCAGTAATTACCTTAGTAGCCAAGGTGTATCTGCTTGGGTGGGTGGACCAGTCCTGCTGCACTCTTCTCCTGCCACACACAGCTCTCTGCTAGGGTGGTGCTGGCAAGGCCCCTCTGAGAATTTGTCTTGGAGTTAATGCTCTGGTGAGCTACCTATGGGAATTCACACCTCTCACAGTGATTATTTTGCGCTGTTTGCAGGCTCAGCCAGACATTGCTACATCGGTTATACTCAGTTCATGTTTTCTTTTCAACCATAAGGACTAGAAACTTACGTATTTTGTTAAATAAAAGCTCAGGTTCCAGGAGCTAGGGCCTAACCCATGGACCTATAATGACTATACTTTAATCTGGCCCTGAGTCTCCATGGGAAACTGGAGGAAGAGGAAACTCAGCCTGTTCACCCCATCTGGCAGTAGGAGTGAAGGGGACAGCTCATGGCTTGATTTCCCTTCTTTCTAGAACTTTGTGATGTGCATGCTCCAGCCACTCAGAGCTCCCTAACATGCCAACTGCACTGAGCATGCTGCAGCCCCACAGTGCTTGTCACATGGCAAGAGCTCTGTATGAGGTGGGTGACAGGAAGGGACCATGAGTTTTAATCTGAGTTCTTCCACTGACTGGTGTTAACAAATCTGTGCACTTCATAGTCTTCATTACTGAGTAAGGACTCATACCCCTATCTTAGGAGGCCAACAAGCATCATCCCCCACTCCCCCCATATTACAGATGAGAAACACAGTAAAGTCACTTCTCTCACAGGTGGGAAGTGAAGTCTTTGTTGTGTCTCCTTCTAAAGGATAACAGCTTACTAGTGCTACCAGCCACTCCTTTATCTCAAGTGTAGAGGTCTGTGCTGTGAATTTAAAGGTCCAGGATTCCAACGGCTGATTACCTATGTGGGTGGTCAATATCATTGCCAATAATAGAATTTCTGCTTTGTTCAGTTTGCTGCTAAAGAACATGGGAAATTACATTAAAAAATGTAAAAGAACATTAAGGTTGTAAAGTCAAGCTCTCAGAAAAGGCCAGGATTAAGGTTGCACATGCATTGTGGTATGTGTTTTAATTACATGATCACACATTATGGAAGGCACATGACCCCTGCCTCATTCAGTGCATGTGATGGACAGTGAATGAGGTGCAGAGTTTTGCAAGAGGAGAAAGGATATTCTCTTATGTTTAAAGCACTGGACTGAAACCCCGGAGAAGTCGGTTGTATTCCTGGTTCTGTCATAGACAGGAAACAATAGTAATCCTGAGTATTTTACATCATCAAAATGCTG
The DNA here is from genome assembly GCF_027887155.1 of Malaclemys terrapin pileata. Lineage (NCBI taxonomy): Eukaryota > Metazoa > Chordata > Testudines > Emydidae > Malaclemys > Malaclemys terrapin. The sequence goes on from NC_071505.1 coordinate 133,352,801, forward strand.
TACAAACATTAGCTAATATCCCCCTGGTGCACAAGGAAAAAGTTGAGGGACAGAGCTTAAGTAACTTTCCTACTGTTACACAAGAGTTAATGGCACAACTATATTAGAACTCAGGACATCTTAATTCTCAACCCCAGTTCCTTCATTTAGGCTATACTGCCTCTTCACAGCTTTCCTTTAGATTGGCTCTGCTAACCTGTCATGTAAAGGGCAAGGTAATAAGTCACACCAAAAATATTGTGGCTCCAGTCCATGCTTCACCAACCATAGTCTGTTACCAAAAGAAAACTATTGCAGAAGAAAAAATCCTTAGGCTTGATTCTTCTCCTGGTGGTGTAAATCAAGAGTGACTCTAGTGAAATTATTGGAACTACCCCAGTGTAAAACAGATCTGAAAGCAGAGGGAGGTCCCATATTTGAATACTTTGGCTCAACCTAGTGTGAGTAGATGGTATTCTATTTGGCCTTTTGTTCTTACTGCAGGTTCTCCTATTAGGGACCAGAAAGAAGCTGTGTGTCTCAAGTGTTTGCATGAGTCTTCTCTTCCTGGGTGTCAGTTGTCATCCAAGCAAACTGCCACAGATCATATAACTCGAGACAATAGAGTATTGGCCTTCGCCTGCTGGAGGTTTGCCAGTTACATCTAGACTAAACAGAGACTCTTTTTAATTAACTTTATTTAATGACCTGAATTCTGTTCCTATAAAACCACCTGTAATTTAAATTAACTATGGTGAGTAGGTCAATACACTAGTAATCAATGGCAGTGTCCCATTCCTTGCTTGTTTCTCTTATTAGTAATTATTCAGTAGGAGCCCAGCCTACCTGCTGCCAACACGCAATTTTAAAAAGTATTTTTAAGGCAGTAAAGACAGTGAACAGCACTGTCATCTTTCCAAGGAATGTTGCATTGCACATAGGCAATCGTCATGCCTATTAAGTCATTTTCCTCTTAGTCTCAGATAGCTTCCCTTGACCCATACAGGAGCTCTCAAATGGCAATTCGTCTTCAGGCTGCAGTTTTGTCTATTGCTGATTCTCTTGTCATTAAATACATGCATCTGTCATGTGTGGACCAACCAGGGTGACCTAAATGGCATTTTCTAGATCTACACTATATATGCAATATGAAAAAGTGGCAGCAAAAAATGTTGATCAACATGGCTCTCTTCTCAGCTGTATGGTAGGAAAAGCAGCAAGTAAAATAGCAATATATTGTGTCAAAAGCATCTGACAAACGTACAGGTTCGGTGGACAAAAAGAATGCAGGTTTCAGAGTAGCAGCCGTGTTAGTCTGTATCCGCAAAAAGAAGAACAGGAGTACTTGTGGCACCTTAGAGACTAACAAATTTATTAGAGCATAAGCTTTCGTGGACTACAGCCCACTTCTTCGGAGAAGTGGGCTGTAGTCCATGAAAGCTTATGCTCTAATAAATTTGTTAGTCTCTAAGGTGCCACAAGTACTCCTGTTCTTCTTTTTAAAAAGAATGCAGTGTATTTCCTTTACAATATTAAGACTTTAGGGAGGCTTCCAATACAGGTTCCATTAGAAATAGAAATTGTCCCATAAGTTACTGCCTCTTAAGTTTTAGTAAGCCACAAGTTATACTTTTGTATTGAAGTAGTATGCCAGTTAGTATGCCAGTTAAGTACACTCGAAAGTTTCTCAGTTCTTCAGGCTTTACTAGGGCAGCATTCCTGTTGAAGGCAATGGGATTTGTAAAATCAAGACGTGGGAGGGAAGCCCAGGATTAAAAGGAAGGTCACGCTCTCCTCTCAGATACACCAATATAGGTTCTCTGAGCAACTACTAACGGCAGTAGTGTTACTCTGGGTGTACACCACAGTAACACAGCAGTATTTGGGCATAAATTTTATAGCATTATAGGCAGCCCACAGGGATAATCCAGACTCTCCAACTGCCCAAGGATTTTCGCTGTGCTCATTTCTAGTTAATGGATATACTGGCTGCAAAAACTGGCAAAGTACACAGTGTATAGCCCCTTTACAACTCCTAAGGGGAATACTTAGGATACTGCATCTTTATTACATGGGATAGTGGTTAGAGCACTTGCTTTTCTGGGACCCAGGTTTGATTCCAGCTCAGGCCAGCAATGTAAAATGAGCTCTAGCAGGATTATTCCAGCTTCTTATGGCTGCATTTACATCCCACCTCTTTTCTTGCACACTGAATTAAGGTGCAATACTTACAATTGTCTTAGAAGCTGCTGGCATGGAACAAATGGCACTCAGCACCTCAGCGGGAGATGTCCACTGGTTCCATTGTACAGGGTGTGTGTAGCTCTCAGAAGACGACAGTGTTATGCAAATCCATTTGTTGGTTCACGTTTTTCTATTACATAGGACTTTTATTTAGCTCCTCAGTAAAATGCCTTATAAAATGATTAGGAAATGCTTCCAGCCACAAGATTATTAGCGAGGCCTGGTGCACAAAAGGAGTCTGGTGCCAAGTCTCAGTTTTAGGCTCCACTGTGATTGACAAACCTTCAGGTGAATTCACACAAAACAGCTAGGAGAGGAAGAGGTCCGTCTCCCTCATAGCTTTTAGCCCAGTGATTAGGGCTGTGGGAGACTGCTGGTTCAAGTTGCCCCTCCATGTGAGGGAGAAAAGGGATGTGAAGTACGATCGGGCACCTCTTAGGGCAGTGCACATAGCCAGAGGAGTATGGGATATTCTGCTGTGGGGACTCCCTCAGTCTCATCTGTTGCAAGCTGGATAGTTAGTCACTGGAGCAGGGGGACTGGATTCTCACATCCTGGGGGAGTGCTGTAACCATTAGGCTATAGTGTCACTCATGCTTGTGCTCTCTCGCGCTCTCTGGCCCAATAATTCTTTCATTATCTTTCCAGAGTTCAACAACTTGCACAAGAGAGCTTGCAGGACCATCAGAAAAGCCCATTGCCCAATGGTTAGAGCACTAACCTGAGGTGTCAGCCTTGTTCAAATCCCTTCTCCTCAGGGGAAGGGGGGACTTGAACTGGGGGTCTCCCACATCCAAGGTGAGTACCCTAATGCCTGGCCTAAAAGTTTTATGACAGTTATTCCTCCTCTGCACCCCCTACCTCTGGGTGTCATGTAAAAATGGCATAGTAGGCACCCAATTCCCAGACTGTCTATGCTACAAGCTGGGGCTGTGATTCCCTGGCTCATGCAAATACAAGTACATTAGCCCTCATTGCGCTAACATAAGCATAAATAGCAATGTAGCTGCAGTAGCAGCAGGGAAGACATGCAGAGAACAAACCTGCCTGAAACCCATTGGTATGTACTCAGCCCAGCTCAGCTATGCCTCCATCGCCTCTCCCCTTCCTAGCATGGCTACACCGCTATTTATACTAACGCTAGCTCTATGAAAGTTAGTGCATGTGCACACAAGCAGAGGACTCCATCCCAAGCTCATAGTGTAGCTGTAGCTCAAGAGAGGGTTCTTTGCTGAGAATCACAAGCAGAGGCGCCTCACTGCAGCCTGGACTTGCACATCTCTCTTGTCCACATCACTCATTGTCTAAATTAGGCGGCTCCCTGCCCACATACTGACTTCTGTGAATCATATAAGAGGTCTCTCTCCCATTCATTATATTGGGAGCTTAGGCTTCCTCCTCAGGCCTTGTGAATCACATTGATTTTGTATCAGAGGGGTAGCCGTGTTAGTCTGGATCTGTAAAATGCAACAAAGAGTCATGTGGCACCTTATAGACTAACAGATGTATTGGAGCATAAGCTTTCGTGGGTGAATACCCACTTCGTCAGACGCATGTAATGGAAATTTCCAGAGGCAGGTATAAATATGCAGGCCAGAATCAGTCTGGAGATAACAAGGTTAGTTCAATCAGGGAGGATGAGGCCCTCTTCTAGCAGTTGAGGTGTGAACACCAAGGGAGGAGAAACTGCTTTTGTAGTTGGCTAGCCATTCACAGTCTTTGTTTAATCCTGAGCTGATGGTGTCAAATTTCAGAGTAACAGCCGTGTTAGTCTGTATCCGCAAAAAGAAGAACAGGAGTACTTGTGGCACCTTAGAGACTAACAAATTTATTAGAGCATAAGCTTTCGTATGCATCCGAAGAAGTGGGCTGTAGTCCACGAAAGCTTATGCTCTAATAAATTTGTTAGTCTCTAAGGTGCCACAAGTACTCCTGTTCTTTTTTTGGTGTCAAATTTGTAAATGAACTGAAGCTCAGCAGTTTCTCTTTGAAGTCTGGTCCTGAAGTTTTTTTGCTGTAGGATGGCTATTTTAAATCTGCTATTGTGTGGCCAGGGAGGTTGAAGTGTTCTCCTACACGTTTTTGTATATTGCCATTCCTAATATGACTTGTGTCCATTTATCCTTTTACATAGGGACTGTCCAGTTTGGCCGATGTACGTAGCAGAGGGGCATTGCTAGCACATGATGGCGTATATAACATTGGTGGACGTGAAGGTGAATGAACCGGTGATGATGTAGCTGATCTGGTTAGGTCCTGTGATGGTTTTGCTGGTGTAGATATGTGGACGAGTTGGCATCGAGGTTTGTTGCATGGGTTGGTTCCTGAGTTAGAGTTGCTATGGTGTGGTGTGTGGTTGCTGGTGAGAATATGCTTAATGTTGGCGGGTTGTCTGTGGGCGAAGACTGGCCTGCCTCCCAAGATCTGTGAAAGCGAGGGATCATTGTCCAGGATGGGCTGTAGATCACTGATGATGCGTTGGAGAGGTTTAAGCTGAGGACTGTAGGTGATGGCCAGTGGAGTTCTGTTGGTTTCTTTTTTGGGCCTGTCTTGTAGCAGGAGGCTTCTGGGTACATGTCTGGCTCTGTTGATTTGTTTCCTTATTTCCTCGTGCGGGTATCGTAGTTTTGAGAACGCTTGGTGAAGATCTTATACGTGTTGGTCTCTGTCTGAGGGGTTGGAGCAAATGTGGTTGTACCTCAGTGCTTGGCTGTAGACGATGGATCGTGTGGTGTGTCTGGGATGGAAGCTGGAGGCATGAAGGTAGGCATAGTGGTCAGTCGGTTTTCGGTATAGGGTGGTGTTAACGTGACCGTCACTTATTTGTAGTGTGGTGTCTAGGAAGTGGACCTCCCTGTAGATTGGTCCAGGCTGAGGTTGATGGTGGGGTGGAAGCTGTTGAAATCGTGGAGGAATTCTTCCAGAGTCTTCTTCCCGTGGGTCCAGATGATGAAGAGGTCATAAATGTAGCATAAGCAGAGAAGGGGCGTGAGTGGACGAGAGCTGAGGAAGCGTTGTTCCAGGTCAGCCATAAAAAATTTGGCATATTGAGGGGCCATGCGGGTGCCCATAGCGTTACCACTGGTCTGGAGGTATATATTGTCACCAAATTTGAAATAACTGTGCATGAGGATAAAGTCACAGAGCTCAGCAACAGTTGTGCTGTGGCATCATCAGGGATACTTTTCCTGACAGCCTATATTCCGTCTGTGTGTGGGATGTTTGTGTAGAAAGCCTCCACATCCATGGTGGCTAGGATGGTGTTTTCTGGAAGATCACCAATGCATTGTAGTTTTCTCAGGAAATCAGTGGTGTCACGGAGAGAGCTGAGAGTGCTGGCGGCGTAGGGTCTGAGTAGAGAGTCCACATAGCCCTTCAGTGAGAGTGCCTTATGCTCCAATACATCTGTTAGTCTGTAAGGTGCCACAGGACTCTCTCTTGATTTTGTAGGCACCTAAAAATTAGGTACTATGCTGTAAACATCACAATGCTTAAACTCCTTTTGTGCATCAGGCCTGACTTCCCCAAAAAAGAGACCTTTATGTTCTTCACATTTATCAGGCAAAGCCAAACCTCTGAAGTTAGCAAGATCTGTAGAGTCAATATAACAAGCTGCTATATACAGCAATGGGTTTCAATTTTTGTGATATTAATTTTTTGCCTTCAAAGGTGGCCCTTAGCAAAAGATTTTTGGGGGTTTTTTTGTACTTTTGTGATCCATGTCAGATCCCGGATATCCTCTACTCTGAATATAAAGATTCAAATTTAATATTAAATTAATCCTGCCTAATTTTCTGTACAATGCACAAAAATAGCTCTGATACTATTACTGAATTGCCTATGTGGAAGTCCCACCAATGCCAAATCTTCTTACTAAAGAAGAGATGCTACACTAAAAATACCAGGACATGAAAAAGAAAAAAAAAAAAACATTGTGAAAATGGAAATTACTATACTCTGTTTTTTAACAAAACTTGAAACCCATAATCACTGTCACAAGAGTATATTATCTACTGAATGATTTGCACAATACAAGAAGTTAGTGGTTATTTTTCATTTTATTTTACCTTTCATTTTGTAACTGTTATGGGAGGGGGTGTCAATTTTATTCTCATGGTCAGGGTGACCTTATTACAGTTGTTTTTACAATGTTTCCAGATTATTTAAGTTATTCTAAGAAGGCTTGCCTGACATAATTCATGCTCTTCTAAATTGCACTGGGCAAATTCAGAAAACAAGAATGTTTCCAAAAATGTATAGATATCTATTCCTGCTACTGTAAATGCTGAGGTTTGAAAATTACTATGTTTCTATAGATAACATTTAAATACACACATTTTAGGTCACACTCAAATATTTACTGTACAGGATATGTGTAAAAAGGTGAAATATTTCACATTAATATCTTGCTGAAAGACTGACTGTATTTGATTTTTTTGGCAAATACATCAAGACAGAACACTGATTTTATGAACTTTTAAATGGAATGAAATTTAACTTCCAAATAAACAGTCAATTTTGGGGAAAATACAGAGGAGAAATTCTGGTATTTAAACCAATACTCTCATCTCTTCCAGTGACATGCATCTTATTACTTCAGAGGGGTTAGTGCTTAGATGTCAGAGTCAGCGTAGAGGACACTCGAAAGATCTGGGGGAGCATATTACTCAGCTGATAAAACATTTCCTCAGATATAGTCTGTAAAAAAGAAGACAACAAAAAGCATTGATTTGTTTGCTATAATTTGGATGAGTCAAACCATTCTCTCTATATTCTCCTCTCTCCTCCAGTACTTTACTCGGTATTGGAGTCTTATAGCAGCACATCTACCATCCAGATGAAGTTTCCAACCACCATGCTAGGACTAGGGCCCTACTTGAATCGTGGGATGATCTTCAAATAAATGCACCCGAGTTGAGGACAAGAGATGGAAAATCGCAGAAAAGTAATAATGGACCTTTGTTAATAGCAGTAATTTGGAAAAGCTAGAGTAGACCTATTTGCTTAAGAAAAAATTGCTGGAATAATATAAACACAAGTATTATGTTATGCCTGCTAATTTTTTTGTAACCAGACATTTTGCTTCAACTCTATTACTTTTTTTTAAGTGACCAGTACAGCATAAAATTCAGGAAATTAAGTCTTAACACAATGGCTATAGAAATCAAGACCAGCCACATTAGCCTTTTACATTTTATAGATATTAAACGTTAGTGCAGAACTAATTCCATGCTCAAAATGCATGCAAAATTGTGATCTGTGCAAAATACGCTAATTAAAAACAAAATTGTGGTGGAAGCCTAATATTGCAGTATCGGTAATTTCCACAATATTGCGAACAAAATATGGTCACAGCTATAAACTAATTCTAGTCATTAATAGGACAAAACCTACTTGCGAATATTACCCTGTATTTACATTAGTAAAATTATCTATTTAAAGAGGATTTCTTCCTCCAGTCACTAACTTTTTCTTAAGTAGATTTAGCATAGTCCTTTTCATGATTTCAGATTGGTGTCTCACTCTCTGAATTCCAAAATTAGATCTGATTTTGCGAGTAGCCTACTCTTGGTTCTCACTGCGTAGAGGCTCATAACTTTGTGTTGACAAGTAATTTTTTAAACTTATGAATATGCTTCCAAATAATACTTCCTTCCAGTTAACTTTGAAATGTATATAACTTTAAGGACCAGAGCAAATGAACAAAACTTAGCACTGATCACAACTTTTGGATGACTTCCTGCTTCTGAAGATCATTCAGAATTCAAACAATTTGGTAGTTATTAACAGACAACTTTGTAGTTCTAGTGCACGTCTTTTGGGGCCTGATTCAGTGGAAGCATGATTGGGCTCTTGCCACACTAACTTTCAAAGATGCTGGAGAAGACCAACTGAAAGCTTAAAATAAAGTCATTTAAGCTTACACTTCATACTTTCCAAAGAAACTAGCAGTAAAGTCATATCTTTATATTAATGATAAATATGTATCCTCTAAAACACTGTGAATTCTGACTCCAGTTATCTGATGTGTCTGTTATTAAATAGAGATAATAATGATACATCCTATAATGCCTTCTATCTGTGGCTGGCAAAAAGTGGTTCAAACATTAAGTGTCACAACACCTCTAAAGCATGTATTATTCCCAATTTATAGATGAGAGAACTAAAGCACAGAGAGGTTAACTGATTTTTTTTTTTAAGATTATATAGAAAGGCTAAGGCATAGCAGGGAACAGAACCCAGATTTATCAGCACCCAGAGCCCTGTTCTATTTTTGTCTCCTTCTAGGCCATACCAGGAGTTAATTTCTCAATTTAACCTACCTGCGGTACCAGAAATTGTACGGTCCGAGAAATTCCTCCATCCCATGAAGCCATTTCCATCATGAAGCCTAAAAGACATCATTCACATATTTACATGCTATATGCATTAGGTTTTCCTTTTAATGACACTTATCAGAGTGTGGTATACATTTACATCTATAATTATGATTTCAGCAACCTGGTGGAGCTGCATAAACCAGATCAGCACCTCTGGCCCATTAGTTTTCACTAGCCTGGCCAACCTGCTGGTTCAAATCTCTGGTCAGCCTAGAGATCCTGATGATCCACTATGAAGAACACCATTCTAGTCTTGAAGGGTGTGAAGTTCCAGCACTTGAGCAAACTGCACAATCTGGTGCTGGTCAACATGGAGCTGCAGTAGGCATCAGAAGATACTTTCTGGATCTGTATTATTTTGACAGCTTGCTTTCAACAACTAGCTATGCTTTCTATAGAACTCTGGTGTGAGCACACCTGGAATATTGAATTCAGTTTTGGGCACTCTAATACCAGAAATAGATTGACTGGATGCAGTTTGGAGAAGGGCAATATAAATTATCATGAGGAACTGATTTGTGAAGAAAGAGCAAAACATGTAGATGGGCTAGCTGCTGACATGGTGTTTATAGGACAGGGGTTCCCAAAATATGGACCAGTATAAGTCCACAATACCATACTGCTGACAAAAATATGTTAAACACTTTCCTAATAGTATTTTTCTATGGTGCTGATATAGGGATGTAGTATAATTGTGAATGAGCATATGGCCCCCATCTACTGGCCCCCACTAAGAAGAAACTGTCTAACTTCTAGTGTAGGGGACATAACATTCAACTAATATTTGAAGGGTTTGAACAGCAAAGATGGAGAGGAATTATTTAAATGTAGGGCACAGGACTACAACCAGTAGTAATAGACAATAATAGATAAATAAAAAAAGGGAAAAAACTGAGGCTAAATGTCAGGAAAATTCCTGCTCATTCACCTCTGAAATAATCTCCAAAAAAAATTAGTAGAAGCTCCATTGTGTGGGTCATTTAAAATGTCAACTGAATGAGATACTGGAAAATATACTGTGAAGGAACAATTCTGCACTGGCAGATAGATGTCTTGATGATGTAATGTGTCTTCTTTCATCTTTGTCTTCTAGACTTAGTCCTTGTCTACACTTACCGGGGGTTCGACGTATGACAATCGATGTAGCAGGTCAGATCGCTCTCCCGTCAACTTCTGTACTCCACCTGAACGAGAAGCGCAAGGGGAGTTGATGGGAGAGCATCTCCAGTTGACATCACGTAGTGTGGAACCCACGGTAAGTAGATCTAAGTACGTCGACTTCAGCTACGTTATTCACATAGCCCAAGTTGCATAACTTGGATCGATCTTCCCCTTGTAGTGTAGACAAGGACTTAGACCTGGTCTACACTAGGAATTTACAGGCATATAGCGAACATCTCTCAGGGGTATGAAAAATCCACACCTTTGAGAGACAGATCTATACCAACTTAACCCTCTGTGTAGATAACTCTAGGTGGACAGAAGAATTCTCCTGTCCATCTTGCTACCACCTCTCAGGGAAGATGGATTACTGACGCCAACGGGAGAATCCCTCCCGTCGGTATAGATAGTGTCTACACTGAAGCGCTTACAGTGGTGCAGGTGTCACGCTCAAGTATAGACAAGTCCTCATATGACAAGTGTGTGTTAATATTACTTTTTTCCCCTCTGTTCTAACACAGTATCATGTGTTCATCACTTTTTAAACAGGAAAGAATATAGAAAACATACACATTAATGGGAAAGTTGTGCCAACAGATACAAAATTACTTCTGACGCTCTATTTTGAATTCCTCACATTTTTCATCTCTTTTGCGACATGTAATTTTAAGTGATTTGTGCTGACAGTGAATGTGACACAGAATAATAGATGAAGCATGCACTAACCTTTGACACATTTAAACACAAGCTCTGCCCTCTTTAAGCACCATGGTATAGTCATTTCCTTAAAAAAGAAAATCTAATTAAAAATTGGTTTAAGTTAATAAAAATATAACAAAAATATCAACAAGTGGCTCAAGACAATAGCGTTGCAAGACAATGTTTTTTCTATCAGGTCTTTAATATTTTCGTGTTTATCTTATTCAAATGTCTTTATTACTCCCATATTGTCTTTACAGTCTCTAGCGTTATGACCTTCCACACCTGCTCATTTGCTGAACACAATTTTCTCTACTAGAAAGCAGAAAGTTCTCTTCTTAAGCGGAGGTCTCTCGAACGTCTCAGGCCACAGACCACATTTGCTAATGTTTATTGATCGGCTTCATTCTTTTCAAATAATATCATAGACAAAGAACACTTAGTTTTCCAATGCATTCTGGAAATGTTTATTGTTATGGATTACCACAAAAACTCAGCTACTGAGTTATTTACAGTGCTGCGACAGGCTGTGTGAACAATGCAATATGCATTTTTAAGCTGAGATTTTCGAAGGACGATATTGATGAACAGCGCCCATTTGTCTCAAGAACATTCACATGCACTATTACCATAAGCAGCTTTGAAAATCTCATCTTTCAGGTATTAGGTACAATTAAATTGCTTATATGGTCAGATCCATACTTTGGATTGCTAGAGTAAGGATGTGTTTAACAGCCTAACTGCAGTCACTGCATTTGTTGGTATTCCTTTTGAGGACCTCTAGCTATGACCCTCATACTATGGCCACTGGCATACTAAAAATGCCTTGGGCAGCTAGGTCTTGTGTTGGATTTATATCACAAAATAAATTCAAAAATTCAAGTGATACAGATACAAGAAGAGATGGAGGGGGAAATTTGTAGCTCTGTTAAATACCAAGATTAGGTATGGTACCCTGCGCCTATAACGTTTTCCAAGAGGCATGGCTAATAGGGACTTGTCAAATAAATTTGAGATCTAGATAAAAGTTTAAACACTGGGGAACATTACAGATGCTCCCCAACTTATGCAAGCATTCAGTTCCGAAATGCCTGGCATAACTTGAATTTTGCGTAAGTCAGGAACATATGCCCGACAATTATGCGCAAAAAAAAAAAAAAAAAAAAAACACCAACTGTTTCTAGCTTACGGAACTTTTTCCGTAAGTGCGGGTTTGCGTAACCAGGGGAGCATCTCTACATGAATTTCGGACATTCCTTGGAATCTAAGCCAAAAAATGGAAAATACTATTTTTATCTCACTTGTAATCCATCAGTGGCAGATATATAAATGTCAATTTTATTAACCTTATTTAAAAAGAATCATTCCTATGATTCACACTCTGGAACTTCAAAAGATAAGCACCTCCCAGTATGAACAGAACTATGCATATAAACATGGACTTGCCACTCTACATACCCTTCCAAATTTCCAGTTTAAGCACTTTTGTATTCCATAAAACCAGCAAATGGTTCTAAATCTGCACAGTGTAAATTACAGACTGTCAAACACCACATAAAGAGCATCTCTACAGTGGGGGGGAAATCAGCCTTATTTAAAAAGTATACTTCTGATCATTTCGTAACACAAATACAGTTCACCCTATACGTTGCCTCAGGGGGGTTGCTGTAAGCCACAGTTTCCACCTACACTAGATACAGTGGATCGTTATATATTATTTAAAAAAAAAAAAAAAACTAGAGTGGCGGTAGAACCAACATCGTAAAATGGTAACATTTAAAAACAATTTTCTCATGATGCAAATCCTTAGCATCTGTTTGCTTTGCCCTGAGATTACGCAACGAATGAATCAGATAGCACAATGCTGGACAATAGAATATATATTTTTTCAAGCTTTCCGGAAGAAATACTGGGTCTTCATTGTAATTTATCTGCCTACACAGGCTGTCTGTCACATGTAAGGTAGGCGTTTGTTGGTGGTTTTGATCCCTGTTTTGGCCTAGTTTAAAAACCAGTGTCTAAAAAGAAAGGTCCTGTTGCCCTGAAGGCAAACTAGCAGTAGTTTTGCAGTCAGTAAGGTCAAAAAACATTTGATACCTTAAAAGGACCTACCGAAGAAGCAGGATATGACACCAGTTCTTGGACAGTGTCAGAGGAGTACAGATGTTAAGTGTTGGGGACACTCACGGAAATAACAGATTGAACACAGAACACCAATGAATTAAACCCACAAAAACTCAAATATGAATTAGAACCTGAATCATTACTGTGTCATCTTTAAAAGTGATATACTCATGATTTCACTATGTTATCAGGTTATTTTTTACATGCAGAGTATTCCACTAAGGTTCATAAGGCTACTCAGACCAGATGGGCAGGGTCCTATGTGCCAGTGTATGGGGTAAAAAAGATACGATCATTCTGGGTTGAGTTTTGATTAGTATCACTCTAGTGAGGTACAAGAAGTGTTCAGGGAGTATTGGTCTGCAGTCAGTAACCATGATCTCATCACTGTCTTGCCCTGTAAAAATCTATCAAAAAAAGAGCTTGATTTGTTAGGAGGGCCATTGTCTAGGACAGAGGTGGGCAACCTACGGCCCGTGGGATCCTCCTGTCCGGCCCCTGAGCTCCTGGCCCGGGAGGCTACCCCTGGCCCCTCCCCTGCTGTTCCCCCTTCCCTGCAGCCGCAGCTCACTCCGACCCCAGTGCTCCGTGCTGTGCGGTGGCGACGGCATGGCTGAGGGGGGGAATCCTGTCTGAAAGGAGTTCAGCCAGTAACACCGATAAAGCACGTGATGAGAGAAATCTTTGCTTTGAATTCACTTTGCTTGATAAGTTAGGTATTAGTTTGTGTTTTAACTTTTATTTCTTTGTAACCAATTCTAAATTTTATACCTTATTACTTGTAATCACTTTATCTATCTTTCTGTAGTTAACAAACCTGCTTTATTGTTTTGTTTAAAGCAGTATGTGTTTCGATTGAAGTGTCTGGGAAGCTCCATTTGAGATAAGGTTTGTGCATGTTATTTTCTATTAACAAAATGACGGACTTTCTATGAGCTTGTGTTATTCAGAAGGGTACTGGGCTGTACACCACACACATTTCTAGGGGCAAGTCTGGGCCTGGGAGTTTGCTGATGTCACTCTGACACTCACATTCAGGAGTGGCTGGCTAAGAGCACTCATAACTCATCTGGGAGTAATTTACATGCTAGAGAGGCTGTGTGTGAACAAGGCCAAGAGTGGTTGCAATGTGAAAGGGACCCCAGGTTAGAGAACTGAGGGGACACAGCTGGCCATCAGTTCAGATTGTACCCTGGGGAATGTCACACAGGTGCTTAAGTTTTTACAGCATCAGGCCCTATAAGGGCTAAAAATAGAGAGTCAAGTCCTGAAGTCTCTAAGCAGTTCTCAGTCAGGCAAAAGTCCAATTAATTTCTATACATTTGCCTTAGTAAGGACCGGGCTACAATAGTTATACTCTGACTAAATGTGAATTTGGTAGCTGTCTCATATGATATATCTGATGGAAATGAGGAGTGGAATTGTTTATAGTGGTACAAGGGCACATACCCAAAATAATCTGCAAAAATTATACAAACAGCCAGTTTATGCTACAGGTAGTAAAATCTCCATTTCTACTTTTTGGACTTTTCAGAAAATGTTCTGCATCCCTGTAATGGTCACAATAGGTGCCTGACTGACACCCCTGAGAAATGTTCTGCTTTTCTATAGAACAGTAATACAGGCAACAGAAGCCACAAAATATTCCTCCTCTTTCTATCCATGGCAACCACAACACCTGAGGAACAAAGCAACAGCTCTGAGCTGAGGGAGGGAGGGGGATCCTGTCTGAGAGGAGTTCAGCCCATCTGCTCAGACTGCCAGTTGTGGTGTTTTCAGTGATGAAATGTAAACACCCGTCCATTAGGAAATAGCATGAAGTTACCTCAGGTTATGCAGCACACAGGACAGAACCGGGTTTGCACACATTGAAGTCTACAGAGTGTACTTTTTAAAAAACCCAGCAGTATTATTATTACAATTATTTGCACTGCCATATCACCAAGGGGCCCCAGTTATGGACCAGGACCATTAGGCACAAGTGAAACAGGAAAAGCAACTTTTTTTGTGACATTCACTTTATATGAAGTTCCAATACCAGTAAAAGAGAAGTCACCCTTCATTCAGGTTAATAAACTCCATGCAGTTGCTAAATTATAAAAAGCCATCTATAAAAGGGCTTTTTTTTTCTTTTTTTTGCAGAACAACAAAGAAAGCTCCTGATGAATGCCTGTCACAATGAAACATCTCAACATCTCTGCAGCTGTGCTCCTGGTTAACCACTTTACAAAAAAAAATTTTTGCGTAGGTGGTAAACACAACTTTAGAAAACAAGGTTTCCAAAGGCACCAAGTTCAGATTAGCTTTCAGAAATCTGATATTGTTCATTTCTCCCTGTCAAATGTATTACAAAAGTTGTATGTTTTAAATTAGGTCAGCCAGCTGCAATAATTTGTTTGTTACCAACAGTTCCAATTCAATTCACAAAGTATATCAAGGATGAATATATAGTTTTGCCTAAATCTACACATACCCGGTACTATGCTGGTCATAATGTTTATTCTGCAAATGCTTAAACCAGAAAACCAATACAAAAAGGGAGATAAAAGAAATTAGCATTTAATAATCTAAAAAGCTAGGTGTTCATTCTATTCTTCAGTTTCACACATTAGAACATGTCTTAACTAGGATCCCATCAGAAAACGAGGAGCAAGTCTACACTACAGTGCTAAATCGGCACAGCTGCACCGATGCAGATGCACGGCTGTAGCACATCTGGTGAAAACATGCTATGCCAACAGGAGAGCGATCTGCCATCAGCATAATTACTACACCTCGGCGAGAAGCAGAAGCTATGTTGGCGGGAGAGTGTCTCCCACTGACATAGCACCGGTGAGAACCATGAAAACTTGCGTCGCTTGGGGTATGTGTATGTGATTTTTCACACCCCTGAGTAACGTAAGTTACAGATGCTCCCTGACTTACGCAAGTGTCGAATTTTGTGTAAGACGGGAACGTTTATCCGACAATTACGCAAGAAAAAAAAAAAAAAAAAAAGCTTAAGGAACTTTTTCTGTAAGTGCGAATTTGTGTAAGTTGGGTTTGCGTAACCCAGGGAGCGTCTGTATATCGACTTGGGCTATAGTGTAAACCTGCCCTTAGAGTACAAGGACGGGATATATATAATTTTTTTTTTTTTTTTAAGATTATGCAACTGAAAATAAAACTGAACTAAAGGTTGAAGAAAATCCACAAAATATATCACAGGAGTCAACTGATGTTCTCCCTCCCTAATTAAAACCTAAGACTCAAGTTCTGATAACCAATCTCCATGAATAGACTTATGCCTGCATAGATCAACTCAGGTTTGCAGCCTGAAAAAAGGTTTATATCAGAGATAAGATTTCATTTTTTAAGAGAGTTAATTATCTAGTTCTAAACTTTTAGGTTGAAGTATATAATTATGCACAACATTAACTGAGAGTTTCCTAACTTTTGCACAATTACATCTTTTACAATAATAGGTCTTGATCCTACAAAAGAATCTGTGCAGACCCTATGTCTGTGTGGAGTGCCATTTAAATCAGGATCCCTACTGGTGATTCCTTTGCAGGACTAGGGTCAGATTGATAAGTTTCTGAAGAAGGACTATGCAATGCTAAAAGTAGTGTTTTAAGTTAGGTTGCTTTTTCCTCCCTCTCCCTCCTCCCCCCCCCTTTTTTTGTTAAATATAAAGACTGAGACCATCCTGTACTATCTACAAATAATAAATAGAACACAGAGACAAACAGTGCTAGTACGCTCTAAATTTCTCACCTCCACTCTTTTTCAACCAGCATCAATGAAAACTGGGAGTATGGCACAGCTACTGTAGAGCTTTCTCAATTAGACCAGCAAATGTAGGAATATGCTACTTTTCTGAGTGCAAATATAGAGGTTAAATTACTCGGTGGTTTTGTTGGTTTTTTTTGTTTTGTTTGCTTTTACTTACCTCTGACATATCGTGTACCAGTAGAAGAGGGATGCTAATTGTAGTAATATCATGTGTACAGCAAACTTTGAGAATATTTCTGAGGCCCATGATCGCAGGATCCCGAGCAGTAATGTTACCAGACCTTACATTATCATCCACACACAAATGAAAAGCAACATGAATTTCAGAAAGATTTGAATGGCGTGTGATGTAAAATTCTCCTGCAAAACAATGAAAGAGAATGTAATCTCTATCATGCTAGTAATCTATACTAAATACAAACATATATAATAAACATCAAAGCATGCTGGGAATGACATGTTTTAATACCAATGGTCTGAATCCAATGTGGTGTGTAATGCTCCTTTATCAAATTAAATCAATTGCTGTACTTTCTTACTGTTATTTTAAAGACACAAGGCAAAATGTGCCCATCTAACCTAGATCAGTAGCTATAAATAAGAAAAGACACTAACAGATGTAAAAACCTGCGGAACAGTGACACCCATCCCCTGTTCACATTGACCCAAGACTTATTTCCATGCTTTTCCACTGTATTTAGTTGGCATCAGAGATCTGGTGTAATAAGGCACGACAGTGCCAATATAGACAGATATGATCTATATGTGGTAGAAGACGTCAGTAGAGAAAAAAAATAAAGAGGAGGTGTAACAGTGAAAACATATACGCAAGCAGTGAAGTGCAGACAGATGTGGGAGGCGGAAATACCCAAAATGGATGGGTTAAAATAAAGGCTACAAAAAGCCTGTGGGAAAGGATAGTGGGTTATCTAACAGGAATGTACAGGAAGATGAAGCGGGTTATCAGAGAGCATCAAAATTAAAAAGAAGGTGTAGTAATGGGGGTTTGTTTAAAAAGTGCCTAAAAACTATTTGTCAAAAGGTATTTTTAGACTTGGTGGAACACAGTTTTAATCCCCAAAGTGGAGGAAGCAATGAAGGGCAATGGAGTCTTGGATCTGATATTAGCCCAAAGTAACAGAGATAAAGGTGTGAGGAAATTTTGGGGGACAGCCACCACAAATTAAGATGCTAATCCAACAAACAGATCCACTTGGGTATAGCCCTATTGAAGTCAAGAGGGAAATCTCGGGGGGGGGAGGTGGAAGGCCACCTGCGTGAATCTCGTTGCAGGATTGGGACCTAATTATAAAGATGGGATATAGAAACAGCATCAGTAGGATGCGGATTTTCATGAACAAAATATTTTTGAAATTAAGGATATTGTAGGTGTTGTAAAAGCGGCAAACAAGCCAGTTGGAAAGTGGAGAGAGAAAAGGGGGGAGAATTTAACACTACTCGTCTACCACCAGTCACACAAAATATAAACATTTTTAGAAGTGGCCGAAGGAAAGGTATGTGAATGAACTGGAATACAAGAGAATTATATATCATAAAGGTAAAGGGGTCAATAGAAAGGAAAGGAAGTGTGTGCAGCAAAAAAAAAAAAAAAAAAAAAAAAAAAAAACCACCCACAGACAAAGTAAAGGAGGCAAAAGGAAAGAATACTTGTGATGGGAGGTGGCAAGGGAAACAAAGTTCTGAGTTGGGCCCTTTGCTTCTGGTAGGCTAATTTCAACACTGCTTACGCAAAACAAGGGAGAAATGTTATTCTTCCTATAGGGCTGGTCTACATGCAGTTTGTACATTAATTTAACTGCCCTGGTTTAGAAACAGCTTTAGTGAAATCAGTGCAACCACCACACCCCCAGTTTGGACATGTTCACATCAGTTTGAATGTCTTTTAGCTGAAGTTGGCTTGCAATTAAACTAAACTAATTTAACTGAGTGATTTTAAAAAGTGTCCACATTAGGAATTACCCTGATTCAACTAAAGCTGTTTCTAAATAGTGCACAAATTGTGTGTAGATGTTCAAATCATTTCTACATAAACTTTTCTTACTAATGGGACAACACATACAGAGAAGCAATGAGAGATTTCCTCCTGAAGTCCCTGGTTAAATAAAGCATTTAAGAATATGCTTAATTTTAAGTGTATGAGTAGTCCCACTGACTTTAGTGGGACTACTCATTTGCTTAAAGTTAAGCACATGCTTAAGTGCTTTGCTGGATCACAGCAATAGTGACCAGAATCAACTATTTTAAAAGACAATTGTTTTCTGAAAATATTTCAATACTCCTTCAAATATTGTAAGGTGGGTTGTTTTTTTTATTAGCAAAACAAATCTTAGGCACAGACTGGCTAAGTGACTTTCCCAAAGTCACATGGCAAGTCAGTGGCAAAGCTGGGAATAGAAACCAGATGTCCTGACATCCAGACCCGTGCCTTAGCCACAAGAACACCCCTTCTCTCTGATTCAGGGCAAGCTGTGTTTAGTTTCAAATTTGTGCTCTGAATTTAGAACTAGAAAAATATGTATCTATAAAGCACAGTCTGCTTTAAAAAAAAAAAATACAAATCCTCATAATAGTACTCACCAGGCAAAATATTTGATTGGTTTCGTTCAATATTCTTGGACTTATCTTCATTTCCACCATTTTTGTTTACTGAATCTGTATGTAATGTAACCATTAAATACTGTACATTGTATATAAGCTATATATTACATTAGCCTTGGTAAACGGACATTAAATATTTTCACTCATCACATTTTAAGAATTTAGGAGCTGATCCAAAGCCCTCTGAAATTAATGCAAGTCTTTTAATGGACTTTAGTAGGCTTTGGATCAGGTCCAAATTGCAAAATCATCTCTGACTTCGCTTTCACACAGCAGTCCTTTATTTAGGCGTGCTCCGAAAACCAAATGCACTCAAAATATAATAGAAACAGAATGCTATGAACAGACTTGGAAGGAAGAAAGATTGTTATTTCACTGTACTTGCAAGGCACTCAGATACTATGATGTTGGGGACGCATAAATATATAGTCACTCTAGGCCAGTGGTTCTCAACTCACGGCCCACCTGGGGCCTAATCAGCACACAGCTGAAGCCCATGTAACATCCTCAGGGCCATACAGGTAGTATGCATACTGTGTGGATGTGGCCCACATAACACAGAGCTGCATATGTGGCCCAAAATGGTAAATAGGTTGAGAACCACTGCTTTTCTTTCTTAAAGCTGCCCTCGCCCCCCCTTGGTCTCCTAATTCTCATTTATTTTTATGGTCTTAATTCTCTGAAGCAGGGATCGGCAACCTGTGGCACATGGCCCGCCAGGGTAAGCTAATTTGTTTACCTGCCACGTCCACAGGTTCAGCCGATCACGGCTCCCACTGGCTGCGGTTCACTGCTCCAGGCCAATGGGGGCAGCGGGAAGCAGCAGCCAGCACATCCCTCGGCCAGCGCCACTTCCCGCAGCCCTCATTGGCCTGGAGCGGCGAACTGCGGCCAGTGGGAGCTGTGATTGGCAGAATCTGTGGACGTGGCAGGTAAACAAACCAGCCCGGCCCGCCAGAGGACTTACCCTGGTGGGCCGTGTGCCAAAGGTTGCCGATCCCTGCTCTAAAGTCACATTAGAGTCTTACAGATAAGAGGAGAGCAGTAACTTGATTTTTTTTTTATTTGCAAACAGGAACATAAATGTTTATGGAAGCCCATTAACATATAACCAACAATTTACCATTCATTTTATACAAAAAGAATTTAAAAGAAGTGTAAAAATAAGAAAAACACAATGATTTACTACATGAAATGAATTATCAGTACTACTTTGTATCAAGGAAAATTATGGAGATGTTTACGTAAAACCGGAAGTAAAAAAAATACTGAAAACTATTTTCATAAGACTGTCTACTACAACATGCTGGTTCCTAAAGGAAAATAGTTTCTCTATATACTTTTGTGAGCCTACTCACGTTACTGACTCACTTAAACCACATAAGTACTTCTTTGCATGAAAACAAAAGAATGAGTACTGCCTCAACAGCATGTGGTTGAAGACTTCCTGTCATTTTGTGCAATCTCTTAGCCACTTGTAAATACAAGGTAGAGGGGTGAATGATACACTTCCCCCCCAGTCCTCATGTTAGTTAGGATATTCTCTTCTTTACTACCCAATGGTTGTGAAGGAAAAAATAGTAACTCCCTCCACATTATTGAAATTTCTAAATCTTTAGACAGAAAATAAAAAAAATAAATCAGACTAAAATTTGTCCATTGCTATAGGCAGGCTTAAATCAGAGAGAGGGAGAAGGTACGGCATACCAGAACCTTTCCCAAGCTGCCACTTTGTGCATCAGAATCTCAAGATTTTTTTTTTTAATTAAGTCTTTTCTGTTAACCAATGCCATATTGTGTGCCCAAGTTTACAGACAGACTGGAACAATAGCTCTAAGAGGGGTGAATTTCCCCATTCATCACACAGGGCATTAATTCAGTTGCTGGTGTATTTCAAGTATAACTAACATCTCATTTTGGCCTCATGAATGTGGAGATACTGCCACTTGATTGAAGGGGAGAAAAATAAAGATGGAGCCAAGGCATCCAGGAGAACCTATCGGTATATTTGAACACCACTGAGAGGTAAACAAGCCTAGAGGACATACACAATCATATTTTGATTATCTGCTCAATCAATCACGAGTGGCCTCTCAAGCAGGCAGCTTCTTTTGTGGGAGGACACTGGAAGAGTACCTCTATCTTTTTTCTTTTAAAAATTTGACACCAGCTATACAGAGTTTGTGAAAATGTCATAACAATTAGCTTTTCTTATAGTATTTTCTTTTAGGGCTTGAGCCTACCTTTTGACAGGACACACAATCATTACAGGATACACATGCATGAGTGTAGAAGCTTAGGATATATGGCAATGTGCACTATATTAAAGTGCACATTTGAATCCTTGATCTCTGCTCATCAGTAGCTTAGAAAGGGATAATACTAATGTTGCTCCAGGCATTAACAGAGGGACTGGTAAAAGTTATAAAATTGTGCCAGATAGCTTTCTCCACACCAGGACCAATGAGTCAAACTAATTCAGTGCCAGTTAGAGTAAACAATATCAAAGAAGACAATTACTCTTTGCTTACTACATAACAGATATTGGATCCTGTCTTTCGGAGATCTCTAAAGATTTAAGTGTCAAGAAGAGAAAGGACCTAACAGATGAATGTTTTTCTGCCTACATATGAACCTTTAAAAAGACAAATTAAAATGAGAGCTGGCTGAATTACTGCTATGAAGCAAAGTAAAAGTAACTTATATTGGAAACCACAGATATCCCTAATGTTTCTGTCTTCTCTGAGCTCTCTAGCTTACTTTTATTGCAAATTTTGTACGTTAGTTTCAGACAATCAGTTTGGCAGACCATTTATGCTTCAAGAGACAGAAGCGATCTAATAAACTATTGTGTATTTATATATCACTCATCTCTCCCCCGCACCCAATCCCAAAGTGCTTTATGGAGGTACATCCCCATTCTACATAGAGGGAAACTGAGGTACAGAGAGTAACTTGCCCATACAGAGAGTACAGAGTAACTTTCCCATACAGACACACACAAAGCATTTAGTCACAGGGATGTTCTATTTCAAGAAAAATAATTCTGATTGACACTGACCATGCTGTCTTTTTGACTTACTGCTGCGCTGTGCTCTAGCATAAAGTACAACCTGCTGCACAATTTCAAGCTGCTCTTGAATCCCAGGAAAATGGAAATCTGTGCATTCTTGGCAAACTGTTGCAAAATCTAAAAGAAAGTAAGTTTAACACACAAGTTGCGGCTTTTGTCTGCAAATATTATATAATTTTGTGCTAGTACTCTAGCAAGCTAGTGAGAATAGCAAATGTATCTACTATGCTCCACTTTAAATGCAAACAATTTACAAGAGAGCTAGAACATTTTTTAAATAAATGGATTATTTAAAAAGGAAAATCTTCAAAGACTGATATTACATACCAAGTAACCTAAAAGACCATGCCTGAACCAAACAAATACTGTGTGCATAAATTAGTTTTCTCTCTTATTTTGTAAGACATATACATTTGAATGCTGTAACCTCTTTTGTTGGTACCTACCATAAATATTTTAGTGAAATGTGTCAGAGTGTTAGTTACCAACAACTGGTATGACTACTAGTGTAAAAAGTTATGTGCTGCAGACAAAATGAATTAATAGATAAATTTCTCACACAACATATCTAGGAAGCCAGAATCAGAACCCTAGTCCTCCAACACCAAAAACACAGACCTTACAACTACAGAAGAGTGCCCCAGCTGGTAGCAGACTCCTCATCCTTTCTGTGAACAATAGTATACATCTCCTTAGATCAAAGTGCAATTTTGGTTCAAAATTAATGATTATTAGTATTTCAGAGGTGCATAAAGGCTCCAACTAAGATCAAGGCCCCATTTTGCTAGGACGGGGACACACACACACACACTCTTTCTCCCCCCTCCCCCCCACTTGTTTCAATGGGACTACTCCCATAAGCAAACATAAGGATTTAGAAATCTTTGCAGGCCCTAATATACACATGCTTCACATGGATAGTTCTAAAATATCTGCAACACAGGGGCTAAATAAGCGAGACTATCAAAGTAAGTTATAAGACTTTCTTCTACTGTACTGAGCACACTGTCAGCCCTGAACAAATAACACAGCCCTGATCCCACAATGCTTACTGCATGGGCAGATTGCTGTGCACCTATGGAGCCCCATTATCTTCATTGTGGCTCTACAGTCCACTTGTAGATTTATGTTGCAGGATCAAGGCCTAAGAATTTTCCTCCAGTCACTCTCTAAATAAAAGTCACCAGGTTCAGGTTTTTATTTGTTATTAAAAACAAACTGAATGGGAAAATACCTTCAAAATGTGTAGAGTGCACACGATGCTTTTGCTATTATTCGCTAAATAAGGAAGCTAATGATTGAAAAGTTAGGAAGTAAGAATTTTTATATACCTTGTTGACCTCCCTGGTATGTGACCAGGTTAATCTTAAGAGGGCTTTTGGGAATGTTTCTTAAGAAGTAGTTTTTAGGCAGAAGACATTTTCCCCCCATAGCTCTAAGGTCTAATTAGTTGCTGCTATATATGATAGAAGTTGCTGCCTTTTTAAATCTTTGTTTATTATGACTTCTAAACAACATCTAGGGATTAGGACAAGCAGCTTTTTGTCTGTTTTGATAAACTGAAATAAGTAAAAAATAATTATTGTGAGTATGAAACATACTTTTAGGATCTGAAGCAGACTAGAAATAGTAGTAATGGCAATTATATCATGATGCAGTTTCTTCTGCTACTCTGTTTTTATTCTCTTGGAATACTTTACTTCTCACTGGAAGTATTTTTTAAGGAAAGGATACAACAGGATGTCAGGGACAGGAGACCCAACCAGTAACAGTGACTCTGGCCAAAACAAACATTTGAAATGTAAACATTTTTGTACTGAATTTCAGGCGGAAGCTGGGAGAGGTCTGTAATGCGGTTCAGAGAAAGCCGATGTGGCCAAGATTGGAACTGGGGCAAATAAAATTTCAGTTGCCTTGCCCACAGTGGCTAACCATTTATACAAGTCTAGCTATTTAAAAGGAGTGCTCTCCCAACTGCTACCAGTTCCGTTTTCTGGAGCAGAAAGCACATACAACTTTCATTGACTTCCACTCAAATTTGCAGTTCTCAACACTTCTGAAACTCCGGCCTTTTTTTTTTTTTTTTTTTTAAGATGCCTAAATATGGACTTTAAAGCCTAGCTTTAGGCACCCAACTGTGAAAACCTTTATCTTTGTAAAGATATAGTCAGTGCAGCACACTCTGGAAATACTATTAATTATTATTATTATTATTATTATTATTATTAAGCAAGTTCCAGAATAGGCAAGTGAGAGAGGGATCCAGACACTTAAGACTATTTTAGTAGTATGTTGGAGGACAGAGATAAGCTGAAGCAAATTCAGCTACAAGATTTGAGATCTGTCAGATAAAGAGAGAAATGGAGGACTTGTGGTAAAATCAAGTTTTATAGGAATTGCTTCTTTTTGAGAAGGGATAGGGAGCAAAAGTAAAGACTGCAAGGGTAACTTTGGTGTTCGCTTCAACAATGCACTGAATTAGATGACTTACCTCTTTTGATGCCACTGTATGAACTGATTCGGTTGTCTACCAATAAAACCAGGCCACAAAGAGAAGTTGAATAGAGTGACAATGCAGTTTGAAGTCTGTGAAGCTTTACTCCACTTCGATGATTGCGTTTGTGTTTACAGAAGTCCAGTATATCAGCTCTCAATAATCTCAAATTATGCATAGTTTTCAACTGGGCTCCTGTGTAGAAAGCAAACCCAAAGAGTGCTGAATACAAACAACTTCAGATATATTACTAAATAACGAACTAGAATATTCATTGCTATCAACCCTTTAATGCTCAAATATGCATGGTGTATGTGTGTGAACAAAACTTAGAATGAAGATACACAACAAATAATCAAATGAGGGTAATGAGTGCATTTAGCATCTATAAAGGTGTCAAGATTTTATACTACCGATAGTAGCAATTTACAAGACTAAAGGGTCTGCTAAGACCATGTGTGTATGAAAAAGGAAGGTAAATCTAGGCCTCTAAACAAGTCCCATCCTCCACCATGAGACAGAGGAAGAAATATGTAGGTTGTCAGCACATGTCAAATATTAAAAAAATACAATTGCATAAACAAATTTAAATTGTTCATTTTAAATATTTAATGTTTGGAAATTCTTTTTTGGAGTTCAATCCAACTCTTAACTTTTGTCATTGACTTCAACAGAAGCTGAATCAGGCTCTAGGTAAAAAGAACAACAATTTTATCTGTATCCTGAAATTTTCCCTGGAAAGAGTTTTTCAGTTAGCTACTACGCAAGGCTATTGTTTAAATACAACAGATCAAGATGCCTTATGCTAGGTATTATATTAATACTTTGTCACTTATTCTCAGTACTAAGTATGATTCTGTATAATTACACTTCAGCTTAATGGCTTCTTGAGAATTCAGTGCTCAATTATCTATGGGATCATGTTATTATACTTACCCAAATGAATAGTAAAACTTTCTTCTAACTGTCTCTGCTCTTCATAAATTCTTCCATTGCCTTCTACAGATTCTCTCAGCTGACTGGGTTGAACCTTAATTTCCTCACTGAAATCCATTAAAATACATTTAAAAGCTCTAGTAGGTTTATCATTAATGTTCTTCTTTTCAAATGCAGAAATTTGTTTTGTTTTGTGTTAGGGACATACAAGTTTTGCCCAACTGATCTGTGGAAGCCAAAAGGCTGCATATAATTTGCATGAAACAGAGCAGATTGCTGCAGCCTTATAATTAAAATACAGCGGTATGGCCCAGAGAGATTCCAAATCCCAGCTCTATCCTAAACTGAGCAGAAGTCACAGATTCCACTATAAAGAGGGGAGATTTAAGATAAAAAAAAATATTGGATTTTCCCTCTTAACCTAGCTGTTGAGAGCATCCAGTAAATAATTCTGCAGTTGCTGGATTTTATAAAAATCCATTTGTGGATGTTTTAAAATGGAATATTAAAGGAATGTGAGCTTCAAATTAGACCTACTTTTAAATCGTTACAATCTGGTAGAAAAGCTTTTAAACACTCCTTTAAAAAAGAAAAAAATCCACCACTGTTTGCTCATAATGAATGATATGAAAGTCTCAATTTCTTTTGTGGTACATTAAGAACACAAGCTCCCCTTGCTGGATTCCCCGGCAGAAGACAAACACTGTTTCCAGAAAACAGTGTTGTCAACATGCTTAGTGCAGCTCATGCACAAATAAATAAAACATGTTTGTTTCTGCAACATTAGAAGACGACTAAGACATAAATGTCACAAAAAGGAAAAATAAAAAAGTAATGAGTATCGAGTTGAATAATACTGTATTATTTTTAAAAACTGAGATTTAATTTTTATTCTCTTCACTGTGTAAACAGCATCTTCCAAATCAATTAAAGTTAATCATTAAACACTTTTCAGTCTCCTCTCACAACTGGGTGCAGCTGAAACAGTAAGAGATGGCATGCTGTATTAGCACTTCCCAGGTGCCCCATCTGTTTCTGCCTAATTAAAGCTTTAATTAAAAAAATTAAGACTCCAACTTTTGTAACTATTAGTAAAGATCTCAATCCTATGAACTCTTGTGAGTAGTTCTATTAAACTCAACAGGACTACTCCATCCACAAGCATTTGCAGAACTGGGGCCTAAGTTGGCGTAGCTCCGTTTTTAGGTACCACCTGACTTGAGACTTTGTGCATGATTTCCAGATGTGCTAAGGACCTACAGCCCTTGGTACTCTGAAAATCAGAAACAAGGGTCAGAAACTCAACTAGTATATACTGACAACTCTGGAGCTACACCAGCTTACACCCATAAAAAAACATCCATAAATGACCTCAGAATGCATTCTGGAACATACTATTTAAAATGTATATTTCTAATATAAAGGTAAAGTAGGAAGACACAACTTAAAGACATAATTTAAGCCCATGCAGAGTGTTCTATATTTTCTCTCTTCTATAAAAGAACATGTGATGGTTCTATTTTCAGTGGCTCTCAGCCTTTCAATATATATTTTCAATTTAAATGACTATTAGAGAACAATTACTAAAAAGCGAGTCCTGTAAATTACTGTAGTTGAACAGAAAGAATATTTAAAAGAGAACTTTACAGCAGAGATAAATACCTGATTGAGCTGTTGTTGGGATTTTTTAGATCTTGATGAAGTTTTATCACCCATTCCTGATACTCCTGTTTTTGGATGGCGGTGGACTGTTTTAGTTCACTGGTCCATTTATTCTCCAAAACCTAAGAGTAGACATCATTCCAACCAATTCATTTTTAAGACAATTCTTTGCATGATTTATTCCAATTCACTGAACTTAATTTACCTGTTGGGATTCAAAATGCTGAGCAGCCAACGCATTTACATCTTGATCTGTTAGCGACTTTCCTAGTTCTTGCATCACCTTATCCATTTCTGCTCCTTGTCTAAATCAGAAGCCAATCATTTAGACCAATGCACAGTTACATTAAGTAAACTTTCTGGATGTCTCTGCCAATGTTGAAAGCTTAGCTACTTATAGCTGTCAATTACATCATCATTTTCATTCTCAAGGTAGGTTTAAATATAAAATTAAGCTTGAAGGCAAAAAATCAGAAATCCAGCGCCAAACCCACCCAATTTATCCACATAAGTAGTGCAAGGGACTTCACTGGGAATATTTGTGTAAAGCAAGCAGATTTTTATGCAACTTTTTATCCAGTGCTAACAAACCATGTGTAGAATGGTTTGTTAGCATTAGATAAATGCTATTGGTTGACTCCTTTTAAGAGTGAACTTTTTATACACTGTTTGAGGATCAGTAACACCAACCATTTTTTAAAAAGTCAATTTCCACATGTGCAGTAGCAACTTTTCAAATCTCAGCATATCAGAAGGATGTCATTGTTTTGTTTGTTGAAAATAGTTTAAATACAGTTTATTTTAATCTTTTTCCCTTTAAAAAATTAAAGCAGGTGAAGTGTGTTAAATTAAGGAACCTGGATACTAAAATCCTTTTTACAGAAACAGAGCAGGACAAACTTCTCCCAATTCTGAGTTGAAGGGAGTATCTGTTGTGTTGAAAGGATAGTTTAATTTCTGAACCTATTCAGTCCTGTGAGACTATCAACTGGTAGTGTTTCTGTGATGTGGATACCTAACCACCAGAAACTGGACTGAGACTATCAAATCATTTTATATTGAACTAACTTCCAGTGTGAGCTACGTTCAAAGTAAGAAAGATTCAGTAGCACATAACCACCAATCATCTAAGCCAGCTCAGCTAAACTCTCTTTTCCTTTCCTTAATCCTCTTTTGTCACTTGCCTCATCATTTCTTTTGCAGGCACACTTTTCTCCAAGGAAAGATCAGCTCAACATAGCACAGAACTGGCAGCAATACCTTGCACAAAACAGCTATTTAAAACCTAGGGACAGGGTTTTCGAATCAGGTCATGTGTAAATAGAATGTATAATGCCTACATTCAATTGGTGTAACTTCAATAGTCCCTTACATATGAAGATTCATGGTCATGCAAAATACATGAAAATAAATTCCACTGAAGTCAATACACAGTTATGCCATAGCAAAGCTCTGCAAGATAGAATGTGGAGTTATTTCCATATGCTCTGTTACTGCTTATCCATACATGTGATTCACTGAGAAAATAATTCACTAGTAGTCAGAACCTCATACTATACCCATATTGTAGCAATTTAATGTCTCCATAACGGTCATGAATAAAGTAACTTCATACTGGGAGAAAAAAACTAAATAGGTATGCATGCACTGTATAATGTGGGCATAATACCAGAAGGTTGAGGTTTTGAGACATTTACCTTCACTTGCTACTCAACAAACTATGTAATTGGGACACTTTGGTGTTAATACAATGATGCCTGACAACTGTCCCTTTTTAACTAATATTTTATATTGTTATATATTTTTCTGTGTATTAATGTTTCAGCTTAAGCTTTTATTTCTGCTCTAAAGAGGAAAGCATTGCATATACTTTTCCTAGTGGATAAAGAGGCTTTTTGCAGCTTTTCAACAGTCTATCAGTTATCTAGAATCCAATGTTCCAATAATATGTATTATAAGCTATAATCATTGGCTGGAATGGAGGTCTTTTCTCCCTCTTTTGATGTGAGGAAGTTGTTGGTTTGCATTACTTCAGGCATGTTAAAAGGTACTGGACCTTTTGTACAGGGGCCTTTTTGTGTTTTCTAGACCCTAAATAAATAAATGTTGCATTGTCTATATACTACATTCCTTTTAAAAATACAACAAGAACATAACGATGGCCATACTGGATCAGACCAACGGTCCACCTAGCCCAGTATCCCATCTTCTGACAGTAGCCAGTGCCAGATTCTTCAGAGGGAATGAACAGAACAGAGAATTCTTCTCAGTCTGCTTTGGACTTAACTATCCTGAGTAATTTTGTATTGTCTGCAAACTTTGCCACCTCCCTGTTTATCCCTTTTTCCAGTTCATTTATAAATATGTTGAACAGCACTGGTCTCAATACAGATCCCTGGGGGACACCCACTACTATTTACCTGTCTCCACTGTGAAAACTGACCATTTGTTTCTACCCTTTCTTTCCCGTCTTTTAACCAGTTACTGATCCATGAGAGGACCTTCCCTCTTATCCCATGACTGCTTACTTTGCTTAAGAGGGTGAGGGACCTTGTCAAAGGCTTTCTGAAAGTCCAAATATACTATATCCACTGGATCACCCTTGCCCACCTTTGCTGAACCCCTCAAAGAATTCCAATACATTGGTGAGGGAAGATTACCCTTTACAAAAGCCATGCTGACTCTTCCCCAACATATCATGTTCATCTCTGTGTCTGATCATTCTGTTCTTTACTATATTTTACTTTCAACTAATTTCCCTGGTACTGTAGACATATGGGCTGTAATTACCAGGATCACCTCTGGAGCCTTTTTAAAAAATTGGCGTCACATCACCTATCTCCAGTCATTTGGTATAGAAGCTGATTTGACAACAGGTTACATACCAGTTAGTAGTTCTACAATTTCATATTTGAGTTCCTTCAGATCACTTGGATGAATACCATCTGGTCCCGGTGACTGACTACTCTTTAATTTATCAATTTGTTCCAAAACCTCCACTAGTGACACCTCAATCTTGGACAGTTCCTCAGATTTGTCACCTAAAAAGAATGGCTCAGGTGTGGGAATCTCCCTCACATCCTCTGCAGTGAAGACCAATGCAAAGAATTCATTTAGCTTTTCTGCAATAGCCTTGTCTTCCTTGAGTGATCCTTTAGCATCCGGTGGCCCCACTGATTGTTTGGCAGGCTTCCTAATTCTGATGTACTTAAAAATATATATATATTCCACAATGTATGTGGAACTTGAACGTATTAATGTGATTCAGATTATCTTAGCTTTTACATTTTCTAGCTTTTGAGTAGACTCAAATTTGAAACAATTATTACATGGAGTTACATTTTTGTATTTTAACTGACCTGTACTCTTTTTAAAGAAGGAAAAAGCTAAAATAAGCCTTATATTGCTAACTGTTCATTTACAGAGCTTGTTACAGAGTCATATAGAAAACATCAGGTTTAATGAGACATTTTAAAAATACCTCTCTCGTAATTTTTTCAGTTCCACGTCTCTTTCACTTATTAATTCTGAGATGCTAACAAAATAATTGTGTTCCAGGTTTAACAGAGTTTCAGAAGCTGGAGAGTGTATCAGATCATGGTACACATCTGCAAAATCTTCATCCCAGCTGGGTTCTTCAGGTCTTGCATGTTCTAATGTTGTCTAGAAAGTAATAAAGTCAAATATTTTAAAGAATGCTATGGACATTTTTAAACAAGCACACAGAAC
Organism: Malaclemys terrapin pileata; assembly: GCF_027887155.1. NCBI lineage: Eukaryota > Metazoa > Chordata > Testudines > Emydidae > Malaclemys > Malaclemys terrapin. The sequence continues at coordinate 133,383,675 of NC_071505.1, forward strand.
CAAAGTCACTTCAAATGACAGAGTTAATTTTTGTGCCAATGTACACTGTTCAAAATTTAAAATTTTCCTTTTCTAGTTTGGCTTCTCTCCCCCATCTACTTTTATCTTTGAAATTCTCTTTCTCCTCCATTTCCCCATTCCATCTTCTGTTTTCCCTTAATTTCTATCACAACCATTTCTCTCCCCCAGCACACTACGGTGGAAATAATAGAACAGGGGCTGATCAACCTCCAAATGTGGATGAGCTGATAACCCTACAAAAGATTCTCTACCTGAAACTGAGTTTGAATAAAAATGATTTATCATCTACCTCTGAGAATACTTTTTTAAAAAAAATCAGTTAAATCATTTCCAATTGGATCTCTCCAACAAAAATTCCTACTGATCAGTGTAAAAAAAGGGGGCCAACACATCAGTATCAATAGGAAAAGTCTTAGGCAAAGTATAAGGATAAACTCTGCCCCCATTTACATTTGTTCAACCCTATAGACTTCAATGGGAGTTGAACCCTGAGGGCTCATTTCTGCAAACTCTTACTGAAGTAGTCCTTTCATGGATAGTTCCACAGACATGATTAAGAACTTGCAGAACGAGCCCTCAGATTTTATTTGAATAGCCAAATTATCACCACGTGGGGTGATCAGTAAAACTGAATTTCAGTGTAATTTCTAATGCTGCCTACATACATTTCGAAAGACTACACACGTAGCAAACCTCTGGAAATTCATATTTTAGACTTTGTCTCACCTCTGTATAAGCTTTAGCCCAAGCATTTGCCAGCTGGTGCATGTCCACTTCTCCTGATTTCACAGCTTCCAGGGCCGCCTCTGCTTCTTTATCATAATCTTTTATGGATTCTCCTTCTATGAACTGACTAAGAGATTGCTTTAAGTCTATTGTAATAAGAAAAGAATGTGTCATCAACCAGAGTTTACTATGAATAGTTAAAATAAAAGGAAATTTCTAACAACTGCATGAACACGTACTTAAAACTGCTAAGTTTACTTGACCACACTCCTTCCTCATATATTAATATGCAGTCAAACCATAAAAACAGCTAAATATTATTAAAAATTCCTTTAAAAACATTTTAGAAATAGTATCATTTTGCTTAGTATGTCACAGCACATTAATACATATAATACTGATCATTTACAAACCCAATTCTCACCATTTTCTATGAAGCATGGTAAATTGTGCAGGAGCATTAGACGTCCATGCAAGTGACTGGCATTTTCTTGCACAGGAAATTTGAGAGGCACTGTAAGCACTAAGCGCTGATTTCCAGCATTGAATTTATATAAAAACTCTCTCTCTCTAGTGCAGGTTTTTCCTTTATTGGCCTTCATCTTCTTTGGTTGATTTTCTGCATAATAAGCAAAACAGCACGTTGTATCTTTTATATATTTACGTATTTCAACTGTTAACAAAGAGAAACACAAAACATGAGTTGGCAATAATTAAAATATTCAGGGAAGGGGACATAACAGCCAACATTTAAAAAAAAAAAAAATGGGTGCCTATATTTAGGGCAGGTCTACACTATAGCTTAAGCTGATATAACTTACATTGCTCAGGAATGTGAAAAAGTCTCCCGGCAAGCGACACAGCTTCTGCTTCTCGCCAAGGTGGAGTAATTATGCCAACTGGAGAGTGCTCTCCCATCTGTATAGTGTGTCTTCACCAGATGCGCTACAGCCAATGTAGTGCCATAGTGTAGACTTGCCCTAAGACTGCTAAAAATCACATTTAGGTACTTAAATAAGTTGCTTGATTTTCAAAAGTGCTGAGCACCTGGAAGCTTCCACTGATTTTAATGACTAAATATGGATTTAGCACCCATTTCTGAAAAACGTGGCTTAGGCCCCTAAACTCAAACACGCTATTGGGGTAGTGCAAATTACCATAAGTAGCCTTGCTGAAGTCAAACACTGCGTCCAATAGTATGCATTTGTATTTTCAGACCCAAAGAGACCATACATGTTAATTAGGATTTCACCTACTCTTAATGCAGATATATTAAAACAGAGAGGGAATATTTTGGGTTAAGTGTACATTTTAGAATAAAAATTGTTTTGAAGGGTTTCTACAAACGTAATAGAACAATTTTAACAAGACCTAAGTTACAAAATCTAAAATGAATATGTTTCCATGAATTAAAAAACACCGCAAATTAGAATACGAAGTGGGTATTCACCCATGCAAGCTTATGCTCCAATACATCTATTAGTCTATAAGGTGCCACAGGACTCTTTGTCGCTTTTTACAGATCCAGACTACCACGGCTACCTCTCTGATACTTGACAAATTAGAACAGTTTGTTTGTATTTAAACAGTCCCTTGCAAGGTTTGCAACTCAAACCTTACAGCATTGTACTGGGCCAAGAGAACAGAAAGTGAAACTGGCTAGTTTATTGTCATATCCAAACTTGGTGAAGTGCAAAAAGTAAACAATAATTCTTTCACTTTTTATAACCACATACATTAATGAAACAAGAATGGAGGGGAGGAGGGACCATGTCCCCTGTGCAGAGGGGGCCTGATGCAGATAGAACTTCGCTGGCTGCATTAAAAGTGGTTTGTCACCTGCAGGACACCATCCTACTATCAGTGGGAAGCTGCACCCTGGGATTTTTTAGGGGTGGAGAAAAGCTCTCTATTGCACCACTGCACAAATGAAGGAAGGAGTTAATGACGTCTGAGATTTTACCCTCCTCTGACACACTGTCCCCCGTAGCCTAGGTTAAATCGGCGATCAGACTAAATGATCCTTTCCCGACCTGCAGCGCTAGGAAGGCTGAATGAGAGCCAGGGTTTCTGTCCACACGGGCCAGCACAACACACGCCTTAGAGCCCCGAGCCCGGCGCTGCCCACGCTCGGGAGTGGCTCGCGCAGCTCGCGGCACCTGGGTTCGTTCGGGGATGACGCAGCCCCGGCTCCGGACAGAACATCCGCGCGCTCAGGCGCAGAAACACCCAACGGTCCCGCCTCCTTACCCCGCCCGAGGCATAAGCCAGTCCCGCCAGTCACCGCTAGCAGGGGGCGGGGGAGCCTGAGCGCGGGGGTCGCGAGCCGGGCCCCGCACCGCGAGCCGGGCCTGGGCTGGGCTCCCTGCCTTGGCTGGCGCTAGTGACGGGGGGAGGGGGCTGTTCCCCACGGGCGGGGCAGCCCCGCCCTCACCTGAGCCCCAGCGGGCGGGGGGAGCAGCTGGTCCGGGCTATTGGCCAGTGGGGCGGCGATGCTGCTCCCAACGGTTCCTTCGGATCCGGCGCCGCAGATTCGCCTTCTCCTCCCCGCTCGGCCCCCGCCTCCTTTTTTGTGCCGGTGACGAATGTGTCGGGCTGGCGCGAGCGCGCGCGGGGAGAGGAGCAGCCCGCTCGGCGGCTGGGGAGCCAGCGCCGCCCCGCCGCGATGGAGAGGCCGGTCAGGAGGTGGGTCCCCCCCCCCCCCCCTCTCTCCTCGCGCACACGGGCCAGGGCGCTGACCCCGCACGGACCGTTACACGGCTGGGAGGGGGCGGGGCAGCGCGGGAGCAGCCCCGCGGCCTCCAGCTGCTGGGGGGGGGGGGGCGCTTGTGACAAGCCCCCGCCCCCTGCAGAGCCCCGGCCTGGCGGGTCTGATTCCCACTCACCCCGTTAGCGGGTGGCTCGGTCTCCCGGGGGCAATCCAGCGCCGTGGACAGGGGTAACGGCCTTCTGGCCCTTACCCCTCTCTGGGCGGCGTGGTCACTGTCAGCGCCAAGGGGGCACCGGTGGCACCGCTGGGGGGGTTGATAGTCTGACGCCGTGTCACTGATGTCAGCAAGCACCTGTCACTGTTATCACATCGCTTGTGTGAGTGTGGACATTGCATAGGTGCTGCGGGTCCTCACCAGGAGCGATTGGGTGGATTGTACTGTCTGCCTGGGGCATTGTGGGATGGCTCCTGAAAGCTAATAACAGTTGACGTAAGCACCGCAGTGTCTTCGCTGACGTTACGTCGACTGTGACTGCGCCACTTCGGGAAATGGTGTTACTAAGGCCATGTTTACACTACAGAGTTAAGTTGACCTAAGTTATGTTGATGATCATAAGCCGCTTTAATTACATCAGTTGTGCACATCTGTACAACGCTCTTTGTGTCGGCAGAGCACGTTCACAGTCGGATCTTTTGCATGGACAGAGAGTGTTGCATTGTTGGTAGCTATCTCACTGTGCAATTCGCCACTTTCTGCCCCCCGGCAAGTCTGGGAATGGATCACAGTGCATCATGGGTAAGGTTATGATTAGGTGACAGAGGTCACGGAATCCAAAACTTCCAGAGACTTCTGTGACATTTTCCACTTCAGCCCCAGGGCAGCGGGGCTGGAGCTGTCAGTCCCTGTCCCTGCCCCCTCTCCCCCTGAAGCTCCCACCCGCCCTAGGTGGCGGGGGACAGACACCCCCTGCAGCTGCCCAGCCACCCCCAGCAGTGGGGGGACCCCAGAGCCCAGCAGCTGTGGGTGTTGGACCATCCTTTCCCTCCCCATTTGTTCAGGGATATTTTTAATAAAAGTCAGGGACAGGTCACAGGCTTCTGTGAATTTTTGTTTATTGCCCGTGACCTATCCCTGACTTTTACCAAAAATATCTGTGACAAAATTTTAGCATTAATCATGGGGTTGTTCTCATCATCCCATGATATAGTTCTTTCCTTCCAGTTATTCTATGGGCTTCCAACGTCATTTCACACCATTTTTTAATAGCCCCTGTAAACTGCATTTGCCATCTCTGCCTGAAACCATTCTGAACTGCTGATCAGTCTGGTGATGAGCATTACAAGCCCAAAGCAGCTGGTCCTGCAGTATTTAATGAGCTGGGAAACAGAAGTTGAATCTGTGTTGCCTGCCCTGTTGTGTGCAGTGGAAAGAAACAATTCAAGATTGTTGCTGGCAGTTATGGAGTAGCTGCACACTATTGACTGTTGGTACTGGCCTTGGGTAACAAGCACTGAGTCATGAGATTGCATCGTGATGCATGTCTGGGATGACAAGCAGTGGCTGCAGAACTTTTGGATGTGCAAAGCCACCGTCTTGGAACTGTGTGCAGACCTTGCCCCTGCCCTGTAGTGCAAGGACACCAGAATGAGAGCTGCATTCATAGTGGAAAAGCGAGTGGAGATTGCTGTGTGGAAGCAGGCAACTCCAGACTGCTACCAGTCAGTTGCGAATCAGTTTGGAGTTGCAAAGTCCACCCTGAGGGTTGTGGTGATGTAAGTGTGCAGGGCCATCAATCGCCTCCTGCGATGAAGGGCTGTGACTCTGGGTAATGTGCAGGAAATACTTGATGGCTTTGCAGCAATGGGATTCCTTAACTGCAGTGGGGCGATAGATGGCACACACATCCCAAGTTTGGCCCCAGACCATCTTGCAACAGAGTATATCAACTGAAAGGGCTACTTCTCCAGGGTCTTGCATACTACTCCATGGTCTTGTAGGTGCTGGTGGAACACCAGGGCCGTTTCACTGACATTAATGTTGGTTGGTCAGGGAAAGTTCATGATACACACATCTTTAGGATCACTGGACGATATAGAAAGCTGCACACTGGGAATTTCTTTCCCAACCAGAAGATTCCAATGGAGGATGTGCAAACGCCCATAGTGATCCTGGGAGACCCCACCTACCTCTTGCCCCCGTGGCTCATTAAATCTTACACTTGGAACTTAGACAGCAGCAAGGAACTTTTCAACAACAGGCTCAACAGGGGCCGAATGACCATTGAATATGCCTTTGGCACGGTAGACCTCAATGAGGACAATATTCCGATGGTCATAGCCGCCTGCTGTGTTCTGCATAACATTTGTAAAGCAAAGGGAAGATGTTTCTCCAGGGATGGAGCACTAAGATCAGCTGGCTGCTGATTTTGATTAGCCAGATACCAGGTCAATTAGAGGGGCTCAGTAGGGGGCTATTCGAATCAGGGAAGCTTTGAAGGAGCATTTTGACAATGAGCCCCAGTAATGTGTCTTTATGTGATGCATTCGGCCAGGCGGTGTTTACTTGCTTCCTTGAATGACTCCTGTAATGCTTGCTTCCTGAGCTTTAGATTGTAGTGAGCAAATGTTCCTCTGCTTATAGCCACTGTATTTGAATTTTCACAGAAACTACTGTGTGCATGACACAAAGACTCATTTTGTTTCAAAGACTATACTTTAATTCAGGGGTCGGCAACCTTTCAGAAGTGGTGTGCCAAGTCTTCATTTATTAACTCTGATTTAATTTTTGCGTGCCAGTAATACATTTTAACGTTTTTAGAAGGTCTCTTTCTATAAGTCTATAATATATAAATAAACTATTGTTATATGTAAAGTAAATAAGCTTTTTAAAATGTTTAAGAAGCTTCATTTAAAATTAAATTAAAAAGCAGAGCCCGTCGGACCGGTGGCCAGGACTCGGGCAGCGTGAGTGCCACTGAAAATCAGCTCGCATGCTGCCTTTGGCACACGTGCCATAGGTTGCCTACCCCTGCTTTAATTAAAGGATAAAACATTTTTTTGCACACGGGACATGGCAATGAGGAACAGTCTCTCCATTAAGGCTCTCAGGGCTGTGTGTAACTCCAGTTTTCATCATGAAACTAGTCTCAAGGGGTACTGCTACTGAATGGGAACATCTGAGGAATGTGTTGGGGGAGTTTGGGGGAGGGCATGGAACAGCATTCAGTATTTGCTGTAGGGGGAGTCATGCATGGATGTGCTCAGACTGCAGCACTATGAGGGACTTGGGCATCTCTCTCTTACTCTCCAGTATCTTTATCATCTGCTCCTGCCCCTGTCTCCTTTCCAGGCTGTCCAGCCTGAGGTTTCCCTCCATGCTCTTGTTTTGCTATCTGCTGTATGTGCTGACTGCTTTGAAAAGGGGAATTAGTGCAATGCTGAGAAACTAAAGTTAACAAACAATGATTCTTGTGTTGAATGACTAATAATGTGTGTTGTTTTGTCACAGGAATAAGAAAATTGTTGATTATTCACAGTTTGGGGACTTTGAAAATGATGGTAAGTGGTCTACTATTATACACACCAAAAAGAGTTAAGTTCTGCAATAGCTTAATATAAAATGTTGGTAGAATATGGGCCCTATCCTTCTGTTGAATTCAGTGAAAAAACTTTTATTGGCTTCAGTGGAATCAAATTCAGGCCCTGTTAGAGTACAATCCATGTTATAAGGATATTACACAATAGAAGTGATATTTACACTGCTGTCCTGTTCATAATATTGGGTTAGTTCAACCCCTCCTACAGGTGAAAAAAGTAATTGGAGGAGGCTTGGGGCAGGAGAGCTCTGCTAGGTTCTTCTTGCAGAGATTTCTCTGACATTTTTCCAGAGGGATGGTGGCCTATTCCATGTCCTTCCATGGAACAGGCTACAGAGTTTTCTGTAAATCACAGTGATCTGCAGGAATCTAGGACCATCTGTGCAGAGGTCTCATGCCTCTCTCACCTCCATCCCATTCAAACTTGATATTATCACTTATTTTTATTGCAATTTTTTTGCATCGTAGTTATACAAATAATTTGCGCTAAAGACAAAATTTTAAAATTCTTGGACTGCTTTTAGTCTGATATCCCTGATTTTCAGTCTTTGTTCCCAGTTTGGGCCTTGGAGGACTAAAGAAGTATACTTTGTAAAGAGGCAGTGTAATGAAAGGGGAGAGGAGATCTCTTTTAAGAATGGGAATCGTTAAAAGGAAAAGGTTCCAAAAGACCAAGGACTGTAAGAATGATGTATATTGAATGGTATTCACTTACCAGAAGAACTTGAATCTCAAGTGAATGAGAACTCTGAGAACACATTTGAGATTGAAACTTTATCCCCATATTGATAATAATTAATTAACTTGAATATTTACATCTTGAAAATTGTTAGAAATAGTATGATCAGATCTCACTATGATTATGATCTACATTTAGCTAGTACCTTTTGTTCAAGAGTATCTCAGAGATCATTACAGCTACATCTCTTTGTCGTCCGATTATGAGACTGAAAATTGGTTTAATAGTTTCAGATGAGGGCCATAAGAACATAAATGTTTTAGAATATTTTATATTCGTGATTAAATAAGTTTTCTGACGAGAGACTTTTTTTCGTGGTGGTTGGAGAAACTTGCACTGTATGGGCTAAACTATTTGTAACTTGCACATGTTTTCATAAACAGATGAAGACTTTGCCTGTGTACCTGCACCTTTAAACAAAAAATCTAGAGTAGTACCTACAGAGACAAATAGAGAGAAAAAGGAGAAGCAGAAAAGGCCACACAAAGAGGTGACTACAGTGCCGAAGAAAACACCCAGTAAAAGGTGAGAGGTAATGAAGTGTAGTTAGTTGTGTGTGCAATAGAAAAGCTTCATCTCAACAACACTTCAATTTCTTAATTTTCCTCATGTTTTACATTTTCCTAGAGTGTAGTTTAAATAACTACAAATAAAGGTCTAACGTATTAATCTGAGATTTATTATCAGTCCTTCAATCATATATGACTAGTGGACCCTTTTGCCGACATGAAGCACTGTGGATGTCAACAGGGCACTACACTGGTGCAGAGATCTGCCCACATAAATCCAATGCAGGTTTGTGGCCTAAATTAGGTAAATTTGTGGCTAATCTAATCTAGGTAGTTCTAGGGAACTCATCAGTATAGTACATGAAAACACTGTATGGTCCATAGGCTTAGTATACAAAAGTGAACAGGAGACACTTGACATGGTTTTAATCAGGCCACAACTTCATTATTAGATGCCTGGGCCTACCTGGCAGCTAAAAGTGTACAGTGCAGGTAGCTCCATGTTCATTCAATATCTACCGGGGGGCTTCTGCCAGCCCCCCACTTTTCCATCCAGGTCCCCTAGACAACCCATTGTTGGGACTTTACCATCCTCCCTTCCCACCCACTCCGAACGAGGGTTGAAGTGGGCTGTAAGAAAAGGGGGTTTGCTCCCTGCCATACCAGTCATAGGAGCCCCAAACACCCCTCATCACCCATTCTGCTCCTTTAATCAACAGCTCCTTTTTAAGTCCTTTACCAAGCCATTTGTCTGTCCCTGTATCCCTTCCCTATGGAGTACCTGCACTTGACATTCGCCCTACATTTACATAATGAGTTGCGACATAATAGTTTAACACCTTTCCCTACTCACCATAACAAAAACCTCCCTGACCCTGCTATGGGGGAAGGTGAAAAAAAACCCACTCCACCTAAGCCAATCTGGTCATGAAGGGAAGGCAAAACAAAATCCCCACTCCACATAAGACAATTGGGTGGTGAGGGAAAAATTCCTTCCTAGCCCTCCTAGGAAGGAGCGGCTAGCTGATGCCCACAGCAGGTTCTGACCAAACCTGGTATTTTGCCACCTCAAGGGAGGGAGGGCAGGTGGTGCTCCACCTGGTCCAGGGAAAAGGGGCTTTCTTTGCTGGGCTTGCTCCTTTTGAATTCCCCAGCCCTTCCGGTCCCTGGGGATGAATCAGCATGGCTATGCTGGATCACTCCCCCTTTTGCAGCAGCTTCTGAGCCTCGCCCCACTCCGCCCCCCAGTGCTATTCCCTCTCCACGGCAAGCTCCTCCCCCCACTTAAAGGTGCGGTGCAGTGAAAGGTTCAAACAAACTTTGGGCTTCAACAAAAGTTCAGCTCGTATTTGACAGAAATACAGAAGTAGATCTTAATAAAAGTAAAATAAAACTGAGTTATACTTATTTTAAACAACTTTTTGGTAGAAAATATTTTATGTGGAATTCCATGCCAGTAGGATATTTTCTACAAATGAAATATATTTTTCCAGTCTGTTACTGATAATTAATTAATGTATGTACAACACTTTGAAGACATAAAACATTCTATATTGGTAAGTGCAAAGAACTTCTGTTATATCATCTGAATTTCACAAACCACTGCTCATTTGTTATACAGTAAATTACAGATTATGTATTGTAACATTTTTTTATTATTTCCTGCATAAGTGCTGATTTATAATTACATTAATGAGTAGCTGCTCAGAAGTAGCTTTGCATTGCTTCAGTTCGCTAAAATAATATTCACCAGATTTACTGGAAAAAAATTTCCTGTAACATTTTTTACTTGTTTCAGGATAGCCTTAGATGACAAACTTTACCAGAGAGATTTAGAAGTTGCGTTAGCCTTGTCAGTGAAAGAACCATCTGCAGACATCCTTGAAGTGCAAGATTCAGAAGAACAAGGTTATCTTTACAGTTAACGTTTCCCATTTTAGCCTATTCCTTGATTGTATTTGGCATCCTTTGTAGTTGCTTTATAACCGTGCTAGTATTGTATCCTTTCTTTTAATAGATTAATTGAGAAGACTTGAACATTTCTTTTTATTTGTTGATGGGATGAGGTTTATCATACAAAATTGTGCTAGTGCTAAGTAGTGCTGTGCAATTCTGAAAAAACTTACTATAATCACTTGTTTATAATATAGATTAAGTTTCAGTCTTTGACTATCCTAAATATAAAGCTCTTGGGTTGATTAAACTTTCCAAGAACAATATTAACTTTCTCTCATAGGATCTGATGCAACTCACCATTGATGTCAGTGGAAAAATTTCCATTAACTTCAATGAGAATTGAACTGGGCCCATGCAGATGACTTCAACCATTTCAGTCTCACAATCCTCAAAATCTACAGATTTAGACTTTGGAAGAATGTGGGGCAGAAGCTGTTTTAATGGTGCATGTACGCTACTGAGTTCACTGTCCATGCATAACAAAATATGATAATCTTTGCAAGCAGATGTATTAGAGACTTAATTTTACAATAAATTTGTGGATTTTCCACAATAATGGCTTCTATTTATCTCAGCTTTTAGTGGAATGTAGATCTGTAATTACAGAGAAGTATTACTAAACATTAAATGCATTTTCTCTGCTTCCAAAATATGTGGAGGGAGAAAAACATAGTTAAAATGGGGGGGGGGGGGGAAGTGTGAGAAAATGTTTTAAGTGCATTTATGCTCCATATTAACATCTTCCTCTTAACACTGTGCTATACTGTCTACACATTGTTTCCTTATAGTGAACATGGATATAATGCAATTCAGTTTATTATAAAGAAGAAAGAAAATCAAAAATTATTTCAGCCCATCACATTGTGGCAACTGTAATTCTGGTCAAAGTTAATATCTTACATTGCAGCTTTTCTGTGATGGAAAAATAATGACATAATTATCTACTAAAAAGAGTTTTATTTGAAATCTGCTAGAGTTTAACTTGTTTTTGCTAAATTATTTTCATTTCTTGATATCCTGACTCTTTATAGTGCTAATTTTCCAACATATTTTATGTGTTTTTTAAATATAGGCATTAAAAAATTTACAGCTATTGAATTAGAAAATGTAGACAGCAGTTCCCTCCTCTCCAACTGCAGTGCAGATAGTGGTCTCTTAGGTAAGTTATTTTTGTGTCTGTCTTTATATGTAAACATATGTATTATGTGTAAGCAGTGTTTCTGAAACATTTCTTTTCAGGAAAGTGAAGGCAAAAACTATTGGAGAAAAAAGAATAAAAATGATTTTTATTTTAAATTGCGTAGATACGCTTTGGTCTGAAAGGTATATTCAATCTGCTTAGATCTAAATTTGGCTCCTGCCTTAAAATCAGTAGGAATTGAGTTCCGATTTTCAAATAATCTTTTTAAACCATCAATTTATCATCAAGAAGTGAAAACTGAACAAACCACATGTATGCATGTGTGCACACAAATATTTTAAGGTACTGCTTATCTCCTTGGAAGATCTAAGTACTCTCAACTCCTTGACTCTTCACTCTTAACACCTTGATTCCAGTGTGACGGGTTGGATCACAGAAACCCCCTTGGGAGCTGCCACCTGATGTGCCAAGACTACCCCTGTTCCTGTTTTCCCTGCCAGCTCAGGACTCCAGCACCCTGTCTTGCTGAGCCAAACACTCCAGTCCGCTCCAACACAGACCCAGGGTCTGAATCACTTGCCCCAAAGCTGCAAGTTTACTTGAAAACAGCTCACAGAAGTGTGCTTGTCTTTAGCGCTCAGATGCCCAACTCCCAATGGGGTCTAAACCCAGATAAATTCGTTTTACCCTGCATAAAGCTTATGCGGGGCAAACTCATAAATTGTTCGCCCTCTATAACACTGATAGAGAGATATGCACAGTTGTTTGCTCCCCCAGGTATTAATACATACTCTGAGTAAATTACTAAATAAAAAGTGATTTTATTAAATACAGAAAATAGGATTTAAGTGGTTCCAAGTAGTAACAGACAAAACAAAATAAGTCACCAAGTAAAATAAAATAAAATGCGCAAATCTATGCCTAATCAAACTGAATACAGATAATCTCACCCTTAGAGATGTTTCAGTAATTTTTTTTCTGGACACCTTCCAGGCCTGGGCACAATTCTTTCCCCTGGTACAGCTCTTGTTGCAGCTCAGGTGATAGCTAGGGGATTCTTCATGATGGCTCCTCTCTCCCCTTTGTTCTCTTCCACCCCTTTATATATCTTTTGCATAAGGCGGGAACCCTTTGTCCCTCTGGGTTTCCACACACACACACACCCCCCCACTGGAAAAGCACCAGGTTAAAGATGGATTCCAGTTCAGGTGACATGATCACATGTCACTGCAAGACTTCATTACTCACTTGCCAGCACACACATATACAGGAAGACTCACAGGTAAACACAGCCATCTGCAGACAATGGGAGTTATCAAGATTCCAAACCATCATTAATGGCCCACACTTTACATAATTACAATAGGCCCTCAGAGTTATATTTTATATTTCTAGTTTTAGATACAAGAGTGGTACATTTCTACAAATAGGATGATCACACTCAGTAGATTATAAGCTTTGTAATGATACCTTACAAGAGACCTTTTGCATGAAGCACATCCCAGTTATGTTATATTCACTTATCCTCATGTTTTTATAAAACCATATAGACTGCACAACGTCACATCCAGAATAGCAACTTTTACCTGCAAAAAGGACTTATCAGAGTAGTTTTTAAAAAAGATAAAATGAGAATTACAGACATTGGAAGAAGCTCAGATACTGTGTACTTGGATGATGATCTCCAAAAATACTCAGAATCAGTACTGGAAACTAAGGCTCCAGTCCAGCAAAACACTTAGTGTACTTACTTACTATTAAGCATGCAACCAGTCCTTTTATTAACTTGTGTTAATAAGACCACTGTTTATCCTGCAGGCCCCAATCAGGTCCCAGATGACAATGACATCCCCACAGATGGTCATAGGCAAAGAAGAGCAGCGTCTAAAGCTGTGTCACAGCAGAAGTTACTGACAGATAACAGTGATGAGGGAGACCATGCTGATAACTATGAGTCAGAGTTTGTGTCTGGTAAGTTTTCTACTATTAAATTTTTCCTATTGGATATGTTTTGAATATGTCTAATTATTCTGAGAGAAGAATATTTTCAGTGAAATGTGTACTGTTTTCAGCCTTATATACAGTACCTTTGTTCCTCTTTAATAACAAATCATTGTATTTCAGTTATGTTTCCTGATTGCATTTCAAGAGACCGAAGCTAAAGGCTAGGTTTTTGACATGGTCAGTTGAGCTTAATCGTCCGTATTCAACCTTCAATGTGTTTTAGCCTAGGACTCCAAACATGGTTTCCTTTTGTTCAGAATATGCTTAGAAAACCAGGTGGCAACAATAAATTGCACTCCTAGAAAAGAGATGTCAAACCTCATATATTTTTTTCTTCTGTTTTAGATGAGGAATCAGAGAGTGGTTCAGATTTCAGTGAGAAAGATGATGAAGACTTTGCTGCAAAAAACAAGAAAACTAAAAAAAATAAAAGGAAAGAAATTAAGTTAAAGGTCCAAACAGAAAAAGAAAAGAAACCCCCCAAATCCAGAATTAATGCTACAGGTAAGCTTGATATAATCAGCAAAAAATACAGAGCTTGTCTAGACAAACAGTTAGTGAATATGCAGCTGGGGTGTGAATCTACAACATTTAATTGTGCCGCATGCTAACTGTCCCTCTGAACCCTGCTACCATGTACTAAAAGTTCCCTAGTGCACACTGACCTATTCGCATTTCAAAGCAGAGTCATTTTCAAAAAGTGAGTGAAAAGAAGTTTCAGGTACTCTCCCTGTTCTTGAATCAACCTGCTGATTTTTGTGGTTTTACAATCATTTTTTCCTACTTAAAAAAATCTGTCTTCTATTGTATGAAATACTTGCAGAAATAGGGGAAATTGACTGACAAACTGACTATCTGGGGTAATAATGAAACAGTACACAAACTGCTGTCAAATGGACAACATAAAAATGAGAAATAATTAGGGCTGTCAAGCAATTTAAAAAATTAATCACTATTAAACACGCTGTTAATAATAGAATACCATTTATTTAAATATTTTTGGATGTTTTCCACATTTTCAAATATATTGATTTCAGTTGCAACATAGAATACAAAGTGTACAGTGCTCACTTTATATTTATTTTTATTATAAATATTTGCACTGTAAAAATGAAAGAAATAGTATTTTTCAATTCACTTAATACAAGTACTGTAGTGCAATCTCTTTCTCAAGAAAGTTGAACTTACAAATGTAGAATTATGCACACAAAAAAACTGCACTCAAAAACAAAACAATATCAAACTTTAGAGCCTACAAGTCCACTCAGTCCTACTTCTTATTCAGCCAATCGCTCAGACAAACAAGTGTATTTACATGTGCAGGAGACAATGCTGCCCACTTGTTTACAGTGTTACCTGAAAGTAAGAACAGGTGTTCGCATGGCACTATTGTAGTTGGCATCACAAGATATTTACATGCCAGATATGCTAAAGATTCATATGTCCCTTCATGCCTCAACCACCATTCCTGAGAACTTGTGTCCATGCTGATAATGGGTCCTGCTCAGTAACTATCTAAAGCAGTGAAGATTGACGCATGTTCATTTTCATCATCTGAGTCAGATGCCACCAGCAGAAGGTTGATTTTCCTTTTTGGTGATTTGGGTTCTGTAGTTTCTGCATCGGAGTGTTGCTCTTTTAAGACTTCTGAAAGTATGCTCCACACCTTGTCCCTCTCAGATTTTGGAAGACACTTCAGATTCTTAAACCTTGGGTCGAGTGCTGTAGCTATCTTTAGAAATCTCACATTAGGACCTTCTTTGCATTTTGTCAAATTGGCAGTGAAAGTGTTCTTAAAATGAACAGCATGAGCTGGGTCATCATCTAAGACTGCCATAACATGAAATATATGGCAGTATGCGGGTAAAACACAGAGCAGGAGACATACAATTCTCCCCCAAGGAGTTCAATCACAAATTTAATTAACACATTATTTTAACGAGCATCATCAGCATAGAAGCATGTCCTCCGGAGTGGTGGCCAAAGCATGAAGGGGCATACAAATGTTTAGCATATGTGGCATGTAAATAGCTTGCAATGCCAGCTACAAAAGTGCCATGCGAACGCCTGTTCTCACTTCCAGGTGACATTGTAAATAAGAAGCAGGCAGTATAATCTCCCATAAATGTAAAGAAACTTGTTCGTCTTAGCAATTGGCTGAACAAGGAGTAGGACTGAGTGGACTTGTAGGCTCTAAAGTTTGACATTCGTTTGTTTTTGAGTGCAGTTATGTAAAAATAAATCTACATTTGTAAAGTTTCACTTTAACAATAAAGAGATTGCACTACAGTACTTGTATGAGGTGAATTGAAAAATACTATTTCTTTTGTTTATCATTTTTACCGTGCAAATATTTGTAATAAAAATAATATAAAGTGAGCACTGTATACTTTGTATTCTGTGTTGTAATTGAAAACAACATATTTGAAAATGTAGAAAAACATCCAAAATATTTAATACATTTCAGTTGGTATTCTGTTGTTTAACAGTGCAATTAAAACTGCGATTAATCGCGATTTTTTTTAGTTAATCACATGAGTTAACCGTGATTAATCGACAGCCCTAGAAATAATTATTTAATCTTTAAGTTAGAGTAATTATCAGTTTTAGGTGTAAAAAGAGTAAAATAAAAATGAACAGACAGAGGTATGATTTTTTTTTCAATTGACTGTGTCCCTTTAAAAAAAAAAAAAAAACACCAAGCAAACATAACCATGATTAATTTAGGTTTTATAGATTATTTTACTTTTAGGTCCTTATCGTATGATCACATCTAGCTGGGTGGATCCCTGCACCCACATGGATTGCTTACAGGAAATCAAGGCCTTAATGACCTTCAGTGTTATTAATAGCATAGTTAAAGATATTTATTTACCACACTTGAATTACAGGGTCACTATGTCTCTTTAACACAATTTGTATCCGCACAACAACCTTTTAAAAAACTATTTCTTACATATGTGTTAAATAACTATGCATCACATCTGCTATTGTGATTTAGTTTCAAACAATGTTTAAGCTAAATCATATATTACAGAACCAGTTTAGTTGTGGTGTGGAAATGTTTTTTTCTTGTAGCGTTTATGGCAGATTTGTGCTAGCTTGTCCGTTCATGCAGTTCTACAATACATCCCATGCCAGTAACGAGATAAGTGCCGACTTCCAAACCAGGAAATAAATATGAGGCTATAACCTGTTCAAATAAATGAACCTGCATTGATTGGAAGGCATGATTCTCAAGACGTATCCACCTGGATTTCTTTGAATTGAATGATCCTCACTTGTACAGTAATTTTGTGCAGTGTGATTTCTTCAATAAAGAGCAATTTTTCTAAAGCTTTTTTTGTTTTCCAACCAAAGTGACTCCAGTAGTTTCTTCTCCACGGGTAATCCAAGCAAAATCTCAGTCAACATTGAAGGAGACATCAAGTTCTCCAGAACCTATTGGAGAACCTTTATACGCATCAAGTCCCTCAACAGACAAGAAGAAGCCCAAATGGATACCACCAGGTATATGCAATATGGTAGCTGCAGACAAATATGCCTATTTACATGTGTTTAAAAAGGTGTTCTCTAAAGTATTTGTATTTCTGAATGAGCACCTCCTCATCAAAACATGAGCTACTCCACTCACCTCTGTGTCCTAGAGTCACTTTTCCCACACAAAATTAACTTGCCCACTTCCCAGCTGCCTTAATAACTTTTCTCTTGAAAGGAAAAGGGTGCTAAAGCTTTTCCCAATAGCGTGGCCCAAATCTCAATATAGAGATTGTCTTGTAGACATTTCCTCTTTTAAGAGTTGTCCAGCATCCCTGTTGCATTGCACTATTTGCTTCCTTACAAAAATAATAGTGGGCAAGTATTGGTGTATTTGTAGCTGCCTTTAGTATGAGAAGTGTTTGGTCTTTTTTGGAAAACTTAGATCACACTGCTGCTGCCTCTTGTTTTTTCACCTTTCCCATCTGTTTTATTCTTCTGCATGTGGATCCTTTATGCTTGGTCCTCTTTCCTTGCATGTGACTACATACTCTTAGGTCCTCCTTTTCTACTTCACATGCTGCAAAATGCCTAGTTCCATGCTCCCCTGGATATTCATCCTCCAGTTATATGTCCTGCCCCTGCTGGTGGCTCCGAGTGGTAACTCACAGTTTCAGGCAGAGCAGACCCTGTCGGGGGAGACTCATAGTTTCTCTCCTTCTATGTAGCAGCAGCCTCTAGTGTAAACTGCTAGGCTATGGGCTCTTTGTTCTCTGTTGTTTTTACATATATCCTGCCTCTTCATGGCAATA
Organism: Malaclemys terrapin pileata; assembly: GCF_027887155.1. Lineage (NCBI taxonomy): Eukaryota > Metazoa > Chordata > Testudines > Emydidae > Malaclemys > Malaclemys terrapin. The sequence goes on from NC_071505.1 coordinate 133,401,366, forward strand.
AAGACAGGATATGTATAAAAGCAGTTGATTAAAAGGGTGAAGGAATATAGTACCATGAGACCTGTTAATGCTCTGCAGAGCACCAGCAAGTGTACAGCAGACCATATTTTGAGAAATGCTGTATTATGGTAGCAGAGTGAAATGTGTTGGTGTCACTCTGAGGTTACGTGTAGGGGGAGCCTTAAAAGTGTCTCCTGCAGATTTTGTATCCTCCTGCTGTAGCTATCAAGTATGTTCCCACTGGCAGCGTACCTGATTTTTATGTGCTTTCCTGCAATATTGTTCAGGCCTTTCTGCAGTTTCCATAAGAGGATACCTAATTAGCTCTTCTGTAATATCTTCTTTGTAAGTTAGTGACAATAATTTTTCTGTTAATTTGTGACATTTGTTTTGTTTTAAAATGCTTTCAGCTGCCTCAGGATGCAGTAGTAACCCACTGGGAGGAATTTCAGTTAAATCACCTACTCAAGGTCTCAGACTTGGCCTGTCCAGATTAGCACGAGTGAAACCGCTGCACCCAACTGCTGCCAGCAGTTGAATGGTCTATGAAAGTGTCTCTCACTTGAAGGACTACTGTTTGGAAAGAATTGGGTGTGTGGTATGATTCTGTTGTTTTTAAACAGGGTTGAAAACAAATGAGCAGAAAACTGTTCATTAAACTGTTCATTCAGAGGGAGGAAATGCTGTCGATGTTGCTTGTCTGATACTAATAAAGGGCCTTCATCCTTCAAGGTGCAGTGTACCACCAGTGAAGTGCTGAGCAGCTTCAGCTGCTGAATAATACTTAATCAACTAGACCTCAGGTTGCTCAGCACCTTGATGGATCACACCCAAAGAGAGGGATTGTGTATTTGAGATTGTACCCTTCTGATGTCTGTCCTCTTTGGGGAAAAAAAATAGGCATTACATTTTTAAATTGCATAAAAACAGAATCTAAAAAGCAGTGTATCAATTATGGATCTAAATATATAGACTGGATTCTTAATGTAACCTTAAAGTTACAGTTTTGAATTCCAAATGTTTAGTATTCATTCTGTTCATAGTCCAATTAAAGCATCCCTTTAATAAAGTGAAATCATTGTTCCTCTCAGTCCAGAAAAGTTGATTCTCAAATCTTTGTTAAAACTTACTGATAGTTGTATTTGTGTGGATTTTATTTCTAAGAATGTATAATGTGCTGCTTAGAAAACTGTATTTTTTAAAAAAGTAAAATAAAATATATTTTATAAACAGCTAGTTTGTAATAATAGCTGCCTTTATGCATTTTGAAAATTTCTTACAAACTTTGGCCCTAGTCCTGCAAATATGCAAGCATTACCTTATGCATGTGACTAGTTCCTTAAAGTCAGTGGAACTAGTTATGAGACAAATCCAAAACCCATTGAAGTTAAGCACATGCTTAAATTTTTGCAGAATCAAGGTGTTTGATTATTTATTGCACAATAAATAGATTTTCATATAGTTTTGGAATGGTAGTTACTGAAACACCAGGACCTGACCTTAATTTAGAAATGGTGAGTCCATGGACCAAAAGCAGTTCTTGTCTAAGCAGGTGCATTCCCACAAAAGTCAGTTGTGCCAACTTACACAAGGGATGAATTTGACCTCATAACAATTCAAAGGATTGGGTAATGAATCAGTGAATCATTTGCAAATAGATGATAGTTTTTAACTTCTTAATTCCCTTCAGTATGGGATATGGGGCAAAGGCATTAAAGGGATAAATAGCCCAATTGTTCAGAATGATATTTGAATATAATTTTGTGAAGTATGATGCTGTTTGAAGTAAAATATAACTTAACTGTAATTAATCCTTTATATAATTATACTTTTGCAGTACAAATGTGATTATAAAAATAAAACAAGCTACTAAAAGATTTATTGTGGATTTAAGAAACTGAGGAGGTTAATGGTTTCCTGGGAATAACCAAGAGGAATTCTTGGTTCTAAGTAATGGATTCAACTTTTTAGGCAAGTCACCTGACCTCTGGGTGCCTGAATCGTCCCACTGGCAATGTTAGGTAAAAGCTGGAACATCAACGAAAGACACATAATTCCTTTCAGTAGTTATGCAATTTATTTGAGCTCTAAATGCATTCACAACAGTTCACTACATGCCATGATTTGGTTTTTGTCATAAATAACACTGCTCTACAGCCAAAATGCTTCTGAAATAAATGTAGTCAAACTTTACTAATTCTGGGTCACTGAGAACGAAAATGATGCTTAAAATTGTTGATTGGCTCTAGTTTTCAAGATATGCTATTGGGTCAGTATATACGACCCTTGACTTGGGAATGGCGGAGGATAAGTGAGTTATAAAGGGAAGGGATCTCAATTTAAACCAGAAATGACTAAAATACATCTTTGACTGGATCTATGAATAAATCTATGACTGGGTTTGGACAGTACTTGCTTTTTAGGCAAAACAATGAATGATGCAATCTGAAGCTGGTATTGCGTCATACATGGTATGAATTGCATCATGTTATTCCTAGAAGTCATGGATGATGCAATCATAACGAAGCTTACATCACTCTGCTGAACAAATTGCCCTATATCAGCTCTAGAAATCATAACAGTGTCGTGCTCTCTTATTTGTCAGTGTTTGATTTTGCAAAGGGACACATTTCTGTTTAGCCAAAGTGAGCAGAGATGCCTTGTACTTGTGTGAACAGTGCAGATAACTTCTGCTATGTTTGAGGTGAAGTGACTTTTGCATCACAAAAGCGCAGTAGAACCACTATGGTTAAGAAAGCCTATCACCTTTATTTTGGCTGCAAAATTGGAGATCAGGACAAGAGGTGGGCCCCACACATATGCTGCAACACTTGTGCAACAAATCTTCGCCAGTGGTTGAACAGGAAAAGGAAATCTATGCCTTTTGCAGTGCCAATGATTTGGAGAGAGCCAACAGCTCATACCAGCAATTGTTACTTCTGCATGGTGCCTCCAGTTGGGAAAGGTGTGTCAAAGAAGAAAAAGTGGACTGTGCATTATCCAAACATTCCATCAGCTATACGCCCAGTACCCCACGGAGAAGGACTGCCGGTTCCTGATGCACCAGAATCATTCTCACTTGAGTCAGACGAGGAAAAGGAAGAGGATGAAACTTCTGGTCCTGAACCATCAATGTCACAGGACCCACATTTTCTCCCATCCTCCTCCTCTGAACCACACCTCATAAGACAAGGTGAACTGAATGACCTTGTCAGGGATTTGGAACTACCCAAGAGTAAGGCAGAGCTGTTGGGCTCCAGACTACAGCAGTGGAATCTCCTGGCAGGTGATGTTAGGGTTTCCATGTTCCGTGACCGTCAAAAGGATCTTGTCCCATTCTTCTTCATGGAAGGTGATCTTGTAGCCTGCAACAACATCGATGGTGTGATGGCAGCCCTCAACATCGTTCACGATCCAGATGAGTGGAGACTGTTCATTGATTCATCAAAGACGAGTCTTAAAGCTGTTTTACTGCATAATGGCAATGTTTTGCCATCAATTCCAGTTGGTCATGCAGTCCATATGAAGGAAACCTATGACAACATGAAACAACTTTTGAGGTGCATAAACTATGACCAACATCAGTGGCAGCTTTGTGGCGATTTGAAGTTTGTTGCTCTCTTGCTTGGTCTGCAGACTGGATACACAAAGTACTGCTGTTTTCTCTGCGAATGGGATAGTCGTGCAAGAGATTCCCACTACATCAAGAAAGACTCCGACAGTCATTGGAGCCTGGGAGGAAAAGTGTTCAGCATCCACCACTTGTTGAATCAAGGAAGATTTTGTTACCACCCTTACACATCAAGCTGAGTCAGATGAAGAACTTTGTCAAGGCCATTGACAAAACACAAGCAGCTTTCAAGTGCCTCGGTGGAAAATTTCCAAGGTTAAGTGAAGCTAAGATAGAGGAAAGTGTCTTTGTTGGTCCTCAGATTCGTGAATTTCTTCGAGATGATACATTTGACCATGCACTGTGGGGCAAGGAAAAGACGGCATGGAAAGCCTTCCAGTTAGTGGCAATAAATTTTCTCGGAAACAAGAAGGCAGACAACTACAGGTTGTTGGTGGAAAACCTCCTCAAGGCATACAAAAGCCTTGGTTGCAACATGTCACTAAAGATACATTTTTTGCACTCTCATCTAGATTTTTTTCCACCGAACTGCGGAGCAGTGAGCGACGAGCACGGCGAGCCATTTCACCAGGACATTGCAACAATGGAGAAACGCTATCAGGGCAAATGGAGCCCATCAATGCTTGCAGACTATTGCTGGACAGTGACAAGAGATGCTTCATTTAATGAATACAAGAGACAAGCCAAGAAGCGCCGAATAGACACTGAATAGGACTAAACTATGTACATAATAGTTTTTTGCCTTTTGTTTCATAATAAAATGTATTTAGATAACCCTTTTGCTGATTTTTAAAGTGTTACATAAACAGGACAGGTGAAATATTATAATGTAAAGCAACCATAAACACATGAAAAGACCTAGGTTTACAATTTATGATTAAAACTCTACTATCTACACAATATACATAGACATAAAATGTAAACACTTAAATATCTTAGAAACAGTAGCCAATCAGTTGTTTTAATTGTCATATTTGAATTCAGCACATCAAAATACATAATAGATAGCACATTTTATCTCTGAAGCAGACGACTTCTCAAAAATTGTAGACCAGTGTAATTGTATAGTTTGGTTTCTAGCATTAATACCACTACTTTTTTTTGTTAATAAAAAGCAAAGGGGGGGTGAGGGTATAAATGAAGAAAGAACACAGTATTTAGCTCAATTTGCTATAGTTTGACAACCCTATCAAAATTATTTAAAACAGAACAAAAGAACCTCTCATCACTGACCCTAATCCTAACAGAGAGACAAGATGAGGTAATCTCTGTTATTAGCCCAACTTCTTTTGGTCAGAGTGACAATCTTTCAAGCTTACGCACACCCAAAGAAGAGCTCTGTATAAGCTCGAAAGCTTGTCTCTCTCACGAAGAGAAGTTGGTCCAATAAAAAATATTACCTCACTCACTTTGTCTCTCTAATGTCCTGGGACTGACACAGCTTGAAGATTGAAGTCTGTGACCTCCATGATAACATTCTCTGAAATGCTTCCAGTTCCATGCATAAGGCCAGTTAGACAGGCAGAGATGCAGGGTCTCAGTGCATGAATGAGACAATGGTATAGGAAGGAGGGCTTTGGGTTATTAGGAGCTCAGGAACCTTTTGGGAAAGGAGGAGCCTATACAGGAAGGATGGGCTCCACCTAAACCAGATTGCTGGCAGATAAAGTTAAAAAGTTTGTAGAGGAATTTTTAAACTAAGGGCTGGGGGAAAGCCAACAGATGCGGAGGAGCATATGGTTCAGACAGAGATATTCCTTATGGGAGGATATATTAACGAGGATTCTCTATATCCTAGTAAAAATGAGAGAATAGAAGTTGATCAAATTCAGGTGGGAACTGAAGAGAAACAGTCAAATGAAAAAGAATCCCATTCAATTACATCACAATGGCAGGCAGCTTAAAAGTGATTAATTTTATAAGTACTTGTATACAGATGCTAGAATTCTAAATAATAAGATGGGTGAACTTGAGTGCCTGGTATTAAATGAGGATATTGATATAAGAGACGTCATAGAAACCTGGTGGAATGATGATAATCAATGGTACATGGTAATGCTAGGGTTCAAAATATATAGGAATGACAGAGTAAGTTGTGCTCGGGGGTGGCGGGGGGAGTGTCTCTGTATATGAAAATTAAATATAGTAAAAGTCTTAAATGAATCAAACTGTATAATAGAATCTCTAGGGATAGAAATTCCATCCTTGAATAATAAGAATATATCAGTAGGAATATACTACCAGCCACTTGAGCAGGATGACAATGGTGATTGAGAAATGCTCCAAGAGATTAGAGAGACTATACAGAACTGCGTGCCATGCCCTCCCCTTCCCAAACTCCCCACACACATTCCTTGCATGTTCCCAGCCCATCGCAGTACCCCTTTCACTCCACCCCTTCAAACAGGTTGCCTAATGACAGCTGGACCTACACATAGCTATGAGAACCTCCATTAAGAGAGTGCTCCTCAGTGTCATTTTCCTTGCAAGACATTGAATTCTGTGTATTGGTTATTGCTGTTTAATAAAAATGTACTCATAGAAAATGAATCTTTTTCTCCTACACACAGTGGTTGGTGCTGGAATTCATACACAGAGGCAACTGGCGTATTTGCAGACTACTAATCACGCTCAAGAAGCAGTCATTACAAGGGTCATTCCAGGCAGCAAGTAAACAAAGCCTTGCTGAATGCATTATAGAAAGACACATTACTGGGGCTCATTGTCAAAATGCTACTTCAAAGCCTCCCTTATTCAAATAGCCCCCCATTGAGTCCCTCTAATATCCTAGTATCTGGCAACTCAAAGTCAGCCGCCAGGCGAGCCGCCTCAACGCTCCACCCCTGGGGGAACTTTTCCCCCTTAGCTTCACAAATGTTATGCCAAGCACAGCAGGCTGCTATAACCATGGGAATATTTTCCTCATTGAGGTCTAACCTGCCAAATAGGCAGCGCCAATGAGCCTTTAATCTGCCAAAGGTACATACATTCAATGGTCATTCTGCACCTGCTGAGCCTTTTGTTGAAGAGCTCCTTGCTGCTATCAAGGTTTCTGGTGTACAGCTTCTTGAGCCACAGGAGTAAGAGGTAGGTTGGATCTCCCAGGCTCACTGTAGGCATTTCACCACCCCCATCTGAATCTTCTGGTCTGGAAAGTCCCTGCTTGCAGCCTGCTATCCATGCCAGTGTTAAAAATAAAAAATAAATTAATGGAGATATCCTGTGTCCTAGAACTGGAAGGGACCTTGAAAGGTCATCGAGTCCAGTCCCCTGCCTTCACTAGCAGGACCAAGTACTGATTTTGCCCTAGATCCCTAAGTGGCCCCCTCAAGGATTGAACTCACAACCCTGGATTTAAGCAGGCCAATGCTCAAAGCCACTGAACTATCCCTCCCCCTGAAGATATGTGCGTCATATACGTCCCTGACCACCCCGCATTGATAGCAGTGAAACGACCCCGGTGATCCATCAGTGCCTGCAGTACCATAGAGAAGTAGCCCATTTTATTGATATAATCTGTCATAAGATGGTCTGGGGCCAGAATTGGGATATGCATGTCATCTGTCACCCTGCCACAGTTAGAGAATTCCATTGCCGCAAACCCATTCACTATTTCACACACATTTCCCAGAGTCACAGTCCTTGGCAGGATGTGATTAATTGCCATGCACACTTGCGTGAATACAACCCCCACAGTGGACTTCCCAACTTCAAATTGACTCGTGACTGACCAGGAGCAGTCTGGAGTTGCCAGCTTCCACACAGCGATCCCCATGCGTTTCTCCCCCAAGAGGGCATCTCTTATGTTGGTGTACTCATGCTGCAGGGCAGGGGGGAGCTCCACACACAGTTCCATGAAGGTGGCTTTGTGCATCCAAAAGTTCTGCTGCCACCACTCAGTGCTTGTTTCCCGAGCCCAATAGTGACAGTCCACCGTGTTTAGCTGCTCCATGAATGCCAAAAGTAATCTAGATTTGTTTCTTTCCATGGCACACAGCAGGGTCAGCACCACAAATTCCTGTTCAGATTTGCAGGTCATGAAATACTGCATGATCAGTCGTGTTGTGTTCATAACACTTATCACAAGACTAGAGAGCAGTGCAGGATCCATGCTTTCAGGCAGAGATGGCAGGCACACAGTTTACAGGGGCTGCTGAAAAATGCGCGAAATGTAGTCGGAATGATGGAACAGAAAAAACTGCATCATGGGATGGTGAGCCTGCACCCATGATGCATTGCAATCCATTCCCACAACTCCTAGCAGCTTCTACACAGGGATAACTACCGACAGTGCACTGCTCTCTCTCGATACTAGAACACCAACTGTGGACATGCTCCAACAACACAAGGAGTGTTGTGTGAACATGCACAAGCAATGGGATTATAGCGGTTTATGATCGGCAGCATAACTTGTGTCGACTTAATTCTGTAGCCTACACATAGCCTTAGTCTCTATTCTTAAGAGGTGTATAGACAATATTTCTGGCTGAATGTGTCAGGGCTGCCTCACACTTCACCTGAAGAAGACAGAAGTCTTGCTGGTATGTCTGGTAGGTAGGGTCATTGCTATGAAGGGTTTTGCTTCCTTTGTGCCCCAACTTATAAAGGGACACAGAAGTAGCCAAAAAAAGACTGGATAATGCATAAAATAGAGACCCTGACCATTTGAAATCCCATAGTCTTTTGTCAAGCATAGGCTGATTCTATTATCCTGGCCATTTTCCATCTCAGGAAATCACTCTATGTAAATTCCACCTCCAATTTCAGTTATATATAATATTCTTCTTCCCTTTCTGCTCTAAATTCTTTTGTAGTGTTGCTGTGCACTGTTAAACTTTTTCTGTGTTTCACTCCACTGGCTGACTGTTCATTAAGTGAGACATTAAGTGGTCTTTGTATACATTTTGCTTTTAGTTGTAAGGTACCTTGAGATCCTTCAGAAGGAAAAGCGCTTTGTAAACAGAAGATGGAGCAGCATTAGACAACATAGTAGTAAACGTGGCCAGTGCCTTATCTACACTAGTGCTCTCCCCTTTGCTACCATTGGTAGAACTGCACTGGTGATAAGGCAACAGTGAGAGAGTTTAAGAAAAGGGTTATGGCAGACAAGGTCTCTGGCTGTAGCTCCTGGTCCACTACCTTGCTTCCAACTCCTCTAAAAATCTGATTGAGCTTGGTAACACTCACCCTGGCTGAAGCAAAAGGATGATTGTCACTCCAGAGTAACAAGGAATTTTATTCAGAGCTATATCTGGCTACCATATCCTACAGATGAAATCAAAAACAATATAATTGCAAGCTCACATGCAAATTTACAAACTATTTGCATGACTTTTGAGGGTAGTTTGGTCACTATGACCACAAGAATGCCAGTTTGTCATATAGAATATTAATACATCATAGATACAATCCGCAGAATTCCACTGCCACAAACACCATGCATCTGCTCTGGCCCTAACACTAGCCTTGATCCCAGGCATGCTTATAAAAACTAGATTCAAAATGGCAAAATCTTGGGGACAGTGCAGGACGGTGGTGCTGTGAATGTGCATGCAGCAGGTTTCCTTACCTGCAGGCATTCTTCTGTGTCATCGGCTTGTGCATTTCTCACTTCAAACTCTCTTTGAGTGTAGTGATAATGCCACAGAAAAAGAGAAAATCGCCAGATGAGAGCAATCGGCAGAGGCCTACTGAACACAATTTGAGGTTAAGTACTGGTGATTGGTGGGATGGAGCTGCATGTTCGGGTACACCCAGTGCAACTCCCTATTCTCCTTCACGGCAGGCAAGTCCCAGGGACCCCATTTTTGAAAATGGTGATTCTCTGGGGATCTCATGGAAGACGTTTCTTTCTGCATTAAGATCCATGGAGGAAAGGTTGGAGATTAAGATTGATGCCTTGGCTCCACAGTTGTTAAAAACTGAAACTTCTATTGAATCATGGTGGGAAACTTTGCAGACACTTACTAATTGTTTATTAATACTGCCATAATTATATAGCAAGGTCTATGACATTTGGAAATGGAGGTTGAAAGACTTAATAATGTGAGCAGTGTATTAATTAAAGAAAATATGTTATTTTAAAAAATTGATAGATTGGAGGGCAGTAGAATCATAGGACTGGAAGGGACCTCGAGAGGTCATCTAGTCAATCCCCTGCACTCATGGCAGGACTAAGTATTATCTAGCAGTGTTGGGTCTTCATAGAATGTGCAGAAAGTATCAGGAGGCATGGGAGAGGCTGATAGCATCCAAATACTTCTGGAAACTATCTTTGACACTAGAGTTAAGACTGTCCCATTGGATCTAACTCTTATCCACATTCCTTAACTCTTGATTATGCTGCAGAACTTGGTTGCATAGTCTGCGTTCATACCCCACAGATAACTCCCATTGACTTTAGTGGGAGTTTTGCTCACTGATCAGATGCAAAATATGCAAAAGAGATCTGCGGTGAGCATCTGAGAACAGGAATATGTGCTAAATTCTATTTCCTCAATATGTGAAAAGTGTGTTTTGTATTCAAATGCTTAGGGTTCATTCAAGAGAGAAAACACTGTTGCAAGTTTATTGTTTCTAAGGTGCTGAAATACTACAGCGATGGGTGTAGTAGAAAAACCTAGACAGATAATTAAAGCAATTATGATTTACAATAACAATTGGGGTTTCCTTAAAATGAAGTGAGAATTAAGATTTATCAATATTTTATGAGCACTGCTATGATTTTTGTACTCATCCTATTTTCTAGTTTTCTTCAGAGCTGAATAAATTATTAGCATAAATAAACAATAGGTAACACAATAAAATAAATAATAAATAAATACAAATAAACCAATACATAATTTTGTGTATACACAATTATATTATTACAGATAAAGCTGAGTGATCATATAAACTACTGCAGTGATAGGTGCATTATAAGCAATTAAAATAAGCTATATATATATATATACTTACATAGTAGTAAAAGCCATTGTTTAATACGACATTGGGATTTACATTATAACACTTTGTTTCCACTTGCTCATAACTTTATGAAAAATGATCCATTTAGCTTAAATTTTTTATGCATGACCTCAGCCCTGGGTAAATTGTCTTGTTTGTTTGTACTTTCGTTTGTTTGTGAAATGTCAGCAAAATCTATCCAGGAATCCTGAGCAGACAGAAGTAATTTGTAACATTTTTTTCCTCAGCTTTGATGAGATAGGATCTTGGAGTATTTCAATTATCCTGTTTCATTTATCCACTATTTCTAAACAACTGTTTTAGCTCCAGCGTTTAAGTCTGGTAAGGGCCTAGTAGAATTTCTTTTGTCATGAAACATTTTACACGAATCTTTCTGTTTCATATAACACCTTATCCTTTTCAGAATTTGGCCAATAAGGCTCTAGTTTTGGGGAAATGATGGTATATATATGTGAATTTGATTTTCTAATAACAACTGGTGGACTATTTATCACTGTTTAAACAGTTAGCTCAGGAAGGCTGGAATGGCTCATTCTGCTTCAGGATACTTTTGACAGTCTGGACTTCTCTCTCTGTGTTGCCATTCCCTTGAGGGTAATATGGACTAGAGGTGAATGTCTTGAATTTTGCAGGTGAAAAATGATTGAAAATTAACTGATTATACATTACATAGAGACCAAACAAACACTTTCATTTATAACTATCTTGCCAAATGTAGTTCACATGAGTAATATCTCTATGAAACATGAAAAATAGTTAATGACCACTAAATATGATTGGCCATTGTAGTCAGGTATAGCTGTAGCTGCATGATCCATCAGGCAGAGGGGTTTAAATGTTCTTTGTGCCGGGAGCCTGTTGTCACTGCCGTTGCAAGATATTACTTTATTTTTAATGGCTATACTCATTTCTAGGTACCAGATGGCTTGTGTGCTTGTTCTCAACATATGCTTAATCCCATGTGAGCTTCAAATATCTGGATCACTCCCTCACCTTTCAGTATTTCTGGGAAGACTGTGAATTTATTCTCAGTTCAGAGGCTCTTGGTTTGTCAGTGCAGTGACACTCAATTCATTAAGTAAAGCAAAAAGATCTGAGCTTCAGCCCTCATCAGTAGTATATTTAGCCACCCTCTTTAAGATACTGCATTATTGTTACAAGCTCTCTCTTTGCATTGGTGAGGTAAGTAGTGAAGGCATAATTTACTTTTATTTCAGTGTTGCTGAATTTAATAAGGTCAACACAAATCCTTATCGTTTCATTTGTTTTCAAAAACAGGAACAATAAGCTCATGCCACTCAATTGCTTCATGAATCTGCACAATAATTCGAGTACTCTCCCTCATTCAAACTCCACCTGCACTTTTGGTGCCAGTGAAACAGATAATCTCCCCTGGGCTTTGCAGTAGGTATCAGGCCATGCTTTATAGAATATCCCTTAATGAGACCTGTATCTCCTAGCGCATCAGTATTTATATGGCTTACATGTTTGATTAATTCTCTTGTCTTTGTGGACTTTGGCCCAGCATACTAACAACCTTGTCACTATAGACCCCAGATGTACAGAAACTAGATGGCGTGCCACTTAATTCTGTGATTCTCTATGCAGCAAAGTAGGGTGACCAGACAGCAAGTGTGAAAAATCAGGACAGGGGGTGAAGGGTAATAGTAGCCTATATAAGACAATGCCCCAAATATCGGGACTGTCCCTATAAAAATCGAGACATCTGGTCACCCTACAGCAAATTGTTGATTGCATTTGACCACAATCTGTCCAGAAATTCCAAAGTAGCTTTGGTGCGCTGCAGCTGGTGTGTGGCAGCATTGTGTCATAAATCAATGTAATGAAAAATAAAATCCTATTTGAATCAAGTCCACCTCTGATGTGCTACATCTTTGCCTTCCTCACACACAATATTAAGCAAGTTTCTATAAGTTTCTAATAACCTCATTATCCAGCTATGTTGGAAGAAGGACAGGAGACACTGGATGTGGTTTAATTAGGCTGCAACTTTATTCTTAACTGTCTGGGAGTGTACAGTGCAGGTAATTCCATAACCATTTCAATATATACCCAGGAGGCTTCTGTCAACCCGCTTGTAGTGGGGCGACGCCTCACCCTGCAGCTTCTCCTGCTGGTTGTCCAGGAATTAGCTCTTTTTACCAGCTCTAGAGCGCCCTTTGCTGGTGTCTCGCCGCCGCTGGCCCCCATGTCCCTCCTGGAACTCAGTGCCCTTTTACCTGGGATGCTGCCCCTCCAGGCAATACCCCACAGATCTGGGTCTCCCCTCCCTGGGGAACCCCCACCCTCTATCCCCACCTTGCCTCAGCCTATGGGCTACTGCCAGTCACCATCTAGCCCCCTTTCACTGGGGCCGACTGCAGTCTGTATAAGCCTCCATCATAGGCAAGGGAGGTTTTCACCTGCTGCGTTTTCTGCAACCCAGTACCTCCATGGGCCTTGTACAAGGCCCTGCAGCCTGGGGAGTTGCTGGCCCAGAGCTCCCCAGGTCCTCTGGCCTTTCCCCAGCCCTGCTTCACTCCAGTACCCTTTAGTAATCAGGCAGCTAGGTCCATCTCCCTCCTCAGCTAGAGAGAGACTCTCTCTAGCGCTTGGCCACAACCCTCTTATAAGGGCCAGCTGGGCCCTAATTGACCTAGCCACAGCTGTGGCTGCTAGTGCAATCAGCCTAGCTGGTTGGCTCAGCTAGGCTGATTGCACTAGCCCTGTTTACCCAGGAGTGGGGCAGCTGCCCCACTACACCTCCCCCTTACCCATCCTGGTCCCCACCCAACCTGCTGAGTGGGAGGGACTATGAAGGAGAGGGGATTGGCTCCAAGATATACCAGTCATAAAAGCCCTGAGCCTCTCCTGTTTCCTCTCCTTTAAAGAATACCTCCTTTAAATTTTTTTCCAATCCATTTTATCTGATCACTGTGTCCCTTCCCTACAGAGTACCTGTACTGGACATCCGCTCTACACTGACATAATGAGTTGCAATATCATAGTCTAACTCCTGTTTCATGTTTGCTCCAACTAAGCCCCTCTCCTCCGAAACTTATTGAATTAGCAGTTAATACCAGTAAGGTACATTGTATTAAAATACAATTGTGTATCAGGTGTTTTCAGGGCCAGATTAACGCATAGGCTAATAAGGTTATAGCCTTAGGCCCTCCTATTTTTAGGCCCTACTGTTGGCCCCCCATTCCATATTGAAGTAACAGCTGAGCGACAGTAGCAGGGCCAGCAGAATTTTTTTGTCTCATTAGATATTGCTTTGTACAAATCAATCAAGATTGTGAATTCAATTTATGGTGGTTGTGATTTTGTCTTTGTGGGCTAAGTAAGTGTTTGTGGGCCCAAGCAATATTGAACTTTGTACACAGAAGGCCTACACTGGACTATAGAAACCATGTTGAAGATAGGAGGATGGCAGAAATTGAAGGAGGTCAAAGAAAGACGGCAAAGACAAGATGTAGTGCTGAAAGGTACTCCTTTCATCCTAACGTTTTTTCCTCCTACTAAGTCTGGTGGTGAGGAAGTCCAGGTGAATACCAGCCCAAGTAAACCTGCTGCTCCTGCACCTGATGAAAACAAGCAGCCACCTGTGACTTCTCTAGCTGCAGTCTCACCCCACTCCTCTGAAGACGTTCCCAGTGATAGTAATACAAAAATATCCTTCTCCAACCATCCAGGCAAGTGGGACATCACATCTCAAGATCTCATTGCGTATTGGACTGAGAAGGGCCCACAGAAATGCCCGAATCTAGATACTGACTTTTCATTGACAAAGCGAGAGTACACCAATGAGAATCGTTATCTGACCAAATCAATGTTTGAATATGTGAAGCCTAACAAACAGATTGGCAAGAGAGAATGGCTCATCTATTAGCCTTCTAAGAAGAAAGTGTACTGTTTTTATTGCCACCTGTTTTCTGATACCAAAAAGTGGGGAATGTTCTGCAAAGGCTTCAATAATTGGAAGTATATTGCATACGTTACCAATCATGCAATGAGTAAACAGCATGCATTGTCATTTAACAGGTACCATGCCAGAAAGAAAGTTAGTGGCAGAATTGATACCCAAATGGAAAACCAGTTTTTGGAAGCTTGTGCTTATTGGAAGAACGTTCTCAGACGCATAGCTGAAACCATAGTTTTTCTTGCTGAGCATGGTCTGCCATTCCGTGGCTCAGATGAGACTGTTGGATCGAAACACATTGGCAATTACCTTGGCGTTTTAGAGCTAATCGCTAAATTCAACCCTTTCTTAGTTCAGCACATCAATGAACACGCAAATCATGGAAAAGGCCATGCATCATATCTATCAAAGATTATTTGTGATTAATTCATTCCACTGCTGGCAAAGAAGACACTATCAGCCATTGTAGATGAGATCAAAGATGTGGGATATTTTTCAGTGTCCGTCGACTCAACACTCGAGGTGTCACATGTAGATCAGCTGACTGTCATCTTTGAGATTTGTCAGGACGGTGATGGTTTGCTTCCATACCTGTGGACAGTGGCACACTTAAAAATGTGAGGTTTTGCTTTCTGCAGCTTCCTCCCTCGTCCACCACCTGTTTTTTTCCACTGCCACTACAAAGCAAAAAGACATCAAATAATCTTAATATTGTTCCAATCAGGAAAAAGATACAAATCCCCAACTTTAAGTGAATTTGGACAAGGAGGATCAAAAATCAATAGTAGTCTCTCTTTCTCTCTCTCTTTTTTTTTTACAAGACCCCCCTCCCCTGGTCTATTACTCCCATCTATTTTTATCTCTGTGTGTCTACTTTCCCATCTCTCTGATCTCCAAGCTCCTCTACTTTATCTGTAGGCACCCTTTACCAGAGGGGCACAAAGCAGGGGGTTACATATCCAATTTCACTTTCACAGTTTTTGTGCTTGTGGCCCAGGAATCCACATTTACAGTGCTACCAAAACTCCTCAGAAGAGAAAGCCCGAGAAAGCTCCAAAAAATCGGAGGTTGGACAGTTTTATGTTTTCCTTCTTGAACAAATGAGGTAATTTAGAAGGGCATCTCTTGCTTTTTCAGTATTGGTATCTATCTTAAATCTGGAAAATCTGTTCATTCTGGTCATGTTACAGCACTAACTGAATTGAACAACAGTGGAGGGTAGCAATCAGACATTTCTTTCAAAAATATGTTCTAACACTAGGCAAGCTATTTGTCCTCCTTTTCTAAGGTTTGTTCCCTGACTGATTCTGAGACAAAACTGGATGTTATTTTGTCTGGTATTGGACAAGAGATGCCATTTTGAAGAGCACGCCACCCCTCGGCCCCCTAAAACTGTGATCTCCAGAGGAAAAAATTTAGGCTGTGGAATAGTTTTCCAGAGGAAATGTTGGAAGCTCCATTTTTTGGCACATAGATTAGCCGAAGCTCTAGATAATTTCCTGTAGGAAACAAACATACACTAGTTCTAGGATGACGAACAGAATGATCTTACAGGCCTTTTCCATCTTGAATTTTTATGATTCTTTGAACAACAACAACAGCCACAAATATTACTTTCTAAAAAGCCAACAAGTTCTTAATCTTTCATTTTAAAATCACCATTTTACAAGTATAGCAGAACACTGCAGGTTGTTCATTTCTCAGTCACTATACACTTAATGCCCTTGACTCAGCCAAGGTATGCGTATGTGTGAGGGCGATGCTTACCCTGATGCTTTGGATGGGATCTCTGAAGAAACTTAGCTGGTCAGAAAAAGCAGCAGCTATTCCAGGCCTCTCTTTTTTCAGCTTTAGTTTTCTGAGTCTTAAAAGTCACTTAGCATGGAAGAACAAGTCGCCAACAATTCATACGGAACAAGGACCCACTCCTGCAAGTCCATACTGTCATAGGACTACTGAAGTGAATAATGGCTGCAGGATTCTGTCCTAACTGTTTTTTATATCTTGTAAACAAGAGGCCGAAATTTCTACCAGTTTCAAAATGTAGTTCCTCAATTCTGCTTGATGGTCTATAATCAAAATCAGGCTCATGGTTAGTATAATCTGGGAAACATTCTAATTGTTATTAGGTCCCAAATTATTAATTATTATTATTATTTATTTTATTTGTCAAGTCTGTCTCTTTTCCTGAGAACTTTTATTATCAAATAAGATAAAACGATAGCAAAAAGCCTCATTTTAAGAAAGAGTAAATATCTATATATATCAGTTATTTCTTTGCGAATCTTTTAGAAGTTGTGGGAGAGCCACGAAAGCTCTTGGAATGTTGTGGAGGCTGTCAATAGGATGGGTATGATATCATAGAATCATAGAATCATAGAATATCAGAGTTGGAAGGGACCTCAGGAGGTCGTCTAGTCCAACCCCCTGCTCAAAGCAGGACCAATTCCCAGCTAAATCATCCCAGCCAGGGCTTTGTCAAGCCGGGCCTTAAAAACCTCCAAGGAAGGAGACTCCACCACCTCCCTAGGTAACGCATTCCAGTGTTTCACCACCCTCCTAGTGAAATAGTTTTTCCTGATATCCAACCTGGACCTCCCCCACTGCAACTTGAGACCATTGCTCCTTGTTCTGTCATCTGCCACCACTGAGAACAGCCGAGCTCCATCCTCTTTGGAACCCCCCTTCAGGTAGTTGAAGGCTGCTATCAAATCCCCCCTCATTCTTCTCTTCTGGAGACTAAACAATCCCAGTTCTCTCAGCCTCTCCTCATAAGTCATGTGCTCCAGACCCCTAATCATTTTTGTTGCCCTCCGCTGGACTCTTTCCAATTTTTCCACATCCTTCTTGTAGTGTGGGGACCAAAACTGGACACAGTATTCCAGATGAGGCCTCACCAATGTCGAATAAAGGGGAACGATCACGTTCCTCGATCTGCTGGCAATGCCCCTACTTATACAGCCCAAAATGCCGTTAGCCTTCTTGGCAACAAGAGCACACTGTTGACTCATATCCAGCTTCATATCCACTGTGACCCCTAGGTCCTTTTCAGCAGAACTGCTACCTAGCCATTCGGTCCCTAGTCTGTAGCAGTGCATGGGATTCTTCCGTCCTAAGTGCAGGACTCTGCACTTGTCCTTGTTGAACCTCATCAGGTTTTTTTCTGCCCAATCCTCTAATTTGTCTAGGTCCCTCTGTATCCGATCCCTACCCTCTAGTGTATCTACCACGCCTCCTAGTTTAGTGTCATCTGCAAACTTGCTGAGAGTGCAGTCCACACCATCCTCCAGATCATTAATAAAGATATTAAACAAAACCGGCCCCAGGACCGACCCTTGGGGCACTCCACTTGAAACCGGCTGCCAACTAGACATGGAGCCATTGATCACTACCCGTTGAGCCCGATGATCTAGCCAGGCTCAAATATATAGCAAAAAGATATATATAGCAAAAAGATAGTGCAAGATGTAGAAACGTATTGAAAGGAAATAGAAAACATCAGCCTGGATGGATGGTTTGTTAGAACATTTAGATCCAAAAATAGAGGTTTAGGACCAAAGTCTGATATCCTAACTCATCCTTAATAGCACTTTGCTCCATAAATAATTTCATTGACTTTGTTGGCGCTATTCATGGAGTCAGATAGTATTCAACAGAAGTAAGGGTATCAGAATCTGGTCTGTCGCAAAGGAGGGTTTCTCTGACTTCCTCTTTACAAATAAATTGCTGAAGAGCATTGATAGCAACATATTACTAAAAATCTCCAGCCCATGCATCTTCACCCAATTTTCTTTAATGCAATTTTGTTCCTTAAAGAAAAAATTCTTTTTAATCATTCCAAGAGTGGATACTTACTAGCCAGCGTACTAGTCATCTTATTTTTCATCAAAATTATACATCTTATATTTCATCAAAATTATACTCTTATATTATATTCCAGTGAATTTATATGTGAATAGATACTGCTTGCAATATTTCAGTGAATTGAGTAGCTTCATTACAGAACATTTTTTTTCAGGATGGTCAGAATAGTTTTCCCATAAGCACAGGCATAATATAAAATGTGTTTAGTTGTGTGGTCCCACTGATTAATTTTCTTTGTCATCACTTGATAGGAAGAAAATTGCTTCGAAGCATGAAAAACTAAGAATAGGCAGATCTAGCGTCCTCCCTGTCATCATTAAATCAGGGAAAAAACAACAATTAACACAGGGAAAGGTAAGAGCACTTGATTTTCAGTCCTTTGCAGATCTCAGAGAGGTAGGTGTAACTTCCTGTTAAATCAGAATATGATGGTACTTTCCTGTGCCAGAAGTAGGAATCAATTGGCAGCTAAAACCAAGAGCCAGACTGAATGCAGAGTTGGAGGACACAAGCAGCTTTGTTAGTCTTCTAACCTCCCACACAAGGGCCAGTCATAATCACAGACCCTGCACTTGATGGAGTTCAGGGATTTCTCAGTCCACATGTCCTGGGGTACACATTCCCCTAAACAGAGACAGGAGGGGCCATGGTCCCTCTCATTCCAATCCACAGAACAGGCCATGTGCATCAGTGGAGCAGGCGGTACTATCTTAGCCAGCTTAGTCCCCCTCTGTGTTGGCCACTCAGACCTGAATGCACAAAAGGAGTTAGGTGCCTAAGTCTCATTTTAGGCACCTAAGTCCCAATTTTTGGACTGCTGCAATGCTCAAAAATCCAGCTGAACCCTGTAGGTGCCTAAGCTCACTCATCACCTGAATTTTGCAGAATAAAAGTTGCCTACGTGCAAGGGTGACGGAGTCTTCCTAAAAGGGGGGAGGGAGGAAATTAGGCACCACTCTCTCCATGGCCCCATACCTGTCCCTCCTCTTCCCTATGAGGCCGAGCCGGGGAGCCTGGGCCCCTACACCTGCTGGGGAGTGGGAGGGAGGGGGCGAGAGCAGCCCCCAGCCAGTGTCCCTACCCCCACCCTCCCAGCATCTCTTACCCTGACCCAGCTCTGGCTTCAGTACCTTCCGTACAGGCTAATGCTGGCTGTATAATCAGCAAGCCCCATTCCAGCATTAACAGCTATGCAGGTATCTGGCCTGGCCTGGGGGCAGGGCCACAGCCAGGCCATGGCAAGAGCCACCCAAGCAGCTGTGGGGAGCCACAGACCCTCCAGCTGCCCTGGGTAGGGGGTTAGACACAGGCCAGGGTCTGTTCTCGGACCCTCTCACCGCAGGCAGGTGGAGGCTCCCCACAGCTGCCCAGGCTCCCCAGGCCACTCTTATCCGGGCCCAGCTCCAGCTTCCGGCCCCCAAGGCCCCGCCATAGGTGCCAACTCCGTGGGTGCTCCGGGGCTGGAGCACCCACAGGGAAAAATCGGTGGGTGCTCTGCACCCACCAGCAGCTCCCTGCCCCCCCGCCCAGCTCACCTCCACCTCCGCCTCCTCCCCTGAGTGCGCCGCATGCCTGCATTTTCCCCCTAGCTCCCAGTGCTTGCGCTGCGAAACAGCTGTTTTGCGTGGCTGGGAGGGAGGGAGGGAGGGGGGAGGAGGGAGAACGCGGTGCGCTCGGGGAAGAGGCGGGGCCGGCACGGGATTTGGGGAAGGGGTTCAATGGGGCAGGGAGGGGGCGGAGTTGGGGCGGGGGCTTTGGGGAAGGGGTTGGAATGGGGGCGGGGAAAGGGTGGAGTCGGGCCCGGGCCCGGGGGGGGCGCGAGCTCCCTCCGGCGCCGGGGAAAGTTGGTGCCTATGGGCCCTGCCCCCAGGTCAGGCCAGAAGCCGGCGCTCAAAAGTGGGAGGGCCATGGCCACTTGACCCCCCTGTTCCCTTGACCCCTGCCTAGGTGCCAATGTTACTGCCTTTGCACATGTGCACTGCTGCCTCCCTCTATGCATCCACATGCCTAGATCTGCCTCCAACAGTGATTCACAAACCAGGCGAAGATAAGTATTTGGCTGACCAAATCATGTGATGTCCTGTGCAGGTCCCAATCTGTAAGCATGCTCAGAGGGCGCCTACCAGATTGCCCTCCCTCCCCCTGGTGAGTTCACACAATAACAGCTGGGGGGGGGGGAATGGAGGGAAAGGAGGACTTCCCTCAAAACTTTTAGCCTAGTGGTTAGGGAACTCACCTGGGAGGTGGGAGACTCTTGTTCAAGTTCCACCTCTGCTTGAGAGGGAGAAGGGATTTGAACAGGGTTCTTCTGCCTCTTAGGGTCTGTCTATACTGCAATTAAACTCCTGTGGCTGTCCCACACCAGCTGACTCAGGCTTGCGGGGCTCGGGCTGTGGGGCTGTTTAACTACAGTGAAGCTGATCTGGCATGGGTTGCAGCCTGCGCTTTGGGAAACTTCCCACCCAAATCTCGCAGGGTCCTAGAGCCCAGGCTCCAGCACAAGCCCAGACATCTGTACTGCAATTAAACAGCCCCACAGCCTGATCCCTGCAAGCCTGAGTCATTTGGCACAGGCCAGCCGCAGGTTTTCAATTGCAGTGTAGACATACCCTTTGATGAGTGCTCTAATTACTGAGCTATGGGATAGTCTCTCCTGTTGAAACTACTGCACTCTGGATAAATAATGAGAGAGTCATTGCACTGGATCCTGGGTGTTCCACTTCCTGGGCAAGTGCTCTAACCACTGGGCTAAAGAGTCATTCTCATGCACATACGCAGATGCGCTCTCTCTCTCTCTCTCTCTCCCCCCCCCCCCAACCGACTCTTCAGCAGTCTAGGTGCCTAACACAGCAGAGAGTTTGCAGCTGAGATAGGCACCACCCTGTCACCCAGTGATAAGAACTCATCTCTGAGATAGGGGCAAGGTTTAGCATGTACCCCTATTGTAGGCATTTTCCTACCTATCCTGCTGGCTTTTGTTAATTGCATTTTAAGGCGCCTACCTCTCCTGTTCATTGTATAGGAGCTTAGGTGCCTAACTCAGGATTTGTGAAGTTAGGTGTTGTTATGTGGCGCATCACCTTTTGTGCATTCAGGCCTCAGTGCTTCTCTCCTGGCTCAATGCCACTGGAGGATCCCACCTCCACAGGATGTGCTTTGCAGAACCTGATACAGCAGCTGTACAGCCATAATCTGTTGACAATGCAGCACAAAGGGGCAGGGTCACATGGCGATATCTGACCCACTGTGTTGAAGATCACACGGTGCACATTGATATGTCTACAATGCAGGACAATGGTTCTACTTTGAATTAGGGTTAGCAGGCCAGTCAATAATCAAACAAAAAGGGGGATTTGGGGATTAATAGTAATGCAAAAGCAATTGAGGCCTATTCCTGTTCCCACTGAACCCAGTTTTGCCATTGGTGTCAATTAGAGCAGAAGTAGGGCATCTGCGTAGCACTCACTTGTCTTGTGACGTTTTTCTTAGCTTCGTAATACTGAAAACCTAGACCTAGAAATGCTGTGGTTGCATTGATTAGTGATTGTGGATCTATAGTAAACTCCCAACCAGGGCCGTCTCCAGCTTTTTTGCCGCCCCAAGCGGCGAAGAGGAAAAAAAAACAAAACCCCGCAATCGGCGGCACTTCGGCGGCTGCTCTTCCGTGCCGTCTGAGGGACCCACCCCCGAATTGCCGCCGAAGACCCGGACGTGCCGCCCCCTTCCATGGGCCGCCCCAAGCACCAGCTTGCTGCGCTGGTGCCTGGAGCCGGCCCTGCTGCCAACATTTGAATAAAAGAAGGAATGTGCTATTAACAGGTTTTGTAGTTATTACATATATGTTTTCCTTTGGGCTGTATTAGTCACTAATCATTTCAAGCAGTGCATTGAGTTTCATTCTGCTCTTTACTTAGTAATTCACTGCTTGCCTGTCTTCCTGTGCTTCAAGTACTGCTGCCTTTTTTGTCCAGTCCTTATCTGAAACGGTGGAGCCTTGTGTTTATCAGCAGTATGCTGCATGTATCAACTCTATATTCCAAAGCCCACTTTTCCAGCTTCCATTTCCATGATCAGGATCCATCAGGGCATTGTCTTGTGCTGGTGGCAATGAGATTCTCTATATGACTACTTTATTTTGATACAGTGCAGTGTTTTTCATAAATCATGTATGCGTAGCAGAGCTCACATGTTTTCTTGCTCTCTCACCATGCTTACAGCATATCCCAGCCATCCTCCCATGCTACATGTCAGTGTAAATATGCTGTGAACAAAACTTTAGAGTGAAAATTTAAAAGTGGTCCCCAGCTCCCTCTCCCCATCTTCTCTCTATGGTACTTATATGGTCCCCATCACCATAGTATCTGAGTACCTCACAATCTTTAATGTATTTATTCTCACAACTTCCCTGTGAGGGAGGGAAGTGCTATTAGCCCCATTTTACAGATGGGAAATTGAGGCACAAAAAAGCAAAGCGACATGCCCAAGGTCAACTTGAGTTTCATTGTCAAAGGAGCCTTGTGGGGAACATCCACCATCTCTCCAAAAGATGCTATTCGTTTTCTTTCCTTGTGAAAACAAAAAGTGATAATATTAAAGTAAGACATTTTTTAACGCCCCCACTGGCAAATAGTCTTCTTTTTCCTTTTGGAATTGATTTCCTAGCCTAGTGAGACATAGAAAAAAAAATCTCTGAAAATAAATTAGAGTTGTCAATCTACATGGTCACTTACACATTTTTAACCTACTGTGATAGGTGTTAGCCATGCTATGTTGCATATTTTACTGCTATTGATTATTACTGTAATGTATTTTGCCTAAGGGTCAGTGGAAGGGTTTGATGAATTTCCTTGGGCAAACTTGGGAAAGTGGTAATGTGGTGATGAAACTGGGGAGAGTGAGTGGATGAAAGATTTGCAGAGGTGAGAGTGGAACACTAGAGAGCGCTGACATTCCAAATGAAATCTTATCTGTGTTAACAATCGATTCCAATTGCATCTGACAGCTTCAATACACTATTAGTTCTGTTGGTGTCTAGGCCACTGAAACTATGTAGAATTTAATGGAGCAGATTGCATAGCTTTCTTACTCTTCTTTGAACTTTCTTGAGTGATCAGGGAACGTCTGCTCTTACTGGTAGTCACCTTTTCCCCCATAATAACATACTGATGGTCTCTGAGTTCCCAGTGGACTCTCTGATACCAATCTTCAGGTGACTTGGTTGTCTTTTGTCACTGTTGGTGTTTATGATTTTCACTTTCATCAGTTTGTCCAAATTCTGCTTGTACATACACAGTGAAACTGATTGTGGCTTGTCACTGCAGTTGCCATCAGGGTCCTGGTATTGGCCTTGGTCCAAATGTCTGATCAATCATTTGTACCCATGGCTAGCAGGAGGATTCAGTGGTCCAACAGAACAGAAGAGGATGCTGGAAATAAGATGCATCCGAAGAAGTGGGCTGTAGTCCACGAAAGCTTATGCTCTACTAAATTTGTTAGTCTCTAAGGTGCCACAAGTACTCCTGTTCTTTTTGCGGATACAAACTAACACGGCTGCTACTCTGAAACCGGAAATAAGATGTGCACTCTGGCTACCTGCATAGCTATTAATGCTGGAATGGGGCTTGCTGATTATACAGCCAGCATTAGCCTGTACGGAAGGTACTGAACATGGCACACAGAGTGTAAAGGCTAGAACTGTACCTGTTATATAGTGTGCTGTATTTTGAGATTACCATTTCCAGGTAAATATGTGAGTTAGAACTGGCAAAATTAACTTGGCTAGCACAAGCTGGATTTCACAGCCACACTGGGGAGAAAAGCTTGTATTTACTTTCCTCTACCTACAATTATAAAAGATTCAACAATATTTCAATATACAGTTAACACTGGGTACATAAGGCTCAGTTTTTGGATGTTACAGACAAATTTCAAAAATGATTGAGCCAAAGGCAACTACAGTTTAAAAGTAATAACAATTAAGTAGTAAAGAAGAGACAAAATTCTTGGATAAGAATTCTGCACATCCTGTTATATTTGTTACCTTTTTTCTCTTGCCCTAACCTGCTTGTTTGTCCACCTAGTACGTCTTGTCTTTTAGACTGTAAGCTTTTTGGGGCAGGAACTGAAATTGACCACATGTTTGTACAGCACCTAGCTGGTTGAGACCTTTTAGGCACTACCATAACTGTTAAATAAAAGCATAATAGAGACTCCTTCTGCAACCTGCACTTTGACACCCACTTCAAACCTACCTCCAGACCCATGAGGGTGACTCGCCCTCATCCTGGGGCTCTCAATCTCTCCATCCTCTCCTTAGTCTTGAGAGGAGGGGTGGAACAGGAGGTTTATGCCCCTTCTGGGTGATAAGGGGAGCCCAGGCTCTCCCACTCCATTCTCTGTTTCGCACTAACTACTAACTCCATTAACTTCACTGAAGTTATGATATACACTGGTGTGAGATAAGAATTAGGTCCATATGCTTTACTGAAATGAGTGTATTTTGAGGAAAGTGTGTGTGTGTGTCTCCTCTGAGGCCTACTCACATTTCTCCTTTTTAATTCCTTTATTTTTGACCCATCCTTCCAGCCAAAGAGGTTTGAAAGTCATCTCCCTGCAGAGCTCTTCAATGCCACTCCTGGATTAGTTGGAGAGAGTGTCATTAAGGTAATGGCAGGTGCTCAAGAAACCCTGGGTTTAAATTAACGATTGTGGAAAGGCAAAGCCAATTGGTCACACTTCCCTGGCCGGCCAGTGGGCTGTGGAACACCAGGGAATGAGGGACCTATCCTTGTGTACACTCCTTCTTTCATTCTAAACCTGTCTGCACCTCGCAGATCCAGTCAAGCCTCCCATCCGTTAAACCACTGGGTGGCAGTGAAAGGTGTGCCTGGTACCCAAATTCAGACCTATATCATCAGTAAGCCGACATACCTTTGAATGACTTCTGTGTACATTTCTGATTTTCTCTATGCACTTCCCTCTGCCAGAAGATAATTTCTGATCAGATTTCCTACAGCTTAAATGTAGTATTATTTCTTGTTGTTCTAACAACATTATTACCTTGTGCACTGTCACTGAATTTATCTCACTCGTGGCATCCCTTCATGCAGGAAAAGGAAGCAAGTGCTGTTGTTCACAATATGAAACAAGACTGTGAAAAAACCAGTGTCAACTTGGGTCAGATTAATTCCTGTGCATATGGTAAGCAATGAAATTATAACCATCTTTCCTGATATTTAAATGAGAAAGTATCCTCACTAAAATTGCTTATCCATATAAAAATACATGAGAGAGTCTTATTACTATATTTCCCTCAAGTCATAAAAAAACCCATTTATAAAAGATCTATTTCTGTAGAAACAGCAACACTAGAGCATAACTTCTAACACAAATCTCCCTCCCCACAAGGGGAGAGATTTTTCATTTGGAGCTAAATGAAGCAAAATTTACATATGTAATCTTTTATTTAAATTAATATAAATTACTTACATGAGTGAGGCTTTGCAGCATCAAACTATTGATTAAAAAACATTAGTTCTTTCTTTCTTTCTTTCTTTCTTTCTTTCTTTCTTTCTTTCTTTCTTTCTTTCAAACACTTATTTACAGAGCCCTGTGTGGACATAAAATTTGTATCTGCATCTGATACGTGATCTGCAAACGTGGTCCGTGGATATCTGAGGATATAAAGTGGATATCCACAGATTTGCAGGGCTCTCTACTTATTTAGCTCCCTCTTGGCCAAATCCTGCTTGCCTTAATGTGAGAAGTCCCACTGGTTTCAATCAAGTGCCTAATACCTTTCCATGTTGATATAAACTCTTTGGAGATGCTGAGATATAGATTTGGTAAAGCAAAACTTTTTCTTGTGCTAATTCAAGATGGTCTTAGACCCTTCCTCCTCAAAAGCAAAGTTAATTTATTTAATATTTTTTATTAGTTATCATTAGTCAATGAAATTTACATGTGCATATGCAACATACTGTAAACTGAGACTGCACTAATGCCTTAATTTAGCACAGCAAACAAACACTTGCGTAACTTTAAGCATGAGTAATCCTGTTGGGATTAATCACATGCTTAAAGTTAAGCAGGTGCTTAAGTGCTTTGCTCCCACTGAGATGTTGCCTCTTAATGGATTTTGTGCCTGATATATATTCATTCAAGTCACATTTGAGTACTCAGTTCGATAACAGCACTTGCAACACAGACTATCATCTAAGGCCTGGTCTGTGCTTAAAAATTAGATTGACTTAGCTATCTTGCTCAGGGCTGTGATAAATTTTGCACTCTTAGTGTGGTAGTTAGGTCAACCTAACTTTCATTGTAGATGCACCTAGGCCAATGGAAGAATTCTTCCATTGACCTAGCTACTGCATCTCGGAGAGATGGATTAGTCACATTGATGGGAAAACCCCTTCCATCGCTGTAGGAAGTGTCTAAACTACGGTGCTACGGCAGCACATACCCTAAGACCCATTGACTTTCAGTGAGATTTAAGCTCCTAAAGACTAGATTTTAAAAGATATTTGGGTGCCTAAAGTTGCAGACAGGCCCCTAGAGGAATTTTCAATGTGTCCAGGTACCTAACTCCCATTTTGGGAATCCAGGCACGTTTGAAAATCCCATTAGGCACCTAGATACTGAAATAACTTTAAAATTTGGCCCTAAGGCCCAGATCCTCAAAGGTATTTAGATTCCTAACTTCCACTGAAATCAGTGGAAATTAGGAGCCTAAATATCTTCAAGGTTTTGGGTCTATGTGCTTATGTCACTTTTGAAAATGGGATTTAGGCTCCTAAATGATTAAAAAACAAACTACAAATGTCTTAAATATATTTACAAAAAAAAAAAAAAAATTAGGAAGCTGCCATCTTGACAATTTGACACTGTCATTTGAGGCAAAGGCATTGCAGATCAAAATCTGCATGAATGGGAGCCTTTCAGAATTTCTGTAAGTTGTATTCTAAGTTGTATTACTTTGGAAAATGGCTAAATTAATGGCGGTTAAAATGGCCTTTTTTGGATAATAGCCTTTGCCTTGTAACAACCTTGAAAGTCTTATGTATTTCATGCATTAAGATGGGAACTGTATTCTCTAAAACCTATTCTACACCGTTAGTTTAGCTCAGTGGTCCCCAAACTATGGGCGTGACCCCTAAAGGGGCGGGGAAGAACATTTGGGGTGGGCGTGGCAGGGCCCAGACCAGCCCCCACAGGGGGCAGGGAGGGAGCACCACCCAGCCCTGCTCTGTCCCCAGCTCCACTCTGGCTCCACCCCCAGTTGCGGCCCTCAGCCCTGACTATGGCTCCGCTCCTGTCCCCAGCCACGGCCCCTGGATCCCAGTCGCAGCCTGGCCCCGCTCCTGGCCCAGGCCTCGGCTCCCAACCATGGTCCATCTCCCGGCCCCACTTCTGCTCCAGCCACGGCCCCAGCTGCATCTGCGGCCTCAGCTTTGGCCCGAACCACAGCCCTGCTTCTGGCCCTAGCTCCCGACCCCTGGCTCCCAACCACGGGGGCACGGGCAGATTATATTAGGAGTCGGGAGGGCGTGACGTAAAACATTTGGGGACCACTGGTCTATTCTAGAGCTTCTATTAGGAAATATTAATACAATCGATAGACCCAATATTCTTGATATTTTCCATACCAAAAAGCTGAAGGAAAAGATATAGTGCCATTTTTAAGAGAATGTGTTTGTACCTCATAAAGCTACAGAAAAGGGCTCACTCAAAGCGGATGTAATGGCACTGCATGTCTTAAGGAAGTAGTAATCAGATATGGATCCTCTTAGTTGTAGGGAACTGGTTTAAAATTGCCCCAGATCTGTATTAACTCAAAGTTGTTTCCTACTGATGGCTGTTTTGTGGCCAATGAATGTGTGACATGAATTATTGGTCTCAGTTCAGTTCCTATAGGACAGCTGGCCTGACTGGTGGCAATCTCAGAAGTGAGCATAAGAAATGCAGCTATGGAGACTGATGTATCCTCTCATCCTTATAAGTGGTTCTTTCCAATCAGGACTAAAACACACTTCCCTACCAATGTAAATGATCTGCTCAGTGTAAACGAGATTAGAAACTTTTCCTTCTGCTACCTGTTCTGTAGCTTAGCTCTTCACATGCTTTGTCAATGACAAAAATAAAATGTAAGTTTACAAACAATACAATGTCCTACTTACAAGTGACTGATTGCTGTGCTGAATGTGCTGTCCTTCAGGTTTATGTTCTCCATTAATGCAGTTTGCTGTAGCCTTCCTTGTCAATTTTGAGCCACTGTCAATTTACCAAAAGTTTCCACATGGCTCTTCATCCTCTTTTGTGTGGGTGGTGGGAGGGGGAGAAAAGACAGTCAGGATTAATTGTCTGTCCTCTTGCTTCTATCATTGAGTTTTTCTCTCAATTCATATCTGTCAAGGCTTATAGGAACAAAAATTAATCTTTTTTTATTTTCTTATATTTCTTTGCAAAGTCCATTTTGTGTGAAGTTCTACTTTTGCCCCATTTCAAATGCCTCACTATATTTTTAATTTTAAGGGGAAAAAAACTAATCAGTAGGTCTCCTCACCATAGTGTGGGAGAATCAAACAAAAATTATCACCACAATACGAAGGCCCACATGCAGTCATTTACTTCTTTCTTTCCCTGAGGCAGCCTAGTGAATCTTCTTCTTTAGTTGGTAAAACATGTTTTATGCTTTGTTCTGCAAATGGTGAGATTTGTGGTATTTCTAATCTCTGCAAGTGAGTTCCATAGTGAACCAGTTACTGAGAAAATTCTATCCCTTGCTTTCCTAAGTTTTCCTCTCAAGGTAAGCAGTTTCATAATGACTGGGGAATATAACTCTCTGTGGAAAAGTGTACTTTACTGTAAACATGTTCTTCTAGACACAGAAGAGTTAGGAACATAGAATTTGCCATATCAGATTACTAATCCATCTGCTCTGCTTTCTACCCTTGGCAGTGGTTAATAAATTACACTTCCAAGGAAAGTGACCAGTTCCCCCCATGACAGGCTTGGCAAACTGTGCAGTCCTGGAAGTGTGGGAGCTTCCCTTTGCTTAACTTTTAGCTTGTATTGCCACAAAATTTGGTCACAAAATTATCCAGCTCTTTAAAACCAAGCCAAAGTATTTGACTATGTCACCATACTGTCACTTGGTGATTTCTGAGGCAGGAAAAAGAGGAACGATGGAGAAGTCAAATTACTTTTTTATTTTCGCATCTGTGGGTACAGCCTAACCTCCATCATACATTTCCATGGCATGGCTCATTTTTGTGATTTTTTTCTTTGCATGGTCAAAATAAGAAACCTTGATGGGCATTTACTGGAATGTCACTGTAATTAGGTCTACAAACCCCATATTGAACATAGAGGGGGGAGGAGAGTCTGACCTGTTTACAAGCAAGCAGCTTGATCACACCCCCATGTAGGTAGAGCTGCCAAGCATGGATAGAGGTTATAAAGGCAAGAGTACAGAGACGGAAAGGGAGTCAGAAGGGCATGGGACAGCAAGCACCAGCACCGGGCTGCCTCAAAGAAAACAGTCAGGAGACTGAAAGAGACCGCAAGCCCAAAAAGTGAAAGACTGGCAGGCTTAATTGAAGGTGAAGGTCCAGGAATTGACCTGACTGAGAGCAAACTAAGGATGGTCAGTCAGGAGAAGCTGAGGCTACTCAAGAGATTAACCCAAGAGGCAGTGACAGTCACCCTACCCCAGCCCACACTAACCTACTCCTTGAACAAGAGAAGGCAGTGGAATAGTTAGAGTACACATCCATCCACCCGTGGAAAAGATCCACAATAAAGAAAAGGCCCTAAATGCAGATAGTAAATTTATGACACAGAATATTTATTCTGGTACTTTTGACACAGTTGAAGCTTTCTGTTTAGTTTTTAATTATGTTGTCTCTTAACTAAGCAAGATTCCTTTAAAGGGAGTGGCCCATGAGGAAATGCAGTGATCTTGAATGGGCACAGAACATAGCATTATTAAGGATCACTGCTGTTCATTGTTTGCAGTGGTGTTGTAGCTGTGTTGGTTCCAGGATATTAGAGCAACAAGATGGGTAAGGTAATATCTATTACTGGATTAAATTCTGTTGGTGAAAGAGAACTTTTTGAGCTACACAGAGCTACTCCCTAACTCCCCCCACCTTTTTTTTTGTCCTATGATTGTAGAGGTGTGAACAGGCCACTTCACCTTGAATGATCCCTTAGAACATGTGTTAACTATTTATGCTAAACAATCTGTTCTACTGTGTATTTAGCTCTGACATTCTCAGCCTGGTCTACACTAGGAAATTAGGTTGGTTTAACTATGTCAGTCAGGGATGTAAAAAATCCACACTCCAGAGTGGAATACTCACTTAAGCCAAACAAAATCCTCATGTAGACAGCACTAGGTTGATGGAACACTTCTTCTGTCGACCAAGCTACCACCTCTTCGGGAGGTGGATTACCTACGCTGACAGGAGAAAAACCCCACCCCTCAGCATAGGTAGTGTCTACACTGAAGTACTACAGTGGTGCAGCTGTGCCACTGTAGGGTTTTAAGTGTACGCAAGCCCTGAGTGTCTTTCCCAGACAGGAAGAAGAGCTCTGAGTGGCTCGAAAGCTTGTCTCTCTCACCAACAGAAGTTGGTCCAATAAAATATATCACCTCACCCATCTTGTCTCTCTATTGCTATTCATTGTCATTCAGCTTGGAGCTGACAGTGGCTTCAGCCCAAGCTCGGAAGTAGTAGATACTCAGGCCTTGGCTACACTTGGGGATTAACAGCGCTGCCACAGCAGCGCTGTGAAGCACGAGTATAGTCACACCGCCAGCGCTGCAAGAGCTCTCTCGCAGCGCTGCAAGTCCTCCATCTCTCCGAGGGGAATAGCGTGCAGCGCTGCAGGCGCTGATTACACTGGTGCTTTACAGCGCTGCACTCGCTGTGCTCGGGGGGAGGCGTTTTCACACCCCTGAGCGCAGCAAGTTGCAGCGCTGTACAGCACCAGTGTAGCCGAGGCCAGAGACTTTGGATGAAGCTGAAGCTGAAAGTGCTAGATTCAAAAGTCACAGGAAAGCTGGATCTGGAATCAGCCAGTGCTTTTAAAATAATTTTTAATGCATTATAGGGAATATTTTTAAAAACTAAATATAGGCAAAAATATCCCAAATTATTTTTCCTTTGTTTCCTCCACCCCTTTCCTTAGCTGTTTAAATTACTGAATGAATCCATAATTGCTAAGTCCTCTTGGGCCTCTCTGTGTTGCTCTACATTTGTTTATATCGAACTTGCATTATATAAGCATGTTACTTCCCCCATTGAACTTAGTTTTAGATATAAACAAAAAACATATGGGTATAGTTGTCTTTATTTTTCTTTACATATACATTCTATTTCCTAATAATAATTAGACAGTCCAACTGCATATTCAAATCTGACTATTGTATCTGTCCATTAATTTAAACTACATTTGCCACATATCTTGCACCTCTTATGGCCATGCCAACCATGATCCAATTGCCAAGAAATGCAATCCCTGATTTGTTGTGTTGGTTGAAACTTGATTTCCTCCAGTTCTGGAGTTTTAATAGGATATGAAGGATTAACATTTTCAGGTTTTTGTGTGTGCACTTTGCAGTTTCCTGTTGTTCACTATGAATTGGTGCTTAGTTATCTACTTTGCTCAAGCTTTATGTTTGTAGCTTAGCTGGACTATTTTGAAAATGTCATCCCTATTGTTAAATCTGACCTTCATTCAGTAACTTTCTCAAAATGCTTCTTGCTACAAAACCCTACCAATCAACCATGGCTATGCATGTGGTAAGATGTGATTGCTTCTTACTGTGAAAAACTTAATTGTTTCATTATTATCTCATCGTCCTCCCCTATCCCACCCTTCTGTTTGCCTCATTCTTGCATTTGTATGTCAGATTGTAAATTTTCTGGGGCAGGGATTTTTGTATTTGCTTAATGTAATTATAGCACCTAGCACAAGTGCCACTGTAATTCAGATAATACATAATAACTCCAATCAATCATAATAAGTGAAATTAAATAAAAACTCAAGAAACTTGGACAGCAAATCAAATGCAATATAGGCCATAATACTCTGAATGTATCTGCATTACTTGTGTGTGCATGCCTTATTCCACCGTGTATTTTCACAAACCCTACCACTATTACTTTGTTAATTATAATTATTTTATTAATTGTTTTTGCATCACCCAAAAGGGTGCTAGGTGTTTTACAGTATAAATAAAAAGATGCAGTCTCTGCCCTGAAGCACTTACAACCTCATTTGAGACATGACTTGACAAGAGGAACTAGCAGACAGTAGTCAGGGAATGGGATGAGAAAGAACAGTTATATAAAAAAGAAGAACAGGAGTACTTGTGGCACCTTAGAGAGTAACACATTTATTAGAGCATAAGCTTTCGTGGACTACAGCCCACTTCTTCGGATAAGCTTATGCTCTAATAAATTTGTTAGTCTCTAAGGTGCCACAAGTACTCCTGTTCTTCTTTTTGCGGATACAGACTAACACGGCTGTTACTCTGAAACAGTTATATAGTAATAAAATCCCCTGGTTACTCCTTTTAGACATGAGTACATATAGCTACCCACCTACCAGAGAAATGAGTTTGATATAATTCCCTATGTAACTTGAGTGTACTATTATTTCACATTGTTCTAATGAATTTATTGCCCTCTGTATTGATATTCCATCCAACAGGAAGGACTCCTAAGGGAGATGTGTGTCATTCAGTATGCAAAGGAAAAACAGATCAAAACCCATCAAGTGAGACAGACTGTATTCAAGTATCCTTGGTAAGCAATGAAATTATAACAGCTATACTTAATAATTCACTGGATACACGACTAGCCATAAGAGCCTTACATTTGTTGCTTATCCATACAGAAGAAGCACATTCCCTCAAAAGTAAAACAACACGTTTTTGTTAATTTAATAACTTTGAAATTTATGCATAGAGATACAGATACAAAATAGTGTGATCTGTTCTCATTACAGTCTCTACTAGACCAGACACCTACAGTCCAAAGACAGAATCAGATAAAGTCTTATGTCAATGAAGACAATTACCCGATATACAAAATCAAAAAAGGAATCTTGCTGCAGACAAATCAGAAGTACCTACTTGAGAAGGTTAGAGAAAATGGGAAATCAGTGGGTCAATTCTACTCTCAGTTACATTGGTTTAAATCCAGAGCAACTCGTTCGGCTTTAGTGAAGTTATTGTGGATTTACACACGTGCGATTTAGAGCAGAATCTGGTTCTCTGAGATTATTGTAGCTTAAAAGGACATATTCAGCTGAAATTTGTCCCAAATTTTAAATTGTCTAAACACAATTTTTTTTATAAAACTGAAGACCAGTAGAAAATGTATGTCATTTTTTAATCAGATGAAAACTTGTATTTTAAACAAATAAGCTCTCCTCTGCAGTATTTGAAACCCAAACATTGCAGTACTGAGGGCCTGATCCAAATCTATTGACGTCAGTGGGAGTTCTTCCATTGATTTCAGTGGGTTTTGGACTGAACCTTAAGAATGTGCAAGTGAAACTGACCAGAAACAAATATGACACTGACTTAATTTCTTTTTGTTTTCCACCTCGGGGCAAATGCAAAAAGAAACAGAGAATAAACAGTGATATGTAAATTGAATTTTAAAAGTATTTCATTTTTAATAAACTAAGGTGATAATATAATAATAGAAATATGTTTGTTTAAAGTATATAAAATTTAAATTGACAGCACCCCTTTAAAACTTCTGATATTCTGGCTGGGCGTAAGATAGATACTCTAGTTTGAAAACAGTCCCTTAGAGTTCCTGGAATCCGCAGTAGAGACGCAGTTTCTCAGCCCTATCGGGGCATGGTTTGTCCTACCAACATTTGGTTACAGAGTGACAAGCGGCATAGATTTCCTGAACTATTGAACTGTAGGAATTTGAAGTAGGAAAGTGGTGTGAAAGATGCCTTGTAGGCACTCTTCCAGCTGACATTAGGTAGATGCTGACCTAAGGATTAGAGCAAGGATCTCAAACTCAAATGACCACGAGGGCCACATGAGGACTAGTACATTGGCCCGAGGGCCGCATCACTGACATCCCATACCCCTGCTGCCCCCAGCCCTGCCCCCACTCCACCCCTTCCATGAGGCCCGGCCCCTGCTCTGCCTCTTCCCACCCCCATTCCAACCCCTTCCCCAAAGACCCAACCCCAACTCCGCCCCCTCCCTGTCCCTATTCCAACCCCTTCCCCAAATCCCCACCCCTGCCCTGCCTCTTCTCCACCTCCTCCCCTGACTGCGTGGCTCCCCGCTCCTCCCACTCCCTCCTGGAAAGCGCTAAGCTGTTTGGCGGCGAGGCGCTCCTGGAGGTAGGCAGAGGAGCGGGGACACGGCATGCTGGGGGCGGCGGCAGGTAAGGGGAACTTGGCGGGCCACAGCAAATAATTCCGCGGGCCGCGTGTTTGAGACCCCTGGATTAGAGGATTATCAGGATTAGCGTACTCCTCTGAACAATTCACTTGAGTTTAGACTCCTGACAGTTAACCCTTTAGTTGTTCAGTGTTTCCCTGGCTGTATCTCCAGACTAGTTATCTTGGTACCAAATCCTCCTCAGTACTTAAAATATGGTGTTACTGGGTCTCAGTATTGCTTCTTTTCTTCCTATTTTGTCTATTTAGATTGTAAACTCTTGAGGGTAGATACTGTCTCACTGTCTATATGAAAGCATCTAGCACTATGAGGCCCTGATCTCAGTTGTATTGTAATATAAATAATTAATAACAATAACAGTAATATCAGTCACTCCAGCTGATGCAGCCAGCTGTGCTAAAAGGAATGTCTCTAACTCATGGTGGTCATAAAATGGAACAAGAAATTTGTCAAGAGCTTTAATTTATACTGGCTTCTCTGAGACAGAAGCAACCAATGTAAGGTTTACTCTTTGCAAACTGTAGCATTCAAACCCTGGTTCAGAGGAGACACAGAATGAATCATTGAAGCTACACATAGACTATCTCCTTGGGGCCAGTGCAGCATTATACAGTCAGTGCTTAACATGTAACATGAAACACTGCAACAACACAACATATATGATCTGTAGCCCATTCAAAGTATGGCTGGATCTATTAGCACCATCTTCTTTGTGATCTATCAGACTTTGGAGGTGACTCTGCTTTCAGAACAAAAGAACAGATGGGCAGAACCACCATCATATATTAAGGGAAGTAACCAAAGGAAATCACCTTTGGCACCCACCTGTTGACAATGGGTCTGTCTGCGCTTCAGCAGTGGATATCTTTGTCTAGTGACACAGTCACTGGAAAATGGGAAGATGGTCTTGGTATCCCTCAGATCAAAGTCTACTCATCTTTTGAGCTGTTTGCCCAAATGTGTACATTACATTTAATTTGTAATTACACTATAGTAAATACACCTAACTCTATATACGAGCTTTTTTATGGTGATAACCGGAGCAGTTGTAATTAGAGAAATGACTTGATAGATTTCTAAAATTATGTGTTTTTACATATATATACTAATATTAGATATGACCCCAAGGGAGTGATTCCTAGCTTGATTAGTACAACCCTTTTCCATCTATATCTAGTGGGAAAATTCTCTCTTCATAGTTGCAGGGTAGCTCTCAGCACCACAATTTCACCCTCTGGGAATTCCAGCAGGTAGCGAGGATAGAATATTAGCAACGATCTATGTGGGGCTATGAAGAGAATTTTGCCCTGACACTTTATGCTGCTCTTTGCAGGAATATTTTAGAAATATTTATACATGAAACAATAAGGATATTTAGATATAAAGATATACTTGAAGCACACATTGGGTTACCAAAGTGTGCTTCAAGTATTACACACATTGTTAATAAACCTTCAGTTTCATTTTATTAGCCATATCTTTAATGGTGGAATGAACTGACTTACGTTGAGGAGAAAAGCAAATGAACGCGGCTCTATTGAGAAGAGTGTATTCGGAGAACTCTAATTACATGAAATGCTATAGTAAATGACCTGCAAGACCAACACTATGAATATTAGATACTACTGTATAAGAGATAATATCTCTTGAAAAATTTCTCAGAAGAGGATTGTCTAGGGCAGTGTTCCTCAAAGTGCAGGGTGGGTGGTGAAGGACTAGCAAGGGGGCACAGAAGCTGTATACATTAAGATGGGCAGGAATTTAACAACACAAGTTACGGTTGCCAGGGACAAGGGTTTCAATTTCCTGAAGGGGTGGCACACCTTTCAAAAGTTTGGAAAACACTGGCCTTAGGGATGGAGTTGAATGGGATTCTATTCCCAACTCTGGCTCTAATTTGCTGTGTGACCATGGGCAAGTCACACTGAGTTAGATTTTCAAAACATGTCAGTTCCCATTTAGGCAATGAAGTGGTAGGATTTTCAGAAGTGCTCAGCACCCAGCAGCTCCCATTATTTTCCTATTGGGAATTATTTCAGTTACAGCAATATATGATGTTAGGTCATTGTCACATGATAGAGTTTCTGGTATGGTATAAATAAGTCCATATGGACTCTTTGACTTACCTCTCCCCCCTCCCCCCACAAAATCTATTTAACTACTTTCATTATTAGTCTGAAACTATAGATTAATTCCATCTGGGTTCATCTGACAGATGTTACAACCTATCATGAGGTAGTCAAAGGTACACCAGAGTTTCAGCAACATCTTGTTGTCAGATTCATAAAGACCTTGACACTTTTGAAACATCCCACTAAGAAATGTTTTGTGTCATGGAAAATTAATGTGAACCTACCCAGACTGTCAAAAGCTCCTTTTGAACCACCTAGTAGGTGTGAGTTCAGATTTCTTTCGTGGAAGGTTAATCTCCTGGTGTTAGTGAATTAAGTTCATAGTGTCAGGGCCAATCAGAGGGACGGCCAGGAGGGCCATTTGGCCTGGCCCTCAAGCTCAAAGGGAGTCTCAAATTCAGACACTTGTTAATTTTTTGGCATTTGATAAGTTTCGCAATTTATTTTTATGCGCATTCATATTGGACCAAAACGTGACACACTCTCTCAGCTTAGAGCTGCAAATTTAAGCAAATAAGAGATGTGATTTGGTAAAAGACATAATTTTTTTGTTAACTGATATAGATATTGTCATATTAAAGATTTTAAAATGTTCTTATATATTAATAAAACTATATTGGTTCTGATGGCACAAGATTAGACCATGGGTCGTCATTTGTTATTTTTATTATGCCTAGGAGCCTCAAAAGCTGGAAGTGGCCTGGGCCTCTCTGGAGCTCTGAGAGGGCCTGCATAGAGTCAGTTTGTTCTAAGCCCTATTGATTGATCCACCTTATACTAAATTTGGTGTTACACAGTCATCCAAGATTCTTCTCCAAGACAGTGATAGAATTCCACTTTAGTGAGTCTATTGTCCTGCCAACATTCTTACCACAACTATGTGCACATCCCAGAGGTTTTTCTTTACTATACTCAATTCTGGAGAATCCTCCTGGTTCTATCTGGAGTTGGCTAAAGAGGACTTTAAACAGATAGCCAAACAGTTATGTTCACCACTGCCCTGTGTGAGAGGATCATATCACAGCTCATTCTGGAAGAGGCAGAGCAGCTTCCTTTCTCACGTTCTGATGATAAATAGTCAAAAAGAAACTTTGTGTTCTTCTGTTCTGCTTTTGGAAGTCTTAGTTTCTTTCATCTGAAGGCTTCTGGATTATTGCCTCTTGGACACAGATGTCATTATCTCAGACCTCCTACACAAAAGCTTTCCTTAACTGAGGCCTCCTGGCTGTCTCAAAATTTTCTGGGTCAGCTACAGGCTCAAACTGTTCTCAAACTCAAGGCTGTCTCAAGCTTGAGACAATCTCAAAAGCAAAAATTCTATCAAACTGCCCATCAACTCAAAAATACTTATTTCAATTGTGTCTTTACATTGAAATACTTAGATCCTTATTGGGAACGACGTTATATATTTTTGGATCATTCATTTTTTCCCCATTTTTCCCAGCTGTTTTCCTGACCTCTTCCAAACCCCAAATACTACTTTTGGGGGCACAGAGCACCCACTGACTTCAACTGGAGCAACATGTGCATTGATAGGTGGAATCTGGTCTTTATTTTGGACCTTGTAGCTTATGTCATTGCATTTATTATTTTTCATTGGTAACTTTTCAGTAATGTAAAGTAAATAGATTTCTAATCTGCTAAAATGTTTTGCATGGTTTGATATTCCTCCTGTCAAAAAATTGTAAATTTGTTTTATGGAAAAAATGTTGAAAAAAATCATT
This sequence comes from Malaclemys terrapin pileata, assembly GCF_027887155.1. Taxonomy (NCBI): domain Eukaryota; kingdom Metazoa; phylum Chordata; order Testudines; family Emydidae; genus Malaclemys; species Malaclemys terrapin. Next base: position 133,440,058 of record NC_071505.1, read on the forward strand.
TTTTTGGAATACTTCAACTTTTTATAATAGTAAATAGTAATTTTTTGGTTTTCAGATTTTGGATTTTCCCTCCTTTCTCTCCCTAGTCTCACCATTTTTCTTTTTTCCATTCCCCACTCCCCTTTCTTTGATTTTTTCCATTGCAAAAGGGGGAAGGAAGAAGGAGAAAGACAAGGGGGAAAACAAAACAAACAATTTTCATGTTTTGGGGGTTTCATTTTTTCCTCAAAAGATCAGAACATTTTGAAAAAAAATTCTATGAAAATTTTCATTTTTGATAAAAGGCCATTTTTTGTTAAAAAAAAAATAAAGTTTTGAATGGAATATTTTGACAGCTCCAATTTCAACATTTCACAAAGACTGTCAATGTGACTTGGATATTTTGTTTTTAATCTAACCTAGAAATGAGCTCAGAGTCACATTATTTGTGTTGCTGTTACCCTTTTTTTGTTTTTGTAAAAGACCTTGTCCATGCATCGTCGCCTTATAAAATTTGCTATTATCAACTTCAGAAGGAAAATACAGGGACAAGATGAACTGAGACTGATAGTTATTCCCTGCTGGATCCTGCTGAGAATATAAAAATAGATCACAGAGATTTGCTATAAGTACTGAATAAAAGATCACTGAAGTCTGTTTCCTTAGTATTCCAAACCTAAGCTGCTCGCTCTCTGCAAGCATTTGTTTTGCTAATGGAAAGCCTAAAAGGCTGTCAAGGCGGGTGGAAGATTAAACCATAAGCAGAAGCGGGACTACTGAAAAGCAGTCAGTTCAATTTTCTGTTTTAAGGGCAAGTGGGAAGTGATAGATGGGATGCTGGAGGGGGGTGATAAATGATTTGAAACTATGAATCAAGGAGATTTTGTTTACAGCAGTAGAGCCAAAGCTAAGGATGCTTCTTTAAAAAATAATGGAAAGAAATGATACACCTTGCGTCTCAAGGGACAGTTTTGCAATCATGCTGAGCCTAATTGATGAACATGTTGTGCTGGCACTAAATCCTCAAAGACTAGCACCTCAGCAAATATGCTAATGTTCACAGTTGTGTTGGATATTTGGTTCATGGCACTGCTGAGGAACTGTAGTAAAGGAATATGTAATTGATACCAAGGAACTGTGCTGTAAAAGTGGTCAAATTATTATTTGTAGAGATGGGCCTGCTTGACAGATTTGGATTAGGCAAACGATGGTATGTGATTTAAAAGCGAAAAGAGAAAAATGTCAGGGAGACTGGTTTAAAACATGGAGAATTGCCAGTATGGGGGGAGAAGGGAGTGGCAAAAACTGTTGTGATCTCAGCTTCTTCAATGAGTGTTGTTTACAAATGAGAAGAAACAGAAGAATCCAGCCTAAGGTAACAGCAGTGGCATTTGTTTAGCTTTTATTCTTCAATACACGTGTTTGCATTATGTTTTGATATAGCTATTGTATGGAATAGACAATAAATGACAGAAGAGAGGAAGAAGACAGTTTCATCATTTGTGCTGTGTACAGTCAGTTCTGTATGTCTTTTTTAATGGGTTAATCGTTACACATATTTCATATAGTTTGAGGAAAGGGGAAATTGAGAAGAGGCAAATATTTAAGAAATGTATTTACACTAGGCAAGGTTTACATCTTTAAATAAAGATTATTTCAAAGGGGTTCTGCTTAAGTTGTAAGTAAATTATTGATTTTTCAGGTTCCCAAACTGTCCAGGGTCCTGCAAGCTGATTTCAAATTGTTCTTGTGGCTTTCACAAGGACTTTGTGACTAAGCAAATATCTTTTGACAGCATTATCTAATATTTTATTGGAGGGAGAAGGAGAGGGGAGGTATAGAAATCCCAATGTGTCAAAGCAGTCTGAAATCAAATGTTCTGCCTTTAAAAATGATATTTTAAGTGTTTAACTTTTAAATATAACTTTTTATAGTTGTATTGACTTTCTGGCTGTCTAGAAGGAAACTAATGCGGGGCCTCACTCACCAGTGCCTAGCTCAAGTTTTATGCCAGTGTGTACCTCCACTGAAGTAATTCAATGGTCAGTCAGGCCTGTTGTCATTAACTGTGCACATCAGAGCATTTTAGGAAGTCATCTAGGTATACAGAAACAGCTGACTGGCTGAGGTTGGCAGAGTCTGTGATGGCCCTATGTAAGGATAAGGTGAAAGAATGGTGAATACAATGACGAACCTGACTGGGACAGAGAGGATTTGGCTTCGCTGGGTCGGCCTCTCTAGCTCCCCCTTCAACTCATTACAAAGGTGATATTTGCCGCTACTGACCTTTGCCGGCGCTCCCCTGCCTGAGGGGCGCGCTACTGACCTTAGCCGGCGCTCCCCTGCCTGAGGGGCGCGCTACTGACCTTAGCCGGCGCTCCCCTGCCTGAGGGGCGCGCTACTGACCTTAGCCGGCGCTCCCCTGCCTGAGGGGCGCGCTACTGACCTTAGCCGGCGCTCCCCTGCCTGAGGGGCGCGCTACTGACCTTAGCTGGCGCTCCCCTGCCTGAGGGGCGCGCTACTGACCTTTGCTGGTGCTCCCCTGCCTGAGGGGCGCGCTACTGACCTTTGCTGGTGCTCCCCTGCCTGAGGGGCGCGCTACAGACTCTGGCTGGCGGCCGCCCCGCCGCTAATTCCCCGCTGACGGAGGCGTGACCCAGGCCGGCCAGTGAACTCATAGCTCCCCACCGCCCCTAACGGGTAGGTGGGTCGACGCGGATCACACTCCCCCACTGCAACTTGAGACCATTACTCCTTGTTCTGTCATCTGGTACCACTGAAAACAGTCTAGATCCATCCTCTTTGGAAACCCCTTTCAGGTAGTTGAAAGCAGATATCAAATCCCACCTCATTCTTCTCTTCTGCAGACTAAACAATCCCAGTTCCTTCAGCCTCTCCTCATAAGTCATGTGCTCCAGCCCCCTAATCATTTTGGTGCCCTCTGCTGGACTCTTTCCAATTTTTCCACATCCTTCTTGTAGTGTGGGGCCCAAAACTGGACACAGTATGCCAGATGAGGCCTCACCAATGTTGAATAGAGGGGAATGATCACATCCCTCGATCTGCTGGTAATATCCCTACTTATATAACCCAAAATGCCATTAGCCTTCTTGGCAACAAGGGCACACTGTCGACTCATATCCAGCTTCTCGTCCACTGTAACCCCTAGGTCCTTTTCTGCAGCACTGCTGCCTAGCCATTCAGTCCCTAGTCTGTAGAAGTGCATGGGATTCTTCCGTCCTAAGTGCAGAACTCTGCACTTGTCCTTGTTGAACCTCATCAGGTTTCTTTTGGCCCAATCCTCTAATTTGTCTAGGTCCCTCTGTATCCTATCCCTACCCTCCAGCGTAACTACTACTCCTCCCAGTTTAGTGTCATCTGCAAGTGCAGTCCAAGCCATCCTCCAGATCATTAATGAAGATATTGAACAAAACCGGCCCCAGGACCGACCCTTGGGGCACTCCGCTTGATACCGGCTGCCAACTAGACATGGAGCCATTGATCACTACCTGTTGAGCCTGACGATCTAGCCAACTTTCTATCCACCTTATAGTACATTCATCCAGCCAATACATCTTTAACTTGGTGGCAAGAATACTGTGGGAGACCGTATCAAAAGCTTTGCTAAAGTCAAGGAATAACATATCCACTGCTTTCCCCTTATCCACAGACCCAGTTATCTCCTCATAGAAGGCAATTGGATTAGTCAAGCATGACTTGCCCTTGGTGAATCCATGCTGACTGATCCTGATCACTTTCCTCTCCTCTAAGTGCTTCAGAATTGATTCAGCAAGGATTTCACTGTTAAGCCAAGCTGGTCGCCTGCCATATTTACTATTCTTTCTACACATTGGGATGGTTTGTTCCTGCAACCTCAATAAGGATTCTTTAAAATACAGCCAGCTCTCCTGGACTCCTTTGCCCCTCATGTTATTCTCCCAGGGGATCCTGCCCATCAGTTCCCTGAGGGAGTCAAAGTCTGCTTTTTTGAAATCTAGGGTCCATATTCTGCTGCTCTCTTTCTTCCTTGTGTCAGGATCCTGAACTCGACCATCTCATGGCCACTGCCTCCCAGGTTCCCATCCACTTTTGCTTCCCCTACTAATTCTTCCCTGTTTGTGAGCAGCAAGAAGAGCTCTGCCCCTAGTTGGTTCCTCCAGCACTTGCACCGGGAACTTGTCCCCTACATTTTCCAGAAACTTCCCAGATCGACTTGCACTGCTGTATTGCTCTCCCAGCAGATATCAGGGTGATTAAAGTCTCCCATGAGCATCAGGGCCTGCGATCTAGTAACTTCTGTTAGTTACTGGAAGAAAGACTCATCCACCTCATTCCCCTGTTCTGGTGGTCTATAGCAGACTCCCACCACAACATCACCCTTGTTGCTCACACTTCTAAACTTAATTCAGAGACTCTCAGGTTTTTCTGCAGTTTCATACCGGAGCTCTGAGCAGTCATACTGCTCTCTTATATACAATGCAACTCCCCCACCTTTTCTGCCCTGCCTGTCTTCCCTGCTTGTTTCCCAGGCTTTTTGCATTTGTGTATAGGCACTTAAGATAACTCGCTGATCATCCCACTTTCTCAGAATGAGACAGGAGTCCTCCCCTCTTGCGCTCTCCTGGTCGTGCTTCCTCCCGGTTTCCCATTTTCCCACTTACCTCGGGGCTTTGGTCTCCTTCCCCCCAGTGAACCTAGTTTAAAGCCCTCCTCACTAGGTTAGCCAACCTGCTTGCAAAGATGCTCTTCCCTCTCTTCGTTAGGTGAAGCCCATCTCTGCCTGGCAGTCCTCCTTCTTGGAACACCATCCCATGGTCAAAGAATCCAAAGCCTTCTCTCCATATTTCAGTTTGGAAAATCCACTAGTTGCCAGCTCCCATTCAAGCTCCTTGCTGGGCACTCAGATAGTTAGAGGTAAGTACCCAAGCATTTGAAAATTGTGGCCTTTCTGTGTCTCATTTTCTTCATATGTAAAATGGGAATAATGATACTTATCTGCCTTAATAAAGTTCTTCAGGCTCGACAGATGAAAAATGTTCTTGAATTGATAAATATTATTAATTTATTACTGTTATTCAGTAGGAGTAGAAGCGACTTCTAGTAGTAGCAGGCATTGTGAGTAAGTTCTATAGGAACGGATCGTTGGCAAATAGTTTAAGTTTTACAAACTTTGCTTTTATTTTGTCATATCCCTCCCATCTGCAGGCACCCTACAACATAGCTGGGCAAGTATTCTGAAATCTAGTGGCCGGCAATTCTTTTTCAAAGTAGCTGGGATTTGTTGACAGCGGTTTGTTTTGGATTTTGTTTTTTGTTTTTGTTGAGGTAAATCTTAGAATTCATGGCTCCCCTTCAAAAGCCCTACATTACCAGTTTATTTATATTTTTACACTGGCTAAGAAGTGGATTTAACATTCTTGTTCACATATTCTATTACAGCTAATAGGACAGCAGTAGTTTTAAAAGCATTGCCTGTATTCTCTAGCAGCTAGGCTCATGACACTCTATGGGGACTAGGAGTACTTGTGGCACCTTAGAGACTACGAAAGCTTATGCTCTAATAAATTTGTTAGTCTCTAAGGTGCCACAAGTACTCCTGTTCTTCTTTTTGCGGATACAGACTAACACGGCTGTTACTCTGAAACTTGTCTATGGGGACTGTTGTTTTTAACCTTCTCTGCTTCACACTGTGGTCTGAGTATAATGGCAGTGGCAGCATTACAATACAGCAGTGATCATGTGCCGGTGGGCCTGATTCATTGCTGCTCAGCACCTCATTCAGTCATTTACACACTGCAAAAGAAATGCAAAGTGGGTGTAAAATGCTTTCAAATCAGAATGGAAGCATTTCGTATCCACTCTGCACTGGAGTTAATGACAACGCAAGGGGCAGGACCATGATCGCCTGGGCTCAAAATTTCGAAGAAGGACACAAAATGAGTGACATAAAAACTTACATTACCTCTAGGTGGTCCCTATCTGGAGTCTGAATTTCCTATTCCAAGCTCTGTACAATCTTCCCTTTGAGTCTAAGATGGAAGTCCTATTTGTATTTTTAACCTATAGATCACTTTTTTTGGTAGTAATTGTCTCTACTCTCTGGGTTTCTGAACTATGAGCAAATATAGTGCCCATCTTTAAAAAAGGGAAGACCGAGAACCCAGGGAACTACAGACCGGTCAGCCTCACTTCAGTCCCTGGCAAAATCATGGAGCAGGTCCTCAAGGAATCCATTTTGAAGCACTTGGAAGAGAGGAAGGTGATCAGGAACAGTCAACATGGCTTCACCAAGGGCAAGTCATGCCTGACCAACCTGATTGCCTTCCATGATGAGATAACTGGCTCTGTGGCTATGGGGAAAGCGGTGGACGTGATATATCTTGACTTTAGCAAAGCTTTTGATATGGTCTCCCACAATATACTTGCCAGCAAGTTAAAGAAGTATGGATTGGATGAATGGACTATAAGGTGGATAGAAAGCTGGCTAGATTGTCGGGCTCAACGGGTAATGATCAATGGCTCAATATCTAGTTGGCAGCCGGTATCAAGCAGAGTGCCCCAGGGGTTGGTCCTGGGGCCGGTTTTGTTCAACATCTTTATTAATGATCTGGATGATGGGATTAATTGCACCCTCAGCAAGTTCGCAGATGACACTAAGCTGGGGTGGGAGGTAGATATGCTGGAGGGTAGGGGTAGGGTCCAGAGAGACCTAGACAAATTGGAGGATTGGGGTAAAAGAAATATGATGAGGTTCAACAAGAACAAGTGCAGAGTCTTGCACTTAGGAAGGAAGAATCCCATGCACTGCTATAGGCTGGGGACCAACTGGCTAAGCAACAGTTCTGCAGAAAAGGACCTGAGCATTACAGTGGACAAGAAGCTGGATATAGATCAGCAGTGTGCCCTTGTTGCCAAGAAGGCCAATGGCATATTGGGCTGTATTAGTAGGAGCATCGCCAGCAGATCGAGGGAAGTGATTATTCCTCTCTATTTGGCACTGGTGAGGCCACACCTGAAATATTGCGTCCAGTTTTGGTCACCCCACTACAGAAGGGATGTGGACAAATTGGAGAGAGTCCAGTGGAGGACAATGAAAATGATTAGGGGGCTGGGGCACATGACTTACAAGGAGAGGCTGAGGGAACTGGGGTTATTTTGTCTGAAGAAGAGAAGAATAAGGCGGGGATTTGATCGCAGCCTTCAACTACCTGAAGTGGGGTTCCAAACAGGATGGACGTAGTCTGTTCTCAGTGGTGGCAGATGACAGAACAAGGAGCAATGGTCTCAAGTTGCAATGCGGGAGGTCTAGGTTGGATATTAGGAAACACTATTTCACTGGGAGGGTGGTGAAGTGCTGGAATGGGTTACCTAGGGAGGTGGTGGAATCTCCATCCTTAGAGGTTTTTAAGGTTTGGCTTGACAAAGTCCTGGCTGGGATGATTTAGTGGGTGTTGGTCCTGTTTTGAGCAGGGGATTAGACTAGATCAGGGGTCTCAAACTCAAATGACCACAAGGGCCACATGAGGACTAGTACATTGGCCCGAGGGCTGCATTACTGACCCCTCCTCCCCGCCGCCCTTGGCCCTGCCCCCACTCCACCCCGTCCATGAGGCCCCGCCCCTGCCCCGCCTCTTCCCACCCCTTCCCTACCCCCATTCCAACCCCTTCCCTGAAATCCCCACCCTGGGGGTGCAGGAGGGGTGTGGGGTGTGGTGGGGGCTCAGGGCAGGGGGTCGGGGTACAGGAGGGGTGCAGGTACGGCAGGGGGTTGGGGTGCAGGATACGGCAGGGGGTCAGGGTGCAGGAGGGGTGCTGCAGGGGGCTCAGGGCAGGGGGTTCGGCTGCAGAAGGGATTTGGGGGGTGGGCTCTGGCCCGGCACGCACCAGGGACAGGGCAGGCTCCCTGCTTGCCTGCCCTGCCCTGCCCTGCCCTGCCCCCGTGCCACTCCGGGAAGCGGCCAGAACCTGGGGGAGATGGGGCACAGGGGTCTGTGTGTTGCTGTTGCTTCAGGCACTGCCCCCAGCAGCTCCCATTGGCCGGGAAATGGGGAACCGCAGCCAATGGGAGCTGCTGGGGGCACTGCAAGAGCAACACACAGACCCCTGTGCCCCCCCTTCCCCACATTCCGGCTGCTTCCTGGAGTGGCACGGGGGCAGGGCAGGCAGGCAGGGAGCCTGCCCTTCCCCCAGTGTGCGTTGGGCCGAAGCCACTCTAGGTAAACACTGGGGAAGGGCGGGGGGGGGGCCGCAAGGAGCTCGCGGGCCGCAGAAAATAACCCCGCGGGCCACATGTTGGAGACCCCTGGACTAGATGGCCCCGAAGGTCTCTTCCAACCCTAATATTCTGTGATTCTATGAACTAACAGCCCTTGCTTTCAAGTCCCCGTTTTACTTTTCAGTAAGCACAATGCTGTCCTATCTTCGGTATCATCTTTTGTTCATACATACCCCACTGAATACCATTAGACTCAAGAACTTGTCCTTCCTGACAACTCTTTACCTCCAATGAGACTGATAGATGTCTTCACCATTTGGATATAAGAAGGGATAATAAATTAGATCTGAATAAAACATAAGATTTCCAAGTGTCTGAAAGTTTGTCCAAAGAAATATCAGATGTAAGGCTCACACTAAATGTGTTACTGTCATAGGTTAGGTTTTAACATGTGTTCTGCGCTTGAAGGAAGGTCATAAATATACTCTATAAGGAGCACATGAATCCGCTGGGTGGAGAGGGAAAGTACTTCACAAGACAAGATTTTCATTGTTTCCATTTGGTCCTTCACAAATACTTCTACTAAATGTGAATGAATAAAGACGTGCCTCTACCGATGCACAGTTAGGCAGGATTGGTATAGCTTCTGGTTTTGAAAAGTAATGCTACACTGTTGGTTAATTTGTAATAATCTAATCTATCTATGTAATTCTAGCTCGAAAGTTTGTCTCTTTCACCAACAGAAGTTGGTCCAATAAAAGATATTAAATCACCCACTATGTCACTCTAATATCCTGAGACCAATTCAGCTACAGCAACACTGTCAACATCTAATAGAAGGCTGACCTGGTCCACTTGGAGGACAGGCAATTATTTGTACCTGTACGTAGCATTTCTCTGATGGCAGATGGCACTTTCTTACCATTTTTCCATTTTTGTTCTGTACTGTTACTGTCATTGTATCAGTAATGTTGTTTTCTTACTATTGTCCTGTTTCTGACAGGTATCTTTTGAAGACAATTTCAGGGGATGAAGGATGAACTTGTGGTTAAGGCACAGTTCAAGGAAACATCGCTCTATTTTTGTTATTTCACAGACTCCTTGTGTGATCTGGGCAAGAGATATAACTTCTCTGTGCTTCGGTTTCCTCATTAGTAAACGGGGAATAATAACACTACACGAGGATAGGTGCTCCGATACTGCACTGATGAATCTCATCGAAGTATCAGTAAAACATTTATTTAAAAATCTGTTGGTAGTTTATAGTTTGCTCTTTCTGGACACTACTTTTTACTTTAATGAAGCTTGTGCAAGAATCAGTTTTATTTTGAGCAGGTGCCTGTCACCTGCTGTCTTCTAAGTATAGCTCTTCATAGTAAGGATCATGACATTTGCAACTGAGGAAGGGAAGAGAAGCTTTGACATGGCCCATTTGGTGGTCAAAAAATCTGCTGTACATTTGGTCACTTATGTCTTTTCAAGTTTGATTGAAGAACCTATCTAGGGAATGACTTTGTCCACTGGAGAAATACCACATATACATAAGAAAATCGTGTGTTCTGTCAAGAATAATGTAAAATAATAAAATGTGAAAAACAGGAGGGTGTATGTGGTAAATCAAGATAATACCACAGGAGACATCCCTTATAATGAGAGACAGTTGAAAGGCATGTCCAGATCCTTTATTGTTCACTTCTTCCTAAGCAGCCCCTTGAGAGTTTTGTCAAAGTATGGACATGTTAAGGGTCAACATTTGGGAGGGGAAGGTAAGGCTTTTGATGCTGTGGAGACCTGTAGAGATGTATTATAAATCATTCTAATGAAACTAACTAATGTGCTCCAAACAAACTGGGAGGAAATCAACATGTGATATTTTTTGATCACTTGCCCTGCCTGATGTGCCTGGTACCGTAGGTCACAAACAGAATGGTGGCTTATAAACAAATGTTCTAGCAGATAACAGCTGTGAGGGGGATAAACAGTACTTACCCCAATGTTAAAAATACATTACATGTATGCAGACCTTTTTCTCTGAGGCTCACAACCTATTTCACATCAGGAGGGTGCTGCACTGGTACCAGACAGTATCAGAACTGTATTTTTCACTATTAAAATAAATGCTGAATTTGTTTATTACTAGCTAATTTCTTTACTGAGTAGCCTTAATGGAAGTTACTCATATAAATCCTTGATACACCAGGAAGAGATGAGATTTGGAGTCTAAATACTCAATGTGTTAATGTACACATAAGCATGCTTGTTTGTGTGCACACATTTGTGTATGCAGGTTTTAAGTTAGACCCACCTGTTGTATCTTTTTACCATTTTCTTTGAAGCCTGCTATTTGAAGTCTGTGTATTCTCACTGGTGTAGAAATTGGATTACTATAATGACAGCACATGTTCTAATTGGAGTGTAAATTAGGGAGATGTGTCCCCTTTGGATGAGGATTTTATATCGGTGCGGATTTTTTTGGCAGGAGAGGTGGAAGAAACTAGGAAAGAGAAGAGAGGTATGCCTATAGCTTAGTGTGAGAGCGTTGTTCCCAGGGGGCACCTGATGGAGCTGTGTATACAACAGTGAACATCAGGGATAGTACCAGCCATGGGAATTGCTTAGACCTCTGAGAATATGGAAAGACATGTGCTTGTTCTTTGACTGTGTTGTCAGAAAATAATTCGGGGTGGATTGGTAAAGATGATAGCTGGTCAGGAGAGTAGCTGTTGTGGATGACTGCGTATTTTAAGTTTGAAAGACCAACCCCTAATATTATTATAGGTGATATCTGACTGTTCCTGTGATCTTTAGGGCTGATGCTATGTGTTATGTCCTCTAAATAAAGAGTAATGGACTGAGGTGTAATTTGTGCATACTTAAAAAACGGCATCATTATTTGCTAAGGAGTAAAGGAAGGATGGCTACCTTTGATACAATTATTCTTCTTTAATCATTCTTGGCCTTTTAGTTCTGTAAGGTGCCTCTATAGCTCCCAGGAATCCAGGTGCCCAGGGGACAATGTCAACAACCTGGACATGGAAAAGGAGTATTATTATTCATTATTTTTATTATATAGCACTATAAATATGCACAGCACTTTACAGAAAGAAGAACACAAAGAGAACACAATCCCAGGGACAGATATAACTCCCATAGAAGTCAGTGAGAATTGGATTGGGCCCTAAATTTGACAAGAGTCAAAATAGGGTGCAGAGAAAGAAGGGGTGAGTTTTCAAACAACTGAAGATAGTATATGATCTCACATATGCAGCGTATAGTTTTGAAATGGATTATTAGATGCAAAAAGCTAGAGTTTAGTATTTTGAAAATTCTCAATTGGTGTTAGTAGAGATGGGTCCCCATTAGCTAAACAGTTGAAACAGTGGTGTGTGTCGGGCAGGAACTGTTAACTGTACTCACTGCGAATGAGAGATTGGGTTTTATGTACAGTTGATTTATTCATTGATTTCTAAGCAAGAGCCAGTTCATTCTATTTTGTTTACAGAATCAGAGTCATACTGGGAAAGCCCATTACTTGGGAGTGTTGGGGGAGGGGGAGTGTACAAGGATCCTTCCCCATTTCACAGTGCATACAAGAGACACTCACAATTACAACCCCTTCTCTGGGGGGAGTGCAGAAACCAGGGCCGCCGAGAGCAGGTTCGGGCCCCGGTGAAAAAAAATTTTTGGGGCCCCCGGCAAGGGCAGACCGGTTAAACATCTGGGGAAACCGGGCCCTGGGTCCCCTTCCGGACCTCCAGGCCCCGGTAATTTGTACTGGCTTCCCCTCCCCCCCCTCTCGTCGGCCCTGGCAGAAACTCCTCCCTCAGTGAACCCACAAGGGTTCATGTCACCCCAAGGGGGCAGACAGGAGATGGGACCATGGCCTATCCTCTTCCCATCTTGCACTGGAAGAAGCAGGCTGCACCATTCCCAACTTGGATCACTAATTAAATGCCACAATTTGGTCCTCAGTAAACAAAGTACAATGTCGAATTGGAAAGACCATTCTGAATGTACTAATTGACAATCATCCATCCAGGCAGGCAGTCTTGGTAAAGAAATTACACTGACTGTTTAACAAGCTCTCTGTGACTGAAAATTTTACAAATAAATGACTCAGAAACAACCCTTTTTCAGTGTCACAGGCTCTAGATGATTATTCAGTGAAGAACAAAGTTGGATAGCAAATATAACAGTTAATTTTGTTCTATTTGCCATTCCTGTTACTGTTTCCTTGCAATGATAAATATGGAGAATTATGTTTGGTCTAGTGGGAGGTGGAGAAATGGAATAGGTGGCCCCTGAAAGAATTCTGCAGCAGCTAATAGTCACTGTTGGCACATTTTAGAAAGAAGATTTAAATCTGAAGCCAAGCAGAAGGCTTATCCATGTTTCAGATCAGGTGTGGTATGTAGATGAAACTGATCTTTACATGCCCTGACTAGATGATGGTGGACTTTCTAAAATCCCTTTTGAAATGGAATGAACACCTGTCAGGCAGTTAGCAGCTCTAACAGTTTTGCTGCCACAAATAACTGACAAAGTGGGAGAAATTTTTGTATTTCTGCTGCATTTTGAGTGAATGAGTGGTAGTGCATTTGTTACTACTTTTAAATGCATTGCTGGATTTGATATTTTCTGTATCATGTTGTCTCTTTGTATTCTTACAGTCTTCATTCGGCTTTGATAGAGGCCTTAGTGGATAAAACCCCCATTTAAAAAGGAGAAAATGGATTCTGTATTTGATGCAGCTGTATATTTTATATGAGCTGTATAATTCTAGTATGTTCAGGGTTTTTTGTACTAGAATTGACTTGCATTTTAATTATTGCGCTGGCAGAAATTTCATTATTCTGCTTAAAACAGTACTAAATTATATGAGCTAATGAGAATAAGCCTGTCTTTTAGACTATGTTGCAATTATGTTGCAATTGCTGTTAATTTTTTATCAAAGTAGCGAGTACCCAGTGCAGGAGTCTTTGTGTTATTGCAGATTATGTACCGGTAGCAGATGGTGGACAGCACCATGATCTTCTTTAGGTAACTGAATGTGGCTAGATGAAAATCAATAAGATTTGATTTGAAAGGACTGGAATAGCAGGAGGGGTATGGGTTGGGACTGAAGTTCAATAATAGAGCTGTATTGTGGCTTAGTACTAAAATAGCAGAGTAGTACTGAAGTGAAGCCAAGGCAGTAGGAACGGGAGTAATGGAAGCTAAGAACTGTTGAGTAGAGCTAAGAACTTGATGACATCTGGAAGGCTGAGGTGTTAATGCCTATTTTACTTCAGTCTTCACTAAAAAGGTTAAAGGTAACTAGATACTAAACATGATTAATATTATATACAAGGGGGAAGGAACGCAAGGCAAAATAGTGAAAGAACAGGTTAAAGAATATTTAGATAAGTTAGAAGCATTGAAGTCAGCAGAGTCTGAGGAAATTCATCCCAGGGTACTTAATGAACTACCTGTTGTGGTCTTGGAACCATTAGCAATTATCTTTGAGGACTCCTGGAGGACATGTGTGTCCCAGAGGACTGGAGAAAGGCAAACACAGTATCTATCTTTAAAAAAGGGGAATAAAGAGGACCTGGGGAATTTATAGACGATTGTACCTAACTTGGATACCTGAAAAGATACTGAAACAAATTATTAAACAATCAGTTTGTAAGCACCTAGTGGATAATGGTTATAAGGAATAGCCAGCATAGATTTGTCAAAAACAAATCACCCCAAACCAACCTAATTTCCTTCTTTGACAGAGTTACTGGCCTAGTAGATGGGGGGGAAAGCAGTAGACACAGTATATCTTGATTTTAGTAGGGTTTTTGACACAGTCGCACATGACATTGTCATAAGCACACTAGGGAAATGCTGTCTAGATAAAATTATTATAAGGTGAGTGCACAACTGGTTGAAAGCCATACTAAAAGAGTTATCAATGGTTTGCTATCAAGCTGGGAGGGCATATTTAAGGGGGTCCTGCAGGGATCAGTCCTGGGTCTGGGAATATTTAATATTTCCATTAATGACTTAGATAATGGAATGGAGACTATGCTTATAAAATTTGCAGATGAAACCAAGTTGGGAGGGGTTGCAACCTCTTTGAAGGACAGGATTAGACTTCAAAACAACCGTGACAAATTGGAGAATTGGTCTGAATTCAACATGGTGACATTCAATAAAGACAAGTGGAAAGTACTGCACTTAGGAAGGAAAAGTCAAATGCACAACTAAAAAGTGGGCAATAGCTAGCTAGGTGGTAGTCTTGGGGAACAGGATCACACATTGAATATGAGTCAACAGGGTAATGCAGTTGTGAAAAAGGCTCATGTCATTCTGGGGTGAGTGTCACATGTAAGGCATGGGAGTTAATTGTCCAGCTCTGCTTGGCATCGGTGAGGCCCAGGGCCAGTGCAAGGATATTTCGTGCCCTAGGCAAAACTTCCACCTTGCGCCCCCCTCCGGCCCGGGGAGCCAAGGCCACCCTAGCTATTTTGGTGCTCTATGAAGCCCCAGGCCTCCGTGGGGGGGTTGTGTGGGGCCCCATCCCAGGCCTCCACGGGAGGGGGGGGCTGGTCCCAGGCCTCCGTGGGGGATGGGGGCTGGCCACTTCCTGCGGGAAGTGGAGTGACCTGGCCCCAGCCTGCTCTGCTCCCCTGGGTCCCAGCTGTGCCACTGGCGAGTGTGTGTGTGGGGGGGGCGATTCCTCCCTCCCCCCAAGCCTGGCAGCCAGGGGAGCAGCGCAGGCTGGGGCCGGGTCACTCCACTTCCCGCAGGAAGTAGGCAGCCCCCCGTCCCCAATGGAGGCCTGGGGCCCCAGCCTGCTCTGCTCCCCTGGCTCCCAGGCTTGGGGGGAGGAGAGAGGGAGGAACCGCCCCTCCAGCACTCACTGGCAGCGCGGCTGGGAGCCAGGGGAGCGGAGCAGGCTGGGGCCGGATCACTCTACTTACCATGAGGTGAGTGCAGGGTTGGGCCTGGCTGCAATCTTCAAGGGAGTGGGGGCTGGGCTGGGGCGGAGCAGGGGCGGGAAGAGGCGGGGGTGGGGCAGAGCCATGGGGAAGAGCCAGGGAGCCCCACCTGCGGCATCTCCCAGCCCTGTGGTGGCCCCCCTCCGCCCGGGGCGCCCCCCCTCAGCAGCTCCCCAGCCCCCCTCCACCCAGGGAGACCCCCTGCGGCAGCTCCCTGCTCCGGCCTGCGGCGCCCCCGCATGGCAGCTCCCCACCCCTCCTCCGCCCAGGCAGCCCCCCCTGCGGCAGCTCCCCGCCCCAGCTCACCTCCACGCCGCCTTCTCCCCTGAGCACGCAGGCGCCGCTCCACTTCTTCCGCCTCCCAGGCTTGTGGCACCAATCAGCTGTTTGGCGCAGCAAGCCTGGGAGGAGAGGAGACTTAGAGAGGAGGGGCATGCTCAGGGGAGAAGGCAGAGCGGAGGTGAGCAGGGGCGGGGAGCAGTTCCCCTGCACGTCCCTCCCCCCCGTTACTTACTGTGGGCAGCCCTCCCCGCGCTCCCCTGCCCCAGCTCACCTCCACTCCACCGCCTCCCCGAGTGCGCTTTTTGGCACCCCCAACCACTTGGTGCCCTAGGCGGCCACCTAGTTCGCCTAATGGTTGCACCGGCCCTGGTGAGGCCTCAGCTCCAGTGGTGTCCAGTTCTGGGTGCCACACTTTAGGAAAGATGTGGACAAACTAGAGAAAGTCCAGAGGAGAGCAACAAAAATGATAAAAGCTTTAAAATCCTGACCTATGAGGAAAGATTGAAAAAACTTGGCATGTTTAATTTTGAGAAAAGATGACTGAGGAGGGGACCTGATAACAGCATTCAGATATGTTAAGGGCTGTTTCAAAGAGGACAGAGATCAATTGTTCTGCATGTCCACTGAAGGTAGGACAAGAAGTAATGGGCTTAATCTGCAGCAAGGGAAATTTCTGTTAGATATTAGGAAAAGTTTTCTAACTATAAGGGTGGTTACGCTCTGGAATAGGGCTTCCAAAGGAGGTTGTAGAATCCCCGTCATTGGAAGGTTCTAAGAACAGGTTGGACAAATACCTGTCAGAGTTGCTCTGGGTTTACCTGGTCCTACCGCAGCGCAGGAGGCTGGACTTGATGACTTCCCAAGGTCCATTCCAGCCCTACATTTCTATGATTCTATGTATAATAGCAGGTTTCAGAGTAGCAGCCGTGTTAGTCTGTATCCGCAAAAAGAACAGGAGTACTTGTGGCACCTTAGAGACTAACAAATTTATTAGAGCATAAGCTTTCGTGGACTACAGAAGAAGTGGGCTGTAGTCCACGAAAGCTTATGCTCTAATAAATTTGTTAGTCTCTAAGGTGCCACAAGTACTCCTGTTCTTTTTTTTGTATAATAGCAGTTGCTGCATGTTGGCTTTAAAGTGCATGTGCCAGCACTTAGCCAATTGCTGTTGCACTCACTATCTTACTTCCATTAACTCCAAATTCAAATTCTGGCTCTTCCAGTCGAATTGCTTGTTCATTTATTTTTGATAGTTCTTGTTTTGATTTAATTATGTATGAGAATACTTCATAATGTGTTAGTAAATGTGTCACAGTGTATTTGTAAAACCAAAGAAGATTCAGTGATATGAGACTTCACTACACACCCTGCTATTAAATCTTCACTAAAAACTAGGAAGAATGCCATTTTTGTGCAGCTTGAATAGCTTGAAGATTAGAGAAGTGTTGATGTGTGAGGTTCTGCTGTATCTCTGGTTCTCTTTCCTATTTTGACTTCTTTCTTTAAAATCTTGCTTTTACAGTAAACTCATGGATTGACTAATAGGTCACAAAGTATGGTAGTTAAGATGGTTTCTATAAATATGACCTTTTTCTACCAACAAATGCTTTGGGTTATCCCAGGAACTTTGATGAGTTAATAAATGTTTAATTTTTTCACTGAGTCAGGAGTATGCAAAATTGAAAATAAATGATTCCTCTTTGACTATGTGTCAGTCTATATCCCACTGTAGGGTGCTTGTGCCCATCATGTTCTTAAGATTGGATTCTTTTGAATAGCAGTGTTTCTCAGGGACGTTCATGTGCTGCGTGCCTCAACATATTCCTATCAATGTTTACTGCTGAAAATAAGCTGCGGGGAAAAACCAGGTCCGCTATTTATTCTGAAACACGGTGCAAGCCCTGGTACCAGTCCCTTGGCACTGCCCATTGAAGAGGTCTATTCTTCTTCTTCATCCCTGCAATGTACATTCTCGCCACTTTTGAGCAGAGAACATTCTCCTATGAGATCTGTGGTGGACATCACTGAAAGGGCTGTCTGCTTTCTTTATAGGGCTCAGCTGCTTGTGTGACAGGAATGGCATTGGATTAGCCAATATCAAACAGGCCAGCCATACCTCAATGGCAGGCCATTGCGGCCCTGTTGGGTTTACTGGGGTCTACCCTCACAGGCCTCTAGGAGCCATTTGATAGAGAATTCAAGGAAGAGGAGGAGATTACTCTGCCCATCAGCTTCTCTGACCAGACTGCCTATGCCAGACTAGCAGGAAGAGCTAGACCTGGAGGCAGAATAACAACAATGTCATAGAATCATAGAACTGGAAGGAACCTCAAGAGGTCATCAAGTCCAGTCCCCTGCACTCATGGCAGGACTAAGTATTATCTGAGCACCTCTGACAGGTGTTTGTCTAACCTGCTCTTAAAAATCTCCAATGATGGAGATTCCACAACCTCCCTAGGTAATTTATTCCAGTGCTTAACCACTCTGACAGTTAGGAAGTTTTTTCCTAATGTCCAACCTAAACCTCCCTTGCTGCAATTTAAGCCCATTTGCTTCTTGTCCTATCCCCAGAGGTTAAGAAGAACAATTTTTCTCCCTCCTCCTTGTAACAACCTTGTATGTACTTGAAAACTGTTTTCATGTGCCCTCTCAGTCTTCTCATCTCCAGACTAAACAAACCCAATTTTTTCAATCTTCCCTCATAGGTCATGTTTTCTAGACCTTTAATCATTTTTGTTGCTCTTCTCTGGACTTTCTCCAATTTGTCTACATCTTTCCTGAAATGTGACACCCAGAACTGGACACAATACTCCAGTTGAGGCCTAATCAGAGCGGAGTAGAGCAGAAGAATTACTTCTCGTGTCTTACTTACAACACTCCTGCTAATACATCCCAGAATGATGTTTGCTTTTTTTGCAACAATGTTACCCTATTGACTCATGGTCATGGTCAGCTTATGGTCCACTACGACCCACAAATCCCTTTCCACAGTACTCCTTCCTAGGAAGTCATTTCCCATTTTGTATGTGTGTAACTGATTGTTCCTCCCTAAATGGAGTACTTTGCATTTGTCCTTATTGAATTTCATCCTATTTATTTCAGACCACTTCTCCAGTTTGTCCAGATCTTTTTGAATTTTAATCCTACTCTCCAAAGCGCTTGTAACCCCTCCCAGGTTGGTATCGTCTGCAAACTTTATAAGTGTACGCTCTATATCATTATCTAAATCATTGATGAAGATATTGAACAGAACTGGACCTATCTAGGTAATTTTTAACTTGTTCTTTCTCTATTTTAGCCTCTGATCCTACCTCATTTTCACTGACATTCACTATGTTAGACGTCCAATCACCACCAACCTTCTTGGTGAAAACCGAAACAAAGAAGTCATTAAGCACCTCTGCCATTTCCACATTTTCTGTTATTATTCCACCTCCTCTCATTGAGTAATGGGCCTATCCTGTCCTTCGTCTTCCTCTTGCTTCTAATATATTTGTAGAATGTTTTCTTGTTCCCCTTTATGTCTCTAGCTAGTTTGATCTTGTTTTGTGCCTTAGCCTTTCTAATTTTGTTCCTACATACTTGTGTTATTTGTTTATATTCATCCTTTGTAATTTGACCTAATTTCCAGTTTTTGTAGGACTCTTTTGGGATTTTTAGATCATTGAAGATCTCCTGGTTAAGCCAGGGTTGTCTCTTGCCATACTTCCTATCTTTTCTACGCAGTGGGATAGTTTGCTCTTGTGCTCTTAATAATGTCTCTTTGAAAAACTGCCAACTGTCTTCAATTGTTTTTCCCCTTAGACTTGTTTCTCATGGAATCTTACCTACCAACTCCCTGAGTTTTCTAAAGTCTGCCTTCTTGAAATCCATTGTCTTTATTTTGCTGTTCTCCCTCCTACCATTCCTTAGAATCATGAACTCTACCATTTCATGATCACTTGCACCCAAGCTGCCTTCCACTTTCAGATTCTCAACCAGTTTCTCCCTATTCATCAAAATCAAATCTAGACCAGCCTCTCCCCTAGTAGCTTTCTCCTCTTTCTGAAATAAAAAATGTTTCACCACCAAAGGCCTGTCATCTTTGTTGCCCAATGAGGCGGTGTACTCAGCCCTGATATCAGCATGAGGTTATTTTGAAGCATTCCAAGAGCTGTTTAATAGAATTGCTGAGACTTTGGAACTAGAGACATGGGTCATATCAGAGAAATCTCACAGGTTGTTTGACATCCTGACAACTCTTGGTCCAATCAAAATCACCCTACCTATACATGAGGCACTGTTTGACCCAGCTAAGGGCCTGTGACAGATGCTGGCCATGATAACAACAAGTGCAGAATGGGTAGAGAGCAGTACCAGGTCCCTCAGTCTGGGTTAAAGTACTTCTATGCCCACCACAACATAGGCTCTTTAGTCATTTCAGTGATACAAGAGAAATCTAAATCAAACAAGAGTACCCCTAAGGAGAAGGACACAAAAAGGGTCAACCTACTTGGGAGAAAATCTTATTGCTCTGTCTCATTACAACTCACTGTGGCAAATTGCCAGGACTTCCTGGACAAATGGAACTTTTTAACCTGGTATAGCATGATGCCCTTTTTCTGGAAATTCCCATATGACAAAGGGGGCGGGAGGACTCAGGAGAATAATCAAGGAAGGCCAGTTGGAGGCCAAGATGGCTACACAGATGGCAATGGGCACCTCCAATGCTAAGGCCAGATCTATGGCATGGCAGTGACTACACATTGAGTATCCTGGCTCCAATCATCAGGCATCCCTAGGGAGGTACATGTAATGATCAAGGACCTGCCCTCTGAGGGCAGTGAATTATTTAGCAAGTGAGCTGACAGCACTCTCTAAAAGACTGAAAGGCCACCTTGCATTCCTTGGGGATTTACACACCAGCCCCATATTTCAAGCCATGCTGTCCTCAACTCAGTCATGATAACAGGTACCATGTTATCACTCCATGTAACCAGAGTATGATGCCAAGAAGATGATGTACAAGAGGAGTCTCCAGGCTTCTTCCTCCTCAGTGATGCATCCTACTTCTGTGGCACAGCAACAAATTTGACAGGACTCTTGGGAGCCACATCAAATCCAGGCCAGAAAGCACCACCTTTGAAAGCGGCCTTACCCCATTCCAGCATTGGACGGATGCGTGTTGGAGATCATCTCCCATGGCTATCTCATTCAGTTCCACTCTTTAACCCTACTGTTTACCTACCACCCTTCAGGGACCCTTCTCACAAGCAGGGCTTTGGAGCTGTGCTTCAGCTCTGCTCCAGCTCCAGGCAAAAACCTGCAGCTCCACTGCTCCGGAGCTGCTCCAGGCTCCAGCTCCAGGCTCTGCTCCAAAGCCCTGCTCACAAGAGCCTGTTACAAGCAGAAGTCACCTCACTGGGGAGCCATAGAGGAGGTGCCACCACAATTCAGGGGGGAAAGGTTTCTACTCCCTGTATTTTCTGATTTTGAAGATAAAAGAGGGTCTTCATCCTATCCTAGACCTAAGAAGATTCATCAGATCTATACATCATCTCAAGTTCAGGATGGTAACACTTGCCTCCATCATTCCATCTCTTCAAGCTCAGGACTGGTTCATAGCTCTGAACTTGCAGGATGTGTACTTCCAAATAACCCACAGGAAGATTCTAAGATTCACAGGGGGGCCCAACCATTACTAACCCAGGGGCCTGCCTTTTGGACTCCCCCTGGCAAGAGTATTTGTAAAATGCCTGGCAGTGGTGGAAGCACACTTAAGGAGAAAGGGAATTCACATCTACTTATGCCTGGATGGTTGGCTGATCAGAGGCAAATCCCAGAGGAGACCACAAAGGTCCTGCACTATATATTCTAACTGTTCTCCAGACTGGGACTCCTTGTGCACTATGAGAAGGCACTAAGATACTCCTGTTGTGATTATTGGACCTACTAAGTTACTCTAAGCTCAACTATAAAAAGTCTGTAGAAGTTCATAAAATGTTACAATAGATGTGAAAAATAGGTCAAGCTGTTTACAATGACAAATGTGCAAGAAAACCAGACCAAGAAATTGTATTAGTCCAAACAATGTGGCTACTAATATAAGTCAAGGACTGTGTTGAGATCATACTTGGTAAACAGAAAAAATTTAGCTATGTCAACTTTGGCCTTACAGAAACAGATTTAATTGGTGGACAATATAATGAGGACAAAATCTGCCCTTTTTGGGGTCCTTAAAAAGAAACTGAAAAAAAGAATCATCTTCCCCCAGCTCATCTCCTGACTTACCAGCAGTTGGTAACTCAACTCATCTTGACACATCTAAAGAACTTTCTTCCTGAGAGGAAGGTTGGTTGGGCTTGCTCTTGTTTAAGGAACTTTGTTTTCACTTGTGAGTGCTGGAAGTTATCCCACTATCATGACGTCCAGTCCTCAGCCCAGCAGTGAGGATATCTAATTGCCAGCACGGCAAAGGCACGTAAAATCTGTATAGTAATCCCTTCCCTTGTTGTATGACTTTCTGCCTTCCGTTTCTTTCCTCCTATCCTGTCTCACTCTCTTGAATTTTCAAATCCTGAAGTCAAATATACTGCAGTCATCCAAACCTGCCTTGTCTAAAAAGAAAGGATCCAACCAGATAATGGCCCTCATCAGATTGTAACTAATCAAGGTCCAAGCAACAAATGTCTTGGTAGACTTTCCAGCCAAAGCATCCACTTGTAACTAACTAGCAGTCCCGTATTCCAAAAATATCAACAAAAGCCATGTTTCACCCATCTTTTCTCTCTTGTCTTTCCTTACCTTGTGTCTGTGAATGCCCTGCACATCAGGACTAAGAGAAAAATTAACAGTTTCCTTTTCATCAATGAAAAGTTGTTCTTAAACTAAGAGACTCTGATACTTTAACTCCAAAAGGAAAGAGACTTTAATAAAATCTGAAGTTTGTTTTGCATAATCACTCAATCACAGTGTCAGTATAAATGGTTGTTTTAATTTCCTGTGGGTTTCTGTGGGTGTATTTAATCAATAAACTTGCAGTATAAATAGATGCTTTTAGGTGTTTGCTAAGTAACCGGGTAAAACCAAGGTCTCTATTTAATATTAGCCCTGAATCCCCTATCTATCACTGTTTCATTGTAGATAGTGAAAGTGTTTATAAATGCCTTTAACTTTTTAGGCCTTTGAAATTTATATCGATATAGCACTCCCTCCTTTCACTTCATTATTTATATGGCAAGTTAATCCCATGTGATGTTCATTCTCTTATCCTCTCCTCAGGGAGAGAAGTATGTGCAGTGGCATTTCTTGTTTTGGTAGGGTTTTTGTTTTCTCCTCTCCCAACCCCAAACTCCTTTACACCTGCCTGGTGCTCCACATCCTCATTAGTCACTTGGGGCTAGATTTATGAAGGTATTTAGGTATAGAGGCATCTACTTAGTATTGCCCTGGGAAAGTGAGAGGGACTAATGGAGATTTGTACTTTCCAATATACTTTCCAGAGCCTTTTTACAGTCTTGTTTCAAGGGAGTTATGCATGGAGCGTTTACCATATCATTCATTATATCATACCTACTCTGTAATAAGGACCAGACTCTAATAGTGGCCACAACAGTGCAAATCCAGATTAATTCCGTTAAGATCAGCTCCTTCAGTGAAACACTAGAATGGGTTACTTAGGGAGGTGGTAGAATATCTCCATCCTTAGGCCTGGTCTACGCTGGGGGCGGAGGATTCGATCTAAGATACGCAACTTCAGCTACGAGAATAGCGTAGCTGAAGTCGACGTATCTTAGATCGACTTAGAATCACTTACTTCGCATTCTCGCGGCGCGGGATCGACGATGGCCACCGTTCCCCTGTCGACTCCGCTTCCACCTCTTGCCATGGTGGAGTTCCAGAGTCAACGGCAGAGTGATCGGGGATCGATTTATCGTGTCTACACTAGACGCGATAAATCGATCCCTGATAGATCGATCACTACCCGCTGATCCGGCAGGTAGTGTAGATGTACCCTTAGAGGTTTTTAAGGCCCAGCTTGACAAAGCCCTGGCTGGGATGATTTAGTTGGGGGTGGTTCTGCTTTGAGAAGGGGGTTGGAATAGATGATCTCCTGAGGTCTCTTCCAACCCTAATCTGCTATGATTCCTTGTAGTCAATGGAGTCACTTCCTAGTTATATGAGGGTAACTGAGGTTAGCTTTTTGTCTCACTGTGGGGGATACCAGCCATTTTCGCCAGTTTGTTCCATAAGTGAGGGAGGAGATGGAAGTTTTCTTCCCACCTTCCTCCACTATGGAATGAGCAGGGAGTTCTGCCCTCCCAAGCTCTATGAATACCTGAGATCAGCATAGATTGCAAGAGAGCCACTCAAAGTAGCATCCAACTGTGTAAGGATATCTGCCTGTACACCAGCTCCAAGACTTTCCTGTACCATATTCTGGGGATCTGCATGCTGGCAAGGATCCAGGGACAGCACCAGGGAGGAAGCACTACCCCTTCTGGAGGTAATCTGTGAGTGGAGGGTCCCTTCATGCATGGATCCTGGTGGGACAATCTCTGACAAAGGTGGGGACATTTTAAAGGAACACATGTAATACATTTGTTTTGTACATTTCTGAAACATGATCTGAATGTTTGCAGGTCTGGTTGTTTAAATGCTACCCTTTTGTGGATGGAAGGAGCATCGAGGACCCCATCCTGCATTCTTTGTACACCCAAAACTCTCATGGAACTTTTGTAATGATTGTGAAGCCCTTGTTTTAATATATATGTTGCTCTGTATTTATGTTAGAAAAGGGCAAGATCAAAGAAATGCACCTTGTACTTGGAGCAGAGGGTGGTGAGGTTTGTGATGGTTCTTAGTTCCTGGGGGAATTCATTGGACTGACCCTGGAGAAAGTTCTGTCTCCTGCACAGATGAGCTTTATTCTTATTCTAGAGCATTCCACTGTGCCAGAGAACAGTAGTTGTTGACCACTGTCTTTATCCTGGAGTCGAAGATCTGAAATCCATAAAGCAGCAACATAAAGCAATCCATTGACTTTTGTCAAGCATTATGCCCTTGATATGGCGGCTGGGCCTGATGCCAAATTCCAGTGAGCAATACTTCAATCGTTATTTGAGTAACACAGCTGGCAGTCCTCATTCCCAGCTTCCAGAGGGGATATTGCTTACTAGTCACAGTGTGGAAGAAGAAAGAATGGTTACATACGCTACAGTAACTGTGCTTCTTTGAGACGTTGTACTCTGTGTGGGTCCCACTGCCTGCTCTCCATCCCTGCTCTTCAACGTCCGCAACAACATGATCTTTGAATTGTGAAAGAAATGAGAGAGAGTCATGGCTGATCTACCCTTTATGCCCTAGTATGGGAGCACACGGAGGCACATGGTGCATGTATAGCCCCGACAGACACTGCTATTCAAAAGAATCCAATCTCACACACAAGGTACACCTGCACCCTACAGTCGGATCCACATTGACTACGACATTTTGAAGAACTACAGTTGCTGTACAATACGTGGCCATTCTCTCCATGTTGTAACATTGTTTTTTTATGGGAGAAGTTCACGCAGTAACATAGAAGCTCTGGAAAGCCTCCTGCGGCAGAAGACCTGTTGTGCTCGTCTCCTGCTGGGTGAACAGCTGTGTTGTGTGATCATGTGGGAAAACTAGACTCTGATCCCAGCAAGACGAGTGAGCCGGTGCAACAACAGGGTTATAAGGCTGATAAGTCTGCTGTTGTGCAAATCCAGTGGGGAAAAAATCCTTTGTTGGGGGGCGGGGTGAGGGCTGCATGGATCCCAGTCCCTATTCCAGCCCATCTGGATTGTTGAGTGAATTCCATTCCTCCCCGGCCCTATGTCGCTCCATCACACAAAGGCCATTTACTTGGGCTTTTTGCTAAATTTCACCTGGTTTGCAGCTTTCCGAGTATTTAGTGTGGAGCATTAGGGAAGATTGCACCCATTTGTTGGTCAGATGAATGAAAAATAGTGCATTAAGAAGGTACCTTTGTGCAGCTGAGCACAAGTGGTTATTGGAGGTTCAGCCTATTAACATATATTTAGACCCCCCCGTTCCACTTCCATCAAATAGGATCAACTTGCCATTCAATATGGTGACGTGAAAGGAAGGAGAAAGTTTTAAAGAGAGAGCAGACAAAAGGAGATGGTATAAGAACAATTATTTGTCTGCCCCTCCCCCATATATCAACCACTCAAGGAGAAATAAGCTGTACCCCACAGCGGAATCCAGTAACAGGCATGTTGGCACTGCATTTTCAGTACTGGAAGGCATTCCGCCACAGGGAGGGGACGGGCTAGAATCTTGTTTCATTTACACCAGAAACTCCACTGATGTCAAAAGAATGATTCCTGCTTTACATCAGTGTAACTGAGACCAGAATCTGGCCTCATGACCTACACTTTTAAATCTGGTGTTAAACAGATGTTTACAACAAAAGTATTTAATCTTATTTTGACACAGCTAAAAGTCCCATCGGAATATGAAAAACGATTAGCTGCTTAGCACCTTGCAGTCTGTTTTTTTCAAAATGCAGTGACTGGTAATCTAAATAGCTGTGCTATTTTCTGAAGGACTAATGGATGGTATTTTATATGTCTAAATAAATGGAGCAGTACATGTTGTCATTACATTTTTACCATCGATTAAATTATTGTAAGCAATTTAGTGCTAATAGTGCTGATGACACTAAAAACATTGTAATGTAACCTTTCAGAATCACTTTATTGAACAAAACTTCAAACCATCTTTTTCAGTCGTCCCAAGTAGATTCATTTTCTCAGTCTCAACTGACGGCTCAAGAGAGCAATCATCTGGGATCTAGCAAAGTCTTCCGTCAGGTACGTGAATCTTCCATCAATGTTAAAGAATGCCCTGCTGCTTGTTTTCCAGGAGAGCACCTCACATATAATAAACCTAAGTAGATGGTTTCCTACAATGGGGGGCGAGACAAATAGTCCTTTTCTTCCCCACCAGCTGTGGAATTTTGTGTCTAGCACCTGAGAGCAGTCTGTGGTTCCACTAGTCATTTAGTAGTATTTTGAACTATGGCTGCTGCACACTGGGGGACAAACATCTTCCCCCCCACCCCGTATGTTCTCATGGGAAACTCTATGAGTTTCAACTCTAAGAATTTCCAGTCCCTTCCATTGTATTTCCTGTGAAAGGAACAACTTATTCATCTCAGGAGCTTGGTTTGGGTTTTTTAAGAAAATACAGGAAAAACCCCTTCTCGTTATAAGCGCCATAGGAACCAGACTCTCTCCTTCTTCAGAGCTTTGACATTCTACAGGAGTATAAAACTTTCAACACATAATCTATGGTCCTGATCCTGCTAATGATAGCACACAGGCAATCTCTTTCAGGATCGGAACCTATTTTTGCATTCAAATCTGTCTACAAGAGGAAGGTTACCCAATATGGTAGCTCCCACCAGTCACAAAAGTTATTACCACACACATCAATAACTGAGTTTAAAGCACTTGTGATGCAGCAGTGTTTTGCAAATAACAAAAGGACCTAGACCTGGACGCACAAAAGGCGTTAGGCACCTAAGTCCCTTTTTAGGCACCTAAGTCCCAGTGCGATACACAATTTTCATGGAACCCTGTAGGCGCCTAAACTCACTCAGTGCCTATATTTTGGCCTCTGGGCATTTGCACTGTTGCCTCTTTCTAGGTTTCAAGACACCTATCCCCCGCCTAAACATCAGCAGTTCACAAAGCAGGGGAAGATAGGCATTCGGCTGCGTAAATCACGTATGGAGTCCAATCCT
This sequence comes from Malaclemys terrapin pileata, assembly GCF_027887155.1. Taxonomy (NCBI): domain Eukaryota; kingdom Metazoa; phylum Chordata; order Testudines; family Emydidae; genus Malaclemys; species Malaclemys terrapin. Next base: position 133,467,284 of record NC_071505.1, read on the forward strand.
GTAGGCATTCTCAGAGACTGCCTACTGGATCGGGCCCATCAGGTGAGTTCACACAAAACTGGGGAGGAGGGATCTCAACCTCCCTCATAGCTTTTAGCCCAGTGATTTAGGTACTCACCTGGGATGTGGAAGACCCCGGTTCAAGTTTCCCCTCCACTTGGAGGAGGAGAAGGGATCTGAACAGGAATCTGCCACATCTTAGATTAATGCTCTAGTCACTGGGATAGTCGGATGTGGGGCTCCCTCAGTCTCTCCTTTTGAAGGTATTGCACTCTGGATAAATAATGAGAGAGTCATTAGAGTGGGGAGATTGGATCCTCCCGCCTCCCAGATGAGTGCTCTAACCACCAGGCTATAGAGCCATTCTGATGTCATGGGGGGAGCGGGCGGGAGGAAGGATGGAGAGCGAGAGCGAGCAGAAGCATGAAAATGACTCTCTAGTCTGGTGGTTAGAGCCAGGATTTTTTTTCCACACTTAACTCAGAAATTGCTGACTGAATTTTTCTCACATTTTCCAGAAAAAAATATAACATTTCGGCAGAAAAATATTCCACAAAATTTCAACTCAGAAGGTGAAATTTAAAAAAAAGTTACGAGAAACTAAAATTAGGTAGTTCTAAGGAAACTCATGCCATGAATTTATAGTGGAAACTAGTGCTGCTGTTTTAATGTATCTGTTCATCTATTAATAATTGTGTTCATGTACATTTTTTATACGTTTTTGGCAAATCAATTTTAAAAGCATAGAAAAGTTGTAGAGGTCACTCCTTCAAACTAAGCTGTTTTGTTAAAAAAAATCTTTACCAGCTTGCCATGTAATTTTTATTTATTTGACTTCAGAAATTCAATAGCAGTGTTAGTTCACTCCCTCATCTGGAAGGCCAAACGAAGCACAATTTCATTGTAAATGCCGCCAGACCTCATCCACAAGACAGCAGCCTTCCTCACATAGCAAAGAACCTGCAGAATGTGCACCTATTGCTTCAGGTGAATTAAAGGACTTTTTATATGGAGTGTAGTTGTAGCCATGTCTGTCCCAGGATATTAGAGAGACAAGGTGGGGGAGGCAATATCTTTTATTTGACCAATTTCTGTTGGGGAGAGAGAGAGAGAGAGAGACCAGCTTTTGAGCCACACAGAGCTCTTTCAGGCCCTGAAGATATTATCTCACTCACCTTGTCTATCTGATTGTTAGACACTTTTGTTTCATGTTAACCAATTTGTTTCTAATGGACCTAGTGGAATTTTAGCAAATCTGATTAGGGACCTATCTGGATGTTTGTATATGTGTAGATAGATATAATTTACTGAAGATTTTTTTTCAGTTTCTATTTTCACTAGCACAGCTTCAATTTAAAAAAAAAAATAGTGATGGGTGAATACCTAAAAGATGTGGCAGCTAATTTGGGATATCCCCATAAGTTTTGATGATTATCCAAAATTACTTCAACCTTTTGAAGTCCTCTTCAGTGTTGGCATTTAAAAATCCAACCAGTTCCTTCTCTCTTCCTCATTCTTCCCAACTGCTCTGTCCTTCTCTGATCCCTGCTCTCTAAATTCCTGTCTTTTTTTCTTCCATAAATCAGATCTCTGATCTAAAGTGGTGACTCACATTCTTTATCTCTACTATGTTGATCCTTTTTCCTTCCTATCTTCGATGTTACTGTAACAAATCTGTGGTGGTGGAGTCTCAGCAGATTTGGCAGGTTCTACTGGGCCCTGTTCTGATCTATCTTCAGATCTTATGGGCTAGAAGTATTTCTGGACATAGGAGCACCCAGGGAGTCAGCACCTATGTACAGAAAAAAATTAGTGGGTGCTTAGCACCACTGGCAGCCAGCTCTTCCCCTCCCCCCCAGCTCCTCCCTGCCGCCAGCAGCCCCAATTATCAACTTCTCCCCCTCCCTCCCAGCTGTTCTGCAGTGTGCAGGAGGCGCTGGGAGGGAAGGGGAGGAGCGGGGACGGGGCATGGTCAGGGAAAGGGGAGGAAAGAAGTGGGGAAGAGGCAAGGCGGGGTGGGAAGAGGCGGGATGAGGGGTGGTTTGGGGGGAAGAGGGGAAGTGGGGGTGAGGCCAGGGGCGGAGTGAGGATAGGAAGTGGTGGGATGGGGGTGGGGGTGGGGACTTGGGGGAAGGTGTGGAGTGGGGGCAGGGCCTGGGGCAGGGGGGGGGGTCGAGCACCCCCTCCCCGCCCCGAGTAGAGAGGAAGTTGGCTCCTATGTTTCTGGATCAGAATTACCCCAGAATGCATTTTGCCTGAGATGCCATGGAATGCCTGGAGAATGCATGCTTTATAAACAGCAGCTTGTTAGGTAGAGGTTTACTGAGACCCTGCCATGGGTTGTATAACCTGTTTAGAAATGTTTGCGTAAGGGTTGAGTGGAGCTCTAGGGCTCACAACAGCATACAGAATGGGGTAGAGAGGCTGCTTACCTGAAATGATTCGAACTATCAAAAATGTTAAATTTCGCAGCCTGATGCAGCCAAACATTCCTGCACAGACACATGCTCAAGTCCATTGCAGTCAGTTCTTAAGTTTCAACTCTAAGAATTTCCAGTCTCTTCCCTAGCATCTTCTGTGAACAGGTTAATTTACTAATCTAAGGGTTTGGGGAGATTGTCTTGTGTTTTAAGAAAACACTTAAAAGCCATTGTTATAAGAAGAAGAACAGGAGTACTTGTGGCACCTTAGAGACTAACAAATTTATTAGAGCATAAGCTTTCGTGGACTACAGCCCACTTCTTCGGCTTATGCTCTAATAAATTTGTTAGTCTCTAAGGTGCCACAAGTACTCCTGTTCTTCTTTTTGCGGATACAGACTAACACGGCTGCTACTCTGAAACCTGTTATAAGAAGATACATAGAGGCTAGACGACTTCCTAAAGCAAGGCTTAGAAATTCCACAGGAGTGTAAAACTTGCAATATACAAGTCATGTTTAAATGCTTTGGTAAATCAGGGCCCCTGTTAGGATGGAGGTTTGGAGGATGTTCTTTTGTTTTGTTTTTTTCTAAACCCGTTTGCTCAAGCTTAGAAGTAAAGAGGCGCACTTTGACTCCTGGAATCACAGAAGTCAGAAATGGAAAACATCGCTTAGATCATCTTGTCAACCTCCTCAGCAGAAAGACCAGGGCCAGATCCTCAACTTGTGTAAATTGTCATAGCTTAATTGAAGTCAATGGAGCTATGACAGTTCACACCAGCTGATAATTGAGCCCCAAGTATTGAATAGACATGGAAACTGAATTCTCCCTTTTCCCTTAAAGGTGTCTCTCTCCAAGTCAGAATGAAGGCACATTGTAAGGGAAGTTTCCACTGTTGTTGCCCATGCTGTACCTGTTCTGTGGATAAATGGAGGACTATAGTCTCCAAAGCTTCCAGGCCTTTTTTCAGCCCTAAATTAACTTGAGAATATAAGAACGGCCATACTGGGTCAAACCAAAGGTCCATCTTACCCAGTATCCTGTCTTCCGACAGTGGCCAATGTCAGGTGCCTCAGAGGGAATGAACAGAACAGGAAGTCATCAAGTGATCCACCCCGTCGCCCATTCTAGCTTCTGGCAAACAGAGGTTAGGGACACCATCCCTGCCTGTCCTGGCTAATAGCCATTGGTGGACCTAACCTCCATGAATGTATTTAGCTCTCTTTTGAACCCTGTTATAGTCTTGGCCTTCACAACATCCTCTGACAAAGAGTTCCACAAGTTGACTTTAAACTTTAAAATCCCTAATAAAGTCCAAAGCCTCCAGAGCTTACTTCTGAGTGGGCTACAGGCAGCAGTTTTTCTGTAATGATAGGGATGAGCTGAAAACGAGTGAAAATACAAGAAAGCAAAATGAAAATCTTTGTTGTTTGGCAGGAAAACAGATCTCGAGGCCAGACACATTTTTCCCGATTTAACCTTGCAGAAAACCTGCCTGAAGGTGCTACCAGAGTCCAGCCCAATAGGCCGGAAATAGAAGGAACCAACACCAGTCTCAAGTTGCCTCTGACAGCTCCAGGTACAATATGAGCAGAAACAATGCATGCTAGAGAGAATGATGTAACAAACAGCACTCACTAAGAAGGTGAATTGCTGTTAGAGTTCACTAAAATGTCTTTCTTGGGGAGGGGATGGAGGAAGGGATGCATTAGAGGAGTTTTAAATATAATTTAACTGTTGATATTAAACAAAAGTGGAACAAATAGACTAGTGCAAATATATAAGTGACGAGGATCATAGAATCAATCATAGAATCATAGGACTGGAAGGGACCTCAACACGTCATCTAGTCCAGTCCCTGCAAAGAAACCATGACAAGGGCTTGTCCAGGATGTGTGACCTTGTTGTGTGAAGGCAAGTCACTAAGGGTCTCTCTACACTTGGAGCTGGGGATGTGATTCCCACCTTCAGAAGACATACTTACTTGCACTGCTCTCATTGACCCAGCACATTAAAAATAGAATTGGCAGTATGAGCTGCAGGACGGTCTAGCCTCCCTGAGTATGTGCCCATGGTCTCATAATTTTTTCCGGTATTTGTTACCCTTTACGATTATTTTTAACAGATTTCTAAGTGAAATGTCAATTTGAAATTAAAAGTCAAAATGTTTCATTTTGAAAATGTCAAAACAAAGAATTTCAACTTTTTCAAAAAACACATTTTTACATTTTTTATCTGGCTAAAATTATTCGCTGACTTCTACCCCAATCTGTGAATAATTCCATTTGAGTGACAAATACATGTTTTGGCAAATAAACTATTTAACCCCTCGCCCCCCCCCCCCCCAAAAATTCACTTGGCTGTAGCTGCTAGTTTCAGCTCTTTACAAAAATATTTCCCCTAACAAGAGAGTAGCAGAAGGACAATATTACTCTGGAAATCAATCATCAGTGACTAAATAAAAATAAGGGCATGGTAGAGCAAATACATCCCCACGTTGAATTGAACTCACTGCTGAAACTCTGTTATATAAACAGTGCCTAGATACTACTAGACAATAATTATAGCCTGGTGATGGATCCATTAAAATATACAAACAGATAGTCATAAGCAACAACTGTCCAGTATATGATGACTAACAGTAAATTCTCCCTTCTGATCAGAGTGGCAGATCTCAGCTCTGACAGTCTGATTTCCTCAGGTGCAGGAAGCCTGTCATATATGGCACAACATAAACAAACAAGACATTGGAACTGAAATTGCCCTGTTCTTTCAAGGAGAATCTCACCCTCCTTACAGTAAAATTCCATGTGCAGTTATCAACAGAAAAATATCAACCCGTATTCCCTTTTATTCAAAGGCACTTGTTCCAGTGATTTTGACTGAAATGGGTAGGTAAGCTATAGTCTTTAACCTTCTGCTTTCCCTAAGTTTGGACTTGCTGAAGTAAACTTTTTAAAAAAAATTGACTTGACACAAGGACACAGCGTGACACTCGGGTGACAGGAACAATTCCAGGCTCTTCAATTGCTGAGAATTTTACTTAAACTAATAAAGCTGGCTTCAGACCAATATGGAGGCAAAATTAAGACAGCTAAAACAGCTCATTGGTTTGACAGTTCAACAGAGATCCTCTGTAGCACTAGAGGACTGATGCTAGGTTTAACCATTATAAGGACTAAATCCATTTGTTTTCTGAGGCCTTTGCCTGAGGGATGGAAGACTGTTGGACTATGCATTTAGCTATTTTTAGGAGGTGAAAGCATCTGACTTTAGTCAATGTGCTATTGTAAATATGCCTAGGGACAACTCTGAAAGATGCTTTTTTTAGAAATTCAGGCTGGGATCTTCAAAAATGCTCAGCTTTGGCCTAGCTCTGCTCACTCTGAAGTCAGTGTAAGTTACACCATTGATCTCCCTGGGAGTAGAGTTAGGCCAGTGCTGAGTGGATTTGAAATTTCCACCCTTAATAAAGAAGCTAAAAGCAGAACACAAAGCAGCATTACAGTACCTTCTTTACAACAAAACAGATTGCTGGGCTTCTGGTTTTCAGGGTTTATTCATTTTGTTTGGGAGAAGGGAGTTATTGTTACCAATTTTTGAGTTTTATGTAGAAGGCTTTTGGGACTTTCTTTTTCTATATTCTGTAATGAGTAATGTATATTATTTACATTACTCATTACAGTAGTATATATTGCAATAAGTAATATCTTTGTAATGCTCCCTAATGCACTTTAACAGAGCACTGTTTCTAACGGTACTTCGTTAAAGTGCCCTAGGGAACCTTTAGTGTGTACCAGCAGGATCTACACCGACTAATTAGTGCTCAACACATTTGTGCACTTCAAAAATCACACCCCCGTAGTCCGCATTACTGCTCTGTATAGACAAGCCCTTAGATACAAGTAACCATTTCTGGTGTTTTTCCAGGGTTTATTGGATAAACATCAATTTCATTTATATTACATGATATTATTTATTTACTTATTTGTATTGGGGGTGTTTTACTGGTATTTATGAGTTAAAACCAAAAAATCAAAGCCCAACAGATAAAATAAGTAGTGTGCAAATGAAGACAAACTTCCAAAGACCAGCCACTCTGTGGACACACATTGGCCACCCACATTTTCCACCCACAGGTGCATTTCAGACACTGAATGTACCCACAGTTCAAAAATGGGAACCAATCACACTAACCAAACTTCTACCTACTTAACTGTGGGTGCAGATTAACTAGTTAAGGCCAAAGAGGAAGATCAGGCTGGCAGCAGTGGCAGCTGCGGCTCTCTTCCTCCCTTGGCCACCCAAGAAGAAGCATTAGCAGGTCTCCTAGGTACTTCCCAGAGCACCTGGGCTAAATCCATAGAGCCCTTCTGTGGAGCACAGCGCCTCATCATGCTCCAGGCCAGGCAGACTAATCCTCCAGCTGCAAATGTCGTCAGTGACCTCACAATGTGACATGAGAATGGGGGCTCTAGTGCGTAATCAAGAAATTTGCTTAGAAATACAGAGGATCGGGCTGACTTCTTTCCTCAACTTATGCACAACTTCTTTCTAATTAATACATCTAGCAGTTTGCACTTAACATCATATTTCCAAGGAGCAACAAATACTTTGCAAACTTTACTTAGCTGAACCTCACTCATGGGAAGTACATAAAGCCATTTTACAGGTAAGCAAACCAAAGCATTAAGGGCCCAATTTTTAAAGGAGATATTTAGGTGCCTAAAGAATCAGATAAGCACCTACTGGGATTTTCAAAAGCATCTAGGCTCCTAACTCCCATTGAGAGTTAGGCACGTAGTTTCTTTTGACAATTCTACCAGGCACCTAAATGTCTTTAGAAGTCTGGTTCTAAGAGAATAAATGATTTGCAAAGGGTCACACAGCAAGACAGAGTCAGGAAAAGAACACAGTTGATAGGGAAGAATAAAAACAATTAATCACTTTACATTTAAAGTAAACTTTTACTGTAAGAATCACAATTGAATTGCGTGATCAAGGTATTCCACATTTTCACTGTTGATTTTGTTTTTCAATTTAGAAGCCTTGAAATATTTTAGAAACCAGTTAACAGTTTATGAGCAAGAAGAAATTCTCAACTATGCAGAGCTGTGGTTTCTTGGGCTGGAAGCTAAAAAGATTGAAGGGTTACCTGAAACACAGAATAATAATTGTTATGATGACGAACATGGCACTTACATAAAGGTAAGAAGGAAAATCATGCTACTGGTATTCTGAGCAACAATATTTGCAGTGACTATTTGTCCACTGCTAGCTGGTCTATATGAGATAAATGAAGGTCTAAGATGACTTGCTAGCAGTTAAATGTCCATATTGCAAACCCATCACTATTGACAACCTGTTTGAATCTCAAAAGAGAAGCTCTGAATGGAGACCCTTGACACAAGGTGCATTAGTTGAGGGCTTGTGCCACTTCTGCTAGTGCACTTCTGTGGCCTCTCTCAACTTGTCCTGTGGGCATAAGACTTCAGGTTTTGCCAGTCCAGCACCTTTCATGAGCAGTGAATTCACAGACATAAACACCACTCTAGAACATGAATCTTGAATTTGTGCCGGCACCAGAAGCTTGCATTTTGTTTCCTTGTCTACTACAGGTCCTACATGACCATATCGCATACCGCTATGAAGTGCTAGAGGTCATTGGGAAAGGGTCGTTTGGACAAGTAGCAAAATGTTTGGATCATAAAACCAATGAACTAGTGGCAGTGAAAATAATAAGGAACAAGAAAAGGTATAGCATGGCATGACTTCAAGAGGTTAAAGAGGTGTTTGATAGGCTGTTACTTTTCTATTCATGAGAATAATCATCCCCTGCTTTTATTAGGGATAATTTACAAGTAATGGTCTGTATATGCTATAAGAAAAAGGATGCTTGCTTATTCCATTTTTATAAATACTTTTAAAAATTGTGCATGTGTTTGTTGGCAATAAAATTGGAAGGATGCTATGTCTTGGCAGAATCAGGCATGATGTGGGCAAGAGTGGTGCAAGCTCCCTGCATGTAGCTCGGCCAATGCACCTCATTTCTGACTGACTGCATCCCCCACAATTCCAGTTATATTCCCCCCACTTCATAACTCTGCCAATTCACTTCTATCCTGACTTGCAAAACTGCATTTTATTCCAATATTGGGCTTCCAAATAGCTTTGTTATAGAGTTATCCAATGCTTAGGGCTTGTTTATATGGGGGAAGTTAGTGTGAAAGGGTTAGGTTGTGAATTTAAAGCACAATAGCTATTCCGCACCACCTCCCCATGTGAAAATTCTTATTCTGCACTAAGAAGGCCTTTTTGCAGTTTATCTTAATCTACTTCGAAGTAGATTAACCTAAACCACACATCGGCGCTTTTAGTGTGGAAGAAGAGTGTCCACACAAGGAACTAGTGCAGGATAGCTGTTCCGCATTAACTATTCTAGGCTTTTTTCCCCCCGGTACACAAACCCTTAAACCAGGATTACACTACAAGGTTTTGTCGGCATAGCTATGTCAGTCAGCGGTGTTAAAGAAACACATCCCTGACCGACTTGGTAATGCTGGCAAACCCTCCCCCGCCCCAATGTAGATTTAGCTCTACCAGCAAAAGAGTCCTTTGGCCAGTGTAGTTTATGTCATCTGGGTAGGAAGTTTAACTATACCAACAAAATAACTCCTTTTGCCGGTATAAGCTGAGTTCCACTTGGGGGCTCTGCCAGGATAGCTATACTGGTATAGCTGTGTTGGCAAAGCCTTTGTAGTGTAGATTAGCCCTTTTACTCTGGAAAAATCCAGAAGTGCAAAAAAGATGGCAAAAAGCATAGGAATGGCAGGCTTATTTGTAAAAGAGATTAAAAATCTTAGGACTATTTACTTTGGAAAGGAGAAGAAAAAGAAGAAAAGAAGAAGAAGAGGAGGAGGAAAATTTAATAAAAGGAATGATAGGCAGAAAACCAGGATGGTGCTTTTATCATTCCTCCTCGTAGCACAAGAACAAGAGAGCACAATCAAAAGGTAGCAAGTTTAAAACTGACAAAAAGGGAGCACTTTATTTTCCCAGCATAGAGTCAGTTTGGTGAAATAAGAGCCACAGGAAATCATCCAGGCAAACAGTGTAGCGTGATTTTAAAAGGTTTAGCTGTTGATACAGAAATGTATAAAATGTACAGGGAATATCCAGGCCTAAATGAGGGCAAAGCAGAGCATCTTCAGAGGCTGAGAAATTCCCCCCTCTTCCAACATGATATAATGTTGCATAGTTAGAAAATAGGGTGGGGGACATCACCGTCCTATGAAGCATCCAGCAATGACCTATTGCTGGAGACGGCATAAAGCATTAGGAGGACCAATAGCTGGCTCTGGCATAGGAAATTTTACAGTATAGTCCTACAATTTTTCTTCTCCTCTTACTAATGGCCAGGCTTGTTCTACTAAGCAGTGCTGTTGGATCAGGCCCAGAGAAATTTTACTACTAAAATTCTTTGGGCCTGATCCAGCAGCATTGGAGTCAATGGGAGTTGTGCAATTATCTTAAGCAGGAGATTAATTAGGCCCTTTCATTGCATGCTTTCTTCTTGCTTCTGTGAGCCTCTTCTACAGATAGTGTACAAAACTGAAGACCTTTCTACTCTTGGGGTGAAATCTTGGCTCTGTTAAAGTAAATGGAAAGACTCCCATTGACTTCACTGGGGCCAGGATTAAACCCTAGATGCTCAAACATGTATTGTTTGAAACATTTTTTCATTCAATTATTTTGCCAGCCAGGTTCAAAATAACCAGAATAGATAGTGGTTAGCATTATGAAGTCAGCATTTGCCAATAATTACCACACAGTATTTCTCTCTACTTAGACTAGGAAATAACTTTTGTAGCTCAGATTCCATTGCGTGGTAATTACCGGTCACTACTGATTCTTTAGTGAGAGCTATTTGTTTTGTATCTGTAGCAAGATCATGTTGGTTGTAGTATTCCATTTACAATGAGATTAATTTAATCAGGTCCTTGCCATATCATGTGACTTTGTCCTATGCATGTAGATTTCACAATCAGGCTTTGGTAGAAGTGAAGATTCTCGATGCTCTTCGGAAGAGGGACAAAGACAATACTCACAATGTTGTCCATATGAAGGAATGCTTTTACTTTCGCAATCACTTCTGCATTTCTTTTGAACTGCTAGGGTAAGGCATATATTCTTCTACATATATCATGGCCAAATTATATAGGATCGCAGACCCATACATGTTATGAAGATAACTTGTCTGTTATTTTCTTTCTTTTCAGTGTTTTTTAGTAGGGTTGCCAACCTTCCAGGGTTGTCCTGGAGTCTCCAGGAATTAAAGATTAATCTTTAATTAAAGATTATGTCATGTGATGAAATCTCCAAGAATACATCCAACCAAAATTGGCAACCCCATTTTTGAGTTGGTTGGTTGGTTTTTTTCTGGTTCACACCATGTAGTGTTTAGTTTACAGACACCTGTGTTAATTTGCACATCATTTCCCCTCCCTGCCCAATATCAAGAGCCCTCGAAAAAGGATGGGGAACAAAGTAGAGAAAAATGGCCTGAGAATGTAGAAAGGACACAGCTGATCTGTTTAGTTATAGAGCCAGATTATGATATTTATCAACAGCCCTGAGAGGGATATTTCCTTGTCCCAAGAGGCACAATCCTTCCCGTAGCTCCCCAAAGCATAGAGGGAGCATACCTGATGCACCATCCAATAAGATGTGCTGAGGCCCCTCCCCAGCCTTTTTGGGGGCAATTTGCATCCCTGAGTGGTGCAAAGAAGAAGCAATCTCTCAGCACAGAGCCTGGGATTGACCTTAGATCTTGGTGCTCACGGGTAGATTGGAAAAGGCTCCTTATTAGAGTTCCCCCACCACACACATGCACACACACCATGTGCACCCTTATTAGAACCAGGGACAATCTGGTGCATAATTTTTGTTCTCTGCATGTTACATTTCTTTAGCTGATGGAATGAAATGGAAAAAAAATTAAAAAGTGAATGTAGGGGTTGGTGAACTTTAGAGTTTGTTATGCTGATCTGCCCTCTTTTGTTCCCCTTGAAAACTCCTGATAAAGAACATATAGTTTAGGTTTGTCCTAATATTCAATCTAATGTTATATAAATAGTGCACAGCGTTGCAATTGTTAGCAAAGGAAAACAAGCCATGACAGACTCCCACAGGATACTGAGCTGAAAAAAAAACAGATGATTCCCTCAATAGTAACCAGGTGGAGTTGATAGAAAAATACAGGAACCAGCAAGTGAACGTGACCTTTATAATTGCATCTATTGTCTGACAAACATGATAACCAATATCAGGAATGTGAGGTGTGTTTTAAAATGATTATTCCATTATTTCAGCTGTTTTTAAAGATACTGTACATCAGACGTTAAAAATACAACAATTGTTATTGTTTTGGAAATGTACTTTATAGGAGGAAGTTTGGAGAAATCATGGACATTTTTATTCTTCACGTTTCTTGTAATCAAATGTCAAATGGGAGTTCAAGCCATTGTTTTCTGTTTTCTAAAAAAATCCCTCCCCCGCTTGTGTACAGACGTGGCAGGCTTCTCTTCCCTTCATTCTAGGGTGCTCTGCATCCTGAAGAGCCAGCAAATTATTAGAAGATTTAATCCCTGACTCTGACCTAAACTCAGTGTCACACCCAGCTCCTACGGATACCTGTGACAATGTGAACTCTGACACGTGTGCTGATTAACAGGATGCAATCAAAGGCCTCTTGGGTCCAATAAAGGCAGAAGCCTGGGATCTCAGAAAGTCACTGTGGGAAACGGAGAGGAAAACAGCTTCTGGCTATCCAGCACGTTCACCCCCCTTAAAAGAGACCTGGAACCTCTGTCCATAACATAATAGCATATTTTTGCCTTATCGGTCCAATGGTAATTTAAATTATTAGTAAAACAATAACTGGATTGATGAATGTTGTTTCCCACAGAATGAAAACATCATGTACTAGCTACTTTGTTTTCTAATGGCCAGACTCTGCCCATGCCTTGTGTGGACGTACAAGAGAGGGAGGTGAAAATTTCTTCCCCCTACATACACAGTCTTGCACCTAGGCTCAGTAACTGGTCAGAATTCCATTGGGGAGCATAATATCATCTCCCTGCTAGTGCCTGTATAGGTTCCAGCTGTCTGAAAGCAAGCTGGGTGAGGGCAGGGCAATAGCAGTGTCCCCAGCACAGCTGGTCAGATGCATAGCAGGAAGCATGCTCCACCGTCTCCAAGAGTGATGGAGCTACTACTGTGGCCCACAGCCCCTAAGAAGAAATTTGCCTAACTCAGCCAATGGCAACACAGCCCCTCCACACACACCACATCAATGTGTCTCCGGCATACAGGGAAGAATCTAAACCCAAGATCTATCAGTTATTCTGAAAATTGTGTCTCAACGTTCTACAAAATTCACATGCTGTTAGTAAACCTTTGACACCTACTAGCAAGGTTGCCATTTTAGTTCATTGCCAGGCCCTTCTCCTACTCCTATGCCTCAGTTTCCCAAACAGTGAAATAGTAATTATAATCATGGTTACCTGCCTCAGAAGAATGTTGCTTTATCATTGGTAAAGTAGTTAGGGGTCCTCCACTGAAAGGCACTTCTATAGAAAAGAGGGGTAATCCAGTGGTTAGTGCACTAGTGGGACTTAGAACATCTGGGTTCAATTTCCTGCTCTGCTACAGAGTTCCTCTGTGACCTTGGGCAAGTCACTTTGCCTCTCGGTACCTGAATTCCCATTTGTAAAATGGAGACAATAGTGCTTCCCTTGGTGGTGTTGTGGGGATAAATTTGAGATTGTGAGGTGCTCAGATACTATGATAATGGGGGGCCAACTGCAACCAGGTAAAACAAATTTCATTGCAAACCTGAAAGCTGGCCCAAGTTCATGGGCAATGTTTTGAGTAAACCTGGGTTGAGCTTCCAGCAACACTGGAGCAATTTGTGATTTCAGGAGGAAATGGAGAATTTGGTGTTTTGTCCCAAAAGCAAACCATGGCATTTTGAGGTAAGAGCTGCTTTGAGTTTTATGAACCCATAACTCAAAGTGAAACTCACGCAAGTACAAACCTGTGCAAAGTGAAATGGGAGAAAGGTTTACCCGCATGACCCGATGTACATTGACATTGCTGAGCTTTTCAGTGCTCTAGTGAACAGCATCATCCTCATTCTTATTATCAGCCCTACTGCAGCAGTACCATTGCACTTCCCACCTTCGTTCTGGTCATGGCATTGCCTGGTGGTGACCTTGCCTTGCTGAGGAAGGTTGAAGGAAACAGCTAGTAAGGGACATCTCTTTTTTGGTCTTATGTTTGTTTACTTATTTTGCCCTTCCCGTTCCCATCAAACCACACATGACAGAAGTTAGTCATGTCACTTAATGCACTATTGAAAGGTGCTCATACTACAGTGATGAGGACAGTGTAAGAGCAATAGAATCTATACAGGTATTTGATCAAGGATGATTTCCCTTGAGCGTCTGACCACAGGCACTGAGAGACAAAGGAATTTATGGAAGGTGCCAAGTCAAAGGTCAATTAAAAAGAATGGGATCTGGACCAAACCTTTCTATCTTATTCCCCCAATGAGAATGCTATTCTTCATGGTGAAAAGCAATGGATTTGTGACACCTGGTTCAATAAATTAATGTGTCCCATTGACACTGCTTATCCATTAGATCTGGAGGATTATATGCAATATAACATTCCTAAGAAGGAAAACATACATGTTGTTTTATTCTGGGTGATTCCTTTCTCTCATATAGGAAAAAAACAAGAGGCTTTCTAATGTGCTTTAAACTATTCACACCATAAACCCAAAGTGCCCTGGTCTCTGTCTCTCATCCCACAGAATAAATTTGTATCAGCTGATCAAAAAGAACAAGTTCCAAGGTTTTAGTTTGTCTTTGATTCGACGATTCACTCAGTGTGTGCTGAGATGTTTACAAATGCTCTACCGGGAAAAAATTATCCACTGTGACTTGAAACCTGTGAGTACTGTCATCTCATTATAAGCCACTTTGTAGAGTTCTTGTAAGGTGCATCTTATCTTTCATGGATAGAGAACTTCTGAAAGGATCTTTAAAACTCAACAGTGATAGGTAGAACCTATGATTCCTCTAAGGGGTGTTATTCCCAGTTCAAGTAGTTCCCATACTCATGCCAGCTCGCTAAAAATAGTAGTGTAGCAGTGCTGAGTACATACTCACAGAGTCTGGGTAGGTTTGTACTCAGGGTGGCTGGTCCAGGATCCCAGCTCTGCAGCAGGGACCCTGAAAACCCTGAGAGCCTTGGCTTGAGCCAGGGTTCTCAGGGCTTCCAGGCTCCTGTTAGAGAGGGGGTTTCTGGGACTTTGGGACTCCCAGCTTCATGGCAGAGAACCTGGAAGCCTTGAAATGGTGGGGTTGCCCCAGAACTGTAGACCCTAGAAGCACAGGGCCTCTGGCCCCAAGGGGGTCCCTATTTCCTCCTCTTATTCTGTCTCTCTCATAACTTTCATTTGGAGTTTTGCTTTATTTCAAATAATTGGGCATGATTGCCCTCCAGTATCAGTAAAGTGTATGAACAGGCAAGATAAAGTGATTTATATAACTATTACAGAGTTAAGCATAACCTCATCATATTATACATTATTTTTACCAAAGAGTTCACTAACCTACTGGGGTGTTATTGTCTTTCCCCCTTTTTATTTTTCCTCTTTAGGAGAACATATTGCTATACCACAAAGGTCAAAATTCAGTCAAAGTTATTGACTTTGGATCAAGCTGCTATGAACACCAAAGAGGTTTGCAGAAAAGTCAAGTTGATGTAATTTTCTTAATTAGATTTCTTAATTTTTAAAAACTGGAAAAAATGTTTTTGCATTGAGCTAATACAATGACACATGCCCATCATTTGCATCTATTGAACTAGTAAGCCAATGGGGTTCTCCTTGTGTCACCTATCAGCACTTTCCCCCACACTGCTGAGACTGATCTACCACCTTTAATGATGATGATTGATGATGATATAGAAATTGCTCTTAGCAGGTGTAGGGAGTTGAAATGGATCCAAGTGAATAGCCCCACGAACTTAAATAAAACTTACTCTCTTCAGTGGGGATTGACAGGATCAGACCGAGATCCTTTTTTATTAGTTAGTTAAGTTACAATTCATGCATTTTTGAACCAAAAGTATCCTTTCCCTGAGTTGCGGTAGAATGAAAACATCCCGGGGCACTGGAGATTATACAGCCATTTTAAAGAGATTTTTAAAACATTTTTTCTTGATAAGGTTTAAACAGAATGTACAGCGAATAAACCAAACAAAACCAATAAACAAGAAATTAAACATAAAATGTGTCTTGACATTGATGACAAAGAACTCACAACACTAAGAATAAACACGTCATTCAAGAGTGAAAGAAATGTGAGGAAGGCTGTAGCACTCGTTAAATGGGAGACATCTACAACATTTTCACTAAGCATGGAAAAAAACAAATCATGTTCTATGTTCTTCTCTTTTTCCCATTAAACATGTTTCTCCACTCAGACAATATATACGAATTCAGCCAAGCACCGTGCTCTAGATTTTGGAATTTCTCTAGATTTCACACAACGCACAGTCAACCTGTGGAACTCCTTGCCAGAGGATGTTGTGAAGGCTAAGACCATAACAGGGTTCAAAAAAGAATTAGATAAATTCATGGAGGATAGGTCCATCAGTGGCTATTAGCCAGGGTGGGCAGGGATGGTGTCCCTAGTCTCTGTTTGCCAGAAGCTGGGAATGAGCGACAGGGGATGGATCACTTGATAATTACCTGTTTCAGAGTAACAGCCGTGTTAGTCTGTATCCGCAAAAAGAAGAACAGGAGTACTTGTGGCACCTTAGAGACTAACAAATTTATTAGAGCATAAGCTTTCGTGGACTACAGCCCACTTATATGCATCCGAAGAAGTGGGCTGTAGTCCACGAAAGCTTATGCTCTAATAAATTTGTTAGTCTCTAAGGTGCCACAAGTACTCCTGTTCTTCTTTTTGATAATTACCTGTTCTGTTCATTCTCTCTGGGGCACCTGGCACTGGCCACTGTCAGAAGACAGGATACTGGGCTAGATGGACCTTTGGTCTGACTCAGTAGGGCCATTCTTATGTTCTAATGTTGTGTTTAAATCAGTTAGATTTATACAATCTGCTTTTGAAAGGGAGGTTAATCATTTTAGGCTTTCCAGTGTTTGGGTACAAGATAATAAGAGATTCACCCTGGAATGTATCTGGAGAAGAATAATTTGAAACAGAAATTCAATGGAAATAATGTGGAGCATGATTAATCTCCTGTTAGCTTAAATAAGAGGTTTTTTTAGATGCCTGGGAAGCAGTAACTGAAAGATACCTCAGGGCAGGTAGTAGAAGACAAAGTTAGATATTCGTTCATAGTAGGATATGGCACAACAACAAAACCCCAACAGTGCGATATTGGCCAAGCATACAGAGCAACATGCCATGTGTCGTCCCTTCCTATGCACTTCTGGAGAAACTGCCCCGAAAATACTGCTTGTGTTGCGGAGCAGCTTGCTCCCAGAAAGCTGTTGAACAGGAGGGAGTTAAAAGAGCAAACGAATAAATAAAAGGGTCCAACAGGCTAGTGGAATTGATGTAGGAGGGAAAAGTGACCGAGGTAATGTACCATCATTATATTTGATTGGGCTGAATACCAATTAAGAGGGGTTAGTTTACTCACTATGGTCCCAATCCTGGGATGTGACCTGCTGGCCCAGGTCACTGCACGTGTAGAGTCCCAATTAAGACACTGGATGAAATTCCGACCCTATTGAAATCAACGCGAGTTTTGCCATTGACTTCAGTGAGGCCAGAATTTCTCCAAATAGGTCTCTGAAGGTGTGGAGTGCTTTGTGCTGGAAAATCCCATTGCAGGACTGGGGCCTATAGAGGGGGAAGAATTGTTTGGGCTGGTTCAAGGGGTATAATTGCATGTAAGGGAATGAACTAAGGATATTTGGCTGAATAATAATCAGGAAACATTTCCTAAGAGCAAGATCTATTGCTCTGTGAAATAGTTCCCAAAAGATGTGGGGAAAGACCCATCACATGCAATTTAAAATGGAATTGGATGAAGTATTAGAAACATGTACTAAGGAACAATCCCCCTCTGGCTTATCAGGGAAATAATAGGTATTTGTCTTTTCTAAGGTCTATGGTTCTCTAATGTGAATTGCTGCCCTGACAACACTATGTTCCTTAGTGTCCCATTTTCTTTCCTAATGCAGTGTATACGTATGTTCAGAGCCGATTTTATCGCTCCCCCGAAGTGATTCTTGGTCACCCGTATGCTACTCCTATTGATATGTGGAGCCTGGGATGCATCATGGCTGAACTTTACACAGGCTATCCCCTTTTTCCCGGAGAGAATGAAGTAGAGCAACTTGCCTGCATCATGGAGGTAGCTTCTGGGATTTTTTTAGTCATGACATCAAGGTGCTGTTTCCTCCATCCCTTACATGCATGCTTTAGAAACAAAGCATTTTGTAATTTGATGAATTGTTTGAACAGTTCCTTCCACAGGGGTTCATTGACATGAGTTTTCGAATGACAGGTTAGCTGCAGTTTGCTAAACTGCACTCCCAGCAACAGAATGACACATGAAGAGACTCAAATATTTTTTGAAGCTGGGCTGGCTGTGAGAGGGAAGCTTATCACAGCCAGGGGGGCCCAGTGAGAAGGAAGAGGCAGAATGTGAAGCTGCTGCCTCCTCTTTGTGTGGCAAGCCAGCTCCCTGTGGTGAACATTGTTGGTTTGTTCAGTCACTGCACTGTTTCTGTCTTTAAGGGGAGCACATTGTAATCTGATCAGAATTGTAGGGAGCGGTTCTGATCAAAGAAGTATGTTTGAGTCTAAGGGAGAAGCAAAGCAATGTTTTAATTTTTCTCCTTTTCCTAATACATTTGTTGTTTTTGTTTGCACTGCCATGTAATGTACCTGGGGCCAACTGTGAAAACGATGCAAAAGTTATGTCAGGTACAATGTGTTGCAATCAGTCTCCTAGGCAAGTCTGACTAATGAGAGCATATCCCTTTGCTGCCCAGCATCCTGTGCTAGCTCCCTGTCTGATTTCCAACCCAGGGCAAGCTCTGAATTAGCAGGTGCAAAGCTGCTGCACTGTCCCTCTCTGCAGTCTCCCACAGCATCTACGTCGATCAACAGGAGTGCTGTTCTTCAGAGTCCCCGGGGGAAACTTCCAGGGCTGGGAAAAGAGCTGTCTCAACAGAGGGCCGTAGATGTTGTAGATGCTATTAGTCAGATCAGAATGAGCCCATCTGTGAAAACAAATCTGTTTAAGTAAGACCACCATTAATAACAGAGCAAGCTAGCCTGGCAGCATTGTTTATGGAAGACGACAACCACCAAAATTTATCTCCTGTGAGAAGACAGCTTAAAATGGAGAGTGCGAAGTCCATTTTCAACCAATTATAATGGATCCCTTGGTTCTGTATATGGACCTTAGACACTGTATTACAGTGAGCGACACATTAAAAATGAGGGTGGGTTAGAGAGAGTTGTAGACATTTCACTCCATGCATCTGAAGAAGTGGGGTTTTTACCCACAAAAGCTTATGCCCAAATAAATCTGTTAGTCTTTAAGGTGCCATTGGACTCCTCGTTGTTTTTATAGATACAGACTAACACAGCTACCCCTCTGAGACATTTTATTGTCAATTGCCACATGTAAATAGGAGGAACAGCACATCCATCTTTAGCCAAGGCTGCTAGAGATGTTGAAGAAATAGTGAATAACTCCTGATATTAATTTTCTGTCTTGAAGATATTGGGTCTTCCGCCAGCTGATTTTATTCAGACTGCATCAAGAAGACGAACATTCTTTGGTAAGCGCCTGTGATTGTCTCTCTTTATTGTATCACTTCCACAGCTGTTTGGCGGGCGGCTGGGAAATGCTGGGAGGTAGGCAGAGGAGTGGGGACGCGGCGCGCTTAGGGGAGGGGTGGGGGTGAGGGGAGCTTGGCTGCCAGTGGGTGCAGAGCACCCACTAGTTTTTCCCCATGGGTGCTACAGACCTGGAGCACCCACTGAGTCGGCGCCTATACATGGCTTGCCCCGCTGTGTGAGTAATCCCTCTAGCAGAGCGATCTGAAATTATACCAGTTGAATGCTGCGCTGTGTTATCAGTTTACTCTGCATATTTTTCAGGATGAAAGTATAATCAGTTCTAGTAAAGTGCATTTAATACAGATTTGTTTCCTAAATGGTGTTGCCTCCTTTCATGGTTTTACCAATGAGAAAACAACAAGCTCCGGGAGGTGGGGCGGGGGGGGAGGAGGAACGGGAATGTGGTGCACTCAGGGGAGGAGGCAGGGAAGAGGCGGGACTGGGGTGGGGATTTGGGGAAAGGATTGGGATGGGGCAGGGAGGGAATGGAGTTGGGGCGGGGACTTTGGGGAAAGGTTGGGATGGGAGCGGGGCAGGGCAGGGCCTCATGGAAGGGGTGGAGTGGGAGTGGGGTTGGGTGCGGGCGGAGGAGGGGGGTCGAGCATCCAGGGGAAAGCAGGGAAGTCGGCGCCTATGAAGCCATGTACTGATGGGATGGATGTAACATGGGAAAACTCATTTCATTCCTCTCATAAGACCCTGTTCAGGACTTCTTATTCACACCTTTCTCCTACTGACTTCAATAAAGGTTTTACCCTAAATAAGGAGTCAGAGTTTAAGGCCAGAAGAGACCACCAGATCATCTAGTATGGCCTCCTGTGTATCACAGGTCACCAGCACCTGCATGTTAAACCAAACAACCAAAATGAGACCAAAGAATTACAGCCCTCAGGAAAATAGACTTATGTGCCACAGGCAGAGACTAGGAGGGACCGAGATCCCTGCAATGAGAAGGAAATTATTAAGGGCGATATACCGAGATAATCTTGGCAAGTGACCTGTACCTGCATGCTGCAGAGGAAGCAGAAACCCCCCAGGGTCCCTGCCAATCTGACCCGCAAGAAAATTCCTTCCCATCCCGACCTATTGTGCTCAACCCTGAGCATATGAGCAAGAACCAACCAGCCAAGCACCTGAAAAAGAGAGAATTCTCAGTGCCACCTCACAGGCCTGGCCCTGAGTAGGGCTCATTGTGTTCTAGCTAAATACCAACTGGGTAATTATGTTCAACCTACCTACGATTCAATGGGACATGGCATTCCTCACTTCCTGTCCTAAGCAGCTGTGTAGTGCATTTCTGTGTTGTTA
Source organism: Malaclemys terrapin pileata (assembly GCF_027887155.1). Lineage (NCBI taxonomy): Eukaryota > Metazoa > Chordata > Testudines > Emydidae > Malaclemys > Malaclemys terrapin. The sequence goes on from NC_071505.1 coordinate 133,487,981, forward strand.
AACAGTTGTCATGTTTCCCCTGAAGTAGATGCAGATCAGTGGTAGGTAAAGGTATTTCTTGGGTGTAAGTTTGTGAAGAACTTTGGGGTCCTTTTGGATGAAAGTTATGTAAGTACAAGTCATTTTCCTTATGGATTTAAATCTCCTTGTAGGACTCTATAAAGTTCACACTACTGAAGGGCAACATCGTGACTACGGCTAAACTGTTACTGTGCAAAATATTTACATGACTTAAAAGCATATTTTGTTTTTAAAGATTCCAGAGGTTTTCCTAGAACTATAACAAACAGCAGGGGGAAAAAAAGACACCCAGACTCCAAAGATCTAAGTATGGTATTAAAAACCCATGATGCTTCTTTCCTGGATTTTCTGAGAGGCTGCCTAATGTAAGTTACTTTTCACTTCTTTTTATTTTCTGCAGACTTGTTTGACTTTAAGTCCCTGCTTTATTTCTCTTAGGGCTTTAAAGATTTTTGTATCTCAGTTTTTTCACCAATGTTTATTTTATAGGCCCATCCTTGTAGCATTTGAGTGCCTCACAAACATTAATGAACTTTAGTCTCACAACAAAAAAAAGTGTTATGCACAGCTTACAGAAGGGGAAACGGACACACACAGAGATTTAAGTGATTTCACCAAGGTCACACAGGAAGTCTGTGGCAGAGCCAGAAATAAAACCCAGATCTCCTGCTTCTGAATCCAGTGACAACCCTAAAAGCATCCTTCTTTACTTATAAAAGCCCCAGTAATTAACCACATCAATCTGATTTAAGGTAAAGTTTCATGCAGGTAACATGGGTGGTGTCAGAGCGGAATCACACTGTACACCTCCCTAGAACAACACTCAATTTTGTATTCAACCAAGGCCAGCTCCAGCTTGCCACCCCAAGCAAAAAAAAAAAAAAGGTCTGAGTGCCACCCCTTGAAAAGGCATGTGCCGGTCCTGTATTCAACAACGATTATAACAATCCAAGTCCCATTGCAGCAAATGGGAGTCTTTCCATTCACTTCAATGGGAGTGACTTTGGGCATTGATTTGTGGTTCTGGATTACCACGTCTATGGTGTTCCCTGGAAGGGGCCAGCAGAGAATGTGCCGTGATGTAAAAGACTTGGTTCTTCTTTGACTATTTGTCCACATAGATCCCACTCTTGTTGGGCATGGGCTTTATGTCTGCAAAACTGGATTCTTTTGGCCAGCACTGTCTGTTGGGGACAAGCCTGCACACTAGAAATCCTTGTGCCTCTCCCACCCCATAAAGGATGGAATAGTCCCAACCCAACCATTCTTCAGTTCCTTCTTACCATCAGTGAGAGTGAGTTGGAACCCCTGCAGTGTCCTCTGGCTTCTCTGTGACTCTGTTCTTGTTAGTGGTTAGTTAGCATAGTGTTAGGTAGTTAGTTAACTTTTACTTTGCCCCTTGGCTTTTAAAGAAACTTTTTACAAACTTTTCATAGATAGTAAGATCTGAGACTGAGTCTATGCTTCTCTCCCCCCACTACCAGAACTTCCACTGTTATGGTGGAAGCTAAATCCCTGGGGTTTAAGACATGCCCCTCCTGAGATCGTTAAGTGCTTTTTTTTTTTTTTTTCGGTTAGGCAAACGCAAAGGCATATCTTTGACCAGTGCTCCACTTGCTGCTCTTTTTCCAAATGGACTGAGAAGGCTAGTGATGCACCGCGCATGCCTAAAGCTATTTCATCTGGAAGTCTCCATGAAAGCCTTGTCCGATACAGAGAAAGTTGTAACTAAGGCTCAGTCCCTCTCAGCTAGTGCCCCAATGAACTGTGATTCATCTCAAGCTCCAGGGCAGAAATGTCTAAGATACCTCAAAAACAACAAGGAGACCGGTGGCACCTTCAAGACTAACAGATTTATTTGGGCATAAGCTTTTGTGGGTAAAAAAACACTTCTTCAGTGGTTGCATCTGAAGAAGTGGGTTTTACCCACGAAAGCTTATGCCCAAATAAATCTGTTAGTCTTTAAGGTGCCACCGGTCTCCTTGTTGTTTTTGTGGATACGGACTAACACAGCTCCCCCGATAAGAGACCTCAGGAGTCAGCTTCAGTCCACGTGCTGACTTCTTCACAAAGGGGTAGGAAGGAACATAACTCTCCCTCTCTGGGACCCTCAGAACTGAGACACAAGTCGACATGTATTAGTCTTGTCTCTAGTTCTGCAGCAGAATAGCAGCCTACAACGGGTGTCTCTGCCACCTTAGTACCAGCTATGAAAAGAGTGCCTGCAGTACAGGCTAAATCCTTCCTCCGTCAGTGGCTCCTCGGCAAGCTCTGTATCCAGCACATTGGCACCCAGCCCTTTGGTCCTGTCCCTTATGGCTACTTTGGCCTATTTGGCACCGAGTGCCCTGTCTGTGGGCCAGGTATCAGTATCCCTCTTGTTGGCTTGTACAACATCAGCAGTGCTAACTAGTCCTTTGGTCACCCAGATCACAGTACAGCATTCAGCTGTTGATACATCTGTGCCATCTACTTCCCCTACCCATGTACAGAGGATGCAGGAGCACCCTAACACACCCAAAAGTGGGGAATCCACCCCCCACTTAAGGAGGTGTATTCCTTTTCTTCTTCTCCACTGGGACATAGTAGAGACTCATCTCCTGCTCCTCCCTCCTCCCTCCCCTGTCAGATGTCATTACACCTGACAGCCTGGATGCTGGTTGGTTGATTTCCACCAAAAGATGCTGTTCAACAGAAGCTCAGAACATTCTGCTCCAAAGCAGAAAAGCCTCAACCACAATAACTTATAAAGCTAATTGAAAGAGATTTTCTATTTGGGCACCTCAGCACCAGCTGTCTCCCTGGACAACACCCTTGACAACTTACTAACCCTGGAACCATCTGGACGTTCTTTTAGTTCCATAAGGGTCTGTCTAACAGCGAAATCTGCACATTATCCTCTTATCCAGAGCCACACTTTTTTCTCACCCTGCAATGGCAAGATTCCTTAAGGGCCTAACTCATGTTTTCCTCACAGTTCAGTAGCCTCCTCCCTCTTGGGACCTCAGTATAGTATTAACAGGGTTAATAGGACCCCTTTTTGAGACCTTAGCAACCTGTTCTCTATACCACGTGTCAATGAAGACTGCCTTTTTAGTAGTCATTACCTCAGCTTGAACGGTAGGGGAGATGCAGGCCCTCATGGTGAATCCCTTACATTGTGTTTCATAAGGACAGGGTTACTCTCAGGCCTCATCCCAAATTCCGGCCCAGAGTTGTTTCAGAGTTCCATACAAACCAATTCATTCATCTGCCAGTCTTTTTCCCTCCCAAGTCTCACTTAACCCCAAGGGAAGCTAAACTTCAAACACATGATGTACTACAAGCATTATCTCATTATCTTATGAGACACACGCACCTCTTTCATCACATCAGTGCTCAGTGTTTCTCCCTCTGGCTTTGAGGAGGCCTGGGGTAAATCAGTTCCACTCTAGAGGTTGAATACTTCATGTTGGTTTATTTACAATATTTACAGGATTGCCCCGAGGTCTTCTTTCCACACACACACACACACAAAATACATTTCCTAACTCTAGGTGGAGTACTGCCTCTTCTTATTTGGGCTACCAATCAGCAGCCACCCTCTCTAAACCACTGTGGGCCCACCTATGCTGGGAACCAAGGCCCTCTCCCCAACCAGAAATAACCACAAGATTTCCCCTTATAGGAAAAAGCAGCTCTTTACCTAGGAAAAGCCTTTTTTCCTCACTGCACACAGCCCTTCTGCAGCTTGCCTCTCGTCCTTCTTCCCTTTTGTTGCTCACTGGAAAAGGTTTTTAAAGGCCACAGGCTGCCTTTAATTAGACTCAGGTGTCCATAATTAAACTGAGGTAATCTCTTTCAGTTTGGTGCAAAAAGGGCTTTTTAACCATTCTAAGACTGATATACCTGCCTTCAACCACCCTCCAGAACTATCAGGTCTGACTTTGTCACACTTAGCAGGACAAAATCATTCGGGAATACATCTAGACCAGGGGTGGGCAAACTACAGCCCGGGGCCGCATCCGGCCCTTCGGACGTTTTAATCAAGCCCTCGAGCTCCTGCCAGGGAGCGGGGTCGGGGGCTTGCTCCATGCAGCTCCCGGAAGCAGTGGCATGTCCCCCCTCTGGTTCCTACGCGTAGGGGCAGCCAGGAGGCTCTGCACCTTCCTGCACCCCAGAGCCCGTACCCCCAGCCGGAGCCCTCACCCCCCCCATCTGCACCCCTGCCTGAGCCCGGAGCCCCCTCCTGTACCCTGAACTCCTCATTTCTGGCCCCACCCCAGAACCCACACCCCCAGCCGGAGCCCTCACCCCCACCCACACCCCAACCCCCAATTTTGTGAGCATTCATGGCCCACCATACAATTTCCATACCCAGATGTGGCCCTCGGGCCAAAAAGTTTGCCCACTCCTCTTCTAGACTGTTAGTGGCCTTTGCCGATAGGTTTAAGAGTCAGACAGTATCCTCATAAGGTTATCTATGTGGGTCTCCAAGTGCATAAGGCTATATTATGAGTTAACCAGAGTAGATCCACCTAGCCATGTTAGAGATCATTCCACTAGAACTCAGGCAGCCTCAGCTGCCTGTTTGAGGAATGTCCCTATTTCCAAAATGTGTAGGGCAGCACGTGGAGCTCAGCCCACGTTTATACAAGACGCTATTTTTCAGTAGAGGCTTCCAGTTTGGATTTCCACTTTGGTAGGGCTGGCCTATAATCCTTGTTCCAGTAGGACTCCTAGCACCCACTTCTGAGCAAACAATCAATTACTTGTTAGACACCAAGACTGGGATCTATGTGGACAAAAATCGAAAAAGAAAGGATATTTACTTTATGGTAACTGTGGTTCCTCAAGGTGCTTTGTACACATGGATCCCACAACCTGCCCTCCATCCCTGCTACTACAGAGTCCTTATTCCTCTGGAATGCTGTACTGGCAAAGGAACTAAGGGCCTGCTCTCTGCCCTTTATGTCCTCAGGTGGGGAGGGGTGCAAGGATTTCTACGGTGGAGGCATGCCCCCAGCAGACACTGCTGGCCAAATGACTCCAATCTTGCATGTGTGGAATGCATGCATACCAAAAGTGGAATCCATGTGGACAAAACATCTTGAAGAACCACAGTTACTGTTAGGAAAGTAATTGTTCTTTTTTGGAGCAAATTTGAGGCCTTAGCTACACTTGGGGATTCACAGCGCTGTGAAGCGCGAGTGTAATCGTGCCGCCAGCGCTGTGAGAGCTCTCGCAGTGCTGCAAGTCCTCCACCTCTCCGAGAGGAGTAGCTTGCAGCACTGTGAGTGAGCGTGCAGCGCTGCAGGCGCTGATTACACTGGCGCTGTACTCGCTGTACTCGGGGGGGGGGGGGGTTCACACCGCTGAGCGCAGCAAGTTGCAGCGCTGTACAGCACCAGTGTAGCCAAGGCCTGAGATTCTCTACCTTCATGCTAACGTACCCTGGGAGCATTGCAGAGGTAATCTGATTTGCTGTGGGGAGTGAGTCAGGTCCTGATTTTGCAAGGTGTTAAGCACTACCTATGAGGTGCTAAGTACTTTAAACACATGTTAACTTCAGTGGGAATTTATGGTATTCTGCATCTCACAAGCTGCACTCAGCACCTTGCAGGATCAAGTCTTGGGTGAGCACTGCACATCATTATGGGCACAGAATTGCTTGCCATAAAGTAGCTGCACTGGTAGCAAGGAGAACAGAGATCTTTAATGGGGAAAAATATGAATCCCAAATGAAGATATTAGAGGAATCCCTATAACTGAACATGCATGGATCTGTACTTCTTGAGAAGCCTGATTCAGTGCAAGACAAAATGATGAATACTGCCTCACCTGGTGATAAGTACATGGACCAAAATTCTCACACTTGAGTGCCCAAAGATAGGAACCAAAATCCATATTTAAATAAGTAGCTTGGTTTTCAGATGTGCAGAGTACTTACAGCTTCCCTGGGACATCAGTGGAACTTCCTGGAATCTCTGGTTTCTGAGCAGCTCCTGTAAATCAGACACCTTATTAAAATTTGGTACACAATTCTGGGCACCCAAAATAAACAACATAGAATTTGTCAAGTGAATAACGCATTGATCCACCAATTCCAATACCCTGTCTGCAACAATGGCCACTAGTTGAAGTTGCAGAGGAAGGTTAAAATCACCCATAATGAACTGTGGCAATTGCACAGGGCTGTACGGGAGGAAGAAAATTCTTTTCTGATCCCTTTGGCAATCAGCTGTTGTCCCAGAGCATGAGAATCAATTGCCATAGTGTAAATAACTACTCATTTATTTATTATCCAGTTTATTAAACCCACTTCATTAAACAACTTCAGTCTTTGACTCTGTGAACTTCTGTGGTAGAGAATGGTGCAGCCTGAGTACATGTTGTGAAAAGTGCTTCCTTTTAACTGTATTCAGAGTAAATACCAATTCATTTCACTGAGTGACTCCTTGTTCTCATATTATAAGAGGAACTGATCAGTTATTACTCTGTGCTTCGAAGCCTCACTCCCACAGTCAAGTCCCCTCTGGCTTTTACATTTTCAAAAATCACTCCACTTCTATACTTTTTCATACACACATACAGAATGGGAAGAGACTGTCTAGGAAGGAGTACGGCAGAAAGGGATCTAGGGGTTATAGTGGACCACAAGCTAAATATGAGTCAACAGTGTGATGCTGTTGCAAAAAAAGCAAACATGATTCTGGGATGTATTAACAGGTGTGTTGTGAGCAAGACACGAGAAGTCATTCTTCCGCTCTACTCCACTCTGGTTAGGCCTCATCTGGAGTATTGTGTCCAGTTCTGGGCACCGCATTTCAAGAAAGATGTGGAGAAATTGGAAAGGGTCCAGAGAAGAGCAACAAGAATGATTAAAGGTCTTGAGAACATGACCTATGAAGGAAGGTTGAAGGAATTGGGTTTGTTTAGTTTGGAAAAGAGAAGACTGAGAGGGGACATGATAGCAGTTTTCAGGTATCTAAAAGGGTGTCATAAGGAGGAGGGAGAAAACTTGTTCACCTTAGCCTCTAAGGATAGAACAAGAAGCAATGGGCTTAAACTGCAGCAAGGGAGGTCTAGGTTGGACATTAGGAAAAAGTTCCTACTGTCAGGGTGGTTAAACACTGGAATAAATTGCCTAGGGAGGTTGTGGAATCTCCATCTCTGGAGATATTTAAGAGTAGGTTAGATAAATGTCTATCAGGGATGGTCTAGACAGTATTTGGTCCTGCCATGCGGGCAGAGGACTGGACTCGATGACCTCTCGAGGTCCCTTCCAGTCCTAGGATCTATGAATCTATGAATCTATATCTACGTCCTTCTGTTACTTCTCATGATCTTTCTGGCCCTTCCCTGAACATTTTCAGTCTTAGCTATCTGTGTCTCAAAGTGTAGTTCCACTAGTAGAGCACTCCCTCTGGAAAGAAATATGGTGGGGTGCAATAATAATTAAAATGAATGCGGGAATAATAAATCCGTCCTGTTGAAAACTTGCCAATCTCTTCTCCCCATATGCGGGGTATGCAGCTATTCTAGCCGTCTACCCATTCCTATCATGGACACTGCACAGTGGCGGCTAGGGACACAAATGCCTAGGGACAGATCTAACCAGGAGTCAGAAACTCCTAAGTTCTTTTTTCTTTTAAACACTCTATTTTATTTAGTATGAAGTACAGTACAGATTGGGCAAGACACATAACTAAAGGTCTACTAAATTCGTAGCCATAAAAATTTGTCATGGACTGAGAAATCTAGTCTCCCCCATGAAATCTGGTCTTTTGTGTACCTTTACACTATACTATAGGGTAAGAATATACAAAAGTACACAGCGTTTCTCAAACTGGGGGTCCCGATCCAAAAGAGGATTGCAAGTCTATTGTAGCGGACGGTCGCAATATTGCCACCTTTACTTCTGCACGGCTTTCAGAGCTGGGCGGCCGGAAAGAGGTGGCTGCTAGTCAGATGCCCAGCTCTGAACGCAGCACTGCCACTAGCAGCAATGTAGAAGTAAGGCTGGTATGGAATATATTATATGAATGCTACTTATGCTGTGATCAACCCGCAAAAAATGTGCGATTTCTCCACAGTTTAAGTAGACCCCGGCACAAAATCTCTCTGCACATTAGTTTTCCTGTCTTTAAATTGGAAATAATAATACTGACTTTCTTAACTCACTGGGGTGATGAAAGGATTAATTAGTAAATGTTTATAAAGCTCTACACCCCGTGTCTGTCTTCTCTATTTAGATTGTAAGCTCTCTGGGGCAGGGACCATCTACTATTCTTTATGCTTAGCACAATGGGGTCCCATTTTGGTTGGTCCTTAGGCACTTTTGTAATAAACACGTTAAATAATAATAGTAAATCACCCTGGCCTGTATCCCACTCCTGAGGCAACCACCAATTAACCTCTCTTTATTATGAAAATCAGTCATTTAATACAACTCTTGTTCCTACCACCTAACAATTTTTTAATCCCTGACAAGTCTTTGCCTTTTGCCCCTTGGGTATTTTTTTCTTTTTACTACTTCTATTTACTACTTATGAAAAAATAAACACTGTTCTGGGCCACTGTAGATGGGAAGGTTTCAAAAATTATTCAATAGCATTTTTTTCATGCCAGTTATTGGACTAGATTCCTATCAACCAGGGGAACCTGGAGGGCAAGTCAAGGTCCAAACATTTCCCAGGGAGTTGTGGGTTGAAATCCTGACCTTATTGAAGTCAATAGGAGTTTTGTCATTGACTTCAGTTGTTCTCTTAACTGACACTGATCAGCTGCAAGTTTTTCATTGCTCGTAAATGCAAATAGCCAACAACTTCTGTTAATCTTCAAGGAAGATACAACTTTAGTAGGTTATCTAGATCTTAAACCCTTTGAGGACAGGTTTCAGAGTGGTAGCCATGTTAATCAGTATCAGCAAAAACAACGAGGAGTCCTTGTGGCACCTTCGAGACTAACAAATTTATTTGGGCATAAACTTTCATGGGCTAAAACCGGGTTTGGCCCACAAAAGCTTATGCCCAAATAAATTTGTTAGTCTCTAAGGTGCCACAAAGTCTCCTTTGAGGATAGAAACCGTCTCTTCATGCCTGACAGTAATTGTCTTGCACAGTGTGGGTGCCATGCAAATGATAAATAAGTACCAGCAAATATCAAGGCTATCTTCAGTTCTTTTTTCTGAAAAAACAACAACCCTGTACGTTCATTTGCAAATGAAGTGCAGCACTTGACTTTCCAGCATGTTGCCAGTGTGTCCCTGTTATCACCAAGTAAAGGTGACCTGTTATGAATCAAACTGAGCCGGAAGAAGCAAAACTCTTGGGAGTTGAGAGTGCTGAGCACTTCCCCGGATTGCACCTCACAGACATGCTGGTGTGTGGTGTGATCTTTTACCTAGAAAAATAGAAGTGGTGGAGACTAACAAAACACTCTAGGAACGTGGATTTAGTAGTGTCCTGCTGCAAAACTGTTACGAAGATTTACCAGCCTACACACAAAATACTCACCTGCTTTTTACCAGAATGATGGATGTTAATAATCACACTAACAATGTTTTATTCACCAGCCAAAATAAAAAACTTGAACCAGCAAAGGATTGAATTTTGAAAACAATGAACCAGATTTTGCTCTCACTTACATTGATGTAGCGTGGCTCCAGAGGAGTTACTCCTGATTTTCACCCATGTAAGTGACAGCAGTATCAGCTCCCTTGCCTGTTTTACTGTTATCTATGCACTATGTCAGGTTGGAATTTTGGACCATGTTCAGCACTTTCTGTGCAGGATCCTTGTTACCAGTTATTATTACTTTCCTGAAGAAACCCTCAAAAACAGCTTCAGGATTTACTACTCTGTTTGTAGGGTTGCTCTTCTGTAAATCTCAACTTGCAGTTATGTTGTTTTGAACAGTGATCTAGTTACAAGAAAAATCTTTCCCTTAACGAGGAACATCACTTTAATATTCCAGTGTAGTGGCCCAGTATCTTTCTTACAATGGCTCTGTGAAGTTCTAATGAACGCCATGGACAGTTTTGACATTAGACTAGTCAGAAGAATGGAAGCTGACACAGTTTGTATGAGGTACAACTAACTGAGGAAATACCTATCTGCTAGTGGATTGCAGCTGTTGCTCAATTCTAACACCTTTTCTTGGTGCTAACATCATTTTAGGATTTTAAGGCTCTTGGGCACATATACAGAATGAGCCCTCTGATAATATTGTGATCTGCATGTGAGGATCTATGGTAAGAATTTGGCTGTTTGGTACTGCACAGAATTTGATCAGTAACTCAGGCAAATTTGCAGAAAGCAGAAAGAGGGTTTTGGCAAATGGGATTATGGATAAAGTCAAACAGGTTTTTTTACTTTTTGTGAATTTGAAAAATGCCTTCGTGGCTCAATATTCCTGAAGACAATGAAAGTATTTTCTGGCCTAAGTTTAATGTATTTTTTCATTTTTAGTATTATAAAAAAATCCACTGTTCAATAATTATTTATCATTTTTATATTTTAAGGTGGGAACCTGCCCTCCGCATGACTCCAGATGAAGCAATGCAGCACACATGGATCCAGGAACCACGAATACATAAATCAAAACAAAATCCCCACTCTGCAAGTGAAAGCTCCTTCTTCACACTAGAGAAGAAGGAGAATGTACAGAAACACACACTGCCTGGACAAGGAGGTGCAGTAGTCTGAATATTTGCAGTTCTTTATTCTTAATAATGTTTGTCTCTTGTACGTGTTGGCAGTTATGATTTCTAGAGGCCTTCATGTTTGAGGAAATAGCTTTGTTAAAAAGAAAGGATGAAGTAATGTAAAATGATGGAATGCTCCATCGAATCATTGGCCATACCCACAGCCACAGCATCCTCCATTGGCCACACTACCTCTTTCCTGCCTCTTTGGTAGAAACACAGAGTTACCCTCCGGGACATGTGGTTTATCTGCAGCCCGACAAGGTAAATATAACAATTAAAGTCCTAGGTTTATGCAGAAAGAGCCTTCATACAGTTATATTGGTAGAAAAATAATCAGAGACAGCATCTACAATCCATCCACAATGCACTTTAGTTCTTAGGGCAGAAAAAATGCATGGGGGTTGGTGGTTCTGCTCTTCTGAAATGCTGAGGAAATAATTGATTGGCCCTTTGCAGGTTTAATGTGGGGCTGCAGACACGTTACAGTTTCACACTGTTGTTTTATTTTATTTCGTACAGAAGAAAACACCTGTCAAGATATGGTTGATAAAGTAAAATGTGAAATGACTGAAAATCCTACTGCTGCAACTGAAAGACTAACTCTCAATGCACCTTCCTCAGACACAATGGAAAATAAAGCGCAGAACACAACCAAACAGGTTATTCCAGAGGAAGATCTGGAAAGCCCAGTGGAAAAAGCTATCAAAAGAGACAAAGCAGGACATAGCAGTGAAACAGCTCTTCACAAAAATTCAATGTTCTTACCACCAATTAAGTAACATTCTGCACAAGCAGCTACTGGTCTGGTTTCTATACCTGCCTGGTATGTTTTGTAGGTAACCATTTAACTGTACAATATTCAAGAACATCATTTTAAATTATAACTCTCCACACATGGGCTGTGCACATTTGTAGACATTTTTAACCTAGATTAGTCCAGGTAACCAAAGCAGAATGTGCGTTGAACGTTCCTGAACGTTACCAACATTCTTGTTGTGATCAGAGATTCTTCACAACCCACAGCAATATTTTTAATAAAAAGGAGACTCTAGAGGTGGATAGAGACTTATTCTTGATATTATACTGGGCACTTGCATTTAAGGACTCCTGCTTCTTGGGAGTTAAAAGCCTAGAAACCACAGAGATCATAGGGTCTGAATCTCACCCCATTTAAACCAATATAAATCATAAATAATTCTACTGAGGTTACTGGATTTATACCACTGTAAATGAGAGAGGAATCAAACTCATAGTGTCTCCCTCTCTGAGAGGGGAGAGTCAGATATGGGCCACTGGCAGAACCTCTGAACAGAATTAGAAACCCAAGTTAAGTTCTATAGTGAGGTGCAGACTGCAGACCAGGTATTTATAAAAGGCAACAGGAGAGAAGGCTAACAAGCCATGGTGTGCATTACACCCTTCTACAGGGACTCCATTCCCTTTTATATCAAACCAGAAGGGTGGATGAAAGAGAGAGTCAATGTCCAGGTGAATGAGCCCTCAAAGGGAGGCTGACTTAATTCATTACAAAATCAGATTTATATGACTGCCAGCCCCAGTCGTTAACCTATCTTTTGACATGTCTGTACAGCACCCAGCACAATAGGGATCTTGTCCCTGACTGAGGCAATAGGTGTTACAAATAAGAGTAATAAGGGAGCTGTCCTGCAGGATACAGGGAATACCCATCTCAGTGCTCTCACAGTGTTCCCAGAGCAGAAGAGCAATTGGGTGGGTTACTGGAGTCATACTATCACACATAGGCTCTACAGGCAGGAAAAAATCCTGCAGGACATAGGAATGATCATAACAATGATCTCACAAAGGACCAAGCCAGGGAAACTGTCCTGTAGGATACAGGGTGACTATATCAGTGACTTCCCAGAAGCCCCATACCAGGTGAGCTTTCCTACAGAATAGAGGGTTGACTGTATCAATGACCTCACAGAGGTGTTGGGCAGGTAAACTGTCCTGGAAGATATAGTATGTGGCCTATATCATGTATCTTAGAAAATGTTTGTGCTAAGGGCAAGGGTGCAAGGAACTGCTAAGAGCCAGCAAAGGCATGAAGGCAAGAGGATAAATTGGATGTCAGAGATAGAGAGAGCACAGAGTTCAGCAACTGGAACTGTTTGAAGTACTATCTACATACCGACAGGTTTCAGAGTAGCAGCCGTGTTAGTCTGTATCCGCAAAAAGAAGAACAGGAGTACTTGTGGCACCTTAGAGACTAACAAATTTATTAGAGCATAAGCTTTCGTGGACTACAGCCCACTTCTTCGGATGCATTCTCTATGCATCCGAAGAAGTGGGCTGTAGTCCACGAAAGCTTATGCTCTAATAAATTTGTTAGTCTCTAAGGTGCCACAAGTACTCCTGTTCTTCTATCTACATACCATTAGGTTCCTGCTTGACACTGGAAACTATGGGAAGCCCATGAGTATCCAACTGAAATGCTGATTACCTGTCGGACACTGCTGATAGTTCTCACAACATTACCACCTGAAACATCCCTGCAATCAAACACTGAAAAACAGACTATCACCACCTTTAGAACTGTAGTTGAATGGCAGAGGGGGAATTCAGGCTGTTTGAATTTGATTATTATTCATTCTCCCTAGCTATTGTGCTTAGTGACTTAGATGCTTAGATTACTCTCATCTAAAATATCTGTTCTCCTCTCAGAGTTACGCACTTGTATATTTGTCTGCTCCAATTTAGATCAAATTGGGACTGCAGCCATTCTTTACTGCACTGGAGTTCTCAAAATGAAACTACGGACACAGTTTGGCTCATTACGTCATTGCTGCAATTCCATTCTCTAATTGATCTGATTTGCAGAGAATATCTTCCCATAGCTTTATTATATTCTCTGGCACATAGACTGGTATCTCCCAACTTCTCAGTAAACCTGCTGTTGAATATCTCAAGAGAATTCTCAGTGCTGAGAGTGATGTGACATAGAAAATCATCTGACACTGGAATTCAGTCTAACCTCTCACTGATCAGAGGCAGAGTCTATGTTGATGGTATTTGAGTATAGGTGCATGGCTCCATATTTCTTTCTTATTTTCCCTTCCTTGTTTCCACATTTTTCATGTTAAGTCATCAGCCTCCACATCCATCTCAACCATGGTCAGCTCCTTCACTCTCGCCAGACAGTGTCTCCTTTAGTTAAGGATCAGATTCATGCTCAGGGACCACAGTGATGAGTATAAATCCCTAGAGAGGCAGGCAGTCAGCTCTTCCCTTCAGGTGCCTTCACTGCCCTCAAGTTCTGCTGAACAGAAAAGAGTGGGTGTGGCCTATCATGTACATGTAGCCCTCCTGTTCTTCATGCAGTAAAAGGGGTCTCTAAAATACAAAAAAAAACCAGGAGTACTTGTGGCACCTTAGAGACTAATCCAAAATACAGAGCACGCCTGTGGTCAGTGCTCTGCTCATTCTACCGAAGAACAGGCAAAGTGACAAATTGTTGCAAGCCAAAAGAACACCTGAATGACCCATAGTTTGAGAAGCCCAATTTACAGACCTTATTTTATCCCTATAGTTTTAAATGTACATTATCTTTCCTTTTTTATAGTTCTTTCTTTAAAAATGCATTACGGAACCTGTTGTCTGTAAATAATAATCACACTGTGCCCTTTTGTAGCACCTTGTACTCAAGAACTAAAGGCATTTTGCAGATATATATTAAGCGCCACAACACCACCCCACCCCCCATTAGGCTGCATAAGTATTATTAGGGCCGTTGATTAATCACAGTTAATTCACGTGACTAACTAAAAAAAATTAATCACGATTAAAAAAATGAATCACTATTAATTTCAGTTTTAATTGCATTGTTAAATGATAGAATACCAACTGAAATTTATTAAATATTTTTGGATTTTTTCTACATTTTCAAATATATTGATTTCAAATTCAACACAGAATACAAAGTGTACATTGCGCACTTTATATTATTATTTTTGATTACTAATATTTGCAATGTAAAAATGATAAACATAAGAAATTCACCTCATACAAGTACTGTAGTGCAATCTCTTTATTGTGAAAGTGCAATTTACCAATGTAGATTTTTTTTTGTTACATAACTGCACTCAAAAACAAAACAATGCAAAATTTTACAGCCTACAAGTTCTACTTCTCATTCAGCACATTGCTAAGACAAACAAGTTTACATTTACAGGACATAATGCTGCCTACTTCTTATTTACAATGTCACCAGAAACTGAGAAAAGGCATTCGCATGGCACTTTTGTAGCCAGCATTGCAAGGTGCCAGATACGGTAAACATTTGTATGCCCCTTCATGCTTCAGCTACCATTCCAAAAAACATGCTTCCATGCTGATGAAACTTGTTAAACAAATAATGCATTAATTAAATTTGTGACCGAACTCCTTGGGAGAGAATTGTATGTCTCTGGCTCTATTTTACCTGCATTCTGCCATATATTTCATGCTATAGCTGTCTCGGATGATGACTCAGCACATGTTGTTCATTTTAAGAACACTTTCACTGCAGATCTGACAAAACGCAAAGAAGGTACCACTGTGAGATTTCTGAAGATAGCTACAGCACTCGACCCAAGGTTTAAGAATCTGAAGTGCTTTCCAAAATCTGAGAGGGATGAGGTGTGAAGCATGCGTTCAGGACTCTTAAAAGAGCAACACTCCAATGCGAAAACTACAGAACCCGAACCACCAAAAAAGAAAATCAACCTTCTGCTGGTGGCATCTGACTCAGATGATGAAAATGAAGATGCGTTGGTCTGCACTGCTCTGGATTGTTATTGAGCAGAACCCATCATCAGCATGGACGCATGTCCCATGGAATGGTGGTTGAAGCATGAAGGGACATATGAATCTTTAGCGCATCTGGCATGTAAATATCTTGTGACGCCGGCTACAACAGTGCTATGAGAACAACTGTTCTCACTTTCAGGTGACATTTTGAACAAGACGTGTGGGCAGCATTATCTCCTGCACATGTAACCAAACTTGTTTGAGCGATTGGCTGAACAAGAAATAAGACTGAGTGGACTTGTAGGCTCTAAAGTTTGACATTGTTTTATTTTTGGATGCAGTTGTTTTTTGTACATGATTCTACATTTGTCAGTTCAACTTTCATGATAAAGAGATTGCATTACAGTACAAATATTTATAATAAAAATAAATATAAACTGAGCACTGTACACTTCATATTCTGGGTTGTAATTGAAATCAATATATTTGAAAATGTAGAAAACATCCAAAAATATTTAAATAAATGATATTCTATTATTGTTTAACAGTGCAATTAATCACACGATTAATCGTGATTAATTTTTTTAATTGCTTGACAACCCTAATTATTATCCAAAGTCACACAGCAGTCAATGCCAGAGCCAAGAATGGAACCTAGGAATTCTGACTCTGACTCCCTGTTCTCTCTCCTACTTGATCTTAAATTAAATTATGTATAATTTACTTAATGTTGCTAAATATATTGTCATGTTACTCATGTAATATTCTTAAAACAACAAAAGAAGGAGTCGTTTATGCCTGTGCACCCTGGTTATTAGATCCTCGTTTAATACTGTGAGACATGGGCGCCAGGTTTGTGTAATTTTTGTTGGTGCCCAGAATGGGTCCAAGCAGAGCCGTCCTGTCCATCGGACAGACCAGGGCAACCGCCTCAGGCCCTGCACTTTGGGGGGCCCCGCACTTCAGGGGGATGCAGGGGCCAGGGCAGCCTGGGGAGGTTAGTGGGGGGCCTGGCACTAGCAGCAGCGAGCAGCGCAGCCCCAACCCTCCCCGCTCTGCTCTGCCCCGCCCCGCTGGCTCCCAGCATCACTCGGAGGAGGGGGCAAAATCTGGAAAGAGGTGGAGTGGAGGCAGGGGCTGGGGGAAGGGGCAAAGTGGGGGCGGGGGCGGATCAGGGGTGGGAAGAGGTGGGGCAGAGTGGGGTGGGCTGGGGCCTGATCACTCACTGCTGCTGGTGCCAGGCCCCCCACTTAACCCCACAGTCCATCCTGGACCCCGTGTCCTCCTGAAGTGCGGGGCCCCTCCAAAGCATGGGGCCCCCAAAGGGTGGAGCCCGGGGAAGTTGCCCCAGTCTGTCCTATAGACAGGACGGCTCTGAAAATATAAGCCCAACATTGGTGGAACCGGGACCACGTTCCTGAATATTGGTGGAGCACAGGCACCACGGGTCCATATAACTCACTGCCTATGCTCTGAGGCCATCTAGTGTTGGAAGTGGTTTCACATTTGAATTTTGAGGGGTGTATTATTTACTGCAATTCTTCAGATTCTCTGTTTAACAATATTATACCAATTGCTCCCCCCAAAATAGTATTCTAGCCACCTTAGTAGTCTGAGCACAATGTAACATTGGGAAGGTCTCTGTTTGTATCTAGAATCTGATACTTATTCCACAAGCTAGCAGTGGCAGGGTGTGCTGCATAAGCAGCATGCGTAGCCCTGAATTAGAAAATGTTCCCTTTGCTGTTTTAGGAGCAAAGTTCACCACTGGCAGGAAGAGAACCCAGGAGTCCTGAAACCCAGCCTCCCTCTGCTCTAACCCACTAAACCTCAACCCCCTCCCAGGCCTGCCTCTACTGCTATCTCCTCCCCGAAGGCAAGGCCCGGGTAGGGTGACCAGACGTCCCGATTTTATCGGGACCGTCCCGATATTTCCTTGTTTGTCCCGCGTCCCGACCGACATGCGGTCGGGACAACCGGACAAACAAGGAAATGCCCCGGAGCCTAGAGCCCGGAAGTGCTCGCACCCACCCCCCCCGCCCCGACTCTGCCCCCTCCTCCTCCGATTGGCTCCCTCCCCGAATCCCCGCCTCTTCCCCGGGCTCACCATTCCCCCTCCCTCCGCAAGCGCTGGAGGGAGGCCGAGGAGACGCAGGGGAAGTGCGGGGCCAGGGTGAGTAAGAGTCCGGCCTGGCCCCGAGCAGGCAGGACGCAGTCGGGCGGTAGGGAGAGGAGGGGGGCGGCCCGCGGGGCCAGGCGGCGGCTGTTGTTGTCCCCCCGGGCAGCGGGACTCGGGAGCAACCGCTGCTGCAGCTCCCACTGCCGCGGGGGAGGAAGCGGCCATGGCGCTCCGCGGCTGCGGCGCCTCCGAACCCCCCGAGCCGGGGCCTGCTGCGAGAACCCAGCAGCGCGTACGCTGGGCCCAGCCCCTGGCCAGTCGCGTCTGGGCTCTGCCCAGCTGGTGCAATCCCGCGGCGGCCCCGGAGCGGAGGCATCGGCAGCCCAGCCCTGTTCGTTCCCCTGCGGGACCCGAGCGGGACGGGGGGGGCTGGGGCCTGCTGCCCCCACTCCGGGGCCGCCGCGGGATAGCACCAGCTGGGCAGCAGCCCAGACGCGACTGGCCAGGGGCTGGGCGCAGCGTACGTGCTGCTGGGTTCCCGCAGCAGGCCCCGGCTCGGGAGGTTCGGGGGCGCCAGAGCCGCAGCCGCGGAGTGCCATGGCCGCTTCCTCCCCCGCGGCAGTGGGAGCTACAGCAGCGGCTGCTCCCGAGTCCCGCTGCCCGGGGGGAGAACAGCCGCCGCCTGGCCCCGCGGGCCGCCCCCCTCCTCGCCCTACCACCCAACTGAGTCCTGCCTGCTCGGGGCCAGGCCGGGCTCTCACTCACCCCGGCCCCGCGCTTCCCCTGAGTCTCCCGGGCCTCCCTCCAGCGCTTGCGGAGGAAGGTTTTTTTTGTTTGTTTGTTTTTTTTGGCCCCGCCCCCCGCCACGCCCCCCCCACGTCACCCCCCCCCCCCCCCCGCGTCCCGATATTTGTCTTTGGTGATCTGGTCACCCTAGGCCCGGGTGGCTGGGGAGAGGTGTGGGCTGGCTGAGCTCCCCTGGGGGAGGAGGGCTGTGGACACCTGAGGTCGCAGCTCACCCAGCCGTGCAGGTGGGCGGGAATGTGCTGCAGGGGAAAAATGTGACTTAGGGTTGATTTTGCAATGCTCAGGGCTGTGAAATCTCCCATCTGCATCATGGGGCAGGCTTGGGTGACCTCTCTAGAGCAGGTATTTGCCAACCTGCCTCCCGTTCCCACAGCCAGCTGCTTCATTGCTGCTCTGTTCACAGCAGCAAACGCCTGGGCACCATGTGGGCGCCCCTGCCCCTCTGCCTGCTGTCTGCTCTCCTGGCCACAGGTGAGTCCTGTCCGTCCCCGTGCACAGGGAACCAGGCACTGGAGGGGGTGGGAATTCATGCGGGGAATGTGACACTTTTGATGATAGATTCTTGAGTCAGGATGGAATTTGTGGCTAAAATCAGCAAGAGGAAAACCCAGGGCCACGTCCCCCGGCTGACTCAGGGAGAGCAGGGATTTGACTCTGGGACTTGCGTATCCCACACGAGGGCACTGTCCAGTGGGCTATGGGTCATGCTGGGGTGATGGGGTCATCCTCTGAGTCCATCTGTCCTTCCTCCTCGTTCCTCCTCCATGTTACCTGTCAGCTCTGCGTTCTTGGGGAACCAGGGCGCAGTATCCAGCCTGTCTGGCTCACGACGGACACACACACACCCCACACACTGCTTGAACCAAAACCGATCAGAAGAAAGGCTTACAGAAAGCAATGAAAAGGCAGTGGGAGACACACCTAAACCTCTCCCGACGAGGTGACAGGATAAAGGAAACTCCCCTAGCCTCATTTGCATTGAAGGTGGGACAGGAAAGCATCCCCATTAGCATACAGAATGGAGAACAGAGATTCCAAGGCAAGAACTGCATTGAACTCTGGGATCAGGAAAGCAGGGAAGCACTGCATGATGGGGGATCTCTGCTCCAGATGTTAATGAACCTACGCCTGCACACACCCAGCTCAGTAGTTATCAGACCAGTTCTAGTAATAAATCCTTTATTGGTATCCAAAATACTGAAGCTGCCTAATTGCACAGTGAGCTCCCTGGAAGGAACACTGCCCATAGTCAGGAATGAGCAGTTCCTATTGTCTAGCCTGAATAAAACAACTTTGGTGTACTCCCTTGAGCCATCAGTTTACCCACAAACAAATCTAGTGTTCTCCGTTGAACCATTTCTCACTGGTGCTAAGGTTGAAGTGATGTTTCCAGATGAAAGCTCTTAAAAAACCCCAGAGTGGACCAATTATTCTCTTTCTTTCTTTCTTTCTTTCTTTCTTTCTTTCTTTCTTTCTTTCTTTCAAAAAATTATGTTCATGTATTGAATTTAAACTCTCCCAAAATCTGGACAGAAAAGAGTTAATGATCACAGGATTGCTTCACCCAGCCGGGTATCATAGCATGCATGCTGGAGGTGTACAGCCATCAATCAAAAGGGTTAACAATCATAAATCAAATTCTGAAGAAGAGAATTGACATGATCATGGATGAAAAGTGGTCTAGGAACTTGATCGTAGCTGAGCTAATGTTACTCTGAGAGGCAGAGTCCTCGAACAGCAAGTCAGGGGGAGGCAATACGGTCACCCCAAATCCAGGCAGAAACCCCTCTTTAGAGCAGTGTAATTCTTTTTTTCTGTCTAGACAGATGTGTGGTGTTTCTTTGCACATGTGACTAATACCCCGGATAGCCAGCTGTGCAGCTTAAAAATCACTCTAGCCACAGACACTCAGGCAGCAAACAGACTTGTCTACAGTTTTGAAGAAGACACAAATAACCAGTTAGTAAGATGCCTTTCCCCATATGTTGAGTTGAATGGAACTTGGCAGAGTTGGGACAAAAGCACATAGAATTTCTTCAATATCTACCTGCCCACACTTTCAGTGAGGTGGCGTTGGTGGCAAGAACTACCAGAGTGCCACCTCTTGGTTCCTAGTGGTATTTATCCCATGGGCACTGCCTCGGAGGGGTCAGGAGCTGGGATTTGAACTGAGAAGGGATTTTTCAAACCTCCAGGAAGCGCTCTGCTATGTGAGGTGTGTAAGTCCAAAGAGGAATTGAGCTCTGTGCCCCCTTGCGTGGGACCTGCCTCATTGGTGTGGCAGGGTTCAACCTGGGTGAGTGAAACAAGATTCCTACTAAGTGTAGATGCAATTGTCCTCCTGGACTCAGGGCTAGAACCTGTGAATCCTGGCTCCCAGCCCTCTCCCCAATCTAACCACTAGAGCCCACTCCCCTCTTGGAGCTGGGTCTCCTCAGTCTGGGAAGATAATGTAATAGATGGGAGATGGGATGAGCTGGGGGAATTGCAGTGGGTGGATGCGGGGACTGGATAGGATAGAAGAGAGGATTCTGTCAGGGGGGTGGTAGATGCATTGAGATGGGGGTTGGATAGGTAGATACAAAGAGGGTGGATGGAGCAGCTGTGGGGGCACTGGGGAGCTAAGAAGTGATTCTCCATTTCCCTTCCACAGGGGCAAACTTCTTTTCCTATGTGGCTAAGTCGTGCCTGGCACCCAAGAGCTATGAGGCCGACCCCTTTACAGAGACCTTCCCACGCAATATCACCATGCGGGTGAACATCGCCTACTGTGACACTGATGGCTGCAACGCCGGGGCCATCCCAGGTGTGTGTCTGCTGCAAACCTAGACCCCCTACTCTGGCCACACCTGCATGGAGAGAAGTCAGGAGTCTTGGCTCCCTGCCCCCACTCTAACTACTAGACCCCATTCCGCTCCCAGTGCCAGTCATGGAACCCAGAAGTCCTGGCTCCCAGCCCTCCCACTCTAACCACTAGACCCCACTCTCAGCACTGGGATCGAACCCAGCATCTGGTGACTCCCCACACCTGTTTCCTTTTGTGCATTGGCTGAATAAAACATGTGATGGGCCAAAGAGGTCACCTCTGTTCTGTGCACAAGAAATACTGGTAGCAAGAGAATCTAGGAGTCCTGAAACCCAGCCCTCCATGCTCTAATTCACCTGATCCCACTCTTCTCCTAGAGCTGGGGATAGAACCCAGGAGTCCTAGCTCCCAGCCTCCTCTGCTCTAACCCACTAAATCTCAACCCCCTCCCAGGGCTGCCTCTACCTCCTCCCCAAAGGCAAGGCCCAGGTGGCTGGGGAAAGGTGCGGGCTGGCTTAGCTGCCTCTGGGGAAGGAGGCTGTGGGCACTTCAGGCAGTGGCTTACCCAGCCATGCCGGTGGGTGGGAACATGACGGAGGAGGGAAATGTGCCTCCGGGTTAATTTCACAATGCTTAGGGCTGTGAAATCTCCCATCTCCATCATGGACAGCCTCAGGTGACCTCTCCAGGGCAGGTATTTGCCAAAGTGCCTGCCATACCCACAACATCAGCTGCTTCATCACTGCTCTGTTCATGGCAGCAAATGCCCGGGCACCATGTGGGTGCTCCTGCCCTTCTGCCTGCTATCCGCTCTGCTGGCCACAGGTGAATCCATCCATTCCTGGGCACAGGGAGCCAGGCCCTGGAGTTTAGGACTGACAGGCATCCGGTTTTCGACCAGAACATGTGGTCGAAAAGGGACGTTGGCGGCTCCATGCTGACCAGGCCGTTAAAAGTCCAGTTGGCGGGGCTAAGGCAGTCTCCCAACCTGCCCTGGCTCCACTCAGCTCCCGGAAGCAGCTGGCACATCCAGCCTCTAGGCGCAGGGGCAATCAGGGAAGCACCGTGTGCTGCTCCTGCCCCCAGCGCTGCTATGGGTACAGCTGTGGGTGCAGAACCTGCAGGTGCAGAGCCACCTGGCCAGCCCTGTGCCTAGGAGCTGGACATGCCGGCCACTTCCAGGAGCCGCGCAGAGTCAGACCAGGCAGGAAGCCTGCCTTAGCCCCGCTGCGCCACCAGCCGGGAGCTGCCTGAGGTAAGCACCAACCAGCCAGAGCATGCACCCCGAACCCTAACTCCCTCCCAGACCCTGCACCTCCACCCGCACCCCAGCCCCGTGCCCCAGATCAGAACCTCCTCCCACACCCTAACTCCCCAGGGCCGGCAGGGAGCTGTGAGCCCCAGCCTGGTATCCTCCCCTTGTGCTGCTCGGTAAGGGAGGGAGGGCTGCAGTTCATCTCCCATGGGCAGCTGCTGGGTCCTGCTTCTCTTTTGGGAGGGGGGTGTTGTGGTTTCCTTTTGTGCATTGCATGACTGAATAAAGTGTGTAATGGAGCAAAGAACCACCTTTTTTTCTGTTCACAAGAGATTATTCCTGAGGGAATACTGTGCCAAAAAAAATAAAAATTCTGCGCACAATATTTTAAAACTGCAAAATTCTGCAAATTTTGTCAATAAATAAATGTGGAGGCTCCAGTGTGGCAATGGGGAGCACAGGTCACTGGCTGCATGGAGATGGGAGATCACCCTGCAGCCTCCCCTTTCCCCCAGGACAGGGGCTCGGTGGTGAGGTTGCACCCGACCTGACACAGTACAAGGGCTGGGCCTGCCCCAGAAACACACCCAGAAAAACCACGTGTGGGCAGGCAGGCTCAGCCCAGCAAGATCCAAGTGTGAGGGGTGGTAGTACTGTTTCCATATTTTCCTTGCAGAAATATCAGAATGAAATCCCCCATACTGCTACAGGTGGTAGACACAGATACACTGAAGATTTACAGTATTTCCAGGGAGAGGATGTAGGAATGCCTAACTGCTAGACAAAGTCATTCTACAATTTCAATACTGTGATCCATGCAAGGATGTCACGTGTGTTGTGGGAATTAATTATTTAATGTTTAAGTGCATTGAATGTGTAAAGTGCTAAGCATTATTATTCATGACAAAGACACTTTAGTCCTGACTTGTACTTTGTTAGGGCAGTAATCACTGTGGTGATTCATGTCCACACTACCCTCCTTCTATCGGTGGGGAACAGGGAGCCGGGAGCCTCCAGGCAGCAGCCAGGCTCCCTGCAGAAAGCCAGGAGCCCAGGCCTTAGAGGAACTTTTAATATTTTGTGCCTTATTTGCCCTGCTACTATATATATTGTATCTACTACCAAAAACAATTTTGTGCAGGAAAACTTGAGTAACATCCTTCATATAGTAAATAACAAAAGAAGATCTGAGTCTTGAAGCAAACAACAGCTGCATCAGTTAGATCATTTTGAGCTTTGTGGAAACACACAGATTAAGATCTACTACATAGAATATTAAAGGATAGTGCTGCTTTGAAAAGTGATTCTAAAAAATGATATAAAACTGTTCCACGTTTATTGTGTCTCCGTGACTCTAGGTCAAATCTGCTGAATTTATAAGCACAGAGATGGATTGTCTAGCTGCTGTCCTTCCAGACTCATATGGGAAATGTGAGTCAAAATGGGTTTTTCTTCCTGGCTCGAGCATCCCCAACAATGAAGGTTCTGCAGTTAACACTTGTTAACAAGGCAGTGGTCAATGCATGAGGCAGAATGGAATCCAGCTCCTTCTTTCCAAGCTGCAGTGGCTCTACAGGGAAAACAGGAGTAAGTAGCAAGATCTTATTTGGCCATGTCTATACTACCACTTATGTTGGCAAAATTTATGTCACTCAAGGGTCTGAAAAAAATACACAGCTGAGCAACATAAGGTATGCCGGCAGAAGTGGTAGTGTGACAGCACTGTGTCGGCAGGAGAGCTTCTCTCACCAACATAGCTACCACCTCTTGTTGGGAGTGGTTTAATTATATTGATGGGAGATAGAGCAGCTGCATGAGAGATCTTACAGCGGTGCAGCTGCATCAGTAGAGCTGTGCCGCTATAAACTCTCTAGTGTAGACATAGCCTTAGTTGACAAACTCAGCAGATATGACTCAGAACACACACACGGAGGAGATCTGCCAAGTAAGCGCCCATTGTCACAATCTCTTTTCACCATATACCCACATTAACACTCTTGATCCGCGAGGCAGTAGGTAAAGATGAAAAATCTTCTTTTATGTGGCAACTCCATCCTGCAGATAAATGTTTTCCCATAATTGTGTGGTAAGACAATCCCATTCAACTGCCCATTGGCACATCTCAAGCAAAGCAATCTAAGGGCTCCACTAGCTCCAGAAATTTGTCAGATGAGACACACATAGGAACCCCTTCAGGCACCAGGCCCAGGGTAAGAGGGATGCGGGGGGGGGTCATGGGGCACGGGTGACAGGCCCCTGGGTGAGAGGGATGGGCGGGGGTCATGGGGCAGGGGCGATGGGCCCCGGTAAGGAATGATGCGGGGTTTGTGGGGCAGGGGCGACGGGCCCCTGGGTGAGAGGGATGGGGTGGGGTCGTGGGGCAGGGGTGACAGGCCCCAGGGTGAGAGGGATGAATGGAGGATTGTGGGGCAGGGGTGACAGGTCCCAGGGTGAGAGGGATGGGGGGGGTTGTGGGTCAGGGGCGATGGGCCCCAGGGTGAGAGGGATGGGGGTGGGTGGGTTGTGGGACAGGGGCGACGGGCCCCAGGGTGAGAGGGATGCGGGGGGGGGGTTGTGGGACGGGGCCCCAGGGTGAGAGGGATGCGGGGGGGGGGTTGTGGGACAGGGCGATGGGCCCCAGGGTGAGAGGGAAGATGGGGGAGTAGGGGAGGGGTCAGTCAGGTTATTTGGTAGGCAGGCGGGGGCGGGGTGTGTGGCCTTTCCTACAAAGCCCGCCTCCCACAACTATAATTTGCATATGACCACTCCCCTCCCCCTACTGTGACCCCGCCCCTCTCCCTCTTTCATCTGTGGCCGTAGCCCCGCCCCCACTGCTGTTGACGTTAGCGGAAGGAAGCGCCCAGCTTGGGGCAGTGACGTTGTGGAGCGGCGGGGCCCGGCCCCGGCCCGAGGCCGGCAGCATGTGGGGGGCGGCCGATGCGGTGAGTGCGACGGGGGCGGCGCTTCCCGCCCGGCCCCTCCCCCCCGGCACGCGCTAGGGACTCGCTCGCTCGCCCGCGGCCCAGCGACAGCAGCCCCCGCCCGGGGAGAAACGCCCCGGCTCCCGAGCCGGTCCGGCTCCGCCCCGCTGCGGGCAGCCCCACATCCCGGCAGTGCGGGGCAGACCCGTGTCGGGCTGGGGGGCGGGCGCTGTTTGTGGGGGAGGGGGGTGTAGGATTTATACCCCCCTCCCCCCAGGCAGCGCGGCCAGGCCAGCAAAGGGCAGGAAGTGACGCTCCCAGCGAGCAGGGGGAGCTGCAAGGGGGGACATGAGAACTGGGTCAGACCAATGGTCCGTCTAGCCCAGAGTCCTGTCTTCCCACAGTGACCAGTGCCAGGTGCATCACTGGCAATTATGGCATGATCCATCCCTTGTCCTCCGCTCCCTGTTCTTTTTTGAACCTTGTTATACATTTGGCCTCCACAACATCCCCTGATAACAAGTTCTACAGGTTGGGCCTTGCATGAAGAAATACTTCCTTTTGTTTGTTTTAAATCTGCTGCCTGTTAATGTCATTGGGTGACCCCTGGTTCTTGTGTTCTGTGAAGGGGTAAATAATGCTTCCTTATTTACTTTCTCCACACCATTCTTTTCCTAGGGTTTTTTTTATATCTTCTGACTTTAGCTCATATGCTTTATGCATCCCCAGTGCACTGGCCAAAAAACCCCACCTCAATTCAAAATTGCTTCTACAGATCTTTTGAGAAACCTTCCCTCGAACTACACTCTCCCATTCTTCCTTTAAAATACGATTCTTCCCATGTAACCCATCAGGGCCGGCTCCAGGCACCAGCTTAACAAGCAGGTGCTTGGGGCAGCCAAGGGAGAGGGGCGGCATCTGCGGCAATTCGGGGGCAGCAGGTCCCTCACTCCCTCTAGGAGCGAAGGACCTGCCGCTGAACTGCCGCCGCCGATCGCGGCTTTTTTTTTTTTTTTTGCTAGGGGCGGCAGAAATGCTGGAGCTGGCCCTGTAACCCATTCCCTAAGAAAAGGTCAGACTGCTATTATTATTATTATCTGTTTGTATTGCGGTAGCTGTCATGAGCCCCAGATATGGACCCCATTGTGCTTGGTGCTATGCAAACAAAGAACAAAAAGACAGTCCCTATCCCATGATGACCGGAGACAACAGCTGGACTATTGATTTGGTTATTTAACTGGTTTTGGTAGGAAAGCTTTCGCAAAGAGGCAGATCTAGGTGGTTAAGCTCCAGGTTAGTCTGAATTCCTCTTGGAGCTCTTTCTATAACTCTCAGATGAGAGCACTATATTTCTGCAGTTCGTCTCGTGAGCTGCATTGTCCCACAGGTGTGCAGCTGTCTTGACGGGGCATGGATGGAGATGTGATCACAACTGTAGCTGGTTTCGAGTCCACTAATGACCTTTAAGCACAGTGCCAAGGCCTTGAACCGACACTGAAAATGTGCTGGGAGAACAGTGGTGATGTACATGAGGTTGTCCATTCCAGTTAGGAGGTGAGCAGCTGCATTGTAAAGAATTTGGGGAAGGCATTCTTTTCATGTTAGCTCCCAGATAAAGTGGATTACCGTAATCCAGTCTGTAAGTAACATACATATCATTGTGACCAAATCTTTATCAGGGACCAAGGAGCGAACTGAAAGAGAAGACTTGCCTTTACCACCAATGTTACTTGGTGATTTAGCATCAATGATGAATCATACAGGACCCTGAGACTTCATACCATGTTGACAAATGAGGGGGCTGTGGAGATGCCCTCTGTGGATATGTCTACATTGCAATGTAAACCCAGGATTAGTGGGACTCAAGTCAGGCTTGAGTGTCTACATTGTATTTTAACCCTAGGTTAAGAATTTTCTGACCCATGTTTGAACTTAGGTGCTCTGGTGTCCACACTGCAGTATACAGACCTGAGTCAAAGTAATCATATCCCACAATCCCTAGTGCCACACAACTGAAATGTGGCTACTCTAGCCATAGGACTGAGGTGCACTGTGGGAATACATTACTGCCTGCCCTGTACATTACCAAGAAGCAGCTCGCTTTGCAGAAGGCTTGATCGGTTCACTCTCCGTTGCAAACTAAGGAGGCTCTCTGATAGTGTGCTTGCGGATTGGTGATCAGAACAGAATGGATTAACGCTGGCTTGAACTGCTGCAGTTTGAAATGAGGGTGTGGCTTCCATTTTCAATAGAGTGGATTGCAGATTGTTGGGATAGAGAGGACTAAGGAAGTTGTCCCATGGAATAGTGGAATACTTTCAGATGACTCCCGGGATCTGAATCAAGCAGGGCTGCATCTATACTGCAAAGCAGTAGGGCTCGGACCCTGGCTCCCAGCTTGATTCAAACTTGGACCATGTGTCCTGCCTTGATTTGAGGTTGAACCCTCCAGCCCTGCAGGGTCCTGGGACCATGGGTCTGAGCCCTGGGTTAGCACAATTACAGTATAGACGCAGGGGGGGTTAGCCTTGAGCCCAGACTCAAGCATGAGCTTGTATTGTATTGTAGACTTATCCTGTAGGTATGTCTACACAACAAAATTAGGTCGAATTTATAGAAGTCAATTTTTTTAAAAGAAGCTATTTTATACAGTCGATTGTGTGTGTCCCCCATAAGCGCATTAAGTCGGCGGACTGCGTCCACAGTACCAAGGCTAGTGTCAACTTTCGGAGCGTTGCACTGTGGGTAGCTATCCCACAGTTCCCGCAATCTCCGCCACCCATTGGAATTCTGGGTTGAGCTCCCAATGCCTGATGGGTGGTTTTGGGTACATATCGTCAGTCCCCCCTCCCTCCGTGAAAGCAATGGCAGACAATCGTTTTGCGCCTTTTTTCCGTGCGGGCACCATACTGCTTTCTGCAGACAGTGCAGTAGGAATGCTAACCGTAGTCATCGAACAACCGCTTCTGCTGCCACTCTGCTCTCCTGCTCTGGCCGCAGATGGTGCAATAGGTCAGAAAAACTGGTCTTCCAACCACCGCTTCCACTGCCACTCTGCTCTCCTGCAGATGCCATACCACGGCAAGCATGGAGCCTGCTCAGATCACCGCGGCAGTTATGAGCATTGTAAACACCTTGCGCATTATTCTGCAGTATGTTCAGAACCAGAACCTGCAAAAGCAGGCGAGGAGGCGACGGCAGCGCGGTGACGAGAGTGATGAGGATATGGACACAGACTTCTCTCAAAGTACGGGCCCCGGCAATTTGGACATCCTGGTGGCAATGGGGCAGGCTCATGCCGTGGAATGCTGATTCTGGGCCTGGGAAACAAGCGCAGACTGGTGGGACCGTATAATGTTGCAGGTCTGGGATGATTCCCAGGGGCTGCGAAACTTTTGCATGCATAAGGGCACTTTCATGGAACTTTGTGACTTGCTTTCCCCTGCCCTGAAGCGCAAGAATACCAAGATGAGAGCAGCCCTCACAGTTGAGAAGCGAGTGGCGATAGCCCTCTGGAAGCTTGCAACGCCAGACAGCTACCGGTCAGTCGGGAATCAATTTGGAGTGGGCAAATCTACTGTGGGGGCTGCTGTAATCCAAGTAGCCAACACAATCACTGAGCTGCTGCTATCAAGGGTAGTGACTCTGGGAAATGTGCAGGTCGTAATGGATTGCTTTGCTGCAATGGGATTCCCTAACTGTGGTGGAGCGATAGACGGAACGCATATCCCTATCTTGGGACCGGATAGGGTGACTAGATGTCCCGATTTTATAGGGTCAGTCCCAATTTTTGGGTCTTTTTCTTATATAGGCTCCTATTACCCCCCACCCCCTGTCCCGATCTTTCACACTTGCTGTCTGGTCACCCTAGGACCGGACCACCTTGACAGCTAGTACATAAACTGCAAGGGGTACTTTTCAATGGTGCTGCAAGCACTGGTGGATCACAAGGGACATTTCACCAACATCAACGTGGGATGGCCAGGAAAGGTACATGACGCTCACATCTTCAGGAACTCTGGTCTGTTCAAACAGCTGCAGGAAGGGACTTACTTCCCAGACCAGAAAATAACCATTGGGGGATGTTGAAATGCCTATAGTTATCCTTGGGGACCCAGCTTACCCCTTAATGCCATGGCTCAGGAAGCCATACACAGGCACCCTGTAGTAAGGAGCAGTTCAACTATAGGCTGAGCAAGTGCAGAATGGTGGTAGAATGTGCATTTGGATGTTTAAAAGCGCGCTGGCGCAGTTTACTGACTCGGTTAGACCTCAGCGAAACCAATATTCCCATTGTTATTGCTGCTTGCTGTGTGCTCCACAATATCTGTGAGAGTAAGGGGGAAACGATTATGGCAAGGTGGGAGGTTGAGGCAAATCGCTTGGCCGCTGATTACGTGCAGCCAGACACCAGGGCGGTTAGAAGAGCACAGCAGGGCGCGCTGCGCATCAGAGAAGCTTTGAAAACCAGTTTTATGACTGGCCAGGCTACGGTGTGAGAGTTCTGATTGTTTCTCCTTGATGAAAACCCACCCCCTTGGTTCACTCTACTTCCCTGTAAGCCAACCGCCCTTCTCCTGCTTGCAGAGGCAGTAAAGTCATTGTTGTTTCAAAATCATGCATTCTTTATTAATTCATCACACAAATAGGGGGATAACTGCCAAGGTAGCCTGGGAGGGGTTGGGGAGGAGGGAAGCACCGGGGGAGGAGGGAAGGATAAGGCCACACTGCACTTCCAAATTTACTGAATGCCAGCCTTCTGTTGCTTGGGCAGTCCTCTGGGGTGGAGTGGTTGGGTGTCCAGAGGCCCCCTCTCCCGCCCCCCCCCTGCGTTCTTGGGCGTCTGGGTGAGGAGGCTATGGAACTTGTAGAGGAGGGTGGGCCGTTACACAGGGGCTGCAACGGCAATCTGTGCTCCTGCTCCCTTTCCTGCAGTTCAACCATACGCCGGAGCATATCAGTTTGATCCTCCAGTAGCCTCAGCATTGCATCCTGCCTCCTCTCCTCTTGCTCCCACCACCTTTCCTCTTGCTCATCCCTCCTATCCTCGCGTTCATTTTCTGCTTTCCTGGACTCTGCCATTGTTTGCCTCCACACAGTCTGCTGAGCTCTTTCAGTGCGGGAGGTCTGCATGAGCTCAGAGAACATTTCATCGCAAGTGCGGGTTTTTTTGGGTTTTTTTTTTTTTTGCCTTCTTATCTGCGCTAGCCTCTGGGACAGAGATGATGGGGGAGCATTGAAACATTTGCAGCTGCTGGAGGGGAAAAAAGGGAGAGTATTCTTTAAAAAGACACATTTTAGAGAACAAGGGGTAGACTCTTTCACGGTGAACCAAGCTGTTAACATTACATAGCACATGTGCTTTTGGTACAAGGTTACATTTTGCCTCTTATATTGAGGGCCTGCCGGTTTTTGGGTTAACGTGCAGCACAACTAAACTCCCCCACACACACCCAATTCTCTGGGATGATCACTTCACCCCTCCCCCCCACCGCATGGCTAACAGCAGGGATGATTTCTTTTCAGCCACAGGCACACAGTCTAGCAGGAACGGCCACCTCTGAATGTCCCCTTAATACAATTCCCCTCTTTCAACCAGGTGACCATGAATGATATCACTCTCCTGACAATAACATAGAGAGAGAAAGAAGGGATGTTGCTTGAATGCATTCCAGTAGCTGTACTGGCTGCGAATGCATCCCAAGTCTTCAGGTCCAATTAATCATTAAACATGCTTGCTTTTAAACCAAGTATTATATTTACAAAGGTACAATCACCAGAGGTGCGTTCTCCGCCTTCAAGGTCCGGGAGCCCACCTTGGGAAGGTATTGGCTCCAGGATGATAAACAGTTCCTGGCTGTCGGGGAGAATGGTTTCTCCACTTGCCTACTGTATGCTACCCTCCTCCTCCTCATCATCATCATCTTCCTCATCCCCAAAATCCTCATCCCTGTTGCGTGAGACTCCTCCCTTTCAGGAGTCCATGAACAGGGGTGGGTAGTGGTGGGGGCATCCCCTAGAATGGCATGCAGCTCATCATAGAAAAGGCATGTCTGGGGGTCTGACCTGGAGCGGCCGTTTGCCTCTTTGGTTTTTTGATAGGCTTGCCTGAGCTCCTTAAGTTTCACGTGGCACTGCTGCAGTCCCTGTTATAGCCTCTGTCCTTCATGCCCTTGCAGATTTTTTTCAAATATTTTGGCATTTCGTCTTTTGGAACGGAGTTCTGATAGCACAGATTCATCTCCCCATATAGCGATCAGATCCAGTACCTCCCGTTCGGTCCTTTCTGGGACTCCATGGTCACTTCTGCTGATGAGCTCTGCACGGTCACCTGTGCTGATCAGCTTGCCATGCTGGCCAAACAGGAAATTAAATTCAAAAGTTCGCGGAGCTTTTCCTGTCTACCTGGCCAGTGCATCTGAGTTGAGAGCGCTGTCTAGAGCGGTCACAATGGAGCACTCTGGGATAGCTCCCGGAGGCCAATACCGTCGACTTGTGTCCACACTACCCCAAATTTGACCTGGCAATGTCTATTTCAGCGCTAATCCCCTCGTCAGTGAGGAGTACAGAAATCGATTTTAAGAGCCCTTTAAGTCGACAAAAATGGCTTCGTTGTGTGGACGGGCGCAGGGTTAAATCGATGTAACGCTGCTAAATTCGACCTAAACTCGTAGTGTAGACCAGGGCTGTGAAACATGATGACAGCGAGTTCCTCGGAGGATATTCCCTTTTCAACCAGTATTTTTTGATTTTGCTCTGATTTAATCTGAGTCCACTATATTTCATCTTGCAAGCATTGTGACATCCTGGTTATATCTTAGAAAACGAGATACACAACTGTGGTTTCAACTGTGTTGAAAGTTAATGAGTCTTTATTGAGTTGTAGCCTTCACCCATTGCAATGCAAAAGTTTGGGGTTTTTTAAACCACCACTAAGGATTTTATCTCTGTGCTGTGACCTCAGAGTTGATTGTGAGGCATCCAAGATGTTAACCATGGTCATGTGATTTTGGAGTTTGGTTGGCACTAGAATTTAAATATTTTTGTATAGAAATAGGAGTTTGGGAAGGTCATCTGAATTGAGTATGTACTTTTCAACACTGGATAGGCTATTGCATTTTTCAGGGAGGATGGCATGTTCTCTTCTCTGAAGGATGCATTTATTATTTATAAATTTTACAGTTACTTTTCACTAGCTTTTGCAAGCCAAGAAAGAGTATATATCACTTTTGCATGCAGTGGGTTAAATGTTTGTAAGGGCTTCAAGGCATGTCACTGTGTGTGAAGGATTCTGTTAGGGGAGGGTGTGACAGTTAATGTTGTGTGGTTCAGTTCCAGATTTTCAGCCTTCGCAAGTCTTCTCGTTGATGATTTCTGCAAAGTAGAATGAATGCTCTGCCAGTGGTTGGTGCTTGAGTACAATGTTTGGATTAATGGTAAAACAGATTCTTTCAATCTTATTCCACATCATCAAATTAAGTTGTCAATTCCTGTGACTGTTTGTTCTTTTTTATGCTACCAACACTTTTAAAGTCTCTTACTGATATCTCTCTGTAACTACGCTTAATGATTAAAATACCACTTCTGTTATACTGGAGATAAAGCGCTGATTCTGTTGCAGTGAAAAAAATTAGGACTGTAAGTTCTTGTCCCCAGATTCCCTAACAGATGTTGTAAGTACTGTTGTTTGGAGACTTACAAATTTTACTGGCATATCTAGCAGACTAAGATGTCTGTCAAATATGTTTACAAATAAAACAGAAAAGTTCAAATATGCTAACTGTAAATATACCTAAATGCAAGAGCACTGAATTAGTTTTCTTTCAACTTATCTAATGACATCTGTGGTACAAACCAGTCCAAATTTGACATGTCTAGCCTCATCCATTTTAGAGTTATCCAAGCACAATATTTCTGATACATCTGTATGGAGAAAACATGTTCTGTTCTCCCTCCCCTCCTTCTTTAATTCCCCCCCCCCAATAAAAAAATAGCTTATGTTGTGTTTGCCCCATCCTCCCTCCTTCAGGTATCCCCCTCCCCCTCCTCCCCATATGTATTTTAAAAAATAGTTTAACAGATTAGGGTCAACTGAAAAAGAGGTTGTTAAAACGAAAGCTGGAATTCAACCTTAACTTCAGACAAGACCAAGGAAATGCCTGTTAGCTGATAAAAACAGTTGGAACAATAATCTGATGATTACATGTCCCTCAGTAGGAAAGTGTTCACTGTTTGTGATAACGTGTTCACAGTCTGAGGGTATTGCTAGAACCCCATGTGCTTTTGGGTGCCTAAGGCCTTGGCTACACTTGCAGCTGTACAGCGCTGTGAGGTAAACCTGTCTTCGTACAGCTGAGTAGGGAAAAGTGCTGCAGTCTGTCCACACTGACAGCTGCCAGCGCAGTGGTTTGGCCACACTTGTAACATTTGCAGCTGTGTTGGGAGCAGTGCATTATGGGCAGCTATCCCAGCATTCATGTGGCTGCAACGTGCTTTTCAAAACGGGGTGGGGGGTGGATTGTGACAGGGAGTGTGGGGGGAGAGAGAGTGCTTTTTGGAGCATGTCAGCTCTCTATTTTGCAAGTTCTGAACTCCTGGCCCCCTGCTCATTCGTTTACTTACTTAAAGCAAGCTGCAAATTGTTTGCTTTTCTCTGCGGTACGAGCTTTGAAACCGGCACTTCCGCATTCCTGCAGCCAGTCACAACAATGGAGAGGACTGGCCACTTGACAAGGTGATTAGTACAGCGCTGCAAGCTTTTACACTCACACCTGTGAGTCGTAGCCACTCCGCTGCAGCTGTTATTCCTCTCGGAGATGTGGAGTACCTGCAGCGGTGTACCCAGAGAGATACAGCGCTGCAAGTGCCCTGCCAGTGTGGACGGGGAGTGAGTTACAGTGCTGGGGGAGGCTTTACAGTGCTGTAACTTGCAAGTGTAGCCAAGGCCTAAGTAGCAGCAGTGACCAGAAGCAGTACTTCTTTGTGTGTACTTAGCTAGAAGGTTGTGACCTTTTCTTTGGACTCTGCTGCTGCTATCTGTGCCTCAAGATTAGATTACTTTAACCAGCTTCTTGGTGGGACTAAATTTTGGAGACTATTCAAAATCTTCACCTTGCTTGTTGGTGTGGATTGATTTAAATCAGAAAGACGGAAACCTTGATTTAAGTAATCAATTTTAATCTTGATTTGTGTTTATACTTTTTAGTTATTTTCCTGAAGAAAGGTTGATTCGCATTGGTTGGTAACTACTGCCACTAAATACAGCCTTTACACTAAATGTGGTACTGTTTTTTGCTAACTTGAAGGATATATTGTATCTATACACATTTACTTAAGCAATTTATATAGCTTAATTGACATTTATTCAGATTCTTAATTTTTATATTTATATTATGTTAGAAAATGGTGAATGATACATTTCTTATTTACTAGTTAATTTACTTTTAATTTGCATCGAGCTCTATTTGAATGGAAATTGAGTCAATTAAAATGTACAAAACCAGCATTTTAAAATTATTTATGAGTTAAATAAAACTACCTTAATGTGCTGGATAGATAAGGGGAAAAAAAGTTTATCAAAGCATGTTTTGCATCTAAAACTAAAACAAAGGCAGTGTTATCTGTAGTTAGTGGATTGATCAGATTGTTTCTGGTCACCATGTCCTTTAGGGTTTTAGAACTAGTAGATCTCATCCTCTCACACTTAACTTTTATTCACAGAGTGGGAGAAAAAAAACAAGCTTTCCTGATTTGTCAACTGCCATTGGCTCCTTAACTGTGAATGAACTAGTCATTGAATTGAATTAGTTGAATAAACTGAAAGTAAGAAAATATTTTCTCTGTACCTGTGAAAGAGGCTACTGCTGTCAAAAGCTAATTTAGTACTTCAACAAACTAAAGTCTTGAAAAATCAGATTTTTTTTTTTTTTTTTTTTTAAATCCTGGGTGTTTATTCATCCAGTTGCTTGTTCAGCAGAGCTTCTTAGAGGGAATATATTACACCTGTGCTGTATGGTTTGGATTGGAGTCTGTCTGTTGCCCAATGAAATTTAAGAGCCTGGTTTTAATCAAAAGGCTCTAAATGGTTTGGGTCCTAGTTTCTGAAGAAAGTTTCCCTCTCGTTGTCTGGTAGTATAGCAGGTGAGATCTGTGGAGGTGCTTGAGCTAGCAATACCCAGGTATAACTGGAATGGGGTTGCTGGTAGGGCTTTCAACTCCGGAACTCACTCACTATCTTTCCTTAGTTGGACACAGCCTGAGTCTGTTGACCTTGTGGGCATTCTGAAGGCCTGTATGTTTTTTTCAGGCATTTGAGAAAGGCCTGGATGAGAAGAGTTTAAGCCAGTTTATGGGGTACTATTTATTAAACTAGACAGAAGAGTGAGGAAGTGTCTAAGGGGGGCTGATCTCCAGGGTATTGTACCTGCCTTTCTTGCCCCATATAGTAACTTTTTAAAAGTCAGATTTATTTTTTTTTCAAATAAGAGTTGTATATTAATTAAAAAAAATCAAGACAAACTAGTGTTTCTGAAATAACAGATTTCTATAAATAATGGATTTTCACAGAAGATATTTTTTGTGGCTATTTCAGGAAATGCTTCAAAGAGCATCAGAAGAATTCTCTCCAAAGATGGAGATTCCTGAGGAGGAGATGGATACAACTGATACCCAATGGGGCTGGTTTTACTTGGCTGAATGTGGCAAATGGCATATGTTTCAGGTATCTAAACATTGGATTATGTTATCTGTGATAACTTCCACACTTCAAATGTACTGTATTTAAACTTGTCCTTTCTGGTCTGTTTTGAAGACTGATTCAAACACTCAGTGTTCAGTTAGCAGTGAAGACATTGAAAGGAGCTTCAAAATGAATCCAGAAGGCTCTGTTTCTTTTACTACTGCAAAATTTAACTACAAGTTAGACTTTTCAGGTATGTCTTTCTCTAACAATAAAGTATTTATATATTTTTAGGTTTCTCATGACAAGAGTTGACCAGTGCATCTTACATGCTGTTGGCCTCAAGTATCTCTTTTATTGTAGTGCAAAAAAGCACAATTGCGAAGGCCTTCTTCATATGAATGTACATTTGACATTTTATGGAGACAGTTATGTGGTTCAGCCTTCTAGCTTTGTTACTGTAAGTAGCATACCCTGTCCAGTAACACTGGTGTTTGTCCTGTCTCCTCTCACTGGAGATATAAGTGGTGCTGTACCGTATACTCAGAGAAATGGGAACACCAAAAGTTTGTTTTCTTCTAAATATTCAAGCAGCAAGTGTTGTAGAAAACGATTTTCTGTCTTCACAAACTCTATATAAGTAATGTTGATAAAGTGACAATATAATTCAACTGGCAGATACTTCAACAATCCAACTCTGATATGTTCATCAGAGCATCAGATATCATTTTCTAGAAAATGACTTTATGTAAAGATCTCATATATTCATATTGTATGGACTCTTTATCACAGGTTACTGATGGTTTCCAGTGTAGTTACTATGTAGTTAATTTTAAATGTTTTATTATGTAGAAAGTTGCAGTGTAATGGCTTCTCATTCTGAATATTTCAAATATTGCACTTATAGTTTCATCCGTATTTTCATATTAAACTGACCAAAGGCCTGTCATGCTCACGTGATGTGGATGTTCTGTTTTGGGATAGCAGTCTCTCTATTCTGATCTTACCCTACAGTTGTAGGGTAATACAGTGGTGGACTATATGAAAATATGTACATTCATGCAGAATTTTGTATTTTGTTAAATACTTTTTCAAATAGCTTCTTTAGAGTTTACTTTTAAAAAACAGATTTTGTAAACTATATTTAAATCTTGAATCTTTGCTTAAAAATGCTAAAGGCAGCTGTTAAGCATAACATAATTTTCACCATACTGTTAATATAGTATCACTTTTATATTTAAATGTGGTACAAAGATGTTAGCTTCTGCACTGCATTAAAATTAGCATTTAGATGCAGAAGTCTAGAGTGTAATCCTAGCCTTATTAAAATCAATGTGAGTTTTGTCATTGGCTTAAATGTGCCAGGATTTCACCACTAGTGAATATGCACTGTCTGTCTTAAGTACAGTACTTATTTAGTACTAATTCCCATGGTATGTGGGAGCTCTACTAATGTTTTTTGCATTCTAGTAGTAGTAGTGTTGGAGAATAATATTCTGAAATGCTTCTCTCAACACTTGAGACAATAATTTCTATTCAGCAACTCTAAAAATATCATTTTCTGGGTACTGTGCTATGTCCAAACACTTTACATTTCTGTAGATTGAATGTTTCTGGTACTCACTTAATTTTCATTTTATATACAGTGATGAAGCAAACCAATCTGACTACTGGAAAACAGCGTCCAATAAAGCGA
Source organism: Malaclemys terrapin pileata (assembly GCF_027887155.1). Classification (NCBI taxonomy): domain Eukaryota; kingdom Metazoa; phylum Chordata; order Testudines; family Emydidae; genus Malaclemys; species Malaclemys terrapin. Next base: position 133,525,723 of record NC_071505.1, read on the forward strand.
GCTCCCTTTTCTATCAGTGCTTTCAGGTAAGAACTAAAGGTGGTTCATTGTTGGTTCAGTTCATCATTCCTCTAGTAAGATGAACTAGAAACATTTTAAAATTTCTTCATTATTTTTTACCCTCCTCAAATTAAATCTGGGGACACAGATTGGAGCGGGAAAGCAAAAGCGGAGGAAATCTCTCCTTGCCCATTAAAAATAACTATGCACAGTTTGAATCCCCATTCAGGACCCAAGCGGTGTGTCAAATTATAGATTAGTGCAAAATTCTGTACAGAGTAGGAATCCTATTGGGGGAAGAGAAAAGCTTCAACTCTTGGGTGTGATTTAACTTATATTTTTGTGTTTTTAAGTTATATCTGTGAAAATGAGGCTATCCCAATGCCTTCACACTGGGAGAATGTAAATACAGAGGAACCGTATCAGGTAAGAGCTATTATGACATGAAACATACATATGATGAAAGAACAATGGACTTCAGTGAAACTATACTAACCTCTCTTTTTCCAGCTTATTCCTTTGCAAAAACAAACAAATGAATATAATGAAGTTTCTAGTCTCTTTGGGAAAACAATGGATAGCAACCGAATTAAAAGAATTCAGAGAATTCAAAATCTAGACTTGTGGGAGTTTTTTTGCAGGTGAGATTATTTCTAAAACAAACACTGTACTAGGTCTGCTAATAGAATAAATCTCTTTTAAAGGCATGCAGCAGAAATAGTTAAATACATCTAATTATAAAACTGTTGGAATACTTATTGTGTGTCTGCACCCTTTCTGCATCTGGTCTCTTTCTTCTGTTCCCTAATTGGTCCTGTTCTTGTGTTTATAGTCATATATCAGCATTCCTATTAAAGAGCCTGATTTTTTTATGGATTTGGAATTTAATGATACTTCTGTAACAACCGTAAGCTAAAGATCACAAACTGCTTAAAACTTGAAAAGCAATGAGAAAATTGAAAAGCACTGTTGCAATAAAAATGTATTTTGGGCTGAAATTTGATATGCAGTTTCAAAGGTTTTATATTTAAATTTACACTAAAGAAGAATTTTTTTTTTAAAGGCATGTAAAGCAATCTTTGTTTCAAATCAAAGTTTTATTTTGGTCACTAAGGTCAGCAGGTACAACTCAACATGCACATGGAGCAGATTTTTGGGCTAAGAAGGTACCATTTTTACAAAATCCCTTTTCAGACTAGAACTGCACTTTAAATTGATTAAGCAGTGTTTCAATTTCCTGATTTACCAGTTGTGAAAAATACAGTGTCTTTGATATAGAGGAAAAAGTAAAACCTCACGAATTGTAGATTGGCATTCACAGCCTTTGCCATTTACTGTTATAGTCTTAACATTCCTAGAATGTATCTGTTTTTTCTAGAGATGGGTCCAGATGCCTTTGAACTTTGAAGAAGTTCATATCCAAATCTGAATTTAACTTTGCAGCTATTTTTCAATTATTTAAAAAAAAAAAAAAAAAAGGTTTTGAAAGGCTTTATCAAAAGTTGTATTTGTCGGAAACAGGGAAACTATGTCTCTGCAGTTGTTAGTCTCCTGGCGAAATTGACATTGAAAAATGTTTCTAATTTTGAATGGTTGTATGAATGGTTTCATGTGAATTCCTCCTTGGTTATTAAAGGAGTTGAATAGCTGAATGTCCTTAGCCCATGTTGCTAGAAAAATATTTTTTCCTGATGGACAATAAGGTACCAGACTTGAGCAGTTTCGTGATCATTTTTAATATATCAAATCTTTGAACAGTAAATAATCATCCAACTGGTAAAGGATGTGTGGCAACTTCAGAGAGCCCCCTCATCAACATATGGAAAGGAAGAGCACAAGCATAGCTACCTTGTCATGAAGGATAACATTGGGTTCCCTTCTAATCCTCTCTGTGTGAGCTGGCTGGTAGAGGTGACTATGGTCATTGTTCTCAGAAAGTATATGTAGTGGACCCCAAGATATTGTTATGATGGAGTGAAGGGGTCACAACAGACTTCTTGTAAAATGAGCCTTCATAGGGTTGTATTCGTTGCATGTCTAGTGAGGCAAAACAAATACTCCTGATTTGTCAAGTTTCTCACCTTACCATCTTCTCTTTATGAATTTTAGTGTAGGGTGAAGTGTCTGTGTTGGATCCAGCTCTATGCAGCAAATCCAAGTTTAGTCTATCACTATTGCAGAAGCCATTGCTGGCTTGAGCGTTCCTGCTTTCTTTCCCACTAAATATTGTATGGGGCAGGGTGAGTTAGGAGTTCTTGAGTTTTGTTCCCACCTCTTCTCTGATCAGTCTTTATTTAATATTTGCACTTCAGAAACATTATGTATTACACGGTTGCCCTTGGAAATGTCAATATGTACCTTTCTAGAAAGGGAACTTATAAAAAGTCAGCATGAAGATATATTGGACCATTATGACAATAAAATCAATAAGTAAAAAATGAAAAAATATTAAGGTGTTACATGGGCTTAAAAGGTGCTATGCTGTAGATGAAATTGTATGGTATATTGTATTTGAGAAACACCTTGTGATCATGTAATTGCACGCTTATAGTGAATATTTACAGAGAGAGTTGTCTTAAGATTGCATATTGAATCTTAATTTTCTCATTTCCTGGCTTATGAGTGATTAATTTTTGCAACTTTTGCCTTCTTTTAATGTATTGGTATATGGTATTGGTAATGTATTGGTAAGTATATAAATACATTCTACAGTTAAAAAGTCTATTTGCTTTGATTTGTGCTTTTGTACCAATCTTACTACTTTGAAGCTTGTTGAAGCAGTGTCCCTGTTGTAACAATTTATTGCTTTAAAGTGGATTTCTATAGAGGTATCTCTGAAGTTTTTCAATTTGTGGCATACTTCTATGAATAAGAATATCAAGAAATGATATTAGATCCCCACTGACTTCTGAGTTCACAGTGCAGTTTTGTGTTCTCTTTGATTTTCTACCTTTTGCTGAAAAAAGGACTTGATGGGCAGCAGGGACCACTGCACAATGAAGTGTGTGCTTTAAGAACGCCAAAGCTATGGAGTTCCCACTACCCCATTTTTGGAAACATGAACTCAGGAATGGGAATCTGTTATTGCGTGCAGTATGATTATTACAGTATTGCAATATTACTGTGTGTGTTAATTGCAAAGTAATATACAGTATTAAAATTCCATGCACAATGGAGTATAAAGGCATGAGGGGAATCCTCTCGGTCCAGAAACTGCTTGCCCTTATTTTTCCATGGGGGGGAAAACCTAAAGATTTGTATCAAAGTCACAAGGATGGCTGGCAATGGTCTCAGAGGCTCAGCTGCTTTCTGGGGTGAAATAACGTATTTGTGTGTCTGACCCAGTCATTTGGAGCAGATGAACCTCATCACTAAGATGCTGATTTTTGTCATGGATATTTTTAGTAAAAGTCATGGAGTTGTCATGGGTAATAAACAAAAAGTCATGGAAGCCGTGACCTGTCCCTGACTTTAACTAAAATCATCCCTGACAAAAATGGGGAGGGAAGAGAGTCCAGCACCCTGCTCTCCCCCCCACCCCAAAGCAGCTGGGAGCTGCAGGTACTCCATTGCCCAGTGGCTGGGAGGGGTCCCCCACTGCCCTGTGGGGCTGGGAGCTGTGGGGGGAGGAGGGTCCCGCAGTGGCAGGGGAGCTGTGGGGGGGGGAGAGGGTGAGGGGGAGGTTGAGGCCGATTCCCCACTCTGGCACTACAGAAGGTGGGGACCCGCAAGGATTCTAAAAATTAATACTGGCCACTCCAGGCTTGTATTGAACTCCCAAGGTTACAGCTTTTTTCTACCCTTGGATGGGTAGATGCTGCCACCACCCAAGTGCAAAACCCCTTTGAGAACCTAGGAAGGTGCACTTGGTAATTCCTCCCTGTGGGGTACCCTCAAGCCCTTTCACCCCACTGCCGGGGAAAAGCTGAAAAAGAAAAACAGAGGAAATCAGCTGTTCCCACTAGCTAATTAAATAACGTGCACAAACCTCTTAGGAACCAAAAATCCAATTCTGTTCTTAAAAAAAAAAAAAAAAAAAAGGTAAATTTTATTAAAAAACAAAACGAAGAAAATACATCTGGAAACTTAGGCTATTGCTAGATTTTAAAAAGAACAACTACCATCAAGAATAGTTTCTTGAGGTCCAGCTTAAAGGTTACAAGCAAAACAAAAGCATCTCAGGTTAGCACAGAGGAGTCCACAAGCCATAAAGAAATAAAAAGAGATAAACCTAATTGCGTCTTCCTAGACATTTCCTGGTCTACTTACATATCTGGGGTTTCAAATGAGTAGTTTCTAGGTATGATACCGATGATTTTTCATATAGGGTGACCAGATGTCCCGATTTTATAGGGACAGTCCTATATTTGTGGTTTTTTTATATGGGCTCCTATTACACCCCCCCCATCCCTGTCCTGATTTTTCACACTTGCTATCTGGTCATCCTATTTTCATACCTGGCCCCAAGCTTCTTACAGGATAGTTGCTGCCCTGTTTGCGTCTCCCCAGGAGAACAACCACAGACAGACAAAAGGGCAGTCTTGTTTCAATTTTTAAAATTTCTAGCCTTCCCATTGGCTCTTTTGGCCAGGTGTCCACATATTTCCTTTTACCTATGCACAGCAGTGAGACTTTTTAACCCTTTACAGGTAGAGCAATTAGAGAACAGCCACTAAGAGGGATTTTATAGCTACTGGCTGGTTGGCTACTTAGATGGTAGAATTTTGAGCTGTATTTGAGGAGCAGAATCAACTTTGGTCACTTTTCTCAAATTCAGCTGTTGCAGTATCATTTCTCCTCTCAGTTTCTGTCCAATTCCAGTTTGATTACAAAAGCTTTTGTAATGCTATGCTTTTTTTGTAGGAAAAAAGCTCAGCTAAAGAAGAGAAGAGGTGTCCCTACCATTAATGAACACATGTTATTTCATGGTACCAGCAATGAATTTGTAGAAGCAATATGCATTCATAACTTTGACTGGAGAATAAATGGTATGCATGCTGCTGTGTATGGAAAAGGTAAGCTGTAATGACTCCTTTAATACCACTCCATGTAATTTTTGAGTAATACACTTCTTTTGCTCTTCCCTCTCTAAACATATAATGGTGTCCCACAAATGCATTTACCATACTGTGGTCTGTAGGGCATTAGCTGTTGGTCTGTGGAGGATTGTTTAATCTGTCTCTCTTCTTCCTGCTAAATGTGATAAAAAGACAGCTAAAATATATTAAGTAAGCAATTCCTGTAGTTACCACAGTTGGATATTATGCAGTAGGGTGGGGCAGAAGGGTAAGCCGGTCATGGGGCAATCTCCCAACTAAGATGTGGTTCACACTGAAAAAGCTTGAGAAGCACAGCACTAGTATAATTCTTATAAATTTTGCTGGATTGATTATGAATATAAAACTGAGATATATGGCCTGATTCAGATCTTACACCATTTTGATGTAAGAAGGGATCAGAATCAGGCCCTCTAGATTTCATAATGAGACTGTTTTTATCGGGTATAATTTTTGCTGTTTGTTTTTTAAGGGACCTATTTTGCAAGAGATGCATCGTACTCCAGTCGTTTCTGCAAAGACGATATGAAGCATGGAGACACGTTTCAAATCCATGGTGTCAATCTGCAACATCATGTGTTCAGAATGTATAAAGTTATGTTTCTTGCTCGTGTTTTAACTGGAGACTATGTCATCGGAGATTCCAAATACATGAGACCTCCTTCAAAAGATGGGAGCTTTGTGAACTTATTCGACAGCTGCGTGGATAGTACTTGGAATCCAAAGATCTTTGTTATCTTTGATACCAACCAAATCTACCCTGAATATTTAATAGAGTTCTGTTAAGTTTTGCAAGGAGCCAAACTGAATATTAGGTTGGTTGTGATGGATGGTCAGTATGTCTTTGCGAAGGAAATATAACTTACAATTCTTTTTTAAATACACGGTGGTGAACAGGGATGGAGATGTGAAGGAAAATCTGGCTTACATCTGTAAAATCCTTTTGGCTTAAGGTTGGTTGTCCATCTGTTAGTCCTGTAAATAAACGTTGATGCTTTTCATATTTAGGGTTTATAAAAAAATTTAATATGGCTTAGCTGAGCCTTAATTAAATTGGACATTTAATGTCTTCAAAGAATTCTTACTGCTATACATTTTTAAAAATAATACATATGTATTTATCTATGTGTAAAATATATATTTATGCGTATGATACAGTATGTGTACAGATGAATAATCTTTTATAAAGATTTTATTTATAATTTTACAAAATGCAGGGGGCTTAATAGTTATTGGTATATTGCAGTATGTATTACTTGTAGATTGGAGTTTAAATCTACAGAACAATCCGTCTAGGGAAAGCAAAGGTCTGGAATCCTAGAATATCAGGGTTGGAAGGAACCTCAGGAGGTCATCTAGTCCAACCCCCTGCTCAAAGCAGGACCAAGCCCCAGTCAGATTTTTGCCCCAGATCCCTAAATGGCCCCCTCAGGGATTGAGCTTACAATCCTGGGTTTAGCAGGCTAATGCTCAAACCACTGAGCTGAACCAGCTACTAGGACTAAATCTAGGTCTCATTCTGCTTCAAGCAACCTTGCAATAATGCTGTGCAACCTGTAAGTTGAAGTCTGGTTGTGACAGAATAATATACCTGACAGCAGTTGTGGTCAGTAACTAGGTAGGTATTTAGCCCTCGAGTCCTCTGCTAGGATCTCTTATGTGATCTATAGAATTGTTGTTTAATAGTAAAATGTGTTTTTTGTCATCTCCCCTCCCTCCCTTTGAAAATTGTGTGTGTGTGTGTGTGTGTATGTAGCCGGCTTCTGTTTGTATGCTACTGTCTTTCTATAGCTTGGCTGGAATTTTAAGATGCACTCGATGTTGACATGACTCTACTTCCATTGAAGTTGATGGTAATACTCTATTGAATTCAATGGAAAAAAGAATTAAACCAAAATGAAGGGCTTCTAAAAATTCCATCCCTTAATTTTTCCCTATGTTTCATGACTGGTTTTAGTAATACTTGTATGTGCTGTTTTTATGTAAACCAAGTTTTCTTTCCATTTGCATAGATGCAGAGTATGGACTGTTTTTGCCAGGTAGAATCTGATTGGGGAGGAGAAGAGGGACCAGAAGAAAGATCAGAAAGACCTAAACTCCCGAAGAAGGGGGACTGAGGTGTTAAATGAGTAAAAACACATTGGCCTTCCCTCATGAGACTGCCTCTTTGGATCCCTCCTCTTGGATTCTTGCCCTGTCACACAGACCTTAGATATACTCAAAGTTGTGTTAGCTTTCTGGCATGGGAGGGAGCATATTACTGCACATGCACAGCCTGGCATTATGACCCAGCTAATAGAGACATGTATCCCCTCCTCCCTAAGTCCTTTATCTGTGTCTGTTCATGGACTCTTGCAGTCACACCACATGTTGGTTATTTGTGTTCTTTGAAATTTCTGCGAAACTTTTCCTTGACTTATCTTCTTCAGCTGTTCAGGGCAGGGACTGTGGCTTCCTTTGTGCTTGTACAGTACCTATCACAATGGCCTCCTGAGTGGGATCTCTGGGTGTTATTGCAATGATAACCGGTGATTGGTGCTATAGAACGGTAAACCTTCACTAATCCACAAGCCTTGTAATACACGCATGCACACACATTAAGGCGACATCTACACTGTGAGCTAGGTGTGTGAGTCCCCTGCTCATGTGTACATACTTGAGCTAGCATGAGTATAAATAGCAGTGTAGCTGTGGTAGCATGGGTAGCAGCCATGGAGGAATGACTAAGCCATCCCAGTGTGAGTATGTGTACACAAGCAGAGGGAATCACCCCTAAGTTGTAGTGAACCCTCCCGACTTCTCATCAGAGACTTACTAGCAAATGTGGTAGGGTGTCCTCAGACTAAGTCCTCTTTATTTTTATAAAATATTCTACAATACATGTACTTCGACATTATGAAATTATAAGAAGTCAAAATAAAAAAAGTTGTACCCTTTTGTTTGTTCACTCACTAATTTCCAAAATCCAGTAATTATTTTCCTCACATTTATTAGACTCATCTCAAGCTCTTCAGCTGGTGGGGCTAAGATAGGTTCCTCTGGCACCTTGAAATGGTCTATAAAGAATGCCTGTGGTACCAGTTAAATCTGCTCACTCCCTTTCCTCTGGCTGTGACTCTTCAGCAATCTTTGTACCCAGCACCTTGGTACTGTCCCTTTTAGTGGCTTTGCCCTATTTGACACAGTGACTTATCTGTGAGCCCGGTACCAGAGTCCCCCTGGCTAGCTCATATGTCAGCAGTACGACTAGGCCTTCGGTCACTGAAATCACAGTACCATGTACAGCTGTTGAGACATCTGTGCCATCTACTTCCCCTATACAGGTAGAAAGGGTGCAGGAATGCTATAGTACAGTGGTCTCCGAAGTGGGGTGCGCGGCAGGAGGAGCGTTGTTGTTGGGTTTTTGTTTTTGTTTTTGTTTTTTGCTTCGTCATGCGGGAGTCTGAGCGGCCTTTTTTTTTTTTTTCCCTTTGGCACGGCAGGGGGTTCGTGCTCAAAAAATTTTTACTGATAGAGGTGCGCAATCAAAAAAGTTTGGAGACCACTGCTATAGTACACCAAGAAGGGTAGCTGTGCCCTTGGAGGAGGTGGATTCCTTTTCATCTTCATTGGGATATAGTAAAGATACATCTGTTCATCCCTCTTCCCTTCCAGAGGCACCACCTTGGAAGTCAGGGAGGGATTCCAGGGGCTGCTCTTTGAGCAGCAAAAATAAGAATTAAGTTCTTGGCATCCTGATTTTTCTTAGGTTACGGCAGAGAGTAAATTCCACTCACTTCACATGTCATTTATAGGACTTGTCTACTCTTCATCTAAAAGACAAAGTAAAAAGGCCTGTGTTTTTAAGTACAGGCTGCAGTAGCGGTCAGCTGGTTCAGCAAATGTAAGTTGAATAATGAGATTCAAAATGCCAGATGGTCTTGCTGGCTAATACACATCTTAAATGCATCTGGTGATGGTGAGGAGCACCTTGTATCTCTATCAGCAATACTGTCACCAGACGAACAACTCTTTTGGAATAATATTGTATTAAATTTTTCATTTTAAAAAGATTACAGATTTTAAACAAGTCAAATGAGCCAGAATAAATAGAGGGTGAAGTGTGGCTCTGTATAGAGACCTGGATTTGAACTGGGAGACAGGGCTTAGTTCCAGTACCTGCCATTGATGTGATGTGTAACCTTGGACAAGTCACTTCACTTCTATGTCTGTTTCCCTCCATCTTTTGTGTCTCATCTGTTTATAAGCTCTTTGGAGCAAGGATTGTCTAATGTATAGTTCCTAGCACAACACACCATTGTACAAAACAAAAATACAGGTACAGACTGCATTATTGTGAGAAGAGTATTTAGGTCTTCAGATGATCTTTGCAATAATTGAACAGCTGGCAAATTGTTCAGAAATCATCTAATGTTAATCATCAGCTAGGGATAGTCTCAGGAAGTAATTTTAAGTCCCCAACAGAAGTTTGAGAATCAACTAGACATGTCCCAGAAAGAGAACATGGGGTATGTTTTATGTCAAGGTCAATACTTATTAACCAGTGAGCGTGACTTTTAAAAAGCTTTGTCATGTAATGTGGCTGCCTTAAATTTTTATAAATACAAAAAAAAAAAATCAGTGTTGTATTAATACTTAGCCCTTTGAAGATCTAAAGTGCTGTCTACATGTCAACATAATTACTTTTCTTTTTCTTTAAGTAGTGGCTCCAGACTGAGTTTTGACATAGAAGAAAGTTTAGTGAAAGAAATGTGACCCAAAGCAAAAACGTGTGGGGTAAGGACTGAGGGGAAGACTAAGTGGAGAAGCAAAACTGAAGAAACAAAGCTTTGAATAGTGGATGTGAAAGTCAACTAAAGACTGGGGTGGGGAGTGTAATGAAAAAAAGTGTCTCCACCTTCTGTGCAGGCTTCCTCAATGCTCAGCTCCTACCCAGTATGCTCTGCTGGAGATGGAGCGTGGCACTGAGAGCCAGGAAGCCTGATGTGGGTCACACTCCCTCTCTGACCCCTCTGAGTCAGGTAAAGGGCTCAGAGTAGTGTAAAGAGATTCTAAAAGCCTTTGATCTGACTAGCAGAGAGTTCTCCCAGGGCAGGAACGGAGGAAGATAGTGATAGACCTCCTTGCAAGCCCTCATATAAGAGTGGGGGCTGGGCCAAAATACACAATGGTGTGTAGCTTTTGGGCAGCACTGGCGTCCCTGGGCAATTGGGGTTAGGTTGCCATAACTTCGCGCGCACACACATACAGTCTAAATTATACTGGGTGCCTGTTGGGTCCCTGCAACAGCCCAAAACTGGGAACACTGAAAGCCGTTTTATCCCCACTCACCCTGGGGTGTGAGTTCTGAGCTGGGCAACATGCCTATGACATAATTACAATACCTGTTTTATCACCTTGTCATAATTGACCAGTCAACACTGCTGAGAAAAGTTCTGTTTTATATTCGGGAAGTCAGAGCAATCAGGATGATATTGTTCCAAATATTTCTGCTTTCAGACAGGCCAGTTCTACTCACCTATGCATGACGCTATTTGGAGAACATATTGTTCAGAGCTTAAATATTTAGCTTCTGTGGTTGTACAGTGCAATGGATTAGGTTGGTCTTTAGGCATTCATGTAATAAACATGATTAATAACAGACCCCAATATAATGAACTTCCTCCTGCTGTTTTGAAAAAAGTCTCTATCAAAGAAGTTGGTAAGATTGTCAGTTTCCCTCTGACCCATAAGCCCTTTAACAAATAAATTGCATTGTAGAGAAAGTATCTCCCTGAAATATCTTATAGCACCTTTCATTTAAAGGTCTCAAACCACTTTACAAACATTGACTGACAACCTTACTAAAGGTCCTATAAGGTAGGCAAATACTAGAGCAAGAGAGAACCTTCTGCTATCTCTGCAATGCTACCGTTTCTGGGGTAGAATACAGCACCCATCTAACCGTGCACAGCAGTACTTTACAAGGGGAATTTAGCTAGGCGATATGTAATTATGTGTATTGAATTTTGTCTGAGACACCTTTTCTCTTAAGAAATTTTTTCCAAGATCCCTAATTACAATATATTGGCAAGACCTTGGCTTTATGTCTTATCGAAAGGACAGCACCTCTAGCACTACATCGTGTGCTACAATGAAGTTGGGGTTCAGTACAGGCTTTGAGGGAAGTGTACCACTTAGTGAATGACTGATACTGCCTCCTGTAGCTAGGTTTTCCTAGAATCCATTCTATCCAAATGCTAATCCAGTTTAGTTTGAAAAATCTGAAGGGGTATAGTTGCAAAGTGAGACATGAATGAGAAAATGTACATACATTTTTTCAGCTTCCAGTGGGAGTCTTTTCATTAACTTCAGAGGGAGTCTGATTGGGCCTGAAGAGAAGGGGATCAGAGTAGCATGGAAGAAATGACTAACAAACTAGGTGACATACAAAGAGGGAACATTCAGCTTTTTTTAGCATTAAGAGGGGGAATAAATAAGCCACAGTAGATCAGATGGTTAATGTCATTTTGCTTTGAAAAACTCAAGTGGGAGCAAGCAGTGTTTTCGAGCACCCAGAAGCATAAGGTACTGAGGGCACTGAGCATTAGATGGTGGGAGACAAAAGGCGATAGCTTCAGGAAGGGACACAAGATAAAGCACACTTTAAAGGTCCTGATTTTTAAGCTGTTGATTTGCACAAACTTACACTGTATGTTAATCCATGTTCTTTATGATTCTGAAAAGAAGTGCCAGTTTATGCAGTAGTCCTAATTAACTGCACAATCTTGTGCCAGTTTTGACTAATTGCAATACAAGGTTTTTTAAAAAGAACAAAACACTTTCTAATCCAAATCAGTGTATTGAATCTTTTTCATGGTTATTTATTTTTTGTACATTAAAGACTGATTGATTTTAAGAGTGTTTCTTGTATTATTTAATAGTTTCAGTGCAACCTAGTTAAACATAGATACCCCAAAATCTCCCAAATCACAACTTGGAGAAAAAAAAAAAACCTTATCAAGGCAAAGTTACAATAAAATATGAACATACTGCATTGTATATTACTTATTCAGGATCAAATTAATATTCAAAGAACCTGGCTAATGATTCTGCCTTGCTGGCTATGGAGTCCTCCTCCTCTAAGTATGCTAAAGACCGTGATCAAATTTCTTTTTAGCACTTCTCTTGTGCATACACGTGGCGTGAAAGGTTTTGCATTACAAGGATAGATTTTACTATACCATAATTCCATAAAAGTCACATTTTTTCCAATATAAAAGTAGGGCTGCTAACAATAAAAAAATTAATTTGTCTTGTTTAAAATTAGGGCTATCAATCACAGTTAACTCAGGCGATTAACTCAAAAAAATTAATCGGAGTTAAAAAAATCGTGATTAATCGCAGTTTTAATTGCACTGTTAATCGAACACCAACTGAAATTTCTTAAATATTTTGGATGTTTTTTTCTACATTTTTATATATATTGTATTCTGTGTTATAATTGAAATCAAAGTGTATATTATTTTTATTACAAATATTTGCACTGTAAAAATGATAAAAATAGTTTTCAATTCACTTCGTACAAGTACTGTAGTGCAATCTCTTTGTTGTGAAAGTGCAACTTACAAATTAATATTTTTTGTTACATAACTGCACTCAAAAACAAAACCAAGTAAAACTTTAGCGCCTACAAGTCCCCTCAGTCCTACTTCTTGTTCAGCCAATCGTTAAGACAAACAAGTTTGTTTACATTTCTGGGCGATACTGCTGCCCTCTTCTTATTTACAATGTCACCAGAAAGTGAAAACAAGCATTTGCATGGCACTTTTGTAACTGGCATTGCAAGGTTTTTATGTGCCCCTTCATGCTTCAGCCACCATTCCGGAGGACATGTTTCCATGCTGATGTTGCTTGTTAAAAAAATCATGTGTTAATTAAATTTGTGACTGAAGTCCTGGGCGAGAATTGTATGTCCCCTTCTTTGTTTTACCCACATTCTGCCATATATTTCATGTTATAGCAGCCTTGGATGATGACCCAGTACATGTTGTTCATTTTAAGAACACTTTCACTGCAGATTTGACAAAACGCAAAGAAGGTCCCAATGTGAGATTTCTAAAAATAGCTACAACACTCGACCCAAGGTTTAAGAATCTGAAGTGCCTTCCAAAATCTGAGAGGGACGAGGTGTGGAGCATGCTTTCAGAAGTCTTAAAAGAGCAATACTCCGATGTGGAAACTACAGAACTCTAACCGCCAAAAAAGAAAATCAACCTGCTGGTGGCATCTGGCTCAGATGATGAAAATGAACATGCGTCAGTCTGCACTGCTTTTGGATTGTTATTGAGCAGAACCCATCATCAGCATGGACGCATGTCCCATGGAATGGTGGTTGAAGCATGAAGGGACATATGAATCTTTAGCGCATCTGGAACATAAATATCTTGCGACGCCGGCTACAACAGTGCAATGAGAACGCCTGTTCTCACTTTCAGGTGACATTGTAAACCAGAAGCGGGCAGCATTATCACCTGCAAATGTAACCAAACTTGTTTGTCTTAGCAATTGGCTGAACAAGAAGTAGGACTGAGTGAACTTGTAGGCTGTAAAGTTTTACATTGTTTTATTTTTGAATGCAGTTGTTTTTTGTACATAATTCTACTTTCATGATGAGATTACACTACAGTACTTGTATGAGGTGAATTGAAAAATACTATTTTGTTTTTTGAAGTGCAAATATTTGTAATAAAAATAAATATAAAGTGAGCACTGTACACTTTGTATCTATGTTGTAATTGAAATCAATATATTTGAAAATGTAGAAAACCTCCAAAAATATTTAATAAATTTCAATTGGTATTCTATCATTTAACAATGCAATTAAAACTGTGATTAATAGCGATTCATTTTTTGAGTTAATCACATGAATTAACTGCGATTAATCAATGGCCCTAATAATTGCTTAACTGCAATTAATCACATGATTAATTGTGATTAATTTTTTAATCACTTGACAACTCTAATTATTATCCAAAGTCACACAGCAGTCAATGCCAGAGCCAAGAATGGAACCTAGGAATTCTGACTCTGACTCCCTGATCTCTCTCCTACTTGATCTTAAATTAAATTATGTATAATTTACTTAATGTTGCTAAATATATTGTCATGTTACTCATGTAATATTCTTAAAACACTACATTCTTAAAACAACAAAAGAAGGAGTCGTTTATGCCTGTGCACCCTGGTTATTAGATCCTCGTTTAATACTCTGAGACATGGGTGCCAGGTTTGTGTAATTTTTGTTGGTGCCCAGAATGGGTGCAAGCAGAGCCGTCCTGTCCATCGGACAGACCAGGGCAACTGCCTTGGGCCCTGCACTTTGGGGGGCCCCAAAAATGTAGAAAACATCCAAAAATATTTAAATAAATGGTATTCTATTATTGTTTAACAGTGTGATTAATCGTGATTAATTTTTTACATTAGCTTTAATTAGCCCTTTTTAAAATGTAGATCCTTTACTGGAGCATTAAGTAGGCTGGTCAGAGGATCTCTAGGAAGGAGATATTTTGTGATAAGATGAATCTCTTTAATAATTTTCTCCCAAACAGTTTAATGCTTGGACACAACCACCACATGTGCAAGTATGTTCCCATCTCCCTGCAACCCCTCCAACAGAGGGACGCCCATGTAGCAAAAATACGATAGCTCTTAACAAGTCAAATGCCATCGGTACAGCAACTTATAAATGTTTTCTTTATGAGCTATACAAATTGGAGATGTATCTCCCCTTTCCCATATGTAGATCCACTCATTCAGATCAACTTCTTTGTCCAAATCCCTCTCCCATCTTTTCAGCTGGGTTGTTTTCTCATCAACAGCTTTTTCAATCAAAATTGTACATATCTTAGAAATTAAACCGTTTGTTCCAGCTTGCTCTGTCGCAACTTCTCAAATGTGGTTAAAGGTGTTTGGTCCCCAGAGTATAACCACTTTGCTGCAGGGTGGCTGCCCCCTTTTCCTTCTATTTTTGCCAGTATCTATTCAGATGTAAGAAAACTGGGGTTGTTCTGCGTAATTGATTAAATGAATTTAAACACTAGGTGGCATGATCTCACTGGAAAATATCTTGTTTGTACAAAACACTGAAAACTATGGGCCAAATTCTCAGGTGAGGCTAGAGGGAATCGAATTTGATGTAATGTACACATTGCAGGGACAGAAAGGACCAGTGTGTTGTGCCTGCTTAGGCTACTTCAGACTTACTACTGTGGACTCTCACACTGTTATCAATAGGTAACTTACATTCGTCCTCATATATTATCTCCAAATTTGGCCCTTTAAGTTCTGCTGCACCACTTGTGATCATATTCTATAGGTCTTTCTAAATCCTACTGCTCCTACCATTTTCAGTAGCACTGAAACATTGACACATCTGACCCCATTTTCAGAAGTTCTGAGCACTCACAGCTCTAGTTAGTTGATGAGAACTGATAGCACCCACTATTTCAGAAAACCAGCCCTAGCTTGTTTAACTTCTGAGTAATCTAAAGCAAAAATACAAATGGATATGATAGGAATACTATTCACCCGAACGTGAGCAACAGTAGAGTGTTCTCTACTCTGTTTATATATAAACATTATGACACATTCAGGAACTTGACCTGTTCTTTTTGTACTGCATGCACTGAGTTTAATCAGGAGTACTTGTGGCACCTTAGAGACTAACAAATTTATTAGAGCATAAGCTTTCGTGGACTACAGGCCACTTCTTCGGATGCATATAGAGTGAAACATATATTGAGGAGATATATATACACACATACAGAGAGCATGAACAGGTGGGAGTTGTCTTACCAACTCTGAGAGGCCAATTAAGTAAGAGAAAAAAACTTTTGAAGTGATAATCAAGCTAGCCCAGTACAGACAGTTTGATAAGAAGTGTGAGAATACTTACAAGGGGAGATAGATTCAATGTTTGTAATGCTAGCTTGATTAACACTTCAAAAGTTTTTGTTTGTACCCTTTCATATCTCTTTCACTCTTGTGTGAAATCACTGAAATCTATGTTCTTATTCCTAGTTTCACTACAAACCATCTCAGTGCTCTGTATGAAGGTGGAGTGTATAACCCCAGTTTAGCTAACAAGCTGTGGTGTGTACTGGCTCTTTGGAGGCAGCAGACATGATGTTACTGCTGTGTGTGTCCAGTAAGAGGGACTGGACACAGCAGGGGAGATAGATTTTGGGGAGACTTGGGACCAGAAGAGTTGTTGGGGTCACTCTGCAAGGAGTGACTGGGTTGGTGGAAGCCAGGGGGAGGCCATTGTGCTGTGAGCACGCTGCTGGTGTCAGGGCTCTGATCCAAAGCTGCACAGCATAGAGGTACCCAAGGTTACAGGGCAGGTGATGAAAGACCTTCAAAGTGTCACAAATACCTTTGATTATTAACCCGTAGGACTGAGCGTCCTCTGGAATTCCACTGAGGATAAGGAGTTATTCTCAGTACCTTCCTGTCCCTCCCTTTGCACCTGTGCCCTGTGTGTTCTTCAGCTCACTTCTAGCTATACTGCCAGATATCCAGACCTTCCCGGGGCCTCCCTGTTATGGACATTTAAAGATTCCCTTCTGACTGGGTCTCAACCTTTAGTCTTCCAGAAGCCCTGCTCCTTGGCTACATGTAGCCTTCCCCTACTGCTTCAGGCTTGTCTAAACAGCTATGTTAGTGTGCCGTAAGTGAGGGTATGAATGAATTTATATGCACTAGCTTCTCTGCACCAAGCTCCCCCTGTGGTTGCTCTTATTGCACACTAACTCTGGTGGTGTAGCTTAATGCACTGCCAGTGTGCACAAAGGCACTCTTAAGGTAAGTCTACACTTCAAAAGAAAA
Source organism: Malaclemys terrapin pileata (assembly GCF_027887155.1). NCBI lineage: Eukaryota > Metazoa > Chordata > Testudines > Emydidae > Malaclemys > Malaclemys terrapin. The sequence goes on from NC_071505.1 coordinate 133,542,648, forward strand.
AAAAAGTGGCAGCAAGTTTCAAAGCCTGGGTCAACTGACTTGGGCTCACGGGGGCAAGTGCTTTAGGGCTAAAAATAGCAGTGTTAAGCATTGCTGCTCTGAAACCTGGTGAGGAGGGTGGGTCTCAGAGCCTGAGCTCCAGCCCAAGCAGGAAGCTCTAACACTGCTATTTTTAGCCACACTTCACAAGCCCAAGTCAGTTGACCCAGGCTCTGAGACTTGGTGCTGCTTGGTTTCTTTTTTGCTATGTGGACGTACCTGTTTGCACAGTCAGTGTGTCTACATGAACAGTTAGTGTGGAGCAGATAGTGTACATGAACTACTGTGGGCTTTTCCCCATGTAAAAAAACCCCTTCCTAGGATAACATTTTCAAGGAGGAAGCACACAATTCCCATTGAATTTCACTAGGATCTGAAAATCTTGATTTCTCAGGATCTTTTCTAAATCCCTTAGCCCAATGATCCAATGACAGGATTGTAATAACTGCAAGGGAATATCTATATCCAAGCAAAACAAAGCCAAAAATCATAGACGAATCTGTAAAAAAAAAACCCCTCTATTAGTATTTAAACTTTGGCTTTACAAAATCTAACTACTGCACCACGTGGCAAGACTAAACAGCTTTCCTTGTTTGCTATTGCACCTGGAACAATATGGTTCAACTGATAATTTTTCCTTTGCTTTTAAAATAAATGTAAATGTTTTCTTTAGGCATTATATTGAAACAGTTCCTCGCTGGTGGCTCTTAGACATGGAATTACCCTTAGTGAATGCAGGTAAGCCTTGGCAACTGCCTTTGCCCCATACATGTACATTGTAGGTTATTACTCCTTCTGGAAACTATTGAACAATTCTGAACTGTTATAGGATTATGAGGGAGAGAGCAACTGCAAAAATCAGTAGGGAAGGTATGTTAAGTGGCAGTATAGCCTAGTGCAGGGGTCTCAAACATGCGGCCCACAGGGTGATTTTCTGCGGCCCGCGAGCCCCTCGCAGCCCCCCTGCCCTTCCCCAGTGTTTACCAGGGTGGCTCCGGCTGGACGTGCACCGGGAGCAGGGCATGCTCCCTGCCTGCCTGCCCTGCCCTGCGCAGCTCCGGGAAGAGGCTGGAACGTGAGCAAGGTGGGGGCGGAGGGGCTGTGTGTGGCTTGGGGTGGCCCCTCCGGAGAGGGGCAGCACGTCCAGCTATTCGACGGCGGCAATTCGGCGGACGGTCCCTCACTCCTGCTCGGATTGCCGCCACAGATTTTTTTTTTTTTTTTGCGCCGCTTGGGGCAGCAAAACCCTGGAGCTGGCCCTGGCTGTACCCCTCACCCCTCCTGCACCCCACACGCCAACTCCCTGCCCTTAGCCCCCACCACACCCCACACCCCTCCTGCACCCCCTGGGGGCAGGGAGGGGGCAGAGTTGGGGTGGGGATTTTGGGGAAGGGGTTGGAATGGGGGCAGGGAAGGGGTGGGAAGAGGCAGGGCAGGGGCGGGGCCTCATGGAAGGGGTGGAGTGGGGGCGGGGCCGAGGGCGGCGGAGGGGAGGTGTCAGTAATGCGGCCCTCAGGCCAATGTACTAGTCCTCATGTGGCCCTCATGGTCATTTGAGTTTGAGACCCCAGCCTAGTGGCATAGTCCCTAAACTGGGCTTTAGGAGATCTGGGTTCACTTCCTAGCTCCTCTATGAGTTTGCTGGGTGCCCTTAGGCAAGTCCTGTCTCCCTGTGCTTTGGTTTCCTCACCTATAAAATGGGGCTAATGATACTGGCATATTGATATTGAAAAGTGCTAAATTTTTATTATCAGAGGTTTTGTTATATGCTGTGAAATTAATTGATTGTTGTAAGTAACAGCATAATGAATGACAAAAAGGCGATTAACTGAAACAGTAAAATAAGAAGCCTAATGCTAAAAATACTTCTCTGACTTCCCTGTGTTAACTAATAAGATAGATCTCTATTAATATCCAACTCAAAATTGATAGGATCTTATGCTTCCTTAATAAGGTCATAATTAAAATATTAAAACCACATTTTGGGGCATAATTTGTTCTAGATAGAGATGGAGGAAATGAGGTGAGGCCAAGCCACACTATTGCAATCAGGATTGTAAACACAACCTTTAGAGCTGTGATGTTCTAGGGCAGTGGTTCTCAACCAGGGGTATGTGTACACAGAGGTCTTCCAGGGGTTACATCAACTCATCTAGGTATTTGCCTAGTTTTACAACAGGCTACATAAAAAGCACAAACTAAAATTTCATACTGACAATGACTTGTTTATATCATTCTATATACAATACACTGAAATGAAAGTATAATATTTATATGCCAATTGATGTATTTTATAATTATGTCGTAAAATGAGAAAGTAAGCAATTTTTCAGTAATTGTGTGCAGTGACATGTTTGTATTTTTATGTCTGATTTTGTAAGCAAATAGTTTTTAAGTGAAGTGAAACTTGGGGGTACACAAGACAAATCATCTTCCTGAAAGGGGTAAAGTAGTCTGGAAAAGTTAAGAGCCACTTGTACTAGTGGGGTACTCTTGTGGGGGGACCTCTGTTAAAATGTTGCTATCTCATTGGGGGGAAGGCTTCAGCATAATTTATCTGCCTGTGCTGGAGGAGTTTGCCTCCTGTCTGGATACTGTTACATCACACCCACCAGATTACTTTTCACGTGGGTTCCTACAAATACTTCTCAGGAGCCAATCTTTTGCCTTTGGAATGAACCATATTGCACCAAATGGCATTCTGTCTCTCTCCCCTCAAATATTGCAATGGATGAGGATCACCTTCAAAAATATTCCCTACAAAGTCTTCATCCCTCCTGTCTCCATTTCCAGGCACACCCCTAGGGCATTGGGCTGAACATAGTTTTCAGCATAGTTTTCATAAACGATTGCAGGAAACATTTGTTTTCCCAGGAGTGTTGCCTTCCTACATGGTTATTTTTATGCAAACAAAACCATTTTCTCAGTCACACCCCCGGCTCTCTGTAACCTTATGCATCACTGCGTAAATTGCAGGCTAAGTTGAGGAAGTTTTGCAGGAGTCCCTTATTACATTTTTTTAATACCTCTTCCCTCTTTTTGAGGTTGGGGAGGGTAGGGCATGATTCAAACCCACTGGAGTAAATTCAAAGACACCTATTGCATTCAAGGAGCTTTGGATCAGGTGTTTAATAAAGAAGGGGTCACTTGTATTTGGATCTGGATTGCAAGTCAATACACTTGTCCCAAAGTCCAATGAGAATGCGAAGACCCAGGGTTTTGTATTGTGCTCCTCCCTAGCTTGTAATTAAAGAAACAAAACAAAGTTCTATTTGTCCAGAGCAGGCTTCAGAGTGATAAGATATCAATGTTTATAATGGTGTGAAAGGAATTATCGTGGTAATCCAAGACTTGGCCTTGCTGTCCAATTCCCCCTGCTTTCATAGGCAATTAAAAGAGGTGCATCAGCATGGAAAGCAAAAGCAGATGAGTTACTTAACAACCTAGTGCTAAAAGAAAAAGCTGCACTCTTGCAGCCCAGCTGTATGATGGTTCTCAAGATTAAGATAAGCAGCTGTCACAATGAATAAACTGTGAATGTGGTGAGTCTTTATTTAAGGAATTTTTTTATTGCACTTGGCATTCTTGAGCGGAGTGCTGCACGCCACTCTCTCCTGAAACCTGCTACTGTTTGTGGCTCTGGCATTGTCATTACCCAGCGGAAGAGACAGTCAGCCAGCTTCCAACTTGCATTAATATTAGTGCAGTCAGAAGCAAGCTCCATGGTTTAGGCAATAGGTTCAGCTTTTCAGGGTGGGATTTTCAAAAAACCCTAGCGTGGCTCTTCTAGAAGTCAATGGAGTTTTTACCCTTGACTTCAGTGGGAGCAGAGTTAGGCCAATACAGAGCACTTTTGAAAATCCCACCCTCTGTGGAAACTATTTTCAACAGTGCTTATGTAAAAATGGCCCCTTCTCATTCAGCAGACCCCTTCCTCCTTTTTGTAGTTAGATTCATAGCCTCTGACTTCACAGATTAAGAGATATTTTTATGGCTTCTCATTCCTGTTAGCCAGTGCAGCTAGGGGAAAGGGGGTTGGGCTCTCTTCTGGCTTGTGTGTCATTAACAGAGTTGTGACTGCAGAATCTTTAATGTCGAGTTCTTCCCGGCTTGGGCATCACCAACTTGACTCTCAGATCTCAAAGAGTTTACAGGCTTGGTAGTTAGTTTTTCTTGAAAAATGGGCACACCTCAGGAGCACACGATCAGGAGTTGCTGAGAGAATAAATACTGAGCCTCTTGATGCCCGTTAAGGATTCACTTTTCAGAGCAGAATCATTTTTTAAACATTAAACTCTTTATTCAGTCTTTTAGGCTGGGATATTCAAAGCAGGTGAAGGAAGTTAAATGCTCCACTCCCACTGAATTTCAATGGGATTTGGATGTCTGACTCCCGTAGCTTCCTTTGAAAATCCCATCCTTAAACTATATATGAAAGGTGGGAAAATTGCTTTTTTCAGCAACTTCCCTCTGTGTCTCCCTTGGGGTCTGCAGTGCCTTGGCCCTGGCAGCTAACTACAAACAGATCTCATATGGGGGGAGAGGATAATGTTTCTGATTCCTCTGTGTCCTCCTCTCTGTGAATACTGTAAGGACATGGAAGTTGTCGTCACTGGCTTTCCAGTAACTGCAGGATCAGGAAGCACAAGGCTCACGGTCCAGAGTAGGATGGATCCCAGTTGTTCAATAGCGCCCTGTTCTTTTTGCTGGCTTAAGTAGGGCTAGTGGCCCCAGTTGAATGTCTTAGACTCCACCAATAGGATGTCAGAGGGCAGCCTCAAACTGGGGCTGGGCTTCCTGGGTCATCAGTTGTTAGCAGACTGCCAAGTAGAGGCAGTTCCTATGGACCTGGGTTCCTATGGACCTGAAATATGGCTGTTCCTATGGACCTGGGTTCAAGGCCTGTGGATCATGACACCCACTCATCAAAAAAGCAAACCTTCCTTAGCCTCCATTGTACTTACATATCCTAACATCACAGTGTGTTAACACTGTGTCTAAGACAGTGCATTCAAAATCTTTTCAGGATCTGATGTCCTTTTGTCCCTTACAAGTTTGCCTGGCATTTCTTTCCTCCTCCAAGATCATTTCTCTTTGAACTGCATGGATATTCCAAATGTTTCAGCCTGTGAAGCAGCAGCTTCCTTACACATAACAAACCCAGAAGACTAATTCCAATAAAGTGTTTAGAAGAGCATCAACTTAACCACAAGCTGTTTAAATGTCAAGATGCGGACTCTGCGATTTTTTGCTTACGTTAATTTTTGATAAGATAGGATACCACATCTCAGCCAAAACAAGGGGGAAAAAGAAAAACTCTGAAATATTTGTTTGCCAAGGTATCAGCTTTCAAATTAGGCAGTGGCAAAAGATTGTGTGATGCCTTAAATCTCACTTAAAGTATCAAAAACACGCTCACCCTGATTTCGTAGTGGATAGATTGTCTCTACTCTGGCTGATCATCTTTTCGTGCTTTGGCATTTTAATGTAATGCTGATTTGCTTCAACACATCCCACCAACTAGTGGAAGTGGAAAATAGGGTATACGATCTCTGAACAATTCAAAAGACTAGAACAACTTGGGGAACAACCATTGCAGCCGTTTCTCCAACAAGATTTAGTGAGTGGGCAGCACGTGGGATGACAGATGCATACTAGTTCACCTGCTGAATATGATTTTGAATACCTTTGTATGCTGCAGCCATGTTAGCTCTGTTGTCATAGCTTTGTCCCCTGCAATTAGCCATATCTAACCTGTCCTTTTCCAGCTTCTCTAAAATAGCTTCCATAATTCCCTGCCTTGGTTTGGTATGGATATCAATGAACTCCTCTACAAAGTGCTCAACAACCTTTGCCATCTGTGATGCTGGCAGAACCAGATGCCAGCTCATGTTGAAGTCCCCATGTCGCAACTGAACACTGACAAATACAGAGCTGGAACCAGTCTGGCTTACCTGTGTGTTAGTATTGTTAAAACAGGTATTAGAATTATAAGGATGTGTTTAGAGCTTGCTGAATGCTTGTGAGTTACTGCATGCATTAATCTCACTTGTAACATCTATGTCCTATAGTGTAAGGTAATATTTGAGCAGTTGTCTTGTAAGCCGCTGTGACTATGTAAAACACCAGACAGGAAAGAGACATTAATAAGCACCTTAACACCTGAGACATTTGTCCCACTTGGTAGAGATCTGGAGTGCAATCAAACATAATAGAGAAGTATTTAGCTTTCATACTTTTACAAAAATAGTCTGCTGTACTTTTATTATGATCTTACTGATAAATTCATTTTAAATTCGGTTTGATAAGTAGCTTTGTGGTATTGATACCATGGCACACTATCATACCTTGCAAGCAAGTCAAGTGAGCCCCAAAATTTATTATTGCAAGGGCTATCTAATTTCTTGTCTGAACTTCTCAAAGCTAAACACCTCTCGTCTAAGTACAGCAAAATAGCCTAGATGACACAAAATATTATACCACATGTCCTTCTGCATCTGATAGCAGGTTTGCATACCTTTGTCCATTGTGCAACTCTTTTTCAATCATTTGACAAGTTCCATCCACCAAGTGATTGCCTCCAGGTGTTCCTTTGAGTGTTCGTATTGGTATATTCATGTGCTAAAGAACATAACCTTCATGAACTTCAGTTTTACGCTTCGCAAAGGAAGATGAGGCATTTGACTGAAAAAGAAAAGAAATGAAACAGAACAAGGAAGCAAAAATCAAAGTGTACATCAACCAAGATCACTGGTATAATCCCCCATTAGGAGTTTGGACAAAGAACCACAATTTAATATTTGCAAAAAGAAGAACAGGAGTACTTGTGGCACCTTAGAGACTAACAAATTTATTAGAGCATAAGCTTTCGTGGACTACAGCCCACTTCTTCTATATGCATCCGAAGAAGTGGGCTGTAGTCCACGAAAGCTTATGCTCTAATAAATTTGTTAGTCTCTAAGGTGCCACAAGTACTCCTGTTCTTCTTTTTGCAGATACAGACTAACACGGCTGCTACTCTGAAATTTAATATTTGCCTTCCTTTGCATTCATTAGGTGAAACATCTTGTTTTAAATTAACAATTGGACCATATTCCATCCACAGTCAACACAATCCGGCTCTTGTGGCCTAGTAGCTGGATCTCTTTTGTCATAGTCAAAATTCTTCCCCACACTTTCAATAACTGAACCGCTTTTAGCGTCCATTTCCATAACAATTGCACTAGCAACCAACAGGCAATCTTCTGTCCTAGATTCAGAGATTCCGCCACAGAGCAATTCAACACCAAGCTGAGCTCTGTGCCAGAATCATACTCCAGCACCCAACAAACCTGACAAACCCAAATCAATGTCCTCGCCAGCTAAGGAAGGCTCAGAAGTGTGAATAGCAGAAACATCCATGGATTGTGCAACAGGAACATAGTCGAACTTTGCATGGTTCAAGAAAACTTGTAGACCACTTGCACTTTTCTGATCTTCTTTTTTCATGGGCCTGCTACAGCGTGTGCTTTTGAGCATCACTCTTGTGCTTGAAGGTTGTCATGGCAGAAATCATGGTTGACAATAAGAATTCACCCACTAAGCTCTTCATGAATGAATTGCTAGATTTGGAATGACTGCTGTAGTGGGTGAAAGTGCTAACTAATATCTCTGTGAAACTGAGAGAAATCAGATGAAAGGTCATAATATCTCTGTGGAACTCAGAGCTATAGCCAGTGGTCAAAGTGTATGGGGGGAAGTGTCACAGACCCTCCTCCCCCCAATTATTTTTGAAGATCAAAAAGGATTTGCACAGAGCTTCTTATAGAAACTGCTGTTTCAAACAGCTCCCAGGGCTCCTGCTGCTTCCTCATATAGCTTCCCAGGGTCCACTCCATTCCCCCATGGGCAAGCACTGTTCACTCATAGACCTGCCCATCAGTGTACAGGGAGTGGGTGGTGCCTGTGTCCATGGAGGAGTGGAGCAGATCCCAGCACTGAGAGATGCAGCAGCAGCCCAGGGAGTGGCAGATGTAGCAGCTGCGGGGGAGGGAGAGCACAGCCTAGAAGCTAGGGAGGGGCCAGGAGAAGCCACAGGGAGCCTGGTCCCTCCTCCACTGGCCACCCAGCACTTCGTAGGTACAGGCTTAGAGCTGAGCAAGCAGGGAGCAATGGGGCAGGGCAGGGAACAGCGGGGACAGAGGGGCAGAGGCAGCAGCCCTGGCATGGGACCAAGGGACTCAGAAGACCATCCCCACCATCACTGCTCTCCCATCTCCAAAAAGACCCTCTCCTCTTTGGTTTGGATATCAATGATGTAAGCAGGGTTTGAATGAATTCTTCCTTGACAGCTAGCTGGGCCGGGGGAGACTTCAGCAGCAAACTGTATTTACATGAACATACCTACTCTGCTTAGATATCCAGCAGATAGAGCAGTGTGTTGCTCAAAATAATCAACTTTGGCTGGTTTGGGGTTACAAATCACTGTAGTACTGAATGCGGGGTAGTGAAATACTGTTACCAATGTTGTCATTATTGTATGAATACAGGGAAGCGGCAAGGAAGGTGCAAGGAAGTTTCCATCTTGCGCCTCCCCCCCCCCCAGCCCCGTGGCAGCTCCCCACCCTCCAGCCCGGGGTCACCCTCAGCTGAAAGCCACGGGCTTGAATGTCAGAGCTCTATGAAAGTAAGGGAGGAGGGAGGGGACAGGTGTTCCAGATAGGAGGTGTGAACTCTCTCTCTCTCTCTAAGAGTCCCATCCAGTCTGGTTTAATCTGTTCTTCCCCACAGTTCAAAGAAAGAGCTCAATAGGCTTCATTAAGAGCCTCTTTGTTATGTTAAAATACTCAAATGAGAGCTGAAATCACTTGAGATGGGGCAGTGTTTCTTCCCAGCCTGCAAAGAGCTGAAAATTACTAAGGTCCTGTCTACACTGGCAAGTTTCTGCTCAGTAAAGCAGCTTTCTGTGCTGTAACTCCCAAAGTGTACACACTGCCAAGCCACTTAGTGCGCAGAAACTGCACAGTTGCTGCTCTGTAAAAAAAACACCCCAATGAGAAGTGTATGGTTTTCTGCGCTGTGGGTACAGCACTGCGGTGTTAGTGTAGACACCCTGGTCGATTACAGTGCTGCGATTGGCCTCTGGGAGGTGTCCCACAATGCCTGTTCTCGCCTCTCTGGTCATCGGTTTGAACTTTACTGCCCTGCCCTCAGGTGACCAACAGTCATCCCCACCCTGTAAATTCCTTTGGAATTTTGAAAGTCCCCTTCCTGTTCACTCGGTGATGTGTGCAGTGGTCTCAGTGCCTTTTTCCAGGTGGCCATGCCTGTTCCACGCACCAGGCAATTCCCCACTTGGAGCAATGCCGAGCTTCTGGACCTCATCAGCATTTGGGGAGAGGAGGCTGTCCAGTCCCAGCTGCGCTCCAGCCGTTGGAATTATGATACCTATGGACAGATTTCACGATGCATGACAGAAAGGGGCCAAGACCGGGACACACTGCGCCCGCGAGCTGCTGGTTCTACAAAGAGCTGGACGTGATACTCAGTGGCGACCCCATCTCCACTGTGAAGATCACTGTGGATACTTTGGTGGCTCACATGCTAGTCGAGAGTGGACCAAGCCAGGAGAAGGAAATCTTGAATGAGGATGTGAAGGGGGATGGGGACCCAGGGCCGGTGCTACCATTTAGGCCAACTAGGCGGTTGCTTAGGGCGCCAAGATTTGGGGGCGCCAAAAAGTGGCGCCCCCAATTTTTTTTTTAACAGCGGCCGCTGTGCTGGGAAGGAGAGGGAGTCTGAGCCGCCGCCAGCAGCCCAGGGGTTCCCCGGGTCAGTGCGCCGCTGGCAGCCCAGGGGTTCCCCGGGTCACAGCTGCCACATGAATCCCCGGGCTGGAGGGTGGGGAGCTGCCACGGGGCTGGGGGGCGGGGGGGGCGCAAGGTGGAAACTTCCTTGCACCAGCCCTGGGGGGACCCAGAGGCAGAGGATGACTCAGAGGTCCCCATTCACGGTAACTTTCCCGCACCACTGTGCCATCATGCGCAGGAGGGGGAGGAGGCAGGAGGGGAACGGCCAGGTGGACCATTGCTGCACACAGGCGAGCCGCATAAGGGCCAGGGAAGAAACCGCAGTCTTGGAGAAGATCCTCCCTTGATTCCCTGCTCACCCTCAGCAGTGAGATATCTTCCATAATGATCACATCCTGTGGAAAATGTGGGACAGGAATGATTATCAGAACCCCTCTACAGTGCTGGCTCTCCCCAAGAGCCACGTGCCCAATGTACAGCAGGGTCCAGGAAGAGTGATTTCCCCGTGGCTACTTACCATTTGGGGCGTTTTGTGGCTCACGTGTGCTTTCCTGGGGTCAGCCAGTTAATGACAGGTGCGTGAGTACTGGCTGTGTTTTAAATCACTGAATCAGTGTTCTGTGTGTTGCAAACAATATTGTTTCTGTAAAATGTTGCGTTTAAACTTTACTGAGATGATCTTGGGAGCCCAGCCTCCCTCTTTGTTATTGGCGGCTGAACGGCTGCGCAGAATTAGAAAGCAGCCAAGAAGAACTAAGGAGGACTTTCTGCGCGAAGTCATGATGCACTCCAGCCAAGAAACAGGAATTGAAAGAATGGCAGGACAGCGAGAAGAGGGACCGAAAGGAGAATGCGGCGCGCCAAAATGAAGACACGGAGCGGCTCTTAAACATTATGGAGCGCCAAGCAGACACGCTCCAGGCGATACTAGCACTGCAAATGGCGCAGCTCCGTGCCCACCCTCCCCTGCAGCCGCTGTCTCAAAACTCTTTCCCACGCTCGCCCCAGACACCTCCAACACACTCTTACCAATCTCCTGGCTCCAGTCTGTACCCGTGACATTCCACTCCCCCCCTGGTCACAGTCCAGCACTGCGGACTCCCAGTACCCACTGCCACAGGTGCCGACTTCCCCTCTGCCCGGTGGGTGCTCGACTCCCCACCCTTGGCCCCGCCTCTTCCTGACCCTGCACCGCCCTCGCCCCGCCCCCATTCCATCCCTTACCCAAAGTCCCCGCCCCTGCCCAGCTCTTCTCCACCTCCTCCCCGAGCATGCCATGTCCCCGCTCCTCCCCCTCCTTCTCGGAAAGTCCTACGTGCTGCCAAACAGCTGTTAGGCGGTGGGCAGGAAGCGCTGGAAGGGAGGAGGAGGAGCAGGGACACGGCACACTTGGGGGGTGAGAAGGAGGTGAGGAGCAGGGAGCTTAGCTGTTGGTGGGTGCGGAGCACCCGCTAATTTTTCCCTGTGGGTGCTCCAGCCCCAGAGCACCCATGGAGTCGGCGCCTATGTCCACTGCACTCAACACCCATCCCCCTGCATAGTACTCCAAAGTAAAAGTTTGGATATGATCCCTGGACATACGCAAATCTTTAGCCAGCCTGGGACCCCACCTCCTCCTGGGACCTTCATTTCCCCCATCCCCCTCACTGCTGATATTTCTTGTTTGTTTGACTCTCTCCTCCAGTTGTTGTCTTTAATAAAAGAATTGTGTTGGTTTGAAAGCAATCTTTATTTTATTAATTGAAAGCAAACAGAGCCCTGAAAAGCAATAGACAATTATGTTAAACCGTCATATTGCATCATCTGCACCAATCACAATCACCTCCTAGCATTACAAGCACTGCACTCCTGAGCATAGCAACAAACATTAGTGGCTTTCAGCTTCAAATTGCTGCCTCAAGGCATCCCTGATCCTTATGGCCCCACACTGTGCCCCTCTAATAGCCCTGGTCTCTGGCTGTTCAAACTCAGCCTCGAAAATGCTGAGCCTTGCAGTCCAGCCATGAGTGAAGCTTTCACCCTTCCCTTCACAAATATTATGGACGTATAGCACGCGGCTATAAGCATAGGAATATTGTCATTGGCCAGGTCCAGCTTCCCATAGAGGCAGCACCAGCGGGCCTTTAAATGGCCAAAAGCACGCTCAACAGTCATTCTGCCCTTGCTCAGACTGTTGTTGAACTGCTCCTTGCTGCTGTCAAGGTGCCCTGTGTATGGCTTCATAAGCCATGGCATTCAGGGGTAGGCGGGGTCTCCCAGGATCACAATGGGCATTTTGACTTCCCCTACGGTGATCTTCTGGTCCAGGAAGAAAATCCCTGCTTGCAGCTTCTGAACAGGCCAGTGTTCTGAAAGATGCGTGTGACATGCACCTTTCCAGACCAGCCTGCGTTAATGTCCGTGAAACGGCCACGGTGATCCACAAGCACCTGGAGAACCACTGAGAAGTACCGCTTGCAATTAATGTACTCGGTGGCTAGGTGGTCTAGTGCCAGAATTGGAATGCGCGTGCCAACTATCGCTCCTCCGCAGTTAGGGAAGCCCATTTGTGAAAAGCCATCCACAATGTATTCACGTTGCCCAGAGTCATGGTCTTTCAGAGCAGGATGCGATTAATGGCCCTGCACACTTCCATCAACACGAGTCCAACAGTTGTCCTTCTCGCACTGAACTGGTTAGCGACCTATCGGTAGCAGTCTGGAGTAGCCAGCTTCCACAGTGCAATCGCCACGCACTTCTCCAACGGCAGGGCAGCTCTCATTCTTGTGTCCTTGCGCTGCAGGGCTGGGGCGAGCTCATCACACAGTTCCATGAATGTGGCTTTCTTCATCCAAAAAGTTCTGCAGTCACTGCTCGTCATCCCAGACATGCATCATGATGTGATCCCACCACTCAGTGCTTGTTTCCTGAGCCCAAAAGCAGCATTCCACTGTGCTCAGCACCTCTGTGAATGCCACAAGCGATCTCATGTTGTAGCTACTACACGTAGAAAGATCAATGTCACACTCCTCTTGTCTTTGTAGTTTAAGGAATAACTCCACTGCCACTTATGATGTGTTAATTGGAGTGAGCAGCGTAGTGGTCAACAGTTCGGGATCCATTCCTGCAGCCTGAAAGAGGCAGGGTGTGCAGTACACAAACTGTTGAAAGATGGCGCCAAATGCGGACGGAAGCACAGGGATTGCTGGGATGCAAAGCAATGCATCACGGGGCACTGGGACAGGACCCAGGATGCCCCGCGATTCTCTCTGCCTTCCCACAAGTCTTAGCAGCAAAAGAGAAAGAGATGCTCTGTGGGATAGCTGCCCAGAATGCACCGCTCTGAATAGTGCTGCAAGTGCCACAAGTGTGAACACGCTATTGCACAGGCAGCTGACAGTGTGAACACACAACAGCGGTTTTTCTTCTGCGCTCTCTGAGCGGTGCTGTAACTGCTGGCGCTATAACTCTGTCAGTGTAGACATAGAGACTGATGTGCAGAGGTCGCAGCAGAGAGGCAGGTGGCAGCAGAAGGTGACTGACAGTCAGCCGGAGAGGCTAGCGAGGCGATGAGCAGAACGAGTGGCTTGTGAGGCAATGAGTGGCTGGCAAGGCAGCGAGGAACCACAGCTGGTGGGGCAGCCAGCAAAGAGGAACCGTGGATGGTGGGGTGGCCAGCAGAGAGAAACCACAGCTGGTGGAGCGGCCAGCAGAGAGGAGCAGCGGCTGGCGGGGCGGCCAGCAGAGAGGAACAGCGGCTGGCGGGGTGGCCAGCAGAGAGGAGCAGCGGCTGGCGGGGCGGCCAGCCAGAGCAAGCGCAAGCAAGGTGCCTTCTTCCCCAGGTGGGAGGTGAACTCACACAGATGCACCTCTGAACCCTGGGTCCCACTGACCAAGGACAATCACTGTGAGTGGGGGATGGTGAGGGAGCAGAGAGGGGCACAGAAAAGGAACCTTTGGTTGTAGAACTCAAGAGCATGAGGCGGAAGGCACTGTCCCACGCACGCTGGGGTGGGTGTCCTGCTCATTTATGATTATGAATGCCACTTGTGGCATTTTCCCTAATTAATGGCAAGTGACTTCCCTTCGTTCATTAAAAGTTTCTGTTCTACGCTCAGACTGTGTTTGCGAGTGGGGAAGTATTGCCTCTCTGAGGCGCCTAGGGGTGGTGTGTAATTTTCCCTGGTTACTGGGTTGGGGCTCGAGCTGATTCTGCGTTGTATTGTTGAAAAGGAACCCCTAGGTATTGAACCCGGCCCTGATTGCTGCCAGCTCCACCTGGCAGAAGGGTTACAATGATATCCACAAAGCAGTAAGCAGGGTCCTGAACACACCCTTCAGCACTAAGCAGGCCACTAAATAGTACAGTTGGGGGACTAAAGGGGCCCCTGCACACACCTTTTGAAGAACTAAATGGGGCCCTGAATCGTCCATTTGGGATCTTAAACAGGGCACCGAATACAACATTTGGGGCACTAAACACAACCCAGAGCTAAAAATACCTGAAGAGAATCCCCTCAAGAAAGGGTTTGAGAGGGAAAGCAATGAATATAGGCTTGAGGGTTTCTTTCAGTGGCTCTCCCTTAGGACGGTAGATTTTGCTCCCTCCTTCAAGCTGTCATGGCTTGACAGAGCTGTCTCACGCTGGAGCGCTGAAAAGCAGCACATAAAATGAAACCTGTTGCAAAACCACACACACACACACACACAGACACACACACATGCTAAAGGGTGGGTGTGGGTGCTGTGGGGAAGAAGAGGTAGAACGAGTTAGACTTGCTCCAGTCCCACCCCCAGACTTCACTGCAGCCTCCTTTCCACCTGATTATGCCACAGATGCCTCAGCCAAGTCTGAGACGTGTTGAGCTGTCCACTCTCTTCCTCTCTCTTCAGCCACAGCTGGCTGGGAAAGGCCATTTGGGACCTGCACTGCCCCTTTGCATGGGCATCTGTGGACAGAGAAGTAACAGCGGCCCAGCAGCTGGGTGAAAGTAGCCAGGGGGGTTGCAGAGGAAACATCCCCTGGAACAAAGTTGTTTGCAGAAATAAATACCAGGTAACAACTTAAACAAGTGTTGAAGAAAGGGTGCAGTGTCTCAATCAGTAGCTCCACTTCCTCTCTTCTCAGTGTGTTGCAATGCAGCAGCCAGCATGCTTCCGGTGGTGACTGAATTCTTTTTAGACAGCAGTGTTGTTTAAGCACTGCCCGGCTAAGGATGGTACCACTGCAATGGGGCCTGGCAGCTGGCTGGCCTGGCATCAAGAGATTCTGCTAGGGGCTAAGGTTGAGAGAGTGAGTGACGTTTCCTATCCTAATCTGCTGTGTGGTGTGGCTGCCTGCTGTTAAACAGGGGCTGTGTGTCACCCAGGAGACTACTATATTGGAGAACTGTGTATGTGTGTGTGTGCATGCACACATGTATAAAACACATGCTCAGGGGTTAAATTGTGTGTGTCTAGTCTGTGTGTTGCAGGGGGAAGGGAGGGTGCTAGAGGCAGAAGAAGTTTCCTGTTCACCCCCTGACGGGGGGCTGGGAAGGGGGGGAATGTTTCTCCCAAACTCCCTG
Organism: Malaclemys terrapin pileata; assembly: GCF_027887155.1. Lineage (NCBI taxonomy): Eukaryota > Metazoa > Chordata > Testudines > Emydidae > Malaclemys > Malaclemys terrapin. The sequence continues at coordinate 133,558,021 of NC_071505.1, forward strand.
TTTCTTGGCTGTTGTGATGATAGTTCGGCATGCTGTTTCAATCTACTTAACCACTGTGTGTGTGTGTGTAGTCAGGACTCTAATCACTAGACAATGCTGTCTGACTTTCATATTATGAGGCAATACTAGCTAGTGTTTAGAGGAGGACTGGCAGACTTCATTCTGTTCTTGACGTTGCCTCTGATTCACCATAAAAATGTGGGCAACTCACTTAACCTGTCTGTGCCCCACCTTTCCCAGCTGTAAAACAATACTACTAATACTGTTGAAAAGTTATGTGAGATACGTGGATGAGAAACTCCATGTAAGAGCAAAATACTATTATTATGGTCTGCAAGATGCTTTTTGGCACTTTCTGGATAAAGGATATTTTATAAGTGTCTGTACCAACAACACTGTAATATTGTTATTTAATTGGTTTTATTTATGAGCCAAATGTTTCTGTCATGCTAAGATCCAGATAAATATGGTCATAGTGAAATCACTATTCTGTGCCTTTCTTTGCTGATTTAGTTTTAGGATTGTGTAGCTATTTTTCTCAGTGCACCTTCTACTAATGGAAGAGACATTAACTTAGATTACAGGCTATTTGTTGTGTTAAATATAGTGGCTGACCAGCAGAGTACCCAATGAAACCAACAGCAATGCTAACACTGATGCTTGCAAAAAGGTATTTGTCTAGTCCCCTTAACATTTTGGTGCCAGAGTTGCACTCCTATATCACTGGTATGGCACTGTCCTAAAGTAAGCTTTCCTTCTGGTTGCCACAGTCTTTTGAATGGTGCAGATAGTAATTTTGAATGTTTTTGTGACTGTACAGTCAAGATATAGGAAGACACCATTTACCATAAAAATATGAGACGTTTCTCACTGCAACATCAATAGGTCTGATTTTGGCTGTTTAAACTAAAGTTCAAATAATTTCTCAGTCCAGTCGATCTGACCCCTCTGTAACTGTTCTTATCAGTATTTTTAATCGTCAATGGGTCTTTCATCTAAAGACATACTTTCATCTTTTTGATTAGTTTAACATAGTTTTTTGTGGTTAACAATGTTATCATCTATTTCAGTAGACTGTGAGTTACTTTCACTTTAGTAACGGGGCTTGTCCCATTTGAAGTAGATTAAATTATTCTGTTCTACAATACAAGTAAACTCCAGCTATTCAGAGGTCTCAGGAGATGTCCAAAACCCTCAGATAATGGGAGGTTTGGGTTATTGGGGACTTGCCCTGTGGCCCTCAGTAGTGTAATTGCTATTTTTTAACTGCAGGCTATTTACAGGGTGTAAATTAAAGGTCTATCTTCCGAAAACAGCTTAGGATCAAAGCAAAAAACTAAGCAAATTAAAAAAAAAATCACCCTTCCATCAATATTTCAAGAGCAAGGCATCATACATAGCAGCCCTGCCTGCAAGAGCTTACAGTCTTGGTAATGATATATGCAAATTGCTGGTAACTGAATAGGTGCTGATGTTCGTTGGTGGTGGTAATAATGGTCATTCACGAGTCTTTCATCTCTGGGTTCACTACTGACTTTAGTCACCAATGAAAGAAGTGTATTAGTCTCTAAGGTGCCACAAGTACTCCTGTTCTTCTTTTTGCGGATACAGACTAACACGGCTGTTACTCTGAAACTGGTCTTGGGCAGAGGCCACTCCTTTTATGGCTCTGGGGTGGAGAATGATAGGAAACAGCAGGAGTTAATGCATCAAGAAGCACTATCTGCAGACTTTTCTTGTGGCTTATTTTCAGTTTGCAAGGTGAGCAAGCAACTTGCTGAGGCTTTTCTCTGGCTCTTCGCCCTCCCACTCTGGCCCCACTGACATTTTCTCTTACATTATGCTGAGTGGAGGAATGGTAGCTACATGGAGAAGTGAAGAACATGCTGCTTAGCTAGTCTTCCCCTCCATGTGGTCCCAGTGTAGCTTTTTCCCTGGCACAGCACAGTGGTTGGGGACTTCTGACCTTTTTTTAAATTTTGTTTTGATTGTAATAACAGCCTAGTTAAACCTGAATAACAGACATAACCAGGGACATCCCATTTCATAATACTGATAATAGGCTCAACTCTTAAGTCCTGTTTTCAGGAAGAATCCTCTAATAATGCTTTTCAAAGATAAGCAGAGAACGCCATGTGGCTGCTTCATGAACGCCATGTGGCTGGCTCCAGAATCTCAAGAACTTAATGTGCCCTCCAATTTGTAGGCCTGCCAGGTGGTTGCAATGGAGCAGGTGGTCAGACAAGGTTCTGTTGGAGACAACACAACCTCATGTGTTGGTGTGAAAAGGGGACAAGATATGGGTATACTTCTTAAAGGCTTCAGTCAATTCCTTGCAAAGCCCTAGGGACCTTTTTACATCATGTTAATGGAGAAGGACCTCATCAGGATTGGCATTAGGTGTGGCAAAAAAAAAAAGTTGGCAGGATGAATGAATGCAGAATTCTTCTTGAAGGGCCACACACCACCTTAAGAAGAAGAAGGGTGTATAAGTCACTAGGGAAGCTGACACCCTGCCCTGCCCTCAGGAGCTGCTAATGGTTTCATCCAACAGACCCAGTGCCACACTGCTTGATTTAACCAGCTATGAAGGGCAACTGGAAGGTCCCTCAGTGCATAGGTCTAGTGTGAGGAAAATCTGGTTGAAACTCAGCTAGAGACAATGAGGCTGTCTCTAGACACAGATCTGCCCCCTTGGAAACAGCCATTCCAGGACAAATCTGATTAATTTTATCTTCACAGAAGATAGAAAACTCATCACAGTGATTAATATTTGACTGTGTTTCCAGGCAACAGCAGCCAATCCTGGCCAGATTGTACATCACCCAGAACAATCCCCCTGGATGACATTTTGCAAACACTACTAATAGAGACGAAAATCTTCTTTACTTCATGACAGCCACACCAGAGGTTTTTATAAGCTCTCTTCTCCTGCTCATGCTGATTCCAATTACGCTCCCTCCATTGCTCTGTTCCCTCATTGCTTCTTCATCCAACTCTATTCCTCTCTTCCCCACCAGGTAGCCATTAACCACCACTTTTCTGATTCTTCTTCATCCACCTTCCTTTCTGGTTTTGACACCTTGCTGCCCTTGTTCGTCTACTCAAAACCGCTCTCCATCATTTTCAGTGCAGCCTCAGAGGCCACATCACTATCTTGCCTAATCTCTCAGTCTCCCATCTCCTTGCTGTCACTGCCTTGTTTGAGATTCAGCCCCAGATCAATTCTCCCACTTGCTAAAATGGCCTCTCACTTGTCCTCTTTTTCATTAAACACTGCTTCCTCTCTGATCTCTCAGCTGAGTTCTCTTTTTGGCCACCGGTACCTCTCTTTCACCATCACCCAACTGCCCTCTGGCCCTCCACCAAGTGCTCCTAAAACCTCAGATCAATGACCACTACTTATCTGTCACTCCCACCCCTCTCTGTCCGGCTGTCTACTCCATAGACCTGGTTGTCAGTTCACTCCACTCCGCTCTTTCCACTATCAGAATTTTCTTCAGCCCAGTGTCCCACCAACCCTAACTTCCCTTCATGTGGTGTTGGGCACCTCTGGAGAAAATCCCATGTCTTCACAGAGTTTCTCCACTGTAAAATCATTCTTTCTTCCTTCATTTTTGCCATCCTCCTGGTCAGGCAACTTCACTTCTCCACCCTAACTGAATCCCACACCTGCTATGCCAGATACTTATTCAAGGCCTTTGACTCCTTCATAAGCCCATCCTCCCGCGCCCACCCCCAGTATATTGTGAACTTTTTCAAAAAGAAGATTGAGAAGATCCAATGTGACCTCTCCTCCCCTTCTATCCCACCTACCTATTTTGCTCAGGTCCATTCACAAGGTTCCTGCTAAAATAGCCTTCTGTTTCTATTTTTTCCCCCATGTCACTTTCCCCTCACTTTGAGTCTCTCCACTGGCTTCCAGTTCTCAACCACATAAAATATAAATTCTGGTTTTTTTTCCCCTCTTTTAAGACCCTTCAGAACTTTGTTCCTCTATATTTGTCTGCTATGGAATATTATCACATTGCCCTGACCCTGTTGCTCCACAAATTATGCCAGCTTTGATCGCTCATTTGTCTGCTTCTCCCACAAGAAACTTTACATGTTTTCATGCAATACCATATTGACCAGAGCACCCTCCTCACACAAATCCATAAGATACTCTGTCCTTCAAATCCTTCCTCCAGGCCCATTCCTTCCTGATTACCTTCAGAAAACTGCCAACTGCAGGCCTACATAACACTTGTTCTTCTAACGGTTTTCTTTATCCTCCCTGCCTTGATTCTATAAATCATTTGTTACACCCAGTTGTTACATCTTGTCATCTTTAGATTGTAAAATCTGCAGGGTTACATTTTTACAGGACTGTACAATGGGACTCTGATCTTGGTTGGATCTCTGGATGCTACTGTCTGCCTAGTAATAATATGTGACAATCAGTTGGTCTCAATGCAGTGATCAGTATTCCAGCCACATGTGTTTCATTTGTTATAGGGCCTCTGTATATGCAGGCGACCTGTGAGGATGTTTAGGAGACATTATGGATAGCTAAGGACAGGCCATCATTCAAGCAGTCCACTGACTGTACAGTACTGTCCCTTAGAGACAATTAAAAATGACTCACATTTATCTGCCTTCATGGGTAGACAGTAAAACAGGTCCTCCAAGGTCAGGCAAAGGTGTGTTCTGACTTCAAAGACAAGGCGGTGAAAGTCAGGCCATCACAAAGGTGTAGTCTTCACCTAGATTTTCCCAATTCCAATCCAAAACCAAGTGGAGAAGTGTGCCCATCTATCTACTTTGAGCCTGAAACCAGCTAGATAGTTTACACCAAATACACACTCTGGCCCAAATTATCCACTGGTATAATTCCATGGATGTCAATGGAGTTACATCAGCAGAGTATTTGGCCCACTAGCTGAAATCCTCATTTAGAATCTTTCTTCAATTCAGTCTGTTTTATAAAGAAGTTAATGATTTGCCCTCCCGTGTGTATCTGATGGCACATGGATACGTGTGGTGCAACTTCCCCATTCCAGTAACTAGTCAGGTAAATTAATGTTTTCTATTCTCATTATAAGGTATTTTTCCAGGTGTGAATAATTTTTCATCTTCTGCCTGTCTCCAATGTCAGTTTTAATGAAAAATTGTGACCAAATTCTTTCATGATATTTAAACACGCAAACAAGGCAATGTTGATAAACAAGATCAGAGACAGAGGCCTGAAAATGAAGTGAAGAATTATATACAGTAGGCAAGATTTTTTGATGTTTTTTAGAAACATCTTGATCATTAGCACTTCCTCAGGGAAAGCTGTGAAAATGCACGCACTGCTGAACTCTGACACTTGGGAGCACCTCTATTGATCATCTTCCAGAATAAGCTTTAACCATCTTTAATGAACTCGAGCGCCAAGAAGTGCTGAGCTGCTAGAAATGTATTACAGACTTCTGTATCAGACAAGAAAATGCAAACTATATCTTAGATAAAGTTAAAAGATACTGAGTGATGGGGACTGGGTATTTTAGGAACTAGTACTAAGATATGCACCCTTTCACCACAAGGTTGTTCATTTGACTGTTGTCCAGATTGGTAGTGAATTAATATTGTTACCATCTGATAGATGTTGTTGCCCCTTGGGCAGTTTGGGGGGCCTTGCTGGGTTGTTTCCATTATGAAGGGAAATTGATGATGAGTCAAGTCTTTCTTGGGTGCAATCCCGCTTACTTACAAAGGTGTACAAAAAAGTCCCATTTCCCCTAAACATAATAGAAACAAACAGGAGGTGATTTCTTTGTTTCGGAGTCAAAGGCTGCATTCCAGATTCTTGTGCCCCCAAAGAAGCTCTTTCTTTTGGCTTCCATCCAGGGCTACAGTCACCAGTACTTCTCTGTCTTTCTCCTGGCTTTCTGGTCACTCCCTGTTTCTGACACACACAGACACACCAATCAATGCCCCAGCCCCTGCATTTGCAATCAGTCTCAGGGAAACCTCTCATTCTCCCTGAGCTAGTTCTTGCTCGGGCCTTCCCAAGTGACCCAGTGCCTTGGTGGCTTCTATTACTTCAGCTATTTTATTCCATAAAGGAGTTTAATTGCTTCTTCCATTTAGCCTGAATGAAAGGCGGATAGCATGCGGACAGCAAGATCTGTGATTGCCCAGTGATCAAAATACATGCTTGCTAGCAGCCACCTACACCGTGCAGCACAATATTCATTGGCCGCTGTAATATGAATTAGGATTTAGATTGGGTGATTGAGTGTTTCTGAACTATTTACAGCTAGCAGTCCCAGTCCATTTCCTAGTGGTCAGGAGGAGTCAACACCACACAAGAAAGCCACCACCCCGTGATAGTAATCCTGCTACCAGCCTCTTCAGAGACAAGGGTCCAGGTTTTCAGAATTGGTGGGCCCCCATTAAGCCACTGAGCTTAAGTCACCAGCTTTTCAAAAGTGCATGGCAACAAATTCATTGTTCTCAGTAGGAGCTGAGCACGTTTAAACAGCTGGCCAATTCAGCTTGGGACCTAACTGGACACTGAGCTCCTGTGAAAATCTGGATATAAGGCTTTAATGGTCTGTTGTGACCAAACTCCTTTTTCAGTCCTACAGGAGGTCTCTCCAGGTCAGGGATGAATCACATTAGGGAAGAGGACATGTTAACCCTGCTGTTGCACATGCTATACTTCTTCCTCTGACAAACAGAAGCAGTTAGTCTCTCGAGCTGTCAGTCTGACACCTTCTTTAGGACCAAATTCACTTTATTCTTTTTTTAAACAAAGCTCCGGTAAAAATAAGTTAGATCTTAATTATGATAACTTCAATAGACCTAAGAGTATAAAAAAGAATATGACAAAAGCTCTGCTAAGAGTTAATTTAAGTGGTTTCTTGACTTGTCTGACCAAAAGGTGGAGTGATATTTACTTGTCAGTTCTATGAGTAACATCATATGCTGACATGCCTGATAAGCGTGTCTGATAGTCATGGAGAAGGAAGTAACTTTTATTTTTGCAAAATGATGACTGTCAATAATCCTGCCCTAAGTGGAGGGAGATGGCCCAAAGACTTAAGGTATTTCCACCTTGTCACATCTATGACTGTATATCAAACTGAAATCCTGGCTCCACTGAAGTCAATAGGACTTTGATGGGGGTGGGGGGGAAGGATTCTGCCCTATGTATTCAAAGGAAACAGAATGGCAAAAAGTAGTGTTATAAAATGTATTAATATTGAGCCTGATTCTACTGTTGCTTGTGCTAATGAAAATAAGGAGTAACTGCAGTGAAGTCAATGGAATTACACAGGTATAAAATGAATGTTAAAGGAAAATCAAACTATTTTATGGAATTGCATTAAAAAAGGGACATTCAGCAGAGCAGTATCTAGATATTATCCTTATATTTCAGTCTTTCCCCTACCAGTACTTTCAAAAAACCTTATACATTGTTTTTTTTAAACTCATTTTCTACTGTCTTTCAGTTTTGCAAACACTGAAATCATTTAGCGAGAGACCTCACACTGTGGTTAGGCTGAAATTAACATTATGTTTTTCCCACACATCAATGACTTGTTCAGAGTCTTTCCAGGCACAGGGAGTAAATATGCAGTCACCATTAAAGAGTGGGCATGTATTTTATTTCATTATATAGGCCCAGGTTATTCCATCAAGCCACCACACTGGGTAAAAGCTGGCGTGGGGCTGTATTGCTGTAGTGGATCTTACCCCAGTGTAGCACACTGCAGAAGGGTCAGCATGCGTTCTGCTATGCAGCTAGTCATGATAGCAACTCTATCTAACCCCGGGTGAGAATGGATAAGCTCTAGGCATGGACTGGCTGGGTTATAAGCCAATACACTTTAACAAATGCTCAGGCCAGAGCAAATGTGCCTCTTCCCTAGAGCATGTAGATAATCCCCCTCCTCCTTTCCCCGCTCCTCACTTCCCAGGACAGGGAGATGTATTAAATGTTGGTCCCCGGAAGTAACGGTGAGGTGAACTGCTCCTTGTTCAGTTCTCCTCATTAACAGGCACAGGTCAGCCTGCTATGGAACCTATGGAGCATAGAGGGGAATAGCAAAGGGCATTTTGAAGACCCTCCTCCAGAACTAGTTTTTATGACCTTTGACTATCTCATGGAGAGGGAATTTAGAATTATATTTCCACTTGCAAATAGTGATGAATTAAACGCCCATTCAGAATCCATAGCAATACATTACTAGTTCCTTGTGATAGCAGGATATGTTTCTGCAGGTCTGACCAGGAACCAGAAGCACACACAACCGGCTAATCAAATACAGATAAGTGGATCTGTGTGTATACATTTCCCATGCCTTATTTGGAATAGCCAAGCCCCACAGAACAAACATTGTTGAGGTCTTTTTTTATACCTTATGTTCCTGGGTGAAGATGACAGTAAAGATACATGGTGTATTGTATAAAAGGGGAAAACAACTGTAACAAACAGAGGGTATAAGCTACCTAGGGTTTCCAGTTTTGGTTGGTCAGATTCCTGGAGGTTTCATCACATGACATAATCTTTAATTAATCTTTAATTCCTGGAGATTCCAGGACGATCCTGGAGGGTTGGCAACCCTAATCTACATTGCAGCTGAGAGCATGCTTCACAGCTTAAGCACACACACACACACACACACACACACACACACTAGTTGTACTGGAGCTAGTCCTTAAAAGTAGCAGCATAGCTGGTGGGTAGCAAGGGTGCAGGCTCAGATTGGCCACCTGAGTACAAATCTATCCGGACCACAGGTAAGTACTCAGGCCCAGTACCTGTGCTACAGCTCATGCTACCCCCAGCTACATTGCTATTTTTAGCATAGTGGCTTGAGCAACGCTAGCATTGTCTATCTGTCTTTCTGTGCTGGGAAGTGTACTCCCAGAGGCATTGTAGATATATCCTAGGGCAGTGTTTCCCAAACTTGGGACGCCGCTTGTGTAGGGAAAGCCCCTGGTGGGCCGGGCCGATTTGTTTACCTGCCGCCTCCGCAGGTCTGGCCGATTGCAGCTCTCACTGGCCACGGTTCGCTGCCCCAGGCCAATGGGAGCTGCTGGAAGCGGCGGCCAGTACGTCCCTCGGAGTAGTGAACCGCGGCCAGTGGGAGCCACGATTAGCCGGACCTGCGGAGCTGGCAGGTAAACAAACCAGCCCAGCCCGCCAGGGGCTTTCCCTACACAAACGGTGTCCCAAGTTTGGGAAACACTGTCCTAGGGTATGTATACACTGCAACATAAACCCAGGGTTAAAACTCAGGCTCAATCCTAACCCCTCTTGTCTCTAGAGATGGGTTGCTCTAACCCAGGGCTTGGATCCAGGACCTTACAGGGTTAGAGGGTCCAAGCCTGAGTCAAGCTGGGGACCTGAGGTTTCAAGCCCTATTGCTTTGCAGTATAGACAAAGCCCTATCACACTTATGCTCTGGGAGTCTGCCAAAAGTATTCTACAGCCCCAGGGGTGGACTTTATCCTCTGGACAGTCGAGGTCGGTGGACAGTCAAGTTTTCCCCACACTGCACCACAAACGAAGGGTTAGAGACGTCACATTTTGGGAGGGTGCTAGGAAGTCTGGGTTATGTGTGTGGGGGGGGGGGGAGGGGGCAGTTGACCTGGGTCGATCTAATGCAGTATAGATGCTGGAGCCCCAGGTTGGGACACAGGTTTCAAAAATTCCTAACCTGGGATTATACAGGAGTGTAGACGTTCAAGACCTAGGTTAACAAACCCAGGGTTTGATACCTCAAGTTCCACTAACCCTGGGCTTACATTTCATTGTAGACATACCCTTAGAGGTCTAATCCTCACCCATGTAGACCTTTCTCATATAATCTGTTCCACTTACTTCAGTGGGGTGACTTGCATGAGAAAGATCACTTCCAAGAGCAAAAGTATGGAGAATCAGGCTCTTAATTGCAGCAACTCTAAACGTAAGAAAACTGAAACGTGAAGTATTTTTTGAATGAACAGTACCTACAGCTGAAGTACCAAATAACCTGAGAAATGCTTATAACAGGTCACAGACTGACACAATTAAGGTGCATGGATCAGCTCCACAGATATAGTTAATTGGTGCAGCTTCACTGAAGGCTGTGATAAGCCTGGCAGATATATTTAATTGAAAATTTACATTATTAAAATGGATTTTTGACCAAAATGAAAAAATTTATTTTCATGAAAACTTTCCTTTAGGTTGAATTTTTCATTTTTTTCAATGAAACAATAGAAACCAAAAACATTTTGAATTTCAAAAAAACTGAAACATCAGTTTTTGATTTTCAAACACCAAAAATTTGTTGGTTCCTGATTTTGTTAAAAACTTCAAAAAAATCTGGAAACCTTTGCAAAAAAACAAGTTTTCAAAATTTTGCTTGAAAAATAATTGGCATTTCATTCATCCAGGTCTAATCAATGGAGCTATGCCAATTTTCATCAGCTGAAGATCACCCAATGTATCAAATCATTCTGAAATCAGTATGGAAATAATTGAAAAGGGTTTTTTTGTTAAAGACTTCTACTTTATCTAAACCTTTGCCAATAACTGTTTAAGTCAGAGATAATCTATTACTAAAACTAAGTTTCAGTAACATACCGTACTGATCAATATGATACAATCTATTCCAGTCAGGGGATAAACTGAACGTTATATCTTTCACTAATGTGACATCACATTCGGAGGATTCACATTTGCCTTCACAGTTGGCACAGTGAAACAAATACATTCTGAAATTAAATTCAGACAGCTGGATGTTGGCTTCACTTTGCTTGGAAGTCTAATCTGCTGCTGTCTTGATCTTCTGGCTCTATTTGCATAGTATTCCTTGTGATCACTGGTTTTATGTCTTTGAAAGAACATTGTCTGTTTTGAAAAGATGTTAATGAAAGGAATAATGCTGTACCTGATAATGTCACCACTGTAATGCACCTGTATTTATAAAAACAAACGTAGTTGCAAGTAGTGGCTGACAGTCATTTCCATCTGATGGCTCTTTGGCGGCATGTTTGAAATGAGTTGGGTGGCTCTTGGTTGTGGCTCCCTGTGGGCATATAATCACAAACCATAAACTACCACCACGGCAAGCACATGTGTTAGTTCTCTCAATGGAAAAGCCAAGCATTAAAAGGGCCATGGAGATTGAACTACCCTTTCATTCCTATACTCCTGTACAAACTGCCCAGAGCCCTGGGTATTTACTCATGGGCGCTGATGTAGGCGTTGCCACAACTGCTGTGCTACAGCACCCTGGTTATCTCAGGTACATCTACTTGAGCGTCAATCACACCCTGTGATTTCAGTACACCCATAGCCCTAGAGATGGTTACTTTCCATGCCAGGGATGAGGCATATCGGTGGGCAGTGTCAGAGAAGCTAGCACTAATGCTGCCCATGCCATACATACCCCGTGCATAAACAGAAGATATGGGTCTCCTAGTCTGCTGATCTGGCATATTCAACACTTTATATGTTATGATATAAGGGGGATATGTTGCTTAATCTCTGTAATAGAGGCATAGTATTCAGAGGGGGAAAATAAAGAAAAAAAATCTGGGTTTTTTGCTATTCAGGTTATTTTCTAAGCAAATCCTTTAGATCAGTGATACTCAGACTGAGGCTCACACAAGTGGCTCTTTAATGTGTCTCCTGAGGTTCTTTGCAGCACATGGCATTAAAACACTGTGTGGTTTAATTATTAACCAATCAGCATGTTTTTACTATGTTATTAGCCAATTGTAACTGATAAAATAATTCTTGGTCACTCATTTTGCTGTGAGAATAATATATATATATATATACACACACACACACACACACACACTAAATATTTCTCCTGTCATACTGTTTAAATATGAATATATAGTACTGTAGTAAATGAAACAATGAATTCATACTAGTGCGGCTCTTTTTGGGTAATGATCGCTAATTTGGCTCCTGAACCGCTGAGGTCTGAGTATCACTGCTTTAGAGTTCCTGGGCTTATTTTTTCAGAGATACTGTGCACGCACAACTCCCATGAATTGCAGTTTGATCAGTGAAAATTAAATTAAGATTGGATATTGTTCTAAAAAATACACTCAAACTCAAACAAGAGTTACCAGCTTGTTACTTGAATGAAGGCAGCGTTGCCGACTCTTACAATTTTATCACAAGTCTTGCGATATTGGGAAGTTTTTTTGAAGAACCGCCTGCTGTAATGAAGAGATAACATGAGAATCTCAGCTTTCATTTAAAAAAAAAAAAAAAAAGTAGGGTTTAGCCCTCATGGTTTCAGAGAAAAAACTTGAAAATATGACCCACATGAACCATAAAGACTCAGAAACCAGAAGGCAAATAAATAAAAAGAACTCCTCCTTTATTATTTTTAAAAATCCCATGTTTTTTGAGGCAATCTCGTCATTTTTGAATACTTAGATTTAGGAATACTGTGAAATTCTTGGGCCTGTGTTATGCACGAGGTCAGATTAAATGATCACAATGACCCCTTCTGGCCTTAAACACTATGGATTTCAGCTCTGGGTGTTCAGCACTTCTGAAAACTAGTCCCTAAACGTCTCAGGATTCAGCAGCTTGTGAGAAACCTCAGTCGGTGTAGTTCCATTGCATTCAATGGAGCTAAGCCAGCTGATGATATTTACACCAGTTGATGCTGTACCCATTTATGTGTATCTCAACGCTTGGTGCAGGGTTGGAGTGGAAAGTCAGGTCTGTGCTGATCTATTGAAGTCAGGGAGGGAGACAACCTGAATTTGTAAGCAGACAATTAGTTTTCTTTAATGGATGGATGCTTGGATGGCCCCATTTTATTATTTAGAAGTGACCTTGACTAATTAAATTATCCATCCAATAACATGCAGCAAACTACAATTTTTCATCTCGGCTATTATCAGTGTTTGCAAGGTATCAGCACATTATAGGAATTCAGATGAACAGGACCAGATATGAAGGCAGCTCTATGTATCAAGGGATTTAATGCAGCCTCTAATTTCATTTTCTGTTGGCTAGCTTGGAGAAGCCATGTGACTTTCGCTTGCTACATAGCTAGTGTACATGATAGTTATGGAAGGTGGGGCTCCAGTGATGCAAATCATTTTGTTTTATGGTGCAGGCATATTTTGAAAGTAAGGTGGAGTGGTTTTAAATCATCAGTTCTCCTATGCAAAAAAGGTAAATATTATCATCAAACAATGAATGGCATCTTTTTATTGCATCAGTGCTTTATCTGTTCCCATATTTCTATTGCTTCATATACCATTGACTATTCAGCTTTATCAAAGTATTCTCCTTTTAGAGTGAGTCTAAAAAACGTTATAAAAAACACAGGAATTGAAACTTTTTGCTGTGGTGCTCAGCTTGGACTATTTCTGCAATTGTGACTCTTTGAGAAAGCATTACGGTTCATAGTAAAGGACAGTTTGATTAGATCTATATCCCCTGGGCCTGATTGGGATCTCATGTAGACCAGTTTTACACAGGTGTAGCTCTAGTTACTTTTGTGGAGTTACATCCCATCTACATCAAGGTTACTGAGAGCAGAATTTGAACCCAGCGGACCAAATTTTGATCTCTCTTACACTGGCATAAATCCAGAATAGCTCCATTATAGCCCATGGAGTTTCAGCAGTGTAAAATCAGTGTGAGAGGCCAATCCAGCCCAGATTCTATACATGATATACTATTACATTTTCATTTCTTGGCTATTGCAGCTCCCTTCACTATCACCTCTCCAAATCCTACATCTTCAGACTTCAGCATCTGCAAAATTCTGCTGCCTTCCTTCTCACAGAAGTAAACAGCACCGCATCACTCCTCCAACTCCGCCAGTTCATTTCAGGATCCAGTTAAAAAACAAAAACAAACAAACAAACAAACCCTCCATGGACTTCTACAGTATACCCTATGAGCCTTGGTTTTCTCTACTCCCCTCCCCAGGCCCTCTGATCATTTATCAGTGGCTTCCTCTCTGTCCCTTTGTGTAATCTTGTCTCTCAGTATTATTAATCATTTGTATTACCATAATGCCAAAAATGGCAACGTAGTGCCGGTATTAGTGTAGTTCCAGTATTACTGTAATGCCCAGTCATGGACTAGGGCCCCATTGTGCTAGGCCAGTGGTTCTCAAACTTTGGTACTGGTGACCCCTTTCACAAGCCTCTTAGTGCGACCCCCCATATACATTAAAAACACTTGTTTATATATTTAATACCATTATAAATGCTGAAGGCAAAGCAGTGTTTGGGGTGGTAGCTGACAGCTCACGACCCCCCATGTAATAAACTTGCAACCACCTGAGGGGTCCCAACCCCCAGTTTGAGAACCCCTGTGCTAGGCACTGTATGAACATAGAACAAAAAGACCAAAGACCTTACTGGTGCAAGATCCCTGTCCTCGGCAGCTTTTACCTTTCAGTGTTGTGTTGCTGTGAATAGCGGGGCGACTATTCACCTGGCAGCGCCTTCTGCTGGTCATCCAGGGAATTAGCTCGCCAGTCTCCAGAGCGCCCTCTACCGGCCGGTGTCTCACCTGCCACTGGCCCCCATGTTCCTCCTGGACCCCAGGACCCCTTCTCTCAGGGTTCTGCCCCCTGGAGTACCCCACAGTCTCACTGGGTCTCCCCTCCCTGGGGAACCCCCAACCCCCTATCCCCACCTCACCTCTGTCTTTGGCTACTGCCAGTCCCCATCTAGCCCCTGCTCACTGGGGCAGACTGCAGTATAATTGCCACTCATCATCAGCAAGGAAGGTTTGGACCTGCTGCCTCTGCCTACCCTTGGGCTGCCCCTCTGCAACCCCAGTACCTTCTCCGGCCTTTAGCAAGGCCTGCAGCCTGGGGGTTTTCCAGGCCAAGCTCCCCAGCGACTCTGGTCTTTCCCCCAGCCCTGCTCCACACTAGGTACTCTATTCAGCTCCCAAACAGTCAGGCCCATCTCTCTCAATAGCTAGAGAGAGACTCTGCCTGAGCACCAGCCTAGCAGCCCCTTTATAGGGCCAGATGCAGCCTGATTGGGGCACGGCCCAGCTGCGGCTGTTTCCCCAATCAACCCAGGCTTACTGGTTCCCTTCCACAGCCCTCTCGCAGGGCTGTTTTAAGCTCTTCAGGGCAGGAGTGGGGTTACTGCCCCACTACACTGTGTTGTCTGCTTTTTAAAGAAACAACACACAGGCATAATGGAGTCCAAACATACACGTTTACTAACCAAATACAATAGGTGTGACTTAGTAACTTTTTACACACAGTGCTGCTTTGGCAGGGTTCTGGTTACAGCAGAACTTCAGAGTTAAGAACACCTCGGGGATGGAGGTTGTTCATAACACTGAAATGTTCATAACTCTGAATAAAGCATTATGGTTGTTCGTTCAAAAGTTTACAACTGAACATTGATTTAATACAGCTTTGACACTTTACTATGCAGAAGAAAAATGCTGCTTTTAAAAATGAAACAAGCACAGAAACAGTTTCCTTACCTTGTCAAATCTTTTTTTTAAACTTTCCCTTTATTTTTTTTTAGTAGTTTATGTTTAACACAGTACTGTACTGTATTTGCTTTTTTCTGCTCCCTGATTGCGTACTTCCGGTTCCAAACAAGGTGAGTGGTTGTCTGGTCGGTTTGTAACTTTGGTGTTTGTAACTCTGAGGTTCTACTGTACTTCGGAAACACAGAAGACAGTTAGCACCACCAGAGGGCTTACAAACTATTGAAAGGAATACTACCTCATTCTTACAGGCTATATCAGAGGAGGGCAAATTATGGCCCACGGGCCAGATCCGGCCTCTCAGAGCTTTCAATCCGGCCTGCGGGATTGCCAGCCCCATGGTGCAGCAGGGCTAAGGCAGGCTCCCTGCCTGCCCTGGCCCTGCGCCGCTCCCGGAAGCAGCCGGCACCACGTCCCTGTGGCCTCGGGGGGGGGGGGGGAGGCGCAGAGGGCTCCGAGCACTGCCCTCACCTGCAGGCACCGCCTCCCGCAGCTCCCAGTGGCCGGGAACGGGGAACCGCGGCCAATAGGAGCTTCAGAGGTGGTATCCACATGTGAGGGCAGCATGCAGCAGAACCCCATCCCCAGGAGCCATTGCCGGACATGCTGGCCACTTCCGGGAGCAGCGCGGGGCCAGGGCAAGCAAGAAGCCTGCCTTAGCCCCACTGCACGCTGCTGCCACCCTGGAGCCGCTTGAGGTAAGCAGCACCGGGCCGGAGCCCGCACCCTGAACCCTTCCTTCACCCCACACCCCAACCTCTTGACCTGAGCCCCCTAACCCTCTGCCACACCCCTCCTGCACCCCAACTCCCTCCCCTGAGCCCCCTGCCACACCCTGCACTCCTCCTGCACCCCAACCTTTTGCCCTGAGCCCCTTCCTGAACACCACACCCCCTCCCACACCCCGGACTCCCTCCTGCACCCCAACCCTACATTCACAGCCCTGCATACAATTTTCCCACCCCGATGTGGCCCTTGGGCCAAAACGTTTGCCCACCCTTGGGCTATATGCATTCTCAGGAATTGATCTCTGCATTTGAAAAGCTCCTGTTACTGTAATATCTAAGTTTTGTTACATTATTAGAACTCAAAGTGAGCTCTGTTATGATAAATCGTTTCCCAATAGGGGACATTATTGTGTGATTACAACTAGAAAATTAGAGAGCTCTGCTCTCAGGAAGTGCTTGGTGGGAGAGGACCGTCCCTGTGGAGAGAGGACACAGCCGGGATGTTACACTGTCTCAGCTCTCTCTTTTTATGCTGAACAAGTTCTCTCCAAAGTGAGACCAAACTCTTCCTCTCAGACCCTGTTTTAGCCACCAGTTACTGTCTTGCAGAAGAACCCCACTGGGTCTTCTTCCACTCTGTCCCTTGGGGACTGTCTCAGGAAAAAAGTTTCTTTTTGGGGCATGCCCTGAATGTAGTATAACTCAGGCTCCTTCTGTCTCTCTTGGTAGGGCGGGTTGTAGCCTGGAGCCTTGTGTGCAGAAAACATTGATTTTGGCTGCTGAGAGTTTGAGCCAGGGTTTGGTCAGCTCTAATGTCCTGGAGGGATTGAAGCTGTCCCAGCAGGTAACAGAGAAGTTGTTTCCAAGATTGTGCCAGCCTAGGCCATTAAGGGCCTTAGAAACTAGATTTTCAGGGATACTCAAGTGCCTACATTTTTTAAAAAGCACCTGAATAGGTTAGGCACTTAAATCCTAGGCCAGATTGAAATCAATGTGAGTTAGGCACTCAATCTGCTTAGACACGTTTGAAAATCCCATTAGGCACCTATCTGCAACCTTAGGTGCCTAAATATCTTTGTAAATCTGGCCCTTAGTGATCAGGACAAATATTCAGAACCAGAACTGGAACTAAATGGGAAGCCAGTGCAGGCTAACAAGCATATATGTTCCATGCTCTCTTTGACCTGTTCCACTAAGGCCTTGGCTACACTTGCAGATGTACAGAGCTGTGAGTTAAACCTGACTTCGTGCAGCTGAGTAGGGAAAGCGCTGCAGTCTGTCCACACTGACAGCTGCCCAGCGCACTGTCGTGGCCATATTTGCGGCAATTGCAGCGCTATTGGGAGCGGTGCATTATGGGCAGCTATCCCACAGAGCACCTCTTCCCATTCTGGCGCCGTGGGTTGTGGGAAGGGGGCGTGGATGCGGGGGATTCTGGGTCCTGTCCCAATGCCCCGTGAAGCATCGCTTCGTATCCCAGAAATCCCTTTGTTTCCGTTCACCTTGGGCACCATCTTTCAACGGTTTCTGTGCAGCGCGATCTGTCTCCGGGAAATGGAGTCCGAACTGCTGAGGCGTATGCTGATGAGTCTCGCCAGCACGTCACGTTTGGCTGTCGAACTATTCCTTAATATCCAAAGTGACAGTGAGAGTGAGGGTGAAGAGTCCGACAATGCTATCGAGCCGCGTAATGCATACGACACGAAATTGCTTGTGGCATTCACGGACATGCTCAGCACCGTGGAACGCCACTTTTGGGCTCAGGAAACAAGCACCAAATGGTGGGATCACATCATCATGGAAGTCTGGGATGACGAGCAGTGGCTGCAGAACTTTCGGATGAGAAAAGCCACTTTCATGGGACTGTGTGAGGAGCTCGCCCCCACCCTGCGGCGCAAGGACACGAGATTGAGAGCTGCCCTGCCAGTGGAGAAGCAGGTGGCTATTGCAATCTGGAAGCTGGCAACTCCAGACAGCTACCGGTCGGTCGCAAACCAGTTTGGAGTGGGAAAGTCGACCGTTGGAATCGTGTTGATGCAAGTTTGCAAGGCCATTAATCGCATCCTACTCAGAAGAACCATGACTCTGGGTAACGTGCAGGAAATAGTGGATGGCTTTGCACAAATGGGGTTCCCTAACTGTGGAGGGGCGATAGATGGGACGCACATTCCTATTCTGGCACCACCCCACCTAGGATCCGAGTACGTTAATCGGAAAGGGTATTTCTCTATGGTTCTCCAGGCGCTTGTGGATCACCGTGGGCGTTTCACTGACATTAACACAGGCTGGTCCGGAAAGGTGCATGACGCACACATCTTTCGGAACACTTGTCTGTTCAGGAAGATGCAGGCCGGGACTTTTTTCCCAGAGTGGAAGATCACTGTAGGGGAAGTTGAAATGCCCTTTGTGATCCTTGGAGATCCCGCTTACCCGTTAATGCTGTGGCTCATGAAACCCTACACAGGGAGCCTTGACAGCAGCAAGGAACGGTTCAACTACAAGCTTAGCCGGTGCCGAATGACTGTGGAGTGTGCCTTTGGCTGTTTAAAGGGCCGCTGGCGATCTCTGTATGGGAAGCTGGACTTGGCTGAAAACAGCATCCCCGCGGTTATATCCGTGTGCTGTGCCCTTCATAATATTTGTGAAGGGAAGGGTGAAAGCTTCACTCAGGCATGGACCTCCGAGGTTCAACACCTGGAGGCTGAATTTGCACAGCCAGAGAGCAGGGCTATTACAGGGGCCCAGCGCAGGGCTGCAAGGATTAGGGATGCCTTGAGGGAGCAATTTGAGGCTGAAAACCAGCAGTGATATCTGGTGCCCTGCACGGGAGTGAAGTGCAGTAGTTCCAATCTTTAGGAATCAGTGTTTGCTAAGCAGACAAGCAGACTTGCAGTGCCTGTTTATTTCCTGGGCTAAAGAGTCTTTTACTTTATGCAATAATAAAGAATGTTTTCAAAGCCAAAGAATCCATTATTGAAAAGAAAAAAAAATTATTTATTGAAAAGAAACAAGGGGGTGGAGTGGGGAACAGTACAATCACAGATTCGTGTATGTCCTGTTTGGTGTGCTGTGCAGTGAGTGCTGCACTTCAGGGCAGCTATACTGCATGGTGATGGGGGTTGAGTGCAGAGAGTAAGGGTCATGGTTTTCAGGGCTGGGTGATGAAGATACTGGTGTTGGAGGCAGCGGGTGGCATGAAGAACATGGAAGTTGGGGAAAGTGGGTTGGAGGTGACAGTGGGGCACAACGGAAAGAATTTTGGGACAAGGGCTGTAGGGGAGGGTGGCGTTTGCGTTTGCGGTACTGCTTCTCTTTCTGCAGGGCTACCAGTTCCTGGATAGTGTCTGCTTGGCGCTCCAGGATGCTTATGAGCCTATCAGTGCTTTGCTGCCAGTGCACGGTGCTTTGCCTCCGGTGCGCTGCGTTTTCCTGGCGGATCCTGCTTTCTCTCTCCCTCCAGTCCTGTGCCTTCTCGTTCTCTTTAATAGATTGCCGCATCACTTCTTGCAGCATGTCTTCTTTGCTTTTTCGCGGTCTCTTCCTGAGTCTTTGCAGTCTCTGAGCAGGCGATAAGAGGGACGGCTGAGGTCTCAAGGTTGAGGCAGCTGTATAGGCAAATTGCAACATTTAACAGAGGCAGCATTTATTTATACCAGACAGAGTAATGATTCCCCCCGCACTTAAGGAGTAGAAAATACACAGGGTCTACACAATAGCATAATTTTCCCGTCCGAAACAGAGCACACATATCCCACGGGAGCCTCAAAATGGTGAGTAAGGGGGATTGATTGTTTCAGGGCTGCTCTGTCCTCTGGGTTTCTGTGCCTTGGGGAGAGCCAACAGCTTCAGGGGGCACCTACACTGAACACTGTCCCAACATTTTCCACAGGAGTTCGTCCTGGAAGATATCTCGCTGCTGAGGGTGACCTGGGAAGCAAGGGAGGGTCTTCTACTGCAATGCGGCTTCCGCTCTGGCCCATATGCAGCTTGTCTGTGCGCAGCAATGGTCCCCCCGCCCCTCGCGGCACAGTGGCGCGGACACGTTAGCCTGGCTGGGACAAGGATCGTGATGGCTCTCCCGATAAACCTGCGCAAGCGCATTGCACACGTTCTGGATGAGACATTTGAGGAGATTACCGAGGCCAATTTCCGCGATGTGATAAACTAAATCAATGCACTATTCTGCATCTAGGCATGCATGCCTACCCCTCCTCTCCCAAAGAGCCCGCACCAAAAAAATTCCTTCCCGAAAAAAAAAACCGCTTACCAGGAACCTGCTCTTCTGTTTGTCCTCCACCAAGTACCGGCCGCTGCGACTGGCTACCTTCCTCCTGGCTCGAGAAGAGCTCCTGGCTGCATGGCTCCAGGGATTCCGGGGTGTCTCCATCTGGCCCACCACCATCACTCCTGTTTTCCTCCTCCTCCTCCTCTTCCTCCTCCCCCTCCCCACACCGGCTCTGAAGTGTCCATGGTGGTGCTCGGAGTGGAGGTGGGGTTAACCCCAAGTATCGCATCCAGCTCTTTGTAGAATCGGCAGGTCACGGGGGGAGCACCCAAGTGGCCATTTGTGTCACGGGCTTTGCAGTAGGAACTCCGCAGCTCCTTCACTTTAATCCTGCACTGCAGGACGTCCCGGTCATGGCCCCTTTCCATCATGTCCTTTGATACCTTCCCGAAGGTATCGTAATTCCTACGGCTGGAGCGCAGCTGGGACTGTACAGCTTCCTCCCCACAAACACTGATGAGGTCCAGCAACTCGCCATTGCTCCATGCTGGGGCTCCCTTGGCGTGTGGAGGCATGGTGACCTGGAAAGATTCGCTGATAGCACTCCACGCCACGCCGGGCTGAGCAAACAGGAAGGGGATTTTTAAAATTCCCGGGGAATGTAAAGGGTCGGTCACATGGTTGGTTACCTGAGGCCAGGGCAGTAGAGTTTGAACTGATGACCAGAGTGGCTAGAACAGGCATTGTGGGATACTGCCGAATAATTCTGGAGGCCATTCCTAGCGCATTGGGTGGCCACACTGGCACCGCAGTGCTGGAGTGGCAGCGCAGCACTCGCTATTCCTCTCAGAGAGGTGGAATACATGCAGAGCTGCAACCACGGATATACAGCGCTGCAAATGCCTTGCCAGTGTGGACGGGGAGTGAGTTACAGCACTGGGGGCGGCTTTACAGCGCTGCAACTCACAAGTGTAGCCAAGGCCTAAGGCTATATCTACACTACACAGCCTTTAGTGCTGCTAAAAGTCACACTGTGTAGCTGCTGTTTGTTGGTTCTCCTGCCGACAAAAAACCTCCACCCCCAATGACCGGCGTTTGCTGCCAACAAAGCGCTGTTCACACTGGCGCTTGTCATCAGCAAAACTTTTGTCTTTCGAGGGAGAGGGGGGTTAACACCTCTGAAAGACAAAAGTTTTGTCATTCAATTACCAGTGTAGACATAGCCTTGGGAGGCAGGCACTGTGGAATGGACAAGCTGCAGTTTTTCTTGGATTTCAGTTTCAATCCCAAGTACAGTCCACTGTTGTACTTCACTATAATAGAAGAAGGGGACTGTTGCCCCTCTCATTCATGCTAGTTTTACATTGGAGTATTTGCTCTAAGTTCAACGAAGTTACTCCTGATTTATACCAGTGTGTGATCAGACCTATTCTCTTTAACAGACCAAAATATGGAAAGAAACTTCACATGAAGGAAATCAAACTATGTCTGAGCCGTAGGCATAAAGTTTTTTTTTTTAAATTGTCTTTTGCAAATCCTCTTCTCTTTGCACTGATGCTGTGTGTAGCATAATTGAAATTGGTTTAGATAGAAAAAGAAAAACAAAATCCAATATTGTTTATATCAGACCACTCAGAATAAATTAAGATAAAAACCATATAACTCCAAACTTTTGATTAAGAATATTTTCTTATGGATAGTATAAGATGTACTTTTCCAAACACTGCTGGGAAAAGTGTTTGGGTACTATTCAAAATATCAACTCAGAACATGCCAAGAAAATGGACTGTATAATTGTTCTTACTGTTCCAGTGAATATTCAAAAACACATGCTGTAAATATATATTTCAAAATTCCATATGTACATTTTCTTGTTCTCTCTCAGCTCCATTTATTTCCTTTAAAAAAACTGGTTCATCGACTTCCATCAGTCTTCATTACTTTGCATATTCCAAAAGTTTAAGGGACTGCACACAAACTGTGAGTCTTGGAAGTAGATAATTAAGCAGAAAGAATGCCAAGTGAGTACTTGTAGTGACTATAAATTGTTCTTTTCCTTTTTTAAAAAAAAATTGCCCATACTTTGTGTTTTCTTGTTGTTCACATTAATTAGTTGTCTACATTGCTCATTAAACGGGCTGATTTTGTGTTGAGATTCCTTTCAGTCATAGATCTTTTTCCCTTCCTTGTTCACCATCCCATTTTCCGTGTGCTCTAGTGCAGTCTATTAATGGAATAGATCATGGTAGGCATTTTCAAAAAGCTTTTTTCTTCTCCTAGGCTTCAGTGGCTAATTAAAGAGGTCGTTGCTAAGAGATGATGGAAAGCATCATTGAGAGGCTCTGATGTGCTCTCTTTCTTACCTTCGGCATACAGGTTTTGGACCAGAGTTTGGGAGTAAATGGGATGGCAGCGTCCCAAAATACTTCTGTGACCAGACCTGTGACAACGGACAGAATAAAAGGGGACTGTGCCAGTCCTGGGCCACTAGGAGATACAGAGTCGAGCAGGACAGAACAGGACCCAGGGCAACAACTAGCCATGTTGGGGTTCTTTCAGATCTGTGATGTGGAGGGCAAAGGCTTCATCACTCGACATGATATGCAGGTAAAGCAAAATTGGTGAAATGATGCAATACAATCGTTTTAACATATACAAACCAACACATAAAATGGAAGCTCAAAGCAAATGTAAAATCTATAAAACTCAAAGCAATTGATTTTACGTTTCACTTAACCTGGTGTAACTCCACTGACTTCATTGGGGTTACTCCTGATTTACAGCAGAATCAGAAATGTGTTTAGTTCATCTATTTTCTCTTACAGATTTTGTCAACAAATGCCATTCCAAGCCATTCACTCTGCTTTCCCCAACCAATAAAATGGTACAAAAACTCAGTCAGAACGTTTTTCTAAATACACTTATGCAAACAAAAGAATATTCTATGTTATTTTGATATGTTCACATTGTGCTTATGAAATCAACGTTTTGTGGAAATAATTTTAAAAGTTAAGCGTCCTAATTCTGATCCTATTGAAGTCATTGGCAAAATGCCATTGCCTCCACCAAGAACAGGATCAGGCCCACGCTGTGGAAATGTTCAGACGGTTATTCTATCAGGTATGTTGTGGAAAACAACAGCAACCCACTCTGCAGCTATTCATGTTTTACATGCAGAGTACTCCTTGGGTGTATTCATTAATTTTTTACTTCAGTGCTAATGGATTAAATAGAATTTAGGAGCAGTAGCAAAGTAGTGACAGTGGAAATGTCTTAAATACAATTTTTTGGAGGATTTAATACCGTCACATACAAAGCTGTTCAGTGTAATAGTAAAAAGTGCCCAACACATTGAGAATTACCCATTCTGAAAAAAACAAACAAATCAATGCTCAGGTTATTGCCAGTTGCAGGTTTTCTGCTGTGTGTGTTTATGGATTTTTTTTCTTTTCTTTCAAATTACTTGTTTTACTGGCTGCACAGTTTTAAAAAAATGTTAGAGAAAACATTTACTGTTGGTTGTAGTGCTTACTACACTGTGTAGTCCCACTGAAGTAATTGAAATCACAGTAGTAAATGTGTTATTCCTGGTAGTAAATGTTTGAATGTTTGGACCATTAGGCATCTTCCTGGATCACCATTTTGTTTTATTTATGTATATGGATTAAAATGGTAAAAAGAAAATAGGATTTAATTTTTAATACAAGGGAACCCTCACATATTTTTGAACTTTAATGTCTGTTGCTACAAGGAGGGTAAAAGATATTTATTCCCATTCAGATCTGAGTTCTACACTTACAGAGGAAATGTAACTCTATTTGCTGCGAGCTTCTGAGAAGGGTGACAGAGAACTTGTTTGCGTTGCAAAGAGAACGTAATTTTGTCTTTGATTTCACAACATGAAACAGCTCTTTCAGGAGCTGTTTAGCATGCATGATGAGCTTTATATATGAGTAAATTTCCAATTCATTTAAAAATAGATATAAAGGGCACTGGGACTCAGTGACATGAAGCTACTTGAAATGGCATTGCATTATGCTTATTTTTGTTTCTAGCTAAGCGGATTAAAGATGAAATTACAAAAACATCCTTTTTGAAACCACCAGGCCTGAGTCTCCTCTCACTAAACCATTATGTAAATCAGGAGTAATGTCACTGAAATCAATGCAGTTTCACTGGTGTAAAATTGAGGTGGGATCAAATCTCTTCCTTTGACTTTATATTCTATCTGAGGTCAAAAGTTGAGAATTAAAAAAATACAGAGGCCAGCAAATTGGAAAGTTACAGTTTCTCCATTAGTGTTAGCTCAGATACTTGGAGCCTGCTTGTCACAGAGTGGCTGGCCCCTTTAAATGAGGCAGGTCCAGTTCCCCTGTGGTAGAACAAGTGCTCCCACCTTGGCCAGTTAGGAGGGAGGGGCAACACATGGATCTGGGGGAAAAGGGTCTCCAGGGAGAAAGTTCAGGGAGCTGGTGCTCAGTTAAAAGAGCATAGGAGAATCCTGCAGTTGGCTCTGAAGCAGGAAGGACTGAGAGAGGCAAAGGGAAAATCCCCTGGGAGCTCTAGCCTAGGGTGGGCTGAGGAACTGTTTTCATGCGTTGGGGTTTTTAAACCTATGTTTGTAAAATAAAACTGCCTGGAAAGAGACTCTGGGTATGGCAGTGGGTCCTTTGTGGGCTGAGGACAAACCAGAGCCTTATATTGCTCCACTGAAATCAATGGGAATCTTCTCAATATCCTATCCAAATATACAGAGCAGATCTAGCCCTGTTTATCCTTTAAAGCTAGGTAACCACCACACCCATTCAGATGAGGGGAGTCTTGCCCTTGCTAGTTCTTTAATTACAACTTCTTTTTTGACTCCCATAATCTATTCATCCCTGAACACAACTCTACGCCTGTGATATCAGACTCTTGCAGTAACATATACTAAAGATTAATTTATATCCCATTATGTCACTCTAATTTTTAAATGACTTTAATATTGTTCTGATCCATTTTTGTCTCACTGAATCCATATCAAATTTGCTCAGTTTCCAAATAAAAGAGGAGATGCCTTGAAAAAGAAACTGTAATATAAAATACTTTTATGTTTGTTATACTAACAATTAAATTACCCTAGAAAATAATGTACAAATATACATATATATATTTCAATAATGAAATAAAAATAACATTTAAAATAATAAAATAGAGAAGTAAAATAAATTAAAAATAAAATAGTAACCTAAAATGAATAAAATTGTCAACACTGATATGTTTTATGTAGAAAAATTTGAAATGTTTCATTTCAGACTTTTCAAAATGGATATTTTTGGGGGAGGGGCGAGAGGAATTTGCATTTTGTAGGAAATTTAGAGTTCTGTCATTCTAAATTACTATTGTTCTTATCTTGCTCTTCAGATTCTTCTCTTCCACTAACCACTTTTATGATAAATAGTGTAATGGAGGCATGATCTGTCATTTCAGAGACTTCATGGTCAGCTACCTCTTAGCCTGGAGGAGCTGGAGAAAGTTTTTGATACTCTGGATGCAGATGGCAACGGTTCACTTACGCCAGAGGAGTTCACCACAGGATTAAGTGAGTTTTGGAATGCAGATCTGTGTATACCTCCATCCATGTTCAGTACTTCATAGACAGGTAAGGAGACATGGTTCCTTAAGGAACCTGAAGTGTAGTCCTGATGCGTGCAGTGAATCCTGAACAAAAGGCCACTACCCATGCTACTCCAGCTACACAACTATTTTTAGTGCTCTAGTTCAATGACAGCTAGTGTGAGTACGTCTACGTGGGCTGGAAATCACACCCCCAGCTCTGAGTGGAGACACAGCCTGGGAGAGACTGCTAATAAAAGTCACTGTTTTTTTTAATGACTTCTAATTACTCTATAAACAGATTTTTAAAAAGATGTTCATCTTTAAATTTTAGGTCAGTTTTTGTTTGGGCAGATGGCCTCTATGAATGAAATGCACGAGTCTGACAATGAAAATGTCTATCAGTCTAAGTGGGAAGAGAGCTATGCTAAAGCTGATGATGATGAAGACGAGGACCGGCAGTTCTCAGATCTGATGGACCGGCTTGGAACAAACAAGATCTTAGAAGAGTAAGTCATACCAGCTGCAATGTCAACAATGTACAATTCATGATCTTTTATGATTTAGCTCTACATTTGCTAGAAAACCCTGGGCTTGATTCTCCTTTCATTTACACCCACTGTGCACTGGTGTGTCACCATTGACTTCAGTGGAGATGCTTTTGACTAACTGCAGTGAGAGATCAGAACTAGGGCCCCTTGTGATGTAGCGATCTCAGATCCATTTCCTTGGTTGCTGCAAGTAATGAAATAAAAAAAACCCTGAGCGCCACACATTTGTGCCCCATGAGGATAACACAGTTAAACCCTCATAGTCACATGCATTTGAGAGCAACACAAATGAAGCACTAATGTGGCACATGTTCTGAAAATATGTACGGTAATATTGATATGCTATCTGTGTATCCAAAAATGACATTATTTGCAAATAAAGAATCCTTAGAGAGCATTCCTTTGGCAAAGACTATGCTTACATTGCCTTTGTATCAATTAAGAATAACAAAAAGTTCTCTTTCATAACGGTGTAGTTATTAATGATTAATCATTAATAATTTACATTGCGGTAGCACCTACGAGCTCCAGTGAGGGACCAGGACCCCAGTGCGCTAGGTGTTGTATAAACACAGAACAAAGGGGCTTTCAATCTATGTTTGTGTGACATTTGTCAATGAAATAAAATTACTGCTGTAAAATACCAAGTTGTCAGAATGCTAAATGCTGTGATTTTTTTTTCTTTTTACATCTAATATCATTTAAATCTGATATCTCCAAACTATTTTGAATGAGTATGTTTGTTTTTCCTCCACTGAAGCTTACCAGGCATTATCCAGTAAACACCAGATACATACTGTACAGTAAGACTATTTCAGGAACATGCTGATTGTTAAAATAGCCATCAGGTCTTACATGTTCCTGTGGGGCATTTGAAACACAAACTGTGAGTTTAGTGATTCTCTGAAAGCTCCCATCTGTGGGGGAAACAAGATGTAAAGAAATTGTGCAGAGGACAAGAAAACGGATCTTAGCTTTGACTCATTTATTCACTGAAAGACAAGTTTCCTATCTGAGCTTACACCAATAGGCTGTGCCTTACTTTCATTTTTTAAGAGTTAGAATAATTGTGAAGTGTTTTGTGTTTCATGCTGCCTGGTTCTGTGCTGCATATAATTGAGACAAGGTCATCTACAAGATATATTTATAAGCTAATGGAATGATGTGCAGAAAATTGACTGAAAAAATATGCTGGACATGCAAGAGCCTCCTTAGTTGTGATCAGTGAGCAGCGTGGTGTGTGGGCCAAAGTCCACTAACGTCAGTAATGGGAGTTCAGTGGGCTTTGGCTCAGTCCCTAGGTACTTGATTCTAAGGTAGAGTTCAGAATATTAATTTACAATGTGGCTGTCTCTGCTCCTCCAGGGCCTTGATCCTTTCCTGGTGTGCAGAAGTGATAAACAAGCTTATATTCTAGTTCAAGTGGGAATGGAGGCTATGTAAGTGCACATGTATGGTTGAGGACTATGTGTAATTAATTACATTACAGTGAAGAGCAACAAAAGCACTCTGCATGCTCATGGTCTGATTTGCATGAGAACAGGAGAAAAGAGACAGGGTGTGGGTGGAGAATGGGCAAGTCTCACAGGATGTGGCCCTAAGTGATCCTCTTCATACTACAGAGGTTCTTAGCTATCCTCTCTAAATCCTACTCCCTGTCATAGGCAGGAGTAGGTTGGCAACTGTGCAGCAGGGCTTTCATTACTGCAGGATCAGATTCCCCTGCTTTTCCTGTCATTCTCATCACTTTTTACCTTGAATTTATACAAGCAACACTCCACACCTGCACTGTCCAGGATGGAGCCTTTAATGTGCATGCAAAGTAGAGCAGGTCAGAAAAACAGAATAAGAAATTCACAGGAATTCTGGCAAATCTGAAAGTGTCTTCTATCCTGTTGTGATTTGCAATGATCCAGTGTTTCATTTTTGGCAAAATTGTTTTTAAATAAAACATGTGTTGGTTTTGAAATGGGAGATTTCTGAAAATGAAATGCTTCAATTTTGAAACAGTCGCACCCTGGAACTAAGCTGATCAAACATAATTGGTGAAGCAGAAGACCAAGGTTAAAATTTTCAGTGCCTACGTGACTTAGGAGCCCAAGTTGGCACTTCGGAGCTTACGTCTCATTGAGTTTCAATGAAAAAGGCTTCAAATGAGTTTGCCCCCTGTCCAACTCCCATTGGAAGCAGTGGGAGTCTCTCCACGGATTGCGATCAGAGCTGGATCAGGTCCTGCATCAGGAATAATAAAACATATCTCTTCTCTAGCCTAATGCTAAATCTTCTGCAACCACTAATTAGGTATAGTTTCTGTGGTGTCCATTACAAAAGGAAGCTCTGACCCTTCCTTGTGTAAACAGTCTAAGAGGTTTTATATCACAGTCTAGGGATTCCAATGATGCTCTGAATGACGCATGCATTTAGAGAAGACCTAATAACTAAGATTAGGAACGAGGAGGGTCAGAAGATATAGGAGCCAGTGCTTGTAACGCAGTTAACATTTGTAGCTATGAAAGGTAAGATAATAGGGATGACCGAGGATGGTCCCCTGGGACACGAGCCTGGAACTTGGGATTCCTTGCTCTGCCATAAACGTCCTGTGTGACCTGGGCAAATCCCTTCGGGCTAGAGTCACAAAAGGACATAGGTGCCTAACTACCATTTTAGGCACCTGCATCCCAGAATCAGGCCCCACTGGAATTCACAAAACCCCTGCTCAGCTGCCCCAAACACTGTAGGCACCTAAACTCACTCTGCATACGTTTTTCAGTAAAAGTTTCATCTGTGCCTGTGTTCCTGCCCCTGCACATGCACACTGCAGCCAGTGTGTCTGGATGCCTACGCCCCAGCGTGATGCATGAACAGGGGGAAGATAGGTGTTCCTCTGTCTAACTTGCCTGTGCAACCCGATCTGGTAAGTGCACTCAGACTTTGCCTCTAGGTGGGCTTACACAAAATGGCTGGAATTGGGGGGGCAGGTGGGGGAGGTCCTCCCTCATGACTTTTAGCCCAGTGGTTAGCGTACTCAACTGGGATGTGGGAGAATACGGGTTCAAGTCCCCCCTCCACCTGAAGGGGGAGGGATTTGCACCAGAATCTGCTACTTCTCAGGTCACATGAGTGTCGTAACCACTGACTGTAGGGTATTCTGATGTGGACCTTGCTCAGTCTCTCCAGATGAAGTTGTTCCACTGTATATAAACAATGTAAAAGTGTCACTGAAGCAGGGGCGCTGGATCTTCCACCTCTCAGGTGAATGCTCTAACCACTGGGCTACCGATTCATTCTCATGCCTGCTCGCGCTCTCTCTTCTGGGCCAATGAGTCTGATCATTTACCCACAGTGGAGCAGCTTCAACAGGAGAGCCCAAGGGAGAACTCATAGCCTAATGGTTGGAGCACTCATCTGAGAAGTGGCAGGTCTCTCTTCAGATCCATTCTCCTCCTCAGATAGCGGGGAATCAGCTGCAAATTTTGCCATCTCACTGTTTACCCTGTTTTCCAAGATCATTTATGAATATGTTGAACAGTACTGGTCCCACTACAGACCTCTGGGACGGACACCACTATTTACCTCCCTCCATTCTGAAAACTGCCCATTTATTCCTACCCTTTGTTTCCTATCTTTTAATCAGTTATTGATCCATGAGAGGACCTTCCCTCTTATCTCATGAGAGCTTACTTTGCTTAAGAGCCTTTGTTGAGGGACCTTGTCAAAGGCTTTCTGAAAATCTAAGTACACTATATCCACTGGATCCCCCTTGTCCAAATGCTTGTTGACCCCCTCAAAGAATTCTAGTAGAAAACAAAGAACATGTTGACTCTTCCCCAACAAATTATGTTGATCTATGTGTCTGACAATTTTGTTCTTTACTATAGTTTCAACCAGTTTCCCCAGTAATGAAGTCAGGCTTACCAGCCTGTAATTGCCGGGATCACCTCTGGAGCCCTTTTTAAAAATTGGCATCCATCACATTAGCTATCCTCCAGTCATCTGATAAAGAAGCTGATTTAAATGATAAGTTACAAGCCACAGTTAGTAGTTCTGCAATTTCACATTTGAGTTCCTTCAGAACTCTTGGGTGAATACCATCTAGTACCAGTGACTTATTACAGTTTAGTTTTATCAATTTGATAAGCAGGGCTTAGCTAAGAAGGGCTTAGCACACACCCCTCAGCTTGCCGTCTGCCATTAGCTATTTTAGGCTTGGAGCCACCAACCATGCATTAGTAGGAGCATTGCCAGCAGATCGAGGGAAGTGATTATTCCCCTCTATTTGGCAATCGTGAGGTCACATCTGGAATATTGCATCCAGTTTGGGACCCACCCCTCCACTACAGAAAGGATATGGACAAATTGGAGAGAGTCCAGCAGAGGGCAATGAAAATGATCAGGGGGCTGGGGCACATGACTTATGAGGAGAGGCTGAGGGAACTGGGGTTATTTAGTCTGCAGAAAAGAAGAGTGAGGGGGGATTTGATAGCTGCTTTCAACTACCCAAAGGGGGGTTCCAAAGAGGATGGAGCTAGTCTGTTCTCAGTGGTGGCAGATGACAGAACAAGGAGCAATGGTCTCAAGTTGAAGTGGAGAAGGTCTAGGTTGGATACCAGGAAACACTATTTCACTAGGAGGGTAGTGAAGCACTGGAATGGGTTAACTAGGGAGGTGGTGGAATCTCCTTCCTTAGAGGTTTTTAAGGCCCGGCTTGACAAAGCCCTGGCTGGGATGATTTAGTTGGGGTTGGTCTTGCTTTGAGCAGGGGGTTGGACTAGATGACCTCCTGAGGTCCCTTCCAACCCTGATATTCTATGATTCTATGCTGACTTCAGTGAATCCCATTCTGAGGTGTCTATCTCTCCCCATTCATTGTATAGGGAACCAAGGCACCTAACTGAGGCTTTGTGAATCTCAGTGATTTTCTCGGCACCTAGACGTTAGGCATGGCAATGCTCAGCATCACCAGGCCTAAGAGTCTTGTGCCTCCAGCCCTGAGGCTTTCAGTGCCTTCAGGGAATAATCAGACTTCCCCCCTTCAAAGCGGTGTCGTGAGGATCAATATCGTCAATGTTTGTGAGGTGTTCAGATGCTATAGTAATAGTGGTCATATAAGCAGCATCACAGATAAATAATCTAATTCCATACTTCATGGAATAAGAGGATAATTTACAGGGGCAGGAGATATTTTCTTCCCATTTGCCCTGCAGGTTTTTCACTTTCCTTTGAAGCACCAGGTGTTGTCCTCAGATAGAAAGAGAATCCCAGACTAGATGGAAAAAAGATCTGATCTGGTATGGCAAATCCTATGATGTGAGGCTGCACAGGAGAGATTCCAGATTCTTACAATGCTACTTACCTACACTTAATAAGTGATATGAAAAATTGGTCAGAAGCCAAACTTTCAGAGTAGGATGCCCAAAATTAACGGGGCAAGTGCATAGCTGAGTTATTTGGGTAACTCGATCGACTTCAGTGAAGTTACTTCTGATTTACACTAGTCCATCTGAGATCAGAATCTGGCCCAATGTCTTTGGTTTGTTCTAAGTTAGGGGAAGAGATTTCTAATTGAGTGGGGAAAGGGATTAATCGGAATTGGCCTAAGATAATTAGGTCTAATTTGACTCCATATGTTCTTCAGGTGGACTAAGTATATCACTGAATATAAATGAAATCTGTCTTTATCAGAGATTAAAGGAAACAATTTTGGCATAATAATTTGCTATTTTGGACTGGATAATAGAGGGAACCTTATGGCAAAGTCCTATTTTAGCTCTCCAGACTAAATTGGTAGGATTATATGTTTCTTCAGTGAATACCTTGAGTTCAAGCTGAGCTTCAGGACTTCAGGGGCCTGATTCTGCCAGAGGGTGAACATCTCTCTTAAGGTGCTAAATGCACTCAACCCCCACTGTAGCTGAAGATGCTCAGCCCCTCACAGGATCAGGCCCTAGGTGTGTGTTTGTGTGATTCTGCTTACAAACTTTGGCTGGATGTAGAAGTGAATGTTCTTCACGACTCATTCAGGATTGTAATCTGGCTCGGTGTTCTGATCTCAGGAGGATGTTTAAAATGAGCCATGGTCCATATTGACATGTAAGCTCAATTTTGATCCCTGGGCATTTTAGTACAGGTTTTCAGTAGGGATCCAATACTTTTTATGGGCTGGCTCCCGTTTCTTGAGTTTGAACTAACTCAGCCCACAAAAGTCTCCAAATTATCCCCTGGATACAAATGTGTCTTTTAATTATAAATACAATACACTGTACCCTAGTAGTTTTTCATGTGTAACTGTTAGTTGCTTGTTATTCCTTTCCAATGTAATCCCCTATAGGTAGATATTCTGTACTGTCTCTCTTCCTTGTTGCCTTTACAGTTTGCCTAATCCATTTAAATTGTCAGATTAGATGCCTATGTGCTTCTTTAGATACATAGATAGCTTTGGAAATTAAGCCTAATAAGCAAAACACATAATTCCCATCTGCATGACTTTTATTTCAGAATAAGGTAAGCAGAGAACAAAGAAGGAATAAATGCAACTCTCCAAGAATGTGTGAGGGAGAAGGCTTGATGCTCCACTGCCCTGCACTATGCAAAGTGGGTGTAAAATGCTACCAAATCACAGTGGTGGTGTTTTACCCCCATTTATATTCCCTTTATGAAGGTGTAAATAAATACAGCAGGTACCAGGCAGCTGAGTATCAGGCCTAGATAGTGCAAAGTGTGTTACTCTGTAACAGACATCTGGAAATAGCTCATACACACTTCCACAATGGGCAGACAGAATCTTCTTGCACTAAAAGGGCAGTGCATGGAAAACAGGATTTTAATATCTACCCTACCCCACATTCTTGACAGGTATTGTTATGACTGAAGAGAACTGAATATAGTTCTGTGTGTTCATTAAAGAAGTCACATGTTTTGAGAGTCCATACTTTTAAGTGTGGCATTTTGTTTATTTACGTATATGGTGCTCAGAGACTAGTAGTGATGGGGGAAAGGGGCAGATAGATAGATGACACAATCCTCCCCACTCCTCCCCTCCACCTCCCAAGCTTCCTGGTGAACTGGGGAATACACGGGTGGTGAAGTCCACTCCTCTAAGTATCCCAGTTTGCTCTGTGGGCCTATGCAGAGAATAAAGACTTATGGCCCCCACCTTCTCTATTTCCTGCCCCCTGGAGGATGAGATGTGCCCTGGGGTGCATGGAGCTCCCCCATGCACAGGGATGGAAATTGCAATGATACCCTTTGCCAAGACAAGTAATGGGAAGAATCCCTCTGCATCTGCCTTCAACCATCCCATCCTGGGTGCCCGCATAAGGGCCAGTCACAATTAGGACCTGTATATATAGCCCACACGGATGACAAGCCTCATGTTCTGACCAATGAGCTGCTGAAATTTTCTTTGTGTTACTAGGCTGCTGCAAAAATTTACTCCAGCCTGAAAAATCTTATCTCCTAACAAATGCTTTATTCTCTTTTCTTTTCATCCCTCAGCGAGAGCAATATAAGACAACTTTGGTCGCAGCTGAGAAAAGATGAACCTCGTTTACTTTCCAATTTTGAAGAGTTCCTGGTCAGAGTTTTCTCCCAGCTCCAAGAAGCCGATAATGAAAAGAATGAATTGGAGTGTGCCCTGAAAAAGTTGGTACATCGGTTTGTTGTGTTCTTTTTGTAGTGCTTCAGCTGTATTACATTCTACTTGCCATCAGAATCCAACAGGGGTTTCATCAACCAATCAGCTTGCTGGGGAATTGAAGATTATCTTCTGATCAGAGATATTTTAAAGCAAACATTAGCCAGTCATCACTAGAGCTGGTCAAATTATTTGTAACACAGAACTAATTGGCTGAATTTAGCTCTTCCTTTCCTATTCACTAATTGCCTTGTCTGAAATTCTTTCGCAAATGTCTATTATTTCATTCTGGTTTTAACAAACTACAGCTACAATTATGGTGGCCATTCCCAGACAGCCAACATAAAAAAGTATGATTACAAGAATATAATGTATCAGATTCACCGGTACACTCTGGCCACCATGCAAAACAGCTGTAAACCCAGTTTAACTTGCTGGTTACATTGGATTTACAGCTGCTTTATGATGATGGAGCAGCACAAAGCAATCAAAAAGTTCCAGTGAATCTGGCCCCGTATGATGAAAACACAGACCAGCGTTTATACTCAATTAAAATTCTGGAAGAGTAAAGTCATACATAAAACAAGTGGAGCGCATAGTGATGCTCATAGTTAAAGTTCCACATATGTTATCATTATAGAATGTAATTTTCAGATGCTTATAACTTTGGCAAGCTTTTACCTTTCAGGCTGAAATTTAACAAATTTATTCCCAGCCTAAGAGTGTGTTTTCCTGGAAAGTTTGAGCAGAAATGATGTAGTCATTTTTAAGAACAAAGAGAGTGAAATAAGAGACAGGCTCTTGCACCTTAGTGGAATGTGGTGTGTGATGGGATGTTCCACTCACCGCTAGGATGGCACTTTCTGGTCACGCTTCCCTAGCCAGGTCAATGCCCCTTCCCACAGTTGCACACCATCTCCCTGCCTCTCTCTCTAAGTCAGTGGCCCCTCTCTCACTGCACGTGCTGCTGCTGCCTCTTCATGACTTAGCCCTCCAGCTAGGTCATTCTATGTGCTTCCACCTTCCAGGACACCAAAGTCTTTCAAAAGCAACAGAGAGTCCTGTGGCACCTTTAAGACTAACAGATGTATTGGAGCATAAGCTTTCGTGGGTGAATGCCCACTTCGTCGGATGCATGTAATGGAAATTTCCAGGGGCAGATATAAATATGCTGGCAAGAATCAGTCTGGAGATAACGAGGTTAGTTCAATCAGGGAAGGTGAGGCCCTCTGCTAGCAGTTGAAGTGTGAACACCAAGGGAGGAGAAACTGCTTCTGTAGTTGGCTAGCCATTCACAGTCTTTGTTTAATCCTGATCTGATGGTGTCAAATTTGCAAATGAACTCAAGCTCAGCAGTTTCTCTTTGGAGTCTGGTCCTGAAGTTTTTTTGCTGTAATATGGCTACCTTTACATCTGCTATTGTGTGGCCAGGGAGGTTGAAATGTTCTCCTACAGGTTTTTGTATATTCCTGATATCAGGAATGGCAATATACAAAAACCTGTAGGAGAACATTTCAACCTCCCTGGCCACACAATAGCAGATGTAAAGGTAGCCATCTTACAGCAAAATATCTTCAGGACCAGACTCCAAAGAGAAACTGCTGAGCTTGAGTTCATTTGCAAATTTGACACCATCAGATCAGGATTAAACAAAGGCTGTGAATGGCTATCCAACTACAGAAGCAGTTTCTCCTCCCTTGGT
This sequence comes from Malaclemys terrapin pileata, assembly GCF_027887155.1. Lineage (NCBI taxonomy): Eukaryota > Metazoa > Chordata > Testudines > Emydidae > Malaclemys > Malaclemys terrapin. The sequence continues at coordinate 133,593,939 of NC_071505.1, forward strand.
GTTCACATCTCAACTGCTAGTAGAGCACCTCACCCTCCCTGATTGAACTAACCTCGTTATCTCCAGACTGATTCTTGCCTGCATATTTATACCTGCCCCTGGAAATTTCCATTACATGCATCCGACGAAGTGGGCATTCACCCATGAAAGCTTATGCTCCAATACATCTGTTAGTCTTAAAGGTGCCACAGGACTCTCTGTTGCTTTTTACAGATCCAGACTAACACGGCTGACCCTCTGATACTTAAAGTCTTTCAAAGTGTCTCTCCACACCAGCAGTCTCAGGCGGTCTTCTCCTTCACTGCCCTATGGTGCCATTCCCTCAGTAGCTGGCAGGGGAACCCAGGCCCACCATCCACTTCACGTTCTGGATCAGGGACCCTCTCAAGCCAGCAGTAAAGGTTCCCTCCTGGACCTTACTGGCTTTCCTTGAGCCCTCTCCTACCATCTGGCACTCCATCCTCTCTGGGTTTGCCAGCCTCCTTACTCCCCTCTCCCATGGAGCAACTACGAGCTGCCTGTCCCTGTAGCCTCCAAACATTCCTTCCTTCTTCCAAAGAATGACTGCAACCTTTCCCAGCAGCCCCCTTCTGCTTCCAATTTCCTGTCTTTATAGTCCCAGCCCAGCTCCTTCCTTCTCAGCTGGGCTCCCTCACTCAGTCAGTCACATTTCCATTGAGTAGGTAATCTTTTAACAGTGTTTTGGAATTGTGAATACGTAAGTAAATTGAGTGGAATATCATTTTTTTTATGAAGGTGTATCTGGATCAAGGGCACTACAAGGTATGCAGGCAGGGGGCCCCAGCCCACTCCCTGCCCTTTGGCCACTGATGGGAACTGGAAATTTGGCCCAGATGCCCCTCTGTCATGATAGAAGAGAGGCCAGGCCAAATTTGAATGGCACTGCAACTTCATGCACCAGGTCACAACGCCACTTACTCAAATTTGGCTCAGCCACCCCCACATCAGGATGGAGGGGAGGCCATATCAAATTTGAGTGGTGTTACAACCCCATGTGCTGGGTCACAATGCTACACACTGAAATTTGGCCCAGTCACACACACCCCCTCAGGACAGAGGGGCAACAGGTCCGAATATGAGTGGCACTGTGACCCCATACACCTGCTTGGACCCCCATCTTTGCAGTCCTTCCAGCAGCTATGGTGCCAGACACTCCAGGAGAAGCAGAGCAGGGGCACCAGGAACCCCCTAGTCTGCAGGAGGGTGAGAGGATTGGATCCAGCTTTTGGTGCTTCCAGGGGAAGTGGAGACACAGGAGGATGGAAGGGAGTCTGGGGCTCCCAGAACTGCCTGACCCCTGGTGGGGATGATGCTCTTCAGACTGACCACCTCTCTGGGAAAGAGCTTGGGGCTGGGTGTGGGGTGGGAAGAGCTCAGAGCTAGGTAGAGGGAGCAGAGTTTGAAGCTGGGTGCAGGGCAATGTGGGGGGAAGAGTGTGGGGCTGGGTATGGGTAGCAGTAGGGGAGTGTCTGGGGCTGGGTGCAGCGGGAGAGTGTGGGGCTTGATGGAGGCAGGGGAGGGAGAGCCCTGGGCCCCCTCCTTAGAACAATTCTGGCCAAGTCCCTGCTGCAGATTATGATCTGTGATGGTGTGTAAAGAAGGACACCAAGTTCCAAAAGAGCCCTGCTTCATTTCATGTGATATCTAAAAACGTATATAGTGTATAGGACAGAACAGATCATTCTGCTGCTGTCTAGCAAATAGTTGCACATGATGGAAATTCTTTGTTTTATTTTCTCTTAAAAACCAACTCCCAGGAAATTCCATAAAAATATATATATTAAAATAAACTTAAGGTTGCAAAATGAAGCACTCAAGTTCAGGAAATGTCCAAGTATCCCATAAAACCTTTACCCTAACAGATCCTTCCCCCTGCTCTGTGTGTGAATACATTATGATACAGTCTTTTTAATTACACAATCATACACTTTTGAATCTGGGAGACCTGCCTCATTCAGTGCTGGTGCTGGATGGTATGCAGAGTATGAGCCATGAGGCCACACTCTGGATAATAAGGATAAATTTAACTTTTGAACACCCGCCTCATTGCTAAGCACCATCCCATCTATGCACTGAACGGGGCAGGGATCCTGAAGAAAAAATACTGTGTGATCATGTAGTTAAAGACTGTATCATACTGTATATGTACCACGGGGCAGAGTTAAGGATCCACAGGCAATGTTAACTTTAGTATTCCCTGACTTTTCCAACTTATCTTTTTGAATGTAGGTTTTTCTATGTGATTTTTATGTTCACTTAGTGTAATGAGCCCATATTGGGACAACTTCTACTTGTGCACCTGTGCAACCTCATTGATTTCACTGAGAACTGCATTCATCCATATGGCTTGTGTTTAGATGCATATTAGTATTTATTGGCGCAAAAGTAGATCTGATCTAATCATGAATTTCTTACACATAGCATGTTTTTTAAAAAAAAATACTCTAACCCTTTAAACAGTAAACAAAGTTTGTGGTCCTTGGGGAAAAAAACTATTACTGGTCTCTAAGGAGCAAATTAAGAAGAAGACATTTGCATATGTGATTTGATTGGCTAATATTGACATAGTTCCAGATCTTAGTATTGATGTCCTCTGAAGAAATGAACCATAGAAACATACAGATTTATCACGTCTGTTTTTCAACCAATCATGCCAAATATAACCAGAATGAGAGATTTTGCTCCACTAAATGTCTATAGTTTCATCTAAATTGAACCTTTCTGTATTTGCTAGCTGTTGGTTTTAGATAAATGATAATGGTTTGCCTCAATATTTTTCTGTCATCACTTCTAGATCATTACTGGAGCACAAACTCACATTCTATTAGGGTTATCACTTAATCAGACAACTCCATGAAAGGTTTCTGAACAGAAAATAAACTGTTTTGGACTGACTTTTCAAATGAGCACACACAGAGCAAGTCCTGTTAGTCTTTCCAAACTAAATACCATCACAGTCTGAAGACAGATGGCTTAGGAAAACTGAATTACCGTAAAGAAAATAAATCAGATTGGTAGCATTGTAACCCAAAATGTTTTTTCCATTGGAGTTTCTCCCTAATGAATGTGTGATGTGCATTTCATAGATTTCAAGACCAGAGGAGACCATTATAATCATCTAGTCTGACCTCCTGCTCTTTATGTATTTTTTTTTTTATTTATACAATACTAGAAAAGATTTACCCCACAAGAATATATTAAACCAAATATTATATGTATGTCATCTCCACTCAAAGAGATATCTGGGCTGGTAGCCACACACCTGGGATAGCCACCTGGAGTAATAGCCAAACACATGAAACAAGCGGGTCAAATCCAAAACTCATGCTTTTGGCGTTTACACAGTATTTGATGTTCTATATTCCCAGTGTTTGTTAACTAACTTACTTTCCAACATTTTTCTTTTAAATGTTATCTTAATTTAGAATTTCTGGCTTCCAAATACTTGGTGGTAATAATTATTTTTAAATCATACAGTGATGTTTTGGACAATACAATGATGTTTTGAGGGGGTTATCCCTTTAGCTATTGATGTACTTATATCTTGCTGGCTTGAAAAGACATAATATATTTGTGTTATTGATAGGTCCTTGAAGAGTTCATAATCTCTATGGAATTTTTGGTGCCTTTTATAATCTCTTCAGGAGTTCCTTCAGGGTTTATAAACTTGACTGGAGTCCAGGCTTTCACAGCCTCCATAGTGTTGTGCACAAAGTTGGTACTGTGCTTTAACGCAAATATCAACATTTGATATTATTTATTTGTATTACAGTAGCACCTAGATTGGGCAGTAGCACCTCAGCTGAGACTGGGCCCTCCATTGTGCTTGTGAATGTGTACAAACACATAATGTTTGGACCATTCTCTGTTCCAAAGAGCTTACAGTCTAGACAGACAAGACAGACAAACAAAGGGTGGGAGGAGAAACATGAGCATTCAGGGTAGGATTCACAGAGGACATTTAGTGCTCTGCTGCTTGGTGGAATTCACAACCCCGAGTTAGATTCCCAGAGCATTAGGCAACTAAAAGAGAGGTTCAGAAAAGCTAGCATGCTGAGCTGCCTAATGCCTATGCTAGCCAACAGAAATGCTGAGTACAGGGAAGTGGCCTAGATCTCACCCCCACAAAAGGAGTTAGGCATCTAATCATAGGTGCTGGAACTTGGAATGCTGGGGGTGCTGCTGTACCCCCTAGCTTGAAGTGGTTTCCATCATATACAGGGTTTACAGTTTAGTTCAATGGCTCTCAGCACCCCCACTATTGTCCCTTGCATCTAACTTCAGGCCAGAAGGAGGCACCTCCCTTCACTTGGGATTCACAGCTGTGAACCCTCTCCTGGAGTTAAGTGTCTAAGGGCTTGTCTACACTACCCACCAGATCAGCAGACAGCAATCAATCCAGCAGGGGTCAATTTATTGCGTCTAGTATATTGCTGAGCGCTCTCCCGTCGACTCCGGTACTCCACCAGAATGAGAAATGCAAGCAGAGATGACGGGAGAGCGTCAGCTGTCGACTTACTGCAGTGAAGACACGGCAGTAAGTAGATCTAAGTACTTCGATTTCAGCTATGCTATTCATGTAGCTGAAGTTGCGTATCTTAGATTGACCCCGCGCGGTAGTGTAGACAAGCCCTGAGTCAAGTCAGCAGTTGTTCAAGGAAAAACTGAGGAGGAGGCAGAAGAAGATGTAGTCCCTCCTTCCCCACATTATAATCTTTAACCCAGTGGTTAGGGTTCAGTGTGGGAGACCCAGGTTCAGTTCCACCATGTGCCTGATGTGAAACTGGGATCGCCAATCTTGGATCTCTCACGTCCTATGATTGTGCCCTACTCACTGAGCTAGAGAGTCATTCTCACTCTTTCTCTGGCCCAAGGAATATCTAATTATTTATACACAGCGGTACCACTTCAACAGGAGACATTAAGACAGACCTTCCCCAGAACTCCCTATAGCCCATATCTGGGGAGGTGGTGTTAGGATATAGGCACACCCCTCTACTTAGGACTGTGCATGTGCCCAACTGCTGAAATTTAAGCACCTTGGGGGACTTTACATTTGGAAACATAGGCACCTACCGGGTTAGGTGGCAGATGAGTGGGGGTTTTGTGAATGGCAATGGTTGCTAAATATTGGACATAGTCATCTTATGAATGCCACCCAGAAAGGTGAAGTGATTTTTCCTAAGGTTACAAAAGCAAGTCAGTAGCAGAAGCTGACTTCAAAGAAGGTTGAGGACATTTGGGACCTTGTAGGATCAGCCCATAAAGTACCCAACACACTAACCAATTTTCATTTGAAGTAACGGCTGTGCTGACCAAATGTCTGTGTGAACAATGGTGGACAAAATTCAAATACTGCATCTAAAATAATAGGCAGAAATGAAACCATCCCATGTATGCATTAACCTCACTACCAGAACATAATAACCGGAACATGTCACCTTAGCTATTCTAACCAGAGTTATGGTCTAGTTTGGTAAATGTGTTATAACAAAAAACAAAACAAAAACATTTATCCACAGGATTCTTGTAAAGACAAAGCAGCACTACAGCACTAGCGTTGGAATTATATAACAGTTAAAGCTGGTCAAATTATTCAGGGTGAATAGGGGTTTTTGTTGCTGTTGTTTGTTTGATGATGAATTTTGGCTTTTTTTTTTTACTAAATGAATTACTTTGTTATAATTTCTTTCCATTACTCTACCACCTCTGCAGATGGTTGACAAATATCTAGCAAATAATTTATCTGATGAATTTTCCCCACTGCTTGTGGGATAAATTATTCATGATTAAGTTATGCTTTAAATAATGATGATAAATTATCTTATTATTATTATTTGACCAGCTTTAAGAATGGAGACTAAACCACTAATTAAAACTTTGGGTGTGTTTAGCCTGCAGATGTCATCCCCTGGTAATATGCTAAAGCAGACAACAAACAAACATGATATTAAAATGTCTCTCAAATGTCATGTTCAGATTATAGCCCTGTTCTGCCCTTGCAAACACAAGTTAGAGAAAATCCAGTGCTAAAAACAATAGTGTATGAATTCAATATTCAAGTTGTTCCTTTTAACCTGCACAAGCAAGAAAATTCAGTTATGGTTCTCATGGCAACATTGACTACTGTGTTCTTTATATACACCGTAATAGGGTCTTTCATTATATAACCAGCCTAACCCTGCTCAATGTGACATATTATTGGGCAAATACAGGGTTTACAGATTGATCTTTCAGAGTAACAGCCGTGTTAGTCTGTATCCGCAAAAAGAAGAACAGGAGTACTTGTGGCACCTTAGAGACTAACAAATTAAGATGTGATCTTGGCATTCATGTGCTATCTTGTTAAATGATTATCAAGTCTTGTATGGTTTCATGGAATTCCACCCACTCAAGGAAGCTCTGAATTTGCTCTATGGATTATAGTTTTCTTAGAATAGAGTGCCTTAGATATTTTGGGCCAGAATGTAAATCTGACTGTGCACCTATGCAGGGAAGTAAGGAAGCATAAAATGTCCCTTTATTTTCCTTCACTGTTTACTTGCATCATGAGGGAGGATGGGGATTAGCAGCCTCCATAGGGGGTCTGCATTTAACACACAGCTTGAACTCATTTTGCATAGATGTAAATGACCATGCAAAGTGCAAGGCAGTGGACAATCAGCCCTAAGGAATTTTGTTTTCTTGTGTCAATATAGTGCAACATTCATTTATCACTAGAGTCAATTCTGAGACTACACACTGACCTTTCTAGTTGGGGACGAAAAATGCAAGTTATAAATGACAGGCATTGTGAACATTTGGAGGGGAAAAAATGACCTGATTCTTATATCAGTTAGCTTGACTGGCGTTATTCCTGATTTGCTATGGTGTAACTCAGAGGAGAATTTGCAGAATATAGGAAAACTCACAGGGGAATTCCCAAATCATACAGTGATTTTTTTCTGTACCCCCTATTTTTCCTCCTGTTCCTGATTTGAAGACTTTTGAGGATTTCTGGGCAGTTACACTCTGCAAATTGCCTGAGTAACAACCTGTCTCCATCCTCGCCAGACCACGTGGGGAGAATGTTCAGTGATGTCACAGAGTCTCTACTAAAAATCCTCTGAATGTGCTGAGAAATGACTTTTCAATTGCTGATCATTTCAGAAAAATATATTTTTATTCCCGCCCCACCCAGCCAAAAGCTAGCAAAGTCTCTCTAATTCTCCATGCAAGCTCTGTCCAGGCCAGGTGCCAAACCGCAGCTGTTTCCGTCTCAATCTTGTTAGATTCCTAATCCATCTGTTTCAATCTCAATCCAAAAAAAGTGGGCTTGATTATTCAATCCCTTGTTCTTTGTGTAGTCGTGTGCACTTGTGCAAAGTGCTCTTAATCTGCTCCCTGACGGGGTGACTAAAACTTTAAACAAGTGTGTAACAAGTGTCGGAGAAAAACAGAGTTCTCACTATTTGTTTAGGTATAGCAAGTCAGATGCTTTATTAACTCTCACAATTGCACAGAGGGAGAGAGCTAAGCAGGTCTCTCAACAGGTAAACAATTACAGCAAGCATTTATACCTTTTGTTACAGACAATAATGAGCAACAGTTGCATTTTGTTTATACATAGGCCATCTTGATATCTCATTTCCTCACTTGTTTTGACTCTTGCCAACATACAATATTTTCTATACCTTATCTACACAAGGTCTTCTACACCTTATCTATACCAGGTCATAATGACTTCTTACACAGTTCTTTCTCACCCGCCTCACACAATCCTCGCTTCTACAAATCTCGTGTTATCAGGGTTACAGTTAGCCTGACTCTTGCTAACGAACTGTCATGTATTGCATCCCCTTCCTGTCAGTTCTTTCTCTGCTTCCACAACTCCCCCTTTTGTACTACTAGTACAACAAACATTTTCAAATCTCTATTTGCATTAAATCTCGGAATTCAGATTCTACATCAGATGCTTCAACCTTAGGGGTTTTGATTGGATGTAATGACAATGCATGATGAGCATGGACATGAAAGGTATTACTATTATTACGTCCTTTACAACAACAATAACATACTCCTGCACAACACAAGCAATAACATTCCCATAGCGATAATATGATGGGGTTGTTGTACAATCTTAGTCATATAACACAATACATCATACTTAGTACATAAGGTGGATACTCTATAAGCTGTCTGAAAGGCATACTTTTTAACTTGATACATATTTTGAAGCATGTGAATTTGCCCTTGTACTTCAGAGATTTTCTGAACCTCTGGTAACAGTGAAAGCAAATTTTGAAATCGATCAGGTACTAAACTAGTCCAATTAAAGGGTATCTGGAACCTAAGGACTACTTGCAAAATTCTATCTGCAGGCCAGTAAATAATATGATTGCCTGCAGTGGTAATGAGATTAAAATGTATGTCTTGCAATGTGGTGGCTTTAACATACACACAGCTATCATTAGCTTAAAAAATAAGTGTCCTGTCAGGGTAGTTCCTTGTCCCCTACCCTCCCAGCAAACGTAGTCATGAAGAGTAACAACTTCTCCTGGCTTCAGTTTACGGATACACTGAAGCTGTGGGGGTTGTAACGGCCAAAATGTCCATTGACTCCCTAACCCCATCCAAATGTCAGATGTAATCCCAGGAGCACTGACTAAAAATCGATTGGGCATACCAGGAGGTCTAATTTCCCAGATGTCTCGGTGAATTACCCAATCCCACATGCATCCTCCCCATGGACCCGGCAGGATTCGGTATGTGGGAGCCCACACCCCCTGAACCGGTCCATATGCTTGGAAGGAGCACTGAGAACGTCCACACTTCCACCCAGAAAGTTTCCAAGTATGTCTCCATGGCCACAGATCAGATGGTACTCCTGATGTGTCTGTAAGGGCAGTGGGCCAAGCCTGGTGCTCTAGATCATTCCGAATGGCCATTAGCTGGTCATTCAAGAAATCCTGGATCTCTGAGCATGCTAGATCCCACTGCAATGCCTTCCCAGCCTCAGTGATATTCAATACCATCTCTGTCAGCAACTTCTGGGTCATTGAACTAAGGGCGGAAATAACATGTAACTCATCAACTCCAGCCTGTACCTGGGTTAGTTGTGCTCCAGAAACAAGGCCAATGGCCTTCTCTAGTTGCCCCAATTTCTCATCATGTTCTTGGTTCTTAAAAATATTCCAAACTGCTGCTGCATTATTGGCCCCATCCCAAAGGGATCCGGTCAAGTCTCTCTTCTTTCTAGAGGAAATAACCCAAGCCCTCTGTTGTGCTAATCTAATGGCAGCCCCCTGTGAGCAATTATAAATTCTTGGGGTTCACTGGTAGTGATATCATATACTTTTATCTCCACTGATCCATTCAATTGTTCGCTTATATGGGATATCCTGAACCTTAAAAATATTTTTTTTTCAAACAATATTTAAATAAATCACTAAAGTGTGAAGGCCTTAGTCATTGGTTTTATCAAATATATGGCATTGTCTGTATTTGGATGTGTTACAGGGGTAATAGTGTAATGGAGGAGATGGCATGGGCAATGGCAACAAGGTGCCTTTGGTACTTATCATTTAAAATCCAATTAGGGAGGGCAATACATGCTGAAGGACTTATCCAAAACACAGGGCGCAGCCTGTAGAATAAACCCCAAAATCTATTCAATACCACGTTCCCAAGCATGGGTCCCACAAGTTTCTTCCTGCCAGTGTATAATTCTTTGTTTCTTCACCAGGGTCAGTTCTTAATGTCTCTTGTAGTCAGGAATCCCTGGACTTTGTGGTTTCAGTGAAGCAAGTGTTCCTTCTTCTCTTTTCCTGAAACAGTGTGGTTTAGCATCATACAGGGGAGAGGTTACTAGCACATCACCCTGTAATGGTTTTGCTTCTTCTAGAAAAATCCAGAGGCACAGTAGGTCTGTCAGTGGACAAGGGAGAGGTTACTAGCACTTCACCTTGTCTTTTTTTTTTTTCTTTCTTTCTTTTTCCTGCTGTCCAGAAGACACAGCAGAGCTAGAAGGAGAAATAGGCTTATCATCAGTCGGAGAGTCCTCCCGAGGTGGAGGGGTCTTTTTACAGTGAGAAGCATGGGTCCAGGCAGGTAGTCCTTGGCACTTCACAGTGGTGGTGGTGGTGGTTAACAGGACTTGGAAAGGGCCTTTCCAGTGTGGAGCCAAAGCAGTCTTTCGTTGATGGACTTTACATAGACTCAGTCTCCTTGTTTCAATGAATGGCAGGGCTGCTAGGGTCTTTGGGTAGCACTTCTTTTATCTGTGAGAAAAGAAACCTAACACATTTCATTAATGCCTGGCAGTGTTTTGCAGATCTCATAGTTGCTTGGGCACATTCAGGCCCCCCTTTTCTTGGCTATCAGCCAAGTCTTAGCTGTGGGCAGTGTCCTTGGATGGTGCCAGCATCTTATCTTTGGACTGAGCTTGCTAGCTATTTTTCCTCAGTTAACTCGTTCTGTTCTTTTTCCTTCTCCCCTTCTTGGCTTCTTTTAACCTACAAAGGAAACTTCCACTTTTCACTCATACACCTTTTCCCAACAATGAACACATACACATTGCCATTATACAGTACATTAGTCTTATTATTCAATGTATGCCATGTACACCCTTCCAGTAAAATAACTTTATTACAGAGCTTTGGAGCAACAAACCAGGACAAGCACACCCACTTTTGAGGAGTCCACTCGGTACAACCTCAGGTGTCCAATAGCTTTCCTCCCTCCCCAGCCCTCTGGCTAGAAATCTGAAGTAGCCAGAAGGATCCCATGGGCAATATGGGGAGTGGGTTAACCTTCCATGTCCTTGCTTCCAAAGACTGTTGGCATGCAAATTTTAACAACAATTTTTTCAATTAAAAAAAAATCTGGCCAATGAAGTTTCTTTTTCTTACTTAAGCAACTGTATTAGACTTTAGTATATCACATTTTCCTGATTTATCCAAACACTTTTTGTATTCCAAGTTGAATAAAAACAAGTATCTGCTTTTTGATTTAACCCTTCTATTTAATTTTGAACTAGACTGTCTTATGAAAATATTAAACCCAACAATTCTGGCCACAAGACAAACACCACAAGACAGGACAAAGAACACAAAAATAGTTCCTATTGTACCAGTAAATGCATGGTACATTGAATGCTGTTCAGCTGGCATCCGTTTTCTCTGATGATCTGAAAGACAAAAGAACAGAGGTCTACCCCTTCTGGGTAGTCAGTCATTGCTTAAAATATTTCCTTTATATACACACATACTCTTGTTGATTTTAGACAAAACAGAGGAATTACCCCATATTTCCTTGTATTTGTTTCATAGGCAGCCCAGGTTTCAGTGGCTTCTACCTTATTAGTTAAAAAATTGCATTAATACAGATGCTTTCTGGCTTGCTTCCAGATCCAAAGCTATCCACAGCTTAAAAATTCTTATGTAAAAAGGGACACAATTAACTTTCCCAGACTTTGATTGCCTTTTACTTCTAACTCCTGCTTTCAAACACCCAGTGATCTGAAAGAGACAACACAACCTATATTGGTAGGTTTGCATTTCTTTTACCTCTGCTACAATATACACTGCACATGTTCTGGGGAAAATGCACATCCTCTCCACAATTCAATTTCCACAACACTAGCCACATCAATTTCTACACAAGGTGTAACTGTTTCTTTTGTGCTTACAAAATCTCCATGCACCCCTAGTAAAGTGACAGTTCGACCACACAGAGCCAGGAGCACTGTCCTTCTCTCTCTTTTTACCAGATCTTTTATCTGCTATTTTGTTACCCAAAAACAAATTCAAATCTTTATTCTTTCCTGAACACTGGGTAAAAGCCATTTACTTAACATATAATTCAAAGGGCTATCCTTAGAGGGTTTTACCAGAGACCCACATATCTGCCTGCTGATACTCTAACAGAGAATTACACAGAGAACAGAGGGAATTATGGCCTAATAGGATCCTATTGCAGGAATTTCTACTAATACTGACCGCTACAGGGGACGGGACAGAAGGATCCCAATTCGACCTCAGAGCTTCATTGCACGCGATGGCTTCCACTCTGAGGAATTACAAATGAGAGGCTCAGTTCCATCCACACACCTAACACCTAAATGTATAAGACAGAAATTCATTAACCGGAGTCGCCAGTAACTGTCACCAAAATATCGGGTCCACCTAGCTGAGAGCCAATAACAGCCAGACAGGGATAAGGAAGAGTTGCTTTATTCAGCAGAAGAAAGGAGAGCCTTGCACCTTGGTACAAAGACTCTGTCTTACACACATTTTACCATTTCAATTATTATCCTGGGGATTTGAAATCCCCATGCTTATAATTACTTACTCCTTTCCTTCCACTATGCCCTCAAAGTTTCCAACCTGTTCTCCAATCTCTCTATCTATTGCCTGCCCGCTTGGGCCCGATCCTGCTTTTCTCGCTGAACCGTCCCTTCCATGGGCACCAGCTTTTTCACTACCAATTTAGATAGGAGGGTGGGCTTCTCAACTAGCCCCCACCCTTCCTGGTCTCTTCTCTTAAACATTCTTACTCACAAGGCTACCCGAGTCCTCCCTCGTGAGGCTTGCCACTTGGGCAAAACGCATGACCCATTGGCATTTAACTATTCAATTTTCTCTTGTGGCAAACACACTGCTCTTACAGCATATGCAAAAACAAATGGTTAAATTCTGACAAGTCCCTGAAGGACCAGTACTTGCTTAGCCAGTGCTTCCTTTTCTGCCTGGAAGTCCTGTCTCAAGGCTTGCAACTTGCCCTGGGCGTAGGTTTGAGTTGCTGCCTGGTTCATGATCTATGCTCTTAATTGCTCAATTCTAGTTATCAAGTACACAACTCTTCCCTTTTCTCCAACTTCTCTATTGCCCAGTCCTGCTACGACTGGGGTAGATCCACCTGACACCCTTCCCGGTCAGCCGGGGTGGAAAGAGGAATGCTAAATCCCTCTCCGGTTCTCAGACTTACTGCGGCTGAGAGTAGGCACACTTTCATACTCACACACGTACGTCTAGACTGGCCACATCTGTGTATAACGTTCAGAGAAGGTGCTGTGCAATCTCCATCTTGCTTCCTGTCTTGGGAGGGCAGTTCTTTTACACCCTGAGGTCTCCTGGGGAGTCTTTTCAGTGATTCCAGTCCAGGCCGGCTGCCTGTGGCTTCTTCAGCTTCCCCAAACCACGCCAGCTCCAGGGTCGCAAAGGCAGACTGTTGGATCTCACTGGACAGTTAAGCTTTGCAAATGTAATCTCAGCACTGTAACTTGTATTGCCTTTGGTTTGACTATGTCTATATTTTTTCACAGTCAGCTGGGGCCGAAAGCAGTTTTTCTTTGTACTTAGCCTGGTCTGCATTGATTCTTGACCTTGAATGCAGATTAACTTTCTCTTTATCTCTGGACCAAGCTGAATTTCAAATTAACCCGTTCCTTTCCTCAATAGACAATTCCTGCTTCCACACAAGTGTCAAAATAGAGAAAGACACATAAAGACATAGTAGCATATGAACTTTCAGACAAGTCATTCTTTGTGCTGAAACTTTTGGGATGCATTAGTGGTTTCAGAAATAAATCATTAGTTGTAGGAATACTCATGAATAATGCAGTCTTATAAATAACAGTAGAGCAAAGCTGCAACTTGAAAATACTCACAAATCACTTTCATTCCTACTTGACCAACTCTAATTTAGAAACATTGTTTCCAGTATTTTCATTGTTATTAGTGTCACGTCTAGGCTCTCCCTTCCTTAGGCTGTAGGTTCCACAATTATTAAGAGTGCCTGATAAACAGCCATCATATATTGTGCCGGCAATTTTAAAATATCAAATAAACAGCCTTATTAGCTTTAGTGCAGTTACTGCTCTCCCCCATGGGAAACAATTTGGTTTTTATCTGTGACCCTGCTGTATGTAAATACTTTTTTCGGCTCTTGGGATCATTCCCTTGAGTCTTGTGCTAAAACAGAAATGTGATGCTAAGCTGGTAGATTGTGAGCCTTTTACTTGAAATAATGCTACAAAGACCCACTCAGTGTGCTTTTATCTCTTATTAGGAAAATTGCTGCTTATGATGAAGAAATTCAACATCTCTATGAGGAAATGGAGCAGCAAATCAAAAATGAGAAAGAACAGTTTCTCTTGAAGGTGACTGTGTCTCTTTATTATAGATATGGAAGGCCTAATTCTGCTCTCCCACTAGTTTTTACACCAGGGTAACTTCATTGATTTCAGCCAGTGTGAGAACAAAAGAAAGCCCCCAAAATGACAGTCTACAGAGAAATATAAGATAAAGCATCATTTCACTTACTACCTCACCCAGTGATCTCGTTAGATTGCAAGATCAGGCTGGCTGACTACTTGGATGGGAGACGAAGACGCACCCACAAACTGCACTAAGTGGTGCTGGTGATATTCACGAAGTGGTATTATTCCTTCGGACAGGGCTGGCTCCAGCTTTTTTGCGGCGAAGAAGAAAAAAAGATAGAGCCGCGAATGGCTCTACCACGCCGCTTCATTCTTTGGCGGCAATTCAGCGGCCGGTCCTTCCCTCCAAGAGGGACTGAAGGACCCGCCACCGAATTCCCGCCAAAGATCCGGACATGCTGCCCTTTTCCATTGGCCGCCCCAAGCACCTGCTTCCTGCGCTGGTGCCTGGAGCCGGCCCTGCCTTCGGAATAACTACTGAACCAATAGCCCACTTTGCTAGTGGAGGTGCCATCTTTTACATGGGTTTAAAAATCAAGTCCTGACCATTTGTGATCATAAAAGATCCCCTGGAACTTTTCACAGCAGCACTAGACTCAATGTCCTGGCCAAATTCCTTCTTGAACAATTTCTATGGTATCATTCTTTCAGAGTACCTCTGTCCTGGTCTCTCTGAGTGAACCTCTTCAGGTGACAGGTCTCATGACTTTACCTATCCTGGGGTGGGATTCTACCATTCTCGCACTCTTAGACTGAGCCCTACAGTGCCCTGTGTATCTACTGTGCTCACCCAGCAAGTCCAACTGGGTTCATTACCTGCCGACCTTCCGTTTGGGAATCTGTGGCCAGAGGTGAATATAGTGACCAGACAGACATCTCAAACCAAAGTATTTACCCAATAAGAAAAAAAGGATTTTAAAGCAATAAAAAGTCTACAAGCACATCTATCGTACCTAGAGGCTTACCATCCCTGATGATAATCTACGCAGGCCTAGTTTCTTCAGACACCCCAATGGATGCTGCTGTCACAGGCTGATTCCTCCCTGAAGAGCTCCTCAACAACTATTAAACAGCACCCCACTCCCACCCTTGCAGAGAGAGTCTCTTTTTAAACTGACATAGTCCCTCTGATGTTCTGGTGTCCAGGCTTTTTCTATCCAGCATTGTCTCCTAACCCCCTAGTATTTTATCTTGAGCCATTGTTTCACTTCCTGCTTGTTTTTTCCATACAGATCCCTATTGGATTAAACCAATACAGTAAACATCCCAATAATCTGGCGAACACAGTATTCAGAAATACAGAGCAATGCCATGTATGTCACACGTTGTCTAAAAAGTTGCCCTGTAGTTTCAACTGGATAAATTTTTCTTTACTTCCTGCCCTAAACTGCTGTTTAATGTGTATTTTGCAGAGTTAGGTCCCACTATCGACAGTGGGAATCTTTCCATTGACTTCACTGGCCATTGGATTAGACCCTTACACAGCAGCTGGGTTCCACTCCAGAGCTGGGTGAATTTCAATATTGGGTCAAATGATTGCCTTGCATAGAGTTGTGTAGCATTTGAAAAGTTGTAAAATGCATTATCTTTTATAATGAAGGTTGATATGCAAGAGATTGGTTTGTATGCTCTAATAAAAAGAGTGCCACTATTTAAATTATACTGTAAATCCAAAAATAAGATCTAAAGATTCTAACCTATAAGAAACTGTATTACCAATAACTGGTAATTAACTTTAACATTAAGGTAGCATAATCAATTCCATTATTAATCCCTATCACAGGCCTTTGTAAGTTTCCAGGTAAACCTCAGTTTAGCTCTTTAAAAGTTAGTCAGCAGCCACAGACACTCAAGAAGTATTATTTCTCCGTGTGACTAATTTATTTTTGGGTGTTTGGAGTTTTAAGTTCTTTCCCTAAAGCAAAAGTTCACAAAGGCCCCACAGAATGCAGAGACATACGGATGCCATATGAAAAAGAAAATGATTGCCTGTTTCTGGAAAAGCATAGCATTTGAAAAATACATAAAAAGAAATTTTTAAGAAGGCAAATAAGTACAAACTGTTGCTATTTAAGATATTTGGTACCCTGCCGATTAAGGACTGTGTTAGAGGAATGGTTATTATGTCTTATTCATTTGGATAGGTATTTTTCTGAATAAGAAGCCAGTTAATGTACATTAAATTGCCTCATTAAATATATTGTTAGGAGTGAGAGGAGGAGTGGGGGAACATTTCAGTGTTCCTGCACCCACCCCCTTGAGGGAGGTTTGATCGTTCTCTAAAGGAATTTTCCTGAAGAACTAAGGGAGCAGATTCTCAGCCACTGGAGCAATGATAATTTACACCCAGTGGTGGATTAGCGACTGGGCCAATGGGGCTTGTGCCCAGGGACCCTGGCCAATTGGGGGGTCCCCGAAAAATGGGCGCCCCCACACCCAGACCTGCTCCGCCCACTCATCCAGTGCTCTTGCCAAGGAGCAGGGTCAGGGCACAGGGGCTTGCCCCACTCCCCCCACCCACCCAGCGCTCCTGCCGGAGAACAGGGGAAGTCCCCATGCCCCAACCCCACTCCCCGCAGGAGTGCTGGGGGCAGTGGGCAGTGGTGGATATGGGGTTTGTTGGGCCCTGGGCCAAAGCAAGTTTGTAGGCCCCCCCACACCATCCGCATCCCTCCCCAGCACTACTGCAGAGAGTGGGATCAGGATGTGGGGGCTTCCACTGCTCCCCAGCAGGAGCACCGGGTCAAGCAGATCTGGGCACGGGGGCACACATTTTCAAGGACCCCCAAATGGCCGGGGCCCCTGGGCACTGGCCTGTTGGCCCAGTGATTAATCTGCCACTGGTGGGGGGAGGATTGCAGGTGGAAGGGGTGGGGAGGGGTCCCCAATTCCTTTGGCCCAGGGCACCACAAACCCCTAATCCGCCACTGTTTACACCATCTGAGAATCTGTCCCAAGGAGTAATTCCTGATGAGAGAAGGAGGGGTTCTCATTTATTCAAATGCTGTTATAGAATATTTGGGTAATCACCTGCTTGTGGGGCCACTGCAGTAACTGAGAGGTCTGTAAATACCCAGGGCCTAACTCTCTTCTCACTTATATCAATTTTACACCACTTCGGTTAACTTCGGCGGAGCTGCTCCTGATTCACACAATTGCAAGTGATGGATTTTAAAGCTAGAAGGCACCATTTATAATAACCTGCACAAGAAAGGCCATAGAATTTCACCCAGTAATACCTGTACTGAGCCCGGTAATACTACAGGAAATCCTTTAGAAAGACCCAGGGTAAAATTTTCAAACACGTGGAAGCAATTTAGCAGTTTTAGACCCATTTTCAAAAGTGACATAGACTCCTAAGTCTCACAGACATAGGCTCAGATGTGCCTAAATCACTTTTGAAAATGGGGCTTAACATAAGTCCCTTAAGCACTTTTGAAAATTTTACCTCCTATGTGGGTCAGAAACTGAGCTGGTGTTACTCAGTATAGGTGCACTAACTTTAGTCATTGAGGTCAATGGAGCTATGCCAATTTACACCAGCTGAGGATCTGGCCTCCTAAGTGATGGAGAATTCACCACAACCTTAGGTAACCTGTTCCATTGGCTAGTAACCCTCACTGTTAAAAATCTACCCCTTACTTCCAGATCTGACTTCTAGTCCTATGCCCTGTCCTCTGGGCCATGCTGCCCTGATGATGAAAACCCTGCCTTTTTGCCTAATGTTCATCTCTTTTGATTTCGCAGGATACAGAGAGGTTTCAGTCCCGCAGTCAAGCGCTGGAACATAAACTCGTTTCAAAAGAACAAGAGCTGGAACAACTGGTTCAAAAACAGAAAAGGGTATGTAACAGCATTATACAGAGAGAACTGTAGATCATTTTGACTTGCCCCTGTGGTTTTCCTTCATAGTTTCTCTTCTTTCCTTCATATATTTAGCAATATTTCAACTCAGAGAATTTTTTTAAAATAAAAGCCATTTGAAGTGATTGGTCACCATGAAAGCTGCAGTTCCACACTGAAGTCCTCTATAAATTCACAGAGGTTCATAGATTCCAAGGCCACAAGGCACCATTGAGATAAACTAATCTGACTTCCTGTATAACACAGGTTGTAGAACTTCCCCAAAGTAATTCCAAGAGCGTATATTTTAGAAAGACGTCTGATCTTGATGTAAAAACTGTCAGTGATGGAGAATCCACCACGACCTCAGTAAATTGTTCCAATGGTTAATTATGCTCACTGTTAGCAATGTACACCTTATTGCCAATCTGAATTTGTCTAGCTTCAACTTCCAACCATTGGATCCTGTCATAATTTAGATATTCTCTTTACTGATTTTTTTATTGAACAGCACGTACATCTCCTTATAAAGAGATAATACAATATTAACATGTGCTATGTTATATAAACATACAGGGTATCTCCACTGGAGAGCCCCGATTTACACGCACATAGGTGAGAATGCAATGATGCTCACAGTTCTCATCAGCCTGTCCTGTTTCCATATCAGTGCCTGCTGTAATTTGTTCCACAGTCTGGGGAAGCACAGTACTTTTATTCTGTAAAATTGCCATAAATCCCTGCAAGCTATATCCAGGGGGGAGGATTTAATACAATTTAAAAAGTGAATTAACTGCTGGTGAAAGGCCTGAGACTGACAGCTCTGGAGATAAATCTCCTCTATTTAACTACAGAGTAAATATAACCGTCTCTCTCTGGCTGTGCTGACCTGAAGGTCCATTCTAGTGAGGAGCGAGAGAAGTTCAGGCTCCACTGGTTATGCAATGTTTGGATTCCCTTCTAAGGAGTTGATCCAACTCCCATTGAAGTCCCAGATCCCATTGAAGTCAATGGGAGTTGCACCTGGGTACCAGAGAGATAACTGGGTTTTTAGTTTGCTGGTTGTGGTAGCACATTTTTATGTGTGATGTGGAGACCTGCCCCCTAGGGAACTGAACTAAGACAATCATTTTATTTCATATGTCGCCAAACAGCCAACTGATGGTAATTACCTTTGGATAAGTCTACACTGCAAAGAAAAACCCACAACACCAAGTCTCAGAGCCTGGGTCAATTGACTCTCATGGGGCTCGGGCTGCAGCATTATACACAGGAGTGTAGATATTCCCACTCGGGTTGGAGCCCAGGATCCAAAACCAGGCTCAGTTCCTGACCTGGAATGTCTACACTGCTATTTTTAGCCCTGCAGCCCCGAGTCAAGTGAACTGGGCTTTGAGACTTGCTGCCACAGGTTTTTCTTTGCAATGTAAACATACCCTATCGCTACAAATTGTAGTATTGTTCTCCATTGCCTGTTGCAGCCTGTTGTGCTGTGCTGCATGCTAAATATCTGCCACATTCCACCCAAGAGGTAATTGTATTTCAGCAGTGGATTAAATGAACTCAGTGTGTGTGTGTGTGTGTGTGTGTGTGTGTGTGTGTGCGCACGCGCGCACTTATAAAGCATTTTGGGTTCTTCCAGGATGCAACTGACTATATATGTAAGATATTATTACTCATCATTTTATAATGGTTTTATTTTAATCTTTGCTATCTTTCGCTTTCCAAGTACATTTAGACATCCATTATCAATGAGTTACACAAAGGTTGTTCTTCGAAAGCCTTTAGCTGTGTCTTCTTCTATATATGTATCTTCTAAACCTTTTGATGTAGGAGCCTGGGCAAACTTGAAATCTTTATACTTGGATTTTAATCCTTGCTTATTGAGATAAAATTTACAGTGACTTCAGTGGAAGTTTTGTCTGAGTAAGGACGTCATGATTTTGACCCCAACAACTAACTGAGGAACCTGAAATGACAGTTTTATACACATACATACCAGTCCAAGAACCAGGCTGTGGAAGGATAGGATTTATTCACTACTATAAAATCTAAACACCCCTTTTATTTTTATGGGCATGCTGTTGAAAAGAAGCCATCCCTGGATAGACAGGATTTTCTTCTTTTATTTTTATTGTTACTGAAAGGTATATTTAGTCAGATCATAAACTGCACTTGAAACTTTTGTCATTTTAACAGCTGAGTGGTGCCCTTTGCCAGCCTAAATTATAATATGTGACTGCTCTCCATCTGAATAGTCCACTCAGATTTTTCCACCCAACAGCATAATTCAGTGCAGTCAGTACAGAGCTTAATGTTCACATTTATCTCTTTCCTCGTGTCCAGCATTTGGGGCCCAACTCTCCTTCTTCCTTACACTTGTTTTTATAAGGCTATAACGTCCATGATTTTGTGGCATTACTCCTGATTTACACCAGCATCGGTGTAATTCAAATCAAGCCCTCAGCGTTTAATTTGTACCTTAGTCAATTCCTTCTCTCTTCCTCTTAAATTGAAATGGACTTTTTTGCCAATTACATTTATTCTTTAAATGAGTGATGGTAACTTTATTTAATTACAACATCCTTGCTGGATTATGAAAGAACCTCTTGAGAATAATACAAATTCCTTTTTCCAAACCATTAATTAGGCAAAGCTGTTCTTACATTTTTTTTTCCTGTAGCGTGAGGGATTGTAAAATATGTGAAGAGAAACTGCCAGCCGAGAAATGCTCAGGGCTGCTCCTACTGACTTAGCCAGATGGTGGCTCCCTTAGGGATCACTTGGCAGAGCTGCTGTCTATGGACAAGGGTGGATTAAATGCTGATCCAAACTTGTGCTGACAGGGAACCCAGAGGCCAAGAGAGTGTGGCTCTGCAAATACAGAGGGGCCTATCTCCTTGCAAATGTAGGTCCAAGATCATGCTTCAGGGACAGTGAGCCAGTGCAAGCCAATAGATTCTTTGGCTCAGTCCCTTCTGCCAGCTGCCACCTTCTTGAATTGTCAGCATGCTCCCATCCTGCATAACAGGGGTGTTATCTGTAATATCCCCAAATCCATAGCAGACTGGCATTTCAAAAAGTAGGCAGCGAGGCTCAGCATAGAGAGAGCATGTGGAGAACAATTGATCACTGTCCTCTTTATAACAGCCTTTAATATATTCAAAGACTATCAGCTCCCCCTCAGTCTTCCTTTCTCAAAACTAAACATACCCATTTTTAACCTTCCCTCACAGGTCAGGTTTTCTAAACCTTTTATCGTTTTTGTCACTCTCTTCTGCACTCTCTCCAGTTTGTCCACATCCTTCCCAAAGTGTGGTGCTCAGAAATGGACACAGGCCTCACTGATCTGAGTAGAGTGGGACTGTAACTTCCTGTGTCCTACATATGACACTCTTGTTAATACACCCCAGAATGATATTAGCCTTTTTCTGAACTGAATCACATTGTTGACTGTGTGTGATCTGATATAACACCCTTCCCCGCCACAGCTCCTTTTCAGCTGTACTGCTGCCTAACCAGTTATTTCCCATAGTGTAGTTGTGCTTTTGATGATTACTGTCTAAGTGTAGTACTTTGCATTTGTCTTTATTGAATTTCATCTTGTTGAAGTCCAATCAATTCTCTAATTTGTCAAGGTGATTTTGAATTATAATTCTGTCCTCTACAGTGCTAGCAACCCTTCCCATCTTTTATAAGCATACTCTACACTCCATTATCCAAGTCATTAATGAAACTATCAAATAGTACCGGAGCCAGGACTGACCTCTGCAGGATCCCACTAGATACATCTTCCAAGTTTGACAGGGAACCATTGATAACTACTGTTTGAATTCAGTCTTTCAACCACTAGTTTGCTTATGAGACTGTTATGTGGAACTGTGTCAAAAGCCTTACTAAAATCAAGATATATCATGTCTACAACTTGCCCCCATCCACTAGACCAATAACACTGTCAAAGAAGGAAATTAGGTTGCTTTGGCATGATTTCTTCATGACAAATTCATGTTGGCTATTACATATTATCCTGTTATCCTCTAGGTGGTTACAGATTGATTGTTTAATAATTTGTTCCAGTATCATTTCAGGTATCGAAGTTAGGCAGACTGGTTCATAATTCCCCAGGTCCTCTTTGTTCCCCTTTTTAAAGACAGGTACTATGTTTGCCCTTCTTCAGTCCTCTGGGACTCACAAGTCCTCCATGAGTTCTCAAAAATCATCGCTAATGGTTTCAAGATTGCTTCAGCTAGTTCCTTAAGTATCCTAGGGTATATGTCATCAGGCCCTGCTGACTTGAATACATCTAACTCATCTGAGTATTCTTTAACCTGTTCTTTCCCTGTTTTGGCTTGCGTTCCTGTCCTCTTGTTGTTCTTTCTCCCTTGTCTAGTCACAATGTGAAGACTGAAGCAAAACAGGCATTAACACCACACCTCAGCCTTCTTTATCTTGTCTCCTGAAAGAAAAAAAAGTGCCTTAACATCGAGGATGTGAGACCACTACTGGTGTGTGGGTGGGCGGGGAGGGGGAGGAGAGAGAGAGAGAGACTTGGACTCCACAATTTTGGAGTCTTTCAGCAGTTTTTTCCACATTCTCCAATATTCTGCAAATTTTAAGGTTTCATTTTAAAAAAAAGTAAGTTTCTAGGCCAGATTCACTGATGAATTCTGGCTTCTTTTTGCTACTCTGGTAATGCAAAGCAGTCAAAGCCCCAGTTTAACCAGCCAGTTATAGTGGGTTTACCGCAGTTTTGCATCTCTGAAATGGTGCAAAGCAGTTTGAGAGATGTGTTTTTCACACAATGCATAACTAAACTGTGGAACTCATTGCCTTATGAGGGCCAAAAGTATACCTGGCTTCGAAAAAGAACTGGATAAGTTCATGGAGGATAGAATTAGCCAAGATGGTTAAGGATGTAGCCCTGTTTGGGGTGACTCTAAACCTCTGACCACCAGAAGCAGGGAGTGGAAGATGGGTGGATCACTCCATAATTGGCCTGTTCTGTATGCTGTCCCTGAAGCTCCAGTACAGGCCACTGATAGAGACAGAATACTGGGTAAAGTGGACCATGGTCAGACCCAGTATGGTAGCTCTTAGATACTTAGAGTCAGGAACAGTGGAAGCTTCCTAAAAGTGTAGGGGGCTACCGGAGCCCACACCAGGGCCCATTCCCCCTTGCCACTCCTTCCCCTCAAGACACTGCCCCTGCACTGCCCCTTCCCCATACGCCCCACCCCCACACCACTCCTTCTCCCCGAGCCCCCGCCCTCAGGCTACCCCTTCTCCCTGAGGCCCCACCCTCATGCTGCCCATTCTCCTGAGCCCCCGCGCTCGCAACGCCCCTTCCCCTGAGACCCCCCTCCTGCACCACTTCTTCCCCACAAGGCCCCCGCCCCGCTCACCCCTGTCTGCCCCTTCTCCCTTATCACTCACCCTTGTGGCCAGTAAAAAGTGGGAGGGCCATGGCCCTCTGGCCCCACCTGTTCTGGCACTCCCACTTAGAGTATTCCAGGCCCTCTATCTTTTCTCATTCCAGAAATACAGCGCAGTCAATATAACAATAAGCTCTATTACATTCATCTCAATGGGGTGCGAATGTTAAAGCTCAATTTTGAACATTCAAATGCTCAAACTGTTAACTAAAGGAAAAATGTTCTTCCTCTCTTTATTTGCTTAAAACATGAATTTACATTAAAAATGCCCAAACAAACAAACCCAACCCCAAACAAAACCAAGCCCTTACTTTAGTGCAATGTTACGACTGTATAATTAAAATCACAAAATTTTAGGAAATGCAAAAGTTAAAGTTCCAATAATAATCTTAACTGATCTTTGTTCCATATTTAAGTTTGGCAAAGTTATAAGCAACTGAAAACAGGGTCTTATAAAAGAAAGTTTTGTGCTACCTGTGTTGCCTGTAGCACTGGCATTCAGTATTATCTATTCCTGCTTCCTAGTTGTTATCTCACCATTGTTATGTTATAAAATGTAAAAAAAGTATGCAAGATGCTCAGTGTAGCCAAATTAATGTTAGCAATGTGAGTTATCATTGCTGTTGGAATCGCAGTTTTTTGCAATCTTGATTTTCCATGACTACATTTTTGCCTGTAATCCAGTAATGTCATTTTTAATCAAAACCAAATCTACCCATCGAGTTAATACACATCGTTCTATTGTGTTGTGTTGTTTGATGGGAGCACAGTGATTAATGCCGCAGCCCAGTGGTTCTCAACCCACAGTCCGTGGGCGGCTCATGGCCCAATCAGCACACAGCTGCAGTCCATGTAAGATCCTCAGGGTCATACAGGTAGTATATATATTGTGTGGATGCTGCCCACATAACACATAGAGAGCTGCAAATGCAGCCCACGCTGGTGAATAGGTTGAGAACCACTGTGTGTAACCTTTCCTCTGCTGAGACAAGAGCCAATTCCGATTGTGATTCAATTCACAAGCAGAGCTGGGTGAATATAGCAAAACATTGTCTGTGAGTATTCACGCGAATGTGCCAGTGAGTTTGCTTGGGCCGTGCTCGTGTCCCTTTCCTGTTTGCTCTTTGGGCAAAATTCACCCCAGTCCCACTTCCATCACTTCCATGGGATTTCAGTCAGGGACAGATGTACCCTCCCCGTTCAATGGGTGCACGCTACTGTCGTCAAGCAGAGCACTGATCACTCTCAGCAGCACCGTTTGCCCTGGCACTGCGTTCCTAATCCTGGCCCTGTGTGGCAGAAATGCTGGGGCGGGGAGGAAGAGGGGCTAGAGAGTGAGCTTTCTTCCCGCCCCCTGCCTGCTCCACTTTCACGTCACAGCAGCGGCTCCTGTCTCGCAGGGCTGGGCCTGGCTACCCACTCCAGGCATTGTGACTTGGCACATGGGGTCACAGCACCACTCGGGTTTGGCCCCTGGGTTTCATCATTTCTGTGGGTGCAACTGAATCCATGTACCCTTGGTAAAGCCACCCCTGACTGACATGGTGAATAGGCCTTGTGCTTGTCCTCCATGCAGGGATGTGAACAGTCACAGTCTTGCCTTACTTGCAAGAATCTCGCGGAAAGCAAATCTGAAACTTGCACTCTTGTGCATGTGCACTGGCAATGTTACATTTTACATGGGACAGGACACTGCTGTGGGCCAGGCTACCCAAAACCATATGCCAAAACCCCTAACTATTCTATTTATATACCTGCATGGTCCCCAGCCTTGTAATACCTGAGCACCTGGCAGAGAGCCAATAATACAATCAGACAAGCATGTGACTAGACACTCCACAGCCAGGCCTGCATGCTCGGAGGCAAATGCAATTACTTTATTGCTGACAGCAAAGATGACAGTGCAGAGATACCACTGTTCTGTATCCCTAACAGAAAAAGACAGACCAGCAAATGAAATGTATTTGGTCCTGATTTTTCACAGTAACTGAGTTGCCATTGACTTCAGTGGGAGCTGTGAGTGCTCAGTACTTCTGAAAATCCAGGCTCTTGATGCATTTTGAATGGGACAGGACACTATGAACCATAGAAAGGGAATGGTGTTCCTTTAACTTCTCACCAGAGCTCTGGTACAGAAGAAATTAATTAAGGCAAGGATCTGACTGCACCATCCACAAATAGGACCACGTGTGCAATTACTTGGTGTGAATATGAAGGGGGAAAATTAAATTTCAGCTGTTCATCCAGACAATATCTTTTACAGAAGCCTAATTTTTCTAGGTGGAAATGGACCTGTGCCAGGAAAGAAAGGGTATGAGCATTTCTAAAATTCCTTTATCATGTTATTCTGCTAACTCTGCCAAAACCGCTCCTCTCCCTGAGAGAACATAAGAACACAAGACTGGCCATACTGGGTCAGACCATCTAGACCAGTATTGTCTTCCAACAGTTGCTAGTGCCAGATGCTTCAGAGGGAATGAACAGAACAGCACAAGAGGTTTAGGGGTACTCAGAGCATGTGGTTGCATCCCTGACCATTTTGGCTAATAGCCATTGATGGACCTATCCTCCAGGAACTTACCTAATTTTTTTGTGAACCCTGTTATATTTTTGGCCTTCACAACATCCCCTGGCAATAAGTTTCACAGTTGACTGTGTGTTGTGTGAAGATGTACTTGCTGCTGTTTGTTTTAAATCTGCTGCCTATTAATTGATATCTCTACTTAAGTAAAACTTTTGATACTGTCTCACATGACCTTCCCATAAACAAATTAGAGAAATATAGCCTAGATGAACCTACTATAAAGTGGGTTCATAACTGGCTGGAAACAAGTACTCAGAGAGTAGTTATCAATGGTTCACAATTGCCTCAAAGAGCATATCAAGTGGGTTCCTGTAGGGATCTGTCGTGGGTCTTATTAATGTCATCATAAATTATTTAAATGACACAGGGAGTACTCTTACAACATTTTCAGACTATACCAAGCTGGGCGGGGTTACAAGCACACTGGAAGACAGAATTAGAATTCCGAATGATCTTGACAAACTGGAGACATAGTGTGAATTAAATAGGATGCAATTCAATAAGACAAATGCAAACTACTACACTTAAGAAGAAATAATCAATTGCATAAATACAAAATGGGAAATGACTGTTTAGGAAGGAGTACTGCAGAAAGGGATCTGGGAGTTATAGTGGATCACAAACTAAATATGGATCTTCAATGTAATACTGTTGCAAAAAAAAAGTGAACATTGTTCTGGGATGTATAATTGGGAGTGTTGTAAGCAAGACACAAGAAGTAATTCTTTTGCTCTACTCAGCACTGATAAGGCGTTAACTGGAGTACTGTGTCCACTTCTGGGCACCACACTTCGGAAAAGATGGACAAATTGGAGAAAGTACAGAGGAGAGCAACACAAGTGATTAAAGGTCTAGAACACATGACCTGCCAGGAAAGATTAAAAAAAAAAATGGGTCTATTTAGTTTGGACCAGAGAAGATGGAGGTGGGACATAATAACTGTCTTCAAGTATGTAAAAGTTTGTTATAAAGAGGAGGGTGATAAATTGTTCTCCTTAACGATTGAGGGCAAGACAAGAAGTAATGGGCATAAACTGTAGGAAGGGAGATTTAAGTTAGATATTAGGAAACACTTTCTAACTGTCAGGGTAGTTAAGCTATTGAACAAATTACCTAGGGAGGATGTGGAATCTCCATCACTGAAGGTTTTTAATAAGAAGTTAGACAAACACCTGTCAGGGATGGTCTAGATCGGGGTGGGCAAACTTTTTGGTCTGAGAGCCACATCTGGATGGGGAAATTGCATGCAGGGCCATGAATGTGGTGCTGGGGCAGGGGGTTGGGGTGCGGGAAGGAGTGTGGGGTGTGGGAGGGGGTGCAGAGTGTATGAGGGGGCTCAGGGCAAGGGGTTGGGGCAGAGGAGGGGTGCAGGGTGTACGAGAGGGCTCAGGGAAAGGGGTTGGGGTGCAGGAGAGGGGTGCGGACTGTGGGAGGGGGCTCAGGGCAGGGGGTTGGGGTGCAGGAGGGGTGTGGGGTGTGGCAGGGGGCTCAGGGTAGGGGTTAGGGTGCAGGAGGGTTGCGGCAGGGGGCTCAGGGCAGGGATTCGGGGTGCGGGGTGCAGGAGGTGTTCGGGCTGTGGGCTCTGGCCCAGCACCGCTTACCTGGAGCGGCTCTGGAGTGGTAGCAGCGTGCACTGGGGTCAGGGCAGGCTCCCTGCCTGCCTGCCTGCTCTGGCCCTGCGCCGCTCCCGGAAGTGGCCGGCACCATGTCCCTGTGGCCCCTGGGGGAGGGAGAGCAAAGGGCTCCACGCACTGCCCTTGCCTGTGGGTACCTCCCCCAAAGCTCCCATTGGCTTTGTTTCCCCATTCCCGGCCAATGGGAGCTGCGGGGGGCGGTGCCTGCAGGTGAGGGCAGCGTGCAGAGCAATCCCACAGGCCAAATCCAAAGCCCTGATAGGCTGGATTCGGTCCACGGGCCATAGTTTGCCCACCCCTGGTCTAGATAATACTTAGTCCTGTCCTAGATTTCTATGATTCATTAGGTGACCCTTGGTTCTTGTGTTATATGAAGGGGTAAATAACACTTCTCTATTCACTTTCTCCACACCAGTCATTATTTTATAAACCTCTGTCATAACCCCCTTAGTCATCTCTTTTCTAAACTCAATAGTCCAAGTCTTTTTAATCTCTCCTCATATGGAAGCCATTCCATACCCCTAATAATTTTTGTTGCCTTTTCCAATTCTAATATATCCTTTTTGAGGTGGGGTGACAAGAACTGCAAGCAGTATTCGAAGTGTGGGCATACCTTAGATTTATGTAGTGCCATTATGATATTTTCTGTTGTATTATATACTTCTTTACTCATGGTTCCTAACATTCTATTAGCTGTTTCTCACTGGTGCTGCATAATCAGCAGATGTTTTCATAGAACTATCCACAATGACTCTAAGATCTCTTTCCTGAGTGGTAACAACTAATTTAGAACTCATTGTTTGATACGTATATTTGGGATTATTTTTTTCCAATGTGCATTATTTTGCACTTATTAACATTGAAGATCATCTGCCATTTTGTTGCCCACTCAGTTTAGTGAAATCCCCTTGTAACTCTTCACAGTCAGCTTTAGACTTAGCTATTTTGAATAATTTAGCATTGTCTGCAAACTTTGCCACCTCACTATTTACCCCCCTTTTCAGATCCTTTATGAATATGTTGAACAGCACTAGTCCCAGTAAAGAGTCTATTTATCTTTTTCCATTTTTAAACTGTCATTTATCCCTACCCTTTGTTCCCTATCTTTTAACCAGTTACTGATCCATGAGAGGACCTTCCCTCTTATCCCATGACTGCTTACTTTGCTTAAGAGCCTTTAGTGAGGGACCTTGTCCAAGGCTTTCTGAAAGTCTAAGTACACTGCATCAACCGGATCACTCTTGTCCACATACTTGTTGACCTCTCTGAGAATTCTAATAGATTGGTGAGGCATATTTTCCCTTATAGAAGCTGTGCTGGCTCTTCCCCAACATATCATGTTCATCTATGTGTCGGATAATTCTGTTCTTTACTTTAGATTCAGCTAGTACTGAAGTTAGTCTTACCGGCCTATAATTGCCAGTCATTTGGTGCGCAGGCTAATTTAAGTGATACGTTACATACTACAGTTAGTAGTTCTGCAGTTTCATATTTGAGTTCCTTCAGAACTCTTGGGTGAATACCATCTGGTCCTAGTGACTTAGTACTGTTTAATTTGCCAATTTATTCCAAAACTATTTCTATTAACACCTCAATCTGGGACAGTTCCTCAGATTTGTCACCTAAAAAAATGGTGTGAGAATCTCCTTCACATACTCTGGGTGAAGACCAATGCAAAGAATTCATTTAAATTTAATGATATTATAGCTGCTATTACTAAGCAGTTTAGCAATATTCACCTTTTGGACCAGATCCTTTGCGCCACTTAGGACTAAATCAAGACTTGCCTCTCCCCTTGGGAGTTCCAAGTTAGCTGCTCCAAGAAGCAGTCATCTAGAAATTTATCTCTGGATCCTGTCCTGAGATAACATGTACCCAGTCAATCTGTGGATAGTTGAAATCCCCCATTATTACTGGGTTTTCTGTTTTAGTAGCCGCTCTAATCTCCCTGAGCATTTCACAATCACCATCCTGGTCAGGTGGTCAGTAGTTTATTCCTACTGCTATACTCTTTTTATCTAAGCATGGAACTTCCATCCATAGAGATTCTATGGTACAGCTTGGTTCATTTAAGATTTTTACTATATTTGACTATATTATTTCTGTCACATATAGTGCCACTCCCCCACCAGTGCAACCTACTCTGTCATTCTTATATATTGTGTACCCTGGTATTACCATGTCCCACTGATTATCAGCATTCCACCAAGTTTCTGTAATGCCTATTATATCAAAATCCTCATTTAACACCAGGCACTCAAGTTCACCCATCTTAGTATTTAGACTTTTAGCATATGTATACAAGCATTTATAAAATATGTCAATATTTACTGTACCAATGTATCAAAAGCTTCAAGCCTTCGCTTAGTTATAAAAGTTTCCCTCATTCACCCAGGGAAAGAAAACAATGCCTTGTAACTTGTGTGATCAAAACTATACAATGTAGCTCAACTTTCAATGGTCAGGTAATAGATACTCCTGGTGACTTGTTTGTGAGCCATCTGAAGAAACTCTTGCCTAGTTGTTTACACTCAACAGGGACCCATGATTGGAACAATAGAAGTGTTCAAGGCTGAGGTACAAGTTGGTAGAGGAACTGGGCAAAATTTTCTGGACAAATAGTCTTAGGTCAACTAAAACTATTCTTAAATTTGAGTCAAATTCAGCAGATGATTTCAGCCAGGAAAAAAACATCTAGAAAGTCAAATTGTTTCATTCTATAGAAACAAATGTTTCTGGATTTTTTTGGTTTAGCCACTGAACTGAAAAATCAATTATTCATTTAGCTCTAATTGGCAGAGCTGTGTAGGTAAAGCTGCCCACTCTGTCCCAGGAGCTGTCGGTCTCTGCCTTCCAAGAGCACAAAAATTCAGAGACATACAGAATTTGTGTTCCAATCCTTTCGTTCTCTGTGTCTGTCTCAAAGATTGATCTTGTGTCACTTTAAAGCTTGCAATGCACTTGACATCCTTTAAAAAACTTGTTTGCTAACAACACAAAACACAAGAAGAGCATTTATGTATTTCTGGATGGCATTTGCTGTCTATGATTTTAGTTCATAGTCCCTTTCCCCCACATCTTTCTCCTCCCCTGCTGCCACAGTTAGATGCTCTCCCACACTAGGGGCCTTTTGCACCACTAGACCAGCACACAGCACAAAGGGGCCATAAACTGACCAGATCAACCCAGATGAGAATTCTCTTGGTGTGAGGGAGTCCCCAGTGGTGAAGAGCTGGTGTAGTCAGCTGTAATTCTAACCCCTCAAGCCCTAGTGTAGGGGGTGAGAAAAAGCAGTAACAAGTCTAGAGCACCTCTTAGGTGGTTCTAAAAACTAAGGCAGGGCTCAGGTCAGCATAGAACTAGTCCCACAATCACCCTCTTCAAACCCTCCCCAATCCCCATCAGCTGCAGCCAGAGCTTACTGAGCACAGCTGACAATCTAGCCCTCAATACTGCTAAGTAGATATTACATGTATTACGTAACAGGCCCCATCTCCTAACGTAAAATAAATACGTGCTGCATTCAAAAAACCATGGACCAAACAAAGTTGCTACCCTGGCTCTCTGAACCTACTTTACCATTGCTGTTTCATCCAGGCAGTAGCAGGTTGAACCATTGTGCTACTCTTTTATACACACTAGGAGCTACTGTTACCTTCTTATCAAATTCTGTGCATTCTTTTCTTGCCTCCACTTTGGAGAACGAGTATAATTTTAAATGGGTTCATTTAGGTTTTACAATTTAAAAGCCTTCTTAATGCCAAGCTAAAATAGCTCAGTGAGTCAGAGGCATTTTCTCTTTTCCTTTTCTTCCCCTCCCACCACCTCTAGCTGGAGGGTCAGTGTAAGGAACTCCACAATGACAAACAGGAGACCAAAGTGGAGAACACCAAGCTGAAGCTAACAAACCAAGAGCTGCTGCAGGAACTGGAGCGAACGTCTCAGGAGTTAATAGTCGCCCAGCAACAATTACAGACGCTCCAGGAAGAGGCTTCAAAACTACATGAAGAAAAAGAAATGTAAGTGACAGCTGCCTGTGGCACCAGTATGCTTGCTTGAAGCGACAGCAAGCCTGATTCTCCACATGCACAGCACCTTGTGGAGGCACTTTAACACCTGTTCAAAATGCATGCAATGCTGATGGAGTAATATGTGAGGTCAGACCAATGCAAGAACTACAAACTTGGTTACAAACAAGATTGTCCATAGCCATAGCAGGCTGTTGTATCCCTGCTTTACCCTGTTTAAATTTCTCACATAAGGTGTTATGTACCTTGCTTCAAAGTGGTTAATGACAACTCTGCTGCCACCTTGCACTGTTGTGGGCTGTTGCTTCCCAGTTGCTGGGGGTCAGCCTGACATGCTGTCAAGTGTTTTTATATCGTTTGTATTAGCCATCATAAGAATGAGCTTGACTTTAGCTAACCATACAATATGGCCTTGGATATTCTCAAGCTGACCATATGTATGAGATGCCCAGATCAATTCAGTTGAGCTTTTATGAGTATGCTTTGAATGCCAGACCTCCAACAGTTATTGAGAATTGTAAAAGCACTACCAAAACACAAAAGTTTTACACCTGTTTTGAACTCACTCTTTTCACCAGCTACATATAGTGACTACAGACGGTTCAAGGTGGTAGAGAATCATTTCCACTTTTTGTACCATGTTTATTTAAATATTATTATTTTGCTTTAAGGAAGCAAATTCTTCGTGCTGTGTACTAAAATAGATAACATTAATAATATTGCACACCACAACATAGGGAACCAGATCCTGAGCTGTGCCAGCTGCACAGAAGAGGTGGGCAAAACTGTCATTTGTTTCTTGATTTTCTTGACTCCAGAGGAGCAGAACAAGGCCTGTGCAACACTTAAGTCCATTTAAAGGAATATTTATTAGAGCTGGTGAAAAAATTTCCACTGAAACTATTTTTCAACAGAAAATTGACTTTTTCAATTCAGCAGAATTGTCATGAAAAGTGCCTGCTTTCTGAAGAAAATTTCAAGTTTTCATTAAAACAAATCGGAAGACCTGAAAGCCAAAAAGTATTTTTTTGGCTGAAAACCAAAATATTTCTGCCGAAATTTGATTGAGAAATGCCTTTTGGTTCCCCCTGGGAATTGTAGTTTGGCTGCCTCGGAGACCATTCTCCTCTATTGGGTGGATTTTTTGGTCATACTACATTTCCCATGATTCATCATGGCTATGGGACTGCCATAATGCACCATCTTCCCTAATCAAGAGAGGAGACCATGGTGGAACATGCAAAATGTAGTCCAACCAGCGAGCTCAGCCTATAGAGGAAAATGAAAGCATGAGCCACTCGAACTGCAGTTCCCTGGAGATATTGTGGCAGCATTTCAGAGTTTCTGTTTTCAGCTGAAATATTTTGGATTTCAATTTTTTGGATAAAACTCAAAATTTTCTGCAGGGAAAAACATTTTCCAGCCAGCTCTAATATTTAGGGGATGGAAATTGGAGGGAAGTGAAACACAAGTCTTGTGTTGTCCCTCTGCAGTGGACAGGGCCGGCTCTGGCTTTTTTGCCTTGGGCCGTTCTCCCCGACCGGCCGGAGCGCCGGGGGGAGGGCGGCGAGCCCGGCCGGGGCTCCGCTCTCCCCAGCGGCCGGAGCCGGAGCACCGCGCCGCGCCGCCCCCCTCCAGGTGCCGCCCCAAGCACAAGCTTGGTGGGCTGGTGCCTGGAGCCGGCCCTGGCAGTGGAGTAATTATACCTTAATGCTGGAAATTTTAGAAGGGTTCAGATTTTTACCACTAGGGACAGATTTTCAAGAGTTTAGCTCCCATATGGGTACCTAAAAAACACCCTAAGTGTCACAGTAGGCGCAGCTAGGTGCTGAGTACTTTTTTGAAAGTCTGGTCCCAACTGCAGATCCTGAGCACTTGAAAATCTGGACGCTAAATGAAGGCCAGCTACAGGCCTCAAATTCTCTTTCCATGAGCATTTATTCCTAATGAGTCTTACCTCCCACTAATATTCATGAAAAACAATCAGAGAAAGTGTGCACATTGCTAAGCTAAATTGGATTCAGAATTAGCAAAAGTTTCATGACTATTTCTTCCCGAAATCCAATCATTTCAGCTGCAGATAATGTAACTCAGTGCTGGGAACTCAGCACCTCTCAGGGTGGGGCATCATCTTGGACTAAATAGTGTTTCCTCTCTTCAGAAGGCCATTGGTCCAAACTCTACTTAGTTATTGCTAATTTAATCTGTTTTGAACATATGAGGAGTATTCCTTTGACTATAGCCACCCAGAGCCAAGCCCATTTCAAACACAAGGGCCAAATCCTCAGCTGATTTTTGTTGGCTGAGGGTCTAGCTCTGAGTTTCGCATGCTGCCTCATTTTTGTATGATTCATTTATAGTTTTGAAGTGAACAATGGCAGTATTTCTCCCCTTTCCCTCCCCCTCCCCCGCAAGACCATTTCCTCTTTGAAGGGCCTCACTTATGAGCTATAGAACAAAGGCAGTGTTGCAATCAGTTGCAGGCTGATTCCAAAGGAAGTGAGGAAACCAGCAGGAAATCGGTGAGTGGTATCTCAGCTGCTCTCCATTCTTGTGGTCAAACTACTGAACGATGATGATGATTTTAAGTTTGTAAAGCACTTTTTATTCCAAAATACTTTATGGAATTAGCGGTGGATCATGCCCAGCTTTCCCTGCAATGGTGTGGCTCAGCATTGCCCCCAGGGCAGGCCAGAGACTATAAGGCACAACTGAGCTGTTAAAAGCTGATCTGCTGTTCAGACCACACACAGGTAGCACTTCACACACCATTAAAAGGCAGAAAACAACATGGACCAAACCCTCAACTGGTGTAAATCCATGCAGCCCCATTGAAATCAGTGGGGATACTGATTTGCATCATCTGAGGATCTGACTCCATGTGTTTAATGCTGCACAACAGTTTAGGTCAGGAAATGGAGAGGAATAATATATCCAATAAGGGAAAACTGGGTTAGCCAAATGTCATTACCTGTATTGAAACTTGGCCAGCATAGGAAAGTTAACCCCTCTAGCCTTGTGAAAAGTTTCATGGGATCTTTAATGATCACAAGTGATTAGGACCTTAATTTTAAGTCTTATCTGAAAGACACCAGTATCACAGTGTAGTAAATTGACTGGATGAAAATCCTAAAAAGGTCAATCTTCTAACTCCTTGGTTGTTAGTTACTACTGGTAGAACCTAACCAAAAAAAAGTGAGACTAACCTGATCATGCAGTCGTTAGGTGGCTGAGCTCCGTTGATGTTATTGACGGGTTAGCCAGAGTCAGGAATGCAAAACTGAGCCTAAAGTGGCATTTTCTAAGGGTTGTAGGAAGCAGCCTATAACTACTATGTTAAAATGTCTTTCTTTGTTTCCCTCTGTTGTAGGGAGGTATACAGGGTGACAGAAACTTTAGAGCGAGAGAAGTCAGGACTCCTTAAGCAGCTGGATTTCTTAAGGTAACACACACAATCATTTGCAGGATTTCTTGCATTATCATTATAAAACTATGTGTTTATTTTAAAGCTCGTAAACTATGACCCCAAACCTAGCAGAAATGCCATTTTGGGATGAATCCCAGCATATAGAAATTCCTCAGTGGCCTAGAGAGAGTGGAATATCCTTACAGCATCTGTCCTGTCAGAGCTCCCTGCCCCCCACCAGAGGGGGCCTGCCAAGGAAAGACGGGTTTTGTCAGGGCATGCTGCACTGTGGCTATTCTGTGCTGTGGAATAATATCTAGGAGGCTATTTCAGCCAAGTGCAGGTCAAAACAGTTGTGAGGCTGCCCTGACTTTGTAGTGGGCCAGACCTTGGATACAGGAGATTCAAAGGCAGCTTAAAGCTCCTTTTGCCTTTCATTGCTGCACCAAGTGTAGTTCATTCAGAATAGAGACTGTTAGTTTAAATATATATATATATAATAGATATGGCTGATTTTCTGCCTAACATTTTTATATTAGTATAATGCCAGCATTGGAAGCTAGTTCTGGGCACTGTTTAATGTCCTTTGTAATGTGAAATAGTATCTAATATAAATATTATCACTTGATTTTTGTTACTAGATTATTCAATTTATATGAGCTAATTATATGTGCATTTGAGCAATAGTCTTTCATCCAATGTGCATTTAAAAATATTTCAGATGGACTCATGTACAATTACATCAGAGGCTCCCAAATTGTAGTCTGAGACCCGCTGTTGGTTTGCAGTGCATTTGCCAATGTACAGCACTCTGTCCCCCTCCATTGGTGATTGGGTCACAGATAGAGGTTGATGAGCCTGCTAGAACTTTGGCTAGCTGACCTGGGTCTTTCTTTGAGCCAAGGCAATAGTAGACCCATTAACCTCTTTGTGTGACCCAGCCGCCATGAGAAAGTGACAGAGTACCATCCAGAGTGGGTGTGGCTTAGATCTGCAGAGAGCTGGCTTGTCACATGGAACACCTCTTCTCCGTTATTTCCAGCAGCTAAATCGCATTAAGAGAAGCTGAACACATTTGTTATTTTCTTAAAGCTTCTCTTCTACATCAGCAATCACGGTAGTTGTCACAGGGATGTTAGGTGGTCATGACAGGTCTATGCAGCTGTGGTTGGGAGGGCGTGCACCAAACAAGCTCTCTATTAAGATCTATGGAAAAGTTTGAAACCCCTTGATTCAGAGTAAATGAAGAAATATTGTTCATGGTTTTTTTCCACGTTAGAAGCTTTTGCTTTGACATTTTTAGATTGAGAACCAGATGGTCTAAATTAGTGTAGTCCCCACTGAATTACACCAGCTGGGGATCTGGCCCTGTGATAATATAGATGAGTTAAAGTCAAAGTTGGAAAACAGCAGAATGGAGACAATGCACTTCAAGAGGGCAGATTTGATCAGATGCAGAGAATTGGTAGGTAAGATCTAGTGGGAAGCAAATCTAAGAGAAAAAAGAATTCAGGAGAGGGGAGGTTGTGGAATCTCCAGCACTAGAGGTTTTTAAGAACAGGTTAGACAAACAGGGATGGTCCAGATAATACTTAGTCCTGCCTGAGTGCAGGGGACCAGACTAGTTGACTTATCATTTCTATGATTCTTTGGAAAAATATCAACGTAAAAGTATATTAAAAACATTAAAGTAAAAACCCAAAGATCTGGGTTTGATACTAAATTTCTACCATAGTTTGCTGGTTCTTTTACTTGTTTCCTTTCCTTACAGAGAAAGGAACAAACTTCTCAGAGATGAACGAGACATGTTTTTACAGGTACACAAATACCATTTTATAACTCAGAAGTTATCAAACAGAGATCAGAATGGTCTAAAATACGGGGACCAGAATGTTGTAGGAGGGAAGAGATTCTTGTGTCATTCCTCTTCCCTTCCGCACTCGCCACCTTCCCAGTTAAAAGCAAGATTTATGGCAACAAAAGGTATTTATTAAATAAAACTGGAAGCCAAATATTTAGGTTACTAAAACTCCTGCTATTTTAGGGGAAGGGAATGAATACTAATGAACCTAGTTTATAAGACACTAAGGAGACAATCAAGAGGGAATGAGAGAATCTTCAAATGGAACAATTAAAATTCAAGTGTTTATCTATCCAATCAACAGTAATCTCTTTAAACATGTATACATCAGTGCAGTATCCGAGTACTAAACAAAGAGTCCTATCCTCCTGCCAATGGATACAAGTCAGTCCCATTGACTTTGTATCCTGCAGCAGGAGACTAGGTCCCCAGGACCTGAGAGATCATGGCTTCCTTTTCTCTACTAAAGATAATTCAGAATTATGATGTCTAATCATTTGCAGAGGTGGTCTGTGTTTCCTTTCTCTCCAAGAAGGAGTGACACTGGGTCAGATTATCAGCTGGTATAAATCCGCATAGCTCTGTTGGTTTCATTTATTTCAGTGGATCTCGGCTGATTTACACTGGCTTATGGTCTGGGCCACTGGGTCTATAAGGAAGATTAATTGTTGTAGAATCAGGATTTTCCATGTTTTTATTTATCACTCAAGATTTTGAACCATTTGCCTCTCTGCTAATCCGTCAATTACTTTCTGTCGCTCCCATCACTGTATTATCTAAACACTAGCAACAAATAGACTGTTTTATTAACCATAATGAATAGCAAGAGTAATTAATAAAATAAATAATATATTTCTGCAGAAAAGTAAAACAAATGCTCCAAAAGCCAACTGGAAAAAAAGATCAGGATCTATCATTGGCAAATATGTAGAGGGAAAGGCATCACTTAAGAGGTAAGGACTTAATTTTGCTATTTGGCATATGTTTGACAGTTACAGGGAAAGTGCACAAAAGATGTAGAATGCTTATTTCACCATGATTGTTCGTGAAACCACTACAGCTTGGAATTGTAAGTGTAATATTGATATTGCATCGATCTCTAAGGTGCCGATTAGTATGTCATCTGAGTATCTGTGATGGGGGCAGATAGGCCCAACACCGGCAACAAGCAGCTTAATGAGGCAGATAGACTCCACACTGGCTATAAAAGGATTAAGGAGAGACTGTGATCCAGCTGACCTCACCCTCCTATGCCTCTGGCCAATGTCAGGTGTGGAGAGGGGAGTTAAAAGGAGGACATCTAGTCCAGTTGAGGGCTGACCAGGAAGGAGAGCAGAGCTCTGCTACTTCTCTCAACAAGGCAAGTCTGGCTGTAGTCAAGAGCATAAGGCAGCTTGCTAAGTGGATAAACCATTTGGGGGATGGGATGACTAGGCCCAGGAAGATGGACATGAAGGGACTAAGGACATGCAAAGACAAGCCCGGAGCAGAAGGGTAGCGTCCTGCCAACAAATCTTCAGATGCACCTGATTTTTAGTTCACTGTTTTTTGTCACTTTTTGTTTTGTCGTCTAACACACTGGAAGTGGTAGGACTCCAGTGTGCCTTAGCTGGAGTGGTTAAGGCACCATGGCACCAGATCTGCGAGGGGTGACATAATCATCAGGGACCTGCAGTAGCGGAATCATCCCCGACAGGCTGCCTAGACAATCCAGTTACCGAGCTCTTTTAAAAAATTAGAAATCTAGGGTCAGATCTTCAGCTACAGCTAATACACTGACCATGCTGTTTGGGCATAGGTAGATTGTGGGAAAGCCGAAGCCAGTCCAGTACCTGGTGTTACTTGGATCAGCATTAATGTGGCATGATATCTTCAGGAACTTCTGCTGGAGGAGTGCACCTCCACGGCACCCCTTACTGCAGATAGTAGTCGACTACCTGGGATGCATAAGAACATGGGATAGATAGAAGACATAAAACCATGGAGAATTTAAATCTGAATTATGTGATCATAAATATGAAATAAATGGAAACAAGATTAAGGCCTCCATGTCATATTAACAAGCTTCTTTTGGGCAAACAAAGAACCTGGGAAGAGCAGTAAAATGTCACCTTGGGGATAGGGACCACAGCAAGAGTCTGAAAGAATACGGGCATGCAGCTAGTATAAACGGGCATAGCTCCATAGCTTTCAATGCTGATTTATACCAGTTGAGGATCTGGCCTGTACTGCTCAAGCCAGAATTAAGTTGCAGATGGAAAGTTTTGTTCATTCTAATCTCACCATTTTAGGATGAGCCTAAATCCACTGTTGTTCATCTCTGAATTTTCAGTTAAAATATTAATATTTGTTATATTACCTTCTGTATGGGTTACATATGTATTATACTGATTTTATACAAACACTCATATAATAGATGTTTGACTTACTTTTCAAAAGTCAATTGATTGTACAGTCTAACTCTTCTCTATATAATAGATAGTGTAATGGACCTGATTGTGCATCCTGTTACATTTAATTTAAGTCAGGAGTAACTCCACTGGATGGAATTACACCAATGTAAATGAGATAAGAATTAGGCCTAATGTTGTCTTGTAACCTACTTATATCTGATCTTTATCTAGCCAATCCTCCGAAGAAGATGATGTTTTCAATAACTTAACAAGGAGGAGGAATTCTATTGGTTTGAATGGATATCTTTCTTCAGAATCTGACCATGGTACTAATGGGGGCATGACTCAAACAAAACAACTGCAGAGAATAATCTCCATTGAAGAAGATCCCTTACCCCAGCTTCTTGAGATGCCAGTTGAGAAGCAGTACAGCAAGTGGACAGAAGAAAATGACATCTCCCCAGAAAAGGAAATGGATGAGAAGCAAATTGTGACATCTTTAGACCACACACCATTGTCTCTCAGAGAGCAACCAGTAGGGAAAGAAACACAATCAAATGTAAGGGAACAACTTACTTTAAATGGAGGTGGAGGGTATCATGTAATAAATTAATGTCACAAGCCAAAATCATTTGGCTTCCCTTTTGTAGACACAAGTTCCACCTATACAATTTGGATGCACATTTTGACACCTCTAATTGATTTGTTCATGCAAATCTGATTACTTAGGCCTCTGGCTACTTGATTGCATAAGGTACTTAAATGCAGATTTGTGCCTAAAATTCGTTTTGAAGGTGCAAAACAGGGAAGCCAGGCATCCGCTGAAAATATACCCAAGAATTATGATAGTGAGGAACCGAACAATTGTGTGAATTAAATTATACATTTTGTATAATTGCATGAGGCCATTTCTTACCATCTTTGAGATCCTAATCAGGTCAGCACCAAATCAAGGTACTAAAGGTGATTATGGAAAAATCTCACTGGATATGTTCAAAGTGGAGACGCAACAGACAGCCAAATATAAGGGACTGTTTAGGAACATTGAAATCAGACCTAATGATGATACTGGGAAATGGGACTAGAGGATCCACTAAAGGTAGGGTTACCATATTTCAACAATCAAAAAAGAGGACGGGAGGAGCCCCGCCCTAGCCCCGTCCCTGTCCTGTCCTAGCCCCGCCCCTGCCACTCCCTCCCACTTTCTGCCCCCTCAGAACCTCCAACCCTCCCCCCCACGCCTTGTCCCCTGACTGCCCCCTCCTGGGACCCCTGCCCCTAACTGCCCCCCCAGGACTCCACCCCCTACCTAAGCCTCCCTGCTCCTTGTCCCCTGACTGCCCCCTCCTGAGACCTTCCCCACATCCTAACTGGCCCCCTAGGACTCTACCCCCTACCTGTCCCCTGACTGCCCCAACCCTTATCCACACCCCCACCCCCAGACAGACCCCTGGGACTCCCATGCCCCATCCAACCACTCCCCACCCCCTGACAGCCCCCCCCAAAACTCCTGACCCATCTAAACCCCTCTGCTCCCTGTCCCCTGACTGCTCTGATCCCTCTCCCCACTCCTGCCCCCTGACAGCCCCCCCCAGAACTCCCAAACACCCCCTCGCTCCTTGTCCCCTGACTGCCCCCTCCTGGGACCCCTGCTCCTAACTGCCCTCCAGAACCCCACCCCCTACCTAAGCCTCCCTGTTCCTTGTCCCCTAACTGCCCCCTCCTGAGACCCCCCCACCTGTACTCTGACTGCCCAAAACCTTGCACCCCCAACCCCCAGACAGCCCCCCCCTGAACTCCTGACCCATCCAACCCTGCTCCCTGTCTCTTGACTACCCCCCCCCAGAACCTCCCTGCCGCTTCTCTGACCCCTGGCCCCCTTACTGTGCTGCAGAGCAGCGCGCTCGACAGCGGGGGAGGGGAGCAGGGTCGGAGCTCCAGACTGCCGGAGGCCGAGGCGACGGCCGGCGATCTGTGAATGCAGGGCGGGGGGAGGGAGGGAGAGGAGGGGAGTGGTCTAAAGTTGCAGGGGAGAGGAGGGGGGAAGTGAAGGAAGGGCTCTGGCTGCCGGAGCCCGTGCAAGTGGCACCATCCGGCCGGCTGCCCTGTAAGCCCCGCACACTCTGCATGGGGGGCGGGGGAAGTCTGGACATTGACAGATTCCCCCTGGACGCTATTTTTAACTGAAAAAAGCCGGACATGTCCGGGGGAATCCGGACGAATGGTAACCCTAACTAAAGGGTAGAG
The DNA here is from genome assembly GCF_027887155.1 of Malaclemys terrapin pileata. Classification (NCBI taxonomy): domain Eukaryota; kingdom Metazoa; phylum Chordata; order Testudines; family Emydidae; genus Malaclemys; species Malaclemys terrapin. Next base: position 133,635,588 of record NC_071505.1, read on the forward strand.
CTGGACAAAAAAGAGGAAGCTTTGTGACCATGTACCTGGAAAATTTGTCATTTTTTTGGTCAAAATTTGAAATTTTGATTAAATTTGGAACAAGTTTTTATAGCTGATGGGGAAAAAATGGGATTTTTTTTTTTTTTTTTTGCAAAACTTTATGCGAAAAATGTACCCTGCTTTTTTGGGACAAAATGCAAACAATATTTTTCACTGAAAAATCAAAATTCAGAAAATTTCTTCTAGCTCTACTCTAATGTTCATATCAGAAAACTGAACTGTGTGCACAGTCCAGACTTTATAAAATAATATCCAGGAAAGGGCGACTCTGCAGTCAAAAACCTTACTCAGATTCTTGCTCCCTTGTAGCGTACTAGCTAATTTTAGCAGAGCTATGACGTGTCATCCATTGCTTGATTCCTGAACTATATATTAAAAAGATTAAGGTATGGAAAAATAGGTATACTCAGTCTTAATTATATAGCTTGCTCTTCTAAAAGAAAGAAGTACTATGCACATCTTTAAAACGATCATAAAATGATGCCATGATTACATAATAACGTTTATAATTGGCGCACTTTGTTACAAAGTATAACCTAGGTAGAGAAATGCCTTTCCATTAAAAAAAGGAAAGCTGATCAAAACTATTTAGATCATTAATGTGATATAGCCACGAGGTACTTTGTACTGTTCTCAAAATAGAAGTATCCTCAATTACTGGGTATTACTTACTCTGAACAGCTGGATCTTTCCTTCACTTATGATCCAGTGGACCTTTTACAGAAGAGAGCTACTGAACTCACTAGCTACTTCAATAATAGTAAGATGTCCTAGCACTAGTTAGCTGTCAGAAAGTGTATATTAAAGACTTAAATCAGAGAATTAGCTTATTAGTGACATTAAATGACTATTGGAAAATCTATTAGCTGGTTTCTTAATATTTTAAGTTCCTAGTATCAATTTATTTAAGATTGCTCAGGATTTCTCTCAAGTCCTTTATATTTTAGAAAAGAGAGTCAGTAATTTTACTCAAGAAGTAGCACAGTCTAGTGGCTCAGCCACATGGGTAGGATTCAGGGGATCGTGGTTCTATTCCCAGTTGTGTGACTGACCTGCTGGGTGATTCTAGCGCAGTGATTCCCAACTATTTACCATTGTGGCCCACAATGTGTGATGTGGGCGGCATCTAACTACCTATATGGCCCTGAGGATGGGCTGTAGCTGTGTGCTGATTGGGCTGCAAGTGGCCCACAGGTTGAGAACCACTGTTCTAGGGCAAGTCACTTCCCCTCTTTGTGATTCTGTTTTCCCTCCCACGGCTTTGTCGGTCTTGTCTATGTAGAGCGCAAGATCTTTGGGGCAGGCACTGCCTCATGCTGAGTGTTTGTACTGTGCCTAGCCCAATGGGACCCCAACCTCAGCTGGGGGTTCTAGGATCTAGAATGAATATCTGTGCCAAAATTTTGCCCTCACATGGGTACATTGGCATCCATTAATATCAATGACAGCTATTGATGTGCATCCAAGGGATGAATTTGGCCCCACTGGTGCTTTTTATATACTAGCCCAGCTCACTTCCAGTAAAGCACTGTCCCATTATAGCCCTACAACCCCAGTACTGGAGGTCACGCAGAACCTCCTCACCCAGCAGGCTCCCTGGGAAGCATGGTTCAGGGCAGAGAGCATGCCCTCTGCTATATCTCATAAGAGGCTGCAACACATGTTTCCCTGTATGGTCAAACAAGCCTGCTGACAAGTGTGGAGGGTGGGAGCCCAGGACACTGTCTTCTTCCTGCTCCCTTTGAGGTGAATACCACCCCAGGCAGGGCGCTAGCAGTAAGCAGTTCCTGTACTGAGTGGAGCCTAGAGGTTGCGAGTGTGACCAGAGCCGGCCTGTGAGGCACAGGGTGTGTAGGGGGGGAGGGTTAGATGCTCTTAGTGCTTCCCCTGTCCCTTTGTCCACCTACTCAGAGCAGCCACAGTCTGGCCCTGAAGTCTATTTCAGTTTGTTTTTCTAGTTTAGCTTTACATTTCCCAAGCAATGGAACTTTCCATTCTTCCCTGGGGAGACCTCTCCATAGCCTCAGAGATGGCACAGTCAAGGCATTTAAACTGCAGCAGCCAGCCACTCTGATCTCATGCTATCCACTGCTAGGACTCTGCCTCCCTTTCCCTTCTGGCTTTTCCCACCAGCACTGGCAGCAGAGCTGGGGGCATTGTTGTTCCATCAGTGAGGGCCCCTACAGCCTGCTGTCTGTGCATGCAGACTCCCTCTGGAGTCTGTTAAAGCTGCAGAGGAGGAATTGCTCCTGCCACTGCACCATAAGTTTCAAGGAGTCCCCTGGGGGATGTCCCTTGAAGAGTGGTTGTCCCCCTCCTTCTCCAGTCGATTTCATCCCATATTATGCTATACAGTGGATCTTCAATATAAATGCCATGCACGGTCTAGAGGTGACTATGTTATGGGGGCAGAATTATACCATGTAGTCATATAGCCCTCCCCTAAGGCCACCCACGCCCTGTTCTCAACAATGAAACCCTTCTGTTCTCCACTCTGCCTTGGGGAGGGGAGCATCGAGACCTAGATGTTTTTAATTCCCTAGCGTTTGCTCTCCTGAAGTCTAACACTCTTATGTTGATACGTTCTGTGGTCCCAGCCCTTTCTGCACTGAGTACAAAGAGCTCCGGGTCGCTGGTAGTAAGTTTCCCTAATCACCTGACATTCTAAATCAACTCTGAGAGCTCCTTATCAGAAGGGTGGTAGAGCTTGTGTAAATCAGTTCTCTTCTAGAAATGAATGAGTCTTTTTCATTCCCGGGTTATCATGTCCCAAGCACAGATGGAAAGTTTCTCAGAGAGGGCACTGAGGCAGTGCAGTGTGCCAGCAACCTCCGCATTGCTGAAGGGCCTAGAGCTGGGCAGCCCATCTTCAAAGCGGGTGGCACTGGCTGGGATGTTGTAGCTAGAGTGCCCAAGGATGTGCTGAGGCAACCTTTTGTGGGGACACAGTTAGAGATGAAAACTATGCTCTCAATCCAAAGCCCATCGTCTGCACTCCCTCTGGTGAATCATCTAAGGAGCCGCAAGCCAGGCAGACACAGTTAGGTACAGTTCTCCCCTCTCTGCTCCAATAAGATGGAATGGACTCAGGTCCATTGAGTATATGCCTTCCGCCCCACACATTTTTATTAAATCTGCCAAAAACCGACATATGTGACTTTGGTTGTGAGCTGTGTGTAGGAAGGTCATGAACAGCACATGACATCAAGATCAAAATCTGAGACCCATATTGTAGTCCTAAGAGAAATTTATATTCCAATAGCATATGGCAAAGTACCTTTCCAATTCAAGATCTAATAATCTGGGGAGAGTTTGTAACTTGTTTCTGCAGATCAGAGGTCATTGGGATGGGGGAAGACATTTTGCCCACTGGACAGACTGGTCAGTCCTTTCAGGGCATAGAGTTAGACTTCGGGTGCATCCAGCAGGGAGTCATCTGAAGCCAAGAGTTCAACAAAAAACAGCATGAGGCATTAGCAGCTGCATCTCCTTTGCAGCTTGCATGGCTGGAATCACTATCAATAGCTGTTGGATGGCTCAGTCCTGTCATAAGTATTCAGCTGGGGATGAAGAGGCTCATCTTTATGCTCGGTTTAGACGTGGCATTGGAGCCATATGTTTGATTACAAAGGTAGGTTTCCCTCATGAGTGGGCCGGATGCATCTCATAGGGAAATGGCTGACTGGGCAATCGGTGGGTTGAGCCAAGATCCAATGGTGCTCTCAGGCTGTTAACTCTGCCAATTTGTGTGTGGCCACTGAGGACGAGATTTTTGATGCTGGTTAACTGAGCTACTGTTATGACCTAATAGAGATGCAGTTTAGGGCCTTCCAGTCCAAGCTTGGGTGGGCAGCTGTCTGTGTGTATGTGTGTGTGAATGTTATTTCCCAGCACCCAGATTACACACACACACCATGATGATTGCTGTTGGAAATAGGATAGAGGCTCAGGGTGATTTTCAGCAGATTTGAGAAATTGCCTTACATTTATAGAAGCGTGCATATTGCTAAAAGCCTAAAGATGCAATGCAGTTTGAGTTTTTAATCTAAAAGGATAAGGGAGCGATGCGATAAGAGATCTCTGCACAGTTATAACAATGGCTGTTATTCTAACACATGAAGATAGCTAGCTAGATAGATATTTGCTCCAAATGTTGACCCCGGTGAATGGATTTCTTACAGTTAAGGGACACAACGGAGGGCTTTTTCTCTAGTACAAATACAACTATTTTTTCCCAGGATAATTCAGTATTTTCTTCACAGCAGTACAGAATATTGGGTGGGCTGGATTTCTACCGTGCATTGAAGGGAACACCAGGCAGGCTGCCTGCTGGAAGATCTGGGCCAGCCCCCAGCACCCTTGTGCATATGTTGGAGTGCTCACTTTACATTATAGGGGGAATCACCCTGCCTCTTTTTCTACAGAATTAGTATCATGCTCCCCACCTCGCCTTCCCCCTTCAGCCTCTCCATCCTAGAGCATCAGGATGGTTCTGGCCCCCACTGCAAACTCACTGGTGCTGCTCCATTTTTCCCTAAACCACTGCAGCTGAAAATACAAGGGAAGGGATTTGGGAATAATGATGTACGTAAAATAGAGCAGAAATAGTCTTCTCCAGTATTCCCACTCAGTTTAATCTACAAAACATGGATAATTCCCTCATACTTGAGAAGCTAAGAGGTTATCACCTTCACCCTGCCAAAGATTAATAGCTTAATTAACCGGGCCTGATTCTCCTCTCATTTATAACAGGTATAAATCAGGAAGCTCCTGGATCTACACCAGTAGCAACTGAGAGCACAATCAGACAATACAAATTATAAAACAGCTTATAAATTTGCTTGTGTTCTCTAGGTAAAGACACACAGTCTATGATATGCATAAAGTTTAGTGTGGGGCGGCTCTGAACAGAGCTGTGCAGAGCTTGTTGTTTTGGACTTACAGGAGTAAATGCAAACCTTTTTGTTTCAGCTCACATGGGGCTTGCACCCCAAAATTTGGCTGAGAATCAGATAGAATTGCTAAGGTCATGGACTTATAAAATCAGCAGGAGAGCTGTATTTTTTTCTGTTTTGCACTAAAAAGAAAATTATGTTGACTTAAAAAATTGAGCTCAAAGATGCTAGAAATTCTTGGGGAAAAAATACAACTTTGATCAAAATTCAATACTTCACCCCTTCTGTTATGTGACAAAAAGGCTCACAATTCACAGCTAACAACTCAACAGAATCTTCCACTAAAACCAAGGGAGGCAAGACTGGACATTACTAATATCATTAAGGTAAAAAACAAACAAAACTCTTAAAAAAAAAAAAAAAAAAAAAAACCAACCCAACCAACCAGACAAAAAACTCGTAAGGTTATTTCATAAGTCACCAAGAAGAAAGGGTACAGCCTCAATTTTTTTCCCCTTTGCAGGTCATCTTTAAGTCTTTACAAATTGGAAAAGGCAACAGAGTTAGAGTTTAAATTGTCAACTAACTTTTGTGCTTGTTTGAAGGAGGAGAGAATATACTCTGCCCCTGATCGCTTATTCAAGATTGTTTTTGTGGGCAATTCAAGTGTGGGAAAGACTTCGTTTTTAAGGCGATTCTGTGAAGGCCATTTTTCCCCAAACACATCTGCTACCGTAGGTAAGTTTAAGAAACATTATGATGATGATGATGATTACAGTGGTACCTAGAGGCTCCAACCAAGACTGTGGCCCTGTTGTGCTAGGTGCTGTACAAATGCATAGTGAGAGAAAGTCCTTGTCCCAAAGAGGAGAAGCAAAGGGATAGAGAAGTGATGTTACCTGAGGTCACAGAGCATATTAGTGGCAGAACTGAAATTAGAACCCAGTGGTGAAATCCTTGGCTCATTGAAGTCATTGGCAAAACTCCCATTGATTTCAGTGGAGCCAGGATTTTTCCTCGGGTCTCCTTGCTTCTCATCTAGTAACTAAGGCACTAGATCACACTGCATCCCAAAAGATTAATAAGATTTGTGACCATCACTGAAATCATAATTGCCTAATTTTCCAGGAAAAAAAGCTTTGTACGGAGCAAAAGAGAAAAATGTTGTGATAAATTTACAAAGCTGGGTACTTAATTGGTGCCAACATAGCTTGTGCTTGCAACTGTTGCACTTACAAGTCAGACCTTCAGACTATATGCATAATTTCCTGGGGCTTCCAGAAGGAAGGTACCCATGTTGTGGGCTGCAGCTTAGATGGCAAGTTTTTAAATGTAACCTCTAACACTCATTATCACACCAGGAAGTGGGTTATTTGGCTGGCCTGCAAATACAGATAAGCCAAAAGTAACATTATAAACATAAGAACTGCTGATAAGACTGACAGAGCAGACTGTGCAGAACAGCTGGTCATTCAAAACCTTGACAAACCCAGATGCAACTCAAACCCACTTCCATGAAACTGGATTTTGATAGTGGAAACATCCTCCACAATCCATCTGAATGTACTGATTACTCACTGAAGGCATTAAGACCAGATCTATTAAACTCAGTGGCAACACTCCCATTGACATCAGTCTAGCAGGAGCCAATCTTAGAAGAATGTTGCAGAAGGAGGCAGTGTAACCTAATGGTTAGAGCAAGTATCATTACAAATATCCAAGAAGTGTATAAACCAAAGCTAGACAGAACTTATTTAAGCATACTAGGCAACATTTTGAAAAGTGCCTATATGGCTTAGCAGCCTAAGTCACCTTGACTGTCAATGGGACTTTAGGATCCTAAATCACTCTGGCTCTTCTGAAAATTTTACTCATCCTGACTTTTTATGAATTAAATTAATTTGTTAACACATTTACATTTAATATGTTTGTTATTACTTTAAAACTATGGCAAATAAAAGCTTCTGCCTGTTCTTATTATCAGCCTGTTGTTAAAGGCCAGAATTTATTGCATGCCTTCTGAACCAATGAACACAGGTTAGAAATATTTGTGGCTTGTTTGAACATGACACTATTACCTTAAACTATCATGAACCTGATCAGATCATCAGAATGAACCTGAGACAACTTGTGCTGTGTTTATAGGTATAGATTACAGTGTGAAAACAGTGACAGTGGATAACAGCCAGATAGCCCTGCAACTCTGGGACACTGCTGGGCAGGAACGGTGAGAAAATGTCTTAACTTTCTACTCTCCTACTCTGTGCATTTAGAAAATAGCAGCCTTGGGCTCAATCCTGCTCCCCAGAAGTGGGGAGAAATGGGCGTATTCTCATTCAGTTCAGTGAAAGTGAGAGCAGGCCTTTGATCCTTTCCCAGAAGGATCAATATCGGCTAACAGGGTGGGGTGTTTCAGGCAAACACTGCCAGCCTGTTGTAGAGACTCTTAAAGAAATAGTCCCATAAGCTACTATTAAGGAGCAGAGCTGGTTGAAAATGTTCTGTCAGAAAGGTTTTTTCAACAGAAAATTACTTTTTAACAAAATGGAAATATTCACACACAAAATATCTGTTTCCATTTAAATGTTTCATGTTTTCATTGAAAGACCAAAAAAAAAATGAAAAACATTAATTTTGGCTGGAAAAAAAAATTGCAGTTTTCAGTTGCTGACAATGAAAAGTTCATTTTTTTTTCAATTGAAGCCTGAATAATTTTTCACATAGAGGAGTGAGGAATTCCTGAAATGACACACAAGGTGAGGTTAGGAGGACGTGAGGCATGGGTCAGAGCATAAGTGCTACCATCGGTAATACAAGAACAGAAAGACAAGGGAAAGGGTCAGCAGCAGGATTTTTCAAAACGCTTTACTGCACATTTTTGTTTACTTGATCTTTTAGTCATTGACACTGTGAGTTCCATACATGGGATTGCCATTGAAGGAGAAAAAGAATGAACTCTTTAGGAGTAGATAAAAAGGGGACTGATAAATCCAGAAGGCACTGCATTTGTTCCCTCGCCATATTTCACAGTATAGCTCAATTTTCCCTTCAGATCTACACTGCACTCTATTGCAAATTTTGCACTCATCTAGTACGTGGGATTGTCAGCAATAACAATGGAGGTTTCATGTGTAAAATAAGTAGGAAGAAAATCCACTCTGCTCGTCAGAAAGCAGAAATGTGTCCCCTGAATGTAAATTCATATGTAAGCTAAGTAAATGAAGCTTTGGTCCTCCAGCTCTTACTTATGTGAATAAACCTTAGTATGGCAACATGGTGAGCTCTTTTTCCATCTCTGCCATTGACTTGCCACTTAAACCTTTCTATGCCTCTGTTTACTGTGCATCTATAAATGAGTGTAATAAGCTTAACCACCTTTGTAAATTACTGTAAGATCTATAGATGAAAAGAGCTATAGATGTACTGTTGTTACAGCTCATGTGTGTAATCCCATTGACTTCAATAGGACTACTTGAGTGAGTAGGGATTACACATGCGAATAAGGGATGCAGAACTGGGCCATGATTTAAGAAGATATTTGGCTCCACATGCCCATATATCTGTGGCCCAAACTGAGCTTATAAGAATGCAAATGTTCTATCTAGATCCCTGTGTATACATCTTCAATGCTGCAGGACTGAAGGGTTGGTGTACAGTTTCTGACTACTATACTGTAATCATATTGTCACATTGCTACTGCGCTAAGGCAAAGGGCTATAAACAGATTCTTGTTTGCAGGTACCGCAGTATTACCAAGCAGTTTTTCAGAAAAGCCGATGGTGTCATTGTGATGTATGATATAACAGCAAAAGACACATTCACATCTGTCAAACAATGGTTGGTGAGCATTGAGGTAAGAGGACGTAGCTTTCAATCTAAACTACTCTGGCCACATGCTCTAACTTCTTGAGGCGCTCCCTCCAGGTGGTGGTTATGGGCAGGTCAAAAAGGAGGAAGTAAGGTCCTACCACTTCTTGTGCTGTAGCAATTACTCTGTTATATATAGGACTTCAGTTCACAGAGCTGCCAAGCCAGCTTTTTACAGAAAGCCTACTTCCATTTTATAGGAAAACAATAGTCATTCTAAAATTTCAAGGAGTATATCTCTTCAGTGGCCACCATTGATTGGATGTATGTCCATCTTTCCTGGTACCTGGCTTAATCTCAGGGAAAGAATTCCCAGCATGCACTCCTCTGCTTCCTGTATCAGTACACATTGATCATTGTCATTGGAGTTGAAAGATGCTTCAGTGCAGTGATGTAATTCATAAGAGACAGTTTTGCAACGGCTACATCTTTAAGTTAGGAGATTTTAAATAGGTTGCTCATGTAAATCAACGGTATCCACAGTAAGTGCTGTAAAACTGGTTTATTTTATAGGATTCAGCTTCCTGAAAAAAATTCTGTGGAATATCTTGTTTTTCTCCCCCTGCCCACACCCAGCCATCGTACCTGCCCCAGTGAGCTTCCTGCGACTTAAAAATGCTATTGTCTATTCAGATCTTATGGCAATAAGCACAGTATGCTAACATATGAAACACTGTTACCTGTATTGGCCACTAGGTGGCCACTGTACTTTGGAGTTAGGCCCCAGGGCCAGATTAACTCTTCTGTGGGCCCAGGGCTATTAGATTTTGTGGGGCCCCGTATACAAGTCTTTTTCCTAATTTAAAACAAAATGATCACAATTATGGCATCGAGGCTATTAACGCTATATTAAACTTGCCTTTTAATTAACATAAAGCCATTCTGTGGCTACATTTCAGTCTTAAAACATGTAGAATATAGTTAAGTTAATTCAAAATAGCCTGTTTCTTACCTTAGAATAGCAGTTATATTAGTTTCTTTCTGGGAGGGATTTTGGGTGCAGAAGGGGGCTTCAGGCTGGGATAGAGTGTTGGGATGCAGGAGAGGGTGAGGGGTGCAGGGTCTGGGCAGGAGTTTGGGTGCAGGAGGGGATTCTGAACTGGGGCAGGGGGTTGGGGTGCAGGCTTGGGCCAGGATGCGCTTACCACAGGCGGCTCCCAGTCAGTGGCACAGCAGGGCTCAGGCAGGCTGCCGGCCTGCCTGTGATAGCCTCACGCTGCTCCCAGAAGCAACCAGCTGTTGGCCGGTCTCTGCGTGCCCCTGAGAGGAGGGCGACAGCGTGCCTCCGTGCGCTGCCTGTGCCCGCAAGTGCCACCCCTGCAGCTCCCATTGGCTGGTTCCTGACCAATGGGAGCTGCAGGCATGGTGCTGCGGGCAGGGGCAGCCCGCGGAGCTTCTTTCCCCTCCCACCAGGGGCCATAGAGACATGCCAGCAGCCAGCCACTTCCGGGAGTGGCGTGGGGCCATGGCATGCAGGCTGCCTGCCTGAGCCCTGCTGCGCCACTGGACTTTTAGTGGCCCGGAGATCGCGATTGACTGGAAGAGGCTCCAGGATCAACGACTGGTTGGTGACCACTGAATTATATATAATTAGAGATTTATTTTTGCGCCCCCCCCCCCCCCCCTTAGCCCGAGGCCCTACACTGCAGCCCTAAAGCCCTTGTGTTAATCTGGCTTTGTTAGGCCCCAATTGTTCAAATATTTACCACTGTCAGTAGCCCCATTGAAGTAAACCCAGTATTAAGTATTTGCAAGATCAGGCCCTTATTTAACATCTTTTTCTGAACAATTCAACATTTATAACAATTCAGCACTTTAAAAAATAGCTTTAGAAGAGAATTTTCGTTTTGATAAGGAAACGTGGTCGTCTTTTCAATTCCAATATTTTACATATTTGATTCATCTTGACTGACTAATTTTGGGAGATGTTAACTAGCACTGAGTTCAAGACATATGGCCAAATCCATTGTCTTTAACTCAGGCAATGTGCATACTTAATCCCTGGTGTACTTTTGGTAATATACTCATTCTGATAGTGTTTTACTTGGTAATATATATTACCACTTTTCAGAATTATATTTGATCAAATATATTATCTCCATTTACATTATATACTTTGATTGGTATGACTGGACCAAATGCAGTTGTTTTCATGCCTATCTAATTGGAAAAGTAGGGTCAGATACCTGTGGTTTTATGTCTTTAAAGCTTTTCGTCTTGTATCCACAGGCAGGCCAAACATATTAGTCACCTAAATCACATAGTGTGGTTTTATGTAGCACAGTATTTTTTTTCTTTTTCTTTCTTTTTTTTTTTAATTTGTTTACGTCTGAAAGATTTCTGAGCTGTTCTGTTATTCAAGGAATGTCAAGGATGGTAATGCATTTCTAGTACAGAATGTCTCCTTTATTCCTTTTGTCCAATTCTGTTGCCTGATATAGTTCTTCATAAAATAACATTTTACTTGTCTGATTCATCTTCAGTATTTTCATTTTCATGTTGGCACCTGGTGGGTCTCGGCTCTACTTCATCTGTAATCATTTTTTAAAATATTTTAATGATGTTGACATATTGTGTCACAGGTGTTGTGTTCTTTTCTCTGCAGGAGGCAACTGGAGAGAATATACCTGTCCTTTTGCTGGGTAACAAAACCGACAATGAAAAAGAACGAGAAGTCCCTCGTGGACTAGGAGAACATCTAGCCAAGGTACAGTATGAAGAAGGGAATCAGTAATAAAACTAAAAGATGAAAGTGTTTAATGGATGTTAGATTATATCTAGAAACTCAGAAATACAAGTTATTATTTTTACTAGTCGATCTTGGTGAATCATTTCTAGTGAGTAATTATTTGATTAATTTTGTCTCTTAATGAACTACCTGAAAAATGTCCTGCATTTGTTATGCTCTAATAAATTTGTTAGTCTCTAAGGTGCCACAAGTACTCCTGTTCTTTCTGCATTTGTTATTATTTGTAATTGTTTGTCAAATTATTTATCAGAACAACTTGCAGCCTGTGGTTTTCCTGTGAACTGTAACTACTGATAATTATTAATGTGTGGTTGGTCACCTAAATCACATGGTGGTGTTTCTGATCCATGACTGCAGGAGCGGCTCCAGGCACCAGAGCAGCAAGCGCGTGCCTGGGGCAGCAAGCTGCAGAAGGCGGCCTGCCGATCCCTGTGAGGGCAGCAGTCAGTCTGCCTTCGGTGGCATGCCTGCGGGAGGTCCGCCAGTCCCATGGATTCAGTGGCAATTCGGCGGCGGGTACGCCAAAGCTGCGGGACTGGCAGACCTCCCGCAGAAACGCCGCCGAATCGGCGTGACCAGCGGACTGCCCGCAGGCACGCCGCCAAAAGCCGCCTGACTGCTGTGCGTGGGGCGGCAAAACACATAGAGCCGCCTCTGCATGACTGGATGATGAACTTTTAAACAGGAGAATAATGAATGATGAACACTGAAGAGTGAATGATGGTATATCTCCTTAGGGATTCTCTTTTTTTCCCCCTCATAGTGTAGACAGTTTCTTAATAAATTGTTTTGTGGACACTTCCCTCCATTTACAATCCCATAACATCCCTATGACACCTACAGCAGTTACTTCCATGGAAAGTCATGATAGAAAATTATGTATTTTTAGCTTCTTTTACTGTGATTTAGTAGCTGGAAACAAGAAGAAGCAGCAGCTCTCTGTGGAGTACCCACAGGTGCTCTTCAAACCACCGATGATCCATGAGCCATAGTTTGAGAACCAGTGGACTTAGGATGACCAGATGTCCCAATTTTATAGGGACAATCCTGATATTCAGGGCTTTTTCTTATAGAGGCGCCTATTGCCTCCCTTCCCCGTCCCGATTTTTCACACCTCCTTTCTGGTCACCCTAAATGGACTAGCAAATAACAAAAGCACTTGCTTACACACATATTATTTTTGCATTCAGATGTATAGTAAATATGAATTCATATGAATAACACCTCCAAAAGATTAATCTACATAGAAATCAGTTGTCCAAATCTTCATGAGAAAATGAACTAAAAGGGGCAGAAATATGACTGAATCAAATCAGATATCTGATTCCATGAATATGTCTGTAAATACATTTTCCCATTATTCATTACTTATTGGTAATGGATTTACTAGTTTGTCCAAAATGCAATGAAGTCAGTGGAATTATTCTGTATTTGCACCAATATAACAGAGCAATACTTGGCCCTGTAAATATAATTTAAAGAGTTAGGGCTATATGCTACTTTTGACCTATACACAGACTGATAATAATACATTGCTAGATATAGGCCTTGTGTTGTTATATGGCTTTTATTTTGTGTTTATAAGATGAAGAAGGGTGCTTTCTTATTTAGGGCCTGATCTTACTCCCTTTGTAGTGAGTTACAAAATTCCCATTGACTTCAATTCCCATATTATAAGCCCCTTACTCAGTACCTAAAAGTTTCTGTATTTAGCAAACCTGTTTGGTTTTTGTGTAAGAATCCAAATGCAGGTATAATTTCAGGCACTGCAGGTTACTTTTTAGGAAAAACTCCAAGGTATTATTATTGTAGCCTTATGCAAAAAGCAAGTGACACACGAAAGGTAAATGGAGGGAGTGGGTAGCTATTTGTCATTTAGCTCTTTTTAAAAATGGGCAACTAGTAAAGTGAAGATGAATCACGCTGAGATGCAAAACTTGCAGCCCACCAGGTCATTAGCTGTAACATGGCATGTAAGGAAATAAAACATTTTACAAAAGTAACGTAGAACAATGTCAAATGAAAAATGATAACATTCAAATGAATGAATACTCATTAGAATACATTGCTTGATGGAGCAAAAGTAAGGAGTGATCAGTGACAATTTGTCATCTGAAAAGCTGCAGAGATTTAATTAAATTATAGCAATTTGCCTGTTGAGCTTATAATAATGTATTTTAATGGATATTAATTACTGTTAAATGGCAATGTAATTCCTAGGAAACCACGTATGACATCTCCATTAACGAATCCACTTGAGTTGCTTACTTACATGAATTACTCGTCGCGGGCACTCAGACTGCACTGGGTCAGATCCTCATCTGGTGTAAATCTGCACAGCTCCATTAACGTCAAAGGAGCTAAGCCTATTTATACCAACAGAGGATCTGGCTCATTGTCAGTCGGTTTTCAAGAACGTTGGTGGATCGCATTTAAAGTACTGGAGGTCACATAGTGCAGCTCTCATTGCTTCATGAAACTTTGGTAATTAGAAGCCTGGAGCCTTACTAGCTAGATAATGTGGTGTAGAAATCAGCCAGAAGTCTTCCTGGGGATTCCTGCTGTAGGGCAGCCTTCCTGCAACCCCTCTAGCGTGCCTAAGGATGCCTAAGGCTTGGTCTACACTCACCCCCCAAATCGAACTAAGGTACGCAACTTCAGCTACGTGAATAACGTAGCTGAAGTTCGAAGTACCTTAGTTCGATCTTACCTCGGTCCACACGCGGCAGGCAGGCTCCCCCGTCGACTCCGCGGTACTCCTCTCGTCTAGCTGGAGTACCGCAGTCGACGGTGAGCACTTCTGGGTTTGACTTATCGCGTCCAGACAAGACGCGATAAGTCGAACCCAGAACTTCGATTGCCAGCCGCCGAACTAGCAGCTGGGTGTAGACATACCCTAACATTGCAATGTTGGCACACCAAAGAAAGTCCTATCAAATTCTCATCACTTGAAAGGATTGGAGGATGCAGTACGATACCTCAGGGAATGGATAAACAGAGATAGGCACGTCCAACAAGGATAGGGAAGGCCCTGGTGGGAATGATGGGGGGGGGCAGCTAGACCTTGAGAAAGCTTAATCAGCAACATGAAAGAACAAGCACCCCAACATTAATCAACGCTGTCTGGTATGCAGACTTGACATTGCAGAATGGGAGCAATAGCCTCAAAGCAAAAGTACTCATGTTTAATATAAATCTGATAGTGTCCAAAATGCTCTCTCTAAGAAGGAGTAGAGTTACTGTCACAGATCAGGGCAACTGCACCTGTATTCCTCCTCCATGGGCTCTCATGCTCAGGCATCCACCCATCCCCTCTCTTGGCCAGAGATAAGTCTCACTCACTCCTGGCTGGGTTTTTTCCAGACTGCATGGTTCCCTGCCTACATTGTGATATGCTCAGCAAGCCAGACTGCCTAAAAAGGCCACTGTCTGCACTTTGCTTTCTCTTCAGAGGTTATGAAGAGTTGTACAATTGCTGCCAGTTACAAGTCACCACACAGCTCTTTTTAAGCAAGCACTTTTATTCGTAAGGTGAACACATTAAGAACATAAGAACAGCCATACTGTGTGAGATCAGTGATGCTTCTAGCCCAGCATCCTGTCTCTGACAGAAGCAGATACAACAGCTTCAGCGGGATGCACAGATCAGGGCAATTTGGAGAGCTCCACTCCTGCCTTCCCCTCCTGACTTCTAGTAGTTAGAGGTTTAGGGTCACCCCAAGCATGGGGATACATCCCTGACCATCTTGGCTAATAGCCATGGATAAACCTAACCTCCATGAACTTCTCCAATCCTTTTTTGAACCCAGTTATACTTTTGGCCATCACAACATCCTGTGGCAATGAGTTCCGCAGGTTGACTATCTGTTGTGTGGAAAAAGTAATTCCTCTTGTTTGCATTAAACCTGCTGCCTATTAATTTCATGAGGTGACCCCGGGTTTTAGTATTGTGGGAAAGGGTAAATAACACTTTTCTATTAACTGTTTTCCAAACCATTCATGATTTTATTGACCTCTATTATATCCACCCTTGATCATTTCTTTTCTAAGATGAACAGCCCTAATGTTTTTAGTCTCTCCTCATATGGAAGCCATAACCTTAATCAGGTCTGTTGCCCTTCTCTGAACCTTTTCTAGTCAGGCTTCCAGCTCCCAGCCATCACCTATCTTGATGACAAAAAACATATTAAAAATAATAGACGAACCTACCTGCACATTAATAAGCTTACCAGAGATCTCCCAACTCCAACAAGGGCTCTGGCAGGAGTCAGTCCTTCAAACCCCAATGAATGTTTTTTCTGTGGTTACAAGTTCATAACAGCGTTGTCTCAGAACAAGCCCACCCATGAATCAGTTAGTCTTTCCTTTATACGGGTTAGGCCTTTGATCTTCAGCCTCCCGGAACAGGTAATCAGCAGGCAAAGGTCTTTTCCTCAAGCTGTTGCTTCAAAAGGCAGGAATTGTTTTTGTTCTTGTTTTTTTGCATAACCAGAGGCAAAGGGGGTGGGGAATTCCATTCACCTCCCCCTAGGTATTTCCCAGGAAATCCATTTCACACGTATTGTCTCATAAATCCGTTCTTGTCTGACACATTGTTTGATATAGTCCTTTGACCACCCCAGCCCACAATAATACCTAAACCTTTCCTTTAATACAATGGACCCCAAACATATGTGAACTCAATTCAGTAGGGTCTCCCAAGGACATTGCGGGAAATTGCCATATCTGTCACCGCTACTATCAGCAAAATAGAGAAAAGACAAGTCCATTTGCCTTTTCTAGTAGATTTACAAAGAAATCTCCATACTGATCTCCTAATCAGTAAACAGTTCAGACAAACAAAGCTTTGCTGCCTTTGTTAGTTCAGGAGGCTATTCCACAACTAGACTTACAGGACAGTAACCACCAAGATCACTCCTCTTCTCTCCTTGTTTGTTGATTTGTTTTTTCCCCATTCTTTAGGTGCCTCCTCATTTGTCCATGATTTTTCAAAAATAATTGTCAGTGGCACGATACGTTCATTAGCCAATTCCCTTGATAGTGTAAGATGCGTCTCAGATGGTTAATTAGACATAACTTACCTTCTGCTACTGAGGGTTTCCACTGTACATGCTGTCAGTGAATTTTCCCTTCAAAGTTCAAAGGCATGGCTCCTTCTGCTGCAGGACTGACTGTGTTATCAAAAGAAGGATCTGTTTGTCAAAGTGATGAAGATGAATGATTAGCATCAGTTAGGTGTAGGGTTACCATATTTAAACTATTAAAAAAGAGGACCCTCCACGGGGCCCGGGCCCCGCCCATTTCCCACCCCCAGCCCAGCCCCGCCCCAGCCCCGCCCTAACTCCACCCCCTCCTCCCTCCCACTCCCAGCCACGCGGAAAGGGCTGCCCGAGCGCTACCGGCTTCACAGTTTGCCGGGCAGCCCCCAGACCCTGCGCCCCCAGCCGGCGCTTCCCCAGCGCAGCTGGAGCCCGGGAGGGGAAGCGCCCAGCTGGGGGCGCAGGGTCTGGAGGCTGCCCGGCAAACCATGAAGCCGGTAGCGCTTGGGCTTCTGGCAGCCCCTATGCCTCCGGACCCTGCGTCCCCGGCCCGGCACTTCCCCTCCCAGGCTCCGGCAGCACAGGGTCCGGAGGCATGGGGGCTGCCCAAAGCCCGTAGGGCTCGGCTCTTAAACAGAGCCGAAGAGTCGGGGAGGAGCAGAGCCGCCGCGGGAGGGGAAGTGCCCGGCCGGCATTTTCCCGGACATGTTCAGTTTTTTGGCAATTCCCCCCGGACAGGGGTTTGATTGCCGAAAAGCCGTACATGTCCGGGAAAAAACGGACGTATGGTAACCCTAGTTAGGTGTAACTCATTATCTCACATTAAGGATTTGCTCTGCCACATGGCATTTGCTGAGAAATCAGTTCTGATTCATGCCAGTATCACGTGTGTGATTTCTCCTCATACAAGATGCTGATGTGCTGTAGGAGACGGGCGACTCTAGGCACCAGGAAAGCAAGCACGTACTTGGGGCAGCCCATTTGCAGGGGCGGCAGGGATCCAGCATGGGAGCTGAGAACCAACAGGGGGCCCTGGGAGCTGTAGTTCCTGGGTTAGCTCCCTGCCTATAGAGCCAGCCTTGGAGCAGGGAAAGAACTACATTTCCCAGCATTCCCTTGGCCACTACCAACAGGAAAGAGGGGGAGGGAGTGGGAGTGAGGAAGCTGAGACCTCATGCTGCAGCCTGCTGTGAATGGAGAGCTGCACTGGGAAGGGCAGGGATACCATATTCAAAAAATAGGACACTCCACGGGGAGTTGGCAAATTCCCCATAGAAACAAAGAATGGAACAAAAGAATAATAAAGGCACCTCAACTTTTCCTCATTGATGTAGGACAGTCTTATAATATGCATCCAGATATCCTCCAATCACACAAGCTGAAAATTGTTCCACTTGACTGCAGTTCTGTAACCATAGGGGAACCAATCCTGTCTGTGTTCTGTGCACATCTAAAATTCCTGCTGAATGACCTGCCCTGGGAGCAAGTTACCAGTGACCCAGGGCTGGGGCAGCAGGGGGGTGTGGGTGGTGGGGGAGAGCCCAGGGCTGGGGACGCAGGGGGGTACGGCGAGGAGCCCAGGGCTGGGATGGGGGGCAGCCAAAATTTTTTTTGCTGGGGCGGCAAAAAACCTAGAGCCGGCCCTGGTAGGAGAGCAAGGGAAGGCCAGTGCCACTCACAGTCAAGCTCATGTGCATCATCCACATGCTGGCTAGATTTCCTTTTACAGGTCTAACTGCATTCTTATATGGAAGAACAAAGAGTGTTGCCCTGAGCTTATATTAGATGTCAAATTTGTATTTGTGTGACTGTTAAGCTATTTAACCAGGAAATTTCACCAACTGTCCCTAGATAAGCTAGAAATATCCTCAGCGTGTATATATATATATATAATGTCATTATAACAATTATTCAGCACATTAATAGTCCAAACTTTTACATACTTTTCAGCTATCAAAAAATACAAATTTAAACCAATATTACTAATCCATCTTTCTTTCTTTCTTATCAGGCCTCGCTAGGCGCAGTATAATAAATTAAAATCATGACATTCATCAAAATGTAGAAAATAAAACACTGAAAAAACACACCTCTAAAATAGAAGGGCTCAAAGAAAACCACTGCGTAAACTGCAAAGGACTCCATGTCTGACAAGAAATGGATGTTGGTTGTGTTGTTGTTCTGGTGACATCTTTACTTATTGTCTAAGGTTTACCCCAGAACATAGGTTCCCAATTTTTCCCATAATCAGAGAGATGCAAATGACCAATGTGTATTCCTTTTTTCCTTGTATCTCCCAATGTTTCCATGGTGCCTTGTAAAGCTAGATTGGCGCATTATGCAAAGTTGACTGAAATGGTCTTTCTGTCTGATCTAGGATTACAATTTAATTTTCTACGAATGCAGTGCCTGTTCCGGTCATAATACTCATGAGTCAGTGCTTCACTTAGCTAGGTAAGGAAAACATCTTTTGCTTTTTTAAAACATGGACTATTGTATGGGTAAAAAAATCAAACTAGGTGAAATGAAGGCCGCAAAGGACACAATAAGAAGAAAATTCAATGCAAGAAGATTTGTAAGTGAACTGAATTGATCCCTATCACTGACGACTGAATGGATTCTATTTGCTAAATTAATTGTCTCTGATAGGTACCAACCTTCCGCTGTCTGAATACTGTCTTGTGCTTTTTACGTTATAGTCAATAGTGCTGATCCTGCAAGAAGCGCCAAGTGGATAGAACTCTGTGCCCACGTGGAGCTCCACTGAAGTCAGTGAAGCTCTGCACAGGCAAGAGGGTCCGTCTATGCAGAGTCAGTTGCAAACTAAGGGCTTCTGAGAGGAGGAACGTGTGTAGAGGCGCAACACACAGTGATGGCTCCCAAAGGCAGACTATGGGAGTGCTGGGGAAATGCACACAGTGATGGCCATTGCTATGCTCTTCAACAGGGTACAGGGCGTGCTTCTCCCCCCATGCCAGTTCAGTTCTACTACCTGGTTG
Organism: Malaclemys terrapin pileata; assembly: GCF_027887155.1. Taxonomy (NCBI): domain Eukaryota; kingdom Metazoa; phylum Chordata; order Testudines; family Emydidae; genus Malaclemys; species Malaclemys terrapin. The sequence continues at coordinate 133,655,188 of NC_071505.1, forward strand.
AAAGACTGAGGAGGATATTTTCAGAAGTACCTAAGGGATTCAGAAGCACAAATCCCACTGAAATTAAATGCGACTTGTGCTCCTAAATCCTATTGGCATTTTTGTAAAGCTCCCCCAATACACTTTGAACAGGAGAGAAACAAATAATGAATGGCAGATATTGGAGACAGTACTTCCTGGCAGGAACAGTCAGGCAAATCATCATTCCTATGGAAATTTGTGAAACTTTGGGGATTTGTTGAACTTTGTGACCAATACCCAGTGGCTGCCAACAATGAATAACACAAACCCCCCAAATAACAGCAATGGACTCGCTGCTTTGATTCACAAAAATATTCACAAGTTGACAATGATCAGCTCTAATTCCAGTTTTCCAAGTAAATGAACAAAATAGATTTTTGCAATACAACAGCCTTGATTCTTGTTTTATAAACTGTGCTCACTTACTCATTAACTCACAAAATTCTGTTGTTTTCAATTAATCTCCCAGTCATCAGTGAAAATTAGCCATGTCCGACTATGATGGCGTGGGTTTTTTTCTTGTAGGTATTATTGCCTTTTTCTGAGAGTAGTTTCTTTTTGCTTCTTTCCTAGGATTTTAAAGGAACAAGAAGATAAAGTGAAAGAAAAGACTGTTCAGCTGCTGCAAGACTCAAAGAAAAAGTCTTGTTGTATCAGACTGTAGAAGACTAGGGTAAATTTAGACAACAATCATACATCTTATATCACACTACAGTGCATCAACACATCTGCCTCATGTTCAAAATATGTCTTATGCTACGTTGTGAATGTAACAACAGAAAACCTTTAAGAACCTAGTGCACACTCACTTCTCACTCTTTGCAAAGATGAAGGCCTTAGGATTACTTAGACTGTAAAGACTTCAAGGCAGGGGCCATCTTTTCGTTATGTGTTTCTATATCACTTAGTACCATGGGGCCCTGATCCATGACTATGCTCCTAGATGCTACCGCAATACCAATAAGAAATAGGAATAAGAAATCTACTTAGAACAGGAAGCTAATTCTCATAGGGCCTGATCATAGACACCCTTACTCAAGTAGCCCTTACCTTTTGAGTAGTCCAGTTGGCTTCAGTGGGATCACTCATATAAGGTTAGAGTTTGCGGGACTGGATCCCTAATCTTGTAGCCTCAAATCTTGGTTCCATGTTGATCTTCTCTAGTTGTGTCTGGTTTGGGGTTTTTTAAATTATTATTATTTAAATTTTAAGCACAAACAACTAAATATAAAACTCTGTGTTAAGGTTTTGAGTGTCAATATACAAGAATGAAGGAAAGAAATAGTCAGGATTCTCAGAGTAACATTAACTGATCCACACTACACATCTATAGTATGTTTATTACTAGTCACACTCTTTGCACATGAAGCCTCATTGTGGGCCCATAACTCATGCTGGGGTGCCTTTACATGACTCAGTGATTCCTGTGGGACTCTTCATACATAGAGGTTTTCACCAATGCCAGTGCGGTTTTCACAAATGGCCTATACAGCAAGCCATGCTCTTAGATGTCACTGGCAGATGGCTGTTGTATCAGACTTATGGCTGACACAACCCCTCCCTCTCACAAGACTCCATCACAGAAGGTTTAGCATAAGATAGTCCAGGGCCAAAATTTTTGAAGCTGTCTGCCTAAAGTTAAACTAATGTTTTTGGAGACATTTTCAAAAAGCATCTCAGGGACTTAGGAGCCCAGATCTCACTGAAATCCAAGGGGAGTTAGGCTCCTAAATTCCTTAGGTGCTTTTACAAAAATCCTCACTATGCACCTAAATAAATGCCCTGATTTTCAAAAGTGCTGAGCAGCCAGCAGCTCCCTTGGACTTTAATCAGAGCTGCTGGGGTCACACCGCTTGAAAAATCACACCCTTTATGTAGGTGCAGGCCCGCCGACAGCAATTCCCGGCCCCCGGGCAGAACAGTCAATGGGCCCCCAGGCATGCACAAGCCGCGCCCGCACAGACGTGATCCACCTGACATTTGGGCAGTGCTGTGCCTGCAGTGGCTGGTGCCCAGCAAGCTGCCAGCTGCTCTTCTGGCATAGCCAGGGCTTCCACATGCCCCGCCGGTAGGGTTGCCAACTGTCTAATTGCACAAACCCAAAGACGCTTGCCCCGCTCCTTGCCCCGCCCTTTCCCTGAGGCCATGCCCCGTCCTGCCAGCAGCGGTGGCAGCCACCGGGGATCCCCAGGCCCTTTTAAATCGTCTGGGCCCCTGGGAAATTGCCCCCCCCATCGGCGGGCCAGGGTAGGTGCCTAACATTAGGAACCCATCTTAAAATCTTGGCCTAGAACAACACACTGAATTCATTTTTCCCTTTGGACACCCTGGCGGAATATCAATGAAATGAGCAACTTCAGAGCTGGCCTTCCAGCAAGAATCTGAATAATTCCTGATGGAATTCTTCTGTGTTGCACACAGTGGTACTTCTGTGCTTTCAAGAATTGTTGTAAATGTGGATGAGCTTGCACAGAAGAAACAGAACCTGTCGCAGTTTATTTTATCAATAGAACAGAACTGAAGATTATTTGCTATAAAAAAAAGAAAGATGATTTATAAATTATATTTTCAATCCATTTTCTAACTTTCAGAAGTTTTTTTTTTAAACTTGAATAAATAGATTTGAAACCAATTTAATTAAAAATAAGAGACTGTGCTTTTATAAAAGACCAAAATGCTAAACACTAGTTGTATATGTAGCTATTTTATTTTATTTTTTGAATAAAATCTTTAAAGTAATTCAATATGCTGTTGGACATTTGTCTCTCAAAAATATTCATCTAGATGCCAGTCACTGTAGAACAGGAGTTCGCAAACTTTTCCTTAGAGCAACCCCTTTCTCCATACAGCGAACCCACTTTGATACCCTTCCAAATAGCTTAGGTCTAGCCAGGACCTCTCCTTCCATCAAGATGGGACCTAATTCCTATTTAGCACTGTCAGATGGGCAATATGGTCCATGACCATCTAACACCTGCTTGCAAACCTTTCCCTCTCTGGTGGGTCATGACACCCAGGTTGAGAATCCCCACTGCAGTGTTTAACAACGGAAATACAGTGAAGAAGAGCAGCACAACATTCCAAATGAGGGCAGGCTATTCCCTTGGCTTCCCAGGGTTGTGTCTTTATATATAGAACCATTTTCTGGAGGTCAGCTACTGTGGGGAGGGGACACATTACTGTTGCACTGGGTTCTGAAGGTTGTTCCCACTGAGGATTTGCCATAATGACAGCCATCAGGGCCCAGCTCTGGAAAGGAAAGCTGCTCCTTACTCCAGCTTGAAACTGGGGTAAGTGTCACCAGTGTCACCAGGTCGAGGAGAGGCTTTGCCTTTCAACTACACGAGGGATAAATCTCCAGGGCAGCAATGCCTCAGACTCAGGCACATTCTGCTCTCCTCTGGTTCAGAGTTCCATAGATCAGCCAGCTGCAGAGCCAGTCTCTGGGCAACCAAACAAGCGCAGCCTGATTGGTGAGAAGAGACAGCAGGCCAGCTCTTAAGCCCAGCAGCAGTTTTGTGGCTGCTCAAAGAATTTGCCTAAGGCTGTGATAGCTCTTGTGCCTGCTTGTTCCCAGTCCAGCGCCTGCCTTGCCTCACTCAAGGTAACCTGACTCAGACCCTCAGCTCTGATTTCTGACCTTGGCTCTGGCATCTGTGACCCTATTCTCCTATTCCTGGCAGCTGATTCTTGTTCCAGCCTCTGGGCATGGCCACCCACATCCCTCTTTCTGTAACCAGAACTTAATGTCTTTTATCCAGTTTCTGTTAGCCTTGGCAGGGTGGTTTTAGGTCCTGACTCTGCTCTCACCAACACTGGTTTTCCCCTTATGTAGCTCCAGAATCAGGCTCCTAATTTCTGGTTCCATGAAGAACAGCGTTGTCTCTTGAGGATCACAGATGGGGGTGGCCTCTAAGGTAGCCTGCTGCCATTCCTGTAATGCTTTAAAAGCTAAGACAATATTCTGGTACTGGAGCAGGAAACAGTAGGGGGAGCAGAGCATAGGTGTAATGGGTCCTCTGCATCTACTTCTATTCAGGTGGCCAACTTGTTGGGGGTAATAACAGTATCATGTGATGTGAATTGCTGATTCAGAGTCCTTGACTCCAGACCTCTGCAACACTGCCGAACACTTCTGTTACTGGATTTCGTTAAGTACAATTTATTTTCTGTCTTCCATCAGACATTTACCACTAGTCATTGTGCCAGATTCAGCCCTGGTGTAACTATTGATTTTAATGGACATCCTCCAGGGATGAATATCAGCTTGTGTTCCCTGGGTCTGAATGATGCTGGAACCTCGTGATCGAGACGCTCCACTGAAGAAGTATTTGTTGCATTCAGTGAGTCTGATTCTGATATCACTTCCACTGGTGTAAATCCATTGCATCAGTGGAGCTATTTCTGATTCACACAAATGCACAGTAAGCGAGACCCAATTCAACTTGCATCACTTCCCAGTGACGCTGTGGTTAACTGACAGGAGACAGTGTGATTGACAGACTAAATGAAAAGTAGAGTGAGTCATTTCAATCTGTGTGAAAGCACTTGATATTGATTGATCCTCTTCATTTACAATATACATTATCAAGAGCACTTTAACTGCAGTGACAATAATTTTGGAAGTGATGTTTTTATATGCCCAATCCTATGTCAGGAGAATATTACTCCATCAGAGATCATTAACGAAGAGTTCCACTTCATCGTCAGCACAAGTGGGAACCTGCTTTATAAAGTAGATATATGCAAATACAGCTGATTAGCAGCACCTTCCTAAACTCATCTCAGACAAAATGGAAAGATGCCCTTTTGATCTTTAAAATGACAAAACTTACAGAAATGAGTACTTGCAGTTTTGAGAACTTTAAAAGCTAGTACTTCAGCCTAGTTAAAGCTAAAACATCATAAGCTCTGTTAATTTGAAAGGGGTAGATTCAAAAGGGGACATAGGTGTTGCAATGCCTAACTTCTAGGCACCCAGCTTCCTAGTGGAATTCACAGCCCTGAGTTAGGTGCCCAGACTCCCCATAGACTGTATGGGGAGAATTAGGCTATGTTTACGCTATGAGCTAGAGATGTGATTCCCAGCTCGAGGAGACATACTTGGACTGGCGCTCCTTAGAACTAGTATGCAAAAAGCAGTAGTGTAGCGATGGTATCCCAGGCTAGAAGCGCTATGTATTCTGGGCAGCTAGCCAGTGCCATTGCTTGCCATTGCCCATGCTAACCCTGCTACACTATTATTTTCAGCCATGCTAGCTCAGATGAGAGCCAGTGCAAGCACATCTACCCATGCTGGGAAGTACACCCCCAGCTCCAAAAGCAGGCATAGCTTTAGGGGGGGATTCACAGAAGCTAGAAGCTGAGTGGGAAGACACCTAGACTAGTCAATAGGAAATGCTGAGGAGAGAAGTAGGGCCTAATCCCCTCCCTCAAAAGGAACGTAGGGTGTCTAACTCCAATTTTACTGAAGCAGGGACTGGACCTTGCGTCGCATCCCTCCGGGGTGAGCGTGCGATCCACCAGGCTATAGAGTCAGTCTCATGCTCTCTGGCCCAATAAATATTTATGTAAACAGGAGAGACTGAGAGAGCCCCTCTTCCTCCTCCCTGCAATAGCCAATAGCCCAATGACACTCACTTGAGATGTGGGTTGAAATCGCAGCTCCAAATCAGGTAGAGGAAGGATTTGAAGCTAGGTCTGGCATTGTGTTCCCTCTAAGCTGTGCAGTCGTGCGGCCGCCAAGGAGTGAATCAAGTGCCGTGCACTTCGTTAGCAGAGCCATGCTTGGGGAGGGGTGTTCAGGTGCCCCTCCCCCTGCTGCTCTGCTGCTGCACTGCTCCTGCCCTCTGCTTTGGAGCCCCTGGCCAGCTGCTCCCAGGACCTTCCTGCTTGCTGTGCAGAGCAGGGGGGGAAGAGGGGGTGCTGATGTCCAGGTGTCCCCATCCCGCCATCTCCCTCCTACCCATGTACCCCATCTCTGCAGAGAGGAGGTGGGAGGACAGGGCTCAGGAGCAAGAGAGCTGCTGACAGCTGCTGCGGTCTGAGCTTTCTGGTGAGTGCCTTAAAAAGACAGTGCACTGTCTCTCATAGACTTCCCCAGCAGCCAGCACACACACAGTCTGTGTGTGTGTATGTCTCTCTCTCACACACACACACAAGTCTCTTTCACACTCACCTCCCAACACATACTTGTGGTGGTGGTGGTGTTACTTCTTGGTACTTCCTGCAATGCACATATATTCTCTGTAATTTTGTTCTTTCGAAGTGCTGTTTGACTGGTCTCTGCATTTCATAATTTTATTTCTCTCTTATGCTTTTAATTTAATTCTTTGAGTAGTGAGTTCTAAAATGACTAACTTGTCCTGGCTGGAGTAATTATCCCTATGGTAACTTTTAAAAATATATATATTATATCTAGGTTTTTTATTTCTACTGGTGGCGACATCCCCACGTACCTCGATATTGGTGCACATAACAAAATTCACTCCACACATGGATGGAAAAAATTAGAGGACACATTGGCCTTGCACGTCCCAGGAACGCTATTTGAGGGTAAGGGGGTATCAGTGCCCCCGGCAGTCTTTTGTAAGGGGGTTGGCTCTCAGCACACCTACTGGATTGGACCCTGCAGGCGAGATAGGTGGGGGAATGATTACTTTGAGGATCCTTCCAGGGCTTAGGCATGAGTTAAGTGCTGAGCTGCTCAGTGATGTCAGGACTTTAGGCAGCTGTGAGCACACCCACTGGCAGAAATATAGGTGCTTAGGGGACTTTACCAGTAGCAATGTCAGCACCCGCAAGGTTAGGTGAGCGGTGGTTTTGTGAATGTCATTGGTACCAAAATGTTGGACTTAAGAGCCTAAAGTGTCAGTTAGGTGCTTAAATCCCCCTTGTGAGTCTAGCCCTTAGGGTATAACTTTGGGAAAACAGAAACTCAAATGATTTCCCAGCTGTAACAATCTTCCCCCTCACCAACTCCCCTTTTCTCTTAGGCTTGGTCTACACTACGAGTTTAGGTCGAATTTAGCAGCGTTAAATCGAATTAAGCCTGGACACATCCACACGACGAAGCCCTTTTTTTCGACTTAAAGGGCCCTTTAAACCGGTTTCTTTACTCCACCTCCGACGAGGGGATTAGCGCTAAAATCAGCCTTTGCGGGTCGGATTTGGGGTAGTGTGGACGGAATTTGACGTTATTGGCCTCCGGGAGCTATCCCACAGTGCTTCATTGTGACCGCTCTGGACAGCACTCTCAACTCAGATGCACTGACCATGTAGACAGGAAAAGCCCCGCGAACTTTTGAATTTCATTTCCTGTTTGCCCAGCATGGAGAGCACAGGTGACCATGCAGAGCTCATCAGCACAGGTAACCATGATGGAGTCCCAGGATCGCAAAAGAGCTCCAGCATGGACAGAAGGGGAGGTACGGGATCTGCTCGCCATATGGGGAAACGAATCAGTCCTAGCTGAACTCCGTAGCAGTAAATGAAATGGCAAAATATTAGAAAAAGTCTCAAAGCCCATGAAGGACAGAGGCCATAACAGGGACGCACAGCAGTGCCGCGTGAAAATTAAGGAGCTAAGGCAAGCCTACCACAAAGCCTGAGAGGCAAACGGAAGGTCCGGGGCAGAGCTGCAAACATGCCGCTTCTACGCGGAGCTGCATGCCATGCTAGGGGGTGCAGCCACCACTACCCCAACTCTGTGCTTTGACTCCATCAATGGAGAATCACGCAACAGGGAAGTAGGTTCGGGGTACGAGGAAGATGATGATGAAGACAATGAAGATAGCTCACAGCAAGGAAGCGGAGAAACCGGTTTCCCCAACAGCCAGCATATATTTATCACCCTGGACCTGGAACCAGTAACCCCCGAACTCACCCAAGGCGTGCTCCCAGACCCTGAGGGCACACAGGGGACCTCTGGTGAGTGTACCTTTGTAAATATTACACATGGTTTAAAAGCAAGCGTGTTTAATGATTAAAGATTAATTTGCCCGGGCAATCATGGCCAGTACAGCTATTGGAAAAGTCTATTAACGTGTATGGGGATGGAGCGGAAATCCTCCAGGGACATCTCCAGAAAGCTCTCCTTCATGTACTCCCAAAGCCTTTGCAAAAGGTTTCTGGGGAGGGCTGCCTTATCCCGTCTGCCATGGTAGGACACTTTACCACGCCAGGCCAGTAGCACATAGTCTGGAATCATTGCATAACAAAGCATGGCAGCGTATGGTCCCAGTGTTTGCTGGCATGCAGACAACATCCATTCCCTATCTCTCTTTGTTATCCTCAGGAGAGTGATATCATTCACAGTCACCTGGTTGAAATGGGGTGATTTTATTAAGGGGACATTCAGAAGTGCCCGTTCCTGCTCGGCTGAACAGAAATGTTCCCCGCTGTTAGCCACGCGGTAGGGGGGAGAGGTGAAGTGATCATCCCAGAGAATTGGATGTGAGTGGTGGGGGGTAGTTGGGTTTGTGCTGCATGTTAACCCGGAAACCGCAGCCCCTCCTTTTACATTGCAAACCCATTTTAAATGGCCAACACAACGGGTGCTTGGTATGGGAAATGAGGGCACTACTGTTTGAAACCATTCCCACATGTTAAGAAGGTTAAAAAAGCCAAAAGACTGTGGCTTACCATGGCTGCCTGCAAGCCGAAATCTGTTGCCTGGCACTGTGTGAGTGATCTCTCACACCAAACCGGCAGGCCCTCAATATAAGAGGAAAAATGCGACCTTGTAACGAAAGCACATGTGCTGTGTAACGTGAACAGCAAAATTTAACGTGAAAGAGTGTACCCATTGTTCTCTAAAATGTGTCTTTTTTAACCACCTCTCCCTTCTCCTCCACCAGCTGCAAATGTTTCTCCTTCAAAGAGGCTAGTGAAGATTAGAAGGAGAAAACTGCGGACACGGGATGATATGTTCTCGGAGCTCCAGATGTCCTCCCACGCTGACAGAGCACAGCAGAATCCGTGGAGGCAGTCAATGTCAGAGTGCAAAAAAGCACAATATGAACGAGAGGAGAGGTGGCGGGCTGAATCGCGGGCTGAAGAGAGTAAGTGTCGGGCTGAAGAGGATAGGTGGTGTCAGCTTGGTGTCAAACTGATATGCTCCTGCGTATGGTTGAGCTGCAGGAAAGGCAGCAGGAGCAGAGACCGCCGCTACAGCCCCTGTGTAACTAACAGCCCTCCTCCCCAAGTTCCATAGCCTCCTCACGCAGATGCCCAAGAATGCGGTGGGGGGGCCTCCGTCCACCCAGTCACTCCACCCCAGATGATTGCCCAAGCATCAGAAGGCTAACCTTCAATAAGTGTTTAAGTTTTCAAGTTTTAAACTGCAGTGTGTCCTTTTCCTTCCCTCCTCCCCCACCCATCCCGGGCTACCTTGTCAGTTATCCCCCTAGTTGTGTGATGAATTAATAAAGAATGCATGAATGTGAAGTAACAATGACTTTATTGCCTCTGCAAGCAGTGCTCGAATGGGGGAGGGGAGGGTGATTAGTTTACAGGGAAGTAGAGTGAACGGGGGGGAGGGGGCGGAGGGTTCATCAAGGAGAAACAAACAGAAGTTTCACACCGTAGCCTGGGCAGTCACAAAACTGGTTTTCAAAGCTTCTCTGATGCACACCGCGCCCTGCTGTACTCTTCTAACTGCCCTGGTGTCTGGCTGCGCGTAATCAGCGGCCAGGCGATTTGCCTCAACCTCCCACCCTGCCATAAATGTCTCCCCCTTACTCTCACAGATATTGTGGAGTGCACAGCAAGCAGCAATAACAATTGGAATATTGGCTTTGATGTGGTCTATCCGAGTCAGTAAACTGCACCAGCGCACTTTTAAACGTCCAAATGCACATTCCACCACCATTCGGCACTTGCTCAGCCTATAGTTGAACAGGTCCTGACTACTGTCCAGGCTGCCTGTGTACGGCTTCATGAGCCATGGCATTAAGGGGTAGGCTGGGTCCCCAAGGATAATGATAGGCATTTCAACATCCCCAACGGTTATTTTCTGGTCCGGGAAGAAAGTCCCTTCCTCCAGCTTTTGAAACAGACCAGAGTTCCTGAAGATGCAAACATCATGTACCTTTCCCGGCCATCCCACATTGAAGTTAGTGAAACGTCCCTTGTGATCCACCAGGACTTGCAGCAGCATTGAAAAGAATCCCTTGCGGTTTATGTACTCGGTGGCTTGGTGCTCCGGTGCCAAGATAGGGATATGGGTTCCGTCTATCGCCCCACCACAGTTTGGGAATCCCATTGCAGCAAAGCCATCCACTATGACCTGCACGTTTCCCAGAGTCACTACCCTTGATATCAGCAGGTCTTTGATTGCGTTGGCTACTTGGATCACAGCAGCCCCCACAGTAGATTTGCCCACTCCAAATTGATTCCCAACTGACCGGTAGCTGTCTGGCGTTGCAAGCTTCCAGAGGGCTATCGCCACTCACTTCTCAACTGTGAGGGCTGCTCTCATCCTGGTATTCTGGTGCTTCAGGGCAGGGGAAAGCAAGTCACAACGTTCTATGAAAGTGCCCTTACGCATGCGAAAGTTTCACAGCCACTGGGAATCGTCCCACACCTGCAACACGGTGCGGTCCCACCAGTCTGTGCTTGTTTCCTGGGCCCAGAATCAGCGTTCCATGGCATGAACCTGCCCCAGTAACACCATGATTTGCACATTGCTGGGGCCTGTACTTTGTGAGAGGTCTATGTCCATGTCAATTTCCTCATCATTCTCGTCGCCGCGCTGCAATCGCTGCAATCACCTCCTCACCTGGTTTTGCTTTGGCATGTTCTGGCTCTGCATATACTCCAGGACAATGCGCGTGGTGTTCATAGTGCCCATAATTGCCACGATGATCTGAGCGGGCTCCATGATCCCAGTGCTATGGCGTCTGGGCTGAAAAAAGGCGCGAAACTATTGTCTGACGGAGGGAGGGAGGGGTGAGTGACGACATGGCTTACAGGGAATTAAAATCAACAAGGGTGGCTGTGCATCAGGGAGAAACACAAACTGTCACACAGAATGGCCCCCCCAAAGATTGAACTTAGAACCCTGAGTTTAGCAGGCCGTTGATTTCACGGAGGGAGGGGGAAGCAAATGAATACAGAACAAATCTGGTCCATCTATTTTTTACATCTTAAGCTGGCAGCAGACGGTGCAGCATGACCGATAGCCGTCAGCATCTTCTGGGTGCTTGGCAGAAAATGCTGTATTACGACTGCTAGCCATCATTGTCAAGACGGTTCAATAGGACTGCCGGCAGGACCGAGTCTCCAGGAGACAAAACATGTCTGCCCAGGTGCCTCTGACCGAACTCACTGAAGAATATGATGATGATGGATATCAATCGTAATACACCATCCACTGCCAAAAGGCAAGGAGCTGCTGCTGAATAGCAATGCAGCCCCACGTCTGCCAGCACCCAGATAGCCGATGACAGCTACCAGTCAAACTGCACCGTCTACTGCCAAAAGGCAATTAGTTGCTGCTGTGTAGCAATGCAGTACCAAGTCTGCCGGCACCCAGATGACATATGGTGACAGTGAGCTGAGCTGAGCTGAGCGGGCTCCATGCTTGCCGTGGTATGTTGTCTGCACAGGTAACCCAGATAAAAAGGCGCGAATTGATTGTCTGCCGTTGCTCTGATGGAGGGGGAGGGGCCTGACGACATGTACCCAGAACCCCCCGCAACACTGTTTTTGCATCATCAGGCATTGGGATCTCAACCCAGAATTCCAATGGGCAGCGGAGACTGCGGGAACTGTGGGATAGCTACCCACAGTGCAACGCTCCGGAAGTCGATGCTAGCCTCAGTACTGTGGACACGGTCCGCCGATTTAATGCACTTAGAGCATTTTATGTGGGGACACACACAATCGACTGTATAAAACTGATTTCTACAAAACCGGCTTCTATAAATTCGACCTAATTTCATAGTGTAGACATACCCTCTGACAAGGGGACTGGAATACAATGTTGCTTCTGCACCTGCACCACCTCCATCTGTGATGATGCTAGATTCTACAGTAAAGCATCATCTTTCCTCTGAAAGCAGACTGCTACAGGAAAACCTATGCGGTGCAGCAAGTGGTAAAGATGGGAGCACTTTACTTCCTAAGGACCAGGTTCTTCTCTCCCATTTACACCAAAGTAATCTGGGGTAATGACTGAACTCATTGAAGTTACTCTCGATTTGCAACACAGCACCACACATGAGTGGAATCTGGCCTTATGTATTAAAGCAGTGCCCTAGCATAAGTGCTAGGAGGTGCAGTATTTTGAGAGAGAGATTAAACCAAGGTCCGGCTGACCATTTGTGGTCATTAAAGATTACTTGTCACTTTGCCTAAGAGAACAGTTGTAAACTCTGGTGTCCTGGTGTAATGCCATTCTGCAGCCTGGTCTATATACAACGTTGCACTGTTTAACTACAATTACTTTTTAAATTGATTTACGTTAAACCACTGCAAAGCCCATTGTGGACATTTAAATCAGTTTGAAATGATTTATGTTATCTTAGCTTAAATTGGTTAATAACCAAATTAACCTAAACTGATATAAGTTAGGTTGAAATCAGGTTAAGAGAATCCACTCAAGGCTTAAAAACATGCATTTAATTCACGTAGTGCAACTTTGTGTGTAGACAGAGCCTAAAGTCCACCAGTCATTTACCAGAGATGGCTTCAGTCCTCCTAAATAAGTGGAGTGTTTTACCCCAGAAGGGGATCTGCTCTTCCGACTGTGCCTCTATCTCTGCACTTACTATGACAGACTATTACTTGTCCCTAGTGCTGTACATGACCTTGTCTGTAGGAGAACTGTGAATTAAACCCAGTTGTCCTAACTTGTAGGTCTGTACTCTATCCATTGGGCCATACTGTATTACCTCACTAGACCACCTGAGTTCTGTATTGGGCTAGACTCCTTTTATACAGACAGTGCCATCAGGAGAAAGGCCTTAAAATCCTGTAAGAGCCCTACATTTAGAAGCAACTAACTTTCCTGGGAGATTTAAAGAAGATTTAGAGCAGAAACAAATATTACAGATAAATGCCATTGCATTTAGCTGGGTCTCTGTGACATTTTTCTCTGCCATGCAATGTTGTATCACCTTGCCCTTGTTTACTCTTTCTTGTTTCTCTATCCTCTTTGCTTTGGTTTTGGTATTTTTCTCAGTATGTTTTCAGAACATGATTTGCTATTCTTATTTTATTGGAATTGTCCTGGTCCTCTTTGTTAATCCTCTCACCCCAGTCCTTGCTTTGTTTTCCTTCAAACAATAGTAATGGTTAATCAAAAAAGGAACACCATGAACTTTTAAAATATCCTGCGTGATGGCTGAAGGACATCCAGCAAGCGTCAAGGGAAAGTGTACAAAGGGGGCATAAAACTCATCTTTGCCCTCCCTGATCCGGGAATAGCTGGTCTAGGGTGTGACAGCTTGAATGGTGCTCCAAGTTACACCAGTTGCTAATGGCCTAAAGGGATCAAAACAGCTGCAGGGGATCACCAGGAATAGCTCAGTCAAAAGCCTTGTGTGCTGTGCCAAGTGAATGGGAAATGCTACCATTCTGATTTATTAGTGTTTTCCACTCGCTCTGTCCAGATCGAAAAGACCGCACTGTACAAGGTGCATGGCAGAAGAGAGACAGGCCCTTTGACTCAAAACTATTAACAATCAGCAATTGCCATAGCAACCCAGTATCACATGCACACACATTTGGGATCTGCAATAATGCCAGTGCTCATCTCTTTGACACATGGCATAAATCACTAAAATAGCTCTTCTGTGACAGGGCCTCCTTCAGTATGATCTGAATAAAGACATTGACTTGTATATAGCCAGTTCTCTGATCACAGAAAGAGAGAGGATGCTGGGGTGGAACTGAGCTGGCCTCACAGCTCCCCTATTAAGCATTACTATTTATAACCTCACATTTGAGCCACTTTGCATAATGGTGAAGGGCATCAATTTAATGATGAACCCCTACTTTTGTTAAGCTCAGGTGGCAGGGCTGGTGGTTTTGGATCATTGGGGCTTTGGGTAAAGTCCCCAGACAGGCATACTCTACACAGTGACAGCAGTTCAGTACATAACCGAGGGATAACCTCAGGGCCCGCTCTAACTTTTTTGCCGCCCCAAGCAAAAAAAAAAAAAAAAAAAAAGAGTGCCGCCCTCCATAGCGCTGCCATAATACACACCCTCAGCACCGCGACGCCACCCTGCCCCCACGGAGCGCCGCTGAACCCCCCCGCCGAACCTCCCCAGCCCCCCACGGAGTGCCGCCAAACCCCCCCGCCGAACCTCCCCAGCCCCCCACGGAGCGCCGCCGAACCCCCCCAGCCCTCTGTGGAGCGCCACACCACCGAACCCCCCCCCCCCCGCCAAATCCCCCAGCCCCCCGCGGAGCACCATGCAGCCGAACTCCCCCCACCCCCTGCAGAGCGCCACCGAATGCCGCGCAGCTGAACCCCCCCCCCCCCCCCGCGGAGCGCTGCCGAATGCCATGCTGCTGAATGCCGTGCTGCCGAAGCCCCCGGCCAAGCGCCACCGAACACCCCCCCCGCGGAGCGCCACACCGCACTGCTGAATCCCCCCGCCGAGCGCCGCGCTGCCGAACCCCCCAGCTGCCACACACACCTCCAGTCAAGCGCCACGCCGCCAAACATCCCCACCGGCGAGCTGCACTGCCAAACACCCCCCTGCAGAGTGCCCCACCGTGCCACCATACTCCCCCCTGCGGAGCACCACTGCTGAATCCCCCCTCCCAGTGCCCCCCGCATGCCCAGCCGCCGAAACAAAAACAAACCCACCCCGAGCGCCACCCGACCGAACCTCCCCCCCCCAAAAAAAAACCCTGAGGCCCCCCGCCACCCCAAGATTGGCCGCCCCTTACCAGGTGCCGCCCCAAGCACATGCTTGGTTGGCTGGTGCCTGGAGCCGGCTCTGGATAACCTGATGCAGAGAGTACCAAACTAAGAAGAGACCTTGTGGGAATTCCTGGCCCCACTGAAGTTAGTGGGAATTTTGCCATTGACTTCAATGGGGTCAGGATTTCAGTTCTGGATGTTATTCCCAGCTCTGCCACTGATTAAGTGTGTGTGACATTGGGCAAATCACTTGAACTCTCCATGTCTCAGTTTCCTCCTGTGTCAAATGGAGATAGTGGTACTTACCCTCCTTTGTAAGGCACTTTGAAATCTATGGCTAAACCAAGTTTAGTTTGGGAATATTGCCTTTTAGGTTTCAAATTTCATATCAGTCCTGCAACCCTGCCCTCTGGTAAAAGCAAGTGGCCTCTGATGATTTGCTAGAGCTGGGTAAATAGTGCAAAAAAATATCCTGCAAATATTCACTCCAATTTTTAAATGTCTTAATTTCTGCCATGTTTGTGCCCCTTTTGGGGTGTGCTTCCCCTGAGCATTCAGGTGATTGAGTATTACTGGCACCAATACTAAGGGAAATGAAATTTCAAAGGCATGATTTAGTAGTAGCATTTGTTCAGCACCAACAACGTGCTCAATGCTGTACTGCACACACAATAAAGATAGTCCCTGTTCTTTTTTGATAAGTTTACAAGTTTGGTTGATAAATGTAATAGTGTTGATGTAATATACTTAGATTTCTGTAAGGCACTTGACTGGGTACTGCATGACACTGATTAAGAAACTAGAACAATACAAAATTAACATAGTCAGGATTAAAAACTGGATAATTGACAAATCTCAGAACATAACTGTAAATGGAGAATTATCATCAGATGGTTTTTTTTCCTAGGGGGAGGTCCCACAGGGCCTTTAACTATTTAACATTTTTATTAGTCACCTGGAAGAAAACATAAAATCATTACTGATAAAGTTTGCAACTGACACAAAGTTTGCAGATGGAGGAATGGTAAATAATAAAGAGGATAGGACACTGACACAGAGCAATCTGGATCAGTTGGTAAGCTGCTGTAAGCAAAGAATAGCCATTTTAATATGGCTGAATGTCATACATCTAGAATCAAAGAACATAGGCCATGCTTACAGGATAGGAAACTAATTTAGCTATGATCTTGGAGTCATCGTGGATAGTTCTCCGAAGACGTCCATGCAGTGTGCAGCGGCAGTCAAAAAAGGAAACAGGATGTTAGGAATCATTAAAAAATGGATAGAAAATAAGATGGAGAATATCTTATTGCCTTTATATAAATCCATGGTATGCTCACATCTTGAATACTGCATACAGATGTGGTCTCATCTCAAAAAAGACATATTGGCATTAGAAAAAGGTAATATAATATAAGAACTAGGAGCCACCAAATGAAATTAATGGGCAGCAGGCTTAAAACAAATAAAAGGAAGTTCTTCTTCACACAGTGCACAGTCGACCTGTGGAACTCCTTGCCTGAGGAGGTTGTGAAGGCTAGGACTATAACAGCGTTTAAAAGAGAACTGGATAAATTCATGGAGGGTAAGTCCATTAATGGCTATTAGCCAGGATGGGTGAGGAATGATGTCCCTAGCCTCTGTTTGTCAGAGGATGGAGATGGATGGCAGGAGAGAGATCACTTGATCATTACCTGTTAGGTTCACTTCCTCTGGGGCACCTGAGATTGGCCACTGCCAGTAGACAGGATACTGGGCTGGATGGACCTTTGGCCCCAGTATGGCCGTTCTTATGTTATGTTCTCTATCCTGGGAAGCAGTTATTCTGAAAAAGAGTTGGAGGTCATGGTGGATAATCAGCTGAATATGAGCTCCCAGGGTGACACTGTGACCACAAAAGCTAATGCAATCCTTGGGTGCATAAACAGGGGAATCTTGAGTACAAGTAGAGAGGTTATTTTACCTCTGTATTTGGCACAAGTGCAACTGTTACCAAATGTTGTGCCCAGGCCTTGTGTCTACAATTCAAGAAGGATGTTGGTGAGCTGGAGCAGGTTCAGAGAAGAGCTACAAGAATAATTAAAGGATTGGAAAATATGATTTATAGTGATAGACTCAAAGAAAAAGAAAAGTAGCCAAAGAAAATGAATTTTACATTCACACATGTGAGCATTTATGTTGGAAATGCCTGTGCACTCATCCAATCAAAAAACAGAAGTAATACCATGTGACATATCTGACCAGTCACAGTTAACCAACACAGCTCACAGAAAATGTCAGACAGATGATTCATTACATCTTATTGGCTCAGCTGGACTTACTGTCTGTGGGTAGCCAAACACATATGCCTGTCAAAAGATATGCTGAAGATACTTGAAGGGGAGCTCTGTGTAAGCTCGAAAGCTTATCTCTCTCACCAACAGACATCCAGTAAAAGATATTACCTCTCCCAACTTTTCTCTCTAAAACATATGCTACATATTCTGAGAAGCTTTTTTGTCATGTTAGTGATCTTCACATCCTGATTTGTGGAGGACACCAGTTGCACTTTCTGCCTCTCCCATGTACTAAATAAGAGACCTCATTTTGCTACTTAAAACCCAGAGTCATGTTGCAAGTCCACATTGTTGACCCAGAGGTGCCACATGTCACACCACACTACCTCAGCTTCACACAACGCAAATGTCCATTTAAAAAAAAATAGTGATTTGTTTCCTCTCATTGAGATGCTGTGGTGGTGGTGTGATAACAGCAATTATGGGATAATCAGTTGAATATGGAAGTAAATAGCAGTTTGCTTTAATCAGGCCTCATTAATTAATCACTGATCCGTCATGCCAATAAATGTGAAAAATGTGCTACTGTTTGATGTTAAAATATTTCTGCTCACTGATCAGCATGATAAATGATGGCTCATCTAATGAATTACATGTGTTTTTTCTGGACTGACATTTCATATTTCTGCAACAAAATGATGAGTCAAGTATAGTTGACGATTAAAGTACAGTGGAGAGGGTAATCCAAAGGGTCTGCTTCTGAGCTCATGCCAGTTTTACACTGGAGTGACTCCTGATTCACACAGGTATAAGTGAAAGAGGAACCTGGACCAGAGATTAAAGTACAGCACTGAACTGCCAAGACAGAACAGAGTGTAATGGCTGCCTTCCACAGCACAACTGAAAAAAAGATCATCAGTTTCTCAGCCTCGATTTTAAATAATTTTGTGCTCCAGAAAGGTGACAGACTGGCAAGTCCAGACAGAATCATGGAGCTGTGACCCAAAATGGGGTGTTTTCTGAGAATTAAAGATTTCATGGGAGAGCGGATGTAGTCATCTCATAATTACATTTGTAGCTATCGCTACATCATAAGCCCTATTTTCATACACATCCACTACACCTCCAAACTTCCCCCAAAGAACCGTAGCTTCACATTTTTCATGCCACTTCTCATTCTAGTGTGCAGTCTTTTTGGAAAATTAGGTAAAAATCAGACAAAAAGAAAGGACATGGAAGAGGGGCCCAAGGAGATAGACGGTTAATATGGGGGCAGGGTTGTGTGCAGTGGACCTTAGGAGACAAAAGTATGGACTGGGAAAGGCAGAGGCCCAGATCCTAAAGGTATTTAGATCCTAACTTCCATTGATTTCGATGGAAGTTAGGAGTCATAATACCTTTGATAATCTGGTTCTTAATTCCCATTCAAATCCATGGGTAGGGCCCTACCAATTTCATGACCGTGAAAAACGTGTCACGGACCGTGAAATAAGCCCTTCCCCATGAAATCTGATCTCCCCCTTGCTGCTTGGAGTGACCTAGCCAGGGGGCTCCTAGCTACAAGTCCCCACCCAGCTGGGGTGGGACAGGACTTGTCCTTCCTTTGCATGGCAACTCTCAAGGGTCAGGAGCGGGGAGATCAGACCCACCTTCAAGTGCCTCCCCCTGCTGCAGGAAGCTCCAGTGCTGGGCAACAGCCCTGAAGGTTCCTGCAACTAGAGGAGGTTTGTAGACGTGGGTCCGATCTCCCCCTGCTGCTGGAAGTGCTCCAGCTTGGGGGCCCCTAGCTGCGAGTCCCTGCTGCGAGAAAAGGGACCCCCCAGGGTTATAACATGGATTTCACCTTACATATTAAAAGAAAATACCCAACTCCTATATACAGGTAGGTTATGATATAGTTAAATAGACAAATTAGTAAACTACATGCACTTGTACAAAACCTACACCAACTTATGAACAACACATTTCATACCCCAAACAGATTGATTACTCATAACAACTTTCTTCTAATCCACCAACACAATGTACTATGAGAGTCCATAGACTCTGCCTTAATTATTGAACCCTGGGGTTATATTATTTGTAAAATCCTTACTAAACGTTTGATATAAAGTACGTAAGCCAATGGTCTCAGTGAGCTCTCTGCTGCCATCTATTGATGAGCAGAAGAAAATACCTCATAAACCAACCTCATTTGCAAAGGCAACATCCACTGTGCCGGGGTAATCATTTTTCGCCATTTGGGGTTAGAATTAACTTCAGTCTTGGATATATGAGTAAAGAAATGTTGCTATCCCTACTGTGTGCCCAAAGAGAAGCAGAACTGTATGTAATGTGCCCTGATTGTGGGGTCTCCATAATGTATACCTCAATTTCAAAGCACTGGGTAATGAGCCAAAATCCAATTGAAAGAAAGCAGAGACCGGTGCTTCTGTTTGTTGATGTGGATTTTAGTTAAGGGTTATATATGTTATTTAAACCCTCTCAACAGAATTTAAAGATAGAGTTCAACAGACTCATCTAAGAGTTCCTTTCTTGGCCCAGTGATTATTACAGCTGAAATCACTAATAGCTGTTCCAGAGAGTAGACCCTTACACCTGGTGTGTAGATAGTGTTGTGGTGAAATATAGCATAGAAAAGGAAGCAGAGAGGTTCTCTCCTACCCAGGGAAATTCCTAGAACTGTAATCACTATGATGAAAGACCACCCAAAGAGGTAGTGGTGAGAGGCAACCATTATCTAGCAATCTTACAGCTATGATTTCTAATAGCTGAGGTAGGTGCTCATGCACTGTATGACCAGAGTAGACAGGCAGAGTAAGAGTTGAGAGATGCCAAAAAGTAATGGTAGCAGCAGCTGCAGCAGCAAGAAGTGAACATAAGAATGGTCCATCTAGCCCAGTATCTTGTCTTATGACAGTGGCCAATGCCAGGTGCTTCAGAGAGAATGAACAGAACAGGGGAATTATTGCATGATCCATTCCCTATTGTCCACTCCCAGCTTCTGGCAATCAGAGGCTAGGGACACCCAATAGCCGTTGATGGACCTATCTTCCAGGAACTTATCTAGTTCTTTATTGAACCCTGTTATAATTTTGGCCTCCACATCCCCTGGCAAGGAGTTCCACAGGTTGACTATGCATTGTGAGAAGAAGTACTTCCTTTTGTTTGTTTTAAACCTGTTGCCTATCAGGGCCGGCTCCAGGCACCAGCCTGGCAAGCAGGTGCTTGGGGCGGCCACTCCGGAGAGGGGCGGCATGTCCAGCTATTCAGCAGCAATTCGGCGGATGGTCCCTCACTCCCACTCAGAGTGAAGGACCTCCCGCCGAATTGCCGCCGCAGATCGCAATCGCGATTGTGGGTTTTTTGGGTTTTTTTGGCTGCTTGGGGCGGCCCAAACCCTGGAGCTGGCCCTGTTGCCTATTAATTTCATTGGTTCTTGTGTTATGTGAAGGAGTAAATAACTCCTCCTTATTCACTTTCTCCACACCATTAATGATTTTATAAACCTCTACGATACCCTCCTTAGTCGACTCTTTTCCAAGCTGAAAAATCTGTGTCTTTTTAATCTCTCCTCTTAATCATCTTTGTTGCCCTTTTCTGTACCTTTTCCAATTCTAATATATCTTTTTTGAGATGGGGGGACCAGAACTGCATGCAGCATTCAAGATGTGGGTGTATCATGGATTTATATAGTAGCATTATGATATTTTCCAGCTTATTAACTAGCCCTTTCCTATTGGTTCCTAACATTCTGTTAATGTTTTTGACTGTCACTGCACACTGAGTGGATGTTTTCAGAGAGCTATTCACATCATTTTGTATGTATAGTTGGGATTATGTTTTAAAATGTGCATTACTTTGCATTTATCAACATTGAATTTCATCTGCTATTTTGTTGTCCAGTCACTTAGTTTTGTGTGATCTCATAGTCAGCTTTGGACTTACCTATCCTGAGTAATTTTGTATTGTCTGCAAACTTTGCCATCTCCCTGTTTATCCCTTTTTCCCAGATCATTTATGAATACGTTGAACAGCACTGGTCCCAGTACAGATCCCTATTTACTGCTCTCCATTCTGTAAACTGACCATTTATTCCTACCTTTTGTTTCCTATCTTTTAACCTGTTACTGATCTGTGACAGGACTGTCCCTCTCATCCCATGACTGCGTATTTTGCTTAAGAGCCTTTGGTGAGTGACCTTACCAAAGACTTTCTGAAAGTCCAAGTACACTATATCCACTGGATCACCCTTTCCCACATGTGTGTTGACCCCTCAAAGAATTCTAGTAGATTGGTGAGGCATGTTTTCACTTTACAAAAATTTCTCCAACAAATCATGTTCATCTATGTGTCTGACAATTCTGTTCTTTACTATAGTTTCAAACGATTTGCTGGGAACTGAAGTTGGGCTTTTTGGCCTGTAGTTGCCAGGATCGCCTCGGGCACCTTGTTTAAAAAATTGGTGTCCCATTAGCTATCTTCCAGTCATTTGGTACAGAAGCAGATTTAAATGGAAGGTTACATATGTCAGTTAGTAGTTCTGCAATTTCATATTTGAGTTCCTCCAGGTGGCATGATGAGAGGTGCCAGTGGTCAATGAGAAAATGGCAGCAAAGCATCTATTCACAGGAGCCAAGCACACTCATCCTCCTCCCCGGGGACTGGAGGTGAACCCACCTGAATGCACCCATGGACTCTGGGACTTTGCTCACATCTGACAACAATCTGTGAGTGGGGTGCAGTGAAAGGAAGGATATAGAGGCATATTAAAGGGATATTTGTCCATTGGATTTTCACACCAAAAGGTGGGGAAACTGAAGCAAAGGACTACTGCCCAAGATATTGTGGGGTGGGTGACCTACTTATTATTTGCATACTTTTGAGTCATTGGTGTTCTGTTTTCCTGAATTAATTTCTCCCCCTCATAAAAGATCCAGTGCTTGCAAGTGGGAAAGTTTTGACTATTAAGGGTGCTGAGGGGATGTATTTAGTTTTAGCAGTTTTCTGGGTGGGGACTTGAGACATTATTTTCTTTGTACTCTTAAGAGAAACCACTAGATGTTGAACCAAACTTTTATTGCTGCCAACAACACCTGGCAGAAGAGTTACAGATATATAAAATCAACAGTTTACATCCAGCAGCACATTTCCATTACAGAAAAAAACAAGGTAGCAAAATTAAGATCAGATTGATGGAATAAGGCAGCTGGGAGGATAGTGAATGATGAAAGATAATACAGCAGGGGAGAACTGCCAGAAACTTTTAAAGGTTAATTTCCAGAGTTTCCAACATGTAGTTTTTTTTTAAAAGGTGTAAAGTATTTTGATAGTAAGCATAATATTGAGTTGTTTTGATTGCTAGATCATCTCCATTGAAATATATGTTCATCTTTATTTCTGATCATGAAAAAAAATTCCAGTGCAAGTATAGAAAATAATTGAGTTTATTGATTATGTGACAAGGACTGATTCTCCTCTCAGGCACATTGGGTTTACACCAATATAACTGCATTGAGCCTTGTTCTCATTTACCTTAAAGCTGATTTACAATTGTAAAAGGTGCCTTAGTGTAAACCAGAATCAGGCCCTACTGACTTTATCTTACACCAATGTAAGGAAGATTAGAATCAGACCTGTAGTACTAGTGAAACTACAATCCATGACATTTTCAGTAAGAATGTATAAACTATACTCTGATAAGTTTCAGAGTAACAGCCGTGTTAGTCTGTATCCGCAAAAAGAAGAACTGGAGTACTTGTGGCACCTTAGAGACTAACAAATTTATTAGAGCATAAGCTTTCGTGGACTACAGCCCACTTCTTCGGATGCATCCGAAGAAGTGGGCTGTAGTCCACGAAAGCTTATGCTCTAATAAATTTGTTAGTCTCTAAGGTGCCACAAGTACTCCTGTTCTTCTTTATACTCTGATAATTTGCAATAACTGTGAAATCATTAAATGTAGTTGTACTGAGTGAAAATGTCAGTTTTGGCACAATAAACCTTTAAAAAAATGATGCTATTGTGGAAGTGCTGATCGTGACTCTTTTGTTAAGGTGGAATTGAGCTGTGTAATTAAAATAGGGATTTGATTTCTTTGTTATGTATGGAGAATATAATGTCCTCACCAATCTTAACACACTCTCTGAGTGAAGAATTAATATTTTGAACATTTACAAGTAAATCTAGACTTGTAAATTGGATTAAGAATTAAAATTAATTTTGAAATGAGAAATACAGTACTCTGTAAGATTTTTTTTGTACTGAGCAATCTTTACATAACAATACCATTGTGAAGCTGTCTGATTAAAGATGACCATTTGCATGATTGTTGTTACCACTGCTATACAATTGCAACAAATCTTATACAAAGTATGTCATGTAAGTTGTCAATGGTAAATTTATGATTTGCTAAGCATGCTTATCCTGTTTCTATGCATATATCATCTTTGTATCTGAAGTTATGAAAATTAGCTATGTACTTGTATCTTAAACCTGTGTGGTATTCCTGGGTAACACACCCCCTCACCCCCAATAGAATTTACATTAAGGTTATGGTCTTCATAGCATATGCGCAACATGCCTCAGGTGGCATGTGACCAGAATTCATCATTGAATTTGGTCCGCTGGTTGGATCATTAGTTTCTCTGGCCCGGGCCGGGTACTGACAGGGAGGACGACATGAACACTGATCCATGTCCACCAGCTATGTGTGGATGGCCTATCAAGGACACTCCACTCTCACAATGGGCCATTGAAGAAACTCATCCCACCCAGTAGGTCTTCCTGTGGATGCCTCAGACAGCGAGGAGCGAATGGCTACCTCCTGTGATTCAGCAAACCATGTAAGGACATGTGATATGCTCATGAGATGCTGGACTCCATCTTTGGCCAGTAAATTTCCATTCATCGGAGCTGTGGGCTTTGTTTAGGACAGTAAATTTCCAAGCACATGGCAGAAGATATAAAAAGACACCTAAAACATCTCCATGTTGCCTCTTTCCTGCTCTGATTCTCTGGACTGTGGATTTACAACTAAAAGGAGTATCTTGGACTGAGGAGCTTCCAGTCTTTTGGAAATTACTAGAGAGACTTCACAAGTCAACAGTCCATTCCATCACTGCTACAAATCTGATATAAGGACTTCGCAATTATTTGTATTGATCTGATCTATTAACCATTTATAACTCTCTTATTTTCTTTTATTAATCTTTGCTTAGTTACTAAAGATTGGCTGACAGTATGATATTTTGGTAAGATCTGAGATTCATACTGACCTGGGGATATGCATCTGATCCTTTGGGATTAGAAAGAACCTCCACATATGGTGAAATGGGTTTTCAATAACCTGGATGGGAGTCAAGGGCTGGAATGCTTAAAGGGGACTGTGTTTGGCTTCTGGTTAACCAGTGTGGTGCTGCAGAAGCTCTTTTGTTACTGGTTTGGTGAATCTAATTACAGAGTAAACCACCGGCTCTGGGGATTGCCTGCCCTATTTCTTGCAGTCTGCCCTGAAATTGGCATTATCAGTGTGGTCTATCACAGGGACTCAGTCACATCCATAATTACAATATAACAAAACAATAATTACATAATGCAGGCTGTTAAAACTTCCCCTATAGTGAGAGCTCATTGAAATCTTGGGTATGATCCCAATCCTCACTGGAGCCCCTTTGCACCATCTTAAAAGGCCAGAGTGGTATAAAAAGGCTCTAGAAAGGAAACCCACAGCAGCTGCCATAATGTAGACAGATCTCCAGTGCTGTCTAAATTACAACAGGGGCCTCTCCAGTCCCCAAAGCTGCCCAGGATTGGGATGGTGCAATGATGGTTTAAAGCCACTATGACACCTTCCTCCCACCCTGAACTGCAAGTTTTGTGCTGTGCCTCTTAAGGGCATGACAAAGAATTGCACTCCTGCGTGTAGGCTACATATGAAGAAATTGTGTTGTAATTAATATATTATTAATGATCATTATATCTAATTGTAATGATCATGGAGGCATTAGTCCTGGCCTCGATTTCAGAATGAGTTGAGCTGCTCTCTCCCCACGCTCATTTCATCAGTGTTAGCCAGATAGGATGAACTTTTGTTCAAATACTCTGATCTACTTTCTTTCTTTTCCTCTCCTCCTAATTCTTGACCCTTATTTTTCTATGAATGAGACAAAATAGAGTACAAACGCTCTTGCTCTATCGGGAAATTTAATCTTGGATGTTCAAAACACTGGTGGCTTTGTGGTTAGTGCTTAATGCACAGTTTTGGGAGGCGATACACCTGGCTCCTACTCTCTGCTCCATCATAAACATCCTTGTGCTCGTTACTTGGGGCTTAGTTCTGACACCAACAGGAGTTCATGGTGTTTACCATCTTGCTGGAAGTGCCTCGCAACTTGCAAGACCAGGTCCCTGATCCCTTTGTGTCTCCATTTCTATTCTGTTCTGTGTGGGTTCTGTCATCACCTTCGTTGTCTGGTTTCTGAGCACATTCCAGGAGTGCATTAAGTGGCATGAGTAACGTATGTCACATGTGGTTTGTTCTTTCTCTCGTCCTCTCCCCAGGAAGAGAATTGCATGTGCAGTGGAGTGTTCGGGTTGGTAGGGTTTAATAAGTACCTGCTATTATGTCACAGTCATAGTGTTTAAGACCAGAAGGGGCCTCCAGATCATCTAGTCTGACCTCTTCAATATCACAGGCCAACACCACCACCCAAGACCCACACACTAAACCCAACAACCAAAATGTGGCTCAAGTAAATGAGACCCACAGGAGACTAGATTATTATGTGCCCCAGGAAGAGTATAGGAGGGACTCCTGAGGCCCCTGCAATGTCAGGGAAATGATTAAGTGAGATATACCCAGATAATCCTGGCAAGTGATCTGTACCCACATGCTGCAGAGGAAGTAAAAAAAACTCCAGGGTCACTGGCAATCTGATCTGGGGGGAAATTCCTTTCCAACCCCATGTAGGGGGATCGGTTAGACCCTGAGCATGTGATCAAGACCCAGCCACAGGGCCGGCTCCAGGCACCACGTCCAGGCATTCGGCGGCAATTCGGCGGACGGTCCCTCACTCCCACTGGGAGCAAAGGACCTGCTGCCGCAGATCGCGATTGCGGCTTTTTTTTTTTTTTTTTTTTGGCTGCTTGGGGCGGCCAAAACCCTGGAGCCGGCCCTGCCCAGCCAGCCCAGCCCCTGAGAGAGAGAATGTTCGGTGCCACCTCAGAGCCCCTGGCCCACCCTGCCTGTGGTGGGGCGACGACTCACTGGCCCTGCCTCTGCTGGTCATCCAGAGAATTAGCTCTTTCCAGCCTGGAGAACCCTCTCCGGGCTGGTGTCTCACCTGCCGCTGGCCCCATGTCCTTCCCAGACCCCGCTGCCCTTTGCCCAGGGGTTCTGCCCTCTGCAGTACCCCCTCACTCTGGGTCTCCCCTCCTAGGGGAACCCCCAACCCCCACCTTGCCTCAGTGGCTACTGCCAGTCTCCATTTAGCCCCTGCTCACTGGGACTCCCCAGCCCTGCTCCACTCAGGCAGCCTGTAAATCACTCATCATCGGCAAGGGAGGTTGGACCAGCTGCCTCTGCCTATTCCTGGGTTGCCCCTCTGCAGCCCTAGTATGCTTTTGTGGGCCCTTAACTCGGCCTGCAGCCTGGGGCTTTGCTAGGCTGGAGCACCCCAGCTCTCTCTGCCCTTCTCCAGCACTGCTCCACCCTAGGTATCCTTCTCAGCTCCCAGGCAGCCAGGTCCTTCTCTCTCTGAAGCTAGAAAAAGAGTGTCTTTCTGTCTCTGGCCTTGTAAGGGTGCGGACTCACCCCTGCGGCGCCTCCTGCTGGTCATCTCTGGGAATTAGCTCACTTTCCAGCCAGGAGCGCCCTCTGCAGGCCAGTGATCTGCCTTGCCTCACTCTGGCCCCCATGTCCCTCCCAGGACCCCAGTGCCCTGTTATGTGGGGCGCTGCCCCCTGGCAGTAACCCCTCAGTCTTAGGGTCTCCCCTCCCCAGGGAGCCTCCACCCACTATTCCCACCTCACCTAAGTATAAGGCTACTGCCAGTCATTGTCTAGCCCCACGCCCTGGGACAGACTGCAGTATCAGCCTACTCATCACTGGCAAGGTTGGGTTTGGACCTGCTGCCTTGGCCTACCCCTGGCTGCCCTCTGCAACCCCCCGTACCCCTTGGCCTTCTGCTAGGCTGCAGCCAGGGGCTTTCCAGTCTGGAGCTCCCCAGCCCTCCTCCACTCAGGTACTCTGTCTCTAGCCAATCTCTCTCTGAGTGCAGAGAGAAACCACTTGCTCCTGGCTTCCCTGGCCTTTTTATACAGGCCAGCTGTGGCCTGATTGGGGTGTGGCCCAGCTGCGGCGGCTTCCCCAATCAGCCCAGCTTTTAGAGCTGCAGCCCTCTCCAGGGCAGTTTTCCAGCCCTCCCTGGCAGGAGCGGGTGTCCACCCTGCTACAGGCCCTCAGCCCTCTTATAGGGCCAGCTGTGGCCTAATTGGGGCATGGCCCCACCTGTGGCTGCTTCCGCCAATCAGCCTGGCATTTCTCTGCCACAGCCCTCTCCAGGGCTGCTTTAACCCCCTCAGGACAGGAGCAGGGTGACCACCCCGCTACACTGCCCAGTGTCCCATCTCCAGCCCCAGGGCTGCTGAGCCCTGCCCCACACCATCACAAGCAACCCCATCATAGAATTGCACTCATAAATTTGTCCAGCTGTCTCTTAAGTTGTTTGCCACCACAACTCCTATTGGAAGATTGTTCCAGAACTTCATCCCTGTGATGGGAAGAAACCGTCTTCTAATTTCTAGCCTGAATTTGTTCATGACCAGTTTCTATCCATTTGTTCTTGTGCCAAGATTGTCCTTTAGTTTAAATAGCTCTTCACCCTCCCTGGTATTTACCCCCTAATGTATTTATAGAGAGCAATCATATTTCCTCTCTGCCATCTTTTTGTGATACTAAGACAAGCTCTTCCAGTGTGCTCTCATAGGATAGCCCCTCAATTCCTCTAATCCTCGTCACAGCTCTTCTCTGCACCTGTTCTAGTTTGAATTAATATTTCTTGAACATGGGTGACCAGAACTGTACAAAGTACTCCAGGTGAGGTTTTACAGGGCCTTGTACAATGACATTAATACTTCTCTATCTCTACTGGAAATGCCTTGCTTAAAAAAAATCTTAGGATTGCATTTGCCTTTTTCACAGCTGCATCACATTGGTGGTTCATAGTCATCCTGTGATGGATCCACTCACCCAGGTCTCTCTCCTCCTCTGTCACTTCCAACAGCTGAGCCCCCAGCTTGTAGCATAAATTCTCATTATTAGGCCTAAGTGCATGACCTTACACTGTGCACTATTGAATTTCATCCCATTTCTGTTACTCTAGTCATCAAGGTCATCCACACATTCCTGTATAATATTCTGATCCTCCTCTGTACTGATGATGCCTCCATGCTTGTATTGTCAGCAGATTTCATTAGCATACTCCTTTTTGTGGCAAGGTCATTAATCAAAACATTGAATAAGATTGGTCCCAAGACTGATCCTTGCAGAACTCTGCTAGTAACCTCTGTCCAGTCCGATAATCAATGTTTCAGCACAACCCATTGCCTTCTCCCCTTTAGCCAATGCCTTATCCATCTTACAGTGCTTCCCATCCACCCTGAATAGTGGTCCAACCTCATCCTTCTTTGTGCTTTTTTTATCTATATAACTGAAAAACTCTCTAATTATTTCTTTTAATTCCCTACATTTTCTAACCGCCATGATGTAGCTTTCTTTGCTCTTCAACCCCTTTTTCTGTTTCCTATAGGCTCTCTGCTTGCTCCTAATTACCTTTTTGATGTGATCATTCATCCAGCGGGTCTGGAGCCTTTTCCTACAAGTTTTTTTCTCTTTCTTGGGATGCAAATGTCAGACAGATTTTGCATAGCTGATTTGAAGAAACTCCAAACCTCCTCCACATTGTCTTGAGCTTGTCAGTCCAGCTGACAACTTTAACTAATTCCCTTAATTTCCCAAAGTCTGCCATTTTGAAATAAAAAAACACAGTTGATCACCTGGTTTTGATTATCCTTCCATTTAATTTAAACTGAATCAACTCATGATCACTCGATCCAAAGTTATTTTCTCTCACCAGCTCTTCTATGATGTCTTCACCACTAACTAAAACCAAGACTAAAACGCATCACCTCTTGTTGGTTCAACGATTTGACAAAGAAAACTGTCATCTATCACATCCAGGAATAAGTGGGCCCTACCATTATCAGTAGCTTTTATGCTGCTATTTATGTCCAGGAAGTTAGTCTACCATTATGACCCAATTCCCAAAAGTATTTATCTCTCTAATAATATTAAGGAGATCTCTAGCACATCCAAGTCCAACCTGGAGGTCTATAGCAGACCCCCAATACAATCCCAACAGAACCTCTTTTCTAATCCTTTCCCAAAGTGATTTTGACCCAAACAGATTCTATTTTGTGCATACTATCACTTCTTATTTCTTTACAGTTTATTGCTTCATTGATGTACAACACTACACCATCACCTTTACTTTTATTTCTATTTCACTTAAAGAGCACATGCCCCTCAATACCTGTATTCCAGTCATGAGTGCTATTCCACCACATTTCTATCATCCTTATAATATCTGGTTTGACCTCCAGTAGTTCCAATTCCTCCATTTTATTACCCAGATTCATTGCATTCATGTACAAGAATTTCAGTTGTTTCCCTCAGACTTCAACCAGTTTTCTAGCTTGTGGTATTCCATTATCCCTTACTGTATCTTCCTTTAGCTGATTTTCCTGAACCTGTGTATTGAAGCCAGGTGTGGAGATTTCACAAGTCTCTCCCAACCTACTCCCCTCATCTGCTAGTTTAAAGACCTTCTTATCAGTTGTGCCAACCTTTATCCCAGAAGGTTAATACCCCAGAAAATCAAGTAGAGTAGATCAGTCAAGAAGAGTCTTCTTTCCTTAAATGTCTCCCAGTGATCATTCATCCCAAAACCTTCCTCATAGCACCAATCTTTGAATCAACTATTCATTTGTTATGCTTTTGCCCAGCTTCTCTAGGGACTGGGAGTATTCTGCGGAAAATCATGTGAGCTTCCACTTCTTTAAGCATCTCACCTAACTGAGCGTAGTCATCCTGGATCCATTCCAATGGGAATCCAGCCGGACTGTCATTCATCCCAACATACAGCACAATCAGGGGATTTTTGCCCATGCCCATCAGGATCCTCTTTGGCCTCAGATCCACATCTTGTGTCCTTGCTCCTGGCAGACAGCAGACTCTGCTGTTCTCTGGACCTGGTTTGGTGACAGGCCTGTTGATTCATTTGAATATGGAGTCCCCGATCACCCAGACCTGACTCTTCCTGACGTTGCTACAAATCTGTTTTATGTTCTTTCTCACAGTCCCATCCTCAGTTTTCCTTAGGCTCTGGTGCCTGGCTATCTCCATCATTTCTTCCTCTCTCCTGCAGGGACTGGCTTCTCTTCTTTTCTTCCTTGCCACCCCTTCCTCTGCCTGTTTCTCCTTCTCATTCCCCAGTACAATAAATCTGTTACTCAATTCAATTTTACCACTACTTGCTAGTCTCTTCCTCTGCTTTGTGGTCACATTCTTCCATATCTCCTTCCTCTTCTGGCAGTCCTCCCTCCAATTTCTGTTAGTCATATTTTTCTGTTTATATTAGAAATTTTGAATATAATTGGAATAATAATAATAATACTGACCTCATAGGACAGGTAAATGAATTGGTGTTTGTAGAGCACAATAAGACCCTCTGATGGAAGATGCCATATGCAAGACCCAGTCTTCCAAAGTGATGAGCACTACTTGCAAAGTGCTAGGTGCCCTCAACTTTCTTTTTATTCTTTGTGAATTGAGAATGCTCAGCACTTCATGGGAGGTTCTCAGCATTCTGAAGAATTGGGCCATAAATGCATAGTACTCTTAATGTGCCTTTTTTGGGAAAAGAGCATACCAGTAGCCCAGATAGGATTAGTGGGATCCTGACCATCACCCTCTAGACATTTGCCATTAGTGGATAAGAAAATGTGACAAAGTTCCTCCTCTATCTTGGTGGGTCCTGCGCTTATTGGCGGATTTTCTTGCCTCAGAGATTCACCATGTGGGTTGGGAAATAGCCCAGAGACCTTCCCCTCTGGAAGAACCCACAGCCCAGGTCAATTGGGAGGTTTGGGGGGAACCCGGGCCCGCCCTCTACTCCGGGTTCCAGCCCAGGGCCCTGTGGACTGCAGCTGTCTATAGTGCCTCCTGTAACAGCTGCATGACAGCTACAACTCCCTGGGCTACTTCCCCAAGGCCTCCTCCAAACACCTTCCTTATTCTCACCACAGGACCTTCCTCCTGGTGTCTGATAATAACACTTGTGCTCCTCAGTCCTCCAGCAGAACACCCTCTCAGCTCCTTGCGCCTCTTGCTCCCAGCTCCTCACACTCACACCACAAACTGAAGTGAGCTCCTTTTAAAACCCAGGTGCCCTGATTAGCCTGCCTTAATTGATTCTAGCAGCTTCTTCTTAATTGGCTCCAGGTGTCTTAATTAGCCTGCCTGCTTTAACTGGTTCTAGCAGGTTCCTGATTACTCTAGTGCAGCCCCTGCTCTGGTCACTCAGGGAACAGAAAACTACTCATCCAGTGACCAGTATATTTGCCCTCTACCAGACTCCTGTACCCCACTGGTCTGGGTCTGTCACAAAAATCATTAAAGGCCTAATCTTGAGATGTTGGAGTGAATGGGAATTTTGCCATTGACTTAAGTGGGAGCAGTAGCAAGCCTTCCTGCCATAGCAATGCTTGAATAGTGACACACATTTCACTGCTGCTAGCTGAAGAAGGTGGGCTGAAAGGAGAGCATACATCACTTTTTCAATTCCATTTTGAGCACTGGTTAATGGCGTGGCTATGATTAAGTCTTCCCAGCTATTTCTGTTCCAATATGTTCTGCCAATTGACAATGTCACATATTGAATCAACGCTGAAATTTTTTTTATCAGTGGATTAAAATGTTATTAGCAACACCAACAACGTGAATCCTATTCAGTTTCAAAAAATGAATAATAAAATAGCTTCAGGTCCAATGTCTGCTTGTGAATTCTCCTGTCAATGTTTGTGGTTTTCCTATTTTAAAAGAAGTTTTTTGCTTTCTTCTGTTGCTGTCTGAAAACCCACCACAAACAGCAGGCGCAAATGACTATATTCAAAGGCCCAAATCCTCAATGGTATTTAGGTGCCTAACTCCCATTGAAATCAAAGGGAGTCAGGCCTCTAAACTCCTTTGAGAATCTGGGCCAAAGTGCTGTCAAATGCACAAAGTAAAAAATCTGAGCAAATATTTTCCTGGTCAATTGTAGTCAGCACAGTGGTTACTTGTGAAATAGTAGGTGCATCCCAATATACATTGGGGAAATAGGGACAGATTCTGATCTCTTTCCTCACCTTCAGAAGTACCTGACTCCATGAATAGTCCCACTTAAATAGATAGGACTCTTTGAGGAGTAAGGTTCCATATGCTGGTGGACTCGATAACCAACCTGGGGAAAATAATTGGCCATACCCACATCAGTTCATAGCCCCTGGCCTCAGGGCTCTGTTTATTGTCCAACAAAAAAAAGGAAATATAGAGTGAAAACATAAAGTGACAGTCCTGTTGCCAACACCCTAATCTCTGGCAGTTTAGTAGTCAAAGCCTCCACCCAGGCTACAGGCGTTCACAGGGCCTCTCAGGACCTCACAGTCCTCTGCTGCAGTTACAGGAAATGTTCTTCCAGCTCTCTCCTGGTCCCAAGCTCTCTCATGGAACTGAGACCCACATCTATATCGCCTAGCTAGGATTCATCAAACCTAATCACCTGATGCTGCCCAGATGAGTCGGATGATTTGGACTCCTCTCCAGAATCAGGCAGGCTGCTTTCCAAACCTCTTGGTCCTAAAAGGGGCAGGCCATCCTATTACAATGCAATTCAGGGTGAGTAAAGACATCAGCATCTGGCTCAAAGAAACAGTAAAAATAGCTTTAAAGGAATCATAATTAACTGCAGAGGGAACAATTTGTTTTACTGCCAAATTACAGTTTAATTTCATTCTACATAGATACCATGTACCATGATCCCAAGACCATAATCTTTAGACCATAAGAAAATGGAAGTACTGTACATCTCTCAGATGAAGTGAAAAACAATAGAAACATGTCTAAAAGGTTAAAAGCAGACAATCGTTACACTGACAAAACAGGAACCTAAGAAAAGCTTACAGACAAGTTTACACCTTCAGCACTGTTAGCTTTTCACAACTTCTAGCCTGTTTCATTTGCAGCTGATAAAGAAATTATCTCAGACAGAAAGCTAGTCAATTTTATCCAGTACATGACAAGAACATCTTTTTGTGCCTAATACCTTTGGTGGCTGGAAGACATACAGATGAAGACGATGATGCAACAATTTAATAAATTACATGTGAGTAAATGCCCAATATTTATATATAGTAAAAAAATTGATACATACATCTCAAGGAATATAAACAGTTAATATTTTAACTATAAGCTGAATATATTGAAAGTAAAATAATAAGTGGAAGGGGGAAAAAAGCTACAGACATCTTCATAATACAGAAGCCACAGATTTTTTTAAATAAACATTACCCCATTTCAGCAAAGGTAATCACTGCACTTTTGAGACTAATATTTGCACTTTAAAGTGACCTGTCCAACACCACCAAAAAAGTAAACACCAACCCCCTGTTTATTCAGAACTAAAATGATTTTGTATTAAGATGGTTGCTGAGAGGTAAACTGAGATGTGACGTGGCCAACAAAGCATGACTAATCTACCATTTTATAGGTTTTGCACTCATCAGATTCAACTACTGTATGCCAAATTTAAGAGGGTCTCATGCAAAATCCAGCTATAACAATTCATCACAAAATGTTCCCAAATGATGAAAAGTTAAACTTGTTTTCTAAATAACTGACAGATGTCAATCTGTGAATGGGACAGAAATCAATACTGAAAGTTAGAGATGTATGTTTTCCAACTGATACTCTAAAATATACCTGCTGATTTTCTGTTACCTTCTAGCTCACACTAACAATCAATATGTAATATTCCCCACAGCTACAGTGGAGGGCAGTGAATGACAGCTGTAGCATCTGCCTACCTAGATTAACATCAGAGCCAGTACAGCTAACTTTCTATTGTTGCTTAATGGGAAGAAAAAAATAATCACAAAACAAATTCCTATTATGAAGCAATAGAATCCTTCTGATGTACAACATATTTTATATTTATAATATATTTATACTGACTATGATCTCAGTAATGCTATCATGACGATGTGTCTCAGTGGTCTTCTATTTTAAAGTAATTGTCCTAATTGCCTGTAGCATGCAAAGCTTGGAAGAACCAGAAATTCACAGTAAATAGTACAATTTGATTATGCATCTTCTGCCATCCTAAAATTAACCAGAGTACTGAAGACTGTTTGTTTATTTTGCCTATATAATTGACAAAAGTTATGGTTCTGTATACTGTACATTCATAGCAGGATCCCATCTCCATGTGGCACCAACAGGAAGGATCAGGTTACCAACTTTCCACCAAAGTATGCTTTCTAGGGTCTAATGTAATAGACCTGCAAACAGTTGTTTTTAGCTTGAAGTGCAGTGGATCAAGATTTGATGCAATTCTTCTCTCTGCCTCTCAAGAGGTTCTTTTGCTAGCGCATTTTGTAGTCATTAGATACAGACGTTTCGCACAGCTGTCCTTTAAAATCCAAGTCTACTGTGAAATCCAGGTCACGCTGTAATGAAGATTTAGATGGAACATGTAAGTAAGACTATAAGTAGTTTTGTGTGCAAATTTGATTATTTTTATTCAGCCTAAGGCCTGGTCTACACTAGGCGTTTATGTCGAAGTTAGCGCCATTACATCGAATTAACCCTGCACCCGTCCACACTGCGATGCTATTTAGTTCGACATAGAGGTCTCTTTAATTCGACTTCTGTACTCCTCCCCGACGAGGGGAGTAGCGCTAAATTCGACATGGCCATGTTGAATTAGGCTAGGTGTGGATGGAAATCGACGCTAATAGCTCCGGGAGCTATCCCACAGTGCACCACTCTGTTGACGCTCTGGACAGCAGTACGAGCTCGGATGCTCTGACCAGCCACACAGGAAAAGCCCCGGGAAAATTTGAATTTGAATTCCTTTTCCTGTCTGGCCAGTTTGAATCTCATTTCCTGTCTGGACATCGTGGCGATCACAGCAGCACTGGCAACGATGCAGAGCTCTCCAGCAGTGATGGCCGTGCAGTCTGTGAATAGAAAGAGGGCCCCAGCATGGACTGATCGGGAAGTCTTGGATCTCATCGCTGTGTGGGGCGATGAGTCCGTGCTTTCTGAGCTGCGCTCCAAGAAACGGAATGCAAAGATCTATGAGAAGATCTCAAAAGACATGTCAGAGAGAGGATACAGCCGGGATGCAACGCAGTGCCGCGTGAAAATCAAGGAGCTGAGACAAGGCTACCAGAAGACCAAAGAGGCAAACGGACGCTCCGGATCCCATCCCCAGACATCCCGTTTCTACGAGGCACTGCATTCCATCCTCGGTGCAGCCGCCACCACTACCCCACCACTGACCGTGGACTCTGAGGATGGGATATTGTCCACGGCCGGTTCCTCGGACATGTTAGCGGACGGGGAAGATGAGGAAGGAGATGAGGAGGGCGAGGCAGTCGGCAGCGCTCACAACACTGATTTCCCCGACAGCCAGGATCTCTTCATCACCCTTACAGAGATCCCCTACGAAGCGTCCCCAGCCGTTACCCCGGACACAGAATCTGGGGAAGGATCAGCCAGTAAGTGTTGTAAACATCTAAACATTTATTTTTAACAGAACAGGAATATTAACAATTAAAAGAATGGGTTGTTCATGATTACTTTGCCCTAGGCACTTAACCGTTCAGTCATGGGCAGTGCAAGTTTTGAAAAAAAATCTAGCAATGTCCGGTTATCCGTGATTGTCCTGCCCAAGCCGCTCTACTGTTTATTCCCTGCTACTGCAGCTACAGTAAAATGCGGTCTATATGTGCAGGGATAGAGCAGTAATCCTCCCGGGACATCTCGATGAAGCTCTCCTGGAGGTAATTGGAAAGCCGTTGCATGAGGTTCCTGGGGAGAGCGGCCTTATTGGGTCCTCCGAAGTACGACACGTTGCCGCGCCACGAGACTATCAAGTACTCGGGAATCATTGCTCTGCACAGCAGGGCGGCATACGGCCCTGGTCTTTGGAGGCTTTCCCGGAGCATTCTCTCTCTCTCGCTGTCAGAGATCCTCATCAGGGTGATGTCGCCCATGGTGACCTGCTTTGAATTAGGTAGGGGAATGTTAGTGTTGGGACTGCTTGCTCGTTCCTTTACAGAACTGTAACAGCTGGTTTGCAGCCACGCGGTGGAGGCGGGAGAGGGGCTGCCGAAAGGGATTGTTCCTGGGGACAGCCGCGAGGGGGTGGGACAGGGGCAGAGTTCCCGCTTGCCGGATTGCTGGCAGCAGGGACTGACATTGCTTTAAATGTGAAATGAGGCCAGTGGTAATATAAAAGTTTTAAACTGCCACAAGTCTACGGCTTACCATGTCTGCCTGCAACAGAAATTCCGTTGTGCTGCCCCGCTTCTCAAATGTGCTGTGGAAGACCCCAGGCACTGAATGCGAAGGCCGAGAATTCGACCTTGTGCTGAGTGCGCATATGATAGGTGCTGTGCATGGTCTTGTTCACAGAGAAAGACTATGTTCTTTGTTCACAACTACATTTATCTTTCTGAGGAATTCACTCCCTTTTTCCCATTCCCACAGCCACATCTGCGACTGTCTCACAACCTAGCCTGGCATCACACTCCCAGAGGCTAGCGAAGATTAGGCATAGGAAGAAGAGGACACGGGAGGACATGTTCTCTGAACTTATGGCCTGTTCCCAAGCCCAGGCAGCACAGCAGACCCAGTGGCGGGAGAAATTGACCCAAATGCAGCAAGCAAACATGGATCGGGAGGAGAGGTGGCGGCAGGAAGACCAGCAGGCGACTCAAACGCTGCTTGGACTACTGAGGGAGCAAACAGACACGCTCCGGCGCCTTGTGGATGTTCTGCAGGAACGGAGGCAGGAGGACAGAGCCCCGCTGCAGTCCATCTCTAACCGCCCTCCCCCGCCACCAAGTCCCATACCCACCTCACCCAAAGTGCAAAGAAGGAGAGGCGGCAGAGTCCCTGCTAACTCTCACTCCACCCCTGCAGAGAGCTCTAGTAGCAGAAGGCTCTCATTCCCCAAAACTTGAAAAGTTCTTTCCTTCCCGCCTGACACAAGCCCCCGTCCAAGTTTCACCTCCCAGTTCCATGTGTAGTTGATAATAAAAAATACGTTCATGTTAAGTACTGTTTCGATGATGTTCTTTTGGAGGAGGAGGGGAAAGGGGGTTGGTAATTGGACAGGACAGTCGCCTTTGGCAGGGTACATAGGCGGGGGCAGGCACAGCAGCAGGGCACATACACAGTGCAGTGATGCAGTGACTAGTTACTCTGGTTAGTCTGGGAGGTTGTTTTCATGTTATGTGGTGGGGGGTGGGTTGCTCTGTGACTTTGTGGCGGGGGAGGGCAGTTACAGATCTTAAGCGGCGGTCCTTATGCAGGATCACAGAGCCACGCAGCAGGGGATCTGTAACCGTCCTCCCCCTGCCACAAAGTCACATAGCCCCCCCATACACACAGTCCCTATCAGGAGGGGTGACAGGCTCCGTTGAAACAACCATCCCACCGCAGCGGAGCCCGTCAATCCTTGAGTTTAGAAGCTTCATTCGCGTCACTACACTACACCCGCTCCGCACCACAGTCTGCGTCCCAGTTTTAAAAAATTCCCGCGAAAACAGTATTAAAGAAAACGGTGTGCATTAACAAAGTAGAACTATTTTTATTTCGAAACGTGTGTTGGAAGGGGGTGAAGGGGGTATGTAACTGGGTAGGATAGTCAACATTAACTGGGTAAAGAAACGGGGGCAGGTTCAGCTTCTCTGTACACAAACTTAAAAGTCACAGGTTACCCTGCTCACTCAGGAACTTTGCTTTCAAAGCCTCCCGGATGCACAGCGCTTCCCGCTGTTCTCTTCTAATCGCCCGGCTGTCTGGCTGTGCGTAATCAGCAGCCAGGCTATTTTCCTCAACCTCCCACCCTGCCATAAAGGGCTCCCCCTTGCTCTGACAGAGATTGTGGAGCACACAGCAAGCTGCTATAACAATGGGGATATTGGTTTCGCTGAGATCACAGCGAGTCAGTAAGCTTCTCCATCTCCCCTTGAGACGGCCAAAAGCACACTCCACCACCATTCTGCACTTGCTCAGCCGGTAGTTGAAGAGTTCTTTTTCAGTGTCCAGGGCGCCAGTATAGGGCTTCATGAGCCAGGGCATTAGCGGGTAGGCTGGGTCCCCGAGGATGACTATAGGCATCTCCACATCCCCAACAGTTATTTTGTGGTCCGGGAAGTAAATACCTTGTTGCAGCCGTCTAAACAGACCAGAGTTCCTGAAAACACGAGCGTCATGAACCTTGCCCGGCCATCCCACGTAGATGTTGGTAAAACGTCCCCTGTGGTCCACCAGTGCTTGCAGCACCATGGAAAAATAGCCCTTTCGGTTAATGTATTGGGTGGCCTGGTGGTCCAGTGCCAGGATAGGGATTTGAGTTCCATCTATGGCCCCACCGCAGTTTGGGAATCCCATCGCTGCGAAGCCATCTATGATCACCTGCACGTTTCCCAGGGTCACTACCTTTGGCAGCAGTACATCAACGATTGCCTTCGCTACTTGCATCACAACAACCCCCACGGTAGATTTGCCCACCCCAAACTGGTTCGCGACTGACCGGTAGCTGTCTGGCGTTGCAAGCTTCCAGAGGGCTATGGCCACTCGCTTCTGTACACTCAGTGCAGCTCGCAACCGGGTGTCATTGCGCTTCAGGGCAGGGGACAGCAACTCACAAAGTTCCAGGAAAGTTCCCTTCCGCATGCGAAAGTTTCGCAGCCACTGGGATTCATCCCAGACCTGCAGCACTATGCGGTCCCACCACTCAGTGCTTGTTTCCCGTGCCCAGAATCGCCGTTCCACGGCATCAACATGACCCATTGCCATCGTGATGTCCTCGGCGCTGGGTCCCCTGCTTTCTGAGAGGTCTGTGCTACTCTCAGACTTCAGGACATCACCGCGGTGCCGTAGCCTCCTCGCCTGACTTTTCTGCATCTGCCTCAGGGAAACCTGTATGATAAGCTGCGAGGCGTTGAGAGCGGCCACAACTGCAGCGATGGTCGCAGCGTGCTCCATGCTCGCAGTGCTGTGGCATCCGCGCTGTCAATGACTGGAAAAGTGCGCGAACTGATTTCCCGCCGGCGCTTTCAGGGAGGGAGGGCGGGAGTGATGGACGGATGACGACAGTTACCCAAAAGCACCCTCGACACATTTTGTTACCCAGAAGGCATTGCCGGCTACACCCAGAATTCCAATGGGCAGAGGGGACTGCGGGAACTGTGGGATAGCTGACCACAGTGCACCGCTTCGAATGTCGACGCTTTCACCGTTAGTGTGGACTCACAAAGTCGAATTACTGTCCTTAGTGTGGACACAGACGTTCGACTTTGCAATATCGATTCCAAAAATTCGATGCAAGTAAATTCGAACTACTCTCGTAGTGTAGACAAGGCCTAAGAGAGAGTGCAGATTCAGAAAGACATGCATAAGTGTTCTTTTTACCAATGAAGTATGAGAATAAATGGCCCAACAGCATTCACTGGGTAATCTACAACAGTAGAAGCTTTGTACATTCTTCTCAGAGGTTTCTTTATAGGCTTGTTGGAAATTTACCAAAATAGCTGTTCTGGAATAACTATTCTAGAAAAGTTATAAACCTCTAGGTGGAGACACTTATTCTGGAATAGGAGTGTCTTTTCCCCCAATTTAGCTTAATCCACTTCCAAATGAAATTCCAATTTTCCATCAAAAATAGTTTTGATGGAAAGTTCTTGGCCCGCCCTCTCATGGACTAGCCCAATGCCCACTGCAGTCAATGGGAGTCTTTCCAGTCCCTTCACTCTTTTTTGGATTAGGCTATAAGGGTCACATTTTCAAAAGAGTTCAGCATCCACAACTGGGGCCAGATTTTCAAACAAAGCTCAGCGACCAGTTTGGCACCCAGCTGAGATGGGAGAATTACAGAAGTACTCAGCAGCCAGCAGCTGTCATTGAGAAAAATGGGACCTGTACATGAGCTGAGTGCATATGAAATGTGTAACCCCTTACCTAGGTGCCCAATTGGGAGCTGCCAGACGCTCGTTTCTTTTGAAAATATGTCCCAAAATGCATAACTGAAGTAATTATGCCTGATCACCCACCATTGAAAGCAATGGGAATTTTATCACTGATTTCAACGGCAGCAGAAACATGGCCTTCCTGCTTATGTCACAAAGTGAGAGCCATAAAACGTACAACTGACTTAACACTGCATTTGGAATCTTTCTTTTTTTCCCCCATCCTGATTTTTTTGCAATTTTAACAGTGCAACATTAGCATTGTATAAACATAGTTATTTGCATCCAGTTTCAGTGAAGCTGTGAACAGACTTCCTGTGACTGATCATGAGTTCAGACCCTTTAACAGGCTCACTCTATTTACTCTTGTGTATGGTACATCTAGCATTACAGCCACAAGTTAGAACCAATGAAGCCAACCTACCACATTTTTTGCATTTGGTTTCATTGATATAGTTCCATAGATTTCTTCACCTCTTCTCACAGTTAGGTAGTCCTCTAAGTAGAACACAGTTTGCTTCCAGTGGGTATATGGAGCATCAGGGGCTACAAAACAGGTGTTGGCATTTATATGAATTAGGCATTTGTGTCTGTTCTATGAACACAACATTAGACTTTGAAAATATTGGAAAAAATTCTCTTCTCATGGCAGATTTCAACTCAAATAATATAACACTTGTATGGCTCCCACTTACCGTAGTGTAATTTCATTAACTTCGGTGGACTTACTCCGGATTTACATTGGTGTTAATCGGAAGTGAATCGGACCTCACTTATAGTGCTTTTTACTGCCTCTCTGTGGGCGCTGTCTAAAACTTCCAGCTTCCAATGGAATCATTACCAAATAAAGCTGGGTTCAACTGATAGTTTGGGATTTTTTTGGGCTAAAATCTATGAAAATATTTTGTTTATTTGCTGCCTGTGATTTTGCACCCTGAATGTTGATGGCTACAAAACTAAGTAACCTAAAAATTCTTCGGAGACAAGCCTCCGATGAGACTATTTTGAAAAATAGGCTTTAGGAATGTGGTACCAACAATACCATCCTCAGCATGCTCTTGGTCTGTTTTCCTTGCAACAGTTTCTGTCCCACTATGTATGTATTGTCCTTCCTGAGCTGGACTGCATGGCCACTAGAGCTGATTGGGAACTTTTCAGTGAGACTTCTGCCTCTCGAAAAATGTCGATTCACCAAATTAAACTGTTCACAATGAAGGGCTGGGGGGTGGCGGGAGTCTGAAATTGTCAACATGTACCGTTTTGACATCTTCTAAATGAAAAATTTTGGTTTCCTGGTTTGAAAATACTTTTAATTTTGAAATTTGAGTTAATTATATTTTAAAAAATATGAAAAATGGTTGACCAAAACTTTTGAATTTTGAAACAAAATATTTAAATAGATTGAAACAAAACACGTTTTTTTTTCGTTTGTTGCTTTGTGAACATTTTTGAGCTTTTTGACTCTTTGTC
Source organism: Malaclemys terrapin pileata (assembly GCF_027887155.1). Taxonomy (NCBI): domain Eukaryota; kingdom Metazoa; phylum Chordata; order Testudines; family Emydidae; genus Malaclemys; species Malaclemys terrapin. The sequence continues at coordinate 133,697,200 of NC_071505.1, forward strand.
CCAATATTGGATGGGGAAAAAATGTTCAAATCTTGAATATTTTCCCATCATGGGCAAACCATTTCCAACCAATCTTCAACAGTCTCTAAATTCTCCATGTTCCTAAAAACTATGATGACTATGAGAATCTACCCAACTAATAATGGCAGGTTGAGGGGTAAGGGGTAAAGGGGATAGACTATGAACTAAATTCTCTGCTGGTGTAACATCACTGAAATCAATGGCTCTCAGTATCTTATACATTTCCCAAAAACACTGTATTAGCAAGAGAGAGACAGTCACTACTTTAACCCCTTTGGGCCAATCCTCAGCTGGCATAAACTGAGATGGCTGCACTGAAGTCAATGTTGATTGACACCAGCTGAGGATCTGGCCCTTTATCCTTTGGCTAGCTGTTCTTTTGCTTTGTCTGTTTTAGATTGTGAGTCCTTTGGAGCAGGGATGGTGTCTTCCTTTATGTTAGCTCAGCAAACAGCATAGAGTGTGTGCTATCAGAAATGGGCAAACTAACAATAACAACAATAAACAAATAATTGTCCTTGAGGATAATTCCCTATAATTTCTTACCTGCAAAAGAAGTGAAGGATCAACCCTGCAAAAGTATTTGAATTAACTGAATCTGGGGTTTCCACTTCTTAGGATTTCAGATATTTAGCTGATCTTTTAAATGTGAAAGTACGCTCTGAATTTGTCTGCACTTCCCTATCAGTCTCAAGGCCTGAGCCTCTTCTAGGCTATAATTAGTTTACAGCCTGATATTTTTTTCAAAAGTCTCAGTACTGTTCATTACATTTGGGAGTGGACTAAATAGGTTAGAAATCATCATGAAGCAGGATATAAAGCTGGATTTTGCTCTCACGCTTTCCACTTTAATGTTTAGCTTTGTTCTAATTTTCTGAGCAAAAAGTTCCATTTTTCAAAGCAAAAGAGAGCTATGACTTGGGTAACCCTGACTGGGGTAACCCTCTCTCCTGTTCCCAGAGGAGTTTACACTGAATGACTACATGCAGATATGTGATCCAAAGCTTATCTGTTACAGGGTGTCCTTTAAGATGATTCAATATCTCAACCATTTTGATTTATTAATTTCACACACACATCCTTCTAATGTATTGATGGATCTTCTTTCTACCCATCAATTTCCTGATGGAGCTTCTTTCTACACTTCTTATTCCCCATTTGCTCCTTTGGCTAGCACTAGAGGCCTGACCTTGCAACCCTGCCCCATTTGAACTCCATTGGCTTTGAGGGATTGATGGACCTGGCCCTTACTCATTCCATTGTCCATATCCTCCCCCTGAAAACTTCAACAGAATGTGTTTGTCTTCCATTCCCCTTTTGCATTTCCTGTATGGTTTTGAAATTTTATTTTCAGATCTTTTGAGAAGCCCCTTGTGAACCTGCATTGGCTCCTTTTTATTTCTTGCATTCTTCTAGTTCAGGGAGTCTGCTGCACCTCTAGGCCCTGATCCAAAATCCATTAAATTCAACAGATCTTATTCACTTCCTTGAGATTCGAAACAGACCTTCCTTTAGGCTTCTCTAGGCTTCTTCCATACTGATGGATTTGAATATTTCCTCCTATTGCATTTTACTCTCTCTAATGGTAAAATTTTCAAAATTGCGTAAGCCAACACCCTCAAATGTATTTAGGCATCTAACTCCATTGATTTCACAAATTTGGACCTTCAGAGCCTAAGTCTCACTGAATTTCAAAAACATTTAGACTCCTAAGTCAGTTTTGAAAATGAAACTCCGGTTCCTAAATCACTTGGATACTTTTGAAAATTTTAGCCTAGATTTTTTGATTTCCCAAGTTTGCATTCACAACTCTGATATCTTTGTACCACACTACTTGATGATTTCCATGAACACATTCCTTACTAGGACAGCTATCTGATTTCTTGGGCAAGTCTCTGTGACTCAGTTTCCTATCTATAAAATTGGGGGATTAATACTTCCTTTTTCTCACTCTTTGGCTACATCTTCACTACGGGGAGGGGGGGTCGATTTAAGATACGCAAATTCAGCTACGCGAATAGCGTAGCTGAATTCGATGTATCGCAGCCGACTTACCCCGCTGTAGGGCCGGCGGCAAAATCGACCTCTGCGGCTTCCCATCGACGGCGCTTACTCCCACCTCCGCTGGTGGAGTAATAGCGTCGATTCAGGGATCGATTGTGGCGTCCCGACGGGACGCGATAAATTGATCCCCGAGAGGTCGATTTCTACTCGCCGATTCAGGCAGGTAGTGTAGACCCAGCCTTTGTTTCTCTTGTCTATTTACATTGTCAAATTTTGCAGCAGAGACTTGTCTTTTACGCCCAATCACAGCAGTACCTACAGACTCCAGTGGGGCTGTGTCTACAGTGCCCCGCCGTTCAAACTACAGAGGTGTGAATAGCAGTGCACACCAAAGTGCTGCACTATAACTCCCCCCTCTGGGCACTGCGGTTGCAAACTAAAAGGTTCCTACTTCGCATTACTGTAGTCCTCTTTGAAGAGGTCTATATTAATACGAAGTAGAAACCTTTTAGTTCACACATGTAGTGTCCACATGGGAGTTACAGTGCTGCACTTTGGTGTGCACTGTTATTCACACCCTCATAGGCTGAACTGCAGGGCATTGTAGACAAGCCTTGAGGTGTCTATATAACACCTAGCACACTGGGGCCCTGATCTCAAGTTGTGGCCCCTCGGCGCTAAAATAACCGATTCCATGCCTCTGTTCAGATATGGTACCATTTTAAGACCCACCTCTTCCTCCCAGCTCATTAGCCTCATGGCTAATAAAATAATCAAATCTTATGTGAAAAACATTCTAACTTCCTCCGTCATTATATCTATTTTAATCTCCCACTTCCATGGAACTAAAATACAATGTCCTGCTTCTTCCCATTACTCTCATGTCCCACAGATCTCTCTCTTCTCACATACTACAACATAAATCCGGAGTAACTGAAGTCAATGGAGCTACACTGGTGTGAGAGGAGAATCAGATCCAGAGAATAAATTACCAACCAAAGGATGGGAGTAAAGAGCATGGATGAGCAGGAATGTAAAGTGAAAATCTACATTAACAAAAGGCTGGCATATGGCGCTAAATGCCCTTTTCTTGCTCCTTACTTTTCTTACACAGATTATCTACAGATGCTGCCTCTCTGAAATACTGTGCTCATAAATGTGTTTTATGCATTGTAATCAAGAGGTCTGTGCATGTGCTTGGGGCGGCACCTGGAGGGGGGCGGTGCGGCACAGCGCTCCAGCCCGAGAGCGGGGCCGCAACTGGGCTCGCCACCCCCCCCGTGGTGCTCCGGCCGCCAGGGAGAGCGGAGCCATAGCAGGCTCGCCACCCTCCCCCGGCGCTCCGGCCGGTCGGGGAGAACGGAGCCCCGGCCGGGCTCTCCGCCCTCCTCCCGGCGCTCCGGCCTCCAGGGAGAGCGGAGCCCCGGCCGGGCTCTCCGCCCTCCTCCTGGTGCTCTGGCCGGTCGGGGAGAGCGGGCCCGCGGCCGGGCTCGTCGCCCTCCCCGGCCGCGCTCCCCGCCGGGGGCGGGGGACGGCGGGAGGCTTTTTTGCCTGGGGCGGCAAAAAAGCCAGAGTCGTCCCTGGGGTCTGGGCTGGGACAGTGGAGTGGGGTGCGGGGGGGTGAGGGCTCTAGCTGGGGTTGTGGGCTCTGGGGTGGAGCTGGGGATGAGGAGTTTGGAGTGCAGGAGGGTGCTCTGGGCTTGGACCGAGGGGTTTGGAGGGTGGGAGGGGGATCAGGGCTGGGTCAAGAGGATGGGGCATGGGGAGAGGCTCTGGGGTGCAGGCTCCAGGTGGCGCTTAACTCAAGTGGCTCCCAGAAGCAGCAGCAATGTCTCCCCTCTGGCTCCTATGCGGAGCCGTGGTCAGGCAGCTCTGTGCACTGACCCATCTGCAGGCGCTGCCCCTGCAGCACCTATTGGCCACAGTTCCCCGCTGGAGCGTCGGAGCAGGGCCATGCTGCTGCTTCCGGGAGCTGCGTTGAGTGGTCCCCGATCCTGCTCCTTGGGTGGAGCATGGGAGCGGGACAAGCCCCAGACCCCACTCCCCAGTGGGATCTTGAGGGTCAGATTAAAATGGCTGGTGGGCCGGATCTGGTAGTTTGTCCACCCCTAATCTATACACTAATGGGGGTTGACCTGCTTAACCATATTGTTATAATTAAAGTGGTAGAACTTACGTGTGTAGCAGAGCTGGGTGGGAAATAGTTTTCCCTTCAAGTGAGAATTGTCATGATTTTGAATAATTTTGTGTCCCAAATAGGGATGAAATGTAAATATCTCTAAAGTTTTCAAAAACCGACAATCCAAAAATTTTTTAGATTGGATCAATCAAAATCGGTTCATTTCCATAATTTAAAAACGTTTCAATTTGATTTCAACTTTTTTGTTATTATTTTTTACCTTTCTTTAGTATGAATTAGCTACAACTTTGAACCAAAAATTCATTTTGAAGAAAAAACGAACCTTTTTGTTTACAAAATGTCAAAATGCAATATTTCAACAATTTTGAAATGTTTATTTATTTCTTTATTTTCAAGGGGTTTTTGAAGTGGGAGATTTGTCAAAACCAACCCTTTGTTGAAACCGACTTTCAACAAATCGGCTTTTTGTGATGAAAAATGTTTCATCAGAAAATTCCCGACCAGCTCTAGTGTGTAGACAAGTCCTAAATTCTTCCTCTGACAGCGTCCCACACTGAAGCGACTAGTTGGATGCTGCTACATGCATGAGTTTGGATTCAGAATCCAGTTCCAGGCCAAAGGATCTTAATTAATCTGTTCTCTGTTTGACTTGTCTCTGGTAACATTTCTAAATGGAAACATCTTAGGGCCAAATGAAGTCTGACCCAGCACAGATGCACTGTGGGGAAAGAGTGCAGGGTTCAAATCATCCCTGATGTTCTTTAGAGAAGATTGACGTAATTTGACCGTCTGTGCTCCCTGAGCTGAGGAAAGTGGTGTGTTTGAATAGATGGAGGCATGTAGTCATTGATGCTCAAATCTATCAGGCAAATATCAGCCTATTCACCCATTTTAAAAAATGTATAATAATGATTTGCCAAATACCTAAATGAGGCTAATAAGTGTAGTTCTGTTGACATCTGTGGTTCTCTGCCAATGTGCACCAATTGAGAGGCTGGACCAGTGTCTCTAGTTAATACAAATTTTTCTCACACACACACACACACACTCCATTATCATTGGGCCACATTTTAATTTGCACTAAGGCCCCTTTGCTCTGCTCTGGTTAAAAATTACATTTATATTAGGGATGTTGAAAGATGTATGTCAAAACTATTTTTTGACAGAAAATTGGGTTTTTGACTAAAGAATTTTTCACAAGTGTCTGATTTTTTTATTGTAATTCAAAAAAATGAATAACTAAGAAGCAAAAAATTTTGTTCAGTTGAAAACTAAAATATTTTGATTTGGGTATGCCACTGAGGTGCCTCATGGGAGTCGTAGTTCAGTAGCTTCATGTGGCTATCTTCCACTATGGTTCAAGCTATGCAGCCAGGCTTCATTATCCCATGATGCCACACCTTCTGTCACCAAGAGGTGAAACCCTGGTGCATCATGAGAGATGTAGTCAGACCTGAGAATTCACACTACAGAGGAGAATGGGTGCATGAGGCACTCAAACTACAACTCCCATGAGCCACCACATTGGCATTTCGGAATCGAATTCAGCTTTTCAACATAATATTTTGATTTTTGATTTTTCACTGAAAAGTCACAATTTTCTGGTGGGGTGGGCATTTTCTGACAAGATCTAAGTTACATCCACTTTAAGGCCTGTCACAGCTGAATAATGGTGTCTCAGTGCAAATGACAATCTAAACCCAATGATATTTTGGTATCCTGTCCCTTTAAATAAGGTCACTCAATTATTTGATTTCCTTTTTAAAAAACAAGTTATGCTGGCTAGGGCAAGACTGTGAACTCTTTACTCACTTTGGCGAGCAGTTGTTCACAAGAATAGGGCTACTCCAGTAAGTATCTGTTCATCAATGTGAATAAAGGATTCACATTCTCGCCTTCAGGATTATCACACAATGGAGCTGTGGCAGTAAGGAGATAGTGTACCTGTTGAAAACCCCATTTTCTTGTGGCACTTTGTAAATTCTATATTAAAATAGGTGACCAAGGCATGAATGTAATCGTTGCGCTGAATTTGGAGGCAGAACGCAGATGTAAATGCAAGTTCTTCTGTCTTCACTGTATAAATATCCACTTCCTGCATGGAGGAAAAAGAATAAGCCATTTACATAACAGAAGTCTATATGTCTTGACTTGTCTTGACTAGACTAGGTAATCTGTTTTACATGTTGAGTGATGTATTTAAACATTTTATTTATTGCTCAGCAATGTAGGCTACTAGCAGCCCATTGCTCTGTAAGAAATCAATGGCATGTTTGAGAAGAATAGCATCCACGAAATCAGCAAATGACCCGGAAGGGGGATCTTACAACCAGGCAGCCAGCCAATTAACTCACTAGCTCAGCAGAGAACAATGGAGAGGCCAACCAATGAAAGGAAATTTGCCCTGGGGGGTTGCAGTAGTTAGAAACAAGGTAAGAAAATATGCTTTGAAATATAGAAGAAAAGTAGAAGAGGGAGCCTTTAAGGCCCAATTATGAGACCCTTACTCTCTCATGTAACTATTACTCAGCATGAGGAAGGGTGGCAGAATTGGACCCTTAATAACCAGCAGAGGACAATGAATATTACTGTAGGAATGGGCATAAGGATTGGGGTTGGAAAGAAATCAGACTTTGGACTTTAAAAAAGGAGGCAGGGCCATGAAAGCTGGCAGCAGAGACAGCAAGAAAATTAAGCCATAACACATCTGTTTACCTGGGTCAGGCCTGACAGAAGATGGAAGGAGTTTTCATCACTTGTAAGAACTGCACACAGATATATAGCTGAGTGAATAATGCAGAAAATATTCCATGAATATTCATTTGAATTTTTAAATTTATTTGCTTCGGCCATGTTTGGGCACATTGTAATGGACAACCCAGCATTGGCAGGGATGTGAGTAAGATGAGTTCATAGACTTTGCTACCTCTAATTTCTACTTGGCAACATGGTTAAATTTGTTGATATCTAAGGCCTCTTCTGTGAATTTTGATTCGTATGGGCATCTTTTTTCAGTCTTGGATTCTCTTCACAGAAGGGAATATGCATTAGCTGTGTAGAGCTAAATAAACAGAACCTCCAAAGTAGGTGACATGGGCCCACTTCCCCTGATCATGCTTTCTGACCTTGTATCAAAGAATGGATTCCAAATATTAGGCAGAGGATATTTTTAGACCACAGAAGAAAATTATATAAGTCTTAATATGGCTTGAATGTGGCATTCAACAACAAAGATGCAGTCTCCAAGACAGTGTGCTTATGTTGATGCTCAAATCAGATCTCACGCTTCAGGGCATAAGCTGATTGCCTCAGGAATCGGGATGAATTCTCCCCACGCATGTACAGCATTGCACAGTTGGTTGGGATGGTGTATTATGCATGTTCATTGTTTTCCTCAGAGGCATCAAATACTGGACACTGTGAGAGGCAGGATACAAGGCTTGGTATACCATTGGTCATATCTGATGGTATGGGATATCCTATATTTCCAATGGTGAATTTAATTATATCCCTGTAAGTCCATCTGCCTTCACTTCCTCTTTTGTTGGTGGCCAGGTGCAACTATTTGGTAATGGGTCCAATACAGCATATATTATACTCTTCATATCAAAAGGAGGAAAATCAATTTCAACATTAAAATAAAGAAAAAGACAGAAACAGTTCATGCATTCTGAGACATAAAGTTTGTTCTACACTACTGAAGTCTGAAAAGGAAACATACGGGCTAGATTCTCTTCTCCATTACATCAGTGTAAACCTGGAGTAATTGGATTGACTGAAGTGGAATCACTCCGGATTTATATCAGTATAATGGAGATCAGAATCTTGCACATTTATATAGAATACAATTCTATATTTTGTCAAGAACCTGCAATAATATAGCAGAGCATAGTAAGACAAACACAGACAGACTCAGCTATTATTCAGAAATGGATTTCTTTGCATTGATCACATAATTCATACGTTTTTCCAAGAGGATGAAAATATAGGGTAAGATGGCCTGCATCTTTAACAACAGAGCTCAAGTTTTGGCCTAATATATTGGAGATATTGTTCAGGAACAGTTCAACCATATGAAAAATGTATTCTGCTTCCAAGGTCTTTGAGTATCTGCCATGTGGAGACATTGAATTATCTGTCACATGTTTATAAGTGGTATAAATGAAAACTGTCTGATTGCTTTAAAGTCCAGTACTTCTCTGAAAATTGATTCTGCATAAAAGGCATTGCAGAGGTTCTGTGTTTATTGTCTCTTAATAATACCTTTCCAAATATGATTAATCTGCAAGCAAAAACATTTTTTTAACTGCCATCCTTGCAAACCCACCTGCAATGTCCTTCTCCTTCATTATCACCAGTACTGATGGCTTTCACCCAAAAGGAAGTAGCGATTTTGGATGCCTCAATTTTTGAGTGTCTGACTTGAGACATCTTTAAGGGTCTGATTTGCAGAGTGGTGAGCACCTACTCTGTATAAATCAGACCCCTAAAAAGCGTTTCCAGTGGGGGACCCAAAAAATTAGGCACAAATTAGGCACCCAAAACAACTAATCACTGTTCAAAACCTTGGCCAAAGATTCTGCAAGCCAAATTGAGCCTTCAGTGACAGCTGCAGTTCCATTGTCTTCAGTGGATTTGCACAGATGTAACTGATTGGAATTTAGCATATATTTTTTGTTATTGTTGAAAGACTAGAATCCAGCTCCCCCTCTCTGAGCTGCATTGGCTCTGCAGGGTGAAGCAGAATCAAAAGCAATAAAAAAAATAATTTTGTCAGCGAAGTTAGTAAAAATGTCTCTGGAAATCTATAGGGAACAAAAATACTGGTAAGAAGGTGCCATTTTTACAGTTATTTTTTCAGAGCAGAACCATACTTTAATTTGCCATGCAGAGTAGGAGATTAAAAAAAATCTGGTATTGATTAATTTGTACAATTTTGTATTGACTCAATCCCTGTTCTTAACCTCCATTTCAGCTGCCACACATTCCTATATTAGATGTGTGTTCTGCTTCTCAGTCAAAATCCCAGGTGGCTGAATGCTAATTTTGCATAAAATTAGATGGAAAAGTCATGCTCCTCCACATTTCTCTCTAAATTATGCAAAAATTGGGCATAATTGAGCACAAGGCTGGTCCAAATAGAGCCCTTAATTGTAATAAAGTGTTAAGTTGAGAAATAAGAAGACTGATAAACACAGCAGCTAACTACCTAGGACCAAATTGTGTCTGGGGGCCTGTGGAGAAGCACAGAGGGGAATATGGGCATAAGGAACCTCTCCTGCTATGTATCCCACTCAGTTCTTGTATTCAGGAGGGTGGAAGATTTATTTGTGCCACAAGTAGCACTAGTCACCTCACGAGTGCGTGAAGGGTGTGAGAATAATTAGAGGGGAAGGAGCAGAAATCACATTCCCCACTTTCAGCTTGGGGAGGGAGGGACAGCAATGCCTCCCCCTCAGCCCCTGATCTTTTGGGTGGCTGTGGAGAGGAGGCTGCAGAGCGGGAAAGAAGGGGAGTCTGAGGGTGCTTTGTGCAGTTGCCTCAGTGCTCTGTTAACCCTGCCTCCATCCTGGCCGCAATAACAGGAAGTGGCTGCAGTTGTAGTCTCATGCCAGCAGGGTCTTCAGCAGTGTCATCCTGCTGGGCAGGCAAGAGCCTGCAGCTGTGGCTCCTTTCCTACCTGAGGCCCTCCCACACCAGCTCTGCAGGAGAGAAGAGGCCTGACCAGGGAAAGAGGGTGCAGCACTGGTTGGTAGGAGTTTCTCTTTTCACTTCTACTCCCACTGCCAGACAACCCCTTTGGTAGTATAGTCATCAGGGGCGACTTTATGTCTTTTCCCACCCCAAGCATGGCAGTGAGGTAGCCTTTGGCGGCAGGGCCGGCTCCAGGCACCAGCCCACCAAGCATCTGCTTGGGGCGGCGCCTGGAGGGGGGCGGCGCGGCGGGGCGCTCCGGCCCAAGAGTGGGGCCGCGACTGGGCTCGCCGCCCTCCCCCGGCGCTCTGGACGGTTGAGGAGAGCAGGGCCCCGGCCAGGCTCGCCGCCCTCCCCCCGGCGCTCCGGCCGGTCGGGGAGAGCGGAGAGCCGCGGCGGGATCGCCGCCCTCCCCGCAGCGCTCTGGCCGCCGAGGGCTCTCCGCCCTCCCCCCGGCACTCTGGCCGCCGGGGAGAGCAGAGAGTCCCAGCCGGGCTCGCTGCCCTGCTCTCGCGCTCTGGCTGCCGGGGAGAGTGGAGAGCCCCGGCCGGGCTCTCTGCCCTGCTCCCAGCACTCTGGCCGCCAAGGGCTCTCGGCTCTCCACTCTCCCCCTGGCGCTCTGGCCGCCGGGGAGAGCGGGGAGCCGCGGCGGGCTCTCCGCCCTCCTCCCAGCGCTCTGGAGCGGCGGCCGCGGCAGGCTCACCACCCTCCCCCCGGTGCTCCAGCCGGTCGGGGATTGCAGGCCCGCGGCTGGGCTCAGCGCCCTCCCCTGCCGCGCTGGAGGGAGGGGTGCGGGGGGGTGCGGGTGGCTTTTTTGCCTAGGGCGGCAAAAAAGCCAGAGCCGGCCCTGTTTGGCGGCATGCCTGCGGGAGGTCCGCTGGTCCCACGCCTTCCGCGTACTCGCCGCCGAATTGCCACCGAAGCCGAAGGCAGCCTGACTGCCGCCCTCACAGGGACCGGCAGGCCGCCCCCCCCATGGCTTGCCGCCCCAGGCACGCATTTGGTGCGCTGGTGCCTGGAGCTGCCCCTGATAGTCATGAGGGGTGCAGCTGTGAGGGGAACTTGAGGAAAGGAAGAGAGGAGGATTTTGGAAGAGGGAAAGAGAACAGGGCAGGAGGCAGTTTGGAGACGAGAGAATGAAGTGTTTGGGGATGAGGGTGGAGAGTGAGGTGAGATTGATTCATGGGGGAGGAGGATTCATGGAGAGGAGAAACTGGAATCTGGGGGAGGAAGAGAGAGGTGGTGTGGAGGAAGAGGAAGGAGACTGAGGAGTTTGGAAAGAGGGAGAGGAGTCAGAGAAGATTTCACACAAAGAGGGATCTGGAGGGGAAGGAGGAGGAGGAGGAACTAGGGAGTGGAGGCTCAGCATGCTGTCTGAAGATGATTACAGGATGGAAGCCAGTCAAAGGTGGCACCACAGCAAGAGAAGTGGAAGATAGCCAAAGTAAGTGCTGTGGGTCTTGTTTTTATTTTTAAGAGGAGTGGGGAGAAAGGAACTTGTGTTGGGACCCTTCTTGAGTTGTCGCCTGGTGCTGAAAGGGAATGGTTCAGTCCTTCCCCCAGACTCATTGGGGCAAAATCATTCCACTCTTGCAGGGTGGAGATATGGGCAGGAGCGCATTTGGCACGTGGCCAAACTCCCTAGGCACTTAGAGGCATTGTGCCTCCTTCAGGCTTATTGCTTCCCAGAGCTCTCTCTGGGGATGTGTGGCTCCATGCAGAAAGTGTTATGCCCCTGCCCTCTGAAAATCAGGCCCCCCTTTTGGACAACCCAAAAATGGGCACACCACAGATCATGAGACACTTGAAAAAACAAGAGGTTGTGAACAGGTCCAGAGGGGTTATGACAACCTACCTTATCTTTATGGGTAGATGGGAGATAAGCCTTAAAACTGCTGGGGGTTCCCAAAAGTTTTTTATGGAGTCAGCATATGGAGAACCACCTTCTCAGTCTACTTGCACCCATATTTGTTCAGCCAGCTTTTTACTACAGTTTATTATCTTAAGGGTTTTTAAGGTATTTTTAGATTTAAAATCACATCACACAGAAAACAGAGTTCCCTAAATATACCCCTATATAAAGCCCACCTTGACACTTCCTGTGTTTTCACTGACCAGACTGTGAGTTTATTAACTACTTTAGGGCAAGATTCTGAGACCTTTACTGACATTAAGTAGTACCTGATTCAGCTATTAGTTCCATTGATTCTAATGGCGCTATTATAGAATAAGGCACTCTTCAATGTAAGGGTGGAAGAATCAGGCCCTTAGATAGTCTAGCATGGCTCCTACTAAGTGTGTTATGCTTAGAGCCCTACCAAATTTACGGTCTATTTTGGCCAATTTCACAGTTATAGGATTTTTTAAATCATAAATGTCATGATTTCAGCTATTTAAATCTGAAATTTCACAGTGTTGTAATAGTAGGGGTCCTGACTCAAAAAGGAATTGGGGGGAGTCACAAGGTTATTGTAGCGGAGGTTCCGGTATTGCTACCCTTACTTCTGCGCTGCTGCTGGCAACGGTGCTGTCTTCAGAGGTGGGCAGCTGGAGAGCAGTGACTGTTGGCTGGGAGCCCAGCTCTGAAGGCAGAGCCGCCACCAGCAGAAGTAAGGATGTCATGGTATGGTATTGCCACCCTTACTTCTGCACTGCTTCTTGCAGAGCTGGGCCCTCATCAGCAGCTTCCACTCTCCGCCCGCCCAGCTCTGCAGGCAGCAGCACAGAAGTAAGGATGGTAATACCGTGACCCCCTTAAAATAACCTTGTGGACCCCCCCTGCAACTCTCTTTTGGGTCAGGACCCCTAATTTGAGAAACACTGGTCTCCCCCCATGAAATCCCTATAATATAGGGTAAAAGCACACAAAAGATGAGATTTCATGGGAGCTGAGACCAGATTTCATGGTCCATGACACGTTTTTCATGGCTGTGAATTTGACAGGGCCCTAGTTATGCTGTAAAATTTCCTTGGGGGACTAAAGCTTGCCCTCAGGTTATTGACACAGTTTCCCCAGGTGGAGACACTATTCATTGATTCTAAAATCTGCTAAACCCTGCTGAATGCATGATGCCTGCTGCTCAGACGGCATGGTCCTCATGACAGATGCAAGTGGGTGGACTCTCTCAGAGGAAGGTGTTATATAAGGAAGAAGCATTTGTAATGTTAGGTGAATGCAGAGTTTATTGCACCTTACGTTTTGAAAATAAGCAGTTAAATTTAAGACCACTCTAGAAAAGTTCACAGAAGGGGTGTTCGCTTTCTTTCTAAGGGCTTGTCTTCACTGAACTGTTGACTCAATGTACAACTTACCAGTAAGTGTTGCCCATAACTCTACTCCTGTGCGTGCACACAGGTCTCTAGCTCAAACTAAGTGGTGCTTTAAACTCAAGCTAGCGGGTCTGTCTGGGGATGTGGGTTGAAGCCTGAGAGCTACTGAAATCGGGTTAGTAATGCAGTGGGGACTCATCTATTCTGTGCTGCTAATCCAAACACTCTGGGCAGCTAACTGGAGAGGCACTAACTTGAGTGTAGAAAATTCTAGCTAACATTGGAGTGAAAAGCCTTACGACAGTGGGTTTGTTGCTACTTCTTACTCCCTCTCTCCAGTACTAGCTTGCATAGCACAGTCTTGAATAGGAGCAAATTTAATACCAGTAACTCAGTCTGTCTTTCTATACCCTGTTGATTTCAATGAGTTTTTGTTAAAGGTTTTAGATTTGGGCCAACAAACATGCAGCTCTCACATTACATGGTACTAGGGAAATCAAGCTATTCAACCATCTGTTCTTGCACTATGTATCCATCATTTGTTTAGTTCATTTAAATTTAATTTTAGAGTTATAGTCCATCTTAACTATCGTGTGTGCAGTAGTCTATTTAGCTAACTTTGTTTTCTGTGTGCTATGATTTTAAATAACTAAGGCCTGTGCTCTCTACAAAGACAGGCAGCTATCTCATGTTCAACTGAGTGCAGATACAGCATGCACACACTGTGCTCTTGCATAGAGCTTTTACTTTTGTTCTTTCCTGTTTTCATAATCTGAAATATTTTTCAGTACTTCGCCTCTTGCCAGCCAGAGATACAGATAACAATAGGGAAAGTGGAATTGGCTCATGCAAACCATTACTCATGCAAGCAAAATTTATTCATGCAAGTAGCCCTATTGAACTACCTGGGACTATTCAGGGGAATAAGGACTATAAGGGTTAGCCCTAAAAAAGCGGAATTTGGGAACTTCTATGCTGTGTGTTATACAGAAGGTCCGACTATATGACCACAGAGGTCCCTTCTAGCCTAAGGGCATCTCTTCACTAGCCGCAGCGCTTTAATGTGGCTGTGTAGTCCGTGGAACCAGTGCTGGGAGAGAGCTCTCCCAGCGCTATAAAAAACCCCACCTCCACGAGGGGAATAGCTACCAGGGCTGGGAGTGCAGCGCTGGTGCGCTGTCTACATGGCCACTTTACAGCGCTGAAACTTGCAGCGCTCAGGGGGGTATTTTTTTCACACCCCTGAGTGAGCAAGTTGCAGCACTGTAGAGTGGCAGTGTAGACAAGGCCTTAGAATCTATGAACTATCATGGATTCTCAATCTGGGGTTCTGAACAGTCGTCAGGGGGTTGTGACCACCCTGCCCTTCACATATTGCTAAATAGGAGCTGGGGCACAGCTATATCCAAGCTAGATGGGAGAAGAGTGCTGGGAGGTTCCAGTATGAAAAAGAGTGAGAACTTGGCTACCGAAATCTGGCCAACTGCAGATCTCATACACTGGGATAAAACTGGAGTTATTCCAGCAGAGTTAATATCATCGGGTGCCTTAATCTTTTCACTGTAACTAGAATCCATTTAACACCTCTCCCCAGTAGCTTGCCATCTCAAATTTGCAATATCTCTTCACGGGGAGGAAGAACAATTAAAATACATATCGAAATATGTACAGTGTCTCCATTTACCCAGTACTTGCACTGATTACCCCCCCCCCAAACAAAAGATTTATTTTTAATTTGTGAGAGTTTGAAGGTGTGTTTGGAGATCCATTTATAGCAGCAGCCAGATGAGCACAAAATCCCACTCTCAGGTGACATCTTCCAATTTGGGTAGTACCATATGTGACCAAGGTATTAGTAGTCATGTTTAGCTGAGCTGATGACACTCGACATGTGCAACATGCATATACTGGATATTATGAAAACTAAGATTATTTTCCCTCTTAGTTTTATCACATTCCATACTGATGGTATCTGCAGCTTGTCAGTAGCCCCAAAAGATAGTGTTAAAGAAAAAATAATGCATCTCCAAAGAATGCCACAGTAAGTGTAAGCGTTCACATTTAAGTACATTTAGAATTACCAAACCTTAATTAAACACGCATTGGTCACCACTTGCTTTGGATCTACTATGTCGACCAGGGGCTCCTTCATGGCAACATCTCTAATACAGGTCATGTCGAAGCCATACACATTCTCCCACCCTGTGAATGCAAATGGATGTGTCAAAGGTGAGAAGTAATACAAAATAAATAAATCTTTTGCACTTTGCATAGTTGCTTCTGTTCCAGAATCTCAAAGCATTTCACAACCAATTAGTTAGCTTTCATAGCACCCCTGTTAAATAGATAAGTGGCAAAATCTCCATTTTGCAGATAAGGCACAGAAAGATCAAGGCTCAAAACTTTAAAAGTGGTCTCTTGTTTTGGGTTCCCCAATAACTAAGACACCCAAGATCAGTGGACACTTTTAAAGACTTACTATGAGTTGCCCAAAATCACACAGCAAGTCAGCCAAATTGTTGTGAATAGAACTCAAGAATCCTGGATCCTTGTCCCTAGCTCTGACTCCTAGATAACATTTAATCTCATAGGCCCTGATCCTGCAAAAACATGAGTAGCCCCTATTGCAGGGGTGGCCAACCTGAACCTGAGAACGCGCCAGAATTTACCAATGTACATTGCCAAAGAGCCACAGTAATACGTCAGCAGCCTGCCCATCAGGTTCCCCACCCCGCTCCCAGTGCCTCCTGCCCACTGGCAGCCCCGCCAATCAGCACCTCCCCTTCCCTCCCCGCACCTCCCGATCAGCTGTTTCATGGCATGCAGGAGGCTCTGGGGGGGAGGGGAAGGAGTGAGGGCATGGCAGGCTCAGGGGAGGGGGCAGGAAGGGGTGGAGTGGGGGCAAGGCCCATGGCAGAGCCAGGGATTGAGCAGTGAGCAACCCCAGCATGCTGAAAAGTCAGTGGCTATAGCTCAAGCTCCAGAGTCGGTGCCTATACAAAGAGCCACATATTAACTTCTGAAGAGCCGCATGTGGATCCGGAGTCACAGGTTAGCCACCCCTTGCCCTATCGTGTCAGTGGACTAGTCATGAGAGTAAAGTTATGCATATCTTTAAGTGTTTGGAGGATCGAGACCTTAATGCAAGTACATCATGACAGATTGCCTTTTAAAAAGCTTGCAAGCTGAGTTGAGCTCACTGGGTATTTGAACTGTTCTGATGACTGTACCAGTAAGTGCCTTTTATCTTGCTGAGTTTCTTTCTTTGAACAAATGATCCCCTAGGGGGAAAGTACATTGGCTCTGCTCTTACAGTTGACATTTCTTTGTGAAAAAAAAATACAAAGAACTGTTACATTTTTGGATTTGTTTTTTAAAACCAAAATCATATTACACTCTCCTGAACCAGATGAGTCAAATTCCATTAAACCACACTGTCCCATTAAGAGTCTAAACTGAAAGTTACAAAAGTCATGTGGGCTGCAGTGTGTGCTGAGTAGAAGAATGGCTGGAAAAGTACTTTGAGCATTTAAAAATATTATTATGCATGAGAACAAGCAAGGTAAATTGACAAACCATGGTAGGGAGCAGATTTGCAAAAGCTTCTCCTCTCAGAGCACAGCAGTTGAGTTCTTGGAATTCCCAGCGGGGTCAGAATTGGCAGCAATAGTAAAAGGTCAGTAAGTACGA
Source organism: Malaclemys terrapin pileata (assembly GCF_027887155.1). NCBI lineage: Eukaryota > Metazoa > Chordata > Testudines > Emydidae > Malaclemys > Malaclemys terrapin. Next base: position 133,714,019 of record NC_071505.1, read on the forward strand.
TTCTAAATTGCAACATATTTGGCAAAGATATATTCTTTGGTAATGGTGTCCTTTGATGGGGCTGTCAACTTGCCCACATTTTTGGGGAGGTGGGGAGACTCCTGAAAATCTTTTTTTTTTCTTTTTCCACCCTCTTGTTATGAAATCTATCCTTACTCACCCAATATTGGTGTGTTTTCTGAAAGCCCCAGCTCCTTGAGTCATGTTATTATAGGAGAATCTCAGCTTTCATTTTAAGTGCCAAGTTTATAGCCCTCATGGTTCCATTAAAAAAAGCTGGAAAATATGAACCCTAAAGGATCACAGATCAGAAAGCAAATACTCCCACTCTCCCCAAAAATAATTATTTTTAAACCAATTTCATGATTTGGGGCAGGGGCATGATTTCTGAGCACCTTCTGAAACACCCATCACTGCATTTGGCATGTGAGAGACTCTGGTTCCCATCCCAAGAAGAACAAAGTAATGGGGAGAAATAAAAGTGAAGTGAGATACTAGGGAGGAGTTAGAAATTTAGAGGAGAGAAAATAGTGGGAGAAGAGAATCGGACAGAAAGGAGTAAAGAAGACAGAGGAAAAAAACTGATAGTATAAATAGGGAAGAAAGGTGATATCAGAAAAGAAAAATGTTTTGAAGGAAAATAGGCTTTTGGGGGGGGGGAGGGGAACCAGACACTTAAAAGGCATGAAAAAACGTACAGACCAATAAATCAGGGGAAAACAAAGACACTGAATATGCCTGAAGAAAAGACATCAAGACATAGAAGGGAAAGTAGAAAACAGGATGGAAAAAGAGGGCAAAAAAGTGGGAGAGTGCATTTTTGGCTGACAGGAAGCATTTTTGTTATTTTACATGAAGTGTCCTTCATACAGCATTTTGTAACTCTGTTTTTATGCAATTTTGTCTGCTTCTGCAACCAAAAAAACCCCTGAAAATATTCCTGCCTTTGGACAAGGAGGAGATGACAATCCGCTTTGGATGTTATAGATCTGTAGTTCTCAACCAGGGGTATGTGTAGGGTGACCAGGTGTCTGGTTTTCGACCAGAACACCCAGTCGACAAAGGATCCTGGTGGCTCTGGCTGACCGGGCTTTTGACTGTCCAGTTAGCAGCGCCGTGCAGCGGGGCTGACAGGCTCCCTGCTAGCCTCCGTGCCGCTCAGCTCCTGGGAAGCAGCTGGCATGTCCAGCTCTTCGGCTTAGGGGCAGCCAGGGGGGTCTGCGTACTGCCTCACACCCCGCCTGCAGGCACAACTCCCATTAGCAGGGTCAGGGCAGGGGCCGAACTAGCGCGACTCAAGAACGCTCAGCAGGTGGCTGTTGAGGGGTCATGGCGCAGGCCTCTCCCGCTGCTGCTGGCCCACTTCTCCTCCTTGTGCTCTTCCTGTGTCTGGGCTTGAGCTGCGGCACATGCCCTGTGGCGAACCACGGTCGGTCGCCCCATCGCTGGCACCCAGGAGATCGAGGTATGTATCCCCATCTCTGAGTGGTGGGAATGGGGCTGCACCCCCCCATCCCGCTCACTGCATCTCTCCCCTGTGCCATCCTGCCCTGCCTCCCAACCCTACCCATCCCAGCCCTGTACCCCTTACAGCACTCTCCCACCCATCTCTCCACCTCCCAGAGCCGCCCCCCATGTCCCTCACCCTCCACAGCCCTGCACCTCATTCACCTCCATACATTGCTGCACTCTCATTATGTCCCTTTACACTCCTGTGACCCCCACATCCAGGGCCGGCTCCAGGGTTTTTGCCGCCCCAAGCGGCGCAAAAAAAAAAAAGCCGCGATCGCGATCTGCGGCGGCAATTCGGCGGGAGGTCCTTTGCTCCGAGCAAGAGTGAGGGACCGTCCGCCGAATTGCCGCCGAATAGTTGGACGTGCCTCCCCTGTCTGGAGTGGCCGCCCCAAGCACCTGCTTGGCAAGGTGGTGCCTGGAGCCGGCCCTGCCCACATCCTCCTGTACCTGTAACCTTCTGCCTCCCTCTGCATCCCCATACCCCCCATATCCCTTCCTCTCTCCTTCACTGCCCCCTCTCACCCTCACCCTGCTCTCATCCTTGGTCTCTTTCCTCCCCATCCTCTCTCCTCCACACCCTGCATCTTTCCCCCTCCAGCCCAGCCTCCTCCCTTCCCAACTAAGTGATTTAGGCAGCCCCTGGAAGAGTGGAGTCTTCCCGGGCAATATCATAATCAGAGAGAGAAAATAAAAAAGCAATAAAACCAGACAATAAAACTCAGCCAGCAGCCTGGGCCCCAGGCAGAGCAGAGCCCCCTCAGTGCCAGGGGGCCAGCCTATGGTCTCTTTGCTCTGGGGTTCAACCTTCACGCCGGGCACGGCAGCGCTGCAGCCACCTGGGCAAGGGGCCCGCAGGCATGGGAAGTCTCCTGCAGCTAGGGTGACCAAGTGACAGTGGGAGGGGGGATGGAGTGAGCTGGGGGAGGGACCTCAGGAAAGGCCAGGGCAGGGAGTTTGGCAGGGGCGAGGCAAGGGTGTTTGGTTTTCTGGAATTAGAAAGTTGGCAACCCTAGCTATGTGTACCACTGGGGGTACATAGAGGTCTTCCAGGGGGTACATCAACCCATCTAGATATTTGCTTAATTATAAAGCAGGCTACATAAAAAGCACTAGCAAAGTCAGTACAAACTAAAGTTTCATACAGACAGTGACTTGTTTATACTGCTTTATATGCTATACACTGAAATGTAAGTACAATGTTTATATTCCAATTGATTTATTTTGTAATTATATGGTAAAAATGATAAAATAAGCAATTTTTCAGCAATAGTGTGCTGTGACACTTGTGTTATTATATCTGATTTTGTAAGCAAGTAGTTTTTAAGTGAGGTGAAACTTGGGGTATGCAAAACAAATCAGAGTCCAGAAAGGGGTACAGTAGTCTGGAAAGGTTGAGAGTCAGTGCTATAGATCAGTGGGTCTCAAAGCCGGTCTGTCACTTGTTCAGGGAAAGCCCCTGGCAGGCCGGGCTAGTTTGTTTACCTGCCGCGTCCGCAGGTTCGGCTAATCGTGGCTCCCACTGGCCGTGGTTTGCTGCTCCAGGCCAATGGGGGCTGCGGGAAGTGGCGCGGGCCGAGGGATGTGCTGGTTGCTGCTTCCCGCAGCCCCCATTGGCCTGGAGCAGTGAACCGCAGCCAGTGGGAGCTGCAATCGGCCGAACCTGCGGACGCGGCAGGTAAACAAACCGGCCCGGCCCACCAGGGGCTTTCCCTGAACAAGCGGCAGACTGGCTTTGAGAACCACTGACCCTTGTAATGGGTCCAATCCTGAATCCAGTTTGTGGTGCTAATGACTCCCATTGAGCTCAGTGGGAGTTATTTGTATCCTTTGATGGAAGAACAAGGCCCCCCAAGACTGCACTTCAGTCAGAAAAATCAAGACTCTTTTTTTGGAAAGTTGTCAGGTTGTAAGACTGGGATGAAGCCGATAAAGGGGAGTTGTGTGTGTGCATCTGACTGGTAATTGAGCCCACTAGTTCTTTTCCAAGCTCCTATATACCACATGGCCCTAATAAGTAGAGCTGGTTGGAAATTTTCCCATGGAAACTTCTTTTTGCCAGAAAAGGTCTTTACAGCCAAAACAAAAATTTCTGTGAAAATTTTTTTAGTAAATGTTCATGCAGTTTTTTTAAAACTTTTATTAAAAACTTTTGTTATGGTGGGGGGGGGAAGTCAACTCACTCTTGCCTTTTTAATTCTCTACCCCGTTTTTTCTCCCCAGTGGAAATATTTTTTTAATTAAAATTATGGTTTTCTCCATCAAAATGAAATGAAAAATTATGTTTAGAAACTTTTTTCATAAATAAATTCTCAGAAAATTTTGGACAAATTGAATTCATTTTTCAAAAATGTGAAATATATATTTTTTGACCAGCTGTATCAATAAACTTTCACACTTACAGTGGTTGCCACTTGTAAAGATTTTAAGCTCCTTTGCAAACTGTTAATGTTACAGTTGTACTCACTGTGCTAAGAATAGGGAAATATATTTGTTTTCCACAACAAACGCTCTGTATAACTTTTCATGAGTGATGTACCCAGATACTTGGATGCTAATATCTAAACTGCATTGTTAAATCTATTCACCTTAATTTGGGTTTTTGCTGATTATGTACTGTATGTATCTTCTGACTTTTAAAATCCAACTTTGTATTTGTGGATAATCTAAGCACTATATCCAGATGTACAGACACTCTTTTCTTAACCTGTGTATTTATTATATAAATTTTTAACATGAGCTTTAATAAAAATTTTAAATTTCACCTAAGTGCTGCCTCTAGGCTACCATGACACTGCATACCTCTAGGCAGTCAAAAGTATAGATTTTTATGGTAATTGCTCTAGATAGCACAATGGAGTGATGCAATTTTTAAAAAAATCTCAGACTCTAAAATCCAGGAAGTTCATATTTAGGGAAGATTACTAGTGGTTGTTGTTTTTGTGGAGGAGGGGGGCAACAATCAGACATTCAAACGACAATGTTCTATACATGTTTTTCCCCTCCTACTTAATACAGTGTTCCATACTAATGAATGTTTCTTTGTGTTCATCTGGATACTGTATTTGTGACCTAGTGCCCACACTCCATTAACTTTCTTGTCAGCTTCTCTTATAGCAAGACTTTGCCAGAGGGGAGCTTGCAGCAGTGTGGCAGGATTGTTGTTCTCCGCAGGTGCAACTAAACACTGGATGATGAAAAACAAATACAGGACGAAGAATGACACCCCACCACCTTCCCCCTGCAATAAATAGATTGAAATTCAAGGAGTGAGAGCTATGGGCCTGATGGAATGTGACAATGAAATCAGGGGCGTGTTGTTATATAAACACCAGGAGCTTGCTTCTCATCTCACTGACACAAGTCTAATTCAAGAGCAATTCAATTTAGTTCAATTGGCCTGATTCTGATCTCACACCTGGTTTACACTGGTGTCATTCCATTGATTTCAGTGCAGTTTCTCTTGATCTATATCAGTTTAAGGGAGACCAGAATCAGGCTACAATAAAGATGTGCTTATGCAAAATGCTAATATCAGCAGGGGCAGTATGTATTCTCACAGCCGCTGAGACTGATACCTAGCAAGCAAGCAGGGAATTGAACTAGATGATCTCCTGAGGTCTCTTCCAACCCTAATATTCTATGATTCCACTGAAGTCAACAGAGCTATGTTGATTTACACACCTGAAGTTCCAGCCTATTAAAACGAATAGTAATTCTTAAATGGCAGTGCATTTTCTCATTATTTCATGCAGTTTGCAAATAACATACCAAGTGTAAGAAAGCCACCTGAGGGTTTTGTCTTATCTAACCTCACACTAGTGTAAATCAGGAGTAACTCCAGTAAAGTCACACTGGTGTAAAATTAAGATGTGAGAGGAGAATCATGCCCAATGTATTTATTATGAACAGTCCACAAGGCTACTCTGTAACAATGTGAATGAGGAAATAAAAATATTTTCATGGAGCTGATCATACAGGAGGAATGTATTAGACTTGTACTTACAGTGAATTTTGAAGTCCTTGTACTGTCTGTCTTCAATTGCTACCATGTACAAAGCGGCCCGGTCTGGAAACATAAGCCCTCCAGGTTTCTGTTGATGAATTGTGGGGAAATGGATCTCGTAATCTAGTCACCTGACAAAGACATCACATTTTGAACTGCACATACAAAAACCAGACAAGCACCCTCCGCATGCCTTTATTGTTCTCCTTCAGATTTTTCACATCGGCTTTTAATATCTTAGAGATTCTTGCACCCTGCGGCAATGTTGTTAGATAAATAGTCTATCAGAATTGTACCAGCTGTCACTCAAAAGCAAAGCTTACTTTTAAAATGAAAGGTTTCCCAGTTTACTGAGCTCCCCATGCTAATCTTTCTATTAAAGCCTAAGAAAGGGCATTTGAACATAACTGTGTCTTTTTAATGCTGGTGGTAGTAGAAGGGGAGGGCTTGCAACTGGAAAATAAATGACCAGACCTCCAGCAAGGAGTATGACATGCAGAGCACCTACCAGCCACTTGTCTCGTGCAAAGATGACTGTGTTTAGCATTGACTCATAGAAAAGACAGTAACCCATCCATTCACTGATGATGATGTCTACTTTATCCTCAGGCAGTTCAACTTCTTCCACTTTACCTTTAAATATTGTGATTACTGAAAAAAGAATCCAAAAGAAATATGTTTCACATAATAAAAGCCTGACTAAAAGTACCTCACTGGTGAATGTCATTCTACCCCTGCTTTTCATTTTGATTTAAATATATGGACCTGATTCTCCTCTCTCAGCAGCGTAGATCAGGAGTGACTCCACTCAAGTTCATGAAGTTACACCAGTAAGGAAAAAAACAGTATACGGGAGAAGTGGATCAGGCCCATGCAGTATCTAATAAACAGAGAATCATTAGGGTATGTCTATGGTGCACACTCCTTTCGTCAGTATGTAGAGTACGTACACTATGTCCTGTGTGTCTCTCCCCCCGCCCCCCAGCATGGGTATGAGTGCCATTACCAGTGTAGATGGTGTGAGGATCTACTTAGGCAAGGAGAGTAAAGACAGGCCAGACCCTTATTGTATGCATCTACAGGGGCCTTTCTACATGCCCAAGCAGTGCCTTTCCCTGTTTTTAGCCATGTAGTGTCCTGCTGCTGGAGCCTGCTTTTCCCCGCCACAGGCAGCTGCTGAACCCTTTCCCTGCCCCAGGGAGCTACACACCATCGTGTGGATACAGCCTGCTTTTCACTATGGCATGTAGCCACATGTTACAGTGTGCAGTGTAGATATACCCTTAGTAGCAATATAAAGGGACGTTGTCAAGATAAACAACATATATTTTAAAAAAAATTCCTTACCCGTTACATCATCTTCAATTACCAGCCCTTTGGAAGCTGGCATATGTCTACGTCTTCAGTAGTGGGATATAAAGAATTCATCCAAAACCCTGAATACACCCAACCTCAGGCTGTTTGGTTTCTAGTACTATTTGCCAACTCATCAGCCCAAGTTCATCAACATTCATGGAGCTAGGAGCTGTCTGATCTCACACTGGTTTTGCATGTGTTTATCTTCATTGACTTCAATGGAGTTACTCCTGATTTACAGTGGTGCATGTAAATGAGATCTACATTGGGCATGTTGCAGTTTACACAGTTCTAGACCCACCCCCACTATCCCGCCCTCTCTCTGACAAGCATGTTTCCTTGCCCCAACCTCAGTCTGTCTCTAGCTGCCTTTTTCCAGACCTATTCCCAGCTCTGTCCTAAGGGTTTCTGGAAGCACAAGATGTTTTACACCCCCATCTAGGGTGACCAGACAGCAAAGGTGAAAAATTGGGACAGCGAGTGGGTGGTAATAGGAGCCTATGTAAGAAAAAGACCCAAAAATCGGGACTGTCTCTATAAAATCGGGACATCTGGTCACCCAGAGATGGAAGATGGGGGTTCCATCTTTGAAAATGCTAGTATGTCCCTCACTACCACTCCCAAATTCACCAAGGTCTTCAAGCTAGTAGGCAAGAACTGGTTCAAACCTCCATCTCCCCAAAGCAGCAGAAATGGGCAAACAGTCCCACTCCTGGTATAGCAATTGTTACACTAAACTCGGGATTAGAGTCAGACACTTCTAACATCTTACTTCAATAGCTAGAGAACTGTCTTGGATTCCATGCAGCTATGTGCTAGGGATTATGGGCCAATTCAGCTAGTATAAAAACGTTAGGAAATTCACGCCATTTAATAAGATGTTTCCTCACTTCTCAGCCCCAGGATTCTAAGGGTTAAACTGGAAAATATTTCTATGAGACAATTCTAATTTACTTTTTGCTTTTTATGTTTTTAATTTCTTTGCTTGTCACCTGACCTTGAACAGTGAAATTTTGACTTGTTAGTTTCACTTCCTGGTCCTCAAAAATAAGAACAACCTGTTGCATTTGGGTTTATAATGTTGCAGAAGACAGTTTAAATTTCAATTAAAGTATTTTCATTGAAAAATTGTTGTAATTTCAAATAAACCTTAGTCCATTTTATCCTGGGCTCATGTAATTTTGAGCTATTTTCACAAACATCTGTCTTTCTATGTGCTGATGCACCATTCTGCATAGGGCAAAGTATAGAGAGCAAGGACAATATTCAGCCTTAAGTACAAAACAATGACTGAAGTTTAACAGCAATTTTAGGAAATGGAAATTCTTCAGATCACATCTAATCTGATTTCTTTATGAATGGTTTCAGAGTAACAGCCGTGTTAGTCTGTATCCGCAAAAAGAAGAACAGGAGTACTTGTGGCACCTTAGAGACTAACAAATTTATTAGAGCATAAGCTTTCGTGGACTACAGCCCACTTCTTCGGATCCATCCGAAGAAGTGGGCTGTAGTCCACGAAAGCTTATGCTCTAATAAATTTGTTAGTCTCTAAGGTGCCACAAGTACTCCTGTTCTTCTTTTTATGAATGGTGTATACTTTTCCAGAATGGCTTGTTATCTGTCTATTTTGGACCCTCTTTCTCTATCTTGACCTCAGTTTTTTTCTTTTACCTTCCCTAACAGTTGTTTTTCAGATTTCAAGTTTGAGAAAATATAGGGGAAAAGACTCTTGTATTGAAGATTTCTTAAAGTTTAGCTGGAATTAATTGAGCTGATTCTACTTCTTTAATGACATCTTTTCTGTCGCATCTCTAATTTCTGTTCTTTATGCCTGCAGAAATGAGTTCTGGGAAGAAACAGATCTTCTGTTTTTTTACACAAATTCTTTCTTATATCTAGCAACTTCCAAGAAGAACCTATTTGTGATTTCTGATGACAACAAAAGAAATGATAAAAATCCATCTAGGTTTCAGTCACTGAAGTGTAATTTTATTTTTAAACACAGACTAGCAACCCCATTTCATTATGGCCTTGTCCACACTATGGTGGACAACCATAGTATGGGCAGGAGGTTAAGTTGAACAATTTACAGGGAAAAAAGAGGTTCCACAAACAAGATGGGAATTAATCCTGACATCCTAATGACTCTCATACTGAGACAACATATCTGATTTTTCTGTCATTCAACCCGTGTTTCTGGAATAATAATGCTTTCAATTACATCTTTAATCTGTGCAGCCATCCCTGACATAGGTACATTTTGTAGCTTCAATTCTTTTTGTAGCATGCATTGTTCCTCTCTGTCTGTCCTTATATCCATGACTGGTAGACATTATTAGCTCTTGCTTTCCTGGTAAGTTGAGAAGGGGTGTGAAGTATCAAGGAAAAAGATTTATTCATACATGCCATCTTCTTTATCATGTCCCCTCCATGGCTGGGGTCTCCACAGGCTGAAAAGTGAGTCGTTGAGTCCATTGATAAAATGGAAAGCCCCAGGACAAAGAATTCTGTTTTCTTGAACTTTGATGTAATTTCTGGCTTTTTGTTTTTTTAATTCCCAACTCCAGGGGTCAGCACGAGGGGCTTTTCCCAAAGATTTTAATACCTCATCATTCCTATTAATGCCTTGGTTTTTAAAACAGGTTGTTTGAAGCATGGGTTGGAAAGCAGCAGCTGGGAGGCAGGTCAAGGAGGGTAGATGGTCAGGAAACTCTAGAAAGAAAGGCAAGCCAGACCCGAGGAAGGTGATAGAGAGCAGGTGTCCAGGGAGAGAGGAGGAGAGAACAGGCAGTGAGTGTGGGCTGAAATGAGTTTCAGAGAGTTGCAAGAGATCAGGCAGCTAGGAAAGGGTTGGGTCTCATGACAGTGGGAAAGCAAAGGATCTGTAGTCCTTTTATTGTATGATTATTTAATGTCATTTTGACACCTCCAGCAAGTGCTGCTCCATAAAGTTCTTTTTAACAATTGCAGGTTTAACGTCTCTAACTACACAAGGTGGGAGCCCCCCTGCTTTGTTTATTTACATCTGAGGGAAAAATTGCAAGTTACAAAACCAGCTTTGTTTCTTAAGCCTTGTCTTCAGTGATGGAAATGTTAAGCATGTTACAGCAAAATGTTCTCGGCTTACTTACAAAACTCTGAGCTTTGTTAACTCACTTTCCCGGGGAAAAGTTTCCCCCACCAAAGAGAAATACAGACAAACATGGGTGAAAAAAGAAAACATGAAAAAGGAGAAGAGGATACTCCCTCTTCTGGTGAGGTAGCAGGTAGTTAAGAAAATATACTGTAAATGGTAAAGCAGGGTCATTTGAATTGGACTTAATTAGAATTGGTCAAAAATGTTCACGCAAAAGTTTTTTTTCATCTCCAAATGAGCTTTTTTTTAAAAAAAACACACACACATCCTGTTGACTTTTTTGATTGATCTTGCTTTTTCCAATCTTTTTCATATCATTTTAGTTGAAATTATTATTGAAAAAATTATAAAACATTATTGACCTGATCATTAGAATATTTTGTTCACTCAGAACCTATTTTTCAGTAAATGAAAAATTTTCATAATCGTTTTGTTTTCTATAAAAGATTGGTTAACAAAATCCAGGACAAGTTTTTAAAAATTGATCCATTTAAAACCCAGAAGAAAGAAAACAACTTCAATATTTGACTGGCCCATTTGCGGTCAGGTTAGAAAGGCTTGATTGGAGTTGCCGTTCCATTGTTAGACAAAGTTTTCTACCCCAGAAAAATGAGCAGGCAAAATGAAATCTTGGACCTGCTAAGGTATGTTGGTAAAATCCTGGCCCCATTGAAATGAACTGGAGTTTTGCCATCGACTTCAGTGGAGCCAGGTTTTCACTCTTAACGTTCAGTAGTTTGGACACCCATAAGCTGGAGTGGAAAAGAAAGAAAAGAACAGACACAAAACAAAAGCAAGGACAAGAAAAGCGCCTTCTGAGTTCATCTTGGGTTTTATAATTTTCCATTCTTGGAAAACTACTAGCCTGTTCACAGCCATCCTTTCAGAATTTTCCAATAGCTCTTAGTTCAAAATCAAGGAAACTTGAACAAACTCAAAACAAATCAGAGCCCAATTCTCAAAACAAAGTTCAGACAAGTTCCCAGCATACAATGGATAGTTCTTAGCATGACTCTGGTTAAATGATTTAATTGTTAAGGCAACAATTCATAGTGCATCGCCTTAAATCTATTAAAATCTCTCTCTTGGAAGTAGGATCAGAGGTAATTGTTAAGGAACAGGAAAGAGGAACTGAGAACATGCATCCTTAAGCTTAAATGACCAGATAAATCCATACCACCATCTCTTACAGACATACAGCCTGACTGTGATCTCACATCAGCTTTGCAGTGGTACAGCTCCTTTGGCTTCAGTGGATCTACTCCACATGTGCATTGGTGGGACTGCAATAACTTTCAAAGTATTATTCCATCTTCACACTGAGGAGAATCAGGTTCATTTTCTTTAAAAAATTCTGGACATCTCACTTAGCAGAGAGAGGTAATTTTATCTCCATGGAACACAAACATAAAAGTCTGCACAAACACCTGCCCTGCTTTCCAAAATCATCTGCTTCTTGACAGACTCTTTCACAACACATTGGCACCTCACTCAGAATCTGCTAGCAGTTTTGGACTTGGCTGCCTTTCCCCAGCATCTACAGTGGCTGTTTTGAAAAACATTTCTGTCAGGTGTTTTGTCAGCAGCACATTAGTTTCAAGGAGCTGAGAAGGTTATTAAGTTCGGAGTGGCTGAAGACCTAACTTGCAGACTGCAGGGAGAGCACACAGTGAAGCTTGTTAAATTGCTGGCAAGTCACCAAAAGGGGGGGGGGGGGAGGGGAAATCACATCACCTGGATCAACAAAGAATAATAATAGGCCAGATCATCCCCTCCTGCAGTAAAACTCTGCAAAGGGGGGAAGAAATTCCATTCCAGGGATGAGGTAGCTCCATCTGAATAAAGACCCAGACCCTGTGTCTCTACACCAATGTGAATAAAGAGTAGTGTCAGTGAGATTCATTCATTTACATTAGTGGAAAACGAATGAGCTCAAAATGAGGGCCAACAGAGCTTGGTTCTTCTGCTTACACTGAGAGGGGAAGAAGAGTGGGTTGTAGCAAGGAAAGCAGTTAACAGGAGTGTTTAAAATAAAGCAGAGCCCCTTCTTTATCTTACATTCTCTTTTTAGTTGCTTTTCCTGTTACAACCCCTCCTCAACACACACAGACTCACACACTTATTCTACACCTTTAGAGTTGTTGTGCAAAATGGGTGCAACACTTTGAATGCAAAATCAATGCAAGTGACACTGCTTTACAATTTACAGTGTATTTTCTTAACTACCTTCACAATGTGCAACTTGCACCATATAAGTCATACCCCATAGCAGCAAAAGTGCAAGGATTATGTTTTGCTGATACAAAGCATTTAAGGTTCAGTTATTTGAGTTTTAATATAAAGAATGTACATGGATCATACCTAGTTAAGGGCACAGTTATATATTCACTGAATGATTCTGACATCATGTATGCATGGTCCCTCCACTTTCATCGGTATGGGCCACTGCATTTGGCCCACAGACTTCCCTGGGAACAGCACTTACATCAGCTCTGAATATGGTCCACGATTTGCAATTTATACTCATTTACTCTGGTAGCAAGTTCTGTCATTTTTTCCATAAGCACAGGCTGAACTCTAAATCTTATGAAATAATTAGGCAATGCTTGTTTGAAAAAGGATCAAACAACCCTTGACTCATGTTAAAAATGTTTCAAAAGTGTTTTGATTATGCAGAAATACATATTAGGTGTATATTCTATTTGCCTTCATTTAAGTTACATCCCACCTAAGCTTTCAATTTAATATACCTGCCTCCAAGTACAGTGAGTTATACAAACCAGATTGGAACAACCTACGCATTCTTTCCCACTGACGCTTCTAATTCAAAGGTGTACTCCTCTCTAAATACTCGCTCGCTTTCTTTTTTAACCAAGAATGGAAATAGAGGGGGTGAGGTGAATCACAGAAGCTAATTGAATTCGCAGCACCACATGGATTAAGTAACCCATTTGGTTTGAATATGCCTAACTACAGCAAAATCCAGCCTTGATCTGTTTGTTCTGTTATCATAATATCAAGTATGCATAAAGTAATATAAGTGATTCATTTTACTTCTGTGGAAGGTCACAAGTATGCGCTGATTCTCCTCTCGCTCTCACAAGTGAAAACCAGGAGTAACTTATCAAAGTCAATGGAATTGCACCATGATAATATTGGTGGAAATGAGAGCATATATTTTACTTACAGTAATGCTAAAGGTGATCTAGATCTGGTTGCATTATTTGTTACAAATAATCAGCTCCCTTTATAATTAGCAAATTATTCACAAGTGTGTCCTGACTTTCTCCAGAAATATTCATTATTTGTAAGTTTTCTTCCAAATAGTTTGGACAAATAATTTTTCAAACTATGGGTTGTTTGCAAACTGTTCCCTTTGCTACAATACACCCTTCGTGTTTTGTGATAGTTACTGAAGTGAGATGGCCCTGGGTCTGTTCCCTGACTGGACAATTGAAATGTTTGACACAGGAGAATAAAAAAATGGAGTGATTAGAGATTAATGCACTTTCCAATATTAATTTTTAGACAAATCATTATCTGTGCTAAAATGTGTGAAACTTTTAGGATTCACAGAAACTTTCCTAAACACCTAGCACTAGTACAAATACTTCTGCATACCAAATAATAGAAACCCATTAATCTTAGCAAACAGAACTCAATGTTTCCATTCACAAAAATTATCAGAAATCATGCGGGGTGGGAGATTACTGTTTGACCAGGATTAAGTTGAACTATGTGATACTAAAGTCGTGTGTTAGATGATTTGGAAAACTTGGCATTGGAAACTAGGTTCTGAAATATGAGTTTGCCTGAGATTTTTTTTATGTGAATGCATCATTTTGGGTAACAATGAAGCCAACACAAGCTTAATGTCCCACTTAAACTCTATTTTAAAATTTAAATGAAGCACAGAGATGAATTTCATACTTCCAGAATATGATTGCTACAATCATCACTTTCGTCAACACTCAGGTACCCTACTTCTATCACATGTCAAAACGGTCCTGATGATTCCTTTGGGGTGAATTTTAGTACTCTTGACAGCTGCCAGAATGACAGGCCTGGAGACTGAAAATTTACACACACACACACACACACACACACATACACACACGGCATAGTGTGGGGGAAGCTTGCACTGCCACTAGTTATGTTTTACCTAGTTTTAGGTAGACAGCTGTCAGTTCAGCTCCTTTCACTAGCTCGAGTCTAAATTAACTTTAAAAGATTTTTTTAAATTTAAAGGTTCTTAAGTTTGAGTTTTAGGAGAGGAGAACAGGATCCTTGGAGTCAGGGTTTGCTCTCATTTATACCAGTGTAATGTGGAGATATTCCATTAATTTCATTGGAGTGACTCCAGATTTACATTGTGCAACCAAGAGTAGACTGTGGCCTTTGGACTCTCTAGAGAATAGTGTGTCTTGGTAAACAAGAAAAGAGGGGTTTACTCTGGGTTTTACACTGGTGTGAACTAATTGATGTCAGTGGTGTTACTCTTGATTTCCACCTATGTTAGTGACAGCACAATGAGGCCAAAATTATTCATTATGGAGGATCATAGATTCAGAGAGGTTAGAGATGGATCTATCTGGAAAAAAGATAATTTGCCCAGTCATTGAACCCCATAGAGAAGGCTTGTAGGAGTCCTGTTTCATTATCAGATTTCTGTACATAACACTAGAAATAGCTCTCAATCAATATCCCAGATCTCAGAGCTGAACACCTCCCAAGCATCGAATGTGTTTGAAATTGGAACCAAGTCCTAGATTAGAATATTTCAGATAGCCCCCATCTTTATATAAGAACGGCCATACTGGGTCAGATCAAAGGTCCATCTAGCCCAGCATCCTGTCTTTTGACAGTGGCCAGTGCCAGGTACCCCAGAGGGAAGGAACAGAACAGGTAATCATTAAGTGATCCATCCCCTGTCGCCTATTCCCAGCTTCTGGCAAACAGAGGCTAGGGACACCATCCCAGCCCATCCTAGCTAATAGACATTGATGGACCTATCCTCCATGAATTTATCTAGTTCTTTTTTGAACCCTCATCAACTTGGCCTTCACAACAACCTCTGGCAAGGAGTTCCACAGGTTGACTGTGCATAGTGTAGAAAAATACTTCCTTTTGTTTGTTTTAAACCTGTTGCCTATTAATTTCTGCCTATTAATTTCATTTGATGACCCCTTTAATAAGTTGAACCACCTCCCCTCCACAGATCTAAACACCCATGAACACCTTGAGTCTTCATGCTAAAGACGAAACAGCTAGAATGAATATAAAGGGGATTCTTCACTGAGGCTACTGGACACAGACAGACCCAGTGGTTCTCTCTAATTCTATAGCTCCCAGACTGTCCGGTTTAGTTTCACCACTCACAGCTCCCTAAATGTCGGTCTAGATTAAGCAGTCATGGAAGGTATTGCTGACTACATGGCAGAGACTACCGCAGCTGCTTTTAATATTTAAAAAAATAGCCTTGCAGTCCTTTCTCTGGCAAAACTATAGTTCAAGTCAATGAGAGTTTTACTGAAGAGAAGACCGGTTGACAGAGAAGAGAGTACACTGCCAACAGGGTATTCTCTGGGTATGTCTTCACTGGAGAGTTAGCCCGGGCTCTAACATGCGTGTTTACCCTAACCCCCTGCAGTCCACACAGAACCTCTTACCCAGGCTTGAGGGTGCTTTAAACCCAGGTTAGCATACACTGCTGGGCTTGAGCTTGTGTTTCTCCTCAGCCCAGGCTGGCAACCCAGTGAGGACACAG
This sequence comes from Malaclemys terrapin pileata, assembly GCF_027887155.1. Taxonomy (NCBI): domain Eukaryota; kingdom Metazoa; phylum Chordata; order Testudines; family Emydidae; genus Malaclemys; species Malaclemys terrapin. Next base: position 133,729,796 of record NC_071505.1, read on the forward strand.
GCTAATCAAGTCCTCCACTGCATTCCCACAATTTCACCTCGGCCATATTTTATTGCTCTCTACCTCCTTCCTTCTTCTGCACCGGAAGTCATCTACACTAGCTCCGCATTTAAACCCCAAGTTGCCTGTTACAGTTCTGCTGTGGTTCCACGGATTTGAACAGACATGCCATGTGAGAAATCGTCCCCCCAGAGTGCTGTCTGCTGGCCAGAAGCTGCCAGCAGCAGCTTAGCCACTGCAGTTTAGCAGCAGCTGGCAGCAGCACAGCTTAGTACAGGGCTAAGAGCCACAAGATGTCCTGCCAAAAGCCTACCCCTGCACAGGGGCACTTAGTACAGCACCAGTGTGGGTTCAGCTACATGGGTCTGGCACAGGGTAGGGGTCTGCACTAGGGAACGTTCTACCAGAGCTAGCCTAGCCCTGGCTCACCCTGCAATGAAGACATACCTTCCATGACAGACCCCTTGATTCTTGAATTTGTTCCCAACCCCAGTTTGAAAAAGCCTCTGTAAAGGTTACCTATTTGCTGTGGTTTGAGGGATCACTGACGGTAGCGTTTGGGGTCTATTTTGCTACATTGAATCACCAGCTAGTTAGGTTCATTTACTTTCATTGCATATAAGCACTGATGTGCTCCTGGGTGATTATTCCAGGGTGGATTGTGATTCTCAGTAATTGTCCAGGTGCCTAGAGCTGTAAATAGGGATTTTTTTGTTTTCTATTTATATCGAAATAAATAAATCATCAGCTGTATGTACCAAACCATCAATTGCATGTAAACTACACAACAGAAATCAATCAGAGAGCGCAGGCCCCAGTCTGCCACCATTTTTCACAGAAACTATTCTTAGATGTCTTACTGTTGTCCAAGTGGTTCGCCTTGATAATTTTTTCCGAGTAGTCAGATATACTGGAGCATTCAATCTAAAAAAGAAGAGGACAAAGGAGAGCTTTGAGTTAAAGACTTCAGACATACTGAACAGAAATAAAATCTATTGAACACAGCAGAATCTGTACGAAACATGCACCATAGACAGCAGATAAATCAAAGCTTTATCTGCAGTCCCACCGTGGAGAGGGTGATATCTTAGCATGAAAACTGTGAAGTGTGTGTATTGTATGTGAAACTTTCTCTAAAACCATGTGAAAATATGAAAGAAAGAGGTCATGTGTAATAGACTGCATAGCACACATAATAATACCTTAATTTATCCCAATTACTTCAGAATCTGCTGGAAAATCTGTTACGTTCCTCCACCACCACCCCAAGAAAGCCAATCATTAAAAGAACTCAAGAGAAAGAATAGCATGTTGCAAAATTTCCAACACAGTTGAAAAAATATGCTTCCAAACTGTTCAAGTTGTGTCTACATCCAAACCATTTCAGTACTTGTCTGTTTCGAAAAGCAATTATTCATCAGTTCCATTATTTACCTACTTTGATAACAATGTGTACCATTGAAAGGGAATTCCGAAATCCACATATACTAAATTACTGGTGTATTTTATATACTTTTAAAACAACCTTCAGAATTCTTATGCCTCCAGGGCCACCCTCTAGCGTTCTCTTGTGTCCTATATTAAATGCTGTGCTGCTTCCCACATCTATTTTGGAGACTCACAGTCAGATTCTGCTCTCACAGGGATTTTACATCCATGTGACTCCATTGGACCTGATTATCCTCTCATTAACATCTGTGTATTTCAGCATAAAACTGGAGACTCAAAGCCATTGACTTCAGCAGAGTTACTTCTGTAATGTGAAGGAGGTCTAAACTAGTCCTTCAGTTATTCCTTCCTGGCTTGAAAAATGTACAGACTACATCTTCAATAGCACCTGATCTATTCTGGACACACCTGAGGAAATGTGGGGCATAAGTACCTTTCCATCTTTTTTTCTATTCTCCATAGTGGCTTTCCATCATCTCTCAACCCCATTTCCCAATCCGGGCAGCCAGGAGCCAGTTAGGCCCTTTGCACAAGTTACCATAACCACAGAGGTGGTTCCACTTATCTAGGATCAGTGGAGCACAGCACACTTTGGTAACATCCCCTGCAGCCCACCAATATGCCCCTATGCTGTAGGAGTGGAGCCTGGCTTTAAACCATGCCAGCATTCGCCTATGCAAAGGGAATGCCCAGCTGTCCCCTTGTGCTACCTGATCAGCACAAAGAATACGTCCAGACTACCGATCGATTTATCGGGGATCGATATATCGCGTCTCGTTAAGATGCGATATATCGATCCCCGAACACGCTCCCCGTCGACTCCGGAACTCCACCGGAGCGAGCGGCGGTAGCGAAGTCGACAGGGGAGCCGTGGCCGTCGATCCCACGCTGTGTGGACCCCAGGTAAATCGATCTAAGATACTTCAACTTCAGCTACGCTATTCACGTAGCTGAAGTTGCGTATCTTAGATCGATCCTCCCTCCTCCCCCCCAGTGTAGACCAGCCCTTTTGGAAGTAGGAATTGTTTTTTACAAATCACACTGTCTTCCTTCCATACTGGAATGATGCTGAATCAGATCTAGGAGGGCAAGTAGAGCAGGTATTTAAAAAAAAAAAAAAAGTCTGGCAGATGTGAGTGAAGTGCCTTATTTAGTAGCTGCTCTCTATACTAACCTGGAAAATGTACTACAATTCTCAAATTCTGTCAACGAATGTTCACATGTTGATATTCTATCAATAAATGTCCTTCCGTATTTATGAAAATATCACGACCCACCTACACCTTCAGCTCTGTGCTTGAAATTCAGACTGTCATAAGGTGGGACGTGTCTGCGACAAATTCTGAACTCTGCTTTGTACTGTAACCATCATTTTTGGATTAGGACATCCATTTTGTACTAGGGGCTGAATTCATGTCCAACCTTGCCCAAGGCAAGATTCCTATGATGAATTCTAGACAGCCACCCTGCCCAGGAAAGGCGCATGTTCCCTAGTTGAATAACTATAACTGAGAAGCCATGACAGAGCTATCTAGGGCAGTGGTTCTCAAACTTTTTTGATCGGGCCCCACTTCTTTGTGTCTGTAGTAGTTTACAGCCTCCCCTTCCCCCACAAGTACATAGACCACCACCCAGTTCTGAAGGCAGCACTGTGCCAGCAGCAGCACAGAAGTAAGGGAGGCAATGTGCAAAGTTATATTTGTCAATATCACTTTTCACAATAGACCTAGTGCCCTATTGCCACACTTACTTTCTATGCTGCTGCTATCCTGAGGCTGACTGCTGGAGCCTTGCTGTCTCCTGGTGAGGGATTGAGTGTGTGGGGGTGGAGAGGAGAGTCTGGGAGACATGGCTCTGTCTGTCTCATTTATCCCCTCCTCCTGGATGTGCATGGCCCTTCTGCATGAGCCCCAGCCACCAGGGGCTGACAGCCAGAGCTCTTCAAAAACCCAAACCAAACCAAAAAAAAAGCACATAGCTCGCACCTCCCTTGACACATTCCCGCACCCCGTTATTTGAGAACAGTTGATCTAGGACCATCAAATGTCATTGTCTCTCAACTGCCAGCCAATCCCATGGAACAATGGTCTCTCTGCAGGGGGTGTTCCTTGTTTTCCTGTCCCAGTGTCCCCTAAGGAGTGAAACTAGAAGCCAGATTGCCCACAGCTAGATGGAACTCTGGGGGAGCCTGTGTAAGAAACTGGGGGGCGTGGGAGATCTGTGGCACTGGTTTCAGGGATCTGCGGAGTCCCATGTCCCAAGGAAGGACTAAGACAAGAGGTCTGTGCATGAGAATGTGCCCTACAGACCCAGAGCTAAAAATAGCCACTAGAGTAGCCAGGCTCAGGGGGCTTTGAAGCACATGGAACAAAGCTGCTGGATCCACTTACAACAGACTGGTGACCATCAGTAGGGGGACTGGCCCAAGTTGTAACACAGATCATAACGGGCTTTTTTTTGAAGTCATAAACACTTTAGCTTGCAATGTTTGTAAGTGCTACAAGAGAGAGACTTTTTCCTGCAGAATTTATACATTCTTCAGCTCGCTCCTGTAGAGCTGTTAAGTTCTGCAAAAGAAAGGCTGAAGCCTTTCTCCAGCAGAGTTCAAAACTCTGCTGACACTTCCAGTCTCAGCACATTTATCTGAAACTGTTGATTATCTAATTGAATTGATTATTTAAATAAATTTTAATGGCCCTTATTACTTGCAGATAATTAGCTAAGAAATAGTACAGTATAAAAATGAGAGAGTAAACTAATTAACCAAAATGCTATATTTGGAATAATGGATTCCTTTGGGTTGGAAAGAACCTTGAACTAGGTCACCTAATCCATCCTCCAGCATTATTATGGCAGTATTAAATTAATTATCCATTACCATCTCTCTAGGCAGCTTTATCTACTGACTGAGCTATTCTGAGACTTATAATAATTTTCCAGATATTTTACTTAATTTTCACATGCTGCAACTTCAAGGGACACTGCCAACTTAAAATTCACATGTGTGGCAGAAAAAGTATACCTACTGTTAGAATTAGCACCTAAGACAACTGTAACTGAAAGAGACCAATTTGTTTAGTGTGTCTATTTGAGAGCACTTTTTGATTATGGTTGGTTGAACAGCTTCCTCTGTATCATGAGTCATTTAGTCAGTTTCTCCTTCATTTATGTGGGTGTTTTCACCCATAAGAAGGAGAAAGAAACATTTTCTTGAAATAGGAACTTGCATCTATAAAAACACAAAAATTTACAGGGGGACTCAAGGGTAGGTATTGTATTTGAAATGACTTAACTTTTTTTTTTTTTAAACTGACTAGATTTCAAGTTGAAGGTGTCCTTGTTTTTTCCTCACTGGACTAATGGGAATTACTGATCCTTGTCTTCTTTTAAATTCTCCTTTCTCATATTTATAGATAGATAACTTTCACCTCCGTCATATTTTCACCAGACTGCACATGCTCAGTTCTCTCCAGTTTTCCTCATAAGTCTTACTTTAAGTCTTTTAATGGGCATGAAATGAGGGGTTAAGAGTCATGGCTTCTGTCCCCAGCTTGGCCATTAACTCTGCCTGACCCTATGCACGTCATTTAACTTCTCTATGCCTCAGTTCCTTCACCTGGAAAATGGGGATCATGACAGTTACCCATGTTTATAAAAGTGCTTTAATATCTGTAGAAAATTGTATGTTTTTCCCTCTGAAGTCTCCTAATTTGTGTCTCTTTTTTAAAATGTGGCACACAAAACTATGCAGTAAACTGATCGATCCCTAAGCATTGCTGGGAAGTGCACAATAATAACCTTGCTGGATGCATGCCATTCTTATTACTACAACCCAAGATAAACATATTGCCTTTTTTGTAGTAGCATCAGATTGTTGACAAGAATTCAATTTATATCCCACTAGAGTTGCTTTAACTGCAGGACTGCTGCCTAGCCAATGTCCCTCCATTTAAAATGTGTGCATTTAATTATTTCTTCCTCCATGAACCACTTTACATTTGCCTTTATTGAATTGCCTTGATGGATTTTTCAATCCATGTCACCAGTACACTTATGATTTTTGTTATATTATATAGTGGTAGCACCTAAAAATTTTCCAATTCCCATAGCTAACTTGGCAATGTTACCTCAATATTTGGAGTAAATACTGAGGCACAAGTGGAAAGTTTTAAAGTGCACCACTATACCCATCAACTATTTGGGATTCTGTCCAAACTTTGTGTTACCTGCTAGTGTGATTAGTGCAATCTTCTCTTTATCCTCCAAGTTGTAAATGGAAACATTGAGTAGTACTGTACCTTGAACAACCCCCTTGGGAAACCACATGCAATATATCCTCCAAATTTGACATCAAAGCATCAGTAATGCTGTGCGTAATCCTCATTGCTCTAATTTCCCTATGGGACTGTCTTATGGAATCCTCTAAAATGCCCCACTAGAAATACTATGTCCAATGAATTTCTTTTAACCACTAAAGGCTGACTTATGGTTGGCCCTTATGAAATTGCAAGGGGTAGGATGGAGGGATTGCATGAAGCCTCCCCTTTTTGTGTAGCCCATGTAAGGGCCAATCACAGTTGCACTGTGTGCACTCGAGAACACGAAGACTGCTCCCTGCGAACACCCTTGTGCGCATAAACCACCCCAAAAGGAAGAGCTGGTAGAGTCATGGCCTTACCCCCATCTTTTGCCCTTGGTCCTGCAGCAGGACAGGCATGTAGAAGGGAATAATGAAGGGCTGTAACAACAGGCACATCTCAGAGAACCTAGGGAAGAATTCTGCTTCCTTGAGGTGCAATGTCTTTCCTAGCTTCATTAAGGCATGCCTTCCCTGGCTGTGGGTGGTTTGCACAGTCCAGCCCTGCCACAGTAATCTTAGCAAAGAAAGGGCCCAATTTCACCACCCTTACTTACATTTCTCTATGTCTTACGTTTTAATTAGACTTCTAATTCCTGGTGTTTATTCATGATACCTCTTGAATTGGTTACAGAGACATCTACATGTTTAGAGGTTGCTCCCAGCCTTTCTAACCAGAGCTGTGCTGAGGACAGAAGTTCCTTTTCATGAAGAATTTTGAGATTTTTTAAATTTAGGTTCATTTCAGCTAGGAATAAAAATCAAAAGATTCAAAATTCTTCACATAGTAAAATTCTGGGGAAAAAACTGTTTTGGGTCAATCAAAATATTTTGTTTCAATTTCAACTTTTAAGAAATGGTATCATATTATAATATATAATGCAAAATAAAAACGTCTAAACAAAAAGTAATTCAAAACAAAAAATTGAAATGTTTCATTCCAGAAATGTCAAAACAGAGCACTTAGACATTGTTGGAACTTTCCCCCCCAGTTTTCTTCTAAAACAAAATTCTAGCCAAATCAACCCAATTTTCTAAGTATTTTGATTAGACATCATTTCAACTTCCAATGGAATATGGTCCCATTTCAGTTTCTCCAACCAACCTTAATTCTAACTCCATCTGTCTCTTCCCAGCTCTGCCTTTGATTTGTTTCTCAAATGTGAATTTGATCCCCTAAACCTTTCTTCTTTTTACTATGGATTCCCCTGATAAACTGACCATTGATTTGCATAGCTAAGTTTTAGCCCCTCACTGTATCCTTACCACTTCCTTTTTAGGAGTTCCACTCTTGCTAGCCTAGAACACAGGAGACTATATGCTTTGCTTGATGTTATAATGGAGCCTGTGTGATATCAATGGTTCCTGAACTTTATACACTTGCTTTCAATACCGTGGCAAGAAACCCAACAATTCTAACTGCACCACTGCACCCAGGAAACTGATACCTGGGTCATTTGTCCAGGAAGAGAGGTAGCATATACCCTCGTGCTAAAGAGTTAGAAGCATTCATTATGGTAACTTGCTGTTGCTCTATAATGTTTTCTGTATCATGTGTTTATCTCCTAATTTTAATAATACCCAATTAAACTAAGGTCAGCCATATGTCTTCATGTCCTAATGGGTCAATTCATAATTGCCTTTGCTCCCTGGTTTGGCTAAAAACACCATAGAATGTGGATAGTGTTGCTAAAGAAGATGGTTCAGTTTTGCACACCTACAAAACTGGAGCTGGTCTCAGGTTTCAAGGGCTAAGCAAGAACTTCAGTAGCTCATCACTAGCCCTCCCCAACTAGGAACAGGTCACACTCCTGCTCCCTTCTCTATGTTCTTATACCAAGTCATCCAGTAAGCTCCTGCTCCACCTCTGTACTTGCTTCCCTGGTCACACTGACCCTCCTTCACTTGTTTGACAGGCATGGATGCTACTAGAAGGTCACTGAGGAAGAAGGCAGTGAGAAAGAAATACATTCAAGACCTTGAACTGGGAGACAAGAGGAGAACTAGATAAGTGAACTGGGACTTGGATGAGAGAACAATTAGAAATAAGAGAGTGTCGTTAGTGACTCTCTGACTCGTAGGTTAGGTGTGTACCATGGTTGACATTAAAAAGTCAGCATTTACCAATAATTCCCACATGCGCTACCTGAGGCACCACAGTTATTTCCTATTTTACATCTAGAGAAAAAAGCCCTGTGTGATAACTCTTTGAAAATGTTGGCTTTTTAACATGCACTAAGGCCCAGGGTGTTTGAGGCTCTTCACCACCACATAGGCAGCATAGAGTTCAGTTCTGTTCTGAAAAGTGGCCATAAAAACAGAATTGCATGGTGCTCCATCTTTATTGTCACTGGGGCTTCAGATCAAATGTGCTCAGTTTACAGGCAAAAATATGGGCTTTCTAACTGCCAGCCCTGCATATTCAGTGTAGGCTCTAAAGCTAACATTTTCAATAGTGGCTTCGAATTTGGCTGTATCCATTTTGCACTGCCCAACCTGACACACCTGGTGGCTCAGATTAGGCACCCAAAAATTGTGGCATCCAAAATCTAGGGCCACTTTTGAAAATTTGGGCCTAAGAGTCAAGCTGAGTTCTTTGCATTTCATACTTCATCAGTAAGGCTATGTTTTAGTCACAGGTATTTTTAGTAAAGGTCATGGACAGGTCATGGGCAGTAAACAAAAATTCACGGCCTGGGACCTGTCCATGACTTTTACTGTATCCCCGACTAAAACTGGGGTGGGGCGGCTCAGGGGGGCAGCCCAGGGGGTGCCGTGGGTTTTGAGAGGGGGTGAGCTGGGAAGCGCAGAGGGGGGGAGGGGTCTGGGGGGCACTGCGGGTGCTGGGGGGCATGGTGGTGGGGGCATCGCACATGTAGTGGGGGGGCACTGCGGGTGCTTGGGGGTGGGCAGGAGGTTGGCAGGCCTGGGGCAGGTTCCCTACCCAGCTCCTGGGAAGCGGCAACCTCCAGCTCCTACCTCCACATGCTGCCTCCACTCCGCCTCAAGCCCTGGTTCTGCAGCTCCCATTGGCTGAGAACTGCAGCCAATGGGAGCTGTGGGTGGAGGCAGCACATGGAGATAGGAGCTGAGGGAGGGGAGTTCCTGTTGCCCTTCCAGGGAGCCCCCACTCCAGGTAAGCACCTCCCTGCACCCCAATCCCCAGCGCTGAGCCTCCCCCACCCAAATTCCAGCTGCTCGGGGTTAGGGGGGCCCGAGCGTGCCCCAGCAGCAGCTAGTACGACTGGCCCAAGGGCTCCCTGAGCTGCTCAGGTGGTTCCCGGGCCAGGCACACAAGCCGCTGCAGAAGTCACGGAGGTCACAGAAAGTCATGGAATCTGTGACCTCCATGACAAACATGGAGCTTTTTAGTCATTAGTAATAATACAGATCCTTCACTTAGGCCCTGAATTACATCTGTCTGGGCAACCCTTTTGTCTTCAATGCACAGCTGTAACTAATTGGAACTTAGAAAACAATTTTGTCGACGGAGGAATAAAAGAAGGAATAAAATCCAGCTCTCTCTCACTGAGCTTTTTTGGCTCTGCAAGGCAAACAGGAGTGAAAAGCAATAAGAACTTTTATCAATCACTTTGAAGTCACCAGAAATAACTCTGAATACACAAAGGGAGCAGACCCGTTGAGTAAGAAGATACAACTTTTACATAATCACTTCTCAGAGTAGAACTGCACTTTAGTTTTCCCTATGGACAGTCAGGGCCGGCTCCAGGCACCAGCTTGTCAAGCAGGTGCTTGGGGCGGCCACTCCGGAGAGGGGCAGCACGTCCAGCTATTTGGTGGCAATTTGGCGGATGGTCCCTCACTCCAGCTCCGAGCGAAGGACCCCCCGCCAGATCACGATTGCGGCTTTTTTTTTTTTTTGGCTGCTTGGGGCGGCCAAAACCCTGGAGCCAGCCCTGTGTACAGTACATTTAAAGTAATCATTCCCTGTCTTGTCTGAGGAGTGGAGTAATGGATATGGAAAGGCTACAGATGCTTTCTGTTTCAGCTCCTTTGGTTGTTATGCACAGGGAGGCTAGATTGGAGGAATTTGTTTCTGGTGCTTTGAAGGTCCCAAGAACATAAGAAAAATCCGAAAAGGCAGCACACTCCCTATCAACTTTTCCAAGAGGAGCAAATGCTTTTAATGTTTGCATGAAAAAGAGACTGTCCCCCCCCCCCCCCCGGGTCAGTGCAGGCCACACACACAACAATCACAAGGAAAGACGAAACAGCTAAAAGAGGGATCCCTTCGCTCTTTTGAAAGGATGTCATCGGCCAGATCCTTAGCTGGTGCAAATGGGCATAGCTCCACTGAATCAATGGAGCGGCACCCATTTATGCCAGCTAAGGATCTGACCCACAATGTAAGGCTGTAGGTCAAAACAAGACATGGAAACACATGAAAAAAGAAAAGAAACCTTACGCTTCCCCCTCTTTCCTTCTCCAAAATAAAGTTGTTAGGAAAAATTCTTCTTACCCCGTACACCTTCTTGGCTCCTGCCTTGGCAGCAAACATTGAGAGGATTCCTGTGCCACTTCCAACATCCAATACAATCTTATCCTTAAAAACATGTTTATTGTGATACATGGAGTTTCTATATGTTAATGTGCGCACCTCATCCTTTAACATTTCCTGTGTTGAAAGAAGGCATCACATGTTTACTCATGGGGTAGGAGTCACTGCGTCATTAAAATTCAACATATTCACCAGCTGAAAAGTTTTTCAGCTTGTTTGGGACACAACCAGGATTCATTACAGATCAAGACAACTTTAAAATGCAAACTACGAAGAAGCTGAAATAGTAAGAATCAGCATTGTCTCATTCGTCTACTCTTATTTCCCTCAAATATTATTTTACTGTTAAAAATGGTGACCAGAAATTATAGTCAATCCACAGTACTGCTGTGGGCATAGACAAAAATGGTGCAAACCTCATCACTCTCCTCCCCTGTGGGGCTTTCTGCTGAGACCGCCACAAAGAATGAACATTGCAGTGGTTGTGGCCGTCTTTATAATACCTCCATACTAAATACTATAATACTAAAAGACACCTCCACAAGGAACTGGACTAAAACTAACTCCAATAGGTTTCACATAGGTCACCAGACAGACTGTAAAAGGTAATGACTGTCACTACTCACCTGGATATGACTTGGTGAACTAATAATACATAGACAGTGTGTTTCCCCAATAGGTGGGGTAGTTATTATTATTCCTCTTTTACAAGTTGGAGGTGGGGATTGGAGCACAGAGAGATTGAGGACTACATTTTCTATTGTCCAATAATTATGGGAGCCCATCTTGAGATTCCTAGGTGTCTTTACTTGGGCACCCAAAAACGAAGGCACTCAAGTTGAGTAGACACTTGTGAACATGTCAGCTCAACAGACTTGCCCAAAGTTTCACAGCTAATAGTTTCAGACCTAGGAATAGCACCCAAGTCTCCTGACTCACATTTTACTCTCCTATTCCCGGCATCTCACTGCCTCACTACTAGAAGGATCTTAGTTTCCAGTGGGTATGTGTGCAGTATCTAGAGGTTAAGTCTTGATCAGTCCCTTTAGGCATTCAGTTCCTTCTTCTGAAGTTGCCACTGATAGGGCCAATTCCTTTCTCACACCAATTTTACATAGGTGTAACTCTATTCACATCAGTGGAGTTAATCCTCATTTGCACTAGTGTGAGGAAAATCAAACAAATTGGGGAAATATTTTCAAAAACACAAGTGATTTAGACACCTAAATTCCATTTTCAAAAGTGGCTTAGGCACTAAGGAGCCACTCAGGTGCTTGTGAAAATGTTATCTATTATGTCTAAAAGGCAATAACTGTGATTACTCCTGCTGTCCTCACTGAATAATTTTAGGCAGGAGGATGATTGCGTGTTGAATGCCAAGATATATGAAAGCCCCAATGCCTAGCAGATGGAAGCACTAGTGCACAAGATTACTATACATTGGTTGCTTGTCTGTCTGGGCGGGTTACTTTCAAGGGGACTGGTTATATCCATAACTGTTGACATGTAAGGGGACATTTTCTCATGGAGTGTGACTTGATATAAAATACTGAAAAGGGTAGAGAGGGGAGTCTGATTCCACTTTGCATGAAGTAGGAGCTGCTGTGGCGGTATTAAGCCTGGTCCAATCCCCATGTTGCTTGTTTCTCACTACTCATCTGACACATTATGGCACCATTTAATGTTTCCTGAGCATGTGCTTTTAGGGCCTGATTTTCAAAAACAAAATATATTTTATTAATTTTATAAAATTTGACCTTAGGGATGAGATTTTCAAAGCTGCCTAGGGGATTTGCAAGCCCAACTGTCATTAATTGGAATGGGAATACAATGTCTAAATCCATTTCGTTGCTTTGAAAATCTCAGCCTAAGTATGGATTTAGTGGCTTAGCTTTAGGTACCCAGATTTGAAATATGTTCCTGTAACTCTTTATAGACAGAGAGGATGATGCATCCTTTGGTCCAAGCTGCTTGCAAGCCAAGGCCCAGATCTTGTCCTGCATATTTTTGCATGCCAAGGATGCTATTAAACTACCCAATAACTGTCAGAAGGAGGGAGGCAGTTGCACTGAAGTGGTAGCAACCTTCTTCCTCCCTTCCTGTGGAGAATCCCTTTTGAATGAATTATGCATATTTGGGACTTTGTGGATTTCAAAGGGGGAGGGGTTGTTAGGCAGGGAGGGGCTGCTGTCTCAGTGACTCTATACCAAACTTGTTCAATTTATTTACAAACATAAATATATTTTTCTAACTACTACTCCTGAAACTCACCCTGGGATCTGAGAGACAAGCTGGGCTCTTTCTGTCTCATGTATCACTATTAGTATTAAAATTTCTGCTGTTCTAATATAACCCTTACGTACAACTGTACAATTCCATTGTCCTCACATCATGTTATGCCTTCTTCAATACCTTTTTGATCTCCTTCTCCCACATCTGTCTCTGCGTCTTCTTCCATAATGCCCCTTGTGCGTTGAGTGCCCTTCCAAAATCTATTTGTCAAGCTTCCAACCTGACCTCATTCAAATCACTATTAAAAGCTGCAGCATCTCCTACAAAATGCCTAAACCCTTCTGAACATGGCACAGAAAAAGATGTAACTAAGAACAGGAAAATTTCAAACAGCAACAAGACCCAGTAGCCAAACAAAATACACAAGTGGTGGAAAAAACTCCCCCACAATGAAAAATCCCAACAAAACACAAACCAAAATAAAGGAAACAAATCCTAGTTAGTCACAGCTGAAAGGATGCCACAGACTTTGATGACCTCACTGTAATTACTGCATGGGCATTAAATGTAAATGACAGATTGCTCTGGAGTCCTTACCAAATTTTCCCTTAGATAAATGCTTGCATCTCCCATTGAAATCAATAGGAGCTTGGCATGCATGTCTGAAGGGAGAATATGGCCCACTGTATATTGTATGCAGCATCTATGTTTAAATGTTCTAGCAAAGAAAGAGCTAGCTTACTAAATTGGTATGTCCTTTCCATGGGGGTGGACCCATTCTGCAACGCTTATAGTCATGCTAAGTACCACATACTTAAAGGTGAAATTCCCCACTGTGCAGAGAGCCAGCACAAGTTCCATGCACCCCTGCCGGCCTCTTTTGAAGATTTAAATAATACATAGGCCTTGAAGGGGCCCTCTGCCCAGGGGTGGAGTTCATCATTAGCACTTAAACAGAGGAACCATTGCCATGAGTAAAGATTGCAGAATCAGGTCTTTGGCAAATTGGTGCATCCAGTAGGAGGGGGAAAAAAATCAACCATGAAATCACTGAAATCATGTTGCCCTTTCATATTTTTACCAAGAAAAGAAAGCCTTACCTCGTGGATTCCAAAGTGAGCATAGGAATCAAAATAGTAATCCCTGGATGTCATTTCTTCTGGATTCAGAAGTTTTGCCATCTTGCCTCGGCCTGGGCAGCTCGGTTGCAAAGGTACATGAATGACCGATTGAACAGGCTTCGGAATGACAATAGGCTGAGGAGGCTGGGAAGGGCCACTACAGACCTAGAAAGATGTGAAATATTATTGCAACCGTCATTAGTCACAGAACATTCCTCTGCATGTTCATTGCTGTCTCTGTCTTACCAGCGATATTATTATTATTACAGTAAGTTAGCTTCAATGCAGGGGTGTCATGGTCCAATGAATGGAATTTAAGGATGGGAGCCAGGAACAGCTGCTTTTTAATCCTCTTTAATTTACTTGCTGTGTGGACCTTGGAAAAGTTCCTTGCCTGATTCTCCATTGCCCTGAACCTTGTGTAGTCATTTACAACAATGCAAAGAGGATGAAAAGTGGGTATAAAATGCTAGCACTGGTGTGAGTGGAGAACTCTGGTGCGTTCTTATGTTCATCAACTTTGCACTTATGTCAATGACTATACAAAGTGCAAGTCAATGGAGATTTGGGTCTTCTCTTTTAGCTTTTTCCTCTGTAAGACTGTGGCAATAATCTTTACCATCCTACCTCATAATATGTGAATTTTGGTAAACAAAAAGGGTCCCTGCACAGAAGAGCTCGTAGTCAAAGGACCATCCTACAAGATACTGAACACCTCCTGCAAGGAACTGGGAGTTCTCACTTCATCTGAAAGTCCCTCAATGTTCAAAGAAACAGCGGCCGGGAGCTGAGCAGGATATGTTACCCCTAACTTTTACTCTTCTGATGCTGATGGCGTGCTCAGCATGGATATAAGACTCATGTATCTCCACTCCCCCACAATTTTCTGTGTAATTGCACCTCTTTCAGCATAATTTCAATAGGGACCAGAGGGCACACATCACTTCACAGGATCAGACTTGATAGTTACAATGAGTAGAAAGGATGTATGACTACAATACAGAACACAGAATGTTGCATTAACATTATATCTAGAAAAAGTCATGGAGGATGTGGGTTCTTAAATATATCTCCATCTTTAATTCTAGCATGAAGCAAAATTCTGAACAGTGAGAAAAATTAAAAGAGGCATCAAAATCTCAGAGGAATGTGAAAGTTGCCCTATCATTTACGGATCATCACCATTAATTTATTTGTACAGAAAGCTAGGGAAATTCCTCCACCTAAAATATTCCATTCTTTTTCTACTTGTTTTCAGGTTTAAAATTCACTAATTCCCCAGCCATGACTTCATTTGGTGCAACCTCTGCTAGATATTTTTTTTGAGGTTTGAATTATCATTTTCAGTTTAGTGTTGCAAGAGATCAATCACTTGTACTGTCTCTGAATAGCACCAATTAGCCTAGTTTAACTTACTTTGATAAAAAAATGACTTTAACCTTTCTTTCCTGGCTCATGTATAATTTTAAACATGTCTTCTTTTGATGGTTTCTTTGGTCCATCTGTGTAAAATGAATAGTAATAACTTGCATTCCTGCAATGCCTTTCATCCTGAAGGATCTAAAAACACTTTCATCATCGAAGCTGGAGATGGAAAAGACCTAGCTCACCCAGTCCATCTCCCAGCCACTGCAGGATTGTTCCCTATTATTGGTTTGTTTTAATAGTCCCAAGCAATGGCGCTTCAGCTACTTCTCTAGGGAGACTATTCCACATAAGATTTCATTAAGAATTTTTCATAATAGTTATCCACATTTTTCTCCTCATAATTTCATCCCATTACTCCTAATTATACCACCATGTAATACCCTAAACAATTCCTTTCCCTCCTTGGTGTGGCACCTATCAAATGTTTGCAGACTGTAATCATATCCCTCTACCCCGTTTGCTTCCTAAATCAAGTTCTCTAGACCCAAGTTCATTTTGTCGCTATTCTTTGCACTTTCTCCACTTTGTTACTGTCTTTGAGGTAGTGAGATGCTCAATGCAATATTTTATGGGCAGTTGCACAAAAGCCATATATAGTACAGGAGAGAGAATCTATCACCCTTTTGTTCAATGATGCCATGCATTTTGTATGTGAAACCTAAAGGGACACTGGCCTTTTTTATGGTCATAGTGTAAATTCATGTCTAATTTGCTGTCAACTGGAGATGCTTATCTATAAGGAGCCAATATGGCCTTATGGTTAAGGCACTTAGCATAGCTCTCAGGAGATCTAGATTCAATTCCTGAGTTTATCTCCAACTTCCCATGTGAGCTTGGGCAGGTCATTTAGGGTTTGTCTATATTAGGGTAAGAGGTCAAGATTTACTAACCACAAACTTCTTCCATAATGTAGACACAGAAAGGAGGGAACCTCAACATTCCTGGTTGGAGGGAGCTGGTCTTACACCAACTGGTTCCTCTCTTTGCAAAGGAAATGACAGAGCACTGCCATTCTCTGCAATCTCTCACAGAGCAGCCACTATATTTTTCCTTTAGATGCTGCAACTGTTTTTTGGCAAAGGCCTGTATATCCAGACAGTGCCAAGTTAATAACTGTTATCATGCTATTGAGACTGCATTATTTCTGAAAATTTGCACTTTGCATTACTAGTACACCGGAGATTTTCCAAATGAAAAAGATATAAATATTGAAGCACCTGGAATAAGCACTGTCATCACTTCTGCAGATGATATTGTAGTACATGGCTATGGGTTGGAGAAGAAGAAGAATCTTGTGACTGGAACTCAGGAGACGTGTTCTGTTCCCAGGTCTGCCATAGACACTATGAGTGATCTTAATCAAGTCAGCTAATTTCTCTGTGCCTCAGTTATTCATTTGTCAAATGGGGATAGTAATAATTCCCTACCTCAAAGGATGTTGTGAAAACAAATTCATTGATGTACGTGAGGCACTCAGATACTATGATAATGAACACCATAGGAAAGCCAGTGAATGCTACCAGAACACTGGAAAACAAGGAAGAGGAATATGTT
This sequence comes from Malaclemys terrapin pileata, assembly GCF_027887155.1. Taxonomy (NCBI): domain Eukaryota; kingdom Metazoa; phylum Chordata; order Testudines; family Emydidae; genus Malaclemys; species Malaclemys terrapin. The sequence continues at coordinate 133,746,456 of NC_071505.1, forward strand.
GAAAGAATGTCTATTGTCTTGGAAACAATAAAGTCTGCAAGTCTGAAGCTCAGTGAAGAGAAGTGCTTGCTGAACCAGAAACAGCTAGACTTCTTTGGACATGTTATAAATGCTCCAGATGAAAGCCAACCTCCAGAGTAAAGCCATTAAGGAAAGGCAGCTTACTGAATCTATTCTAGAACTGAAAAGAAGCCTAGGTTTGATTTACTAGCTTGGCAGATGTATATCTAACCTGTCAGAAACAATACATCCTTTGACTAACTCCTGAGAAAGGCAAGCACCTGGATTGGAAGAAGCACCAGAGCAGGCATTCTACAGAGTCGAACAACTCCTATCTGAAGCCCCAATACTTACTTCCTATGTTGCTAGTAAGCCCAACCATTATAGGTATGGATGCCACTGAATATGAATTAAGGGGACAATTACTGCAAGATCTTAATAGTCTACTGAAACCAGTCGCATACTGCTCCAGAACACTGATTAATTCAGAGACCTGTTGACATCCAAAATAATATGGTAAAAAGCTACCCCGTGAGTCATCCATCAATGTGCCCACCTGCAGAGGACACTGTTGTTTGGAGACACTTGAAGATGACCTACAACCAGGCTTTCCAGTGTTTGGGATTTAAGTTTAAAAGAAAGGGTGAAACAAGTTGGTCCTGTCACTTCTTTGGCAACACTGTTAAAGAAAACACTAGGTAAGATATATTGAACCTAATACACATGCTCAGGGTCATATTGATCTCCAGATTTGGGGTTGGCAAGGAATTCCGCCCCCCCGGTCAGATTGGCAGTGACCTTTGGGGTTTGCTTTTCCTTCCCTCTGCAGCACTGGGTGTGGAATCTCCTGGTAGGATTATCTGTGTATATCTCACCTAATCAATTCCTTACCATTGCAAAGGCCTTGACCATTGGTGGCACCTTGGTCTCCCCTGTTCTCTGTCTGTAGCACTTAACAGTTAAATTTCCTGAGGATTAAAATGCTTTAGTCTAACTGAAGTCTTTGGGATCACTATAGAGCTGTGCTGGGATAAACAAACCCCACGTGGGACAATATGGGGTTTCATAGATTCATAGATTCATAGATTCATAGATTCTAGGACTGGAAGGGACCTCGAGAGGTCATCGAGTCCAGTCCCCTGCCCGCATGGCAGGACCAAATACTGCCTAGACCATCCCTAGTAGACATTTATCTAACCTACCCTTAAATATCTCCAGAGACGGAGATTCCACAACCTCCCTAGGCAATTTGTTCCAGTGTTTAACCACCCTGACAGTTAGGAACTTTTTCCTAATGTCCAATCTAGACCTCCCTTGCTGCAGTTTAAACCCATTGTTTCTGGTTCTATCCTTAGAGGCTAAGGTGAACAAGTTCTCTCCCTCCTCCTTATGACACCCTTTTAACGAGCTAATGTGGGCACAGGTGGCTCTGCTCCTTTGCATGTGTGAGAAATTTTAGTCTTGGAGTGAGGAGCTTAAGAGGAAGAGTTCCTGCTAGTTGATGGCACACCAGGAAGGAGAGCAGGCCTTCAGTGCTCAGCTCCTGAAGAGAGGGCAGACCAAAGGCACCCAACAGTATGCTCTTCTTCATGGGCCCTTCCTGAGGAAAGGGATGGCCGGATGCTAACACACCTGGAGAGGGAACCATTCCCCACTTTTACCTGTGAACTCAGTTTATTTATGTTAAGTCTCCTTGTTCTTGTTAGTTGACTACCCCGGAAGGGGCAAGACTGTAAAGTGACCTGGCTGGAGGGCCAAGTCACAGGAAGAGGCAGATATCTGCAGGCCCAGAGCATTGGTTGGCAGGTGGTACCTGATCAGAAGAGAGCTGCTATGCCATGCCTGGCCATAAGGAGGTGCTAACATTGAGTCAACCCTTTCACAGGGGTAACTGGGTGAAACTTAATAGCCTGTGATATGCAGGAGGTCAGACTAGATGATCTACATGACCTTTTTATAAAAAAAACTGGGGAAGTACAACCTAGATGGAGCTACTATAAGGTGGGTGCATAACTGGTTGGAAAACCGTTCCCAGAGAGTAATCAGTGGTTCACAGTCAAGCTTGAAGGGCATAGCAAGTGGGGTCCTACAGGGATCAGTTCTGATTCAAGTTCTGTTCAATATCTTCATCAATGATTTAGATAATGGCAGAGAGAGTACACTTGTTTGCGTACGATACCAAGCTGCGAGGGGTTGCAAGTACTTTGGGGGTTAGGTTTAAAATTCAAAATGATCTGGACAGTTTGGAGAAATGATCTGAAGTAAATAGGATGAAATTCACTAACGACAAATGCAAAGTACTCCACTTAGGAAGAAACAATCAGTTGCACACATATAAAATGGGAAATGACTGCCTAGGAAGGAGTACTGCAGAAAGGGATCTGGGGGGTCATAGTAGATCGCAAGATAAATGAGTCAACGGTGTAACACTGTTACAAAAAAAGAAAACATCATTCTGGGATGTATTAGCAGGGTGTTGTAAACAAGACATGAAAAGTAATTCTTCCGCTCTACTCCACACTGATTAGGCCTCAACTGGAGTATTGTGTCCAGTTCTGGGTGCCACATTTCAGGAAAGATGTGGAAAAATTGGAGGAAGTCCAGAGAAGAGCAACAAAAATTATTAAAGGTCTAGAAAACGTGACCTATGAGGGAAGATTGAAAAAATAGGGTTTGTTAAGCCTGGAGAAGAGAAGACATGATAATAGTTTTCAAGTACATAAAAGGTTGTTATAAGAAGGAAGGAGAAAAACTGTTCTCGTTAACCTAGGACAAGAAACAATGGGCTTAAATTGCAGCAAGGGCTGTTTAGGCTGGACATTAGGAAAAACTTCCTAACAGTCAGGGTGGTTTAGCAGTGTAATAAATTGTCCAGGGAAGTGGTGGAATCTTCATCATTGGAGATTTTTAAGAGCAGGTTAGACAAACACCTGTCAGGGATGGTTTAGATCATACTTAGTCCTGCCATGAGTGCAGAGGATTGGACTAGACCTCTCGAGGTCCCTTCAGTTCTATGATTCTATAATTCTATCTATGGTCCTCTCTGACCTTACATTCTATGAAACTAACATGTCTTTTTCCTTCAGTGGTCTCCAGTAGCATGGAGCCTTATGCCTGCAGAGTCCCTTTGAAGCCAGCAGGATTCTTCATGGGCCTAAGGCTACTTGTTAGATCTTGTTGCATAAGTGGAGCCTTACTGAGTATACAAAAGACTTTGGCTGAGATTTTCAAAGCCACCTATAGGATGTGGATGCCCAATTCCCATTAATTTTCATTCATTAATTTGAATGAGACTTGGGCATTCAAATACTTGAGGCAGCTTTGAAAATCCCAGCTTTTTCATGCATCACCATCTGACTCTGCAGCGAGGCAAGAAGGAGTTGGGGGATGGGAAACATGCAAAACTCTTTTAATTACTTTCAGTTTTTAGGATACTGTGAAGAAAATTGAGGTGTGTCAAGAAAAAGAAAATTAATTTCCAAGGTTACACAAGTCCTGCTCTTCCTTGACATTACCATGGAGATAGGGTCTTGGAGACTAAGATTCAAATCTTGAAGAGAAGACTGATAAAACTGATGCTCAAACTGCAATTTTCTTCCCTGTCAAACTCTGTGTTATTTATGAATACAAGTAATATATTTCTGTGGGTACTGCCCAGACTAGTGATATTTTATATTCAAAAAATCCTACACCATCATTAAGAGAGAATCAAACTGCTAATGGAGTTAGAGTTTGATTTGTAAAAATTCAGACCATTCAAAATTCTGTGTCAAATATTTCTGTGGGTTCTGAATTTCAATGAGCCAGATTCTCTCCTGTGTCAGGACCACTGGAACAAAGCAGGCCCAGAAGGATCTCCCCAGCACAGTGGGGATTATCACTTAGTTTAGCACACAGTCACCATAGCAGATCCTGCAATGCAGCTCTCCCTGCAGTGGGGAAACGGCTCGTGACCAGGGGTGGATGGCAAAGCTGGGGCATCTTGGTGAACATTGGCTCCCATGATGGCCTCTTGGGGCCTCATTAGCAGATGGCACAAGTTATGGCAACTTTTAGCTTCTCTGATGTATGTACTGTGGGGACCAGACTGGTCCCAGGTTTAGGGGAGTGCAAACCCCTCCTGAGTTTTGTTGAGTGCTCCTTGGCCTGAGCAGAGTACCTCAGCCATTGTCTATACACACTGAATTTTTTGTGTCAGGGATTTATTTCAGTATTTGAAGTGCTCGGGTACTACAGTAAGGTGTGGTTTGAAAATCTACGTAGATTATAGATATGGAATCTAATCTAGACAGACAGACAATATTCCTTGGATGTGATTATTTAAATGTACCACCTAGTTGGCAAAGTTTCTTTGATTTTTAAAAAAACAGGGCCTTGAAAATCTTGGCCCAAGTGTTTCTTGTCTTTTCTCTGTTCGATTCTTCTTATTGCGTTTAATTTGTAGCCTTGGTTTTGCTGTTCTCAAATCTAGGACTAAAGGGCCTGACCCTCAGCTGTAAATCCACTAATTACCCAGTTTACCCCAGTTGGAGTTCTGGCTCCATATGTTTATGTAAGTTTTGTGAAAAATGCAGATCTACCCAATGTTAGGCAATGTTAACAATTTCTCAGGAGTCAAACCGACCCGGTAGAATAGTTGGGGTACACAGCTGTGAATTACAGGTGCTTGGATGTAGCTTACTACTTTGCCGGACACTTAAGTCACACATTTACCTGACTTTTTTAGCTTGAGTGCCAAACTGCCTGGAAAGTAGGTTTGCACAACATCAGATGAATTTGTTATGGACAGCAATCCACAATTTGTCAAAAAGCAGTCATGTCCTTTATGAACAACTGTAACTTTGACTGCATTGTAACCATTTCACATTATCCCCAAGCTAATGGTGAGCCTGAGAGAGCTCTGCAAACTGTAAAGCATGCTCTGAAACAAGAGGATCAATTTTTAGTTTTCCTCAGTTATAGACTATAAATGCCACCAAGTATGGCCCAGGCCCAGCACAGCTGAATCTGGGCAGACAGCTGGGGACACCAATTCCACCCTATGTGGCAAAATCCCAGACAAGCCAAAGCAAAAGATGCATATAAATTTCAATTTGATCAGGGCATGTCTGACATACTGGGACTTAAGGGGGACTAAAATTAGACTTTGAGAAGGGATGGGCAGTGCCTACTATTGTGCAAGATTTGTAGGTTCTACACTGTCAAGTCATGCACCTTCCACCTTTACTACACAGGAACTAGAGACAGGACTAGCGTACAAACTCCTTTGCAAAACTGTCCAGATCATCAAGAACAAATGAGGATTGATTCTTCCTCAGGTGTTATGATCAATACTTCCAGAAGAAGAGTGATCAGGAAACCTGAGCATAGTGGAGACCACAGGTCAGATTATGTCCACTGTCCAGCCCCTACACATTTGCACAAGGGATGGAGAGGATATAAAGAGCCTCTCCCTGGAAATTAAACTTTTATTATTATTATTATTATTATTATTTCATTTCATTATAACTTTCACGAGACAGTATCAAAAGCCTTACTACAGCTGAGATATATCACATTGACTGCCTCTCCGCTAGCCATGAGGTTTGTTACCCTGTCAAAGAAGGATATTAGTTTGGTTTGACATGATTTGTTATTGACAAATCCATGCAAACTTACATATCACCTTATCTTCTAGATGCTTACAAATTGATAATGGAACAAATAATCTTTCCAGGTATCAAAGTTAAGCTGACTGGTCTGTAATCCCCTGTGTTGTCCTTAGTCCCCTTTTTATAGCTAAGTATTATATTTGCCCTTTTCCAGTGCTCTGGCTTTCTCCGATCCTCCATGAGTTCCCAAAGATAATTGCTAATGGCTCAGAGATCTCGACTGCCAGTGCCTTAAGTATTCTAGGATGTCAGCTGTCAGTTGAAGACATCTAACTTGTCTAAGTAATTCTTAACTCTTAATTCTTTTAGCCTCAGGTCCTGCCCCATTTACACTGATGTTCACTATGTTGGTTGTCCAATCACTACTAATCTTTTTGGTGACAGCTGAAACAAAAGAGGTGTTTAACACTTCAGCCATTGCTACATTTTCTGTTATTTTTCTTTCCCTCCTCATTGACTGCTGGACCTACTCTGTCCTTGGTCTTCCTCTTGCTTCTATTGTATTTGTAAAATGTTTTCTTGTTACCCTTTATGTCCCTAGCTGGTTTAATCTCATTTGTGCCTTGGCCTTTCTAATTTTGTCCCAACATGCTTCTGTTTGTGGTTTTTTTTTTTTTTAATGTATTCATCCTTCGTCATTTGACCTACTTTCCACCATTTTTAGGACTCTTTTTTGAGCTTCGTGTCATTCAAGATCTCCTGATTAAGCCAAGGTGGTCTTTTGCCATACTTCCTATCTTTCCTATGCATTGGGATAGTTTGCTCTTGTGCCCTTAATAAGATCTCTTTAAGAAACTGCCCGCTTTCCTGAACTCTTTTTTTCTCTTGGACTTACTTCCTATCGAATATTACCTACCAATTCTCTGACTTTGCTAGAGTCTGCCTTCTTGTCCATTGTCTTTATTCTGTTGTTTTCCCTTCTGCCATTCCTGAGAATCATGAACCCCATCATTTCAGGATCACTTTCACACAAGCTGCTTTACACCTTCAAATTCTCAGCCAGTTCCTCCCTATTTGTTAGAATCAAATCTAGAAAGGCCTCTCCCCTAGTCGCTTTCTCCATCTTCTGCAATAAAAAGTTTTCTCCAAGCATTCAAGAACTTGTTGGATAATCTGTGCCCTGCTGTATTATTTTCTCTCCTCAAAACTCTCCTTTGCCATGATAACTACATAAGACTTGACAATGGCTAGGCTGATAGCAATGCATTGTCTCATTTTTTCCCTACTACAGCCCCATCCATCTGTATCAATCTGTTGTCTCTTGCCTTATACTTAGATTGTTATCTCTTTGGGGAAGGGACTCTCTTTTTGTTCTGTGTTTGCACGGCACTTAGCACAACAGGGTCTTTCTCCATGAGTAGGGTGTCTAGGCACTGTGGTAATACAAATAAATAATAATAATGTCAATGCCGAATGCTTAATAGGTTTAAGGAAAATGTTAGACAGTTATATGAATAAAAACTCCACATCGGATAAAAATTATAAAGGATATAAAACTCGCATTGTAGAGCATAATCAATCCTTAACTGTTTGGTATATAGAAGAAATTTCCCCTGTATAGCAGGCTATTCTATCACTATCCATTGTGGGATTTTTTTTAATGCACCTTCCTCTGAAGCATCTGTTATTGGCCACAGTCAGTGACAGGATACTGGAACAGATGGATCATTTGTCTGGAATGGCCATTTCTACCAAGGTAATCAGAGAGATTTCAAAATCCAGTATAAATATGTGCACAAATATGTTTGTCTCCCTTTTGCTTTCAGTGAATTTCCTCACCTGAACATTCATGAGTAAAAGGAGTTGCAAATACCAGCAAAGCAAATTGGTGACGTGACAGTGTGTATAAACCATGCACTAGAACTGAAGGGGTCAAAGAGCAACTCTGGGCTCAGATGACCCCCACCAAGCCACACTCACAGAGCAGGCTCCAGCTGGAGGTGGAGTTTAAAAGGGAAGCCAGGTAGCTCAAAAAGGGGCTGACAAGGCAGGGAGAAGGACCTGCCCTGGGAACTCCTGAGTAGGGATGCTGCAGAAGCTTATCTTTGAAAAGAGGGGCCTACCTGCTGGGCCCAGACAGATTGAACATAAAGTTAGTACCTTTTTCTATTACCTTTATGCTACAGACTGCAAAACTTGGACAATGGAGTTGGTGGTAGGAAGGAGCCCAGGGATGGCAGCTTTAAGGTGCTCCTGAGTGCCACCTTCAGTAACCTGCCCTCGGCTAGAGCCTGGTGGAGTGGGAGGGCCCGGGATCCCCAATCAGCCCTCCTCCTTACTAAGAAGGAACTCACCCTCAACCACTATGCGATGCTTCCAACAAGCGCCAGCCATCACAGGTAGGTTGAATTCAACCCAATAGTCACCATTTTTTTCTTGTATTCATCCAGTTCTAGCTTTGACTTCTATCCTTTCTGACTACAATGTCTGTCTTATGCTGCAGGAAGTGGATTAATTAGAAACTGATGCCAATCTGTTAGATTTGAAGCCCTGTGAACCTCATTGGGGATGAGCTTTGCCTGACTGTGGGGAGTATGTAATGGGCTGGTTAAGGTTCCAGTTCTGCTCCCATTGAGTTCATATGGCGTTTTTCCATTGTTCAATTCAGCGGACGCAGGCTCTCTATGTCGACCTCTAGTGGACAGTATGAAATCCTAAGTATGACTGATAGCTATCAGAATTTATTCTTAAACTCAAATACAGAGGCCTGAGTTGTAGGAGTCAGTAATCCTGAAATTAATCTCTGACAACCACTGTGGGTGTGGGTGTGTATACACGCACACACAATATGCAGCACACACATAATATGCAGCATATGGATTTCTTACTTTCTGATGATCACATGATGCAGGGGTCTGAATACAGAGAGAAGGAGAATGAAATAAATGCATGTTATAAAAGTTGTGAAGGAGTCCAGTTACATTTGTGTAGTGCTGGATACTATGATGCTTTGTTTCAATGCTCCAGTTTGCTCAGGAATGGAGGCTATATATATGTGTCAATCAGTGTACCTGGGCTTTCCTGATTTGGAAACACCACCCATCCGTCTTAGTAGCATGTAGTCTCCTGCCTATAAAAGAGTGAGGTGGGGGGTGGGAGGTGGTAAATAGGTTTTTTACAGGCACAGCCATGCTAACAAACCAGAGCGCTGCAAATAAACTTGGCTTGCTAAGAAGTGGACACTGGAGAACTGGGGATATTTTGTAGATGGGAGCTAACTGCCTGGTTGCTTGACAGCCTTGCAATGAGCACATGGTTTCCAGTGCTAGAATATTCACCCACAAGCAGGACTGGCATTTTCACTGTACCAGAACACATGTTGTGTTTTTTCTGGAGAAATGCCTTGGGGCTAGAGGTGTATGGCTAGGGACGGCAACTTTTTAATCTCAGAAAACCAAACACCTGTGCCCTGCCCCGAGGCCCCAGCCCTGCCTGGCCCCTTTCCTGAAGCCCCACCCCCCGCTCACTCCATTCCCCCTCCTTCTGTCGCTCGCTCTCTCCCACCCTCATTCACTTGCTGATTTTCACCAGGCTGGGGCAGGAGTGTGGGGTGCAGGAGTGGGGTGAGGGCTCCAGCTGGAGGTGTGGGCTCTGGGGTGGGGCCAGGGATAAGGGGTTTGGGGATGCAGGAGGGGACTCCAGGCTGGGGCTGAGGTGTTCAGTGTGGGAGGGGACTCCGGGCTGGGGCAGGGGTTTGGGGTGTGGAAGGGGGTATGGACTCTGGGCTGGGGTTGCAGGCTCCTGAGTGGGGTCTGAAATGAGGAGTTCAGGATGTGGGAGGGGGCTCTGGGATGGGGCAAGGGGTTGGGATGCAGGAGGGGGGGTGCAGGGTGAGGGCTCCAAAACAGAGTTTGGGTGCAGAAAGGGGCTCAGGGCTGGGGCAGGGGGTTGGGGTACGGGAGGGGATATGGGGTGCAGGCTGTGAGTGGCGCTTACCTCAGGTGGCCCCTGGAAATGGCCTGTATGTCCCTGCGGCCCCTAGGCTCAGGGGTGGCCAGGTGGCTCTATGCACTGCCCCCGCCAACAGATGCCACCACAACAGCTCCCATTGGCCGCAGTTCCCAGCCAATGGGAGCAGCGGAGTCGGCGTTCAGGGTGGAGGCAGCGCACAGAGCCCCCATGGCCGTCCCTCCGCCTAGGAGCAGGAGGTGCTGGCCACTTCCAGGAGCCACACAGAGCCGGGCTGCCCGGGTAGTGAGCCTGCCAGCCCTGCTGCACCGGCAGCGCCGCCAATCAGACTTTTAACAGCCCGGTCAGCAGTGGTGACTGGAGCCACTAGGGTCCCTTTTTGACCGGTGTTCCGGTCAAAAACTGGACACTGGTAACTCTATGTATGGCATCTGAAGCGAACTACTGTCTGCCTTCGTTAAAAAGAGAGGCCCAGGGAGCTCCATATTTATACTAAGAAGCTATTAACACTAATTGCACAGCCACCACCACCCCGCACACATTTTCTGCAAGGTGGCAGAGGCTGCGACAGGCTGTGTCTCCTGGTCTCAGACAGGGTTATAGTGATGTGCAACATGACGATACACCTCTTAGCCCCCTCTTCCATTCTAGCAGTGCTATCCCCTTCTTAAGGCTGGTCTAAAAGCAACCCTGCTGCAAAAAAAAAAAAGAATGCAAAACAGAAACCTCCACCTTTCGAGTTTCTCCTTCAGGCAAGGGAGGGCAGGAGTTTGGTGCGATTGCCATTCTTTTTAATTAATTTATGAGAAACTGAGAGATTACAGTGATGAGGGTCATATAAGTACCTAGATAAATTGATCAATCATCCAGGGAACAACTTCCATTCTCCTTTGATCCCTTCCTGACAATGTGAGGAGGCGACAGTGAACCACCACGCAAGCCCTGCTGTGTGCATTTTGCATTAATAGACTTCCCCCTGAAACACCTGGTGCTAAGGGGGTTTGACAGGGCCAGAAATCCCAGAATGGCCTGTTTTGTGGCATTTCATCCAGATCAGGTAGTACAGAAGTAATCAAGGCAAAAATGTTAGGGGGCAAATGGCCTGGACCTCTGACAGGGTATTAGAGTTCATCTTGATTTGAGAGGAGAGGTTAGAGTTAGGTTGGGGTATTTTATTTATATTTTTTTGGCTGTCCTTAGAAAGTGAGAAAGAAGGAAAGACGATAGCCCAGTTTTCCTCGTGAATCTAGGCTGCAGCCTCTGGGAAATAAAGAGCATCTCCAAGTTTAACATAATTTTAGTTCACATTTGGGTTTCAGAGACCAGCATAAGGGGAAGAATGTCTCTGCTTTATTAAAATGCATCAGGTGTTCCAGCTGATTTTTAGAATGTTGGTCACGGTCTCAGGGAGTCTAAAAATAAACCATATCAATTGCATTCCCAGGCATTCACTGCAGAGTCACCTCTAAATCTGGTACAGACCATTGTTAGCGTTAAATGTATATTACTTGCACAGATATTGACTTTTTAATGTCCCATCTGGCCTGGTTCCTGCTGATCTTTCAAGGGCAAGTGCTCGTATACCACCCAGCAATTACACCATGTTATCCCATACTATATAGGGACCAAACCCACCCCACTGCTCCAAACTCATGTAGCCAGGCATGACACAGGGCTTGTGGAGGTGTGATACTCTCAGACCAGCGTGGTGTTTTGAACCGTGGGAATTAATCTTCCCTCCCTCAGCCCACAGATCATAGAATCATAGAACTGGAAGGAACCTTAAGAGGTCATCTAGTTCAGTCCTCTGCACTCATGGCAGGACTAATTATCTAGACTATTCCTGACAGGTGTTTGTCTAACCTGCTCTTAAAAATCTCCAATGATGGAGATTCCACAACCTCCCTAGGCAATTTATTCCAGTGCTTAACCACCATAACAGAAAGTTTTTCCTAATGTCCAACCTACACGTCCCTTGCTGCAATTTAAGCCCATTGCTTCTTGTCCTATCCTCAGAGGTTAAGAAAAACAATTTTTCTTCCTCCTCCTTATAACAACCTTTTACATACTTAAAAACTGTTATCATGTCCCCTCTCAGTCTTCTCTTTTCCAGACTAAACAAACCCAATTTTTTCAATCTTCCCTCATAGGTCATATTTTCTAGACTTGAATCAATTTTGTTGCTTTTCTCTGGACTCTCTCCAATTTGTCCACATCGTTCCTGAAATGTGGTGCCCAGAACTAGACACAATACTCCAGTTGAGGCCTAATCAGCGCAGAGTAGAGCAGAAGAATTACTTCTCGTGTCTTGCTTACAATACTCATGCTAATACATCCCAGAATTATGTTCACTTTTTTTGAAACAGCGTTACACTGTTGACTCAGATTTAGCTTGTGGTCCACTATGACTGCCAGATCCCTTTCTGTAGTACTCCTTCCTAGGCAGTCATTTCCCATTTTGTATGTGTGCAACTGATTGTTCCTTCCTAAATGGAGTACTTTGCATTTGTCGTTATTGAATTTCATCCTGTTTACTTCAGACCATTTCTCCAGTTTGTCTAGGGCATTTTGAATTTTAATCCTATCCTCCAAAGCACTTGCAACCCCACCCAGCTTGGTATCGTCCGCAAATTTTGTAAGTGTACTCTGTATTCCATTATCTAAATCATTGATGAAGATATTGAGAACTGGACCCAGAACTGATCCCTGTGGGACCCCGCTCGTTATACCCTTCCAGCCTGACTGTGAACCACTGATAACTACTTTCTGGGAATGGTTTTCCGATCAGTTTTGCACCCACCTTATAGTAGCTCCATCTAGGTTGCATTTCCCTAGTTTGTTTATGAGAAGGTCATGCAAGACAGTATCAAAAGCTTTACTAAAGTCTAGATATACCACGTCTACTGCTTCCCCCCATCCAAAAGGCTCGTTACCCTGTCCAAAAAAGCTATCAGGATTTTGACAAATCCATGCTGACCATTACTTATCACCTTATTACCTTCTAGATGTTTGCAAATTGATTGCTTAATTATTTGCTCCATTATCTTTCCAGGTTCAGAAGTTAAGCTTACTGGTCTGTAATTTCCTGGGTTGTTCTTATTTCTCTTTTTATAGAGGGTCACTATATTTGCCAGTCTTCTGGAATCTCTCCTGTCTTTCATGACTTCTCAGAGATAATCACTAATGGCTCAGATATCTCTTCAGTCAGCTCCTTGAGTATTCTAGGATGCATTTCATCAGACCTTGGTGACTTGAAGACATCTAACTTGTCTAATTAATTTTTAACTTGTTCTTTCCCTATTTTAGCCTCTTCTTATCCACCTCATTTTCACTGGCATTCACTATGTTAGACGTCCAATCACCACCAACCTTCTTGGTAAAAACCGAAACAAAGAAGTCATTAAGCACCTCTGCCATTTCCACCTTTTCTGTTATTACTTTCCCCTCCTCATTGAGTAATGGGTCCATCCTGTCCTTGGTCTTCCTCTTGCTTCTAATGTATTTGTAGAATGTTTTCTTGTTACCCTTTATGTCGCTGGCTAGTTTGATCTCATTTTGTGCCTTGGCCTTTCTAATTTTGTCCCTACATACCTGTGTTATTTGTTTATATTCATCCTTTGTAATTTGACCTAGTTTCCACTTTTTGTAGGACTCTTTTTTGATTTTTAGGTCATTGAAGATCTCCTGATTAAGCCAGGGTGGTCTCAGCATCAGCAAAGCTACTTTTCAGTGGCTGCTGCAGTAGTCCATTTTCATTGCTTTACTCCTGCTTTGTTGGGGGCACTTGTTAGAAGTTGATCCACTAGCCCCCCAGCCCCACTCCTGCCTGCCCCTTTGAGTCCTAGAGCATGCAGAATTGGGAGGAAGCACTGAAGAACTCGACTCTGCAGTATGGCCCTCTTTGCTCCAGGGCAGCAGCACAGCAGTGCTTTCACAGCACCCAGACACCTTAATGGCTAATACGGAGGGAGCTGGATTTGGCCCTAAGGCCTTTAGACAAGTTGATTGCAGCCACTGGTATGGCTATTAATCCTGACACTTCATGTGTTTTGTGACTGATGCCCTCAGTTGCCCCCTTTCCCTTGGGGCTGGATTGGCACCTAGCAATCAACTTAGGTAGGAAGGAATGTGTAATTGTGCTTCCCCAGGAGCAGAGCAGCGACTAAATTGTGATTCAGTCACGATCCAGTCCCTGCTTCCCCTTTCTCCAGGAGGAATTAAGTATCTCCAGCTGTCTTCCTGACGCATCGTACTTCTGCGCCAGTTCAGCAAGTAGGAGCCAATCCTCTGACCCTTCTGCTTCTGCCTGACCGCTTCCCATCCATGTGCCCAAGACAGCCCCCCATTGGCTGCCCCGGCCGCCACAATGCAGGTAGCCTGCAGAGGAGAGTAAAAAGTACACAGGAGGCTCCACCTACTCCTCTGTGCCGGCATCTAGGCTGGCTTACTACTGAACCTGTGTGCCAGCGCTTGGTACTCTGCTGCTGTCCCCTTGCCATTCACTGGAGTGTTTGCTAAAGTATAAAGGGAGCTTGGGCTGCCCCAAACCCATTTCACAATTAGACAGAGCAGCCCAGACTCCACCAAGGGTTAAGCTTATATACACAGGTAGTTAGCAGGAAATGACTCGTACCACCAAGGTCTTGCCCTGGTAAGTTATACAGTTGCCTGCAAAGTTTGGGAGCCCTCTGAACTAGAGATGGCTGAAGTCTTTTGTCATTTTGGGCTATAGCTGCATGAATAACCCAGATAATTCAGTGCTCAGGGCTTCAGGCACATGACTCCCATTTAAGCTAACAGGTCATAGTTGGGTGTAGGGCTTGGGAAGCCACTCAGGCAGGGAATTCAGCTCTTTCTGAAGGAAAATGAGACTTAAGGATGAGGTCATTCCAGAATCATAACACAAAGATAAAAAGCTTTCTAGTTGTATTAGCATTTGTTTTCACCTTGTAAAACACAACAAGCCAGAGATGACAAGTTGCTGTTCTATGGAGTCTAGCAAGTACAGACATTAATGGGACTGACACGTTTTATTCCCCTTCAGGTGAAGGGAGACTTTCACATGTGAAATTTCCTTACAGCGCCTCACCTCACCCAGCACACATGGCTGCAGAAGCGGCAGCAGAGGTCATTAGCATCTGTACTGACACCACAGTTGAACACAGTGAGGAGCAATGCTGAACTGTGCGGTATAAAAGGTTATGAGGCTACATATGAAAAACAGACTCAGAGAAATTTAACAGAGGGATTCAAATATTAATTTAGATCTGGCTTAATAGCTTTCTTATTCATGACTACTATCATTGCTGATGATGTCCTGAGGTGCCAGCTAAGATCAAGGCCCCATTGTGCTAGTCTTTACTTATTCAAATAAAGGGTAGTCTTTACTTATTCAAATAGTCTCATTTATTTTAATGTTATTACTGAATAAGCAAGGAAAATGTGCATGAGTAAGGGATGCAGAGCTGGGGTTTCATTATATTTCTTATAAGAACTAAAAGTTAATGGGCCATAGACGAAATATATTGCAAAACCCAGATTAGACATTGTCACAGATCTGGTCGGGTGCCCCCTTCCAGGCACCCACCAGGCTGCTGTGAAGGGAATCTAAGCCTGGAGTGTTTTAAACCTCTGGAGGCTGAATGAAGTCCAGCCACTGACCCAATCTTGGGGTCCTAGGCACACTCTCAGGGTACAGAATTTATATTCTGAGAGTTGGAACCTGCTGACCAGCTGCCCAGACCCTGAGCACAATGATAACATTCAGACTTTCCCATTGCTTAAACACACCCACTCCCAGAACTCCACCCTAAAAGTGTGATGCTTCAGGTTTACCTTTTAGCTCTCTCTGGAGGCACACAGTAGTTATGAAGCATTTAATAAAGACACTTTGCACAAGTCTAACACATTATTGCCCTTTCACTTAATCATCTAAAGCACATATGTATACAGATCATATGGAATCTAACCAATATGCTAAATGCAGTGCTCCTCACTAGCTCACCTTTCTCTTGGGAGTCTCTGGGGGTCACCTGTGTCCAGGAAAGCAGTCAGGGTTTCCCTGCTTGATGCAGGCTGCTACATGTTAGGTGGCTTCTCCTTCATGGAGTCTCCTTCCCCAGTTTCTGTGACTTTGCTTTCTCCTGCCGAATGCTTCCTCTTCCTGCCTGGCCCCTTCTGTTCCTGTGTGTTTACTTATTTAAACTTCTGCCTGGACACCTGGCATCTTTTGTTCTGTTCCTGGTAAATTTCCACTGCTCATACCTTCCCCCACACATACACAGAAAAATAAAACTGGTTTTCCAAGGATGCAGCAAATCTTTAGAGTGACTGTTGTTGGTCAAAGCATGGTTGTTTAAAGTTAACAACCTTCCCATAGTATCAGTTCTAGGAAAAGGTGACACAACCATACTAGCCGATGGAGGACAGACATACCGAGAGGTATTCATGATGCAGCAGATTTTCATAACCACATTGTTAGTCTATAGACCTGTTTGTCAGCCTGAGATAGAATTTTGGGTTTGATTTTTGATACACTTATATCCTTACTAATATATACGAACAAAGAACAACGACATTGTGTGTTGCATTTCCCACACCCAGATGGGGCTTTTAGTACAATGAGAAAAGATAAGGAATAGAGCTAAAGTGTTACTGGGTATGGTGGGAGTATAATATACGAGTGTACATTTGAAGACTGCCTCAACTCCTATTTCAAGACAAGGTCAAGCAACCAGTCAGGAGGGGAAAGATGGGAGGGGGGGAAGGTATAAGAAACACTAAAAGGCCAAAGAAATGCCTGTCATTGATCATAGCACAACCTCACTCCTTACCCCTCCCATGGGATACAAAAGAGGTGGTACGAAGCCCCCAGACTCACAACCCCCCCAAAACGGAACATGACCATAAATTGTAAGGGTTGGGACCAGGGGTGTGCACTGCAGGTATATTTGGGCCTGCTAAAAAGGAGGTGGAAACAGGAACACTGTGAAAAAGGCTATGTGGTGTCAGAGCTTTGGATATGCTTGCTTGCAACTAACCCCAATAAACATCGCATTGCCTGCACTTCAGACTTCCAGTCTTCTGCTGTCTGTCTGCGTGACAAGAACCAGGGGAAGGGGTGAAGGGAAAACCCCTAACAGACATTTCATAGTAACTCCATAATATCAACCAGAATTGATAAGCTGTACAGAAAGATTGCCACAGACACGTTTTGTCTCCTTAAAGCCCAGAGTAAGAGCCCTACAGCAGACCACATTGTCTCTTAGTACTGAGTGAATCCAGCACTACTACGAACAATGGAATTCTGTTATGAAAATCACATTGGGGTGACCCTAACTAAATGACCACTATGTACAGAGCCTCCATCTAAGGAGAACTCAGTGAGTTTATGCTAAGGAGGGTCAGCCAGGCTGTAACTGTGTGCCCAGGAGCTGTTAAATACTTTACCTGCAGGCAAGAGCTACTCAGATAAAACAATTCTTCCTTGCATTTGAAAACTACAAAGAAAATATTTTCAGTTTGTTCCTACACTGCTCCGTGGAGGAAATGGCAATGAGTGCCCTAGGGATTTCTGGCTAGGTTGAGCTATGGGATGTAAGTTTTTCCAGAGGAGGTTGCTTCATCGGCTGAGCTGTTGTGATGCTTCTGAGAGTACTGAGCTCCCCGTGTCTTGTACATTTGTCCCTGTCTGTGATCGTTCTATTTGTGAAAGGGGAGCCCGACAATCTGCTTCATTTTTAATGTGATTTGTGGATACAATCTTCCAGGCACTTAGCAAGGCTTTTATGCATTGACCCCTGAAAGTCATTTTGCATCTGATACCCCAGCCACACTCTTCCCATGCCATTGAGATTCAGACATCTCAGAGTGATAGCTGTAGGAGCTAGGACGCATTTATTCCCTGTAGGCCTGTATCTAGCTTTAGGACTGGGAGGGAAACTCTCCACTATCTCAATTATCTATCATACTTCCCAGAAATGCTTTCGTTTTTTTCAGATTTAGATTCTGATGTAGATTACCCACACAGGAAGAGACTGAGGAAAGGATGGATTTCCCCACTCTGATTTTTCAGCCTATTCAGGCCAAATGAGATTGGGAAGGAGAGGAGAGTGGAGGAATGACAGATCTTGAGCTGTGGCCTAGGAGGAATTCAGCATACTGATTTATACAGCTCACTGAAGCTTCAGAAATTTCAGTTCACAGACACTGACTACAAGCCCCACACTTGTCAATTTAGTCTGAAAAAAAAAAAGAAGTCAGCTCCCATATTCAGAGCAAAGGCACTGAGACCGAAGACACCTGCCCCGTCCCTGTAGGACTGTGGCTCTCCAAGTCAAAACATATTACTTATTCATGCAGAGACTGCCTGTAGTCTAGTGGTTAGAGCAAGAGTCAGGACTCCTGTGTTTTAGTTTGGGCTCACTGTGTGTCCTTGAGGAAGTCACCCAACCAGTGCTGTTCAATTTATTCATAACTGATCTGGAAAAGGGATAAACAGTGAGGTGACAAAGTTTGCAGATGATACAAAATTACTCAAGATAGTTAAGCCCAAAGCAGATTGCGAAAAATTACAAAGGGATCTCATAAAACTGGGTGACTGGGCAAGAAAATGGCAGATAAAATTCAGTATTGATAAATGTAAAGTTATGCATCTTTGAAAACATAATCCCAACTATACATACAAAATGAAGGGGGTCTCAATTAGCTGTTACCACTCCAGAAAGAGTTTTGGAGTTACTGTGGATAGTTCTCCGAAAACATCCACTCAATGTGCAGCATCAGTTAAAAAGGGGGAACAGAATGTTAGGGACCATTAGGAAAGAGAGAGAGAATAAAACAGAAAATATCATAATGCCATTATATAAATCCATGGCACACCCACACCTTGAATACGGCGTGCAGTTCTGGTCTCCCCATCTCAGAAAAGATATATTAGAATTGGAAAAGGTTCAGAATCATAGAATATTAGGGTTGGAAGAGAACTCAGGAGATCATCCACAGAGAAGGGCAACTAAAATGATTAGGGGGCTGGAACAGCTTCCGTATGAGGAGAGATTAAAAACAGTGGGATTTCTGAGTTTGGAAAAGAGACAACTAAGATGGGATATGATAGAGCTCTATAAAATCGTTAATAGTGTGGAGAAAGTGAATAAGGAGGTGTTATTTACCCCTTCACATAACAGAAGAACGAGGGGTTACATGATGAAATTAATAGCCTGATAAGAAAAACAAAAGGAAGTACTTTTTCAGCACTGTCAACCTGTGGAACTCATTGCCAAGGGATGTTATGAAGGCCAAAACTATAACTGGGTTCAAAAAAGAATGAGATAAGTTCATGGAGAATAGGCCAAGATGGTCAAGGAAGAAACCCAGACACTAGGTGTCCCTAAGCCTCTGACTGCCTGAAGCTGGGACTGTACGACAGCGGATGGATCATTCAATAATTGCCCTGTTCTGTTCATCCCCTCTGAAGCAGGGGAGGGCAAACTTTTTGGCCCGAGGGCTACATCTGGGTATGGAAATTGTATGGCAGACCATGAATGCTCACAAAATTGGGGTTGGAGTACAGGAGGGGGTGAGACCTCTAGCTGGGGCTGCAGGCTGGGTGGGAGGGGGATCAGGGCTGAGGCAGGGGGTTGGGGCATGGGAGGGGTTCAGGGGTGCAGGTTCCGGGCGGCACTTACTTCAATCAGTGCCTGGAAGCAGTGGCATGACCCCCCTCTCGTTCCTATACAGGGGCACGGCCAGGTGGCTCTGTGCGCTGCCGCATCCGCAGGCACCGCCCCTGCAGCTGCCATTAGTCACGGTTCTGGCCAATGAAGCTGTGGGGGTGATGCTTGGGGTGGGGCAGCGTGTGGCGCCCCCTGGCTGTCCTTATGCGTAGGAGTCAGAGAGGGGGTATGCCGCTGCTTCCGGGAGCCATGCGGAGCTGCAGCACACACGCGCAAAGCAGCCCCTCACCCCACTTCCTGGCTGGAGCACGGGAGCGCGGCAAGCACCAGACCCTGCTCCCCAGCGGGAGCTCAAGGGCCGGATTAAATCAGCTGGTGGGCCAGATGTGGCTCGTGGGCTGTAGTTTGCCCACCCCTGCTCTGAAGCATCTGGCATTGGGCACTGTTGGAAGACAGGATACTGAGCTAGATGGACCATTGGTCTGACCCAATATGGCCTTTCTTATGTTCATCTATCAATGTGAGTACACAAGCCCTGTAAGCTCTCTGTGCCTCAGCTTGTCCATCTGTACTGGCTATAACGACACTGGCATCATAGGGTGCTACCAAAATTAATTCATTATAGTTTGCAAAAGGCCAGAGTGTAACAGACCCCTCTGTGGAGAGTGAGGAGGAGGGAGCATGTGTAAGGAGATCCCCCATCTTGTGCCCATGTGAGGGTCAGTTACAGTTACAGTCCCCACAGCTCAGGGAAGGAGAGGGACTTCCGTGTCTCAAAAGGGGCAGGACAGTGGCTGGCCATACCAGGAGGATAGTGCAGCCTGTGTAGTCTCCTGGGTACTGGGAGGTTTGAGAAGAAATTATCCCTCCTTGAGGTACAATCCCTCCCCGAGTTCCTCATGGGGCAACGCAGCTCCACACCCCTCCCTGCTTGGGCCAGTGCCTAAAAAGCACATTTGGTCCCAAATGTTTTAAGATGCTCAGATAAATAATTGCAAATATTACAATGTGAACCTCTGATCTTGTTGAGGGTCATCTGTCGCTATTTACCACTGAACTGTCTCCACCGTGAGCTTTGTTGCCTTCACTTTCTTGCTGTTCTTCTTCTAGACAGGACTGGGTATTTTGCCTCAGATAGCATTTTCCTTGATGCTGACTCATTAGGCAACATATGTTACTACATGCTGACAGAGTGTACACTTGGCTGGGGCTGAATGGGAACTCCTGGCCTGATTTATGGAGGCAATGTAGAATTCTATGTCCACGGTGAAAATAGCAATCTGTGACTGTCCTGATGGGACAGCAGTGTGTTTTATTGCATCTTTCCGCTGAAGTTAAATGGGGAATAACCAAACAGCCGCTGAAGAAGCAATTACTGTGCCATAAACCAAGGTAAGTCATGAAATATGTGCTATTCTGAGATCATGCACCTAGGCACGTTAAGTTAACTTCAGCTGAGAAGCTACCTCTCGATAAGCCTTTGATCATCAGCGTGAGAGAGACCACAGATGGTTTGTGGGACAGCTGAAGATTTAGGGTGGCTGATTCTTGTTTTAGCTGAACTGGTTCACTCAGTCCTGCTTATAATAAGAAACTAAATCACTGAGCATATACAAGAGGGGGATGATCATTTGAATCAGTTGTTGCAGCGAAAAGGTAGTTTAAATGATTACACTGATGAATGAGCCCAGGTGGCAGTCTTGTAGCTTTCAGCCACACCGCTGTGTAGAAGGTGGTGAAGGAGCTGCAGCAAGCAACCCAGATGAAATGAAGGGAGGCAGTGGGCCCAGGGAAGGAACAATGCCTCCTGCAGCTCCCAAGCAGGGGGAGTAAGTCTGTTGGTACAGCCTTTCAGGGTCCTGCATATCCTCAATTGCACCCTCAGTCATCTCGGTTTGTCATTGTGGGATGCGTGGGTCCATAGTCCTGATTCCTCCCACTTGTTTATAGTGGCACGGGTCCTGCATAGCCCTCTCTCAAGACTGCACGGATGGCAACTTTGGCTATGTCTACACAGGGATAAAAAACCCGCGGCTAGCCTACATCAGCTGACTCAGGCTTGCAGGGCTTGGGCTCCAGGGTGGTGAAATTGCTGTGTAGGCATTTGGGCTCAGGCTGGAGCCCAAGCTCTGGGACCTAGCCTGAGCCCGAACCTCTACACAGCATTTTTTAGCCCTGCAACCTGCACCCCAATCAGCTGATCCAGTGCCATGGGTTAGATGTACCCGTTGGAGGACTGTACTGTGGGTGGCTCGGTGTAGCTCCTTACACCTTCCCCTCCCTTGTGCGCTCATACAAAGGCCACCCAAAATAGTGCCCCAGAATTGATACAAAGTCAAAACAGAATCTAGAAAAGATTTCTGCCTAAAAAAGAAGTACAAACCTCGAAGAAAAAAAGGAAATGTAAGCAAGTGAACAGAAAAGGTATTTGTGGCAGAAAAATCTTTGTAACTGGGCTTTTAATCAAATGAATTCAGCGTTGATGCTTGTGTAGTTAGATGGCTGACTTGAAGACTGAAATTCTCTATTTCAGTGTTTCCAACTCTCATGATTTTATTGTGAATCTCAGGATTTGGGGTTTTTTTTCTCTTACCTGATCCCAGGTGCTGAGCTTTACCTGAAAATCTCAGCTTTTATATTTTTAAGTACATTTTTAAGCCTTCATAGTTGAGGAGAAAAGTTTGAAAACATGACTAATAAAAAGTCTCCAGTATTAGATGGCCAACAAAAAGAAGCCAACATATATTGTTTTTAAAATCTCATGAGATTTTGTTTTGTTTTTTTATGGCAGATGTTGGCAGTGCTCCTCTTTAATCATAGAATAAATGCAGCATGGTTAGCAGCAGTGTAAACTTTCTCAACACACTGCCCAACCAGTGTGTAAAGAGAGGGGACTTCAATCTCTCTTGCCCATTCAGCCTTTGGCCACTCCTAAATATTGCCAGGATAAGTGCCAAGAAATGTCCAGTGGTGATGGTGGTTTTTAAAATGTCCACCAAGAACTAGACTAAGATCATCAACTTATTGCATGGGGGCTACCAAACAGCAATCACTACTGACATGGGCTGGATTGGAAAATGTATTTACCACTCCCCTGAGCCATTAGCTCATCTATGAAATTGTGTTTGATAGACACTATATGGAAAAAAATAGAATGAAAAATCATTTCTCCCTTTAACCTGCTGCTGGCTGTATCACTGAGTTTTAATCTGCCAAATTTTATATCACAGAATCATAAATAACAGGTTCCCAAGGGGATCATTTGTGTCACCCCAATGCTACTCATGTCTCATTCCCACTAATATACTACCAACTTTTTCCCAGATCTCTGCACAGTGTTCAAAGCTATTGTAAATTAACACAGAAAATGGGGAAAAAATAAAGATGTTATTGAGACTGAGGATTGGGGTTTTTTCTGGAAATGTATGGGTCCTCCTGGGATCTTGTCTCTACAAATGTTTCTCTTGTTCGGAGAATGATTGGCAACTGAGTGGGGCAGAGGAGGGGAAACATCAGTGAGCACTTTCTGAATTGATTGCGTATTTACAATTAACTGGGAAAAAGAAGTGAGAAGAGGAGCTCTCTATTAGGAACAAGATTCTGAAACAAAGAGTAGACGAAACACTACTAAATCTGGACTCTATATCTTATTGCATCCAACAAAACTGTGTTAAAGGAACATTAAGGTGGCAAACTCAAGTGCTCAAAAGTTAGCAAATGCTCATTCAACCTTAATTTGGCTCCCTTGTACATATGCATTATGATACATTCTTTAGTTACATGATCACATACAATTCTTTCCACACCACCGCTGCCTCATTCAGTGAATAGGTAGCTATTCAATATTTCTTTTTATCCTCCACATTCTTTGTGTGGTCCCAGACCTTATTTAATGCCCTGTATCCAACACCTGCACTGAGCACATCATC
The DNA here is from genome assembly GCF_027887155.1 of Malaclemys terrapin pileata. Lineage (NCBI taxonomy): Eukaryota > Metazoa > Chordata > Testudines > Emydidae > Malaclemys > Malaclemys terrapin. The sequence goes on from NC_071505.1 coordinate 133,769,619, forward strand.
ATTATTATTATGTATTAAAAGCAACTGAATGGGTCTTATAATGGGATATATCAGGCAACCTTAATTATAGGCAGCACTACCAGCATTGCCTATAACAAATGCTGGAGGAAAGGGGAACCAGGTCTGGGCTCCTAAGAGAAGAATAAATCAGCCCGCTTCCCCAGCCTTTAGAGTCCCAGAGAAAAATCTTCATTAAGCTGAAATTATGGCTCTGCAGAGGTGTCACACTGCAGAAAAGGCCTTAAAGGAATGACATTGAATCTTTTTTTTAAAAAAAAATCACCCTTTGGAAAGCCTGGAAATACACAACTAAAGTTCCATTAAAAAATTAAGACACATTGGAAAATATGAAAATGCAGAGTTAGTCACCCGAGCCTGGCAACAGCACAAATAGATTGAAACACGCAAGCCACACTGTCAGAGCATTCTGTAGAAACCTTAAAGTAGCAGGGAGAGGGGTTCTCCAGACTGGAAGGAACTGCAGACGGGTTAATGTCACTCCAGCCTGCCTTAACTATCAAACAGATTTTCCACAGGGTTTTGAGTCAGGGAATAAGTTTTGCAAAACTACCATGGATGCCAAATGCTGTGGTCTGATCATATTAATGCAGCAACCACAGAAGTGGATCGGAGTCAGCATTACTCCATCCAAGGCGGTATTCGGTCTGTAATAATCAGGATGCAAACAGGCCACTTTCATATTCTGTGAAAGATAAAAGGAAGTGATCATTTACTGACTTAAAGCAGAGAAGGAGAACTGGGATGAATAAAAGGCTGGTATCTCCTGCATTAGACCCATAGCTAAAGATTAAAGGATGTAAGAAAACGAAAGAGCATTCACTCTCCATGTGGCAGAAACTATGCCTTAGGCTTTCCAGCTTCATCACGGAACCTCACCATTGAGTGAACTAGAGAAATATGGAAGAGCAAGTTACTGTAGAGATAGCAGGTACCATACCATGGTGATCTCCCAGAGGACCAGTTCCAAAACACAAAGATCCTGGAATGGTTTGTTTACATGCATAGACATGAGGTTATTTAGTACAGCCATAAAAAGGGATGCCATGTTCTTCAGACAATAGAAGGCATCAGAAATCTATCAGATAGATCTTGCATCTTTTCCAAATTAGACTTGGATAAACTACTGTCAGCTTGAACAGGATCCCAAGTCAAAATGTGCAACATTTATTTCAATGCTTAAAGTGCTAAGGCATTGCCAGAGGCTTTAAAAACTGATTTTTTTTCCTAACCATTGAAGTGTTTGAGAGAAGGACAGTCAGCATCTAATCAGACTTGGGTTGGACTTTTTCTTTTTAGAGGTGACACTGGTTTTCAGCAGAACAATCATGAAGCACAAAAGGAATGTATCTGACCATTTTGCTGCCAACAATCTGACTTTCAACACAGCTGAGTGCGAATCCCACAAGGAATATATACATAGGGTTTCTTTGGACATTTTTCTCTTCACAGCATGGCATTCAAAATGATCCAAAGAAGGCTCCTGACATGAAAGAAGCAGCTGTATCATAAATTGCCAGTTCATAAAAACATTTTCTTGGCATGATTTGCATAACTTATCAAAGTTTTCATATGCAAGTGCTCAGTAAAGGAAACTAACAATAACAAAAATCCTACTACATTAGAAAGGTCAGAACCATGTCAATTTGACTCCATGAAGGATTTTCTCAGTAATGATGCTGTTATGTCATAGTTTGATCTTAAATTGGCATCTGAGTTAATAGTGCAGGCAAATCCAGCAGGTTCCAGAAGCCAAACTGAGCCAAATACCAAGAGCTATAAATCTGTCCATGTGATCACTAACAGACAGCTCAAGAAATTAACTCTTTTGAGTCAGTTATTCCGGATTTACATCAGTGAAACTGTCAGAAATAATTGGCCCTTTGCATTTTTTTCAGTCCTTTGAGGTGCTCAACATAAACAAGTCCTGCTAAAGTCAGCGGGCCAAATTCTGCTCTGTTACACTGGTGTAAATCCAGAATAATTCCATATGTCATCTGCGTTGCCCCAGATGTATATTGGTGTAACTCACAGCAAAATTTGGCCTATTGAGACTTGAGGGCCTGCACACCCTCACAGGATTGAAACCTTGGGGAGCCATGGGGGCTCTGTTCATGTGTGACAGATATTCCTAAAGTTATTGGATCTCTTCTATATCAAACAGAGAATTTATAATTACATTCTGAGCTTCATTTAAAAACTGGCATTTGATTTACTTACCGAAATACATTTGAAGGTAAAATCAGTGTCTTGGCTACACTCTGGTCTTTCTCAAGATGTGTGATAACAAGGAAAAAGAAATGGATAAAAATATGGGATTCACATACAATAATCCCCCTCTCAGACCAACACGGTCATACTCTGCATTGGTATTCTGCTCCTCCTATATATGCATAACTCCTTTTGACTGGGTACGTATCTCTTTACATTTAAGGGAGATGTTTTGAGTCTGCTTTTTGCTTAGTGTTCCTTTAAAAACATGGAGCCTGATTCCGCATTGCCCTGCACCTTGTGTAGTCGTTTACATCTATGCAAAGTGAGTGTAAAATGCTAAGATTCTGTCCCATTGACTTTAATCGAGCTGCAGATGCTCAGTGCTTCTGAAACTCAGGCCCCTGGTGGCCTCTGGCCTGTTGTGAGCATTCAGTTTTTTGCATCACCAAAACCCCTCTGGTAATTGGCAGTGTCAGGCTCAGCAGAGAGGCCTTTTAATATCATCTGCTCAGCACAGAACATACACTACGTGCTTTACAGCATGTGATGAATATTCATACGCGTTACCATGAAACACATTACAAAACAATATATTGCAAATGACTCAATAAACACAAGCAACGAGAGAACTATTCTCATCTTTATACAAAAGGTGCTGCGTGTGCCCAAGAGCAATTAAAAATTATATTGCTATGCTAAACCTATTTGAAAATGATCACCATAAGTAGATAGCTGTTGCATATTTATCTGTCCTTGTAAAATCAAACTGACCATGGATTTATGTAAGGATATAATTCTGGCTTCCAAGAATAAAGGATCCAGTGGGCCTTGATCATATAGTAGGGAAGAATTGATAGTTTAAAGTTGCATTAAGATTTCCATGTAAAGCGTTGAGATTTCCATTTAAAATCCCTCTATTTTATATTTTAATTATTTAATATAGTGTCCACATTAGGCACAATAACTCTTCAAGGGACAACTGACTTTTTTACATAATTTTTTTAAATAAATGATGAAGGGTAAAATTTTCAAAAGCACCTCAATGAGACTTAGGCTTCTAAGTCACTTGAGGCCAGATTTTCAAAGGTATTTAGGTGCCTAAAGGTGCAGATAGGCTTCTAGTGGGATTTTCAAAAGCATTTAAACAGGTTAGGCACCTAATTCCTACTGAAATCACTGGCAGTTAGGTACCTACCTGCTTATCTGGCTGTGAAAATTCCATTAGGTGCTTAACTGAGCCCAAGGTCAGAGTTAAGGTTGTGTTTACATTTTAGTTCTGTGAAAGTGATAGCACTATTGAACTGAAATTGCGTGTTTTAAAGAAGAAGTTAGTGTGTTGGTGTGATTGAATATCATGCTGGCATTGCACTATAGGTTGGAGACTAGAACTGTGTTGGGTGTGACTGTTGTCTTAATATATTATTTCCTTGCTCTCTAGTGATCATTCTATGAGAAAAATACACATTAGTAACCTAAACTTTAAGTTAGCAAAGTTTTTTTTGTAGTGATAACATACCGTTTATGAAAAGCTCTTTGCTGCCAAGTATTTGAGATAAATAGTCTGTTTTCACATTGTTAGGGTAATAATGCATTATATTCTGTAGCTGTCTAATCCTCATCTGATTATATATAGGGGATATGTCTCCTCCAACCCTATGCTCATGAAACCCTAGGTGGATTTAACTTAATGAAGTAGACTTACTTATAGCTGGTTGTTAAATAGTCTTTAGCTTTGTTTTACCAAGTCCAAAAACCCTTATGTGCAAAGAGAAGTGAAGTGCCAGACATTAAGAGTTAAAGATACATTGTTGTTTTTATGTTAAGTAGAAATCTCATTGAAATAGACTGAGATCAGCAACCCACAGCTTCAGGCCTAAGGCGTATACAGAACTCCTATTAATGTCCCTTTAGTGCCTGTTCCAAAGCCCAATGAAATCAATGACAAGACTGCAGCTGACTTCAGTAGGGTTTGGATCAAGCTCAGACAGCTAGATTCACAAAGGGACTGAGGTGCCAAACTGCCACTTTAGGTTCCTAAATCCCAGATTTAGATGCCATTGGTATTTACAGAACCCCCCCTCAGCTGCTGTCTAACCCTGTAGGCAACTAAATTCATTCAGTGCCTACATTCTGTCACTAGACATTCCTTAGGCACCTCTGGGCATGCACGCTGCTGCCTCACTTTTGTTGTCCAGACACCTAAGCCCCAGTGCAATGCAGGAACCAGGGGAAGATAGGTGTCCTTCTGCCTTTCTCGCCTGCAGGGGCCTGATCCTATAGGTGTGTTCGCAGCATGCCTACCTCCACCCAGAACAGCTGGGGAATGGGGGAGGACTTCCCTCATAACTTTCAAAGAGTGGTTAGGCTACTCACTTGGGATGTGGAAGACCCCCAGTTCAAATCCCCCCTCACCTCCACCTGACGGGGAGAAAGGATTTGAACAAGGATCTGCCATCTTTCAGGTGCATTCCGTAGCCACTGGGCTATAGTATATTCTGGCAAGGGGTTCCCTCAATCTCTCCAGTTGAAGCTGTTCCACTGTGTATAAATAATTAGAGTCATGAGAGCAGGGGGACTGGCTCCTGGGTCTCCCACCGCACAGATGGGTGCCCTAACCACAAAGCTATAGAGTTATTCTCACTCTCTTTCTGGCCCAGTTAATATTTATATATTTATTTCTCCAAAGTGGAACAGCTTCAACAGGAGAGACTGAGGGAGACCTACATCAGACTACCCTATAGCCCATTGGCTAGGCCAGTCACCTGAGCGATGGCAGATTCCCTATTCAAACCTCTTTGCATCAGGCTGGGACAGGGAAGACTTGAACCAGTGGTCTCCCACACCCCAGGTGAGTACCCTACTCACTGAGTAGTTTTGAGCTGGTGGCTACAGCTATTGCTTGCAAGATGAAGAAATGCCTAAAGAGGGTTCACTGCTGAGAATCCTGAGCAGAGGTTGATGCTTCCCTCTAGCCTGGACTTAGGTACTGAACTCCCTGAGAGGGCAGGGTGTAGGACACACCCCTCTCCTTCACATCGCCCATTGGCTAGCTTAGTTGAGGAGCCACTTAGCATGCCGACTTCTGTGAATCCCAGTCTTAGGGGTATAGGAAGCCTGAGCACCTAACTCAGGTTTTGTGAATCCCAGTGGTTTTCTAGACGTTTAAAAGTTAGGTGTTGCAACGCTGAGCATCGCAATGTCTGACCCTTTGTGAATCTAACTTTTTAATGCTTTAAGCCCAGATTCACCAAGGGGCTCAGCCATGAACCTAAATGGGAGCACATGTTAGTTCCATATATGCCAATGGAACTACTGGTGCGTAAAATTAGACTCATGCTTAATATCTTGCTGAACGGGGGCCTAATTCTAATTAACTGATCATACTGATTAGGTCTTACGCATATGAATAGTCCCAATGGGTTACATGGGATTTGTTGCCTAAGTACTACCCAGTGAGAATAAGATTAAAGAATGGGGCCCTCATACCTCTCCAATACTAAAAAATGTGTGGTGTGATCCAAAGCTCATTGAAGTCAATGGAAGCCTTTCCATTGACTCCAGTAAGGTTTGGATTAGGCCCATGAAAAATGTTACCTATGATATTAACTTTATTGTATACCCTAATCAATTGTTGCTAACAATGCTAACATAAACAAGAGTACAACACAATGTGTAGCTTCACATTAATACAAAAGCCAGCTCTTGATAGTTCTGAAATGTCTTTCCACAGGTTTGATTGTTAAATGCAAAAGGGATGCAAGAGACCATATCACTAAAACTTTTATACACCCATGAAATCGTGTACCATAATCTTTAGAGCCTGCTGAAGAATCCATAATATGACAAAAACTAATTTAATATGATATTTGCATACTTAAGTAGACTCATAGAGATACCACTGTAAATCACAAATAATGTCATTGAAACTGATGGATTTACACCAGGATACAAACAGTGTGAGATCAGACTGTCTCCATTTATTACTCAGTTACATTATCTGGAAACAGATCATCCAAACAACAAATATTAAACTGGATATATTTTTCTGCCACTATACAAGGCAGCAACTTCAAGAAATATTTTATGAGCACTTAGGAGCATTATTGGCCTAGTGCTGAGGAAAGGAATAGAGAGCTGGCAGGTAGAGAGATGACATGAAGAGTGTACAGAGATATTTTTCCAATGAAATAATTGCCTAGAGGCTCTGTAAATGTATGTCTCTTGTAAAAGAAAAGAATCCCAGAAGAATACAATTCCACCCTTACAGTAACAATTGACAGCACTCTCATAGCCTAAAATCCTCCTTTAACTATTTTAACCTCCTATTACATTCAGGCACTCCAAAAAAAAAAAAAATTTTTTTTTCTTTAAAAACCAGGAAAAATGGAATGTAAGGTAGGAAAAAGCAGAAATGCAAGAAATAATTTTGAGACTTGTCCTACTTCTATTATACAGGTTAACCTTTTCTAAACCAATGCTCACAAAAACACTGTGCTAGTGTCACACTTGCTCTGTCCCCAATGCTTGAAGGAAGAGTAACATGCAGGATGGTAGATAAGGAAGATAGATACATGTAAGAAAGACAGATCAGGCCATATATAAGGTGCTCACATTGCAATCCATCTTTGTGCAAATACAGGGCTTACTTGGACCACTGAGAGACAACCTAATGTTGAAGGCCATGTGCTACAGGGTACAAAGCTGATCCAAAAATTGGGATGCTTTTCTGCAGAACATTTCAGTATTTCACCAGAAATTCAAATACTGAAAAATGTTGACCTAAAATTGGAAAAATTCAGCCAAAAATGTTAAAAGATCTGTTTGAAAATGCTGCTGCAGTGCTGCATGGGAGTTGTAGTTCAGGTGTCTCATGCACCCATTTTCCTCTATACACAAGGCTCTTTGGTCAGACTACATCTCCCATGATGCACTATGGTCTTGCCTTTCAGAGAGTCTTATTACACTATATTTGAACCCATTTCTACGAGTGCAGAGGACCAGTAGTTTTTCCAACAAGAGCCACTAAAAAACAGTCAGTTTTTCCCTGTGATTGTTTTGCTCTTCTCTAGCTGAGATATATCCTTAACTCACTCAGTTGTTCTTAAGTCTAGTATTGATGAGAACACTGTGTGGTTTAATATTCCATACAGGGTTTAATATTTAATGAAGAAATAAGTTGAATGGAATAACAGCCTTAATTTTCCATATCCTTGCTTTGGACAATGAGTCAATCCTGCCAGCTGCTGAAATGCAGAGCCAGAGCTCAGGACTCAGATTTTGCTCAATGACATGACCGAAATATACACAGTGCTCAGCAAGGTGAGCAAAGCTCAATCCTGAACTGAAACTGAAATGAGCACAGCCGGAGAAGACAGGAGATCAGAAATAAACCATGGTTAGGAGATAGGTGCTTAATCCAGCACATGCTAATGATGTCTCTAGAAGCCATTTTAAGGATTTTCTCATATGACCGTTGCCAATGAGGAGAAGTAGCTACCTGAATGCAATTAGGAGAAATTGAGAGCAGGAGAAGCTCTGAGGGCCAGACGCTGACAGAAGAGTGTATGTTGACTGCCTCATGACATCTAATGGGTACAGTGTTCTAGCCAGCCTATCAGCCTGCATCACTTCCTCTCCTCAGCTTACTTTGCCTTACTGGATCATGAGTTACAAAGCTTCATGGTCAACACACATTATTGATTCAAATGAAACTTATCAAGCTTAGATTTGGTTAAGCATTGGCAAAATGGTGCTGGAACTGGCAAAAGGTTAGTTTAATGGAGATTTCAAGGGAATGCTAAACAAAATTCACCTGAACTAACTGAAACAAAATGCTTTGTGCTTTTCTGAATGTCATGTTCTTATCTCATCTCAGATTGGTTGGGGTGGATCACATGACTAGTCACATGGTGTGCTTTCTAGTTCCATGACTGGGCAATCCTGCATTGTGTGATTAAAGCCTAACAGAAGTCAATTTCACTCTGGTTTGCAAACAGAGAGACTGTATTTTGTATGAGTCTCTAGGAGCTGTTGCAAAGATCAAGTTGTTTATTTACAAGCAGTATAAAGGGAGCATTGACCCAATCCCCTGGAAGTCTAACCCATCACCCAGGCCTTTGGCTCCCTGATTCCTGACATTTCTGTCAGGAAATTGAAGGGGAGAATATTTCCTTTGCTGCTGTTGCTGCTGCGGCTGCGAATTGATGATAATGAATGGCCTTAGCAGCAAGTTGATATGAACACATCTCCACATTCTCTTGTTTTCTACTTCGCTCCTTCCATTTCAGTTCCCAACCCCACTGAAGACTTTGTAAGGTGGCCCCTCCCCTACAAGATACAATGGCTTTTCACTTAAGGGAAACTTCACCTTCAGCATGCTTAACTTCAGCAACATCAAGATAAACCCAGAATTACCAAATGCTGAAAATGGTTGAAATGAAAAGGATGAAGCATGCAGGATATTCTGTGCCCAGTGAAATGTGCTTCTTTTTCCCGTCTGCTCACCAGCCGCACCAATGGCTCCGTGTTGCTATCACACAACCTTGCCTGTCGTGAGGAAGAGTGACCTCACTCTGGTACAGAGGGGATTAAGTGACCCTGTTGGGCACAGCTAACTCCACCCCACCCTGCCCCCTTTACAGGAAGTACAGGGGCGGGATAGGAAATATAAAAGCTACACCCCGCAGCTCAGTTGGGGCTGGACCAGTGAAGGAGGCAAATGTCCCTCCGAGGGAGCTGAGCCACCAGCAGAGCGCACAACCAGCAGTGGGCAGAAAAGGCAAACCACCGCCCTGCAGAGGGAGTGAAAGAAGGGCTGTGAGACTGGGAACCAGGCCCCAGTGGCGACGGAGCATCGCCACCAGGAGCCAGTAGGAAGTAGCCCAGGGTAACAAGACTTTGGTCCCGTTGTGCTGTCAGGAGGCAATGCAGTGACTCCACGTTTCCCTGCTGACCCTGTATTGGGGCCATTCATCACGTCAAGTGCCCTGGGCTGGGACTCAGTGGAGCAGCGCGGGCCCAGTTCTCCTTACCGCCCTCACCCTCTTCACAGGGCTGGATGCACACTATCCTGTAGGCCAGAAGGCCAGAGATAGTGTTTATTTGCTCGGCCCTCAACCAAGCACTCCAAGCCATTGACTGTGGCCTGTTCAGCCCTCGTCCTAGAAGGCCTGAGCCATAGACTATTGTTGTTTGCTCAGCCAGGAGGCCGGAACTATAGACTGTTTCGGTGCTCAGCCCATTCAGGAGGCCTGAGTCCCAGACGCTGTTGCTTAATCTGCCCTTCCCTGGGAGGTCTGAACTTTAGCCTGTTGAATTGCACAGCTCTCAACCTGGAGTCCAGAGCCGTAGATGCTAGTTGTTTACTCCAGCTAGGAGGCCTAAGAGATGGACTGTTTAATCGCTCAGCTCCCATCTACAAGGGCAGAGCCTTAGCTGGCTTGATTGTTTAATCCTTGGTCAAGAGATTGGAGCTATAGATTGCCTGTTTATTTGTTGAACCCTCACCCAGGAGGTTTGAACTGTCATTTGCGCAGTTGAGCAGCCACCAGACAGGCTGCCCAACAACTTCATCCAGCGGACATACCAATTCCCCAACACCACCACCGGGGGCACCCTGGCCTTGAGACACAGTAGGCTTACACTCCCCCTCTGTGGGATCAAGCTTTCAGTCCACAAAGACAGAATAATCTAAGGGTGATAGCAAGGAATTAACATATTGGAGGACAATGAGTTCAAATCCCAGATGAATCACTCCCTGGTGGAACTATCATCTCCAAATACATGTTACTCTGAATAACACAGGCAGGAAGTTAAGTTCACAGTGTGTCTACACTGCAAGTGAAGGGGTGATTGTAGTAGGCACACCTACAATGTTTGTGAAGGCATACTGATGCAAGCTTTAATCTAGCTAGCATGGATAATAATAGTACTGATGACACAATGGCACAGGCTAATTGCTCATGTAAAATGCTGCCAGGGACCCCGGATTCATACTTAGATTGCTAGCCCATGATACCCCATCTTCACTACTATTGTTACCTGTGTTAGCTTGTATGCCTACTTGTGCTACAATTACACCTTCACTTGCAGTGTGGACATACCCAGGGGCATCAACCCCCAGAAATGCTGCCTGTGAAGTCAATCGGAGTTGATGGTGCTTAATATTTCACAGGATCAGGACCCTAGAGAAGAGACTAGAACCCCAATGTGACTGAAGGTCAAATGTGATGTCTCCTTTTGCATCAGTTGGCTGAGCTGTACAATTAGGCAAGAAGCAAAATCTGATTGTCAGGGGGAGGGAACAGAAGTGGCTTCTTGGATGTGGCCTGATCTTTGTTGGGTAAATAAATGAACAAGAAGTGTTTGACCCAAAACATCACTTTAACATAGATCTCTGTGTTTACTATTTATTTATTTTTAAAAAACCCTATTTATTAAAATATTCTTCCTCCATAAACACTGTAAGAAAATCATCAAAGCATGCAGGAGAAAAAACAACATGCCAGATACTCAGCTTGTGTCAGCTGGCAGAGCTCCATGGACTTCAATGGACTATGCTGATTTACACCAGCTGCTGCATGCAGCTAGACAGAAATTCTGTTTCAATAGAGAACATGTACTCTAGTCCCTGTCTCTCTGTACGCCCCCAGAGACTTAATAAAGAGGCTCTCAGCTTGAATGAGAGAGAAAAAAGGATAGATAATACATCATGGGCCTGATTCCGATCTCCATTTACACCAGTGTAACATCATTGCCTTCAGCGGAGTTACTCCTGATATACCACTGTAAGTTAGGTCAGAGTTGAATACAGTATGTGTATCCCATACCTCAGATCTTACGTGATCTATATACAGCCCCCATCTGTATATAGTATCTGAGAGCCTCACTTTCTTTAATGCATTCATCTTAATAATGCTCCTGTTAGGGTAGAGCTGGGCTATTATCTACATACACAGATGGGGAACTAAGGCACAGAGAGACTTGAGGTATATCTACACTTGAGATGGGGGTGCGATTCCCAGCTCAGGGAGGCATATCCACACTAGCTAGCTCTGATCAAGCTACTACACTAAAAAATAGAGGGGCTAACCAGCCTGACTACATGCCTAGCATCTCGAATGGGTACATACTCAGGCTGGCTAGCCCCTTGTGCTGCCACGGCTATCCTTTATATTTAGTGCACTACTCTCATTGTGCTAGCATGTCTCCTTGAGTTGGGAATCACACCCCCAACTTGAAGTGTACACATACCCTCATTTACTTACCCATGGTCACACAGGAAATCTGGCAAAGCAGGGAGCTCAAAGTGGATTCCCAAGCCCGAGGGTAACACCTTAACCTTAACACTTACTTCTCTATTTATTGTGCCCAGGTCTAAGATTTTAGCTAAGAACTTTTTCTCTCCATAATTTCCTTGCATATGTTTTGTTACTGGAATCGTCACTTCTGACTGGAAAGCCAAGACATTCAGATTTATTTATGATGCTGTAACATTTCACTCTCAGAATACAAAGATAAATTATTTTCCATCACTGCACTTAACAGAGTTTTCAAAAAAGCAGTCTTGGCAGCGATTGCCTGAATCCTCCTCCTTTCCAATTCTGATGTCTAGCTCTCCAAATTGTTAATCCAATGAAACCAAAATAATCCATCTTCCATTCCAATTTTTCAAAGCAAGACTCAATTTTTGTGTTTGCAGACAAAAGGGACAAAATTTTTGCTGCCTTTTTAAATTATGTCTTTATTTTATTAGATTGTCTGAGGCGAAAGGCATCTCCAGGACTACCAGGTTCAATACTCTCTCCATTATAAAGCCCATATAATTTCCTATTACATTATAGGAACTAAATTTTGTCCAGCCTTGTGCAGATGCTCAAGGGTGGGGAAAAGGCTCAAGGGACTTTCCACTCCTTTGTGCCTCTGTGCAGCAGCAGAACACGGTCATATTCTCTGTGCTCAGGACACACAAGATCTCCATGAAGACAGTACTTACAAGTGACACTAGCTGGCTCTGAGTAGGGGTAGAGGATTGCCCACTGCATGCTTTCTAAGGGTGGGCAACTGCTGAACTGCAGGTGGCATTGTACCTCTGTGAGGGCACTGCTGTAGCATGCCAGTATAGCTAGTGGCTGAGGAGTCACATCTGGCTCTAGGAGTAGTTCCCTTGCTCCTTAATACGGACGTGTTTTTGTTATTGTATTTAGAGGATATTCCCACAGAGGAAAGAAAAATGGGGTAGGAAACCCCAAGTTATTATAGAATTTAAAATCTGTCTGACCCTTCCCTTCAGTCCCCAAAATACAGGCTTGACCGTAAGCCAGGTGCTGTTGCTGCGCATCCAGCATGGCCAGTGAAGTCACTGGGAGTTGCAGGTATTTAGCTCATAGCTGGCTCATTCACTTAGGCTTCAAACTCCCAGAAACAGCCTATGAGTCTGCTGAATAACAGCCAGCTTCTCTGCCCATCGGCTTTAGATTAAACACGTGTGGCACCACGCTCAGGAGCGACGCACAAAGAACGCTGCGCAGCTTCTCCACACACATAAGCAGCCATACAGAAGCAAGTGCTGGCACAGCTCAGGGGAACCAAGCCTAGATCAAAGTCAAGCTGCTGCCGAAGCTGGTGGGCAGCGTACTAACCAGCAGAATGCTCTGAAATCAGAGCCCAAAGCAACTCACTTCGCCATTCACCTGCCACTACTATTTTTCTCGGTGATCTAAAAATAGTTTACGAGTAAAAGAGGTTAGTGTAATGTCATGACTAGAACGTGCCCTGTCCCTTGTCCCCTCCTGGTACCTTTGGGGACAAAAGTCTGCTACCCTCTTAGCACAAATCACCATAAGCAGGGCAAGGAGGGCTGGGGGGGCAGGGGACCAATAGTACTAATTCCATTCTCCATTGTGACCCAGCCACCCAAGCAGCAGCAAATTGGTCCATCCTAAAAGGGACAAGTTATCTTCCACTGAACTAGGTGTACCAAGGCTCAGATTCAATATGGCAATTCCCATGTTCCTGTGTAGAGTACACACTTTCCATGCACCCTCCATGCACCCTCCTGGAGCTCTCTTGGGTTAGTGTAGAACCACAATATCCTCAAAGCAAGCACAATCTGTCCCTTAATGACCCCAGGACAAAGAGCACATTGAACACTACAAAACAGCATATAGAATCATAGAAGATTAGGGTTGGAAGAGACCTCAGGAAGTCATCTAATCCAACTCCCTGCTCAAAGCAGGACCCACCCCAACTAAATCATCCCAGCCAGGGCTTTGTCAAGTCGGGCCTTGACAATATGTGTAATTAGACCAGACATTAACAATCTGCTATAGTGAATGACCCTATACGGGCAAGGAAACAGACCACAGGATCCAGTAGGTCTTGTCTATCTCTAAGTTCTATGATTCTTATGAAATATAAACATTCCTGGATCTTATTTTATATTATTAATGCACACCCCAAAATACCTTTGTTATGCAATGGGTCAGGATAACAATGTAGAAGATGCCCTAATTCTAGGAATGTCCTGACTTTTTAGTGTTTGATTTCACAACCTGAACATTGTATTAATTCTGAGTAGGGATAGAGAGCATTTAATTACACTGGGCATAATCCTCACCTGAGCCAAATGTATGTCCTGCACAACTGGAGTGGGGAGGGGAAGGTGGTTCTCAGCCAGAGTTCCATTTCCCCCAATCCTGGACTGGCTAAAAACCAGAACAGCCCCCATTATAAATTAGAGCAACTGAAGGGATAGTCGAAGTTATATTGGCTGCAGAGGCAAGGCACCAGCTGAGGATCAGATGGAATGGGATGCGCTCTGCTTTGCTCCCTAATCAAGCTCTACACTACTTGAGCATTCCCCTGTGTCAGTGGGAATTCTCAGGTGCCCCTTTAGGATAGCTTTCTGGCTGCTTTTCACTGTCTCAGCAGCACAAACCAGCTGGAGTAGCGCTAGCTGGGACTTTTCTGAAAACGTGTGGGGGATTTTGTCAGAAAATGCTGATTTGTTGAAATCAAAACTAGTTGCAGGGCAGGGTCAATTTCCACGACTCTCCCAAGTCAAAAACTGTTTTAACCAAAGTTTCAAAATTATCAAAACACTTGACCCAAGCTGAAATGTTTTTTTGGTGCATCGATTCACAAACCTTTTCACAATTTTGACTTTTAGTCCCGACAGGAAAAATATTCAAAATCTCAAACTCCCACAGGATCGGAACACTGTTTCCCAGCCAGCTCTGACTGGAACATGGGCTAAGGATCTGGTCCATATAACTCCAATATGCTGTTTATCATCACCACTGGCATTACAACTTTCTGCTCTCCAGTGTTACAAGATTTTGGAACATGTGACCTCTCAGTAAAGTTGAAAGGCATGTCACGAGCTGTTTTCTCAGTGATGACATGCTACAACACAGTCGGCACCGTGCCTCGGAAAGAGTCAGAGTCCGTCATCACTTCCACTACCCTGCCATCTAGGGGGACCAGACAGCAAATGTGAAAAATCGGGACAGGGGATGGGGGGGTAATAGGAGCCTATATAAGAAAAAGACCCAAAAATTGGGACTGTCCCTATAAAATCAGGACATCTGGTCACCCTACTCCCGTCCCATCTCTCTTGGTGTAAGTAACTTCTACTTGGCGGTATTCTTTCATGCATGGAGTTCTGAAGTCATGTACTGAAACAAGTCCCATGAGGGCAGGGGACTGGACTCAATGATCTCTCGAGGTCCCTTCCAGTCCTAGAATCTATGAATCTATGAATCTATGAAAACATTATGCTTATATAGTGTTTTTCATCAGTCGATCTCAGAGTGCTTTACAATGGATGTCACTATCCTTATCCCCATTTTACAGATGGGGAAACTGAGACACCGGGGGGAATGACTTGTCCAAGGTCACCCAGCTGGCCAGCAACAGAGCCAGGAATAGAATCTAGGTCTTTTCAATCCCAAACCAATGATCTAGCCACTAGGCCATGCTGTCTCTCTTATTAGCAAAAATCTTCTTAATAGGTTTTTAGCTTGTGTTCAGTTTTACTTTAATTACTCATTAAAAACAAATCCTGTGCCACAGGAGTGACTGGGAAATGAAATCCTACTCCTGGGCCACAAAGTAATTGTGAAGACTCAGGGCTGCAAGTAGCCCTCACAGTTTTTCCACCCATCCATCCATAGTGGTGGATTTGTGTGGTTGCAGATCCACTGACCTTCTCATTCACATAGACCACCTTAATGTCTTCATCCACAATGGCAGAGAAGGAGCTTTCACAGATCTGGGCTCTACAGTACTCAGAGTTCACATCCACATTTAAGGGCTACTGGCATCCTGCATACCAGGGGGTACAGCAGAATCACACGATTTTCATTGTGTCTATGGCCCTCTGTATCCATGGAAGAGAACCAGGACTTTCTGTAATTATAGAGGGAGGATGAGGTAACACTGTAAATGGTGGATTCTCTGTAACTTGAAGTCTTTAAATCATGATATGAGGCCTTCAGTAACTCAGCCAGAGGTTAGGGGTCCATAACAGGAGTGGGTGGATGAGGTTCTTTGGCCTGATATGTGCAGGAGCTCAGACTAGGCTGGGACCCAAAAGATCTAGATTCATTTCTTGGCTCTTCCACACACATCCTGTGTGACCTTTAGCAGATCACTTAATCTATCTATTCCCCATCTGTAAAGTGGGGATATTAGTACTTCCTTTCTCCCACCCTTTAGCTAATCTCTTTAGATTTTGAGGTCTTCAGGGCACAGACTGCCATACTGCGTGCTTCTACAGCAATTAGCACAATAGGAGCCCAGTTTCAGCTGGAGCATCTAGGTTCTATTGTAATAAAAATAGGACTATTACAGGGACTGCAAAGTACAATTTAAAGGGTGGGAGGGGATAGATTTCTCCCCCGGATTGACCTTCCTCTTCCCCTCTCAGGCACCCCATCACCACCAGCAACCTGACCCTCCTCCCCCCACCCAATCCAAATTTGAGTGAGTGGTGTTGCAATCGGGCACACAGGGTTGCAATACCACACAAGTCTGAGCCAGCCAAGAAGTGGCTGAACCCTGGTCCATGTACTCCTGCCCCCAAATCCACAACCTCTGGACTATGATATCAGTCAGAAGTGTAAAGGGTACGTATGGATGAGTATAATCATTGGATGGTTTATTACAGGGGACTTAGACTCCAACTATGTATATAACCCCTATCACTGTAACAGTCAGGTTATAAACTCCTTGTATCACTCATGCCTTCATGCTTTTTTTTCATACTACTCCCTGCACCTGGACCAGCCACTGGCAAGGGTCAGGAAGAGATTTTGTTCCTGCTGGGAGATTTATTTTTTTTTAAATTTCCTTACTCTGAAGTATCAAAGATGGTCACAAATAGAGATAGACAGGGTGGCCCAGGGACTCTGAGGTGACCTTGAGTATTCTCTCTCTCAGGTGCTTGGCTGGCTGGCTTTTGCCCATATACTCAGGGTCCAACTGATTGTCATATGTGGGTAAGGAAGGAATGTTCCCCCAAGTCATACAGGCAGTGACGTTGGGGTTTTTTAGTCTTCCTCTGCAGCATGTAGGTGCAGGTCACTTGCCAGGATTATCTCTGTATATCTCACTTAATTATTTCTCTGACATTCCAGAAGCCTCAGGCATTGGTGCACCTCAGTCTCTCCTAGTCTCTGCTTGTGGCACACAATTATCCAGTTTCCTGATGTCTGTAATACTTTGGTCTTGTTTCAGTTGTTCAGTTTAGCGTGCCGGTGCTGGGTGGTGTTGGTGGCCTGTGATGTACAGCAGGTCAGATTAGATAATGCGGTGGTCCCTTCTGGCCTTAAACTCTATATGTATCAAGCACACACCCTCTCCTCCTGAAATCTCATTTTTTAGACTTGCTTTCCATTGCTAAACTCAGATCTAGAACTGACATCTCCTTCATCCATGCCCATTCATATTAAAAGAATAGACCAAGCAATCCATGCAAGTGCAACAATAGGGATTTTGGGGACACTTTGCATAAATGCTCTTCCAAAAGCAATTTTCCTTTTCCCTTTATTTTCTATCTTTCTGCCTTCCGTTATTCCTACAGGGCCCAATTCTGAACCTATTACTCACACAGGCAGCCTCACTGATGTAAATGGGATGGATCATATGAATAAGGATTTATAAGATCAGTCCCATAATTGAGGCACTGACCCCAAAGCCCTATTCACATGAATAGCCCTACACTGAAGTCAATGGGATGGTTCCTGAGAGTAAAGCTCTGTAGTATTGGCTTTGGGATTGTACACTAGTCAGGCAGAGACCTTGAGCCAAATCTTGCAAGCCAGCCATGACTGAGAGGAGCTTCCATTGACTTCACTGTGAATACTATGCACAGACGGCTTTTGGTTTCAGCCCCCTGTCTTTTATTTTTCTGTAAAGCACCATGCCCAGGGTGCTGTATAAATAAAGAAATATAAAAGGCCCTGAAAATAAATTTCTTCATAGAAATGTTGGCAAATAGCCCTCTAATGAACTTCTTGTATATAAATACAGGGCTTGATACAATGCCCATTGAAGTCAATGGCAGGACTCTCATTCACTTCACTGGACATTGAATCAGGCCCATAGGACTATATCCACAAAGGGGACTTAGACTCAGCATTGCAATGAGTAACTTCAGCTGCCTTGCTGGCCTGTGAAATCCTCAGCCCCAGGTTAGGCACTCTGGCTCCCCACATACTGCACACTGAACGGGGGGCCACCTAAGCTAGCCAGAAGTGAAATGCTTAGGGGTGTGGCCTAAGCCTTGGCCCTCAAATGGAATTAGGTGCCTAAATCTGGACTGGAGGAAGATGCCTATCTCCACTTGGGCTTCGCAGCTGTGAAGCCATTAAGTACCTAAGCCAGGTCAGTTCTTTCTCACAAAAAACTCAGGAGGAGGTGATGCCCTTATACCCTGTAGTCCAGTGGTCAGAGCTGGGACTTGGACCCAGGCCTCCTATCTCCAGGTGAGTGCCCTACTCCCTGAGCTATGGCATATTCTGATATAGGGCTCTCTCAATTTCTCCTGTTGAAGTTGTTTCACTGTGTATACAATAATTAAACATGTATTGGAGCTGGAACCTGGGTCTCCCAGGTGGGTGCCCTAACCACTGGGGTATAGAGTCATTCTCCGTCTCTCATCCTGGCCCAATGAATATTGAATTCTTTATAAAAAGTAGAACAACTTCTATGAGTGGGGAGCACCACCTCCTCCTCCAGTTTTATTTTGTGCAGGGCCCAATGTAGTAGGCATGCTCTTAAGTGGCCTCTAAAAATCCCTTCTAGATCAGGCCTCACAGACAAGATAGGTGGGCAGGTTTGAGGATCCCACCAGGGCTTAGGTGCTGAACAGCCATGCAGCATCAGAATTTAGACAGCTTTGTGCATGCCCACGTGCAGAAATTTAGGCACCGTGTTGACTTTGCCAGGGCAACGTTGGCATCTAAAGAATATAAGTGTCTACGGGGTTAGTCAGCAGCTGAGCAGGGGAGCTGAGGATCTAAATTTTTGTGTTAGATGTCTAAAGTGGCATTTTGGTACCTACATCCCTTTGCGGGTCTAGCCCATAGTGCATATAAAGTAGTGTTAATGCTGTAAATGTCTAGAAATTGATAAAATATGGGCCTACTCCTGTAAATCCCCCACTGGCATGAATAGTCCTCCTTTACTCACAAGTAGTCCCATTTATTTCACTGAGGTTTCTCACATGAGCAAGGGTTTCTGGGACTGGGTCTATATTTGTTTTTTTAACTCAGCACGGTATAAGAAAAGTGCTTGACATACAATATTTGTAGCCATAATGATCTTAGATACATGTGTAGTGGATTTCTGTAATCTAGTGTTCTTTATCACAAAATGGTAATGCTACATTATGTATTTGTCTTGGTAAGAGCTTGAAATCAATATGAGTAAGATCCAGATTATTTTAGAATAATTTGGCAGTGACATGTTTTGGCCATTTCTTAACTGTTTTAACTGATCATCTGTCTGAGTGTCTCACTTTTTTTATATACTGCCTGTCACCCTAGTACCTTAGTACTTTAGAAAATTAAGAGTATGGGCCAGATCATCAGCTGATGTAAATCAGTGTCACTCCATTGACTTCAGGTGGAGTCAGCTGACACCAGTTGAGGATCCTACATAACTTCATTATGATAAGAACACAAACGAAGGGCCCTATCTTACATTCTTTCTGCTTCCAAAACATCCACTGGCTTCAGGATGAGTTTGGGGAGGGAGGCTCAGGGAATGCAGGTTGGAGCCTCAACTTGGCATTTTATAGTTTTACTGAATAAGGATGTTTGGTAGTTAACTAGTTTCAAAAATACACCAATATTTTATCTGTTGCATTTCTAATTATGTGGGTCTCTCTCTCTCTCCTTTTTAAAAATTAAGAAACGTTAATAAACGTGAGACGATATTTTACCAGATGTTACCAATGCATCCTTGCTGGCTTCATGCATAGACAAATACAATAGAAAATGTCTGTCTGCAATATGCCAGTCTATAATTTTGCTCTCATTTCACAAATCTTGCATTTGCATAGATTATAAGGAGCAAAAAACCTAGCATTCTGCTTCTCATGTAACCAGGATACACTTCCTTTCCGAATGGATTTTTTTTAAGAAAGCCATCCCTGCAGATGCATAATGCAGTGGGTTCAGCGTTACACAAGACAACAGGAGAGGGGATAAACCCCCCAAATGCATCGATATCAAGTTTAGATGGAAGAGAGAAAGTTAATGAGTTCAGCTCATACTTCCCCCTCTCCCCCCACCGTTTAAAGACAATGAAGGGTTCTGAAAGTAAGCAGCTGGGCTTATTCTCTGCCTCCAGTACTGGTCAGGAATCTGGGACCTCTGGTACAGTACGTGCCATCAGTACTAGGACAGTTTACAGATGTGCTGCCTGACTTCTTGCTATTTATAGCAGCCTCTTCTACCACGGTACTCGAGGGGGTTGTAACGCAGGAACAGGCATGCTCCTTTGATTTATTGCTGGAATTATATTCGTTTAAAATAACCCCACTCTTCTCATATCAGGGCGAGTGAAGCACATCCCTGGACCTTTACCACACACCCGTTAGCAGAGATTAGTGTCCCTATCACACAGACACTGTTAGGATTCACTGCAAGGGAGACTGGGGGTGTTTGGAGCTAATACCTTT
Source organism: Malaclemys terrapin pileata (assembly GCF_027887155.1). NCBI lineage: Eukaryota > Metazoa > Chordata > Testudines > Emydidae > Malaclemys > Malaclemys terrapin. The sequence continues at coordinate 133,790,041 of NC_071505.1, forward strand.
TAAATAGCTGTAAAACAGTGGAAATAGACAGAAGCTCGCTCTGGTCTCTTACCTCTGCAGGGATATTAAGGGAATGGAAGCCAGCTGTGTGTGAGAGAGAGCGAGAGAGGCTGAAGCGGAATAGGAGTGTGAGTTGGTTAGCATGCAGTGCCATGATGGATACACATTTCACAGTGCTGCATATCGGGTAACCATATGTTAAATATTCAGCAAGAAGAACACTAGGCATAGCCTATTAATAGAAGCCGAGAGTTTGGATCTCGCTCGCGCTCGCACATGCAGGCAGCCGGGGGATTTGATTCTGTCTCTTCTTCCCCGGGAGCAAGAGAATAGCCACAACCCCTGGAAAACCTCAGCCAGGTCAAGGAGAGCTCAGTGAGTATCAAATGCTACTGACCCCATTACCGCTCAGATGCTTCTCCAGCGGAAACCAGTGCAAAGCTGGGAAAGGCAGCTAAAGGACATGGAGCTAATGCGGAAATATTCTCTCTCTCTCTCTCTCTGCAGCACCCTGGATAGCTCCTAGGGGAGCCTCACCAAGCCATGCGAAAGCCTCGCCTCTGCCCCGGCCAACTAGCCAGCTTGCACGCGGAGCCGGGGGCTCTGCTCCCCGCGGGCAGCCACGCTAGGAGCTCTCCCGGGTGCAGCAGAGACCTGGCTCCCTAACTCCCTGGCAGTTCAGCGAAGAGCTGCTTGGGATGCTGCAGAGCTCTGCCTCCTCCTCCCCCCGTCGGAGCTCGCGGAGCTATCCCGGGCGCTGCAGAAAGACAGCTGCCCTCCTCCCCTCCCCAGCCCCTGCACACCCGGCTGCCCAGCGCTTGCAGCAATGGAGTGCCCCGAGCGCCGGACTCCTCCAGGAACGGCCAAGAGCCCAGCGCTTCATTTTACCCAGCCGCAAAGCACTTGAAGCCGCTTCGGATCAAAACCTGCTGCTTGAGGGCAGGGCAAAATTGAGGTGGAAAGTTCTTGACATGTAGGGATCGACGCACTGCTGGAGAGGAAACCAGCCCGAGTAGGGGCCATGCAAAAACGCAGCAGCAACAGTGGCGGGAGCAAGCAGACGGAGCGGGGAAAGTTTTGCACTTGCTGCTGCTAGCGGGGTGTGTGTCCGGGGATAGGGGTCCGGGGGGCAGGTCCCTGTGCCTCGCTTCCTTACCTCGGTGTTCTCAGTAGCATTCTCCGCCATTTTCCTCCTTAGGAGCAGGCAGCGGGAGGAGTGTTTCATTCCCATAAGAGCCAGCCAAGGGGTTGGGGCTTGGGGCTGGGTGCTTTTTTTTTTTTTTTTTTTTTTTTTTAAGATCTCCAAAAACTGGCACAGACACAAAACGGCAACAAATTAATTTGCTTTGTCCTTTCTGCTACCTCCACTGGCACCAATTTTCCTTTGACACTTCCGAGTTCTTCTTCCCTTTCCCCCTCTTTTCCGCCTCCACCAAGCACTTGAGATGAGTTCGGAGGCAACCCCCTCTTCCGCTTACACTAAAGGCTGCCGGGCTGCGCGTCCTGCTCCCTCGGAGAAAGCAATCGGGCTAAAAAGCAAAGAGGCACCAACTAAACTGAACTTGGGCGTGCAGTGACCAGCGGGGCATCTTTGTGTCCTGTGGCTAATCTTCCAGGGGCAGAAGCAGCCAGAGACAGAGCAGCGGGGCCAGGAAACCATAGCCCCTTCCTTTCTTCTTTGGGCTCCTCTCTCTCGCTCTTTTAGTCTCCACTCCAGAAAACTTGCTTTTAAGGAAGGAGCCCACACTGCTCACGCTGGTAAAGCATTTGCTAGCTTCTTTCCGTGGCTATCTTCAAAAGGAAGCAGCATCCCCTTCCTGTTCTTGGGCTGGGCTCCTGTCCTACTCTGGGAGTTGATCTCATGTACCTTTCTTGGGAGGGACAACTATATCAGTCCCGTCCCCCCCCCCCCCCACACACACACACACACAACTTTCTTCCTTCCTTCTCCCCCACCCCTTCGGATCAGCTCCACTTTTCTTTCCAAAGCCTCGCTGCCCTTGAGAAGAATTTTATGGGTCAGCCCATTAACTCCTTCTGCTCCGGCTTCTTTTCTCTTTGGTTTTTGGAGGAAGCCTCTTTCGCTCTGGTTTTGTGTGTGTGCCTCTTCCTCCCGGCTGCTGTTTCCTGCCTTACATCTTCTAGCCTGAACCTGACTCCCAAACAGACTCCGGGTGCAGAAAGATCGCTCTGGTATGAGCACAGCTGCTCAGCAAAGCCAGAACAAGCGTTTTGTTTTTCAAGCCCTTCCCTATGTCCATCCTCCTCCGTGGGAACTGTCGTTAAGTGCCCCCTTCCCGCACGTTTCTCTGGTTCTCCTTCTCCCGGCACTTTTTAGATTCCTGTTGTCTTACAGCGGAGCTAGATTTGCCTGGCTCGTGTTGATGTGTCTAGGGGCGGGAGGGGGTGTATGTTACACACTGTATTCCTGGGTCTTCACTTTACTCCAGTTGAACTCCAACCCACTGGGATTGTGTTGATCTCGTTGGGGGAGTGGGGTGAGAAAATAAAGCTAGAGGGGTTTATTTCACGTTAAAGTACCTGATCAATTTCACCACCGTTCGTTGTCCTAAATCATTTCTACCCGTCAGGCCAACAGACGTCCAAAGAGGCTTAAACATTTCTTTGGGTGCCTATTTTTAGTACACACATTCATATCCCACCCACCCCTATCCCCTGCTCTTTATCCTTCTGATTCTGATTTTTTTTTTTTTTTTTTTTTTGCGCATTCTCTTTTATAATCTCCTGTAACAAAAGGGTTGCAAGAAGAGTTTATCCTTAGCTGACCTCTGCAATGCTGGCAACACATCAGAGGCCATGCGAGCAACAGGAGCCCATACGCGCATAGGAGGCAGGGATATTCCTGGGGCAGGTGTTAGTGAGTTATGGAGCCGACAGCCAGACTGGCTGTGCTGTCTTCTCTCCACAGGAATGGGGCTAAACTGGCAGGACATAGGAAACATGTAGAGGAAAGGGGTCGGAACATTTTTTATATGCTCACTTACACAGAGATGGAGCTACTCCCCCCTTAAACGGAGATTTTAGCCATGTGATACATTTCAGGGACGTGATCAATGTATACATACAGACCAGGGAACTGGAGATGCTAGCCATGTGATACATTGCAAGGAGATGTGACACAAACATATACCACATAGATAGCCAGGATGCTATGAGTTAAATTACAGAATAATGTATTAGACTCAGACCAGGTAACTGGAGGTGATACCCCTGTGAAAAACTGCAGAGCCATTTGATAAATCCATGTGTCTTACACCTTTGACTGCCCACTAACCCATCCCATATTATCCTAACATGCCAAACCTTTTAGTTTCAAACAGCTGCCATTTTTTTAAAACGATCATTTCAGAAAAATGTTTCCTTCTCCCAAATGTGGGATTCAACCCCTGCCCCAAATCACACTGGTCTGTATGCAAGATTCAGTACTGTACCAATAAGAGGTTGAAACAACCTGGCAGAGCTAGAAATGGGGCATTCTCTTTTTCCGATGGTACACACAAAGAGAACTTGAAACTTCTCCAATGTCAGTTCTTAAAATTGAGACAATTTTTGCTTAGAAAAGCTCTTATAGATCATTTTAGAGGTTTTTCTGACTCTCCCAGAGCCTTGTATAGTTGAACTCAGAGTAATCAAATAACCCAATAAAAGTTGCCAAATGCATTTTCTGTCACATACAGAATACCAGGTGGCATTAAGTTTTTATCAGCATGAATTTGGGATGACCTGCATAGCTCAATTGTGGCTTCCCTATTTATGAGTAATATGCCCAGCCATAAATTATGCTGCTAATCCCTTTAGACTATACCACACAGACCTTGTCTACACTGGCAAGTTTCTGCGCAGTAAAGCAGCTTTCTGTGCTGTAACTCCCAAGGTGTACACACTGGCAAGCCACTTAGTGCACAGAAACTGTGCAGTTGCAGCGCTGTAAAAAAACCACCCCGATGAGAGGCGTACAGCTTTCTGCACTGGGGGTACAGCACCATGGTGCCAGTGTAGACACCCTGGTCAATTAAAGCACTGCAATTGCCTTCAGGAGGTGTTCCACAATGCCTGTTCTTGCCTCTCTGGTCATGGTTTGAACTCTACTGCCCTGCCCTTAGATGATCAACCGTCATCCCCACACAGTAAATTCCTTTGGAATTTTGAAAGTCCCCTTCCTGTTTGCTCAGTGATGCGTGCAATGGTCTCAGCGCATCTTTCCAGGTGGCCATGCCTGTTCCACACACCAAGTGATCCCCCACTTTGAGCAATGCTTAGATGCTGGACCTCATCAGCATTTGGGGACAGGAGGCTGTCCAGTCCCAGCAGCACTCCAGCCATAGGAATTATGAAACCTATGGACAGATTTCACAATACATGACAGAAAGGGGCCATTACCGGGACACACTGCAGTGCAGGGTCAAAGTGAAGGAGCTGTGGAATGTCTACCACAAGGCACGGGAGGCAAACTGCCGCTCCGGTGCTGCGCCCACGAGCTGCCGGTTCTACAAAGAGCTGGACGCGATACTCAGTGGCAACATCACCTCCACCACGAAGGCCACTGTGGATACTTCAGTGGATCGCATGCCAGTTGAGATTGGACCGAGCCAGGAGGAGGAAATCTTGGATGAGGATGTGGAGGGGGACCCAGAGGTCAGAGATGCATGCAGCCAGGAGCTCTTTTCTACCCTGGAGGAGGCTAGCCACTCACAGCTGTTGGATGTTGGTGAAGCACAAACAGGAGAGGAGGAGAAGATTTTGGGAGTCGCTGAAGCGAGTTGTTGGGGGCAGGAGGGTTGCAGAAAGCAGGCTTGTGGCTATATGACTTTTCTGCGCCACTCTGCCGTCACTGAGGGGGAACCATTGCTGCACACAGGCGAGACACATAAGGGCCAGGGTGGAAGCTGCAGTCTTGGAGAAGACCCTCCCTTGAATCCCCGCTCACCATCAGCAGCGAGACATCTTCCATAATGAACACAGCCTGTGGAAAATGTGAGGACAGGAATTATTATCAGGCCCCCCTACAGTACTGGCTCTCCCCAAATTCACGTGCCCAGTGTACAGTAGGGTTCTGAAACACTGATTTCCTCTGCCCCTGTGGCTACTCACCATTTTGGGGGTCTCATGGCTCATGTGTGCTTGCCTGGGGTCAGCCAGTTAGTGACAGGTGTGTGAATAGTGGCTGTGTTTTAAATCACTGAATCAGTGTTGTGTGTTGCAAACAATACTGCTTCTGTAAAATGTTGCGTTTTGGCTTCACAGAGATGACCTTGGGAGCCCAGCCTCCCTCTTTGTTATCGCCGGCTGAACGGCTGCGCAGAATTAAAAAGGGGCCATGAAGAACTAAAGAGGACTTTCTGTGTGAGATTGTGATGCACTCTGTGGCCAAGAAACAGGCATTGAAGGAGTGGCGAGAGAGAGAGAGAGAGAGAAGAGGGACCAAAAGGAGAACGCAGCATGCCAAAATGAAACAATGGAGTGGCTCTTAAACGTTATGGAGTACCAAGTTGACACACTCTAGATGATACTAGCACTGCAAACCAACCAGCTCTGCATCCACCCTCCCCTGCAGCCGTTATCACAAAACTCTTTCCCATGTGCCCCCCAGACACCACCAACACACTCTTATCAACCTCCTGGCTCCAGTCTGTACCCGTGGCATTCTACTCCTCCCCCTGTCACAGTCCAGCACTGCGAACTCCCAGTACCCACTGCACTCAACACCCTCTGAAGTACCCACTGCACTGTACTCCAAAGGAAAAGGTTGAATATGATCCCTGGACATACACAAATCTTTAACCATCCTGGGACCCGACCTCCTCCTGGGACCTTACCTTCCCTCATCCCCCTCAGTGATGAGGTGTTTTTTTGTTTGTCTCTCTCCTCCAGTTGTTGTTTTTAATAAAAGAATTGTGTTGGTTTGAAAGAAATCTTCATTCTATTAATTTAAAGCAAACAGAGCCTTGCAAAGCAACAGACAATTATCTTAAACCTTCATATTGCATCATCTTGCATTGCATGGGGGGAGGGATAGCTCAGTGGTTTGAGCATTGGCCTGCTAAACCCAGGGTTGTGAGATCAATCCTTGAGGAGGTCATTTAGGGGACTTGGGTAAAAATCTGTCTGGGGATTGGTCCTGCTTTGAGCAGGGGATTGGACTAGATGACCTCCTAAGGTCCCTTCCAACCCTGATATTTTATGATTCTATGATCTGCACCAATCACAATCACCTCCTAGCATAACAAGCACTGTACTACTGAGCATAGCAACAAATATTAGTGGCTTTCAGCTTCAAATTGCTGCCTCAAGGCATCCCTGATCCTTATGGCCCTGTGCTGCGCTCCCTGGTCTCTGGCTGTTCAAATTCAGTCTCCAGGTGCTGAGTGTTAGCAGTCCAGCCCCAAGTGAAGCTTTCACCCTTCCCTTCACAAGTATTAAGGAGCGTACCACATGCAGCTATAAGCATAGGAATACTGTCATCGGTCAGGTCCAGCATCCCATATAGGCAGTACCAGCGGGCCTTTAAATGGCCAAAAGCACATTCCACAGTCATTCTGCACTTGCTCAGCCTGTTGTTGAACTGCTCCTTGCTGTTGTCAAGGTGCCCCATGTATGGCTTCATAAGCCACGGCGTTAAGGGGTAGGTGGGGTCTCCCAGGATCACTATGACTTCCCCTACGGTGATCTTCTGTTCCAGGAAGAAAGTCCCTGCTTGCAGCTTCCTGAACAGGCCAGTGTTCCAAAAGATGCGTGTGTCATGCACCTTTCCAGACCAGCCTGCGTTAATGTCCATGAAACATGCACGGTGATCCATAGAGCGCCTGGAGAACCATAGAGAAATACCCCTTCTGATTAATGTACTCAGTGGCAAGGTGGTCTGGTGCTAGCATTGGAATATGCATGCCATCTATCACCCCCTCCACAGTTAGGGAAGCCCATCTGTGCAAAGCCATCCACAATGTCACACATGTTGCCTAGAGTCACAGTCTTTCAGAACAGGATGCAATTAATGGACCTGCACACTTCTGTCAATATGAGTCCAACTGTTGATCGGTAGCAGTTTGGAGTAGCCGGCTTCCACAGTGCAATCGCCATGTGCTTCTCCAATGGCAGGGCAGCTCTAATTCTCATGTCCTTGCGCTGCAGGGCTGGGGCAAGCTCATCACACAGTCCCATGAATGGGGCTTTTTTCATCCGAAAGTTCTGCAGCCACTGCTTGTTATCCCAGATGTGCATGACAATGTGATCCCACCACTCTCTGCTTCTTTCCTGAGCCCAAAAGCGGTGTTCCATTGTGGTCAGCACCTCCATGAATGCCACAAGCAATCTCATGTCATGTTAGCTCTAGAGAGCAGCATACTGGTCAACAGTTTGGGATCCATTCCTGCAGACCAAAGAGGCAGAGCATGCAGTACACAAACCATTGAAAGATGGTGACAATGCAGACGGAAGCACGGGGACTGCTGGGATGCGAAGCAATGCCTCACAGGGCATTGGGACAGGACCCAGGATGCCCCACAACCCCGTCCACCTTCCCACAACTCTTCGTGGCAGAAGAGGAAGAGATGCTCTGTGGGATAGCTGCTCAGAGGGCACCGCTCTGAATAGCGCTGCAAGTGCCACAAGTGTGAACATGCTATTGCACAGGCAGCTGTCAGTGTGAACACACAACAGCGGTTTCCCTTCAGCACTCTCTGAGCGGCGCTATAACTGCCGGCGCTATAACTCTGCCAGCCTAGACATACCCACCATTAGGTATTGTCTCTTATGCAGAGAATAAGGTCCAGATTTTCCATTTTTCAGCACCAGGAGTTAGGACAAGATTTCCAGTATAGCGCATCTCCAGTATTTAGGCAGGTAAATAAGAGGTAGGTTTTCAAAAGTGCTCAGTATCCAGTAGTTTCCATTCGGATCGGTTTGCCCAGACTTTCAGAAGCGCTCAGTTCCCATTTAGGCAGTTAAATGAAGAGACAGATTTTCAAAAGTGCTCAACACCCAGCAGCTCCAATGAAAATCGTCGCTTAAGATACCTAAATGAGAGTTGTTGAGCTCCTACGAAGGCCTGACCTCTCACAAGGGCTTCCAACACGCCATTCCTTCCTCATAGTAGTATGTGACCTTACAGAGAGGGGGTCTAGGAAAATGTTTTGAAACCCCATGCTACTTGGGACCATCTACTTTATACCAAAGGCAAATGATTTGTTCTTCAGAAGTACATGTATTAGTCAAAGGAAAAAGTCATCCCTTGCAGGAGTGAATTATTCGTATGCGGGGGGAGGGGCTCTGAATTCCAGCTGAGAAGCAGGGAAATGTCTCACATTTTGATGCTGCAGCACTTTGGTAGCAAAGATACACTGCCCAATGCCTAGAATTAAATTCTGCCCTCAGATATGTACATGCAACTCCCATTGACATCAGAGAGCAAAATTGACTATAAGTGCTGAACTTGGGGCATATTCCTGGTACTTGTGCTTTGTTTCAGACATCAAGCAAGACACAAACAATACAAGTATATTAATTTATTTATAACACTCCAAGGAGATGGCCAAAACATTTTGATTTTAAATAAATAATGCATGTGAAGTCCAGAAAGCATAAAAAAGGGGGCGGAGGGAATACAAGAAATGTTTTACTTTTATTTCTCCAAGATGGTAGGTGCTGCGATTGCTGGAGCTCTGCTATTGGCTGAGTGTCACAGTGTGGATAGAGCACTGAGTTGGGACTCAGGAAACTTGGGTTCTAGTCTTGGCTTTGCCACTGGCCTGCTGAGTGATCTGTGGTAAGTCACATACCGCTCAGTGCCTTGGTTTCCCCATCAGTAAAATGTGGATAATGATAGTGACTTCCTTTGTAAAGTACTTTGAGACCTACTGATAAAAAGACTGTATAAGAACTATGCATTATTATTTATTCACATGACCCCATGAGGTAAGCCAAGGAAATTGTAGATGATATATTACAACACTTTAAAAAAACAAAAGACAGACTGACTGGTGTTTTTAGTACCCGGGGGAAAGTAATGCTCCTTTGAACTGAAAATATGACTTCCCGTGGGCTCTGTACCTCAATGGAAGCTACTTTTCAGCCCAAGTATACACACACATCTGTATCCGTGAATGACACGGCTAGAGTACCTGGCTGCAGTGTTAATCTACAACTGGTGTAAAAACAGTTAGGATAATGGACATCCAGAATTACAAAAGTGGGTATGGAGTGTTGTCACTACCACAAATTATTTCAAACCACTGATAGCAGCTTTTCCTGTAAAATTACGAATCTGGCTGAATTTGAAGCAGGTCTGCTGCTGTGAAGGTTCAAATGGAGCTGACATGGCCACAACCGGTGTGGGAGCACTTCCAATAGGATCACAACAGTGCTCCAGGCACCAGAGTCAAGTTCTACAATGGAAGGTTGGACAGGAGAGGAGAGGGTCTCACACAGAGAGGAAAGGAGAATGGGAGGAAGAACAGGAGACAGGAGGGGCAGGAGAAGAGTGGAGGAGACAGCAGGAAGGAAAGAGGGAGAAAGTAGGGAGCTGTAGAAAAGGGGCAGGAGAAGGAAGCATAGGGTGGCAGCAGGAGAATGGAAGTGAAGGGAAGACTGGAGGTTGGAGAGGGTACAAAGGAAGAGTGGCCTCCCTCCTCCCCATTCCTTTTTTTCTACAAGTTTGAGAAGGATTTGACCAGGAAAGTTCCCCATCCTCAATACTTCTCATATTTGTGGGAGAAACAGGAGACAAAAGGATCAGGTTGGGAAAGGCCAATCCGTCTCCTACTTTTTCCCTTACAGCAGAAGAAAGCATTGGGCATTGGCACTCCCCTTTCACTTCTCCTCTTCGTGTGTGGGGGTGAAGAACTGGGCTATGAGAGGGCACATGGCTCCAGCTTTTTCTCTGCTTAAAGTGGGAGGGGGAACATGATCGGCATGTGAGACAACTCCCTTTTTAATGTGTGTGTTGAGTGGGCACAGGCTATGGAAGGCCATCCTCATTTCTCTCCATCAATGGAGAAAATGGGGCAAAGGCACCTAGCTGTGTCTTATGGGGAAGAGAGCACCATGGGGGCAGGATCCATGTAGGAATGGATGTCTCTGCATCATGTGCATATTGGAGTTCTGGATATACAGTGGAGGAGGACCCGGAACAGTTTAATGGTGAGTCTCTTATTCTGAGGGGGAATTATATAGGGGTAGCACAAAGGTGACATTTCTCTACAGGGGTAGTGAGTCATAGTCATCTTGCTGCCCATGGATGGAAGTGTGTTGGGCAAAGAAGAGAAGAACCTCCTCCCCCACCTTCTGATATCACCTAAAAGAGATATTAAGGGAGCCAGGATACCTCCTGTGGACCTTGTTTCTCTCCTCTGAGTGTTGGCCATTTTACTATATGGTGCCCTAAACTAGATGTGGTTCTCAGATTCCCCAACCACAGCCAAATACAGTGGAATAATTTCCTCCCTTGTTTTACTTGTGACAGTCCTACAAGCACAACTCCGTTTAGTTTTGCTTCCTTTTAGAGAACATCACATAACTGACTAATACGTGACAAGGACTAATGACTCACTGTATCTTCTACTGCAACCCGCTCCCCCAGTTCCCTCTCTATGGAATGCTATGGCTGCCAAGCCACTATTATCCCATTCTGTAGTCATCTTACAGAACCCTGTCTTACATTGATCCTTATTTAATCTTACTTCACTCATTCCATCTCATTTCTCCGATTCATTGAGGTGGCATGGGTTAATCAACAGTGCACTGGACTGGGAGTCAGGAGACTGAGATTCTACTCTAACTCTGCCACTGAATTACTGTGTGACCTTGAGCAAACAGCTTCACATCCCTGTGCCTCTTTTCCCCCCTCCCAGCTTTTGTATGCATACTATAAGCCTTTCAGAGCAGGGTCTGTCTCTAATTAAAGGTACGTCTACATTACAAGTGCTATAGTGGCACAGCTATGGAGCTGCAACTACGGGCACTGTAGCATAGACACTTACTACAGTGACAAGGGATTTTTCTGTTGCTGTAGTAAATCAACCCTTGACAACCTAGCTGCATCTACAGTGGAGGTTAGGTCATACTAACTACATCACACAGGGCATGAAATTTTTTGCAGCCCTGGGTGATGTAGCTAGGCCAATGTAATTTGTAGGTGTAAACCAGGCCTAAGTGTACATATAGTGCCTAACACAATGAGACCCTGATCTTGGTTAAGGAATATAGGCACTACTATAATACAAATAATACTATCATGATATTTTTGATCCTCCAAAGAGTGTGTGATCTCTTCCAATCGTATATTTTCAGTGCATATGATTTAATGTAGTCTCTGCTCTATCCTATATGTAAAGTTAAGATTTTGTCAGTTATTTTTAGTAAAAGTCATGGAGAGGTCACAGGCAATAAACAAAAATTCACAGAAGCCTGTGCCCTGTCCCTGACTTTTAATAAAAATAACTGTGACAAAATGGGGCTCAGCTGAACCCTGCTGCGGGAGGGGAGGAGGGACCCGGCATCTGCCATCGCAGCTCTGGGGTCCTCTGGGTGTCTGTGGCAGCTGGGAGCTCCAGGTCCCCTGCGCCCCACGGCAGCTAGGAACTGTGGGGGGCCCCTGTCACCCACAACAGCTGGGAGCTCCAGGTCTCCCCTTGGCAGCTCAGAGCTCCAGGACCCCTGGCGGCTGACAGCTCCAGCCCCAGGGCTGAAGTGGAAAATGTCACAGAAGTCATGGATTCCGTGACTTCCGTGCCATAATCTTAGCCTTACCTGTAAGATGTTCATGAAATAAATACAGTGATATTAAGTATTGGGGGTAGCCATGTTAGTCTGTATCCACAAAAACAACAAGGAGTCCGGTGATACCTTAAAGACTAAGATTTATTTGGGCTTAAGTTTTCGTGGTAAAAAACCTCATTTCTTCAACGATGCCACCGGACTCCTTGTTGTTTTTTTACAGTGGTATTGGTTCCTAAAAATGGACCCAACTCAAAATCTCCTTTCAGCTTAACATTAAAGCATTCATAATTATTTTCCATGTTTAATTCTGGAGGCAATTATGTATGCACAATATACAAGTAGTTGAAGATAAAAGTAATAGTTGCAGCTAATTCATATTTTTTAAAGTTTTCCTCTACGTATTTTGTGAAACGATATAAAATCTAATGCATTATTTATTTATATGTATTGTGCCGACTTATGCCTGATGATACTGGGAGGGGGACACAATGTAAAGGAGGGGCTTTGTGACTGCCCCATGTGTCACCCCTGGGAGGAACCTTCCAGCCCCACTTCCCTGGGCCAGAGCAACCAATCCTGCTGGTTCCTGGGAGGCTGGGGCCACAGGAGTGAGGAGCACATGTCTCTGGGCCAAGCCGGCCGGTGCAGTCCAGACTCATAGCACTAGTGTCTCCCCAGAGCTCCCACGCCCTCACAGACACCTCAGCAGGGGGAGGGACGCGGGCAATGGCCCTACCTCTGGCTAAGCAGAGGGACCCAGCTCTCAGCACCATCCCCAGCAACCCCCCCTGCCCTGCATCCAGCCCGGAGCCACCGCGCTCTCCCCGCCCCATCAGAGTTGCAGGGCGGGGGAGGGGGGGCACTCTGTCCTTCTCCTGTTGCACCTCCCGCAGCTGGGCCCAGGTCAGGCAGAGCCGCTTCTCACGCCAGCGTAATACTTGTCTATAAGAGAGCTCAGCTGGAGAGGCAGGCCCTCTGCTCCCCATCTGGGCCAATCTGCCAGGGATAGGAACCAAGTGAGCCGGAGTCCCTCCATTGCATGTTTCTGGCTCACTCAGCCCCTGTTCCCGGCAGCCGGGCAAGGAGTGGGCCACCGCCACCTCCCCAGCCAGGGTCTTTCGCAGACAGCCACCCTGAGCAGAGTTAGATAGCCTGAGAAGCGGCCCCGTCTCGCCCCCTCAGCTCCCTGCCTGGGCCCAGCTGCCCAAGGCAGGGTCTGAGTAAATTGGGAGTGCCGGGGGGGGCGGGGGCGGGAGAAGTGCAGGAGGAGAAGGACAGTGCTACAGTGCTGCCATCCCCCAGTGGCAGGCAGAATACAGCAAGCCCTACAAGGGCAGCTCAGCAGTCACTGAAATCTGGGAGGGGACACTTGACCCCGCATGCCCCCCCTACATGTTGCCGCCTCAGTCTTAGGCTAGGGCCCCACTGTGCTAGGTGCTGTACAAACACCTAACAAAAAGACAATCCCTGCCCTAATCTACATATAAAACAAGAGACAACAGATGGGTTAAAGCTGAGAAATAGAATCAATTATATTTTCTTTATTTATTTAGCTTGTTATTGGAGTTGGGCTAGAAACAGTTTTCCTGTTCTGTGAGAATTTTCAAGATTTGGCCATTTTTTTCTTATCCTGAATCAGGACAAAAAAAAAATCAAAATCTCAATTTTTCATGAACCAAAAATCTGAAAAAAAATTCAGATCAGATCAACCAAGACATTTCCTTTGGATAATTTTGAAGCAGGGGCGCCGGACCAGAATGGGCCAGGAGTCCGTGGCCTCATCACTTTTTACCAGCTATAAGGGAGAGCAACGGGGGGAAGGGGACAGAGAGGAGCGAACAGGGGGCAGGACCTCGGGGGAGAAGGGATGGCGTGGGGGGTGGTACCATAATTTGGGCCCATGTTCCCCCCTCCCCTTTTAGGGAGCTTCTGCTGTTTCTGTTTTGAAGTGACACTTATTGATCGTATGCTGTGTTGTTGTAGCCATGTTGGTCCCAGGATAATAGACATTGGTGGGGTGAGGTAATATTTTTTATTGGTCCAACTTCTGTTGGGGAGAGAGACAAGCTTTTGAGTTTACACAGAGCTTGTCTTCAAGTTTTCCAGACCCGAAAAGCTCTGTGTGGCTCGAAAGCTTGTTTCTCTCCACAACAGAAGCTGGTCCAATAAAAGATATTACCTCACCCACCTTCCCTTTTTGGTTTTGACTGTTTATTATTTTTTTTTACTATAAATGAACTTAAATTTCTCAACAAAAAGTCATTTCAAACCCCAAAATAGATCTTTTCATTCCAAAAATGTTGACAATTTCCCAAAAAAATTTCCAAAAGTTTTTCAAAACAGGAAATTTGTCAATAATGACCTTTTCTCATGAAAAGTTTCAGTTTTACAAATCAGCATTTTCCAATTAAAAGGTCATTTAATCAAAAAAATTCCTGACCAGCTTTACTTGTTATCGTATCAAAGAAAGACACAGGTCTTTGTAAATCAGAAAATCAATGGAGCTACACTGATTTATACAAGCTGAAAATTTTGCCCTCTAAGTGCATTTGATATGATCTAATTTTGATGAACCCGTGGTGACTAGTATTTATCAATTTATTTTCCTCCAGAATATTCAGAAATTAACTGTTTTATAAGTGATTCTAATAATTTACCAGATACTGAAGTTAATATTACTGGTCACTAATTGTCAGGGTACCTTTGATTTCCTCTGCCTAAAAATTACAGCTCTGCTATGGAATCATAGAATATCAGGGTTGGAAGGGACCTCAGGAGGTCATCTAGTCCAATCCCTTGCTCAAAGCAGGACCAGTCCCCAAATGGCTCCCTCATGGATTAAACTCACAACCCTCGGTTTAGCAGGCCAATGTTCAAACCACTGAATTATAAGGTTAAGATCAGCTTTCTGTTTAAATCTTGACTCTTCTTAGTGCTCTAAAATCCATATAATTAATCAGATTGCCTTGAAATTTGGTGTTCCTTATGCGGTCATTGAAGTTTGTTAGTGAGCCAACTTTAAGCCCATTTGACCAACGGGTTCCTGAGATATATATACAGTGCTGTTTTCTCTCAAAGTTGGCAGATCCTGGTGACTTTTTTGTTAATAGATAGAGATCAAACCAGGGCTCAAAGCATCGCACCCACATGTCCAACACTCAAGGGCACCCACTAGCCCTTTGGGAGAAATCAAATTAAAACATTATTTGAAAAAGATTTTGCTTCTCCAGTTAGGATCCTCACAAGCTTCATGTGTTTATTCTCAATCCTAATAGATTACAATCAGCATGCATAGATAGAGGTGTTAACAGGATTGTTAGCCCCAAAAATCAACACCAGGTGGGTACTTTAAGACCTTTTGAACCTAACCCAACCAGGTCTAAGTCCCACTCTGGGCAGAAGTCTGGAAAAGGCTGGGAGGCATATTGCTAAAATTTGTCTGTTAAGGGTGGGGGAGGGGGGTTGTTTGTTTTTAATTTTGGGGGAGGGTAATCAAAGTATTTTTGTAAAAAAAAAATTAGACACGCAAATGCTTACTGGTGGGGGAGGGGTATTTAGAGTGGGGTGAGAGGACTTTGGGGCTGCACCAAGGGGAGGGGGTAAATGGGAATGGGTATGAGGGGGTAAGAAGGGCTGAGAGAGTCAGGTGAGGGGGGCAGAACGCTGGGAAGAGGACATGGAGATGCATGGCAGGGGAACTGGGGGAGAATAGGGGTAGGGGCAGCGGTCAGTCCCACATTCTCTCCTTCTCTGTATGTGCCAGGATCTGTGGGGGTCTAAGCCCCTCTCCCTATCCCCCATGTGATCTGGGGGTCCCCATCCCCACTGGTGGTGTCTGAGCCCTGCTTCCTGCCCCTGTGAATGTGCCAGGATGGGGGGGGAGGGGGCTCTGCCCATCTATAGGGCTGTGGTTCCCCTTCCTTGCCTCCCTTGTGTAAGCCAGGTTCTGTAAGGGTCTGGTCTTTATGTGGCAGTGGGGAACTGGCAAGATCACTTAAAGATTCATTTCCAGACCTTCTATATATTTTGAAAATTATAGATTTTTATTTTGGTAAAGAAACTAATTTAGGTTGGGGAAAGGGCTAGCTGGATTGGACTGAAACACTACTTCAACTTTATCACCTTTTCAACATTGTTTTTCGTGTATTAATTTCCTTGTTTATAATGAATGCTAAAAGTTTAAACTGGGGTCTATAACTGGGGATAAAGCCTGCAAGAAGAAAGTCCTGCTCTTTCAGATTTTATGAGGGCCACCAACATGTGGTTCCCCTCGTCCATGTGAGATCTCGGGAGGATCAGTTTGCCTGTAGGAAAGTAGTGGGGTGCAGTTGAAAATCAGGCTTATAGGGCCTGTTCCAAAGCCCATTGAAGTTGACATGGAAAGAGTCTCATTGATTTCAATAGGTTAACAATCAGGCCCCTAAACATGAAGCTTCCCATTAATTACTGAGTGGCCCGTTGATTGTTTGTTTCCATTATCCTCTAAGCATTTAGGCCCAGATCCACAAAGATATTCAGGCTCCTAGCTTCCACTGAAATGTAATCAAGTGATTTTTTCCCCCTCTCTTCTATTATTTTAGTAGAGATAGAAGCTAAAATTATGGGATTGAGTTGCCATAATCTGTTCTGTCTGAAAATTGGTCTATATGTATGACTTTGGGCACCTCCTCATTCTCTACAATTTTTCAAAAATGGTTATCACCAGGACATTGTCATTATCCAATTCCCTTTATTCTCCGGGATGCATATCATCCAGGCCAGCTGATCTGTGTACATTTGAATTTTCCTAGTGTTCCCTTACTTCACCTTTTTCAGGAGATAGAATTTCAAGATCCTCCTTCCTTACTCATTCAGGCCTCAAACTTCTTTTCTATCTTTTTTTTTTCTTTTGTACTGTAGCTGGATTTTAAAAGCATTCAGTGGCTCAGTAATTTCTGAGTCATCATTATTTTACTGAAGTATCTACTCCTCCCTTGTACTTCTATCTTCCCTGACATATTCATAAAAACTCTTCACATTCCCATTAACCTCTTTAGCTATAGCATTAAGTTACTTTACCTCCCTGCCCTTTTCCCTGCTTTTAACATTCCTTTTTGGTTGCCTCCCCCTTTTCATTTCCAGTGCAGCTTTTATTTTTAAACTTCAGAAGTTTGAGCCCACATTGACTGCTCTTAGGCCTGGTCCACACCTAAAACAGAATACCCCTGAGGCGTAGTTAAGCCAATTTAAGCTCCAGCATAGACAGCACTAGGTCAACAGAAGATTTCTTTTGTCAGCCAAGCTACCTCCTCTCAGAGAGGTGGATTTACTACAGCATCAGAAGAACCGCTTCCATCACTGTCATAAGTGACTACACTACAGCGCTGCAGTGGCGCAGCTGTAGCATTTCTAGTGTAAACATACCTTGAGTACTTCAGGGCTTGTTTTTTTCCAGGGAACTATAGTCTATTTATTGATGATTATTTATATTATTGTAGTATCTAGAAGGCCCGGTCATGGATCAGGACCCCATTGTACTAGGCACTGTATGAACATAGATAGTTGTTCCTTGGTTTTTCATTTCCTGTAATCTTACTCCAAAGAATTTCTTTCCCACAGTCTCAGTTATTATACTGTAACTCCTTTGGATTGTTAACATACTTGACATGTAGACCACCCTCCATCTTTGCTTCCCTTCCTTTGTCTTGAGTCTAGATTATACCTGTAAACAGTATGCTGAAGTCCTGCCTTTTACTGGGGGCTCAGTTCTTTAAGGGAAAGGAATTCTGGGAGGTGTAGTTTTCCAGGAGAGATGAACGGAAGGTATCATTCCAGATCACATGACAGAGTGTCATGTGATGGTCAAATTATAAATACAACTTCTCTTGGATCATTAGGAGAGGAGGGCTGAAGGTGAGATGTAGAGAAGAGAAACATGCAGCCCAGGAAAAAGCTTGCAGCAATATAGTGCTGGAGGCCTAGTGCTGGGGCCAATTCCCAGGCCGGAGGCATCCAGTGAAGAAGGGAAAGAAAAAAGTTTCCTCCCACTTCAGCCATGCATCATTAGGATAAGGTATTGTGTAATCTGGTCATAGAAAAAGGACTATTGAGTGAGCCTGGGAGGAGAAAAGCCTATGGATTTACACCCTTGTGTCAAAAGGGTGTATTGGTGGCTGCAGCCTGGGGTTGGGCATCTCTGCTTCAAGAGATGAGGAGGAGGACTATATTGTTGCTAGACTTTTCTGGTGCCCTAAGAAGGGAAGGATTCTAACAGGTTTGGATGGAGGGATAAACTCCAATATAACCCATCCATGAGTTACCCATTGGCAAGAGATGGCTGTGTGCCCACCAGGAGACTAACACCATCCTGTTTTCTTTATCTGGGCCACAGACGACTCCGTGTCTCTTCTTTCTGTCTAGTGGCTCCTTCCTCTGTCACCTTGGCCACTGGTTTGGATTACTTTCTGCCTTCCTCCCTGTGATGGAGTTTACAGATCCAACACTAAGGTTAAAGGAGTGATGGAGCAGTACTGAACCAAGACGACCATGCCTCTCAACAGCTGCAGAGCTTGCTCCAAATGGAGAGCCTGCTTAAAAGGGGACTCTGGCTGGAAAGCAGGGAGAGAGTGAGGGAGAGAATGCCTGCAGGAAGGCAGCAGCTTCTGGGACAGAGGGATCTACAGGGCAAGGGTCTGGACTGTGGGTAAGACCTGACTGGGAGGCCAAGGGCCTTGAACCCCTTTTCTTTCCACCTTCTCCCTGACAAGGGGAAATAATTGGATACTAAAGAGTGAGCTGAGAAGCCCCAACTGACTGACTGAATCATTGAGACTGTGAGCAACCCTTCACTGAGAGGGAAGCTGAGTGTGGGACCATGCCCCAAACTGAGAAGAGAACAGGAGAGGTAAGAAGTGGTCCAGGGGAGGTTGGTCTGAGATACCATCTAGAGGGGACTGAGACTCTTCTCACCCCTTCCCCCACTGGTCTGGGACCTGATTGAGAGGGAGGGCCCAGATCCTGCTTCCCTCTCCTCCAACTGACCAGGGAGCACCGGGGGACAGCAGACTATACCTCAGTTGCTAGGCCCTGAGATTGCCCAATAGGGCCATCCCAAGTCTCTGGGAGACTGCTGAGCTGCAACTTCCTGGCCCAAAGTGAAGCCTGCTACACTCCCATTCTCAGCCTATTCCCGCTCCTTATCTGCCTCCTCTTCAATGGTAGAATATCTATTGCTGACAAGTAAGATGAAAGACATCATAGATGTTTGTTCTCTTCCCATCTTTCTTTGTTGCATGATTGAGATTTTTAAAACTGTCTAGAGGAATAATTTGAATGGAAAAACCCCTTAAATTGTTTTGAAAACCTCAACCTGCACTTGGTCACCTAATTTCTTGCTTTTCCAGAATTATCTAATACACTATTTCACCTTGCAGTGTCTCTGATGGCTCTTCCCTTTATGCACAGTTTCCGTTTGACAAGTACAGGTGACTCCAGCAATTGGTGATGACAAGTCAAGGAGTGTTTCTGTGACTTCAGGGTTGATATTTTATTCTTCCCACACAGGATTTTCTCTTTTTCTTCCAGTAAGTGTCAAGATTTTGTCGCATTCTATAAAAGCATGAAAGCTGAGAGAGCTTTGCCTAGTATTACAAATAATTAATGGGCTACAAATGACTTAAAGTTGTTCCCAAAACCAAAAGTAATCCAGAGCTCTTCAAAAGCTAGGTCGTGCATAGCAAGCTTGATTCCACCAGTGCCTAATATTCTTCAATATCTTAAACCCAATCAGGCTTTAGGCCAAGTTAGAATATGAAGTCAGCACTTGTGGCATCCAGGATGATCTACTCTTGGCTGTGAACAGAGATCAGTCTCTAATGCTATTGCTCTTAGATATGTTGTGGCCTTCGACACCTCTACTCAGAAGACTCTCCTAGCTCATCTGTGGGACTTGGCAGAGGAAGCTGGTCTTTCGTTAAGTTATCTCCACTCTTTCCCCTTTCAGAATTCTAGAGTGGTAATGGGTAGCTGCCCATCCTCACCAAGGACCCTAACTGAACACTGCTAGAGGATTCAGTCCTGTCACTTCTTTCATTGAACGTATGTTCGTCTACCAAAGGAGATTGTAAGATGTTGTGATCTTTATGCCAAAGACATCCACCACTACCGTTCTTTCTTGTCAACTGCAGACATTATGTTCCCATGTCTGGAAGAAGTAGGGAGAAGAGTGGGGGTTTGGCTCAATTCAATCCAAGCAAAAGAGAAGTGATGCAGATTGGTATAAAGCAACACTCTGAGGAGGGGAAGTCTGGAACCACCTCTCCAGCTGAGATCCTATGCCCCCCAGTTGTCAAGGTGGGGCACTCCTCTTCTTCTGGACTTCCATAGAGCAGCCATGGCTAAAAATGCCTTTTACCATCTACAGATGGCCAGGAGCCCTTTTCTGCTGGTTGTTGAACTAGCAACAGCAATTCACATCTTTGCCAACTCCAGTCTATGTTGTCATAATACACCACACCTAGGTGTAACCATGAAGGCCCCCTAGAAGTTAAATTGTGTACAGCAGGGGTCAGCAACCTTTCAGAAGTGGTGTGCTGAGTCATTTATTCACTCTAATGTAAGGTTTCATGTGACAGTCATACATTTTAACGTTTTTAGAAGGTCTCTTTCTATAAGTCTATAATATATAACTAAACTATTGTTGTATGTAAAGTAAATAAGGTTTTTAAAATGTTTAAAAAGCTTCATTTAAAATTAAATTAAAATGCAGAGCCCTCTGGACCGGTGGCCAGGACCTGGGCAGTGTGAGTGCCACTGAAAATCAGCTCGTGTGCCGCCTTCGGCACATGTGCCATAGGTTGCCTACCCCTGGAATACAGTATGCAGAGGCCCACCTGCTAAGCAAGACAGACCTCTGACAACATACCCCTCTAGGGCTTCATGTTCTTCACAGGCTGCCTATCCAGTGCAAAGTCCAATTCAAGCTCCTGGTAGACCAACATAGGTCTACATTTGCTTGGGACTAACTATCTTGGTGATGGTTTCTGCCTCCACATCCTGGAATGGCAGCTGAGTTCAGGCAAGCTGGAGTCACTATATGTAGTTGGGCTAAAGATTTCTCAACATGGGGCTTGTTGAGGTGAAACATCCTCTGCAAGAGACTGGAATCAGCCTGAACCTTACCACCTTCTGACTACACTGTAAGATACAGGAATCTGAAGTGGATTGTCAGTCTCCCTGACTCCGCTTGGAGTCTGACCTTTCTAACAAGAGGCTCTGAGGGAGGACAGCCATATTCTCTCTCTCTGAGGGAACTCCCCTGTATAAATCTGACTATGTTTAAGATTGGTCTGATACTACAGTGGTGGCTGGTTTAGAAATACTTGCAATAACTTATAAACCAATAATAGCAGCTCCTGAAAGAACTACCATGTCATATGTACATTCTTAGTCATTATCTATAAATAAATGTTATGAGGGATAATGGGGATATATACTTCATGTGTATGTTTTGCTCTCGGGATGACCATTGCAATTTCACCAACAGTGATGCATAATTTCTTACTCTCAATGTTAAGTAATCTGTTGCCTGACATCACAAAAACCTTCCAGGAGGAATACAACGGTGAAGCATTTCTGCCATAAATTAACTCTATGCAAAATCCTGTAAAGAAGCTAGGTGTGTTTTGGGACATTTACATTCTAGAAAGCAACTGATGAAGCTCCCAGCATCATAAATTAAGGCAGTTACAGATTTCCTTTTGACAATGAAAAGGAGATTACTTACTCTTTTTACTTAAAAAAAAAAGTACTTTTACCCACCATCACACAAAAACTCTGTGACAGAACCAGGAGATATAGGTTCAATTACTATGGCACTGGACAGGATCTTAACCACAAGACCAGCCTTCATAATCATGGACTACCAGCAGGTTCTCTCCTAATAAGATGAAAAAACTTCCAGTAGATCAATGGAAACTAGAGTGAATTTCTTCAAGTTACTGAATCAAAATGATTCATTACTGAAAATTGAGGGCAAGGAATTACACAGTGCTGTTGATGACTCTCATACACTTTAAGGCAGGAAGGGACCATCATGATCATCTAGTCTGATTTCCTGCACATTGCAGGCCACAAACCTGACCCACTCCTGTAACAAGCCATAACCTCTGGTTGAGTTACTGAAGTCTTCATATCTTGTTTTAAAGACTTCAAGTTACAGAGACTCCATCATTTACCCAGGTTCATACCAATAATGGACTCCTGCAGAGGAAGAAGAAAACCCGTCCGGATCTCTGCCAATCTGACCTGGGGGAAAATTCCTTCCTGACCCCAATATGTCAATCAGTTAGATCCTGAGCATGAGAGCAAGATCCACCAGGCAGACACCTGGGAAACTCTGTAGTAACTCTAAGCCCTATCCATCCAGCGTCCCATCTCCGGCCACTGGAGATATTTGCTACCAGTAGTCCTGGATTGGCCATATGCCATTATAGGGCATTTCATCATACCAGCCCCTCCATAAATTTATCAAGCTCTGTCTTGAAACAATTTAGATTTTTTGCCCCACTACTTCCTTGGAAGGCTGTTGCACAACTTCATTCCTTTGATGGTTAGAAACCATCTAATTTCAGGCCTAAACTTGTTTATATCCATTTGTTCTTGTGCCAATACTGTCCTTAATTTAAATAACTCCTCTCCCTCCCTGGTGTTTATCCCTCTGATGTATTTATAGAGAGCAGTCGTAACTCCCCCAAGCCTCTCTTTTGTTAGGCTAAACAAGCCAAGCTCCTTAAATCTCCTTTCCTAAGGCAAGTTCTCCACTCTTCTGACCATCCTAGAAGCCCTTCTCTGCACTTGTTCCAGTTTGAATCTATCTGAAACATAGGAGAAAAGAATTGCACAGAGTATTCCAAATATTATCATTGTACAAGTCACTGATGAGATCACAACTTATTTATCGCTACAGGAAATACCTTGCCTGATGCATCCGAGGATTGAGTTAGCATTTTTCATGTCTGCATCACATTGGTGGCTCATAGTCATAATGTGATCAACCAACATACCCAGGTCTTTCTCTTCCTGTCATTTCCAACTAAATTCACAGCTTATAGCAAAAATTCTTGTTGTTAGTGCAAAGTGCAAGGTCATGCACTATTACATTTCATCCCATTTCTATTTCTCCAGTTTTCAAGATCTTCCAAATCTTCTATGATATTCTGAACCTCCTCCATATTGGCAATCTATCCCAACTTCGTGTCATCTGCAAAATTTATTAGTACACTCCCACTTTTTGTGCCAAGATCATTAATGAAAACATTAAATAAGGTTGGTCCCAAGACTGATCCTTGAGGAACTCCACTGGTAGCTCATCTTTCAGCATGAGGTCTCCCCTTTAACCAGTTCTTTAACCACCTTTTGATTCTTGTATTAATCCCCATTTTCTCCAATTTAACTAATAATTTACCATATGGAACTGTAACAAGTGCTTTACTGAAATCCAGGTAAATTAGATCTACTGCATTTCCTTTGTCTAGAAAATCAGTTCTCAGAGAAAGATCAGATTGGTCTGTCAGGATCTCCTTTTATAAAACCATGTAGTATTTTATCTTAATTACCATTTTCCTCTCCCTTTAATTACTCTCCTGAAATTTGTTCCAAGACCTTGCATACAATTGAGGTCAAATTAACAGGACTGTAGTTTCCTAGATCACTTTTCTTCCTTTCTTAAATATAGGTAATATAATTCCAATTCTTCAGTCATAGGATGCAACCCCCAAGTGTATAGGTACAGTAAAAATCCTTGCTATTGGGCTTGCAATTTCATGTGCCAGTCCTTTGATATTCTTGGATGGAGATTATCCAGGCCCCCAGTTTGGTCTCGTTGAGCTATTTGAGTTTGGCTTCCATCTCATGTGTGTTAATTTCTACTTCCATATCCTTGTTCCCATTAGCCACACTGCCACTGCCCCCAAGCTCCTCATAACCCTTATTAAAAACAGAGGCAAAGTATTCATTCAGGTATTGGGCCATAACTAGATAATCTTTAATCTTCTTTCCTTGTTTTCTTTTTATTTATAAGGCAACAGAGCCTTTTACTATTGGTTTTAATTTTCGTTTCAAGGTCTGCTTGGCTTTTGGCAGTTCTCACTTTTCCCCCTGCACTTTCTGACATGCAATAGGTACCTTTGCTTCTTGATCCATCCCTTCTTTCATGCATTGTAGGACTTCTGCTTTCTCTTAATAACCTGTTTGACATGCTTGCTCATCCAGTTTGGTCTGCAGCCTTCCCTAATTTTTTTTTCCCCTTGCTTGGGAGGCAGGCTTCAGATAGTTGCAGAAACTAATTCCAAGACTCCACCTTCAGATCCTGGAGCTCTTCAGTCCAGTCCACTCCCCCAATTCCCTTAATATTTTAAAGGGAATTTTTGCCCTTTTGAAATCAACCAACCCCTAGTTACAGACCTATTTTTTTATCCTTCCAATTAGTTTAAACTGCATTAATTCATGATAACTCGAACTAAGGTTGTCTTCTACAACCAGTTCTTCTGTGAGGTCCTCGCTACTTTCCAATACTAAATTTAACATGGCATCACCTCTTGTTGGTTCAATGACTATTTGGTAAGGAAATCTTTTCACATCCAGGAATACCTGTGCCCTACCATTATTAGTAGCATTTGATCTGCAATCTATATCTGGGAAGTTAGTCTCCTATAATCACACAATTCCGGTAGCATTTATTTCATTAAAAATATTAGCAGTCTCTATCCATATCCATGTTGAACCCGGGGGGTCTGTAGCAGACCCTATACACTATCCCAGTGGAGCATCTTTTACCTTTCTTCCACAAACTGTTTTTGACCCAAACAGATTCCGTTTAATCCATTCCATGGCTTCTAATTTCTTTTGAGTCTACCTTGTCATTAATATACAAAGCTACTCCACAACCTCTAGCTTTATTTCTGTCTTTCCTGAATAGTACTTACCCATCAATACCTGTATTCGAGTCATGACTACTATTCCACCATGTTTCCATTATCCCTATCATATCAGGTTTCACTTCTTGCACGAATAGTTCTAGTTCCTCTGTTTTGTTACTCTAGCTCTTTGCATTCATGTAAAGACATCTTAGTTGTTTCTGCTTGGCGTTACCCAGATTCCTCGCCAGATTAAATACAGTCACTTTACTGATGGTATTTCCTACCTGACTGTTACAGTCATTGGTATTGGCATTATATTTCCTCTTGTCCATTTTCCTACCCTCTGTTGTTCCTTTCTCCATTGCTCTATCCTCATTTACTTGATTTTCCTCCTGCACAATGTTAGAAGTGGGTGTGGAGATTACATGAGCGTCTTCCAACCGTCACCCCCAAATTCCTAGTTTAAAGCTCTTTTAATCAATTGTGCCAATCTCCATTGCGAAAGTCTATTTCCCTCCCTACTCAGGCGGAGTCCATCCCATGAGACCCGTCCTTATAAGTTCAGGTACCCTCTCTAGAATAAAGTATGTATCCACAGTTTCCATATTCAGTCATCTTCATTGTCTTTTCCATTCTTTGGGTCACTACCACTGGTGCCTCTAACTCCTGTCAAGGAAAAAAACCACATGTCCCTCACACCCTCCCCCAAACTCCCCTTACAAACTCCCCTGTTTTCAGCTCCCTTGGCTGGCTCCTGTGCTTTTATCACTAAAAGTGCACTAAAAAACTTGCACTGATCTCTGTAAGTATCACTTTAATTGAGAACATTGTGACTACATGAACAGGAACAACAGAAGGTATGCAAGGTGTGGAAGAGGTTGATGTGGAAGACGGAGCAGTGAAAAAAGCTCTGTAACCCCAATTAACCTTTTAAAATAACAACATCATTACTCATCTGTTCTGCAGGCTCTGTGGTCCAATTCTGAGAGGTACTGAGTGTAGAGATTACAGGTACCCAGTAACAGAGTAATCTCTAGATAGCACACAAAATGAGTACCTTTTTTTTACACAGACACACAAACACTGCATCCAGCTTGCACTACACAAAGATAGGTATAATGATATCCAAAAGTAAACTCATCTAGGCATTTACCTATTAATCCCCTAAATTTACAAGGTTAGGCAGCAGATAAGCAGCTGCTTAATTACCAGTCAGATAAAAACGATTCTTCTAGGATATTTAATTGGCCCATTTTATCAGTCAGTTTCTAAGGCCTTGTCTTCGCTAAAAGTGCTACAGCAGCTGCACTGGTGTAGCGCTTTAGTGAAGATGCTCCTGCACCAACAGAAGAGCTTCTCCCATCAGCATAGTTAATCCACCTCCCTGAGAGGCAGTAGTTATGTTAATGGGGAAAGTGCTGTGGATTTTTCACACCCCTGAGCAAAGTAGTTAGAGGTAGATATAGGTCTAGATGCAGATATAAATATAGTAACTCCTCACTTAAAGTCATCCTGGTTAACGTTGTTACGTTAACCATCAATTAGAGAACATGCTCGTTTAAAGTTGCACAATGCTCCCTTACAACGTTGTTTGGCAGCCGCCTTCTTTGTCCACTGCTTGCACAAAGAGCAGCCCATTGTAGCTAACTGGTGGGGGCTTGAAACCAGGGTGGACCAGCAGCCCCCTATCAGCTCCCCGCTCCTGTAAGTTCCCCATGCGGCAGCCGCCCAGCAGGCTATCAGTTGCCGGCAGTTCAGCTGTCCCTCCCCCCACTGCAATGTGCTGCTCCTGCCCTCTGCCTTGGAGCTGCTCCCAGGAATCTCCTGCTTGCTGTACAGGGGGCTAATGTTAGGGTGTTCCCCTCCACCCTGCTCCTGTCCCTCACTTACCCCTTCTCTGTATAGAGCAGGGTGGGGACACGACAGGGCTCAGGACAGAGGGAGCTTGCGGGCCGCAACTGCTGTCTCAACTTCCTGATATATTTAAAAAGGTAATGTACTTAGAGTGGGGTCAGCGTACTTAAAGGGGCAATGCGCATCTCTCTCTCTCTTTCTCTCTGTCTGTCTGCCATGCTGTCTGCCCTCCCTCCATTCGTGCTGCCTTGTAGAGCAGGGGTGGTCAACCTGAGCCTGAGAAGGAGCCAGAATTTAGCAGAAATAAGGGTAGCAGTACCATACCCCCCATAATAACCTTGTGACCTCCCCACAATGCCTTTTTGGGTCATGACCCCTACAATTACAATACCGTGAAATTTCAGATTTAAATAGATGAAATCATAAAATTTACTATTTTTTAAATCCTATGACCGTGAAATTGACCAAAATGGTCTGTGAATTTGATAGGGTGGTGCTTGAGAGGTGAGACCTTGAAAGAGCCACTGGTTCCTTGGACCAGGCAAAAATATTACCATTTAAAAGACAACTTGAAGAATGAAAAATATAATTCTTTCTAAAATTAAAACCTAGATTTGGAAGCACAAGTCTGCAGCCAGGGGTGGATTCAGCAATAAATTTTGCAGCCAGGGAAAATAGAGGTGCCTGTTTATATAGATTCCTCTGCTTGGAAACAGTACATAGTGCAGCTATTGATTACACAGAATGTTAAGTTCAGATCCTCAAAGGTATTTAGACACCTAACTCCCATTGGCTTCAATGAGTTAATCATCTAAACTCCTATCAGGATCTGGGCCTTGTAGTTTCCTAGTAGATAAATCCCTTTGGGCCAGATATTCAAGTGGTGTAAATTGGCAGAGTCCATTGATTTCAGTGGAGCTATCGGATATACCCTAGCTGAAGATCTGGCCCTAATGTGCATTTCACATAATCAAGACACACTTAATTGGAAATTTCACTTAATTCGGATCTCTACCAAGGAACTATTCTAAGTCTAAATGAAGATAACTGGCACTGTGTGCAGCTTAACTGGGACATTTTTGAATGCCACTTAGGTCTTTGTCTGTCATATGCAGGTATGCACTGTGTTCTCTAAAACAGCAGCGTTCAGTCCCGTCTTAGCTAGGATGTAAGTGGAAAGTGAATAAAGTGAAAGAATTAAATGAATTTGTCTTATTTGCACGCAACACTGACTGTTCCAGGCCATTATCTTGCTCCTTCTCTGGTTGTGGCCACCAAGCAGAGTATGTCACCGCTGATTCTGCAACCAGCAGTGGCTAGTCAGAAAACCATTGATTCAGGCCTCCTCCCATTTTTGGGGCTTATCAAGTAAAGAGATGGGCTCACAGCAATG
This sequence comes from Malaclemys terrapin pileata, assembly GCF_027887155.1. Taxonomy (NCBI): domain Eukaryota; kingdom Metazoa; phylum Chordata; order Testudines; family Emydidae; genus Malaclemys; species Malaclemys terrapin. The sequence continues at coordinate 133,817,917 of NC_071505.1, forward strand.
CCACAAGAAAGCAGCATTACTTTTGTAAGTAAATCAGTTAACAAAGAATTCTGTTTAATCAGAACTAAAAGTTGTTCACTAGGGAATTCCTATTAAGCAGATTCTACTGTAACACACACTTCACAGCAGACATTTCTGTATTTGAAGCAGTGCACAGCTGGGCCATTTGCTGCTGATAAATGGATGCCTCTCTTTTCCTTAAAGGCATCAGGATCATTCCACATGCACTCGGTGACTGAATGAATGTTTCTCACTGATGATTCACTGGGGATTTAAGTGCAGCGACTGTAGAATATAGTTCATTGCTGCCTTATATAACCCAACATACCTCCACTCATTAATACCCACAAGCTATCTCTAATGCATAGTGGCAACAAGCACTGTATAACAATTTTGGTATGTCATGGATATATTTAATAGATAAGACTGTTGAAACCACTACCTCATCCAAAGGGCTTAATTCTTAAATTGAGAGTTTAATTCACTTATATTTAATATATTTTAAACCCCCCTATCTTTCAATGTAAAAGTCAAGCACTCAAAAGTTAGGAAATCCCTGAACTTAGGTTGCCTGTAGAATTTTAATTCTGTCCCCAGATGCAGAATGATGCAGTCTTTAATTACATGATCACATACTCCCTCCCCAGGACCCCTGCCTCATTCAGTGAACAAGTATGGTTTAAGTTTGACAAAATTATAAGCAGCTGAAACCAAGGTCATATCATTGAAAGCATCAGGCAACCTTAACAATAAGCACCTATGCCTGCGTCACCAAACTACAATAGCGACCTCCAAGCTTTGTCTAATTGTTTATTTATAGCCTTCCGATTTTCTTTAGCCATTCAGCGTTGTTTTGTCAAGCACTCGCATGGCATTCACACTTTAAAAAGTTATTTTATATAACTAGTCAGTTATATAAAATAACTGTCAGTTATTTTATATAACTAAATAACATCACTGCAGTATTTCCTATAGTAAGTATATTTATCTACTTATGAAATTATTTATACTCACCTGGCAATTTTTAAAAGGTAATCACTGTATGTGTTATGTATTTGGGCATTCCAAATGAAATTCACCACTTGGGGAAAACGTAGGAGCATTGAGGAGCCATTAGCCCAAGGAATCAGAGCTGCATATGTTTCGGCCACATAGCTCACACTGAACTTTTTCCTCCTTGCATTTTTAAGTACCTCACCCACAGTGCTGCCATATAAGTGGAAGTACTGCTCTGTAAATACTCCCCAAATACTTACCCCAACAAACACTTCCACATACCATAAATACCCACCACACTTTTTGAAAATAGAGGGGTCAGTGACCAGAGTCTGAGAAGTCTTTAGGATTCTCTGTAATATGAATAATTGAGTTTAAAGGGGGTAATAACCACTATTCCAACAGATTTCACTAGCACACACCGTTATTTGACTGCCTCAGCTGGGTGGGCCAGTGTTCTGCAGGGAGATCAATAAGCTTAAGCAGTGCCAGTGCCAACCTACAGTTTTTTAGAACTTAATTTCTCCAGCATTCAGGGTATTCAGTTCCTGGGCTTTGTTTCAGATCCATCTTTATTTCAAAAGTGACTCGTTTATTGGCATAAGTTAGGACTCGGCAGCTAGTGAACTCAGCAGAAATCAGAAGACGCCATAATGTACCAGACATTGATATCTCTCTTCATTGACAGGGATAGAGTTCATACCAGGATATAGGCAGGCACAGACCCTGTCCCCAATCCCCCGTCTGACTGAGCTCCATCCAGCAGAGGACCTAAAGGAGGGTGGGAGGGGCAAAGATAGCTGTTTTCCATCGTTGTGCTCCCACAGCCCGTAGGATTAATTAAAATAGCTCTGGCATTGCTCTAATTTATGCAGGGAGGTAACAGTCTTAAAAGGGCTATTACACCATCTGGGGTGTGTCAGAGTGCAACAGTGCTCCAGCCACACCCCTCTCCCGTGCACATGTCCTCTATGCCAGGGCGCCGAAATGCTGTGCTAACGTTGACACCCAAGGATTCCCTCACACTGGGAGGAATCCTCAATTGCTCTATTTGGACAGCTTTACAGCTCCCATGTTCCACCAGAACAGCAAGAAAGGGCCTGTAACAGGGACCAGGATCTGGCCCCTGCATGCTACCCAATGCCATTTTAATTTCCTGAAAGCAGCATTTGTCCTGGCAGCTGACGGCATGTGTATTCTTCACCCCATCTTTTATTAATACGCTGCCAGGTCTCGAAATGTACCCAGTGTTTACATTGGGTGTAAAAGAAGAGGGACACCTTTGGAGTGGATGTGGAGGGCGGTGGCTCTGCCAGATGACCAGCTACACCCCTGAGTTCAGTGAAACCATTCTCATGCAGTAGAACAGTGAATGATACTGCAAACCAGGTTTTTTTCCTGCCCAGCTGTAACGTCTTTTGCTGGTTAAGCACACAATGCACCATTCGTTTTTCACTTTTTTTTTTAAGCAAACACAAAACAAGTCCCCAGTTTGGGAATCTTTTTTGATGCCAAGATCTCCCATTGCCCTCATCTGTTTCAATATTATCTTATCACCAGGGACAACAGCAAGTATAATACTCAAAAGTCCATTTATATCACGTCAGCAAATATTCTGTCCTCTCAGCTTCCCAACAGCAAAGCAAAATCCTTGCCGGCCTAATACCCTGGCTGGGGATCAACATAGGGAGGTCAGTGCCAAGTAATGAATTGCTGAGGAGGGTTTTAGTGGTTTCAGCTTAAATAGCCCCCCCAAAACTAGAGGAATGCAGCCATGGGTTTATTAGCACTCATACAGAACTTTAACATTGCTATCCTTTTTTGAATACTCCTGTAAATAAAAAGTATCTGCAGGTCTTGTATCAACAATGAAAGAAAATAGAGGTAAGGAAACAGAAGTTAACAATTGTGGAAGCAGAGAAAACTGTGTTTTTGTCTGACACAATGGACAAAGCATAAATTCACAAGTAGCCTTGTAAATAACATGTCGTTATTAGATAAAGGAATAGTAAGAAGAGTAATGTGTGATAAGTTTTCAGCTGCAGCTTTGTTTACTAGAATATTTTTGCAGCCTGTGAATAGTTCAGGATTTGTTTGTAATGTGCAGGTGTTACTCTCTCTCTCTATATATATATATATAATCTGATTTATTATGTGCTTTTTGGAGTTGTGGCAAACGCTTATACCCACCCCATTGCATTTGAGCTTGATCACCTCAGTGGAGTGTGCTGTATGCCTATGTCATAACTATAAAGGGAAGGGTAACAGCTCTCCTATGTACAGTACTATAAAATCCCTCCTGGCCAGAGACTCCAAAATCCTTTTACCTGTAAAGGGTTAAGAAGCTCAGGTAACCTGGCTGACACCTGACCCAAAGGACCAATAAGGGGACAAGATACTTTCAAATCTTGGGTGGGGGGAAGGCTTTTGTTTGTGCTCTTTGTTTGGGAAGTCGTTCGCTCTTGGGACTGAGAGCGACCAGACATCAATCCAGGTTCTCCACATCTTTCTGATGAAGTCTCTATTTCAAACTTGTAAGTAAAAAGCCAGGCAAGGCATCTTAGTTTTACTTTTTCTCAACTGGTAAATGTACCTTTTACTAAAGTGTTTATCTTTGTTTGCTGTACTTTGAACCTGAGACCAGAGGGAGGTCCTCTGAGCTCTTTAGGTTTGATTACCCTGTAAAGTTATTTTCCATACTGATTTTACAGAGATGATTTTTACCTTTTTTCTTTAATTAAAAGCCTTCTTTTTAAGAACCTGATAGATTTTTCCTTGTTTTTAGATCCAAGGGGTTTGGATCTTGATCCACCAGGAGTTGGTGGGAGGAAGAAGGGGGGATGGTTTGCCTTTATGTCCCCTTATGAAAAACTCAGTTTGGTTGTACTTTCCTAGTTAGAAATCTATGGATTTGCTTACCAGTATAAATTCTATGCTCAGATTCTCAGTTATTAGACAAACTTTATATAGAATTTTAGAGAGAATGCATAGTATTCAAGAAAATAACATTTGAAAGTTATTCTAACAGTCTGACGACAATCACATGAAAAGTGTTGTTGATGTGCTACATCTCTGATGTAAAAATCCAGCCAAATATGAGATCAACTGTAATACTACTTTATGGGCCAGATTCTCGGACCTACTCTGCTCACTTAGTGGTGTTCAGGTAGTATAAACGGCCTGGAGAGTGCCCACAACCAGCTAATTGAGATAACACCTGCGTGAGGAAGTCCCCAGGAGGCATATGCCCCCTTGGGAACCAAAGCCAACTGGCACAATTTAGAGCAGATCCAAGGCTGCTCTAGCCTATTGCCCATGGCTCGGCAGAAATTCAGAGAGCAGCAACTGGCACTCTGACATTCTCCCTGGCTGGAGTTGCTCTTTGGACTCTTATAACATGGAAGGGGCTGCAGAACAGATAATATCCCAGGCTACCTGATTTTCCCCAAGAAACTCCACATGGCTGGCAAGGGGGAGGGAGGTGTGCAGCTGCAGTCTCACCCATATGCTCTCCTCTCATAGATTCTGAGACACACACACACACACACACCCCTGCCCCAACTGACCTTGTGTCCCAGGCAAGAAATGAACCAGTGCTAGGAGTTAACTGACCATCCCCCTCACATACTTAAAATAGGAGTGTGTGATCTGCCTACAGAGGGCACACTCTATGCACAAATATGGCCTTGAATAAATCCAAGGAAACAGCAATCTGCTTGAGGATATTATGTGAGCAGAAAAAGAGGCTAAATTCACAGAGTAAATTATTCACTGTGTATTACTCACTCCTCTCTAATTCAGCTCCTTTACGTTCTGACATTTGCCTGTGTTAATGGCATCGGATAGGTGCCTTCTTTGGCAAAAGGAACCAGGCAAGGTTTATTCCCTGTTGTCACTTTTGGTTGATTTTAATATTGAGCCATTTACTCACAAAATCGGTAAGGTATCTCTTGCATATGTCACTGTATAAAAATCATGCTCTCTACAAAAAGCTTCCATAGTTATTTATATTAAGTCCCAGTTGTTACTGTTCCATAATTCCTCAGTGTGATGGTTCAGTTCTCCCTAGACACCTTAAGTAGTCCAAAACAGAAATACTCCTATTTGTTTGTTACCCTTCAAACCTGTTTTCAGTTTTGGAAATCTAGTGAGCTCTCAAGAAGTCTTATATCAAACATTATTGTGGCAGGGCGACGACTCACCGCTGTGGCACCTCCTGCTGGTCGTCCAGGGAATTAGCTCGCCGGCCTCCGGACCACCCTCTGCAGGCCGGTGTCTCATCTTGCCGCTGACCCCCATGTCCCTCCTGGATCCCGGTGCCCCTTCTTTTGGGGTTCTGCCCCCTGCAGTACCCCACAGTCTCGCTGGGTCTCCCCTCCCCGGGGAACCCCCAACCCCCTATCCCCACCTCGCCTCAGTCTTTGGCTACTGCCAGTCCCCATCTAGCCCCCACTCACTGGGGCCGACTGCAGTGTAATTGCCATTCATCATCAGCAAGGAGGGTCTGGACCTGCTGCCTCTGCCTACCCTTGGGCTGCCCCTCTGCAACCCCAGTACCTTTTCCGGCCTTTAGCAAGGCCTGCAGCCTGGGGGTTTTCCAGGCTGCAGCTCCCCAGCTCCTCTAGCCGCTCCCCAGCCCTGCTCCAGTCTAGGTACCCTGCTCAGCTCCCAGCAGTCAACATCTAGAGAGAGTCTGTGTTCTAGCCTAGCAGCCCCTTTATAGGGCCAGCTATGGCCTGATTGGGGCGTGGCTCCAGCTGAGGCTGCTTCCCCAGTCAGCCTTTCTTAATCTCTCTTACCCTGCTGCAGCCCTCTCCAGGGCTGCTTTAACCCTTCCAGGGCTGGAGAGGGGTGATCACCCCACTACAGTTATGCTTGCTCTCCCATTTGGGAAATTAATTGGATAATAATTTGGGCTTTTTTTCCAAGGAAATTTAATGATCCCAAAAGATGCAAATAGTGGAGGTTGAAATCCTTGATTTATTTGTTGATCATGTGCTATATTCCTTTCTAAGTATAGGGGTACTGCAAACACCCTGGATAAAGGAAAATACATTAGAATCATACAATATTAGGGTTGGAAGAGACCTCAGGAGGTCATCTAGTCCAATCCCCTGCTCAAAGCAGGACCAACACCAACCAAAATCATCCCAGCCAAGGCTTTGTCAAGCCAGGTCTTAAAAACCTATAAGGATGGAGATTCTACCACCTCCCTAGGTAACCCATTCCAGTGCTTCACCACCCTCCTAGTGAAATAGTGTTTCCTAATATCCAACCTAGACCTCCTGCATTGCTTCTTGTTCTGTCATCTGCCACTACTTAGAACAGCCTAGCTCCATCCTCTTTGGAACCCCCCTTCAGGTAGTTGAAGGCTGCTATCAAATCCCCCCTCACTCTTCTCTTTTGCAGACTAAATAACCCCAGTTCCCTCAGCCTCTCCTCGTAAGTCATATGCCTCAGCCCCCTAATCATTTTCGTTGCCCTCCGCTGGACTCTCTCCAATTTCTCCACATCCTTTCTGTAGTGGTGGGGGGGACCAAAACTGGACGCAATATTCCAGGTGTGGACTCACTAGTGCCGAATAGAAGGGAATAATCACTTCCCTCGATCTGCTGGCAATGCTCCTACTAATACAGCCCAATATGCCGTTGGCCTTCTTGGCAATGAGGGCACATTGCTGACTGATATCCAGCTTCTCATCCACTGTAATCCCCAGATCCTTTTCTGCAGAACTGTTGCTTAGCCATTGGTGCAGTTAGTTTCCACATTTCACTGGTACTCACACAGATATGCCTCATTCCTGACCTGAGAGAACTACTCCTAGGAGTGAGACAATAATTCAGTCCCAGTGCCCATATTCTGTCATTTGTCTTTTTTGCTGAGACTTTCAATAAGAGTTTTAAATGGATATGAACTCTCCAGTAGGAACAGGACTGAGACCAACTCATTTCACATAACCTACCAACTAGCTGTTGGATGGCAATAACTTTGTTACTACTAACCTGGGCTAAATCCGAGTCTGTGACGGGGAAGCTAAATGCTCCCTTCTCCACTGACAGTTCCTGGAGCCATCTGTTCCTCGCTGGAGTGCATGCTGAAACCAGCTTGTGACACTGAAGCAGGAGGATAATGGAAGCACTTGCAAATGTCTGGTTGAACTAGAAATCTTCCACATAAGACAATAAATAGCTGCTCCAAATATTCTGTGTCTACCTATTCAGGCAAAATCTTGCTATTTGAGCCTATTAGTCAGATCACGTGAGTTATTGTGGGCTCTCTAAGCTCAGAAGTAATGCTTCGGAACCAAGAATCGGATTTCTCAGTGTGATTTTCGACTCATGTTTCTTGCTCTATTAAGGAGCATTCCACTTGAGGTAACTGGCATGGCTTACCCCAGATTGGGCCATTCTTGATTGCTTTACCAGTTGAGGCCTGAGGGGAATTATATGGTCACCTTTTCACGTATGGCAGTATATTTCATGCCCTAACCAATGGGCTCTGAGGTACTCTGGGGCAGGTCTCTCTCGATCTCTCCTGTTGAAGCTGTGTGTCTGTGTCATTAGACTAGAGATAGAGCAAGTGACTCTATAGCTTGCTGGTTAGGGCACCTACCTCGGAGTGGGGAGAGCCAGGTCCCAGTCCCCCTGCTCCCATGAATATTTAAGTATTTATAGGATACCTTATAACTCAGTGGCTAGGACACTCTCCTGGGACGTGGGACACCCAAGCAGGAAGATCCCTGTTCCACATCAGGCAGACCGGAGAATTGAACCCAGGTCTTCCTTCTCCTGGGTGAGTGGGCTAACAACTGGGCTAAAGTTATAAGAGAGTTCACAGCCGTGAATCCCAAGTGGAGATAAGTGCCTAAGTCCATGTGAGGGGGCAGGGTTTAGGCCATACCCCTCTCCTCAGCATTTCCTATTGGCTAGCTTAGGCAGCTCCCTCAGCTATGTCTACACTGCAGTTAAAACCCCACAAATAGCCCATGCCAGCTGACTCAGGCTCTCAGGGCTCGGGCTAAGGGACTGTTTAACTGTGGCATACATGCTCAGGCTGCAGCCCAGGCTCTAGGACCCTGCGAGCCCGAGTCCAAACATCTACACCACAGTTAAACAGTCCCTTAACCTGAGCCACACGAGCCCAAGTCAGCTGGTGTCTAACTGCAGTGTAGATATACCCTCAGAGTGCTGGTGTTTGTGAATCCCATTCCTAGGTGCCTAACTCTTCCCATGCATTGCATAGGGAGCCTGGGTGTCCAACCCAGGGTTGTGAATTCCACTAGGTGGCAAGGCACCTAAATCCCCCTTCTGAATTCCACCTTAATACAGTACAACATTGGCATTGGTAATTCATGAGATATCAGACCTTATTCAGACTACACACTTGCATGGCCACTGTCCCAGAGCCGTAGACCACCATCCTCAGCTATGATTCTGCCAGTCCACTCTTGGCTACCAGGACAATGAGATTGCTCCATACTGTTTGCTTTACTATTGCATGGCACACTTGGAGAAGAATAAAGAGTTGCCATTATATCCCCAAAATTCATCAGGGTTAGGGTTCTGAAAAATAACAACTTGCAGGAGTCAGAAAAAGGAATTCCCAAGAGGAAGAGGTTGCAGAAGTCTGTGCAAAATATGACTCTGCATTGGACAGAAAAGCAGCAGAGATAATGGAGAGAGAAAGACAGATTTTCAAGATATTGTAGTGGGAAAAACTAATAAGACTGAGCAGCAGGCAACTATTCAGTGAAAAGAGAAGTTGAAAATAACCCTGAGGTTAAATGCAAGTTTTTTGTGCAATTGCAAGTGTCAAATTGTTGTGAACAGCTTATTTTTCACTGGGAAAATTATGCCATTTCCCTGCCAAAAAAAAAAAAAAAAAAAAAAAAGAAAGAAAGAAAGTGAGTTCCTGCCTGTAGGATAATTTGCAATTTCACCCACAAAATAGAACTTCAGTATTTTCACTGCAAAAAAAGGATTTCATTGATAGAAATGGCAATATTGAAGTGCTAAATCAAATTTTAAAACATAAGAAAATAAGTTTCACATCATTGCTCACAAACCAAACATTATTTGATTTCACGCAACTCTGTCTCAACATAATGGCCAAATTTTGCAAACTTGCATGCCTAAAATTAGGCATCTACTTCCATATTTAGGCACCTCAATAAGTGCCCTAGTTTTCAGAGGTGCTGAAGTGAACTCAGTAGGAGGTGCTGGGTGCTCAACACTTTTGAAAATCAGGACACTTATTTAGGTGCCTAAACACAAACTCAGGAGCCTAACTTTAAGCACCCATTTAAAAAACCATGGGCCTAGATAACACACCTTCAGCACCCAAGTTTGGCCCATGTGCTTTGAAAATACAGATCCATTGTTCAGAAGCTGCTTCCATTCATGCAGTGAAACAGTCTGTATGAGAGGCCATTGAAATGAATTGCAGTAATTTCCATGACCTATTCAGCCAAAAAGAACATTGTAAAAATAGGGTAAAACTAATGCTCAAGTAAGTATAGAATACATCAGTTTTTGCTCCCAGGTTATATTTAAACAAACTGCAGGGGTGACAGTGAGAGCTTTCAGTAGTGTTTGAACCTTGCTGGGCCAAAGGGATAAAATAGTGTGGAAGGCTAGTCTCATGCATACCTGTGCTAATACATTATGGTAATCAGATTTACATGTATATGTCAAAAGACGAATAGAATTGTACGGACCCTAAAAAGTGTCAGTAACTTGAGCTCTCAAATATTCAATGTAGAAGTTAGGCATGAGGCTAAAAATAGGGCTAACTCGCGACATAAATGGCAAAATCAAAGAAACAGACCTATGGCAATGCAACTTCTTTTCAGTGAAGATCTTTTCAACCAATACTCTGAAGTCACCATGAACTAGAGAAAATTGCATCAATTGCCATCTCAGCAGGTGGGTGCTTTTCACTGGTCAACAGATCTGGGGAAGAAATGGAGGCTTTTGTCTGTATCATTTTCTTCTGTTCCATTGTCACGTTCAATAAGCACATGTGAATTGCATTCCTTTCAGTGTTGTTTTCTTTCTGTTCCGGAACAAAAATAACTTGCAATTCATATAGCTGGAAAATGTTGATCAAGGCTTCCCGTCATGAATTCCTTGTACTTTTGGTGAACGGCCTTCAGCATTGCAAACAGCAATGCCTTGCTCAAAGGAAAATCATGCTCTATGGAGGGTAAATAATAGGCATCTTTAGAAATATTCCATCTTAGTGAATAAATGCCACACTTAACAAACATATCTAAACTGAGATTTATACAATGAAGTGACTCAGAAGAAACAGTTAAGAGCAGGCAATAGTACATGTTATAAATTATGTATTTCTGTGCATTTTTTTAAAGTTACCAGCCTACTCTCTAGATGCATGAACAAATCTTACGAAATTAAAACAACAAATCAGACTAAGGATGATGCTCAAAAAAAGTCATAAACTCTTCCAGATCCCACCAGAGCTCTTTCTACAAACTCATACTGCTTTTCACCACAGAATAAGTTTCTGAGAACAGATAGGTCTTGCAACATGACCTGGAGGTTCAAAGGTTCAGGTTCTACAAACTTAGGAGACGTGAATTCCAGAGATCAAGATTCTTCCCAGAAAGATTCTTCCCTCCTGAATTTAAACCAGGGAGGTATTAGTTTGAGCACTTCAAATGAGCTCATGGGTCCTGTCAGAAACAGGGTGTCCTGATTAAAACCAGAGCCCAGAAAAATATGAAATAAGGAAGATTGACAACAGGAAAAAACAAATTGGGAGGGAAAATATTGGGCTCGTCTACATTTGAAAGTTAATTCAGATTAAGGTGTGAATTTAAAGCTCAACAGCTGTTCTGGAATAACCACATGTGTAGACAAACCCTTTATACACACACACTCTCACACTCTTTACAGGAAGGAAGATAAACGCTCAGCTTTTCTGTTGTCTTGATGTGGGCTTGACGCAGTAAGACAATCATATTAGAACAAGAGACCAGGTCTTTGTAATGCTGATTTTTGCTAGCCTGGTGCTATCACAATAGGCAACTCTGTTCAAGGCATAGCCCCTAGCTATCAAAAACTGCTTCCTGCTTTCCCAGTAGGGTCACCTGATTAGACCTATTACACATATACCATGATCCAGTGGATCAATGGTTGCTTATGACATTTTATTTCTGGCCAATTGTGGAGTTCCCCACAGTTTTGCTCCAAACAAAATTAAGGATAAAACATTCAAGAAGTCCCATTTTCAAGAGTCACTTAGCATTGACACTTACTACAGCAATGGACGGATTCTTCCATTGCTGTAGTAAATCCACCCTGTGACACTGGCAGACCAGATGCCAGCTCATGCCAACTGAACACATACAAATGCATAGCTGGAAACCAGTCTTGCTTACCTATGTGTTGACATTATCAAAATAGATATTAGATGTTAAGTTGATAAGAATGTGGTTCATGTTTCATAAAATGCTTGTAGGATACTGCATGTAGTGTTATCTCTCAACCACTTTTTTTACTCTGTTGTTTAGGCATAGTGGCACTTTTTTGGTTCTCTTACTATGTTTTTTAATGTGGGGGATATATTTAATTTGGGCTTCTATTATGCTGTTGTGCAATGTGCCTCTCACTGGCAGGCCTTTATATGTTGTAATACCTGAGCACAGTGTAGGAATTCAGGGAAAGGGTTTAGTGTTAACATTAAATTCCTTAGCTCTTTTTAGCATTAGATAGGACCTTAAGACTAAATTCTGCTCTCAGTTACAGTAAATTAAACCTGGAACTGCTCCACTGAAGTTAATGAAGTTGCTCCAGATTAACACAACCGTAACATAAAACAGAAATCTACCATTAAAGCCAAATTTTCAGAAGTTGCCCCTAAAAATGTAGTCCCTGGAATTTGATTTTTGTCTGCCTTGGTGTTGAACAAATATTTTAAATTACAAGAGCTTTAATGACAGAGGGATTGTTAATGAACTATAAGTTTATCCTTTCTGGTTTGCCAGTTAGAATCTAGCCCAGATCAGTCTTGCTCTGTCAGTACTTTTGCGGCCCAAGTAGGAAACACTCGTTTTGGGTTCCAGATATCTTGGCAATGTACTGGAGAAGTAGCCAGCAACAGCTGCAACCATCATTTACAAAAACATAAGAGGTAATTTAATGGCCCTTTGAATTGTCTTGTGGCAGAATTAAATTGTTCCCAGCTTTTGATTCCTCGTTTTAAAAATCAGAGTGCTAGCATCTGCTTTCCCTTTGTTTTGTTTTGGAGAGGTTTTGTTTGTGTGTTTATTTCTATAGTGTAACGTAATGTGAGAGATTTCGATTTGCACAAGACATCAGAGACGGGAGAGGTTAGATAACCCTGGTTCCCCATTGTTATTAAACTATGGCCAAGATTTTCAAAAGCAGGAGCATCAAGTCCATTTTTAGGCAGACTTTCTAAAGTGCTGAGCACTCTGCTGCTCCCATTTAAGTCAATAGGAGCTGTGGGGTAGAAAAATCAAACCCTTCCTTTAGATGCCTAAATAAGGACTTAGGAGCCTAATTTTAGCCATCCCTTTTTTAATACGTTAGCCATATTTTTTCTTTAAAGGATCTTTTTATTCCTGATTGATAGATGTAATATTCCCCCCCACCCATCCCACCAAGGAAGTGATGGGATGGGTGAATAATCATTACTAATAGTCATTATATTCCTATCTTTCACGTCTCTCTGTTACAAAGTGTCAGATCTCTATTTTTACCCAATCCATTTTTCTTCCTCTCTATTATAATGCCAAGCAACAAATGACTGTCTTTGCTGTTTGTTAAAATCAACTTCTTCATTTTGTTAGAATTAGTCTGACATGGGCTTTTATTGAAATCTGTGATTCATTTCCCATCAAGATTTAGAAATTAGCATTTGAAATGAGTAATCCTTGGTACTTGGCATATCCACTTAGCTGACTATGAAAACAGTATTCTTTCCTTTGGGTACAGGTTTCCAGTTCACATATAGTTCACAAAAATCTAATACCAAGTTAATAGTTTTATCTTATGCAAAGAAAAATTAATGGAAAAACTGAAAAGGCCCTTATGAAATATGTGGTGTTCCCCAAGAGCTGTTTGATGCATTGGACATTGGATTTCAGTTAAAAAACCTCTCACCGCAATCATGTCCTTGCACTTAGACTACAATTTCCAATGCAAACAATACAATACATGAGGTAGCCAGCAATCTATAAGTTTTTTAATTCCAGTTCAGCTAAAGTATATCTAAATAAAGACGGGAATAGCCTAGATAAGTAAGATAGTGTTACCTGGTTGGATTTGTGCCAGCTGGTTCAGGTTTCTACGGCTTTGACACTGCATGAGCATTATTGTGTTGAAGCCTTTGTCCAAAAGCTTTCCATTAGCAAATCATGCATTAGCTGAAAAACATCAAAACTCTAGCTATTGTAGGCACTCATGATTCGTGACTTTGATTAAAGCTTTTACACTCTCTCTAGAGTTATTCTGAAATTTTAATCAGTTCCCTTCTTTGGATCAGGCCCTGAAATCCTATTGCAAAATAAAAAGGATGCTAGTCTTTCATAGACAGTGCAGGAATGTGTGGTTAGTAAGCCTCCTGCCTGTCATTCCAAGTTTCACTGTGAATCTTTGTGCTGTTGGCGTTTGGTTTCACTAATTTTCATGTCTTATCATTCCTCTGCTGAAAAACATTAACGCTTGGATAAGCCTAGGTTAATAACTCAGATCTTGGGGCTTTTGTCATCTCAATGTGCCTCCTCCTAGCTGTCTAAAGCAGTGCAGGCTTCATTCATAATAGGCTCCATTTGAACCAAATAACTAGCATGGATTGTACAGTACAATGGCTGTAGTTTATTCTGATATTAAGAACTCTCTCTTTTTAAAATTTGGTACAGAAGATTGAAAACACAATTTAGAGTCCAACTCCTTCCTTCATTCAAACCACTTTGTTGCAAGGATAGGTTCCTGGGTTAGTGTTTTTGTTGTATGGTGTGCGGTTGCTGGTGAGTATTTGGTTAAGGTTGGGAGGCTGTCTGTAAGCGAGGACTGGTCTGTCTCCCAAGATCTGTGAGAGTGAGGGATCATCTTTCAGGATAGGTTGTAGATCTTTGATGATGTGCTGGAGAGGTTTAACTACAATACCGACCTGCTGAAGTGAAAAAACAGATTGAGAGCCAGAAGAGTACCCAGAAGCCACCTACTACAGGATAGGCCCAACAAAGAAAGTAATAGAACGCCACTAGCCGCCACCTTCAGCCCCCAACTGAAACCTCTCCAGCACACCATAAAACAAAAACACTAACCCAGGAACCTATCCTTGCAACAAAGCCTGATGCCAGCTCAGTCCACATATCTATTCAAGTGACACCATCATAGGACCTAACCACATCAGCCATACCATCAGGGGCTCGTTCACCTGCACATCTACCAATGTGATATATGCCATCATGTGCCAGCAATGCCCCTCTGCCATGTACATTGGCCAAACTGGACAGTCTCTACGCAAAAGAATAAATGGACACAAATCTGACATCAGGAATCATAACATTCAAAAACCAGTGAGAGAACACTTCAACCTCTCTAATCACTCAGTGACAGACTTGAAGGTGTCAGTTTTGCAACAAAAAAACTTCAAAAACAGACTCCAAAGAGAGACTGCTGAACTCGAATTAATATGCAAATTAGACACAGTTAACTTAGGTCTAAACAGAGACTGGGAATGGTTGGGTCATTACACTAATTGAATTTTTTTCCCCCCATGTTAAGTTCTCCTCACACCTTCTATGGGTCATCTCAATTATCACTTCAACGTTTTTTTTCTTCTGCTGCTACTGATAGGTCAACTCAATTGATTGGCCTCTTACAATCGGTATGCGTACTTCCACCTTTTCATGTTCTCTGTATGTATAAATATCTTCTGTCTGTGTGTTCCACTCTATGCATCCGATGAAGTGAGCTGTAGCCCACGAAAGCTTATGCTGAAATAAATTTGTTAGTCTCTAAGGTGCCACAAGTACTCCTGTTCTTTTTGTGGATACAGACTAACACGGCTGCTACTTTGAAACCTGTAGCCTTTGAGTAATGCTCACATTTACTATTTCTGCAGCAACACTTCCAGGCAGTTGAGTTGTTAGCTCATGAAAATAGCAAGACTTTTAGCTTTAGTCTTTGGGCCTAATTCATTTTGACAGCAAAACCATGGCCGTGAGAACTGGCCACAGACAATCCACCTACAGTGCTGAACTTTCAGGTCAAGCTACCTGTAAACCCAACTTTTGCTAGAGTCCCTGGAATGGGGCAAGATCAGAAAAGGACCAGGTCTCCTACTGGGCAGCTTCTGCTAGCCAGGACTCCCACTGAATGAATAATCCAGAGCTACAAGACCTAGTTGAAAAGTCTGCAGTCTCCAGTCCAGGAGCCCAGTTCTTTCTCTGCTGGATTCAAGTGATTCCCACTACTCATTATCCTGCAGGGAGATGATAGGGCAACTGGTTTCTTAATCAAAAGGAAGGGTAGAAATAAAACAAGAGCAGAGAATGGAGGTAGAGGACATAATACAGTCCAGTGTACTGTTTCTTTACAGTAAGACTCTTTAATAGCACTGGATACTATAGGTGTGATTCTGCAGCCATTGCATGCAAGTTTTCAAGCTGCACCCAAACTATATGCCTTGAAGTCACTGGGAGCTGCTTGTCTGCAATGGGCACATATTGAAGTGGGATATCTGTTTGGTAGCACTTTATTCATTTATAGCTGCTTACTCAAGATTACACAATATATACAGTAAGCTTTGCCAAACATCAATTAACAAGACCCTTCAGGATCATATTGAAGACAACTGTTTTCTGACCTGTAAATCCACACACCTTGTACAATCAGGAACACTAACTTTGGAAAAATAACGAAAAACTCTTCCCCCAAAATCTCTCTGCTTACATGGCTATGAGGTAGCATGTTTCTCTCATTGCAGCACTTCCTTGTTATTTCTCTACCAGAAACAGATCACCAGTTCAAACATCTTGTATAGCCAAGAAATGAAATTTTATACATACCTAGATGGAGGAACAGAAGATGAAGTGACTTGCTGATTAGGGACTGGTTGGGCAGGAAGAAAGAGGGGGCTCTGTGAATAGCATAAGCCCTAATGTGCTGAATGCTTCATGAATCTGAGTCGGGGTCTGTGGCTGGTAGCCATCCCTGCCCTGATTTCAGTAGGGTTCAAGCTTCTAGACCACCACATTGCAGAGTCCTTGCTGTGGTGCGTACCAAGTGGAGGGCATGAGGTCCTCTCTTACATTTAGAGAAAGCAGCTTTCTCTCTGCTGAGTTCTCCTGAAACAGCTACAAGGAAACTGCATTTGCTGTTTTCCAATCCAGTGGTCTGTACTTTCAAGAGCTTGCCTGACTCCCAGTCCAGTGCACTATCTAAAGCTACCTCTTTGAAGGTGGGAGGGAGGGGGTTAGAGCAAACTTTGACTGCTGCTGCTCATGCTGTTTTTGTCCTGTGACTAAACAGAGAACGTCATTCGTTGGTGCGGTCAATCCAGCACCTTTCACCAGCATTAAATTCACTTTTAAATTGTAGCTGTGAGGGTCCAGCACCTCTAAAAATCTGACTCCTTGTATCTGAAAAAGCGCAGGAGCATTAGTTATATTCAAGCAAAGGTATTCAAGAAAATTAGACTTAAGAATTTTGCTTGTTTCAGATGGATGTATAACTTGTATAATCAGCTGAAGTCTTTTGCTTTTGGCTAAACTGAGGCCTTTTGGGAGGGGGAGGAGGGGAGACCTGCCATCACAGTTGTAGATCTGGGGATATATGTTCCCAGGAGGAAGGCAGAAAACCAGTGGATCTGCATTTTAATGCATGAGCTTTTGGCAGCATCTCTAAGGCATACAATATTCTGTTATTTTTTAAAATGTATTTATTTGATTTATTTGCAAGACACGTAAGTGCAGCCAGGGGTGCTGAGAGCCATTGAACCAACCTGGAAACCCAGTACATCATGGAAACCATTTTAAGCCAAGGGATGCAGCAGCACCCCTAGTTCTAGCACCAATAAGTGCAGCTCCGAGAACAGAACCACACCTGAAAGGACAAATCCTGGCCTCTGCATGCAGTTCAAGTAAACGGGCTGTGCAGGGAAGTTCCCAGAAAAGCTAGGGCCGTAAAGTAATCCTGGCTCCTTGGCTGCCACAGCCTCAGGACCTGCAGCTACTGAACTTTCCACTGCAGACCACTAGAGAGAACCTACTCCAGGGTCACAAAGCACTCTGAATGGCACTGCTCGCCACTCTAAGGCCTTCCCTGCTCTAGAAAAATTAATACCCATATTACATCAGGTCCTTAGCCTGAGCCATATGAGCCCAAATCAGCTGGCACACACCAGCCACTGGTGTCTCCTTGCAGTGTAGACATGCCCTTAATCACCCAGTGAATCCATGATCTTGCAGCCAGGGTTTCAATTGTCAGGCTTTGCCCCGGCTCCTGGATGGCCTCAAATAAACCCTAGCCTGAAGGAAATGCATTTCTCTCCCCACTGCGGGGAGAATCTCTCTGTTAGTCCTGATGACAGCTGCCGTCACAGAGCGCGTTTGTATTGAATGGGTATCATTCCGGGACATTACAGCAGATAAGTGGGCTGTAGTCCACGAAAGCTTATGCTCTAATAAATTTGTTAGTCTCTAAGGTGCCACAAGTACTCCTGTTCTTCTTTTAGTGTAGATGAAATAACCTTGTTTTTCACCTTCAAGCACGGCTTTTGAATCTTCCATGTGTGTGGCACTCCCCAGCATTTCCCACTGTTGGCCCTACCATGCAGTAATGCAATTACTGGTGAAGCTAAAGTTTCTTAATTCACAGAAAAATGAGGTTTGCAGACTGATTCAGACGAAGCCGGTCTGTCTGCATTAGTCCTCCCATTCAGCAAATCGCTTGTGGCATTACATCTTTGTTCTATTAATAGAGATCTACTGAACTTTGACAATGTCAGTTCATAATAAATGTTACCTGCACTATCCAGCCAAGGAAACTGAATTAACAAGGTTCATTTGCATGCATGCTCACAGCCTGATGCTTGGAAAGGGAAATTGTCTCATGGCTTTAAAAATTATTTGGGGGAAAACATCACTAACCACAATGAATGGTCCAGTGGTTTCAGTGCTGTGGGCTGGCCGGTAGTTTTGGGGCACCTCCACAGGTCACATACAGAAACATGTGCTCCACAAAGTGGTGTCCTCCATGTGCCCTGACCTCACATGTGTGGCATGTGCGAGGTCACACTGCACAGAGGACGCCATTTTGTAGAACAGATCTGCTGAGAGGGCAGACGCATACCGGGCCAGATGGAATCGTCCCACGGGCCATGCCTATGGCCACACTTGGACCACCAGTGAGAGTCACTGCCTGTATGGATGGGGAGAAAGGGGACTTGGGGGGGAGGGGCATCATCTCCTCGAGTCATTGTGCCCAAGACGGAGAGGGACATATGCAGTGGTTGTATTCGTAATAAAGCAAAGAGAATTTGTATTTAACAACTATATTATTTTTATTTAAACATTCCATAATGCAACAACGAATCTGCTGTAAGCGGCAGTTTGTTCACACACACACGGCAGTCAGAACCCCACTGTCCAAATGGGACCGTGACCTTTTGGCCTATGCAGTCCTTCCCATGCCGTTAAACAGTTACTCCACACAGCTGTGTGGCGTGTACTATACACTTTAATAGGGTTCAGCATGAGTTATTCCTGCTAGATCAGCTCCATTGGCTCAGTTTTGCCAACTTCCATGATTTTATCATGAGTTTCACAATATTTGGTATTTTGCCTAACGTTCCAGCTCCTGGAATCAAGTGATTACATAAGAACCTTAACTACTTTATTTTATTTTTTTTATTAAATTTCTGGCCCTCGTGGTTGTGGAGAAAAGATTGAAAATGTGACTACAGGATCAGAAAAAGAACCCAATTTTTTTATATTCCTGATATTTAAGTCAATCTCATGATTTCTGAACTCCTGGCATTGGCAATTCTGCTGGTCCCATACTCATCCCACTCCTAGGAGATTTCTAGCACTGCTGTCGGTGCAAAAGTCCCTCCTCTTTGCTTCCTTTTTCTTCTTGGTAGTCCATCGAATCCGATGACGACAAATCTGTGCAGATCATCAGTTCCTCCTCTTTGCAGGTCAGAGGCAAAGAAGGCTCCTTGTGCTCACCTCCTCTGCACAGCCATGCAATGCTAGACAAAATCTAAGTATTCTGCCCTTCTCTGTGCCTCAGTTTACCCATCTGTAGTGTGTGTGCAAAAATACTTCAGAAGAGTGATTCAGTTAGGAGCAAATCTACTCCTCGGTGCCCTGTTGTTGGGCTAATTTCTAGGCCGTGGTGGGCAAACTTTTTGGCCTGAGGGCCATATCAGGGTTCCGAAACTGTATGGAGGGCCAGGTAGGGAAGGCTGGGCCTCCCCAAACAGCCTGGCCACCGTCTCCATCCGCCCCCTCCCACTTCCTGCCCACTGACTGCCCCCCTCAGAACCCCCAACCCATCCAACCCCCCCTGCTCTTTGTTCCCTGACTGCCCCCTCACGAGACCCCCCACCCCCTAACAGGCTCCCCCGGGACTCCCACATCTATCCAACCACTCCCTGTCCCCTGATTGCCCCCTGGAACCCCCTGCCCCTTATCCAACCCCCCTGCTCCCTTCTCCCTTACCATGCCACTCAGAGCACCAGGACTGGCAGCTGCCTGGCCAGAGCCAGCCATGCCACCACGCAGTCTAGAGTACTAGGGCAGGCCAGCGACTCTCGCAGTCGCACTGCCCAGCAGTAGCTCGCAGCCCTGCCGCCCAGAGCGCTGGCGGCATGGCGAGCTGAGGCTGCGGTGGGTGGGGGAAGAGCTGGGGAGGAGCTGGGGGCTAGCCTCCCCAGCCAAGAGCTCAAGGGCTGGGCAGGATGGTCCTGTGGGCTGGATGTGGCCTGTGAGCTGTAGTTTGCCCACCCCTGTTCTAGGCCAATGTGTGAAAGGAAGAGGAGAGGAGGGATTCTCGTGAACCTCCTGTAGGAACTGTAGAAAAAATAAGAGGATTTGTGTGGTAGCAGATCCTACAGTTCCACACCTGGACTGCCTCAAACCCAACTGAATCCTGGGCGCTGGCTTGCAAGGAGCCAATCTGGTGTTAAGCACTACACCACACCAAAGCCGCCCCTGAATCCCGCACACACTGGAACCACACAGATTGCACTGCTGGGGGACTCTCCACAGTTGTGGAGACAGGGACAGGATTTTCCCCTTAAGGAAGTGGTTTGACATCCTTGGAAGTGAAGGTCTACATTAGTGCTATTCACTGTTAGAATTTAGCTTGCAGTGGTTATTTACTCCCAAGCCCCTTACCTCATGAAGTTGCAACCAAATGACCTAAGATGCTGTTAACTTGAAAGAAAATGTTGCTGGTTTTGTTTTTCACCTAATACTTTTGTCCTGAATATGAGGGAGGTAACGTAGTCTAGTGATTGCAGCAAAGCGTTAGGGACCAGCAGGATTCTGGCTTCATCGCTCAAATTAGCCACTCAATCATTAGGTGACCTCAGCAAAGCCAATTGACCTTGGTGTGCCTCACTCAATCAAGCTGTAATTTGAGTTAAGCATTACTAGAAAAGGAAATTACTATATTAAAAAATGAGGGGGGAGGGAAGAACAACTGCTGCAGTTGCTCTACATACAAACCAAGCAACCACAATCGGCGGTAAAGAAAACTAAGCTGACAAGCCATTGCCTTAAGAGATCTGAGTGAAATTCATGGCATCTTAAAGCGTTTTTAAAAAATATTTTATGAAAATTAAATTTAAAAGGATTGTAACCAGAAAAAAAAACATAATTATGAAAGACTTTGGACCAAATTCTGCTTTTGTTCACACTTCTGTAAATCTGGAGTACAATAATTCCAATGGAGTCAGTGGCATTACTCTAGATTTGCAGTACCCTGGTGTAGCTGAAAGCAGAACTGGCCTATGGGGCCGGATTCTTCTCTCCTTTACACCAGTGTAACACCATTGACTTCAGTGGAGCTACTCCTGATTCATACCTCGGTGAGATCTCAGGTCAAGTCTCTTTTTAAAAAGACCCTATATTCAACTTGGCATTGAAAAAAATACAAGTTACTATAAGAGAAGTAAAGCAGTTGCTGTATAGAATGGATTCTGATACTGCCCATGAAAGACAAACTTGTCTGCATTATGGGCTGGAAATATATCATCAAAACTTCACTGAGTGCGAATAATGTGCTTGGCACTACTAATTGAAATAACTATGAAAGATAAAGTTAATATCTGCCTGAATAATTCTTTTTGATGGTGTTTCTTTCAAATGGCCTGTAACTGAATATTTCCTGTGTTTTCTATGGAAGTCCTCTTCTCCCTAATATAGCTATCAGATTATTTCATTCATGTGTTAATATTTTCCTAAAAGTGAATACTTTCTAGAAAAAACCTAGGCACTGAGTTGCATTGTGCTTTTTAGGGACTGTTAGGTGAGATTTTCTGTAGTTTTTTTTTTTTTTTTTTTTTTCCTCTTAATTAATTGGCCTCTCAGAGTTAGTAAGACAACTCCCACCTGTTTATGCTCTCTGTATGTGTGTATATATATCTCCTCATTATATGTTCCATTCTATATGCATCCGAAGAAGTGGGCTGTAGTCCACGAAAGCTTATGCTCTAATAAATTTGTTAGTCTCTAAGGTGCCACAAGTACTCCTGTTCTTCTTTTTGCGGATACAGACTAACACGGCTGTTACTCTGAAACTTGTAGTTGTTTTGTTGATAGTCATATGTTATATGAAATATAAATCATACATTTAAAAACATTCATTGGGAAAATGTAAAGAAGACTACACAGCTGCAGAGACAGCTGCATTTAGGAATACACTGGAGGCAATTATTTTCTATAAGCACTAAATTGAAGATCTTTGCATGAAGCCTGAATGTCTTAGCCTTAAATAGGGGATATTCACAAGTGTCTGGAGCAGGGGTTCTCAAACTGGGGGTCGGGACCCCTGAGGGGGTCGCAAGGTTATTACATGGGAGGTTGCGAGCTGTCAGCCTCCAGTGCAAACTGTGCTTGGCCTCCAGCATTTATAATGGTGTTCAATATATAAAAATGTTTTTAATTTAAAGGGGGGTCGCACTCAGAGGCTTGCTGTGTGAAAGGGGTCACCAATACAACAGTTTGAGAACCACTGGTCTGGAGGGAATGGAATTCTCCCTCCTCAGGTGGTTGGCTGCTGTTCCACTTTTCTCCATCCTATGCTTTATATACATGGGGGTTTTGGTCAATGGATCCACATAACTGTAGAGCTATTAGCCATGCCACACCTGCAAACACCGTCTCTACATTGTTGCAGAGAGAATGGCCACAGGACCATTGCAAAAGCCGAAAGGAAACATTTCAGACTCTCACTTAAGAACACATCCTTATGTTATCTGCCCTGCTCTGGATTGTCACAGGGTGAGCTGGACCTTTAAGAGATGCAAGTCCCAGCTCTTACCCAGGCCTGGTATTCTCCCTGATCACGCAACTGAGAGAGAAGGCGACTGAGAGACGGGCCTGTTGGGAGATATAAAAAGCTGCCTTCCTTCAAAGTGGATGGAGATCTGAAGGAGAACAGCTGCTTGCTGGGGGAAGGGCAGGGTCTCTGGAGAGATCAGGGAAAGGCCAGACCTGTTGTGGGACTCACTACCAAAAGAACTGGGGAAGCACTCAGCCCAGGATGGGCTGAAGAAAAGATTTGTAAGGAGGCAGGACATAGAAGAGCCCCAAAAAGTTGTGAAGCAAGAGAAGGAAAAGGGCTAGGGCAATGCGATACTATGTGGACTAGAGGCCCTGTATTAGTACTAGACCCAAGCTGGGACTTCTACTTAAGGGGGAGGAAGCTTGTCTTCAATCCCTGTGTAAACAGAGGGTAGACTCCATTGAGGAAAGGACTATTGATGAGTTTGGGGAGGATCAAGGGGGGAGACTACCAACGCCAGGGAGGGATGAAGAAGTAGTGAGCCTGGAGAAAGGCTGATGGTTGTTTTTTGTTTATTCTCAAAAGGGAGGACTTTTGGGGCCCTATATCACTCTTCCAGACCAAGAAGGCCATCGTCAAGGGAAGAAACTGAAACAGCAGCCACATCTCCACACTGAGGAAAGGTAATCTGCTGTTACGGGGACCATGATGATTTTGTGAAGAGTGCAGAGGAACATGTGAGAATGTCAATTGTCAAAACATTCCACCCTCTCGTGACTTTGGAAGAAACTGGGTGCTTAAGATCTTTACCATGACATTCACCTGCTACATTCACCAGCCACATTCACCTGATGTTCAGCGAGAAACCAGCTAAAGACCAGGGATAGGGAATCTCATATTACATCAACCATCTCAAACATCATCTACAATTCTCCAAACATTATTAACTTGGGATCTTTTGACCATATGTGGTGGTGGTGGCAATGATGCTATCTCTTTAAGTGGCTTGCTCCAGCTTGGTATGTACACAGTACCAAAGGAGTTCCTCTATAGCTCAAATGGAAGAGGCCGCCTGTGTTGTTTGTGCTAAAGGTCTTGGGGTCAATCCCTAGTGATACATGAGGGGCCAGGGCTTCTTATAAAGTTGCACACCAGATTATATAACCATTAGCTAAATGTTCTGAGCTTGTCTCCCTTTCATGGCTGGCTGCAGCAACTAGACCAGCCCACTGTTTATTCACTGTTCTTGCTTTGCCTCAAGTGACAGAGGCCTGTGTTTTGGCACTGGAGGTCCCAGGTTCTATATCCTCGTCTCAGTAGTGTCTGTACATATGTGGCCATGGTTTGTTTCACTTAGACTCCTTTGGAAATCCCTCACCAGAGCATCAGAGGGCTTTGCACCCAGCATATCTTGCTCCCTCCATTCTCCCCCCTCCCCCCCAATTAGTTTTTCCCTCAGTACTTCTAACCTAACTTAAGCTTGGCATTGTTAACTTCAAGTCTCACAAAAGCTGAGAATTTTTTTGGCACATTCAATTCCTGAGTGACCAGAGAGATGTGTTAGAGAGTCGTGTGGGAGCACAGCTGGCATGGAGAGGAGACGGAAGCCCAGTGAGTGTATTTAACAGCAACATACTAATTATCAATTACTAACATTATTATTTATTACACACATTTTGAAGGTATCCATCACCTCACTATAGCCCTAATCTTATTCCCGTTGAAATCAGAGACATTCTCTTCAATGGTAGTAGGTTCACACTCTTTATAGGGGAATCCATGTTTTTACAAAATGACTTCTTCAGCTAAATTCAGCCCAGTCTACACCAGCAGGAGCAGGCTAAGATCCTGGAAGGAGGCCCCACAGTGGCAGAAAGTTGTTCTGAGTGCAAGGCTGCAATGGAGCAAAGTAGCCACAACCTCTTGCCCACAAGTTGGGCATCAGCCAGAGGGACTCTGATCCCTTCTGTCTAAAGAGAAGGTGGAAGTGCCACAAGGGCATTTGGAAGACAAAGTCTGATGCTTTTGTACATTTAATATAAGTTTGGGGCACAGTCAGTTCCTTTCAGCAGGGTACATTTCTCTGCAAAGCTAGGGAATTAAAAAAAAGAGCAAAGCAATATAGTCCACATGTATTTTATATATTGGTCCAAAGCCCCCTAGCACACAATAGGAGATTTTTCAAAGTGAGATCCTACCACTTTCAACTTGTGAAAGAGCTTTGACAAGTGGTTTCTTTCAGTTTATAAAAGGAAAAATGTCCTTACAGATTTCCACCCCCTCCCCCTTTTCCCCCTGAACCTTAGATCAGAGCTAGAATTTTTCAGAGCCAGAGATAATGTGCCAGAACACCAGATAATTTAAAGAACTCCCTGTTTTTCAGAAATCCCTTCTATTCTGAAAGGAAGCTACTGAATATCCTTGTGAAATGGAATAATGCTATTTTCAGAGGATGCCGCTGTTACATTTTTCTATACACAAACAGCAATAGCATATGGGTCTGAATGACCTTTCTAAAGGCATCCATAGCAGGTAAGCGCCTTGGGATAGGGACTGCTTTTCTGTTATGTGCTTGTACACAGGAGCGCCGCCTGCTTTTCTGCCGCCCTAGGCAGCGGAAGGTCCCGCCCTGAAATGCTGCCCCCACAGAGACGGCGGAAGGTCCCACCTCCGAAATACCGCCGTGGTCGCCGCCCCCCAAACTGTAGTGCCCTAGGCAACCGCCTAGGTCGCCTAATGGGTTGCGCCAGCTCTGCTTGTACAACAGCTGCAAAATGGAGCCATGTTCTGTGACTG
The DNA here is from genome assembly GCF_027887155.1 of Malaclemys terrapin pileata. Lineage (NCBI taxonomy): Eukaryota > Metazoa > Chordata > Testudines > Emydidae > Malaclemys > Malaclemys terrapin. The sequence goes on from NC_071505.1 coordinate 133,843,221, forward strand.
AGGCCCTAGATCGGGGTGGGCAAACTTTTTGGCCCGAGAGCCACATCTGGGTATGGAAATTGTATGATGGGCCATGAATGCGCACAAAATTGGGAGTGGGGTGCAGGAGGGGGTGAGGGCTCTGGCCGGGGATGCTGGCTCTGGGATGGGACCAGAAATGAGGAGTTCAGGGTGTAGGAGGGGGCTCCGGGCTGGGGCAGAGGGTTGGGGTGGGGGCTGAGGTGGGTGAGGGCTCCGGCTGGAGGTGCGGGCTCTGGGGTGGGGCTGGGGATGAGGGGTTTGGAGAGTAGGAGGATGCTTCAGGCTGGCACCGAGGGGTTCTGAATGCGGGAGGGGACTCCAGACTGGGGCAGGGGATTGGGGCATAGGAGGAGGTCAGGGGTGCAGGTTCCAGGCAGCGTTTACCTCAAGCAACTCCCAGAAGCAGCGGTATGTCCCCCTCTCTGGCTCCTATGCGGAGGCAAGGCCAGGTGCCTCTGCATGCTGCCCTGTCCACAGGCGCTGCCCCAACAGCTCCCATTGGCCGGGAACTGCGGCCAATGGGAGCTGCAGGGGTGGCACTTGGGGCGGGGGCAGTGTACGGAGCCCCCTGAGAACACAGTGTGGAAGGGCTTGTCTACATTTAAAATGCTGCAACGATGCAGCTGCACTACTGTAGCGCTTCAGTGAAGACACTACTTATGCTGATACTTAGAAGGGCTTCTCCCATTGATGTAGGTAATTCACCACCCCAGGAGGTGGTAGCTAGGTCGATGGAAGAGTTGTCTACACCCAGGGTTAGGTCAGTTTAACTGCATCACTCAAGGTTGTGGATTTTTCACACCCCTGACCAGCATAGGAAGACAGAACTCATGAATCATAGTAATGTGTTAAAAGGTGATGGTACTATATGCAAAAGGTTGTGAGACTAATGTCTTACGATAGCATGAAATAATATTGTGTTCTGAAACAATAATACATTGACTCTAAACAAAGAAATAATAAGTTTAGTTGGAGCTACAGACTTCTAAATGAAGGCCCCAATGCAGCAAAGCATTTAGCATATACTTAACTACAATGGGATTTTAGCACACCCTTAAAGTTAAGCATGTATTTAAGTTCTTTGTTGAACAGAGATGGTTTGGGGCCAATGTCTGTAATTTGAAGCTGCCCTTGCAACACAGTGACAACACAACTTATTCAGAATATTAATATTACACTTTGCTTTTCTATGGGATTTCACAGCAAAAGGATCTCAGTGCTTTATAATCAGTAATCCTCACAGCTCCCTTGTCAAGGAGGGAGGTATTATTCCTGTTTTACTGATGGGGAATCTGAGACTCGGGGAACTTAAGGCTAATATTTTTCAAACTGACAGAATCTGAACTGTGATTACTCATCACAACTGAAAATAAGGCTACTTACTTAGATACCTAATGATAGATTAGGGCTGTCAAACAATTAAAAACTTAGGTATATCTCCATCTCATAGAGCTGGAAGGGACCCTGAAAGGTCAGCAAGTCCAGCCCCCTGCCTTCACTAGCAGAACTAAGTACTGATTTTGGCCTAGATCCCTAAGTGGCCCCCTCAAGGATTGAGCTCACAATCCTGGGTTTAGTAGGCTAATGCTCAAACCACTGAGCTATCCCTCCCCCTTAACTTAATCATGATTAATCATGTGATTTAAAAAATAGTCATGAGTCATCACAGTTTGTACTGTTAAACAATCATAGAATTCCATTTATTTATATATTTGTGGATGTTTTCTACATTTTTAAATATATTGATTTCAATTACAACACAGTATACAAAGTGTACAGTGCTCACATTGTATTATTATTTATGATTACAAATATATGCACTGTAAAAAAGATAAACAAAAGAAATAGTATTTTCAGTTCACCTCATAAAATTATTGGAGTGCAATTTCTTTATCGTGAAACTTACAAATGTAGAATTATCTTTTTTTACATAACTGCACTCAGAAATAAAACAATCAAAAGCTTTAGAGCCTACAAGTCCACTCAGTCCTACTTCTTGTTCAGCCAATCGCTAAAACAGGGGTTCTCAAATTGGGGGTCGGGACCCCTCAGGGGGTCACGAGGTTTTACATGGGGGGTTGCGAGCTGTCAGCCTCCAGTGCAAACCGCGCTTTGCCTCCAGCATTTATAATGGTGTTAAATATATAAACAAGTGTTTTTAATTTATAAGGAGGGGTCACACTCAGAGGCTTGCTATGTGAAAGGGGTCACCAGTACAATAGTTTGAGAACCACTGCACTAAGACAAACAAGTTTATTTATACTTCCGGGAGATAATTCTGCCCACTTCTTATTTACAATATCACCTGAAAGTGAGAACAGGCATTCGCAAGGCACTGTTGTAGCCGGCTTTGCAAGGTATTTACATGCCAGATATGCTAAACATTTGTATGCCCCTTCATGCCCCTACTCTTGATTGCAAGTTTTCTGGATCTGCTGTTTAACATTCTCTCTAGTTACTGAAGGAATAGAATGTATTTCATGATTACTGTAAGACAGAAATATATCATCCTGCTTCTTTTCAAATACAGAACTGGTATTCAGTAAATATTTCTCTATCAGAGGGAGAGGGGTTTGAGCCAATAGAGTACCATCCCTTCCTTCCAGCCCACAAAAAGACACCCCTCTGGGTAAACTCCACACATCTGGAGCTATGTAGCTTTAGAAACATGTGACAGGCAGGGAGAGGGCAAATATGAGAAAAAGGTGCTGGCCACATCAGCATTGCCCTGCATGAAGAAGTAATGCTGCCACAGCTGACAAGGAGTGGCTAGGGACCCTCTGGCCCTGCACAGGAATTCCCTGGCCCTTTATGGCGGTTCGTAGATCAGTCTGATTTCCCGATCACAGGATTTCACCCCCATCACAGGCCCTGCTCTTATTTTAGATGTTATGTAAACTGGAGCCCACCTTCGCAGGCTCCCTATCTGCCGCAGCTCCTTTGCATGTTTGTTTGTTTCTTTCATGTATGTCTCTGTCTCTCGTCACAGCTCTTTCTTTCCCCCCTTTACTGTTTACTTTGCTGTTTCTTTAGTGTCCAGCTTTCTCCTTGACCCAGCCCTTTTCCTTGAGCTTAATTATAACAGCCATTAAGCACTACTGTTCCTTGTGATGAAGTGATCATAGACAGCAGGGCCCCAAAAGGCTGCTTCTTTCATCAGTCACTGAGAAGCCCTGCGTTTTTCAAGACTGTTCACTCTGTCATCCCCACTAATGTCTTATCTAATGGATTCTCACCTCTCTGAAATCCTACAGCCTCAGCCTCTTCCCCTTGGTGTTGGTTCTGCTGTCTAGCCACTATTGCTGGTAGGAACTTTTTCTTGCTGTCTAAGCTTTTCCTTCCCCCAACATCAGACCATTGCTTCCTTGTACTACCGCCCTCTGGGTCTGTGAATCCAAAAATAGCATTTGCTTATTTTCCTCCATATTGTCACACCTGCAAGCTCACATTTAATCAAAGATTTCCAAACTCAATGATTTCATGATAGCCCTTCCCCACCCACATTTGTGCTGTTTATTCCCCTTCCCGAGGTAGAAAGAACATAAGAACTACTGGGTCAGGCCAAAGGTCCATCTAGCCCAGTATCCTGTCTTCCGACAGTGGCCAGTGCCAGGTGCCCCAGAGGGAATGAACAGAACAGGTTAATCATCAAGTGATCCATCCCCTGTTGCCCATTCCCAGCTTCTGGCAAACAGAGGCTGATCTAGTGAATACAAGGCCGGCTCCAGGGTTTTTGCATCCCCAAGTGGCGGGGGAAGAAAAAAAAAAGCTGTGATCGTGATCGGCGGCAGCTCCACCGCACCACTTTCTTCTTTGAAGGACCAGCCGCCAAATTGCCGCCGAAGAGCCGGACGTGCCGCCCCTACTTGCTGTGCTGGTGCCTGGAGCCGGCCCTGTGTGAATAGGAGACTGGCCTGAGACTAAGGTGACATGCATTCACCGCCTGGCTCAGTGAGAGGCTTCTTGTGTGACCTCGGGAAAACTACTGACACCTCTGTGTCTTGATTCCCCATCTGTGTACCTCCTAACCTCAGAGGGCTGTTAGGTGGCTCTGGGAGACTCCAGTGATGAGTACTATATAGGTACATGATTTTATGATCAGAGCCATTTATGCTGACCTTGGTGGCAGAAAGTCTAGTGGAAGGTGGGGCTGTGGTAGAGCAAGGTACCTGTAATCTCCCCTTCTCTGGGATTGGTCAATGCAACCCCAGAATGGATGGTGCTGACTGAGGGAGCTGCATGGCCACGAGACACATCCCTGAAAGCTTCTATATGTGGAGCTACCATGGAGTTTGCAGCAGAGATAAAAGCTTCCCTCCCCTGGGTTATTGCAGTTCATTATATCTATGAATGAAAGTCAATTGCCCAATCTTGGAAAAGCTCCATTTAGTTCAGAATGCTGAAGCTTCCTATTCAACCTCCAAGGGCATGACAGCCCAGTGCTCCACGTTATACATTGACTCCACATGAAATACAGAATGAAATCCAAGGTCTCGGTTCACCATTCAGTGCTCTCCATTGGATTGGCCAAAGAACCATGAGTGTCTATGGAAGCTATGTTCCTGCTTACGCTCACAAGTACGGGGGTCAGAGCTTTCTTGGCCGCTGCCTCCCAACTGTGGAACTTGGCCTCGCAGCACATCAGCGTGACCAGGTATCTCACTGTTTCACAACAGGTTGGGGAGAGACACTTAAGACACAGGATACTTGTGAGGCGCTCAGACAAATAGATTCCCACCCCCTCTACCCCATCCTTGGGAGCAGTGACCTTCACTGGCCCAGGGAGGAGCCAAATTTACTCCCCTATACCAGAGGAGATATATCAGTCCTCATTTATTAGCATTAAATCTCATTTTGTTTCATGCAGCCCCGTGATCTGCTCTCTTCCAGGGCCTGATCCAAAGCCCACTCAGGTCAATGAAAAACCTCCCATTAATTTTAGCGAGTTTTTGATTGGGCTCCTCAGCACTTTGCTCTCTGAATATTGTTATTCGATAAAACCCTATAAGGGGAAAAAGCCCAGTGCTAATCCCATAGCAGCCTTTACTTTATGTAGTGAGTCTCATGGCAGCACAAGCTCCACTTGGTGATGTATACTATATAAAATCTCCATTGCAGCGGGCAGTCTTAGGTTTAGATGGGTTTGTTTCTACTATAGGAATCTCCACATGTACCTATTTTTTTCTTTCTTTGTCATAGACTGAAGCCTGTTTAATGGTGCTCTCTCATTTATCTCTTTCTCTTAGTGCTGTGAAAGATGCCATATTTACAGTGCTACGAGCTAGAACCATACATTAATTCACAGAATCACTTGAACGCGAGCAGTAGTGCTCACTTGCCTCAAGTTAATGTGCCTCCATCTTGACCTTGAGAGGCCACCTCTAGGCCCATTCCTCCTTTGGCTGCTCTGAAGAGAGAATGAAGACAAGGGTGCCACTGCGATGGTGACTTCTCTCATGTCATCACTCTTCCCAAAATGAACAGCAACTTATTTTACATGGTCCACTAAACCGCCACCAATGTTTGGTTGCTAGCAAGCGAAAATGAATTCTAACCAGCAACCTAAAGGGTCCTGTATCCCATTACCAATTCCAGAAGTTGTTCAGTCCTCTTTCCCCTTTCTTTTTCTCCTCTCCATTTTCTTGTTACCCTTGTGAGGGTTGATCAAAACACCAGAAGAAGAAGAAAAATAATGGGGACTATTTTGCTATCAGAAGTACAGACTAGCAAGAGCAGAAGGGTTTGCAGGAGAAAGTCTCAATAGTTGGGGAGGAAATCGGAGAGGGGCAAGAGGAGGTTTGATGGAAACAGATCTAAGAACCAAATCTAGTGTGTGGGGGATTTTTGCTGTCATCTGATATTTTCACTGTCTGCTTATAATATAAAGCAGTCCTGCAGATCACTGCAAAGCTAGTTGCACAGTTGCCAGGATTTGGGGGGCAGGGGTGGAAAGGAAGAGTGTTCTAGGGACTACTCACCTAATAGGCTGACATTCTGGCAGCCATTGGGTTCCCAGTGACCAGGGAATTATATGCGCATCCTAGGGTGACCAGATGTCCCAATTTATAGAAACAGGCCCGATATTTGGGTCTTTTTCTTATATAGGCACTGATTACCCCCCACCCCCGTCCCGATTTTTCACATTTACCATCTGGTCACCTAGTGCATCCTGGCAACCTTTAGGTTATTTTTTTAAATACAAATCTTAATTATTGGGGGGAGATCAAAGCTGACCCATATTGAACCACTAAGTGATATTATAAGAATACCTGAACACCAGTGAAAAAACAGCTTAGGGGTTGGATAAGAAATCTGAATGCTTCTCTGAACCAAAGGATGTTTCCCACAGGCCCACCTCCTCCCCCCGTTCCACACTGCCTGTAGCTATCTTCTTGATTCCCTGCCCCTTTCCCCAGTAATGCTGTCCCCCACTGATTCTCTGCATCTCGCCAAAAAGGATTGCTCCCTCCCCTGGATTATTGATTCACTGATTTCCCCAGATCCTAGGAGGTGATGAAATATGGCCCCATCCTGTGTGCCACTCACCCTAGTGCATGCAGCTCCAGGGATGGGGATTTGAAGGCAGCTAGTCTGTACAGCAGGAAGTTCAGCATGGAAAAGCAGCTGAGGTAGGCAGAGGGAGGGCTAAGCACAGCAGCCTCTCATGGCAGGACCACACTATTGCAAGAACAGTAACAGCAAAGCCTCAGGCTGCAGAAGCAAAGTTAGCAAGACTGGCTAGGCCAGGACATCTGGCATGGGTTTCCAAAACCTGGGCCAGTCCCTGCCAGAACTGAGCTTCTGGCAGCTTTTTGCTAATATAATTGCCTAAAATCTTCAGAAATAATGACTCACGAAAAATGATTCAACAGCTGTGTGACCAACCCCACAATTTGTACAATCTATTTCAATTTGTACCTGCACTCGCCTGTAATGTAACTTGGGCTGCTCCAGCCCCTGTGGTCTGATTGTGAGAGCAGTTCAGTCTTCACCAATGATTGTGAGGTGGCCATCAGCAGCACACTGGGGCTCATCACAGAGCCCCAATCCTGCAAGCTATTGAGTGTGCTCAGTTCCCGTTGAATTCAGTGGAAGTTATGGGCCCATGACTTGTAAGAGGTGCTCTTGCTGGATCTGGCCCCACAGAAGGGAGGGAAAGTCTGGAGTACCAATTTAAGAAGTCTGATTTACAGTCCTGGGCCTCAATCCTTAACTTGTTGAAGAGTGTGATAGCATCACCATTATTTTCAATGGGTGCAGGATTGGACACATGGAACTTTAAAATTTCACCCGACCTATATGAGGGGAGTGTCTTTTTTACAGGAACTCAGTGTTATTCAATGGAATTCATTTTGCAGGGTAGATGGAATTTTAAGTCACAAAGGCTGTATCAGTATTAGCACATGTACTAATGGTTGCAAACCAGTGCTTTAAGGTTAGGCAACCTATCCAAATAGGTGAGTTATAAACAGGTACCTTACCAGTCAATTAAAAGGTAAATGTAAGGAATGCATGCATGGAAGTAAACTGTTCAAGAAAGGTAGAAAAGTTCCATTTGTACTGCAGTGAGTGTTAGCCATGCTTAACAGTGGTATGAAGTCTAGGGGTATTTACTCTATCTGTAGGGTTTTACTGCTATATTTAGTGCCAGCATTCATCTGCTTGGCCATATCACTTCTATTTTACAATCTTTACAATGACCCAGTAAAATTCTGTTTTGCTTTTAAGGTTTTATCACTTAGTTTTAAGGCATTCAGTGGTCATAGCCTAACATGCCTGATAGATCTTTTGTCACCATATGTTCCTGCACATTCACTGAGGTCAACTGGAGCAGATAATATTTAATCTCTTTGAGCTATAACCTTAAGTCCTTGGGAGTTAGGAACCTTTGTATCGTGCCCAATGATTGCAGAATTCTCACTGTTTGGACTTTTATTTGCTGTTGCTTTAGACTTTTTAAAAAGTAAGCACTGACATGTTTTAAATGTTTTATTGTAAAGCATCCTGCAGCTCTTGGGTAAGGTGAAGGAGATTGTGCAGTTGCACCTTGTTTTGTTATAGTGGTCATTAAATGTGATAATATTTTAATAAATATATAACTCTTTGGGTTGTTTTCTTTCTGCTGCTTTAAGTTGCTTTCCCTCTTTTTAGATGAGGTAACTGTTCCTTTTTACAACTGCAAATAAAATTCTCTTTGAATGGCAGTTCTGATTGATTTTGAATATTCTCCACCTAGAAGGAGCATTGCAGGTTAGTGGAGTGGAAAACAACATCTATGTTCTAATCCTGGCTGTTCTGCAGGCTTGCTGTGCCTTTGGGCAAATCACCGTGTGCCTCTGCTGCCTGACCTGTACAATGGGGATACCGATCCCCAACTTTGTAAAGCTCTCTGAGGTCTTTAGATGAAAAGTACCATAGACGTACTCAGGATTATTTTTAAAAATTATTTTATTCTTTTATTAGATATACTGCGACAGCAACCCATGAAAATCATGTCACATGTGTATAACTGAGATGACACATTGGCCCATTATGTGAAATGTTATATACAATTATTTCCCTTTCCCAGGTGATTAGTTTGTGCAGAATTAATTTCAATACTTGCATCCACAACATCAAGGATACAAAGAGATACTTAGAGACATTCCTTAAAAAGAGTATTTTCTGTCCTAGTTTTCTCTTCTCTCTTAGGATAGGCTGTGCTTCCCTTGTGCACCTCTCCTCCTTCCCCTTTCTTAAAACAATAACTAATTTGTCTCCCTTCCCTTCCTCCATTTGCTGTAACCTCACAAAGACCTGTGCTCTCATTTCAGACCTGCAAACTAGAGATGCTCACAGAAGCCCATGACTTGCAAACAGCCTTGACATAAACTGAGTAATCGAGAGTGCTGACCCTACAAAGGCCTTTGCCTCCAAATCAGCCCAGAAGGATAGAAGTGAGGCATCAAAGACACCACAAAGTCCCTTGCCTTGAAATCAGTCCAGTTAGCATTCTGGGGCAATCCCACACTGAGAAAATTCTCAGTTGCTTGATTAAGGCAGCTTTAAGTCCCCTTTGTACTGCTGGAGTGATGCAAAGAGGACTTAACCAAGGCCAAAGATCTTGACCCATATACTGGCCCAAATCCTGTCCATTTACTGAAGCCGATTGTCAAACTGGGACTGACCCACTTCTCACTGACATTGGTCTAATTCAAGAACCACTCCATTGAAATCAACATAGTGTAACTACACTGGTGTATGTAAGAGGAGACTTCCATGAGACTGCTCATGTGAAAAAGGCAAGCAGAATTTAGCTAAGAGTAATAGCTGAAAGTTATGGGCTTTGGTTCAGTTCTTTAGCAATGAGGGAAGCATGGAAATCCTTGTTTCATTTTTCCAGTGATAGAGTAGAATTCAAATCAGATTCCTGAAACCCTGGGAATCTCTCTTTTACAAAATTAGCTTTTACTAAAGTTAAAATGCTCGACATCTAGTACAACAGAAGCACCAATAAAATACCCTGCTCCACAAAAAATGTATATTCCTGTCACTTTAATTTGTAAAACTGGAGCAGAATGGAACGACTTGTGATGTCTCTCAAACAGATGGCTCTGGCAGGAGGATCTGGCAGTGAGGCGGATGGCATCCTTGAATCCCTTTCTCCGACTGAATAAATTGTTCCTTCCCCTTCTATGGTTCAGGTGGGCAGTCAAGTTGAGTTGACAGGCTGACGTCAATGCCAGGGCAGAGCATGGTTTTGAGAGGGAATGCAGAATTTATTCCCACACTTGATTATTTTTAAAATGTATATGATCCCAGAGACAGCATCCACAGTGATAATAAAGGAGCTTTGTACTTAGAGCCAGATTGTGCCTATATTAGGCACAGGCCCACACTGGGAGCAGTGTGGCGCTGCAGTACCCAAGGGGGAAGTCTAGGAGGTACTGTGCCTCAGGGATCAGCTTACTACCTGCTAGAGCTTCCCATTCTGTCTGGCCACAGTATGTGCCTCCATCTGTGGCCAGACAGAATGCCACCCAGTGAGGGTGTAAGGGTGGGGCCCTGTCAGTCTCCCACACTCCCCTTTCTATCTAATGGCATTTCTAGCATGTACATCACTGTAGTATCTAAGCACCTAAAATAAACTATCACCACAGCTTATTCCCTTCTTCCCCCAAGGCATCTTGGAGAATTTTTCTTTTATTGTTTCCCTTCTCGACTTTTTTTCTTCTTTCTCTCTCTCTTCCTTTCCTCCCTTCTCCTACTTTCTATTATCACTCCGTGGCTGTGGGAAAGGTAAACTGCATCCCTTCATCTCCTGTGATGCTCCCAGGGAGCAATTCCTGCACTCAGGAGAGCATAGGGACTGCCTCTGTACCTAGTCCTGGCATGGATCCTTGCACCTTCCACCCTCTAGTTCACCTGCATAATCTGGCTCTTTGTGTTTTAACATTATTAGGAATGATTGCAGAATCCCACTTTTAAGAATCTTCACTTCAAAAGAAAGGCCTGTTAAAATGCACCTTAACTTCCCAACTTCCTTAACTTTCTTGCATCTGAAGAAGTGAGGTTCTTACCCACGAAAGCTTATGCTCCCAATACTTCTGTTAGTCTTAAAGGTGCCACAGGACCCTCTGTTGCTTTTTACAGATTCAGACTAACACGGCTACCCCTCTGATACTTAACTTCCCAGACTCCAAAAGGACTAAAATACAAATGATGAGGACAATCTTAGTGAGGTGAAAAAGACGATTTCCCCCCCCCCCCCCCAAACCTTACAAAAGCTCAGCTATATGGAAGTGATGCAGTCATCACACAGATTCTTTCATCACCAGGTATTTCACTTGTTTCAGATCCACATTTACCTCCATCCCACACAAGCCTGGTGTTGTCTAGTTACTGCTTGGTATAAAATATTGCCATTACAAATGTGAAATCTTCAAACTAATGCCATAGCAAGCTTTATGCATGGTAAAGAAACTCTGCCTGGAAGCTAGCTTCCTTCGCCTCTCTCCTAGTGTTTGCTGTGTTTCTCTTTTCAATATGGGGCTTAGATATGTAGGCTCTGATGATTCTTTCACCTTGGTGTAAAATTGGAGTAACTCCTTCGAGGTGAGTGGAATTACAGTGGTGTAAAGCTGGGGTAAATGTGAGGAGAATGTGCCCCACAGTATTCACAGCTATAAGGAAGCTGCGTAGCTGTAACAAAGCTTTAAACTCTCCTCTTAAGCATGAAAGGGACAGGGTTGCAGACCCCAGCAGCAGTAAGAAGCAGGGTTACCAACTGCAGTCCTTGATCTGCTGGGGGACCAAGACCCAGCCAGCCCTGCCAGTAAGTGAACTGGGCTGGCCATTGGAACAATAAGACCCATACAGCCAGGAGATGTGCTGATTCGGTGTCCCTCATGTAATCCTAACTGTGTCGCAATGCAAGAGGGAAAGTGACTCACTGGTATCTGGTATTGAGTTTCATCTGGCTTGACCAGGTCAGTGTACCCCAATTTATTAATGTTACAAACTGTATCTGATATGTCATGTAAGGTCTCATTGAAAAACCAATAACACGCTGATCATTAATATTCTTGTGTGATGTACACACAATAAACACTCCAGGGACCATACAAATAGGAAGGAAATGTGGAACTAAAATGTGTTTATCAGACCAGTCTGAAGAGTGGGTAATCAGGTTTCTCTCAGACAAAAGACAAGCTGACAGCTCCAGACAGGCATCATGAGAATCAATTAGCAATCACATGTCAACTGGCCATTTATTTGCATCGTGGAGGGCAGGAAGAGAGCATTTTAGCGAAAACCAGCGGGGGCTGAAACCAGTATGGAACTTCCTTTACCATGAGATTCCAGGTCTCCTTTCTCACAGTCTGAATGAACTTTATTTTGGGGCGTAACCTTCAGAAGAATCCATTTCAAAGGTTGGCTGGACTATAAAAGAGAGGGGCAAGGACCCCCAGGTTATCTTTCATGCAGGAAGACAAGGGGAACCAGCACTCTGTACTTCTGTGGAAGGTCCTTACTCAGAGACAGCCAGCCATGTTGGACAAAGAGTGATTGATGGGAGAACCAACCCAGGGCTGTATTTAAATTGAAGTGACTGTTAACTCCAGTTAATGGGGCAAGATGCTGGGTACTGATTCTTTAAAGGTGCAAACAAACCTTCATATTCTTCTGAATGGTCCTGGACATTGTAGAGCATGTGGTTTGGGGGAAATATGGGACTGGGAGTGTGTTGGAGTCACTTGGCTAGTAGTAACCAAGGCTGGTAGACACCAGAGTGTGGTTGGGATGGAAAAAGCAGGGTCCTGGAATCACAGTGCTGAACACACAGATAGTCAGTGCATGCTTGTCTGCTGCCTGTTGGCGTCCAGGCTGTGAGCTACAGCAGCAGAGCATTTAAGGCACTCAGGATTATAGAGCAGGCAATGACACAACCCCTCACTGGCTTGGATTGCACACCAGAATGTGACACCTCATCACCAGCTTTTGCTGATGGAACTCCATCGGAGCCGCAGCTGGATCTGAAAGCTTGCCCTCTCTGGGTGGAATCCCCAGGGTGATTCCTCCCTGGGCTGCAAATTACATCACCTGCACCAGTGGGCAGGAGGGTGGCCCAAATCCTTTAAAATGCATGGGAAACGAGGGAGCCTCCCTCTTCCAAAGAAAGTGAGACTTGGCAGGTCTGGAGTGGTATAGTGGTATAGACACACACAGAGACTAGGGTAAAAGCCATTCTTTTGCTTTGGAAAGTCAATAAATATAGGTGCCAAGGAACAGATAGCTTAAAGGAGGGATTTCACTCCAACACTCATCCCATGTAAATCACTGGCTTGAAGGCTACAAGCAACAGGTTTGATAACAGGCTCTCCAAGTGCTGATTATAACTTCCATACATTCCTAAATGTGGTTATTCCCAGCCTCCCTTCCCCATTTGCTGCCTTCACTCTCACACCCTAGAATGTGAGGAGAGGGGCCTGTTTGGCTGCAGAATTTCTTCTCCTAGTTCTGCTGCCCCTGCAGTGACCTCTCAGGGTGTGTGCAGTGCAGCAGATGGGACACCGTTTAGGGCTTGTTCCTTCCCTGCTGCCCCCTCAGCACAGTTTGGAACAACCACAAGTGCAATAGTCCGGTGGGTGACTTATGGTGACTGAAGTGGCAGGCAAAAGGAGGCTGTATTCCCCCTCCCTCAGGGAACCTTGGGTGAAGCAGCAAAGCTACCTTCTCCTGCTCAGGCTTCAAAGCACATTCAGCGCTTGTGGGTGCCCTTACAGAAGTTTTGTCCATGCACTTCCCTGAGCCAGGAGTGAGAAGGCTGCATGCAAACGCAAGTGTCATCTGCTCCCCTCCTTGGAAAGCCCTGTAGGGAGGAGATGGAGCAGGCAACCTCTCTGAGAGCAGAGCTTTCTCTCTTCAGCTGACCCAGGCTGGGATGCAGGGGAGGGCATGACATGGAACTGTGATGTATGTAGCTATGAAATTGTGATGTCTTTTATTTTCTGTGTATTGCACCTTATATTTTTAAGCAACTCTCCCTGGGCCTGATTCTGTCTTTTGCTGCAGCCTCTTTACGCGGCTCCAGTGCCATAAATGGGTTGTAAATGACCCCTAAGGAATATCCCCTTTGTAATGGAGCTCCCCCACCCATTTAGAGCTGCTTGAGTGGCCCTACATCAGCCCTACTCCTGGTGTAGAGGGGTGCACTGGAGGAAGCAAAGGCCAGGAAAAGATGTTCAAAGTGGAGGGAGGGAGAGTGGCTGGAGCAATCTGCACTCTGGCTCTTTGCTATTTCCCCCAGCCTATAGGAGGCATAAGAAGTAGAGCATAACTTCAAACAGTCATCAGGCTGCCCTAATTTATATGGGGGGGGAGCAGGGTCCTGAAAAGCCCTAGACTATGGACGACAAAAAGTAGCTTAAAGCTTCCTTTGTTATGTTCCCACAAATAGACATGCCTACGCAGAATGCAGGCACGGGGCAGTGCTACAGTAATACAAATAAATAATAAGAATGACACAGAACAAGGGAACTCCTGAGTGCAGTGTTCAGCAATCATTTTGTTCCTAGAGCTCAGTGCACTCAGAGTCTACACACACACACACACATATATACTGTGATATCCTATGGAGACTTGACTTTTGTTCTTTCTCGTTTTGTCATTCTCTGAGGCTAGTATTCTGCCACCCTCACTCACGATGAGTAGTAGTATTGTACTCACTCATGCGTGTAGTGTCAATGGTCTGGCAAAGCTAGTAAATCTCTCCAGGACCTTGACAAATTTCTTAAGCCTCATTAGAGCCTCCAGGAAACCTTAGGAAGGTTATCCTAGCCCAGAGATTGGCAAACTACGGCCCGGAGGCCACATCCGGCCCTCCAGATATTTTAATTCAGCTCTCGAGCTCCCGCCAGGAAGCAGGTTCTGGGGCTTGCCCCATTCTGGAGCTCTAGCTGGGGAACAAGGTCGGGGTCTTGCCCCACTCTGCACGGCTCCGGGAAGCAGCGGCACATCCCCACTCCAGCTCTTATGCGTAGGGTCAGCCAGGGGGCTTCACACGCTGTCCCCACCCCAAGTGCCACCCTTGCAGCTCCCATTGGTCGGGAACCACACCCAATGAGAGCTGCAGGGCCAGCGCCTGAGCACAGGGCAGCGCACAGAGCTGCCTGGCCGCGCCTCTGCCTAGGAGCTGGAGAGGGGATATACCGCTATTTCTGGGAGCTGCTTGAGGTAAGCGCCACCCAGAGCCTGCCTCCTGACCCTCCCCATGCCCAACCCCCCTGTCCCAGCCCTGATCCCCGTCCTGTCCTCCAAACCCTTGGTTCCAGCCCGGAGCACCTTCCTGCACCCCAACTCCTCACCCCAGCCCCACCCCAGAGACCACACCCCCAGCTGGAGCCCTCACGCGCTTCTGCACCCCAACCCCCAATTTTGTGAGCATTCATGGCCCGCCTTACAATTTCCATACTCAGATGTGGCCCTCATGCCAAAAAGTTTGCCCACTCCTGTCCTAGCCCAACCTGCCAACCTAATGTTCCTAGTTCAACATTTAATAATGATTCTAAATTTGACTGTAAAGTTCAGAAATTCAGAGCTGTGCCCTACTCGTTTGGCTAAATGAATCCTGAAACTTAATCTGAATTATCTTCTAGTTTCCATTTACTAGCTAGTATCTTGCAGAAAGGTGTTAGAAGTTGATAACTGTGAAAAACACCTTTTTAAAAAACAAAAACAAACCATCTAATTTATAAGCAGTTTGATTGTTCAATTGTGGAAATATTCTCCATTCTCTACTGATTATTAGAACATTAACATTTGATAGGGTTAAAAAAAATGAGATAAATTATGCATCAAGGCCAAATCCATGCACTAATTGATGTAGGTGAGGCAGAAATTTCCCCTGTGGGTAAGTTATTCCATAATTGTTACTCTGGGGTTTCTTGCATCTTCCTCTGAAGCATCTGATACTGGGTGAGGTGAATCAAGTATGGGAATTCTATGTTCCTATTACCCTGTGATGAACTCCATGTCCCACAGGAGCATGTGTTGTGGGGAAGAAGAAATGGGCATTGTATTCGTATGTTTTCCTATTTAAAACAAAGGCATTCACCCTCTAAACAAAAAGATTATCTCATAATCAGCATTAAGAAGGCAAGCAGAATCAATGGACAAACAATCTTATATTAAGTGTGTTTTGTTGGGGGGGGGGAGTATATTTTGTTCCTGCAATATGTACTGAGTAAATGGATGTGCAGTGTCCATCTTGAAGTGAGGGTGTGTGTATGAGGGATCTTATTCCCCAGGAAATGTTTGCAAAGTTAGGGATCTTCTTCCCCAGGAAATGTTTGCAAAGAACCTGTTCTTTGGTTCCATATAGTCCACTGAAAAGCCCAACATTCTGCTGTTTAGTGGTATTTCTATGAAACCCAGGGATAAATCATCTCTAGAAGGGGAGACCAAGCAGTATCCAGACAGAGGGTAAATGCCTTTGTCAGAGGCAGAAAATCATTCCAGCCTTCATCTCCATTTGGCGGTGGAATAAAGGGCTCCCACAACACCTTAAACTACACATTCGGCATATTGCAAGTGGGGTATTTCAGTCCCAAACACAGGGTTTATTGTATTTAGTAGTGAGCCTATGAAAACTAATGTACCATTGTGACCCTCTGTACCTCGGGGAAACACCCTACACCCCCATGTTCTTCTTTATAAAATGATTGTGTGGTATCCAATGCAAAGTTTGTCATGTTGGGTGTCCTTGGAAGGCTGATGATACACTGAGCATGGTTGTTATAGTGATGTTATAGTAATTGTTACAGTAATGTTATAGGTTATAATTTCATGTGTACAGTTATGAGGCTGAAAATGTATCCTCATGGCTTAAAGCAAGCCCAGGCAAAAACTCTCCAAGAACAGAGAGGCAGTTCACACCTCATCAGGGCACGTATGGGACAAACCCAGCCCAGCCTCACAGGAACAAAGGACACTGGCCTAGGCAACAACAAAAGGATCTGTTAGACCTTGGCTACACTTGCGGATTCACAGCGCTGCCACGGCAGCGCTGTGAAGCGCAAGTGTAGTCTCGCTGCCAGCGCTGCAAGAGCTCTCTTGCAGTGCTGCAAGTACTCCACCTCTCCGAGGGGAATAGCTTGCAGCGCTGTGAGCGAGTGTGCAGCACGGCAGGCACTGATTACACTGGCGCTTTACAGCGCTGCACTCGCTGCGCTCAGGGGGGTGTTTTTTCACACCCCTGAGCGCAGCAAGTGCAGCACTGTGAATTGCCAGTGTAGCTAAGGCCTTGGACTCTGAACGAGTCACCCCCCTGCCTTTGGTCAGTTTGGGACTGCAATGAGATAATGCTCACCTGATTCTGAAAGGCGGGGGGGGGAGGGGAGGGAAGCCAAGGGGAAGAAAGGACATGATAAAAGGGAGAGACATTTATTTGCCATGCTCTCTCTCTCTTCCCCCTACATCTACAGACACCACACCCAGCGACTGAAGCTATGATCAAAGGGGAGAGCCTGGCTGAAGAGCAACCAGCCAGCCCGTGGTGAGAAGCATCTAAGTTTGTAAGGGCAGTGAAAGTGTTAAGATCAGCTTAGAATACATTTTGCTTTTATTTCATTTGACCAAATCTGACTTGTTATGTTTTGACTTATAATCACTTAAAATCTATCTTTATAGTTAATAAATCTGTTTGTTTATTCTACCTGAAGCAGTGTGTTTGGTTTGAAGCATGAAAGAGACTCCCCTTGGAATAACAAGCCTGGTACATATCAGTTTCTTTGTTAAATTGATGAACGTATATAAGCTTGCAGTGTCCAGCAGGCATAACTGGACACTGCAAGACGGAGGTTCCTAGGGTTGTGTCTGGGACCGGAGATATTGGCTAGTGTCATTTGATTGCAAGTAGCTGGGAGCAGCTTACGTGCCAGAGGCTGTGAGTGAACACCTGTGGGGGTTCTCACAGCAGAGCAGGGTAAGGCTGGCTCCCAGAGTTAAGGATTGGAGTGACCTAGCAGATCACCAGTACAGACAACACCAGAGGGGAACGTCACAACCATATTTCCCTCATTCGCTGGTATACTGAGAATATGTCACATGGGATCTTACTTCCAGCTCTTCATAAGCCCTTTTCCCAACAGGAATTGGAGGCACTTGGGCCTGATTCCTCTTTCACTTACACTGCTGTAAATCAGGAGGAACTCCAGGAATTACCCTGGGGTTAGTTAGAAGAGAATTAGGGCTCAGAATTAGAAATCTGATGAGGTTCAACAAGGACAAGTGCAGAGTCCTGCACTTAGGAAGGAAGAATCCCATGCACCACTACAGGCTGGGGACCAACTGGCTAACAGCAGTTCTGCAGAAAAGGACCTGGGGATTACAGTAGATGAGAAGCTGGATATGAGTCAGCAGTATTCCCTTGTCGCCAAGAAGGCCAACGGCATATTGGGCTGTATTAGTAGGAGCATTGCCAGCAAATTGAGGGAAGTGATTATTCCCCTATATTCCACATTGGTGAGGCCACACCTGGAGTATTGCATCCAGTTTTGGTCCCCCCACTACAAGAAGGATGTGGACAAATTGGAGAAAGTCCAGCAGAGGGCAACAAAAACGATTAGGGGGCTGGGGCACATGATTTACGAGGAGAGGCTGAGGGAACTGGGGTTATTTAGTCTGCAGAAGAGAAGAGTGAGGGGGGATTTGATAGCAGCTTTCAACTACCTGAAGGGGGGTTCCAAAGAGGATGGAGGTAGGCTGTTCTCAGTGGTGGTAGATGACAGAACAAGAAGCAATGGTCTCAAGTTGCAGTGTGGGAGGTCTAGGTTGGATATTAGGAAACACTATTTCACTAGGAGGGTGGTGAAACACTGGGATGGGTTACCTAGGGAGGTGGTGGAATCTCCATTCTTAGAGGTTTTTAAGGTCAGGCTTGACAAAGCCCTGCTGGGATGATTTAGTTGGTATTGGTCCTGCTTTGAGCAGGGGATTGGACTAGATGACCTCCTGAGGTTCTTCCAATCCTAATATTCTATTCTATTTTATAATATTCTATCTCACTGCTTTCCTCCTCTCCTGAATGTTGTTCTGCTTCCTTCATCTGACCCCACATTAGGGTGACCAGATGTCTTGATTTTATAGGGCCAGTCCCAATATTGGGGATTTTGCCTTATATAGATGCCTATCCCCTTCGGGGGCCAGATTTTTCACACTTGCTGTCTGGTCACCCTACCCCATATAGATCTGAACTTGCATCTTTTAGTCCAGAGACACTGGGCAGGATTCACCCTTGTGCAGTGGGGGCAGAGCGCGGGTAAAGCGCTGCTCACTCAGATGGGAAGGGGGGAGACTGAGGAGACAAGGCGATGGGGGGTAATGGGGAATCGGGTCCGTGCTGAAATATTAAGAGGATCGTCCCAGCTCTAAGGTGCTTTGCCTCTTTAAGACGCTCCTGCCCAGGCTGCACACGCGTGGCCTCAGAGGGGAGGGGAAGGGGGAGCCCTGGGCTGCTGCTAGGGGCTCCCGGAACCATCGCATCCCTGCCCGGGGGGTGTCAGCGCTCGGCGCCCGCGGAGTGTGGCCAGCGCTCCCGGTGCTGTAGTTGTTGGGGTCCGCGCCGGGGTAAGTGGGGGGCATGTAGCAGGGTGGAGGGGCAGCAGCCGGGTTAACCCAGAGGTGGCCGGAGGAGAGCAGAGGCTGCTCTGCGGCCATCTTACTCAGCAGCTCCCCAGGAGCGACTGAAGTTTCTTACCAGTTCATCGGGGGGGCGGAAAGGAAAGATTGAAAGGTGGGACTAAACCGAAGGAAGGCAAGTGTGAGCAGTTAACGGCAAGGGCTGCTGAGACCGGCTGTGCGATGCCCGCTCCTGCTTCAGCGACACCCCCCGTGCTCTGCTCCCCTCTCCCCCCTTTCCTCTCCCTTCCCTGGGCTAGACTGGGGCTGCAGCGTTACTGTAGTATCCTTGCTTTCCCCTCTGCCTGCCTGCCTGCCCCAGCACCCAACCCCAACTTAAAGCTGAACTCTGCAGCCTTGAATGAGCTCCCTGCTCTCCCCTGTATTCTCTGCTCCCCGGCATGACAGGAGTTCCCCTTGCTCTCCCTTATTCTGTGCCCCCTCTCTTCTGCTCCTGCAGATGAGTGCTGCAAATACAGGCTCTTCCCATTCCCCCCCCAAGCTCTGCTCCCCAGCTCCAGCCTGCCTTGCAGGCAATACAAAGGTTCCCCTGGTTCTCTTTCCCCCTGTGATCTGCTCCCAAACTCAGGTACCCTGTCTTGGAGCATTATAAGCATTCTCCACCTTTCTCCTCTACTCCCCTCAGAATGCACTTCAGCCTTATAACACTTCATCTTCTTGTATTTTTCTTCATATTCTGAATATTGTGCCAACAGTAAGTGAGATGTTAGTTGGCAGTTCTCATGTATACAGCTAGAAAGTGAGATCACCAGTTATCTGTCTAATGTTCCTTTGGGGATACAGCTCCTGTTTCCATACAGTACTAGTAACCTGCTGATGCTTTAGATGTATATTTTCTATGATAAAAGTCTAGAAGGAATCCTTAAATCTGACTGGCTTTGAAAAGTCAAAGGGTGTCGATATCCTGGCAGTACCTCAGAACCAGTTGGTAGTGGCTGACTTCAAAATGCCATTAAAAACTGACATTCGTTGATGTCTTAATAGAAGCATTTTAAATATTACAGACCGCAGGGCTCTGTTAGAAGTTAAAGGCTATGTGAGAAGCTAGCTACTCTCCATCTGCAGGGTTTTACACGCTCAGCTTTCCGCATGTCCAAATAAAAGTATTAAGTCTTCTCACTTGCACTGATGTGACTCCTCTAACTTCAGTAGAGTCCCACACCTGGCATGAGCATTATGCCAGCGGTTCTCAAACTTTTTTTTACTGATGTCCCCTTTCACACAGCAAGCCTTTGAGTATGACCCCCTTTATAAATTAAAAACACTTTTTTATATATTTAACACTATTATAAATGCTGGAAGCAAAACGGGGTTGGGGTGGAGGTTGACAGCTCACGACCCCCATGTAATAACCTCGTGATCCCCTGAGGGGTCCCAACCCCCAGTTTGAGAACCCCTGCATTAGGCCCATACCCTTTTAAAGGGATAAGCTCTCATTTATCCTGATGTGAATCCAGAGCAATTCTATTGGTGCTATGCCTGTAGGGTTTGGGGGGGGGGGGGGGGGGGGGGGGGGGCTGGGAGAGAAAGAGGAGAGAGTGTTTTGTTTCCCCCCTCTCCACCCACACACATGCTCACAGGGTACTATGATGATGACAGCAGTATAAAAATATAGATTTAGACTAGATTTAGGTAGGGGTACATTCAGAGGGAGCAAGTACCTCTCTTTAACATCAGTGACTGCTTCATCTGAAATTTATTTTTTAAAGGGACACTGCCAACATGTTTTTATAAATAGAATTTTTTTTTAAATCTATGTTCTTTTAAATAACTATTTTAAGCTTCTTTTAAATAACCAATTGTTTTTCAATTAAAAGAAATGTCCTTTATAAAAGTTTTTCTGTTTCCTTGCCGATGCAAGGGAGAAACTGACTAAGGTCCTGATCCTGCAAATGTATCTATTCAGGTCAGTCTCTGCATGTGTGCAGAGAAAGTTGCAGGATTAGATTCTAAATAACTGGCCATTCAAGAGAACAGATGGGGGGAAGGGGTGTTAAAATGATGATTTTTGCTACCTTTTTCAGTTAGAGCCATTTTAGGTGTAGCTTGGAATTATAGAAGGTAGACAATGTTCAGGCTGAAATGTGACTTTCAAATTGATGGTGCCTCTTTGAAAAAGAAAATAGGGTCATTTTACCATAAAAGAAGGTTGGTTTCCTCTGCTAACTATTTCCCCCCCCCCCCCCCTCTGATATCTTATACGTTTAGCTTGTTGATGGCAGTTAAATGTTTCTGGCATTCTCAAATCTATAGCTCTAGGACAGACCACAGGTGTATTTGATGTCAACTTGATACTTGTGTGTTCCTGGCCAAAGCAGTCAATTGGATGTCAGTGGCAGAACACTAATAAAATCATGATAAAGTACTTTTTAGTTTTCCACTGTATGTTGCAATTCAATTATTAGATGTTTCTCAGTAATGGGAGAATTTGCATCAGCAGTGTTGCAGGAACACAGGAATAAAAAAAAGGATGGGGGATAAGCACAGAGGAACCCTGTATAGCACTAAGAGTGGCTTGCAAGCAATGGGTGGCAGACTCAGTCAGCTATGCCTGCCTGCTTCCTGTGAGCTCCTGTTGCCTCTGGAAATTCCTTCCCCAGCCCGTTCTCAGTGAAATCAGAATGATTTAAAATAAAATAACGGAGTGTAAAAAAGATTGTAGATGGTATGACTTGCTGTAAATGAATCTTGTTTTGTTAAGAACAGTAAATGCTGTTTCTGAGGCTCCATGGATTAAAATTAGAGCTGTGTGTATGGGCTGTCAGCAGAGAAAATGAGTGATTTATCAAAACCATTTTAAATATTGGCTGTCCCTCTGTGCCAATTTAAGGTGAAATACCTCCCAATGCAGACAGACTGCATGGACCCCTCTATATCACTTTAGCTCCTACTTTCTGACTTAGCAAATTACTTAAACCCATGCTTCATTTTAAGCATGTGAATAGGCCCATTGAATTCATTGGGGCAAGTCACCTGCTTAAAGTTAAGCATGTGCTCAAGTATTTTGTTTGCTGAACTGGAGCCTCACAAGCCAATGCAGTTTGGGGGTGAATTTCACCCTTATGGAGCAAGCTATGATCTGACAGTGCGTTAAAACTTAAAATGCATATATCTCAGCTATTGTATAGAAATTTCTGCAGCGTTAGGAAGGAAGTTGAAGGTACAATACAAAACCCATTTATCCAATGTGCTTTTTAAAAAAAATCTTTCTGAACCCACAGGCTCTTCATTTTAGGGTTAGATTTTCAAAAAGATGTATTCATCTGTGGAAAAGTGGCAACTGAGCATCTATTTAGAGCTGCAATTGTGTGTACTGTAAATTTTTTTGACAGGTGGCATTTAATAATAAACTATTATATACCCAATAGAGAGCTCAGTGAGTCTGTGAGTAAAATTTTAATTTTGTCATCATTGGTGTTCCAGCTGGATACTTTGATTTATGGAGTTATGCAAATGAAAAGCGGTGTCATTCTGTTTTCTGTTTACTGCTCCTTTAAACATAGAGGAGTGTCTCCTCTCCACCCTCTCCTTGCCACTGCCTATTGCAAGGGCTGCTATAAAGCAGCTGCCATTTGCATTAAATTTCAGATATAGAGTGTTATAGAGTGAGACTCTCTCTCTCCAGCTGACTTCATATTTGTTCTTTCTTTTATCATTGTCATTTTCCTTAATCTGAAATAAAACGGATCTAGTTGGAGAAATACATCTGTGCTTTGTTTGTGGGAATCCATAACTGGCATCCAGATTTAGTTGATCAGTTCATGGTAGAGTGTGCGAAACATTTGCACTGAACCTATTAAAGCCAGGCATGGATTTGGGGTTTGCCACACTTGTGAACCTCAGCCCATAAATTTCATGAGGGTCCTTAAAGTGTTGATAGAAACGTCTCGCCATAAAGAGCCCTGCAACACCTCACCTTTTGACTCCAGCGTTGCCTTTTGTCTTGCACCATCATGGCTAGAAAGGGCAGCTGGGCTCATGGAATAAAGTTGGAGAAGGAGAGAAAAGGCAACGAAAAACTGGGACACCCAAAACCAAGTCCTCTCCTTCCATTCCGTTCTGTTGCATCCTCCCCACCCTCATCCACCTAAACCTGGCCTTTTCAAACAAGAAACTAAACTTGGAATGAGACTTGATGAAGTCTGCAGTTCAGTTTCCAGTAAAGATACCCTATAGAGCTCTCCAGTCAATTCCCCTCAGTGCAGCAGCCGAGCTGCGTGGGGAAGAGCCATTTCTGTTTGAAGTCCTGCTTGCTAGCACTTCTGCAGCAGTACTTCAAAAGACAAACCGGTGCTTTCCAGCCCAGGCCACCCCACTAGACAATCTGCTGGGCTGCTTAAGTGTAGGAAGCTGAACTAGGAGCTGTATTAAGGCTCTGAATTGAGTTTCTTGATTGAAAAGGGCAAATTTAGGGGGCGGATGAGAAGGGGGAGGCAGCAAGGAAAGGTTTGTGTGAAAGATGAGTGGCAGTTTTAAAGTGCTTTTTTTTCCTTTTCAACCTCTATTCCTTTTAGTCCAGCCCTCTCATGATGTGCTGGAGAGAGCTCTGGGTTGAGGGGGTGGGAAGGGAAGACTTGCAAGAGCCTCTTTCTAATACTTCACCTTCAGAAGGAAGGGAAGATTGGGTGATTCCCTCACTTCCAGTGGAATCACCCCATTTCTGGGCATCACTAGATCTTCCCTGCCAAAGGGAACTTACCACTGATTCTGAAAAGCCAATGTTTTGCCTTTGAATGCATCGGATGTCAGGTAGTTGGTGTTTTTAAAAAAAGATGTCCCAGTGGAGCATGCTGCCTGGATTTCCCTTGCAACACCTGCTCTCACTCTTCACGTACAGGCCAGTGCTATTCAGTGGTGGTAACCATTTCCAGCAAAGTGCCCTGAATAGACAATTATTTTGGGTTGTTTTCCAGGTGGTGTTGCCTTGCTTCTTAGTTCTGCTTTTGAGACAGTGTTTAGGTGAAACTCGGGCTCCACTGACATCAGTGGAGTCAGCTATCACTCTTTGTGTTTAAACGGGAAAAGAAATCGATTCCCAAGGCCCTCAGAGCCACATCTCTGTCACAACACAGCACAGGCTAATAAGGGGACATTTTTGTGGAATCCTTTTATTAACATATTTGCAACTTAACTCTGCAGCTGTCTTTTCTGGCCCTTTTCAACTTGCTTTAAGTCCCACTGTTGTTATTATTTAACATCTATATTTACTCCGGGGGAGGAGGGATTCTGCACCACTGCACAATCGTTATGCACGCAGAATTTCCTTTCCCCCACAGAAATGGGCTGCAGTGCTCCTAGCTGCCACTAGGGGCCACTGGACCTGGCAGAGCCCAGCTCGCACATAGAGAAGGCAGGGAGCTAGAGGGTTCCTGTCAGCTGCAGGAGACAGCAATGGACAGGAAACTCCGTGCAAGCCTGGGACCGAGCATCAGGCTGTTTCTCTCTCTGGATCCCTGGGCTCTGGGGGGGAAGGGGTGCGGTTATCTGGGAAGGGGGGACCAGCACCTGGGCTTTCAGAGGGAGGGGTTGTGGGTGTATGGCCCCCCCGTCTGGCTCTGGGGGGAAAGGGGGCAGAGAAACAGGAACTGGGTTGTCATAGGGGTTTCTTTAACTCTCTATTCCTGGGGGAAATTTTGTGTGTGTCTGTATTCTTAGACATACTTGAGGACAGGAATTTTCAAATAAATTATCAAAATAAATGAAACTAGCATTATTATGTAATGTTATTTTGACAAATAAAATTTGCAGAATTTTGCAGAATTTTAATTTTTTGGGTGCAGAATGCCCCCAGGAATATATATTGCAATAGCACCTAGAGACATTAGCCAGGTCAGGGCCGTGTTAGGCACTGTATAAACAGAGTTATTGTCCCTGCATTAAGGCTCCTGGTTCCATTTCTTGAATGTCAGAGGGATAGTATTTTAATAAAACAGAAAATGATGGGAAATAGGTTAGAATGATATTATGAGAAACATACAAGAAATGTCTCCATCCTATTTCCTTTCAAATGATATAAAATAATGGACCTAGAGATGGAGATACATATTTTTTGTGGTGAAGTCCCCATTATACACCATTGGGTGTTAGGGCTTTCCTGATAATGTTACAGCTATGCACCATCAGTCAATCAGAACAAGGCTTTGGATAATCAAGTGTACTCAACCAGGCTCCACTTACACTTACGGCAAGCAGAAGGGTATAAACAAAGGGAAACCACGTTGGTTTCTGTTCTACAGGAATATGTGTTTGCTACATGAAAAATTAAAATGTGATTAGGGAAAGATAGCTTTTCTTTTCAATCAATGGAGAGATACTGACTAAACAAACTCCATTAAAAAGACAAGCTATTTTTAAATAGTTTGCAGTGGAGTCTCTTAATAAAAATTGAATTTAACTTTCTCCCTTTTGTCATGCCACCTATTTTGCCCAGTGGGGGGAAGGAGTGTAGTCTGCTGATTAGCAGAGGTGTGGGATTTAGGACTCACAGGTTCTTTCTCTCCCTCTGCCACTAACTCAATGTTTGATTTTGGTCAAGCCACTTAACTACTTTTTGCCTCAGTTTGCCCATCTGTAAAATGAATTGCAATACTTCACAAGTGTTCTGGAAAGCTTAATTAGTCAAGGTTTTTGAAAAGCTTAGAGAGCCGCACATGAAAGACAATATAGATTAGAATGTTTTCATATTTACTATTAGTTATACCAAGCCAGACTGTCCTCTGTAATAAACTAGCAACCTGTTTCTATTATAAAGTGTGTAAACATTTTGTTTTTATTTCTTCTTGACATGAAGCACTTCATATTTGTTGCGTTTATGATTCTTAATGGTTAGAGGTGCATAAAGTCTTAACTGGGATGTTTGCTTTTGGGAGTTTATAAAACCTAACGTTCTATAAGGTAATTAAAAAACCAAATTGCAAGTTTTACAGCAGCTGTAAAGCATGCAGCTCCCTAAAACAGGATATGGGGCTCTATATGCAGTGTTGTAATGCCCTACCTTGAGTATCTATTGGTTTAAGGGATCAGCTGGCAGAAAGCCGTATAAATAACTATTGATTGTTTTCTGGTGCTCTGAAAGAGGGAACACTTTTTTTTCCCCTGTGATTTCTGTTAAATGTGAAATTAATACCACTCTGTGCACTAATAAAAATAACACAATTCTGCATATATTAACTGTTTGGCCCAGTGCATATACCTATGTGTTTTGACCTGTTTGTATTCCTGCCTCATGAGTATTGATTATTTGCCCCAATGCAGTTCTATATGTTGTTTCAATATCTCTTTTTAAAAAAGAAAAAATGTTTATACTGCAAAATATTAGAAAAAGAATTCTCTGTTCACTTTTAAATTTGACAATAACATCAGGTTAGTTGCACAGAATCAGTAGTGATCAATGGACAGAGAATCACAAGATACATTTGTGATAAGAAGCAAAATCTAATCTAAAGTCTTTGTTGTTGTTGTTTTTAATTTAAAAGGAAATCTGTATTATCTCAGCAAACTGACCTCTCTATACTGCAGTATCTCAGCTGCCAATGTAACTTCTTTGACTCGTTTGATTATACTTGTTTAATCTCCCATGCCCTGTCTAGTTGATATACAGTTTCAACTTCTGACAAAAGCCAGTAGTCCAACTATTGGCCATCTTTGAATGAGCTCATCCAGGAATTAACCTTTTGGCTAATTATCACTGCCTGGGTTTGGGCCATAAATCTCGATATAACAGAATCCCATTCTTGCCTTGCTAAACGTAATTGAAAGGTAAATTTTCTAACTGAGCTTCCTTTGGAAAGGTGAATCGAGTGGCTTTTGTAATAGGCTGCCTGTTTTATTTCAGACTCTTATAACTGCCCATCCTCTCATACAGTCATGCATGCATGCAACTCTTAATTCACAGATGGGGATATTTTGCACTGTCTCTTTACAACCTGTGATTTTACCATTGAAGAACTGCTGATCAAAAATACCGAAATCTTCACATCATTCCAAATGTTGTACAATGTGTAATACATTTGAAATTACAAATCATGGCACAGAGTTGTCTGTCAGTTAATAAACTTGTTGCTCTGAGGACAATTTTCTTATGACCTAGGCATTTTATTGGATGTGAGTTATTAATATCTCTAATTGATTTCATAATTTTGTAATACTTGAGTTTTTCTAGATTTTTAAAGCGTGATTCTGTTCTGACAAGTGACTATGTAAAAATAGCATCTTGTTACCAAACAGACCTGCTGCTCCCTGTGTGTGTTCAGAGGCACATCTCCTCACTTTAGTGACTAAAATACATTTTTCTACTTTTCACACCTGTTCACTGTCCAGAGCCAGCACAGCTCAGAGAAAGCGAGCTGGATTCTGTGATCTTTCATATATCAAATAAATGGTTTACTAAATTCCAGGTTAAAGTTTAATCACTTACACCAGTGAAAATCCATGCCAATAGGATTGGTTTGCCGGGTGTCTCTAAAGACGTACGCTTAAAATAGAGCTCGCAAAATTTGTTTTATTTCCCAGAGCAGGGAATGAAGAGATTTATTTCTTCCAGAGAATCAAAGAGGACCCTTTAATTATCCCCTGATCCTTTGGATAGTTTGCATATAGAAATCTACAGATAAGGAGACTTGATTTATTTTTATCTTCTGGATTTTCATTTACATGTGCTTAATTAAAATGTAAGTCTGTATTGCTAGTAAAGAGCTGTTTTTTATCTAGCTTAGGGTCAGCAAAGTGGCTGATGAAGGCTGACCAGTGTTACGTGTCAGTAGATGAACAATAGAAAAAAAATGAAAGAAGTGACTGGGACACTACAGGCGGAGGGTTCTGAGTTACTTGGGAAAAGAATTCTCTGTAGAATATTCTCTAATAAACTTTTAAATCTGTTCTTAAAAAAAAAAAAAAAACCATTGGGGAATTGCAGTCTGTATATATTATGTGTGCTGCCCAACACGAAAATACTAACATCTCCCTATACGCTGTATGTTACCCCCAATGACCAATAACTGATGCTTCAAATTTTCTGTATCGTTTATTTTTCAAATATTATCTAATAAACTTTTAAATCTGGCTGGTGGGTCTCGTACACATGCTCAGGATCTAACTGATCACCATATTTGGGGTTGGGAAGGAATTTTCCCCTGGGTCAGATTGGCAAAGACCGTGGGGGTTTTTCACCTTCCTCTGCAGCCTGTGGCGTGGGTCACTTGCCGGTTAAACTAGTGTAAATGGTGGAGTCTCTGTAGCTTGAAGTCTTTAAATCATGATTTGAGGACTTCAGTAACTCAGCCAGAGGTTAGGGGTCTATTACAGGAGTGGGTGAGTCAGGTTCTGTGGCCTGCAATGTGCAGGAGGTCAGACTAGATGATTATAATGGTCCCTTCTGGTCTTAAAGTCTATGAGGCTATTTTAAATCTCATTGTTAATATGGTTTAAAACTCCGTGATCTTAAACTACCAAGTGCAAATGCATGACACTGTATGTCCCAGAATGAATAGTTAGGTGCTTTCATCTACACTCGATCAAGACCCAAATTCCTGACACTTCTTCTCTTAGAATGGGTTATGCAGCAAAACAAAAATAATGGAGAATGGGATTTCAAAAGATTTAAGGTTCATTTCATTCACATTTGTAATTCACAACAATTGTGGCCCTAGCCTCTGTTTGCCAGAAGCTGGGAATGGGCGACAGGGGATGGATCACTTGATGATTACCTGTACTGTTCCTTCCCTCTGGGGCACCTGGCATTGGCCACTGTCGGAAGACAGGATACTGGGCTAGATGGACCTTTGGTCTGACCCAGTATGGCCTTTCTTATGTAACACTAAGCAATGAGATAACACCAGGTTTATGCATAATGTAGGAGCTTTTAGGAGTGAAATGTCAGATGTATCTTGTAGTCAATTACAACTGAATAGTATTACCTGACAAGAAAAGAGAAGATCTTAAGTACGGAAAAGCTTTTGTCATCAAGATTTACTGGCAGCAGAACTGCATTGGCCAGATTTTCCTCATACCATTGTAACTCCATTGACTTCAATGGATTTGATCCTGATTCTGACTGAAGTGAGAGGAGAATCAGGCCCATCATTTTGAGGCAAGGCTACCCTTATAATAAAACACCTCAATGAGGCTCTGTAAAACCTGTGTAACTTTAGCGCCCTCGAGGCCAAGATGGAGTCTGCTCTGCAGGCAGCTCTGGCCAAGAGAGGGCGCGCGCAGGAATGCAGCAGGAGAAATCCCTTCCACCCCAGGGGCGCCTGTTCCAAACCCCCCAGAGTGAGCACCCACACCCATAGGAAAAGCACAATGGATATAACAAGGGAAATATTTATTTACAGAGGGGTGAGAGGAGAAAAACACAAGGGAAAATATAAGGGAGGGTAAAACAGGGTTGCATCCAAGCCAAGGCCCCACAGGCCCAGTGGTAGCACAGTCTGGAAGGGCAGACACTGAGCAATGTGTCTGCACACAGAGTTCAGGAGTCCTGAGCAAAGTTCCAGTCCGGTGGTGAGTCTTGGGTGCTCCTGATCGTCTTCGGCGCCAGTGAACTTTCCCCAGCAAACCCCTCCGGTGCCCTCTTCTGCTGCTCTCTGCAAAGCCACCCAGAGCGACCACCACCATTTAACTAGCTACAGCCTCCCTCCTTGTTCCCAGTCCAGAGTCAGAAGCCCCAGTACTAACAGCCCCATACAGCTCTGGGCAGCCGTGATCCTGGGTCCAGCTCCGGCCTGTCCTTCTCGGGTGATTCCTCCCTGGCACAGTGCTCCTCCTGGCTCCTGTCCTGGGGTGTCCCCGATCGGCCCTGTCCGTCCCAGGCCTCAGGCAGGTTCTCCCTCCTTCACTTTTCCAGGGCCTCCAGCTGCCTCTCCCTCTCCCTGGAGCTCCAGCGCTGCCCCCTGGAGTTTCCCTCCTTTTTTCTTATTCTCCCACTCCCCCTTAGGAAAAAGATTTAAAGGGGCCATGCTCTCTAAACCCCAAAGGGGTTACACCTGTTTAAATACTTAGGCCATTTTGGGGTTATGTCCCAAAAACTAAGAGTAAAAGGGCATAAAACGGATTTGAAAGTTACTTTTCTTCCATTGTAGGATTCCTTACTTAAGTCATTAGATGAGCTTTCTTGGTAGCCAGTCTGTGTTACTGGAAATGCCATTAAGCATGAGCCTGGCCTCTTTCAGAAAAAGTTGCAAGAAGCACCTCTTTGCCCAGAGTGTCCCAATAATTGAACAAAGCACTTAAGCATTTATTTAACTTTAAGCACACTTGCTGAAGTGCTCTATTGGATCGAGGCCCACATCTTGGTTTTGTAACTGACTTGCAGAACTGCATGCATCAAGAAAATAGGGTGTTTGGTAGGGTTACCAAAGAGGATGGGAGGAGTCCCGCCCCCGTCCAGCTCTAGCCCCACCCCTGCCCCTTCCACTCCCTCCCACTTCCCGCCCCCCTCAGGACCCCCAACCCTCCCCCTGCTCCTTGTCCCCTGACTGCCCCCTCCTGGGACCCCTGCCCCTAACTGCCCCCCAGGACTCCACCCCCTACCTAAGCCTCCCTGCTCCTTGTTCCCTGACTGCCCCCTCGTGAGACTCCCCCCCACACCCTAACTGCCCCCCCAGGACCCTACCCCCTACCTATACCCTGACTGCCCAAAACCTTATCCACACCCCCACCCCCAGAAAGCCCCCCCCCGAACTCCCGACCACCCCCGCTCCCTATCTCTTGACTGCCCCCTCCAGAACCTCCCTGCCCCTTCTCCGACCCCCTGGCCCCCTTACCCTGCCACTCAGACCAGCGTGCCGGGGAGGAGGAGCAGGGGGAGGAGCTCCAGACTGCCGGTGCGAACTGCCGGCTGGTGATCTGCGAATACAGGGAGGAAGTGATCTCAGCTGCAGGGGAGAGGAGGAGGGGCTCTCTCTCACTGTCGGAGCCCCATGTAAGTGGCACCATCCGGCCGGCTGCCCTGTCAGCAGCGTGCGCTCTGCATGGGGGGGAAGTCCGGACATTTACAGATTCCCCCCGGATGCTATTTTTTAACTCTAAAAGCCGGACATGTCCGGGGAAATCCGGGGGAATGGTAACCCTAGTGTTTGGTCTCGCTCAATGAGACCTTAAAAATGAGAGGAAGAGTCAGAGCATGCTAAATTCTGCCCTCATTTAAGGGACAGCAGAATTTGGCTCAGTAAAAAATCGCTTGCTGCATCACAAGACGGCCCCAAAATATGTTGCTATTTTTCTTTTCAAACCCTTGAACACCTTCCTCCCTATTACCATAACATTTCCCAACACCTCACAGATACTGTCTATCAGTATTCCATGCTATAAGTGAATTTGCCTTTTCCCTTATTCAGCCCAGACTAAGATCATTCCAGATAGTATGAACCCATCTGTGCATGAAGTACAGGAATGAGACAGTGTCATATTCTCGGTGGGTCTGCACTTCCATGAGAACTTTATTTTACTTCTCTAAATGTCTTTGTGAAGATTTTTTTCCTGGCCAGGAGATATTAACTGAGATCTGTAAGAACAGGGAACAAATCTGAGTGACTATGCTAATGAGGTGATGTATTCTTAATAGGGAAGTGACTACATTAATAATTGTGTTAAGTCTCTGAGTGTGCCTGAATATCTGAACTAGATGTGTCCAGAAGTCTGAGCAGATGCAGAGTGAGCTGACTGACCAGACTGTTAATAAGGACTGTGGTTGCGCTCTAGCCAACTAGCCTTTTAAGAGCTTCCCCAGAAGTTCCTTCTTCAGAGCTGTGTTTACGCTGCTGTAGGTTGGCATCAACAGTTCAGGTTATTCTTCAAGAAATATGGATTACACACTCTGCTCCTTCTGCTACATTGTAAAAAGAGCAGACCATGGCCATCTCCTTTTTGGTGCAAAGGTCTGAATGCAGAACCACTTCTGTAGGCAGGGCCTGATTTAGGGGCAGACGACCGAGGCGGCCACTTGGGATGCCAGGCTTGCGGGGGGGTGCCAGGCTCAGGATGCTGTTTTTGTTGTTAGCAACAAAAGGGAAAATAGAAGGTTTGAAGTAAAATGTTTCAGGTATTCCATATGTGGATTCATTTTTCACTAACCTCCTAGAATTCTCTGGACCTTTGTAGAATCTCGTGGAACCTTCCAGACTTTCTGAGAACTACATTTTCCTCGAACCTCCTAGACTATTGTCCGCCATGCCCTTGTGGGTATGAAAGGGTGGGGCGTCGGTTCTGAGGGTAGAGATGAGGTGATGGGAAGCTTGGAAGAAAAATCCATCAAAGAAAGGTTCAGACAAATGAAGCACCACAAGAAGACCTAGAGGTTTTTGTATGACCTTTATAAGCTGCAGACAGGAAAACACCCTTGAACAATTGTGCAGACCTTCACCAGATGCTGACATATAGGGAATGTTCGGACGTCAATGATAAAGACCTCTATGTCGATTACACATTTCCCCCGCCTACTGTTATTCACACCTTCTTATCAACTGTTGGAAATGGGCCATCCTGATTATCACTACAAAAGTTTTTTTCTCCTGCTGATAATAGTCCATCTTAACTGATTACTCTCATTATAGTTAGTATGGCAACATCCATTTTTTCATGTCCTCTGTGTATATATATCTTCCTACTATATTTTCCACTGCATACATCCGATGAAGTGGGTTTTAGCCCACGAAAGCTTATGCTCAAATAAATTTGTTAGTCTCTAAGGTGCCACAAGTACTCCTCATTCTCTCCACTCCAAGTATTCCAGTTCATTCATGATGCAGAACTGAAAGACACTTTTCCTAATGTGTGGATAGCTTTGAGGATTCTGCTCATACTGCTGGTCGCAGTCGCGAATGGTGAGTGCAGGTTTTTGAAGCTCAGGCTCATTAAAACATATCTTTGATTGACGATGGCCGGCGAGAGACTCACATTGTTGCTATTTTATCTCTCGAAAATGCCACTGGCCAGTCTTTGGATCTCTCCGATGCTGTGCTTCAGTTTGCAAGGGCAAAAGCGAGAAAAGCGACCTTTTGAACTAAAGGACTAGGATTAACATTCTAAGACTGTCACCTACTGTTACACTATTTAATACTGGTCCACCCAATGTTAGTGCACAGTTCAATTTCTTGATGTTAGTACATTTCAGTTATTCTTAACTAAAAACTTTCTGTAAGTTTTTATATTGCCTATGTATGCCATGAATAAATGCAGAGTTACAGATTCTAGCATGCAAATTTATCATCTTACATGACAGCGATAAATCATGTATGCAAATCATGCATCAAAGTCATGAACTGGGCTACAAATGCAATAAAAAATAAAGTATTTAAAAATTTAACAAATGGAGGCAGGGGCGCCATTTGTTCTAGGGCCGGCCCTGTCTACAGGCTCAGGTCTTGTCTCCTGATTTGTGACCCGCTAGTAAATAGAACATTTAAAACAAAAAAAAAATGTGAATATGAAGTAACTGGAATATCCATTTGCAGAAGGTCTCTTGTAAGGTATCATTACAAAGCTTATAACCTACCAAGTGTGTTCCTCCTGTTTGTTTGCATGTATTATTTCTATGTCTGGAGTCAGGAGAATAAGATATAAAGTTGTATTATTAATGTAAATATATTAAGTGGAAGCCATTAAGGGTACTTCAGAATCAATGAACTATAAATGGCTCAGTTACTTGCAAACCTTCCTGTATACATGTGGGCCAGCCCAGGAAGAATGGCGGCTGGGGTCTCACAGGAAATATGACCATGTCACCTGATAATGAAATCCATCTTAAATCTGGTACTTTTCCATTTAGAAGAAGGGGTGAGGACCCAGAGAGACAAAAGATTCCCGCCTTGTGCCAAATCTATAAAAGGGGGTGGAGCAGGACAAAGGGCTGCCAGTCATGAGAAAACCCCTAGTTACCACCTAAGATGTCTGTTGGAACTAACAAGGACTGTGCCAGGGGAAAGGATTGGGCCCAGACTAGGAAGGAGTCTAGTCTGTGAAAAGAAGCTTATTGGAACATCTCTGAGGGTGAAATATTACCTGTAATCAGTTTCTTAATGTATTAGGCTTGGACTTGCGTGTTTTTGCTTTATTTTGCTTGGTAACTTACTTTGTTCTGTCTGTTATTATTTGAAACCATTTAAATCCTACGTTTTATACTTAATAAAATCACTTTTGTTTATTAATTAACCCAGAGTAAGTGATTAATACCTGGGGGAGCAAACAGTTGTGTACATCTCTCTATCAGTGTTATAGAGGGCAGGCAATTTATGAGTTTATACAGAGTAAAATGGATTTATTGGGGGTTTGGATCCCATTGGGAGCTGGGTATCTGGGTGCTGAAGACAGGTAAACCTGCTGAGCTGTTTTCGGTTTAGTCTGCAGCTTTGGGGGCATGGCCCAGACCCTGGGTCTGTGTTGCAGCAGGCTAGCATGTCTGGGTCAACAAGACAGGGTTCTGGAGTCCCAAGCTGGCAGGGAAAACAGGCTCAGAGGTAATTTCAGCACGTCAGGTGACAGTCCCAAGGGTGTCTCTGTGACCAAACCTGTAACACTTGCATCTTTTTGCAGCTTTTCTAAGCCCTCAGGGGCAACATCTTCAGGAACAACTTCTTTGTTGTCTTTGACCTGGGTCCTGATCTTACACAGGTGTGTATCAACAGTGACTCAATTGAAAATAGAATTATATGGTGTAAACTTGCTGTAACCCGGATCAGGACTGTTTCCTTTTGATATTAGTGGGAATTCCATGTGTGAAATGAAGGTAGAATTTAGTCTTTCATGTTCAATGCCTTATGTAGTGGCAATTTTGTCTGATTTATGCAATTCCTACTCTCCTCCAGCCATTATTCCATGATGCCATACACTAGCCCATGCAAAGTAATCTGTAATCTTTTTGAGACTACCCTGTCATCTCCACCTTAATTTTAAACATATGCTTAAATCCCATTGTAGTCAATGGGACTCAAACATGCCCAAAGTTAAACATGTGCTAAAGGTCATTGTTGAATAGGTGTGGACTGCTCAGTCGGTGCCTATAAGTGGAGCTGAAATGCAGTGAAGGGAAGTGAAAGTCCAAAACCACTATAAACATGTTCCATTGTAATCCTTTTTTTTTTTTTTTTTTTGGCTGGGGATTTAGAAAATGTAGAAGACAGTACTAAATATTTAATACTGAGTAGGAGATTCTTCGTTTAAACCGGAGATGACCCAGAAAGCAAGAGAAATTCACAGGCTGAGCTTTACACAGCATTAAAATACACTTTGTAAAGGCACTAATTTTTGTCAAGAGAAGCCTTTTCCATGCCCACCATCCCCTTCCCTATCATGTGTTTGTGAAGATCCGAGTCCTTTTTCTGTGCTCGAGGAAAGAACATTGTGACAATACCTTGCAACCAAGAGACTGCTTTGGCCACCACTTTGGGATGCTCCTACCACCAGACAGTGTAGTCAACCTCAGTTTCAAGACTGGGCCTGTTTTGGTAGTAGTGTCATGTGTCGCAGGTCCCAGAAGCTGGCTGAGAGAGAGCCTTACTGTCTGCGCCCTTCCATCGCCCTACAAGGCTAGACAAGGAAACTACAGCTGACGCCCTGCAAACAGAGGATGCACAGTGGGATCAGCTGACCAGCAACAGGCAGCTAATTGGATACCTCATAGCATAAAGCTTCTTGTTCCTGCCACACCTCTTGTCTGAGCAACTAGTTGCTAGGCCTGCTGGTGGCCAGACCCCGGAGACCAAGTTCCTGCCTCCTCCCCTGGTTCCCGCTCCTTATTCCTGTTACAACCACTTATTCCTGGTTTCTGCTTCCTTGCCCTAACTCCATTTACTGACCCCAGCTTGACCCTGGGCATGATTTCTAGCTGTGACTCCAGCTGTGATCCTTGGTGTGGCTTCTAACCTTGATTCTATTCTAGGCTCTGACCACTAAGTCATACCACCCACAAACTGCTCTGCAGGCTTAAGTGGAATCTAAGTGGCATATGAAAGCCTAACATGCACCCTGTTCACTGGGAGCAGAAGGCCAAGCAGAGGTCCATGCACCATCATGTAACACCTTTTTTGAGGACTTAAGTGGTGCATATATCTTATGTGGGGCTTTTTACAGAAGGGTGAATTTCATCCTATATGTGGCTTTTCGATTGGGAGTGGGCAGCTTTTTACACAAATATTCAATGTGAGTTGACTTTCTTTTGAGCTAAGAGCTTATCTAGATGTGCAGTTAGTGCGTGGCAAGCTGGAATGTAAATCTACAGTGCACTAGCATGCTATGCATTAAATGTCCATGTGGACCTTGCTTCCATGCACTACAATTTCCTAGTGTGCATTGGCCTACTCTACCACCGTTTCAAAGCGGAAACTAAGAAAAAGCATACATTGTAATAGACAATTCCCCCTAAGGGTATGTCTACACTACCCGCCGGATCGGCGGGTAGTGATCGATCCAGCGGGGGTCGATTTATCGCACCCCCGAGTGCTTTCCCGTTGACTCCTGTACTCCACCGCCGTGAGAGGCACAGGCAGAGTCCACGGGGGAGCGGCAGCAGTCGACTCACCGCAGAGTAGGTCTAAGTACGTTGACGTAACTTAGATCGATCCCCTCCCCCCCCCCCCAGTGTAGACCAGGCATTTGAAAAGTATCACTTTAATAGAATCTTTTCTCTTTTCTTGTGGATGGCAGGATGGGTATCTGATGTCTCAGAACTCAGCAAGCTTGGACTTTCTGCAGCATTTGGACTGGATAGACGGGGCGTTTTGTTTTGTTTTATTTTATATGATGCAAATCGAACCCAAGCCAACTGTTGTTGAGGTTCAGAAAACTTTACAGTGAAGTGATAAATGTCAATTTGCAGATAGCCAAGATTTAAAAATGATAGAAGTGTTTAATCAGTTTAGATTGAAGTACCTAAGCCATTGAAGTGTCTTTATAGGAAATATTTACCTCCAGATAAGGGTAATGAAGCATTTCAGAGATGCTAGAGGATGTGTCATTAGCAACTTCAATAATAACCAAGGATTTTAATTTTCAGTTGCCACAGATCAATTGGAATATTCAAGCACTGAATGATGAAAAGGGAAGGGATTGTGTTAATGTTAACAGAGGATCCGTTTTTATATTCCGGTGTGTTAAGGGACAACTGGTGAGGGTTACAGTTTAGAATCTCCGCGCCTGTAAAGAATGTATTGTAAGGGAAGAAACTATAAAGGGTGCTGTCATTTGGGAATTGATTTGTATTGTCTTAGTGCCTAGGAGCCTCAATCCTGGACCAAGACCCCATTGTGCTAGGTGCTGTACAAACACAAAGCAAAACAGACAGTCCCTGCCCCAAATAACTTACAATCTCAGTAGTGATCTAAATAGGCTCATACTCTAATGTGGTTTCAAATTTCAGCTACTGGAAGTGATTTTTGGACACAAATAGAAGCAAATTAAATCAGTTAGGACTGAGTTCTAATCCTGATTCTGATAGTGTGTGACTGTGACCATCGCAATTTTCTGAATCCAGTTTTCCCATCTATAAACTGGTGGATGGTGGTTGTGGGAGGCTTTTAATTATTAGCCCTGCCCACTCAGCCTAAGTGCTGAGACTAAGTTTAGGTTATTTCCCAACTATCACCAGTAAATAAAAGTTTTGGAGGCCAAATTCTGCTATTGGTTACATCTACGCAACTCCATTGTCTTCGGTCGTTTCCCTTTTGTGACACCAATGTACAGGGCCAGCTCCAGCATTTCTGTCGCCCCAAGCAAAAAAAAAAAAGCCGCAATCACAATCGCGATCGGCGGCAGCAATTAGAAAAAGAAAAAAAAAAGCCGCGATCAGCGGCGGCAGTTCAGCAGCAGGTCCTTCGCTCCTAGAGGGAGTGAGGGACCTGCCGCCCCCGAATTGCTGCAGGTGCCGCCCCTCTCCCTTGGCCGCCCCAAGCACCAGCTTGTTAAGCTGGTGCCTGGAGCCGGCCCTGCCTATGTATGATGTCTTAAAGGAGATTCGTAGCATGAAATCCTGGCCCCATTGAAGTCAGTGGCAAAAGTCATTGACTTCAATGGGGCCAGGATTCACCTATGCATTTTAAGGCCGGAAGGAACCATTATGATCATCTTTTCTGACCTCGTGCATAGCACAGGCCATATAATTTTACCCAGTAGCCTAAGTTCCAATCTGTAGCACAGGTGTAACTGATTGAAACTTACTAAACGACTTTGGTGATGATGCACAAGAAGGAATAGAATCCAGCTCCCTTTCTGAATTGTGTGGGCTCTGCAGGGATAACAGGAATAAAAAGTAGTAAAAACTTATTTTTATGTTACATGTAAATAGATCTGACTCTGAATACACACAGAGCAGATCTGTTGAGTAGGAAGGTGCAATTTTTACATAATCACTTTCAAAATAGAACGTATCAAATTCCATATAGACATCTAATTTTTGCTTAAATACATTAGTACCATTTGACTCCACTACCTAAGTAGGATGTTCATTCCAGCTGTTCTCGTTAAAATAATACAATTTTAATTTCTGCTTACCTACAATGCCTCTTCACTTAAACCTGTGTTTCCTCTAATTCTGGTCTCCTCAATGTCCTCAGATCTTCAAGTTCAATTTTATAATCTTTTGAGAGTGTAATTACTTCAATCCCGTCCTCTCTGAAAACGAAGTATCCCCAATTTTTTTTTACAATCTCGTCTCATCCGTAAATCCATCCTTTCAACTTATCAATTTATTTGGCCTATGCTTACTGTCTTCTGCTTTGATGGTCAGAAATGGACACTGTATTTCAAATGCAATCTAATCAGTGCTATGTAAAATGACATGCTATCAATGATAGCACAATATCCTTGGATTAATATAATATACCCTTCATTGTTGCCTTCTTTACTACTAAATACAGTCAATCAAAAATGTAATGTTTGAGTCTACCAGTACACCCAGCACCTTTTCCTCTTTCACGTTAATTCATTTGATGTAATTTAAAACTGTATTTACTTTGGGCATTATTTCTTCCTAAGGGCATCATTTTACATTACATTTCATATTCCACCTCTGAGTCTGTTTGCCTAATCCATCCCTCTAAGTCTTAACTATTTTCTCTATTTTGATATTATCTGCATATTGTATCTGTGTCTGAACTAGTAATAAAAATACAAGACCAGTTCCTGTTGGTCAGTTGGCAATACCAGTTCCAGTACAGAACCCCATGGTGCTCTGCCTCACCAAATTCCACAAAGAATATATATCTTTAATTCCCATTCTGTTTTCTACCTACTAATCAGTCCCCAATTCA
The DNA here is from genome assembly GCF_027887155.1 of Malaclemys terrapin pileata. Classification (NCBI taxonomy): domain Eukaryota; kingdom Metazoa; phylum Chordata; order Testudines; family Emydidae; genus Malaclemys; species Malaclemys terrapin. Next base: position 133,882,658 of record NC_071505.1, read on the forward strand.
TTTTAATAATGTATTACCTAACTCAGTGGCTCTCAATCTTTCCAGACTACTGTACCTCTTTCAGGAGTCTGATTTGTCTTGTGTACTCCCAAGTTTCACCTCGCTTAAAAACTACTTGCTTACAAAATCAGACATAAAATACAGAATTGTCACAGCACACTATTACTGAAAAATTGCTTACTTTCTCATTTTTACCATATAGTTGTAAAATAAATCGATTGGAATATAAATATTGTACTTACATTTCAATGTATAATGTACAGAGCAGTATAAACAAGTCATTGTCGGTATTAAATTTTAGTTGTACTGACTTCACTAGTGCTTTTTATGTAGCCTGTTGTAAAACTAGGCAAATAACTAGATGAGTTGATGTACCCCCAAAAGACCTCAGTGTACCCCCCAGGGGTATACGTCCCCCTGGTTCAGAAGCACTGACCCAACCCATATTTTGTTGGTATACACATTAATACATTGTGTACAACTTCTGAAAATGTAGATGTTATGGAGAAGTGAAAATTCCTCCTATTATTCTGGTCAGTTACCTTCCTCTTGTAAACCTAATTGTATCACTTCTTGACCTCATCAGAATGAAACCAATCCACCTCAGAGTTCCAATGGCACATCTTATCCTGGGAAATAATGTTTCTAGAAAGCTTGGACCAAATCATACAAAGTTTCAGAGATACCAAGCTTTTAAAATTTCCCTGTCATTCACATTCTCCCAAAGCTTTTTTAGGCTAGAGATATTCCTGAGATAGATTAAACTGTATAAGGAATAGATAAGGTTGTCTCAGAATTTGTGTTTCTAATGTGGTGCAATGAGTTACTTGGATAATTTTAATTCAAGCATTTCCATACTTTGGAATGTTCTGTGTAGTTTATAAAGATGAACCTTAACTTGACATTTGCATATTATCATGTATGGTTTTTGAGTTCTCTTAAGGGTATTTCTTGTGATTGAAAGAATCCATCATTTAATTTAATCCTTAACTTCCGGTTAGCAAAATTTTTACTGGGAACATTAATACTTCCCATCTATCTAGACCAATGGTTCCCAAACTTGTTCCGCCGCTTGTGCAGGGAAAGCCCCTGGTGGGCCGGGCCGGTTTGTTTACCTGCCGCGTTCGCAGGTTCGGCCGATCGCGGCTCCCAGTGGCCACGGTTTGCTGCTCCAGGCCAAGGGGAGCTGCTGGAAGCGGCGGCCAGTACGTCCCTCGGCCCGCGACGCTTCCAGCAGCTCCCATTGGCCTGGAGCAGCGAACCGCAGCCACTGGGAGCCGCAATCGGTCGAACCTGCGGACGCGGCAGGTAAACAAACCGGCCTGGCCCACCAGGGGCTTTCCCTGCACAAGCGGCGGAACAAGTTTGGGAACCACTGATCTAAACTAATAGCTATATTTAACGTGATTGATCTTTCACAAATTCTTCTTTAATTTCAATCTTCTGATTTTAAGTATATATTTTATTGCATTTTACACCCAATTCACCCTACAGAGCCAACATACTTAGTGAGAAGGAGCTGGATTCTAGTCCTTCCTGTGTATCATCAACAAAATTGATGACTGAATTCCAAATACAGTACACTCCCATTATCTGAATTGCATCGGAGACATCCAAACATTCTGCATAACTGGGTGTTCGGCTAACCAGAAGTCCTATTAACTAACATAGGGCTACATGGGGGACCATGGTGTAGATTCAGATAACTAGGATTTTTGGTAAAGGAAAGCTGGATAATTAGAATTATACTGTAGTTACAGTTGTTTTAACCCACTGAAGGCAATGGGGGTTTTACATATGTGGCTGAGGACAATGGGGGTCACTAAAGATTTGCATGCAGAATCTTTATTCCTGGTGACGAAGTTTGCCAAAAGAAAAGAACCCAGCTTGCTGCTAAGAGCTCAATGTGAGTTTGCAGGGCTGGGAGTTAGAAAATATTCCGCCCCCCCTCTTTTTTTTGGGCAAATTGAGCATATTTGATACAGAAATCATCGAAACTTGGGGCCTCATAATGCCATTTTAAAGTCACTTTTCAGAGTAGAACCTCACTTTTAATTTTGTTCTAGAATAAAAGGGTGTGTCTCAGGGTTTTTAGGGGAGGAATAATCTGTTTGAAAATGTAAGGTGTATGTGTATATATATGTATATGTTTTTCTTTCTAGAGACTCCAACAATGTCCCATTTCAACAAAGCCGAGCAAGATGACTGGATGACTGTTTATCTGAAGTATCTCTTGTTTGTGTTTAATTTCTTCTTCTGGGTAAGTGTGACTTCTTGGTAATTCTGCGGAATAAACTTGTTATAAAGACACCTTTTGTTTGCTCACTTGTCTAACTTGAAATTACTTATTTAGGATTAAATTTGTTATGTTCTGCATAGTGGAACTGGAAGAAGGCATGGAGCTGGCTAGGTGGGTGCCCAACAGTTGTGTTCAGTGATGCTTCGTAGCCCCAAGGGATCATGATAAACTGGGTAGGGTTGTGGTTAGGCAGCATATGTTGCTGGTAACATCTGAGGTCCTGATTCAGCAGGTCATCTCTATTCAGCAAAGCATCCTTAACTTTAGGCAGGTGCTTAATCATTGACTACAATGGGACTTAAACAAATGCTTAAAGTACTTTGCTGAATAGATATGGACTTAAGCGTATATTTAAATGTTTTGAGTTGATATCAGTGGGAGTTAGGCTCCTAATATGCTTAGGCACTTAAGAAAATCCCACTAATCCTAAGTGACTTTCCCACAGGCACTCAGTATTTTAGTGACAAAGCTGCTCAGGGTACGTCTACAATGCTGTTAAACACCAGTGGCTATCCTGTGTCAGTTGACTCGGGCTCGCGGGGCTCGGGCTATGGGGCTGTTTAGTTGCCATGTAGACGCTTGGGCTGGAGCCCTGGCTCTGGGGGCCTCCCCGTCCCAAGGCCTGGGTTCCAGCCTGAGCCCGAATAGCTACACCACAGTTAAACAAACCCAAAGCGCGAGCCCGAGTCAGCTGACTCAGACCAGCCGCCGTGTTTAATTGCAGTGTAGATCTACCCTCTGGGTCAAATTGTGAACCCCTTGCTCATATTGGTGAGCACTGACTCCTCACGTAAATAATTACTCACCAGTGTGACCAAAAAGTTCACAGTCTGGCCCTAAGCAAATAAACCCCTCATCCGTTCACAGTCCTGTGTGTGCACTGAGTGAACAAGGACTCTGAGTATGCCTACTCTGCAATCAGAGGTATGGTAGCTTGCAGGAGTAGACAGACCTTAGCTAGCTTTCATTTAGCTAGCTCAGGTCCTGAAGCTGTGAAACTGCGGCAGTGCATGCTTCAGTGCAGGCTGTACAAGCCAGGGCCGGCTCTAGGTTTTTTGCCGCCCCAAGCAAAAAAAATTTTGACTGCCCCCCATCCCAGCCCTGGGCTCCTTGCCGCACCCCCCTGCTGCCCCAGCCCTGGGCTCTCCCCACCCACACCTCCTGCCACCCCAGCCCTGGGCTCTCTCACCCCTCCCCCCCCCCCCCCGTACCCTCCTTCCGCCGCAGCCCTGGGTCACTGGTAACTCACTCCCAGGGCAGGTCATTCAGCAGGAATTTTAGGTGAGCACATAACATAGAAAGGATTGGTTCCCATATGGTTACAGAACTGCAGTAAAGTGGAACAATTTTCAGCTTGTGTGATTGGAGGATATCTGGATGCATATTATAAGACTACAGAAGACTTATATTACAGAAGCAGCTTTTCCTCTCCTGGAATTGACACCTCCTCATCTATTATTGGGAGTGGACTACATCCACCCTGACTGAATTGGCCCTGTCAACACTGGTTCTCCACTTGGGAACACACTCCATGTGTCAGTATATAATGCCTGAATCTGTAACTTTCACTCTATGCATCCGAAGAAGTGAGGTTTTTACCCACAAAAGCTTATGCCCAAATAAATCTGTTAGTCTTTAAGGTGCCACCAGACTCCTTGTTGTTTTTGTAGATACAGACTAACACGGCTACCCCCTGATATTATAAGACAGACCTACATAAATGAGGAAAAGTTGAGGTGCCTTTATTATTCTTTTCTTCCATTCTTTCTTTCTATGGGGAATTTGCCAATGCACTATCACTGTCTTCCTTTTAAACAATCAAACAAACAAAAAGGCAATGGCTGTTGAAAATAGCAATTCCAGTCCTAATAACCACTGGGAAGCATTTCTTGCTCAATTTTATCCTACTTTTTCTACAGCAAGTTACAGTGGATCAGTATATTTGATTTGGGAGAAATGAAGTAACAGCTGCCCAAACTGAGCTTGAGCACTCCTGAATTTTGAGGTGTTGAAATCTGGAAGGCAGGTGCTGGGGCGGGGGCTGTGGCTCCGCGGGGGAGCACAGCAGCATGTATGCAGCAGTGTGTCTGGCGCTGCGCGGAGCCAGACATGCTGGTCTGAGTGGCACGGTAAGGGGGCTGGAGGGTTGGATGGGCGGAGATTTGGGGGGGCAGTCAGGGGCAGAGAGAAGGGGGGTTAGATGGGTCAGGGATTGTGGGGGCAGTCAGGGGACAGGCAGCAGTTGGATAGGCATTGGAGTCCCAGGGGTTTGTCAGGGGACAGGTAGGGGGTGAGGTCCTAGGGGGGAAGTTGGGGCGGTTTCAGGAGGGGGCAGTTGGGGACAAGCAGAAGGGAGGCTTAGATAGGGGGTGGGGTCCCAGGAGGGGGTGATCAGGGGGCTGGGGGGGTTGGATGGGTTGGGGTTTCTGTGGGGGGCAGTCGGAGGGGGTGGATGGTGGCAGGATGGGGCTACCCTTCCTCCCTGTGGAGTGTCCTGTTTTTTTAATGTTAACATATGGTATCCCTGCCCTTCAGAGTGCAGCTCTCCATTCATAGCAAGCGGCAGCATGAGGTCTCAGCTACCTCACTCCCTCCCCCTCTTTCCTGTTGGTAGTGGCCAAGGGAATGCTGGGAAATGTAGTTCTTTCCCTGCTCCAGGGCTGGCTCTATAGGCAGGGAGCTAACCAAGGAACTACAGCTCTCAGGGCCCCCTGTTGGTTCTCAGCTCCCATGCTGGATTCCTGCCGCCCCTGCAAATGGGCTCCCCCAAGCACGTGCTTGCTTTGCTGGTGCCTAGAGCCGCCCCTGTACAAGCCCACTTAGAACCCTAGATAGTCAATTATGGGGCTAGTCTGTGCTGAAGCACACACTGCTGTGGGTTCATTGCTCTGGACCCAAGCTGGCTAAATTAAAGCTAGCTCATGTATATCTACATGAGCTGCAATCCATAATTGCAGTATAGACATACCCTTAAAATCCCCTTATCAGGGTAAGGAGCTACTGTTGCTGCTTGGACTTTTATTTCTTCACTTACCCCTAATGACAGTGGCTGAACAGGACTGTGCATTTTGGGTTTTTTTTCTTAAGCCCTATTCATAGGAGACTTTACACTTTTTATTTATGGTTGCAATAGATGAATTGCTCTTTGAGCTGTATTTATATTTTTGATGTGTTATTTTACATAGGGTAAATTTGCCACATATATAGTTTGCCTTTTATTAAACAGTACCAAGGCCCACTTTGCATAATTGATATCTTTAGATTTTCTAAAAACTATTCCTAATTCTATTGGGCTCTGTTTAAAAGAGAACATTTGATTTCTTTGTGCTCTGTTCATCTCCATAAAAATGCCTTCTAACAGGTGGCTGAGAAAGGAAGGCGAGTGTGTAGAAAAGCATATAGTTCCTGATTCCACAGGACCTGAAAGTTGTGGGGTTAAATGAAGGGCTTCCCTTGCTTCCTCACTATTGTCAGAATCACTTTTATCCACAGCTTACTTGGAGGCTTTTCATGCCACTCACATATTGCGTCTGTTCACTCTATCCCTTAGTACATCATTATATTTAATCTTAACAGCTGTTCAAGCTTTCGAATCTTCTTTTGATCTACTTGACTCCAAATAGAACGTGGTGGTTCTTATATCAATTTCTTTCGAAAAAGATGTTAAAAAGCTGTGTGCAAAAACTAATGAACTGCAAATTATATCTGATAGTTTGAAGACGAGTGGGTGTGTTAATAAAGGACAATCCACTACACCACATGAAAGAAGAGGTTTTTGAAAATCATACTTAAGCTTTTAGTATTACAAGGATAGTTTTGTTCAAGACTTAAATAGTTTGGATGTTCATGTTAAGTTCCTCTTGTTTCTGGAACCAAAGTTGGAGAAGACATTTGAGCCATCATTGAAGATTACTAATCTTTTTCCCGATGCCTTCTAGATTCTTTCAGACTTCGCATTTTAATTCAGTTTTATGTTGTACTTAGAGAACAACTTTCATGCCGCTAGTTGATGGGGAGAGAGTAAGGCGCTTCAAGTTGGGCAAGCCAAAATGAAGTAACCTCTAATGAAAGGCCACTTCTTAACATCTCTCCTGATGGTGCTCCATAGAATCACAAAGAAAGCAGCTACTGGTGTTAAAAATCTGAGCTTGCATATGTTTGTTTATGTCAGTGCTTCTTTCTGCATAACATAGAGTGCATGCAAACGTTGGGTACAGATGGAAAGAAACTTCTGATTTTTTTACTGCAATGATCAGTAAACCTTTAAATGTCTCACCTGCTGAAATAGAAATACCTACTATTGAAAGTCTAGATGGGCTAGAAAATAATTCTACAATAGCTTCTATACCTCTGGATTTCAATAGTATACTAGGCTTTGCTTTACCATTTCAGATATATTAACTAAGCACTGCTTTTTAGCCAGCATGGACAGCATTCTTCTCCTGTCACTTTTTTTTTTTTTTTCTCTTCAGACTTTATTGGTATGGAGCATTCTGAATTGGCTGAAAATGTTTTGAGAGCTGTGTCTGAAGAATTTGTCAGTTTTGTTATATGTTTTATTTTTCTATCTTTGAAAATTTTCTCTTTGAAATTTGCCAGCTGGGTGACCTAGGGCAAGTCTCTTCACCTCTCCATTCACCTCAGTGTCCCTATCTATAAAATGGAGATAATGATATGGACTCGGACTGTTGATTAATTGCAGTTAACTCACGCAATTAACTCAAAAATATTAATCGTGATTAAAAATTAATCACACTGTTAAATAGAATACTAATTGAAAATTATTAAATATGTTTGGATGTTTTTCTACATTTTTAAATATATTTATTTCAATTACAACACAGTATACAACAGGGGTTGGCAACCTACGGCACGCGTGCCGATTTTGAGTGGCACGCTGCCTGCCCGGTGAGAGGAGGAGGAGGAGGGGCCGGAAAGCACCACACTGTGGGGTCCCGGCCCCCGGCCCCACTCAGCCCCCCCGCCCACTGCTCTCCCCTGCGGGGGCAGGAGGCAGAAGCTTGGTCCTGCGGCAGCCACACTCCCCCCCACCCATTTCTTCCCACAACGTGGTGCATTCTCCTCCTCCTCCCCCCTCTCCCTGCCATAGACGGCTCTTGCGAGGGGGAGGGGGAGCCGAGCCGAGTGCAGCGTGCTCGCTGCTCCGTAGAGCAAGTAGAGAGAGGTAGGGACGGAGCCTGGGGGAAGGGGGTGTAACAGGGTATATCCCTCCCAGCCCCCTGCCATGAGCTGCTCAGGGCAGGGGGCTGGGAGCACCCCCACGAGCCGAGCACCCCAGCCTTCTGCCCTGCACCCCCCGCACTCCCCCAAGCCCTCTGCCCTGCACCTCCCCCCCACACCAGCCTTCTGCCCTGCACCTCCACACACACCCCAGCATTCTGCCCTGCACCTCCACACACACCCCAGCCCTCTGCCCTGCACCTCCACACACACCCCAGCCCTCTGCCCTGAACCCCCCCACACCCAGCCTTGTGCCCTGCACCTCCACACACACCCCAGCCCTCTGCCCTGATCCTCCCCACACACACACCCCAGCCTTCTGCCCTGCACCCCCACACACACCCCAGCCCTCTGCCTTGACCTCCCCCCAACACCCAGCCTTCTGCCCTGCACCTCCACACACACCCCAGCCCTCTGCCCTGATCCTCCCCACACACACACCCCAGCCTTCTGCCCTGCACCCCCCCCACACACCCCAGCCCTCTGCCTTGACCTCCCCCCAACACCCAGCCTTCTGCCCTGCACCTCCACACCCCCCCACACATCCAGCCTTGTGCCCTGCACCTCCACACACACCCCAGCCCTCTGCCCTGATCCTCCCCACACTCACACCCCAGCCTTCTGCCCTGCACCCCCACACACACCCCAGCCCTCTGCCTTGACCTCCCCCCAACACCCAGCCCTCTGCCCTGCACCTCCACACACACCCCAGCCCTCTGCCCTGAACCCCCCCACACCCAGCCTTGTGCCCTGCACCTCCACACACACCCCAGCCCTCTGCCCTGACCTCGAGTCGCCCCGCTCAGCCCGCTGCAGGCCTAGGTGAACAGAACCCCAGGCTGGACGTGGGCTGAGCAGGCTGGCAGCGTAAGATCAGCATTTTAATTTAATTTTAAAGGAAGCTTCTTAAACATTTTGAAAACATTGTTTACTTTACATACAACAATAGTTTAGTTATATAATATAGACTTATAGAGAGAGACCTTCTAAAAAACGTTAACCTGCATTACCGGCACGCGAAACCTTAAATTAAAGTGAATAAATGAAGACTCGGCACACCACTTCTGAAAGGTTGCCTATCCCTGGAATACAAAGTTGACAGTGCTCACTTTATATTATTTTTTATTATAAATATTTTCACAGTAAAAATGATAAACAAAGGAAATAGTATTTTTCAATTCACCTCATACAAATACCATAATGGAATCTCTTAATCGTGTAAGTGCACTCAAAAACAAAACAATATAAAAATCAGTCCTACTTCTTGTTCAGTCAATCACCAAGAGAAACAAGTTTGTTTACATTTACAGGAGATAATGCTGACCGCATCTTATTTCCAGTGTCCCCTGAAAGTGAGAACAGGCGTTCGCATGGCACTTTTGTAGTTGGCATTGCAAGGTATTTACGTGCCCCTTCATGCTTCGGCCACCATTCCAGAGGACATGCTTTCATGCTGATGATGCTCATTAAAAAAATAATACATTAATTACATTTGTGGCTGAACTCCTTGGGGGAGAATTGTATATCTCCTACTGTGTTTTACACGCATTCTGCCATATATTTCATGTTATAGCAGTCTTGGATGTTGACCCAGCACATGTTGTTCATTTTAAGAACACTTTCACTGCAGATTTGACAGAACACAAACAAGGTACTAATGTGAGATTTCTAAAGATAGCTACAGCACTCAACCAAGGTTTAAGAATCTGAAGTGCCTTCCAAAATCTGAGAGGGACGAGGTATGGAGCATGCTTTCAGAAGTCTTAAAAGAGCAACACTCCGATGCAGAAACTACAGAACCTGAACCACCAAAAAAGAAAATCAATCTTTCTGCTGGTGGCATCTGACTCAGATGATGAAACTGAACATGCGTCAGTCCACACTGCTTTGGATTGTTATAGAGCAGAACCTGTCATCAGCATGGACGCATGTCCTCTGGAATGGTGGTTGAAGCATGAAGGGACATTTGAATCTTTAGTGCATCTGGCATGTAAATATCTTGCAACACTGGCTACGACAGTGCCATGCAAATGCCTGTTCTCACTTTCAGGTGACATTGTAATCAAGAAACGGGCAGCATTATCTCCTGCAAATGTAAACAAACTTGTTTAGCTGAGCGAGTGGCTGAAGAAGAAGTAGGACTGAGTGGACTTGTAGGCTCTAAAGTTTTACATTGTTTTATTTTTGAATGCAGGTTTGTTTTGTACATAACTCTACATTTGTAAGTTCAACTTTCATGATAGAGATTACACTACAGTACTTGTATGAGGTGAATGGAAAAATACTATTTATTTTGTTTTTTACAGTGCAAATATTTGTAATAAAAATAAATATAAAGTGAGCACTGTACACTTTGTATTCTATGTTGAAATTGAAATCAGTATATTTGAAAATGTGGAAAATATCCCAAACTATTTACATAAATGGTATTCTATTATTGTTTAACAGTGCGATGAATCACGTGATTAATTGCAATTAATTTTTTAATTAATTTTTTTAATCACTTGACAGCCCTAATACGGACCTCTTTGATAAAGTGCTTTCAGATCTACTGATGCAAAGTGCTACATAAGATTTAGGTACTATTACTATTTATTACATTGTGTTAGTTTAATCACTGTGACCAGTTGGGCTACCCTTACTCCCCTTGATGACTACTTACTGAGTTGAGTAAGCCCACCGAAGTCAGAGAGACTACTTGAGTGAATAAGTGTTCACCACAGTAAGTAAAATCTTGCCCCACAGGGTCTTAAAGGTCTGGTCATGCCCACCTTATATGCACAGATCTCCCCCTTTTGCATGAAGAATGAGGAGAGGTGTCAGCCATTCTTTACAGGTCTGGGATTCCACATAGTGGGAGCAGGTGAACAGTGATCACCTTTCATGCTGAGGCAGTGTTAAATCTAGGATGGTATATGCAGGTAGAATACTAGGAAGCATACCATGGAGGAGATCAGAAGAAGCACCATATTCTTCAGAGTGTATTCCCCACGACAGCCATCTATATCACAGAGAACTGTTTTGGCTGTGCAGAGCCATCTCTACTTGCATCACAGATCCAGGCTGCTGCCAGAAAACACACAAAGGCTATTATTTTTTAAAACGTGTAACTTATCACGTGCAGAAGTTCAAGTACATAATGTACTTTACCTCTCCTTCAAACTGAATGATAAGACTTACATTTTTAATACTGTTGTTTAGAGACCGCAGGTCAAAGTCTTGTTTTTACACCAGGGATGAATTTGGCAAGTTGGCCTCACGATTAACATCACAAGTATTATGAATTTGTATTACTGAACTATCTTTAGGCCCCAACCGAGATCAGGACCACATTATGCTAAATGGTATAGATACTTAGTAAGAAACAATCCCTAGCCCATAGAGCTTGCAATTTCAGTAGTGAAGGCAAAGAGTGAGAGGTCACGCACAGTAGGTAAGTAATAGATCTTGGAGTAGAACCCAGATCTATCCACTAGACCAAACTGCTTTTCGATAATGGCAAAGTTGTAGCTTCATACTCTCAGGGGTCAAACCCTGGGGTCTTTTTTCAGTTTCTATTTTTAATCAATGGGAGCTTTTCCTGAGCAAACACTGAATAAGGTTACCAGGTTTGGCCCACTACATTAATGCAATTAATATCGTTTTTCTCAAACATATATCTCTACAGTGTTTTTTTTTTTTTAATTGCAAACTATGAAGTAGTTGGCACAGATGGGCTATGTGGTAACATTTTTAAATAGAATTTGCTTTTAAAGCACTGCTAAAATAAATTTTATATTCATTTCCCACAAAATGGTGTATCTGCCTCATTACTCAAACTTTTTTTGGCACCCACTGGATTTTCAGAGCAGGAATTTGGTATGCAATTATTTAAAAAAAAAAAAAAAGGATTAATCACAACCTTGTTGGAATTTTAACAATGCTGCATTCAGTCTGTTCAGATTTCAGCATATGGGATGACTGAATAAATACAAAAAGAGAGGCGGGAGACTTGATTAAGGTCAGTAGACATGGTACCACAGGCTCACTTAAGACGCCCTTGCTTTCAAAGTCCAATTTCTAATTGACAAAACCTAGAGAAAAGGAGAAAACCTCCATGTTTCAGAAAGGGGGGAAATGGTTTGTCATTTCGGACATATAGAATGAAACTGCATTTAAACTCTTTACACATGGTTATTATTATTTGTATTGCGGTAGCACATAGGGGACCAGTCATGGATCAGGGCCCCCATTGTGCTAGGCACTGTACAAACAGAACCACAGCAGAAAACAGACCCTGCCCATAAATAAAAAGACTCTGCCTTCTAAAGTAAAAGTTCATTTGACTAGATTAGTGGCTCCTTCCCGAGGAAGGAATAAGGATGCAAGGAGGGCGTATAGCTGTGGGATTTGTAAGGCAGATACAATGCCATTTTCTAAAAGTGTGGGTTATCCTATATTCATTCATCACAGGAGTCTGCTTTACATGAGCCTCAAAATCTCCCCACACTTGCCAACATCCTTGCATCTTAGATTTGCTGTTCTGAAGAGTAAGATCTTGTTTGCAGCTGGCTTTAAAAGTCTCATTTGGGATTAGAAATTCATGTTTTGTTTTAGATAGGGCTCAAATGGTGATGTATTGTCAATGTGAATGGTTTCAAGGCATTGGTGTGGACGCACTTCTGCTTGCCCTAGAATAGCTCCCTGAAGGATCTGTGTCTTAGTGGTTCGAGTTGGAGATGGGTCCCGAGAGATCTGGGTTCTATTTTCAGTTCTGCCACTGACTGCATGCAAAGTTGGACAAATCATTTAGACCAACATTGTCAAAAGTGGTCCCTACTTTTGGGTACCTCCATTTTTGTGTGTTCCAAAAAAACACAGGCCCCAGGTGTTTCTAGTTGAAGGGCTGAGTACCTACAACTGCTATTGACTTCATTTGGAATTGTGGGCGCTCAGTGCATCTGAAAATCACACCCTAGGTGTTTAAAATTGAACAGCCAAAAATGGAGACACATACACATTGGCACTATACAATTGCTTTGCGTGGCTCCTTCAGTTGGACGAGAAATTCCCTTCAATTAACAGCTGTGAACGGAGGATTCATTTTGAGGAAGTAAATGTATTTTATTTTGATTTATTTTATGTTTTTTTCTGAGTTGGGGCAGTGCCCTAGATGATTCAAGCAAGAGGAGGAGGAGCTAATGCAGAGAATAATGTAGACCAATCTTGCCATTACACTTTCTGATTGACTGTAGGCTGTCACAGTGCCAGAGCCGATGACATTAGTAGACAGAAAGGAAAGGAGATTTTTAAAGAATTCAGGATATCATCAATAATCTGAAAGGAAAAAGCTAGAAAATTAAACCCCATAAACTTAGTGTGACAGCTAATTAAGAATACCTCATTAGTATCACAGAAGTTATGCATAGCACAGAACAAAAAAAATGGTGTGACAGTGTTTTGTCTGTAGGAGGAAAAGTACGGATAAATAGCAAGGTATAAAAGTGTACTTGGCGCCCTAGAGTAGTGTTTTAAAAATGTAAAATTCAGCCCATGCTAAGGTAAAACAGAACACAAACTCTGACAAGTAAGATGTAACACTGAGAGCAAAGGGAACTTTGGACCAGAAGAAGTAGCAAAAGATATAAAGACAATAATTAGACATTTTAAGTACATCAGGAATCAGAAGCCTGCAGGAGAGACAGTAGACTCACTAGACTGCCAGGGGGGAAATCAGAGAATAGATTACAGAGAAGCTAAATGGTTTCTTTACATTGGTCTTAAGAACACAGCATGATGGGGAAGTACCTTCCCTAGGGTTATTCTTTACAAGTTGAAAGAAGTGATGAAACAACTCTGGAAATTAAGTTGCATTAAATCATCAAGACTGGATTCTATTCATCTGAACATTCTTAAGGAAATAAAGAATGAAGCATCTCAGCTGCTAAAAAAAATATATACCATAATATTTAAACAGCTATTATGCAAGAAGCCAGGAGTGTGATCCACTTTATACCTATCTCTAAGGGTTTAATCCTATGAGCTGCTGAGCTGCCTCAACTCCCACTGATGTAGGCTGGAATTGAGGGGGTTCAGTATCTCAGGAAACAAGCTTCAAAAGAGGTGACAGTAATAATATTGCATAGTTTTAATATAGCGCTCTTCAGTCTCTAGATCTCAAAATGCTTCACAAAGGAGGTAAGTATCAAGGGCACCCAGCAGGCAAGTGGCAGAGCAAAACCAGAACTTCGGTCCATTCCTGAGACCCTGAGTGCCAGTCTAGTACCCTAGCCTCCAGACCACATTGCCTCTCAAGTGGCATCTTGGCCATTATAGACCAATGAACAATATAGGCCATTACAAATCAGTATCTGGAAATATAGTTGAGAAGTTTACTAATTATAAAGCATGTTGGTGAGTAAAAGTTGGTAGGTTCAAACCATCCCAGCTTTTACTAAATCGTGCTTTTCTGACCTATTGGAATTAACAAACTAATGGCTAGATGAGAAATGTTTTAAATGCACTAAAATAATAAGCAAATGATTTATATAGACTTTCTAGAGGCTTTTGATAGAATCCTTCAGAAAATTGGTAACCACCAGAAGACCTGCCATGGGTTTTTTAAAAAGTGGGTAAAAGATAGGAATATAAATGTAGGGATAAATACTAGGATCTGTACTTTTCATTATATTTATGATCTGAAACAGGGATGAATCATGAGGTAGCAAAGTTTTCTGGAAAAAAATTAAGTCGTTCAAAAATTCATACCAAAACTAGGTAATTGGGTAACCCAATGGCAGATGAAATTAAATGTTGGCCTGTACCTTATAATAGTCCTTATGTTGCCCCTTTTTGAGCTGAGCAGCTAGTCAAAATTTGGGGCCTTGGGGATGTAGAAGTAGTTGGAAGTAGAAATTGATGGAATCTGGTATTTTATTTTGTGCAAAATCTTGTCTATTTACAAGGAATGTACAAAGTTCTTCTCTGAATGCAGAAGGAACCAAGAACAAATGGAGCAGCTTGTTCCCCCAAGCCTCTTTACCCCCCAAAAACAAAAGCTCTCTAGCTTTTTTTAGGGTCACACTGTGTTCACAGGCTACTGCTTGGCTTCCTTCCTTTTCACATTTCACTGTTGTTATCTTTGTCTGATCTGTGAACACATGCACTCCCCCTCCCCCCCCCCCCCCGCCCCACACACAGTCAGACAAAAGCTTCTGGGAGGGCTCACACACTCGGTTTTGTCTTAGGTGGAGGCTTATGCGTACAGTTTTTAGGTGTGAACTCACCCTTCAATTATCAATCTCAATGGGGTGTTAACCCAACCCATCATGTCGTTTCACCTAGCTCATAACACTTATGAGAAACAACTTCATATACATGCATAATGATGGAATATAAATTAGTAGTAAGATTTTGGGGGGGAGGAAATAAACATAATGCCAGACCACTCAATTAAAACATTCTTGATGAACGGGGCATTAAGAAACCGTATATTAGACCATTTAAAGAATATTATTGTGAGTAACACAGAAAATATTATGTCACAATATAAGTAGCTGGAATGTATGTCCCAACCTTCAATGCTCTGTTAATCTCATACAAGATAAAGCAGATATAAAAGAGTTCCAGAAGCATGCCTCAAAAATGAGTAGAAGTATAAAGGTCTCTTCTATACAACAAGTGATTAAAACACTAGGGACTTGTCTACACAGTGGCGTAATGCACACCACGGAGATGTGATTTCTAAGGCTCACTAATGAGTTATGTGTTAATTGGTCTGTTTAGACAAGTGGTTCTCAAACTTTTGTACTGGTGACCCCTTTTACATAGCAAGCCTCTGAGTGCGGCCCCCATCCCCTTTATAAATTGAAAACACTTTCATATATATGTTTAACACCATTACAAATGCTGGAGGCAAAGCGGGCTTTGCGGTGGAGGCTGACAGCTTGTGACCTCTCGTGATAACCTCGCAACCCCCTGAGGGGCCCCAACTCCCAGTTTGAGAACCCCTGTTTTAGACCCTTTGGGTGTACACTAAAGGTTCCCTAATGCGGTTTAGTATACTGCTGTTTGTACTACATTAAAGCACATTAGGGAACCTTTTAGTACGCACCAACATGGTCTACATGGACCAATTAATGTGCAACATGTTAGTGCGCTTTAAAAAACACACCCCTGTACTGTGCATTACCCCAACGTGTAGACAAGTCCTAGGTCTATGTGGGAGGAATAAAAGTAGATTAGCTAGTTACAGTATTTACTATAATTAATATATATATAAAAAGACCACCGATTCCATTTGCTGGTGACTCTTTTTGTTCATGAATATTTAGTGCAAGAACATTTGCAAAAAACAAAACCATTGTGAACAATAGTGAAAATAAATACTCATGGTTACTTTTATCTAGAAATGGAAATGCTCTTATAGGGTTTAAAAAAAAATAAATAAAAGCTCTTTCATGAATAGCTTGTAAAAATAATAAACACCTCCAAATGGTTGGTGTTCCCAAAAGTCCTGCTACAGTTAGCTGGCATAGGAAGAATATGAGGCTAAATTCACCATGAGCTATTCAGTGTCCATTGAAGTTAAACAGAGCTGTTCAATTAACTTCAGTGGTATTTGGATCAGGCCTCAAATAAATTGTTTTCTACGAATAGATTGCCCAACTCTGCCACTCACCCTATTCCAGAATACAGAGGCAAAACTGACATGGGATACAAGGAAATACTTTTTGTGTAATTTATAATCTGTGGAACTCTCTGCCACCAGATATAATTGTGGCAAACAGGTGAGTAAGACCAAAAAAAAAAAAAATCATACATTTTTATATGAATGAGCCTCTTTAGTTTGGTCATTGTCCTAGGCAGGATATTGGACTAGCTAGACCATTGGACTTTTCCAGAATGACAAATCTAATGTTCTCCACTTTTTTCTTGACTGAAAATGTTGTGGTTATAAAGTTCTCCCAGCCATCTTATTACCTAGTAAGTCATTTGCATAATTTAATTCGCTACATTCTTTCTTCCAGCATTTTTCAGATCTCTCAATACCCAAACAACCCGGGTCTGACTACTACAATGAGTGTTAACAACTATAGTGAGTCATTGCTTGTCTGTTTCTCCTGGTGTCAGAACTCCAGAACAAGCTCAAAGACCTCAGGCTAGTGTAGAGAGTCTGCTTTCAAACCTGGTATTAACATGTCTGTTTGATTTTTGCCCTCCTTTGAAACAGGATTTGGGATGAGAACAGCAGCAGGTGGCACAGCAGCCCCAGCTAAAAGCTTTATCAGCTTTGTGACAGCTCTGCTCAGGATCACAATCGGTTCTGACTGCTGTTTCTCTGTCTCCCACAGCAGAGCGTGAGTGCATGGGCATCATTCACTGGGCTGCTGTACACGCTGGATTGGATTCTGATCTCACTTACACGAGTTTAAAACTCATGTGAAAAGAGCGTGAAGCTCAGTATCCTAGGTATAATCACACAAGGCCTGATCCAACAAAGTATTTAAGTGTGTGCTTAACTTTAAGTATGTTATTCATCAATGGGGCTACTCTGGTGCTTAAAGTCAGACATGCGCTACAGTACTTTGCCAGGATCAGGGCCATAGAGGAGTAGAAAAACCTAGGTCTATGAAATGATGCTTTGGAATATGTAGCTCAAAACCACACTGGTTTCCCCCCTACCTGCCACATCATATTTTAAGTTTGCATCTAACTTGCTGTCCACTGTCCCCATTAGATGTCATTTGGTGTTATTACTTTCTGAGTTTATTCCTTCTGTTAATTTCCTTCCAAACGCTATCAAGGTGCTCAGGGAGCTGAACAACACATTAAGGGAATAATTATGGTAAAATAAAAACATGAGACCAACCCTCATTAAAATTGAAGCAAATAAAACCAGCTAAATATCTCTTTTTTCAGATGAGTTTTCCCCAGCTTGCATTTTTCAAGTTTGAAGCTTATTTTGCTCCCCTAATGTCCAGGTTTTTTCAGCTAGTATGTATTGTTCTGGTCTCATTTATTTTTAAGACCCCTATCCTTTGTGGATTTCATTTATGTGCTGATTATCCACTTTCCCCCCCAAATCATGAATAAATGTTAAATAAAACAGGGCCCAATCACAATCTCTGGAGCACGCCATTGGAGACATTAGCCCATGATATGATGCATTGCTGTTGATCACTCAGTACCTCATCTCTGTCTGGGCAGATATCTTCTTGATAACATGCTCATCGTGCTAGTGGCTGAGCGCCTTACACTTTTTGCTGCGTATGCTTGTTGCTGTTACAGTCGCACACAGAGACTCCATTGCACTAGACACAGTACAGTCTCTGCCTGGAAAAGCTTATAATTAAAATGGACAAGACAAGGATGGGTGAGGAAGGAAACAGAGAGGTGAAGTGATTTGCCCAAGGTCACAGAGCAGTTCCTTGGCAGAGCCTAGAATAAAACCTAGCTCTCCTGAGTCCCAGTCCACTTCCTTATCCTTTGGACCAGGGTCATTCTTGCTCTTCAGTCCGCTGTATGAAGTAATTGATCCTTCAGGCAATTTTTGATCCGTGTGTCAAAGCTTGCTTCCAACCCAATTTCAGTGTTGGTCATTCTTGGTGTACAGGATGGAAAATTTCTCAGTGAATCAAAGCACAATGTCGGTAGCTTTTACAAGCTCATGTTTGTTTACTACAGTACCAATTATGATTTTGAAACAAACCATAGCATGTCAGAACGGATCAGAGAACAGCAGATTGTTTTTGCAGAGTGGATGCTGCTGTAATACCAACGCTGTAGCTGACATTTATAGTTACTGGCCTTTCTACTTAATTATGAAGTCTGGTAAAAGCCTGGGGCAGATCAAGTTTTGTTGCAAAATGCAGCGGGATGAAATTCAAGTGTTAGCATGGTCTCTATATCCAGTGCAAATGCAGATTTTCCTGGGACAGGGAAAAGGATTGCAAAAGCCTTTCTGCTGATGTTTTGACAGTTAATTAACCTGCTGAGGTTAGAATGTCTAACAAGAAGCAGGGTAAAAATCTGTGCTTTTAATTCTTCCTGTTAAGAAAATTCTTCAAATTTAATAACACAAAATATTTTGATTGCTGCAGCGTATTTCAGTGCTTAAAAGACCAGATTAAAAATGACGTGTTTTATAGTAAGCATGATGTGCCAGATTTTCAAAGGTATTTAAGTGCATAAAGATGCAGATAGGCAGCTAGTGGGATTTCAGAAGTGGAACCAGGGCCGGCTCTAGGTTTTTTGCCGCCCCAAGCAAAAAAATTTTTGTCTGCCCCCCCATCCCAGCCCTGGGCTCCTCGCCGCACCCCCCTGCTGCCCCAGCCCTGGGCTCTTCCCACCCACACCCCCTGCCGCCCCAGCCCTGGGCTCTCTCCCCCCACACACCTGTACCGTCCTACCGCCGCAGCCCTGGGTCACTGGTAACTCACTCCCACAGCAGGTCATTCAGCAGGAATTTTAGGTGTGCACAGAACACAGACAGGATTGGTTCCCATATGGTTACAGAACTGCAGTAAAGTGGAACAATTTTCAGCTTGTGTGATTGGAGGATATCTGGATGCATATTATAAGACTACAGAAGACTTATATTTTTACAGAAGCAGCTTTTCCTCTCCTGGAATTGACACCTCCTCATCTATTATTGGGAGTGGCCTACATCCACCCTGACTGAATTGGCCCTGTCAACACTGGTTCTCCA
Source organism: Malaclemys terrapin pileata (assembly GCF_027887155.1). Lineage (NCBI taxonomy): Eukaryota > Metazoa > Chordata > Testudines > Emydidae > Malaclemys > Malaclemys terrapin. The sequence goes on from NC_071505.1 coordinate 133,901,887, forward strand.
CTTGCGAAGTAACTCCCTGCTCTCCATGTGTCAGTATATAATGCCTGCATCTGTAACTTTCACTCTATGCAGCCAAAGAAGTGAGGTTTTTACCCACGAAAGCTTATGCCCAAATAAATCTGTTAGTCTTTAAGGTGCCACCAGACTCCTTGTTGTTTTTGTAGATACAGACTAACACGGCTACCCCCTGATATTATAAGACAGACCTACATAAATGAGGAAAAGTTGAGCTGCCTTTATTATTCTTTTCTTCCACTCTTTCTTTCTATGGGGAATTTGCCAATGCAATATCACTGTCTTCCTTTTAAACAAACAAACAAACAAACAAAAAGGCAATGGCTGTTGAAAATAGCAATTCCAGTCCTAATAACCACTGGGAAGCATTTCTTGCTCAATTTTATCCTACTTTTTCTGCAGCAAGTTACAGTGGATCAGTATATTTGATTTGGGAGAAATGAAGTAACAGCTGCCCAAACTGAGCTTGAGCACTCCTGAATTTTGAGGTGTTGAAATCTGGAAGGCAGGTGCTGGGGGGGTGGAGGGGGAAAGGGGCTGTGGCTCCGCGGGGGAGCACAGCAGCATGTATGCAGCAGTGTGTCTGGCGCTACGCGGAGCCAGACATGCTGGTCTGAGTGGCACGGTAAGGGGGCTTGGGGGTTGGATGGGGCGGAGATTTGGGGGGGCAGTCAGGGGCAGAGAGAATGGGGGGGTTAGATGGGTCAGGGATTGTGGGGGCAGTCAGGGGACAGGCAGCAGTTGGATAGGCATTGGAGTCCCAGGGGTTTGTCAGGGGACAGGTAGGGGGTGAGGTCCTACGGGGGGAAGTTGGGGCGGTTTCAGGAGGGGGCAGTTGGGGACAAGGAGAAGGGAGGCTTAGATAGGGGGTGGGGTCCCGGGAGGGGGTGATCAGGGGGCTGGGGGGGGTGGATGGGTTGGGGTTTCTGTGGGGGGCAGTTGGAGGGGGTGGATGGTGGCAGGATGGGGCTACCCTTCCTCCCTGTGGAGTGTCCTGTTTTTTTAATGTTAACATATGGTATCCCTACCCTTCAGAGTGCAGCTCTCCATTCATAGCAAGCTGCAGCATGCGGTCTCAGCTACCTCACTCCCTCCCCCTCTTTCCTGTTGGTAGTGGTCAAGGGAATGCTGGGAAATGTAGTTCTTTCCCTGCTCCAGGGCTGGCTCTAAAGGCAGGGAGCTAACTAAGGAACTACAGCTCCCAGGGCCCCCTGTTGGTTCTCAGCTCCCATGCTGGATTCCTGCCGCCCCTGCAAATGGGCTGCCCCAAGCACGTGCTTGCTTTGCTGGTGCCTAGAACCGCCCCTGAGTGGAACTGATCCAAAGGCCATTGACATCAATGGAAACACTCCGATTGACTTCAGTAGGCTTTGGATCAGGTCCTGAGCCTAGTAGTAAGTGTTCATAGTAAGCATGCACTATAAGATCTTATTGGCACATGCTAGGAGATAAAGTTTGTAGTACTGCATTGCCTTGAGAACCTATTTACTTAGGGAATGAACTTTGAATTGAAACTTAGTGTGATACCAAGCAAGAGATGAACTATTGAGGATATGTTAAAGGGCAGAATCTCACAGCCATGCAGTGGGAAGAAACATTTAGAAAAAACATTACTCAGGCTGTAGAACGCATTATAAATATGGCACTGAGGCATGTATGAATTCCTCACTGAACTTTTAAATCCATTAGCTAAAACTCACTTCAGTGTAATCAACTGCAAGGAAAAATTAATTGGTTATTTCTTTTCTAGCCCTGAGTAATTCATCGCTGCCCTCGATTCTGCTTTGCCACCTGTTTGGCACTTATGGAAGATGAGTGTTTTCATTCAGTATGATTTACTTTAGATCTGTATAGTCTGCTTGCTGTTTCTTCTTCCTGATGCAGAGACCTCTCATGGCCAGCCTTTTTCTAATATGCCCTTATGATTAGATTGTGCTGTACACCCTGTACCTAGTGCAGTGTTTTATTGAGACATTTGCTTAATTTTTTGGCAGCACAACATTTTGACCATATAAATCAGTGTCTCTGTTCAATCTGGTGTTCCTCTCATTCTTAACATGGCTTTTCTTTGTGTTTTCCTGCTAAAAGGCCGCGTGCTTATATTAGACCCTTTGTGTTTCCAGAGTTCCTGGATCAAGTCAAAGCAAAGTACCTGGGTGTGTGGGGTGACAGAAATGTATACTGTAGCTTTTTGTGAGGCGCTGTTGCATGGCTAATGTCTGCTCTTGGACAACTAATGTTAGAGAAGGCTGAGTAATATTTGCTGTATATTTAATGATATTTTAAAAATAGAATAATTGTGTCCAGTTCTAATATTTGTAACCTGCTCACTTTCAAATGGATTCACCTAGTCCCTTACATTAGGTGCACAATGAGGGGGCAATACGGAGCCTTTCTCTCCACCCCAACGATCTGTGACCCATGAAAAGGCTGGAGAGAATTGCAGTCTGTGTGCTCAGGTTAGAGTGCTCCCTCACCCCTTCCCTCATACCTCCCCCCAGGATGTGGGGATGGGCAGGGAGGGACAGAGGGTATGTGGAGCTACGACTCAATCCCCCATTGTGCTGGCCAGTGGAGCTGAAATATGCTGCACTCCATAGAAGGGGAGGCAATGTGGGCAGTCCACTTATGCACCAAGATGCTTCTGAAGCTATTCTACCTCCCTGTGCCAGGATCAGCTCTTTAGTTATAAACGGCCTGTCATCCCCTTTGAGTGCTTGTGCCCCATTTAAGAGGCTATTTTTATGCCAAGTCATGCAACGTTTGGTGTTCTTTCTTAAAGCCCCAGCTGCTGGAATCAAGAGATCGCAAGAGAAGCACAGTTACTTCCCCACCCCCAAAATGAAAGTTTCTCTAGCCCTTGTTGTGAAGAATAGGTTGAAAACATGAACCAAGTGCACCCTACAGGCTCAGAAAACAGAGGTATACAAAAAGAACCCCAATTTATTTATTTATTTTTGAAATCTCATGATTTGTAAGCCAGTATCATGACTTACGGGGTCCTGACTTACGATTTTTGAACACTTGGGGTTGATAATAATGGAGTAGTTAAATTTCTTTATGGTAACAGATAAATAAAAGAGTACACATGATGAACCCTAGTGAGGATTAGTCTTGTTTTTTTTATGCTGTTTAAATCTCCTTTATTCAAAAGGGAGAGGTTTTCAAAACAACCTCAACACTTGCACCAGCATCTAGAGCGTCCCTTTGCTGCACAGAGTGGATAGACAGACACACTATTATTCTGATTTGCAAATGCCTGACTGGCTTCCGGGAATATGTGTTTTTGTGCTAGGGAATGGAGGAGCACAACAGCTTTGAATGCACAAATTTAGATACTGCTTTGAAATTTTTGCCTTAAACATTTGGAGAACAATACAACGATTGTGAAGTACATATACAAAATGGACTTAAATGCAGAATTTTTAAATTCATATTTCTTCCATATAATATTTCTGGTGTCACAAACGGATCTGAGCAATTTAGGGCTAAAATGTTCAAAATCCAGCACCTCCAAGTCAATTCCATCAGCAAATTATTCCTTCACTCACATGGAAACTAGTAAAGGGGTATGCAAAACAGTAAAACATGTATGCATATAGGTAAGAATTCTGTACGTGCAAAGGTATGTTATATGTGCAGAATCGTGTGGGTGTGCATGGGTGCACAAATTTTGTTGGTGTAATTTAGGCACTTAGGGTTTAAAACACAGCCCTTCTGATCTTCACGTTTTAATCAATATGAGACTGTGGAGAATTTCTGTTCTGTTATTAGAGCTGCATGTTCCATCAGGTTTCCTCTTGAGGAAGGAATTCATTGTATGTCCTTGCTGCTCCATGTGAAGGTCACGAAGTGCCTTTCCAAGTATTTCATCATGCCGATGATTGCTCCCCCTTTGTGTTCTGATGTGCTAAGTTAAAACATACTATAAAGTAAGGCTAATATGGCTGCTGCTGCTGCTTCTTATGAGATAAAAATATTACTAAGTAAGCAGCTAGTGTAGCACAGTACTTTTATTATGTATTATATTTACGGATTCTCTTTGAAATGCATAGAGTACTTACATTGATTTTAATGGGACTTTGTGTGGTAAGAATAATTGGCAGTAATATTATAATGTATCCATCACTTAAACAACACTCCATCGATATGAATAACACTAGATTAAATACATTATGTGGCTGAACTTTTGAGCTCAATGACTTTTTCAGAACTCCGATTGTGTTCTCATTTATTAGGGCAGAGGTCCCCAAAGTGTGGGGTGGAACCCCCTAGGGGGGCATCGAGGAATGTCGGGAGGGGGCATGGCAAGCCCAGGCCAGCTCCTACAGGGGTGGAGAGGGAGCACCACTCAGTCCCTCCCCCAGCTGTGCTCCGGTCCTGCCCCCAGCTGCATCCCTGGCTCCTTGCCCCATGCCTGGCTCTGTCGCCAGCCTTGGCGTAGCTCCACTCCCCACCCACAGCCTCGGCCTCTGGCCGCAGACCTGCTCCCAGCCCCCGACCCACCCCCAATCATGGCCCCGGCTCGGGGTAAGAGGGGGGTGCGACCATCAAAAGCTTGGGGACTGCTGTATTAGGGGATGGGAAAGAGAGGAGATCTTTAGTCCCATCCACATAGCTCAGGGATTTTTAGTTTTATTTTTATTGGGCCACATCTTTTGAAGCACATATTAATAGTTTTTGGACCACTTCTTAACAGAGATTGCCTGCTGGACACATCCCCTTCCATGTGCAATCACATGGACTTCTCCCATTTACAACTGTGCAACATATTTGTGGCACTGGCAGCAGTAATACTTATAAAAAAAACGATGAGCTAGTTTCTGATTTCTGTTACATCAGATTTAGTCCACTGAAGTCCATGGGGTTACTCTCAATTTACACTAGAGTAACTGAAATCAGAATCTGGCCTGATTTTTAACTTTAGTGTGAAGCATTGTTCACCCTTTAAAAATAAGAGTTGCACTAAAGAACCTGGATGCTTGCACAAGCACATGGAAGCAAGGAGGAGGAGGCAGTGTCACGTGAACTGGCAGTTCTAAGGATCACCACCAAATGTTCCACATATCATTAGCAGTCCACTGTTCTCACTGCATGGGAGCCACTGACCTAGCTGTTAATCACTTTATTGGACAAGTTGTAATCTTACTTGTTTCAATAGGGAAAACCTCTTTGAGCATATTTTATAATAATAATAATCAATAAATAATCTATTTGGAAGGCAGCTTGCCTTTCTAAACCTAATTTTGACCCCATCCAGGCTTTGCCAATGTTGAAAGCTCTTTGGACAGACAGCATTTTTGTACAACACCGTCAGAAGGGAGGCTGTGTGGACTTCGTATTGCAAGAATTATTAGAGGCAGAGGTTTTGTTGTATCTTGATCCCGCCAATGAGCCACTGTTCAACTGCTTACACCATCTCTGAGCAACCACAGTAGGTCTTTCCCTTTGACATACCCCTGGCACATCCTCTTTGACTAGCCATACTTTCAACTATAATTCTCTTTTTTCCCCCCATGTGCACACTCATGCATACATATTTCCAAATTTGGAGTGACTTGATGGAGTTACATGATTTCCAGATTGGTGCCGTTTAAACCACTTTGGCCCTACTTACATTCATTTTCTGACTAATACACACTCAGTCGGCAACTTGGATCACTGGCCAATTTACCCCGATGGTTATAGTAAAACATCACTGGATAAAATGTGGAATGAGTTTAATTCTCATTTTTTGCAAATCTTTCAAATCTAGGTTATATCTCGGCTTTCTTACCTTTGGTATTGCTAAAATTGTCTTGCTAACTCATTTACATGAATTAATGCATAACTGCTCTCTTTCACTTCAGTTGCACACCACACATAAAAATTAGCTTTAGGCAATGCACTTGAAATCTGTAGTTAATATTCCAGAACATCTTTTATAAAAGTCAAGCCATGTTGAATCAAATATGATGTTGTCATTGGGAGGAGAGGAGAGGGGTTAGCTTTGTTGATAGGCTGGGTGGTCTTTAATAGTGAGATTTTTCTGCGGGCATTCAGATGTGGAATGATAATGGATGCCTAATCACTAAAAATACAAATCCTAACCGAAGTAATTCATCAGTACTTCTTCCCTTGCAGAGCTATTGTGTTCCAGGTTTCTTTCAAAATGTTTATTTACTTGCCTTCATACTAACAATCTTCTGGGTTCTCTGTATTTCTGTCCTGACAGGTGCCTGGATCTGGATTTATGTATATATGTGTGTTGTTTGTATACATGCATCATGATCTATACAATATTTTAATAACAACTTGAGTGTGCTTCTTCTTTGCAAGGTAATAATCTTGTCCTGGGCTAAATAAACTTGGGGGCAGAAGTATTTATTAGCTAAGAACTTTATTAGCCTGGGATATGTTTAGTACTCAGTTAACAGAGACCATCCTTAAGTAATTATTATTGTAATCTTACATTCTTGCTGTCCTCTCATTCCTGTGCCCTATAGCTGCTGGTGGGAAATTCCTGTGTTTGTGTAGTATTTGTATACAGAATTGCAGATGCAGCATTTCTGTTGTGATTCTGACACATCCCATGTAGTTTGCAATTATTGCTAGGCCCAGAGTTTCCCCTCATATATAGCAGAGTGAGTTAGATTGTACTGTTGAATAGTTGTTGTGGGAATGTAATAGGAAAGTAATGAGCATCTTGAGGAATGTTTATGGTGTAGGAAGCATGCAGTGCTCTTTCTCTGAGTGATCTTGTTGATCTTCTGAAGCTTCCTAATGTTTTATAGTGAGGCTGATACCTGTATAGCTTACAATATGGTCTAGTCCTGTGTGTGCAATGGAATATTTGGTTTGCCTTCTGATTGTTATGAAGCTTGTTTCATAAGATCATTATACACCTCTACCCCAATATAACGCAACCTGATATAACACGTATTCGGATATAACGTGGCAAAGCAGTGCTTCAGGGGGGCGGGGCCGCGCACTCCGCTGGATCAAAGCAATTTCGCTATAACGCGGTTTCACCTATAATGCGGTAAGATTTTTTTGGCTCCCAAGGACAGCGTTATATCGAGGTAGAGGTGTATTGCTTGTTTCGTAAGATCATTATATTGCTTTTTTCCTTGATTTTAAGACCAATGTGCTGCAGTATGTCTCAGTCAAATAGATGAGCAGTGGTACTACAGGGTAATGTGCACTTAGCAAGCATTGTACTTTGAGATTGTTTCATGTTAGTCCTGCCTTTGGGAACTGTTTACTGGAAGGGTCGTTGATGTATACATTTCACAGGGTGTGATTGAGGCTTGGCTACGTCTACACTACCCGCCTGAATCGGCGGGTAGAAATCGATCTCTCGGTGATCGAATTATCGCATCTCGTTGGGACGCAACATTCGATCCCCAGATCAACACTTGTACTCCACCAGCGGAGGTAGGAGTAAGTGCCGTCGACAGGGGAGTCACGGAGGTCGATTTGCCGCCATCCTCACAGCAGGGTAAGTCAGCTCCAATACGTCGAATTCAGCTACGCTATTCGCATAGCTGAATTTGCGTATCTTAAATCGACACCACCCCCCCTATAGTGAGGACGTAGCCTTCATCTGTGGGTATATCTACACTGAGGTTGGAGGTGTGATTGCAGCACGTGGAGACATACCCAAGCTAGTTTTGATCTAGCTAGCATGAGGCCCAGTAGCAGCGAAGCTGCAGCATCATGGGCTTCAGTGCAGGCTGTACAAGTTTGCCTAGGATCAAGGGTACTTACGTGGGCGACTAGCCCACACTGTAGTCCGTGCTGCTACAGCTTCACTGCTATTGGTACCCGAGCTACTAGATTAAAGGTAGCTCAGGTATGTCTACGCCTGCTGCAATCATGCCTCCAGTGTCTTATTCTTCTTGGTTGCTTATTTGGTTTTGTCCTGCAGGGCTGATGGCTAGGGACATAGGTTTAATTATGTCATGTGTTTTGTCTTTCCCCTCTAATTCCGTTTGTCACAGTTTAAAGCATAGCCCTAGGTACCAGACTGAGTCAAAAGCTTTCTTAAAGGCTTAGAAGAGGCAAATCTTTCTCCTCCCTGCCCATCCTCCCCATTTTTGTTAGTAAGTGCCTTATTCATTCCTTCTCAGACAGACTGCACTTTGGCACCAAAATGTAACTGTTAATACTCCAGTCTTAGTTCGAACTGAGCAGGAGCTGCTATATCTCTTCCATTATCATTTTGTTTGGAATCTATTTATTATATATTCTCAGACATCATTCCGTCTGGTCATTGCTTCTAGGAAATTTACATTTATTTACCAACTAAACTTCAATTACTCTCCCAGTTACAAGAAGATTCTATCCTGTGGGGCAGGTGTAGTCTCTTTTTCAGGAATAGATGCACATGATGGAAAAAGTGGATTGAAAGAACCTTTTCCCGATCACAGAGAATCCATGAAAATATTAATAAATCATCTGGTGAACTACAGGGTCCACGTGGTCTAAAAAATTCACACTTTTGGCAGTATCCACTGTTGAATCATCTGCTGAAATACCAACTCCCCTGCAATACCTGAAGTTCCAGGCCTTATTAAATTTATTATGAGTAAGAGTTGGCAATTATGCTAGATTAGCAGCTGTTTTCATAGAATCATAGAATATCAGGGTTGGAAGAGACCCAGGAGGTCATCTAGTCCAACCCCCTGCTCAAAGCAGGACCAACACCAACTAAATCATCCCAGCCAGGGCTTTGTCAAGCCTGACCTTAAAAACCTCTAAGGATGGAGATTCCACCACCTTCCTAGGTAACCCATTCCAGTGCTTCACTATCCTCCTAGTGAAATAGTGTTTCTTAATATCCATCTTAGACCTCCCCCCTGCAACTGAGACCACTGCTTCTTGTTCTGTCATCTGCCACCACTGAGAACAGCCTAGCTCAATCCTCTTTGAAACCCCCCTTCAGGTAGTTGAAGGCTACTATCAAATCCCTCCTCACTCTTCTCTTCTGCAGACTAAATAAGCCCAGTTCCCTCAGCCTTTCCCCATAAGTCATGTGCCCCAGTCCCCTAATCATTTTAGTTGCCCTCCACTGGACTCTCTCCAATGTGTCCACATCCTTTCTGTAGTGGGGGGCCCAAAACTGGACGCAATACCCCAGATGTGGCCTCACCAGTGTCGAATAGAGGTAAATAATCACTTCCCTCGATCTGCTGGCAATGCTCCTACTAATGTAGCCTGTTGCGGGGTGGTCACCCCGCTGTGGCCCTGAAGGGGTTAAAAGCCCTGGAGAGGGCTGTGGCAGGGAAAACCTAGGCTGATTGGGGGAAGCAGCCACAGCTGGGGCATGCCCCAATCAGGCCACAGCTAGCCCTATAAGAGGGCTGAGGGCCAGAGTCTCAAAGAGACGCTCTATCTCACTCTCTCTTCAGAGAGAGAAGGACCTGGCTGCCTGGGAGCTGAGCAGGGTACCTGAAGTGGAGCAGTACTGGGGAAGGGCAGAGGGAGCTGGGGAGCTCCAGCCTGGCAAAGCCCCAGGCTGCAGGCCAAGCTAAGGGCCCACAAAAGGGTATTAGGGCTGCAGAGGGGCAGCCCAGATATAGGCAGAGGCAGCTGGTCCAACCCCCCTTTGCTGATGATGAGTGGCCAATACAGACTGCAGTCTGCCCCAGTGAGCAGGGGCTAGGTGGTGACTGGCAGTAGCCACTGAGGCAAGGTGGGGATAGAGGGTTGGGGGTTCCCCTGGGTTGGGAGACCCAGATTGTGGGCTACTGCTGGGGAGAACCCTGAGGTAAAAGGGCACCGGGGTCCGGGAGGGACGGGGGCCAGCAGCATGCGAGACATCAGCCAGGAGAGGGTGCCCAGAGCTGGAAAAGAGCTAATTCCCTGGACAACCAGTATGACGCACCGTGCCGGTGAGTCGTCGCCCTGCCACACAACCCAATATGCCATCAGCCTTCTTGCTTACAAGGGCACATTGTTGACTCATATCCAGCTTCTCGTCCACTGTAATCCCCAGGTCCTTTTCTGCAGAACTGCCACTTAGCCAGTCGGTCCCCAGCCTGTAGTGGTGCAGTCCTAAGTGCAGGACTCTGCACTTGTCTTTGTTGAGCCTCATCAGATTTCTTTTGGCCCCATCCTCCAATTTGTCTAGGTCACTCTGGACCCTATCCCTACCCTCCAGCATATCTACCTCTCCCCCGAGCTTAGTGTCATCTGCAAGCTTGCTGAGGGTGCAATCCATTTCGTCATCCAGATCATCTCAGTTTTGTACTGAGACTTCACAAAGACTTCTGAAAGGAGCCTTGTAAAATGGAGACATGCCTGGGGAACACTAGTGGAAGTAATATCTAACAGCTCGCTACATACTTGTAGTTCCATTTCATTTAACAAAAACTTAGACGGGGGGCCTGAGCCATTGCTTATTGAAGTGAATGGAAAGACTCCCATTGATGACTTCAGTGCGCATCACATCTGACTCAGGATGTAGTGAACTCTTTTACACTTAACTTAAAGTGAACATTAAAAGAGGTGATGAATGTTGAAAGTGTGGAGGGGTTGTGGAGCTTCTGAAGGTATGCATATGTAACTCACACCTGCTTGGTGTGGCACGGTGTTCTGCCCTCCCCCGTCCCCAAGTGGCAGCTAGACCAGCTAGAGATTTATGTGTCTGCTACAGCCTTGGCTAAGAGACATGTGTCTTTTGGCTCATGCAGTAGAGGCTCCAGAGGTCCCAGATTTGATCCCGGTTGACAACGACTGGGGTCTACTGGCATTACACGTGCACCAGAACCTTACTTTGAATGCAAATATAGCATTAAGGACTGCAGTATTTGTACTGGTCATGCTGGCCCTCACCAACCCACAGAAACTGTCGTTCCTTCACACAACAAATGTTCACTTTTGCAAAAGTGGAAATCCATCCCTTCACCAAATGTCAAGGTTTGCATTTCAGGTACAGATGAAAATAGTTTGTTTTACTCCTGGGGGAATTCTGCGGTACTGCGCACCCGCAGAAAATGCCCCCCCGGCAGAATTTCATTGCTTCCCTGGAGAAAATGACAGGGAAGCAAAGGGAAGCCATGCGAGAGGGGAGGGGAAGGGGGGCATGGGGATGACCAGGGACTCAGTTTTGGGGATATTGCCCCCCCAAACAGAGGTGAGGGGGCACCCGGGGTTACGTTCCACTGCCCCCCCCCCCAATTTAAGCGAGGGCAGAGCTGCCCAGCTGAAGGAGGCTAGGTCTTGACTCTGCTGACTCTGAAGCTGAACGCCACCTCCTGAGTCCTAGTACCAGTCGTGCTCCCCTTCTGTGTGGTGGGAGCCTTCCTGTTTTCTGTGCAACAGTGAGTGCCTGTGGTGGGGCTGAGTAAGGGGGGGGGGGGAAGGAGAAGAGGCAGTAGGGAAGGAAGGGGGGGTGGAATAGGGCAGGCAGAAGGGAATGTGGGAGTGAGGGGAGGGAAAGTTTGTGTCCATTTATTCTTTTGCGTAGAGACTGTCCGGTTTGGCCAATGTACATGGCAGAGGGGCATTGCTGGCACACAATGGCATATATCACATTGGTAGATGTTCAGGTGAACAAGCTCCTGATGGTGTGGCTGATGTGATTAGGTCCTATGATGGTGTCCCCTGAATAGATATGTGGACAGAGTTGGCATCGGGCTTTGTTACAAAGATAGGTTCCTGGGTTAGTGTTTTTGTTGTGTGGTGTTTGGTTGCTGGTGAGTATTTGCTTCAGGTTGGGGGGCTGTTTGTAAGCGAGGACTGGTCTGTCTCCCAAGGTCTATGAGAGTGAGGGATCGTCCTTCAGGATAGGTTACAGACAGCGGCGGCTCCAGGCACCAGCGCTCCAAGCGCGTGACTAGGGCGGCAAGCCGTGGGGGATGCCCTGCCGATCCCTACAAGGGCAGCAGGCAGGCTGCCTTCGGCGGCATGCCTGCGGGAGGTCCACCAGTCCCGCGGATTTGGCGGCAATTTGGCAGCGGGTACGCCGAAGCCGCGGGACCGGCGGACCTCCCGCAGGCATGCCGCCGAATCTGTGGGACTGGGGACCTCCCGCATGCATGCCGCCGAAGGCAGCCTGCCTGCCATGTTTGGGGTGGCAAAAAAGCTAGAGCCGCCCCTGGTTGTAGATCCTTGATGATGCGCTAGAGAGGTTTTAGTTGGGACAGAAGGTGACAGCTAGTGGCGTTCTGTTACTTTATTTGTTGGGCCTGTCCTGTAGTAGGCGACTTCTGGGTACTCTTCTGTCTCTGTCAATCTGTTTCTTCACTTCAGAAGGTGGGTATTGTAGTTTTAAGAACGCTTGATAGAGATCTTGTAGGTGTTTGTCTCTGTCTGAGGGATTGGAACAAATGCAGTTGTATCTTAGAGCTTGGCTATAGACAATGGATTGTGTGATGTGGTCTGGATGGAAACTGGAGGCATGTAGGTAAGTATAGCGGTGAGTAGGTTTCCGGTATAGGGTGGTGGTTATGTGACCATCGCTTATTAGCACAGTAGTGTCCCGGAAGTGGATCTCTTGTGTGGACTGGTGCAGGCTGAGGTTGATGATGGGATGGAAACTGTTGAAATCCTGGTGGTATTCCTCAGGGGCTTCTTTTCCATGGGTCCAGATGATGAAGGTGTTATCAATGTAGCGCAAGTAGAGTAGGGGTGTTAGGGGACGAGAGCTGAGGGAGCGTTGTTCTAAGTCCATAAAAATGTTGGCATACTGTGGGGCCATGCGGGTACCCATAGCAGTGTCGCTGACTTGAAGATATATATTGTCCCCAAATGTGTGACTCTTGTAGATTACCTGGCCCACAGGATTTGTTGGAGTTGAAATTTATAAATACCTTGGGCTTCAGTCTCAGGTTTTGATTATCTCAGGTTCCCATTATTACTTCATTATCTGGACACACCCTCAAGTTACCATCTAAGTAACACATCCTAGAAAATATAAGAACATAAGAATGACCGTAAGGGGTCAGACCAAAGGTCCATCCAGCCCAGTATCCTGTCTACCGCCAGTGGCCAATGCCAGTGCCTCAGAGGGAGTGAACCTAACAGGTAATGATCAAGTGATCTCTCTTCTGCCATCCATCTCCACCCTCTGACAAACAGAGGCTAGGGACACCATTCCTTACCCATCCTGGCTAATCACCATTAATGGACTTATCCTCCATGAATTTATTCAGTTCTCTTTTAGACCCTATTATAGTCCTAGCCTTCACAACCTCCTCAGGCAAGGAGTTCCACAAGTTGACTGTGCGCTGTGTGAAGAAGAACTTCAGAGTATCAATTCGTATGTTGGGTTACAAGTACTTAAGTAAGAGTTTGGTAGCAACTTCAATGATTTCAAAACTAGTTGCAGATGTTTTTCAAATTTTTGGTGCATTTCAGGGGTCATTTAATTAGTTTTAATCTACCTGAAAGTGCTTTGTCAAAGTGCTGGAATTTTGTGGTATTAACATAATCAATAGCTCTTTTCTATTCACACTGGGTTCCATCTGTTTCAGAATGTCATGAAAGTATCTTGCAATCTCCTATTAAGCCTTGCCAATTATTTTCTCTTCAGATTGACTGTTTATGTAAAAAAGTTAATCTGTCAATGAAAACACGCACCCTTTTGGCCTGCATTCATAAAGGTTAAATAGAGTTGCCATTGATATTGTGTTAAATGATTGGGCTATTTTGTAGAATGTACATCTTTATACTCAATGGACTATTGCCCTAACATAGCCAGTGACTTAAGCAAATGCATAACTTCAACCCTGTGAACAATTACATTGATTTCACTGAGGTTTATACCAGCTGAGAATCTGGCCCAATAACATAGTTCAGGACCATCCCCTGCCTTTGTGGAGTAACTACAATGGATCACAATGCAGTTTTTAAACTTGCTGCCTATAGAGTAAATTACCCCCTTCCTCAGCAGATGAAAAGGATGCCAGGTGCAGATCCATTGTGCAATGGGTGAGGATAAGTTTTGGGAGGCTGCCCAGGGGTGCAAAGTGTGAAGCCCTATTCCTTGGGGACTCCTTATGCAGCATCACACAAAGGCACATGGGGATGGGAAAAGTGTGGGGCCAGGAGATTCAGCACACTGAGGTTGCAGAAGACTATTTCAGCTGTTGGGCTAAAGCACTCTCCATGGAGCCATGCCACATCCTGGCGGGGAGACTCCCTCCCAGGGCCAGCTCCAGGCACCAGCCCAGCAAGCAGGTGCTTGGGGCGGCCAAGGGGAAGCGGTGGCACGTCGGGCTCTTCGACGGCAATTCACGGCGGGTCCCTCGGTCCCTCTCAGAGGGAAGGACTTGCCGCTGAAGTGCCACCGAAGAAGAAAGCGGCACAGTGGAGCTGCCACCGATCGCGGCTTTTTTTTTTCCCTCCCGCTGCTTGGGGCGTCAAAAACCCTGGAGCCGGCCCTGCTCCCTCCTCACCCCATCTGCCCAGTCCAGCTACTCATGTGGGGTGCTGAGGATTTGACTTATCGTGCCCGCTCATACCAGTGCATTTTAGAAACGGTGGGTCATTATGGAAGCTTTTATCAGCCATAAATAGGCAAAGTTTTAAGTTTTGCCCTTCAGTAGGTTTGACATAGCATCCCCCCCAGGAGGCACAGAGGAGAGATCTATACCATAAACGCATATAGCTAAAAGTCCTTAAGACTTCAAATAGAAAAGTGAGACCCCCTGAAAGAGCACCATCAGCAAATCTGGGATTGTATACGGAGAACAGCATTAAAGAGATCCAGGGAGACGCAAGACTTGAGACCATGAAAATTCTTGTATGAGTGAAGCATGGCAAATGTTCTCAAATATGCTATTTACAGAGAAAACAACATAACATTTCCAGTGCTTGAGGGAAACCTGCTCTGAGTGCTTGGTGTGAGCGGTCAGTTTTAGCTAAAGCTACTGGAGTTAGCATAGGGCTCTCTCAGGACACTGAGCTGAGCTGTAGTTAGTTCAGCAGTTAGAATGGTTAATATTTTGAATACTAGTCATTGCTCGAAGTGCGTGCAGGGTTCCAAGGGGAGAGATTGCTTAACAGAATCAAAAAGTCTGCCTTTGCTGCCACAGGGTATAAGCAACTCCCATGGAAATCAGTGGGAGGATCAGGCCCTCAGGGGAAAGTTAGCTGGGATTCTAGTTCAGGCAGCAGCAGAGACATTTTCAGCTTGTAAGGGGAGGCATCAGCTGTGATACGTAACCGGTTGCCAAAGTGGGGTAGAGGAGAGGGGTGTCCAGGCCAGTGCAAAGAAGGGAGAAGAAGACACAGCGCAGTTTGCTCTCCCTCCTAAAAGATGGCAGCCACCAGGATGTTGTAGACACCTGTTAGATTGGAAACTCTTTGGGTTTGGGGGGGGGCTGTCTTTTTGTTCTGTGTTTGTACAGCACCAGGCACAAAGGGAGGCTGATCCATGACTGGGGCTCCTAGGTGCTACACCAATACAAATAAACAATAATTAATAAAGGCTACAATCCCACAGGTGCTTAAGCCAATCTTTTTCTTCTTTTGAATATTAATATCTTCTGGTTTTTACTACAAATTCATCTGTTTCTACAGCCCTTGTTAAATATTAGTTTCCCTTTAAGCCAGAGGTGGGCAGACTATGGCCCACGGGACCCTCCTGCCCGGCCCCTGAGCTCCTGGCCCGGGAGGCTAGCCCCCGGCCCCTCCCCCACAGCCTCAGCTCACCACGCTGACGCCAGAATGCTGTGGGCAGCTGGGCAGCACAGCTGCCGAGCTCCAGCCTGACTCTGTGCTGCGCGGTGGCATGGCTGGCTCCAGCCACAGTTGCGCCACCAGCCACTGGTGCTCCAGGCAACGCGGTAAGGGAGCAGGGGGGATTGGATAGAGGGCAGGGGAGTTTGGAGTGGTGGTCAGGGGGCGGGGGTGTGGACAGGAGCACCACCAGCTTTTTTGCTGCCCTAGGCGGCGGAAGGTCCCACCCCTGAAATGCCGCCCCCGACAGAGGCGGCGGAAGGTCCCGCCCCCGAAATACTGACGACGACCAGGGTGGCCGAAGATCCGTCCGCCACGGTCGCCGCCCCCCAAATGTTAGCGCCCTAGGAAACCGCCTCGGTCACCTAATGGGTTGCAGCGGCCCTGGGTGTGGATAGGGGGTGGGGTGGTCAGACGGCAGGGAACGGGAGGGTTGAATGGGGGCAGGAGTCCCGGGGGGCAGTCAGGAAGGAGTGGGGGTTGGATGTGGCAGTGGGGGGCAGTCAGGGGCAGGGGTTCCAGGGCCGGTCTTGGAGAAGGGATGGTTGGATGGGGCAGGGGTCCCGTGGAGGGGAGGGGGGCATTCAGGAACGAGAGGAGGGGTTGGATGGGGCGGTGGGGGGCAGTCAGGGTGGGGGTTCCGGGGGGGGGACAGGGAGCGGGGGGGGGATGGGGCAGGGGTCCGGGGGGGACCATCGGGGAATGGGGGGTTGGGGGCAAGAAGCAGGGAGGAGAGGGGGGTGGGGGCAAGAAGCAGGGGGTCCTGGGCGGGCCGTCAGGGAGCAAGAAGCGGGGAGGGATAGGGGCGGGGGCCGGACCACGCCTGGCTGTTTCTGGAGGCACAGCCTCCCCTAACCGGCCCTCCATAGAATTTCCGAAACCTGATGCAGCCCTCAGGCCAAAACGTTTGCCCACCCCTGCATTAAACAACCCCGAATAATGCGACACCTGGGTATAGCCTATCCAATCTCACGTGCTACCTCTGTAGACAATTGCATTATCCTGCTTTAAATCTCGCCTTAAAACCCACCGAAGTCGTGTTGCCTACAAAACACTTGAGAATGGCTAGGCAGCTGAGGGAGGTGAGGGGAGGGAGGTGATTGCAGCTTATTTTGCTGTTCGCATCTGTCTCACGGTTACCTTGTGCTTTTCCCTTCTGATTCTTGTCTACTTATTGTCTCGTTTTATAGCTGGATTGTAAGATCTTTGAGGCAGGGACCAACTTTTTGTTACAAATGCGTACAGTGCCAAGCAGAATGGGCCCTAATCTCTGCTTGGTGCCTCAAGTAGTACAAATAATAATTAAAATGTCCTCCTCAGGAGGCAGGAAAACCATTAGCCTCTACTTCTGGCAAAGTGCTGCTCCCGAGTTCAACCAAACCTGAGTAACAAAAACAAAAGTGAATAATAGCTTCTTCCTGTGCCCCATCTTCTTGCCAACTACTGCTCAAAATTCACTCCCTCAGTCTTGCATTCCACTCTAGACAGCCACTCCTGAGCTATCTACTCCTCCCCTCCTTAAAAGATGAGAATTTAGAAAATTTGCTCTATGATATGGCTCTCACTATTTTTTGTTTTATCCCTCATCCCTGCTTTCCCTAGCCCCTTTCTTTGTCTGTTATCTTAATTACACTGCAAGGCCTTTGTGGAAGGGAATGTGTCTTTTATTAATCTCTGTAGTGTAAAGGAACATGCAAAGCTATGGTGCTACATTGATCAAATCTTGCACAATTCTACTTGATCGGAATGAGTCATTCTGGGGTTTTGTTTTCGATGAGGGATAATTATTTTTGGGAGTGGGTGAGTAAAATATCTGATTTTTCTCATTAATATCACTCCACTCAACCTGGCAAAGGATAGGCAAGTTGATTTTGTTCCTGGACTAGTTCATTTTCATGACAGCTTTGCTCTAGGCTTCTACAAATGCTTATTAATGATTGTGAGCTCAGACACAGGAGGGGCTGCAGAGGAGGAACTTGCTGGATTATTTTCTTCCCACAGTTCCCTCCCTTCTCCTTCCATCAACGGGTGGGATTTGTTTCTTCTCCTCTGTGGAAATGTCACATGTCCATTATCGTCTGCACGTATCCATTTAAGTACATGGAATTAAACTAGTGTAAAATTTGTGAGAGAGGAGAATCAGGCCCAATTACTGTGTCCAGTTGAAACTGCAGAGGGAGTTTAGAGAAGCAGAATGTAACTGTCCAGAGCAGGGGAGCTGGAACAATTTTTATAGAGGGGGTGCTGACGGCTGAAACCATGTATTTGGGTTGTTATTGCACCTTCAAGCAGAGGGTGTGGTAGCACCCCTTGTTCCAGCACCTATGGGCCAGAGTAGAGTTGGTAACATCATCACAGTTGCACAGTTTTTAATTTGTTGTCTGTGATTATCTTAGCACCTGGTAGCCCTAGTCATGGACCAGAACCCTATTGTGCTAGGCACTGTGCAAACATAGAACAAAAAACCAGTCCCTGCCCCCAAGCGCTTATAATCTAAGTGTCATACAGTAGACAAGAGATGGATACAGGCAGACGGGGGAGCACAAGGAGACAGTATTAGTCAGCATGACAAATAGTGGTCTCAGCACACCAGCAGCCTAATCATTATCAGGCTTTTTTTGTTATCAACATGGGAATGGAGAATTTTGAGGATGCATTTGAAGTTGAATAATGATATTGCTTTGCAGATGTTTACAAGGAGCTCCTCCCAAGTGTGAGGGGCAGCATGGGAGAAGACACGAAGATACTTGTTTCAGAATTTTACAAGTGGTCAGTGGAGGCTGGCATCATGGGTCTATTGGAGGCAGAAACTGACATTTTGGTAATGAATGAGAGAAGATAGGTAGGATGGGGATAGACCATGAAGGCCCCTTAAAATGAAGACAAGTATGTTATGGTGAGATGCAAAGAGAAGGGGTAACATAGGCTAGGGATATCATCTTTGCAGCACCATCCTGAATGGATATGAGTGGGTCAAGATTGCATTTGTTGAGGCCAGATAAAAGGATGTTGCTGTAATTGAGACATTAGATGATGAGGGCTTGGACAAGAGTTCTAGCTGTGTGGATGGCCAGAAAAAGCCGTATTTTAGAGAGGTTTTGTAGAAAGAATCTGCAAGATTTAGACATAACTTGGATGCAGACCTAGAGAGAGATCCGAGTTGAAAATAACACCCAGGTTGTGAGCCTGAGTGACAGGCAGGATGGTGTCCGTAGTGGTTGAGAAAAGAAGTGTGAGAAGGGCTTGGAGGGGAAGATTGAGGTCTGTTTTACCCATGTTGAGCTTGAGTTGACAAGAAGCTGCCAGAGAGACAGGCTGAGATGTTCATTTGGACAGAAGACAGGTCTGGAAATCTGTGTGTCATCAGCACAGAGATTGTAGCTGAATTTGTATATGTGGCTGAAATTATGCAGCAATAAGATGTAAAGGGAGAAGAGAAGGGGACTGTAACAAGGTTGGGACTCACCACCACGGCGCCTCCTACTGGCTGTCTCAGGAATTAGCTCAGTCCAGTGGAGCGTCCCCTCTCGGTAGTATCCCGCCTGTCATCTTGCCCTCGGTTGGCTTCTGAGCCCACGTCGCTCACCAACTTGCGGCGTCCTCTTCAGGACCACTGCCCTCTGGCAGTGCCCCTCAGTCCATCCACACCCCCTTCTGGGGTCAGGGGGGTCAATCAGCAGTCTCTATGTCCAGCCACTGTGGTCAACCACACCCCCCAAAGTCTAATCCCTCCTGTCAGGGATCTGGCGTGGTCTACAATGGCTGCTCCCTACGGCCAATGGCTGGGTGTACTGCAAGGGGGGAAGGGGAGAACCCAGGCCTGCCCACTACTCTGGGTCCCGGCCCAGGGACCCTCTGGCGGCAGCCTCGCTGTCCTCCTTCTCTCCCCTCGTCTGTCCGCTTCCCTGGGCCGCTTCCCCTACACCCGCTAGGCCCTTCCCTTCAGGGCCTGCAGCCTGGCAGGCCTCAGGCTAGAGCTCCCTTTTGCTCCCCGAGCCTGGCCAGCACTGCACTGTCCGCGGTGCTAGTCTCCCTGCTCTGGAGACAGACCTTCCCCTGTCAAAGGCCTGGGACAGACTGACTGCTCTCTCCCTGAGCAGCGTTTTTATAGGGCTCAGCCTGGCCCTGATTGACTGTCTCCAACCTGGGCCCTGACTGGCTCCCAGTAAGCCCTTCTCCCATTGGCTGTGCATCTGCGCAGGCCCACTGGCCTGCCGCAACCCATACTCTCAGGGAGTGGGGCAGCCACCCCACTACAGGGACCAAGACAAAGCCCTGTGGAACACCCACAGAAAGCTAAGGGGGGAATGAGGAGGATTACCGAGGTAGGAGAAGAACCAGGAAACGAAAAGAGTAATGGATGCCAAGGAAGGATGATATGTTTTTTTTTTAAGAAGAAGAATATGGTCAGTGGAATTGAAGGCAGCTGACAGGTCAAGAAGGATGAGAGGGGGTTCTGCTTTTGAGCTTAGCTAGGAAGAGGTCATTAGAGACTTTGGGAAAAGCAGTTTCAGTGGAGTGGAAGAGGTGAAAGCTGGATTGGAGAGAGTCTAGAATAGAATTGGAGGAGAGGAACTCCAGATAGTGAATATAAACAGCACATTCAATGAACTTAGAGAGGAAATGGAAAAGGGAGATATAGCAGTAGGTGATGAAGCAAATGGGGTAAAGGGTGGCATTTTTTAAGATAGAAGAGACTAAAGCATGTTTGTATTGTGAGGGGAAAGAGCCAAAGAAGCATGAGAGGTTAAGGAAAAGAGTCATGGGGGATAAGAGTATGTATGAGGGAGATTGGGATAGTGGTCACTGGGGCAAATGGAGAGATTAAAGGAGGACAGCAGACGAGACACTTCTGCATTTATGATAGGAGATAGGGTGGTGAAAAGGCAGCTGGAATTGTGGGCATGGGATTCAGTTAAATTGGAGAAGTACAGTTGTTTTGCAAAAATGATGGCAGAAATGAAGGAGGAGAGAATGAATTTGTTCTGGAGGAAGTCGGCCTGGTCACAGGATTTCTGCCAGACACGCCCCGCAGCACGTGACCAGGAGCACAGGAAGTAGCTATTGGGGGTGAGCCCAATAGGGCTGGTGGCTGGCAGGGCAGATCTTGCAATGGGAGAGAGGGCAAAAGAGTCAAGCGTGTAGAAGAGTGAAGCACAGAGAGAGTTAACAACCGTATCAGTGGAAGAGAGGGCAGGGAGGAGAGGGCTGAGAAGAGACAAGAAGTCATCAGTGCTGATGGACTGGAAGTCATGGAAAGGCCAAATGAAAGGGCATGGGGAGTGCTGGTGGGTGATGCTGAAAGAGCCCCGGTGATGTTCAGAGAGGGGAAACTCAGCAACAGAGAGATCAGAGAGAGCAGTGCTTGGTGAGGACCATGTCAAGTGAACATCTCTTTTGGTGAGTGGGAGAGTTGAATCAGCATTGCCAGTTGAATGAAGAAGTGTGGGGGAGGAAACTTGTAGCTAAGTGGTCAGAGGGGTCATCCACATGGAAGCTGAAGTCACCAAGGATGAGTGTGGGAGACTGTGAGGAGAGGAAGACAGAGAGCCAGGAGTCAAAATCAGAGAGGAAGGCTGACGAGGAGGAGCTGGGCAGATGGTAGAGATGGACATGGAGTGGGGAGAGGAGAGAAGAGTCAGATACAGTGCTGTTCAAAAGAGGAGAAAGGGGAGGAACAGAAGATAAGCCCAACACCCCGTCATGGCCTCATCCAGGGCAGAGAGTGGAGAAGGAGAGGACTCCATAAAAGAGTGCAGCTACAAAGGCAGTGTCAGCCAAAGGGATCCAGGTTGCTATGAGAGCCGGGAGCTGGAGGGAGTGAGATATGAGGACGTCATGGATTGTTGTGATCTTTTTGGGTATCGAGTGTGAGTTCCAGAGACAACGAGAGAAGGGGGGGCATGGGCATGAGGTTAGGAATGGTGCCATAAGACAACTGGAGGTGGTGGCAAGGATGGGTGTAGGAGGAGGAGAGGGTGGGGAAAGAGGGAGAGCCAGGAATAGAGCAAATGTCGCCAGACTTTAGGAGAAGGAGACTGAGGAGGATGTGGGACCTGGATTTCTGCTGCTGGGAGAATGTGGGATGGAGAGGGGAAGAGGAGCAGGTAGAGTTGATTGGAACTGTGGAGGGTTGAGAGTAATAAGGATATTTGTTTTAGCACCTTGTTCTCTATCTGGGATTCAATAGATGCATTTTCAGACAGCAAAATGCTAAGATACACTAGGAAAGACAATACATTTGCAGTGGGGAGAGTGGATAGTTAGCATTATTAAAACAAAATATACTGTGTTGTTGCTTATGAGTTTTAGCCAGCACTGTGCTTCTTAGAGCTACATGTGTAAGACACGCTTATCTTGTGGAACTTCAGTCTGTTCTGCAGTGCAGGGTTTCATGGAATAGTTTCCCCAGTTGTTAAGTTTTCTTTCGTGGTAAACACTGTTCTAATTATTTTAATCACTCAGTTGTCAAATCTGCACTGTATAGTTTTAAGTGGCGTGGAAAACAAACTTCTTAACTTTTAGTGGATCGGTAAGTAAACATCATTGGGACTAACCAGTTTCTTGAACTTAGCGGGGAAGCACATATTTGGGCTAGGGGGTATTGTACTGGGGAAAAAATGAGGTTCTATAGCAAAGTGAGGATGGGTCAGTTAGGGACTCTTAGACTGAGCTGGTTGTCCTTTGAATATTATTATACGACCCAAAGAACAGCAGCAGAGTGAAGACAGTCTGTTTATTCATAACTATACCATAAATAGGTGCTCTGATACCACAATATGGATTCAGGATTTAAAAACAAGATTAGATTATTAGAATAAGTCTATTAATTAATCTTTTTAATTATTTGACCAGCTCTAATAATAAAAATAACATTAGGTGCTAAGCCATTATGTCAGTTCCTGCGTTGCTGTTACCAACAGCGCAGGAATTGCAATAATGGACTGGCTTCTAATCTGGTCATGGTGTTTTTGATGTTGTTGCCATTTTCTGACATCAATGTCCCATTCTGAAAGTGTCACCCTTGTGCTAATCAGTAGCAGAAATCCATGGCCTTGAAGGTCAGCTTTGCGGTGGAGAAGAAATCAGTGGCATGGAAACTGGTTATATACTAAACTTAACTTTATTTACACATGTACACCTTCCCTGAAATGATATAGTCAAACAGTATGCCAGTCAATCCCCTCTTCCAGTTATTTTAGCATAACATCAATGGCCAATTCCCATTGGGAGCAACTCTGCCTCAAGAATTGCCTCTGATTAGAACCCAGGGCACAGAGCGAACTCTCCTGTTACTCATACAGCTCCCTCTCTCCCAAAATTGCCTCTGCACAAAACATTGTGCAACTGAAAACTAACAGCAACACATAATGTCTTCCTAAGTGTCAAAACTTGTTTGCACACTAAGAACTTGGAAGACTGTGTAACAGCACCACCTGATGACTCCTAATTGCCCAGATAGCTGAAAACGAGATTAAGCAAGATACAAGTTCTAAATGCAAAATTAAAATATTTTGAAGTGTGGCTTCACTGTGTACATTTCCTTCTCCTTGTGTGCCACAGGTGGGTGGTGCTGCAGTGATGGCTGTTGGCATATGGACCCTTGTTGAAAAAAGCGACTATCTGAATATCCTGGCATCTAGTACATTTGCCGTGTCTGCATACATCCTGATCTTTGCTGGAGGTCTTGTGATGATTACAGGTTTTCTGGGATTCTGTGCAATCATCAGGGAACAAAGGAGCTGTCTTTCCGCAGTAAGTAACTGGATTTTATCTTTCATGGAAGCAGACTCTTACTAATAAGGATCTAATAATCCCTCTGTTGAAGAAAAAAGGGCAGGTACAACATTCTGCTAGTGCCTTTACTTGGCCTGGAGGTGGACTATGGCATGAGGAAATGTATCCTTTACCAAACA
The DNA here is from genome assembly GCF_027887155.1 of Malaclemys terrapin pileata. Lineage (NCBI taxonomy): Eukaryota > Metazoa > Chordata > Testudines > Emydidae > Malaclemys > Malaclemys terrapin. Next base: position 133,925,487 of record NC_071505.1, read on the forward strand.
AGCAGCATCTTTTGAGGGTGACTTCCCACTATGGCAAGGATTTTCTTTTGTATTTGTGATACGATTGAAAAACTATTGCTGGATACCCATGCAATAAAATCAGCTAAAGCAACTTTTAGCAATTTTATCCAATCCAGGTTGGATTCAGAAAAGCTCTAAAGTTACTAGTGAAAATGGACACCCAAGGCCTTCAGAAAAGTGCTGACTGCCACATCCAAACTCAGTGTTAAATGACAGCAGAAAAATTGCAACTTCTTTCTCGCCTGTTTTTCTCCCTATTTCTATCCAAAATTTCCGTAACAAAAATGTTTGTATTGCTTTTTACTTCGGTTCACTCTGCAGAGCCAATATAGCTCAGAGGGAGGAAGTGGGAATCTATTCTGGCTTGTGCATTATTGATAGAGTTATTTACTAAATGCCAATTAAATGGCCACTCAGTTACAGCTGGGCAAACCCATTGGTGAGAGAGGAATTGCACAGGTTTCACTGAGGGCATGATCCGAAGACAATGACTTGCACATGTTCACTGAAGTCAGAGGCAGCAGAAGCTCTCTTTGAGTGGGGGACGGAGGTGCATAAGGAAACCTAAACAAAGCACTGTACTAAGCATAGCTACTGGGGAGAATCGGGGCAGAGAGGGGAAGGAAAGGTTGGAGCTCTGTATGCTAAGCAAGGGGAGCTCCTGAGACTTGATGGAGGGAGATCAGCCAGCTCCAGGCTGGGAAGGGAGTTCCCAGTGGTTCGTGTCCCTCTTGCCAGGGTAGCTGCTCCTGGCTCAGTCACATCACCCCAATTTCTACCTGGCCTGATCCCAGATATTGCAGTGGCCAATCCAGCCCCTCGGGATCCTGGTCTTGCTTCCACTCCAAGAAGCTGCAAAGCCCTACCCTGCCTAAGTAGCCTGAGCATGTGCAGTGTATGGAAGATTGCCGCACACACATGCAGTTTACAGGGAGCGCTGTTTCCCAGAATGTGTAGCAAAACAACTCACGGAGGCAGGAAACATAGATCAGCCCCCATGATACTTCCATTGATGTGGGCTAGCGCTTGCTGTCCCCTCACCCCCCAGTTTTACCACCCCTGATTGAAGTCATAATTGGGCCCCTAGAATCTTTATTACTGTGCAAGAAACAAAAATCCCAGCTTGCCTGTCAGACCCTAGGCTGAGTTTGCAGCGCTGGTAGTTAGAAAAACTACTTTTTACTTGCAAACTGAGCACATTTGCCTGGAGTCACTGAAAGACCAGAAACATGGCACCCTGCAATGGTATTGTCGGTCACAGTGTCAGTTTTTAGAGATAAACCATGGCTTAAGAGCTGATGTTCCTGGTGGAGGAGTATAAAAGGAAATTAGCAGTTTATATAAGTGATTAAACACCAAGTCAGACTTGAGTGGTTCATAGACCTTGGGCTGGCTGTAAGGGTGGATGTCAACCTACAAGAAAAATTCGTTAGTAGAAGTTTGTCCAGCAGTCTCCATTCAGTTTGCGAAGTAGTATCATAGAAGTGTAGGACTGGAAAGGACCCCGAGAGGTCATTTAGTCCAGTCCCCTGCACTCATGGCAGGACTAAGTAATAACTAGACCATTTCTGACAGGTGTTTGTCTAACCTGGTCTTAAAAACCTCCAATGACGAAGATTCCACAACCTCCCTAGGCAATTTGTTCCAGTGCTTAACTACCCTGACATGAAGTTTTTCCCAATGTCCAACCTAAACCTTCCTTGCTGCAATTTAAGCCCATTGCTTCTTGTCCTAACCTCAGAGGCTGACGAGAATAGTTTTTCTCCCTCCTTCTTGGTATTGTCTTCACCAGACAAAACAAACTCAATTTTTTTCAATCTTTCCTCATAGGTCATGTTTTCTAGTCCTTTAATCATTTTGTTACTCTTCTCTAGACTTTCTCCAATTTGTTCACATCTTTCCTGAAATGTAGTGCCTAGAACTGGACACAGTACTCCTGCTGAGGCCTTATCAGTGCAGCGTAGAGCGGAATTACTTCTTGTGTCTTGCTTACAACATTCCTGTTGATAAATCCCAGAATGATGTTCGCTTTTTTTTTTTCAACAGAGTTACACTGACTCATATTTACCTTGTGATCCACTGTAACCCCCAGTTCCCTTTCTGCAGTACTCCTTCCTAGGCAGTAATTTCCCATTTTGTATGTATGCAACTGATGGTTCCTTCCTAAGTGGAGTACTTTGCATTTGTTGTTATTTAATTTCATCCTGTTTACTTCACACCATTTCTCCAATTAGTCCTGATCATTTTGAATTATAACCCTATCCTCCAAAGTACTTGCAACCCCTCCCACCTTGGTATCATCTGCAAACTTTGTAAATGTACTTTCTATGCCATTATCTAAATCATTGAGGAAGATATTGAACAGAACCAGACCCAGAACTGATCCCTGCAGGTTTCCACTTGATATGTCCACAGTTTGACTGTGAACCACTGATAACTGCTCTCTGGGGACGGTTTTTATGCATCCACCTTATACTAGCTCCATCTAGGTTGTATTCCCTAGTTTGTTTATGGGATGATCATGTGAAACACTTTCAAAAGCCTTACTAAAGTCAAGATATTACACATGTACATTCAGAGATGAATCCAGCACAGAGCCCTCTCCTCTCTTAAGGCCCTGTCTGCTGGAAGACCATCAAAAGTCCTGCCTCTACAGTGGCTGAGAGGGTTTTTCCCTAAGCATTCTGCCATTTTCTGAAGTTCCTTGGGATTGCAGTGAGCCTTTCTCTTCCCCCCCCCCCCATCCTTCCTTTTCCGTTTCCCTCTTCTCACTCCCACATCCCAGGGCTGCCAGATATGTTGGATCTACTTCTCATTTCCACTAAGGCCCCTTTACACCTACATTTGCTTCACAACCCCTTTTCACCGCCAAAGCAGTGTAAAGGGGCCTTAGTGGAAATGAGAATCAGATCCATTATCTCCAGAGGAGGCATTTACAAGCTTGGGGGACAAATTTCTTATAACATAAATGGTTACTCTGGAAATAACAAAGAGTGTTGTGACTTCAGGGAGGCAACAAGTAGCAGGAGCAAATAAAATTTTAAGAAATGAATATGGGAATTTTCATTAGGTATGTCAGAGGGTAGCGACCCACTGAAGGAATCAGGGCAAGGCCCAGCTACTTCTAACAGGGCTCCAGAAGGGAGAATGAGGCAGCTCAGGTTCACCTGGGAGTAGTTAACTCACTGAGTAACTGGGAGGCTGTTAATTAGGCAAGGAAGCATAAAAAGCTAAGGACCTCAGTTAGAGGAAAAGCATCCGAGGAGACAGCTGGCTGATGGAGAGACAAGGGATTGTAGAGCGAGGACCCTGCCACAGATTGGTGAGACTGTTCCAGGCAAACTCAGAGCTGGCCTACACGGGAAATTATATTGGCATACCTGTCTCTCTGGTGGGTGTGAAAAATCTACAGCCCTGAGAGATGTAGATCGGCTGACCTAACCCCGAGATAGACGGTGCTACTGCAGTCCTTAACTGCAGACATACCCTGATTCTGTAAAGAGGGAGAAACAGGGCAGGAGACTGGGGAAGACTACAGAGGTAGGAAGTAGCTCAGGGAACAGCAAGGGACTGAGGAGGACTGACTCTGGGTGTTCCAAACAAGGGCCTGAGCTGGAACCCAGCAGAGGTGTGGTTCTGGGTTCCCCTACCTACCCCAGCCAGAGACGGTTGGAGAAGAAACTCTAAACCCAGGAGTTTCTAGCCCCTACTAGAGCCACACTCCACTACAAGGAGATACTCTGGAGACCATAGTGCCCCTTCTGCAAGAAATAAATAATCACAACTGGGAGGGGAATACAAGTAAAATGTGTTTATATTAATTCTAGCTCTCCAAAATTGGGGTATAATTCCAGAGTCAGAAATGAACAGGAGCTGATCTAATTAATCCATAACTCTAATTATTCAACTTTTTATTTATTTTATGTCTCATGGAACATCTGGAAAATCTGGGTTCACCTGTGCAGCAAATTATATGAGCTCAAAACAAAATTGTTACTAAACAGAATGAACTTCAAAATTATCCACAAGATGTTAATGGTTCTCTTATAATGTGACAGTGTCTCCCATTCACATGGACTTTTTAACACTTCTGAATTTTATTGCATTATTTAGTTAAACTTGGGCCAAATCCTTAAACGCCTATTCAGATAAATCTCCATGAAACACAAAAAACTAGTGTTGTGAAAAAAATTGAAATTTCAAAGTTGTTTGTACTGGACCAACTTTTCATTCCCCCCTCCCAATTTTTTTCGTGACTTTTTAAAACACTTTCCCCCCAAATGTTGTTGAAAACATTATCAGAAATAACATTGAAATGCATATTGATATTTTTTGTATACTGAAAAAATAGTTTGATACAATGAAAAATGTCAATAATCTGGATCATGATTTTTGAACTAATTTGTGGGGGGAAGGGGAAAGAAATGGTTCATGAGGAAATGTCAACTATGTAAATTTGGGGGAAATCATTTTTGAGAAAAAGCCATTTTTCTCTGATTAATTTTTTTTATTGATTTTCATATAAAACAGACAATGAAAAGTACAAAAAGGTAAATAACTTACAGCTTGTAAATGTTTCCAAATACTGTACATTTCACAGGATATCCATAAAATTATGCAATTTTACAACTTATCAAATCTACAAGACCAGACAACACAAAACCGGACAACACTACGCAGATATAACATGTGAAGTGGTGGTAACAGTAATAAAATAGAAGAAGACACATAAATAAGTAGAAGAGGAAAGAAGGGAACTAGGGGTGGGGCAGGGGAGGCGTTGGGGGGCAATGGAGGTCTCACATTATTTGAGCTATCTTTCCACTTTTTTCATCCAGATGTATCTAGAAATGGGGTCCAATTTTTTTCAAATTCATATAACTGCTCTCTACAGCAATAAGCTATTCTTTCTGTGGCTGTTAACTCTTGTTTGAAAAAGGTTGACCAGCTCTAGCTTTGAGTGATTAAATTCTGAGTAAGGACTTCCAGTTTAGATTCACTGATTTCAGTGGGGTTTGAAAGTGATCAGAAACTCTCAGGATCATGACCTGTGCTTATGCCCATGAAATGGCTTCAGTTAGATACAGGGGGACCCACTATAACAGCTTGAAAATAAGCATGGTGCATTGGCAAAGGTGAGCCAAATAGGTCATACTGTGACGATTTTAACTGTAAGGCCATTAGTCATGCTTGATTACATATGGTTATCTTAATAAGAAGGATTGTATAGCAGCAGCGGCCTAAGAATTTGTACAGTCACTGCTTACGGATACACAATTGAATCTAAATCTGAAACATTTTGTCTGCTAAAACGATGAAAGTGCTTAAGGGAAGATTTAGATTATGCTTTTTTCCTAATTGACTGCACTCAAACTGGATTTTCAGCAGACTATTTTATTTATAAAAGTTAATTCATTAATACTTCTTTAGCAATTTTCATTCATGGAACTCCAAGTGCATCACAAAGTGGGGGTGGAGGGCAGAGTATATTATCCCCATTTTTAAGGTGGAGCAACTGAGGCACAGAACAGTGAACTGACTTTCCTAAGATTTCACAGCAAGTCAATATCAGAGCTGGGAATAGCTCCAACGTTGTTTGACTCCTAATCGTGTGCCCTATATAATCACTAAGATGAGATTTCTCTCCACCCCAGAAAGATATTTAAAGGTATTGAAACCCCTGAAACAATCAGGAACTATATCAGTTACAAAACCAAAAATATATGTGTAGGTGACTCTCTGAAATGTACAAACAAGAGCAGAGGTATTTCACAGTATGGAACAGTTATTTAGTTAAATAGTAATTGACCGCTGGTTTTATTTCCCCAGCCTTAAAAAAACAAAAAATCCTTCTATAGAAAAGTCATCTTTCATTTCATTTTCTTTTCCATCACTTTTGTTTCAAATTTGAGCATTGACATACTACTGACACTCTGCATATTATAAAGGCAAATGAACTGGTGAACAAACCTTGGCTGCACAGCAGTGCTCTGAGCCAAGATAAAATCTATAACTAATATGAGTAATGCATTGTACAAAAAGGCTGCCATATGGAGCCATTCATTATCCCTATGCATTTGTTATAACAGGGAGAGAGATGGGTACTCGCCTTAAATGAGCCAAATTATATTTCAGCCTATTGCAAGACTACACTGAATAACTATTAAAATGAAAGTCATAATGAACATAAAAGCAAATTGCCTCCACTGGATTTTCTCTAGCGAACAAACATCACATAATGATTGTCAAAAAAATTGGAAGCTTTTTCCGATAGATAAATTGCACCTTTAAGCTATGCAAGACTGACTCAAATCTTCTGGTGGGTCAAACAAGAGGATGGTTACACCAACATCCTCTAACTGTTGTTAGTGAGTTTAGGGCTGGTGTGAAGTGCTAGCCTATTTGCCGCCAAATGAATTGCAGGTGCAAACATGAAGGTAATAATTAGGGCTGGTAAAAATGTTTCCATTTAAGCTGCTCCTTTTTTAGGAAAGCAGAAACTTTCACAAAACTAATTTTGTCAAAAACGCAATTTTCCCACTGAAAATTTTTACCAGCCCTAATTAGTACCTTCATATTTGCACTTGCAATTAATTTGGAGGCACAAATAGAAGTATATGTGGTACCTCTAGTGCACCAACAATCATGCTGTGAAGAGGTATAAGTAATCCGTTTTGCAGGAGGGTCAGATGTTACTAGGACAAAATGCAGACACAAATGGGAGTCCACCCTTTTTGGAAATTAGCAGAGCTTTGTAATATCTGAAATGAAATCTGAGGTGGAAAGGGCTAGTTTTAAATTGTTGGTCACCAAGTAATTTTGTTTTTAAAATGTTTAGAGAAACAAGAAATGTCAGGCCAGCTCTACTATTTGTTCCTCTTACTGCCAACTCAGAGGTGTGGCTTTCACTATTTAGTTACAGGGAACACCATAGTTAAGACAAAGCAAAAGGAGCACAATTATTAACCATGGCTATCTTAAAGAAAGAAAAATAAAATATTAGACCAAACAACACACACAACTAAATACAAATGATAAACTGGTTACTTATATTACAGTTTATTTTGTATGCCTTTCTGTGGAGACCTTTAACAGAAATGACACATTTGAGTGTGTGTCACCTCTCAGGGACTTTTTTTTCTTCTTGGTAAGATAAAACCAAAAATATATTGTTTTCCAAAATTATTGTGAGTTCATTTTTAATATCTTATAGTAAAGCTACGATTTTGTCACGGAGGTTGCAGAAATCATGAAATCCATGACTTCCAGAGACCTCAGGGACTTCAGGCTGCAGTGGCTGGCAGCTACAGGGTACCCCTGCCACCCACGGGGGGCCCCCGAGCTCTCAGCTTCCTGGGGCTGCAAGAGGACCCCACAGCTTCTAGCTGCTGCAGGAGGTGGAGGCCCCTGGAGCTCCGAGCCGGGGCCCCACAGCTGCCCAGTCGCTGCGGGTGGTGTGGGGGCAGCTCTCCATTTTGTCACAGAATATCTGAGATAAAATCTTAGTCTTACTTATTAGATACTTAAAAGTGTTTAGGGATGGGCAAAATAATTTGTTTAAGGGCAAGTTAAACTTGTCTAGTCAGTAATAATAATCTAAACAATTTATGCTTGGGCAAAGTAAGTAATCTTAACAAAATCTCATGAAATTGAAGAAGATATGTAAATTAGTTACTTAACTCCTTAAGTGGCTTCTTCTATCTTAAGACAGTCCAATAACAAATATTAAGAATTTTTAATCCAGTTATAGCCCACTATTTCTTTGTTTACCAATGTTTAGCCACTGTCACCTTTCCAGGAATATGTGGTTAAACCACCTGGTGAATAATAAGAGAAATTGTTAGTAACTTATGTTACAACAGTGTTTTCATAGCCCAATAAAATTATTATAGGAGTTTAAATTTCATTGCTTAGCAGTGTCTTAGTAATGTTTCTTTCACCAATTCATGTTGAAGTTTTGGAAGGGTTTCCCTTAGATTGGTTTCTTTTTGAGTCTTCACTGTGTAGAAGCAGAAAAAGAACTGACAGAAAGGAACTGCAATACATGACAGTTCGTTAGCAAGACTCAGGCTAACTATAACCCTGATAACGCAAGATTTGTAGAAGCGAGGATTGTGTGAGGCAGGTGAGAAAGAACTGTGTAAGAAGTCATTATGACCTGGTATAGATAAGGTGTAGAAGACCTTGTGTAGATAAGGTATAGAAAATATTGTATGTTAGCAAGAGTCAAAACAAGTGAAGAAATGAGATATCAAGATGGCCTATGTATAAACAAAATGCAGCTGTCCCTCATTATTTCTGTAATGAAAGGTATAAATGCTTGCTGTAATTAGTTACCTGGGAGAGAGACCTGCTTAGCTCGCTCCCTCTGCACAATTGTGAGAGTTAATAAAGCATCTGACTTGCTGTACCTAAACAAAAGAGTGAGAACTCAGTTTTTCTCCGACACTGTTTTGTGTTTTTTATTCATTTTATTGTGGCAGTGTGCTTATAGAGATGGACAGGATAAGTCACGGAGTGCATGCTGCCTTTGTAAGGTAGCAGAGGGTGTCTACCCTACATAACAGAACTCCACAAGCTTGTTTCTGCACATTCTGGTTCTGACATGAAATGTCTTCAGGATTTTGAACCCCGTCTCTGTGAGTAATAGGGGCCAGATTTTAAAGCTATTTAGGCAAGGGAAATTGTGCTTCACAATTGTTTGGGGGGGTCAACAAACATGTGGACCAAGGGGATCCAGTGGATATAGGGTACTTGGACTTTCAGAAAGCCTTTAACAAGGTCCCTACCAAAAGCTCTTTTAAAACAAAGTAAGTTGTCGTGGGATAAGAGGGGAAGTCCTCTCATGGATCAGTAACTGGTTAAAAGACAGAAAACAAAGGATAAGTTTGTTTTCAGAATGGAGAGCGGTAAATAGTGATTTCCTCCAGGAATCTCTACTGGGACCAGTGTTGTTCAACATTATTCATAAATGATCTGGAAAAAGGGGTAAACATTGAGTTGGCAAAGATTGCAGATGGTACAAAAATACTCAAGATAGGTAAGTCCAAAGCAGACTGCAAAGAGTTACAAAGGGATCTCACAAAACTGGGTGACTGGGCAACAAAATAGCAGATGAAATTCAGTGTTGATAAATGTGAAATAATGCACATTGGAAAACATCATCCCAACTAGATATACAAAATGATGAAGTCTAAATTAGCTGTTACCACTCAAAGAGATCTTGGAGTCGTGGATAGTTCTCTGAAAACATCCAGTCAATGTTCAGCAGTGGTCAAAAAAGCAAACCATGTTAGGAACCATTTGGAAAGGGCTAGATAATAAGAAAGTAAATATTCTAATGCCGCTACATAAATCTATGTACACCCACATCTTGAATACTGCGTGCAGTTCCGGTCACCCCATCCCAAGATATATTGGAATTGGAAACGGTTCAAAAAAGGGCAATAAAAGTGATTAGGGTATGGAACAGCTTCCATATGAGTGAACAGAATGTTGGGAATCATTAAGAAAGGGATAGATAATAAGACAGAAAATATCATGTTGCCTCTATATAAATCCATGATACACCCACATCTTGAATACTGTGTGCAGATGTGGTCACCCCATCTCAAAAAAGATATATTGGAAATGGTTCAGAAAAGGGCAACAAAATTATTGGGGTATGGAACAGCTTCCATATGAGGAGAGATTAAAAAGACTGGGACTGTTCAGCTTGGAAAAGAGATGACTAAGGAGGGATATGATAGAGGTCTATAAACGCATGACTGGTGTGGAGAAAGTGAATAAGGAAGTGTTATTTACTCCTTCTCATAACACAAGAACCAGAGGTCACCCAATGAAATTAATAGGCGGCAGCTTTAAATCAAACAAAAGGAAGTAGTTCTTCACACAGTGCACAATCAACCTGTGGAACTCGTTGTCAGGGGTTTTAGTGAAGGCCAAAAATATAACTGGGTTCAAAAAAGCATTAGATAAGTACGTGGAGGATAGGTCCATCAATGGCTATTAGCCAAGATGGTCAGGGATGCAGCCCCATGCTCTGGATGTCCCTAAGCTTCTGACTGCCAGATGCTTGGATTGGATGCCAGGGGATGGCTCACTTGATAATTACCCTGGTCAGTTCATTCCCCTTGAAGCATCTGGCATTGGCCACTGTCAGAAGACAGGATACTGGGCTAGATTAGATCATTGGTCTGACCCAGTGTGGCCATTCTTGCATTCACCTTAGATGCACAGAAGTGCTTAGTGGGATTTTCAAAAGTGCCTAAGACCCTATCGATTTCAATGGGGGTTAGGTGCTTGGCTCCTTTTGAAAATCCCATTAGACACCTCTCTGCATCTTTAGATGCCTTTAAAAATCACACCATAAGTGTCTGTTGTGACTAAAACTGGTTTCCCATTTCCTCCAGTTAATGCTTTGTGTGTAGTTTATTAATTATATGATGTACTCGATGTTTAAAACAAACCCCTGATCAGTGATTTCCAAAGCTAGTGGCTATGCTATCTCTCAAGCCCAAAGATTGTTCAAACACTTATTTTTATGTGATAAAATAGCGTGTGCATCTCTAACTATTTGGAAGCGATGTAAAATTAGCTTATTGGTCATGTTAATCAAATTAGGAGTAAGTGACATGTTTTTTTCCAGTAATGGATGTGCACAGCAGTTTTGGGGCTTTAAAGATTAATTAATCCCCCAGGAGTGTGAAAATGTCGTCGGAAAGCCTATGTGTCAAATTGTCTAATTTGATTAGCTTATTTGAAATGGGTAAGGAAATTGCTCTTTCTTTGGGATGATGTGCTTCTGTTATAGAGTGATCTGTTTGAGTTTTGCACACTTGACAACGGCTTGAATGAGTTGCACTCTCACAATGAAGACTGTGTTTCATCACTGGATGCAGGAAGCTATTCCATCAATGCCCATCAGCTAGCTGAACACACAAACTAATTGTATAGCAATCTCCAGGCAGGCCCCCCAAAGGGTGGCTGTGTTGTGAAAAATGGCTTTGTGCAGTTCTGAGCATTTTGTGTCTCTCTGATTCCTCATTAGATTTGCTCAGATTACAAACACAAATACTTTTTTCCAAGCCCCAGCATTTTCTATTTGAAATTTGAGGGCTCAATCCTCCACTATGTTGAGTTTACACTGGCAAAGAGGGGTGGCTGGGGACCAAAATGGCCCTCATGTAACCTAGAGCAGGGGGAGAGATAGCTAAAGGGGGGAGGGATAGCTCAGTGGTTTGAGCATTGGCCTGCTAAACACAGGGTTGTGAGTTTAATCCTGGAGGGGGCTATTTGGGGATTGGTCCTGCTTTCAGCAGGGGGTTAGACTAGATGATCTCCTGAGGTCCCTTCTAACCCTGATATACTATGAAGTGAATGGCAACCTTTTGGGGATCAGAGCCCCTTTATAAATGTTTATGGCCTGTTGTGAACCAGTAAATAGTTCGGGGGGGATGCACTGATGTGGTTTTGCTTGGGTCCTGACCCCAAAGGGTTTGGGTCCTGCTCAGATTCACCCCACAGTGGCAGCTCCTGCAGCTGCTGTGCTGGGGGGCTGGCTGGGCTTGGCTCTCCACTCCAGGAGTTGTAACCTCAAGGGTTGCAGCGCCACTCAGGTTTGGCTCCGCCTCCCTGACTGAACCAAATTTGCATGGGTGGCATTGTAACCTGGCTCATGGGGTGGCAGAGCCACTCACTCAAATTTGGCTTATCTGGACTCCTGTCAGCATGAGAGCTGGTCCAAACCTAAGTGGCACTGGGACCCCACAGGTTGCAGTGCCTGGAGGTGAGCCCAGCCATGGGACAGGAGCTGCCACGCACCCCTTAGAAACATTCTGGCAACCCACTTTTGGCTCCTGACCCCTGGGTTGAGAAACCCTGACTTAGAGCAGCTTCAGGGCTGCTGTAAATTATGCTGCCTGCTCCAGAAACTGCATGGACTGAGGATCTGACAGCTTGCTGTGTGCTCACCCTGCCTGTCCCCACATGGGCAAACCTGTCCCTATCTCTTCCCATCTCAAATAAGCCTTCTATGCCAAGATGACAGGAGGAAGTCTCAACTGCCCTCTTTAGGGCAGCTTTCTGGGTACAGTGCAAAGCAGCCAGAACTGAAGCCCAAGCCTGAGCCCTGAAAGTCAAGCCTGGGTTCTTTCTGACTCATGCATCATCGCTATTAATAAAAGATTCTGCAGACCAGATGCTGGAGTCACTTTACAATCTTAGTTATCTTCAAATTCTGTCTTCAGTTATACCTATGTAACCCCATTATCTTTAAGAGGATTTTGTGGGTGTAAATGACTCTGAGGGCAGAATTTGGCACTAGAATTGGAATTTGGTTATCAAATCTGTTTGTGATGACAGAATAAAATCCAACTCCATCTCTCTGAGCTGTGTTGTCTCTGAAGGGATATCAGGAGTGAAAATTTATTAGGGTCTCTAAAGTGAATAAGTGCTACTCTCAACATACTCAGGAAGCAGATGTTGAGTACTAACGTGCTATTTTTACATAACCATTTTCAGAGCAGAAGCATACAGTACTTTAATACAGCCTTAAAAATTCTCATTCACCCACCCACCTGGAATGAGTAATGTTTTTTGACATATAAGCAAAATGATTTTCTTTCCATTGTTATGGTAAGGGTGGAAGAGTAGATTTTTATAGAATGTGCTTAAACTGTGAGAGAGGTTAGACACTCCTGGGGACTCTGTATGGGAGAAATGACTTGGTGCTCAACAAGAGCACACAAGCAGATACCAAGCTAGCTGCATTGCAAGTGTTTAAAGCCTAGGGACTAGGTACTCTTTTCATTTCATAGCCCAGAGGGAAGTCTGTTGGTTAAATGACCTCCTATGAGGTCATAAGGAAAGTCAGACTCCTAAATCATGAGGTTCAGTAACTTGGGAACAACAGCCACAAATACATCATGTGACTCTTGTAAAACCATAGTCTGAGATGGAAGCTGTGTTCACACCTCCTTATCCAGCCGAACCAGAGTTAGGGATATATTTGTAGCCCCAACAGTTAGGGTTACCATATTTAAAAAATAAAAAAAGAGGACACTCCACGGGGCCCTGGCCCCACCCCTTTCCCACCCCCACCCCAACTCTGCCCCTTCCCTGCCCCTTCCCCAAAGTCCCCGCCCTAACTCCCCCTCCTCCCTCCCAGCCACACGAAAAGGGCTGCCCAAGCACTACCGGCTTCATGGTTTGCCGGGCAGCCCCCAGACACTGTGCCCCAGTCCGGCGTTTCCCCAGCGCAGCTGGAGCCCGGGAGGGGAAGCGCCCAGCCGGGGGCGCAGGGTCTGGAGGCTGCCCGGCAAACCGTGAAGCCGGTAGCACTTGGGCCGGTAGCACTTGGGCTTCGGGCAGCCCCCATGCCTCCGGACCCTGCACCCCCGGCCGGGCGCTTCCCCTCCCGGGCTCCAGCTGCTCTGCTCCTCCCCTGACTCTTCGGCTCTGTTTAAGAGCTGAGCTGCCCGAGCGCTACCAGGTTCGGGCATCCCCCTTGCCTCCGGACCCTGCGCCACTGGAGCAGAGCAGCTGGAGCCCAGGAGGGGAAGTGCCCGGCCGGTGGCTGGGGTCCGGAGGCACGGGGGCTGCCCGAAGCCGGAGCGCTCGGGCAGCTCGGCTTTAAACAGAGTTGAAGAGTCAGGGGAGGAGCAGAGCAGCCGCGGGAGGGGAAGTGCTCGGCCGGTATTTTCCCGGCAATGTTTGGCTTTTTGGCAATTCCCCCTGGACGGGGGTTGATTACCAAAAAGCCAGACATGTCTTGGAAAAACCGGACCTATGGTAACCCTACAACAGTAGAACCCAAGGCCGACAGAGGGAACCATTTTCCTTGAGCAAAAGGCCTAGGCCCTCCGGGTGGTGGCAGCATAATTTTCCTCAGTTCTTAGCCCTATTCATTTATTAAGACAGGTTAGGGCAGTGGTTCTCAACCTTGCCAGACTACTGTACCCCTTTCAGGAGTCTGATTTGTCTTGCAAACCCCCAACTTTCACTTCACTTAAACTACTTGCTTATAAAATCAGACCTAAAAATACAAAAGTGTCACACCACATTATTACTGAAAAATTGCTTACTTTCTTTTTGCCATATAATTATAAAATAAATCAATTGGAATATAAATATTGTACTTACATTTCCATGTATAGCATATAGAGTAGTATAAACAAGTCATTGTCTGTATGAAATTTTAGTTTGTACTGAGTTTGCTAGTGCTTTTAATGTAGCCTGTTGTAAAACTAGGCAAATACCTAGATTAGTTGATGTAACCCCTGGAAGACCTCTGCATACCTCCAGGGGTACACGTACCCCTGGTTGAGAACCACTGGGTTAGGGGACACCTTGCCAACAGGAGCAGCTCTAGCCTTTGTTTCCATGCTGGCTAGCAATTTTCAGCACCCTCAACTCCACTCCCAGTGTCTGAGCAAAAAAAAAAACCCAACCAACCAGAGTGCATAGCGCCTCCTACCCCAACCCCCCCAAGCAGTATAGTGCCCAGGGTAACCAGCCTGCTTGCCCTAGAACTGGCCTTGCCTCCCAGCGTGGGAAGAAAATACAGAAGTGTAAAGTACTGGCTTGTCCCCAACCCAGAAAGGTCCCAACTGCCATACCCAGTTTCTCTTTCCAGGTACAATTTTATTTCCTAAACATAAGCAAAACAGAAAACAGTTCTTCAGCCCACCCTGGGCTACAGCTCCCAGGGGATTTTCTCCTTTGCCTCTCTCAGTCCTTCCTGCTTCAGGGCCAACTGCAGGATTCTTCCATGCTCTTTTAACTGAGCACCAGCTCCCTGGACTTTCTCCCTGGAGGCCCCTTTTCTACAGCAGATTTCCACTGCTTTGCCTCCTCCTCTCCCCACAGGGACTCTGGAGGCCTCTCCCAGGGAACCTCCTGCTTCCCCTTCCTTACTGAGGGCCTGGCTCTTTATAGCCCCAGGAATTGCCCTGCCCGCTTATTTGGCCAGACTGAGCGCACCAGTTCTAGCACAGGTAAGCTGGACCTGCTTCATTTAAAGGGAACAGACACCCCGGCACAAATAGGCACTAAAACAAGAACTCCAAAATATGGTGCAGCTAGGATTGGCCCAGAGCCCCAGAATCCAAGCTGTTTCCTTTCTTGATATCTGATCTCTGAAAAGAGGGTGAACAGAACCTCCGTTAAATTCACAGGTGAATATAAATTGAGTTGCTGCAAATGCCATGGAGACGGAAAAATAATACAAAATGACCGTGAGAAGTTAGGAATAGGAACAGAGAAATGCAATTTGAGGGAGAAAATGATCTGAAAGCCAGATACTTTGGGAGACACTTGAGAAGCTATATCAGTTCTCAGTAATGGTGAAAGAGGCCAAGAAGTGACAAAGCAGACAAATGTGCAGTGCAGGATGGCAGCAAAAAGAGCCAACGCCATGTGGGGTTATGTAAAGAGAAGTGTCACATGCCATCGCAGGGAGGCTATAGTTCCTTTCTATGGTTCTGGTAAAAATATACCTGGAATATTTTTTTTCTGGTCTCACTGCAAGGCAGATATTGTGACCCAGAAAGGATTTTGACAAAGACAGCAACAATTATTACAGGGCTGGAGGGATTAATTTACTAAAACAGATTATAAATGAGTGATTATAAATATGTCTAGTTTGGCTGCCACTAAGTGGAAGGGCGGGAGGAGGTGGCTGAGAAGAGACAGGATAACAGTCTACTGTTTGTTTGTAAGTAAACAAGTCTTAAATTCATGATTAGTTCTCTGACTTAAACGTCTTTACACAGTTATGGGAGTAGGGGAAAAAATCCACCCTGAATTGAAAACCATTAATAACTGCAAGCACAGAGATCTAATATCTCTAATGGCAACATCAGTCAGTCTGTATTCCCTAGCCTAGATGCTATCATGATTGTGCACTTTGTAAACAGATTAGATGGATAGATTCCCTGCAATATACAAATAATATTGGTCCAAAAAAAGCAAAAATACATTAATCATTTTAAAACAAGTGGAGACTCCTTTATCTCCCATATCAGACAAGCTTCCTGACTCCCATAACTGACTAATATCTCACTCTGTACAGGGCCACACTGACAATCTGGAGTCAGAGGCATGGAAAAATTTGCTCCTACCCCGTGCACCTCTGCGTCACTGCTCCTTTGTAGCTCTATGTGGGGGAGGGGAGCCTACTGCTCTGGACCCAGTATCTCTAGAGAGCTCACTACTCTTCAGTTGTCCCTCCCTAGGGGTCAGGGTCGGGTGGAGTAGCATCTTGAGAGGCAGCATAAGACACAGGGACCGAAGAATCAGGGTCCATATGTACAACCACGGAAATACTTAATTCCAGACAAGCTGTGTATAAATCTCAGTAATTGCACATAAAATTTGGCCATGTTGCAGCATGTGTGGGTTCACTAGGGGAGCATTTTTCCACTGCTTCTTGGAATATGATGTTATCTTCTTATTGTGGAAAGCGACCTGTCAGCATTTCCTTGATTTAACCCAATCACACTGATTCTGGTATTTTTTCCATGAAGAGAATAGATAGCTACATTACCGAGTCACTTAACGTGCATTGGCCATACAATGTGCTTCACTAATACGAAGCAAATACGAAGCTTTGGGACGGCATCATCTGGGTCATCAGTTGCAACGTGGAAGAGAAAATTTACGTCCTACATCAAAATGGCAAGACTGGTGGTACATTACACACTCAGTGGAACTCTTTCCTCTTTCTCTGGGCTTTTTATTTGGAAATCTTTGAAACTGACGTCTTCTGAATTAGGCAAAATTTTAAAGCACTCACCTTCCCAGGCTCAAATGAAGATTAAGTGTAGTTAAGTGGACACTTAATCATAGTTTAACAAATATCCTTCCTGCTGTTTACTAATAATATTTTAGAATAGTGAAACAGTTTTAAGAAATATAATTTACTTTCCACTGTCTATGCCAGTGCTTCTCAAAGTCGGGCTGCTGCTTGTTCAGGGAAAGCCCCTGGCAGTCTGGGCCGGTTTGTTTACCTGCCGCGTCTGCAGGTTCGGCCGATCGCAGTTCCCACTGGCCACACTTCACTGCTCCAAGCCAATGGGGGCTGCGGGAAGCGGCGCAGGCCAAGGGATGTGCTGACCGCCCTTCCCGCAGCCCCCATTGGCCTGGAGCAGCGAACCGCGGCCCATGGGACCTGCGATTGTCCGAACCTGCGGACATGACAGGTAAACAAACTGGCCCAGACCACCAGGGGCTTTCCCTGAACAAGCGGCAGACCAGCTTTGAGAAGCACTGGTCTGTGCTGCTTGCTTGCATTCTGCGCCACGTTCGTGATGGGCAGTGTAACTAATCTATTTCACTTGGATATCTAGTCAGTGGATCAGATGCTCTACTCACACTGGTTTTATTCCAATGTTATTCCAATGACTGTAATGAAGTTGCTCTGGATTTACACTAGTGTGGGTCAGAGGAGAATCAGGCCCAATGTCTGATGCATATGCACTAGCGCAGTACTTTTATAAGCTCAAGTTCAGAAAATCCCTGCTCAGGAAAGATTCTTAAGCGCATCAAGTCACAGAGATTGAAGCATATGCTTCAGGTTAAATTTATTAGTTTTTAATCATGTTGATACAACTTTGGCATGGATTTGTGTTCCATTACTGGGCCTTTGATTCAATAACTGGGGAAGGGTTTGTTGCAGAGAAAGGAATTTCTATTATTTCTAGGCTTCTGCAGAGTGTCCCCTTCATTCAGCCCTAGGTGTCAAAGATAGAAAATACATAGTGGGTCACCTTTTGCCCTTTGCCTGGATCCAGGGCAATGTGTTTCCTATGCATTTTCTAATGCTTGCCAGTGTACTTTGGAAAGCACAAATGCTAGTGTTTCCCCTGCTGCCTTGAATTTCAGTTGGGAACTTCTTTCTGATACTCCAACATTTCCTTTCTTCATCTCATCCTATTGCTCCGTGTTATACACAGCTGTACTGCACTAAATAATTCTTCTCCCTGTCTAGGGCACAATCGTGAGCCCTCCGGTGTGCCCATGGGGGAGGAAAATGGGGTGTAAGGGGGTCCCCTTTTACTGCTCTGTGGGCTATCCAGGGTGCTGGAATCTGGCCAGGGAAGGGGGAGAGCAGCTGCTGGCTACTCCACTTCCTGTGCGGGAGAGCAGGGAGTGGACAGGCAGCAGCGGGGAGAGGGCAAATCAGTTTCTGCCTCCAGGGTACTAGCCAGGGAATCAGAGCCACTGCAGAAAAGGAGTTAACTCTGTACCTTTGGTGTAGCCTACTTCCCCACTGGAGCCAGGGGGGGCCACGAACCAGGGGTGAAATACTGTCCTCACTGTAGTCAGTAGTTTTGCCATTGATTTCATTCAGGCTATGATTTCACCCCATATTGTGACTGAGTCACCATCTCATTCTTTTCCTGCCTTTTAAGCATTTAGATCCTTAATATAATTGTAGATCCTAATTTTCTCCCCTTAGCCAAGCTGTAATGAACATATTCAGCAGTTTTAGGCCTTGAAATCTGCATTAAAAGTCATGTGAGGGCAAACCCCACTCCCTTGCTGAGCTACCGTGACTTCGACACACCACAGTGGGACGCATCATGGGCCTGCCTGTGTGGTGCCAAGTGCAGGATCAGGGCCTTAATCTTTCTTCATGGATCAGTCCCTCCAGCCCTCTGATCATTTTTATTGCAGTTCTTTGAAATTTCTCCATACCTTTCTAATATTCAGGTGCCCAGAAGGGAACACGTTGTTCCTGCTATTGCCTTCCCATAACTCTCATTGCTATAACATGATGCCTTTGTGTATGCTGGTCAACATTGCATTGGCCTTTTTTTGCATATTTCAAACTCGCATCTAATGTGCACCGACTTCCCGCACCCCAGGTCCCTCCTTATCATCCTTGGTTTTCCAGTTTCATATTATTTCCCCCCATATGCTTTACCTTGCATTTTTCCAAGATGAATCTCATTTTGTTATCATAGGATCATAGAAGATTAGGGTTGGAAAAGACCTCAGGCGGTCATCTAGTCCAATCCTCTGCTCAAAGCAGGACCAACACCAACTAAATCATCCCAGCCAGGGCTTTGTCAAGCCGGGCCTTAAAAACCTCTAAGGCTGGAGATTCCACCACCTCCTTAAAACATTCTACTGATTTCAGAGATAAGGAAACTTAGGCACAGACAGACGAGATTACTACTTTACCAAGGCCACACAATGAGTCTGTGAAATAGAACAGTGATCTCTTGACTCCCAAGTCCTGTGCTTTAGCCTCAAGACCACCTGGGAAACATCTCACATTTCTAATCTCTCTACACCAGTTGGTATTATTTGTTTGTCCTTGCTGTCCAAGTTAGTATGGTTAATTTAGAATACTGCAGGGGTAATGTAGGTATGCAGACTGTAGTAACCCAAATTGGAATCTATCTAGGATGTGCTGGCTGACACCCTTGCTCTCAGAAACAGTGCCCTGGAATGTTTCATGTCCAAGGATGCATAATATCCCCTAATACCGTGTTGGGTGTTGTGCCTGTATTGACTCAAAGTGAAGAGTCCCTCTTTTTAAATAGCAAACAGTACTTCTTGCAGCATCCTGAATTTTCCTTGGTGATCTCCTAGTGAAGTACTAGGCAGGCTTGACCTTTGTATAGCTAGTGAGCTGACATGCGTAGGGCCATACTTTCCAAAGAGCTCATCTTCCTTTTAGGCATCTAAATAAGGGTCGCATTTGAAAAAGTGCTCAGTACGCAACAGGCTGAGCTCTTCTGAAAATGTGTTATTTATTTTTGTGCCTCACTGAGAGCGAGGGGTCTTTGAAAATCTGGCCCCAGTTGTGGTTTCTGATCTCCTTTGAACACCTGGCCCAGAGTGATGGTAAATTTGCACTGTAGATTTTGTTTAAGCAACCATTGCAATCATATTAGATTTTTGACTCTGAAGTACTATCTTAATTCTTAATCTCTTCCTTTCTTCAGTATCAAAACTTAAGGGAATCATAAGAGAATCTATTGAGCATACATCCCACAATGTGATAAAATAAGTCCATCAAAGACAGGAATCCAGTAAAGGAAGTAAACATGATGAAAGATAAGAACTTTGAGTCCAACTCCACTTTAAAAAAATGAGAGGAAATTCAGAGGGAAATAAACAGAGAAAACTGTACTTAAGAGACCATTCTCTGGGAAATAATTTTATTTTACCATCTTCTCCTCTACAAGAGTTTTATGGGCTATATTCCAAAAATAACTTTTTTGACAATGAATATAGGTTTTGAAAAATAATGATGTGCATTTAAAAATGATTAGACAATAATAGTATATCTCAGCCAGTGCTGACACCACTATCGACTTATGAAATATACAAGTTGAAAGAGACAATGGAATGTAAATTATTAAAGGAAGAACTTTCTACTGGGAGCACACAAGGAAGAACTGATAATACAAACTGACAGAATTGAAGATGATGACTCTATTGTTGATGAGAGAGTGATGAGATAGTGTTATATTTTTAGTAGAGTATCATTTCCTTGGATGTCCGCTTTCTGGATCTCATTCTGTTAAGTGAAATTAAAGTTCTTATTATTAGACCTTGATTAATTGCTCTAGTATCTAGATAAAATGTAAGATAATCAAGGCTGTGATTTTTTTCAAGTTTTTAGAAAAATTCATATTTGTGATGGAAATAGCAAGAAATGTAGAAATACATATGTTTTTACTATATGGGCTATCCCAAGTATTGGTGTGTGCCTAATATAATTTTCCAGCATATGCTCTTTTCTACAATCAATGGGTATGATTGTCCTTCTCACTTATACTGGTATAAAAGTTGCTTGGATTTAGAACTATTGTGAGAATAGAATCAGGCCCTATTTGAGTTCCAGAAGAGACTGGGCGTAGTTTCTCTTATAAGCCCTTTAAATGGCTCATGTGTTGCAAAAGATTCTTATACAGCCAAACTTCCAGGAACTTCTGGATTCAGGATTTGCCTTCTGGATTAGAAAGCAATCTCTAGTTCAGTAAAGTTCCCTTGGTACTAGGATCATTTATGGGCCCAAAGATTATGTTCTTTGATCAATTTCCCGGATGTCTCTGTAACACTGAAATTGTTCCCAAGGGAGCTTTGGACGTGCCCTTGCAAAAGTCAGTTTGACCCTCATGAAAGTATTTTTTTGGGGTATTTTCTAATAGAAGTCTCTCCTTAAAAGCTTCCACGTACTTGCCAAGACACTTAAGACTAGGCAAACTAGACTGGTGAGATTAGGCAGAATTGCCAGAGTGCTGGTCTTAAACTACCCATGCTGACAATAGATCTGGCCAAGTGCTAAAGAAACCAGGGACACATTCTGTTGCAAAATGTCCCCCAGAAATATTTTTGTGAGGATTGACTGATTCTCATTAGGGCAAAGCATAAATTCCTCAGTGATCAGGAATTCAAGTAAAGTCTCAAATGACATAAAATCTGTAACATTTTGGAATGCGGTCTGCATGTAGCCCTAGAACCTGTCTAAAAGACACCAGATCCTCTTCTCTTTCTTTAGTATGCTGCGGTGAGGGACAGAAAGGTGAACCAAAGGTGATTTAGATGAGCCCCAATTTTGCAATAGGTCCCAGTCCTGAAATTGCCCCAATTCCTGCCCTAAGACATCTCTGCTTAGCTCTACAAGCCCTTTCATCCTTTTCATGTGTCCGTAAGACCATGTCTGCACTAGGAGCACTTTACTGGTATAAGAATATCACTGTACTAGAGCACTGTAGTGTGAACGCAGCTATACTGGCAAAGCTGCACTTTTACCAGTATAGTAAGATCACCCCACATGAGAATCAGACCCAGATTGTTTGATCCTCATTTGTACTAAGGGCCCATTACACTGTTCTGGCCATATTGTACCTAAGTTACATATGAGGAACCTGAGGTTACATGACTTGTTCACCACTATTGGTTCAGTGGCTGGGCTGAGAACAAAAACATTAAAGTGGGTGTTGTGACAAAGTCCGGCCGGACAGCTCTAAGAGAGTGGTGGGAAGCAGGTATGTCAACCCTAGAATGGTAAAAGCCCTTTCCCCATGAGCTGAAAAGGGATTATCTCAGTCAACGAGGGACACCTCAGTCCAGTTAAGGGCTGCCTGTGATCTTTAAAACCACCACTCTGGTAAGAGAGGAGGAGGAGAGACAAGCTGCAGCAGGACTAGTGGTAACAGGGAGAAAAGGTTTCTTCGAAGTGGAAGGCTGTTCTCCTCCTTATAGGACTGGCTCCTCGGGACACGCATAACAAGGCAAAGTCCCAGAAAGGGGACAGGGAAAGGTGTTCCTTTTTTGTGTGTGATGATTGTGTTTCTTTGGTTTGGCTGAAGAGCGTTCCTGGGGCCCACCTTGTAAATACTGAAAAATAAAACCCAAGCAAGGAATAAAAACTCTTCAGCATGGGACTGATTTACTCCATGTCCCCACCATCACCACCAGAGGGGGAAATGCTGAGCCCAACAGGTGAAGGAGGTGATATGTCACTGTGTAAAGATATGTTATGGCCATTTTAATGCCATTTTAACACCCCTTTACCCTCCCAGAACCTTACTGTAAATGAGAGTCAGGCCCAGAGACTTTAACCGTAGGATTTTAAGAAACAGGAGGGATTCTATAACCTGGGTTAATTTATTTATATTGCAACCTCAGAAATGTAGATTCAAGCTCATGAAGAGTTCTGACCCAGGGCCGCCCAGAGGATTCAGGGGACCTGGGGTCTTCGGTGGTGGGTAGGCGGCGGGTTCCGGGGTGGAAGGACTCCCCCACCGCGGGTCTTCGGGGCACTTCGGCAGCGGATCCCGGAGCGGAAGGACCCTTGCCACCGAAGACCCAGAGCAGAAGACGCTCCGGGGGCCCGGGCCCCGCAAGAATTTTCCGGGGCCCCCGGAGCGAGTGAAGGACCCTGCTCCAGGGGACCCAAAAACCTCTCGTGGGGGTCCCTGTGGGGCCCGGGGCCTGGGGCAAATTGCCCCAGTTCTGCCGCCCCCCCACCCCCTCCGGGCAGCCCTGTTCTGACCTTGTGGGTTAAGTGCTGAATTACAGAAATCTGTGAAGCCAAACATCTGGATTCCCATTCTCCAACTCTGTTCTGATGTCAGCCAAAGGAGTGGCAAAATTCTGGACCAAGAACAAGCTTGTCTCTATAGAGGCCTGCAAATCAGCTAGGTGGAACAGAGTTTGCAATTTTCTTAAGCATTGTTTTGCTACAGAAGAAAAAGGAAATGATTTTTCATTTTTTGTTTAAGAGAAACGTTGGATGGGGTTTTTCTGTCATTAACTAACTTTCATGGCTACAAACAAGAATCGGATAGCAGAAAGTTTGTGTTGGGATGTGAGTGATGTGACATTTTAAAACTTATTGGTAATAGTTATTGGTTGAATTGTTATCTCCACCACTGCAGCAAGTTCCTATTTTTGTGTGCAACTCTGGTGGTCTCTAACTAACAAAGGTAGTGAATTTTCCATGCTGTGCATTGGGTTTGGATCTTTCCCTGTAGAGGGGTGCTGCTCCCAGCTTGGCTCAGCTCCTCATTTGCCAGCATAGATTTTACGCTGAAGAATATTCTCAGTAAATCATCTTTTACTTGAGAGCAGTGAATCTAGCGACTGCAACAGATGACTGAAATCCAGAACATCTGGATTCTATTCCCACTTCTGCCACTTCCCCACTGTGTAACCTTGAACACGTATTCCAGCATCTGTCTCAGGCATCTCCTCTGTAAAATGTGTATAATAAATACTTATTATACATCTCAGGAATACCATGGACCTGAATCAGTTAATCTGAGAGGCAGCACATATAGTGCATAGGACATTGCTTTGGGAGTCGGGAGACTTGAGTTCTGTTCCTGGCCATGTATCACCTTGGGCGGGTCACTTCATTTCTCTGTGTCTCTGTTTCCTCTCCCACCCTTTGTCTGTCCTGTCTATTTATATTGTAAATGCTTTAGGGCAAGGACTATCTCTCATTAGATGTCTGTACAGCACACAGCAAGATAGGGCATAAAAATGTTGGTGACGTGTGTGCTTTGTGATTATTATTTTTCAGTGGAAGGTGTTGTGTAAATGCAGAGGATTATTATACTGCAAGTGTGACTTTTTGTTTTTAGTTAAGTATTATTTTTTTTTTAAAGTTCCCATATCTATTTTACTGCCATGGCCTTTGGGAGTTAAAACTGAATTACTTTTTAAAAAGTAATTTAGTTTTCACTGATTAGACTGAGTTTATTTTGATCATTTCTCTCTACCTGGTCACCGAAAACAGTCCTGACATTTACATTTTCAGGTTGTTATTCACTTCCATTATGTTGCGATAGTTGCATTGCAAATGCCAGAGGGAGATGTCTATTTTATTTTTAAACTGTTTCCTTTTTTGTTGTTTAATGTCATGGAAACATTGATGCAGTTTTCCTGGAGTTTATTACCGCTATTTATTTATTTATTTATTTATTTATTTAAACAAACAGAATTTACATCTGGGGTCACGTTTAACTGATCTTTGTCTCTTTAGACCTTCCCATTACTTCATCTCTGATCTGCCAAAAGAAACAGTGACTTCTTGGCTTTATTTATTAAGCTCTGGTGTTTCATCATTCTTGCAGAGAGAATTTACTTTAATGAGTTTTGGAGAGGAACGGTCTTCTTTTAATTTATTTTTTTAATGAATAGGGTAATAGCAGTTTGTTTAACAACCAACATCTCCCATTTTACATGCCATAACCCACCGGAAAAAGATATCAAGACCTGCCCTGCCTCTAGCCTCAACTCCTCCAGCTGGTTATTAATGGCCAGGAAAAACCTGACCCGAGGCCATTATTATTAAATACAGGATAGAGTTCTGTTTTCTTTTACTAGTTTTCTTTAATATACATCGTCATGTTTTAGGCCCTTATTTTACAAGCTGCTCCATGCCCTTGGATTGCTGCATCACTGCAGAGCCCCACTGATTTCTCTGAGGCTCCACATAGGTACTGTGAAGAGCTGGTTGAGAATTTTCTGATGAAAGCATTTTACATCAGAAAATACCAGTTCATCAAAGGAATATTTTTTTGCAATATTGACTCGGCTTCAACGAAACTTTCAACAAGATATTTTCGGAGCAATTGGAGAAATTTGTAAACTGTCTTATTTTGTTTTGACATTACCATTTTGTTTTGTTCCAACTTTAGAATTTCATTCTGAATTTTTCGTTTGTATCATTCCAGCTTTATCATTCTGTTCTGAGTTTCTATTTCAGTTTTTGTTCTGAGTTTCCCATTTTGTTTCGAGTTGATGTTGGAAAATTCAACTTCTGTGTAGTCTGTCACGTGTTGCCATTGGTATGCTTTCATAGAACAAGGGCACATTATCTCCAGTTGGCTCAGTGTAGCCACCTGAAGTGTGTTTGAAACTCTGTCTGGAGCTCAACAGCAGAGCAGACTGCATCTTTGGGGAAAGAAACCTAGCACGCCACAGCTTTTGGAGAGGATTCTCCCAGCAGTGCAGGACAGTAAGGTATTCTTTCTCTGACCCTATACCTGCGCTGACTGATGGTTCTACTGTAATGTACAGTAGCAACTATTCCTTGATTTCACCTCACTTCCATGAAGCCTGTCTTCCCCTCACTTTTTTGCAAGTTGAAAACGGGGACTGTAAAGCAGCAGTTATTTCATACTCATCAAAGAAAAAGATCAGTCTCTGACAGCGCTGCCAGTTCAAGTAGTAATGTCTCCCCATTGCTCGTACAGCCGCAGTCTGAGAGCTGTGTTAGTTGATCCAGGAGACCATAGCTTGAGGCTTCTCACAAGCAGGATTCTTTTGTGGAGCACTTTAGAAGAGGAGGAGGAAAGAAGACCTTTGCTTCTGGAATCTTGCTGAGTGGAGAAGCTGTTGTGTTAGTGCTGCAGTGTGAGCTCCAGGAAGTGAAGGTGGGGAACCAGTTGATATGACTTTCCCAGAGGTGTATGGCTCCTCTGAAGAGGATCCTGGGGCAGAATTGACCACTCCAGGTGCAGGTGATGGTGATACTAGTGGTGAGAAGAAAAAAGAGGTTAGTGCATCTCCCGTTAGTCCAGCACTACATGAGGTTTCTTTTCTTGAGCCAGCACAGCAGCAGGCTACTGTCCAGAGACGATCAGCTCAGTCAGTTCTGGAAAGGATGTGATTATTAGTCACAGCCCATAGGTGGGGAACAGGTCACTGTCTCCATCTCTGCTGGACATTGTTCAGGGGGAACTAGGCAATGCTTCCACACTGCATTTAACTCAGCAGCAACCATCACCAGCCCCCAATCCCTTCCTGCCAAAGGCAAACAGTCAAGCTTCTGGGTTTGGAACCATTCCCGGCCTGATGCTGGGGACAGTACCTCTGCCATTTGCCACCTGTACAGACAGGGTCAGTCTGGTCCATGACACCAAAAGACTGGTGACACTGGGCCTGCTAAAATGTATGGAACGCAAACATGCCGCAAAAGGTTAGCTCAGGAGGAAAGCAAACAAGCCCTGGATCTATTGGGTCAGAGGGGCTGACACCACCACCACTTTCTATGATCTCATCTGCTAAATCAGGCAGCTTCACTCCACGGACCACAGTGGAGTCTTTTCAGAAGCAGGCAAAAATATCATTGCAAGCCCCTTATGGCCATGAAACTGGCCTCAGAACGCATGAGGATGCTGGCCGGGGACACTCTTCCTTTCTCCCTGGTGGAAGGTGAGGGCTTCAGATGCTTTGTGGCTGCAGCTGCGCCAGGTGGCAGATCCCTAGGCAGCTTCTCCTATTTTGCTAAAAAGGCAGTGCCAGATCTGTGTGGTGCTGTGAGAAGTGTAGTACAGCGTGGGCTGAGTAGTATGAAGGCAGGAATGTGTACCTGACCACGGACATGTGGTCTCTGTTACAGCCCACTGGGTTAGCAACAGCACTGGCAACATGTACACCCTCATTCAACATCACACCACTCTCCATGTGTGGGAGTGAAAAAGAGCACACCCTAGTGACATCTTGGACAAAGTGTGTGCTCTCACGGAGTGGCTGGGGCTCCACACCATCTCTGCTGGGTTTGTGCCAATGGATGTTGGAGCAAACATCACAACGTAATGCAAGATAGCGGTTTCCAGCATGTCCCTTGCCTTGTTCACTGCCTCAGTCTGTCTGTGAAGGAATTTCTAGATCATGGTGCCCCGGTGAAGACACTACTGACAATGGCCAGGAAGCTCTGCAGCATCTTCAGCCGGTCCTGTGCAATGTGCTGCACTCTTAGACAACTGTAGGACTCATACAAACTGCCATGCCACCAGATGATGCAGGCAGTGGTGACCAGGTGAACTTCACCTTTCACATGCTGGCGTGTCTGTATGTGCAGAGACTCCGTAGCAGCATTCTATCTCCATGGCTCCAGACCAGCCTCCAAATTGTACCCACCCATCGGCTGGTTATGAAGAAGTTAATCTCCTACAGGACTGTGAGGTCACACAGCCAGTCAATGAGGACGATGCCGGGGTCAGCCAAGTAATTCTCTTGCTGTGCCTGCTGGAGAGAGAACTGAGACGCATACAGACCCACTTCCAGAAACAATGACTTCAATGGGGAATCCCTGGTGGGAATCATGGTGTCTGGAAAATTCCCATCTCCAAGGCATCAAGGAGCAGGAGCAGTACTGGGTGGCAACATAACTAGACCCCTTATTCAAAAGCACCATGGTTTCCTTCCTGGGAAAAGCGAGGCACGGTACTGCGAGGCAAGAACAATCCAGGTGAAAAAGAGACTGACAGACATGGTGGCTTGAAGCTGTTGCCTGTGGTCATTGAAGATACCTTCATCACCAAGACCTAACACCATAGCAGATGATGCAGCAGGAGGAGAATACCACCATGGGTGTTGCTGAGGCAGAGAGAAAAAAAATCATCCTCCCTTTGGCACAGACTGGAGAACGTTGGAGGGGTTCACATTGCCTGGTCCAGCCCTGAGGAGGAGGAGGAGGAATGCTCTGCTGCTGAGAGGAAGGTGGAGGGATATTTTCAAGGTGTGATGCTGGTACCCACTAACTCAGATCCTCTTTGTTATTGGCAGCTGAGGAAGGATGTGTGGCCAACATTACATCAGGGGATTGTCCCCTAGCTCTCCTGCCCATCATCAACCATCTATTTGGAGCACCTCTTTAGTACAACGGATGCTTTTGTCTCCAACAGGCACACATCTCTCTCCACAAGGAATGTGGAGAGGCTTTCATTCGTCCAAACAAATAGACACTGTCTTCCCCCAGAACACAACCTTAGTGTAACACAGGACACCAGCTTGCAGCCTAGTGGAAGACCCCGAGGACATGGCTGGAAAGGGGAAGGAGGAGGACATTGTTGAGGGGATGTTCATGTATTAGGTTCCCTTGGGCATGGGGAAGGATTTGGAAGTCGTGTGAGGAAACACTCCTTTATCTCTCTCTCACTCACACCCAGCCACCCCCCCACACACACACACGTTTAGCTTTGTTGAATTCCAAATACTGCATAAAGAGCAAGTGGTTTTACTCTTTAATGGCTTTGTTTACTATTATGGGTGGTGCTGACTGTTGACAGAACATTTATTGTTGGTGTGCTGTGGGGGCAGAGGTAACTTTGGAGGGAATACACCTTCTCTCCTGCCCTTTAACTTACATTCTTCCAAATAAGGCGGAAAAGGCAGCAAGTAATTGCCCTTGCTGACAGCCCCTGATGATAATCTTAGGTTTTTTTTACTTTTCCGTGTGTGGCACTGCAGTCACAGAACAAAGGGGGGAGGGATAGCTCAGTGGTTTGAGCATTGGCCTGCTAAACCCAGGGTTGTGAGTTCAATCCTTGAGGGGGCCACTTGGGAATCTGGGACAAAATCAGTACTTGGTCCTGCTAGTGAAGGCAGGGGGCTGGACTCAATGACCTTTCAAGGTCCCTTCCAGTTCTAGGAGATGGGATATCTCCATTATTATTATTATTATAAATATTGGTACTCTGCTTAAGCTGATGTTGGGGGAGAGAGTTGGGAGGAGTTGTCTGAAGAACCGCACCGCACCTCGCCTCTTTAACTTTTATTCCAAATCATGTGGAATAGCAAGTGATTTTGCATCACATTTGGCTTACTCAATGTGTGCATGTTGACATAACTTATATTGCTGCTGTCTGTGATGTGTTTAATTTGCTAGGACTGGGGAGGAGGTAATTTGGGAGGAATTGTGTGAGGAAGAGAGATGAATTCCCTCCCCTCCACACAAACACAATGTGGAGCAGCAACCAAATAACAGAAAAACATCTGAATCTGAATCCTTGTTATGTTCTATAACTTAATGTTTTTACAAAGATAAAACCCAGCTCTTCAGTTCTCCTCCTTCCATGGGTGGGACTGCAGGCAGCTCAGTGCTTGAGGATACAGCCTGGCTGAAAAGTTGGGCTGTAGTCTTGGCCTGCCCCTTCAGGAAAGCTTCCCTCCATTGCTCAGTAGGGGCATTCCTGGCCTGTCACTGGGACGAGCTCCGCCTTTTTCCCCACTGAGGACAGCAAGCGCAGCCATGCCCTGGGACCTGACCCGGGCATGGTGGTGTGTGCTGCACCTGGGCACATAAGGGAGTGGGGCTTGGGGAGCTAGCCTGATGTTCTAGTGGGCAGTGGCAGCTAGTATGGTGGAGCTGGTGGCCCCAGGAGGGGATCATTGTTGTTCCCCCCAGCACCTCTGAGTGCTGCTTCCTTAAGTGGGTCCCAAGGGCACTGGTCTCACTTTTCCTCCCCCTGGCCATATGGGAGCCAGCATCACAGTGTTGACAGGCAGCCATATCCGACTGCCCTGTCACCACTGCAAAGTGCTCCCAAATGGTGCTCCCCTTCACCACCATCTCCTCTCTCTACTCCCACCTGAGCCTCCTCATCGCCCATTCCACGGAGGGTTGCCACTCTGAGGTACGAATATTGAGACATCCACCCATCCCATTCTCGGGAGAGGGCAGCAGCCCCTGTGGGTTCCTGCTCATGGGGCTGCCCCAATCACCAACTTCTCCAAGCAAGACCTGGTGGCAGCTGGATC
This sequence comes from Malaclemys terrapin pileata, assembly GCF_027887155.1. NCBI lineage: Eukaryota > Metazoa > Chordata > Testudines > Emydidae > Malaclemys > Malaclemys terrapin. Next base: position 133,955,529 of record NC_071505.1, read on the forward strand.
TATCCCACTCCCACCTGGCAGTGACACTCACAGCTGGTATCTGTGTGGTGGTGACTGGGAGCTGCTGGTGCCAAGCTCCCTCTGTCCCACTCACTGCTCCTAAATCACCCCATCCTCTCGGCTCTCTGACACTCAAGAACTAGAGATCCGTCTGCACAGGTGCTGACTGCCCCACCCTTCCTCATGCACACATTGCAGTCACTAGGGGTTGGGGGAACAAGAGGGGACAAGACCAACAAAAATGGGACTTTGTGTCCCAGGAAGACTTACAGATTTCCCAGGACAGATACCTTTTAAAAAAAAAAAGGCTGATCCTGGGAAAACTGGGATCGGTGGCAACCCTAGAGACAGAATCCTGATCCCAGTGCGGTTGGCCTTTGCGGAGGTGCTTGCAGGGTCCGTGCCTTGGACTGTTTTTTAACCCAGGCTTTAATTGTATGCCACAATCCTCTTCTACATTGCTTCTCACGTTACTCATGTGAGGAGCCTCATTAGCTTCAGTTGGAGTAAACTGAACAGGATTTGGCCTGCTGTTCTTATCTCTTACACATGTTTGAGTAGTCTGAGGCCAGGGCTGCACTACAAACTTTGGCCCGCATAAATTGGCCATGCAGTTAATATGTCACTTGTGCATCTGCACACATGGCTCCTTGTGTCACCATGGCACGTACTCCTCAGGAGTGCTTGTGTTGATGCACAGCGCAGTGGGCCACCCACCACCATCCAGTGCACTGTCTTTTGGGAAGTTTTGCCAATGCATGATGGGGCAGTAATGAGTCGCAAATGGGGGACTGGGAGCAAGGGGTCAACTTCCCAGTGTGCAGCTGTCGCCATCCCATGATGTCATCTGCAGCCCATAATTTTTGCACTTCTTAAAAGAAAAATCTCACTAACCTGCATGGCCCTCATCACTGTCTGCCATCTCTGACAGAAGCATGGGGCCTGCACTATTGTCTCGAGCTTTGCAAGCACAGGATGCAGAATGCTCTGGTATCTGCATTGCCATAAGAAGAACCGAATCAGTGTGGAACATGATGATTTCCCAGAGGACAAATCACCGTGGGACATTGCGCAAACCAGCTCAAGGTTGCAGGTGGCATTCACAAAGCAGCTGCAAATCATTCAGTGCTGCTTATGGGCCCAAGAAATGAGCATTGACTGGTGGGTTCACATCATAATGCAGGTTTGGGATGACAAGCGGTGGCTGCAGAACTTTCAGATGCACAAGGTTACATTCCTGGATCTATGTGCCGAGCTCGCTCCAGCGCAAGGGACACCAAAGTGAGAGAAGAGAGTGGCGATTACACTGTGGAAACTTGCAGTGCTGGATTGCTGAGTCAGTGGAAAATCATTTTGGAATTGGAAAATCCACTGTGGGGGCTGTTGTCATGCAAGTGTGCAGGGCCATTAATCATCTCCTGCTAAGCAAGACTGACTCTGCACAATGTGCAGGACATAGTGGATGGATTTTCAGCAGTGGGGTTCCTGAACTGTGGTGGAGCAATAGACAGCACACATCCCTATTTCAACACCAGACCATCTTGCCACAGAGTACATCTACAGAAAGGGCTACTTTTCTATCATTATGCAAGCATGTTGGGTGACTGGTAACACTCCACTGACATCAGTGTGGGCTGACCAGGGAACATGAATGATGCTTACCTCTTTTAAGAACACAGGACCGTTCAGAAAGCTATAAACAGGGCCTTTCTTTCCCAAATGGTAGTTTACCAGTGGCAGTGCATAAAAGCCAGTAGTAATCATGGGGAACCCAGCCTATTTCTTGCTCCTCTGCCTCATGAAGCTGTATGCCAGCCAGCTGGGCAGTGCCATGGACGGATTCAACTACTGGCTCAGCAGGTGCAGAATGACAATTGAATGTGTTTGGTAGATTGAAAGGATGATGGCATTGCTTACTCACAGAATCAGATCTCAGTGGAAAAAAATACCCCAGTGGTTATAGCTGCCTGTTACGTCCTGCATACTATTTGTGAACCAAAGGGGAAAAGCTGCTGCTAGGGTGGAGTGGGAGTGTCTGACTGTTCAAACTCGGCAAACAGCCATAAGGGCTATGAGAAAAGTTCAACGTAGAGCTATGCTGCCCAGGGAGGCTTTGAAAGAGCATTTTTACCATGAGCCATGGTAATGCGTTGTAGAGTACCGTGCTCTGCCTGGCCCTGTTGTTTTGGGGCCTGTTAGGAATTGTGCAGCGCTTGTACATTTGTGATTATTAAACTGTTTGTCACTGATCCTGTGAGTTGTGTCACACTGTACAGTAACAAGTAAACAGGCACTTCCAGAACTGCTGGACACTCTACAGCACATGTGGACTAATGAAGGTGAATTACGTTCCAAATAATAGAATCTTATTCAGTAATAAAATAAATGCAAAAAAAATCTGTGCAATTTAAAAGCAAATACATTAAAAACTTAATATATTAATGGGACAGAATTTAACAAGGGGAAAGAACACTCATGTCCAGTTTAGTTACATACACATACAGCAACCGTAGTTTTCGCATGTCATGTATGTGAAGCTGTAGTTGTCCTTAATGTCCCCCGGTGGGAAGTGGTAGTGGTAGGTCTGTGATCCCTGGTGTGACATGGAATGTTGAGGGGGGTGTAGGGAGGTGCTGCAATGGAGCTCTCCATGGACTGCAAAGAGAGACGAGCCCATGATTGTTGAACCTGTAGGTCCACAAGAGTCTGCAGCATCTGTGTTTGCTGCCAGAGAAGCCCCATTATGTCCTTGTGCATCTCCCTCTCCTTTCCCTGCTGGGGGTCCTGGGCCTTGCTCCAGTCTGCTCTTTCCTTCTCCAGGCTGTGTTCAGTGTTCACCCTCCAGGCCCTCTGCTCACAGTCTGATGCAGCAGTGGCTTGCGGAATCTCATTGAACATGTCATTCCCAAGTCCTCTTCTTTCTTCTCCTTATCTGGCTCTGGCATTCCATCGGTGTGTAGGGGGAGCCCTCAAGACAGCTGCAGATAAAACCCACAGAGGTACCATTGTCCGTATAGTCGCAACAGGAATCAAATGTTAAGGTTCAGAACTCCCTCCCTTGCTACGCTAAAGTTTTGCACAAGCCATGCTTATTGACACTTCTGCTTTGGAGTTTTGTGCGTTGTGCCACTCACAACACCAGCCATGCTGAGCCTGGCCCACCAGGGATGAGGGAAATGAAGAGGGACTTGCTCAGTTGCATGAAGCTATGAGTATTTTAGGCAATGGCTCTGAATACTGGCACCATTTTCCACAGGTGTTGGTTATTTTAGCTGATACCTCATTTGTGAGGGTAACAAAGGCAGAGAGAATACAGCTGCAGCTGGCGTCCTGAAGCAGCCCAGGCCCGTATGCTGCTAGCCTCTGTACTGCAATGGTGCCTGCTGAAGTTATCGCTGACTGCTGTGGGAAAGTGTCCTCCTGCAGAGAAAGAAATTAGGTTGCCATCCCTAGAAGCTTTTGGGAGAGGATTGCACAGTGCCTCCGTGAAAGTGTCATCAAGATCTCTCAGGAGGATTTAAGAGACATCCCAGTGTACATAAACAAACTGCTCTGCATGGCGCCCCCTTGGCTGACTCTACAGAGAAATGAAATACAAACAACAACACTACCTCTCTTGTACCACTGCCTCCTGTAGTACGAGTAAATTCATGCAAAGTTGGTAGCTGTATCCTGTTAAGTTGGTGGTGCCATCACTGTAATGGGAAATAAATTTACACACTTACCCAAGGATCCTTCGTTTGCACCGAGCTCGCCCGTGCTCAACTGCTGGGACTTACTGGACTGCGATGGAGTCTCAAACGGATCCTGGCTCACAGCACAACTCTTTGTAAAAATGGCAGATCCGTGGCTTGGCTCTGGATTGACTGTTAGGCATATCGGGAGGCCTAATGCAGTTCCTTTGCTTTCATGCTGCACTGCTGTTGGTCCCTGTCATACCCCTTCTCCTGACTCCCCTATGCAATCTGCTTGTAGTTGTCCACATTTCTATGGCTGGTCAATAACTGTGTCTGCACAGCCTCTTCTCCCCACAGGCCCAGGAGATTCAACACCTCCTGTCACAAGCCAGAGCTAGTCTGGAGCATGTAGTGAGCATGAGCAGTACGCAACAGTGGAGAACTGCTAGATGTGCTTGCCAAGATGTACAGTCAGAAAAAGGCATTTCCAAAATTTGCAGGGCTTTAAAGGAGAGGGAGGCTTTCTGCTCTCCGTGACCCCTGGGCAGTAGATTTCACAATTGTGACCAGAACGGTCAGTGTCAGGCATTGTGGGACAGATGCTGGAGGACTGTAAAGGTCAACATTGGTAACGTAGTGTCTACACTCATGCTGCATCAATCTCAACACCACTTGGGGAAGTGGTGTTACTGTGTCTCTGTAACAGGTCATTTATGTCGGTGGGAGAAACATTTAAGTGTAGGTATATGTGCAACTAGGTTGATACAAGGCTACGTGCAGATCAGGCCTTAGTTCAGAACTGGCTTTTCTTATACTTTATCAGTTGGATGCAATCCAGTCACTTTCTCCATAGACAGAGGGTCCTTCTGCAATGGAACCTGTGCTATTCACTACCACACTCTGCGTGAGGCCCCTTTGTGCCAGCATGCATGGGCATGAGTCAGGTACAAGGCTGATGTAATGATTCTTTCCCACAACCATCACCTTTTCTCCACTCTCAGGCAGGAGTGGGCTTCAGTAGGTCTCCAGGTAGGCCTCCGTAGTGGTGAAGTAGGTCTAGTGAGCAGCTCTGTAGCAGAATTTTCTCTCCCCACCTCCCTGCATATCTACTCAGAGGCTAGCCAAACTAATCAGACTGGATGCTGAGCTTGGGGTTTGAGCCATAATTGTCATCCTCATTTAACTAATGAATCAGAACTCTATGTTAATGGGGGGAAAAGAACCTTCAAGAGTTGCTGGGAAAAAAATAGCCTGGCTTTATTTTCACCACCAAACAAACCGCATTTCTCATGAGGCAAGTGTATTTATTCTGAGCGTGCCACTAGCTTCCTCAGAACATTTATTTACTAGGAAAGAAAGAGCCGTTTAAAAGACACTTTTGTCTGATATTCCTTTTACTCTTTACATTTCTAGAAAGATTTCTGATGACTTGACTAAGTATTAATAGAAGACTTGATTTTTAAAAAAATCCCTGTGAGGTGATGGCATGTACTAATTTAGACTGCCATTAAAAGAAGGTATAATTTTTCTCTTCAATAGCAACCATAGCAATTATATTCTTTTAGGAGAACCCTGGAGTTGTATTTGTAATGCTGTTTCAGTGACACATGAATTGGTGCTGACAAAATGAAGCCATCCTTTTGTTAACGTTCCCCTTCAAAAAAAATGTAATAAGTATTTGGTGTCCCAGGTGGTATCAGAAATGAATTTCGGACTGAGACACAGAAACTAGATGGGTTTTGGTAAGCTTGTGATTTTCCAAAAAATCCTGCCTGAAAGTTGAATTCTCTCGTTTGACCTAGATTTTATTGGATGTTAATTTCTCACAATACTCTTGGAACATTACTATTTTTCAATATGTAAGACATGCAGGTGTGGAGGAGATTAGCAGGAGAAGTGACAAGTTAATGAGGCAAACATTCTAATCACTGTTCTTAGAATCCCGTGTAACAAATGCATCAACTGTAAAATTACCAGCATAATGATCCACCTCCAGAACTCAAAAAAAAAAAAAAAAAAAAAGATTAATGGAAAGGAATAATTTTTTAACATTTTCCCAGATTTTGGCAAGCTGCTTTGTATTCTTAAGGGTAAAATAGCTCTATTAAAACGAAGCATCCCAGCCCTTTTTCCATTTGCTTTCTAAAGAGGAACAGCTCTTTAATGCAATGGTTATATTTAGTTCTTCTTCGAGTGCTTGCTCATATCGATTCCAATCAGGTGTGCGCGCGCCACATGCACGATCGTCGGAGAATTTTCTACCCTAGCAACACCCGGCGGGTCGGCTGTGGAGCCCCCTAGAGTGGCGCCTTCATGGCGCTGGATATATACCCCAGCCGACCCGGCGCCCCCTCAGTTCCTTCTTACCGCCCCTGACGGTCGTTGGAACTGTGGAGCGCGGCATAGTTGTTCTCCACTCTCCCTAGCTTATCCTGTTTTTCTGTAGATAGTTGTAGTTGTTATATAGTATTAGATAGTTGTTCAGTTTACCTGCCTCTATTCCACCCACAGCCAGAGGGGTGGAAAGAAAGTACTTTGTCCCCTCAAAGGACTATGAGTACTTATACACTCATCCCCAGCCGTGTTCACTGGTGGTGTCATCAGTGAATGCAAGGGAGCGCCACGGTCAACAGGCTGCAGCGCCCAAATCGAAGGACGCTAAGCGCTTCGATTTGTTTGGGCGTAAGGTTTATTCAGCCGGGTGGCTACAACTTAGAGCGGCTAACCAGCAGGCGCTCCTGAGCCGCTATAACTTTAATTCCTGGAACTCTATGGGGAAGTTCAAGGAATTGGTCCCCCAAGACTCCAGGGAAGAGTTTGGGGCCTTAGTGGAGGAGGGTAAGAAGGTAGCGCGGACCTCCTTACAGGCCTCCTTGGACATAGCAGACTCGGCTGCGAGGACCCTGGCTTCAGGTATCGCCATGCGGAGAATCTCCTGGCTCCAGGTCTCGGGCTTGCCCCCGGAACTGCAGCAAACCCTGCAGGATTTACCCTTTGAGGGTCACGGGTTGTTCTCGGACAAGACGGACTCTCGTCTGCAGAGCCTCAAGGACTCGAGAACAATCATGCGCTCCCTGGGGATGCATGTTCCGGGACCCCAGCGCAGGCCATTTCGGCCCCAGCCTCAGCGGTTCTACCCCCACCCCACCTCGTCCGAGACAGGACGCTGCCAGAAGGCGGGGGCGAGGTGGTAGGAGGAGGTTGACCGGCCCTCAACCCGGTCAGAACCAGGGGCCACCTCGGCCACCTTCAGGCCCTAGGCAGAACTTTTGAAGGTGCGGTCGAGGACGGCGCCCCAGACATCTCCCAGGATCCAGCCCCCTCCTTTCGGGATCGCCTCTCCCATTTCCACCGTGCTTGGTCCCTTATAACCTCGGACCGTTGGGTCCTTCGCACGGTGGAGAGGGGATACGCTCTCCAATTTTCTTCATCCCCCCCCTCCCACCCTCCCTACCCGTCCCTCTTCAGGGACCCTTCTCACGAGCAACTTCTTATACAGGAGGTTTCTACGCTCCTGTCTATGGGGGCCATAGAGGAGGTTCCATTAGAGTTAAGGGGCAGGGGATTTTATTCCCGCTACTTCCTGATCCCCAAGTCCAAAGGGGGTCTGCGACCCATCTTAGACTTACGCGGACTCAACAAATTCGTAGTAAAGTTGAAGTTACGCATGGTCTCATTGGGGAACATTATCCCTTCCCTGGATCCTGGAGACTGGTTCGCCGCCCTCAACATGAAGGATGCATACTTCCATATCGCAATCTACCCGCCTCACAGGCGCTTCCTGCGATTTGTGGTAAATCAGGTGCATTACCAATTTGCAGTCCTTCCCTTCGGCCTATCCTCGGCCCCAAGAGTGTTCACAAAATGTATGGCCGTCGTGGCAGCATACCTTCGTCGGCAAGGGATACAGGTGTTCCCGTATTTAGACAACTGGCTGGTACGCGGTCGCACCAGAGAGCAAGTTCGAGCTCACGTCCACATAATAGTGCACACATTCCACGAGTTGGGCATTCTACTCAACAAAGAGAAATCCACTCTAGAGCCTACCCAGAGGATAGAATTTATTGGGGCAGTCCTAGACTCCGGGCGTGCACAAGCTATTCTACCAGACAATCGTTTTCATACCATCACAAGCCTCATTCGAGGGCTCAGGGCCTTCCCAATTACTACAGTGAGGTCGTGCCTCACCCTGTTGGGTCATATGGCCTCCTGCACGTACGTAACCAGGCATGCCAGACTTCGGCTTCGCCCACTCCAGACCTGGGTATCATCGGTATACCGCCCATATCGGGACAGCCTGAACATGGTGATCACGGTTCCGAACTCGGTCTTGACCTCCCTCACCTGGTGGCTAGATCACAGTGTGGTTTGCGAGGGAATGCCGTTTCACGCCCCACAACCCTCTCTGCACCTGGTCACAGACGCTTCATCTCTGGGTTGGGGTGCCCATCTCAACGAACACCATACCCAGGGCCTGTGGACCGCACCCCAACTAGCCCTGCACATCAATGTTCGGGAACTGATGGCGGTGCGCCTGGCGTGCCAGGCATTTCTCAATCTCCTACGTGGCCGCTGTGTGTTAGTTCTCATCGACAACACCACGGCCATGTTTTACATCAACAAGCAAGGAGGAGCACGTTCGTCGATTCTATGCCAAGAGGTCATTCGCCTGTGGGACTTCTGCATCGCCCACTCGATCCATCTCACGGCATCGTTTCTTCCTGGAGTCCAGAACACTTTAGCGGACCGACTCAGCAGGTCCTTTCAGACGCACGAGTGGTCAATTCGTCCGGACATCATCTATTCCGTTTTCCAGAGGTGGGGATTTCCCCAGGTAGACCTGTTTGCATCTCGAGCCAACAGGAAGTGCCACGCGTTCTGCTCCCTACAAGGGCGAGCTCCGGGCTCTCTATCGGACGCGTTTCTCCTGCCTTGGAAAAACCACCTGTTTTACGCTTTCCCTCCATTTCCTCTGGTCCACAAGGTGCTGCTCAAACTACGCAGAGACCAGGCACAAGTAATTCTAGTCGCTCCAGCGTGGCCGAGGCAACACTGGTACACCACACTGTTGGAGCTCTCGGTTCAGACACCGATCCCGCTTCCGTTGTGTCCAGATCTCATCTCTCAGGACCACGGCCGACTACGTCACCCCGACCTATAATCACTCCACCTCACGGCGTGGTTGCTCCATGGTTCACCCAGGCAGAGCGGCAATGCTCGCACTCCGTCCAGCAGATTCTACTGAGCTGTAGGAAGCCTTCAACACGGACCACGTACTTGGCCAAGTGGAAGCGGTTCTCCTGTTGGTGCGAACGAGCCACGTCCCCGTTACAGGCACCTATTCCTTTCATATTGGAATATCTCCTCTCCCTAAATCAGCAGGGTTTGGCAATATCTTCAATTAGGGTTCACCTGGCCACTATATCGGCCTTTCACCCAGGGGAACTCGCGTCCACGGTATTCTCTAACCCGATGGTCGTTAGATTCCTCAAGGGCTTAGACCACATGTACCCACAACAACGTCAGCCCGTTCCGACGTGGGATCTCAACCTGGTTCTCTCCAAGCTCACAGGACCTCCATTCGAGCCACTGGCCACCTGTTCGCTTCTGTACCTATCCTGGAAGACAGCCTTCCTCGTAGCCATCACCTCAGCAAGGCGCGTTTCTGAACTCAGGGCGCTTACATCCGAGCCCCCTTACACGGTTTTCCATAAGGATAAAGTGCAGCTTCGTCCACATCCTGCCTTTCTTCCTAAGGTGGTCTCTCCGTTTCACATGAATCAGGATATATTTCTCCCAGTCTTTCATCCTAAACCACATGCTACTCGCCAAGACCAGCGTTTGCATTCTTTGGACGTACGCAGGGCCCTGGCTTTCTATATTGACCGCACAAAGCACTTTAGAAAGACGACGCAACTCTTCGTTGCAGTGGCCGACCGGATGAAAGGCTTACCGGTCTCATCACAACGCCTATCCTCCTGGATCACGTCTTGCATCCGGACTTGCTATGACCTGGCCGGTGTCTCAACGCCGCACCTCACCGCTCACTCAACGAGGGCCCAAGCTTCCTCGACTGCCTTCCTGGCTCAAGTTCCGATCCAGGATATTTGTAGAGCTGCAGTTTGGTCATCAGTCCACACATTTGCAGCTCACTACGCACTGGTACAGCAGTCCAGGGACGATGCTGCATTCGGATCAGCGGTTTTGCACACAGCAATGTCTCACTCCGACCCCTCCATCTAGGTAAGGCTTGGGAGTCACCTGATTGGAATCGATATGAGCAAGCACTCGAAGAAGAAAAGACGGTTACTCACCATTGTAACTGTTGTTCTTCGAGATGTGTTGCTCATATCCATTCCAAACCCGCCCCCCTTCCCCACTGTCGGAGTAGCTGGCAAGAAGGAACTGAGGGGGCGCCGGGTCGGCTGGGGTATATATCCAGCGCCATGAAGGCGCCACTCTAGGGGGCTCCACAGCCGACCCGCCGGGTGTTTCTAGGGTAGAAAATTCTCCGATGATCGTGCACGCGGCGCGCGCACACCTGATTGGAATGGATATGAGCAACACATCTCGAAGAACAACAGTTACAACGGTGAGTAACCGTCTTTTCCACTATTTTAACTTTTATTACTATAGGGGTCCATTGTGTGCTGGAATAATCCACAAAGGGGAGAAGGAACTCCATGAGTTTTAACTTGAGGAGTTTCCTTCTTATACTTCCGTAGGGTTAGGGGGTTGGATTCTGCCCTTTCATCCTTACCTCCACAGATGCGGTCAGGAGTGACACCCCAAAACTTACAGAATACCTGGCCTTCTTGTTGCTGCCCAATTCCAAAAGAAAGCAGTTGAAAGGTTCCAGGCTTCCTTGGCATTTCTCTAGCCAACATATCTATTTATTATTTATTTAATTTTAATTATGGTACCACCTAGAGGCCAGGGCCCCATTGTGCTAGGTTCTATACAGACATATAACGCTGAGATGGTCCCTGCTCCAGAGAGCTTAATGAGTCATAAAACCAAGGTCCTGAATGGGATCCTTAACTAAGTAGGGTTATTTGTTAACCCTTCTCACCTTAGATTTGTTTCAGTTCTGTTAATTACATTCTGCCTTCTTAGGTTGTCCCTGCAGTTTTAACTGGATATGGTACACTTCACTTGGTATCCCTCGGACTCTGTGTGCGTTCTGTGCTTTGTTCTGTTAAAACAGCTGCTCGGTTTCTCCCCAGAAGCATGTATGTTTCAGTGGTAGGTAGCTGGTAAAGCACTCTGGGATTTCTCTGGGTTGACAGGTGCTCTATAAACATACAGGAGTATTATTTACTGTAAAATGAAAATTTTCTCTCCATGGGTTTATAATGTAGTATTGGTCCTTTTATGTTCTAGAAAGCACTAATATAATCAATTTAAGTATATGTACAGTATTTACATTTAACCAGAATTTTGAATATGCATAATGTCATACCATGGGTATGGACCTCCTATAGATACTATTCTATAAGACAGTTTCAGTGGTGCTTTGTGTACTGTAGCAAGCATTCTGTTAATAATGGGTGAGCATTTAGATTGCCTGATTCTGATTTTACACTGATATTGCTCTATTGACTTCAACAGAGTTACTCCTGGTTTACACCAGCGTACAGGTGAGGAGAATCAAGCTGAGAGTTTTCTTTGACTGGGATTCTATGTACTAAGAAAAAGAATGCTGGTAAAATGCTGATATTGATATGGCTCTGAGAGTTCTTTCAATAGCTGTGAAAAAAACTGCAGGGGGTTCCTTTCACATAGTGTCATTAAGAGCAAAGTGTATCCAATTTTGCTCATCTCAGTCCTCTGCAAGTGAAGAAGGTGACAATAGGAATGAACTGGGTGATGTTTTGAAAACAAAGTCCCCATTCTCCATTTTACACTAGAGTAAATCAGAATTATCTCCACTGAAGTCAATGGAATTACACCAGAGTAAGAGGGAAATCAGGGCCTAGGTCTCTTTAATTGCAGTTGGAGGGCCAGATGCTTTGATGGTATGACTCAGCATAGCTCCACTGAAGTCAATTTACACAAGTTCCCCCTGTTTCCAAGTCTGCCACTGATGGCAGTCATACAGTCAGGTTTGCCTTAGTCTGCAGTGGTCACGTTTCTGGTTGAGCTCTTTTTCCCTCCTTGTATGTTAAGCAGAGTTGTGTTTGGCCAATACTTGAATGGGAGATATGCAAGAAAAACACAGGAGGTCACCTTGTTAGCAACAACCTAAAACGAATAACAACACTCCTAAGGATGCCATATTAGAGTCATGGCTAGAATGCATACCCCAGGGGTGGAGGGGAAGACCCCAGTATGGTAGAGAGTAAGGTACAAACGTTCATTTGACCCTAACAACCATCCTTTCAAAAGTGGATATCTAGCCTTGCGGCTGGTAATAGAACAGCACATACACTTGTATACAAGGAGTTAAATTTGAAGAACAAATATCCAAAGGTATAAAAGCAATGAATTCTTTGTACTTTGGTTCTACCTTGAAAACGACCCTTTGTAAATCTGCTGCCTATGTATATTCAGAGCCATAACGTAGTGACAAATTATTTCTTTTTCCTTTTTACTCTTGTCAGTGTAACCCTGACTTGTACAATGGTGTTTTTTGTCCCCCCAGGGCAGAGGTAGTCAGTTATTTTTTGTTAAGGTCCAAATTTCTTGGTCAAGGTATAGTAAAGGTCCAGACTCCAGAGAAAATTTTAAAAGCCCAATAATGATAATAAGTAAATAAGTTTTGGGGGTCTGTTCAGAAGCATCTGGCAGTCCAGATTGCAATTCGCTTGCTGACTACCCCTGCCCTAGCGACTGGTCCTCATAAGAGGATAAGACTCTATTAGGGCTGCCAGCTAGAGGAGTTTCTCCTTTAGCTCAAGCAATTGAACCTCATGCTGAAGATCCCAGGTTCAGAGCCTGCTGATGAGCCAAGCAGGTGGTCATTATGTTAGCCCTGCAAAGCCAGCACAGCTCACAGAGAGGGAGCTGGATTGTATTACTTCTTGAGAATCGTCAACAAAACTGTTTTAGGTTCCAGTTACAGGGCCAATTAGTTGCACTTTTGAAAACTTACTGAAGACAGTGATGTTTACCCATGTGTCTCTGAGCACATACTTCGGCCTGCAGAATCCCTATTACAGTTGATGTGCAAGGAGAGAACCCAGCTTGATTCTCAAAGCTGAGACTTTGGGTCCTGATCCTGCACACACTTATCAGCATGCCTAATTTTATGCCTATGAGTAACATCATTGATACTTACAGGACTCGGCCTTGCAGGGCTCTCACTCCAGAACTAAAAATAGCAGGGTAGGTGTTCCCGCGCAGGCTGGAGCCCAGGTTCTGAGACCCTCTAATTCCTATATTCTATACTGGGTAATGGGAAAATACCTCTCTCAGGATTATTATTTACAGGTTAAAAAAGAGGCAATGGAATAAACTGAGAAATTAAACGTCAATAAATGACCGGAATTGGGTTCTTTACAGTGGGCACAGATGTTGACCATTCTACATTAATTAAGGTTGTAAACCAGTTTACATTCTAATCCCAATTTGTAGATGCTCATCATTTTTAGTGATTTTTTTTTTCAACTTTGGGGCTGAAATTTCACACGGTTGGCCGATGCCTCAATATGAATCTTTCTGGAAATCGCTGCTTTTAATTTGTGAAAGGGTGAGACACAAAGTGCAGTTTTGCCACTGTTAAAAAAACCTCTCCCCCTTCCCCCACCCCCATGAATAGAGTGCAGGAGAGAGAGCATGAAACCAGCCAAATCCTTGAACTTGAAGTTTTCCATGTGCAGATTTCTCAGTGTACGTTTGCTTTGATAGGTTGTTGTTGTTTTTTTGTTTGTTTGTTTGTTTTTTGTTTTGTTATAGTTTTGTTTCTAAATGGCTGCAAAATAGGCTTTTGAACTTATAAAATCTGCTTTGGGCCATGCATAGTGTGAAAAGCCATTAATGTTTAAGGCCCCAATTCAGCAAAGCACTTAAGCACATTGGCTATTAGGTATGTGCATAATTGCTTTGCTAAGTATGGATGTAAGCATATGTTTGTGCTTTGCTGAAGCAGGGTCCAGACTATGATGTTATCCTTGATGCACTAGTCACCTGAATTGCTCCAACCCAGCCATGATTTCTTTACAAGGGAGACAAATGTTTATTAAAACCGGTGTCTCTGATAAAGGAACCCATTTAGCATCCTCCTGCTCCTTGTTCTCCCCATTGGCACGGCCTTCCCATCTTTTCCTTTCATCCCCACTTGCTCTTCCTTTGGTAGTCTTCTCTTTGTTTCCTAACTCCTTCATTTCCTGCTCAGCATGTTCCTGCCAATCTGTGTTAGCTACTTAAGTGCAGGGCCGGCTCCAGGCACCAGCTTGTCAAGCAGGTGCTTGGGGTGGCCGCTCCGGAGAGGGGTGGCATGTCCAGCTATTCGGTGGCAATTTGGCGGACGGTCCCTCACTCCCACTCAGAGCAAAGGACCTCCCACCGAATTGCCGCCGCAGATCGCGATTGCGGCTTTTTTTTTTTTGGCTGCTTGGGGCGGCCAAAACCCTGGAGCCGGCCCTGCTTGAGTGGCCCCCGTTACCATAGTATCTGAGCAGCTCTCAGCACCCCTAGGAGGTAGGGAAGCACTATTCTCCCCATTTTACAGCTGAGGAGCTGAGGCACAGGGAGACCAAGGTCACACATGAAGTCTGTGGCTGAGTACAGAATTGAACCCAAATCTCCCAAGTCCTATGCTACCCCCCTAACCCTTGAACCGTCTTTCTCTACTTGCGTCTTCATGGAAAAGTTACTTCAGAACTTCAGGGAATTACCATCTCTCAAACATAAGAGTGTCAGAGTTCCTGACATTGTTGAAACAAGTTTTCACTTCCTTTTGGAAACTCTGTTGTCCTGTTTTTCTAATCAGATACAACCGGGGTTCTTTTTTGTTTTCCCCCTTGCAGTATTTCTCCATGCTCCTCTTGATCTTCCTTATTGAGCTGGTTGCTGGAGTTCTTGCCTATGTTTACTATCAAAGGGTAAGTTGGAAGGTTTGTTTTATTTATATTTTTAATTTTACAGCAATAATTATCTGTCGGCAAGGTTGAGTTAAGAAAGTAACTTCTTATAAGAGCTCAATAGAAATTAATTGAAAATATTGGGTGTTTTGTAAAAGTTATCCAAAGTATTTTCTTAAATCCATAGGGCCAAATACCGTTGCACAAAGCAAGGCCACATAATAAGGGTCTAAACCACAGGAAAACGTTGCTGGGCTGAGGAACACAAATCCCAGTCCCATCCAGCTTAGCTCTGCCTCTCCCATAGGATATGGGAGAAGAGCAGCAGATACAACCCCTGGTTCTTCCTTTCCCCAAGTTCTGGGGCAAGCCAACTTGTACACCTTGATTGGCCATTCCATCTTCCCTCCATGTGACCCTGTGCAGACAGGCGTTGCAGAGCTCAGCACAAAGGGGTGTGTGGCAGCCCTTCAGATGTTGCTGCTGCCTGACTCCTCTGGGCATTTCTGCTGGGTTTGAGCCTTCATCTGAGCACAAAAGGGGGAACCCCTTGAGAATGCTGCAGACTGTAACAGTGCAAAGGAGTGTGCTTGAGGCTGGGTGAATTTGTAACTTCTTGTTCCTACACATTCATAGCATAAATTAGAAAATAAGACGATTCAGAACATTGGTCCCTCTAGTCCAGTGTCCTGACAATGACAGTCTGAGCCCCACCAACACACACAAAATGTTACTGCTGGAGAGAAAACCTCTCATCTCTTCCAACACGAAGGAAAGCTCTCTCCTCCCCTAGAAGCCCCGTACCAACTGGAGAGGGATGCCCCTTAGCACAGTTTCAGCAATCCAGTTGAGCTCCCCATCTCCACTGCTAGCCCCAGGGAACTGCATTTGAAACCAAACAAACCTAGATCAAAGGCTGGGTTCAAGCTCCTCTGTCCCTCTCCCCATGGGGTAGTTTCTCCAGCTCTCTGAACTGCATGGCCCCTAGCAGACAGTTGAGAAACCTACATCCCCAAGAACTGGTAGTGGTGAAACATGGGAGGCATTTCCATGGTCTCATCACTTCTGCAAATCCACAGCGACCCAACCCCCAGTGTAGACCGTGCTATGGCGACCAGAGAAGCTCTCTCCTGTTCGGCACAGGTAGCATCTTCACTAAGTGCTGCAGCGCTATAAGTGTAGACAAGCCCTCAGAAAGTTAAAGATTCTAATTCATTTATCCTGAAATATCTCTGAAGCCAACAACCTTACCCTGGTTTAGAACAGAGGCAACGTTAGACTGGGGCCCGTATTGTGTGGGACCAGTTCCCAAGCCCTGATCTGCTGTTCTCCCTCCCACTAGCTGGTATATTTGATCAGTAAAAAAAGCATATTTGTATGAATGGGAATTGGGTTTAATTTTGTAGAATTATACAATGTTGCACTTGCTGACTTTAATTGTGGATTCCTTTCCAAAAAACACCATTCGCTCACCAGAAATACTCCCACATAAACCACGAAGGGAATATTATATTTTGGCCAGTGTTGCACATGTTATACAACAGTGAAGCTGTTCTTTTTCTGCTTTGAAAGATTCTTTTGGGTTCTTTTGCTGTTCCATCCTGCAGAATCCCTCCATGCGCTATGTATTTTTTCTCTTTTGGAAATCTCTGGCCTGATTCTGATCTCACACCAGTGCAACTTCACGACATCAAAGGAGTTACCTCTTATTTTAAACCAGCATTACTGAGATCAGAATCAGGCTCATTGTCTTTTCTGGAACACTTTATTTTATTCACATTTTAAATCCCAGTAGCCTAATCATAGATAAGGAACCAGCTCACACTGACTTTAAGTAAACAGTAATCAAAGGCCTGTAGTACGAACCCAGAGTTCCATCAATCAGATTAATACTCTATGAAGTTATTACCAGATCATAATGTTGCTCATCTCCCATGCCTTTAATTTATTTTAATAATTTAGATTGCAGTTAATGATCTGGTCTTACTATCAATTATATTTTTCATTTCCTGTTTATTCTATTATTATCATTTTACATAGCACTGTAATTTAACACTGCATTTTGCAAATCTAGATTATTATGTGATCTCTCCTCTGAAGAGCTTATGCAACCTGACGAAACAAGCAAACACAAGATAAGATACAGAACAATAGTTCAGGGAACAGAAGGTTTGGTGTCTGACCTTTCTTGTTTTTTGTTTTGTTTTCTATCTATGGACACTTAGGATGTAGGGCCATCTGGGCCTTTGAATGTACTGTTTGTTTAGGGCGTATATCACTTTAAGCACATTTTAAAAGAAGATTTCACCAATTTAGGATTTTAATATATAAATATATCAGGCCTGATTCCAACTTCTTGCCAGTTTTACACCAGTGTAACTCCACTGACACTGGGACCTTATTCCTGATTTACACTGAAATAAGAAAGATCTGAATCATGCCTTGGAGGGTCCTAAAACCTAAAGCAAAAATGCACATTTCCTTCTAGAATGTATTCATTATGATTTTTCTCATTGGTGTACAGCTAAGCGAGGAGCTGAAACAGCATCTGACCCAGACCCTGACTGAGAATTATGCTGTTCCTGGGAAAACACACATCACCCATTCTATCGATCGCCTGCAGCAAGACGTAAGGAAACCTTCTGTTGCTCACACTGCTGCTGCCTAGCTGTTTGTCCCAGCTCATGTTTCATTTAATATTACTAGTTGCTGGAAATCTCATGCGATGACCTGAGCTTGCCTAATTTCCAGACCAAAGAAGTTCAGGGAAACCTCTGAAAGAAGCTTATCTGAAAGTCTGAGTCTTCAGATAGCTACCCTTACTGTTCTCAAAGTCGAGATGCAAAAACAGAGGCGACTCCAAATCAGCGATTACTTCTGTAAATTTGACTGCATTGGCTTTTGCAACAGTTACGGCCACTGGGCCTGATTCTGATCTCATTTACACTGGTATAAATCAGGAGTAACTGTTGGAGCCATTGGAGTTTAACTATTGTAAAACCAGTGTGAGATCAGAATCGGACCCCATGATTGAGTGTGTGCCCCCAGAGGGTGATAGCTGACATGGCCGGAGACGAAACGGAGTTGCTAACACATCCATCCCCTTGACGTATCTACAAACTGAAAGGGATGTATGTTTTCCTTGATAAGTGGCTCAACGTTACTTTGTTTTCTTCTCATGAGGATAATGTCATGCCCTCCACTGAATGTCAGCATTTCCTTTCCATTGCAGTTCAAATGCTGTGGCAGCAATAGCTCCGCTGATTGGCAGCACAGTGTCTATATCCTGTCTGTAGAGTCCAGTGGCCGAGTGGTACCAGATAGCTGCTGTAAAACAGTCACCTTCAAATGTGGGAAGAGGGATCATCCATCTAACATTTACAAGGTGGAGGTAAAATGCCATTTTGACAGTCTGGGTTTTTTCCTACTGTTTGTTGAACAAATCATAAATGACGTTATCTTATAGAAAAATGAAGGGATGGAAACTGATGGAAGTATCAGTAATAATTGCACTTTTATGATAACTTGTGTGGTGGTCTGTGATCACTCAGTCCTTAAGGTGCCTGCAAGAGTTCTGCTCTATTTTGTGTCCGGTTCCAACGGCCTGTGCATAACCATAAGAGCTTCCCAGTGCCCAGCTCAAACTCTGTTGAACCAAGCCCTTAAAGGCACAGTCCTCAATGGTACAGTTTTCCCTTCCAAACCAAAACTTAATAACTAGAACACTTTAAAAACCAAGAGTAACACAACACACAAATACTTTTTAACCAACCTAATAACTAAACTGCTAAGAATGCTCAGTTAGACTTTGAGGTGCTCGGCACAGTCACTTGAACCTACACGGCTCCCCTATAACATCAGCACTACTGCGGTCAGAAGTTGGCAGGTTGCTCCAGGTCCTGGGACTCCGTGGTCTCAACCTGCTGTGGTTGTTGCCTGTCTGAGACCCTCTCGATTCAAATATCAGGCTCTGTGCCTCTTATCTCCCTCCCTTCTGGGATTTGAAGAAGGCGTCACTTATTCCTCTGTAGGATGTGTCCGAATGGGCTGATGACCTCATACAACCAGGGGGCTACATCTCAAGACACCACTGCTGCTTGCGATTCTTGTTTCCATCATAGATATTTACAGCATCATTTTCATGAAGTGGCAGCTCCGGGTACCCAAAATCATATTGGGTTTTTTTGTTTTGCCTTATTTGTCTCTTTATAAATCTGCAAGTCCCCAGTGACTCGGACATCAGTTTCTAACAGTGCAGACATTCTTGTTTTAGCTGTAGAGTTGGTGCCATTCTGTAATTTAACAATGCTTAATTTGGATCAAAGTCTGACTCTTCATCGTTTTTCAGTAAGCACTTCATTATTGTGACACCATTTTTCACCAACTCATTAGATGGGGGTTAATGGGAACTAATAGTTACATGTCTAAATCTGTACTTCACTGCTTAAACTCATGCCCACTAAACTGTGGCCCTTTATCAGGTGTACCATGTCTAGCATAAATGTGCATGTCAAATCTAATCACCCATTTAGCTGTAGTATTTTCTAGTAAAGCCATCTCAGGGAAGTGAGAATAATAGTCTAGGACAAGTACATAGCTTTTCTGCAGCCGACATAAACAAGTCTATGCCTACTTAGCTCCACTGAACTTCTGTCAAATGCTGTAGGGAGTGTGTCTGCAACCAGCAAATCTCTCCCATTCAATTTGCAAATACTACCTTTATAGCTGAAAAAACAATCTCTATTCTCTGAGTGTGTTGTGGGAGGTGTTTGCCAGGCCCCTCTTGGCAATGGCAATAAGTGATTTATGGTCAGTTTTAGCTAACATCAGTCTCCTATAAATAAAACCACGAAACTTTTTACAGCCATGGATTAAGGCCTAAGCCTCCTTCTCTATTTGGGCATCTTGACCCACTGTTTTTGGTAGTGCCCGTTGTCAAGGCTGTTTCCCCACTCTGAACTTTAGGGTACAAATGTGGGGGCCTGCATGAAAACTTCTAAGCTTAACTACCAGCTTAGATCTGGTCCACTGCCACCATTCCCAAGTGGATTCCCTTCCCTGGGAAGCCTTGAGAAACTCTTCACCAATTCCCTGGTGAATACAGATCCAAACCCCTTGGATCTTAAAACAAGGAGAAATTAACCATCCCCCCTCCTTCCTTTCACCAACTCCTGGTGAATACAGATCCAACCCCCTTGGATCTAAAAACAAGGAAAAATCAATCAGGTTCTTAAAAAGAAGGCTTTTAATTAAAGAAAAAGGTAAAAATCATCTCTGTAAAATCAGTATGGAAAATAACTTTACAGGGTAATCAAACTTAAAGAGCTCAGAGGACCTCCCTCTAGCCTCAGGTTCAAAGTACAGCAAACAAAGATAAACACTCTAGTAAAAGGTACATTTACAAGTTGAGAAAACAAAGGAAAACTAACACACCTTGCCTAGCTGTTTACTTACAAGTTTGAAATATGAGAGACTTGTTCAGAAAGATTTGGAGAATCTGGATTGATGTCTGGTCCCTCTCAGTCCCAAGAGCGAACGAACTCCCAAACAAAGAGCACAAACAAAAACCTTCCCCCCCACCCCCCCCCAAGATTTGAAAGTATCTTGTCCCCTTATTGGTCCTTTGGGTCAGGTGTCAGCCAGGTTACCTGAGCTTCTTAACCCTTTACAGGGAAAAGGATTTTGGAGGCTCTGGCCAGGAGGGATTTTATAGTACTGTACACAGGAGAGCTGTTACCCTTCCCTTTATAGTTAGGATACCCGTGATGCTTATGCCACTTGTCTTCAGTTTTGATCTTACTGTTGTAAGATAACCACACCAATACCCTCCTTGGAGGTGTCTGTGGACAGCTTACTTTTACGCTTACTCTCCTAGTACCTCAGGACTGGGGCTTCTTTAATTAATGCCTTCAGTTTCTCAAATTCTTTATTAAAAGTTGCATCTCATGTCCGTTGGACAGTTCCTCTCCTAGGTTGCTGTCTTGCACAACTAGATTAGGCAAATATTTCTCTACATAGTTCACCATTCCAAGGAATCTTTGTAGCCTTCCTTTTCTGCTGGGGCAGGCGTGTAGGTGATGGCCTCTACCTTTACACCTTGCTGTGTTAACTTCTCTCCCAGGTATGTTATATATGTTACATGACATTTATATTTCTTTCTTGAGTGCTTGCTTATATCAATTCCATTGTAGGTGTGCACGTGCCCACCTGTGCGGTAGTCAAAGACTTTTGCCTTAGCGGTATCCGTAGGGAAGGCCATGGCACCCCCTGGAGTGCCACGCTCATGGCGCGGTATATCAGGCGCCGCCGTCCCTGCACCCTCTCAGTTCCTTCTTACCGCCCATGGTGGTTAGTCGGAGCGCCTCTCTCCCTTGCTTCACGAGGGATTAGCGGTTGTTCTCGCCTCATCAATCCAAATGGCGGGCCTCTCGCAGGAGATGCGGACTTCAATCCAAGACCTGGGGGTTTGTCTCTTCTCTGAACAGAGAGACACCAGGCTGCATGGGGTGAAGGACACGAAGGCCACCCTTCATTCACTGGGCATACATATGCCGCAGCCTGCTCGGAAGCCCTTCTGGGCGCCCGTACCACCAAGACTTTGGCAGCCCCACCAACATTCTGTAAGAAGTGACAGTAGCTTCAGTCAGCGTCACCCCTATTCTTCCCGCTCACCTGCACAGCCTGGGCCCTCTAGACACCCTGGGGGGCCAGAAGCTTGCGTTTTGAGGCTCCTCCCAGGAGCGACGCCCCAGTCAGTTCCCCGGATCCTTCCCGCCCCTTTTTGGATCACCTTCAATCTTTCCACTCGGCCTGGTCAAGGGTAACTTCAGACAGCTGGGTCCTGGATATAGTATCCCGGGGCTTTACCCTACAGTTCATGGCTGCCCCTCCCTCCCACCCAACCCCTTCCCCGTCCCTCTTCAGGGACCCCTCTCATGAGCAAATCCTCATTCAGGAGGTCGAAAAGCTCCTGTGCCTGGGGGCGGTGGAGGAGGTTCCTAGGGACATGCAAGGAAGAGGTTTCTACTTCTGTTATTTCCTAATCCTGAAGGCAAAAGGGGGCCTCGGACCCATTCTGGACTTGCGTCATCTCAACAAGTCTCTCACGAAGTTTAGGCTCCTCATGGTTTCCCTGGCCTCCATCATTCCTTCCCTGGATCCAGGAGACTGGTACGCCACTTTCGACTGGAAGGATGCATATTTCCATGTTTCCATATTCCCTGGACACAGGCATTGCCGTCCTCCCACTATAAAACGGAGGAATTTCCAGTTCACGGTGCTCCCTTTTGGCCTATCATCAGCCCCAAGGGTGTTCCCAAGTGCATGGTGCCAGTAGCGGCTTACCTCAGGTGGCATGGGGGCCACCTGGTCCCGTATCTCGACGACTGGCTCATCAAAGTCAGGTCTCCGGAGTGGGTGCAAAGAAGCTTCAATCTGGTTCGCTCCACCTGTCTCAGCCTGAGCCTGTTGATAAACTTGGAGAAGTCCATTAACACCAGTGCAACGCATAGAGTTTATAGGGGCAGTCCTTGACTCCACGCAAGCTAAGGCCTTCCGTCCAGAGGCACAGTTTCAGGCCATGGCAGACTTAATCTCCCACACAAGGGCCCATCACGGCCCATATGTGCCTGTGACTAGATCTGATGGGGAAGGGGTCACAAAGGGAACCCCTTGCAGCATCAACTCGGGGTTCCGCCACCAGTCCAAAGACTGTAGGACATGGCTCGGCACCATAACCATTCGGTCCAGGGGGTGCCTGCTGGGAATGTAAACCAAAGCCAGCCATGTTTGCAGGGGCCTTATATGGAGCCGGGCATGGCTGACCATACGTACATGCAGCCATGTGGCCCAGTTACAGGCATCACCTAGATGCATCAGATCTAGGGTGGGGGGCCCACCTGGGTGAGCTCAACACCCAGAGGCATTGTCTGCAACACGACCTAGCCCTGCACATCAAGTCAGGGAACTCAGAGCGGTTTGCCTGGCTTGCCAGGCTTTCTTACCCCATCTGAAAGACAAGGTCATGCAGGTCCTGACTGACAATACAGCCACAATATATTACATCAACAGGCAGGGCGGTGCCATGTCCTCGGCCCTTTGTCAGGAAGCTCTCAGCCTCTGGGACTTCTTTGTACAACACATCATCTTCCTGGTAGCGGCTCATCTGCCCGGAACTAGGAACGTCCTGGCAGATCACCTCAGCAGGTCCTTCTTGTCTCGCCACATGTGGTCGCTCCATCCAGAAGTGGCCAGCCTAATCTTCCGCCGGTGGAGGACTCCCCAGGTGAACCTGTTTGCGTCTTGGCAGAACAGGAAGTACCACATGTTCTGCTCTCCACTGGGCAGGGACCAGGGCTGCTTGTCAGACGCCTTCTTGATTCCGTGGTCGGGAGCGTTGATGTACGCCTTTCCGCCGGTGCCATTAATCCACAGGGTCCTGTTCAAGGTGAAGCAAGACAACGCGACGATCATCCTTGTTGCCCCAGCGTGGCCTTGGCAACTCTGGTTCAGCATGCTGCTGAGCCTGTCCGCAGCCAGCCCACTGCAGCTGCCTCTTCGACCAGGTCTGCTGTCCCAGAACCACGGCAGCCTGCTGCACCTGAACCTCACGGCGCTGCACTTGACAGCCTGGCTGCTGCGTGGCTGAATGGGGAGGAGCAGCAATGCTCCTGGTATCCAGCAGGTTCTGTTGGGCATCAGGAAACCCTCCACCAGGGCTACCTATGTGGTGAAGTGAAATGCTTCACATGGTGGGCCTCGGATCAGCTCATTCATGCAGAGGAGGCCTCGCTGTAGGAGCTGGATTTTATAATGTACTATGAGAATTAATGTATGATTTGATTTCATCCTGTCAGCCACCCTTTTTGAATAGCAGAAAGGAATGACAGACCAGAACAATCCTTACGACTGATTATGGTCACCCTTTTGTTTTAGAATAAGTTATAATGTCTACTATGGTTTCCTATATGTATTACAAAGTAGGCCTCTAGTTAAATATACATTTCTTTGTTTTAAGGTTTAGTAAGTAAGAAACAGGATTCTCTATTGTGTCTATGTTAAGTAGATTAGAGGAACATTGAAGGCCTGGGTCTCAATGTAAATTGTCTTGGTTATTGATTGTAAAACTTAGCAAGGTTTAATTTGCAATGCCTTTTTGCTCCATATAAAATACTACTGTTTGTATTCTCAATCTGTGTGAATAAGGAATGTATGCATCAGGAAAAGATAAGGTGCGAAGGCCATTGTTATAGCCAGAGTCAAGGAAGAATGAGTGAAGAGACTTAAAGGACATCAAAGAATCATCAACGCGCATCCATAATGAAGGGCAGATTGACGACCCTGAGGTGAAGGCTGGCACACCTAAGGACAATTGATTAAATTGGAACAAAGGACAGGATGATCCTCTTGAGGTGTATTGGAATGTTTACACCAATTAAGAAGTAACTGGTCACAAACTGACACAGCAAAATCCATAGGCTTCAACAGAGGAAAAAAACCTATAAGAACAGGGTGCTTGGCCATGGGACTTCAGGTTCGTCTTGCCACACTCCAGGAGCATCGGATCGCGACCGACAGAGCCCCACTCCCCTCTGCAACCAATCTGGCTGGCCACTAGATTGATCCAGACTCTGGACTGGTAACTATAAACATCAATGCAGGACTATGTGTGTATGTGTGCGTGTGTGTCTCTAAAAAGCATATGCTAACTGTGGTATTCTCAATAAATGCTGTGTATTTACCTTCCTCTATAAAGATCCCGTGTGCTTTGTATGAGCATAACATTGCGGCAGGACGTCCTGGACTATCTGCTCCACCTCAAGCTCCAGGGCTTGTCATTGTCTTTGGTCAAGGTTCACCTGGCAGCCATTTCCGCATTCCACCCTCTGTTTCAAGGCAGGTCGGTCTTCGCCCATCCTATGATGACATGGTTCCTGAAAGGGCTGGAGCACCTTTACCCGCATGTCAGGGACCCGGTCCCACCTTGGGACCTCGGTCTCATGCTGTCAAAGCTCCTGGGCCCTCCCTTCGAGCCCTTGGCTTCCTGCTCCCTTTTGCTTCTCTCCTGGAGAGAAGATCACCATCTTGGTCGCTATAACTTCGGCCTGTTGGGTGTCTGAGATCAAGGTGCTCGCTTCGGAGCCCCTTTTTAGTCTTCTATAAGGACAAGGTCCAGTTGTGTCCTCACCCAGCCTTTCTGCCCAAGGTCGTTTCCCAATTCCACATGAGCCAAGATATCTACTTACCGGTCCTATGTCCAAAACCTCATGCGACAGATGAGGAGTGCAGGCTGCACGGCCTGAACGTCAGGCAGGCACTGGCCTTCTAGATTGAAAGAACAAAGCTGTTCCATCAGTCAACACAGTTGTTCGTGGCTGTTGCTGACAGGATGAAAGGTTGCGTGGTGTCAGCCCAGAGACTCTTGTCCTGGATCACAGCCTCCATCCACTACTGCTGCAAGCTGGCGAAGGTGCCCTCACCAGCAGTCGTGACTGCTCACTCAACTAGGGCGCAAACTTCCTTGGCAGACTTCCACGGTCAGGTGCTGATCTGAGAAATTTGTCGAGCTGCAACCTGGTCGTCTGTCCACACATTCACTTCACATTATGTGCTGACCCAGCAGGTTTGAGATAACACTGGCTTCGGCAGAGCAGTGCTCCAGTCTGCAAAACTGTGAACTCCGAGCCCACCTCCAAGGATTCTGCTTGTGAGTTACCTAGAATGGACTTGAATGAACAAGCACTGGAAGAAGAAAAAACGGTTTCCTACCTTTCGTAACAGTTGTTCTTCGAGATGTGTTGCTCATGTCCATTCCATTACCTCTCCTCGTGCCCCTCTGTCAGAGTTGTTGGCAAGAAGGAATTGAGAAGGCGCAGGGATGGCAGCACCGGATATACCGCGCCATGAGTACAGCACTCCCTAAGGCAAAAGTCTCTGACGACCGTGCATGTGGGGGCACGCACACCTACAATGGAATGGGCGTGAGCAACACATCTCAAAGAACAACAGTCACAAAAGGTAGGTAACCAGTTTTTTTGTTTGTTTTAGCTTTAGGCCAGTTGCTCTGGTTCTTTCCAAAGCTGCTAGGGGCCTATGGTCATGTTCTTCTACTGTTTTTCCCCAGATCAAAATATTATCTATGTAATCCTCTAGACTATCAAAATTGTGCTATATTTTCCAGTGAAACACTTTGGATGCTGAACACAACCCAAATGGCAGTCTGTAGAAACAATGTCTCCCCAACCAGGTGCTGATGGTGCACAAACGTGCTGTTTTTCTAAGCGTCCTGCAGATATGTCAAGCATAGAAAAATATTTGGCACCAGCCGTCTCCTCCAAAAATTCTCCCCTTGTAGGTAGTGGGGGAAATTCCCTTTTCATGTAATTATTTAATTCTTTTGGGTTTGTACATAAGTGAAGGTTTTTTGTTTTTTTTTTTTCTATAGTGACCAATGAGTGTACTCCTGTTGGTTCCTCTACTACTTCTATGATTCCCAGAGCAACAAACCAATCCAGCTCCTATTTTAACCTCTTCCCTAAGGCAAGGGAAACTTTCCTAGGGATGTGAATTGTTGGATAGTTGGGCTTTTTCAGGTTTATTCTGTACTCTGCTGAGAGCTTCTCTGTCCTCTGTAAGGCCTCCTCAAACTCTTCCTCAATTGTTTTGTTTCTCTATCTCTCAGAGTTCTCCCTCTTGAAGAGACCAAGCATTTGACATGCTTTTAACTCAGTAACAGGGGCTCTTTTCCCTGGTATTATTACAAATTGTAACTTTTCTAATTTATTTACCCATATATCTAGTTCACATGCTTTTAGTGGAGATAAACTCACCACTATAATCCCTGAGTTTTACCCATTTACTCTTCAATACCAGTGGCTTTTGTATAGTGTTAATATCACTGTTTCTGGCAATGCATTGGCTTGTGCACCAGTGTCCAACTTAATATTAATATACATCCCGTTTGCTTATAGGCTGGCAGTCGATTCATCTGCTGCTAGTGTTATCCATCACTCCAATGATGAATTCACCTGAGCTAGCGGGTGCACACACTGCTGGTTCTTGCAACGTGATGTAATGCATTGCATTTCTTGCATCTTTTCCTATATGTCAGGCATTGTCCTGACTTGTGGTAAATGTCACAGAACGTGCAGCTCCATGTGCTATTTTTGCTTGATTCTGACTTGTGCTCCATGTGCCTTTCTGCCTCAGGTCACTTTTCTTGCGGTATTTTGGATTCTCTATCATATCTGTAGTGTCAAAGCACCGACCATGCTCTACAAGCTTCATTCCAGTTTGGGTGACTTCTGTTGCTTGGTCAATTATAATTGTTTTGTCAAGGGTTAATTCTGGATTTCCCAATAGTCTATCTCTGAGGTTTTTTTTGTTCTAGATCCCAATCACAATCTGTTTTTTTTAATTACCACCCTCCACCCCTCAAGAAATTGAAAGATTGGCTCTTCAGCCTTAGATCATTTACAAAGCCTTCTATGGTTTCACCTTTGTTCTACACTATATTGTTTAAAAACATCTGTTGAGAGACAAGGTGGGAGAAGTAATATCTTTTATTGGACCAACTTCTGTTGATGAGAGAGACAAGCTTTCAAGCTTACACAGAGCTCTTCTTCTTGAAGGTTTGTCTCTCTCACCAACAGAAGTTGGTCCAATAAAAGATATTACCTCACCCACCTTGTCTCTCTCATATCCTGGGACCAACAAACAAAGCTACAACAACACTGCATAAAAACCTCTCTCTCATGTGACTCATTTTTCAGTGGAGTGCAGTACTCCTCACATTTCTGTAATACAATTTCATAATTAACCTCCTCTGCCTGAGTTAACTGAAAACTGTTAAACACATTAAGTGCTTCAGGGACACCCTCATTTCTGACAATAGCTACCTTCTGACTTTTTTCTTTTGCTAGCATCCATTCCTGTGCAGATTCAGAGTGAAGCATTGTGTAAACCTTTTCCAGTTGTTTTCCACATTTTGAAGGAGTTTCACTCTGATGGGGCTTTTCAGTGCTCCATTCTTCTACACAGGTTATTTCTTAGGGTACCAGAAGTATACAAGGACTGTTATGTTCAGTGCTTCAGGTGCTTGCAAAAGATCTGCTTTATTCTTTGACCGGGTTCCATTTGGCTGTGCATAACACAAGAGCTTCACAGCACCTCACCCACACTCTGTCTTGGGAAGCTCAGCCCTAGAGCTTACCATAACTTCCATCTGAAGATCTCAAATTGAATTGCAAACAGCAATTAATGGAGTCTTGGAGCATCTCTAAATAAATTATTAGTCTAAAACAATAAAAATGGGTTTTAAATGAGCTAATGTTGCTAACTGTCAACAAAGTGTAGTGCATACCTGCCACACCACTTACAAAACCAAAGCACCTAAAAGCATAGCTAAGGGCCTCATAAATCTTCCATTGCCCACGTAATAAACATGTTATTCTTAACGACAATATACATTTATCACAATCTTAACTTTGACCTATGGATTGTTTAGAATTTTATTTCCTATCTTTGCAATATTGATTTTGATATTTTTAAAGTGTCACATATCTAGTTGAACTTCCCTCTTGGACACTCACCAGACAGCTGTGAGGTGATGCACCTCACTGGAACCCATCTGCTTTAAGCCTCCATAGTCTGAACAGAGTCCAGGCATTGTCCAAGACTTGGAATCTCTAGGCACACTCTTAGGGTGCAGATCCTCTGCCTAGCACCCCCTTCTGAGAGCTGAGACCCTGCGGTCCAACTGCCTAACCCTTGGGACCAGTGTTGACCCCTCAGACTCTCTTGTAGCTTAAATACACCTCTCCCAGAACTTCAGATATGTGGGTGCTCTGGTTGTACAGTTTACTTCTTCAGGGGCGCACAGACAGACTTTGCACAGGATTCTAAAACACCATGGCTCTTTACTTAACAACATGGAGGATACACATATCTAGACAAATAATACATGCTCCTGTATGCAATTCCCTGTCTCAGTTCCTTGCCACTCTGGAGAGTTCTTTGGGCTTGGTCAAAGTCCTTGGGATGCCCAGGATCCTTCACCTGCAGCTGTATAACTTCTCTTCAAAAACACGGAGCTTTCTCTACCCAAGCTTTGTGTCTCGGACCTTTGCTGGTCAGCAGTGTAGATCAGGTCATCCTACCCCACCCCCTCTACAAAAGCCTGCCCATCTCTTCCCTCTTCTGCCCAAAGCTTCCTATTCCTATCTCAGTGAGTCTCTTGAGTTTATGTATCTCCCTACCAACATGTGGTTCCTTTGTTCTGCTGCTGGTGTTTTCCACTCACCCAATGCCAGTTCCCTGCAGACAAGGAAGAGGAAAGCTTGAGTTAACCCACCTGAATAGGTGGCCATTAACCTCTAACAATTCACCATTGTAGTGATACAGTCCTTGTCAGCAAATGGTGGATTCCGCATCTGCAAATAGTTATTCCATGGTACAACAATTCCATAACAATGACCCAGCATATACCGGAGTTTACAAGTAGTACAGATAAATCCCCCAAATCGTCACATCGGGATATGGCTAATAGGGAAATAACAGTTAATTGAGATCAAGAGATGATACATAAAAGGTCTGCTATAGTCGGTCCAAGGCATTTCAATCTGCATACCCAAAAGTGGAGGCATCCACAATCAGTGCCCACTGTTGACAATTCTGGACATAATACATGGTCCTGCTCAGTGGAGGAAAAAAGTCCCATTGCCATCAATGGGGGCAAAATTTGGCCCATGGCTGTAACAAAAATTGTAACTAACAATCCATATTCTTCTCAAATTGCTGGTGCATGAGTTCTCAAGGAGCTTCGAAGAAATTGTAAATTGCTTCTTTTCACATCAGAGGGAAGAAAAGAAACAAATCAACATTTCAAACTGGGGACCTTTGTTACTGAACTGTAACTCAAATGTTGTGTTGGATTTCGTTCAAACTTTGTACCAATGTTCATCTTTGCTTTCAGAGTCAATCTGACCATTTTCAGGCTAAACCCATTTCCCAAGCCATTCTGATGGGAGGGAGGGGACAAAAACTTGATTTTATAATGGCAGTTGGTTGCAAATGTAACTATGGAGATACTACTTCCCATCCATAATAAGTATGATTATCCCCAGGAACTGGAAAATGTACTGGTTACCTACTAGCCAAAAGATTAAACCTATAGGCAAGGGGCTGATCCGAAAGCTGGGTATGGGAGAGGCCACTAACAAAGTCCAGGGATAACAACCTGGTGAGAAGCTCATCCCTGCAGTTGCTAGACAGGGAGAGGGTGCTTGGATTCCTGCTAGCAGGTTCTGGAATCTTCTACAGGGCTCCCTCAGCCTCTACCTAGTAGATGTCTGCTAAATTCAGAGCTCCTATCTGCAAGGAGAGAGATGCAGTTCTCTGTGCCTCTTCTTCTGTTGTCCTGTCCTTAGAACCTCCTCACTGCTGAGTTGGGTCTATACTACTCTCGCCCCCTGCTCTCATCATATAATCGTTTTTTTCCCCTTTCAACTTGCCTCAGGTGTAACTCCAGTCCCTGCCTCTGTTGCTGCCTGTAGCTTAGCCAAGCAGAAGCATGAAATGGTTATGCTTTTTGTTAGTTCCACCCACAGGAGTCTCGAACAGCTGCTGTGAACCTGACCAGTCATGTTCCTTTCACTCAGTGGCGAGCAGCAGGAGAGCCACTGAGGCTGTCTGTCAGTGAATCAATGAAGACCACGCTGCATTGGGTTATAGGTTACCATCAAAACTGTAAGGGTTAGAAACATCTTTTCTTAATAAAAACTCAAATACAGCAATTGATGGTCTACCTCCTCCCTACTTCCCAGAGAAAGCTTCTTACACTAGCTGGAAGATTTTTCAAGGTATGTTTCTACACTGTTTAGAGATGGAGAATAGATGGCATGGTCAGGATCAGTGGCTTCCCCAGTGCCACTCAGTGTGTCAGTTGAGGAGACAGGGCTAGAGCCCCTGGGCCAAAATTTTCAGACCAATGTGCATAATGTTGGACTCCCAAATCCATATTTAGGCTCCCAAATAAAAATGTTCTGATTTTCAGGCATGCTTAGCACTTGCATCTCTCATTGCCTTAATCAGCAATTCTGAAAATCAAGCCACTTTATATTTAGGATTCTAAGCGTGCGTTTAGGAGTCTAACTTTAGGCACGTGGGTTTGAAAATTCTGGGAAAGAGTTCACTCCCAGTCCTGCACTCTGCCCACTAGTCCACACATCCTCCCCAGCTAAACAGCACTGACTACCGAATGAACAAGTACCAAGAAACCTCGTTGTGGATCAGACTCGGGCTTCTTGAAGTGATATTAAAAAAACCTAGCTACAGATCTTTTTAAAGCATCTCCTTAGAAGTCTTTTTATGAATGTTGGCCAGATGCTTCAGAGATATTCATGCTTCAGTCTTTGCTTGCAGGCTAGAAATTCAACTGATCTCAAATTCAGTGCCAATATTTGCAGTTGTTTAATGATAAACATGAGAGAGGCAATAAAGGGACTTGAAAGTATTAAAGTCTAGGCTGCTTTGGGGTTTTTTTTTAAAGTCCCTGCTGTACTTTGCATTGACGGAAGCAAAGAAAATTACATAACTACCTCCTGGGGTAGGGTTTCTCTCTTTCTTTTAACACCAAAAGCACTCTCTGTTTCACACTGCTGCTTTCCCTGGCACAGTGTGTGTTACATCCAGCAGCAGAAACTAATTTTAAAACTTGATTCTTTGCTCAGAAGCCCTTTAAAACTCTGAAGGCATCATTCTTCCTAAGCTTTTCTCTGCTTCAGTGTACTGCACTGATCATATATTTTATCTCCTTGTGTATAAATATTTTATATTGATTTTGCATTACAAGTGGCAACAGAAAAATATAAAACTATGCGTTCTACAAAGTACCGTGTCACTTTATACATATTCCTTTTAATACACATTCAGTTTATACTTGCTTCTAGAACTAATGGATGAAAACCTATTTCCAAACACTGGAGGAGAAAAAAATGGAAGTCCTTAGCTTACTGGTTGACACTGACAGATAAGCATTTTAAAAAGTTACCATAACAGATGTGCTTCTCTGGGTGGGGGAGAGTTGGCCAATCAAAATTCAGTTCTCATTAGTTTATATCACCCTCAGTCCAGAAGCTGCTTTAAGACTGTCCTGCCCAATCATAGAGATGGTGTCAGTTCTAGATTTGGTATCACAGCAGTTGTCAGTCATTCACATTACATGTGCCTATGTTGCAGTTCACTATGATGTATAAAGAAGGACTCATGGGTTTTTACAAAAAAATATAAATAGAACGGGGATATTTCTGCTAATTTTTTGACTCAGAAATATCAGGAACATCAAGTCTGCTCTTCCCTGTTTCTTGCTGGAGGGCTTCTTCAAGGAATCAGAGAATTGGCCTGATAGGTTGGGAGCTATCTCAGCCTTTAATCAATAGGGTGGGTATATTGTGGGTATATGTAATCTTTACCGAAGAGAACTTTTCTCTCAATTGTTTTTCAGGCATTTGAGTTAAATGAATTTAAAATGAACAAAACACAGAATATAAAACAGCTTGAGTAAAAGTCACTTCTCTGCTGAAGCGCCGAGGTTTCACATTCTTAGTGTCTTTAATGCCTTAATTTTACTTGGTCTTCAGGCATCCACAGAGTCTTCTAGGATAAATTTGATAGACAAGACCTGCATTACTCATTTAAACAACAAAGAGAAAAAAAATAAATGTAAATAAATCTAAAGCCTTTCAGGCCTTCTCTCTGCATCATAACAAAGCCAAAAAGGCAATAGACCAACCTTCTTTTCCTTTGTAGGTCACCTTTAAAGTGAATATAATGCTAGTGAAAAGGGATGGATTGACAGCCCTGGCTAGTAAAATCCTCGGTTACAGTTGCTGATTTGTGTGAATGAAAGCATCCAGCTTGCCTCTCAGAGCCCAGGTGGAGTTTGAGGGGCTGATGGCTTTTTACTTGCAGACAAAGCATGACTAAGCAGGAGTCTGATTGACAATAATATTGAAACCTCCCCCCCTCCTGTCCCCAATTCCATTATTAGAGTCACTTTTCAGAGTGAGACTGCACGTTCACGTGTACAGATTACCCTCTATTCTTTGCATGTGTGCCATTGAGATTTTTCTAATCTGGATAATAAGCATGTGTTAGGGAAAATAAAATCAATCCTGCCACAGTGCAGGGGGGTAGACAGAAGACCTATTAAAAATCCATTTGAACCCAAAATATTCTGTGATTTGTGACTAGTTACTAGTTTAATTTCATGCAGTCTAAAAAAGAGAGTTTCTATGTAACCCAGACATTCCAAAAGTATTAGAGATTACGCTAACTTCTTAACAGTATTGACATCATTGTGATTTACACAATGCTGTTGAATGAAATAACCATAGGTAAAACAGAAAGCCAGGGGGACTGTATGGTGAGGGGATTGAGGCACAGTGATGGGCAGAAGTGTGGAAAGCTTTCACGCTGCTGCCTGTGCTATGTTTGACTGTCCTGCTCCTCTTACACTGGTGTAACTCCATTGCGTTCAGTGGCGTTACTCCTGATTTACACTATTGAAAGCGAGAGAAGCATCAAGTCTCTTATGTCAACACGTAGATTGTAAGCACCTCAGGGCAGGGACTTTGTGTTTTGGGTTTGTACAATGCCTAGCACAGTGGAGTCCTGGGTCATGCCTGGGTCCCGTAGGTGCTATCTCAGTACAAATAATAATAAAAGAAGGTTCTGCAGGTCAAAGCATGCCCTCAGCGACACCAGTGCAAATCCATTAGCTTCAGTGGGTTTACACAGGTGTCACTGATTGGAATTGAGTTGATGGGAAAGAATAGACTCCAGCTCCTTCTCTCCAAGCTGTGTTGGCTGTGCAGGACTAATGCAAATAAAAATGCAGTAAATTCCTAACATCTGCTGACTAGAGTGAAAAATTATTCTAAATATACACAGAGAGGAGATCTGTTAATTAGGAAAGTGTCATTTTTACGCAGTCATTTTTCTCTTTCTCTCTCCGGCATGTATGCTGTAAAATGAGCTCTGCCATTCCCAGTTTTTATTATCACACAGTTGCTGGGGAACATTCAGCTCTCAGCCTTTGTTCTGTTGTTACTAGCATGGAATGCCTCAGCTCTGCTTGCAGTGGATGTTCCAAATAAGCTTACTGGAACTTCACTAACGAGAAAGTGTGTTTGAAGGTACAAAATAGCGTAATCTCCACAGCAGGGAGAGTTCCAACCAGTTGCTGGCTTTATCTGGCAACCGCTAGCATCTTAGATTTAGCAAGAAGCTGTCCATTCTGACCATTTTAAATAGTGAAAATGACATCCAGTGTGGAATGAAAATATGTTTGCCCCAGTTAAAGTATTTGGAACAAGTTCATGACATGCATATATGCCTGCAATATTTGTATTCAATATGCATGCAGAGATGTTGTAGGGAAAAGTGAGCAGATTTGTGACACGTTGCTAAAAGAGTAATTGGCACTATTTTGTCCCTCCCCCGTGGAAAGGCAGCAAAAAGCCTATGACCTGTAAACAAGGAAAAAATGGCTTCACTGGGGTTTTGCATCCTTCTTTCAGTAGCTTGTGCCTCCCCAGAGATTCTTGTCAGTGCTTAGTTCTCTGGCGAAGATCATGGGTGGGGTTTTCCACACATTCAGTCCAGGCTGTTGTCACCTTGAATAGATGTCTGTGCTTCTGTGGACTACCACTCCTATCAACCCTTTTTCTGTATCTGTCTCAATCTGTACTAATCTGTCAGAAATCTCAGTTGCCCACCCACCCCTCCACACACACCCCCGAGACTGCTGTAGGAAACTCAACTGCTGGGTCCTCAAGTGTTTTAAATCTGGAGCCTGAACAGAGCCCAGCCACTGCCCCACTCTTGGGATCCCTAGGCACATTCTCAGGGTGAAGACCCTCTGTCTAGCACCTCTTCCTAAAAGCTGGAACCTGCTGTCCAGCTGCCGCCCTGCTGGACCCAGTAATGACCCTTCAGACTCCCCCATGGCTTAAGCACACCCTCTCCTAGACACCCACGAAGATGTGAGCCATTTAACTCCCTCAGGATGCCCCCTGGTAACAGTGGTGGATTTAGAGTTAGCGGGGCCCTGTGCTCAGCTTCATTTTTGGGGCCCCTCCTTGGGACCCAGCCAAGAAAAAGAACATTCTCTCTTACCTCCCCACCACCTCTGTTTTTCATTCTTTTTTCTTCATCCTCCTCCTATAAATAATAGGAAGTAAATGAAAATAAAGTGCGGTACCTTGATTGTTTTTGTTGTCTAACTTATTTTTCCACAGACCACTTGAAAATCACTGAGGGTCTGGGCAGACCACTTAATGATCTTTCCAAATATTGTTTGTACCGTTAGCTAACTATTGTAAAGCGCTTTGGATAAGAGAGCTTTATAAAAAAAAATGTAAAAAAACATTAGGGTGCGGGAGGGGGCTGGGGCAGGGGGTTGGGGTATGGAACGCTTACCTGGGGCAGCTCCCATTTGGTGCAAGGGGTGCAGGTGGGGATGTGTGGGGGGGTGCAGGAGTCAGGGAGGGAAAGGGGTTAGGAGTGGGTGAGGGGGTGCAGGAGTCAGGGCTGGGGATGTGTGAGGGGGCTCAGGGCTGGAGGTGCATGGTCTGGGAGGGAGTTAGGGTGCAGGAGCGGACTGGGGGTTGGGCTGCAGAGTCTGGACAGGAGTTAGGATACAGGAGGGGGCTCAGGGTTGGGGCAGGAAGTTGGGGTGTGGAGCGCTTAGCTGGGGCCGCTCCCATTTGGTGCGAGGGGTGCAGGTGGGAATGTGTGTGTGTGTGTGTGTGTGTGCAGGAGCTACCATTCGATGCTCTGGGTGGGGGTGGGAACGTGGGGGGGATGCAGGAGTCAGGTCATAGGGTTGGGGGTGCTGGGTATGTGTGGGTGGTGCAGGAGTCAGGGATGGCAGGGGGCTGGGGGTGTTTGACGGGGGTGCAGGAGTCAGGGAAGGGGGCTGAGGGTGTGGGCTGGGGTCGTGGGGGTGCTCCCAGCCCCTTGCCCTGAGTGGCTCCCGGCAGGGGCTGGGGGGAGGGGTATGTGTAGGGGGAGTGTGGGACCCCGCCTTTACACTGCCCTGCCCCGATTCCACCCCCTTCCCCAAGGCCCAGCCGCCGCCTCCTCCTCCTCCACCTTCCCTGAGCGTGCTGCGGCTCCGCTCCTCTCCCTCCCTCCCTCCCAGAGCGACTTGAGCCCTGGCAAACAGCTGTTTGGCGGCAGGGGAAGCGCTGGGAGGGAGGGGCGGGAACATGGCACGCTCGGGGAAGAGGTGGGAGAGGGGGGAGCTTGGCTGCCGGTGGGGGCGGAGCCTGCAGCAGGAGCCCCAGGAGCCGGCTTCTGCCCCCGCAGCTGCCTGGCCCTGGGGCCCCCTGTCGTTGGGGGGGCTCCATGCCAGGGCACCCTGTGTTTTACTGTAAATCCGCCTCTGCCTGGTAAGTGTAAAACCTATAACACACACAGGCGCTTTGCTTAGAGCCTAGCATGTGATTATTCTTTAACAGCACAAAACACACACAACCATACAAAATAATAAACTCCCTCTAAAGCACACATTGAGTCACAAAGATGCTGTGACCACTAGGCAGCTAGCAATCTGCAAATCCCAAGACTTACAAAGGGGATTCAAGTTTGGGCGTGCTGTTGCCTGTTTGCAGAGTTAAAAACCATCACAATAAACAGAACTGACCCTCCCTGGCTTTACTGTCAGTGTAGAATTCCTTCTCCCCTGTTGTCATTCCTCTTGATTTTAAGTCTATAGGCTGTAATTCTATACACACTAAAGAGCTGTAATTTCCTGTCTGTAACAACTATGAAAGCTGTATGTGAGAGGGAGGAAATGGACAGTAAATCTTGTCAACACCGTTGAATTATCCCTCATAGTAAACACAATGATTTTGCTTGCAGGGAGGATGCATTACTAAACTGGAACAGTTCCTGGCAGATCACCTTTTGATAATGGGAGCTGTTGGCATAGGAGTAGCTTGCCTTCAGGTAAGTCCCAAAAGCACATCAAAAGCCGGGTTATTGTTCCAACTCACTGGACCCTCCAATCTAAGGGGTACCTTCTTAACTAAAATTTCCTACCATCTCTATAGCTGTACTAGCAGTGGCCCCAGGGGAAGCACTAGTGTAGACCAGCCAGTGTTTTAACCAATGTGCCATCTTCCATGGTCAAAGCAGGTCTTTGACACCGTTGATTGGAATCCCAGCAGCACCAGCACATTGTCTGCACTTCATGTTACCACTGGTGAAGCTGAACTGGTGGCAGCAGCGGCAGGAAATTAGGAAAATAAGTCTAGCATACACAAGGCCTGAGTGTGGTTTTCTGTCATTTGTCCCTTGGAACCAGTGCTCTGGTTTCACTTACACATGAGATCATCTGGATTTACATGTAAAGCTCACTTTTTAAAATTGTGTGATCTTAGTCTAATAGCTGTGCTGGGCGTAAATAGGAGATACAAGGATTTCAAATTTGGGACCTCTGGCTGATGCAACATAGGCTTCTTCCGATGCTGATCTGGCGTATAGTTTCTTCTAACAGCGTTTGCCTGGTTTTTCATTTTATTAAATGATAAATCAGGCAGTGACCTTAGAACAGAAATTTTCTGACTGAGTGGCTTTTGAGGCTGGCTTAAACCACTTTCAGGTTTTTTGTTTTTTGTTTTTTTTAAAGTGAGCAGATACAGTAGCAGAGGTTTCTCTATGAAAACAGCATGTATGGGTGACTAGCAGAGAACAGGTCAATATGACAGACAGTTCCTTCAGTCTCCATGTATTTGGATGGATGGATGGCAGTCATGAACAAAATATCATTTTTGTGGATGGGAGGTTCCTTGGTGAGCTCGTTTCCGGTCTCTGGATGGGAAAGTTTGTTTGGAAAACAAGCTTCCCCAGCCCTTTCTGTGAACGGAACAATTAAGTGAAAGAGAGAGAACAACATCCTTTCAGGCCTCTAGGGATAGCACCAGTTTACATTATTCAAGTGGCAAGTAGCTGTATTATCTTAAAAAATAAGAAAGCTGTCTGGGATCAGCTATCGTGGAAATGAGGCAGCAATGTTCTTTTATCCTCTTAATTTACCTTTTTCCTCACAACTTGCCCCAAGGTCACACAGTAAGTCACTGACTCCTGGGAATAGAACCCAGACTTTTGTTTTTTCATGGATGCATATATTCCAAGGCCAGAAGGGGACCATCGTGATCCTCTAGTCTGACCTCCTGTATAACACAGGCCATAGGACTTCCCTAACAGAATTCCTTTTGAACTGGAGCATATCATTAAAAAATAAAACCAATTCCATCTCGATTTTCAAATTTCCAGTAATGATGAAGATCTACCAAAACCCTCTATAAATTGTTCCAATGGTTAATGACCCTCCCTGTTAAAAATCTACCCCTTATTTTCATTTGAATGTGTCTAGCTTCAACTTCAAGGCACTGACTCATATTATACCTCTGTCTGCTAGACTGAGAAGCCCATTATCAAATATATGTTTCCTATGTAAGTAATTTTAGACTGTGATCGGGTCACCCCTTAATACTCTTAAGCTAACTAGATGGAGCTCCTTGAGTCAGTCACTATAAGGCATGGTTTTCTGTCTTGTGTTTTAACCACTAGACAATGTTGCTCCCTTTGAAAATGTTCTTTCCCGTCTGGAACATTGGTGTTAGACTCTCTCAGGTTCTTACAGCAGAGCTACATGTACTTTTCTGCTCAAAGGTCTAGTAAAGCTTCCGTTTTATATTTCACAAGCTGGAAACTCAGCAGAGGAAAAAAAAGACAGGGAGTTTTAGGTCTACCTTAGATCTGAGATATTTGTAGAGATCAGGGGAAATATCAGAAATTCCATGTGAACCCTGGAACAGCTAATTTAGTATCTGTTGCTGTATAGAGGCATATGGCTACTAAGCAGTGACACCTGGGGTAATTTTTTCCCTTCGGGTCTTTGTTCAGCACAAGGTATTACTGATCCTGTGGCGTTAAATATGCAGAAGTCTTCTCAGACTTTATGGAGCTGCTCTCAGCACTTTTGATGTAGAAATGATTTCGGATGTGGACATCTCTTGTCCACTCATTGTGACTTTGTCACAATGGGAAATAGGCTTTTTTGTTTCCCTCCTTCAGTGGTTACTAATAGGTACTGCTGGTGTCTCGCAATACTCCCCAGGAAATGGTGCCTGGTCCTGCCCCATCTCTAGTCATTTTAGCAGCTGTGTTAAGGGAAATAATTCTGCTTACTCGTTATTGGCAGAGATGGGAGGATGTACTCCTAATGCCAGCTAAACAACTGCTCAGTCCCCTTCCAATATGGGCACTGTAATGAATGGAAAAGAGAGAGGAAGAATCTGGGTTATTGCAGCTTGTCTTCCAGATTCCATAACTGACAAGGAATTGCACCATAGCTCAGCGTGATTCTCTTCATTTGGAACTAAGAATAAAAGTATTTCATACTGAATATTGAATCGAGTGGTCTCCAGAAAAAAAAATTACAGTAAAATTACAATAGATTTTAGAGTCCAGCCAAAAAAAACCCAAACGTTTTTTCTCCAAGAAAATAAATGTGTCAAACATATCCTAGTCAGGTGGGAAGGACCTATAGAGAGTCTGGCTTTTGAGTTTAGCTTAGTCTTGAATCTCAACCGGCATTCACCCTCCACAACCATCCTTTCCCTCTTCAGCCTCCCAGAGTATTTTGTGGAAGGGCCCAGCAGCTCTCTGTCTCTCTGTGACCAGACTGACCAGTGTGTTCGGGTTGCACATATTCTTCAGAAGATTTAGCCTGCTGGGCCCTGTGTTGAAGTCAAAGATAGGGGAGCTATGCATTTGGTTGTCTTTAGGTAGGGTAATGGGAGAAAGGAAGGTACCCACTGATTCCTCGAACACATTTTAAATAACATATGGTGGCTGCATTCAAGCTCATGCTTTTAAAGTAGTTGCTATAGTCCTATTCCCCTAAGGCTATGGCTATACTACACACCACTGGTGGCACCGTGTAGGGTATGTGTAGCCTCATGCCACAGCGAAAAGCAGGCTGTGTTCATACTGCAGTGCATAGCAACATGTTAGTGAAAGGCTCTGGCAGGGGGGAGGCAGCAGGGAAGGCTCAGCCCCCCCCCCTCCGCCCCTCCCATATCAGAGCCTTTTCCCCCTACCAGAGTCTTACCCAGCTGCAGAAAAAGACTCCAGCAACAGGGACATGCTGACATCTGTCCCTGAGGCAGGAGAATGGCTCCAGCAGCGGGGAGCTGCCGGAGCCTTTCCCCACTGCTGAAGACTTTTCCTGTAGTAAGGAAAGGTTCCAGCAGCAAGGAGACAGCGGGACACTACACTGCTAAAAACAGCAGTGTAGATAGGGAGGCCTGGCTTGGGCGAGGGGAAAGCCAGGTAGGTTGTGTATTCAGGCATGTACCTACACCCTTCAGGCATGTCTTTACTCACCTAAGCCATGCCTCATGGCCTACATTGCTCTTTATACCTGTGCTAGGGGGGCTACGTGTGTATGTACACTACACAGCGCCAAAAGAAGCTTGCACCCTAAAACCTGAGGGAAAGATGCAGCAGCTTCCCAAGCACAGAATTAATAAACATGCATAATATTAAAAAAAACAAACCCTCTCCGCCTCTTTATGTGTTTGAGCTCTTTGTGTGTCTCCTATAGCATGATACTGGAGCATAAATTTTTTTTTCATTAATATGCATAAATACAAAATAGGGAGTAACTGGTGTCACAACTGGGACATAGGTGGTCAGATCTAGTGGTCAGAGTGGAAGTTGGGCTCGGTTGGGTGTCAGAAGGCCAGACTCCAGGACAGGCCAGAGGGCAAACCAAGAGCCAGACGCCAGGAGGCAGGTGGAGTCAGAAGCTGTAGTCTGGAGTCTCTTACATGCGGGGTCTGAAGCAGAGACAGGCAGGCAGGCAGTCTGGGTTGTTGCTGAGCCAGCTCCCTGTCATGGCTTCCTGGCTTAAGTACTAGTACCAGCAAGAAGCTGCCACTCAGGTCCTACTGGGCAGTACTTTCTACTGAGCCCAGCCAGACTAGGTCCTCCTGCAGGAACCTAGCGTAATCCTCCTGTGGTGATGTGAAGGGGTCAGTGGCCCAGAACTCCCCCCGGGCCCCAGATTCTAGCCCTGGAGGTTCTTACATCATCTATTCCTTCAGACCACCCTTCGGGATAGTGCTTATCTGGGTGAGCCTCATGGAATTCCTCTACCAGGTCAGAGGCATGGATACAAGTCAGGTTCCCAAGTGTGCCCTCTTCAGGGCTGTAACCTACCCAGTCCACCAGCTAGTACGGGTGGCCCCATGTCCATTAAAAATGTCATGCAGTTCATATTCCCATGACCCTGGATTTTAACTGGTGGAGGCAGTGGTATGAGTTGGTCAGAGAAGGGGGTTCTCTGTATAGGCTTCAGAATGGAAACATGGAAAACGGGGTGTATTTTGTGAGATGGCGGAAGCTGAAGTTTGAAGGTAACCAGATTAATCTGCTGGCACACTGGGTAGGTTCCCAGGAATCGGTGGTCCAATTTGGAGGAGAGTTGCCTGGTCTGGAGGTGTTTGGCAGCAAGCAATACCTTCTGGCCTGCTGTAAACACTAGAGTTTCTTGTCACCAATGGTCATCCGCCCTCATGACCTCTTCTAAGGGCATGTCTACACTACAAAATTAGGTCGATTTTATAGAAGTCGATCTTTAGCAACCGATTTTATACAGTCGATTGTGCATGTCCCCACTAAGAGCAGCCGAGTGCATCCTCAATACCATGGCTAGCATCGATTCACAGAGTGGTGCACTGTAGGTAGCTATCCCACAGTCCCCACTGCCCATTGGAATTCTGGGTTAAGCACCCAATGCCTGATGGGGCAAAAACATTGTCGCGGGTGGTTTTGGGTACATGTCGTCCGTCTCCCCACCCCCCATCCCTCCTTGAAAGCAACGGCAAACAATTGTTTCGCACCTTTTTTTCCTGGGTTATCCGTGCAGACGCCATAGCACGGCAAGCATGGAGTCCGCTCAGCTGCACACTGCTTTTGTGAGCATTGTAAACACCTCGCACATTATCCTGCAGTATGTGCAGAACCTAGCTAGGAGCTGCCAGAACGAGGACGACTGTGAGGAGGACATAGACACAGATGTTCCTGAAAGCATGGGATGGGGGAATTGGGATAGCATGGCAGCATTGGGGCATGTTGATACAGTGGAATGCCGCTTCTGGGCCCAGCAAACAAGCACAGACTGGTGGGGCCGCATAGCGTCGCAGGTATGGGATGATTCACAGTGGCTGCGAAACTTTCACATGCATAAGGCCAATTTCCTTGAACTTTGTGAGTTGCTTTCCCCCATCCTGAAGCGCAGGAATACCAAGATGAGACCTGCCCTGACAGTTGAGAAGCGAGTGGCTATGATATCCTGTGGAAACTTGCAATGCCAAACAGCTACTGGTCAGTCGGGAATCAATTTGGAGTGGGCAAATCTACCGTGGGGGCTGCTGTGATCCAAGTAGCCAAGGCAATCAATAACCTTCTGCTAACAGGGGTAGTGACTCCTGGAAATGTGCAGGTCATAGGGAACCTCATTGCAGCAAAGCCATCCACTAACTGTGGTGGGGCAATAGACGGAATGCATATTCCTATCTTGGGACTGGACCACCTTGCCAAGGGGTACTTCTCAATGGTGTTGCAAGCACTGGTGGATTACAAGGGACGTTTCACCGACATCAACGTGGGATGGTTGGGAAAGGTGCATGACGCTCATATCTTTCGGCACTCCGGGCTGTTCGAAAAGCTGCAAGAAGGGACTTTCTTCCCAGACCAGAAAATTACTGTTGGGGATGTTGAGATGCCAATAGTTATCCTTGGGGACCCAGCCTACCCCTTGCTCCCATGGCTCATGAAGCCGTAAACTGGCAGCCTGGACAGCAGTAAGGATCAGTCTATAGGCTGAGCAAGTGCAGAATGGTGGTAGAATGTGCCTTTGGATGTTTAAAGAGGTGCTGGCGCTGTTTGCTGAGTAGATTAGACCTCAGCACAACCAATATTCCCATTGTTCTTGCTGTGTGCTCCATAATATCTGTGAGAATAAGGGGGAGACGTTTATGGCTGGGTGGGAGGTTGAGGCAAATCACCTGACGGCCAATTTTGAACAGCCAGACACCACGGCAATTAGAAGAGCACACCGAGACACGCTGCACAT
This sequence comes from Malaclemys terrapin pileata, assembly GCF_027887155.1. Classification (NCBI taxonomy): domain Eukaryota; kingdom Metazoa; phylum Chordata; order Testudines; family Emydidae; genus Malaclemys; species Malaclemys terrapin. Next base: position 133,998,443 of record NC_071505.1, read on the forward strand.
CAGAGAGGCTTTGAAAAACAGTTTTATGACTGACCAGGCTACAGTGTGACAGTTTGTGTTTGTCCTTGATGCAAAGCCACCCCCTTTGATGAATGTACTTCTCTGTAAGCCAATCCCCCTACCCCCCTTCGACCACAGCTAGCACAGGAAATAAAGTCCCTATTGTTCTGAATCCATTCATTCTTTATTTATTAAAAAAATCTTGAGATCACTGACAACACTGACTAGTGAAAGGTAGCTCGGGTGGGGTTGGGGAGGAGGGAAGGACAAGGCCACAGTGCTTATTGTAGCCACACTACAAATCAAAACTGTTTGAATGACATCCTTCTGTTGCTTGGGCCATCCCCTGGAGTTGAGTGGCTGGGTGCCCGAAGCCGCCCCCTCCCACGTTCTTGGGCGTCTGGGTGAGGAGGATATGGAACTTGGGGAGGAGGGCAGGCGGTTATACAGTGGATGCAGGGTGGGGTCTGTGCTCTTGTTGGCTTTCCTGCAGCTCCACCAGATGCCTCATCATGTCCGTTTACTCCCCCATTAGCCTCAGCATCTCTTCCTGCGTGTTCCGATCACGCTCACTGTGTGCTTTCCTGGCCTCTGCCACTGAATGCCTCCATGCATTAAGCTGTGCCCTATCAGTGCGGGAGGACTGCATGAGCTCAGAAAACATGTCATCGCGAGCGTGTTTTTTTTCGCCTTCTAATCTGCAATAACCTCAGGGAGAGAGATGATAGGGGGAGCATAGAAACATTTGCATTTGTGGGGGGATAAAAAGGGCGAGTAAAATTTAAGATGATACATTTCTGAGAACAAAAGGGAGACTCTTTCACAGTGAATCAAGCAATTCACAGCAGACAGCACATGTGTTTTAGGTACAAGGTCGCATTTTCCCTTTTATATTGAGGTCCTGCCAGTATAGTGACACATCACACATGGTTGGGCAACAGAATTCGGTTTCCAGGCATCCATGGTAAGCCAATGGGTAGGCGGGGTTGGCTTCTTATGCCTTCATAACATGTGGGAATGGTTTCAAACTGCAGTGCCCTTGTTTCCCATAGCAAGCAATGCCAGTTGGGTTTCATATTTAAAAGGAGGGGCTGCGTTTTCAGGTGGATATGCAGCATACACACCCACACCCACGTGGCTATTCTCCGGGATGATTCCTTTTAGCCAAGTGCAAACAGCCCAGCATGACCAGGGATCACCAAACAGAGGGGATTACTGTTTCCTTACAAAAATTCCCCTATTTCAAGCAGGTGACCATGAATGATATCACTCTCTTGAGGCTAACACAGAAAGATATAAACCGAATGTTGCTTGAATGCGACCAAAACCTAGGACCATTCGCTGCCATGCTTTGCGCTGCAATGATTCCAGACTACTTGCTACTGGCTTGGCGTGGTAAAGTGTCCTACCATGGAGGACGAAATAAGGCAGCCCTCCCCAGAAACCTTCTGCACAGGCTTTCAGAGTACCTCCAGGACAGCTTCATGGAGATGTCTCTGGAGGATTCCCGCTCCATCCCCAGACATGTTAGACTTTTCCAGTAGCTATACTGGCCGCGAATGCATCCCACTTCTTCAGGGCAAATCAAACATTAAACACAATTGCTTTTAACCCCTGTACTGTAGTTACAAATGTGCATTCATCAGAGGTGCCTTCTCCAGCTTCAGGGTCGGGGAACAATTCGCCCTGGGAGGGTATTGGCTCCAGGGTGATGAAAAGGTCCTGGCTGCCGGGGAGAACGGATTCACCGTTTGCCTGCTGCACATTCTCCTCCTCCTCCTCCACATCCACAAAATCCTCCACCCCATTGCATGAGACTCCCCCCTTGCAGGTGTCCACGGACAGTGGTGGGGAAGTGGTAGGGTCCCCCCCCTAGAATTGCATGCAGCTCATCATAGAAGTGACATGTCTGGGGCTCTGACCTGGAGCGACCATTTGCCTCCTTTGTCTTTTGGTAGGCTTGCCTGAACTCCTTAACTTTCACGTAGCACTGCTGTGTGTCCCTGTTGTAGCCTCTGTCCACCATGCCCTGTGCAATTTTGGCATATATATTAGCATTTCTTCTGCTGGATCGGAGTTCGGCCTGCACAGATTCTTCTCCCCATACAGCAATCAGATCCAGTGTCTCCCTTTCGGTCCATGCTGGGGCTCGGTTGCAATTCTGAGGGGACTGCATGGTCACCTGTCCTGCTGAGCTCGTCACGCTGAAATGAAATTCAAAATTTCCCGGGGTTTTCCTGTGTACCTGGCTAGTGCATTGGAGTTCAAAGTGCTGTCCAGAGCGGTCACATTGGAGCACTCTGGGATAGCTCCTGGAGGCCAATACTGTTGAATTGTGTCTGCACTACCCCAAATTCGAACCAGCAAGGTCGATTTTAGCGCTACTCCCCTCACCGGGGAGGAGTACAGAAATCGATTTTAGGAGCCCTTTAAATCGACGGAACAGGTTTGGTTGTGTAGAGCAGTGGTTCTCAAACTATGGCCGCCGCTTGTTCAGGGAAAGCCCCTGGTGGGCCGGGCTGGTTTGTTTACTTGCCGCATCCGCATGTTTGGCCGATCGCAGCTCCTACTGGCTGCGGTTCACCGCTCCAGGCCAGTGGGGGCTGTGGGAAGTGGTGCGGGCCGAGGGACCTTCCTGCGGCCCTAGTTTGAGAACCACTGGTGTAGAGGCATTCATTTTAAAATCAACCTCACATGGCTAAATTCGACCTAAGCATGTAGTGTAGACCAGGCGTTGGAGAGTGGGTTCTGTTTCTGAGAGTGAGACCTGTCTCCCTTACATTCAGACAGCTGGCTGCCCTATGCAAATACCTGCAGCCCCTCACTGTCAACATCTCTCTGTAAGGTGGGATGGAGTAGCTGGTGGTGCAGACACTGCTATAAAATACCACTTATGCTCTAGGATGAGGATGTCAAGCCAAATAAAGAATGCCTTAAAATAAGTCTTGCTGGGGCAGGTGGGGCTTGTCAGCTTTGGCAGGCAGCTCACTCAGGAGAGGGGAAACTCCAATTTGGACAGCCGACCTGTAAAGCTCATCCAACGGATATACTCCTGTAAATTGGTGGCCATGTCACATATATGCCAGAGGAGTAGGGCATTCCCCAAAAACAATGTATAACATGCTGGCCTGACTGTTGTAACTGGGCAACGGCCACTGAAGTTAAAGAAGCAAGTGAGTAAGCGGATTAAGCTCAGATGTGGAGCATACACACACTGACTGGAAGAAGAAGGAGCTATCTAAGATCCTAAAGAGAAGAAGAGTAAATGTGGCATGTGTATAAGAGACCAAATGGGAAGGTGGAAAAGCCGAGGTGCTGGAGGAGGATTACAAAATCTACTACTCAGGGAATTCAAACACCCCCTTACCCCCCAGCGTTGTTGGAGTTATTCTGGATGAAACCTGGCAGAGTCACGTGGTAGAGGTTACCAGAAGTTTGGGCCAAATGATGTGTTAAAATGTGCTGGGAAGAGGTAACATCCATATAGTGAGTGATTATGCATCACAGGTATGAGAGGGTTAAAAGAGGAGTTTTTGTGATGAGTTGCTGTGCCTTATTGGAAACATACCATCCAACAAGAAGATAATTGTCCAGAACAGATCTAAATGCACACAGATCAGATATAACTGTGAAGGCTGGATACGAAATAGTCCACGGAGAGCATGACATTGGAACCAGAAACTTGGAGCGGGGGGAGAGGAGGGAATGTCCCTACAGACTTGTCTGGCACTGGACTTAGAGATCAGAAAGTGAACACACTTTCAGAAGAAGGAAATCTATATCATCACTTATGCCAAAGTAAAGGACACAAGACCTAAGTTCCCCCTAAGCTGTGTGGCCGCCTATTAAGCCCCGTGCAGGGGCTCAGGCTGCAGCAGGGAGAGCTGTCTCTCCCCCAGTCCCAGACCTGCCACGCCTGGGAGAGACACCTCTCCCCACCGGTCCCAACATGGACCTGCCCCGGACTTGCCGCAGCCAGGGGAAAGGCACCTCTCCCCCCTTCCCCCAGCCCAGGTGCTGCTGGGGGGGAGTCCTCTCTCCCCGCCATAGCTCCCGGGCAGTATGCATCCCAAACCCTTCATCCCTGGCCCCACCCCAGAGCCCGCACCCCTAGCCAGAGCCTGCACCCCCCCACACACACACCTGAACCCTCTGCCCCATCCCCGAGCCTCTCATCCCCAGCCCCACCCTAGAGCCTGTACCCCCTCACACACACACCCAAACCCTCTTCCCTATCCCTGAGCCTCTCATCCCTGGCCCCACCCCAGAGCCCGCACCCCACACCGCATCCCAATCCTCTGCCCCAGCCCTGAGCCCCCCCACAACCTCCAGACCCCTTGGCCCCAGCCCCAGCACATTAATTTTGTTGTGTGCATCAATATAGTGGTGATGTGTCACACATCACCTCCAAATTGGTGCACGTAACAAAATTCATTCCGCAGTTGCGTGGGAAAAATTTGAGGGAACACTGGTGGCAAGACTGAAATCTATTTCCCTTTAATAAGAAAAGGCCGATCATGAATAATCAATTGTAAGGTACACCTTATGAGTGCATTGGGAGACAGCAGAGACCTCTCCTTTCTGCCTTGAGAGAGCAGAGACCTTGGAAGCTCCTGAACTCCTGGGCACCAGAAAGGACTAGGTTGGGGAAATGTACAGACGGGAATTAAAAACACTTGAAACCAGGAATAATGTGTAGACTTCTTGACAACACACGTGGTTGTGTGGAGGACAGTTGGTTCAAACTCAAGTCATCTTTTCTGGAAACAGCACATGAAGTCCTAGGAGTGATGAAACCAGTGCCAAAAAGGATAAGAAGGGAAACCTGGTAGTGGAACCTTCAAGTTAAAGAATCTGTTGAGGGGGGAAAAAGATAATGTTCAAAAAATGGCAAGCTATTGGTTTGAGCAGTGATAAGATGGCACATACGGAGGCAAAAATGGAGTTCAAAGGAAGTGTTGCAACAGCTAAAAATATGGCCTCCTATATAATCGAGTAGGTGGAGGACATGAAGGAGAGAATACCATCTATAGACTTGCCAAGGCAAGAGAGAAAATGACAAGGGATGTGAATGTGTTTGCTTATATTACAAACGAATGTGGTATATTGCAAACTAATGTTGAATCAATCAACAAAGTTTGGTGTGATTATTTTGAAAGAGTGATGAATCAGAAGAACCCAAGGGAGGAATTAAGAACACATAAGCCAAACCAGAACATGACAGATTACATACACAAGACAGAGGTTGCAGAGGCACTTAGGAGAAAGCACCTGGGCCCGATGAAGTACCAGTGGGTGCTGTGAAGTCACTGGGAAGGGAAGGCATTACGTGTCTTATAAGTTTGTTCAATTATATTCTTAAGAAAAAAATGCCATGGGAATGGTATAAAGCTTTGTGGTGCCTATTTTTAAACATAAAAGAGCTAGTGCGCTGTGTACTAATTATCACCCAGTTAAGCTGATGGCACACGTCTGAAAGTGTGGGAGAAGTTTATTGAAAAGCCTCTGCACAGAATGGTTGAAATTTGGAAGGGTCAATATGGATTCATGCCAGGAAGGAGCAGGATTGTTGCCTTATTTGTGCTATGAATCCTCATAGAGAAGTTCAGAGAAAAGAGATGGCAACTGGGTGGTTTTTGTGGACCTGAAAAAGATGTATGGGCATTCATAGATTCATAGATTCTAGGACTGGAAGGGACCTCGAGAGGTCATCGAGTCCAGTCCCCTGCCCGCATGGCAGGACCAAATACTGCCTAGACCATCCCTAGTAGACATTTATCTAACCTACCCTTAAATATCTCCAGAGACGGAGATTCCACAACCTCCCTAGGCAATTTGTTCCAGTGTTTAACCACCCTGACAGTTAGGAACTTTTTCCTAATGTCCAATCTAGACCTCCCTTGCTGCAGTTTAAACCCATTGTTTCTGGTTCTATCCTTAGAGGCTAAGGTGAACAAGTTCTCTCCCTCCTCCTTATGACACCCTTTTATATACCTGAAAACTGCTATCATGTCCCCTCTCAGTCTTCTCTTTTCCAAACTAAACAAACCCAATTCTTTCAGCCTTCCTTCATAGGTCATGTTCTCAAGACCTTTAATCATTCTTGTTGCTCTTCTTTGGACCCTTTCCAGTTTCTCCACATCTTTTTTAAAATGCGGCGCCCAGAACTGGACACAATACTCCAGCTGAGGCCTAACCAGAGCAGAGTAGAGCGGAAGAATGACTTCTCGTGTCTTGCTCACAACACACCTGTTAATGCATCCCAGAATCATGTTTGCTTTGTTTGCAACAGCATCACACTGTTGACTCATATTTAGCTTGTGGTCCACTATAACCCCTAGATCCCTTTCTGCCGTACTCCTTCCTAGACAGTCTTTTCCCATTCTGTATGTGTGAAATTGATTTTTCCTTCCTAAGTGGAGCACTTTGCATTTGTCTTTGTTAAACTTCATCCTGTTTAACTCAGACCATTTCTCCAATTTGTCCAGATCATTTTGAATTATGACCCTGTCCTCCAAAGTAGTTGCAATCCCTCCCAGTTTGGTATCATCCGCAAACTTAATAAGCGTACTTTCTATGCCAATATCTAAGTCGTTGATGAAGATATTGAACAGAGCCGGTCCCAAAACAGACCCCTGCGGTACCCCACTCATTACGCCTTTCCAGCAGGATTGGGAACCATTAATAACAACTCTCTGAGTACGATTATCCAGCCAGTTATGCACCCACCTTATAGTAGCCCCATCTAATTTGTATTTGCCTAGTTTATCGATAAGAATATCATGTGAGACCGTATCAAATGCCTTACTAAAGTCTAGGTATACCACATCCACCGCTTCACCCTTATCCACAAGGCTCGTTATCCTATCAAAGAAAGCTATCAGATTGGTTTGACATGATTTGTTCTTCACAAATCCATGCTGGCTATTCCCTATCACCTTACCACCTTCCAAGTGTTGGCAGATGATTTCCTTAATTACTTGCTCCATTATCTTCCCTGGCACAGAAGTTAAACTAACTGGTCTGTAGTTACCTGGGTTGTTTTTAGTTCCCTTTTTATAGATGGGCACTATATTTGCCCTTTTCCAGTCTTCTGGAATCTCTCCCGTCTCCCATGACTTTCCAAAGATAATAGCTAGAGGCTCAGATACCTCCTCTATTAGCTCCTTGAGTATTCTAGGATGCATTTCATCAGGCCCGGGTGACTTGCAGGCATCTAACTTTTCTAAGTGATTTTTAACTTGTTCTTTTTTTATTTTATCCGCTAAACCTACCCCCTTCCCATTAGCATTCACTATGTTAGGCATTCCTTCAGACTTCTCGGTGAAGACCGAAACAAAGAAGTCATTAAGCATCTCTGCCATTTCCAAGTTTCCTGTTACTGTTTCTCCCTCTTCACTAAGCAGTGGGCCTACCCTGTCTTTGGTCTTCCTCTTGCTTCTAATGTATTGATAAAAAGTCTTCTTGTTTCCTTTTATTCCCGTAGCTAGTTTGAGCTCATTTTGTGCCTTTGCCTTTCTAATCTTGCCCCTGCATTCCTGTGTTGTTTGCCTATATTCATCCTTTGTAATCTGTCCTAGTTTCCATTTTTTATATGACTCCTTTTTATTTTTTAGATCGTGCAAGATCTCGTGGTTAAGCCAAGGTGGTCTTTTGCCACATTTTCTATCTTTCCTAACCAGCGGAATAGCTTGCTTTTGGGCCCTTAATAGTGTCCCTTTGAAAAACTGCCAACTCTCCTCAGTTGTTTTTCCCCTCAGTCTTGATTCCCATGGGACCTTACCTATCAGCTCTCTGAGCTTCCCAAAATCTGCCTTCCTGAAATCCATTGTCTCTATTTTGCTGTTCTCCCTTCTACCCTTCCTTAGAATTGCAAAGTCTATGATTTCATGATCACTTTCACCCAGGCTGCCTTCTACTTTCACATTCTCAACGAGTTCCTCCCTATTTGTTAAAATCAAGTCTAGAACAGCTTCCCCCCTAGTAGCTTTTTCAACCTTCTGAAATAAAAAGTTGTCTCCAATGCAGTCCAAGAATTTGTTGGATAGTCTGTTCCCCGCTGTGTTATTTTCCCAACATATATCCGGATAGTTGAAGTCCCCCATCACCACCAAGTCTTGGGCTTTGGATGATTTTGTTAGTTGCTTGAAAAAAGCCTCATCCACCTCTTCCACCTGGTTAGGTGGCCTGTAGTAGACGCCTAGCATGACATCTCCCTTGTTTTTTGCCCCTTTAAGCCTAACCCAGAGACTCTCAACACTTCCGTCTCCTATGTCCATCTCTACCTCTGTCCAAGTGTGTACATTTTTAATATATAAGGCAACACCTCCTCCCTTTTTCCCCTGTCTATCCTTCCTGAGCAAGCTGTACCCATCCACACCAACATTCCAATCATGTGTATTATCCCACCAAGTTTCAGTGATGCCAACAATGTCATAGTTGTATTTATTTATTAGCACTTCCAGTTCTTCCTGCTTATTCCCCATACTTCTCGCATTTGTATATAGGCATCTAAAATACTGGTTTGATCTTTCCTCCCAGTTTTTTCCTGACTCTCCTTTCTCTCTGCCAATATAGCCCACACTCCCTCTTGTTTCCGACTCATTTCCCCGGTCTCCATGTTCCCCACTTACCTGTGGGCTTTGCTCACCTGTCCCCGTCGAACCTAGTTTAAAGCCCTCCTCACTAGGTTAGCCAGTCTGTGTCCGAATAGGGTCTTCCCTCTCCTCGAAAGGTGAACGCCATCTCTGCCTAGCAGTCCTTCCTCGAATAGCATCCCGTGGTCTAGGAAGCCAAAGCCCTCCTGGCGACACCATCTTCGCAGCCAGGCATTCACCTCCATGATGCATCTGTCTCTGCCCGGGCCCCTACCTTTAACAGGAAGAATTGAAGAGAATACCACCTGTGCTCCAAACTCCTTCACCCGTGCTCCCAGAGCCCTGTAGTCACTCTTGATCCGCTCAGTGTCACACCGCGCAGTATCATTTGTGCCCACATGGATGAGTAGCATGGGGTAGTAGTCAGAGGGCCGGATAATCCTCGACAATGCCTCCGTAACGTCTCGGATACGGGCCCCCGGCAGGCAGCATACCTCTTGAGATGAAATGTCAGGGCGACAGATGGGCGCCTCCGTCCCCCTCAGCAGAGAGTCTCCGACCACCACTACCCTACGTTTCCTATTCGCAGTGGTGGCAGCAGACTCTCCAGCCTTAGGGGTACGAGGCTTCTCCTCCTTTACTGTAGGGAGTGATTCCTTCTTTCCTGTATCAAGAAGAGCATAACGGTTACCTATAACCACGGCAGGAGGGTTCGGAGCAAGGGTGGAGCACTGCCTGCTGCCAGAAGTAACCAGCTGCCAGCGTCCACCCTGAGCCATCTCCTCCTCCACCAGTGGTGTATCAGCAGTCCTGTGTACTGGGACAGCTACCTCAGCTGTCTCCACATGGACACTGTCGAGGAATTGCTCGTGGATACGGATGCTCCTCAACCTAGCCACCTCCTCCTGTAGCTCTCTCACCTGCTGCCTGAGAGATTCCACCAGCAGGCACCTTTCACATTGGATGGTCCCCCCAGCCTGGATATCCGTAAGTGGAAATTGCAAGTTACAGTCTTTGCAAAACCACACCAGGATCTGGGTAGAGGCATCCATGCTTAGGCACTCTGTCTGGCTACAGGCACAGGTGGAGGAGACAGTAGCAGTGCTGGCACAGGTGTTGCGGGTCTTCCTAACCATCGTAAGCCTCCCTCTGTCAAACTCCCGTCTGCAGCCCCCTGTCAGCTGAAAGGGTTGTTTAAGCAAACAGTTAGAATGTAGTTGCTTTATAGGTATTAAGGGGAATCAAGAGAAAACAGATGGAACCGGCAAGGGACCCTCGCCCCCTTCCTGCTCCCCTTCCAAACTCCCTTGCGAAACTCCCTGTTCGCAAAGCTCCCTGGTCGCTTGTGCGCTGCTTTATAAAGCCCTGGCCTGTATGAATGCCCCGCCCACTGATTAAGGCTCAGCCACTTACCAGAGGCTTCTAGCTTTCAAACCTTCCTTTGAAGCTCACAGCTTCCAACTGCCAGCCACAGCACACGGTCCTTCAAACAACCAAAACAAACAAACAGACTGACAAACACAAGCTCAGCACACAGCAAGTAACCCTCAAACACAAACAAACACACACTACAGACAGTCACTTACCCCAAAAGGTTGCTGTATTGCTCCTCCTTCACCTGGAGAACTCCCTTGCGAAACTCCCTGTTAGCAGCCCCTGTTCGCAAAGCTCCCTGGTCGCTTGTGCGCTGCTTTATAAAGCCCTGGCCTGTATGAATGCCCCGCCCACTGATTAAGGCTCAGCCACTTACCAGAGGCTTCTAGCTTTCAAACCTTCCTTTGAAGCTCACAGCTTCCAACTGCCAGCCACAGCACACGGTCCTTCAAACAACCAAAACAAACAAACAGACCCAAAAGGTTGCTGTATTGCTCCTCCTTCACCTGGAGAACTCCCTTGCGAAACTCCCTGTTAGCAGCCCCTGTTCGCAAAGCTCCCTGGTCGCTTGTGCGCTGCTTTATAAAGCCCTGGCCTGTATGAATGCCCCGCCCACTGATTAAGGCTCAGCCACTTACCAGAGGCTTCTAGCTTTCAAACCTTCCTTTGAAGCTCACAGCTTCCAACTGCCAGCCACAGCACACGGTCCTTCAAACAACCAAAACAAACAAACAGACTGACAAACACAAGCTCAGCACACAGCAAGTAACCCTCAAACACAAACAAACACACACTACTGGCATGTACCAACAGAACTAGTTTAGTGCAGTTTATGAGAGAGGAGTGCCAGAAGGATATGTCTGTCTTATCCGGGGTACGTATGACAGAATGACTACCATAGCCCAAACTAAATGGAGCTACAAGAGAGAGTTTACAGTGCACACTAGCCTGCATCAGGGGTCAGTGTTCAGCCCCTTTTTGTTTTGTCATGGATGTGATACGTGAGAATATACAAAGGGAGCCACCTCAGAACATGCTGTTCACACATAGCAATAAGTGGAAGACTGTGAGACCCTGCCAGCCAACTTCAAGCAGTGGCACCATAGTTTTGAGTGGATTGGACCAAGAGTGAACATTAGTAAGATGAGGTTAGGATAACTGAGGGAGAAAGACTTACCATAAAGGATATCACAGTCAGAGAACTTAGAAGAGTGAAAAAATTTAAACACCTTAGATCAGTGCTCTCCTGAGTGATGACCAACATCGTATTAAAGCTGTGTGGAACAAATGTGGAAGCTGAACTCTCTTCTCTGACAAAAAGATGCCAATACAGTTTTAAAAAGGTAGTGTATAAAATTGTCATTCGACCCATCTTAATGTACAGAACAGACTTGCCAGCCACAATAAAGGAAATCAGGCTGCTCTCCATCACAGAAATGAAGATGTTGAGATGGTCAAATGGTTGGACTCTCTGTGATAGGAAACAAAGTGAGGTTCTAAGGGGCCTAACGCAGGTTGCTCCAACTGAAGACAAGTCGAGTGAGTACAGGCTATGTGGGTATGGCCATTATCCGGTGGAGATCAGAGAGCTACATCAGTCGGATGGCACTTTCAGTGACTGTGGACAGAAGATGACCAAGAGGAAGACCGAAGACTTGGTACACAGACGGGATATCAGTGGACCTCAGAGAGATCAATCTGTATGGCAGCTTGTCATATGATCATGAGTTTTGGAAGAAGGTTATAGAAGTTGCTGATCCCAAATAGGGAAGTGGCAAGAAAGATGATGATGATGCAGCTCCTTGATGCTTCCTGGCTCCCCAGTGAGTCAGGGAAGCCCTGCTCTAATGGGCACATCTCTTTCTGTAGACATCCTCTGGCTTTCTCAGCCTCAACCCCTTCTCCTGAATGCTTTAAGCTGCTCCTTTCCCTCTGGTGGTGTTTCCATTGGTGCTTCCTGAATCAGTGTGGCTGCATCATTCCCCTCTGCACACAAAGGGAAAACTTCTGCCTTCTCCATTGCTGTAACTTTCTCAGGGGAAATGGGTCTGCCTTTCTCTTTCATCCCTTCTAGGGACCAGTCTTCTCAGACAGGATTTACAGGGCTTTATCTAGGCCCCACTTGGAAATCTGTGGGCCCTTTTCCTCAGTCTTGCACCTCATTTCCTTCTCTGCATCTCACTCTTCTCATCCTAGGCTAGGACCTGCCTTCTCTTCCTCAGGCCTCCCTGCTAAAATGCTTGTGGTGAGTGGACAAGGACTACAGTAACTGGTCTAATCATCTCGTAGAAATCCCATATTTGTCCCTGCTAGGAGACTCAGGGATCATTTGCTGTGGCTCATTTTTCTTCCTCTGTCTCAGTCAGGGTCCTCTTTCAACACCTCTCTTTCAAAATTCCTTCTCTTCTGCCAAATATTCCTTCTCTTGGCATTGAGAGCCTCTTGCATAGTGGTGCCATTCACCGCATGTTGCAACACTTGTTGCAGCTTTTTCCTCCCTGCAACCCAATTTGTGTCCTGATTATTGCTAGTATCTTGGGATGGTCATCTTCCCACCCAGGGTTTCCCCTCCTCTTGGGAACACAGTCTCAGCGTCAGCCTCCCAGAACCAGGGCCGGCTCCAGGCACCAGCCCAGCAAGCAGGTGCTTGGGGCGGCCAAGGGGAAGGAGCAGCACATCAGGCTCTTTGGCAGCAATCCGGCGGCAGGTCCCTCGGTCCCTCTCCGAGGGAAGGACCTGCCACCGAATTGCCGCCAAAGAAGAAAGCGGCGCGATGGAGCTGCCACCGATTGCGGCTTTTTTCCCCCCCCTTGGGGTGGCAAAAACTCTGGAGCCAGCCCTGCCCAGAACTCCAAGCAATTCGCCTTGCCCAGCCAGCTTGGGGACCCCTGTTTCAGGACCATCATTTTCTTACCAGACTAGAGAGCAGAGCTCTGAACAGACAGGTGAGCACCTGTTCGAGCGTCTTCCAGGTGGAGAGCTATCTCCACCCACTTTGACTGGTTTACCTACAGGGGAATGTGAGGTCAGCTACCTATAGGGGAAAAGAGAATGTTCTTTAATTTCAGGCAAGCGGAACTACAACCTCTTAGGCTTCCTCAATACCAGCTAACATTTGAATTTTCTTATGTTCCATCTTTTGGCCATATTTTCTTACTGTTGTTCCCACTTGGTCATCTCCACACCCTCTGTTTGGCGCAACCCAGTGGACCTGTCTGCTACTGTAGGTCAGAAAGTGATTCAAGCAACTTCTTGACACACAACGCCCCCACCTCACACACACACTCCCCATGACTCCCTGCTTAATACATCTGTCATTCACTGATGTCGCTGGGCAGAATAGGAGGGGAGTGACTGATGACAAAGGAAAATGCTTACCAGTATTTCTGTCTTCTGTGGTTTTCTCTAGTATCTTTCTATTTACAACCGACCTCCTTCCCCTTGGGGAGTGCACTACCTTGGCATTGTCGTACAGCTTTGAATATCTCACACTGAAGTGAGGAGGCTGACACTTCGATATTAGCTCTGATTCAGTTCCTTTGCCTCCTTGTTTCTTTGTGGTGTAGGTGGAGTCGTCCTGCTGTCAGTCATTGCTGTTGCTTGGTAGGGTGGGAGAAAAGAAGATTATGAAAAACAATTGCATAGCAGTAATGTTCCCTTAACACCAAATAAACACACACAAACACACACACAATTCATTGTTAAACCTGAGATTTTAAATCTTAATAAACCAAGAAATTCAGAGTTCATCTTGTTATGGCAGGTTTAACTCTATTCCTGGCGTAGATGCAATGAAATAGGACAGGGGTCGGCAACCTTTCAGAAGTGGGGTGCCAAGTCTTCATTTATTCACTGTAATTTAAGGGTTCGTGTGCCAGTAATAAATTTTAACATTTTTAGAAGGTCTCTCTCTATAAGTCTATAATATATAACAAAGCTATTTTTGTATGTAAAGTAAATAATAGTGCAGCGAGGTGAGCAGGGCTGGCGACTGGTATCCCAGGCCAGTAGCGGGCTGAGCGGGGCCGGTGGCCAGGACTCCGGCTGGCACGGGGTCGGTGGCCAGAATCCCAGACCGGCAGCGCGCTGAGCAGGGCTGGTGGCCAGGACCCCAGCTGGCAGGGGGCCGGTGACCGGAACCCCAAACTGGCTGCAGGCTGAGCGGGGCCAGCAGACAGAACCCCAGACGGCAGCAGGTTGAGCGGCTCAGCCCGCTGCCGGTCTGGGGTTCTGTCTGCCGGCTCCTGCCAACCGGGGTCCCAGCCGCCAGCCCCGCTCAGCCCACTGCCAGCCTAGGGTTCCGTTCATCCAGGCAGGCAGCGGGCTGAGCGGGGCCGGTGGCCAGGACCCCGACTGGCAGCAGAGTGCCACTAAAAATCAGCACATTTGCAGCAGATTGCCAACCCCTGAAATAGGACCTTTCAGTACACAATCACACACTGCATCACTGGGCTGTATTCTGTAACTATTTGCTAACCTCAGTATTCACCTGATCCAAAGCCCACTGAAGTGAATAGGAAGACTCTTAATGACTGTAGTAGGCTTTGAGGCAGGCCCTAGCTGGAAATCTGGAATACTGTGAGCATTCTTGTCTCCCATGTTTAATAAAGATGAATTCCAAATGGAACAGGTGCAGAGAAGGGCTAGTAGGATGATCAGAGGAATGAAAAATCTGCCTTATGAGAGGAGAATTAGGAAGCTTGGCTTGTTTAGCCTAATGAAACAAAGGAGGGGGGATAGGATTGCTCTCTACAAATAGATCAGAGGGATAAACATCAGGGAGCGAGAGAAGTTATTTAAGGTTAGAGGCCAGTGTGGACACAAGAACAAATGGATATAAACTGGTCATCAATTAGTTTAGGCTTGAAGTTAGATGAAGGTTTTTAACCATCAGAGGAGTGAAGTTCTGGAACAGCCTTGAAAGGAGAGTATTGGGGGGTGGGGGGGAATATCTAACTTGTTTCAAGACTGAGCTTGACAAGTTTATGGAGGGTATGGTATGATGGTATGTCCCTCGCAGATTTCTTTGCTTCCCCGCAGAAAAATGACTTTCTGACAGGGAAGCAAAAGGAAGCTGCAAGAGCAGTCACACACCATTCCCTAGCAGGTACATTGTTTCAGGCATCTGGAGCAGCCGGTGGAGAGGTAAATCACCACGCGGCTGGGGACACCCCCGCCAGGGGCTCCTACCCTGAGCCGGCATCAGCTGCTAGTCCGGCTGGACTGGAGGCAGGAGAGGATGAGTCTTCCCCTTCCCCTGAAAGGAATGTCTGGAGCTGTGTCAGACCCACCTCCAAAAACCTTCCCCAGCTGCAGGAAGCTCAGCATCCTCCTCTGCTTTCTGCTCCATTGCTCCTCAGCTACACGGGGAGGGGTCACTGTACAGGAGTTGCTCCCCCATCCTCCCAACTCCCATGCATCCAGATCTCCCATACCCAGACACCCCTGCCAAGCCTCACCTCGTACACCCAGAGCCCTAGCCCTCCATACCCAAACCCCACTCTTCTGAACCTCAACCCCTGCATCTAGAGCCTCCCTGCACCCAGATCCCCTGCCTCCAAACCACCCCCCATTGAGCTCCCTGCACTCAAACCTCCACTCTGATGAGCCCCCCCTCACCACCCTGAGCCCCACATTCAGACACCCACACTACTGACCCCCAACTAGCTGCACTCAGACCCCCACCCCACCAAGCCCCACTCCTCCAGCACCCAGACCCCGCTGCTGAGACCCCCACACCCAGACCCCTCCATTGAGCCCCAACCACCTTCACCTGGAAGTCCCTGCAGAGTCCTATTGCACCTGGAACCTTCCCCCAATGAGCCTCTGTGCATCCAGATCCCTCCACACCTAGATTCCCCCACTGAGCTGCCTGCACCCAGATTGTACCACACAGAATCCTCTCACCCCCCAACTGGATCCCCCCACACTGAGCCCCTTCACACTTGGATCCTGCTTTGTCGAGCCTGTCTGCCCCACACCTACTGCACCTGGCGTAGAGGGGCATACCTGCATACCTTAGATGTCAGATGGGCACTGGCCTTCTACATTGATAGAACAAAACCTTTTTGTAAGTCAACACAGTTGTTCATTGCTGTTGCTGACAGGATGAAAGGTTGGCCAGTGTCAGCCCAGAGAATCTCGTCTTGGATCACGGCCTGCATCCGCTACTGATACGAGCTGGCAAGGTTGCCCTCACCAGCGATCATGATGGCTCATTCAACTAGGGTGCAGGCATCATCAGCTGCCTTCTTGGCGCAGGCGCCAATCCAAGAGATCTGTCGGGCTGCGACCTGGTCATCCGTCCACACGTTCGTGTCGTACTACGCACTGACCCAGCAGGCTCAAGATGATGCTTTGGGAGAGCAGTGCTGCAAGCTGCAAGACTGTGAACTCCAAGCCCACCTCCATTGATTCTGCTTGTGAGTCACCTAGAATGGAATTGACATGAGCAAGCATTCGAAGAAGAAAAAACTATTACCTACCTTTAGTAACTGTTGTTCTTCAAGATGTGTCTCTCATGTCCATTCCATTACCTGCCCTCCTGCCCCTCTGTCAGAGTTGTCAGCAAGAAGGAACTGAAAGGGTGTAGGGCTGGTGGCACCTGATATACCGCAGCATGAATGCGGCACTCTAGAGGGCGCCACAGCCAGCCCTATGGGTACTGCTAAGGCAAAAATCTCTGATGGCTGTGCATGTGGGTGCATGCACACTTAGAATGGAATGGACCTGAGCAACACACCTCAAAGAACAACGGTTATGAAAGGTAGGTAACCATTTTTTTCATTATTAACACGTTTGCCTAGTAGTATGTCCCATTGCCCTATGTTGGTCAGTCTTGTAAGAAAAGACAAGCATGGTGCACACGGTACATGCACAGAGGAGAGTTTGGGTTGCCATAGGAACCTTAAATCTCAGTTGCCCGACTCCTGTGTGTTTGAAATCTGTAATGTAATGTTCCATTAATGTGGTTTATTGAATTCACTGTTCTATTTAGCTGTTCATCTGAGGTCAAATCCTGTCATGCTAGGGCATGAGACCCTATAGAGCAAGGTGTATTATAATCCAAATGATCAGAAAGTTGCACATCTTGTATTTTATAAGTGCTTCACAGACACTTTTCAGACACTGATTTGCTGGGTGATAGAGGGAACGGTTCACAGATTTAAACCTGAAATTCAATTTTGGAGGAAAGGAGATGTCAATATAATCGTATAAACATGTAACTCAATGAAAGACAAACACTTCACACAGGTGCTAAAAAAAAAAAGAAAGCAGCAACATTTTATTTTCACTTTATCTCCTCACTCCATGTGATTTTTTTCTCCATATGATATTTTTAACTCGCGCTCTCAAGTCATCCCACTCTCTACTTGTAAAAATAAATCTGAAACCGTAAGTTTGGTAACAAATTGTGTGAAATAGCTTTTCTTGTATTAGAGTCGATTGCTACTTCATAATCTTCCCCCAATTGAATTGATTTGTCATTGCTCCTTTAAAGGAGTTCTTTCTGACTCTTGGTGCAGTAAACACAGAAGAGATGTATGAAAAGAGGGAATGTTGTCTAGTGGTTAAAGAAGGAAACTGAGTCAAGACTCCTGGGCAAGACTTTAAAAAATACCTCCAGTTAGGCTCCTGCATCCATTTTTCACTACCTAAATATCTTGCCTGATTTTTCAAAGGTGCTGAACACACAGCAGCTCCTCCATGAATTCTGTGGGTGCTGCTGGGTGCTCAGCCCCTTTGATAATCAGGCAAGATATTTAGGCACTGAGAAAAGGATTTAGGAGCCTAACTCTAGGTAACCATTTCTGGATATCTTAACCATGGGTTCTAGCGTGAGCTGTGCCACTGTCTCACTGTATGGGCTTGGGCAAGTCTCTTTGCCTCTCAGTATCTTGGTTTACAAAGCTGTAAAGTGAACACTGTCCTGACTGGGCTTCACTTAATTGGTGTTTTTGAAGCACTTTGAGATAGTTGGATGAAAGTGCTCAGTATTTCAATTCTTAGTTTATTAATTAATACTGAAAAATATGTCAATTCTGGAGACTTGCAAAAAAAACCCGAGTAGGCCTTTTTTAATAGGCAGAACTGTGCACCAAGTTATCTGAGGGTATTTTTACAAGTACAAGCTGAGGAAACAGGTGGTTCCAAGGAATCAATCGGCGTTGCCTAGCACAAATAGATTGTTTACTAGTAATGTTGGCTAGTTGAGATGTTCCCCTCCTCCCTCAAATCAAAAGAAGGGCTCATTTTCCCCTTAGCCGATCCACGTCTGAATGTTGTTATTATAAGAGTCACAAGCCTCAAAGCACTTTACAGAATTGCAACCAACTGTATATACAGGTAACCATTGCTTCACCCACCATCAAACTGCAAATTCCTCTGGGGTGGAATTCTGCAACCAGGAGCTAGCATTCCCAACGTTATAAACTAAGCTTTAAGATAAGAAGTGAAGATTGTATTACCAAGAAAAAGCAACTATTGGGAATTTTCAGTAGGCAGAATGCCATTACCCATGCTGGAATTTAGCCAGGATACTGGGATCTAAAATCATTCCATTGCTAAAAGTGCAAAGGGAATAATGAGTAGGACTTGACTTTTATGGGCATTTTCCCTAACTAAAAACTGCATGATTATTTTGGCCCAGAGTGAAGTTTTCCTCCACTTGCCATGTAAGTGGGTTACATTGTTAAGATCAGCACTTTTCGGGTAGGTTATAAGTGCTTCATCAGAAATTATCTACCCCAATTTATCCTTCACATAGTCCACTGGCCATTTGCGTCTCACAATTGGGAAGGATGGATGTAATCACAGTTGTAATCAGTGGAGACAGGCAATTTAACCAGCTGCTGCCTCCATCTAAGAGAATGAACATTTTCCAAGATGTGCAAGTGCAGTTCTTAAGGAGGGACATCTTGTAAAAGTCAACCTTGTGGCTTTCACAGCATTTAGGGACATTGGAAGGACACTTTCCACCTTCCTCTAGTCACTGCAGGAAGGGTAAAGCAAAGGAGTGAAGGGGAGGACAGAGCTGCTGGTGCTTTTGAAGGGTCGGGCTGTGGAGAAAAGATGGTGGAACTGCTCCTCTGGCTTGGGAGAGTTGAGAGGCAGCAGATGGGACAATGCAGTGACACTCAGCTTATTATGAAATGGTTTCATGCAAATCCCCATTTTCCTTTTAGGGAATGTCACTGTAGACAGTATTGTGTTACTGCACCACAGAAGGTGAGGATTTAGTTGTATAAAAGTCAAGAGGCTGGATTCTCAAAACAATTTTAATTCTTTCTTCTTGCATGTCGGCTTCGCAATAGGGCTTTCCAATACAAGGGCTGGGAATTTTTCTACTACACTGAATCCACACGAGTCCCTCTCCGCAGGTTTTCAGGTCCCAAAGCAGCAAAATCTCATAATAATAAATAGCTGTAAGGCGACGTAGAAGACTGACAGATGGGTTTTGCTGCCTCTTCATGTCAGATCTCTGTACGTCTGAGAAGAACATGGGTCCTTATCTATATGCTAGAGCATGGACAACAGAATCTTTCTTAGGACTTGTCTACACTCTTCCTGAATAACTCTATATGTAGACAAGCCTTTAGACAGACAGGCAGACTGTCTCTTCCCTCTGCTAGTTTGTTGCACTATCTAGGTACTGCAGGGCACTGTCTCCTTTTAACAACATAACTGGCTTCCCTTACGACATTTGATTTTACTCACTAATATAGTCTATTTTATACAGCTCTCCCTTTTTTAGTATCACTGTTGCCTAGAGTGAGTTCAGTTTTTCAATATTTCCACTGATGGAACCTCAATGCCCTCTCATGGCAGCTGTTCCACTGTCAAATTGCTTTTTCAGAGAGCTTTTCTTTCTCACTAAGTGAAACTCGTTTCTTTCTATCTAAAGCCCATTACTTTTTATAATACAGTTATGGTTACTCTCAGACTGAGACTTACGCCTCCTTTGTATCTCTTTTTTATCATTTATTTGCATAGAGCTCTCATATTACTCTCTCTTCATAAAAATGTATTATGAAAACTGGTACTGACATGGGATTGACTCAGTCAATCAGAGTTCAGGGATTTTACACATTTATGGATGCACAGCTGTTGTTTTTCTCAGTTATGCAGTTTCCTTCACTCTCATTGGTATATGTATCTGATTTTGCATAATCATTTACAATTATATTTCCATCATTTTACAGTATGCAGATTCCTTCACTCTGATTGGCTGACGGACATTATACTATGGAGATTTTTCTCCCATAGTGTGAACATGAAAATCTCTGTACTCTTGATTAGCTCCTTGATTAGCTATAATCCCTCTGCTCTGGGTGGCCCCATACTCAGAATTTTCAAGCTCCTGGCCAGCCACAATGACTTTATGTCAGTTTCTCATGCCTTTCAGTGTTTTGCTTGGACATACATTTTCACTTCCCTACTAACGTTTTCTTTTTTTCTTTTAAAATTAGAAAAACCGAAGTGTAACACAGACAGGCAAAATGGGGTACGGTACCCTCTAGTTCGGAACAGCCTTTATCTTTTCTTGAGACACCATTAAACTTAATTATTGTATTATTTAGCACTTTACATCTTCAAAGCTCTCTCCAAATGTAGCTCTTGGAGCCTAACACAAATCTGTAGGCAGGTAAATCCTATTCCCATTTTAAAGACAGTGGAACAGATACCTAAGGCCTGGATTTCATAGGTACTGAATACCAATGCTCCCACTGACTTCCTTTGGAGTTGTGGCTATGCAGCACTTCTGAAAATCAGGCCCAGAGAGGTCAAGGGCTAAATTGTGCCTTTCAGGTACCTTCACTCCAAGGTCCGGAGCTGTTAGGGTTCAGCCTTGAGTGGTTCAGAGCCACACTGCTCCAGGGAAGGCTCAGCGAGGCACAATTTCACCCCTACTTCCTGGTGTATAGGAGAAGTTTGCAGGCCGTATGTGAAGCACCCCCACAAGTCCACACATTAATGATGTGCACTCTCCAGGCATGTTCACAAGGAGCAGTCTCCGCTCTCCCTCAATTGCAGGGACTTCTGTTTTGGCTGGCCTTTGTACAGGGCATGCAGGAGGCTCTGTCTGTCCCTCCCTGCACAGCCATGCAAGCCCAGTCACTGGTCATATGTGACTTTTTTCAAGACTATACAGTGAGGCAAGTGAAGAGCTGCCATTAAAACACGAACGTGCCTGAAGCACAGTCCTAAACACAGCCCATAGACTTTGCTGCCTTTCTGCGGTGGATGGATAACATGCAAGGTGTGGCTTTCAAAAACACTACTGTCTGTGGGTCTGTGTGGGAAAGCGAGACAGAAAGAATAGAATGAAAAGAGAGAGAGAGATTTTGTACTTGGTTTCAAGGACAACAGAAAACCGTTCAATCCACAGTCATTTTGCCTTGGGATAACCCATTCAAACCAATCCTCATTCCTTGCCTGGAGTCGCTGGTCTCAAAATGTTGGGAGCAACCTAGGATATATCATGTAATACATGACAAAGGTCTCAATAAGGAGATGCAGACCAAGGTAGAAATAACTGTCCCCTTTTAAACCTACACTTAACAGTTTTTTCTTTATAGCCATGCTAAAATCTTCTTTGAAGATCACCAGCAAATGTAAAATGCCTTATTACAGAAAGGCAGCTTTGAAAATCTCAGATGAGAGAATTCACAAACCTACTTCCCATTCTTTTTAGTGGGAATTGGGAATCCAAATCCCTTAGGTCACTTTCAGAATCTCAAGTTAAATTTCCAAACTGTGCTGAATATTCCCAATAGCTGGGATAAAGGTGGCATTCAGTTCATTACCTAGACGCTCACTTGGCTTGCTTTTTTTAGGTCCATACTCCATACTGTTGTCCAGGTTCCACTCTAGTGCAATTCTGTCGTCCTGATGGCATAGCTACCACAGAACTTTACTGGGGCAGGGAGCCAGCTGTAAGGCATCAGGCAAGTTTATTTGCCAGGGTTTTCCAAAATATTTGTATTTATTATTCACTGAGTAGATGCAGGCATGTACTCTACTTAGGTGTATGCACATGCAGCACACTGGAGCCAGAGTACTTTGCCTAGCAATACTCGAGGAGCAATGCTCATGCCCTGTAACCCTAGCCCCTCCTCTGGCTCTATAAGGGTGGTGCCACTGCAATCCCCTCCATTCCTTCTCACTGCCCATGGCTAGAGTCAGAGCTCTGTGTGGTGGTTTCCTCCTCATGCTTTTGGTCTGAGAAAGTAGTTAGTAGTACCTTAGTTTAAGTGTCGTGTTTGTATAGTAATAGTAGTTGGCTGCCCTGTGCGATGCTTTCACAGGGTTCAAGCATTGTCTGTTGTGCTTGGGGGGGGGGGTCATCCCCAACAGTGATCCCCACACAAGGTGCTTGTTGTGTCTCAGTGAAGAATGCATTATAAAGCAGTGCGCTATCTGCAAGTCGTTCACCAAGAGGACTCAGGTGGCAAGAGATTTGCAGCTGAAGCAGATCTGCTGGAACAGTACAAGAGGTCCACGTCTGATCGGCAGTCACCTTCAGATCTGGCAAGTGATGCCACTCCGTGCTCAGGCTGTGGTGTGTCCCCAAAGAGGAAGAGGAGTCATTCGCCTTCCTCTGGTACAGGAATGAAGAAGACCCAAAAAACAAATTGGGACCATTCCAAGGCTCGGGTAGACTTCTCATCTTCTAAGAGGAGTGGTGACCAGTACTGTTCTTCCTTCGGCATGTGGGATGGAGCAGGTCTGTCCCCACCCACTCTCCAGTACTGCGCTGAGAGCAGCAACAACCCGTACCATCAACTCCGGTTCCAGCCATGGGGCAGCCGTTGATGACATCAGCACCATGGGGGCATGACACTGATGACATCAGCACCAGTGCCTACTGTCTCCATGCTGGCAGCATATCAGGCCGCATCAGACCTGCTTTGCCTCTCAGTCCCAGACTCTCCACTGGTTCAAGAGTTCACTGGTGCCATGGCTTCTACTGCCTCGTCCTCCATTGTGCCCTGCAGCTCGCACCACCCAGGCCTCAGACTGTGGAGTCGAGGCTGACACAAGGCCCAGCACCAAAGGCCCCCTCAATGTTGGTGCATCCTTCGGCACAGTCATTGTCTTGTTGGCAGATCCCTTCGTTGAGTTTAGTACCACCCTTAGCCTTGGTACTGGCACCTCTCCCGCTACCAAGTGGGAGTGTGTCTCATCCAGTACAACTGTTGCCTAACCCCTGTTCCTTTTTGGCACTGATGCCACCCCCATATTGGGCATCAGATGAATGTGACCATTTGTTTGCCCTGTCAGGTCTGGCTCCCCCATTGTCACCAGAGAAACTCTGGGACACTCAAGATCCAGGTTGGGTCATCTTCCCCCTTGTTGTTAGACAGGCACCAGAGATCGCCCTCAGATCACCATCGGTACTGAGAATGGCATCTGTCCTGCATTCAGGACCGGGACTCCTGGCCAGGTGCCAGCTGGCCACCAATGCCTTATCCATATGCCCAGTGGCCTCCTTGGAATCCTTGGGATGATCCTCAGTCCCTGCGGTCTCCTCCTTGATCTGCTCCAGAGCGAGATCACCAGTTCTCACAGTGACTCCCTCTCCCAAACCATCTCAGCTGCAAGCAATGCCTGAGCCCATTCCTCCTGGACCTCCAGGGGTATTCTGACCAGATCCTGTAGTGTAGTGCAAGAATAGGATCATGGCTTAAATTCAGCCAGAGCTGTTCGGGGCAGAGCTCCGGTTAATATTTTCCCTTGGCCCCAGCCTGATGATGTTGGTTTTCAACCAGAGGTCTGCAGCCCTCTGGAGGGTCGTGAGCCAGTTTCAGGGGATCCACAGGGCTCCGCAAGGCTGAAGCTCTGAGACCCCCTGCCCCGCAGCTGAAGCCCCAGATGGGGTGGGGGGAGCATGGGGAGCTCTGGGAAATACTCAGTGAGTATTTAAGTACTGAATAGGACCCATTGTTTGCTCAGAAAAATGCCTCCTTCTCCTCCCTAGTTGACTGTACCATGCCGGAATTGTGTTATTCCTCTGTGCCTGAGGACTTTAAGGCATAACAGGACCTCCTGAGGTATAGGATCACTACCTTGGGTAACCAAAGGCATGAGCTCCTGGGAGAATAGCCCTCCCAATAAATGAGGCTCTTTTGGGGCTTGCAAAGGCCCTATAGAATACTCCAGCTGCATTGCCTTCCACAGTGAAACATTTGGAGAAGCGGTACTTCATTCCCATGCAGGGTTTTGAGGGTTACTACTCCCACTCAGCCCCTAATTCTCTGATGGTAATAGCAGCAAATGACAGGGCACAGCAGGGAAGGTATTAGTCCATCCCTAAGAACAAAGAGTCCAAGAGGGTGGATTTAATGGAGAGAAAGATTTATACCTCGTCTTCCCTACAAATGTGCATTGCAAACCAGCTGGCGTTGCTCTCTAAATATGACTGTCAGTTGGGCAGCCACGTCTAAGTTCGTGGACAAGTTGCCAGAACTCTCTAGGGAAGCGTTTACGGCATTTAGTGCGGAAGGCTGTACAGTGGCCAAAACCTCATTGCCGTTAGCTCTGGCCATGGCGGATGCCACAGCAAGAATTATGGTATTAGCTGTGACCATGAGGAGGACCTCATGACTGCAGCATTCGGGCATTGCACTCAATGTGCAGCAGACCACTGAGGCCTTACCATTTGATGGCCAGGTTTTATTTTTCAGAAAACACCGACAAACCCTGCACTCTTTTAAGACTCCCAAGCTACTTTGCGCACGTTGGGAGTATATACTCGAACTGGGAGGAGATGCCACTCTACTGATCAGAAGAAGCAGTTTTGCCTGCAGTGGTTTGTCAGACAGCCCTCCCTTCCTGAATGGCAGTGGAACTACTCCAGGAAGGGCAATGGATCCCAGAGGAGAAGAGCCTCTAGTTTTGGGTTTAACCAGCTGGCTCATCCCCTCTCTCCCCCCAGCATCCAGCAAATGCCCGTTCTGAAGTGTGTCTAGGACAGCGATCCAGTGGGAACCTCTTCTCTGTCCCCCCTATTTGGGGACAGGCTGACTCATTTTTACAGTTTTGGGGACCCTATTACAGTGGACAACTGCATCCTAAGCACCATCAGATGGGGTCATGCCATACATTTCTTCTGCATCCCCTCTCTTGGCCCCATTCCTCTTCAGGGACCCCTCTCATGAGACACTGCTCCTTGAGCAGGTCTAGTCTTTACTGGCTCTAGAGGCTGTAGGTGAGGTTCCCCTGCAGCATCAGGGACAGGCTATTCCCAATATTTGCTGGTCCCCAAAGCCCAAGGGAGCAGTGAAACCTATTCTCAACCTCTGTGATCCGAACAAATACATCAGATACATGACATTCTGTATAGTCACCCTAGCAACTATCCTTCCCTCCTTGAATCACACTAACTGGTTTGCTGCCTAGACCTACAAGACTCTAATTTCCACACAGCAGTCCTTCTGAGCCACAGAAGGTGTCTCAGGTTTGTCATGGCTGACTGGCACTACCAGTACACCATGATGCCTTTCAGCCCGTCTTCTGCTCCCCAGGTTTATATCAAATGCATGATAGTGGTAACAGCAGATAATGTGTGCCAGGGCGTTCCCTTTGTGCAGTCCCTACCAACCCGAACTCTTTGTCACCCTTGCCACCTTAATAGTTTGGGGGGTGAATCTGAGGTTCAAGGCCTGCGGTTGGAACAGGAAGCTTCTCTGCATATCAGTGGTCCTGGTGCCTTGTGCCATCAGGCTCTCTGAGATCACATCAGGGACTCAGCGGTGCATATCCTTGCTTACAATACCACTATGATGTATTATGCGAATAGATGCGGAGAGCACATTTCAATGTGCTGTGTCAGGAGGCGATCAAGTTCTGCAGTTTTGCATTGGCAAAAACATTGCCCCTGTGGCGGATCACTTACCTGGGATCCAGAATCACCTGGCAGATCACCTCAGCAGAAATTTCTCCCTGAATCACAAATGGTCCCTGAAGCCCAGCATCTTGTGGTCCAGTTTTGCAGTGTTGAGCATCCCAACAGTCAACCTGTTTGCCACAAGAGACAACAAGAAATGCCAGCTGTTCTGCTCCTAAGTTTTGCAAACTACATGATAAGCATTGCCTGGTGGACTGATTAAAGAACTGTGAGTTAGGAGCTTTAACCTGGCCCTGATACTCACTCTCTTTGTAACCTTGGGCAGGTCACTTAGACTCTAAGCTCTGTAGGGCCAGGCCTGTCTTTATTTGTGTGTCTTGTACGGCACTGAGCCCAATTCCGCCAGGGGAGCTGGTGAAAGTGACGATAGACTGGCTTCTGCACATATGTGGCTTGAAGCCTCCACCCCAACTCTGTCACGTGTTGGTGTCTTCCCATTCCCACCTGCCATGATGCCTCCCAGTCAGCTACTCTGCACAAGTTCTCAAGTCAGTCCTCCCGATACACGTAGTATGGGATTTTCTAAAAGCACTTAGTGTTGGCCTAACTCTGCTCCCATTGAAGTCATTGATTACCATTGAGCAAGAGTTACGCCAACGCTGAGCACTTTTTAAAATCCCACTCCAGAGTCAAATACACAGGGTAAGGTGAAGGAGGAATGAGCGCATCCTTTTCCCTTTCCCTTACTCCCTGGCTGCCAAGCCCTTCTTGTGCCTAACGCCACGACCCCGCTGATACTTTCCGTGTGCTCACCATGACACACGTGCCATATTGTCATTTTGGAAAGTGATGGTGCATCACTGACTAACCAGGAGGCCAGATGCTTAAATTTCAAGGCTGGTTCTGAGCTAACTTGCAATAAACAGCCATTGGAACTAGATGAGCTCCTGCCACCTCACAGGGAGGGGCGGTTGGAGCACTCTCATCCCTGGTTGGAACATAAATGTTGGCATGGACGGTAGTGGCCCTGCATGAAGAAACGTGCTTTGATGATGCAATGGGCCTTGGAGCTAAGAATTTACTGGATTCTTTGTATTGAGCAGTTTACACATAACCCCCTGAATACAGCGGCTAGGATTTTCAAAGGAACCGAAATGAGTGAGGTGCCCAAATCCCACTGAAATTCAGTGAGAGTTGGGTGCCTAACTCCCTTGGGACTTCTAAAGGACTTTCAATGGGATTTGGGCAGCTAACGGCCAGGCTTACATCTTAAAATAAAAATAAACGCTTTAAGCTGAAATTGCTACTTTATTATTTTCCCAGGTTTCTTTTAACCCCAGATTAAAATAAAACAACATAAACCCCGACTCTGCCTGCGGGCCTTTGACATGCTGTGCTATACTCTGCATAGTCCTACAGCTGCCAATCACGTTAACTCAGTCAGACAGGGCCTGTGGTATGGTGCCAAGAAAGCATTATCAGGTGTAGTCCATTAGGGGGTGATGATTAAGAGGAAGGTTAATTATGTGATCTTATTTCAATTCCATTTCCATGAGACATGTCTCACAGAACCTCCTTACACTCCAGTGCATTAACTACAGAGGCCTTCTAATAAGACTCAATCATTATTAAATAAAATGCTGCTTATGCCCCTCTGAGGCTCTATGTTTGATCTAGTTCTCCTTACTGTGTACCTGCTTCTGTGGCCTCATCAGTTCAGTTTTGGAGCCCCTCACAGACAATGGATTTATCCCCACAGCACCTCTGTGAGAAAGGGAAGCATCACGCGCCTCCTTTTACAGATGGGGAACTGAAGCACGGGTAGGTTACATGACTTGCCCAAGATCACCCGACTTGCCCAAGGTCATCCAGCTGGAAGTTTGACCAGAGCCACAAATAGAGTCCTGTTCTTTTGAGTAGAGCTGGTTGAAAAATGTCCAGCAAAACTTTTTTCTGTCAAATTGCCAATTTGTCTAAACCAAAACGTTTCATGGAAACAAGTTTTGATGAAAACTTCATTGGGAAGGTGTCTCAAGTCCAGACTGCAGAAGGAGGGAGAAAGATGGAGAGAATGGAGGAGAAGAGAGATGGAAAGAGACCCCTACATAGCCTAACATGGGTTCCCACACCATAGTATGCGTGATATCTCTGGGGGTACGCAGGCAAAATTGTGTAATGGTGGGTTTTATTTCTTATTTTATTTATTGCACTTTCATAATAGGCTACTCAGATGAAGCTTTAAAATTCTGTGGGAATTAATTATTTAAAAAATGGTAGTTCATTTACTTCAAGATGTACCAATGAGAACAGATACACGGAGACGCTGACGTAGAGAGCCCTCACCTCCAGTCTCCAGGCAGAGTGGGTTCAGTTGCCCGGCAACTGTCCAGTCTAACTGAGCTCAGAACTTAGTGGGGGAGGAAAGGGGGGTTCAGTTGTATACGATGCACTGTAACTATCTCTGTATGTAACAGTGAAATATGGTCGGATGGCTAAACGCAGGTAGTGTTAAGTAGAACACCCAAAGTATCATGATGAGAAGGGTAGGAGTGTGCATGCAGCTGGTAGATCTGGAAAGGGGTATGCAATAAGAAAAGTTTTGGAACCTCTTAGCTATAGGTAGGGCACTCACTTGGGATGTAGGGGGCCCAGGTTCAAGTCAGGCAGAGCAGGTACCTGAACTCATGGCCTTCACCTGGGATGTGGGAGACCCAGGTTTTATTCCCTGCTCTGCCTGATTTGGAGCAGGGGCTTCACCCTGAATTCTCTACAGTCTGAGTGCCCTGAAACAGAAATCGTTGTTTTCCAGACAGCCTTGTTCCTGAGTCCCACTCTTGGGTCTTACCCACAAGTCTTCTTACTTTCCCTAGCTTGAACCTGGTTGGAGCAGCTGAATGTGTGATCTGGGGCATCCTTCTCCCAAATGCAGGTGGAAGAGAGCAGCATGATGGAGATTGTGGTTCTCAATCTTGTCCTTGCTCCATTAACCAATTTTAGTTTTTCTTCTTTTGAAACAGTTAGGTTTCAGACACAATTAGGCAGTGAAATTCTCCCAGGAGCTTGCTCTGAACTTCAGCTCTGCGCACACAGCTTCATCAGTGTCTTCTTGGTGATTGTAGACAGGCCACTGGGACAAATGGGAGGAGACTCTATAACATGTGGATGGAAGAGTCTTCTGCACACTCTCAGCCTAACCACATTCTGCCCTGTCTTCAGTCTTTTTAATTCATCGGGTGTGCAGCGTGGAGGGATTTCCAATCACCATAATTTAAAATACTGATCGTTCCACTTAACCTTTCACTCCGCCTTTGTTTCCTTTTCTTATTTATGCCTCTCCACTGTCAGCTGTCCTGTCCATTCTGCACAAGTATTTTTTGTCTGCCTGAGATACAGCATCATGCTAATAGGCAGCTAGAGCAAAGAAACAGGAAGTGGAACTCCAGGATTCTATTCCCGCCTCTGTGTGCCCTGCAGCTCACACCACCCAGGCCTCAGACTGTGGAGTCGAGGCACATCCCTGTGCCTCCGTTCGCTCAGTAAGATGGGGATAATAGCTCCCAACGGTATCTTAGGGCCCATTAGAGTCGTTACTTCAGTGGATTTTGGATCAGCCTTCAAAGCACAATTAGTTACTTTGAGATGCACATATGAAAGGCACTGTGTAAGTGAAAAGTAGTAGTAGTATTATTCCCTTTTAGCTGAGTCTAGTACACACGTGTGTTCTTAGCATGTTATTGCACATGCTGCCCCCAGTCCATACATGTAGTTATTAACCACTATCATTAGTCTCTCAGGGTTTACGTATTTATGATTTGGAGAGTATTTGCTCAATTTGAAATTTACATGATTTGTTTCCCTGATCTGAAAATCCAGCTTTGTTGTTCTGGCTCTGAAGCCATCTCCAATAATAAAGATCCTGCAATCAGAATACAGCTGCTAATCATGCTGCTGAGGGAGAATAGGCTCTGCAGGACTTAAGGTACTAAAAATGTCTGTCAGTATAGAAGCCAGTGTGAATCATGGACAAAGAAGGTACCACTTTGCAGCTGAATCCTACAAATACCTACCTCTGGGCATAGACCAACACAATCAGAAGTGAGTAGTGCTTTTGTAAGCTTCAGTATTTGGGTGCTCAACCCTTAAAGGGGTTAGATTACATGATGCGTGGGCAACACCCAAAATCACTAGTTACTTCTGAAAATCTTGACCTTAGGTATTTAGGAGGCTAACTCTCATTGAAACTCAATGGGACTTAGACTCAAGTCCCTAAGGGTATGTCTATGCTGCAATTAAAAACCCGCGGCTGGCCTGTGCCAACTGACTTGGGCTCACGGGGCTCGGGCAAAGGGTCTGGTTAACCCCGCAGGGTCCTAGAGCTTGGTCTCTACCCCAAGCCGAAATGTCGACCCCGCAATTAAACAGCCTCACAAGCTCAAGTCAGCTGGCATTTGCCAGCCACAGGTTTTTAATTGCAGTGTAGACATACCCTAGGTCACTTTTAAAAATGGAACTTTGGGCTGGTCTACACTAGGGGGGGGATCGATCCAAGATATGCAACTTCAGCTACGCGAATAGCGTAGCTGAAGTCGAAGTATCTTGGATCGAATTACCTGGGGTCCACACGGCGCGGGATCGACGGCCGCGGCTCCCCCGTCGACTGCGCTACCACCGCTCGCTCTGGTGAAGTTCCGGAGTCGACGGTGAGCGCGTTCGGGGATCAATATATCGCGTCTTAATGAGACGCGATATGTCGATCCCGGATAAATCGATTGCTGCCCGCCGAAACGGAGGGTAGTGAAGACGTACCCTTTGACTTAGACACGTTTGAGACTTTTACCTTGTACCTTCTTTATGATCTCTTTGGGCTCATCAGGTATTAGTTGGACTGAACATGTTTTTGCTCCACTTTTGTGTATTGTTTCCTGTAAATACAGCACTCTACTAATGCTCCTATGTTTTGGATTTACTTTCATTTTTAGGAATTAGTCCTGTTTACATAGGAGTGCATTTGGGATCTGTTCCGGTATGACCACCTGTGTGCTTGTTTCTTCCTATTTATCGCAATATAACTCATCCACTCATTTTCAGCTTTAATGGGTGCTTCCCTTCCTGCTATGCACTGGAGGCAAAAAAAAAAAAAATAATCAGTGCCATTCACCTGCTTACGCCGTTATACTAAGGCAAACTTCATTTTCTCCCACTTTCCTAGGTGATAACTAGAGCTGTGCAAAAGTAGAGGTGGGGTGCGGTGCTTTGGTTTAAAAATTTCACCATTTTAGTTTCAGGCAATTTCGTGTCACTGAAAATTCATTTCTCTGCAAAATATTGAGCGTCTGGGTTTGCACACTCAGAAATTTCAGCAGCCGCGGAATAGTAGCGGTCTGATTTTTTCTTTTGTACATTGTAAGTGGGGAAAGAGGAGAGGAAAGACAGAGTGAAATATATGGCGCTACTACTACTGACTCTCCCATCTCCCTTCTCTCTGCCCCAAGTTTCTTCTGTCAAAGCTGACCCAGCGATGCTCATACGTAAATAGCCAGTGGTTTGACCCCGGGGCCACATGCCTGTTGAGATTTAGAGCTAGACTGTCACTTCATGACCTGCAGCATATCGTTCTGCTGCCCCACAAGCAACCTGGGAGAAAGTGTGACTCAAAGAGTCACAATCTGTCTCCCAGACTCCCCTCTGCTTGCAGGAAGAAAGAAATTGCATCAGGCCTATACTTGGCATGCTGGCCAGCTACACAGACAAGCATATTAGCATTAGAGCCAAAGCTATGTACAGTCCCCAGCCCCTCTTACCCACCTGTGCAGGGGGAGAGGTAGCCATTCTGTGAAGTTTGATTGCCCTCTCTTGCTTCCATTAGTGCTATGGGTAGTCCACACAAATACACCCCCCCTTACTTGCTTGTATAGCCATTGAGCCCTTAGCAAGTTGTGTTCTGTGTCCATTGAGAACAGCAATAAATCAAGTGCCATCGTTTTTGGGGGGTTTTTACCAACTTTTCATTTAAGCAAGAGGGCCATGAAGTGTTTACAATGGAATTTATGCCAAGCAGGGACTAGATCGGAAGAGGTGAGCTTACCTCCAGAGCAGGTGGAGTAAAAGAGCAGTCGGCGTTTAGATGCGGAAGTGTATTCACAATTGCACATACAGAAGAGCATCTGCAGCAGCAACAGCAGCAAATCTGGCCTGTTCCTTACCAGGACGCCATAATGTTCTCATGTCTTAGGCCCGTTACATGCACAGTGAGAGGTGTGACTAAAACAAAAGAATACATTCACGTAGTGGCAAAGTTACAGACCTTCTGATCTAATTTGCAACCAAGCTCACTTTTCAGTGTTGAAAATGTGCAGGCAAAGTATTACTGAATGTGTCCTGTGCGCTCAATTATACGCTGCACTGAGCATATGCTCTGCTTACATACTGGGGTGAGATGCATAGCTTAAGTTCTCCATATACACACTGGTTGTTAGTGTTGGCCACCATTTCCCACTGCTTCACTGTGAACCACAGAAACAGTCTTTTTTGCCATTAAATAAGTCTCACTCTACTTCTAGCAAGTTCTTTTAAAAAAACAAAAAAACCTGTAAATTGCTAATGTTTCTCATTTCTTGTTTCAAATATTTTGCAGCGCTCTAGTTATATGGGAAAGTCATAGTCTAGATCTTATTCCAATTCAGTTCAACCACCTCACTCTTGCCCTCCAGTGGCTTATCATCCAGAAATGGGAATGGATAGCAAACCAGGGAGTTTTCAGGAGCTCTTCTGATTTATCACGCATCATGGATAAAGGCTTTCACAGCTTGATATCTGCTACCAGGCACTCTGCACACCTATGGCTTTTCTAATCCAATCAACAAACAAGTGTTCAAACTGATAAGAATGAACAACAGGCAAGGAAGCATACAAAGCACAATCAAGCTCAATAGGACCTTTACTTATCCCTTAGTTTTGCCTCCACCAAAAATAAAGGCTTAATGCCTTGTATAAATCAGCGTCACTCTACTTCTGCCTTTCTGTTGTCGACCTCTCAAAGTTCAAGCTCACATCCAAAATCAGGGCTGTAGACTGTAAGAGGACCTGCCTCCTTCTATCACTGATGTGCATGTTTCTTTTATTCTGCATGTCTAACAATCGTTTAGGAGGATGGTGCATTCCATGCTGTTTTAATTCTCATAAAGTTTTAATATTCATTTTATAAGGTTACACTTTGTCCCCACAAAACACTTGGTTTCCAGCAGATGATGTTTTCTCATGCTTTGCTTTCCAGCTGCCTAAATACAGCACTAGTCTATTAATCTGGAAGAGTTCTTTCTTGTGGAAGAAACAAGCTCTATGCTCATTTGATGCCAAAGCTGAATGTGAATGCACTTGTGTGGTATTTTTTATGAGTCAACCATAGCTCTTTTTTCCAAGGACAGTTGCTGCTTTAATGGTGCATGCACTGTGGTCCCTCAGTATAGTCCATTGATGTTAATAGGAGTCCTTCTATCAACTAGGCTTCAAATGAGGCCTGTTATACCTACCTCACCTATAGTAGGCATTGCAGCCATGAAAGTGGCGCTAAATAGGCCCAGTGAGGGGTGGAGAAATGGGTTCTATCCAGACAACTTGCAAGAAAGATAGTACTTGATTTCATGAATCTCAACATTGTCTAGCTTCTGCTCACGTAGGGAATTATTTTCCTGATATTAAATAAAATGTAATTGATGTTTAATTTTTATTTTTCAAATGGCAGAAAAAAGCCAAAGGTTGTATCTTGATGAGAGAAATGAGAGAAAACTCCAAGGCAGTTTAGGTTCCCACTGTTCTCTCCGAGGAGTAGTTTATCTACAGAGAAAGCAGTAGGATTTAAGAAAATAATATTGTACAGCTTCAAAAACCCAGTTACAGTAGAGCAGTGGCACTCAAACTGTTGTACTGGTGATCCCTTTCACATAGCAAGCCTCTGAGTGTGACTCCCCCCCCTTATAAATTAAAAACACTTTTAAATATATTTAACACCATTATACCATTATAAATGCTGGAGGCAAAGCGGGGTTGGGGTGGAGGTTGACAGCTCGCGACCCCCCCATGTAATAACCTCGTGACTCCCTGAGGGGTCCCAACCCCCAGTTTGAGAACCCCTGCAGTAGAGCCTTGCTCATTTGTGCCAGTGACTGCACTGTTGTGAATAACTGACTTGTGCAAATTAGAACCAGCCTCTCTGATACCCTTACTCACACTGAGTAGCAGCTTACTGCTCAAGCAGTCCCACTGAAGTCAATTCAATGATTCATGTGCTTAAAGTTAAGCGTGTGTTCAAGTGCTTTGTTGGACGGGAACCTTTGTGTGCTTCTGCTGTACTGCAAATGAATGTGTATTGATTTTGAAGACTGAATGATTTAAACTATAGAAACAGCTGCTCACTATTTTAATTTCCTTATTTTATCATCAGAGGGTGAAAACTTGTGACAATCTCGCTGTTTCCAAACATACAGATATGTGAAGGAAAAGCCCAAATTGCTACTTTCCTGTGGTCAGCTCCAATTCTTGTCATGAGGAAATTAGAGATTGTGTCATGTGCTAATTTGGAATGAATAGGGGGCAGCTAGTTCAATCCTTTGACATTACTGTACTAAACTAATCTGTTCAAGCCAATCTAACTTGTTTTCCTGACTGTTTTTGTTTATGGTGTACTAGCTGCTTGGTGCAGGCCTGACCGCCTATTTTAACTATGTTCTCTATAAGGAAGAG
Source organism: Malaclemys terrapin pileata (assembly GCF_027887155.1). NCBI lineage: Eukaryota > Metazoa > Chordata > Testudines > Emydidae > Malaclemys > Malaclemys terrapin. The sequence goes on from NC_071505.1 coordinate 134,033,003, forward strand.
GAAGAAGATGCGTATTCTGTAATGTGACTGGTTAGCCTTCTTTACCCCTACTATGGTATGGTGTGTATGGTATTCTTTTAAATGCATGCCTGGGAATGCTCTTGTGACTTGTGACCATCTTGCATGATTCTTTTTGTTTTTCTTGGGTGATTGGTAAAAGACTGTCGGCTCTTTCTGCACAGCACAACCTTACTGAAAGGCGGGCTTGCAATGGCTTTGCATGAGATTTGCCTGCCTTTGTGGAGTTGTGTAAGAGAAAATAAGCACTAAGAATGATTAAATGTTTGTAAAACATAACATAAGGCCTAATCTTGCAAACCCACCCTTCCAAGACCAACCCTTACATGAGCAGTTCCACTGAAGTCAATGGGTCTACAGTGGCTCCCTTTTACTTTTTAATGGCTTTTGTGGCTAACTAACAGTACAGCAATGTTAGTAGAATTCTCCAAGTAGTCCTTTTGCTATAGGGAATACGGCAATAAAGTTACCTAATTGCAAAGGCCAAGAGCTTAGCAGGATTCCAAAAAAGGATTGGCTGTTCATACAGATAATGAGAAGAACCACAGTTACATTAGATAGGATAAAATAAATTACAAGGGATAGAAACCTTCATGCTTAGAAATTTTCCCTATGGGCTGGTTATTCCTTAATTGTCCTTTACAGAGTTTCTTGTATCTTCCTTGGAATTACTGTCAGCGACAGAATATTGGGCTAGATGTACCACTGGTCTTATTTCGTCTGGCAGTTCATATGGGAGAAATCCTGATCCCATTGAAGTCAGCGTCAAAGCACCCATTAACTTCAGTGGGGTCTGGATACGATCTTATGTTTGCACAAATGTTTAAAGCCACTGTACTCTTTTAAGTAAGGATTACTCATTGCAGGATCAGGCCCTAAACAAAGACAAAATCTCTTCAATTACCAGCAATTACCCCATCTCTTTGCTGTATCCACCTGTTGTCTCTCATCATAGATGTAGATTATGAGCTCTTATATATTGGGCCGAGGCCAATGGGCCCCTGCTCCTTCACTGGAGCATGTAGGTGCCATTGCAATACAAATAATAACAAAGCCATGGCACCAGCAGTAATCAGTTGTGTGCCATTTTTCAACCCAGTGGTGAGTGGAGCCAGCTCTGATTGCCAGGACTGGACCTCAGTCTGAAATCTCTCCTGCAACAAACAGGTCTTTTTGTTATTTCTGTTTAGAGCTGAGCCTCTGTGTGGAATCCAGCAGCACTTTCAGGTTTGTGGACCTAATTTTCATATACACGAAGGTTGCTCTACAGCGCAGAGAGACCTTGAAGGGGGAGTAAATGACATTTACACTCACCCTAAGGCTCTTTTCCACTCCTAGAGCTGTATAGAGTGGCTCTGGTGTAAATGAGAATCAGGCCCACTGTGTTTACTGTGCACTGTCAAACTAGTAATAAGCTGTCTTGTCTGTGAGTTGGTTGTAGAGCTTTTGCAGCTCTCTCCCTTGCTCCGGCAGACCCCCCCTTGTCATGGAACTGGAAAACAAGCACCTGCTTCAGCTTCATGGAGATGCTCTGTTTAAATGACCTGCCAAGAGAGTCTGACGGCAATTAAGTCAAGATGTGCATCAAAGCCTTATTAGTAGAAGCAGCTGAGGCAGAAAACGGACGCGACAGCAGATCCACATGCACTGCACGCACATTCAGAGGGCGAATGCCCTGCTTTAGCAAATGAGCAAACTCGATGAGATTCTCTAGCATTCAAGATGAAATTTGCCCCAGAGCAGAGACAGCCACTTCAGAGCCCCCACATCACTGAAGTGCTGCATAATGGAGTAGAGATCTGGGCCACATGCAGTGGGACTAATGGAGTCCTGTTGGGAACGGGGGGACTGGGAGGGTGAACCATGCCAGAGGAGCAGACTTCATGCTCAGCACAGTGCTCATCGCTGCAGGGTCCACCTGCACCAGGCAGGAAGGGGTGAGGCATGGGCTGGCCAGAAAGTCCCATCCAGTTCAGGGCCTCTGGTCCTTTGCCCCACAGAGGACTGCATAAGGCCCAGTGGTGGTTACCATGACTGAAGCAACTTTTGTGGATCATCTCCTCAACTGCCCCATAGTTTGGGGAAGAATATTCTTCCCCTCCCTCCCAACCCCCCAAATCTGCCCTATGCCTGGCCTAGCTGCAGAGAACAGGTGCTGGGACCCGGATTTGTGCTTTAGCACCAAATCCCATTCTCGAAGTCAATGAAAATTTGTCATCGATGTCAGCAGAATCAGGATTTGGCCCCATGGGTTTAAGAGGTGGGTGTGGCCTGGCCTGGGTCCTCTGCATTGGGCTGATTTACAGCTCAGAAACGCAGTAAAGCGTAAAATATCATTTGCACCTTTGCTTGTTTGCCAAGACCAAGATTCTGTGTCTACTTTCCTCTGAATGACGTTCCAGCTCCCTAATGTAGCTCTGGTTAGGCTTCTGTATATGTTCTGTCTAAGCACAGACAAGATCTTGATTTGTAACAGTCGGGATTTTTTTGCCTAATCTCTGCAGTTCTTCATTAATCTACATCTCTGGAGATATCCAGAGTTCTGACAATACGGTCAGTGCTCAAGGAACAATCAGATTGTTCTCAAATTAAATTAGACTGGTTTGGGGGGTGGTTAAATCCTTTTCAACTTCGGAAATACTCCTCTTTTCAACTAATTTTGCCTGGCAGCATGAAAAGCCTCAGTCATCCAAGAAGTAAGCAGTAGGGTCAGGGGGGTGAAAAGGAGAAAGCCAGAGGAGCGCATACAAGTCTTGAAAATATATTTTCATTACCAAGTGTCAGCACGGGAACTATAAATAGAATGGTGATGTTAACATTCTGGAGCATGGAAAAATAGCTGCCAGAAATTAACCTACTGTAACAAACAAGACAAAGGTAAGAAAAAAACAGCTGAGGAGATGGATGCAAAGGACTCCAGTCAGGACACAGATGCTGTCTTTGAGAGATCTGTCGACATGGCTCTCCTTGACAGGGTCTGATCCCGCAAGCCTCCCCCTACTCCCCCAACACCAATGGAAATCATATGTTGAGGGACAAGGATTAGGTGCTTCTCTTGTTCCACTTGGAAAGGAAATAGCTGACATGCTGATGTGTTGGGGGCAGGACAGCACCTATGTTTTGTGAAAAGTAGGACAGGCAGGACATCATCCAGCCTCATCCTACCTGTGACTGGATGCCTAACCTCCATACACCAACAATATTCCCCCAGTTGCCAAGCAATGGCAAAAGCTGATCCGATGCAGAGTGCAGTGAGCAAAGTATAGTGGGAAGAGCTGGTCTCCAGCACAATGTGTCAGGCCCAAGTGCGGATAGATGGGAAGAAGCTGAGACGGGAACAGAGGCCTAAGAGTGCTGGGAGAGCACATGGTCAGTGAATCTGGTCTGAGATGCTGAGCTCTGTTAGCCCTAATGCTGCCCCCACTAAAGTCAATGGGGAAACTCACAGTGGCAGCAGGATCAGACTTATTGACTTCAGTGGGGGTGGTAGCATTCAGAGCCTCCCAGGATGTGCTTGGCACCTCGCAAGGGTGCATCTCAACAAGCAGTACCTTTACCAGAACCATTAATTGTCTGGCAGCAGGAAGAAGGGCCCCTGGATGTGCAGTGAGCTTGGGCCTAAAGTCCACCCCTGTGGTAGGCGTAGAAATCAGGCATCATAAGAGCTTGTGGTGTTCTGTATAAGGAATCTTTGTTGTTGACGTTTTAGAGTTCTGTTTGTCAATACGGGGTTAATGGAAAAATAAAATCCATATCTGACTGAATGGAAATTTGATTACTATGCAAATAAAAAGGCCTTTTAAAATTTTTTATTTTGGTTCCATGAAATTGGATTAGCTCTGCTAATGTGCATTAGTGTTGTCCATCCACTACTGACGTGGTGCAATAATTTATTTTTGTTTTGTTTTAAACACAGAGCTGTGGGATGATTTTTACCTGCTGTCTACACAGAAGAATTAAAATGGACTCTTACTGAAGACTAAAAGTCTCCGCTCTCTTTGCCTTAATGCACAATCTAGAGAAGCAACATTTCAACGTGTATCAGTATTACCTGTGCATGCTTAATGGGCATATTTATAGCCTCCTTCTCTGTTCATGTTGATATGCCTTAAATCGAGATGAATTTTAGCAAGTTCACTGCCTGGAACACTTTCCAATCCAATCCTTGAAATAATTCTTAACTGAGAAGAGAAAAAAATATTTTCTATTGTTTTTTGGTACAAGATTTTTTTTAAAAAAAAAAGCGTTACTACTCTTATGCAGTATGATTTGTAAGGACATTCTTTTGTAGCTCCACAATCTGTATTGTTCAGTGACAGTGCATCCGCTGCGTATTCATCCCAGATTTTCTTAGTTTAACAGAAATATCTTCATGACTATAGGATATTTTAACTTGAGCAACTAGCTTTATTTTTTTAAACGAAGGGATTTTTTATATTTCAGAACTATGTCAACTTTTTGCTGTTTCGTATTTTTTTTCAATCTGTGTCTGTCTCCCTCTCCCTCGAGGTCCAGTTGAGGCTGCACGGCAGTCACAGCACCTTTTGTGTCAGACAGGGAGTAACAGACTGGCCCTACTGCCAGAGCTGCACCAGGAATAGCCCAGCAGAGGGCACTATATGAGTAGACTGGATGCATTTCAACTAGATTTGATTTAGAACAGTGGTTCTCAAACTGTGGGTCAGGACCCCAGAGTGGGTCATGACCTCGTTTTAATGGGGTCGCCAGGCCTGGCCTAGACTTTCTGGGGCTTGGGGCCAAAGCCTGAGGTGGGGCCGAAGCCTGGGTGATGCGGCTCAGGTTACAGGCCCCCTGCCTGGGGCTGAAGCCCTTGGGATTTGTCTCTGGCCCTCCCGCCTGAGGTGGTGGGGCTTGGGCTCAGGCTTCGGCCCCACCACCTGGGGTCATGTAGTAATTTTTATCATCAGAAGGGGGTCATGGTGCAATGAAGTTTGAAAACCCCTGATTTAGAAGTATGTTCCATTATAATTTAGGGCCTCTGGGAAGATTGTGAGTAGGAGGCAACAGTGGGAGAGTATCCGCTTTTGCATTGCTCTTGTTGCTGTTCCATATTTGTCTGAAGTGCCTCCGTTAGGACTTTTAGCTTTACTGCTTTATTGCAGACTACCAGCACAAACCTAACTGATAAAAGAGGAGATTTTGTCCCCAGCTTAGGGATCCTGATTCAGAGGAGAAAAATCTCTTTTTAAAAAGGATTTTGAAATGCTACACTACATCATTCAACTGGTTTCTGTCATCAGAATAAGATGCATTATATCAACTCCACTTAGGTATAAGGGTTATTTTGCTAATAAGCCCTACAGTTACTAAGAACAAATAAAAAGAAATAGCATTAAAAACAAATCTGAATTGCTGTCACTTTGCTGTGATTGCTAAATTGCTCAGAAACCACTTTGACGAGCACAGGATGGATAAATGATTAAATAGGTGGAATGGGTGCCTAGATGGAACAGATGGCTAGACAGAATGGATAGATGGATGGCGAGATAGAATGGATGGCTAGAGGTGTAATAAATTTTCTTTCCGATTCTCTCTTTCAGGACAGTGAAATTCTTTCAGTAACAAATGATTCTGCTGCCACATAGTTAGTTCTTGATTACGCAGTTGCAAAATAGAAGGAAATCCCCACTTCTTTATATGAATGTAAATGATGTAGTGTAGGCATAGCCTAGGGTTACCATATTTTGAGCTTCCAAAAGGATGACACTCCACGGGGCCCCAGCCCCGCCCCCAACTCCGCCCCTTCCCCAAAGTCCCCGCCCCAACTCTGCCCCCTCCCCTGCTTCCCGCGAACATTTGATTCGTGGGAAGCCTGAAGCAGGTAAGGGGGGTGTGGGGGGAGGAGGCACAGCCCAGGCTGGCCCCCGCGGCGTCTCCAGCCTGGGTCGGCTCGGGCCCTGGGGTGCCGGCCCCGGGCCCGGCCCCCGGCCGAGCACCCCCGGCCCGCCCAGCACTGCCGGTCCCCGGCCGGGCCCCCGGCCGAGCACCCCTGGCCCGCTCAGCACCCCCCGGCGCTCGGCACTGCCGACCACCGGCCCGGCACCCCCGGCCCCCGGCACCGCTGACCACCAGCTCTCGGCACCCCCAGCCCCGCCGACCACCAGCCCCCGGCACCCCCGACCGCCGGCACCGCCGGCCCTTGGTGCCCCCGGCCCTCGGCACCGCCGACCGCCGGCCCTCGGCGCCCCCGGCGCCCCCGGCACCGCCGGCGCTCGGCGCCCCCGGCACCGCCGACCGCCGGCGCCCCCAGCCCCCCCCCCGACCGCCGGCCCCCGGCCCCCCCGACCGCCAGCGCTCGGCACCGCCGGTGCCCCCGGCACCGCTGACCGCCGGCCCTCGGCGCCCCCGGCCCCCAGCCCAGCACTGCCAGCGCTCGGCGCCCCCGGCCCCCGGCACCGCCGGCCCCCGGCACCGCCAACCGCCGGCGCTCGGCGCCCCCAGCACCCGGGCCAGCACCGCCGGCCCCCGGCCCAGCCCCGCCGGCTCGCATGTCCCGATTTTCCTGGACATGTCCGGCTTTTTGGGATTTCCCCCCGGACGGGGATTTGGAGCCCAAAAAGCTGGACATGTCCGGGAAAATCCGGACGTATGGTAACCCTAGCATAGCCCAAGTTACGTTTGGTGTCTTTTAAATCACAGGCTGTCTCTGTAACTCAGCTTGTCAGGTTTTTACCAGCAATTGTTTGCTAGTTACCACCTCCTTGTTTTACAGTTTAACACCAGTAAGTTTCTGTTTGAGGCCAAACAGCACCAGTGAGGGAAAGGCAGGAGGCAATGCATGCATTTGAGGTAAAGGGTCGTTTGTGACTTGGTGAGCCTGTGTGTGCACCTCCATCCACAACGAGCTGAATAGTCCTTATTACTTTTATTTTTAACCTGCTTGAGATAAAACTATTGATACAACCCATTACTTTACCTGAACTTACTATTTTTGTATTATTTGTATTACCATAGGGCCTAAGCACTCTAGTCATGGACCAGAACCCTATTATGCTAGGTACAATACAAATGCAGAACAAAAAAAAATCCTATCCCTGTCCAAAGAGCTTACAATGTAAGTATTAGACAAGAGATAACAGGTAGAGACAGACTAATGGGGGAGTACAAGGACACAATGAGACAATGCTGGTCAGCATGATAGGAAGTGATCTCAGCATACCTGCAGCCTAAACTGTTGTGAAGTTTCTTACAGTCATCTCAGCAAAGGAGAGATTTAAGGAGGGTTTTGAAGGAGGGGAAGGAGGTAGCTCGGTGGATGGTTATGGGGAGTGCCTCCAAAGCATGAAAAGCAGCACGGGAGAAAGCACAAAGGTGCTTGTTCAAAAATTTAACAAGTGGGCGATTGAGGCTGGTATTCTGGGCTGAATGGCGGTGGGAGTCAACATCTTGATACTGACTGAGAAATGATAGGAAGGGCTAGGCTGGGAACGCGTATGTTTGTTGCAATGGTAAGTAGAACCTGTTAGTTTTCTTTTATAGCAGTGCAAACAGATACTCAAGCAGCCTTCCTCTATGTCCTAGGCTACTGTCCATGTTATCCATGCTAAATAATGTGACAGCTGCAAAGGAAGGGCTAACGAAAGGAGACATAATAGGGTGACAGATTCCAGGGCTTTTCTGCTGCATTATCTTGATTCAGATACTTGGAGCCTACATATATCTGTCAAGGTGTTTTAACTGAGTCACTCTCTCCATTCAAGAAATATAAGATGGGTTGGAGCCTCTCCCTGAGATAGAAGAAACAAGTGGATGGGACAGAGGAGATCTGCAGGGCAAACCCCAAGAACAGCCAGTTTGGGGATGAAAGCAGCATAGACTGAAGTGTGTTTTTCACTGATATTTGTTACCCATAAAGTTACATTCCAGGAAGGAGGTAAGACTCAGATCTGGGAACTGACATCATGTGGGCAGACTGTTAATTGTAGGATTGAGGCCTAAATTTGGATTTTATAAAACGTTAGTATACTCTGTCCAGGCCAAATTGTGAACATCACCTGCTTACAGACAGCAAGAAGCTTTTCTGTTGATAAAGTAACTTTTGTGTAAAGGTGTTTTAGAATTCATCAGGATATTAACTGACTGCTTTAAAAAAAATTCAAAGTGAAAAATGTAACTTTGCACAGTGGCTATCATTTTGTGTTAGATAAAGTCTCGCTAGCTCTCAAAAAGGTACTGCACAATCGAAAGTACAGCTGGAGAGGATATTAAACAATATAAAGAACTAAGCCTCAAACTTGTATACAGTCTAAAGCAGTGGACACAAATATGCCCTCCAGTCAGACATAAAATGTAGTGGAGGAAAAGCACTTTTGCCCTATTGTACTTTTATAATATACACATTATCAACTTGTTTGGAATTGTAATGTAAACAGTCAATCAGTTAGAATAATGTAAAAATGCTGCATTAAGTGAATAGCAGAGTCCAGAACTCCAGTATAACAGCTGTTACGCCAACTTTTGCCTTGTCAAACAACCCCAATGCATCTCACGGTGCCTATTTCTTGCCATATTTGACTGATTGTTATGCTCTTCTACGTGGTACTATAATCTTTCAGTGAATAAAGGCATAGAATGTAAGTCAGAACTAAGTCCCATGAGCACATTTTATTTCATTTCAGTGAAATAGAAATGGTTTTTTTAGTCCCTGGATGGTAAAAATTTCCCTTCTCAAAAAGCCTACGGAATTTTATCTAATAGAAATTATATCCCTGCTATAGTATGGCTCTTCACTCTATTAAAATCAGTAGGTTAGTACAGCAATTTGTAAAGAATTCTAATGGCTTCATCTCTGTTAAATGCTAAAGGACTTCAAGGGTTGAGAGCATGGTCTGGTGGATTGGGCATTGGACTGGCAGATGGGAAAATCTCAGGTTTGCCACCAATTCACTATGCAGTGTTGACCATGTCACGTCTCTGTGCCTCAATTTCCCCTCTCTGGGAAATGGGGATAGTGCTAATTACTCACCAGAGTACAGTATTTTGAAAACTATCAATTAAAAAGCAGCTAACTATTATTAACGAATAGATTTTTTTCTGTGCTGATTGTACTGTAAGTAAAGCAAGAGTGTGCGCCTAGACTAGTTGCAGGCAGGGTGTCTGATGTTGTAACATATGCTATTCCTCATTTCTCTGCCTAAGCACTTTCTCATTTTGTGGGGACACTACCAGCCCTAAGTAGATTTATGGCACATCTGTTCCAGTGCAGTCTCATTTTGTTTCCTTGACTAGAAACAATCTGCTATTTGACATGGTGATGGAGATGCTAAGACAGGTCCATGGAGACATATCACTTTGAAAGATGTGTGGGCAAAAGAAATCACTACACACTTTGATTTTTATGGTGCTGCTATTGCTTCTTAGTTAGTTTGTGTTTTTAATATATAGTTTTGCATTTCCATTCTTTCATTCAAAACATATAGGTCAAAATATTCAAGTGTAGGTTCCTAAAGTTAGACTTGTAAATATATTTTTAGCTATCTATTAAAAGTGACTTGATTTCCAGATGTGCCAAAAACCTTTTTTTTTTTTAAAGACTTCTTATTTAGGTGACACTGTATATGGAATTTAGGTTTGTGATTCGGGGCACCTCAATTTGAAAAATGTTGGTCATGGTACATGGGGACAATTGTTTGGGCTTAACGAACCAATTCTAGTCCTGCCTGTTCCCTTCCCTGAGGGATATCCTTCAAGTCCCCTTTTCTTTAGTGCTGCACCTTTCATTTATTCGTCTGGGATGCACAGCTCTTCAGTGTGAGACACTAGCAATGCTGAGACCTACTAGAATAAAATCAGCTAGGGTCCCTTTGCACTGACTGAGTTTAAGGAAGGAATAGTCTCCCAGTGTGCGGAAGGCAGAGCTGTCTCATCAACCAGAATTTAAGCTCTCCCTCATTGGGTTCAGTGACCAGATTTTCCCCAGATAATCTGTGTCTTATCAAAGTGGCCTACGTTGTGTTTCATAGTGATTTTTCAAGAAAGTTCCAATCCTAACGGACTGCAGCTTAAGAGCCTTACCACCAAAACTTTTGTCGTTTCATCTTTTTGGTGCTACTGCTGCAAATAATTTCTCTCAACACCCCAATTTTCTGCCCAGTTAAGTCCATACTATTTTTACCAGCAGCATCTATTTAAAAAGCAAGGCTTATCCAAAATACACTGGGTAATTTGTCAAGACAGCGGTGATGGCTTTGTGATGAGGAAATATTAGTGACTGCATGGTGACTAGCAGCTCAGTGTGTTATCAGGAGTGGAAACTGCCTCCTCCAGCAATAAAAGAAGAATAAAGGAGATAAATGGGGTTTAGCTGTGAAGTGAAACAAAAAAATTCATGAGAGACAGGAAAGTGAGCATCAGCTTATGATTGTGATTGAAGCAGCTTGTTACCATTAGAGACCACAGACTAGTTAATGGCCATGGTCTGGCCAATTGTTCACGGCAAAGAACCAGTTGCCATGATGCCCAGGACCATGGTGACATTCTCAGCCACGGATAATTTATGGGTTCTGCTGGCTCCTGGTCTCCAGGTTGTCTTTGAGCCCACCACAGAGGGTTTGGATGCCATCCTAGTGGAGCCTGTGCTTCTATGCCTGTCCTCCAGCTTGGTGAGCCCCAGGAAACACAACCATAACTGCTGTGCACTGGTAGAAGGTGAAGAGCGTGCGCCTCTCTCACAGCTGCCTCAGGGATGTAGAACTCCCCAATCTCCCTTCGTCCCTAACCCAACCCGCCTTCCTGTGGCCAGCTAGTCTCCTGCTTCCTTCCTCCATCCAAACCCTGCCTGTGTCCCTTCTCTATCTCCCCAACCCACTGGGAGCCTGACACACATTGCCTATCATTAAGCTTCCCCTTCCCCCATCCATCCTGTCCTATCTCTTGCAGGGTGACTGGAGGTCTTCCTGTCCCAGCTGCTACCTCTTTTGTTCCTGTGCTGAATGCTGGGTTCACCTCCAATTGTGCCTTATGCATTAGGCATCTCCTGATCATGCTAAAATCCAGGGTGCCCCGGTCTAGCCAAGCGCTGTTCTCCCCCACCCTTCCATACTGAAAGTCCCACTTTGCCCCTTGGACCCACCTACAATGCTCAGAATTTGGGTGCAGCTAATGCTGGTTCCATAGAGGTCCTGCATATGCTTATCACACCATTCCCACATTTGAAAGTCACTTATGCACCTACCTTCCCCTTAGGCAATAGAGCAGGTGCACATAAAGTTCTTTAGGTGCCTGTTGGACTGGAGTCTCACACTTACATCAGTTTTACACCCACGCAACTTTTTGACATATGGGACCTGGGTCTCTTCTCACTTTCCCTGCTATAATTTAATGGTAGCACCACTGTAGTCAGTGAACTTGCTCTTGATTTACATGGGTGTGAGGGGACAATTAGCCTCAAACTGTTTTTTTACTAGATATGGTTAAAATAAATAGGGACATTTTTGAGCAGATGTTCATAAAACATGTATCCCCCACCCCCCAAATATTTGAAATTCATGAGTTTTCAGTTCACTACTTCTCTGATTCTAATTTTCAGAGGTGCTCAACATTGTCTGCTCTGACCAATAGTTGGAATTGTTTGTGCTCTGCAACTTTGAAAAATCAGGCTCTTGGGATGAAATCCTGACCCCACCTAAACAAAACTCCTATTGACTTCAGTAGGGCCAGGATTCAGCCTCGATGTCTGAAGTTGGACACCCAGAACTGGAGGCACCCAGGGTTAGAAGACTGGGCCTTAACTTGTCTGCGCCTCAGTTTTTCCGTCTATAAAATGGGGCTAATGATATTTACCCACCTTTACATAATGCTTTGAAATCTAGGGATGAGAAGTGCTATGTAGCAGCTAAGCATTGCTGCGCAGCTTCAGTATTCACTGGGTATCATTTTTGCTCAAATACCTCCTGGCATCTCCCAGGCAACTCATAATGCTATTATATGCAACAAAATGCTCCTCATCAGGCCAGAACTTGTGCTTCTAGTATTACCCACTAAGGTTCCAAGAAAAGCACATTGTGAATGCCTTCCTTACACACCAGTGTGTAGGCTGTGCCGGGGGCACTAGAGCCTATTTACATCTTTCACAGTAATCACTGGTTTCTAGGATTTCAAGAAAAGGTCAATTTTTAAAAAAATGTTTCCCTTCCTTACCTCAGTTGTGCTCAATGTATTTCTGCTCCAGGACAGTCTGGTTCCCATCGAAACTACAGTCAGTTCAAAAAGTTTCTAGATGCTATTACACATTTCTGGTGTGGAGTACAGTGTATGTCCATCAACTGTACTTTTATTTGCATGGCTGGCATTTGCTTAAAGGCACTAAGCCAGTTTTAAGTACAAAAATTATCCATGCATTCCTAAGTGTATGAGTTTTCTTGGAGTAAACGTGCACTCCAGTTGTCATATTACATGCAGTCTTATCCCTTTGGCCATGGAAACTTTCATAGTTTATGGGGAGGGGTGAAAGTGCTAAAACTTTGCCTGAGCACCTGGAGGCATTTATAATCTTCAGCCATTTAAGGACTATCAGAGCCTTTTCACAGAGAAATTGATTTTCTCCAGTATCCTATCTTCTTTACAGTTAACACACCAGTTTAAATTCTTTATGGAATGGGTGGTAGAGGCAGCAAGTGACAATCAGAGTAACAGGCTCTGATGATACCACAGAGCACTGCTCTGCCCCTTTGCAGAACAAACGTGCTGCTGGATGGTCTTGATGTGACCAGCAGGGGAATCTTGCTCCTGAGCTCTAAAGGCCTGGATGGAATAATCCCCCAGGACGGGTGGGCAGAGGAACTACGTGTGTGATAGAGAGCTCAGAGGGTCAGGTGGCCTGTGGTTAGAGCACCCAACTTCTGGCCCAAGGCCTCTCTATCAAGGTGATAGAAGTAAAACTGTTCCTGACCTTAAACTGGGGATCTTCAGCTTTCCACCCACCTCTGGATCTAGTCCAGAGGTGGGCAAACTATTGGCCTGCAGGACCCTCCTTTCTGGCCCCTGAGCTCCTGGCCCGGGAGGCTGGCTCCCAGCCCCTCCCCCGCTGTTCCTCCTCCCCTTCAGCCTCAGCTCGCCCCGGCCGACGTAATGCTCTGGGCAGCAGGGCTCTTGCAGAGCCGCGGCCTGTCCTGGTGCTCTGGGCGGCGCGGCTGGAGTGCCACCAGCCACCGGTGCTCCAAGCAGTGCGGTAAGGGGGCAGGGAGCAGGGGCGGTTGGCTAGAGGGCAGGAGAGTTCAGGGTAGTGGTCAGGGGGCGGGGGTGTGGATAGGGGTCAGGGCGGTCAGAGGGTGAGGAACAGGGGTTGAATGGGGGCAGGGATCCCCGGGGGGAGCAGTCAGGAAAGGGGGGAGGTTAGATGGGGCGGCGGGGGGCAGTCAGGGGCAGGGGTTCTGGGGGCAGTCAAGGGACAGAGAGGGGTGGATGGGGCCAGGGCCGCCCAGAGGATTCAGGGGGCCTGGGGCAAAGCAATTTTGGGGGCCCCTTCCATACAAAAAAGTTGCAATACTATAGAATACTATATTCTGGTGGGGGCCCCTGCAGGGCCCGGGGCCTGGGGCAAATTACTCCACTTGGCCCCCCCTCTGGGCGGCCCTGGATGGGGCAGGGGTCCCGGGGGGGCCATCAGGGAATGGGGGGGTTGGATGGGACAGGAGTCCCAGAGGGGTCATCAGGGCACGAGAAGCAGGGGGGGTGGGGGCCGGGCCATGCCTGGCTGTTTGGGGAGGCACAGCCTCCCCTAACTGGCCCTCCATACAATTTCAGAAACCCGATGTGGCCCTCAGGCCAAAAAGTTTTCCCGCCCCTGATCTAGGCCTTTCAGGCGGTGTGGTAGGGGGACCCAGAGCCACTCACTCCACCAAGTCTCAGTCCAGGGCCCTGTGGGCATCACCAGCAGGGTCTGTCCTGTAAGTCTAAGTTGCTTCCCTGGGTTACTTCCTACCTATAGATCCCTTCACTTCAGGATGTATCCCCTATAGTCCAAACAGTCAACCACCCTTACACCAAATGAGTCCAAAGGATCAGGACTCTGAAGGACCTGCTGGTTCTCAAAGGGGGTGGTGGTAGGAGAAGGCTCTGCCTGTGGATCTTACCTGCTCTGTGGTCCCCTCGCAGGCTCAACCTTTCATCTGGCTTCCTCTCTTCTGCAGCCTGTCCACCACCCTTTGCCTGGCTTCTGAGCTCCTTTTGACCCACTCCTCCAGCAGGAGCATTCTTGACAGGCCTGGAGGAGATGGGGCTACCCAGGCCCGGTATTGCCTTTTAACCCTTTAGGCCCAACGTGAGATTTGAATAACCCATCACAGCATGGTTCACCTACAAACCATCCCCTCCATGGAAAGGTGTTTGGATCACTGTGGCCTCTCAGCCCTAAAGTTATTGTTGAGTGCAGAGACTGGAGCCACCAGCATGCCCGTCCCTCTGTCTAGCAAAACAATCCCCCTCCTCCTCCTTCCTAGGGGTCAGTGGTACCCTGCTCTAGCACTTTCCACCCACCCCCAAAACAGCACTGAGTCAGGAACCTCCAGCAGCAGGACATTCACAGTGTCCCCAGGAGAGGGACCATGCTGTGGAGGAGTCCCTTCACCTGTTTCCTGCAGGCAAGGGGAGATTCAGCTTCAGAGAGCTGGTGGGGACAATACACCTGACCGTTCATATGGCCAGGTGTGAGCCTCCCAGTAGAGAGGTAGGGTATCCGCACTGTCATAAATACACTTGGAGTGCAGGTAAAAGCGGCGGGTGCAATCAAACCATATGCATTTTAATGTGGCCAAATGTAAAGTCATCCACCTAGGAACAACACAATGGGAAATCAATCCTGGGAAGCAGTGACTCTGAAAAAGACTTGGGGGACGGGTCATGGTGGATAACTGATATTGTGGCCAAAAGAGCAAATATGATCTTGGATGTATAAACAAGGAAATACCAAGTAGCAGTAGGGAGGTTATATTACCCCTGTAACCACTGCTGGAATGCTGTGTCTAGTTCTGGTGTCCACAGTTCAAGAAAAATGTTGATAAATTGAAGAGGGTTCCAAGAAGACCCACAAGAACGATTAAAGAATGGGAAAACATGCCTTATAGTGATAAACTCAAGGAGCTCAATCTATTTAGCTTATCAAAGAGGTTAAAGGAGTGATTTGAACACAGTTTATAAGTACCTACCTACAGAACAAAAATTTGATAATGCTCTTTTTGTCTGCTCTTCAATCTAGCAGACAAAAGTATAACAAGATCCAGTGGCTGGAAGTTGAAATTAGACCAATTCAGATTAGAAATATGATGTACATTTTTAACCATTGGAAGAATTTACCAAGGGCTGCAGTGGATTACTGGCAGTTTTAAATCAAATTGGATGTGTTTCTAAAAGACATGCTCTAGTTCAAACAGGAATTAATTCAGGGAACAACTATGGCCTGGGTTGCGAAGGTCAGACTAGATGATCACAGTGGTACCTTCTGGCTTTATAATCTATGGATAGATGAGCTCAAAGTATGGGAAAGATGTGGATCAATATTGTAAAAGGTTTCCCCTTCTTCACGGGATACCTTTGAAGTTACAATATTAAGGAAGGAAGCAGTTGTGGAAAGCAAAGAGAGCTAAGTAAAGTAACAGGAGACCAGGTATGCAGCATGTGAATGGATACTAATGGACTTTACTGACAGACATGTTGAAAAATGATTTAGCACAATCAAACCAAAGGGACAGACTGTGGTAATTAATGACTGTCCCCTGTAGTGCCTACCAGAGCCACCTGCTGTTGTGGTGTGAGAGCTGTGTCACCCCTCCCAAAGATATAGTGCACACTTCTATCAGTGATGGGTCAGATCTGCTTCTGGGAGCTACTGCACCAAAGTGGCTCCATCCCAGACATGCCCCACAATCAAGGACAGCTTCAGAAAATCTATCGGTTTAAGGGCATCCTCTCCCTACACCATCAACACCCCGGGCTGAACACTGTGTGGTTTGGGGTGGAACAGCATATCTGGCCCAGCTGCCCGCTCTTAGATAGCTGAGACAGCTTCATGTGCCCCTTTAAGGGCATCACCTCAACTCTGCCAGGCAGCAGCAGCGGTGCACTCCAGAGCATCTAGTGCTAGGCCTTGGCTATTATATAAACTCTGCCTCAGAGTCACCCGACTGCGAATGCAGGGCTAGCAATGAGAGACGCCTTGCTAGCTTAATGAGCTGGGAGCACTGCATGTTTGCTTGCATATGCTGAAGGATTATTGGCATTCTCTTGGTAATGGCACCAACCACATTAACATAACAGACAATTTACATTCTCAAGAAGCATGCTTTTTTTTTTTTTTGCATTAATGAGTCTTCTACCACCTCAAGCTAAAGCCACAGTAAATGTCATCAGATGCATTGAAACACTGCTTCTTATTATGGTCAAAACTCTTCTTCCAATATATGAACTAATACCTGGATTGTAAGGCTTATGATGTACTGTACAACAGCTCTGTAACTTATTCATGTTTTAATGTTACGGACTTCTTCGAGTATATGTCCCTATGGGTGCTCCACTGTAGGATTTGCGCGCATCCCTGGGCTCTAGACTGGAGATTTGAATCAGCAACATCTGTGGTCCATGCCTGTGCACTACACAACCTCGTGCTCCAGAACCAGGGAATGTAAAGGAGCGAACCCGCCATTCCAATTCCATCTCAACCACCTGCACCTTGAAACAGAGCAACTGCATGTCTGCTGCCTCTTAGAAACTTTTTTCATGTTGTTTTATTTACTGTATTCTCCTTCAGTATTTCGTCTTCTTCTAATTTTGCACAAGTTTCTGCTCAAGGGGGGTTTCTCACTCTTACCCTCCCTGTTTTCCAGGACTGATTCCTTGGCAGACCTGCAGTAGATTTTTCCCCTGGAGCGACAGACATTCGACTGTCTCAGGTGGCTTGGACACTCTCAAATCCTGTCCAAGTGCACTGGGTTTAAAAGCAGGTCTCTCAAAGAAAGGACGGTAAGATTGAAACTCCTCCGAGGCTCCAACAGACGTTGTGACCAAGGCATCAGTACTGCCTAAGCAGACATCTCAAGATCAACCTGCCAACAAACAGTGCTCAGAGGCACCATCCAAGCATCAAGACTCATCTGAATCTAAAGACTCAAGAAAGTCTAAGACAGTGGTACAGACACCCTCTCAGAATAACATAGAATCCTTTCAAGCCTCTGCTCTCTCTGGTACCATCATCCTTGGTTTGCATGCGCTTGGAGCACAGAGATACCATTTCTGCTGCCACTTCAGCAGCGTTGTCAACTCCAACTTGCTTCCCATCCCCAGCTAAAGCTCCAGTACCACCCCTGGTCCCAGTTGTCTATTACTTTAGTCCTCTGGCACTAGGGTGACCAGATAGCAAGTGTGAAAAATCGGGACAGGTGGTGGGGGGTAATAGGCCTCTATATAAGAAAAAGCCCCAAATATCCGGACTGTACCTATAAAATCGGGACATCTGGTCACCCTATCTGCCACCCTCCAGGTTCTTCTTGCAGGAGGATCTGCTCACCTGAGAGGAATCGGAGTCTCCCCTCTAAAGGGGCACCTAGAGAAGCTCCCCGTTGGTACTGTTATGTCCCACACTTACCACCTCCTTCCATCTGACAGCAGGAGCTGGGCTCCCAGTATTGACTCATCCTCTGCTTCCTCTAGCACCTCCTTGGCCCCCCAGAACTGACCCTGGCACCAATACCTAGAACCCTGACTTTGGACTCTGGAGATGACACCTCGGACTCTGAGATTTCAGTGCAAGGTCCTTCCCTATACCATTCTACACCCCTTGTGGTATACCCAGAAGATGCCCCAGACTCTATGAACACAAATACTCCAACCCCTCTCCCTCTTCAGGGACCCCTTTCATGAGGATCTTTTAAAGCAAGAGGTTCGGTCCCTCCTGCATCTGGAGGCAATAGAACTGGTTTCCCCTAGAAATTTTGGGAAGAGAGTTTTATTTCAAATATTTCCTGTTTCCCAAAAGAAATGGAGGTTGGAATTCAATTTTAAACCTCAGGAATCTGAACACCTACATTCTTTCACAGCAGAGTCCTCAGACAACAGTAAGGACCTGCCTCCAGCTCCTAGGTCACATGTTGGCCTTGACATTTGTTACACCACATGCGAGATTACATCTCTGATGTCTTCAAGTCTGTCTCAAAACCATGTACATGCCGAACAGACATAGCCTTGCCAAATGAGTTTCCATACTCCCATGGGTACTAGACTCCCTCAGCTGGTGGAGAGACCCCCTGATGGTCTGTGTGAGAGCCCCTTTCTCACACCCACCACCATCACGCATCATCACAACAGATTCCTCTCCTCTAAGCTGGGAACTCACCTACAAAGTCCAACTGCACAGTGCAAGTGGTCCCAACAGGAGACATTGCTTCAAATCAACATCTCAGAACTAAGAGCAGTTCGTTACGGGTGCTAGCACTTTCTCCATGACATTCAGGACCATCATGTCAGAGTAACGATAGGCCACAGGGCAGTGATGGGCTGTATAAATCGAAAAGGGAGAGTGAGATCCTAGTCTTTATGCACAGAGTCCCTAAAACGATAGGAACTGGTACATTGCCCACCACACAGAGATCTCCATGGTTTACTTGCCAGGCCTCCAGAACACAGTGGCAGAAACTTCTATGATGACCACAACTGGGAGCTCAACAACCTGATCTTTCATGGCGTCTGCCAAGCATGGAGCCTCACCATAGTAAATCTGTTTGCAACCCCGAACAATACAAAATGCCAAATCTTCTGTTCTCGGGGGGATGAGGCTGCAGTTCTTTAGGAGACACCCTCCCAAGTTCCCTGCCCCCGTGCTCGCCTTTGCGTGTGTCTTCCAACGGTGCTCATCTTCAAAACATTACTCAAACTGAGCAGGAACAGTTTCATCTTAATAGCACCTTCTTGGCCCAAACAAATCTGATACTCAGATCTTCTTCACCTTTCTGTAATATTGCCTTGATGCCTCCTACTTAGCTTGGACCTTCTGACACAAAACTCAGGCACCATGAACCTCCCCAGCCTCATATCTCTGAACCTCAAGGTCTGGCTCCTCGATGGTTCTTGAATTTATAATTGGACTGCTTGGCTGAGGTTCAGTTTGTACTTCTGAATAGTAGGAAGCCTACCATATGTAACACTTACTTGCAAAAGTGAAAACACTGCCTTTCCTGGTGTTCCTGTCACTCTGTGTACGCTTCTGGAGCTCTTCTCTTGAGAATCCTCGATTACCTGTTGGAATTGAAAACATAGGGACTATCAATGAGTTCTGTTAAAGTACACCTGGCAGCCATTACAACCTTCCATTTGTCTATTGAGGGCCTTTTAGTCTTCGCCCATCACACCACAGCCAGATTCCATAAGGATTTATCTAATTTGTTTCCTCATATCCAAAACCCCACACCTCCTTGGGACCTCAGTTTGGTCCTCAACACCTCAAGCTTAGGATCACCTGTTCATTCCTTTATCTCTCCCTTAAGACTTCATTCCCGGTAGCCAGCACCTCAGCTAGAAGGGTGGGAGACCTTGGGGTGCCCATGGCTTACCTGCCATATAGTACCTTCTACCATGAAAAAATCATGCCGCACCCCCATCCTCAGTTTCTATCAAAGGTGTCATTAGATTTTCATATCAATCGAGATACCCATTTTCCAGTGTTTTTTCCCAAACCTCACTCCTCGAGAGAAGCAGCCAGCCTCCACACCTTAGGTGTTCTGAGGGTGTTTGCCTTCTATCTGGACAAGACAAGAACCTTTAGGATTTACCCCAGGCGGCTTGTCTCCTCTGAAAGAATGAATGGAAAGTGGATTTCCACACAGAGACTATTGAAATGGGTTTCATGTTGCATTATAGCCTGCTACGAGGCAGCTGGAGTGCTGCTCCCATCCCCAGGGTGACAGCCAACTCCACCGTGGCTACGTCCATTTTTATAGCCCTTCTGAAGACATTCTCATGGTGGAAATGTGCAGGGCTGCAACCTGGTCCTCAGTTCAGACATTTTCCAAGCATTATGCTATCCTACCTGCATCTAAGATAGACGTGATCTTTGGCAATGCCGTCCTCCAAACTTTCATGGATCTCCCGCCACAGCACCCACCTCCACATTGAGTTATTGCTTGACAGGCTTCTGTAGTGGAGCACCCACAGGGACATATATTCAAAGAAGGAGGAGAGGTTACTTACCTTTCAGTAACTTGAGGTTTTCGAGGTGTTTTGTGCCTATAGGTGCTCCACCTCCTACCCTTCTTCCCCTCTGCTGTGGAGTCTTTTGGCTCTGTATTTGAGAAGAAACTGGAGTGGCTGGGTCCGCTTCTCCCAATATACCCTCACTCTGGAACATGAGGTTGCTGATTCAAATCTCTCATCAAGATCACATAGGCACGTGCATATCCTACGGGGGAGCACCTATCAGGACACAACATCTCAAAGAACTCAAGTTATGGAAAGGTAAGTAAACCTCTCAAGTCCCATGCTTTTATCATGATTCTCATAAGAACATAAGAATGGCCAAACTGGGTCAGACCAATGATCCATCTAGCCCGGTATCTGTTGTTCCACCAGTGGCTGGTGCCAGATGCTTCAGAGAGAATGAACAGAACAGGGCAAATATCAAGTGATTCATCCCCTGTCGTCCAGTCCCAGCTTCTGGCAGTCAGCAGCTTAGGGACACCCAGAGCATGGGGTTGCACCCAGGATCATCATGACTAATAGCCATGATATTTAGGGGTTTTATAAAAGCCCAGACTGCTGGAATGAGATTTCATGAGAATCTCAGCTTTATTTATTTATTCTCAGCACTCCGGGTTGCAGAGAAAAGCTTGGAAATATGCAATAAGTACACCCTAAAGGCTCAGAAACCAGAAGGAAAAGGAAAACAACCCAACCTTTATTTAAAAAACAAATAATCATGATTTTAAGCCAATGTCATGATTTGGGGGCCTGACGCATGATTTCGGAAAGCTTGTGCTTGGTGACCCTGCAGTCTCTAAGAGCTATGCTGTTGCTGGCAACCATTTTTTGTTCAGTTCTGGTCAGACTGCTAAGGATCTGAGAGACACAACTCATTGTGGCTGCTCTGTCTCTCTCAAGGGGACTTTAATCTAAATGAAAGTTATTCAGATTCATGGTATCTGTTGCTCTTGTGTACAGAGAAATATAACCGGAGCCACCAGAGATTTCTCTAGCATTCTCATTCTGGTTTGCAATACAGGCAGATTGCAACTGTGCGCTGGAGAACTCCTTTGAAATGTATTAAAAGACGATGAGTGGCTTTCAAAAATTGAAATGACTTTTTTTTTTTTTTTTGCCAGAAGGGCTCTACAATTGTTTCTTTCAACAGTTATCAGACAAATCAACAGCTTCTTCCGATGCGTGCGGCTCTAGCTGAGAAATGCATTGTATTGGTTTACTACCCTGTCAACACAATCTTGCAAACGTAACCACCAGAGCGTTGGCCTCTTCAAATGCTTTGAATTGAGAAAGTCATATCCTCTTACAGCTATTTCAAAATGGTGGTGAAAATCGCTGCATAACTTCTCGACAATTTATGGTCAAGCCACATATACATCAGCAGCATAGGTGCTAGAACTGAGGGCGGGGGGGTGCTGACCCACCCCCGGCTTGAAGTGGTTTCCATTGTATACAGGGTACACAGTTTAGTTAAGTGGCTTTCAGCTCCCCCACTATAAAAATTGTTCCAGCTCCCTGATCAGCAGCACATAATGGTGCAATGCAGCCTAGGCAATGAATGTTGAACAAGGTTTTGTTGCTCTCCTTTAAATCTTGGAATTTCTGATGCCAGCTGTTGCAGTGGTTCTATTTGTTCCTAGCCCCAGCATGACACAATAGTCCATGAGTCCTCAGCAAAACATTTTGTAGACATAGCGAATCCCCATTTTTCCTTTCCTATCTTCTAAATGATCTAAATGGTAACATCTGTTTTGTGTCTTTCCGCTATCAAAAACAAGGCCATTTTCTAAGCAGTGCCATGTGTGGAGTCATCTGCTGGTCAAGAGAAATTTGCAGCCTGTAATTTCCCACAGTTTCTGCTGGGATGCAAGATTGATCGTGGGCAGTATCATGCTATTGACTTTTAAAACAAGCACCCTATTGAAATCAATAGGGCATTCTGCTTAAGAATTGATGGCATGATATAGCTTTGCATTCTTTAAGATCATGGCAGCCTTAATTTTCATACATGTTGCTTTCAGGGTGTTTAAATCTAGGAATCAGTTACTGTCATCACCCTTTAAATTATCCACTGGCAAGTTCTTACAAATTAGAAATCATGTTAAGCTCAAGGAAAGACATTTATTGCCAGGCAATTAAACTGCATTATTACCTTTCTTTAATAGAACATATTTTCCTGTAGAAATACTACCTTAAAAATCATGACCATGCTAATTATCTATGGCAAATGCATCTTCTTCTACTAATGATAATACACTAGAGTTATCATTAGTAGAAGAAGATGCATTTGCCATAGATAATTAGCATGGTCATGATTTTTAAGGTAGTATTTCTACAGGAAAATATGTTCTATGTTAAGCTCAGTTTCTTTCATGCACTCCATTTCTAAGGCTGCAATTGTAGTGTCTAAGCACTGTTACCTCCAGTTTTACATAACTCTCTGTTACCTCCCTTCAGAGGACAGTTATCCATTGTCTCTAGTTCTCTCATTTTCTGTCAAATAGGAAGAGATTTCTTTTCTCTATGTGGATTCGCTAGCCAGATGTTAGCTGCTGTCAACAGACCATGCCCCAAAGAGTTAATAATCTAAATGTAAGACAAGAGATAAATAGGTGACTACAGCTCAATGTGGGAGTAAAAGGAAACAATGAGACAAGATTGGTCACCATGACAGGCAGTGGTCTTTGCTCACTAGCAACCTCAACGGATGTTAGGTTTGTTGGTAGGTATCACAGCAAAGGAAAGGTTTACGTTGGGACTGAGACAAAGATGGTTGGTACTGGCTTTCCCTACCACACACGTTGTTCAAGTGACAGAGCCCAGGTTTACAGCCGCAGAATGTTGTTTAGCTTTGACATTTTAAACCCACCAGAATTAGAAAGAAGGGGAGAAAAAAAAAATCTCTGACTCGGCATTTTCAACATCATCTCTTAATATTAACAAAAAT
Source organism: Malaclemys terrapin pileata (assembly GCF_027887155.1). Lineage (NCBI taxonomy): Eukaryota > Metazoa > Chordata > Testudines > Emydidae > Malaclemys > Malaclemys terrapin. Next base: position 134,056,167 of record NC_071505.1, read on the forward strand.
CAGTCTTCCCTAGAGTTGGTTAAAAAATTGTAAGTATGATTCTCAAAAAAATTGTAATGATGTGGGTTCTCAAAAATGTGCACGAAAAATTTCAAACTTTTCCAATTTTTTGACAAAAAAATTGAAAACTGAACAGTTTTTGGTTTTTGAAACTGAAAACAAAAATTTTCTGGGTTTTTTTTTTTAGGGTTTTTTTTGGGGGGGGAGGTCTTTTTCCTTTTTTTCCTCTCCTCCCCCTGCTTTTCTCCCTTCCCAGTGGCAAAAGGTAAAAGATCTATCCATCCTATCAGCCTTAGGGTTGTTTATACCTGCTCCCCTCATGGTTATACACAGTGGTGGATTATACAATGGGCCCATAGAGCCTGTGCCCGGGGGTCCCAGCCAACTCGGAGGCCTCATAAAAATGGGTGCCCCAGCAGAAATACGTCATGGGGCAGCAGAAGCCCAGAGCGCCGCGGGAAGCCCCAGCACCCAGACTCCAGTTGCAGGCCTGGGACTGGAGACGCTCTCGCTTCCTGTTGCAGCCTCAGGGTTGGAGGAGCTCTTGCTCCCTGCTGCGGCCCTGGACCATGGGGGGGCGGGAAGGACAGAGTCTTGGGGCCGCGGGGGGTGAGGGGGGCGGCAGAAAGGAGTGAACGGATTGTGGTGCCGCAGTTGGGGGGGGGAGCAGAGAGGAGCAAACGGATTGTGGGGCTGCAGTGGGGGAGCGGAATGGGCGGAACTGTGGGTGAAACAGGGGCAGAATGGGGGCAGGACCACAGGCAGAAGGGGTGGGGAAGGCCCTCCCCCCCACTTGCTCTGGCCCAGCATCCCAGGAGACCTTAATCCTACACACCCATATTTCAGAGTGAGAAATTATTCCAACTAGGACTGTGAGAAACCTACAGCACAGAAGATGCACATTACCTGTTGTTTGTGGGAAAATAACAGCTCCAAAAGTGTCTACTTTCCAAGCCTCTTGTCCCAACTTCTGACCACTGTGGTCTGGTAGCTTTCCTATGTGCTTGATTTCATTTCCATAATCAGCTTTTCAGGGCAAGGACCATATGTTTTTTTTTATTTCCCAAACAACCACATGCACATCTATGGCACTATATAAATAATTAGCAAATATAGTCTGACATCCCTGAGGCCGCAGTGCAGAAATTTTGAGTCACTGTGATAACATGTTGGATGGTATTTCGCCTGTGACTTTCAGTAAGGTCACCTCAGCAGATAGTTGAGCAGTGGGTTATTTTTTTTAAATGAGGGTTTTTTTTCCAGGTTTCAATTTTAAGTTATGAAATCACAGAGCCTCCAAGGCAGCCAAACCAAACAATTAACGGTGGCTGGAAAAGTGGAGCAAAGTGAGTCACTAACTCCTCCATCCCCAGAGACAAAAACACAACCTTGATTTATACTGACAAAAACATTTTGGCTTGCTCGCTCTCCCTTTTGAAACTTACCTTGTGCTGAGGTGCATCGGCAGGGGCAGTCAGACAAACACATGACCTGCTGCTGGGGTTGATCTGTAACCAGGTGGTAAAAATTCATTTGTTTCTTTAAAAAGTAACAAGGGGTAATTACTATTTTGCCAATTAGCACAGCACCAGCAGCACTCATCATTACCCACCAGCAGAGCTGTTGTTGTTTTGAGGGGATAAAGTGTTAGCCAGCAAATGGGGACACCTACCATCCAGGCCCTGATCCAGCATGCTGGTCATGTGATGACCTCTCTCTTGGACAAAACCAAGGATTGAGACGAGGCCCTCGACAGCTAAAAGTGTAAGTGTCTATAGCATGCATTCAAGAGCCAGGCTCGCCAGGCAGAGCTGTAACAGTCACATCCCCGGTGGATCAGGCACAGATGGGAACACAGAACAGCTTGATCTGTGTGTTACCCCCCATTGGTGGGGGGGGAGTCATTGGCACTGAAGGGGTACAGGCAGTCTGTCTCCACAGTGCAGCTGGCGGTGTTGGGGCTTCATATATACCAAACTGCCTTTGCAGCATAGACCCCATTGTATGGTTATAGTAACAGGCCACACAGTTATCAGCGGCAGCATGGTGATGGGGTATGCAGGCAATGGAAGATATAATGGCAGAACCCCTGGTATGGACACCCGCCTACAATTGTAATGTAACAGGTGACAGCACTTGTAGAGCATCTTTCAGGGGAAAGATAGAGGCTTAATAATAAATGTTAGACTTCATAGTCTTTTACATAGAATGACCCTACCAGCCCAGCCCAGCCCAGCCGTTGATCTAGTGCAGTATCCTGTCTCAGACAATGCTCAGATGCTTCAGAGCAATGGCCAGGCGTAATGCCACTGTGATGCTTTGGGGTTCAACTCGGGCCATTAAGGAGTTGTGTCACTGTGTCGCCCTGCAACTCTGTGTGCCTTAAATGCTATGCCACTGTGGCTCACAGCCGTGGCACCAGCAGCCGGCATACTCACATGCAGGTCGCACCCTGGCTCCCACCACCCTGTTCCTTTCTCAGAATGACCCCCAACACCCTCCCAGTCCCAGATTGCCTCCCAAACCATCTGCCCTGTAGTGTCCAGCCCTCTCAATGAACAGTTATTAAGTTTGCTGTGTCCGTAAAGAGACATCACCCAGCAGCTTTCGCAGCCCTGGGTGAGTCGCCAGCAGTGAGAAGTGAACTTTGGACCTGAAAGCAGTCGCCTCTGGTGCCTGAACTAAAAGATCCTTCTCTGTTAGCCTAGCCTATAGCAGCCTCATCGACTCTTTGTGTCTCACTCACCACTAGAGGGCACCACAGTGAGTGGGTGAAATCTCAGAGTGGCCAATCATGATAACCCTGCCCATAGGGGAAGTTTCTGCCTAACTCCCTGTGGTTGGGATGATACAATCATGATAGGGGCACTGCCAACCATGAGCCAGCTCCTCAGCTGGTGTAAATCAGCATAGCTCATCTGAAATCAATGGAGCTGCTCTGGTTTACACCAGTCAAGGATCTGGCCTATGCTGTAAACAAACATCTCGTTTCTTGTATTACTAATAGCACCTAAGCTCCCTTCTGGCCTTAGCATCTGTGAATCCCCTGGTTCATCCACTTCTTTCATGGGCCACGGGGAGAACAGTCTGCCTGCATTGCCCTCAGCATGCTCAGAACACTTTCACCTCTGCATTGAGACAGTGATGACTATAATGAAATCTCATGCTTCATGCCTTCAGCAAGTCACTTAGAGGGGATAGGAAAATATGTTTATCCCTAATGCACAGTTGGTGATAAGATGTATTCTGGGTTGTCCACAGCTGGAGTCAGGACATCAGACGGGCTGGACCAGTGCTCTGAGGTGGTACCGAGATATTTCTGAGTGCCCACATCATAACGCCATAGAGACTAACCCAATCCTCCTGACCACAGTTATGTGAGTCTTGCAGTTCAAGTAGCCACAATATCCGTATTCATGTGTTGCCCCATTTCTTAGCTGGGGCCTCTGAAGTTACATTTCATGTACCAGCACATGACCATGAATAGCAAAAGATGGGGAGAAAGGTTCCCAAGTGTTAACCCAAATACTATAGGATATTTTGCTATCCCGTTAGTAGGGTGTCAAGGTAAACTGATGTTAGCAAAGCCTTTTCTTCCCCTTAGGCACAAGTGGCCCAGATGATGGACTAATTGGTTGTGTGAGACTGCTTACTGGTAGGGGGAGAGCCTTAACCAGATTCATTTTGACCATCCCAGTAGCAGCCCTTAAAATATTACTGACTGCTCCAACCCCTATGAACACCTGGCATTGTACCTTTCAGAGTCCGGTATAAGCATACCCCAACAAACTGTTGATTGGTGGATGCCGAATGCTTCTCAACTCTTGATGTCTTGCAGCCTTCCTGATGTTTCTCCTTGGACTCTCCTGGGTTTGCCTGCTGAGGAGCTGTGCTGAGGATGTCCACTTGGCTAATGAGCACATATTACTGCTGACAAACACAGCCACACAGGAGTTCTGTTGGATTTCTGTTGGAAATATTGTTTTATCTTTCAAATCTCTTCGAGAACAAATTTGAGCCACAGCAAATAGCCCAAGGATTATAAGGGAAGTTTTACAATGTTTATAGAAATCCCAGCCAACACACTGTGGAAGTAACAGTTTCAATTTTTTATGACAATTTGAGATGGTGTCTCATTGGAAATACAAATTTGTTAATTTTATCAACATATGATGAGAGATTACAGTATGTTAACTTAACTCCATATAGGTAATGAAGGACTATCCCTCAATGCACCTGTGGCCAAAGGAAATGATCTCTTTTTAAATGTGTGTGCTACATATCCAGGGACAACACAGATTATATTGTTATGTTTTGTCACAATAAATTATCATCACAATTATTATATTTATATTATTATATACATCTGTGCAGGAAAAATGGCAATATTTTCTATTCTTTTAACAGAGAAAGAGTATGTGACTCATAAGGAGAGTATCAAAACATGCACGCACAAATCAGATTAAAATTGTATATGAAACTTTAGCAGCTGAATTTCCTAGATTTAGAGCCCTTAACACTGCATTCCGGTAGATTTTGTATGTAATATTAATGTTACATCATGCTAGCACCCATTGTATCATACATTTTTAATCATACAGCTATCGCCAGATGATTTTTATTAGCAAAAACTATTAAGTATATTCTAAACTACACAGTACTGTACAGGGTTGTCGGTTTTATAACATAGCTATTGCTTTTAGGGAACACTTAAATGCATTTTTAATTGATTTCAACAAAGCACCTAGCATGTGTCATTATCTACTCCTGTTCACTGAATGGAATATTGTATATGGGGTTTGGTATTGGAGTAGATGACAGGTGGAATTTAAACAAAAATTCCTGATTGTTTTTGCTGCATTATGAAAATGTGGTCCATTTGACAGTCCAAGAAGGAGCCTTCTCTTGGAGAGGTACAGTTAAGATGCAAGTGCTGTGATGAGGGGGGAATAGATAGCTAGGTAGAACCATTTTTATGTTTACCTGTGTCTTCTATCTTTCTGGACCTGGAACTGCAGGAGCTGGTGGACATAACAATGGGACACAGAGAGGATCTCCATGATAGTTGCCAATTTTGAGATGCATTATGAGCAAGCTACTTTTTCCTTCGATGATGCTCCAAATCAGCATTATGCAAGATTTTCACTGCAACCATGTTCATCTGTGTTACATTCGATTGGGGGGATATTGTATGGACATTCAGTAAATAACACACAGAATGTCAATTTTTGTGACTGACAACTTGAGGAGTAGGACACCTAGGTTGAGCTCTTCAACCTTGCTTCATACCCTTTACGCTGAGGAAAAGGGATGGAGCAGCATGAAGGGGCCCTAAAACCCCCAGCTGCAGCTGGGGAAGGATTCCCTGGGCACAGACACTGCCTTACGGTCTGCCTTCCAAAGACCACCTCACAATCCTTGGCATAGGGAGCATGCTGAAGATGGGGAGGGACATGCCAGAGGTAGGAACACAACACACAGTGCTGTGGTGATTCTGAGCAGTACTGCAGCCCATAACCCAGGAAGGCTGTTGACTAAGTTACACTGGGGGACACTCCAGCCCTGGAGCAGCCCAAGATCAAGAGCATGGAGAGCTGGCTTAAAGCCACATGAGCACCACGCACACCTTGGCTGCGAATTCTGTGCGGCACCTCTAGAGGCACAGCCTAGAATCTCACCTCTTGTTCCAAGGACACATGCTTAAAGTATGATTCTTCTAGGAAACGGGGTATGTAAAAATGGCGCCTTCTTACACACCATCTCCTAGGCAGCAGCCTTCCAGTACTGACAGTTCTGTTTGCTTCCCGACTGAACACAACTACTTTATAAGAGCCAGTAGAGCCATGAGATCATTACCAGAACCTGTTCCAGCTCACACATCATCAACAGAATTATTAACTAAGTTCCCAATGCAGACACCGTAGTGCACGTGGTGTGTGCCCAACTTGAGTGTCAGATTCCTGTTTGAATGTTGCAGGGCTGGCAGCTAGATAAACATCTTTTTTTTTCTTGTAAACTGTGCACAAATACATAGTGACAAACCAGTGACATCTTTACAGAGTCACTTTTCAGAGTAAAACCCACTATTGAGTCCCATAGCCTGGAGTAATTATATTATGGGCTGAACACATCAATTAGGTTCCAAAAATGTGAACAGTGGCTAATTTGGAAGCCCATCACACAGTGAGGTCAATGTTACAGAAAACAGTATGACGGGGAAGTGTCAATGATTTCCCTTGTGTTCCTCACACATGAATGTAGCAGTGAGATACAGGCCTGAATGCCAGGGTGGAAAAGAAGGAAAAAATACTATAGTTTTGTTTTGATTTTTTTAAAGGCGGCAACTGGTTAACTGAAACCTGGTGTGTTGTAAGGCACAGAGTAAAGCATATTTGTTTACAAAGCCCTTTAGTTAACCATCAAAATCAGATGTTTCTGGAACAATGAAAAAACCCACCAAAGACGAACAAACAAAACAATCGTCTTGAAATCGTGCTACTAACCTGATTGAACCAAATGTGATTATAAATGTCCATAATATTAAAACCAGAGAATATAGCTTTAGGACAAGCATACAAAACCATCCTCTTGCTCAGTAGGCCCCAAAGTGCAGTCAATCGGCCAAGTCCAGAGACATATTCTTGCAGACAAGAAGCAAGTTGACCCACAGTAGGGTTTAACTACAAGTGAAAAAAAAAAAGTAGCTTCTTTTCATCCACCAAAGAGAAGTCACAGCCTCAAGATCCTGGCAAGTTGCCGATATGCCCTTCCATCTCTTATTGTTTGGCCACTCTCAGAACACTGAGTATTTTGTCAGATTTGTTGACATCACTAACATGCTTTATAAATTGAGCAACAGATCCACATTTGTCTACCCTTTGGATGTTCATCTTGCCTTTTAAGATAATGTCATGGAAAGGGCCTATAGATGTTTGTGTGTGGTTTTTTTTTTTAATTATTATTATTAGAGAGACAAGGTGGGTGTTGAGAGAGACAAGCTTTCACAGAGCTCTTCTTCAGGTCTGGGAATGTTACTCTGCATGTCACAGCTAAATACAAGGTGGAATAGATTGTTTAGAATAAGTAGTTAACACATATTCTTTCTAAGAGCCCATTCAAGGTGAAGTGGCCGGTTATACCTCTGCAGTCTTAGGACAAAAAAAGAGGGGGATAGTGGGTTACAGATTGTTGTAATAAGCCATAAATCCAGTGTCTCTACCCAGTCCATGATTTTTAGTTTCTAGAAAAGTTATCAATTTAAGCTCCCAGGCTCGTCTATTGAAAGTGTTCTGCAGGTTTCCTTTGAGGATGAGGACTGATAGGTCAGATATGGAGTGATCACTTTGTGAAAAGTGTTCACCATAGGTGATATGGTGTTTCTGTCTTATGATTTTTCTGGGCGAGTTTATTCAAAAGCATAGTGATTGTCTTGTTTCACCCACATACTTGTTACTGGGGCATTTACTGGACTGGATGAGGTATACCACATGTTGTGATAGGCACGTGTAGGACTCATGCATCTTGAAAGGTGTGTTGCAGGGGAAAGGGGGCATTGATCATCACAGCAGTGGCGGTATGTCTATAGGTTTTGCATCTGTTGTTATGGCAGGGTCTGTTGCTGCTTTGAGTTGGTGTGTCCTGTCTGTGACGAGTTTGCTTTTGATGATGAACTTGGTGAGTTTGGGGGGTTGTTTGAAGGCCAGAAGAGGGGGTTCAGGAAAGATTTCTTTCAGGATGTGGTCCCCATCAAGTATGTGTTGTCATTGTTTAATGATACCCTGTATGGGTTCCAGAGTGACATGGTTGATGTCAACTAGGACGTACAGTTGGAGGGTATTTTTTTTCCAGTATTGAAGTAGGTTCTCTCGAGGTATTTGGGTGCCCCATTCCATGATGCAATCTACTTCTCTGGTGCAGTGTCCATATTTGGTAAAGGTGAAGGTAAAGTTTTTAAGTGCGTTAAGGTGTATATCCTGGACTTTCTCTTTGGAGCATATCCTGTGGCATCTGAGTGCCTGGCTGTAGGCAACAGATTTCTTGGTGTGTTTGGGATGGTTGCTGGATCTGTGAAGGCAAGTGTGGTGATCCGTGGGTTTCTCATACGTAGTTGTTTGTAGGGTTCCATTATTGAAGCTGATTATGGTGTCCAGGAAGTTGATGGTGTGGGAGTGTTCTACAGAGAATTTGATGGATTGGTGATGGTGGTTGAAGTTGTGGTGGAAATCTATAAGGGAATTTAGGTCGTCCATCCAGAAGATGAAATAAAAATCAATGTATCTCAGGTATATCACTGGTTTTATGGTGCACTTGGCCAGAAATTCTTCCTCAAGGTCGCTCACGAAGAGGTTGGCATATTGGGGAGCCATCCTAGTACCTATGGCTGTTCCCATGGTTTGGACGAAGTCTTTGTTGTTGAACGTAAAATTGTTATGGGTGAGGATGAAATGGATGAGTTTGGCGATGTGTTTGGGTGGATATTTGAGCAATGTCCATTGTCCTATAGATATTTGAAGCAGGCAAGCAGTGCCATCATTGTGAAGGATGTTGATGTAGAGGCAGGTGACAACATCCATCGTGATAAGGATGGTGATCTGAGGAAGGTTGTTAGTGTTGCAGAGTTTCTGGAGGAAGTAGGTTGTGTCCTGGAGGAAGCTGACCCCTTGTGTGGTGAATGGTTTGATGATGGTTAGCACCAGCTTCCTCCGGGACAATCATACATTTCTTATCAAAGATTAAGATTTAAGGATAATGGAAACTGAAAAGTTATATATAAAATAAAATCATAACATGCTTTCTAGAGATTAAACTTCATTTAGCAGGCTAACAGTTTATCTACAGAAGGTTATCTCACCCCAAATGTCTTTTGCAGCATTTCAACCGAGCCTAACTGAGATCCTGTTTTCATGAATGTAAACTCATTGTCCATTTAATTCCTCAAGTGCAGGATAAAGGGATGTCTCCTTGCCTTCTTCTTAAATCCCCAGAGTTCACAGTCTTTGTACATGGCCAGGTTAACCCCCATGGCCTGTGCTCCTTTCCTGTTGACTCCCTATGTAAATTGGGCTTCCATTGTGTTGGGATACAATGCTTAATCTACCTGGCAGACATCCTTTGTGTCACTCAAAACTCGTTTGTCAGCTCTGCCTCGGACACAGACTTTAAAACATATATTCAGTCCATTTACACATCTCCTTTAATATCATCCACACAGACATCTCACAATGATTAGAGACCTCACGTGACATCATTTATGGATAAATACTACACCAGCAATGTGTGAGTGAGTTTGTCAGGCCCATTAGGAGGTACTGTTACAGAACAGTGAACCCTCTGCCATATCTACAAATGGGCATCTGTGTCCCACTCCTCCATTAACCAGCTTGTAAAGTGGATGCAAATGTAGCCCTCATTCAGGTTAATGACCATTTACTCTGTTATCATTATTCCATCAGTATCCATTCTCTATCCTGGTTTAAGGGATATATAGAACAGATATGCCTTGAATGATTAATAAGTACAGATTACTGCTGGAATAAATTTGTTAGTCTCTAAGATGCCACAAGTACTCCTGTTCTTTTTTCTCCACCTCTGTTTATCCCAAAATATTATCCAGCTAAGAAAAGACAATAAGAAAATGGTTCACAGCAGGTGAGACACTTTGTCTAAGGACTCAGAGATCAGCCAAGGTCGGGAATTCCTCTCCTCAAGAATAGAAACTAAAATGGCTAATAAGAGTATTGTTAATCACTTAGGCAAGAATCTCTCCGAATTTACAGATGCATAAAACCTCTTTTCCCCTCCAACCTAGCTAAAAATAACTCCAAGTTACCAAGCAAGGGTCACACCCTTCTTTCCTATGCAAAGTGTTTTCACTCCAAAGTATAAACTATACATTATTCACCATATATCTGATTTATAAGGAAAACAATCTCTTTCACCAACAATTAGAATCTGTACATTTGTTTGTCTTGTGAGTCAGATCTACATCCTTCTGCATGTGAAAAATGCCTCTTGTTCTACTGTTATACGCAGTGTAGTTGTAGCTGTGTCAGTCCCAGGATATTAGAGAGACGAGGTGGGTGAGGTAATAGCTATTATTGGCCCAACTTCTGTGGGTGACAGAGACAAGCTTTCAAGTCACCCGGCGCTTTTCTTCAGGTCTCCTGTAGACCTCTGTGTGATCTGTGGGCTCGAAAGCTTGACTCTCTCACCAACAGAAGCAAGTCCAATAAAACAGTGGTTCTCCACCAGGGGTCCACGGTCCCCTGGGGGTCCGCGAGCCCTTTCAAGGGGTCCGCGGGGCCCCGCAGCTGAAACCCAGAACCCAAGCCCTAGCGCCCCCTGTGGGGCTGAAGTTGGGAGGCACGGGGCTAAATCCCAGAGCCCCAAGCCCTGGTGCTCCCTGTGGGGCAGAAGCCCTGAGCCCAGCGGCACAGTTGGGGACCTGGAGGACATTGCCCCCACCCCAGACTGCAGCACAAGAGCACTGCAGTCCCGGGAGTCAGCTCCGCACCTCCCCACCCCCAGCCCAACTCCTCTCCCCACCCCCTGGCCAGGTCAGAGGCGGGAAGCCAGAGCCAGGCAGTGTGGCAGCTGCTGCTCTGGCTGGTGCCATGCGTCCCCTCATCTCCTGCTGTTGCCCTGGGTTGAAGTTGCTCCTCAGCTCCTAGTCCCCTTTGCTCCCACAGAGGCAGCCAAGTAAGAGCCCCCCAGGTGGGGAGACCCGGCTCCATGGCTAGCAGACCCCTCCAGGAACAGGGACCACAGGGGAGCCCTCCCAGCACACCCCTAATGACCCTCTACCTACACCCTGAGGCTATGCCCTCCCTGCACCCTGAGCTACCCCATCTGCACACAGCCCTAGCTACCCCCCTCCTTGCACCCTGAGCTACCCCCCTACCCACACACAGCCCCTAGCTACATCCGTAGGCACTGACTCCATGGGTGCTCCGGGGCTGGAGCACCCACAGGGAAAAATTGGTGGGTGCTCTGCACCCACCGGCAGCTCCCCGCCCCACCCCCCTGCCCCAGCTCACCTCCACTCTGCCTCCTTCCCTGAGCGCGCCGCAGCCCCGCTTCTCCCCCTAGCTCCCAGTGCTTGCCACCGCAAAACAGTTGTTTCGTGGCAAGCGCTGGGAGGGAGGGGGGGAAGAGGGAAAACGCGGCCCGCTCTGGGAAGAGCTGGGGCCGGGGCAGGGAGGGGGCGGAGTTGGGGCGGGGACTTTGGGGAAAGGGTTGGAATGGGAGCGGGGCAGGGGTAGAGTCAGGGCAGGGCCGGGGGCCAGCACCCACTGGCACCGGGAAAAGTTGGCACCTATGGGTACGTCCTCCCTGCACTCCGGGCTACCCTGCCTGCACACAGCCCCTAGCTATGCCCTCCCTGCACCCTGAGCTACCCCCCCTGCCCGCAAACAGCCCCTAGCTACCCCCTCCCTGCACCCTGAGCTGTTTTCAAACTTTTTGAGCTAAGCCCCTGACCTTTGAGTTATAATTTTTGGTTGCCCCCGACCCCAACCCAGACAGGCTGGGTGGCCTGCTTAGGTGAGTTAGGGGGTGGAGGTGGCACTCCCTCCCTGGACCCTGCCATGCGGAGGTGGCTCGAGCCCCGCAGGCCCTTGCCCCCCCCCAAAATAGAAGTCAAACTATGTCTATGCTTGAGGGCCCTGCCCCAAGCCCCCCCACCCCACCCCTGCTAGGCCCTGGAGTTTTTATAGTATGTTGAGGGGGGCCTCAGAAAGAAAAAGGTTGAGAACCCCTCCCCCACCTTGTCTCTCTTGTTCTATTGTAAGTCCTAAATAAGGTGAAATGCATGTGTACAATCAAAGAGCGTATGGAATATGTCCACCAAATTTAGAAGAGTATAAGGATTTTTGTTTGTTTTTATCGTAAATAATTGTTGCGCTCTAGAAGTAATGGAAATTGTGCGGTATAAGGAAGGAGAAATGTTAAAAGACATAAACCAGAGTATAACTCTGGGATAAGTAAGAGAAATCGCTTAATAGAGGGGATCTGAATTGATAGTCAGGGCTAATAATGAAATACAATCCTTGAAATTAATCAAACTTAAAAAGCCTCCGATAAGAAATGGATTGAAGACGTTTGTTTTACACCAACGCCATCTACTGGATACCAGTGAAAGCATCAAAGAAACAGAAAGCTAAAACCTAAGCACTCACTTGGCATGTGTACAGTGGGAATAAGAGGTTTGCCACTTCCTACAAGCCCTGAAACCAGAGTCATCATAGGCTCAGGAGAGTTGACTGAACCTAACACAAGAAGCTGCAGAAACCCAAGTGCAACCAATGCCTGGAGCTATAAAATCTAAGTGGCACCTGGACAAATTCATAAATTGAGCCTCTTTCACAGGTTCTCTCTTCAAGGGAGTGTCTTCACTTGTAGGAATCAATTCCTACGCACCGCTGCCACATTCTCAGGAAATCCCTCACACTCTTCTGGTAGCGGCTCACAATGGCTGCTTGTGTATCTCAGCTCCACTTCCCGGTATCAACATTGCCTCAACAGCCCCAAACCTATACAGCCAAACACCACAGGTTTTCCAAAGACCCATATGTTCTCAGCCCCTCTGCCAATGATGCTGGCTTTGATACCCTATTCATCTCCTGCTCCAGTGCCCATCTCCATGCCTATGCCCTATCTGAGGAATACCCACTGCATCTCAATTCACCAAGTGATCACCCTCCTCACATTGAAGTCCCTCCTCAAAGACTCACTTCTTCGGCAATGCCCCAAAAGAGGAGAGCCAAACCACCTAGGGAAAAACATTCTGACTCGCAGTGTGTCCTGAATTCTCAGTTTCCATTAGACAGTAAGCTTTCTGGGGCAGGGACTCTCTTCCGTCTGCACCTTGTGTAGCACCAACCACATTACCACTGCTTTACAAGTAACAACACAGAATGTAGGTACTGCTGGCACACAACCCTAGGAACTCTCTTTTATTTTCAATTACCCTTTTAAACCCAGCATTATCTGTACTCTTGTTCAGATCACTCCCTGCGGAGCAATACTGTCACCTTCTCTCTTCACCGCTCTTCTTCTCTGTTCATTTGTTATAACAGAGTGTTCACTGGAAATAGAGCATTGATACATCAGGGAAATCTCAGTGACCTCATCTGTTAAAAACATGTCTCTTGGCTTACTTTTAACAACTGGAGCTGCTAATTTTTTTTGGGGGGGGGAATGGGGAGGGGAATAAAGGTCAAACATACATCCCTTTTCTTATGTCCTTTATTTTTATATGTAATACTAATACAAAATAATTTGTACAAAGGCTAAAGTAGGTATTGCATAGAAGGAACACCGGTGTGAACGTAACTTGGATGGAATGGCACATTAGGTTCTAATAGCTACCACACGGACAAATATTCTGGGTCTGCAAGTGCATTTCTGGTATAAAAATATCTCCATGTTTCACACAAGAGCTAAGTGACGAAGCCAACAAATTAAGTTTAAAAGGAAATTATTTCAGGACACTAATTGTGCCTTATTGCATTCTGCTTCCCCCCAATTCCCTTTTACACACAGACCACATTGCCAGAAATATATTTGTTGGGAAAACGTCCTTTTTCTCCTTGCCATCTTTATTCCAATAAACCACAGCATCTTTGATGCAATACAAATGATATGCTGAGTTTGTCTGAATGTATGGTATCAAAAATACTGAGTGGATGAGTTACATTACACTCTCCACTTGTGACTTTCAAATGCGCTTTTCGGCATATTATTCTACTACAGATACATTGTTGGAACTCAGTCACTCAATGCAACATGCACAAGATAAAACTCTAAAGGCAACTGACGTTCACTTGAGTATAATTGTGACTTGGTTTTAATACCTACTATTCAACCTACCAATGGACAAAGAGTGCACTTTATTTACACCAGCACTATCTATCACAGCTATCCATGTTGGGCAATGGGTCACCAAATGTTATCAATTTGATATTTGGTTTTAGGTGCTAAAGGCACCTACATTTCTATTTGGTGTATCATCTTCAGTTCCTCAACCCCCTCCTCTCTCCCCTTTAACACAGCCATGACTAGGGGGCTGTCCATCATTTAGGTAACTAATTTTTCAGTGATTTCCAAGATCCACCTACCCTTGCAACACTTTGTAACACTGAGAAGAACACTCAAAAGTAAGGACTCATCCAACCCCTAATGAGTTACATGGTTTATGGACAGCTCCTAACTGTGAAGCACTGATCCTCCCCCCTCCCTACCTAGCCAAGGCCCTATTACAAGTATTTCCCTAAGCCTCCCACAATTTTGCCCTACCCCTGGAAAACACCCTCCTGGCAGCCAATTCCCTGCCTCTGTCCCTCCCAGTGTCCCCATTTCTCTCTAACTCCATGAAGGTTCAAACTCTTATTCTGACAGTATTCATTTCAGGACAAGCCTTCCTTCCCAGTTTGACAGTCAAAACAACTGGCATTGGTGAAGCAAATCAAGTGGGTATCTTGTGTTGGGGGACTTGTTCCAGGCAATAGTCTCAACCTGTTTCTGATTCCCCAGTACCAGAAACTCTGCACAGCCTCCCAGCACTACAGCCCCCTAAGGGTATGTTTACACTGCAATGAAAAACCCACAGCTGGCCTGTGCCAAGTGACTCAGGTTCAGGCTGCGGGGCTGCTTCATTACAGTGTGCACTTCCGGGCTGAGGCTGGAGTCCGGACTCTTGGACCCTGGGAGGCGGGAGGGTCCCAGAGCTTGAGCCCAGCCTGAGCCCAAAAGTGCACATTGCAATGAAGCAGCCCATAGCCCGAGCCATGCAATCCTGAGTCGGCTGGCACGGGCCAGGAGCAGGTATCTAGTTGCTGTGTAGACATACACTTAGTAACCCCACAAGCCTTAAAAATCTGGCATTTCTAAAAGTGGAACTGGTTAAGTAGCTAAGGGTACAAGCCGAGATCAGCAATAAAGCAAAGATCAGAATTCACTGCGTGTGGATATGGAGATGTAAACCTGGCCAATTGTGCACGTACGCTAGCACACAAAAGTGCACACAGGCTCCTAAAAGTATGGCACCGAAACGCATTTCCTTGACTACATAAGAAATTATTGGGGAGTGAGTTATTTTTTAAATCTCTTACAGTGATGTCAACTACAGTAGAGTGGACTAAACACCTTTAAGCACCTCTGGTTTGTATGTTAACCCAACCTTTTAACAATGAATTCTTACTGTTTCCAGGAGCCTGTCCTCACAGACAATGTATATTGGGCCAAATGAGCATCCCTGCACCACGGATACTTTGGGGTGGGCAACCTTCGGCATGCGGCCCATCAGGGTAATCTGCTGGCGGGCAGCGAGACATTTTGTTTACGTTGACTGGCCGCAGGCACAGCCGCCCCGCAGCTCCCAGTGACTGCGGTTTGCTGTTCCCGGCCAATGGGAGCTGCGGGAAGCGGTGGCCAGCACATCCTCCCGCCCCCACACATTCTTTTGTATGTAACTCCAGCCACTAAGTAAAATTCTGGAGAAAGATTACCCAAGACCCCCAACAAGTCCTCCAGAAAAACACAGAATTTAATTTCCTGATACTTGCAAAGTAAAAGGCGGGGGGCGGGGGAACAGGGGAACACCCCCTGCCACCAACAAAAGAACATCAAAAAGTATTTGGCCCTTCTTTATAAAAGCAAAAGAGGGGTCTAAGCCCAGCCCCCTTTCTTCCCCAAACATACCCTTTAGCGGGTCACTTATTTTTAACCTTTCTGACTGCCTTAATGTACAACAATTTGGAGCCATTTCTTGTCAAGTGAAACATGAAGCGATTAGAAATCTCATCAATGGTCACTTTCTTTAAATTTGCTCCCAACAGCTGCTTTGAGAGCTCCTGTAGCAATTGCTTTAAGCATGTAATTTCAGGGCACTTACTCGGCTACAGTCAAAAGTTAAAGACTTGGCAACGCCATGCCAGAAAAGTGTCTGACTTAACTTTTAGAAGTATTTTGTTTCATTCTCCTGAGGCTTGGAGTCTGAGGTCCTATTGGGATCCAGGAAGTGGGCAGGCGGAAACCTGCCCACTGCTAAAGGACCTTCCCCCAGCCTAAGGGGAGGATCCATAGGACCTGGAAGCCAAATGATTCCAGGGGACAACTAATGAGATACCAGGGACAGGAGTGAGGTCAACTGGGCACCATCAGCTGCCCTGGAAGTCAATGAAACTAAGAATGCGCAGCATCTCACAACTCAGCACCCTGCAAGATCAGACCTGTAGTGCTGAATCTCTGAACCTTAGCCACTTACCCTCTGTCTCATGAGTTTCCTATTTCCCCTACAGAATGAGTCCCTGTTACATTTGGCTAACAGTTTTCTGAAGTAGCCACTGTAATTAATTGTGGAAATAAAATGCACTCTGGCCTTGTTTCTTAATTAGGAATACAGGTAAACATAAAGGGCCAGACTGAGGAAAATAGCCCTGGTTTCTGGACATTATGCACCCAGGATTTGAAAGCCACATGCCTGGAAGTGTAAGCAGTTACCTGTCGTAAAGAAAAAGCCCTTTTCCCTCTTGACAGTTCTGACACGGCTACTGAATTAAATATGGATACACTCTACTGCTATAAGTCTTACCTGCCTCTCTGAAATCCAACAATCAGATTAGCTCCTCTACAGTTTAAGCTTATATATAAAAATTTGGGTGCAAAAAGCACAACAAAATATCATGAATGCAAAATTCTAAAATGACACTTTAAAAAGAAACAAAACTTTGATACAGTTGAACTGAGCTTCATTGATATATATATATATATGCATATATAAATACAAATCAACATTTGTATACACTTAAAATACTTTTACTCAGTATCAGTTTTTATTTAAAAACATGCTAAAAATGTGTAGTTAAATAATCAAAGCAATGTTTTGGAAAAATGCACAGACAGCCATCCACCAATGCAAGCAAAAAAGTGCATTTTTAAACAAGATTGATATCCCTTTCACTAAACAGTCAAAGGACAATTAGTATCTTCTCTGATATATACCAACAAATACAATCTAATGCTTTTTTTATGGCTGGCTTTTGTCACCTTAAGAACAGTATTGCTTTTTCTTTGTTTTCAAAACACAGGTTTTCCCGTTATATGGATTGATATTCAGCTACTGTACTATAATGCTAATTGTTTACTTAATTTGATTAATTCCCTTTCCGTAGTCAGCTAAAGTGAGACTTGACAATACTGTTTGTATAATTATCTCTGTTAATACTGTACTTAAAATGCTAAAAGAATTCATGAAAAAAGAATTTTCAATATCTATCTTGCTATCAGGTCATAAAACATAACTGAGCATTCTACAAAAAATAAGTTTTAAGGGAAGGCAAAATAGTTTTAGTTTTCCACTATGTATTTTGCCTTCATTGTTACTTGTATAAATGCATTTTGCTTTCCTTTTTTTTTTTTTTTTTTTTTTTACAAAAACCAACCACAGATTAAAATGTAAGATTTCAACAGGTACCACTGTGCGACTTTAGAAGGATTAGCATCCTGGTCTTGCTTATTTTTCCACCCTTCTATGTTTGTCTGAGAGAGAAAACATTGGTATTTTACAAGAGAAAGCAAAATAACCCTACCATAATAGATAAAGAAGTAGAGCTATGGATTAAAGATATACATTTTTTAAAATGCAAAAATTCAAAACTTATCATTTTTTTTGAAACTTTGGAGACTATCTTACACATAGCAGCAAATATGCTCAGTGCCAGAGCTCCCATTCTTGACACAGAGTGTCTCAAACGGAGCTCAGACGCACATGGTCCCAATTTTTGTTACAATTAAAGTAAACCAGGTTTTGTCTATATTTTCCCCCTCCTCGTTCCTCAAGTCTTTAAAAGGAAATATGAATGAAGCAGCAGTCACCTATATGGCCAGTGGAAGAATAACTAAAGGGTATACGCAACCAAACAGCTATTTAGGAAGGACAGATTGTATTATCCTGCACCAATAATATGTGCATTATACCCAAATTTTTCAACCTTGAGGGCCTAAAGTTAGGAACCTAATTCTACATTCTAGGCATGTAAATATGTGGCCTGATTTTCAAAGATCCTGAGCCCCTGCAGTGCCACTGACTTCTATGAAAACTGTAGGTAGGTGCTCAACCACTCTGAAAGTTATCTAAAGAAGTGACCTGCCTAAATATCAATTTAGATACCTATTGGTAGGCAGCCAAGTTTGAAAATAGTGGACTAGATTTTCAGGGCCTGACTGTCACTTACATTAATGCCCCTTTACATCACTCTATGTAAAGGGGCCTTAAAGTTGGCATAAAGTACGTTTACACTCACTTCAAGGCCCTTTACTCTGCCGGAGAGGTGTAAAGGTGCTTCGGGTAAATGAGAATAAGGACCTCACATTTGTAAGCATCACTGCACTACTTTGATAGCAGGTGATAAACATCTGTCCACTTCGACAGCTATCTGGGCCCAGCAGGGAATAAATTAACTTTAAAATGTATTTTAAAATTACCACTATAAACTTCTGACTAAAATAAAACCAGAGTGTCCACAAAATGACTGAAGTTTCATTTTCATTCATCCTTTCCTTCGTGAAGCAGCACAATGTAAGAAAGACCTCTGCCAAAAAAAAATATAACAAAAGAAGTCAAGCAGGGGCCACTATGAAAGAAGCAGCATTCAAACTAGAGAGGAATATGTTCAAGTTTTCTAGCAGGAATGTCGGTAGAAATGTGTGTTGTAATGAGTTCTGAACTACCATGTATACATCTGACTTGGAAAACAGAAGACAAAAGTCAACACTGTATGTGCAAAGATACAAACAGGTTCTGAGCACCTATCTGGCAACTGATTTCAGAGTGAAAACGTAAATCACGCCTTTCCCGGTCTCTTGGGACATACGGCACACCATTCCCCCACTTGCCTTTAACCAGCTTTATACCTCCATGGTTGTTCAAAAGCTACCTCGCCAGCCTGGAAAAATTGCAACCATTGTCAAGTAAACGCCTTTCAGGAAAACTGACAATGAGCCAATTGTGCTCCCCTTATGCTGTACAGCACCGTGCATGATAAGCCATCCCATTGAAATCAATGGGACTACTTAGGGAGTAAACTATTACTCAATGGGCCAGAAAGTAAGCCCCTTCCTGGCGCTGGTGAGCAGTTACTCACGTGATACACTTACTCACACTGAATAGTATCATGCTGAAAGTAGTCCCATTTAATGGGCCTACCTGAGGAGTAAGGCGCTACTCATTGTGGATAAAGGCATCACAATCTAGCCCATCGAGAGTAAGGGGTTCACCTTCAGCCCAGTGAGAGTAAGGGCAACCCAATCTGGCCCTAAAGTACTGAGCCACCTCATTGAAAGGACTGTCATCAATATAGTAAGGGTACAAACCCACGGTAGCTCAGAAGATGCAGTTAAATGTAGCCTCCCTAGGGACTTTAGAACAGTCATGTCTTTATTTCCACCTTTTAAACTAATGATAAAAATGTGTCCTTCAAAGATCGCACAGTGGTTCCTGGATTAAAATATGACAGATGTAAAACAAAACAGTAAGAAGTTACAAATCAGGCTACTAAATTCTAAGCTATCTCCATAATAAAAAAGTATACACCATAAGGTACAAAAAGCTGCAAGTGAGCAGCTCTGATTCCTAGGGCTCTCAGTCTGAGTGGCTTTCCCAAGTCTTCCAGTATGTCAGACATGAGCAGTTTGAGACTTATCAGAAGACTTCAAAGAATTCTCTCTAGAAGTTAATCACATATCTGTTACATTATCCTTGCATGTCTAACAACAATTAGTAGAGCAAAGCATTTTCTTAAATAAAGTTAGGGAAAAGTTTAATAGATCTATGAATTAGTGTAGAAAATTGATTTGTTTTTATTATTTTTCTTTTTCTTCTTTGGCAAATAAATGGCAAATGCAAAACAGAAACAAAAAAGTAAGTCAAGTAGCAAGTTGTGCTAGTAATCAGTCTAGTAATGATGACGTAGATTGATCGGTGGGATGAATGCCTTCAGCAGAGCAAAGCTTGATTTTTCTTTTCGGTTGTTTTGCTTTGTTTTTAATGGCAAGACAGAAGTGTAGATGCAGTTAACACTTTTGAAGATTTAGGCATCATATTTTTTACCAGTCCTATGAATCTGCTGGAACAGTGTCATGGAGAAGGCCATGCCAAGTATCTGAAAGAAAGCAAATATTATGGGATAGCTATAATAAAACCTTCAAAACTGTGCTGATGGTATTTTATCTGAGGGTGTCTGAATGTTCTGACACCCAACACTAATAAAATTCCTCCAGCCAAGACTTTCAGCAGTGATTAGTGATTTTGGGTGCCCAACATCAGACCCTTAAAGAGGCCTGGCATTCAGAGGGCAGGTGATCAAAATTTGCTGAAAATATATCCCCCTTTAAGGTGCCTCAAGCAGGGTTTCCATAAATCACTGTCACTTTTGAACATCTTGTCCTAGAGGTGTGCCATGTTGCAAGTTAGCATCAGAAAATCAAAAGAACAGCAAGAAAATCACCTGAGGCCAACATACAACACACACAGTTGTACAGTAAGAGAGACACAGTTATTAGGCCTATTCTCTTTTTTAAACTGCAAAAAGAAAACATCAGGCCTGACTCATTTTTTTATTGGAGCCTGTTTGGTCGCTTCTGAATTACTCTTTTTCCATAAGACTGACAAGTACAGGGGTTGTCATAAAAAGTCCATATTTGCAACAGATTACACAGTTACCAAAGGGCCAAGTACTGCAAATCATACAATGGGTTTGCACACAGGGTAGCTGATGATCAAATTTGGTCTCAAGTTATATGCTATAAAGTGTAAGGGAAAAATCATGCCATCTCAGATAGCACATTGTGGTTTAAATGGAGGTAATTGCTGGTTTGATTTAAGTGTCAACCACTGCAGTAGTGATAATGCAACAAAACACTGAACTTTCATCTAGAATACTTCAACTCAACTACCTGTTCTTATTTGTGAAGACTAGGAAAGCTGGCCAATCTGATGGGGTTGCGAGGCTTTGTTCCTTGATATCTGAGGTTACTCTAAGCATTTCCCACCTTAAGTCACAAAATATTGTGACCCTCCTTGGATCTCTAGCAAGGTGCTCAAAGGTTTCGATAGCTCTGATAACACCTAACCACTGTAAGAGTCATGAAAGAAACTGAAATAGTTTCCAAAATCTTCTTTGTCACACAAGGTGCCATGAAGGCATAAAACTGCTGGTCTTTTAAAAGCACATCTCTCATTCTTCAGTTACCAGACAATAGGGTAGAGCAGGCAGGTTGCTGCTTTTTTCCAAAGCACAGAAGTTACCCTAAAAACCTACTGAAGTTAATGGAGAGTTCGCTTTTTTTTAAACTAACCTGTACAGCTCAATCACCATAATTTCATTCTATATTCTATAACATGGTTTTATGGCTATAAAAAGCAGATTAATTCTCTAATTCAATTCTATAGGACTTTCCCCCTATGTGTTTAAGTAAAATAAACATTTTTAAAGTATGCTAATTTCACAAGCAGCAGACATGAGTGAATCTCTATGGATGGCCACCATTGTGAATTCAGTGTTCCTCACTGCCACTTACAAGTGACCCTTGAATGTCAACATGCACATAACTAGAACATCCCCGGACATCATAATTTTCAAAATAGAGACAAAGTAACCTGTCCTTTAGAGACAGGTAAGCAGCCCTATTTGGCTTAAAGCTTGGAAAAGAAATCTGAATTGCTATGAAAATTAGTAGAGGGTCCTGTGGCACCTTTAAGACTAACAGAAGTATTGGGAGCATAAGCTTTCGTGGGTAGGAACCTCACTTCTTCAGATGCAAGAAGTGAGATTCTTACCCATGAAAGCTTATGCTCCCAATACTTCTGTTAGTCTTAAAGGTGCCACAGGACCCTCTGTTGCTTTTTACAGATTCAGACTAACATGGCTACCCCTCTGAGATATGAAAATTAGGTCACTTAGAAGCAGCTGGACCAATTTTGTCCTCAAAACATAGGGAAAATATTTTGTCCAAGTTTAAGACCAAATATGGGTCGTATGCAGCTATCCTGCCATCTAGGTCTTTTTATGGTGTCTGAGTGCCAACTGGGTCAAAAGTAGGAGGGCTGGAAACCAGAGTTAATCATGCAGTGTCATCTTAACAGCACTAACAGTGGTGTTATAATAATTATTTTGCATCTGAAAGCACGAGTTCTGCCAGAGGAACAATTATAGCTATTCATGCCCTTAATGGCGGAGTCCATGAAAGGATGAAAAATGCCAGTTCTCACTATTCCCCAAAATCAAAATATATAATTTGATTCAACAAAATGAAGAATTAGGGATAGTTCCTGATTTCATCTAACAGGAAGGATAAATCCTCTGAAACGCCAGGGTCCAGCAAAATTGTAAGCTAAGTTCCAGATTCGAAGCTCTCAAATTCAAACTGGGACCTTGGCTGCTTGGTGTAAGGGGCCAGGCAACACTTTTTGGCATGATAAAGATAACTACGATAGTAGTAAGTTAGGGGCTACATGTAAGATTATAGTATCATCAATACCTGCATTATGAGGATACACATCCCAACTGTCCCGAGAACATGCTTATTATCCTCAAACCACATTTTAACTTTCTCGTAACAACCCTGAAAGAGAAAAAAAATTCTAAGTCTTGCCCATTTCTTGTGTGCACTTAAAAAAAAAAAAAAAAAAAACAAGTTAAACTGAGCAAGCATTACCGTTTTCCACACTAAATCAGTAGAATTCCGTCCACAATCTTGGGAATTTTCCATACAGCATCGGTCTGGGACGACGTTTGTCCCCAGGACAGGGAACCAATCAGTATAATCAGTAACCCCACAGCAATGCATCTACAGGCAAAGTAAAAAAAGGACCATAAACAGTCTTCACCAACAAACTTTTAAAGAAGTGTTACTTCTCTTAACCCACTGTCGGTTTCTTCACATATACACCTCATATTTTGCACTTAGATACCACCTCTCACCTGGAGATCACAAAAAGCATTGACAAATATTCAATGCATCTCACAAATAGCCCTGTGTGGAAAATAAGTTTTATTATATCCATTTTAGACACACACACAAACCAAGACACTGGAACCTGTGACCACTAAGTCAGTGGCATACCTGGGAGTGGAAGCCAGTAGTCCTGAACTCCCATATCTCTGCTCTAACCACCAGAAAACAGTCTGCCAACCAAAACCTCATCTGCAACCACTTTCACTTAAACCCAGAGTCTTTGCTACTTTCAGATCCCAAGTGGCATTTCAGGGTTTGTGGTTGTAATCCTAACACATCAACTCCTTTTCTTCCTTTATTATTCCTATACAGATCATAACCTCCTCTAGTGGTATTTCTGTCACATAGCTAGTCCCAATGGATCTCATGAAGAACATCTTACTTTTATACAGCACCTTTCATCCCAAAGAAAGGCCTAGGCACTTTATGAATGTAAAGTGATATACAAATATCTGACTGGTATCAAATCATGTACTTGCCAGTTATGGGACAAGACAGAAAATATTGTTAACAAAATGATGTCCAGCTAATTTTTTTTCAAATAAAGAAAATATGTTACCTCTGCCTGAATGATATTCCATGCGTTCTTCAGCCCCACATTATTTTCTGTATTGTAAAGCTGAAGACCTTCTTTCAAATCCTTCTTTGCATTCTCATTGACCTATTTCCCATCAAAACAAAACACAGCCAGCACTGGTTAAAGGGCAGTATCCCACATGTAGACTTGTAAACATACACTGCCTTTACCACCCTGGGACGTACATATTGACAGATATCTCACCTGAACATCATTGAGCAGAATCCCCACCTTTAGACCCAAACTCCATTTCACTTTACAATGCGAGGTGTCTGCTGTGGATGCCAATTGCCTGTGAAGCTCTAGTTTTCCTCCTTGCCCAATTCTGGATTTAGTATTGATTGAATTATTTTGGAGTACGGACGTGTAACAAAAAAGCACAGAGAGGAACCAAGCAGCCTCCTCTCTGCTAATTTGAATTTATGGAGCTATCCTATCTCCTAGAACTGGAAGGGACCTTGAAAGGTCATTGAGTCCAGCCCCCTGCCTTCACTAGCAGGACCAAGTACTGATATTTGCCCCAGATCCCTAAGTGGCCCCTTCAAGGATTGAACTCACAATCCTGGGTTTAGTAGACCAATGCTCAAACCACAGAGCTATCCCTCCCCCCCAACTCAAATGAAACTGGAGCTTGTAAATTAATTGAGTGCTGCTAGGGCCTGATTCTGTGAGGTAATAATTTGCCATTTTTTTTCCATTTAAAAAATGTATGGAGGTGGGAGGGGAGGTGAAGAAGGTGACAGATAACATGCGTCACCTCCATAGACATGTGCTACATAATCACATGCAACATGCATGTTGTGCACACACATATAACAACAACATTACGCTTCTCTTCACTGTAGATTTAACTCAAGTTATTACTCAAGTGTTGCCTCTATCTTGAGGGCCATCTACACACAAAACCTAATAACTCAAATGTGGTGCTGTTTTTCACTCGAGTTGGCTGGTCCACGGGGCCGGGTGGGGGAATAGGTTACAGAGGGCGTTAGTACAGCTTGTCAACTGCTAACACAGTCATTCTGTGCTGCGAATCCAAACACTCTGTGAAGCTTGTGTGTAATTTTGCAGTGTGACTGCTCTCCCTCGAGCTAGCCTAACTCGAGAGGAGTTAACTCAAGCATACATAAGTTGAGTTAAATCTGCAGTGAAGTTAGACACAACCATGTCCAACTACAAATTTCAACATTCTTTCCTACCAAGAATCAGAGTCTGACCTATTTCATTTGTTAAGGTCATAAAACCCAAGAGTCCCAGCCTCGTTGTAATAATTTGCGCCTTTTAGCTGTACATCTCAAAGTGTTTCATAATCATCAATAAACGAATCAGCATACGAAGCCATGGGAGAGAGGGAAATATTATCATCCCCATTCTACAGATAGGGTACATGAGGCACAGAGAAGTTAAGGCCAAGATTTTCAAATGTGTCCATGAATTTCAGGGGCCAAAGTTTATGGGTGTCCAACTTGACTCCCTTACAGCCTGATTTTCAGGGATGCTGAGCACCGGAAGCTCCCACTGTCTTCAAGCAGAGCTTTGAATGCCTAGTACCTCTGATAAAAAGGAGGTCTCAAGTTTTATATCCAAATAAGTGGACAGCTTTGAAAACATGGATCCAAACAACTGGCCCATGATTTCAGAGGGAGACAGTGACTGAGCTGAAATTAAACACACGAGTCCCAAACTACAATGGTCAAATATGCGACAAAACCATTTCACTCTGATTTCATTAAATTTAGAAAGGCTATGTCTGTGCTGCAATCATGGGATGTGAGTGGAGCTTGAGTAGACATACCCAAGCTAGCTTTCACCTTGCTAGCTTCGATACTGGAGCAATGAACCCAACTTCCCCGAAAGGGTTCTGAATCTTTCTGAAGACCTTGTGCATCAAAGTAAGCTCAGGTTCCAAATGTTCCTGCCCCACAGGACTCCATCCACAATTTATCAGATGCTAGCTTGTGCTTGAGAACTTCCAATCTCTCATGTCTTCTGGGCTAGCCAGTAACCCCCTCCCAGTCTCTTCAAGGGATGACTGGCTGGCTTGTTACAGTTAGGCTCTAGAAGGCAGCCAGATGATCTGCTCCCTGCTATCTTCTGTCATTGTATGAGGTCAGTAAGGAAGATCTGCTCCTCTGAATACCCAGGATGTCCTTAGGGAGCAAGCTGCCTGCCTATCGCCCACTCAACAGTGAAAAGGTTTCAGCATGCCCTGGCACTGCAATGCACACTCACCCCATTCTGGCTAGGCAGAATGCAGCATGCTAGCAGGGAATGTGGGGACTATGGGGATGAGAAAGGGACTTGTCTTTCCACTTCCCCTGCCTGCGAAGACAGAAGGTGGTGAGAATGTGAGAGCTGGCCTGAAGAAGCCACTGGGGAGGTTATCCAGCCACTCTCTGACGACATTGGTGATGAAGGGGGAGGGTTACAAGAAATTAAACTTCACAAGGAGACAGCAAAAAGCTCAGCTGTGGAGACTGCAGGCCTACGAGAGAGGGGCAAAATGGAGGTCCCAGCTTTTGGTTTCAGCTGGAAACTGCAAACCTCAACAGCTCTGCCTCAATCCACACAGAGAACCCTTCCACCTTAATCACTCATTACTCTCAGCCAACATGCGGAGGAGGCACACATAAAAATGAAGATCACAAGGTTAAAACAATTTCCATTGAGAAGAGTAAGAAGAATCTAAGCATCTTGGGGCTGGTCCACACTAACCCCCCACTTGGAACTAAGATACGCAACTTCAGCTATGTTATTCACGTAGCTGAAGTCGAACTATCTTAGTTCGAACTTACCGCGGGTCCACACGAGACAGGCAGGCTCCCCCGTCGACTCCGCCTACTCCTCTCACGGAGCAGGAGTACTGGCGTCGACGGCGAGCACTTCCGGGATCGATCCGAGATCGATTTATCTCGTCTAGACAAGACGCGATAAATCAATCCCAGCAGATCGATTGCTTACCGCCGGACCCGGAGGTAAGTATAGACGTACTCTTGGTTTAGCAAAAGCAAACAAAAACCAGCTTAGCTGCCAGGAGTGATAAACTAATCTACGGGGTATATTTGCTTACCTTGTCCATATAAACAAAGAACAAAATTAGTAATATCAGCTCTGCCAGGAGAATTATCAGCAGAATGATGAAAAACTAGAACAAAGAGAAACAAAACATGTATATACACTTCCTGAATAAAGAACAAGTTCAAGCATGCTAGACATGGGCCAGTGGCCTTGACAAACCAGCTTTAAAACACAATTTCTGCAGTGCAATACAGACAGGGGGTGTTACAGGAAACCCATGAGAATTCCAAATATTTCATGTGAAATCATGATGGTTGAGAGGACTGCTCTTAGCTATTTGCCCTACACAGAACTTTTTTATGCAGCATATATTTCACATCATTTTCCCCTAATGAATTATCCCTTCCATAATCTAGCCATCCATCTGTTATCCATTTGGGAACCCACAGAACTCATCATTTCAAAGAACTTCATGAGCATTTTAAACATTACTTAGTAGGCAGATGATATTCAGTACATATATATACATATACATATGTAAATGTATTTTATAGTCTGTGATAGTTTGCAATTTAAATCCCAGGAACATATCCTATCCTTTACTCCCCCTACCTCTTCCCAACCTGAAGCAAAATTTACAAATTAGATTTCAAATTACAAAAGTATATTAATGATATTATTATTCTCCATAACTTCTGCACTATTGTATTTCCATTTTTCCGGCCTAAGCTTTCCTTAGACAGGGGTTCAAGCCTAGCTGATGTCCTCCCCATTCCAAGTGTAAGGGCTGATCTACACTAAAGCTGTAAGCTGATCTAAGTTATGCTATTTCAGTTACAAAAGTTACGTAACTGAAGTTGACATAACTTAGGTCTACTTTCAGCGGTGTCTACACTGCCCTGTGTCGATGGGAGGTGCTCTGCCACCGATTTACCTTCTGCCTCTTGGGGAGGTGGAGTACAGACATCAACGGGAGAGCGCTCTGCCATCAATTTAGCTTGTCTTCACCAGACCCACTAAATCGACACTGCTGCATCGATCGCAGCAGTGCCAATTTAGCCAAAAGTATAGACAAACCCTAAGTGTAAACCTGTCTTTAAGTGATGTTTATAGGGTGACGAGATGTCCCGGTTTTATAGGGGCAGTCCCGATATTTGGGGCTTTTTCTTATATAGGCTCCTATTACCCCTCACCCCCTGTCCCGATTTTTCACACTTGTTGTCTGGTCACCCTATGTTTATGTCACACTGGTTTCATCTCTTGACTGTGCAGTTCACTGGAGCACAGACAGAGAAAGCAGACAATTCCAGCATATTCCTCAGTATGTTCATCAAAGTAAACCCAAACAAAAAACCTGCTGCCACAAAGACAAATTTTCCCTGGTGCAGGAACAAATTCCCAGCAGATAAACTTTAACTGCATTTGACTATTTTTTTGTGTGCAAAAATTATATTTTTCAAATAAGGATCTCAAAGCACTTTTCAAATCTTAGTAATAGTTTGCAGCAAATCACTATGGTGTGTCTATACTGCAATCAGTGTGATTGCAGCATGTGTAGACACACCTGAGTTAGCTTTGATTTAGCTAGCTTGAATAATAATAGCAGTAAAGCCACAGCAGCACGAGCCCTCGGTATGTTCTCCAGCAGCTAGCCTATGCTGCCATGGCTTCACTGATATTCTTATTTCAGCTAGCTAGATCAAAACTTGCTCGGGTATATCTATATGGGCTGTAGTCACACTTCTGATGGCAATGTAGACATACCCTACTGTGGATCTAAACATGCTCAGTCATGGAAACACACTTACCCACTCTGGTTGCTTCCCAAAGTGTGAGCACTAGTATTTGTTACTACTTTTAATGACCAACAGAGGTCTCAAATGCACCAACAGACCAGACACATCCAGGGTTTTAAGGGCAGTATGGACAGGGGTGGCATTTTTGTAGAAATTTTGGTGGTACCCAGAACCCGCCCCTGCCCAAACTCCACCCTCCCCAAACTCCGCCCCCCCCACCTGCCCAAGGCTCTGGGAGGGAGTTTGGGTGAGGGAGGTGGTCTGGGGTGCAGGCCCTAGGCTGGGGCAGGGGATTGGGGTGCAGGCTCTGGGGAGGGAGTTTGGGGATGGGAGGGGTGCAGGGGTGAGGGCTTATGGGGTGTGGCTGCAGATGAGTGGTTTGGAGTGTGGGAGGGGCTCAGAGCGAGAGTAGGGTGTGAGGGCTCTGTCTGGGGCTGGCAATGGGGGGCTTGGGGTGTGGGAAGGGCTCAGGGCGAGAGTAGGAGTGTGGGGGTGAGGGCTCTGGCTAGGACTCGGGATAAGGTGTTTAGGGTGCTGGAGGGGCTCAGGGCTGGGGTAGAGGGTGTGGTGGGGGGTGAAAGCTCTGGCTGGGGGTATGGACTCTGGGGTGGGGCAGGGCTGGGGATGAGTTTGGGGTGCAGGCAGGCTGCTCCGGGACAGGGGCCAGAGAGGAGGACTCCCCCCAGGCCTTTCCCTGCCAGCAGCAGCAAGCTCTGGGGGAGGAGCCCCCCTTTCCTGCCCCCCCAGCAGCACACTGTCACTGCATGTGCTTCTAGGGCTCCTCTCAGGTCTGAATATTGCTGGTGCCCAAGCACCACATGGGTATGGAACTCGCTGCCTATGAGTATGGACTACAGGGGTGTGAAGGCACCCCTGTACAGATGCTGTGGGCGCGAAGTAAGAGGTTTCTAGTTTGCGTTAACGTAGTCATCTTCCAACAAGACTACAGTAATGTGAAGTAGCAACATTTTCGCTTGCGCCCACAGCATGCACACAGAGTACACCTCTACCCCGATATAACGCGACCCGATAGAACACGAATTCGGATATAACGCGGTAAAGCAGCGCTCCGGAGGGCGGGGCTGCACATTCTGGCAGATCAAAGCAAGTTCGATATAACGCAGTTTCACCTATAACACGGTAAGATTTTTTGGCTCCCGAGGACAGCGTTATATCGGGGTAGAGGTGTAGTTATAACGCAGCACTTTGGTGTACGTGACTATTCATGCCCCACTGTCCGAACGGTGGAGCAGTGTAGACAAGCCCTTAATCCCTTTGTTATTACCTTCTGAGGCAATTTCAAAACATAAAGAGACAATGGCAAATAGTTTTTAGCAATACATTTAGATTTTGCATTTTAAAAATGAATTCTAATATGAAGAGAAATATTTTCATGATTTTTTTTTTAATTTCAGCAGAGAGGATTTGTTTAAAAAGGAAACATTTCTCTACACTATTAGAAACACAAACAGCAGCACTGCAGCTAATAGTATGAGTCTTAGAGAGTAAAATTAACTAGTCTGTTTTCACTGCCTAAGCCGAATGAAACACAAAAAATAAAGAAACAGCATAAATAGGGAAGAGTAAATTATATCTGCACATTTCCCCCAATTTTAATAACCTGAAGTGATGTTAAGCAACATAGGTAGATTTTATTAAAGAACTTTTTTTTTTTAATAAAAAAATTCACATTTATATGATAACATCACTGCCCCTTGGACTTAGGAACCCCTAAATAACTTGGAACCTGGCTCTCTCCTCACCTGAAGATATTGGACTTCCAACCAGCAGAAGTGACTAAGCTGGAGTCCTATTGGTTTAAACAGGAAGGGGCTGCCGGCAGAATCTAGAATTCACTTGCCAGTTTAGGCCCATCAAGAGTCCAGAATTATTAACCTGCATGGCCCAGTGGAGATCAGAAGTGTTAACTTTTGGGGCACAGTGTATTTTCTCGGCCTTTGAAAAGGGGAAGGGTAAAGACTGATGGTGGATTATTGGAGTAGTTATCATTAATGCTTCCAGGACAATTCTTCTAATGTTGAAATTTCTGGATGAATTGCTTGCCTGGCAGTTGTTTTGTGCTTAACTGTACACTGAGGATTGTTCCTGGTTTGTATTTCATGTTTAATTTATTGTAGTACCTAGACAGGGAGAAATGTTTATAAAAATAAATAAATCTAGTGACATATTTGAATAAAACCAAACAGTGGTATCATTCCACTATATAACTATCACTACCCAATTCCACAGGAGGAGGATTTTTAATTTACCCTATAGAGTTTAATAGAGAATACCTGCTACAGAATTACATACATTGGTTTTAAAAGTCAATAGAAACATTATTCCCTAATACATTCTTTCCCATACAGGTCACTTTTAAAGTAAGCAGTGAAGTAGGAGTGTGTATCCATGGTAAAGATCTTCATTCACAGAGTCATAGATTCCAAGGCCAGAAGGGACTGCTGTGATACAGGAGGTTAGGCTAGATGATAACACAGGCCATAGACTTTCCTCAAAAATATTTCTGTTTGATCTACAGCATATATTTTAGAATTTAAAAACTGTCAGTGATGGAGAATGCACCAAAACTCTTGGTAAATTGTTCCAATGGTAAATAACCCACACTTAAAAATGGACACCTTATTTCCAGTACAGGGGACTTACACTTAAAAGGAGGCACTTGTTTTCCTTGATAGCACCCAGACATCCCAAAAAGCCGGTTACCATGATGATTGTACCAATGGCAATGACAAGGTTGGCAGCCGAAAATGATGGAAAGCTGGGAGAAAATGTGGCGAAGTTTCCTTGTGACACCGACAGCCATATTCCCACGCCCAACAGTCCACAGCCACATAACTGCAAAGAGAGAGAAAGGCAGAAGCCAACATTAAAAAAGGGGAATATTTCAGTTTCCAAACAGGAAAGTAGTTTGTGGGTTTTAAACGAGTTAAGTGATCAGCCGTAACACTTCATTGCTTGGTGCTAAAAGAATGTGAAATTCAATTTCTTACTTGCAGAATTGCCTTACCCTAGGTTACCACTCAAAACAAACATACGGCAGGGTTCTCGCTCTCTCTTTTTAAGAATTAATGAGCAAATCCCACCATTGCCCCTGCAGTGGGGCTCCAGACAGTGGGAGAAGGTGTAGTTTTGATGCACAAGAGGAAGAACAGAATTTGAAGGAATGATACAGGGATTCACATACCCTCTGCTCGTGCAGGGCCGGCTTTAGGTTTTTTGCTGCCCCAAGCAAAAAAAAAAAAAAATGTTGGCTGTCCCCCGTCCCAGCCCTGGGCTCCTCGCCGCACCCCCCTGCCTCCCCAGCCCTGGGCTCCTCGCCGCACCCCCGACCCGCACCCCCCTGCCGCCCCAGCCCTGAGCTCTCCCCCCCCAACCAGTGCGGCACCCCCCTGCCGCCCCAGCTCTGGGCTCTCTCCCTCCCCCCCTACACACACCCTGCCGCCCCAGCTCTGGGTTCCCCCTACCCCCCCACCATTGACCCCCACACACACCTCCTGCCGCCCCAGCCTGCTCACCCCCGCCCCCCACCTGCACCCTCCTTCCGCCGCAGCCCTGGGTCACTGGTAACTCGCTCCCAGGGCAGGTCATTCAGCAGGAATTTTAGATGTGCACAGAACACAGACAGGATTGGTTCCCATATGGTTACAGAACTGCAGTCAAGTGGAACAATTTTCAGCTTGTGTGACTGGAGGATATCTGGATGCATATTATAAGACTGTTCTACATAAATGAGGAAAAGTCTTTGTATGGGGAATTTGCCAATGCAATATCATTGTCTTCCTTTTAAACAAACAGAAAAAAGGCAATGGCTGTTGAAAATAGCAATTCCAGTCCTAATAACCACTGGGAAGCATTTCTTGCTCAATTTTATCCTACTTTTTCTGCAGCAAGTTACAGTGGATCAGTATATTTGATTTGGGAGAAATGAAGTAACAGCTGCCCAAACTGAGCTTGAGCACTCCTGAATTCTGAGGTGTTCAAATCTGGAAGGCAGGTGCTGGGGGGGTGGGGTGGCTGTGGCTCCGCGTGGGAGCACGGCAGCATATATGCAGCAGCGTATCTGGCGCTGCGCGAAGCCAGACATGCTGGTCTGAGTGGTACGGTAAGGGGGCTGGGGGTTGGATGGGGCGGAGGTTCGGGGGGGCAGTCAGGGGCAGAGAGAAGGGGGGGTTAGATGGGTCAGGGGTTTCGGGGGGGGCAGTCAGGGGACAGGCAGCTGTTGGATAGACATGGGAGTCCCAGGGGGTTGTCAGGGGACAGGTAGGGGGTGAGGTCCTAGGGGGGAAGTTAGGGGGGGTCTCAGGAGGGAGCAATTGGGGACAAGGACCAGTGAGACTTAGATAGGGGGTGGGGTCCTGGGGGGCAGTTGGGGCAGGGGTCCGGGGAGGGGGTGATCAGGGAACAGGGGGGGTTGGATGGGTTGGGGTTTCTGTGGGGGGCAGTCGGAGGGAGTGGATGGGGGCAGGGTGGGGCTACCCTTCCTCCCCATGGAATATCCTATTTTTTGAATGTTAAAATATGGTATCCCTACTCACAGTGCAGCTCTCCATTCACTGCAGCATGAGGTCTCAGCTTCCTCACTCCCTTCCCCCTCTTTCCTGTTGGTAGTGGCCAAGGGAATGCTGGGAAATGTAGTTCTTTCCCTGCTCCAGGGCTGGCTCTATAGGCAGGGAGCTAACCCAGGAACTACAGCTCCCAGGGCCCCCTGTTGGTTCTCAGCTCCCTGCCGCCCCTGCAAATGGGCTGCCCCAAGCACGTGCTTGCTTTGCTGGTGCCTAGAGCCGCCCCTGTGCGCGTGTATGGAGCCCCATTCCATGGGGGCTCCCGCGTGGCAGCACACAAGGAATGGAGTCTGTGCATCCACACCCTACCTTCATCCCCATGAGCTGGGGAGGGAAGGTCTCAGAGGCAATTGCAGTCATCATCATTCCCTACCCTGAGGGAAGAATTTCTTCCCTACCGTTCTGCCCCAGCGTTTGGTCATACTATTCAGGCTGGATCTAGGATTTGGCCTGTGTGACCTCATTGCTGCCCCATTGTCTTTTATGAGGCAAAAATCAGATTCCTAAATGGATGACCTATGACGTCAAAGTCCTAGTAATCTGTCCCAGTGGGGCCGGTTTTGTTTAATTGGGGCCGGTTTTGTTTAATATCTTTATTAATGATCTGGAGGATGGTGTGGACTGCACTCTCAGCAAGTTTGCAGATGACACTAAACTAGGAGGCGTGGTAGATACACTAGAGGGTAGGGATCGGATACAGAGTGACCTAGACAAATTAGAGGATTGGGCAGAAAAAAACCTGATGAGGTTCAACAAGGACAAGTGCAGAGTCCTGCACTTAGGACGGAAGAATCCCATGCACTGCTACAGACTAGGGACCGAATGGCTAGGTAGCAGTTCTGCTGAAAAGGACCTAGGGGTCACAGTGGACGAGAAGCTGGATATGAGTCAACAGTGTGCTCTTGTTGCCAAGAAGGCTAACGGCATTTTGGGCTGTATAAGTAGGGGCATTGCCAGCAGATCGAGGAACGTGATCGTTCCCCTTTATTCGACATTGGTGAGGCCTCATCTGGAATACTGTGTCCAGTTTTGGTCCCCACACTACAAGAAGGATGTGGAAAAATTGGAAAGAGTCCAGCGGAGGGCAACAAAAATGATTAGGGGTCTGGAGCACATGACTTATGAGGAGAGGCTGAGAGAACTGGGATTGTTTAGTCTCCAGAAGAGAAGAATGAGGGGGGATTTGATAGCAGCCTTCAACTACCTGAAGGGGGGTTCCAAAGAGGATGGAGCTCGGCTGTTCTCAGTGGTGGCAGATGACAGAACAAGGAGCAATGGTCTCAAGTTGCAGTGGGGGAGGTCCAGGTTGGATATCAGGAAAAACTATTTCACTAGGAGGGTGGTGAAACACTGGAATGCGTTACCTAGGGAGGTGGTGGAGTCTCCTTCCTTGGAGGTTTTTAAGGCCCGGCTTGACAAAGCCCTGGCTGGGATGATTTAGCTGGGAATTGGTCCTGCTTTGAGCAGGGGGTTGGACTAGATGACCTCTTGAGGTCCCTTCCAACTCTGATATTCTATGATTCTATGATTCTATGACTCTGACTATTGCCAAGGAGAATATAAGGTTATTAATAAGTAAATACAAAATTAATAAGCCTCTGGTTTTCATTCTTAACAATTTTGCATCAGGTTCAGGAAATGTGTCTCTCCACCCCCATTGCGTGTGTCAGGGGACAGCAGCCAACTCCAAATGTTCAGGAAGCTCACAGCGTCACAAGTTATTTTAGCACAGATTCAAAATGGCTGCCCCTGCATCCTGGTACCAAATGTCTACCTGTGAACATGTGGGATGCCCAAACAAAATGGCAATACAGTATTTGCAGGCAGTTTTCTGCAGTGCTTCATGCAGCTAGCTCTCACTGGCATTAAAGGTGAATTTCCCATTGACTTCAGTGGGAGCAGGATTGAAGAGAACCCCAAACTAGAAGCACTGTGCAGTCATCAAACCATGACTATTGTAGGAAGGAGAAAACCACAAAGCATTAATTCCAGTGATGCACTAGCACTTGCTGCTGTTTATCTGTCAGCTACAGCAAAGCGCCAGAGCACTTCTCAACAATTGGCCAAGTTCTGCCTCATCCGGTGTCCAGCCTCATCGCCATGTGCATCCTGCACTGGGCAACAGCTGCACTCAGACCGGGACTCTCCAGCTGAGTAGTTAGTAGCAGAACTAAGCTCCGGCTCAGTCCTGCGAGGTGCTGAGCATTCCGGCCCTGATCCAGCACAGTGGAAAAGAACATGCTTAACTTTAGCCATGTGAACAGTCCCATTGATTTCAATGGCATTAGTCATGTGCTCAAAGTTAAGCATGTGTGTAAGGGCTTTTGCTGGATGAGGAGCCTAGGCTCAGCTGGAAGCTGCTCTTTGTGCATCTGCCACCTTACTGACTGCAGGAAAATAACTCCTGAAATAACAAACGTTCGGGGTTTCAGAGGAGCCCTGTTTTGACCTCTTCTGATGAGAGAAAATGCCGTCCATAGGGAGGAGCAGAACACAAGCCAGAGAGAGAGAACCTTTTGCTCAGCTGGAATAACTATTTCAAGACATGCTGAGAGTCTGCAGGGGACTATTTAGAAAGGTCCTCAGGTCTCAGCATGCTCTCCTCTTTTATCGACTGCACATGTTTCACATTTAAACACAGAAGTTCATGAGGAAAATCATTTAATTCAAGGTAAAGCTACATTTGCAATCTGAACCCACGGAATTGCTGGCGCTCAAATATCTTAGTGATTCATGTAGTATAAACACACTAGACAAAGAAAATTAGATTAAATATTGAAACCCATCTAGCCACCTGATTTTCTAAATCTATAAGTATGTGTTATCCTTAAGATGGCTATAACTTAAAGAGATGAGAGAAAAATAGATTATTTAATGTATTATTACTACATTTATTGGTATTTTTCTCTGTTTTTCTCATTTTGTTTTCTGTGTGTGTTTGACAACACTTCATAGGTAGTCATATGTTCTCCTGTTTTGCTGATGATCAGTTGCACATCTCATCTTATGCACCAACACAATATCATCCCTCTCATGCACTGCTATGGTGGAAGGGGTGTATCCTAACACACACTTTTCTCCCAACTCTGCATACATGGGGCCTGTCGGTAACACCAGCAGGAAATATTAAACAAACCAGTGATGAAGAGTCAGTTGACCATTGTGTGCACAGAAAAGAAGGGAATGGGAGGAAGGATGGGCCCAAGCAAGTTTGGTGGTGTTGCTGCTGTCCCCCACTCCTTTAGGGCCCTTCTAAACATCAGCAGGGGAGCAGGAAAAAAATCACTTCAAATTAAAACTATTTTAGGATACACTGTTTTAAAGGGTGCTACATCAGAAACATGTAGCTTATTGAAATGACTGTCCTTTTCAGAGATCTGAAAACATTTTAAACTCCTTATACTAGGTATACACTGACTTTGTCACGTGTGCTGCTGGCTTTTGCGTTCTGTTGTGGTTTGGACTCATTGTATAAACCTTCATGATAACTGTTTCCTAAAAAATAGTTTTGAAAATGCTTTATCACTTTCCTGGCACAGCAGCATGGGAAATGCAAGCTCAGAGTATGAGAGAGAAGGGGGTAAAGTGAGGCACAAATTTCCTCCTCCCGTACCGCGACAGGGCTGATAAAAATCACTAACTCCCGTCCAGTAAAGATCTCATCTACTTTGTCCTTGAATCTCTGCAGTTATGGTGCCTTAACCACCTCTCTCAGGAATCTGTTCCATGGCGCAGCTGCTCCGATTGTTAGATGAGAACTGCAACCATTTGTTCAGACCGGGAGTCTGAAAGTTCACAGGGTGAGGAGCACCTCTCGCCCTGCAAAAGGCATTTAAGTTTTTAATTACAATTGGCATTTCTAAGCTTTGGTGGGCCCATGTCGTTGAAAAGAGATTTAGTTTAAACCAATAGTAACATGGGACCCAATGGAAAGGACTGTCAATTATTTATTATGGAAAAGAACCAAATATTTAATTTTTAAATAGTAAACACTGAAGCTTTTCTTCAGGGGGTTGAAATCAACATGCAAAGCAAGTGCGACGCTTGTTTGCAGTTACCGCTGCAGGGCTCTCCTACTGCCAGTGTCTATACGGCTACATTCAGCACTAGGCTGAGAAATAGTCATTGTCATTAAACATTTAAATATATTTCAGAGACTGGCAGAAAATTTAGGAGTCTTCAGCACAGAGAAGATCGCTAAATCCATGGAAATGGATACGGCTGCCATGGTGGACTGGAGAAGAGAGGAGAATGGGCTCTAGGACAAAACCTTATGGGAAGCCAACAGATTGAAGGAGAAGGAAGATGGCAGTAGTGTCAGGAAGAGAACAAGGAGAGGACAGAGTCGTGGAAACCGCAAGCATGTAGGAAGAAGTCGGAGGAGAGGAAATCTAGGCAATGGAAGTGAAAGCACACTCACAGACCATACAGATGAAGGAGAGGAGGGAAATAATACAGGATAGTAGCTGAAGAGTCACATGGGGCTGAAGGAAGGTTTGTTTCAAATCTGGGATATAAAGTGTCCTGGCAGATGAATGGAAAGGAGCAAGTGGAAAGACAGGGGAGATGACAGGGACATCAGACATACTGAAGGAGGGCATGAGATGAGGGACTAGGTAAACAGTAGATGATAAAGGAAGACCTCAGAATCAGGCACGAGAGTAGAAGAGGAGAGGGAGGGGAGGGGAGCAGAGGGAAGGAGGAATGACACTCCTGCCAGCGACATTTTTATTTTTGAAAAAACTGACTAAGATCCTGGGTAGAGGTGAGTTCAGAAGAGAGGGTCAGGTAGGCAGGGCCAGATTAACGCAGGGGCTGGGGGCTGCAGCCCAGGGCCCTGGGCTAAGGGGGGCCCCGGTGAGCTGGGCTCAGGCAGGCTGTCTGGCATGTCTCTGTGGCCCCGGGGGCGGGGGGGGAAGGTGGCTCCACATGCTGCCCCCACCCCCAGCACCGTCCCCAAGGGCGGCGCTTGCGGGCGCAGGCAGTGCACGGAGAAATGCTGTCCTCCTCCCCCCGGGGGGGGGAGCAGAGATGTGCCAGCAGCCGGCCACTTCCGGGAGTGGCGTGGGGCCACAGCATGCAGGCAGGCTGCCTGAGCCCTGTTGCATCACCGGCTGGGAGCTGCCTGTGGTAAACACCTTCCAGTTGGAGCCTGCACCTCGCATCCCCTCCTGCACCCCAACCCCCTGCCCCAGGTCAGAATCCCCTCCTGCACCAAACTCCCTCCCAGAGCTCACACCCCCTCCTGCACCCCAACCCTTTGCCCCAGGTCAGAATCCCCTCCTGCATCAAACTCACTCCCAGAGCCCGCACCCCTCACCCTCTCCTGCACCCCAACACTCTGCCCCAGTCTGCAGCCCCCTCCTGCTATCAAACTCCCTCCCAGAAAGAAACTACACCTCTACCCCGATATAACGCTGTCCTTGGGATCCAAAAAAATCTTACTGCGTTATAGGTGAAACTGAGTTATATCGAACTTGCTTTGATCTGCCGGAGTGCACAGCGCCCCCCCCCCCCCCGCCCCCCCGGAGCACTGCTTTACTGCGTTATATTCGAATTCGTGTTATATTGGGTCGCATTATATCGGGGTAGAGGTGTATTATAACTTCTGTTCTAAGGTAAGAAGCAGGCTATTTTGAATTAACTTAACTATATTCTACATGTTTTAAGACTGAAATGTAACCACAGAGCGGCTTTATGTTAATTAAAAGGCAAGTTTAATATAGCGATAATAGCCTCAATGCCATAATTGTGATCGTTTTGTTTTAAATTAGAAAAAAGACTTGTATACAGGGGCCCCACAAAATCTAATAGCCGTGGGCCCACAGGAGAGTTAATCCAGCCCTGCAGCTAGGAAGTGGGTTCCAGGAAAGACTCAAAGATAAACAGTACATTTGTGTAGATGGGGTTGGAGGCAAGCAAATCAATATGGCAGGAAAAGATCATTGTTTAGAAAGGAAGACAACAGAACTGAGAAAAGAGAGAACTAACTCAAAGAGCAGGCTGTTAGTAAAGTCACAAGACTGTCTCCAAAAGCATTCCACAGGAGGGGTGCAAAAATGGAGGTAGTTCTGAGAGGAGCAGGAGAACCAAGGCTGAGGCGCAAAGTGGTGGACAGAAAGATACGACCTTCCAGTCGGGAGGACCGTGCATACACTTCCACAAGAGACAGACAATTGCCTCAGACACTCACAGTAATGAATGCTGAAATTCTGTAAGTCACCTGCTTACAGGAACAAGAAAGGGTCACCCACAACCATACTATGACCTATCTGTGCTGCCATTCGGCACATTACCATGGCCAAAAAGAAACAGATATTTGAAATTTAGTGTTTGAAATAAAGACTCCAGAGACTAGTGAAATACCTGTACCATTCCAAGACGGGCCAACAGAATACACTATGGAAATGCAATTTGACTCAATTGCTGAATGGAAAGATTATGGAAGCATCCGGGAGAGGATTCCTTCATAGTGGGAAATACAAGAGTTGTGATATTAGACTAGACAACTGCTCCATCTAAGCCTGGTATTCCCTCCTCCAGAAATGGCAAATACCTGATGCCTCAGAGAAAGAAAAACCAACTGGCCAGTTGTGCAATTTGTAAGTGTGGATAATTCCTTCCTGACCGTGTCAGTGATCATGTTACACTCCAAAGTTTGTGATCTGATTATGAGACTCTCTGTTTGTAGCTTTACAGCTGTAAATGTTAGCAGCAGTGTTAAAATTAGCCAGCCTTTTTAAATCAACCATGTAGTTGTCCTGATGACCACCTGTGGTTGATTTCACAGGTTGACTAGCCTGTATGTAAAGGATAATGTCCTTAAGTTTAGCTTGTTATTTCACAGCCTTTTTATTTTCCATCATGTATTGTGTTTTAATATGTTGTTATACACTCAATACCCAAAAAATGAAGTTGTAAAGTACACAAGAACATCAGATGACAGGAGTAATATTTAAAACCCAGTGCAAACCTACTCTTTAATATAAGTATCTGGCTTGACTAAAAAGAGAAAGCAGACAGAAAGGTCAAAGACATTTTAGGATGAAATAAATGACACATCCCACAACTTCCACAAGGTGGCATTCTGTACTGACTAGAAGTGCCTAGGTTTACTTTTAAGCAAACTAAACTTTATTTTTCTCTCTACAAAACGGCTCAGATTTTGTGCTACCTTTTCAATTTTCCTACCATTAATTATTCTGCTGAAGATCCATATTCTTCATGCTGAAGATGTATGTTCTAGCCTTAGACCCTGGGCCAAATTCTACTCAGTGCATTGGTGTAAATCCCTCAAAACCCAACTAACTTCAGATTTAAACCAGTGTAATCGACAGCGGAATCCAGACACCTGAAACAGCTTCCTCCAAAACTTTTACCTCTCAATTACTTACACACACACACACACACACACAGAGAAAATGGAGAAGAGGAAAGGTTATGCTTTTATTTCTATTTACTGTTGAGGATCCTGTCCTCTTTCCTTTTCCACAACAGAATTACAGAAGAAGCAGCTGACCAAGGAGGTATCTGAGCCATCAGCGATTATCTTTGAAAACTCATGGAAGACGGGAAAGATTCCAGAGGGAATGGATGAGGGCAAACATAGTAGCAACCTATACAAAGAGGAATAAGGACCACCCGGGGAATTACAGACCAGTTAGCCTAACTTCAGTACCTGGAAAGATAATGGAGCAAATATTCAAGCAATTTGCAAACACCTAGAAGATAATAAGGTTCTAAGTAACTGTCAGCATGGATTTGTCAAGAACAAATCACATCAAACCAACCTAATGGCTTTCTTTGACAGGGTAACAAGCTTTTGGATAGGGGAGAAGCAGCAGTTGTGGTACATCTTGACTTTAGTAAGCCTTCTGATACTATCTCACATGATCTTCTCCTAAACAAACTAGGGAAATACAACTTAAATGGAGCTACTATAAAGTGGGTGTATAACTTGTAATTCTTCTGCTCTACTCTGCGCTGATAAGGCCTCAACTGGCATATTGTGTCCAGTTCTGGATGCCACATTTCAGGAAAGATAAGGTCAAACTGGAGAAAGTCCAGGGAAGAGCAACAAAAATGATTAAAGGTCTGGAAAATATGACCGATGAGTAAGGCTAACGTTGGGTCATGGATATTTTTAATAAAAGTCATGGACGGGTCACGGACAATAATGAAAAGTTCACTAAAGCCCGTGACCTATCCTTGACTTTTACTAAAAATATCCATGACAAAATGGGGAGCCTGGGCAGCTGCAGGTGGCTGGGAGCTCCAGGGGCCTCCTCCGCTGGTGGCCCTGAGCTGTGGGGCTCCCCTGCCTCTCGATGGCCTATAGTTGCAGGGGTTTCTCCTGTCACCAGCAGCCGCCAGCAGCTCTGGGGTTGTCCCCTGCCACCTGGGAGTGGCTGGGAGCTCGGAGGGTCCCCCCTGCCATCCGCACTGGCCGGGAGTGGCGGCGGACCCCCTGCCACCCATGGCGGCCAGCTCTGGGAGTCCCCCCTGCCGCCCGCTGTGGAGGGGAGTGGCGGGGATGCCCATGCAGCCCACAGCAGAGGGGAGTGGCAGGGGTGCCCCATGCCGCCTGCGGCAGCCAGGAGTGGCACGGACCCTGCCGTTCCCAACTGGTGCTGGCTGAAATCACGGAGGTCTTTGGAAGTCATGGATTCCGTGACTTCTGTGACCTCTGTGACTAAATCGCAGCCTTACCTATGAGGAAAGGTTGAAAAAAAGTAGTTTGGTACGGAGAAGAGAAACCCGAGAAAGGACATGATAACAGTTTTCAAGTACATAAAACGTTGTTATAAGGAGGAGGAGGAAAAATTGTTCTCCTTTACCTCTGAGGATAGGACAAGAAGCAATGGGCTTAAATTACAGCAAGGGAGGTTTAGGTTGGACATCAGGAAAAACTTCCCAACTGTCAGGGTAGTTAAGCACTGGAACAAATTGCCTAGGGAGGTTGTTGAATCTCCATCACTGGAGGTTTAAGAACAGGTTAGACAAACACCTGTCTTATTATCGAGCGTGACTAACTACTTATTAGTTAGTCCTGCCTTGAGTGCAGGGGACTGAACTAGTTGACTTCTTGAGGTCCCTTCCAGCCCTACACTTCTATGATTCTAAATTAGAGATAGAAAATATGTACTGAGTCATCTTCTCCATCCCTTGGTGGCTATAGGATTCTTCACTATATTTTCCTATGCTTTTTCTCAGCCTTAAATTACTCAAGTGATGGTGCTTCCACCATTTTGCCCAGGTATATTATTCTATAGTCTAATAAATCTCACTGGATTTTTCCCCGCTGATATTAATCTAAAAAGCACTTCTGCTGAATTCCCTCTTATTATTCCAAATTATAACTCTTTACCTCACCCTAAAAAAGTTCTCTCTCTCTCCTTGGGGTTTATATTCCACAAATACCATTATAGAAGTATTATTTGACAAATTCATACACTTGCCCTTTAGTCATCATTTGCTCAAGCTTCACTAAACATATTTAGGGCTTTTTGAAAAATCTTTCCTCAGAAGTCATTCTCCAGACTCAGAATCATTTTGCTATCTTTCTCATGAATTCTCTCCAAAATGTCAACATACATCTGATATTGTGATGATCTGGAAGAAATACAGTATTCTACAGGAAGTCTTACTAGAGTCATATGTAAGAAAACGGGCTCTGATCTTGTGATATCTTGAGAAAACACAAGAACCCTCATGTATAAACGCAAAGAAGAAGCCTTCTAAGCGGAAGCATCATTCAAAGAAGCAAACAGGTTATTTGGTTGCATTAAACAAGGGAAAGAAAATACAGAAAATAATATAAGTATGATATTCAACAATGGAGCACTGTGTCCATATTTAGTCACCTTACTTTAAACAAGATATGGTAAAGATTAAAAAGCCAAGAGAAGGACAACACAGATGGTCAGAGGTATTCCAAAACTGACATACTATATGAAGGGAGATTGTATACAGGATTATCTAGCCTAGAAGGCATTATTAAAGAGGATATGAATGAAGTATTCACAACTATGAAGATCAGAGTGAAAATTGATCGGCCCCTCTTTTTTCACCTTATCCCACAATGAAAATAAGTGGACACTTGACAATTAATGCATAGTACATTTTGCTTCATGCAGCATATAGGTAATTTGAGGAACTCTTTGCCACAGGGGGTTATCAAAGTAAAATACTGTGGCTGTAATTTACAAAAGTGGCTCGATAATTTCATTACCACTAATGGCATGTGTTGTTTTGCAGGCTAAGATAAAGATAATGATGTTTCATACTTCCTGTAGCAAGATAACCCACCCAGGGTCAGGCAAAGCTACTGAGCAGCAAACAAGTGATGAGGAAGCTAAGACCTGGTAAATTTTACTAGCAGAATAAGGCGTCATTAGAAGAAACAACAGTTGGAACAATGAGTGACAACCAAAGGAACCAAGGATACCTGAAGCAGAAGCTACCTCATATTCTGTTTGCTACATGAAGAACAAAAGGGGACATATCTGCACAAAATACAGCTGATTTCTTTTCCTGAACTTGAGCCAGTGAGATTTCAGAAGCATCTGAAGTCACCGAGACATATTAGAGTATCTGAATCTGATAGCTGACTAAGGTAGGCAATGCCTGGAGAAAAAGGCTGAAACCACATAATGAACAGATATGCAGAAAAAGTGAACATGGAAAAATGCTGCAACAAGAAAGGAAAGAAAGGAAGAGAGTTATTTACTCTTGACATCAGATATTTTACCACTGAAAAAATACAGGGACTAAGAGGAGGCTTAGAACAGATGTAAGAACATCCAAGTACAGCAAGCAAATACCGAGAGAAAGCCACTAGAGACAAAGAGGAGAGACAAATGATCTTGAATTGTAATTTCACATTGAAGAACATGTCCTGGTTCAGATACAGAGAACACTCCACTTTCTGGAACAAGAGATCTATGTGCAGATGATATTCTGAAAAATGACAGGAACTCCCCACTTATAGTCCACACGGGAAGGACCAAGGTGAAGGGAGACGAGGCAAAATCAAGAATGAATTGAGAGGCAGAAAAGCAGAAATGGAGGTCAATGCAGGTACTCAGGAGACCTTTGGTGACAAGGAGAGACTTTTTGGATTTGATGACCCTCCATTCAAGCAGGTGGCATACCAAACTCCTGGTTTTTGAATTGGCTGGGCTTGTTAGAAGGTCTTTAAACAAGCCAGAACATTAGCACCAGGGGAACTTCCTCTTAGCTCAAAAAATCTGAGGCCTTTGTCAACAAAACAGTGGAGGTGTACACACTAGAACACTCCCACCGCTGACAAAACTCTCCTGCTTTTCCGACAAAATAAAACCACCTCGACAAGAGGCATAGAACTTTTAGCGGCAAAGTTAGATAGATGAAGTGTCACTGTAGACACTGTGTTTGTTACATCGCTGTAACTGGCCTCCAGGAGGTATCCCACAATGCCCACTGTGACGTCTCTGCTCATTGTTTTGAACTCCACTGCCCTGCATCCAGCTACAAAAGCATGCGCTCCTCCCCTTTCAAAGGCCGAGGAAATGTTGAAACTGCTCAGCATGGAGAGCTCACATAAGTACTGCCCAGCTGAACATGCAGGCTCCTGGCAGCAAACACACTCCTGCCTGGAGTACCGGGGGGGAGTGGGGTGTCCTGCTCTCTGTGTCGATGCAAGAGCTGCTAGTGTGGATGTGCTCCACTGACACAAGGAGCACAGCGTGGATATGCAACAGCGGTTTAATTAGTGGTGGCTGTACGTTGGTGTAACTTGCGTTGACAAAACTCTGTAGTGTAGACAAGGCCTAAATCTCCTTTATCCTATGACTACAGAAGT
Source organism: Malaclemys terrapin pileata (assembly GCF_027887155.1). Lineage (NCBI taxonomy): Eukaryota > Metazoa > Chordata > Testudines > Emydidae > Malaclemys > Malaclemys terrapin. The sequence goes on from NC_071505.1 coordinate 134,100,996, forward strand.
GTTAACTGACCACTGTTTTGAAAGATTTCTTGCAACATGGGATAACTCTGAATTGCTTAGCAATCTGTTCTACCTTGTGTTTAGCTGTGGCACTCTGACTACATTTCCTAGACCTGAAGAACAGCTCTGTGGAAAAGAAGTTGGTCCAGTAGAAGATATTATCTCACCTACCTTGTCGATCAACAAATCTGGCATACTCATAGACCACTCTTCTGTCACAAGATAATACAGTGAATTTCCCATCTTTTTTTTTTTTTTTTTTTTGGTGGAGCCTCTCCACACTTCTGAGTTGATTGGTGGCTGGGTAACCCAGCAACCTTGTGACCCCTTGTGCTATTGTCCCAGTACAGTTACCATGGTCTGTCTTTTTATCTATCCTCTTTTCTCTCATCTTTTCCCGTTTTGATCCACTTAACTAGCTTGCAATTTTCTTACGGAGATAGGATCATGGATAGTAAGGCTAGAGAGGTAATGCCAAGGATTGCTCTTTTCCACCATTCAGAGACTTCTTAAGTGGTCACCTACAAAATAAGATGGATAGTTTCTCTATATCAGTTTGGGGCCTGATCCAAAGCTCATTGTGTGCTTTGGAACAGCTGCTTAGTTGGGAATGAAACTCACACGAAAATTAATTCAAGGCAGTACTGGATGCCTTTAATTAAAAAGTATTGTTCTATATTTTGTTTTAACTGTGATGATGTGTGTAATGTTAGTTCAATATTACCTTTATTATGAAAGTACTGGTTTTCCCAACTGGAAAGTCCACCACCAGAAGAAGTGGTCTTCACATAGTCACATGCATTAACTGCTTTGTTGAGAGCATAATACAAGCTATTGTGCAAAAAAAGCACAAGAATTAATGTATCCTAAGTGTCCACACACAGTGGCAAGAAATATGGGAAATAAAGAAGGTGAGCTACAGGTGGTAATTAAGGATGCAGGTTGTGGGAATTTATTTATGTTTACCTGAAAATTGCCTTTCTTTAAGTTATAAAGTTCACAGCTCTAAGTAGTATAGCCAGCTTGAAGGCAGAACCAGACCTGCCAGTCACTGGTGTGGTTAGATGTTTGGCTGTGTGTGTGTGTTCTCCCTGTGAGCTGCCCCAGCTCTGCGCAGACAGCTGGCACAGCAGACCTTGAGCAAACCGCCCAATGACCACAAGATTCATTAAGGTACGAAGGTGCCAGGCCAGGTTTATTGTTGACACAGCATGGTAATAACATCTGATAGACTCTACGAGGATACTAAGACATGTATGCCCATGACAATGGACGCAGCTCAGTGCATGGCAGGACTTTCCATTCCCCCCTCGGCAGGATCAAGACACTCTTTCAGAGATACCTCTTTATACCCTGATACAAACAAGTTACGTACTGCCCCTCTCACATAGCTAATTACTGCCCCCTGATGTGCCTATTACCCATTTCCTTGTAACTGTTGGTTTGATTAAAACATCTTTATTCATCAAACTGTCATCCTGACCTTATCTTTTAGGAGGGGGTCAGTGAGTTTCTGTTATCCTTGGGAAATGTTTTTGTATCATCCTTGATATCAGGGTGTTCTGGTACCACTCTTCTGGAATGTGTTTGCATGAGTGCTCCTTGCCTAGCACTTCTTAGGAATGTGTTTCTGCAATATCAGCCCTGTTCTTGCCAGGTTCTGTGAACTTGCAAGCAGGCAGAACCTAACATTTGCTTACAGCCTGACTTTTGCTAAATTTGCTTTATATCAGCGAAGTTTGCCCACTACTTTAGCTCAGGCCTCATACCAGGTCTCTGATACCAGGGCTTATATCTCAGGCTCTCTTCCTACTACATTTGGCAGCAAGGGAATGTCCCCCCTCTTGAAGTTCCCTCTAGTTCAGTCAGCTTCTCAACCAGCGTAATTCCATTCTACTTTCCTAAATTATATATTGTGTTAACTATACTTTTTTTAAAAACACCACATTAGGGGATAATCTCCCCTAATGAAATACACCAGAAGCTTTAGATGTCAGTTTCCATTTCTGTTCTGGCTGATCATTTGTCTCCATGGTACGCTGGGTCTGTGGACCTTATTACTCATAAAAAAGACATTTTCAGGTTATCACATATAATATTTTCCTATTCTTTGTCATGGCAAGGTCCACATATCTGTTACAATGGGAATTTTCATAGCACTGCGCCTCCAGGGTAGAAAACAGACTCATCATTTAAATATAGAGGGGCAAAATGAAGAATCATTTTCTCAGGGCCCTGAAACATGGAGAATACTTTTGCCGAAAAAATGGCAATGGCTAAAGCTGAATGAAAATAAGTAAAATGGGATGAATTTATGTATTGATGGCCATGGGATTGCCTTCAGCAGACCTCAATGCAGAAGACATGACTTCTCTGTCCTGAGTCTGCCAGCGCTCCTACAGAATGGACTCTGATGCTTGACAAAAGAATATTTCCTGAATTAACTTTGCAATGAATGCCATGACCGCTGTGAGTACTACTTGTCTGAATTAAAAGTACAATACTGGTCTCTCCTGACAACTTCATAAACTCATCTGACTGGAAACAGTAGCTATATGGAAGTTTACTTTAGTGGATAGGAATTATATCCTGCCACAACTTCCCGCCGCACCCATTGGCTGGGAACGGCGGGCGGCTGTGCAAATGTAAACAAACAGGTTACCCACCATTGATATAGGTAGATATAATCTGTATAGAGCTCTTATAAAACAGATCTGAGATCAGGAAAGTCCTGTAATGGAGAATACTTTGCAGGACTGGGGCTTAAAGTGAACAGGGAGAACTCAGCGGAGGTAATATACTGTATTTGGATTTTAGTAAAACATCTGATACTGTGTCTCACAAAATCTGAATTGAACAATTTCAATTGGTTTGCATAAGAGCATTCAGGTAAGATGAAAATTGCTTAATGACTAAACAAAGGATGATAAATGGCAATGGATCAATTTCTGTTGAGGGGTCTCGTAGTGTAAAATATCGATTAGTGTTAGGACTGATCTTATTTCATATTGTCATTAATGATCAAGAATAGACTGTAAACATCATGTTAATGAAATTCATATATGACAAATTGGAAGTAGTTAAAAACACAAGTGAGAACTCAGATATAATTCGAAGGGGCCTAGACAGATTAGTAGCACAGTGAGGAAATAAGAAAATTAGATTCAAGTAGGAAAAATTCCAGATAATATAGCTGTGGAACAATAATCCAAAATACAAATACTCAATGGAAGGGTGAAACTTGGGAAAAGGTAATGAAGAAAGAGATTAAGGGATGGTATGGACAATGAATTAGACATGAGTTTGGACGAAGATAGTTCCCAAAAATGTCCAGTGCATATGCAAAGGCATGAAGGATCAGGGAGACAGACGTCCCCCTCTCTGCACCTGAAAGATTGCATTTAGTTTTGGGAATCACAATACTATTGTCTTTTTATATGCCAAACAGAGCATATAAAGGGTGTTAGAAAAGAGTACCAGAAAAAGAATGAAAATTTGGAGGGAGTTCAGAGAAGACATATGGGGAAAGATGAAAAGAGCTGGATATGTGTAACTTGGTTAAGTGATGGTTAAGACTGGGGGAGAGACATAAGACTAAAATTTTTGAAAGGTGGAAACAGCTAAAATGGTGGAAGTGTACTAAGCTAAACCACCTGCAGGTACTGTTAGCATGCAGTTGGAGTAACCACACAGTGAATTAGTGCCGATTAACTAGTGCAATTGCCTAGCTTTGCGCACTGATTTCCCCGTGTAGACATGCCCTAAAAATGAAACCAGAAGGTCTCACGGGACACTCAAACATCAGTTAGATGACAAAATACAGCAAAACATAGACCAAAGAGATTTCTAAATTACACAGGGAACAACTGCATGATCCAGAGAAGAAGCCATTATGGATTCCCCATATAGAGGAATTGATTGAAAAGACAACATTAATTAAGGTTCGGAATTGTACACATACAGAAGTCAGGAAATTCAAAAGTCAAGGTTCCCACAGAAACATTATCTTGGTGCATTTATTAGAATGTGCAATTATGCTCAATTTGATAATATTACTGACAACAACAGTTCTATTTAGGTGTTCAAATAGAGTAATTGAGCTTATTGCACACCCTTCCTATCTAAACCATTTTTCTCACTGCCTGGCAATAGGATGTCATCAGAATCTCTAAGCAGTGCATCCTAATGAATGAATATCCAAGACATCAAGCTAAAAAAAAGGTCTCAGCAGTAAGCCCTATTTCCGTAAGACATACAAGTCTAAGGACAAGTCTGGAATGCAAAGCTTGAGGATTAAGTTCAGTCTTGTATTTAATTCTTGTATACGAGCTGTCTCCATACACAAATTTTAAACTCTATTGAAGAATGTAAACTGCAGAACTCTCTCTGGCTGTAAATTCTTTAGAAAGTTCTTTTAAAGCCATCACCTTAGAGATTTTCCTAATTATTGTCCTAAATATTACTCTGCACTTGATTTCACTTGAAATGTGGATCTACTTTGAAAAGTGACTGTGTAGAAATGGCACCTTCCTTCAGAATGGATCTGCATCCTGTATGTATTCAAAATCATCTGACGACTTTGGTAGCTAAAGCAAGAGTTAACTGCTATTTATTCCTGTTAGCCCTGCAGAACCAACCAACAGAGAACTAAAGAGGGAAACTATAGACCAGTCATCCTGACTTCAACACCTGGGAAGCTACTAGAGCAATGTATAAAACATTCAATCTGTGAATGGCTGGAGGATGAAGGGGTAATCACTAGCAGCCAGCATGGATTTACCAAGAACAAATCATGCCAAAGCAGTTTGATTTCCTTCTTTGACAGAGTAACTGATTTCGTGGATAGGGAGCATGCAGTAGATATATTATACCTGGACTTCAGCAAGGCTTTTGACACAGTCACACATGACATTCTTATAAGTAAGATGGAGAAATGTGGGCTCGACAGAACTACCATTAAGTGGACACATAATTGGTTAAAAAACCACAAACAAAAAGTAACTATTAATGGAATGATGTCGGATTGGAGGGAGGTTTCAAGTGGGGTTCCACGGGGATCTGTTCTGGGTCCAGTGTTGTTTAACATCTTTATTAATGAGCTGGATGTAGGCACAGAGAGCAGACTGATCAAATCTGCAGATGACACAAAGCTGGGGGGAGGAGGGGAGTTCCAATACTTTTAAGGACAGAGGTAAAAATCAGAAGAATGTTGATAAATTGGATAACTGGGCTATAGATGACAAAATAAAATTCAACAAAGACAAATGTAAGGTGTAACACTTAGGGAAGAGAAACCAAAGGCACAAATACAGAATGGGGGATAACTGTTTTGGCAGCAGCACTGCTGAGAAGAATCTGGGAGTTGTGGTGGACCATAACCTCAACATGAGCCAGCAATGCAATGCTGTTGCAAAAAAATAAAATAAATCAAATGCAATTTTAGGTTGCATTAACAGAGGCATGACATGCAAGTCACAGGAGTGATAGTACCACTTTCCTTGATGCTGGTTAGACCTCAGCTGGAGTACTGTGTCCAATTTTGGTCACCAATGTATAGAAAGGATGTGGAGAAACTGGAAAGGATCTAGTGGCAAGCAACAAAAATGATCAGAGGGATGGAATACAAGCCATAAGAGCAAAGGCTGAAGGAACTGTGTATGTTTAGTTTGGGAAAGAGGAGTTTAAGGGGTGATATGATAGCGGTCTCCAAATACTTGAAATGCCGCCACAAAAAAGATAGAAAAAAGCTGTTCTCTTTTGCCACAGAGGGCAGGAAAAGAGGCAATGGGTTCAAACTACAGCACAGCAGATTTAGATTAAATCTCAGGAAAAACATCCTAATTGTAAGAACAGTAGGACAATGGAACAGACTGCCTAGGGAGGTTGTGGAAGCGTCTTCACTAGGGATTGTCAAAAGGAGGCTGGATAACCATCTGTCCTCCATGGTTTAGACACAACAAATCCTGCATCTTGGCAGGGAGTTACACTAGATGACCCTTATGGTCCCTTCTAATGATTCTAAGACAGAGAGAGTTGGATTCTATTCCTTCAGTTCTTTGAATCATTAACAGAATTTTTTTTACTGCATTGCAACTGCAGTGCCAATCATTCACACCTGTGCAAGCCAAACCCACTGAAGGCAATAGGTTTGTACAGGTGTCACTGAAGGCATAACTTGAGAGTCTTTAATTACTGGTAATGATGTGTGACAATGAAAGAGCCCAGGGTGAATTTGAGAGTTTGGAAGTTAGGGGGAAATACTGTCAGTTGTAAACTAAGCACATTTTATATAGAAATTAAGAGACAGACATTTTTAGTGTCACTTTTCAAAGCAGAAATGCAACTTAAGGGCAAATAGCACATCTGTATCAAAGTCAAACTCCCAAAGTCCCAAAGTCAGTGCCCTAGGAGAGTTTAGAAATTTATCAGACAAAATGGGAAATCCTATGTCCTGTCATTAACACACACAAAAATCACATTCAGTTCTCCAGAATTTGAATTTTACAACAGTTGCATTGTGAAGGTGTTTATTGTTAAAGGCCTTTAAAACTAGAAGCACGTAGTGCTACCATGCGAATACATCTAGGTACACATAAAATCTTTTGTTGCTTTCTCCAAGTTATATATTTATGTATTCCATTCAACGTTGGTGCTTGTGTCTGCATCATTACTGCTTATAAAGTATGTTTCCTCTTCCTTACTGATTCTATTCTATTCTACATTAAGTGGGGTAAGTTTATTGTCCATTGTCAAATGTGCTAAACAATTCAGCCTTCACAGTTATAACTTCACCAAATCTAGGCACATCCATTAGTCATGTGTTATTAATTTGTCTCTTTCTTCCCAAGCCAATCCTTCTGATGCCTCTTTATCCTTTTTATTTATATTTATCACAGCTGCTTAATGCTTCTGTATTTTTAAAAACTGTGTGTGTGGGGGGGTGAGTGTGTGTGTGGGGGGGGTGTGGGTGTGAGAGAGAGAGAGAGAGATGAGACACCAGCTTACATTTCTAATCCCAGATCAGCCTACAAACTTGAGAGAGAAACTTTATGGCACAAAAGACGTTACCAGTCTCCCATAATTTAAGATACTCTATTGAAGGTATACTGTGGTGCATTCCCAGGAATGCAGTTGAGTATCCCAAGCAATCAGCACTTTCCATGGGCTCAAAAGAAATTAGCAAATCCACTGACTTCCTTCTTTCCCCTCAGCCATTTGGAGGCATCTCTGAGTCAAGGCTCAGGGCTTCTGAGTGAGAAAAATCCTTCTGCAACGGCTGGTTATAAACCAACCACTGTATGTGTAAGAAACTGACAACAAGTTATATAGAGAGACTGTTTACAGTCAGCTGTTACTTAGCCTTAGAAGGCTATTCAAACAATGTGGGCACTTTCTTTTGTTCAATTGACATGTGGAAAATCAAAGGGCCCGATTCTCCTCTGTCTTCCAATAGTTTCACATAGTGTGACTCCACTGAATTCCAGTTTTACTCTAAGTGAAATCAGAATCTGGTCCAGAGATCAGAAAAGATTTGTATTATCTACACCTTCCTGTTATTCCGCACATACAAAGTAGGTAGCATCAGATACAACTAAAGTTTCAATATTAAAATATTAAAAGATGAACAGAGGCATGACGTGTGAAGTCAGGAAAAGAACCCAAGTAGTTTGCCCTCAGCCCTATCAGATCTACTACATATGGAAGTACAACTTTTTGTAAAATAAAGTAAAATGTTTTGGGGCTATGATCAATGTTTAAAACAAAAATCAGTAACAGTACACAACTCCCATATTAAATCCAGCAGAGAAACTACAGCATTACAATTCATTGGCTAACCCCAACCCAGGTTTTCCTGTTGTGACATCCAAAACTGTACTGACGCTCTTTGGTACTTCGTAGTGTTCTAGACTTACTGCTTGGGAAAGTTCATCTCCTGAAGAGCTGGAGTGCTTCCCATTTTTCATAGATTCTCTGGCAAAGGGTCTTAGGTAAGGAGGTTATTAAATCCTCCCCACAGTGAAAGTGGACCCTCTGCCTCTTGCTGCCTGTGAATATTTGAACAACCTAAGGCAGATGAAACCCTCTGTCTCCACTCCATTGGAAATGCTGCAGTGCAGAGACCACATTCCTTCAAAGGGGCAACCAATGAGGACAGCCATTATTATACATGCGCCAAAAGAATGGAAGAGTCCAGGACAGCACCTATTCTAGGGTTACCATACGTCTGGATTTTCCCTGACATGTCCGGGGGGAAAATCCCAAAAAGCCGGACATGTCCAGGAAAATAGGGAGGGAGGGCCCGGCGGTGCTCAGCCGGGGTCGCTGGGGCTGGGGCCGGTAATGCGGGGCCGGGCCGGGGCGGTGCTCGGCCGGGGGCCGGAGCCGGAGTGCTCGGCCGGGGGCTGGAGCCGGGGCCGCGGGCACTTGGCCGGGGCTGGGAGTGCGGTGCTCGGCCAGGAGCCGGGGCCGGCGCCGTGTTCGGCCGGGGCCGGGGGCCGGCGCCCCAGGACCCGAGCCGAGCGGGAGACACCGGGGCCAGAGCCTCTTGGCCTGGGCCGGCCGGCCGCTGTAAGGAGCCGCTCGGCCAGGGGGGCTGGACTGGGCCGCGCTGCGCCCAGCCCCAGCCCCAGCCTACCTGCTGCCTCCCTGTTTCAGGCTTCCCGCGAACATTTGATTCACGGGAAGCAGGGGAGGGGGAGGAGCAAGGGGCGGAGCGTTCAGGGGAGGGGGCAGAGTTGGGGCAGGGCCAGGGCCCCATGGAGTGTCCTCCTCTTTAAAAATTAAAATATGGTAACCCTAACCTATTCACTACAGTGATTGGTGCTATATGAATAAGATGGGATACAGAGGACAGTAGGGCATCAAATCCTGTTCCTCCATTCCTGTCCAATAATCTTCATTTGGGAGCTGAGAAAAATGGAGTAATAGCGCCCCAAATATAAAGTAAGAAAAAAAATTCAGCAGGCCATGGGTGGGTGGATATTTAAGTCAGGCTAGCGCCCCGCATCCCCCGCCACAAAAAATCTGTTGCATCAAATTGACATAAGCATGCTTAACAAAATATGGAAGGTTTTGATGCAAGTTATCTTTGAACCCACTCCCAATAAGTTAGTTGCAAAATTTCTATCGACTTGTACAGAAGCAGGTCTAGAGTTTGCAGTTCATTGTTGGTATTATTTCAAATAAATCTGTGTATAAGCAGATGTACATTGAAATACATGTCAAACTGTTTTCCTAATCTTTAGACAAAAATATGGCTTTCATCAGAAGCAGTTTTCCAGGGTATGCAAGGTCTATTTGGGATCCAGAAAGACGTGTCCATAAACAGAAAATACTGTACTATGCATGTCAGGGATATTTAGAGTTTTATAGATATGGTTTAAATAAAGCAAACATTCTGACTCTGGATCAGAATTTTCTGACTGGTCATAATCTGAATATTCAGTCAGACTAAGTGAATCAAGGTAGAAAATACCCACAAAAATCAGACAAATACAATAGACCAACTATGCAGTAGAGTATTTAATATACATCTGAGCCTGCTGGGTGTTGAGCACCCTTCTTACTCCCATTGTCTGGCACCTCACCATGTTGGGCTCTATGAAAGTACTGCTTAATGCTTGTATTCAAAGGACTGCATAGGGAATCATCAGCAAAGGCTGATCTTAAAGGATTTTAGGAAAATACTTGTAGAAGAGAACTGTGTCATGGGGCTTCTCCCAATTCCAAGGTCAACTTAAACTGAAATAGAAAGAGCTGAAGCCAAGAATAGCACATCATAAAAAGAGGGAGAGGTTTCAATCACTGTCATGTTTGTTCTTCAAATGTTATTTTGTTTTGCATATACTGTGAGAAAACATTCTTGATACCAGAAAGGTTATTAGCGAGACAAGAAGTCGCTACTGCTGGATAAGGGAGAAGAGATGAGACGTTATCATGGGATCTGAAAACCTTTTGGTATTAGAAGAGATAGGGGCAGAAGAACTCTGAGAAATGTATCACAATCTCAGCAATGATTACAACTCCAGCAGTTATTACTGACACTTGCAGGCATGCAAGATGCATGTCTATTTATAGCCATAGGTCAGGGAAAACCCACTTGCTCTGGGGAGTGGGAATTTAGGAGGAGTGAACAGACAGCAGACAAGTGAAGGAGCAGAGCCTCAAGAGGAATGGAGGGCAGGGGGAGAAGGAAACTGGAAGAGAGTAAGGCAGGGGAGGGGCAGAGTAAGCCACCAGATTTTTCTAGAAAGGGATAGCAAAAAAGAGGTTATTGGGAGGAGGTGCAAGTGAATACAGCCTGTGGTGGGTAGTGCATGTGTGTGACTTTCCAGGAGCACAGCTTTCTTCCCACGGGCTAGTAGGAATAGAGTCAGTGTAGAAAAACCTTTCTGAGCCCCCTCTCTCAATTTAGTCTGCCTGGGTCTAGTGTTAAGGAGAGGAAACCTCCTCCTAGTAGAGTCCAACTCTTTTCTAGACTTCCTGGACACAAATGAATCGGATATCAAGGTATGGACAGACAAACATCAGAGTCTGACTAACATAAACATTCCCAGGAAAACATGAAAGGTGATGCCTTCCCCTGAACAAAGGCCTGTAGTGAAGAAGCTTCCCTAACCCAGAAGTTTCTTCCTCAAACTGTGCCACCAGCGGGGAATTCCATAGCTCGATCCTTCTGCAACACTCAGAATCACAGATCTCTGAAATATTTTAACAGGTTCCCTAAGCATTCTCAACCCTGTGGCTGTGCCAGTGCTCCAGAAAATACTAGCAAAGATAACAAAGGACATCCAGAGAAAAGCCTGCTTATCCTTCCCCGTCTCTGTCAGATCATGGTTGTACTCCATCCCTTCAATCCTGAACTGAGAAAGCAAGACCTAAATGCCAACGTCAATTCTGCTGTGATTATGACATGTTTCCTGTCAGGGAATCAAAATACTCCTCCCCCTCGGCTTGAAAAATTGTCAGTCATAAATGTATAAGACAACCTGTGAAGACTTCCTTTGGTGCAAATTTTAAGGTACACCAACCTGATCATTTACAGGCACCATATGTGAAAAATAAGGGGAGCTAATTCAACTGCTTTGCCCCCTGTGTAATCATTTACCCCTGTGCGAGTGAGTGCTTAGTGGGTGTTCTACACCACCATCTCCAAATGCTCTGTTCATTCACACGGGTGCAAGCATTTTACATGCATTCCTCACAAATGGAAATGGCTACACCATTTTTAAATTGACTACATTTCAAATGGATGATGTCCCTCTCATGTAAAGCTGAAAAGTCCAATGATAATGCAAAAGCTGGTGGTTGAATGCTATAAGAATTTTCCACAAACTATGTTGGTAACAATCTATTCTTGCTTTCTGAATGTTTTCATCTAGCCAGTAAAGTGAAATAATTAATTATTAACTAAATCAAGGAAAATATCCCCTGCCCTCATATCTCTTCTGCACTTGGATTGATTTTAGTATACACCTCTACCCTGATATAACGCTGTCCTCGAGAGCCAAAAAATCTTACCGCGTTATAGGTGAAACCGCATTATATCGAACTTGCTTTGATCTGCCGGAGTGCGCAGCCCCGCCCCTCCGGAGCGCTGCTTTACCGCGTTATACCCGAATCCGTGTTATATCGGGTCGCATTATATAGGGGTAGAGGTGTATTTTGTAATTTTAGCTAAAAGCAGTTTCTTAATCTTAGGGTTACCATTCGTCCGGATTTACCCGGACATGTCCTCCTTTTTGTGCTAAAAATAGCGTCCGGGGGGAATTTGTAAAGCACTCACAATGTCCGGGATTTCCCCCCTCCCCCGGAGCGGCTGGGAGGGCTGCAGGAAAGTCCCGGGCTGGATTCCGGAGCAGCTGGAGAGGAGCTCCGCCCTGCATTCTGAGCAAGTGTCTCAGCACAAAGTGCAGCCCTCCCCTTTTGCAACTGGGAGCGGTTACTGCCATGCAGCGTAGCAAAACGGGAGCGAGAGCACTTTGTGCTGATACAAGGGCAGCTCTCCCCTGCAACCCGGTCCGGGCCAGGGACCGGGTTTTGTTGTGCAGGGCCAGGGACCGGGTTTTGTTGTGCTGGGGAGCTTAGCCATGTGTCCGGCTCGCACAGAGCCCAACACCCTGTTCTGAGCAGCAGGGTAAGGGGGGCAGGAGAAGGGGCAGGGAGGTTCTGGAGGGGGCAGTCAAGAAACGGGGGGGGGCTTTTTGGGGGGAGTGGAGAAAGTTTTGGGCAGTCAGGGTACAGGTAGGGGGTAGGGTCCTGGTGGGCAGTTGGGGGGGGGGTCTTAGGAGGGGGCAGTTAGGGGACAAGGAACAGGGAGTCTTAGGTAGGGGGTGGGGTTCTGGAGGGCAGTTAGGAGCAGGGGTCCCAGGAGGGGGCAGTCAGGGGACAAGGAGCGGGGGGGTAGGGGGCTGGGAGTTCTGGGGGGGAGCTGTCAGGGGGCAGGAGTGGGGAGAGGGATCGGAGCAGTCAGGGGACAGGGAGCAGAGGGGTTTAGATGGGTTGGGAGTTCTGGGGGGGGCTGTCAGGGGGCAGGAGTGCGGAGAGGGATCGGAGCAGTCAGGGGACAGGGAGCAGAGGGGTTTAGATGGGTTGGGAGTTCTGGGGGGGAGCTGTCAGGGGGCAGGAGTGGGGAGAGGGATCGGAGCAGTCGGGACAGGGAGCAGAGGGGTTTAGATGGGTTGGGAGTTCTGGGGGGGGGGCTGTCAGGGGGTGGGGAGTGGTTGGATGGGGCGTGGGAGTCCCAGGGGTCTGTCTGGGGGTGGGGGTGTGGATAAAGGTTGGGGCAGTCAGGGGACAAGAGGCAGGGAGGCTTAGATAGTCCTGGGGGGCAGTTAGGGGCAGGGGTCCCAGGAGGGGGTAGTCAGGGGACAAGGAACGGGGGGAGGGTTGGGAGGTCGGGGGGGCGGGAAGTGGGAGGGGCAGGGGCGGGGCTAGGGCGGGGCTTCTCCCGTCCTCTTTTTTGCTCGCTGAAATATGGTAACCCTACTTAATCTGATTTTAACCAAAAATGTCTTTTCATCAATAGATGAAGCTAATGAAAACAAGGATTACTAAAACATGCCAGCATAAGACAGACAAGTTTTAGGACAGCATGTTAAATAGAAGAATCCCCAATCCTGTCTCTTTGCTCTGCCAGTCAAAATGAAACAGTTTCAAAAAGTCAACCACTTGAGAGTTGCCAAATGCCAAGTCACACATTCTAATGTAATTAAGGCTCAGTGACTGGTTAAATGCCCTCCATTACTAAAGGCAGCAAGTGTCATAATAGGAGAAACTCACTGTAGTCTCTAGGTTACCTACAATATAAAGACACAGTGAGAGAAAAGCAGTATGTGTATTCTAAAAGAAGGAAAAATCTGTACTGCTTGGATACAGTCTGGGCCCAATGCAAAGACAGCAAGATGGTCTAGGGCAAAAATGTTCCATATCACTATCAAATCAAAGTAACATTTCCCATGTGTGAGGCTTTCCACATCAAAACGCAAACCTATACTTTGATCCTGAATGGCTTATGTTAGCTTAAATAAAACAATACAATACCAAAGAACAAAAGTAAAGACTCCAGGAGAGAATACAATGTATGTAACTCTCCACTGTAACGTGCTCTATCATTGGCCTTCCAGGTTTTTCCACTATCCTTGCAGAGTTCATAGAAGCTTAAATTGCAGTACACAAAAGACAAAACCCCACAACTGTTAAGGGATTTTCATAACCACACCACGTAGGTAGCCAAAACAGAACCCAAGAGGTTTAGCCATACCCAAAGATATTATACAATGAAATCAGTTTTAAAGGTCACCTGCAAAAGAAAAACAATTCCCTCCCCCTTTTTGCTATTTTGTGATGTATGATAGGGCAAGGTTCATGATTGTTTTTACACCCCTTAAAAATGCAGGTCTTGTCTACTGTTTTCCTTGGAAAACTATGGACTGCTGGAAGACTAGCAGGTTTAAAACAACAGATACCAAAAAAAATGATATTTGATTTTTATTTTGACTGTTTAAAACTTATATTATTTTTTAACTCCTGTCCAACTCAAAAACTTAATAAACAGATGGAAGAACAGACTTCTGTTAAAGATTCAATACAGTAACTCCTCACTTAATGCTGGAGTTATGTTCCTGAAAAATGCGACTTTAAGCAAAACGATGTTAAGCGAATCCAATTTCTCCGTAAGAATTAATGTAAATGGGGGGGTTAGGTTCCAGGGAAATTTTTTTCACCAGACCAAAAAATATATGTGATATAGATATACACACAGTATACGTTTTAAACAAACTATTTAATACTGTACACAGCAATGATGATTGTGAAGCTTGGTTGAGTTGGTGAAGTTAGAGGGTGGAAGAGGAAGGGATATTTCCCAGGGAATGCCTTACTGCTAAATGATGAACTAGCACTCGGCTGAGCCCTCAAGGGTTAACACATTGTTGTTAATGTAGCCTCTCACACAAGGCAGCACGAACACGAGGGAGGGGAGACAGCATAGCAGACAGAGACAGACACACACCTTGTGTGTGGGGGAGAGAGAGAGAGAGAGATGCACACTGCCCCTTTAAGTAAGCTGACCCACTCTTAAGTGCATTGTCTTTTTAAGTGGAACAGGAAGTTGAGACAGCAGCTGCTGCCCCAAGCTCTCTCTGTCTCTCTCCGTCCGTGTTCCCTCCCTGCTCTATATGGAGAAGGGGTAAGTGGGGTGCAGGAGCATGGGGTAGGGGGACACCCTGACATTAGCTCCTCCGCCCCCCCCACACACACACACAGCAAGCAGGAGTCCCTGGGAGCAGCTCCAAGGCAGAGGGCAGGAGCAGCACATGGCAGTGTGGGGAGGGACAGCTGGCCTGCCCGGCAATTGATAGCCTGCTGGGCGGCTGCAGCACCGGGAAATTAGGGGAGCGGGGAGCTGATAGGGGGGCTGCCGGTCCACCCTGGTTCCAAGCCCCCACCAGCTAGCTGCAACGGGCTGCTCTTCCTGCAAGCAATGGACAAAGCAGGTGGCTGCCAAACGAGGGTAGAAGGGAGTATTGTGCAACTTTAAACGAGCATGTTCCCTAATTGATCAGCAACGTAACAACGAAACAACGTTAACCGGGATGACTTTAAGTGAGGAGTTACTGTACTCAACTCCTACAACTAAGAGATGAGAAACCCCTCAATCCACATCTCTGATTCTTTGTACATCTTAAATTAACAGTTGGGAAAAAGGCCACAAATCAATATTTCCATCTCTCTTCATGACGCCTTTAAGCAACCTCTCAAGAAAACAACCTAACACCTCAGTTGCCTACTAGTCAAGAAAAATTATACTGGAAAGTAGATGAGGATACTTTAAAGTTATCAATTTTGACAGGATACTCTGTCACTGAGGAGAATGAGCTCTTCATTGCACATTTTTATTGCATTAGGTCTATAAAATCTTGACTGGTGTGGAGAAAGTGAATAAGGAAATGTTATTTACTCCTTTATATAACACAAGAACTAGAGGTCACCCAATGAAATTCATAGGCAGCAGGTTTAAAACAAACACAAGGAAGTACTTCTTCACACAATACACAGTCAACATGTGGAACTTGTTGTCAGGGGATGTTGTGAAGGCCAAAACTATAATAGGGTTTAAAAAGGACTAGCTAAATTCATGGAGAATAGGTCCATCAATGGCTATTAGCCAGGATGGTCAGAGATGCAGCCCCGTGCTCTGAGTGTCCCTAGGCTCTGTTTGCCAGAAGCTGGGAATGGGCGACAGGGGATGGATCACTTGATGATTACCTGTTCTGTTCATTCCCTCTGGGGCACCTGGCATTGGCCACTGTCAGAAGACAGGATACTGGGCTAGATGGACCATTGGTCTGACCCAGTATGGCCATGCTTATGCATTTCACTGTATCCAAAAAAGAGCTAGTGAAGACATAGCCATTCACAGCAAATAAGCCAGTTATGGTCATAGGTGGCATTATATTGCGCCACTCTTCCTTTCCATCATGAATTTAAGAACTCCAGAGGAAGGATTTACAATATTTCTCTGTGTCTTGTTTAACTGTATTTCCATTTTGTTTGGAGAAATAATAAGTGATAAGAACTTAATGAGAGAATGTCCAATAAAGCATTTTAAATCTGTTAGCAAAATTCTATCATCATATGAACCCATTTCAATTTGTACCCAATTCAACTGCCTTATCTGTCAAGCTATAAAAAGAAATTTTCACAAGGAAGAGAAATGCATGAAAAAAAAAAAAGTTCATGTTAAAAATTATCAAGCTGGGGGAAAGCCTGTGTGCTGTAGTTAGTGAATGGAACAGAAACGTACTTGATAATGGCAAATAAAAATGCAACTACACATTTTCTTACCTACATAATGAGAATCAGCTGGAGTTTACTCCACTTTTTGTTGTAAAAAATTATACTGATGATAAAGAGGAATGAAAATGTACACACTCGGTAGTTGTTTCCAAGCAAAAACTTCTTTAGATTTCAAACAGTGGCACAGACAGCTTCAGTGATTTGTAAAGGAGGCATTGTGATCTGGAAGATTTGGCCTGGGACTGGGAGTCAGGAGACCCAAGATCTAATCCCAGCTCTGTGCAAATCTGTGCAAATCCCTTAGCCTTAATCCTTTCTTAATAGTACTCTGCTTACCTCACATGGACGGACAGAGACAATTTATATTTGTAAAGTTTTTTTATCTGTGGATGGAAGGCACAGTATAAAATAGCAAAGCTACATTATTAAAGGCCACATAGTTTTGTAGAGGTGAAGCTAGAATTAAAATTCAGATACGTCTGGCACTCAGCCCCTTCCTCAATCCACTAGACCAGGGGTCAGCAACCTTTCAGAAGTGGTGTGTTGAGTCTTCATTTATTCACTCCAATTTAAGGTTTTGCATGCCAGTAATACGTTTGAACATTTTTAGAAGGTCTCTCTCTATAAGTCTATATTATATAACTAAACTATTGTTGTACGTAAAGTAAATGAGGTTTTTAAAATGTTTAAGAAGCTTCATTTAAAATTAAATTAAAATGCGGATCTTATCAGTTTAGTGCAGTGGTTCTTAACCTGGGGTGCGAGATGCCCATTCTGGAGATGCAAGACATGTGAGATTTTTTAGAAGGTAAATCATCAAAAACACAAATTAAGCAGAGGCACATAAGTACAACTACTTTGTTTCATCAAACCTATGTATTTATTAACATTATACATGTTTTAACGATTACTGTAATATACAAACAAAGCTTTTAAGTTTTCAAGTTTTTGAGCTAATTGTAGTGTAATTTTTGATAAGGGCTGCAGAGCGCTGAGACCAGGCCAGGAGCACAGCTCTGGGCTGGCTGCCAGTACCCCAAGCTGGCAGGAGGACAGAGCAGGGCCAGAGGCCCAGACCCTGGCTGGCAGGGGGCCGGGCGGTTGGAACTCCAGACCAGCAGCGAGGTGAACGGGGCCGGCGGCTGGTATCCCAGGCTGGCAGCAGGCTGAGCAGGGCCGATGGCCGGGACCCCAGCTGGCAAGCGGCCAGCGGCCAGAACCCCAGACCAGCAGCGGGCTGAGCAGGGCCAGCAGTCGAGACCCTGCCTAGCAAGGGGCTGGCAGCCGGAACTCCAGACCAGCGGCAGGCTGAGTGGCTCAGCCCGCTGCCGGTCTGGGGTTCTGTCCACCGGCTCCTGGCCGCCAGCCCCGTTCAGCCTGCTGCTGGCCCGGGGTTCTGTTCACCCAGGCTGGCAGTGGGCTGAGCGGGGCAGGCGGCCGGGACCCCGGCTGGCAGCAGCGTGCCAGTAAAAATCGGCTCGTGTGCCGCAGGTTGCCGACCCCTGCACTAGACCATGTAGCCTCTGTATAAATTGCTTGGCCTCTATCTGTATTCTCTCTCTTGGAGTGAGGCAACTACTTGAACAGTGCTCGCTGATTACAAAAGTGTACGAAGACATGGACTTTCAAAATGGTCCATTATGGAGTTCACAGACAAGCAAGAGTTTCAAAAGCAATCTCAAATGCCTCCAAAATTAAACAAGTAGCCTTCCTAGAAATATAGAAAGAAACTACTTCAAAGGGCTAATGAAGAATCACATGTACCTAGATTTTCTGGCTCACGCTGATTTTGAGATACAATGTCCCACATTAAAAAACAACTTGCAAAAATTAAAACGTGAAAGCCCTCTACTATTCAAACTTCCCATAAGCTTTCTATCTAGTTAATCTCTACTCTGGCCAAAAAACAAAAAATAATCTGGTGGCAAGAGACCACAAAACAAGAGAGAAACATCACTTGGATTGGAATGGTCTGGAACAGTGTGTTGGGAGGTGATGGTCAGAATAACTTATAAAAGTAATTTAGTTACTACCATGACAATGGAGAGACTGCGAGGCCATTTCTCCATTTTGCTATACCAGTTTTGTGCCAGTGTGATTCCACTGAAATAAAAGGAGTCACACTGGAGTTAAACTGGTGTAATGGAGTAGAGAATCAAGCCCTATCTTTAGATAATACTTTACAGCTGTTAATATTATGCTTTTATGATATGAGTCTGTACAAAACCAACCAGTACTTCTAGCATTTGGATTCCCTGGCAATCCTTTAGGATTTCCCATCAATCTGGATGATGTGTACACAGTACAATAGTGACCCCCCTCTCCTCCCCATAATGGCTATAGTTTCTATAGGAGTCCCAATCCCTGTACTGGTTCTAAAATTCCAGTTCCCCATGTGTCACGTGGGGTAGTAATACTTCCCTACCTCTCTGAGGTACTTTCATTCACCAAGACAGCGGCTGTATATGTACAGTACCAGAGTAAATCAGGGGTAACTCCATTGAACATAATGGAGCTGCCTCTGTGTAAAGTTAGTATGAGATAAGAATAGTCCATGTATATCTGGAAGCCCACATATCCACCCTTTTGTGTGCAGTGCCTGGGATTTCTCTATTTATAGGGCACTACATCATTCTAGCTCACTGCTCCTTGTGATCTATAGTATATTTCCAGATACAGCGGTTACCATTAAAGAGAAAGCATTTGCTAACAGTTATTATACAGATGTATCTGAGATACGAGTATTTCCCTACATTGAGAATGAGAAACAACTGTAGACAAATGATCACTTTTAATGGTAACCACTGAAGATAAACTGAGGCACCAAGTGGTTAACTGAGTTGTCCAATTTCCCTCAAGAAATCAGTGGCAGATCTAGGAAGTTACCCCAAAACTCAGGACCCCCAGGCATCTCCTCTAACAAGTATGCATTTCTCTCTCAAATCTCACTGCCCCAGACTATGCACATAAAACTGGAAGAGTTCGTTACACCAGCCCTCAAATACCATACTGATTAGCTCCTTCTCTGACTTACAGCATGTCATTATTACTGCTTACAGTGATCATCACATTAAAGACATGTTTCACCATGAAGATACTGTACTAATCACATCACAAATCTCATCACACAATCTACGCTAACAGCAACATGGTGGTGATAAATTATCCTGTATAGACTCAGAGAACTCAGTGTTCATTCAGAGATAATGAATACATTAACTAAGAAATTTTGCCTAGATAAATCTTTAGATAAGAACACAAGAGTGTTCTTAAGGAACAGAGAAAGACTGCTTTGGATTGAACCCAACATGGCAACGTTTATTCATTTGATTACTCCTGCTAATTGAGGCCTACATTTTCAGAAATGGCCTCTAAATGTTAGGTGTCCAATTTGAGACCGAGGTCCTGATTTTCACCCACCATCCAGTTGTGTAGGGGGCTGAAGTTGTGGCGGCTGCACACCTCTGAAAATCAGTGCCAGGTGGTTCAAATCCAGTGGCCAAAAAGTACGGCACCCAAAATTGGCAGACACTTTTGGAGATTTTCCCTAAATGGGGAGGAAAATCATCACCAGACGCTTCTGTCTTTCCCCTGTCCTGTCCTAATACCATATCTGCTGTCTGAATGCTTTCCTATTCCTCACATTCATCTCTTCTGTCCTTTTCTCTCTCTCCCACCTCAGATACAATATCTACCTTTCAAGCAG
Source organism: Malaclemys terrapin pileata (assembly GCF_027887155.1). Taxonomy (NCBI): domain Eukaryota; kingdom Metazoa; phylum Chordata; order Testudines; family Emydidae; genus Malaclemys; species Malaclemys terrapin. The sequence continues at coordinate 134,121,001 of NC_071505.1, forward strand.
CATCACTAAAAGGGGAGTCAAATTTAAGGAGCTATACACACTGAAAATATGTCACACCCAGTGGTCCCTCCCCTCTCCTTTTCCTGTGGTATTTTCTTTTCAATCCTGTCTTGTGTTTCTATATTTTGGTCCATTTTGTCATAGATTATTATATTGTTCAGCACTGTCTCCCTTGGGCGCCTCCTGACACAGGGAAATTTCTGGTTGCCATAAAGCTGACATAGCTCATTTGACACACACACGACCTCCACAGCCGGTAGCATGTCAAGGCGGGAACGGAGTCTAACTCTGTTGACTTTAGTGGAGCCACACCTGATTGACACTTGTGAAAGTGAGAGGAACATCAGACCCACCATATTTAAAGCTCAGCCAGGCTGAACCTCTCATGAATTATAAATGCTAAAAGCATGAGTGCATTCTGCCCAGGAGTAGGAGCACAGTGGAAATTAGATCACGGCGGTGCACTGTTTCGGGAGAATATCAGAGTGCTATATAAATACTAATTACTACTACTACTGTTAGAAATATTGCCATAGCATATGTGCTTTATGAGATTGCCTTGGAAAAACCTGGGAATTAAAAAAATCATTATAACCTAAATCTTTTTATACTGACTTATTTCTCCCACAATATGTGGCCAAGACTTTCAAAAATAGGAACCTTAGGTTAGGATCCCTAAATCTATATTTAGACACCTTCCCAATTTTCAGAAATGTCAAGGATTGAGCAGTTCTTACTGAGCTAATGGTCTTAGTTTCTCTTTGGCAAACCCTCAATCAATTCTGACTAATCTTGCTCTGTAACTCTCATCCTGACACCCTGAACTATTTTTCTTTTGCTGTGTTTTCTTAATAAGAACAACCATCTTCTATTTTCAAGTTAGTGATGATGCACAGCTGTATGTTGTCTCCAAATATGGCAATTTAGCTAACCTTTCACCTGAGGTATGCCCTGTTTACTGCTATGAAGACAATACACCTCTATTCAGACTGCTGAAGGCTGACTCCTGCACGCACGTTTGTGGCAGTGCAATGGTGGATATTGGTGGCAATGAAATCTCTCTTTAGGGTACCAATTAGCAACATCCTAACATCTGAACATGGATTCATCAGCACTGTGCCTAGCACTGATCAGCGGAGAGGGTGGCCCATATCAGTATCTGAGCATTCACCATCCTTAAATACTTATCCTTCATCCCATCTAGTCATCCATTCATGCAGCACAAATTTACTTTTCCAGGAAAGACAACCCCCAATGTTGGGTGACTATAAATCATCAGCTTCTCATGCACTTATATCTGTGCCTTTTTCTAGCCCCCCATTCCCCACCACACCCACTGCCATGCACTGAACAATCTCTCCAATCTCTGTTTGCCAACTCACCAACCTTCTCTTTGGGAGGGAGCTCAGGTTGTAGTTACGCTGTTTGTTTATACTATAAAATGCTGATATTACTAAGCCCAGACAATGTGCTTGGTCCTGTACAAGACACAAAAGATGAAGACAATCTCTGCCCTGAAGAGTTAATAATCAGACAATCTCAGAGAAGGCAGAGGAAGCATAACAGCAGCCGGCATCCAGCCCTGAGAGCCTAAACAAAATCCAGATCCACCCCCAAAATCTTTTAGAATGGCAGCACAGTCATACACGCCCTGGAAGAGGAGTTTAGATTGTGAAAACCTGACAGTGTCATCACCCACCACTCTAAGACACATCAACCTCATAAGTACCAGAAGGACCTGTCATTCATCCTAATCAGAGCCGGTGCAACCATTTAGGCAAACTAGGTGGCCGCCTAAGGCGCCTAGTGGTTGGGGGCGCCTAAAAGCCCACTCAGGCGAGGAGGAGGAGTGGAGGTGAGTTGGGACGGGGGGCGCGGGGAGGGCCGCCCGCAGTAACGGGGGGGGTGCACACAGCCCCCGCTCTAAGTCTCCTCCAATCGGTGCCGCAAGCCTGCGAGGGGAGGAGAATTAGAGCGGCGCTGGCATGCTCAGAGGAGGAGGCGGAGCCGAGGTGAGCTGGGGTGGGCTCCCCAGGCGGGGTTGGCTGCCGCAGGGGGGAGTCTCCCCACGTGGGGTTAGCTGGGAGAGGGTGCAAGGTGGAAGTTTCGCCTAGGGCGCGAAACTTCCTTGCACCGGCCCTGATGCTAACCAATCCCATGTAGTAACAGGATACTTATCACCTGACATTACACTTTAATTTCCTTGATGGATTTTAATGGATTTCATACAAAAGCTTCAATTGCTGGATTTAATCTGTATGGTGTAATCTTTTTACACAAAACTGCTTGTCATGATAAAATCATATCAAGCAACTCCTTCCCACACAGCATCTCAGGAGTGACTCTCCCCCCACACATGCACACAGGGAAAAATGTGTCTGGAAGGTACAAATAAAATCACAGTTGCAGTACGTGTGCTTCAAATCCTAGTATATATTAATTTAGAACATGACAGCTAAAATCACAGAATCATAGAAATGTAGGATTGAAAGGGACTTCAGCAGGTCACCTAGTTCAGTGTCCTGCACTGTGGCAAGATTACGTATTATCTAGACCATCCCTTACAGATGTTTGTTCTTTAATCCTCTAGTGATGAAGCGTCTACAACCTCCCTAGGTAATTTGTTTAGGAAGTTTTTCCTAATGTGCAACCTAAATCTCCCTTGCTGCAATTTAAGCCCATTGCTTCTTGTTCTGTCCTCAGTGGATAAGGAGAACAATTTACCACTCTGTTCTTTATAACCACCAACATACTTGAAGACTTTTATATCCTCCCTCATCTTCTCTTCTCCAGAGTAAACAAATCCTATTTTTTCAATCTTCCCTCATAGGGCATGTATTCTACACCTTTAGTCATTTGTGTTGCTCTTCTTTGGACTTTTTCCAATTTGTCCACATCGTTCCCAAAGTGTGGTACCCAGAACTGGACACAATACTCCAGTTGAGGTCTTAGTGCAGAGTAGAGCGGAAGAATTACTTCTCTTGTCTTGCTTACAACACTCCTGCTAATACATCCTAGAATGTTTGCTTTTTGTGCAACAGTGTTACATTATTGACCCATATTTTGTTTGTGATCCACTATAACCCCCAGATCCTTTTCTACAGTACTGTACTCCTTTCTAGGCTGTTATGTCCAAATTTGTATGTGTACAATTGATTAATCCTTTGTAAGTATAGTACTTTGCATTTGTCCTTATTGAATTTAATCCCATTTATTTCAGACCATTTCTCCCATTTGTCAAGATCATTTTGAATTCTAATACTGTGCTTGAAAGCGCTTGCAACCCCTCCCAGCTTGGTATTGTCCACTAACTTTATAAGTGTTCTCTCTATGCCATTATCCCAATCATTTATGAAGATATTGAAGAGAACTGGACCCACGACAGATCCCTGTGGGATTCCACTCCATGTGCCCTTCCAGCTTGACTGTGAACCATTGATAACTACTCTGAGTACAGTTCTCCACCAACTTGTGCATCCACATTAGAGTAGGTTCACTTAGGCTATATTTCCCTAGATTGCTTATGAGACGATCATGTGAGATGGTATCAATAGCCTTACTAAAAAAGATTTATCACATCTACTGCTCCCCCCCCATTCACAAGGCTTGTTACCCCTGTGAAAGAAGGATAGTACAGTAGAACCTCAGAGTTATGGACACCTCAGGAATGGAGATTGTCCATAACTCTGACATGTTCATAACTCTGAACAAAGCACAATTTGGACTCCAGATCCAGCAGCTGACATACCAGGCCAGGCTTCAGCAGCAACTGGAGGGGGAACAGGCAGCCCAGATGTGCCGACCTTTAAGATGCAATACAGGCACAGTATTTGCTGCTTCTTTTCTTTTCTTTTTTTTCCCTCTCTGCTGCTGCCTGATTAGTTACTTCTGGTTTCACATGGCGTCTAGTTGACCGGTCAATTCATAACTCTGGTGTTCATATCTTTGAGGTTCTACTGTAGGTTGGTTTGACATAATTTGTTCTTAAATAAGCTGTGACAGGTAAAATATGCCATGTAAGCCTTACTGACTGTCACAGAAGTAGCTGTTCAGAGCCTCTCCTCAGCCATTCTAGCCTCCACCCGGATCAAACAGTCTGCCCCCCACACACACATTAAAGGAGTCCCAAGGCTCATCTGTCTGTTTTGGGCCACACAGGTACATTACCCGACTTAAATCTAGCACCTATTAGCACCACAAAATGGAGTCTGTGTCAATCTATGATTCAATATAATTCTATTCCCTCCACTGCCTCCTTAAAAAAAAAAAAAAGCTTCATTAACAACCAGTTAAGTCAAGTGTGAAGTCCATCCCTTCAAGCCCTTAAAAACCAGGAAATATCCAGTTAAAAGATCCTTAAACATGTCCTAACACTCACACATCACATTACCCGTTCATGGTGACTAACTCTAACCCTCCACCAGTTAACTCCCAAACACCTCCAACATAGTAAAAATCAAACAAAATACACACCAAATATCCTGAACTCACACTGTAATGCCAAAACTAAATGCTGACCTCCACAATGTTACCATGTATATACTATAGACATCTGAACACTAGTGTAAGAGGTGATATCTGTATTTGTGTGGGAAGAACAAATGACGGTTCAACATTACAGGGCAAGGAATTGGGCAGAAAAATATAAATTTTAAAACATCCACTATTTGTTCCCGGACATTAGGGCCAGTTCTGGGATTCTGAGGAGGGGCCACAGATGATTCTCCCTTCGTTACACTCCCCCTTCGCAACTAGGTATTCTGATATTATGGTGAAAAGTGTGGCATAAATGCTTGGACAGTGGGAAAGACACTCGTACGGCAGTGATAAGGGCGAGACAGAGAGAGTGGTAATCTTTGTACCACACACCAGACCCTTTACCGGAGGAGAATGTGGTGCCCAGCAGTTTGTGCTGGGATCCATGCAAAGTTGCCAACATTTTCAACAGACAATTCTCCAAATAAGCCTTGGTTATAGGGCTCATTTGCTGAAGGACTGTGGATGAATTCTGATAAATTTTAGGTTCTCTGTCTCTTTCCCTCTCTGCAAATATTCAATTACAGAAACCAGAGCACCAAGAAATATTAATATCACAAGTGCTCAAAAAATCGTTAGTAGTTAGACTAGGCAGGAGGTCTACGGAGGAAAGAGGGGTGCCATCAATTGAAAGCTGTCACCAAACTGGGCCAGGTTTTTAGCAAATTTTACATGATACGCTTGCTTAAAATCCATGTAATTTATGTCTCCCTTGCCTTAGTTCTTTTTGTCTTCTCCACTCATTTTCCCTCTTGGTTATCTTTTCTGTATCTCTTTGCCACTGCCTAATTTCCCCATGTTTATAACTTAAACACAAACGCAAAGTATCTAGCTTGTTTCCTCCAAGCTTATTCATCTGTCCTCCAGGAAAATTCACTTTCTAATACTGGCTTTCTTTAGTGGCTTGTTTCCCCTTCCACAAGCTTCTCTTCTCTATTCTGGGCAACTACTATGCTTAGCTTCCATCTCTCCCCCTTGTCAGACTTCTCTGCTCTTTGCTCAGTCATGCCGCTCTGACTTTCTATCCCCTCTACATTCCTCTTTCCCTCACATTGTCTTTCGGTCTTCCCAACCCTTCTCCCTCTTTATAATGAAATATATTCATTTTTTAAATCCCCTGCCCTAGCCTTATTTGGGCTGGAAGGTCAGGGGAAAACATGCCAGCTGCTAGACAGATTCAAACTAGAGTAGGAATGGAACAATCTCGCTTCATGCCACAGTCAAAATAGCAGTGTCAGATGAATATCACATGCAGATTCACTCAGCTACAAAGAACAAGGAAGGATATTTCCATAAAAAGCATGGGCTGAAGTATCAAAGTCAAAATACACTTGACTATGGGGATGCATCAGTATCCCTGCCCTCCCAAGCCCCACAGCCCAACTGCAAAGTTAAAACAACACTGACAGATCGTTAGGATCTTCCAACTTGTTCATGCTAATTTCGTTTTGGATGTGCTTGTGAGGACGTTGCAGTTCTGCCTCTACTTGTCTCTATCTGTCTACTGCAAAAGTAACCCACCAATGGTTGCGAGCCACTAGGAAACTTTCCTGTACTTCAAGGTCTATACCTTCAGTTCATTCACTTGAGTAACAGGGGAAGATCTACCTCTCTCTGGCCCAAACCTAAGTTTCACTCTTGATGCCTCTCCCTCAAAATGGTTGATCTGGTGGCAGCCACTGCCATACACAAATTATACGGGTAATATAAAATAATGCAATGTTGCCTCACTCTCAACAAATAAGGTCTAATTTTGAGCACATAGGGCCTGATTCTCCAAACCCTTACTTATGTGTGTAGGGAGGACAACTCATGTGATGCTTTACAGCTGACATATTACAGTGAGGACAAAATTAAAATGTGATAATACAGGAATTCTACAAATGTAAAAACTGAGTGTACTTGGATATGAATTATTAATATTACACTTATAATTTACTATCTAAGGCCTCTCAGATGGTTTCATATATGCTGCTGCTATTAAATAACTGGTCCCAGTCAAAGGCCGCAGCATAAAAGCTATGATGAAGCTTAGCTGTGGAACAGGACAGGAGGGGGGGAGAAGGTGTTTTAGAATCTAACTGAAAATCCCTTTATACACTTATTCACAAATAGAACACACTGCAGAATCCACTTGCTGGTGGTGGTAGTTTGAGAAGAGAGTGTTCTGTTCATGCCAGATCAAAAGAACAGCAAGCTGTGGAAATAAATGTAACTTCAACATTTGGTGAACAAAGTAGCCAGGAAGTATTTAACATGATACTAATTTGCTTCATTTAAACAGTGTTAGTGGAAGAAATAAAATGATAGTTCTATAATTTATGAATTTAAAATGACAATTCTATTTTAAAATATGTTGTGGAATGTTTTGCTGGAATCAAGACACAAATGGCTTGATCCTGAAAGGTGCTGACCATCCAGAAAATACCCATTAAGTCAGGGGTTGTAACAGGTGTTGACCATGTCTCAGACACTAAATTAATGCTTTGTGATGGCCTTTAAGAATTTCTGTTGTGCTAGGCCCACTTCACTAAATGTAGGTAGGCTAGTCAGGGAACAGTCTTCATGGGTCTCAGTCTCAGAGTTCTCAGCCCAGAAGGCGAAGGAGCAATTTCCCTTAACGGAGTTTAAAATAGAAATATGAAACTTGCAAAGATGATTTGAAACTATTGGCAGATGGGGGAAATATTTCTGGATCTGCATCTCGTAACATTTGGCAGGGAGTGTGACTAGAGAACAGCTGACTTTTACTGCAATGACATTATTAATTCTAGTTTTCTTGCCAAACTGAGCGCCATAATTGAGCCGTTGCAATATCCCTTTCATTAAGTAGTTCATGCAGGCCTGTTAAACTGATCATACAGTAAGTAATGTATCTGCCCCATGCCTACTGAAACGGTCAGCCTGAGTCCAGCCAAGCTTTCAGCTGATTGGCCCTTATATAGTAGCTCCTTGCAAAGAGAGTTTGGCAATCAGGAGGCATCATGTTCTATCTACCTCATCAGCGTTCGAATCAAGACCATGCTCAACATTTTTCCTGGCTTTTTGAGACCACCACCACAACCATGAAATAGTCCTGCAGACCTACTGACATATTGGTTATCGTCTGGATGCAACTAAGTTGCAGGCTTAAATGTCTTTGCTTTGGACAATTTCTAGTAAAAATGTTGTTTTAATCAGAGTCAGCTGAAGTGTGTAAATCTACATATATGTTTGCAAATGTATCTGTTCAATTCCAAGAGGTATACTGGTGACAAAATAAATCTTATGTAGTTAAGCACACAAGTCAGGAAATGCAAACACTGAGAAAGTAAACCTTTAATGCTTACTAATTGTGGCCCAATTGTGCAGTCACTTACACAGATGGCTAACTTTACTCACATGAGGTGAATGGAACTACCCACAGGAGTAAAGGGTTTGCAAGGTGAAATCCTGGACAGAACACTGATATGTTCCCCTTTCCAAAATGGCCACTTTAATCCATACACTTCAACTCACTATTCCAGTCCCATACAGTTCTACCCTTATTCGCCCTCCCCCCCCCCCCCCCCCAATTCCTGATGTTCTACCCGGCTCCTTAGAGAATCAGCAAGGATTTGCTGGTTCTACCCAGCTAGTCCTCCGCCAGACAAGTAGAAAAAGGGTGAAAAGCAGCTCAGATGATGCTTCCCCTCAGGCAGTAGAAACTCCTGCAGGACTCTCTACATTTGTGGGCCTGTGAGCAGTGCTGTGCTGGCTGCCAAGGTGGGATTTATGCCTTGTGACAAGGTGTACCAACCCTGCACTGGGCCAATGGAGCCAGACCAATCACTGTGGGCCCAGGAGGCCACACCCCCTCACCCCTGCTGCGCATGCTCCACGTGGAAGGGACACATAAAAGGAGGTAGCTCAGCTCAGTCTGGGACTGATGAGGAGGAAGGACGTGTGCTGCAGGCTCCAGCTGGGGCGCCTGCGACTCTCCAAGCCATTGGAACCGCTGACCCAGACTACGCTGCCAGCGACCTGCTGACCGCAGAAATTGATGGGGCTGCTGAGCTGCTGCCAGCTGAGGAGATGCCCGAGATGCACTTTGAGGTAGAAAGTGACCCAGGGAATGTAGCAGAAGCCGATGCTTAACTCCTTAATGGGGAATTTCCTGGCTTCACAGGGCACTGGGTCAGAACCTGGTGGAGTAGGGTGGCCCAGGTTCCCTACTGCCCATCCACATTTGCCACTAAGTGTGGCTACTGCTTGTTTGCTCTGCCCCAGCCAGGAGGCTCAGGGACCATGGACTGTTTGTTTGCTCGGCCCCGCCAGGGGTCCTAAGCCCTCCTTGTGGTAATTACCTGATCCCACAGAGTCCGGAGGACTGTGTGACAGGATGTACCAACCCCGCACTGGGCCAATGGGGGTGGCCCTGCTCGACGCGCGGGGTCCCCCATCACACACCCACTCTTTGATTGTTTTCTGGCAGACTACCTATCCCGGTGAGTTCCAGCATTAACAATTACACGTCACGCACCGTTAGTTGCTGTAATAATTCTACAACCCCATTTAATTCTCAGATAAGCTTAGTAAAACAAAACAAGCCCTTAAACAACAGAGTTGGGACAATGATACATCAACCTGATCCCACTGAAGTCAATGGAAAGAGTCTTGTAGACTTCATTTGGCTTTGGATCAGGCCCATAAATATCTTATTTGGACATCCTGGTGTGGAGAAAACGCCTATGCATTGTCCCAGCAGTTTCTACACTAATCAATGGAGTATACTCAATATTATCTATTGCCAGAACTAGAAATTGTACTTGTTTTAATGTCTGTCACTGGGGTTGTAAAGGCAGAGACCGCTGCAATGAGACCATTCTGTTTCATCTCATTCTGTAACTTTATCCTGCGCTATTCATGAAGAGTTCTGTATTTAGAATTACATTCAAATACTCTGCGGTAACATGACACTGTGTTCGAACTAACACACTGGTCTTTCCTCATGTTTTGCAGGATAGTTTAAGTACCATTGTGTGTAACAGGCTTAACTTCTTCATTATAATAATTAAAATTAAAGCTGCAATAGGAATTAATATCAAATGGAAAACTGGAGCAGAGCAGAGCAAAACACAATAGCCAGGATGCAGCACATGCAGGCTGCTGGGAGTGATGAGACATTTGCTACTCCTTCAAAATGAAAAATCCCTCCACCACCTTCCTTGGGGATGGAGGCAGAAAGGCCACTCATATGAAGCAAGTGAGGGCTGAAAGAATGTAAATCTACTTTGGCAACTGGCTTGGTTTTGTATTGATCCTGTATGGAGATTTCTTCTCATGCTGTAAATCTTGTGATATGCATGAATCACAATGCTGGAGGGGGTAAGTGGCATCTCTAAAGGAACTTAAGTGTATGCTTTATGGAGACTGCCACAGTACCCCCTCAATTCTGGGCCTGAAATTTCCCTACTGACATGTCATAGACATGAATAATGGGTCAAGTCAGATGGCAGCTGTTAAACTACTAATTTCTGGGAAGGCATCTTTCAGAAATGAAAAACAGTAGTTAGGAGACTGGATATTCCCTAATGTAACTCATGCTGAATTAAGAGACCACTTTAATGCCTAATCATAGCTTCTCTAAATTAGCACAGACTCTTCTGGATAGCCCAGCACAGCCTTGGCTATCTGTGTTACTATGGATAAAGTTAGGTTATGCTGTCAGACCACCAAAAAGGTGTACGATTTTGTCATCAGGTGCTTCCATTGCTTAGCTATTGAAGACAGCATGATCCAATGGGAAAAACAATGGACCAGGAGTCAATGGACACGGGTTTTATTTCTGCCTCTGCCACTGACTTTCTGTGAGATTTTTGACAGTTCAGTTCACCTCATCTGTAAAATAGTCATAATAATCTTCATCCACCTTTGTAAAAGTCTTTGAGACCTACAGGTGAAATACACTATGTACCTGGCTAAATATTGTTATTATTGCTCAAATCTTTCTCTTGCAGTTTATTTCACTTGCAAGACGCTGACCCTTTTTCTCATTGGGAAACTGGAGTAGAGGAAGCACGGAATCATTTCTGCCTTGAAAACTCCCACTTATTACTAAAACTACCCCCAGAAAGAATCCATTTAGTCTTCCATCAAGTAATGCATTGTTTTCCCTAGTGAAGTTTAGCAACAAACCTCAAGGAATCCTGATTCTACCTGTCTGGAGGAGAAACAAGACAACATCAGTCCTCACAGATTTCCTCTGAACGCTAACTTAAATTGTGTAAGAAGCGAGGATGCCACAGTAGAGCTACCCTTGCCACATAGAAACAGGGCACCCACATAAACTCTGATTTAAGTATTGCTGCCTGTACAGTGTAAGAATGCAGTTCTCCTTGGTTTAAATCCTCTGGAGAGAAGAAATACATTTCAAAATAAGGCTCTGAGTGTGCTCGAAGGATTCTTAAGGAATACTGTAAGGTGTTCCTTTAAATATACACAGACAAATCCTCTGAACGCAGAGTAAAAACCACATGCTCATTCTGCAGAATTTATCTCTGTGTTCATACTTAAGGGAGAACAACAGGGCTGTCTTGCCTCAGCTAGGAATTAGCACAGCCTGCTGGTTTTCACTGAAATTGCGTTCCACAAGACTACCCTTTTTCATCTATTTTCTGTATTTCTTCTTAGTCTTTTCTTTGAATAAACCTTGCTTTTCAGGGAGAGAGCATTGTGTCTTATGTGTGACCAAATAAACCTCATGATTATTAATTAACTATTGGTTAATTGGTGCCTGCTATGCTAGACACTTACATACCAAAAGGGCTCCCTCTGTCCCAAAGAGCTTACAGTTCTGCCATCAGCTTCTCAGCCCATTTCACTTTACCTAAAATTAAGAATCTAATTTATATATTACTGCTGCTAGGGAATGTAGCCCAAATTTGGTGATAAGCTTCACCTTAAGAAAGAAGAGCTATGGGATTTTAGATTCCTGGACTTGACGCCTATTTCATCTACTGACTCACTATGTGACACTGGGCTAGTCAACTCACCCTCTCAGTTACCTGGATGTACTACTACTTGCCTTGACACAGGGAGTGAAGTGTCTGACGTTTGTAAACCACTCAGACACTTGGGTGAAAAGGTAATATCATAAAGTACAAAGGATTTTATTAATCGCAATACCATCCAGCTAGATTCATTCACGGCCTCATAAGCCTTTGGTAAGAGGCCTATGAGACCATGAATTAATCTAGCCGAATGGCAGAGTTGTGAATATGCAGGCGTGCAGCAGCCTGTACTCAGGGGGAATAAACAGTACATTGAAAATGATTGTATCATTGATTTTTTTCCAAAACTTGGGAAAGAAACAGAGATATCGTACCATGTGCTGTCTAAACAAGTGTGGTGCAACTGATGGTCTCCTGCTGAAAAATCAAATAGCATAATTTGATAAAAACAAATCCCCATTTTGGTGCAGTAATAACCTGTCCTCTTCAAATCCACTTTAAATCAGATGCCTTCTGCTACAGCCTCACAGAATCCAAGTCAGAAACATATACTTTGATCACTCCATCTTCCCTTCTCCTCCACCACTGAAAGATTTTTATAGAGGATATTTTCCAGTGCTTTCTCTAATTCATTTTTAACCGAGCCACCTAATGGTGTTTCCACTATTTTCCACTATTTGCCTCGTGATTACTGTTTAAAAAAAAAAAAAGGAAGGAAGGAAGGAACTAAAAGTAATCTATCAAAATCAAACTTCAGTTAGAACAGTTAATATCATGTAAAACTTCAAGGGAGCATGGAACCTAGAAATAGATAAATATTACAAGAGCTATCTAGTGAAAATGAAATATGCTAGGAGGTAGATAGTAACATTTTATTTTATTTTATTTTATTTTATTTTTACAAGGATTGGATCTGTCCAAGTACATTTATGAGGAGGGAGAGCTCAGGATTAATTTCTGGACAAATGAATCCTTCCTCAGTGACAAGTAGTAAATGGCGATTCCATCACTGTAGCAGAAATTTACAGAGGCTATTTGCTCATTAAATCAGAAGGACTCTCCGGGGCAGAATGGTTTCTTAGTTGATTTTCTAACATTCTTTGGAAGAAGCAGCCCCAGTATTAGAGGAAGCCTAAGTATTCCTTTGATAAAAGTGGCAATGGCTCCAATCTAACTATAATGCAGTAATTTCACTGATTCTGAAAATGGCTAAAAGCCTTCAGTAATGCTCTTGTTAGGAACAGACCGGTGTCTTTAATAAATACAGATTGTAAATCACTTTCCAAAAGGTATTATCTTTCAGATTAAATTAAGGTTTGACTCAACTAATCCAAAGAGATCAGATGGGTTTTGCGCAGAGGGAGGCTTGTAGCAGAACATTTTCGGAAGGTATTATGTTTAAATCCATTATCCTAAATATATTTCTGAGCCACCCTTTATGAACTCTTCACTGCAAAGATGCATTTGGTTGCAAAGAACAGCTACCTATGCATCTGGCTCATTTCTTGATCAGGAGAATGAACTATACAAATGACAGAAATACTACAGCAGTTGCTGTTTCTATCTATCTTTATATCCTCTTAAAGAATGAGTACTGGAAGGGAAGCTGACCCTTGGTCTCATCAACACCATTTAATTAGCTGTTGAGCCTTTGACACTAACTATGGATAAGAGAGAATTCAAGGGTTAAAGGCAAAAGAGAGTCTGAATGGGCTGTAGCCCACAAAAGCTTATGCTCAAATAAATTTGTTAGTCTCTAAGGTGCCACAAGTACTCCTGTTCTTTTTGCGGATACAGACTAACACGGCTGCTACTCTGAAACCTGAGCATAAACTGAGTTCCTAAACATAAAGGATGAAATCCTGGCCCCAGTGAAGTTAATGGCAAAAAAATTACATTTATTTAAGTGAGAATACGATTTCATCCCATCCAGGAGGTTTTACTCTCAGGGTCTAAAGCTGCATGCAGTTAGCCACATGTGTAACTATACTCATGTTGGAGACTTATTTAAATTAATGGAACAATTCACATGCATAAATGTCTGCATTATACAACCAGTGCTGCAAGCAAATATGATTAGATTTAGGGTTCTCTGGTTATTACACCAACTCCTGAAGAAATGGGCAGAGATGCTGAAAATGATCACCTAGCTCCTTGGCTAAATATCAGGGATTCCTCTGAAGTTTGAACTCAGGACCATCCCAGACTCTGGATCTTTCTAATTTAAATGTTCATAACCTTAAAACTTAAGAGCCTTGCACTCTGCATGTTACATAAAAGACAACTAGTTTTTCTTCTATAGATCTGACTGAGACTTAAAAAAATAATCAAGTGTGAAGGTCATATGTATTGAACTGCATCTTACTTTATGACAGGTTTCAGAGTGGTAGTTGTATTCGTCTGTATCAGCAAAAAGCACGAGGGGTACTTGTGGCACCTTAGAGACTAACAGATTTATTTGGGCATAAGCTTTCGTGGGCTAGGTTTTAGCCCACGAAAGTTTATGCCCAAATAAATCTGTTAGTCTCTAAGGTGCCACAAGTACTCCTCGTTCTTTTTTCATCTTACTTTATGTGTTTTATATGACATTCCAGTTAATACAATATGTAATATAAACTGACAAGTAATTTTTAATTATGGAAACAGAAAATAGATTTTAAAAATAAGAACAATAATTCAATGGAAGTAGCTGGTGCTTGCCACCTTTGAAAATCAGACCTTTTTTTTTCACGTAGGAGAACCTAAAATATGGATTTTGGAGCCTAATTTTAGGAACCAACATTGTAAAATTTTGGCCATCTGTTTTCTTTCAGATTTTAAAAGTTGGTGATCTGACCAAAGTGACTTGCCCCTTGTATCATTCTGACAAAAAGATCAGGAACAGAATCATGGTCTAATCACCACTTAGTATGATAATGATGTAGACCAAAATCAGTTATACATTACCTTTTTAGTGCAACAACTACAAACTCAGAAAAAATGAAAGCAGCTAAAAATAGGCACTTCAGATACGCTGTCAGTGCCAAAAGATGTGGGATCACTCACCCACGTAATGTAGGTTTGTAATAACATGGGTGTTTACTGGCACACTGAAGCAATTTCAAGCATTTTTAGAGTATGAAACTTTGCCAGATACTACCTCTGCAGTGTTAAATATGTTGTCAGATAAGTATATCTCCCAGTAAAACATAATAGAGAATGACCATCTAGTCAATGCCATATGGCTATGTAACAAGAATGTAGAAAAAACTAATCTCATCCCCACAACCAGGAGACTTGATAGAAGAGGGCACCAGCTGTTGGTTTTTTGAAAGTGTAACGGGAAACAGAAGAATACATCTTTGAATTGATCAGGGTTTGCTTCTTCTGGGACTTCCCTAGAGCAGAATCAAAGAGTGCTCTAAGTTATGCAGAAACCTGTGCAGTAAGTAACAAGGACGATGAAAGAGGCCTGGGCCAAACTCTTACAAACAAGACAAGTTCTCCCTTTCTCTCAGTCTCAGACAGGCCAAGTGCTGTTATTGCCCTGCCAGTCCACAGGAACACATGCACTGTAATAACCTGTAAATAATTTACACAGGCTGACTAAATAAATAATAAAATAAAATAATAATAATAATAATAATAAATAGAAATCAAATTAAAACAAGCTAAAACAATAAAAGAGCAGATCTCTGTGGTAGGGCCAGTTTGAGTTACGGGTAAGCAGATGTTGCCCCCTGTGCGTGGAACAATTTCCCGATCCCAGTGCGCCAGGGCCCCACAACTGAAAATTTAAAATATTGGATTAAGATGAAGGGAAAAAGGGGACTCCACCCAAGGGGACTGATCGAACCGAACCCAAGCCAGGACAGCATCTCATAGCCAATGCAATTATTCACCTGGCCAGACAATGTTTTAGGTTGAAAGGTTTCAGCTGCTGCCAAGATAGCCAATAAGTCCATTACGGGGGAAAGAAAAAGAAAATGTTTTCCCCACTATTGCAGCAATAAAGGTATTCCTGGAAATCAGCAGAAGTCAGTACTTGCTCTTTATACATGTAGAGAGAGATTATAGACCACATCTACCATCAGATATTCTTATACAGCTTCCACTGATTTCACTGAAGGGTATGAGAGTCTCTGAGGGCAAAATATGGCTCTATAAATGACCTGCTCTAGATTACACAGCTGATCGGTGCTAAGATGGGAACACAACTCAGAAGTCTTGATCCTCTGTCCCCATCCCTTTCTCTAACTACTACTCCAGGCCTCCCCCTTTTTCTTCCCCAGATATTTGCACAAGCTCTGTTTTTCACACCTTCCATTCCAAACATATCTCTTCAGCAGCATACAGAGAAAATGAAACCAGAATGGCTAATCAAATCACCATTTTGGACTTTCTGGCAATGAATGTCAAGTCCAGCTGAGCTGAGCTTGGACTGGCACAAAACTCCAGGGGACAGGCAAAGGGGATTTTATGCCATCTTTGTAGCTCCTCAATTCCAGGGCTGGCTAGGAGACTGGATTAGCCCCAAAGTGTTGTTCCAGCACCCAGAACTGCGAGGATGGAGTGATTCTCTGACCCTGCTCCACGTGCTGGCTGTACAATGCCCGGGGATTACCCCTACGTGGGCTGTATTCCCATGTGGCCAGATCTGCCAGTTTTATGGCTGATTTGTACTGGTGGAGTGATGCCAAAAGGCCTCAGCAGACTTGAGAAGAGACCTCTCTTTTTCCACCAATTAGTAAGGGGAATGAACACATTCTACTGAGCCATCTGCAAAATTTCCAGGATTGCTTCTGGCCCCAACTGCATTTTCAGTAACAATGCAATATCTATGCTGAGGTTCAGTCAATTAAGAGAAACACATTCACCTTATAAATATTATTGATCATGTTTTGCTCAATTAAATTAACTTTCTTCTCCATTAAAACTCTTCAGTTGGTTATTATTGGGTGATTCATATATGTAATAAAAGAGAGAGGGAAAAATGTCTGAGTGCTTGTATCTCAAGCTTCACTCTCAGGGTTTACCATACTACCCACACCTCAAGATGGAATCACAGCCTGTAATCCACACTTGTTTACTCTCTATAATTCCACCACAAGGTGCTTGCAAATGCTGGGAGACCATACGTCTCTGAAACCAGGTATGTCCCAGTTTTCAGGGCCTGTTCCAGCATCCTTGTTGCTTTTACAGAAAATGATGTTTTGTCACTGTTTCTGTAAACCCTGGAGAATATGGGCACCTGAAGGAGCCAACAGATATCCTGGCTGGTGAAATTAACAGCCGTTCATATGCACCTCAGGGATGTCGCCACTCTGCCCTTCCCACATAAGAACGGCCATACTGGGTCAGACCAAAGGTCCATCTAGCCCAATATCCTGTCTTCCAACAGTGGCCAATGCCATGTGCTTCAGAGGGAATGAACAGAACAGGTAATCATCAAGTGATCCATCCTGTCGCCCATTCTAGCTTCTGGCAAACAGAGCCTAGGGACACCATCCCTGCCTAATGAAGCTTCTAAGTGAATTCTTCTCTTCTGCTGGAGTTCTCAAGGCAGCCCATCCCTGTGCCTAGAATGGAGGATGCTGAGGAAAAGGAGAAGGATTGGGAACCCTTGTCCCTTCCCCTTTCCAGTCCGCACACCTCCCTCAGTGGTGTGTTTGGTGCATACGTGTTCTCCTGCCCAGCACTGAGAGAGTCAGCCCAGGTTCTTTCCCCACTTTGAAAGCCTACTCATCATTCTACTTTAAAAAATGGCAAGAACAAAGTCAAATGAGAGACTACAGTGGCAATTATCGGTGGGTAGCTGTTCAGTAGGTTAGTAGGGAGTAGAACTAAGAGTAACATTAGCAAGCTAGTAGCTAACTGGCTGTTTCCTTTTGGGGCAAGTGTGAAATAATTGACAGTAGATTTCTAAAGTGTTCAGCTATGTTTTATATTTAGGGCTAAAGCAGTTTATCAATTGGTCAGTAGTGCGCAGAATACAGCCTTCACATATCTTACTTAATATTGGCATTATGGTCAGGCCCCAATGAGAACTAAGGCCTTGTGGTGCTAGACAATACTAAGAGGCAGACATCACTCTTACTCTGAAGAGCTTACAGTCTTTCATCCTGAAGGTTAAAAGTACTTGATTAGTCATAAAAATAGGAATAACTGCACTTACCTCTAAATTGCAGCTGCCTCTGGGGTGAAAAAACCACAGTTGTTAAACAGTGCCTAGCAGTACAATACAACAGTTTCGTAGGGGAAACAATGACTTCCATATCCAACTGAAAGTGTGGGAAGCAAGTATTCAGATAAGATGGCTCAATTTTCAGAAGTACTGAGCACCCAGAACTTCAATTAAGGTCAATGGGAGCTGCAGGTATTAAGCCCCTCTGAAAATAAGGCCAAACAGGAATTTGTTCCAGGTAATGAGTGTCCTGGCTGTTTAATCATCAGACATGGTCAGGGCTTTGGTTTTAAAGCTCATCATAAAAAGAGTCCCTCCAGCAGCTCAACAACATACTGCTGCATTGACTCAGTACTAAAAGGAAAACTAGCTACTTACTGAATCATCACTATTGCTTCCTGCAGTGCCTGAGTTTTCCTTTGAGGTCTCCCATCCACATACTAACCAGGCTTGACCCTGCTTAACTGTGCTGTACAATGAAAAGCAATGCAGCCAAGCTCTTACTTTTCCCTGGGCATTGGACTCTGTCCCCACCAAATCATTATACATAGGACAGAAAGACATTAGCTGGCAACATCTTTTGGAGAGTAACTACCTGGGCTGGATTAGAAACTGACCCACTGTAAAGTGTGAGATGCTTTGTCTCACAATCCCACAAGCCATTCAGTTGTTCCCTTAACCCTGTGTTTCAGATCTCAAAGAATAACATCACCTTTGTCGCAGTATTTATTTTTCCTTAATCTTATCTCATTACATAGACATATACTACCACAGTCTCGGCCAGATGGCCCTCTTCAAGTGAATGCTCTGGAGACACCATCTGGCCAAGAGATGAATGGATAATGGACAATATACGTCTGCATAATGAGATCAGATTAAAGAAAAATCTACAACTAAGTAGTAAGTGGATACTTTTATTCTTTAAGTCTTTAAATAGTAGAAGGGCAAACAAGCTGCTACATCTGTTTATTACTGTTTTGCGCTTTATGTTACTGTGGGGGAAAAAAAAAAAACTTAAAATATATTGATGTTCTCGACGCCTAAATTCCTTGGGACCAAGGCTCTCTCCTAAACACCAGAGTGGCTCCTATAATGCACTGGATTGGGGCTCCCTTCTGCACAGTTCAGGAGGTCTGTTGGAGTGCTGCTGTAGTAGGCAAGCTGGGAGGTGCTAGTGTAACCCACACACATCCTGGGTGTGGTGCTCTGTCCCCTCTAATGACACCAAGACCATTTAGAGATTAAGGAGTCTGCTCTATAGTCTTAGCTAAGGGTCATGTGGCTTTTAGCTCATGCAGTGGAGGCCATGCACTGAGGTACCAGATTCAATCCCACCCGCTGATGACTGGGGTCTGTCGGTGTTACACTGGAGAACCATCATAGTTTAAACAGGTTCACTCCTACTGTTGTCGATGTCAGCCATTTTAAAGGCTAATAAATTTTAGGCACGCCTGTGCGCACTTAACACTGCTGTCCCAGCTATTGTTTCTTAGATGCACACTTAGACAAAGCATGCTCAGTATATGATTTTTAAACAAGTGCAACTCAGTCAGTTCAAAGGATATTACATCTTGAGCAAAACCAAGTACCACAACTACCAGAAAGCTATTTTCAAGACAACTTTCAAACCTCATTATTTTAACGATCAGGCTTGTTCTATAATGGGTATGAAAATGTGTTTTATAATGGGGAAAGTATTTTATTCACTCTCCTCATGCTCAAAGATGGCTGAACTGTATATGTGCAGACTTTTCCTTCAAGGTTATCATTAGGAAAAGATAAAGCATGACACATTTTCACCGGAAGTGTAGAAGTTTCAGAGGGTTACAATGGAAACAATATATTGTAACCCTGAAATTAACATATAAAGGGGAGGGGAAAAACAGATTTTTCCAATAGACACAGTGAATTGTGATGTTTCTGTTAAAAAAAAACCCACCATCAGACAAACAATAAATAAAAACCAACCACACCACCAACCAATTTATTAAAAATTGAGATCTGACCTATCCTCTTTTTCCTGGCAGATTCTATGAATGACTGGAGAATTAGTAGAACTGACATTACAAATTATCAAGAAAGCAAAACCTTCAGCAATTTAGAAGGGAAGAGTCTGTGTCAATGTGGAATGTTTGTGTTAATGCCTGTTTAACTGAAATGCCTTATAAACAGTCAGAAGGAAAGTCACCTTTGCTTAAAGTTCAGCACCCTTCCCTCATTCAATGGAGGGCTAAGAACATTCTCTGGGTCATCACGGGAGCTCTAGCAACATCCGGGAACACTAGAGTCGATACTGATATTGTGAAAGTAAAAAACAAGCAACATTTTATTTGGGGAGGGAGGAGGAAAACAGGGGTATGAAATCCCAACCTTTTTATATTATAAGCAGCAAAAAAAAAGACAAAACAATTGTTTTTCCTTTGTAAGTGACATTTAACTCTAACAGTCACTGCTGCTCTCACTATACCTTACACATGAGTTCAATCCCTGAGGGGGCCACTTAGGGATCTGGGGTAAAATCAGTACTTGGTCCTGCTAGTGAAGGCAGGGGGCTGGACTCGATGACCTTTCAAGTCCCTTCCAGTTCTAGGAGATGGGATACTCAATAATAAAACACATGGTATGGGACTGTACCCGATTCCCATAGACCTTTGAGAAATTATCAGACTAAAGGCTTCAGTGAGACAATTGAAAAGTGTCGTTATTTGGGATTACCTGAAGTGCATTCTTAGTTTTATAAAATGGTCAATTGCCCACTCCTCTGATGTACCTAAATCTTCTTGTAATCAGAGTATATCCTATAATGTGTTTAGCATTCTTCTTAATTATGTATCCTCTGCATATTTTACAGTATGCTGTTAGTTCTATTTCTCAATCACTTGTGACGACACCTAATAGGATTAGTCCTAACACCGAGATTTAAGAGACACTTTTCTCTATATTTTCATTGGATAACATTTTCAAAAACATCTAAGTGATTTAGGACCCTACGTCCCATTTCAAAAGTATTTAGGCTCTTAGAGTCTTGAGCCTCACTGAAAGTCAATGGGACTTAGGCTTCCAAGGCTTGAGACACTCTTGAAAATGGGATTTAGATGCTTTTGAAAATTGTATCCATTTTCCAGTAAATTGCACCCTTTCTACCAACCAATTCTCAAGTCATGGAGCAAAGTGAATGCAAACACCCAAATAAGGCCAAAAATAAAGCCAGAGACAATCAAGGATAAACAGGGCAGAAAAGAATGAGTAGAAGTAGGAAAAGAAGAATACAACATACTGTTACCAAAATTATTTAACCAACATTATATATTTTAAGACAATCCATATTTATGCTAAAGTGAACAATTTTCCCAGCATCCTCTGTACTGAAATATACTAAGAGCCTTGTATAAGCTTTTGTTCTTGGGGCACACAGAGATAAAGGAGCATTTTGCTCAGGGTTGTGAAAATAATAAGCCATTGATATAATAGTTGCTAGAAACTAGGTACAAATTTCCAACCACCTTGGCTAGAAAGGGAATGAAAATATTAGGGTAAGAATGATGCAACCTAATTTTGAGGAGTTTTGTGCCCATGCTAAGAGCCTAAAGGTCTATATACACCTCAGCAGTTAATTATATTTCCACAACAGTCCATGATGCTGGTTGTATCCCCAGACTGATGGAGTGGTGAAGTATTTAATCTTTATTTTTCTGCATTTGCGCTGATTGATCTTTGACTAACACTCATGGGTTAATAAACTTGGTTGACTGTAATTATCTGATGCTTATTGTTAAAAGAACTGAACCTTTTCAGTAACAATATTAAAAATGAAAAATAACTGAGGGAAGATAGAGAAAAAGCTAATTGAGAGAGAGAGAGAGAGATAGAGAGAGAGACCCTCCTAGCTATTGCAGTTTTATTACAGTTAAGTAAGGGAACTCTCCTGGGCCACATTCTCTCACAAAGGAATTAAAATGACATCCCCTAATGCTCTCTCAAAAAACCCTTTGGGAAATGCGGATATAGTTTAATGTACATTATGTCAGAATATTTGCACAGGACTATTTTGTAACATGCTGGGGTGCGTATGTCACACTGGGAAAGCACTACTTCATGGTTGGTGGGAGAATCTGTTCCAACCTTCACCCCCCAGAAGTTACATGACAGCAAAGTCATTAAACTACTGCTGTGTTAACTATGCATATGTTGCTCTAATTGCAGAGTAGCTACTTGTGAGATGGGTTAAGGACATGGGTTAAGCCCAGATTGTGCTTGATCCCGGCTAGTGCCTTGAGTACAAGGGCCAGGCATGATCACAGTCCCAGTGCTTGGAGCAGCGCACCCTCCTAGCACCCTTAAGGGCTCAAGACTAGGGTTGCCAACTTTCTAATTGCACAAAACTGAACACCCTTATCCCGCCCTTTCTCCGAGGCCCCACTGTGCTGACTCCATCCCCCCTCCCTCCATTGCTCGCTGTCCCCCACGCTTACTCACTCGCTCATTTTCATCGGGCTGGGAAGGGTCCCTTTTCAACCAGGTGTTCCGGTCTTGAGATTACAAAAGGGGGGTGGGAAGGTATGAGGTTATAGGGCGGAGCACCATGTATACTTCACCTAATCCCTGGGGATGCAGGGGCAAACTGATTGTGCTTCTTGAGAGCAATCAATCCCTCTTGGATTTTCTCCTGCGGCAATGTGGCTCAGCACCACACCTTACCCGGGGCTGTGGCTTGATGGTACAACTGAGACCTTAACATGCTATCCTTTTCTCAGGTGCATTTCTGTAGTGAGAACAGAACATAGGAAGTACAGCACTGGATCAGACCTAAATTTAGTCCTGTGTCCTGTCTCTGACAGAGGCTGGCCCTAGATGCTTCTGAGGAAGATGCAAGAGCCCCACAGTAGCACGGTAGCATAATCTGCCCTGATCAAAGTTAGAACTAACTCCCTCAAGGTTGGTTTAAACTCTGAAGCATGAGGTTTTATCTCCCTTCCAATATTTTTAACCATTAAAAATTATAATTCTAGATATTGTTGTTTTTCATATAAATGTCCAGTCCCTCTATGAATCTTACTAAGGTCTTGTCCTCAACCACATAATGTGGCAATGAGTTCCACAGTCAAATTAGGCATTGTGTGGAAGAAGTATGTTGAGAACTTCCCGCCTTTCAGTTCAACTGCATACGCCCTCGCACTACGAGACAGGGAGAAAAGAAGCTCCGGATCCATCTTCTCTAAACCCTTCATTATTCTGCATTCTTTTCTCGTGTTCCCCCTTATTCATCTCCTTTCCAAGGTGCACAATCCCAAACGTTTCAGTTTGTCTTCATGTGAGAGGTTTTCCATGCCCGTAAATATTCTTTGCTGTATGGTTAAAAGAACATGGAGAAAACCTGTATAGTGTCACTGAAATGTCAGCAGAATATAGAAAGTAACATCATAGCTCTCCTCCGTAGAATGTAGATCATTTTATCAGCCCTTTTCCATGCTGGTAAGGATACGCCTGAAATGGAAAGTACAGTACCACACAAAGATACACTGTAGATGTGCCCTTTCACAATGGAGCATGGATCATTTATCTCCCAATGGCATATGCTCCCAATCACTCATCAGCAATTAGAATTTGGCCTTCAGATCTACCTAATGGCCTATGTAGGACACTGCGCTAAATTAGTTAAATGTAATTATCTTTGTTTCTAAACTAGGCGTGCCATCACTACCAGTTCTTTTAAGTAAGATCTACAGTTAAGAAAAATAAAATAAGGAGCAACTATTTCCAGCAGTGTTGATCCCTATTAAAGTGTATTCTAGTTTGCTCCTTGATCTTTTCATGCAGTAAAGCTTCTCAGTGTCAATTGCTGACACCATAATCGAACTCTCTGCTGCTGCTACTGAAATAAGCAGGGATCTTTTCTGAGAAACTGGACATTTCTATGTCAGGGTCACGTGATCACCCGCCTGCTGTAGCCAATATATCAAAGCAGCCGCCAAGCTGAGTGAGGAGTATCACCTCTATTTTCACACAAGGCCCTACGCAGGTTGGCAGAATTCTGTTCTAAATTAAGTGGGTGACATAAACCAGAGCAATGGACACTGGAAGCTTTGAGTCTCTCTCCTCAGTGCAACCTGTATAAGGCCAGAGGTAAAATTCCGTCAAAATGAAACCTGTTCCACACCACAGGCAAATGCATGCTGAACAAGCATTCCTCACTGTGTCTTGGGTCTTGCCTCTCATATTGAAAGGCTAGACGTAGTTCATTAATAATTGAAGTTAAATATACATAAATTATACCCACTGAAACTATGAAAAGGCTAAGCTGATCAGACTGAGGAATAATGCTCTGTTGGAACGCATATTTTAAAATGTCATGATCCAAATATACTGTTGTGTGCCAACACAGTGCACACTGCAGACTGACGATTCTATAGTCTGAGTTACTAACTTTTCAAAATTCAAAATGAATTTCTTTCTAACTGCTAAACTGTGTGTGTGTGAGTGAGAGAGAGAGAGAGAAACAAACAATCAGAAAAATAATGCCTCAGAAAGGATAAGACAGCTCTCTCAGAGGAGAGCAGTGTGCACCCACTGAAATAAATCTCAGAGTAGAAATACTGTTCTTTCAAAAAATGACAGGGTTTTATTATCCCTTTTCCCCCTGCTCCCCCCACATCATTTGGGGGGAGGGGAATTACAGATAGTTCATAAAAATATAGCTTTAGAAGGCGGATACTGCCAAGTGGCTTACACATAACATTTAAGCTAGTAATAAAAATGACATATTGGAGGAGTGTATTGAAATGAATTAAACTGAAATTCAATAAAGACAAATGGGAAGCAATTCACATTGATTATTCCTTTCTAATGCACAAATAGAGAAAGGTGGTTAACTGGCTAAGCATGGAAGGATCTGGTGAGTTCTACTGGATGATAAATTGAATATTGAATTTGGATGCCAAGATAATAATCTGCCAAAAATGGAAAATGGCAGTCTGGTAAAGCAATCTCAGTGAATAATGTACAGTTGCTTAGGAGGGATAGTCTATCTTAGAAATCACAAGTTTTTAGCATTTGAGGATATATATCTTCATCAACTTTTTTAAAACAATGACTAAAAGCTATCAGGTGGCAATGACATTAAAATTTATGGCCAACATATGCAAACCTGAGGGCCTCAAGTTAGGTTCCTAAATCCATATTTAGGCATCTAAAGTGTCTTCTTTCTCAGAAGTTTAAAATCAATGAGAGCTGCAGGGGCTCGGCACATTTGAAAAGCAGACGACTTTTCATTAATTTCTTTATTAGGCACCCAGGTTTGAAAAAAATTGGCCATCATTTCATTGCTCATTTCTTTTAAAGTAAGAAAACATACAAAAGAACAACTAAACATAATCCTGCTCATTGTATGATTTTCTACCTCACTTTTTGCCACATTCTCGTTCCTATCTAGCTGCTTTTGTTTTTCTTTTAATTTGGATATTTTGCATACTAACTCTGTCTTTAATAATGGAATTTACCAGATGCTCTTGTAATAAGAAATTGTGTTTATATTTATGTATATTTTTGTCTTCTTCCTACAAAACCTATATATTTTTAAACGGAGTCAACAGTACCTCCTTACCATGAAAAAGATAAAATGCCATATAGGGTTGCATTAATACAAGCAACACAACGAGAAATTAAGACAATGAAGGAAAGGATAAGAGAATGGTGCCTGTTGAGCCTGGAGAAAACTTATGCCTAAAATTCATACAGAAATGCTAGAAAGTGGACAGAAAGCCAATTTTCCTGTTAGTCAATGTCAACAAAACAAGAAATCTGATGGGTTTAAAGCTGCAGCAGGGAAAATGTTTAGTTAGATATTATATACAGTATGTAGTTGTAGCCATGTTGGTCCCAGGGTATTAGAGAGACAAGGTTCTGCATGAGGTAATACTTGTTATTGGACCAACTTCTGTTAATGAGAGAGAGAAGCTTTCGAGCCACAAAAGCTCAGACCAGGCTCAGACCTGAAGAAGAGCGCTGTGTAAATCAAAAGGTTGTCTCTCTCGCTGACAGAAGTTGGTCCAATAAAAGATATCACCTCACCTGCCTTGTCTCTCTAAGGTAAATAATATTAGGAATTTCTTTTTAACTAAGAGTAAGGAAACATTAAGAACATTTCAACAAAGGAACAAGCTACTAGAGGAAGCTGTGAACTATTATTGCTGGAGACATTCTAAACCACAACTAACAAGCAGAGGTGGGTTAAGGGTGACTGACTGTGTGCTGCCACAATGCAGAGGGAGGAAGCAGATAAGGCATTTATAGACATTTATTTTCCCTTGCAATTGCATTACCGGCAATGGTGGTTTGAATGGATGGTACACTCGGTAAATACTACCCAAGCAGTCAAGGCCTCAGACCACAGTGTGAACAGAGGGCTACAAAAGCCCCAGCAGCACTGGGATCTTTTTGATCTTGCAAAGACCCCCTCGGAGTACCTCCGCCCTAGGTTGGTTTTGACGTTACTCCCTCCACCTAGCACCAAGTCTTTACTGCATACTTCTTTTTGACAGCCAGCATGCAGCTCTTCATCTCCCCATACCATGCACCGTCTACGGGGGAGAGACCATGGCAGAGGTGCTGGAAGAAGATTCTGTCTAGAACCATTCTCCTCTCCCTTACCCTAAGAGCTCCCTCATCTCAACATGGCAGCCACTGCTAACTGAATAGGAACATGAACAGCTTTCAGGTTCCCTACAAACATCCCATACAAGCTCTTCCTTTCACCTTCACCACAGAATTCTCTTTCACATCCCACAGGTCATTCCTGATGGCCTTAAAGTTAGTGTTGGTATTTTACTGGCCTTTGAGCTGCACTGCCACGTGCAAAAGGGATACCAGCTGATCCAGAAGCCTCAACTCTCTTTCTGCCTCATCTATGGATCTGGAAGCAGGCCTCTCATACGATCCCCATTCAACAATCAGTTGGGGTCTGTCAGGGAGTGCTGCAGAACACTCAGCGAAGCACTGCTTCGAAACCTGCCGTTTCCCACTAGGGTCATGGTACCACTGATCTAACACAGCCTGCATCACACTTGTCTTGAGAGCCCTCGCTAGCGGGCCCCCAAGCACTGGAGCTGTCAACATTAATGACTTTGTTAAACTATTCTCACAGCTGGACGGACAATGGCTTTAGTGTTTCCCACACTGTCAGTGTCAAAGAGTAAGACAATTTTTTTTTTTAAGTATAACAGCTGCCTCCGAGAACTGGGGCTTCAGAAATGCCAATTGTAGTGTTAAATTTGATTATAAAATATGCCTCACAGTTCATTCATGGTGAGCAGTGAAAGAGACAAAAAATATAAAATCAACCTGTCCCCACCATCCTCCTGTGATGTGAATCACAAGGACATGCTACAAGGGACAGGGACCCAGGGGCTTCCTAATAAACGTTGGCTTGTTGATTCTGCTCTCAGATGTTTAGGTGCATACCCAACCATGACATTACACACTCAAGATATCACCGAGAAGTGCAGAGTCATTGCAGCAGGGATTTGCTATTACAGCCTACTGGCTTGCCAGCAGGAAAATGCAGACGGGCATAACTGCAGTTTTCAATTATAGCCATGTGCGGAGTTTTTTGTGTGTAATATGATCTATGTTTATACACATACTCATGTATACACATGTACAGATACACACAACGCTATATTTCATGTAGTGAAATTTTACGTACATACTCTACTATGCCAAAGTCACAGCCCTCTTTTCTATGCAAATAGGTGATCATTAAAGTCTGGGCAATGGGATAAACACCTAAAATGACCAGACTCCAGATAATATCAGGAAATAGATGGTTCTGCACTGGCTGCAAAGGGATGTTATCCTTAGGAGAGGCATCAGAAAGAATGTCTAAAGCAGTGGTAGAAGCACCTCATTATAGATCTATTGCTCCTTTCAAGAAGTACTGAACCGATTTGGTACAACAGACACATGGTTATGTTGTGAAGAACACGGCTCCGTGGACACATTTTGGCCATGTTTGCTGTAATGGAGTTAGACAAAGGTGTCACGCCAGCGGTACCTGTAGAGCAGAGAGGTCCATAAAGGTATCACTGCCATCTAAATGCCTACCCTCAAGTGGGATTCTAACAATGCACTGAATGACAAGAATTATTTTCTCTCGTTTTATCCATCTAATACTAGGCTGGATATTATTGGTCTTGTTTTGTCTTAAATTTCTATACTTTACTCACAGACTTTAAGGCCAGAAGGGACCATTGTGATCATCTAGTCTGACCTCATGCACGTTGCAGAACCTCACCCACCCACTCCCACAACTTTGCTATGATCCTAAATGAATGAAGTCATTCCAAATCAGACATTTGTAAAAACAGCGAAGTCAGTCATACCTAACTGAACTATTTAATTATGTATCATTTATTTTCACTTTTAATCTTGGTCACTATGTCTTTCCATTGGTCAGAACCTTCTGTCCATCTGTGCAGAGTCTGGAAAGTTCTCTCGGTTACCATACCTTCAAGTGGTTTGTGGTTTTAAATTATGAAACAGCTCATCTTAATAAAGTCCAGAAATCATCATTTTAATGGAAAAGAGAAGCATACAAGATACTCTATTCACTAACAGCATTAAAAATGTTTATATTTACAAATTCTAATGTATAATTTTAAAAGAATAACCGAATAGGCCTGCCATTTTTAAAAATATATAAAGGCTATCTAAGAATAACCAGAAAAGCAATATTTATTTCTCCAACATCATCTTAAACTCACTTTGTCATAGAAACTAAGGATACCTTTTATATTAATAGTTTACAGTCAAATTTGGGTTATAGTGTATGATGTTAATTACTTTCACAGGACCCACAAGTGTGCTATACTAACCAGTACAACTGAAAAGAAAAGGGATGACATTTTTAAAAGCTCCTAAGTGACTTAGATACCTATGTCCCACTTTTAAAAGTGACTTAGGTGCTTAGGCGCTTAAGTCTCAATGAAAATCAATGAGGCTTAGACCCCCGAAGCACCTAAATCTCTTTTGAAAATTGGACTTAGGTGCTTTTGAAAGTTTTACTCCAGTTCTGTGCCACAGAGAGCTCATAATATAATTCTAATCATACAAATAATTTAAACAGAAATATAGTTTCTATTTGATTTTCTCAGTGTAAAATCTAATTTAAATATCTTTCACCACAGTCCACTGTATTACTATGTAGGAAACTCAATATTTTAATTGAATATGCAAATACCCAATAGAAGCCACTCTTGAAGGGACAGAATTTTTTTTTACTTTAGTATTTCTCTATTAATTTTTTTGAGGAGGGTGGTAAATTAACACAAGAAGACAGTCTACCTTGTGATAATCTGAAATATTCTCTATATACTGCATTAAAAATAGTTGATTACAAAAACTGCTGAACCAAAATTTCCATAACCCATGGGAAAAATGAATTAAAGTCCCTAAAAAACTACTGCAAATTGTTGTGCATCAGTTATGCAATGCCTGTCACAAATATCAAAACTAAACTGGTATATAAATCAATTAGATCGATTTCGGTCTCTGCGGTCTTTACCGTCAGCAGTCTAAGATGCCAAAAGTTGTTAAAAAACGCAACCAAACAAAAAGTCCAATATGAGAATTGAGTGAAAGATATAAAAAGGAACACGAGGTTCAATGGAATTAGCTCTTTTTATGGACAACTACTTTTCTCAGCTTTGGAATTCCAATTTGCAGTGAACACGTTTATACTTCATAAACACAATTAAAAAGGTTGTTTGCAAAATTCAAAACGGTGGAATTAGTTGCAGATGGAAGTGGTTATACTTTTCAGCACAACTGCAACAGCTGGCTGTCTGAACTAACAGCAGCTGGATGGAATCCACTTTCATGCCAAGCAATTGGGGAAAACTAAGGAGAACCATTCTACCCCCATTTCTTCTAACTCTCAGAATCAAAAGGATGTAGAGGAAAAATAAATCATAACAAAATAAAACCCTACACTAATTCAAGATCCACTTTCTAGAAAGCTTTCAGCTACCATCTCCAAAAAACATTGATTTGGCTGTACAAAGCCTATAGGGATTCTTGCTTTGTGCTGGGCATGTTACCATCCAGTTATGATTTTAGGAGAAAGATCAATCAGAATGAAGTATACGGTGCTCAGAAATACTAAGTAAGAGTAGCAGAGACCTACTGGTTTAATCTTTTTTTTTTTTTTAAATAAATGTAACTTTTTATTTAGATCATATCCATACATCTTAAATAAATCAGACTAAAATGTTTTTTTCCAATACAAATTCAATTTGTGCACTCATCTTGGGACTTTCAAGGTTTTTACTTATTTACTTTTGCCATTATAAAGAAAATGAACACAGCACCTAACAAAAGCACAGACCCCATGAAATTAAATAATAAACATACCACATAACAAATCACATCCCATATCATAATACCCAACCTAAGTATTTTGCAGTATGAAATAAACATACAGGTGATGAAGAATTCATTGCTGTATTCCACTGATTCTTGACTTCTCTTTACTCTTTTCTAAATATTGAATTAATCTAATTTCAGTTTAAATTGTGCAATGTTATTAGGCAACTGTTCATGGAGAATACAATCACTTTTGCATCAGGTGTCTGGATGACATACAGTGTAACCCATACACCCGTACCTTCATGTTGAAATATATTGTACACAGGATTTGTCATAACATATTAGACCATTGGGCCATCAAGTTGAATAGCCTGCCTCTGGCACTGGCCAGTCACATGTAATGTATGTATGAGCCTTACCAGGAAAAAAAAATATTCAAGAGTGAGACCAATAGAGTAGTTAGAAAATATGCATTCGGTACGGAAGCCTCCAAATTCCCAAATAATTCAAAAACGCCATTCAGTGATATTTGAAAGAGAATTTCTCCAAAGGAAAAAATATGTGCATACTCCAAAGACTAAAACTGAGCACCCCAATCCTGCAAATCCTCACTCATGCTAACAGCCTGACTGGCTTCAATGGGACTACTTAAGTGGGTCAAAAGTCCTTGGGTGAGGAAAGGTTTGCAAGAATTGGCCTTATTTGTAGGATCCATGCATATTCTCATATACTGTAGCAAACAGATACCAAAAGAACTATAGGTGAAGTGTAGAACTATTGTGTCGTTGGGTAGACTGAGATTTCTGTAACACCCAAGGATATACTGCATATTAACTCTGGGTGTCATTACCTCGACAAAAATTAGTAATTGGATTTTAAGTGAATATTTACTCCTCCTTTTAAAAACAGATAAGTAATTACACATCTGCCTTCCTCTGAATGCAGATTACTTCTACAAAGGTTGAATCCAAAAATCCTTTAGTTTGAAAGGGATTTCACAGGGTAGATTAGTTCATCTCCATTCCCTGAACCGTAGCAGAACAGACTGCATTGGACCTAAATCATGCTTCGTAGTTGGTTGTCACTTTTAGGATCAGGTCACTCATTCCTACTTTATGGTGAGATGGGAGGTAAAGAGTGAAATACACCTGCCACATGGTGCTACTCACTGGCATTTTGATTCTAGATGTATAAGGATGATGATATTAAACAAATATTGCTTATTTTACAGCTTCTATGTACAGTGTAGAGTCTATTTAGCTTCATCTTGAAATTTATATTTCTTTTGCAGTAATTGTTCTTTTAAAAAAAAATCTGAAAAGCTGAAATTAATAGGAAGATTTTCTGAAGGGAAGACAATACAATCTGTCACTCACCACGTGGCCAGCTGTACAGGCAAATAACAATGCAAACAACACTACTAAACTACCTACAGCAGGGAAAGGTTTCACCTTTATTAAAAGGTTTCACAGGCACTAAATAGTACTGTCACTTTGTACTTCTATTGTTGCTACCACCCAAGGATCTCGAAGTGCTGTACAAACACTGAGGGCCAGATTCTTTCTGGTCACTTATGCAAGTGTGCATTTGTGGGGCAAGAGAGGGTTCAAGGAGCCATTCTCTTCTTGAGTTGCCCACATCAGGAACAGGCAGAATTGTAGTCGGTGTTCCTTCTCTCCTCTACCCCAGACCATGGAGTGGGGATGCGGAATGGGAGAAGTAAACTGCACCCTCCCCCCACAAAGGGGTGTAGTAGCCAGTGTGATGCTCCTGCATAATGAGGTCCGGGAAGCATACTGTCTCCTATAGTTGTACTGAGGTAAGGCAGCTCCACATGGCCCCTTTCAATGGCTGTGCCTCAGAGATATGATATAACCCTAAATAAATAAGACTGCCAAGTACAGTAAAGCACGTAAATCACATGCTTAACTTTAAGTACATGTTTAAGTCCCACTGACGTCAGTGAGAACTTACAAGCTTTGCTGAATCAGGGCCTACGACTCCTGACACTCCTTTGAGATATCACTTTCTATTTTACTGATGAGGAAACAGACACCGAGAATTAAGCGATTTTCACAAGGTCACGGATCAAATTTAACAAGCAGACCATGACTCTTCTCCCATATCCCCAATGATGCTTCAGAACAAGAGAGCAAGCCAACAAATCAAATATATAAATTAAATATAATATATGCCACAAAATGTGTCAGTTAATATTGCCATTCCAAGTAGATGACTGCAGACATAACATGCAGTGAAAATTACATGCTAAATAAAATGGGTTGGAATAAGCATAAGCTATGCCACACACGTTCTTGTCCAAATTGATAGCACTGCTATAAAAACATCAATTTTTTCTTCTCTACTAGTTTGTATTTAATTAATAATGGTGAGTCCGTGATTTTACAACTGATAATATTTTTTCCATTACTTCATCAAAGTGATTTTTCCTACGAAAGACTTAATTTATTAGAAAACAAGTTCCTACAGCCTCATATAGTATCTTACTAAAGAAAAAAAACTAGAGACTCCTAGCAGATATATTAATACAAGCATGAAGGGCAGAATTTAAGCAAGTGTGTTAAGGCACATAGACATATGTTGCCCATAAACAGGCTAATCATGACCATCCATAATAAACTGAAATATCAAAGTTTTTGCCAGTAGCAGAAACAGTTAAATAAGGTCTTGAAGTGTCTATGCTGAGAAAAAAATTAGCAGAACTTATTGAGGTACTCTAAAAGGCATTAGTAGACCCACACTTGGAATATATGTGTGCTATTCTGGTCACTATATTTTAGGAAGAATATTTTTGCAGCAGAAAGGCATTAAAATGACTCAGTTTTGTGGATATGAGCTTCAAGAAATAATTATTCAGGCTTGGCGTTTACAGCTCTGAGAACAGAGACCAAGAGAGAATCTTGGAGACATGTCAGATCCTGAAACGAAAGGAACACATTGACGCCAATAAGCAATTTGAGATGGTTCCTAATTTAAAATCACCATGAACTGTAAGGAACACTTCCAAGAGTTTTAAGGCCCAGTAATTAATAATGTACAATTTCATCTGCCTTCACCTAATAGCTCGCCTTCTCCCCTCTCCCTTGAAAAAACCACCTCTCCATCAGCATTACCATATATAACTTTAAAAAAATAAAGGTAACACATATTGCAGTAATGAAAAATGCAGGGATGAACACAGCTTAGGACATGGGCACATAGCCTTTATAAACCACAAGTGATTCTGAATCTAATTTCCTGGCTCTGCTTTATCAGTTCTTAACCATTTAAAAGTTAAGCCTTCTGAATTTTGCTTTCATACACACACACACCAGGCAGTGTACAAACAGCAGTCACTTTATCATCATCAATTTGGCAGTTACATAGTACCTTTAATCAGAGGATTTCAAAGTGCTTAACAAACAAGTCTCAACATCCCATAGAAGTAGGTACTACTATTCCTACGATAAAGATTGGGAAACTGAGTCAAAGAGTTTAAATGACTTGCTCCAATGTCATACAGAAGGTCAAACGGAAGCACTATGAACTCTCACTCTCATTTGGGCCTTTGAAAATCTCTCCTTAAGAGCCTTGCAGAAATACATGAGTCAGCTCCTCTCTTTACAGAAGCTCAAGCGAAAAGCATCTAAGCAACGTGTTCCACCGAGAGGGAGATTCTATACGGAAATGGCTTTGAGAGCTTCCAAACGTTCGGTAGAAATGTCAGTGGGTGAAAGGCACTTTATAAATAGACAGTGAATAAAACACAGTTTTAAAGCATGTTACGATACAGTAATACAATGTCCTTTCGAACTGGGAGGGAAGCAGTCTGCCAGATCAAGTAGGATTCCTCTACACCAGGGCTGGCAGGATTGTGGCCCTTAACTGCTGAAGTCAGCAGAAGACGTACATACAGTATATCAGGTCCATGGGGAGCAGGGGCTGGTTCTGGTAAGAAAGGGATAGAAGAGGGTAACCCTTAATGATATTTTGGGAGTCAAGATGAGGAGCTAGATCAGGGGTGGCCAAACTGTGGCTTGCGAGCTGTCTGTGGCTCTTTTACAGTTAAAGTGCGGCTCATGGAGCCCACCACACACACACCCCTTCCCCACCTACCAGGCTGGGAGGTGGGGAGGGCGCTCAGGACCTCTGCCTTACCGCGGGATGGTGAGGTAGGGGCTTCTGCCCAGTAGGGAGGGGGGTCTCGGGACTACAGCCCCATGGGGCACACCTACCAGGGCTTGGGGCTTTAGCAGGAGCGCGGCTGAAGCCCCAAGCCCCGGCAGATGCAGAAGCTCTGAACCCCAGCAGGCGCACCTCAGCTCTGGAACTTCTGAAGATTGTCATATGCCGCTTGGAGAGTCAGTAAGTTCGGCCTGAGCTAGATGAAGAGCTCTGTGGCTAAACGGACAGGCGGACAATGGGCTCCAAAACAATGATGGTCTCCAACACCCAATGTTTTGTTTCTATTTTTAAAGGAGAACACAGGCTTTGAGTTGGCTTTTTAAATAAATAATGGCTAACAAGGGAAAAATCTCTGAGATACTGTGCATTGTAGAGACAGCCATTGTAACAAGATTGTAAAATTTGGGTCTGTATTTTCTATATTATTGGGTTCAACGCCTGCTTGAATTCAGAAGCTACATGTAATTATGATCTACTGTCAAAGAATTTATTGAACCTCAGCTCCCCTCTAAAGTAGGTACCACAATTACATTAAGTTTAGCACTTCCCAACATGGCCTCCTGAGGTGGCTGTGGGGCCAGGCCAGGGAAGGTTCGGAGCTCAGGAAGGGAAAGGTGGGGACAGGAAAAACTAAGATGAAAATGTAGAGGAGAGAGAAACTGTGCTGAGATAAAAGCAGAGATGGTGACAACTGTATCTGCACATAGCAAGAGGGGACACACATGGTGGGTGGAGGATTAATGGGTCACCCAGTCACCAATGCAGTGGGGGTGGAGGCAAGCATCTTCAAAACAAGTTTGGGCACCCAATGGCATAACTGAACTAATGAGTAAAACAAGAGTTGCCACTGAGTTTCCTCTTTCAATTATTTTCTTCTAATGTTATTTCTTTTTGAATAAAGTCAGACTTAAAAACATGGATCCCTTTGCTTATTCACAGATGAATCACTCCTTTCTCCACCAAAAATGGTCTATTTTGAAACAACTCTGTCTACAGATCATTTCTCCATGCATTCCTTACACCGCACTCATTTTAACTTGTTTTTTAATTTTTAAATGACTAAGGCCAACTATATGAAAAATAGGAGATTACCATCTTCTACTGCCTATTCTGAGTCTAAAAACTTTGTTACGGTAACATTAAGGTTGAGTAACTGAAGGATAAAAATCCTCAGATCAACATTGTACTGGCAATTAGCCATAGGGACAATTAACAACCAAAGTCAGCATTATGGCTACCAATTTCCCAATCTGATATTTTTAAGAACCTATTTATTTAAAGATGTTAATAACTTTTAAAATTAAACTCTGAAAACTAATCTTTGTTCCTTGGCAATCGATCTTCACCAGATGTACCAGTAAATTATTTTCTCTCTCTCTCCTGTCTGATAATTTTTTAATTTTAGTTTGCTACGAAACCACAAGGAGATTTTCCTGGACTTTGCTGAATGACTTTTTTTTCTAAATTGTATTACACAGTAGCCCAATCTTTTTTTAATTGTATTACACAGTAGCCACAGAGGTCCCAATCAAGACTCGGAGTCCACTGTGCTTGGCAAGAAACAATTGCTGCCCCCAAAGATTTACAATCTAGATAGATAAGAAGGACAGACAAAAAAAATACTATTTTCCTGATTTTACAGATAGGGAAGTGAGCGTGAGAGTGAGAGAGAGAGAGAGAGATTAAATGATGCCTACAATGCCACACAGAAAGTCTGTGGCAGCATCAGGAATAGAACTCAACCCAGGAATCATAGAATCATAGAAGATTAGGGTTGGAAGAGAGTCTTAATTATCCTTCACCTATTTTTTAAGGTGACATAAATCAAGAACTCCTCATCCAATTTGATTCAAACTTGATAGAAAATTTCAATTTCAGCCAAAGGCTTCACATGTTACTTTTGAGGCCCATACTCCACTTTTTGTTGAGTTAGGAAAGGATGCAAAATCAATTTCATAATGGAAACGGAGTTGCAAACTTAACTAATGATGGCTGCTGCCATCCCTTAATTCTCCATCTGAAGTCATAATTCTCTTTAAGATATCACAATCTTCTCTACAGCAACTAATTGTGATGTCACAAACAAAGGATTATGTTATCTGTCTAATGGACAGAAGCAGATGGAATTCCTAAGCAAGAGGTGCCTTTTCATGCAAAGACGTCAAGTATTGAAAAGAGAGTAAGTAGTATATTGGCACAGAAAACACAGCAAATCAACAGAATTGTCCATAAACAGGATGTCTTCCAAAATTTTCCTATTAGGCATCAGTGGCAATTTAATGTCACCATAAAGGCTGACAATGCAACAATCTCATTAACAAGCATGCACAAGATATCAAGAGAATGTCATGGTCTAAAACATAAGAGCAATATTGCCACTGCTGTTCTGGGATCCAAAGCCCGCCTTCTGTAACTTCAAAAGCCACACTATCAAACTACAAACCTGGGGAGATGAAGCAGTAATGGGTTTAGAAGGATGGATTTAACATTTTAAAATAATCCTACTCTTTCATTTTAACAGTCCCATTTGGCTGGCAGAATGCCATCACGGCATGCAATTTAATACAGTCATATCTGTCAGAGGACTTGCTATATTACTCTACCCACTGACTGACTGTCTTCTATATAGAACTGATAAGGGCTTGTATAATTAAGGCTGCATGTAAAAGTCTCAGCCATATAACTGACATCACTCTGCGCCAAGCTTTCATTTCTTAAGAAATACCAGCTTCTTTGCAATAGACATTTTTCTCCTCCTAAAGTGCTTAATAGCTGCCTCAAATGTTTTGATATAGTATTTATGCTAATATTCAATCTTAACAAGGGCTGTAATTTTAGAACCAAATGTGATTCATTTGAATTCTCTGTATTAATTGACAGACTCCTTACTGATATAGAGAAGAGCAGAAATACATAGGAGTCTTAAGCAAGGGAAAAGGTTTATTAATATTACCCCTAGTTTATGAAACCAAGAAAAAATGGAAACTCCTCTCTCAAGACTCTGCAAGAAGCACATTTCACTTCATTCAAAGAGCACGAATCTAGCTGATAATGCCAGAAACCATAGCTCAGCTATTTGTTTGTGCTGAATTGTGTTAATGTTCCTTCTTGAAAAAAGTAAGTACTCCCCTAGCACTGAGTTTGAGATGTCACAAACAGAAAATACTGAGTGCCATGTAAAAATATGAGATGGAAAATATAGGAAGAATTAACTTTTTTAAAAGCCCATATGCTGTCATTTATTACACCATCTTCAGTGTGCAACTTGGTTTGCCAGTGCAACCAAATGACATGATCCTTCTTGACTAAAAGTATTAAAGTGAGGGACATGTTAGCCACAGTAAAGATGATGAACTCGATGAATGATATGTACGTCAGTTACATATCCACCTGGGTATCAATTCACTAAGCAGAAGATGACCCTGATATAAATGAGCTAAAGAAACTGGACTAATTTCCGTTTTACGTCAGTTACATATCCACCTGGGTATCAATTCACTAAGCAGATGATGACCCTGATATAAATGTGCTAAAGAAATTGGACTAATTTCCGTTTTAGCCCTTTTGAACTGTTTTAACATGTCGAGGAACTCACAGATTTGTTCGGGGGGTCCATTCATTTATTTATTGGGAGGAGGGGCCAAGATTTTCAAAAAGGTGCTTGACTTTAGGCTCCTAAATCCACAAGTAGTCAGCACCCAATAGCTTCCACTGAAGTCAACGGGAATTCTGGGCTCTCAGCACCTTTGAAAATCAGGCAACTTATTTAGGAACCAAAATATATACTAAGGGCCCTAACGTCAGACACCCACCCATTTTTGATAACAATCTGTAATCTGTGGTATCCCAGTATGTCCATTGTCAATGCTGTTTTTGAACTTGCATTTGCATACACCACTGTATTTTTTGTGATAAGAATGCATGGAGAGACACAATTATTCTAAAAATTAAAAGTGCTGGGTCTTCTAACAAACTTCTTTGTGGCTATTAGCAAAGAAATTCATCTCACCAGCTCTGCTTCACGGAACATTAAAGTGATGCAAAGGCTTCCTGCATTTTCTGAAGCTTTTGAAGTGTTCTCCTGACAGGCTTCTTTTTGCTCATTGTTAAATTACGTTCAGAGGTTTCTCTTAACGTCAACCAAATGTGAGCCAGTCTGATCCTATTCATATTGTAAATAGTTAGAAATCGAGTAAAACGTCTCCTCAGTTATACAACTCTAAATATTTCCTAATCAGAGTCACTTTACATGATCACCTCTAAAAACAGCTGGAGGTGGTAGCAACAATGCCAAAATGTTGATGAAAGATATGAAAAAAAAAGAAAAGAAAAGGTGCAATGTAGAATTTCAGACTGCGTTAATAATCTCTAAATGAGAATCATTCCTGCTGTCCAGCCCCAAACACATAATTTCCTTTGTTGCTGTATGAATCCCTGATATAACTGATTATAAGACACTTGATCCTTAGAATAGCATCAAAAGATACACACAGCATGATCTGGTACCTTACAGCTTGCTTGGCACCGACACCTGGGCATACTGAGACTTTGCAAAGGAGATGCTACAATGAGATGCCTGCTAACTAATGTTTTGAGCATGCTGTTAACTAGACCTGTGGGTGGTTTAATTTGCATCTATTTATCTATCTAGGTACTTACATGGCTCCCATCACTACAGTATTCAAGCATTCACAAACAGGAATGAATTTCTCCACGCAATTTAGCCCTGTGAAATAAGTATGATTATCCCCATATTACAGGTAAGAAATGGAGGTAGAGAGAGACTGAGTGATTTGCATAAAGTCACATTTGAAATCTGTGGAAGAATCAGAATTTAAACCCAGACTGCCAGAGTCCCAAATAAACTCCTTCACCTACAAGGCCACCCTTCCTTTCATGCAGTCTTTGTTCTGCAGAAGATAGTAAGAAATCAAAAATGCAAGCACATTCTTTTTAAAATAGAGCTAAAACTGCTACTTATAAGTGAAAGTAAAAGACATTACAGCCCTTTAAAAGATTTTGTTTCTCGTGCATCTGGCGACTAGTCCCCTAACATGTATTTGTTTATTCTAAAATACACTAAAAATTGCATATTACCCATCACTGAAATGCAGCTGTCTCTGCAACAGTTTAGGATAATGTGATGAATCTATGTCCTTACCCCACCTGCTGGAAGAGCTCTTCAGAACCCCTCTCCTAGCTTGTTTATCTATGTTCATCTATTTAAATTCCAAGTTGGGAGTGCATTTCTTAAATCAAACTGCCTTTTCTACAATTTCATCTTAGTTTTATCTCTAAAGAAAAAGTGCTGACCAGATTAGGAATACCCTATCTCAAACAAAGAAACATAGGGTCCTGTGACACCTTTAAGACTAACAGAAGTATTGAGAGCATAAGCTTTCGTGGGTAAGAACCTCACTTCTTCAGATGCAAGACTAACATGGCTACCCCTCTGATACTATCTCGAACAGTTCAGTAGCACTATTCCTACCCTGTATAGTTAACCTCTACCTGTTCTTTCTATTAAATTTAAAATGTAGATTAACCACAAGCGAGCAAGAGCATTTATTTTTAGTTCTTCACTATCCTGCCCCAAGGAGCTTTAGCTGCCAATGCCATGGCTAAGAGTGCAGCAGAGTTGACATACTTCTGGTAATCTGACACTCAAACACCTGTAAATATGGCTGCATTCCATCACCCCTTACATTGGATTGAGTTCCAACTTGATGCAAGCAGGTGCAACAGCACTGAAGTCAGTCCAGTTGCACCTGCATAAGCCAGGCCTGAATTCTGCCCCATTAAGGTTAGAGTGGTTTTTTAAAATTCTTTTTGTATTTAAAAAAAAAAAAAAAAAAAAAAAAGCTGAGCACAGTGCATAAGAAACATACTTTCACAGATTATGCCAACAGACCCGAAAAGATCCTTAAACTCAGTCTGGTCCAGTTCATGCAGATTGGACTTCTGACAGGAAATCAGCAGCAGCAGCAAATACATGTGTAATGCAGCTGTGAAGGAGAACACGAACAAAAGCTCTATGACCTTTGAGCTTTGTATGGGAAGAAAGGCACCATCTTGACTGGTAAAAAATAGTGTTTTTCAATTGTGTTAGCTCAATCAAATTAGCTTATAGGATCGAAATGCCCTTTTCATGATTCTTAAGATGCAGGCTAACATGTCTGAAACAGTGCTTTAGTTCCTTATGCTCCACCCCCACCCCAAAAAAAGGACAAGATTTAGTTTATAGCTAAAGCTCCCTCCCTCTCCCTGGCCAGATCATCAGGGTTAACAGTTCTACTCCCAGAAAAGTGCTACAGGATCTTTGATGACAATGAGCGGTCAGGACTTTGCACCTTAAACAAAAGGGGACACCTAGCGCAGCAAACGCCCCCAACATAATAAATATTTAGCCTTTACATAGAGTTTACATTTTTCAAAGCATTATGTAAAATAACCAATGAGCCCTCCAAACACACCCATGAGGTAAGTATTCTCATCCCCATTATATAGAGACGACACACACAGTTAGTGGCAAAGACAGGATTAGACCATGACAAAGCTTCACAAAGGCCTAACTTTTAGGGGCCTAGAAAATCACAAGAACAACACTGTGATTCACAACAGCTGAGTTAGGCACCTAGACTTTCTATACAATGAATGTGGAGACATAGTCAGCATCTTAGATTGCCATACCAAAAGCCAGCAGACCCGGGGGGTGGGGGGGTCACCTAAACTAGCCAATGGGAGATGCTTATGAGAGGGTATGTGTTAAGCCCCTCCCCTCTCTTGGAGATAGGTGCCTATCTCTGCTAATGAGCCATGAACCAGGGGAAGGTAACCAGTATGGGCTGGATGAATGGACTATAAGTTGGATAGAAAGCTGGCTAGATCGTCAGGCTCAATGGGTAGTGATCAATGGCTCCATGTCTAGTTGGCAGCCGGTATCAAGTGGAGTGCCCCAAGGGTCGGTTCTGGGGCCGGTTTTGTTCATTTCTTCATTAATGATCTGGAGGATGGCATGGATTGCACCCTCAGCAAGTTTGCAGATGACACTAAACTGGGAGGAGTGGTAGATACGCTGGAGGGTAGGGATAGGATACAACAGAGGGACCTAGACAAATTAGAGGATTGGGCCAAAAGAAACCTGATAAGGTTCAACAAGGACAAGTGCGGAGTTCTGCACTTAGGACGGAAGAATCCCATGTACTGCTACAGACTAGGGATCTAATGGCTAGGCAGCAGTTCTGCAGAAAAGGACCTAGGGGTTACAGTGGACGAGAAGCTGGATATAAGTCAACAGTGTGCCCTTGTTGCCAAGAAGGCTAACAGCATTTTGGGCTGTATAAGTAGGGGCATTGCCAGCAGATCAAGGGACGTGATCATTCCCCTCTATTCGACATTGGTGAGGCCTCATCTGGAGTACTGTGTCCAGTTTTGGGCCCCACACTACAAGAAGGATGTGGACAAATTGGAAAGAGTCCAGCGGAGGGCAACAAAAATGATTAGGGGGCTGGAGCACATGACTTATGAGGAGAGGCTGAAGGGACTGGGATTGTTTAGTCTGCAGAAGAGAAGAATGAGGGGGGATTTGATAGCTGCTTTCAACTACCTGAAAGGGGGTTCCAAAGAGGATGGATCTCAGTGGTACCAGATGACAGAACAAGGAGCAATGGTCTCAAGTTGCAGTGGAGGAGGTTTAGGTTGGATATTAGGAAAAACTTTTTCATTAGGAGGGTGGTGAAGCATTGGAATGGGTTACCTAGGGAGGTGGTGGAATCTCCTTCCTTAGAGGTTTTTAAGGTCAGGCTTGACAAAGCCCTGGCTAGGATGATTTAGTTGGGAATTGGTCCTGGTTTGAGCAGGGGATTGGACTAGATGACCTCCTGAGGTCCCTTCCAACCCTGATATTCTATGATTCACATCCACTCGACTTGTGTGCGGGGCCTGATACAGTAGGTATGCTCAGAAGCCCCCTAGATCTACACAGAGCAGCGGGGGGATGGGGTGGGAGAGGTCTTCCCTTAGAACTAGGGATCTCCTTAAATCGTGGAGAAATCACACATTTTTCACGGGTTGGTCACAGCATAAATAGCAAATTTCACGGATGTGTTTAGACCATGCCACCCTTGCCTCTGTGCTGCTGCTGGTGGTGGTGCTGCCTTCAGAGCTGGCTGCCAGGCCAACAGCCGTTGCTCTCCCGCTGCCCAGATCTGAAGGCAGCGCTGCTGCCAGCGGCTGGGCAGAAGTAAGGGTGGCATGATATGGTATTGCCACACTCACTTCGGCTGGTGGGCGCTCAGCCAACAGCCACCACCCTCCGGCCTCCTAACCCTGCAGGCAATGCAGGAGTAAGGGTAGCAATACCATGACCTCCCTACAATAGGCTTTCAACCCCCTTTTGGGTGAGGACCCCCAGTTTGAGAAACGCTGTGTACTTTTGTATACTTTTACCTCATAGTATATATTTTTGTATACTTTTAACCTTATAGTATAGGTATAGTATAGGAGGTCAGACTAGATGATCACAGGTCCCTTCCAGCCTTGGAATCTATTAATCTATTAATAGCTGGTGTAGCTTATACCAGTTCCCCCAAATAAGCAATATCAGCAAAAGGACTTTTTTGCTTATATAGGTAGGGCTTTTGTCAGCATAACTGTGTCAGTTAGGGGTGTGATATTTAAGCGTAGACGAGGCCTGTATCTTACCATGCCACAGAGCAATTATTTTCTCCTGAATCAGAGCACAGAGGGACTCCTACTTAATCCCCAACACCTCTTCTTGCAGCAGTCTGGGTTTTCTTTCAAGGTCTCCCATCCGACCAGGCTCAACCCTGCATTGCTTCGGAGATCTGATGCCAGCATAGCCCAAGGTAGTATGGTTGCAGGACTGTCAGATTCTGCTACCATTTGTGACAGGAAATTATCCTCCATGAAA
Organism: Malaclemys terrapin pileata; assembly: GCF_027887155.1. Taxonomy (NCBI): domain Eukaryota; kingdom Metazoa; phylum Chordata; order Testudines; family Emydidae; genus Malaclemys; species Malaclemys terrapin. Next base: position 134,164,148 of record NC_071505.1, read on the forward strand.
ATGTGAAAAACTTATTGAGGGCATTTGCTTCACTGCCTATTTTTCCCGATAGATCTCTGGGTTGTTTAAGTACCCAAGAGTCCCCAAGTCATTTGTTTCAACCATCTGTCCCCATTTCCCCTAGCAACAATTTGCCCTCATCTTCCCTTTCATTAGGCATCTAGAACACACGCCATCCATAAAGGATTCTCTGTTACCTTCCTCTCAGTTTTCTGTGCAGAGCATTTCATTCACAATAGCCTCGTCACAAGCCCAGTCAAGGTCATTTATGTCTTTGTACATATCCTGCATCTCCCCACTCATCATTTCCATGTGATGCCTACCATCCTAGTTGCGCAAGCTGCACGCCCCTTCCACCCCCCAGCCACATCTCAAATAATAGTGCAATTGAGAATTTTCCTGTCTACTGCCCTGCTCCTGGCATGTGTGTGCAGCAGAGCTGTGCAAAGTGCACCTCAAGGGTCCAGTGCAGCTTGCAGCTATCAAGTCTCTCTAACTCCCAATGGTCACAAACAGCAAAGGGGTGGAGGGTTTAATACTGGTGAGCTCACTAAGTTTGGGCACCGCTAGAGCTGAAGCAGCTAAGGGAGCCCCCTATCCCTACTTCCTCATATCCCTTCTATACCTCCTCTCTCACACATCAAATTGCCTGAATCTCTAGGACCACAAGCTAGCTTTCTTCCGCTAAATAGACAACTCTTTGGTGCGCTGCCCCTTAATTTCAGGATATTCCATACTCCTCCAGTGGGCAGTCACCGACTCCAGCTATTTCTATAGTTCAAAACGCTCTCCACTAACCCTGTAAGCCCATCAGCCAGAAAGGTCGCATCACTGATGTTCAGCTGAAAGCCACTCAAAATATACAACTTTTTCCTCAGCACAGGTGATACACCAATGCTCTGCAAATTCTCCCACCTGTTTACCTCAGGAATCTTACCCACCCACATTGACATGTGCTAAGAGAGAGACCAAACGGTCAATTAAAACCAGCAAATGTCGATGTTGACTTAATGAGAGTAGGAACCTAGGCTCATAGCAAAAGTACACGCTTAGGAGTCAAGAGACTGGGATCACACTTACTGTGTGATCTTGGGAAAGTCATTTTCCCTCTCTGAGCCCCAGAGTTCTCCCACTTGTAAAATGTGGATAATATAAACCAACTTCACCAGGATGCTGTGAGGCTTAGAGCAGAGGACTAGAAGTCAAGACTTCTATCCTCAGCTCTGGCTTTTATTCCTGAGTCCACTACTGATTTGTAACATCTATTTCTGACTCTGATGTCCATTCCCAAGGGCCAGTGAATTGCTGTGAAACCTTGAGCAAGTCACTTCACCTCCCCATGTCTCAGTTTTCCCCAGAGTGAAGCACTTGTGATCCTCAGATCAAAGGAGCTACACATACTAAATGCCAAGTATTCTTATATTAAGTGTGCTGAGATCCTTGGATGAAAGACTCTAGAGAAGCATAAAGTATTGTTACTGATGCCCTTATGAACTGCATATTACATCACGTGATCTTCAGAGCTGTTCTTCTCCCCAAGAGAAGATCTTGGAGCTGAAGAACAGTTCTGCAGGGAAAACTAGTAGATATACAGATGGTGCAAAAGTGATACACCTCTACCTCGATAGAACGCTGTCCTCGGGAGCCAAAAAATCTTACTGCGTTATAGGTGAAACCACGTTATATCGAACTTGCTTTGATCCACCGGAGTGCGCAGCTCTGCCTCCCTCCCCCCGAGCACTGCTTTACCGTGTTATACCCAAATTCGTGTTATATCGGGTCATGTTATATTGGAGTAGAGGTGTATTGGAATTCTTCTTTCGGATGAAGTCAAAGCCCTGAATGTTATTTTTTCTCCTGATTTTAAGAAGTCACATATAAGAGTCAACTCACAGTAGCTCCCAGCATCAATTAACATCAGCAGGCAACAGAAAGGGCTTTTTTCCCCAGTTTGTAGTAGGCTGAAGGGAAGAGATGAGTCCAGTAGTAAAAAAAAAATAAAATGCTGACGTCTAGAAAATGCTGACGTCTCTTTTACAAAGAAAAACTTTTATAGCTTCCTAATTTTTCCTCCATCTACACAGAACTGGGTCAGCATTCATTTCCTTTACTTTATAACATAATAATTTGATATTATGTACAGCAAAATTCCAATAGTTGATCTATGTCTATAAAACTACACTGGCTGGTTAAATTTTGGAGTTTAAAAATAACTTCAAATTTGAAAAATATAGCAATAAACACACTTATTGAAAACCACAGCTTAGTAGTATACAGAGAGCATAGCTGTGTAATTTGATTTTGGAACGGGGCCAAATCTAAAATTAAATTCTATATGACAGCTGTCATTCCTTGTATGTCATGCATCACAGAACGTCACACCATAATGTGGCACCAGCTAAGAAAACACAGCCTTTTGTCTGAACTACAATCACATTTCAGTATTTTTCGTACATCTTTTATGCATATTTTTACACCTTTAATTGATATCTGGCAGGAAATTATGAGTGAGAGTCCAATAGTGTCTTCCCCTCTTCTATTCTTTCATATGTTAAATACGACAAAAACAACAATACAGCAACACAAATCCTTAAAGAGGCATGGTCAAGTTTAAATCTAGCCAGTTTTTTAAAAAGTGAGTTAAAGGCAGCTTCAAGTAGCACAACGCCTGCTACTGAGTTCCTCTGCCAGTTTCTGTGGGATTACAGTAACACTTTCTATTTGTTGATATGCTCTTTCCCTCTGTGAAAGACACATAAAAACATTAGGAAAAGCAGTAAATCTGACTATACACAAAAATGTTTTCAAATATTCAAAGTAATGCTGTTAAAATTTTCAGAAAAAATGTTTTCCCCTTAATGTCTTCCATTTTTAGTCACCTTAGGTGTCACTTGTAATAAGAGTAAGTAAAATGTTTTCAGCAAGAAGTGTGATTTAAGTTGATGGTGCCCTAGTAATGTCAACATTAACCCAATCACTGCTAAAAGTCACTAAAATGAATCAATTGCAGTTATTTTCTTTATTTAACACAGCAGTGATCCTCTTGCTATGTTGAGAAGGGGCCGTATGGATTGGATGCTCTCCATTAGACTGAGAAACTGTCTCCTTAGGAGCTTATATGACTGATTGGTTGGAAGAGCTTTGGGAATATGGTTCTGGAGGTACACCAAATACAATCGATTACATCTGTCCACACTAAAATCAGAATATGTGGGTAATATACTGAAGACAGGACCAAACCGCAAAGTAACAGAAAAAAGGGGATCATGCAACCAGATAACACTCTCCATGAATCAAGTCATACGTGAAAGGAAATAGCATGACACAGATTGGGAGACAGACATCTAAAAAACATAGTCCAATAGAGACTAGGAGTGACAGTAAATAAACTAAAAATTTGCTTTAAATATGACATTGTTGCAAAGGGTTGTACTAGACAGCCTGGCCTGATAGGTTAATACCTAGTAGGGCAAAAGCGATGAAAAGCAAGTTTAGGAGTCTAGGAACCTACACCATTAAAAATGAGTTTAAATTAGATTGGTAAAAGATACTGAATTTATCTGTAATTGCTTGTGTTTGTTCCAAGCATTACTACTATAACATGCTTCTCTTGTCTTTAAACTACGAGCATACCGCAATTACTCTGCATTGATTTTAAAAGCAGACTTCGCACAATCACGCCTCCAATTTGAAAGCAAAACAGCAACGATATAAATCAAACTGTTGAAGTCAATGGTTTAGCCAAATGCTAAAGGCGAGTTAATGAAGAACAAGCATGGAGATCTGTCTTTAGATTCATGTATATTAAAACTATGGACTTTCACACACAGTACTGTACTTCCAAGTCATTCGTTCAGCATCGAAAAAGAATACCTGAGCCTGGATGATAACTTTAATTAAACCATTTCCCTTGTCCCTCACTGTATGTCAATATACAGAGTACTGGGAGATTTCTCGCAGCAAGATTAAAATGTACAGAACACAAGAGTGGTGTTAGTTGAAAATTATAAGCCTTTGGAAATGAGGGTTTAAAGTGCAAATGCTATTAAAACCTATAACCACTGTCATGAAAATGCAACAGAAGAAGAGAGCAGGATGTAGAATGAGCCCCTGATCATTATTTGATGGCAGACTTGATTAGATGAATCTCTCAGTATAATATAATCAAGCACTGTATGACAGCAAAGATTAAGTCTTTGATGCACTCTGGGACTAAAGTAATATACTACAGTTAACATTTAGAGTTATGTTCACTCTACAGATTTATCAAGCAGGTGTTTTGATAGAAAGGAATAGTCACTGTAGCATTTATGGTGACACACTCCTATGAAAATTTAGATGGGGAAGTCAGAAAAGTGATTATTAAAATGGGGTTCTGTTATTCTCGCTCTGATACCACAACAAGTGTGCTAAAGTCAGGGGATGGTTTTTCTATCTGCCGGTGCCATAAACACCTCCTGGGATCTGAGAGTTGAATGGAGTCTCCCTGCCTCTTGCATCATCAGCACTAAAGATTCCACAGTGGGAATTTAGCTGGCAATTCGTGATGTCTGTAGCAGAATGGAACCCAGGTTGCCCTCCATGTCTGCCTTGGCTCTGCAGACCCAAAGGGAGTGAAAAGTTGTTTCAGACTGTAAGGCACATACCTATAAGAGACTCACAGAGAGCAGATACGGGGGTAAATCCTCATGCTTGTGTTCTGAGGGTATGGTGCTCAGTCACGACTTAGTCAGGATACCTGCGCATGGGGGAGAATCCACTAAGCTGCTGTTCCTTGACTCTCAGAAGGGGAGTTTGAGTTGCAGTATAGGAACAGAAGAGGGAAGCTTGTGCTCCTTGGGGGTGGGAAGTGTCCTTGACTAACTGACAGCAGGTGAAATACTGAAGGGGCTGAAATTCCTACTCCTGATGTAGAGAAAACATCTTCCACCTCTGTCATTTTAATATAAGAACAAGAATGCAGCAGCATCTTACCAGGGAATGACAGCAAGGCACTTAATTTTCCTATTAATTTAATCCTACACTGCAAATGTAAAAGCAATTGATTTATTTCAGACCCAGAGATATGAAACAATACTGTAGATAAGAGCAACAGACTAGCTTCCATCACTCTGTATTGGACCAGGGACAGCCTCTCTCTGGCAAGAATTACTTCTGAGAAAAGATTCCAAAGTTGCCATCCAACAGCACGTTTCTGACAAACATCTAGAATCCATGGTTTTGAAGGACATTTTGAGGGGACCCCTCTTTCTATGTACCTGTAATTATCTTTGGGCTGTTTCCCTCCAGTGACTCAGCCCCACTAAATAAAACCGATCCTAGCTCCCTCCCTCAAACAACCCCTTGGCTATGCTTTGAACTAATCTTGATGATTATCATTAATCACTAATGATGCCAGTCTTCATAGCCCAGTTGTCTGCTTTTCTCACAAGCTTCCTCAGCCTTTCTCCTGTGCTGGCCCCAGTGCATGGGATCAACTCCTCACCAAAATCTGTAAAGCCACCAGCTTGATCCTCTTAAATCCCTCCTTAAAAAAGCTACCTCTACCATGATACTGACAAATCACAGTCCGCAGGCACCAGTAAGGCTCGTGGTCACCTGTGACTACTTTGACTACCAAGATTACTAATTTATGCAAACGTACCCGTGACACTGCACCCCATACTAATTATGATGTATTTTATGCAAGATAAGTCATGTGAGGGGTCATTGGAAAAGTTATGATTTGCTTAATATGATTATCCTATTTGTATGCAAATATTTTTGTATCTGAAGTTATAAATATTGACTATGTATCTCTACTTCAAATATAGTTACACCTGGGTAATGCCCACTAGACAAGATGCTTTCAGTCTAGATAGCAGGTGGGGAAGGGCCAATTCAGGGCAATGGGCCACTATGAAAAAACAACAGACCTTAGGAGCAGCTTATCTCCCACCTGATGAGCCTTCCTCTGAGCACTACAGACAGCCTCCAAGTAATGACTGCTATGACTCTACAATGACATGTGATGAGACCACATGTCTCTAGACTCCATCTTGGAATGTCAGTATTTTTCCACAGACTGGTCTAGGAACCAAGCTTTGGGAACAAAAGGTTCCTGCCATATGCAAAAGCTATATAAGGCAGCAAGTGACATCATCTGGTATTCTTCACTCCCCACACAAGAAGACTCCTAGAAACACCTGAAGAACAAAGACTGAACTGGGGGAAGTGCTGGACCCAGGCTAAAGGGATTTTTAGCCTGTGAATGAGACACCTGGGGATTCCAAGCTGTAAAGCAAGTGCAGCTTGTGCCTTAAGAATCTGAAGCCTGCTTGTATCATCTCTTAGGATGAGACTCTGCTATTCATATCCAATTTATTTAGTATATGAAGCTTAGTTTGCATTTTTGGTTTATTTGCTAGGTGATCTGCTTTGATCTGTTTGCTATCACTTATAATCACTTAAAGTCTACCTTTTGTAGTTAATCTACTTGTTTTTGCTTTATCTAAAGCAGTGAGTTGGAGTGAAGAGTGTGGGAATAATAACTCAGGGGCAAAGGCTGTTGCATATTCCTCTCCACATTGACGGAGGAGGCAAATTTTATGAGCTTACACTGTACAGTTCCCTGTGCAGCGCAAGATGATATAATTTTGGGTTTATACTCCAGACGGAGCGCGTGCCTGAGGAGCTAGGAGCTGCCTTAACTGTAGCCATCCTATGCACAGGATGGTCAGCTGGGTGTGTCCCTACCTGTATGTACGCTGGTGAAAGTGCAGCCTAGAGGGCTTTGCAGCTTGTCACTGCAATACAGTGTGAGATGGAGCCCAGGCTGATGGGTCAGGGAGCTTAGTGGTACCTCAGGTCCAGGTGGCACCCCAAGGGGGAACCCATCACAGTACCCATCTGTACTATTACTTATCTCCCACTCCATCATGTGTGTTTACGCACCTATTGTGTCTTGTTGTATACTAATTAGATTGCTAGATTTCTGGGGCAGAGACTGTCTTTGTTTTACCCATTTGTACAATGTCTAATATAATGAGGCCCTGACTGGGGCCTCTGGGTCATACCATAATAAAATAATAATAGTAAATCTTTCAAAGAGTTATGAGCTGAAAATGGGCCTTCAAATGGAAACTATTATGCAACCTTAATTACAGCAGATTTTTCTGGCCCTATTATTAACACACACACACACACACACACAAAAGAAGTATCCAAACAATTTTTATTTTGTAAGCATTTTTATAACTTTAGCCCTCTGATGATTTTCTAAGAATAATTGGCTCCTGATAGTAAACTTTATTTGACAAGTCTCACTCTGAAATGGTTGCTGCAAAGTTACGAACTCAGGAGGAGCCAATGCATTACAAACGAAAATGCTTACACATCTTTAACTTGAGCCATGTGGCTATTATAGGACACCGTTAATGTGCTCTACAGTACTTTAGTTAGAATGGTTGAGTTCTTACATATCCATGAACTTGCTCATAAATAACCTTTAATCTTCCTTTAAAAGAATAATGTATTCTAAGGATGTCAGCAAGTCAATCGTAATCGGAGGCGACATGTTTCATGGAAGGTTAGATGAGCTTCTTAAGGGGAAAAAAGTCACTTACTAAAGTGTTCTGTGATTTAGCTACAATTTAGTACGTTCAACCATAAAATCATGTCACTGCCCAGTCTTCTAAACTAGAAATGCAAAAATGCTGGAGAAGGAGGGACCAGATGACTCTAGGCAGGGAGATGGGGATGGGAAAGGGGTCAATGGAATATTCAACCTTTCACCTCTATCTAGGTCACCAGTTTGAGATGGACATTGGCTCTGTCAAGCCTCAAAAGCTGTTACTGCCTGATGACTGTTTAGTGTTCCATGAGAAAGGAGGTGCTTGTCAGCCCTGTTCTAGTGGATAGCTGCCCACAAGAAAATTGGCAATCTCATCAGAGAGAGGGAGATCAAGGGATGAACACAGATGGAGACAATTACCCATCCCTGGAACAGGTCAAGGCACACGGAGGGGAAGGGGGGGGGGAGCGAAGCTTACATTGCCACTAACCATGCTGTAGCCGTTCTATAGACGAATTACTTTATATACCAGGGCTGTCAAACAGGTATTTATCTCTAGTGCTGCATTTCTCCTAGATTGCAAAAAAGGAGGAAATTGCCATGTCACAGCCAGGGGAGGGGAGCAGGGGAAGCAGGAAACAAGCTCCATCTTCTTTTTCCCAGGCAGCCCCTCCTTAGCCAAACATTTTCAGCTTTAATGTAGCATCTGGTTCAGTCAGAGAAACAATTCAGATCAGTTCTTATTTTAACTGAACCAGTTCATCCATTCCTCTTCTAAAGTAGTTCAAATGCCAGGACGCATTACATTAGGCTTATGAAATGTTGGCTGAAGAACCCTGACCCACAGATCCAAATTCCAACTCAAAAATGGTTTTGATTTTCTCTCTGTGCATACATCAAATGCAAGAGGAGTTATCACAACTGCTCATATAACAAAGGGCATGTCTGACAGAAACCCCCCTCTCTGGACACATACTGATGCTGTCACACAGAAAGGGATATAAGGAGAAGTTCTGTAGGATTCCGTTCTCAGAACTAACGGAGAAAGTAAATTTCTTTTCTTCTACTCCTCTCTCTCCACCCCAATTATTTACTTAAGAAATGTATGTACCATTGATCACTGCACTATAGTATAGCCTTAAGGAACTCAAAAATTTAGAGATCTTCCTAGTCTAACACCACCAATACAAACTCTTATAGGGAGCGCAATAAGCACATCTTATTTCGTAAAACATACAGTGAGCATTTGTGGCTCACAGCAACCTTTGTCGCTCTGTTAATTCAGCTATCTCCAAAGGTGCACACGGTCAGAGATAGCTGTTAAAGCAGTTTATGGGACACTGAAACATCCAGGCATAAAATCCCATAAAAATATGCACAAATGCATTCAAAATTTAATCTCTGGTTAGAGATTTCATTTCAAGATGCCGCTGAAATGCATTTGACAGACAACTGTTCAGATTTGGTAATCTCCAGCAATACACAAAACTCTGACTCAGCATTTGACCACTTTTGTGAAACAGCTTTCTAAACTAATCATCAGTTTTTGATGTCAAAGAAGCCAACAGCCCACATTCAAGTTCAAAGTAATTTTTGGGGAGGAAAAGCTAATTCTGCTTTGATACAACTATTGGTTATTATTTGTTTTAAGCAGCGCCCACCATGTGCAAGGTGCTGAACAAACTCAAAAGAAGGCACTTCCCTTGCCCTGAAGAGCTTTGCATGAATACACTTGGATTTTATTCACTGTAGACATAATAAGCATTAGGAAGTATATTTTGGGAGAAGCATTTAGGATCTGACTCAATGTTTCCCTGATAGCATCACTCACTTGACACCAGTGTTCTGGAATATTTTGCTTCACTGACTGTTCTGGCACATCAGGTACAAGCTACTGACCCTTACATCAGTGCTCTGAACAGTTTCACTGCTCCCTTCAACTCCTATTTCATTTCTTCCTACTAATCCTCTCCACCAACAGCTCCCTTTGGGCCTCATATTGCAAGTTGCCGAGTCACCTCAATTCCCACTGAAGGTAATGGAAGCTAAGAGCACTCAGGCCTACATCCTCAAAGGTATTCTGGTGCCAAACTTCCACTGAAATCCATACGTCTGAGGTTCTGGGTCTCAACGTCTTGAAGGATCAGGTGCTTTGTCTCCTCCCACTCTCAACTGAAGGCCCCCCCTTTCATCGGGAACAACTTCCTGCCTGCCAAGCACCCTCCCTTCTCCTCCTTAAAACTCATTTCTTTTGCTAACTTGTATTACTAACCACAATAGTGTGGCCCCCCAAAAATCATGAGACTGGCTTAAAAAATCCCAAGATTTTAAAAGCTAAAAAATTAGTAGTGGGGGAGGAGTTTTTTTGCCTTCTGGTTTCTGTGTTTTTAGGGTTCATGTTTTCAAGCTTTTTTCTGCAACCATGAAGGCTAGAAATGTTTATTTTTTCAATGAAAACGGAGACTCTCACATAATCACATGACTCCAGGATCTGCGGCCTTAGAGGAAATGCCAAATAATAGGACACTCAATAAAATCATGACAGTTAGCAACATTGGAATCTTCCCAGTGCTAATGTCTCTGCTGAAACCTCATCATCATTTGCTTGTAATATCTGCCCATCAATCACATTGGTCTGTAAGATCGTCAGTACAAAGACCTTCACTGCATGTACCCATATGAGGCTAAACAAACATTGCACAATAAAAACATGCTACAAAACACTTAAATAACAAAGGAATTTTATTTGCATGGGGAACATACAGTAGCAAAATGGATCAGATAAACACTGACAAAACGAACAGCTCAAAATTAATATACCATTTGAAAAGTTTAATGTAATTTTTTCATAACTTACAGTTGGGAGCCTCTGCATAGCTTGGTTTGGGACCAGAAGCTGAAACAGTGTAAGAAAGGTTGTTCTAGGGAGAAGAGAGTGTCTCAAATCCATTTTCTTTCCTTCCTCTTTTCCATTCCATGCATCCCCTCCCCTCCCAATCTCTCTCACTCCTTCCATCCGTCAAAGACAAGATATACTAGAAGAGAATATGTCCTGATCAAATTTTCAGTCTGAATTTTTGCAGCAAGTAAAACACATGGAGAAGAGGGAAAGGTGGTTCTCTGGGTGGTCACATTCCATTCTTTCCGAACAGGGCTACTAAGGGAGTATGAGAAAGGACCACAAAGGGGGAAAAAAAGACATTGAGAGCAACTGCAAAACACAGCAGCAGCAACAGAGAGAACATACAACCTACTGCCACTCACCACTACAAAAATAAAGAGAGGCAAGTGGACTTTGTCAGAAGGTACTTTTCACTGGTAAAAACAGTGCAGACTCACTACAATGTACTCTCCTCCAGTGAAGGAAAGCGGGAAACGTTTTCCCAATTCAACACAAGCAATGATTTATTCACTTCTTTTGTTCATGGTATTTAAAAGCCACTCACCCTCATAGGTAGGGGAGCCATGCCTGGTAAATAGGAAGAGATCTGCCTTGCATCCCTCACCGTTCATCCACAGACTGGACAGAATTACATGCAGTTTGCTTGTGGCTTATGTGAATGGAATCTCCAAACTGCTTTGCCTTTCATTAGTTTTCTACTGCTGCAAAACCACATTCAGCCAATGGGTTCTGAGAAGAGTTTTCTTGGGTGAAAATCATTTTTCCCCCAGAAACCCCATGTGGCTGACTTTTCCATAATTAATTATAAACTGTGGCTGTACTTTTGGTTACTGTCATAAATAGTGGACATGTTTATGATAAATGTTTCTCAATATCATGAAAAAAGTGTGAGTTCATTGTAGGCTAGAGTGACCAGATAGCAAGTGTGAAAAATCAGGACAGAGGGTGGTGGGTAATAGGTGCCTATATAAGACAAAGCCCCAAATATTGGGATTGTCCCTATAAAATACAGACATCTGGTAGACCCTATTGTAGGCTGAAGCACAGTCACTTTGAAGGCAGGCAATCTGGAAAGGAGACCAGAGTTCTCTTCACTGTCATCCCAGAGCAGAAAACCCAGAGAGGAATCTTTTCAGAGATGAGTGGCTCATCTAGAGACGGACAGCCTTTTTCTTGGCTTCAGCAAGTAGGGCTTCAGCAGGAGCTTGACTATGTAAGCAGCCACAGACACTCTGACACCAGAGACAGAGTAGCAGCCCTAATGACAGTGGGCTACATTTATATGGCACTTTAGACTCAAAGAACCTCCAAAGAGCTTTTATAAGCAACATGTGGCATTGTGGGGAGAGGGACAAATGGGGCCCAGCTGGGATCACCCCTTCTCCCCAGTCCACCCCAGGACCAGAACTCAAGGAGAGACATGGCCCCAGGGACACTAGGACACATACAAAATCCCCTCCAACCTCCCCAACACCACCCAAAAGCCCAAAACCCATGCAGGCTTGGGGAAGAAAGAAAATTCCAGGGAGGAGCCAGCCCTGAAAGTGAAGGTGTCAGGGGAAGACACAGAAAAAACCCAGTATCAGAGGGGTACCCGTGTTAGTCTGAATCTGTAAAAAGCAACAGAGGGTCCTTTGGTACCTTTAAGACTAACAGAAGTATTGGGAGCATAAGCTTTCGTGGGAAAGAACCTCACTTCTTCAGATGCAAGAAAAAACCCAGCAGGTTCCACAGCAGGGACAACGGATTCTGATGTCATCAGAGTGTTTCCTACAGTTTTCACTGAACAGTCTCTTCCTGCAATGACTGGCTGTTTGCTCCAGCTCCCACCTTCAGAGTCTCTTCACCTCAGCCTCACTCTATCTGCCCTCCCCTCTTCACCTCTGCCCTGGCCCCCTCCACTTCTAATCACCTCCCATCTACATTACCTCTCCCTTCCTTTGTCTTTCAGTTGAGCCAATCCCCTCCCAACAAAATCACACCCCCGTTTAAACCATAATTTCATGGCACTGTTCACTCTGCTTGTGTACTACACCCCTTCAGCTGTTTTGTCTATTTAGATTGTAAGCTCTTTAGGGCAGGGACTATCCACAATGAGGCCCCGTTCTCTGCAGGTCTCTACGCACTACCGGAATAATCATCAGTTCCCCAACACTGAGGTACAATGTGGCTACTGTTTAATTGCACATGATGATGCTAAGCAAGTGTTTGGAACATAAATTGAGGAAGACTATACTTACGGAAACTGTGGAAGGAATTTATGAAGGCAGGATGTAGTTACCCAAGCTGGAATTGGCCAGGACACCAGGGTTAGCACTCCCACCCTTGTGAAAAGTGCTCAGGAACTCTGTTTTGCCTCTCATCAAAAAAGAAACAGAACCCACATTTGTTAGAAGAACCCCAGACACCATAACAGGGCACCAATTCTTCACTGACTCAGGGAATAATATTTCTGCTGAATGACCTAAATCACTCCCTGCAGCACAGTATCCCAGTAACCACACTGGGGTACTGGGAGCAGTATCAGCTCAGAAAACAGAGCATCTCCTATTCAATTACCAAAACTACATTCTGTCCCAGCAAAGTTTTTTCAGGAGGTCTTCCAGCCAACTATGGGGAGACATTAAACCAGGGGTAGACAATAGGCAGAACGCAGGCCAAAGCCGGACCGCCAGGCATTTTTGAACAGACCATGAAATCTTTTTATTTACTTATTAACAATATTGTTATTATATTTGTATTATTTTCTCAGGAGTCTTTACTATATCATGACCAAGAAATTTGGATCTTGGCAAAAAATAATTGACTACCCTGCATTAAAGGATACTATGACCTAATTTCACCACAGTGCTTTCATAATTTAAGGATATCCTGATTCTTCTCTAATCACAAAACCAGACTGGTCCCGTCACAAACATTTAATATTAGTTTCAGAAATCTGAGATAGTCTAGAATGATTAGGAAAAGCAAAGAAGTCAAGAGCTGATTTTTTTTGGTGGTCAATTAAAACACATGACATAGACACAGGAAAACTGCAGCTCGGCTTACTAAGATGGGGGGTAATCGAATATCACACTTCAGTGCACATGATCACCTCAGGGGTAAAGAAGGAACATTTCCCCCCAGGTACATCACTGCACAATTGTTCAGGTGCATTATGGGTTTTTTCATCTTCTTCAGACATCAGATATTGGCTATTGCCAGAGGCAGAATAAGGGACTTGACGGACCAGTGATCTGATTAGATTTGGCAAATACACGTTCTCATCTGTCAAATGTCTTGTGATATTTTGAAATTGCTCTGGTATTATTAATCTGATCAAAAAGATTCTGCATGAATAAAATAGCTAAGTTTAAAAAAAAGATCTCAGACAAAGACAGGAGTTTAACAGAAATCAACCATGTTAGAAGGTAATCAGCCATTTAAATGATCAAGTTAAACAGGTCTATAATTGGGTGAGCTTGATTCACCATCGCCCATGTCTTGAGGATTGAGGGTCATAAACCCACAAGGGAGCATTATGTTTTAGGAAAAGGGATCAGGTTAGCTTTGTGTGTTGATCAACCACTTTGTTGGTGAACAGCACAACAGTTCTTGTACAGCATGGCACTAGGCAACTTAAAGTACCAACCCTCTAAATGGAATGCTGTCACTTCAATAGAGAATTCCTAGGTACAACAGGCAGCAATAAAGGGGAGTCTTGCCCCACAGCCATGCTACGCTAGGGAGAACTTGACTTTTTAATGACTAACCATTTCCTAGCATGATCATTTTCTAGCTATCACATCTCTATACTGCTGAACCTTCCTTCTTCTGGTTTAGTTTCCTGCAGCCCTTGTAAAATGGTTTGGAATCAGATTCTTTTTGTTTTGCTTTAGAAAATGCTAACAATCAACCTACTGAAGATTAAGTTAAACCTCTGGTTATTTGCTTTGTTGGATTTCTTCCTATCCAAGAACAGCTTTCATTTCTTTCTCTTTTTCATCCTGTGATCTAACACAACCCACCCTCACACTTGTCTTTTGTGGCCCACATACATTTGTACAAGATTATATTACGATTTAGTTATTTTTAAACTCCATTGCACAAACATCAATAAACGTTAGAATCAAAATACTACATCTCATGAGTTCTCAACCTTTTTCTTTCTGAGGTCCCCCCAAAATGCTATAAAAATTCCATGGCCCAACTGTGCCACAACTGTTTTCTGCATATAAAAGCCAGGGCTGGTGTTAGGGGGTATCAAAGAGGGCAATTGCCTGGGACCCCACACCATTGGGGGCAACACGAAGCTAAGTTGCTCAGGCTTTGGCTTCAGCCCCAGGTGGCAGCACTTGGGGCCCTGGGCTGCAGTCCCACGTGGAGGGACTTTGGCTTTCTGCCTTGGGCCCTAGCGAGTCTAATGCCAGCCATGCTTGGTGGACCCCCTGAAACCTGCTCATGGCCCCCCAGGGGGCCCCGGACCTCTGGTTGAGAACCACTATCATTATGTGACTTTCCACCATGGAAGAGTCCTCTTTATGGGCCAATCCTTCCATCCACTGAAGTCAATAGCAAAACTCTGGCTGACTTCCACAGAGCAGGATAAAGTCTTTATGCCCAGCTTAAGAACCTCAAACTTTTTATTTGTTTTGTTTAATGAAGCTGGGAGGATACATGTGTTTTCAACCAAACGCCAGACATGAGTAGTAGCTGTGGTTGGCTAGGAGAGCCAGTATCAGTAAAGGCAATCAAATGGAGACTTCCTCTTGCTCATTCTTTACTCTCGGTGGACACCTGCTTAGTTTCTTAGTGACTGATTGCAATACAGTAAATAACAACCGAGGAAAAAGAGAAGACACAATAACCTCTAATCCAATGCATTGTGGCAGGCCTAACACTCGCAGCTTTTTTCACAAGCGCCAGGATTTGTAACTCACTCAAATCAGCTCTGAGACTGCAGGTCCCCAGGAGCCAAAAACAGACAAGCAGAGCTTCCCTGTGCTTAGGGCAGCTATGGGGATTTTCAGTCAGACACGAGTAATCAATGTATGAAGTTCAGCCTTTAGGGAGGATTCACACAGCGCACTTCATGTGATTCAACTTCCACTGTCTCTCTCATTTCATCAACTCTCCCTGAATTTATGATCAGCTGCTCAACCATCATTTTTGGAACAGGACAATCATGTAATCAGACCAGTTGGAGATTAGCAAGACTCAAAATTGAAAGAAGGACAGATTTACGTTCATAATACCACACACACACGCACAGGCTGTGGGACAGCACAGATATAAATCACCTCTTTCAAAATTAATTTAGCTCCAGCAAAATCCACAGGCAGTTCTAGGTTCAATAATAATGTCTCAGAACAGAGGCATAACAGACACCAGAAGTCTCCAGACAACTGCTGGTTCTCCAGGGATCTGTAACATCCCAGAATGATCACCATCACCACCACTCCTGTGGTAGCATCTAGACGCCTGAAAGAGAGGAAAATGGTTTTGTGGATAAAGCACTGGATTGGACCTCTGTAGATCTGGGATCAACGCCCGGCTCTACCATAGACTCAGATTTCGGACAAGTCACTCAATTGCTCTGTGCTCCAGTTCCCCATTTGGAAAGGGTAGGTATTAAATAGTCCCTGCCTCCCACCTTTTGTCTGTCTTGTCTATTTAAATTGGAAGCTCTTTGGTGCAGGGACTGTCTCTTGCTATGTGTATACACAGCCCCTAGCACTATCATTGATGGAAGCTTCTAAATGGTATTGCATACAAACCATAATAATGGAGACCTCACTGTGCTGCAATGTGGGTCATCTCTATTGTCCCCAGAAAAGCAGCTGGATAAAGTAATTTAGAAAAAAGTGAAGGTTAAAGCTTCCCTCTCTGTTGAACTCCCTGGTTTATGGACATCAGCACATATAAGGACTTAACTCAGTTTTGTGTTTATCTTTCCATTCACCTTTCAATACTGAATTTGGTTCCACTTCCACTGGGCTTAGCATCAACATGACTTAGTGAAACAAAGAGGTTACCAAAAAAAAAAAAAAAAATCAAAAACAGATTATTGGCATGAACTAGGTCATTCTATCCAGAGCTAAATAAACAAAGAGGAGCAGGAAGCTTATGAATTCTCAAACTTTTACTGAGACATAAAGACAAAAGACATCTCTTTTCCAGTTTTCAAACAATATGGACTGTACTGGCTATTTTAAACCAGAGAAGTGATGGCACAGATCAGTGGCAGCAAAGCTGCTTTAGAGAGTGGTGTTTATATGGGTAAAATATTGCATTTTAAAAAGAATATCAATTTCCTTTTAATATTCCCTATAGGCTAATAAGCCGGAATGCAAAGCAAAACTGAATAAATCTCATACTGATTAAAATCCTGTTCTGTTGCTATGAAAGTTCCATTCTGAGATTTCATCTCCTGGGTACTACTGCCCCAAACCATTCTAGACTTGGAGACTCTGGCACAATACCTAGGTCAGTGTATAACACTTCCCTTCTACTATCTGGTCTAATTCCTAGAGAGACAATTACAATTACCAGTACAAGTTTGTTTGATGTGGCACTGATGATGAATCTCTCTCCAATGAGCTGTATTTTCCATCCTGGCCATCAAGAAATTTAACCTCTTATATACCCCACTTTTGACTAGGCTTGGTCCTCCCCTAAAGAGTGATGGGTAAAGACACCAGGGGGTTCCATGTTGTATTCTCTCTCAATATTTGTTGCATTCAATCTGCTCAGTTTACAATTACAGAAGATTTGGGGGGAGGTGTCAACCCTGCAACATCAGCCTTGGATCTGAGCGCCAAGATGGGCTCTTTTCTTCTCTCACACTATCACTAGTGATAAAGGTTTTGCCGGCCAAATTCTGCTGTCAGTGACACCTGTGCAATTCCATTGACTTCACTGGATCCGCATAGGCTATAATTGGGTAGCGGATTCAGTGGATGATGCACAAGAAGGAATAGAATCCAGTTGCCTCTATCTGAGCCGTGCTAGCTCTGCAGGGTGAACAGAAGTGAGAAGTAGAACTTATTTCAGTCACTGAAGTCAACGGATATGGCTGAATGCACTCAGGGAGAAGATTTGCTGAATAAGACAGTGTTCCTTTTACACAGGCACATTTCACAACGGTACTCTTACTAGATACTGCAGTCCAAGAAAAGCAGAGATACATCGATAAGCTACCAAACACCCACCATTTCTTCCTTCTGCTCTTCTAGAAGCTCACTGCACCCCTACTACTGAAAGAGAGAAGTCTTTTTCATTTACAGCACATTTTACAGGCAGAGTAATGGCCCAGGCATTCCCAATTGCAAGAAACCCATAGTTACAGCACTACCAAATCATTCTACATGTTCCTTTGGCCTTGCCCATGCAACCAGCTTGTTCTAACTGGGAGCATCATCATCCTGCAAAGAGTACTTCTTTGCACTACCCCTTGGATAGCCAAAATACAGCTCACAGAGTTAACAAAACTTCAGGAGAAAGGGTGCAATTGGGGAGCCACTGTGGAAGGGATGGGTGTAGCAGAGACAGAAGATGGTGGGGACAGTAGGAGCACTAGGGAGTAGGAGGATTTAGGAGAGGGGCTGCAGGAGCTATAGCACAGAGATGAGAACAAGCAGCAACTGGCAGGGAAGGGGAAGCAGGAAGATTAGGCTGTCAAACATCTGGTGGAAAGGAACTTGGGCAGTGTGTGTGCTAGCTAGCCAGAAGAGGAAGCTTGCTGGCTGACAGGGGAAAAGAGAAAGCAGAAGCTGCCCACAGCTGGATTTCTATAATCAAAGAATTCCTGTGCTCCAGAAGCACTGTCAAAACCATAGAGAGGTTTAAAGTCATCACAAAAGTCACAAAACTTAATACATAGGCATGAAACTACTCTGATCAGGATGGATCTTTACTGGGATCTGCAGGTTGTGCCTCCATAGTAAAGATGAGAAAGGGCAGAGTCACTCCCATTTCATACAAAGGTTATTCCACAGACTCCTAGCAAATTGCTACATGGACCTGTTTCATAAAGTTCATGGATTCTTGTTTACCATAAACAATATGAGCAACAACTACGCTTCCTCAACATCTCCCAGCCCCCATTACTGTGCCATCGGTGATTATGCCTAGAACAAAAGATAAAGAGGGGAAAAGGCAATACAAACGTCATGGTATTGGATAGGGTGCTTAACTAGGAATGAGAAGACCTGGGTTCTAATCCCAGCTCTCCCATTTATCTGCTATATAAGCTTGAGCCTACCCCCTCAACCTCTCTGTGCCTCAATTGTGTACCTGTAAAATGGGTATAATGATGATCACCCTCCTTTGAGATCTGAGAATGAAAAAGGCTGCTATCATTCTTTTTCCTCAATCCATCAAGAGAAGTCTTTTCTGTTTTTTTGTTTTTATTACTAGAAGGATTAATTTGGGTAAAGAATTAGGTCTCTCGTGTGGTTCTACCTGTTTTATTCCCCATGTTCCTGGGGTGGGGTATGATTGGCTGGAAAACAAGATGTACACAACCTCAAAGTGTTACAATAACTCAGTGGTTCCCAAATGTATTTGATCACGCCCCCTTCTTTGTGTCTGGAGTAGCTTACGCACCCTGCCCCTCCCGTCACACAAGTACATATACGGATATGTGCAGTGGCGGTGCTTCTCTTGACTCAGTTTCAGCTTCTTTGTTTTTCACTTGGGTTGTTTTTTCTCTGTTGCACAAATGAGCCAACAATCCATGGTAATAAGAGCAAAAGCAAAACTGCGATTGTGGTCCACGCTTATAATTAAATGTGCACACCTGGTCCCGGCAAATGGATTAACGTACAGATGGCAACGACTTTGTATAATGCTAGGCAAGCTTAACAGAAATCCGTCAAAATGCACAGCGCCACGTAGAGTCAAATGCACAGTGCCACCCGAAGACCTGATACGTCTGGAGCAGCGATTCTCGACCTATTTATCATTGTGGGCTGCATATGCAGCTCTCTATGTTACGTGGGCCCCATCCAGAAAATATATATACTACCTGTTGGCCCTACTGATGCACATGGGTCACAGCACTGTGCTAATTGGGCCGCAAGAGGCCGAGGACCACAGGTTAAGAACCACTGGTCTGGAGAATCGGCTTTGCTAGTTATTCATTGCTGTGGGTAAAATGTATGCAGTAAGTTTTTTTCCCCATAAAGCTTCTCACGCCCTTAGGCACCAACTCTCTGGGTACTCTGGGACTGGAGAACCCTGGGGGAAAAAATAATAAATAGATAAATAGCGTATGGGGGGGAATTCCTTTGTGACACCTATAATTATTCCCTAAATACGAGATGTAATTCTTCTTTCATCATAGAGAGTCACAGATGTTGTTGGTCATAACATTATGTAGTTCCCCTAATAATCCAATGACAGTATTTGATTTAATGGATTCCTGCAGCCATGAATTCCACAGAGTGTGTGAATAAGTATTTTTTCCTCTCATGTGTTCTAAATAATGTACCTGCCATTAATTTCAAATGACACCTTGAGATCTTATTCTGAGAAAGTCTGATAAGGAGGGGAGTGGTCAATCTTTGCTCTCTGCTTTTTTATAATCGTATATTGTAAGCTTAAGTCAACTATTTCTTTACATCAGGTTTTTAACAGGATTGACTGTCTTCAGTGGAGTTGCTACCAGTTTAAACTGATATAAGTGACTGGAGAATCAGGCCCTGTTCCCTGCCTCATCTCTTTCAGAAATCAGATCAGCCACTAGTTGCAAAAGCTGGAGAAATCTGATCAAAGGAAGTCCTAAACTAGGTCATCAAAAATCATAGGTAGGATTTTCAGAAGCACTTGAAGAGTGCTTGGCCAAACTCTGCTCCTATTGAAGTCAATGTCCCTAGCCTCTGTTTGCCAGAAGCTAGGAATGGGTGACCTGGGATGCATCACTTAATGACTACCTGTTCTGTTCATTCCCTCTGAAGAACCTGGCATTGGCTGCTGCTGGAGGACAGGATACTGGGCTAGATGGACTTTTGGTCTGACCCAGTATGGCCATTCTTATGTTCTTAATCCTCTTCAAAGGGAGCAGAAGTAGCTAAGCATTTTTGGAAGTCCTACCTCAAGAATTTGCCCAGTTAAAATTTTTTTGGAACAGACAGACATATTGCATTTTGTTAAAACAACTCATAAAAGTTTGAGGAAAAAATGTTTGAAAACCTAATTAGATTTTACACTCCAAGGTATCTAATTATGTTTTTCTGCTTGCAGGGCTGGATACAAGTGACCAGTGGCAAGGATGTTTAAATTTACAGACTCTCTTTTGGCACACTAAATTCTTTGTGTTAGGGTTTAATTTAAAAAAAAAAAATGTAGATGACTAGGACTGGCTCTCTTTATATAGGAGGCTTGTAATTTAAAGTGTTTTCACTTTTGAACAATAACCTTCAGCTACTTTTAGTTGCCACTAATGATCTATTGAAGACCACTGGGCTCTGTTAGCTCTTGTTTTAAGATCTTAATTAGGGAAGGTCTTTTACATTCAGTTTTCAGAGCTTTATCATTCAAGTATAATAATAATAAGGATGGCAAATAGAGTTTCAGCTGATAAATGACATAAAATTTAGTTTTTGAGCATTCCTTGTTCAAGGTTACTGAGTTGGAAAGAGCAGGTTAAATTAAACCATTTTTCTGTCTCCAGAATGGCAAGGTTTAGTAAAAGAGATTTCCATTCATTCAATGAGGTGCCTCTGTGATCTAGTGGTTAAAGCATCCCCTATTGAATGGGTCTCAATCCAGATCCTACTGGACTGGTGATTACAGCACACAAAGCATTGCCACAGCTGACAGATACTAAATAGCACCCTTGCCCCCCCAAGCCTACCTCTTCCCGCCCCCGCTCCACCCCTGCCCCGCCTCTTCCCACCAAGTTCCACCCCCTCCCCTGAGTGCACCGCATCCTCACTCCTCCCCCACCCTCTCAGCCTCCTGCATGCTGCAAAACAGCTTATTGCAGCAGGCGGGAGGCGCAGGGAGAGAGGAAGAGGGGCTGATCCGCGGGGCCCACTTGTGGGCGGGAGGCGCTGGGGGGGGTGGGGGAGCTGCTATAGGGCCTAACCACTATTGTATCTAAGTGCCAAAAAAACAATGAAAGTTAGCGTGTTCATGGCCAAAGAGGGCACAACTCTCTATGTTCCAGACAGCTGTAGCATTGGGTTTTGTTGGTTTTTTTCTTCCCTTTCCTTCCCCCTGTTTTTGGATCTCCATGAGGGACAGTGCCTTTACTGAGCCTCAGAAAAGTGAGCTTTGCAATTAGAGCTGAACGTGGTCAATTTCTGATTCTGTTGGATAACAAGCTCTGTAGGACTCGTTGCCTCTGGTAAGATGTCCTTCTAGCCAACGTCCCACCACAGAATTTGATCCAGAAATGAGCTGGGAGTTTGCAGAGGTTGTGGGTAACTCATGAGATCTGGCCACCCCTTGCTCCCTTTGTTACTTTATAAATGTGCTGAACGGGTTGTAGCTTCTATATTACAAACACATTCAACATCAGCATCGCACCACTGGCTAGTTTCATTATGGGCGATGGGGTCTATTTTCTGGAGCAGGTGTTTCTATGACTTCCAGAGGAAGTCTATCAAACCAGGTGGGGATTAAAGATCTGATGCAGTATGGTGAATCCTATGCTCCTCTGATTTTCCTTTCAATGAAATGTTGCAAGCCCTGTACGCTGCCTTCCATTTCAGTGTTGCTTTGCACATTCAAGGCTAAAAACAGATCCCAATTCTATATAATCCTGAACTACCATACAGTTTATTGCTGCACACCTGTTTTTCCCCTTCAAGCTGTCCAGGTTAAGCACTTTCTTTGCTGAGCCTGGTTACAGCAAACCCAGTAACAACAATAACCTTGAGATGAGTAGCCAATGAATATGTTGCATGAGTGACCAACAATAAATCGGTGCTGATACTGCAGCAAGAAGAGCCATTGCTGAAGTGAATGTCACACCAAGGCAGCAGCCTCAAAAGGTCAGACAAACGTAGGAGACGTTGTAGAGCAGAAACCCAAAGGGAAGTAATAAACCTGTGAATGATGAAAAATGGCAAAAAAGTATTTTAGAGGTTGGCATTTTAACATGATCATAATTATAGCTTCTAAACCCCATTTAGCTGGCATTTAAATTGAAGCCACAAAGAAGGATGTTTTAAAAGTGCTGAGCCTCTTTGAACAACTGAGAAAACCTAATGAATGTGGCCGCCTACCTATTATCCACTCAAAAATGTGAAGTCAAGTCTGAGGAGCTGTGTATTTTCAGGTGATGTAGTAACCGATTTACAAAAGGAACGCTTCACACGTGTGCAAATCCCGCTTCTGAGCTTTGTTAAAGGGGGACTGGGAAAGAAAGGAAACAAGCAGACAGTTGCCATTCTTCTCAGCCTACGATACCAGATGACCTAAGACCATTGCCCCCTTGTCAGTTGTGCATGCACTTTAACACACAGCAGAGCACAGGGCACGCTTGCAACAGGACTCAGGGGTTAGAGCAACAGGAGATTATGTACACAGCCAAATGATACATGGGAAGCAGCAGTCCACACGGACACAGACAAAGGATCATGGTTAAAAGTGACCTGAAGGGGAAAAAGTGGGTCTGTGCCCCCCCTCCTTTTTTTTATTATGTCTAAAGTTCAGGATTTGTGTAAATGTAGGGGGTTAGGGTTAAGGTAGTTATTTCCTTCCTTATATTTGTGTTTACTTTACAAATACCAGGCCTTCTTGTCCCTGTTACTGGAGGGCTCCTCGGAGATCCACGGTACCCGAATGGGGGCTAAGACTTTAATGGAAGGGGTGAAGATGTTTGAAACTTCAACAAAGAAAACTTTCCACCCAACTGTTTGTTTAGGCATTAGAGTTAAATAGGAGTTAAGAAAAACAAACAAGAAAACAGAGATTAGAACAGACATCTCTTCTCCTTTCAACTGTTCTGGTTGCAACTACTTAACACTTGTGACTTTGCAATAATACCAGTTCCTAGACATCCAGAATGTCCCCCAGGAAAGAGAGGACAGATGATATCTAAATTTCCTAATGTAAAGGACTTGCAGCAAAATAAAGACATAAATAAAAAGGGGAATGTAGAGGACAGGGGTGACCTTTTCAGGGCTTCTCTTTACACCATAGAGAAACAAAAACCCCTTCCACAAGCCCCTTTTTTCCTTCTTTGCAGGTCACCTTTAAAGTTGAGACCGGAGCTCTTGAGAACCTGTAATGTCCTAGTAGAGGGACACATACTAATGGTTAAGAACCTACAAGATTAGGAACAAGTAATAATTAAAATACCCATCAGTTCTCTGGAGATGCTTCTATTTGTAGAACAAACAAGGAAATTCATGCTGAAGTTTCTAATTTGGATTTATGGTAGAAATATATAATTTAGTGGGTTTTCAACATGCAGTACACTCCACATATTTAAGCTTTCTGAAAGCATGCCCTGCTCCAATCAGGATGTGCGATTTAGAATGGGTTTTGGGGGAAACTCATTAAATCACTCGTTTATTATTCACACCACAGGAATGTGAATTAGATTGGCAAAATGAATCAATCAGACAGCAAAGAGCTATTCTCTGGAGTCTGCATTAATCAGCCCGACAAGCTGTCACTAAGGATCGGGTCAGCCTCATGATATAGCATACGACTGGCGAGGAAAAATCCCCAGGACTGCTGAAATAGGGAACAGTTCACCCATTTAAATTTGTCCCCAGAGGCCGGTGTCTACCATTTACTACTGCTCACATACAGCAGAGAAAGCTTCTTAGTGACAAATGTGCATTCTCATACCTTCCAGAACCATGTATGCTTTGGAAATGTGGTTGTTCTACATTACTTTCTATGGAGAAAAAGGAGAGAGAAGTTTGCTGAAAGAAAAAGCAGTTGGGCTTTAATTTAGCAGTTGGAGCAAAACATATTCAGCTAACTCCTGTAAAGGGACTGAAACTAGGACACATGTCAAGACAGATGCACCACTGGGAAACGTGGAGTCACCATGGAACCTACACTTTAATTAAATAAAATGATTTTTTTTTAAAATTCAACCTAATTTTCATTTTCATACCAATTTTCAGGGAGTTACACTTGAGAGGGTTATTCTTCTCCATTGTGTTACACATAATAAATCTGTTAAATAGCATTTGTTAAAAAGCATTAAAATACAACATGTTATTTAATGAGGTTTTTAAAAACACACACAACACAGTAAAATCACTACAGAGTCTGAAATCAGAGAGCACTGGTCATGGGACTACACACAAAATGGAAAACAAGCACCATCTGAATTGTATGAACCATGATATGGCCAGAAATGCAAGCGCTATGGACGCAAATACGCAGGTTCTTGGGGCGGCCAAGAGGAAGGGGCGGCACGTCCGGCTCTTCGGCAGCAATTCGGCGGCGGGTCCCTCGGTCCCTCTTGGAGGGAAGGACCTGCCGCCGAATTGCTGCTGAAGAAGAAAGCGGCGTGGCTGAGCTGCCGCCGATCATGATTTCCCCCCCGCCCCCTGCCGCTTGGGGCGGCAAAAACCCTGGAGCCGGCCCTGAGTATAACACATATAGCAATCTACAAAATCAATATATTGTACTAGAAAACACAATCTATATACTTCAGCTGCTTGGAAAGACAAGTAATAAGATCAATGTTTTTGTTCTTGTCAGCATTTGAGCCAACTGCACTTTCAGACTAGATGGAGTTTAAACCTAAACATGACTCGTACCAACAAAACTGCATGACAAGCTACAAAAAGTACAGCATGGATCAAAGGAGCTTAAGTGTTTTAGCTGAAGTCAGTGCATTTCAGGAAAGGTTTTGTAAGCATAAGGAAAAAGTAATCTCAGCAGTTACAGGAATAATAAAATTAAGTACAAAAATTATATTACTGCAACATTAAGGTTATGAATTTAGGAACACAAAAGTCTGGGAATGAAAACGCTCTAGTTCTAGTAAAAATGTACTCATCACATTGTACCATATGCTGTATGGTATACAGCTCAATGTGCATTAATAGCTATTTTAAAAGCAACACAGAATCAGAAAACAGAACGCGCAGCATGACCAAGGAAGCATTACTCTAAGAATCTTAAAATTACAATGAACTCATTGTTGAATACTTAGATTTATAATCTTCATTTTGCAGTAACCTAATTTTCTGTATTTTAATTTCTTTGATTTTCTCCTCTCCAAGCCTGGGGGGAAATCCAAAGGCATTAGGCTTGAGAAGTTTATAAACCCTACAATGCTTTATTAAGATCACCAGTCCAGAGACAGGTGGGCAGAAGGACAAAAACTTCAGTAACAACATCTAACCAGCTACCTGAGCCAACAACAATTAACCCTGATGAAGTTACAAAAGGACTGTATGCCACGAAAATAGAACAGGAGAAATACCGTGAGAAGAATGCCAGCCAGTTACCTTTCGTTTTTAGTGGAGAAAATGTTAGATCCCAGAGAGAAAGTAGCCGCCAACATGTCAAAGTAAGAGATAGCTCAATCGCACCCAGGTCATATACCCTAACCATCTCTGCAGGTCAGCGCTACGCAAGGATCAGAAAACAACTAAAAAACAAAACCAAAGACAACACTGGCTATCTGGTTTTTGAGGTTGTGCTTCTGTGTTGACAGAAGTAACACAGTGCTCACTCTGTCACCAACAATGAAACACCCCAGGAGCAAATACAGGCTCCAGGTGGCAGATCTACTGCTCTAAGCATCTGAAAAGGCAGAAACCGTTCTGAGAATAAGGAAACCATGTGATCTGAGAGCCACTGAGGTGTAGAGATAGTAGCTACTGAGATATCTGATAAGAAGCAAAATAATCCTCATCTGTCAAAAGGTTCAGGTCACCTACCCTGAACCCCACCCCTGATGGGTTTTATTTATAGGGTTTTGTTAGTTGTTGGTTTTGGCTGGTATGATACTTTATTTGCATTTGAATTTTTTTTTTTAAATGGGAACACGTAAGATTAGCCACTGGAGGGAATGGCATGAGCCCCATATCATGGGGTTGCCAACCCTCCAGGATTGGCCTGGAGTCTCCTGGAATTGGCATCCATCTCCCAGTGACTATCGAAAGCAATCCAGGAGATTTTAGTAGGATATTTTCAGAAAATGACATTACATCATGTTGGGGGGGGGGGGGGACGACATCTCCCAGAATAGCTTCAGTCCGAGTTGGCAACCCTACCACATCATGAGATGAAATATCAGTCTTGGTAACCTTGACCCAAGTCAGTCAGATGACTGGGCCCCCAAAAAAGTAGTTCAGTTTTCTTACCTATACTCATGTGTTATGTTTATTACACGGGATTATATTGTAAGTCCTGATGCACCCTTACTACTAGAGGTGCTACCAGAGACATGCTACAATCAGTGCATTAATTAACATAACTAATGCCAATCATAAAAAATATTACACTCAGGTTTTTATTATTATTCTTCAACCACAAACAATACATGAAATGGAAACAGTCCCTGCCCTACGAAGCTTACGATCTAAGACTCTAAACCTGCAAGGAGCTCTAAGCCTGTGGACCCTCTGCCTGCACAGAGCCCAGTTGACCTCAGTGGTGGGGTTGCCGGCATTGGCCCTAACAGATGAAGGAGGATGGTTCAGTGGTTACCTAGATTCAAGATTCTGCTCCATCACAGACTTCTTGTATGATCCCGGGCAAGTCACTTCGTCTCTCTGTGCCTCAGTTCCCCTTCAGTGAAATGGCGATGATTGCACGACCCTCCCGCAGAGGCGTGTTGTGAGGATAAATTAATTAAAGATTGCAAGGTGTTCAGATACTACAGCAATGGAGGCCATATATAAATAGTTCAGACAGATACAAACAGAGAAGAGAGGGCATGCAGGGAAACCCCAGGGAAGGAATAACCTGGAGTATGTTTTCACAAACATTTTAAAAGGTGCTTTTGGTTAATTTCTTGTGAATATGGCAGAAGGGATGTACTTGGGGGGCCTGGGATGAAAAGAAGGACCAGAATGGGGAGAGCAAATAGGACATGTCCACACTGCACAGGCTCAGGCTCAAACGCAACCCCCACTTCCGTTAAACACACAAATTGGTCGGTCGTGCCTGGGCCCCAGGACCCCACTCCCACTAGGGGGTGGGTTCAACCCCAAGTCCTGCTGCAACCCAGGGCTTAAGCCTCCTCGCACGCGGGCCCTGAGAGTCCACCAATGCTATTGCACAATCCCATGGGAAGGTGTTCTTTGTTCTTTCTAGGCCACAAGTCACCAATTGACTCTCAGGAAATAGAGGCAACCCCCTTTGTTAAGTACAGCTCCTCGGTGTTTAACCCTTCCATTTTGTTCTGTCTGCTGAACTGCAAACCACAGTGAATCTGCTCCTACATTTGTCATGGCCACCAACCAAACACAAGAAGCCCTTTGCCAAGTGTGCTGCTTCCTGGTCGCAGGACCACAGCCAGATTCTGGTGTATCACTAGTGCGAGGCCAGCAAATTGTTGGATTTTGGCATGAGTACCAGGAATGACTACACCTACCGACAAACAGCAAAAACACTGGCAGCACGAACAGCAGAGAACAGTGCAGGGAGCAGACTAAACAGCTCAAGACCCACTACCAGAAAGCCAGGGACCAGAACCGTACCTCTGAGAACCTGCAGTCATTGTGCACATCTTATTAGGAGTTTGACTGGGTGCTAAATACTGCACTATGCACAGAGCCAACAGTGCTGCACAATAACCTAGTCAGCCAGGATGGTGACCTACTGACCCCAGACTTTAGCATGGGAACAGATAGAAGCCAGCAGCAGGTCCCAGATGGGGCCACTGACGGGACTCTGGTGCTGAAACCAGTCCCCGAGGAGCTTTGCCACAGAAGCAGCTGCAGCACATCCTAGGGCAGTATTTGGAGGAGCTTTTAGATGTCCCCCCAGAGGAGCGGCCTGCCATAGAACCGGCAGCAGAAATGGAAGAGGCAGAAGTAACCCCAGCGCATGGTAAGCTCCTGGCTCTATTTTTGTGTTTATTAATATGGTAATGGGAGGGAATTCCATTTCATGAAGCAAAACAAAAGTTATTACAAGCCTCAGATAGCAGTGTGTACCTGCTAATAATGGACTGCACACCTGCACCTCGGTGTCTGCCCACCACCACCACCACGACCACCACAGGAAGGACAAACAGTGAAACAAGCATCTAAAAGTGAAGTGTTATTAGAAAAGCACACACTTCTGCTATGGAGTCCAGAAATGTGCTGTTTTGAGTGGCTGCTCTCTCTAATGGCTGCAAGATGGCAGGCTCCTTCTGCACCCACACCATGGCCTGACTCCCCTCCATGGTACCATGTGCTGCAGACCAGGAATAATCTGGAGAACTCCATGGCTGGTTGGCCCATGCAATCGGGCCCATGCAGTCCTCCATGCTGAACCCCTCCACCCCGCTGCCCCGGCACCAAGTGCACAGTAAACGTGGAAGGAAGAGAAAGGATAATGGGGAGCCAGAGGACACGCAACTGTAGGGGGTTTGTGTCTTGGAAATGGTTTTCTGTTTGCACTGTTCATGCACTTGGTTTTTGTTTTGCTAAAGGTTTTGGTGTTGCCGGTCTTTTGATTTCCTAATGGAAGCTGGACTGCCAGGCAATGGGTTAATATTGTACTACTCTAGTAAACGTTAAAAAATAAAGAGTTTTGTTTTATTAAGAAAGTTTATTGCCATCACATCATCTAACGTCCGTTTCAAACAATAAAGGTAAACACATGATGGGGGACAACTGGGAAGTTGCATGCAAACGTTATTTCTCAATACAGTTATCGAAATCAATCCATACTGTGAATCCACAGCACTTGCGGCTGTCATGCACCCCCCCCCCCCCATTTCATAAACGGTCATGTCATTCATAAGTAGAGTGCACAACAATCAACCCCCGCATACACACACACATTTCACTGCATGGTGTAACAGTACCCAAGGTACTGCAAGACTTGTACAAGCACATTCATGAACGGATACTATTCTCCCTCTTCCATGGCCCATGCAAGCTCATAATGCAGGAGCACAGAGCATCCCTGATTTCTGTTGCCCAGGTGCATCCAGGCTCAGCTGTGGTCAGTGCACTTTCCGGCTGTGTACCAGTTCAGCAGTCCATCACTGTCAGATTCATTCATAGGGAAATGGCTCACCTCTAGCTTCACAAAGCTTGTGAAGACCACAGCAAGCCACAGTAATGTGGACAGCACTGATGACTCAGGAATCTAACAGAATGCCAGGAACCATTAGGAAAGAGATGGATAGATAACTATATAAATCAATGGTGCGCCTACACCTCAAATACTGCATGCAGTTCTGATTGTCCCATCTAAAAAAAAAAAAAAAAAAAAGGTGTGACGGGTTGCCCCCATTAGGATGCCACCTTATGTGCTGAGATACCACTGATCCCGCCTGTTATGCGGGCCTGGGCACACTTTCTATCTGTCTTGCTGAGCCAGGCTATTAAGCCTCCTCCAGCACACGCACAGGCAGGGCCACACCCAACTACACAATGAAACAGACACTGAGATCAGCTCTGGGAAGACTCAGCTTAAGGGACTTACCCCAGCACTCAGGTGTCCACCTCCTTTAGAGTGCAGACCCAAAGGTATATTATGAAATCCGCCTCCTCCCTCAATGTGGAGGAAGGTATGCACAGCCACTTATATCCCCCAATTATGAATTGCACAAATTGAGTTATATTACACTGGTCTACAATTTTTGAGAAGTCGTCTGCTTCAGAGATAAAATGTGCTATTTATTATGTATTTTGATGTGCTGAATTCAAATATGACAATTAAAACAACTGATTGGCTACGGTTTCTAAAATATTTAAGTTTTTACATTTTATGTCTATGTATATTGTGTAGATAATACAGTTTTAATAATAAATTGTAAACCTAGGTCTTTTCATGTGTTTATGGTTGCTTTACATGATAATATTTCACCTGTCCTGTTTATGTAACACTTTAAAAATCAGCAAAAGGGTTATATAAATAAAATTTATTATGAAACAAAAGGCAAAAAACTATTATGTACATAGTTTAGTCCTATTCAGTGTCTACTCGGCACTTCTTGGCTTGTCTCTTGTATTCATTAAATGGAGCATCTCTTGTCACTGTCCAGCAATAGTCTGCAAGCATTGATGGGCTCCATTTGCCCTGATAGCATTTCTCCATTGTTGCAATGTCCTGGTGAAGTCGCTCGCCGTGCTCGTTGCTCACCGCTCCGCAGTTCGGTGGAAAAAAATCTAGATGAGAGTGCAAAAAATGTATCTTTAATGACATGCTGCAACCAAGGCTTTTGTATGCCTTGAGGAGGTTTTCCACCAACAACCTGTAGTTGTCTGTCTTGTTGTTTCCGAGAAAATTTATTGCCACTAACTGGAAGGCTTTCCATGCCGTCTTTTCCTTGCCACGCAGTGCATGGTCAAATGCATCATCTCGAAGAAGTTCACGAATCTGAGGACCAACAAAGACACCTTCCTTTATCTTAGCTTCACTTAACCTTGGAAATTTTCCATGGAGGTACTTGAAAGCTGCTTGTGTGTTGTCAATGGCCTTGACAAAGTTCTTCATCAGACCCAGTTTGATGTGTAAGGGGGTAACAAAATCTTCCTTGATTCAACAAGTGGTGGATGCTGAACACTTTTCCTCCCAGGCTCCAATGACTGTCGGAGTGGCCAGTCTTTCTTGATGTAGTGGGAATCTCTTGCACGACTATCCCATTCGCAGAGAAAACATCAGTACTTTGTGTATCCAGTCTGCAGACCAAGCAAGAGAGCAACAACCTTCAGATCGCCACAGATCTGCCACTGATGTTGGTCATTGTTTATGCACCTCAAAAGTTGTTTCATGTTGTCATAGGTTTCGTTATATGGACTGCATGCTTTAAGACTCGTCTTCGATGAATCAATGAACAGTCTCCACTCATCTGGATCGTGAACGATGTTGAGGGCTGCCATCACACCATCGATGTTGTTGCAGGCTACAAGATCACCTTCCATGAAGAAGAATGGGACAAGATCCTTTTGACGGTCATGGAACATGGAAACCCTAACATCACCTGCCAGGAGATTCCACTGCTGTAGTCTGGAGCCCAACAGCTCTGCCTTACTCTTGGGTAGTTCCAAATCCCTGACAAGGTCATTCAGTTCACCTTGTGTTATGAGGCGTGGTTCAGAGAAGGAGGATGGGAGAAAATGTGGGTCCTGTGACATTGATGGTTCAGAACCACAAGTTTCATCCTCTTCCTCGTCTGACTCAAGTGAGAATGATTCTGGTGCATCAGGAACTGGCAGTCCTTCTCCGTGGGGTACTGGGCGTATAGCTGATGGAATGTTTGGATAATGCACAGTCCACTTTTTCTTCTTTGACACACCTTTCCCAACTGGAGGCACCATGCAGAAGTACAATTGCTGGTATGATCTGTTGGTTCTCTCCAAATCATTGGCACTGCAAAAGGCATAGATTTCCTTTTCCTGTTCAACCACTGGCGAAGATTTGTTGCACAAGTGTTGCAGCATATGTGTGGGGCCCACCTCTTGTCCTGATCTCCAATTTTGCAGCTAAAATAAAGGTGATAGGCTTTCTTAACCATAGTGGTTATACTGCGCTTTTGTGATGCAAAAGTCACTTCACCACAAACACAGCAGAAGTTATCTGCACTGTTCACACAAGTACGAGGCATCTCTGCTCACTTTGGCTAAACAGAAATGTGTCCCTTTGCAAAATCAAGCACTGACAAATAAGAGAGCACGACACTGTATGATTTCTAGAGCTGATATAGGGCAATTTGTTCAGCAGAGTGATGGAAGCTTCGTTATGATTGCATCATCCATGACTTCTAGGAATAACATGATGCAATTCATATCATGTATGACGCAATACCAGCTTCAGATTGCATCATTCATTGTTTTGCCTAAAAAGCAAGTACTGTCCAAACCCAGTCATAGATTTATTCATAGATCCAGTCAAAGATGTGTTTTAGTCATTTCTGGTTTAAATTGAGATCCCTTTCCTTTATAACTCACTTATCCTCCGCCACTCCCAAGTCAAGGGTCGTATATACTGACCCAATAGCATATCTTGAAAACTAGAGCCAATCAACAATTTTAAGCATCATTTTCATTCTCAGTGACCCAGAATTAGTAAAGTTTGACTACATTTATTTCAGAAGCATTTTGGCTGTAGAGCAGTGTTATTAACAAGAAATAAGTTTATTAACTACAAAAGGTGAATTTTAAGTGAATCTAAGAGATAACAGACAGAACAAAGCAGATTACTAAGCAAATAAAACAAAACACACAAGCTAAGCTCAATATACTTAAGAAGCAGGTTACAAAAATGTAATTTCTTACACAGGTTGCAAAGTTTCTGTGGTTCAGAGTTCCAGTTATATTTCTTTTCAGACTGGACCTGTCTCAGTCGGGACTCCCCCCTTGCCTTCCCTTCAAGTTTCTTTTGCAGTCTTTCTTCTTGGGCAGACAGGCCATGGAGAGGAGGAATCCCATTTGCCCTCCTCCCCACCCTTAAATAAGATTTACATACGGCGGGAATCCTTTGTTTCCCAAACTTAACACACACACACACACACACACACACACACACACCCCTTCCTTTTCAGTAGAAAGTTACAAGAAGTCCCAGATAATGTTTAGTATCGGGTGACAAGACCACCTGACCTAGAAGTGTCACAGTTACTCCCTGGACGCCTCCCAGGAGGGAGAGAGATTAGTATCTTCATGGTCTTGTTGTTCCTTCCTGATGACCCAACAAATCTGATGCCCTGTCGTCTGGTGGGTGCTGTCCCAATACACACCCAGTTGTAATTGTTACATAGTCCATATTCCTAACTTTAGATACAGAAATGATACATGCATACAAATTGGATAATCACATTCAGTAAATCATAACCTTTCCAATGATACCTTACAAGACCCATATTGCATAAAGTATATCTCAGTTATGTCATAAACATATTATAAGCATATTTCCATAAAGAATATGGAGTGTAACATCACACTGCATGCAGTTCTGGTTGTCCCATCTGAAAAAAGATACATTAGAACTGCAAAAGGTGCAGAGGAGGGCAACAAAAATGACTGCAGGTATGGAACAGCTTCCTCATGAGGAGAAATTAAAAAGACTGGGACTGTTCCATTTAGAAATGAAAAGACTAAGGGGGATATGATAGAGGTGTATACAATCATTAATGGTGTGGAAAAAGTGAATACGGAAGTGTAATCTAGCTCTTTAATAACACAAGAACTAGGGATCACTCAATGAAATTAATAGGCAGAAGGTTTAAAACAAAAGGAAAAATTTCTTCACACAACGCATAGTCAATCTGTGGAACTCATCACCAAGGATGTTGTGAAGGCCAAAAGTATGATTGGATTCAAAAAAGCATTAAATAAGTTAATGGAAGATAGGCCCATCAATGGCCACTAGCCAAGATGCTCTGGGTGTCCCTAAACTCCACTGCTAGAAGCGTGGACTGGACAATGGGATGGATCACTCAATACCTGTCCTGTTCATTCCTTCTGAAGCATCCTGCACTGACCGCTGTTGGAAAACGGGGAACTGGGCTAAATGGACCATGGTCTGACCCAACATTGGCATTCATATATATCCAAACTGGTCTGTAGACAGTGCCAGCGAGATTTCAGTCTGCCAAACGCACATTAAACCATCATTTTAAACTTGCTGAGAATGTAATTAAACCTTCTTTTGCTGGGGCCTCTGAGATCAAGATCTGGTTTCATAAGCCGAGGCAAAAGCAGACACACAGGATCCCCACAGAATAACAGTGGGAACTACAACTCCATTCATGACAACCACATTTGGTGGGAACAGTGTCCTAGTCTGTCCACGAATGTAGACTCCCAAGCAGCAGAACCATGAACTTTTACAATGCAGCCAACATTGACATTCATAAATCAGCCTCTGGTTCACAAGGGCCTGCGTAACTATGGAGTAGCACCCTTTGTGGTTTATGTACTCCTGTGCTCCTTGAGGAGGACAAACTCTGAGCATGAGAGTCCCATTGATGGCCCTGGCACAGTTTGGAAACCCCATTCTCTCAAAGCCAGCAACAACTTCAGGAATATCTTGGGGTAAAGCACACTCCTTATTGCCTCAGAAACTTCCACCACCACTTTACCCACAGTCAACTTTCCAACACCAAACCGGTTGGCAACATGACCTTTCAGATACAGGAGTAGCCAGCTTTCAGATGGTTATAGCCACCCGCTTCTGGGCCAGTATGGCTGCCTTCATTAATGTATCCTGACACTGGAGTGTGGGAGCAAGCTGCTCACAAAGTTCCAGAAATGTAGCTTTCTTCATGTGAAAGTTCTATACCCACTGCTGGCCATCCCAGGTCTACATGACAATGTGGTCCCACCAGTCGGTGCTTGTGGACCTGCTCCAGAAGTGCAGCTAGACCTAGAGTCACAAGCAGCATCAACCTGTGCAATTCCTCCATGTCTGTGTTGTCCTCTTCCATCATTAGCTCCAACAGGTGCCTTCGGTGGGTCAGTAAACACTGCCAAAAAATTTCCAGTAGCCCCTCACAGAAGCTCATTCCGTTTTCTGAAATAGGAGTGAGAGCGCAAGCAAGAGAAGTTCTTCCAAAGGCGCCCCTCTGTGTTGCTGGCTCTAGTAGCTGAGAGTGCACAGACCAAAATGATGGCTCGGCAAGATGTTCAAACTTATTGGGACATGTGCGGGTGTACAGTCCAGCTTTCCCACACTGCACCAGGAACAAAGGGCTAGAGCAGGCACATTTTGGAAGGGCACTAGGAGGTCTGGGATAGGGGTGGTTGGACTTGGGCCCTCATAATGCAGTGTAGATGCTGGAACTCCGGGCTCCCAATCATAGGGTCCGCGGACTCAAGTTCCACTAACCCTGGGCTTACATTGTAGTGTAGCCATATCCTAAGGGCAGTGGAACTTGAGTTTTGTCCTGGCTTTGTTACCCTAGGGCTTGAGCGTCTATACTCATTTGTAACCCCAGGTCAGGAATTGTTGAACCGTGGGTCCCAACCTGGGATTCCAGCATCTACACTGCATTATGTGGGCCCAAATCCAACCACCCCTATCCCAGACATCCTAGCACCCTCCCAAAATATGCCTGCTCTAGCCCTTTGTTCAGGGAGCAGTCTGGGAAAGCTTGACTGTTCACAGGACAAAAAAGTTGTCCCGTGGGATTGTGGAATACTTTTGGTGGACTCCCACAGCATGAGTCCAGTGAGGCTGCCTTTACTCTGCAAAGCAATAGGGCTTGAACCCTGGGTCCTGGCTTGACTCAGGCTTGGACCCTCTACCTCGGGGGGCCCTAGGTTAATGCAATTTGCGTGTAGATAGAAGGGGGATTAGGCTTGAGCCTGAGTTCCTCCCCTGGGCTTCCTCTGCAATGTAGAAATACCCTAAGACAGTGATTTTGTTTGAAACAGCTGTTCATCACGAAATTAAATGTTCACATTTCTGAATGACAATCCAATGACAAGCAGCTCTCTTACCTGGCTTAAGACCATAATTGGTTGGAAGCTATCCAAGGCTACCCTGAAGAAGAAATCAGTCTTGTAAAGAAGTCAATCTAGTCAACAGTAACACAGCTGCTAACAAAATATAAGTACCACCTGCACAGCACAATATTGAAAATCAAGAGTGTTTAATAACAAGACCAAGAACTAAAAAAAATAAAAAGGACATCTGATTAAGGAGTAGTGCTGGCAGTAACAAACTTTATAAAACATGGGAAAATACCTCGATAAAAAAAATCCTCCAAAAATGTGCTAAGGTATCTAATGCCAGAAGAATTAAATGAAGAAGAAAAGATCCCAGTCAAAATGCGTTCTCAGAGTACAAGCGATACATATAAGTTATAATGAATAAATCTGACCCACAAATATTCACATGAGAAGATCATAGCAAAATACTATTTATGTTAGTCTAAATATTAATGTGCAAATTTCAGCTCTAAGTTTGCAGACCAAGTGAGTGAATTTTATGTAATGCTCATTAATACACATACACGTTAACATGTACCATATATGCATACAGCTATATATTTAGAACATGCACTAGGCAAGTAGAATGATACGCACATGTACATACACATTAGACATTGCCAATGGGAATCTTGCCATTGACTTCAGTGGGCTTTGGATCAGACCCATTATGCTCTCCTGTAATGTAGTTTTATGGAACTCTGGAGGATTTGGAGCAGTAATAAAATGCAACGCTTTGGAAAGGATGAAGTGGAGGATGGGGCAGCAGCAGTCATATTATGTACCACTGTACATCAACACACACATATGCATACACAAAGACAAAATTATACCCACCAGCTAAAATAAATATTTTCAAAAACCTGCCCTGGTGGGGAGAGGAAGAGGAAGAAAAAGAAAATGAAAATGCATGATTCTTCTTATCCTTTTTTGTTTGTTTCTTTCAAATTGTTTCAATTCCGGGGACTGGGAATTATACTGGACTAAGGTCTAGAATTTGCTAATTTCAGTCCTGGATCAAAAAAAACAAAACAAAAAACCCCACTACTAGGCCAACGGAACAATTACACTGTTTTCAAATATCTCAAAACTCACCAGAGCTAACAAATTGATAAATTTGTAAATGATAAAAGAATAAAAAGGCCAGTTTCCAATCAATAATATTGACTAGTTATTTGAACTAGCATCTAATATGTGTTAGTTAGGCACTTCCCAAACACTTAAGAATGATGCTCCCTGCATGATAGTTGTAACTGCGAACACTTACAATTCACCCCTGGTTACATTGGCATATGTAGGACCAAATGATGCAACTAGGATGCTAAAGTAGTGAGAACATGGGTTGATTTACCTGTGGCTTTATCAGGGACAATCACAGTCAGTAGTTAGCCATGCAGATTCCTTATGGAAAACCAATTTTGCTTGTTTTAACCCATGGACTAATTAGACCAAAGAGGTTGGGATGGCAGTTTGAACTTTGACCCAGCACAGGGGAAGAGGGAGAAAGGCAGAGGAATTATCCAAGTCGAACCTCCAAACATTTGGAGGTTCAATTATCTCTAGCCGATACATACAGCAATTTAATTTGCTCTTAAGCAGCAAGGGACTGTACTTAATGGAGATGACTATCTGAATTGATTTAAAGCTAATTTGTTTCGGAAGGCTGTGAAATTACTTTGAGTTCAACGCCTGCAGTCATTTCTGTGAGATGACATTAAAATGATTAAGTCTTACATGAACTCCCCAATAGGTTCAGTGTATGTTCGCCACTTAATATCACACCTCCAGCCATGTCAGGATTCTTTATTTTTTGACTAGGTAGTGGTGGTGACAGTGAGGTCATCTGTATCTTCAGAATAGTCCAGGCACAGCATGTGATTACCAGCAGGATTCCTCCCTTGATTCCATGTTAGACGTAAAATGACTGAGATGCTGGAAGGTTAAGTTACCGAGACGATGGCACAGGATGAGTGGAGAGCAATTACCAGGTACAGTTACATAAAATTGACTGTGTCATTCCGTGGTAGCTCAGCCTTGCATAGGGCATATTTTAATTTGCACATACAGCAGAACCCCAATTAACTGAACTGCACTTACCAAGGAGATAGCCCAACTTGTGGTCTTTCTGTATGAAAGTCTTAGCTGGTCTTATGTTCAAAGGCAATGGCTTCCCCCTTTTCATGCAAACAAATCTAACTTCCTTCTCACATGGAGACAGTCAGGGTCCCAGTTATAGTTACATGTTTGCCCTACTATATTTCCTGAGCTGAACTGTACCTTTGGAGCAATCTGTATTGCAGAGCCACCCAGATGATGAGAGGCATGTATGGAGAGAGGCAGCCCTAACAAAACCCAAACCATGCAACCTACCCAAGTTTTATGTTTGGTCTATTAATCCAGAGGCAAGTCAGAAATATTAGACTAAATGAATTTATTAAATGCAGCACTTGCATCCACAGATTTCTTTTACAAAGGTAGGTAACTATCATGATCCTCATTTTACAGATGGGGAAACTGAATCACAGAGGGCGAAGAGACTTGCCCAAGGTCACCCAGGGAGTCAGCAGTAGAACCAGGAATAGAGCCAAGGTTCCCAGGCCATTGACCTAGCCACTGGACCACACTGCCCTCACCCCACCTGATCAAAACAATCTCTCCTGTAGGCATCAAAAAAATCCTCCAGGCCCAACAGGATATCTTATCACAAGCCAGCATAGTCTTCTGAACAACTCACTGGCTAACCAGAGATTGTGGGACTAGGACATCAGTATCTATCGGACTTTTTACTAGCTGATGAACCCTTTCACAGGTGTCATATTCGCTGAACTTGATCTGGTTTAAGTGGCTCAGCCTGAATTCTGAATCCATCTGTCTGAGACCTTTACCAGCACAAATTATATCCTCACAGCACTTGTGGATTCTGGAATAAAAGAGATGGAGGGTTGTACGAAGAGAGTTTATAGGCAGGATGAAGAATGAAGCTGTGGTCTCCCTTTCCCTTTATAATAACCACTTGCCCCCCAGCACTCTACTGGGCTCTCTGTTTTTTTTCTCTCAATGCTCCTCTGAGTTGTGTTGTCATCTCCAGTCTTCCCTTACATGGCCCTTAGAACAGGCGAGATGGGAAGCAGCATGAATTCACATAGAAAGTCCATCAAACAACTGGCTGGCTGTCCCAGCTGCACCAGAACAAACACATCCCTCAAATATCTAGTGATTTATGGTGGATGGTGGGGAGAGACAAGGCTCATCTGTGGAGCCACTGCCGCTGCCAATTTCTCAGGGTAATGAAGGTGCTGCAAGTCCCTCTCACCCTTATATCTAGGAGATGCAGAAGATACTGCAGCGTGCACTGAAGTAAAGACAGGACCAGAGAAATGCTGGAAGGGAAGCAGGGCCGGCTTTAGGAAGTGCGGGGCCCGATTCGACGGAGCCCCGGCAGGGATGACTCACTCGGCAGCGCTTCGGGTCTTCGCTCTGGGTCTTCCGCGGCACTGAAGGATCTGCTGCCGAAGACCCAGTAGGGAACCACCCGGTGAGTACATTCCCCCCCCCAATCCGACCCCCCCCCATGTCCTGCCCCAGACTGTCCCCCTCAGAAACCGCAACCCATCAACCCCACACCCTGCTCCTTGTCCCCTGACCACTCCTTCCAAAGACCCCGCCACCCTAATTGCCCCCAGGACCCCACCCCCTACCCAACTCGCCCTGCTCCCTGACTGCCCCGACCCCATCCACCACCACCCCAACAGACCACCGGAAATCCCACGCCTACCCAACCCCCCCATCCCCCAACCGCCCCCCCAGAACCTCTGCCCGATCCAACCCCCCCCCACCCGCTCCCTGTCCCCGGGACTCCCTGCCCCTGCCTTATCCCCACACACACACACACACACACACCCCTCCAGCCCTGGTCTCTTACCATGCCACTTACCCCCGCAGGAGTCATGCTGGAGCCACAGCCGCGCCGCCCGGCCAGACTCGGAGGGAGCCACTTGGCCAGGGCCGGGGCTGGAGGGTGCCACTTGACCGGAGCCGGACCTGCTTGGCCGGAGCCAGACTGGGCCGCGCCACGCCTCCCTGGAGCCCTCCTTGCGCCCCTCCCCTCCCCCCGCCCCAGCTTACCTGCCACTGCTTGTTTCCAGGCTTCCTGCGCGAACATCTGATTCGCGGGAAGCAGGGGAGGGGGAGGAGAAGGGGGGCAGAGTGTTCAGGGGAGAAGGGGGAGGTGAGCTGGGGCCGGGGCGGACAGCTGCCAGAGCTTGGGAACCGGCTCCAGCTCACCACTGGGCGCAGGGCCCGATTCAGGGGAATTGGAGGAATCGGCCTAAAGCCAGCCCTGAAGGGAAGCATTACAAGGGTGTAGCAGTAAGTCAGTCAAAGCTTTTAACCACGGCCAGAAAAGGAGCCACTGCAAGAAGCTGGGGGATAAGAAGGAAGTAGAATGGACGTCAGATGGTTCAGGGAGAAGAGAAGACCATGCTGTGTGGGTGTGACAAGGATACTTTATCTAGGAGCCCACTTGAAAATGGGTTTGGGAAGCTCATTTACGAATTGTTAGGCCACATGGAATCAAGTGGCCTAAGTCACTACACCACATTACATATTTATAATCAGGAACTTAGCTATTGTTTGTTTGTTTTTAATTTCTAAATTGTTATTGTGCTGCTCACATTCAATGCGTTGAGCCAGCCTCACAAAAGATGACCAAACAACTGTGCCCAGCAAGCCATGTTATAACAAATGCATCAGACAAATCTACTTTTGAATCATAAATCAATACCCCATTTATCCAAGGTAACAAACAATAAATGGCTCCTGAGCGTCCGGGCAGCAACAGCAACAGTATTTCCAAAGACAAACTTCATATTATTCCCCTCATCGCCTCTCCCAAAGAGGACAAGATTAGCTCATGATATTAGTGAACAGCAGTATGTGAAAGGAATTCTATAAAAAATGCACAACATAAGGTTTCCTATATCGAACATAAATCATGGCTTTAAAAATGTTCCTGAATCCCTGCCACCTAGGGGAACCAACCAAACAGTTCTGGAGCAAGCCGCATCTTCTCTGTAACTAAACCAGTTTAAGCTAAACCAGATTCAACAGAAGCACATCTGAAAGTATGAACCCTCCCAGGGTACCCATTGTTCTTCGACACTGGTTAAAATGGTTATAAAATGCTGGGTGAATGCAAACAATGTTAAACACTTTTAAGCTGTGTCACCATCCTTAGCATAGTACAGAAGTTGTAAAAAGGACAGTGCTTTATTTATGGCATATTCAACCAGTGGGACACGTAGGGAAATCAGAACTTTTTGTGTACCAAATTTTAAAACCAGAGGCTAAAAGATCCATGTGCAAAAATGTACATGTAATTGCACTCCTATGTATGTATGCACTGTTCTCATCACAAGCCCAAATTGGGCCTTGCACTTACTAGGGTTGCCAAGTGTCTGGTTTTCGACCGGAACACCTGGTCGAAAAGGGACCCTGGTGGCTCCGGTCAGCACCGCTCAGGGCCTCCCAGAAGATTCAGGGGGCCTGGGGTCTTGCCGCCGAAGACCCGGCACTTCAGCAGTGGGTCCCAGGGTGGAAGGACCCCCCGCTGCCGAATTGCCGCAGAAGACCCGGAGTGGAAGAAGCTCCGGGGGTCCAGGCCCCACGAGAGTTTTCTGAGGCCTCCGGAGCAAGTGAAGGACCCCGCTCCAAGGGCCCCGAAAAACTCTCGTGGGGGCCCCTTCAGGGCATGGGGCAAATTATCCCACTTGCCCCCCTCTCTGGGCGGCACTGGCACTGCTGACATGGCCATTAAAAGTCCGGTTGGTGCAGGGCTGGCAGTCTCCCTGCCCAGCTCTGCATGGCAACATCTCCCTCAGCTACGAGGCGGAGGGATAGCCAAGGGGCTCCACATGCTGCCCCCGCCCCAAGCACCAGCTCTGAAGCTCCCATTGGCTGGGAATCGCAGCCAACAGGAGCTGCGGGGGCGGTGTCTATGGTTGGAGAAATCACACAGAGACACTTGGCTATGCCTTCGCCTAGGAGCCGAGGAACATGTCCCCGCTTCTGGGAGCTGCGTGAGGTAAGTGCCATGCCAGGAGCCTGCACCCTGAACCCTCTCCTGCGCCCCAACCCCCTGCCAAAGCCCAGAACCCCCTCCCGCATTCCGAACACCCTTGCCCCAGCCGAGCCCCCTCCTGCACCCCAAACCCCTTATCCCCAACCCCACCCCAGAGCCCACACCCCCAGCAGGAGCCCTCACACCCACACCCTAACCCCCTGCTCCAGCCCAGAGCCCCCTCCCACACCCTGAACCCCTCATTTCTGGCCCCACCCTGGAGCCTGCATCCCCAGCCCAGAGCCCCTGCCCCTTCCCATACCCCAACCCCCGCCTCAGCCTAGAGTCCCCTCCCACACTCTGAACCCATTGGCTTCATCCTCCAGCCTGGAGCCCCCTCCTGCACCCCAAACCCTTCATCCCTGGCCCCACCCCAAAACCTGCACCCCCAGCTGCATCCCTCACCCCCTCCCACATCCCAACACTGAGCCCCTTCCCGCACCCAAATTCCCTCCCAGAGCCCACGCCCTGCACCACCTCCCGTACCCGAGCCCCGTGCCCCCGGCAAGAGCCTCTTCCTGCACCCCAAACTCCTCATCCCTGGCCCTACCCCAGATCCCAAACACCCAGCCCAGAGCCTGTACCCCCTCCAACACTCCAAACCTCTCGGCCTCACCCTGGAGCCCCCTCCTGCAGCCCAAACCCCTCATCCTCGGCCCCACCTCAGAGCCCACACTCCGAGCCGGAGCCCTCACCCCCAACCCCTTACCCCAGCCTGGCGAAAATGAGTGAGTGAAGGTGGGGGAGAGCGAACGACAGAGGGAGGGGGATGGAGTGAGTGGGGGCAAGGCCTCGGGGAAGGGGCAGGGCAAGGATGCTCAGTTTTCTGCGATTAGAAAGTTGGCAACCCTAGCACACACGAGTGCACGTTAAGAAATGAATCTGAATTAGCATGCTGGGAAATTACTTACTCTTTGAAACCCCCATTAAAAATAGACTTTTTCATATAGACAAGAATGAAAACAAACAGCATTTTAGCAAAATTAAAATATCTTTTTCTTTCACAGTTCAGTATATAGCACTTTAAAAACAAATAATGAATCTGAACTTTTAGGTGGCCTCATTTTACCTGGGTAGCATTTTAAATGCCACCACACTGGTGCTTTGTGCCAGTACAGGTTTTCTGTACTGTATATGCATTCTGTCACTTGCCAGCTAAGATGTTCTCAAGTGGCTCTGGATTCACTCCTGCCAGAAAATTATAGAAGAAAATATTGATATCTTGTCATGAGACAAGGTTCCCTATATCCTTTAACATCTCTCCTTATCTTTATTCCCTGTGTCAGAAAAGGGTTATGCGCTACATGGGGAAATATGATTACAAAATCATGCAGTAAGGACCAGGTCGGAAAAATAAAGTGAATCTGAATGTGTGCCCCGTTAAACGTTGTCTATAGTTTGAAATTCTGTTCTTATTTCAGAGACCCCACATGTGTCATTAAACCCAGAAGATTAACTTACAGATAGGCAGAGGGACAAAGCCTGCTCACAAGATTTATATTTGTCCAACAGGTTCAGATAAGCATTAAAGCTTTGTAATTCAAACTAAACAGTGTGTTGTTACAGTATATATTCCAGTTGGAAAAAATGCCTCTAAGTATGGATTACCCTATATAAACAGCTCTAGGAGTCTTAGCTGCATTACAGTACCAATACCTGTGATAGCAGTCTCATCCCCCCAGGAGAATGGACATGTTTTTCTCTCTCTCTCTCTCTCTCTGCATCTGACTATAGAGTAGATATATCTTGGTGTATGCTTTACTGGCTTTAGATACTCTGTTAAGTTTGCTCCACCACTAAATATCCATGGTCATTTTTGTTCAATAAGGGAAATTATGAACCACTTGCTTTCCTGTTAGATAAAATTAGATTTCTTACTGAAATAGAAAATCTTTTCAAGGATAGCCTTTGTCCCTTATTTTATTAAAATGTATTTATAAACAGAATCAAATAGTGATTCTTGTTTGCTAGATTTGAAATTGTCTGCACTGCCATTTCCAAGTTAACTTTTTCAGCTTGTTTTTTGTTGCAGCCTTACATTTTAACAAAATGCCCAGAAAGTCTGCTTGAAACTGAATATCCAACATTTGAATTTGCAAAAATGTGTCTATAACTTAATCTGACTTTGACCTTCACTAATTTCATCTACTTTTGAACAAGATTAATGTAATTAATAATAACTTTAAATGACAACATACCTATAAATATTATTTAAATTCCTAACAGAGGGCTTTATATTTTTGTCAAAGAAATATACAGGCAGGCTTAATTTAACAAAAGAACCACATTAAGTAACTTACTGCCTATTCTTAGTTTTCTTACCCATGAAGACATTAAATCTCAGTACGATTTTCTCTCTCACTAAAAGTTCACAGAGTACAAATGCATCACATTAGCAAATGTAAACCAATAAGCTATGCTAAAATCTATCAAAAT
This sequence comes from Malaclemys terrapin pileata, assembly GCF_027887155.1. Classification (NCBI taxonomy): domain Eukaryota; kingdom Metazoa; phylum Chordata; order Testudines; family Emydidae; genus Malaclemys; species Malaclemys terrapin. The sequence goes on from NC_071505.1 coordinate 134,208,670, forward strand.
TTATATTCTGAACATTCCAAAATATATGGACCGTTTGGGACTAATTGCCCTTACTTAAATGAATAGGGCCACCTAACATTTATCCATGCACCAAACTCCATATGCAAAGTTGTCAACTGTAACTCTGATCAAATATTCTTACCACTTCAAAATTTCCCTCGCTTAAATAGGAAAAGTGAACTTCCATTTATTTTTGAAAGTTTACTGTTCTATTCATAACAACTTATTAAAGACTTAACAGTATGTTCTATAAACAGTTGTTGTAACACTCTCTCTTTCTGGATAACGCACTGAAGTTAAATATTTTGTATTAACCCATATCCAATCTTTATATTTAGCAGTTTTCTTTCTTACTAATTAAGCTGCTATCTGTATAAACAAAAATCAATATTTGATTTCTTCTATGAGCCTGTATTGGCCACTTTGCAAACTTGATTCATTTGCACATAAATGCTCTGGAAGGCAAATTGAATCAACTAATATACGTACATGCACAGACTTTTTGTCAAAGATATTATGCACTTAAGATGAATTCAGTATAAATCACCATCCTAGCCACACAATTAAATACTATAAGCTTCCTTAACCCTCAGCTCAGACTTTTCTAATCTCCAAAAGAAAGCAAAGCCAGATGGCCGAGAACAACTGCTAAGAACCACATAGGGCCACGGAAAATACCTGAAGTTCTTACCAATATAGTGAAAAATACCTTCTGTTTCAAGTTGCCCATATAGAGCAGGATGCATCTTTTTCAAAGCAATCGATGCATCCCACATTATAGGCTAGTTAATCCACCTGGTACTAAATTAAGAAATGCATTTTCTTGTCAAGGGTACAGATGACTAAGATGCTATACATTTAACACAATTCTTGATGTGGCGATTGAAATGATCATCTGCAGAAACAATGTACCACCTGTTCACCAAGGCCAACACAGAGATGGTACATTTAGGTATGTGACAGTGCAAACTGTATTCTAACCATTGCATCTGTAGCATCTTCAGATGGGTACCCTTTGAGCCAGGCCAGTGGTTTAGGGGCAACACAACTGGCTGCCAGATGGGGGGATCTCAGATTAGCTAGGTCTCAGGCTTGGCCCCTCGTTGCCAGGTTGTGAATGGCGAAAGGAGCCACTGGCCTCATTTCCTGGGTGACTGCAGGGGTCTTAAAAGGGAACACTGCCCAGTGCTCCTTAGCTAGAAGGACCCAGCATTTGAAGATGGTATGTAGGACGAGAGACCCCAACAGATATCACTTGCGAAACATACAGGGATGAAGTACCACTGACTTCTAAATAACCCCTATCTACTGCATTTTGTTGACAATGCTTAGTACACAGAAAAAATCAAATAGGTTTTCTGCACTGCAGAACCACAACAGCATGCCATACAAATTCATATGTTGTACTACTCATTAATAGGATAATTCAACAGACAGCGGGTAGACTGGCACCTGATTGCAGGCTCCCTGAAACATAATTTGTCAGTTTCAATTTAGACTTATCCAAATAAACTCATGAAATATTGTCTCTTCCACTTGCCAGGAGAGAGGATATTGATTTAAGGTGTACGCCTTCCATCTCTGGAGACTCAGATTCACATTTTAGGTTAAGTCACAGGATCAGACTGGTTTGGTGGTCTACAATGAGCCCTTTGAGGAAAACACTCCACATCACAAAGCCACCACAACAGTCTTGAACAAGTTGGCAGCCACCGCTCATGAAAAGCCCAGAACTTCATGGGTTTAGACTGTGTATTGGCAGAGCTGTGTGGGGATATATAACTGCAGCAGCAGGGGCTGTTATAGTTTCAAAATTAAATGCACTGGCAGAGTTGGGGGGACAAGAGTTTTGAACTGCAGTAATAGGGTGTGTCATACGGCAGGATGGAGGTGCATTGACAGATCTGGTAGGAGAGGCTTGAAATAGCAAGGGGGCTGCTGGGGGGGATTGAAGGGCATTGGTAGAGCTGTGTGGGGAGCCCAGGGCTGGAATAGCAGGGGCTGTAGGGCAGGTCTAAGGGGCATTGGCAGAGCTGTGTGGGGAGCCCAGCACTGGAACAGCAGAGATTGCTGAAGATCGGTGTTAAGGAACATTGGCAAAGCTGGGATGGCACCCAAGACACCTAACACGGTAGGTCAAATCAAGACCAATGTGCAACGTCAAAATCGGGCAGACACCTGCCCATAGCATCCTTTATATAACTGACCCAGAACTTTACAAAATATACACAACTTTCATCTGAGTGCAGCAAAGGACAAAAGGATGAAACATTCTGGTTAAAAGTAATCAACACTCAATAGTAGCATTCAGTGGTACCGCAGCCCACTGAAAATAACAGACGGACGCACAAGAGTCTCAGAGCTTCAGTCTAACACAACTGATGTTTTTGTAAAAAGGGGGAGCTTTTGAACAGTTTCTACAACACAAATGGAGCCAACTCCTGTTGCGAACAACTCTGAAAACCTGCTAGTTTGTATTCAGCACTTCTCTAAAATCCCACAGATTCATCATTCTACACCAACATTTACATTCTGAGTAGTCAGGCTCAGACAAACAGCATCTCAGAACAATTGATAGAGTTACCATGATGAATACAGAGACAAAGATTAATAAGAAAAGAAAAAGAAAAATGGTGTAAACCAAGGAAGAAGAGAAAGATTTTCAGGCAAGAGTTCAGATAAGAGGGAGAGTTGATGAGATGCAGAGGTACAGGAAGGCTGTCCCAGGTAGTAGGAGTTGCAGAGCAAGTCTTGGCCCCAGCAATGATGAGACTGTATGGAGAGACAGAGAAGAGCCCAGTGGTGGATGAGAAGGGGAATCAAAAAGTTGAGCAGAGAGAGAAGGTCTGCAATAGGATGGAGTGAGTTCATGAAGGGACGACACAAAAAGGGTCACTGGAAAGTTGTGGGGGAAATAGCAAGGAGAGCAACTAAAAAGATACAACAACAGAGTTTTAAGACCTAACTATGGACAACCTAGAAAAATGTTACGTGGGAAGGAGATGAAATAGAGATCTAATACTATTATACTGTGTGAAGTTTGGAGGGATACCTAAGGACTGATCACATAGAACAAGAGCAATAAGACCAGGAGTAATGTACTCTAAGGCTACATCTACACTACGGGGGGGGGGGGGGGGGTCGATTTAAGATACGCAAATTCAGCTACGTGAATAGCGTAGCTGAATTCGACGTATCGCAGCCGACTTACCCCGCTGTGAGGACGGCGGCAAAATAGACCTCTGTGGCTTCCCGTCGATGGCGCTTACTCTCACCTCCGCTGGTGGAGTAAGAGCATCGATTCGGGGATTGATTGTCGCGTCCCGTTGGGACGCGATAAATTGATCCCCAAGAGGTCGATTTCTACCCGCCAATTCAGGCGGGTAGTGTAGACCCAGCCATAGACTCATAGACTTTAAACTTAGAAGGGACCATCATGATCATCTAGTGCAGGGGTAGGCAACCTATGGCATGGGTGCCGAAGGCGGCACGCAAGCTTATTTTCAGTGGCACTCACACTGCCCCGGTCCTGGTCACCGGTCCGGGGGCCTCTGCATTTTAATTTAATTTTAAATGAAGCTTCTTAAACGTTTTAAAAACCTTATTTACTTTACCTACAATAAGAGTTTAGTTATATATTATAGACTTCTAGAAAGAGACCTTCTAAAAAAGTTAAAATGTATTACCAGCACGCAAAACCTTAAATTAGAGTGACTAAATGAAGACTCGGCACATCACTTCTGAAAGGCTGCTGACCCCTGATCTAGTGTGATGTCTTGCACATTGCAGACCACAGAATCTCACTCTGGCTGAGTTATTGAAGTCCTCATATCATGATTTAAAGACTTCAAGTTACAGAGACTCCATCATTTACACTAGTTTAACCTGCAAGTGACCCATGCCACAGGTGGCAGAGGAAGGCGAAAAACCCCGAGGGTCTCTAGCAATCTGACTTAGGAGAAAATTCCTTCCCAACCCCAAAGATGGTGATCAGTTAGATCATCAAGACCCACCAGCCAGACACCTGGGAAAGAATTCTCTGTAGTAACTCAGAACCCTCCCCATTCAGTGTCCCATTTACTAAAAACTAATGGCAATACTTAGCATAGGAAAATATTTCTAAGGAGTCAGAGTAATGCAGTATTGGCATGAACGGCCCAGTCTGGTAACAAGTTTATATCTTAACAGGGATTCCAGAAAGAAGTGAGGCAAATTTCTGGTAGGATTCATGTAGTGAAAAATCATGAATGATGTTCTTGAGTGACCCCTTGCAGCCCCAACCTTCTGTGAAACCTGCTCAGAAGATTCTCTGTCAGATTCCCACACCTTCCATGATGGAAATGTTTCAGTACATTACTACTGAAGCTCACTGGTGCATGAGTCGTCCAGTGCCCTATGAGGTCTCCCATTCCCTTCGGCTGCTAAAAGTTATTTCAGTAAGTGGGTCAGCTAAACAGAAAAGCCGGTGGCTAAGGCAGAGACACGGCTCTTAATTTCAATGTTGACTTCTCCACTGCAGAAATATCTATCCAAATTGGACTTTTAATATCCTTCTACCTTAAAAATAAACCACCAAACTACATTTTCATTTACCTCTGAGGTATGTTTTTTATTTCTGAATTACTTGAATTTTTTTAAGTTCAAAGACATTAATATTATAATTGCTTTTCCTAATCATCACAAAACTGCTGACCTTTAATTCTGATAAAACAATTTTGTATTGTGCTCTATTGAAACCTACTTGACATTTCAATTTGCTTGCATTTCCCCCCCAATACTGTCCAAACGGGGATGCCTAGTAGCTGGCTGACTTCACACCCTTGTTTTCCAAGTGTACATGACATTAGTTTGCTCAAAGTAGTAGTTACACTTTGAATCTGCTTGCTGAAGCATTGTTACATCTCCTCACGCTCCCTAGCTGATAGAGGAAAATCAATTTTGATCCCTCAAAAGCAAGAGCTAGTCTCCAATTTAACACACCAATTTGGACAACTGCGACTGAAACTGAATCAGGAGTCATTTGTCATTCCAGTCATTTTACATTTGTGCTGACACATTAAGGACTATAATATATGTATATTTTTAAAAGGTGGAAAAAATGAGACTAAACTTCATTCAATTTGAAAAGCAGTTTGTCAATTACATTAGAAAAGTAGGGAAGATTGATGGGGACAACAAAAACATAATTCAGGTTTAAATTAACCTGCAACTTAAAGCAGCACAAGGCATTATAAAAGAATGTAAAAGATTCCATTAAAAACTGATTTGTATCGTTTTAAATGGTAAATAGGTTCTGCCCTTCTTTAATTTATCCTGGTCAAAACACATGAATTAAAAGACTCCAGTTTTAATAATCTGTAATCAAAGTAGAGTAATAGGAAGGTAAAATCTGTAGGAAACATGTACATTTTCCCATAGGGCACAGATTTAGCACTGTAAATATTCCATGCAGGTACAAGAGAGGGGAAGAAAAAAAAGCTTACGGTAGTGCTGAAAAGATGCACTGTGTACATAATGCAGTAGTACAGAGAACTCTAACAAATGAAGGCAATTGAAAAAAAGGCAGTACTCACCCAAAACATTAAATTGAAAAGGAACATCATGTATTTCAAACAACACAGGCAGCCTCTTGCCATGTTGCACTTCTTAAATTCTAAAAGGAAAACAAAAGATAGATCCAGGTAAAACACCACATATTTGCTGCCTTTGGGAGCATTGTATTTGTCACTTTTTATGCCAGTCCCAGTTCCAATGCCGGTCCCTGTTCCAGCCCTGGTGTGGCTCTGTGTGCGTGATCCAGCAGTGCCGTAAAAAGCTCCAGCAGTAAAACCTCGACCAAACTGCCTGCCTGAGGTAGAAGGTTTAGCAAAGTCCGAGTCCTTGCTATCCAAAGATGGACTACGGTGAATTGAAGAATCCTCACTACTTGATTTCTCCATGATCTCTCTTTTCACAGTTGTCAGATTTAATGTCTAGCATCTCTCAGCATTAAACACAGTGCCTTGTGAACGCCACAGTCATACAAGGATGATTTTTCTTTATCTTAATAAACAAATCACATAGCCACTGTAGAATTTATTGCAATATTCCCCGCATTGCTGCTTTTTTGTCCTTTTTCTTTTTTATACCAAAGTGAGCTGTACAATAGGTATCTGCAGCTTTGATTTATGCACCAGCATCCCATGCAGGAACAATCTCATGACGTCTTGACGAATTGGTTATGAATAACTTAGCTTTTTATTTAAAATACCATAAACTCTTTCTTCCCACTCTTAGTCCTCTGATCTACAGACAGCAGATGGTCCTTATATCCATTTCCAAAAGGGCAGTCCAGTACATGTGGAAGACTTTCTCCAGCCTGAGCACTTTTCTTGCTCTCTCAGCTCTCTTCTCTGCCTCCCTCTGACTGCTTCTCACATGCTGTTCTTTTTTTTTTTTTTTTTTAACCCGTTTGCAGTATCTCATTCAGTAATCAGCTACTGGAGCTCACTCTCAGTGTTGCACTGCTGTTGATGTGAAATCATCAGCAACTGCAACCACTGGGCATTTCCCACAGAAATCCCTGACCTAACTATCAAGTAATACATCCACTCTCTGGATAGCCCTTCCCCTCTACTTTACATCTAGCCAATTAGAACAAGCCTTCCCCCAAGGCATGCCTCCATGACATAATATCTTTAATAGGATTAGTATTACTCTTTGACTATACAAGTGCACAACAGAAAATCTCTTTAAATGTCAAGTACTGTTTAGCTGTTTATGGGCAAGAATCATGAGGTAATGATACTCCTTTAATGTAATAAAAGGCTGTAAAAGTAAGGATTAGATACACAGAAGTTAACAAACCCCCAATGAAATTAACGGTAACCATATACTTTTACATTTTTTGCCGCTTAAATGAATGGCATGGGACAAGCAAGTGGAACCGGCTAGCACCTAGTGTTTGTCTAATAGGCACATTTCTCAGTTATACACGCACATAGTATGACGCCATCAACTGTGATATAATTAACCATAACATGAAACACAGAGCTGCTATCTTTTTACAGGGTAATCAATCAATCCTAAATCTCCTGAATGTTACAGTATCTGAGCCTGCAGCTATTTACACACTGTTTAACTGGTATGTCAGAGATTACTCTAGCACAGTGGCTCTCAACGTTTCCAGACTACCGTACCCCTTTCTGGAGTCTGACTTGTCTTGCATAATCCCAAGTTTCACCTCGCTTAACAGCTACTTGCTTACAAAATCAGACATAAAAATATAAAAGTGTCACAGCATGCTGTTACTGAACAATTGCTTACTGTCTCATTTTTACCACATCATTATAAAATACATCAATTGGTATGTAAATATTGTACTTACATTTCAGGGTATAGTATATAGAGCAGAATAAACAACTCGTATTAAATTTTAGTTTGTACTAATTTCACTAGTGCTTCTTATGTCGCCTGTTGTAAAACTAGGCAAATATCTAGATGAGTTGATGTTCCCCTGGAAGACCTCTGCGTGCCCCCAGGGATACGCGTACCGCTGGTTGAGAACCATTGCTCTAGTATACAGTATTCTCTCAGACTTCTTTCATTATAGATAATGTCTGTGAACTACAAACTCTGACCTGAACGCTCTATTCCTTTCTAGACAGCAACAATTCTCACACTCAGCAATGCAATGCCTCACAGCATGACTCTACAACACAAGTGGGATAATGATATCAAGACTTCCTATAACATAGATACTGTGTTAGCTTTCCCATGTTATCTGAAAAACCTACACTAAGCGGACTCCCCTGGAGCATGTGGAGTTTTCTGGGTTTGCTTGGTGTTTTAAAACTGGTTTCACATTAGCTGTGCATGTTCATAAACTGGCATAAGAGCACCAATAACTGTGAAAAGGAACTGTCCACACAAAAGATAGAAATCCATGCAAGAAAACCTACGTTAACAGACCATTAAGTTTGCATAGTGAAGCACTCAAGCCAGGAAATGCAAAAAACACACTACAACACAGTCTGTAATTATGTGAGAAAATATTGAGAAAATAATAGGGCTGTCTATTAATCGCAGTCAACTCACGCAATTAACTCAAAAAAATTAATCATGATTAAAAAATTAATTGCGATTAATCGCAGTTTTAATCACACTGTTAAACAATAGAATACCAATTGAAATTTATTAAATATTTTGGATGTTTTTCTACATTTTCATATATATTGCATTCTGTGTTGAAATTGAAATCAAAGTGTATATTATTCTTGATTATAAATATTTGCACTGTAAAAGATAAACAAAAGAAATAGTATTTTTTAATTCACCTCATACACGTACTGTAGTGCAATTTCTGTGTGGTGAAAGTGCAACTTACAAATATAGATTTTTTTTGTTACATAACTGCACTCAAAAACAAAACAATGTAAAACGTCAGAGCCTGCAAGTCCACTCAGTCCTACTTCTTGTTCAGCCAAATGTGAAGACAAACACGTTTGTTTACATTTACAGGAGATAATGCTGCCCTCTACTTATTTACAATGGCATCAGAAAGTGAGAACAGGTATTTGCATGGCACTTTTGTAGCTGGCATTGCAAGGTATTTACATGCCAGATATGCTAAACATTCGTATGCTCCTTCATGCTTCGGCCACCATTCCAGAGGACATGCTTCCATGCTGATGACGCTCGTTAAAAAAAATAATGCGTTAATTAAATTTATGACTGAACTCCTTGGGGGAGAATTGTATGTCTCGTGCACTGTTTTATTCATATTCTGCCATATATTTCATGTTATAGCTGTCTCGGATGATGACCCAGCATATGTTGTTTGTATTAAGAACACTTTCACTACAAATCTGACAAAATGCAAACAAGATACCAATGTGAAATTTCTAAAGATAGTGTGGCAGAGCGCTGACCTTGCCCCCATGGGTCCTGCGCTTCTAGGCGGTATATGCTAGTCTCAGTGGCTCACTGTGACCCTCCACTTAGCCCTTCTCTCTCTAGGGCCAGGGTTACAGTCTACTGAGCCCTTTTCATCATAAGCCAGCAAGGAGGTTGGTGAGAAAACTCCCACAGTCTCTGTTGTCCCTAGGGGCTTGTTTTAGAACAGTTTAGCCTCCTGTCCTGACAGGGGCCTGACTTCCCCTCCCAGGAGGTGTTCCTGTAGTGGTGGGTTGGAGGGAACCCGGGCCCGCCCTCTACTCTGGGTTCCGGCCCAGGGACCCCAATGGTAGCAGCTGTTGGCAGCCAACCTTTCACTGCCAGAGTTGCTACATTTCCCTGGGCCACTTCCCCACAGCTCTCCTGCTTCTCCCTTCTTCACCCTTACCTTAGTGCTCCCTTATCAATAACTTGAGGGTGTCTTCATTAACCAGCCCTTCAACTACACTTCCTCTCCCCTGGCTCCCTGGCTCTCCTCTGCCTGACTGGAGTGAGTCCTTTTTATAGTATCGGCAGGGCCTTAATTAGAGTCAGGTGGTAACATTAGCTTAATGGCCTCACCTGACTCTTTGCAGGTTAATTAGAGTCAGGTGTTCTCATTAGCCTGGAGCAGCCCCTGCTCTGGTCAGTCAGGGAACAGAAAACCGTTAATCCAGTGGCCAGTATATCTGCCTTCTGCTATACCCAACTGGCCTGGGTCTATCACAATAGCTACAGCACTTAATCCTAGGTTTAAGAATCTGAAGTGCCTTCCAAAATCTGAGAAGGACGAGGTGTGGAGCATGCTTTCAAAAGTCTTAAAAGAGCAACACTCCGATGAGGAAACTATAGAACGCGAACCACTAAAAAAGAAAATCAACCTTCTGCTGGTTGCATCTGACTCAGACGACAAAAACGAACATGTCCGCACTGCTTTGGACTGTTATTGAGCAGAACCCGTCATCCGCATGGACGCATGTCCCCTGGAATGGTGGTTGAAGTATGAAAGGACATATGAATCTTTAGCACATCTGGCACGTAAATATCTTGTGATGCCGGCTACAATAGTGCCATGAGAATGCCTGTTTTCATTTTCAGCTGACACTATAAACAAGAAGCAGGCAACATTATCTCCTGCAAATGTAACCAAACTTGTTTGTCTGAGTGATTGGCTGAACAAGAAGTAGGACTGAGTGGACTTGCAGGTTCTAAAGCTTTACATTGTTTTGTTTTTGAGTGCAGTTATTTTTTTGTACATAATTCTGCATTTGTAAGTTCAACTTTTATGATAAAGAGATTGCACCACAGTACTTGTATTAGGTGAATTGAAAAATACTATTTCTTTTGTTTTTTTACAGTTCAAGTACTTGTAATCAAAAATAAAGTGAGCACGGTACACTTTGTATTGTGTGTTGTAATTGAACTCAATATATTTGACAATGTAGAAAACATTTAAAAATTTAAATAAATGGTGCTCTATTGTTTAACAGTGCAATTAATTGCGATGGTTTTAATCGCACGATTAATCGTGATTAATTTTTTTTAAATCGCTTGACAGCCCTAGAAAATAATAATTGTGACAGACCCAGACCAGTGGGGTACAGGAGTCTGGTAGAGGGCAAATATACTGGTCACTGGATGAGTAGTTTTCTGTTCCCTGAGTGACCAGAGAAGGGGCTGCACTAGAGTAATCAGGAACCTGCTAGAACCAGTTAAGGCAAGCAGGCTAATTAGGATACCTGGAGCCAATTAAGAAGAAGCTTCTAAAATTAATTAAGGCAGGCTAATCAACGCACCTGGATCTTAAAAGGAGCTCACTTCAGTTTGTGGTATGAGTGTGAGGAGCTGGGAGCAAGAGGCGCAAGGAGCTGAGAGTGTGTGCTGCTGGAGAACTGAGGAGCACAAGCCTTATCAGACACCAGGAGGAAGGTCCTGTGGTGAGAATAAGGAAGGTGTTTGGAGGAGGCCATGGGGAAGTAGCCCAGGGAGTTGTAGCTGTCATGCAGCTGTTACGGGAGGCACTATAGACAGCTGCAGTCCACAGGGCCCTGGGCTGGAACCTGGAGTAGAGGGCAGGCCTGGGTTCCCCCAAACCTCCCAATTGACCTGGACTGTGGGTTCTTCCAGAGGGGAAGGTCTCTGGGCTGTTCCCCAACCCACATGGTGAATCTCTGTGGCGAGAAAATCCGCCAATAAGCGCAGGACCCACCAAGATAGAGGAGGAACTTTGTCACATAATCCATTTTTTTTATTCAAGCTTAGATCTATATACCCAGCAGCACCTTGTAATATGTTGTCATCCTTATATACTAATACTAAATTTATGATCATATCATCATCAAATGCACAACTAGTGAGGCAGTAGTACTGCTGAAAAGGATCTGGGGGTTATAGTGGATCACAAATTGAATACGAGTCAACAATGTGATACAGCTGCAAAAAAGGCTAATATTCTGGGATGTATTAACATAAGCATCATATGTAAGACACGGGAGGTAATTGTCTGCTCTACTCGACACTGGTGAGGCCTCAGCTGGAGTACTATGTCCATTTCTGGGCACCACACTTTAGGAAAGATGTGGACAAATTGGAGAGAGCAACAAAAATGATAAAAGATTTAGCAAATTTGACCTATGAAAGATTAAAAAAACTGGGCATGTTTAGTCTTGTGAAAAGACGACGGATGGGGGATCTGATAACACCGTTCAAATATATTAAGGGCTGTTATAAAGAAGACAGTAATCAATTGTTCTCCATGTCCACTGAATGTGGGACAAGAAGTAATTGGTTTAATCTGCAGCAAGGGAGATTTAGGTTGCATAGTAGGAAAAACTTTCTAACCATAAGGATAATTAAGCACTGGAATAAGCTTCCAAGGAAAGCTGTGGAATCCTTATTCTTGGAGGTTTTTAAGAATACGTTAGACAAACATCTGTCAAGATGGTCTAAGTTTACTAGGACCTGCCTTTGAGCAGAGGGCTGGACTAGATGACTTCTCAAGGTCCCTTCCGGCTCTATATTTCTATGATTTTATAAAGATACTATGTATCTGCAGTGACAGACCTGTTCTACAAGTTCTGCTTTCTGTTAAGTATTTTCATTACCTTGCCATGAAATATGCACTATACATAACACTGATTTGTCTCTCTTCTCTAGCACAGCTTCAACATTGACAGGCTCCAATCCAGTAATCAAGCACATGAAGAACTTTACTCACATAAGTAGTCCCATCACTACTCCCGTGAGTGAAGTTACTCAGGTATGTATGTGTTTGCAAGATAACATCCCAGTGTGTTCAAGCACTAGGTTTCACAGACAAATACCCTAACAAAATTGTATTAAAGAGTGATTATCCTAATATTTATTTTATTTTTGTCATGATGATGGGAACTGTATTTGCCTCTCTCGTGAGCTATCCTCAGGGATCAAGATTTTCAAAAACTGGAGCCTAAAGATAAGCTCCTAAATTCAAATGTATGCCCCTGTCTGAGAAACCTGGGAGCTGCTGAATGATCAGCACTTTCAAAAATTGGGCAGATACCTAAATATGATTTTAGAAGCCCAACTATTTTTGAAAATTTTGGCCACGGTGTCTTCAAAATGTTGTTCTAATGTTTTCACGCTGAATTGCAGATAGTTGCTTTAAGATCTTTTAAACTGTTCTTTCCTCCACTTTACTGAGAGTTTATTGTACAGAATTTGCCCCGCTGTCCATCAGATCTGAAAGTTAATATATTTCTAAACTCCCAAGTTAAGCTGAACTTTTTTCCCTGTAAGCTGAGATACAAATGTCAGTATGCTCCTAACTGACAAATATTTAATTGTATTAAACAGCAATAACATTTACGCTGAGGTGTACTAAGGAAGCACAAATGATAATTAAGGTTACAATTTGGTCACGGATCTCCACCAGCAGATCTCCATGACTTCAACCCGCAGCCGCTGGGAGCTGCAGGGTGCAGGTGCAGGTACAGGTGGCCGGGGGGGGGGGGAGGGAGGGGGGGGGAAAATCCCCCGGCAGCTTCCCAGCTGCCAGGGCCATGGGCGGTGCGGAGGAATCCCCCACAGCTTCCAAGTCCCCACGGATGCGGGGTGGGATCCGCTGCAGCTCCCCAGCCACCACAGGTTGGGGTCCCTCCCAGCTCCCAGCCACTGAGCAGGCTGCAGCTCCCAGCCACAGCAGGGCAGGGTGCTGGACCCTCCTCCTTCCCTGTTTTGTCATGGACATTTTTAGAAAAAGTCAGGGTAAGTCTTCACTTACCGGAGGGTCCGGCGGCAGGCAATCAATGTTCTGGGATCGATTTATCGCGTCTGGTTAAGACGCGATAAATCGATTCCCGGATCGATCCCGGAAGTGCTCACCGTCGACGCCGGTACTCCAGCTCGCTGAGAGGAGTACGCGGCATCGACGGGGGAGCCTTCCTGCCGCGTCTGGACCGCGGTAAGTTCGGACTAAGGTACTTCGAATTCAGCTACGTTATTAACGTAGCTGAATTTGCGTACCTTAGTCCAAAGTGGGGGCTTAGTGGGGACCAGGCCTCAGAGTCAGGTTACACCTTTTTTGCTAATTGCCCGTGACTAAAAATGTCCATGACAAAATCATAGCCTTAGTGATATCTTTAGCACAAAAGTTTACATTGTATAATTGCAAATTATATGTATATGTGAAAACTCACACCTTTGGTAATCTTAAGCTCTCTGCCTCAGTTTCTCCATCTGTAAGTGGTGATAATTATTTATTTACCCACCCCGAGGTTCAAACACTGAATGGGATGTTTATGGGTTTTAAATTGACTCCGTTCATTGGATTTTTTGATTTTTTTAAGTGTGGAAACATTTTTATTGGGCTTAAGTTTTTTAAAAGTTTGTTTTTACAACTTTTCAATATCGGGCCATAGCTAAGTTGACATAAAATGTTATGAAAGACTTGTTTTCTTATTAAAAGGGATTTGCATGAACATTTCCATTGCATTTCACCAAAACTCTTCATTTGTTAGAAGATAGCAATGGCTCATTTGCATCACAGGTTCTGCTTAAATGTTCTGTTCCATTGAACTGACAATAGAATGAATAATTGCTTGCCTGCCTGTCTTTGAAATTTTGAATCTCCTGCAATGTACTCTTATTAATGTCTCAGTCAAGTAATAACATTATGTGTACCTGTCCCCCGCTGCCTACTCTGAGTGGCCTTGTGCCTTGTTCCTACACTACACAACACAATGAAAAATATAAATCAGTATATGTTTTAACAAGGGTACAGGAAGGCTTTCCTCTTGTGATTTCCAGTACTTTCCTTATGTGGAATTATTTCTATCCTTGTATCATTTACCCTACCTTTAAATGTCATACATTCATGTAGCAGTATTGCCAGTCCCAAGTATACAAAAATCATGAAATTGGGCTAAAAATCGTAAGCTTTTTAAAAATACTATATTTGGATGGGTTTTTTTAATTTGCCTTCTGATTTTTAAGCTTTTTCATGGTTCATGTTTTAAAGGTTTTCTCCACAATGGCTAGAAATTTACTTTTTTTTTTTTTTTTCTTATGAAAGCTCAGATTCTCCCATGATCCCATGACTCCAGGAACTGGGGCTTTAAGAAAAACGCCTACTATTACGAGTCTTCAAAGTACATTATTTAAAAGTAACTTAAATTTGAACTTGTAACCATAAACGCATATTAATTCCCCAATCTTGCAACTGCATCTCTCTTTGCAAAGCCCTGGATCTGCACAGAACCCCACTGAAGTCGGCAATGATTGGCATCAATGCAAAGGGTCATCCTTGCAGATCAGATCTCAGGCTAAGCAAATATACTTTTGTGACTGAAGTGTGATCTAATGGATATGGCACTATACTGGGTCTCAGGAGATCTGGGATCTACTCCCAGCTCTGCCACAGGCCCACTCGTTGACTTTGGGCAATTTTCTTCACTGCTCTGTGCCTCAGTTTTCCCATCAGTACAATGAGGAATAATGATACTGACCTCCTTTATAAAACTTTAAGATCTGCTCATGAGAAGTTCTTTATAAGCGCTAGGTATTACTATAAAAGTTAAGAGGTCGATGAGATATTTAGCACCATCCCAATTACAAATAAGGCTACGTTTTAGTCACAGGAATTTTTAGTAAAAGTCATGGACATGTCAAGGGTAGTAAACAAAAATTCACAGCCCATGACCTGTCCAGGACTTCTACTACCTACCCCTAACTAAAATGTGGGCAGGGTGCCGTGGTTCTCTGGGGGGTGGGGGCAGTCTGGGAGTGGGGCGGGTGCTGGGGGAAGTGGCCCAGGACCCCCACTGGTGCTGGGGGGGGGGAGGTTTGCAGGGCTGTCAGGGGCTCCCTACCCGGCTCCACGTGTCCCTGCAGTTCTAGGTGGCAGAGAGGCCAGGGAGCTCCACATGCTGCTCCCGCCATAAGTGCCAGCTCCACAGCTCTCATTGGCCAGGAACCACAGCCAATGGGAGCTGCGGGGATGGGGCCTGTGGGCAAAGCATGGAGCCCCCTGGTCCCTCCACCTAGGAGGAGCTGCAGGGCAATGCCAGTGGGAGCCGGGGAGCCCCCCACCCCGAGGTAAGCACCCCCCGCCACTTCCCAACCACCTGCTTCCTCCCACTCACCCAAACTTCTGCTGCAGGCCCAGGAGCTGCCCAGCTCCGGCAGGCCCTGAGCCACCACCAGCCACTGCAGAAATCACGGAGGTCATGTAAAGTCACAGAATCCGTGACTTCCATGACAGACTCGCAGCCTTAATTATAAACAACATGTGAGGTGTTTTTTGTTTGTTTAATATAAATTCTGGAGTCCCCCTTGAAATGAAGACTGGTGAGTTTTGCTTTGCTGCATGTGCCAGAATGCACAGTACTGTGCTGTCACAGCTAACCTAGTAGCACTCAGACTTGCTAGACCGTGAAGCTGGCCTAGACAGAGCATCAGATAAGTGGAGGTTTTGAAAATATTATTATATACCATATGGAATTAAGCCATGCTATAAAGATATATATTTTAAAGCATTTTTTCTGATCTCACTTTAGGCTAGCTCCCATCTTCCCCCAGGACTGAAGGGCTGTGATGACATCACAGAAGGACACAGGTTGGGATGGTCAGAGGAATGGAACTGTCCAGCACAACTTGGAAACAAACAAGGAGAAATCAGATTTAAGTTAATATTAAGTTGATTGTTTACTTTATACCTCTTGTTATTTAGGGCAATCAACACAGAGAAATATATTTAGCTCATTTTTTTGTTCAAATCTTTGTAGAACACCATTGACATCTCATCCAAAGGCTCTGAGGGCTGGGAAAAATTTGTGGCAGGTATAAAAAAGCAGTGAGCCTGATGAGATCATTACATATTTGTGATTTGCAGCAAATACAAAAGCATTTTATTCTTCTGTTCATTACTAAAGCCAATATTCCCACACTTGTGTCCCAAACGTTAGCCACCTGATTCTATATTTAGGCACCTAAATAACTGACCTAGTTTTCATGGGAGCTAAGCACCCAAAATTTCTGAGTGAAACCAATGAGAACTGCTAGAGCTCAGCACCTCTGAAAGTGAGGCCACTTAAGTAAATGCCTAAAGTTAAGCACCCAAGTTTGAAAATTTTGGTCCAAGGCACCAACACTTTGTGCTTCTGAATGGTCTCACGTTCCACTGGGCACAATGGGAGTGGAAGGCTAACCAGCACCTCACAGAATCAGGCCCTAGCAGCACTCAATTAATTTACAAGCTCCAGTTTCATTTGAGTCAGGGGGGAGGGATAGCTCAGTAGTTTGAGCATTGGCCTGCTAAACCCAACATTGTGAGTTCAATCCTTGAGGGGGCCACTTAGGGATTGGGGCAAAATCAGTACTTGGTCCTGCTAGTGAAGGCAGGGGGCTGGACTCAATGACCTTTCAAGGTCCTTTCCAGTTCTAGGAGATATAAATAAATAAAGATATCCCGAGTCTTTTTGCCACTTGACGCAGAGGCTATGCAGCAGCACTGGAGACTACATCTGGCTTATTTCTGCTGGAACACCAACTCGGCATTTGCATGGCTCGATTAATAAATTATACCGAACTGTTTGCTTATCCTGACAAAATCACTCCCGTTACACCAGGTGGCTTTTTAAAAACATACTGTACGCTCACTGGCCATTCCCCTTCATTCTGCATGTGAATGAGACTCGACTGGTAAATACTGCAGTAAGGCCATTTAGCAGCACCTAAGGCTCCCTCTGCATGTTAGCGTGACCTTACAGTAAAATGCACTCTCCTCTCCCACACCATCTCCGATGCCCTTCTTTTGAATAATTACGGCATGGAAAACATTCAGAATCCTCTTATGTGTTTCATTAATCTGATCCAAATTTTATTGAATCATGAGATTTTCTACCAAACATCCATTTCGTTCCCATATTCAAGCATCTGGCACAAAGACAGTAAAGGAACAAACAGATTTAAGACTCCAGTCCACAGCTCTCAAAATTAAGGCCCAACCTATCGCAAAGATGAGCATTTAGGACACTAGCCTGTGATAGATACATGGCACAGAGTGCTGCAGGGTATCTGGGGGAGATGGACGGGGAGAGGAGGCTCAATGTTGGTAAGTTAAAGAGCAAGTAAAATTTGTTCTATCACTTACTTAGATTGCTCCGATATACCTCTTTCTAATGCAGTAGTCCACAATTCCAGGCTGATGCACACCCAGTAATTGCCAGCTCCTGCGATTTTATTGCAAGCTTCAAGTTATTTGGTGTTCTTCTCACCTGAAGTCATGTGATTGCATGAGAATCAGAACTAAAGGAAGTAAGTTTCCAGCCCTCATGATTGCAGACAAAGACTGGAAAATACGACCCCCAAAAGCTCAAAAACCAAAAGGGGAAAAAAAGAACCCAATCACTGTAGCCTCTGAGCATCTCACAATTTTTAATGTATTAATCTCATAACACCCCTGTGAGGCCGGGCGGTGTTGTTATCTCCATTTTACAGATGGGGAACTGAGAGGACATTACTGAGAGGGGGACAGCTGTACACTGCAAAACATCCCCAGAACACACTTTTCATATTCATTTTTTTTCCATACATCCCTTTGAGCAAGAATTCAACTATTCAGGCCTTCCCCAAGGTACAGCAGGCTTTCAAAAAGACTAAACTGTTGCCAGGAAACTTGATGACTGCCCTTTTTCTGTCAGTAGATCAAGACACAATCAGGATAGCTAAAACGTAATGCTTTATGTTTATATAAATTGGATTTTTTATTTAAATTAAATACAGGTGTATGTTTAAAAAAATAAACCTATTAATAATTAAGTTTGAAATTGACAACCTATCTTAAGGACTAAATTTATAATCTATTAAAACAATTTAAATTAAATATAACGAATAATATTAAGCTGTACATGTTTGCTGCCAAGTTTTAAAGAAAGTCCAACCACTGAACTGGTGGAAGTCATTGGCTAACATGGAATATGAGTGTGTTGAATTGCTAAACTAGCTTTTGGTAGCAGTAGCATCTTCTGCAGGTACAGAGAGAATATTTTCTCCACTTCAGTTTATTCAATTAGTTCATTCAAAGTTAAGAAACCAATTGGAAGTTGAAAATCAGGATAATTTGTTTCCCTCTTCCAATCTACAAATAAAAAGTAAGTGAGAGAGGATGAGATCTACTAGTTCAAAAATCTTGAAGGACCTAGTGACCAGAAACAATCAATTCACTAACTACAAATAAAATCTCTTTCATTTAATAAATCAGTTAGTTTTAAATGCAAAACAAGTTTTGATCAACTTTTTTCTTTGTGTGTCTAGTACATTTAAGGTAGTTTCATTTTATTAAAAAATACCAATAATAATAAAATGCTGTTTTATTGCATTCATGGAATTCGAATTTCCATCCAAGTAGAACATGGCATAAATTGCAAGTAAAAATTAATCATCATCTAGTAAAAAGTTAAGCTATATAAATGCTTAAATAAATGTATCTAGATATAATGTATTCTCCTAGTTAGCAAAAAGAAGCATCCCAATAGTGTAAAAGTTACATTTCGTTGCAAACCAACGTGCTTTAATCGTTATTGATCAATGGGAATCAACCTTTCTTTAGGAAAATAAAAAGTAAAAAAGCAAAACATGATTAAAATTGATTATTTAAATCAAGGTTTCCTGTTTGCTGATTTTAACTGATTATTTAAATCACTTTGATTTAAATCAGTCCACCTTGGCAACAACTCAAGATACATGAATGCTATGCAAGGGAGATGTGGATCTATAACGAGGACTGGAAAGAGCAGAATATGGCTGTATATATACTACAAAATTACGTCTACCTAACTTACATCTGCGTACAGCCACCATAGTTATTAAATCACTTTTGCGGGCGCACACTTGGCTTTTGTCGGCGGTGGGTGTCCTTACCAGGAGCGCTTGTATCGATTGTATTGTCACTATGGGGTGCGGTGAGATGGCTCCTGAAAGCCAGTAAATGTCGATGATCCGCTGGCGGGCCGCAAGACAGTTTGTTTACATTGACCGTCCGCAGGCACAGCCACCCGCAGCTCCCAGTGGCTGCAGTTTGCCGTTCCCGGCCAATGGGAGCTGCGGGAAGCGGCGGCCAGCACATCCCAGGAACGGCGAACCGCGGCCACTGGGAGCTGTGGGCGGCTGTGCCTGCGGACGGTCAATATAAACAAACTGTCTCGTGGCCCGCCAGTGGATTGCCCGCGGGCCGCAGGTTGCCCACCACTTGTCCACAGTGCTCGGGGAAGTGGTGTTACTAAATTGGCATAGAAAGGCACTTACCATTGACGGGCGCCAAATTTAAGTGAAGACATTTCCACAGCTAGGTTGATGTAAGGCAGTTTATGTCAACCTAACTGATTAGCGTAAACCAGGCTTATGACTCCGGCAAGTACTCCTCTCAGTGCAGAGAGCCACCTTTCCTGTTAATTTATATTCTGGGCTTTCCCACTCTCTTACCAATCTCAACTTCCCATGTAATTTGAAGTGTAAAACATGTAACAATTATATCAAATATAAAGTAATAATAATATTCACTCCATAATATCTAGCAAAGAAGGGTGCAATGAATAATTCATTTCCCAAATAGCTTGAGTAACAGCCACTGTACTACATTCAGATATAGCCACACAATCTGATTTTTTAGGCATCAGAGTGGAGCTTGGAAATGATGACAAGCATTGCTATATCTGCCTGTCTGACCAGCAGTTGCTAAACTACCAGCTACTGGTGCTGACTGCGCAGAAAGATGGAGAAGAGAAGATTCCCGCAGTGGTTTTTTCACAGTGCCCAGCATGAGTCAAGAGACATGAGCCAATGGCACCACCTGACCTGTTCTCCTGGCTTTAGCAAACAGGGAGAATTTCAACAACACAAAGGGGCCAGTGAAAGACAGTTCTGGATGGCATCTACATCCCATGCACTGGACTGGAAAGAAGTCTGTAAACAGACAGACCAGAGGATGGGGCGAAATTGGAGGTCATGTTTAGATGATATTCATATTGGGGTGTGCAAACATAACAAAATAATAATAAATAATATTACCTTGCTCCTATACAGTGCTTTCCATCTGTAAATCTCAAAAAGCTTTCAAAGGAGATCAGTATCATTATCTTTATTTTACATGGGGAAACTGAGGCAGAGACAGGTGAAGTGACTCTAGGTCACTCAGCAGGCTTGAGTTAGAACCAGGAATAGAACCCTTTTGAGTCCCAGTCAAGTGGGCATACTACCTCCTGCGTCTGCAAATACAAGTATCTCCCATTACTACTGTCTAATCTTACTGATTTGTACATGGAACACCAGGATTCTACTAATACAACACTGGTATTGTAAATGTCCTGCTCACTCATTACAGGGTACACTCCCCTCCCATTTTTTGAAGGAAGGGGAGAGAAGAAACTGAGCCCAAAAGTCACTGTGGGAGGATCAGGGATTCAGATCACCACCTAGCCATAAGAGCGAACTGTCCAATTCATGGAAACCAGGAAAAAGAAGTGATTCTACCAATCACAGCACGTATTGAAACCACCAATGACACCATTTAGTAAACATACTCGCGAGAATCCTAAACGTTAATAATATGACTGGAAGGAAAAAATTAAGTGGTTCTCAGTTCAAAAAAAAAATGCTATACAAAAGAAAGAAGGGGAAAATGAAATTATAGCAAAAATGCACAAAATAGATTCCTTTGTTGTATCAGTTAGTGCCGACAGTGCGACAGAAAAAATAGTTGAAAGTAGTACTGAAGTAAAAAGTGAAAATATTGGTGTTGATACTGAAAATATTGATGTGATTAAAGTACATACTGAAACTAATGAAGAAATTCCAGCTGCGGTTAGTGTTGAAGAAAATGCTCCAAATACTAGCATATCAGAGATTACTGAGAATCATGTTGATCTGGATAACTTTGACAATACTGCAGAGATTTGTGAATCACGTCAATCAGATATTTCAATGTCAGATTGAATTTCTACCATAAGTGACGACTCAGCCCAATGGATATTGAATGATGCTACAATTGAGTATTTATCAACGCATGGTATTAAACAAAATATCAGTAGTGATTTTACTAACTCAAAAAGACAATATACTGATAAAATGCGTGTTCTAACAAAAAATGTGTTTGAACGACATCTTTTAAATGGTGAAGTAAAGCCACGGCAATATCTTGTATATTCGGAGAGCAAAGGAGCCATGTTTTGTGCCCCGTGTCGATTATTCGGAGGGATCTCTAGTTTGGCAATAAGTGGATACCATGACTGGAAAAACATATCAGCACGACTACGTGAACATGAAAATTCGACTGAACATAAAATGTGTGTACTGACAATGGTGAAGAGAGGCGAGATATCTGGAAGAATTGATAAGAATTTAAAATTTCAAATGGAAGAAGAAATTATTTATTGGAGAAATGTGTTGAAGAGGATTGTAGCAGCGGTAAAGAAACTCTCAAGCAGAGGACTTGCATTTAGATGTAAGGTGGAAAAATTTGGATCACCTTATAATGGCAATTACATGATGACCTTTGAGCTTGTCACAGAATTCAATCCATTTTTAGCAAATCACATTGCATGTTACGGAAATGAAGGTCCAGGTAACGTATCTTATCTTTCATCCTATATATGTAATGAATTTATAAAACTGATGGCTTCAAATGTGATCTCAAATATTATTAAAGAAGTAAAAGAAGCCAAATATTTCTCGATAAGCGTTGACTCAACTCCCGACATATCTCATGTTGATCGATTGGCTTTTATACTGAGATATATAAACAATGATGGCATACCAATAGAGAGGTTTCTTTGTTTTTTACCAAATACTGGCCACAAATCAGAACAATTAGCTGATGCTGTACTTTCAACTTTGAATTGTTATTGATTAGATATCGCAAACTGCCGTGGCCAGTTGTACGACAATGCCACTAACATGTCTGGTGTATATAGAGGGTTGCAAGCAAGAATAAAGAATATAAATCCTTATGCTGTGTATGTGCCTTGCTCTGCACATTCTTTAAATCTGGTTGGAGTATGTGCAGCAGAAAGTTGTCAAGAAGCATGTTCATTTTTCTCAACTGTCCAACATCTTTATTCATTTTTTTCTGCCTCTACTCACTGGTGGGAGATTTTACTATTTAATTTGAAGCCAGGCAGTAAAGTAATAAAAAGACTTTCTGAGACTCGATGATCATCTCGAGTGGAAGCATGTCATAATTTGAGTGAAAACTGGAATGCTATAATTAAAGCCTTAAATACAATAAAGGAAGATGCTACTGAGAAACCTATTACACGTAATGAAGCTGCAGGCCTGCAGCAAAAACTCGATCGACTTGAGGCAGCTTTTATGGCTGTATTTTGGAGCTCACTCTTGGATCGATTTCATATAACTAGCCAAAAACTGCAAAATGTTAATATTGATATACGGACAATTATAGAACTCTACAACTCACTAACAGGATACATTAACTCTCTATGGGACTTGTTTGATATGTACGAAGAGAAAGCCAAAGAAAATTCTGAAATTGAAGACTATGAATTTGACACAAAATGAAAAAGAAAGTGTAAACTTCAATCTGATGAGACACGCGAAGGTGAAGTGGAAATGTGTGGTAGAGATAAATGTAAAGTAGATACCTTTTTAACAATACTAGACCTTGTATGCTCCGAATTAAAACGCAGAAGTAATGCGTATCAAGAAATTTATGGCAGATTTCAGTTTCTCTCTAACATTACCAATACTTCAACAACAGATACGCTAAAAAATTACAGCTATGCTACCAAGGAGATTTAGAAGAATCATTCGTGAAGGAATGTCTACATTTTCGATTGTATTTGGAAGGTGTCGAAATTCCTGAAAATTAAAAGAAATCAATTTTAAGATATTGCAGCCTTCTTCGAAATCAAAACATTCATTCAGTATATCCAAATATTGATATTGCCTTCCGAATGTTCGTTTGTACACCTGCTACAAACTGTTCAGTAGAACGATCATTTTCAGCATTAAAAAGGGTGAAAAACTATTTGAGGGCTAATCTCAGTGAAGAAAAATTAAACTCCCTTTCTCTCCTGACAATTGAAAAGTATTTAACAACTTCTCTGGATTATACAGAATTAATTAATAAGTTTGCCGCTCAAAGGTGTAGGCGTAAACAAATGTAGCTACTTACTACTCACATACTTTTATTTTTTTTACTGTATCTACATAAAATAAAAAATAAATATTTGATATACACCAGACCCCCACTTGAACTTGAGGTTTTGGATCCATGCGCGGTCCCACGCTATAAGCGAAATCGCGCTATAAAGACACACGTTCAAGCGAGGGTCCGCTGTACTTGTAATTTTATTTATAATAAAACTTGTAAATGTTCAATTATTGTAATGATATTTAGATTCATTTTAGTTCAAACAAATTTGTAAAAAAACTAAAACAAGTTCATATGGGGCTGGGGGCGGCAATTATTTCAGGGCCTAGGGGCAGCAAAATCATTAATCCGTCACTGCCACTCATGGTACAGGAGTCTAATTTGTCTGTATAACAAACTATATTTATACGATTCACATTGACAAAACATACAATTTTGCCTATTAAAATGGTGTCCCCACTGGGTACACCAACATCCACACATGAACAAGAAAAGGTCCCATTGTCGGAAAGTCCACTGTGCCAAACATCCAATGACATTTGGTCAGCAGTGTTCTGTTTGAGAAGATTGGCTGCCAATAGCATACACTAGGGTTCTGGATTTGATTTCACACTCCAGACTCCACATACATCATAAGAGACGAGGTGTCGCCATGTCTCAAAGTCAGATAATGAAATATCTGCAATCAACGTCATGAGATGCTATTCTGCTGTGATCAGATGCTGCTGATGAAATGACATGCTAATGCAGAGCATATATGGGGTATGAATGTCAAAGATCAGACTAGGGGTCTGAAACTAAAAATAGAGGATGTGTCAGATCTGCATGCCAGTTTCCTCAATTCAGTATCCGTTGTAATAATCCACCACCTAATAAATAGCTTGATACATTCTAACGGCCAGAACTGCACTCCATGATACTCAGATAAAATATTAGCAAATAAACACTTATCAGTGTGTTCAGGCTGCTGCAGCTAGTGAAAGATAATTCTAGTAGGCACAAATCAAGTGAAATGTGATGAATATTGTGGTTTATTACTATGCATCACTGGAAATTTACTGACCAAGCAAATCCAATATTTCTAAATGCTCCACAGAGGACATAGATATGCATGCTTGAAAATCTCTTGCTCTTTCTGGCAAAACATCAAACACTGTTTTGAACTAATCTGGCCAGCATTTTATGACTGTCCAATCTAGACTTTCGGGTAGGAGAGAAAACTTCCACTAACCACTCTGTGCTTCGTGTTAAGCCAATACATTATATTTGCAGCTCATCTTCATAGGCTTAAATGCTACATTACTCTCTATGCAAAAAAATAAAAAAAATCACATATTTAATCAGCAAATTTCCTTATCTCAGTCATAAGCAATGCCTTAAGATTATAAATAAACTCCATATTTTTAAAATTCAATTTATTTTTACATTATTTTGCTGTTTGTTTAGATTTTGCAGTTCTCTCAACTTGGATGATGAAAACAGACTACTACTCAGCTGCAGTTCTGATTATAGTCTTGTCTAGTCAATTACGCTGATAAAGTCATACACACTAGCAGAAAACTACACTGCTTGGGTTGCAAACTACAGGGAACTTTATTTGTAAAAAAAAAACAAAAAACACCCTACATATTTTCAATTCAGAGACAGATTTCTATTGGTATACATTTGTTTTAAAAAAATTAAATGAAACCTCATTTTGAACCAAATTAGACCCAAAAATGACCCTTCAAAGACAGATTTTAGAATGTAAATTCATCATCACAACATTTCCCTCCAGGAATTATAATCTGGAAAGTCTATTCTTTTCATTCATTATTACTTGTTTTGTGGGGCTGGAGGAGGAGGGGCATTGTGCTAGGCACTGTACAACACAGAACAAAAAGATGGCCCCTCCCCCAAAGAGTTTACAATCAACAAGAAACAACAGGGAGCATGAGAAAACAATTGCATTGAAATGTTAGAATGACATTCCTAAAGCAACCAGATCAACTATCTCACCAGCAGCTTTTAAGAAAGTAATATCTACAGGAAGATAGGAACTGCCATCACAGATCAGGCCATTAGTCCATCTAGTCTGATATCCTGTCTGACAGTGGAAAGTACCAGATGCTTCAGAAGAATGGTTAATCTATGCCCTGAAGCAAGAAAATTTGTATCCCTTCTAATTGTTTTTCTTTCATCTTGCGTAACTGGGAATATGTTCTCATATCCACATAAATAGCTAATCCTTTTTAAATTCTACCAAGATCTTGGCCTCACTATCTTCTGGCAGTGAGTTCCATAGGTTTACTGTGCATTATGTAAAAAAGTGCTTCCTTTTATCTGCTTTCAATGTGTATTATTCATTATTTTGTAAGCCTCTATTACATCCCCTTTTATTAATCTCTCCATTAATCTAAACAGTTCTAATCTTTTCAGTCTTTCCTAATATGGAAGTCTCTCCCTGTCTCTAATCATTTCAATCACCCATCTCAGGCCCCCTTCTATCTCTGCTGTATGTTTTTCTGAAATTAGTAAAGTAATCTCTTCTGATATATTGAAGATTAGACCCTTTTTAAAAGGACATAAGTTTAAAAATCATACTTTAACTGATTTAATCAGCTATGTTTCTAATTACACCTTACATTAGTAAAATTGAAGTTAATTAGATTTGATAAACACCTTTTCACAGTCTGTACTCTCTCTATAATATTAGGTGCAAAATTCTCTTTTTTTTAAAAAAAAAAAAGCTACTTAAATTTGGGGCCTACAAGGGAATACCCTGGTAGTCTCAGTTCTATATCCTATGTGTAGCATTTTTTACATGCGACAGTACTTTTAATTGTGAACTTGTAAAGGTGCTCATTGTAAAATGGGAAGCGGCCCTGCTGTCAAGACAAGTCCTCACTGTAAACTAGCTGACATCAGCTAAACCAACCTTGGCCAGCAGAGTGATGCAAATACATATGTAGCACCAGTTATTGTCTCATTTCCACAACACCAAGAACTACATGCAGAGAAATGATTTATAACAGCACACATAAACAGAGATTAGAGGAGTGGAAGCTGTGCACAGTGCAGAAGATGGAATACACAGATAACGGTCGGTGCACCACAGCATTGCCAACCCCAAGTGTTCCAACATCACAAGTCAGGCCCTCAAAAATCAAGAGATTGGCTTAAAAATCTTGAGATTTTAAAAAATAATACATTTTGGCTTCTTTTTATTCACCTTCTGGTTTTTGAGCCTTTAGGTGTCATATTTTCAAAGTTTTCTCCATAACATTGAGGGATTAACTTTTTTTTTTTCTTTTCTTCAATGTAAACTGAGATTCTCATGTAGCCCCATGACTCCAAGAGCTGGGGCTTTAAAAAACACATCAAATATCATGAGACTCAGGCTATAACTGAGACGATTGGTATGAGATTATTCTTTTCTCCTAACCTGCACAATATGAGTTTGTTAACAAGGGAACTCTCCTACCTATGTTCCGCAGGTACTACAAGTTCTCTGGGGGGAAAATAGGAGCATTAGCTCTTTGGGGCAGGGTCTGTCATTTCTATAGGTCTGTACAGTGCCTAGCACAACGCGGTTCCAACCTGGGTGGCCTCTATGTACTGTCACAATATAAATGATCTTTTTTAAAAAAAAAAAATCCACCAAATATGACTCCACAGGAGGAAAGATCCAAGAGGACGACAAATAACTTCACAAGCAAGTAACCAATTTTACAAGGCAACACACCTCTCTCAAAGCTGCTTAGCCACACTGTGATAAAGACACAATTCCCGGCACATTCCTTTCATAACCTCCATTCCTTCACTGCTCAAATATTCATTTTTTGGCACTTAAGTGTAAGCAGGTGTGATCCCATGAACAGAGGCATTTAATACCAATACGTCAGGGCTGGCACAGAGACAGCAGAGACGCCTGCAATGGATAGCACACTTTCAGCATTACCGGAGGCTTCCTTTCTCATTAACCCACCACTGCCCAGAGTCTCCAACTTAAGACGAGGCTGACTGGCTTTTGAGTGGAAAATGGCATCCCAGATAGATGGGCATAACTAATGGAAATCAAGAGACTGTTTATAAAATGTGGTTTGTGAGGACACGATTTGGAGCCAAAACTCACCCCAGGTTATATACTCAGTTTAAGGAGCATGCCACTGTTGTCCAAAGTACATAGCCGATTCCAAACATATCCAGTGAATTTAGCATTTGTGAAAGATGCAGAACCACAACCATGAAGACGGAAGCCCTCAGCAAAATAGGCTGAGTCCATGCAGCAGGCATGGCTGCGGCAAGGCTCTGGAGCAGAAACCTTTGGAGACATGAGGATAGTTCAGTCTCCATGGCTCAGTTAATCCTTGGCCTTCCTCCTGAGGCTACCAACTGTGACAATGGGTTATGTTGCTATACTGTTTTTTCCCCTTTTCCTTTCAAGGGAGAAGTTCCGGCAGCCACAAAGAACATTTTGGAATAACTCAAATTAAGTATAGAGCAAAGGCTGGGGACAATAAAAGACGAGAATCATAAAAGGAGGCTTCATTCATAATCGTACATTTGAAGCACCCCTATGTAGAATGACTTCAAACAAGCCATTGCACTGGGACCAACATTCATCCTGCTAGATTGATTGAACCCTATTCCATAGCTTTACCTTAGTTTTGCAACATTTCTCTGAGGAAAGCTCTCAGATTTCCTTCCTGTCTCCAGCTCATCAGTATTTATTTTAATTTTATTTATTTATTTAGATTTATTAAATGGGTCTCATTGAGGCATTTGCATCTTCCTGCTTGTTCTGCGACATCACCATGGGATATTGCCAGCTTAGACATTAAACAGAGGATGTGTCAGTAAAGCAACAGCCTTGCAATTAAATCTTTTTTTTTCTTTTTGGCAAAGAGAAGTCAAATTTGAATCCCAGAGGAGGCAGATACTGTATCCATTTTACTCACCTCACAAGAATGCAGACTAAATGGTTCTAATCTATTCGGTATGAGGAATGGTGTAAAAATGAAACCAAGGTAAACCTCTTAGTGTAATCCAGCAGGTTTATATAACAGTGCTGCAAGTCAGGAGCTTGATGATTCCCCTGTCAACTCTTAATGCTAGGGTGTGAGAGTTTAAAAATGACAAAGAAGGAAAGGGGGGGAAAAATCAGGTCAAAATTCTATAAGGTGCTGTCTATCGATCTATAGAAATTATGTAGCAGTGGAACTACCTGGTCTGCGGTATAAGCCATCTAACTTTTATTGTGTATGAATTAAGGAGCCATTTCAAATGCAGAAGTATTACTACAATATCTAATCTATAGTGTTATGACCTTATCTGCATTGAGAAAGACTCATTTACATTTGGCGAGAATGCCAGGCGCTAGCTGCAATACCAGGCATGCAGAGCCTAACATAGGGTGTAAAGAATTGAAGCAGGCATTTGACTGCCTTCCAAGAGCCAAGCCCACATTCACTTCAATTTTGAAAATGCCAATGGCACCATCAGAGAGGTTAGGGGGCAAGAGGACCAAATTACGTTTGGTCAGTGCCCAGTGATTGAGAACCTCCCTAAAATTCTTCATAGCAGTGCTTAAAAGAAAAAAAACCCAGATATTTTGGAATAGCTATGTCATTCAACCTTCTCTGATCCATTTAGGCATGTAGCAAGTATGCAGCAGTTATGGTATGAAATATCGATTGGCCTTTAACAGCAGCACTTTGTACATTCATCAAAGGAAGATATTTTCCATTTGCAAATTAATTGGGACGTTGGCATTTTGTTTCAGAAGCAACTGACATGTTGCTTCATCCTATGTACTGCACATTCGTCTTAGATAGAGAGGAATCTACCAAATGTGTGTTAATAAATGCTTACAAAGTTGCATGCCTTTTGTCAGGATTGATTTTTAAAAGGCAAACTAAATTAAAGGCTTTGGAAGCAAAATGTAAAAAGCTACAATCCCATGAAAGCAAAGATGCTGGGGATTAGGTAAAATACTGTCCTAGAAGAGCCAGATTATGGTGCCACCAAAAAACAACTGTGGGTAGCCACTATCTCCAACAGCACTGCTGACATCTGTGCCCAGCTCACCTTCACTAAAGAGTCCTTTCAGAGTTTCAAAAGTCAGACAGGTAACCAGTAGCTTATCAGGAAGGGTATATGCGCTGCCAAGTACGTTTTTATCCCCAGTCTCAGTTACTATGAAGCAGACCCACTGCTAAGCATGGATATCACTGCCTCTGAAGCGAAAGGAAAGAGCTTTATTCAAAACTGCTCCATGGATTTTATCCAACCTACTTCATAGGTCTTCTGCCTCTATTCTGCCGCTCATGCCCCATCCACCCCCCTGGTACTGGCCTCCTTCCTGTCAAACAATCCAGCCAAGAATGATACAAGAACCTTCTTATACCATCTGGAACAGCCTTTCTGTATTGCTCTGCATTATGAACCATCATCTCTTTTTGCAATCATACCTGAAACCCAACATTTCTTCCTTCCCACTAGCCACCTCTCAATTTCTTTTTCCCCTCTACTTCTCTGACTTTATTACAGAACTCTCTAGTATATTATTTATTATTTCTATAACACTGGTAATGGAAGATATGATATAAAACTTTATTACTAATGTGGCTACTCCCCTCCACTGCAAACGGAAAGAAAACTTAGCCCACTCATCCTTCCCTAAAATCAAGAAAAGAATATGTCTTCTAGTCATTTTTCTTTTTTAAAAATATATTATACTCAAATGTGCAATATTAAAGGGTAATTCCAATTTGAAAAGTGACTGTAAACATTGCATTTTGGCATCCCATGCTCACTGCATGTCACTCATTTCCAGATCAAATCAGCACCATTTACAAGGTGCTTTTTCAAATCCAACCTGAATTTTTTCTGCCCCGTGCATTAAGTAGATACTGCAACTGAAACTTAGTTAATAATTCAATTGATTTTGATGAGCTAGAACAGAATCCAGCTCTCTCCCCCAGAGCCACACTGTTGGGGCTCTATAAAGTTAACAGGAATATAAAATAATAAAAGCTTATTTTAAATCAGTAAAATCAGCAGCTATGGTTCTCTGAATACTCAAAGGGAACAGATCAGTTGAGTAAGAAGGTGCCATTTTCCCTTTTTGCATAGTCACTATTCAGAAGAGAATGGCATTTTATACCTGTTCTATCATTTGAATCTGAGCTTACTTGTTTACTGTGGTGCAAATAAAGCTGAGAAATTTTGAAAAGATGAAGAAACTATTTTGTGCTGCCAGTTATTCCAGGTCAGTGCCTCTCGGACAATATCTATTATGCTCAATACCCAAACTTTCAACTCATACAGTACACATGCCTAATTTTTGCCCTTAGCTAATACGTCTGCTGTGTTTATACAGGCTCTCTCAAACATCAATGGGCTCTAATTGGATCTTTTAGACTACATCAATACCCCAGCTATAGGGGGGAGAAACAGGATGCTCATTAATGAAGTGTTCATGTGCATTCTAGCTTTCAAATGTCTGCCTCACGATTATCCCAGTTTACTGCTTTATAAGTATATCTTGTATTTAAAATGTAATTAGCTTTTCTCAATCATTTCAGATAACAAGAAATCTAAGGATCACAAAAAGGCTCCCATGCTGTATCCCACACTCTCATAACAGGCAGGAAAAACCTCGTAACTTTACATACGTCTTTACCCGAAGCTATCGGGCACCACTGTGAAGCACTGTTGAATAGCTGCCATGTGTTTCCACAGATTTAATTGGAAGGAGAAGTGACCTCTGCACACAATTTGTAAATCAACTTGTTAGATCTGTAAAGCATTTTGGGACCCTTCAGGATGAAGGCTATATAAATATTAGTTATGCGCATTTCTCAAAACAGTGGTGAGTGCAACAGAATTGGCTACTACTAAAAACAATGTTTTGGAAAAACATTTGATATTAATATATATAACGTTAATATTTGGGGGGGAAACTAAGTAAGACATCTTCCAGGGATGCTGCATAGTACACTGAATATAAATTTTGGGGGCCTTAATACGTTGAGTGTCCTTTTAATTTTGTATTTAAAGTTCATAAAAGCCTTATGTTTTAATTTATTTAAGTACAATGAGATGAGGACTGGCACCAGATGTTCCGACTATCACCAGAAACGTCCACTGTATTTTCAGACCAACAACCTCAATCAAAAATGTAATAGCGACAGTCCCTAAAACTGGGGATGGGAGGGACTAAATGTCTGATAACCCACCCACCCTCATCAACCCCCATCTTAAAGCTTAAAAGGCAGAGATCAGGTTCCCTTGATACAGAGTTTTAGATGGATAATGGAGATGGCTGACTTGCCTGCTGTATAATGACAGCTGAAGCATTGAAACGTTGTCAAATTTAAGATGTACAATACAGTGATATATAATCAAAGCAAGAGCATTTTCAGAGCAGAAAGAAAAAGGATGCATTTCTTATTAGTAGCTAGAACTGGCAAATTAGCAACTTCCTCATCCTATCAGCTGAGTATCTATAAAGCATAAAGCCTGTCTGATCTGTGTGAATTAATTTGGTAATTATCCTTTCTAATCTGTTAACTAATGTCTTGGCCAGGGGTTTAAAACCCACATTTAACAAAAGGAACAGGCACAACAAATGCAAAAACAAACAAACAACCCTCAATCTCATAGATCTTTCCTGCTCTACTGCAAGGTGACCTCGGTGGAGGAGTGAATTAGGCAGACTGCAGGACCTTATCCAGAAAGAGAGAAATCTAACATATTTGCAAAAACAGGCATTAGTATTTATTTAAAGGCTTTATTAACTTCTGCAGGAAATCCATCTGGCCCTGGAGATTTACCAGCTGCACAGACAAAGGGCTGAATTAATCTCCTCAATAGTAAATTTCGTTAAGACCCCAAATTGAAGTGATTTGTATAGGAGAGGCAATCCCGATCCTTAAATACAGAGATACTGGAATTCCTTTTTGCTGTTGCAGATAAGGAGATGGTTTGGGGAAACTGCTCTGGAACTGCAGTTTATGAAGCAGAATCAAACTCAGGCCACTCTATTCTCACAGGAACACCATCAACATGAAATATCACTATTTAAAACAAAAAACAAGATAAAAATAGTTTCAGGTACGACACATATTTTGAGTCCCCTTGCCAATTTTTGTGGTTTTTACAATCATCTTATTCTGTTCCTTTAAATATTTTTCTCTTCCCTGTTGCCCTGTGAAAGACCCACGCAGACAACAGGAAATCAGTGAATCTGACTTTTCAGAGTGCTGTCAAATGCACAAAGTAAACAAACTGAAAAAAAAAAAAAGAGAGAAAAATCCTTATTTTCTCTCATTTCTATCCATTCCAGTTATCTCCAGTGTCAGTGTAGCAAGAGTGGGCAAAACTTTTTGGACAGAAGTGTGATTAAAGTAGATAGTGTCCCTTTAAGTGCTAGAAAGAATCTCAGTTCAGGAATATGAATAATGTATATTGGTCTAATCAGTAAAGCCTTTCATTAAAAGACTACATATAGGGCTAGACTTTCAAAAGAAAATCCAGGGCAATTCACTTTGTCCAAGCACTATGAACACAACATGGCTGTGAACACCCCCAAATAATTGCCTTATTGTTAAAGACTGTAACAGTTGTGAATGGTCCTGTCATTTGCATGAGCCTGTCCACATGTTTAGTTCTGCTGCAGCCATACATTGTGTACTCTTTTCCTTGGGATTTTGAAAGATTATTAGTCACACTGCCTCTAACCTCTTTGTCATGCGCTCCTTTCAGAGAAGTTATTAGCATATGGAAACACCTCTTCTGCAGTGCTCTGCTGTCTGCATTTACTGCACTGAATTACTTTGCAATGAACATTATATGAAACAAACAGAAACATGCCTGTATAAAACTAGTCCCCTAGATGCCTGAAATGCTAGAAACCTTTCCTGAGACTGTTACAATAATTAAAATCTTTTCAACTTATCTGCCTTCCACTGGCTCTCGCATAGCTACATAATACGGTTTATTTTAGCGTCCACACACAAGAATCCTGCTCATACACAGTCAGAGTACCTCATGTTGCTTTCATTCTTAAAGAATTAAACGGATTCTCATGCCCTGACAGGATTTATCGTTTAAAGGCTAAGACTGGGAGCCAGGCAAGTTCATTCTGGAGCTTCTCCTGATAGCAAGGCAGCATGTTTTATTAAAATCATCCGTTGCTTGCTATTACCCAAAGGGAAAACAACATATGGGACTAAGTGGTGGTCCCAATGAAAATCCATGGCAAAATTCCCCTACACTTCCAATAACAAATAATAATAAGCAGCTCTTGTACTTCAAATGGGATCAAGATTTTAAATTCTCCTTTACATGGCATCTCTATGTAGCTAAATCTGTTGCTAAAAAGGCTACAAGGATCAAAGGATAAACAGACTTGCAGAAAAATAGGTCTGATTCTTCTTTAAGGTGTAAAAAAGAAATAGAGAGACGTTTACAGCCATTTAGAAGTGTTTTGTTTTTCAGGATTTTTAACCAGGCTGAGAACCCTAAGTGGTTACAGATTTCTCTAGAATGTTATTCCTCTTCAGAGCTTAAAGAGGAATAGCTTCTATTTTTCTGTATGTCCATTTTTGCCATGACCCTTGTAAGGGTCCTCCCTCTTAATCCAGCTCTGTAGATACACTTCAGCAATTTGTATGAGTGATTAGAGGTTGCCCTGCTGTCATTTATACACTTTATTGAAATCTAATTCAACATCGAGATTTCCATTCCTCTAAAAGTTGCCCACATGGAATAGAACCTACCTTTGCAATTCCCTCTAAAAACGTTGCACTGGTGCAGTGACATTTGCACTTCCCTCCAGCCATTCCACCTCCCCAAATCCCATGCCTTGTTCTTGTTTCTTTTGACCAGTGCAGAACACAATTGCAGTTGTTCTCCTGCATATTATGTGCATCCAGTTTTGAAAGTGTTATGCACAGCAGTCTGCATGTGCAACTCCAGGAGCAAACAGCATGTAACCCTAATAAAAAGTGAGGTCATGATGGCTTGTTTACTGACAGCATGCACGTACAAAAAATGCCTCTGGCTATCACAGTTGTAGAAGTCCATATGAAAGCAACTGTGCCAATCTGGAGGGAAATTTGCGGGTTACGACTATAAAGAAGCCAGGTCTTTTTAAAGTATTATTTGAAAGGCTGAGGGAATAGCCAGAATTTTTGTTATTTTTGTTTTCACACACAGCAAGAATAAATATTTTTAGTTACTTTTCTGGAATGGTAGGAAAACATTCCTGTGATTGGAATGGGCTTCCATGTGGAGCATCCTGATTTGCATCCCAAGCTGGGAGCTCTGCAGTGACTGGGAGGTGAAGCAGGAAAGGAATTCAGAGCAAGCTCTTTGCAGCCAAGGCAGAGAGTTGTGTTAAATGGCTTTGGAGAGAATTGCACTAAGTTGGTAGCCGAAGTGGCTTAAGTCAACATAAGTTATGTTGCTCAGGGATGTGAATAGGCCACTCCCCTGAGCACCATAATTTATGCTGATTTAAGTGCCAGTGTGGACAGCGCTATGTTGGCGGGAGAGATTCTTGCTGACATAGCTACCGCCGCTCGCGGGGGCTGGAGTAATTATGTTGATGGGAGAGCTCTCTCCCATCGGCTTAGCGTCTGCACCAGCAGCGCTACCCTGGTGCAGCTGCATCAGTGCAGCTGCACCACTGAAAACTCTCCAGTGTACCCATAGCCTTAGTGCAAATAGGATGCTAAGGGAGGTGTGGGCAGGCAAAGATGGGGACAGAGCTAGTTTTGGAGATCTATGCAGCTGTTCTGACCCAATCATTTTCAGAGTTCAGATTTTAACATTCAGCTATGTGAGACACTTCTGATATGGCCTGCACTTCCCCTGGAATTGCTACTGCACATAGCTGCAAACAACCCGTGGAATAGGCTTTTTATATTTTAAACATACATCCAAACAACATACAAAGAAACATGAAATTGGAAAACAAAACTAAACAGCTGAAACAGCATTAGAGCCTTATTTACCCTATGAATCTGGTACTGAAAACAGTTTAAGCACTAGCACAGACCAGACAAAACCATTTTCCTTACCAAGCACAACTGTGGGACGTTTACACTGTGCTTTTTGGCCACAAATTTCTGACTCTGGCTACTGACTGTTTGGCTCCGTCATGGGGTGCACTTTCGGAGTGCCAGTGTAGACAGAGCTCCAGGCAGCCACCTATCTTTACTCAGACTGTAAGCTCTTTGGTGCAGGGATTGTCTTTTTGTTCTGTGTTTGTACAGCCCCTAGCACACTGGGATCCTGGTGCTTAACCGGGGATCCTAGGCAATGCCACAATACAAATAATCATATAGTTTACGTTTCATTTATCTAATCCTGCTCAGAGCAGGTCTACACAACTCCCATTGACTTCAGTGGGGCCAAGATTTTACTCATGGTGTTTAAAACGCCGGTGCCTTGTCTGCACCAGAGCACCCACCATTGCTCTTACCTGTGGAGTTGAGCCAGTAACAACAAAAGGAAATTTTAGATGGCATTTGCTAGTGAAGAACCAAGCGTTAGTACAGTTTGTGGAGGGTCCACTATCTTTCAGTCATGCTTTCGGAAGTGGTAGTGAGAACATGTTTTCCAATCTGTAGTACAACAGCTTTGTATCAGTCTACTATGCTATTTTCAATACTGGGGGCCAATGGTCCCATTACTGAAACCTATTTTCAGCAATGGTTCAGTTCCCTAGAGGAAATCAGGGTTTCCCACTCTTTTCCATACTGTGCCACTTTCTCTGCACTGGGACCATCCTGAGACCGTTCCTCCCATTTATCAATATGGGAAAGAGTGTTCACAACCCCAACAACCTCTTAATGATCCCCAAGTTGAGAACTCCTAGTATAGAGCAAACCTTATAGGTATACTTGAAGATGGACCCTTGCTGACAGTGACTGTCAACAACAGGTCCTGCTAGCTGCCTGTAATGCCCAGTGACAGAAGTGGGCTCGGGGCAGTCCAGTGCCTCAGTCAAGTGATACGTGAGTGGTCTGGTAACCAAGAGGTCAATCGGTATTAGAGCCATTCCAGGGCAACGGCTGGAGTTCTTGTGGGGTGGAGGAACTCTGTAGCCAGGAGATCCAATCCAAGCAGGTAGGTTGGTGACACAGGTAAGCAAGATCAGGTAAGGCACCAGGTCAGGGTCAAATCAGGCAGCAACAAGTGGGCATGGCCTGTTGCTCAGACAACTTCCTCTTATATTGAGGTAGTCCAGGTATCCAATAAGATTGCTGCCTGTCCAACCAATCAGGGGCCTAGGACATGGCTGCAGTAGGCCGGTCAGAGGTACTGGTTCAGTGCACCACTGCGGGTGCAGTAAGTAGGGTTGCCATCTATGGACCTAGAAGGGCTGGGTTCAATACTGGGGTCCTGCCACTGCCTCTGAAATGCTGTTAAATAGTTTAGCTGCTGACATAGGCAAGACAAAACTTTTAGAAAGCATGACAAAGCGTTGTCTATGCTAGAGAATTTCTGTAAACAAGTCCCACTGTGGCTAACATTGGTTCAAGCTCCAATGGGGTTAACAAGGTTGGGAGCAGCCATACAGAAGCAGTTCTTCAGCACCACAGCAGTTAGATTTGATAGGCCTCTTTCAGCAGATTCCCACATTTCTCTCTCCCATTTAGTAAATGCACTTTGGATTACTTTGTCCCAAATGTATTAGTTTTCCTAGCTGAATCTAATTTTATTTCCTTCCCCTGTTTCTAATCCTGCTAGGTCCCTTTGCATTATTACTCTTCCCTCCCTGAGGTTCACAACTCCCAATTTATCTTCAAATGTCACTAGTGTGCTGTTTACTCCCTCTTTCAGATCATTAATGAAGATGTTAAATAAGACCAGTCCAACTATTGAGCCCCCTGGCTCCATCCAGCACTCTGATCCATTGCTGCTCATCATTAACGTTTGTTTATTGTCTTTTATCCAGTTTTCAATCCACCTGATACTATTCTGACCCAAGCCAATTTCAATTAATTTTCAAGTTAGACTCCAAATATGTATCTTCTTTCCTCTCCATTGCCTACATCCATTAATTTTGTAATTCTATCAAAAGAGCAATAACATTTTCTGGTGAGATTTATTTTTGATGAACTCATGTTGCTATTGCTTATGGGTCTGTTGCCCTACAGCTTCTTACAGGTCCCTCTCCCCCCCCCCCCCATTTTTTATTATTTGGTCCATTATTTTACTAGCAGTTATACTTTCAGCACAGTAATTGCTAGGCTCACTCTACTCTCCCTTTAAAGGTCAACACTGTATTTGCTATCATTCAGCCTTTCAATTCCTCTCCCGTTGTCCATTTTTTTCCCCAGCAACAGTGGTACAGTAAAAATGTTAGCTAAATTCTAGAGTACCCTTTGGGGTATGTGGCATCTGGGGCAGCTTAGCTACCATGTCAACTTTTTCCATGTACTCCCTTACCTGTCTGTTATTAACAGCAATGATAACAGTCTGCCTTCCACACTAATCATTCACAGTTTTTTATTTTTTAAAACTACAAGAAGAAAGAGCGTTTAGTAACTTCACTGCTTCTTGCTCAGTTTAATCTCCTCGGGTATTAATGGATCTTCTTTCTCCCTCATACTGTTTTTTCATCTGATGGCTTTTAAAAGCCTTCTTAACCCCTTGGGCTACTATACATTCATTTGTCTCTTAGAGCCCGTACCTTTTTCCAGCATGCCTTACCTAAATATTCCTGCTTGATTGTCTGCCTCCTTTTCCACTTCCACTACAGGATGGTTGGGGGAGGTTGGGTTGTATCATTTCAGATCTTTGAGCAGCCCCTCATGCAACCAGAATGACTGCTTCTTATTTCTTGCATTTTTCTTTTCCAGAATAAGTATTGTCTACAGCCTCTTAAGTCAGTGTATTCTAGAATTTTTCAGTTTTCTCCATGCTGGTGGATTGTAATACTTACACCCAACTGCACCTTACAGACTAGATTTCTAACATCCCTGAAATTTAACTCCTTTGCACTGGTATGGCTGAACTGAAGGAGCTCATGGCCACTGTTTCCTAGCTTTCGTTCACATGTACATTTTCAGTTAGTTCCTTCCTATGAGTAAGGAGCAGCAAAGCCTAATGAAGATCAAGGGAAGCGAGTGGCCTGTGTGGCGAGTCGATCCACGCCTGTAGTGTGAATGGGGATGTTAGAGAGAGGTAGGAAAAGTAAAGGGCTTACGAACATGAGTGAAGACTGAAAGGTGAGTGCTGGATGGGAGCAAGAGGAAAACACGCAACCAACTCTTGGAAGTGGAGATGGAAGATTGTGGGGAGCAGGGGGATAAAGAGAGGATAACAACACAATAGGGGAAGGAAGAGACAGATGGCATAAACGCCTAGAGAAAAAGAGCAACAGGGAGACACAGGCTAAAGTGAACAGAGCAAGGGAGTGAGAAGCAAACACTGCTGCCACATCACAGGAGGAGAGAAGGAAAGGCTGTGATAGGAGAGGGCAGAGACAGAGGCCAGGTCACTGGGGGTGACTTAAGGTTCAGTAAGCCAGGCAAGGGGAGAGAAAGAGGGAGAGCAGGAAGAGGGAAGACATTTCCTACATGTTTGTACAGTGCCTAGCACAGTCAGATTGGGGCATCACTGAGACCTCTAGACATTTCTATTTATGATAGCAATGGGAGGGAGGCCACTCAGAAGACAGGCCGGGCTGCCTGGAACAGGGTGGGGCGGAAAGATGACGCAGTCAGGTCTGGGGTACATGTTGCCAGTCGTGAGGAGAGAGCAAAGGTAGAGAGCGGGAAGCATGGTGAGGTGAGAAATCAATAAGGCAGTTAATGGTAAGCAGCAATACAGCAATGATGCCAAGTAATCAATGTGGCAATCAATAGTTAAACTAGCTGCAATGAATAAGGCAGTGGATCCCCAGGCAGAGGAAGTTGAAAGCAAAGGATTAAAGTTGGCAGGAGTTAATAAAATGAAAGACAAAGAGCCGGCTGCGTGTATGAGGAAGTTCCAGTTGTGTCATGCACTGCTGGTGCTGAGCAAAGGGGCCAGGGACGGCAGGGGTGACAGAGAATGCAGGCTCAGCAAGGACTCCAGGGGGGATAGAGACTGCATGTGAAGAATTGTACAATGGACAATTCATTGTTATTGAATTTCCCTACGTGTTCTTTAGGCCCCAACTTAAATGCTCTATTAACAGTAATCTAACAGAATGTTGTGACGGAATTGGAGCTGCTCTGTAATAATTTATGAATACTGTATGTTGACCTGATTATTGGAATGTTTGCTGGATGAATGTATTGGTTTAGTTTAATAAGGAAAAACAAGCAGGAAAGAAACAAAATGGCTCAAGATAAGCCACTTCACTGTGAACACTTGAGTGCTGTTAAGAAACAATGCAAGGACAAGGGAAGACCTGCACACACAGAGATCAAAGGGAATACAATAGTTTAAAAGTGGACTCTCTCCAGAGAGGGGAGATTTGTTCAGGGGGGGAACCACCCTGAACACACAGCACCCTGCAGGGGTGTCTGAAGAAATTAAGACTGCCTAGGTTATCATCAGGGTAGAGCTGTGTGAAGTGTTGTTTTAAAATCCATCTTCTCTTATGCTTTGTGGTAAATAAACCAGAGTTTGGTTTAAGAAGTCTGCCTGGTCACTCTCTCCATCACTGGTCACAGACTCCCAAAGGGACCATGGGTGACAACCTGCTAGGTAAGGACAGTTAATACATAGAGTACCGCAGCCCAGGTCCCAGACTCAGAGTGGGTTAACTGTGAATTTCCATTGCTGGATAGGTAAAGGCATGAGGCCTGACATCTGAGGAGATGTACTCAGAGAGATCAAGAAGGGAACACAGATAACAGCTAGCCCTGTAAGAACAGCAAAAGGCATAATCTAGTGGGGTCTTGGTTTCCCCATCCTTAATAAATATTTCTCACTTGCTTTGAAGATGAAAAGGGCTAAAGGACTCATTACAGTAGCTATCAGCAAACATTACATAAATCTCTCCTAGTTAGAATATAAAAAACTGGAAATGGACCTATGTTCATTTGGGTCTACAATGAACAGCTTTTATGCATATAAGATCGGTGCGCGTTTCTAGGTCTGATTTCACATGCTTCTGTACCCGTTGTTTTCCATGCTTTGTATTTCTTAAAAGGGACAATGAAGGCCCAATGCTTCAGCTTTGTTTGAAAAGGCATGAAAGCCCCAAATGACAGGGTAGCTTCCCCAATAAATGAAACTGGGCTCAGCGTTCCTGTTCCAGTCCAAGGGCTCCCAGTTGGGCCATTTAAGAGAGCTGGGCAGGGCAGATCCGGGGGGCTATAAAAGGTCAGTCAGGAGAAGGGCACGAGAGGAGAGCTACCAGACTCAGAAGGTGGATCCTGGGAGAGGGCTGAAGGCAAGAGGAGCAGCAGAGCGAGATGCCTGCTGGCCCTACAGCAGAGAGCCGGAGCCAAGGGCCCGAAGGGGCTGAAGGAAGAGGGAGCCGCAGAGAGACTTAACCGCTGATGTCTCCTTGCTGCATAGCTGGACCCCGAGGAACAGTGAGAGGGCCTGGGGGAGAGAGTGAGGCTTCCTGGCAAGGATGCTTCCAGCAAAGAGGCGTTGGGAGTTCCCGCTGGGAAGAGCGGGGCTGCACCCCAGACAGAAGGGCTGGGGCAGCTGTCCTGGCAGAGAGATGAAGGTGTGGCAGAAGACATGGATATGGTGAGAATGAAGCCAGGTTTTAAAGACCATGTGCACTGGGGAATGATACGGACTATATTTTGGGACATTTGGTATGGATCATTTGATAAATTATGTTGATGGACTAGAGCAGTGTTTCTCAATGATCAGTCCATGGACCAGCGCCAGTCCGTGGCAGCCTCCTGACTGGTCCCTGAGATCTCCCTGACACAGTTTAGGAAGGCAGCAAGCCAGCCCCTGGTATCAAAAAGGTTGAGAAACACTGGACTAGAAGATAAACTCATATGGAGTTCCTGGGGACCCAAGAGAGAAACTAAGGTAAGGGGCCACTTGTCAGGCTGCCCTAAGACCACAAGGGGGGGACCAGGAGGAAGCTACTTGTTTACAGCCCTCACTGTTGGAAACCCAGACACAACACCACCACATTTAATGTGTTAGAATAAAAAAAAATAAAACTGCTGATTCGTTCCATTGTCCAAACATTTCACAGCGGTGGAGTGCAAAGTGTATATGGGCAGCACAAAATTGGTTTTTTCGTGATTTCGATTTTTTAAAATATGTTTTAATGCTTGTAAGCGTTTAGTAGCTGTCTAACTGGATGTCAGGCTCCATCACCCTTTATAGAGATGCAGAGCTATTCTGCCAGCTCACTGTGGCAGCAGCATGATTAGGGGAGTCTCATTAGATCCACTCAGGAATAGCATCCAAGAACCTCTCTAGCCTTTGCTATGCTAGAGAAAGTTTGCAAAAAAATCCCGTTGCTGATAACACTGCTGCTAGCGACATCAGGAGCCCTAATGTAGAAAGGGCTGCAGGTGTTTAAAGTGCCATCAGCTTCCAACCCTGTTTAGAGTAGGTCCACCTACTCCCCACCCCCTCCACCCCCCGCCTTCCATTGCTAACACAGGTGGGGATGAATCAATGTTATCAACAGCAAGGCTTCTGAGGCAAAAAGGAGCTGGAGGGAGGGACAGGAGACTCTGCTGGGGAAACCCTAATCAGCCTGCACAGGAGGAAGTTTAAGGACTAAGGCTCATATTTGCAACTAGAGTTCTGCCTTAGGGTTTTGTTATTTTAATTTATAATCAAGGAAAAAACCCCAAGAAAAGGATGTAGACAATCCTTTGTGTGTGCTGGGTAAGGAGCGGGGTGGGGACACCACTCATTTACACACAGGTACCACTTTCTTTTTAAATGATTTTGACCTTAAACATCCCATTCAGAGCCCAGAATCTTTTCCCCT
Organism: Malaclemys terrapin pileata; assembly: GCF_027887155.1. Taxonomy (NCBI): domain Eukaryota; kingdom Metazoa; phylum Chordata; order Testudines; family Emydidae; genus Malaclemys; species Malaclemys terrapin. Next base: position 134,251,146 of record NC_071505.1, read on the forward strand.
TAAACTGGAAGCCAAAACTGCAGCCAAGAAAATATAAGCAGGTACTCTCCCTACACAATTTATTCTAGGAGGGGAGACAAAATTCAACCCACGAATCAGCAAAGTCTGCCATGAACATTTCAGAGGTTAAAGAAAATAACCCTGATCCAGTGCTATTTGCTGTGGATTACTTTAAAATTTAGAATGTGTCCCCACACATTTGTGCATTCTCACCACATTCAGGTTATAGTATAAGTGTATATGCAATGATGGATTTACAGTATTTTACTGCCTGCTGCCAGCCAGAACACTAGGCATAAAGAAATTAAAAGCCCCAGAGATATTTTTCCCAGTGATTTGTTTCTCATGAGATGTTCTGCAGCAGTATTTATTCTTCAGTTAAGTCACACATTTGTTTATTACTCATCCTCCTCAGAGTTATCAAAATGTGGAGTTTCGTAATAAAAAAATACTTGCCTCGTGTCTTGGAGACCAAGTCAAACCAAATACGCCATTTTCGGCCTTCAAAAATGCTGGTTTGATTTTCAATTATTTTAAAAGACAGGGGAGAAAACATACGATAGATTCTTGCAAAGTAAGAACACTTACACCATAAAGATTGTGGGGGTTTTGCAACAAGAAAGTAAACCCAGATGAGGAAAAGCTGTTCTGGGGGGTTGTAGGTGTTTAGAAACCATGGTGACGAGTACAATATAAATGTCTAGAGCCAAGTGGCTAGGGGGTACACAGCTAAGAAATGGGAGGAAACTCATGAGGGAAAAGTAAACTCAATACCCAGAAATAGCGAGATCTAGTAGATTGTGAAATAGGAGTGGATGATAATTCCTTGAGACATTTAAAACTACAATGGATAAAACTCTAAAATGTATATTGAACAAGTGAGAGCGAGGGGAAAGGATTAGGGGTTATTATTATTTGTATTACAGGAACACATAGGATCGCACCTGAGACCAGTGCCTCGTTGTGCTAGATTCTGAGCATATCAACATACTTTAGGCACTTATCTGGCCCCCACTATTGTAGTATCTGATCACTTCACAATCTTAAATGTATTTCTCCTCAATACTCCCTTGTGAGGTAGATAAGTGCTATTATCCCTATTTTATAGAACAGAAGCTGAGGGACAAAGCATCTAAAAATGCATGTCTGCATTGAAACCGGTTGCGAGTTTTATGTATCCCCATTAAGTGACCACAACTGTTGCATGAGCAGTGTGTATACACTGTTTTGTTATCCCGCAATTATGCTATTATCTCCTCGTATCTTTGAGGCCACAGTGACACCCTGAAATAAGCACTAAGAATTCTGGCCAGACGTCCCGTGGTGCATAGCTCCACACTGTGCTGTATGCATTCTGGGATTTTTCACACTGCGGAATACCTATTGGACGGCAAAGGAATTATGGAGCATTAGGTCAAACTACATAATGCCCATGATTCCTCTTATTTCACCCCATCATCTATATGGCTTTTGTGAGACGGAGCCATTTTCAAAGCACTCTCGGGCAGCATGGAGGAAATGCCTGTGAGTGCTGTGACTCTTACGGAGGTGAATATAAACAGGTTACTGCAAGCAGATCTAAATCCAATGCAATAACTTCAGAACCTGCGTAATAAGGGAACGAGAGCTGGAGGAGGCTGAAATCGACACTTCTGCTGTATCTTCTCCTGGAGTAGCTTCAATAGATGGAGTGCCACTTCGGGACTTAGCCAACTAGCGCTGACTGGTGGAATAGGATAGAGCTGCAGACCTGGGATGACCGGCGCAGGCAGCAGAACTTCAGTATGTCCATAGCTGCTTTCCTAGGAATCTGTGTGGAACTCGCCATAGAGCTGCAGCAACAGAACGCCAACTTGAGAGCTCCCTGAAGCACGAAGAACAACATAGCTTTTGCTATCCAGAAGCTTGCCACCCCCAACTGCTACTGGTCAGTAGCCAATCCGTGTGGTGTTGGTAGATTAACCAGCAGGGCTGGTCAATGCATAGGAGGTTACTGATGGATTTGCATGACTGGAATTACCAAATGGTATTGTGGCCATTGATGGGACCCACGTGCCTATTCTCTGCTCCCGCTCCAAACTTCATCGACAGAAAAAGGTATTTCTCCATGGTTCTGCGAGGCCTGGTCCATTACCATGGAAGATTCAGCAACATTCATGTGAAGGTGTCTGGAAATGTCCATTACACCATGTTCTTAGAAACTCTGGACTGTTTTCTGCACTGAGGAATGAAACATTTGCTCCCATGTTCTCTATGTATATTGATGGAGTTGCCATTCCTCCAGTCACTCTGGGAGACCCAGCTTTATCCTCTGCTATGAAGCTTTTTACTGGACACTGGGATGGGGAAAGGACCCATTTGGCTATACCCTGACTGAATATACTGCAGAATGACAGTGGAAAGAATGAAAAGAGGATGGAGGAGCCTGATGTTGAGGCTGGAAGATGATGAGAAATACCTGACTCTTATGATAGTTGCTTGCTGTGTTTTGCACAACCTTTGTGAGAGCAGGGGGGACACCCTTGTGGATGGATCGGAGGAGGAGGCTGGCAGACTTGCTGAACACTTTGAAAAGCTCGAGAGTGGGCTCTCTGTAATGCTACAACTACTCATGATACAGAGTCAGGGATGCATTGTGCTCATTCTCTCAGGAGAAGGGCCACTTGTGACATATAGACTTTTGCAAAAGATTTTATTCAGGACTGCAAAGCTTTTATCATGCTTCATGTGGAGAGTTTAGTACAGTGTATGTGAGGATTATATTTTAGTGCATGTGTGGGTTTTATGACAGCAAGGGCATTTTAATGAATTGTTAAAGATTCAGAAGCATGAATGCAAAGCCATTTTCAATTAATTTTTAATAAATAACAATGAATGCAGCAATTTAAACATGGGGAACAGTAAAAACATTATTGTATATGCATAACAATGTGCAAAGATAAAGCTAATTAAAACATAAAAACAAAGTGAACTGTGCAGAAAAGTTTGTGCTTTCAAAGTGACAAATTACTGCATGTAGGGAGCTCAAAAATATTCTCTGCATCTTGGGACATGGGGTTTTGATAGAAGAGCATCGCCCATGTGGGTGAGGGAGCTAAGGGGATCACTCATTATCCACAATTTTTTGTTCTGTAGAATAGAATGCCTAGAAAAGGCCCTGTTTCTGGGCACTGTTACCTCCTTGCTCTGGAACACACTGCCACAGATTCATTGGCTTGGCACAGTCCCTGACCAGAGTCACCATCTTCTCCAGGAGGATTGTTTACCTCTCCATCATCTCCATAAGCTGCATCTATGAAGACCTCATCCTTTTCCTGTCCTGTTCTCTCTCTTCTTTGCCACGTTTCAGGAACCCTTCCTTCCGTTCATCCATCTCTTGGGACATGAACAAGAGTTCTTTGAACATGTCATTGCTTGAGCTCCTTTTCCTCCTACATTGATTGGACAGATATTCACTCAATGTTAGCACTGCTTATCCTTGGTCGCCACAAGGCGTCAGCTGCTATGAAGAGAGAAAAAAGACAATGAATTGTTGTCCAAATTGTAGTGTCCTTGCCAACTGAGAGAAAATGTTGCTTTTACCACAGTTTTGGAATTCCATTCCCAGAGGCTCTTCTCTGTCTTCATTAAGCTTGGCAATGGTAAGACATTTCCACAATCTTCCCTGTTTTTATAGGACCCCTGGGACTGCGGTGGGAGGGGACTAACCCCTGGTGGATGTTGTGGCAACTTGGGGAAGGGAGTAATAAATGCCAAGTGGGCTGTGAGTGTTGGAGTGGCAGGAACTATGTAAAGGCTGCAGCAGAGACAGGCTAACAATTGCATGTATCTCTGCAGACTGACCTGGGGATTGGGAGTAGGCGGGAGAGGTGGCCAGCTTGTAATTCCATGTGCACTTCCATAGGCTGTCCTTACTTTGTTGAACGTTATCCTCTGCCCTCTCTCTATAAGGCAGAGAAGGATTCTGTTCAAAAAGTCAATGGGCAAACCAGGAAAATATGCTGTGCCACTGTTTGCCAAGATGGTGTCCTCAGAGCTGGTGGAGGAATGGAAGGGGACCACAAGCTATATGGGCCGTGCAATCTCCACATTAGGCACATTAGGAGCACTACCTTTGCCATAAATTCTCTTTTTAACACCTGCAGATCAGCATATAGCACACTGCAAAATAGATAAAGTTCTGCAGAAACCCAAGGATGGCTGAATTCCTTAAAGGGCCTGAAAATATATATTTTTTTTAAGTTTGCATAACATGACTTCCAGTCCCTTTTCTTTTCTGTAACTGCCACTACAATAAAAGTGCCTTTCCTTCAAACCATCTTGTTAACCGACCCAGTGCCACCACCCTGGCTGGGGTGAGGGGAATCAATAGAGGTGATGACCAGGTGGGAGAGAGAATAACAAACATCACAGTAGGAGGGATGGGGGACGACACAGAAAACTTAAGCAGTGGTTGTTTGTTTGCATATTTAGATGTGGGGGATGGATGGAGAGTTTGTACACTCTCTGGCGTGGCTGCCATTTGAGCAACACGTAGGGAGAGGATAAAAGCCCAGGTGGCAGAGAGACCAACATAGTAGCACCCTGACAGTACCCAGAAAAAAAGTTGTTTTAACCCCCCCCCCATACAGCTGTATTATATCACACAGTACTTATCAGAAGTGGTCCCCTCCACTGTTTGGGCCTCCAGCATGATTCACGTGGTTCCTCCATCTGTGATTCGGGGGCCCCAGGACTGTGTTTGCCTTTTGGTTCACCAGGTCAACCCTGGATTTTGGAATCAATCTTCTCCTGGTTTGCATCCTGGGGGTTTAGTTGGTGGAGTCCACAAAATATAATGGTTCTGTGGCAGGATCTCTCCAAAATACATGGTCAAGAGCTTCACAGTAGTTGCAAACCTTGCGAGCTCTCCAAGAGGTCCTATTATTGTCCTTCACACTTTTGCAACCCAGCCGGAGCTCCTTTCCCTTCGTCTGGCACTGGTTTGGGTCCTGGTTGTACTTCCTCTCATTCATTTATTCAAATAGCTGCTTGTATGTTTGTGCACCACAGTGATTAGAATTCAGACGAGCCTGTACACACTCCTCTCTCCACAGAGCAATGAAGTCAGGAACCTCAGCATGAAACCATGCTGAAGTACAAGGCATGGCTGTTCAGTAATATCACACAGGTTTATGAACTTCCCACAAGCCAGAATTGCAAAGAACAGCACATGACGGCATGCCAGCATTTAAACAGGGAGGTGACATCCAATCAGGATGACCCTGGGACAGTACAGAACACCCAGGCTGACCCAGGTAGCTGACAAAGCAGTGTGGGATACTAGTGCAAGGGCTTGGCAGATGTGCAACAGTTGTTTCAGGATGCGGCTGCATCCACAGCTACTAATGTGTTGCAAGTAAACTCATCTCTCCACGAACTCACTTCCAAAATGGGTTTAATAACATGCGTTAAAATGCCAAACGATTCATAACAAGAAAAACATTATGAACGCAAGGCCCTTTAACGTAAAGCAACTCCATTTAACCCACAACAAATTTCAGGCATAGATAAACCCTCAGAGACCTATCCAAGGTCACACAGGAACTCTATGGTGGAGCAGGCAGTTGAACCCAGGTCTTTTGAGTCCCAGGCTAACACCCAACCCAAACCGGACTCAACTGGACCTTGCTTCCTGTCTACGTATGCACACTAAGAAATGTTTCCCTGAGTTTAGTTTACAGTCTAACTAGACAAGATAGACAAAGGCCAGGAGAAGAAAAGTATTATCTCCATTTTAGAGATGGGAAACTGATGCCCAGAGAGATGCAGTGACTTGCCTGTGGCAGAGGCAGGAAATGAATCCATATCTCTTAGGTCCCAGTCCAGTGCCTTAGCATAGGACCTTCCTTCCTAACAGGTCCGTGTCTTCTAGGATTCTGGAACTCAAAATAATTGTAAATTACTGTGTAAAAATCCAAAAATTATTTTTTTCTGGAAAAAGTCTAATGATCAACTACTGAAAACAGACAGACACACACACACACCTGAACACAAGATTAGTTTTGAGCAAAACTCTGATTGTGCTGCTTTGCAATTCTAGAGAATATGTCCTTGTATTCCTGAGAGGCAAGTACAGTGGGGAAAGAGGAGCTAAGGGAATCCTCACTAACGCTGAGTGAAAATCAGAAATTCTGGTTACGCCTAAAGAAGCACATATTAAATTATTTCCTAGCAAGGTCACAAAAGAGAACTAAGAAGAGATGGACATGCATGTATCAATTCCAATTTTTATGTCTCATTGGAAGGCCTCTGTGTATTTTTTTTCCTCTCTCTTTCTCCCTTGTACCAAACAAAAAACAAAAACAAAAACACCCCTTCTCTTTTAGCTTAACTAAACACCAAGAACTTGTTGCAGTTACATTTCACAACCAACAGATCCTCTGATCCTCTATCTTCCAAGAACCTAGGAAACTCTTACCATCTCCCCAGTCACTCTCCAGAGCTTCGAACGTTCGATGATCTTTCCGCTATTCCATCTATGGCAAGTGAGACTGTGTTTTACTGGAGGCTTTAGACTCTGAAGGGTGGGGGGGATGTGGGTTATGTAGAAAGCATCTGTTACCAATGTGAGAATGCAGAATGCAACTATCACATGACAGGGAATTTGGCTCAAATAGAAAGCATAAGCCCAAGCATATTAGAGAGCATAGGACACTCCATCCTAAGATACCAAAGGGAAACCAGAGGGAGAACAAGAGAGCACTTAGGTCTAAAAGAAGAAAGGAGATGGTCAGACAGACGCTGCAGTTTTATAAGGGAGGCTGGAAAATGATTTGTAGCCTTAGACAGAAAGGCTCAGCATATATAAATAGTCAAAGAACCAGTCACATTATGGAGAAGGATCAGAAAAGCCATGGCAGACACACCATGGCTGCCTTAGGGGGTCAGATTTTCAAAAGAGCTCCGTACCCAACTGATCCCTTTAGGGACCTAAATGCAGTGATCAGAACTCACCTCCCCTGTGCTCAAATGACTCCATGTTCTCAAAAGGAGCTGATGGGTGCTAAGAACTCTGGAATATATGGCCATTTCATTTAAAAGACTAAATAGCAGATGGGTCCTTTTGAAAATCTGCCCCCAAATTTTACTACAAACTCCCCCCCATGAAATACTAAATTAATGCACTGTTAAATTAGATTCAAATCACAGACAAGACAAGGAAATCCAGGTTAAATTGCAGCCTAAATTCTAAATCCTCTACCATTACATGTTTTAATGTTGGGTCTCTGCATTTATATGTATATGAGCGAACGACATTGTTCCATTACTGCCTGAACCCACAGCGAGGATAAGGGATCTGTTATTATTGCTGACTGAAAGAGTTTCTCTATAGTTCAAGAGTTAGAGGCCTGTGGCGTGCTAATCTCAGCTCCCATAGTGTGCGATTTACATTGGGATTTTTGTCTTTCTGCAGACATGGGTTCTTTACAGCATAAGCACTGGTGAACAGGTCTAGGTGAACAGCAGAACACAGAAGTACACAGAATTAAGCAAATATGTCACAATTATAGGTTTGTTCAATGCAGTTAGGAATAAGAGGAGGGATCAAGAAATTATTCTGGCAAAAGTATGCAGTAGCTAGATCACAGCGTCTGGGAAGAAGGTAAAGAGCAGAATGGAACATCAGTGTTGATTTGGGTGAACCACCTCGAAATGATAAAGGGCCTGGTGAAAGAACACCTAGATTTTAAAAAATAAAACTAAAACACTACTTTTCAGCCAGCAGACACAGATAACATTCAGCCAAATGTTCACAAGAAGCCAGCAGAGGAAACTGGAGAGGTGTTTGCTGTAGAAAAGCAATCGTAGTACCATCCTTAATAAGGGAATCCCAGGAAACTGTCAGTTGGTTAGTGCAACATCAATATTAATTAAAACAACAGCATGTCTTTGTAAAATTAATGCCATCCCAGAAGAGGCTGCATTTTAGGGCTGCAGATTTCTGTATCTGTACTTTCCACAGTGTTTTTGGGTAGTTGGAGCTCTGAGCCAAGCAGGCCTAAGAAACAATTTTTTGTGTTACCCCAAATGCAACTGACTTTTCAATGCCATGATCACACTACTATATACAGGACCAGACAGAGAGTTTGGGGGCAAGTTAACAAGATAATCCTAAGACTTTACTGATGCATTTTGTATTTAAAGAGGATGAAGGAGCGTACGTGGAAAAAATCTTTGGGCAAATCCCATCCTCTTGCTGCAGCAGGAGTGGAGGCCAAGTGCTGTTTTGTTTTATAATGGGATTGTGTGTAATATGTTGGTTTTTTACATGGAAGAGGTGCATGAGACTTATTTTGGGGGGAGTGGAGTACATCAGTGGTTAACACAATACATGGGTAGTAAGGAGAAACCCTTCACTGGAGATCTCCCTCCTTTTAAGATTTCTGTTGGTAGGTGTTTCACTGAGGCACTCCCTAGCTTGTTTTTAATTATCTTTATGGAGTACAGCCAAATTTGAAAATGTTGACCCCATTTGCAATGCATTCGTTTCTCCATCTGTAAAACTGCGGTAACAGCACTTACCTACCTCGCATAGGGGTTATGACAACTAAGGGCTGGTCTACACTAAACAGTTAGGTCGACATAAGGCAGCTTATGTCGAACTAATTATGTGAGTGTCTACACTCCAGCCTTCCTCCCACCAATGTAAGTGCCCTACTACACCGACATCATAACTCCACCTGCACGAGAGGCATAAGGCTTATGTCAGTGTAGTTAGGGCGATGCAGTGCCTGTGTAGACACTGTGTTCCTTACATTGGCTGTCTAGAACCCAGTACTCCTGGAGAGCTGGGCAGCTGGACCATGCTCCTGGCTGGAAGCCGGAGTGAGAAGCCTGGGGAGCTTTCCCCCGCTCCCAGCTGGGAGCCAAAGCCCAGGTGGCTTCAAACCTGGCTCCTAACTGGGAGCCGGGGTGAGAAGCAGGCGCGGCTTCAGACCCCGCTCCCAGCTGTGAGCTGAGTAGCCCCCCGCACCTGCTCCCTCCTGGGAGCTTGGTGAGCCGTGAAATTGACAAGGCTGCCCAGCTCCCAGGCGGGACAAGAGGGGCCGAGAAGCCGGGGCAGCTGGACTCCACTCCCCAGGGGCGAGAAGCCCCACGCGGGCAGCTTCCCCCCACTCCCAGCAGGGAATAGGTAGGGGAGAAGCCCCAGGCGGGCAGCTTCCCCCTACTCCCGGGGGGAACAGATAGGAGAGAAGTCCCAGGTGATTTCCTCCTCTTCCAGCGGGGAACGGTGGGGCAAGAAGGGCCAGTGGGGAATGGATAGGAGAGAAGCCGCTGGAGGCTTCCCCCACTCCCTGAGGGGAACGGGGAGCAGGGAGGAGAGGGCAGCCTGCCGGGAGCCTGTGGGGCAGCCAGACTGGGCTCTCAGATCCCCTCAAAGCCCCTCTTAGGTTGGTGGAAGCACTCCTGGTGAGGACGCGCACTACCGACCCAAGGAGGGTAGTATGGACATGCACCACCGCAGTAGCTGTAAGTCGGCCTAGGTTTGTTGTGTAGACATACCCTAAGTAGTTAGTCTGTCAGATGCTATAGCAGACTTAAAATTCATCCGATTGCACACACAGCCCTTGTCCCTTGTTGACGCCACTGCAGACGTGATAGATGGGGGAGTAGGGAAGGACCTCAAGGACACTCTCTCTCACACACACACACACACACACACACACACAGAGTGAAAATGGTGAGGGGAAGAAAAAGTGAAAGGGGTTAGGATGGGGAGGGGACACTAGTACTTGCTGGACGATGACAAGGAGTGGAGTGGAGACTGGAGCTGGCTAGGTAAGGCAAGTGGGACTGGAACAAGGAGCCCGGGATGAGGAAGAGACAGGACTGAGACAGGGACAGGTTGGAGGAGATGGGGCAGAAGGGGGCAAACTCAGGAAGAATGGACAGAAGAGTGTGACCACAAGTGCACACCCACACAGAGCCTGTAATGAAACCCAAGATATCTAAGTCTCAACTTTCCTCTGTTGTCAGCAAATATCTGTGAAACCCCCTGCCAAAGTGTGCATCTCATCCCCCTCTAGTGCTGGTCCACACAGATTCTCATAGAAGATGACAACCCACTACTGCTATCAGTTACTCTGTTAGCTCAAGAGGCAGAGATCTGTGTGGTGAATCTAAATGTTCCAACCCTGCTGATGAACCATGTGGGTGTCAATATGATGCTAGAGGAAGGATATTTTTTTCAGGTTTTTTTTTTTTTTTTTTTAAATCTTAGGAAATTACACCCCAAAAAAAAGTATGCTAAAAGAACATAAAGGTTGCAAACCAAGCACTCAACATTTTGGAAATACCAGAATTAAGGCTTCCTGTGCAACCTTAATTGGGGCCCCTTATGTGTATGCATTAAGATACATTCTTTAATTACATGTTCATATACTATTTTTTCCACAGGACCTCTGCTTCGTTCAGTGTACAGGATGGGGATGAAATAGGTTTGTGTAGTGAAGGAGGCTGTTGTCTATAGCAGTGGTTTTCAAACTTTATTTCTGGGGACCCAGGTGAAGAAAATTATTGATGCCCGCGACCCAACAGAGCTGGGGATGAGGGGTTTGGGGTGTGGGAGGGGCTCGGGGCTGGGGCAGAGGGTTGGGGTGCGGAGGTGAGGGCTGTGGGGTGGGGCCAGGAATGAGAGGTTCAGGGTGTGGGAGGGGGCTCTGGGCTGGGGCAGAGGGTTGGGGTGCGGAGGTGAGGGCTGTGGGGTGGGGCCAGGAATGAGAGGTTCAGGGTGTGGGAGGGGGCTCTGGGCTGGGGCAGAGGGTTGGGGTGGGTGAGGGGGTCAGGGCTCTGGGCTGGGGGTGCAGGCTCTGGGGTGGGGGCTGGGGATGAGGGGTTTCGGGTGCAGGAAAGGGGTTTGGGGGGGCTCAGGGCTGGGGCAGGGGATTGGGACACGGGGTTGGGGCGTGGACTTACTTCTGGCGGCTCCCAGTCAGTGGCGCAGCTGGGGTGCAGAGGCAGGCTCCCCACCTGTCCTGGCACCACGGACCGCGCTGTGCCCGGGAAGCAGCCAGCAACAGGTCCACTCCTAGGCGGAGGCGCGCAAGCAGCTTCACGTGACTCTCAGCCGCAGACACTGCTCCTATCCCCCAACTCCCATTGGCCAGAAACTGGCCAATGGGAGTGTGGAGCCGGTGCTCGGGGCAGGGGCAGCGCGCAGAGCCTGGTGGCCCCCGTCTAGAAGCCGGACCCACTGCTGGCCGCTTTCGGGCCACAGCACGGTGTCGGAAAAGGTAGATACTAGCCTGCCTTAGCTGGGCAGCACCACCGACGGGACTTTTAACGGCCCGGTCAGTGGTGCTGACCAGAGCAAGGTGACCCAGGGCCTTACATGCCGTGACCCAGTACTGGGTCATGACCCACAGTTTGAAAAGCTCTGGTCTATAGGACACCTGCCTCATCTGTTGCAGAAGTTGGAAGGTGTTCAGTGAATGAGGCAGGGGATTGCAGGAACAGAAAGGATGATCCCATAGTAAAAGTAGCTGAATGCTGCCGGGAAGAACTGGATTCTATCCTGTCTCTGCCACAGAGTTCCTCAGTGATGCTCAGCAAGTCACTTCAACCAAACTTTTCACATGTGGTCATTAATTGTGTATTCCTCATTTTCTGGGTGCCTGACCTGAGATCAGGAGGTCTGATTTGCAAAAGTACTGAGCACTCACAGCTGCAACTGAAGTCAATGGGACTTGTGCTTTGATCATATAAAGTGTTATCTAATGCTCAGATCTCTGAAAAATCAGGACCTGGGCATCCCAAATTAGGCACCCTATATTAGTAGATACTTTTGTCCTTAATTTTCCTGTGCCTTAGCTCCCCATCTCTCAAATGGGGACAATACATACTCATCTCCCCGGAGTGCTGTCAAAATAAATACTTTAATATTTATGAAGCACTCAGATACCAATAATAATGAGCCCCACAGAAAAGCCCGTGAGGAAATTAATACTGTATTCAGAGCAGGAGCTGCATAGTGTGCAGTAAATAAGGCATGTGGCCATCCATTGAGCAGTGGGGCAAAAACAAATTACTAGTTGGCTGCACATTAAGTGAGCACGGTCCATCCTGTGCACTGAATGAGGAGGTCCTGTGGCAACAACAGCATATGGTCACTTAATTAAAGAATGTATCTTACTATATCTGTACAAGGAGGCTGAATAAAGATTACACGGGCAGCCTTAATTCTGGCATTTCCTAACTTTTGAGTGCTTGCCTTGGCAACCTTCAGAATGTTATTTTTCACATGGTTTTTGCTGTAACAGAGTGGTATAGCTTCTTCCCATAATACCAATATAACTGCATCCACACTAGGAGTTGTATCACTAACTATAACAGTAGGAAACCAACACAGTTACAGCGGTACAAAAACTGTGTGCAGACCAGCCCTTAGATTTTAACCTGGAGCCATGGCAGTCATTTGCTATGCACAGAGGAAACAAATTGGAAGGAACATTAGACAGAGAGTGCTCAGTCTCCATGGCCCACTCGGGCCATCTCTCCTGAAACCGCCAATAAGGGTGTAAAAGTAGCAAGTGAGTGTTTTTTTTTAATTGCAGCCCCCGTCCACTAAGGTCTGGACTGAAACCCATTTCTCACAGACCACCAAAAACCCATCAGAGGGCCCTATCTTTCAGACACTACCAGCCGGGGCAGGATGCAAACAAGTAACTTAGATACGGGAACTCTATTATTGCCTATTATTGATCACATGAACTATCTAACCCTCTCAGATTTCCCCCCTCAAAGTTAAGACAGAAAAATGATCCACCTGGGGAGAGATCTAAGGCAGCATCGCCACTGGGAGTTTAGGCATTGGAATCATCCATGATGCTCTATCACTGAGAGGTTTCAGAGGCTGTTAGACAGCTTTTGTAAATGAAATCTCATTTCATGCAGGGGTCTGGACTAAGTGACCTGGAAAGTTTCTTCCATCCTTTAGATTTATGATATTCTTGAACACCATTACTGTCATGTCCATTTTACCACAGTAGTTTCTCACTTCGGTGTATAGTAACTCAGATAAATAGGGGAGATATCTGAAGCACACTTTAAACAACAACAACAACAAAATATCTCAGCAGTGGCCTCATATCAATGTGCGTTAATACAAAAAGTAGCACTATACATCAAATTCTAAATACTCCTCGTCTTCCTTACAATATTCTTGCAAGCAAGGCCATATGAGGATTTTATTAGAAAATAAGAGACAATCTTTCCCTGATGGCAAGACCCTCATCAGATATGCTCACTAACAGCTGCTCTCTGGTACAGAAGTTCTTAAGGGTTCTGCTAACAAGATTTTTATTTTTCTTTAAATTTTTCTGAAAAGACAAACAGATGGTATATAAGCTTCTGGTTATAACTTCTCAGAAAATGAAGGGATCAGCTAATAAAACCTTCCCAACCACCATTTAAAACATCTCCAAGTGAAAAGTTATTTAAATTAAGTCCAAGTACAGAGAAGATATCTGTTGGTGGAAAAAAAGCTTTGATAAGGAGGCACTGACTCCAAGGACTGGATCTCACCACACCTTTGAGGAGGAATTGATAATGTAGACAGATCAGGACTACCAATCTTTTTATGGTTTTCATTTGGAAGGGGACTGAATATAATCTGATTACTGATAATTTAGCTCCACGTAAAAGGCGGTTGAGTAAGCGGAGCTAGAAAAGTTTTTTTAAATTAACATTTAAGTATAATATCTAATCAGTGACCAAGGGTTTTGGACTGACAGGGAGAAGAAAAAGGGTCACTTGCATCCTGGGGGCCCTGAACTCAGAAAAATAAAGCTGGGATGTTTCCAAAACGACAACACTATCCCCACTCTGGAAAGTTCACACAGCTCAGCTTGGTCGTTCTATTGAAGCATCTGAAATAGCAAGGGGGAAGGGAATCAAGGTTTTGGGCTGGACTGAGAGGGACTGTAAAATGCCTCTGATGTATGGCACAATGCCCAGGCAGCTGCTGCACAAATGCCAGAAGTGGGACCTTCCACTGCTTCAGATGGATCCCTCTTAACGTTTTGAATTACAGATGGATACCTCACTTTATGGGATTCTGTTGGAACACAGGAATGCAGAGACTGCTGCCACATGTGTCCTTATCATTCTAGTTTGAAGCCCCTGGTGGGAAAATGGTAGGTAAGTAGGTCTAAAATAATGGCTAAGGAGTGTGTTTTAGCATCTTCATATTTGGGGTTGCAGAAATTAATTCTTTCTGCTACTTCAGACACAACAGCCGGTTCCTGTTAATCTATTAAATGCAAAAAAACCCAACATCAATGCAGCAGTAAGACTGAACCGGGGGGGGGGGGGGGGGGGTGTCTTTTGTTTTAAAGATAGAAAGTAGAGAAGTTAAGGTTCTAGAGCAACACAATATTAATCAGGAATTGTGCAAGTTAAAGTACACAACCTTACAGGTTATCTGCAATTTTTTTTAAAGTGCGTTATGCCTCGTTTTGCTTCTTTATGATGTAAATAAGACAAGCTTGGACTTTTGGGTTTTGATTTTTAAATGTTTTACTTTCTTAATACTTTAGAAATAGCAGGAAGGTAAAGTCTGATATTCCCTGTTTTGCTGGAAACCTTTCTTGGATGACTCCCTTTAATTTAACAAAAATTTATTTTCTCCCAATGTTTTAAAGCATTTGCATTAAGTAGGTGTTAAAAACAGAGTGTACAGCTTTTTAAACAGCCTGAATTAAAAAACCCTCTTCCTAATTTAACTAAATTTCAACTTCTTTAGTACACTACCCGTTCTCTACTGATCAAAAGATTCTTGCAAGGTAGAAAATAACTGAATTTCTAATGTAAAAAATCAGGGAGAAAAAAAATCTAAAGGCTTTCAAGCCTTCTTTATACATCATAAACCAAGAAAATGTACACAAACATGATTTTCCTCCCCTTTGCAGGTCCCCTTTAACATAGCATTGACATAGTTTGTAAATTCTATTGACTGATTGTGTTCAAGAAAAAGAGAACAAAATTGTCTATGAAGAATTCAACACAGTTCCAATAAAGCTTTCAAGCTTACACAGCTCACTGAAATGAATGAGGCTGGAGAGGGGTGGAGTCCTACCTTTCACCACAGCTACTGTTGACTGGAAATAGTTTGCAAGGCTGGGTTAACAGGGCAGCAGCACATCTGTTTATCTCACAACTGAAAAAGATAATTTTTTTTTCTAAACAAAAGCTCAGAGTTTACTGAATGCAGCAAATGAGAAAAAATCTGGGGATCAGTATGAGAGAATGTTAGGCAGGGGTTACGATAAACTGCTTGCAACTTTAACTAGAATGTTTGCTACCAAACCCTATCAAATACCACATTTATCTTTTGAGAAAGTAGGTATTCCTCTGGTCGATGTAATGCCAATCTGGAAAGATTACTTTTAGAGGTCTGGTAAACTCACTGCAATATACCATAAAATAGTAAAAATGGCACTCAGAGCCTTTTCCCCTTCTTTAATGCTTTAAAGGAAAGGTACAAAGAAAGTCCACACCAACACTCATATTGGTAGGTGGGTGGGACAGTGTGGAAGGAGGCAATTTCCTCTCATGCTTTTCGCTTGGCACACTACTTGCACTCAGGGCTACCCTGATCTTTAATATGGAGGTGTTGCCCAGGGAACCCACAGGCCTCACATGTAGTGTTTGATCTTCACTGGAGTTGCCAGGGCAACTCCCCCACCTGCACCTTGCTCCACCTTCTGTGTACGATGTACACACACAAGGCTTCTGATTGATCACCAATGTGGATCTTGACTGAACAAGATTTGGGCACCCTCTGAGCTCCATTAAAAAAACCTCCTGTTCTGCAGGAGTGATTTGAGAGGAAGTTCTTGTGGCTGCTGCACTGGGCTAGACCTCATGAGATCCGGGGCGTACTCCTCATTCACTGTGACCTCATGCAAGTCACTTACTCCCTCTGTGCCTTGTTTCCTCACCTGTAAAACAGGGATAATGATACTTCCTTTGCCCCACCTCTTGTCTGCCTTGTCAATTTAGTCTGCAAGGTCTTTGGGACAAGGACTCTCTCGGATGGCTTGTCTTCACTGCAAAGTTAACTCGGGCTCTTACTTGCGTACACTGCCCTTCATCTGGCTCTCATGCACTCACGAAAGCCCTGGGTCTATAGGCTAAAATCCAATTGCTGCTTACAAGCGGGCTGATAACTGCCCATTTTACAGTAAGGACTCAGGCTAAACCACTCAAGGGCCAACAGTCCTCCAGTACCTTCCCACAATTCCCCCCTAACCCCCCCCCCCTTCCCGGTGTGGCCAGAAGGAGAGACAAATTCTCCCACGATTCACTGGGAAATAATCAGAGCAGCTCAGCTTACTGCCCCACAAAGAATCCTGGGATGGGCCCCAGAGATCCTAGCAGCAAACACAGGTGAGTGGCGCACCAGTGTGGACACAGTTCAGTGGACATATTCGAGTCTGGCTCTGCAGTGTGGCCACTCACAACCAAGTGCCAGTCTCCCGGGTTAATTCTACAGTGAAGACATACCGTAAGGTATGCATGTACAGTGCCTAGTATTGGGGGCCAATGATTTTTGTTGATGCCTTTAGGCACTAGTATGCTATAAATAAATGTTTTATTCCCAACCAAAAAAAATACTAACACTAAGCATAACAAACAATAGTCGATTGTGTCATCTGTCATTTCAGGCCAGATAAGTGTTCAGTGACTCAGATCGGAAAGTACAAAAAGGCAGCAGCAACAGGAATTTTACCCAATCTCGATTTTCCTTTTGGTTATTTCATCACGTAGGGAAACATTATTAGAAGAAGAAGAAACCGCTGAGAGCACTACTGACAACTGCTCCCAAATCCTCTGTTGTGATCCATCACTTGACAGCACCTCATCTTCTTGTGCAGTTTTTTTTAAAATAACATAGCTGTACGCTGAACAAAAGGCGCAACTAATATTCACTCATTCATTTTATTAAATTCTTCTGCCTAGTCAGCACCCTATAATCATTTTAATATATGGGATGTGGCAGTTCAAAATAAAAGTCTTCAATTTATTCTAAGTTACAGCTTGTTGGGCATAAATCACACAGTGCTGGATATTCTGCATGATAATGGGACTTAGAAAACTACCAATTCTTGATCCTAGCTTGTACTGCACACTAAACGGTTGGAGATTTATTTAGCACATTTATAACATCCCAGTTGGCTGGCAGTGTGGGAATAAAATCAATACAAAACATTACAATCAAAAATAAGATCCAGCTAGCCCAAACGGGCTACCAACCAGAAAATGAGGATCTGCACAAAGGTAACTAATGCTGCCAACTCTTGCAATTTTACCATGAGCCTCGCAATATCTGGCTTTGTTTTAAAGCCTCGGCTCCTGGAATCTATGTGATTACCATCTCAGCTTTAATTTAAAAATAAAAGTTTCTAGCCCTCAAGCAAACCAGGACTCAATCAGCACATATTTTTCTAACAGGTGCCAACTGATCTGGGGTGGGAGGGACAGCGCTCTGTACAAGACAGTTTCTGCATCAACAAGCTTGCCATCTAACTCAACAGACAACACTGGGCGTCCCAAAGGATGGTGCTAGCTAGGAGTTTGGGAACTAAATTCTGGCCCCATTGATTTCAATGGAAAAACTTCCATTGACTTCCTGATGAGTCAAGCTTTAACCATGTGAGTTTTATTGACACAAATTAGCATGTGTTGGCCTTGTGGAAGAAGTGAAACTTCAAAGGTATTTTAATGAAGGTAGTGGCAGATGGCTGCCACTTTTACAATAAGTGTTCTAGAGTTCTCCTGGTCCTATTCCATCACAGGATTCATATTAGGGTGACCAGATGTCCCGATTTTATAGGGACAGTCCCGATATTTGGGACTTTTTCTTATATAGGTTCCTATTACCCCCCACCCTCTGTCCCGATTTTTCACACTTGCTATGTGGTCACCCTAATTCATATACAAACACAAGCTCTGATTTGGAGTGGGAAGCATATTACCTTCAATACTTTGAGAACTTTGTCCTACAAGTTATTAAGCAGTTTAAAGAATAGACGTTATGGATACAAGTTGGATCACTCTCCAACAGACACTGGGATTATTTATTTCTTTGTAAATTTTTTCATACATTTATGAAACCTCAGTTAAAATATTTTTAGAAAACTAGCTAGCACAACATACAATATCAATTGTGCAGCTAGTAATCACATGCAGACATTATCAATATTTCAACTTAAAAATGTGTTAAAAAACAAAACATCTTATAAAAAGAGCGGTAAAGGTCAGAAATTGTTATTGGCACAACTATGGTTATTAAAGGCCAAAATTAACTTATTTGTTTAAAGCTAGGCACAAAAGTTCATATTTAAGCTTGATTTCCAAAGATGCCAAGTATTCGCAATTCTCACTGAAATCATCTCCCAAAAGATGCTAAAATATGGATTCAGGTGCCAAACTTTAGGCACAAATGTTCTAAAATGTTGGCTTCAATTGCAGATCAGTTGATATAATTCCACATTCCAGCTATCTGAACCAAAAAGAAACTATATGAAATAAATCTAGAAATATGAGAGAAAACAGGACTGAATATTGTGAATTTTGTCACAGAAAACTGAGGGGGGGGAAACTGTTAAATTCAGGCTTCCGATCACACCTCTGGCTTTAATGTTTACTACTAACACTGCAAATATTTCATATTCAGACTCAAGTGGACAGCTCTTTTAAAAAATAAGAAGAGAGATTTAGCACTATAAAAATTAAAGGTGAAATGCTGGCTCCACTGAAGCGAACGGGATTTTTGCCACTGACTTCAACAGAGTCAGGATTAAGATTTCAAACCACACTACATGTGCTTGAATTCATTGGACTCAAACATTACACAGGAAGGAAAGCCAGAAGAAACTAGTGATCCAGTGATCAAACTTAGTTTAATATAAAATATTAGTGGGAGAAACCATTTTAATTTATAACACACACTGTGATCAAGTGACAAGGCATCGCTTTAAAAAGGGGGAGGGAAAGGCACATTTAACACACACTCCTCTTGTCGATCCAAATGAGATGAATCCATCATCACATTCTAGGGGTTGATTATTCTTAGAGGTTTTCTAAAGCTGAAAATAAAAGGGGGCACTAATGTTCATGAGGGTGACAGAAAACCTAGCAGAGTAAGAAATTTTAGACAGAGTTATTTACAGATATTTTCCTGTGAGAAAAGAATGGAAAGAATGTAGCTGGGACCATTAACAAATCCACTAGAACACTGGTCTGTGCATTATAGTCAGTAGATTTGGTGAAGGGGGATGGTGGGAGTAGAAATCCAAACTTTAGCCTGTAATCAGAAAAATCCTGCTTTAGAAATTTGAACCAGCAGCTAGAAACATGTAACATAATATAGAACCCTCCTTAAAGGTACCCAACCTCCACAGGCATTAGAAACAAGAGAGTGCTTATACTGTGTATGTGAGGTCTATGACTGCAGCCAATGAAGGATTGAAAATTTAGCTGAAATAAAGCCAGAGATACTAAATCCTTTTATTACCCTGCAGGGACCTATTCACAAAGAAATGACATGAACAAAATCTGGGTTTCCTTACTTTTTTTGTGTGAATGGTGCCGCATTTCATGTGTGCAATTCATCAATAAAAAATGTTGACAGGACAGAAGTTTAAATATATGCACACCGTTAAACAGAACAATTAAGATTAAAAATCAAATAAAAATGGCCTAAAGTGACATTTTGGGTGAATTCTCTAGACCTATTTCTGGAGATCTGGGTTCAAATGCAGTAATGGCATAGTATAGTTTACCTTTTGTATGGCATTTGATATGGTTCTGCAGAGTGTTCTCATGGGGTAACTAGAGAAATGTGTATGCAACGGAAGTACTATAAAATGGGTATACAATAAAAAAAACAGAGAAGCTATTAATGGTTCAGTGTCAACTAAGAGGAAGTATCTAAGGAGGTACCACAGGGGATCCATTTCCAGTCCAGTGAATAGTCAATGATGTAATTGTCATCCAAGAGAATGGAATGGGGAATATATAAGAAAGATCTGGGGTTGATACAAGGTTGGGAGGGACTGCTAGTCTTTGGGAAGAGACGGTTAACCCTTTCCCTGCTGCTTAGCCTACCAGCTACATGCAGGCACAGAAAAGCTCTTCCATTACTTCCCAGTACGCCAGGTATGTCACTCTCTAGTGCTGATGTCCCACTATAATATCAAGGCTGCCAAACACAGCACGCCACCCAGAAGCTGCCACAGAGTTCAGCCAGAGAAAAGCTTAAATATAAACTAACTATGACAAACTGGAGAAAAATGGGCTGAAACTGAAAAAGAAAAAAAAAAGACAACTTGAACAGTGGGATTTGGGATTAATAGTTATTGGAGAATATTGGTTTGACAGTCAGTCGATAGGAATCAACAATGAGACTTGTGAAAAAAGGGCATTTGTCATACTGAACTGTAGCAACAGAAGTACCAATGTGTAAAGCAAGCCAGGTAATTATTCCTCTCTCAACAGCACCAAATTAGATGTCAATTGCAGTGATGAGTTAGTTTAGGTGCCACTTGTTTCAAGACTGCCTTCCCAGATGCAAGAAGTTTTCAGCTTACTTTGTGGGAAAGATCAATCATACCTACTACAGCTTCAGACCCCCAGAATCCAATGCTGGGAAATAAATAAGCCTCTTTAACCAAATGCGGACAAATCATGCAGCCAGCACTGAAGAAATACCTGCCATTCACTTCTGGATCAGACCTTTGCCTCTCATGTCTAGTGAAAGCGAATAAGAAACAACTAGGTCCATTAGCGAAAGAGATCAACCACCATTCCTTCACAGAGCGCTGCCTCCCACTCATACTGGAAGAGTCAGTAGGGTGCAAGCCTCCCCTCCCCCCCCCCCCCCCCCCCCCAGTACTGCTTAGGACTCCATAATGGGGGGTATCATCTAGAGCCCTTATAAAACAGGGACCACCCAGGGCCTCATATGGGTGGACTCCCCCCTAGGGTTTTATGATGGGGGGGACCCCCAGGCCATTATAATCAAAAGGGTCAACTTAGGGCCCTTATAATGGGTGGGCTCAACAGCCCTTATAATGGGGGATACTGCTAAGGCCCTATAATGGAGGGCACCCACCCCAGGTATTACCATTAAAGGGGAACACACACAGGTCTTATAATGGGGGAATCCCCAGCATCCTAGAATGGAAAGAGACTTGCTAAAGGCCCAGCTCCCCTTCAAGAAAACAGCGCTCAGTGTAAGTGACACTGTCAGCTACTGTTCTCTCTATAGTTCCTTTTCTAGGCAAAGTGAATTTAATTTATTAAAGTTGGTACTGTGCTGTCTCCAACAGCACCCGACCTCCTTCAGTATCCTAGTAAAGATAATCTAGGCATGGCCCAACTCCTAAATAAATACTTTGCCTCAGTTTTTAATAAGGGTAATGAGCTTAGGGGGAGTGGCTACAGTGGCTAGTGGTAACAAGAATGCGAATTGCCACATCAGAGGTGGAAATCAAATTCAGCTTAATGGGACCAAATCAGGGGGCCTGGATAACCTTCATCCAAAAATATTAAAGAAACTGGCACATGAAATTGCAAAACCAATAACAAGAATTTTTAATGAATTTGTAAACTCAGCGGTTGTACCCTATCACTGGAAAATTGCTAATATAGTTCCTATTTTTTAAGAACGAAGGGGAAAAAGGGATCCCGGAAACTACAGACCTCTTAGTTTGACCTCAACTGTATGCAAGGTCTTGGAACAAATTCCAAAGAGGAAGTAGCTATGGACAGAGAGGTAAACGGTAACTGGGATAAAATACAACATGGTTTTACAAAAGGTAGATCATTCCAGACCAATCTGATCTCATTTTTTGAGAAGATAACTGATTTTCTAGACAAAGGAAATGCAGTGGATCTAATCTACCTGGATTTTAGTAGGGCATTTGATACAGTTTCACAAAGGAAATTATTAGTTAAATTGGAGAAGATGAGGATTAATACAAGAATTGAAAGGTGGGTAAGGAACTGGTTAAAGGGGATACTACATGGGTCATACTGAAAGGTGAACTGTAAGGCAAAAGGGAGGTTACTAGTGGAGTTCCTCAGGGATCAGTCTTAGGGCCAATCTTATTTAACGTTTTCAATATTGACCTTGGCACAAAAAGTGGCAGTGTGTTAATAAAATCTGCAGATGACACAAAGTTGGGAGGTACTACCAATACAGAGGAGGACCAAAATATCTTACTAGAAAAGGTGAATGACCTTGAAAAGTGTAGTAACATAAATGGGATGAAATTTAATACTGCAAAGTCATACGCTTAGGGATTAACAACAAGATTTTTTACTATAAGCTGGGGACATATCAGTTGAAAGTGACAGAGGAAGAGAAAGACCTGGGTGTACTGGCTGATCACAGGATGACTGAAAGCACCGCAGCCATTTAGAAGGCTAACGCAATCCCAGGATGAATCAGGCAAGGTTGTTCTAGTAGAGATGGGGAAGTGTTATTACCCTTATACAAGTCACTGGGGAGATCTTATCTGAAATACTTTGTGCAATTCTGGTCTCCCATTTTTAAGGAAGATTAATTAAAATTGAAACAGGTGCAGTGAAGGGCTACCAATATGATCAGAGGACTGGAGACCCTCCCTTATGAGAGGACACTGAGGACTTGTCTACACGACACAGTTATGTCGACAAAAGTCAGGTTTCGTCAACAAAATAGTGGAAGTGTACACACAATGCTCCTTCTGTCAACAAAATTCTGCTTTGCCAACAAAATAAAACCACGTCAACGAGAGGCGTATAGCTTTTTGCGGCAAAGTGAGATCGACAAAGTATCTGTGTAGACACCATGCTTGGTTACATCATGGTAAATGGCCTCCAGGAGGTGACCCACAATGTCCATCCTGACCGCTCTGGTCAGCAGTTTGAACTTCACTGCCCTGCACCCAAGTACACAGGCATCCTCCTCTCCCCATTTGAAAGTCCAGAAGGCAAGGGAAGCAAACCGTCACTCTGGTGCTGCACCAAAGACCTGCGGCTTCTATAAGGAGCTGGACGCCATCCTTGGTGGTGCCCCACCTCCACTGCCAAGAGCCCCATGGATACTTTGGCGGGCCTGGAGACAGCGGACAATGGAGTCAACCCTGAGGCCAAAGTCATGGATGAGGAGATTGAGTTGGAAGACAATGTGGAGCATGTGGCAAGGTCGTCTGGTGGCGCAGCAAGTCAGAAACTCTTCTCCACTCCGGAGGGGTCTAGCCAGTCTCAGCAGTCCATCTCTGGCATGCATGATGCAGGAGAGAAGAGCCCTGGTAAGTGATCTTTTTGAGTTGATGCTGCTCAGTTATATGAGGTAGAGCTGTCCTTTGCTCTGTATATTCTAGAAGTGGGTGAAGGGATAGAAAAACTAGGTGTTTTTGAGTGTGCGCCACATTCCTCTGTGCAGCTAAGCAGTGCGGTGGAACAGTGTGTTAATGCACACCGAGATTTCACGGGAATCCTCCAGAGAGATCTCTAGGAAACTTTCCTGGAGGTACTTGCCGATCCTCTACCAAAGGTTCCTTGGCAGAGCTGCTTTGTAGGAAATTTTCCTGCTTTGTAGCTGCTTCCCAGTTGTAGGAAATTTTCCTGCGCCAATCACTAGTGCAGGGACCAAAGTGGTACACGGGCAAGCAGCATAGGGACTGAAGCCACACACGTGCAGGAGATGCACCCTGGCATACTTGCATCTGTTTTAAGGAGCAGGAGTGAGATACCTGCTTCAATGACCCTCGTCTGTGGGAAACGGTGGCAGAATTTACAATACTGTCCCTACTCACCTTCAGTGATTACCTTAAAAAGCCACTTAGACACTTTGCCACATCTTGTGACCCAACCCCCTGCCCTGGTGGCAAGTTAACAAAGCACGGCAGAGTACTGTATAGAAAGACACATTATTTGTACTCATTGTCAAATGAGTTGTACACTCCCTGATTTGAATAGCACCACATTGTACCCTTTAGTAGCCCTGGTATCTGGCTGCTCAAATTCAGGAGCCAGGTGATCCGCTTCTGCGCTCCACCCCAGGAGAAACTTTTCACCCTTAGCTTCACAAATATTATGGAGGCCACAGCAGACTGCTATGACCATGGGAATATTTTCCTCATTTTAGGACTAATCTGCCACAAAGGCAGCATCAGCATGCTTTTAATCTGCCAAAGGCACATTCTAGGGTCATTCTCCACCTGCTCAACCTATTGTCAAGCAACTTGCTGCTGTCCAGGTTTCCCATGTAAGGCTTCAGCCAGGGGAGTAAGGGGTACACTGGGTCTCCCAGGATCACTATGGGCATTTCAGTATCCCCCACAGGAATCTTGGTCTGGTCTCTGCTAGGAGCTTTCTGTACTGGACAGGATACCTGCAGATGCATGCGTCATGTACCTTTTCAGACCACCCCGTGTTGATGTCAGTGAAATGCCCACGGTGATCCACAAGCGCTTTCAATACCATGGAGTACATCAATAAAAAGAGGTACTTCTCTATCTCAAGATGGTCCAGGGCCAAAACTGGAATATGCCCCGCTGCAGTGAGGGAATCCCCTTGCCGCAAAGCCCTCCAATATTTCACACACATTTCCCAGAGTAACAATCCTTCTTGGCAGGATGTGATTAATAGCTCTGCACACTTGCATTACCACAGCCCCAACGGTGGACTTCCTGACTCCAAAGTGATTCGAGACAGACCGATGGCAGTCTGGAATCGCCAGCTTCTACACAGAAATTGCCATGCACTTCTCCACCAAGAGGGCAGCTCTTATTTTGGTAACCTTGCACCACAGTGCTGGGGCGAGCTCCGCACACAGTTCCAGGAAGATGGCTTTCCACATCCGAAAGTTCTGCAGCCACTGTTTGTCATCCCACACCTGCATAATGATGCGATCCCACCATTCAGGGTTTGTTTCCTGAGCCCAAAACAACAGTTCACCGTGTTCAGCTGCTCCATGAATGCCAAAAGTAATCTGGTGATGTTTCTTTCCATGCACATAGCAGGTCAGGCAACTCTGATTCCTGTTCAGATTGGGAATTCATGATATACTGCATGACCATCCACGATGTATTCATAACAATGACCACAACAGAAGTGCAAGATACGTCCTTTCAGACAGAGATGGCAGGCACACAGTAAACAGTGGCCATTGAAAAATGCCACAAAATGCAGTCGGAAGCCCATGGAATGCTGGGACGGAAACAAATTGCATCATGGGATGTTGAACCTGCACCCATGGTGCGCTGTGATCCGTTCTGCCTTCCCACAACCCCTAACTGCAGAAGGTGGTGAGTAGCACAGTGGGATAGCTAACCACAGTACACTGCTCTCACTGTTGATGCTAGAGTACCATCTGTGGACAAGCTCCACCAACAGAAGGAGCATTATGTGAATATGCACAAGCAATGTGATTATACCAGTTTTGGATCGTCAGCGTAACTTACGTCGACAAAACTGTGTAGTGTAGACAAGGCCTTAAGGAACTTGGCTTGGTTAGTCTAACCAAATGAAGACTAATGGGAGAAATGATTGCTCTCTATAAAAACATCAGAGGGATAAACACCAGAGAGGGAGAGGAGTTATTTAAGTTAAGGGCCAGTGTTGGCACAAGAACAAATGAATGTAAACTGGCCATCAACAAGTTTAGGCTTGAAATAAGAAAGTGGTTTCTAACCATCAGAGGAGTGAAGTTTTTTGAAGTTCTGGAACAGTCTTCCAAGGGGAGAAGTGAAGGGCAAAAAACCTAACTGGCTTCAAGACTGAGCTTGATAAGTTTATGGAAGCAATGGTATGAGATTGCTTACAGCAGCATGTGGCCCATTTGAGACTGCTAGTAGCAAATATTTCCAATGGTCGGAGATGGGACACTAGAGGGGAAGGGCTCAGAGTTACTAGAGAGAATTCTTTCCCAGGGGTCTGGCTGGTGGGTCTCGTCAACATGCTCAGGATCTAACCGATCGCCATATTTGGGGTCAGGAAATTTTTTTCCCTGGGTCAGATTGGCCGAGACCCTGGGGTTTTTTGTCTTCCTCTGCAGCGTAGGTCACGGGTCACTTGCTGGTCTAAACTAGAGCAAATGCTGGATTTTCTGTAAGTTGAAGTCTTTAAACCATGATTTGAGGACTTCCGTAATTCAGCCAGAGGTTATTGGTTTATTACAGGAGTGGGTGGGTGAGGTTCTGCGACCTGTGATGTGCAGGAGGTCAGACTAGATGACGATGATGGTCCTTTCTGCCTTAAAGTCTATGAGACTGTGGAATAACCCTTACTGGAGATATTCAAGATGGGAATTAGACATTCTTCTACCAGACACAATTTAAGGATAACCAACTCAATCTTGTCCATTGTGCAGGATAGACGAAAGACTCTTACAATGGATTGCATATGTTAAAGTAGCACCCACACTCGTACAGAATTTGGCATGACTGGCAATCTTTGCTCAGAAATTACTCAAAACTGTAAAAGGAGGGCGGGCTTGAAGTACAGCTGTATAAAAGTTCCATCTTGGAATAGCAGGGGATCCTGCAGGTCTGGAGTACAACGCACTGTTCCAGCCGAGAGGGGAGCCCAGGACTGGAATAGCAGGGGGGCTGCAGGGCAGGACTGAGGGCATGGGCAGAGTTCCATGCATGTGAAGCTTGCTCTAAACCAGATTTTTAAACATACTCACGCAAACATAAATCAATCATGTAAGAAAAATCTAAATTAAAGTTGAAAAACACTAAATAGGCAGAGATAACTTGTTTGGAAACACTTTTGGGATCAGACACCTAATAACTGGCACAACAGTGACATGGTACTAAAACTGCCAAAAGAAATAAATAAGCTGGCATCTAGTGTTAAATCTGACACTGATAAGGCCAGTGACATTTGAAGAGGACAGCATGAGACAATAAAAACTTAACCACTTGCTGCCAGCAAGTCTGCAAATCTCACCATCCGCATTTCTGTGTCATGCCAAGAAATCCAGCCCTCTGGAATTCAGAGTTGTAAGCACTTTTTTTCTTTTTTTTTTTTTTTTTGCTGGAGGTCACCTAGCAATAATACACATGAAATACACACAAATGAAATTCTCCTTAAAACAGAGAGGTCTCTGATGCTAATGGGAAATGTGGTATTTGGAGAGTTGATGAAATTGCAACAGCTGTTGCATGGGGGAAAAGAGAAGAGTGAAATGCTGGAGCCACCCTAACAGCTGGACCTAAGGAACAGCCCAAGAAGAGGGATATCTTGGAAGTTCTCACACACCTCTTCTCCCCGCAACCCCAACTCCCCTTTTTCCTCCAATTTATTTAAATTTTAGCTTACAGACAAAAAGAATAAAAGGTATAAATAGAACAGCCTACATTTTTTCTCATCCACCCAGGCAACTCATCATCCATTAGATCACAAATCCTCCCATGTATAATCTTAAACATTATGAAAACCTCACTATAGACAGTTAAACGCACAGAAGGCTAATAAATACAAATATAAATCAATGACATCAGTCAGAGACATCTGCACCAGAAGATTTTGCAGCTCCCCAAAAATAAGGAACAAAATTCAAATAGAAACTAAAGAAAAAAACCCACCAACCACATACCTACACATTTCAGCAGCATTTAAAATCAATCCATCCTGTATAGAGGTGATTGGTAGCTGATGGCCAGTGTCTGCTTATTCAGTTTCTTTTAGATCACAACTAGGAGCCAAATCAAATATTCACTTCACTCTCAAATTCCGTAAGGATCAGTAACATTGATGCTTGGACAGAATATACCAGGGACCAGAGCAAGATTAAGGCATGGACCGTGCTGGCAACTCTTGTGATTTTATCCCGAGTCTTGGAATATTGGGTATTTTTCTTAAAGCCCCAAGTCTTGGAGCTGTGAGAGTCACAGCTTTCATTTAAATAAAAGTTTCTAGCCCACACAATTGTGAAGAAAATCTTGAAAGTGAGAACCCAAAAGGTTCAAAAGCCAGAGGGCAAATAAAAAGAACCCAAAAACTCATGATTTTGGGGAGGGGGTACTGACTAACAGTTTTTGAGCACTTGAGGTTGGCATTACTGCATAGGCACTACGGGAAATCCATTTGAGCAAGCTTAACTGTAATATACTTTTTGTGTGTGTGTGTGTTTTTTAAAACACATCTCACATGTTGCAAGGATTATGAACTGTCACTCAACGTCAAATTCAGATCAGACACCCTTGTTTGGAATAATGAGAGAAAGTGGACTGCTACCAGGTGTGTAAGAGTGCAGGGAGATTAAACTGCAGGAGAGTTCTGGAACAAAGGACTATGAAATATATGTCCTACAAGGGGGGAGCGTCTCAGAGCCTGGGCTCCAGCCCAAGACCAAACATCTACACTGCAATTTTATAACCCCGCAGCCCAAGCCCCACCAGCCCGAGCCAGCTGACCTGGGCCAACGATGGGCATTTGACTGCAGTGTAAACATACCCTGTGTGTTCTGGATGTCACCCACAATAGCAGTTTTTAAAAATATGCATTTAAGTGGTTTTACCTTTATTTACTATTAAGAGTTCCCTTGTGCATGTTTATAAAATCAGCAAAGCATGACAGCTCCTTGAGGAACAATGTATATAAACCACCCCAGTGATGATGCACTGTTTGTTGTTTGGTCTGGGAGTATGGGGAGTACAGTGCATATTTTCTACTAGCACCCTTTTTTAAATTAAATAAGTTTCCAGACGATGCCATCCTGCCATGAATATATTTTTTATGCTAAATGAACAGATATAACATCCCTTTTGTTTGGACAATTGTACGTTCCTGTCCTAAATAACGGGTTGGTGGGGAAGAGAGCTGGTCTCACTCAGAGAAAGAACGAGTTTAATGAGTCATGAAGGTGCACAGTGTGAAATTTTTCCAGTCTAAAGATCACAAAATGAGGCCCCAACCAGGCCACTAGCTCACACAATACAATTTCCTTTTGTTTAGTATCTTATACAAACTGCATCCCAAAACACTTCATGGAGTTAAATAATGGGAGGGACAACAAGAGGCACAGGCAATGGAGGAAAGGCAGCTTTCAGCGGAGATGTGAAATGAGAT
Organism: Malaclemys terrapin pileata; assembly: GCF_027887155.1. Classification (NCBI taxonomy): domain Eukaryota; kingdom Metazoa; phylum Chordata; order Testudines; family Emydidae; genus Malaclemys; species Malaclemys terrapin. The sequence continues at coordinate 134,280,264 of NC_071505.1, forward strand.
GGACGTTCAATGAGACAGAGGTTATTCTGAATGGCAGGGGTGAAGAAGAGAAGGCTCTTACACTGGTAGTAGTGAGATTGTGCTAAGGGCCTCAGAGGTGGCCAGTGCTAGATTGCCCGGGGGAGCAGAGAATGGAGTACAGAAAGAAGGTTCATGAAACAGGCTGGAGCAAGGCCCTGCTGGACAGGTTCCTGAAACGAACCGGGGACTGTTACAGGTGTCTGAGAATTTGGGGCTAATGAGGGGTAGTTAACACAGCTATGCCAGTAGCTTATTAATGGGAACAGGGAGATGCTAACCTCTGTCAAAGGCCGTCCGCTAGCATTTAGTCAGTGCTGTCAGAAGTGACAGATTTTTTTATTTTGTCCTTCACTGAACATCTACTTTATTCTAAATCTACTAACCTGATTGTTATATAAAATTTTAAATGAAAAATACTTCTGTATAGTGGTTATCTAACCAGCTGCAGCCACAGATCTCAAAGAAGGGTAGCAATTATCATCCCAATTTATACTGGGGAAACTGAGGCACGAGGTGGTGAAGTGACATGTCCAAGGTCACAAAGCAGGTTAGTGACAGTGCCAGGAAAAGTAATTGGGTTTCCTGAGTCTGAATGCAGTTCCCATCCACTGAATCATGCTGCCTTATGTAACCTATGCATTCCGTTTCAGAGAACACCTCTCTCCTCCCAAAACACTAAGCTTCTGTTAAAATTGCCCTCGAAGATTACACTCTGTCATCTCCTCATCTTCCCCACACCTTTAGCTTGCTGACAATATCAATATTAAGATATTACAGCAATAGGTGCCTTAGAAATACTCAAAATAGAGACTGGGCTATCCAATTTTCTTAAGGCAATCAGAAAGGTCTTCTGGCACACTCATGTAACACTTGATGTACACGGGATACAAACACACAGCTGTTACTACACTTAACTTTAAAGATGCATCAGAATCTTGCAATTCGTAATGACCATAAGTGTATTCTGAAACTTTACCCAACTGAGGTGGCTCACTGGCAATCTGCCAGGCTCTGGAGGGGTGGAACTACTTTGCTTAAAATGTATCAGATTGCAGCAGCCCTCATCTTTCATACAGAGGAGAAGAACCCAGAGATTATAAGGGCCGGTATGCAATGCTCCATCTTTATCAGTGACTCTCCACTTGTAACAAAACAGAGCATTATTCTGTAGTCTTAATATGGAGATGCAGCTCCCAGATACTATGGGTCCCAGCATGCAATGCTCCGTTTTGATCGTGTGACCCTGAGTTATGAAATATTTGACAATATTCCACAGCATACCAGTACGTGCAATGCAGTATGTTTTGCAAAAAAACACTTACATCTAAGCTGCTCACTGCAGCACTTTTCCATACAGAATAGAAAATGTGCATTTAGCACATGTGCATTAGCAGGGTTCTACAGCACTTTGTAGAAGCTATTATAGTCTGTGTCTTCCGAATATTGTATTAAGATGAATATTAGGTTATATAAAAGCAAGGAGGTCAAGCAATGAATAGGTCTGTATCTCGATATCTCCTTGATGAAAGGTACGTGATCTAATGGTTAGAGCATGAAATTGGGAAACAAAGGTTCTCTTCCTGGCTACACCAAGGAGGCCGAGGCAGGTCACTGTGCCTCTCTGTGTTTCAAGTTGGAGGTGACTATAAATATCCATCTTTGTAAAGTGCTTTGAGATCTATGGACCTATATCCCAGCAAAGCTCTTGTCCCTTGAGAGGCTGGGATTAAGAGTTCTGCTAGCCAGCGAAGAGAGGAGAGAAAGGGAAGAGAAGGGAAAGGAATGAGAGGCAGCAGTGAAAATGAATCAACATTACTTTAAAAAACTATTTCATTCTCAGCTGTTTGACTGTCACATTTTCATTGGTTCCCCTCCTTTCAAGTAAATGTTAGCAGTTTTCTGCTTCAGCTGTAGGGAGTAAGACGCTGAAGCAGCACCTTTGTTGCTGACAAACAGCTTGAAAATTCTAAACGAATCAGAACCAGAGGATTAGAGGAGCCAATCAGAGCACAGATAGGTGAAGTTCCCTGTATGGCTGAGAACCAGCCACACAGCGATTATGTAAATTGGGGCCTTTCAGCCAGAGGGCAGGGATTTGCATGAGGAAGGAAAAAGCTGTACTGTTATGAATCAGTAACTCAACAGTATCCCGACGCTTTGACTGCCTGAGACAATTCCATTTCAGTACAAGCGTTATTACTTCTTTTATTCATTCTGCCCCCACTCTATAAATTACCCATATCTCCACTCACTCTAAATGCACTCCAACCCGGTTTTCTTTTCTCATTACAGTTCAATATAAAGCAGTTATAAACAGTGTCATGGCCATCTCAGAATCAGCATTTCAATTCCTTTCTTATCGAATACTGGTTCTACCATGTGCCTGGGTTTCCTTTTGTCCCCGATGTATTTACAGGATCGCTCTTTATTTCATTCAACTCTTAGGCTATGCATTTTTATCTCCCCGATTTTGTTTCCACATTCTTTAACGGCTACTTTTCCTAAACTGTAAGGCTATTGCTTCTTTTCCTACCACCATCTTCTGAAATGCATTAATTCCTTTTGTTTATACTGTTACATTAAAGTTACTTATAAATTGACATCCCCACTCAATTATATATTTTCCTGGGTATACAATTTGTTGTTTCACACAGAACATAAAATATCAAGTTCTGTTATCACATGAATCTCATCTTCCACATTTGAGAGAGGTTTAGAGAGGTTCTACTTTTGACATGTATTCCTCTCGAGCCCCTTTATAAAACTTGAAATTAGAATCCCTCAACCTCTTACATCAGCAACACACTCTGCAACATGCCCATCCTGCTCATGTTTTAGTATTATTTTCTTTATTCCTGACAAGCCTACAGCTGACACTATGTTAGCAGCCATAGGCTGAATCAACACCAAAGAACTGAATCCCTGGTAATTAAGCGGGCAGTATGCATTGTTAAGTACTGACTCATACTGTTTTGATTGTAGTTTTGTAAGAAATAAGAGGAATTTTACAGTATTGCCAACTCCCACGATTTTATGGCCAGTATTGTGATATTCAAGGGTTTTCTTAAAGCCCCAACTGTAGGAATCAAATTATTCTCTAAAACTCTCCGCTTTCATTTTTAAAAGTGTCTAACCCTTCTGGTTGCAGAGAAAAGCTTGGAAATGTGAACCCTACAGGTTCAAAACCAAGAGGTAGAGAAAAAGTACCAAAAGTGTATTATTTTTAAAATCTCATAATTCTTCAATACTTATGTTTGGCAAAACTGTGATCATACTGTGAAGACAATCCAAACGATACACTCTGAGCAGCATCTCTTTTCTGTGATATCGGTAGGCACAGTTTGGGAGATTATTATTTTTTTCCAATCTGATCCATGGCTATGGTTTAATGCCTACATGTACAGAACCTAAGTAAGGGCATTACCAGCTCCACCTTCCTGTTCAGTTAGGTTTCCCTTTATTAGAGAGGAAACCTCACCCAAATGGTTGATGACCTTGATGCTTTTCAAGTATCAGGGGGTAGCCGTGTTAGTCTGTATCTACAAAAACAACAAAGAGTCTGGTGGCACCTTAAAGACTAACAGATTTATTTGGGCATAAGCTTTCGTGAGTAAAAACCTCACTTCTTCGGATGCATAGCTATGCATCCGAAGAAGTGAGGTTTTTACTCACGAAAGCTTATGCCCAAATAAATCTGTTAGTCTTTAAGGTGCCACCAGACTCTTTGTTGTTTTTGATTCTTTTCCTAACTTCTGGTAAATGGTAGTCATATTCTCAGCATTTAAGCATCAAGGGACATTTTAAACAAACATTATAAAACTATTTGGATACATTGGTGGTGTCCAGTCAGTTTAAAAACACCCACAAAAGAGCCACTAGTAAAACAAACAGCACAGTGCAGGATATGTGGCAATTAGCAGATCTGGTGAACAGGGAATGTGTTTTTCAAGTGTATCAGAGATCTTTTCATGTTGCTAGCTAACAAGACTAAAAGCCATCCCAGAGTTTCTGTTTTCCCCAGGGATATGCAGGAACCTGCAAGTATCATCTGTGGCTAATTGTCCCATCTTCAAACCCACCTGGTTCGTTATCGGCTACCCTTGGCGACTGCTTGTTTTAGATTATTAGCCGTAATTGCCATTAATATTATATAGTCAGGATCCGAAGACAGGTAAAACTGTAGCTACCAGATTAATATAGTCAAAGAGGTCTTTTCCCCATGAATTATTACAGTAAATTAGAGCCTGTAGGATACCGTGGGGAATGGGAAGTAGAGGCAATTATCCAAATTCAAAACCTAATAAATAATTGAGATTTTAAAGACAGCCTAGTATGTTTAAAAAGAAAAAAGTTAAATATAAAAGAAATCCAGAAAATTGCGTTCCTTGTGCTTTGAAAACCTTTTGGGGCTCTGTTCTCCCTGCCTTCAGTCACTCAGACACTGCAACAGAACAAGAAAGCCCCTGCTGTTTAAAGAGACAATAGCTCACCTGTTAATTTCTGTCCTCCCCTCATCAAGCCTCACACAAATGGTTGTGTCTTTACTCACAGTACCAGGGATGGCTGTAAAAAAGCTGTCAGTAAGGGCAGCCTCACCGAGTAATCACCTCTTCATGCTGCCCACCAGATATATATGTTCCAAAACACTAATGAGCACTTAATATAAAAACCTAGAAAGCAGCTTGAGATGGGAATTTAAGCTACCATGTGAACTACCTGATCACTTTAAAATCCATCTAAATGGTCAATCACGTGGATTGGATTGGTGAAAGGTCTTTACACAAAAAAAGCCAAATAGGCAAGACAAATCTTCCTCTCAGGCTAAAGCCCATTCTCACTAAATACCTAGGAGGACTGAGATAAATAGGTAAATTAAAGTAGCGACAAACTCTTCTTTGTGGAAAACTCCTATAACATTCAATATAGACTAACTAATAGAGATGTAATGGGGTTCTAAAGAAATGACTAAAAACCTCAAGAGTTTAATAGAGAGGATATCCCAGCTACAGAATTCTATGGGTTAACTTAAATACCGTACTGAAAAGAATTTTCTAGGATTTTTCATATGGACTGAACAAGCTGAATGCCCAGTTCAAGACTTAGGTTTTATTATTAATTATTATTATTTAGACTTACAAATGGCAAAATTCTCCTTCCTGGGGAAGTATCTGAGGAAACAGAGAAAATCAAGCTGGTAGTGCTGAATAAAACTAGGAGATACTGGCTTTCCAAATTTTCTCAACAGATACTCAGGCTCCTTTCATCCACAGTGGCCACTTCCCTTGCTCCCTAAAAGAAGGCTTAGGCACCTCACCTTGTAGCATTACAAGATGCAAGGATGTATCATTTACTTAGCAGCTTCTTTCCCCACCCTTTTTGCACTATATCGGGATGGAAAAGACTGAAGATGTTCAGAATTGCCCTGTCTTCCTTTGACAAGCTATTATTGCCCTCCTGACATCCAATTTATGCCATAACAATCCTTTCTTGCAAACCAGGTTAGGATCAAAGGTAGGAAGGCTCATTTCCTATGTAATTCTGTATTTACCTTTGGGATAAACACAGGAGGAGTAAGTATCATCATGACCCTGTCTTTGTGCATTATGCTGCACTGATGTTCCGCTGACAAGTTTTCCCATTCAGATCCTCCTTGCTGAGGTTATGGCAATTAGAAAAGGGACTTGATAGACTGATGGAGGGAAATAAAATGAGAATGAATTGATGGGCTTGAATGTAGGAAATGTCAGAGTGCTAACCAGAATTAGGTTGCCATGGTGGACATTTCTTATTCTTACAGAGGTTTGGAAAGCTTAATTGCCTTTCAGTAACACCACTTCACATGAGAGTGAATGGTTAACTTTTCTGTCTTGCAGAGTACAAATCAGCTGCAGTAGCTAGCTGCAGGATCTTAACAGAGCTGAGACCAAGGCCCAAAGTAATTCTGACCAAGGCCCGGGCTAATTCTGCAATGTAGAAAGTCAGGAACAGACTTTATAAGAACGGCCACAATGGATCAATGGTCCATCTAGCCTAGTATTCTGTCTTCCGACAGTGGCCAATGCTCCCGAGGGAATGAACAGAACAGGGCAATTTTGAGTGATCCATCCCCTGTCGTCCAGTCCCAGCTTCTGGCAGTTGGAGGTTTAGGGACACCTGGAACACAGGCTTACATCTCTGGCCATCCTGGCTAATAGCCATTGATGGATCTATCCCCCACAAACTTATCTAATTCTTTTTTGAACCCAGTTAATACTTTTGGCCTTCACAACATCACCTGGCAATGAGTTCTATAGGATGACTGTGTGTTGTGTGAAGTATTTCTTCAGGTTTGTTTTAAATCTGCTGCCTAATAATTTAAATCAGTTGATCCCTAGTTCGTGTGTTATGCAAAGAGGTAAATAACACTTCCCTATTAACTTTCTCCATACCATTCACAACTTTATAGACCTCTATCATATCCCCCGTTAGCTGTCTCTTTTCTAAGATTAATAGTCCTGGTCTTTTTAGTCTCTCCTTACATGGAAGCTGTTCCATACTCCTAATCATTTTTGTTGCCCTCCTCTGTAACTTCAATTCTAATTATGGCTGTCAAACAATTAAAAAAATTAATTGCGATTAATCACGAGATTTAAAAAATAATCACAATGAATCAGTTTTAATCACACTGTTAAACAATACCACTTAAATATTTCTACATTTTCAAATATATTGATTTCAATTGCAACAGAATACAAAGTGTACGGTGCTCACTTATTATTTATTACAAATATTTGCACTGTAAAAATAATAAACAAAAGAAATAGTATTTTTCAATTCACCTCATACAAGTACTGTAGTGCAATCTCTTTATCGTGAAAGTGCAACCTCCAAATGTAGATTTTATTACATAACTTCACTCAAAAACAAAACAATGTAAAACTTCAGAGCCTACAAATCCACTCAGTCCTACTTCGTGTTCAGCCAATCACAAGAGTGTTGTAAGCAAGACATGAGAAGTAATTCTTCCACTCTACCCTGCACTGATAAAGCCTCAACTGGAGTAATGTATCGAGTTCTGGGTGTCACATTTCAGGAATGATGTGAACAAATTGGAAGAAGTCCACAGAAAAGCTATAAAAATTATTAAAGGTCTAGAAAACATCACTTATTAGGAAAGATTGGGGAAAAATGGGTTTGTTTAGTCTGGAGAAGAGACGACTGAGGGGGGACATGATAACAGTTTTCAAGTACATAAAAGATTGTTACAAGGAGGAAGGAGAAAAATTGTTCTCATTAACCTCTCAGGATAGGACAAGCAATGGGCTTAAATTGCAGCAAGGGAGGTTTAAGTTGGACATCAGGAAAAACTTCCTGTCAGGGTAATTAAGCGCTAGAACAAATTTCCTAGGGAGGTTGCAGAATCTCCGTCATTGGAGGTTATTAAGAACAGATCAGACAAACACTTGTCAGGAATGGTCTATTAGGTAGTCCTGCCTGGAGTGCAGGGGACTGGACTTGATGACCTCTCGAGGTCCCTTCCAGTTCTACACTTCTATGATTCCAAGATCTCTTTCTTGAGTGGTAACAGCTAATTTAGACCCCATCAATCTGTATGAACACCTGGGATTATTTTTTCCAGTGAGCATTACTTTGTACTTATCAACACTGAATCTCTTGGTTCAAAGCAAAATCATGTTTTGTTGTAAAAAGACAAATTTTCCTAAATGGCTGTGATGCCAAAGGAAATCCATTATGTACAGGATGTGTTGAAACGTGGTACAAATCTTGATCATCATCCAAACAAAAAGGATCTTCTCCCACCTCCTCACTGCCGCTCTGAGTCCAAAATGCATGCAAGCGCAGATGTGCCTAATGTGATGGGATTCCACATGTCACAAGTCCCTAGGCATAATAGTGCCCAACAGCCATACATGACTTTTTTTAAAGCACAAATCTGCACAGTATTACAAAAATGCAGCAGAAACCATGAGAAACACTATCATGGTCAAGAGCATAAGCAAATTACAGAGTCCTGCACAATTTAGCTAATATTGCTGCACAATTTTTAAAAAAGCAGCAATGGAATAAACATCAGTTTGAGAAAAAACGCACATTTTCCTAACCAAGGCAGATTCAACTGAGACCATGAGAACAGTTTGAACTCATAATGATTTACATATACCTGAATCAATCATTTACTCAGCTTACTCTCACTTTAAAAAAAATTGTAATGACAATAACCTGGCAATGGAAATGCAGCAATGTGTCTTCTTATGAGAGCATTCAGCAAGACCAGTAACATGGATGGTCAATTCTATGTAATGAGGAAACGCAAAATAGCACCTGTTGCACTGGTGAAGATTAACTAAAAATCAGAAAGAAAATGACCAGCTTTGAGTATGGCCAATCTGCTAACAGACTAAAGAGCAGCCACAATGTTTACACTCACAACACACAAAAAGCACATGTGCACGCAAACAGGCACTTGCAAAAGAAATTACCTAATCTGAGCACTGCTTAATTCCAGAAGTTTCTATCAGGAGAATAGAGTATGTTAATCCACTTTAAAAAGACATCTGGCAAATTTCTTCTAATGCTTCTGAAATGTGAGGTCCCAGGCTAGTTGTAATTTGTATGGCACCAAACCAGCACTACGCCCTGTTTGAAATCCCCGCCACAGCATTAGCCAATATTCTCATGAGCTACTAGCTTCAAGATCATTTTCAGATCATCCATTGCATTCTATAAATGGCATTCAATCCAAACTCTGAAGAAAGCTTACGCAGAAATGAACCTATAGAAATTTGCCAGGGATGTGTACTGGTAGGATTACCAACACTGTATTTAAAAAATATGGGACAGACCTCAGATGTCCCCAATCTTCACTTGAACCTCTGGGGACAAGTCCCTTCCATTCCCCCTGGGATTCCGGCCCGATGTCCACCACCCTCTCTGCCTGCCAGCAGCAGGGCTCAGTGTGCAGCTCCCAGACGGGAGCGGGCAACTGCTGTGCCCCACAGACCGGCTCCCCAGCAGCCAGCTCCATCCCCTGCCTGTTGGGATTCATCTGAAGTGGCAGGCCAGGGAGCAGCACCAGCATCACACCAGCATGGGTGAATGCGGGGAGCCGCCGGCAGCTGAGCAGAGAGGCAGCAGGTCCGAGCTGCACTGAGCTGCTCCACCTCCTCCTCCCACTATTGCCACCACGCTGTGGCCTGGCTGGCTCAGTTCCTCCTCCCTGCCCAGCAGCTCCAGGTCACACGGGGGAGGAGCCAGAATCGGTGGGGGAGGGGACACTTTTGTTTGGGGGGTTGGAGTGGGGGCTCCTGCCATCTCCACTGGGGACGCACTGGCTGAGGGAGGCGAGTCACCAAACGGCGTGCAAGAGCCTGAATCCAGGCCGCAGCCTCATCATGTGGCAGGGGGAACAGGCAGGGCTGGGATGGGGCAGGTGATGGGCCCTGAAAAATTGGTATTGATCATCCCAGCCCTTATGTGTGAACGGCCCTAGCCCCACAGCACTGGGCGAGCTTGTCCCTGTGACCCATCATAGCCCCAGCCAGCAACACATCCCCAGCCTCTCTCCTAATAGCAGAAACTGTACGAGCGGGGTTGGTTACACCCCTGAAGTACTGACCCCCTTGCCAGACAGAGCCCCTTCTTGACCCTGGCCCTTCAGCACAGCTCCAGGGCACACAGCTCTGTCGTTGTACCCTGTCAGACAGAGCCTGCACAGGGAAAGCGGACAGGGCCGCTCTCAAGGGCTGGAGTCAGCAGGGGGGCTCCATCCAGCCGGGGACCAATACTCAAGGGTGCATCTTCCCTCTCCTCTCCCAACCCTGGCCCTTGAGCGCGGCCCCATCTGCTTTCCCTGTGCAGCACTGAAGGGCCTGGGTTGGGAGGAGAGTAGAAAGATGCTCCCGTGAGTATTGGCCCCCTGCTGTTGAAATATGGGATAAAAGGTATCCCTTTCTGATTTAGTACAGGGCAGGCAATTTTCTAATTAAATAAGGGATGTCCTTTGTAATACAGGACTGTTGGCAACCATATGTTTTGGTTAGTGGCTGTGGCTAAGAGTATTATTTTCCATCTGCACCTAGTAGTAATGAGTGCACAAACTGCTCTCCAATGCAGACTTTGCCACAATTATATATATATATATACACATTGTTGTCATCTTGAAATTAGACTACTGTAATGTACTCTACATGGTGCTTTAGCCTGGGACCATTCAGAAACTGAAGCTAGACTAGCATTGACTAATGAGGGGCTCACTTATTAGGTGGAGGTGCACATTAGACCAGTGCTTCCACTGAGTTACAGAACTCAAGATTCTGGTTTTAATCTGCAAAGTCCCAAATTGTTCTAGGACTGATCTGAGAGGCTGCCTCCCTTTCCATGACATGTTGCCATGGTGGAGACCCCCTGCCTCTGACAAATGAGAGGGAATTGAGGGCAGAGCATTCTCTGTGAAGGGTTCTTGACTTAGCTGACTCACTGCACCCTTGGTCAATTGCAGCCTAAATCTATTAGCCTGATGGGCATGCAACAAAGCCACTATTTTCTCTCTTTTCTTAGGCTGTTGAGAAGGGGAGTGGCTGAAGACTGGAGATGATCAGATTTATGGGCAGTCCTTTTGTATTATTGCTGTATTTAAATTTATGGGAAAGGAAACCAGAACATAGGATGCACACTTATAAACATTTTTATAGATTCCAATTGTTAAAATGATATTGCCAATTAAGAAATAAGGACATTCCCAAACATACAAAAAAGACTTTGTACAGTTACAGATAGATAACAGATTTTAAGGCCAGAGAGGTCCATTATGATCATCTAGTCTGAACTCCTGCATAACACATGCCATAGAATTTCACTCAGTGATCCCTGCATTAAGTCCACAACTTCTTCCAGAGTTAGAGCACATCTTTTAGAAAGACATCCAATCTTGATTTAAAGGCTTCTTTCCCACCAATACAATCACCAGAAATGGAGGCAATCACTAGCTAAGGAAACATTAACATCCAAATGACTCTCTCACTATCAATCTTCACAAGCACACAACAATCTATATCCACATTCCCATTCTATATGCCTGCCCAACATATTCCCTTCCAACACAAAACACAATCCACACATCCAGTTATTCGAATTCAAAAGGCACAATCTCCAACCATAGCTTTTTTTCCTTTAAAAGCTTACAATATTAACACATTATCAAAATACAATCTCCAGCTCTCAAATATCTTCATCTTCTTCAATCTTCCACACAAAGTGTTTACCACACTACTTATCTTTTAACACATTCTCTATAAACAAACATCATCTTTACTTTTCTACCAAAAAAAGAATAACTTACTTCCTATTCAAAACATCCCCCAATATTTATCTCTCTCTTATCTGTTATCTGTGGTTTAAAATAGACATTTCTCAAGGTTAAATATATTTCTTGAAATTAGAGTACTCCAAGGTCAGATTTTAGGTTGGTTGTTTGAGTCTGAGTAATTGGATGTGAGGGTTATGAATAGGTTTGCATTAGAAGGGGGTGGCTGTAGATTTGTTTCAGGTTACATCTACACTACAGCGGGGAGTCGATTTAAGATACGCAAATTCAGCTACGTGAATAGCGTAGCTGAATTCGACGTATCGCAGCCGACTTACCCCCTTGTGAGGACGGCGGCAAAATCGACTTCTGCGGCTTTCTGTCGGCGGCGCTTACTACCACCTGGAGTAAGAGCGCCGATTTGGGGATCGATTGTCGCGTCCCAACAGGACGCGATAAATCGATCCCCGAGAGGTCGATTTCTACCTGCCGATTCAGGCGGGTAGTATAGACCTAGCCTCAGAAAGGGTAAGGGATGTGCTGTGACAGTGTGTAGGGCAGGAATGTTGATGTTCTCTGTGCTCATAAAGATAGGTAATATGTGGGTGATTTAGATGCTAATGTTGTGTTAACTAGCGATTTTCTAGACTGTTAGTGATGGTGTTAATAGGAAATGCTCTTAAGCAACCTTAACTAAGGGCTAGTCTACACTGGCAACATTAAAGCGCTGCCTGGGCAGTGCTTTAACATGGCTCATGTGGTCGTGGCGCAGAGCCCAGCGCTCTTAAAAAAAACCCACCTCTACGAGGGGCGCAGCTCCCAGTGCTGGTGCACTGTCTATACTGGCACGTTACAGCGCTGAAACTTGCAGCGCTCAGGTGGGGTGTTTTTTCACCCCCCTGAGTGAGAAAGTTACAGCGCTGTAAAGTGCCAGTGTCGACAAGCCCTAAGTTTGTTGGTGCGGAGAGGGAAAATGTGTGTGTACTATATGTATTGTATGAATTGAGCCAAAAACATCCTCTTACAAATGCAGTTATCCTTGTTAGCTTTCTTACTATAGGTTACAATCATTGTACACAATCCAATATAAAAATATTAAAAATGACAAGGCTGGCTGTAGAATTGTATCTAATTGTAACTCAAGCTGATTGAATATAAGATGGTTGTAGACTTCTTTCTTCATTTTTAGTGAATGACGTTACTGTACAACAAATAAACCCATTGTGCACCCTCCCCCTGAAAAAACACTATAAAAATGTAACGTAATATTATGCCACTTGGCAATGTAGCAGGATTTATTGTCCATAAAAGAAACTAAAGGCTATACCAGATGCTTTCCCCTACAGGCTCAAAGAGGCTGAGAAACACAGAGGAGGCTTTTGTTATTTTTTACTGTTTCCATGTTGGTTCTCAGGAGTTTGACACACTTTGGGAGGAAGAGACTATTATGTTAGTTCCTCATGGACTTAACTAACTTACACCGGAATTTAAAATATTCTGTTCACCAGCCAAACCGGAGCAGTGGTGCCATTACTGATAATAGTCTAACCCATCATTATATAGCAAGATACACAGGAGGTGGCAAGCACTAGCAAGCTGCTGCTGCAGAGATCTTCCGTTGGGAGGCCTCATGTTGACTCCTGTTCTTACCAGGAAAGTAGGATTATGAGTGGAAGTCTAGAGATTCCACTCATGCACTTGTATGTGGAAGAGGTATAATATTGTGGTGGAGAGGGGGCACCACTTTTTCCATTGCATGCACATAAACACACAGATTCCCGTGGAGGATGAGGAAAAAGACAGCGGCTCCTCTCATAACAAGCACAGCGGGGATACAATAGGGAACAAGACCAGGATGGTGGCGTATCTCATCTGCCCCACCAAAGACAGCAGATAATAAAAGATAGCCAGTTTCCCTTATACAGAGAAAGCCCTGGATTCAGCAGGATCTACGCACTAGACAGACTACGGTACTTTATCCCTCTTGACTGGCCTGGCCTTGTCTTTCCTCCACATGATAAAGATGTTTGTTATGAATTGAGTTCAAATAAGATCAAAATAAAAGGATGGTATTTGAGGTGAATAGTAATGAGATCTGATCTATGTTCTGTGCCAACAATATCAAAATAAACCAGAAGATATATTTTCTAGACGGACTATTTCCCTCTAGAAACACCCACAGACTACCACCAGAGAAAGATGTCCTGGAGCAAGAAAGTCTACATACATGAAAGTGCATGTACTCTTCCGCTGATAGCATAATACAGGAGCTCTCAGGATGTTACATAACAGAGTGAAAAATTAAGCATGCCACTAAAACAGATATAAAGCTTCACCATTCCTCAAAGCTTAAAAGCTAAAACATGAAAGACAAACAAGAGGAAAAATACACTAAAGCAAAATATCTCCATTATCTTAGAGGAGTTTTGTTTTGTTTTTAAATAAAAAACGTGTCTATTGGGCAGATCAGCCTCTTAAAGATGATGCGTTACAGCAGCCTCATTAGACATGCATAGGCCTGTTAAAGAGGCATGTTCAAGTGCAGTTCTGCTCTAAAACGTGACCATAACAACATCATCTTTCCTCAGGTCTGCTCCCCATGTATATTCAGAGTCCTCTCTACTGACCTGGTGGTTCTTATTCCTGTTTGCCCTGCAGAGTCAATGCAGTGCAGAGAAGGGGAGCAGGAATCTACTCCTTCCTGTGCATCACCAAGGAAAGCTTTTACTAAATCCAAAGTCAGTTACATCTGTATATATCCACTGATGACAAGAACACGGCACAGATGTTATTTAGGGCCTAATTCAAACACAATGCAGTAGCACAGATGTCATTTGAAGACACAAATTCGCTTGTACACACATTCGCTTGAATTTGCAGGGCTGGCAGTTTAAAGAGGAAAAAAAAAAAGACCTAAACCATAAAATATCATTTTCCTTGTCAGTTGATATTAACCTTTGGTAATCAAGAGACCAATATAAAGGACTACCATGGCATTTTTACAAAAGTACTCCAAAGTCAACCCTTGTTCAAACTGAGTCCATGAACCAGCAGTGCTTGGTGAGAACATTTCTGTGCCGAAAATTATTCATAGCACTGTGGTTTGCTAGTGTGTGTGTGTACGTGTGAGAGTGAAAATGAAAGTGAGTGTGCGGGTGGCTGGGGAAAGTGAGGGGGGAGGGGATTCTATGTTGATATCTGTGCGCGTTTCAAGGCAGCTGTTTCAGTTGGCCTGATTTTTCTGAGGTGCTGAAACACCTGCAATTACCAGGCCCCCAGTGGGAGTTGTGGGAATCAGAACCTCTGAAAGTCACATTGGGTGGTTTTAGGGTATGAGCTCTGCTGAGACAGAACAGGCGACATGCACAGCTGCCAAGCACCAGGCAGCTCCATGTGTGACATTTTTCAACAGCGAGAATTAATCACCAATTTCCTCTTCAGGGTCTCCTCCAAGCAACAGGAGCAAGTATAGGGGAGACAGGAGTCTAATCCCCACACACCTCAAAAAGGGGAGGGGTTGGAGGGAGCCTCGGGCAGACAGGAGTGGTTGGGGAAAGGGCTAACAGGGCCTGGGTATTAAGTGGAGGGGACAGGGCCAATCAGCTGGGGAGTGCTGCTGTGGGGAGGCCCTGAAAGAAGGGTTAGCTGGACAGGGGGAGTCTGGAGGGCTTTTGAGGTGGTGGGAGAGCCTAGCACTGCCTGAGAAGGAGTAGAGCCCCGGGGTCATGGGGGGGAGGGGTTGTGGAGTAATCCTTTCAGTCTCTCTCTGTCAGATCCCTATTTCCCCCTTTCTGTTCCCCCCACCTCCTTATTTGCAGCTGCCACATCCTCCTCCTCCCTGGGACACCACACTGGCCTGGTGCCAGCAAGGGGAGCAGAGAGACCAGAGGCAGGCGTAATGGAGATGGGAGATGAAAGACATATTTGCAGCCCTGGATATGGGGCAAGTCATATGGCCTCTCTCTCCTGTGTCGCTGATTGAATAACCTAACCTAGGAGGGGGGGGAGGAGGGAGCAGGGTCACCAAACTCTGCCGAAGATGAAGTCCTTTTCAGCTGGTTTCTCAAGGACAGAGCTTACCCTGTCAGTTGAGCTCTCCGATCCAACTGGAAAAATCCAGAAAGGAAAGCACACCTCCCTCCCCTGCATGCCATGTCTGAGAGAAACTAGCCCAGCTGGCTTCAGTACTTCCTTTGGGAACAGTTTTATTTCTACTTTATACTCAGCCTGAGAGAAGTATCTTCCAGTTTTAATGGAGGAAATTTGTTTCTCTACTAAGCTGAGTTCTTGTCACATCTCACAGAGCCGTGGTACATTATGCATTGACCAAGGCTTGTATTGTTCTCTGGAATTCCCTCAGTTGTCTTCTGGGAAATGACTGTGGAATATTAACTTTGTTGGGCATTCTGCAGGATCTGTTGTCAGATATCCCCCCCAACAGCGTAAAGGGGAGAGGGTTCAGAAGCAGAAGCCCAACAGGTTTCAGATGCACAAAAGGACAAAATGTATCATTTATCAAGAGGCCGTAACAGGACATGGGAAGCGGGGGCAGAGGGCACAGAGCTGCTTCAGAATCAGCCTCCCCACAGCTAGGCAGTTCCATTTATAAACCTCAGAAAGCTGCAGCCTACAATGTTTTGCCAACTCCAAAAACACTCAAAGATCATGAGTCAGACCACAAAATATTATATGATTTTTAAGCTAAATGTTTTTTAAAATAATAAATGCTATGTCTTTAGGGGTCATGATATCATGCTTTCCTTTACATCCATGAGGGCTAGAAACTTGTTTTTAAACAAATGCTGAGATGCTCTCAATTGTGTGATAACCAGATCTGAGGCTTTAAAGAAAGGCATTACATATCATGACACTTACGATAAAATTACTAGAGTTAGATATGTTCCTAAGAGTTTCTGTAACTGATAAAGATGCCAACAAGTTTTTTTTTGTACCAGGTGAAGAAACATCATGTTGATCCCTTATGCCAAGGTGGATAATGGATGAAAAGCTTCCCTTTTCAAGGCCTACAAGATTTTCTCTTCTGCAAATAGATTTATATTTGAGGAATAGTACGTACTATGTGTGACTAT
This sequence comes from Malaclemys terrapin pileata, assembly GCF_027887155.1. NCBI lineage: Eukaryota > Metazoa > Chordata > Testudines > Emydidae > Malaclemys > Malaclemys terrapin. The sequence goes on from NC_071505.1 coordinate 134,296,677, forward strand.
TCGGCTGCAGACCTTTGCTTATCAGAACTCCAAATAATCCTAGACCAGGGGTAGGCAACCTATGGCACGAGTGCCGAAGGCGGCACGCGAGCTGATTTTCAGTGGCACTCATACTGCCCGGGTCCTGGCCACCGGTCCAGGGGCTCTGCATTTTAATTTAATTTAAAATGAAGCTTCTTAAACATTTTATAAACCTTATTTACTTTACATACAACAATAGGTTCGTTATATATTATAGACTTATAGAAAGAGACCTTCTAAAAACGTTAAAATGTATGACTGGCACGCGAAACCTTAAATTAGAGTGAATAAATGAAGACTCGGCACACCACTCCTGAAAGGTTGCCGACCCCTGTTCCAGATGATTCAAGAAAAGAGAGTGAGAGAAAGGAAAGAGGTACACCAGCAACCATTACTACAACAGTCAAGATGTAGGTTCCTTGCATCCGGTCATGATGGTAGATGAATCCCAACTATGACAATATATTTTTAAATCAGTCAGCAAAGGGAACATGTTTGCCTACATACTTCCCCACTATACACCTTCTTCACCAAAAATACATAGTGTTTCTGGTTTAACCCAATAAAAACTCTCTTGAGGCCATTTTTCAGTTTGTTTGTTTTTTTTGTTTGGTTGGTTGGTTTTGTTTTTAACAAGCACTGGAAATAATCTATTTAAGCTGTTTTGAACTTTCCCTTTTTCAGTTTTTCCATTGGATTATGTCCTCAAAGTGGTTGCTGAGAAGGTAAATCATGTATCTAGAAATGGAGGAAATGCCACTTTGAAGTGTATAGTTAAGAGTGCCTTATCTGAACTGAAAATTGTAACAGCAAAATTTGGACTAAAGTGCTGTGGAACTTTATTTTTAATTTTAACCAGTAAAAACTGAAATATACAACTTTAAAACAAGTCATAATTTGTATAAAATATACAATGATTCTCAAAAAAATTAATACCAGAGAATAAATATATCCCATGTGCAGTATGCTATAAAATCCAACAAACCTGTTCCCAAACTAAAGGTTTCCATGCAGCACCTCAACCTTACATTTGATCATGGAGTTTACTGACTTTGGCTTCTGAAACAAACTGGTTCAAACTTCAAATTTAAGATCTCAGGAAACAGATAAATCAAACCTTAATAACCACTAAAAAGGTAAGTCTAATCTCCCTCCTTGACTTCTGACCAATTTAAGTGTAGAATAGTGCAATTTTAAAAAGTAGAAAGTGAAGGTACTTTATCATCTAAATTTTTATTTTAAAAAGCATTGTAAAAAATAAGCATAGTGAGAAAAAAATAATTACTGGAAAAGAAAGTTATATTATAAGCAATGAATTGGGGACCAGTAGTCCTGTAATTAAAATGACAGTTCCATTCCAAAAATGACTTCACTAAGAACTGAAGTGTTTTAAGCACCATCTAGTGGTGAAACAAACATATAGGCTATTCTGCAGACAAAGACCTTTTTTTTTTTTTTTAAATGAGCTAACTAATACACTGAGCTATTGCATGCCACGAGGACTGAACACAAAGTTAAAACAAAGAAGAGCACATTCAAGAAGAGACTGGCTGGTCAGCTTTGGCCCATAATTTAGGTTTTGTAAAAATAAACCTTCAGAAAACTTAAGAACAAAGTAAAAGGTTCCATTTTTTTAAATTTCAATTATAAGATTTTCTAATAAACGAGAACACTTTTGCAGCCCAAACACTGCAGCATCAAGCGACTGAATGAGAACAGGGAAGTGAGACTGACTAGAAACAAAAATGAAAGAGGTTGTCTAGTTTCATAACTGAAACTGAAAGAAAAGCAAACATTAACACAAAAGTATAAATACTAGCAAAATTAAACTGGATTTTTAAAATTCACTTTGAATGACCTAAGAAGTTATATATAAAACATAAGTTTGAAATTTCTCCTCCTACCTACGTATGAATTTTATCCAGTGTTAAGCGTTCCTTTCAACTAGCATGCACAATGAGGAAAGCTCTGAGGGAAGCCTTTGAAGGGCTTTAAATCCCTCACTAACAAATAGAATGAAAGCTGCACACAAGCAGTGCACAATGATTGAGCAAAGAGAGTGCTAAAAGGTAAGGTCACTCAATGGAGACCACAAATGGAGAGAAAAGGCAAAAATTGCAAGAGCTAAAGAGCAGGATATGTTATCAAAAGGACTAAGGCCTTGGCTACACTTGGGGATTAACAGCGCTGCCGCGGCAGCACTGTGAAGCACGAGTGTAGTTGCGCCGCCTGCGCTGCAAGTCCTCTCTTGCAGCGCTGCAAGTCCTCCACCTCTCCGAGGGGAATAGCTTGCAGCGCTGTGAGCGAGTGTGCAGCGCTGCAGGCGCTGATTACACTGGTGCTTTACAGCGCTGCACTCGCTGTGCTCGGGGGGGGGCGTTTTCACACCCCTGAGCGCAGCAAGTTGCAGCGCTGTACAGCGCCAGTGTAGCCAAGGCCTGAGACAGGAAGATAGAGGGTTAGGCCAGGTCTACACTACAAACCTATCTCAGTATAACTACACCTCTACCCCGATATAACGTGACCCGATATAACATGAATTTGGATATAACGCGGTAAAGCAGTGCTCCGGGGGCGGGGGGGGGGGGGGGGGGCTGCGCATTCTGATGGATCAAAGCAAGTTCGATATAACACGGTTGCACCTATAACACGGTAAGATTTTTTGGCTCCTGAGGACAGCGTTATATCAAGGTAGAGGTGTATGTCGCTCAGGGGCGTGAAAAATCCACACAGTTATACTGACCTATGTAGACACTGTAGACAGTGCTATGTCAATAGAGAGCTTCTCCAACTGACACAGTTACCGCCTCTTGGGAAGTTCTCCCCTCAGCATAGGAACGTCTTCACTGAAGCGCTACAGCGGGGCAGCAGCGTTTTAAGTGTAGACCTGCCCTTCGATGATTCGGAGAATAAACTTTCACCTCTGAATCACTAATTCAAATGCAGCCATGGTTGCTACTGACTAGGGCTCTGATCCTGCAAAGACTAAGGGCATGGCTACACTTGCAGATGGAGAGCACTGTGAGTTAAACCAGCCCTCGGAGAGAGCAGTAGGGAAAGCGCTGCAGTGTGTCCACACTGTCAGATTCAAGAGCACTGGCGTGGCCACATTAGCAGCTCTTGCAACGCCACAGAGAGCAGTGCATTGTGGTAGCTATCCCAGCATGCAAGTGGCTGCAACGTGCTTTTCAAGTGTGGAGGTGGGGTGGAGCGTGACAGGGAGTGTGTTGTATGTATGTGGGGGGAAGAGAGAGTGGGTTTTGGGGGGGAAGATAGCATGTCAGCATGCTGTCTTGTAAGTTCAGACAGCAGCAGACCCCCCTCTACCTCTACCTCTCTCTCTCACACACTCACAGCAGCAACATTCCACACTAATGGTTGCTTTGTCCCGGAGCAGATAAGCATGCAGGCTGTCAGAAACTGAGCTTTGAAAGGGCATATCTGCATTCCTGCAGCCAATTCCAAAGCAATGACAAGAGTGGCCACTTCAGGGGATTAAGGGATGTTTCCAAAGGCCGATCGCAGCGCATTAATGCAACACCTCATTCACACTGACACTGAGGCGTTTCAGCCAAGGCGCAGCAAGCGTTATGCTTCTTGTGGAGGTGGATTACCAGGAGCACTCCAGCTGCAGAGTCCAGGCGCTCTAAGTACCTTGCCAGTGTGGACAGGTCATGACTTAGGGCGCCTGGGGCTGCTTTAATGCACTCTAACTTGCAAGTGTAGCCAAGCCCTTAGACACATCCTTAACATTACGCACTGTGCATAGTCCCACTGAAGTCAATGGAACTACTCGTAGTGTATAAAATTAAGCACAAGCTTAAGTTTTTGCAGGATGGGGGTCTAAAATTACTATCACTACCAGCAGGTTTGGTCATGTCAAAAAAGCTGGTTAGCAGTCTGAGCAGAGGGGGGCCAAGATTCAGTGGGAATGACCTTCTTGCCTTAGAGATGGTTTTTCTCCAGGGCAGGACTGGATCTCATAGGTGGGGCTGGGCAGACAAAAGCTTATACAGCAAACTGGATTGCAGACACCACAGGCATCTGTACGGATCGAACCTGTGAACTTCAGTGTCACAAAGTAGGTGCCTCTCCCACTTGAACTGAAGGAAAACACCCTTAACTATGTGCAGGTATCAAGCTGTTCTAGTCATTGGGCCAGCCATAGCAAAAGATATGATCACACAGTAAGGTCCTGTGTACACAGGGGAAGTTTTTCAAAAGTTTTGTACTGTTGCTAACATCAGTTCAGCTCCATTTGTGCTAGTAACACTGTGAACCCTGGAGTAAACTGCCCTCCAGATGCTGACACCATTTTAAGCAATGTCACTTAAATCTGCTCTATACAATGTTACATGACAGTGCTTGAAATGATGGTGGGAGCCAGCAACCTATCTACACCATGGCTTCCAGCACCAGTAATAATGGCGCTGAAATGGTGTTAGCATTGGTGGGAAATTTTTAGAGCTGGTCTACACAGTTTTTGTACTCATTTAACTACATCGGTTTAGAAACAGATACAGTTAAATTGGGACTTTCTTACCTCCCAATATGGATGCAATTATCTATATAAGAAGATTCCAGGAATGTCATGCTGAAACCTAAAATGTCTGTACAGTCAGTGTGATGCAATGGAAATAGCTACAAGACTGAACGCTTTTTGTTCAGAATATCACCAGGTTCAATCATCACTGGGATTTCCAGTCTGTTACCATCCAATTTTTAAGTTCTCAGCCATTCTGACATTATGAATTACACCTGTGTGGTGTGCAGCTACAGCAAAGTATGTATCTATGCCATGCCAAGAGCCGAGACCATTGGACCATTGTGATATTAGAAGTAACCAGGGCCGGTGCAAGGAAGTTTCGCGCCCTAGGCAAAACTTCCACCTTGTGCCCCCTCCCCCCTTCCCAGCTAACCCCCCTCCCCATGGCAGCGAACCCAGCCCCCCACCCAGGGAGCACTCCCGCCCCCTGCAACAGCTACCCCCCCCCCACGGCAGCTAACTCCGCCTGGGGAGACACACACACACCCCCGCAGCAGCTCCCCTCCCCCCCACACACAGCAGCTAACCCCACCCGGGGAGTCCGCCTCCACAGCAGCTAACCCCGCCTGGGGAGACCCCCCCCCGTGGCAGCTAACCTGGGGAGCCCGCCCCAGCTCACCTCAGCTCCGCCTCCTCCGCTGAGCACCCCGGAACCGCTCTAATTCTCCTCCCCTCCCAGACTTGCGGTGGTGATTGGAGGAGACTTAGAGAGGGGCTGTGTGCTCAGCAGAGGAGGCAGAGTGGAGGTGATCTGGGGCAGGGAGCGGTTCCCCTGTGCGCCGCCGGCCCCCCCCACGCCAGCTCACCTCCACTCCACCTCCTCACCTGAGCGGGCTTTTAGGCGCCCCCAACCACTAGGTGCCCTAGGTGGCCGCCTAGTTTGCCTAAATGGTTGCACCGGCCCTGGAAGTAACCCAACCAATCATCACCCTTACGCTACAGCTAATTTGCATACAACAATTTCATTGGCTGCATGGGGGAGGAGACTGCACAGCAGGTAGAATACTTGGCCCAAATGCTACATCCATGTGCACAACTGCCAACCACAGCAATCAACATACCTCTCCAAGCACAATTGCCCTAGACCAGCAGATCTTAAACTTCATTGCACTGCGACCCCTTTCTAACAACAAAAATTACTACATGACCCCAGGAGCCCGGGCGGTGGGGCTCAGGCCTCAGCGTCAGCCTCGGATGCCAGCAAGCCTAACATCAGCTCTGGCGACTCCATTAAAACACAACCCAGTTTGAGAACCCCTGTCCTAGACACAATTGAACACAACTAGCACACACAATAAACATATACAGCCCTTTACCACTCATACACCCCTCATTTGCCACTCCCATAAATCAACATAACCCTCCCAGCACAACACAACCCAAACAACAACATAACCAGCACACACCCCTCATTCGCTATCCCCACAAATCAACACAATTCTTCTAGCACAACACAACCCACACACAACAGCACAACCAGCATACATGTTAATCCCAAACACACACAGCCCCTCATGGCAGCACAGACCTCTCATTCGCTATCAAATCAACACAACTCTCAACACAATATATACATTTGCATACCCTCAGCTCATATTTACCATGAAACCATAAATTAGAGCAGCAAAGCTGTGGGTCTTGTCATCAGTAGTGGTATAAAGGTATTTCCATTATGGAAATAAGTTTATATCAGTATGGAATCAAGCTTTTAGATCATTTCCTTGGTGTAGATGGCTCCTCAGTCTGTTTATTACATTTGCAATACCACTATCTGCATTGTACCTGCTCTATGAGAATAATCATTACTGGGTAAGACTGCCAAGTGGAGAACATTATCAAGTGGCCTACCACAGAGCTCAGTACTAGGACCCACACTTAAAGTCTAATCCAGATTAAATACAATATGTCAACCATGAGCAGATTTGCTAATATCAAACACTGAAGAGTAGCAGTCACGTAGTTGAACCAGTCCAAATCATTGCTTAGAATGCAGCAACTCTGAGATAGGACTTGGCTTCAAGTTACTCCCATGACTCTCAGTTACACATACGAAACAGTTGCACACGTTATGCAGCTACTTTTGTTCAATACTTATGTGAAATTATCTGTGAAATCTGTCAAATTAAAATCAAGGCAACTTCCATTCACACCATTATTGACAATAGCACAAAACCCGGAGTAAATAGCCCAGAGCCTTAAAGGCACAGCTAAATATTTACTAGAATAAAAGATAAAATACAGTTTGCAAAAGGGGAAGTGACTGACTGATGCATATGACTGGGGTCCCCTTGGATGTTCCCCATGGATTTATCAGGGTCCTCAAAGGATTTAAACTGGGACCTGTGCTGTTCAGCATATTCATAAATCATCTGGAAAAGAGGGTGAACAGTGGGGTGGCAAAATTTGCAGATGATATAAAATTACTCAAAATAGTTAAATCCAAAGCTAACTGCGAAGAATTACAAATGGATCTCATTAAACTCGGTGACTGGGCAACAAAATGGCAGATGAAATTCAATGTTGGTAAGTGCAAAGTAATGCATATTGTAAAAAATAGTATCACCTATACATACAAAATGATGGGTCTAAATTAGCTGTTACCTCTCAAGAAACATCTTGGAGTCATCACAGTTAGTCCTCTGAAAAATATGCAGCGGCAATCAGAAAAGCTAACAGAATGTTAGGAACCATTAGAAAAGGAAAATATCATAATGCCGTTATATAAATATATGGAACATCCAGACCTTGAACACTGTCTTCAGTTCTGGCCACCCATCTCAAAAAAGATATATCAGAATTGGAAAAAGTATTGGTGCATATAAAATTTTTAATGCCTACATCTGCATATAAGCAAATGCATAATAATATAAATAATAGTATCTACCTCTTCTATAGCACTTTTCATCAGTAAATTTCAAGGTACTTTACAAAGGAGGTCAGTATCATTATCCCAATTTTACAGATGTGGAAACTGAGGCACAGAGAGGGGAAGTGACTTGCAAAAAGTCACCCAGCAGGCCAGTGACAGAGATGGGAATAGAACCCATGTCTCCTGAGTCCCAGTTCAGTGCTTCTGACTGAGACCAAAATAAATATGCAAATAAAAAGATCTTAAAGTCATATGGCTATTTTTAATATTTCAACCCATAAAAATTAGAAAACAAACCCCCATAAAGAATTTGAATATCCATATTTCTCTTTCTCTGTATCCTGCTACTACCCGCTCATTCATCTAATGGTTTACCAGCCTACTTTGATACATTTCAAGTTGGGATACTTTAGCTGCTCTAACAAACAAGAGTTTGTTTTACTTTGGCTGGATTCCCCAAAACTCGACCCCAGATCCCCTGGCTGTAAATGGCTGGTACTAGTCAACTCTAAACCGCTGTCCCTGAACAAATAACTATTGTTAAAATAACTTAAAGAGTTTAGTCTATGCATTGTTCTGGTTGCTATCAAAGGAAACACTCATACAAAAATATAAAAGCAGGAAACATAGCATAAATGGATGCTTTTGGCACTGACTCTTTGCCTGCTGGAGTCCTCATAGATGGTGACTCGTACCAATAAGTAAAAGATGCACTGTCTACTGTTTTAAAAAGAAAATGAAGACTGGAGCAGCAACTGTTTATGATTTGTGACAAATCTTGCAGAAGGTCATTGTTGCCCCCAGGATTTGATTTGATTTTTATTTTAAGAGGTGGTCAGATACAAATGTCACTGATTGCAAAAGGTAATACATGGAGCTAGGAATCTTCCCTTTTGGAAGTAACAGTATTATAACCACATACACAGAGTCACATACAGTATTTCTCTAAAAACACCCTGCTCCTTTTAAAATCGGTTGGCAGGAGTAAATTCATTAATTTAATGGAAAATTACCATGAAGTTTTGGTTGCCGACACATTTTCCACTGAGAATCATTGAACATCAATATTATGTCCACCATTGTGGTTTCCTTACACTGTCCTGTGAGGACTAGCTCTGCATGCAATAGTCCAGATTTGGCTGCATGAGAAACACACAGGGGCAATATGACCACATCCCTCGTTCTGCATAAGATCTCTCTACCAATGCGGGTGGGAGAGACAAAAACAAACAAACAAACAAAAACCAATTTGAAAGTGACATTAAACTTCCATCAAAGAAACAGAACTCATAACCACAAAAGACACAGGAAATAAGATGTTTAATATTAGATTATTTAAACACAGATCACGTGTTGTTAAATTTACACCACATCATGTACATTAATTCATTAATGCCAATTACTGAACAAAATACAATCATCATGCAGCCTTAACTCTGCATTTGTCCTGCTAATTTTTATAGACTGTAATATGTCTAAGCAATATATGACAAGAGGAGAAACCTGTACAGGTTTAAAAGCAGCATATAGAATTGTTTTTAAACTGTAATTTTAAAATCCATAAACATTAACACGTTGACTGAAAATAAATTCATGGAGACATTTATGAAATAAAATAATGGTTGCAATTGACTTGTATAAAACATACATTTTTGAAAAACAAATACATTAGAAAAATTGTAATTTTTAAACAATATTATATGCTTCAATGAATATAGAAACTAACAGGACAAAATGGGAGTTAAGGCTGCATGTTGCGATGTGTGTATTTTGTTCAGTAATTGATATTAATGTGTTAATTATTTTCAGTAGCATCACATTATGAAAGCTCTTTATTTCATTTGGTGTCCAGTAGCATCCCTAGGTCTTCCTCAGAATCACTGCTTATGTGACTGCCACCCAACAACCTGTACCTGTGCTGTTTATTTCCACTCTAGATTCAACAGCACTGAGACACGCCGCACTTCATATACCCATGACTCATTCTCTCCACGTCACTTTGCACTGTGCGTTTGCAGCTCCCCCCACTTCTGGTACCATGGGCGAATTTAATCAAAGTTGATTCTATATCTTCCTCTAGATAGAGTAAAAATAACAACTTGGAGTCTAACAAATACTTCCCCTTGTGTCGTCCCAATTGATATTACTTACACTGTTTGCTGTTGAACCTCTTTCTGATCAACGCAATGGCATGTTTTATCAGGTTGGTGTTTTTCCCAATTTCATTTTAAGTCTATTGTTTGGCACTGTGTCAAAATGCCTGACTAAAATCCAAATACGCTATTATCCACCATAATGACCATCAACCCAACCAGTAATTACATCAGAGACAGATTCAAATTTGCTTGGCATAACCCATTTGTAATAAGTGGGAGCTTCCCGTTCAAGTGATTGTTGGACACACTCCTCCACTGGCCTCCGGGAAAGGATGGTGGGGGTGAATTAAATGGATTATAATAGGTTTTCTACTTCTAGTCTCTATGATTCTATATGGTCACAGTGCACTTATTCAACACTTTCCCTCCCAATGGTCAGAAATGACCTTTTAAGTCCTCAAATCTTTCACACAAAAGGATAGTTAACTGTCCATTAATTTCCTAATTCTTACTTATACCCTTCTTAAAGGTTCCTCAGATGACAGACAACATTTTAATTGCTACAGTTACTTAGAGTAAGTTACTTGAGAGGATTTTAAAAGGTCTTGAAATACATTTAAAAAACAATTAACCACAGAAATTAGAGAAGGAAAAGTTCTACAGTATTACTGTCATCTAATCCCTCTGCCACCCACACTGCAGCAATATGTAGCAAGTAGTGAAGAAATTACAAATGAGGGCAGATTAAAAAGAACTAAATAGCATAGCTTGGCCTAGCAACATTAAAGAAGTGGGGATAGGTAATGGTCTACCAATATTTCAAAGACATGAACACAAAGAATGGAGAGGAATTATTTAGTGTGATACAACTAGGGGGAGTAGCACAAAATTAAGAATAGGAACATTTAGGCTGCATATCAGGAAAAGCTTCAGTGTATTCAGCTCTAGGGGAAGCCTGGCTGCCTAGAACCCTGGAAAACTAAACCGGACAGAGTTACTATAGGGAACAATCCAACACTGGCAGCAAGGAGGGCTGGGTGGTATAACAGTTTTTTTCCATCTCTACCCTCTGTGATTCCACAAATGCTTCCATTGAGAGACAGAGTTCTTTGAAGGGTGATAGAGGAAGGAAAGAAGCCACCAGGAAAGTGAAGAGCAGCCCCTGAGATTTCTACCCATTACCAGTCTGGAGACATGGATACGAGACCTGATTTTTCTCTTATGTCAAAGATAACAGTTCAGAACACACAGCGGTAATAATTGAAGCAGAAAAATGCTCCGGAAAGAAAGCTAAGAGGGCCCCAAGCCTAGTGAGAGGTGTGTTTTGGTGGCTCCCATGATGAGAGGGACAGGATGGGCCGGGTCCCGCAAGACTTCCAGCCCACCACAGGACCCCTGGGTTACGCTTGATGTCTCACAGGATTTGGTATGAGCCTCAAAGCCATGATAAGAGCAATGTGCTGAGAGCCACTTCCAGTTTGCTGGTTTCCAGCAGTCAGAGGAACAGAGCACAAAGATCATAAGCAGCAGTCCGGCAATAACCTGCTTGATTATGCAGGACATGTAGCTGGCCGACTGCAGGGCTGGGACCGAGACTCGGTGGCACAGTAGGACTAACAGACCCATTGCAGCCACTTGGTGCATGCAGGGCCATGTGTTGCCTACCCCAGACCAGGAGGTAACCGGGAAAGTCAGGAAGGAGAGAGAAAAGAGAAAGAGGCCAGAAGGGGAACCACGTCCTAAGTGGCCAGGGATAGGGAGACTCATGGAGATGATGCGGTCCATTTCAGAGTGGAGCGGAGCCTTGGAAAACAATGGTCAGGCACAGCATAGGACATCCGTCAGTTCACAGTCAGGGCCCACTGGGAAAGCAGGGGCAGGCCCCAATGGTACGGTCCTCTCAGTGGGCGTATCTGGGGTTCAGCACAGCCCCCCATGTGTGACCTCATGATTTCAGACAGGCAGTTTTGGTGAGTGCAATGGGCTAGGCTCTGGGTGGCTTCAGGGTCAGAGGGGTTATGGAACATGCCACTTGTCTGCATCTATGGGGTGGGGGGGCCCCCCAATGCCCAAGCTCCCTGCCCCACGCTACCAGCTCCCCAGCTCCTCAGACAATGGCCTTACAGATTTCAGCATCACAGCCCCTAGCCCCACGGCTCCTCCTCTCCCTGCCCCACAGCCTTTATTGCAGCAACCCAATAGGTCTATTAACGTGGGTTTGAACATAGTCTTATATGCAGCTGCCGCTGATCAGTTGGGGGCCCATCTTTTCCCATTAACATGAGAAGATATGGCGAGCTGAATATATGGACATATTTTCCCTGCAGTTCAGGTAACCTATATTGGAGGGGAGGGATAAGACAGAGAGGAGAGAAAAAGATAGAACAAAGCATCCCAAGACAGAGAGGAACTGGGACAAATGGCTTGCAGCCTACATCATCTACATGAGGGTGATGGATACCCAGCAATGTACGGGCCCATGCTGAAGTATTTGGCTATTATACCTAGGGCATATAATATATTTTCTTCAGGCATCACCCATTGTGCTTGTATGATGAGCACTTAGAATGAGGGCAGCCCCACCCAGTGCTGGGATAAAACTGATCAGAAACTATGGCTGCAGTGCATGGCTCAGGGGCACCTGTTAACTGGCCCCAACGCCGGTAGCGGCCACATACTGGTAAAGTCAAGGTGTGAAAGTGGGGACAGGGTTAGACTAGAGGTGCCAATGCCTGACCAGCCGAGGCTTGCATGCCAGGAGTACAAGAGCCAGGGAAGTGTTTTTGTACATGCTGTAGGTATAGTTACAAACGTGGGCATTGTGGAGATCATCACATGTCTTCAGGCTACCCACATTTTAAGCGCACTTTCCCCTGGGGGCATGGACGGCTGCCCAAAACCACAGAGAGCAGGGACAACATGGCTGAAAAAGAGGTCTCCAATTAACTTGGGTGTCTTAGCCCTCCTTTTCAGGGATTACCCCAAGGTGGAGGATTCGGTTCAGGGTTTCAGGATTCTGTATGAAGGGGAGAGGATGCACATAATAGCAAATAACTTCAGATCAGTTAAAGGCATGGAGAGCACAGCCAGGCACAAGACCCGAAATGAGGTTCGTTTGGACCTTATCCTGCAAATGCCATTGCCTAATCTCTGCATCTGACCCGTGGCCTAGGAAAGTGCCTGGCGAGTATCACCTCATTCAGCATCTCTCATATCCAAACAGGGGATCGGTAAATGATGCGACCTATGATATTCTGGGTCTTGAACCCAAGTCTGGGAGTTCCCATCCTAGCCTGCAGCCTATGTCTGCCAAAACCTGGTGGACCGAGAAGCTAGTATGACTATAGGCTCAGTTAAGGCACCACCCCGGGAGCCCTGATTGGAGAATCACCCAACTCCACTGATTGGTCCAACCACACTCTTTAAGCCAGGAAGCAGCACAGGAAGTTTGTCTAAGCAACAAGGTGATTTCCCATTGTGGATGCATTGACCCTGCTTGTGCCTGCCTCCTGCATCCAACTCTGTTCCTGATTCCCACTCCACTCCTAGCTCCTGCCTCACCCCTGTTCCCACCATGCTCCTGCTCTGTGCTTGATCCTTGCCTCTCCTCCAGTTTCTGCCCTTATGTCTCACCTCCCATCATCAGTTACCACACCTGGTTCCAACTCTGGCCTCCAACTGCTGACCCTCACTCTGGCTTGAATCTGGACGCAGGCATTTGGTATTTGACCTCAGCACCAACCCTCAGCTTTGATTCCTGGTTCTGAATCTCACTTGACCCCTGACTCTGGTAATTGGCAGTTCACTCTGGTGCCAAACCTAGGCTTCGTTCCCCAACCTGGATGGCTGCTCCACCCACTAGATGTGACTCTTGCTTACATCCCGGTCCATAACACGGCCAACCCCAAGCTGGACACCATTTGTTATGCATCAGTCAACACAACGATGCACATAGTACGCTTAGATGACGCTGCTGCCTTGCTTGTAAAGAGGGACATTACGTCAGCCTTCCGCCTCCTCTGGACTGTGACTTGCTTGGTTTTTCCTTTGATAGTCACTTTTATGTGGACAAAGCAATGCCCACAAGCTATGCTATTCAGTGTGTGGCCTTTGAAAAATTCAGTAACAGTGCTGGACAGGGTGGTCAGGAGGCGTGCAGGACATAGTACCTGGATGATTTTTCTGTTTGCAGGCAGGGCCAGGACAGGTGATTGTGATGGGCTGCTTCGGGTTTATCAGGAGCTAATGGGAGAATTGGGTGTTCCCCTAGCTAATGAAAAAATGAGGGACTTGCAACCAAGTTCGCGTATCTAGGCCATGAGCTCGACACTGTCCGGAGCAGTCCCACCTTTCTCAGGACAAGTTTACAGCATTAAAACAGATAGTTGTTACTGTCAGCAGGGCCAAAAAGATTTGTCTGGGGATCTCCAATCTCTGTTGGGCCATCTGAACTTTGCATCCAAAGTCATAGCTCCCGGGCGTGCCTGCTGTGTGCGGTTCACTACAGGGGCTCCCCTACACTGGGATTGCGTTCTTGAAAAGGGCGATGGATACCGAAAAGATATATACCGGGGAATTTTTCCCCATAAGAAATAATGAAATGGGGGGGGAGAGCTAATGAAATAAGGGGGGAATGCGTTCACAATTTCACCACACTCGCCTATGACAATGCTCTTTTCACCTAAACAGTGTACCTTTTTACAATGACAGGCTATACAGTACACACTTTACACATAAAATATTAAATAAAATAATGCAGAACCCTATTAACACAGTTCAAACACATAGAACATTTTAATACAGTATAGTAAAACAGTATAAAACAGTGTCAGTTATGCTAAGCTTAGGTAGGGGTGGCGGCTGGGTTTTCTTGGGCTGGCTTTTCCGTGGCTGGCTTTTTGGTTGCAGAAGTCTTAAAAAAGGATTTTATCAACGTCTGCTCTCCTGCATGAATCTTTGAACAATAGATCTCCCTGTAGCAAACCACTGCATCATTGAGAGCCCTGGAGACTCTGGCAGACAGTTCACGAAAAGCAGGGCCGACTCCAGGCACCTGCTTGGCAAGCAGATGCTTGGGGTGGCCAGTCCAGAGAGGGGCGGCACGTCCAGCTATTCAGCGGCAATTCGGCGGAGGGTCCCTCACTCCCGCTTGGAGCGAAGGACCTCCCACTGAACTGCCGCCGCAGATCACGATCGCGGCTTTTTTTGGGGGGGCTGCTTCGGGCAGCAAAAACCCTGGAGCCGGCCCTGATGAAAAGGATCTGTATGATTTCCGTCATCTCATCCAGCAATCCAAAGAAGCGGGAGAGATTCTTTGTCGTCAGACTCCTGGCTTCCTGCCCTACGTCATCGTCATCATCGTCCTTGCTTTCTTTGGCTATCCATTGTTGGTCCAGCTCAATTAGTTCCTCATTTGTTAGTTGCTCAGCGTGAGACTCCAACAACTCTTGTACATCATCCTCCTCCACCTCCTCGAAACCGACATCCTTCGCCAACTTGACAATTTTCTTGCTCAAGAGCAGGAACGGCATCAAAACCCACAAAGCTGTGGACAGCATCTGGTCATGCATGGCGCCAAACACCGTTCATACATTGCAAAGTGACCTCTTCCCACAATGCATCAATGTTTTCCACCCTGTTCAAGATGTTGTAGGACTTCCAAAACTCCTTTACACTGGGCTTTCCTTCACCTGCCGTCTCCTTAATCAGCATGGAGAACGTCCTCCATAGGTAATAAGCCTTGAATATGGCCGGCGGACGCAAGTACAGTACTGTACAATAGGGGAACATGTTCCAATTCACGTCAGTTCCGATACGTCCAAACGATGGATAGGTGGATCAGGATCAACGTAAATCAGAACACTACCCCAGGAGAACTGTCCCAACAATGCACTTGACAGTGGTGCTGGCTGGGAGTTGAGGTCCCCTCCTGCTTCAACCCCCAAAAGAGGAGAGGGATGATTGTGGGCAAGCGGTGGCACCCAGAGACCACCTAGTGTGATGATTGGCTCCCCCTGTTGTGGGAGCCCCCAAGAATTGGCAAAGGATCAATGGGATGCAAGTGAGCATGCTGGGCTGTCCCACGATGGGAACCTTGGATATAATTTGACTAATAAAGTTGCAGTCTGGTTAAAACCCAGACCACGTGTCCTGGCGTTCTTCCGTGCAGTGAGCACACCAGGTGTTCCACTGATGATTTCTCCAAGGAGGAGAGCTTTGAGTCCTGACCACCTGATGTGATAATCTTGGGGTACGTCTACACTACCCGCCGGATCGGCGGGTAGCGATCTATCTATCAGGGACAGATTTATTGCATGTAGTATAGATGCGATAAATCGATCCCTGATCGCTCTCCCGTCAACTGCTAAACTCCAGCTTGGCGCAAGGCAGAAGCAAAGTCGACGGGGGAGCGGCGGCCATCGATCCCGCGCTGCGAGGACACGAAGTAAGTTATTCTAAGTTGATCTAAGATACGTTGACTTCAGCTACCTTCAGCTGAAGTCATGTATCCTGATCAATTCCCCCCCCCCCCCCCCCCCAGTGTAGACCAGGCCTTGCTCTCAGTTCCTGAAAAAACTGCACCCTCCCTCATACAGTCTTTACTAGAGCACAGAGAAATCTAAGTTGGACAAGATGTTAACATGGAAACAATTGGGTCAGGAATATAGATACTGGTAGATAAAGTGGGAGCATAAGGTCTCAAACACATAAGTCAGAACCAATTATTTAAAGAATTAGATGGCTTTGATTTATACTTCTCTGAAATCTAGCCTAAGTACTTGAACCAGTTGCCTCTTAAGGACCAGGAGACATTCTTCATTTGAAAGTGTCTGAAAATACAGTGAGCACAACAAATGCACACTTAGTGTCCAAGCAGACTCTACAGAAAGGAAGGATCTTCGGAGAATGCCGAGCTCATGAACTGCAGAAGTGCAATATAGCCGATGAACCTAGGTCTGTTGAGCAAGCTTTGAGAATAACAGTGAGGAAGCGGCAAGCAGAGGGAGACCAGAAGAGGAGACTAATTTGTCATGTAAAAGATAATAAAGCAGCAAGAGGGATGGTCTGACCTATCCTTTAAAGGCAACAGATTTATTTTTTCCTGACTTAAGCCTGACTATACAGATTAGGAGGGGGAAGAGTTTCTTCTGATTAAAAAAATAAATAAATCTTAATCCTAGTTGGGGAGGAGTCTTACATCCCACCAGACTCAGATAAGAAACAAGTGGATTTTTGTTTTTTTGTGGCACCAAAGAACTTCGATAAAATAATGGAAAAGAGTCCAGGCTTCAACAACCTGAGAAGGGACAATAGCCATGGCAATCATAATATTCCTGACCAACATTAATTTAGCCCAGGGGAAAAATAAAAGCAGCATCTTCATGTGGCAAAACAATACCTATGTGAACTAAAGTTACTGTGTCAAGAAATCAGACATGTTAGGGATAATCAAACATAATAGACATAATCAGACGTTAGCTTGGTTGTGCGACAGGCAGAAATAAATGATGTTCATTTTAAGGTTTAGAAAAAAACTCTCACATAACTGGGGACCATCAAGTTGTACGTGTCGCTAACCTATGTTGCCAGATGATTGTAGTACAGTTAGTTTGTCTTTCCCCTTCCTTCCTCATTTGCTGCAGCTTGTTTCAGATTAAATTATAAACTCTTCGGGACTTTATCTTCCATAGTGTTTGTACAGCACCCATCACAATGGGGCCCTCATCTAATTATCATCTTCGGGCTCTACCTGACCAGGATCAGCATTCCGTTGTGCTGGGCATTGTACAAACACATTGGAAGGCACAGTCCTTGTTTTAACTGACTGGATAGACAAACGGTGGGAGAAAAAAAGTACCATTATCCCAGTTGTACAGGTGGAAAACTTAGGGACAGAGATTAAATGACTATTCCAAAGTCACACAGGGAACGTGTGGCAGAGCTGGGGATTGAACCACATCTTCCAAATCCCAGTCTTGTGATTATGTCAAAGGAGCATTCTTCTCCTCTGGCCTCTACTCGGGCCTTCCTGGAGATTTTCAGCACACAATTAAAAGCATTCTATGCTATCACAATGAAACCCCTCAATTATCCCTTAAATTCCTCATCCCACTTCTTTTCCACTGCACAAAATCAAAAAGATGGGCTTCACAGGGCGTACTGAAAGTTAAAAAAATCAGGCCTCTGGTGGACCATTTCTATTTGAACATATAACTGAAGACCTTCCTTACTAAGCAACCATTTACCATTTGTACCATTCCCTTGGGCAGTTGCTTAAGACAGGTTTCACAGTATATTCTATTTAGTTTTCAAACAGCATGGTGAACCTATTATTTCACTATTTATGGGTATTTCATTGCTGTAGTATCCAAGTTTATTAACTTATTTAATGTGCAAATGTTAGAAGCCCGATTCAGTTTTTACTTTTAAACATATAGTTATTTTTTGGTAGAAAATCCAGGAAAGTCCCTCTGCTCAGCATGGCACAGTCCCACCTTCTCAGCAGAAACAGATGAATTTAAAAATAAAAGCCTTGAATTACAATGAGGTTTCTGAACTCTCACTTCTGACAGCAGTCAGCATGATAAAAAAGTGATGTGATTTGTTGCACCAATGTTAGAGTAGAGACCAAGTTTTCAACCTGCTGTGAAACTGACTTCAGCATCATAATAGGAAGGGTGGGGGGAGGAATTGTGTATTACAGCGTATGTGAGAAATGTTTGAAATCTACGGTCTTTTTGACACCTGTGTGCATAGACCAGCATTCTGGGAATCAGACCTGTGTCCATTTATTAGTGATATGAGATCATTTAGCTTAAATTAGTGTATGACATATTTCTACATTGCCACCAATTTAACCCAGATTTGTAACATAAACATTTGCCAAATAGTACATCCCAGTGCCCAGTGTTATGCGATCATGTAACTTAAGACATTCTCATAGTGCATATTCCCCTAAGGGGGCAGAGTTAAGGCTGCCAGGGGAATTCTCACTTTTCTACTATTTCTGGGGTTAAACATTAAACTTAATGTTATATTAACTTTTGTAGTATCAAATTTTAAAGAGATCACAACACAAAGTCATTTCAACTGAGACATGGATAGAAAGAGAGAAAACCCTTGTGTAGCAATAGCCCATTTCAAGCTTCCCCAACTATTCATCTTTTCACATACGTCTCCCATCAACTAAAAGGAGACTCTCCATTGATTGGGATCACAGGAAACACCGGACCAGACCAGTTGTCCTTTTAGTCCACTATCCTGTCACTGATAGCACCCACAGCAAGATGCTTCAGAGGAAGGCTACAAAAAAACCTATAACATGCAAAGATGCAGCAACTCACAGGGAAGTTTCTCACCTAACTCTAGGCAGTTAGTGGTTGGTTTATACCCTGAAGCATGAGCCTTTATATGCCTGTCACGGGGCGGAGTGGCCCCGCACTGAGACCGCAGGGGTTAACTCTTCTTTCCTAGCAGAGGAAGCCACGACCTGGAAGCTCTGCTGGGCATGCTCCAACTGGAGGACAGGTATAAAAGCCTGCAGAACAGCTCAGTCTGGGCTGACCGCCGGAGGAGAAGGAGGCACGCTGCTAGCTCCTGCAGAGGGAGAGCCTGCACACCCGGATCTGGAGGTCAGCCAAGCCAAGACACTCCCTGAGACCCCGATGGAGGATGTCACAGGAGGAGAACAGAACGGAGGACCCCCCACAGCAGAGAACCTGGCATTTATAGTAGGAAGTGACCATGGGGAACTTTAGGGGCAAACGGCGTCAGAGCCGCATAGTCGCTAGGTGTGTTGCGGGCGGATCCTCGCCAAGCGAATGGCAAGGGGAGCTTGCCACTACCAGGGCCCTGAGTCGGGACCCAGTGGAGAGGGTGGGCCCGAGTCCCCCTACCACCTCATCCCTGAACTGTGAGGAATCCTAGAGACTCTGGCTGCTAAGTCGCGTTACCCTGCTGGAGAAGGGGATTGTATGGACTCTGGCTGCTAGGCTGCGCTACCCTACTTGCAAGGGGGTTGGCATGGACTTTGGCCATTAGGCCGCACTGCTCCCATGTTGGGGGGGAGCGAGTTGTATGGACTCCGGCTGCTAGGCCGCACTACCCTGCTTGCGAGGGGGACTGTATAGACTTCGGCCGCTAGGCCACACCGCTCCCATGTGGGGAGCGATTTTTATGGACCCTGGCCATTGGGCCACACCACCCGGGTATTTGGGGCAAGATACATGGACTCCGGCCGATAGACCGCACAACGTTACCGGCCAGGGATGATTGGGTGAAAGGAGGCCATTAGGCCGCAACTTGCCGCCCACAGAGAGACAGACACAGGAACATAAGCATGGCGAGGCGACGACACCACATCCCACCCCTGCCACAAAGGGGTGGTGCCAGTCTGCCACAATGCCTTATAATTTACTTTATCTTATCTACTGTAACTGTGAATTTTCTCTGTATGTCTAACATTCACTGATAAACTCTTTCCTCAATATCTTGCAACAGTGAGTTCCACCCGTTAATTATGCACCATGTAAAAAAGAATTCCCTTTCATCCATGTGATATGTCTTCCCTTTTAATTTAGTTGAATTGGGTGTCCCTTTGTTCTTGCACTAAGGCAGAGGGAAAACAGGAGTGAACAATTTATTTTCTCTATACTGTTCATTATTTTATATGCCTCTTACGTTCTCTTCTTATTTATTCTCCCCTTCTCAAAAACACACAGTCCAACAGGGAGATTTTCAAAGGCTCAGATGGCAGTTAAATGCCTATCTGCCATCTGAGCCTTTGAAAATCTCCCTCCTAATCTCTCGCATTTCTCCTCACACGGACAGGTCTTTTCATCCCCTTCTATCTTTGCTCTATCTTTATTGAGGTGAGCAGATATGAAAATAATATTCAAGATGAGCGCGTGCAGTTGATTTGCACAACAGCATGAGCATGTTTTCAGGATTCACATCTAGTCCTTCCTTAACACAGCCTAACATTTTGTTTGCTTTTTTAGATCACGGTAGGAGAATTTTTTTCCCCATTGAGCTGACTATTATGACAAACTAACCGCATCCCATCCTCTCTCAAGCCTTGAGCTACAACCCTCACATCCTTCCTCCAGCCTGAACTCTAGCAACCTCAGTTATTGCACATTGCTGTGCCTTACAGTTCATTCATCCCAAAATACGCTGGTGCAGCTGTTCTTTGTCTGTAGTTTGCTTTACAAATTTTACACTCAGAGCACCGCCCCACAGCAAATCAAGTGCGTAAGCAGGCCGCTGACACCCTGTTCCTCCCATTGCCAGATCCTGCGAGCTGCACACCTCACAACTTTTGGCAGAACAGATGGCTATCAGACAAGCTTTTCCTTCCTTTTCCCAACAGCCAAGAAGAAAGGAAGTGGATCTCTCTACATTGTCAGAACCGCAAGGAAAGAGTTTGTTTTCCAGACGCTTACTAGCAAAGGCCAATACCCTTAGGAGATCCCCTTAGGAAGTCCAAGGGCAGCACCTTAGTATGAAGGCCAGCATCTTAGCCCCACTCCCAATCAGAGTAGGGCACCAAAGATGTGAGGGTAGGGCTGGGTGGAGATCAGCCATGGTCAGCAGCATCTGATGCAGCTTTCAAACCCTGTTGATAAATATACATTTATGTCAGTAGATTAAATTAAGGCAGGTTGCTGTGGCCGGATAAGGGTGTGGAATATATGCCTTATCAGTAGTGACTATTGTACTACCATTCAAAGGATCTTCCCCCCTCCCCTTCCCTTCCCAAAGTGTCAGAGACAGATACTGTACAATGTTTAATTATTAAGAAAACAGAGGTGGACCAACGCTTGCACATACTGGATGAAACTAAAAACATTCTGTGTAATATCTCACTTCAAAGCAACAGTAAAGGAGACACCAGAATTACCATGGGATCCCTTGGTAGTATTATTATTAATTATTATTATTATTATTTTACAGGAGATAAGATTTGTGACATGGAGGATCAAACATTAAGAGCAAGGACTTTCAAAAGTGCTCCATCTTAGTCTGACTCCGCTCCCACTGATGTCAATGGAAGGTTTCTTGCTAACATCATTGGGAGCAGTGTTAGATCAATGCTCTGAGTGCCTGAAACCCCTCCCCAAGATCCCACTTACTAGTGGCACACAGATGTAGGTCAAAGAGCAATCATCTAAGGAAATCCAAAGGGGGATAAGAGAGGGAAGAAATTAAAGTGACCACAAACCTCATCATCTTCAGGACTCGCCTCTTTGACACAGCTTTCCCATAACACACACACATGCTCTTCTCCTCTCAGAATGTGGAGGAAAGGTCAAGATATAAAGAATTCTCACATATCCTACCTGCATCTCAACAGGGGGAGAGAAGTAAAAAAAAGCCCTGGTCTTTATGTGAAACATTGAGAGATTTAGTTTTGTAAGGCACTCCAATACAATAGCGATGGACAAGATACTAAAACATAGATTAGATTAGGAGAGATCAAGTATTAATGGACAGAAGCCCTTCATTTGGCAAGTTAGTCTAATCATAAAAGTGGGATGACCTCATAATGGAAATAATATATATTAACAGAGATGTATGTTGTAATAATTAGGCCTACAAATTTACAGTTGAACTGCCAATTAGGGTAAGAAGTGAAAGTTCATTAAATGTCACAATAACCTATAACAACAAACATTGGTGGGAAAAAGTGCAAAAGCAAGACAGAAAAACGGAACTAGTACCAACAAAAAGGTCAACTGATATAATTCAAGAACCGTATTAAAATTATGACTGGTAAACAAGAGGAGTAAAGGACTGGAAATCAATAAACCAAAATTCATGTGTTAAAAATCAGGCCTAATGGGTAAACAAAATAATGAAGGGATGGGCTGGGCTATTCCACCCATCACTCCCTTTTCAGGTCCTTAAAGAAAGAGACTTTGAGGAGAAAAATGGACTACTGGAACAAACTTCACCATCATGGCTGCCATCCCACCATCACTTGAGACCCCGGATCTTTGTCATCTTGAGAGATGTCCTGACCAGACCCCAAGAGAGGGGTGTCAAATGACATCGCCACCATCTCCAGCTGAATCCAAACCACCACTTGGGATGTGAGACTTTGTCTCCCTCCCACCCATGTGTCCTTTTCCTTCCTCACCTTGTTTCTTCTCTCTCCTTTTTCCTTCTGTCAAATAAGAGGCTGGCTTAGCCAGCCAAGACTGCATATTTTGCCATACTGCAGGGCAAATAAAAGCTATGCCCTCAACAGCCAGATGCTGGTCAGGTCTTGGAGTGACTAATAAGATCTTGTGCTGTGCCTGTGTGTCTTCAGCAGCAAGGAAGCAAGTGAAAGTCAACTCCAGACACAAAAAGCTGCATCTCTATCTGTGCTATTCTTTCCTCTTCCCTTTTGGGACAGCTCAGTGGTTTGAGCATTGGCCTGCTAAATCCAGGGTTGTGAGTTCAATCCTTGAGGGGGCCACTTAGGGATCTGGGGCAAAATCAGTACTTGATCCTGCTAGTGAAGGCAGGGGGCTGGACTCAATGACCTTTCGGGGTCCCTTCCAGTTCTATGAGATAGGTATATCTCCATATAAATACAACAATTAGGCTCGTGTTCATGATGTCAGAAAATTCCCTAGAAACATAGAATGTAACATCATTTCAGCGACTGGTTCGGCTACACCAGAGCTGAACATAGCTCAGATGCAAGTGCAGACAAGCACAAGCCATGTTCTGCACTACTTCAGCAAGCAGTGCTTAACCACTGTTTGTTTGGCATCAGCTCAGCTGTTTGCCACTATGCTTACAGCCAACCCGTGTTCAGCAAGTGCAAGTGACTACCAAAGCAGTGTTGTTTGTTTAAATCACGGGCTCTTTGATTTACTCATGGAAGTACAACTAGGAGGACCCCTGGATGAAATTAAGAAGGGAAAAGCTTAGGCTTCCTGAGAATGAGATGTATTAGACTGTGGAATAATCTCCCAAGGGTGGAAGCCTCATCACTTGGGATTTTCAAAACTAGACAAGACATTGGAGAATGTGCTGCAGAGAACATCTCTCTCTGAGGAGAACAATCCAACACTGACTCCAGACAGATGGGAGTATGATCCAATAGGTCTTTTCTATCTTTAGTTTCTGACTGATCCCAGAGGATCTGACATTACTCAGCACATTTAAGAAGGTGCTGAAATCTCTCCCAGCCGAGAGGCCCATTCCAGCGTTGTGCTATGGACAATAGTCCGACATCCAATAAATATCAGAGCAATAGCTATTGGCTGGTATACACAGCTCTCCTTGTCTGACCTGGGGAACAGACATACATCAGCCCCAAACAGTTGGTGAAAAAGAAAAAGAAAACCATTAATGGAATCCCCTTCATTCCCAGCAATACAAGTAGTTGTTTTTGTTAAGTAAAACATTCATCAGTGGATAGGTTGCAAAGCTGACCTGCCCAAAACCTCAACAAACACGTAGGAAAGTTATTTCTGCTCTACACAGCCATGGGTTTCAAGAAAACATGAACCGTGTGGTAATGTGCACAATGATGAGGAAGGGAGGTAATTCATACAAGCAGATGGAGCTGAAGAGCTAACATAGGGAAAGAGGGCTGGAGCAAGAGATTACATGGTCAGCTATGATCCATAACAGTAGAGGACTTGCAGAACCTAGAAGGTGTGGATGTTTTCTCTTACATGGGGCCCAATGCTTGATAACACCTTTCTCCTGAAAGCCAGAGGGCACATCACCATACTCAGGGTATGTCTACACTACGAAATTAGTTCGAATTTATAGAAGCCGGTTTTATTGAAATCGGTTGTATACAGCTGATTGTGTGTGTCCACACATAAAATGCTCTAGGTGCTCTAGTCGGCGGACCGCGTCCACAGTACGAGGCTAGCGTCGACTTCCGGAGCATTGCACTATGGGTAGCTATCCCACAGCTATCCCACAGTTCCCGCAGTCTCCGCCGCCCCTTGGAATTCTGGGTTGAGATCCCAATGCCCGGATTATGCAAAACAGTGTCGCGGGCGGTTCTGGGTACATGTCGTCAGGCCCCTCCCCCTCCCGTCACAGCAACGGCAGACAATAGATTCACGCCTTTTTAACTGGGTTACCTGTGCAGACAACATAGAGCCCGCTCAGCTCAGCTGAGCTCACCGTCACCATATGTCCTCTGGGTGCCGGCAGACGTGGGACTGCATTGCTACACAGCAGCAGCTGCTAACTGCCTTTTGGCGGTAGACGGTGCAGTAGACTGGTAGCCTTCATCGGCGATCTGGGTGCTGGCAGCCGTGGGGCTGCATTGCACCAGCCCCTTGCCTTTTGGCAGTAGATGGTGTATTACGACTGTTAACCGTCCTATTACAAGTCGGGTCATCGCACGTTAGCAGAGTCTTCCCCGAGCACCCGATCGTGCAATAGGCCTGAAGACCATCGTCATACACTAACTGCCAAGCGCCCCGTATTTGCTGCCAAGCACCCAGAAAGATGCCGAGGGCTATCAGTCACGCTGCACCGTCGTCTTAAGATGTAAAAAATAGATTTGCTCTGTATTCATTTGCTTCCCCCTCCCTCCATCAAATCAACGGCCTGCTAAACCCAGGGTTTTCAGTTTAATCTTTGGGGGGACCATTCTGTGTGACAGTTGTTTGTGTTTCTCCCTGTTCCTGTACCTGTACGCCATGTCGTCACTCGGCCCTCCCTCCCTCCCGCCCTCCCTCCTTCTCCTGGTCCATCAGATACTACTTTCGCGCCTTTTTTCTGACCAGGCGCCATAGCTAGCACTGGGATCATGGAGCCCGCTCAGATCACCGCGGCAATTATGAGCACTATGAACACCACGCGCATTGTCCTGGAGTATATGCAGAGCCAGGACATGCCAAGGCGAAACCCGGACCAGCCGAGGAGGCGATTGCAGCGCGGCGACGAGAGTGATGAGGAAATTGACATGGACATAGACCTCTCACAAGGCACAGGCCCCAGCAATGTGGAAATCATGGTGTCACTGGGGCAGGTTCATGCCGTGGAACGCCAATTCTCGGCCCGGGAAACAAGCACAGACTGGTGGGATCGCATCGTGCTGCAGGTATGGGACGATTCCCAGTGGCTGCGAAACTTTCGCATGCGTAAGGGCACTTTCATGGAACTTTGTGACTTGCTTTCCCCTGCCCTGAAACGCCAGGATACCAAGATGAGAGCAGCCCTCACAGTTGAGAAGCGAGTGGCGATAGCCCTGTGGAAGCTTGCAACGCCAGACAGCTACCGGTCAGTCGGGAATCAATTTGGAGTGGGCAAATCTACGGTGGGGGCTGCTGTGATCCAATTTGCCAGGGCAATGAAAGACCTGGTGATAGCAAGGGTAGTGACTCTGGGCAACGTGCAGTCAATAGTGGATGGTTTTGCTGAAATGGGATTCCCAAACTGTGGCGGGGCCATAGACGGAACCCATATCCCTATCTTGTCACCGGAGCACCAAGCCACCGACTACGTAAACCGCAAGGGGTACTTTTCAATGCTGCTGCAAGCCCTGGTGGATCACAAGGGACGTTTCACCAACATCAACGTGGGATGGCCAGGAAAGGTACATGATGCTCGCGTCTTCAGGAACTCTGCTCTGTTTCGAAAGCTGGAGGAAGGGACTTTCTTCCCGGACCAGAAAGTGACCGTTGGGGATGTTGAAATGCCTATCGTGATCCTTGGGGACCCAGCCTACCCCTTAATGCCATGGCTCATGAAGCTGTACACAGGCAGCCTGGACAGGAGTCAGGACCTGTTCAACTACAGGCTGAGCAAGTGCCGAATGGTGGTGGAATGTGCATTTGGATGTTTAAAAGCGCGCTGGCGCAGCTTACTGACTTGCTCAGACCTCAGCGAAAAGAATATCCCCATTGTTATTGCTGCTTGCTGTGCGCTCCACAATATCTGTGAGAGTAAGGGGGAGACCTTTATGGCGGGGTGGGAGGTTGAGGCAACTCGCCTGGCCGCTGATTACGCGCAGCCAGACACCAGGGCGGTTAGAGGAGCACAGCAGGACGCGGTGCGCATCAGAGAAGCTTTGAAAACGAGTTTTGTGACTGGCCAGGCTACTGTGTGAAACTTCTGTTTGTTTCTCCTTGATGAACCCTCCAAATCCCCCCTCCGACCCGGTTCACTCTACTTCCCTGTAAACCAACCACCCCACCCCTCCCCAATTCGAGCACCGCTTGCAGAGGCAATAAAGTCATTGTTTTTTCACATTCATGCATTCTTTATTAGTTCCTCACAGAAGTAGGGGGATAATTGCCAAGGTAGCCTGGGATGGGTGGGGGAGGAGGGATGGAAAAGGACACACTGCATTTTAAAATTTTAACTCTTATTGAAGGCCAGCCTTCTGATGCTTGGGCGATCATCTGGGGTGGAGTGACTGGGTGGACGGAGGCCCCCCCACCGTGTTCTTGGGCGTCTTGGTGAGGAGGCTATGGAACTTGGGGAGGAGGGCTGTTGGTTACACAGGGGCTGTAGCGGCGGTCTCTGCTCCTGCTGCCTTTCCTGCAGCTCAACCATACGCTCGAGCATATCAGTTTGATGCTCCAGCAGACGGAGCATTGACTCTTGCCGTCTGTCTGCAAGCTGACGCCACCTATCATCTTCAGCCCGCCACTTGCTCTTTTCATCCCGCCACCTCTCCTCTCGTTCATATTGGGCTTTTCTCATCTCCGACATTGACTGCCTACACGCATTCTGCTGTGCGCTATCAGCGTGGGAGGACATCTGCAGCTCCGTGAACATATCGTCCCTCGTCCTACGTTTTCTCTTTCTAATGTTCACGAGCCTCTGCGAAGGAGAAACATTTGCAGCTGGTGGAGGAGAAGGGAGAGGTGGTTAAAAAAAGACACATTTTAGAGAACAATGGGTACACTCTTTCATTACAAGGTCGCATATTTCGGCTTGCAGGCAGCCACGGTAGGCCACAGTGTTTTGGCTTTTTTAACCTTCTTAACATGCGGGAAAGGTTGCAAACAGCAGCGCATTTCCCATATCAAGGATGAATTGGGTTGTCCATTTAAAATGGGTTTTCAATGTAAAAGGAGGGGCTGCGGTTTCCCGGTTAACATGCGGCACAAACACAAGTAAACCACCCCACACACACACACACACACGATTCTCTGGGATGATCACTTCACCCCTCCCCTCCACCGCGTGGTTAACAGCGGGGAACATTTCTGTTCAGAAGAGCAGGAACGGGCGCCTCTGAATGTCCCCTTAATAAAATCACCCCATTTCAACCAGGAGAGCTTTCTGGAGATGTCCCTGGAGGATTTCCGCTCCATCCCCATACACGTTAACAGACTTTTCCAGTAGATGTACTGGCCGCGATTGCCAGGGCAAATTAATCATTAAACACGCTTGCTTTTTTTTTTGTAATGTTTACAAATATTTACAAAGTTACACTCACCAGAGGTCTCCTGTGTGCCCTGAGGGTCTTGGGTGAGTTCGGGGGTTACTGGTTCCAGGTCCAGGGTCACAAACATATCCTGGCTGTTGGGGAAACCGGTTTCTCCACTTCCTTGCTGCTGTGAGCTACCTACAGTACCTCCATCCTCATCTTCCTTGTTCCCCGAACCATCTTCCCTGTGTGTTTCTCCAGTGAGAGAGTCATAGCACACGGTTGGGGTAGTGGTGGCTGCACCCCCTAGGATCGCATGCAGCTCCGCGTAGTAGCGGCAAGTTTGCGGCTCTGCCCCGGACCTTCCGTTTGCTTCTCTGGCTTTGTGGTAAGCTTGCCGTAGCTCCTTAATTTTCACGTGGCACTGCTGTGTGTCCCTGTTATGGCCTTGGTCCTTCATGGCCTTGGAGATCTTTTCTAATACTTTTCCATTTCTTTTACTGCTACGGAGTTCAGCTATCACTGCTTCATCTCCCCATATGGCGAGCAGATCTCGTACCTCCCGTTCGGTCCATGCTGGAGCTCTTTTGCGATCCTGGGACTCCTTCACGGTTACCTGTGCTGATGAGCTCTGCGTGGTCACCTGTGCTCTCCACGCTGAGCAAACAGGAAATGAAATTCAAACATTCGCGGGTCTTTTCCTGTCTACCTGGTCAGTGCATCTGAGTTGAGAGTGCTGTCCAGAGCGGTCACAATGAAGCACTGTGGGATAGCTCCCGGAGGCCAATAACGTCGAATTCCGTCCAGACTACCCCAATTCCGACCCGCAAAGGCCGGTTTTATCGCTAATCCCCTCGTCGGAGGTGGTGTAAAGAAACCGGTTTAAAGGACCCTTTAAGACGAAAGAAAGGGCTTCGTTGTGTGGACGTGTCCAGGCTTAATTCGGTTTAACGCTGCTAAAGTCGACCTAAACCCGTAGTGTAGACCAGACCTTAGACATGTACAAAAAGGCATATGCTTCTTCCCACTACTCAAATCATGTCCCAAGGGCAAATGAAGTTGTTTTTGTTTTAAATGGATGCCTTGAACTAACGCCATCAGGGTCAGTCAAGCAGCTACTTAAACCCTAACTAAAGGGCAGCAGACGATCGCTGTAGTATTTTAGGCATGAAGCATGGAATGCGTGCATTTTATAAGTAAAAACTAATAAATCCTGCATCCCTCTCAACATACAGACCTCCAAAGAGAAAAGAGAGTGTGGTCTAGTAGTTCAAGCAGAGGGAACTGGCAGCCAACTTCCCCAGCTAACTTCTGTGGGATGCTGGGCAAGTCACTTAACCTCTTTGTGCCTCCATTTCCTAACATTAAAATGAGGGTGCTGACACCTCACTTAATCAGAGGCTTCAACTACTCAGATATTTTTTTCAGGAAAAAAATATCATTTGCTGAGTGCTGATGCTGGCAAAAGAACTCTGAAATCCTTGCATCAAAAATGTAAGCACAAAGTGGCATTTTTAGCAACATTTTTAAAAATCCACTTGTTTTTAAAGCCAACTGTATTTATTATAAAGAAACCAGCTAGTCTGGTTTCCCTTTTGTGGTGGAATGTGAAAGTGCTGGAGAAAATACCAAAACTGGTGAACAGTAGCCTTATTGTAAAAGGGTGCCGGCCCTTTAAGCTTAGGGATGATCCAGCTCTTCTATCGCAGAACCTCAGCTCTTTAAAAAGGGACTGATGGGGGGTGTAGTCTGGCAGGGGGAGGGAAGGGTAACAGGACGAAGCTGAGAGCAAGGCAGGGCTTGTTGCTCAGTCTAAGAGCCACCTGCATGGGGTAGGTGCTACTTGTGGGTCTCTCCACAGAGGAAACTGGCTGTTGGAGCTCCACGGGAGGCACCACCCTTACTAGGGAGGGTGACAGCTGAACCAAGTTTATGGGGAAGGCGGAGAGATTTTAGGATTAGAATAATCTGGTTAGAAGGAGCCATAAGGGAAACAGGTTCAGGATGGGTGGGTCTCTTATATGAGTGTTGGGAGAGATTTTGTAGTGTTATTAAACCTGCCCCCAGGAGGAATGGTGCTGTTTGAGACTTATTAGACCATGCTGAGGTGGTTTGGAAATTCCAGAGTGTAATTAAACCCAAACCACGGCTAGAGAAGGGAAACTGAGCCATGGCCCAAACAGAGATATGCCAACTCTGTGATGCTCACTTTCCACAATTAATGAGGATTTCAGGTGCTTCCTCCAGTAAAAATCAGGCACAGGATGATGTTTAAGAATGATTATTCCTTTGTGTCAGAATATTTCCCCTGTTCTCTGTGGAAACTGCACAAGAAAGGTTTGTTTATTAAATGGAAACAAACTGCTATTCGATTTCCCCATTAACCCTGCTCCCCCACCCCTTCATTTTATTGTATTTCTATTCTTGAGGACAGAGCAAAACTGGAAAAGAGTTCTCTCTACCAATTTTATTTTCTAGTTGACAAATCGTAAGTTTTTTTCCCAGTGTATGTAATACTCTGTAAGCCAATGTGATCCACTTGTGATTATGCAACATAATTGAAGTCGACAGGATCATATCCAGCACTGGGAATATTGTTAGGTTTCTGTTACTGAACTGACAAGAGAAGGATGAGCTTTTCTGGTGAACATTCAGCAACAAAAAGTTGGGGGGGGGGTTTCTTTTAAAGATACAGTTTCATCTTAAAAAATAGGCAACTCCAAAGTGTATTATGAATAGTGTCAGTACTATATCCACCTCTGTGTCCCACTGCAATTTTTTTGTGGTTTTAGAATCACATTTTTTTTAAGAAATTTCACTCCCAGTTTGTTGAGAGAAACACACACACACAACAGGCAAAACTGATTATACACAAAGTGCTTTCAAAAGCACAAAGCAAACTGAGGAAAATGATTTGTTTCCCCTATTCTCTTTCAGTTATAGTTAGTTTTAGTTGATTTTCAGACAAAGGGGCTTTTTATTTGACAGCGCAAAGACATGTGTTTCAATGTTAAATTTTTAGAAACAGAGTGATGAATTTTTGAACCAAAGCAACTATTTCAAATACAACTCAGATTTTTCAGTGGGCTGGGAAGAGCCAAGTCAGATGACAGAATGATCACTGTGTCTTGATCTTATCTACAAGGACCACATGCTTAGGGTCAGCATCAAATTCACTAAGAACTCCTCCCACCCACGTTTAAACATATTTCCTAGTAAAGACAACCGCTCTGTGAATGCATATCTTTAAACATTCCTCCAGCAATGTCTGTAATTCAAACCTTGCTACATTGTGCTAGTGCAGAAGCAGAAAGTGAAAGCACACTGTTCTATTTTCACTCCTTACACTTTGCAGTGGGGTTAACAATTTCACTAAGCTCTCGCTCTCAGTCTCATAATTAAAGATACTAGTAGTGTCACAGGTAGGGGTATCTGCTTTTAAATGCTCAGTATCAATAAACTGATAATGTCCCTTTCATTTAGAGACTTTAATTTGTTAAATAATCATGCATAGCAACATTCAATTTCAGTAACCCCTTTGTTATGGCACATATCTGACCCCTCTGCACAGGCAGTGTAAAGGGCCACCCAGCCTACTGAAGTATTGTACATAGGGTTAGATATTTACTGGTGCATTCTAGGTTAGGGGTTTTCATCCTGCCCTTCCCATATCGTTAAATGGGAAGGCGGCCCTGAGGAGGGATGATGTGGTATGGAGAAGTTTGAAACGCACTGTTCTCAGACAATAAGTTTAAATCCAGCATGCCATCAAAAATCCCATTCTTACCATGATTTCCTACCCAAATAATCTCTTCACACCCTCCTTCACCTGAACTGTTGTTCTGTGTCTTCCCCACCTCAAAGTTTCTTAAGGCAGGGGATTTGGTAAAATGGGGACAACACCCTGGTGAGAAACTCAGCCTCTCCGTCATTGTCAACTGCTGGCTAGGGGGCAATGTGCTGGGATTTCTGTCAGAGTGCTGTTCCTTTACGCCGCCCGCGTCAGGGCTCCATCTTTCCCATGAGTCACTGGCTGCCTACTAGGTGTCGAATACATTTGAAGTTCCACATTCTACACTGCTCTAGCTGCTAGAAGAAAAAAGGAACTCAGACTCTTTCCACCCCATCCCCCAGAACTTCCTAGCTGTTGAAAAGAAGAGGCTGGGAGGGAGGGCAAAGAGGGTGTCTATTAATCCATCCCTCCTCCAGCTTGTTTTTTGGGTTCTCTTTGCTCAATATGAATAACTGCAGTGCCGGCTTCTACTGCTACTTAGAGCTTTCCCAAGCAATAGCAGCACCACTACTATGAAACTGAGATGATTCTTGATAGTTCCACTGCTTGATTTCAAAAGAGCTAACTTTACAAAATTAAGGGAATTAGTTAGGGAAGTGGACTGCACTTAAGAGCTCAAGGATCTGAATGTGGAGGAAAATTGGAAGTACTTTAAGTCACAGTTGCAGACGCTATCTGAAGCCTGCATCCCAAGCAAGGGGCGGGAAATTCACAGGCAAGGGTTACAGACCAATCTGGATGACCAAGCATCTCAAACATGTGATTAAGAGAAAGCAGAAAGCCTATAATGATTAGAAGATGGGATGGATCTGCAAGGAAAGCATCCTCTTGGAGGTCAGAAAGTGTAGGGATAAAGTGAGAACTACCAGAAGTCAGAATTAGACTTTGTAAAGGGAATTTAAACGAATAGTAAAAGGTTCTTTCACCATGTAAATAAAAAGAAAACAAGGAAAGAAGGGGGACCACTAAGCACTGAGGATGGGGTGGAGATTAAAGATCATCTAGGTATGGCCCAACACCTACACAAATACTTTGCCTCAGCTTTTAATGAGGCTAATGAAGAGTTTGGGTGTAGTAGCAGTGTGGCTAATGGGAATGAGGATACAGAGATAGAAATTACCACATCTGAGGTGGAAGTCAAACTCAAACAGCTTGATGAAACTAAATCAGTAGGCCCAGACAATTAATGAAACTGGCATAGGAAATTGCAAGCCCAATAGCAAGGATTTTTAATTAATCTATAAACTCAGGGGTTGTACCCTATGACTGGAGAATTGCTAATATAATTCCTGTTTTTAAGAAAAGGGGCGGGGGGAAGTGAACTGGGAAACTAAAGACCTGTTAGTTTGACCTCAATTTTATGCGAGGTCTTGGAACAAATTTTGAAGGAGAAAGTAGTTAAGGACATAGAGGTGAATAGTAATTGGGATAAAATAGAACATGGCTTTACAAAAGGTAGATCGCGCCATAGCAACCTGATCTCCTTCTTTGAGAAGATAACTGATTATTTAGACAATGGATTTCCGTAAGGCATTTGATACAGTTCCACATGAGGAATTATTAGTTAAATTGGAGAAGATGGGGATTAATATGAGAACTGAAAGGTGGATAAGGAACTGATTAAAGGGGAGACGACAATGGGTCATACTGAAAGGTGAACAGTCAGGCTGGAGGGAGGTTACCAGTAGAGTTCCTCAGGGACCAGTCTTGGGACCAAACTCATTTAACATTTTTATTACTGACCTTGGTGCAAAAAGTTGGAGTGTGCTAATAAAACGTGTAGATGACACAAAGTTGGGAGATATTGCTAATACAGAGAAGGACTGGAATATCATACTAGAAGATGTGGATGGATCTTGTAAACTGAAGTAATAGAAATGAGATGAAATTTAATAGTGCAAAATCATGCATTTAGGGACTAACAACAATAATTTTTGCTCTAAGCTGGAGATTTACCAGTTGAAAGCGACAGAGCAGGAAAAAGACCTGAGTGTATTGGTTGATCACAAAATGACTACGAGACGTCAAAGTGATGCGGCTGTGTAAAACACTAATGCAGTCCTAGGATGCATCAGGCAAGATATTTTCAGTAGAGACAGGGAAGTGTTAGTGCCATTATACAAGGGCACAGGTGAGATCTCATCTGGAATAATGTGTGCAATTCTGGTCTTCCATGTTTCAGAAAGACAAGTTCAAACTGGAACAAGTGCAGAGAAGGGCTACTAGGATGATCCAAGGAATGGAAAACCTACCTTATGAAAGGAGACAAAGAGTTTAGCTTGTTTACCCTAACCAAAAGAAGTCTGAAGGGAGATATGATTGCTCTATATAAATGCATCAGAGGAATAAATACCAGGGAGGGAGAGGAGTTATTTAAATTAAGGACAATATTGACAAGGACAAATGGATATAAACTGGCCATCAACAAGTTTAGGCTCCAAATTAAAGGTTTCTAACCATCACATGAGTGAAGTTCTGGAACAGCCTTCCAAGGGAAGCAGTGGGGACAAAAAACCTAACTGGCTTTAAGACCTGAGCTTAATAAGTTTAGGGAGGGGATGATATGACAGGACAGCCTATGATGGCATGTGGCCCATCAGCGACTGCCAGTAGCAAAAATCCCCAACAGCTGGCGACAGGACACTAGAGGAGGAGGGCTCTGAGTTACTACAGAGAATTCTTTCCCAGGTGTCTGACTGGTGGGTCTTGTCCACATGCTCAGGATCTAACTGATCATCATATTTGAGGTCGGGAAGGAATTTTCACTGGGGTCAGACTGGCAGAGACCCTCGGGGATTTTTGCCTTCCTCTGCAGCATGGGGCACGGTCACTTGCAGGTTTAACTAGTGTGGATTTTATGTAACTTGGAAATCTTTAAACCAGTATGCTCTATGCATCCGAAGAAGTGAGGTTTTTACTCACGAAAGCTCATGCCCAAATAAATCTGTTAGTCTTTAAGGTGCCACCAGACTCCTTGTTCTTTTTGTAGATACAGACTAACACGGCTACCCCCTGATACTTTAAACCAGTGGTTCTCAACCTGTGACGCAATCAGCACACAGCCGCGGCCCATGTGACATCCTCAGGGCCATACAAGTAGTATGTGTATTGTGTGGATGTGGCCCACATAACACATAGGGACCTGCATATGCAGCCCATAATGGTAAATAGGTTGTGAACCATTGCTTTAAGCCATGATTTGAGGACTTCAGTACCCCAGCCAGAGGTTAGGGGTCTATTGCAGAAGTGGGTGGCGAAGTTCTGTGGCCTGCAACGTGCAGGTCAGACTAGATGACCACGATGGTCCCTTCTGACCTTAAAGTCTGAGTCTATGTCCACATTTCTGGTAATAGTCCACCAGTTTTCTTAATTCCACACCAGGGCTGCTTGGCAAAGCTTGGGGAGGCAGTGGAGGCACTGCATGTGGGCAGACTTAGCAATAAGATACTGCATCAGTTTAAACTATTCGTATTTGGAAGGTTATCTTTGCTATCCTACAGGCTAGAAATTTGGTTTTATTTTAAATGCAAGCTTATTCTGAATAATTTGC
This sequence comes from Malaclemys terrapin pileata, assembly GCF_027887155.1. Lineage (NCBI taxonomy): Eukaryota > Metazoa > Chordata > Testudines > Emydidae > Malaclemys > Malaclemys terrapin. The sequence continues at coordinate 134,331,904 of NC_071505.1, forward strand.
TAGTGACGTTGCCCTCACTCATCAAGAGAAGTATCCCAACTGGCTGACAGAATTTTTCCAAAGTGCTCTCAAATACATATAAATACCCTGCATGTTGTCCTTGACTCAATAAGGAAATGAACATGCTAGATATTATTAGCACACAGTTTCCAAACCTTCATAACTTCAGTTACAGTATATCAAACCATTTTTAAAGGTTAAAAAAAAAAAGTCATCCCAAAAAACCTCTTTGCCTGTGTTTAACACCAATTTAGGGTGATCCTGCAAACAATACTACAAATAGTGTTCATTGCCATGAACAGTCCCATGAAAGAGACAATGTTCAGTATTAAATTTCAAAGGACCGGGCGCTTGGGTTATTAGAAGTCAGAGAATTTTAAGGATGGTCTACACACACTTTGTATACCGCTTTAAATATATTGGTTTAGATTAGAAACAGACTGTTGAAGTAGTACAACCCTCTAGGGTGGATGCAATTATACCTGTTTAAAGGTGCTTCTGCTGAATATAGCTCATCAGGAGAATAAACTAGGTCAGCATAAGAACCTTTATAGTGATAAATCTGCACCCACACCAGGGGACTGTAACTGCTTTAACAATATCAGTATAAAAATCACACACCCACACCCCAATTGACACAGTTAAATTAGTACAAAAAACTGTGTGGGCAGGCCTTAGAAATGCAATTTACTTTTCAATATTTAATGCTCTTGATTTCCTTTTTGTATTTTTCTCAGCACGGACAATGAAAGCAGACTCCCCAGCTATTAGTCACTTCCACCTTCAGAATTACCAGACATCAATCCAGTGCTGTAAGCTTTCAGTTACAAATGCTTCAGGGAAACCCTTTACATCCAAAGGAAAAAAATCCTTTCAAAGGAATTTAAAATATATCATGCAAACATTCCTATTGTGGTTCTTAAAAACGAAGTGACAGTCCTTTTAACTGACACTATTGCTGCAATGTTATCATCGTAAGGTATATCAGATGCTTTTACACAGATAACTAAACAGAAATAAATTTTATTAGAGAATATTTAAAAAATAAAAACGGTACAAACTATTTGAGGAGTCAGTTGTCAATCATTGGGGGGAACATACAGAGTAGGGGGGGGATGTTGTTATGTTGGGGTTGGCAGCACACATAATACATATGGACTGTAGTGTCCCCAATGGGGAGGTGGGCGGTGGGCGAGATCAAGACATAGTTGATAATCGGTGAGGGTCAATCATCCACACATGGGGTACAAATAGCCATGGGCACAAGTAGGTGGGTTGGGCGATGGTGATGGGGCGACCCTCACAAGGTGGGATTCAGGGGAAAGAAGCCCCGCGGGGGGTGGGGGGGGTTATAGGTCCCTTCCCCCTTGCGGGTGGGTGAGGTCTCCCCGGCTCACTCCTTGGCATTGCCGGTGGCCGGTGAGGTTGGGTGGGTTCAGGGCTTGAGAGATAAGGCCCATCGGGGGGGGGGGGGGATATAGGCCACTTCCCCCTTGCGGGTGGGCAGGGTCCCCTTGGCTCACTCTCGTTATCGGCGGTGGCCAATGGGGATGGACGGGTTCAGGGCTGGGGCGGGGGGGGAAGTATGGGTCCCCTCCCCCTTACGAGTGGGCAAAGTCTTCCTGGCTCACTCTCAGCACCGGAGGCGGACAGTGGGGTTGGGGCTCAGGGGGTAGGATCTCTTCCCCCTTGTAGGTGGGTGAAGACTCCCTGGCTCGCCCTTGGCATTGGCGGCGGTCAGTGAGGTTGGGTGGGTTCGGGGCTCAGGCCCAGTGGGGGGGGGGGGGGTAGGTCCCTAAGCTTAATGCCTTTTTTTTCCTTTTAAAGATTCACAGGAGTTAATCATCTTGTTCATCTCTTAGTCTGTTCCATCTCTTTGGGGCCAATGCAGGATCGTTCTAGTATATGTTCTATTGTTTCTCTATCTAGCTTTCAGAGTCCTGAACAATGGGACTACTAACCTTCCCTTGGGAGACCAGATGACAGCCTACTGCATCTCACTGTCAGGAAGCTTTTTCTGATGTTCAGGCTAAATTTTCTCTCTTAATATCTTCCTCTTGATCTTAGTTATAAAACCCACGCATCTCACTACATAATTCCCCTGCCTCCTGTTTACACCCTTCACATACTTCATCCAACAGTGAGGGATCTTTCCATTGCTACTGTTGCAAAGACAGTTTCTTCAATTTAGATTCACATTTAGGGGACCTAAGGCAGAAGTATTACGCATAGGCACAATGTAACTAAAAGTGTACATGTTGTAAAACAAATATTTCAGATATTGAACATAGCACCTTAGATGTAACAGCATTGTAAAATCCAGTTCACTTGTCACCATCTATGCCCAATGTTTGCTTTCTGCATTTCCTTCAGATTAGAGAAAAAGTCAGTGGAATCCGTTTCAGTTTGTTTATAGATAGGGGAGTTCTGCCTGGGTTCAAGTGTCTGCCTGTGTGCATCTTACAGCAGGGACTAGAGTCTGACTATGTCACCGAGATCTATTCCTCAAGAGTTTTTATTGATGGGCTCAAGTGTTTGGAACATCAGAAAAATTTGTTTAACAGAGCCCAAAAACCAGTTGTGACACATGGCCAGAAAGGGTTAAGATTCCTGCAGGATAAATGACCCAAATTCAACCTTTAGGGACATATTGGTAGATAATGCTTGTGGTTTTGTGTGTTAACGTATATATTGTCAGAGGTTGACAATGTAATCAAACAGTTCCTGTCTATGTTGCAGTCTGCTAATTCAGAGAGCAAAAGGAGATCTTAAATTTTAAATGAACGGTAAATATAGTGATATCACTGTATTGATCTCTCTTTGAAATGTATAGCAAATCACCTGTGAATGGTGGAAAACAGGCAATTGCCTTATGTTAATCTGTGTAGCTAATTACCACTGATGCTTAGGAAATAGGTCTACTTCAAAGGATGATTGCCTATTGTTCGCCTAAGGACTCTGTGCTGTCCAGAGAAGACCTGGAACTGTATGAAGGTCTCTTGGGTGCTGATCCTTTTTATCTCAGATCAGCCTGATGCTTTATACAGGGGAAGCTTGAGATCTCCCAACCCACCTGGGTCACCCTGGACATAAACATTGGACTGGGACTAATTCTGAAAGAACTCTTTGCAACTACAAAGCTCACCATCTCTACTATGAAACTGATCTCAGAACTCTACTCATGTCTGTATGTATACTGATCTTTTAACCAATACACACACTCTTTTTAAATAAATTTTAGTTTAGTTAATAAGAATCAGCTGTAAACGTGTATTTAGGTAAAATCTTAAATATTCATTAACTTGGGAGGTAATGTGTCTGATCTTTTAGGATTGGTAGAACTTTCTTTTGTGATGAATAAGATTTTCAGTAATCATATTTGACTTGGGTGTCTGGAAGGAAGCCCAAGGCTGGCTTGCTATAAGGGAACTGCATTTTGGTTTCTGTGCAACTAGTAAGGTAGTGTAGAAGCTGTTTTGCGCTGGCTTGGTAAATCTAAGTATTGGAATATCCACCAGCTTTGGGGATTGTCTGCCCCATTCTTTGCAGTTTGCCCTGAGTAACCCTCAGTGTGGCTCACCTGGAACCATGGTCACATAAGTATTCTCTAAACTTTGGGTTGCTTTCAGACCAATTCCTACCAGATGCAGAGCCAAATCTTCCAAAGTAGCACCCAGACAGACACTCTATGACAGGAGTAATCAATAGGCGGACTGCAGACCAAATCTGGACCGCCAAACACTTTTGAACGGCCCCCAAAATCTTTTTATTTACTTTTTTTTTTTTTTTTTTTTTTTTGTTATTTTCCTGACATCTGGACCTTGGCTAAACCTTGACCAAGAAATTTGGACCTTGACAAAAAAAAACAATTGACTACCCCTGCTCTATGACCTTCCCATAAACACCTGTGCCAGGAGAAGGAGTTGATGAGCTAGAATTAACCCTCTGTTCAACGGAGACCAGAGTGCCCTGCCTTATTGCGCACATGCTGCAGAAAATGTGTCTCAGAAGTACAGCAAGATGACCAAGTGCAGTTTTAAAGTTTCTCCTGGTATGACAGTCCTCCACTAAGGAACACTGATCGGATTATAAAGTAGCATGAAGATTTTATTCTGAGAGAACAGGAAAATCCAGTGGGAGAACTAGAGAGGGACTTGGACAGAAGGTTTCAGCACACAGTCTGCTGGGGAGTGCAAATGAGAGTGAGGAGTTGACTGCCCTTTCCTGCACCAAGAATGCATACCTGTACTTTTTCATCCAGTAGTGTTAGAAGAGAAACATCTCAAACAAAGTAACAAGTCTGTATTTCTTCCAACTGCCCACTTTAGTTCTTATAAAACTGAAGTTGGAACACTCCTCACAGTGGGTTCTAGGGAGAAAGCTGGGATGTGCTGAAGGAAGGATGGGACAATTCCCCCTTCTCTTAGCAGCATCCAGAAGGATGACTGCATCAACCAGCCCTTCCTGAGATTACTTGTTCTGAAGGCTCAAAAAAACTGTTTGAAGAGGTAAACTTTCATCTTCGGAATGGACTAGGTTGCTCATAATGACATGTATTAAAGAAAAATTCACAGCAGATATTCCCCCCAGCACCAAGGTGTTCACCTCTACCACCACCCACTTCAAGAACTAAACACCATATTGTACTGTCTATATGCTCTGTACTGAAGTGTTGAGGAACAGAATATAAACACCTCCAGAAAAGGCACTTAAGCTAAGTTTCCTTGCCCCGTGTTGCTGCTTCCTACATTGGATCTGGCTAAAAGAAGTCAGTTTGTTCAAATGCAAAAACCAATGAATAGATTCCTCAGTCTCTCACCTCTCTCAGCCAGCATATGCACTCTGCTAACTCAGGATTTATCACAAGTTAAGTGGAGACATTTTTGTGAAATCCTCTTATTAACAATATTAGCACCATATCAATAAACTGAAGTACCAGCCCTTGTGTCTTAGTTATAACACTCAAAACCAGTATCACCCACCCCACACTTGGTTTTGGTTGATCTGACAAGTACCTCTATTCTTTTCACAGAACAATAAATCTGAGGACTTTCTTGCAATACAGAAAATTAATGGGACACTTAACTTAAACTAGCCCAACTGTGAAACCAGACAAACATGAGATTTTGTAAGACCCAAGTGAGACAGAAAGGTTTCTACAATTGTTTTTATACAAGCAATCCCTTGCAGTCCAGGCCTCCAGGACTCCATAGCAAGGCCCAGGAGCTATACTCTAAGGCCAGGACCCTAGATTCTGTGGTGCTCCGGTGGAAACTCTGCTGCAGCATCACATAAATTTTAAAATGGAGGTTTTTAGTGAATTAAATATGAAATTGAATCATACAATCAGTGCCGCAGTTTCAGTGCTGTTTTCATAGATTCACAGATTCCTAGGCCAAAAGGAACCAATGTGATCAGGTAGTCTGACCTCCTGTGTAACACAGGCCACAGAACTTCCCCAAAATAATTCCTTACGAGATATGCTGTTCCCCCACTTCCTTTTTTCAATGTGCTGCCGATTTATTTTTTAAAATTGATAATGCATAACTGCATCACAGTTGTCATGGGGAGACCGAAGGATTTGGAAACTAGGCAGAGATAACTTTACTTCTGGCACCAAAGGGGACAGTGTAGGAAATTGTGGGATAAACACACTCGCTGGGTATTTCTGCTACAATAATCAACAGTGAATTAAGTTAATATTGATATGTTGATGTTGACTGTAGGTTTCAGAATTAACACCTCACTAAGATGAATGGGACATTTAACACTTCTGAGCTATTGTTTCAAGTTCTCTGAATCAGGCAGATGCTGTGGTGCTGCTTACGTTCTGTTCATGTTTATAAGGTTTTCTTTGCAACCATAAGGGCCAGAAATAGTTTGCTTAAAATGAAGCGTGGCTACTGGAACACCAATCTACAGCAAGGGTTGAATTTGCTGTGAATACCCTAGTCCCACGCCACAAACTCTGCCTATACTGTTGCAACCCAAACACTGCAGCACTGAGACTGCAAAAGTGAAAGCATCTATAAGCAGAAGCTAACATGACAATTAATTTGCAATATTGAAGCTAAGAAATATGCGAAAAGGAAACAAGAAGCATAAAGCCATGACAAGTACATTACATTTTTAAAATTCTTTCTCTTTTAATAATCTGTGGTGATATTAGCAGCACAGGTAATGAAATGTCTGTTTAAAACATTATTTTTTAAGTTGACATGCATCACTTTAATTTATTTTAAAAGTCCTGAGAATTGTAAATTTGTCCTTGTGATCCATACCTAAAGAGCTTGTTTGTATCCTCCTCTTTGGCAATAATTACCCAATATCATTGCAGAGAAGGGCCTCAAAAAGTTCAATATAGCAACTAAACATACAAAAACAACAACATCATTTACATAAAACAGAGGTGGGCAAACTACGGCCCACAGGCCACATCCGGCCCGGCCCCTGAGCTCCTGGCCTGGGAGGCTAGCCCCCCGGCCCCTCCCCTGCTGTTCCCCTTCCCCCACAGCCTCAGCTCAATGTGCCACCAGCACAATGCTCTGGGTGGCGGGGCTGCAAACTCCTGCCGGGCAGCGCAGCTGCAGAGCCACAGCGTGACCCGGTGCTCTGTGCTGCACACTGGCTCCAGCCGGGCGGCACAGCTGCCTGTCCTAGTGCTCTGGGCGGCACAGCTGTAGCACCGTCAGCCAGCAGTGCTCCAGGCGGCGCGGTAAGGAGGAAGGGGGGGTTGGATAGAGGGCAGGTGGTCAGGGGGCAGGGGTGTGGATAGGGGTCAGGGCGGTCAGAGGGCGGGGAACAGGGGGGTTGAATGGGGGCAGGGGTCTTGGGGGGACAGCTGGAGGGGTTGGATGGGGCAGCAGGGGGTAGTCTGGGGCAGGGGTTGCGGGGGCGGTCAGGGAGCGCGGGGGGGTGGATGGGGCAGAGGTCCCAGGGGGCCATCAGGGGACAGGAAACAGGGGGGGTTGGATGGAGCAGGAGTTCCGGGGGAGGGGGGGCGGATAGGGGGCTGGGGATGGGCCATGCCTGGCTGTTTGGGGAGGCACAGCCTCCCCTAACCATCCCTCCATACAATTTTGGAAACCCGATGTGGCCCTCAGGTTTTTGCCCACCCTGATATAAAACCTTCTATCAAAGAAGGCTTTACCAACAGTAATTGTGAAGGTAAGGATTAGGTGTAGGCAGAGGCAGAGAGGGAGCTAGTGGCATGATTTTTCCCAGTTGCTCTGCATCCATACTCCTTGTTGAAGTAGGTGGCAGCTGTGAGCACCCAGTATCTTTCCAAATCAAGCCATAAGTGATTGACCTAAAGTCACACAGGAAGTCCAGGGCAAAGTTAGGGAGAGAACTTGGATGTTCTGACTCCAAGTCCTGTGCTTCATAGAAATACCTTCTTATGACTATACACAACAGCATTAATAAAAGGGGCTAAGTAACCCAACTGCAATTGTAGCCCACAAATATACCCCCCCACGTGCCATCCTTATCCCACTGTACCCCATTTTCTATGCACATCCCCAATACATCCGACTCCCTTAGGAGCTGACTGCCTTCCAACAGCTCCCATGCCCCAGCAGGAGCTGAGTTAACTGCAAGTTTCCCCAAATTCTACAAGAAATGTTTCTTAACATTTCCTCTGAGTGTGAGGGGAAAATGGGAGCAAACATTAAATAAACCCAGAAGAAAGCCAAGAACAGTTACTATGATGGTCAGGCCAGCCCTCTTCTGCAGTATTCTCTCTCCAGCTGCACGCTATTTCCCACAAGAGCTACTGCATGATAGGGGAACCCCTGATTCTAACTCACTGTGTGCCACCCCCCTGAATCTAACCTGTACTACAGGAGCTCCTCTGCTTTCCGCATCCACCCCAGCGCTCTGCTCCCTAGCTCAGATCTGGGCTTGAGCATCACAGAAGTTCCTCATCTCTCCTTGTGCTGCAGTAATACAGGAACATTGTGGGGAGAGAGAGCAGACCCCCTCACACAGAGGATGAGTGCATAAGTAGAAAGGGGTTTCGCTTCAAACATGCGTATTTTCAGGGCAAGGGGAATTAAAAATGCATAAAATTATCATCATGAGAGTTTATAGAACAGCCCAAGCACTTCAGCCCCTGGCCCACAGGGGCCCCAGCACACACAGCCATTGTTGGGCTGGTCCCTTCTCTTTTTGCCACTAACTTTTCTTTCTCTGGGGGAATCAGACACACACCAGGATGGAAAAAATAAGAGGCTGTTTTGTCCACATGGTACAGAGGGGCAAAAAGCCCCTACCCACCTCACCCCGCAATGCAGTTCTTATCCCCCTTCACAACACCCCTAGGTTCTCCTCTATTGCACCCCGCTCTCCCGGGATCTCCCAGCACCTTCCCTGCCATCCACGTCCCTTGTATCCCCCTTGCACCACCCTATCCACTACATCCGCTTCTGCCCTGCACCCCCTTGTTTAACCCTGCTCCAACTCGCCCACTGAACAACCCCCCCCCCCCCCCCCGCATCCTCTCTGGGTCTCCCCCTTGTTTTCCACTCCCCAACTTCTCAGGCCAGAAAGTGCCCACAACTTTCCCAGGCGCTCCCCACCCTGCAGCGCCGGCGTTGGACTCACCGGGTCCCGGGGGGAAGCTGGGCCGGGTCCTGGGGGAGCTGGGATCGCACCGCGGGACGCGGCTCTGGGCTCCGGCTGCTGCCAGCGGAAACAGGGGGAGGGGCCGGGGCTGCGGAGCGGGGAGGAGCTGGGGGGCGCTGCTGCTCGGGAGGAGGCGCCGGCTGCGGCCCCGCGCAGAGGGAAGCCGCGCTCTGCCCTGGGGGGTGGCGAGCAGCGTGTCCCGTGCCCCTCCCGGGGGCGGGCTGGGGGATCTTTGCTCCCACGGGGAGCAGGGCGATCTTGGCGGGCCGGGGCAGGGCGTTCCCCGCGGGTGCAGACGGGCAGGGAGCTGCGAGCACTGGCCCCGCAGAGGGGCCCTGAGCATGTGAGCGCTTAACCCCGAGGGGCCGGGCTCGCTGCTCCCTGGCGCTAGGGGCCGGCCTGAGTCTGGAGCCAGGCATGGCGCGGGCAGCCGGCTCCGACCATGTCGCCTGTCCCAGGATCGGCGCCTCACCCTGGGCCCCCTTAATCTCCAGAAAGGGACTGGAGCCTGCCAAGGCCCCTCAGCCACTTCCTTCCCTTGCCCCTGCTGCAGGGCTTTGGGCTGGCCATCTCCCCCCAGAGCTCGCTCGCTGGGGAAAGGTTTCACCACAGCTGCCAGCTGGGGCCTCCTTCACAGCAATCCCACCCTATCAACCTGCAGGCTGCCCTATTTCTTACATCCCAGAGACCTGGTGGGATAATATGCATGATTGGAATGTTGGTGTAGAAGGGTACAGCTTGCTCAGGAAGGACCCGTGGGGAAAAGATGGAGGAGGTGTTGCTTTATTATATATTAAAAATGTATACACTTTTACTGAGGTTGAGATAGAAATAGGAGACACACTTGTTGAAAGCCTCTCGGTAAGGATAAAAGGCATAAAAAACAAGGGTGATGTCATACTACAGACCACCTAACCAGGAAGAAGAGGTGGGTGAGGCTTTTTTTAAACAACTATCAAAATCATCCAAAGCACAGGATTTGGTGATGGGGGACTTCAACTATTCAGACATCTATTGGGAAAATAACACAGCAGGGCACAAATTAGCCAAAAAGTTCTTGGAATGTATTGGAGACCATTTTTTATTTCAGAAGGTGGAGAAAACTACTAGGGGAGAGATTTGATTTTGACAAATAGGAACTGGTTGAGAATTTGAAAGTGGAATGCAGCTTGGGTGAAAGTGATCATGAAATGATAGAGTTCATGATTCTAAGGAATGGTAGGAGGGAGAAGAGCAAAATAAAGACAATGGATGTCAAGAAGGCAGACTTTAGCAAACTCATGGAGTTGGTAGGTAAGATCCCATGGGAAGCAGTCTAAGGGAAAAAACAATTGAAGACAGTTGGCAGTTTTTCAAAGAGATATTATTAAGGGCACAAGAGCAAACTATCCCATTGCGTAGAAAAGATAGGAAGTATGGCTTAACCAGAAGATCTTCAATGATATAAAAATCCAAAAAGAGTCCTACAAAAACTGGAAACTAGGTCAAATTACAAAGGATGAATATAAAGAAATAACACAAGTATGTAGGGACAAAATTAGAAAGGCCAAGGCACAAAAATGAGATCAAACTAGCTAGAGACATAAAGGGGAACAAGAAAACATTCTACAAATACATTAGAAGCAAGAGAAAGACCAAGGACAGGGTAGGCCCGTTATTCAATGAGGGAAGAAAAACAATAACAGAAAATGTGGAAATGGCAGAGGTGCTTAATGACTTCTTTGTTTCGGTTTTCACCAAGAAGGTTGGTGGTGATTGGACATCTAACATAGTGAATGTCAGTGAAAATGAGGTAGGATCAGAGGCTAAAATAGGGAAAGAACAAGTTAAAAATCACTTAGACAAGTTAGATGTCTTCAAGTCACCAGGGCCTGATGAAATGTATCCTAGAATACTCAAGGGGCTAACTGCGGAGATATCTGAGCCATTAGTGATTATCTTTGAAAAGTCATGGAAGACAGGAGAGATTCCAGAAGACTGGAAAAGGCCAAATATAGTGCCAAGTTATAAAAAGGTAAATAAGGACAACCCGGGGAATTACAGAACAGTCAGCTTAACTTCTGTACCAGGAAAGATAATAGCACAAATAATGAAGCAGTCAATTTGCAAACATCTAGAAGATAATAAATAAGGTGTTAAGTAACAGATGGATTTGTCAAGAACAAATCATGTCAAACCAACCTGATAGCTTTCTTTGACAGGGTAACACAAGCCTTGTAGATGGAGGGAAGCGGTAGACATGGTATACCTTGACTTTAGTAAAGCTTTTGATACTGTTTCACATGACCTTCTCATAAACAAACTAGGGAACCTAGTTGGAGCTACTATAAGGTGGGTGCAGAAGTAGTTGGAAAACCATTCCCAGAGAGTAGTTATCAGTGGCTCACACTCAGGCTGGAAGGGCATAACGAGTGGAGTCCCGCAGGGATCAGTTCTGGGTCCAGTTCTGTTCAATATCTTTATCAATTATTTAGATAATGGCATAGAGAGTGCACTTACAAAGTTTGTGGATGACACCAAGCTGAGTCGGGTTGCAAGTGCTTTGGAGGATAGGATTAAAATTCAAAATGATCTGGACAAAGTGGAAAAATGGTCTGAAGTAAACAGGATGAAATTCAATAAGGACAAATGGAAAGTACTGCACTTAGGAAGGAACAATCAGTTACATGCATACAAAATGGGAAATGACTGCCTAGGAAGGAGTACTGTAGAAAAGGATCTGGGGGTCATAGTGGACCACAAGCTAAATCTGAGTCAACACTGTAACACTGTTGCAAAAAAAAGCAAACATCATTCTTGGATGTATTAGCAGGAGTGTTGTAAGCAAGACACAAGAAGTAATTCTGCTCTATTCTGCGCTGATTAGGCCTCAACTGGAATATTGTGTCCAGTTCTGGGTGTCACATTTCAGGAAAGATGTGGACATATTGGAGAAGGTCCAGAGAAGAGCAACAAAAATGATTAAAGGTCTAGAAATCACGACCTATGAGGGAAGACTGAAAAAATTGGGTTTGTTTAGTCTGGAAAAGAGAAGACTGAAAGGGGACATGAAAACAGTTTTCAAATACATAAACAGTTGTTACAAGGAGGAGGGAGAAAAATTGTCCTCATTAACCTCTGAGGATAGGACAAGAAGCAAATGGGCTTAAATTGCAGCAAGGGAGGTTTAGGTTGGACATTAGGAAAAACTTCCTAACTGTCAGAGTGGTTAAGCACTGGAATAAATTACCTAGGGAGGTTGTGGAATCTCCATCATTGGAGATTTTTAAGAGCAGGTTAGACAAACACCTGTCAGGGATAGTCTAGATCAGTGGTCTCCAAACTTTTTTGATCGCGCACCCCTACCAGTAAAAAAATGTTGAGCAAGCACCCTCTGCCACGTCGAAAGAAAAAAAAAAGCGCTCCTTCTACCGCGCACCCCCAATGATCCTCTTGCGCATCCCCTAGGGTGCACACACCCCACTTTGGAGACCACTGGTCTAGATAATACTTATTCCTGCCATGAGTGCAGGGGACTGGACTAGATGACCTCTCGCGGTCCCTTCCAGTCCTATGGTTTAATAACCCCTCTGGCTCCTGGGTGTTTACACTAATCCCACCCCATCTGCCCTGAGGCTACCCTATTTAATAACCCCTCTGACTCCTGGGTGTTTACCCACTCTGGGTATTGGAGACAGGGAACCCCCCTCAGTTACTGCTTAGCTCAACTGGGCAGTCTTGTAATCTCTCCTCACAAAAGTATCCCTCCAGCCCCCAATTAGCTCCCTGGTCCTGAGGAGCCCAGAACTGAACCCACCATTCAGGGTGCAGGCTCCCCAGTGCTGAATTAGAGTGGCAATTGCCTGCCTGGTCCATTAAATCAGCAGGCCTGATGGATATGGCTCTCCACTGCACTGGCATTTACACAGCTATATCACATGGCAAACTCCTTGCTATCCTGTTGGCTGCTGTCACTTCCAGTCTGTCTTGCTATTCCTACTAACAGACCCTGTAATATTTTTTTATTCTAAGACAGAGGGGAGCCTCTAACTATATCTCCTTGCTTCTTTGTAGCAGGGAGACAGCTACCTCTCTTGGATGCCTGAGGCCCAATAGAGAGCTCTCCATGGAGTCGGATTCATCCAGCCTGGATACTAGTGGAAAAGCAGCAAAAACTTCATATAGCCCAGAGGTAGGCAAACTACAGCCCGGGGGCCACATCTGACCCGCGGGACCATCCTGCCCAGCCTTTGAGCTCCCAGCCGGGGAGGCTAGCCCCTGGCCCCTCCCCCGCAGCCGCACAGGCAGCACTCTGGGCTGCAGGGCTGTGAGCTCCTGCTGAGCAGTGCGGCAGCATGTCTGGCTCGGGCCGGGCAGCGTGGCTGCCAGACATACTGCTCTGAGCAGCATGGTAAGGGGCTGGGGGGTTGGATAGGGGCAGGCGGTCACGGGGGGCAGTCAGAGGACAAGGAACAGGAGGCGGTTGGTTGGGGCAGAGGTTCAGGGGGCCGGTTGGGGGACAGGGGAAGGTTGGGTAAGTGTGGGAGTCCTGGGGGGCCTGTCAGGGGGTAAGGGTGTGGATAGGGGTCAGGGGATGGGGAACAGGGGGGTTGGATAGGAGTGGGGTCCTGGGGGGCCTGTCAAGGGGTGGGGGTGTGGATAGGGGTCAGAGCAGTCAGGGGACTGGGAGCAGGGGGATTGGATAGGGGGTGTAGTCCCAGGAGGGGGCAGTTAAGGGACAAGGAGGGGTTGGATGGGTCAGGGGTTTTGAGGGGGGCAGGGAGTGGGCAGGGGCCAGGCTGTTTGGGGAGGCACAGCCTTCCCTACCCAGCCCTCCATACAGTTTTGCAACCCCAATGTGGCCCTCAGGCCAAAAAGTTTTCCCACCCCTGATATAGCCTGATGCCACTCCCAAATCAGTATCACCTGCACAATTAATTTGCTTTTTATCACCTCATCTTCCAGATCTTCAGTAATAAAGACTGACATGTGAAGCCAGGCCTCACCATGCGCATTACCATAGACTCTAAGCACTTTCCATTAGTGATTAAGCAACATGACTAATGTCTGTCACATGTTTGTTCTCTCATTCTTTCCTCAGGGGGAAAAGTGTGTGCAGTGAAGTGGTTTGTTTGATGTTGATAAATGCAAAGTAATGCACATTGGAAAACATAATTCCAACTATACATACAAAATGATGGGATTTATATTAGCTGTTAACACTCAGGAAAGAGATCTTGGATTCATTGTGGATAGTTCTCTGAAAACATCCACTCACTGTGCAGCAGCAGTCAAAAAAGCTAACAGCATGCTAGGAACCATTAGGAAAGGGACAGATATCAAAAAAGATAGAATTGGAAAAGGTACAGAGAAGGGCAACAAAAATTATTAGGAGTATGGAACAGCTTCCATATGAGAAGAGTGTAAAAAGACTTGGACTGTCGAAAAGAGACAACAAAGGGGGGATATGCTAGAGATCTATAAAATCATGAATGGTGTGGAGAAAGTGAAAGTGACGGTGTTATTTTCTCCATTACATAACAAAAGAATCAGGGGCCACTTGGTGAAATTAATAGGCAGCATGTTTAAAACAAAAGGAAGTATTACTTCACACAACACACAGTCCATCTATGGAACTTGTTGCCAGGGGATGCTGCGAAAGCCAAAAGTATAATGGTTCAAAAAAGAACTAGATAAGTTCATGCAGGATAAGTCCATCAATGGCTATTAGCCAAGATGGCTAAGCCTCTGACTGCCAGCTGCTGGGACAGGTGACAGAATAGATCATTCAATAATTGACCTGTTCTGTTCATTCCTTCTGAAGCACCTGACATTGGCCACCAAGTGAAATTTATTAAATATTTTTGGATGTTTTTCTACATTTTCAAATATATTGGTTTAAATTACAACACAGAATACAAAGGATACAGTGCTCACTTTATATTATTATTTTTATAAAAAATATTTGCACTGTAAAAATGATAAAAGAAATAGTATTTTTCAATTCACCTCATACAAGTACTGTAGTGCAATCTCTTTATTGTGAAAGTGCAACTTACAAATGTAGATTTTTTTTGTTACATAACTGCACTCAAAAACAAAACAATGTAAAACTTTAGAGCCTACATGTCCACTCAGTCCTACTTCTTGTTCAGCCAATCACGAAGACAAACACGTTTGTTTACATTTGGGACATAATGCTGCCTGCTTATTACTTAAAATGTCACCTGAAAGTGAGAACAGGTGGTCACATGGCACTTTTGTAACCGGCATTTCAAGGTATTTACGTGCCAGATATGCTAAAAATTTGTATGCCCCTTCATGCTTCGGCCACCCTTGCAGAGGACATGCTTCCATGCGGATGACACTCGTTAAAAAAAAATGTGTTAATTACATTTGTGACTGAACTCCTTGGGAGAGAATTGCATGTCTCCTGCTCTGTTTTACCAGCATTCTGCCATATATTTCATGTTAGAGCAGTCTCGGATGATGATCCAGCACATGTTGTTCATTCTAAGAACACTTTCACTGCAGATTTGACAAAACGCAAAGAAGGTACCAATGTGAGATTTCCGAAGATAGCTACAGCACTCGACCCAAGGTTTAAGAATCTGAAGTGCCTTCCAAAATCTAAGAGGGACAAGGTGTGGCGCATGCTTTCAGAGGTCTTAAACAAGCAACTCTCCAATGCAGAAACTACAGAACCAGAGCCACCAAAAAAGAAAATCAAGCTTCTGCTGGTGGCATCTGACTCAGATGAAGAAAATGAACATGCGTCGGTCTGGACTGCTTTGGATCGTTATAGAGCAGAACCCGTCATCAGCATGGACGCATGTCCTCTGGATTAGTGGTTGAAGCATGAAGGGACATATGAATCTTTAGGGCATTTGGCATGTAATATCTTGTGATGCCGGCTACAACAGTGTCATTTGAATGCCTGTTATATTGTAAATAAGAAGCAGGCAGCATTATCTCCTGCAAATGTAAACAAACTTGTTTGTCTGAGCGATTGGCTGAACGAGAAGTAGGACTGAGTGGACTTGTAGGCGCTAAAGTTTTACATTATTTTGTTTTTGAATGCAGGTGGGTTTTTTTACATAATTCTATATTTGTAAATTCAACTTCCATGATAAAGAGATTGCACTATTGTACGTGCAATAGGGAAATTGAAAAATGCTATTTCTTTTGTTTTATACAGTGCAAATATTTGTAATCAATATGAATATAAACTGAGCACTGTACACTTTGTATTATACGTTGTAATTGAAATCAATATATTTGAAAATGTAGAAAACATCCAAAAATATTGAATAAAAGAAATGGTATTCTGTTATTTTTCAACAGCGCGATTAATCATGCAATTAATCACAATAAATTTTTTTAATCACATGATTAATTTTTTTAATCGCTTGACGGCCCTAATATATATATATATATATTAGAGACAGAGAGATACCCATACATGTTATGTGTGTTTCTGTTAAAGAAGGCAAAGTCAAGGAAATGTGCTTTGCGCTTGGAATCAAAGGTGGTGAAGCGGTGTGTAATGGTGCTTAGTTCCTGGGGGCTTTCAGTCCACAGCCTTGAACTGGCCCTGGAGAAAGTTCTGTCTCCTGCATGAATGAGTATTACTCTTATTCAGAGTTCCAGTGTGCCAGAAAAGGATGGTTGGCCATGGTCTTTATCCTAGAGCTTTAGTTGATCTCCTAGATACTATGGATGCAGGGTTTTGAAGATAAGGACTAAGAATTTGTTCTTGATTTGTTATTTTACTGGAAGCCAGTGTAGGGAGCGGCGGGCAGGTATGGTTTGTTTGTGGTAGCCAGTGCTGCTGAGGAGACATGCTGCAGCATTTTGTACCACTTAGAGCTTCCTAAGCTCTGAAGGCTCATACCCAGGTATATTGCATTGCTGTAGTCCATCCGAGAGATGATGAAGGCATGAATAACTGAGGCTAGGTCATTATTTTTCCCAGGATGAGACAGTCTCCTAGCCAAGCAGAAATGATAGAAAGCATTATTTGTAGGATGCTGCTATGTGAGTTTAGTGTCAATGAGGAATCCAGGCACACTTTTAAATTAAAGACTGAATTGACCAGTTGTGGGTACCTTCAAGCAAGGTGACTGCACTGTAGCTGCAAATTCTTCAAAAAGCTTTCCTTTGCCCACCAGCATCATCTCCATCTTGCTTGGGTTCAGCTTCTGCCAGCTGTTCTTAATCCATGAGCTGATCTCATCCAATCACTGGGCCATTTTGGTGGTAGTGGTGTAGTCATATGTGCTGAAGGATAGGTAGAGCTGTATGTCATCTGCATACTGCTGGCACTTGAGTCCATTTTCATCTGACCAGTTCATCTAGTGCTTGCAAGTAGATTTTGAAAAGGTCCAGAGAGAGAATTGATCCTTGTGGGACTCCACCAGTGAGGGGTCTAGTGTTGGAGGTGCAGTTTTCCATCACTACTCATTGGGTGCACACCTCCAGGAAGGATTCAGAGCATTTTAGCACATTACCCTGGACTTCTGCTACCAATCTGAGGTGAAACAGCAATATCTTGCGGGTGACAATGTTGAATTCTGCAGAAGGGTCCAGGAGGATGGAAATGGATGCCCTCTAACCATTGACAGCAGGAGAACATCCATTAGTGCCATTAAAGTGACACAGTTCCATGTCTTGGCCTAAATCTAGATTGTGCCAGGTCTAGAATATTACATTCAATTAGATGAGCTTATAGTTTGCCTTTGGCTAAGTTCTCTATAAGCTTGCTCTGGAATGGAAGGTTGGACAGTGGGTGATAGTTGTCTAGAACCAATGTAGCCACGGTGAGTTTCTTCAGTGACGGTCAGACCATTGCATGTTTGAAGGAGGAAAGGAAGATTCCTTCCCTGCATGATGCACTGGCTGTTTCAGTCATGAGTGGCACCAGTTGCGCATGACTTTCTTTCACAAGCCAGGAAGAGCTTGGGTTGGAGTCACAGGCCTTGGGGTAAGAGTCCTTTAGGGTATCCAGAACTTCTTGATGTGGGAATGCAAGCAGACTGTTGGCTGGTAGGGTGGATCCAGGCTGTTTGGGAAGCCTTCCCAAATGCATTGATCTTTTCAGCCAAGTCGGATGAGAGTTTTTGCAGCACTTGGTTCTGAGCCAAGTTGCTGTCACTCAAGATTATGAAGGAGTTAGAGAGCAGCTTCACTGGAGGATGAAAGGAAGGTTCTCTTGGCCTGTAATACAGCCTCAGCATTGGCTTGGAGGAATTTGTTATGTTTCCATTCCCTCTTTTCATCTGGTGCAGGATGTCAGAAACCCAAGGGATCTGTGTGGGTGATGGGAGGCAGGGGCTGTTTGGGGGCCAGCATATCAATGGTCAGGTCCAGTGTATCATAATAGGCCATCCTATGGGTAGCATGCTGTTGTCTTAGCAGGCTGGAACAGGGTATACCAGGTATTCGGTGCCTCTGCTGGAGGCCCCACCGCTCTACCCTGCCCCAAGCAAGTGTGCATTTCAGGGGGAAAAGAGCAGAGTGTTTAGGCCTCCAAGCGCTGCCTAGAGAAGCCACCCAGGATCAGCTGCTGCTGAGACCAACAAGAACTGGTCCTCCAGCAGCTAGAAGGGCCAGAATGGACAAAAGGCAATCAGGGCCCAGCAGAAAAGATAAAAAGGGCTGGCTGCCTCCTCCAAATGGGTAATTCTGAGTGAAGCATGGAGAGAGAAGGAAGGATTTCCCTGCCTTAGCCCAAAAGCCTGTCACCTAATGGTATGCCCACACTTTGAATATTGTGTGCAGTTCTAGTAACCCCATATCAAAAATGATAGAATTGGAAAAGACACAGAGAAGGGCAACAAAAATGCCTAGGGGTATGGAACATCTTCCATCTGAGGAGAGTTTAAAAAGACTGGGACTGTTCAGTTTGGAAAAGAGACAACTAAGAGGGGATATGATAGAGGTTGATAAAATCATGAATATGTGGGGAAAGTGAATAAGGAAGTGTTATTTACCCCTTCACATAACACAAGAACAAGGAGTCACCCAATGAAATTAATAGGCAGCAGGAAAGGAAGTATTACTTCAAACAACAAAAGCCTGGGTGACCAATTTGAGTGGGCTATAATTTGGCTGCAGCACAAATTATAGGGAGATTGCTTTGTGAGATGCTCCACTGATCCAGGTGAACCTGCAACACATGCATTGGAAGTTGGTAGCATCCATGAGTCTTTGTGGTCAGCTCAGAATCATGGGGCTTCCTTGTTGCCTGCGCACTGACAGAGCTCTGACCACTCCTTTAATGATACGATGGTCTGTCCAAAACAGTGGGTGTCCTTTACATTAACATCTAAGCCAAAGATCAGGTCCAGGTTGTGACTGGCTGTGTGGGTTGGACCGGCGATGACCTGTGAAAGTCTTAGGGAGGCTAGTAAGCAGATGAGTTTGGGGTTTTTTTTTTTTTTTTTGCATCTGTGGCCTTGTAGTCCAGCTTGATTTCACTACCATTGCCAGTCAGGTATTAGTGAGCTTGTTTATTAATCCTGCCATCAGTGGTGTCTGGAAATGAGCATAAAATCTGTTAGTTTTGGCTCTGGTTTCTACTAGTCAGCTGAGTGAATTTGAATGCACTTGTCTTACCTGAGGCACTTCTTTTGGATTTGATGTTTGAGAAAGACGACAGCAGTGCTGTCTCTCTCCTGGTCTGGGTCTGTGAAGTATGAAGCATCCTGGGGGGAACGAGGTGGGCTAGCAGAGGCTCACAATGTCATCCAGCCAGATCTCAATGATATAGACTATATCAGGGTACTTAATTGCTGATGAGGTCATGGATTCTTGAGGTTGGACCCCACCCTAATAGCGCCCAGCTTACAGTGACCTTTTGCTCACTGTCCTTCCAAGTGGTGTTTCAGCCCTGGTGCTAGAGGTCATACTCAATCCAAGTTGAATTAATTTCCTGAGACACTATCAAATGTTCCACTAAAGTCCATAGAGAACATCTATTTCTTTCAGCCAGTAATTAATTCTCCAGTTCAATGAGAATTTATCGGGCACTATTTGCAATCAAATATTGTTTGGAATGATTTCTCCTTTATTACTCCCTGCTGGCTATTGCTAATGGAGCCATTATCCACTAGGTGGATTTTTGCGTAGTGATTCTCTCCTGTTTCTTTTTGTCCTGTTGTATATGTAACAGCCCTTCTGTCGTGTCTCATGCCCATTGATTATAGCATTCATATAATCTGCTTCTCTACTTCCTTTGACAGCCTTTACCCAACTCCATTTCAAGTGAAGGGTGATCTATGATTAAGGCATTGGACTAGTACTAAGGAGATCTAGGTTCAATTCCCAGCTCTGCTGTAGCCTCCTTTTGTAACCTGGGGGCAAATCACTTATTCTCTGTATGTCAGGTTTCACATCTGTGAAATGGGATAATAATCATCATCTTTCTCCTGCCCTTTGTCTTTCTCTATTTATGCAATAAGTTCTTCCAGGTAGAGCCTGCCTCTTGCTGTGTAAATACAACACCTAGCAGCATGGGGCCTTGATCAGAATTGAAGCCTCTAGGCTCTACTGTAATTCAAGTAAGTATAATAAATCATTTCCAGCAAAGCTGCTTTGTTTTCCCTCCATACCTTTACCATTGTGCAGTTCCTTTTGAAGCCCAGTGATTATTTCTTAGAGGGTTTTGTTTTGTAGTAAAGTGGAATTGTAGCTTGCTCTGCCTTAATTATGCTGGGCTGACTGGTCCCTTCTCAGGGAAATACCTGCAAGAAGAGGCTATGGGGGCAGAGATCATTCCACCCCAGAAGGGGCCCCAGCACCCAAAGTAGTTCTGCCTGGATCTCACCAACTCTGCAAGGGGACGCAGTTCTTCTATTCCAGCCTAAGGTCCCCCCCAGGCCACTTCCCAGCTCCCCAACAGCACAGCTCTGTTAGAGCCACTGCCCCTGGAGCCCTTCCTTAAGGGTAAGTTTCCCCAGAACTGTGAGATGGAAGTTTTAGTGCAGACTCAGGCAGCATGAACTTGCTGTTGGCGTTTCCACTGGATTTGGAGGTAGGGGTACTGCATGTCTTCCTGGACCCAGATCATTGACCCCAAGGACCTGGGGGTCTATGGGATAGGGTAAGGGGATGGTGCCACAAAGATGGCTTACAGACCCCACCATGGGAGAGGGCCGTTTGCATAGATGGCCCCTTCCATATGTGGACCGTACAGTCTAGCCTGATGTCTGGTAGAGTTCCTCAGCATGCTTCCACACGCATGGATTTTAATGTTGTCCTGTTGCACCATGACCACCAGTTGGGTTGTATTTTATTCTGTTATTTAGTGTTTTGCAATATGACCTTTTAACGTTTTGTAGGGATTCTTACCAGTTTAGCTACACCAACACAATCGCCCAGTGCAGGCGCACCTATCAGAAGGGTGTTGAGGTACCTTGCGGAGATGAGAGCTTGCCTGGCTGCTTTCAGTGCTCTGTTTTTTCTGTGCACACAGAAAATCTCAAACCATCTCCAGGGATGTCAGACTGACACCACCCCCTCCTTTTGCCTCCAGCAAAACACATAATTAAAAAAATGTTAACAAGGACATTAAAATAAATTGAATTTAAGATTTCTGTACAGGCTGGCAGGAAGGATTTAGGAAGTGGCAGGGGAAGTTGAGCAAATATTTCAGGAATGCTGGAAGTTCATATTTATAAATCCGTACTTTACTGGCCAGAAAAAAAAAATCTCTCAGGGTTTAATCTTTATCTGCCATTAGCTGAGCATGGTTGTTTTGCGACTTGCTGTGGTTTATGGGTGAGGATTTAGGATCTCATAGGATTAAAAATAGGTAGGCTTCTCCACCGCCAATTCACTTATTATTCACTAAAGTGTTACTACAATTGAGATGTACTGAAAACTACTCCCCCCCACCCCGCAACCCCAGATTTGTATTTTGAAATTAGACTAGGTAGCGGTGACACCTAATGGACAATAATGGAGCTGTAGCTGAACACTGCACATCTGGAATGCTGGAATTTTAGGCATTTTAAACTAGGCTATGTGTTCTAGTTCTGTCTTTTGCTTGTCCTTACATAGGCCCAGGGGTGCCACATATGCTCCACTCCACAGCCAGCCAGTTCTGCCCACCGCCAAAGCGGCTAGCAGCACCTGCCCTGCATAAACCTTGTGCTTACCTGAGCTCAGGGACTGGGAGCAGCACCTGCAACAGGGAACACAAAAAGGAGGAAAGGGATCTTTTCCTCTTGCATCCATCCAATCCTAAGTAGGAGGGCCCAAATAAGATGGCAGTCCCTGGGATCAGTAACACGCTTGCTCCAGTGCTTTGTGGTCTGGTTTGAGATCTTTTGCAGAGGGTGGGTTCTTCATCCTCAACAGTACAACACATCTGTTGAGCTGGTCACACTGCAAGGCATATTACCTTACTCTTCTGTTACCCTATTGCATGTACTTTGGGGTCTGGAGGGAGCTGCAGTTTAGTCATTTTGAGAGTGTGTGTGTGAGAGAGAGAGAAGGCATTTGATTCCAATACGGTTTTATTTCTGAGCATCCCCAAAACATATAGAAACTACCTCCTTCCTCAATACACTGGCTTTCGCATTGTGTGCCGTCCTGATAAACTGCTAATGTACCGTTCAGCTACCATCTGTCCTTGTTTTTTAAGGACATTTTAAAATCGTATTTCAAATCTAACCTTTCACGCTATTCTCCAGGTTCCAGTCTAGTGCTTCAATGGGGTTAAAGTCACTATTCAGAGCTCAGAAGCATTGGCATCCCTATATCTGCTCTGTTGGGGATACCTCCTTTAGTACCATCTGCAGATTAAATTACCATGCTGTTTTCTCCTTCTTCCAGCTCATTAATGAAGCTGTTACATGAGAGTAGACCTACCACTGATCTCTTCAGTACCCACCCTTCCCATGGTTAATATATTGCCATTTATCATGCCCCTTAATTATGGGTCTTCAACAAGTTTTTCAGGTAACTTCTAATATCCAAGCAAATTTGAATTGATCTTTCACATCGCATTTTGTGAGGTCTGATAGCAAAATCTTACTGCAATCAAGGTACATTACAGCTACTGCATTCTTTTTGGCCACTAGTTGAGTAATTTGGTTTAAAAAACCTGATCAGCTTTGAGTGATTTATTTGATTTGTGCAATTGATTCTTGCTGCTTATTTCTCCTCATTGCTTTGTTCTTTGGATACTTTGAGACTTTCTCTCCATGGTTATTGTTAGCTTACTAGGGCTTGAAGCTACTTCCTCAAGAATGAGAGAAAAGGCAAATCAATGAAAGACAAAATTGCAGCTTAAAATACCTGTTAGCTGGGAGGGGGAAAAAAGCAGCCTATAAAACTCAGGTTTAAATGGCCACTTTAGGGCTGCAGCTGCTTGTCTCCCACAGATTTAAAGAACTAGCGCCCATCTGGGAAAGGAGAGCGCAAAACCATAGTAGAGAGAGGTCACTGGTAGTAGTAATCAAGCAAGTTGTAGAGAAAGTAGTAGCTATTTAGAAACTATTTGAATCACTATTTTTCTGAGGACTAAGGACAGGGGAAAACAAGCCTAGGTTTTTCATACTGGCAGCTGACCATGTTTGCAACAATTGTGTGCTTTTAAATTTCCACTGATGTTACTGTATGTTTCTAAATGCTTAAGGTCTGCCTTAGGTTTTCCCATCTTTGCTGCTGACTTGCTGTGGGATCGTTGGAAAGTCCCTTAAGCTATTTGTGTGTAGATGAGACATGCAACACAAACTTACTGCAGTTTAATTAAAGTGTTGTTTTTAAACCGATTTAGTTAAACTGGCTCGAGTGTGGGTGCAGACACTCTTATTGCAGTTTAGCTTAATCTGTTTTTTAAAACATAAGAGCATCTACACCCAAACTTGTGCCAATGTAAAGAAATCCATTTTAAACACATCTTTACTTAAACAACTACAAGTCTGTGTAGACTAGGCCTCAGTTTCTTTACCTAGAATATGGGGATTATAATATTTACCTTCCTCGCTAGGTTAGATTTAGCTGGTTACTGCTTTTAAAGCACTCTGAGAGCTTCTTAGTTGCACAATAGCACAGGCCCACCCCAGTAACTAGAAGAGTTTGATGACCACTCCTCTACGCCCATCTTACATTTGAATTTTAAGGCTTGACCTCTCAGTGCTGCTGTTTCCCCTCCCACTTTTTGGCTATCTTGTCTGCTGAGACTGTAAGCTCTTAGGTATTTGTACAGCACCTAGCACAGTGGGGTTAGCTGGGGCTGATAGACCTACTGTAATACAAATTAGTAGTAGGCCAGTAACCCTGGCCTTGCTTAGCAGCTCAACAGTTTCTTTTTCAAATCAAACTCCACTGTCCTTTCTCCTGAACTTCTTCTCACGTTCCTGCCCCTCAGAATCCTGTGTGCAAATACGGACTTGTCTATGCCAGCATCTTCCTGAAGATTTTCTACTGTTCCTAGCACACGTTCAGCCCACTGGTGCCCACAACAGGGAGAGTGATGGTGTGGACATTGGCTGCGGACATTTTAATTTACAATTTAGTGGGGACCTGCTCTAAGCAGCCTTGGCTAACGTGATGGTTAAAACACCAGTGAACATTCTCCCATTCCTGCTGCACTAGTGGGAGATTTTGGGGCCACTGTTAAGTGCAGACACAGCCTTAAGGACTTTGTGCTTGAGTATCAGCTGCCTCCTGATCCATTCAGAAATGCAGGTGTGCAGTGTTCATAGACCAGCTGAATGACTCAAATGAAGGAGAAAGCTTCTATTTATGCACACAGTGCCACTGGCTGTTGTTCTTCAGTTGAGCTCATTCTCCCTCCGGCAGCGTCAGATGGCAATTAGTGAAAGGCAATCTAGAAAGAAACTTTTGTGAGTTTCACAGGGCCTGGGTGGAATAGGCTGGATTTTGCAACATTCCAGAACATGGTGCAGATTCCCTTAAAACACAGGCTGGAAATGCCGTAGAAAGCCCTTGTCTCGCTGCTCCGGATATAGCCAGGGCAATGTCCTACCTCTGTAGTGCCCAGCAGGTGCTTCCCACGCAACTCTGATGCAGTGTGGACACTGGGTCAGGTCACTTTGGTTTTCCACGTGCTCCTGTTGGCTAGAACACAGTGTTTTTGTATATGCCAAGAGTCTGATGGATTGAAGTGTATGAAACAAATGTGTAAGATACTACGGTCTTTTGTTATTTTTCAAGAAAGAGTTGAGGTTAAAAGCACCTGTAAAATGTGTTCTGAGACACTGTGCTTGGACATCTGATACTTCCTCAGCTCCCCAACGCCCCAACAGCAGCACAAACGCCCCTCCAAGTCCCTCGCAGCTACCCGTCAGGGTAATTCTTCTCTGACAAGGGACTCCATTACAATGGTAGTGTGGGGATCCAGGTTTATCATTGCTCACTGATGCCAGAGCACATGGTAGTTTACAAGGGGAGAAGAGATTTCTCCAACTGCCTGCCCCACAAACTCAGCTGGGCCTCTAAAAGCCCAGCTGGGTTCTAATTCTTCTCAACCATCATCACCAATAATAAGGAGCTGGCTGGACAAATTGTGTCCTCAGTGACGTGTGCAACCCCACGGCTTGCAATGAAACAGGTGTCGCTGATTGGATCTTAGTAACCATAGTTTTGCTGGTGCACAAGAAGGATCAGACTCCAGCTCCTTGAGCTGTGCTGGCTGTCCAGGGCAAACAGGAGTGAAAAGAAGTAAGAGCTTATTTCAGTCCGAACAGTCAGCAGATGTGACTCTGAATACACATGGGGAGCAGATCTGCTGAGTACAAAGACAGGTTCATGTTTCTGAGCAGAACTTCACTTCAAAGGGAAGAAAGCATCTCAGAAAGAAGAAAGTGTCATTCACACAACCCCAGCATGGTAGGGTAGCTTTACTTCCCTTAGTACTGTATAGAAGACCTGAGCAAGCTTGGTGCTCAGACAAGTCTAATTGGAAGGAATGTGTGACTGTGTGTGTGTGTGCAAATGAGTACACTTACGTTTGTGATTATGTGCATCTGCTTGCACACATGCGTCGTTGTGCGCACGCTTGTGCCTGTGTGCGTCTATTGTACACATCTGTATTCTTGCATCCAACTGTGCAAGTGTGTGTCTGGGCACGTGTGCTGGCCTGGAGTGCAGGCCTGAGGACCTGTGAATACATACATGACTGTGTGTATGTGTACATGACCAAGCATGTGCGTACATAGGACTCAACTTGTGCTTGTGACCCAGCACATGAGATTGTGTGCAAGCATGCAGGTGTACATCTGCATGTGTGACTGTATGTCTATGCATATGAGCGTGTGTATGATATACATCTGCATCCTATTATCCTTGAGCTGCTCGGAGACCTGGTTGCCCCAAATAACATGGAACCCAAAGGGGCAGTTAATAGAGATTGGTGGTGTGATGTTGTGTACTTGTTTTTCAGTTTCTTTGGTTTCAAGCCTTTCCCCCCATTTACACAAGCCCATGACGCTGAACTATTTCACGCTTTCAATCACAAACTAGCTCTAAGATTCTTTTCTGAAAATACACCACGTCTGCAGTTTATTTTTCGGATTGGTATCGGGGGTTAGGCACGGGCGTTTCACTCAGATATACATTCACGGAGGCAGTTCCTGGGCAGAGAATCTCTAGTCCTTCACCAGCCGGTAGATGTGATGCTGGGCACCATGTTCACTAGCTGACACCTCAAAAACATACGCTATGCACAGCAAGGTCTCTTGAGTGTCCCTGTTCGTCACAACCTAGACAGGCGAGAAAGGAAGGCAAGAAAGCAAGTGCTATTTTTTCTGTCTCAACTTGTAAATATTCTAACAGCTTTAAACGTATCCAGTGTTAAACATAATCCACAGAATGAACAACAGGAAAGATACACCGTGTAGCAATGACTCCCCAAACTGGGGCTGTCTCCAAACACCAGTAATGAAACATCTGCTTGGTACCAAGAGGGGGGTGCTTTCTCACAATGTGAGGACTGAGATGCAGTGGAAGTACAGGAGGAGAAGCGTCCTCAGGACCACAGAGAATGGAAATATATGGCCAGTGAATAATAAGCACTCACCAAGTAAGGGGGAAAAGTCTTGTCAGGACTGGGAGCAGTGAGCAGCCATGTGTCCTTGGAGCCAGCAGATGTCACTGTTCCCTTGAGGAAGGGTGAGTTACACTGAGAATTCCCCAGCACTGAGAGGGTGCGGAATGGAAAGGTCTCCTGATGCCGGTGAAAGAGGGCTCTTAGCAGCTTGTGGAGTGCCAGGAGGGGACACCAGGACTTGGAGCCTAATTCACAGTTGAGATGTAAGATCGACTCCCTTATACCTCCCAATGCCCAGTTACTGGTGGATGAATGGGGGTAAGTGACGCTGAATGAGTTTAACTTACACACCAAGAGGTAAGCAGAAGGTGCCTGGGAGCTGCCTACTTGAATTTACATTCTTACAGCCTCCTGCTTGTTACTTTTCTTACTATATCAACTCCTCCCCCATCCCAGCCCTTCAATAATCTCAGCTCGCTACAGAATCACTCCCTTGCAGCCAGTGTGACGGATTGCTGACAGCGATTGTTGTATGCATCCTGCAGTTCCCAGCACAGCTCCCTTAGTGGCTATGTTCTACAGCATACCCTTGCCCCATTCTGTCCTGCGGGAGGAGCCAGGAGGGTCAGAAGCTAAATCCTCACACTGGCAGATGTCACAGTACATGGTCACCAGCCCCATGCTGAACTGCTGTCGGACCTATACCTTACGAGGAGCATGGCCACCCCGGAGACAATGCTCCAGGAGGGAAGGAGCCCATTTGTTAATTCGTGAATTTTTTAGCTGATTTTGTTGTGTTCTGTTTTATTTTCGTGCCTTATGGCTGAACTAACCATTGCCCTCTGTCTGGGATTCAGAGATGGGAACTGGCCAGGCTCAAGTCTGGAAGGGGGCATCCCGCTGACCCCTTCCAAGTGCTCCAGGGAGGTAGCAGCCAAATAGACTCCCATAGCCTCAGAGAGCCAAATTCAGATCTAGTGAGTGAGAATCCATGCTGTGCCTTAAAGAGGCACAGCACAGAACTCACAGTCCAGGGTGGCTTTAAACCACCCTCCTAATTCTTGACTGCGCCAGGGGCTGGAAAGGGCCCAAGCATAATTTGGACAGCCCTGGGAGCCTAAGTTATGGCAACCTCCCAACCCAGGGCTTGCCTTATGGGCTGCAGTGCTGCATGGAATCTCTGCAGCAACACCCCCCTTTTGTCCCGCCCTTTATGCCAGGATTTGGGATGGGTCCTGGGAAGGCAGCTTTATGGCTGTCTTCTGCAGTGCCTGAACTGCAGTAGTCTTCCCCCAGTCACAACCAGGGCTTTTAGGGCTTTTTTATGATGCTCTGGCCCTCTTAAATGGTGTAAAGGGTCCAGAGCAGGGACAATTATTTCACCCTCTGTCTATTGTTGGTACAAGAGTCTTCTTTATTGCAACTTCTGCCGCCACATCTGGCACAGCTTTTTGGCCTCATCAACTCTCCCTTTTCAAACCTTCTTCATCTCTCCTTTCTCTCCATTCCCCATGCCTCTCATTCTTCTCCCTGTGTTCCTGATCCTATTTATCTGAATAACTGCACTCTGCGTAGCTCTGTAAGGGGTGCGGAGATGCAACTGACACTTAATAAAATTAACTATTGAGCTGTACGGGGAAATCTTCTTTGACTCACAGCTGGGGACTCTTGGATATGGCTTAAATATTTCAAGGCAACAATAAAAACAATTCAGTGCCCCCACCTGTAAAATAGTAAAGTTCTCCAGCACGCTGTTCATCGTGTATTTCTCTGGGAGATGTTTGAGTTTATGGATGAAATTAATCATGTATTCACATAGAGGGGAGCGGTGGATGCGATAGGAATAGTGTCCATTTTCATAGTGAGCATACTCCGTCTATAGTGTAAAAGAGAAAAGGTGCACACAGGGTCACCACTGTTTTCATTAATGTTACTGATAGTTAAAATAATAATTACCACTTGAATTTTCACATCGCTTTACTAACATTAGCTCATTCATCATTCCTTACAATCATCCACTCTGAAGTAGCTTTCCTTGAGCTCTCAAATTTCTCCTGCTTTGATTACTTAAAGAAAACCAAAGGAACATATCTACTGTGCTAATAACAACAGTTTGCACTATTATAGCACCTTCGAGCTAAGGACCTCAGGGTGCTTTGCTACTATTAATGATTTAAGCTTCCCAATGCCTCTGTGAGATAGATCGGTAGCATTATTCCCATTTCACTGATGGAGAAACTGAGGCACCCAGAGGTTGTGACTTACCTGAGATCACACATCAAGGCAATGGCATATCTGGGAATATACACCCTGAGTCCCAGTCCAATTCTCTACCTACCAAACCATGCTGCCCCAGATTAGCAAGTGGGGATTAAACATTTGAGGAGCTCTTTCATTACTATCACATTTTAGCTCCAGTACATATAAACTTCCCCCAAATTGAAGTGACAGGGAGGTCATCACTTTTTAGCAACCCTCTTCATTCCCCATACACCTTCATCTTGTTTTCCCATTAGAATCCTATCCCTCCTCCCATGTGCCAGCACCCCCATTGCAAAACTAATTCAGAGGAGAAGGAGGTGCTGCTTCTTGTCCCCTCTTTTGAGATTGCCACGAGGCTCCCAACCTCTGCTGACCCCCGAGCAGTGGGATGGCTCCTAGCCAAAGATTTGCTTTCGATTTCAGTAGACGTAGTGAAGAGCAGCAGTTCTTGCTGCATTTTAAAAAAGGTGTAGCACCTATTCCTGTCTGAGCTTGCGGTTATATGAGGAGCAGGTTTATCTTTGTAAACATAAGGTATAGAAACTTTCTTTGTCTATATATTCTGTCTGTTGTTGAGAATCATCCTGCAGGCAGGCTGAACACACTGAGCAGGCTAGAGCCATGTGTTTAAAAATCCTGACTCAGGCCCCATAAAATCACAAAAGACTGGCTTAAAAATCATGGATCTATAAAAATAATAATAAATGTGGGGATCTTTCTATTTGCCTTTTGGTTTGTGAGCCCCAAGAGGTCACATTTTCAAGCTTTTCTCCTCAACTAGGAGGGCTGGGAACTTCATTGTTTTAAAACAACGAAAGTTGAGTCTCAATCACTGGACTCCAGGAGCTGGCGCTTTAAGAAAAACACCAAATATTGGAAGACATGTGATAAAATTGTGTGAGAGGGAAACACTACAGGCAGGATCAGGCCCATCCCTGCGTGTCTGACACACTGCACTAGATTGATGCTTCCTGATTTTCAACCCTTTTCCAAGCACCCTCCCTGACAAGTGGGTACTTTCTGCCCTCAGAGGCACAGATGGGGTTTGTGAGTACATGCAAGGGCTGAATTGCACCCCAGGGTACTCTGCACTCAGGGCTCTGCTGCCTTCTCTTCCTACCTCCACTTTCTCCACCACCTGCTTTCCGAAGGAGCACACTTTAGTGGAGCAGGTAATGATCATGTTTTCTGGGCTTTCGTATTGGCTGGAAACACCATAGAAAGATCTGGATTCATCTTCAATGTTGGTGTTCAAATCAGCCTGCAGGAAAAAAGACAAGGATAATAGGCGATTCCCAAGTAGCTCATTAGTTTTGGGTCAGCAGCATCACACACACCACCCAAGCAAAGGGTTCTCCTCTGGTCCCAGGCTTTTGTTTTTGGGGGTCAGGGAGAGGGGAAATCAAGCTGCCAAAGCAGATCAACATGTGTGCCCAAGAAGTGGAGGAAATCCGGGCATGGGACACCTTTTCAAATTTGGGTGCCTAAAGTTAGGCATCTAAATTCTAATTTTGACACTTAAATCCCTATTTAGGGTCTTGAAATAGGAATTTGTGGGCTTAACTTAGGTGCACAAGCTATCATTAGGGCCCTAAGTTTGAAGATGTGGTGCTATACCACTACCACCAGGGGTCACACTAGCCTTATATTCTATCCTGAACAAGAAAAAGAAAAGTTTACAGATATCTTGCAAAAACAAAGCAACAGAAAAAGGCATTTAGTTTATTCACCTTAATGAAATAAGAGAACAGAGGGCCTCAAATTCCTCAGTGCCTGATGTGACCAGGTGCTAATTTACTATATTACCTTTCCTCCAATTCCTATGCACAGGTTCAATCTGTACTATCCCCTTGGAGGGTTAAGGGAAATGGGGAAGAAAATCTGCTTCTGCTTCTGGGACAGTGGACTCTATGGCCATGTTGACAGTGCGACTAGAACCAGTGTACTAGGAACACAGTTCTAGCCTGGTTTTCCTGACCGCCAGCAGAGATTTTTATCCAAGAACCTAGTTATGGAACCATGCTCTAGACTAGATGCTGGGAGAGCCCACTGTACAGCGCAGCTAGTGTGATTCTCAGAAAAAACTCCATGGCCACATTGGTCAGAGAAACCTGCTAGAATCCTGTTAAGAAAATCCATAGAATCACAGAAATATACGGCAGGAAGAGACCTCATGAGGTCAGCTAGTGCATCTCCCCATGCTGAGGTAGGCTTAAGATATCTAGACTGTCCCTAAGAGGCGTTTGTCTAACCTCTTCTTGGTATCAAAGGATTGGGATCCCACAGCCTCCCCAGGGCTTAACTACCTTTACAGCTGGAAAGTTTTTCCTAACATCCAACCTAAATCTCCTTTGCTGCAAACTAAGCTGATTATTTCTTGTCCTAACCTTGGCGATGGTGGACACGGAGAACAGTTGATCACCATCCTCCTTACACCATGTTTAAACAGCTAGAGCTAAGGTGGGATCACAGTGTGGACAGAGCCTTAGTACTGCAACAAAGTCAGCAGGTTCTTCCATGACTGCTGCGGCCAGGCCCAGATATAGGAGACTCTGTACTGGCTGTGTTAGTCAGGCTAGGAGTTAGAGAAGAGGTGGGAAAACTACAGCCTGCGGGCCACATCCGACCCCCAGGACCGTCCTGCCCAGCCCTTGAGCTCCCGGCTGGGGAGGCTAGCCTCCCTCCCCCACAGCCTCAGCTCACCATGCCGCCAGCACTCTGGGTGGCGGGGCTGCAAGCTCCTGCCGGGCAGCACGCTGGCGTGGCTGGCTCCGGCTGGGCGGTGCAGCTGCCAGTCCTGCTGCTCTGAGTGGCATGGTAAGGGGGCGGGGAGCAGGGGGGTTGGATAAGGGGCAGAGGGTCCCAGGGGACAGTCAGGGGACAGGGAGCAGAGGGTGGTTGGATGGGGCGGAGGTTTGGAGGTGTCAGGGGGCGGGGGGGTTGGATAGGTGTAGGAGTCCTGGGGGGCCTGTCAGGCGGCGGGGGTGTGGATAGGAGTCAGAGCAGTCAGGGGACTGGGGAGCAGGGGGATTGGATAGGGGGTGTAGTCCTAGGAGGGGGCAGTTAGGGGACAAGGAGCAGGGAGGGGTTGGATGGGTCGGGGGTTCTGAAGGGGGCAGTCAGGGGGTGAAAAGTGGGAGGGGGCAGATAGGGGGCGGGGGCCAGGCTGTTTGGGGAGGCACAGCCTTCCCTACCCGGCCCTCCATACAGTTTTGGAACCCTGATGTGGCCCTCAGGCCAAAAAGTTTGCCCACCTCTGAGTTACAGAGCCAAGAACCTGGTCTGTCTGCATGTCCGGCAACCACAATAAAGATCCTTGTCCTGTTCATCACAAGTCCCATCTCTTCTCTACCAGGAGAGATGCTATATGAATCGTTCTCTGAGGCCTCCCGCAAGAGATGGTGGTGCCACTTTATTACCATTTCCAAGAAGTTAAAATTTTAGCTCCAGAATCGGAAGCCCAGGAGCACAAGCTGGCTGGGGCAGACGAGGAGTCTGCGCTGCAAGTGACCAGCAGGCGCTGGCCCCCACCAAATGCTGGAGCCAACGCCACAGAAGAATTCATCGCTTTGCCAATGATGACACTAACAACATTAGCAGGAAGCAATGTAGAAACGTACAAGATTTCAATCCAATCTAATTCCCCTGCTGGCTAACGTACTGCTTCAGGCACATGGAGGACAAGGAGAAGGAGGAAATGCAATCAACCCTACCATTTATTTCACCAAGTCCAATTTCCATTTCCCACTCAACCCATCAGCTCCATTGCCCCATCCCTGCTGCCTCCCTCCGCATCTGCACAGGCTGCAATGTGCTCTATGCAATGGGTACCTGGAGATTTCTGCCTTCAGGAAAACTGTTGGGCTCAGGTAAATACGTGATGCCACTGAAAGCTAAGCCAACAAGCCAGTGAAATCCAATCACCATCCATTTTCCCAGAGCACATGTTGCAAGTTCAGAGCAACTGCCCCTGTATTTCCCCTTAGTGGTCTAGCAAAGGCACCACAGGCTTCCAGCTCCCCAGCCGATGCCTTTCTGGGTGGAGACTCACATCTCTCCTTCCTGAGTCCTGACCAGAGTATGTCCAGGCTGCACAGCTCCCTGCCTTCACTGTGTGATTCCCAGCACAGACAGGCTGCCCAAGGACGCCTCCTCGCTCTCTCCTCAGAGACGGTTAACAGGTGTAATTGCTACAGTTATAAGTATCGGGGTAGCCGTGTCAGTCTGTATCTACAAAAACAACAAGGAGTCTGGTGGCACCTTAAAGACTAACAGATTTATTTGGGCATAAGCTTTCGTGGGTAAAAATCTCACTTCTTCAGATGCAACTGAAGGGGATGCATCTAAGGGGACTGGACTCGATGACCTCTCAAGGTCTCTTCCAGTCCTAGAATCTATGAAAGCTTATGCCCAAATAAATCTGTTAGTCTTTAAGGTGCCACCAGACTCCTTGTTGTTCTTACAGTTATAAGGTACCACAGACAGCACTTCTTAAATAAGTCTACTTTATTCTTAAGGTAAAAAGCATATTAAGAAAACATATTGGAAACAACAAAAGAACCCCTACACATGCTAATGAGCTTACCAGAGTTAACCCCAACTCTAACATAGATTTTGGCAGGAGAAGTCCTTCAAAGCCCCACCCAAGGGGTTTCTTTGTGGTTACAAGTTCATCACAGCTTCAGCATAAAACAAGCGCACAGTCTTATGGGACCTTAGTAGGTCCAGTCCTTCCACCCTACCCATAGGTAGTGGTTCTCAACCTTTTCATTTTGCAGACCACTTTGGAAATCTATTGTCAGTATATATAGTTGAATTCTGTTCAGTCCATTTTCAGTCTAAGTCTTTTGCGGACCCCTGAGACATAGTTCCATGGACCAAACCACTGCCCTAAGCCTTGGGGCCCTCCATGGACCAGGGGTCCTGTCCATTTGCTGGAACAGGAAAAAGGCCCTGAGCCAGTATAAAACCAGGCTATTTATCTAAACCCTTCCTTTGTCTGTCGATCCCTGGAGAATCCAGTTTGAATTAGCATATGCGCATCTTTCCAGGGAGATGGCTTCTCTGGAGATGTCACAACCTGGGTGAATTTGCCTAATCACCCCCTGCTTTACCCTCCCCATGGAAATACATATAATTTCACACCACACACACACCACTGCATTTTTAATACAATGGACCCTAAAGGTATTAACCCTACTTCGGTGAGGTCTAACTTAACTCAGTAAAGTAGGGGTGACCAAACCGCGGCTCTTTTACAGTTAAAGTACGGCTCATGGAGCTCCCCACCCCTCCACCCCCCACACACATTCTCCACCTACCAGACTGGGGCTGGGGGAGCTCAGGGCTTCTGCCCTGCGGCAGGGTGGTGGGGCTAGGGGCTTCTGCCCTACAGGGAGGGGGTCTCGGAGTTTCAGCCTCTCAGGCGGTGCCTGCTGGGGCTCGGGGCTTCCACAGGAGCGGGACTGATGCCCCGAGCCCTGGCAGACGGGTCCGGCTCTCAAACGTCTGAAGATTATCAGATGCAGCTCAGAGGATCAGTAAGTTTGGCCATCCCTGCAATAAAGTTTATCTTAAGTCCATAAGATTTATTCAGGATATTGTCCATCTGTCACAGCACATACTCAGGACCAAATGACAGATGGGTTTATGGCAGGCTTTGATGAAGTACAGTGACTACAGGTCTGGATTCTAGCCTAGCAGCTATAGTCTCCAGCCACAATCCCAGGTGGACAAAGATCAAGTCAGTGAAAAAGAAATCTATATTAGTAGAACAGGAAGGTTGCATGGCTGGACACTCAAGAGTCAAGAAATGTCAGAGTTAAGAATATGCAACCATTGCTCTGCCCCATATAAGTGTGCTTTGCAATACAGTTTTTGGCTACAGTCGCACACCATTCCTCAAATTATACAATATAATTGCATAGTTATTACCAAAACCTTCAACAGACATAGCATCTTTAAATGTTTCTTTATTCTTCTACATGTTATGTAACTAATTTCATTGTCAGCATGGTCTGTCTCATTTTGAGAGACGCCAGTGTTTTATAGGATATACCGTATATGCTTGTTCATAAACCAAATTTTTTTAGTATAAAAGGGAAGCATCAGAGAAGGGGGTCGGCTTATGAACGGGTACAGGGAGGGAGAGGTGGGACACAGCCCCTCCCCCCAACAGAGGGATCAAGGAGAGGCAGCAGAGCCAGAAGGGAAGAGGCGGGGCCAGAGTCTCTCCGCTTCTGGCCATGCTGCTCTTCTCCCAGCCTCCAAAGCAGCTGCAGCTCTGGGGCTGGCAGGCTGCAGCTGTACTGTTCAGCCCCGCCCCCCAGAGCAGGCTGTGGCCGCGCCGCCCGGCCTGCTGGAGAACACTGCGGCTGTGCCGCCCAGCCCAGCTCGCTGGAACATGCTGCGGCCGCGCAGCCTGGTCTGGCCCGCTGGAGCAGGCTGCGGCTGTGCTGCCTAGCCCGCCCGAGCAGTTCCAGCCAGGCCAGAGACATCCTCCCCTGGCCCTACCCAGATAAGGGGGGGAGGAATGGAATGGGGATCCCGGGCTAGGGGTGGGATCATGTGGAGGATGGTCACAGGGGTTACTCCCCCGACTCCCAGATTCTCCCCCCCAAAAAATTTCCCCACCAGTTGCTGTCCCAGCCCGTCAGGGTAAGCAGCTGGCACGCCGGGACACTTTGTTTACTTAGGTTTACCACTGTGCCTGTGGACGCTCAAGGTAAACAAACCATCTCACTCCGCCAGCGGGCTTATCCTGATGGCCCGGGAGCCAAAGTTTGCTGACCCCTGAATTATAGAGTCGGCTTAGGAACTGGTTATAAACATTTTCCATTTTTACTTCTCTATCCTGGGGGGGTCGGCTTATAAACGAACCGGCTTATGATCAAGTCTCTTCTCTCTAAAGGATTGGGCAGATCTTCAGCTAATGTAAATCAGCATAGCTTCACTGAAGCCAAAGGAACAACTCCAATTTACACCAGCTATGGATCTGTCCCTAATATCTTAATAACTTTGTCAGTATCTATGTTCTACACATTAAACGGGATACTTTGGTTTTCCTGTGGCAATGGATACAATTCTGCACAGTGTTTTATCAGTGTATTAGCTCACCTGCTGTTTCTTTAACATGTGAGGCTGTCTTGGCCCTGATCCTGCAAGCACTGACACATGAGTAATTTTGCACACCTGAGTAGTCCCATTGAGCAAGAGGAGTAAAGGATCCGGGCTTAACTGTGTGCATTTTGGACTTTGTGGCTATATAGCATGGGTGATCAAAAAAAGATGTGGGGTTATGTTTCAAAATCAGATTTTACAATGTTTTCTCTAGAAAAATTAGCAAGCATTTTATCCAGAAATCATCAGAGAAAACTGAACTCTCTCTTGACCAGTAATTGTGGTGGAATTTGGAAAACAAATTCAATCATTGAGAGGTGAAACAGAAGGACTGCAGTCACACTTTAAGTGAAAAGCTCAACACAACCTTAACTAAGAAGTCACTACAGGTGTCTCCATAATTGGCAACTCACCTATGAAAAGGTCAGGGCTTAGAATTTCACACCTATTTAACACCTGGTTAATCAATATTAAACTATTTGGCACTAGGTAAATTTATGTGCAGGGACCATTACCATTCAGTAACATTAAGCCCATGTCTACACTGCTAGTGGCATAGCTACAACGCTGTAGCTATGCCAGCATAACCCTGTACTGTAGATGCAGCCTACAGCGTTTTTCCATTGCTGTAGGAAACCACCTCTATGAGAGATGGTAGCTAGGTCAACAGAAGCATCCTTCCACTGACCTAGCTGCATCTGCACCAGGGCTTGGTTGGCATAGCTATGAGTTTTTCACACCTCTGAGCTCCGTAGCTATGACAAACCAAATTTTAAATGCAGACCAGGCCTAAGCCAAACCTGTTTCCTGGGAACCATCCTGATATGCCATGTCCCAATGAAGTAACCACCTACAATCCAGTGATATTTTATGTTTATTCAGCACTTTTCAATCCCAGGCACTTTGCATACTACAGCTGGGATTTTCATAGAGGCTTTTGGCAGTTAAGCACACAACTCTCATTGAAAATCAATAGGAGTTGGGCACCTATCTACGTTAGTCACCTTTGAACCTCCAGGCCAGTGTTCCCTCTAATTTTTCCCATCCGTGTGCGGAATGAATTTGGTTATGTGCACCACTTATGGAGGTGATGAGTGTCACATCACATTCATATTGGTGCACATAACAAAATTCACGTGGCACGGGTGGGGCCGAGGGGTTCAGAGTGTGGGAGGGGGCTCAGGGCTGGGGCAGAGGGTTGGGGAGCAGGGGTTTGAGGGCTCCTGCTGGGGGTGCGGGCTCTGGGCTGGGGCTGGAGATGAGGGGTTTGGGGTGCAGAAGGGTGCTCTGGGGCTACGGTGGGGAGACAGGATTCCCCACAGCTCTCTCTCCCTGCAGCAGCACCTGGGCTGGGGGAGAGAGGCACCTTTCCCTGCCTCGGCAGCACTGGGGCTGGAGCCATGGGATAGGCGCTCCTCCCCCAGCCCTGGCAGGTCCAGGCCGGGGCTGGGTTCAGGCCAGGGCAGGGGCGCCCCAGCCCAGGCCACGGTAGAATTGGGGCCGGGGAAGGTCCAGGCCACGGCAGGTTGGGGGTCTGGCTAAGTTGGGGCCAGGGGAAGGGCGCTCCTCCCCCAGCAACGGCAGGTCCCTGGGTGGGTTCCCTGAACACCTGCACGGCGCTAAATAGGCTGCTGAGCAGCTTACAGGGAACTTAGCTCCCGGCCCATATACCAGAACACCATGGACTTTCAGAACTCTCTGCGATTGAAGGCCACAGCGAACTAGCACATAAAGTACTGCACAATATTGTAGAAGGGAAATTTTGTAGGATGATCCCAGGACAAAATCCTACTGCACCATGGGCTCTTTAATGTCCAACAGAGCTTCAGTTTTTAAGGTACAGTTTGAAAATACTTTATAAAAGAGATGCTCTAGCTCCGGGGCTGGAGCACCCATGGGGAAAAATTGGTGAGCGCTCTGCAGCCACCAGCAACTCCCCGCCCCACCCCAGCTCACCTCCGTCTCCGTCCCCGAGCGCACCTTCCTCGCTTCTCCTCCAAGCGCTTGCCGCCGCAAAACAGCTGTTTCGCGGCGTAACAAGATGTGGGAGGGTGTGGGGAGGCGCGGGAATGTGGCGTGCTCAAGGGAGGAGACGGGGAAGAGTCAGGGCTTTGGGGAAGGGGTAGGAATGGGGGCGGGGAAGGGGCAGGGCAGGGCAGGGGTGGAGTCAGGGCAGGGCCGGGGGGCACAAGCACCCAGCGGCACCAGGAGAAGTTGGCGCCTATGCCCCCTTCTGACAACAATAATTACTACATGACCCCAATGAGGGGGAGCTGAAACCTGAGCCCCCCCGAGCCCTGCTGCCCCGGGCAGGGGGGCCAAAGCCAAAGCCCAAGGGCTTCAGCCCCAGGCAGGAGGCCTGTAACTTGAGCCCTGCCACCCAAGGCTGAAGTCCTCGGGCTTCGGTTTCAGCCCCAGGAGGTGGGGCTCGGGCTTTGGCCCTGGGCCCCAACAAGTCTAAGCCAGTCCTGGTGACCCCATTAAAATGGGGTTGCGACCCACTTTGGGGTTCCAACCCACAATTTGAGAACCGCTGCTCTAGCTGAAAGAGAAGATATGGACTTGTTGCAGGATAGGAAAGATCAAGGCACTCACACTGTGTCTACCTACCACATGGTTTGAATCAGTTCCAAGGGACAGTAAAGATCTCAAGTCTGATGTGTAGAGCCCTACCGTGTCCTCTCCAGGTCCAGACTTTCCAGCATCCCCTCCAGCAGAACTGAAAGCTTCACTGCTACACTGGGGCCTCCTCTCTCCTTTTCATTTTAGAGCAGTTTCTTTCTCTAAGGAAAAGGTTAGTGCCCAACAGCCCCAGGCTCCTCTATTCCTTCCTACTCATGTGACTCTCCCATCCCGGCTCTGCACCAGGCGTCAGGCCTAGGACAGAGATGTTAGTTTTACTCTGATCCTCCAAGCAGGAGGCGGATTATACTAATTATTATTTAAATTGAACTAATTAATCTTCACCAAACCTCAGTGGATAAGTATTAATGTCCTCACTTTACCAATGGGGAAACAGGAATGCTAAGAGCCTTCTTTAAGATCTCACGGCAAATAAGTGTCAGACCTGGGACAAGAACCTAGGTTTCTTGGCTCCTCATCCTTCACCTAACCCTAACGCAAGACATAGTGCCTAACGGGCAAGTGAGTTACCCTCTCAGTGCCTTCATTACCCTACTTGAAAAAGGTGACTAAAAATACTAGCTGCTTTGTACGTCTATACTGTATTATCGCCTGTTGATCTTCAAGGGCTTTACAAAGGTGGGCAAGTTTCATTTGCCTCATTTCACCAGATGCATAATCATATATGGAGGTTTGAAGCAACTTGTTTGAGAGGCACTACTGCGCAGTGGATAAGAATGGATCATCCATACCAGGGATCTGGGTTCTTTCAGCAGCTGTGCTGAAAACTGCCTATGAGAGTTGCGGCACATCACTCAACCTCTGCAACCCCAGGCAGAAAAAGCCTGCACAGAAAGTCAGGTCTTGTATTGTGCCCTAAGAGTGCCAGGACTCTGGCTCAGTCTGATCTCCAATGGGAGTGAGATTTACAGTTGACGGACGTCCACCGATAGGATACTAGCTCTGGTCCCATTAGCCCCACCCAATGTGTCACTGCTAATTGCCACTGAGGAAATGGTGGTCTCCAAGACAGACCTCTTCCCCTTTGGGGCTTTGAAAGCAAGACATCGGACTGTGAATTGGACCCAGAATTTAGCTGACAACTAATGCAGAGTGTGGAGCCCTGGTATGATGGGCTCTCATTAGTAGGGCCCTACCAAATTCACGGTCGTGAAAAACATGTCACAAACTGTGCAATCAGACCTCCCCCATGAAATCTAGCTATTGTAGGGAAGGGAGAGGGGCAGGGCTGGGGGCACCCCAGCTGGGGGCTCCTACCATGCACTGTGCTCCAGCTGCTAGTCCCAACAGAGCTGAGGAGGGACAGGACTTCCTCTTCCCAAGCGAGGGTTGCCAAGTGTCCGGTTTTCGACTGGAACGCCCAATCGAAAAGGGACCCTGGCGGCTCCGATCAGCACTGCTGACCGGGCCGCTAAAAGTCTGGTCAGCGGCGCAGCAGGGCTAAGGCAGGCTCCCTGACTGCCCTGGCTCTGCGTGGCTCCTGGAAGCGGCTGGTATGTCCTACTCCTAGGCACAGGTGCGGCCACAGGGGCTCCGCGCGCGGCTCCCCCTACCCAAGCACTGGCTCTGCAGCTCCCATTGGCTGGGAACCATGGCCAATGGGAGCTGCGGAAGTGGTGCCTGCTGGGGAGGGCAGTGTGCAGAGCTGCCTGGTCATGCCTCCGCCTAAGAGCCAGACATGCCGGCCGCTTTCAGGAGCCACCTGAAGTAAGTGCTGCCTGGCTGGAGCCCGCACCCCGAATCCCTTCCTGCACCCAACACCCTGCCCCAGATTGGAACCCCTCCCACACCTTAACTCCTTCCCAGAGCCCGCACCTCATACCCCCTCCAACACCCCAACACCCTGCCACAGCCCTGAGCCCCCCTGCACCCAAACTCCCTTCCCTCACTCCAAACCACTCGGCCCCAGCCCAGAGCCCCCTTCTGCACCCCAAGCACCCCCTCCCACACCCAACCTCCTGCCCCAGCCTGGTGAAAGTGAGTGAGGGTGGGGGACAGCGAGCGATGGAGGGAGGGCGGATGGAGTTAGCGGGGGGGCGGGGCCTTGGAGAAGGGGTGGGGCAGGGGGCAGGGCAAGGGTATTCAGTTTTGTGCGGTTAGAAAGTTGGCAACCCTATCCGCGGCACAGCTGCTCTCGGGTACCTCACCCAGCTGGAAGAAGCTCCGCGGCTGCTGCCTTCAGCGCTCAGCTCTGACTATTTGAAAAATCCCATGACCATGAAATTGACCAGAATGGACCATGAATTTGGTAGGGCCCTACTCATTGCATATTTCTCACTTAGAAGGCAGGCCTATGGAATACACATCAGCTGCAGTTTACAGATGGTCGCCATGGTAGGTTCCATGCAAAACAATAGCCTGGCTTGGAGAAGGTAAAACTTGGGCCTTGATGGCTAGATCCAT
This sequence comes from Malaclemys terrapin pileata, assembly GCF_027887155.1. NCBI lineage: Eukaryota > Metazoa > Chordata > Testudines > Emydidae > Malaclemys > Malaclemys terrapin. The sequence continues at coordinate 134,372,957 of NC_071505.1, forward strand.
ATCTGAGATGAAAGGGGGCGGATTTTGGCTAGCCAAAGATGACAGAAGGCATTTCCAGCCACTAGCGAGATCTGGGAATCCAGGAGCAGAGAAGAGTTCAATAAGGCAGCAAGACTCCCTGCCACTTTGACAACTGGAGGACAGCTGCCCCTGCTCTTCGACACAGCTCCCTCTGCCAACCAACAATTCCTCTGCTTCTGAATGCACATGGCAAGCAAATTGGCTAGAGAAAGTGCATTTTTACAAAATCCCTTGTTAGAATAGAACAGCTGTTAAAAGTCTGTGCAGTCTTGCTAGGATTCCTTAGCCCACGGGATCTTAATTGGGGTTCTCAGTCCCATTCTCAGTGAAAGGTGCAAACATCATAAAAATCTTCATTACTAATTGCTGCCTTGTTTGCTATCTGCAATGGCAATTAGAGAGGCCAAGGACAGAATGGACTTAGACACTGAATTGGCCTCTCATCCCCTCCAGGCAGTACCTACCAGGTCCAGATTTCAGGCACACAGGGCAGTGTGCGTGGGGAAGCGTGCAGTGCTGCTGCTTTGTTCTGTGGGAAACCAGAGGATTTCAGTCTCCAGTCCTCCCCTCCAGCCCCTTCTATGAGTGTTTAATTCACTTCATGAAAAGAAAGAACCAAACAATTTGATTGGTTTCTAGGCTTTCCTATTGCTGAGGTGAAGAGATTATTATGCTTATTTATCACTGGTTTAGGAAAAGTCTCCTATCAGCCCTTTCGACAATTCCTCAGCTGCACCTAGTTCTGAATCAGAATGCTCTGTGCGCTTTAAATTAACCCTTCAGTGGCAACAGGTGGTTTATCTCTGCAGACAGCTGCTTTGGGCAGCGCTGGACTCCGATTGCCCACATGGAACTCCTGGTCTCTCACTTTCATTCCACCTCCCCCCCCGGGTGGCCCCTGGACTCATATGCCCCCCCGTAAGTTTTACACGGTGAGTGCTCCATTTCAATGGCGTGTGAAGCCATAAGAACCCTCCCCCCCCTCGTGCTATTAATAAACATGCATGTAGCAGGAGGTTCAGGGGGCGAGCCAAGTAACAGGTGCGAGAGATAATGTTACACTGGAAAAGAGCAGGGCTGCCATTGCCCATGTGTTGGGAGGCTAATGTCTCATATTCATTGTCATGTGCTGGAATGCACTCAGAGCATGGAGAAATGTCACAGAGCCGCTCTTCACAAGCTGTCGATCCAAGACCAAGGGTCAGTTCATTGTCCCTCGGGCTCCAAAGGCTGAATTCATCAAAGGGGTGTGTGTGCTGGGAGTGCTCGAGTTTTAAACAAATTGTATGTTTGACATCTGAAAGCTAAAAAACTAATGAATGAATATGGGCACAGATCTCTCTCACTAGAGCCAGCTGTTGCTGATAATGGCCAAAATTCCCAAACTTGAGTGTTTAACTTAGGCATCGACTCCTTGTAAGATCGTTGGGGCAGGGACTGCTGTTTTCTTCTGTGTTTGGACAGCACCTAGCACAACAGGGCCCTGGTCTATCACTGGGGCTTCTGGGTGCTACAGCAACAGAATTACATGAATAAATAAGAATTTAATAAATCAGTAGCTTGACTTTGAGAGGCATTGACCATATGCAACTGCCATTTAAATTAACAGGAGCTCAGAACTTCTGAAAACCAATCTGCTCAGACATGTATCTAAATATGGATTTAAGGGTCTAATTTTAGGCATGCAAGTTTGAAAATTTTGGTCAGTATCTTGTTTTTATAGAACACTTTTCATCCAAAAGGACTTTACCAACTGTATAATGCAGGTATTGCTTTACCCACCACTGAAAAGCGGCCTCCTCTGGGGAGGAATACAGTACCTTCTTAGCAGTGCACAGCAACTAAGACAAGAAATGAAGTTGCATTGTTCATGCAGTTGAAAACGCAGGGGTACATAGCAGAATTGGTTGAAAATTTTCCATTGAATCTGTTTTTCAGGAAAAAAAAATTGGTTTAGACTAAATGATTTTTTTTTTTTTTTTTTTTTTTTTGGTAAGAGGTATCTGGATTCTGCAGAACATTTTGACTTTTTGTCAAAAAAAGAACATCCAAAACCAAAAAGTTTTCAGTTTTCTGCCAAAACCTGAACAATTTTGGCCACCCCTCACTCTACCTAAAAAGTTATTTGGAACTGCTGCCACAGGCCCTCATGGAAGTTGTAGTTCTTCTCTCTCATGCCCCGCTTCTCTTCTATGGGGTAGGTTTCCCAGTCAAACTACATCTCCTATGATGTATTGTGGTTGCTCAACAAAAGAAAAGATGCTAGGGCACCATGGGAGATGTAGTCTGGCCAGCGAGCCTGGCACATAGAGCAGAAAGAGGGCATGTGGTACCTGAACTACAACTGCCATGAGGCACTGTGGCAGAATTTCCAAATGAATGTTGCTGGCTGAAAATTCTGTTTTCAGTTTTTCACTAGAGAGTCTACCCTCTTCCCTCACCATCAATTTCCCAACTAGCTCTAATATTCAGCCATGGAGAATGTAATGATCAAGGGGCTTGTCTACACCGTGGGGTAATGCGCTCTATAGAGGTGTGATTTCTAAAGCACACCAGTGTGCTGTGCTTTAATTGGTCTGTGTAGATCCTGCTGGTGCGCACTAAAGGTTCCCAGCAAGGTCTACAAGGACAAAATAATGCATAACATGCACTTTAGAAATTACACTCCCGTACATGCATTACCCCGCACCAAGCTGAAATTTTACAAGGTTAACACCTGCACTCTTGTGAAAATGCCATTGATTCTTAAATGATCACAAGTGCTCAAGACCTCTGTTTTACATCTGATCCACAAGACAGCTTCTCCAGCAGCCCCATACCCCCTAGTGTCACGCTAAGACACTGGTTCAAAACTGACATCCAGTAAATCATAAATACTGCTGTTTGCAGATCCTGACCCTGCACAACCTTGCTTAGCTTATGATAAGCAGAGAGAGAATCGCAGCCCAATGTTTATGCCTGAAGGCCGTTAATGTGCCTGCTTTTAGGTGCACAGGAAGGCCACCACCACAACTCACCACCAGACATATAAGCTCCCTCTGTGATTCAACAAAACACAGTGCCCCCATGGCGTCAAAAAGGTTCCAGGAAACCAAAATGCCGTACGGTATCACTGACTGCGCGCTCTCCGATGCATTCCAAATTCCGCACATGCCAAATCATTCAAGACCAGGATTTAGAATGCCCCAGACACCAGGACATGTCAGTCCATGCCCTGCAATCAGGAGATGCCTCACCCATGCCCAGCACAGAGACGACACATAGTCCCCTTGGGTGAAATGCCCCCCTGTGCAGACAGCCTTCATGCCACTGAAATCCTTCAAAATATTCGAAACACAACAAAGGAGTTCACAAACAAGCCATTCACCCTCCTTGCTGAACTCCCTGCTGTCTCTGCTGAGCCTGCCAATCAAGTGGTCAGTTAGTGACAATTAACATGATGAGTTTGAGAGAAGGATGAGCGTCCACTAGGAACGGGACTAAGACCATCAGCTCATTTCTCATAGTCCCGCTACTGATCCAGCATTGAGTTGCAAGTGGTAATGTTAAAGGGAAAGGCTCCATATCTCATTACAGATTCTCCCAGCCATCCAGCCCTGCCACTGCCCCAAGCTGCTATTATTTGTAATCTTATAATACCTACAATAACATCCGTCTCCAAATTATTTCCTCTGTGCCCTGCAGCACACACAAGATGCAATGGCACAATGCTACAGCTTTTGCAAAATCTGAGCTTGCCCATCAAAAATTTGATCCAGGCAACTGAGTGGGTAGAATTTTGCCAGGCTGATTCAACCTTAAGTTTTCTGCCAAATTACCAGAACCTCGCGGTCAGTTTTCAAGAACACATTTTCTGTATAATCCACTTTCATTGGTGCACGTTTCCTATCTTGTGGTCGGCCTTGTGCCGTGTGTAAATGTGGTGTAAATCACTTGTACATAGATCATGCAAACCCACAGAAATAGCCAGATAGGGCAGGAAGGGGGAAATAGAGTGCACGCTGGGAAGTTATTGAATATTTAGATTCAGGGAACAGATAGCTTCAAGGTTGCAGAGGAGAAGGATTTCCCTTACACATCAATCATTAAACCACTGGTCTGAACTGCTACTAAACAAACTCCCAAGAGTTTAGTCAGTTACAACTTTGCAGAAGGCAACACCAAATATTTGCCTTGCTCCAGCCAGAATGTCATAATAAGGCCTTTTGCTCTTCAGGGGGAGTCCCAGATGCCAGCAGAGTCTGAATTAGCTACACACTCAACACTGAGTATCTGGTACTTCCCACAAAATAGCAAAAGGAGCAGGAGCAGCTGGGCTGCCTGGGAGCTTCCTTCTCTTACCCAGAACTTGACAAGGAAGAAGGCGTTGGGTGGCCCCTTTTCAAAGAGCTCCTTCAGGCCTCCTTTCTTCTCAGGGAACTTGTCATAGATCTGCCGGATGTCTACTGCCTCGAGGTAGGGGTCACTGTAGCTGGGGCTTGACTGGCCAATGTGAACAAACAGGTGCTTGTTATACTGCAGGGAGACAGGTGTAAGACATTAGGGTGACACAGGATGGGTCTTGGTTCAGATTTATCACCCAGTCCTCTTCACAGCAGAAAAGATGGGAACAGAATGTACTGGCTGGGACCATCTAACCACAGAGCTCAAGGGAGCTTTTGGACAAAGGCAAACCAGGGAGCCCATTTGGGTCCTAGGACCCAAAAAGCATTTACCTCACAACAGGCATGAACAGTACATGGGAGGGAGGCCTCTTAGGAAAACACTGCAGGAAGTGCCGTCTGGCCCCTAGCCTGCTGAAATGGCTCTGCAGGTATTTTTCCACTATCTCATGATCACCAGGGCGCAGTTTGTTCTGGCCACATCCTCCCACCCTGGCACATGCCCAGAATGCCCAGTACACTAGGAGGGGAGACCAGAAGTCGATGGCATAGAAGTGGCTACACTGGCTTCATGTTATTCTGTCTCTTGGGCCTTAGGACATTTTAATGGAGGAGAATCTGTTTTTACCAGATCCTAAATTGCCCAAGCTTGGCTTCTAAATTTGTCCCTGTCAATGCAGAGCAATTCAGTGGACCGGGCACTTCAATACATAGTTAAATAGCTAGACACATACTGAAGAGCACACCCAGTGTAAATTAAAGCTATCCAGAGACAAAAAATACATGGAAAGTGGGAGTGAGGTTTGTATCTTACCGTGTCTTGGTCTTGTTGTTGTTCCAAGAATGCAGAGAATTCTAACATCCAAAGTTTGGAGCTGGCAACCCTTCGCCCCTGCCAAGGTGGAGCCGCCGGGGAAGGTGAGAGGCCAGCAGGAGACTCAAACCCTAAAAGCAAGGGGATTATAAAACAAAATGAAAAAGAGCCAAGTCAGCAACAACTGTCATTTTCAGCCTCTAATGTCACAGCATAGTGAGAATCTTTTTTGGACTTCAACCCTCATATAAAACACTTGTCACAGACCCATCACTCTGTCCCTCCCTGATCAGCTTCTCAACTGTTCTTCCCGGAGGAAGTAACCCAGGATATACTGCTAAGCAATGGATCGATCTAACTGCCACTGAAGTCAAAAGAAAGATTCCCACTGACTTCAGTGGGAGCTGGACTGGGCCTTAAATGAATAGCAAGACAATCTGCTTGGATATCTCAGAGGAGTCACCATGAATGAGGAAATGCTGAGATTGGGAAGGAAAAACCACCTTCTGCTCTACTAGAACAAGGCATTTGAGGAGAGTCACAGTGGAAATACAGCCCCTTTGCTGTGGTGAAAACAGAGCAATCTTGTGGCTGGAGCATGGTGCTGGGACCTCGTGACTTCTAATTCTGCCTCTGCCATTGACCTATTACATAATCTTGAGCAAGCAATTTAACCTTGCTCTGCTTCAACTAATGGGAATTTGGCATCTAAATCCCCCTAGGCAGCTTTCAGAACCTCAGCCTATGTTTCTAATAATTCCGCCTGTGTTCAGAGACAGCAGCCATTTTTGTTTTGGAGTTGCTGCAGCCTATTGTAAGAGGACACACACACACTGTGCTCTCTCAGAAACTTTACTGTTCTTCTTCCATGTTTGTGGCTTCCCTTAATTTTAAATGGAGTCATTCACACTGAAAGTAAATATTGCTTTTTGTTTGTGGGGACCAGAGAAATTAAAAACACAGGATCAGATATGGGGAGGTTGATTGAATGAGTGGAGCTGGATGGGACATGCGTTGGCTGGCTGGATCAGGTAAACCTGTAGGGTGCATAGAACAAGTCTGGAACGAGATGTGGATTGTTCTCATTCTTGTGGTTTTTCAGGTCCCTGAGGAATATTTGAATTTCCCATTTCCCCTTCAGTGGCAGGAAGCATGGAAGTCTCTTTTATAGTTATGACTAAAGAACTATGATTTTCTTGCATGGCAATATGATGTGTATGTGCTGTGCAAGAAATTGTTTCCCTACCTACCTGGTAACGGGAGTGGAGGTTGAACAGCATAGGTTTGTGGAGAAAAAGGTTTCACGCTGTAGGAATATACATGAGAGTTAGTTAAAGAAAAATCAAAGCATTTTGTTCAGTTCTCTGGGCAAATTAGGTGAAGGACTTTCCCGGGGAGGGGTGGGGAGTGGAAAGTAACTCCACGAGAGGCAAGGAGGGCCCAGAAAGGGGACCCTAATAGTCACTATACAAAAGGGACCTCTAAGAGCATAACTTCAGTGGAGCACCCAATGTACAGAAAGGGACCCAAACAGCCCACGGCATTCTTACCTACACATCCAATAGCACAGACCCACTTAGGGGCATCCTTCAAGCTCACCTCAAAGATTGGCTGTATGGAGATTGCAGGGCTTCTGACATGATTCCCTATATGGCCTGCCCACCTAGACACTAATGCCCATGTATTTATACAGCCTTTTGTCCAGAGATGGAGTTAAGTGTGGGCAACGTCAGTAAATGGCAACTCTGCCTCTTTTTGTTGGGCTCTGCAAGCTCCTTCCCTGGTGATGGGCCATGTGTGGACAGCTTTTCAGAAGTGCTCAACACCCTCAGTTGGGACTGGATTATCAACAGAGCTCCGCTCCCAGTTAGGCCAGATTTTCAGAAGTGTTCAGCACCTGCCAGCACCCCCTGTTCTCAGTGGCAGTTGGTGAGTGCTAAGCTCTGGAAAATCTGGCCCTTAGTCAAGATCCCTGAGGGATCCCTCCCCAGTTCACTTTGCAAACTAGAGGCCTAATTCAGAGGCCACCTGTAAGGAGATATATGCTAGATAGCTTTAGGGTCCCTTGGACCTACTCATACCCACTTACTGATGTGCAAGGGCATCTAAACGGGTGTGACTTACATTCTGAGAAGCCAAGACGTGTGAGTTGGAGGAGGAGAGGTGGCTTACTTTCACTTACACTGTTCTTACAACTTCCTGTTACTGCCTTTTTTGCTACACTCTTTTCTTCTGGATCCTCACTGTAGGCCGGATCAGGCCCAATGTGAATCCCTCCGATTCCCATAGACGCAGTGGGGCAAATTCCAAGATGAAGTGTAAAAGGGTGAGAGGGTGAGTTAAGGCCCCCACTCAGTTCCCTTTGAAGCCAGTTTTTCTGTTGTCTTTGACAGACATTGGATCAGACCCTAAGTGAGCCTAGAGGCAGTTTGAGTGAGTATAATGAACATTTTGGAGGGGTCAGAAGAAGGGGCAAGATGCACCAGTTTAAGACTCCCTCTGAACTCACTTTAGACTCATCTTTGAATTCAACCCTAGGCCTTTTGCCTCAGCTCCATGCCTACTTCCATCGATAGCTTGGGGGTGGGGGGTCTGCCTTTCTGACAAACAGCATCAGATGGCCTTACGGTTTCTTAACCTCGAGCTAATTGAAGGTATTTCCCAGCTCAGGGGAACTTCCACCACAGCATGGGAAGCAACCATGTGTATGCATAGGTGTGGGAGTACTCACTCGTGAGAGGATCCAGCTTGGCCTGGCAAAGCTCCTTGCCAAAACTGCAAAACCAAAGTACAGACAGTCACCATCCTGAGGCTAAAGAAAACCAGACCTTACTCCTGTCAGAGGCTAATGATGGCACATAACAAGACGGTGAGCAGGGCTAAGTGAGCCTGTATTCCCCTGCAGGGGCACTGATGGACCTTGGAAGGGCTAAGCCAGATGTCGTAAGTAATTAAGGACGTTGTTTCCAGAGGTAGATGCTGGGTAAGAGTGGCTCCATTTTTGGGTGTCCAACTTCAGGGACCCCAAAGTCCATAGCCGCTTTGGAAAACTTGGCTGCATGCGATTAACCCAGCATGTTACAGTGAGATGAGCTGGGAGGCACTGTAGGGCAGGCTAACACCAGGAAATAGACCTTTCTTCAGAGATGGAGCAGGAAAAGCTTCCTTTTGTGCTGCACAAGGCATTCTGCACTGGTTATGTGCATCTAGAAAGCAGGCTGGGGGAAGCCTTGGCAAAACCATGCCTGTTCCAAGTTTCCTTGCTCCATGGCTCAAAAAACCTGGGTACACCCATCCGTCGAGCTTCAAAACCTGGGTTACTGGCCCCATCCCAAACTCTGCCTCTCCTGACCTGTCACAGGGTGGAGAAGAGGGGAGGGAGAGGCAGTGAGACAAAGAGAGGCAGCCTGGGTGCTGACAGGTGGTGCAGTAACAATGGCCAAGTGGGGACAGGGAGGTGACAGCAACTGGAGGGTGAGGGAGGAACACAGCTAGGCCTAGCATTTTGTTCAGCGTGCAGAGTCCAGACATCATGTCTCCTCCTTATTTATCAGGTTAATTGCTGATCTTTACATGGCTGCATTACAACTGGCAGCACCAAAAAGAAAAGAAAAAAGAGCAATCTGAACTTCTCAACGTGGAGGGATTCCCGTTACTGCACGCAGCAGCCGTGGCATTCAGGAGATTGGTCTAATGCTGGCTGCATTATGTGTCTGACCCGCCATCACCCTCTTAGCACAGCCTCTGAACCATACAGTCCCAGAGCCCTGGACAGAAGGAACATCCCTCCCCTCAGGATCTCAGTGGGCTTCATGCTGCAGGGCACAGAGAATTTTAAAGTTCCATGGCCTGGCTCAAAGGGTTCTGTGGTCAATGGAAGTCTTTCCCATTGACATCAGTGGGCTTTGGATCAGGCCTCATCTCTTTAGGCTTCTATATGAGGTCAGCTATCACCATGGTATCCAAGCACTCGTGACTGTACGTGCCCAAGAGGGGGCTGGGGAAGGATGGCAAGAATGAATTTGCTCAATACAAAAGAACCATGTGCCAAAAAAGACAGCACAGACATCCTACAACATCACTGGTGATTAATATCACAAACGCTCCTCTCATCTACATCAGTTTTAGTGCGTCTCCACTGGCTTCACTGGAGTTACTCCTGATTTACACCAGCTTGAGAGGTGAATCAGGCCCTAAATGTTGCAGTTACATGGTAAATTTGCCCTTCATGTTAATGAGGTGCACTTTGAACTTGTCCCCTGTGGTCTGTTTCTGGGGTGTGTGTCTATCACAGTTCCTAACTCATCTCTAGCTGACTCTCCTGCCCCATTTCCATTGAGACACTTCACTCACCCCAGACACAGCAGGGTAGGCTGGTCGTGGGAGGCCAGGCAATACCATTTTACTGTGGAAGGCGGTTGCAGAGATGATCTGGGCAGATGACATTGTAGCCATACTCTGCATGGCTTTATCTTTAGCTGCCTGATCCTAGGGGGGAGAGGAAGAGAAAAAAAGACATGGTGATTATAATAATAAATATATGGCCTGATGTTGTGCTGGGCACCCAGGGCTCCCATGGACTTCGATCAGGGAAATGGGTGCTGAGCACCTCTGAAAAATCAGGCCAGTAAAGCCAATCAACAGAACCACAAGTGACTTTCTAATGCACAGAGCTCACCATAGTTAAGGCTCCAAGGCTCCTCCTTCCCAGCTAGGGAGCATCGGCAGCAGGCCGGGCCACTATCCTCCCACCCTCCGTTCGCCGCTTCTACATCTAGTCCCTACCTTTCAAACTCTCTTCTGTCTGTGACATCATAATTGTGACAGTGATGTCATAGGTGGGATGATGATTTTCATAAGCAACTGGAATAGGCGACCTCTTACAAGTGAAGAAAAGAGGCACCTCCTTCCTCAGCAGCTCTGCTCCTTGTGTGTATTCAGAGTCAGAGCAGCTGGCTTTAGTACCTAAAATAAATTCTGTCCTAGGGTCTCCATCCCTTTTCCCAACCTCCTCCTTCCCTCAGAACTCCCTGAATGCTAATAATTAAAAAAATCAGAGGAAGTAAAAAAACTGAAAATAAATGAGCCTCTACAGAGGGAATGGTCTCCAGCTATAGTGTTTTCCATGGAGCCGCAGCAGAACCAGCTGGTATCTCTGTGTTGGTATCACTCAGTATGTGGAAGGGAAATATTTTTAACTGCTGAGAAAGCCCTACAAATGTTCAAAAGCCAGGGGAAGCTTCTGCAGAACCCTACTGAAATAAGGCTTTAGGGAAATATTTTAAAGATGACCTGCTAAATTTAAAAAAAAGGTTTATGTCCATTTTTGCTTCTTGATGATGTAAAAAGACTTCCCAATTGCCGCTAAGGCTTTTTTTCTGGTTGCTTTTTACATTTGAAATTCAACTGTAATCTACTCTGCTTTATGGGGAAGATATAAAGAAAAGACAGCGAACTTGTAGAATAACAACACACAATCATTTAAGAAGTGAAATGTGGGTAACTGAGAGCAGAAGGGATTTTCAATCAGACTGTTTAAAACCCTTTTTTTCCCCAGTTCGAATTTAGTTAATTCAAATGCCTGACAAAGAGTTGGGAGCAAACTTGTCTTTGTTAAAGATTCAACACTGATCCCTTCCCCTTCAGCTAAGGGACGAGAAAGCTCTGAAGCAATTTCTCTAGACTTCCAGCAAAAAGAGGAAAAGAGCAAACTTGATACTTCTCATATTGCTAAAGCAAGAACAAAAATGTCCTCCACCAGCCCCAAGCCCTTCTTATACTTTGTAAGGAAACAAATAAGGACGCAACCCCTCCCCCTCCTTTTATTCTTTGAAGATCATTTTTCAGTCTGGCTTTAGTGCAGGTGAGAGATATTTTAGCCAATTAGGACATAGAAAATTGCTGTCTCCAGGGGAAGTATTTTTCCTCAAGCTTTATCTCATCTTTGTTAAATTCATCTTGAACATGGTGCAAAAGCCTGTTACAGGCACAGTGGACAGCTGCAGAATACACTCTTGTTTGTGCTGTGGAAATAGCACTACACTAATTGCCAAATAAATCAGAACGTGGCAGGTCTGATCTCCAGGGTATAAACACAAAATGTGTATTTGATATGGAAGGGGAACCAGCAGCAGGACAGCACACAGCTGCCAGCAGGAACTTGGGAGAAGGGCAGTAACCTCGCTGATTGTATCTACTCACTCTACAAAGAGGAGCGAGGGAAATGAAGTAAGTAAGTAAGTTGAATGTGCGTGGCAGACTTGCCTCTGCAGGTCAGAAAGGAACTGACTGGTGCTGGGAAATGGTTCACTGCAGGCATCTGAGCAGAGCTCACAGCATGGACCAAGGAAATGTGAAAGGAAGCTAGAAATGGAGCTCCCCAAGACACCGTCATTCCCCGAGAATGAAGTCTCCATGCCCCTAGGTGTTAAGTGGAAGCAGGCTCAGCTGGCTCACTTTCCAATCACACCAAATCCCAGGGCCCTGACGCACAAGGAACAGAATCAAAGTTACAGCTGTAAATCTTTTCACATGGTGGGCAGTTGTTTCCTGCTCGCACTGCGTCTCTCAAGCCAGCCTCCACCTGAATAGATCACTTACTGGCACCACAGGCTTCCAGCCCAGACAGCCATACCTAGCAGCTTCGAATTGGGCAGCTGTAATTTGTAACTTCTTTCCCTTCGCAAAGCAGCTGGAAACAGGACTGGCTGATCACAGAACTAGCACAGAGTTCTACAAAGAAACTGAGGGAGGGGTGGAAAGTGTGGTAGCTGGGGCTCAAAACAAATGCAGTTCAACACTGATCGGGAATGAGTCTAGCTGGTTCATTTAAAGAGAGTCCGCTCCTGACGATGAACACTGTGGAGTCATAGAAGTGGGAGGCTGAAAGGGACCTTGAGAAGTCATCAACTCCAGCCTCCTCCACTGAGGCAGGAGCAAGGATAGCTAGACCATCCCTGACAAGTGTTTTTCTAACCGATTATTAAAAACCTCCTATGATGGGGATTCTACAAACTCCCTTAGTAACCTCTCCCAATGTTTAATATCCTTATAGTTACAAGCCTTTTGCTAATATCTAACCCAAATCTCCCTTGCTGCAGATTAAGCCCATTACTACTTGTCCTGCCTTCAGTGGACATGGAGAACAATTGATCACCATCCTCTTTATAACAACCCTTAACATATTTGAAAAGTGTTATCGGGTCCCCCCTCAGTTTTCCTCTCAAGACTAAACATACCCAGGAGTTTTTTAACCTTTCCTTTTAGGCAGGCTTGGTAGAATTTGATTTCTTTTATAATTTTGACAGATAATATTAATGCTTATTTTGAAGCATTTTTTACTTTTATGTATTTAAATTTTCTCAGTTGCAAAAATTATGGGGTTTTAAGGGTTTTTTATTTTTATCTAGTGACATTTTTGAAGTTGTGGGAAATTATGTAGTGGGGTGAGGCAATAATTCTTTAATTCCAGTAGACATTCAGATTGAAAAAGTTCAAGCTTTATAACCATTAAATTGTCAACATCACATGTCAGAACATACGAAGTAAATATCCTTAAATCAAACTCTGATACCTTCTCAAGCTGCATTTCTCTTCCTTTGCCTAGCTGTACCTTTCACAGTTATTACTGATCAAAATAGTTTTTGTCGATTTGTGTGCATACGGTGAAACTGATGTTTACCACCATTTACTGATAAAAATTTAATCCTTCCAAGCCTACTCGTCGGTCATGTTTTCTAAACCTTTGATCATTTTTATTGCTTTCCTCTGGACTCTTTCTAGTTTGTCCACATCTTTCTACACACAGCACTTCAGCGGAGGCCTCACCAGTGCCAAGAACAGTGGGACGATTACCTCCTGGGTCTGACATACAACAGTTCTGTTAATACAGCCCAGAAGTCACCTACAGCTTTAAGCAGTTTAGTCCTAAATTACACTCTTCACCCAGACCTGTGTTAGACACAGGGTCAGAGTCATCTCAGTTGGCACAGGGAATCACAATTTGCAAGGAATGTCCCTCCCCAGTAGAAGCGCGTCCCCTGAGGAGGTACTGGTTGCCATCACTGTAGTCCCCTCACGGTTATGCCAGCCGAGGGTAGCTTTAGTTTGTCCAGGCAGCTCCATAGGATTGCCACCAGGAGAAGTGGTGAGTCACCACATCCCCACAGCTCATCCTGACCCGTGGCAGCAAAAAGATGGGAGATTGTGGCCACTTTTTGCCTACCCCACCCCCATGTATGTTCTGCCACTGTGAGCCCAGTGATGTACACTACGGCGGCATATACCAGAGGTAAATCGGCCCATAGAAATGAAAGTCATTGTTTCTTCATTCTTTAAATAGAAATCGCCTCCAGCACCACAGAGCCATAACAATACAAGTGTTAGCTCAGCACTTCCTGGGAAGTGCCTCTTCCTCCCCGGCTTACGGCAGTTTAACTGCTGATCTCCCCATTAACAAGGCTATCTGGCAGGACTGGCTGGTGTGTGTGTGTTATGGGTAAGGATGCCCAGCATACCTTTAGCTTGGCTTGGATCTCCCGGGCTTTCCGACGCGCCAGCACCTGGATGTGACTAGACACCTGCATTGAAAAACAATTGCCATCCTCATTCAAGGGGACATCTTGGGAGTTGCCTGCAGTACTGAACAGACGCCCATGACGTCTGTGCGATGGGGATTAGTGATCCTTTTAGTTTCTTTTTTTTTTTTTTAAAGAGAGGTTGCAGTAAGACTTTCTTCCAAGTGCAAGCAAGCCCAATCTGATCATGCTGCAGGTGTCAAATTAGAGGTCTCCACTGACCCAAAGGGCCCTGTGAAATCACAGCCATTCTGTGACATGTAAGCAGACTCCTTAAGCCCTGTAGGAGACCTCTCTCCTTATGGTACCAAGTTATGGCCTCGTCCAGGTAGAAGGGACGCTTCCCAAAGTGAGTTCATACCTAAATCCCTCCTCCCCAGTCTTTATAAATTCCTCTGACTCGCTTGACTTTTCCCCCTCCCACCTTGGGCTATGCCAAAGGCCCTTCATTTGCCATTTTTATTTTTATTTCCTGGGAAATTATTGGGCTTTATTTAAAAAACAGTGAAAACCATAAACAAAGGGCAGTGGGCGGAGGGCAGGAGGGGTGCCCAGTACTCACAGGGGAAGGGGGGCAGGGACACTTGCCATGTAGCAGTTGCGGAAGCCTTCCACTCCCTGCAGCGGCAGGGCAGTCTCGCTGCTGGGACCTGGCTCCTTGCCTGTCTCACTCCCCCACTGTGCAGAGGAAGCTGATGGGGCTGCACTGAAGGGCCGGGGTCAGCAGGGGGCTCTGTCTAGCAGAGGCAGCTGATGGGCTCTGTGCACTGGGGCTGCGCTAAAGCTGGGGTCAGGAGAGGAGTGGAAGCAGGGCTGGCCTTACCATGAGGCGAACTGAGGTGGCCACCTCAGGTGCCAGACTGTGGGGGGTGCCACTAGGACCCTGAGTGTAGAAAATTGTGTCTGCTGCTGCTGCTGTGAGAGGGTATGGTGGCATCATTTGAGCTCCCCATCTCAAAATGTTGTGGGTCAGCCCTTAGTGGAAGACTGCAAGCCGTGAGTACTGATCCCCTCTGCCAGGGAGAGCCTTCTGCTGACCCCATCCCTTCAGCATCGCCCTGTCTGCTTCCCCTGCAAAAAAATCCCCAAGTCCCAAAACAGCCAAAATTTGGGTGAAAAGTCAATAAAACTGGACTACTGGCTTTTTCAAAAACCCGGGAATGGTTCAGGGAAAAGTCAGTAAATACCAATAACAGGCACACGGCCATCATCATAAAGCTGAGAGAAATGAGGGCTGAGCCTCCGCCCAGCTTCTTTATAAAGCGGTGGAGTTAAGAGAGGAGCTAATGCTAACTCTGAACTTGTGTGTGCCTGAAAGGTTCTCGACCAAAAGGTCTGGAGACCTGAAGTTCTGTGTGTGTCTCCAGCAATGGCACATTATTCTAAACAGCCCAAACCACTGTTTTAATCCCTGACCTGGAAGGACCATCTGTAGGAGTTCGGTTCCTAGGGCTACTCATTCTTTGACCTTTCGAGTGAGATGGCCCAAAAGGGAACCAATTACGGTGATGGGACTCTTGTCTACAGAGAACAGGACTGAGACTGCGAACTCATTCATATGTGTCACCCATTAGATGGTAACAACTTCCAATAACTAACAAGGAGAGGGAGAAAGGCACCATACACCAAAGCCAGGGGTAATCAATTCTTTTTTGTCAAGGTCCAAATTTCTTGGTCAAGATATTTCTTGGAGGTCCAAACTCCAGAGAAAATAATACAAAAATAACAACAAAATATTAATAAGTAAATAAAAAGAGTTCACAGTCTGTTAAAAAGTTCTGGCGGTCCAGATTTGGCCCAGGGTCTATTGACTATCCCGGCCTAGCCTTTCTTACTAACCCAAAAATGTAACAGTTAATATCTCACTGAACGTGTCATTGCAGGAAGATAATGTGTGATAGTGCTACAGTCCAATCTGAAGACACTCAGAGTGACTAAACTCACAACTCTCATTACCCAGCTGACTGCGATGATCTCTTTCCAAAAGGCAGAGACTAATTGCAGCCAGCAGAGAGGCAATTAGTTCACACAAGCCCTCTCCATCCCTCGGGACACAAACAAAGCAGCCAGTGTAACACAGTCAACTTCACACCTACCTGTTTCCTTGTGCGCGTTTTCCCTGTTCTCAGTTTAATATAGCGGGCAATCAGCTCATTTCGGCCTGGAACAAGGAAATAATGCAAACCAAAGTTTAGAGAGACATGATCTCAGCAAGAAGATGCAGCCTGCAGGGAGGCTATAAGCCCTAACGCTATCCCCTAGGTCAGGAATGTTCTCATTTAGTTCATGTGGCAGAGGCCAGTGTTTAAAGAGCAGAAGTCTCGACTGAAAATTCTATTCTTGATATTGTCTTTGTGCAATTTACAATGATCTATAAAAGTTCCAGGTTTGTGTCCTTTTAATGGCTGGTTGTGATCAATGAAGTTCCGAGGGGTTTTCTTCTTGCTCTTTTTCTATTGAACCTTAAAAATTCAGGTCTTGTCTGCCTTGTTTTCCATGGAAGGCTGCATGAATACTTGGAAAACTAGTGGGATTAGAACATCACAAATATCAAAATAATGATAATTGAGAGGGGAAGTGATATTTTATTTGGATGGTTTAAAGCTCTCTGGGGTGAGGGGTTATTTGGTTTGTTTTTTTTTAAACACCTATTTAACTCAAACACGTGGATAAACAATTCAGAGAAAGGTTTCAGAGTAGCAGCCGTGTTAGTCTGTATCCGCAAAAAGAACAGGAGTACTTGTGGCACCTTAGAGCTTATGCTCTAATAAATTTGTTAGTCTCTAAGGTGCCACAAGTACTCCTGTTCTTAATTCAGAGAAAAGCTCTCTCTGTTAAAAATTCAATACCCGGGCCCTTTCATGAAGGGTTGAGAAGCTCTCACTCTAGGTCCCCAAGTCCTCCAAGGAGACTTCCAGCAGAAACACTTAATCTTGACAGTTCTAAAGTAAAAACATGAAGAATTTTTTTTAAATAATAAAAAAATCCAAACTTTATCAATTATAAAGCCACACAAAAGGGCACAAACACTTTTTTTTGGTGTCTTTTCCATGTCACTTTTAGCTGATGTTGACAGAAGGAGCTGCAGCCACAGGATGGTTTATGTTATGTTCATGAAATGTAACGAAGCACAGAAATGGCTGTCTCCAACACTCTGTCCACTTAAGTCTCAATCCGTTTCCTGCTCATGTTGTTAGAGAGGCTCCCCTTGTTCTCACTGGGAGAAGGAGCAGGCCCTTAGCCACACGGATTTTCCAGTTTTCCCTGCTCTGCTACGCACAAAGATGGAATTATTTGATGCCCCGCATAGTACTGCTGACTTCTCTGATTCTCACAGTGCCAGCAAGCGCAGCGACAAGCCCAGGAGAGAGCTAGATGGGAGCAGATGCTGTTAGACTACCTACCACCTGGCTGTTTTTCAACCAGCATAGCCATTTCTGCAAAGCTGAGACCAATTGCTAGCGAGATATCAACATCAGCCTGATAACCGACCTTTCTCTAGTGCCAAGAATAATATTTATGGCTTTCAAAGCCTCCATCTGGCTGACTCAGGCCAGTAGCCTCGCAGACTTGCATTTACGGAGCAATGCCAGAGATGCTGGTTTGGCCCAGAGCTGGAGAAAGACAATCTGACAATGGTGAACAATGGAAGCTAGACAGAACAAAATAAGCTCCTCAAAACCTGTTTGTCTCTAATGAAGTGTGAGGGAATGTGTATGTCTACAGAGGAGGTGGGCTGCAGAGGAGGAGGAATGGGGAGTGAAAGAGAGAGGAAGAGAGAACTGACCCAGCGAGAATTTTACAAGTAGAATTTCAGACAATCACAAACCAGCAAAAATAAGCTTTATGGGGCAAATGTATCTATGGTGCGACTCCATTCAAGTCTGTGGGTTACACCAAGCGAGCCCAATCCCCTCACAATTATCACTGAGACCATCACTGACAAACCAGGGAAAATTCTGCACAGATGTAGACCATATGCAATTCCATTACAGTCAGTCAAGTCGCATGTGGCAGAAGCTGGTGCAGAAATGAGCTCTTTTGTATCCAAGCACGCAGTCACCCTCTTTTCCAGCTTCCATGCTTTGCTTTCCATTTCTCATCTCTCATTACCTCATTCCACCTTCCTCTCTCTGAAGGTTCACTTTCCATACCAGATCAGGAGACAGAAAGGCAGCAGGGTGCATTACTTGCTAAAGGCTCCAGTAGCTAATGCAGGTGACCATGCAGAGATATTAGCAACCCAGGGACAGACAGAATTATGGAGTGTGCTAAACCCGAGAACATCCCTAACGGGAACATATTAAAAGAAGGTCATAACCCCAAGAGAAGCCAATTCTAAAGATCCATTGTTCCCCCTATTAGAAGCCAGCGGTGCGCATGTGATGGATTTCTAGAAGTTTGTGGGTTCACAGTCTATGGAGGGCAGTTTGTTTCCATCACAAACCTGGCTGCAGGATATTCAAAGCCTCATGCCATGTCTTCACTTGGCTGGAATGGGCTGGGAGCTGTCGCACACTGTCAGATGGCTCATTTTTTAGAGCTCAGTAATCCGATCGCATGTTGTGTTCTCAGAATAACTCCCGTTGAGGCCTTCCACAGTCACAGGAACCCGCCAACAGTTGTGTCTCCTCTGTCTGAACTGCGCATTGGATTTCATGAAGCGCTAGCCAACATACCAACTGTAGCCCACCGCCAGAAAGCCCTTTATCCTCCCTGAAGCCTTCCCCTTGGAGGCACAAGATTAAAAAACAGAGAGTGCAAGAAAGAGTCTCCCTCAGGTTCTTGCTCTGCTTGTTATTCTCTTTACAGCCCTGTGCATTTGAAGCAGATTTGCCTTCTGCTTTTGTATCTCACTCCTATTAGATGTCTATCCCCAGCAGCATTAGATCTGTCTCTCGTCCCATCTCACTTTAGATTGCAGCTACTTGGATTCAGTAAATTCCACTAAGGTTTTCCTAAGAGAAGCACAAAGCATCTTTAATTCCCCATTCCTAACTCTGCTCATTTCATAGAAGAAGAAGGCATCATTGCAGAAGAAGTCAAAGCAGGCCCCTGAGCCATGCGAAATATGTCCCAATCCAATTTCTCAGCTATTCTTTGCTGTCTTCCATAGAAATTTTCCCCACTAGCCTGGGATAAACCCTGTGTATCAGAGAGCACGTGCTCACAGAAAGGAGAAAGTGGGGTACTAGAGATTCTATTCTGTACTGTGTGGGAGTGAATAGTGGTCTCTGCAGATAGTCTCTACTGTGAAATGGTGTAAAAATACCTGCTCCTTGGTGCAATCTGGTCCATTCCAAAGGCAAGAAAAGAATATTTGCATTGGGAAGTACTTTGATGAGCAGCATGGGTAAGCAATCTCTGACAGTGATGACCCAAAAGGGGTTAAGTAAATCAGACGTAGGGAAATTATCTGACCCATCTTTTCAATCTGGTGGTATAATTTTAGTGAATGGCTAGTGGGATGTCACTGTTTTCTGGACTTCATATTTATTTACTTAACTGTTGATTACAAAACACAAAAACATCTCCTCCAAGAATTGCACACACCGGAAACTGACTGCCACAAATAAATCAAGCCACTAGGAAGTTACAGACATGCAGTACAACATCTGCGCCTTTCAATGCGCTATAAGCATGAAACAAAACTAAATAGGGAGTTAGTCCCAGGTTCTGTCGGGACATGACTTAGACAAAATTCTAACACGGGGACGAGAATCTTAGCTAAATCATCACTGTCAAATCTACTGCCTTAGGTCTGCTTCCCTGCCTTCCTCTTTTTTCATCCCGCTTGTTCCTTTCCTCTTTCCTTCCAGTTATAGTAGATGCCTTCTTGGGCATCATCTTTTTAAAAATAGTGTCTCATATGCCAGTCCTAGACCCACTCACCTTGTCTATCTACCGCATAGTCCTTCCTCCTCAGCAAGATCACTGCAACAATTAACCACTCACTGATATCTTCCCTGATACTAAGTTCACTGCCATCATCGTTAGACTCTCTCCTGCTCATTCGCTACTATCCGACCTTCCATTTCTTACTAAAGTCCTGGGAAAAGTCTTCTCCTCCTCCTGTCTCCCAGCAAAGTCTCCTTTACTGCTTTCAGTCCCGCTTCTTCTCCTTCCAGACGACTGAAACTGCCCTTTCTGCGTATTCAATGATCTTGCTCTCTCTAGCCCTGACTCCCTCCCTCATGACTGCTTGATATTATCCACCATGACCCAGCGCATCCTTGCTCTTCTATTTTCACTCCATAACTCCCCTTTGTCTGGTACGAATTTCTCCACTAAGGTTTTAGCCCTTGGCCTCATCTCTCCTCTCCTCTAGCTATTCCCCAATGGCCTTCCCCCTTTCCGAATTTAACCTTGCATATCAATTTCCTACACAGGTAGTTTTCTACACACTGCACTGAGTCAGCTAAAAGTCGGCGTGTGTAAACGCCCTTTGTCGGCACTTTTGCCGACAAAATACTTCCACCCCCGCGAGTGGCATTCAGTTTGTTGGCAGGAGAGCGCTCCTGCCGACAAAGCTGCATTCATACTGCCACTTGCTGCGGCAAAACTTTTGTTTTTCAGGGGGAGCCTGAGTCTCTAAACACTAAATTAATGAAGTCAAAATTCACACACATCCAGCTTCTTTCAGAGTTCACAAAAATCTGTATTGTTCCTCTCTTCTTACCACACAGTCAGTGCTGAATTCACAGCCAGACACTCCTTAAGAGGAGGAGGAGAAACATAATTACATAGCTACTGTATGTCCTCACCTTAGTACAGCTTGGTGTTTCCTGTACTGTACATGCCCTGGCCCTCACACTCCACATGACTTGGCTGCATATACATAGACACCCCTATAGTCTCTCTTCCAACCACAAGAGGGGGCCAGCTTCATAGTTGCTCAGAGCTACCATTGTACAGTAGGGTTCGTTACTCTGACCTAACCCCAAATTGCCACTTTGCTTTCTACGCACCCCAGTTCCATAAATCTACCCATCCCTTCCAACTTTAGTTTCTGTCAAGATTGTGTCTGTGGCAACTCTTCTGCTAAAGCACATATTCATCCCTAAGTCTACTGTCTTGGCTAGAGTAGTTCCTTCCTCCATGGTTTCCCTAAGCCCCAGCCCTGAATGCACACTTGACTGTTCAAAATGCACCTCCTTGGCTCCTCACCCACGCCCAGAAGCAGGAGCATAGAACTCCTGTCCTCAGAGTCTTTGCTGCCCATTTCAGCATCTAGCAGAAAATCTACTTCCTAGTCTCCAAGGTCCCTCGTGTTATCTCCCCTTCCATTGCCATTACTTCTTAGTTTGGGCTCCGCTCTCTCTCTCTTCCAAACCTATTCTCTATGCTGTTAGATCCTTCCCACACGAAGCCCTTACCATGAGGTGGCATAGCTTCCTTGTCTCTTTGTGCCAAACTGGTTCCCCAGCTTTCCCCGAGTCTCATCTCAGGAACTATTTCTTCTCCTTGGCCTGTGACTCCTAATCCTCTCGCTGATAAAAGAATTAAACACCACTACTTTAGTATCCCACTTTTCCCAGCCTCAATCATCAACCCTGAAACTTGGCTTTAGTACCCCAATATCTTCCATGGCCTACCCCAAGCTATGCAGGCATTTGTGGTGTCCCAGGGAGATCCCCTCTGTAACAAGGCTGTGGAACAATCAAGAGAAGTCTGACCCCAAGGAATCCATGCATGGTTTCACGCTGAGTCCAACACATAGTGGGATATGACCTAGGAATTTAGTCAGTACTATGTGGAGAACTATGAAGTGCAGAGGTATTCAATATATCTGATGGTTCTATACACTAATCTCAAATCTTAATGATTTAATTCAAGGAAATCCCAGTAGCCTGGGATACAACTTACTGCACTATTGTACACACAAACTACTTGTATATGCAAGTCAAGAAAACTGTGCAGTATATTGCTATTAAATTGAGCTCTGCGGAGGAAAAGACTGCTTTTATTTTGTGCCATCTACAGTGACAAGCACATTATCCATGCTTATTAATTAAATCACTATTATGGGATCATTGTGTATGAGGCACACCATAGAAAAACACATTGCATTTTATTGTGCCTTATTGTAAATACTTGGCTCCTGGCCAAGTCAATCCCAGCAACCTCTCTCTGATCCCTGCAGGGCATCAAAGAATGCCACCAGCACAGCACTAACTAACTGGGGGTAAGCCACTTTGGCATAAACACATGTACTAGACCATCAGGAATTTTATATTCGGCTCTGAGAACAGAATTCTATCTCTGTGATCATTAACTCCTGGGTTGCTCCCTTGCATGGCTCTAATGAGCTCTAAGCCTCCTCAAGAAAGGCTCACCGCTCCTGGGATAAGAGAAGAACTGAGTCCTTGTGTTCATTCAATTTTAGCAATAATGTTTTGAGGCCAACAATCAACACAGCAAGCTGATCAGGTACTTCTTTAAAAATTCTCTGACCCACTGGTTTTGATATAGGGCATGTAACTTGGCAAATGTGAGATCAGTGCCACCTGCACCTTCAGTACTGTCGCTACAACTTGCTTTCATCTCTTCAACTCGTGCAAAGTGTGTGGCTCT
The DNA here is from genome assembly GCF_027887155.1 of Malaclemys terrapin pileata. Lineage (NCBI taxonomy): Eukaryota > Metazoa > Chordata > Testudines > Emydidae > Malaclemys > Malaclemys terrapin. The sequence continues at coordinate 134,395,324 of NC_071505.1, forward strand.
GATCTGTGCTCCTTACTTCTCTGAAATGGCATAGAAGAGTAGGTGACATTCATTAGGCAGGACATTCTTGTTACATTGGGCCAAGGCCATCCCACTAGAGAGAGGTTCCAACACATCCCTTCAAAAAGAATATTTAGCACTCACACGGCACTTTTAATCTGCAGATCTCAAACTGCTTTATAAAGGAGGATAAGTACAACTTTTCCCCATTCGGGAAATGGAGGCCGAAGGTGGTTAAAGTCACTTGCCTGAGGTCACAGAACAAGTCAGGGACAGAGTGGGAGATAGACTGGGAGTTAGGAGACGTGAGTTCTAATGATCTATACAATGGGCCACACTTGCCTCTGTAAAGGGGCTACTTTTGGAAAGGTCTATATTTATTCCCCTCCTTTTTCCACATCAACCTGAGACTCATTGCTAGTAATCCTGGAAGTGCCATACTAGATCAGACCACTGGTCTCAGATGGTGGCCAGCACCAGATGCTTCAGAGGAAGAAAGCCCCTAATGGACAGGGGAGTAATAGGGGGAGTTTCTCACTAACCTCAGCAGTGCATGATGTTGGCTTAGACCTGATCCTAAGGTTTAGACTCTGACTAGCCCTCACACAGATGCACAGTGGGAGGGGAGTGAGTTAGGATCTTCCTCTGCTTGCATAGTTCACCTAAAGGCTAGGCAGAACTGGACTGCACCTACTACTCCCTAATTATTCCTCCAGGGCACAGGGAGTATGACAGGGAAGATGGACTGGGGGCAGGACCATGGCTCCACCCCCTACACACAGGACCATGATGCACTCGTTAAAGGGCTGTAGAAGTGTACTTATTCCTCCATTCACTGGGGAGCTCCAGGCAATGTGGTTCTACACCACCCTTCCCACAAAGTGCAATCTCATCTTCAGTGAATGAGTGTGATGCCCATATCTGCTACATGCTGCCCATACACCTCAGGCCATAGTAATGCAAGATAAACCCACCCAACAAAGCACTCAAACAAACCCACACAGAGATCTGTAGCAAGAGCATTCTAAAACTGCAGGGCAGCGCAAGGACTGTTCTGAGATCTCCTGAAGTCAAACTGGGACAAACTGGGTGGGAACTGTTAGTGGATTTAGTTAGTATCTCTCAGATAGAAGGATCTCAGAGTATGTACGTGTTCTCTCTAGCTGAGAGATGCTACATCTGTAATGTAAGTTCATTATCCTTACCTATTATCATGTATTATCTGTACTACAGTAGCCCTAGAGGCCCCAATCAAGGAGTAGGGCTCCACTGTGCTAAGTACAGTACATAAATGACAGTTCCTGCCCCAGAGTTTACAATCTTATTCTCTCATTTCCACCTGCTCTCCAGCCAAGCTTCTCTCCTACAACCTCTTTCTCCCACTTCTTGCTTCCTGTCCCTTCTTTCAAGCCGCACTTTATGTTCAAATCAGTCTCCTGACTAGGGTAGTCCAATTTCAATCCACTTCTGTTCTGTGAAGCCAACAAATGATTATGTCTACACAACACTCTTTGGACAAAAACTCTCCCCTGAGATATGGGGAGCAATAAGTCAATGGGACGAAACCATAGACACAGTCTGGCCCTTTCTCTGTTAACTGTACTGCAGCTGGCTGTGATTTTAGATTGCCAGATCTTCAAGGCCAATGCTTCGCTTCTTCTTTAATCTATTTTTCTTTTTGTAAATTGCCACGCACAGTAATGGGGCTATGTAAATAACACTAATAATTAACCAAACTGATACTGTTCCTATTTGGTAGGAGGCTCTCATCAAGCGCAGGCCACCTTCACTGTGTTTCAGTCTAAGGGCTCAAATCTGACTCCTGAGAAGAGAAGGGATGTCGAAGTTGAGGTTGTGATATAATCTGGACTGCAGGGGAATGAATGGTGAATGCTCAAGAAAGTCATTCCAGGTAGAGTAGTTTCAACCAATCATCATCAGTTTCCGGATCAGAGGCCCCTATCCCTGCTGGAGGCAGGACATATCATGGAGGAGTGTGTGCAGTCAGCAGGGGAGGATTTGGAGGACTACACGGAAAATGGGTCAGAAGTTCAAGGTGACAAATAAAAAGGAACAGCTGCTAGCTGCACACCCTTCAGCAGCAGGTGCGGGAGGGCCCCAGAGGTTTAGCCAGTTCTGCCAGTGACCAACAGCCCTGGGAGGCCATCTGTCTGAGCACAAATTGCACGGAGCCTTCCTGGTTTCGTTCCATAGACCTTCACCACACAGAGACAATACAGGGCTTGTTACAGAGCAGCTAACAAGCAACTGCTTAGAACTACTAAATGGTTGTTGTTCTACCACACTGAGATTCTCAGTACTGTATTGGAGAGAGGGTTTTGTCACTCTTTCTGGTTTTATATATATATATATAAAATCTCCTTTTTAACTAATTGATTTCTTCCTTTATTAGACCAAATATTCCTGTTGATGGTGAAATGTTGGTAGGGTATATTATCTTACCCTATGGTTGTTTTATAACATACAGATATATTGATATTTAAATATGCCATTACGGTTTTGTGAAGTTATGTTCCGCATCCTTCAGTATACATTAAATAAATATCAAGACCTCTTTCATACAATAGGCTATTCTCCCCTCCCCCCAACACCCTGACCACAGTGTAGAATTACAAAAGCTCCTAGCTCCCAAGGATCATGTCTATATGCTCTTTGCCCATTGACAGACTCCTGCTTGTTCAACCTGACACATCCCTACTTATCACACCACTTGGTATTTTCCAAAGAACACCTGGCTAGAGTCGCCTTTCCACTGTGGATTTGACCTATAAGAATGCTGAATTTAGGTTCACCCTCTGAGATCCTCAACATGTGTTCTGAAAAGTGACTGCATGATTCCCCTAGGGACCTCCTGGCTTGTAAGACATCACTCTAATTCAGGGGTCCCCAACGCAGTGCCCGCGGGCACCATGGCGCCCACTGGGGCTTCTGAGTGTGCCCGCGTACTGGCCGGCGGACGAGCATCCACCGAAATGCCACCGACAAACAGCGTCATCCAGAGGCGTCGCCGCCGAAATGCCGCCGATTTTTGGCGGCGACGCCTCTGAATGATGCTGCTTGTTGGCGGCGACGCCTATTGACATTGCCGCTTGTCAGCGGCATTTCGGCGGATGCTCGTCCACCGCCACGGTCCTCCGTGGCTTGTCGGCTGGCGCCCGCCAGACAAAAAAGGTTGGGGACCACTGCTCTAATTACTCTGTTTTGCTTGAGTCATTTTGATACTGCTTTCCTCTAGAGACAGTAGTATTTGCTCATCTCTTTATAATCAGAAATATTCACTTGGACGTGTTTTTTTTTTTCTTTGTTTTCTGTTTCAGCCTCAGGCCAATATTTACTTTCTATCACACACACAAAAATACGTTAGAAGAACATTATTAAGAGTACAAAGTCAAGCACACAAAAGTTAGGAAATGCCAGAATTAAGGCTGCCTGTGCCCAGATCCATCACACAGACGTCTGCCACTTGCATTAGCGAATAACTGCTATCAGTGGAAGGCTGACATTCTCTAGGTGGAGCAGCACTCGAGAAGGATGAGACATAATTTGCCATTCAGCATCACAGCTATTTGCTGATAGCAGAGGAATGTTGAGACTCAGGAATCCTGGATTCTATTCCAGTTCTAGAGGGGAATGTTCTCTAGTGGTCACAGATCTTACCGCCTCATTTCCCCAATCTTCTCTCCCATCTTCTCCATCCTCCCTCTCCCGTACCAGTCCTGTCTTCCCCCAACCCCTCATCCTAGTCTTCCTTCCCACCACACCCCCAAGCTTCTCACCGAGCCAGCCTCAGTCTCCACTCCTTAGGTTCCTCATAGCAGTCCCAGTCTCCATCCTGGGCAACTCAACCTAGTGCTAAATCTCCTCCGTTGCTGCCCCTGGTTTCTTGTCCCAAGTCTCCCTGCCCAGCCAGTTCTGGTTCTCCACTCCCCACCCTGCCCACAGTGAAGTGACTTAAATCACCAGTTTTAATTATGATTTAAATCAGCATGCAGGAAACCTTAGTTTAATTAATCCATTTTAATCATGTTTTACATTTGTACTTTTTAGTTATTTTCTTACAGAAATGTTGATTCTTACTGGTAACCATTAAAATGTTTATTTATAATGATTACATAATTATATAATGTGGTGTTTCTTTTTGCTAAGCAAAAGGATAAAGTATATTTAACTATAGCTATACACATTCATTTAAGCAATTAGATAGCTCAACTTACATTTATTCAGATTCTTCATTTTTACATTTTTTTATTTTAGAAAATGGCAGATGATGCATTTCGTATTTACTAGATAATGATTAATTTTTATACCATTTCTGTTAAGCTCTGTTTGGCTGGAAATTAAAATTCAATTAAATACACCGCTATTTTGATATAACGCTGTCTTCGGGAGCCAAAAAGTCTTACCACATTATAGGTGAAACCACGTTATATTGAACTTGCTTTGATCCACCGGAATGCGCAGGCCCGCCCCACCCCCCCCAAAGCGCTGCTTTACCGCGTTATATCCAAATTTGTGTTATATTGGGTAGCGTTATATCGAGGTAGAGGTGTACACAAACCAGCATTTAAAAAAAATAATATAAAACTACCTTAAATGAATTGGAAACATAAGAAAAAAAGTTTATCAAAAAATGCTGTGCATTTAAAACTAACTGATTAGTAGGGCTGTCGATTAAATGCAGTTAACTCATGCGATTAACTCAAAAATTGATTGTGACTAAAAAAATTAATTGTGATTAATCACACTGTTAAACAATAGAATACCAATTGAAATTAATTAAATATTTTTACTTTTTTTTTACATTTTCAAAATATCTATTTCAATTACAACACAGAATACAAAGTGTACAGTGCTCTTTATATTATTTTTATTACAAATATTTGCACTGTAAAAATGATAAACAAAAGAAACAGTATTTTTCAGTTCACCTCATTCAAGTACTAGAGTGCAATTCCTTCATCATGAAAGTGCAACTTACAAATATAGGTTTTTTTGTTACATAACTGCACTCAAAAACAAAACAATGTAAAACATTGGAGTCTACAAGTCCACTCAGTCCTACCTCTTCTTCTTCAGCCAATCGCTAAGAGAAACAATTTGTTTACATTTACGGGAGATAATGCTGCCCACTTCTTAATTACAATGTCATCTGAAAGTGAGAACAGGCATTCGGATGGCACTGTTGTAGCCGGCGTCGCAAGATATTTACTTGCCAGATGCGCTAAAGATTCATATGTCCCTTCATGCTTTGGCCATGGTTCCAGAGGACATGCGTCCATGCTGATGATGCTCGTTAAAAAAAAGAATGCGTGAATTAAATTTGTGACTGAACTCCTTGGGGAAGTATGTCTCCTGCTCTGTTTTACCCACATTCTGCCATATAGTTCATGTTAGAGCAGTCTCGGATGATGACCCAGCACATGTTGTTCATTTTAAGAACACGCTCACTGTGAATTTGACAAAACGCAAAGAAGGTACCAATGTGAGATTTCTAAAGATAGCTACAGCACTCGACCCAAGGTTTAAGAATCTGAAGTGCCTTCCAAAATCTGAGAGGGACGAGGTGTGGAGCATGCTTTCAGAAGTCTTCAAAGAGCAACACTCCGATGTGAAAACTACAGAACCCTAACCAAAAATCAAGCTTCTGCTGGTGGCATCTGACTCAGATGAAGAAAATGAACATGCATCGGTCTGCATTGCTTTGGATCGTTATTAAGCAGAACCTGCCATCAGCATGGATGCATGTCCTCTGGAATAGTGGTTGAAGCATGAAGGGATATATGAATATTTAGCGCATCTGGCATGTAAATATCTTGTAACGCCAGCTACAATAGTGCCATGCAAATGCCTGTTCTCACTTTCAGGTAACATTGTAAACAAGAAGAGGGCAGCATTATCTCCTGCAAATGTAAGCAAACTTGTTTGTCTGAGTGATTGGCTGAACAAGAAGTAGGACTGATTGGCACTGTTCTATTTTTGAATGCAGGGGTTTTTTGTACACTATTCTACGTTTGTAAGTTCAACTTTCATGATAAAGTGATTGCACTACAGTACTTGTATTAGGTTAATTGAAAAATACTATTTCTTTTGTTTTTTACAGTGCAAATACTTGTAATCAAAAGTATAAAGTAAGCACTGTACACTTTGTATTTTGTGTTGTAATTGAAATCAATATATTTGAAAATGTAGAAAACATCCAAAAATATTTAAATAAATGGTATTCTATTATTGTTTAACAGTGCAATTAATTGTGCGATTAATTGTGATTAATTTTTTAAATCTCAAGATTAATTTATTTAATCATGCAATTAATCGCAATTATTTTTTTTAAATCGCTTGACAGCCCTACTGATTAGTGAATTGAACTGATTATTTCTGGTGTTTATATCCATTGAGATTTTAAGACTAGTAGATCTCAGCCTCTCACACCTAGTTTTTACTCATAGATTGTTGTTGTTGTCTTGTCCCACTTCATAGATTGAAAGAGGAAAATAAGCATTCCTGCTTTTTTTAGCTCCCAATTAGTTTCTTAACTTTGAATGAACTAATCATTGAACTGAACTAGCTGAATAAACTGAAATGAGGAAACAATTCTCTCTGCACATGCAGACTAGCTACCGCTCCAGGCGCTTAGCCAGTGATTTTATCAGTTTTGTGGCTTGACTTTCTTTAAATCTTAGCAACAAATAAATACTGCCAAACATTATTTTTTGTATTTAATTTAAATGATTTTAATAGATTATAAATTTAGGCCTTAACCTAGATTGTTAAATTCTAATTTTAGTTAGGTTTATTTTTAAAAATAAACCAGTACTTAATTTAAATCAAAGCCATCTGATTTAAATAAAAACTATCCATTAAAAAACCCGAACCATCCATTTTAATCAACCCTCACCCCAGCTCCTCATTCAATCTGTACCCACACCCACACTGACTGTAAGTCCCCGCAACATCCTTGCCCAGCCAGTACTGGTCTCCATCCCTCCACACCCAGGCTCTTTGTCTCTATCTATCTTCTCTGCTGCCATCTCCCCCCGGGTCTTGTTCTTATCCCCTCTGTATTTGAATCAGGTGCCTTCCTCCTCCTCATTGCCTGGGCTCTAGCAAAGGGAGCACTGAGATCACAGTGTCCCTGCCCACAGTTCCTCTGCCCAGAGCCACAGAAGTCCACGGTACAGAGGAGGAACAATTGTAGGGAAAGTCCTGCTCAGTTCCTGTAGCCCTAGGCTGCAGCATGTCCAGTGCAAACAGAATCTTTAAGAGAATTTACTGCCAAACTCTATTACAAATAGCCTTGGAGCTTTGTAGTTTCTAAGAATGGAGATTAGCACCTTTAGAGAAAAGAAACTTGCATACCTGTAATGTTTGTTTCAGTAATGTCCTGTCTTTAACACTCAGATGCCCAACTCCCAATGGGGTCTAAACCCAAATAAATCCGTTTTACCCTGTATAAAGCTTATACAAGATGAACTCATAAATTGTTCGTCTTCTATAACACTGATAGAGAGATATGCACAGCTGTTTCCCCCCCCCCCCACCCCGAGTTATAATAGATCAGCATGCACATTCCCCACAGGGTAGGGGCAGCGGTGCTGAGAGTTCTATCTATGGGTAGGACAAGGAGCTAATGGTTAGGGGCAATGGACTTGCTTTATCTCTCTAACAGAGGGGGAATCTGCCTAACGTTGGTGTGTATCTGTGTAAATTTCTTCTAGACAGACACTGGGGAGCACAGACCTAGGAATGCAGATCATCATACATTCAGGGTGGGAATCCCAGAATTGCTCAGCATCAGCCTAACTTTGCTTCTACTGGACTCCATAGGAGTTTGACCATTGACGTCAATGGGAACAGAGTTAACCCAGCACTGAATGCTCTTGAAAACGCTACCTTCGGAGAACAAAAATCACAAATACGCAGTTTTATGTTGTAGCACTGAAATTTTAGCTTCATTTCTAATCACCTGCAAAAGCAGTTTTTTAATCTCATGTAATTCCGTAGCTGACAGTGTTTCAGAGGATCCTCAATATAGTTAAAACTGATTAGTTCCTCTTTTTTACACTGCCCCGACATGAGAAGTTGATATAACAATGTGAAATTAATGGCAAAATTAGAGCAAATAAAAAAGGAAATTCCCCCCAAAAAAACTTTATTAAGAGACAAAACAAGATATAACAAACAATAAGTATCTTGTTGGAATACTGTAGTTTAAAATATCAACAACTAAACCTGTGAAAATCAGGCATTTCAAAGAGAAGATCCACAAACAAACTAATCCGCCCCTCTCACACCCTACAATACTTTGCACCACCCGCTTCACAGAAACACAGGTATGTCAAAAGCATTCCAACTACTTCTCAAATGTTTGCAATTAACAATGAAAAAATAATGTATGCATGCACACTAATCCCCTCTCTGTACTCTGTGTGAAAAAGGGAAGGTCTAGTTTGTTTAAGCTCTTTCTCTAATTCCCACACAGCATGTCCATTAAGTTATTCAATCTATTTCTCTGGGACCGATCTCCTACAGGATATTTCCATAGTGTTTTGTCCACTGTAGTTTAAAAAGTCCCAAGTAATGGAGTTTTCACTACTCCCTTTGGGAGGAGGCGCCACAACCTAATTCATCACATTGCCAGGAAGCTTTTCCTGATATTTGGCCTATATTTCTACATTCTCTCCCATTAATCCTAGTTATATCGACATGTCCCCCATAAACCAATCCTGCTCTCTCCTAGATGTTAACACCCTTCAAATATTTTTAGATTTTTATTATGTGCCCTTCCCTCACACCTCTCAGTCAGCATTTAGCCACAGTATATACATTTAGCTAGTTTTATCTTTTGTCCTAAATCAGTCCCTTCAGACCCCTGATCAGTGTTCGGTCTGGTATAGTTGTTGGTCTTCTCAAAACTCATTCCACGTTTTCAAGATCTTTTTGGTAACAGGCTTGTGAAAAACTGGGCTTTTTGTTTGTTTAGTTTTTCTCCAGAAAAAATCCCGACTCAGTGGATTTAATCCATTTTCTTTTCTTTTGTTTCGCAGTTTTTGAACTTCTCTGTCACTCTGAAGTTGTTAATGAATGTAATGTATATTTGAGAGCAAGCTAACACTAGAAATAGTAGGTTTCAATTCTAAAGGAACGGTTCAGAAATTATGAGAGGTTGTTACATACCCATCAAAATAGACAGAGGACAAAGAGATACTACTTAGATATTTGGTTAACATTTATTCAATGGTCAAAGTACATTCACAATAAAAAATAAAAAAAACCCACCATACACCTGTCCAATTTTTTTGAACATTAACACACATGCCTTGTCTGTTAAATGTGTAATCAGAGATATCACTCAGTTTTATAAAATCACTAGAAATGACATGTTATGGATGTTACGATGCTCACTCTGTAATATGGTCACAACTTGTTAAATACAGATCTGATGTCTATAGTCCTATATAATGTCTCTTTAAACAAAAGCTCACTGTTGTAATTATTAGTTTTGTTTCTGATATTTACATGGAAAGGATTTGTAAACCTGGTAAAACTTCCTAAATAAACAAGCACTGAAGAGAGAAGAGGGGAAAAAAAGGAACGAAATGAAACTTTAGACTCCAGTTGTGAATGAAGGCTATCACTGTTCTAAAAATTTGAAAGAGAAGCAAGGAGAGCATCAAGGTTTTTGTTATAGCTTTGATCAATCAATAAGAAAATGATAGAACAACCCAAACACATCGGGTGGGAGGAGAACAGTGATTGGAGAGAAGGTGATGGCTTGTGAGTAGAATGTGGAAGTGAGGAGAGTGGATGAAGCAGTGAAGTATTAAGGAAGCTTGTTTTGCTGGAAACCAGAAACTTCTGGAAGGTATGTGGGTCAATTTAAAGAAATTATATATGCACTTTTCCCTGGATCAGTGGTTCTCAACCCGCGGGCCACTTGCGGCCCAATCAGCACATAGCTGCAGTTCATGTGACATCCTGAGGGACGTAACTAGGGTGGGAGTGGGAGGGGCACCTGCCCTGGATGCAGAGCTGGGGGGTGGGGGGTTGTGCAAAAATGGGACAGTGCAGGATCAGGCCCAACATCGTCCACCACCACCCCCGTCTCCCCCCGCAGCATCAGCAGGAGGCCAGGGTGCTCAGCGTTTCTCCACCCCACAGGATTGTGGGTCCAGTGACCCCAGCTGGAGCAGGTTCCCCGGCACGAGGACCGCAGCAGCAAGTGGGTAGGGCAAGATGCACGGCTGAGCTACGTGCAGCTGAGGTAGGAGACAAGCAGGCGTGGGGAGGAGGGCTCGGGGGACTAGGACCGCAGGGAGGGAGGTGCACCAGGCTAGGGCTGCAGGGAAGGCGGTGCAGCCGGCACATATGGGACAGACTCTAGGTGTGGGGGGGGGACTGGTGGCAGTCCCTGGATGGGAGGCGGGGAGGTTGAGTGCTGGGGGGCACTCCTGGGGGGGGGGGAACTGAGGGCAGTTGCTGGAGGGGTCTGGGTGACAGACCCTAGGTGGAGGGGTAGGTGCGTGGGGGGCAGTGCCTGCGTGAGGGACTGGATGCTGGAGGGGGCTGTCTCTGGGTGGGCCCATTCTGCCCTGGACAGTGCACCCTATCTCTGCAGGACAGGCACATGTGCCAGCCCATATTTGGGGGGAGTCTGGATGTTGGGGGGACAGTCCCGGGGGGGGTTGGGTATGGGGGGGGCAGTCCCTGGCTAGGAGGCCATCCCACACCGGGCAGGGCTCCCCCTCTTTGCAGGCAGGGTGCACAGCTGTGCTCTCCGGGTGCTCAGCCCTGGCACGTCACCAAGCGTGGGTGGCAATACACCATGCCATGCCACCCTTACAGTAAATTCATTAATTTTAAGAGTTAACGTTTTGACTTATTTTGCTAATTTAAAATGCTCTTAGTAGACATTTGCCAGTGTTGAAATGAAAGGTATTATATTGATTTGAATCGTATTGCTGTCATATAACAAATATTAAACCTTATTTTTTTGTAGCTATATGGATAGTATATATATTGTGTGGATGCAGCCCACACAAGAAAGAGAGAGTTGCATATGCTACTCCTGGGGGAATTCTGTGCCACTGTGCACACGCAGAATTCATGTCTGGTGCAGAATTCCCTCCCTCTCCCGCCAAGAAAATACATTCTGCCCCCTAAGTGCTGCAGTTCTGCCTTTCACCCCGCAGACACCACTGTGGAATTAGAACAGCCAGCAGCCGGCTGTGTTCATCACAGCAGCCAAGTTAGGACAGACACAGTGGGGCACACGGGGCTGTTGGGGGGGTCCACAGACTGGGGTTCAGAACAGCAAGTTTGGGGGACAGACTGGGGCATGGGCTCAGGAGCTAGTGGGGTGACAGCATTGAGCCAGGAGCTGAATGGGAGTGGGGGTGCAGGGCCACATGCGGATGGGGGTTGCAGGGAAACACAGGGACAGGGGCAGATGTGCCTGACTGAACGGGATTGGCTTGGGATCAGCCAGGGTTTTCATGGGGGAGGCTCCCCAACTTCCGAATAGTCTCTCCCCTTCCTCACCCCCTAAAAAAAAAACAACCCTGTTCCATACTTCTCCCACCCACACCAAACAACTCTCCAGGTTCATTCGCAGGCTCCTTCCCTCTCCCTCAGCTCCTTCGCTACCTTGGACACCCCCAAGCCTTTGCACTGCTTCCGAGGGGTGGGGGAAATACATTCCTATATTGTAGTTTAAATTAACTACTCAAAGTTCTGTATTGCCTCGTAAGGAATCTATTTGTCAAAAAATTACCTGAATGGTTTTTTTTGTTCATATTGTTACAGACATACTTGCTGACAGGTATTTTGAAATAAATTACCAAAATAATTGAAACTAGTGTGTTTATATTGTGTTATTTTGACAGACAAAATATGCAGAATTTAAAAATATTGTGTGCAGAGTTTTTAATTTTTTGGTACAGAATTCCCCCAGGAGTAATACGCGTCCCACAATGGTAAATAGGTTGAGAACCACTGCCCTAGATATACCACAGCAAATGGATTTCATCTTGCAGGTCTACTAAATGCAGCAAGTTTAGAAACAGGGCAGAAAAGAAAGGAAGAACTGAAAGGATCAACAATGACAATAATGAAAGATGGTTAGCTAAATATGAGGAAAGAGCTAAGAATGGCTACAATCACACATACTGGGCAAAGCATGTCCCTACATGATGTTCTTGGTTCTATGTCTGAATAGAAAATCCCAGAGCATGGTGCCAAGTTGCTGAAAATGCACAGTAAGTACGACATGGATGTCTTGCCATTTGCTTAAACAACAAAAATAAAGCAAAAAAGAATATCTTAGGTGGATTGGACTTTGATGAATAAATAACATGTATTTTCACACAACAAGGGACTCTACAGAGAGACAATGAACTTACAAAGCAACAAGGAGAAACTTGAAAAACTACAGGCTAATGACATTACTGCTGCAGTCTCAGCAGAAATCTGGCCTGATCTAATTAACAACAAAGAACTGGAATCACACAAAGGCAAAATTGAAAATTGATTCAGCGACGCAATGGAACCTTTTCATTAGCCAATGTTACTGCGCTCAACCACACAGGTCGGAGGTTCCACCCATAACAGGAAGAAGAAACTGAAACGTGGCTGATGGAACATCACCCTGAGTTTCTTCTTTCTCTGCTAGCACGGAAAACTGGAGATCCAAATTTTGATCCCAAATCTGTGTGTGTGCCAGAATTCTTTGGATCAAAATAACAAATGCAGCAAGACACAACAACTTTCAGGGTTTTGTCAATTTTCTAAAAAGGTGAATGCCTGGCCAGTTAGCTCAGCATCAACTACTGTGTGTGTTTTTGGCACATTCCAGCTGGGTTTGTTGAAATTGCAACGGGTTAGCTACCAAGGGCAGAAAGGAGAGTGAGAGGTTTAGCTTGGTATCAGACTGGGAATATGACTGAAGCTCTCCCTTTGGACAGCATGTGCCTTTTTCTGCTTGGGGAACACGTGTGCTTACAAAGTGAATCACCCAGGATGTGTTTTGTGTTTCATTTCGTTACACCGATGCGGATGTGTTTGTTTTTCGTTTTTTTTCCACGTTGGATTTTTTGGATTGGGGAAAACCACACCAATCCTGTGTGGTAACATAGTCCCCCCGAAACGACTCCAACACCCCCAGGGCCTCACAGCCGAACCTCAGAGAGACGGACTGTTCTTTGATGTGCCAGCTTTCACCACTCAGCCCAAACACTGCAAACTCAAGCCTTGGCTGGCCATTCTCCCCTGGAGGTCTCTCTGCATCACTGCTTCCTCTGTGTCTCTCTCTCACTGAATATCTGTATTTTGGATGGACTTTCTCTCAGGTAGCTTAGCTGCATTCTTTCAAGCAGAACCTCATTGGCTAGGTTTTTGCTATATTTCAAATCTCTCTGTCTCCCTGTTTGTTATTTCTCTCTCCTCCCCGGCATGTACAATTCCTCTCTAGTCACGGTCATCTGGAAGCGGCACTGATGTGCTGTGTACCCCCTTCCAGATCATTAAGGGTGATGTTAAAGAATACCAGACCTGGCTCCCAAGCAGGCACACTGTCATTTATATCATTACCCTAAAGACGGCACAATACTGTCTGAAAAGGTGAAAAACAAAGCCGTTTGTTGTCTAAACCTCACTCATATTACAGCAGCAATCACAAGCATCCCTACCACACAATTCCTGTTGCCCCTTAGCTGCAATTAAAAGCTACCTTACTGATCACATAAGAAATCCAGGTCTGATCCTGCTCCCAGAGAAGTGAATGGGAGACTGGCCTTTGATTTCCTTTAGGGAAGGGCTGGGTCCTATATCAGTGAGCAAACAGGGAGGTAACCTAGCAGTGCTTTCCATGCAGTGAGTCCAAAGTAAGTGGAGACTGCCAGGCTGTCAGAAAAGTAAGCTGGGCTTCTCCTCCAGGAGCATGGTGGTATCTGCCTGAGCCAGCCAGACTGCTACTAGAGCAGTGGAACACCTCCAGCATCAAAACCAGTGCATAAGGCAGAGGCACGCTCTGAAGAGAGGAGTCTGGTTCATTTTCAGTTGGAGTAGGAGCCACTTCCCCTCAGTGGACTCCATAGGATGACCAGATGTCCCGATTTTATAGGCTCCTATTATCCCCCATCCCCTCTCCCGATTTTTCACACTTGTTGTCTGGTCACCCTAGGACTCCAGCTACCCACAAGGGTGCCTCAACCAGGGGGAGCATCATGCACGGTGGGCCAAACTCAGAGGTGATGTGTAATGGAGGGAAGCGTGAGGCCTGGTCTGCACACAAACTTGTGCTGGTTTAACTATTTTAAACCAATTAAACTAGTGCAAACCACATGTTGTCCACCATGCCTGGTTTATATCAACACATGTACAGGCACAAACTGAACCAATATAACCAGTTCTGAACTGAGGATGGGTTATCCACAAGGGTGAAAGCAGTTTCATTTGAAAGGTAGGCCACGTTCTGAACTGGGCTATCGTGCCAGAAACAGTCCATCTGTGTGAGCCGCCCCCTAGTGAGAGATGGAGGAAGAGTTCTCAGTTGGGGGAGAGGGGCATGTAGCACCTCTGCCTCAGGAGAAGTGAATTCTGTGCACATCAAACATAGGGACAGCTGCATAACTTTCCCTTGCAGGCTGGGCCTGCTCCACACACAGTTTGTCCTGTTCCACACACTGGCTTATAAACTGTGAAGATGATCTCAGGACTATATTTACATCTCTGTCTGGTCAGATCTTTCTATAGCTCACACACTGGGCCCCTCTTCCTTGGCATGGACCCCAGAGATTAGTAAGCAAAGAAGGGTATAAATCAGTGGCTGGGGGCCTGCCAGGGGTGCCTTGAACTAGCCGTTCACATTGGAAACAGGTGCACTGAGGACAAGCAGGGACATTGTACCATCCCAGCATGGGTAGTGAGTTCATGACACTTCTTCGCCCCATAAGTCTGGTCTACACTTTTCACCATGAGGGTGCATTATTTACTTTTTGTACTTTGCTCACCTGCTCTAAAGCCCAGTGAAATTAACTGGAGTCCTTCCATTGACTTCAATGGGCTTTAGATCAGGCCCCTAGGTAAGTCCCTTTTGTTTCTGGTCAATTTCACTTCTGTTCTAGTTTTGTTCCTAGTCAATTCTACATCCTGTCAGTTCCCCTTCCTGAGTCTCACGCCCAGCCTATCACATCGCCCAGCCTATCACATCGCTGCCATGTTTTGGTTGCAAATACTGCACAGAATGTTTAAGTCCAAACAAACCCAACCAAAGAAAAACTACCTGTTTTTACTGGGATTTTTTTATGTTAATGGAAGTTGTGACAGATTGTATTAAGTGTGTTGATAATCTACATTTCATAACCAAGGAAGATGAGCGAGGTGGATTTTAAATTAAGGCTTTGTCTACCTACACAGGGAAGTTTTTAGTTGTAAACTAAGGTGTGACTTTAAACCAATATAGTTATACCTTTATTACACCTCATTCCAATAATAATACAAGCAAGAATACCAGTAGAATTGATCACTATGTCTTCACCGTATTGCTAATCCAGATGTTCAGTATCCGGGTGTGAGGACCTGGGTCAGCCTAACCCAGGTGCGGGCAGCCACACTGAAAAGTCTCATTACTGTGTGCTCATTGGTGCTGCACTTGCCCAGGTGTGTTGCACTTGCTAGGACTTCTGGGGGCGCACACATTCCCCAAGTTCTTTGTGATCCTCTGTGATTCTTTCCCAGTGAATTGTGGGAAAACTTGTCTGTCCTTCTGGGCACAGAGGGTACCGTGGGAAGGCACTGGAGACTATCAGCACTCAAGTGGGTTAGCCTGCATCCTCATTGTGAAGAGGCAGGGTTACAAATTCCAGCCTATAGCCCCGGCTGAACCAGGCTGTCTGGCTTTAGAGCACCACTAGACTCAGTTCAGAGGGTTTTATGGGAGGGAGGTTAGGAGCAACACCCAGGTTAGAGCTCCGGTGAACTTTGCAGTAAAGAGATACACTCCAAGGAGAGACTGCTGAGCTGGAATTGATATGCAAACTAGATACAATCATCTCGGGATTGAATAAGGACTGGGAATGGCTGAGCCATTACAAACATTGACTCTATCTCCCCTTGTAAGTATTCTCACACTTCTTATCAAACTGTCTGTACTGAGCTATCTTGATTATCACTTCAAAAGTTTTTTTCTCTTACTTAATTGGCCTCTCAGAGTTGGTAAGACAACTCCCACCTGTTAATGCTCCATTGCTATAGATATAACACTATACAAGTGTAACTGGTAAAAACGCCATGTTGTTTTTGTGGTAAAACCTTCCTTTGTAGAGAAGGGCTTAGAAAAACTTCATCCATGCGTGATCTACCTAGATGGGCCCATCAAAAGCCAATCAGCCCACAGAATGACCTGTGAACTGCTGCGCTTGAAGTATCAAACTGTCTGTACTGGGCTATCTTGATTATCACGTCAAAAGTTTTTTTTCTCTTACTTAATTGGCCTCTCAGAGTTGGTAAGACAACTCCCACCTGTTTATGCTCTCTGTATGTGTGTATATATATCTCCTCAATATTTATTCCACTCTATATGCATCCGAAGAAGTGGGCTGTAGTCCACAAAAGCTTATGCTCTAATAAATTTGTTAGTCTCTAAGGTGCCACAAGTACTCCTGTTCTTTTTGCGGATACAGACTAACACGGCTGCTGCTCTGAAACTTGAAGTTTGGGAACAGGGAACCAAACTACCATGGTGGGGGTGTGCAATCCAGAAAAAAAACTGGTTGGGAAGGGGAAAGAGACCTCAGAAGAGATTCTTACTAATGGAATGACAAATTGTTTTTCTGGAGACTTTTAACCACAGGTTGTAGCATCTCAGCATCTCATTTGGTCTTGCCACAGAAGCACTAGGATTTTTCCTCTTAACTCCTATGCTTTGTCTCTTTCCCCCCTTGCATTAGTTGATTGCCAGTTAACTCAAGTTAGTTACCACCTTTACTGTATCACAAGCCTGGGTGATCCACTCCACCTGTAGAACATACCCTTATCTGCTTTTCCACAGCCCCAGCCAGATACTTTTCCCCCTCTGCGGCAGGCTGATGCCTCTCTTTATTCCTGACCGTAGGCAGCTACTGTCTCTATCATTCTGTCCTTAGGGGGAAAAAGGGCACTGTACTAGCCTGCTGAGAACAGCCCAAAGGTGAAAAATATTCATACCAGGGCTGGAAGTAGACAAAATATTGTCACCAGGAAGCGTAGAAAGCAGAATTCATACCCAGCTTGTGCTCAAAGATTTCCCATTCAAAGGCCATATAATGAGGCCATATAATGAGGCCTGGACACATACACATTACATAGGTGCTCCGGGGCTGGAGCACCTACAGAAAAAAAATAGTGGGTGCTCAGCAACCACCAGCAGCTAGCTCTGCCCCCCCCAGCACCTCCCACTCCCCCCCAGCGCCTCCTACCTGCCACAATCAGCTGTTCAGCAGCATGCAGGAGGTGCTGTGGGCGGAACGAGGGTGGGGTGCACTTGGGACCTTCAGCACCAAATCACAGGCCTCTCCCACTTAAAGTTTAGGAGAACATAATGATGGTTGTGGGGGATGCCAGCAAAGGCAGACATGCTCACATTCATTAAGCCACTGTATTACACTTATCCAAAACCTGTATCAGCAACATGCCCGGTTCTGGCTTGCCCCTTAACTGGTCTCCCTGAAAAGGCCTCTTTTAAACCCAATGTTGACCCTCCTGCACTTCTTTTTGTAATTCTGGTTGCTTTAAAAAAATGTATTGAATCTGAGCTGCTTCATTATTCTGGGCCATCTCAAGATCTCATTCAGACCATCTACATTGCAGAACAGATGGGCTTGCACAGATCTCACTCCTTCAGTTGGTGGGAAGCTCCCTCCATTCTCCTTACCGTACATCTTGCCTTCGTCCGACAGGATGATCTTCCGCCGTCCGCATGGCGGGTAGATGGCTAACGCTTCCTGGAAGCTCTGCTCAATGTCCGGACTCCACACACCCTCGGCATCATTGTCGATGGGCTTGTCCAAGGCCTCGCTGCCCCCCGAGTCGTTGCTCCCCTCAGGGGAGGTGGGAGAACTCCACTCGTTGGAGGTAATGGTGCCAGCTAGAAACTCCAAGGCACCACTTGGAGAAGCAGCCACAGAACCTTCAATGACAAACACACTGTCTCAGTTACTGATGCCTCCCACCATGAAGACAAAGGGAAAGTAAAAACCAGTTCAGGGCCAATCCCATTCTGGGTCCTTGGCTGAGTGCAGGCCCCTGACTTACAGAAGATCAGTTTGTCGAGACCATTTACAGTTAATGCGATAAACCATGCAGAACACCACAAGAGATTTCCTCGGTCTTAGCAGTCGCTATCCCGTCACACAATATCATTACTGCTGCAAGGGAGAGCCTTCTCCTCTGTATCAGAGGGGTAGCCGTGTTAGTCTGAATCTGTAAAAAGCAACAGAGGGTCCTGTGGCACCTTCTGTTAGTCTCAAAGGTGCCACAGGACCCTCTGTTGCTTTCTCCTCTGTAGGTACTTCTGCCTGGGACAGCCTCCCTGTATCGCTTTCGTTCATTAACTCTCCATCTATTTTCAATTCTCATCTGAAAACACATCTTCCCTCCTTTGCTTCTTAATTTCCCTCTCCCTTGACTGTCATTATCCCTGTAACTGTATTATTTAACTCTCCAAAGCATGCAGGGATTCGGCCTGTGTGAAAGACACGACACAAAATAAAGCTGTGATGAATTATCTAGTCATCACTCTGGCCTAAGGAATTGTCTTAGATACAGTTTCACGGGCCTGCAGTTGGCGATCGGTGTCATTTTTAACACTGACATTTCTGCTTCCCTGGGATCAGCTGCAATTTTTAAAAGCAATGCCTCAAAGCCAGGCACTCTAATGGAACAGCCCCAGCCTGAGAGGCGGCGAGGCAGCATGGGCTAGTAGATAAGTCACTGGTCTGCGAGTCACAAGATGGAGGGTCTGTTCTTGGCTCTGCCACTGATCTGGTGGGTGATCTTAGGCAAGTCACTTCACCTCTCTGTGCTTCAGTTTCCTGTCTGTCTTGTCTATTTAGATTGTAAGGTGCTTTGGGGCAGGGACTTGTCTCTCACTGTGTGTTTGTGCAGCTCGGGGCACTACAAATAATTAATAATAATAGATACTTTATAAATCCATGTGACAGAGAAGACAGATTACTAGCTAGATCTTATGGTCTGTGGAGCCCTGCTGGCTGGTCCACAGAATGAATATCTCCTATAGATAGACCCATTTCCCCTTGTAGTACCTCAATCCCTTGCTGCTTAGTTCTCCAAATGTTTCACTCTATGAGCCACCAGGGCGGATTGGTGGTTCTCAAGCCATGGTTTGGGAAACTCTAGCTAGCTAGTCTGTCCTGTGAAAGACAAAAGAGCTGAAAAATCCCACTTTACCATTCCCCTGAGCCAAGCAGTGGGGAAAATCACGTCAAGCCTCAGCCCACATAGGCAGGGAAGAGGAGAAGGCTCAGACAAGGTGAGGAGAGGGATGGCCTAGAGCTAGGGTGACTAGAAAGCAAGTGTGAAAAATTGGGACAGGGGGTGGGGGGGTAATAGGAGCCCATATAAAAAAAGCCCCAAATATCGGGACGGTCACTATAAAATCGGGACATCTGGTCACCCTACCCAGAGCAGAGAGACAGAATGGCAGTGAATAGGGAGTAAACATAGAGTAAGGAGACTACAGTTGGAAGCAGAGCGGGAGGAGGGGAACGTGACGGAGGGAAAAACCAGATAAAGCAGGATAGAGACATAAAGATTGAGCCGAGGAAGCAAGGAGAGAGAAAGATAACCAGAAGTAAGGAGGAAGGAAATGCGAAAGAACAGGAAGAGAGACTAACACAGACAAGAACTATAAAGAGACATGTAAGATGTGTCTTGTCTGACACAGGCTGCAAACATTCTGGGGCAGAGGCTGTCTCTGCTCTGTGACTTGTCTATAGAGGAGCCTAGCACAATGGGGCTCTTGTCACAGTTGGGGCAAGTAGGTGCCACCAGAATACAAAAACTAATCAGTAATGGAGAGAGAAAGGAAGAAATACAGTCTGAATGAGAAGAATGTGATCCCCAAGGAAAAGGAGATTGGGAAGAAGCAGAGTAAAAAGGAAGGATAATGTGGGGCATAGAGAGGGAAGATATGAAGAGGAAAAGCAGAACTTACGGGGCTAACGGGGCAAGATAAATGAAACAGAAAGTGCAGAATGCTCTCCTTCCGTCCCCAGAGTAGGTGTGGGCTCCTAACGAGCAATCACTACATTCCAACAGACTTGGAGATGCTGTTCTGTTTGCAAGGCCTGTGCTGGGAAGGAGGAGATTTCCCAGTTTTGCCAACCCCAAGCATTCAAAAATCAGGAGTAATGACCCCAAAGTCATGTGATTGGCTTAAAAAAAATCACGAGATTGGCTTAAAAGTAATAAATGTTAGGGTCTTTTTATTTGCTTTTTGGTTTCGGAGTCTTTTGGATTCACGTTTTCAAGCTCTTCTCCACCCCCATGAGGGCTAGAATCTTACTTAAAAAAAGAAGAAACCTAAGATTCTCATGAATTCACATGATTCCAGGAACTGGAGCTTTAAGAAAAAACACCAAATATTGCAGGATTCACGATAAAATCATGAGAGCTGACAACACTGGTTTCCATAAGATTCTGTGACATCCAAACCCATTTTACATCTTAAATATTCACCAAAGCCCACACAAAAGCTTTTGGGGGAAAAAGTATAATGTTATAATAAACAAATAAACAATAATAATAATATACACAAAGTGACTAATCAGCTGGTTGCCTGGAGACTAAGATACCAGGCTGCAAAGTGGAGGACACGGATTTGATCTAAATTAGAACTCTATCCAGGGGGATTGCATTGTTTCCCACCGAACTCCAAGGAACTGGATGCTAGGTCCCATTGCCGTGTGCTCCCATCCCCGCAGAAAACATGGGAAAGGAAGATAAAGGCATCGGGGTGATTGAAACTCCGACCTTAACAACATGACACCCAAACTGTAGTGAGAACTGAACCAAACAGGGACTGTTACCGTGCCTTTAAGAGAGCATAAAATGAATGACTAATACAGTAGTTGCCCCAGTGCCAGATGTCAATCACCAACAGCCTACTCCACTGGCAGGTGCTTTGCAGAAGGTTATTCAGACATCCAAGAGATTCTGCTACTGGTGAATGAGAGACAGACCTTTGAGTCAGGTTTCCTCAGGGGAGATTCAGGAATAGAAAAAGGAAAAAGCCATATGTTTTAGCACCTCTTTTCTCATGCTTAAAAACAAGGTGCCACAAGTACTCCTGTTCTTCTTTTTGCGGATACAGACTAACACGGCTGTTACTCTGAAACCTGTCATCTTGCTCCCTGGGGCCCTGAGTATGACCCTGTCTACGCTAGGGTAAAAGGTGAGGTTTTATATTAAAATCCAAGGGGGCACAAAGTAAACTGTAGTTTTAACACATGTTCAGCCCTAAAGATTGACCCTGACTGGTTAACACCTTAAAACTACAACTTGCCTCATGCTCATTGGGTTGTAACGTGTTAGCTAACGCATTAAGACACATCTTGTATCCTAATGAAGCCATTGCTATAGCCTAGTGAAGGTAGGGCCTTTAGGAACCAAAATGTGTGTTTTTTATGGGTGTGAACTCAGTTACAGCCTCCCCCTAAGGCCATGTATTCAGCTGAACACCTTTAAGACTGTTTGAGCTGGCCATGCTGTAGCAAGGAAATGGAGCGAATTCAATTGAAACACACACATTTTGCTGTGTAGCGAAGCCCCACGAGTCACAGGCAGGAGCAGCGGAAACACTCTGAAAGTGGGGGGGCCATAGGTGCCCGCTCCCGCACCACCCCTTCCCCCGAGGCCCCCTTGCTCGTTCCTCTCTGCCCCCCTCCACCGTCATTTGCCCTTATGGCTGGTAAAAAATGGGAGGGGCCATGGCCTCCTGACCGCCCTGTTCCTGCACTTGTGGTCACGAGTAGATCACTTAACTGAACTGTGGAGCAAATCTGTGGCAACAACCCTCAGGGTGATGGGAAGCGGAGCCCATGAACTCTGGCTCGATAGGGCTTGAGGCCAGGGGGAAGAGACTGTGGAGAAAACATGCAGGCTGGTGCCAGAGAGTCAGTCAACTCCTGGGACCCTGTTCTGAAGCCACAGGATAAACGTAAGTGCTACTGACTTCAAATGATACTCTTAAGTCTCTAACAAACAAACTCTAACTTTTGTTTGTCTACACTGGCACTTTAGAGCGCTGCAACTTTCTCACTCAGGGGTGTGAAAAAACACAGTGCCGGTAGCTATTCCTCTCATGGAGGTGGGCTTTTTCAAGCACTGGGAGAGCTCTCTCTCAGCGCTATGCCACAACTACACAAGCAGCAGCGTTGTAACGTTGCCAGCGAAGACGTGCCCTATGTGTGTGGCAAGATGGGGTATTAATTTATCTCCCACGCAGCATTTCTTAAATGTGGCCACCAGGGGCTTTTCTTGCAGCCACAGCTCCTGGGCTGTGATGGGGGCAGGGAGGCAAAGTAGCATCCCCCTTCCTCCCTGTTTCTCCTGGATGCACTGCCTTGGTGTTTGGTTGCTGGGGCCACCAGCAGGTTGGCCCCTGCCCCTATCTGGAGTCAGCTGGGGCACAATGCTGTAGAAGCTGGCAGCCGGTGAGTTCCCCGCCTTCCCAGGGGTGGTGGGGCAGCAGGCTCTGACCACGGGGCTTTGGGCTCCAGCTCCAGGCTCTGGCTGTGCAGTGGCAGGCCCTGGACTCCAGCCAAACAGATTCGGGCTCTGTCCCTGGGCCCCATCCTCTGGCCCGGGGCTTCAGGCTCCAGCCTCCTGCTGCCTCCCACCCCCATCTCCCCTGGCCCCCACTGCCTCCCCCGATTCTCCAGCCAGGGCTTAATTTGTCCCCAGATTTGCCAGGACTGAGTAAATCTGCTGGGAAAAGTGATACTTGTATGTTTGTTAATGTCACTTTTCCCAACAGACTTACTAGCTAACAATAAATAAATTACATTGATTTGGACATGTATCTGTGCGTATTTATTTGGTTTTCTTAAAGCTAATTAAGTATTTTAGGAAAAAGTGTGAGAGCAGCCACCAGCAAGAGTTGGTGGCCACACTCTGAGGCCACCACATTTTTTTCCTGAGAACCCCAGCTGTTCATGTGGATGCTGCTACCGCACAAGAAAAGTTCCTAGTGCACTGTGATCTGCCCCTCTTTGACGTGGGAGTAGCTCAAAGCTCACTAGGGAACTTTTAGTGCGTGGCTGCAGGGGCCACACAGACAATGGACAGCACCCTAGTGCGAGGTAGATTTACACTCTCACTTGCTGAGCACTGACTGTTTGCTTCGGCAAGCCCTTACAGGCTCTGGAGGGGTGTGGGGAGCATGAAGGGGCCCTTGGGAGCAAAGAGGCAGTGGTCCCGAGTCTCTCTCAGACTGGCACAAATCAGTGGAGATACGCTGGTGTACGTAGGAAGACAGGAGACACGTTCAGACACTGGCAATCTTGAAGCTGCCCTCATCTTGCACCTCTAGGTCACTGTTCATTCTAACCCAGCCGAGGCCGGTACTCACTGCAGGGATGGGTCTACACTACGGGCACTACACTAGCATAGCCACAGCGCTGTGCTGGGGGACACCCGTCTGCATTAGGATCAGGCAAAGTCTGCAGAGTCCAAGCGCTGTGAAGCCTACCCATTATTTCTTGGGTTTGCAGGTTTGTTAGCAAACTGTCATTTGAACCCCTGGGCCCACCCCCAAGTCATATTCAACATTCGTTTTTAAATGTTTGTCCAGTCAAACAAAGGTGCTGGAACTAGGGGTGCTGCCGCACCCCCTGGCAGGAAGTGGATTCCATCATATACAGGGTTTTCAGTTTGGTTTTCTGCACCCCCACGATACAAACTGTTCCAGCCCCCCTACAGCTAAAGGGGAACCTCTGGTTTATCACAGGGATAGATGATCTCTCCAAACTAGACAGACGTGCCACATTTATTGATTTCTCATTAGAAGTTCTCTCACTTTAATTCTTCCTCCTGATTTTTTCCCCTCTCTCTGCCACCTTTTTCACACTCTAAGCAGATCAGATGCCCAAGAGCATTTGACTCCAGCTTTCTCACCCATTGGGCCTGATTCTCCTTTGACTGACGCACTCAAAGCTACTCCTGATGTACACTAGCATGAAAGGAGAACTCAGTCAAGTGGGTCTGAGTTTGGCCAGAATGTTCGATCATCTCTCAATAGGGATCAGGGCTGAGCTACAGTGATACAGAAGCTGGAACTGCTGCTACCTGCATTATACCTGCTCTCTTTTGCCTGAGACTTCTATTTACAGGACTGTCCATCTGGCCCTTTACACTTGGCCAAAACAACCCAGAGGAGAACGCTGGATTAGGGGGTTGGGGGAAGGGGAGGCTTCGTGATAGCCCAGCCTCCCTCTAGAGCTGGTCAAAAAAATTTCAACAGAACAAGAAAATGCGGTTTTGTTGCAATCAAAACATTTTTCAGGAATGTGTTGATGTAACTGCAAGTTTTGACAAGAAAAAGTGTAAATGAATTGTTTTGACTTTCTTGTTTCCTTTAGATTGTGTCAAAACGTTTCATGTAGATAAGGTAAAAATGTTCCATTTCAACTTCATCATTTCAATACATTTTGATGTTCATATTATATTATTGTTTTATTTATATATTATATTAGAAATGCTACATATATTTAACATATACTGTATTTCATATGAAATGTAATAGATACAAAATACTTTATACGATCATGCTTTGACATTACCAAAATGAAACAATTTTAGATAACCTCTAAATATCATATTTAGAGGTTATCTAAAACAAAATAGTTCAATGTTTCCAAATCAAATATTTTTTAGACTTTCCGTTTTGCAGAAAATTTTTGAAACATGGACTTGCTGATTTGGAACAAAACCAAATTTTGACATGTCAGAATTTCCCACACAATGTAAATTCCATTTTCTAGCCATCTCTACCTATTTCCTTTCACTCTGAACTCACATATCCAGGCAGGGTTCCTTTGGGCACTGTCCACTGATTCAGAGCAGTGGGTGTTGTCCGGGATTCTCTTCTCGATGTCCCCTTTGGGTGCCCTCATTTTGAGCAAGTGATTGTTACTCCTTTTCCCTGTTTTTTCATTCTCTCTCCACAGAAGCAGTTTCTCCTCCCTTGGTGTTCACACCTCAACTGCTAGCAGAGCACCTCACCCTCCCTGATTGAACTAACCTCGTTATCTCCACACTGATTTATACCTGCCTCTGGAGATTTCCATTACTTGCATCTGAAGAAGTGAGGTTCTTACCCACGAAAGCTTATGCTCCCAATACTTCTGTTAGTCTCAAAGGTGCCACAGGACCCTCTGTTGCTTTTTACAGATTCAGACTAACACGGCTACCCCTCTGATACTTGACACCATGCAAGGCACTGCATTTAGCCGTATGGAATGGAAACCTATCAACCTCATGAAGAAACTTGCACAAATACAGACAGATATCATCTTCTTTTCCAAATGCAAACGGATGGACATCATACCAAATGGACTGAAGGTGAAAAATCCATTGCTCATAGACTCATAGACTTTAAGGTCAGAAGGGACCATTATGATCATCTGGTCTGACCCCCTGCATGCTGCAGGCCACAAAACCGTCCCTACCCTTTCCTTGACTCTTGCTATCTACATACTGCACAGACCACAGTGAGAGATATGCCATACATTATCAAAGAAACTGAGGAACCACCTGATCAGCATCCTATACAGCAAACAGAAAAACATCAAGAAAGAGCTCTCCAACCTGGAGACTTTCATAAATAACCAACCCTCCACACAAATGGACTTTACTAAAATAAGACAGGAGATCTACATTACACACTTCACCTCTCTACAAAGGAAAAAGGACTGTAAGCTGTCTAAAATCCTACCTGCCACATGGGGCCACAACAGGGGTACCCCTAACTCACCCAGCAATATCGTCAATTTATCCAGCTACACACTCAACCCAGCAGAAGAGTCTGTCCTATCTCGGGGACTCTCCTTTTGCCCCAGCACCCCCACGAACATGATACAGTTCTGCGGTGATCTGGAAGCCTACTTTCGCCGCCTCTGACTCAAAGAATACTTTCAAGATTACACTGAACACAGATACCCTCCCACCAACAACACAGGAAGAAGAACTCCACATGGACTCCTCCTGAGGGTCGAAATGACAGTCTGGACCTATACATAGAACGCTTCCGCTGACATGCACAGGCAGAAATTGTGGAAAAACAACATCGCTTGCCTCATAACCTAAGTCGTGCAGAACGCAATGCCATCCACAGCCTCAGAAACCACCCTGACATTATCATCAAAGAGGCTGATAAAGGAGGTGCTGTTGTCATCATGAACAGGTCTGACTACCAGAAGGAGGCTGCCAGACAACTCTCCAATACCAAATTCTACAGGCCACTTTCCTCAGATCCCACTGAGGAATACACTAAGAAACTGCACCATCTACTCAGGACACTCCCTACACTAACACAGGAACAAATCAACATACCCTTAGAGCCCCGACCGGGGTTATTCTATCTACTACCTAAGATCCACAAACCTGGAAATCCTGGACGCCCCATCATCTCGGGCATTGGCACTCTCACTGAAGGACTGTCTGGATATGTGGACTCCCTACTCAGACCCTACGCCACCAGCACTCCCAGCTATCTCCGTGACACCACAGATTTCCTGAGAAAACTACAATGCATTGGTGACCTCCCAGAAAACACCATCCTAGCCACCATGGATGTAGAGGCTCTCTACACAAACATCCCACACACAGATGGAATACAAGCTGTCAGGAATAGTATCCCTGATGATGACACAGCACAACTTATTGCTGAGCTTTGTGACTTTATCCTCACGCACAATTATTTCAAATTTGGTGACAATATATACCTCCAGACCAGTAGCACCGCTATGGGCACCCGCATGGCCCCACAATATGCCAAAATTTTTATGGCTGACCTGGAACAACACTTCCTCAGCTCTCGTCCACTCACGCCCCTTCTCTACCTACGCTATATTGATGACATCTTCATCATCTGGACCCATGGGAAGGAGACCCTGGAAGAATTCCACCATGATTTCAACTGCTTCCACCCCACCATCAACCTCAGCCTGGACCAATCTACACAGGAGGTCCACTTCCTAGACACCACCGTACAAATAAGCGATGGCCACATTAACACCACCCTATACCGAAAACCCACCGACCGCTACGCCTACCTTCATGCCTCCAGCTTCCACCCCGGTCACACCACACGATCCATCGTCTACAGCCAAGCACTGAGGTACAATCACATCTGCTCCAACTCCTCAGACAGAGACCAACACCTACAAGATCTTCACCAAGCATTCTCAAAACTACGATACCCACACAAGGAAATAAAGAAACAAATCAACAGAGCCAGACGTGTACCCAGAAGCCTCCTGCTACAAGACAGGCCCAGAAGAGAAACCAACAGAACTCCACTGGCCATCA
This sequence comes from Malaclemys terrapin pileata, assembly GCF_027887155.1. Taxonomy (NCBI): domain Eukaryota; kingdom Metazoa; phylum Chordata; order Testudines; family Emydidae; genus Malaclemys; species Malaclemys terrapin. The sequence goes on from NC_071505.1 coordinate 134,422,927, forward strand.
CCTACAGTCCTGCTTAAACCTCTCCAACGCATCATCAGTGATCTACAACCCATCCTGGACAATGATCCCTCACTTTCACAGACCTTGGGAGGCAGGCCAGTCCTCGCCCACAGACAACCTGCCAACCTTAAGCATATTCTCACCAGCAACCACGCACCGCACCATAACAACTCTAACTCAGGAACCAACCCATGCAACAAACCTCGATGCCAACTCTGCCCACATATCTACACCAGCAACACCATCACAGGACCTAACCAGATCAGCTACAACATCACCGGCTCATTCACCTGCACGTCCACCAATGTTATATATGCCATCATATGCCAGCAATGCCCCTCTGCTATGTACATTGGCCAAACTGGACAGTCACTACGCAAGAGGATAAATGGACACAAGTCAGATATCAGGAATGGCAATATACAAAAACCTGTAGGAGAACACTTCAATCTCCCTGGCCACACAATAGCAGATGTAAAGGTAGCCATCTTACAGCAAAAAAAACTTCAGGACCAGACTCCAAAGAGAAACTGCTGAGCTCCAGTTCATTTGCAAATTTGACACCATCAGATCAGGATTAAACAAAGACTGTGAATGGCTATCCAACTACAGAAGCAGTTTCTCCTCCCTTGGTGTTCACACCTCAACTGCTAGCAGAGCACCTCACCCTCCCTGATTGAACTAACCTCGTTATCTCCACACTGATTTATACCTGCCTCTGGAGATTTCCATTACTTGCATCTGAAGAAGTGAGGTTCTTACCCACGAAAGCTTATGCTCCCAATACTTCTGTTAGTCTCAAAGGTGCCACAGGACCCTCTGTTGCTTTTTAAGTTGATCCTTGTTTCTGAAGCCCTTCCCCTCCTTATTTTGTGTAGAGAGGTGGCTACTTGTGTTTTGGGGGGCCACACCCATGTTTGCAGAGATCAAACAGGCTGGCCCCTCACACCACCACAACTACACTTCCTTCTGCTCAGTTCCTATTTTTTCCCTTCATTCTTGGTACCTGTGTTTCTCTTTGTCATGGCCTGTCCCTACTGCTTCGTTTTAATGTACTAGCTCTGTGGGCAGTGGAAAACGAACACAAGAACAACAGGGCATAACCCTCCAACATCTTCAGTTCAACTGTTCTCCCCAGCACTGGTCATTTCAGTGCTTGCTCTCTTCCCTCTCACACATGGCATCTCATTGAGATTCAGAGTTCCTGCAGGGACAGACAGCTGCCAAGGGCCCTTCCGCAGAGGCCTCATTGACAGGGAGGACATCCTTAACACAGACTCCATAATCTGACACATCTGCTTCCTAATATCTATCCTCCAAGTTATTACTGTTGGTAGCAGCTTCCTCCGCAGTGTTTGTGACAGCTGCTCCACTCAACACAAAACCATACTTTCCTGGGGTTGTGAAGTATCGCAGCCAGCTGTCTACAGTTGTTCAGCTTTCTTAGAGCTGCTTTGTGTAAGTGCTCTCCCTGCTAGTGAGTCAGTATCAGGCACAATATGTTAGGCACAGATCCCCTGCTACATGTCTCCTGGACACCAGCGCGGGAACGAGAGGCAGTGTGCTCTAGTGGATAGAGCACTGGGCTGGAAGTCAGGTGACAAAGATTCTAGTCGTGGTTCTGCCCCGAGGTACTGTGTGCCGTCAGCAAGTCTCTGTGCCTCTGTTTCCCATCTCACCCTCTGTCTGTCTTATGTATTTGGACTGTAAACACTTCAGGGCAGGGACTATCACTTGCTATGTGTCTGTACAGTGGTACCCTAATCTTGGTTGGGACCCCTAAGCATCGCTGTAATACAAATAATGAAAAATCCTGGGGCTAACTCTCAGGGTATGCTGAGTCATGAAACACTGTTCTTGTAGAATGACAGGTCATGAAACACTGTTCTTGTAGCAACCTTCTATGGGTCATCTCGATTATCACTTCAAAGGTTTTTTTTCTCCTGCTGCTGATAGCTCAGCTCTTCTTTCTGTGTGTTCCATTCTATGCATCCGAAGAAGTGGGCTGTAGCCCTTGAAAGCTTATGCTCAAATAAATGTGTTAGTCTCTAAGGTGCCACAAGTACTCCTGTTCTTGTAGAGGATATTAACTATTCTATCTAGATGTCTGTTGAGTAACAAATACCATCCAAACAGACACCTGCAAAAAACTTCCTAAGATAGCATAGATGCCATCTAACAACCCATAAAGATTCCAGCCAGAGAAGAAGGCACTCTACAGCTGCTTCTTACTCAGAGAGAGGCACTGACTGAGAATAATAGGAAACTTGGAACCAGTAACCACCAGTTACTTGAATTCAGCACAGCAAGGGATGTGTTCACACAATGCAACAGTACAAGAGCTTTTGATGTGAGGAAGGCATATGTTGGGGAATTAAGAAATCTAGCTAGTAAGGTGCAATGGGAAATAGCATTGAAACTCACCAGAGTGGAAGGAGACCCAGAAATTCTCAGTTCCTCTGAAAAAGAAGAATGCATGCAATAAATAAATGTGTCTTCAGGAAGGGATGCCCACAAATTAAAATAAAAACGACTGGAAATGGAGAAGGAGGCAGAAATACAAGAATACATGGGGTTAGCTAAAGTTTGCAGGCGGAAAAGAGAAGGGCAGCAAACATCAATATGAGTCAATAAGCTCTTTGGGGCAGGGACTGTCTGAAATCAATGGGGGTGTTGCCATCGACTTCAATTTCACCCTGGGAGTTTTTCTATTAGCTTTAGTGGGAGCTGGAGCAAAACCCAAGTTTTTAGACTTTTCCTCATTTCCAAGTCCTTTCATAAATTTTCCCTGGTCTTCATCTCTAACCTAGCCTCTTCCCTGACCATTCTGCTCCCCCAGTGACACCAGGCCTGATGCCCCGTTAATCCATTTCTCTCACATCTGGGCTTTCTTCCATGCAACTGCCTCCATTCTAATCCATGCAGCCTCCATCATCTCCTCATTCAAATTCCTCTTGAAGATTCCATTCTTCCCTGATGTCCACAGGAATTCAACAATATGTATTTTTACATCATAGTCATTCCCAGTGCATCCAATCTACTCTGTGTCTGGCTTCTATGGATTATAAACTCTTTGAAGCAGGGGCAGTCTTGACAGCTATCTGTGTCTTGTACAGCATTGTACTGTGCTATCAGCACTCAATAGGTGCAGTTGCAGAGAGAGGTCTTGATCCCTGTATTCTTGATGGGAAATTAGCACAAATCTTGACCCAAGATAGGCTTCAACATAGGGAAGGGTAATTATGCTGCTGCTGAAATTTGAGAGAGATTCAGAAGCCTAGTCATTTGAATGATATTCGGGAATATCTGGATTTGCAAAAAGCTTCAAATGCAAGTACCAGGTGAAGTATGAACTCTGCTGGTAGTGGGGAAAGGTGAGCAGCAGCACAAGGATAGGCAGGGAGGAAAGGAGAACTGAGATTTCTGTTACGTATGTCAGACAAACTGATAGAGTCACTGCTCCTCCAGACCGCACAGTGCGACTGCTGTGTCGTCTCACTACCGGACAAGTCTGTTTTGTGAAGGAAAGATCTTTTGTAGCACTGCTACTCTGAGATCGTATCACACGCAAGCCTGGGTTCTCACTGAGTGCTTAATACAAGCCCTAGCACGCGCTCAGTTTGCTTGGTACATTGAATCTCCCTGCAGCAGCTGCTGCACACATGGCACCTGACTTCCTGAGTAAAGCAAAACAAGAGTCTTAAATGACTGCAGTAGCTCACCCTGGTCTGAACCAGAGAGAGGATGCAGTGTCCAGCACAGTGATATAAATCAAAACAAGGAGGGATGAGAATTTCCATCAGTGCAGCCCCTGATTACATATTAAAACAGGATGCAATGAGATAAGACTGGATCGTGCCAAAGGCCACACACGCAGTAAGTGCCATTTGTGATGATGAGAGAACAGAACACAGAACTCAAAAGAGCACGCACGGACTCAAGGCTTGATTCTGCTCTCATTTACACCAGAGGAGATTGGGACTGGTGATACTGAAGTGGAAGGATCTATACTGATGTAAAACAAGTGAGAGAGCTAACCAGAGTCAGCTAAAATAATTGTGTCCCTGTCCACACTGGAATTATCAACCGTGTTAGTTTTCGTGCCTTTGTTAAAACACAATGGTTCATTCAAGCTTAGACCAGCTTGTAGAGTCACTGTTTAAAATGCTTAGGTGTCTCTAGAGCAAAACTACTGTAATAAAACAATAAGTCATTTGTAGTGCTTTGCCAATGATTATTCCTCACGTGATCACTGATGGCTGGGAATTACAAAGAAGGCTACAGGAGTTTGACACCCAAATCCACTGAAAGTCAAAACTCTTGAAGATCCCAGCCAAAGTTAATACAGGGGGTGAAAATATCACTATCTCCATTTTACATCTGGAGAGACTGAGGCACAAAAGAGCGAAGTGGCTCGCCCACTCACAATTGGTGGCGGAGCCCAGATAAGAACTAAGGACCAACTTTTCAAAAATATCTACTGAGTTTGGACACCCAGCCTGAGACATCTGACAGGGGCCTAATTTTCACAGGACAGGTGCTCAGCACTTTCTGAACATCAGGCCCCTGCAAAGTGTCTCATTGGGTACCCAAAAACTGAGGAGCCCAAAATCTCTGTTACTTTTGAAAATTGGGATCAAGATCTCCTAATTCCCCAATCCTGGGTTGTTGAGAACACCCAGTCTAGTGGCTACCTTTTTCTTTCTGAGGCCCCCCCTCCAACATACTATAAAAACTCCCCGGCCCAGCTGTGCCACAACACCTGTTTTTCTGAATACAAAAGCCAGGGCCGGGGTTACGGGATAGCCAGCAGGGCAATTGCTCGGGGCCCCACACCACAGGGGGCTCCCACAAAGCTAAGTTGCTCAGGCTTCAGCCCCAGGTGGTGGGGCCCGGGGCCGTGGGCTGCAGTCCTGCACAGTGGGGCTTTGGCTTTCTGCCCTGGGCCCTAGCGAGTCTAACACTAGCCATGCTTGGTGGACCCCCTGAAACCTGCTTGCAGCCGCTCAGGGGCCCCCAGCCCCCTGATTGAGAACCACTGCACTACATCCATGCTGCCTCTTAGCCTCTTCTCTAGCCCTTCAAGGCTGGAGTTTTCAGACGCACTCAACATTGGTCTAACTCAGCTCCCATTCAGCCAATGGTAAAAACTTCAGGAGAGCTCAGATGGGAACAGAGTTAGTCCAAATACTTATTGCTTTAGAAAATCCTGCCCCGAGTGCCTAAAATATTCAACTTCAGGACAAAGCCAGCACCCAGCAACTGCAGCAGTTGAACCTGGGTTGAGTCTCACAAGAGAGTAGCTGTAAGCACTGATTGCGGTTCTGTAGGGTTACCATATTTAAAAAATAAAAAAAGAGGACACTCCACAGGGCCCTGGCCCCGCCCCAACCCCGCCCCTTCCCCCAGGGTTTGCCGGGCAGCCTCCAGACCCTGCGCCCCCGGCCGGCGCTTCCTCAGCACAGCTGGAGCCCGGGAGGGGAAGCGCCCAGCCAGGGGCGCAGGGTCTGGAGGCAAGGGGGCTGCCCGAAGTCAGTAGCGCTCGGGCAGCTCGGCTCTTAAACAGAGCCGAAGAGTCAGGAGAGGAGCAGAACAGCTGCGGGAGGGGAAGTGCCTGGCCGGTATTTTCCCGGACATGTTTGGCTTTTTGGCAATTCCCCCCGGACGGGGGTTTGATTACCAAAAAGCCGGACACGTCTGGGAAAAACCGGACGTATGGTAACCCTAAGTTCTGAATACACAGACTCAGGGTACGTCTACACTGGAATAAAAGATCCGTGGCACAGCCCAGCTCAGATGACTCAGGCTAAAAATTGCTGTGTAAACATTTGGGCTCAGGCTGGAGCCGAGACTCTGGGACCCTTCCCCTTCACAGGGTCCCAAAGCCAAAGCCCAAATGTCTACACACCAATTTTATAGCCCAGCAGCCTGAGCCCAAGTTAACTGATCTGGACTAGCTTCAGGTGTTTAATTACTGTGTAGACATAACATCAGAGCCCTAGATCTGTAGTGCTCTCTTTATTTAGATTTCTATATGTGGCCATCACCATGGTATCTGCCTGCTTTGGGTAACAATCTGCATGCCCTCCTGCCCAACATTAGCAGTGCAGTTAGCACCCAACACCGAGTCATTGCCTTCAGTGGCCCCGAGAGAGAAACAAATTTGTACTTCATGCCACTCCAATTACCTAAAATAAGGCCTTGATTCAGTAAAGCACTTAGGCACGTGCTTGAGTCCCACTGACTGCAGTTGGAATTAAACATACACTTAAAGAAAGATGTTAAGTACTTTGCTGAACTGAGGCCTAAGGAATGACTGGGAAACAGATGAGTCACATAACAGAGTCTATCTCCAGCACCTGGGGTTGGCAGGAATGTTTGCGTGAACCCAGGAAATGTCCCCATACCCCAAAAATGGGGTATGCACTTGGAAGCCACTGAATGTTTACAGCTTGTTACTCAGAAGCAATTAGATTGTACAACAGAGCCAGTATTCATGAAAGATTATCAGATTAATTAATTTGTAATAGGGCACATACAAGCAGATACAGAACATTCTTGTCCCGATTCTGGGCTCCCCTCAGTCTGATATTCAAAAGCACTCAACATTGACCTCACTCTGTTCTCGCTGAAGTCAATGACCAGATTCCCATTAGTGACACCTCAGTGTCACTCCACTGACTTCAGTGGAGCTACTCCCGATTTACACCAGTGTAACAGAGATCAGAATTTGGGTCCGCTGGCCTGTGTTAACCAAGTCTTCCTATTTTCTAGGGTGCTGGATTATTAGGCTTTTCACAGAAAGAAAACAGAAAACATCACAAGACACAAGGACCTCTCTATCTACAATCCCAAACCAGGTGCCTCTTTCATAGAGGTCAAACTGTAGCACCAATTGAAAGTGAAAGAAAAAGGCCACACACAGGTTAAATTTCCCTCACATATTATGAGAAAGTATCTCCTGCAGGCCCTATAGTTTATCTCTCTGATCTCCCAGCTCCCTTTCCCAGGGAAGGTCAGCAGGTTATAGATCTTCAATGGGTTAATTTGCAGGGCAAGAGGGGCCCCCTGCCAAGCTTACATTTTTCTCTGAATTTCTTTTACCTATGGCTACATGTAACATCTGTGACTGGGGGATATTAGAGACAAACTATTATTTGTCTTTGTTTTTCCAATTAGCTTACTTGGTGGATGTGATCTGGCCATTTTCATTGTTTCCTCTGTATAGTCAGTTGCCCCTGTTGTTTGCGTGAGTCCTTCACACAGCAACAAGGGAGAGAGAGAGGGGGTAAAAAAGCTTTTTTTTTAAATTAGGAAAATTATATTGTAAATGTACAAACATTGGCAGAGGGATTCAGAGGCAGGCGTGGGACCTCAAACTTCTTTAACTCCGTTTTTTAAACAGACTAGATTTCAAGTTGAGGGTGTCCCTTTAAATCACACCAGTCCCAGCACTAGGTACAATATTCGTGTTTTTTATCCAGGGACTAACTCAGGTGGGATATTTTCAGCCCGGATGGGCTGACACAAATCATCACATCATCCCTATTTCTTCACCATCCCATAGCTGAGCTGTCTCACACACTCACTGCTCACGCTACAGGTGCTCAGTGCTCTCTTGACCTTCCCTCCCTTCCTTATTGCCCTGCAGCTATTGGTTATTGGGGATTAGACTTTGACTGGACATCTCTCATGAATGGTTATCATACTGTTCGAAGGGAAACACTGGGAGGACTACGCTAATTTATTTTCTCTATGACAAAAGCACAGCAGAAGCTCCAAAGACACATGACCACTTCCACTGAAGCCCAGCAGCTGGAATACACCACCAAGCTAGTGGCATTGGTATAAAAAATGAGATATGAACAGGGGAACTAAAAGCTTACAAAACAGTCCAAGAATGGGGCCAATGCCTCAATCTGTGGTGCCTTTAGCTAAAAAAGACTGCCCTTCCCTAGCAGGAAAATGCCTACTTTGTCTGGTGTAAAAAACAATTGGGAGTGATTGAATACTCTCCAGAAAGAGGAGACTACAAAGGGTGGAAACAAAAATAAGGAGGGGGAGATTAACTACTTATCTTTTTCAAGATCCTGCAAGTAGCTCCATGCAGGCAGAATCCTGGGCTTTTGTAATGCTCTTTGCTGGATCAGGGCTCTAAGGGGTAACATACTAGGTGCTGATTTACCATGGTGATAAGCACAACATAGATGCCTAGACAGAGAGATGCCTAGATGGATGGCAGTGAACCATGAACAAAGCAATATGAGTTTATAAAGTCCTCCGTAAATCTTGACAAACTCAATTGCTTTTTGAGTCGGGACAGAATTGCAAAGTTAGCAAATGAAAGAAAGGTTGTAGATGATGTAATAAGTTTAGATTTAGGAAAGCATTTGCTTCTCTTCTGGGAAATCGTAACTGAAAAAGTAATTCAAGTTGGCTCGGATGGATGGAAAATTGGCGTAAAGGCGGCAAAACGAAGGGGAAGGATAAATAACAATGTATCAAGGAGGTAGCAGTGTCTGTTGAGGAGTTGCAGGGATTGGTGTTAGTCCAGTTTTATTTAACATCTTAATTAATGATTTGGAAGACTGAATAAATGTCACATTAACGAAATTTGCAGATGATGCCGAATCAGAGTTACAAACAACAATGAACAGAGATGATTTAAAGGGGCCGAGGGAGCTTAGAAACAAACAAGGGCAGAAAAAAGCAAAACAAGATTTTATGTGGAAAAATTAAAGCCAGTACAATTAGGGGGAAATGGCATGATATACAATGTGAGGGGAAAACCTTGGAAGCAACACTGCTTAAAGACACCCTAGAATGGGCATACAGAACAAATCAGATATGAGTTTGCAAGGCACTATGGCTGCATAAATGATCAATGTCATTTTGTCAGACATCACTTCACTGAAAGAGACACTTGTCCTCTCGTTAGGCCTGGCATGACCATGTCTGAAATAGTGCATTTCATCCTGGAACCCACGTCACCATAAGGATGATGACAAATTGGAGAGAATTCAGAGAAGAGTAGCACAAACGATCAGAAGCCTGGAAGAAATGATTTATGAGGAGAGATTAAAAGTATAGGTTGGTGACAAAAGGGCTAAGAGGGACATGATAACAGTTCACAAGTACTTAAAGAGTGTAAACACCATGGACAGAAAATGATGAATTACCTAGTGTGGTACACTGAGGCATAAACAGAAGTAATGGAATGTTAAGAAAAGGAAAATTAGCCTGAATATCGGGAAAACTTTCCTGCCAGTGACACATTTTAGGGTGTGGAAACGCCTCTCATGGGAATTGGTGGAAGTTCTATCACTTGGCATTTTAAAAACCAGATTGGACAAAACACTATCAAATGTGGTTTAGGGAACAATTCTACATTGCATCCCACCGCCCAAGAGAGGGATGATGGGTTGGAGGAAGTAATTGGTCTTTAATGTCTATGAACAGATAAGGCTGAATTGCTGCTTCCCTCTGAAATATCCTAATGGCCTGGTCAGAGAGAGTTAACTTTCTGAACTCCCCTGGGGCTGACTGAGCTCAGTTGCTACAGAACCAAGAATTCCGAGACAGGGCCTTATCAATGGCACACCTGAATTTTAAATGTAAAAACTTACACAAAACTGGGGACAAAAGCTCTGAAGATGACTGTAACAATCCCTCAGAACAGTGTGTCTTCTGCAGACGTTACTGTGAACACTTTACTGTTCAACAGCCACCCCAGTCCTCTGTATAGCGTTCTTCACACTGAAGTCAATGACTTAGACAGAAAAACCCAGAGTGTATTCTTACAATTCTTTATTCTAAACCTTTTGCTGTCTCTGATCCTCTTCTCCATAATGTGACTCACAAGAACAGTCACTGGCTGATGGAAACCCCCCCGAAACTGTCAGTGCTGCTATGAAATTGGTTTCCATTAAAGTTCTAAACTAGTTGTTTTTATTTTCATATATTGTTTTAATAGTTGTTTTTTTTTAAAGAAAGACTTCAAAATACAAAAGCACATGCAAGAAAGTCAGAAGGGGTGGAAGAGATTCCTATCACCTAACAACAACAGGAAATCTCACACTTTCTAATTTATTGTATTCTAGTTGAACTCTGAATTTCTCTGGAAAAAAACAACCAAACAAATATATTTGATATGATCAGCTGTCAATTTCCTCTGAACGTCCCTTTTTGTCCCGTGGTCTTAGACAAGTGTATACCCTGTAGTCCAGTGAGTGACTGCAAAATCCAGGCCAGGATTTAGGGAAACCCTGTAAGGTGACATTATGCAGCAACAGGCGGCAGGCTGCCCATCCGAAGAAGTGGGCTGTAGCCCACAAAAGCTTATGCTCTAATAAATTTGCTAGTCTCTAAGGTGCCACAAGTACTCCTGTTCTTTTTTTAGTAAGTCTAGGAGCTAGAGAGCCAGTGAGAACCAAAGTCTGTCTGTGTCCAGCACCCTCAATAAAGAATCCCCTTACAGCTGAGACCAGCCTCTTCTCTACCGTGAGAAAAACTACCACCATAGAACGCTTACAGCGCCGCAGCAGTCTTTCTAATCAGGTCCCAGTCCTTATTGTTCAGCCTCTCTACCCCTTCTGTGCTTCTCACTCCTCCCCATTATCCAACGCCCTATCCTGCTGTCTGTTTCCCTCCCTAGGAGCAGAGACAATAAACCCTCTGACATCTACACCGACAGATGGACAGACAGACAGGTGGATAAAAGGTTCCTGCAATGTTGCGCACAGACAGCAAAAAGATCAAATCTGGTGGCAGCCGATCTTTTCCAAGCGGCAAGAAACAGGAACAAACCCAGTCTCCTTCCACCCTGTGTTTAAAAAGTATTTTGTGTGGTTTATTTGCGGCGGAGTCACACTGATTTCAGCTTTTAAGGACTAACAATCACGCGAGGCCAAGTTTCCGTAAAAAAAAAAAAAAAAAAAAAGCAATCCCACCTTATATTTATATAACTCCTTTCACCCCAAAAGAACCCCCAGGACTTCACCACTTTAAATATAGACAGGGACCCCTTCACTCCAGGCTGCAATGTACTTAACCTCCGGGGTGAAACACAGGAGTTGTTTTTAAGTAGAACCTTCTACACATGGGAAACGATCAGTAAATCCCCTAACTCCGCTCATCCTGCTCCATTTTTGAATAACTGATGTCCAAAAGAACATTATCTCACCCTTACGGAAAAGTCCCACAGGAATTCATAACTTTCCTGTAGGTCTGTGGCCCATCCTATAGAATTTAAATATAAATAGACAATTCCACTCCTGGTGTATAGAATAGTAAAACAATGACGATCAATCACTAAAAGGTGCTCACTCTATTGAATTCTAAGGGACTTTCCCATAAGCACTGCTAACTATTTTCTTCTAAAGCAGCAAGTTCCTCCAGTTTGGGAAGTGAACGGGTGGAGACAGCCAGCAGCCTCCATCAGTTTCCCGATCGCTTTCTTTGTACATTTGTGCCTTTCTCCTTCCGCCCCCCCCCCCCCCTTCTCCAAGGCCCCCTTCAGTTCCCTCCTCTCCCCCGCGCACCCCATCCCCCACCCCCTTGGCCGCTGCGAAAGCGGGCGGTGAAATCGCATTTCCTGACCTGGAGAGTCGAGATTGGTGCTTGTTCCCTACATGTAGAGGAACTGGCTTCAAATCCGCTTCCCTTTTTCCGCCTTCAGCTCCGGGACTTACTGCCAAAGGGAACAGAGGAGGGTTACTCCTGCGGTGTGGCTCAGTCTCGCTCTTTCCTGCTCCCCACCCCCTCTTCTCGGCGGTGGGAGTCGGGGGCGGAGGGGGGAGGATCAGCCGCTAGCCTAGCGCCGCAGGACCGGGCTGGAGGGACCTGGTGAGCGCACTGAGTCCAGCCCCCGCCGAGTCCGACACAAAGTTATGGGCAGCCGCGCTCCTTGGAGCGGCTCCGCCCTGCGCTTGGTGGGCTCCTTTCCCAGCTCCCCGAGCAACAGCAGGAAGTTGGGATCGGGGCGGGGGGGCAGAGAGTGGGGAGCCGCGGCTGGCCGAGAGGGAGGGAAGCGGCCGGAGTCAGAGGGCAGAGCAGGGCCAGGGGGGCGGACGCGCCCCCGAGGGGAAGGCACCCACCTGGCGAGCGGAGCGGAGGGGGGCGCTGGAGGCACCGGGAGGGGGCCGGGCCGCTCCCACCCCCCAGGCGGCGTGTGGCAGGAGCAGGTCAGGAATGCGAGGAATGAGGCTGGTATGAAATGCACGCAGCCGAGGGAGGGGGCGCGGAGCCGGGAAGGGAGCGAGGGAGGAGGCCGGCCGGCCCCGGCGGGGGGGCGGAGTTGGGAACGAAACTGACCAGGGCTCGCCTCTGGCCAGGGCAGCGGGGGAGGAGACTTGAGGCGGTGGGTGGGAGATGGAGGGGGGAGAAACGGGCCCATCCCAGGCAGGGGCGAGAGGAAACTCGCGGCAGCCGCAGAGGAAGGAGTTAGCTCCCGCCGCCGGACCTAGGGCTGGGCATGGCAGAGCCGCCGGGGCAAAGCGGAGGAGGCGGCAGAAATCACTGCAGCGAGGGGGTAGCCAACCCTCCAGGATTGTCCTGGAGTCTCCAGGCATCAAAGATGAATTTGTAATTAAGGAGTCCGTCATAGGATGAAATCTCCAGGAATACGTCCAACCAAAATTGGCGATTGTCCTGGTGGGCCGCAGGCGAGCAGCACCGGCTGGGCAGGGCTGGCAGAGCCAGCCGCACGTGGGTCTGGGTTGGTTTGTCGCTCTGGCTGGTGGGGTGCACTGGCCTCCCCTCGGGAGGGACTTTGGAAGGGGGGTTGTTACGTGGGACAATCACCACCGCTAGCAAAGGCCAGGGAGTTAACATTTAAAAACATTGCCTCAGGGAGTTCTGGTGTGTCACTCCCTGCTCATTGAACAACAGTGCCAGGAAAGAGGTATACATAGTTTCATGAGCTAAAAACTGGCTGTGATTATTTTGTAATAAATATTAACACAAATTGCAAATAGTGTCAAGTGCATGAGAACTAGGTTGATGATAGGTTTCAGAGTAGCAGCCGTGTTAGTCTGTATCCGCAAAAAGAGCAGGAGTACTTGTGGCACCTTAGAGACTAACAAATTTATTAGAGCATAAGCTTTCGTGGACTACAGCCCACTTCTTCGGATGCACATATGTCATATGATATATGTGCATCCAAAGAAGTGGGCTGTAGTCCATGAAAGCTTATGCTCTAATAAATTTGTTAGTCTCTAAGGTGCCACAAGTACTCCTGTTCTTTTTTTAGGTTGATGATAGATTCCCTGTCCCACTCCCCATTTTTCAGACCATTTTAAGCACCCCCTCCAATGCAGGACGGAGCAGCTCCCACATCCCTCTGAGGGGGAGATTGGCATCCCCCTGCTGCAGACTCCTTTTTAGTAGGCCTCATTCCCATGAGGGAGTGGAGGCAGAAAGGCCACTTTCCACGAGCATTTGATTTTCCGATGCTTTCTAAACTCTCTATCCCTGGGGTGCATAAGTAGTGGCCCAATCTCCTGCAACAGGGGACAGAGGCTAAAAAAAACTTTACTGACCCTAAAGATGGCACTTCCAAGCTACACAGCATCCACTACCCCAGTGGTTTTCATACTTTTTTTCTGGCAACCCAGTTGAAGAAAATTGTTAATGCCTGTGACCCAATGGAGCTGGGGCAGAGGGGTTTGGGATGTGGGAGGGGGCTCAGGGCTGGGGCAGAGGGTTGGGGTGTGGAGGGGGGCTGGGAATGAGGGATTCAGGATGTGGAGGGGGCTCTGGGATGGGACAGGGGTTTGGGATGTGAGAGGGGGTCAGGGCACTGGGCTGGGGGTGCAGGCTCTGGGGTGCGGCTGGGGAGGAGGGAGTTGGGGTGCAGGAAGGGGCTCTGGGTTTGGGGGGGCTCAGCACTGGGGCAGGGGATTGGGATGCGGTCTTATCTCCGGTGGCTCCTGGTCAGTAGCACAGCCGGGGTGCAGAGGCAGGCTTCACACCGTCCGGGCACCGCAGACCACGCTGTGCCCTGGAAGCGGCCAGCAGGTCCAGCTCCTAGGCAGAAGCACGCAAGCGGCTCCACGTGGCTCTTACCTGCAGGCACCACCACCCCCAGCTCCCATTGGCCGGTTCCTAGCCAGTGGGAGTGTGGAGCCAGTGCTCGGGTTGGGGGCAGCGTGCAGAGACTTGTGGCCCCCCTGCCTACGAGCCGGACCTGCTGCTGGCCGGTTCTGGGGCGCAGCGCGGTGTCAGAACAGGTAGGGACTACGTTTTTACTAGCCGGATGCCAGGATCCGTGAGTGTTGAGCAAGGCGACCCAGTGCTTTGCATTCTGCAACCCCCAGTACTGGGTTGCAACCCGAACTTTGAAAACCATTGCACTACCCCATACTGGGACACTGGGGTCAGCACTGAGTCAGAAGGAATAGACCATCTCCTCTCAAGTTACCCACCCCACTCTCTCAGCACAGCACCCTGTCGTGCCATGCAGGGAGACATTAGGGTCAGTACTGACTAAAGAAGAAAGAGCCCCTCTCTAATGAGTCATCCACCCCACTCCCTGCAGCACAGCCCATTCTTTCAGTTTCATTTTCCATTATAAAAACACTTCACCCTTGTGCACATTTTCATATCCAAAGCACTTGACAAACATCTACCTAACCCTCTCAAAAAACCCTATAAAGTAGGTTAGTTTAACTAGGAAGGCAAATGCAGGGCAGAACAACTTACTGACCCTTTGAACTTATGAACAGTGGGATATATTCTTCTGTGTCACGATGGCACTTTTCTCCATTTTACAACTGGGGAAATTGAAGCCTGGTCTACACTTAAAATTTTTACAAGCATTACTATGTCATTTAGGGGGTGATTTAAATAAAAAAAACTATATAGCTATGCCAGTAAAAGCCCTTCTGCAGACCGTTATATAGTGTAACTGTGCTTATACTGGTATCGCTTTTGCTGGTTTCATAGAGTATAGATTTCATAGAGTTTAAGGCCAGAAGGGACCATTAGATCCTCTAGTCCAATGTCCTGCATAACACAGGCTGTACATTTAACCCAAATGCTCATTGTAGTGTGGCTGATGTGGTTGGGTCCTCTGATGGTGTCGCCAGAGTAGATTTGGGGACAGAATAGGCAACGACGTTTGCTATAGGGTGGGTAGTGTAGTTTTAAGAATGCTTGATAAAGATCTTGTAGGTGTTTGTCTCTGTCTGAGGGTTGGAGCAAATTCGGTTGTATCTTAGGACTTGCGTTACATTGATGACATCTTCATCATATGGACCCACGGAAAGGAGGCCCTTGAAGAATTCTACCTGGACTTCAACAATTTCCACCCCACCATCAACCTCAGCCTGGACCAGTCCACACAAGAGATCCACTTCCTGGACACTACAGTGCAAATAAGTGATGGTCACATAAACACCACCCTATACCGGAAACCTACTGACTGCTAGACGTACCTACATGCCTCCAGCTTCCATCCAAGACACATCACACAATCCATTGTCTACAGCCAAGCCCTAAGTTACAACCAAATTTGCTCCAACCCCATATCTACTCTGGTGACACCATCAGAGGACCCAACCACATCAACCACACCATCAAGGGCTCATTCACCTGCACATCTACTAATGTTATATATGCCATCATGTGCCAGCAATGCCCCTCTGCCATGTACATTGGCCAAACCGGACAGTCCCTCCGCAAAAGAATCAATGGACACAAATCGGACATCAGGAATGGTAACATACAAAAGCCAGTAAGTGAACACTTCAATCTCCCTGGTCATTCTATTACAGATTTAAAACTCACTATCATTGAACAAAAAAACTTCAGAAACAGACTTCAAAGAGAAACAGCAGAACTAAAATTCATTTGCAAATTTAACACCATTAAACTGGGCTTGAATAGGGACTGGGAGTGGCTGGCTCATTACAGAAGCAGCTTTTCCTCTCCTGGAACTGACACCTCCTCATTATTGGGAGTGGACTACATCCACCCTGATTGAATTGGTCCTGTCAACACTGGTTCTCCACTTGGGAAGTAACTCCCTGCTCTCCATGTGTCAGTATATAATGCCTGCATCTGTAACTTTCACTCTATGCAGCCGAAGAAGTGAGGTTTTTACTCACGAAAGCTTATGCCCAAATAAATCTGTTAGTCTTTAAGGTGCCACCAGACTCCTTGTTGTTTTTGTAGATACAGACTAACACGGCTACCCCGATACCTGATTACTTTTCTTTGTAATTAGATACAATTAGAATTTTTATTTTAATTTTCTCTTAGAATGCAGAGAGGCCACATACATTTTCTAAGTCATACAATTTTATGTAATATCCATGTACATAAAGATATGACTGGTTATTTAAAATAAACCATGTATTCTGTGTGGTGTTATTCTACACAATAAACTCAAGTGTGTGTTGCAGTTTTCCTTTAAATGTATACCTGTAATGAGCCCATTTAGCCACTGTGGGTCTCTGCTAAACCATATGAGGATTAAAAGCTGATGTTTAATGTGCAGTACTACTGTGAAAAATGACTTTGTAAAAATGGCATCTTATTACTCATTACATCTGCTTCCTATGTGTACTGAAGGTCAGATCTGCTGACTTTGTGGCTAATGTACATTTTCTCTCCTGTTCCCCCTACAGAGTCAACACAGCTCAGAAGGGGAGCTGAATTTTATTCCTTCCTGTGAATCATCAGCAGAATTGTTCACCAAATTCTAGTCACTTACAGTTGCAGAACCGCACTGAAATGAATGGGCTTGCACCTGTATCACTAAGGGTAGAATTTGGCCTGTAGAACCTTTAGTAGTGGAGATGATCTGCAAGGAAAGAACTTGACAGAGCATGCAAATGGAGTTTGCTTGGGGTGGTCAGAAGTAGTGGAATCTTTTTTCCTGTTAACTGAACAGGTTTGATATACAGCTATTGACAGACAAATATGGAACTCATTTTTAGGAATCACTTTTCAGAGTAAAACTGCACTCTAAGGGTACGTCTATACTTACCTCCGGGTCCGGCAGTAAGCAATCCATCTTCTGGGATCGATCCTGGAAGTGCTCGCCGTCAATGCCGGTACTCCTGCTTGGCGAGAGGAGTACGCGGAGTCGATGGGGGAGTCTGCCTGCCGCGTGTGGACCCGCGGTAAGTTCTAACTAAGATACTTCGACTTCAGGTACATGAATAACGTAGCTGAAGTTGCGTATCTTAGTTCGAAGTGGGGGGTTAGTGTGGACCAGCCCTAAGGGTAATTCTAGTTCTCTTTTATAAATGGGGATCTCAATTCAAGTTAAGAAAATCATTCTTTGTTCACATTTGTTTTGTTGTAGCTTAGTTCAGTGGTTCTCTCTTTTTAAACTATCACTTTACTTTTATCAAAGCAAATGAGATCAGATCCCACCTTCAAGTCTAGTGGAAACAACATTCATTCATATATATCAACTGCCAATTAAATGCTTTTTACCTTGACACATTTTAGCAAAAAGGATGAGCTTCTTTCTGGCCACAGAGCTTATCTAGGTGTGGAAAGATTTACCCAAACTGAAACAGGAAAATGACTTCTGAGTCCCAGCAGGGGAACAAGAACTCCATGGAGACCAGGACAAGAGAACAGAATGGGGAAACAGGGACTGTAGACTGAAAATGCTGGAAGACACAAGGACAAGAACTCCTGAGAAGCCTCTGACCTTTAGCCTGTTCTCACCTATATGGTAAAGCTGACCTCTATTACTTGAGCTAAATAAGTAATTGATAGTAGTAAGTAGTAGTAGGCTGTTATCCTCCATGTAGATCAGCCACTAGAGGAGGATACAACAAATACTTCACCAGTAGCCCACACCCATGCCCAGTTCTATTCTAGCTCTGGAAGGGAGTGGGATGTAGTGGTTACAGACAGCACTCAAGCCCATAGGTTTGACACATTCCTTCAGAAAAGCAGTGTGGATGAGATTTGGGTATGCTGTTTTAGACAGGGCTCTATCCCCAGCTCCGACTGCGGTGACCTCCTGCAAACTCCCAGCACTCCATCTGTGAAAAGGGTGGTGTGGGGGAATAGTTCCTTGCCTTCTTTGTTATTCTTTTCCAGTAACAATAGCTGTGAAGTGCACAGAGCTATTAATACCAGTAAGTAGTAGAAGAACATGTTGGGTGGGGTGTGCTTTGTCATAATAGAGTCTGAGTCTACTCCTATTGATATCAACACTTCAATGCAAACAGGATTGAGCCATAAAAGAATAAGAAATGAATACTCCTGCCTTTGATGTGTATCAGTTGGAGACCTCACAGCACCTTGGAGCTGCTACATTCTGAGTCCCGCTATGAGGATTCACACTGGACTGTAGCATTTGCTTCCTGTACCCAGCCTGTTCTTGAGAGTTTTCTGGATGTTGTGTTTGGTGTGGGAGTGAGAGTGTGATATTACTGCAGCCAACCCAGTGCTGTAGAGATAGCAACTGTCTGCTGCAGATCTCTGAGACAGTCACAGAGAGTAGAATAGAGCTAAGATGAAAGTGTAGTGCTTGCACCCTGTATCCATTCTGGCCAAGCTAGAGGGAAATGGACATGATTGTTCAACCTGCATTCAGAACAGGGGCCTGCAAAGTTAGATCTCCCCTACCTCAAGTTTTAAGTCACTGGAACAAGGACATTTCCTCTCAGTGAGGCAGACACTTACTTCTCTTCATATCACCCCAGTAAAAACACCCTCAGCTCAGTACTGCCCCCTTTACCTCACCCTATTTCAATCCTGGTCCAGAATTGCACCATGTGACACTTGGACAACAGGAGGGGCTTAGAGAAAGTGACTAGGGTGACCAGTCAGCAAATGTGAAAAATTGGGACAGGGAAAAAGACCCAAAAATCGGGACTGTCCCTATAAAGTCAGGACATCTGGTCACCCTACAAGTGACCAGGCCTGGGTAAATATTTCCAATGCACCCCCCTCAGCAGCCCATAACATTTGAGAGAGAAGGGGTGTGAGGAGCAGGAGAATCAAGGGGAGGGGAGTGAACAAATAGACAGCAAGCAGCTCCTAGTGGTGCAGAAGGGAAATTGGTAGTACTTGTGTTTCCAAGGCAATTCTCATACTTCTAAATATTTGTAAAACCAGCATGGAGGAGAAGTGGGGGAGACAAATGAGGAGAGAATGATACAGAAAGAAGAGAAATGGAGTGGAGGGAGACAGTAAGAAAAAGAGGGGTAGCCAAAGCAGGAGAGACAGAGGTATCAGAGCTGACAGCAAACACCATATGCAGCAAAAATCCTACAGGACAAGATAAGAACAATTCAGAGTTTAGGGTTTTGTTGTTTGTTTTTGGTTTTTATAAATTATTTTATTTTCATTAGAGTACAAAAGTTATAAATACAATTCATATAGAACAATATTTGACCAAAAAGCACTGGACGTTTCTGCAGAGCAAAAAAAGCTTGGAAGCAACAGGAAGCACACAAAGCCAGCCTCTCACTCATCTAGGTGGACCTTTGGCACACACAGCAGCAACAGAGTGGGTGAAGAACACAAAAAGAACAGAGAGTACGGCAGAGTACTGAAGCCTCCAATATATAAAATATGTCTGAAAGCATCTGAGAAGAGGTAAATGCCCACCTCCTGTATTGCTATTGCTTGTTCAAACGGCAACAAAAAACAGACCCATGCTTCTGTCCACATTAGGGCTGACCCCAAGATATCCAGAGTCACATTTCAATGTGACAGAGCGTACCATTTCCCTGAACAGTGTGCACTGGGACTTTTGTCTGAAAATCTGGCTTTTAGTTTGACCCCACAGACAGCTGATGGGACTGTTTCATAGCACAACGGTATCACCCTTTTTAGAAAAATTCCCTGCTGGATGGTATCAAGAGAAACCATGCGAGGACTTGCTAGCAATAACCTGTGCTTTAACACAGTTGTGGCTAACACACTTTAATGCTAGTGATGACAAGGTCATTGTGTACAATCCCTTTAAAAAAAAACAACCTCAAAAACTGAGACAAAAGAAAGAGTTTCAATACTAGAAGGTAAGTGAAGGGTCACATGCCCACATTATAGAAAGCACCTCAGAAGAGGTACAAGAAATTCGGTCATCTGTCTGTGCAACTTGATGAGGAAACCTAAAGAATCACAGGCACTAACTTAGCCATGATCAATTAAGCTCACCCATGGGTTTACCACCTTGAATAGTTTGAGAGAGCCCTTGCTGACTGACCCAGTTGGAGAGATGAACCAGGGAGTTGCAGGGCGCCTTGCTAAGCACAAGGAAACTTTTTCTGGACTAGCAATTAATGCAATGCCTACAAGTAACCCCAAGCGAACATAAACTAATTTTCTACATCTGGTCCTAGTTACAAAGTAATTGTGACAGCGGCATTAGGAACTGGTTTCTTGGCTTTTCTAGGTAGATAGGAAGTGCAGAGCAGTCAATTGGGAGCACACGAGAACACAAGCGGGAAGTGCATGAAGACACAAAAGAGGTACCTGGCGCAAACGCTCTTTGCTGACTGCTATGCTGATGAGATTGCTTTGAATGCAATGGCACCTCAGCCAGTGTAGCTTGGGAACTTGTGAGATAAGCATTTTTTAGAACTGGAGCTATCAGCAACAATTCACCATTTACAATTAAATACAGAGATTACATGTGACTATGATTGAAGCGTTTTTTCTGGCATCAGAAAATGTTTACACAAAGTTTGATGTTTTGGAAAATTAAACAGCAAGATAATATTCACCAATAGCGAGACTTATGTGACATATAATGCAAAGACCGTGACACAATGATGAAAATCTGGTTGCTGGGGGCATCCAGATAGGACTTGTGGGCTGCCAATAACCTTTAAAAACAGATCAGTACATGCAAAAAAGGGGACACCCACAGTTTGCTTAACAGAGGGACAAATGAGCAATTAACTGTACATAATGAATGTGAAAGGAAAGATTCTGACAGCTGTACATAAAGAATATGAAATGGACAGGATGGTAGCTGCCCTCTTTTTTAATATACAGCAGATGTGCAGCCCATGTATAGGTCTCAATATGCAGTGCTCCAATTTGATGCAAGTTGAGGCTGGTGGATCAAGGAGGATTGCATGCTGGGACTTGTGGTCTCCACTGACTGCAACCCAGAATTAAAGATGAGGGCTGCTACAGGACATGTTATGGAGCCCGATGAGCAGTACTTTGGCCACTCTTGTTGCAATATTCTTCTTTCCTTGTGCCTTGGAAAATGTCTATAATCTTATTTTTGGTTAAACTCATATTCAGATTAAATGATTATATAAAACTGACTGAACTGGTCATGATTTGAGATATCTATGGTTATTATACCACATGCAATTGGAATCAGCCATTCAGACTGCTGCAGGAGAGGCTCTTATTTGCTAAACAAAACAAAGAAAAGCTTCAGACATCAGTTTATTCCTAAAATGCAGCAAACTTTATTCATAAAAGAAATTTAAAAAAAAATGTTTCTGATTGACTGACCTATAGAATCTAGTATTTAAGGCAATTAGAATGCTGCATTTCAGGAATAGTCAATGGCATGCCTTTCTCAGCCAGTTTCTGTCAGGTCCAATGATCCATTCAATTTCACTTTTAGAGCTGTTAGGAATAAAAGAAACAGTGATGGTCATAATATAAATATTGCTTACTTAGAAGTGACCATAGGAGCTTTTCTCACATCCCTAATGATGGGGGATCTTTATTTGGTAAAAGGGTTGTCACAGGATAATGAGCAGCAGAACAATTAACAGGAACTGGGATCCATCAGCCTTGAAAGAGAATTATCCTGCAGAGTAAAAGGGTGGCTATAGAGGCATGGGGCTTGCTCCTATTCTTTGTTCATTGACCACTGCTTACAGCTGCACAGGGACATCAGGCTTGTGCCCTCTCTTCTTTCTCTGAACTTTGCCTTAGACAGGAGAGTTACTTTGCGGGGTAAGGGACGGCACAGACTGTACCTCTTCTTCCTTCTCTAAAGTAATCTTAATATACGCTGCATGAGCACAGGAGCGTTGTGAGATCCAAGGTGCCTAGGCACTAAAGCGCAATTAATCTGATCCCCACTGCAGGAATTCCTAGTCACAGTGATGCTTAGCTGCTAAGGAGCAGGATTAGCTCTCACACCATCTCCCATCAAGATTCTCAATGCAGCATTAATACTGATAACAAAGACATCACACACTATCCTTGCCTTCCCCCAGTGCACATGCAGCGATCTCCCTTCCAAAAAGGGCCATGGTCCCTATCAGCTACTGTAAAGCCCCCAAATCTACTATTTGCTTCTTGTTAAGGCCACAGATATCTGGCCTCCAGTTCCCTTTTTGTCCCCAGGATACTTCTCATGATTCCACCCAGAACTCATCTACAAGGTGCAGGGATGGGAGCAAGTTCCACGTCCAAGTCCGCTGTCTCCATCATTCACATGCCAATTTGCTGTCAAAGCTGGAGAGTCCAATGGCAAAGGCCTGGAGGGCACACAGGGGGTAATTATAGTCCAGAGTGAACACGTCTTCTGCTACACGACCAAACTGCATCACAATGTAGTCAGCTAGGGAGGCAGAGAGAGGGGGTCAGAGACCAACTAATTCACAAAGAGAGAGGTAAGAGGAGAAAGAGTGAAACAGTTCCAAATACACCTGACTGGAGAGACTATCCCATCTTCTCCTCCTTACCAGAGTGGCTCAGAATCTGCTTTTCTACAACAACAGTCCTGCTGACTTCTTTTACAGAGCAATCCCATACCTATGCTTTGGCTGGGACAGCAATCCCATATTACTCTCCTCTCCATCTTCAGCAGAAGGCCTGCATTCGCCTCTCCTCTGATGCAGCTATCCTGTCATCCCTTCCACCTCTAGAGTGAAGGGGAGGTCCCATATCACTCCAAATGTCCCAAGATCCTCTGGACTATATCCCCCATCCCGTTCTTGCCCATCCCATATCCCTTGTGTAGAGCAGTGTTCCCATATTTTCCCAGCCCTAATGAAACAATGCTCTTTTGCTCACTAGAGTGGCAGCCCCACATCTCCCACCCCACCCCGGCACAACCCTTAGCTCTTACGGTCATTCTCATGGACAATCTGGAAGTTCTTCACCGAGGCCTGAGTGACTCTCCCATGGAAATTCAAGACGTACGACTGAGTGTCATCATTCCAGACTGGAGCCTTGTTGTGCAGCTCAATCAGGTTTTCCAGGTTTTTATTTTGCCATTTTGATAGCAAACTCTCATGTTCCTGCTCAAGAGAAAAATTATACTTGGGAGGGTCCACTTTTAGTCACTGCTTCCCTCAGGTTGTGTTTACTCTGCAACCATGAATCCCCCTGATCTAGTGAACAGTGAACTCAACCCTGCTGAAATAAGATCCTGCAGGAGATATTTCCATACTCTCCCAGTCCTGAGGTTCTCTCTCCTGCTGGGCCCATGCAATCCTAACCACGGGACACAGTGAGAGCACCTTCTGCACCTGCTCTCAATGTACTGGCAGGAGTCTATTTCTAACCCCCTGGGAGCCTTTTCCTCCAGTACCAAACCTCCAATTCCCACCTTGTAACCTTCAAAGGAAAAAGAAATAACCAGGATATCTTTAACTCCCTGATGCAAGAAGTTGGGATGTTGTAGAGGGAAATTCAAAGGCTGAAGTGGGCTACAAGTATGTATGGATTAAAGTGCTTTCCCCCCATTCTACCTGGTTTAGGTATAGGTACACAAACACATGGAAATGTGAAGGGGGGGTAAAACAGCACGTTCACTACATCTGAGAAGAACAGTAAATTGGGAGGAACTGCAAACAGTTGTGAGGACAAAGTGGCAAGGACAAGTGACAAAATGAACTTCAACCTTAAAAAATAAAAGCTATTAAAATTGAGAAAAACTATCCAAACTGAAGTTATTCCATGGAGGGAGATGCTCGGAAAGCAGTTGTTTGGGGAGGTTTGAGTGATTAATTTATTTATGGTAAAAATCTGAGTAGGATGTAGAGAGCTGACTGTTGCTTCTTGGGTTTGTTTGTTTGTTTTTTTAAATAGGTTTACTAATTAATTGTATCTCTGATTTTATTTGTTTCTCTAAGGATGCCCATAGGACTTTGGGAATGGGCATCAACAAATTACATTTAGAAATGGCAGTGGGGCCATCATTTAGAGAAGAACAGTCACTGCTTATTCAGAGGCATCATGTCACAGACCAGGTAGATGATGATGAATCTATATGGGCTAAATTTGTGGCTGGTATTTGAGCAAAGCCACAGATAGCCACTCCTGAACCCTGTATCCCATGTAAGGGGCCAGCCTTGATTGCAGTCCCTACGCTCTCCTGAGCACTATGGGCCTCTCTTAGGGCTGGTCTACACAAGGGGGGGGGGGAATCGATCTAAGATACGCAGCTTCAGCTATGTGAATAGCATAGCTAAAGTCAAAGTATCTTAGATCGAATTACCTCGGGTCCTCACGGCGCGGGATTGACGGCCGCGGCTCCCCGTCGACTCCGCTACTGCCTCTCGCTTTGGTGGAGTTCCGGAGTCGACAGGGAGCGCGTTCGGGGATCGATTTATCGTGTCTAGATGAGACATGCTAAATTCGATCCCTGATAGATCCATTACTATCTGCCAATCCGGTGGATAGTGAAGACATACCCTTAGACTCAGATTTTAACGCCAATAAAATGGATAGGGGAAAGAGACTGGGCAATGGACTGGATCCCCCCCTACTGCACTATCTAGTGCAGTGGGTCTCAAACTTTTTTACTGGCAACCCCTTTCACACAGCAAGCCTCTGAGTGCGACCCCCTAATAAATTAAACACACTTAAATATCTTTAACACCACTGTAAATGCTGGAGCCAAGCAGGGTTTAGGGTGGAGGTTGACAGCCCGTGACCCCTCATGTAATAACCTCGTGACCCTCTGAGGAGTTCTGACCCCCAGTTTGAGAACCCCTGATCTAGTGGATGCATATTGCATTCTCCTAAGGGATGATGAATCAACTGTGATCTCCAAGAGCTCAATCAGGCATAGTGACCTCCTGAGATATAATGACTCCCATAGCCCACACTGGGGTGGTTGGCTCTATATCGCCTCCTAGTAAGGGCTGTGCCTTGGCACATCTGGTCCTATATATTTCTAGTGAGACCACATCTGGAATATTGTATTCAGTTCAGGGCATTTAATTACAAGAAAACTACTGACAAATTGGAATGAGTTCAGCAAAGTGGAAAAAAAAAAACAGTTAGAGTTAGATAAATGGACTTATGCCCTCTCTTCCATTGATATGGTTGTTTCTCTCCATGCTTCACTCTTGACTGTTTTGCCTCTCTCTCTCTCTCATCACAACGTCTGCTCAGGCAGAACCCAGCCTTGGCTCACCCTCGGCCCCAACATCCACTTCTTCTGCGCCTGCTCGGGCTCTTGCGCTGTGGAGCGTGTCTAGCAGAAATCCTGTGACCAGGACCACTTCCTCCACTACAGATTTGTTCACTCCTCCTTTCGTTCTGCCATCTTCCTAGAGAAATAACTCTGCTTCTCCAACTTAACTGAATCCCATGCCTGCAATCCCAGCCTCTTTTTCACCAGCTCTGAGTCAAATCCCCTCATCTTGCTCCCGGGATATGTCTAAGTCTTGCAGATTCTTTCTGCATAACATCTTTAACATACGGTCTTTCCTATCCATCCACACAGCTACAACACTCGTTCAGGCTCTCATCATCTCAGGTGTCTATTGCTGCAACATCCTTTTCTTGGGCATAACAAATGCAGTCTTGCTCCGCTCATATCCAGTCAGAATGCTGCATTTTCCTGGCCTCTTGCTTTGACCATGTCATTCCTCTCTTTACATCCCTCCACTTCTCTATCACATCAAACATAAGATTCTTACTTGGCTTCACTGTCAAGGCCCTTTATACCCTATACCCACTCTATTTAGCTCTCATTCGCTATCTAAATGTCAACTCCCATCTCTGATTGGCCCATGATGTCAGCCTTCATCACCCACTTGTTAAAATTTTCCAACAGCACCTTCATGCTTTCTTCATGTTGCCCCTCATGCTTGGGAGGCCCTCCCTGTAGAGACCTGCAAAGCGATCTGATTATCCTTGTTTGAATCCTTCTTTAAAACTCTCCTTTTCTAGGATTCCTGAAAAAACAACAACTGGACAATGGCTAGGCTGCTGGTGTGCTGAGACCACTGCCCGTCACGCTGACCAATATTGACTCATTGTTTTCTTGTGCTTCTTTCTCTGTCTTCATCCACCTGTTGTCTCTTGATTTATTCTTAGAATGTAAAGTCTTTAGGCCAGGGACCGTCTTTTTGTTCTGTGTTTGTACAGCACCTATCACAATGGAGTCCAGCCATGACTAGGGCTCCTACTCACTACAGGAATAATAAAAAAAAAGAGCTAAATATGGTCCGCCTGGCTAAACGACAAGTAAGGAGAGAGGCAAAATTTAGAGAGTTGCACAAGGGCTACAAGCAAGAAGAAATAGGCTGAAATTAAGAAAATGACATTTTAAGCTGAATATCAAGAAAAGTTTACCAATCATGAGGCCTATCAGATCAACCAGTTTCCCAAGGGCAATGGTGGAATCCTATTACGGGAGTAATTTAAAAGTGGTCTGGAAAAGCACAGTTTAGTGAAGAATCCCATGCTAACTTCCAGATGGGATAGTTGGGACCCAACAGGTCTTTTCCCTCTAATTTCTATGATTGCCAATAATGGACATTTGGATCTCTAAGATATTAAAACTTCCTTCCTTGCGCTATTAGAATCTGACCCAGTTCCAAACTTACATTTCGTGGTCTGATTGGAATCCGCTTGTGGTTCATGTTCATCCCTGGAATGATCACGGACATCTTCCTGGGGCCCTTGAATCCTAGGACATTGGTTTCCTAAAAGATAAGGAAATAAGTTCTTTTCAACACTACCTCATCCAGGAGAGAAGATAATGAGATTGACCTTTAATACCCTGTGTACCCTGGAATCAGAAACATGCCAGCTATATCTGTATTTAAACACTGTTGCAATCAGCATTGTTTCCTTGACTATTAGTGATACAATTCGTTTTCTCCTCCAAAACCACATTAACCAAACAGTACTATAGATAATCTTCCAAATATAACCTAAAGCATGGTTTTATTACACAATTTGTCTAGTGTCATTCTCGGACAATAAATGTGGTTCATATTGTTGAGGGGAAATGTGCTAGATCCCTGCTAGCAACAGAGATATAAACACAATTATAGATAGCATAACTCTGACTGCATCTGTACTTTGTCAATTCTCCAGGGACCTTATAGTCTAAATGGACAATCTATTTAATTCTCCTTAGCTTTTGATTTATTTTTAAGGCTATATTTAGTAGTTTCTCCCAAACTGTGATCTTGTAGAGAAGATAAAAGAAACTCATGGGGGATCTGGAGTCAGCATATGGCTTAGCTTTCATCCTAAAACAAACAAGTCTACTCCAAAGTGCAGCAGGGAATGCCACATATCTTCGCTGCCCTACAGGTGGAGTAAGAGGAAGTTACTTACCTGTAACTGGAGGTTCTTCAACATGTGTGGTCCCTATATGTATTCCAGTGTGGGTTATGCATGCGCACCATGCGCCTGGAGTTGGAGAATTTGAAAGTAGTGTCCATTGGTCTGTGCATGTGCCCCAGTTCACCTTGTGTTCCTGACCAAGATGATAAAGGGCAGGGAGGACCAACTGCCTCTTCAGTGCCTTCTCCACCGCGAATCAGATAAGATCCAAAGCAGAGGGGAAGAACAGCGGGTAGTGGAATACACAGAGGTACCACACATCTCAAAGAACTTCCACTTACAGGTAAGTAAAAGACGGTTACTCACCGTTGTAACTGTTGTTCTTCGAGATGTGTTGCTCATATCCATTCCATTAGGTGTGCGCGCGCCGCGTGCACGATCGTCGGAGAATTTTCTACCCTAGCAACACCGGCGGGTCGGCTGTGGAGCCCCCTAGAGTGGCGCCTTCATGGCGCTGAATATATACCCCAGCCGACCCGGCGCCCCCTCAGTTCCTTCTTGCCGGCTACTCCGACAGTGGGGAAGGGGGGGCGGGTTTGGAATGGATATGAGCAACACATCTCGAAGAACAACAGTTACAATGGTGAGTAACCGTCTTTTCTTCTTCGAGTGCTTGCTCATATCCATTCCATTAGGTGACTCCCAAGCCCAACTTAGGTGGTGGGGTCGGAGTGAGACATTGCTGTGTGCAAAACCGCTGATCCGAATGCAGCATCGTCCCTGGACTGCTGCACTAGTGCATAGTGAGCTGTAAACGTGTGGACTGATGACCAAACCGCCGCTCTACAAATATCCTGGATCGGAACTTGTGCCAGGAAAGCAGTCGAGGAAGCTTGGGCCCTCGTGGAGTGAGCGGTGAGGTGCGGTGCTGAGACACCTGCCAGGTCATAGCAAGTCCGGATGCAAGACGTAATCCAGGAGGATAGGCGTTGTGAGGAGACCGGTGAGCCTTTCATTCGGTCGGCCACTGCAACGAAGAGTTGCGTCGTCTTCCTAAAGTGCCTTGTGCGGTCAATATAGAAAGCCAGGGCCCTGCGTACGTCCAGAGAATGCAAACGTTGATCCTGGCGAGTAGCATGTGGTTTAGGATGAAAGACCGGGAGAAATATATCCTGGTTGATATGAAATGGAGAAACCACCTTAGGGAGAAAGGCAGGATGTGGACGAAGCTGCACTTTATCCTTATGGAAAACTGTATAAGGGGGCTCGGATGTAAGCGCCCTGAGTTCAGAAACGCGCCTTGCTGAGGTGATGGCTACGAGGAAGGCTGTCTTCCAGGATAGGTACAAAAGTGAACAGGTGGCCAGTGGCTCAAATGGAGGACCTGTGAGCTTGGAGAGAACCAGGTTAAGGTCCCACGTCGGGACGGGCTGACGTTGTTGTGGGTACATCCGGTCTAAGCCCTTGAGGAATCTAACGACCATCGGGTTAGAGAATACCGAGGACGCGAGTTCCCCTGGGTGAAAGGCTGATATAGCGGCCAGGTGAACTCTAATTGAAGATATCGCCAACCCCTGCTGTTTTAGGGAGAGGAGATATTCCAATATGAGAGGAATAGGTGCCTGTAACGGGGACGTGGCTCGTTGTTCGCACCAACAGGAGAACCGCTTCCACTTGGCCAAATACGTGGCTCGTGTTGAGGGCTTCCTACTGCTCAACAGAATCTGTTGGACCGATAGTGAGCATTGTTGTTCTGTCTGGGAGAACCATGGAGCAGCCACGCCGTGAGGTGAAGAGAATGCAGGTCGGGGTGACGCAGTCGGCCGTGGTCCTGAGAGATGAGATCCGGACATAATGGAAGCGGGATCGGTGTCCGAATCGAGAGTTCCAACAATGTGGTGTACCAATGTTGTCTCGGCCATGCTGGAGCGATCAGAATTACCTGTGCCTGGTCTCTGCGCAATTTGAGCAGTACCTTGTGGACCAGAGGAAACGGAGGGAAGGCATAAAACAGGTGGTCTTTCCAGGGAAGGAGAAACGCATCCGAGAGGGAGCCCGGAGCTCGACCTTGCAGGGAGCAGAACACGTGGCACTTCCTGTTGTCTCGAGATGCAAACAGGTCTATCTGGGGAAACCCCCACTTCCGGAAGACGAAATGTATGATGTCCGGACGGATGGACCACTCGTGCGTCTGAAAAGACCTGCTGAGTCGGTCCGCTAAAGTATTCTGGACTCCAGGGAGGAACGATGCCGTAAGATGGATTGAGTGGGCGATGCAGAAGTCCCACAGGTGAATGGCCTCTTGGCATAGAATTGACGAACGTGCTCCTCCTTGCTTGTTGATGTAAAACATGGCCGTGGTGTTGTCGATGAGAACTAACACACAACGGCCACGTAGGAGATTGAGAAATGCCTGGCACGCCAGGCGCACCGCCATCAGTTCCCGAACATTGATGTGCAGGGCTAACTGAGATGCAGTCCACAGGCCCTGAGTATGGTGTTCGTTGAGGTGGGCGCCCCAACCCAGAGATGAAGCGTCTGTAACCAGTTGCAGAGAGGGTTGTGGTGCGTGAAATGGCATCCCCTCGCAAACCACATTGTGATCTAGCCACCAGGTGAGGGAGGTCAGGATCGAGTTCGGGATCGTGACCACCATGTTCAGGCTGTCCCGATGTGGGCAGTATATCGATGACACCCAGGTCTGGAGTGGGCGAAGCCGAAGTCTGGCATGCCTGGTTACGTACGTGCAGGAAGCCATGTGACCCAGTAGGGTGAGGCACGACCTCACCGTGGTAGTTGGGAAGGCCCTGAGCCCTTGAATGAGGCTCGTGATGGTACAAAAGCGGTTGTCTGGCAGGATGGCTTGTGCACGTCTGGAGTCTAGGACTGCGCCGATGAATTCTATTCTCTGGGTAGGTTCTAGAGTGGATTTGTCCTTGTTGAGAAGGATGCCCAACTTGTTGAATGTGTGCACTATTATGTGGACATGACCTCGAACTTGCTCTTTGGTGCGACCGCGTACCAGCCAGTCGTCTAGGTACGGGAACACCTGTATCCCTTGTCGACGAAGGTACGCTGCCACGACAGCCATACATTTCGTGAACACTCTTGGGGCCGAGGATAGGCCGAAGGGAAGGACTGCAAATTGATAGTGCACTCTGCTTACCACGAATCGCAGATAGCGTCTGTGAGGCGGGTAAATTGCGATATGAAAGTAAGCGTCTTTCATGTCGAGGGCGGCGAACCAGTCTCCAGGATCGAGGGAAGGGATAATGGCCCCCAAAGAGACCATGCGGAACTTCAACTTTACTACGAATTTGTTGAGTCCGCGCAAGTCCAAGATGGGCCGCAGACCTCCTTTGGACTTGGGGATCAGGAAGTAACGGGAATAAAATCCCCTGCCCCTTAACTCTATCGGAACCTCCTCTATGGCCCCCATGGCAAGGAGCGTAGAAACCTCCTGTATAAGAAGTTGCTCGTGAGAAGGGTCCCTGAAGAGGGACGGGGAAGGGGGGTGGGAGGGGGGGATAGAAGAAAACTGGATAGCGTATCCCCTCTCCACCGTGCGGAGGACCCAACGGTCCGAAGTTATAAGGGACCAAGCACGGTGGAAGTGGGAGAGGCGATCCCGAAAGGAGGGGGCTGGATCCTGGGGGATGACTAGGGCGCCGTCCTCGACCACACCTTCAAAAGTTCTGTCTAGGACCTGAAGGTGGTCTTGGTGGCCCCTGGTTCTGACCGGGTTGAGGGCCAGCCCATCTTCTCCTACCACCTCGCCCTCGCCTTCTGGCAGGGTCCTGTCTCTGACAAGGTGGAGGGGGGTAAAAACGTTGAGGCTAGGGCCTAAATGGTCTGCGCTGGGGACCCGCAACATGCATCCCCAGGGAGCGCATGATTGTCCTGGAGTCCTTGAGGCTCTGCAATCGAGAGTCCGTCTTCTCCGAGAACAACCCCTGTCCTTCAAAGGGCAAATCCTGTAGGGTTTGCTGTAATTCAGGGGGCAAACCCGAAACTTGGAGCCAGGAGGTCCTTCGCATAGTGATACCTGCGGCCAGGGTTCTCGCGGCCGAGTCCGCTATGTCCAGGGAGGCCTGTAAGGAGGTCCGAGCCACCTTCTTACCCTCCTCAACCAAGGCCCCAAACTCTTCCCTGGACTCTTGGGGAACCAATTCCGTGAACTTCCCCATAGAGTTCCAGGAATTAAAGTTGTAGCGGCTCAGGAGCGCCTGCTGGTTAGCCGCTCTAAGTTGCAGCCCTCCAGCTGAATAAACTTTACGGCCAAACAAATCGAGTCGCTTAGCCTCCTTTGATTTGGGCGCTGCAGCTTGTTGACCGTGGCGCTCCCTTGCATTCACTGATGACACCACCAGTGAACACGGCTGGGGATGGGTATACAAGTACTCGTAGTCTTTGGAAGGGACAAAGTACTTTCTTTCCACCCCTCTCGCTGTAGGTGGGATAGAGGCAGGGGTTTGCCATATCGTAGTTGCGTTCGCCTGGATCGTGCGGATCAGGGGCAACGCCACTCTTGATGGGACATCCGCCGCGAGGATATTTACAATGGGGTCCTGCACTTCCACTATCTCCTCCGTCTGTATGTCCATGTTACGGGCCATCCTACGTAACAGGTCCTGATGAGCCCGAAGGTCTATTGGGGGTGGACCTGTGCACGACGTGCCCGCCACTGCCTCATCCGGAGAGGAAGAGGAAGATGCCTCTGGTGGTAAGGGATCCAGGGGAGGATCCTGGTCTCCCTGTTCCTGGGTCGGAGCATCACCTGCCCTTGGGTCCGGGACGTCAGGTGGTGCAGATACAGAGGCCTCCATGCCCCCTGGAGGAGGGCGAGAGATGGTGGACTCTGGGGCCCTTGTATCAGAGTGACCCGAGTGAGAGGTTGTTGGAGCCCCTTGCGCCTGGTGGTATGCCCACGGGGTCCAGAACGACCAGTGAGATGGGCCATGGTCAGGGTCCTCTGCTCCCTCTTGCCAATGGCCTAAATCTTGCTCCCCGGTTTGCCCCTGAGGGGGGTATGCCGATCTTGACAAGTCCTCAGAGGAGTGAGACACCGATCTCGATGGCCATGGCGGTGCCGACTGCGCCGAGACGAATCCCGTGGGATACGGTGCCGTACGGTGCCGGTCTAGAGATGTTCTATCTCTACGCGGTGCCGGCGATCGGTGCCGAGATCGCGATCGGTGCCGATGACCTCGCCGGTGCCGGGAGTCGGACCTGGATCGAGACGATGATCTGGAGTAGGCCCGGTGCCGGGAGCAGCCTCTCGACGTCGAACGTCGATCGTACTGGTGCCGAGAACTACGTCTCGACGTTGATCGGTGCCGACGATCATAATGGTGCCGAGATGTAGAGTGGTGCCGCGATGATCTTGGCCGCGAGTACGACCGGTGCCGAGGTGATATCCGGCGCCGGGACTGCGAGCGGCGTGGGGACCTGCTTCGGGACCTGGACCGGTGCCGTGGTTCCAGCCCTTGCGATGGAGGGCGCATCAAGGCAGGTTTTCCCCTAGATTGGACCGGGCGAGTCAACGGTGCCGACGGTGCCGGTGGTTGGGGCGGTGCCGGCTCCGTGAGGGCGATCAAGTCTCTCGCCGTCGCGAAGGTCTCCGGTGTCATCGGGAGGCACTGTATCACCGCCAGTCTCGGTGGTGATTCTGTCTGCACCGGACTCAACGGCCTCGGAGCCGGAGTCGACGGTGCTGGAGGCACCTGTTTTCGGTGCTCCACAGGTGGACGCGGCTCTACCCCCGGCACCGGGGGAGCCGGCGTCTTCGGCACTGAGGTCCCCGCCTTATGGGATTTTTTATGTCCCGGGGATAATGAACGGCGCCGAGGCACTTGCTGTGAGTGCGGTGCCGATGAGGTCCGGTGCCGTGGAGGCTTGTCCGACGTGGTCGGCATGGTAGGTGCCGCCGGGGCACTGCGCACCGAGGTGCTAGGTGCCGGGGCCTGACGCGCCAATGGAGCGTCCGGGCTAAGTGCCGCCTCCATAAGGAGTTGCCGGAGTCGAAAGTCCCGCTCCTTCTTGGTCCTCGGTTTGAAGGCCTTACAGATCTTGCACTTATCTGTTTGATGGGACTCTCCCAGGCACTTCAGACACGAGTCGTGCGGATCGCTTGTTGGCATAGGCTTAGCGCAGGAGGCGCACTGTTTGAAGCCGGGAGCCTTGGGCATGAGCCCGGCCACGCGGCCGGGGAAAAAGGGGGAGACAACCCCCTGAATCCCCTTTAACTATATAACAACTATAAACAAGTGAATAACCAACTATATAACTATAAACAACTAGAACTATAACTATAACTGTGAATAACTGGATAAGCTAGGGAGAGTGGAGAACAGCTACGCCGCGCTCCACAGTTCCAACGACCGTCAGGGGCAGTAAGAAGGAACTGAGGGGGCGCCGGGTCGGCTGGGGTATATATTCAGCGCCATGAAGGCGCCACTCTAGGGGGCTCCACAGCCGACCCGCCGGTGTTGCTAGGGTAGAAAATTCTCCGACGATCGTGCACGCGGCGCACGCACACCTAATGGAATGGATATGAGCAAGCACTCGAAGAAGAACCTCCTCTTCTTCTTTGAGTGATGGTCCTTTGTATTCCACTGAGGGTGACAGACAAGCAGTACTTAAGCAAGAGGAGGGTGCAAGGATGAGGATGGCAGGGATGAGCGGCGAACAGCTATCCCAAATGAGGCATCAGTAGCCAAGTCTTATATCAGGGAACAACGTCTTGCAAACATGTGAACAGAGCTCCATGTGGCCACCTTCGTACGTCCTATAGAGACGCTACAGTCATGGCTTGGGCTCTCATTGAGTGCTCGGATACCTCCAAAGAAGCGGGGAGGTTAGAGAGCTTATAGCAGTGTAGACTGCATCCCAAAATCCATTTGGAAATTCTCTGGGTGGAGTCAGGTGGTGACTCCCTAGCAGAGCAGATAGATTCCCAAGGTGGGCACTAGTGCCAGGGTCCCCAATATGGCCAGTAGGAGGGGTCAACAGCTCATGGCGGCAGTCCCCATGGTATGAGGTACCAATGACTGAGCCAGGTGAGGCATTGGTTGGTTCTAGGGTTTTGTGGGTCTCCTGGGGTGTGGTTCCTCTCATGGTTCCGAGTCTCTTGAGGAGGAAAGGGAAGACTCATGTTCCAATGGCGATAACATCGTTGCTGATGGGAAGGTGCACATTGTGTATGGTGGGGGTGATAAACTCCATCCTGCCAGCAGGTCTCTGGAAGGCAACATACACTCTCTGGAAATAGAAAGTCCCAATGGGGGAGGGGATTCAGGATCTGGGGGAGAGAAAATGTCATGTGGTGTGGCCACGGATCTGGACCTCCCTGGTTTAATAGGCACCTTTCTGTTTGGGCCACAAGTGCCAGTGATGAGTATGGTATCTGGTGGTGGTCTACATTCACCAGTGCCAGAAGGTCTTGGTGTCTTATGAAGAGCTGGGGATGATGGTACTGATGAAGCGTGGTGTGCAGCTGGTGAAGCCCTATGTTTCATGGCTTTCTTATCATGTCTATAGGACTGGGGATGTATGACATCCTCCTGGGCTGAGTCGGTGGGTTTGCTCGTAGGCACGTCCAGTATCTTTGGAATGGACTTAGAGGAAGACTTAGCCCAATGCTTATGGGAGTGCTTCCTGATCTCCTAACTAAGCCCCACTTTGGGGTTTGTGAGGGTGGATCCTCTGGCACCGGAGTTGGACTTTACAGCAGGAGGCACACTTCTTGCTGATTCAGGATGATGTACAGGGGGGATTCCCCAGCCTGGATTTGATTGAGGCCTCATGGCCATTTCCATGGGGTACTTACGGAGGTGAAAAGAGAACGGTTACTTACCTTCTGTAACTGTTGTTCTTCGAGATGTGTTGTTCACGTCCATTACACATTAGGTGTGCGCGCGCTGCGTGCACGGACGTCGGAAACTTTTTCCCTTAGCGGCTCCCGTCGGGCCGGCGGGGCCCCCACCTTCCCGCCAGAGCGGCGCCCCGCTCCAGGGTATATATATCCCTGCCGACCCGACCCCTCCGGTTCCTTCTTGCCGGAGACTCCGACAGAGGGGAAGGAGGGTGGGAAGTGTAATGGACGTGAACAACACATCTCGAAGAACAACAGTTACAGAAGGTAAGTAACCGTTCTTTCTTCTTCGAGTGATTGTTCACGTCCATTACACATTAGGTGATTCCCAAGCTTACCATTGGAGGTGGGTAGGAGTCAAGGTACAACTGACTGTAACACAGCCCGGCCGACCATCGCGTCCTCTCTGGTCTGATGATGGATAGCGTAATGGGCTGTGAACGTGTGTATGGACGACCAGGTGGCTGCCTTACAGATCTCCTGGATCGGGACCTGCGCCAAGTAAGCCATTGAGGACGCTTGGGCTCTAGTCGAATGGGCCCAGATCTCCGGGGCCGGAACATTGGCGAGCTCATAACAAGTGCGTATGCAATGCACAATCCATGCCGACAAGCGCTGTGTCGAGATAGGCAAGCCTTTCATACGTTCCGCAATCGCAATGAACAGCTGGGGTGTTCTGCGGAACGACCTGGTCCGCTCCAGGTAAAAAGCCAACGCCCTTCGGACATCCAGGGTATGTAGGCTGCGGTGGTGAGGATCCGTATGGGGTTTTGGGAAAAACACCGGGAGGCAAATGTCTTGCCCCATGTGAAACTGTGACACTACCTTTGGGAGGAATTTGGGGTGCGGCCTAAGTTGCACCTTATCTTTATGGAACACCGTATAGGGTGGTTCCGACGAGAGGGCCCTCAATTCCGATACCCTTCTGGCCGACGTGATGGCCACGAGAAACGCCACCTTCCACGAGAGGTGCGTGAGGGAGCAAGTGGCCAGGGGCTCAAAGGGAGGACTCATGAGTCTATTTAGGACTAGGTTCAGAGACCACGTCGGAACCGGCGGGCGTGAGTAGGGAAACACCCTTTCCAGCCCCTTGAGGAATCGGGCCACTGTGGGGTTGGAGAATACTGACACTCCCAACTCTCCTGGATGGAAAGCCGAAATAGCGGCTAAGTGAACTCTAATAGAGGCGGGCGCAAGCCCTTGATTCTTGAGGTGCAGTAAATAGTCCAAGATGGACGGAACCGAGGCCTGTAAAGGCTGTACGCGTTGAGGCTCACACCAGTGGGAGAACCTTTTCCACTTCGCCAGGTATGTCGCCCTTGTAGAGGGCTTCCTACTATTAAGGAGGATTTGCTGAACCTGGTGAGAGCACCTGTGTTCTGCATCGTCCAGCCAGAGAGATACCATGCCGTGAGATGAAGCGAAGACAGGTTCGGGTGGAGTAGGCGACCTTTGTCTTGCGTGACTAGGTCGCGATGGAGGGGAAGGGTGATTGGATCGGCTACGGACAGTTCCAGCAGGGACGTGAACCAATGCTGGCGAGGCCAGGCCGGGGCAATAAGTATGATCGTTGCCCTGTCCCTGCGGGTCTTGAGAAGAACCTTGTGTATAAGTGGAAATGGAGGGAAGGCATATTTTAGGCTCCCTCCCCATGGGATCAAGAAAGCATCCGCTAATGATCCCGGGCTGAGGTTCTGGAACGAGCAGAACTGAGGGCATTGGCTGTTGTCCCTGGTGGCGAATAGATCCACCCGGGGAAACCCCCACTTTCGGAAGATCGAATGCAGGACGTCTCCTCTCAGTGTCCATTCGTGCATTCGATAGGATCGGCTGAGGCGGTCTGCTAAGCCGTTCTGAATTCTCGGAAGATACGTCGCGATGAGGTGTATCGCATGGGCTATACAGAAGTTCCATAATTGGAGTGCCTCGCGACAGAGGGGAGAAGACCGGGACCCGCCCTGCTTGTTTATATAGAACATGGCGGTAGTGTTGTCCGTCAGGACTGCCACGCTGTGACCTTTTAGGAAGGCGTGGAAGGTCTGGCAGGCGAGGCGAACCGCTCTTAGCTCCTTCAGATTGATGTGGAGCAGCTTGTCCTCTCCGGACCACAGCCCTTGGGTCCGCAGTTCCCCCAGGTGCGCCCCCCAGCCCGTGTCTGATGCGTCTGTCACTAACGTCAGAGTGGGTTGTGGGGTAGCAAAGGGGATCCCTTCGCATACCTGCTGGCGATCGAGCCACCAGCGTAGCGAGCTGAGCACCTGGTTCGGGATCGTGACTACTTGATCCAATGGGTCTCTGTTGGGGCGATGCGTGTGGGCGAACCACAACTGTAAAGGCCGGAGTCTCAGCCGGGCATGTCTGGCCACGTGCGTGCAAGCTGCCATATGCCCCAGGAGCTGCATGCAACACCTTGCCGTTGTCGTGGGAAATTTTTGGACCGAGCTTACGGCCCCGTGAATTGACATGAACCGTGCCTCTGGTAAACTCGCTCGCGCGGTTACCGAGTCCAGGGTAGCACCTATGAAGTCCAGCCTCTGTGTGGGGACTAATGTGGATTTCGGCACGTTGACCCGGAGGCCGAGCTTGTCGAACGTCTGCAAGGCCAGCGTCACGTGAGATCGGACCTCGGCCTCCGACCTGCCCGCGAGTAGCCAATCGTCCAGGTACGGGAACACACGCATCCTTCTTTTTCGAAGGAAGGCTGCTACCACGGACATGCACTTTGTAAACACCCGTGGAGCTGACGCCAGGCCGAAGGGCAGGACAGTAAATTGGAAATGGCGCTGTCCGACGACGAAGCGCAGAAAACGCCTGTGGGCCGGATTGATTGCGATGTGAAAATAGGCATCTTTCATATCGAGGGCAGCATACCAATCCCCCGGATCCAGGGATGGGATAATAGTTCCAAGGGAGACCATACGGAAGCGCGCTTTGATCAGAAACCTGTTTAGATCGCGCAGGTCCAAGATAGGACGGAGGCCCCCTTTCGCCTTGGGGATCAGGAAGTATCTGGAATAGAATCCTTTTCCCCTTAGGTCCAGAGGGACCTCTTCTACTGCTCCTGCAGCGAGAAGGGTCTGTACCTCCTGTATGAGGAGTTGCTCGTGAGAAGGGTCCCTGAAGAGGGACGGGGAAGGGGGATGGCAGGGAGGGGGCGAGGAAAACTGGAGGGTATAGCCCGCCTTCACTGTGCGCAGGACCCAGCGGTCCGATGTTATGCGCGACCAGGCCCGGTAGAATTGGGACAGACGGTCCTTGAAACCCAAAGGAGGATCCGGTATATGAAGTGGTACGCTGTCCTCGGGCGTAGCTTCAAAAGCCTGGTTTATTTCCCGGCTGCGGCTTGCCCTGGCCGTGATTCTGGCCCTGGTTAGGCATATTGTTACGTCTCCGCCTGTTATCCCTGCCTCGACGGCGGTAAGGCTCGTGTCGGGGCCGAGGGTGGTAATGCCTTTGCGGCGGCTGGGGCTTGAAGGGCTTACGCTGCGTTACCGGCGTGTACATACCCAACGACTTAAGGGTTGCTCGTGAGTCCTTAAGGCTATGCAGCCTGGCGTCCGTCTGGTCGGAAAACAAGCCCGAACCTTCAAACGGGAGGTCCTGCAGCGTGGTTTGCACCTCCGGCGGGAGACCTGAAGCCTGCAACCACGCCGAACGCCTCATCACGACTCCCGACGCGATTGTTCTAGCCGCAGCGTCGGCTGAGTCCAGTGCGGCCTGTAAAGAGGTCTTGGCCACTGCCATTCCCTCGTCCACCAGGGCCGTGAACTCCGGATGCGCGTCAGGTGGTAGGGAGTCCTTGAACTTGGCGACTGATGCCCAAGAGTTAAAATTATGCCTGTTTAGGATCGCCTGTTGATTGGCGATCCTCAGTTGCAGGCCCCCCGATGAATAGACTTTCCTCCCAAATAGGTCCAATCTCTTAGCTTCCTTGCCCTTGGGGGCAGGAGCTTGCTGGCCATGTCGCTCCCTTTCGTTGACCGCCGAGACCACCAGCGAACAGGGGGACGGATGTAGAAAGAGGAAGTCAAACCCTCTAGATGGGGCGAAGTATTTCCTCTCCACTCCCCTTGCAGTTGGCGCACTGGAGGCCGGTGTTTGCCACACCGTCTTATAGTTGGACTGTACTGTCCGTATGGTCGGGAGAGCGACTCTGGAGGGGCCCTCTGGGCTCAGGATATCGACCATGGGGTCGTCCTGCTCTATGGTCTCCTCCGCTTGCAAGCCCAGATTGAGGGCTACCCGGCGAAGCAGGTCTTGGTGTGCCCGATGGTCAATCGGGGGAGGGCCGGACACCAGTGTGCCCGCTACCGCCTCATCTGGCGAGGAGGAAGAGGTCGGGGCCTTCTGCCCATCCTCATTGTCCTGCAATCCGGCATCAGCCAATTGCTCCTCTGCGGCCTGACTCACCGCGTGGGATTGGGACGGTACCGTACTCGGTGCCGAGTCCACTCCTTCCCGCTCCGGTGGTCTAGAGACCGTTGCCTCCCTATACGATGGCGTACGGTGCCGCGGGGAGCGGGATCGGTACCGGGATGGCCCGGATCTCGAGGCTCCCGATGGGGGCTCTTGTTGGTGGTAGGCCCAGGGTGTTCAGAATGGCCATTGGCTCGGCTGGCCCCATTGTGACTGACCGTAGTCCCTGCTGGCTTGTGACCTACGGGCATACCCGCCGTATCGGTCTGAGTCAGTCCCCGAGACCACGGACGGTGACCTGGAAGGCCACGGTGGGGCCGTGGGACGGTGCCGGTCCGGTCTTGGGGAGTAGCGCCTCCGCGACCAGGACCTGGAATGGCGCCTCGTCGACCTGGACCTGGAACGGTACCGGTGATCGCGGGACCGGGAACGGCTACGGCTGGTCGGCCTCGGGTAGCGAGCCGCCGATGCTTCGCGGT
This sequence comes from Malaclemys terrapin pileata, assembly GCF_027887155.1. Classification (NCBI taxonomy): domain Eukaryota; kingdom Metazoa; phylum Chordata; order Testudines; family Emydidae; genus Malaclemys; species Malaclemys terrapin. The sequence continues at coordinate 134,463,136 of NC_071505.1, forward strand.
GCCGACTCGTGCTCGGTTGCTGAGTCGGTGCCGGCCGTTTGTTGAAGCCCGACTGCTGCGGTGCTTCTTGCGCCGATGGCAACCGGGAGTCCACCGAGGCGGAGCTCAACCGGGACCGGTCCCTGGAACGGTGCCGAGACGGCGACCGTGGTGGGCGCACCATCGCCGGCTTGCCTCTGCGTGGCAGCATAGGCGGGGCGCCTTCAGCGCGTGCCGGGGCCTCGATGGACAAGGCAATGAGGTCCTTAGCTGCCTCAAACGTGTCTGGAGTGGAGGGCTGTTCCACCAGTTCCTCCAGCCCTGCATCCTCGCTCGACGCGCTCATCCCGGGGCTCGACGGGCCCTTCGGCGCCGGAGCCACTACCGGGGTCCGTGATGAGGCCGTGTCGGCCTTAGGGGCACTCGAGGTCTTTACCGGTGCCACCTTCTTGTGCGGGGAGCGACCTCGGGCCTTAGGTTGGCCCTTCACTTTTGCCGGCGAAGACGATCGGCATCGTGCACTTCCCCGCTGGGTCGGTGCCGCGGTCTTCTGGTGACCCGCCGGCGCCGGTTCCCGCACCGAAGCCGGTGCGCTCCGCACGGAGGCAGACGGTGCCGTCGAAGTGGAGGACTGTAACGCCGTCTCCATGAGCAGCTGCTTAAGGCGAAAGTCCCTCTCTTTTTTAGTTCTGGGCTTAAAGGCCTTGCAGATTTTGCAGCGCTCCTTCTGGTGAGCCTCCCCCAGGCAACGAAGACACGAAGCGTGGGGGTCGTTCAATGGCATAGGCCTGCGGCACGTGGCACAGGCCTTAAAACCTTGGGCGTGTGGCATAACCCACCGCCCGGGGCCGGTGCCGGGGCTGAACAAACAACCCCAGCAGGAACTTTAAGTACTCTAATGAGCCGTTAACTACTGGTTAAACACTACACAACTATACTGATAACTGCTAGATAACTCTAATGTGCTAAGGGACACTCTCAGACGAGAGACAGAGTTGTTCCAACGCCGCCACGGACGGTAAGAAGGAACTGGAGGGGTCGGGTCGGCAGGGATATATATACCCTGGAGCGGGGCGCCGCTCTGGCGGGAAGGTGGGGGCCCCGCCGGCCCGACGGGAGCCGCTAAGGGAAAAAGTTTCCGACGTCCGTGCACGCGGCGCGCGCACACCTAATGTGTAATGGACGTGAACAATCACTCGAAGAAGAACCTGTCCTTCTCGGGTGCGGCTTGGGAAGGACTGACAAATACTGTACCAATCTGCAATGTGAGCCTGTCCCAAGCAGTAGAGGCAGTGTTGGGGGTCATCACTGATGGAGAAGGATTGCGGACAGGAGGTGCAGAGTTTGAAGCCTGGAGTTCTGGGCACAGTCAGGTACCCAAATAGCATATGGGGGAGAATGGAGGGGACCCCTGTAGCCTAATCTATTTCTAAAACTATTAAAACGATCAAAACTACAAACTATTTACAGCTAACACTATTGTTTTTCAGAAACGACATCAGAGCTGAAGACACTACGTTTCTGACCTGGACCACGCGGCAATGAGAAGGAACTGAAGAGGCAGTCGGTCCACCCTGCGGTTGGGAGCATGAGGTGAACTGAGGCACATGCGTGAACCAACAGACACGGCTTTCAAATTCTCTGACTCTGGGTGCATGGTGCACATGTGTAACCCACAGTGGAATACAATAGGGACCATTACTTGAAGAAGAAACAGACTTTCTTGGTCCTCTAGTCACGAACTGTTTAATGCCTTCAACCAAAAAATAAAATCTATCTCAAAGGCTATTTCAATTTTATTCCAGCAAGATGGCTTCTTAGAGTTCCTAACACATGATAAAAATCAGGTATAACATTAATATTAGTTATATAGCTTCCCCTAACATTGATCTAAGTTATGCAACTTCATCTATGTGAATAATGTAGCTGAAGTCGACATACTTAGATCTACTCACCGCGCTGAGTCGACTGCCGCTGCTCCCCGTCAACTCTGCCTGCGCCTCTTGTGGTGGTGGAGTACAGGAGTTGATGGGAGAGTGCTCGGGGGTCGATTTATCGCATCTAGACTAGACGCGATAAATCGATCGCTGCCCGCCAATCTGGCAGGTAGTGTAGACATATCCTATGACTCATCTGAAAGTCCTCCAGCATCCAATACCCCTTATAGTTATCCTGTTGTACTGCTACAGTACTGATGCAGAATTAAGAAAACTTGCTGCGGAATCACTAACATCCCGAAGCACCCAGAGTTTTCCCTGCAGGGCTCCAATCCAAATACTGACCCAGCTTGGCTTGAAAGTCCTGATGAGACCACAGCCAAAGTGGCTGTAACTGCAGGATGCCTCCCATCCCCAACACCTGGGTTTAAGTGATTCAGGAGCTTGGGGAAGGGGAAAAAAAAATAAAAGGAACTTACGTAACAAATGGCTGCGAGCTCCTGTCGGGTATGGGCCTTTTCTACTAGCCCTTGTGCCTTGCCTGGGCTAACTCCATGATCATAGACAGTAAATTTTGTTCCCATAAGGTTGGACCTAGAATCAGGAAACAGAGTCAGTGAGATGTTCTATGTGACATAATTAGACTGTGTCAGCCTCTCTTGACATTCCCATCTGGGGTTTCCCATCAGCAGCGCAATAAACAGCTCTAAAGAAAGTATCTGTTACACTGAGCCCCTAACTTGACCTGGAAAAATGTCAAGCCAGGACTCCTCACATAAATGGCCACAGTCACCTCTCTGAAAGAGATACTGGTACCAAAGGGACAGCCAGGGGTGAACCAAGAGAGGGTGAGGTCACACTCCCCATGGAGTTGCACTTGATTGCTGCCCTTGGCTCTGACTCTGCAAGCCAGGAACTCCAACCTCTCTTGCAGTACATGAACACAGAGACTGTGCACTGGTCGATGGCTTTTATCTGTGACTCTCACCTGAGTTTTCCAATGAAACTTTCCCCTTCCCGGGATAAATCTGTTGGGTCAATTGAAATGAGATAATTGGATGTTTTGCTCTTTTTCCGTTTTCTTCCTGCAAGAAGGAACGTCTGGAAACACAAAACTTTGGTCATGACAGGAAGCTCTGGAAGAGCCCAGAGGCACAGCACTACTTTCGACCTCCATCCCACTGTCCCTATCACCATTCCCCTGCCCATTAATTCCCACCCACTTTGGCAGACCCCTTCTTGCTAGCCCTATGCCACTTCCATACCACTGACCTTTCTCTTCAGCCCATGAGCAAACAGCCCCATATCTCAGCTCTCTTTAGCCCACCCAATGGCTCAGGTTTTAAGCACCTTTCCTTCCTAAATTTTACCAGATACTCATCCCTCCGCTCTTCTTTTACTCCTGCTTTAGCTCACCTTCTTTATACTATTGCTTCCACACCTCCCAATTGCTGCCTTCGTACCCTGCCCAGATAGAGATGTGCACCCCTCCTACTTTTCACAAGCTTTCTCCTTTCAGCTCCAGGTTCCTTTCCCATTTAAGCACTGCTCCACAACACACCCAAAGGTTTTGTACTAGAAGTTCAGTAGCCCAGGGCAGGGCCGGCTCTAGGCACCAGCGTTCCAAAAATGTGCTTGGGGCAGCAAAAAACCTGGAGCCGGCCCTAGCCCAGGGCTGGAGACTGTGTGCTAGTCCCAATACCTTTCTGTTGTCGTCCCTTTCCAGGTGCATATAGTAGGTGGGGAAGAGGCCTCGGTCCATTCCTTTCTTATCTCTAGTGATTCGACACTTCACTGTAATGCCACGGGGAGCAGGGCGTAATGCAAACTCCTCCAAGTTCTCCACTTCTCCCAGCTGTGCATCTGTCTCTGGGGATGCAGTGCAGGAAGCACCTGTGTCCTGTGAGAAGACCTATCCCATTAGCAAAGTGAAATCAGGTCAGAGGCCCTAGTAACCCAAGAGAAGAATGGCCTGTTGGGTAGGAGGCTCCCATATCACAAGAGGAAAATGCTCGGTTGGGGAAGGGATGCTGGATCAGAGATCTCTGTGTTTCAAATGCTCCATTGAGAAGAAGAAATCAGGACAGAAGTTTCTTCTACCCTGGGAGAAGAATACCCCTTTAAGGCAGGAGAAGCTGGGCTAGAGTCCCCAGTAACTAGAGGGTAGAATGGCTTGCTAGGGAGGGGGATGCAGGGTGTTCTATTCAAAGGGAGGAATGTCCCTTTTAGTGTAGTATTCATCACTAAGCTAAACTTGAAATGTATTGTAAAAAAAAAAAAGACAGGATGAGGAATAGCACTTTCTGATCAGTCTGGATCCTGGAGTGGGACAGGCTGGGGAAAACCACGGTATGATGGTACGGCTAAAACCAACAGTGTGTCTATGCTTGCTCAGACTGTATCTAGAGTGGAATTAACTCTCCCCATAGCAGGAGTGAGCACTAGAGGAACAGTGACAACAGTCAAGATGCAGAATATCAACAAAGAGACACAGATGGCAGTGGAAGCTAGTGGAGGACTGGATATGAGGTACAGAAGCCAACACCCTGGCTTCCCTCTGGATTCAGGTCTGAGCACACTAGCTACAGGCTAGGGGCTGGAACTAGCATGTTTTAACACTGAGGTACTGTAACTGGGGGTCAGCCACTCTAATGGTTAGAGCTTGGGGCCAGCCAGCCCTGTTCATTAATGAGGTGCAGCTGAGGAGGAGGGGAAATCACGTGTTCCCTACAGCCAGGCTGTCAGTAAGGAAGGAGAAGTAGGGGAGCAGGAGCATCCAGGAGTTCCCTGGAAGAGGCTGCCAGAGTCCCCTAAAAGGAGAGGCTGAGGGAATCTGCTGGGGGGGGAAGGGACGCAAGGAGGAAAGTCCTGGGAGACAGTGCTCAGCCAAAAGAGCAAGGAAGAATCCTGCAGTAAGTCCTGAAGCAGAAGTGACAGAGAGGCAAAAGAGGAAAAGTCCCTTAGGTGGAATGAGGACTGTTTCTGTTAATTTTTTTTGCTTATGTCTGGAAAATAAAACTGTGCCTGGAAAAAGACTTGGTTGTGGGAGTGAGTCCTTTGTGGTCTGGACGCAAGCCAGCACCTTACACATGGGCACTAGAAAGCATGGGTCTGATTCTCATTGAGAACACTGTTTTCATGATACTTACTGTAGCAGATTTCTGGCTGGTTGCGGAACTAGGCCTCTCAGATTCAGAATATGGTGAATGTGATCTTGACCTCTTTCCAGCTTCTTCCTCCTCTTCAGTGTCCTCATCGAAATTCAAACTGCCTGAGATCCCTGTCAGAATGCAGGACTAGGTAACCTCTAATGGAAGGTGTCACAAATGCACGGCATCACCAATTCACATGTCCCTCAATTACCTTCCCTGCTCCTAGCCTCACTTTAACCCACAACATACCTGCAATGACTATTTACATGGAAAAGTAATATTAGGGTAGTAATGATTCCCTTTCAACTGTCTTTAATGCACTAAAGATAAAATGTTCAAATGGGGCGACTTAAAGCTAGGCACCTAAATCCATATTTCCACATCTCTGAAAATCAGACCATTTATTCGGGTACCGAAATAGGAATTCAGTAGCCTAATTTCAGGTACTTATGTTATATAAATTTATTTTTACATATTTCTCTGATGCTCCTTGCTGTAGTTTGTGAGACTGAGTATCTCACAAACATTATGTTATTATGAATTAATCCTTATGTTCCTAGTGTGAGTTTTCCTCTTGTGGGATATTGCTTTCTGAGCCTTGAAATCCATATTACTAGTGACACTTTAGTGAAATGAATAAAAAGCTGTCTGGCTTTTATTAATACATACACATGATATACCATACTGCTTAGTTTATACGTTCATTCAGTTAAATATGCCCACGTGTAACAAAAGCTGCTCGCACAATTTTCATTTGGATAGAAGGTTTGGATAGAACTCTTGTAAATGGTTTTCCTGATGAATATGGTATTCTGAAAAGACCTTAGGAAGAAAACAAGGATTGGGATGTAGTGTGACCATGTCTATAAAGAAGGCAGTGAATGGTGTCTACTATGAGCACACTGAGTTCTTCTATTCCTCTATCCCAAGTGATAGCCTGGGAGAGGTGGAGGAGAGAACAGGGAGACATTGGTTTAAAGGCACTGAGAAAATTAAGGTCCCATGGAGGAGTGGGGTTCTGTATGAGGGGGGAAACAAGTTGTGTAAGCCTTTAAGTAATCCAGCCATGGTAGGATGGGCAAAAACTGAGACCTATTTCTGATGCCCATTGAGGGCTTCTAAGTGCCTTGGAGGTTGCTGAGTGACCCCTGAGAAGCCAGTCATCCAACTGTGGGAATATTGTGATACCCCACTGACATACGTGGGCCGCTATTGCTGAATGGACCTTCGTAAAGACACTCAGGGCCTATTACAAAACATAGGAAACGCTTGTGGGAGGAGTGGATACCTACATGAAAGCAGGTGTCCTGGAGGTCGAGAGCAATGAGCCAGTTTCTCAGATCTAGGGATGTAATTATGGTGGCTAGCGTCACTATCCTGAAGCATTATGAAATGACATAGGTATTCAAATGTCTGAGATCAAGGATCAGTCTCCACCCTCTACGCCTTTTGGGGACTATGAAATAGCTGGACTAGAACCCTCTTCTGATAAATTCAAGGGAAAGTGGCTTGATTGCCCCCAAGAGCAGGAAAGATTGGATCTCCTGCTTTAAGAGCTCCTCATGAAAGAGGTCCCTGAAAAGAGACAGGGAAGGGAGGTGGGTGGTGGTGGTGGTGGTGGTGGTGTATGCAATATTCCATGTCACCCACCTCTAATATCCATTTGTCTGAAGTGATGTGCTTCCAGGCAGGTAGGAAGTAGAAAATATTCAATCACTGAAAGTGGGTGGAATGGTAGAATTGTACAGCAGAGGATCTGGAGAAACAGGATGTGCGATCCTCTTGACCAATCTGTCAAAACTTTCTCTTAGAAGAGGGTGCAGCTTGGGTGGTTGTAGGGGGCGAGGGAGTTGTCCTCTTTAGTGAGGTTTGGATCTCCTCCTCAAAGGCTCCGAAGGTCTAAGAAAGCCTGGTGTGGGTGCTACTTGAACAGTCTGGAATGCTGTGCAGCTTGAGACCTGCTCAAGTGTCTTTTGTTGCAGGCATATAAATTCCCAGTGACCACAGCATTGCCCTTGAATCTTTAAGGATGTGAAGTGAAGAGCTTGAGCCCTTCAGAGAGAAGGTCTTCAGTGGTATTCTGCTCCTCTTTCAGGAGTCCAGAAGGCTGAAGCCAAGATGCTCTTTGCATATCCACAGTAGTAGCCAGGGATCTAGAAGCTGCGTCAGCGGCATCGAGAGCGGCCTGCAAGGAGGCTTTCATGATTAACTGACCCTCAGAGATGAAGGACTGAAATTGGTTTTTTTAGTCTCGTGGCAGGCATTCAGTAAAGTGTGGTGAACTTGGAATAACCGTTAAATAATAATTTCACTGTCAAGGCCTGGTAGTTTGCAATTCAAAATAGAAGAGCTGCTGATGAATAGCTCTTTCTGCCCAAAAGGTCTATTTGTTTGGCCTCTTTATCCAAAGGAGAGGGTCTGGAGTGAGCTTGATGGTTTCCTTCATTAGCCACGTCCACCACCAGGGAATTAGGGGTGGGATGGGAGAAGTACTCCATTCCCTTACCTGTAATAAAACACATTTTATTTCCCCGCTTGGGTGGAATAGTGGCAGGTATTTGCCATAAAGTACATGAAGGCAATAACAGTGCCTCATTAATTGGTAGGGCAATTTTTCCCTGAGGGGATGATATTTAAAATGTCCATCAAGGAATGTTGAGACTCCTGGGCCTCTTCTAGCAGGATCTGGAGGGATTCCATCAGGTGTTTCATTAGCTCCTGGAAAGCCCTAAAGTCATCAGCAGAAGAGGGCAATGGTGGCATTACAACCTCATCTGGGGAGGAGGAGGAGGACTTGGCTGATAAGGGTGAGCTTTCCTCCATCTGTGGCTCTTGCTCCTCTTGTACCGATGGGGAATATGGCACCGAAGGATGGTCTGTCAATGCCTGTGAATGATGCGGTACTGGTGGGTGTTGGGGTTTCTTTCTGGCTGGTACCCTCCAAAACTGTTCCATAAAATGCCCCCAGGGGTTCCAGTAAGCCCACTCAGGAGGGGGATAGGTGAGGGGTCCCCAGGGATATTCATATCCCAAAGGTCTAGGGTATCTGGTGGGCTCCACAACGTCCTCTTCAGTAAATGGACTCAAGAAGGGTGTGACAGTTCCAAGGTAGAACCCTTTACAGAGACCTCAGAGTCAGAAATATCATCCCCTGGGCTAAAGGGGGTGGGTGCCCTGAGGCATTGTTGCTGGTACCAAGTGTTGGAAATCAAGTTGCAGCTGTCAGTGCAGTACCCAAGAGAGAGATCTAGTAGAGCTCCTTAGTAAGGGAGATCCTGTTTTATCCAAAATGAGAAGATCTTCCAGGGAGAAGCATCTCGAGGGTGGTCGAGAGCTATGATAGCTGGAGCTGGGATGTGGATCGGTGCCAAGGAGGAATTGGTGCATGCAGTACTGGCGAAGTTGACGGAGCAGTTTCTTTGACATTGGATGGTACCGGAGTGCAGGTAGAAGCCCTGTGTACATCAAGGTGCTGAGCGGTACTGGATGGTACTGATGTAGGAGCCACTCTGTGCATGGAAGACTTTTCTGCACATGACTTCTTATGTGGTACTGTAGTGGGGCAGTTGCCCCACTTTGGCAGACAAAGGATTAATAGCAGCTCTTGGAGTGGCTCCACAGAACCTGGCCAATCATAGAAGGCTTAGAAGTAGCCAATCAGGGCCAGGCTGGGCCCTATATAAAGGCTGCAAAGCAGAAGAGATATGAGTCTCTCCCTGACAAGCAATGGGAGAGGACTGGCTCCCAGGGCTAGCACCTTAGAACAGCACTGGGCAGGCTCAGGGCAGCAGAGGGAAAGCTCCAGCCTGATACCTGCCAGGCTGCAGCCCCTGTTAAAAAAGGGGCCGAGAAAGTGCAAGGGCCAAAAGGGAAGTGGCCCAGGGAGCATGAGCAGTAGAGGGGAAAGAAGGAGGGCAGGACATGGCTGCTGCCAGAGGGTCCCTGAGCTGGGACCCAGAGTAGTGGGTGGGCCTGGGTCCCCCCACCTCCCTTCCACTGCACCTGGCCGTGGAGGAGCATGGCCCAATACAGACTGTGGCTTGCCCCTGCAGCAAGGGGCTAGACTTTGGAGCTGCAGTTGGCCACAAAGGCAGGTGCAGACTGAGGACTGTGGATACCCCCGGAAGGGGAGAAAACCAAGTGGGGCACAGCTGGAGGGCTGTGTCCAGAAGAGGACGCCGCAAGCCAGGGAGCAATGCAGGTCCCAGACAGCACTGCAGAGCAGAACAACGGGTGAGACACCACCTGCAGAGGGTGCTCCATTAGCTGGACAGAGCTAATTCCTGGAGCAACCAGCAGGAGGTGCCACAGTGGTGAGTGTGCAACCTGTTACAGGTACCAATGCTTTGGTACTGATTTCAGTCTGAGACTCCAAGTGAAATTGGTACCAAGGTGTCAGTACCATATAAGAAGAGGGGTGGGTTACCCCTTAGGGGACTCAAAGTCTCCCAGGACTGAGATTTATGGGGTGACCTACCACTCTTCTTTGTTTCCCTGGTAAGAGTCTTAGAAGTCGCTGTCTCTGGGGTGCTGCCAAGGTTTCAGCAGTCACCTGAGCTGTCTGAGATGCTGAGGCTGATGTGCAAGGGGGGAAGCAGACCCCTCAGAAGCTAAGGAGTGTTCCATTAAGCAAGGTTCAACATAGCCTCTGTCTTTTCTACACCTGCCTTTAAACCCTGAGCAGACCTTGCCCTTGATGGGAAGTGAGTCTCTCCGAGACACCACAGAAAACTAGAATTCCTGTTGCGTGGGCAGGGCTTAAACTACACTGTCTTTGGCATAATCTGGTGCTAATGCACTAAACCAAAAGCCCTGAAGCAGGGAGGGAAGAGATCTCCCTTTTGAAACCACAACTGTTCTGAAATTAAATAAAAATAACAAAACAATAAACTAAGTAAATAACTAAATAGAAAAAAAATTCACAGTAAGTGAGAAAGGTGGGAAGCTGTAGAACAGCAGACACTAACGCTATGTCTACATTACCACCGGATCAACACTCCAGCAATCGATGCACCGGGGGTCGATTTAGCAGATCTAATGAAGACCCGCCAAATCGACCGCAGATCGCTCTCAGGTCGACCCTGGTAGTCCACCCTGAACGAGAAGAGTAAGGTAAGTTGACAGGAGACACTCTCCCATCGACCCAGCGCGGTGCAGACACCGAAGTAAGCCGACCTAAGCTATGTTAACTCCAGCTACGTTATTCAAGTAGCTGGAGTTGTGTAATTTAGGTCGACATACCACAGTAGTGTAGACATCACCCAAGTTTTGCTCCGTCTCAAGCCACAGATGGGTTGAGAGATAAATGAGTGACAGTGGGTCTGCACCTCCCTACATGACCTCATATGGGAGCATGAGGAGCTGTTGTGTAGGCTCAGGCCTGCAGATGCTGCTTTACGGTCTCCAGTCAAAAGTGCACAGCACCCACAGGGCATATACTTGAACAAGAACTGTGAAGGAACTTCTGTGAGCTTCCTGGGATTTATACTTGGGGTCACACCACTTTATTTTATGATCCTATCTGATTTTTTCTGGTAAGTAGGGTTAGGAGTGGGAAAGCACAGGAAGTGCTGTAGTACATGGTTTTGTTGATCCTGTAAATTGCATTCTTCTCTACAAATCAATATTAAACCAATGTCCCAGTATGGTATTGCACATACAGGGCATTGCTGGAGGTGCTGTGTTTTGGAGGAGATATAAAGCTAAGTTCTGGACTACTTGTCAATAAACATCCCAAGGCATATTTTGAAAGAGGAAAGGCGTTAACCCTGGCGTTCTGGCCAAATTCTAATCTGAGTACTTACATTCTGCCTCCCTAAATTTCCCATGTAATTTCAATCAGTTATTCTCTTGCACTTCCTGTCCTTACTCTTGTGTAATGTTGCTGTTCATGGATAAACAACTGTTGCTTCTGAGTGGTGGATGACACGATCCTTACAAATTACTGCATAACTCATAAGTTAAGTCCTTTGGGAACCTTTTAGATGACAGGCACTGCAAGGTAATGTAAACTGATACTCAAACGACTTGGTATTCATTTTTATTTCACTCTAAAATGTTTAGACAGCACGCAACTAACAGACTTCCTGCAGTACTGGCATGGATGTGATACACTTGGCAGACGTGAACACTCTGATGAGAAACTGCTCAACAGGACACAGTATTTGACAATAAACCTTTACGCATATTTTCTATAACAGCTGTTTGGGATATCCTCTGAATCAGGAAGAGCACCTTTCCTGCAGGTCTCCTGAGGAGTTAAGTAATTACTGCATTGTTGGCTGTGGAGGTTTCCAATACTTAAGAACTATATTGTGTTGTAACAATATTAATACAGATAGGTACATGGAATAAAAATGTCCTGGACTCTGGCAAAACCAAGAGAGGCAATTTGTGACAAATTCCATTGGAAAGACCAGAAATTATACGGAATTTCTGTAATCTTTTAAAACGTGATAGATATATACCAGTTCGTATTAGCATTTTAGACAAGGGAATGACTCATCCGCCAATGTATGTTCTAGAAATTGCTGGCTGCCTTTGTGTATGGAAACTCACAAGCACACTTGTATTGTGAGAGGATTCCTCATAATTTTTAGTTTTCTAATGAAATAAAAAATATAAACTGGGAAAACCTGACAGAGACCCCGTCCAAACCCTGCATATAGCCAACTCTCACCTCGTTTCTGTAGGATTTCTTGCAGATCTGGCTTGGCAGCTGTATCTATCAGGGTCTCCTCATCATTGTCTTGATCTGCATCATCTTCTGTTGTGGAAGATCCTACGGAGAGGATTTGGAGTTTGGTCCCTAAGTCTTGGACTTCTGGCTTCAGGAAGGCAGCTGGGCCATCAATGCCTGCAGGCAAAAGTGAAACAGAATGGAGAAATATCACTGCTTTTGTAACTGACTGCGTTAAGCATCACAAGAAGGCATCTCATTTCACCTCTCCCTGCTCAAACACCCTTTCAGAAAACTGATGCATCTGAGTGCCCAGACATTTTCCAAAAGGGGGGGGAAAAAGGCTGTCTTCCCAAAAAAGCACTTTACAGGATTATGAGTCAGGAGATCTAGATTCTAAATCTGGCTCTGACAGACTTCCCGTGTTACCTAGGGAAAGTCATGTTAACCTCTCCAAGCCTCAGTTTCCCCATCCCGAAATGGGGATGATGATACTTCCATTTTCACAAGGTGCTGTGAGTTTAAATTAATTGATTTTTGTAAAACACATTGAAACTCCTAGATTTTTTTTTTTTTAAGCCTTTACTGTCCACAGTAGTCATGTATCAGAAGGGTAGCCGTGTTAGTCTGGATCTGTAAAAAGCGACAAAGTCCTGTGGAACCTTATAGACTAACAGATGTATTTGAGCATAAGCTTTCGTGGGTGAATACTCACTTTGTCAGATGCATGTAGTGGAAATTTCCAGAGGCAGATATAAATATGCAGGCAAGAATCAGCCTAGAGATAACGAGGTTAGTTCAATCAGGGAGGGTGAGGTGCTCTGCTAGCAGTTGAGGTGTGAACACCAAGGGAGGATAAACTGCTTCTGTAGTTGGCTAGCCATTCAGTCTTTGTTTAATCCTGAGCTGATGGTGTCAAATTTGCAAATGAACTGAAGCTCAACAGTTTCTCTTTGAAGTCTGGTCCTGAAGTTTTTTTCTGCAGGATGGCTACCTTTAAATCTGCTATTGTGTGTCCAGGGAGGTTGAAGTGTTCTCCTACAGGTTTTTGTATATTGCCATTCCTGATATCTGACTTGTGTCCATTTATTCTTTTACGTAGGGACTGTAGTCATGTTCTTTGTTAATCACCTTGATGTTAGTCTAGGAATACTCCACTATGTAAGTCACAGTAAACTAGGGGTTGTTCACAGCTGTAAGCAAGATGCCAAACTATATGTAGCCACCACCTGGGTTTCTGGTGGAACCAACGTACCCAAGGTTAACCATATAAAGCAGCTGTGATACTGCAGTTCTTGTCACAGACACTTTCACAGAGGATGCAGTATGTGTCAGGGATATGGAAGAGTGAAGGTTGTTTGGGGTACCTTAAAACAAATTCTAGATAGTTTGGAAATGCAGAGTTAAGTGCAGTCTTTGCTTTGGATTTCTTGGCTTTCTGGTGTTTTTGTATTTTAAAACTGCAACGGTTTACTCAGGTGTTTTACCTTTGGGTTACTGACACATTTACAACCTTCACTCCATCTTAAAGATTCTTGGTCTGAAAATATAAAAGGGGAAGCTATCCAATTTTCATCTCTCGTTCCTCTCAGTTCTGTAGTATCTAGTTTTGTGATTCAGAGGCGTTTTTATTCTCTCCTGTCTCATTTCAGAAGCGCTCTCTCCAACCAGAAAGTTTCTCTCAATCTGCTTTCTCCCAGTTAATTCTAAGCAGGCTATCAGTCCAGCAAGTGCTACAGCTGAAGTCTCCTCTCACTCTTCTCCCAATCTGCAGCCACTGATCCACAGAACAGGAGAGACGTTTAAAGAGATGGGCTGCCAGGAGACAAGATATTTCTAGGAGCAACCACTAAGATTAATAAATTCATTTTTATCCTTTTTAGCTCATGGTCTTCCTTTAATGTGTATCACAAAACCCCAAGGCATACCTGCTACCTCCCTGATAGGTTGGAGGATCCTGGCTCTCATGGTCCTTTTCCTGATACTTTCACAGGATTGTGGGGCTTTCACGGTCCCCTCCTATGCCCCATCATCTGTGGGGCTTCCTGGGCTGTGAGCTCATCACTGCCTCCTGCTACATCACTGTCCCCAATGGTTCTTGCCACTATTTCACTGTCATGCTGTGAGACCACTGAGCTCTTGCCACTGGCTCCTTGCTTTCCCACAGTGCCTATAGCTTTCCTTTCTACCAACACTTCGCTGCTATGTTGCTGTCCCCTCCCTGCCACATGCAGGGCCCACTGATCCCAAAATTTAGGTCTTGCCACATGGCAAGGAGGTAAATCTAATGGATCCTGTTTGCATGTCACAGGGACAAGACTCTGAAAAACTTCTCTCACCCAAACACTTGAATTTGTAATTTGAGATTAGGGTGAATTACCAAGATAGTGGAGAGGAATTCCAGAACTGAGATGAAAGAGAATGCAAAAATCCCTGCCACCAGCAGAGGGCAGTTTACTCCCTCAGAGTGTCAGCAGGAATAGGGCTGTGGCTGAAACCCAATGTGTATAAGGAACGCCAGTGGAGACAGGGGAAACGAAGAAAGCTAAATTCAATATTAATCAACCCCTGTACTGCCTTCCCCTCCCCAATCAGCCTATCATGGCAATTTTTGAGAACTCTGTCTTAAGGATAGTGCATGTTCCTGCTATTCTTTTATTCTGTCCTCCTTTTCTCTTACTGCTTCAGAAAAATCCAATAAATTTCTCCTGCTCCAGATTTATAACTCCCTACATTTCTGGGAACACTACTAAAGTACCCAGGAAGTGAGGAAACTAAACAGTTCCACACACACATTCAGCCAGATGGCTTTGGTCCAACTCTAAGGAGAGATCATTCAGAGGTGGATAGATTTTCTCAGTCTAATTAGCTAATCTGACACTGGAGTCCAGTTCAGGTTGAGAGTTTTTTTTACAGCGCAGTGTTGCTTACCGGTAGCAGCAGATGAGTGACAAGGAACAAATGAATGCTGTAGTGCTGCTCTTCTTTTGTACCCAACAAAATCAACCCCTTTAGTTTCTCGCCCACCCATTCCCCTGGGGAATGTAAATGTGATCACCCCTAAGGTAAAAACAAACTAGCATTAGTAAGAATGTCTGTTGATCAGGAGGGCTACATACCATGCAGGACAACATCGCTGTGAAAAGGGGTGTGGGTCTCAACTAAGGGAGTCTGCTCCTCACACCCTTTGGGCTTTGATCTACGCAGCTTTGCTTCTGGATTTGGCTGCACCATCAAGGGCTCAAGACGTTTCTTCCTCTGCTTCTTCTCCAGAAGAGCTCTCTAAGAGAAACAAAGGAAATGAAGTAAGGATGAATAGCCACACACACTAGAGAGTAGGAGGCAATGCATAGTCCCTCCCTGGCCATTGGCAACAAAGTATTTTATATTGGAACCACTATGAAGTCTGAAAAGCTCTGGTGTGCTCTGATAAGGATGTCACACTTCAGAATGATTCCACTATGCAGACTTCACTGATGACTCTGGAGTGAGGCACTCACTTGGACTCTCAGATTTCATTGCTGGCAGCCAGGGGTCAAGGCACCACCTTAGACTGCGACCTAATCCTTGGCCATCAGCAATCTTTTGTCTTTGTATCCAATATAAACTGCCATAACTCTTTAATTCACACAGAGTTAAATTTAGCAGATTTATTCAGTATCCACTATGAAGCATTTCACAAACTAGAATTAGCGATACAAAACACGTCTCATGGTTTCATTAATCACTGTCCGCAACTTACCTATTTAAAACTGATGGATAGGATAGAAATGACAACCCATCAGGGCCCTCCAGCCTCTCTACAGTAGCTCTGATTCTATGACTAAACATTCTGTCTTTTTGAAGAACATCTTCAGTTATCAAATTTCAGTATGTCAAATGTGTAATAGTACAGATAAGCTAATTTCATATTAAATGCCGAGAAGTATATTTGTGCAATATTACTTTTGCATGATTAAGAATTCAAATATTTTATAGTGAAATCTTAACACAAGGTTGCTCTATCAAGACTTTTAACCATATTTGAGGACTTGACCCAGGAGCAAGCTGGAACAAAACATTTCTAAGAAATGTACAATTTTGACCGAAAAAAATGTTGATAAGAAAACAACCCAGATGAAAAGGGAGAGGGATTTGGACAAAAATTAACTCTCTATGGGAAAGGAAGTTATTAAAGAAATTCATCTTATGACAAAATGCCAGCTTCCTACATATCCCCTGACCTGCCTACTTAATACCCTATTAAAGGATCTACATTTTAAACAGAATGACAAATTAATTTCTTTTTATTAAGTATCAGGGGGTAGCCGTGTTAGTCTGTATCTACAAAAACAACAAAGAGTCTGGTGGCACCTTAAAGACTAACAGATTTATTTGGGCATAAGCTTTCATGAGTAAAAACCTCACTTCTTCGGATGCATCCGAAGAAGTGAGGTTTTTACTCACGAAAGCTTATGCCCAAATAAATCTGTTAGTCTTTAAGGTGCCACCAGACTCTTTGTTGTTTCTTTTTATTAGCAGCTATATTTTGCATTGCACATTACCAGACAAATGTAACTGCTCCTCCTATGGAACTGAGGTAAAGCAAAATAAGGACTGTCCTTGAAATGGGAAAGCTTTCACAGCAAGTATGTACACAAGAGAAGTGCCAAAAAGAGAACGGGTGTTTAGAAATGTGGTCATCCTTTTTAATGTACTCAGATGAGGAGGACTCTCCAGTCAGCAAGCCAGGATCTTTAGCCAGGTTCTTTGACTATTAACCTGATGTTACATAGGAATAAGTAATGTACTATGTAGTATGTTAACATGTCGTAGTAACTTTGCCTCAGTAAAAAGGTTAAAAAAAAAAAAAACCCAACCCAAAACCCACACATCGCAAAATGCCAAAGTTAAACTTGAGACCACACCTCTCTCCCTGCTCCCTTGTGCCTCTGCATTACAATGTGATACAATCTTCAATTACACTGTGTAACAGGTCAAGCACTCACCACCACAGCACCTCCTGCTGGTTGCCTCGGGAATTAGCTCCTCAGCCTCAAAGTGCCCCCTGCTGGCTGGTGTCTCTCCTGCCTCAGGCCCCATGTCCCTCCCAGACCCTGGTGCCCTTTACCTTGGGGTTCTGCCCACAGCAGTATCCCCACAGTCTGGGTCTCCCCTCCCAGGGGAACCCCCAACACTCTATAACCACCTTGCCTCAGTGGCTACTGCCAGTCATCGTCTAGCCCCCATTTACTGGGGCAAACTGCAGTCTGTAATGGCCACTCATCACTGGCAAGGGAGTTGGACCTGCTGCCTTTCTTGGCCCAGCTGTCTCCCTGCAGCCCCAGTACCTTCTTTGGCCTTCAGCAAGGCCTCAGCCTGGGGACTCGTCAGGCCAGAGCTCCCGAGCTCTGCCTGCCCTTCCCCAGCACTGTTCTGCTTCAGGTACCCTCTGCTCCCAGGCAACAAGGTCCTTCCCACTCCAAGGCTGGAGTGAGACTGACCCAGCTCCTCCCTTAGCCCTTATATCAGGGCCGGGTGTGACCACAACTGTGGCTGCTCTTAACCCCTTTTCTAATTGGGTCCCAGCCACAGCCCTCTCCAAGGGCTGCTTTTAACCCCTGCACTCCTGGCAGCTGCCCCACTACACACTGCCACATACTATTTCTCAAAACCTCACTCTTCCAACTGACATTGCTATTGCACTCAGAGATATTATTGTGACTCAGCAAAACAAGTCAGGACTTTTACAGGAAATGGACTCTCTGATAGGAGCTGGCATCCCCAGAGGAGACCTCACAACTGGCAGCTCTCAGACACTGGAGGTCATAGATAGGACAAGAAGGAGTAGAAGCTACAGGGGGAGTCAAGGATGTTTCAATCATTCGTGTTGAGCTAACTGAATGACAGAGAAAAGACGGTTACTCACCGTTGTAACTGTTGTTCTTCGAGATGTGTTGCTCATATCCATTCCATTAGGTGTGTGCGCGCCGCGTGCACGATCGTCGGAAGATTTTCTACCCTAGCAACACCGGCGGGTCGGCTGTGGAGCCCCCTAGAGTGGCGCCTTCATGGCGCTGAATATATACCCCAGCCGACCCGGCGCCCCCTCAGTTCCTTCTTGCCGGCTACTCCGACAGTGGGGACGGGGGGCGGGTTTGGAATGGATATGAGCAACACATCTCGAAGAACAACAGTTACAACGGTGAGTAACCGTCTTTTCTTCTTCGAGTGCTTGCTCATATCCATTCCATTAGGTGACTCCCAAGCCCAACTTAGGTGGTGGGGTCGGAGTGAGACATTGCTGTGTGCAAAACCGCTGATCCGAATGCAGCATCGTCCCTGGACTGTTGCACTAGTGCATAGTGAGCTGTAAACGTGTGGACTGATGACCAAACCGCCGCTCTACAAATGTCCTGTATCGGAACATGTGCCAGGAAAGCAGTCGAGGAGGCTTGGGCCCTCGTGGAGTGAGCGGTGAGGTGCGGTGCTGAGACACCTGCCAGGTCATAGCAAGTCCGGATGCAAGACGTAATCCAGGAGGATAGGCGTTGTGAGGAGACCGGTGAGCCTTTCATTCGGTCGGCCACTGCAACGAAGAGTTGCGTCGTCTTTCTAAAGTGCTTTGTGCGGTCAATATAGAAGGCCAGGGCCCTTCGTACGTCCAGGGAATGCAAACGTTGGTCCTGGCGAGTAGCATGTGGTTTGGGATAAAAGACCGGGAGAAAGATGTCCTGGTTGATATGAAATGGAGAAACCACCTTAGGGAGAAAGGCAGGATGTGGACGAAGCTGCACTTTATCCTTATGGAAAACTGTATAAGGGGGCTCGGATGTAAGCGCCCTGAGTTCAGAAACGCGCCTTGCTGAGGTGATGGCTACGAGGAAGGCTGTCTTCCAGGATAGGTACAAAAGTGAACAGGTGGCTAGTGGTTCGAATGGAGGACCTGTGAGTTTGGAGAGAACCAGGTTGAGGTCCCACGTCGGGACAGGCTGACGCTGTTGTGGGTACGTCCGGTCTAAGCCCTTGAGGAATCTAACGACCATCGGGTTAGAGAATACCGAGGACGCGAGTTCCCCTGGGTGAAAGGCCGATATAGCGGCCAGGTGAACTCTAATTGAAGATATCGCCAACCCCTGCTGTTTTAGGGAGAGGAGATACTCCAAAATGAGAGGAATGGGTGCCTGCAACGGGGACGTGGCTCGTTGTTTGCACCAACAGGAGAACCGCTTCCACTTGGCCAGGTACGTGGTGCGTGTTGAGGGCTTCCTACTGCTCAGCAGAATCTGTTGGACAGAGTGCGAGCATTGCTGCTCTGCCTGGGTGAACCATGGAGCAGCCACGCCGTGAGGTGGAGTGATTGCAGGTCGGGGTGACGCAGCCGGCCGTGGTCCTGCGAGATGAGATCCGGACACAACGGAAGGGGGATCGGTGTCTGAACCGAGAGTTCCAACAATGTGGTGTACCAATGTTGTCTCGGCCACGCTGGAGCGACCAGAATTACCTGTGCCTGGACTCTGCGCAATTTGAGCAGTACCTTGTGGACCAGAGGAAACGGAGGGAAGGCATAAAACAGGTGGTCTTTCCAGGGAAGGAGAAACGCATCCGAGAGGGAGCCCGGAGCTCGACCTTGTAGGGAGCAGAACACGTGGCACTTCCTGTTGTCTCGGGATGCAAACAGGTCTATCTGGGGAAACCCCCACTTCTGGAAGATGGAGTGTATGATGTCCGGACGGATAGACCACTCGTGCGTCTGGAAGGACCTGCTGAGTCGGTCCGCTAGAGTGTTCTGGACTCCAGGGAGGAACGATGCCGTGAGGTGGATTGAGTGGGCGATGCAGAAGTCCCACAGGCGAATGGCCTCTTGGCATAGAATTGACGAACGTGCTCCTCCTTGCTTGTTGATGTAAAACATGGCCGTGGTGTTGTCGATGAGAACTAACACACATCGGCCACGTAGGAAGTTGAGAAATGCCTGGCACGCCAGTCGTACCGCCATCAGTTCCCGAACATTGATGTGCAGGGCTAGCTGGGATGCAGTCCACAGGCCCTGGGTATGGTGTTCGTTGAGATGGGCGCCCCAACCCAGAGATGAAGCGTCTGTGACCAGGTGCAGAGAGGGTTGTGGGGCGTGAAATGGCATCCCCTCGCAGACCACATTGTGATCTAGCCACCAGGTGAGGGAGGTCAGGACCGAGATCGGGACCGTGACCACCATGTTCAGGCTGTCCCGATGTGGTCGGTATATTGACGACACCCAGGTCTGGAGTGGGCGAAGCCGAAGTCTGGCATGTCTGGTTACGTACGTGCAGGAAGCCATGTGACCCAGCAGGGTAAGGCACGACCTCACCGTGGTAGTTGGGAAGGCCTGTAGCCCTTGAATGAGGCTCGTGATGGTGCCAAATCGGTTGTCTGGCAGGATGGCTTGTGCACGTCTGGAGTCTAGAACTGCGCCGATGAATTCTATTCTCTGGGTAGGTTCTAGAGTGGATTTGTCCTTGTTGAGTAGGATGCCCAACTCGTTGAATGTGTGCCCTATTATGTGGACGTGAGCTCGAACTTGCTCTTTGGTGCGACCGCGTACCAGCCAGTCGTCTAGGTACGGGAACACCTGTATCCCTTGCCGACGAAGGTACGCTGCCACGACAGCCATACATTTCGTGAACACTCTTGGGGCCGAGGATAGGCCGAAGGGAAGGACTGCAAATTGGTAGTGCACCGCGTTTACCACGAATCGCAGGAAGCGTCTGTGAGGTGGGTAAATTGAGATGTGAAAGTATGCGTCTTTCATGTCGAGGGCGGCGAACCAGTCTCCAGGATCGAGGGAAGGGATAATGGCCCCCAAAGAGACCATGCGGAACTTCAACTTTACTACGAATTTGTTGAGTCCGCGCAAGTCCAAGATGGGCCGCAGACCTCCTTTGGACTTGGGGATCAGGAAGTAACGGGAATAAAATCCCCTGCCCCTTAACTCTATCGGAACCTCCTCTATGGCCCCCATGGCCAGGAGCGTAGAAACCTCCTGTATAAGAAGTTGCTCGTGAGAAGGGTCCCTGAAGAGGGACGGGGAAGGGGGGTGGGAGGGGGGGATAGAAGAAAACTGGATAGCGTATCCCCTCTCCACCGTGCGGAGGACCCAACAGTCCGAAGTTATAAGGGACCAAGCGCGGTGGAAGTGGGAGAGACGATCCTGAAAGGAGGGGGCTGGATCCTGGGGGATGACTGGGGCGCCGTCCTCGACCGCACCTTCAAAAGTTCTGTCTAGGACCTGAAGGTGGTCTTGGTGGCCCCTGGTTCTGACCGGGTTGAGGGCCAGCCCATCTTCTCCTACCACCTCGCCCTCGCCTCCGGGCCGAGTCTTGTCTCTGACGAGGCGGGGGGGGGGGGGGGGGTAGAAGCGCTGAGGCTGCGGCCTAAATGGTCTGCGCTGAGGGCCCACAACATGCATCCCCAGGGAGCGCATGATTGTTCTCGAGTCCTTGAGGCTCTGCAGGCGAGAGTCCGTCTTGTCTGAGAACAATCCATGTCCCTCAAAGGGCAGATCCTGTAGGGTTTGCTGCAGCTCCGGAGGCAAAACCGAAACCTGAAGCCAGGAGATCCTGCGCATAGCGATACCCGAAGCCAGGGTCCTCGCAGCTGAGTCTGCTATGTCCAAGGAGGCCTGCAAGGAGGTCCAAGCCACCTTCTTGCCCTCCTCTACCATGGCTCCAAACTCTTCCCTGGACTCCTGGGGAATCAACTCCTTAAACTTCCCCATAGAGTTCCAGGAGTTAAAATTGTAGCGGCTCAGTAGCGCCTGTTGGTTCGCCGCTCTAAGTTGCAGCCCTCCGGCTGAGTAAACCTTACGGCCAAACAAATCGAGCCGCTTAGCCTCTTTTGATTTAGGCGCTGCAGCCTGCTGGCCGTGGCGCTCTCGTGCGTTCACTGATTCCACCACCAGTGAACACGGTTGGGGGTGGGTATACAAGTACCCGTAGTCCTTAGACGGGACAAAGTATTTCCTTTCCACCCCTCTCGCTGTGGGTGGGATAGAGGCAGGAGTTTGCCATATCGTATCCGCATTCGTTTGAATCGTGCGGATCAGGGGTAACGCCACCCTCGATGGGGCATCCGCTCCAAGGATATTCACGATCGGGTCATGCACCTCCACTATCTCCTCCGCCTGCAGGTCCATATTACGGGCCATCCTGCGCAGAAGATCCTGGTGAGCCCGAAGATCTATTGGAGGTGGGCCTGTGCACGATGTGCCCGCCACTGCCTCATCCGGAGAAGAAGAGGAAGATGCCTCCGGTGGAACAGGATCCAAGGGCTGGTCCTGGTCTCCCTGTTCCTGGGCTGGAGCATCACCTGTGCCTGGGTCCAGGGCGTCAGGTGGTGCGGACCCAGAAGCCTCCATGCCCCCTGGCGGAGGCCGAGAAATGGTGGACTCCGGGGCCCCTCTGATGGAGTGACCGGAGCGAGAGGTCGAAGCAATTGGAGCCCCTTGCGTCTGATGGTACGCCCACGGGGTCCAAAACGACCAGTGAGATGGGCCATGAGAATGGTCCCCTGTCGTGTCCTGCCAATGTCCCAAGTCCTGTTCCTCGGCTTGCCCCTGAGGGGGGTATGCCGATCTCGAGAGGTCCTCCGAGGAGTGGGACACCGATCTCGATGGCCACGGCGGTGCCGAGAGCGTCGAGACGATTCCCATTGGCTGTGGTGCCGCACGGTGCCGGT
This sequence comes from Malaclemys terrapin pileata, assembly GCF_027887155.1. Taxonomy (NCBI): domain Eukaryota; kingdom Metazoa; phylum Chordata; order Testudines; family Emydidae; genus Malaclemys; species Malaclemys terrapin. The sequence continues at coordinate 134,485,578 of NC_071505.1, forward strand.
CCGGAGATGATCTATCTCTACGCGGTGCCGGCGATCGGTGCCGGGACCGCGACCGGTGCCGATGACCTCGTCGGTGCCGGGAGTCGGATCTGGACCTCGACGAGGACCTGGAGTATGCCCGGTGCCGGGAGCGGCCTCTCGACGTCGAGCGTCGACTGTAGCGGTGCCGAGAACTACGTCTCGACGTTGATCGGTGCCGACGATCATAGCGGTGCCGAGACGTAGAGCGGTGCCGCGAAGAAGATCTTGGCCGCGAGTACGACCGGTGCCGAGGCGATATTCGGTGCCGGGACTGCGAGCGGCGTGGGGACCTGCTTCGGGACCTGGATCGGTGCCGAGGTTCCAGCCCTTGCGATGGAGGGCGCATCAAGGCAGGTTTCCCCCTCGACTGGACCGGGCGAGTCAACGGTGCAGTCGGTGCCGGTGGTTGAGGCGGTGCCGGCTCCGTGAGAGCTATTAAGTCTCTCGCCGCCGCGAAGGTCTCTGGAGTCGACGGGAGGCACTGTATCACCGCCGGTCTCGGTGGAGACGCTATCTGCACCGGACTCAACGGCCTCGGCGCCGGAGTCGACGGTGCTGGAGGCACCTGTTTCCGGTGCTCCACCGGCGGACGCGGCTCTACCCCCGGCACTGGGGGAGCCGGCGTCTTCGGCACGGATGTCCCCGTCTTATGGGCTTTTTTATGCCCTGGGGATAATGACCGGCGCCGAGGCACTGCTTGCGGTGCCGACGAGGTCCGGTGCCGGGGAGGCTTGTCTGACGCCACTCGCGTGGTCGTCATAGCCGGTGCCGCCGGGGCACTGCGCACCGAGGTGCTAGGTGCCGGGGCCTGACTTGTAGATGGAGCGTCCGGACTAAGTGCCGCCTCCATCAGGAGTTGCCGGAGCCGAAAGTCCCGCTCCTTCTTGGTCCTTGGTCTGAAGGCCTTACAGATCTTGCACTTATCTGTTTGATGGGACTCTCCCAGGCACTTCAGACAGGAGTCGTGCGGGTCGCTCGTGGGCATAGGCTTAGCGCAGGAGGCGCACTGCTTGAAGCCGGGAGCGTTGGGCATGAGCCCGGCCCCGCGGCCGGGGGAGAAAGGGGGAGACGACCCCCTTAATCCCCTGAACTACTTAGAACAACTAGAACAACTTTTAAACTATTTAACTATTTAACTATAAACACTAGAACTATAACTATAACTATAACTGTGATACAACAAACTAAGCTAGGGAGAGTGGAGAACAGCTAAGCAGCGCTCCACAGTTCCAACGACCGTCAGGGGCGGTAAGAAGGAACTGAGGGGGCGCCGGGTCGGCTGGGGTATATATTCAGCGCCATGAAGGCGCCACTCTAGGGGGCTCCACAGCCGACCCGCCGGTGTTGCTAGGGTAGAAAATCTTCCGACGATCGTGCACGCGGCGCGCACACACCTAATGGAATGGATATGAGCAAGCACTCGAAGAAGAACTTGATATACCAAGTGAACTCATTCCTTGTGATACAAAGCTGAATGACAAAATTAGCCAGAGTCAAATGAACTATGAATCCCAATCTTAGTGTCAACATATATAAGCCTGTCACTTGTGATGTCATAACAAGTGATAAAGTAAACAAGTTCTAACTTAAATAATTAAGGTAAGACGCTGCTGGACGCATGCGGGTAACTGTGACGAGAACTATGCTTGGTACGGAGAGTTACAAGGTCTGTGAAGGAAAGTGGAGAATCGGATTTTAGTACACTGTAGTTCATCACTAAGCCAAATGGGATGTTCTACATGTGTACAAGTCACTTCCACTAAAGACAGATCATCTTAAGAGCAATCTGAAGGTTGTTCTCACTGATGATAGAGAAGTGGGGACTCTCCACATACTCCTTAAAGTAAGTAGACACCTGGATGGAGGTGTCCTTCTATCATCATTCCCTTCCAAACCTACTAAACTACCCTCTCTTTTTTTGTCTCTGGTGATGGCTCTTTCCCTGCATGTATTCTCAATTGCAGAGCTCAGTTCTTGGCCCTTTGCTCTTTTTTATCTCTTATGGCAAGTTTCCTCAGAAGGTCTGGGGTGTGCACACTGTTTCTTTAATTGCATGATCACATATGAAGGCTAGATTGAATGTCCTGGTTTATTATCCTAGCACTGTTCATGAGCACTGCCCCACATGAGCTAGTTTGTTGTTGTGTTGGTATTCCTGAGGGCTAGGCTACATGGGTTGCTGTTACTCTAATATTATTTGAGTCATGTTCTCTAGGGTGGTTTGTTACTGGGTTATTTTGGAACCTGTGCTGTCCAAGTTAGTTTGTTATTGTAACGTTACACACAAAGGATAGCCTGAACATTAACAATATATTTTATAAGTATTAAAATATTGGTTTGGAAGAAGAAACTACATAAGAATTAGAGAAACTTTGCAAATACATATTGAAGGGCAAATTTACGCTACTGATTGGTAGTCAGACCCTTTACCAGAAATTCAGGTCTGCTGGTTCTGCAGCTTTACAAAATATATAACCAGGCTCAGATCACAGAACATACCAGTATATTGTTACAAGACTAAAAAAACCAAAATATATTCCATAATCATTCAAGAGCAGAAGGAAAGGAAATACGAGGAAAGGAAATGTCATTGAGCAAGACAGCAAGAGTCAACAACACATTATCCTCAAAATAAATATGAAACAGAATCTGTCACTGACATTTCCTTTATCTGACAGACAGAAGAGGAGAAGGGAAGCAAGAGAGACATTATACATGCAGTAAAAATATACCCAGTTACTATAGGCATCGGAGATTGAATTTGGGGGCCAGTATCTGATACCAGTAAACTAACTCTCTAAGAGCAACCTCACTGATTCTTCTACTAGGCCAGGTTTTTTAAGTGTTTGCTGCCCTATAAGTTTATTTCCATCTTAGGCCTAGTCTATACTTAAAACTTAGGTCAACATAGGAACAGCGCTCAGGGGTGTGAAAAATCCAAACCCCTCAGTGTAGACATGGTTAGGTCGACAGAAGAAAGCTTCCATTGACCCAGCAACCATCGCTTGTGGAGGTGGAGTTACTGCAGTGATGGGAAAACCCCTTCCATCGCTGCAGAGTGCGGCTATACTATGGTGCTACAGTGGCACAGCTATGGCACCGTAGCCATGCTGCCGTAGCGCCAGTAGTGTAGACATAGCCTTAGTACAGTACAATTCTGTTTTAACAAAGGGTTTATGGGACACACCAAAACTTTGAGAAAACAGGGGGTCTGTATACGTGGGACAGTATTTCATCATGCACACTTTCATTTAACAAAAACTTTTGGTTAACCAGAAGGTAGAAAAAAAATGGAATAATACGGTCATTTGTTTTAAAAGAGTTTCTCTCTATTTCTATGTTTGATTAAGGCATGGAAAATGTGCTGCCTCCCTGTTATTTAAGTAGGCTTAGCAGATTTTTTTGTTTAATAATTTTGATAGATAGTATCAATATTTATTTTTAAGCATTGTTTTAGATTTTTTATCTATTTAAATTTTCACAGTTGTGAAATTATGGGGGAGGAGAGGTCAGACAATAATTATTTAATGACAGTATATGTTAAGATTTCAAATGTTAAAGCTACTTAAATGGTGCCTCTGCTCAGGCTGCACTAAATGCTAGCGTAACACCACAATATAATAGATGGGAATATTTTTCCGTCCCTTTGAGTGTGTATGGTAAAATCAATATTTACCAACATTTACCAATACAAATCTAATCCCCCAAGCATACATTGAAGGCTGTTAGAGTGCAGTTCACTTTGTTTGAACGAGATGGCATAACAACTCTATAATCAACATTGTTAAGTGTTCTTTTAAAAATTCTCTTACACTGATGTGATGTCCAAATAATAGAATTGGATTTTGTTTACTTTTGGCTAATATCAACTCTTTCTTCCATCCCTATATTATAATGGAGATTAATGTACTTTAGGGAAAAGACACAGGAGCAGTATGCTCCATTTGTCCCCGATAAGATAATGAAAGGACATTGGTTATCATGATGCATTTGACACTTTGGAAACATTATATATTAAAAACTTTCCATGACATTTTACTTTCAGGCTACACAGGATTCCTGAAAATTCAGAACACTGTGAACACAGGAAACAAAATAATAATACTGAGTCTATCAAATTTCCAGCAAGCTGCCCAGGGAGTTAGGACCATCAGATCTAGCATAACACAGCAGACCAATGGGCCATCCAGTTTGGTTTTCTGTGCCTTAGGGGAAGACGCAAGCCCTCTAATAAAGCACGTGAGTGTGCAATACTACACCATTTATTTATTAATAATCGTCATCGTTTTTATCGCAACCACAAATGTGCTAGGCACATCACAGAAAACATATAAAAGGCAGATCTCTGCTGTGGAAAAAGTTGCTCCCTGAGCATCATCTGGTTAACTGTTTAGGTCCTGAGTCCTGTGGCTTAATAGATCTTTAATTTCTATAATAGCTGGGATAAACATTGCAAGATGAAAAAAGCCTGTTTAGTGTGTGGTGCACAATATATGACCAGCATGTGGCCTCTCACAGTGCCCCTGCAACCTGCTGCTTACCTCTCTCTTTCTGCAGAATTTAAGCTTCTATTTATTAAAAAAAATAGACCAAAATTTTCAGAAGTGTTTAAAGGTAAAAATTTAAATCTACATGTACATACCTAAATAAGAGGTCTAATTACCAGCACTGCTGTGGACCTGCAGCTCTAACAGATTGAAGTTCCAAAATTTGTCACAAGTCTCTAGTCACTATAGTTTTGCAGAGAACCTTCTGAATGCAAACAAATACAGTTCTCTTTAAATGTGTCTGCAAGCAGCCTAAAACAGAACCTCAGAGAGGTGTGAACTACTCCCATCCCTCTACTTAGGTTAGCCCCGTTGCCTAACAACATCAAATGACATGTAGTATTGTACTCTCTTTTATTTTAGAAGAAAGATCCAAAGTAAGTACTCTATCCAGTGTCTTCGGTTAATCAGACATTATTTGTAGAACCTAGATAGGGAGAAATCCTGTTCGGTCTGAGTGGTACAACCAAAGACCTAAACCCTTCCACTGACTTCTTTAGGCCTTGTCTACACTGGCAAGTTTCTGCGCAGTAAAGCAGCTTTCTGCGCTGTAACTCCCAAGGTGTACACACTGCCAAGCCATTTAGTGCGCAGAAACTGTGCAGTTGCAGCACTGTAAAAAAACCACCCCAACTAGAGGCGTATAGCTTTCTGCACTGGGGGTACAGCGCCGTGGTGCCAGTGTAGACACCCTGGTCGATTACAGTGCTGCAATTGGCCTCCGGGAGGTGTCCCACAATGCCTGTTCTCGCCTCTCTGGTCATCAGATTGAACTCTACTGCCCTGCCCTCAGGTGACCAACCATGAGCCCCACCCCTTAAATTCTTAGGGAATTTTGAAAATCCCCTTCCTGTTTGCTGTGTGCTGTGTGCAGTGATCTCAGTGCATCTTTCCAGGTGACCATGCCTGCTCCACGCACTTGGCGATCCTCTGCTTGGAGCAATGCCGAGCTGTGGGTCCTCATCAGCATTTGGGGAGAGGAGGCTGTCCAGTCCCAGCTGCGCTCCAGCCATAGGAATTATGATACCTATGGACAGATTTCACGATGCATGACAGAAAGGGGCCATGATTGGGACACACTGCAGTGCAGAGTTGTCGCGATGCGATGACTCACGGTGTGGCGCCTCCTGCTGGTCATCCTGGAAATTAGCTCTTCCAGCCTGGAGCACCCTCTGCAGGCTGGTGTCTCACCTGCCATTGGCGTCCGTGTCCCTCCCGGACCCTGGTATCCCTCTACATCAGGGTTCTGCCCCCAGCAGTAATCCACAATCTGGGTCTCCCCACCTGGGGGAACCCCCAACCCTCTATCCCCACCTCGCCTCAGTGGTTACTGCCAGACACCATCTAGCCCCCACTCACTGGGGCGGACTGCAGTCTATAAACCACTCATCATCGGCAAGGGGGGTTAGGACCTGCTGCCTCTGCCTATCTCTGGGCTGCCCTTCTGCAGCCCCAGTACCCTTTATAGGCCCTTAACAAGGCCTGCAGCCTGGGGTTTTATTAGGCTGGAGCTCCCCAGCTCCTTCTGCCCTTCCCTAGCACTGCTCCACCCTAGGTACCCTCAGGGCGGGTGCAAGGATGTTTCACGCCCTAGGCGAAACTTCCACCTTGCGCCTTCCGCCCCCCGCGGCAGCTCCCCATCCCCCCCCGCCCTGAGGCGCCCTCACCTATGGCAGCTCCTCCCCTCCATCCTGAGGTGCCCCTTCCACTCCCCATGGCAGCTTCCCCCGGCCCGGGGAGCCGTGCAGCAGCTCCCCGCCCCAGCTCACCTCTGCTCCACCTCCTCCCCGAGCACGCCATCACCGCTCCACTTCTCCCGCCTGCCAGGCTTGTGGCGCCAATCAGCTGATTGGCGCCGCAAGCTTGGGAGGGAGAGAAGCGGAGCGGGGCGGCTTGCTCAGGGGAGGAGGCGGAGCAGAGGTGAGCTGGGGCGGGGAGTGGTTCCCCTGGGTGCTGCCCCCCCCTTTACTTGCTGCAGGCTGCCCTCCCCGTGCCCCCCTGCCCCAGCTCCTTCCGCCGAAATGCCGATGACGACCAGGGTGGCCGAAGATCCGGCCGCGGTGGTCGCCACCGAAGGACCCAAAATGCCACCCCCCAAATGCTAGCATCCTAGGCGACCGCCTAGGTCGCCTAATGGGTTGCACCGGCCCTGGGTACCCTGCTCAGCTCCCCAGGCAGCCAGGTCCTTCTCTCTCAAGAGGCTGGCGAGAGAGTGTCCTCTTGAGCTCCTGGCTCACAGTCCTTTTATAGGGCCATCTGTGGCCTCAGGGCCGGCTTTAGCAAGAGCGGGGCCTGATTCCTGGGGGCGGGGCTTGCTGCAAGCCCCGCCCCCAGGAATCGAGCCGCACTCCGGCCCTGTTCGCTGGGCTTGGGTCCGGCCCAGAGCCCCTTGGCGGCCGGAGCCGAGCCGCGCCGCGGGGGCCAGGCCAGAGCTGCGCTGCGGGGGCCGGGCCAGGGGCCGGACCCAGAGCCGCGCCGCGGGGGCCGGGCCAGGCCGGGGGACTGGAGCCACGGAACCGGGGCCGGACTAGGCCGTGCCTCCCCGGAGCCCTCCTCGCACCCCCCACCACCCCGGGTTATCTGGTGCTGCCTGCCCGCCCCTGCTTCTTTTCAGACTTCCCACGAACCTCTGATTCGCGGGAAGCAGGGGCAGGGGAGAAGCAGGGGGCGGAGCGAGCAGGGGAGGGGAGGAGGGGGAAGTGAGCTGGGGGCGGGGTGGAGAGCTGTGGCGCGGGGCCCTCTTGGCGCAGGGCCCAATTCAGGCGAATTGGCTGAATCGGCCTAAAGCCGGCCCTGTGTGGCCTGATTGGGGAGTGGCCTCAGCTGTGGCTGATTCCCCAATCAGCCTTTCCCCAACCACAGCCCTCTCCAGGGCTGCTTTTAACCCCTCCGGGCAGGAGCAGGATGACCACCCCGCTACAAGGGTCAAAGTGAAGGAGCTGCAGAACACCTACCACAAGGCACGGGAGGCAAACCGCCGCTCTGGCGCTGCGCCCATGAGCTGCTGGTTCTACAAAGAGCTGGATGCAATACTCGGTGGCGACCTCATCTCCACTGCGAAGGCCACTGTGGATACTTCGAAGGCTTGCATGCCAGTTGAGAGTGAACCGAGCCAGGAGGAGGAAATCTTGGATGAGGTTGTGGAGGGGGAGGGGAACACAGAGGCAGAGAGGACTCGGAGGTCAGAGATGCATGCAGCCAGGAGCTCTTCTCTACCTGGGAGGAGTCTAGCTGGTCACAGCAGTCAGAGCTTAGCAAAGTGCAAACAGGAGAGGAGACCCCTGGTAAGTGGCTTTGATTTTGGGAATCGCTGAAGCGAGTTGTTGGGGGGAGGAGGGTTGCAGAAAGCAGGCTTGTATCTGTATGATGTGCGTACCACCACATGCCTAGTCTGAGTGGTGGAACAGGTTGTTGATTGACTCCCTCACTTCATGGGAATCTGCCTCAGAGATCTCCAGGAAACTCTCATGGAGATACTGGGCAATCCACTGCCACAGGTTCTTTGGCAGAGCTGCTTTGTTTCTTGCCCCATTAAGGGTAACTTTCCCGTGCCACTCTGCCATCACTGGGAGGAGGAGAGGGGAGGGGAGGGGAGGGGAGACGACAATTGCTGCACACAGGCAAGTCGCATAAGGGCCAGGGTGGAAGCCGCAGTCTTGGAGAAGACCCTCCCTTGATTCCCTGCTCACCCTCAGCAGCGAGATATCTTCCATAATGAACACAGCCTGTGGAAAATGTAGGTACAGTAATGATTATAAGCCCCCCTACAGTGCTGGCTCTCCCCAACAGCCATATGCAAAGTGTACAGTACGGTCCTGGAACACTGATTTCTCCCGCCCTTGTGATTACTCACCATTTTGGGGGTCTTGTGGCTCATGTGTGCTTTCCTGGGGTCAGCCAGTTAGCGACAGGTATGGGAATAGTGGCTGTGTTTTAAATCACTGAATCAGTGGTCCATGTGTTGCAAACAATATTACTTCTGTAAAATGTTGCATTTTGGCTTCACAGAGATGACCTTGGGAGCCCAGCCTCCCTCTTTGTTATGACTGGCTGAACGGTTGCGCAGAATTAGAAAGTGGCCATGAAAAACTAAAGAGGACTTTCTGCGTGATGTCATGATGCACTCCACGGCCGAAAAACAACAATCGAAGGAGTGGCTGGACAGTGAGAAGAGGGACTGAAAAGAGAACGTGGCATGCCAGAACGAAGCGCTTAAACCCTATGGAGCGCCAAGCAGACACGCTCCAGGCGCTACGAGCTTTTCAAACTGAGCAGTTCCCCCCCCCCTCCCCTGCAACTGCTGTCGCTAAACTCTTTCCCATGCGCACCCCAGACACTGCCAACACACTCTTCTCAACCTCCTGGCTCCAGTCTGTACCCGCAGCATTCTACTCCTGCCCCGTCACAGCCCAGCCCTGCGGACTCCCTGTACCCACTGCACTCAACCCCTTTCCCTCTGCAGTTTAGCCCTGCTGAAGTACAGTTCCCACTGCACTGTACTCCAAAGGACAAGGTTGCATATGATATCTGGACATACACAAATCTTTAACCGTTCAGGGACCCCACCTCCTCCTAGGACCCTCCCTTCCCCCATCCCCCTCAGTGCTGATGTGTTTTTTTGTTTGTCTCTCTCCTTTGTTTTGGTTTGAAAGGAATTTAATGGAATAAATTGAAAGCAAACAGAGCCCTGCAAAGCAACAGGCAATTTTCTTAAACCTTCACAGTGCATCAACTGCACCAATCACAATCACCTCCTAGCATAACAAGCACTGCACTCCTGAGCATAGCAACAAATATTAGTGGCTTTCAGCTTCAAATTGCTGCCTCTAGGCATCCCTGATCCTTATGGCCCCATGCTGCACCCCTCTAATAGCCCTGGTCTCTGGCTGTTCAAATTCAGCCTCCAGGCACTGAGCCTCAGCAGTCCAGCCCTGAGTGAAGCTTTCATCCTTCCCTTCACAAATATTATGGAGCGTATAGCACGCGGCTATAAGCATAGGAATATTGTCATAGGCCAGGTCCAGCCTCCCATATAGACAATGCCAGTGGGTCTTTAAATGGCCAAAAGCACACTCAACAGTCATTCTGCACTTGCTCAGCATGTTGTTGAACTGCTTCTTGCTGCTGTCAAGGTGCCCTGTGTATGGCTTCATAAGCCACAGCATTCAGGGGTAGGCGGGGTCTCCCAGGATCACAATGGGCATTTTGACTTCCCCTAAGGTGATCTTCTGGTCCGGGAAGAAAGTCTCTGCTTGCAGCTTCCTGAACAGGTCAGTTTCAGAAAGATGCGTGCGGCATGCACCTTTCCGGATCAGCCTGCGTTAATGTCCGTGAAAAGCCCACGATGATCCACAAGTGCCTGGAGAACCATAGAGAAATACCCCTTCCGATCAATATATTTGGTGGCTAGGTGGTCTGGTGCCAGAATTGGAATATGCGGCCATCTATCGCCCCTCCACAGTTTGGGAAGCCCATTTGTGCAAAGCCATCCACGTCATGCACGTGGCCCAAAGTCATGGTCTTTTGGAACAGGATGCTATTAATGGCCCTGCACATTTCCGTCAACACAAGTCCAACAGTCAACTTTCCCAGTCCAAATTGGTTGGCGACTAATCGGTAGCAGTCTGGAGTAGCCAGCTTCCACAATACAATCGCCATGCACTTCTCCAATGGCAGAGCAGCTCTCATTCTTGTGTCCTTGCACCGTAGGGCTGGGGTGAGCTCGTCATACAGTCCCATGAATGTGGCTTTCCTCGTCCGAAAGTTCTGCAGCCACTGCTCATCATCCCAGAGGTGGATGACGATGTGATCCCACCACTCAGTGCTTGTTTCCTGAGTCCAAAAGCAGCGTTCCACTGTGGTCAGCACCTCCATGAATGCCACAAGCAATCTCGTGTCATAAGTACTATGAGTGACAAGATCAATGTCTAATTCCTCTTGCCTTTATAGTTTAAGGAATAACTCCACTGCCACTCGTGATGTGTTAGTGAGAGCGAGCAGCATATTGGTCTACAGTGTGGGATCCATTCCTGCAGCCTGAAGAGGCAGAGTGCGCAGTACACAAACTGTTGAAAGATGGTGACAAATGTGGACAGATGCACAGGGACTGCTGGGATGCAAACCAATGCATCATGGGGCACTGGGACAGGACCCAGGATGCCCTCTACCTTCCCATAACTCTTCGTGGCAGAAGAGGAAGAGATGCTCTGTGGGATAGCTGCTCAGAGGGCACCGCTCTGAATACCGATGCAAGTGCCGCAAGTGTGAACACGCTATTGCGCAGGCAGCTGATAGTGTGAACATACAACAGCGGTTTCCCTTCAGCACTCTCTGAGCGGCGCTGTAACTCTGCCAGTCTAGACATACCCTTAGATAATGTCATGCATACCTACACAGAAACAACATATCTGACACTAGAGACAAAGGTAGAACAAACTTCAGTGGCTGGAAGCTGAAGCGAGAGAAATTCAGACTAGAAATAAGGCACAAATTTCTAAGTGAGGGTAATTAACCACTGGAACAGCTCATCGAAGAATGTGGTAGATTCTTCATCACTTGGGAGTCTTTAAATCAAGCCTGGGTGTCTTTTTATAATATATGCTTCTAGTTCAACCATGAGTTATTGGACTCTATACAAGAATTACTGGGTGATGCTCTATGCCTTGTGTTAGCAAGTGAGATTAGATTATCATAATGGATTTCTGGCCTCAAAAATCTATGAACATAGTGGTGGATTAGTCACTGGACCTATGGAGCCCATGCCCGGGGGGTCTGGTAAATTGGGGGGCCCCCGAAAAAAATCCGCCCCCAGATGGCGGAAGCCCAGAGCCCCAGAAAAAGTGCCTTGTGGGTCAGGGGAAACTCCAATGCCCCAACCCATAGCAGTGCCGGGTGGAGCGGGGAAAGCCCCCACATTCTGACCCCGCTCCCCAGCAGAAGCGCCATTTGGGTGGGGGAAGTCCCCAAACCCCAACTCTGCTTCCTGGCAGAAGCACCAGACGAAGCCGCAGCACCTGGACCCAGCTGCGGCCTCGGACTGGAGGCGCTTTCACTCCCTGCCGTGGCCTCACAGCTGGGGGAGCTCTCACTTCTTGCTGCAGCCCCAGGGTCATGATGAGGGGGACAGAGCTTCTCTGGTCTTGGGGGGGCAGAAAGGAGTAAATGGGTGGGGGAGCAGAATGGGTGGGACTGTGGGTGGAACAAGGGTGGGGCCGCAGATGGAAGGGGTGGGGAGCAGCCCCACCACATGCTCTGGCTGAGGGCCCCACCAAACCTTAATCCGCCTCTATATTAACCTATACTCATTTTAAATTTCACAGGGCAGAATAGTAAGGATGAATATGTTTATCTAAGTGCCCTAAAGGGTATGGTGGTCTGGGCATTCAGCAAGTTGTGTATCAATCAGCTGTTTGGAAAGAGATACAATTCCTGCTCTTCTCCCAAATCAAATGCTAAGCCAAAAATGGGTTGTATGTAGAAAAAGGAAGACAGAAAGTTGCTGGAAGTCTATCTTGACAGAGGGGTTAAGCAGCTCTTTCTACTGTTTAGAGAGTATTTTTCTTTCTGCTTTGATGTTTAAACTGGATAATTCCCTACAGAGATTAATTCTCCTCCTCTCTTTTGATCCACTCAGTCTTGTGATGACTGAATCCTAATGAAATGAATAAAACAACACTTGCAGGAGGCACAAAATATCAAGGAAATCAAAACAAAAACTGTGGCAAGCTTGACTCTTAAACTAATGATAACCAGAAAATCCTTGAAGGCAAATGGAAGAGATTAGTTCTAATCGGTCTCTGTCCATCATTCCAAGCATTTATATCAGACTCATCACCCTGTCTTTGTTTTACTCCACACATGGTCTCACATGCCATAGGAGTTGCTCTGTACCTTTTGCAGTTGTTTACACCAGTGCAAAGTGGGTGCAAAATGCTGGTGTTTTATACCCACTTTGCACTGGTGTAAAGACTATAAAAAACACAGCAGTGAATCAGGTGCATCCAAGAGGCACAATGGGGGGAAGAAAGAAGTGCAAGCATTTGTCTCTCCTTCCCTATCAGAATAAAGAAGCGGCAAACTCAGACTCATAATGTGAAATGTGGTTGTAAATTCCGGGAGACTGATGTTTTGACCATTCTCTTATAGTAACACTTGTCAGCCTCTGCACTGCCTGTTCACTTACCTGGTTCTCTAGTTTCAGCTGTCGCAATTTCACACTTTCATCTTCAAAAATACTGTGAAAAGGAAAGAGAAAAAAAAATTATTATTGCTAGTAAAAATCATTTACATAGCACTGTAAGTGTATGTGGTGCTCTACAGAGTAAGACACGGTTCCAGAACAAACAAGTTTATAAACTAGCTGCCAGCCCACAATATACTTTTTACCATACTGTGAGACCCAACAGCCCTTTGATATATGTAAAAACTCACTTTTATAGAGCAGTTTAGACAAGACTGAGCTATGTATTAACCACGTTCCCGAGGCAATACCGAAGCAATTTTCAATACTGAACAATTTAATTGGCTGAGTCATGAGCCAATTTGCTGCTCCAATGCTTAACAGTTCAAAGCAATTCACTATGATCCTGGTTCTCCCACAAATATCTACATCTCAGAGTTCTGCACTCCCTGGCTCCTCAATCCAGCTCTTTCCTCTTTGTGGATTGCCCAGGATCACTAGTAAAAGACTGTATTTATCCAGTTTTGATATGAATTTGACCTGATGTATAAAAATTGATGATTTCAGTACTGAAATGTTCTATAGTTAGGTGATGCTGTGGTTGGCATTAGGAATTTGCTACCCACTGATATTTTAATAGGTAATAACATTGTAGCCAATGTAACGGTCCTCAGGAGCCAAAAAATCTCACTGTGTTATAGGTGAGGCTGCGTTATATCAGGGTAGGGAGAGGAACCGCTCACTGCCCCAGCTCACCTCCTCTCTGCCTCCGCCTCCTCCCCGAGCGCGCCACCACCCCTCCGCTTCTCCCTCCCTCAGCTGATTGGCGCAGCAAGCCTGGGAGGGAGGAGAAGCAGAACTGCGCTCGTGGGAGGAGGCAGAGCGAAGGTGAGCTGGGGTGCGGCGGCCCCAGGGAGAGCCGCAGCAAGTAACGGGCGGGCGCAGAGGAACCGCTTGCGGTAACACAAATTCGGATATAACGCGGTAAAGCAGCCCCGTCCGCCGGAGCGCTGCTTTACCACATTATATCCGAATACACGTTATATCGGACCGCATTATATCGGGGTAGAGATGTATTATAAGCAGGTCCCAGGAAAAGTATGGGTCTGATACACCTGCTTTGTCTGCAGTCAGTGAGGAAGGCTGTGAAAGGGGAGGGAAATCCTAGTCTTTTTCTGCTGAGAATAGCAGCTTGCCTTCTGAGAAGGAATTTGAAAGTTCTTCTATTGTGTTAGAATCTGCTCTGGGTTTAAGTGAAACACACAAAGAATTTCTGGTAGTGATCAATGGCTCGGTGTCTAGTTGGCAGCCGGTATCAAGCAGGAGTGCCCCAGGGGTCAGTCCTGGGGCCGGTTTTGTTCAACATCTTCATTAATGATCTGGATGATGAGATGGATTGCACCCTCAGCAAGTTTGCGGATGACACTAAGCTGGGGGGAGAGGCAGATACGCTGGAGGGTAGGGATAGGGTCTAGAGTGACCTAGACAAATCTGAGGATTGGGCTAAAAGAAATCTGATCAGGTTCACTTAGGACGGAAAAATCCCATGCACTGCTAAGGCTGGGGACCGACTGGTTAAGCAACAGTTCTGCAGAAAAGGATCTCGGGATTACAGTGGATGAGAAACTGGATAGGAGTCAACAGTGTGCCCTTGTTGCCAAGAAGGCCAACGGCATATTGGGCTGCATTCCCAACAGATCGAGGGAAGTGATTATTCCCCTCTATTAGACACTGGTGAGGCCACACCTGGAGCACTGCGTCCAGTTTTGGGCCCCCCACTACAGGAAGGATGTGAACAAATTGGAGAGAGTCCAGAGGAGCATAACGAAAATGATTAGGGGACTGGGGCACATGACTTACGAGGAGAGGCTGAGGGAACTGGGTTTATTTAATCTGCAGAAGAGAAGAGTGAGGGGGGATTTGATAGCAGCTTTCAACTACCTGAAGGGGGGTTCCAAAGAGGATGGAGCTAGGCTGCTCTCGGTGGTGGCAGATGACAGAACAAGAAGCAATAGTCTCAAGTTGCAATGGATGAGATCTAGATTGGATATTAGGAAAAATTATTTCACTAGAAGGGTGGTGAAGCACTGGAATGGGTTACCTAGGGAGGTGGAGGAATCTCCATCCTTAAACGTTTTTAAGGCCCAGCTTGACAAAGCCCTGGCAAGATTGATTTAGTTGGAGTTGGTCCTGCTTTGAGCAGGGGGCTGGACTAGATGACCTTCTGAAGTCTCTTCCACCCTAATCTTCCATGATTATATATGCTCAGCAAACTGATCCTTCTTTGGAACAAGAAAGAGTGGCAGTTCAGAATGATACCCTGGCTGGGAAGGAAAGGGTAGATTTTTTTATGCAAGAAGGTTTGTTGTATCAAGAATCCTCTATAGGAAGAAATGGCATCCTAGTAAATTTGCAAGGAAATAGTTGTGCCTCAGAGATACAGGACAGAAGGACATTTAGGAGTGGAGAAAATCTGTGACAGGCTGAAGAACAATTTCTATTGGCCTCATACGTTTCAGACAGTGAAAAATTATTGCAAAAGTTGAGATTTGTGTCAGAAGCTTAAGGATTTAAAGGGGCCTTACAAGGCACCACTGCAATCTTTACCCATTATTAAGGAGGCATTTGCCAGCGTGTCTGCAGATATTGTAGATACTGTAGATCTCTCACTAAACCTTACAGGAGTGGAAAGAAATACAATACTTGTGGTGGTGGATTCTGCCACCGGGTATCCTGAATCCACAGCCTTGTCTAATAATATTGAAGCTGAAACTGTGGCTACAGCTTTATTTACCATTTTCAGCAGAGTAGTATTTCCCAGAGAAATACGGACAGATCATAGTGCAAACTTCACAACCATGGTCTTAAAAAAATTATGGGAATTGTGTGGAGTGAAGCATATAAAGGATGCTCCCTAACACTCAGAGACCAATGAGGCTGTGGAAAGATTTAATGGAACTTTGAAAGCTATGCTAAGAACGGATATCTCCAGGTGTGACAACAACTGGGACATTTTGGTCCCATTTCTTCTATATATGTACAGAAGTGTACCCCAAGAATCTACTGACTTTACTCCCTTTGACCTCCTATATGGGAGGCAGGTGAGGGGACACCTAGATTTAATTTGAGACTCTTGGGAGGGCAATATGGAGGAAACAGGACTATAGTGGGGGAGTATGTATCTAATTTTAAGGAGAATTTGCAGGTGATGATGGATTTGGTGCAACAGAACCTTAAGAAAAGTCAGGAAACTCAGAAAGCTTGGTATGATCAGCATACTGAGAAAAGGTCATTTGATATTGGTGATCTGGTTTTAATATTAATTTCTGTGAGGAAAAACAAAATGCAGGACTATTGGGAAGGACCTTTTGAGGTGATTGAAAGAGTGAATGAAGTCACATATAATGTCAGAAAGTCCCCCTGTCAGGGGAACTGTGCAAACAGTGCATAACAATAGGTTAAAAGCTTACCATGAAAGGGAGATTGCTGTGAATATGATATGTTGTGCTGATGAGGAACCATTACCCACCCCTTTAATTGTTTTTTTCAAAAAGAGCAAAGAAGGAACTCCACTGGAAAGCACTGAGTTTGGGGAGTTTAACTCTAGTCCCCAACCAGGAAAAGCTCGCCCTTTTAAAGCGCCACAGATAAGTATTTTCTAACTGGCCAGGTTTAACTAACAAGACTGTACACTCCATTCAAACTGCAGAGCATACCGGGCCAAAGGGGAAATGCATAGGAGGTTGAAAGCAAGCTGGAAATGGAGTTAATCACAAAAAGTCCCTGGGAGTCTCCTATTGTGATGGTTCCTAGGAAGGACAAACCATCAGATTTTGCGTAGATTATAGGAAATTGAATGCTATCACCCAGTCTGATCCTTACCCCACAGCCTGAATATAGGACTTACTGGACCTACTGGGGGGGAGGGGTGTGTAAAATTCGTAAGTACCCTAGACTTGACTCGTGGGTACTGGCAAATTCCCTTAAATGCTGATGCCAGGGAAATATCTGCTTTTATAGTGGAATCTGGAATATATGAATTTAATGTTATGCCTTTATATGGTTTGTTAATGAGGTGCTGCAGGGGTTACAAACTAAGTTCCCTCTAAGCTGTGTGGCCACACAGCTGCCTATTAAGCCCCATGCAGAGGCTCTGGGCTGTGGCGGGGAGAGGTGCCCCTCCCCGTCAGCCCCAGCACAGACCTGCCCGGGACTTGCCGCAGTCCCTCCCTCAGCCCAGCCCAGCCACACCGGAGCTGCTGTGGCCTGGGAAAGACACTTCTCCCTCGGCCCAGAGCTGCTGCAGCGAGAGAGGGCTGGGGGGAGTCCTCTCTCCCCACCGCAGTCTGGGGGCAGCCTGCACCCCAAACCCCTCATCCCTGGCCCCACCCTAGAGCCTATACCCCCCACACCCCATCCCTCTGCCCCAGCTCTGAGTCCCCTCCCGAACCCCTCATCCCTGGCTCCACCCTAGAGCCTGTACCCTCCATACCCCAACCCTCTGCCCCAGCTCTGAGTCCCCTCCTGAACCCCTCATACCTGGCTCCACCCCAGAGCCTGCATCCCCCACAATGCAACCCTCTGCCCCTGCCCTGAGTTCCCTCCCGCACCCTGAACCCCTCATCCCCACCCCAGAGCCCGCACCCCCAGCCAGAGCCCTCATCCCCCCACACCCCAACCCTCTTCCCCAGCCCTGAGCCCCCTCCTGAACCCCTCATCCCCACCCCACAGCCCACACCCCCAGCCAGAGCCCTCATCCTCCCACACCACAACTCTCTGTCCCAGCCCTGAGCCCCCTCCCACACTCTGAACCCCTTGACCCCACTCAGACCACATGAATTTTGTTATGTGCACCAATATGAAGGTGTTGGGTCACACATCACCTCCATATTGGTGCACATAACAAAATTCATTCCGCACATGGACGTAAAAAATTAGAGGGAACACTGGTTACAAACATTTGCCAGAGTCTATATAAATTACTTGGCTATTGTTAGTAGCTCCTGGCAAGACCACTTCAATCATGTGGGAACTGTGTTACAAAGGCTACTGTCAAGGTCTCCAAATGCAAGATGGGAGCTGCAGAGGTTTCCTACCTAGAACACAAGGTAGGCAGTGGGTTTGTTCACCCCGACCCTTCAAAGATAGAGGCCATAAGGAAGTGGCCTTCCCCTAGAACAAAAAAGCAGGTTTGATCCTTTATTGGTCTGGCCAACTATTACCCGTAGGTTTGTAAAGGGGTTTAGTTGCATTGTGGCCCCCATATCAGACCTTACGGAAAAAAAAAAAAGAAAGCCAGACTGGGTGGTATGGGCAGAGGTCTGTCAGAAAGGCTTACAGAACATAAAAGAAGCTTTGTCTAAGAAGCCTGTTTTGGTCAGCCCTGATTTCAGCAAACCAATTGTGCTGTGCACTGATGCTTTTAACATTGGGTTGGGAACAGTACTGATGCAAGATGGAGTGGGGGGTAAGAGGCACCCCACAGTCTATGTAAGCATAAAATTGACACCCACTGAACAAAATGATGCTGCAATTGAAAAAGAGTGCTATGCCATTGTCTGGGCTATTAAACCTTATCTGTGTAACAAAAACATTACTGCTTTAAGTCAGTGGTCCCCAACCTTTTTCGTCTGGTGATGAGCCACAGAGGACCGTGGCGGCGGACAAGCATCCGCCGAAATGCTGCCAACAAGCAGCGTCATCCAGAGGCGTCGCCGCCGAAATGCCACCGAATTTCAGCGGCGACGCCTCTGGATGACGCTGCTTGTCAGCGGCATTTTGGCGGATGCTCGTCCGCCGGCCAGTACGCGGGCACACTTAGCTGTCCTGGCGGGCGCCATGGCACCCGCGCGCACCGTGTTGGGGACCCCTGCTTTAAGTGATTATGCCCCTTTGGCATGGCTGCACTGAGCTAAGGGAACCTACAAGAATTTGACATGGACTGTTGCAGATCCTTATCAAGAATGGGGAGTCCCTGAGGTGGGTTCAGAATTGTCTGTGTCACCCCTTCATACCCCAGTTTTGCATTGGGGGTGCGACAAGCTAGCAGGTCAGAACTATTGGCCAATTCACTTGTGTGTGAATATCAAAGAAACGTTAAGTATACTAGTATGCATAGACTAATTCATTCGTATGTTAAATGGTCAATGGCTTCACTTATCTATAACCTGTTGATGCTAGCGCATTACATTATGTAATCCCTGTAATTAGATAACCCTAGATTAAAGTGTGTGTTAGTGTTAAAATGAGAAGATGTTTGATGTGTAAGCTTCATGAAAATTAACAAAGGATTGTTGTTTGCTATTACAAACATCTGCATTTATGTATAACCCTGTAACTAAAATTACTCCTCAAAGTAACTTTGGAAATGTAAATGAAGAAGGTTGCTAACTTCAAAGCATGGGTCATTGTGTTTGACAATGGAAATTCACAGACTCAGTCTTCATTTAGTCAACAAAGGAAAAGCCCATGCGGTGAATAGAAACATTTCCCAGATTGCATTCCGTGGAAAGGAGCTATAAGAATGGATCCAGTGAATGATCCTGTTACCTCTGAACTTTTTGGGCACTCATAGGGAAGCATTCTAGATGCAAGACAGAGATCCCCAAAGTTATTTTGCGTAACCCTGAGAAACCTATGGAAAATTAGCAGATTACTACCTCTCTGCTATTATTTTGGACTTACAAACTTATACTCTTCTGTTAATGTATTTTACCTGCTTTAACCTCTCAACAACTCTCCCTTTTTTTTTAAGCTAATAAACCTTTAGTTAGTTTACTAGAGAAATTGGCTGTCAGTGCTGTCTTTGGTGTCAGATTGAGAATATCCATTGACCTGGGGTAAGAGACTGACCCTTTGGGGTTGGGAGTAACCTATTTTGATGTGTATCAGAGTAGCAGCCGTGTTAGTCTGTATCCGCAAAAAGAACAGGAGTACTTGTGGCACCTTAGAGACTAACAAATTTATTAGAGGCTACAGCCCACTTCTTCGGATGCATATAGAATGGAACATATATTGAGGAGATGTATATACACACATACAGAGAGCATGAACAGGTGGGAGATGTGATATTTGGTATAGTAACCAGTATCACAAAGTCCAGTTTGTCTGGGTGGCAAGATAGGCTGGAGAGCCTAACGGGACTGTCTGTGCCTACATGGTAAAACTAACATAGGGATCCAGGAGTTCACATTAGTTATTGGTTTGGTGAAATCTAATTATTGAATATACCACCAGGTTGGGGTGTCTGCCCTGTTTTCTGACAGTCTGATCTGAGATTGGCACTCACAGTTGGGAGCCATTCCAGACAGTGTGACACCCATCTATTCATATTTTAATTAACTTAGTCTGAGGGTTATCTGTGTTTAACTGCTTTTTATTTTGTCACATTTCCTGTTTCTGTAATTTGCCAATAAAATATCTGAGAAATCCTCACTTAGGTTGTGATGACTATACAGAAAAGTACCACAAAAGAGCTGGTCAGAGCCATTATAGGCACAGGGAGGGACAAATGACCTGAAGGATACTTGCTATGGTTATACTAATAGATTTAGGCTCCCTGTTGATACAAAAATATCAGTTGTTTAAATTGTGTGTAACATATTTGCTGAATACAGCAAGATATGCAGTAGCTGCCATGTGGAAATCCAGTGGGTGATGAAGACTTGGCATGCTCACATACAGAACACACTGGTGATAGAAAAGGTTACCTTTGGCATGGACAAAACACACACAGGTTAGAAGCTGTAAATAATAATGTTCACAAAACAAATAGGGGAATAAAGCAACAAAACTCAAATCGTTTACCAATTTCTTTGCATACTGGTTTTAAAGAAATGGATTACATTTTTGAACTCTTGAAAAGAGGTAGGTAAAAAATAATCCATTCACCCTGTAGCAGCATTAGATCAGTGGTTCTCAACCTTCCCAGGTTTTACCCCTTTCAGTAGTCTGATTTGTCTTGTACACTAAGTTTCATCTCATTTAAGAACTACTTGCTTACAAAATCAGACATAAAAATTAGGACTATCTATTAATCAATGTTAACTCATGTGATTAACTAAAAAAAATTAATTGTGAAATTTATTAACTATTTGAAAATGTAGAAAAACATTCAAAAATATATTGATTTAAATTACAATACAGAATACAAAGTGTACAGTGCTCACTTTATATTATTTTTATTACAAATATTTGCACTGTAAAAATGATAAACAAAAGAAATAGTATTTTTCAATTAATCTCATACAAGGACCATAATGCAATCTCTTTACTGTGAAAGTGCAAGTTACAAATGTAGATTTTTTTTGGTTACATAACTGCACTCAAAACCAAAACAATGTAAAACTTTAGAGCTGACAAGACCACTCAGTCCTACTTCTTATTCAGCCAATCGCTAAGACAAACAAGTTTGTTTACATTTGTCATAAACAGATAGTTAAGGGTTAATGCCTCTTTTACCTGTAAAGGGTTAAGAAGTTCACCTAGCCTAGCTAACACCTGACCAGAGGAACCAATGGGAGGACAAGATGGTTCAAAGGGAAGGAGAAAAGTTCCCTTTGTCTGTTGAGTTTCACTTTGGACCAGAGTGGGAAAGCTCCAGAATTCAGCCTCTTATTAAGTAGTGAGTATTAGTGAAGGAAATAAATGGGTTTATGTTTATTTCTTTGTAACCTGTCTTGTGCAATTAGAGGAATAGTCAAATTGGGTATTTGGATATTTTTGTGTGTGTAACTAAGGGTTTGCCCAGGGGAACATACTCTGTGTTTGGAATCTGTTGTCTGTGAGAGTAGCTGGTATGCTAATCTGTCCCAGAGGGTTTTCTTTTACCTTTATTTTCTTTAATTAAAAGCCTTTTTGTTAATACCTGATTGATTTTTCCTTGTTTTTAGATCCAAGGGGGTTGGATCTGGATCCACCAGGAGTTGGTGGGAGAAAGGGGGGGGGGGATGGTTAATTTCTCCTTGTTTTAAGATCCAAGGGATTTGGATCTGTATTCACCAGGGAATTGGTGAAGAGCCCCCAAGGCTACCCAGGGAAGGGAATTAGCACATTGGGAGTGGTGGCAGTGGACCAGATCTAAACTGGTAGTTAAGCTTAGAAGTTTTCATGCAGGCCCCCACATCTGTACCCTAAAGTTCAGAGTGGGGAAGGAGCCTTGACAACATTTATGGGAGATAATGCCCGCTTCTTGTTTACAATGTCACCTGAAAGTGAGAACAGGCGTTCGCATGACACTTTTGTAGCCGGCATTGCAAGGTATTTATGTGCCAGATATGCTAAACATTCGTATGTCCCTTCATGCTTCGGCTACCGTTCCAGAGGACATACTTCCATGCTGATGACACTAGTTAAAAAAATAATGCACTAGTTACATTTTGACTGAACTCCTTGAGGGAGAATAGTATTCTCCTGCTCTGTTTTACCCGCATTCTGCCATATATTTCATGTTATAGCAGTCTCGGATGATGACTCAGCACATGTTGTTCATTTTAAGAACACTTTCACTGCAGATTTGACAAAACGCAAAGAAGGTACCACAGTGAGGTTTCTAAAGATAGCTACAGCACTCAACCCACGGTTTAAGAATCTGAAGTGCTTTCCAAAATCTAAGAGGGAGGAGGTGTAGCGCATGCTTCCAGAAGTCTTCAAAGAGCAACACTCCAATGCGGAAACTACAGAACCTGAACCACCAAAAAAGAAAATCAACTTTCTGCTGGTGACATCTGACTCAGACGATGAAAGTGAACATGTGATGGTCTGCACTGCTTTGGATTGTTATTGAGCAGAACCCATCATCAGCATGGACGCATGTCCCATGGAATGGTGGTTGAAGCATGAAGGGACATATGAATCTTTAGCGCATCTGGCACATAAATATCTTGCAACGCCAGTTACAACAGTGCCATGTGTACATCTGTTCTCACTTTCAGGTGACATTGTAAACAAGAAGCGGGCAGCATTATTGCCTGCACATGTAAACAAACTTTGTCTGAGCGATTGGCTGAACAAGCAATAGGATTGAGTGGACTTGTAGGTGCTAAAGTTTTACATTGTTTTATTTTTGAATGCAAGTTTTTTTGTACATAATTCTACATTTGTTAGTTCAACTTTCATGATAAAGAGATTGCATTACAGTACTTGTATGAGGTGAATTGAAAAATACTATTTCTTTTGTTTTTTACAGCACAAATATTTGTAATCAAAAATAAATATAAAGTGAGAATACAAAGTGTACAGTGCTATATTTGAAAATGTAGAAAACATCCAAACATATTTAAATAAATGGTATTTTATTATTAACAGTGTGATCATGTGATTAATCGTGATTTTTTTTAATCGTGCGATTAATCACGATTAATTTTTTAATTGCTTGACAGTGCTAATAAAAATATAAAAGCATCACACCACACTATTATTGAAATATTGCTTACTTTCTTATTTTGTCTGTATGAAATTTTAGTGTGTACTGACTTCACTAATGCTTTCTGTGTAGCCTATTGTAAAACTAGGCAACTATCTAGATGAGTTAATGTACCCTCTGGAAGACCTGTGCTTACCCCCAGCAGTACGTGTATCCCTAGTTGAGAACCACTGTATTAGATTATTAGATAACGGTCACTTTTCCATTTCTCTCTCACATACACACCCCTTTTCTTTTTGGATATTGTCTTAAGTAATTATTTTTATTTTAAAAATAGCATTGTGTGGACACAAGCTAACATTGTGTTTGCACTCTTCACTGCTTCTTTGTGATAGAAAAATGCAACCTCAAAAGATTTTTGTTTGTTTTTTATGTTAAACATATGATATCCCAACTTTTATTTTTAGCTGGATGGTGCTGCCAGCGGAGAATAGGGGATGACCGCTCTGAGCTGCAATTATCCCAGTTCTCAATGGGGATCAAAATCATTTTTAATTATGTCATTAGTGTCCACTTTGGAACAAAACTTATGTTAAGTGAAAACTGGAACACCACTACTGCAGAATAGACTAGTCCTCACATTCAACACTCCTCATTACTTAATTAAGGGTTGGAAATAACAACAGTCAGGATCAATCTATTGTGATGTTTCCATTGTGGTCCTCCAACAATGATTCAAGTCCTTCAGTAGGAAGGTAAGTAGTAAGTCAGGATCTGATTTTCCTTATGTAAAACAAGTGTGATGGAAGTGCGTGGGTATTCCCACATCTCCCCACCCCACCCCGTATGGAAAGAAGAAACAAAAACTTTAACAAGTCATCTTTTTTCATCATAAAGTACAAGAACAACTTTGTCTCCTTTTCAGGTCATCTTTAACAGATTAAAAACAGTGCTATGAAAAGGACTTGGAGTGAAGGAGCCCAGCAATCCTTTCCCATCACAGAATAGAAGAATCTACATGAATCGTAGAAGAGGGTAGGGGGTATCAGAGCATCTATATGGTAAATATAAAAAAAAAAAGTCTCACTTTTTATTTACCTCATCCCTTGATTCCTTCCCACTCCCTGGTTGTCTGGAAAGTCCAACACAACAGCCAGGAAAACAGAGCTTCCTTGTTCCTTTCCTACACTAACTTTTTCCTCTTAGTAGCTCAAATGGATAAGCTGTTGATACTGAAAAAGACTGTGTGGAGGCTCTCCCACATATCAGTGACGAATGCAAGCAGTGCACTCATACAGCCCCTGGCTCAACAAGCTTCAAAAGGGAATCCTTCCAAATCCACAGAAACAACACATTCAAATGCTTCTCTGACATGTCAGTGCACAAGTACTCCTGTCTGCAGTAAGAGCAATTAAACATCTATTGGAAATGAGGAAAATAACAAATCTGCCCTGAATACAAGCATATGGTCTAGAAAGCAATTCCTAGTGTTAGAATAAAGGCCAAATACTTGCCTATTATCCAAGCTGTTTTTCCCATATATAAAGGTATAGCAAGACAATCAATCAAAGAGGCCCAACAGCAAGGAGGCCCAACAGATGTATCCCATTACCCCTACCCCTGGACCCTGGAAGGGCAATCAATCAAGGGGACCCAACAGATGTATCCTATATACCCCTAGAAAGGAATTTAAAATTCCTTAGGTCAGCAGAATGTATGCACGTTAAGTCATTTGTTACTGGGTATAAAAAGGCTTGCTCTCCGCTTGTAAGGTGTGCTCCTCCCTCTGGCATGAGTCGAGGGGGACACCCGCTCAGCTGACTGATCAATAAAGAACTTGAAGCCGTCTTCTAGACTCCCGTGCCTCCTTGGGGTAATTGGGCAGCTCCAGGGGGAAACGAGCCCATTTGGCTAACAAATGGCGACTCCGCCGGGACTTCTCTCCCTGTAGAGGGCACTGACCGACGGCCGAGGGCGATTCCGAGGAGTGGCCACCTCGAGCTGTTGCTTTGCTCGGGCCTCGGATCGTCACAATCGGCCGGGGCGGCTGTGTCCTCTCTAAAGAGAACTCTGAAGGACACGGAAGCAAGACGGCTTCAGAAGGAGGGGAAGTCTGACTGCCGGACGCGGCCACTTCGGGCGGTAAGTGCGTTTACCTCCTGGGTTTGAGGAATAACGCCCCCGAGGTGTGGGTTGGACAGTGGAAATCCCCTAGGCAGCCTGTATACGGGAAGGTATGTTAACATTATTGTAGCTTTGTAAATGTCTTGTTGTTGTGTTTTTGGTTAAAGGGTAAGCAAATAACGGCCAATGAGTAACGTAACTAACTCCACAAGTCCATGGGCCGTTTTTAACAATTATTGGGACTTGGAGCAACCTCAGGGATTACTCTTGTTTATAGGAAGGGTAATCTTGTTTCTCCTCTTAATGGTGTGTTGGAAACCGAGATTGTAACTGATTAAAGGATCTGTGTGAAAGATGAATGAGTGCTGCTGACAGGTCTGAGGCTTAAGCTGACTTCAGCCGCCCCAAGACTCCTGCGAGGGGAAACCCGATGACCAGGATATCTTGATTGCAAGGGGGGTCAGCCGAACCTCGTGACCCAGCGGATATCTGAGTTAGAACTAGATCTATACCTCTTCCCCCTCTTGATATCTCTGTCTCGGAAAACTCTGGGTAAAGCATAATGGGGTCCGGACAAAGCACCTTCTCCTGGACACCCCTGGGATGTATGCTGGATAACTGGAAGGCGTTTAGACGCCAGGCTAATTATGGAATTGTATTATGTAAAGACAAGCTTGTAAAATTCTGTACTCTCGAATGGATGACATTCGGGGTGGAATGGCCCGAGGGAGGGACGCTCAAACCAGGGGTTGTACAAGCAGTACATAGCATTGTGACCTGGGATGGGCATTGGGACCAATATCCCTATATAGATATTTGGCAGGACCTTGTGGCCAATCATCCCCCATGGTTGCAAAAATGTAGATCACAAACTATTAAAACCTTAATGGCCCGTGCCCCTGTTAGGAAACCCTGTTTCCCTGTTAAGAAATCTTGTCTGCGGGCTGTGATTCCCTCTGCCCCTGATCCTATGCCCCCTCCCCCTTTGTATCCTGGCCTCCCGGCTCCGGTACCCTCAATTGAAATCCCCCCCCCCCACATCTCTGAGGATAATGCCTCAGCTGAAAGGGGTGAGCCAAGCAACCAGGATTTTTCCAAACGGGACCCCCCTCCGATCTCTCTGAGCTCCCCGGTGTCTAACCACACCAGGAGCAAGGGTGGCCCGGTACTCCAAGGGCCCCTGCAACAGAATTATTTGTGTCCACTGCAAGAAACTGTAGCCCCTGAGGGTAATCTCACTATGGTATATGTTCCCTTTACCACTAGTGAGCTATATAATTGGAAGGGGCTTCGGGCAAGAATATAGAGGAACTTTTAGAAATAGCCATGAAGGTTTATGATCGGAGGGATGATGAGGAGCGAAAGAAAGGGGCCCGTGTTTTGGCCATGGCCCTGAGAGAAGGATATGCAGAAAGGGGGGACAAGGTTAAGGAGAAGCCAGGGCCACCTGGGAGGGGACGGGACCCCCGCCTGGGTCAAAACCAGTGCGCTATCTGTAGGGAAGAGGGGCACTGGAAGAATGAATGCCCCCGGCGACAGGCCATGGGAAAGGAACGTAAAAACAAAACCCCGTCCCTTCCCATCCTTTACAACAACACGGGACGTTCAGGGGAGGGATCTTCCCCATAGGGAAGCCGAGGGACCCAGCGGCCCCTCCTGGCTGCGCAAGCTGCCAGTCTGGATCCCACGGTAAAAATTAATGTGGAGGGCCGCCCAATTGAAGCCCTTATTGACACTGGGGCCACTCTTAGTTTGCTCCCCCTTAGTAAGGCTCCCCGAGGTAGAGCTCGGGAATGTGCCATGGTACAGGGGATAGAGGGACAAACTACAGCTTTGGAAAAAACTTTGCCTCTCCTAGTAAAGGTAGGGGACCACCAAATTTCCCACCAATTTGTTTGCAGCCCCTCTTGCCCCATCGCACTGCTTGGACGAGATATTCTTACTAAACTACAGGCAGAAATCTCGTTTGATAAAGGGACTATGGAAGTTAGACTTCCTAAGCAGCAGTCTTCAAATTACCAGATGACCCTGATAAGTGCTGGAAATCACCTCCCGGAATGCTGGGGAGGAATGAAGAAAGCCAGCTGTCAGGGGTTAACCTTGAGGTTTGGGCAGAGGAGGGAGGTGTCGCTCGAGCCCGGAATGCTTCACCAGTGCATATTTCCCTTAAGGAAGGAAGCAGCCCGGTCCGAATTCGACAATACCCTCTTAAGCTGACCACTAGAATCGGGTTAAAACCTCTGATTCAAAAGTTTCTGCAGTGTGGGTGGATCAGGGAAGGCACGTCCCCGTACAACACTCCGATAATGGGAGTGCCTAAGCCTAATGGGCAGTATCGGTTGGTCCAGGACCTGAGACAGGTTAACAAGTTAATAGAGGCTCCCTATCCAGTCGTCCCAAATCCCCATACTATTTTGGGCCAAGTTCCCAAAGAGCACAGTTGGTTCTCTGTAATAGACTTAAAAGATGCCTTCTTTTCTATCCCCCTTGATTTGGAATCTCAAAAACTGTTTGCCTTCGAGTGGGAGGACCCAGATACTCATTATAAGGCCCAATACCTTTGGACCGTGATCCCACAGGGACTTACCTGTGCACCTGAGATTTTTGGCAGCCAGTTGAGAAGGGACCTTGCCCCATTCCTGGCTAGACACCCCTCATGTAACATAGTCCAGTATTGCGATGATTTGCTCTTAAGTACTGAAACAGAGGCAGCTTGTAAAGAGCAGACTGTAAAGCTCCTTAATTACCTTGGGGCACAGGGGTATAAGGTTTCAAAGGAAAAAGCACAATTGGTTAGGCGACAGGTCACTTTTCTTGGGTATCATTTGTGCCAGGGAAGTCGTAGTCTAGGTAAAGAAAGAATCCAGGTGATACTCAATAACCCTCGACCTCAAAACCCCCTAGAGTTGAGGGCTTTCCTGGGGTTGACTGGGTTTTGTCAACTCTGGATCCCTGACTACGGGGGAAGAGCCAAACCGCTGTATGAATCCTTAACTAAAGAGGGTCTGCTCCATTGGACGTGGACCAAAGAGATGGAAAAAGCATTTCGAGAGCTAAAAGAAGCCTTGGTTCAGCCTCCTGCTCTAGCCCTCCCCGACCCTCGGAGGCCATTCACTCTATACGTTCATGAGAGGGGAGGGGGGGCTGCTGGAGTTCTATGCCAAAGGTCGGGACCAACCTGGCGACCCATTGGATACTACTCAAAGGTGTTGGACCCTGTCGCCAAGGGGTGGCCTGCCTGCTTATGAGCCGTTGCAGCAACCGCTCTTCTTGTACAAGAGGCTGAAAAATTAACCCTGGGAGGGGACACTGAGGTTGTGGTTCCTCACGGGGTGCCTCAAATACTGGGGACGGGCGCTGGGGAAAAGCATTTAAATCCCAGTCGACATACCAGATATGAGGTAGGGCCCTTGCTAGCCCCTAACTTAACCTTTAGGACAGTTAGCTCCCTCAACCTAGCTACCCTATTGCCTGACCCTTGGGTTTCCTATGAGACCAGCCCCACTCATGACTGTATTGAAGTCTTGCAACAGGTGTCCCAGGCACTCGGTATACAATGGAAGTTGCATACACCCTGGAGGCCGCAAAGCTCGGGTCAGGTGGAAAGAATAAATAGAACTCTCAAGGATACCCTCACTAAACTATGCACAGAGTCTAGTTTAAAGTGGCTTGATGCGTTACCACTCGCCCTTAACTGCATTCGAAGGGCCCCACGTAAGGGTCTTAAGCTTTCACCATTTGAACTGGTCTTTGGGTTCCCTCCCCGAATACTTATCCCAGGATTCCGGGAGGATGTAACCTGGGAAGTGGGAAATGACTTACTATGGAAACAGGTTTCCGGGTTGCAATCTGTTTTGTTACAGCTGCATCGACGCGGCGCCATTCCAGGCTCTCCCCTTGGACCAGACCGTGCATCCGTTCCGGATCGGTGACCAGGTCCTTGTCAAGAAGTGGAAACGTGACCCCCTTACGCCAAGGTGGGACGGTCCACACACCGTTTCGCTCATTAGCCAGGCCGCAGTTAAAATTCTCGGGAGCGACAAATGGACACATCACACCCGGGTAAAGCGGTTTCTGAATCCTGACCAGGGAACCAATCCCACGGAAGAGGACACCGGCCCTCTGCCCACCCCGGCCCCGGAAGTCCGGGGTGGCACGGGCGAAGACACCGTCTGGGAGTATCAAGGACTCGATGGGCTAAAAGGACTGTTTAGGAAAAAGCAATAATGAACTCATTATTGATATTTCTGTTCATAGGTGTCTATCACGGCTATGGTTGGGAGAATAGGTTTATACAACTGGGAGAAATAATAGCGAGTTCCTTCAATCTTAGTAGCTGCTGGGTTTGTGGAGGTCCAGGGGATTGGAATGAATGGCCTTGGGTAGCCCAGCCAGTGCAAGCTAAATGGTGGATCAGTAATTTAAGTATAGTCCACAAAGGAACAGAAGTTTGGGATGAGGATAGTAGCCCTTGGTGACTCTATTCCTCTGAGATGGGGATCCTTTGTCTAAACCGAACAAAACCAGAAGGGGTGTATGTGGGCAAAAGCCGATGTGACTGGACCCTATCTCTAGGATTTGACTGCTATGATCACCCTAGTTGCCATACGTATGACTGTTCTAAATATCAAGGACGGTGGAACCATACCCACGTAAAACTCACTAATCATAGCTGGGTAAGTTGTTCCTACCAACAGCATACCGGCGAGGGCTGTAAGGCAGTTGGACAAGATGGGTTCTTTGATGCCCTCTTTCTAAGTTGCCAGCGAGATAATACCGACAGTAAGGATCACGTGGTACGCTGGTATCAGTGGGCATGCAACATTCTAATGGAACTCGGGTAACCCATTTTAATCATTTTTGGTCTACTACCAATAGCCCTAAATTTGGTTGTAATTGCGCTTGGAAGGAAGGGGCTGGGCCTTGGAAATGTGACTATTGTAATCCTGACGGTACATCTATTGTATTAGGGGGACCCCTGGAGATGGGTAACTCTTTGTATTACGAAGAACCAGGCCCCAAGGACTATCCCGAAACCTGGGATGGCCCCTTTGCGAATGGACAATGGGCCCTAAAAGGCCATTACTGGATATGTGGGCAATACGCTTATCGAAGCTTGCCTCCAAATTGGTCAGGAATATGTTATGTTGGGTACATTAGGCCCTTATTCTTTCTACTACCCCAAATCCAGGGAAATAAATTAGGAATTAAGGTATATGACGACTTGATTAGGGAGAGGCGGTTCGTTGATTCCGCATTGACTGCTGGAAGCTCCCAAAAGTGGGGGGCTCAAGAGTGGCTCCCTGTGTAATTGCATTAGTCCGACAAATGGCTAATCAAATTGTATGCCAACGCATGATGGCATTATATCAACCGGTAAAAGCTGAGGATTGGGGGCCATAAGGCTCTCAAAATGCTTTTAAGGGGGGAGAACCTTGTTAGAATAAAGGCCAAATACTTGCCTATTATCCAAGCTGTTTTCCCCATATATAAAGGTATAGCAAGACAATCAATCAAAGAGGCCCAACAGCAAGGAGGCCCAACAGATGTATCCCATTACCCCTACCCCTGGACCCTGGAAGGGCAATCAATCAAGGGGACCCAACAGATGTATCCTATATACCCCTAGAAAGGAATTTAAAATTCCTTAGGTCAGCAGAATGTATGCACGTTAAGTCATTTGTTACTGGGTATAAAAAGGCTTGCTCTCCGCTTGTAAGGTGTGCTCCTCCCTCTGGCATGAGTCGAGGGGGACACCCGCTCAGCTGACTGATCAATAAAGAACTTGAAGCCGTCTTCTAGACTCCCGTGCCTCCTTGGGGTAATTGGGCAGCTCCAGGGGGAAACGAGCCCATTTGGCTAACACTAGCTTAGCCCGTGGTTCTTGTGACATGTCAGTATTCAGATTAGCTTCCCTTCCTTTTTCTCTCCCTAACCTTCTGCAACAGAGTACACGCTATATTCACTCCAAATCCCTCCACAGTACTGTGGTCACTGAAGTGTCTCACTCACACCACAAAGAAACTGCCCCCAATGACTCCTTTCTTCAGTTTCACCATATTCAAGGAACCCCCTTATCCTCCCCTAAGAGCTGAATGATGCCTCTGGATCTGGAGAAGGTGGGAAATAATCAAAGGTGTAGACTGGAAGTGGAGACCAGGAATAACCATGGATACCAAGTAGGGATGGAGTTAACAATTGGCTAAAAATGCAGAATGCACATTTACTAAAAGGCATCCTGAAGTGTGGTTGGACATTAAAAATGAGAAAAACAGCAAAATGGTGGGATTCCAAATGGTCTTTCTCACTGCCTTTCAGGTCAAACATGCTCCAATGTTAAGTAACAAGTTTTTCTTTTTAACTGCCAATGTCAAAAACTCCAGCTGAAACCAAAGCCCAGCCTGCTTTTTACATCATTCCCAGAAATAAAAATTTTGCAATAAGAATTTGGATGATAAATTTGTTGATGATGGAATAAGTATAATAAGAAATCAATTTCTCTTTCATAGCCATTCTTACTAAGCATAGTTAATTGTAACATATATAACTCCCAGACTCAATATCCTTTAAGTAAGATGTCATTTATACATAACCAAGAAGTATTCTAAAATGAAAGAAGTATTACAACATACACATGTATATTCCCAGCTGGTTTTTAAAAAAGGGAAATAGTGTATTATTTTGAAAACAGTATGTGATTATGTAATTAGAGACTGTGTTATACATATGCAAGAAAACGCTGAGTTAACATTCCACATTCAATTTTAACTTTGAAATTTGTTGATTTCTGAGTAGTTGACCATGCAATCAAATAGTCTCTAAATGTAGGGACATTTAATGGAATTACATACTATTTGTCAAATCGTACAATATACAATACAAACTGGAATATCTAACGCAACCTTCCATACAATAAACATTCTTTATGTATGCTGCTATGCTACCCAGTTAAGATTGTCACTGAATATTTGATTTCATTAAGATTTGTAGATTTTAAAGGACCATTATGATCAATTAGTCCAATGTCCTGCATAACACATGCCATAGAATTTCACCAAGCGTTTCTAGCAGCAAGCCCAATAACTTGTGGGGCCTGGAGACTAATCTTGGTGGAGGATTTTCAACTGGAATTCACTTCTCACTTTGGTCCCTCAAGTCTAGGTGTAGAGCATAAAGTCCTTGAGTTTTTGCCTGATTGGGGGTAAGTTCATCGAAACGGGGAAGATGGTTGTGCATTGATACTGTTCAACACGATCACTTTTATATTGCACACAGCTCCCTGAGAGAATTGGGTGATGCAGTTTTATAAACTGAAAAATAAATAAGAATTACCCTCCTGCTTTGCTGAGAATGAAAAAAAATTAGTAATACCATGCCAACTTTTAAATAGGAAACATAATTTGGCCCCAAAAGCCGCTACACAAAACTTACACACATTCTAGTAAGGGCTTTATACTATATACTGATACAAGACATTTCAAATACACTTATCTTGAATTTGAAAATTTATTCACAACTCTCTTGGGCATTTACCTTCAACCAAAGAGATGGACTGAATGATGATGTTTCTTTTCCACCTTTAATTACTATGATTCTGTGAATAAAATAATCTTTACAAAACAATGGGGTATAGACATTCCTTGATGCAGAGTAATTTTACAGTGGATATTTGGGATCATGTTTAACACCTCAGTGATTAAGCAGAATCAAGCAGAATCATGAAACATCTTCATAGTTAGAACGGTAACTGACTTTTTAAATCACCCAGTACTTCCTGGGGCCAATAGGTAGGCAAAGCAGTTTCTGATAGGAGTCATGTCCCAGGTAGAAGCCTGTGACAGGGTGCTATTAGATCTATAACTGTGCCCTTTCAAAGCCAGCACCCTGGTCACTTAAAACACCCAGAGCACTGGGTGTAGTTAGAATAGGAAGGACTTAGGTAGTTTGGGTTCAGAAGGGAAGAAGGGATCACCTGCAGCTGTAGGGAGACTGATGAGCTTATAAAGTAATTAGCCCACCAGCTGGATAGCTCTGAGAAGAAGCAAGCAGTATAAAAGGCTGAGCCAGGGAGGAAGAAGGGGGCTCCATGTAACTGCTGCTATGCTGTGATGTACCTGGAACATGAACAGCAATAACACCTGATGGAGGTACCCTGGTGAACTGTGTGTGCTGCATAATTCATAAAGCGAGCCTACCAGCTAGGGTTTCCAGGAGCTGAAGGGGGAGCCTGTTCACAGCCCTTTACCCATCTCCTCTGCAAAAAGACCTAATTACCCTGCTGGCTTCCCCATCCCGTTGCGAGAAAGACCAATACATAAGTGATAGACTCTGCATAAAATCTAGCTTCAGAATAATCTTAAACTCTTTTAAAATGAAGCAAATGGCAACAAGAATTTTGAAGTTTTCTGACAAAGACCCCCAGACCTTCTTTTTCTGAATCAATACAGACTTTTCACCCTGGTCACATCTAAATGAATGAATTTATGCATGCATGCATCCTGAATGTATTTATTGGAATTGGGGTGGGGTGTGGTGCACTAGGAATATTCTCCTAATCAGCTTCATCTGCCCACACTTGTTGTTTATCTGGCTGCGGAGCTCCTTGAGGACAGGAACACCATACATTTCTTCTCTTGTCCCTTTAGGTGCTTGGACACCATAGTGACAGGTAGTGTACAAAGCCTGTTCTACGTTCAGAAAATCAGTGCAAAAAACCTGATTTAATCAAACCTATACAGAAATCGTGTGCAGACAAGCCCTAAGAAGCTAGAAAGTCAGTTCTCTTTCTCTCCCTTTGGTCATGTTCCATCATCATGGTTGTGAACCGAGTGAGCTGCAAACAGAGGAGACGCAAACAGAGAGAGTTTGCCTGGGGGGAGTTCCCCCTGAGTTTTTTGCCTTCAGGTTTCTGTGAGCAGTAAATACAACATCTGAAGAAGCTCTTAGAAGGAAGACAATATGGATAGTGAACAATCAGCTGTTGTGATTTGCACAGGATGTGCCATTTTCTCTTTTTCCCAGAGGATAGAAGCGACTTCGTCTGTACGAAATGCAAGCTGGTCTCCATATTGGAAGAGAAGGTTAAAGGACTAGAGATCCAAGTATCAACCCTGCGTTACATAAAGACTTTCTGGATAGAAGTCAGCGTTTTGTACTGCAGGAACAGCATGCTGAAGAATCAGAGAGGGCAGTGCAGAACGGGGTAGAAAATTGGTAGCATGTGACTTCCAGAAGAAAGAGGAGAACCCACGTATCCCCAAAGCAGATAGAGGTAAGAAACCATTTTTCAGCCTCTCTGTACAGGTACTACCATGGAGAATGGTTTGGAAGAGTCATCGGCGGGAAGGAATCAGAAGAAGACCCCATCAACTGGAAGTCATGGGATGCATTGTCCTAGGGATGGGGGTTCCACGACCACCGCTCCCAAGAGGAGGAGACGGGTGGTGGTGGTCGGGGACTCCCTCTTAAGGGGGACCGAGTCATCCATCTGCCATCCAGACTGGGAAACTTGAGAAGTGTGCTGCTTGCCTGGAGCTAGAGTTCAGGTTGTAACAGAGTGTCTGCCGAGACTGATCAAGCCCTCGGACCGCCTCCCTGTCCTACTTCTCCAAGTGGGCACCAATGATACTGCCAAGAATGACCTTGAGCGGGTCACTGCAGACTATGTGGCTCTGGGAAGAAGGATAAAGAAGTTGGAGGCGCAAGTCGTGTTCTCGTCCATCCTCCCTGTTGAAGAAAAAGGCCGAGGTAGGGACCATTGAATTGTGGAAGTAAATGCGTGGTTGCGCAGGTAGTGTCAGAGAGAGGGCTTTGGATTCTTTGACCATGGGATGTTGTTCCAGGAAGAAGGATTGCTAGGAAGTGATGGCATCCACCTAACAAAGAGAGGGAAGAGCATCTTCGCAGGCAGGTTTGCTAACCTAGTGAGGAGGACTTCAAACTAGGTTCGCCTGGGGATGGAGACCTAAGCCCTGAGGTAAGTGAGGAAGTGGATACCGGGAAGAAACATAAGGAGGAGGGTGCAACAGGGGAGGCCTCCTGATTCATACTGAGAAAGTAGAACAATTGGCTAGTTATCTTAGGTGCCTGTACATGAACACAAGAAGCCTGGGAAACAAACCAAGATTTGTAAGTCCTGGCACAGTCAAGGAACTATGATGTGATTGGAATAACATGTGAATTACCCCACCAAGTCTCCTGACTGGAGCACTGTCATGGATGGGTATAAACTGTTCATGAAGGACAGGCGGGGGAAAAAGGTGGAGGAGTTGCACTGTGTGTAAGAGAGCAGTATGATTGCTCAGAGCTGTTGAGAGTCTTTGGGTTAAGTTTAGAGGCGAGAACAACAGGGGTGATGTCGTGGTGGGCGTCTGCTATAGACCACCAGACCAGTAGGATGAGGTAGACGACGCTTTCCTCGGACAACCAACAGAAGTTTCCAGATCACAGGCCCTGGTTCTCATGGGGGACTTCAATCACCCTGACATCTGCTGGGAGAGCAATACAACAGTGCACAGAAAATCCAGGAAGTTTTTGGAGAGTGTTGGGGACAACTTCCTGGTGCAAGTGCTGGAGGAACCAACTAGGGGCTGTGCTCCTCTTGACCTATTGCTCACAAACAGGGAAGAATTGGTAGGGGAAGCAGAAGTGGGTGGCAACCTTGGCAGCAGTGATCATGAGATGATCGAGTTCAGGATCCTGACAAAAGGAAGAAAGGAGAGTAGCAGAATACAGACCCTGGACTTCAGAAAAGCAGACTTTAACTCCCTCAGGGAGATGGGCAGGATCCCCTGGGAGGCTAATATGAGGTGGAAAGGAATCCAGGAGAGCTGACTGTATTTTAAAGAAGTCTTATTGAGGGCGCAGGAACAAACTATCCCAATGTGCAGAAATAGCAGCAAATATGGCAGGCGACCAGCTTGGCTTAACAGAGAAATCTTCAGTGAGCTTAAACACAAAAAGGAAGCTTACAAGAAGTGGAAACTTGGACAGATGACTAGGGAGGAGTATAAAAATATTGCTCGAGCATGCAGGGGTGTAATCAGGAAGGCCAAAATACAACTGGAGTTGCAAAGTTAGCAAGGGATGTGAAGGGTAACAAGAAGGGTTTCTACAGGTATGTTAGCAACAAGAAGGTGGTCAGGGAAAGTGTGGGACCCTTACTGAATGGGGGAGGCAACCTAGTGACAGATGATGTGGAAAAAGCTGAAGTACTCAATGCTTTTTTTGCCTCAGTCTTCACAGACAAGGTCAGCTCCCAGACTGCTGCACTGGGAAGCACAGTATGGGCAGGAGGTGAGCAGCCCTCAGTGGTGAAAGAAAAGCTGGACATGCACAAGTACATGGGTCTGGATCTAATGCATCCAAGGGTGCTGAGGGAGTTGGCTGATGTGATTGCAAAGCCATTGGCCATTATCTTTGAAAACTCATGACATCTGGAGGAGGTCCCGGACAATTGGAAAAAGGCAAATATAGTGCCCATCTTTAAAAAAGGGAAGAAGGAGAATCCGGGGAACTACAGACCCGTCAGCCTCACCTCAGTCCCTGGAATAACCATGAAGCAGGTCCTCAAGGAATCCATTTTGAAGCACTTGGAGGAGAGGAAGGTGATCAGGAATAGTCAACATGGATTCACCAAGGGCAAATCATGCCTGTCCAACCTGATTGCCTTCTATGATGAGATAACGGGTCTGTGGGTACGGGGAAAGCAGTTGATGTGATATACCTTGACTTTAGCAAAGCTTTTGATACAGTCTCCTACAGTATTCTTGCGAGCAAGTTAAAATAATATGGATTGGATGAATGGACTATAAGGTGGATAGAAAGCTGGCTAGATTGTCGGGCTCAACGGACAGTGATCAACGGCTCGATGTCTAGTTGGCAGCTGGTATCAAGCAGAGTGCCCCAGGTGTCGGTCCTGGGACCAGTTTTGTTCAATATCTTCATTAATGATCTGGATGATGGGATGGATTGCACCCTCAGCAAGTTCGTGGATGACACTAAACTGGGGGGAGATGTAGATATGCTGGAGGGTAGGGATAGGGTCCAGAGTGACCTAGATAAATTGGAGGATTGTGCCAAAAGTAATCTGATGAGGTTCAACAAGGACAAGTGCTGAGTCCTGCACTTAGGACAGAAGAATCGCATGCACTGCTACAGGCTGGAGACTGATTGGCTAAGCGGCAGTTCTGCAGAAAAGGACCTGGGGATTATAGTGGATGAGAAGCTGGGTATGAGTTAACAGTGTGCACTTGTTGCCAAGAAGGCTAATGGCATATTGGGCTGCATTAGTAGGAGCATTGCCAGCAGATCAAGGGAAGTGATTATTCCCCTCTATTTGACACTGGTGAGGCCATATCTGGTGTACTGCATCCAGTTTTGGGGGGCCCAGTACAGAAAGGATGTGGACAAATTAGAGAGTGTCCAAAGGAGGGTAACAAAAATGATTAGGGGGATAGGGCACATGACTTACGAGGAGAGGCTGAGGGAACTGGACTTATTTAGTCTGCAGAAGAGAAGAGTGAGGGGGGATTCGATAGCAGCCTTCAGCTACCTGAAGGGGGGTTCCAAAGAGGACGGAACTAGGCTGTTCTCAGTGGTGGTAGATGACAGAACAAGGAGCAATGGCCTCAAGTGGCAATGCAGGAGGTCTAGGTTGAATATTAGGAAAAACTATTTCACTAAGAGGGTGGTGAAGCACTGGAATGGGTTACCTAGGGAGGTGGTGGAATCTCCATCCCTAGAGGTTTTTAAGATCCATCTTGACAAAGCCTTGCCTGGGATGATTTAGTTGTGGTTGGTCCTGCTTTGAGCAGGGAGTTGGATTAGATAACCTCCTGAGGTCTCTTTCAACCCTAATCTTCTATGATCATAAGATGATGTGATGTCACATCATATGCGGTTGATACTAGTGAAGACAGCAACTAAATCTAGTGAGCTTCTCTCTCCTATCTTGAACTATTTTCACTATGGTACATAAAGACTATAAATCTTTTATAAATTAGTACTATATCAAATCAATGTAGAACATAATAAATACATTAAAAACTGGTTAACTGATAGATCACAAAAACTAATTGTATCTGGGGAATCACCATTCAATGGAGGTGTTCCCAGTGGAGTTCTGCAGGGATCTTTTTCTGACCCAATATTATTCAATGTACAGTGTAGCGAGGCGGTGGGATACCCCACAGCCCCGCTGAGGGCCGAACCTCCCCTAACACCAATGTGGGCGGAGCCACTGGGTCCAGCGCCCGCCCCTCCGAGGTCAGGGCGCCGACCCGGAAGTATAAAAGCCCACCTGCGGAGCTCAGTGGAGAACAAGTCGGCGGAGAGAGCAGACGTCTGTGGCCGAGCTCCCTCTTGGGAGACAGCAGCAGGCCACGACCGGCCTGCTGACTCACCAGGCCAGCCGAGCCTACCCATTACCCTGAGGAGGACTGGCCGAGCTTGCCCCTTTCCAGCTACCCCGAGGAGGAGACAAGCCTGCCCCTTTCCAGCTACCCCGAGGAGGAGCTGAGCCTGCCCCTTTCCAGCTACCCCGAGGAGGAGCCGAGCCTACCCTTCGCTACCTACCTGGAGGAACCGATGCTGGTGGAGAGCACTGAGGACACTAGTCCAACCCAAGTACCCTACGAGGGGGAGTGTGGAAGTAGCCCGGGGGCAGCCGACCCCAGTCTGGTTGCAGCACTGCCAGATCCTATGTCAGTGTGTTGTGGCCAGGATCCCCACTGACAGCAGCGAGTTTCCGCCGCTGCTAGGGTCCCGGGCTGGGAGGCAGTGGAGTGGGAGGGCCTGCGTCCCCCTCTGCCACCCACTCCTTGGGTGGAGGACTCCCCCTTTTCCCTGGCCTAGAGAGGCTGGGACCCCTTGCTCATTGACTCAGCCCCTGCTTAAGGGCCTGGGTTCCTGACTGACTATTCGATTGCTGCCCCACCCTGACCTAGGGCCTGGGCTGCTACAAACATTGACTCAGCCCCTGCTTAAGGGCCTGAGCTCCAGACTGCGTGGTTGCTGCCCCACCCCGATTGAGGGTCCGGGGCTTTTTCTGACCTATTGCCTCAGCCCCTGCTTAAGGGCCTGAGCCCCTAACTGTGTGTTTGCTGTCCCACACTACCGCTGGACCAGGACTGATGGTGGTCCAGAGCGAGGCGGTGGGATACCCCACAGCCCCGCTGAGGGCCGAACCTCGGCCAAGACTACTACATACAGTATTTATCTAGGGTTACCATACGTTCGGATTTTCCTGGACATGTCCGGCATTTTGGGCTTCAAATCCCCGTCCTGGGGGAAATCCCAAAAAGCCGAACATGTCCGGGAAAATAGAGAGGGGCTGGCGCCACTGGGTGCTGGGCCGGGGGCCGGGCCGGGACCGGGGGTGCGGGGCCGGGGGTGCTGGGCCGGGCCGGCACCCCAGGAGCCGAGCCAGGCTGGAGACGCTGGGGCCAGGGCCGGCCTCCGGAGGGAGCCGCTCGGTTGGGGGGGCCAGACTGGGCCGCGCCTCCTCCCGCCACCCCCCCAGCTTACCTGCTGCCTGCTTTAGGCTTCCCGCGAGGGGGCGGAGTTGGGGCAGGGACTTTGGGGGAAGGGGTGGAGTTGGGGCGGGGACATGGGTGGGGCTGGGGGCGGGGCCCCGTGGAGTGTCCTCTTTTTGGACACTCAAAATATGGTAACCCTAATTTATCAATGATCTGGAAGAAAATATGAAATCATTGCTGGTAAAATGAGCAGATGACAAAAATTGGTGAAATGGTAAATAATGATCGGGACAGGTTAGTTATACAAACCTATCTAAATTGCTTAGTAAAATGGACTCTTTTGAACAACATTTGTATTTGGCTGTATGAAAACACGTCATAAGGAACAAAGAATGCAGGTTACACTTAGAAGATAGGGGACTGTATCCTGGAATGCAGCAATAGTGAAAAGGATTTAGGAGTCATAATGAATAACCAATTAAACAAGAACTCCCCCAATAGGATTCTGTAGCTAACAGTCTAATGCAATCCTGGATATATAAGCAGTAGAATATTAAGCAGGAATAGGGAGGTGGTATTACCACTGAATATGCAGTTAGTGAGATCATTACTGAAACGTTCTGTCCAGTTCTGGTAGCCCACACTTCAAAAGGGATTGTGGAAAAATTGAACAGGGTTCAGAAAAGAACTACAAGAACGATTTAAAATCTAGAAAGCATGCCTCATAGCAAGATGCTTAAGAAGCTCATTCTAGTTTATTCAAGAGAAAAATTAAAGAGTTGGCTTAATCCTGTTCTACAAGTACCTATGTGGGCAAGAGATTTTGAATAGCTCTTTAATCTAACAGAACAAAGGCATAACAAGATCCAATAGCTGGAAGCAGAAGCTAGACAAATTCAGACTAGCAATGAGGCTAAAAATTTTTAACTGTGAGGATTAATGTCCACTGGAATATCTTAATTAAGGATGTGGTGGATTCTCTATCTCTTGAAGACTTTAAATCAAAACTAAGTATTTTTATGCTGAAAGGTATTAATGGCTGCCATCAAGCAAGTCTTTGATCTATAAACAATTACATACCTGATTAAAGCTGATGGGTTTGCTAAAGTAAACAGAAGGAATAATTAAATATTCCTTTGCGTACTGTATCTGAAACAGTATGAGGCTACCACCCAAGGCAGTGAGCTGCATGACAAGCTACGCAGAGCTAAACTGTGTGGGCTCAGAGTTTTCCCTGGGACTGATTACAAACACAGGGACTAGGGGATTGATTTAATATAGCTATGTAAGGCGGAAAGCCAGCAGAAACTGAGAGACGCAGTTGTAAGAGTGGCCCTAAGAGGAAGCAGAGGCACATAGCTCCTTGGGGCACAA
This sequence comes from Malaclemys terrapin pileata, assembly GCF_027887155.1. NCBI lineage: Eukaryota > Metazoa > Chordata > Testudines > Emydidae > Malaclemys > Malaclemys terrapin. The sequence continues at coordinate 134,526,663 of NC_071505.1, forward strand.
GACTTGCTGGAAAAGCAGGCTTGGAAATTATGCAAGGAAACTGCCTGCTGCTGTTTGTTTCTGCTGCATTCAAACAGGACTTTGTGTTTATTCCCTGCAAACAAACAGGATTGCAATTAGGATTTCTTTTAACTGAAACAACACAGCCCCAAACAATGGCTAACCACTTGGGCCAAAAATGGCAACACTATTTTTCTATAATGTCTGGTATAATTCAAACAGAAGTTATAGTTTGCTGCAGAAATTACTGAGTGAGGGTATATGGCCTGTGTTATGCAGAAGATCAGACTAGCTAAATAATTATAATGCCCCCACCCCTGGCCTTAAAAATCTATGAATTTATTAAATGAGAGATCAAATAAAAATAATAGCTTCTCTTGGTTTTTTTTAGCTTATTTATTTTGTGCACTTGATAGCACTCATGTATATTTTCACTTATTCCTCTATAATCAGAAAGGGGAATTCAGGTGAGGTATCATCTAACTCATTTAAAAACCAACTAGATTTTGAGTTGAAAAGTGACTAGATTTCAAAATTGACTGCGTCCTGTTACATATTAATTCAACAAACTGGATCAGTCTGTCACATAAATTCTTGACTGTCCTGGCACCACTGACACATCCTTCAATTTTGATGGGAATGTGAATTGGGCTGTTGAGTGGTAAACTCTTATTTGTTTCCACTGTGAGCGCTATTTGTTTTACAGGTTTCAGAGTAACAGCCGTGTTAGTCTGTATCCGCAAAAAGAAGAACAGGAGTATTTGTGGCACCTTAGAGACTAACAAATTTATTAGAGCATAAGCTTTCGTGGACGTGGGCTGTAGTCCACGAAAGCTTATGCTCTAATAAATTTGTTAGTCTCTAAGGTGCCACAAATACTCCTGTTCTTCTTTTTATTTGTTTTACAGAAATCCCAAGGCACGTTAACGTAGTTCCACTTTTCTCTGCACGGGAAGTTAAAGTTCCTAGGATCCCATGGCACATTCCTGTCAAAAAGGCACTGTCACTTCAGGAATCTCACAGCAAGTTACCACAGCACTGCTTATCACTTTCCGGGGCATCAAATCAGAGGTCATATTAATGTGGCACCCGCAGTTACACCTCCTTGAGCAATAAACACAGCATTCAACAGGAATCAGAGAACAGGAGTAATAAATTGGATGTGGGTTGTCTATTAGAGTTTACTTTTAGTTGGCACAGAAGCACAAACAAAGGCAACTCCAATCAATAAAGAGCTGAGTCAACTAACAGGAATAGGTCATCAGTCCTATTACCTCAGTTCTCCATGATGTTACATATTTAATAATATGATCTTATTTGTGACTTACTCTATTCATCTACCAGCATAAGACAATTGCATCTGTAGCGATATTTGAACAAAGTTTTACCACAAATAAACAATATTTTTAATCTTAAAAAAGTGTTTTACAAATGTTTCTTCACAATACCCATGACAAATCTCAGCAAGGAGGCATCTCAAACTGTAAAGCCTGTTAGTTTATAATATGACTGATGTAATTTTACTAATTCATTCTTGAGAAGACGTGCAGTGCCTGCAGCAAGAGTGGGAAGTGTCAGACCTACTCCCAGAACTACCACATTGGCAGATACAGGATATTCTCTACACTATTATATTTAGACGGATTACCACAAAGCATTCTACATAATCAGTTCTGTACAGACCCAGATTATGGACCTGCACACCTATTTCTAAACATTGTAAACTGAGGTTGCATCAGCATTTCAATTACAGATCTTTGCTTTCAAGCAGTTATACATCAAGAACAAATTTCAGCCTGGGGCTTGGATTTTACAGAGACCAGATCCTTTTCCCAATTAAATCAATGGGGGTTTTGCCATAAACTCTTGTGGGAGCAGGCCCAGAATCTAGTGCTGGTAGAAGACCCTTTTACAAAGATTTTGCAAAATTTGTTTGGTTATTTGAGCCATCAGAATTGTTACAAATTACAATTACAAAAGATTTTTGGCTACAATAAATCTTTTTTTTTTTTTTTTTTTTGAAAACAGAAATATTTCAGGCCATCATTTTGTATTGGAGACTTAGCTACTTAACATATTAGGGGAACAAACTCTGCTGGATTTAATTTTAAAAACACAATTCCAAATGTACCACGATATTGAAAAACAATTCTTGGCAATGTTTTAGTGTTTGGTTGCGTTCCAGGCATACCTCAGGTCACACCTAACAGAACTAGTTAAAATATTAAAGTGTTCCCCCCCCATTAGAAAAACAAACCGAGAAAATATTAAAATCATGGATCAGACTGGGGGAAAAGGTGTGATATTCTACTTATGCTTCACACAAAATCTCAAAGTGGCTACATGTTTCTGCTATGATGATCATTAATGAAATAGGTAACAACACTGACAGAGTTGTCATGATTAGGCTCTTATAGCTGCTTCTCTTCCCATCTATCTGCAGATTCAGTAAGAATACTATACCATGATGTCACATTAAGTTAGTTTCTCAGGAGCCATAAGGGCTAGAAAATTATCTAAAAAAAGAAGAAGTTTACCTTCTTCAGAAGCTAAGCCTTGCCTATGCAGAGTGCAGTAGCTTGCCAAAATCAGTTTTAAAAACCTATTCAATTAAACTCGTGAGCTTTTCTAACATAGACAAAGCCCAAACTGGCCACCAGCAAGTACTAGCTCCATCAAACTTCTGATTAAGGAAACAGAATACAATACTGTAATAGGATAATAGTAAACAAAATACGTAAAATGTGCATGGTTAACAATGCCATATGTGCTTTCAGCACATAAAGGATTAGCCTTATCTGTGCATTTCTTTCTTTGCGTATTTTGTCCACTATTACACCACAGGTGCTATGGTGAGGTGAGTTCTCTTATTTGTTTACTCGGCTGTTTTGTTGCTTAGCAGTGTTGTTATGCTCTTAGGGCCTCATCCTAAACCCACTGAAGTCAATGGGAGCCTTTCCATTTACTTCAATGAACTTTGGATCACGCTGTTACAATGCTATTTGTACAGTGTAATTTGCCTAGGGGGTACTTTTCTGAGATGTTCTTTCAATAGAATGAAAAAAAAATTGTGAAGTTAAAACTATGGTATTTTCTCACATTTATAAAAACCTTAGTTATTAGAAACAGTAAATAAAATAATAAAATTTTATAGTCAATAAAGTACAGTACACAAAGGGTTTGCCTACACCGCAATTAAAAACCTGTGGCTGGCCCTTGCCAGCTGACTCCGGCTTGTGCTAAGGAACTGTTTAATTGCAGTGCAGACATTTGTGCTCCGGCTGATGGAAGGCTCCCAGAGCTCAGGCTGCAGCCAGAGCCCCAAAATCTACACCGCACTTAAACAGCTCCATAGTCCGAGCCCCATGAGCCCAAATCAGCTTGCACAGGCCAGCCACGGGTGTCTAACTGCAGTGTAGACATACCCTAAGGCCAGGTCTACACTACAAACTTTCATTGGCATAACTAATCCACACCCCTGAGCGTAGTTATAACGACCTAACCACCAGTGCAGACGGGGGAGAAGCTCTCCCGCCAACATAGCTACCGCCTCTCGGGGAGGTGGATTAAGTACACCCGTCAGTGTAGTAGCAGCTTCACTAAAGCACTACAGCTGCTGCAGCGCTGTACATGAAGACAAGCCAGAAGAGTCCAGCTACATTACAAAAGCAAGCCAGTCAACAGACCCTGACTCAGCTGTAAACAGCTTTAACCCTATTAGTAATCACGGCTAGGTCTTCTTTAATTGGGACAAGGGGCAACCATTTTGTAACCAAACCTCCGGACTTCATTGTGTGTCATTTTGATGGGCCCCAGTTCAGTTCAAAACTAGCCTGTGTCTTCCAGATAAGCATCCATGCTGAAAATGGGTGATATCTGGCAATTAGGTCTCAAACACTTCTGTGCCCAGCACCCACTAACACTGATGAAAATAGGTTGTGTTGGTATGGAAGAGGTCCACTGCCTTTAACACTTGCTGTAGCAAAATACCTAAAATGCTGTCAACACAAATGGAACTCTTCAACTCCAGGAGTTACTGGTATTGGGGAGAGGTGTTTGACATCTACTGCCAACCAGCATATTTTAGCAGTACACGCACACACCTAGTAAAAACATATCCATCCCCTTGCAGGAGAAGTGTCAGAAGCCAAAAGAGGAATCTGCGCTCTTCAGTAACTGGTCTAGGAGTTTACTCCTGAGTGCATTCTGTGCCAAACATTAAAAATTCTGTGCACAATATTTTAAAATTCTGCAAGTTTTATTTGTCAATAAATAAATGCAGAGGCTCCAGTATGGCAGTGGGGAGCGCAGGCCACTGGCTGCAGGAAGGTGGAAGATCATCCTGCAGCCCCCCCACCCCCAGGACACGGACTCAGCGATGAGACTGCACCCGACCCTGACATAGCACAAGGCCTGATCCTGCCCCAGAAACACCCTGGGGCCCTGCCCCTCTGTGTCAGGCGCACCAGGTGTGGGGAAGGCAGGCTCAACCAGGCAGGATCCAAGTGTGGAGGGGCTCAGTTTGGGGGGATCCAGGTGCGGGGGGAGAGGATTCTGTGTGCGACAATCTGGGTGCAGGCAGCTCAGTGTGGGGTCTAGGTGTGGGAGGATCTGGATGCACAGAGGCTCGTTGGGGGGGTTCCAAGTACAGGGGCAATGGGACTCTGCAGGGGCTTCCAGGTGAAGGTGGTTGAGGCTCAGTGGAGAGGTCTGGGGGTCTCAGCAGGGGGGTCTGGATGCTGGGGGAGTGGAGCTTGCTGGGGTGGGGATCTGGGCGCAGCTAATTGGGAGTCAGTGGTGTGGGGGTTTGGATGTGGAGGTTCAGGGTGGTGCAGAGGGTGTGGCATCAGGGTGGGGGTTTGAGTGTAGGGAGCTCAGTGGGGGGTGGTCTGAGTGCAAGGGTGGGGCTCCAGATGCAGGGGTTGAGGTTCAGTAGAGTGGGGTTTGGGTATGGAGGGCTAGGGGGGTTCTGGGTGTATGGGGTGAGGCTTGGAGGCAGTGTCTGGGTATGGGAGGTCTGGATGCATGGGGGCTGGGTGGAGCAGCTCCCATACAGTGACTCCTCTCCCCACAGCTGAGGAGCAATGGGGGCAGGAAGCAGGGGAGAATGCGGAGCTTCCTGCAACTGGGGGGGGAGGTTTTTTGGGGGGGGTCTGACACAGCCCCAGCCATTCCTTGCAGGGGAAGAGGAAGTCCTATCCTCTCCTGCCTCCAGCCCAGATGGGACTAGCAGCTGATCCAGGCTCAGGGTAGGAGCGACTGGCTGGGGTGTCCCCAGCCCCATAGTGATTTACCTCTCCACCGGCTGCCTGAAATGATGTATCTGCGCTGCTAGGGAGTTCTGCGTGACTGACTGCTCTTGCAGCTTCCCTTTGTTTCCCTGTCAGAAAGTCATTTTTCTGCATGAGAACAAAGAAATCTGCGGGAGCGACATGAATTCTGCGCACGTGCTGTGGCGCAGAATCCCCCCGGGAGTTGCAAGGATCCAAAAAGATGTCAGTGGAGAGAGCAGAGAGATTAACATATAGTAGGGACTGCCTAAGCAAAACTAAATTGGAAGGGTATTTGTGAGGACAAAGGGATAGTTTAAGGCAAGATGAATGGTATCCAAGTCCTGCAGTTAGAGCGGCCTGGTTGTACCAGTGAGTCAGTAAGACAGAGCAACAGGACACAGTCACCTGATTCCTAGAAGTTTTTTGCTTGGATGCCTCATTTGGAAGAAAGATGAAAGATGGACAGAAGAGTGAGAAAAATACAAGCTTTCATAGGAGGATGGCAGAGCAATGAGGAAGTGATTAGGCAAAAAAAAAAAAAACCTATTCAGGGGCTCTTAAGTTTTAGTGGTTCTATAAACTTAACCCAACCCTGTGAAAATGGCAGCAGTGCAGAGCAATGAGTATCTAAAGAGTGCAATGGCACAAACCATCTACTGTTTAGCACATATTATTAGGCAGCACCTATTGGCCGGAATCATTGTGCTAGGTACTGTACATTTCAAAAAGATGGTCCCTACCCTGAAGAGTTTACAATCCACATACTTAGATGATTTGTTCTTTTTGCATTTCCCCCCTGTCATAACTATAAAGGGAAGGGTAATAGCCCTCGTGTGTACAATACTATAAAAGCCCTCTTGGCCAGAGACACCAAAATCCTTTTACCTGTAAAGGGTTAAGAAGCTCAGGTAACCTGGCTGACACCTGACCCAAAGGACCAATAAGGGGACAAGATACTTTCATATCATGGTGGGGGGGAAGGCTTTTGTTTGTGCTCTTTGTTTTGGGGGTTGTTTGCTCTTGGGACTAAGAGGGACCAGACATCAATTCATGCTCTCCAAATCATTCTGAACAAGTCTCTCACTTACAAGTTTGAAATATAACAGCCAGGCAAGGCGTCTTAGTTTTATCTTTGTTTTCTCAACTTGTAAATGTTCCTTTTGCTAGAGGATTTACCTCTGTTTGCTGTAACTTTGAACCTAAGGCTAGAGGGGGGTCCTCTGGGCTCTTTGAATCTGATTACCCTGTAAAGTTATTTTCCATCCTGATTTTACAGAGATGATTTTTACCCTTTCTTTCTTTAATTAAAAGTCTTCTTTTTAAGAACCTGATTGATTTCTCCTTGTTTTAAGATCCAAGGGGGTTGGATCTGGACTCACCAGGAATTGGGGGGGGGGGGGAGGGAAGGAGGGGGAAATGGTTAATTTCTCCTTGTTTTAAGATCCAAGGGTTTGGATCGGTGTTCACCAGGGAATTGGTGGAGAAGTCTCTCAAGGCTATCCAGGGAAGGGTTATAGTACTTGGGAGGGAGATATTCTGGAGGGGAGGTAGGCAGAGTTTCCCAAATAACTCATAAATAATTTGGGTGGTGGCAGCAAAAGCAGATTTAAGCTGGTAGTTAAGCTTAGAGGTTCTCATGCAGGCCCCCACATCTGTACCCTAGAGTTCAGAGTGGGGAAGGAACCTTGACACCCCCTATTTCTATATATTATTTTTGATCACAGTGTAGTTCTTGTGTGAACAATGTCTTGCACTTAGGTGATGCTGTAAGACTAGAACCCAAGACTTCGATAATCCAATCAGGGGATTTGCCAGTGTGGTAAAACAGGGACAATGAAAACTTAGGTCAACAGGAATTCCATGCTACAGGCATGTCTACACTACAAGCACTATTGCACTGCAGCTATGCCGCTATAGTATAGACACTACAGTGATGAAATGGGTTTTTCTGTCACTAATAAATCATCCTCCTCCCCCTGCCCCCCACATTTGGGGGGGCACAGCAGGGGCTAGGGAGGGATCCCCACACAGCCCTGCTCTGCCCCACTCCTGTTCACACTGGCACTTGCTGTGGCAAAACTTGTGGTTTTTTTTGGGGGGGGGGAGGGAGGAAGAGACGTTAACACCTCTGAAATACAAAAGGTTTGTCTTTCAATTGCCAGGGTAGACAATTAGTCTCATTAAAACAACACTGAAGAATGCAGGGTCCGTCTCACTTTACAACCATCCCAAAATCATATAGCAAGAGGTTAAAACAGACTTCCCTCTATCCTACATAAGAATGCACTGCTATTCCTGACAGGAAACAATCTGTCTAGGTTCTGGAGGCTAACAGGTAAATGGAGAGTATGTTCAGAGCACAGGTCTGAGAAAAGGTGAGTCAGAGAGCGCATGCTGAAATTAGTGTATGTAACACATGATGAGTGCCAACAAAAGCATAAAAAGATTTAACAGTCATGAATTCAGAGCTATTTAAGATGATGTGTCAATTAGTAATCCAAGTGCCCTTGACATTGACTCACTAGAGACCAAAGATAATGGAGCCAGTGAAAATAGAACAGCAGCTTTTGAAAAGCCACTACTAGAGCCCATGTCTGAAATACAGTTGCGAAGGGGGTGGAAAGAAGAATATTCAATATTCTCTATAAAGCTGCTGGACTGGTGCTTGGAGGGAGACTTCATTCTTCTGTTATGTGACCTAAGAGAACCCTTTCCTTCTTATAAGTTATAGTAAGTTCTTCAATGAAGCAGAGATACAGAGAAAGGAGCACTGTCCCCCCTAAAAGGAATACTACAGAGGCCAAAATGCACACAGGCCAGCTATCAAATAGCAAAGCTGTCTGGAGTGCCGGGGCAGATTTTCTTATTCTCACTTTCTAGCTGGCTTCATATTTGAAGAAGGGGCAGCTATTCCAGGTACCAAACTCTGACCATAATGTTGACATACAGACATTCCAAGCAAGCATGTTTTTAAAAAAAAATCCATATTTGGGCACAAAGACCAAAGGAATTTCCTGCCAGATACATTCATTGGCGAGAGCACTGGTGGCTCAGTAGTAGAATTCTTGTCTCCCACGTGGGAGACTTGGGTTTGATTCCCAGCCAATGTACTTTCATAGACTAAATGCAGATGCTGGAAAATTTCAAAAACTTGAGAGAAATCCCAACTGCCAGGTATCCTGGAATTTATAGGAAAAGCCTAAAGTCACAGCGAAGGACAGATCTATGCTCTGCTTCAAACAGCAAGCTAATTTAGGTTTATCTTATTATCTCTAGACCTCCTCAGGCTTCATCCAGATAAAGGAATCTCTACTCAACAGCAGGAGAGCACTGCTCTCTCAAGTCTCTCAAAGCTACCCAGCTATTCAAGTCCTTTCACCAAGATAGTGCTCAAATTTCCATTAAAAATTCCTTTTTGTTTATTCAGTTTGTTTTTAGGGGCTGCTCTGCCTCAGGCAAAACAAATATATTTAAAAGAAGGACAGGGACAGAAGGTGAACAGTAAGTTCTCAGGAACTTGGGATCCTGACCAGTATGACCTCCCCTTTGTGAATGATTAAACCTAGTCTTTGTCAATTTTGTTGACACTGTACCCCAGTACAGCATGGAACGAATGAAAAGTAAAGCAAATACCATTCTCTCCTAGCAACGAAGTCAGCAGTTAAACTGTCTGCACTGTAGAGTACCTAGCCCAGACTAAACAACATGACTCATAGTCCCACTCTTATGGCTGTTTTGAAATCTATTCATTTTAAAAGTTATTGTGGTTTATTTAGTGCAGAAGCTACAAACTCAAGAAAGGATACTTTCCACACAATGCTTGAAGCAAGTACTACATTCTCTCCCAAAACCTAAATTTAAGCAGCCTTCCCTTCAGAATGCCAGTTCCCTTACTCATCCACTCCCTCAAAACCTAAAAACTGCATACAAACCACACCCTCCAAACTGCCCTTACTTTATGCCCCTTCACATTAAACACAATTGTGGGTGTCCTCATTAGTGAGGAGCACACAGGTTCCTCACCAAAGAGGATACCCAGAGTTGACAGGTCAGACATTTTACACCCACATACAAAATCTAATTTCTTAAATGAAAGAATGAAAGAGTTATCAAGAGGGGATCAACAGAATTAAAATTCTAACCCAGGCTAGGTGGCTCAACAAGTTGTAAGTAAAACTGCTAAGTTTGTTGGGATCTCCAGGGCATGAGATCCCATCCTTGTCCATTTCTTTGTTTTACCTGAACAAGAACACTGCAGGCAAGGAGTGTAGAAGTTTAACATGTGTTGCATGCATGGGCTTCTACAAATCTAGCACTTTGAGTTGTTAATGTACGGCCCAACTCAGGGACTGAGGTTTTAAGGGGTGGAACTGTCCTCTTTCGGGAAGGGCGAATAATTTTTTCAATATTCAAAGCCTACAACTTTAATCACATCAACCGACCTAGTTACAAATACCTTAATCCAGTTACAACACGGGTAAAGTTTGTAGTGTGGACAGGACCTAATCATATCCCAATGAAGATGCAAGAGCCTTGAGCAACCCAAAGCTTTGGCCTGGTTGCAGGAACATAGTTAGCAAGTTGACTACAAATCTTAACTGTTGTAACCATGTCCCTTGTCTCGGTTGCAATTATAGTGAAAATGAAAGCTTAGATAATTTTTTTAAAATAAGTTAGGGGACAGAGAAAGTCTTGACATGTCCACTTTAAAGTGCACTGTCAATATTCTAAATTTAGAAAAGAATTATGAAGAACTGAAGGGACTATTCAGGTACAGTTCGGACTCTGAAAAAAGGACTGCACTTTTACTACACTTATACGGCACCTCAGTTGGGACAGGGTTGTTGTTGATAAAGTTCAATCTGGGGGAGAGGGAGAACAAGCAACATATACTCAGCTTGACTCAGATCCCAGGGTGAGTTTACACAGCTGGAAATTACAATAAAAACAATTTATAAACTGAGAAAAAGTAATATGGAACTACTAATGGACAAATATGGAAACTCAAAGATATTTAAGAGTCACTTTTTGAAGCAAATCCACACTTTAAGGAGATCTAGAACTCTAATTTTTAGCCACTGGTTCTAATTCAATCAAAATTAGGAGTTATAAATAACACATTGTTTTTTATTCTTTTAATTACTTCTTTCATTTACAGTAGCAGCCATAAGTCCTATTAAGGATTGGGGCCCTCAGTGTGCTAGGCCCTGTACACACACAGAGGAGGAACTGCTAGCTGGATAGTCAAATATGAAATTAGTGGGCTCAATCTAGTTGCTAACGGAGAAGTGTCTACATTACAGTAAACACCATCTTATTTGGCATCTTTGCTTGTAGTCTCAACAGTGATGCCAAAGATTTGCAGAGGCATGGAGACTTTGATTTCATAGATATGGTATCTCCAGGTCAGAAATCCAGCACATTTAGCAGAAAGTAATATGTGGGAAGCCTTGACATGATGATGTTCATGCTGGGCCTTTTTGTGCAAATAAGTAAAATGAATCTCCAAGATTCTCAAAAGAGCACCTTCATGTAGCCCTAAATTGGAATGCTTTTCTTTTATTCATTGACAAAAATTCTCATTAAAAGAATCTCAGCATGCACTTTCATCTGATGGAGAAAAGACTTAGGTAAACCCAACAAGAGATCTATGGAATGACAGTCAAAGGGATCATACTATAGCCGTAAGACACAACAAGAGACCATACCACTTCTGACTGTGATCTCATCAACTCAAAGTAAATGGTTAATTTTGGTGAGGACCACCTCACAAAGAAAATAGTTTTGGTGATCTAGAAGCTGCTCTTCCGTCTTAGCTGATACTGAAGCACTGCAACAATATGGTGCAAAGGGGCACTGGACTGCTGCCTTTTGGATAATCCTAAAATCAAGATCCTGACCACATATGATTATTAAAAATTCCATGGTACTTTCTGCAGAAGTACAGGACATTCTCCCTACAAATATTCCCTCCAATGTGTCCATTGGAAGTATTTTTTACTTGCTATGTATGGTGGTCGGTGCACTGTTAAGTAGCTGTGGTATTCCACCCCAGAGAAAGCTGCATTTCAGTGGACAACAAAGAGATTCCTCTATAAAGTTGGTAGAGCACTTTTCGATCCTTCTGGATCAAGTTATATTTAGATGTAATATCACCATGACTGTGCTCTGGATAATTCAATGACTACCACCATATTGACAAAACTTATGCTACTCACTGGCTAGACAAGTTAGTATATCTTCACCAAAGACACTCCTTGATTTAGGAAGGAGACACCCTTCCATCCCAGTGCAATTTTGTTACTGTATTGCCAACACCACAAATTCAAAAAGTTTGGGGACCACTGGCTTAAATATATCACATAGGGCATGAAATTCTTTACAGCTTGGAGCGATATAGTTAAGCCGACCTAACTATGCAGTGTGGACCAGTCCTTAGCCAACTTTACTTACCTATAACTGCCTCCTTAAAAGTATTTCAGAAGTGCTAAAACACTGCACTCCTACGCACATACACAGCTAGAGGATACATGTACAGCTCCACAATATAAGGCTTTGCATACACTTGTCTACACACAATTTTTGTACTAGTATAACTGTCAGTTAGGGGTATGTTTTTTTCTAACCAATATAGTTACACTGGTACCAGTGTGTATGTAGTTATACTGGTATATATGTTTACCATGGAAATCATAGAAATTTAGAGTTGGAAGGAACAGCAAGAGGTTATCTAGTCCATCTCCCCGCACAGAGGCAGGATTAAGTATACATAGACCGGGGTAGTCAGTAGGCGGCCTGTGGGCCAAATCCGGACCACCAGACACTTTTGAATGGACCATGAATCTTTTTATTTACTTAATATAATTGTTACTGTAGTGTGAAAAATGTTTCTCTGGAGACTGGACCTTGACTTTACCTTGACCAAGAAATCTGGAACTTGCCAAAAAATAATTGACTACCCCTGACCTACACTATTCTTGACAAGGGTTTGTTCAATCTTTTCTTAAAAACCTCCAAGGACAGGGATCCCACAATCTCCCTAGGTAACTTGCTCCAGTGCTTAACTATCCTTAGAGTTAGAAAGTTTTTCCTAACATCCCTACTTAAATCTCCTGTGCTGCAAACTAAGCCAATTATTTCTTGTCCTACCCTCAGTGGACATAGAGAACAATTGATCACCATTGTGTTTTTAACAAACTCTTACATATTTGAAGACTTTCTTACATTCCCCCACAGCCTTCTCTTTGCTAGACTAAATCTACCCAGTTTTTTCAACTTTTCCTAGGAGGAAACTTTTATTTTTGTTACCCTCTTCTGGACTCTCACCAGTGTGTTCACATGTTTATTAAAAGTGTGATACTTAAAGCTGTACACAGTACTCCAGCTAAGGCCTCACTAGTGCAGAGTGGAATACAACAATTACTTCTGTCTCATATACAACATTCCTGTTAACAGATCCAGGATTACATCTGCCTTTTTGGCAACAGCATCACACCCTTCACTCATATTCAGTGTGATCCACTATAACCTTCTTTCCTGCAGCAGTGCTGCCTAGCCAATTATTCCCAATTTTGTATGCATTAGAGTTTTCATTCGTAAGTGTAGTACTTTGCACTTGTCTTTATTAAATTTCATTTTATTGATTTCAGACCAATTCTCCAATTTACCAAGATCATTTTGAATTCTAATCCTGTTCTTCAAAGTGTTTGCAATCTTCTCCCAGCTTGGTGTCATCCACACATTTTATAAGCATACTTTCCACTCTATTATCCAAGTCATTAATGAAAATATTGACTAGTACTGGATCCAGGATAGACCCATGCAAGATCCCACTTCGTATGTCCTTAATTTAACAGCAAATCACCGATAAATACTCTTTAATTATGGTTTATTTAGTTTAAACCACATTTTCCCTAGTTTGCTTAGAAAAATGTCATGTTGGTCTATGCTAAAAGCCTTACTAAAATCCAGCTATATCACATCTACTGCTTCCCCCTAATCACTAGGTCAGTTATCCCAAAGAAAGAAGTTAAATTGGTTTGTTCTTGACAAATCCATGCTTGCTATTACATAGCACCTTTTTATCCCCTAGGTTTAAACAAATTAATTGTTTAATAATTTGGTCCAGTATCTTTATGCTTATTCCCCATCCGATATGGCAGTAAGCTATACTACTGTAAGTACATTTCATTAATACTCCTGGGGGAATTCTGCGTCACAATTCATGTCTGACCAGGATGGTGAGAGTGACTGTGAAATGCTCAGGGAGATTCGAGAAGCTATTAAAATAAACAAACTCAATAATAATAATGAGGGATTTCAATTATCCCCATATTGACTGGGTACATGTCACCTCAGGACAGGATGCAGAGATAAAGTTTCTTGACACCTTAAATGACTGCTTCTTGGAGCAGCTGGTCCTGGAACCCACCAGAAGAGAGGCAATTCTTGATTTAATCCTCAGTGGAGCACAGGATCTGGTCCAAGAGGTGAATATAGCTGGATCACTTGGTAATAGTGACCATAATTAAATTTAATATCCCTGTGGCAGGAAAAACACCACAGCGGCCCAACACGGTAACATTTAATTTCAGAAAGGGGAACTACACAAAAATAAGGAGGGTAGTTAAACAGAAATTAAAGGGTATAGTGTCAAAAGTGAAATCTCTGCAAGCTGCGTGGAAACTTTTTAAAGACACCATAATAGAGGCTCAACTTAAATGTATACCCCAAATTAAAAAACATAGTAAGAGAACTATGGGGGACTGGACTCGATGACCTCTCGAGGTCCCTTCCAGTCCTATAATCTATAATCTATGAATGAACCAAAAAAGAGCCACCGTGGCTAAACAACAAAGTAAAAGAAGCAGTGAGAGGCAAAAGGGCATCCTTTAAAAAGTGGAAGTACATCCTAGTGAGGAAAATAGAAAGGAGCATAAACACTGGCAAGTGAAGTGTAAAAATGCAATTGGGAAGGCCAAAAAAGAATTTGAGGAACAGTTAGCCAAAGACTCAAAAAGTAATAGCAAGTTTTCTTTTTTAAGTACATCAGAAGCAGGAAACCTGCTAAACAACCAGTGAGGCCACTGGACGAGTGAGGTGCTAAAGGAAAGATTAATAAGACTGGGACTATTTAGCTTGGAAAAGAGACAGCTAAGGAGATATGATTGAGCTCTATAAAATCATGACTTGTGTAGAGAAAGTAGATAAGGAAGTGCTGTTTACTACTTCTCATAACACAAGAACTAGGGGTCACCAAATAAAATTAATAGGTTTAAAACAAATAAAAGGAAATATTTCTTCACACAACACACAGTCAACCTGTGGAACTCCTTGCCAGAGGATGTTGTGAAGCCCAAGACCATAACAGGATTCAAAAAAGAACTAGAAAAATTCATGGAGGATAGGTCCATCAATGGCTATTAGCCAGGGTGGGTAGGAATGGTGTCCCTAGCCTCTGTTTGCCCTAAGCTGGGAATAAGCGACAGGGGGATGGATCACTTGATGATTGCCTGTTCTGTTCATTCCCTCTGGCACTGGCCACTGTCGGAGGACAGGATACTGGGCTAGATGGACCTTTGGTCTGACCCAGTAGGGCCATTCTTATGTTCTCCCCGCAGATTTCTTTACTTCCCTGCATCCAGACTCCCCTGCTTGCTGAGCCCCAACCACCTTTACCTGGACCCCCCTGCAGAGTCCCATTGCCCCTGCACCTAGAACCTCCCCAACAAGCCCGTGCATCCAGATCCCCCATGCACCCAGACTCGCACCCAGTTTGGTCCACACAGAACCTTCTCACTTCACACCAAGCCTCTCTACACATAGATCATGCTAGGCTGAGGCTGCCTGCCCACAACTGGTGCACCTGGCACAGAGGGGCAAGACCCTAGGGTCTTTCCAGGGCAGGCCGGGCCCTTGTGCTATGTCTGGGTTGGGTGCAGCCTCACTGCTGAGTTTCTGGGGAGCAGGGGGGGGCTGCAGGGTGATCTCCCACATCTGTGCAGCCAGCAGCCTGTGCTCCTCCTCAGTCCTCACGGCCATGCAGGAGCCTCCACATTAAAAATTCTGCAAATATTGTGCACAGAATTTTTATTTTTTGGCATAGAATTCCCTTAGGAGTACAGTATACTGCACCCCCTGCTAGGCAGGCTGTACTAATTTAATTATACTGATAAAATTAAAATGGTACAACGTTTGTGCGGAGAGACCAGCCTTTTCTTAAAATTCCCCACCACTGCAGCAACTATTGGAACACTAGTGTAGACCGGCTGCCTGACAGAGATATTTATCCACATCATCTTGACCTGTTGTGACAAAATTCAGGAAAAGAAGGGGCTACGGGGCGGGGGGGGCAGGGACCTTGAAGTGCAGAGAATTTTTCAATACATCTGGTATATTTTAACCCTTCCCCTGTAAGTGCTCTCTTTGTATGTGAGGGGCTGAGCTGCACACACACGGATATTGAAAAATTGTACATCACAGTCAGGAACATCATCAACTTCAAGACATCAGTTTATCGTTTTATCTCCTAGGGCTGCAATTAACTCCAGAGATTAAAATCCTGTAATGAACTAAAGCAAGCCAAGCCATTCCCGTGTGCAATGAGTTTATTTGGTGCCCTGTCTGCTGGGAGAGGCCATTGCCCAGCCTGACTGGGTAGGTTTTCCACACAAGCAAAGGGGGGGGGGGGTAAGGGAAACATTTAACGGGGTTGCGATTGTAGCGTCTGGTGGGGGTGGGGGGTGTCATGTCCAGGTGCTGCTGCCCGGGACCGTCAGCGGCATCCACGACGGATGAGCCCGGGGCGCCTCACTCGGTACCAACGGGGAGCAAGAGCCCAGGCACCAGACCCGCGAAACCCCGTCGGCCCCGGGAGCTGCAGGGCGGATCCCCGGTCCCTGGTGACCCCCGAGCCACTCCGCCCGCGCACCTCCCTCCCCGGGTCTCACCTGCCCCCGCGGGGCCCGGCCCGGTCCCCCGCGCTCTCCATCCTCACCCCCGCCGTTGCCATGGGATCCCGGCCACTCGCGCTTAGCCCCGGTCGCCGCCGCTGCCCTTAGCAACCGCACCCGGCACTGAGGCGCCGCGCCATTGGCCAAAGGCGCAACACCCGGAGCGTTCATTGGCTGGTGTCTGGAAGGGGTGGGGCAGAACCCGCGCATGCCTATTGCAAGGTGGCTGTGGGACCACCCCCTCTTGGCTCGTGCCGGTGTGACGACACGTATAGCGACCCTCCCGTTTTGCAAGTAGTTGCAATTTCCGCCACGCAGCGTGACCATCTGGGCTACTTGCTACCGCCCGGTCCATGGGGCTGTGAATCAGGAGGGATGGGGTTTGTGGTCAAAAACACTCACAATCTGCTTCCTCCTGTGCCAAATTGATCTATTGGGTCATTGAGGCGCGCTGTTTCACTTTTTTGTGTGTGAATCCGTGAAAAGGGAGGTAAGGTTTGGGGGTACGGCGCATACCCCTGAGCCCAAGGTGATACCAGAGTGGCCCCTTTGATCGATCTGCTTCCTCCTGGCTAATGTGCCAAATTGATCTGTTGGGTGATTGAGGCGCCCCGTTTCACTTTTTTGTGTGTGAATATGTGAAAAGGGAGGTAAGGTTTGGGGCTACAGAGCATGCCCCTGAGCCCAAGGTGATACCAGAGTGGCCCTTTTGATTGATCTGCTTCCTCCTGGCTAGCATGCCCCTGAGCCCAAGGTGATACCAGAATGGCCACTTTCATTTTTTTCACTGGCTTCCTCCTTGCTTATTTCCAATGACTTGGCTGCTCATGCACCTGTCACTGGTCCATGGGGTTGGGAATCAGGAGGGATGGGGTTTGTGGTCAAAAACACTCACGATCTGCTTCCTCCTGGCTAATGTGCCAAATTGATCTATTGGATGATTGAGGTGCGCTGTTTCACTTTTTTGTGTGTGAGTATGTGAAAAGGGAGGTACGGTTTGGGGGTATGGCGCATA
Source organism: Malaclemys terrapin pileata (assembly GCF_027887155.1). NCBI lineage: Eukaryota > Metazoa > Chordata > Testudines > Emydidae > Malaclemys > Malaclemys terrapin. The sequence continues at coordinate 134,543,903 of NC_071505.1, forward strand.
CCCTTGAGCCCAAGGTGATACCACTTTCATTTTTTAATTTACTTTTATAATTTGCATTATACACATGGATACAAATACAGAGAATAATTTTTTAAAATAAAAAACATTTATTATTATAATCTGGTATATACATTAAAAATGTCTTTTGGTTGCATTATGTTTTGAACAAGAGGCATTTAAACAATTTTTTTTTTTTTTGGGTAAAGAAGTGAACTATGCACATTTTTTGCAGTTGTACTCTTTCTTCTCATCAGTCAGGTAGTCTTGATTGGTTCCTTCTGTAATGCAGGGCATATGTGCCCACCTTTTGCAAGAATGACACTGGACCTTTGATAAGTAACAATTAAGAAATGAAATCACAGAAGTTATAATGTTACACATACTTTGCATTCACTCATGCTATTCCTTCCACATGTCAGCATTACCTAACATATGTATGCCTATCAGCATTAAGAAAATGTTTACTGATGTGGAATTTTTACAGGAATCATGATCCTTAGGCAGTTTATGGCATTTATTTCTCATACAATTCTATGTTTCTTAGCATCGTGCAATCCTCACTTTCTTTTTCACAGTTGACAAGGGTTGCAGTATATGCAGTGTGTGTCTGTGTCTGGCAGACTGGATACTGTGCCCTGATTCCCCAAGAAAACAGTTATTATCTATGACTGCAGAGATCTTAACACGGCATTGAGCATAAAATGAGCTTTAGCAATATGTTGTGACTATGTACATTAAAGAAATCCATTCCACCTTGGTTTAGGAGAGAGACCACTGATTGACCAATAAGAATCTGGTGTTGCAGATCCCCATAGTGCAATTATTTTAGGGTTACCATATTCTGTACCTCCAAATGGAGGACACTCCACGGCCCCCGCCCCCGCCCCCAGCCCCGCCCATACCCCCTCCCCAACCCCGCCCCCTCCCCAAAGTCTCCGCCCCCTCCCCTGCTTCCCGCGAACATTTGATTCGCGGGAAGCCTGAAGCAGGTAAGGAGGGTGTGGGGGGGAGGAGGCGCAGCCCAGGCTAGCCCCCCCGGCGGCTCCAGCCTGGGTCGGCTCGGGCCCTGGGGTGCCGGCCCCGGCCCACCACCCCCGGCCCGCCCAGCACTGCCGGACCCCAGCTCCCCGCCGGCCCGGCTCCCCGCCGGCCCGGCCGACCCGGCTCCCCGCCGGCCCGGCTCCCCGCGGGCCCGGCCGACCCGGCTCCCCGCCGGCCCGGCTCCCCGCCGGCCCGGCCGGCCCGGCTCCCCGCCGGCCCGGCCCCCCGCAGGCCTGGCCGGCCCGGCCCCCCGCCGGCCCGGCCGGCCCGGCTCCCCGCCGGCCCGGCCCCCCGCGGGCCCGGCCGACCCGGCTCCCCGCCGGCCCGGCCCCCCGCGGGCCCGGCCGACCCGGCTCCCCGCCGGCCCGGCCCCCCGCGGGCCCGGCCGGCCCGGCTCCCCGCCGGCCCGGCTCCCCGCGGGCCCGGCCGACCCGGCTCCCCGCGGGCCCGGCCGACCCGGCTCCCCGCCGGCCCGGCTCCCCGTGGGCCCGGCCGGCCCGGCTCCCCGCCGGCCCGGCCCCCCGCCGGCCCGGCCGACCCGGCTCCCCGCCGGCCCGGCCGACCCGGCTCCCCGCCGACCCGGCTCCCCGCCGGCCCGGCTCCCCGCCGGCCCGGCCGACCCGGCTCCCAGCCCGGACCCCGGCCCGGCACCATGCCCCCGGCCCCGCACCGCCGGCCCCGGCCGAGCACCACCCAGCCCTCCCGATTTTCCCGGACATGCCCGGCTTTTGGGGATTTCCCCCCGGACGGGGATTTGAGCCCCCAAAAGCCGGACATGTCCGGGAAAATCCGGACGTATGGTAACCCTAAATTATTTTATCTTCTCCATTGTCAGTGCAGCTTTTATTTTGGTGAGTTTTGCACACAGATGCAGAAGTGTGGTCGTGCGCATCCAAAAGTTCTGCAGCCACTGGTCATGAGCCCAAGCCTTCATTGTTGCAGAAGATTTTTGCCCTTGGGAAGGATGTAAGATGACACCATATAATACACTTACTAAATATTTGTGAATCAGCTTCTACACACAAGCAATGACGTGTGAACATGGGACTCTAAGGGCTGGATTCACAGGCAAGATAAATGCAGCAAAAGGCAATCCTAAAATTTGTGAACTGTTATGAGACTTCACATAGACAAATAGTTATGAGAGACTCTTAAATACTCAAAATGTGTGACGCAGAGTTTGATGGAATTTAGGGAAATTATTTCACTGCATCAAGTCTCCTGTAGCAGTAAAGTAGCACCGGGGCAGCAGGTTTTTATATTTTTGGGTGGCATCCAGAAAAGGTCCAAGACAGTTTTGCTGTGGGAGGGGGCTTGGGGTCAGTACCGGGTTTACAATGGTGCCAATGGCACCATGGCACCAGGCTCACCCTGGGAAGGGGCCCATTACAGAACCCTTTAACCCATCTACATAGCTGGGTCTGGCCCCTCGCCTGGGGCAGTCCAGCACACAGGCCTTGCTGTCTTTTCACTGCAGTCCTTGATCTTGGTGACAAATCTGTAGAGAATTATGAAACTGGTCTAGGTCTAGGCGAGAGAATGTCTCAGGGCCGCCCGGGGGAGGGCAAGTGGGGCAATTTGCCCTAGGCGCCCCGCAGGGGCCCCCACGAGTATGTCGGAGGCTCCCCCCGCCTCCGTCTTCCCCCATTCCCTGGCGTCTCAGCGCGCCGCGTCCGGGAGCGGCCCTGGCGCGCTGCAGCTAAACAGCTGGTATACATACCATTAAAGCATTTAATGTTTTTAAATAATGTATTTAGTGTATTTTCAAATTATTACAAAGCAAAGCAATTTCAGGGGCCCCTTCCATAAAAAAAAGTTGCAATACTATAGTAACATGTATTTGGAAATGTAAAAAAAAAAAAAGTGAAATACATTCAAAAATTAATTTGTAATCATTTGAAAATACACGAAATACATTATTTAAAAACATTCAATGCTTTAATGGTATGTATACATTTGCAATTACATAATGGGCTGTTGCTGGGTGATGGTTGGTGCCAATGGGCTGTCGCTGCTTGGGGGTGGTGCTGCTGTTGCCCAGGGCTGCGGGGGGAGCTGGGCTTTGGGTTGGGGGGTGCCCGGCTCACAGTGGCTGGGCTCAGGATGTGGGGAGATGGGGCCAGGGGGGTGTCCGGCTCAGAGGGGCTGGGTTCGGAGCTGGGGGTCAGGGCTGTGGGGGAGATGGGGTTAGGAGGTGCCCAGCTCAGAGGGACTGGGCTCGGAGCTAGGGGTCAGGGCTGTGGGGGAGATGGGGTCGGGGGGTGTCTGGCTCAGAGGGACTGGGCTCGGAGCCGGGGGCCAGGGCTGTGGGGGGCATGGGGTCGGGAGGTGTCCGTCTCAGAGGGGATGGGGGAAGACGGAGGTGGGGGGAGCCTCCGACATACTCGGGGCCTGTGGGGCCCCCGGGGCCTGGGGCAAATTGCCCCACTTGCCCCCCCCCCCCCGGGCGGCCCTGCTGAATAGTGGTGACTGGGAATGGGGGAGGGGGGGAGTGTAGCAGATGCCAATTTAAGGTGAATAGTCCCTTGGCCAGATTCTACTGGGTTTATGGTGCTTTGTGCTATGGACTGGAGCAAAGTGGCTGGTGAATAACCAAGAATCTGGTTAATAATTATTCTCTAAATTCAGCTTTCTTCTTTCTCTCTCTCTGAATTATCACTAATTCAAAATAGTAGTGTGCAAGTTGACTGGATAATGGTCATAGCATAATCTCTTGTTATAACATTGTAAACCCTACTACCTGATTTTTATATTAAACACTTACTATACATAATACAAGAAATCCTTGATGTTAGAACCTGGCTGTGCCGCTGCTGTAGGGGGCTCATCACCCAGCAGCTGGGGGCCACCATGTGGGCTCGGTAGGGCTGCTGGCCACGGGGCCAATGGGTTTGGGTGGGATCTCGGGGAGTCACGTCCCAGGGATCTGCCCCACTCCCCAGCACTGCTCCAGCTCTGAGCCGTCTCCACTGCCTGGGACCTGTGGGGCCCCACCTGCCTCCCCAGGGAAAGAGCCACCTGGGACTGTTGCAGAGGCTGGGCCAGTCTCAGCCAGTCAAAGGGGACGATGGGAGGGAGGCTCAGCTGGGTCCTGCCAGGCATGTGGGTCCTGAGGGAGCCTGGCCCGGGTAGGCTCTGCTCCTGCTCCTGTTCCAGCCTGGCTGATTGCACCCCCAAGGGGCCAGAGTTATCCTGCCCCAGGACCAGCTCTGGCTGCGCTGCCGGCTCAGCCTGGCAGACACAGTCACCTCCCATCAGGGCCAGCTATTGTGGCTGGGGGTTAGGGTGTGGGAGAGTAGATCTCTAGTGGGTCTGGGGGGGGTGCTGTGCAGTGGGGGGTGGGGAGATCTGTGTGTGTTGGGGGGCTGTGCAGTGGGGGAGATCTTTGTGTGTTGGGGCGCTGGGAAGTGTGGGGGGTCTGTGTGGGGCACTGTGCAGTTGTGGCAGTGGGGGGCACTGGGCAGTGAGGGAATCTGTGGGAGGCTCTGGGTGGGGAGGTGCAGGGCACTGTGCAGTTGTGGGAGGGCTGTGGGGGGTCTCCAGCTAGGGGGCGCTGGGCAGTGAAAGGATCTGGGGGGGGGGTTCTGAGTGGGTGGGGAGTGGTCTGTGGGAGGGCACTGGGCATGGCGGTTTGTGGGGGGTCTCTGGGTGGTTTGGCACTGGGCGTAGGGAGTCAGAGGGGTGCTGGGCAGGGGGGTGGCATGGTGCAGCATGGGCCTGCCCCGAAGGGGAAGAAGCATGATGGGAGCGCAGGACAGGGCTGGCCAGTGTGCGTCTGGCAGCTCCCGGTTTGTAAATAGTGCCCTTGTAATGGGCTGGGTGGAGCAGCGCTGTCCCTGCCGTGCCATGACCCATCTCCCATTGCCCGCGGCAAGCCCGTCGCTCTGAGGACTCTGCCCCCCTGCCCCATGTACCCCATGGGGGCCCACAAATATGTTTAGCACCGGGCCCACAAAAGGTTAATCCAGCCCTTTTTGGGGTACAGGCTCTGGGATGGAGTTGGGGTGCAGGAAGGTTGCAGGCTGTGGGGAGTTTGAGTGAGGGGTGCAGGCTCTGACCTGGGGCAGGGGATTGGGGTACAGGAGGGGGTGCAGACATGTGGGCTCTGGGAGGGAATTAGCAATTCAGCACGTTATATAAGAGAAATGAGCTGCAGTGATTTCATATAGACATAAACAGCAAGGAGTCTGGTGGTACCTTAAAGACTAACAGATTTATTTGGGCATAAGCTTTCGTGGGTAAAAACCTCACTTCTTCAGATGCATAGAGTGAAAGTTACAGATGCAGGCATTATATACTGACACATGGAGAGCAGGGAGTTACTTCACAAGTGGAGAACCAGTGTTGACAGGGCCAATTCAATCAGGGTGGCTGTAGTCCACTCCCAATAATAGATGAGGAGGTGTCAATTCCAGGAGAGGAAAAGCTGCTTCTGTTATGAGCCAGCCACTCCCAGTCCCTATTCAAACCCCGTTTAATGGTGTTAAATTTGCAAATGAATTTTAGTTCTGCTGTTTCTCTTTGAAGTCTGTTTCTGAAGTTTTTTTGTTCAACGATAGTGACTTTTAAATCTGTAATAGAATGACCAGGGAGATTGAAGTGTTCACTTACAAAAGCCAGTATGTTACCATTCCTGATGTCCGATTTGTGTCCATTGATTCTTTTGCGGAGGGACTGTCCGGTTTGGCAAATGTACATGGCAGAGGGGCATTGCTGGCACATGATGGCATATATAACAGTGGATGTGCAGGTGAATGAGCCCTTGATGGTGTGGCTGGGTCCTCTGATGGTGTCGCCAGAGTAGATATGGGGACAGAGTAGGCAACGAGGTTTGCTACAGGGATTGGTTCCTGGGTTGGTGTGGTGTGTAGTTGCTGGTGAATATTTGCTTCAGGTTGGGGGGTTGTCTGTAAGCAAGGACTGGCCTGCCTCCCAAGGTCTGTGAGAGTGAGGGATCATTTTCCAGGATAGGTTGTAGATCGTGGATAATGCGCTGGAGAGGTTTTAGCTGGGGGCTGTATGTGATGGCCAGTGGTGTTCTGTTATTGTCCTTGTTGGGCCTGTCCTGTAATAGGTGATTTCTGGGTACCCGTCTTGTTTTGTCAATCTGTTTCCTCACTTTCCCAGGTGGGTAGTGTAGTTTTACGAATGCTTGATAAAGATCTTGTAGGTGTTTGTCTCTGTCTGAGGGGTTGGAGCAAATTTGGTTGTATCTTAGGGCTTGGCTGCAGACAATGGATCATGTGATGTGTCTTGGATGAAAGCTGGAGGCATGTAGGTACCTATAGTGGTCAGTAGGTTTCCGGTATAGGGTGGTGTTTATGTGACCATCACTTATTTGCACTGTAGTGTCCAGGAAGACATAGAAATTGATTGAAGACACTTTTATATATTCAAAATGTGAGAGGCAAAGTTTGAGGGAGGGAGGGCGGTGGGAATGTCTGTACAATATTTCACCGCATTCAGTCTCCTGGCTGGAGCAGTAATGTAGCCCTGCACAGGGCCGCCCAGAGGATTCAGGGGGCCTGGGGCAAAGCAATTTCGGGGGCCCCTTCCATAAAAAAAGTTGCAATACTCTAGTAACATGTATTTGGAAATGTAAAAAATAACTAGTGAAATACATTCAAAAATTAATTTGTAATAATTTGAAAATACACAAAATACATTATTTAAAAACATTAAATGTTTTAATGGTATGTATACATTTGCAATTACATAACGGGCTGTTGCTGGGTGATGGTGATAGTTGGGATGGGGTCGGGGGGGGGGTGCCCAGCCCCAGCCCCTTACCATGCCGCTTACCCCCTCTCCCGGAGCCTCAGCACACCACATCCAGGAGCGGACCCAGACAGCGTTGGAGCCACGGCACTGCAGCACGCCAGGGACGCTCCCGGATGCGGCACGCTGAGACGCCGGGGGATGGGGGAAGACGGAGGCGGGGGCAGCCTCTGATATACTCATGGGGGCCCCTGCGGAAAATTGCCCCACTTGCCCCCCCAGGCGGCCCTGGCCCTGCAACATTTGTATACAATAGAGAGGAGCTGCAATGTCTAAGCTTTGACAGTCTAGGAATTCGGAGGCCTGTGCCTTTAAGACCCAGCCCCAGGAACCCGCCCTCTGCTCCGGGACTGACATGCAGCGTCCTGTGAGCAGAACAAAAACAGCCTCTGCACTCCCACACCCTAGATTAGCGAGCACAGCAGGTGGCTCATCCCATGGGGTCACTGTTGCCCCCTCTTCCCCTCCCTAAACGGGGGTTTTGTCCCCCCACAGGGTCTGGCAGCGTTTCCCCCCTAGGCTTAACCCCAGCTCCCACCCCCGCTTTTTCCCCTTCAGCCCCTCTTCTGCCATTACCTACAGTAGCTTGATCCCCCCGGCCGGTAAATTTCTGTCCCCTGCTCAGACCCTGACAGCCCCCCGCTGTGATTTGCCCCCCTTAGTCCTTTTAAACCCCTCCAGAGAGGAGGCAGCAAATCGTAAGTAGAAATAAGGGCAGAGCGAGGGCAGTGACAACAACGAAGGTTACTGGGCATGCTCAGTTTGTTACACCAGGCACCCCGCCGGCGGCTGTGCAGCGGAGGCTCCGATGAGGCGAGGCTGCGGAGGTAGCTCAATGGCCGTGCGGGGAGGGGCAAACAGGCTGGACACAGAGACGCCAGCGTGGGCAGCTGGAGCAGTGTGCGAAAAGCGCATCCCACCCCTACAGAGAGAGCAGGGCGCAGGCGGCGGTGGGGAGGGGCTGAAAACCCAAGACGAGGTATGGGGAGAGTGGGCCAACTGGGAAGGACACATCCGAGGGTCGGTATAGAAAGTCCCTTGGAGAATAGGAACCTCTCAGCCACGCCCCCGCCCATCACTATCCAGTACAGACTGATCTTCCGTCAGATTAGACAGCACTCCGGGGGGAAGCATCTCTCTGCAGCACCAAGCAGTCTTAGCCTACAGTACAAGTCCTGGTTCTTCTCTTTATCCTGTCACTGATCTCCCAACTAGGCTTAGCAATGCCCGTTGCTTTTGGAGCCAGCAAAGAGGGATTTCAGTTATTGTGCCCCTCAAGTCAAAGGCAGCGTGTCCTTTTTCCAAAGGGATCAGCACTGACTGGGATCAGCCCTTACAGTCTTCACTAGGATGTCACTTGGGCTCAGCATCCCCTTCTCCCTCAGGTATCTCATCAGGCGAGACCATTTTCTTCAGGTTACCTTCACTCCGTACTCATGCTCTGGGGTATCCTTGACCAGTACAGATGTTGGTTCAAGGCTCTCAGTGGTATCAGCACAGAGATCAAGGCCACTATGTGGATTCGGAGAGAGGGTGTTCATCTGTGGCAGAGTACTGCTGCATCCATAGCTTCTCACAGAGGGCAACTCTGGAGTCCGTAGATCTGGTGGACTGAAGACATCTGGCTCAGCATCCTGGTTAGGAAACTGAGAGGCCCCTTTTCTACAGCTCTTAGGCTTGCCCATTGAGGTACTGGGCTTTGCTGCAGTGCCCCTCTTTGGCTGGATATGGCATGTCTTTGCACAGTTCCCTGGGTTACCACAAAAGTCTGAGTACCCTGTTGCTCCAGCATAGGGGTGTGCCTGTGGAGCCTCAAACATTAAAGGAGGAAATTTGCAGACTGTTTGTTTCCGACACACTCCTCCCACATGGAAGAAACCACGACTATCATCCCGGCTCTGGAAGCTGTGGGCAACATGGTGCTGCTTCTGACATCTCTTGAAGCCTGTTGACACGGTGCTTTCAAACTGTGGAGACACCTGAGGGGCCAAACAGAGATGATGAAAAAATGTTTTCCTTCAGAGAGGGTGACTCATCATACTCCCTACTTTCTTCACAAGGCAACCACTATCTACCCTACTCCCGACCCCTGCTGCATGTCTTTCTTGGTTCGAGAACTGCCATTTTATTGCTTCCTTGGCAGGAAGTCCAGTCTAATGAGAGAGTTTGTGGCAAAGGAAATCACACACTATTCGAATGAGTGAGAAAAACTGGAAGCTCACATATGCTTTTAAAATACAGTTCTACTCTGAAAAGTGACTATATATAAATGCACCTCCTTCCCTAGATATATTCCAAGTCTTGTTTGCTTATTCCAGTGATAAACTAAATCAACTGCTATGTCTCTCTCTTATTATATAGCTATACTGTTTTAATTCAGTGAGGACTGCACAGGAAGCCAACACAGTGGCTCCCCAAATAAGAACATCCTGGCATACATTTGAAACAGAGAAAGCTATTGACATTGAAGATCCTATTCCGTCTCCAGCAAAGCTGCAAGCCTTGTTTTGTCCGGCTGGGAGCCTGGAGATCACAAGGATACCAAACAGGTAAAAGCCCTCTGAGGGGGAGGGGGTTGTCCATTGCCAAAAGGTTGTCCAAGGAGACAAGCTGACAAAGAAAGACTCTGCTGAGAAGTCTTTAGGAAGTTAAATCTACCAAGATTCCCACGTGAAAGACACCTGGATGTCCATAGAGTCAGTTTATTATTTTAAGATCTATTTTCTCTGAAATGCTTTTGTTCAAAATAAATATTTTTAAAAGGCTGTTTGGTAACTGGATACCACGGACATTGGTCCAAGAGGGAGGAAACTGCGAGTACTGAACATAAGTCAGACCTGGTGAGGAAATCAGAATCGATACACAGTGGATGGCCACTCTCTATGGATAGTAATTCCATGCTCTAATAAGAATATAACAGTAGGGATCTATTATCGACCACCAGACCAGGACAGTGATAGTGACTATGAAATGCTAAGGGAAATTAGAGAGGCTATCAAAATAAAGAACTCAGTAATAGTGGGGGATTTCAATTATCCCCATATTGACTGGGTACATGTCACCTCAGGACGAAATGCAGAGACAAAATTTCTCAATACTTTAAATGACTGCTTCTTGGAGCAGCTGGTACAGGAACCCACAAGGAGAGAGACAATTCTCAATTTAGTCCTGAGTGGAGTGCAGGATCTGGTCCAAGAGGTAACTATAACAGGACCGCTTGGAAATAGTGACCATAATATAATAAAAAGAACAGGAGTACTTGTGGCACCTTAGAGACTAACAAATTTATTAGAGCATAAGCTTTCGTGGGCTACAGCCCACTTCTTCGGATGCATATAGAATGGAACATATATTGAGGAGATATATATACACACACATACAGAGAGAATTAACAGGTGGGAGTTTCTTACCAATTCTGAGAGGCCAATAAAACAACTCCCACTTGTTCATGCTCTCTGTATGTGTGTATATATGTTCCATTCTGTATGCATCCGAAGAAGTAGGCTGTTGCCCACGAAAGCTTATGCTCTAATAAATTTGTTAGTCTCTAAGGTTCCACAAGTACTCCTGTTCTTTTTGCGGATACAGACTAACACGGCTGCTACTCTGAAACCAGTCATAATATAATAACATTTAACATTCCTGCGGTGGGAAGAACACCTCAGCAGCCCAACACTGTGGCATTTAATTTCAGAAAGGGGAACTATGCAAAAATGAGGTTAGTTAAACAGAAATTAAAAGGTACAGTGACTAGAGTGAAATCCCTGCACGCTGCATGGACGCTTTTCAAAGACACCATAACAGAGGCCCAACTTAAATGTATGCCCCAAATTAAAAAACACACTAAAAGAACTAAAAAAGAGCCACCGTGGTGTAACAACCATGTAAAAGAAGCAGTGGGAGATAAAAAGGCATCTTTTAAAAAGTGGAAGTCAAATCCTAGTGAGGTAAATAGAAAGGAGCATAAACCCTGCCAAATTAAGTGTAAAAATGTAATAAGAAAAGCCAAAAAGGAGTTTGAAGAACAGCTAGCCAAAAACTCAAAAAGGTAATAACAAAATGTTTTTAAAGTACATCAGAAGCAGGACCCCTGGACAATCGAGATAAAAAAAGGAGCACTTAAAGATGATAAAGTCATAGCGGAGAAACTAAATGAATTCTTTGCTTCAGTCTTCACGGCTGAGGATGTTAGGGAGATTCCCAAACCTGAGCCGTCCTTTGTAGGTGACAAATCTGAGCAATTGTCACAGATTGAAGTGTCATGAGAGGAGGTTTTGGAATTAATTGATAAACTTAACAGAAACAAGTCACCGGGACCAGATGACATTCACCCAAGAGTTCTGAATGAACTCAAATGTGAAATTGCGGAGCTATTAACTAAGGTTTGTAACCTGTCCTTTAAATCACCTTCTGTACCCAATGACTGGAAGTTAGCTAATGTAACGCCAATATTTAAAAAGGGTTCTAGAGGTGATCCCGGCAATTACAGGCTAGTAAATCTAATGTCAGTACAGGGCAATTTAGTTGAAACAATAGTAAAGAATAAAATTATCAGACACATAGAAGAAGAACATAAATTGCTGGGCAAAAGTCAACATGGTTTCTGTAAAGGGAAATAATGTCTTACTAATCTATTAGAGTTCTTTGAAGGGGTCAACAAACATGTGGACAAGGGGGATCCAATGGACATAGTGTACTTAGATTTCCAGAAAGCCTTTGACAAGGTCCCTCACCAAAGGCTCTTACATAAATTAAGTTGTCATGGGATAAGAGGGAAGATCCTTTGATTAATTGAGAACTGGTTAAAAGACAGGGAACAAAGGATAGGAATAAATGGTAAATTCTCAGAATGGAGAGGGTAACTAGTGGTGTTCCCCAAAGGTCGGTCCTAGGGACAATCCTGTTCAACTTATTCATAAATGATCTGGAGAAAGGGGTAAACAGTGAGCTGGCAAAGTTCACAGATGATACTAAATTGCTCAAGATAGTTAAGACCAAAGTAGACTGTGAAGAACTTCAAAAAGATCTCACAAAACTAAGTGATTGGGCAACAAAATGGCAAATGAAATTTAATGTGGATAAATGTAAAGTAATGCACATAACCCCTACTATACATACAATATGATGAGGGCCAATTTAGCTACAACTAATCAGGAAAAAGATCTTGGAGTCATCGTGGATAGTTCTCCGAAGATGTCCATGCAGTGTGCAGCGGCAGTCAAAAAAACAAACAGGATGTTAGGAATCATTAAAAAAGGGATATAGAATAAGACGGAGAATAATTTATTACCATTGTATAAATCCATGGTATGCCCACATCTTGAATACTGCGTACAGATGTGGTCTTCTCATCTCAAAAAAGATATATTGGCATTAGAAAAGGTTCAAGGAAGGACAACTAAAATGATTAGGGGTTTGGAATGGGTCCCATATGAGGAGAGATTAAAGAGGCTAGGACTTTTCAGCTTGGGAAACAGGAGACTAAGGGGGGATATGATACAGGTATATAAAATCATGAATGGCGTGGAGAACGTGAATAAGGAAAAAGTTATTTACTTGTTCCCATAATATAAGAACTAGGGGCCACCAAATGAAATTAGTGGGCAGCAGGTTTAAAACAAATAAAAGGAAGTTCTTCACACTGCGCACAGTCAACCTGTGGAACTCCTTGCCTGAGGAGGTTGTGAAGGCTAGGACTATAACAGGGTTTAAAAGAGAACTAGATAAATTCATGGAGGCTAAGTCCATTAATGGCTATTAGCCAGGATGGGTAAGGAATGGTGTCCCTAGCCTGTTTGTCAGAGGGTGGAGATGGATGGCAGGAGAGAGGTCACTTGATCATTACCTGTTAGGTTCACTCCCTCTGGGGCACCTGGCATTGGCCACTGTCGGCAGACAGGACACTGGGCTGGATGGACCTTTGGTCTGACCCAGGACGGCCGTTCTCATGTTCGGGGCCCAGTCTAAGAGTGGGAAAATTGTGTGATTCCATCCCAAGAGAGGTGATGGCTTGAGGTCTGAGAGCTGAGCAGCGATGCACTCAAGAGACCAGGGGTGCAGTTAGCTCAGTAACTGTGACACTACTTATTAACTGACTACTCCTCAGACATAGCCAAATAAATCCATTGTAAATTTGGAAATTTTCCATTGTTCCTGGTACACACAAATTCTGCCTCCTCTCAGCAAGTGTTTTACTCACTGTTTTAGAACCCATACAACTGATGCCTGAAGTATATTTAAAATCCTCTGCTTTAAAAAAGTCAATGAAAAGACATTTAAAATCTAACAAAGATAACTCCAGGTCTCTGGGGCTGGTGGAGTGTTTCATTCGAGTTTGAAATCTTGCCCCTTGTGGTTGCTTTCTTAAGCTTTGAGACTTAAGTGTTATTATTTAGCAGATCTGCCTGAGGTGATGGCTTCTACAAAGACAGGCAGTGGGAACACTGCAGCACCTTTAGCTGAACACAAACTTTTAACGTTAGATATCCCAGTGTATTGTGATGATAATGCAAATCGTTAGACACACATAATTTAAGCTGCCCTTTTTTTTTTATTTATTTTTCTTGCAATCCATAAAAAAAACCTGGCCAGGCCGGTCAAATATTGCCCAGGTGGTAACTTTACCCCCCAGACCATGATTGTGGGTGAAGGGGCCCTTTTACTGCATATCTCAGCAGAAAGGCTCTGTCCCGACCCCAAAGAGCTTCCAGGTTACAGCTGAGGTCTGTACAGCACCTAGCACAAAGGGGTTGTGGTCCTTGACTAGAGCTCCTAGGTGCTCCAGTGATAGAAATAAGAATTAATAATCATGTGACAGGAGTTGGGGAGTGCATGGAGTGAGGAAGGGCCAGGGTGACAGCAGTATCATCACCCTCCTGGGGCAAGCATCACTAAGAATAGGGGATTTTTTTAATGACGCACAAGCTCATCCAGGTCAGTTCTGCTCTTGGATAAGAAGAAAGTCCCTGACAGACAAATGTTTTTCACCTGTCAGCCTGACCATAGGAGTCACCCCAGGGATTGAGAAAACCACAATCACAGAAATGTGAAAGATCTGGTTCACTATTAAATCACACCAAGTGCATCCCATCTTACCCCTCTCAGCCAGTGTAGGATTGTGTCCTAGAGTATTATCCAGTGCTTTGTGCAGGCCTGTTTTAACACCCCCTCTCCCTTTTAGGAGACTAATCCACTAATACATCTTTCCACAGCCCTTTTCTCCCCTGGCCCTTCCACATGTATGTAGAAAAACAATCTCAGTTCCTTCTCACCTACTCGGGTCCCAGCAGGGGGAGACACTCACTCACATACAGAAGTCTCTGCTTCCTGCAATCCAATAGTCAGATTCAGATCCGTCACCATCAGAGTCCAGATGAAATGAGGGGAACGGAAGAGGAGACAGTGATGGAGCCAGAGGGGAGGAGTCAGGGGAGGGAATTCCCAGCCTCCAGCTGGTGTCAAAATTCCATGGGGGAGGGCTGTCAGTTCAGGAAATCCCACCCCACAAGCATGTCACTTAACAGAGGAGGTTTTCCTCAGACTGTTTTGCTTACTTCTCACTCCTCTAGTAAGACACTGCTTGTCTCTATTCACTGTGCTGTTTCAGGATTGCTAATGTCTCCTGATGCAGTCACGGTCATGTTAAAACCAAGCAGTAAAAGTGCATACTCAAAAAAGGCAGCAGAAAGGCTTAAAGAGCTTGTTTTGGTGCAAACAAGTTGGTTTCCCTTTTTTTGCTGGTTAAAAGCGACAGCCCTGGTGGCTGTAAACTGCTGATTCATTGGACATAGGAGTCCAAGAGCAGGTCTGTGTTGTGCAGATTCACAGATTTTAAGGTCTGACTTCCTGCAGAATACAGGCCACTGAACTACCCAGTAGCTCCTGTATAGAGCCCAATAACTTGTAGGACAGAACTTATCTGTTTGGACACTCACAGTGGCATGGTACAGAGTTAGAATTTCAATTTAGAGATGCAATCAGGGAGGCAGGGATGAATGAGCCTTATGCTTTTGATCCAGTGCAGGCAGAAGAACTGGAAGCAGATGAGCTCTCTGTGCAGAGACAGACAGAGAACACATAGTGCAAAGCAGAAACACTAAATACATCTGAAGGCTTGGGAGGAAAACTTCAGCAGGCAGCAGTGTGTGTGGTGGGGAGAAAGTAGCAGAGGGATGTTGTATATTTGCATGGAGGGAGGATGGTGTAATAGCAGGAACCCAGGAGTCCGAGCTCCTGGCCTCCTCTGCTATAAATACTAGAGAACTCCCACTGGATGCAGGAATGGAACAAAAGAGTCCTGACCACCAGACCCCTGTTCTAACCACTAGATAATTGTTCCCCACAGCACTCCCCTCAGAACCCAGCAGTCCCCGCTCTATCCCATTCGAACACAATCCCTCCACATAGTGGCAGCAGAATCCAATAGTCCTGATGCACTTGCTCCAGACACTATATTGCTCCAAACACTATATAGCTCTCCATCACTGCGCTTGGAACAGAATCAAGGAATCCTGACTCCTACTTCCCCCCACATCCCAGGCTCTAACTACTAGATCACACTCCCCAAGGGCTGGCAATAAAACCTAGGATTGGGCCTAGGTAGGTTTGTAAACTCTGTCAGATGAACAGCTGTACCTAAGAGTTTATAAGCTCTGCTGGCACGTACAAGAGGCCCTGTATATGAGCAGCCATCCCATGCCAACGGTTCACTGTACCGCTGATGAGCGCTCACTCTCCTCTCAGCCCAGACACACAGACAGATGGTAATTAGTGTCAGCCCTTTCCATTGGGCTGTTCCTCTGTCCTGGTGTAGATGGCGATAAGATAGAGTATCAGAACCAGTGACACAGTAGCTCCAATCTTCAGGAAAGACAGAAAGAGGATTAAAAATAATCTGAGAGTAGCCCATGGCCTTCCCTTTCATCTGTTCACTTGTCCCAACCACATAATAGTCATTCTAATACATGGTCACTAACAATAAGTGTACTAATAAATTATAATAGATCAAAGAAAACAGTAAAGCTAATAACTAGTCTAGAATAACAAACAAGATTAAAGGGATGGGAAAGATCAGAATGAACAGTCAATACCTTACTAATATTAAATTGTTACTGAGAAGTATAATTGCTAATGGTGAGCAATAAAAATAATGAGGGTAATTCTCAGAATAATTAATAGTTCTTATTTCTACTGGTAATGGCTCCTTCATTCAAAAGTAAAATGTCATTTACAACTACTCTAATAATCCTAATAAATCATTAATGATCACAAATAGTAAGATAAATCTGGCTAGTTTCCCAGGCAGTGAAGAAGCTCTGGGCCCCGTGCGGGGATGAGGCAGCTCTGGCAGAGCTAGGAAAGAAACAAAGCAAAACACTGACTCAACAGTTCCTGGGACTCTGGGGCTGTGGGGTTTGTGCACTGAAACCCTGCACTGTAACAGGGACCAGAGAATCTTTATCCCCAGTAACAGTCACACTTGTAGTTACAGCAGCTAATGTGGGATAATGGCCCTGTAACGGGTTGTGCTCACCACCGTGGCGCCTCCTGCTGATTGCTCCGGGAATTAGCTCTGTCCATCAGCAGGGTGCCCTCCTCTTGTGGTGTCTCACTCTCAGTCACTGCTTCTCCACCATCTCCACTGTCTGTGCAGACCGGCTTCGCTCCCAGACAGCATCCTCTTCAGGGCATGGCCCTCCGGCTGTGCCCCAACTCTGTTGTATCCCCCCCTTCCAGAGGAACCGGCAGTCCTTCACCTGGCCTTTCATTGCAGTGGCGAACTGCAGCCCCTAGTCCATCCTTTGCTTAGGGGCAAACTGCAGTCCTTTGGCTGGCCACTTTGGGCGGCCAGTGGGGCAAAGAAGGGGGGGCAGGCCCACCCACTACTCTGGGCCCCACCCTAGGGACCGTCTAGTTGGCAGCCGCTCACTGCCTCTCCTTCCCCTCTGCCACTACCTGCTTTCACCTTTTTGGTGACAGTAATGTTCATCCATTTGGGTACATCCATTTGCAAACAGACTGTTAAGGAGTAAGAAAATTAAGTTTGTACAGAATAAATCTTCCCAGGCAATCTGAATTGCTTTTTAAAAAGTAGAAGTTCAAAATTAGTGGATGAAATAAATGCAGCAGAGATCATGCATTTAGATTTTTTGAAATAAAAATTAAATTGGATTTCATGAAAACTTAATTACAATGTCTTAGACAAAAATATTATCTTATGGTTGGAAGACAGGCTAAAAGACCATAAACAAAAGTAATGATAACCAGTACCCAGTAGAGTACCACAGAGATCAGTGCAGAATCTAGTCTTATTTAAAATTTACATTAATGATCTGGAAAGGGGAGTAAACATCAGGTTAGCAAACCTGGTAGATAATACTAAATAGGGAATAGCTGCACATGGCCATGCAGAAAGAGAAAAAACATTAAGGGAGCTAGAGAGAAGAACAAGAAGAAAATAACAAAATGAGATTTGGCATATAGTTATCATGTATCACCTTGTTGCATTAGCCCAGATATATATATTTAGCTCTTTTAAGCCCCGATTTGGAAAGGTGTTTAAAATTAGGTAGGAGCTTAAGCACCTTGCTGAACCAAGGCCTTAGCCTTTTCTCATAAATCAGTCTCTCCAATCCCTGATATTTTTTCTCTTTGCTGAACTCCCTTCCGCTATAATGTGGTGCTCAAAGCTGGATGCAGTCTTTCAGGTGTGCTTGAACAGCAGCTGTACAGAGAGGAACTCTCTGCTCCATGCCTTTGTTTATGCTGCTCTAAACTGACCTTTTTTACTACTAGATCACCTTGCAAAGTCATGTCTAGATTGTTGCTCCCTCTCACCCCTACTGCCCATTACGTACTTGTTTCAGATTTTTTTTTCAGATGCATTAGTTTGCATTTTTCCAAGCTGATTCTTATTTGGTTAGTTTACGACCCTGTTTCTAATCTCTTTAGGTCCCTGGGATAGGTCTTACCCCCCTCATCTGCCAGGCTAGCAAATGCACCCAATTAGTCAGGCTTTGCACCCGTCTTGGGGCTCTCCATGGAACTCTCCCATTGCCATAGGTGCATCTTCACTAAAGTGCTACAGTGGCACCACTGCAGCTTTTTAAGTGTAGATCTGCCCTCAGTCAGCACCTGTTTAGATCTAGAGTAATTCCATTAACTCTCAGGAAGTTATTTTGCATTTACATAAATCTAACAGAGCAGAATTTGCCTGTTCTAATGCAAAAAAAACATTTTAAAACAGGAAAAATGGTATAGCTGTTTCCACCAGTGGTCCTCCAGCTGTGACCGGTGGAGAGCAGGCTGGGCACATACATATGTGCTAAGTTCTGTGCAGCTCCACATGGAACATTTCTCAACAGTGAGAAAATTCACTGATTTCCCCTTCGAGGGTCCCCCAAATAGGGTTACCACCTTTGAAATGTAAAACCCTGGCACCCCTCTGTCCCCCACAAGGCAAGCCGGCCGCAATTCCAACCCCCAACCATAAGGCAACTCTGCAACCCTCCACTTCAAGCACTAGAGAGATCTAGAGACAGTATCTAGGGAGATAACAGATATAGATAAGATTGGTAACATCATTTTCTTTCTTAAACTGTGGCAGTGGGAACACTGCAGCACCTTTAGCTGAACACAGAAACTTTTAACGTTAGATATCCCAGTGTATTGTGATGATAATGCAAATCATTAGACACACGTAAAAAACAAAAAATAAAACTAGCAGCTTAAATTATTTTTCTGGCAAATCCATAAAAAAACCTGGCCAGGCCAGTCAAATATTGGCCAGGTGGTAACTTTACCCCCAAACCATGATTGCAGGTGAAGAGGCCTTTTTACTGCATATCTCAGCAGAAAGAGGCTGTGGGAGGGAATATGGGGAACTGGGTACATGACAGGAGCCAGGGAGACCAGGCAGGAAGGAGGAAGCAGTCAGGTGCTGATGGGGTTGGGGTGCTGTGGAAGATGGATTGTTGGGGGGGGGGGGAGGGAAGAGAGACTGGAGGGTCAGCGGGGGTGAGGGGAGCCTGGGGAAGCTGGAGAGGGCTGTTGGAGGCAGTGGGAGCCTGCAGGTTATTAGGGGTGAGGCAGGATTAAGTATACCTAGACCAGAGTAGTCAGTAGGCGGCCTGTGAGCCAAATCCGGACCATCAGACACTTTTGAATGGACCATGAATCTTTTTATTTACTTAATATAATTGTTACTGTAGTGTGAAAATGTTTCTCTGGAGACTGGACCTTGACTTTACCTTGACCAAGAAATCTGGACCTTGCCAAAAATAATTGACTACCCCGACCTACACTATTCTTGACAAGGGTTTGTCCAATCTTTTCTTAAAAACCTCCAAGGACAGGGATCCCACAATCTCCCTCGGTAACTTGCTCCAGTGCTTAACTATCCTTAGAGTTAGAAAGTTTTTCCTAACATCCCTACTTAAATCTCCTTTGCTGCAAACTAAGCCAATTACTTCTTGTCCTACCCTCAGTGGACATAGAGAACAATTGATCACCATTGTGTTTTTAACAAACTCTTACATATTTGAAGACTTTCTTACATTCCCCCACAGCCTTCTCTTTGCTAGACTAAATCTACCCAGTTTTTTCAACTTTTCCTAGGAGGAAACTTCTATTTTTGTTGCCCGCTTCTGGTCTCTCACCAGTATGTTCACATGTTTATTAAAAGTGTGATACCTAAAGCTGAACACAGTACTCCAGCTAAGGCCTCACTAGTGCAGAGTGGAATACAATTACTTCTGTGTCTCATATACAACATTCCTGTTAACAGATCCAGGATTACATCTGCCTTTTTAGCAACAGCATCACACCCTTCACTCATATTCAGTGTGATCCACTATAACCTTCTTTCCTGCAGCAGTGCTGCCTAGCCAATTATTCCCAATTTTGTATGCATTAGAGTTTTCATTCGTAAGTGTAGTACTTTGCACTTGTCTTTATTAAATTTCATTTTATTGATTTCAGACCAATTCTCCAATTTACCAAGATCATTTTGAATTCTAATCCTGTTCTTCAAAGTGTTTGCAATCTTCTCCCAGCTTGGTGTCATCCACACATTTTATAAGCATACTTTCCACTCTATTATCCAAGTCATTAATGAAAACATTGACTAGTACTGGATCCAGGATAGACCCATGCAAGATCCCACTTCGTATGTCCTTAATTTAACAGCAAATCACCGATAAATACTCTTTAATTATGGTTTATTTAGTTTAAACCACATTTTCCCTAGTTTGCTTAGAAAAATGTCATGTTGGTCTATGCTAAAAGCCTTACTAAAATCCAGCTATATCACATCTACTGCTTCCCCCTAGTCACTAGGTCAGTTATCCCAAAGAAATAAGTTAAATTGGTTTGTTCTTGACAAATCCATGCTTGCTATTACATAGCACCTTTTTATCCCCTAGGTTTAAACAAATTAATTGTTAATAATTTGGTCCAGTATCTTTATGCTTATTCCCCATCCGATATGGCAGTAAGCTATACTACTGTAAGTACATTTCATTAATGCTCCTGGGGGAATTCATGTCTGACCAGGATGGTGAGAGTGACTGTGAAATGCTCAGGGAGATTCGAGAAGCTATTAAAATAAACAAACTCAATAATAATAATAATGAGGGATTTCAATTATCCCCATATTGACTGGGTACATGTCACCTCAGGACAGGATGCAGAGATAAAGTTTCTTGACACCTTAAACGACTTCGTCTTGGAGCAGCTGGTCCTGGAACCCACCAGAGGAGAGGTAATTCTTGATTTAATCCTCAGTGGAGCACAGGATCTGGTCCAAGAGGTGAATATAGCTGGATCACTTGGTAATAGTGACCATAATTAAATTTAATATCCCTGTGGCAGGAAAAACACCACAGCGGCCCAACACGGTAACATTTAATTTCAGAAAGGGGAACTACACAAAAATAAGGAGGGTAGTTAAACAGAAATTAAAGGGTATAGTGCCAAAAGTGAAATCTCTGCAAGCTGCGTGGAAACTTTTTAAAGACACCATAATAGAGGCTCAACTTAAATGTATACCCCAAATTAAAAAACATAGTAAGAGAACTATGGGGGACTGGACTCGATGACCTCTCGAGGTCCCTTCCAGTCCTATAATCTATAATCTATGAATGAACCAAAAAAGAGCCACCGTGGCTAAACAACAAAGTAAAAGAAGCAGTGAGAGGCAAAAGGGCATCCTTTAAAAAGTGGAAGTTACATCCTAGTGAGGAAAATAGAAAGGAGCATAAACACTGGCAAGTGAAGTGTAAAAATGCAATTAGGAAGGCCAAAAAAGAATTTGAGGAACAGTTAGCCAAAGACTCAAAAAGTAATAGCAAGTTTTCTTTTTTAAGTACATCAGAAGCAGGAAACCTGCTAAACAACCAGTGAGGCCACTGGATGAGTGAGGTGCTAAAGGAAAGATTAATAAGACTGGGACTATTTAGCTTGGAAAAGAGACAGCTAAGGAGATATGATTGAGCTCTATAAAATCATGACTTGTGTAGAGAAAGTAGATAAGGAAGTGCTGTTTACTACTTCTCATAACACAAGGACTAGGAGTCACCAAATAAAATTAATAGGCAGCAGGTTTAAAACAAATAAAAGGAAGTATTTCTTCACACAACACACAGTCAACCTGTGGAACTCCTTGCCAGAGGATGTTGTGAAGCCCAAGACCATAACAGGGTTCAAAAAAGAACTAGAAAAATTCATGGATAGGTCCATCAATGGCTATTAGCCAGGGTGGGTAGGAATGGTGTCCCTAGTCTCTGTTTGCCAGAAGCTGGGAATGAGCGACAGGGGATGGATCACTTGATGATTGCCTGTTCTGTTCATTCCCTCTGGGGCACCTGGCACTGGCCACTGTCAGAGGACAGGATACTGGGCTAGATACCTTTGGTCTGACCCAGTAGGGCCATTCTTATGTTCTCCCCGCAGATTTCTTTACTTCCCTGCATCCAGACTCCCCCGCTTGCTGAGCCCCAACCACCTTTACCTGGACCCCCCTACAGAGTCCCATTGCCCCTGCACCTAGAACCTCCCCAACAAGCCCGTGCATCCAGATCCCCCATGCACCCAGACCCCGCACTGAGTCACCCGCACCCAGTTTGGTCCACACAGAACCTTCTCACTTCACACCAAGCCCCTCTACACATAGATCATGCTGGGCTGAGGCTGCCTGCCCACAACTGGTGCACCTGGCACAGAGGGGCAAGGGTCTTTCCGGGGCAGGCCTGGCCCTTGTGCTATGTCTGGGTTGGGTGCAGCCTCACTGCTGAGTTTCTGGGGAGCAGGGGGGGCTGCAGGGTGATCTCCCATGTCTGTGCAGCCAGCAGCCTGTGCTGCTCCTCAGTCCTCACGGCCATGCAGGAGCCTCCACATTAAAAATTCTGCAAATTCTCCACAATAAATAAAATATTGTGCACAGAATTTTTATTTTTTGGCATAGAATTTCCTTAGGAGTACAGTATACTGCACCCCCTGCTAGGCAGGCTGTACTAATTTAATTATACTGATAAAATTAAAATGGTTCAACGTTTGTGTGGAGAGACCAGCCTTTTCTTAAAATTCCCCACCACTGCAGCAACTATTGGAACATTAGTGTAGACCGGCTGCCTGACAGAGATATTTATCCACATCATCTAGACCTGGTGTGACAAAATTCAGGAAAAGAAGGGGCTACTGGGGGGCAGGGACCTTGAAGTGCAGAGAATTTTTCAATACATCTGGTATATTTTAACCCTTCCCCTGTAAGTGCTCTCTTTGTATGTGAGGGGCTGAGCTGCACACACACTGATATTGAAAAATTGTACATCACAGTCAGGAACATCATCAACTTCAAGACATCAGTTTATCGTTTTATCTCCTAGGGCTGCAATTAACTCCAGAGATTAAAATCCTGTAATGAACTAAACCAAGCCAAGCCATTCCCGTGTGCAATGAGTTTATTTGGTGCCCTGTCTGCTGGGAGAGGCCATTGCCCAGCCTGACTGGGTAGGTTTTCCACACAAGCAAGGGGGGGGAAGGAAACATTTAACGGGGTTGCGATTGTGGCGTCTGGTAGTGGGGGAGGCCATATCCAGGTGCTGCTGGCCGGGACCGTCAGCGGCATCTATGACGGATGAGCCCACTGCGCCTCACTCAGTACCAACGAAACCCCGTCGGCCCCGGGAGCTGCAGGGCGGACCCTTGGTCTCTGGTGACCCCCGAGCCACTCCGCCCGCGCACCTCCCTCCCCGGGTCTCACCTGCCCCCGCGGGGCCCGGCCCGGTCCCCCGCGCTCTCCATCCTCACCCCCGCCGTTGCCATGGGATCCCGGCCACTCGCGCTTAGCCCTGGTCGTCGCCGCTGCCCTTAGCAACCGCACCCGGCACTGAGGACCCGGAGCGTTCATTGGCTGGTGCCTGGAAGGGGTGGGGCAGAACCCGCACATGCCTATTGCAAGGTGGCCGTGGGACCACCCCCTCTTGGCTCGTGCCAGGCACCCCGGCGGCAGCTGTGCAGCGGAGGCTCCAACGAGGTGGGGCTGCGGAGGTAGCTCAATGGCCGTGCGGGGAGGGGCAAACAGGCTGGACACAGAGACGCCAGCGTGGGCAGCTGGAGCAGTGTGCGAAAAGCGCATCCCACCCCTACAAAGAGAGCAGGGCCCAGGCGGCGGTGGGGAGGGGCTGAAAACCCAAGACGAGGTATGGGGAGAGCGGGCCAACTGGGAAGGACACGTCCGGGGGTCGGTATAGAAAGTCTCTTGGAGAATAGGAACCTCTCAGCCACGCCCCCGCCCATCACTATCCAGTAAAGACTGATCTTCCGTCAGATTAGACAGCACTCCGGGGGGGAAGCATCTCTCTGCAGCACCAAGCAGTCTTAGCCTACAGTACAAGTCCTGGTTCTTCTCTTTATCCTGTCACTGATCTCCCAACTAGGCTTAGCAATGCCCGTTGCTTTTGTAGCCAGCAAAGAGGGATTTCAATTATTGTGCCCCTCAAGTCAAAGGCAGCGTGTCCTTTTTCCAAAGGGATCAGCACTGACTGGGATCAGCCCTTACAGTCTTCACTAGGATGTCACTTGGGCTCAGCATCCCCTTCTCCCTCAGGTATCTCATCAGGTGAGATCGTTTTCTCCAGGTTACCTTCACTCCGTACTCATGCTCTGGGGTATCCTTGACCAGTACAGATGTTGGTTCAAGGCTCTCAGTGGTATCAGCACAGAGATCAAGGCCACTATGTGGATTCGGAGAGAGGGTGTTCATCTGTGGCAGAGTACCACTGCATCCATAGCTTCTCACAGAGGGCAGCTCTGGAGTCCGTAGATCTGGTGGACTGAAGACATCTGGCTCAGCATCCTGGTTAGGAAACTGAGAGGCCCCTTTTCTACAGCTCTTAGGCTTGCCCATTGAGGTACTGGGCTTTGCTGCAGTGCCCCTCTTTGGCTGGATATGGCATGTCTTTGCACAATTCCCTGGGTTATCACAAGAGTCTGAGTACCCTGTTGCTCCAGCATAGGGGTGTGCCTGTGGAGCCTCAAACATTAAAGGAGGAAATTTGCAGACTGTTCGTTTCCGACACACTCCTCCCACATGGAGGAAACCACGACTATCATCCCGGCTCTGGAAGCTGTGGGCAACATGGCGGTGCTTCTGAAATCTCTTGAAGCCTGTTGACACAGTGCTTTCAAACTGTGGAGACACCTGAGGGGCCAAACAGAGATGATGAAAAAATGTTTTCCTTCAGAGAGGGTGACTCATCATACTCCCTACTTTCTTCACAAGGCAACCACTATCTACCCTACTCCCGACCCCTGCTGCATGTCTTTCTTGGTTCGAGAACTGCCATTTTATTCCTTCCTTGGCAGGAAGTCCAGTCTAATGAGAGAGTTTGTGGCAAAGGAAATCACACACTATTCGAATGAGTGAGAAAAACTGGAAGCTCACATATGCTTTTAAAATACAGTTCTACTCTGAAAAGTGACTATATATAAAATGCACCTCCTTCCCTAGATATATTCCAAGTCTTGTTTGCTTATTCCAGTGATAAACTAAATCAACTGCTATGTCTATCTCTTATCTAACAGTGAGCTGGATTCTGTTCCTTCCTGTGCATCAACAAAATTGTTTACAAAATTTCAGTGAGTTCCACTGAGGCTGTACTGTTTTCTCTAAGGGCAGAATTTTATTTGCAGGACCTTTATGACAGATGAAGATGCATAAGTAGTAAAGAACTATGTAGATTCTTGGATCCCAGATTGAGGTTGCAAGACTGTCAGAGTCACACAAAAAATCTTACTGATAAAGTGATCCTATTTACTTATTTATATTTGTGGCACTCCAGGACTTTCACTGCACTGTAGCAGTGTCCACATGGGATGTTAGTGCACAGCAAGCTACAGAACTCTAAGATATTATAAAAGGTAAACAACTTTGTAAGTCTCCAGTCTCTGTCATGCATTCAAATCCTGAACATTTCCTAAGTCAAACAGAAAAAAAATGGCAGATCCCTATTCTCAAACAGTGGAACAAATACATCTCTATCATAATCCTTTAATAAACATGATTCCACAATCTTTCCTATTAACTCCCTTTCATTACTGGGTTCTGATAGAATCTTTCCATTTCCTAATATATCTCACTTTCTCCTAGCACCGAGGGGAACCCAGAAACCTAGGTACTAGTTGTGATTGTTGTGGAGTTGCTGTGAATTCAAAGAATACTGATAGGCAACCTAGTTATTGAGAGACTTTATATTATATAGCTATACTGTTTTAATTCAGTGGGGACTGCACAGGAAGCCAACACAGTGGCTCCCCAAATAAGAACATCCTGGCATACATTTGAAACAGGGAAAGCTATTGACTTTGAGAATCCTATTCTGTCTCCAGCAAAGCTGCAAGCCTTGTTTTGTCCGGCTGGGAGCCTGGAGATCACAAGGATACCAAACAGGTAAAAGCCCTCTGAAGGGGAGAGAGTTGTCCATTGCCAAAAGGTTGTCCAAGGAGACAAGCTGACAAAGAAAGACTCTGCTGAGAAGTCTTTAGGAAGTTAAATCTACCAAGATTCCCACGTGAAAGACACCTGGATGTCCATAGAGTCAGTTTATTATTTTAAGATCTATTTTCTCTGAAATGCTTTTGTTCAAAATAAATATTTTTAAAAGGCTGTTTGGTAACTGGATACCACGGACATTGGTCCAAGAGGGAGGAAACTGCGAGTACTGAACATAAGTCAGACCTGGTGAGGAAATCACAATCGATACACAGGGGATGGCCACTCTCTATGGATAGTAATTCCATGCTCTAATCAGAATATAACAGTAGGGATCTATTATCGACCACCAGACCAGGACAGTGATAGTGACTATGAAATGCTAAGGGAAATTAGAGAGGCTATCAAAATAAAGAACTCAATAATAGTGGGGGATTTCAATTATCCCCATATTGACTGGGTACATGTCACCTCAGGACGAAATGCAGAGACAAATTTTCTCGATATTTTAAATGACTGCTTCTTGGAGCAGCTGGTACAGGAACTCACAAGGGGAGAGGCAATTCTCGATTTAGTCCTGAGTGGAGCGCAGGATCTGGTCCAAGAGGTAATTATAACAGGACTGCTTGGAAATAGTGACCATAATATAATAACATTTAACATTCCTGTGGTGGGAAGAACACCTCAGCAGCCCAACACTGTGGCATTTAATTTCAGAAAGGGGAACTATGCAAAAATGAGGTTAAACAGAAATTAAAAGGTACAGTGACTAGAGCGAAATCCCTGCAAGCTGCATGGATGCTTTTCAAAGACACCATAACAGAGGCCCAACTTAAATGTATGCCCCAAATTAAAAAACACAGTAAAAGAACTAAAAACGAGCCACCATGGTGTAACAACCATGTAAAAGAAGCAGTGAGAGATAAAAAGGCATCTTTTAAAAAGTGGAAGTCAAATCCTAGTGAGGTAAATAGAAAGGAGCATAAACCCTGCCAAATTAAGTGTAAAAATGTAATAAGAAAAGCCAAAAAGGAGTTTGAAGAACAGCTAGCCAAAAACTCAAAAAGGTAATAACAAAATGTTTTTAAAGTACATCAGAAGCAGGACCCCTGGACGATCGAGATAAAAAAGGAGCACTTAAAGATGATGAAGTCATTGCGGAGAAACTAAATGAATTCTTTGCTTCAGTCTTCACGGCTGAGGATGCTAGGGAGATTCCCAAACCTGAGCTGTCCTTTGTAGGTGACAAATCTGAGGAATTGTCACAGATTGAAGTGTCATTAGAGGTGGTTTTGGAATTAATTGATAAACTTAACAGTAACAAGTCACCAGGACCAGATGACATTCACCCAAGAGTTCTGAAAGAACTCAAATGTGAAATTGTGGAACTATTAACTATGGTTTGTAACCTGTCCTTTAAATCACCTTCTATACCCAACGACTGGAAGATAGCTAATGTAACGCCAATATTTAAAAAAGGGCTCTAGAGGTGATCCCGGCAGTTACAGACCGGTAAGTCTAACATCAGTACAGGGCAAATTAGTTGAAACAATAGTAAAGAATAAAATTGTCAGACACATAGAAGAACAACATAAATTGTTGGGCAAAAGTCAACATGGCTTCTGTAAAGGGAAATAATGTCTTACTAATCTATTAGAGTTCTTTGAAGGGGTCAACAAACATGTGGACAAGGGGGATCCAATGAACATAGTGTACTTAGATTTCCAGAAAGCCTTTGACAAGGTCCCTCACCAAAGGCTCTTACATAAATTAAGTTGTCATGGGATAAGAGGGAAGATCCTTTGATTAATTGAGAACTGGTTAAAAGACAGGGAACAAAGGGTAGGAATAAATGGTAAATTCTCAGAATGGAGAAAGAAGAACAGGAGTACTTGTGGCACCTTAGAGACTAACAAATTTATTAGAGCATAAGCTTTCGTGGACTACAGCCCACTTCTTCGGATGCACGAAAGCTTATGCTCTAATAAATTTGTTAGTCTCTAAGGTGCCACAAGTACTCCTGTTCTTCTTTTTGCGGATACAGACTAACACGGCTGCTACTCTGAAACCTGTCAGAATGGAGAGGGGTAACTAGTGGTGTTCCCCAAAGGTCAGTTCTAGGTCCAATCCTATTCAACTTATGCATAAATGATCTGGAGAAAGGGGTAAACAGTGAGCTGGCAAAGTTCACAGATGATACTAAATTGCTCAAGATAGTTAAGACCAAAGTAGACTGTGAAGAACTTCAAAAAGATCTCACAAAACTAAGTGATTGGGCAACAAAATGGCAAATGAAATTTAATGTGGATAAATGTAAAGTAACGCACATAGGAAAAAATAACCCTAACTATACATACAATATGATGAGGGCCAATTTAGCTACAACTAATCAGGAAAAAGATCTTGGAGTCATCGTGGATAGTTCTCCGAAGATGTCCATGCAGTGTGCAGTGGCAGTCAAAAAAGCAAACAGGATGTTAGGAATCATTAAAAAAGGGATAGAGAATAAGACGGAGAATAACTTATTACCATTGTATAAATCCATGGTATGCCCACATCTTGAATACTGCATACAGATGTGGTCTTCTCATCTCAAAAAAGATATATTGGCATTAGAAAAGGTTCAAGGAAGGACAACTAAAATGATTAGGGGTTTGGAACGGGTCCCATATGAGGAGAGATTAAAGCGGCTAGGACTTTTCAGCTTGGGAAACAGGAGACTAAGGGGGGATGTGATACAGGTATATAGAATCATGAATGGTGTGGAGAACGTGAATAAGGAAAAGTTATTTACTTGTTCCCATAATATAAGAACTAGGAGCCACCAAATTAAATTAATAGGCAGCAGGTTTAAAACAAATAAAAGGAAGTTCTTCACACTGCGCACAGTCAACCTGTGGAACTCCTTGCCTGAGGAGGTTGTGAAGGCTAGGACTATAACAGGGTTTAAAAGAGAACTAGATAAATTCATGGAGGCTAAGTCCATTAATGGCTATTAGCCAGGATGGGTAAGGAATGGTGTCCCTAGCCTGTTTGTCAGAGGGTGGAGATGGATGGCAGGAGAGAGGTCACTTGATCATTACCTGTTAGGTTCACTCCCTCTGGGGCACCTGGCATTGGCCACTGTCGGCAGACAGGACACTGGGCTGGATGGACCTTTGGTCTGACCCAGGACGGCCGTTCTTGTGTTCAGGGCCCAGTCAAGAGTGGGAAAATTGTGTGATTCCATCCCAAGAGAGGTGATGGCTTGAGGTCTGAGAGCTGAGCAGCGATGCACTCAAGAGAACAGGGTGCAGTTAGCTCAGTAACTGTGACACTACTTTTTAACTGAATACTCCTCAGACATAGCCAAATAAATCCATTGTAAATTTGGAAATTTTCCATTGTTCCTGGTACACACAGATTCTGCCTCCTCTCAGCAAGTGTTTTAGTCACTGTTTTAGAACCCATACAACTGATGCCTGAAGCATGTTTAAAATCCTCCACTTTAAAAAACTCAACGAAAATACATTTAAAATCTAACAAAGATAACTCCAGGTCTCTGAGTAGCAGCCGTGTTAGTCTGTATCCGCAAAAAGAACAGGAGTACTTGTGGCACCTTAGAGACTAACAAATTTATTAGTCTCTGGGGCTGTTGGAGTGTTTCATTCAAGTATGAAATCTTGCCCCTTAGGGTTGCTTTGTTAAAAAGCTTTGAGACTTAAGTGTTATTATTTAGCAGAGCTGCCTGAGGTGATGGCTTCTACAAAAACAGGCAGCTCCCACAGAACAATTGCACGTTTGCCTAAAAAAACAACAACTTTGTATGTCATGATAAAAGTATCCTAGGACCGAATGACCAGAAACCCAATTCCCCCTCAACAATATTTAGGTCTGTTGGAAGAGCTGTGGGGGGGAAAGCAGAGGATTAAACACACATAAAAATGAAAAGGAGGGCAGGGTTAAAGTACATAGATTACTTCTTCAAAAATATGCTATCTAGATATTTGCACTATGCTCTTCACCTTAGTATCTGCCTGAAGCCTGCTTTATCACCCTGCCTTGAATTTCTAGTAGGGAGAATCTAGTTGCCAGCTTACTTCAGGCCCAACATTTTCTTTTGATTGAAACCAAGTAATAACACCTTAACAACATTTATCAGAAAAACAGAAATATTTAAGTTTTGTTATCATCAATAAAAACCTGTTTTTTAAAGAGTTCATTGTGGTGTTGACAACTCAGAAAAAGAGCATTGACCTAAATGAAGCATAACAGTAAAGCTGAGCAGTGTTTTTCAATCTTGATTGAACTGCAAGACATCAACAAAATGTATGAGCAGTGAAAAGCGAACATGATTTTGAAAAAGTTTTAATAAATACAATTTATCTTGGTAGTGGCTCCTTTATCATGTTGGAGAGGGGGTTATTGGTCTCTCAACTTTATAAGAATTTTTGAAGTCAGCTGTCTCTCTTGTTGTTGACTCTTGGTTTGTAGTTTATTTATTACTGCTAAACCCTTTGAAAAACACATCCTCTCCCCACTTTCCCACCAGGCTTGATCTTCAAATAGACTCTCACTGACCTCAGGCATGTACTAGTTTGTTTCCAAGCAATACACTGGTCTTTGGAGCAGACAGCATTTCTCACCAAATGGCTGGCTAATGCAAGAAGCAACCCCCTGTTCCTTACCACACTGAATCTCTGGAAGTAGGCCTCATCACCTTGCATCAAATACTCTGCCTTTCAACCATATACATTACAAAGTATAACGTCCATTTTAACCCAACATTTAACTCCATCCCACAGAGACCA
Organism: Malaclemys terrapin pileata; assembly: GCF_027887155.1. Taxonomy (NCBI): domain Eukaryota; kingdom Metazoa; phylum Chordata; order Testudines; family Emydidae; genus Malaclemys; species Malaclemys terrapin. The sequence goes on from NC_071505.1 coordinate 134,574,500, forward strand.
GAGATCCTGTTTATTTGTGTAAATTTGACTATAGAAATGCAAGCTATCAAAATTGAGATTATTAAAAAATGCCTATTAAATAAGAGAACCACAGTTAAGATGCAGACTATTTTTTTATCATAGTTGAGCAGGAAGGTGTCACATTTAGTTGCTGGAGGGTTGAGAGTTACAGCACCAATTTGAAATAGTTGCTGTATTTCAAAGTATCAAATCCAATACAGAATAAAACTAAAAAGTAAGTATTCTACTTTCCATTTCCAAGGTTTTCAGTTACCGTAAAAACCAAAAAGAATCTCCCTCTCATATGGATTCCAACCTTTTCATGCCACCATGCTAGTTCACAAGACAGGGAATTCTGTTTTACCAGCTGGCAGCCACCATAACTCATTCAGATGTGAGCACTCCAATCTGCAATACAACTTGGGCTGCTTGTGACTGCAAGACTGCAATTTGAAGCAACCCAAACACCATAACCACCTAGAGAACAAAAAAATTAATAAGGGTGTGTGCGTGCTATACATGCCCAAGATCCAGTCCAAACAGCTCTTTGTTAAGATCTGTGGAAGAAGGCTGAGAACAATTGCTATAAGAAACTAAGGGAAGGAAACCTGCACCTACCCATGAGATGGAGGCATTCTGGTCTAGAGGTTTGGTAGAAACATGTCTTGGGTTCTCAGCCAAAGGCAGTGGAGATCCATAGTGATGTGTAGGCCCCTCTCTTGGAGTTTCAAGGAACCGCAGTTGTGCCTTGCGGGCCTGGCGGATGCATTTCTTCTTTGGAGGCATCAAAAGGTGAGAGAAAGTCACTAAGAAACCTCATGATGCCTGGTGGAGCCAGTTAGGGGAAGAGGAAGGAGATGACAAACTGCACCCAAATCTGCAGAAAGCAAATGGGGATGTGAAGCCATCATACAAATCTGGCAACTTTTTTTTTTTTTTTAGGGAATAGACTTCTGATCACTCTCAAAATTCTCAGGAAAAAATTCTAATAAAAACTGAAAATATACATGTTTTATAGTATATACACACACAAATCCATACTCCCATCGAGGACACAATCATTAGAGCTTTCTGGCTGCTATACAAGATATAGTCCATAGTGAGCACCTCTCTCATGGACTTGTTTTATTGGGGCATCCTCTGCACTGCGAATATATCCAGCGCCATCTTGCTGCTGGGAAGAGCTTCACTAAACAGCAGCAGCAGCATGGAACTGACACAATTCCTGCCAAATTCACTGCTGCAAGGAGATCTGTATAGTGAATTAAACTGAACAGAATCTTGTTAATTTACTGATTGCAAAGGTCAGAGCAACAGTAGAAGCACTGCAGCTGTATCTAGACTCCAGAAGATGACACTGCATTTGGTTATGTTTACACTTTGTTCACGTTTAGTTGATTTACTTTGCAACCATAAGTAGTAAAAGGCTTCTTTAAATTAAAGTTTAAATGTACTTGAAACATGTCTTAGGCCCCCACTGTTGTCAGGGAAAGCAACCTCCCTCACAGTGGCAAGTGGACTTTTCAACCCAACGTTTTTCATTGGAACACCAAACACATCCATATTTTAATTATAATTTGTAATGTGGGTTGCTCATGAAAGCCTCAGACAGAACTGGGGCTCCATGTGCTGGATACTGTACAAGCTCATAGGAAGACAGTCCTTGCCCCCTAAAGAGTTTACAGTCTAGTTTAAGTCAAGACACAAGTAAGCTTTTCAAAATTAATAGGAGGGAGGATGAAGGCAGCTGTAATAAGAACGAATGTTTAAATAAACTGGCTATATTCCTCACATGATGGTTCCCAGTTAACTATTTTTAAAGAACCGTTATACATTTCTTTAAAAATATATGAATGTGACACATGTAGCCACCTATGTCATAGAGTTACACAATCAAAGAAATGTAGGGCTTGAAGGGACCTCAAGAAGTCATCAACTGCAACCCCTGATGATGAAGCAGGGCCAAGTAAACCCTAGACCAGTGGTCTCCATTCTTTTTACACCCAAGATGACGTTTTGAATTTAAGGGCAACCCAGGATTTACTCCACCCCTTCCCCGAGGCCCCGCTCCACTTACTCTATACCCCCCCCATCACTCACACCCCCCCACCCTCACTCACTTTCACCGGGCTGGGGTAGGGAGTTGGGGTTCGGGAGGGGTTCGCAGTGTGGGAGGGAGCTCTGGGCTGAGCCTGGGGTTGGGGTGCAGGAGAGGGCACCAGTCTGGGGTGCAGGAGGGGGTGCGGTTGTGGGCTCTGGGAGGGAGTTTGGGTGCAGGAAGGGGTTCTGGGCTGGGGCAGAGTGTTGGGTGCAGGAGAGGGTACAAGATGCTTGCTCTGGGAGGGAGGTCAGGACTCGGGGTTGGGATGTGGCCTCCTGCTGGGTAGCACTTACCTCTGACGGCTCCCGGTTGGCAGCGCAGCGTGGCTGCCACTATGGCAGGCTCCCTGCCTAACCCAGCCCCACACCGCTCCCAGAAGGGGCCAACATGTCCCTGCTGCCCCTGGGGAGGGGGGGCCCAGCAGCACATGGCTCCACGCGCTGCCCCTCTCTGCAAGCACCATCCCCACAGCTCCCCATTCTTAGCCAATGGAAGCTTCAGGGGCTGTGCTTGCAGGCAGGAGCAGCGCACAGAGGGAGATCCCTGCCCCCTCAACCCCCACGGCCACACTGGCCGCTTCCAGGAGTGGTGTGGGGCCAGGGCAGGCAGGAAGCCTGTCTCAGCGGCAGCCCCACTGTGCTACCGGAGATCACAATCGACTTGTAGGTCCTCTAGAATCAACCAGCCGATTGCAATCAACCAGTAGGTGACCACTGCCCTAGACCATCCTTGACAGGTCTTAGTCTAAAATCCTCCAATGATGGGGATTCCACAACCTCCCTGGATAACCTGTTCCACAGCTTAATTACCCTTAATAGTTATAAAGTTTTTACTAGTATTTAACCTAAATCTTCCTTGCTGCAAATTAAGCTCATTACTTCTTGTTTTACCTTCAGTGGACATGGATAACAATTGACCACCATCCTCTTTATAGCAGCCGTTAACATATCTGAAGACTTATCAGATCCCCCCTCAAGACTTCTTTTTTCAAAAACTAAACATGCCCCCTCCCCCCCCCTTTGAATCTTTCCTCATAGGCCAGGTGGTCTAAACCTTTTATCATTATTGTTGCTCTCTTCTGGGCTCTCTCCAATTTGTTCAGATCTTTTCTAAAGTGTGGTGCCCAGAACTGGACACACTATTCAAGCTGAGGCCTCACCAGTGCTGAGCAAAGCAGGACAATTATCTCCCATGACTTGCATATGACTCTTGTTGATACATCCCAGAACTTTTGCCTTTTTCCACAGCTGCATCATATTGTTGACTCATATTCAATTTGTGATTCACTGTAACCTTCAGTTCCTTTTCATCAGTAATACCACCTAGCCAATTTTTCCCCCCATGTTGTAGTGGTGCATTTGATTTTTCCTTTGTAAGCGAAGTACTTTACATTTGTCTTACTCGTATTTCATCTTGGAGAATTCTGCAATTAGTCAAGGTTGTTTTAAATTCTAATCCTGTCCTGCAGAGTGCTTGCAACCCCTCCCAGCATGGGGTCATCTGCCAGTTTTACAAGCCTACTCTCCACTCAATTATCCAAGTCATTAATGAAAATATTCAATAGCAGTGGACTCAGTTCTGACCCACATGGGACCCCCTTACACACACCTTCCCATCTTGACAGCAACCATGGATAACTATTCTTTGGTTGCAAGACTGTACTCATTTATGCACTCCATTTTATAATAATCTCATCTAGACCACATTTCCCTAGTTTGCTTATCAGAATGTCAGGTGGAACTAAAATGAAGATATATAACATCTATAGCTTCCTCCCTATCCACTGGGCCAGTAGCCCTGTCAAAGAAAAATGTGAAGTTGTTTTGGCATGATTTGTTCTTGACAAATCCATGCTGGCTAGTCCTTATAACCCTATTATCCGCCACATGCTTACAAATTGATTGCTTACTAAGTTTGTTCTAGTATCTTTGCAGGTATTTAAGTTAGAGTGATTGGTTTATAATTCCCCAAGTCTTCTTTTTTTAAAAGATAGGTATTAGGTTTGCCCTTCTCCAGTCCTCTGGGACCTTCCCTGGCCTCTAGGAATTCTCAAAGATTATTACTAACCATTCAGAGATTGGTTCAGCTAATGCCTTAAATACCATAAAATGAATACAACATGCCAACCTGAATACATCTAGCTTATCTAAATATTCTTTAATCTGTTCTTTTCCTATTTTGGCTTGCATTACTTCCCCCTTGTCGTTACCCAATATAATTAATATTATCTGTTCACCATTAACCTATTTGGTGAAGATTGAAGCAAACTAGGCAATAAACACATCAACTTTCTTAATATTCAGTTATTAGCTCTCCTTCCCTCCTAAGTAAAAAACCTACACTTTCCTTGGTCTTTCTCTTACTGTATTTAAAGATCCTCTTCTTACTGCCTTTTATGTCCCTTGCTGGGGTGTGTGTATATACTTATATAGCCAGCTATTTTATATACCCCCACCCTCCCAGTAGCTAGCTAGACACATATATACACATACATGCACAAACCCAACCCCGCTCCACCTCGGGCCCCAGCTATGCTCCTAACCACGGCCCTAACCATGGCTCTGCTCCGCCACCCGGCCCCCTTACCCCTGCCGGCTCGGGAGAAGGGGCAGACGGGAGAAGGGGAGGCACAACCCTGCAAAGTTTGGGGACCACTGCTCTACATACACACATTACACACAAGCCAGTGCTCTCTCCCCCTACGCCCTACCCCCCAGCCCGCAACCAGTGGGCTCTTCTCACACACCGACCCACCGGGCAGCGGGCTACAGCCCCAGCACAGCCGAGGCTCGGGAGCGGGCTGTGCGCACAGAGGTTACTCAGCCATCGCTAGCGGGCCGGTTCCTCGGCCTGGCTGTGGGTCTGGGCTGGGGGCTGGGAGGGCAGCGCAGGCACCAGGGGGCGAGAGGCGCAGGGGCCCCCGGCTAGGGGCGAGGCACGACCAGCCCGGGGGAGGGCGCAGCGCTGGAGCCCCCGCTCAGAGGAGGGGACGGGGGCCGGGCTCTGCCCCGAGACAAGCGCCCCCCGCGTCCGCCCCGCCCGGGCACCTCAGGAAAGCCGCTGCTCCGCGCGCGGGGGGGGGGGGGGGGAACCGGCCTCGAGTCCTGTCCAGCCCCAGCTCCTGCCGGGGTCACCAGTGTGTCGGCACCGCCGGGCGCGGCCGCTCATTGGCCAGTTCCGCTCCCGGATGGAACGCTCTGCCCCCCGGCCCCATTGCCATTGGCCCCGTCCCCGCACGTGACGCCAACCGGCCACCGGGCGCCAAATTCAAACCGGGAAACGAAACGAACGGCCTCTGTGTCCCGAGAGCAGCAGCGGAGCCCGGCGGCGCCGGGTCCCTGCGGGGAGGCAGCGGGGCGCGCGACCCCCCTGCCCCCACCGACAGCGGGGTGAGAGCGGGGCGGGGAGGGGCAGAAGGGCCAGGCCGCGGGGCGGGGATCAGGGTGCGGGCAGGAGGAAGGGGCCCTGCTGCGGGGAGCCGGGGCGTGGGGGGGAGGGGCCCGGCAGGTGGGAGGCGATTTATAGGGACCACGGAAGGAAAAGGGGCTCAGTGGGGTTTGTGGCGGTAAGGAGGGTCATCGTGGGGACGTGGTGAAGAGGGTGTAAAACCTGGGCTGGAGGCTCTAGAGGAACCTGAGACCGGTGGATGCAGGCCCCTGGGGAACAAGGATGGGGGGGTAGGGATGGGGAGGGGGAAGAGGTGGTGAGAGTTCCCATTGTAGGCATGACTCCCTCACCGCACACAGCCAGGATGCTGCAAGGCCTTTGTCAGTGGTGCCCAGGGCATCCCATGAAGCTGCTTCCTCCCACAGAGCTCTCTGGGCAACCCGAGGGGTTGTCATCACTCTCTAGAGCTCTCTGCGGGGGACGGTTCTGACCCTAGCCCCGTGGCACTCCCTGTGTGACACTGCGGGCGGGGGGTTGCCCTAACCTCACAGAGGTCCCTCTATGTGACCGGTAGGACAGTAGTCGTAACCTCTGTAGAATGCTGAGAATACCTGTTGGCGAGCCTCTCTGAGCATCTCTAACTGCTCGGAAGAGGCCGGGATTGGATGTGTCGCTTGCCTCTATCATGGAGGAAGGGAACTAGTTTATTTTTCTGTCAGTTTTGGTTTTGCCCTTTTATGTCAATACAAATGACCCTCTCTGAGAATTTTGTGACACTAACAGGCTGGATCGGCTCCACTGATGTGAAATCCTCTCCATATTGGTTAATGCTAAATCTACCATACATAATATGCATAATGCAAGCACTGTAGTTACACAGAAGATTTCCTGTGCAAGAGCAAAGCTCCACTCGCCACAACTCCCATATCTGCAACCGGTGTTCATGTAAGGGCAACCAATTATCTTTTCTCCAAATTACTATTTCTGGTCTTGCCATTTATCCCCCCAGTTCTAAATTTTAAAATCATTTACCATCCATAAAGTCCAGATTAGGAAGTTTATTCTGCCATTTGAGGATGATAAATTTAGTTCTGCACAGTGCTAAGGAGGGAAGTGCCTAGCTTCTACTACATCTATTTCAAGCTCCCATGGGTTAAAACCCTCCTAATTTATAGTGTTTCAAGCAGTTGACCATCTATAAAACAGTTATGATAACTCTAACCTCACGGGTGTGGTTTGAGATCCTCAGTTATCATTGCAAATTATTTACTTGGTGCTGGTCATTTGTGTGGGGTTTTCACAAGATGTGTGTTGATAAATGAGAGAAGGAGGTGCTGCCCGTTTTTCCAATAGTCTGTTCTGATCTGTTCTTCCTTTCCCTGCAGTGGATGTAGTATACAATTCTTCCCTATGGGCATAGGGACTGTCCCCTAGCCACAAGACAGGTGGTGAGGACTCTTCCACCCTTGGGGCTACCACTGTATGGAGTGGAAAGCCCCGCGTACACCAGCTGATTGGGTACCTTGCATGAGAGACAATTGATTCCTTTCCTATATGTTCCAGGCCCACAGCTCTTCTTTCATGTTCTGTCTTATGATTTGCAGGATCTGTTTTTGCAGTCTTCAATGGAGAGCGACTGTACAGATCAATGATGAGGACCAGCCCTCGCAGGCCCCTGATTCTGAAGAGACGAAAACTGTCCCTCCCAGATGGCAATGCATCCAACTCTCCAGCAAGAGATGAACCGGATGGGGAGAGTAAAGGAGTCCCCAACGAGGAGAGTAGCAAAGGGGACAAACCCAGGGACAGAGTGGAGTGTGGCACCCAGAAATTCCCAGCAGGAATAAAGATCATTAATCATCCCACCATGCCCAACACCCAGGTGGTGATCATCCCTCCCGATGCTGACATCCAGAGTATCATCGAGGCTCTGACAGCCAAGGGGAGAGAATGTGGCAGCAATGGGCCCAACAAGTTCATTCTTATCAGCAGTGGGGGCAGCTCTCGCCCCACAGGCTCAACAGCAGCTCAGCAGACGCTCCAATCAAAGGATGAGACGAGCACAGCAACAAAGGGGGCCAGAGCAGCAGATTGTCAAGGTGGAGAGAAGAACATCGGCCAAAACCCTGACAAAACTGTGGAAAGGGCAGTACTGTGGCCTCCACAAGTCAATTCCATGGGAGGACAAGAACAGGAAGGAAACAGTACGTAGGCTGTTCCCTTCTATTGGCCTCTTAAGTGCAATGAAGGGTGTGTGGGAGGCCTGTGCCTTGCTCAGTATGGGAGAGTGCAGTGGTGAAAAATGTGAAATTTCAAGCAGCCCAGCTGGTTAATATATTAGCCTTCTACATATGGTGACAGGGGTTCAAATACTGAATCCAAGTCAAAATCAGTGATCTTAGGGCATGGTGTTTCCCATAGAGTTTGCAGGGTGTGTTTGCAGGTCAAGACTTTGGTATATTGACAGAATGGGAGATGAGGAGGGTCAGAACTACAGGAGCAAAGGGTTTTGCTGCCTGGGACAAAGATGTTTAGTTCGTTGGCTAGTAAACGTCTGGTGACATTTTTTAAGTACGGCTTTCAGCACTTGCTCTGGGCCAGGGCAGATGAAGGTTCAGATCCTTCTGGGATTTTTAGGTTTGGAGACTTTCCAGCAATTGGGCTGATCCACAGCTAAATCAGGAGCTCTGGCTAGATCCACATGATGCTTTAGCCTCAGAGCACCATCTGGTGCCTCTAGCTCAAGATGGGGAACTTGGGCCCATTTTGGGAGACCTGGCTGGGGCCTCTCTTTAGGTATCTGGGATGGCAGCAGGTGAGTGAGCAGGGCTCTCGGTTTGTTTCCCTGCAGGCAGTGGAGAGGCAACAAGCAGCGGGTTGGATAACAGTCTGACTAACATCCAATGGCTAGGGAAAATGAGCTCTGATGGGCTGGGCCCCTGTACTGTGAAACAAGAGATGGAGAAGGAGAACCAGACACCTGTGCAGGAGACGATCAAGGTAAGGAGGGAGATGGTGGGCTACATAATAGAGTAAACCTCTGGAAACTGAAGACAGAACATGTGGGTGAGAACACTCAAAGGGAGCAGACATGACAAAATCTGGGTAACCTGAGCCTCCGCCAAGTTGATCTGTGCGGCAGAGTCCTCAGGCTAAGAGGAACTTCCTTGGAACTTTCCTGGGCCCCTGCAACTTTCACACAGTTTCCTCCTTTTTTCTTCCAGATTGAAGAAGACTCCATTGCTGCCACTGCTACCTCCTCCTCCTTGTGGCAGGACTCGATCTCAGAACGGCCCCCCTACTCCTACATGGCCATGATCCAGTTTGCCATCAACAGCACTGAGAAGAAGCGCATGACCTTGAAGGATATCTATACCTGGATTGAGGACCATTTTCCTTATTTCAAATATGTGGCCAAGCCAGGCTGGAAGGTAACATGTTCTGCTGGGGATGCACCTGATTCTATCCCTAGGTGTGGGCAACAGAGTTTTAGGGCTTGTCTGTACTTCCGGCTAAATCGGCATTGCTGCAATCTATGCAGCAGTGTCAATTTAGTGGGTCTGATGAAGACAAGCTAAGTTGATGGCAGAGTGCTCTTCTGTTAAGATCTATAATCCACCTCCCAGAGAGGTGGGAAGGTAAGTCAACAGTAGACACCGCTGTAAGTCGAACATAGTTACATAGCATAACTTGGGTTGACTTACAGCATTACTGTACACCAGCCCTCACACTTGGGGGATGCTTGCTTGGAGAATTGCTTTTTTTTTTTTTGCATCCAAAGGAACAAGCAACCCATGAAACAGGATGGAAAATGGTTTGAAACTAAGGGCCCTCTTCAATTCCTGATGTTCCCTTTTCCATCTCAAACACCCTAGCATCCTCTCTCAACTCCTCTCAGGCAGGGGAGAGGGCTAGCTGATTACTGGGCTGGAAGCTGGAATATCTTTGGTGAGAGCACTAAGGGGCTTTAGTGATGGGGATGTAAGTGGTTACCAGGTGAGCATGAAGGGCTGCGGTCTGCCAGGGGGGTGTTCCTCTGCCTGGGTTGTAGTGTCTTAGGGTCCTACCTATGCTTGGTTGCCAAAAACATTAAGATCTTTCCTCTCCACCCAGAACTCCATTCGACACAATCTATCCCTTCACGATATGTTTGTCCGGGAGACGTCTGCTAATGGTAAAATCTCTTTCTGGACCATCCACCCTGATGCCAATCGCTATCTGACACTGGATCAAGTGTTCAAGGTGAGTGGCTCCTGGGAAGGAAAACAGGTAGCCTTCCCAATTCCTGAACGCCAGGACATCTGACAGCATCTGATTTCAACAGGGAGGTGAAGTCCTCTTGGCATGTGGCCTCAGTCCAACTTCTAGAGAACGAAATCACTATTAACTTTACAAGTGGCGGGTTCCCTGTTTTGAAGTGGGAGGTAGCCCAGATGGGCTGGAGCACCTTTGAGGCAACAGGGCTCTCCAGGCGCAATGTAAATAGTGAAAGAGGTAGAATAAGCTTTCAACCAGCTGCTTTCCAAAGGCTTGATGCAAACTCGCATGGTAGCTAATGGAAAGACTCCCATTGACTTAAATGAGAGTTGGGTTGGGCCTTTAATGCACTGCATAGTTGTGTTTGACCAGCCATGCAGGCAGAATTGCCCTGTGTCACCTGGGGGCTGTGGAAGGGGTCTCTTTGTGAAAGGAATGGAGACCTTCTCTTGCTGCAATGATTTTCAGAGCAGGCAGGGTGAACGCTTCCTGTTTTCTCTCCCTGGTGGGTGGGCATGTTCAATAGCTGGTTGTTCTGACTTCGGAACTTTGTGCAAGGGTTAATGTCCCATATTTTTTCCCCCTTTGGTTGGTAACTTCCTCTTATTTTTCTCCCTCCTGATGCCTTGCTGCCACCAGCCACTGGATGCGGGGTCACCAACATCGCCTGAGTATTCTGAATCAGTAAGACTTTCCCTCTGGCTCGGGGCTTGGGCTGCTTTTCCTTTTGCCAGTCATTGCAGGAAAGGACAGGATGCTTGGGGAGGGGGAATGAGTCACCGCAGCTACCAGTCCAATAGCTCTTTGCACACCTTTCTTGGGGAAGGAGGCATGCCTGATATAATGGAGGGCCAAGTTCTTCTTCGAGTGCTTGCTCATATCCATTCCATTAGGTGTGTGCGCGCCGCGTGCACGATCGTCGGAAGATTTTCTACCCTAGCAACACCGGCGGGTCGGCTGTGGAGCCCCCTAGAGTGGCGCCTTCATGGCGCTGAATATATACCCCAGCCGACCCGGCGCCCCCTCAGTTCCTTCTTACCACCCCTGACGGTCGTTGGAACTGTGGAGCGCTGCTTAGCTGTTCTCCACTCTCCCTAGCTTAGTTTGTTGTATCACAGTGATAGTTATAGTTATAGTTCTAGTGTTTATAGTTAAATAGTTAAATAGTTTAAAAGTTGTTTTAGTTGTTCTAAGTAGTTCAGGGGATTAAGGGGGTCGTCTCCCCCGGCCACGGGGCCAGGCTCATGCCCAACGCTCCCGGCTTCAAGCAGTGCGCCTCCTGCGCTAAGCCTATGCCCACGAGCGACCCGCACGACTCCTGTCTGAAGTGCCTGGGAGAGTCCCATCAAACAGATAAGTGCAAGATCTGTAAGGCCTTCAGACCAAGGACCAAGAAGGAGCGGGACTTTCGGCTCCGGCAACTCCTGATGGAGGCGGCACTTAGTCCGGACGCTCCATCTACAAGTCAGGCCCCGGCACCTAGCACCTCGGTGCGCAGTGCCCCGGGGGCACCGGCTATGACGACCACGCGAGTGGCGTCAGACAAGCCTTCCCGGCACCGGACCTCGTCGGCACCGCAAGCAGTGCCTCGGCGCCGGTCATTATCCCCGGGGCATAAAAAAGCCCATAAGACGGGGACATCCGTGCCGAAGACGCCGGCTCCCCCAGTGCCGGGGGTAGAGCCGCGTCCGCCGGTGGAGCACCGGAAACAGGTGCCTCCAGCACCGTCGACTCCGGCGCCGAGGCCGTTGAGTCCGGTGCAGATAGCGTCTCCACCGAGACCGGCGGTGATACAGTGCCTCCCGTCGACTCCAGAGACCTTCGCGGCGGCGAGAGACTTAATAGCTCTCACGGAGCCGGCACCGCCTCAACCACCGGCACCGACTGCACCGTTGACTCGCCCGGTCCAGTCGAGGGGGAAACCTGCCTTGATGCGCCCTCCATCGCAAGGGCTGGAACCTCGGCACCGATCCAGGTCCCGAAGCAGGTCCCCACGCCGCTCGCAGTCCCGGCACCGAATATCGCCTCGGCACCGGTCGTACTCGCGGCCAAGATCTTCTTCGCGGCACCGCTCTACGTCTCGGCACCGCTATGATCGTCGGCACCGATCAACGTCAAGACGTAGTTCTCGGCACCGCTACGCTCGACGCTCGACGTCGAGAGGCCGCTCCCGGCACCGGGCATACTCCAGGTCCTCGTCGAGGTCCAGATCCGGCTCCCGGCACCGACGAGGTCATCGGCACCGATCGCGGTCCCGGCACCGTTCGCCGGCACCGCGCAGAGATAGATCATCTCCGGACCGGTACCGTGCGGCACCACAGCACACGGGGATCGTTTCATCTCTCTCGGCACCGCCATGGCCGTCAAGATCGGTGTCTCGCTCCTCGGAGGACCTGTCGAGATCGGCATACCCCCCTCAAGGGCAAGCCGAGGAACGGAACTTGGGCCATTGGCAGGAGTTGGCAGAGGACCACTCCCATGGACCATCTCACTGGTCATTTTGGACCCCGTGGGCGTACCACCAGGAGCAAGGGGCTCCAATACCATTGACCTCTCGCTCGGGTCACTCGGTTAGAAGGGCCCCAGAATCCACCATCTCTCGACCTCCGCCAGGGGGCATGGAGGCTTCCGTGTCCACGCCACCTGACACCATAGACCGGAGTACAGGTGATGCTCCGGCCCAAGAGCAGGGGGATCAGGACCCCCCCTTGGATCCAGTACCACCGGAGGCGTCTTCCTCCTCCTCTCCGGATGAGGCAGTGGCGGGCACTTCATGTACGGGTCCCCCTCCGATAGATCTTCGGGCTCACCAGGATCTCCTGCGTAGGATGGCCCGTAATATGGACCTGCAGGCGGAGGAGATAGTGGAAGTACAGGACCCTATCGTGAACATCCTCGGAGCGGATGCCCCATCGAGGGTGGCGCTACCCCTGATCCGCACGATACAAACCAATGCGGATACGATATGGCAAACTCCTGCCTCTATCCCACCCACAGCGAGAGGGGTGGAAAGGAAGTACTTTGTCCCGTCTAAGGACTACGGGTACTTGTATACCCACCCCCAACCGTGTTCACTGGTGGTGGCATCAGTGAACGCACGAGAGCGCCACGGCCAGCAGGCTGCAGCGCCTAAATCAAAAGAGGCTAAGCGGCTCGATTTGTTTGGCCGTAAGGTTTACTCAGCCGGAGGGCTGCAACTTAGAGCGGCGAACCAACAGGCGCTATTGAGCCGTTACAATTTTAACTCCTGGAACTCTATGGGGAAGTTTAAGGAGTTGATTCCCCAAGAGTCCAGGGAAGAGTTTGGAGCCATGGTAGAGGAGGGTAAGAAGGTGGCTCGGACCTCCTTGCAGGCCTCCTTGGACATAGCAGACTCAGCTGCGAGGACCCTGGCTTCGGGTATCGCTATGCGGAGGATCTCCTGGCTTCAGGTTTCGGGTTTGCCTCCGGAGCTGCAGCAAACCCTACAGGATCTGCCCTTTGAGGGACATGGATTGTTCTCGGACAAGACGGACTCTCGTCTGCAGAGCCTCAAGGACTCGAGAACAATCATGCGCTCCCTGGGGATGCATGTTGTGGGCCCTCAGCGCAGACCATTTAGGCCGCAGCCTCAGCGCTTCTACCCCCCCCCCGCCTCGTCAGAGACAGGACTCGACCCGGAGGCGAGGGCGAGGTGGTAGAAGAAGGTGGGCCGGCCCTCAACCCGGCCAGAACCAGGGGCCACCTAGACCACCTTCAGGCCCCAGGCAGAACTTTTGAAGGTGCGGTCGAGGACGGCGCCCCAGTCATCCCCCAGGATCCAGCCCCCTCCTTTCGGGATCATCTCTCCCACTTCCACCGTGCTTGGTCCCTTATAACTTCGGACCGTTGGGTCCTCCGCACAGTGGAGAGGGGATACACTATCCAGTTTTCTTCTATTCCCCCCTCCCACCCCCCTTCCCCGTCCCTCTTCAGGGACCCTTCTCACGAGCAACTTCTTATACAGGAGGTTTCCACGCTCCTTGCTATGGGGGCCATAGAGGAGGTTCCAGTAGAGTTAAGGGGCAGGGGATTTTATTCCCGTTACTTCCAGATCCCCAAGTCCAAAGGAGGCCTGCGGCCCATCTTGGACTTGCGCGGACTCAACAAATTCGTAGTAAAGTTGAAGTTCCGCATGGTCTCTTTGGGGGCCATTATCCCTTCCCTCGATCCTGGAGACTGGTTCGCCGCCCTCGACATGAAAGACGCATACTTTCACATCTCAATTTACCCACCTCACAGACGCTTCCTGCGATTCGTGGTAAACATGGTGCACTACCAATTTGCAGTCCTTCCCTTCGGCCTATCCTCGGCCCCAAGAGTGTTCACGAAATGTATGGCTGTCGTGGCAGCGTACCTTCGTCGGCAAGGGATACAGGTGTTCCCGTACCTAGACGACTGGCTGGTACGCGGTCGCACCAAAGAGCAAGTTCAAGCTCACGTCCACAGAATAGTGCACACATTCAACGAGTTGGGCATCCTACTCAACAAGGACAAATCCACTCTAGAACCTACCCAGAGAATAGATTTCATCGGCGCAGTTCTAGACTCCAGACGTGCACAAGCCATCCTGCCAGACAACCGCTTTGGCACCATCACGAGCCTCATTCAAGGACTACAGGCCTTCCCAACTACCACGGTGAGGTCGTGCCTCACCCTGCTGGGTCACATGGCTTCCTGCACGTACGTAACCAGGCATGCCAGACTTCGGCTTCGCCCACTCCAGACCTGGGTTTCATCAATATACCGTCCACATCGGGACAGCCTGAACATGGTGGTCACGGTCCCGAACTCGGTCCTGACCTCCCTCACCTGGTGGCTAGATCACAATGTGGTCTGCGAGGGGATGCCTTTTCACACCCCACAACCCTCTCTGCACCTGGTCACAGACGCTTCATCTCTGGGTTGGGGCGCCCATCTCAACGGACACCATACCCAGGGCCTGTGGACTGCACCCCAGTTAGCCCTGCACATCAATGTTCGGGAGCTGATGGCGGTGCGCCTGGCGTGCCAGGCATTTCTCAATCTCCTACGTGGCCGTTGTGTGTTAGTTCTCATCGACAACACCACGGCCATGTTTTACATCAACAAACAAGGAGGAGCACGTTCGTCAGTTCTATGCCAAGAAGCCATTCGCCTGTGGGACTTCTGCATCGCCCACTCAATCCATCTCACGGCATCGTTCCTCCCTGGAGTCCAGAACACTCTAGCGGACCGACTCAGCAGGTCCTTCCAGACACACGAGTGGTCTATCCGTCCGGACATCATACATTCCATCTTCCGGAGGTGGGGGTTTCCCCAGATAGACCTGTTTGCATCTCGAGACAACAGGAAGTGCCACGTGTTCTGCTCCCTACAAGGTCGAGCTCCGGGCTCCCTCTCGGATGCGTTTCTCCTTCCCTGGAAAGACCACCTGTTTTATGCCTTCCCTCCGTTTCCTCTGGTCCACAAGGTACTGCTAAAAGTGCGCAGAGACCAGGCACAGGTAATTCTGATCGCTCCAGCGTGGCCGAGACAACATTGGTACACCACACTGTTGGAACTCTCGGTTCAAACACCGATCCCGCTTCCATTATGTCCGGATCTCATTTCTCAGGACCACGGTCGGCTGCGTCACCCCGACCTGCAATCACTCCACCTCACAGCGTGGCTGCTCCATGGTTCACCCAGGCAGAGCGGCAATGCTCGCACTCTGTCCAACAGATTCTGCTGAGCAGTAGGAAGCCCTCAACACGGACCACGTACCTGGCCAAGTGGAAACGGTTCTCATGTTGGTGCGAACAACGAGCCACGCCCCCGTTGCAGGCACCCATTCCCCTCATTTTGGAATATCTCCTCTCCCTAAAACAGCAGGGGTTGGCGATATCTTCAATTAGAGTTCACCTGGCCGCTATATCGGCCTTTCACCCAGGGGAACTCGCGTCCTCGGTATTCTCTAACCCGATGGTCGTTAGATTCCTCAAGGGCTTAGACCGGATGTACCCACAACAACGTCAGCCCGTCCCGACGTGGGACCTCAACCTGGTTCTCTCCAAGCTCACAGGTCCTCCATTCGAGCCACTGGCCACCTGTTCACTTCTGTACCTATCCTGGAAGACAGCCTTCCTCGTAGCCATCACCTCAGCAAGGCGTGTTTCTGAACTCAGGGCGCTTACATCTGAGCCCCCTTACACAGTTTTTCACAAGGATAAAGTGCAGCTTCGTCCACATCCTGCCTTTCTCCCTAAGGTGGTTTCTCCTTTTCATATCAACCAGGATATATTTATCCCGGTCTTTCATCCTAAACCACATGCCACTCGCCAGGATCAACGTTTGCATTCCCTGGACGTACGTAGGGCCCTGGCCTTCTATATTGACCGCACAAAGCACTTTAGAAAGACGACGCAACTCTTCGTTGCAGTGGCCGACCGAATGAAAGGCTCACCGGTCTCCTCACAACGCCTATCCTCCTGGATTACGTCTTGCATCCGGACTTGCTATGACCTGGCAGGTGTCTCAGCACCGCACCTCACCGCTCACTCCACGAGGGCCCAAGCTTCCTCGACTGCTTTCCTGGCACGTGTTCCGATCCAGGACATTTGTAGAGCGGCGGTTTGGTCATCAGTCCACACATTTGCAGCTCACTATGCACTAGTGCAGCAGTCCAGAGACGATGCTGCTTTCGGATCAGCGGTTTTGCACACAGCAATGTCTCACTCCGACCCCACCACCTAAGTTGGGCTTGGGAGTCACCTAATGGAATGGATATGAGCAAGCACTCGAAGAAGAAAAGACGGTTACTCACCGTTGTAACTGTTGTTCTTCGAGATGTGTTGCTCATATCCATTCCAAACCCGCCCCCCGTCCCCACTGTCGGAGTAGCCGGCAAGAAGGAACTGAGGGGGCGCCGGGTCGGCTGGGGTATATATTCAGCGCCATGAAGGCGCCACTCTAGGGGGCTCCACAGCCGACCCGCCGGTGTTGCTAGGGTAGAAAATCTTCCGACGATCGTGCACGCGGCGCGCACACACCTAATGGAATGGATATGAGCAACACATCTCGAAGAACAACAGTTACAACGGTGAGTAACCGTCTTTTTCTAACTGCTGCAGAAAATGCACTAGCTGGTAAAGACCTAATAATGCTGCATGGATATTTGCAGAAGCATATAACAGCTGCATGCGCGTATCTATAGACGCAGCGAGGTGCCGGCAGCTGAATATTGGCCTGAAATGTGTCTCCAGAGAACCAACCCAGCCAGAAGCTTCAGGTACAACCCTTCCTGGCAGCAGCTCCTCTCCTTTCTGGGCTGTGGCTTCAGGAAGGGCAAAATCTCTGCACTCCTTTCTTCTTCCTGGAAGCACCATGACTTTTGGCAGGATGGAAATTGGTGCTGCCTCCTTCACCTCCAGCAGTGTAGTGGTAACAGATGTGCAAGCAGCTAGCCAGACTTGTCTCCATTTCCTTTCCAACCCCATCCCTCTTTCTACCTGCTTAGATCTTCAATTCCTCTTTCGCTCTGCTGTTCCACTTGAGCATTTTGGGCTATGGTTTGTATGAAAGACACGACACACTATACTGTTCACCTTTTCTCAGGCAGAGAGGAAACCAAAATCAGGTCATTTCTCCTGCAGCAGAGACCACAGCTGGAGAAGCTCCTTCATGCCAGGTCACCCTCTACAAGGCTTTAGGGTGGCAGCTGGCAGAGGGATGGCATGGGCATGCAATGGCAGGTGGCACACAGTCTCAGGGTGGTAACGGTTGCTCTCTCGGCACTAGCTCAGCACAGGCCTCTGGATCCACGTTCCTAAGCGAGGCAGTCGAACAGAGATGGGTTCTTCTCTTTAACTCTCTTTTCCTCTCTTTCTTATCCCACAATGACCATAGCAGCAAAAACGACATGTTCCAGAACTCCAGAAGAACACAGGGGGAAACAGCAGCAACAAAACTGAGCCACAGAATGCACGTGAGTGTGTGCATCTGTCTTGGACAGAGAGACAGCCAGTCCCCTAACCAGGGTGATGGGCGCTTGATCCCGAACTGCCATTCCCAGCCTGTAGGAAAAGAAATGGAAATTGCTGTCCAGTATGGCCTGCTTGCAGGCTTGCCACGGCCGCTCCTGTCTGACAGGTTTGGAGCTGAGGGTAGGGCTGCTGCATCTGAGAGAAGACATCTCGGGGAGGGAGAGACCTGCTACAGGGGCCAGGTCTCAAAGGGAGTAGGAGCTGAGCTCTATGGGGAGCAATTTCCTAACCCAAGACACCTTGAGTTGGGGAGGCTTGTTCACCGGAGCTCCTGGGTTCTGCTGGGTTTCAGCTCAAGCCTTGCATCCCCATAACTATGCAGAAAAGGCAGGGAAGGGGTGAGCCTCTCCCTGGAATTAGTTGGTTATTCATAGATTCTAGGACTGGAAGGGACCTCGAGAGGTCATCGAGTCCAGTCCCCTGCCCGCATGGCAGGACCAAATACTGTCTATGCTCTGGGATTGAGGATGACTCAAGCTCCCCAGCTCTTGACTGGCTGGTGCTTGGTGTGTGGTGGGGGGAGGTGAAGAGGCTCCCCAGAGCAGGACATTAGCTGACCCATTATCTTCCCTTCCAGGCCGAAAGATGAAGCCTTTGCTTCCTCGCGTCAGCTCCTACCTGGTTCCAATCCAGTTTCCTGTGAGCCAACCTCTCCTCCTGCAGTCCTCCCTGAAGGTGCCTCAGCCCATGGCCCAGGGAGCCTCCCTCAGTGGCTCAGAGGCTATCCGGAGCAGCAAGCGTGTACGCATTGCTCCAAAGGTTAGTGTTTCTGCTAGCCTTGGGCTTCTGTGGTGCCAGTCTCCCCTGCTCTCCATGGGGTTTTCTTGCTCACTCTCCCTACTGCTGTCAAATGCCCATGCTTGCAGCGGTAGGACTGGAGCTGGCTGGCACTTGGCTACACCTGCCTTCCATCCCCCATTCCTAAAGTGACTGTTCTCCTCTAGTTGTCTTGTCATGGGTAGGCTGCTTTTTAGTTAACAAAGGGATTCTCCTGTCAAAGTGTGAACCAATGACTCCTCTACTGTCCAGCCACAATGAACCAGAGACAGGAGCAACGTGGATTCTCTCCTTTTTTCAAGCCTTCATTCAGTTCCTAATGGAACTGCATTGCTCTCTTGACCCATTCTGATCTCCCTTAACATTTTGAAGAGTGTGGTTTTTGCCTCTTTCAGAAGCGCCCAGCTCTCCTCACTACCTGCATCCCCCAACCTTAACATTCCTTGGGTTCACAGCGCCTCCCCAGAAATACTGATCTCTAGGCACACCATCTGTTGGTGCTGTGCCAAGATCCTTCCCGTGCGCTTTGCCGGCTCCTCTCTATCTAATCGTGTTATTGCCACTGACTTCAGCCGTGTGCCTTCCTTTCCCCCACCGCCCTCTCCCTGGTCCCAAAGTTCTACTGTCTTTCTCCTTCCTGCTGCATTTCCTGCCCTGTGATTTTTTTTTTTCTCTAGACCCCTGCTTACTCACTGTAGTATGTCATTTCTCACTTCTTGCTTCCCATGTAGGTGTTGCCGTCCACTGAAGAGCCATCCTCATACTTGCCCACGGGGCCTGTGAAGGAGAAGAGTCACTGTGATGAAAGGCCGCCCCCATTTGCCCCAACCCAATCTGTGAAGGAGAACAACTCCCAGCCTGGTGAAGCGCCAGCCTCTTTCCCTGCAGCCCTGTGTATAAAGGAGGAGAAGGAGGATTCCTATCCTGACAAATGGCTGCCCTCATTCCCCCCAGTCTCGTCTATAAAGGAGGAACCAGTGCAGTCTGATGAAGAGACAGGCCTGTTGCTCCCAGTACCATGTGTGAAGCGAGAGAAACACTTTACCGTGCTGAAGTCCCCGCCCCGGGGCGTATCTGACACAGTGATTATAAAGAGGCGGAAGATGGGCAGGTCCAGAAGGAAACAGCACCTAGTGCTGCCTTGCTCAGAAGAGCCAGTCCTGGTTCTGCCAGAGAGCGGTGGCTCTGACTCCTTCAGGCTAGCGTCAGACCTTCCTTTCCTGCAGGAAACCCAGTCTCTAGAGCTCAGCTGCTCCCAGGAGGAGGGTGGCCCCTTTAAAACACCAGTCAAGGAGATGTTCTGCAAGCTGCCAGTTTCCTCCACCCCTAGCAAAGTCCCAACTGCTACTCCACCAATGGGGGGCCCTGACTCCTGGAGACTTGCACCCATTGCTAAGGAAAGTAGTGAGCTGGACTTCAGCCCCGTGAGAACCCCTCAGGTGCCATTCACATCCCTCCAGGAGAACTTGGACTTGCTGGGGTTCAACAGCACTCCCCTTAAAAACTCCTTGTTTGACTCCCCTCGACAGCTTCTCCAAACAGAGTCCAATGACATGGTTTCCGGGCCCCTCACAAGCTCTCCTGCTTCCAATCCTGAATCCACCAAGCAATCATCCCCGGAATTGCCAGCCTCTGGACTACCTGAGAATCAGTCTCTCATGGAAGGCCTGGTCCTGGACACCATGAACAACAGCCTGAGCAAAATCCTGCTGGATATCAGCTTTTCTGGCCTAGAGGATGACATCCTGGGGCCAGAGATGAGCTGGTCTCAGTTTATTCCTGAACTGAGATAGGCTGTGTTTGGCTTATTCCCAAGCTGTAATGGACACTGGGCTCTACTGAGACTTGCTCAGATGGGATATGCAGGGGCCCATAATGTAGTTTTGACTTATTCCCATTGGGAATACTGGGCTGTACTGAGATCTGCTTGGCTGGAAAACAGACAGGCCCATTGGCTGCTATGAGTTCGCTTATGAGCTGCAATAAATATTGGTCTGGGACAGGCCTTGCCTCAGGCCTGAGTTAGTGGAGAAACAGAGTCCCTTGTGAAACGGTTACAAGGAAGGTTTCCAGGTGGGTGCTGAATCACCCTGCCATCCAAGGGGTTGGAGACGATGAGGATAGGCCCCTCCAAAGTACATCTTCTGGAGAAAGAAAAGTCCCAAGCCTTTCCCAGCTCTGTCCTCAACAACTCCCTCGTACAATTCCCTTCCTTTCACAGTGCTCCACTTTCCTGAGGTGTCTTGCCTGTCGTGACTCTGTAAATATTGTACATTCCTTAAATTAGTTTTTAATTATAAATGTCACTTTATTCTTTTAGAACTTTTATGGGAATAGAAATGGGTGGTAAAGGGCTTGATTTGAAGCACTGTCCCTGTCTCTTCCCCCTGAATGAGGTTGAATGCCTAAGATGCCATTTTTGGTCTTCCCTCACTTCAGAAACACATTGGTATAGGACACTCTGAATGTTGGCAGGGGCAGAGGTTGAAAGATCACCCCTCCGCAAGTGTGTGTCTATTCCAATTGCAATGTAACAGCTTGTTATACTACAGCCCCGCTAAACCCCTTTGCTTGGACTTTGTCTCACAGATATGTCATCCAGGCTCTGATGGTGAAGAGCAGTTGCTCTTAAATCTAGGTCTGATTTCTTGGGTGCCATACACCAGATCCCCAACAATGTACGCTTGGAGGCCTAGCTACATTTAGTGCTGCAGCTCAGATTGACATTTAGCTGAATGCTTCAAGCCACCCTAATCAGACCCAACAATTGAAGTGGTTGAGAGGAATTGTAAGATGGATGTTAAAATCTTCACTTAAAAATATGCCGTCTCTTGAAACTCACTTATGTATCTTCCACTGCGGTGTGTAATAGGGCATCTGGTGTCAGTCCTCTGGTGTTTATGTAATAAGAAGGAATGTGCCCTGGAAGGACTTTAGATGGGGCCTTTGCTCAAAAACAAAATAAGATGCAGACGTACCTCAACCAAACAGTTTCCCTTTCCTGTCTATAAACTGGGGGTGGGATTGCTGGGCCACGTGCTGCCGTTGCTGCTTTCAAGGGTCAGAGTCAGCACTGCTATTCTAAGTTTCTCGCTTGGTGTGACTGCTTTTTAGCAATTCACTCACAGTTGACAATGCAACAAGGAGTTAATTTCCCTTGCCTAATATTCATGCTCTAGCACTGTGACTCAGTTTTGAAAGCAAGCCCTAGACTAATTCAGGAGGTATGTGGGGTGGAAAAGAACTGTGGGGGGAAGGGAAAGAAGAATGAGTCTGGTTCCATCCTGCCAATGTTTGGGAAATCCCACAATTGAGGGCGATTCCTAGGATCTGTTCTGGTAGCTGTCCAGAGCTGAAGGCCCAGACAGTTAGCTGCTGCTCTTAGCCTTTTTCCTCCTCAGCTTTGAGAACACCAGGATCATGGTTTCATACAGTCACCACTCCCCACTTCTCCCCATCTGAAATGCTGCTTAGCTTTAGGGGCCAGTGGGAGCAAAAACACAAGTCTTTCAAAAATAGAAGGGTGAGGTGGGGGAAAAAAGGAACAAGCAAGGGACAAAAGGAAAGCAGCAAATAGCCAGGAAAGAAGTGAGATGGTGGAAATTGTGTCCACCTATGGAGCAGGGAGACCATCCACCACTGTATCACATGTAGGAGCTCCAGTAAAAGATTAGGAGACACTTAGCTAGCCCCAAGCCACTGTTTGGAATTCTAACCAAAGCATGTTTAATAGAAAATTTTAATAGCGGATCCGAGCCTTGCTTCAGTGTATTGTCTCTGATAGGTTAGAAGCAAATACTTTAGAGGAAAGTGCAAGAAACACCACACTAGACCATTAAGAAATAATATGCCCCCAGGAGAAGCACTCTTATACAATTAGATGTTATCCATATGAATGTCTAATCTTTTTTCCTGAATCCTGCTAAGCTGTTGGCTTCAATGACATCCTGGGTCCCTGAGTTCCAGAGATTAACACAGCTGGGGGTGGGGGAGGAATAACCTATTGTAATCTGTTTTATATAGAGCTTGATAACCTTCCCCCACCTCCCCTTTTATTCCTGAAATCTAATTTTGGGGGAGAGAGGTGCAAGGGCTCTGTAGCCTTACCAATAAAACAAAGGGAGGATGGGAGACTGTTGTTTTTATTAAGGTGGAATCATACTAGGGAAAGCTTAGATTAGACTGTAAAACCCCACTAGTTAGCACTAGGCTTTGCATTTAGGGGGACACAAATCTCAGGAATTTCTAACAATACCTGGTAGTATCCTTCTAACCACAAAGGCTGGTGCTAGCCAGTGGGACTTTAGGGTCCAGTCTAAGCTTTCCCTAGCATGATTCCACCTTCATGACACCATTTTCCCCTCATCCCTTTGTTTTATGGGAAAGGAGACAAAACCCTTGCAGCTCCATCAGATAACATTCTCAGAATTTTGTCTATAGCTTCAGACAATAGAGTGCTGAGTGTGACCCAGTCCTACCCATCTTAATTAGTGCACTAATGATTTATGAACTGTAGGGTTTTTTTTCCATAAGGGAAAATTATAGAAAGTAAATATGAAAGATATTAGGTTCCAGATTGTCCATGTCCTTGGGGCCAATGCAGGACTGTTTCCTCAATTATGGTTTCTGTAGTCTAGTTGATCTTGTCTCCAACCAGTATTGATGGGTAAAACCTACCTTCATGAGCTTTTATTTGCTAAAATAATCTGTTTGGGGGCCCCCCAGCCTGCTAGTTAAGTATATCTCCCCTGTCTTTAGAAAACTAATTCTACACAAGTTTTGGGTATCCCTCCTCCACTTGAGACTTAAAAGTCCACATTTACCTCTATACCTTTTCAAATAGTGCAGTTATGTTCTTTCATGCCTTTTCCTTGGTGGTCATTTGCCTAAGACCTACAGATTTAGGTTCGAATCCTTCTTCAGATGTCACTCTCAAACTATATAATCAGGTTTGTTGCTGTTTTCTTGACTCCCCTCCATCTACTCTGTTCAGAAGAGAATATGCCAAGTGTGATCACACTGTTGTTATTCCCCTCCACCCCCACACTCCATGATGTGATATCTACAAATACAGCCTAAAAGCATACCTGTGATTGCATACGCTCTTTTGGCACACACTAGAGAGTAATTATATCAGGTGCAGCAGCTTCTGTTCACTAATGCACATTCAAATAGAAAATGCAGAAATGAAAAGGGGATACAATCAGCTCTCACTGGTTTCAGAGCAAAAATGCAACTGTTCACTAGTCAGTTCATGTTGAAATACTAAATGGAAGAGCTAAGTTCTGACGGGTCTAAGTAGACAGGCAGGAGACCTAAAGGTGAGATTTTCAAAAGCAATGCAGTGCTTGCCTAAAGGGAGTTTAGTCATTAACTGCAATGGAAGTGCTTTTGAAAATCTCAGTCTGTATAGGCAGCAAAGAGCTAAGCATGTAAGCCTGTCAGCTGCATTCTACTGGACTGAGCGTGTGGTTGAGAGGCAGCAGCCTTGAGATCTATTCCCACCTATTTTCACCTGTCTGTGCCTCAGAGATTCTAAAGCCAGACAGGACCCTTATGATCATCTAGTCTGACCTCCTGTGTTTCACAGGCCAGAGAATTTCACCAAATGGTTCCTGCTTCAAGTCCATAACTTCTGGTTGAGCCTCAAGTTTCCTCATCTCTAGGGAGGAGATAGACTTGCCTCTAGAGTGCTTTGAGGTGATGTGCTACTTAACTGCTAGGTATTGCTGTTACTCTGAAACTGAGAAACATTCATTGGGCAAGAGGGCTCTTCTTTTTAGTTTACCTGCAAATGTCCTTTCAAGATTCCTTAGTTCATCTGCTCCTGCTTCAGCCCCAGCTGAAGTCATAGTTCTCTGTACATGACATCACAAGTGGCTGCTGTGGAAATTGATCTGTGCAATGCAGCTCTCAGGTAGGAGGAGATCCAAGGCCCAGAGATAGATGGGAAAACAAGAGAGCATGAAGCTAAATCCTAGGTCTGCATGGGGGAGCAAGGCATGGAAGGAAGAGAGGGAGCAGGAGTGAGGCCTGCAGAGGAGTTGAGCAGCCACTCATTGTTTTTCTCTTTTGAATATTTTTTAGCCTTTGTCATTCTTTCAGCCTTTGCAGCATTTTGTTTTTGTTCAAATGAAACCCCACCATCTGCAGTTCTGGAACTGGGCTGGTAATACGCCTGAAGGAGAACTTTAGAATGTCTCTCAAAATTATGACCTAGGCATCATTGTCTAATTGCAAATCTCAGAAGGTAAACGTCTGTGGGGAAAGTCTGGACTGTGCTCTATTGCCATCAGCTTTATAGAAAATCTGTGGGTAAGTATGACTGTACTATAGTCACTATAACAAGTAAATACACAAATGCCACACACAGCTAGAGCTCTGCGGATTGCCTTACATAGGAAACGGGCTATGTCTGTGAGAAGAGAGTCACCTCACAGCTCTTCTTTGGGATATCCAAGAAGGTGAGATCTTTGTGCCCAGGTTGCCTGGAGAAAATATTCCATGAAAAGAAACAGTGACTTCTCCCAGTGTCTGGAAGGGTGCTTGTGGCAAGACAAGTCTCTTTACAATCAGCAAATATTACTTTTGTTCCTGAAGTTCTTCCTTTATGGAAGAGACCTACTGCTCTGAGAGAATGGTCTTTCCATAGCTGGGGACCTAATTCTGTATTGAATTCCACATTGACAGAGAAGATCTCACTTTCTTTTTCATTCCAGAAGCTTAAGTACAATTTCTCTAGAACCCTATGGGTATCATCCCTAGTCCATGATAGATCATATTTCCTGAAGGGTTCATTTCAAACTAGGAACTGAATAGATGACTTGAGCAGGATTGGCTTCCTTTCTCCCCAGAGTGGTAATGCACAATACCCGCAGAGAACAGATTACTAGGTAAGATGCTGTGCAGGACACATCTCTGCAGAGTGGCTGTGGGAGCCCTGTGCTTGCATACCCCATTGCAACGAATCTTCTGTAATTTGTGCTGTTTACAGCAATGCTGGTGACTTTTAAAGATTTCTCATTTGTTATGGTAGTGCCCAGGGGCTAACTAAGAACAGCGCCCCCTTGTGCCAGGCACTGTACAAACAGAATAATAGAAAGTCCCTGCCCCCAAGGAGCCTACAATCTGAACAGAGAAGGTAGACAAAGGGTAGGGGAGAGGGATAGAGCATACAAGCAGAGTGAATGATGAGATGGCACCATTTTTTAAAAATGTGTTTTGTTATTTCAGCCCTTTCAGTGTTCGGAGAGGATTAGGTAGCTGGCAAGACAAAGGAGAAGAGGGGGGGGATGGAGGAGTAGAGACAGTTAGGAAGGAGGTAGGGAGGGGTCACAGAGGGGAAGGAAGGGAGGGGCAGGAAAGGATAGAGCAAACAGCCAGTCAGCACAGGGAAGAGAGTGGTGAGAGTGCAAACTGCAGAAAGCGGTTTGATGACAGCATCTGGTCATTTGGTCCCTCAAGAAGGTACAAACCTTCACGCTAAGTAAACTGAAGTTATGGATACTCCCTCTAGTGTCAGGTGCCCTCTTCTCCCCCCTCCCTTGGAGGAAAACAAGTATCTCTGCATTGTGCTCTTTAGTGAGATTGTCCCCATGGAGACTCTTTGTAAGTTTCTGGCAATACAGCATGCTAGTTACTGGGACAGTGGGTGAGGTGGAGAGTACTTTAAGCCTTGCACTACTCTGTTTATAGCAGTGGGAAATGTTCTGTTTCTCTTCTCTTGGGAGCCCAGCACTGGACTAGCAGGGGGATGCAGGGCAGGACTGAGGGGCATTGGCAGAGCTGTGTGGGGAGCCCAGCACTGGACTAGCAGGGGGATGCAGGGCAGGACTGAGGGGCATTGGCAGAGCTGTGTGGGGAGCCCAGCACTGGAATAGCAGGGGCTGCAGGGCAGGACTGAGGGGCATTGGCAGAGCTGTGTGGGGAGCCCAGCACTGGACTAGCAGGGGGATGCAGGGCAGGACTGAGGGGCATGGGCAGAGCTGTGTAGGGAAAGTTTACAGCTGAACACTGCAAATTGTACCTGACTTTTGCCCACTGTATTCAGGAGCTGCAAGCTAGGACAAGAACATTGGGATGGTAGAGATCTTTACGGAGGGCTGGTTTTATCAAGTGTTTTCTCCCAGCTAGGCCTTGTCTGGGATCTCTTGCAGATGACCTCTTGGGCAGAGCGTGAGTTCTTGTGTAAAGAGAGGCGTACTGCATGGCCAGGGTTTTCCCCAAGAGCTTATCATAAACTGGCAGTTGCAAGACCACCATGCACAGACATCAAGATCAAAGTTAATCAGAAACTGCGCTGCCCCTGGGAAGACACTAGCCGCTGGCACATCTGGGGATACCACACGTGGCTGGATGTAGGGAGGCTGCCTCCACTCTTCCCATCGAGGCCGGACATACCTTATGACAGCAACGTGTGGCGATGGATTACTGCTCCCAGGACATACTGCATGCCCCAGCCGCCCATCCCGCCTCCCTCAGAGATGGATGGGAACACTTACCTCAAGTTCATCGCACAGGGAGCTCTGTTTTTAGACAAGAAACGTACGGAAAAAGCTGTGGCCCAAATACAGAAAGAGCTACAGGAATGCAAGCGACTAAAGATGATGAGCGAGTGCCGAGCTCCCCGCATAAACAGCCAGGGAAATATTTTGCCTCCTCAGGACTTCAACCGGTAAGGAGCACTGATTTCCCCGTGCCTCATCAGTTGCTGTGGAGCATATGGGAGGGAATGGAAACTTAACCACCAGCTCACAAAGGATTGGTGTAAAATAGGGATAATGGAGTCATAGATTCTAACACCAGAAATGTTAGATATTAGGGAAATCTTTCTAACTATGAGGGTAGTTAAGCCCCCCTCACTGCAGTTTTTAAGAACAGGTTGGACAAACAACTTTCAGCGATGATCCAGGTTTACTTGGTCCTGCCTCATCGCAGGGGGATGGGCTTGATGACCTCTCAAGGCCCTTTCCAGCCCTACATTTCTATGATTCTGTCATATAGTCTGACCTTCTGTATATCACAGGTCACCAACACCACCCAGCCATCCCCACACCAAGCCCACCAATCAGAATTAGACCAAAGTAGGCCATCCCTTAGGAGACAACACTTTTCTGTATCACTGGCAGAGAACAGGAAGGATGGAGCAGTGGTCCCTGTAATGGCCGGGAATTAGTGTAGTGAGCTGAAGACAGATAACACTCCCCTTCCTTTGGAAAGCACTGAGATGTTATAGATGAAGAGCTATGGCAGGGGAAAAGAAATAGAAAGGGAGCCTCCTTCTAACCAGCTTCCCCCACCCCATGCCCCCGGAAGCTGGAGTCAGGCCATGATAAGAGCCAGCCAGGGAGCCTAGGCTGCTGTAGGGAGCCCTGGGTGGGGGGGCCCCAAAAGCAGTCCCTGGCCAATGTCCTCTCTGGGGCTTCCCACAGCAGCTTGGGTTCCCTGGGTGGCTTTTACTATGTCCTGGCTCAGGATTCCAGCCTGACCAGGGCCCTGCGGGGAAAAGGAGGAGCAGGACGCAGTGCCCCAGGGCGAGGGGGGCAAATGTTCTTTGTACCCAGGGTCCCAATAAATCTTAATCTGCCTCTGCCAAGGATAGCCTGGTTCTCTCCAAAAGGCTTAACCTTAACTCTGAGGAGAAAGCTTAGTCCCTCCAGAGCCGAGCACCCTGGGCTTGAGTTCCCTGAGCACTCACTCGAGTAACGCTTTAATCCTTGGCATGGAATGCCATTGCCACTGTGGAGCCAACACTGTCAGCAGCTGAGCTGCAAACACCATCCCTGCCCGGCGAGGGGATGGCCTCTTCACCCCCACCCAGCACAGCCTTAGTTGGCTATACAGCTGGCAGAAGATCACACCCCTGCTGACAAGGTCTCTTCCTACTGGAGGATGAGGGTGCCATTCAGGTAGAGGCTACAGAAGAGGACATGTGCAGCAGGTACAGGAAGCAGCGTGGGTGTGTGGCCCCCATGGCATGTCTACACAGCCTGCATTGACAGACTCAAGGTAGTGGGGCTCACGCTGGCACTCTGAAAATAGACAGCACTTTGAAGTTGTGGCTCAGGCTGGTGCTTGGGCTCTGAAGCCTAAGGAGGGGAGTAGGCTTCAGAGCCTGAGTTCCAACCACAACTTCAAAGAGCTGTCTACACAGCTGTTTTTAGAGCGCTGGAGCAAGCCGTGCTAGCCCAAGTCCGTTGACCTGGGCTGGAAGGCTCAGTGCTGTGGGCTGCATAGTCATACCTTATGAGCTTGTGTAACCACCACATGCAGAGAGCAGGGCAACCTAGAAGAACACAGATGTTTAGAAGAGAAGTGTGGTAGTTGCTGAATGTACTTAGTAGCTATTTCTAAAGCTGTACTGAAAGTTTCCATTAAGGGCAGGCAGTCTTGCAGGTACCACACATTCACTCTCTGAGAGCAGAGCCAATTGGAGTTCTGGTGGAAAGGTTTATAAATAGTGGAGTTGCAGACAGCCCGCCGGACTTAGCGACTGATCAGTGCAGGACCAAGAGATGTGTCTGCTGTGGAAGCTGTATCCTAACACCTGTGCAGCTTTGGACAGAGGCTGAACCTCTAGAAACTGTTGGCTATGGGACTGGAATTGCTGTTGACTGCATGGAGCTTCTGACAATTTTGCTGAGGAGATTCTGAGGTGTTTGGCAGGGTACTGAGAGGCTGCCATTTTCCTTGGGCTCTGGAGAATCCAGGTGACACCTTTTATGCCAAATCTCAGAGGGGAATGTATCTGCATGTGTGTACCAAAGAATAAAAGTTGATATGTTCTGTTGAAACAGGGGACTGATCTATATAACAAAATGGGGAAGTCTGGATAAGTAACACCAATAGGTTGACCCTCTAGTAGCTTTGTTTAAGAAATTCAAAAATACTATTTGCAAACATGTGTACACATATTAAATGGTTGTTCACTAAGAAGTTGTATGGTACTCTCTCTCAAGCTGACTGGCAAATGTTGTTAACATTGACACCATAGCTCTGAGGTTAACTGTGTGTATGTTAACTTTATAATTTTCTGCAAAGAATGTACTCTGATCTGTGCTTCTACAGAGCAGTAAGCTGTGGTGCAGGAAAAAGGAGACTGTAGAAGTTATACATATTACCTCAGCACTCCCCCAGCCTATTACAATTGACTACATGCAAGAATCCCCCAGAGCCATGGGGAAGAAGGTGCTGTGATCTGTAGGGTGACCAGACAGCAAATGTGAAAAATGGGGACAGGGAGGGGGGGGTAATAGGAGCCTATATAAGAAAAAGACCCCAAAATTGGGACTGTCCCTATAAAAAGTTGGGACATCTGGTCATGCTAGTGATCTGCGACTACGGGACCAATGTTGCTGAGCCATTTGTACTGTTTGTTTGCTGACAATGGTGTTGAAGTGATTCCTGGGTGTATTCCCACCTTCCCAAAGGCTGAAGGAGGGTTCTCCACCCCAAGGCAGGGGTGAGAGTTTGGAAAAAAACTTAACTTCAGGAGAGAAGCCCCACCACACCAACAAGCAACTTCTTCCTGCTATGGAAGCCTGGCTCAGACACTCCCCCCCCCCCCCCCTTCCTGTTAAGGATTCATGCTGAACACAATAGTTCCATCAGCTATTTCCTGTACCAATAAGTACTATAAGTAGAATGACCACTAGAGCGCACTCACATCATAGAAATTAGGAATGAAACGTTTTAGCTCATCTCTGAAGCTAGGGTTGTTTCAAGTACAGTAGGGGTAGGTCTACACTTACCCAGTAGTTCAGCGGCGAGCGAACTTCTGGGTTCGACTTATCGCGTCCAGACAAGATGCGATAAGTCGAACCTGGAAGTGCTCACCGTCGACTGCGGTACTCCAGCTAGACGAGAGGAGTACCGTGGAGTCAACGGGGGAGCCTGCCTGCCGCGTGTGGACTGGGGTAAGTTCGAACTAAGGTACTTCAAACTTCAGCTACGTTATTCACGTAGCTGAAGTTGCGTACCTTAGTTCGAATTAGGGGGTTAGTGTAGACCTGGCCTAGATTTCCTAGTGCTATGTCCAGCCTAGCTTAGAAGTCCCAAGGGATGAGGCTTTCATTACTTCCCTTGGGAGACTATTTTACAGCTGCCCTAATGCATCTCTCCACCAGGAAGTTTCCTCCGCCTCCCTGATATTCTGCCTAATTGTTAGTCCCTTAGTTTCATACCATTATTCCTCATATTGCCACGAAGCAGCTTAAACAATTGCAGGCTCTCAGTGATATTCGAGTGACTGGCAAACATTACTCAAAGCTAAAATTATCTAAGTACTGTAGATCCTTAATTCTCTTTGTTGTTCTCTCTCCCCTTTGCATGCACATGTTGCTGTGCCTGCTGGAGCCCCTGGAAGATGCCTATTCCTTTCAGACAAGGAGGTTCAGGCCAAGCCTGGCTATAGGACAGGACATCACTCCTCCCTAGTATTGATCGGGGGATCATGCTAATGGCTAGTAGGTCTGTACTCCTATGAGCAGGTGCTCCATTCCTGTGACTGGGATCAGTCTTGAAGAATGTTCTCCAGCAGACAGGGAGACCTTTACCCAGTGCAGCATGGTAACCAAGTATATTACCCTGTTCTACAGAGAGAATTAGTATTTACAGTCAGACCCTAATAATCTACCATCCCTCCAATCCTATGGGAGCTAGCTCAGTCATGGAAAAAACAGTAAGGTACCTCTCTGTC
Source organism: Malaclemys terrapin pileata (assembly GCF_027887155.1). Classification (NCBI taxonomy): domain Eukaryota; kingdom Metazoa; phylum Chordata; order Testudines; family Emydidae; genus Malaclemys; species Malaclemys terrapin. The sequence goes on from NC_071505.1 coordinate 134,605,740, forward strand.
TGGAAACTTAACACATTGATCCTCCCTTCCTTTTTAACAGATACAGACACCTGACTGCAGGAAGAGGCCTGCAATCTCTCTCTGTCCAGCTGCAGCCAGTCAGACCTGCAACTAGAGACTGTTGGAATTGGCCTTGCCCCAGCCTCCAACCCCATTACCAGGAGGCAGCACAGAGACTTGCCTTGAGGAACAGCAGTCCAGTCTACGAAGAGTTGCTGCAGAAATACCAGGAGCTGGCTGTGTCTGGGAGACAAACAGGGTTTTGTAACCCTCCCAGCAAACAGAACCCAGAACACTAGAGGGGCTAATTCTAAGGCTCAAGAGGGCTGTTGGGGGCTATAGGCAGGGCCCCAACTATGTGGGATTGCACAAGCCGTTATGTCAGAGGACAGCAACCAACAGCCCAAATACTGAGTGCGCACTGGTGATGCAGGCAGGATCTACCAGCAATCAGGCACCCCCAAAACAGCAAGATCTCTCTGCCACTTGATATCAAAGATCATCATCCAGGAACCTCCACTACAAAAAAAAAAAAACACTAATGTAACAGCTTGGGAGTCCCCAGCACTGAAGCGCTGCAGGTGTGCCTAGGTAGTACTAAGTCATGTTGATTGCCTGTATTTCCCTTTGGCATCTTGGATTTTGGATGTTTACTGTTGAGCAGGCCTGCATTCTGATAGCCCTAGGGTCTCTGGCACCTGCCCAGGAAGATCTCCTTCTCTTTCCATCTGTGGACTAGGTGGGTGCTGAGCTTACAGGTATCCCCAGCTACAACCAGGAAGTCCTGCTGCCCCTCTTCAAGGTTGTCCACATCAGAGATCAGGCTCTTGATTCTTGTATAAAATGCTGAGTAGGTGGGTTGAAGCTTTCAGTTTGATTTGTGGTGGATGGGAGCATGTGGTGCTTGGTCAGGATGAGTGGGAGTGGCCTGTTACTAGGAAGAAAGCTTGGTCAGTGTGTATCGCTTGGTCTTTCGGTCAATGGTATGGGGAGGTGTGTGGCTTGGTTGACATAGGGTTATGGGGGATTGGGAGGTCAGTAACTGGCTGCAAGGTCTGGCTGGCATTGAGGGGGGGGATTCTGTACCTGGGAGGAGAGCTCAGGGTGTATGTGTGGGGTGGGTATCAGGGCAGAAGGACAAGTCAGCATGGGGTCCCATGGGACAGACAGACAGTGTGCCTGATGTGGGAAGGTTGTACCTAGGCAGAGGATTCATGAAGCATATTTGCCTGAGGGGTGGAATGCAACCATGAAGCAGGATCATTCCACCTGGTGTGCAGCTTTCTATATGTGGGTAGGGTTTGTGTCAATCAAACTTTCCGTCTTTAGATTCCGTATTTTATTTTCCTGCCTCAGGAAGAGCTCGTCATACCAGTGGTAACTCTCCTCTTCCACCTCCTCTCATGGACTAGGCCAATACTTCAGAGCACATCACACACAACGGAGTCATTCAGTAACATTCCCCTGCTCTTACTGCAGAGCACTTTCCACAGAGATGCCATGGGTGAGAATTCTGAGACCACCATTTAGGAGAGATTCTAGATAAGCCCCCTAACATGGGGCTATTCCTTCACCCTCTCACTTCCCTGGTCCTTCTTGCATGAAGAGAGAGCAATAATGTCCAAAGGCGCAAACAATTCAATGTTTATTAGGGTGAACTTCCAGCAAGCAATGATTCCAGTTTCCTTCCTCAGTGTCCCACTTCCCAGCTCTGACACCACAGAACCTTGCCTGTGTCCCTGTTCCCATCCCCCCCGGTGATGGTCCATGCCCCTAAGGTTGTGAGCGGCGTGGACTAGCTGCCACCGTCTGTCAAATAGCCCTTCAGTCCAGGGCAGTATGGCCTAGCGGCCAGAGTCTATGACGTCCCCTTTTCCTCAAGGAGATGTGGCTTGACGGCAGGAGTCTGTAACACAGCCCTCAGTTACCGGACAGTAGGGTCTATCGGCCAGAGTCCAGGAAGCAACACTCGCGTGGAGGGTGGCATGGCCTAGCGGCCAGAGTCCAGGACTTGGTGCAACAGCCCCAGTAGGGGGGCCCCAACCTGGGGCCCTAACTGTAGTGTAGGGCTTTTCCACCAACTCAGCGGGGGGTTCCAACCAAAACATGCTGAGTTTCCTGAGGGGGGGGAAGGGGAAGAAGGTACCACTCTGTCACCCTCCTGGGGTCCCTTCCTACCAGGCCTATACTTTAGGAATGTAGCTCTCCGTTGGGGTCTCCCAGGAGTCATCAGGTCCTTGGTACTCAGCGGATTTGGTCATCCCCTGGGTCTCCTCCAACTGCCGGGAGGCCATGGACAGCATCTCTTCCCAGTGCATTCAACAGCTGTGGCTGGTCCTTCTCCTACAGGCTCCAGCCCAGAATGAGCTGGTCTCCCTCTCTTTATACTCCTATAGCACTTGGAGCATGCCCAGTCCGCCCAGGGAGGCGGGACTTCCGCTGTCAGTCCCTGGGACTTAACTCCTTCCAGGTTAAGGCGGGGTAGCCTGGCCCTGCCACACACCCCTTAGCAAAACATGATTCCAATTCCCCCCCACACTTCCTGATTCACTGCAGACTATATAGTAAAACTTGAATTCTACTTAGCTCTGAAACCAATCATTTTACTGAAATTTAACTAACCAATCCTAACATTGTAACATGATTATCTAACCAATTATATCCCACCACTTTAATTGGTTTACTCCCAACAAAATTAATTATACAGCAGAGAGAAACAATCACAGAATCAGACAGATTATACATATTAATAGGGAAATGGGGACTACAGTGATAGAACAAAGAAAAAAGATTTTCATACTCCAGCTATTGATAAGTGAGTTCTTGCCAGACGGGATGCTATCAAACTAAGTTTTCTTTAAGTCTTCTAGGCTCTTCCCTTTCTCTGGAGAGGATAGATTGCGTATGGGTAAGGATGGCCCTGGGTGATCCAAAGTATGCAGCTGTGTAGGGTACCAGGAAACTTGGGGCACCAAATTTCCTGGTGCCCTGTGTACTGCTCCAGCCCCTGCCCTGCCTCTTCCCTGCCCCCACTCCACCCCTTTCCCAAAGCCCCTGTCCTGCTCCACCCTGCCTCTGCTCTACCCAGCCCTACCCCTTCCTGCCCCTGAGGCAGCAGCAGGGCTGGGCCTGCACTCACCGGTGGTGGGAAGTGCAGGGACCTGGCCCCAGCCATGCCATTGGTGAGTGCTAGGAGGTGGTTCCCCTCTGCCCCCCAAGTCAGCCCTCCCACCCCTGCGGGGGCTGTGTAGGGCCCCAGAATAGCTAGAGACAGCCCTGGGATCACCTTTTTAACAGCTCAGAACTGCCTTATTTCAGTGTGACCAGTGAGGACATGACCGTTCACTTCCCAGCTTATGGCTGCCCCTGCTGTTTAGCCAAAGGGCTTAGCCTAAGAACAAGGCCTTAGACTACCATAGTGAGAGAAGGCCTATAGACAGGCAGACTGATTTTGATTCTTGTTTTGTACCTTGATAACTAGCTAAGGGTACATCTACACTACAGGGGGGAGTCGATTTAAGATACGCAAATTCAGCTATGTGAATAGCATAGCTGAATTCAACGTATCGCAGCCGACTTACCCCACTGTGAGGACGGCGGCAAAAATAGACTTCTGTGGCTTTGTCGGCGGCGCTTACTCCCACCTCCGCTGGTGGAGTAAGAGCGCCGATTCGGGGATCGATTGTCGCGTCCCCACGGGACGCAATAAATCGATCCGAGAGGTCGATTTCTACCCGCCGATTCAGGCGGGTAGTGTAGACCTAGCCTCAGTGATAAGAATACACCTAAATTCGTAGAGTATAGGCCTTTACGGACAGGCCTGACTATCTATATCCTAACACCCCACATGCTGTGACTTATCTTTAGGGGAAGATGATCTTTTTAAGGGCCTGATTTGAAAAGGAGCTGAGTGCCCACAAATCCAAGTGAACTCAGTAGGAGCTGCAGGTGTTCAGAGCCTCTGAAAATCCACCCTAAGCGTGGAAAAAAGGCACAGGGAGAGCGACTGACTAGTCCTCTCCAGTCAAGCGACTCCTTTCTCTTGCCCTCCCTAAGTGGGATTCCTTCTACAGCATACTGGACTGATGGGACGGGCCTTGGCACTCACTGAGTTAGGAAAGTCAAGGTAATTCATAACAATTGCTTCCTGCATCTTGGCTGATGGAGCAAAAATAGGAGTTCTCCTTAAGGAAGGGAAAGACTTCCTTCACCCCTCTAGGCTGAAAGCAGCTGTCAGGGCTCCAGCACCCAGCAGAGGGGACTCCAACAGAAATAGAACCAAGAGGATCTACTTTACTTGCTGAAATCCCTGTGGAAACATCTGTCCCGGGAAAGATATAGCTCTGTTTTTTCTACTCCTCATGGTAGTGCAATATATAGTTAGAACTGTCCCTGTCAGCAGGGTACATTGTGTGTCCTGAAGAACTGCAGAAAATAATTCAGTTTCTTAAGAGTTACATATTTGTTTAAACAAAAATACCAAAGAATGAGGTCAAAACACCAGTGTAACCAGCTTAGTTGTCAGCATTCTTCTATCAACTGCTCTCCTGCACAGCGCTATGACAAGTTTAATTCAACTTAGGTGCATGTTAGAACATTCATTGCAACAATGAAACTGCTTTAGAATGCTCTGAGACATTCCTAGCCAGCTGGAACACACCAACTAGTATGGACTCCAGCAGACTGCACAAACATATTTGATAAATAAATAAAGCACCTCCCCACCTTCCAAAGGACCCCTTATCAGGGCATTTCCTGTCATCTTATACTAGTGTATTGCTTGAGTTTTCCTAATGAACACTGATTGGAACATTTTCCCTATTTCCTCCCCCAACTCTCAGACTGTTTTGCAAAAGCTCCCTCTTCCAAAGGTGGCCCAGTTGCTGGGGCAGTGTCTTTTCCTCCAGCACATATATGTTGAAGACAGATGCCACTGAAAAAGCCCTGAGATATCCCAAACAGATGTTTTATGAAAAAGGAAACAAAAGTTGCTAGGCTGGAAAGCTTAAAGAGATTCAAGAGCAACTTATTGTTCCACCAATTAAAAACGATCAGCAAAAGATAGTGTGACAAACCCAGACCAGTGGGGTACAGGAGTTTGGTAGAGGGCAAATATACTGGTCACTGGATGAGTAGTTTTCTGTTCCCTGAGTGACCAGAGCAGGGGCTACACTAGAGTGATCAGGAACCTGCTAGAACCAGTTAAGGCAGGCAGGCTAATTAGGACACCTGGAGCCAATTAAGAAGAAACTGCTAGAATCAATTAAGGTAGGCTAATCAGGGCACCTGGGCTTTTAAGAAGAGCTCACTTCAGTTTGTGGTGTGAGTGTGAGGAGCTGGGAGCAAGAGGTGCAAGGAGTGAGAGGGTGTGCTGCTGGAGGACTGAGGAGTACAAGCGTTATCAGACACCAGGAGGAAGGTCCTGTGGTGAGACTAAGGAAGGTGTTTGGAGGAGGCCATGGGGAAGTAGCCCAGGGAGTTGTAGCTGTCATGCAGCTGTTACAGGAGGCACTATAGACAGCTGCAGTCCACAGGGCCCTGGGCTGGAACCCGGAGTAGAGGGTGGGCCTGGGTTCCCCCCAAAACCTCCCAATTGACCTGGACTGTGGGTTCTTCCAGGTGGTCTCTGGACTGTTCCCCAACCCACATGGTGAATCTCTGAGGCAAGAAAATCCACCAATAAGCACAGGACCCACCAAGATAGAGGAGGAACTTTGTCATACTGGTGTCAAAAGTGGGATCTTGGGGTGCACAGCATGGCGGAAGAAGGAGGATGATTTAAAAAAAAGGGTTTATTTTTCCCCCCCACCACAATGGATGATGTAGTGTGGGCATGGATACATGCTATGGTGGTCCAGCAGGAGGCTACCTGTGTCCAGGCAGCCACCCAACAGGAGGCAGTGTGGCTGCAGCAAGAGACCAATTGCCTGCTGATGGACCAGGCTGCTCAAGACCGAGCCATGTTGCGGGAATTGGTAAGCCAGGTAAAGTCCCTTACAGAGCTGAATCATGGCCATGATGGGATGCGGCTCATATGGGCCAGCCATTGGCTGCAGAAAATGACATGGGAGGATGATGTCTGTCCCTATAAAATTGGGACATCTGGTCACCCTAGGACCCGCGCAGCTGAAAAGGAGGCCACGCAGGAGGGAGAAGCACCTGAGTCTGACCCCCACCCTAATGCTTCCGAATCAGTAGAGGCAACAGAGATTGGGGCCCGTAGATCTTGGGCAGATTAGCCCCGGGAGAGGAAATTTTGGATGGGACCAGGCAGAAGACCCAAGGTATGACAACATTAGGAAGGAGGCGATTGAAAGATGTGGTCCCAGTGGAAGGGAAAACCCAGGGACCAGGACCCTACTTCATAATGAAGAAGGATCTCTTATACTGGGTTGCACCAGGACAGGGGCAGAAGGTACAGCAGATCCTAGTACCTCAAAAACACCAGAATGCTGTATTAAGTCTTGCTCAGAGTCATCTTTTTGGGGGGCATTTGGGGGTAGAGAAGACCCTGGCACAAGTCCTACAATGATTCTTCTGGCCCAGAGTACATGAAGGGTGGAGGTACTGTGCCTCCTGCCTGGAGTGTCAGCTGCACAGTCCCCGTCCCCACTTGAGGGCACCTTTAGTACCCCTTCCCATCATAGAGGTCCCCTTTGAGCAAATAGCCATGGATCTAGTGGGACCCCTGGAGAAGACTGCTTGGGGCCACCAATATATACTTGTTGTTTTGGACTATGCTACTCGCTACCCAGAAGCCACCCCCCTGCAGAACACGGCTTCTAAAACTATAGCCAAAGAGCTGGTGGGGATCTTTGCCCAAATGGGGCTACTGAAGGAGATATTAACCGACCAAGGAACCCCATTTATGTCGAAGCTAATGAAGGACCTCTGTACGCTGCTCCATATACATACCCTGAGAACTTCGGTCTACCATCTGCAGATGGATGGCTTGGTAGAAAGGTTTAACTGAACCCTCAAGGCTATGATAAGGAAGGTGGTAAGTTGGGACAGGAAGGATTGGGACACCCTACTACCCTACCTTATGTTCGCTATCCGGGAGGTACCACAGGCCTCAACTGGGTTTTCCCCCTTAGAGTTATTATATGGGCATCACCCGTGGCATACTAGATATCACCAAAGAGATCTGGGAAGAGGAACCCAATGAGGGGAGAAATATAATAGAGCATGTAATGCAGATGTGAGACTGGATAGCCCAGGTTACCCCTATTGTACAGGAACATTTGGAGAAGGCACAGTGAACCCATTACAATCACCAGGCAAAAGTGCAACAGTTCCACACAGGGGATCGGGTTATGGTGTTGGTACCCATGGCAGAAAGCAAGTTCTGGACCAATGGCAGGGGCCCTATGAGGTGGTTGAACCTGTGGGGGAAGTAACCTACAAAGATGCGGCAGCCAGGACGCAGAAAACAAGAACAGATTTATCACGTTAACCTTCTGAAACCCTGGCATGCACAAGAGACATGCACAACGGTCCAAAAAGACCTAACCCAGGAAAACAAGACTTCCAAACAGGTGAGAGTGTCCCAATTTAACACCAGACCAGAAGAATGAGGTGTCTGAGATGATCTTCCGGAACCAAGATGTGTTCTCCACAAAACCGGGTCAAACAACCGAGACATATCACCACATCGTCACGAACCCTGGGGCCAGAGTAACAATGAGGCCCTATCGGGTGCCAGCAGCAAAAGGAGGAAATAAAAGCAGAAGTAAAAAAAATGCTGGAGTTGGGGATCATCGAAGAATCCCACAGTCAGTGGTCCAGCCCAATTGTGCTGGTGCCCAAACCTGATGGCACCACAAGATTTTGCAACGACTTCTGGCGACTAAACGAAGTATCCCAGTTCGATGCATACCCCATACCTTGCATAGATGAGCTAGTGGACCGTCTGGGTAATGCCCGGTACTTTACTACCCTAGACTTGACAAAGGGGTACTGGCAGATTCCCCTTGCGGAAGACGCAAAGGAAAAGACTGCATTCTCTACACCAGAGGGTCTTTTTCAATGTACTGTCCGCCCTTTAGGACTACATGGGGTCCCAGCTACCTTCAAGCAGCTCATGCCTGAATAACAGTTATGCTGCTGCCTACTTGGACGATGTGGTCATTCATACCCCAGACTGGGCAACCCTCCTGGAGAAGGTGGAGGCAGTCCTCGATACCTTCAGGCGAGCTGGCCTTACAGCAAACCCTGCCAAGTGCGCTGTAGGGTTTACAGAGGCCAAATATCTTGGCTACATTGTGGGAAAAGGTCTGGTAAAACCCCAAGTGAACAAGTTAGAGGCCATCCAAAATTGACCCCAATCAAGTCGCAAGAAACAAGTCTGGGCGTTCCTAGGTGTGGTGGGGTATTACCAACTATTTATCCCCCACTTTGCCACAAGGGCAAGCCCCCTGACAGACCTAGTGAAAGCCCATGGACCTGATCTGGTGAGATGGTCTGACGCAGAGGAAGCATTCACAGACCTACAGACTGCCCTCTGCAATAACCCCGTACTGATAGCCCCCGATTTCACCAAGGAGTTTATCCTGCAGACGGATGCATCGGAAGTAGGGTTGGGGGCAGTTCTATCACAGATGGTCAGGGAGGAGGAACACCCAATTCTATACCTCAGTTGGAAACTCCTTCCAAGGGAAGAAAATATGCAGTGGTGGAGAGAGAATGCCTCACTGTAAAATGGGCCATGGAAACATAGCGCTACTACCTGCTCGGGTGCAGATTTGTCCTCGTGACAGACCATGCCCCTCTTCAATGGATGCAGCGGAACAAAGAGAAGAACACATGGGTGACCAGATGGTTCTTATCCCTCCAACCTTTCCAGTTCCGTGTGCAACACAGAGCAGAGATCCGTCACGGCAATGCCGATGGCTTGTCACGTGTGCACTGTCTGGCGTCCCAAGCTGCCCAAACCCTTGGCATTGAGCAGGGGGGGAGGGATATGTGACAGACCCAGACCAGTGGGGTACAGGAGTCTGGTAGAGGGCAAATATACTGGTCACTGGATGAGTAGTTTTCTGTTCCCTGAGTGACCAGAGCAGGGGCTACACTAGAGTTATCAGGAACCTGCTAGAACCAGTTAAGGCAGGCAGGCTAATTAGGACACCTGGGCTTTTAAAAAGAGCTCACTTCAGTTTGTGGTGTGAGTGTGAGGAGCTGGGAGCAAGAGGCGCAAGGAGTGAGAGGGTGTGCTGCTGGAGGACTGAGGAGTACAAGCGTTATCAGACACCAGGAGGAAGGTCCTGTGGTGAGACTAAGGAAGGTGTTTGGAGGAGGCCATGGGGAAGTAGCCCAGGGAGTTGTAGCTGTCATGCAGCTGTTACAGGAGGCACTATAGACAGTCCACAGGGCCCTGGGCTGGAACCTGGAGTAGAGGGTGGGCCTGGGTTCCCCCCAAAACCTCCCAATTGACTTGGACTGTGGTTTCTTCCAGAGAGGAAGGTCTCTGGGCTGTTCCCCAACCCACATGGTGAATCTGAGGCAAAAAAATCCACCAATAAGCACAGGACCCACCAAGATAGGAGGAACTTTGTCACAATAGTTACACACATTAACAAAACAAATGTTATTTGATAAAAACCATAGATTAAAAGCCTTCGCTTCAGAGCTTGGAGTAGCTATTCACCAATATCTGGAAGTAACAGGCTTGCCAAAGATGAGCAAAACTGAGGAAAAAAAATTAGAGGAAGAAATAACAGATGAAGAAATTGTAGATGCAATAGCAAGTATGAAAAGTCGTAAAACTCCAGGACCTGAGGGCTTTCCACCTTCCCTTTTTGCAAGCTATTTAAGGAGGTATTAGTGGGTCCCTTGAGAAGTACCTTCAGTGACATTCTGTTAAGGGAGGAACATCTACAACCTAAGAAAGAAGCCACTGTGGTGCTTCTCCCTAAAGTTGGAAAACACCTACCTTATGCAGCTCCTAATGACCCATAGCACTGATGAATCACAGTATAAGGATTTTAGCAAAAATACTAGCTAGCCAATTGTGGTCTATGCTCTCAGCTTATATAAATCCTGATCAAACTGGATTCATTAAGTATAGACAAATGTCAGGCAACATTCAGAGAGTACTTGGAACCATCCATAATGCCAGATCTAAAAAAGATCCATTTCTCTTGTTATCTCTTGACGCAGAGAAAGCCTTTGATAGGAACAGTCTGTTTCAAGTCCTGTGCAAATGCACTTTCCTTAAATGGATATCTGCTCTTTACACCAGCCCCAAAGCAGCTGTGCGAGTTAATGGGGTTACAGCTCCTGTTTGAATTACAGAGGGACTAGGCAGGGATGTCCCTTGTCTCCTTTACTTTTTGCACTGGCCATGGAGCCTTTTGCACAGAGGATAAGGAACAATGAATTTTTTCACAGGAATAAAACTTGCTATTTTCTGATGTGTTCTTGCTTTATATCTCATCTGATGTAGTATTATCATTAGATAAACCAAATATTGCCCTAAAATTAGTTTCTAAAGGAATCTGGGATTTTGGGAAAGCAGCTGCAGTTAAAGTAAATTATACCAAATCTGAAGTGAGTTGGATGGGGGAGGGATAGCTCAGTGGTTTGAGCATTGGCCTGCTAAATCCAGGGTTGTGAGTTCAATCCTTGAGGGGGCCACTTAGGGATCTGGAGCAAAACCAGTCCTTGGTCCTGCTAGTGAACGCAGGGGTCTGGACTTTATGACCTTTCAGGGTCCCTTCCAATTCTAGGAGATAATTTTAATATATGGAGATATCTTAAGTGCCAAGTATAAATTAGCCAGTTTCTGAAAAGTTATTCCTCAAGAAAACATGTGGGTACAAATGGGCAATGAACTCTATAAGATGCCTGGAAAGTCAAATCTCAAACAGCCTAGAAGAGCTTTACAACTTAAATGTCAAATCACTACTTCAGTAAAAGAAGAGAGATCTGGACTGTCTTTCTTGTTTCAAAATCTTCCTATAATCACCCCAGATAAAACCCTAGCAGAAATACAGAGGATCTTCTAAGAATTTATATGGAATAAGACCAGACCAAGAATGGGTACAGATAGTTTAATAGGTCTGTACAAAGTATCTGTTCCAAATATTCTGTGGTACTATCAAACTAGTCAGCTCAAAGCAATAGTGATTTGGGGGTGCTGTAAACTTAACCAAATACTAGGTCTTTAGTGAACAAGAAACTTGTAACAGTGGAAACATTGCTAGATTACCAGGGATTAATTTAAAAACATATACTGCTCCTTTAGCAAAGACTACTCTATATGTCTGGGTTAGACCTGGAGACAGGACAATTTTTTTCCCTAGCCAACAATACCCATTGCAAATAATCCAGATTTTAACCCAAATCACAAACTGGAGAGCTTGAAAGACCCATGAATATACACAGTTGGCCAGCTATTCAGAAAAGGAACTTTTCTAACTTATTTGGTGATCAAAGCAAACTTTAACTGTCCCACTCTTTCATTGTAGAGAGACTTTCAAGTCAGGCATTATATCTCTCAACTTTCTAGAGAAAGTATTTTATACAGAAAGTCACTTTAATAGAAGTGATGGCATCTGATCAATTAGGAAACAAAAAATTATAATGAATGTGTATCAGTCTTTGCAGACAACAGCAACAACAAATAAAGTCCACATATGACATAGATATTTGGTCATGTGACAAGATGGTCAATATAGTATGGTGGGTCCTGTACTTTCCTTGGTGGGGGGGGAGGCCCTAAAATACCACCCCTTACCCCTGCTCTTGGGGCACAAAAGGCCCCACTAGTGGCCCAGGAAGGTGGTAAAGGAGGGAAGCAGGGGAGGGGTCTGGGTTTGCTTCTCACTCTGAGTCCCAGCCCCTCTCAACTCCTGCAGGTTCTTACCCTCTTCCCCCTTGGGTGGGGTACCTTCAGTCCTTAAATGTTGGGGGAGGGACTGTCCTGCCCCTGCTGGGGTAGGGTCTCCCTTACTCCAGTTTTCTGTTCCTCCAGTCCTTTTTCCTTCCCTCTGACTGTCTGAAGCAGCGGGTTTTATTAGGTTTCTAACAGGGCCTTAATTGATTACAGGTGCTCCAATTAACCTGTAGCAACCCTCCCTAGTCTACAGGGAACCACGCCTTAATTAACCTAGGGTTTATATACTTCCCTTCTACCACTTCCTACTGCTCCCTGGCCCTCCTGTCTCACAGTTACCTTTTACACAGTACTCAGAGTACATTCACCTGCAAAAAAAAAAAAAAAAAAAAACAACCTGGCACACCTGTCCATTTTTAAAAATATTAACATTTGATAGAGATGCCTGGTTTGTGAAATGTGTAATCAGAGAGGTCATGCTGTTTAATAAAATCACTAAAAATGACATATCAGGGATGTTGTAATGATGCTCATTCTGTAATACAGGAACAGGGTGGGAATAGCTCAGTGGTTTGAGCATTGGCCTTCTAAACCCCGGATTGTGAGTTCAATCCTTGAGGGGCCATTTAGGGATCTGGGGCAAAAATCTGATTTGGGATTAGTCCTGCTTTGAGCAGGGGGTTGGACTAGATGACCTCCTGAGGTCCCTTCTAACCCTAATATTCTATGAACACCCTGTTAAAAAGGTTCCTCTATAGTCTCCTTAAACAAAAGCTCACTATTGTAATTATTGATTTGTTTCTGCTATTTACAAAGCAAGGATTTGTGAACGCATTAATACTTCCTAAATAAATAGTAGTCATGTTTTTTTTTTAAAAGTCACAACTAGAACTGGAAGAAAATTTCCTTTGAAGCTCTTTCTTGTCCCTTTTTACTTTTTGTCTCCCTTTTTCCACTTGCAAAAAGGAAAAAGGCAAATGGGGGATACCAAAACTGGGGGCAGGGGAGAGTTTTCTTTCAGAGCCAATTTGTTTTTTTGGTCATTTGTGGGGAAGGGGGCTTGGTTTAAAAAAAAAGGACATTTTAAAAAACAAAAATCTTTTGAAATGTTGTGAATCATACTTGGAATTTTTGACCTGCTCTGTATGCAACCTTCTGCAAAGAGCAAATATATGCTCAGTCTTGCTGACTGATCTGGCATAAAAGCAAACAAAGAACCAATATTAAGTCTCCATGTGTACGTCAGAGAGTGAGATTCTCTGTTAACAGCTGCTGTCCTGAATTGTCTCACACAGAGACACACTGTGCAAGTAAAGGTGCGGTACATACAAAGCAGCCTTACATTGTACATTGCTACATACGCCACACTTTAACATCAGGCTATTGGTTACCACAGTGATGGATGTGGTAAAAGAACCTGAAGAGAATAATATGTAGTGCCACCATGAGAGAGAAAAAAATCTAATGTTTTTAAAAATTAGTTTCATCTAATCTAGGACCACAAACACTAAAATACTTTAATCATAAGGCCCCATTTTAATTGTTGTATAAATCTAAGTTAATAAACATGGCTCTTAAATGGGATCACTACAGATGAGAGTTAAGGTTCTTTAGGGGCTTAAATGTGCTTTTCCATAGCTTAACATGTTCTGCACTTGAAAGTTCTTTCAGATTAAGGTAAAGTGTGAATTTTAAAGTGCAATAGCTAGTCCAAATAGCATAGTCCAGTTAATTTCCCCTTATAGACAAGCCCTAAAACACTTGGTTTAGGGATAATTACAAAATCCCTGTAGTGTATTATACCTAGGGTGACCAGATGTCCCATTTTTAAAGGGACAATCCCGTTTTTGGGGACTTTTTCTAATATAGGCACCTATTACCCCCCATCCACTGTCCTGTTTTTCACAGTTGCTATCTGGTCACCCTAATTATACCCTCAATTACTGATATGTACTTTTAATGCCATTTTAACATGGTTTTTCTGGGCATACTAAATTTATGCTCAGTCAGCCTATCATGTAGTGCAGGGACTGGACTAGATGACCTCTCAAAGTCCCTTCCAGTTCTATGATTCTATGATCATTCCACATGCAGAACAAAATAATTAGAGGGAGAATTGTTTGTGGCTGGGAGACTTTGGCAGTTCCCTTCCTGAGGCCTGGTACTTTAATACCAATGCTTTGCTGGAGCAGGAATCTATCTTTTTAGCATTGTCACCTGTTGGTTGAAAGCAGACATGACAGACACAGCAGACAATGCTTCTCTCCATTTCTCTTCAGCCATGTTCTCCTTTCTAATTTCTTTCCTGGACATTTTCTTCTTTGCTCCATTCTCCACCTCCTGTTGGTTGCTGTCCCTCTGTGCTCATTCCATCTCTCCCCTTAGCCACTCTCTTATAGCCTTGTTCACAGGTTCCTCCAGCTGGCACTCCATTACTCCCTGCTAAGGAAGTGGCCTCTCCTGTAGTGGGACATATTGAAGACTCACACTGGGCTGCTAGGAGCAGGTGTGGTGCTGCCTGTTTCTGGCCCTCAGGTCTGTAACACTGACAGACGCTGGTTGTCAGTGGGTGGGATTGAACTGGGGACGTCTGGAGCTTAGCGCATGAGCCTCTACTGCATGACCTAAAAGCCAGCTGCCTGTTAGCTAACGCTGTAGAGCAAACTCATTTAACTCTCTCTCTTTAAGTGGTCTCAATGCCACTAGATGGGACAGAACACCACACGCAGAAGGTGTGTGGGTTACACTCCCACCTGCCTTTTGACTTGGGCTTTTCCTCATTGTCCTCACTTTGGCCTTTTACATTCTATCTAGGACAATCTCACAGTGGAGCAGGTATTTCTTTGGTCCCTGCCCTCCTTGATCCCAACTCCGCACACCTGGATTGGGATGAATCCCGCTCACTCTCTTTCCTGTTTGATATGTTGGTGTATGCAAGGCTGCTCTCTTTGTAGCTTCCCCCCCCCACCCCTTCCCTAGCCCCAGTTCTCACTTTGTGCCCTTATTAGTCACTCTTCTCTTCCTCCTGCTTCAAAGGCCTTGTGGGTTCCCTCCGGCTCAGCAGTTCTTTCCTGACAGTCTGTAAATGTCATTGCTTGGCAGTCTGTCCTCCACCTGGGCTCATCTTGCTGATAAAGTTACAGAACAAACCTTTACCAGTCCTCATGCCTTCAGACAGTAACTTTGTCTTTAAAGTTTTGGAAAACTAACAAAGTTTTATATATTTAGCATTCAGCAACAAAGGTGAACAAAATAACTTCTTCAGATGAGGTGGTACCAATGCCTTAAGGGCCAGTGTTTGGTGACTGGTGAGACCACTGCAAATGCTTTCAGGATCATTACACTCTTCTAAGAACTCATCCCAGACCAGTGATCAGACAGAAGATGGTTTGCTCCCAGAAGCACCACCCTACCACTAGTTGGCAGCATGCAGGAGTTACAATCTACTACCACTCTGCTCCCAGTTCTGTGCGAGATCAGCACTTAAGACAATGGTCACCAACCTTTTTCATCTGGTGGGCGCCAGACGATGAGCCACGGAGGACCGTGGCGGCAGACGAGCATCTGCCGAAATGCTGCAGACAAGCAGCGTCATCCAGAGGTGTCGCCGCCGAAAATTGACGACGCTGCTTCTTGGCGGCATTTCGGCGGATGCTTGTCCGCCGGCCAGTACGGGGGCGCACTTAGACGCCCCAGCAGGCACACTGGGGACCCCTGATTTAAGATGTCTGTCTGCCTTTGTTGTGCTGGGAGGGGTGCCTACTGTGGCTTGGTTTTGATCCAATATTGCCAACTTTTACAATCTTATCACAAGTCTCACAATATTTGGTGTGTTTATTAAAGTCCCAGCTCCGGCAGGCAAGTGATTACATGAGAATCTTCAGCTTTCATTTTAAAAAAAGTCAATTTCTGGCCCTCATGGTTGCAAAGAAAAGCTGAAAAATGTGAACCAAGTGGGACCTAGAGCCTCAGAAACCAGAAGACAAAGAAAAATAACCCCCAATTTATTATTTAAAATAAAATGATTTTAAGCTGCTTTTTCTTTTTTTCTTCTTTTTTTTTTTTTTTGGAGCCTGACTCATGATTTTTGCACGGATAGGATTGGCAATACAATGATCATAGTCCCCTGGCCAGTGACCCAATCTGTTCACCACTGAACACAGAACAAGTGCAGTATTATTCTAGGTGGAGTTAAAGTTGCCTGACAATTCCATTATAATAGCCTGTGTTCAGTTGCTCATAATTTTGCCAAACTTTCACCTTTCGAGCTGAAGTTTTTCATGCTGGATGTGTGCCGCAGGCTGAATGATTTTGGAAAGTTTCAGCTAAAATCATTCCGTCATTGATGAAAACGAGATTAGGAAAAAATACGATTAAAAAATTCTCATGACTGTTTTGTTGAAAAGTTCTGTTGCCTCCAGGCTTTGGAGCAGGCACTCAACATTGCGGGGGGAGGGGCGCTAGTATCCAGTATGCGCCTTTTGCCATTCTTGTGAAAATTTGTCCAAATTTGGCCAAGTTATAAGCTGCCTAAAAATCTCAGCTCCCATATGCTTTAGTAGTAGAGACTTCTTGGAGTTTGGCAGTTAAATTCTCCGAAGTCTTTCAATATTGAGCATGCTCCATCACAGGACAATGGGGTGGGGGTGGGCGCTAGGCAGAATTTTCCATGCAGCTGCTCCTACCAGCGGTGGCACTGGATACAGGAACTGAGAGCAAGGGGACTCTCTCTCCTGTGCTCTCAGTGCTTCAGTTGCTGGGATTCAGGCAGCGTGGAGGAGAGGGAAGAAGCAACCTGAGTGGAATGCCAGGTGGGGGGAGGGAGGGAGGAGAAGGAGCCAGAGGGGGGAGGAGCCAGGAGATGGGTGGGTGTGGCTAAGAGCAGAGTGGGAGGGAGGCAAGAGCCAGGGCAACGGGAGGTGGATAGGAGTGGGGCAGAATGGGGGCACAGCAGCAGAAGGGTCTATAACCACTACAAGTACACGCCCTCCAGCACCTGGAACTGAACCCAGGAGTCCTGAGTCATAACATTCACTTAGGGTCAGCAAATAGTTGTGAAACCCACTGGTAAAGCATGTCTCATTGTCTTCTTGTGGCTGGTCCACGTAGAGCAGCATTTCATAAAATCATAGAATATCAGGGTTGGAAGGGACCTCAAGAGGTCATCTAGTCCAACCCCCTGCTCAAAGCAGGACCAATTCCCAACTAAATCATCCCAGCCAGGGCTTTGTCAAGCCGGGCCTTAAAAACCTCCAAGGAAGGAGACTCTACCACCTCCCTAGGTAACGCATTCCAGTGCTTCACCACCCTCCTAGTGAAATAGTGTTTCCTAATATCCAACCTGGACCTTCCCCACTGCAACTTGAGACCATTGCTCCTTGTTCTGTCATCTACCACCACTGAGAACAGCCGAGCTCCATCCTCTTTGGAACCCCCCTTCAGGTAGTTGAAGGCTGCTATCAAATCCCCCCTCATTCTTCTCTTCTGGAGACTAAACAATCCCAGTTCCCTCAGCCTCTCCTCATAAGTCATATGCTCCAGACCCCTAATCATTTTTGTTGCCCTAACTGGGATCCATGAGGGTATTCCAGGGGATCTGCAGACCCTGCTGATCAACTCCTCCCACTCCCTCCCAGTGCCTCCTGCACACTGGGGAACAGTTGTTCAGCGGCATGCAGGAGGCACTGTGAAGGAGGGGGAGGAACAGAGATGGGGCACGCTCAGTGGAGGGGATGGAAAGAGGAAAGGAAGAGGAGGGGCAGGGGTGGTGCGTAGGGGTGGAGTGGGGACGGGGCCGAGTGGGGGACTTGGGGGTCCACAAAATTTTTAAAATCAAAATGGGGGTCCTCAGGTTGCTAAAGTTTGAGAACCACTGATGTAGAGGATATCAGCCTACTAGCGCTGCTAATTATTCCACTGTGCTGAGGGTCTAAAGGCCTGAACCCTGCTGATGACCCAAACTGGGGGGCTGTCTGGTTCCATGGGATAGAATTTCTATTTTTTAGGATTTTTTCTATTTTTAATTAAGAAACTGCATTAAAAAACTGTTAAAAGAAGGTTAAGGTTGCAAAGTCAAGCACGTAGAAGTTAGGAATTGCCATATATAAGGTTGCCTGTGAACCATTCAGATAGTATGGTGATGAGTGCCACAGAAAAGTCCAGGAGGAATTTAATAATTCTGTATTCAGAGCAGAGTTTGCACTAAATACATTGAACAATGTGCAGAAAACAAAATATTCAACAATTGCTCATTCAGTGAGCATGGTCCACCCTGTGCAGTGACTGAGGCCGGGGTCCTGTGAACAAAAATAGTATGTGGTCATATAATTAGACTGCATCACAATGCATATGCACAAAGGGGTCAAATGAAGGTTGCACAGGCAGCCTGCATTCTGGCATTTCCTAACTTTTGAGTGCTTGACTTTGCAACCTTAATAATGTTGTTTGCAATCTTTTATTTTTTTTTATGGAATTATTTTTTATATCATGGTAGCATTGAAAGCTCCCAAACAAGATCTGGGCCCCAAAGAGCTAGGCATTGAACACAGTGACTGTATCTGCCCCAAACACCTTATAGGCTAACCAGACAAGGCAGGCAAAAGGTGGGAGAAAGGAAGTATTAGGATCTCCATTTTGCAGATGGGGATCTGAGGCAGAAAGAAATTAAATGACTTGCCCAAGGTCATTAGAGAGACAAGGTGGGGGAGGTAATATCTTTTATTGGACCAACTTCTGTTGGTGAGAGAGACAAGTATTCATGCTTACACAGAGCTCTTCAGGTCTGGGTCACCCCCAAGGTCACACAGGAAGCCTGTGGCAGAATGGAGAGTGAACCCAAATATCCCAGTACCAAACCAGTGCCTTCAGTACAAGGCCATCCTTCCTCTTATACCCTAACATACTCTTTAGATTCATTTAAGATGCAGCAGACTAGGGAAAAAGTTGTGGGTTTTTTACCATGTAAGTTAGTGGTCATTAACACGGGATACAATCCTAGTATGGATAAGGCAGTTGTAGTTTTCACACATTAGCAGGCTGAGGTAAAAATAGACCTTTTTCCCCTGGTGAAGACAAGGCCAAAGTGCCAGATGTAGTGCACATAGCTCTATAATTGAAGGGAGATGTCTTCACTCTGTTTTCTGTTACATCTCTGAATGTTCTGTAGAAGGGCTAATGATTCTAACACCACGGTTAATAGTACTTCATTACCATGCAACTAGAGATAGCTCATTTATATGCAGCTGAGCTCAAGATAGTGAAATCGATACATACAGAACACATCATTAAAATAATCAATATTTATACAGCAGGTAGAATCCATATCAGACAGGCTGGACACTGTCTGCCACATTGTTTCCATAATCCTATCTCCTAGTTTAAGACTGTACCTTAACCACCTAATTAGGCAAATTGTTCCACACTCTGATTGACAAGATAGGCTTCACCATCTGATCTTCTTCTTCCCCTTATCCCATCAATTGGGGCTGGGTTGTCATGCAAGCATCTGCCACCTTTGTCTGTCCAAGGCAGCACTAAGGTTCACTTGTTTACGATCTTTGATGCAATCCATCCATCATCGTCTCAGGGTCTCTTTCCTAGCACCCTCTCCTGATGTACGGTCTTCACCAGGTCACCCACTGCATGTGTCCAAACTAGCAAAGTTGTGCTTCCTGCATTTTGACAGCCACAGCACAGACTTTGACTTCCATCCTAATACTTTCATTTCAAAATCCATCTGTTTGTGTAGATCCTCTTGTGGTGCAAAGACATCTCATCTCAAAAACCTGTATGTGTTGAACTTGCCAGTTCTTTATTGCCCAGGCTTTTGTACCATACAACATTGCGGGGCGCATCATTGTTTTATTCAATTGGGCTTTCAGTCTCAATGGCATTTGCTTGTCATAGACAGCTCCTGAGATTTTATTGCACACTCTTCTAGCACTCCTCAGTCTGGCCTGTATCTCATGTTCAAGCCTGCTGTCTTCCGTGACCCAGCCACCAAAGTACACAATTGGTTAGTCTGGTTTAGCTGCACTCCATTAATCTCTACATCCAGTTTCCCTGTGGCATCTCTATCAACCCATCTGACCTCAGTCTTAGGCTATGTCTATACTACCGTGGTAAGTCGACCTATGCTACGCAAATTCAGCTACGTGAATAACGTAGCTGGAGTCAATGTACCTTAGGTCGAGTTACCGTGGGGTCTACACCACAGGGGGGTTGACGGGAGAAAATATCCCATCAACTTACCTTACTTTTCTCGTCGGGAGTAGAATACAGGGGACGATTGGAGAGCGATCAACTGTCAATTTGGCAGGTCTTCACTAGACCTGCTAAATCAACCGCTGGTGGATCAATCTCAGAGCGTCGATCCCGGCTGTAGTGTAGACCTGCCCTCAGTTATGCTCATTTTCATCCTATGTCCGTTTAGCTGGTCAGACCACTATTTCCTCTAGGTCTTCTTTTGAGGATCCCTTAGTGCTCTGTAATCTACATATAGCAGCTTCTCACCTTTTCCCATTAAGATCTTTCTGCTGACAAAGTCCATCAATATGATAAACAACAGTGGACTTGGGGCCAGCCCCTAGTACAGTCCAACTTTGACTTTAAAGGGACTTGTCACTTCAAAACCTATTCGGGTTCCTGTTTTAGGTAATCTATACTGTGCATTCACCACCAATCCTCAGATACTCCATATTTCCTCAGCAGCAGTGTGAGCATCTTTCTGTCCATTTTATTGTCTAATCATTTACTGTCTAAATACAGTGGTTTTCAACCTGTGGTCCACAGACTCTGGGGGTCCCCGGACTATGTCTAAGGGGTCCACAAAAGGTGACTATGAAAATAAAGTTTTGGATCCCAGAAAAGGCATCTGAATCCCCCCACTTATGGGTCAAAACCTGGAAGTGTTGGCATTACTATAGAAGCTCACCGTTTAGTACCCTTTCTCACGCTGCATCAAACGTCATGCCGAGCATGTGCAACATGTATAGTTGAATTCTGTTCAGTCAGTTTTCAGTTTAAGACTTCTATGGTAGGGGTCCATGGACCACAGGTTGAATTTCCAAAGTGGTCCACACCTCCATTCAAAATTTTTTAGGGGGGCCACAAATAAAAAAAAGGTTGAAAAACACAGGTCTAATAACTAAGTTAAATTGTTATGTACCTCTGGGAAGATATTTATTTCAAGGAAACATGCCAAACATGACCATGGATATAAATAAGGTATCCTGCTCATCACTTGCAGAGCAGTGGGGAGGAAGGTATTTTATTATCCAAATTGACAAATTGGAGGGAATTCAAAGCAAAGGGGAGGAGAGTGGGGAAGAAGAGCAGAGGGCTGAAGAGATTAAAAGAGAGAAATGGGTGTAGCTTGTCTAAGTAAGATTCTCTCTTCCCACCTTAGCCCTCCCCTGGAGGTATACAGGGGCTGTTAACAGCACCTAAGGGGTTGTGGGAGAATGCCCTTGGCACAGACACCGTGTGTCACAGTTTCAGGGTAACTGGACCTGTATTGTTGCCCTCATGGTCCACTCCAGGAGTTCCCAGTCAGGCCTCAGATCCCAAACCATCATCTGTCTCTGGTCAGGGATCCTGGTCCCACTTCCTTCTGACCAAGGGTATTAAGGCTGCACAGTCCCCAGCCTTTGCTGTGATACCCCCAACAAGCTAGTCTGCTTATGCTTTGCTTCCTCTCTGAGGGCTATAAGCAGTGTATTGCCGGCAGTTACAAGTTACCATCCTGCTCTTTCTAAGCAAGCACCTTTATTCTCAAGGTAAAATCATCCCAGAGAAAACAAAAAACCCCCAATAAATGTTCCTATAGACATGCTAACAGCTCACCAGAAGTCACCCATCAGTCTTCTGGGGCCCTGTCCTGTCTATTTGCTGGTCAGAAGGCCCTGAGTCAGTTTAAACAGAGCCTTTTTATGCCAAAAGTCCTTTCTTTGTATGTTGGTCTTTGGAAAATCCAGTTTGAACCAGTATATGTCACCTCTTCAGGAGATGGTACCTCTTGGGAGGTGTTTACAACCTGAGCGATTCATCTTAATCACCCCCATTGTTCTTAGTTCCTGGCAGAGCTTAAAGAAACCCTCTCCCACCAGAGTTGCATACATCCCTGGCTCACAATGGTACATAAACCATTCATACACTTAATACAATATATTGTATTGTGGTGGCCATGTCTGTCACACTGTGTTGGGCCAACACAGGCAACCCTTCACTGGCCTCACCTCACATGAGACCCTGGAAATGGGGGGCATACTGGTAATGGGGCTATAGCACATATTGCTATGACCATTGTGCCTTATGGGAGGCTGGTCTGGTGTAATGTAGAGATGGCCTCTGGATTGCCTAAATTATGTTGGGTGTTGCTTTGACCCCTGTAGCAACTCAGAGGTGGAATCGTGCAAAGACGTTTTTATGCTACCTTTGACCCAACTTCCCCTGGACTGTGCTGGTCCTAAGAGAAGACAAATTAATAGTCTATAGATATTTGAATTGGGTAAAAACAAAAACAAAAACAAAGATGGAGAGGCATTCTTTAAGGTGGTAAAAGAATTGGGGGTGGAGTTAAGAAAAAGAAGGTTAGGCTAGATAAACCCTTCCAGGCAGTGAGACGCTGTAGAATAGTCTCCCACAGGCAGTAAGTGGTGGAAACCTCATGGCTTGTGACTTTTAAAATAGCCTGGACAAAGCACTAGACCATGTTCTATAGGGAACAGTGCTGCATTGGCCCCTGGGAGATGGGCAGAGTGATTAAATGGGTCTCTCATCACCAATATCTATGACTCTGTCAGTCACAATATTTGTGGGAAGTCCCCACTGCAAGGCATGATGCAGGGGACTCTCCAACACTGGAGTGCTCAGCTTTTTTCTTCTGGCACCTCAAAGTTCAGCTGCCTTATTCTCTCTGGCTCCACATCCCAGAGGGGGGCAGAGGGAGAATCCCATTCACTTTGTCTCCCACTCCATCTTCTGGGAGAGGGGAACTCCTCACCGCCAGTGAGGAAATTTCACTCCTCAGCTATCCTGGCTGCTGCCACTTGCTCCTCCCTCACCAGATGCTGCTGGAAGGGATGGCTCCAATGGTTTCCCTTGTTACCAGATGTGCCCATTACTTTGGGGTATGCTCATTTATTCAGGTTACACTTCGGGGGGGGGGGGGGGGTTCTGTAATTCTATCAATGTACTGCTTGTGTCAAGCTCTACTTCTCCCGTATGCAAGTCCCCTCCCAATGGAGCTATCCTGCAGGACCCAGGTTCCCTAGGGCTGGGTTCCTCCAGCCCCAGAACCGGATGAACGCCCACCCACCCACACATACATTAACAGAGCAAGTCTGAGCAGACCAGGTCAATCAGCACTTTCAAGCTGCCATCCTTATGTGTCCCAGATTCAGCACGTCCCTATCCCCACTCTCACCTCAAAATTGTACTGGTAGTAACCTACTTGATGAGCAAACCCCACAGTATTTTGGGCACTGCAGGGATCTTTAGCTTAGGTAAAAGAAGTGTTGCTGCAGAGTAAATGGGGAAGCTAAAAACACAAAGAGTAAAGTTCAGAGGGAGAGAGAGAAGCAACCAGCTTAACCATAAAAGTTATTTATTGAATAATAGTGATAACTACACAAAGAGGGCTAAACCAACATAACATACATTATTAAAGGTTAATACCTAAGGTAGAAAGGAAAACAGAGAGAGAGAAAGAGGGGGATCTCACCCACTCCATGAGGCTTGAACTGGTCGGGGTTCCCAGGTGGTGGTGGTAGCTCAGGTCCTGAGTGCTGGAGACAGGCAGAGCCCTCAACACGATCAGTCAGGAGAAGATGGAGTCCCAGTGGAACTGATGCATAGTTTGGATCTATGCATCAGAACACTTACTTGAACATAGGTAGGGGTTTTTGTAGAGAAACAACAATGGTTCAAGGGAGAACACTACATTTGTTATGGGTAAACTGATGACTCAAGGGTTTTCTTTAGGCTAGACAATAGGAGTGGATCACTCTTGGCTATGGGTGATGTTTTCTTCCAGGGAGCTCACAATGCAACTAGGCAGCTTCAGTATTTTGGATATCAATCAAGGATTCATTACTAGAATTGGTCTGATAACTGCTGAGCCGGGTGTGTGCAGATGTAGGTTCATTAACATCTGGAGCAGAGATCCCCCATGATGCAGTGCTTCCCTGCTTTCCTGGTCCCAGAGTTCAGTGCGGTTCTCTGTTCTCCATTCTGTATGCAAATGGAGATGTCTTAATCTTGTCACCCTTGTCAGGAGGGGTCTAGGTGTGTCTCCCAACACCCTTCACTGCTCTCTGCAAGCCTTTTCTCTGATCGGTTTTGGTACAAGCAGAGAGCGGGGAGATATCCCTCATGAGTCAGACAGGCCAGACATTGTGCCCTGGTTCCCCAAAAACACAGAGCTGACTGCTATCACCCTCTCCTGTTTCTTGGCTCGATGTGTTGGTGAGTTGAATTCCTATCTGGCAGCTTCCCATGGCTTTTACTCACAAACAAAAGAATTGGTTAAGAACTCTTCAGCGCCTCTCAGATGCTGAGCGTGGCATAAGTCCATAGCTGCGTACACTGAGATAGAACTGTGGCTTCTGGGTAAGAAGCCAGAAACTTTAGCTCAAAAAACACAGGCCTCTGACACTTGAGCTAAAGGGAAATCTTCTTCAGGTGTTAGTAGTAGAGCTTTTATCCTCTGTAGGTATCTCACTCCAATGCCTCCTCAGAGTTGGGTAGGAATATCTACAGCCGTGTAAATGAAGAGTCACTCCATTGCAATCAATGGGAGTTTGCCTGAAGAAGGACTTCAGGATTTGACCTCATAGAATTAAATGTCTAGAGCCCAATTCTACTCTCATTCACACCAGTTTTACACTGATGTAATGCTGGTGACTGCAATAGAAATACTCCTGATTTGCTCATGTGTATGTGAAATTAGAATCATGCACTCTGTGACTCTCAGTGCATTACATTTGCCAATACAGTGGG
Organism: Malaclemys terrapin pileata; assembly: GCF_027887155.1. Classification (NCBI taxonomy): domain Eukaryota; kingdom Metazoa; phylum Chordata; order Testudines; family Emydidae; genus Malaclemys; species Malaclemys terrapin. Next base: position 134,630,575 of record NC_071505.1, read on the forward strand.
ACCAAAACAGCCCAGACTTCAGCTGACAATTCAAAGCAGAGATGGAAGGACAGAGGAAGGGGTAAAACTTGCAGTGTCCCCCGCCCCTTGTACCAGGGCCTGGAGCCAGGCTCTCAAACGGCAACAATTTCAGCAGGTGAAATTAAAAAAAAAGATTCAGATCTCATACTGGTGTAAGTCAGGAGTAGCTGCACTGAACTCACTCTGATTTTACATGTATACAACTGCACTGACTTCAGTGGAAGTACTCCAGTGAGATCAGAATCAGGCCCAATGCAGTCACACCAGTGAGAGTGAAAAAGCAGGCCTTCTGTGTCTCATTGGAAACGCAGAGTAAAATCCTCCAGCGCTGGGTTTAAAAACTGTCCCAATTGTGTGACTCTCCATCCAAATGAGAGAGATTAGGCATGCCTGCCAGAACCCTGGAGGCTAAAGCTCTCCCCCATTTACGGAGGCAATGCATCATCTCCTAGAGCAAAGTATGTTCTCTCCAGTATTAATAGACTTTCTGAGATGCGTCAAAAACCCCGGCAGAGACACCGCGCAGCACAGCCTGCCTGCCACAGAAAGATTTACAATCTCTGTGGCGTACCAGTGGGGAACAGGACAGTGTGTGTGCACACACACAGACAAAGCAGGAGGAAGGTGAGTCCAACCCCCAGCAGCAGGGCCATCCTTCTGCTGCTGGATTTTTCCAGCCGAAGCATCTTACCGTCTCTGCTGCAATTTATGGAAATTGATTTCTGACGTGGGGCTTTTTCTGCTACAGCAGGGACCCACCGGGTGGAGGAGGCAGAGCTGCAGTCAGGGCAGGAGAAGGGAGGGAGGAAAGGAGCTTGGCACAGGGGGAAAGCCAGAAAGAGAGAAGGGCGCCGAGGTACTACAGTGATGGGGCAGTTATAGCTGAGACAGATGAGAGAAGGAGCAAGGGAGAGCAGAGATCCCGAGTGAGTCACAGGAGGGCAGACAGGCACAGAGAGGGAGCCCAGAGCCCTCTGCTATCCCAAGAAAGACCTGCCCAGCTGGACTCTTCACCATGAGCACGAGGGAGACCTGCGCCCAGGAAGTGGGGCCAGGGGATGGGGAGGAAAAGCGGAGCGAAGGCACTCAGAATCCGGACAGGAGGCAGCGCGAAGTGGAGCTGCGGGATAAAGCCATCCTGCAACAGAAGAGGCGCCTGAAACAGGCCACCCAGTTTGTGCACAAGGATTCTGCTGACCTGCTGCCCCTGGATGGCTTGAAGAGGCTGGGCACCTCCAAGGATCTGGTGAGTCAAGTGGGACCCAGTTTGGAACTGGATGCTCCTCTCCTCCTACTGATACCAGGGCATCCCCCTAATGTGGGGAAAGAATCACAGGTCCAGGCACAACAAACAGCCCATGAGAGTCATTATAGGGCTGGGGTGGGTGAAGGGAAAGGAGATGTCCCCTGCTCTCTGCATCTTTCTTCATTAGTCTAACCCCCTCCATAGCCAGGAGGAAGTAGAAGGTAGGGGATTCCCCCTAGCTCGCAGATCCAGCTCACAGCCCACAGTAAACAAATATGTGTAACTTGTATGGGGATTCCGTGTATGTTTTACATGTGTGTTTACATGCTGGACTGACATGAACCTGCATGATCTAATACGGAAGTGGTCCCTCTCATATTCTGCAGTAAACACACCCACCAATCCCTGAAACTTTGGGGTCTTGTGTTGAAACTTTTCACTTTTCAGTGCAATTCCCCAATTTTGGATTTGCTTTGACACATTTCCCCAAGGGGGTGGGGGTGGGCCAAGAGCAGGGGGTGAGCGGATGTGCCCCAGCAGTTTGGGGAGAAGTTGGAGACAAGGCATGATTTCCTCTGGGTATGTATAACAAGGACAGGGAATGATTTCCCTTGGGATACCACACTGATTAATTAAGTACATCTTCCCCATCCCATTGCACTCTCTCTCTTTTCCCCACTACCCAATGCTCTTCATAGTGTACCACAACTGATCTGGGATTTGGGTTGAAATCCTGTTTCCCAGTGGAGTGCATGGCTTTGCTTCCAGCTCCTTTCCCCTGCAAGCTCCAGATTGTTTTGCCAAACTGATAAGGGCTCCTGCAAAAAGTAGGTTGAGTTGTCTGGAGTCACTGACCAGACCCAAAGAAATCAAGGGCTCTGAGGTGATCTGATTGCTGGTGAGGTGGGGCAGCCCCTAGGCCTGGCAAGTACGGGGCACTATGTTAACTATCTCTGCTGCGGGGTATTTTCCTCTAAGTTTACTGCTCTCTTTTTAGGCCTTACTGTTACTAGTGATGGTGCTGTCTTGCCTGGGAGCCGGGGCATTAGGGGGAATCCAATTCCTGGGCATTCCAGGCTGCATGGAAATCAATCTCACAGGTTTATATTGATTTCTCTGTTGATTTCTGATTCTCCTGGGCTCAACCATCCCACCATATGCTGGCTGGGGATCAGCACCATGTCAGACTCAACTGTGTCTCTGCTTTGGGCCATCCCTCACCACCTTCTCACGCAGGCTGAGTCAGTTGCTCAGCGATTCCTAGAGCGCACATTCGGACCATATCAGCCTCGGTGTCCACTCTGCTACTGGCTCTAGTATGGGAAACCCCTCCCTGCTCCCAAAGTGCTGTCATCACCCATGTATTTAAGCAAGCCATCCCAGCCCTACAATTTGGTTATGAACACATGAAATTCCATTGCTGGGCATCAACAGCACTCTAGGGCCTAGATTTGTGCTCTCCCAGCCCCGGCCAGTAGCGCACAGAGAGCCTGCTACACAGGCACTACTGGGACTGACCATCTCTGTCGCTGGGATGGAGGGAGTTACAGCTGTGAGTCAGTGACCCTTCAACAGGGGCATCTCCTGACAGCTCCAGCCCCCGGGGGGAGCAGGCTAGAGGGACCATCACTGACTCTCCTTGAAACCTAGAGATCTCTGTCAGTGTTTCAGGGAACTGCACTGTAACAATCTTGGGGTTCATTAAATGATAAACCAATGAATGAGAAAGGAATAAAGCTTTAATAAAACACACCAGAGTGTCTCTCTAGTGAACTGCTGCACAGAGTCCTGGGTTCTCAAGACCCCGTCCCCCTCCAGGGCACATCTCCAAATTCCCACACAACACAGTCCCTTATGAGGGAGCGTCTCCAAATCACAATCTGTCATAAACATACACCTACGTGCACCTGTATTTCCTCTCCATGGTCCGCTCTAGGAGTGCCCAGTCAGGTCTCCAGCCTCCAGCCATCACCTGTCTCTGACAGGGACCCTTGTCCCACTCCCTTCTTTCTGGGGGGTATTAAGGCTGCACGGCCCCCTGCCTTACATTGTGATATCCCCAGCAAACCAGTCTACCTACAGGCCAGCCCCTGTGCTGTGCTTTCTCCCAGAGGGCTATGAACAGTGCAGTGCCAGCCATTACAAGTTACCACCCAGCTCTCTCTCAGCAGACTACATTTTAAGGACAAAATAAGTATCACAGAGAAAACATAAAGACAATAAGGTTCCTATGCGCTTACTAACAAACATGCCAGGAGTCGCCCATCTTCCTTATGGGACCCAACATCCCCTTCCAATCCTTCTGCAAGTGCTGGCTCCCACTTTGGACAGAGGGTCCTGTCCATTTGCTGAAGCAAAATGAAGGGCCTGTGTTAGCCCAAGCTCAACTTTTTACATCAAAAAACCTTTTCTTTGTTTGAGTCTCTGGAAAACCCACTTTGAACCAGTACATGCCGACACCTTAGGGCAGGGATCAGCAACCTTTGGCACGCTCTAACTCTCCATGTGATACAGGGGATCAGCTGACAGCCTAAGCTCAGGGAGCAGTATCTAGTTATCACCTACCCCTCCTTTTTCCTTATCGTTCCTATATCTCTGCAACCTCTCGCTGCTGAGGATGGGGAGAGTTCACTCTTGGCCTACTCAGGGCAGCTCCTTACTGAGTCAGCAGAGGGTAGAAACTATAGGGAAACATGTCTCACACCTTCCCCCTGCACCATCCATCAGACATGATTATTTATTCTGGTAGCATCCAGAGGGAGATCGAGGCTGCATTGTGCTGTGTGATGTACAAACACATAGGAAGATACAGTCCCTGCTCTGAAGAACCTACAGCCTAATGTAAGACTTTAGCTGTAGTTTCATGTCTAGGAACTTGTAGCACTGCCTAGCTAGAGGATCCATTCTGGCTGGTTGTGCACTGACTCCTTTTCATGGACAGTTCATCAGACAAACGTAGGCCTTTTTTCTGCTTGAAAACTGTTCATGAACTGACCCTGATTGGTCACTTAAGTCACGTTATTGTATCTGATCCACCATTGGCTGACTGAAATTTTTAAACAGGTGAATAGGGAGTAAATTATACAAACTTTCAGACATAAAGGTTGTGATTTGTGATAAAATCATGAAACTTTTAGGATTCGTGACCATTCTCACAAACAAAAACAGTTGTATGAATACTTGAACAACGAACACTATGACCCCACCAGTAACTGTGGTGGTGAACTCACTGTTTATGTGAAAATATTTGTGAATCTCTTCCTGTACTAGTTAACCAGCTCTAGGGCCTGATTCTCCACTCACTCTGGTTTTACACTGGTGTGACTGCACTAACTTCAATAGAGGCACTCCTGATTTATACTGGGGTGTAGCGGGGCGGTCACCCCACTCCGTCCCTGAAAGGGTTAAAAGCCAGCCCTTGGAGAGGGCTGGGGCTGAGAGCCAATAAGAGAAGGCAGGGAGGCAGCCAATCAGGGCCCAGCTGGGCCCTATAAAAGAGCTGCTGGGCCAGAAGGCAGGCAGTCTCTCTCTCTCTCTCTGGAGAGAGTCTCACTCCAGCCTTGGAGTGGGAAGGACCTGGCTGCCTGGAAGCACAGGGTACCCTGGGCAGAGTTGGGGAAGGGCAAGAGGAGCTGGGGAGCTCCAGCTTGGCAACTCCCCAGGCTGAGGCCTTGTTAAGGGCTTAAGGAGGTACTGGGGCTGCAGAGGTGCAGCCTGGGGATAGGCAGAGGCAGCTAGTCCAACCCCCTTGCCAATTATAAGTGGCCATTACAGACTGCAGTTTGCCCCAGAGAATGGAGGCTAGAGGACGACTGGCACTAGTCACTGAGGCAAGGTGGGCATAGGGGGAGGGGGTTCCCCAGGAAGGGAGACCCAGAGTGTGGGGGCAGTGCTGTGGGGCAGCACCCCAAGGTAAGGGCCTCCGGGGTCCGGGAGGGACACGACGAGCAGGAGGCGCTCTGAGTGCTGGAATGAGCTAATTCCCAGACGACCAGCAGGAGCCACTGTGGCAGTGAGTGCTCGACCCGCTACACGGGGCGAGAGGAAAAGCAAATCTTAGATCTCCTGGAGCGATGTGAAACGTACAGCAGCCCCAGGTACTTCACGTGCCTGTGGGAAGATGTATTTTTGGCTGAAAATGATCACCCACTGTGAACTCTGTAGGTCATCATGGTACCACAGACAGGGAAATAACAATGATAATATAATACCTACCTCTTATATAGCGTTTTTAATCTCAAAGCACTTTACAAAGGAGTCAGCATCTTAGCCCCATTTTACAGATGGGGAAACTGAGGCACACAGCTGTGAAGTGAGTTGCCTGAGGGCACACAGCTGGCCAATAGCCAACCTGGGAATGGAGTCAGGAGACCTGGGTGTCTATCCACTTGGCCACATTGCATCACTGCTGGTAGGGCCATGCAGCATTCTGTGCATTCCAGCTTGAGGGCAGAATCTCCATTCAGTCATGTCCTAGCCCCGTGTGTAACACTGACAGACCCTGGTCGTCGGTGGGCGGGATCGAACCTGGGGCCTCTGGAGGCCAGTGTGTGAGCCTCTACTACCATATGGCCTTTAGCTAAGGCTGTAGAGCAGACTCATTAATCTCTCTCTCTAAGTGGTCTTGGTGCCACTAGATGGGACAGAACACCAAACCCAGGAGATGTGCGGGTTACAGATGCACCTCTGTCTCATTCCTGATCTCCTTTCTGACTCTCTCCTGGATCATGGGAGGTGAATAAGTGCCATGGGGCAGATTCTCCCCTGCAGAGTTTGAGAGATCTTGATGTCATAGAAAAGTTCACAGTGGGGTGTTACTTTGCCAGCACCCCAAAATACACCTCCCCACAGACACCTCAAGTACCAAGGATCAGTGTATCCTAAATTAATCAAACAGTACCATAGAATCCATGCTTGAATAATAAGAGTATAGCAGTAGGAATATACTGCCGACCACCTGACCAGGATGGTGACAGTGCTTGTGAAAAGCTCAGGGAGACTAGAGAGGCGACAAAAACAGAAAACCCAGTAGTAATGGGGGATTTCAACTATCCACATATTGACTGGGTACATGTTACCTCACGGGGGGATGCAGAGATAAAACTTCTAGACACCACTAATGACTGCTTCTTGGAGCAGCTAGTCCTGGAACAACAAGGGGAGAGGCAATTCTTGATTTAGTCCTAACAGGTTCACAGGATCTAGTCCAAGAGGTGAATATAGCTGAACCACTCAGTAATAGCAACCATAATGTAACTAAATTTAATATCCTTGTAGGGGTTAAAATACCAAAGAAGCCCACCACAGGAGCATTTAACTTCAAAAAGTTAAACGAGGAATCTAGTTAAATGGAAATTAAAAGGAATAGTCAAAAGAGTGAAATGCCTGCAACCTGCATGGAAATGCTTTAAAAACATCATAATAGGGACTCAAACTATATAAACCATCCTGGCTAAACAACAAACAGGTGGTTAGAGACAAAAAAGCATCCTTTAAAAATTGGAAATCAAATCCTACTGAGGAAAATAGAAACAAACTCTGGCTAGTCAAGTATAATTAGGCAGGCCAAAAAGAATTAAGAGCAACTAGCAAAAGACACAAAAACTAACAGCAAAAACTTTTTTAAGTACATCAGAAGCAGGAAGCCTGCCAAACAATCAGTGGGGCCCACTGGATGATAGAGGTGCTAAAGGAGCACTCAAGGAAGACAAGGCCCTTGCAGGGAAGCTAAGTGAATTCTTTGCATCGGACTTCACTGCAGAGGATGTGAGCCAGACCTGAGCCATTCTTTTTAAGTGACAAATCTGAGGAACTGTCCCAGATGGAGGTGTTAGTAGAGGTTTTAGAACAAACTGATAAATTAAGCAGTAACAGATCACCAGGGCTAGATGGAGTTCATCCATGAGTTCTGAAGGAACTCAGATATGAAATTGTAGAACTACTAACTGTGGTATGTAACCTATTGCTTAAATCAGCCTCTGTACCAAATAACTGGAGGATTGCTAATGTGACTGATTTTTTTTTAAAAGGCTCCAGAGGCGATCCCAGCAATTTCAGGCTGGTAAGCCTAACTTCAGTACCAGGCAAATTGTTTGAAACGATAGTAAAGAACAGAATCATCAGACACATAGATGAAACATGATATGTCGGGGAAGAGTCAACACCGCTTTTGTAAAGGGAACTCATGCCTCAACAAGCTATTAGAATTCTTTGAGGGGGTCAACAAATATGTGGACCAGGTCGTGATCCAGTGGATATAGTGTACTTTGATTTTCAGAAAGCCTTTGACAAGGTCCCTCACCAAAGGCTCTTAAGCAAAATAGGGAGTCATGGAATAAGAGGGAAGGTCCTCTCACAGATCAGTAACTGGTTAAAAGATAGGAAACAAAGGGTAGGAGTAAATGGTCAGTTTTCACAGTGGAGAGAAGTTAATAACAGGGTCCCCCAAGGATCTATACTGAGACCAGTGCTGCTCAATATATTCATAACTGATCTGGAAAAGGGGTAAACATTGAGCTGGCAAAGTCTGCAGATGATACAAAATTACTCAAGTCCAAGTTAAGTCCAAAGCAGACTGCAAAGAATTACAAAGGGATCTTACACAACTGGGTGACTTGGCAAGAAAATGGAAGATGAAATTCAGTGTTGATAAATGCAAACTAATGCACATTGGAAAACATCATCCCAACTATACATATAAAATGATGGGGTCTAAATTAGCTGTTACCACTCAAGAAAGAGATCTCGGAGTCATTGTGTATAGTTCTCTGAAAACTTCTGCTCAGTGTGCAGTCGTAGTCACAAAAGCTAACAATGTTAGGAACCATTAGGAAAGGGATAGATAATAAGACAGAAAATATCATATTGCCTGTATATAAATTCATGGTTCACCCACCTCTTGAATACTGCGTGCAGTTCTGACCAGCCCGTCTCAAAAAAGGTATATTAGAATTGGAAAAAAGTACAGAGAAAGGCAACAAAAATGATTATGGGTACGGAACAGTTTTCATCTGAGAGATTAAAGAGACTGGGACTATTCAACTTGGGAAAAACAGATGTTTAAGGAGGGATACGCTGGAGGTCTATAGAATTGTGAATGATGTGGAGGACGTGAATAAGTGTCATAGGCGCTGACTCGACGGGTGCTCTGAGGCTCAAGCACTCATGGAAAAAAAAATAGTGGGTGCTCAGCACCCATCAGGCACAGCTGTTTGTCAGCTGGGGGAAGGCAGAGAGCAGTAAGCGGTGAGTGGGTGGGGGCCTTGGAGGAGGGGTTGGAGCAGGGGTGTGAAGAGGCGGAGCGAGGGTGGGGCCTCAGGAAGGAGGCGGAGCAGGGGCAGGAAGAGGCAGAGTGAAGGCAGGGTCTTGGGGGAAGGGGTAGAGTGGGGACGGGGCCTTGGGGTGGAACTGGGGTGGAGCACCCCTGGGGAAAAATAAAAGTCAGTGCCTATAGAAAGTGTTATTTAGCCCTTCACATAACATAGGAACCAGGGGTCACCTAATGAAATAAACAGGCAGCAGGTTTAAAACAAACAAAAGGAAGTACTTCTTTACACAATGCATTGTCAACCTGTGGAACTCATTGCCAGGGATTGTAGTGACGGCCAAAAGTATAACAGGGTTTAAAAAAGAATGAGAGAAGTTCCTGGAGGATAGGTCCATCAATGGCTATTAGCCAGGATGGGCAGGGAAGCAACCCCATGCTCAGGATGTCCCTAAACCTCTAGCTGCCAGAAGCTGGGGCTGGACGACAGGGGACGGATCCCTTAATAGTTGCCCTGCTCTGTTCTCTATATGTGAAGCACCTGGCACCAGCCACTGTTGGAGGACAGGATACTAGGTAGATGGACCATTGGTCTGACCCAGAATGGACATTCTTACGTATGTTTCAGTTTTACCGATCCCAAGCACTTAAAAATCAAGACTAGCTTAAAAATCCTGAGATTTCTTTAAATAATAAAGGTTGGAATGTTTATCTTTGCCTTCTGGTTTCTGAGCCTTTAGGGTGCACTTGCTTCAGGTTTTTCAGCTTCTCTCTGCAAACAGGAGGGCTAGAAATTTATTTTAAAACAGAGAAAAGAAAGCTGAGATTTTCAAGTAATCACATGACTCCAGCAGCTGAAAAACTAGACGAGCGATAAAACTGTGAGACTCAGCTGTGTGCAACTGTTTTACATCATTGCTAGCAATCAGAATTCCCAGCTAAGGCGTGTTCGCTGGGCAGGGCAGTGCTGCTAGTCCCAACACCTGGGATTCTGGGAGCTCGGGCCCTGTCAAGGTGGGACTCTCAGTTCAGGAGGTGCAAGGGGAAATGGGTGTGCCGTAGTTCACTGAACTAGTTTCAACTTCTGCTGGCTAAGGAGCAGCACTGACGGGTTCCACAGGGAACGCTGCCCAACCATCCCAGGAGCAGGAAGCTTCCCTGGCAGGGCCTTCTTCCTCCCCTCACCGCACCTCTCAACTCACCATCTCTCCACTCCACTACTCTCTCGTGCTGCATTTCTTGTCCTGTCTCCTCTTCATTCCCATCTCTCCTCAGTGATGCAGGAGACAGAGAAGAACAGATGCCCTTGCTGTCCCAAAGCTTAGCTCCCCATATCAATGCTTGACCCTCTCCTGGCCTGAGTAACAGAGGTAGCAGCTGGAGAGGGCTTGCTCTTCCTGTGGGAAAGTTCCCTGGGAGAGAGAGAAAAGCCTGTTGGATGCCAGACTGTGTGAGAGTAGACGGGGAAGAGAGGGTGGGAATATGGCGCCCCCTGCCCTTTTCCCATGGCCCCAGTCTTAGCTGGCAGCCTGACTGGCATTGGGTTATCGTCTAAAACCTCATGACGCTGAGCTTGGAGTATTTAGAGAATAAAATGAAATAGCAGACCTCCCTTTTAGCTTGTAGACTGGGATGCAGGGTGGGTGGGTAGAAGGGTGTAATTACTTTCATTCTTTGTCCTTAGATGGCGTTTTTTTCATCCCAAAGCACTTTACAAAGCTATTATCCTTCCCATTTTATGGGTAGGGAAACTGAGGCACAGATGGGGTTGAATGTCTTGCCCCAGACCACACAGTGCGTTATTGGCAGACCCCAGAATAGAAAGCAAGTCTCTTGCTCTAATCACTGGGGAAGCTGATAAATCAGAGCTACAGTGGGCTCCATTTAAGGTTTAATCTAAAGTCTTACATAGCCTTATGGTCAAGATAAAATTGACAACTAATGGGATGCAGAGGGATATGTTCTCTGTAAGGATATTATTACAGTGTATCTTGGCCTTGTAGGTAGATGGATTGGGTAGGCCTTTTTCCTCGGAGAGTCACTGCAAGGTGGTAAAAAAGCCTGCAGGCCTAAACACCCACTATCAGAGAGTTGGATATTTTAGAGGAAGGTGGAAGCAGCCGGTCATTAGGGAGAGGCAGCCTGGCCAGATCCAGTAGCCCTTCTCTCATCTAGGGAGCTATGACTGAGATCTCCCTTACCAGGTCTGAATCATCAGATCCCAGGTTGAAGGATTATAGTCCCCAGCATGTGGACAGCAGGCAGAACCACAGATTAGTTGCCCTGATTTCTGGATTTTACTCAGTCCTTACAGTCCCTACATAGGGACCGAGTAAACACTGGGTGAGGACTTCAGCAGCTGGCTGATGGTGAAGTGAGCTCCCTTTGGAAGCAGCAGTCATCACCACCTACCGAGGTATTAAATGTTGTATGACAAGTGTCAAGTAGATCTTCCCCACCCCCTCCTTTGCCCAGGCAGAGCAGAAGAGGAGGAGGAGAAGTTGCTACTATCCTGAAGGGAAGGGGATAAGGAGAAGTACTTGGCTAGTGGTTTTGCTGCAGCTGCTCCCCTTAGGAGTGAATAATTTATGGCCTTCCAGCAGCCCTCCTGCCATTGCCCCTTGCAGGAGGTGAGACATCCTGCCACTGCTGGGAGGGAGAAGGGTCTCTTTTGCCGGGCAGGCCTTAAAATGCCCTAGAAACTCTGTTTATGGTAAGCCTGTGGAGGAAGACACCCGCACAGAGCTGTAACTAGGCATTTTTAGCACCCAGGACGAGCAGAGGTGATGTGTGTGTGTGTGGGGGGAACACAGTGTTACATGGCCCCCTAGATTTTTTTGGTTGCATGCACACACACACACCCCAACGCCGACAGGCTGGGTGGCGCACTGAAGTGAGTCAGGGGATGCAGGTGGTACTCCCTCCCCCAACCCCACCTGGCATCACCGCTCATCCCCCAGCATTACTGCTCACACCCCCTGAACATTGCTCTGCACCCCACCTCCCAGGGAGCACACCCCACAGTCTGAAAACCTCTGTGGGGCATAGGGTGACCAGATGTCCCGATTTTATAGGGACAGTCCTGATTTTTGGGTCTTTTTCTCACATAGGTACCTATTACCCCCCACCCCCTGTCCTGATTTTTGACACTTGCTATCTAGTCAGCCTAGTGGGGCAGTCACATACTCCCCCCAAAAAAACTTTAAATTATACCCCCCCCCCATCAACTGTTATATGCCATCAGTGGGGGCAAGCAAGCATGTTTTCCCACCACAACCACCTTTTTCTTCCAATCCCCATTTTTCCATCCTGCAATTTATGCCATGGATGGCTGCCCCGCTTGCCCCAGTTACAGCCCTACACCCAGACGTCTCTCTGAGGCACATATTGTATCCTACTGTGTCCTCTGTGCTGCATCCCCAGGCTATGCTGTGGGTGTCACTCTATGGAATGTTTGGAAGAGTGGACTCACCCCTAGCACCCTAGTTTTGGGCATGGCCTAGCACCCCTGCCAAGAACCTCTCTGGCTCTGCAGTGGTCTTCCTTCCGGCCAAGTTATGCTACTTCCCGCCCCCCCTACAGGGCAGGCAAAGAGTCCAATTAACTCAAATGTCACTCTTCACCCCTACCCAGGGGTATTCTGCCAGACTCTTCACCCCTTTCTGGCCTCTACAGGCCTGTCCTCCCACTCACATGCAGAGCAATGCCTCCCAGATCCAACTCAACAGTCCTTCTCCCCTTGGCCTCAGGTGTTGCCACACCACCTTTTCCAGTGGACCAGTAGTGAATGGAGCCCAGGCACTTCCTCTCCTCTGGGTTCCAGTCCAGGGACCCCATAGCAAGCAGTAAAGGTCTGCTACCTCGGATGCCTCCCTGGACTTCTTCCTACATTGTTCTTCCTTTAGACCCTTTCCCACAGCCTGCCCCATCCCTAGGCTTACTGTATAGCTGCCTCTCTCCCAGCCCTTCCGCCACACCCTAGCAAAAAGCTGACCAGCTCTTCCCTTCTCACTCTACAGCCCCCTTCTCCTCAGGGCTTCCTTCCTTTATGAGTACTACCCAGTTCTTCCCGCAGCTGGGCTTCATCTTCAGTTAGGCCTGGTCCACTCTCCAGATGCAACCAGATACTCTAGGTGCTCTCTGTCTCCCGTTAACTCTTGCGTTGCCCATGTGGGTACATGCCCCATCACAGAGTGTGATAGTGCTGGGTTGTGTGTGTCTGCATGTCCATGTCTTGTAGAGTACGTGTGGAGGTAAATGGGTGTGAGGCGTGTGAGACTGCCTGACTGTGGGACTGGATATGTATTGGGAGATGGTGTGGCAAGAGGCTCTTCTCCTGTCATGATTGCACTGAGATCTCCAGAGACAAGGCCACGCTGGAGAGGACATGGCACAGATAACCAGTCAACTGCATTTAATTTTAAAGCAAGGGCTGCTGTCTGAGATGCACTTGAAGTAGACAAACTACGGGGAGATGCTACTGTGTGGAAGAGGCAATGGGGCTGGGGTGGAGACTGAGAAGGACATTTCCGACACTCATGGCCTGTGTTGCCCCTGAGAGTAAGTGGATCATCCAGGTCCAAAGAGCATTTGCAGACTGCTTCCCCAGGCCAATGGAGCTGCTGGCAGTAGTGGTGATTTTCTGGAACCTGGCCCAATACCTTGCTGAGAGTGTCCTTTTTCTTTGTGGTGGAGACAGCAGCCACACAGTGTGGTACAACGGCGCCTCCTGGAGGGGAATCTGAACAAGCTGCGGGGGGAGAGCAGGGAATATACCACATGGGTTCAATCCCCACTGGTGAAGGACAAGGATGACAGGGCAGAAAAGAAAGAGAACGACAGAAGGAAAGAGACTGTGTCCCTGCTCATACACTGCAAGGTAAGGACCTCTGCAAGTATACAGTGCCACTTTTATACACTCACTGATATTAGTGATAGAAAATACTCACTGGGTCCCATCTGCTCCACTCCCAGGGAGCCAATACCAGAGTGGTAGCTACGAGCTGTTCTCTCGTGCTTTTGTCCAGTCTCATTTCAAATGACCCAAGCAGTGGAGGTGCTACTTTTCTGTTCTCCCTCCAGTTCTGCCATTCTTCATCCCTTTTTCTGTGTCTCTCTGTCTCCTAGCGATTGCCAGACTGGATCAGCCCCAGAGTCAATTCAGTCCAGGATCTTCTCTCTGACAGTGGCCAGATTTCTTTCTTTCTTTCTTTCTTTCGTATGCTCGTCAGAACAGCTATGTGTTCCCTGCTTGAATTTGAATCTACTTTATTTTGGTTTCTCCCATGGAGCAGGAAGCTCACCTACTGCTGTATTTTGACTAATGTATGTGAGCAATTAGTAAGGATTCAGAAGATTTCTTCATTCAGTTGAACCCACAAACATTAAACAGCTCCACGGAGGTGGTATTACTTTAGCTTCTGTAGTGCCTTTCTTCTTAAATTGTTCCATATAAGAAGGTCATCCTGAAGATAGCACCCCCCAGCATCCCCTTGCAAGCTCTGAAGCAAGTCCAAAGGGTGTCCACGTATGTCTGCCGCACGACCATTCAACTGTGTCAAACACTATGTGATTAAAGGTATTGGATAGCACACAGATGATAGATCCAGTTTTTGGTAAGTTTTAGGTGACTAGTATATGAAAATCCACTTTAAAGCTACATTTAAGTTTCAGTGGCTAGCTTTAAATCCCTTAGTATGCTTGTATTCAAAGACAAGACTTTTGGTAAAATGTGCATATCTTTGCACTTCCAGTTAGCACAATCAGGTACCACAGTTGTATACAAATGTACACACCATCTTCTGGAAAGTTTAGACCCAAGTATCTCAGGCCCACGTAACTAATTATTTGTCTGTTTTGTTTTCAGGCTATTGCTGTTAGAGATACTCAGCCTTATCTACGCTGGGTTTTAGCAACTGGAGTAGCTATGCTGCCATAAATGCAATAGAGCAAACTGTGACTTGCACTGGTATAAAGTCATGGCTTGAGCTGTTGGACTATATATGGGTAGCTAAACTGCTTGCTAAAGCCCCAAGTTAGTCAAGGCCTCAATTTGGTGAATAAAGGGGTTTGATTATTTTAACATCATAGAGTCTGTGTATTTCCATAGAGAATGATAGTGGAATTTTTTTGATCTTATGCTGGACAGGTGTCAGGAAGGGAAATCCAGCCATAGCAACACGTAATGGGGTCTTTTACCAACCTTGGTGTCAGACCCTGCCATTGCCTCAGTTTCCCTTCTTGGGCTTCCCAAGGACTGCACCCAGGCGTTCATGCAAGTTAAATAACACCCTTTCTTGGGGTCTGGATTATTAAAACAGCATCTCAGTTCAAACATCACTTTGGTTTAAATGGAGTCTGTCCCAGCTCCACAGTTTCTTCAGCGACTTGTTGGGCTCAACAGTGCTTTCCCAAAACTCTATCCCTAACCCTGGGCATAGGCACCCCTTCCTTGCAGGTCTCCTTTCCCCTCTCAACTCCCTTGTATCTGCCTTAAAGCCCAACACCTGGGGGAAGGCATCTGATAAGGTACAGATGAGGCTGAGTCCTTTAAGGGCCAGGCCATCCTGTGAGGGGCAGTCTGAATTT
This sequence comes from Malaclemys terrapin pileata, assembly GCF_027887155.1. NCBI lineage: Eukaryota > Metazoa > Chordata > Testudines > Emydidae > Malaclemys > Malaclemys terrapin. The sequence goes on from NC_071505.1 coordinate 134,645,694, forward strand.
CCATGAAAACCCCAGAGAATCTGTAACCCCTGCACATCAATGACTCTGAAGTGCTGAAGACTGTTGTAGTCAGGCCTGTTTTGTTCTACTTACTGGTAGTCAAGTATTATTCATAGAGTTTTCTGGTGTTCCCACCTTAAGATAGGAACTCCTCAAGAGGAAATGTACACGTTTCCTTTGGTCCTGCAACTTTTCTAATTCACTTCAGGGATAAAAACATGTGCATGGAAACAGTTGTTGTAGCTTTAGAGGGAGTCACCAGAAGGCTGCAGGTTCTATGTAAGTAGTAAGGTCTGGGAAAAATACTTATTGCCAGCTGTGATTTTGTTCTTAAGAAATTCTGTCTGTGAGAAACTCATTCTTCAGCTCAGAGCTGCTCTTTATAGGTTAGACCCGAGCAAGGAAACAGAATATTATGTGGTGGTGACGTGTGTCCCCATAATGTCACTGGGCTGCAGTACTTGGCATATACTTGGAAATAAAGCTGACTGCAGCTAGTCAATGGTAATTACTAGGTGAGGATCCTCACTCTACCATTATTTTCACTCTAAGGCAACTGAATTGCTTTTAGGGCCTTGGTTGGTTCCCGAGATCGCAGACAGTGTCCAATCCACATAGTTTCTGCTGCAGAGTCATTGTGGCTTCTGTTTATTTGATTTATGCGAGTTCTTCATACAGTTCTATAGCAAAGTGCCCCTTTTTCATCACACCGTTTGCCAGCTGCAGTTTTTGCAAAGCATTTTGGAAAGTCAGTCATGTGACTGACATCTGCACACCAAAAGCAAGATGTTATTTTTGTACCAGGGCTTGTGTATTGTTCATTTGGAAACAGACGCTGAAGGAGCCCACAGTGTGAGGCTGTTTTTCCTCTATGCTGAGCTTGTGATGCAGCCACAAGACAGAGCTCAGTTGATGGAAGCCGCTGGCTGGCTTTGAAACTGACATGATTTCTGCAAAAATAGCTGTTTGTAAATGATTGATTCTTAAAAAGTCCCTCCCCTCCTGGAAATTTGGTTAATAAACACTGAATAAATAATAATGGCATCTGATAGCTGCAGATTTAAAGTTTTGTAGTAATTCTGAATAGGGTTGCCAACTTTGTAATCACAGAAAACCGAACACCCTTGCCCTGCTCCCTGCCCCTTCTCTGAGGCCCCAGCCCCACTCACTCCATCCCCTCTCCCTCCATCGCTCGCTGTCCCCCACCCTCACTCACTCATTTTCACCAGGCTGGGGCAGGGGGTTGGGAGGGGGTGAGGGCTCCGGTTGGGGGTGCGGACACTGGGGTGGGGCTGGGGATGAGGGGTTTGGGGTGCAGGAGGGGGCTTAAGGCTGGGGCAGGGGATTGGGATGCAGGCTCCAGGCGGCACTCACCTCAGGTGGCTCCCACAAATGCCTGGCATGTCCCTCCAGCTCCTAGGTGGAGGGGTCAGGGGGCTTTGTGCATCACCTCTGCCGGCAGGCGCCACCCCCGCAGCTTCCATTGGCTGCAGTTCCCGGTCAATGGGCGCTGCGGAGCTAGCGCTCAGGGCAGGGCAGCCTACGGAGCCCCCATGGCCGTCCGTTTGCCTAGGAGCCGTAAGGACATGCCCGCTGCTTCCCGGGAGCTGCATGGAGCCAGGTAGGGAGCCTGCCAGCCTGTGTCAACCAGACTTTTAATGGCCCGGTCAACAGTGCTGACTGGAGCCGCCAGAGTCTCTTTTTGACCAGGTGTTCTAAACGTAAGCAGGGGAATGGTCCCGCTATTGTGGGGAACTTTCCTGGCTTCTGCACTACCCCGGTGAAGTGGGCTAGCGAAAGGATCTGATTCCTCGCTCCCACTTCCTTTACCCAGAGGCCTCCCTGCCCTTGAGGGCTCCCCTTCCACTCTCCTGTCTGGCAGAGTCCTTGTAAACCCCGACAAGGCTGGGCCCAGGATTTCTGGGGGGCTCGACCCCCAACCCTGCTGTGGTCACCCAGGACAGGGGCTAGGGTGTCCCCACTCTGGGGTACTCTCTTTGCACTGGGCACCTCCCTGACCCACTGATCATTTCATACAATGTAAAGCAAATACGCGTTGTTTAATTAACAATTAATTTTAAAAAAGAATAAGGAAAAATGGGAAAGGTTGAAGGAAAACACATCACCCCGCTCTGTGGCAGGGAACATCACAAACAGTGTCTCTGGAATGTCAGGGCCGTTCACAGTCTGCTCCTTGTAGGTCCCAGGCTCCTTCTCAGGCCCTGGCTGTGCTGCAGAGACGCCGCGGGTTTGACACTTGCTCTGGCGGTGGCCACATGCTCTCAGGCTCTAGGCGGCAGGACCCTTTTTCCCAGTGTCGCCCCCGCCCTGACAGGGTTACGATCCCCCTCCAAGTCTGGCCTGCAGAGCCTCTTGGCTGAGGTGTCTCCCTGTGCTGGGCCCACTGCCCAGGGTCCCCCTCCTCTCCCCAGCTGCTCACCGCACCCAGCTCCAGACTGCTCCAGCTCCAGCCCCAGCTCCACTCTGCCTCAGCACCACTGCTGCTGCTGCTGCTCTGCCTCCAGCTCCCTGGGCTGCTTCTCTGGCCTCTCTGGCTCTGGTTGCTGCAGCTCTGCCCCCAGGACAGGTCGGCTCTCTCTGGGCTGTGCTCTGGCTTTGGGGCTGCAGCTCTGCTCCCAGCAGCTTAGCTCAGGCCCCTGCTCTCTCCTTAGCTCGGCCCCACTCTGTCTGACCCAGGCAATTCCAGTTCACACAGAGGACAGGACCCCCCTGGCCTCCTGACTCTCTGATTAGCCTGCCCGCCCTGTCAATCAGGCTGATCTGGAGAATTGGCCTCTCCCCATTGTTCCTGGGGACTGTCAGTCTCAGGCTCCTGATTTCCCATCGACCCCTCCCCTTTCAGTGCTGGGAGCTAGCAACCAAAACACCCCCACTGAGTGTTAGTAAGGGGGCAACAATCTCCTTACATAAATAACTATGAGGAAGGGCTCGAAACCCAGGTCTGCTTGTAGTCATCACCTGCTCTTTCACCCAGACTGTGTTATCAATAGGGGTTCCTCTAGGGCAGGAATTATCCTCTGGTTTATAATGAGTTCATGAGACAGTTAGGAAACAGTCCAGTCCTTAGAAACATCACTGATCTGGTGGACATTAGTGAATAGTTAACTTTCTAAGCAACTGCTCTAAAACAAAACCATACCGTGTGTAATGGCAAAAGCTCACTCCTTCCTGGAGTTTGATTTTATTAATAAAGCAATTAATCATAACATTACATAAAGTGCAGCTCAAGCCTCTTTCAGAGGCTTGGCTGCTCCTAGGGTTCCTCTTTCAGGATGGCTCAGCCCACACCCTAGATCCTCTGTTCCTAGAAAGCCACTCCCATTTCCCTTTTATCTTGGATGGAGAAATGAGCTATCTGCCTCAGTTAGTCAGCAGAACCCATTTAACCCTTTCCCAGCAACATCAACACCTATTAATGGGATGGAATGTTTCAGCCAAATGCTGCCAGCCTGTTGCAATCTTCACAGTCATTGGTCTTTATTGTAGTATACATGACACATCATAAGGATAGCATTGTGCACCCTACTAGCCAGTCAGGAGGCAGGATTCAGCACCATCTCCCCTGTGCCACAGTTTGGTATAATATATGTGAAGGCAGATGCCTTTAGAACACACTTTTTCACCTCCTGCTTTATCCCATTTCCTTCCTTAACATAAGGTTCCCCCCCCATCCTGGGAGGGGGAGGGAGTGCCAGTGTTTCATGTACACCCCATTCAGTGAGCATTCTGTGGCTGAGACAGCTTTTCAGTGTTCTAAAGGCAAAAAGAGAGAAATTTAGATGTGGTGGGGTCAGAACTTGGCCTTTTGGGTACAGTCCAGTTCTGTGAGTGTTCACAGCAGGGACAGATGGTTGGCTCTTCCCATTTCAGTGTTGTCCTCTTTCCAGCTGCCTTAAGTTTAGGGCACTAGTTTTTGCCATAGGCAGATATTGCCATGACCTGAGGGGGGCTGTGGGAGATGGAATGAGCAAATTGGAGAGTGGGCTCCTCTACCGGGCACAAGATACAGCCCATTCTGATGCTTAACCTCAGTGGGTTGGGAGGTCTGGGACCTGTGTGAACTAACTGTCAGCAGTAGCTTCTAGGGAAGCAGCCATGTCAGCCTGCAGGAGGGCTTTTAGCTTCATTCTGTGAGGTTTTAACATCCTACTCCATGTACCCATGTCCATTGTGTACAAAGAGGCAGGAGGTGAGCATGAATGGAGTACAGCTGAGTGGGTCTGTGCTCTGAATAGGCAGCAGCTTGGCTGGGTCTCTCAGTCCTTTCATGCATGAAATTCATCACAAGGAGAGAACAGGCCTGGCTGCTCGGCAGCATGAGATAGGGCTGCTCATTTGCACAGGAGCTGGGATAAGAGGGATACTTCTGTGCTAGCGTGTACTGAAAGCACTGGTTGCTAGACTTGGTGCTTTGAGCCACTTCTGGGGCTGGTTTCTCTGCCTTGTTTTATATTCCAGGCATGTTGCTGCTGGGCTTGGGCTATAGAGCTTTATGTTCTCCATTCAGCACCTTCCAAACCCATTCCCTCGCAGGACACCAGTGTTTTCCTGACTAACAGCCAAATGACTGCTTAGCACAAGGCATGTGTAAACGGGATAAGCATCATGCTGGGAGTCAGGAGCCCCTGAGATCTAGCTTGGCACTGACACCCTCTATGACCTGGGTCCAGTCACTTAATCTACCTGCCTCACTGGGGCGTTGTGAGGAATAGTTAATATTTATGAAGTGCTGAGTGTTATGATTAATTAGCTAATATTTTGTAAGTCATCCTGAAGTGAAAAGTGCTATGTAAGGACTGCGTGTGTTTATTATTGTAACTGGAGATTATAGTGGATAACGTGCCAGATTTAAGCCTTTGTAACTGAAACTCCCTGGACTGATTTACTTCAAACATACCTGGATGTTTAGAAGGGGAGCTATTCATCAAGATAGGTTGGAGGGTTCCAGTTTCAGTAGTTCTGGTCTTCTCTGTGCACACATTGTTTTGAGTCCATCACTAATACTTTTAAGTCTCTGAGGTACTGACTGCTGTTTATTTTATTACCCCATTTTAGATGCTTGTATTTTTCCCTCACAGCCTCACTATTTTCTCCTCTCTCTCTCTGACAACTCACTGACCATTTGTTTTCAAAATGAAATCTCATATTGGAGTTAGCCCTCCGGGAGGATTAGTCTCTATAACAAGCTTGGAAAGAGTTGGTTTAGAAATCTGGAGTCTGGTGGTACCTTAAAGACTAACAGATTTATTTGGATATAAACTTTCGTGGGTAAAAACCCACTTTTTATGCATCTGAAGAAGTGGGGTTTTTACCCACGAAAGCTTATGCTCAAATAAATCTGTTAGTCTTTAAGGTGCCACCAGATCCTCATTGTTTTTGTGGATACAGACTAACACGGCTACCCCTCTGATTTTTAGAAATCGGGAAATAATGAACACTCCCTTTCATTAACCCTTTTCTCTCCATTAGCTCCCGTGGCACAGATTCTAATGAACAGTAGATCTCTACCAGTGTTGTACTCAGGGTTAGACTGGGCAATGCTGCACTGGAGATAGTACAGAGCTGTCCCCACCCTAAAGGGAGCTCTGGGAGGATTGCTGTTGTCTCCAGCTGGCCCACAGCCAGGGCCGGCTCTAGGCACCAGCTAAGGAAGCAGGTGCCTGGGGCAGCAAATCTGAAGGGGCAGCACTCCGATTTTTCTTTTCTTTTTTTTCTTCTTCGGCGGCAGTTCGGTGGCAGCTTCTTCTTTCTTCTCCAGCGGCAGTTCGGCGGCAACTTTTTCATTTCTTCTTCTTCGGCGGCACTGCTGCGGCCGCTTTTTTATTTTCCTTTGCTTTGCCGGTTGGGGCGGCAAAAAAGGTAGAGCCGGCCCTGCCCACAGCACTAGCTCACACAGTGAACTAAAGAAAATTAACATGCAGGCGAAATATATGGGAAATTTTCATGACAGCAAGATGTGTTGGTCTATAGAAGAGTCTTCCTAAGGGAAAGGGGGAAATTTCATCACTTGGCTCATTTAAAATGAGTCCTGGACAAGGCCTTGGATACAGGCCTGCACTGGCTGGGGGCAAGATGGATAGACTGGATGGAGCTAATACATCTTTTCCTTCACTATGTTCTGTGATTCTGTCCCATCTTTCTCTGATCATGTTCCCTACTGATTCCAGTGTCAATCCACACAGCTCCTGGCAGCCCTGGGTTTTACAGTCCCCTCCCAAGTACTGAGAACTGCTACTGCCTCAACATTAGAAAGCAATGCCACAAAGGGCTGTGGGGAGGAGTGAGCAGGAGACAAATGGTGACTGCTCCCCTGTGCTCCCTGGCTGAGTGCAGAGGGGAGAGGAGGTAAAATAGGAAAGGAGTCTGTCCCCTTCTAATTCCTGAATGCTGCAGTGGTTCCAGGGCAGGGCAGTCCGTCTCTTCCCTTTGACCCTGTCCTGGTACTCACAGGAACTAGAGCTGGAGGGAAAAGAGAGAATCTGCTCCAGGGGGATAGCAAACAAGAGTACAGTTTGTGGCAGGAGAATGCAAGACAATGTGGCTGGGGGCTCAGTGGGTAGGCAGAAGAGAGAGTGAAACAAGGGATGATGCTACAGTGAGATGGAAGCAGACCCATCATCCTTCCCTAAAGATGTCAGAAAGGGAGAGGGGGGGCAGGTTACTGGGCTTCCTGTAAGAAGTCAAATAGAGGAAGATGCTGGTGGGGCAGGGTTCACAGAGTCTTGCTGGGGCCTCCATGGGTTCCCAAGAGCACCCCAACTTGTGGATCCTCATCTGAACCCCAAACCTTCTAATGTCCTTTTGTCACTAGTTTTTAGGGATTTTCACACTATTGCCAGGGGTTCTGTGTAGGGTTTGTGTCAGTTTAAGCCTGTATTAACCTGCCTTTATGTTTCTTCTAGTGCCAAGGTCAGGTATTGAGAGCTGCTGTTAACACTGGCTGCCAGCAAAACCTCATCTCCATGAGCTGTCTGAAACGGCTGGGGTAAGAGCCTGGGGCAGAAGAGATTGGGGGTAGGATAGAAAACAAGGAATTGGGCATTAAAAACTGTGCTCACTCTGAATCTGAAATTACCACTTGCACTCATACCCCAACTCCCATTCACATCGGGAACTCCTGCATTCACACCCGACTGCTTAGGGTGTGGGGAGCCCAGGGCTGGAATAATGGGGGGGGGGCCTGCAGGACAGGACTGAGGGGCATTGGCAGAGCTGTGTGGGGAGCCCAGGGCTGGAATAGCAGTGGGGCTGCAGGGCAGGACTGAGGGGCATTGGCAGAGCTGTGTGGGGAGCCCAGGGCTGGAATAGCAGGGGGGCTGCAGGGCAAGACTGAGGGGCATTGGCTGGGCTGTGTGGGGAGCCCAGGGCTGGAATAGCAGGGGGGCTGCAGGGCAAGACTGAGGGGCATTGGCAGAACTGTGTGGGGAGCCCAGGGCTGGAATAGCAGGGGGGCTGCAGGGCAAGACTGAGGGGCATTGGCAGAACTGTGTGGGGAGCCCAGGGCTGGAATAGCAGGGGGGCTGCAGGGCAAGACTGAGGGGCATTGGCAGAGCTGTGTGGGGAGCCCAGCACTGGAATAGCAGGGGGGCTGCAGGGCAAGACTGAGGGGCATTGGCAGAACTGTGTGGGGAGCCCAGGGCTGGAATAGCAGGGGGGCTGCAGGGCAGGACTGAGGGGTATTGGCAGAGGAGTAACAATTTGGTTGTGGATACTGTATATCCCAAGATGACCAGCTGATGCTTTGCATCTGCTCAGGGGAACCCAGCCCCATAGTGTCTGTGGGTTACCCCTGGAGAATCTGGCTCCTGACATCCCCATTATATGAGTGAGATCCCCTCTCTTTTGCAAGCCAGTTCCAAAGAGACTGTGAAGTGCCCCTAACTAGTTGGAGCATCTATTGTTCTTTTGCCCATGCTCATTTCAGGCAGTAACATCCGTTGTGTCTCACAGGCTGGAGGAAGTGTCCGATGCTGGCAATGGGGATCTTTCCCTTCCTGTCCCTAGTGTCATTGGCCAGGTGGAGTGTGTGGAGGTGCAGCTTGGCCAGGAGACGGTGGTGTGCTCAGCGCTGGTTGTGGGTGAGCCCAGCAGAGCTTCCTCCCCCTTCCCAGATCTCTTCTTCCTTCTTGCCGAGCACACCTAAATGGATCATCTAGGAGCAGGGGTGGAGGGGAAGGTGACATGGCCCATGGGGCTGGGCCAAGGCACAGTCCCGTGTACAATGCAGAGGCTTTGATCTTGCTGTGTCCCCCTCCACAAGGAGATGCTGGCAAATGGGGGCACTGGCTGAAGGGCAGTGGAGATGATGCAGCCCCATTGTGGGCCATTTCGCTTTGTCTCCTAAAAATGCCCAGACTGATTAGTTTGTCCTGCTCCATGTACAATTCCCAGGGGGCAGGGAAGACTGAAAGAGAGCACGTGTGTTACTGCCTCCAACTGGATGGAATGTGTCTGGAGATCTGTTCCTCCTAGGGTCCATGGATGTCTCTGTATCATTGTCCTCGGCTGCAGAAATGTATTGTAGAGGAGTCTGGGAGCCCCCGCCAGTGTCCAGAGGCAGAATCTTGTTGGGAGGGGCCATGGGGAATGAAGCCCATTTAATAGGCATTGGAGGGGGTGGCAGGGAGGTTGCATTTTTTCCAGGCATGTGAATCTCTGCATACAACAAAAATAAGAGATTGATTCTTCTTTCCGTCCCTTCTCCCCCATTTTATTTGTCTTCTCATTCATCCCTGATTTTTCTCCCATTGCCTCTCTCTGTCCCGTTCTCCTCAGCCTGCTGATTTACTCCCAGTGCCCTTCCTCTTCATGCTCCTCTGTTGTCTCTTGCCCTCCTCACTGTACTCCTGCCACACCCATTCCTCCATCTTTTCTGGTTTCTCTCCCTCTCCTGACCCCAGCTCACTTTATTCTCGTCCCCTTCTCCTCTCTGGTTCTCCTCACCCTTGGTTCTGTCTCCTCTCTGCGCGGGAGAGTTGGACTGCTCCTCTGGCCTCTCTGATGGCTGGTTGTCTATAGGAGCATAGACAGGTAGAGTAGCACTTAACCCCTGCAGGCTGCAGCTGTGGCAAGGATGACGTTCAGGCGTCTGGGAAGATGGAGTGGCCACACTCTGCTGTGCCTAGCATGCTGACCCTATACGTGCCAGAGGTTTGATAACTTATAGCAAGTTCCAGCCATGGGTATAAGGCAGTCACTCAGGTGCTGCGTAAGGGAGACTGTCAGAAAACACCTATGCCTGAGCCTGACCCACTTCCTCTCTGTTTCCCCAGATGATGAAATGCTGGAGTTCTGTTTCGGCCTCCAGACTCTGCTGACTCTCAAGGTAAGGAATGGGTTTCCTCTCATCGCATCTGAACATAATGTAGGTGTGGTGGCACGTCTCAATGAGACCCCAAGCTGGGGCTGCAGGAAGCATGTGATGCTGATGGTTAAACTTGCCAGGGTGTTGGCCACCCTGCTTTCTGATCTCTGACTGCAGCATGCTCTTAGCTGGCATGAGTATTGAACCCCTTTCCTGTCATTTTAAAACCTTATTGGATCAGGCAGTGGCTAGAGCCCTGTGCAGCCCCATGGCAGAGATCTACAGTTTCTCCCTCTCCTGATGGGAGAAACTGTAGAGCCGGGGAAACGCTCTGCTAGGGGACATGGTGGGAAGAGATTTCATCTCTCAAAAGTAACCCCTTCCTGAGAGCATCTTTGCTGGAGCTTGAAGAATCCCTTCCAGTCTCCATCATGCAGGAGGATGGACCTATCCATGCACGGAGTGCTTAGACTTGGAATTGTTCTGTGGAGGGGGACTCAGCTGGGAAATCTCTCTCAAGGGTTTTGCCTTCCCCCAGAGTAGGGCCCAGAACCCAGGAGCAGAGAGCATCTATGCCTGCCGTTCCCTTCTGGTGGATGCTGATCACTAAATGACCCAGAATCACAGCCTGTGATTTAGATCCTAACACAGCTTGAAAAGAAAGCCCCCTGTCTCGATTTGCTGGCAAGCTCTCTCCAGCATGAACCATTAAACACCTACATACACAGCCTTCCTTACTGAAAACATCAGAGAAATGCTCCATAGGAGAAGGAATGCTTTCTGGGCTGGGAGAGCCCCTGTCCTGCAGGCAGAACAGAGAGAACTACAGAAGGAGAAGCCAGGAGTGAGGGGAAGCAGAAAGAAGCCCAAATGATAACCATGCTAAGGCCTGAGAAGGCCTTGTAGATTGGCAAGGAGGAGGCAGCAAAGATAGAGGAGGCAGGTAAATGGGGGTGACCATTCCAATGGGGGGGAGAAGATGGGGCTGGGAAGAGGCAGGAATGGGAGTGTAGAAATTGAGTGGGAAAGTGGAGGATGGAAGCAGGGCGCAATGGGGGAAGGGAAAGCAATGGGGAAGGGCACTGAGTGTCACTCAATGAGTGGGATGGTGTTAGGCTGAGAGCTGAATGGCTCCGTGAACTGGAGGGAGGGGAAGAGACAGAACCAGGTGCACAGGGTGGGGTAGACAGAGGTAAAACTGTCAGTGTAACCCTGTGGCCATAAGATGAGAGAGGAACCCTGTGGTGGAGTCGAGGAATGAAGGCAGGGGGCTAAGAGCAGAGGATGATTTGGAAGCTAGGTGGCCAGGTTGGAGTTGGATTCAAAACCAATGGAAAGTGATGGAGGGGAGCATGATGTCCTTGGCCCCCCTAAGAAGGGCCATGTATGCAATGTGCGAATAAGGCGGCTGTGCTGAACAAGGTGAGAGACGGTCACCTGAGCAGGGCCTTGCTGGGGAGCGGGAGGAAGCGAGGGTGAGGGATGGGAAGGAGCAATGGAGGTGTATTCAGAAGAAGAGGTGCAGGTGTGTTGGGGGATGGAAGGAAAAGAAGGCCGAGGGTAGGGAGCTTCTTTAGGAAGAGCAGCTGTGAATTTGATGGGAGTGTGCTCTCCAAAATCTGGCTTGGTGAGAGGGAGGGAAGAGGGGGGTGTTGATTATTAGATGGGCTCCTGCTTCTCCGTGGTAATAGACACCATACAGCCCACGTACCCTGCTGATGCCTTGTGACTGATATGTACTATGGGTAACCAGTTCTCGTCTGCTCCCATTAGTGCTGCATCGACTTGGAGGAAGGAGTCCTGCGGCTGAAAGCCCTGAGTGAAGAGCTGCCTTTCTTACATGCCTCTGACGAGCATGGGCAGTGATGGGCCGGCTCCCCATGTCCACAGGGAGGAGACTCTATGGCTTACCAGGGAAAGCTGCAGCTGGGGCTGACACACCTGGCCCTTGCTGAGTCCTGCGCTGAGGCTTCCATGGGGGAGTGAGGAGGTAAACGGGAGCCAGGTGCTGTCCCGCTGTTGATGCAAGCTGGCCTCTTGTATGGAGAGTTCTTCCTCCCTGCAATGGACCCTCCTGCTTGTCCCCATGTGCTGAGTGGATATTTGTTCTCATTTCTCTCTGTGTCCCCGTTCTCTCTCTGGTCTCTGCTTCTGCCCTTTTAGTGACTTCTTTTTACACTGCCATGTATTGATAACATAGGAAGTGTCACTGCGAGCAGTCTCCAGGGGTTCTGCCTGCAGAGAGATGGTGGCTTCTTCTAAAGCCTCTGAAGATTGTTTTAAAAGTTTCCCTTCCCTTTTGGCCGCAGATCTACCTGGACAGGAGGGGCCCCTCTTTCCCATGCTGCATGGGAAGGGCCCTGTGGCCAATCCTCCCTGTCCTCTGGAGAGCTGGATTTCATTACCCTGCACTGGCTCAGAGCAGACTGGAAGGATTTTACTGGAAGCAGCTTAAATTGCAGTCACTGCATTTTGAGAGTTTTCATTCAAAGCAGGAAGACTTCTAGGAAATGCTGAGCTGAAACACCCTGGGAGCGTTGAGCATACATAGGCGCCAGGCCTGGCCAGCCAGCATTAGCTACTAGACTCTGTATTGTATGAGCTCAAGTGCTAGTCTCTCCCCCTGTTAACCGTAGTAACTGGGCTGACACCCCTGCCAGCCATGAGCTCCCGTCACCAGATTTACACACCCATCAACTCTGCTTCTTCACTCTGAGCTCCAGGGATTCAACTTAGATACCACATGAACTCCAGGCCTACACCTGCCATCAGCTCTCCTCCTGGTCCCTGGCGATTCAACACAGAGACACCATCAACTTCAACCACTGGACTTCCACACCCCATTGACTACGTCTCCTGCATGAAAGCAAAGAACCTGACTCATTCCCAGTATTGGCTCAGGTCACAGAGTTACGAACTCATCTGGGATGGACAGGACCTCTGGTGGGTCACTTAGTCATTTCTTCTTCATACAGGCAGGCCTGATTTCATTACCCTAAAAGCATCGCTGATAGATGAGTATGTAGTCTCAAGGGACAGACACACCGCCACCATTCTGGGCAGCTTGCGCCATTCCCAAATGGGTGTATTGGTTAATTTTTGTTTCTAATCTTTGACTAAAATTTTCTATTCTACCATTTGTGCCCAGTTACATCTTTTCTCCTCAGCGACTAATGAGAATAACTGATGCCAGCCCTCTTCATAACATCCCTTCATCCACTTGTAGATGGTTCTGACGTCCCCGCTCTGCCATCTTCTTCCTGGACCTAATTGGGTCTCTTTGTGGGTCTCACTTGTGAAACATTTTATTATTTCTCCTGTGCTCATTTGAGCTCTCCGGTTTATCTGTCTTTTTTTTTTGGTAAAAGGATTGCCCTAAACTGGATGCAGGACTCTGAGGCTTAACCAGTGCTAAGAAGAGTGGAATAATTACCCTGCTAATTTTATATATAATACTCCTGTCAATGCGACTCAGAATGGCACATGCCCCTCTTAATAGCAGTGTTGGACCATTGACTCTTATTCAGTTCATCACCCATTATATCCTGCAGCTCTTTTTCTGTAGCATGGCTGCCTCGTTCATTGTTTTGCAATTGTGCATCTGATGATTCCTTCCTATGTGAAGCACTCTACATATCTTTCCTGAATAATACCAATGATTTAAAGGCCTCGTCTCATATGTGTCATGATTGTCCTGTATTATGATCCTATCCCTCTGCAGTCCCTCCTGGATCTGTATTGTTTGTGCAATCTTTAATGACAATATTGACTGGGATTGGAACCTCCTTCAAATTTGACATTGACTCTTGAATGAATACAATTTGTTAAATGTTATTCATTTTTATATCCCATCCTGTAGCAACTCATCTAGTCCATAATTCTTGAGTTTCACTCAAAGGATGGCTTGTGGAAATGTATCAAATAACCTGTTGAAAGCAATAGCTATTATGTCCACTGCATTTCCTTTATCCATTAAGTTTATTTCATCAAACAAACAAACAAAACCTAAGAGCCCTCTCTAGCTCAGACTGAAGTCAATGGGAAGATTTGCACTGATTTTAATGGGAGAAGGATTGGTTCTGATGGTAAATTGGCATCATTTTTCTTTGACAAATTTACTTTGCCTATTATTTATCACTTATTTTTGTGTAGGTGCTCAGTAGTTGGCTGCTCTATTAGCTGTTGGAGCAATATGCCAAGTATTGCAGTTAAATTTACTCATCTGTAAGCCCTGGGAATCCCCCTCCTTTGCTCTCCTTCAGAGCATCCTTTGCTCCTTCTCTACCCTTCCACAGGCTTCACATTTCTTCAGTTCTCAAATACAATCATCAAAGGTTCGGAAACTTCTGCTAATTCCGATTGCTTGGTGGGGTGAATTTCACCAGGCCCTATGGCTGTGAATACATTTAGGTTATTTGGCTAGTCTGTAATCTCTTCCTCTCCATAATGAACCATGTCAGCTGCTGCCTTTGTTTGTTTGTTCTCCCCCCGCCATCGGTAAGTAGCAGACCTGCCCTTTTCTGTCGTCCTCTTGCTTCCCACATAAATATTATAATGATGGTTTCTTGTTTCCTTTGCTAGTATTCCCTGATTTTGTGCCTTTGCCTTTCTGCTCTCTCCTCTCCTCCTCCCTTAGGAATCATACATGTTCACGTGCTTGCATGCAATCTCCGTGTCAATTGTGTTGAGGGTGATTCTGCTTGATTCCTACATCAGTGGTGGGGAACTCTAATCCCCAATTTGGAATCAGCTCCATGGCCGCAGATGTGCTCTTCCACTCTCCTCCCAACTGAATCAGTCGAATGTCTGGTACTTCCTCCAGGTTACTCAGTACTCTGCCCTCTGGCATTTACCTTCTCCCTGAACATTGTGGACCCTTTTGTAGATAACTACTGCAGCATTTCCCCCCAGCACTGTCTGGATTGCCAAACCCTGACCCAGCCCCAACTCATAAAGGGCAGCAGTAATACAAGCAGTGAGAGCTGCAGGCCTGAATGCAATGGGTTGGGATCCCTTCTGCCACTTCCTTGGCTCCCCACCTTCATTGGGAACGGAATCATGATGTGACCCGAGCTCTCAATGCCTCCTTTCCTTTGCATCAGAAATGGAACCTCTGCCCTTCTCCCCTGCTGGGCTCCACCCTCCCATGACAGCATCAAATGAGGCAGCGTTGCCAACTTTCACCATTTCATCATACATTTTGCACTGTTGGTGTTCTTCTTAAAGCCCCAGCCCCTGGAGTCATTTGATGACATGAGAACCTCAGCTTGATTTTTTTTTAAAAAGTCAGTTTCATGGTGCAGTAACTCAAAAACTAAAGTCTCAAAAACCAGGTGACAAAGAAGCCCAAATAGATTAATTGTAAAATCTCATGATTTTTAAGCCAATCCCATAATTTTCAGGGGCCTGACGCATGATGTTCGACCCCTTAGGGTTGGCAATGCTGATGATGGCTTAATACTAGTTTAACTCTGGAAAAGGCTCAAGTACATTTACAAATGTTTTTTCTCCTAGAGCCATTGCCAGTGCTTAGTCATCCCTGTTTTCCTGAAAGGCACCAAAGACTAAAGACCTCTGTCACTGGACAGGAAAACAGATCAAGAATTAATATTTGAAGCAGGATTTTACTATGAACTATAAATACATTAAGGGGGTAACTACCAGGGAGAGTGAAGAGCTATTTAAGCTAAAGGACAATGCTAGCACAAGAACAAATTGATATAAACTGGCCATGAACAAATTCTGGCTGGAAATGAGAAGAAGGTTTCTACCCATCAGAGGGGTGAGATTCTGGAACAGCCTGCCAATTGGAGTTGTGGGGGGAAACAAATGCATTAGTTTCAAGAGAGAGCTGGATGAATTTATGAGTGTGATTGTATGGTGGGGGTGCTTGTGATGGGGGGGGGGGCACAGCTAAGCAGCCCTGGGGCTCACTTCTGATTTATGTCCTGTGTTCCTAAAGCTTGGGCTTCATGGCTTCAGCCAACCACTTAAAGGGGTCAGGAAGGGATCTCCCCGCCCCCCCAATGTATTCTGGGAGGTTTTTTATCTCTGTCCTCTGAAACATCAGGGATGGCCATGGCTGGCGATGGGACACTGGGCAGGGTGGGCCAGGGGCTCTGAGGTGGCACCGAACATTCTCTCTCTCAGGGGCTGGGCTGGCTGGGTCTTGCTCACATGCTCAGGATCTAACGGATTCCCCCAGGTCAGATTGGCAGGTAGCTTGGGGGGAACAGGGGGATTTGCCTTCCTCTGCAGCGTGTGGGTGCAGGTTGCTTGCCAAGATTATGTGGGTATATCTCACTTACTCATTTCCCTGCCATTGCAGGAGGCTTGGGCACTGGTGCACTTGGTCCCTTCTTTTCTCTGCCTGTGGCACATTATAGTCTAGTCTCCTGTGGGCTGTAATATTTTGGTCTCATTTCAGTTGATGGGTTTAGTGTGCGGGTGCTGGTGGCCTGTGAGCAGGTCAGACTAGACTCAGCAATTATTTTTTGTCTAGGTCCAAATTTCTTGGTCAAGGCATAGTCAAGGTCCAGACTCCAGAGAAAATAATAATAAATAATAATAAAAAGATTTTGGGGTCTGTTCAAAAGCACCTGGCAGTCTGGACTTGGCCCACGGTCCACCTATTGACTAGATGATCTAGTGGTCCCTTCCAGCCTTAAACTCTACGATCCCAGCCATCATTCAGGGGTGCGCAAGAGGATCCTTGGGGGTGCGCGGCAGGAGCGCTTTTTTTTAAAATTTGCTTCGTCAGTTTGGGCGGGAGTCCGAGCGGCTTTTTTTTTTTGCTTTGGCAAAAATGGTAGAGCCGACGCGGCAGGGGGTGCATGCTCAAAATTTTTTTACTGATAGGGGTGCGCGATCAAAAAAGTTTGGAGACCACTGAGCTACAGCATCTCTAAATGCCAGACGTTTGGTTATGCACATGTGTACCAAAGGGGGTGCTGTTTAACCCCCTGTTGCTCAAGGAGCTAGGGAACTCTCAGCTGTATGCACAGACTTGCAGCCTCGATGGTGTTCAGCTGGGAAGCATCTAGAAGTATTAAAGGGCAATTGGACTCTGAACACTGTTAAAAGCAGCATCATGGGCATCCATGTTGATCATCTGTCAGGAAAAAAAAATCTTTTTGTTTGTAAACTGAGCACCCTGAACTGGGGTCGGTAAGGTCCAGATCCTAACTTCTGTTGGTTTCAGTGTAAGCTAGGAGCCTATATTCCTTCAGCGATCTGGGCCTAAGTGCCAGCCCTGCAAACTGCCCTGGGATCTGAGTCAAGCTTGGCTTGTTCTTTCTCCTCTGTCATCACTTGTGATAAAGATTCTGCCCTAGTGCCATCAGTGGATTTGCACAGCTGTAACTGATCATAACTTAGCAAGGCAGGAATAGAATCCAGCTCTCTCTCTCAGCTGTGCTGGCTCTGCAGGGTGAACAGGGGCCAAAAAGCGCTACGAGCAGCAAACATGACTCGAACGTACCCTGGGAAGAAGGGGCCATGGTCAGTCACTTTTCATTGTAGAGCCACACTTTAATGGCAGTTATGGCAGTTAGACTCATGTGGGGCTGCCACCATCGATTGCTGGGTTGGGACATGAAGAGGGGGAAGGCGTCACTTGGCATGAAGGCAATATAAAGACTGATCTGGTCCTCTAAGCAGGAGACAATGCTCCTGTTTCGTGCAAGGTGTTCTTATCCTCGCCCATCCTCCTGCGCCCGTAATGGGAGCAGGAGAAAGAAGGGAGTAAACAGGAGCGTCCACTGGCATTGAGTGCTAGGAACAATCTAGAGTTGGTTGAAAAAATGGAAAAACAATTTCACCCCCCAAAAAATTCTGATATTTTTGTTCATCAGTTTTTAAGTTTTTCCTTCTCTGCCCTGTATCTCTCTTCTCCCCCCCTTTTTTTTGGGGGGGGGGGGAATTGATTGTTGAAAATGACCGAAAAGACAAAGAGAGAGGGTAAAAGGGGAAAAAACTGATAAAAACATCAAAAGAAATGGAAAACAGATAAACTGTGAAATAGACAATTTTGCATGAAAATTTTAGATTGGGGCCATTTTGGGGTGAAAACTTTTTTTGCTTAAGAAGTAGACCACCAGCTTTAGAGCGCTGTGTTTGTAAATGAGGCCCTCCCTGTCTCTTGGACAACGCAGTCCTCAGCAGCAGGTCCTCAAGTGCTTGTACCCATGTGACCTCTCTACCAAGCACATCAGTGGGAGAGGGGGTTACAGGTCAGAGCGTCATGCTGAGTGGCTCGCACTTGCCCTTGTTCAGATTTCATTTGGGTACATGTTGCCCAGTCTGGTTGGAAGCAGGTCCCCATCAAAGGGTCATATCTCTGCATGAGCCCCTCTCTGCCTTACTCAGTTTCCTGTCCCACAGCAGCTACACTTGGCTCTCTTCCTTGGCAACAGTTTGACCTGCGTGGCAGGGTCTTGTTTTGTATGAACATGCTGCATCCATGGTATCAATGCAGTCATTTGTGCTCCCTTGTCTCCTGTGTTGTTAATAAAGATTTCTGCTTCAAGTGGGCAGCCAGAACCAAGTCATTCTCTGTTGTTATTGACCCGGCTCTGCAAACAGCTGCTCTGCAGTCAGGCCGCTGGGAATGCTTTACAAGAGCCCGCTGACCGCCCTGCCACAGCCTGGGCTCCGTAGTTGGAAGCTCTGCCAGCTTGACCCTGGTGTTGGCAGATGGAGAGTTCCTGGTAGCAGGCTGTGGGAACCCTTTGGTGCCTGGGGCCCCATCGGGAGAATGAGATGTAATCAGAGCTGGGACATGTTGCTGCTAGCAACTCCTGCCAACCAAAGTGGGATACGCAGGGACCAGAGCTTGATAAGAGGCACCAAGCTGCGGCCATGCAGAAACAGGGCTATATCTGTGTAGAACAGTCTTTTCATGACGTGTGTGTGTGTGTGTGTGTGAAAGCACCCACACAAAAGAAGTGTTACAGCCATGTGCACAAGAGCAGGGCATCCCTAGACATTGTAATGCCCTACACATTGTGATGCCCTAGACATTGTGATGCCCAAGCCTTGGTGGGGGGGCTGCCCCCAAGGTCTGTGGGGGGGCAGGAGCAGGAGAAGGCTTGGGGGAAAACTGCCCCCCAGCACAAGCCAGCAGAGCAGAGCAGGTTGGGGCCAGGTTGCTCCACTTCCTTCTGCCCGGTGAGTGCAGGGCGCGCCTGACCCCTGCTGCAGTTCTCCGGGACATAGCTCAGGGGAAGGGGTGGAGTGAGGGCAGGGTGGGGGCAGAGCAAGGGCGGGGGCTATGGGGAAGGGGTGGAGTGGGTGCGGGATAGGAGTGAGGGTAGCTTTCCTGGCCAGCTCAGCCGGCTGGGGGATTGGGCTGGCCGCTGGAGCAGCACACAGCTGCATAGGGCACCAGGAAATATGGGGCAATTTGGTGCCCCAAATTTCCTGATGCCCTACGCAGCTGCGCAGTTTGTGTATGGGTAAGGACGGCCTTGCACAAGAGCATGTGTGGGACTGGGAGTATGTGTATATTTGTGTGGAATTACATGCCAAATGGGGGGAGGGGGCTCATTTCTCTCACAAGCGGCTATGTGCCCACATAACAAAATCATCGGAGTCCTATAGGATTGGCATTTCATACGCTGGAGTGAAATAGCAGGGGGTGCCGCAAGTCAGGACAGAGGTGCATTGGCAGAGGTGCTCTGAGGAAGCCTGTATAGAAAATTGGCTTAGCAGAGCCCAGCTCCATTGGAGCCTCTCTCGGTGCCACTTTCACTCGTTCAAAAATACAACAAATTGAAACCACATAGGCACAGCTAGGGCGAAAATATCTGATACATGCAACAGAACCTTCCTCCCCCTCTGTAACAGCACAGGCTCCTTCAGAGCTCCTCTGGGTTCCTGTGGGGAATGTAACTATTTTTGCCACTTTATTCCACTCCAGGGACTTGGATGAATGTTCCCTGGGATCAGACTAGGGTTGCCAACCCTTCCGGTTTCGACGGGAGTCTCCTGGAATCACGCCCTATCTTCTGGAGGCTACTGAAGCCAAACTGGGAGATTTTAGGTGCTGAAAGTCCAGTGGCGCAGCGGGGCTAAAGCAGACTCCCTGCCTTCCCTGGCTCTGCGTCGCTCCCAAAAGTGGCTGGCATGTCCCTGTGGCCCCCGGGGGGGGGGGGGGGAGGGGGAATGACAGGCAGTTCCCTCCCCCTCCCGGGGCTGCAGGGACATGCCAGCCGCTTCTGAGAGTGGCGCAGGGCCAGGGCAGGCACGGAGCCTGCCTTAGCCCCGCCGACCAGGAGCTGCCAGAGATAAGCGCCTCCTGGCTGGAGCCTGCACTTTGCACCCCCTCCTGCACCCCAACCCCCTACCCCAGCCCAGAGCCCCCTCCTGCACCCAAACTCCCTCCCAGAGCCTGCACTCTGCACCCCCACCTGCATTCCAACCCTCTACCCCAGACTCAGCTAAGAGCCCCCTCCCACACTCCAAACCCCTCAGCCCCAGCCCAGTGAAAGTGAGTGTGGATGGGGGAGAGTGAGCAACAGAGGGAGGGGGGATGGAGTGAGCAGGGCGGGGGCTCGTAGGGGCAGGGCTTCGAAGGGGCAGAGCAAGGGTGTTTGGATTTGTGTAATTAGAAAGTTGTCAACCCTAGATCAGACCAACATCTCTGGCAGGAGCTTTCTCCACCCCACTTATACAGAGATGGAATTGTACTACTGTTCAATGCCCAGCCTCAGAAGCCAGGCTGGGAGTGCTGAGTTTTGGCTGTGTTTGAAACAAAGATCATTGAGTCTTCTGCAAGGCCCGACTGTGCTGGGGCTGGAGACCATAACTGGCTTGGAAATGGAGGTAGCATGAGGGTGCTAAACTATGGCATGTTTTATAACCTTATTGGAACTTGTATCCATTAGAAACTGACAAAGTTAAACACACAGCCCTGAGAAGTGGTTACCACTATGCCATCATCAGCTGGCACGGTGTGAAGCCTGGCCAGTCCCTGTTTACAGCACCTGCAAAGTCCTGCTCAGTACTGTGTTCTAGAACATGTTCTAATGAAGACAAGCAATTGGATAACAATCTCCACAGCTTCATCCCCTTACTAGATGCTTCCCATAGAATCATCTCTTGGGAAGAATCAACTGGTCTAAGTCCTACAGCCCTGGTTTCAGTTTGTGCAGGAGAGTGCCTCAAAACCCCAAACCTTCCCTTTCCACAGACCGCAATACCCTTACAAGGTATTCAGGGACATAACCCCCACTGATTTCTGGGCCTTAAGCACTTTTGAAAATTATGCCCATAATGCCGTCCCCTGTGCTGGTTACATGGGGGAGAGAAAACCTTCTTTCTCTGTAGCCCTGTAGCAGAGTCTGGTGCAGAAGGCACAGGATTTGGGAATTAGGAAAACTTACTTCTGTTCCCAGCTCTGTCACCGACTCCTTGGTGTGGCCTGGGGCAGGGGACTTTACCTCTCTGTGCCTCAATTTCCATATCTGAGAAATGGGGAGAACCTTCCTTTCTAAAACACTGAGATCTATGGACAGAAAATACTCACAGGAGCCAAGATTTATTGTCTAATAATCAGATGCGCCACACCGCACCCCCACCCAAATCTGTCTGTTCCAATCCTAGGCCTTCACCCCTGGCAGGCAGGTACTTCCACTCTCCTGAAAGGAGTGGGGAATTCAGTCTCCCTGCTGAGGTGCTCAAGGGTGTTTTTCAGAACATGGCGCAGCAGGAGCCCAACAGCTTGTGGGATCCTTACATGTTATCATTTGCTAAGGGGCGATCATTGAATTAATTATATTTGCTCGGAGTCAGATCCAAATCTCTCTGTGGTGGGGCGTGGGAGGAAAGCTCCATCCATTATGCATGTTAAATAAAACATCACATGGATGAGAGATGATAACGGATGCAGAGCAGCAGGTTTGCCTGCTGGTCTCCTCTTAATGAGTTGAGATTGGCACTGGACTGAAGGAGGCACAGTAGTCAGAGATGTTCAAGGGCTGGAGAGAGCAGAGCAGAGCAGACCTGCAGAAGGTGCAGTGCCACCTTTCCCCCCTGTGCAGTGCTGGACCTGGAGTGGCATGCCCCCCAAGCTTTGCAGTGGCAGAAAGTGGAGTGCCTGCTCCTCCTAGCTATTACACATGAGCAGGGTTGGAAAGCGAAATGATGCTCTTTCTAGCTGTTCCAGGTGTCCAGTGGTGGAAGGCAGAGTAGCACTACTGCAGCTGCCGCAGATGTGCAAGGCTGGGAGGCACAGTGGCAGTACTGGCTGCAAGGCCAGTCATCATCACAAAACAACGTTTAGAATGGATTCAATTTATTGTCCAGTTCTTGACTGCTCTGTATAAAGTCATCCCAGGGATGAGTTTGGCCCACAGTCTTTATGTGAGCGACCAGAATGAGGGTTCAACTTTCACCTGATTGCATTCCTACCAAGAGCAGTTTGGGTTCCTTTCGCCAGCGCTGTTGCTGGAGCTGCCTAGTTTTCTTCAGGCATCAGCCACACACCTCCCTGTTATTAGTACCATGGGAAACAAGTCACCGCTGTGTGTGAGATCACACCTCGGAAGAAAGCTGCTGCTGTGAGAGGAGGCCTAGGATCAAGGGGAGTGTCAGAACTGAAGCGGGGGTAATGCTGCAGGCCTGTCTAGTGATTCATGCATGTGGACATGTGATAAAAAACCCCGACAACCAAAAAGCCCTCTCTACCACAAGCTAATCCCCCATTCCTATGCTGCTAGGAACTCAGGGGATCAGCTCCACAGGTACCGCACAAATAATGTACCAAGACTAGACTGAAGTTTGCTGCTCTCTGTTTCCCCTTCACAAACACAATTCTTTGACCAGCAGAGAACATGGCTGCTAAGAGTTTAATACTAATGGTGGCACTCCAGAGAACAGAAGGAACTGGACCCTCATTGCTTCAACTAAAAAGGGGCAATGAACTCGCCATCCCTCAATGATAAAACCAACACCCGAGCGCTCACCTTACCTCACCCCTGACCTGAAGGCTAATTCTAACACAGTGCCTTGTCTGCGGCTGCTAGCTCGCTGGAAGCCTAGACTGACGAGGAGGGAAGGATCTCATTGATCCCAGATACACACTGAGCTTGGTGCAACATGAATGCCTGACTGCAGCCAATATCTAAAGAAAGGTCACTACTGTGAGCAGAGGTGCTATTACGTACACGAGTCTTGGGCAACGGTGGGGTGACTGGAGGAGTCTGCTCCAGCAGGGCCCCGATGTTGGCAAGGGCTGTTCTGTGGCTGCTTTTCTGGGAAGTACAGGGTCTTGTGAATCAGATCTTTGACAGCCGAGACATCATCTCCATCTATGAGTGAGGCAGAGAAAGAGCGGTATTACCACCAGTGAGAAGCGTTTTAGCCCCAGTAAGGTACCTAGGAGCCCCAGCTATCACCACCACGAACAGATCCTCCCATTATCCCATCCCCCTTCTCACTGCATATCTGCAGACTGTGCAATGCTCACCCACGCCCAGCTGCTGCAGAAGGTCCCTGTATTCTGGGTTGGTCTCTAGTATCTTCAGCAGGTTGGTGGATTCCATTCTCTCCAGCTGCACATCCCAGTAGATGTAGATCTTCTGGTTGAAACTGACGTAAACCAGGCAGGGGCTGTTGTGGCCTCCTTTGCATGCATAGAGGCCTGAGGAAAGCCAGAGAGGGAGCCAGCAGCAGTTAGTGAAGAGCAGAGGAAATGAAGAGGTAACTTGGGAAGACAAGTAAGGGGGGAGGCCATGGGAGATCAGAAGGCACAGGGTGGGGTAAGGCAAACACAATGGAGTAGCCTAACTCTCCCCTCTGTGCCCAACTGTGTTGCTGATCTAAGATGGAGCAGAAAGTCTCTGGCTACCAGCTAGTACATGGGTGAGCTGAGCTGCACTTTACTGAGAGACATGGACTTTGGTGTGCAGAATTTCCCTGATGGACCCTTAGTCACATGGTGGCAGGAGGAGGCTGTCTATGCAGTGCGTGCCCAAGCAATCCAGCTGTGGGCAAATGTGCCTTTAGGGGGGAACAGAGAAAACCAGTGAAAAAACCCTGATGGGACAGGGTATCACCAGCTGACTGCAGGGGACACAGCATCCACGGGGGGTCAGCAGGAGGTAAAAGTGGCACAAGGCAGCAGGAAACCTGTGCTTCATCAGGGCTGGGTCTTCTAGCATCCCTCTCTCTCACCAGGCCTCTTCCCTGCAGCAATATGAAGAGATCAGCTGGGCTTCCCACACAGTCACCCACCCAGCAGGGCAGGATACAGAATCAAGGGGCTTCCACCTCTCTCGGCGCAGCAGTGACGTATTTCATAGAGCGCAGTCAGCAGCTCAGTTCATGGCCAGGGCTGTGTATCTCAGATGTAGGCACCAGGCAGGCCACTCACCAGCACAGAACGCGCTGACGTTCTCGTCCACTTGGAATCTGGCCACAGTCCGATTGTGGTCGATGATGTACGTCTGGCCATCCCAGGCGCAGGCAATCACCTCTTCATGCCCATTGCCCTGCCAGAGTCGGACAGGTGGGGGAGTGGGAGGAGCTTTGATTAGCACAGGCATCCAGACAGATACACAGGAATCCCAGCAGCCCACAGCAAGCAGCATCCATTCCTACCCTCTGATATAACCTATGTTCAATGCAGCTTCCCAGCACACAGCTGGATAATCTCCTGATAAGGGATACAGATAATCTGTTCTCAGGGAAAAGGCCTGTGGGCTCTCCCTGCGCCAGTGGCCTCTTTAGGTTCAGTCTACCCTACAATACAAACTATAGATGGGGCCAGGCTCTTCCTCCCCCGTCCCATGTGCTCTCAACCCCTCATTCTCCCACCTCAATCCTTAACAAGCATCCTGACTCCCTCCTAGTGACTGCTTCCTCCTCCTTCCCCAACAAGAGCCCCAAACACTTCCCGGCTGCCTTATTCACCTACAAGCATCTCAGTCTGACCCTCCCTCTTTGGAGGATGAGAGAGTCAAGCTTTTGAGGGTTTCCGGAGAACAGGAACATAGGAATTACCATACTGGATGAGACCCAAGATCCATCTAGCCCAGTGTGCTGACTCTGACCATAGCCAGAGCCAGGTGCTGCAGAGGAAGGTGCAAGAACGCTGGAGGTAACCTGCCCCATATAGGTCTCATTCTGGTGTTTAACACTTTAAGCCCTGAGGCACAAGGTTTAATATTCCTTCCAAATGTGTGGCAACATTAATTATAACTCTGGATGCTCTTGAGAGCCACATAAATGTCCAATTGCTTTTGGAATTCTGTTAAGTTCCTGGCTTGAACAACTTCATGTGCCCGTGAGTTCCACAGTCTAATTACTCATGCTGTGAAAAAAGTGTTTCCTTTTCTCAGTTTGGAATTTCCCACATTTTAATTTAATTGACTGTCCCCGTGTGTGTGTTATGAGACAGACACAACAGATCTACCTTCTCTAGGCTATTCATTATTTTATATACTTTCAGCATCTCCTCTCTTATCTGCCAAGGTAACAATCCCAATCTTTTAAATCTGTCTTCATAGGAGAGTTTTCTCAGGCCTTTGATTGCTCTCATCACCTTTCTCTGAACCCCCTCTAGTTCTGCACCTCCTTCTGGAGATGGGATGAAAAGTATTGCACACAATATCCACGGCAGACTGCACCACTGATTGATACACTGGCATTATAATATTATTCTTCATCCCATTCCTTATTCTGCCTAACAACAGGGAGCAAAATCATTCAACTCAGAGAACAAGGCAGGCAGCAAGGAAGGAAGAGGAAAGATTATACAGTGTAATACTGTCAGAGCCCAGCTCCTTAGCTGAGTGACTACAGTGCCTGTGGGGTTTGTGGCACAGGCTCTATTTTCTTGGGCTTTCTATGAGAACATGGGACAATCCCAGGATGCCCTGTTCTCTCTTCTGTGCGGGAGGTGGCAAAGACGCATTTCAGTGTCTCCACCCCTAGTCGCCCTCTCCCAGTGCTGGTCTTTGCTCTGTTCACATTGATACTCACAGTAACATCCAATTTTTCCAGAGCAAAGAGCTGGTGATCAACCTGCACGGACCACAGCAGCTTATCTGCCCCCTCCATGAGCTTCAATGTTCCTGAAGGGAAGAAGGAGACGCTTAGACAACATCTTACCACAAAGGAGTCAGCACCCTGGATCTGCGGGGGAGGGCGTAAACCCCTCCCCCACAGCTGTGCTGCTAGGGGTACTTTTCAGTATTTGAGTCAAACATGCTCTGGCCCTGGGGAGGAGGATGTTTGAACATGCCCAGGCCACCTCAGGAACTCCAGGCTTACTGTTTATAGCCGTGCAGACTTCAGAGCAAAGCAAGGTGAGGTGCCAACATCCCCTATCCCTATGACATGCAGCAGAGCCTGACCCTGTGAGAATATCACTGGGGCCAGTGGTGTCCCCCAGCAACGCGCTGGGCCCCATCCAGAGGCTTCCATCTGCAAACTCCCAGGGAGAAGCAGCCCTGTAGTGCAGGCTATGGTTGACACACACAGCGCTGTCTCTCATCTCCGGAAACGATGATGACCCATTAGCTTGTCAGCAGTAGCTGGAGATTCAGAGGAAAAATGGCAACAGCTCTGCTAATTGGATTGAACTCTGAGACAGCCGGGAAATGGACGGAAATGCTTTCTCAGAATAAGATACAGACGCACAATGAGCCCTAACATCTCAAATCAGACACTGCTTATGCCAGAGGTTCCCCAGCCGTGACTCATGGATCGCTGGGGATCTGGGGAGCTCTAGCTGGGGTCTGCAGAGAGCTGGCTGATCACGTGGAGCTGCCTCTCCTTTATATTCCCAGCTGCCAAATTACATTAAGAGAAGCTAAAACACACTTGATACTTTCCTAACATTTCTCTTCCATGTCAGCAATTGTTGTAGCTGGCACAAGGATGTTGTTAGGAGATTGTGACTCGCAGAGGAGGGTGTGTCTGTGAGACAAAGCACGGAATAAACACTAATTAATCCTCACAACACCCTGTGGAGTCAGTAAGTATCACTAGCCCCATTTTACAGAGAGGGACACTGAGTCTGATGGAGGTTAAGGGAGTTGCCCACAGCTACACAAGTCAGTAGCAAAGTCAGGATTAGAACTCAGGACCATAGCATAGTCAGCATGTCTCTTCCATGACTGCTGAGCTAGGCCAGGATTTAGGGAGACCTTGCACGGTGACTTTAGGCAGTTCACCAGTCTGGGAGCTAAAGAGCCAGTGACAATCACAGGATTCTGTCTGTATCCAAAAGCTTCAATACAGAACCCCCTCCCCTTTCTATTTATCACACCTGAATCCTGTCTCTTCTTTATCACAGGAGACATGACCAGGAAAACCTAGCTTCCAGGCCTATGCTCAACCCACTATACACCATTGCCTCTGCCAAGACTTCATTTACCTGGCTGCTTTGGCAGCATCCCAACCACCTCAAAGGGTGTAAGGAACATGCCTCCCTGCTCTTTTCCAGAAGCTTTCAGACATGGCATTATTTGTATGGCATTTCAGCTTACTGTGCAAATGGACTTGGAGTATGCCAATGTGGTAGAAAAAGAACCTAAAATATAAGCCCTTGTATTAGAGGCCTGGTACGAGGCCTGAGCTAAAGAAGTGGGCAAACTTTGCTGATATAAAGCAAAGTTAGCAAAAGTCAGGCTGTGAGCAAATGTCAGGCGCTGCCTGCTTGCAAGTTCACAAAATCTGGCAAGAACAGGGCTGATATTGCAAAAATCGTTCCTAAAAAGTGCTAAGCACAGAGTACTTACGCAAACACATTTCAAAGTGGTACCAGAACATCCCAATATTAAGGATGGTACAAAAACATTCCGCAAAAATAACAGGAACACACTGACCCCTCCTAAATAGAAGGTCAGGATAACAGTGTAGTAAATAGAAATGCATAAGGTGCTTCCTTGGTAACCGGCTACGTCAGAGGGTATCAACTAACCATGTTAAAAGGCCAATATGTAACTTGTTTATACTGATGTATAAAATGGCATCTCAGAGGGAGTGTCTTTGGCCAGCCTAGGGGGCAGTGGAAAGTCCCGCCACTGACTGAGCTGCGTCCACTATCATGGGCATACATGTCTTAGTATCCTTGTAGAGTCTGCCAGGTGCTATTATTGTGCTTCGTCGACAATAAACTTGGCTGGGCGTCTTCGTACCTTAACGGATATTGTGGTCATTGGGCGGTTCGCTCGAGGTCTGCCATGCCAGCTGTCTAGGCAGGGCTAGGACAGCACACAAGGAAAACACAGGCATGCAGCCAAACATCTAACAACACTGGTGACCCTGACCATTAAATTCTGTTAATGATTGGAGTCTCACACAGGGAGTGTTAGAACAGTGGATTGGGAGTCAGGGGATATCTGGGTTCTTAGTCCCACCTCTCCTAAGAGCCTGCAGTTTGATTTTAGGCAAGTCACCTGCCCTCTCCAGGTCACAGTTTGCCTATTTGTGAAGTGGATTTAATACTTCCCTCCCTTGGCAGCTTTGGGTGGCTTCAGCAATTAATCTTTATAAAATGCTTTGAAATCCATGGATTCAAGGTGCCCACTAGCAAAGTGCAGACGACTGCTAGGAATAATTCATCGAGAAAAAACATTTCCGTTTCCCTGTCGAGAACAACTCCTGGAGCAAGGCCTTGATTCAGCAAGAAACTGGAGCACATGCCTAGCTTCAATGGGACTGCTCACGTGCTTAGAGTCAGCCTTGTGCTCACACACCAGGCTGAATCAGGGCTTGGCTCTCTGGTGAGGTCTCTTCTCTCAGCCCCTGCGGACACAAGAGCAAAGGCCTGTGCAGGGAGGGATAGGGGACCTCTTGCCCTCTCCTCTCCCTATAACATACTAACATGGAAGCATGTATTTGAGATGAGGACAAGGAACAATGTCAGTGCAACAACCTCGACTGCCAAATCCTCCTGCATGTCTTGAAGGCAGTGCTACTCAGACCTCAGTGGTTCAGGAGCCAAATTAGTGATCAACATTTCCCAAACCAGCCACAGTAGTGTGAATTCATTGTATCACTTACTATAGGACTTATCATATTTAAACAGTATGACAGGGAAATATTTAGTTTATATTAATCTCACAGCAAATAAGTTAATAACTTAGCGCAAGTTGATAACTTAATTGGTTAATAACATCATTAAAGCATCCTGATTGGTTAATAATTAAATCATACAGGAGACACATGAGCCACTTGCAGCTCCTGAGACTCAGTCTGAGTATCAGTGCTCTAAGGGTACTTCAGAGGCCTGATTCCATCCCATCCCAAATCCAGTAGCACTGAGCCTCCGGTGTGCCCTTAGAACTACCCCCATGCTTCTGCTCTGGAGTGGTAACAGGCCTCAGCTACACCCGCAATCCCTTCCTTCCTCTTCCCTTGATCCAAGGGCAGTAGAGGGACTTACCGTCCAGAGTGCAGAGGGCAAAGAGGCCCGAGCCCCCATCCGCTTTAGTGCAACCTGCAGACACAGAACAGAAGCACATGTCATTCATGCTGCTGTCTAGCCCAGATCTCAGCGGCAAGATTTGGCTGTAGCCTCCCTAATCTCTCACTGTCCGCCCACCATTCCCATCTCCTTCTCCCCCTCTAAATGGAGCACTAGGGCTGTGGTCAGGCAGGGTGTGACAAGCTAGAGGAGTCTGCTTCCCCTGCTCTCCTGGACGGGTGGGTCACTGTGGTACAATCTCCTCTGAATCTTTGGAGGGAGAGGACCAGCTGAAACAACTCAGAGGCGGAAGGGGAAAGGAAGGAGTTCAATGAATCTACCCTCCCAAGCTGGGGGTCTTTGTTGCTGTTTCTGGCCTTCTGCACGCCTCCTTTCTGCTTCCTCTCCCTGTGCTTGGCCAGTATTTTGATCTGCTATGACATAGTCCTGCCCACTCCTAGCCACTGGTCACAAGGCCCAGAGAAGAAGCCTGGATTGGCATCTCTTCTCCCCCCTGCCCCCCAATGAGGGAGTGCTTCCCTCCTGGCCTGTCTCCCACTGAAGGGCTCTGTGACAGCAGCAGTTTCAGGAGGAACCTTTTAATGTTCTCCACCCCCTTCAGCTGCAGTTGCTACCCAAAACCCACAGAGGGGAGGCTTAGGGTGGTCAGGGCCCAAAGAGCCCACCTTGACTCTCTCCCTCCATATCCCCCCAGAATTGTGACTTACCAACTTGAGCTGGAGATTGCCCCGAGTTAAAGGGCCAGCATCAAGCTAACAACAGCGAGTCTGACTCTGCTCTCACTGACGCTGTGTAAATCAGGACTACTGAATGTTGCTCTACAATACCATCGCCAACCCACACACGTGGCAGTCTTTGGACAGCGACTGAGAGGTGGAATAGCACTGGTGTTGCAGGAGGGACTGAAGGTATCTAGCCTGAGATGTTAGGAGACATTTCTGCCCAGCCTTGAAACTTTGCTTAATGGTTATTTACCACTTTCACCATCTTGTTACTATCCTATTTTCTGCATCACTTTCCTTCCCCCGTAGGGCACCCCTGGCTATTACCAAGCAATGAATTTTTAACATCTAGTTTACATGTAAGTGGGACTGGCTGGTTTCGCCCACTGATCCTAGGATCCCCCATATAATGTGAGCTGCAGCTGCAGGCCCATGGGTGCTGTGGTTTAATTGCCTTTTACACCCCCTTGATTCTCCAGAGATGCACAAGTGCAGGCAGCAGCTCCGCTGGGGAGCAGGAGAGGCCTTGCAACTAGACCTCCCCTCCCCTCTGTCCTTGCCCTTGAACTCAGCCTGGTGCTGCTGCTGGGGGCACGTGGGGAGCTCCACAAGATGGAACAGGATCAGCTGGCTGTATGGGAAAGTGAGCACAAAGCACTCCTGAAGGCAAACGTTAAGCAAATCTGCAGAGGAAAGCTGTCCCTCTGGAAAAGCTCTCAGTCCCATGCCCCTGCCACGTTCCCCACAAGTCTGCACTAGTGCAACACTCTGCAAAGCAGCCTTGCCCCCTCCTGACAAGCACTGGCTGGCTGCTTGGGAGCCCCACTTTACCGGCTGATGGGCTGTATGGACACAGATGCTCAGTGGCTTTCACATACTGTGCCCATGATAAACAAAGACAAACACAGCACCATTCCCATCATCTGCAGGCCAGGCAATACTTCTATTTTTAAAAGGCAATGCCAGGAGGACAGCATGAAAAGGGGCATATGTCTCTCCAGGGGCCATAGCAGAGGGGCAGCCACGGAGACCGGCACTGTTAAATACTGTAACTGAGTGGGGTCCCTTGGGAGACATCTACACAGCGAAAAAATATCTGCAGGAGCAAGTCTCAGAGCCTGGATGAATGGACTCGGGCTTGCAGGGTTTGCGCTACGGGGCTAAAAATAGATGTGTTGAAGTTTGGGCTCTGAAACCCAGTGAGGGACAAGGTCTCAGAGCCTGGACTCCAGCCTGAGCCCGGATGTCTACACATCTATTTTTAGCCCCATAGCGTGAGCCCGAGTCAGCTGACTTGGGCTCTAAGATGCACTGCCGGGGGGTTTTTTTGCGGTGTAAATGTACCCTTGGAGACCAGCTCTGCTGTTGGGATTACACCAGCCACTTACACTATCTTAACCCAGCCATCCAGCTGGAGAGGAAGTGCAGGGCAGTTTGCTAACGATGCCCATTTTGACTCAGCCACCTTCCTTCTGCAGCTCATATCTTGTCTCGTGGATCCACCCGGTGTAACTGCAAAGCCACCTATTGTGCGCATGGGGAGAATCACCCTAGAAGGTTGCGCAATTGCCTAGTGATTGAGGTTTAACACCCACTTTACAGAGGAGCAGCTGCCTACACAAGGAGCAACTGTGGAGCACCCAGCCCTCACCTTTTAGACAGTACTGCTTTCTGGTTCTCCCAGCCTGGCACAATGCTGTTTTGTCTGGGTGTCTAGTGCAGTAGGAGGCTGCTTACGTCCAAAAACCAAGTTGTCATTGAAAAGACAGTGACAGGAGAAACCCGAGTACCCGGAGGACCTGGGGGGGACAGGCAGCCTTCTGATAAGCAGGGTCCAGCTGACTGGGGGACTGGCTAGTGATTACTGCACAGATTACGTGCTGATCTGTAGCTTCCCCAGCAGCCCTGTCCCTCTTCCCTCAGCCACCGGGCAGCTACACAGTAACACAGCTTCACTGTGGGAGATCAGGACACCGAACTGCAGTACCTTTGCTGGCAAGCCTGGGGGTAGGGGGTGGGTGTTAGCTAACCCCCACTCAGCCACACTCTCACACCCAGCAGGGAGACAGGACTCTCTTTTGGGCAACAGCTCGTGTCAGGTAATCAACATTCTCATGTACAGTCACATCAGGGTTTCTAAAGTGACACTGAAAGCCAGTTAGGGATGGACGCTGAGACATATAGTGACAGAAACCACTTTCTGAACCCCCTTTACAAAACCTAGGTCCTCAGCCCTCAGCAGCTGGCACGGCTCTGACAGCAGGGATTCTTGTCTCCCCTTGTTCTGCACGTCTCCCTTTGCTAGCAGGCTCCAGCAATCAGTATGAGGTCCAGGGCTTTGCACGCAGTGAAATAACTGATTTCACGGCCTGGCGCTCCCAGTGCTTGGAGCAGCGTTTGAGATGCTGAGAACGTGACAGGCCGAATGGGAGCCCTGCGTGCTGAGATCAGGGAGGGTTTGGTGCTGAGGATCCAGGCACCCCTCACCGCTCCAGCTCCACAAAACACCCCACGCCTTCCTCAGACAGCACGGCTGGGGGGAACCCGCTCCCTCCTGCACAGGGCAAGCGCAGCAGCAGAGAAAAAGAGAATGTGACTTGCCCTGACAATTAATGCCTCCTCGA
Source organism: Malaclemys terrapin pileata (assembly GCF_027887155.1). Classification (NCBI taxonomy): domain Eukaryota; kingdom Metazoa; phylum Chordata; order Testudines; family Emydidae; genus Malaclemys; species Malaclemys terrapin. Next base: position 134,677,803 of record NC_071505.1, read on the forward strand.
GCACGGCCCCCGTGAAAGAGGGAGTCTAGGAGGGAGTCTAGGGCAGCTCTGCTAGGCTGGAGTCTAGGAGGGCGAGCCAAGGACCAACCTACAGAGCGCGCAGGAAGTGGGGTTCGGGTAAAGGGGGATGAGGGCTCTGGCTGGGGATGCGGGCTCTGGGGTGGGGCTGGGAATGAGGGGGTTGGGGTGCAGGAGGGTGCTCAGGGCTGGGATTGAGGGGTTTGGAGAGCAGGAGGGGGATCAGGGCTGGGGCAGAGGGTTAGGGAGAGGCTCAGGGGGTGCAGGCTCCAGGCGATACTTACCTCAAGCGGCTCCTGGAAGCAGTGGCATGTCCCTTCTCTGCCTCCTATGAGGAGGCATGGCCAGGCGGCTCTAAGCACTGCCCCGTCCTCAGGCGCCACTGATGCAGCTCCCATTGGCTGCGGTTCCCGGCCAATGAGAGCTGCAGGGGCGGCAGCAGCGTGCAGAGTGGAGCCCCTCAGCTGCCCCTACGTGTAGGAGCCGGAGCGGGACCATGCTGTTACTTCCAGGAGCCATGTGGAACGGCCCCCGATCCTGCTCCCCAGCTGGAGCGGGACAAGCTCCAGACCCTGCTCCCAGCGGTAGCTCAAGGGTCGGATTAAAATGGCTGGTGGGCCGGATCCGGCCCACGGGCCATAGTTTGCCCATCCCTGGTCTAATGCAAATTGTTCAGCTATCCTAATGTCCTGGGGCCAGTCCGTAATTTGGGGGCCGGCTAGTATGGGCCAGGCTTCTCTCCATTTTTGTGGCCACCTGCTAGGTATTCACTACAGGAATCTGATTTTCACCTGGATTTATTTATTTATGTGACATCCCCATCCTCCAACAGAATCCGACAGAATTGATGGCTGGGAGTTTATGATCTCGGCCCTGTACATTGCTGCAGGCTCTGCCTCTGCCTCTTACCTCGGCCAATGCTGCCAATTAGATGAGTGGAAACGTTTTTGTTATGAATCCTGCCAGACGTCTGGTGAAGGATAACATCCCGAACGGGGGCCTCTCTAGGGAGAAGGGAGAGACAGAGGGAAAAGGTTTAGAGATTCCAGCCAGAGAGAATCCCAGAGCGACTCCCTAGTCACTGCCCTTGAATCTCAGGGCAGGGATTTTTACACACACTGACTTCTGGGAGCTGCCTGCTATCCCAGGTGGGATGAGAGGCAGGGGAGATCAGTTCATCTGGGGGATGTTTCAGTCACTAAGAAAGCACAGGGTTTTCAACTGCCTGACTGTATTTATTTGTTGATAAATACCTGGGAAGGGCCTATGTGGCAAATCTGAGTGCATACATGTATCATGGGGAGGGAAGGAATTAGCTAAGAGCCTTTCTGAACCACTCCCAGTTATATTGGCGGTAAAAAATCAGACACCTGAGAAGGTGCTGAGAGATAGCAGAAAAGCCAAGGGAATACCAGTTTTCAGACAAGGAAAGGAAAGATCCTGAGAGTCACCCCGCTATAGAGTCAGAGAGTTTCAGGCCAGAAGAGACCACCAGTTCATCTCGTCTGACCTCCAGTGTATCACGGGCCACCAACACCACCCAGCACCCGCACATTAAACCTAACAACTGAAATGAGGCCAAAGTATTACAGCCGTCAGGAGACTAGACTATTGTGTGCCACAGGCAGGGACTAGACCTGGAACAGCAGGGAAATGATTATATTATAAGGCTGCCTTTTATTCACTTGGGAAATTGGCTAGGTGGGACACAAGAAGGTTCTGGAGGGAACAAGCCTGCCCTGGTCCCAGGGAGACAGAGTGGATGAACGAATGGGGTTTTTCTGTCTAACTCCCAGGATTCGATTTATAAACCCTCCTTCTGACACCTCTGGGAGCATAGACAACAACAATAAAAACCACAAGAGAACAGTCCCACCTTGCGGCTGTAGATTCAGAGGGCTGACTGGACTTCCTACTGGCTCCCCCTCCCATGCTCCCAATGAGCCTCCCTCCCCTCATCTTGGCATTCACTTGGCTCCCATCTACTTCCCTCAACTCACTAGCCAAGCTCCCGCAACTACTTTTGGATATTGCAAGCCACACCCCAGCGGCACCTCGTTGCCCTGCATGCCAACACACGATTCAGGGAGCGGAGCCAGAGTGTTCGGTCCATGGCAGAGCAAAGCAAGGAGCACTCAAGCACCAGGGTTTTGGGGGTGAAGATTGGTGGGCTTAGAGCACGTGGATGCTCCCAGAACAGGGGGAAGGGCTGAGCAGGGCTCAGGCAGTCAGGGCCGGTGCAAGGAAGTTTCGCGCCCGTCCCCTGCCTCCCCACGGCAGCTAACCATGCCCCCCCGCCCTCCCCACCAGAGGAGCCCCCCCACCCGCAGCAGCTACCCCCCCTGCAGCTAACCCCGCCCGGGGAGCCCCCCTCCACGGCAGCTAACCCTGCCCCCCCGCCCGGGGAGCTCCCGCTCTGCGGCAGCTAACCCCGCCCGGGGAGCCCGCCCCAGCTCACCTCTGCTCCGCCTCCTCCGCTGAGCACGCTGGCGCCGCTCTAATTCGCCTCCTCTCACAGGCTTGCGGCGCCGATTGGAGAAGAATTAGAGCGGGGACTGTGTGCTCAGCAGAGGAGGCAGAGTGGAGGTGATCTGGGGTGGGGAGCGGTTCCCCTGTGCGCCCCCCTCCGTTATTGCAGGCGGCCCTCCCTGTGCCCCCCGCCCCAGCTCACCTCCACTCCACCTCCTCGCCTGAGTGGGCTTTTAGGCGCCCGCCTAGTTCACCTAATGGTTGCACCGGCCCTGCAGGCAGTGAAGGAGGATGCAAAGTCAAGGGGGCAGCCGGAGTGTAATCAGCAATCAGAATGTGGTGCGACCGTGCCTCCTTGTGGCAGGTCTGTAAAACTGCACCTCTATGTCTGTCCCATTGGATCCTAATGCCCACCTGCTGGTTGCTGAGCTGTCTCCACTCTCTGCTAGGGGCTGCTGGTCCGGCTTCCAGGTGCAGAGCAGGATAGCATAGCCACAGCCTGGCTGGGACACCATCATCTCAGGGACACCATCAGGGCCTGGGTTCACAGAGAGGCTGTCCACCTGCACCAGCCCAGGAACAGTAAGCAGGATTGTGAGTGGAAGGACTGTACATTTCCTGGAGGGAAGGAGGGAGGGTGTGTGTGTGTGTGTGTCCAACCAATACTTTGGCGACATCCAGCAAATGCCCCCATCTCCCCCAAAGCAACAGGCTCTCTGGAGAAGCAGGTTTCTGCCAGAAAGTCAACAGGCACTGAACTGAGTTCAACAAAGGAGGCGACACATCCAGCCCCATGTTGGGGGACACAATCCTTTTCCCCCCAAAAGAGAATGGAAGCACATAGTGGGTTGCCAATTTTGGTTGGCTGTATTCCTGGATGTTTCATCATGACATAATCTTTAATTAAAGACTCCAGGACAATCCTGGAGGGTTGGCAACCCTAGATTCATGGAGAGCAGAGCAAGGGTAAAGCCGCTGACTGGACACCCAATCACCTGCACCTGTCAGCTGCCCTGCACACACCACACAAACTGCAGGGGGAAATTCACTCCTGACGCACCCATCGCTGGTCTTTTGTTCAGAAGACTGGGGCTTGGCTCCTCTTCCTTTGGAGGACTCTGCCCTTTGGGAAACCTAGCTCCTGAAGTCCATACTCAACATACCTCCATCTAGGGCACTCTGCTTCCTACCTGCCCCTCCAGCAGCCACTTCTTCAGCAGCACCAGCTGGCCGGAGATGTGGTCGGAGCTCTCAGACAGGTCCTCCCAGCGGAAGGCTCGCACCACACGGTCCGTGTAACCCACCACTAGCTCGAACTTCCCATCTCCATCTGCAGGGGACACAGGAAGACAACAATGGGTTCCATCAAGGCATCACAGTCCCATTGCCTGCAGGCACACTTAGCACAGAGCCACACAATCGTCCGCTGTACCATGATCCCAGAGATCCTTAGTGCTCAGATACCACAGTGAAGGGCACCTTAGAAAAATCTCAGACCTCCTAGCTCCCCAACAGCTCATGTACTGCAGCACCCCAAAAGCCACAAGGTCTTCTCTCCTCTCTTCTAGGGCTAAGATGGGTTGGGTTCCTGCTTCCCTCATGTTCTGGTACATGCACTGCCACGCTGAGCCCCATGTGCCTGTTCTACTCTTACCATCACCATGTGCTTGAGCTCCTGCTCTGCCCCCTTCTACCCCACATGCTCACCAATGTCGTTGATCAGCATGACCTTGGTGTTGGCGGGAATGTGCTGCTTGAACACCAGCTTCTGCTCATCTGCCAGTGGGGGTTCGTGGTGGCCAGAGGCATCTGGATGCTTTGAGGGTGGAGGAGTCAGGTCAAAGAGATGAAACCAGCCCTCGGCACTCACGGCAACAACCAGATTCTGAGAGGAGAGGGGAGACCCTGAATCAATAGAAGAGGTGGTGAGATTGCCTGCAACAGTCCTCCATGGGGGCAAGGGCAGGGCCATCAAGATGAACAGTGACTACACTGTGAGCTCTGTCTGCAGAGCCAATTGTTACAGTGATTGGTTAGGTGTGGTCAGTGCAGGGGCTATTGCACCAGAGCCAGTTTGTACTGACAGAGAGATGTCTGGAAAGTACAGAGCAGTGCAGCAGAGATTCTGGCTGTGCCTAGAAGCTGCTGCAGAGTCACAGCATCCAACCTTCTTGGTCACCTTTGCCAGACCAAGGGCTTGCCTGCACTTGAAACGCTAGAGCAGCTGCACCGCTGTAGTGCCTGGTGTATGCTACCTAAGCTGGCAGCAGGGCTTCTCCCACTGGTGGAGGTAATCTACCTCCCCAAGACTTAGGTCAATTTAACAACATCGCTCAGAGGTTAGGATTTTTCACACCCCTAAGCAACATAGCTGGGTCGACCTAACTTTTTAGTGCAGACCAGGCCTAAGTCTTCAGCTGTCACAGTCCCCTCCTATTCATCACACTAACATAGTGTGACTCTCTCTCTCTAGTGTATAATGCTTAATGAGGCTGCTACAGCAGTTAAGCCATGGAACGTGAGTTTAGATGATTGGATCCAGAGGTCCTGGGTTTAATTCTCCCAGATTATGGCCTAGCAAGAGCTGCTGTATTACACGGACTGGAATCTGCAATGGTGCTTGGGCTGCTCTGCATCTCAGTCTTCGCAAGGGCCAATTTAAGTGCATGCAAGTGAACGGCAGGCGGGCAACAGCTGCACCACAGGGCCCAGCACAGTCAAGTAGTACCCATGAGGATCGGCTGGGGCACTCCAGGGTCAAACATGCCAGTACAGTTTAGATGCACTAGCCATTGGCAGGTCACTTCCCTAGTAAGGTGTTGGTTTGCTTACTCATCAGGCCTGTCGGTGGCTCACAGAGGACGTTAATTGAGGGACAATGTTTAAACCAGTAGTACTAGCTCTCTCAGAACCAGGGAAGAGATGTACTGAGAAAGAACCTGGGGTACTCTCCTCCCCACTTAAAATGTGCCGTAACCCCAAACAACTGCACATGTCAAAGGCCAATCTCCCCTTTCCAATGTGAGTGTAGCTGGTGGGGAGCCAAATGGCCTCACCTTTCCTCTATTGCACACGTCCCCAACACCAACGCAGGTGAGCTGCAAGAAAAGGGAGGGACTTCAGAAACCAGGAAGTAGCAAAGGAAACATAGCCCAAAGTATTGATGTAAGTCTGCACTAGTGATCCTCCAGCCTTCAGGATCCTCCTCAAAGTCAGCATCCCTCTGACTGAGGACCTGTCTAACCTCACTCCTTCAGGCAAAGGAGTGAGGCCAGGCCCAATGGCAGAACCTGGCCTTCCCACGCAGAGCTTGGGGGCAAAACCCTCAGCACACTGTGGGAAGGACAAGGATGGGGGAGGGAAAAAGAACTTTCTTTCCAGTGGCTGTTCAGCACTTTGGACAGCACTGCTTGCCCAGAGAGAGAGAGCCCAGGACTGGGGCGGGGAGCAGGGTCTTTGATGCAATTGTGCAGAGCCTCAGGACCAATCTCTGAAGGCTTTCCATCCCCACACAGCATTCCAGGCAAACAAATGGCACAGGCTCCAAAGAACACAGAGGAGTGGCAAACTCTGCCCCAACAGACCATTCCTTGGCAGAAGCGCACGGTCCAGGGCTTGCTATCGTCATTCTTGTACACGCAGAGTTTCCCGTTGGTGTCCCCCACCACTAACTCGTTCAGCTGGAGAGAAGGGAAGAATGTTAATGATGGGAAATTCACACCCACCTTCGTCAGCCCCAGGAGGGAAAAAGAAACCAGAATTCAGATGTAAGGCGGCAAAGCTGGAAGCAGTAAATGGAAAAGAAGAGAGAGAAAAGGGGAGACCAGAGATAACAGGAGAAGGAGGGAAGAGTAGCAGCAGTAGAGACGTAAAAGACAACATTTTATTCCACCAGATAGTGAGGTGGTGAAGGGTGCTCCCTGGAGTCCCTTATTCAAATTCAACCATCAGGAAAGACTGGGGTGATTTCCCTGCCCCTCCCTGGACATTGTTAAATCAGCCCCATCAGAGATGACATGCTGGGGGTTGTTAAAAATGCTTTCTAAAACATTTGTTCAGTGTATTGGAGTGGGACTCAGAAGAGCTGGGTTCTACAACTGATGTACTGTCTGACCTTGTGCAAGTCACTTTGCTGCTGTGTGCCTCGGTTTCCCCTTCCACTCTTTGTTTAGCGTGTAAGCTCTTTGAGACAGGAACTGTCTTTCTCATGTACAACACTCAGCACCACGGAGCCCTTATCTCAGCTGGGACCTATCAGCACTACTGTAATACAAATAAATAATATTTATACCTTTGAATGCACCAAGTGGCAGGGATTTCAAAAATATTTCCTGGGGCTGGCCATTCCCTACACCTCCTGCAAGCTCTCCTGGCCCCTTCCAGTTATGTGTATTGCGTTATGCTAGCAATTTGCTCAGTATAATTTTCAAGATCAAAATATAACTATTCCTTTGAGAGGGCAGTGACTATTAGTTGCCAAATGAAGCCATTGCCTTCTATAGTTTTGATTAGGATAGATAGTTTGTGTTTGTCACGGAGTATTGGGGGACTCAGGGCCCTGCACCCCCGGCTTCCTGCGATCCACCATGACTCTCAGCCAGCCAGTAAAGCAGAAGGTTTATTTAGATGACAGGAATACAGTCCAAGACAGGTCTTGCAGGCACAGACAACAGGATACCCCTCAGTTAGGTCCATCTTGGGGTCCCCGGGCACCCTAGCCCCCCTGGGAGGTCAGAGCCCCGTCTGCTTCCCAGCTATGTCCCTAGCCAGCTCCCAAAACTCTGCCTTCAGCGACCCCTCCCACAGCCTTTTTTTCAGTATCCCGGGGCCAAGGTGTCACCTGGCCTCCAACCCCTTCCTGGGTTCTCATGTTACATGCTCAGGTATTCTCCTTCGGGCAGTCTCCCATCCCCCAATGCAGACTATCCTAGCCACACTCCCCTGTCAGCATTCACAGACCACAGTAAGAACAGTCCCAGTTCGTCACAGTGTTTAAGTGGGAAAACAAATTACATGTTCACGATGACTTGTGTTGCTAAGTGGATAAGCTGCTGCATTTTGTACGAAGTGGAGTGTTTTCAGGGTCAGTGGCTTTGTTCCTGAATAGGAGTTGTAATAATCAAGGCTGGTGGTCACAAATTTCCCTCAGGGAGCCTCATGGTAACAGCTGACCAAAGTACCTCACTGCAGTGGGGTTTGTTTGCTCCACATTAGATGGGAGGAACAGGAGTGTTTGAACTGCATTCCTGTGACCAGACCAAGGGTTGGCACTGCTGCGATATGACCCGGGTCAAACTGGGGAGGCACAAGAATTTTTTTTATTTGAGGCTGCCACCTTGTACTCCAAACTGATGGGTTCCTTTAATTATTAAAGTCTAATATAGATATAGCAAGAGAGAAAGTCTCTAACCCTTAAAGATGTGAAAATAATGGTCAAACTGTGAACTGTGTAAACCAGGGCAGCCCCACTTATTCCAAGAGGGTGTCAGCTCTCACAGGTAGCAGGTAGCAGGGGGAGGGCAGTGCAGAGAGGGTATCAAGGGGAAGCCAGCACCAGGCACCCAGGGCAGTGCCAGGGGAAGGCAGCCCCAGGCAACGCAGGGAGGGTGCCGGGCGAGGGCAGCACCGCGCGGACAGAACCTATTATGCAAATACTGAGCCAGACCCCGCCCCCTCCTCCTGCAGATTCCCGCCGCTGTTCGCGCGCTCGCGCTACCCTCTCGCGCATGCGCCTTGCACACCACCCTCTCCGCTTTAGACTCCCCGCCCCTACGCCGCTTGTTACCGTATCGTTATCGGCGTCTCCCAGGCAGATGGCGTGGGAGAAGAGGCTCCCGCTGAACTCGAGCGCCACCCGCTGCACATAACTGACCGACCGCATCTCCCCGGCGACCATAGAGATGGTCTCTCGCTCTCGGGCGCCCCGGCTCTCTATGACACTCGGGGTGCTACGGCGGCTGTACGGGCTCAAATGCGCACGGGGGGGGGGAGAAAGTGAGGAGTAATCACGTGACGGGCCGGGCCCTGAAAGACCCGGCTCCAGCCTGTGGCCAGGCGGGGGCAGCAGAGCCGGGCTCTCGCAGCCAGGGGAGGGCGGGAGCCGGGCTGGGGGTCACCCGTCCAGTCCCACGGGGGGCGGGGCCCTGCTCCGCCTCCGGCCACCTGCCCTTTGAGCGCACTGGTGGGGCCTGCGTAAAGCCCCGGAGTCGGGAGACCTGGGGCAGCTCCCAGCTCTCACTGGCCGCGGGGAGGCGCTTGGAGCCGGGCCGCTGGTGGTGCAGAAATCTGGGCGCAGAGACCCCGCCAGCTGGTAGTTTAAAAAAAATCTCATTATTTGAGAGCCAGTCTCAGTCTATGGGGGCCCGACTCATACATGTTGAAGAGTTGGATTAGGGACTCGCTGAGGGCAGCAAGGGGAGGGGGGGGGAAGGGGTGAGAAGGGAAGATCCCAGCTCAACTCTCTGATCCCAGGGTGAATCTGACAGGCTGGCAGTTAAAAACACATCTCTTCTTACTTGTAAATCGAGCACACTGGCTCTGGAGTCACTGAAACCCACAAATCATGTAGCCCTGTGATGCCATTTTTTGACACTTGTCGGAGCCCAGCTTCACTTCAATATAAAGATGAGACCCGGGTGACACCAGCTTCTGGCATGTAGTACTCCATGAGGCTACTCACAGAAAGCGTATGCTGGAACCTCCACTTTCTCTGGGCTATATGAACACTGGACTAGAAATCAGGAAATCAGAATTCCCAGTTCTCTAATTTGCAATGTGACCATGGGCAAATCAGAGAAGGTCTCTTCCCCAACTATAAAATGGGAATGATGATGCTTACATTCCTTTTTAAAGCATGGTGAGGTCTCCCACTAAGATGCTTATGAATTGTTGTGCTGCAGTGCAGATGACTAAAATCTCCATCTGCATTGTCCTGTGCCAGAAGCTGGTGTCACCAGGGTCTCATCTTTATATTGAAGTGAAGCTGGGCTCCGACAAGTGTCAAAAAATGGCATCACAGGGCTACATGATTTGTGCGTTTCAGTGGTACAAATGAAAAGCAATATACAAGTACTATTACAGAAGATGGTAGAACTCTGAGGTCCAGTTTTGGGCTATGGATCCTGTGTAAAACATCTGCTGAACTTGTTACATAATCAGCTCTGTGGAGGTGCTTGCAGGTCCAGAAACTCTCAGTCTAATCCAGGCAGTGTTCATATTTTACAGGTGGTGAAACAAACCCCCGAGACCATTGACTGGTTGGATAGCCTTGACCTGTGTCCCCACCTTTAAATTGACGATATCTACATGTGTCTTTGGTGAGGAAGGCTAATGACATACAACCAGAAATTCTCTCTTCTGAGTTGTTTTTATTCTTGTGGAGCATCAGACAAGGCCAACAGAGCAATTCTTCCCTCAAACCACTTATTCAACCTTTGAGTGTCAATATTCAAAGCCTTCCAAGGGGTAGGGACACTGTGGGCCCAGTTCTCCTCTTACTCCCACTACTGCAAGCAAGGAGGAGTTAGCATCACTGAAGTCAATGGAATGACAGAATAGTAAGCTGGAGAAGGCGGTCATATATATCCAGTGGGCACCAGGCAGCAAAGAGGGAGCTCTCCTGATAGACTATGCAAACTCTGTTCTTAAAAACAAAATAATGTTAAAAATCCCCATTCAGTAGCTGCATTTTCTGGTTTTATTCTTCCTGACATCTTGGGGCTATCTCAGGAAAATAGAATAAATCTTAACCAGAACAGATGCTAGAAGACCCAATTGTTTTTTCCATCAGAGCAGGGATATTTGTTCTGGTTTCTTAGCCAAATTCCAACGCCAATTATATTCTATTTCCTTGAAATTCCGCCTCATAACTTCAGTTGGGAGACTGTTCTTCATAGCTTGTCCTATACTGTCACATACTGTTTCTAACGTTCCACTCAAGAGGTGGCTGCACTGCAGTACAGAAGGAAATGGGTTTTGGGCACATACAGTCTGATTCTTCTCCGATTTACACTAGAGTAAATTAGGAGTAATTACATTTAAGTCAGTGGTGTTACAGGGTATAAGTGAGATCAGAATTAGGCCCAATGTCTGTAAAGTGGGTCAATTCAGGAAGAAAGGCAGTTACAGTAGAACCTCAGAGTTACGAACACCAGAATTACGAACTGACCGGTCAACAGCACACCTCATTTGGAACCGGAAATATGCAATCAAACAGCAGAGACCAAAATAAATAAATACTGTACAGTACTGTGTTACATGTAAACTACTACAAAATAAAGGAAAGGTTTTAAAAATTTTTTTTTGACAGGTTAAAGAAACCATTTCTGTGCTTGTTTCATTTAAGATGGTTAAAGCAGCATTTTTCGTCTGCATAGTAAAGTTTCAAAGCTGTATTAAGTCAATATTCAATTGTAAACTTTTGAAAGAACATTTTGTTCAGAGTTATAAACATTTCAGTTACAAACATCCTCTTTCTGAGGTGTTCGTAACTCTGATGTTCTACTGTACATGCATTTCAATGAAAGTCGTAACGTACATATTGGTTCAGCTGAGTGTGAGATTTTTTTTCCTTTCCTTGAAATTCATTCTGGGCTGTTTCTTTCTCCACCTCATTATACAACCTCCCGCTCCCTTTCTCCAATGGAAGGACAAAGGGACATTTCTACCTATCTTCTCCCCTCAAGGCAAAGATCTCCATCCTATATGTAAATGAAGGATGTCTGCTCCAATATTCTGTCCTGCCTAAGTGGACATTCCACTTAAGACATCCAATGCGTGGTTTCGCAAGAACTCTGCCCTCAGGGTGAACCCACCTACTCCTCTCCCCCTACTGTGTAGCTACAAAAGGAAAAGTGCTTCCCCTTGGTTTCACTCCAGGTAGCAGGACAACCAAGACAAATAAATTTAGAACAGTGCTACATTCCATGCCTGCAGCCAGGAAGCACACTTCACAGTTGGGGGGGGGGGGGGGGGTGTACAACACATAACGGCTTCCCTGCAGAGCAGTTAACAGGAGTCATTTCCCTACTTTCTTCTCAACAGCTTATGCTTAAGATTTAAAAATCCTGCATATGTCTAATGGTCTAACTTTAACCACTGCTGCTGTCCCTTTAAAACTGATGCATCAGTGAAGGGTATTTTTGCAGGCCCAGCTAGGCACGTCAGAAACTGAGTCTGTTGACAATGCTCCCATGAATAGAGATGCCATGTGCAGAAGCTGACGGCACCGAATTCAAACCGGACTCCCAGTTTTTCTAGGAACAGTGAGAAATTCATTTTTTCCCTTGCAATTAGTGGATGGAGAGAGCAAATCTTTTATAATAGTGAATGTAGTGAACATTGTATAATACAGGCATTCATTAAAACTACCATGGCTAAGATGCAGCTGCATGACTGGGAAGGTTTGGTATAGTTCGGGGATGCTGGGAGAATCAAGTTCTTTCGTAGAGCTGTGCACATCCTGCTTAAAAACACAAATTCGACCTCTGGGAGTTTTTCTGCTTTATTGCTTAAGCTTTGACTTCACAGTCTTCACCTTCAGCAATGTGCAAAGAATAGGCATACAAGGAAGGTTACAACACTTACTCATGGGAGGGGGTCTCTGCTTTAACAGAGGTAACAGCAGGGAGCAAGGTGGAGGCGGAAAAATTCGGTGCAGTGATTTGTTCATAAGTCTCTCAGGTGAGGACTCTCTCGGGAAAGGCAGACTGCTTTAAAAGAAAAAATCAAGGAAATAGGTTTAGGAAGCAGGACTGGGATTAGAATGAGCTGGGACCACAAAAAAAGAGACACACCAATGGCAGAATGAAATGAAACTGAGCAGAAGGAATTCTGACAGACCTCCCGACAACAACAGAGAGCTAGAATGAATAAATAAAGTCCCTAGGATTACACCAGATCTGGGCCGCCACCAAGTTTCCTACACAGACATACACACAAAGCTGTAAATGACTGCGGTGTCGTGGCCCCAGCCTCTGCTCCCCTGAAGCCACCATCCAACCAGATAGAAAAATAAAGGTCTAATTCACTGGAAATTCTTCAGTTTACAAAACTAATGGAATTGGGTTTGTTTTTATGCTTCTGCATCAACTTGTGATTTATCTTCGACTCCATTCTGTTTGTCTTCTTTCATGTCTGTGTCATCTTTGCAGCTGCCACTGGTCTGGAGGGTATCAGCTTCTGGCTACATGGGAGACATTGAAAAAACTGAGCGAAACGTTCACCCCTTCCCCACTCATCACTATAACAGAGATTAATTTGGTGCTCATCAGCAGGATATCTGGGCTCCCTAAGGGGTTCAGCTGAGACTCAGGATCTCAGTAAGGGAGACCATGCACCCTGCTTCCTTCAAGTTTTATCAGTTAGCTAGGAAACCAGGAGCAGTTAGGGAGGCCTGGGCAAAGAGGTGCTTCTTGCAATTCTTCCTAAATGAGGCCAGGTTCATGTTTCATGCAGGGAGCAACAACATGCTCATGCTTCTGACTCCACTTTGGCTCTGAATCATGAGGATTTGTAAAAGAACATTTCCAATCTACCCAACCCTTTGTGCTGCTTGGCTCTGACAACGCAGCCAAACCTGGTACCAGAAGGCTGCTTCCATTCTCCACAGATGCAATGCTAGGGAGTCCTCCCTTTGTACCACTGGCAGCGCTGAAGATGGCAAGCAGAATGCCCCAGTCCCTGTTGCCTCTTTTCCCACATGTACTCAATCAGTTCTCCCAGGGATTTGCTACCACTTACCTTGGAGTCCTTGTCTGCAAGCCTCTGGAACATGTTGGCATACATCTTCTTCTCTCTCTCGTGCTGCTCCCGGATCTTTTGCTGACAGGCTAGTAGCTGCACTTTGGCTGCTTTGTTGCTAGGGTAAAGTTGTAGCACCTTCTGGAAATCTGCCCGGGCCAATTCAAAGTCATTGACAGCTAGATGGGCCTCGCCACGCCGGAAAAGGCCTTTCTCGTTGCTGCTGTCCAACTCAAGCGCCTGGATAGGAAGGGAGCAGCAGGCTGGAGTTTGGTTTCAGGAAATACAGCCAGACAATCAGCAGGAGACACTTACGGGATGAGCTTGCTTATTTTACAGGGTAAATGCTCCAGGAATTCTGGGCTTGGTAAGAGAAAGGGAGGCAGTGTGGTGTGGCAGCTAAGGCATCTGACAAGGAGTCACGAGATGTGGGGTCTAGTCCTGGCTGGGCCATTGACTTCCTGTGTGACCTTGGGCAAGTCGTCTAACTGCTCTGTGCCTCAGTTTCCCTATTTGTAAAGTGAAGCTTACCTTCCTTTCTAAAGTGCCTAGAGATTCTCAGACAAGAAGTTATTAAAAAATCTCCCACAGAGAATGAAGATGGAAAAGAATAATCACTTCCACTGAGGAATTTGATATATTGGCCCTTCCCAGGGGTGGACACAGGGTAAGAGAGAGACACAAACCCACCACAGTAATTTGTGTTGCCCAGTTAGTTACAGCACGATCCAGCTGCTCTGCCCACTTTGCTCACCAGGGTGTATAAAGCCTTGTTACCTTGCTGCAGTTTTCCAAGGCCAGGGAGTACTCCTTCAGCTTGAGATGGCACATGGCCAGGTTAAGGAGGGCAGCAAGCCTCAGGCTCTTGGCCTTTGCATCATCCTCTTCAGAGAAGCCTGTTTCGTGCTCCAGCCAGGACACAATCTTCTTATATTGTAATGTTGCCTGTTTGTACTTCCCTTCCTGTAGTCAATAAAGTTGGAGTTAGTCCATCTCCACCCTCCTCTTCACAACACTCCCTACTCCCTTTTTCAACCCAGGAACAGCTACCTTAAGGTGAACAGAGAATATTTTCTGTGGCCAAACTCCACACAAGTGCTGTACGTGAAGATAAAATCAATATAAGGGCCAGATACGAATACGCTTCTGGGTGGTCGTGCAAAAAGCCCAGGAACAGGCCAGAATCCCACTGGGGAGCACAGTCCCCCATGAGTGCCAGTTGTCTGAAACAGAGCAGGGAAAGGCAGGATACCACTGTCCCCCCACTGCACCAGCTGTCACAACTGGTTAGATGCAGGGTGAGGAGCATACTGTACTCTCTAGGGGTAGTGTAGCTACCACTCTGGCATATGTGCCATGGGAGCGCCCAAGAAGAAAGCAACCATAACAACTAAAGCTCCTCCTGGGGACTCCAACTGTAACATGGCCTCTTCAGGCCCCCATCGGTGGGCAGAATCTTGCCCATGTCTAGCACTGTTTCATGGCAGCTTTGCCACATTGTTCCTGCACAGTGGAGAACTCCCTGTAGAGCTGCAAAAGCCCAAGGGTCACTAACCCCAGACATATAACGGAGGAAAATACCAAGTGGGTACAACTTGCAAGGCTCCACCTCCAGCTCTTTGTCCCCAGGGAAAGTGTAGAATGGACACCAAGGAGAACTCCCTAACAGGACAAAAAAACTCCAAGGCCCATCCTCCAGCACCCGAGAGAAAACTAAGACAAGTACCCCTATTTTCAGCAGCACATTGCATGCAACATGCCATCAATATGTGAGACAGCCCTGCAACAGGGTCTGCTCCAGCACCAATACTGGCCTATAGCAGGGACTGGACAATGCTGACCACAGGCAGGGAGGACTGTAACTTACCTTGAAGTACTGAGTGCCTCTCTCCTTCACAATGGAGCTTTGTTCCAGCTTCTCTTCTGTATTCATCTCCCAAGATTCCTTAGCCTGTCCAGACAGAAACAGTTCAGTCAGCCATCTAATTTTGGAAGAAACTGTGACGCTGGCAGACCAGGTGCCAGCTCATGCTAAGGTCTCCATGTCTCAACTCAACACTGACAAATACAGAGCTGGAATCAGTTTGACTCAACTGTGTGTTAGTATTGTTAAAACAGGTATGAGAGTTGTAAGAATGTGTTTAGTGTTTACACTTTACTGAATGCTTGTGAGTTGTTGCAGGCGTTAATCTCACGTAAAACATCTGTATCCTGTACTATACGATAATATTTGAACACTTGTATTGAGAGCCTCTGGGACTGTGTAAATCACCAGACAAGAGAAAAACATTAACTGGTGTAAAGTGCTGATCTGCAATGGAAGGCGCTGCATCCTACCCAACAGGAAAAGTCCATTGACACCAGACATACTATTGTGGGACGATAAAGAAGATAGCAGATGTTTGTTATTTTGCCTCCTCACCCCCCTCTCCCTGTGAAGATGCTGAGCTTGCACCTCAGAGCACAAGGGGTAAGGGGAATCACACCAAACAGAAGGAAATCTATGCTGCTTGAACTGTGGAGGGCAAGGTTTACTAGGCGTAAGTGAGAGATCCCCAGTGGTTAACCTGGGTTAGCGCTAAAGGTCATGTAGAGCTTGCTTATTATAGAAACTTCTATTACTTTTCAAAACTTAAGATTTTAACTCATCTGTGTATCTGTTTAGCTGCTTTAACCTTGTAAATAACTCCTGTTTCCTCTTCCTACTTAATAAATCTTTAGATAGTTTATTATAGAATTGGTTACAGGTATTGTCTTTAGTGTGAGATCTAAGGCACAACTGATCTGGGGTAAAATGCTGGTCCTTTGGGACTGGGAGTGACCTGAATATTGCTGTGATTCTTGGTGTAAGGGACTATCTACTACAAAAGTACGCTCACCAGGGTGGCAAACTAGATTGAAGTACCCAAGGGGACTGTCTGTGACTCCATGATTAAGCTGTTATAGTGCTTGAGGAGCTTACACTTGATAACTGGTTGGGGAAATCGAAGTATAAAACTCATAAGCAATGTGGGGTTTGTGCCCTGCTTCCCAACAGTCTGCTCTGAGGTTGGTACTCAGGCTCTTGAGTCACTGCAGGCAGCATTACAGAAATCAATCGGTATGTGCTTCATCTTTTTATGGAGTAAGGAGAGGAAAGAAGGCATGGAAGAATGGGTGGAGGTATTGCCACTGAGCATGAGGGAACTGGATTACAGCAGGAGAGATGCTGCTCAAAGCAAATTGGGTCCACTGAGAATACAGGGGATTTCGGCCAAGGATTCCTATTCCCACTTCACCTTCCACAGATTTATTATTTTTCCCATCCTCAGCTGATCAAAGTTCACCTCTTCCTCCTGCTCTCTCAGGCAGAGGCTGTATCCACACACACCTCTCTCCCAGTCCCAACAGGACTTCATCCCTTTGTTCTTACCTTTTCAAAGCTTTTGAGTTTCACTTCATATTGCAGATCTGCATTTGGAGGGATCTGAAACTTCTCCTTCCCAGCACTCCCAAAACCGTAGCTGTAACAGAAATAAGTGGCTTCTAAAGAATCCAGCTAGACCAGTTCTCTGTTAGGGAAGCAGGAGCCAAGAGAACATGCCTATATAGATGCACCAAATTCACATTCTGCTCAGTGTTACCAAAGACACAAAAGCATAAGCAGTTTTTGCCTAAAAACTGCAGGGGTGGGGGGCCAGGGTTACTGTGTGGGATTGGAATGCAAAGTCTTTCATCTCTAGGTTACCAGTTTGTATTGATTTTGGGTCACCCAAAGTTATTACCATCTCATGGCTGTTAGATGGCCTCTATGAAATGAGTTTGCTGGTCTCAGTTCAGTTCCTAGTGGATGTGCCCACACCATAAAACTGCTGGTAACTGGCACTAGATGCCTCCCTTGTTGTGAGGCCAAGCATTTAATGAGCTTGGACACTGAACTACCTCCTCCCATCTGCAGATAGTCTCTCAGGCTCAGGTGCCAGCATGTTGGGGTGGGGGAGCATGTCTAGCTGCTGCCTGTGCTCTACCCATTCTGAGAATAAACAGAGGACTCTGGTCCCAACTACTGTTTAACCTGCATCGTTCACTACCACTAGATTCAGTTTAAAATATTTCAAAACCTAAAACAAGTCAGGGTTTGCTGGAAACTATGAGGACAAACTTTTCTCTTGCTTGCAACCCTGCTATGGAGCCTGCATCTCCCCCTTTCCACAGAATCTGTCTTATTTCCTTGGAAAGGGGAACTACTACTTACATGCAGGACCATCAAAAAAGTTGCCGTATCTGGCTCTCCATACCCCAGGCCCAGCCATTCTCAGCTCACTCAAGAACATGTATCTTTGAAACAGCTCCCCTGGTGGATGCAGGGTTTGGACAGAAACTGGTCTTGTTTCAGAGAAAGCGGAGAGGTTCTTTCTTCTCCCCAAAGGCCTCACAAAATGTTCATAGCTGTTCCATCAGCAAAGGGATTTTAGAACAGCCTCTCTCCTAATCTCAGCATACATTTTTTTACATCTCTCCCTAGCCTCTGAAGCTGGATTAGCTAGACTATCGCTCTGTTCTGGTACAGCAATCCCTATGTTCCTACATGATCTCTATAGTCAATTCTACTCTTCCACCCCAACAGCGGGGAATGCAGCTCATGTCCACCCACATTCCAGTTTGGCTGCTTCTTCAACCGGCGTCTCAGCTGGCTAGATACTTTCCAGATATCAGGTTTCTGGGGCCATCCAAATTTTGACCAGGGTGTTTTGGGAGGTGAAGGGGCAGAACTACACTAATTAGAAAACACACCCACTCCTCCGAGCTGCAAACACACCCAGAATAATCAAAAGACAGAAGTATTGGGGCCACCTTGGGCCAGGGTCACAGTCTAGTGAAAACACTGGAGTTCAG
Source organism: Malaclemys terrapin pileata (assembly GCF_027887155.1). Taxonomy (NCBI): domain Eukaryota; kingdom Metazoa; phylum Chordata; order Testudines; family Emydidae; genus Malaclemys; species Malaclemys terrapin. The sequence goes on from NC_071505.1 coordinate 134,695,905, forward strand.
CAGATGCTTACCTGGGTTTGAGATACACCACAGATTCCTCTGACTTCTCCATTCTCTGAATTGCTTGTTCCAGGCCAGGAGGAAGGTCATAATTTTCTCCTTCTCCAATCTCAAACCGCAGCTCCCGCTTGTCAAACACTCGATCTCCATATCGACCTTCTAGCTGGACTGAGATACAAAAAATTCCCACAGGCGTTAGAGGGTATCTAGAGCAGCGAGAGAGAAGCTAGCAGAGGGAACCAGGAGAATGCCAGGCTTCCTTGTAAAAAGCAACTTCTGCCCCTTAAAAAGACTGTCTGGGCAGCAAATGTAACATCTGGGGCTAAACCCAATAAACCCTTTCACTTGCACATCTGGGTTGTCTTCTTTGTGCAACACTGAACAAATGTCAGATCCTTCCCCTTGCTCTCTATCTTCCTGAAAAATGTCTAGCTCTTCTTGTCAAGGAGGGTGGTCACCTGGGCAGCCCTACAAAGCCTCCTGAGTCCCCAAGTCAGGTTTCTGGTAGAAGGATAAAAACTGTCCAGCAGCAGAATGAGGGGTGGTTTTGGAATGGCTCCTTTGCTACCTAGAGGCCTGCCATCCCTCCTGCTACCCACGCACAAGGCAACTTCCTTTAATATTCCTGCATTTGCCCCCTGAAACAGACTTACGCTCTACAAGGGCTCCCTCATTTGGCTTGGAGTAGCCTTCGCCCTTCGTACGGATTCTTCGGATTATTCCGCCATCTTCATCCTCTGTGAGATCCTCTCCCTTAAACTCAAACAGCTCTATCTGCAGAGGAAAGGACAGCCTTACATTAATTCCTATAGTGTCAGCGCAGCGGTCTTGTGTAGTTCAGTCCCCAGTCAAGAGAGGAAAAGCAGCAGCAGAGAGGCCTTTGAAAATCCTGCTGCCCATAAAGGACTGTACATCTCAGGCATCAGACAACTAAGGCTGGGGCTACTGCCATATGCAGAGTGCACCTACCTTTCTGCAGGATGGAGACAGAGCAGCTCAGGTGTTTGTGATTATATCTAGCCCTCTAGTGGCTGGAAGCCCCCAAAGAACATAAAAGCCTGAATACTATGGACCATTAACAAGCTTTGTGATCACACAGACCTGCCTTCCATGTATTGTTTAACTGACAACATTGATGCTGCGTGAAGTCAGGAAGACACTTTGGGCGAGATCTAGCCCTCGTCCTTCCACAGGCTGATTAAAAGCAGTGTGTGTGTGTGTGGGAGGGGGTAGAGGTGAGCGTTTACATCAAATACCCCTTGGAACACAGGCAGCACAGCAGAGGTAACATTAAAGACTAGCATTTTAAAGCTTGATGGACGTGCTCATGGTTGCCGCTTTGGTGCTGAAGTAACGCGCTGGAACTCAGTGCACTACGAGCGGGCATGGCCATGACCTGCTCTTGGATAGGAATCTGGAGGGAACAGAAACGTTAAGTGGGTCAGGGCTGGTCATGAGCCAAAAAGAAGGGGTGGAAATGGAAAAGATGGGCAGAGAGAGCAGAGGGTGAGGGGGGAACATGCAGAAACATCAAGCTATGTGAGCTGAAGCAAGCTGCTCACTTGCGGCCTGATCCTGCTCTCACTGACGTCAATGGACAAACTCCTATTGACTTCAATAGGCACAGGATTGGAGCCCCACTCAAGACAGATTCCAAGGGCTGGTCCCACGGGATCAAAGGAAACCCAGGAGGAGCTCTTCAGGGGTCTAGACAGAGCTGAGGCTCAGCCCAGTTTTATCTCAGCAGAACTCAGTGATTCCCAACCTATATTCATTTGCCCTCCTTCTCCCCTTGTGATGGATTGGTGAACGAGGGTCCCCCATCCTCCATATTATCCTTCTCCTAGGCCCTAGCACACTTGCTGCTCTCATTTTATTTCCATCCATGTTCTTCTCTAGTCTTGCCCACCCTGAAGTGAAGGGGGCCAGGTTGGGAAATGCTACGTTTCAGGTGTACTGAGGAGGGTGAAGCCAAACTGACTCTGAGTGTGTAGGCTTGCTGGAAGGGAAATGCAAACTGCCCTTGTTACAATTGGAAATTGACCTGGCTGGAACATGAACCTGAGTTCTCAACGATAGTGTGGCATGAGAGTCTAGTTCCAGATTTTTAAGAATTGATAATTCTTCCCCTGAGGTATCTGGCTTGGGTCACTGTTGGGAACAGGATGGACCAGCAATCTGATCACCTATGGCAAGTCTTATGTTATGACAATGGTAACAGGAGGTTGTTTTGACCAATAAACATGCTGTAGTGAGACTGATGGTAAAAACAAAGAGTATAAATGAGCAACACGGTTGTTATAATCAGCCTTGTTTAGACTAATGCACCCTGTTTTAAGATGGCAAACAAATTTGCCCAAGGTCATTGCGGTGGAGGCTCACAGAATGGACCAGAATGTCTGACTGTGGAAAGGTGTTGACACTTGTAAACAGTAGAACACTGTTCTACTTGCACAATTTGATGACACTTCTCTCTTGGGACTTTCTTTTAAGGGATAATTTTGAGCGGTGATCAGCCTTTGATTCCAGTTAATTCTTTCTCATCTTGTTTGGGCTCCTGATCCCAGATTAACACTCTGTCCAGAGAGAAATGGGAGAAAGACCAGAGTAGGACAAGCCAATTTATTCCACAACACTTTGCTGATAACAAGCCTTTGTCCCAGGTTCCATAAAGAATCTGAAACCCTATGCTAGCATGTATCTATCTAGCTTTTTCACACTCTGTCCTAGCCCTCTCTGTTTTACTTTCAAATACATATTGAATCTGGCAGAAGGAGGGAAAAATGAGAAATGAGTCCAGCTTGTGACCAGTGCCAAATGCTGGCGGGGTGAGGAGACAGCTGCTCAATCTCCAACTGCACACTCCTGAGCCTACTGTGTACAAAGCCAGTCATGAGAAGGCGCTTTCATTGCTGTTTCCCACTAACCCTCTTCCAGAATGCACTGTGCGTCTCCCTCTTTTTTCAATGGCATGTAATGGCACTGCAGGAGAGCCGGGACTTTCTGATTGAGACACTTTAGGAAGGGATTCGCCCCTCCCTACAGAAAAGGGAATTGTTCCACAATAACTGCTCATTTGGTTTGGATTTTCAGAACTAGCTTTAATTCCAAGCCATAACTGGCTTTAATCCTTTGGGTGTGTCTAACAACTGTTGGAAAGATTTCCTGGGTCAGAGTCTCCCCACAATCCAGACTATAGCACTGCTCAAGTGGCAATACAGGGTTGGCTAGTAGCTTTATCCAGACAGCTGAGAAGCCCCTTGTTTGGGGAGGGAAACGCTCAATGGGCATAAATCTGGTTCTATACCAGGGGTTGTCAAACTGGGGGTCGGGACCCCTCAGGGGGTCACAAGGTTATTACATGGGTGGTCGTGAGCTGTCAGCCTCCACCTCAAACCCCACTTGGCCTCCAGCATTAATAATGGTGTTAAATATATAAAAAAGTGTTTTTAATGGAGGGGGGAGGCTCGCACTCAAAGGCTTGCTGTGTGAAAGGGGTCACCAGTACAAAAGTCTGAGCACCCCTGTTCTATACCATCCCTCACACTTGTCCCAGGTGTAAGGAGAGGGAGGGGTCCTGGCTGGAGCACTGCTGTTCTCTAGAAATTCTCAGCTCACAGATGGTCCCTTGAGGACTGTGACCAGCTGGTGTAAATTAGAACAGCCTACCAGGAGCACACTGGACCTGCACAGGTCAAAGAAACAGGGAGTTATAACCCGTTGAGGGCCTGCTCCCCTCTCCTGCAGAATGTGGCTTCTTTTGGCTAGCAGATTATCACTTTGTAACATCATTCCAACCCCACAATTAACTGGCCAATGTGCAGGTGGTAATACAGGGAAATTTACATTCTGGGGCCTTGTTTTCATAAAAAGAAAAATTACACTGGCTTAGTTAAATGGGTTTAGAAACTGATTTAGTAATTCAGTGCAACCCTGTGGCGTGGACACACTTACTTTGGTTTAAGGGCCCTCTCGATTCCTTCACTGACTTCAGCTAAATCGGGATCAGGTGCAGAGGGCAAGGAATAGGGAGCTCTATGTCTGGGGGATGGTTCCCTCTTTCATTGCTCATCTGGATATAGGGCAGGGAAGGGGTAGGCAGATGGGTGGAAGTACTAATGTGGACACGAGAACGAATGGATATAAACTGGCCGTGGGGAAGTTCAGGCTTGAAATTAGACGAAGGTTTCTGACCGTCAGAGGGGTGAAATATTGGAACGGCCTTCCGAGGGAAACGGTGGAGGCGACGGACCTGTCTGGTTTTAAGATTAAGTTAGATAAGTTTATGGAAGGAATGGTTTAATGGTAAAACATAGTAGCCAAGGAATACCAAGCAATTGTAGGTAAATAGTATAATGGCTAACAGGGGTCAGGCTAGAGACTCTTGCCTACATGCTCGGGGTCTTACTGATCGCCATATTTGGGGTCGGGAAGGAATTTTCCTCCAGGGTAGATTGGCTGAGCCTCTGGAGGTTTTTCGCCTTCCTCCGCAGCATGGGGCAGGGATCACTAGCAGGAGGGTCTCTGCCGATTGAAGTCACTAAAGCACAGGATTGGGGACTTCAACAGCAGAGTCCAGGGAAGGGGTAGGGACGGTTTTGTGGCCTGCAGCATGCAGGCGGTCAGACCAGATGATCATAATGGTCCCTTCTGACCTTAAAGTCTATGAGTCTATGAGACTCCTCCTGGGAAAAGAAAGGCCGGAGGCCCCACCTCACTGCTTGGAACACTCAGTACTACAGCACTCATGTTAAGAGTCTGAGGCATAATAGCAGCAGGGGGAAGCAGGAGGCAGAGGACAGGAAGGAGCAGGTTGAGGTTAGTGAAAAGCAAGACTTCAGTTCAGAAGAGAAATAGTCATTTTTTGGAATTTTTCTCCTAAGGTTCTCAGGAAAGTCATTTGCATCATATTACTGGAATTTATTTCTTTATAGAAAAGCTCCTCCCAGTCTGCTCAGCACAAGCATTTGGAAGATCAAAACACATTTCTCACCAGGCATAAAAGCTGTAGTGTATTTGCAGTCTTTGCTGGGTTAGAATCAAGCTGAGCCACTTAAAATGATTATAATGATTTTCTCACCAGCACTTTAATGTTACTTCTCTTTTTGCATGAATAAACTGCAAAAAACCACTTTAGGCGGAAAGGTCTTGTATCCCCACAGTGCCTGGAGAGGATGCAGGGTACTGTTGGCTCCTGGGCCTTAAGGTATACAAGACAGTGGGCTAATCTTTTTTTTTGAGCTAGTAGATTAGAACAATGCAGCATTTTTCAGTGGGACGGGGAGAAATGTAAACTCATCTCTTTGATGTAACTGGTATTCTTATCACAGTCCCTCTTGGGGATATAAACCAGCTTAAATTCTCTGAGGCAGACTGCCTCCCTCCCATGGGGAAACTCACAAGATGGGGCAAAGAGGGAGGAAATCTGAGAGGATTCCATCATAAACTTCCTCCACAGACATTCCATTAGGGGAAACAGGCTACCACTCCAAGCGAGGCACCATGCACATCCCTACAAATCCACAGGCACATCCGTACGGAAGGCCTGTGGTCTGCACAGCAGTGCATTTCAGTGGAGCCACCCAGCCAAGGACTCTCCTGGATCTCCCTTCAAAGGGGAAATCCCTGGCCTGGAGGAATGAACTCAACAAAAATGATAGTGTTCTGGCCTAGGAAAGTCCTCGAGGTGGGGAGGGAGATCATGTGTGCATTGGGAGAGGTGTTTTAGGGGGGCTCCTAGCAGAGCCATAGGAGTATTTTGTTTTGCAGGTAATCTGACTGACTTCTCCAACCTTCACAGTAAAGGCCCAGGCTTTTGATCGCCTCATCTGAACAAATCAGAACCTCTGAACCAATGCGCCTATGAATGTGCAGGGATGAGCATGGTTTCTGGGTAAGAAACCTGTGGCCTGTTCTCCCCACTGGAACATCTGGGAAGGTAGGGAAGTATGCGATGAAATCTTCACACTACAAAACATGCTCCTGGGCCTGCCTTAAAGGGGGAATCCCTGGCTTGGAGAAATGAACTCAGGCCAAGGCTCTAATCAGTTTCTGCTCGGAAACGGCACCAGGAGGGAAGGGATGATGTGCACTTCTCCAACCCTGCCCCCCATGCAACCACTTCCCCCGTGTTGACAGAGGCAGCTGACAGCATCCTCCCTTTCTACTTTGTATCCACTTTAGGGGGGTGCTGTTTGTAGGAGGGGGAAAGAAGAGACCTCTCTTTGCTAGGAAAGGTAATCTGGGCTTGGAAACAGACATCACAGAGACTTCGGTCTAGATCCTCAAAGTTATTTAGGCACCTAATTCTAATTGATGTCAATAGGAGTTAGGCACCTAAATACCTTTGAGGATCTGAACCTTCTAGCTTCACCATGGAGGATTCAAGGCTACCTAGATCATGCTGCAGGGTGACTCAAAGCATCATTTAAAGTAGTAAAGGGCACTGGGTGCAGGGCAACCTTCTGCAGAAACAGAGGCCTTTCCTCTTTTAAGCAATAACAGGCAGCTGTTTCTAGAAAACAAAGGACTGGGTTTTTTTTTTTGTTTATTCACAACTATATAACCATAGCACGTTACACAGATCTCCACTTAAGAAAGCATGGGCAATTAGGGAAAGGGAAAGGCTGAGATTCAGACATACCTGTATTATTGGGGGCTTTGGTAGAATGGCAGTGGAACACCTGAGCTCAGCTTGTGAAAAATGTATGTAAATAAAATATAGACGATCTCATGGGGAGTTCTCTTTCAAAGCATCCAGAGGAGTGAAACACAGGTTTTCATATTCACGAGCCATGAAGGTAAGGAGGAAGTGTTTCAGAGCATGTTCATGCTATCAAAGATGGTCCATGCTTATTGCTACTCATTCATACTGTACTGACAGTAAACAAGGCCATTATACATTTTTGGAATAAACCTGTATTTTAAATTTTCCAACATCAAAAAGAGGTTAACAGAAGTATGCCCCACAGAGTTGGCTTCAAATAGAGGCAGCATCTTCTCACATACATGTAACTGTGCCACACATGATTGCTGGCAGCTAGTATGACTAAACCAGTGCCTGGTCATTAAGCTGAACTCTTGTGAAATGCAGAGACTCTGCCTTGGGCTAAAGAATGAGCTCTGGTTGATCTAGCAGAGAAACAGTTGCTTTCTACTTAGCCATTACTTTCTATACCTCTGGTCCTCAGGAGCCAAAAAAAAAAAATCTTACTGTGTTATAGGTGAAACCGCATTATATCAAACTTGTTTTGATTCACCGGAGTGCGCAACCCCCTCCAGCACGCGCAACCCCCTCCAGCACTGCTTTACCACGTTATATCCAAATTTGTGTTCTAGCGGGTAGCGTTATATCGAGGTGGAGGTGTACTTACATACAGAACTATACCCACTACTAGTGGAGTCACTGGAGCTGCTTCTTCAACTAGCCAAGTAGAGTGTTTGGTTTTGATTTTAATGCCCTGATGTATATTTCTGGTCAGCTGGCAGCTGCTCATGCTCAGGAACAGTTACACCAAGGTTAAATTTAACTACTTTGTGCCTTTGACCCTGGGAAAATTCACACCCTTGCATTAGAGGACTGTCACAGTGGAGGTTTAGGCCCTCCAGCATTGAAGCTGTCCCCACCAAAATAGCCTGAGAAAAGGAAGGGACCATCTTTATAATTCTGCTTGTGTGTGCATGCACCTGCACATACACAAGGATTTATTATAAGGAACAATGCACCATATACGTGCATAGCCCAATAACCTAATACAAATGAACCATAACTAGCTGGAGAGAGAGATCCTGAGTAATGATGATTGCAAGGTCTTTATTTTAGGTCTAGATTGTGAACCCACTATTCCCCTTAGCAAAAACAGTTAATCGCATACGTAGTCCCGTTAATTTCAATGGACTTACTCACATGGGCAAATGCTCATCACTGGGAGTAAGGTTTTACAATCTAGCCCCCATTCCTAACAGTCTCTCCCCCTTCATTCTTCTGTAGTAGAAATATCTTCATGCAGACAGGTGGTTTAGTGCGCAGAAGTTAATAGGACAATGAAGGAAAGACATGTGGAGGTGTCACACTAAATTTTATTTACATTCTTAACCGTGTTGACCAGCCTCCATTTTCCATTAAAGATGAACTGAAGGGATCATTAAATAAGACACTGATGACTATCCTTGTATAGTGTTTTACATTTTAGAAGTCACTGTACAAACTTTGGCCTGGTCTACACTTAAAACTTGACATTAACTATGTTGGTATAGTTAAATCAGCAAACCCCTCTTGCAGAGACCCAGTTATCTTGCTTATGCTGATGTAGCTTATGCTGGCTCAACAAAGCAAAATAGGCTTTACCAGCTAAGACACTTTAATACCAGTATAGGTGCATATACACTAGGTTTGTTTTTTGCCAGCACAGCTATGTCAGCAACACACTCCCCCATCCCCCCAATAGACAGGCTATGCCCGTAACACTAATGTAGATGCTGCTTTGAACCAGTTAGTCTCGGACACCCTTGTTAAGTAGGCAAGTAAAACCTCCTTGCCTCTAGAAAAAACTAGAATGAGTGACTAAGTCAAAACCAGAGACCTTTTGACCCACACTCCTGCCTCTTAATGATGAATCAATTAAATAAATGTAATAATTGGGAAAAAACCACAAAGGCATTTTGTTTGCTTTTACAAGGGAGGCAGCGTTGTCTACAGCAGGGGTGGTAAAACTTTTTGGTTACATCTGGGTATGGAAATTGTATGGCAAGCCATGAATGCTAATGAAATTGGGGGTTGATGTGTGGGAGGGGATGAGGGCTTCGGCTGGGGGTGCAGGTTTGGGGTGGGGATGGGGACAAGGGGTTGGGGTGCAGGATAGTGCTCTGGGCTGGGACTGAGGGGTTTGAAGGGCGAGGGGGGGATTAGGACTGGGGCAGGGGGTTGGGGTGCAGGAGGGGGGTCAGAGGTGCAGGCTCCAGGTGGCGCTTACCTCAAGCAGCTCCTGGAAGCAGTGGCATGTCCCCCCTCAGGTTCCTATGCAGAGGCGCAGCCCCTGCAGCTCCCATTGGCCATAGTTGCCGGCCAATAGGAGCTGCAGGGGCAGTGTCGGAGCCCCCAGCTGCCCCTACATGTAGGAGGCAGAGGGGCGACATGCCACTGCCTCCGGGAGCTGCATGGAGCCCCAGCATGTGTGGAGTGGGTCAAGCCCCCGACCCTGCTTCCCAGCTGGAGTGGGACAAGCCCTGGACCCCACTCCCCAGCTGGAGCTTGAGGGTCAAATTAAAATGTCTGAAGGGCTGGATGCAGCCCTCGGGCTGTAGTTTGCCCACCCCTTGTCTACAGGGAGCAGGAGATTGTGTTCTAGTCCCACTCTGCCACAGAATTGCTAGGACAGTGGGCAAGTTGTTAGCTTTGGTGTGGCTTCTCCTCCCCCACCTCCCTCCTGTAAGATGGGATAACGTTAATGACTGTAAAAAGTTCTCCCTCTGATGGAAGAAACCACAGAAATGTAAACTTTTGTTTGTTTGTTTTTGTTTTTAAACCACACTTGCAAGGATCTCAGTTCAAATTCTAAGTTTCTCCTATCAGGGGGTAGCCGTGTTAGTCTGTATCTACAAAAACAACAAGGAGTCTGGTGGCACCTTAAAGACTAACAGATTTATTTGGGCATAAGCTTTCGTGGATAAAAACCTCACTTCTTGAAGAATGGAACAGGATCAACAGGGTAAAAACCTCACTTCTTGAAGAAGTGAGGTTTTTACCCACGAAAGCTTATGCCCAAATAAATCTGTTAGTCTTTAAGGTGCCACCAGACTCCTTGTTAAGTTTCTCCTGTTCAACTGAGAACATCCCACAAACCAAGCAGGAAGCTACATGCCTTCCAACAGGGGTAAAGCTTTCCCAAAGTATGGAGAACACATGGATAGAAAAATGGTCACATGGAACAACTCTTTCCTTTCTCCCCAGCCGCAGTACACACACTCTTCCATTTACAAACCCAGAATTCCCTTATGGCAGCTGCAGCAACTGCTCACATGGAAAAAGTTAGGATAGGAAGGATTACAATACAAAGAACAATATTTAGCGACTTAAATTTTGTTCCTTTTGACATGAGTCAAATTTTCCCATCCATTCTGTTCCCCTACTCTGCACCCTCACTGCAGATATGTTGCCCATCTATTTCATTCCCTCCTCACCCAGCCACTCCTCTGGTCTTGGTGGCTGGTAGGCACTAATTCCAGGGCAGCTCCGATATTTGAAGCCTGCTCCCACTTCCTCTTATGCAAGAGTGGCTACTTGTGGAGGCAGGTAAGTTTCCTCCTCCTGTTTCCAACTGCTTTTACAGGCCTCCAGGCTGCTTGCAATGAAGACCCTGGACACCTGTAGCAGAAAGAGGAAGGGAAAAGGCCAAGAGCCACAAATGGACTTAGGCACCTCTACAGTCCACAAAACCACTGCTCGGCTGCCACCTAACCCTGTAGGTACCTAAACTCACTCAGCACCTAAGTGTCACTGAAAAAGTTCCCTAGGTGCCAAGTTCCTGCCTCTGGGCATGCATGCTGCTGCCTCACTTGAGATGTCTGGATGCCTATCTCCCATCTAAACCCTTGTGTAATCCTTGAACCAGGGGAAGGTAAGTGTTGCCCACACCTCTCTCACTTCTGAGTCCTGATGCAGTAAGCGTGCTCAGAGCATGCTCACTGGATCAGTACCCACTCTAACTAAGGTGGTGGTGGTGGTCCCTCCCTTATAGCTTTGCGCCCTGGGATTAGAGCACTCACCTGGGATGTGGGAGATCTCAGTTCAATTCCACCCTCTGCCTAATGGAAAGAAGGGATCTGAACAGGGGTCTTCCACCTCTCAGTTGAGTGCCCTAACCACTGACTATGGGATAGTCTGATGTAGGTCTCTCCTGTTGATCCTGTTCCATTTTAAACGAGTAATTAAATAGTCACTGGGATAGGTGGACTGGACCCAGGGTCTCCCATATCCTAACCACTAGTCCCTTTGTGGATCCAGGCCTATGGGACTAGCCAGCTCTCTACAGATCACCAATGTACTCTGGACCACAGTGCAACTGCTCCCTTACATTACTTTAAGGATTAGCAAGATATTCCATTCTTGCAGAAGAACTACAATTTGTAGTTTTAAGGCTACTGGTGACCTCTGAACATCTTAACTAGAGCTGGTCACAATTTTGGAACAAAGTTGGTTTAGACTTAAAAATCCTAAACTGTCTCAAGTTGTGTGAAATTTTGTGGCAAAAACATCTGTGGAGTTCAAACACTTGTCTCGTCCATCAACAGAAGTTGGTCCAATAAAAGATATTACCTCACCTTCCGTATCTCTAAGATTTGAAGAGACATTTATCCTATCATTGTTACTGTTAGTGACTTTTTTGGGTAAATGAAAAATTTATAGTTGTTTCAATAAAGTGAAAAGTAGGTCTAGTTTGAACCCTGCAAAATGGAAGTGGGTTCTTAACCAGTTTTCTTCCTTTATTGTTAAGATCCTTAGATAGGAGCCATATACAATTTTTTAAAATGCTTTACTAAAATTAATTATGCCTCTGAGGTAAGAAAGTACCAGGGTAACTTGCAGCACTTCAGTGTAGACATTACCTATGCTGATGGGAGGGTTTCTCCTGTTGGCATAGGTAATCCATCTGCCTGAGAGGCGGTAGCTAGGTTGATGGAAAAATTCTTCTGTCCACCTAGCACTGTCTACACCGGGGATTAGGTCGGTATGGATCCACACCCCTGAGAGATGTAGATGTGCCAGTGTAAGTTCCCAGTGTACACCAGCCCTTATTCACATTTTACAGAACCCCTTAACTTAAGTTCCCTTAAGTAACACAGCAAGTCAATGGCAGCTGGGAATAGAACCCTGGAATTCTCATGCTTTGCCCTTTATATAAAGGAGTATTTCACTTTTAATGTATTATTTTGGACTGCTGATAAGGTACTGCCTTGGATCCTACCCTAAAGTGAGTTACACCTCTATGTCATTCTCCCTTACGTCTGCTACCAGATCTAGAGTGTGGATCAGATGAATATATAGTAACAGGTCACACAGTTCTCTCCTCCAGCCCTTTGGCCTTTCTGCAGGTTCACAAGATGGTCTTGGAGTCTGAGGGCAAGGACCATCCCGTTCTATTCCCACGGACAGACTACCCAGTCTTCCAAGCTAATGAAGGGAATTTACAGATAAGCAAGTGTCACCTGGGTGGAGTTAAGATGCACTCCCTACATTCTACTGCAAATGCACCATCTTTCTTATAGAGTGTAGTTAAGGACAGTCCCTACTTACCTCAAAAATCAGTGTGGCATTGGGAGGTATCTTAGGGGGGCTCCCAGCAGAACCATAGGCATATTCTGGTTTGCAGGTAATCCGACAGATTTCCCCAATCTTCATAGTTGCCACAGCAATGTCCCAAGCTTTGATCACCTCACCTGCACAAATCAGAGCTCAGTCATATAATTGCTAGGCATATACCAAAGAAGTCAACAGCCGTGAGATACTGGTCATTACTATTACACAAACACCTAAAAGTTGATTGGGCACTTCATAGAAACTACAGACTTGAGTCTGCTCTCACTTCAGCTTGTATACATCAGGATTAATTCCACTCAAGTCAAAATGTGGAAGTAATCAAAATCTGGCTTACAGTGCTGAACCCTAAATTGTTGCTCCCGTAATCCCTCCCCTCCCCCCAATCTTTTGTCTACACAGAGTGCAAGCCATCTGAAGCAGGGACTATGTCTGAAGTTCCTGGCATACTGCCAAGTGCTGTGAAATAATAATAATAATAAACTCTTGGAAGAGGAAGGTCTTAGGGTGTGAGATTTTTCATATTTTGAAAACAGACAATCCACAATGATGGTCTTTTCTCTTTGTACTTTATCAATTGGCAGAGGCCAGCACAAATGTTATCCAGATGCCCTTCAACATGAAGCAAACATCTAGGTGAAGAAGCTCTGCTACTGCTGAGGACCGCTGGGGCACTAACTCCTTTAGACATCCTTAGAACTTGCCTTCTTCCCACCCCCCTTCCCCCCAAGCCCGCACCCTCCAAAAGATAAAGTTACACACAATTATAAAGGAGGAAAAAGGGTTTCTTCTGAAGCCAGAGACCAAATAGAGGCCTAAACCTCTGATGACATGGCCACACCAAGCCCTCTTATTCACTGCCCCTTATCCAATTGGTACACTATTCCTTGTGCTAATTATTTTAGGACAGTCACTTTTACCCTGTCCCCTAATTTTAACTGTGCTGAAATTTTTGTACTGACAAAATATAAGTGCCAGGTTCAAGATGTCTGGGAGAAGCTGGAAGTTTTGAAATGGTGGCAGGAGTGACTAAGCTTCTGGCACCAAGGAGATAGTTGAGGCATGCTTTTCTTCTTTCCTGCTCCCTTTTGACCAAGGATGACTTAGAAGTTTAGGGGCAGAGGGGCTGGTTTCCTCATTCTCCACCTCCACAGTTTGACAAGTGCCCCACTGCAATCCGCTTCAATATCCAACCATCAAAAATAGACATGGCTTGCTTGATTTTTCTTCCAGGATGAGAGGAGTGAAATGGCTAGTGTGGATATTTTAAGTTATCATTACAGTTCAGGGTGAATCCCCCACTGAGATGAATGTGACAGTTCACTTATCTAGGCTATTGTTTCAGACCAGCTGCATTCTTAGGGCTTCTCTACATGAGGAAATTAATCCATATTACAGTAGGATGTTATTTAAAAGGGAATAGTTTTTCCATGATTAACTTCCTATGTGGATGATCTTGTTCTGGAATAAGAATGCCTTATTCCAAATTAGCTTAATCCGCTTTGGAAGTGCATTAAGAAAATCTGAAAGAAGGCATTCTTATTCTACAAGAAGAACATTCATACAGAGAGTTACTTGGGCAGAATTAATCAGTAATGACTTCCCATGTAGACAAACCCCTTAGGCAGGCATTGCTGCATTGACAACCTCCTGAATGTGAATGGAGTGTATTCTTCAAAAATCATCTAATAATTTAAAAAATTAACATTTAGTTCCTGGAGCACAATTATGTAGGAGTTTTAAAATTTGCAATTATGGAACAATTAAATAGAACCACAATCATTATACATGGAGCCTCAGTCTGAATGGTGCCAAACAGACTGTTAAACACAAAACATGGGATGTTACCTTTCCCCAAATCAAATGAGAACTTGTCTTTCCTGTCCAGGCTAGAGTCAAACTTTGTGCCATCCAGAAGCCATCCTGTATAATGGACAGTCACTTTATCACCTATCATGGGAGACTCTGTCCCAGTTCCTTCCGTCTTGATAACCTGAGAAAGAAATGCTGAATAAGTGATACTGAGCTGGATACAAAAAATACAGTTTGGATAACAAAGTCACATAACTCTGCCATGTGTATAACACTAGGCAGACCTAAACTATCCTAAGAGGTAACACTTTGTTCTTTAGATTAGAAATTAGGGAAAACAGCTCTCTCAGCTTCCTTGTATCTATACAGATTTCCTGGACAATGCCAACTGGGGAGATTACTACTATTACGATGTTTTATTCACCCTAAAATACTACCTGGCTACAATAGGCTATTCTTGCATTTGAACTATTTTGGGTTGGTACGTGTACCTTTTGCTCTGAAAGAGAAAGAACATTTTTGAAGCTTTGAATCTAAGAGTCAGGCATCCAAATATGCATTAGCCATCTAGATTTAGGAGCCTAACTACAGGCACTAGGTTTGAAAATTGCAGCCTTTAAAGATGCACTAACTGTCTCAAAGGAAGCAAGTGAAAATATCAGGTTTCCAATGGAGGTTTGTTTTTTGTTTTGTTTTTTTAAAAATGGTAACTAAATCCAACTACAGGATTTACCCATCACAAAATGGGAAAGTTTAGGAGAGACAGTTTTAGCACAACACTGGGGATTATTTTGGCAGGGAGAGAAAGGTGGTTATCACAATTTCTCCCAATTTCATGAATGAGTGAGATTAACTTCCTCTCAGAGCTGAGAGGAAATCACTGACATACTCATGGAAATATTTTTATCCCAACATTGACCAAACTACTGTTAAATACGTTAGCAAAGAGTTGCTTACATAATTGCTTCACAGCATAGTGCAGGGGTAGGCAACCTATGGCACGTGTGCCGAAGGCGGCACGTGAGCTGATTTTCAGTGGACTCACACTGCCTGGGTCCTGGCCATGGGTCCAGGGGGCTCTGCATTTTAATTTAATTTTAAAATTAAGCTTCTTAAAGATTTTAAAAACCGTATTTACTTTACATACAACAATAGTTTAGTTATATATTATAACCTTATAGAAAGAGACCTTCTAAAAACGTTAAAATTTATTACTGGTACACGAAACCTTAAATTAGACTGAATAAATGAAGACTTGGCACACCACTTCTAAAAGGTTGCCGACCCCTGGCATAGTGCCTATTTGGAAAAGGGACACTATCAGTTAACTTTTCATTCCCCAGACTTGAAAGGGACGTCACCCAAAAGTTAGGAAGTGCCAAAATTAAGGTAATCCACAAAACCTTAATTCTGTTTCCTTGTGCATGAACTTTGTATTAAAACGTACGTGCAGTGAATGAAAAAGAAGCCCTGCCTCTTTCTATGTGAGGACCTGTTCTAACATTAGATGGGGAGTTGGATTTGGGAATAGAACCCAGGAGTCCTATTCCCAAATCCAAGTGTTATCTAGTTGGGGACAGAGTTAAAGCTCTTCAGTTACATGGTACTCATTCATCTGTGGACTCACAGCACTTTGTAAAGGTGGTGGGGGATAGTCCATTTTACAGACAACATATCCAAATATATAGATTTGGCATATTCTTTCCAAGCAGCACTGCCACTTGGGCTCAATTCCCAGCTCGACAAGCAGTAACCTCCTGCAACCTCATTGATCCTCAGTTACCCTATCTGTAACATGGGAAACATTACTTGCCTTCCTCCTAAGGTGCAACTCTACCTCGATAGAACCCACCGGAGTGCGCAGCTCCGCCCCCCCAGAGGGCTGCTTTATCAGGTTATATCCAAATTAGTGTTATATCAGGTCGCATTATATCGAGGTAGCGGTGTACGAGGCTTTACCCAGTAATAGGAACCCTCCTGTGTGCCCCTCCTACCAGCTTCATCCTTGAAAAGGACTGAACTGTAGCATCTAAGGTAGAGCGCAAGCACAGAGTTTCAGTCCAGAATGAGAGAGTTTGACAGACTTATCAGCAATTGAAACAGAGTGCTATAATAATAGAAAGCCACCAGTGCCAGCTGTAACAGAAAAAAAAATTCCCCTATTTGTATAGATTTATATAGGGAGAAAAGCCCAAAAGCTAAATACAACCCATCAGCCACTACATGATGGTCAATAGCTGCCATCCCTCCCACCCAATCTGAGGGTTGCTTAAAAAAAATTGCTGATGAACTGAGACAAACAACTTCATGACATCTGTCAAGGAAAACAGACGTTCAAGCAACTGCTATGGTTGTAGGCCTCTATTTTTGGATTTAGGCAAGTCTTTGGGTCTTGGAAAATTACCAAAGTAGCCCTTGGTGTCACCAATTGTATGCCACCTGCTGCTTTAGATTTTAGAATTTTTTTTTTTTTTAATTAAAAAATAATAAAAAAAATCCAGACCTGAATTGTCAGGAGGATTGATGTGGAGGTGCCAATCTGAGACCTCCCTGAAGTGGGGTCACTCTCAGAAAGTACTGGGCACTCACTCTGAAGAGTTACATTCCTTTAAGATGTCTCAGCTTAGGCACTCAAAAAAACCCCAACCAACCAAAAAGAGAGCCGTGCCTGACTTTGCACCACTTATGTGTGGTTTACTTTTTGTGCTTCATTCCGTTTGGATGATAGCAAGTATCACCTGCAATACTGACAGCGTTTTCAATTTCCTATCCTGAATGAAATGTTTACATTTCCCTTCCAAGAGAATCTCAATTTTTCCATTCATAGCATGACTATGCTCCCTATGCTCTCATTTTTAGGTTAATTTTATTTATTGAAAAGCACAAGTGCTGGGCCCAAACTCATAGGCAGGTGCTGCTTCCAGTAACCAAGGTACAGCCATTGGGTCTGATTGTAATCTAACACTGCTGAGAAACGGGAGCAACCACACTGAAATCTAGGGAGCTGTACCAGTGAAAAATTGTAGTACGAGTCAGGCTCACTGATTTCAGTGGGGTTATGCCACACAAACTGCCAGTCTGCAGAATCTGGACAGGACTCTAAGACTGAGAAAATCCTATTGTTTCATCCCTCCCAATTCTGCTGCTCCGAAGTCAATACACAAAAGCCCCTTGACTAATTATAAGAGCCTCTTAATGCTATAATTCTGTAGTAGCTCAAGAACAGAGGCAGACCACACTGCTCTTCATGCTAGTTCATCTTGCCAGCTAACCCATGATCCCTACCAAAGTATTTGCATTTGGGCAAGTAGGGACTGACTCCCCTCACACCCTGGAGACACAGTCAGGAGTGACTTTACAGGAGTCCCTGGGCCTGGTGCTCCAACTCCATTACACTTGTTTCATGCCAGCGTAACTCCATGGACTTCTACTGATGTAAGAAGTGTGTGTGCGTGTCTAAATAAAATCCCCCTGAGAAACTGTTGGATGGACTTCACGTCTCCCTCACACCTTGTCGTGGCATGGATGCCATGACTCTTCTGTTCACTGTCTTTGCGTCTCTCCTTTTCCTCTCAGTTCTTTCCCCACCACCACTCCCTTCTGGTCTTGTTTCACTCATTGGAAAGCTTCACGCTGCTTGGGGTGGGGACAGAAGGTACTGTTCTTGAGCCATGGCCTTGTGTTATGGGAGATCCAACCTTTGTGTCTGAGCAGCAGGCTACTTCTTGAGTCCACAGCCTGTACCTGAGAGCTAGCTGCTCCTGTGGTCAGCTCTATCTTGCACCATCCTTCACAGGAACAGAGATGGAAAGTATGTGGCTTGCTGCTTTGCCCACAGCAGCGTGGTAAGTGTTGATGCAGCATCCCTCAGGTGCACTCCTCTGCTCAGCACCCCACACCCTCTTGGCAGGAGAACACTTTGACAATCTTGTTAAAGTCAAAGTTCTATTTT
Source organism: Malaclemys terrapin pileata (assembly GCF_027887155.1). Lineage (NCBI taxonomy): Eukaryota > Metazoa > Chordata > Testudines > Emydidae > Malaclemys > Malaclemys terrapin. The sequence continues at coordinate 134,713,982 of NC_071505.1, forward strand.
CCTACCCTTCCTTCTTTCCCTAACCCCACCCCCAGTGTAGGATTTTATGGTTTGTGAAATAACAATCACCCAAATCCATCATATCTCAAAATCTTAACAGGCATCAAGCACTGGGGGGGTCAAAGGACACAGCAATCTGAGTTGTGTGGCTAACTCTATGAAGTGGCTGCATTTTAGCCATCCCCATACACGCTATGTAAACTTCAAATAAGCCATGCAAGTGTCTGCAGTTTCCCTGACATGTGAATGAATCCCCCTCCCACATTACAAAACCTGTGTACAGGCCTGATTCTGCCCTTGTTTCCATGACTAGAACACTTCTTTGGAGGACAGACTTGATCCCCTAGAGTCCAGGATTTTGTTTTAAGAAAAGAAATCCATGTCAACTCTGGTCTGGGAAAGCAGGCTAAAAGTCTACTGGTTTTCACTAAAGAGAGTGAAAATACACTTATCTTAACACAGCTGGTTACAGATAAACCCAAGGAAATCCACCCAGCCCAAAAGGAGGGTGGACAAAGTCTTTCATTCCATATAGTCTTTATTGGTCAGTCTGGGTGCCCTGACTGACCAGCATGCTCACATTTCAACAAGACTAACCATGATCATCAGAACAGACTTTTGAAAAAGGGACTCTGCAGGGGGACTGGGATCACAGAATATCAGGGTTGGAAGGGACCTCAGAAGGTCATCTGCTCAAAGCAGGACCAATCCCCAGACAGATTTTTGCCCCAATCCCTAAATGGTCCCCTCAAGGACTGAACTCACAACCCCGGGTTTGGAAGGCCAATGCTCAAACCACTGAGCTAACCCTTCACCATAATAGCAAGAGCTGATAAAAAGTACTTTCTTGTGGGCAGGATGGGGGGGGGGGGGGGGAGACACACAGACTGCAGTAATTTGCAGGACAACACTAAACCTCCAACCAGTTTATCACGTAAAAAATTGCAGCTGAATTCCATTTATATTAACAGACTGTTTTTTGGGGTTTTTTTTGTTAAGTAGCATTGGGGAAATCTCTCTCTCTTGTGGGACTTGAGGGATAGGAGTGGGATAAAAATGCAAGGGACAATGAGGAGCAGGAGAGGGTGGGATTAAAAAAAAAAAAAAAAAAGATAGCCCTGTGCAGAGTTCTACTCTGCAGTCTGGGTGGATAAAGTAGAGACACAATACCTAATTGATAAATAAATAAGAAAGCTAGCTACACAGGGTTTGCAAATTCAGAAAGGAAGAGAAGTCAGACTTCTGCCATTCTGGGTAGAGTGATCAGAGGCATCACTGCAGTCAGTTTGGCAATAAGCCATGCCTCTTAATGCAAGGGCACAGGGACTTGGCCTAGCTGAGAGCTGCATCTGCAGCTTGCCAACAACACTCTACAGGCCACATCTTATCTGCACAAGATTGATATATAGCAGCCTCCCCTCTTTTTTTTTTTTTTTTTTTTTTAAAAAGCAGGGAGGTGGGGCCCAAGGTGACTACAGGTCCAAGCATGCAGTGTTCCATCTTTGTCTGGGGGGCGGCCATGCACATCAAGATGGAGCATCCCTTTCGGGGACCTTTAGGGTCAGATTCTCAACTGCAGTAACTCAGCAGAGCGCCCGGCATTTCCGTAGAACCACATGAATTACACCAGCTAAAGATGGAGCCTGCAGCCTCCACGGGATGCATTTGCCTCTCTTGGGCTCCAATCACTTGTAACATGTCACTCCAGCTGCCTCCCAGTCTCCAGACACGGCTGCTGCTGGAGCCATTCGATGCACTCACTGGATTGGGAGCGTGGGGAAGGAGAGGAGCTCAGCGGCGCAGCGGCCGCCAAGTGCCTGGCCCCTTGCAAGACGGAGCCCGCTGCTGCACCTTGCTGCGCCCCGGAGCCCGCGGGCTGCAGACACGCACGTGGCCGTGCGCTCGGGAGGGACCGAGCGAGAAGAGAGGCTCAGATTTAACCGCGGAAGCTGTAAATGCCTCCGGCGCGGCGGGCCGGTAGCCTGGTTACCGCCCGGCCTTTGGAGAAGCGGTGCTGGGGCAGCGTTCACACGGCAGCCGGGCCCGGCTCGGGGCAAGGAGCGGCGGGCCCCGGTCTGCACTGGGGAGGGGGCAAGGCGCAGGCTGCTGCCAGGTGCGTCCGGCCCGGGGGGGGGCGCTCGCGTGCGTCCCCGTGCACCGCCCCCGCCTTACCTTGAGCACCCCCCCGTCGCTCTTGGGGGTGATGTCCGCGCCCTCCACGGGAGCCCCCTCCGCCTTCATCTCCTCCGCAGTCATGGCGCGGCTCGCTCCGCAGCAGGGGCCGGCGCGCGGCGCGGCTGCACGGGGCGCTGGCGGGGCGCGCGGCGGAGAGCAGCGCAGGAGCTCGGAGCAGAGGCGCGGCAGCGACAGGAGGCGGGACTGAGAAGTTTCTAGAGGGACAGCCGGGTCTTCTAGTTAAAGGCAGGGGAGGGCCGGGGGCCGGGTCTAAAGTTCGCACCGCGCAAGCACACGAAAAGCAACTGTTAAAAATCCTAGGGGCGGGGAGGCGGGTGGCGCGGTCCCTGAGCCGCAAAGAGGGAGAAGAGCGGAGGCAGGTGTGTGTTTGCACACTGCATGAAGTGTGCAAACACACAATAACTCGCTGTTATTAAAAATCACAGCCTGCACAGTGACACTGGATTTATGGCTTATTACCACATCTGTAATAATACATTTGTTAGTCTCTAAGGTGCCACAAGTACTCCTGTTCTTTTTACAACATCTGTAGTAACCCACTAACAACCCACCCCCAGCTGCTTCCTCCCCGGACACATCTTAACAAGCCATTTCACCTTGCCCGGTCCCTTGAAATGTGTTAAGTACTTATGCTAAATAATCTGTTCCACCTAGTATTTAGCAGTGAGACTTGGAGTACATTTCCCAGACCTGAAGAGGAGCTCTGTGTAATCATGAAGGCTGGTCTCTCTCACCAACAGAATTTAGTCCAATAAAAGATATTACCTCACCCACATTGTCTCTCTTATTGAATCCAGTCATTCCCCATTGCAATAGGTGTCCACTGGGCAGTTCTTTGTAACTTTCACACTCATGTCTGTCTGTGCCTCTGTCCAGTTAAGAGGCTTCTGCCTGAAAGTGGGAAGAATTACAAGTGATCCAGGGTAGCAGAAGCCAATTCAATTATTTCAATCCATTTTTCACCCTTTTTTCTTTGCAGGGAAGAGGAGGTGGCATCCTTGAATATTGCATTTTAAAATCGCATTAAATATTATTAATCATATATTACACATATATTATATCACACTTTCCATCCATACATCTCAAAGTACTTTAAAAAGGAGGAGCCATATGATGATACGTTGCTAAGCATTTTAAGTGTAGTAGACAAGCCCTAAGTTTCTTTCAAATCTAGTTGTCTTAACTTTAAAATTATTTTCATGATTTGATAACTTCAGTAACTCAGCTAGAGGTTATGGATCTATTACAGGAGTGGGTGGATGAGGTTCTGTAGCCTGCAATGTGCAGGAGGTCAGACTAGATGATCACGATGGTCCCTTCTGGCCTTAAAGTCTATGATCATTTTACAGATAAACAAACAGGCATAGAGATGAGATGTAATGTGCCCATTGGGGTCACAGAGTGAGAAAATGGTACAGCCAGGACTAGAACTCAGATCTCTGACTTTCCTGTCTGGTGCTCTCTCTGAAAATGGTGACTTTAAAATAAAACGAAAAACAAGCAATGCAAACACTCTCATAGCAACATTGACTCTCCCTCTTAAAAGGCTTGTTTGCTAGCCAGACTTCTGTTTTTGCAGGCACAATTTTGCAGCTGCAGTGAATTGTGCCTACTGTTTTGTGACAGCCTTTTCCTGGCAATTCATTGCGGGGTAAAATTTTACATGCAATTTATTGCAGTTTTGCCCCTACCAAATGTAATGCCACAACAGCTAGGCATAGTTAACTTCTGATCTTGAGTGCACTGGTGCAAATGAGGAGTAAGTAATTATACTGACCTCAGTGGAGTTACTTTGAATTTGCACTGATGTACAAGCAATCAGTATTTGGGCCAGTATTCTTGGGATACCCAGAATACCTGATTTCATGTTCACTTTTCATTCTTACAATTACATTCATGTAGGGGTTGTTTGCCTTTTTCTTGTCCTAACCAGCAACTTTACAATTTCTCCTGTCAGTTGCACATTTTGTGCCCCCTCTGTTGCACACAGCATGAAGGAAGCTGCCAGCATGTTCCCGAGATTTCTTGCACTTTCTCTTCCCATTTTCTCTTACACTTTTCAGACGTTCCCTAAGTGCCTGGAGGCGTGGGGTGGGGTTGGCTCTGCAGCGCCCTACCGAGTAGGCAGTGCCCTCTGCTGTCACTTCCTGGTGTCTGCAGCAGACATGCAGAGAATGTTGCCCTGCCTCCCGCCAGGCCCACTGCCGTGGTGTGAAATCCCTGCATCCGGATCCCCCTGACATCCGACTCCAATGGCAACACAGCGCCCCAGGAGTCAGTTCTCCTAGTGTGATTCGTTCTCAGTAAAGCTCTGCCTCACAAGTGACACCTGCTGCAAATAACAGTCATTATGGCAAGACAACGCACGTACAGTCACACAGCCCTGCAATCCCGGGGAATGCAAAGAGAAACATCTTTTGTTGGGGACTTTTTCTTTTTTACTTCCTCATCCTGTTTGCCTCACACAGGGTGGATGGGTACCTCATGAAAGAGATTGACACTACTCTCCTCTTCTATGTTCTAAGCCCTAAAAAGAGGGGGAGGGAGAGGTAACTTTAGCGTAATCCAAGGGTGTTTTTCCTTAGTATATGGGTGTAGTCTGCAAACCCGAAGTCTGTGAAAGAACATGCCTAGCCAAACAAACACAAAGCTATGATGTTATTTGAGGAGGGAAGGAGTAAATGGAGTAAGGTTGTGGCTTCTGAGTGGTACCTAATCAGTATTTTCTTTCTTCCTAGAATCTTTTAACTCTGTATTTCCCTGGTGATATACTCTGTCTTTCCTTCTTTCATTCACTGTGGTTTGACTGCATCTGGGAATTGCATTTCAGCAGGATGAATGTTTGTATTGAACTCTTAGACAAATGCTCCTTCAGTAAAGGACTTTCACTGACACCACCTGATATTTGACTGCTCTCCTTTGACAAAAGAACAGGAGTACTTGTGGCACCTTAGAGACTAACAAATTTATTAGAGCATAAGCTTTCGTGGACTACAGCCTACTTCTTCGGATGCATCTCCTTTGACAGTTGCTAGGTTTGCCTTTGATTCACAATCTGGCTAGACCCCCCCCCAACCCTGCAATGAGCTCTGTTTGGGGGACTACAGCACCCACATGGTGCTTATTGCAGCATCAGGGCCTTAAGCAGTAGTGCTCTTACTAGGGTGACCAGACAGCAAATGTGAAAAATCGGGATGGGGGTGGGGGGTAATAGGAGCCTACATAAGAAAAAGACCCAAAAATCGGGACTATCCCTATAAAATTGGGACATCTGGTCACCCTAGCTCTTACATCTAGAAGGGAATGGATATATTGTGGGATGAGCATGATCCCAGTGGTTTTCTCTCCACCCCTCCCCCCCATTCCCTGCTCTAGAAACATTGTTTTTATACATCATAAAGTTGTCCTCCCCACAAACTTTATACATTTTAAATATAAAATTGCACATTATTCATACACGTGAATAATGTGCAATTTTATATTTAAAGTATTTGTAATGTTCCAAAAATGATCCTATATAATGACAATATTTATATTTCGCAACTTATATCAATCATTCATATAAATTATAATATTACATGAAACATACGATGGGACTGGTTTAGCCTTTTGCAAGAAGCAACACTTCCCCAACTGCCCCCATCTTTTCTGCCCTCCCTGCTGTTCCAGGGATTCTCCTCTGCCTGGAACCTAGCAGCTGCTCTTCCAAGAGAAGTCCTGGAGTGGAGTGTGTTGTTGTGTGTGAGCAGTGTGCATTAGGGGAGTGCTGCCAAGGCTCAGCTGCAGCAGGGATGGCGAAGGCTCCACTCCTCCTGTAGTCACATTGTGCAGCTGCTGTGTCTGGAGCAGCCCTCAAAATTGTAGGAATGGAGAAGCTTCTCATGTTATTGTGAGAGCTCCCCCTGCAGGCTCCAAAATCCAGTGACTTGCGATTAATACACAAGAGTTGGTACTACTGAATTTGTGTGTGCTCAGAAAGGGCAATTCAAATATTACCAAAAACTGATACTGCAAAAGAACTTAAGGGTGGTCTAAACTTTAAACTGTAAACTTTGTACCCGGGGGGGGGGGGGAACATTAGGGGCTCAGGCTACACGCAGAAATGGCACCAATTTAACTAACTTAGTTTGACATGCTAGAAGTGAGAATTTAGGAAAAGCAGAAATGAAGAAGGGGAGAGGAGCTTGGTGAAAAAGTGTTGTCTGGCTATTCCAGACATAGGGAATGTCATGGAAAAAAGCATGGAAGCAGGACTGCAAGAAGAAAATGAAGGGGGCCTTGAAGCTGGTGTCATTGGCGAAGTGAAAGGGATGACACAGAGAGACACAAATAGAGACAAAGGCCGTGATGCTCATATACACATGCTTTAAGACCTGTTTATACTGCCAGAATATTGTAAAGGAGCCTTCCTGTAAAAAGAGATTCAGGCCCACTGTGAAACATATAGCTCAGAGATGATTGATATAGATCCTCAAAACGAAAAGACAAGAAGTATGCAAGGCAAAGGCAGCCAGTGGAGGTATTCAAAGAGAGCAGATGACTTGAACAGAATTCCGGCTGAGAACAAGGAGTTTGGCAGCTGATTTTGGACAGACTGGAAGAGGAGCAAGGTAATAGAGAGGACAAGTGTGCAGTAGTCAAAGTGGCACACATGAGTATAAACTGGCTATGACTAGATTGAGGTTGGAAATGAGAAGGCTTCTAACCATCCAAGGAGTGAGCTTCTGGAACAGCCTCCCAACAGGAGTTGTGGGGGCAGAAAACCTAACTAGTTTTAAGAAGGGGCCTGATAAATTTATGAAGGGAATTATATGGTGGGATTGTCTATGATAACGGGGGACTGGACTCACTGACCCAGGAAGATTCTTCCAGTCCTATGTCTAAAGTGGAAGAGGACTAGGGTGTGGGGAACTGCTATAACCACTGGAAAAGTGAGGAAGAAGCAGACAATAAAGACAGTGTTTCAAAAGATCAAATACATTTTGAAATACTTTGGCCTATTACAATACAAAATCTTGTAAACATGAAGGAAACTACATTTAAATTATGCATCATTTTTGTTTCAAGCATTTTTCTTTATATTGAATTGCACTTTGCACACCCTTTTCCTGTCCTGGGCCCTTTGAAGTCAATGGCAAAGCATCACTCCACTTCAGTGAGACCAACAGCAAGTCTCAATCAGTAATGCAAAGTCGTTTTACAATGTAGTACAATAATTATCAGCCCTCTACAGATCAAAAGACAGTGAAAACTCCCAGGTTGTGCTGTGTGGAAAAGCTATGCTGGGAGATGCCATCACACACTCAGTGGGATGCAGGGAAGGTTGGGGAACGTTGGAAGCATGGCCAGTGAGTCCAGCAGATGGGGCATGCATTGGGCAGTAGTACTGACTACAGTGAGTCCCCTTTGGGGCTGTGCACCCAGCTGCTGGGCAGTGGGGTAGGATTCTTTCTGTCCCTCCTAAGCAGCCTGTGCAAGTCACTGGGATGCCTGTGTACTCAGGCATTGGGAATGGACAAGTTTGACCCAGATAGCATAAGCCAGAGGTTCTCAATCTGTTTCAGAACGTGGACCCATGCTGATGGGAGGGGGTCTCCCGTCGGCGTAAGTACTCCACCTCCCCGAGAGGCAGTAGCTATGTTGGTGGAGAAGCTCTCCATTTGACATTGTGCTGTCTACACTGGGAGTTAGGTCGGTGTAACTGTGTTGCTCAGGGGCATACGTATACCGCCATAAATCACTAGGGTTATGTAACCAAGCCTCACACGTGGCAGCCCAGCATGCTTGCCTACATCTCAGCTGCAATCTCATGTGTGATGCATTTGGCAGACAGTGGCAGTTTCTCCTCCTGGCTGCCAAGGGACACTGTGGTGTCAGTTTCAAGCAGCCTCTCTGCCTCCCTTCTCTCTGCTCCCCCGGCTGGCGCACTGCCAAGTGCAGGGTGAAGGTGGCTGGTAGAGAAAAGAGGTGAGCAACAGGCAGAGGGGCTGGGGGAGGCTGATGGGGATAGGGACAGAGTGGGAGAGGCTGTGTCTGGTTTCCCCTCACCCCTAATAACCTGCAGGCTCCCACTGCCTCCAACAGCCCTCTCCAGCTTCCTCAGGCTCCTCTCACCCCCGCTGACCCTCCAGTCTCCCCCCCCAACAATCCATCTTCCACAGCACCCCAACCCCATCAGCACCTGACTGCTTCCTCCTCCCTGCCTGGTCCCCCTGGCTCCCTGTCATGTACCCAGTTCCCCATATTCCCTCTCTGCTGGGATATGCAGTAAAAAGGCCCCTTCACCTGCAATCATGGTCTGGAGGTAAAGTTACCACCTGGCCAATATTTGACTGGCCTGGCCAGGTTTTTTTATGTATTTGCCAGAAAAATAATTTAAGCTGCCAGTTTTTTTGTTTTTTTTTTTACAGGTGTCTAATGATTTGCATTATCATCACAATACACTGGGATATCTAACGTTAAAAGTTTCTGTGTTCGGCTAAAGGTGCTGCAGTGTTCCCACTGCCACAGTGTAAGAAAGAAAATGATGTTACAAATCTTATCTATATGTGTTATCTCCCTAGATACTGTCTCTAGATCTCTCTAGTGCTTGAAGTGGAGGGTTGTAGAGTTGCCTTATGGTTGGGGGTTGGAATTGCGGCCAGCTTGCCTTGCGGGGGACAGAGGGGTGCCGGGGTTTTGCATTTCAAAGGTGGTAACCCTATTTGGGGGACCCCCGAAGGGGAAATCAGTGACTTTTTCTCACTGTTGAGAAATGTTCCATGTGGAGCTGCACAGAACTTAGCACGTATGTATGTGCCCAGCCTGCTCTCCACCGGTCACAGCTGGAGGACCACTGGTGGAAACAGCTATACCATTTTTCCTGTTTTAAAATGATTTTTTTGCATTAGAACAGGCAAATTCTGCTCTGTTAGATTTATGTAAATACAAAATAACTCCCTGAGAGTTAATGGAATTACTCTAGATCTAAACAGGTGCTGACTGAGGGCAGATCTACACTTAAAAAGCTGCAGCGGTGCCATTGTAGCACTTTAGTGAAGATGCACCTATGGCAATGGGAGAGTTCCATGGAGAGCCCCAAGACGGGTGCAAAGCCTGACTAATTGGGTGCATTTGCTAGCCTGGCAGGTGATGGGGGGTAAGACCTATCACGGGGACCTAAAGAGATTAGAAACAGGGTCGTAAACTAACCAAATAAGAATCAGCTTGGAAAAATGCAAACTAATGTATCTGAAAAAAATATCTGAAACAAATATGTAATGGGCAGTAGGGGTGAGAGGGAGCAACAATCTAGACACGACTTTGCAAGGTGATCTAGTAGTAAAAAAGGCCAGTTTAGAGCAGCATAAACAAAGGCATGGAGCAGAGAGTTCCTCTCTGTACAGCTGTTGTTCAAGCACACCTGAAAGACTGCATCCAGCTTTGAGCACCACATTATAGCGGAAGGGAGTTCAGCAAAGAGAAAAGATATCAGGGATTGGAGAGACTGATTTATGAGAAAAGGCTAAGGCCTTGGTTCAGCAAGGTGCTTAAGCTCCTACCTAATTTTAAACACCTTTCCAAAGTGGGGCTTAAAAGAGCTAAATATATATAGCTGGGCTAATGCAACAAGGTGATACATGATAACTATATGCCAAATCTCATTTTGTTATTTTCTTCTTGTTCTTCTCTCTAGCTCCCTTAATGTTTTTTCTCTTTCTGTACGGCCATGTGCAGCTATTCCCTATTTAGTATAATCTACCAGGTTTGCTAACCTGATGTTTACTCCCCTTTCCAGATCATTAATGTAAATTTTAAATAAGACTAGATTCTGCACTGATCTCTGTGGTACTCTACTGGGTACTGGTTATCATTACTTTTGTTTATGGTCTTTTAGCCTGTCTTCCAACCATAAGATAATATTTTTGTCTAAGACATTGTAATTAAGTTTTCATGAAATGCAATTTAATTTTTGTTTAAAAAAATCTAAATGCATGATCTCTGCTGCATTTATTTCATCCACTAATTTTGAACTTCTACTTTTTAAAAAGCAATTCAGATTGCCTGGGAAGATTTATTCTGTACAAACTTAATTTTCTTACTCCTTAACAGTCTGTTTGCAACTGGATGTACCCAAATGGATGAACATTACTGTCACCAAAAAGGTGAAAGCAGGTAGTGGCAGAGGGGAAGGAGAGGCAGTGAGCGGTTGCCAACTAGACGGTCCCCGGGGTGGGGCCCAGAGTAGTGGGTGGGCCTGCCCCCCTTCTTTGCCCCACTGGCCACCAAAGGAAGTGGCTAGTCAAAGGACTGCAATTTGCCCCTGAGCAAAGGGTGGACTAGGGGCTGCAGTTCGCCGCTGCAATGAAAGGCCAGGTGAAGGACTGCCGGTTCCTCTGGAAGGGGGGGATACAACAGAGTTGGGGCACAGCCGGAGGGCCATGCCCTGAAGAGGATGCTATCTGGGAGCGAAGCCGGTCTGCACAGACAGTGGAGATGGTGGAGAAGCAGTGACTGAGAGTGAGATACCACAAGAGGAGGGCACCCTGCTAATGGACAGAGCTAATTCCCGGAGCAATCAGCAGGAGGTGCCACAGTGGTGAGCACAACCCATTACAGGGCCATTATCCCACATTAGCTGCTGTAACTACAAGTGTGACTGTTACTGGGGATAAAGATTCTCTGGTCCCTGTTACAGTGCAGGGTTTCAGTGCACAAACCCCACAGCCCCATAGTCCCAGGAACTGTTGAGTCAGTGTTTTGCTTTGTTTCTTTCCTAGCTCTGCCAGAGCTGCCTCATCCCCGCACGAGGCCCAGAGCTTCCTCACTGCCTGGGAAACTAGCCAGATTTGTCTTACTATTTGTGATCATTAATGATTTATTAGGATTATTAGAGTAGTTGTAAATGACATTTTACTTTTGAATGAAGGAGCCATTACCAGTAGAAATAAGAGCTATTAATTATTCTGAGAATTACCCTCATTATTTTTATTGCTCACCATTAGCAATTATACTTCTCAGTAACAATTTAATATTAGTAAGGTATTGACTGTTCATTCTGATCTTTCCCATCCCTTTAATCTTGTTTGTTATTCTAGACTAGTTATTAGCTTTACTGTTTTCTTTGATTTATTATAATTTATTAGTACACTTATTGTTAGTGACCATGTATTAGAATGACTATTATGTGGTTGGGACAAGTGAACAGATGAAAGGGGAGGCCATGGGCTACTCTCAGATTATTTTTAATCCTCTTTCTGTCTTTCCTGAAGATAGGAGCTACTGTGTCACTGGTTCCGATACTCTATCTTGTCGCCATCTACACCAGGACAGAGGAACAGCCCCATGGAAAGGGCTGAAACTAATTACCATCTGACTGTGTGTCTGGGCTGAGAGGAGAGTGAGCGCTCATCAGCGGTACAGTGAACCTTTGGCATGGGATGGCTGCTCATATACAGGGCCTCTTGTACGTGCCAGCAGAGCTTATAAACTCTTAGGTGCAGCTGTTCATCTGACAGAGTTTACAAGCCTACCTAGGCCCAATCCTAGGTTTTATTGCCAGCCCTTGGGGAGTGTGATCTAGTAGTTAGAGCCTGGAATGTGGGGGGAAGTAGGAGTCAGGATTCCTTGATTCTGTTCCAAGCGCAGTGATGGAGAGCTATATAGTGTTTGGAGCAATATAGTGTTTGGAGCAAGTGTATCAGGACTATTGGATTCTGCTGCCACTATGTGGAGGGATTGTGTTCGAATGGGATAGAGCGGGGACTGCTGGGTTCTTTGGGGAGTGCTGTGGGGAACAATTATCTAGTGGTTAGAACAGGGGTCTGGTGGTCAGGACTCTTTTGTTCCATTCCTGCATCCAGTGGGAGTTCTCTAGTATTTATAGCAGAGGAGGCCAGGAGCTCGGACTCCTGGGTTCCTGCTATTACACCATCCTCCCTCCACGCAAATACACAGCATCCCTCTGCTGCTTTCTCCCCATCACACACACTGCTGCCTGCTGAAGTTTTCCTCTCAAGCCTTCAGATGTATTTAGTGTTTCTGCTTTGCACTATGTGTTTTCTGTCTGTCTCTGCACAGAGAGCTCATCTGCTTCCAGTTCTTCTGCCTGCACTGGATCAAAAGCATAAGGCTCATTCATCCTTGCCTCCCTGATTGCATCTCTAAATTGAAATTCTAACTCTGCATCATGCCACTGTGAGTGTCCAAACAGATAAGTTCTGTCCTACAAGTTATTGGGCTCTATACAGGAGCTACTGGGTAGTTCAGTGGCCTGTATTCTGCAGGAAGTCAGACCTTAAAATCTGTGAATCTGCACAATACAGACCTGCTCTTAGACTCCTATGTCCAATGAATCAGCAGTTTACAGCCATCAGGGCTGTCACTTTTAACCAGCAAGAAAAGGGAAACCAACTTGTTTGCACCAAAACAAACTCTTTAAACCTCTTTCTGCTGCCTTTTTTGAGTATGCACTTTTACTGCTTGGTTTTAACATGACCCTGACTACATCAGGAGACATTAGCAATCCTGAAACAGCACAGTGAATAGAGACAAGCAGTGTCTTACTAGAGGAGTGAGAAGTAAGCAAAACAGTCTGAGAAAAACCTCCTCTGTTAAGTGACATGCTTGTGGGGTGGGATTTCCTGAACTGACAGCCTCCTCTCATGGAATTTTGACACCAGCTGGAGAGGCTGGGAATTCCCTCCCCTGACTCCTCCCCTCTGGCTCCATCACTGGCTCCTCTTCCGTTCCCCTCATTTCCTCGTAAAGAGGACTCCGATTGTGACGGATCTGAAGTCCAAAACATTAATCTGACTATTGGATTGCAGGAAGCAGAGACTTCTGTATGTGAGTGAGTGACTCCCCCTGCTGGGACCCGAGTAGGTGAGAAGGAACTGAGATTGTTTTTCTACATACATGTGAAGGGCCAGGGGAGAAAAGGGCTGTGGAAAGATGTATTAGTGGATTAGTCTCCTAAAGGGGAGAGGGGGTGTTAAAACTGGCCTGCACAAAGCACTGGATAATACTCTAGGACACAATCCTACACTGGCTGAGAGGGGTAAGATGGGATGGACTTGGTGTGATTTAATAGTGAACCAGATCTTTCACATTTCTGTGACTGTGATTTTCTCAATCCCTGGGTTGACGCCTATGGTCAGGCTGACAGACAAATGTTTTTTACCTATCAGGGACTTTCTTCTTATCGAAGAGCAGAACTGACCTGGATGAGCTTGTGCGTCATTAAAAAAATCCCCTATTCTTAGTGATGGTTGCCCCAGGAGGGTGATGATACTGCTGACACCCTGGCCCTTCCTCACTCCATGCATTCCCCAACTCCTGTCACATGATTATTAATTCTTATTTCTATCACTGGAGCACCTAGGAGCTCTAGTCAAGAACCACAACACCTTTGTGCTAGGTGCTGTACAGACCTCAGCAGTAACCTGGAAACTCTTTGGGGTCGGGACAGAGCCTTTCTTTGTCTTCTGTGAGACACTTAGCACACCTTTGGGAGCTATACAATAATTAATAATTTTAATACTGCTGGTAAAAAGGTGCCAGATCAATTGAGAGCCCGTGGAGATTTTAAATGAAGGGGTGAGGGGAAGGCAAATGCGATATTAAAATTGTATTTTTACATATATGAAAGTCAAGAAATCTAAGTTATGATTGGTGGGATAATGGAGCTATTAAAACAGTTTCCAACTCGTCCACACTGCACTGACATACAGTGTTTTGGGTAAGTGTCTGGGTGTGCAAATCCCTTGGCAGGAGCAGGGCCTTCATGTCAGTTTGTATACCTTAAAACAGGAGGAAGTACAGACTAAGGATTTAGGGCCAGATTTTGGTACTCTTACCCCAAGATGAGGAATACCTTACTCCATGAATAGTCGCATAGGGTACTTCTCAGTTTGAATAAGGATACATACTCTGACTATTTAGTCTTTAGAGTAAATGACAGGAGCCTGATTCTCCTTTCACTTACACCAGTGTAAATCTGTCTGTGAAGTTACACCAGTGTAAAACTGATGTGATGGAGTAGAGAATCAGGCCCAGAGAATAATGATTACTTGGTTGCCTTCCAGTCCCCAGCTCTGACACTGGATCATTGTGTGACCTTGGGCAAATCACTTAACTAGAGTTGTGCAAAACTTGCTGGTTTCAGTACACAGCTTGTGTCAAACTTTTCTCATATCGTGTGGTTTTCAAACTCTGGAGTTTACCTTTCAGTTTAGGGACCATTGAAGCCCAGAGTGGCAAAGGTGGAGCTCAGAATGAAACCAGCAAGCAGGGTTAAACTCTCTGGATTGAGCACGGTTTCCCTAGGGTTAATCAGTACTGCTCACAATTACTAAAATCACTTTGAAAAGTTTTGAACAGCAACAAAATCTCCGGCAAGTTTGGGCAAGATGGAAGACATTTCTTGCACGCCCAAGGACAAGCAAGGGATTAATAGTTTCATGACTGTTGGGTGGGACACGATTTCTGAGCCCCTTGGAGCAGGTAATAAATGAATCCGGATGGAAGATCCTGTTCCTCCACCCAAAGCTGAGTGACTCGCTTTCAGGGCAGCCAAATATTACATGACCGTTCAGTGGCTGATTGTGAAAGTCAGGTAGGTGCGGCTTCAGTGTTTGCTTGGGACAGCACAGGGTGGGGAGGGGCAGCCCTGCCCCAAAGCCTGCTGGTTTCTTCCTCCCCCAGGCATTCCTTTGCCCTGCACTGAGTCAGCACTGGGGGCTCCTGAGTGGCAGAAGCTGATTGGCACCATCTCAAACACCCCTAAGCTTTGCTGTTTGGACAGTCTGGTAAGAAGGAGCGCTGGCTTAGCGATGGAGGTTGTTTCGATTAAGATTTCGGCCAATCTTTTCAAAGCTGGGTGCCTAAATATAGGCACTTAAATAAGGGTCCCGAGCTCCTATCGACTTCAGGAGCATTTGAACATTTTACCTGAATTCTCTACTCTCTGATAAAAGAGAAGAATTTGTTAAATTGCATGTAGGTAATACAGAGTATGTCTCCTGGGGATTAATTCTTTAACTGCAGATCGAGCTCTCTCTATACATATATCTCTTTATCTATCTTCAGGGTTTATACTGCCACCTGGCACTGTAGTATCTGAGCATCTTTCATGTAAAATCAAGAGCAATAGCAGTCTCTGGTGCAGTCTCTGGCACATCACCACGCCACAATGAAAGTCTGAATGGGAAATGTGTATTGCTGGTTGGGTTTATCATATTTTGCTTTACCTCTTTCATGATGTGTAATGGAATTAGTTATGTCAGTAGTTTTTTCCATGTCTAAATATTTTGCTCTGGTGAGAATTGATTCTATTTTTGTCATGTCTTTCTGTTTAAATGATACACAATGCTTAAAAAAACCCCAAACAGACAAAATCCCCTCACCCATCCGCTGAGAAAGGTGATATGTCTTCCAAGTGCTGGAGAAGCAGAAAGGGAGAAGGCAAAGATGACGGAGAGCCTGAGGGTATGTCTACACAGCATTTTGGAGCCTGAGTTAGCAAATGTCCCAGCCTGGACTGAGAGATTCAGGCTAGCAGGGCTCCTGCAAGTACTCTAGAATTAGGTGTGTGCACAGCGCTTTGAAATTGTGACTCAGGGCTTGTCTACACTGGCAAGTTTTTTCGATGAAACTAATGTCACCAAGGAAAAATAGATGAAAGCAAAGTTGCCAAAGTGTATCTACATTTGCTCCCTCTGTTGACAGATTATGTCCATATTCAGGGCACCTTTGTTGACAATGAGAGCAATGGACTGTGGGTCTGTATCCCACAGTCTCTGGCGACACCATCCGTCGCTAGGTGTTGTGGGAATGCGGAAACAGAGTGTGGCGCATCCTGGGATGTGCAAAATGTACTGTCATGCACCGTTTTGTGTCCTACCCGTCCAAAGGTCTCTGGCTTCTTCGTGCCGTTTTCCCAACTCATTCTTTTGTAGTGCACGCCAGCATCTGCAGTGAGAGAGGATGGATCCCGCACTTCTCTCCTATGTGCTTTTATGTGTCATGAGGACATCGCGCATGGCAGCACAGTTACTTGCAGAGTTACTCGCAAAGTTAGCAGAGGATGAATCGCGGGCACCCGAGTGTGATATGGACGGCAACAACTTATCAGTGCTTTATGCATTCACAGAGCAGCTGCATATGTTAGACCGTCATTTTTGGGCTAGGGAAACAAGCACTGATTGGTGGGATTGCATTGTCATGCAGGTGTGGGATGACAACCAGTGGATACAGAACTTTAGGATGCGTAAAGCAACCTTCATGGAGCTATGCACTGAGCAGTCCCCCGACCTGCGGCGCAAGGACAACAGATTGAGAGCTGCACTTCCGGTAGAGAAACATGTTGCAGTTGCTGTGAGGAAGCTGGAGAATCCAGACTGCTACTGGTCAGTTGCAAATCAGTTTGGAGTAGGAAAGTCCACTCCTGGGGCTGTATTACGCCAAGTGTGCAGGGCAATAAATCGCATCCTGCTGCATAGGACCGTGACTCTGGGAAATGTGCATGAAATAGTGGATGGTTTTGCAGAGATGGGTTTCCCTAACTGTGGCGGGGTGATTGATGGCACAAACATTCTAATTTTAGCGCCAGACCACCTGGCCTCTGAATACATCAATAGGAAGGGATACTTCTCCATAATATTGCAGGCGCTCGTGGATCACCGGGAGCGTTTCACGGACATCAATGCAGGCTGATCTGGAAAGGTGCATGACGCACACATCTTCAGGAACAGTGGCCTGTACAGAAAGTTGCAGGCAGGGACTTTCTTTCCAGACCACAAGATCACAGTGGGGGATGTGGAAATGCCCATAGTAATCCCGGGAAACACGACTTACCCCTTACAGCCCTGGCTCATGAAACCTTACACAGGGCACCTCGACAGCAGCAAGGAGCGTTTTAACAGCAGGCTGAGCAGGTGCCGCGTGGTAGTCGAATGGGCCTTTGGCCATTTGAAAGCTCACTGGAGGTGTCTCAATGGCAGGCTAGACCTTACTGAGGATAATATTCCCGTGGTCATAGCCGCATGTTGCACTTTGCATAATCTGTGTGACTCTAAGGGTGAAATGTTTGCTCAGGTGTGGAGCACTGAGGCAGAGCGCTTGGCTGCACAGTTTGAACAGCCAGATGCTAGGGCTGTCAGAGGAGCCCAGAGGGCTGCTATGAACATCAGAGAGGCTTTGAGGAACTACTTTGACAATGAGGGGCAGTAACACGTCTGCTTTGGAGTTGCTTCCCTGTTGCATCCATGTACAATTTTGGGGCCCAAGATCCACGCAACACAACGCTTTAGAAGCCTGTTCCTGAGAGTGAATTGATTGCTATACGCTTTTGTAGAACACAGAATAAAAACGCTGTACCATTAAATACCTTAGCCTTTATTTATTGTTAAAAAGGGTAAAACCTCACAACTATGTGTAGCTCCAACTATCACTGTGCAAGCTGTGAGAGGGGGTGGAGTGATGGGGAAACTCAGGAGTGCTGTGGAGTGAAAAGGAATGTGTGGGCGGGGTTGGCAAAGAATTGTGCATTTGCTGCAGTGGCGCTCAAACTCGGATCTGCTCAGTCTGCAGCTGCATCAAGGACTTGAGGATTTCTGTCTGATCCTCCATAACTTTTATCATCTGCTCTGTCGCTTGCCTAGCAAAAGCAGCATTCTCTTTTCTGTCCTGCCTTTCGGCTTCCCGGCACTCTTTCCGTTCCCTGGTCTGTCTCTCATCGCGCTGTAGAACCTCGCGGAACATGTCTTCTTTGCTGCGCCGAGGGGTTTTTTCTTATCTGCCGCAGCCGGTCCGCGGGGGTGCGTGATGTGTTCTTCAAGGTCTGTGCTGAACAGAAGAGGGATTGTTACATTCCAGCAAATGATTGAAACATTGTAGTAAAAAGGGCATTTTGCTAGTAGAAATCACTTTCTCTCTGAGACTCTAGGCAGGCATACAGCTCATGAGCATCCCAATCATGGTGAGTTTCGGGAGTGAGGGGAAGGCAGTTGTGCATATGGACAAAAAGGTCACGGCTTGCAGGGCAGCTTTGCAGGAAACTCATTCTAAAATTATCCCATACTTTTTCACAGGCGGCCAACCTGCTGGCTGACATCTCACTGCTGAGGGTGACCAGGGAAACCAGGGCTCAGCTGCTGAATGCTTGTGACTTTCAGCCCGGTCTATATGCTGCTTTGGTCCCAGCTCCAGTGATTGCTAAATGGCATAGTACAGTTTCCTACAATGGGGGAACTAACAAGGCTGCAATCCCTTGGAATCTGCAGCAGAGGATTAACAAGTACCTCTTGGAAACTTTCCAGAGCTTCTCTCTGGAGGATTCCCTGCAGGTCTCGATGTCCATCAACACCCTGCTTGGCCATGCAGATTAGCTACACATGGCAATGTTCAGCTTACAGAAAACACTACCTGCCTCCCTCTTTTCAGTTCCCTACACAAGCCACAGCAACTTACCTGGACTCTCGTCTGCTTCCCGCTCCCAGTTGAGCACTTCTGGAGTGGAGAAAAGTGCCTGGCTGCCTGCCCCACCGGGCGACCCCGCTGGGAGCACGACATCCTCTTCTAGCTCCACTTCTTCATCGACAATTTCAGCCTCTGGGTTACCCCCCTTTCAGCTGCATGCGAAGTATCCAAGGTGCTATCGGTGATGGAGGTGGAGTTACCACCAAGGATAGCTTTCAGCTCCTTATAGAAACGACAGGTCTTTGGTGCACCACCAGAGCGATGGTTCACCTCCCGTGCCTTATGGTATGCCTGCCTCAGCTCCTTTATCTGATCTCAGCTCTGCACTGCTGCGTGTCCCAATCATAGCCCTTTCCCAACAAGCCTTGAGAAATTTGCTCATATGTGTCCTGATTCTTATGGGTCACTCGCAGCTGTGACTGAACAGACTCCTCTCCTCAGGGCCAGTGTAACCAGTAGGCAAACTAGGCGGCCGCCTATGGCGCCAAGATTTGGGGGCACCAAAAAGCAGTGTCTGATGTCACAGGAGTCAGCTGAGTGGGGCAGGACGGGGAGTGAGGCCTCCATAACAAACCCGCCCCCGCAGTGAGGGGCGCCGCGCAGGACGGTCAGTGGGAGCCTGCGCCGGAGCAAGGAGGAGACAGCTGGCCGGGTGCGGCGACCAGCGCGGCCAAGGGACAGAACCGTTGGGGGAGGCAGGACACGGTCCTGAGCTCAGGTGAGCTTCGCCCTCCAACGCGCCATGCCTGGGGCCTGGTGCAGCCGTCTCCTGGGGCGAGGGAAAGTGAAACTAAACCCTGCAGCGCGATGGAGGGGAAAGGGCCGGCGCAGGTGCCGCTTCCAAACACTGACCCCCCCCTCAGTGGCACTGTGCCAATGTGGGGAGCCGGCCCTGATCCCCAGGGAGATCTTTACCTGCTCCCTGGGAGAGCCCGGCTGTGCCCTCCTTGCCCTTGGGTCCCCCCCAGAGGGCGAAGTACTCAGAGCCTGGGAACGTTTAGAGACCCTGCAAGCTGGGAGCATTCTCAGCCTCCTCCTTGCTCATAGGTTCCCCCGGGCCAGAAGGGACCATTGTGATCATCTCCTCTGACCCCCTTGTATTAATTCTAATGAACAATGCCACATTATGCAGTATTCATTTTTGAAAGTTTATAATAAGCGATGCTCCGGGGGGAGGGGAGGGGGGTGCAAGTTGGAAGTTTTGACTAGGGTGCAAAATATCCTTGCACCAGCCCTGCCTCTCCCCATATACGGATCAGATCCAACAGCTCAGTGGTTGTCCAAGCGGGAGCCCGTTTGATGCGATAGCCAGCCATACTCACCTGGGAAGCCACCTGGAAAGCTCCTCTGGGAAGCCAGCAAACAGGAAATGAGATTTAAAAGTCCCAGGGCTTGCAAGGGGGAGGGGCGGGTTGGCCGCAGGGCAGTGGAGTTCAAACCGCTGACCAGAGCGGCAGCAGGGGAATTGTGGGATACTTTCTGGAGGTCAATAAAAAATGAAAAAAAAACCTGTGGTGTCTACACTGGCTGTTTGTCGACAATAAAAGAAGGGAAAAGACAAAAGTCTCTCGCAGGGGTGGAAGTTTTTTGTCGCCAAAACTAGGCGGGTTTTTTTCGAAAAAAGTAACCCTGCAGTGTGTACACTATCGCTGGTTTGTCGCCAAAAGCCAGTCTGTCAACCTGGGCTGGGAGGTGTGCTGCTGTGGGCTCCAAAATGATGTGTACACATACCCTGGGCTTGTCTACACTTGAAACACTACGGCGGCACAGCTGCTGTGCTGTAGCACTTCAGCAAAGATATCACCTATGCTGATGGGAGGGGTTCTCCTGTCGCTGTAGCTAATCCAGCTCCCTGAGAGGCAGTAGCTAGGTTCACAGAAGAATTCTTCCCAACCTAGTGCTGTCTACACAGGGCCTTGGGTTGGCTTCACTATGTCAGTCAGGGATGTGGATTTTTCACACCCCTGAGCAACATAGCAGGGTTGATCTAATTTTCTGCTGTAAGCCAGCCCCCAGTGTGTGCAGGGCTGGCACCCTCTTTTGTAAACCAAGCCCATTTGCTGGAGGCTCCTCGTGGGACAATTAACATGGTCATTGAAAGTCACTTTTCAGAGTCGAGCTGCACCCTAATAATCTTTTTCCTTCCTGTCAGATAAAAGGAAACTGAAGATGAAGCCCGCTGCCACCTATGAGCTGCTGGTGGATGGTGTTGGGCAGTGGGATTTTACTGGAAATTTTGTTCCTTGTGAGTTGTTGCTCACAGGAGACGCTGCATTCCCGGTGTTGGTAAGCCCTGAGAAGCAGGTACTGATCGCTGTTTCTCACTATGGGAAGGGACGGATGGTGGTCGTTTCTCACGAGGAAATCCTGAAGAATCCCAACTTTTCCCAGTTCCTTAGGAACGCGGTGGACTGGCTCAGACCCTCCCCAGAGGCGCAGGTTGGAGTCCACAGGAGCCTGGATCCCCTCTCTCAGCTGCTCCTAAGGTCCAGCACTAAAGTGCAGCCTGGCGTGGGGCTCAGTGCCTCTCTAGGGGTGTACTGTACAGATGCCTATGACGACGCTCAGGCAGAGGAGCTGGTCCACTTTGTAAAGGGAGGTGGGGGCCTGCTCATCGGTGGTCAGGCCTGGTACTGGGCTAGTCAACACGGTGCGGAGAAGGTGCTGTTTGAATTCCCTGGGAACCGAGTGACCAGCGTGGCTGGCGTGTACTTCACCGGCAATACAGTGGGGCCAGGGATCTTCAAAGTCTCGGGAAAGATCCCAAAGATCCCCTTGATCGTCCCGTGAGTAACACTTATCACATTTCCCATTATTGGCTTTGCCCCAATAAAGTGAGAGTTTTACATAAATGCCAGAGAAAGGGGGGAAACACCCCATTTTCAGATATCCGGGGTGGTGGTGGTGGTGCAGATCATTATCCGAGCAGGGAAGGGTGGGGGATCCTTTAGTTAATCAAACCCTAAATTAAAAAGAACGATGTATCCTGGCTAGTCATTTGGCACTGGGTTAAGCTATGGAATCCAAAAGGACTGCTTCCCTCCCAAGACAGAATATCAGCAGGGCCGTGAGGGGTAGGGGGTCATGTCTGTGGGCACTGAGCACTGACAGTCTGGTAGGCTCCAGGGAGTCTATTGCACACAGGATGAGGAGAGCAGTAATAGCCATTCTTGGCCCTTTCTCTTTTCTCAGCTGTGTTCTCTAGGGTTGTGTGACGTTGCAGGCACCTCAGACAGAACAGGGAGTGTGGCCCGTAGGGTGTCCAGATAGCAAAGTATGAAAAATGGGACTGGGGTGGGGGTAATAGGTGCCTATATAAGAAAAAGTCCCAAATATCATGATTGTCCCTATAAAATGGGAACATGCCTGAGGCATTCATCATGCTCTAAGCTGTTTGAGGAGGAACACAATGCATCCCTCAGCTTTGGGATGCCCCTGCTGCTGCCACAGCTCCCTTGCCAACAACAGGCAACTAGCTGTTTCCCTGCCCAGCTCTCAGGGCCAGCTTGTCCCCTGGATCCCACCTGAGCCAGGCCTTCTCAGCCCTCAGGACATTTCTTCCTTTCTTCAGTCCCCTAGGGATTCTGGAGCTCTCTACTGGCTGAGTACTGAACTGAGTAACCCAGCATCCTTCACTGGTTAGCCTCTTTCCCTGCTGCTCAGCCAAGGTGAGGGGAAGCTACTAAGTACCAAGCCAGCAGGTTCATTGAAATACTGTACTACTTAAAACGGAGTTGCAAGAATTAATGGATTTAATCTGCAGCGAGAGGATTTTAGTTAAATGTTAAGAAAAAACTTTCCAATTCTAAGGATAGAATCATAGACTATTTGGGTTGGAAGGGACCTCAGGAGGTCATCTAGTCCAACCCCCTGCTCAAAGCAGGACCAAGCCCCACTCAGATTTTTGCCCCAGATCCCTAAATGGCCCCCTCAAGGATTGAACTCACAACCGTGGGTTTAGCAGGCCAGTGCTCAAACTTCCAAGGGAGGTTGTGGAATCCCTGTCACTGGAGGTTTTTAAGAACAGGATGGACAAACACCTGTCAGGGATGGTCTAGTCAGTGATACTCAGACTGCGGCTGGCAAGCCGCAAATGGCTCTTTAATGTGTCTCCTGCAGTTCTTTGCCGCACATGATATTACAACACTGATTTAATTATTAACTAGTCTAAGTTATTAACCAAGCAGGATGCTTTTATGCTGTTATTAACCAACTAAGTTATAAACTTGGATGAAGTTATTAACTTCTTTGCTGTGAGAATAATATTTATATATAAATATTTCCCCATCATACTGTTAACATATGAATAGCCCTAAAGTAAATGATATAATGAATTCATGCTACTGTGGCTGTTTTGGGTAATGTTGATCACTAATTTGGCTCCTGAACCACTGATGTTTAAGTACCACTGGTCTAGATGGTCCTGCCTCTAGATGACCCCTGGAGGTCCCTTCCAGCCCTTCATTTCTATGATTCTATATTTTAAAAATTCCAATTAATGAATGTGCTTTAGAAAACAGACACAGAGTATTCCTTATGTTACTTGGATAATGCACCATGCTTTCAGAGTCCCAATCATCTCCCGCTGAAGTCAGTGGGAAGTCTCCTATTGGCTCCGGCAAGAGTTGGACTGAGTCTTTATGACTGAAATGCAGCCATCTTGTGGGGAGCCTGGCAGGCGGACTGTGCCTCAGGCCAAGAACAATAGGTGTAAAGCTTTGGGTTTACACAAGAAACCAGACAAGCTCCCAGCTGGCCCGTGCCCAGCCATCTTCTTCCTGTCCCCACTCCCAAGCTGTGCCTGGCACAGTTCAGAATCTGGGCTTCTGACTTCCACAAAGTGCAATAGGGTCTTTAATGGCCACAAATGTTGCTTTGCTTTTACGACGTGGCCACTTCATTTCATTGTAGTTAAAGCCACAGCTGTTGTAAGAAAATTTTCCCCACAGATTTTTGTCTCCCCAGTCCCTTCCCCTTCCCTAGCACTGTGTTATGAAACTCCATTTCTCTCTTCCAGCTGGATGCCTGGTTTTGTTGCTCTCTAGCTGCTGGGTTTGTTTTATTACAAAGGTAAAGAGAATCTTTGCCGTAGGATGTGGAAAGGTGCTCAGGACACAACTACAAATTAATGTCATTAAGTTACTTATTACAAGTTGCTGATTGATTGTCATGTTCTCACCTGCAGGGCAGTGGCAACAAGGTGTGTGGGAGGCTTTCCTCTCAGGAAAGTTGTATGGAGATTATCTTGCTTTGGGAATTTTTACTTAGGGTGGAATTAAACTCTCAAAATAGGGTGAAGTGGGGCTTAAATGGTGCATTCACCATGTTCTGGCCCCTAGCATAGTCGTAAATTTCACCTGTAGCAAATAAAACTGAGCTTTAAGGGATTGGTGTCATGTGTGGCAAAGAAGCTGGGAGAAGAAATCAAACGAGGAGGCCAGAGTTTTTAATTCCTGCCCTATGGACACATAGGTGTTATTTACTCTCACACTCTATTAAGCGGTTGGTTTTTTTGTTTGGGTGGAAAATTCAGAGGTTCTAGATAGCAGCAGATTCATCACAAGGGACAAAGGGAAAATTAAGTTTGGTAAAATTATACAGCAAAGTCAGGGGGAAATAAAACCACAGCACTCGACACGGCTTTAACTGCAAGAGCCATGCAGGGGCAGCAGAGGGTAAAATGCTAAGTATGAGTGAAGAGAAATAGGAGCACTGGGAAGCAGAGGTTAATGGCTAGGAAAAGGGTGGCTACGCTTTACAGAGATCAGAGACTTGTTTCAGCTTGGGTCACTGATGTGTATGTGTAGACAGAGGCAGTCCTCTCTTCTGAGCAGTAGCAGTGGGATAGTTAAGGAAAAGGCACTGGCAAATCTTTCAGGCTTGACTAGAGGATGCATTTCTGAGGTGGCTTAGGCGTGCTAGGCCTCATAGTTTTGCCAACCCCACGGGTTCAAAAATCATGAGTCAGGCCAGTGGAGATTGGCTTAGAAATCAGGAGAGCTAAAACAACCCAAAACACACAGTAAAGGTTGGGTTCTTTTTCTTTGGTCTCCTGGGTTCAGAGCCTCTAGATCACACCTGGGACACGTTTTCAAGCTCAACTCTGAGGCTACAAACGGACTCTTTAAAAACAAAGGCTGAGACTGCAGTTCAGAAGAACTCCACCTAGCACCAGACTCACTGTAAAATTGTGAGGAGCAGCACCAAAGAGTGTGGGCAGGGGAGGAGATGGGCTAGGGATGGCCTGTTGTGTGCCCCTAGCATCCCTCATGATTCTGTGATTGTATAAAGGATGTTGGGATTGGGCCTAAACAGGGATGCCTCTTGATTTTGCAGGCACGGGGCTAATCTCAGCCAGGATGTAGAGCTTCTCCTCAATGGTGTGTCGGAACTGGATATAGTGACCGGCGGGGTGCCCTCCCCACTGCTGGTGCATGGGGTGCTGGCCTTCCCCCTCGGCCTGGACAGCTCCCACCGTTGCTTCCTTGCTGCAGCGCGCTATGGCCGGGGCCGGGTAGTGGTGGCGTCTCATGAGGGCCAGCTGTGTGCCCCAAAGCTGGCAGGGTTCCTGCTTAATGCTGTACACTGGTTGGACGCTGGGAGGCAGGGGCTGGTTGGGGTTGCTGCCCCCCTGAAGGGGCTGTGTTCCCTGCTGTCCCAGGAGGGCCGGAAGTACCGGGTATCAGCGCTGACGAGTGACATGAGCGTCTACTGCTGCCCTTCTCACAGCGACCAAGAGACAGAGAAGATCCAGGCCTTTGTGGCGGAGGGGGGAGGGCTGCTGATTGGGGGGCAGGCCTGGTACTGGGCTTCCCAAAATCAAGGCCAAGCTGCCGTTGCCGGATACCCTGGCAACAAAATCCTCAACCGCTTTGGGATCAGCATCCTGGGCATGAACCTCAAGGCAGATAAATACGCAGCACTGGTACCGGGGGAGCTTCCCCGTCACTACCACTTCCGTCAGGCACTCTCCCTCTTCCAGAGGCATGTGGACAAGGAGGAGGCACTCAGAGCTCCCCTGGCAGACTGGCTGCATAGACTAGGGCAGGACTGTTCTGCCTTCCTGAGGATCCCAGCTGAAGACTGCCCCGCGTACTCCTCACTCCACCGCATCCTGCTCAAAGTGCTGCGCAGAGGTGGGATCCCGCAGGTCAGCAAGAAGAACCCAATCAAGAGCAACTCCAAGGAGGCAGCCCTGCTGTGCCTGGCCACACAGCTGTCCCAGACCATGACGGACTGTGCTGTCCTGGTGCAGAAACCCACCGATGGGGTCTGCACGCTCCCGTCCAGCTCTCCTATCACCCTGGAAATCGATGGCACAAATACAGGTGAGAGGAGCAGTCTTTCCACCTTCCCCATGTAGAATCACATGGAAAACATGTGTGTGTGTGTGTGTGTGTGTCTCTCTCTCTCTCTCACACACACACCCCTCTGCTAAGATTTCACTTTAACACCAAAACTCATACTTCCCCATGTGCCAATAACACACTGGCTATTTCCACCAATCAGACGGGTTGGTGTCAAGCTTGTACGTTTGCGTGTGATTGTGGGACACTGCATGTGTGCGCTGGGAGTGATTCCATGTTGGAAGTGACAGTGTTGTGTAGTTGCAGTCTGTGAGTGTATGATGTGAGGGGTGTGAGTTGTGCTTGCTGTGGGTGTGAATGGTGGCTTAGTTGGTGATTGCATAGACTTTTTTTTCAGGCTGAATGTGGAGTCTTTATTCACACGGTTGCATACTTACTCGCACAAGTAGTCCAATGACCTTCAATGGAGGAGGCAATCTGGCCCTTAGTAAATGTGCTGAAATATACTTGATCAACCTTAACTCCAAGTTAAGGGAGGGTTTCTGCTTGGGCAGTATAAAGAGCTCTGAACTCAGCTGCTTATCACAGCTTTACAGTCTCTGCTGGGCAGCTGATGTTTGCAACTCCCTAGGGTGGCTGTCTAGAAACAAGTCCAACTATAGTGAAATGTCAGGGTACCCATGTGTTAGTTAGGGCTAGGGGAAAAAAGCCCCTTATGCTAAAATTTCTCATGCTTTCAGCCAAGCAGCACGTTGTCAACAGGTCTGGTAACACACAGGCCAATTCTGAGAATTCTGAGCAAGAAAAAAATCCGATTCTTTCTTCTCACTCTGGCAACTCAAAACTGCATTACTTTAAGCATGGAAATGGGCAGGGGCCAGGAGTGCTGAGTAAGGCCTAGGTCCTCGAGGTATTTAGGTGTCTAACTCCCATTATTTTCACTGGGAATTAGGTGCCCGCATGCCTTTGAAGACCTGAGCCTAAGTGCTCTGTATTCAGACCTCTCTTCTGTGATTCCTTACAGGTGGGACAGCATGGATGAGTACAGGACTTTACCTACCTGATGGGAACACGGCAGTGATGACGTTTCCTTGCATGGCGACCAGTGCTGGTCTGCAGGTGATTTCTATTAACCCGGCTGGCCTTTATACACTGATACATTTGTGAGGTACCCATATCAGCGACGGTTCTCAAGAATCAGTCTGTATTATGCCTAGGCCTGCTCCTTTCTCATTCCTTATGCTCTTCTGCCATCTTTTGGCTGTTTCATGCCATTAAATTTTAAAAAAATCCTCACAATTTCCTCTGCCCTCTCTTGACTGTTTTATGCCTCCCCATTTTGCTTTGTTGGTTGAATTATTTCACAGCTCTCGCTGCTCCCCGAGATGCTGTGCTCTCCACACTATATCTGCTTCATTGTAGCTGTGCAGGGAAGCAAAGGAAGGTGGGAAGGGGACCAGCAGCTGCTGACATTACTGAACAAGGTCCTGCCGCAGTAAACTGCAGACATCCGTGTGTTACCTTACAGGACGCTGATGCTGGTGCAATGAGCCCTGGAGACTGAATTTTTCTCTAACCAGGGATGCCTGAGGCAACAGCCGAGTCAGCATCTCACCCACACATTGTACTTTCTCCAGTTTGCTTCCTCTTTGCTCTCAAGGGACACCTCTAAGGGTACGGGAGAGTTCAGTCACTGTGGCCCTGCCAATCCATGGCCCCTGTGTTGAGACTTCTAATGCGGGAGGCATTCCAGCCCAGGTCCTCAAAGGTGCCAAACTCCCAGTGAAATCAGTGAAGCCAACTAAATACCTTTGAGGACCTAAGTCTTAGTGCTAGGGCTGTAGATGGCTTTGTGAGGGGCACAGCTTCTCTCTTACGCGCTGCACTGAGCATTATGATCTCTTGCTTCACATACAGCAGTCAGACAGCAATTGCGTTTGGTCACCACAGGGCTGGATGGCAATCAGTGCCCTGCAGCTGTGTGGGCTCTACTTCAGACAGGCCCTGAGGCAAAGGGAGTGGGGCTGCAATCTGGAGCCTGGAGTGCCTGACCCTGCTCTTCCTGCCCTTCTGTTCCCCAGGTGCAGATTGGATGTCACTCTGATGACCTCACCGCTGCGAAGGAGCTGACACGGGCCCCCATGGTGATACGCAAGTGCCAGGTCAGCTGCCAGAAGCAGTCAGTCTCCTGCCTCTGGGGTGGCCTCATTTACATCCTCGTGCCAGGGGGGAGCCAGCTGGGCAAAGTGCCCATCACTGTGGAAGGGGCAGTCAAGGTTCCCTACTTCAGACTGGGTAGGTGTTCATCCCTTGGGGCCTTTCCCCTGAGCTCCTCTCAAAGTGCCGCATGTGGGCACCCAAGCCAAAATGTGCAGCATTAAATATAACCAGAGTCCAAATGGTTAAAATCAGAATTCCCAGAAAAATGACAAACTGGGATTGTTATTTTCTTTCTTTTTTGCTGAAAACTGTCAACTTTTTATTGCTCTCTTGAAAGATTTCCACCAGCCCTTTCCTCATTCCTCCCCTTTTCCCTGTGCTGCCCCTGTGCGGCCATTTCCTGTCATTACAATAGAAATCCACAACTGCCCCTTTGATGTGTATGCTGCATTTCCCATCAGTCTTCTCTTTATTGGTTTACGAAATTTCTTTTTCCTCCATCAGTCCAAACAAAACCAGTGCATTGCTATTTGACGCCTGCCAATTTCACTCGCTGGAAGAGAAGTCACTTAGAGAAATGTGGACAGCGACTCAGGTGTCCCCTGTGAATCACCCCATATTGATTTGGTTTTACTTTGTTTTTTGGCGGGGAGGAATGACGTGGATTTGGGACCCACTTTTCACAAGCTGTGGACTTGATTTGCCCATAACATGCTTAAATAGCATGACTGTTTGGCTGTATAGAGGGGGGACTCATGTAAAGATAGGAGATAATTACTAGACAGGAGGCTCAGCAGTGAAATGAGGAAGGATCTAGTGTTTAAGGCAATGAGCTGAGAAGTTGGAGATTTGAGTACTGTTGGCTCTGCCACAGCCTTACTGTGTGGCCATGGGCAAGTCGCTTAATCTCTGTGCCTCAGTTCCCCAGGTGGACACTACCGGGAGGACAGTGATAGTTCCTAGGAAAGCTGTGAGGATTAACTTATTAATGCCCAACCAGCACTTAAAAAATGTGAAGTGCTCTATAAATGCCAAGTACTATTATTCCTGAGAGGAATTCATGATGAAGTCACACATTTGCAGCCAACACTCAGGGAGTGTAACTGAGAGACTGGGGTACATTTAATGTGTTTTCCATGTTGCTACAGGAGAGACCTGTAAATGCCAGTGGCTGGCCAGCATCCGGCACTACCCTGCCCCCTGGGCCGAACTAGCTACTGAGAACATTATCCTGACTGTGCCTGCTGACACCATCCGCCACATAGAGAACCCAGAGCCTCTTCTGACCCTCTGGGACCAGATCATGCTGGCTATAGCTGAGTTGGCAGCAGCACCAGTGAAGTTCCCAAGGCCAGAGAGGATTGTAACAGACGTCCAGATCTCAGCTGGTGGGTGTATGGCCGCATGGTCCTAGCAGGGTTTCCAAAAGAAGTGGCGTTAGGCAGCAACTTTAATTCATTCAAAACTTTTTTGTTAAACTGAAACTTCAGACAAATGCAATGAGTCAAATAAACATGTGACCTGCATAGAGCTGAATGTTTCTAGTCCCTCATGGTGCTTCTTTGTGTGCTTAAGGGTGTCCATAGAATCATAGAATCTCAGAGTTGGAAGGGAACTCAGGAGGTCATCTAGTCCAACCCCCTGCTCAAAGCAGGACCAACCCCAACTAAATTATCCCAGCCAGGGCTTTGTCAAGGCGGGCCTTAAAAACCTCTAAGGAAGGAGATTCCACCACCTCACTAGATAACCCATTCCAGTGCTTCACCACCCTCCTAGTGAAATAGTTTTTCCTAATATCCAACCTAGGCCTCCCCCACTGCAACTTGAGACCATTGCTCCTTGTTCTGTCATCTTCCACCACTGAGAACAGCCTAACTCCATCCTCTTTGGAACCCCCCTTCAGGTAGTTGAAGGCTGCTATCAAATCCCCCCTCACTCTTCCCTTCTGCAGACTAAATAAGCCCAGTTCCCTCAGCCTCTCCTCGTAAGTCATGTGTCCCAGCCCCCTACTTATTTTCGTTGCCCTCTGCTGGACTCTCTCCAATTTGTCCACATCCTTTCTGTAGTGGGGGGCCCAAAACTGGATGCAATATTCCAGGTGTGGCCTCACCAGTGTCAAATAGAGGGGAGTAATCACTTCCCTCGATCTGCTGGCAATGCTCCTTCTAATATAGACCAATGTGTCATTAGCCTTCTTGGTAACAAGGGTACACTGTTGACTCGTATCCAGTTTCTCGTCCACTGTACTCCCCAGGTCCTTTTCTGCAGAACCGCCGCTTAGCCAGTTGGTCCTCAGCCTGTAGCAGTGCATGGGATTCTTCTGTCCTAAGTGCAGGACTCTGCACTTGTCCTTGTTGAACCTCGTCAGATTTCTTTTAGCCCAATCCTCCAATTTGTTTAGGTCACTCTGGACCCTATCCCTACCTTCCAGCATATCTACCTCTCCCCCCAGTTTGGTGTCATCTGTGAACTTGCTGAGGGTGCAATCCATCCCATCATACAGATAATTAATTAAGATGTTGAACAAAACTGGCCCCAGGACCGACCTCTGGGGTACTCTGCTTGATACTGGCTGCCAACTAGACATTGTGCTGTTGATCACTATCCGTTGAGCCCAACTATCTAGCCAACTTTCTGTCCTCCTTATAGTCCATTCATCGAATCCATACTTCGTTAACATGCTGGCAAAAATACTCTGGGAGACTGTATCAAAAGCTTTGCTAAAGTCAAAGAATAACATGTCCACTGCTTTCCCCATATCCACAGAGCCAGTTATCTCATTATAGAAGGCAATTAGGTTGGTCAGGTATGACTTATCCTTGTTGAATCCACGTTAACTATTCCTGATCATCTTTCTCTCCTCCAAGTGCTTCAAAATGGATTCCTTGAGGACCTGCTCCATGATTTTTCCAGGGACTGAGGTGAGGCTGACCAGTCTGTAGATCCCCGGATTCTCCTTCTTCCCTTTTTTAAAGATGGGCTCTATATTTGCCTTTTTCCAATCGTCTGGGATCTCCCCCCGATTGCCACAAATTTTCATAGGTAATGGCCAATGGCTTTGCAATCACATCAGCCAACTCTCTCAGCACCCTCGGATGCATTCAGTCATGGACTTGTGCATGTCCAGTTTTTCTAAATAGTCCTTAACCTGTTCGTTCACCACTGAGGGCTGCTCACCTCCTCCCCATACTGTGCTGCCCAGTGCAGCAGTCTGGGAGCTGACCTTGTCTGTGAAGACCGAGGCAAAAAAAGCATTGAGTACTTCAGCTTTTTCCACATCATCTGTCACTAAGTTGCCTCCCCCATTCAGTAAGGGGCCTACACTTTCCCTGACCTTCTTCTTGTTGCTAACATACCTGTAGAAACCCTTCTTGTTACCCTTCACATCCCTTGCTATCTGTAACTCCAGTTGTGTTTTGGCCTTCCTGATTATACCCCTGCATGCTCGAGCAATATTTTTATACTCCTCCCTAGTCATCTGTCCAAGTTTCCACTTCTTGTAAGCTTCCTTTTTGAGTTTAAGCTCACCGAAGATTTCTCTGTTAAGCCAAGCTGGTCGCCTGCCATATTTGCCATTCTTTCTGCACTTCGGGATGGTTTGTTCCTGTGCCCTCAATAAGGCTTCTTTAAAATACAACCATCTCTCCTGTATCAGAGGGGTAGCCATGTTAGTCTGGATCTGTAAAAAGCGACAAAGAGTCCTGTGGCACCTTATAGACTAAAAGACGTATTGAAGCATAAGCTTTCATCACATCCTGAGTTCTAGCTCCAGGCAAGCAGCACACTTCTTGAGTTTCCTGGTCTGGATGGCAGATGGATGACTCCGTCCCCCTTAGGAGGGGGTCCCTGACCACCACCACCTGTCTCCTCCTCTTGGGAGTAGTGGTTGTGGAACCCCCATCCCTAGGACAATGCATCCCATGCCTTCCAGTCAATGGGGTCTCCTTCTGATCCCTTTCCTCAGACAACTCTTCCAAACCATTCTCCGTCATAGTACCTGTGCAGAGAGCCTGAAAACGGTTTCTTACCTATATCTGCATTGGGGGTACATGAGTTCTCCCCTCTTTTCTTCTAGAGGTCACATGCTGCCAATTTTCTTCCCCGTTCTGCACTGCCCTCTCTGATTCTTCAGCATGCTATGCCTGCAGTACCAAATGCTGACTCCTATCCAGAAAGTCTTCATTTTCTCTGATGCAATGCAGGGTTGATACTTGGGTCTGTAGTTCTTTAACCTGGATCTGCTGAGGCAGAGTTCTGTAAACTACACAGATGCATAAAAGTGCAGGTCTACTCTGACAAGTGACTGTGTAAAAACGAACCCTTCTTACTTGGCAGTTCTGCTCCCTGGGCATGGTCAGACTCAGAGCTGCTGACATGAATGCGGAACTACATAGCTTTTATTACAGTACGGCTTGGAGAGAGCAATCTGGATTCTGTTCCTCCATCTGTCTCAGCAACAGAATTGTTGATTAAATTTCAGTGATAGGGCCTTGTAATTACACCTGTGCAAACCTACTGAAAATAAGGTTCAGCGGTGTCACCGAGGGAAGAATTTAAACTGTAGAACCTTTATTGCTGGTGATGATGGAAAAGAGGGAAGAAACCCAGCTTGACTCTGAGTCCAGGATGAGTTCCAATATTGGCATCTGGGAAAAAAACAGAGCACATTTTTACTTGTAAACAGAGCACATCTGATCTAGAGTCACTTTGATTTGAAATATGGCGCCTCAGGAGGCTGTTTTTACTGTATCGCTTTTCAGAGCAGCACTTTGGGTGAAATTCCTCACTGTGCAGAGAGTCAGCACAAGGTTTGTGCTCAAACGCCGAACTCCTGATGCCTGGTTAAGTCACATGGAAATATTTTGTTGTAAACCTTAGTTTTAACTTGTGCTACCTTGGGCAGCTGCCAGTTACAGGTGATCACATTCCGTGGACTTAAAATTTCTCAGGCGTTTCTAATGGACTAATGTTTTGCCTCTTTTTCTGGTCTTGAGCTCTTGCAAAATGTTGCTGGGGGATGTTGAACAGCTCCTGTGCTCCTCCCAAGAGGTGACACCGCGTGAAAGGCGAAGTGATTCCTAAAATGCAGACATAGATAGTGTATGTGGTTTGTGAAGTGCTTTGGGACCCTTCAGGAAGATGCATTTTCCAGGGCACTTGGGAGCTGAACCTGGGTCTCCCTGCTCTGCCACAGCCTTCCTGTGTGACTTTAGGCAAGTCACTGAGACTGCATCCACAGGGTGTGATTGCAGCTCATGCAGACATACTCAAGCTATCGTTCATCTACCTAGCTCAGGTACTGGAGCAGTGTACCTGCAGCAGCACAGACATTAGCGTGGGTTACCTGTGTGAGTAATAATCCAGGGCCAAGGGCTGGCTCGTGCAGCCCACACTGAAGCCCAGGGTGGTGCAGCCTCACAGCGCCAGTACCTGTGCTAGATAGATCACAGCTATCTCGGGGGCACTTACAAACGAGCTGCAGCAGCATGCCGTGATTGCAGTACAGACATGCCCTTAGCCCCCTGTGCCTTGGTTCTCATCTGTATAATGGGTATAACTGCCCAGCCCTGCCTCACAGGGGTGTGGTACGGATAAAAACATTAGCGATGGTGAGGTGCTCAGATAATTATGGCACTGAGGGCCTTATTCCTCAACTAGAGGAAAGGCCCTATGGAAATGGGCGGGACTTGTTTAGTCATATTTTAATAAAACAGCATCCATAGTGATCAAATGCGCCATAAGCATGTCTGAGCGTTTGGTGTTAGCACTCTCCATGTCTTCCCTCCAGGCTGGATGCACGCTGGCTACCCCATCATGGGCCACCTGGATTCGGTGAAGGAGATGGTGAATGTGGAACACATGCGAGCCACTGGCCTGTGGGGCCCCATCCACGAGCTGGGACACAACCAGCAGCGGGCAGGCTGGGAATTCCCCCCTCACACTACTGAGGCCACCTGCAACCTGTGGTCTGTCTATGTGCATGAGAAGGTGCTGGGGATCCCCAGGGACAGGGCCCACCAGGCTCTCCAGCCACAGTGTCGGAAGCAGAGGGTCACAGGTTATCTGGAGAAAGGGGCTCAGCTGAAGGACTGGAGCATGTGGACTGCGCTGGAGACGTACTTGCAGGTAACTATGGGAGAGGCGGGGTTGGAGATTGGAGTGTTTTCATTGTGCTCAGTGATCTCTTTGTCAGATAAACATCCTCCGGCTGGAGTCTGCAGCCCACACAAACATCTGCTTAGGAGCTGGACTTGTCCTAGGTCTATAAAGCACCCAGCAGGCACATGGATGGCTCAGTCTGCCATAGTGTTTCTCCAGGCCCTCTCTCTGCTGCAGGACTTTGGCAGACAGCATCGGCTCCTTTGCCTTGGTGGCAAAGCCCATCTCCCTCCTGAGTAGGAAAACAGGAGCTGTTGTTCTGGTTCTTTGCACGTTCAACTCAATAGGCGGTTACCGCCTAAATACCTTTGAGGATCTGGGCGCTAGTTTCTGTATGCCATCCGTGAAACAGGGATAACAACGCTGCCCTCCCTCACAGGGGTGCAGTGAGGAGAATACAGACATAACCATTGAGGTGCTCAGTTACTAGGGTAGTGGGGGCCAGGTAAGTATTGTAGATAAGAGTGGGGGAGCTGTAGTACAACTGCTTTCCCCTTCTCCCCCACCATCCCTTGAGTGGCCATTGGTTGGACTGAGGGGGAGCAGTGCTGGCAGGCCCTCCCCAGCTGGGCAGTGAAAACAAGCCAGTGTTGTTCCTGTCATCAGTCAGCGGAGCCCCTGAGGGTCTCCTTGCCTCTCTGCTGAGGTGAAGGAGCCAGGGCCTATGCATAGCATTCCCCATCTGGAAACACAGGAAATGCTGTACTGATCAGAGCTGAGGGCCAACCAGTTGAGTGTCCTGTCTCTGACAGTGGCCTCACCAGATGCTGCAGAGGACGGTGTAAACCCCCTCTCCCATCATTTAGTATTATTTGTATAGTACCCTGGAGTTGCCTTACATATATATGATAAGACCTGTCTGGGCCCCAAAGACCTTACAATCTAAATAGACCCCAAACGGGCCAAAGAGAAGAGGATATGACACATTTTCTGTATGATCCCCAGTGTCACCTCTAATTTAACCTAACCTTGCTCATTAACCCTAATCCCCAGCCCACGCCGAGCCCCCCTTTGCTTTGAACTAATTCCTCAATTATTTTTATTTTTGAAAACAACCCCATGAATTCCCATTCCAGGCCAAAGTATGCCCCACCTACAATCTCCCATCCCCTCCCCTTCTCTGCCCAGCCTTTGTACCACCTTCCTCTCCTGTCAGTCCTCTCCTTCCCTCTGTGCAAATCACCCTCCGCTGCACATATTATCAGCTGTCAGCAGAGGGCTGCAAGGAGGTTCCTGTGGCTATGAAGCCAGGTTGCTGCTGCTAGCATTGCAGCTTGGGTCTCTGGGCTATTACGTAATTGTGTGCATATGGAGCTGTTTCTTCCTGTCCTTAGGCAATTTGTCTTATGCCCTGAACCATGAGGGTTTGTCACCTCATAGGTTTTCCCCCTGCCTAATGTATCTGCAGGTAACATTTTAAAATGAGACTGTCTACCACTGGGGAACAATGAATGCCTGTGAAGTGAGAGGCACAAAGGTTAAATTTAGATCAGTGAAGGGTTCTATCTCCATATTCATGAGGTGGTCATTACTATTCCTGATTGCATCATGAGGCTTTGCCGGAGGTGGGATCAAGCACAGCGTCTCATGTTATACTCAGGGACCAAGATTGTGTTTTTAACACTCCTCCTCCTTCCCCTCAGCTGCAGGAGGGCTTTGGCTGGGAACCCTTCATCCTCCTCTTCTCTGACTACCAGAAAATGTCCAACATCCCCAAGGACAACCCCTCCAAGATGAACCTGTGGGCTGAGAAATTCTCTCGGCAGGTGAACAAGAATCTGGCTCCTTTCTTTCAGGCCTGGGGCTGGCCTATCAAGGAAGAAGTCTCCTTGGAACTGGCTTCTCTACCAAACTGGGAGGAGAACCCAATGAAGCTATACAGACCTGGGAAGAAATGAAGTCTGGACACTTCGTCTCCAAAACTAATCCAATAGCCGCTTACCTTTCCTTTAAGCTGTACCAGAGTTTGCATTGGTCTAGCAGGTATACTTAGTGCTGCCTCAGCGCTGGCGGCTGGCCTAGATCTCTCAAGGTCCCTTCCAGCCTGACGTTTCTATGATCGTGCCAACATACTGTCTGATTCCGATTTTATCCACAACCTCTATCCTTCACTGCACAGTGGGATATGGACTACTATTCCCTATCTTTGCCCTGAATTCCATAGCTTGTTGCTCTCTCTGCATGAAATCCCCTCACACCCCACCCATGCAGGGGGTCAGCAAAAGTCTATGTGACACCCAAATTCCTTGTAAACTGTGTTTTGAGGATTTAAGTAGTGCATAGGCCTGGTGCTGACCCTCTGCCTAGGGGGGAATTTCATCCCTGCTGTGCTTACTTCCTGCCGAACCTGTCTCTCCATGCAAATGGGTGGACAAATCACTGGGTTATCTCAGGGATTACACAAAAGAGATCCATATCCTTAATGCTAATGATGGCAAAGACAATATTGATTTCTTCTAGTTTATTGTTTTAATGTAGGTAATACTAGAACTTCAGTATACATTTCATTGGTCTTAGTTCTTATTAAGATTTAATCTCTCTAATACTGGATAAGATTCCACACCCACAGTCTTAAAACCAAGTGACCTCATAATGTGTTTATCCAATTGCCATTTAGCTGAAATCCCAAATACTGGTACTTTCTTTCAATTGTGCATTGCTGATTTTCATTTTTCTTCTGTCTCAGATGTATTCCTGATTTTCTGGGATACTATCTGTGAAAATGCATTGGCTTAGACTTCTGCATCATGTTCCTGTTAGAGAGCTTATTCCTTCACTCTCCCACTTCCCTGATCCTTCTCGCATGAATGGAGAGCAGCAATACCCGAAGTCCGAAGGTGCAAACAATTCAATGTTTATTGGGGTGAACTTCCAGCAAGCTTAAATCCAAGTTCCTTTTTCCTTATTTTCGAATCCCAACTTACTTCCTGTTTGTCCCTAATTTATATAGTAATATTCTTAGCTATACCTTAACCAATCATTCTACTAAAATTTACCTAACCAATCCTAACATATTGTAACATGATTAGCTAACCAATTATATCCCACCACCTTAATTAGTTTACACCAACCAAAATTAATTATACAGCAGACAGAAACAATCACAGAACCAGACAGAGACCATGCAAATAAACATACAAAACAATACAGAAGTGAGGATTTCACAATTACATCTATACAGACATAAGGGTTTTACAACTACATCTATACAGACATAAGGGGTTTCCAGCTGTGTCTATTGATAAGTGAGTTCTTACAAGACAGAAAACTATCAAACTAAATTTCCTTTTACATGTTCTAGGCTCTTCCCTTTCTCTGGAGCTGATAGATCGGATCACCTTCCTAACAGCCCCAGATTGCCTTATTTCAGTATGACTAAACAGGGCCTCAGACTGTCACAGTGAGAGAAGGCCCTTACACAGACAGACAGTGATTTTGATTCTTTCTTTTATACCTCTATAACTAGCTAAGTGATAAGAATACACCTAAATTCTTAAAGTATAGGCCTTTGCAGACAGGCTTGAATATCTGTATCCTAACAGTTCCAAAGTTACGTTCCATTCTTTTTTCCCCATATTGATATGAGATGTTCTCCCAGTAGACCATTGTCCCCCATCCTCCAGGCAGAAGTTCAGCACAGGTGTGTACAACACTTAAATCCCACTTTGGCCCTGTTTTGAAGGCTCAAAATACAGTTTACATGGTGCTTAGATTTTTGTGCTGGCCCTATATATTGGGGTGAATTTCACCCTTGGTGAGTGTATAAGCAGTGGACAAGAAATCAATGCATATACACAAATTGCTCAAAATCCTATCAGTTTTATTATAGGACTGTCTTGCTTAAGAGGTGGGATTATTTATTTTTGCTCACCAAAAATGGACTTGAAAATCCAAAAATGAGCAGGGCCACTTATGGCAAATTACACTAGCTGAGGGTTTGACCTGAAATGCTTGGAGACATACATTGATGAAATCCAAATTTAAACTAACCAATCTCATTTTACCAAAAGAGAAAGATCCGTTCTTTAGCCAAAATATGCTATACTGTGAAATGGGGAATAAATCAGAGTCATATTGGCACATCAAGGAGTCGAATCCAGATGTTCAAAGATGGTTTGCTAAGCACTCCGAGTGCAGGCTTGGGCCTCCGACGTGAAAGCAGGGAGCCCAATCAGTGACTGCAGCAACAAAACAAGAAAATGTTGGTGTAGCGACAGATCTCAAAATAATAAATGAACATTTTATAGCTATTGTGAAACACTAGTTTAGGGAGCAGGATCAAAACAATTCAATGTGCTGTCCAGAAAAAGTTTGTGACGCTGCTGAGAATAGCCCTTTAAGGAATTGAAG
The DNA here is from genome assembly GCF_027887155.1 of Malaclemys terrapin pileata. Taxonomy (NCBI): domain Eukaryota; kingdom Metazoa; phylum Chordata; order Testudines; family Emydidae; genus Malaclemys; species Malaclemys terrapin. The sequence goes on from NC_071505.1 coordinate 134,752,612, forward strand.
TGGACAAAGTAAAATTGAACTGGAGGCTCCATTAACTTCAGATTAAATAAAACCAGTGACTAAAGACCTGACCCTTCCAATAACCTTTGAGAACCAATGGGTTCACTTGTGAGCTGTTCAAATTAAATATACATTTACTAGCTTCATTCATGCAGTCAGTTTTGACTTTGTTGAAAGATTGTTTGCTAGTGTCTGTTATCGATCTGTTGTCCCTTGCTCTGAAAAGTCAACAAAGACCCTCCTGATACTGGCAAATCAAAGTTGATTTTAATTCTACAGTATGATTGTGAGACTACAAAATATATAGGTACAATATATAGGTACAATAATTCTTCAACAACAAACAGGGTATATGAAACAAAAAATCTTTGAGGCCAATAACACTGGAACTTTTATTAGATTCTTTATTAGCAATTTTTGGCCAGAAGCAAATTGCACATAAGCAAGGCTTTTCCCCTTAGTGGTTGTAAAGCATTCAATAGCATTGAATGAACTACTGTTTTAATAATAGATCCAAGCTCTGTACCATACGCCACAGGTAGCAATGGCCTCAGGTCTGCTCACTGAGGTGACTCTAACTTAAGAAGTAGTACAACGCAAGTTTGCTCCATTTTCCTGTTGTTGATTATTCTAGTCCTTGAACTTCTAGCAAGAACCATAGAAAGGAATCCACCAGTTTAAGATATGGTAGATTAGAGTGGAAGGAGGGGAAATTATGCAGTCTGCAGATTACATTATCTATCTATCATACCACTCTTCAGGTATTTTAATACTCTGTATATGTATATTATATATTTGCAGTTTCTTCCCATCCCTAAATCTACATAGTTTATATTATTAGTATTTATTTATTTATTATTACTATTATGGGAAAGCTAAATCTGAATGGACCCCTTAAACCAACTTGCCTCTGCAACTGCTGCCCCACCTCCCTACTCCCATTCATCTCTAAGCGTATTGAATGTGCTCTTTACAGCTCCTGTCTGGTGTTCCTCTTCTCCAGTTCCCTCCTAGACCCTCTCCAGTCTGACTTCTGGCCCTTGCATGCCACTGAAATTGTGCTCATGAAAGTCCCGAATGACTTCTTCCTAGCCACATCCTCATCCCCCTTGACCTATTAGCTACCTCTGACACCATCAACCATCGTCTCCTTGGAAGGAAAAATCAGTTTCACACATACAGAATGGGAAGAGACTGTCTAGGAAGGAGTACGGCAGAAAGGGATCTAGGGGTTATAGTGGACCACAAGCTAAATATGAGTCAACAGTGTGATGCTGTTGCAAAAAAAGCAAACATGATCCTGGGATGTATTAACAGGTGTGTTGTGAGCAAGACATGAGAAGTCATTCTTCCGCTCTACTCTGCTCTGGTTAGGCCTCAGCTGGAGTATTGAGTCCAGTTCTGGGTGCCGCATTTTAAAAAAGATGTGGAGAAATTGGAAAGGGTCCAGAGAAGAGCAACAAGAATGATTAAAGGTCTTGAGAACATGACCTATGAAGGAAGGCTGAAAGAATTGGGTTTGTTTAGTTTGGAAAAGAGAAGACTGAGAGGGGACATGATAGCAGTTTTCAGGTATCTAAAAGGGTGTCATAAGGAGGAGGGAGAAAACTTGTTCACCTTAGCCTCTAAGGATAGAACCAGAAGCAATGGGTTTAAACTGCAGCAAGGGAGGTCTAGGTTGGACATTAGGAAAAAGTTCCTAACTGTCAGGGTGGTTAAACACTGGAATAAATTGCCTAGGGAGGTTGTGGAATCTCCATCTCTGGAGATATTTAAGAGTAGGTTAGATAAATGTCTATCAGGGATGGTCTAGACAGTATTTGGTCCTGCCATGCGGGCAGGGGACTGGACTCGATGACCTCTCGAGGTCCCTTCCAGTCCTAGAATCTATGAATCTATGAATCCTTAAAATCTTATCCTCCCTTGGGTTCTGTGACTCTGTTCTCTCCTGGTTCTTTCTAATTGCTCCTTCAGCATGGCCTTTGGAGTATCCTCATCTGCCGTCAAGCTTTCTGTTCCACAGAGCTCTGTCCTTGGTCCCCTTCTCTTCTCCCTCTATACCTTATCTCTGGGTAATCTCATCTGCGAATACAAATTTAACTGCCATCTTTGTGCTGATGACACATAGATCTACCTCTCTACTCCAGGCCTGTCTCTCTGACATCTCCTCATGAATCTCTAGCTCTCAGTTCAAGCTCAACATGGTTAAAACAGAGCTCCTAATCTATCCCCAAGTCCTACCCACACCTCCTTTCTCAATCACTGTGGACAACACTATCCGACCTGTAACCTGCGCATCATTTTCAACTTGGTCCTCTCTGTAAGTCCTCACATCCAGTCTATGGCTAAATCTTGCCAATTCTTTCTGCAAAGCATCTCTAAGATATGGTCTTTCCTGGCCATCCACAAATGTCTCCCATTGTCTTGTGTCTCTGTTACGGCAACATCCTCTCTGGCCTGACAAATGCAATCTTGCCCCACTTAGCTCCATTCAGAATACTGCTGTCAAGCTCATTCTCTAGCTTGTCAGTTTGACCATGTCACCTTCTCTTTGCATCCCTCTCTTGGCTCCTATCACATCAAACAGAAGCCACTGGTCTTTATTTTCAAGGCCCTTACTGGCCTAGCCCCACCCTACCTATCATCTCTCATTCGCTATCAAAATGTCGACTCCCATCTTTGATTGGCCCATGATTCCAGCCTCCCTCGTCCCCTTGTTAAATTTTCAAACAAGCACCTCTGTACTTTCTCCCATGCTGCCGCTCATGCTTGGGAGGAGCTCTTCATAAACATCCACAGAGCTACCTCCTCCTCCAAAACCCTCCTTAAACCTCTTTTTTGCCATGCATCTACACAAAACTTGGCAATGGTTAGGCTGTTGTGGTGTGCTGAGATCACACACTATCATACTGACCAATGCTGTTTCACTGTTGCCTTGTACTCTCCCATCAGCTTGTGTGTGCCCATCCGTTGTCTCTTATCTCATACCTGGGGCAGGTCTACACTACAGTGGGGATCGACACTCTGAGATCGATCCACCGGCAGTTGATTTAGTGGGTCTAGTAAAGACCCACCAAATTAACTGCAGATCGCTCTCCAGTTGACCCCTGTACTTTACCCCTAGGGTGACCAGATGTCCCGATTTTGTAGGGACAGTCCTTATATTTGGGGCTTTTTCTTATATAGGCTCCTATTATCCCCCACCCCGATTTTTCACACTTGCTGTCTGGTCACCCTATGTCCCCCAACGAGTAGAGTAAGGTAAGTCGACAGGAGATTTTCTCACATCAACCCCCTGCAGTGTAGACCCTGCGGTAACTCGACCTAAGGTACGTCAACTCCAGCTACATTTCTCACGTAGTTGGAGTTGCGCAGCATAGGTCGACTTACCGCAGTAGTATAGACGTAGTCCCTGGCCCAAAGAGCTTACAATCTAAGGCTATCTTTTTCTTCTGTGTTTGTACAGCTCTTAGCACAATGGGGTTTTGGTCCTTGACTAGAGCTATGGACTAGAGGGCCTACGTGCTCTGGTAATATAAATAATGAGCAATAAATAATACACAATAGGGATGAAATGGCCACCCAGTGGCAGCAGAGAGCAAAGGAATGAAAGTGATGTAATTAGATGATTGAACAGGTGCTTTGTGGAAGTGGCTGTGGCCGTAGTTAGGATATTTAATGAGTGAGCTATGGTCTGACCCTATATGACAGAGAAATGGGTTACTAGATGGTCCCGTGGTCCTTTCTGGGGTGCAGGCAATGGATAACAAGCTAGATGAATCAGTGGACTAGAGAGGACAGAGGCCTGATTTGATAAGGAGGAGGTTAGGCACTGGACAACGAGAGGGAACAATGCCCTGGCTGTTCTGGTACACTAGAATCAAGCAGAGCAAGAGCTGGCACACCAGCGTGGATGGAATAATGATTGAATATAATATTCCCTAAATGAAACTCTCCTCTGCTAGAGAGTGAACAAATTATTTCCTTGAGGAAATGCAATTTCTTTGCATGGTATTTTGAGAACCAAAGAATGCTACTCGGTGTTAATTTAGGGTCACAGTCAGTTTTTCTCTAGGGCAGAAGTCAGGAGAGAGTCTCCTCCTCTTTGTAATCTCTCTGGATGGAAACAGGTGTGGGTGAGGGGAAGCGGTGTGATTTCCTAATAGGTTCACCTATTGTAAAATCTTATCACCAGCAACTTTAAATAAGGCCCTTCGGCATTAACAGTTTACAAGTTACAGCATCACTTTCAATGACCAGCCTTTTAATTAGACCCAAAGAGATTTTTTCAAGGTTGCTCTCTAAGCCGTTCACTGCTGCGAAAACATTGGTGTTTAGAACAACAGTAACTCAGGGCCTACAAAGTCAATGGAAAGACTCCAGTAGAGCCCGTGAAATAGACTTGAATGGGCTCCTCGGAGCTGAAACAATTCAGAGGCGGCCAGTCATGAAGCATGGCACCTCTTTCTTATTCCCGTGCCCTCTCCTCTCCTCTTTGTCACAGTTTCATATAATTAATTCGCATCCCCTTATCTTCTGCTTACTGTAGTTAACATCAGCAATTTGTATTTAACTTTTCAGTTTTCCCCTTTTATTTCCTCTTAGTTGTTTTATTAAACTCAGTCTCTCCCCTTCAATCAGATAGTCAGAGTCACTGCTCTCTGTGTATGTGTTACTTCTTTATATTGTTTTTATTGCATTCAAGATAAACAGAAAGAAGATAGTTACATGGGAACTGGAGAGTATTAAGTGTTAGTGAACACAAGTAAAATAAAATCTGTATTATGGGTCTGGGGTTTTTGTTTTTTTTACTGATTTATCCACAGTTATAAAGGGACATTGTCAGCCACTATTTAGGTTCTAAATCTAGGATTTCTTAATCAAAGGTATATCATTTATTATAAGGAATGTCAACCTTAATTTCAGCCCTCTTGTTCAAATGCATTGTGACACTGTCTTTAATTACATGATCAACTACTATTTTTTCCACATGCTCTGACCTCATTCAGGACAGATGCACCAATAAATCTGGCTTTTCCTATCTTTGGAGTGCTTAACTTTGCTGCCTCAGTAACATTTTAAAAACATTTTTTTAGTATTTTTGTATGTTTTTTATATACACATCTCTCCTGCACCACACACACATGACAACATAATATTGATGGCAAGAGTACATTTTCTGTAACTACTGTATTTTTAAAAATATGAATGACAAGCAATTAAAAGCAAAACAATTAAAGGAAATTTGCAAGGGCACGCAGGGCTAGATCCACAAAGAGACTTGGGCACTTAAGTGCCCCGTTAGGTGAGATCCTCAACACCCCTGCTTAGCAGCCACCTAGCTCTGTCAGTACCTACGTTTCTGGCAGTATGTGCAAAATTGATTCCTCCTGATGCTACAGAGTTGCTCAGTGCCCTTGTTACCATACGTCCGGATTTTCCCGGACATGTCCGGCTTTTTGGTCCTCAAATCCCCGTCTGGGAGGAAATTCCAAAAAGCCAGACATGTCCGGGAAAATAGGAAGGGGTCGTGGGGCTTGGATCCGGGCTGGAGCCGCTGGGGCCGGAGCTGGAGCCGCTGGGGCCGGCAGACTGGTGCTCAGCCGCCGGCCAGTGCCACTCGGCCAGGGCTGGGGCCGGGGCCGGGCCGGAGCCGCTCGGCCGGAACTGGAGCCCGAGCCGAGCTGGGCCGGAGCCGCTGGGACCGGGGCTGGGGGTGCTCGGCCGCCGGCTGGCGCTGCTCGGCCGGGGCAAGGGACGGGGCCGGAGCTGCTCTTCTGGGGCCGGGGCCAGTGCCAGTGCCCCGGGGCCCGAGCCGAGCTGGAGTTGCCAGGGACGAAGCTGCCGGGGCAAGGGCAGGCCGGAGCCGCTCGGCCGGGGCTGGTGCGTTCGGCCGGAACCGGGGCTGGTGCCCCAGGGCCCGAGCCGAGCTGGGCCGGAGACACTGGGGCCAGAGCCTCTTGGCTGGGGCTGGCTGCTGCCAGCCTGTTTCAGGCTTCCCGCAAACATTTGATTCGCAGGAAGTAGGGGAGGGGGAGGAGCAGGGGGGCGGAGCGTTCAGGGGAGGGGACGGAGTTGGGGCAGGGACTTTGGGGAAGGGGCGGAGTTGGGGCGGGAAGGGGTGGAGTTGGGGCGGGACCAGGGCCCCGTGGAGTGTCCTCCTTTTGTTTTATTAAAATATGGTAACCCTATCCATGTTCCAATCCTCACTCTTCCTGATTCAATGCAGGGACTTAAGCCCAGATGTCCCATCTCCCATGTGAGCTCTCTAACCAATGGACTGTGGGTTTACAGGGGATGCTCCCTTTTTGGATTTTCTTGAGAAAGGGCTGATCTGGCTTAGGTGCCTAACTAATGGAGAGTGTTTGCAGCTGTGAATCCCAAAAGTGCAGTTAGGCACTTACCTAGTTTAGCATTTCACACCTGGTTAGCTTAGGCAGCTCCCTGCTCAATGTGCTGGCTTCTGTAAATCTGTTTTTGATGGGCTTAATTCTCCCCATTGAGTGTCTGAGGAGCTGGGGTGCCTAAGTCAGAGTTGTGAATTCTGCTAGGCAGCTTGGTGTCTAGGTGCTCCTTGTGAGACTAGCCCCCAGTGAAATAGAAGGATTAGATTGGGACCAGCACAGGAACATGACTACCCCTGTCATGTGCTGTTTGTTTTCCCAGCCTCTTCCCCACAGGGAGAAGTGGGGCTTGGAGAGCTTAGGGCTAGATGAAGGTAAAATGTGGCCTAAGCCTGGAAAGACCTGGGGCCTCTTTTGTGACTTCCCTGCTACTCACACTAGAAATATTTCTGAGCTGGGAGGTGGCGGGGGCTGGAATAGGCTTACACAATACTTGTTTTTCATGCCAGAACTATAACCCACATTAAAGAGCAGAGAAGTCTTCCTCCTAGAACAGGTGTGCCTATGTGTGTGCATTCTGGGTTCATCAGACAACAGACTGCTTGCCAAAGCAGGGAAATGGGGCTATAGGCCTCTCCCCTCCCTCCCATTTTTTAATTTGTGCGAAGCTGTGCACTTTAGAATAAAATTCTGCAGCTGGACAAGGAAGATATGAACAGCACTGTTGTCTGACAGTGTCTTGCCCCTCTGTTCCCTTTCCCTCCCTGGGACCACCTCTCCTGTAACCCCTCTGGGACACCCTTCTTTAGTCCCCTTCTGTAGAGGGCCCCCCACCTCTTAATGTAACTCACACTATGAGAGCGTGGCTCTTTGTTCCCCTCTAGTGGGTGATCAACATAAAAGGTTGATGAGTCTGTTGCCAGAGCTGGCTGGAAACTTGCCAAATGAACCCTGTCTGTCAGGAGATGCTGATTTGTTGAAACGGAAACGTTCTGCGGGTGCACGCATGCTGATTTTGATTAAACTTATGATGAAACCAGGCAGATTTCCATTTGAAGCCTACCTGGTTTCCTGCCAACGTGTCCTGGAGCTTCCAGATTCCCCAGCTCCATGGGCTTCTTGGCTTCTGCACTCCCTAGCCCAGCAAGCTCCTCCCAAAGGGAAAAGCTTCCTGTTAATCAGCACAGGGAAGGAGGATTCTGCTTCCTCTGTGGCAATCTAGCTGGAATGTTCGGTTTAGGTGCTTGGGGCTCAGTTCTGCCTTTGAACTTCTCCATGCTGCTCTCATCTGAGTCAATGTGAAGGGTCCTTGCCTATCCCAAGGAGCGACCGGGTCCTGTGCTGTGTAATACTGTCACTGGCCAACTGAAAGAAGAGTGTGTTGCTTATGGGAGCTGGGTAAATATATTAAGTTCAGGGCAGTGGTGTAGCTAGGATAGGAAAACTGGGTGGGCCCTGGCTTTTGGGTGGGTGGGCAATGACAGGGGGACCTCCTCCCCTCTCAGAGGGGGATTATGGTTTTGTGGGGTCCTGGGCCAGGACAAGTGGGGGTCCCTCCCCACCCCTTCCACCTGCAGTCCCCTCTCCTGCTAGAGAACTGCGGTTGGGGCACGGGGGCTTGCCCTGCTCCCCCCACAACTCCTGCTGGAGAGTGGGGTCTGGGAATGGGGGTTTGCTCCACTCCACCCCTCCCCCCACTACTTCCGGGGAGCGGGGTTGGGGCGTGATTTGGGTGGGCCTGGATGCTAAGTGGGGTGGGCTGTGACCCAACCAGGCCCACCTGTGGCTACACCTCTGGTTCAGGGATGAACCATTCCAATCTGTTGCCTCTCTGCTGCCTTTAGCTGAACTCCAACTCCTCCAGGTGTAGATTGGCTGTCACTCCAGTGACCTCAGGGATGCAGAGGAGCTGAAGCGCCCTCCTCTGGTCATACAGAAGTTTAACATTGAAACTGCAAAGATGGAAGTCCCTAGTCTGTGGGGTGGCCACAACTACATCCTAGTGCCAGAGAAATGTACACTGGGCCCAATATCTGTCACCACAGAAGGGGCTACATGGGCTCCTTTTTTCAGGCTTGTTAAGTGGACACTATCCCTAACTGAAGACAAAAGAAAAAAGACATATTTCCATGCTGCTGACTTGGCCATATTTTCCTGCATTTTCCATGGTCACATTTATCATCTGCAGCTGGACACAGCATAGTGTTAGGCATAAATGTTGCACCAGGGGAATTTCCCATAAACTCATTGCAGAACGTGTTCTGTTCCTAGCCTGGAGTTCTATCTTATTGGTCTGTCTACCCCCGACCTCTGTGATATCCAGCACCAAAGTAGCTGAGCTTCCTGGCCTCATTTGAAGTGGCTTGATATTAAAAATGTTTCCACTCTTCAGCCAAAAGTGACAACATACATGAGGGTGTCATTGGAGCTAATCAGTCCCCAGCATATTTTATAATACATCTCTATGAAGTCTACCAGTTAGTGCGATAGAAACAACCCTATCCAGAGGGACAGTGAAGTTAGGATCATTCTATTGGGTGGGTTTTGGTGGAGCCATCCTCCTTTTATTTATGTATGAAAACTGCATAACCAATGACATTTGGCTTTTAATGCTGAATTAGGGGAATCCAGCACATCTGCCTGGCAGGACACTGTCCATCACTACCCTGCTCCCTGGGCTGAACTGGCTAATCACAACATCATCCTGACAGTGCCTGCTGATGACTCATGCAATATAGAGAACCCGGAGACTCTGCTCTCCCTCTGGGAGCAGAACTTGACAGCCGTGGCTAAACTGGCAGCCAAACCAGCAACTTTTCCAAGGCCAGAAAGGATCGTGGCAGATGTTCAAATAGCTACTGGCAAGAATAATAATCATAACATTTTACCTTTCTCTAGGATCAATATTTCTAAAGGGACCCTAGTGCATTAAAATTATAACCAGATCTTGCAAATCCTTGTTTATATGCATCATTCCATTGACTTCAGAGGACTAGCCATGTGAGTAAGGATTACTTGTGTGACTCAGATTTTCCTATATACATGTCACATCGCTTGCTACTGAAATGAAACCAGCCCTGGTGCAGAATACAGCAGCTTTTTTAGAGAGAGAGAGACTGGCAGGGAGATGTAGGATGACAGGTAATCTATGCATCATTGCACCTACTGCTGTGGGAGTGAACCATGGTGAATGGGGGTGGAAATAATAGAGCTGGTCCAGTGGGACCTTATGTTAAATAAGGGCATTCAATCAAGATTTAGGTAGTTTGGTAGATAATGTGGCTCTGGAGATATGCATGCACAAAAGCTCTTAAAGCAGGATGGAAAGTGATGTGCTGTGTATCAGCAAAATGCTGCATGCAGTTGTTTAGAAAACAAGTGCAGCTTTACGACAATTCACTAATGAAATACCTGTTAGAAAGTAGGTCCTAATGGCTCGGTGCTCTAACTGAAGTGTTGGTAATCGGTAGTAGAAGCCCTCTGAGAGCAAAACTTGCCAAGTCTCATAGTTGTACCGGTTTTAGGGGATCTGTTTTAATCTGATCACAAGAGCAGCTGCTACAATCTCACAATTTGTTTCCTTATGAAAGATGGCAGTCATCTCTAACTGCTTTCAGTGGGTTTGCAGCTAAGCTATTCTCAGCTATTCTCAGCTAAGCTGGTCTCCATATCTCTACAATCTCTGCAGGCGGAAGAGATGTTGCCCAAGGAAAGATGACCACTGTCTCTCAATGTTTGCAGCGCTGTGCTCAAACAAGCTAATTGGTCCCTGTTCTCCCATATGATCAGACTGAAAAGATGTTCTTGTTTGGAAAGCAAACAGCTTTAACTCAAAGGTAGACAGGGGTCAGATACGCTGAGGGCTTGTCTTCACTGCAGAATTATCTTGAGTGATAACCCGTGTGTTGCCCGTAACTTGCATCCCTTCCATGCAGCCGCACACACAACCCCTTTCCTTGAGCGTGGTGGCGCTTTTCACTGGATTTGGCTGGTCTGTCAGGAGGTACAAGGCATGGCAACACAACAACTAGGCGCCTGTGGCTCCAGCCCAAGGTTTGGGACCCTCCCACCCTGCAGGGTCCTAGAGCCCAAGCTCCAACCCAAGCCCAGACATCTATGCAGCAATGAAACAGTCCTGCAGCCCTAATCCCCTGAGCCCAGGTCGGCTGGCATGGGTCAGCCACGATAGTCTAGTTGCTGTGTAGACGTACCTATAGACTACAGCCTAAGTTAGCACAGCTCATCGGCTAAAACACCGTGCATGTCTACATTGCATCAGGTTGTGTGATTGCAGCACACATAGACATACCTGAGCTAGCTTTAATTTAGCTAGTGTGGGGGTACCAGTAGCAGTGAAGCTACAGCACCATAGTCTTCAGTGCAGGCAATACAAGCCTGGAACCCTAGGTAATTAATTAAACCTGACTTCCAATTTTACTGGTGCAATATTACATACATTTGTGCCCATCCTTACTTGTGAGTGAGTAGTATCAAATTTACACACAAAACCAATCAGCTTTGTGTCTACCCAACAGATGTGTAAACCTTAACAGTACTAATCCAAGTCAGAAGGTTTTAAAATCATGCCCTAAGCCTACCATAGCTGTCTTTGCAAGACTATATTAACTCTGATTGTCCTTGCCAACTTCTTGTTCTGCTGTCATCCACCCTGTAATGTAAATAGTCTTCTGGCCTAAAGTATAAACTGGAATGATGCAGTACAAACAGATCATAGGAGTTCATCTAGTCCAACCCCCTGCTTAAAGCAGGGCCACTCCCCCACTAAATCCCCCAATGGCCCCTTCAAGGATTGAACTTACAATGCTGGCTGTAGCAGGCCAATGCTCAAACCACTGAGCTATCCCTCCCCCTGTCTCATAAAGGGATGGGTCTGTGTGCAAAGTGGGATGGATAGGTATTTTGTAAAGTGCAGTGAGATCCTTCAGGATGAAAGAGGTTATATAAACAAGCTATCTTTGTTTGTGTTTTCATATGAATATATAGAATTAAAACAGCAAATAGAAAGAGCTCTTTAGAGAGGGGTTTGCTAACTAGTTTAATAGTGCTAAAGAGTTATTCTATTTTTTGTACATGTACTTAGAATTTTTCAGACAGACACATTTGTAGAAAAGAAAAGAAAAATATTCAAAGTGAAGATCAGGGCCTGCTCCACCCAGCAGCAAAAGACCTACTCATTGTACAGGAAGAATTTTCTAAAATATGAGGAAGGGAATTGTATTTTAAATTATGTTTTTTTGTTTGTTCATTTCTGACCTCCAGCTGGAAAAGGCCTTTGGATGGGAATCCTTCATCCAAAACTTTTCTGAGTACCAAACATTGTGCCATGTCCCAGCAGACTCAAAGATGAATCTATAGGCAGCAAAGTTTTCTCAGCAGGTGCAGAAGAATTTGGCTCCATTTTTTAAGCCTGGGTGTGGCCTATAAAGGAAGAACTTTCCCAGCAGCTGGCCACATCATTCTAAAATGGGTAGAGACTCCAATGGAATGGGAAGCGATCAGTTACAAATGTAAAGGAAAAGAAGACAAGCACAGCGCGGGGGGATGTAATAGTTGACCTGTCAAGATTCCTTCCAGCCCTACATTGCTACAAGCCAATGATTCTATAATTTCACTTTGTGGCTTATCCAAGATTCTGCAATTGTTTTAATTGGCATCTGAATGGTAGAGAGTTAAAATGAATCTGAGTGATGGCTCTGCGTCACACAGGGGATATAGGCACCCTCTGCTTAGCTTGTCCTCCCCGCCACCTTGGGCTGTAGCCCTGCATCAATCCCCTCTCTTTAGCCATGGAAGAGGGAAAGACATTCCCCTTTTTAGTGCTTAGGAAACCAAACACCACAACAATTTCCCCTCTTCTCTTCCTCTCTGGCCTTGTCTCTAAAGGACTATGGGGTCTGCATTTAATTTGTGGTTGGAAAAAGTAGAGCTTGTTCCTGAAAATGATCAGATGAAGAATGGAGACAGGGAAGAAAATGATAAATACAAAAACAGGAGGATGTCAAGAATAATAAAAATAGGCATCAATATAACTGTAAGGGTGAAATTAAGGCTAAAATAGTGCTAAGAATAAGGATTGGTAGCCAACACATTTATGTTATGTTAGAATATACCACATTATACAAAGCAGCAAAGAGTCCTGTGGCACCTTATAGACTAACAGATGTATTGGAGCATGAGCTTTCGTGGGTGAGTACCCACTTCGTCGGACGCATGTAGTGGAAATTTCCAGAGGCAGGTATAAATATGCAAGCAAGAGTGAGTCAGGCTAGAGATAATGAGGTTAGTTCAATCGGGGAGGATGAGGCCCTCTTCTAGCAGTTGAGGTGTGAACACCAAAGGAGGAGAAACTGCTTTTGCAGTTGGCTAGCCATTCACAGTCTTTGTTTAATCCTGAGCTGATGGTGTCAAATTTGCAAATGAACTGAAGCTCAGCAGTTTCTCTTTGAAGTCTGGTCCTGAAGTTTTTTTTGCTGCAGGATGGCTACCTTTAAATCTGCTATTGTGTGTCCAGGGAGATTGAAGTGTTCTCCTACAGGTTTTTGTATATTCCTAATATCTGATTTGTGTCCATTTATCCTTTTATGTAGGGACTGTCCAGTTTGGTCAATGTACATAGCAGAGGGGCATTGCTGGCATATGATGGTGTATATTACATTGGTGGACGTGCAGGTGAATGAACTGGTGATGGTGTGGCTGATCTGGTTAGGTCCTGTGATGGTGTTGCTGGTGTAGATATGTGGGCAGAGTTGGCATCAAGGTTTGTTGCATGGGTTGGTTCCTGAGTTGGAGTTACTATGGTGCGGTGTGTAGTTACTGGTGAGAATATGCTTCAGGTTGGCGGGTTGTCTGTGGGCGAGGACTGGCCTGCCACCCAAGGCCTGTGAAAGTGAGGGATCATTGTCCAGGATGGGTTGTAGATCACTGACGATGTGTTGGAGAGGTTTTAGCTGGGGACTGTATGTGATGGCCAGTGGAGTTCTGTTGGTTTCTTTCTTGGGCTTGTCTTGCAGTAGGAGGCTTCTGGGTACACATCTGGCTCTGTTGATCTGTTTCCTTATTTCCTTGTGTGGATATCGTAGTTTTGAAAATGCTTGGTGAAGATTTTGTAGATGTTAGTCTCTGTCTGAGGGGTTGGAGCAGATGCAGTTGTATCTCAGTGCTTGGCTGTAGACAATGGATCGTGTGGTGTGTCCAGGATGGAAGCTGGAGGCATGAAGGTAGGCATAGCGGTCGGTGGGTTTTCGGTATAGGGTGGTGTTAACGTGACCGTCACTTATTTGCACCGTGGAGTCTGCTTTTACAGATCCAAACTAACATGGCTACCCCTCTGATACTTGACACCATGCAAGGCACTGCATTTAGCCGTATGGAGTGGAAATCCATCAACCTCATGAAGAAACTTGCACAAGTACAGACAGATATCATCTTCCTTTCCAAATGCAAACGGATGGACATCATACCAAATGGACTGAAGGTGAAAAATCCATTGCTATCTACATACTATACAGTGAGAGATTATGCCATACTCTATCAAAGAAACTGAGGAACCATCTGATCAGCATCCTATACAGCAAACAGGAAAAAATCAAAAAAGAGCTCTCCAACCTGGAGACTCTCATAAATAACCAAACTTCCATACAAATGGACTTCACTAAAATAAGACAGGAGATCTACATTACACACTTCACCTCTCTACAAAGGAAAAAGGACTGTAAGCTATCTAAAATCCTACCTGCCACATGGGGCCACAACAGTGGTACCCCTAACCCACCCAGCAATATCATCAATCTATCCAACTATACACTCAGCCCAGCAGAAGAGTCTGTCCTATCTCGGGGACTCTCTTTCTGCCCTGCCACCCCCCCAAGCATGATACAGTTCTGCGGCGATCTGGAAGCCTACTTTCGCTGTCTCCGACTCAAAGAATACTTTCAAGATAACACTGAATAGCACACTGATACACAGATACCCTCCCACTAACAGCACAAGAAGAACTGCACATGGACTCCTCCTGAGGGTCGAAATGACAGTCTGGACCTATACATAGAATGCTTCCACCGACGTGCACAGGCAGAAATTGTGGAAAAACAACATCGCCTGCCTCATAACCTAAGTCGTGCAGAATGCAATGCCATCCACAGCCTCAGAAACCACCCTGACATTATAATCAAAGAGGCTGATAAAGGAGGTGCTGTTATCATCATGAACAGGTCTGACTACCAAAAGGAGGCTGCCAGACAACTCTCCAATACCAAATTCTACAGGCCACTTCCCTCAGATCCCACTGAGGAATACACTAAGAAACTGCACCATCTACTCAGGACACTCCCTACGCTAACACAGGAACAAATCAACATACCCTTAGAGCCCCGACCGGGGTTATTCTATCTACTACCCAAGATCCACAAACCCAGAAATCCTGCAAAAAGAAGAACAGGAGTACTTTTTGCGGATACAGACTAACACGGCTGTTACTCTGAAACCAGAAATCCTGGATGCCCCATCATCTCGGGCATTGGCACTCTCACTGAAGGATTGGTAGTCCACAATCACTAGGATGAAGCGATTCCCCGTCTTGCTCCTTTCAAGGGGGCCAATCCGTTCGAAGGGTATGCCAATGACTGGCATGGGTACCAGGGGTGCCCGGGCTACCCCCTTCGGTCCTGCAGCTGGCATTCAGGGCAAGATGCACAATAGTCCCGAACCTCTTGGTGTATGCTCGGCCAGAAGAACCGGCGAGCTACCCTCTGGAGGGTCTTCTCCCGCCCCAGGTGTCCTGCCCAGGGGTTTGCATGGGCTAGTTGTAGGAGGCCTTGCTGCAGCCTCCTGGGAATCAATAGCTAACAGAATGTCTCCTGGGTCTGGGGTTCCTGGCCTAGGCGATATAGGCGATCCCGCCGTATTTCAAAGTGGGGGCCCTGTGGGGATTGCGGAGGCGGGTCTCCATCGGGGTCTGGGCTGGTGGCTTGTTCCCAGGCTCTACTTAGGGTCAGGTCCTCCCTCTGCTCCTGTACAAAATCCACGTCTCGCTCCAGTTCCGCCTGGGCATCTTCCACCGAACGGGGCCTGGCTGCGGGACGAGTTGCGAATATCTCCTCCGGCGCCGAGGTCCCTTCTCCGGGGTCGATCCTTGGTGTGTGTCCGAGCAGCCCCGCTCTCGGAGGCCTCAGTCTGTGGGTCAGGTGGTTGGTACTTCTGGAGAACCTCCCCGAAGCCTGGCCAGTCTCACCCCAGTACCACCGGGTAGGCTAACCTGGGGGCCACGCCAACCCGGAGGCCCTCCTCCCGGCGGCATACTTCTAGCTTCACCCAGGCCGTGGGGTAAGGGCGGATGTCCCCATGTACACATTGTAAGTGGATCGGGGGGCCCGAGAGATTGAGGTCCGGGACCAGCCCCTCCCGTATGAGGGTCTGATTACACCCCGAGTCCACAAGGGTGTTCATGAGGGTTCCCTTGACCTGGACGGGGACCATCAGCTTTCCTGTTCCTCTCTTCCATGCCCTTAGACCCGCGACCCAGGCTTGTCCGTAGTTGCAGTCCATGAATGGGCAATCCCGCCAAAAATGCCCTTCCTGTCCGCACTCCCAGCACCCCTCTCAGGCTTCAGCGGGTCCCGGGCCTCTGCCCAGGAGGCTCCCTTGCTCTCGGGGTTGTTGGTCCCTTCATATCGGTGCCCGGGAGGCCTTGGGTCTGGGCTCAGGGTTGGGGAATTTTGGAGGTGTGCGGCGGGCGCATGCTGATGGTACCTGGGGTCCTGACCCTTGAGGATTCCCTTTTCTTAGCCCACCTTTCTGACCGGAAGTTCCTGTTACCCGGGTCGGCACCTCGGCCCCCTCAGCGGACAAGTAGTCCTCCATCAAGGCCACCACCGCCGACAAGGTCGCTGGCCAATGCCAACGTACCCAGGCCCTTCCTCTCGGGGGCAGGATCTGAGTGAACTATTCCAGTGCCACCATCTCCGCTACCTGTGGTCCCGTCAAGTCCTCTGGGTTCAACCATTTCCAACAATGGTCTTGAAGCGTTGGGCCACTGCCCAGGTCTGGGTCCCAAGGGGGTACTGTTCTTTGCGGAGGCGCTGGCGATAGGTCTCTGGGCTAATGCTGGTATGGTCCAATATGGCCGCTTTCACTTGGGGGTAATCTAGGGCCTCCCGGGGATCGAGGCTACAGTAGGCAGCCTGGGCCTGTCCCATCAGATATGGGGCTAGTAGGGTGGCTCAATGTTCTGGGGGCCACCTGGCAGCGGTTGAACATCACTAAGAATGCCTCTGGGTCATCTTCTGGCCCCATCTTAGTGAGGTGTACCGGCAGTTCCCCCAAAGTCTCCCTAGGTCCAGGCCCAGCAGGTATGGCGGCTGCGGCTCCTGCCGGGCATAATAGCATGGCCATCTGCTGCACCAGGCGCTCTTGTTGCGTCTGCTGCGCTGGACCACTAATTCCTGGAGGAGCTGCTGCTGGTGCTCTTGGTGCTGGGTTATCAGCAGCTGCTGCTGGCTGGCCATCTGCTGCATCATCTGCACCTGCTGCTGCTGCTGTTGGACCGCCTGCTCCTGCTGCTTTTCCAGTATCCACTTTAGGAGCTTCTCCGTCTCCATCGTGAGGGTTGGCGGGGTTCCCCAGTTTACCAGACTCCTTAATGTTTGGTGGCAATGGTAGTAGTTGGGACATGTAGATTATACTAGCCCACTGAATACTTAGCAGAGGGGAAGAGAGATGCTTGCTCATGCTCCTCCCGTCATTAATATATATGTGGGACTGTATTAAATCTTTTGATATGTAACAGAGAGAGGTGTGTAATGCTTCTTTAGACTCTACATTTCATTTTAATATACCTAAGGTAAAGCTGGACTTTACCCTCCCGCCCAATCACAAGAAAAGTGGGATCAAGTTTTGCTCCTATCCCTTTTTACACCTATTAAACACTAAATTTAAACCCACCAATCAGAGCAGAGAACCCCCCCCTTCCCACCAATCAGCACAGAGCATGTTCCAATGTTCTAAACCCCTTGTTCCTACACAGTGCGGAATCCTCATATTCAAGAGGCAAGACACAAGCCAGACGTTTGGGAGGGGTCACTGCGGCCTGAGCCACAGGAAGAGGGATGGGGCAGAATAATTCCACAGGGCTACCAGGCCCACTCAGGAACATAAGTGCCTTCCTGAGTCAGCCCCATCCCATTTGTCAATGGGAATCTCTGTGGGGAACAGTGGCTAGCAGAGGCTGTGCCACTCTGGGAATCAATTCCCCCAGGAGGGGAAAAGATCTCTGGGGGGCAGTGTTGGGGTACCACAGGAGAGAGCTACATTTGTGCTGAGAGGGAGGTTAAAGTCCCAGATAGGGGTGTCCCATCCTGTGGATTTAGGGACAAGTTACTTGTATGTATATCGGGATAGGGTCCCACTGGAGAGCACTGTGTGTGTGAGTTAGGGGTGTGAAGAGGCATTGGGGTCCCTGGGGAGCACTGTGTGTGTGTGGTTTATTGGGATATATCAGAGGAGAGGCCCCATTGTGGCAGCAGTGCATGCAGAGTAGGAGTGGGGAGGTTCAAGCTAGAGGCCCTGCACTGAGCTACTCTGTGCCTCAGTATTACATTTCAAAATTGCTCTTTCTCCCAGGAGTTGGATTCCTTCCATGAAGAGCACTCTGGCTCCCCTCAGATGTCTGCTTCTTCAGCCGCTGAAAGTACCATTCCCAACAGCCCGCCCCAAAAACGCAAGCACACAGCCAAGGGAGAGAGCTCCCAGAGCCCCGAGGAGGCCTCCGAGTATCTGAGTGGTGACAATGGGATCAGATTTCACATTCATCCAAGAGATGAAATTAAGATTTGCGACCGCTTCCTGCTGGGGGGCTGCACCCAGGAGGACAGCTGCCCCCTCCACCACACCTGCTATCCCTACCATTGGCAGATTAGGCGGAGGGACAGCAAAGCCTGGCAGAGTGTTAGCGAGTCAGCTCAGCGGCACCTAGAGAAACTTTACTGCGACACTGGAAAAGAGCAGATTAAGTTTGTGGACAAGTAAGTGATGGAAAGCCAAACTCCAGTCCTGGAATCTACCAGCAGGAGGAGCTGTAGGAAACAGTGGGAGAGGTGCTGGGTATAGGGAGCTCATGGTTTCTCAACTCCCTGCCCCAATCTGGGATGCAGCATAGGGAATACCTCGCACATCTCCCACTTTCATTCATTCCACTCCCCAAGCCCCTTATGTTCCACATGTGTGGGACTCCCCTCACTTTTCTTGTTGAAAATTCTTTTACATCAGAAATAGACTCAAGTAACTAAGGTTACAGAAGGGGTAATTTGCACTAGAGGTGTGGATCCCAAATTGAGAGCTATGGTGTAGGCCACAGTGCTGGCTGACAGGAACTCCCACCCTACTGCTGTCCTGGCCTCGCCCAGCAGGAGGTGCTGTAGCGAACTGGGCAGAAGCACTGGGTGCAGGGGAAGCGCCTAACTACTCCAGTCCTGGACTCTCCTGGTAGGAGGTAATGGAGGAATAATTGTTTACTGTATCCTTTTCCTGCTCACAGAGGTGGTGCTGTCGGGAGCATTTTTCTGCAGTCCATGAAGCTGGTTTGCTTCGTCGGACCCTATGACAAAGTGCGGCGACTTTCCAACACCTCTAATCCAAAGGAGAACCCCCACTTCCCCACAGAGTGGGTGGCCTATTGGAAGAGCAATGGTAATTGGATGAAGTATGAGGAGGTGAGGAAAAGGGAACGGCAGTCCAACCTGCGTTGTGTATATCATACAGTGCGTTTCCCCAGAAATGCCTCACTGAGGTACACAAAGGAATTACATTCTGTAGTTAAACCAAAAACAACAGCAAAGGGGGAGACACACTGAGGGACACACACAGAGGAGAGAAGGTGTGTGGAGGGGAGATACTGAGGATGGGGAAGGAGCCTTCGTCGGCAGGAAGAGAAAGGAGTTTCTCTGCTATGGCCTGAGGGAAAACCAGGCTGAAAAGGCAAAAGGATGCTGTAGGGAAAGGTCATAGTTAGTCAAGATGAAGAGAGGCTGGATGCTGGCAGATCTTTGCCTCTGGCTTCCCCAGATATCTAAAGAATTATTGATGAAGCTGGCAGCCTAAGGAGCAGTGTGTGGGGGTCCTTGGCTTTCCTCTTTGGAGCACTCTCACTGTAAACCTCCTCTTCCTTTCCCCCTCAGCCCATCTCCCAAGGTCTCCTTGCTGCCTATGAGCAAGACAAAGACAGCTACACCTTCGAACGCCAAGGCCACTTCTTCATTGTGGATCTGAAGCGCCATGTGCAACGGAACCGGGATAAGGAATACGTCCGCCTGGTCCAGCGCCGGCCTTCCTACCGCCCCCTCCTCAGTATGGTGCCACGTCTGACGTAAGTGACTCCCCTGGCAACCATGGTCCTAAAGGAATGTAAGCAGCATTCAGAGGAGATTAATTCTAGTCTCACTATCTCCCTAGGACGCTCCCTAGAAGACCCTGGGGAACAGTTTCTTCCACTTCTGACGTCCTCGGGGAGAATCCGAAGGATGGCTACTGTGGCTCCTACCCTGCTGCCTGGGTCCCGAAGCCACCAGATGGCCAGGCTTTCCTGAAGATGGAGGTGCTACCAACAGAGGTTGCGTACCACAGAGTTTGTGCTCTCTTCCATCAGTCTCTCTCAGAGGAAAAGACACTGGTGCTGGGGATTTACCGAATCCGGAATGATGATCTCTGGGAAAAATACACCAGGTATAAAGAGAAATGTTGTGGGGAGATTGTGCGTGTGTGTGTATGTATGTGTGCATGAGAATCCTAGCACTAGTGCCTTGGAATGCCGGAGGGGGAACGCTGGAGCTAGTGCCTACACTTGTGGAGCTCACCATGCTCAAGGCAGGAAGTGTAAAACCTAATGTCAGTGCTTTCGGGTGCAGAACTCATAGTCCTGGAAGCCTAGGAACATGAGCCCTGGAGCTGGTGCACTAAGGGGTGCACTCATGGGAGTATAACTGAAGGAACTAGTGTGCTAGGTTGTGAATATTAGTGCTTGTTTCCTCGGGTGGGGATCTTAGCACACCACTGTGAGCGTGATTGCTTCTTGTTTGGCAATTCCTTGTGCTGCAGTGTAGGTAGATTTAGCTGCACTGGAGTTTGCATATTTGGATGCATCCTTGGGAATGGGTGCATGGATCCTAGTGCACTGGGCTGCATATGTTTGTTTGCAGGGTGCATGCATGTGCACTGGTGCACAGATAGTGCACTGGAATGTGAATATTTGTGCAGTGGTGGGCGGATCCTAGTGTGCTCAAGTGACATTGGATGCACTAGTGTGTCATTGTTGGATGGATCCTTGAGGGCTGGGGGGGGGAAGGAGGAGAAGACTGACCCCCCCAACTCTTTGCCGTTCAAGCTTTTGGCCTTTATCTATTAAGTAAGCGGAGATAGAGGTGGTTGAGGGGATTTAGGCCTCTACGTTTCCCCAAACATCCCCTCTGGGCAGGATCTAAGCCTGCTTTTTTTCCCCTTTGTGTTTAATTCAGGCAGAAGGCCATCATGTCCCATGCATGTTCACTGCAGGAGAAACACCAGCTGGAGAAGCACCTCTTCTATGGGAGCACTGCTAACTTCCTGGAGCGCATCTGCCAGAAGAACTTTGACCCCAGCTTCTCAAGACTACACGCCCCCATCTACGGCAGGGGCTGCTATTTCTCCAAGAGTGCCATGTATTCACACCGCCACGGCCAGGCGAGCAAAGCTGGGCTACGCAACATGTTCCTGGCCAAGGTGCTGGTGGGCAAGACTGCTGTTGGGCATAAACTTTTCCACCACCCCCTGCCCATGGTGCCTGGTGGGCAGCTCTACAACTCCTGGGTCAACAGCAAAAGCAATACCCAAGTGTATGTGATCTCTGACAACTGCCAGTGCTACCCCTACTTCCTGATCAACTACAAGATGCTCTCTGACCCCGTGGCAGTGGATGGCTGATAGTGCAAGGGGGAGGAGCTGCTCATTAGGAAAGATTGCTGATGCAGCTTTTCTGATCAGGTTCCACTTCCCCCTGTGGGGACAGGGGTCACTTTTTGTTGTCACCTACAGCCTTCCTATGCAACCTGCTCTGTAAAAGCCCACTCTGCATCCACTCTGAGCAGTGGCTGTGACCCTCCCAGTGTATATGGAAAACAAGGCCATCTAGTTTCAAAACAGCTCTGTCCCACCCCATCCTATTCAGTCTCCACCAGATTTACCCACCCTGTGTTCAACTTCGCCCTTGTCACATTCACTGTCTATCCAAATGCAAACATCCCTGCAGGCTGTGCCGTCAGACACTGCTCCAAGCTCTGGCCTGGAAGCTGCTCTATTACACCATACGAGCCATCACCCTCCATTACCTCTCATTGCTTTTGTGGACTACAGTATGAGATTCACAAAAAGTCGCCACTTTGTGCATGACTCACCTTCTCTTCCACCTTTTAAAGGGGCCTTCAGCCTGGGGGTAATCGGTTTGTCAAAAGTTGTTTGCACAGTGTCTTGCTGTAGTGTTTGTTAAGTTTTCTGGTTTAGAACTAATGTAGAAGTATTGTTCGAAACTCACCATGGGTCAGAGCGCTCTCCTGTGTTTGTAATTAGTTAACATTTAAGTGTGTTATATGGAGGCAGAGTGGCTGTAAGCATCTGCTGTGTCTAGTCTGTTGCATGAAACCCCCCAATGTCAAGGATCAGGGAAAGTTTCTGGTTGTTCAGGCCTTGCTCCCAATGACAACATGTCACCTGCCCCTGCAGGAAACCTCCTGTGATCCTGTTTTTGGGACCTAGGAACTGGCCAGTTGTTAGTGAGTTAATATGTCCCAATACCTAAGAACCTGCGGATTGCTTATTTATTCATGTAAGCAATAACTGTTTAATTCACACTGTATTATTAGCATAATTACGGAGGGTACATCTACACTACAGCGGGGAGTCGATTTAAGATACGCAAATTCAGCTACGTGAATAGTGTAGCTGAATTCGACGTATTGCAGCCGACTTACCCCGTTGTGAGGACGGCGGCAAAATCGACTTCTGCGGCTTTTTGTCGGCGGCGCTTACTACCACCTCCGCTGGTGGAGTTAGAGCGCCGATTTGGGGATCGATTGTTGCATCCCGACGGGACGCGATAAATCGATCCCCGAGAGGTCGATTTCTACCCGCCGATTCAGGCGGGTAGTATAGACCAGACCTTAGTTACTTTCTTTGCTGAGTTTCCTTGCCTTCATAATTTGAGATCACTTGCCTTATACTTTACATTATTTTTCTTGTCTTTAAAATTAAAGAGCTAAGACTGTTGTTCACTGCACAATGTTAGTGTGATCTACCTTATCTAACACTTGGTTAATTAGACCTGTTACTTCATTTGATTTAATACCCCAGCAATCACAATTACTGTAGTCTAGGAAGTTACCCTATGTAGAATCATAGAAATATATGGCTGGAAGCAACCTCCAGAAGTCATCTAGTCCAGCCCAGTGTGTGTGTCCCCCCTCAACCACACACACTGAGCAGGACCAAGTGACTGGGAGTTCAAGGTAAGTTGTGGGTAGTCGGTACCTCTAAAAATTCTCCTATCATGATTAAGTGCCAAAACATGGATTTGGGGCCTACATTGTCAAAAGGGACTGACCTGAGGTGCTCTGCAGGTGACACCTTTTTTAAAAAAGACCTGATTTTCACAGAGCAGTGGCTCAGCACTTTTGGAAAGTCAGCATCCTCTTAAAGTGTCAAGTCAGGTACTTAAAAGCTAACACACTTGGGATACTACACAGTTTTGGCCACAAAAGTCAGCTTTCACCAATAAAACAGTGGCGGTGTACACACTGAAATGCTTCTCCCACTGATTTAACTCTCCTGCTCCGCCAACATCATAAAACTTCCTCGACAAGCGGCATAGAGCTTTCTGTGATGTAGTTAGAGCGATGGACACCATGTTTCTTATGTCGCTGTGAGAAGCCTCCAGGAGGTGTCTCACAATGCCCATCTTGATCACTTTGGTCACCATTTTGAGCTCCGCTGCCCTGTTACAGCCAGTTACACCGGCATATGCTTCTGCCTCTTTAAAGGCTCGGGAATTTTTGAAATTCCACTTCCTGTTTGCTCCTCGAGGACAGATCACATTGCAGCTCTCTTCCCAGCTGACCATGCCGGCTCCCTGCAGCAGATGCTCTCCTGCCTGATGTTCGCTGGAGTGGGTGGATCTGCTGGCTCTGTGGGGAGAGGAGGCTGTGCAGTCTCAGCTCCGCTCCAGCTGTAGGAACTTTGATTCCTATGGACAGATTTCTCGTGGCATGGAGGAGAAGGGGCGAGAAGGGGACACACAGTGGTGCCATGCTAAGATCAAGGAGCTGAGGCAGACCTACCAGAAAGCAAGGGAGGCCAATCATCAGACTGATGTGTCACCAAAGGTGTGCTGCTTCTACAAGGAGCTGCATGCCATCCTCACCAGTGACCCCACCTCCACTGCCTAGAGTTCCCAGGATACTTTGGGGTGTGCATGGGGAGGAAGAGGCTGGAGGCAGCAGCCCGCAGAGTGAACCCCAAGGATGAAATGGTGGTTGAGGAAGTGGAGTTGGAGGAGGATGGGGAACATGCACCAGGGACCTCTTTTTAACTGTTGTGGGTTCTAGTCAGTCGCAGCATTCTGGCTCTGGCATGCCCAATGCAGGAGAGGGGAGCTCTAGTCAGTTCTCATTGTACTTTGATATTGCAGGGAGACATGAGGAAGAGCTATGTTTTTTTGTTTGTTTGTTCCAGTATAGGTGAGGGATAGAAATAACCAATGCTAGCACTGTTTGCATCTGCTTCTCATTCCCCTGTGCAGCTAGGCAGAGGGGGCACTGTGGAAAAGTTTGTTGATGCACACCATGATTTCCTGGGAATCCTCCATAGAGATCTCTAGGAAACTTTCCTGGAGGTACTTGCCAATCCTCTGCTGAAGGTTCCTTGGGAGGGCAGCCTTATTTCTTCCCCCGTGGTAGGAAACTTTGCCTTGCCATGTGGCAATTACCTCTGCAGGCACCAAAGAAACACACAGGCAAGCAGCATGCAGAACCAGTCTGTAGCCGCACACATGCAGGAGCTGGTCCCTTTCAGCCTCAGTTTCCCTCAGAAGTGAGATATCAGCTGCTATCACCCCCGCCCATGGAAAACGGGGCCAGTATTCAGAATAGTGGCCCTAGGCGCTTGTACTGATACCCCTGGGAACCTCTCCCCTTCACCCCATCTTGCCCCTCCATCCCCAGGCCACCATGATTAGGGCTCTTGCTGTTCTGTGTGCCTGCCAAGTGAGAAAGTGGTGCATCTAACTTGTCTGGATCAAGGCTGTGAGTACACTCACAATAGTGCCTCTGTCCACTCTTTCTTTAGCTTCTGCAGATATGCCCTTGAGGGTTTCCGCCTGCACACCAGCTGAGCAGCTCTGCGTGATAAGGAGATGAACCAGGAGGGGTAAGGAAGACATGTTCAGGGGGGTAGATTTGTCTGATGCAGCTGATAGCAAGCAGAAAACACGGAGAGAGACTATAAATGAAAGACTGAGAATGGATAGCCAGGAGTGGAAACAGGGGCAGGAGCAGATGATACAGGGGCAGGAGCAGTTCGTGTTAACTTGATAGGCAGGTAAACTGTCTTTGATTCTAAGGGTCTGTAAGCTGGCACAGACTCACCCCTGTGGCGCCTCCTGCTGGTCTCTCAGGGAATTAGCTCGATTTCCAGGCCGGTGTCCCACTGCCACTTGGCCCCCTTGTCCTTCCCTGGACCCCGGTGCCCCTTTCTCTGGGTGCTGCCCACTGGCAGTACCCCCACAGTTCTGGGTCTCCCCCTCCCAGGGGAACCCCCATCCACTATCCCCACCTCATCTCAGTATAAGGATACTGCCAGTCATCATCTAGCCCTGCGCCCTGGGACAGACTGCAGTATCAGTCTACTCATCACTGGCAAGGTTGGGTTTGGACCTGCTGCCTTGGCCTACCCCTAGGCTGTCCTCTGCAACCCCAATACCTGTTGGCCTTATGCTAGGCTGCAGCCTGGGGCTTTCCTGGCTGGAGCGCCCCAGCTCCTCTGCCTTTCCCCAGCCCTGCTCCACTTAGGTACCCTGTCTCTAGCTCCCTGCAGCCAGGCCAATCTCTCTCTGAGTGCAGAGAGAGACTGTTGAGTGCCTGGCTCCCAGCCTCTTATACAGGCCAGCTGTGGCCTGATTGGTGTGTGGCCCAGCTGTGGCTACTTCCCCAATCCCTCCAGGTTTTCAGAGCTGCAGCCCTCTTTCAGGGCTGATTTCAAGCCCTTCAGGGCAGGAGCCGGTGTCCACCCCGCTACAGGGTCTGTCTACACAGCACCTAGATACCCATGGCTGGCTATGCTAGCTGACTCAGGCTCACAGGGCTTTGGCTGTTTCAAGCTGTGTACACTTCCAGGCTTGGGCTGAAGCCTGGGCTCTAGGGCCTATTACCTTTTGAAACTTAAGATTAGAACTAATTTGTGTATCTATGTTTACCTGCTTTAAACTTGTAAATAACTCTCCTATTTCCTGTTCCTATTTAATGAATCTTGAGATAGCTTATTATCAGACTGGCTACAAGTGCTGTCTTCGGTGTGAGATCTAAGGTGTGACCTTGGGTAAATGTTTGGTCCTTTGGGACTGGGAGTGACCTGAATATTGCTGTGATTCTTGGTGTAAGGGACTATCTACTACAAAAGTACGCTCACCAGGGTGGCAAACTAGATTGAAGTACCCAAGGGGACTGTCTGTGACTCCATGATTAAGCTGTTATAGTGCTTGAGGAGCTTACACTTGATAACTGGTTGGGGAAATCGAAGTATAAAACTCACAAGCAGTGTGGGGTTTGTGCCCTGCTTCCTAACAGTCTGCTCTGAGGTTGGGACTCAGGCTCTTGAGTCACTGCAGGCAGCTGGACACCCAGGGCAAGTGGTCTCACCGGCATAGACAGGGAATTCCTTCCCTCTGGGACTCTAATATGGTTCTTACATGACATAGGCCCCACAAAGTTCAGCCCACAGCACAATTCATGCTCTCCCGTTGGCGTAGTAGCGACTCCACTAAAGCACTATCTCTGAGAGAACCAGGCTGCCAGCTGCTGTGTGTTGCAGCTCAAACTGTTTGTTGATTATTAAACAGCTATATTATGGTGGATGCCTAAGGCCATATGGTGCTGAGCTCTGAACAAGCACAGAAAAAGAGACAGTCCCAGCCTCAGAGAGTTTACAGTCTTATGCCATGGGGGAGGGGGCAGCATAAGACCCCCTCTCAAATATGGTAACCCAGAGGAAGCTGCCCTGGGTCTGCGTTATTTTTTTTCTCCGGCCGAGGCAGGAGTTTTTAAAATGTCTGTGTCTTTTCTGTGTCTACTTCACTGACAGGGGCTGTGACCCCAAACCTCGAGAGAAGCCTATGGCCCTTAGAGAGGGCTGTGAAGAAAAAGAGAGTAACAAGAGGGTAAAAGTAAAGAGATTTAATAGTTGCAGTAACAGTTTTAGAGCTTGGTAGTGATCAGACCAGGATCCAGTAGCAGTGACAGCTCCCCTGCACCTCGTTCTGGCAACTGCCCATAGGTTGCTGAGAGCCCTCTGAGTGTTATCGCAGGAGCTGTCCCCGGGGATGGTCAGTGTAGGAAGCTGGTTGCTGAACCTCTGGATGAGAAGGATGATCATTGCCCACCATCCAGGTATTCCTGGTGCTTGCTGCTCTCTGGGGAGGCAGTTGCATCCCTTGATCATGCCTGGAGGCGCAGGGCTGGTGGGGCAGGGGATGAGATCATGCTTTGCATTTAGAACTTCATCACACCTGGTGAGACAAGAAGAGACGGAATCAGAAGCTGGGCAGATCTGAGCCTCATCCCACAAGGAAGAGGTCCCAGTGATGAATGTGGCACCTGCTGAAATGCAGCCACTTCTGGGGCAGGACATGGCAGCTACTATCCCCCAGCGTCACTGCAGTGAAGGGCCATAGGAAGGGAGGGATGGAACTGCAGGGGGACAAAATGGAAATACCTGTGAGGAGGCATTTGGGCAAGACATTGGGTTTATTCTTGTGCGAAGTATCATGGAACTGACCTGCTGGGGATCAGTGCAGTGTCCAGCAGCCCAGCACCACCCTGCTGGATGCTGAAGCAATGCCTGATGTCTAACTCAGACACTCATGCCTATAGCTAACTAATGGGTATTTAGTGAATGCCGGGCACTGTCCCAGGTTCATTCAGCTCATTTCAAAACCCAGCTTTAATATGGAATAGATGGGCCACAGCTTTCTAGGAGCACTAACAACTGCCTGGGGACAGCCATATTAAATGTTCCCTCTCACCCCTTGTGCCCTTTCACCATTTGTCCCTCTGCCAATATCCGCTAATAGGCTAACACAAAGTCAGATCCCCCTATTTGCTGTCTCACTGCCCAGCTCCCTTGCTCCAGAGATCTCCCTCCATAGGGGCTACGGGCAGAGGCTAGGCTCTGTCCATCAGACACTTATTGACACTGGCATCCAGGCCCTAGTGACAATCAGAAATGTGTCACTCTCACAGCCCTGTACTGTAAAGTGATCAGGCTCCTGTGCTTTCAGGTGTGGGCATGGGAGCCTGTGCTGGGGAGTTTGTATCTCTAGAGCCCTCCAACTCAGCTGCCCCATACAGAAGCACCCCCTAGAGGCTCCGTCTCCATTAGTACTTCCTGTGCTGCTTCGGCTGATTGTGGAACCACATAGTCGCCTGGAAGGGCAGAAGGAAGGGGATGAAGGAGATGCTGATGGAAGTGGGAGCTACTCCCTTCTGCCCACTATACTCCCTCCACTTCCCCATAGGGACAGTGTCATATTGCATGGTGTGTTTTAGACTAGGAGGCAAATACGCAAAAAAGTAAAGTACAAGACTAAGAGAAAGATGGAAAGGTTCCCCACACCCCCACTGGCCAGAAATCTCCCTAAGTAAAGTCCCTTTCTGGGTTGAGAAAATGGTTACCCAACACCTACCACATTTGCAAGCCTGGCTAATGACCCCTCTGGTCCCCATTTCCCTCCCCCTGATCTTCCTTAAAGGAACTGCTATGGCATCAGTTTGTCCTGACTTTGGGAAGCCGAGACAGTGGAGGGAGACTCCCCAGCAGGAGAGGCTGGTTTTACCTGCTTCTCAGTGAGGTCCAGGGCCTGGCCAGCACAGTGATCATACCGTAGGCTGGGTGCATCTGCCTTTCAAAGGAGAAGGTCAAAATGCTCAGCTGCAACTCGCTATACTGGTGCCGATTCCTCCTCCTGGCACGAGGTTCCACATCTGGTTCCCTGCTGGGGTCTGCAGCTCCCTCAGTGCTTCCAGCAACTGCAAACGGGCGGGCCAGGGACTGGAGTGTTCCTGAATGCATTTGAGTTGTTTTCATCTGTAGGAGAGAAGAAAGGGGAGATGTGTCAGCAGGGTTAAGTGCCAGGAAAGGAGAGGTGTTATTCAGGGGGCATTGGGAGTGTGTAAATGGGTTGGAGTGGAACAAAATGAGAAACATCTTAACAGTGCAGCTAGATCTGACTGTGGCTAGTCTCTCTATTTACCAGAGGGGTAGCCGTGTTAGTCTGGATCTGTAAAAAGCAACAGAGGGTCCTGTGGCACCTTTAAGACTAACAGAAGTACTGGGAGCATAAGCTTTTGTGGGTAAGAACCTCACTTCTTCAGATGCAAGTAATGGAAATTTCCAGAGGCAGGTATAAATCAGTCTGGAGATAACGAGGTTAGTTCAATCAGGACGGGTGAGGTGCTCTGCTAGCAGTTGAGGTGTGAACACCAAGGGAGGAGAAACTGCTTCTGTAGTTGGAAAGCCGTTCACAGTCTTTGTTTAATCCTGATCTGATGGTGTCAAATTTGCAAATGAACTGGAGCTCAGCAGTTTCTCTTTGGAGTCTGGTCCTGAAGTTTTTTTTGCTGTAAGATGGCTACCTTTACATCTGCTATTGTGTGGCCAGGGAGGCTGAAGTGTTCTCCTACAGGTTTTTGTATATTGCCATTCCTGATATCTGACTTGTGTCCATTTATCCTCTTGCATAATGACTGTCCAGTTTGGCCAATGTACATAGCAGAGGGGCATTGTTGGCACATGATGGCATATATAACATTGGTGGACATTCAGGTGAATGAGCAGGTGATGTTGTAGCTGATCTGGTTAGGTCCTGTGATGGTGTTGCTGGTATAGATATGTGGGCAGAGTTGGCATCGAGGTTTGTTGCATGGGTTGGTTCCTGAGTTAGAGTTGTTATGGTGCGGTGTGTGGTTGCTGGTGAGAATATGCTTAAGGTTGGTGGGTTGTCTGTGGGCGAGGACTGGCCTGCCTCCCAAGGTCTGTGAAAGTGAGGGATCATTGTCCAGGATGGGTTGTAGATCACTGATGATGCGTTGGAGAGGTTTAAGCTGAGGACTGTAGGTGATAGCCAGTGGAGTTCTGTTGGTTTCTTTTTTGGGCCTGTCTTGTAGCAGGAGGTTTCTGGGTGCACATCTGGCTCTGTTGATTTGTTTCTTTATTTCCTTGTGTGGGTATCATAGTTTTGAGAATGCTTGGTGAAGATCTTGTAGGTGTTGGTTTCTGTCTGAGGGGTTGGAGCAGATGCGGTTGTACCTCAGCGTTTGGCTGTAGACAATGGATCGTGTGGTGTGTCCGGGGTGGAAGCTGGAGGCATGAAGGTAGGCATAGCGGTCGATGGGTTTTCAGTATAGGGTGGTGTTAACGTGGCCATCGCTTATTTCTATTGTGGTGTCTAGGAAGTGGACCTCCCGTGTAGATTGGTCCAGGCTGAGGTTGATGGTGGGGTGGAAGCTGTTGAAATCATGGTGGAATTCTTCCAGGGTCTCCTTCCCATAGGTCCAGATGATGAAGATGTCATCAATGTAGCGTAGGTAGAGAAGGGGCATGAGTGGACGAGAGCTGAGGAAGCGCTGTTCCAGGTCAGCCATAAAAATGTTGGCATATTGTGGAGCTTATGCTCCCAATACTTCTGTTAGTCTTAAAGGTGCCACAGGACCCTCTGTTGCTCTCTATTTACCATTAGACAATGGCAAAGCCCAGCATGACAGCAGGAGAAAATCCCGCACTGACCCAGCTGCTCCCCTCCCATCACCGCATCCCAACAACCAGAGCCTAGAATGTCTCACCTGAGTTCTCTGTACCAATTCTTGCAGTCTTCAGAACTCCATCCATGGAGCTCCAACACTCAACAGGCTCTGGCTTTATCAGTTGGAAGTGATCAAGCAACTCCATGTTCTGTCCTGGAAATTCTGGACTTTGCCTGTGTCTGTAGTGTTTATATCTAGAGCACCCTTGTGCCAACTGGGGATGAGTCATGGACACACTCCCTCCTCCATCCTGTACTGGTTGTCTGGCTAACCAACAAGAGAAACACTAGGTCTGAATACAGAGTTCATTTATTACATATTTTAAATATACTCAGCATCAAGTCATGTAAGTGGCCACTAAGAAACAGCCCTCCAGAGATAATGTAGTAACCTCAGGAGGAGCACATAGAGAATGAGCATCAAGGGAAGGGCCACCTGAATTGGAGGGAAGAGGTGAAGGGGAATGTTGTGTTCCAACCTTCAGTGCTGCTGAGAGCTGTGGGTTTGGAGCACCGCTGAAAACCAGGCCCAGGAACGTGGGGTGTGTCCCTGGGGTGAGGAATGGGGGTGGGAGGAGAAGGGGATTTCAGCCATTTTGTGCCCCTGCATCTATTGAAATGTTAGTGAATTAAAGCTGGGTGGAAACCAGTGGTTTCCTTGCACCCAAATCTGGGGAAATCCCTAAATGAAAGGAGCAGACTTGACCTGGGATCTGAGAAGTGCTGGAGCAGCAGGGTCTGGCTGAAGGGATGATACGTTTAGAACCTTGCCTTTCTAGCTGCTGGAGTTCAAATCTTTCCAGCAACTCCAGATACAATATGGCCTCAAGGAAGAAATGAGGCTTCAGTGGCTGATGCACCAACCATGCGCTGAGAAATCCCCACGTAGTCTAATGGGGATATTAACACCCCGTGAGGATGAGACCGGGAAACTCCTCCCTAGGGCAAGTGACACAGGGAAGAGACACAGTTCACCCACGTTACTGGAGTCTGCGCTAGTGACCCGAGCACACGCTGCGGGGGCATTCCCGGCTGGCTGGCTACGGGCCGTAGCCATCTCCTCTGATGCGCTGGAGCCCGCCGCGCTGCCGGCGCCCGTCAGCACCATGGCCAGGGAATCGCGTGGCCACTTTGGCTGAGGGATCCCGGGGGTGCGTGCGGGAGGGTCCCTGGGCCAGGCCACAGGGAGGCCCCCATGACACAGCTCGGCCAGCCTCGCCCGGACACTGTGAATCCGGGCCGGGACCTGATGTGTCTCGTCACCGCTGCGTTATTAGCTCACAGGCAGCAGGGCCTCTGCACCTCTGCGCTACACACCGGGTCCCACTGCCTGGCAGGGCCTGCCCCAATGTCACTCCGGGCCAGGCTCCAGTCTAACCCTATCCCCCACTGTCACCCTGTCTCTCTAGCGGGTAGATGTCACCCTTTCCTGTGCGAGTCTCCGTGTGTTACACCCACGAGGATGCTGGATATGAGGGGTCAGAAACAAGGCAGTAAATCAAAATAGTAATTAAATATTATTTTGAAAATGTGCTCAGGTCCAAAGGCTGCATGTGCCACGCAGCGGATGAAGGATGAGGCAGAGGGAGGGCAGCTCCCATCTGAGTCCACGAGAACCCCAGGCTACATTGCACTAAGGTAGCTTCCCTAATTCTTATTATTGTAATGGTGGCTTTAGCTCTGTAAATCCCACCACATTTGTACATTACATATGAAATCAATGCATTCAACTCATACTTTATTTTTCCCTTCTCCCTGCAGCCTGCCTTCATTCCACCGGTCATCATTCCTGGACAGAAAGATAATCAAATTAGCAGATAAATGAATCACCCGTTCAACTTCTGTTACAGGTTTTGTGGAACTCAGCCTGTGCATCAAATGATCAGTGAGCCAATCACATCACAGCTGAGCACATTCCAAGGAAAGCGATTATTGCATCAAAAAAACCACCTTACCAATGAGTTATTCAGGTTGCCAAATCAAGCCCTGGAACGATTGAAAATGCCAGAAAATCTGATCTGTGAATACATATGATTAATCACAACCACCTTTGAACTACCCTCTTCTTGACAGGACTGCCCTGGGGAGGGGGAGGGGCTGGAGTTCTCACCTCATTGAGATGAATTAGGCGGCAGAGTTAACATTGCACTGGGTTGACGGTGAGACAAGCTGTCACCTTTCCTGCGGCAGGTTTAGGCCAGACAGTTTCTGCAAGGCTGAATAAACCCTGCAACACACAGCTGTTTTCAAAGTGGTGGCTGAAACTCTACATTTCGTTTGGTAATGAAAGTTCAGACTTGGCAGAATCAGAAAGAATCCAACATTGCAGAAACACTAAGCAGAAAGGATCAACAACTGTTTCATTTTTTCTGGAATCAGCTGTGCATCCATAGAAAGAAATATCCCAACCTGCCTGAGGCTGAAATGCTGTTGGGGATGACGGGATTCACCTACCACCAGGTATGTCCAACCCGTCATTCCGTGGCTCTGGTTTCTCCTCTCTCTGATTAAGGGACAGGATGGAGAGTAAGGGACAAACATCGAGGGGGTCCTTGAGGTTCCTTCTCTGCCAGCAGCTCCTTCAGTTCCTCTTCTCTCCAATTCCAGATCCGGATTTGGTTCCAGAATAGAAGGGGGAAGCACTGGAGACTTTACACTAGAGACGGGACACCTGGGAGCAGCCTCTGTATCCTCCAGGTGAGAGCTTGAGAGCTACAAACACACTCCCAGTCACCCCCACAGACACATGCTGAGTGTCCCCCACCCACGCCCCCACTCACCCACAGAGACACTCAGACAGCGAGATGCCCCAGGGAGCAGACACCCGCTCACACCTGCCAACAGACACACTGGCACTCTGAGCCTTTTCCAAAGGGGATATTCACTGGTATCTGGCCAGCGTTTTGGGGACACAGATCCCCTGTGTGTGTAAAGCCGGGCAGCTCCAGTGAGTACAGTGCA
Source organism: Malaclemys terrapin pileata (assembly GCF_027887155.1). Lineage (NCBI taxonomy): Eukaryota > Metazoa > Chordata > Testudines > Emydidae > Malaclemys > Malaclemys terrapin. The sequence continues at coordinate 134,786,020 of NC_071505.1, forward strand.
GCTACACTGATTGCCAGAAGTTGGGGTCTAGCCTGTGAAGTGCTGGGTACCTGTTGATATCTTAGCATTTACACTGATCTCTCCTCTGGGCTGTTTCCTTCCTGCCCTGTCATGTTTGTTGGGGGCTGGTTTATGGGCAATTGGAACCCGTTTAATAAGGGTCAGATTTCTCCCCTCAGAGCATCCCAAGTGCAAGTAGATTCACCACCTGTAAGTCATCTTGGGATCCTCTGGGAAAGAAGAGCCTACAGAAATATCCAGGGCAGGGCTATTAGTGCTGCTAGCAGTGAAGAGAGCTGAACCCTGGGAATCAGAGCAGGGCTCTGGGTTGTGATTAAATTTTCTGCTTTCTCTTCCCTACAGACCCTGTTCTGTGGAGACCCCAGACATGATCCATTCTCCCTGTTTCATTGGCTCTGCAGGGGCCAGCGAGCTCTGCCTTTGACTCCAGAATCGACCTGCCTCTCCAGCCAGCTCCCAGCTGTAGTTTCAGGGCTACAACACACATGCCCCAGAAACCAGCATAGAAACTTCTCCCCCTGCTGTGCACCCAGTGGCCATTGACTCTCCTTCCTCCACTACCCACAGGTTCAGTCCATGCAGTCTCTGCAGCTGTCACTGTTAATCACTCTGCTCTCTTCATGGACACATGTTAACACATAGGAAGTAACTTCAGCTTTCCTGTCTGGACTCCCCAGTGGCTCTGGCTCCCAGCCTGAGTCAGGGAGTTCTCAGGCTCTTCCATTCCCGAGGAATACTCTTCACTCATGAAAACACCAAGATTCCTTCCGGCTCTAAGCTAAAAGCTGGGCAGAGGGAGAGGGAAAGAGCTGCGGTTTAGGTGTTTGTAGAATGCTGGGAGAGTCTCTCTCATTTCAGTGATGCTTTTCTGCTGTTAGAGTGAATCTATTGTCGTATTGTGGTTTTGCTAATTTATCATAAACCAGTTTTAAATAATCTGGGAGTGTTTCTTGTACAGTTCCTGAGCTATAAGCAGGTCCAACCCTCATATCCTCTCCTCACCATAAAAAATTAAAATCCCCCTTCCCTCCCAAAACCCACGAATGGCCCCAATATCAGTTGTGTGGGTTTACCAGAAGTGCTGGTGTCACAATGCTAGCTCCTCTCCCAGCCCCTCCCTATGGCAGGGTTCAGCCATAACCGGGGGAGGGTCTTTCACAGTGACTCTTTTTGAATTCCCAAAGATTTGCTGATCATAATAATCCTGCCAAGGACTGTGAGAGCAAAGTTGCTTCACTGAGATCCTGAACCATAAACTTCACAGGAGCAGCGTCAGTTGGGCTGGTAGCAGAGGTTGTGAACCAAAGAGACTGTCCATGGAGGGGCTTTCTCTAATCAAGTCCTACAGCTGGCTCTGTGCTCATGCTCCTGCAGGCAGGGTTTGGCCACTGCATGTCTGTAAATAGAAAGGGGCTGTTGGACCTGAACTTCACACCAGTCAGTGATCTCATTATCTGCTAATGTGATTATGCTTCCCCTCTCCCAGCAACTGAAATTCTGCTTAGTCCCATGCAAGGGAAGTGGCCCTGGTACAGAAAGATATTTCTGATCATTACCTGTATCTTAAAAGAAACTAAACTTGCATTATTTACATTTAATGGCTATTGCTGTGGGGGGAAAATCAGCATTGATGAGGATTATACTAATTACATCACTTCCTTTACTAATGGGTATCCCTGGTTTTCTCATGGATTCTAATGGGATTCTCTGTGTTCCCGAACCCCCAACCTTCATCCTCCCAACAGTGGGATGGCAGGCTCTGGCCCAGGAGAGATTGTAAAGCCACAGTGAATCTATTTTAATTGCCTGCCCTACCTATGTCCCAAAACTTGAAACATCCTCATTGATGTAATACACAGGTCTATAAAACGAACACTTCAATATTTACAATATTCTGCCTCCTCAAAGCCAAGACAGTGATCTCACAATGTAATCCCCACTGGGACCACTATGGAAATAACCCAACAGGGAAAGCCTTTGTGTGTAATAGCTGCCCCAGATGCAGCTGGTCAAGCCTGAGGAGCTCCTGAGAAAGCTGGAGAGAGCACTTTTGAACACATTAGATCAGGGTGCGTAATACCACAGGTAGCTCACTCAATGATGTGAAAAAGTCACAGCCCTGAGAGATGCAGTTAAGCTAATCTAAACCCCAGGCCAGGTCTACACTACAGACCTGTATTGGTATAACTAAAAATAAACACCCCTGAGCACCGAAGTTATACTGACCTAACCCCCAGTGTGGACAGCACTATGTCAAACAGGAGAGTTTCTCCTGCCAACACAACTGCTGCCTCTGAGGGCGTGGATTAATGAAGCTGATGGGAGAAGCTTTCCTGTGGGCATAGTAGTGTCTTCACTAAAGCGCTACAGTGATGCATCTGTCCCTCTGTACATGAAGACAAGCCCCCAGGGCAGACAGGGCTAGGTCAATGGAAGAATTCCACCATTGACCTAGCTACCCCCTCACGGAGAGGTGGATTTTCTATAGCAATGGAAGAACCCCTTCCATTACTGTAGTGTCTATGCTACAGCGGTGCAGCTGTGCTGCTGTAGTGTTTCTAGTGTAGACATAGCCTCAGACATTGACAGAGGGATATCTGGGCCAAATCGGAGTGAGCACCTGGTGTTGCTACTTGGTGCATGGACTTGCAGGGCCACTCATGCTTGGAGAAGGGAGAGGGGCCCAGCCCCATGGGATAGAAGTTGCTGCTGTGAGGTGAGTGTGGGTGGCTTGCTATCTGACCCTTGCCTCCCTTCTGCACCAGGCTGTGAGACGTATATGATTGCCTGGGGCCTGCAACTATTCTAGACCCTTGTTGGGACTTACTATTTGGAAAGCACTGGCCTTGAGCCAGGCAGCAAAGTGCATTCTCAGAGGCAGAAACTTTGGTGCTGAGGGAACTTTTACCCTGAAAATGTATGTGCTGAATGAGTTCAGATACCTACAGTGGTTGGCAGATGTTTGCTGCATTACAGTGGAGCCTAAACCGGGTCTTAGGTGACTAAATACCTTTGTGAATCTAGCTCACACACCCCAGCACAACCCCTGTCACTGGTCTTCTCATCACTGTCCCATGAATGGGGCCATCCTGCTCTCAGTGATTTCCCTTAGTCCTGTTACACCTCCAGGAATGGAGCCTTGTAAACGGCACTAGAAAGCTTTTAGGCCAGATTGTGGTCCCAGTTACACCAGTGTCAATCTGATGTAAGTGCATTGGTTTCAAAGATGCGGCTCCAGATTTATAGCACAATAGCACAGACCCGAACTTGGCCTGTTTCTCTCTAGCTGCAGCCTCGGGCAGGTGGCTCAGCATCAAATCAGCCAGCAGGTGTCCCTCATTCCCAGAGGAGCTGTGTAATGTGTAAACTTCCATTGTCCAAACACTGCTGGGCCTCCAGAGACGCTGCAGCAGGACAGTCCAGCTCAGAGTGATCCTGTTAAACAGGGTTTGCTTCCGTCTATGCTAGGTTACCCTCAACTGGATTCAGTATAATTAAAGCAGCTTTTCTCAAATGTGGCCACCGTGGCTGCATGCAACCACCAGGGGCTTTTCTTGTGGCCACAGGCTCCTGGGCAGTGATTGGTGGAGGAGGGGAGGGAAGCAGCAACCCTCCCCAGAGGCCACCAGCAGGGGTTGGGTCCTGCCCCCTGCTAGAGCCAGAAATGCTGGAGGAGTGGGCAGTGAGTTCCCCACCTTCCTGAGGCTGGTGGAGCTCGGGCTTCTGGCTTCAGCCCTGGGGTGGCAGGTGGTGGGCAGCAGGCTCCAGCCAGGAAGCAGCGGGCTCTGGTCCCCGATCAAAAGGCTTCAGTCCGGACCCGCTGGCCCCCACTGCCTCCCCCAGCCCATTGCCCCTGGCCCCATTGCCTCCAACAGGCCCCCCCATCCATCACCCTGGCCCCCACAGCCTTGCTACCTACCTCCCCATCCAGGGCTTAATTTGTCCCGCAGCTTGTTTTGCTACAGCAGCCCAGCTTTGTAAATTTGCTGTGACAAGTGATATTTGTATGTTTGTTAATATCACTTTTCATGGCCTCCCAGCGAGCTAGCAAGTCTGCAGCTATGAACAATGATATTAACAACCATACAAATACCATTGTTCATAGCAGCAGACTTACTAGCTAGCAAGTCTACAAAAAGCAACCAAAAAAAAAAAGCAAAAGAAACAACAACAAAAGACAAGAACATGCAAATCACCTTATTTTTGTGTCTATTCTGTTTAGGTCCAGCAAAGAATAGAGACAACTGTACATTATTTGTATTATCGAATTAAAAAAACAAACAAACCCAAACCAAACTAAAAAAAAACCAACCTTACATAAATACAGTACAATGATTTGGACTTGTATTTGTGCATATTGATTTGTTTTTCCTAATGTTAATTAAGTATTTTAGGAAAAATTGTCAGAGCAGCCACCTGCAAGAGTTAGAGGCCACACCCTGAGGCCACCAAAAAAATTGTTGTGAGCACTCCTGAATTAGAGTCCCATGTTAGAGAGGGCCTTATAGTTTGTGTCCCTATCGGATCCGATTGTAAACTCTCTGGGCCTGGGTCTGTCTCATTTTCTATTTGGTCAGATCCCAGCACTACAGAGCCTTAGGCATCTACTATAATATAAATGGTTAATAGTAAACCAGTGAGTTAAGCCGCTAATTCCTTTCAGGCTTATACACAGTCTGGTACTGGCAGAGTAACGCTGAGCTGGGGGAAGAAGGTATTTTTCTCACTCCCAGGCAGCAGAAATCATGCCATGGGTTGAAGCTGGGGGGAGGATCTATGTCGAAGGAGGAACATATTAGAGTTCCCCTAGGCACAGTATAGAGCTTGGTTCCCCTGGCATGGGAACAGATACTGACTGAACACAGGGAGGGGGAGAATGGCCAGTTTGAAGGGTAGCACCAGAATAGAACAGCTTCTCCAAATTTCTCCGTAGCACATAGCTTCCCTGTGCCCTGTCCTGACTTCTGTACCTAACTCCCTGTCTCCCACTACACCTTCCTCCCTCGGGCAGTCTGTGGGTATTTACTGTGTTTATGGGCAGGGCAGGACGAACATGGGCCCTGCTAATGCCTGACGCATGTTGTGTGTGAGTTATCCCCCGATATAGAAAGAAGCATAAAACGGATGTGTTTGGCAAAGCACGTTCTCCTCCCGCTCCCCACTGTCTCTCTGTGTCTGACAGGAATGTTTAGGAATGTGCAGAGCTGTCTGCGCCATGTCAGGACCATGGAGAGAGGCTCCGGGGATGTGTCTTCTAAGGCTACGTGGGATGCAAAGACCGCCCCTGGCTACTATCTCGCTGTTATGGAAATACTGTGCAGAAGCTGGGAACCCACGTGGGGACTAATTGGAGTGTATCATGAGGACGGTTTTATTATCTCACTAAGAACCACGCCCTCCTTTTTTTGTTCTACCCACAATATCCCAATGCCTCCAAATGACCAGAGCCAGTATCCCATCAGTCCTCAGCCTCCATTAACCTAACATTGCATTTGGAATGTGAAGCAGGCACTAGGGAAGTAGGTGGAGAGTGTAGCACATGTCTGCAGGATCAGGGAGGGTTTGTGAGGCACAAGTCGAGCACACGTCTGAGATGGGGGACACGTTTACAGAGCAGCCAGTGCTCTAGCTCTGCCTATACTGCCATAAGGACTGTTCTAGCTGAAGCCATATTTAACCCAGGCTGTGGCTGGTCTGGCTCTGATCCCAGTGCAGGAAGGGCCTTAATCCCACCTTCATTCTCACCCGTGGGGGCTTCAGCTGCCATTGTTGGAAGTTTGTCTCTGGGGGAGAAAGTCAAAGTACCTCTCCCCCAGCCCAGAACAGGGAGACCCACCAGGAGGCACAGAGATCATGGAGAAAACATTGGGAATGGGCAGGAAGAGATATTATAGAGACCCTTCAAGGCTAGCAGAACTAGCTCCAAGCCCCATTGATGCTGCTCTTGTGAAGTTTTTGATTCAGGACCTAAGCAAAGGAGCCTAGCTCCCATGGCCCTTGGCAGCTTTATTATGACCAGTAAATGTCTGGCGATTATAAACCAGAGTCACTATGACAGACTCTCAAAAATACATCCACTCTCCCCCCCCCCCATTATCACAGAACCCAGCCTTAGTCAGGGGGTGGGAGATGGGATAGGTTCATGACACTGTAGCCCTAGGAAACCCACACAAATTATATTGTCCTTTCTGGGGGTAGTAGGAGTGTGAATTTTAATTTTTCATGGTGATTAGTGGTTCTCGGAGTTGGACCTGTTTACAGCTCAGGAATAGTACCAGAACCACTCCCTGATTATTTAAAACTGCTTAACTGGAAAATAACAAAACCAAATCAACATAATGGATTCACTGTCACATCAGGAAAATATCACTGAAGAAATGTACATATGCACAGCATTGTACAATCCCTGAAATGACAGCTCTGTCCCTCTCCCTCTGTCCAGATCTCTTCTTCGAATCTGAAGAAGTCTTGGTGGTCTCACTAGTGAAGAGAGTCAGATATTCCTTGGGAGTGGAGGAGCCTGAGAACTCCCTGACTCAGGCTGATAAACAGAGCCAGTGGGGAGTCCAGACAAAGGGGCTGAAGTTACTCCCTCTGTGTCACCAGGGCTGGCATATCCCCATGGTTGGGCCCCCCACTGTGAATTCCCTTGGGAATCCATACAGAATGACGAGAGCAGGGAGTCACCATCATTGATCAACTGTGACAGCTCCAGAGACTCCATGGACTGAACCTGAGAGATGTGGAGGAAGCTGGAGTTGATGGTCACAGGGTGCACAGCAGTGGGAGAGGTTCCTGTGCTGGTCTGTGGGGCCCATGTGTTGTAGGCTTGGAAATCCGTAGGCATGGAAGGGGCCTGGAGGGGAGGCAGGTTAATTCTGGAGTCAAAGGCAGAGCTTGCTGGTCCCTGCAGATCCCACTGCATCCCTGGATCAGGTCCTGGGGATCCAGGAAGTGCTGGCCAATGAAAAAGGGAGAAAAATGGATCATGCCAGGAGTGTGCACAGATCTGGGTCTGTAGGGAAGAGAAAGAAGAACATTTAAACACAACCCAGAGAGCTCAGAGCCATGCTCTGATTCCCAGGCCTCAGCTCTCTTCACTGCTAGCAGCACTAATAGCCTTGCCCTGGATATTTCTGTAGGCTCTTCTGTCTCAGAGGACCCCAAGGTGACTTACAGGTGGTGAATCTACTTGTTCTTGGGATGGTCTGAGGGGAGAAATCTGACCCTTAACAGGTTCCAATTGCCCATAAATCAGCCCCCAACAAATCTGACAGGGCAGGAAGGAAACAGCCCAGAGGGGAGATCAGTGTAATGCTAAGATCTCAGCAGGTACCCAGCACTTCACAGGCTAGACCCCAACTCCTGGCAATCAGTGTAGCTGCACTGTACTCACTGGAGCTGCCCAGCTTTACACACACAGGGGATCTGGCCCTGTGTCCCCAAAGCACTGGCCAGATACCAGTGAATATCCCCTTTGGAAAAGGCTCAGGGTGCCCGTGTGTCTGTTGGCAAGTGTGAGCGGGTGTCTGCCCCATGGGGCATCTCACTGTCTGAGTGTCTCTGTGGGTGACATGGGTGGGGGACACTCAGCATGTGTCTGTGGGGGTGACTGGAAGTGTGTTTGTGTCTATGTGTAGCTCTCAAGCTCTCACCTGCAGGGTACAGAGGCTGCTCCCATGTGTCCTGTCTCCAGTGTAAAGTCTCCGGTGCTTCCCCCTTCTATTCTGGAACCAAATCCGGATCTGGAATTGGAGAGAAGAGGGACTGAAGTAGCTGCTGGCAGAGAAGGAACCTCAGGGACCCCTCAATGTCTGTCCCTTTTACCCTCCCTTCTGCCCTTCTTTTGGGAGGCTTTGAAAAAGCCTGTTCCCCTCCCCAGGCCTTGAGAAGAAGGGAAGAGTTGTGTGTCTTTCAGCAGATCTCGATGGCCCTGGATGAAGAATGGGAGGCAGGGACAGAGGGAAGGATCCCTCACGGCTGTCCGGTTGCATGAAAGAGTCTCACTGCACCAGATCCTTTCCCCTGCTCCCTGCAGGTCACAGAGACTGTCCTCCCAGCCCCAGTACCTCCAGACCCACTGTCAGCACCTCTCTGAGTGACAGAGTCCCTAGCCCTACTCCACTCCCCCCACCCTCTGCTATGGCTCCATATTGTGCCCTGGCTGTAGAAACCTCACAAGGCAAATTGTCTCTTAGGCAGAGAGAGGAGAAACCAGAGCCCCAGAGTGAGGGGCTGGACATACCTGTTGGTAGGTGAGTCCCGTCATCCCCGACAGCATTTCGGCCTGAGGCAGGTTGGGATATTTCTCTCGACTGAAGAAGGACTCCAGGATGTGCAGCTGATTCCGACTGTACAAGTTCCTCTTCCTCTTCCTCCACTTCCTCTGCTGCCCTCCACACTGACTGTGGGGGGGATCCCTGCTGGAGGCAGTAGCTACCACACGGGTCCCAGCAGCAATGGAGGGGACCCGGGGCAAAGCCATGGAGTCGATCCCTGCTGTAAATCCAAAGGGAGAAGAGAGGAGAAGGGTCAGAGGAAGATGCAAACCCCAGGGAGGCAGAGGGACTGCCTAGGGGGCTTGAGGAGGAAGAGACAGATCAGGGTAAAGGGGGATGGAGCTGAGCAAAGCTCTCATTCCAGGCTGGGGTCAGGAATCGTTCCCTCCCAGTGGGCATCTGTTTGTCTGAGGCACAGAGTCCCTGGGGAAATGGTGGGAGCCCCATTGTTCAGTCAATTAGAGAGAGGACAGGGCAAAGCCCTGCAGAACAGACTGAGCCTCAGCCCCACGGAGCGATGCTGCCAGAACAGCCCTGGGCAAGACCCCTGCATTGGCCCCCAGCTCCCCTCCTGACAACCAGCCCCTCAATAGCTCACCTGGCTCATGCCGGCCTGTTCTCGCTCTCGCCGCCAGTCCATCCCTGGAGTCGCAGGGCCCCAGGGAGAGGGGCTGGCTACCACCGCCGCTGCTGTTGCGGTCGAGATGTGCTGGGTCGAGCCCAAGTGGGATGAGTTCCCATAGCTCTGGAGTCATGGCTGCAAAGGCTTCCTGCAGCTGCGGGGCAGAGTCCATGTTTCCTCTTGGGCGCTCGGCTGCTGTCTGCTTCCCAGCTTCTCAGGCCCTTTATACCCGGAGAGCAGGCCGTTGTTCTCCTCGTTGGGGAGGGGCCAAGGGGCCCCATCAAAGGACTATTTCAAATGGCTTCTCCAATGGCCCAGGCCCCTGGCTGGAAGGCTGAGTCACCCCAGCCCAGCGGGGAGCCATCCCAGGGAACAGGTGCTGCAGCCACTCCCCAAGCCCTGGCTCGGGTCACTCTCGGGGGCTGGGATTTCAGGGGTTTGGAGGCAGCAAAGGGGAATCCCTGGCTCCAGTTTCCATCCCTCAGTGCTCAGCCATTATAATGTGTTCATGGTTTCACGGGTGAGAACAGCTGTGGGCAGGGAGCCCTTTGTGCCCAGGGCCACAGCGCGTTCCTGCAGAGCCAGGCGGCTCCAATACCAGGCTCCAGCCGCCAGCGGGGCTCCCTCGATGCTTGGGGGCAGGGGTGGGGGACACGCCTGGAGCCTGCGCTAGTGACCCGAGCACACGCTGCGGGTGCATCTCCCCAGGACGCGCACAGACGGGCCGGGCTGACCCGGCTGGCTGGCTACGGACCGTAGCCATCTCCTCTGATCTCCCGTCAGCACCATGGCCAGGGAATCGCGTGGCCGCTCTGGCTGCGGGATCCCGGGGGTGCGTGCGGGAGGGTCCCTGGGCCAGGCCACAGAGAGGCACCCATAACACAGCTCGGCCAGCCTCGCCCGGACACTGTGAATCCGGGCCGGGACCTGATGTGTCTCGTCACCGCTGCGTTATTAGCTCACAGGCAGCAGGGCCTCTGCACCTCTGCGCTACACACCGGGTCCCACTGCCTGGCAGGGCCTGCCCCAATGTCACTCCGGGCCAGGCTCTCACCACACCACTGGGCTGCCACCCCCATCCCTGCATCTCACCCCCAGAGGCCACGGTCTTGTACTCAGGTCTGTGTCTGTTACACCCACGGGGATGCTGACTATCTGGGGGCATGCAGAGGCAGTACATTCAAATACTGATTACAAATGATTTTGAAAATGTGTCCAGAGGCGGCTGTCCTGCCATGTTGGGGATGGTCAGAGCTCAGGGAATGCAGCTCCCATTTGATTCCCTGAGAAAACCAGGGCTACCGTGCAGGAAGGTAACTTACGTCATTCTTATTTCAGCAATGGATAAACCTCGGCACTATCCATTACATTTTACATTACGCATGAAATAAATGCATTAAACGACGTTTTTATTTTTCTGTACAGTTCAGTGTTATGAACCCAGGATCCCTTGTCATTCCACTGACAGTTATTCCACTGACAGAAGGACAATCAAATTAGCACATAAAGGAATCACCTGTTCAATGTCCGTTACAGGTTTTGTTGAACCGCAGCCTGTGCATGACCTGATCATTGATCCAATCACATAAACACCTGAGCACATTCCAGTGGAAGCTATTTTTACACCCAAATACCCCACCTTACTAGGAAGGTATTTAGGTTGCCAAATCAAGTACTGGAAATTTACTAAATGCAGGACTTGTGATTGACTGTGCAACTTTAATTTAGTTCCTTTGTGAATATGCATTATACCGTCTTTGTTAGAGCACATCCTTTTTTTCCCACTGGACCCACAAGTAAATGTATTAAATGTAGACCCGATTTTTTGTTTGTTAAGGTCACACAGTTCAACATTACTTATTAGATACCTCAGTGCACTGGGTAGACAGTGCTCAGGCAGTTAGACAACTGGGCAATATTTCTTGTGATCCACATAATCCAATGTGTGCCCCCAAATCTTATTCAGACTAACTGTTGGAATATCTGAGCCTGGCAGACATTAAGGGATTTACCCTCACAACTACCCTATGAGCAGCAGTGTATCATTATTCCGTTTTATAGATGGGAACAGAGGCAGAGGGAGGCCAGAATTTGTAAATGTCTCTCCTAATATTAAGTCCCCAACCTGAAACATCTACAGCCTGTTTTTCCAGAATACTTGGCATCTGATATCACTTTTTACACCAAAGCCCTGTACAGACATGAACTAATTAGTCCTGGAGAGATGCAGGGCCAGTATTATCATCCCTATTTTATAGGTGAGGAGACTGAGGCAGAAAGACAAAGTGACTTGCTCCAGGCCACACAGTGAATCAGTAATGGCACCAGGTTTAGAACTCATTCCTCTGGGTACCTGTACTGCCACAGGTCCTGGGCATCCACAACTTGCTCTGAGTTCAGGTCAGCGCCTCTGAAAATCAGGCATCTGCACAGAATCCATGGACACCTGTTGAATGAAGCAAGTGCACAATGGACCAAGGAAAAGGGAGCTGAGAATGTCTTTTGGAAATGGATGGGAATCCCATATGAGAAGGATGCACTGTGGTTAAGGCCCAAATCTGAATCCTGGTTCAGCGACTGTCACTCTATGAAACCCTGGGTCACGTCATTGCTTCACTTTGCCATCTGTAAAACCAGGGTAATGGCAGCTTCCTCTGTAAAGCACTGTGAGATCTGCAGGTGAAATGGGCAATAGAGAGTTTGCACAAAACGTAAGAGAAAAATTCTACCTTGGCCCTGGAAGCTCCTGACAAATTTTAGGTAGTGATACTAGGGTGCATACTGGGAACTGGGCTGCACCTTAACTATGGAACTATTGTCCCCCCTTCAGTTTAAGAATTTAATTCAGTGAGGTGCTGAGCCCCCTAAACTTGCATTGTAGTTAACTTTGGGGATGGGGGTTCATGGTTCATGGACACCCCCCCAACACCTCAATAGCATTTTCTACCTGATCTCCCACACTCACTCTTTCCCCCCTGCCCACCACCAGCTCCCCCCATATCTATCTAACAGTTTGCCCAGTCAGACCTAAAAACTATTCAACTGAAAACCTGGCCCCATTGAGGTGTCTCAAGTTGGGTACACAAAATATGAGGCTCATAATATCACTAGTAAGTTTTTAACCTTAGGTCATATTGTTTTGTAATGTTGAGGTCACACAGTTAAAAGGAGTTCAGACACCACAGTGATATGGGATAAAACCATGGACAGAGAGACAGAAAATCAACGTAGGCAATGCAAAACTTCAGGCTCCTTCAGCAACAGCTCAGCGATATAAATTAAAATGTATTTCCTGTTCTTTATGTTGTTTGGTACATTTCTCTTTATTATGTGGTTAAATATACATCAAAACAACCCAGCATTTATTTACTTAGATAAGAAAAATTGGGAGAAAAAGGAAAACCTCTTCTGTGCATAAATCTGAACAGTCATAACCACCTTTGGTGCCACCCTCTTTTTGTCTGAACACATCATTTTAGTCATTAAGACTGAGGTTTTCTAAATCATTGAAGAGACTTGGCAGAGCAAGTCCTATTGACTGTCCGTGAGCCTCTTTTTCTTAAGTAACTTGAACCTTTCAAAAGTTGCACCCTGAAGGTATCATATATGACTCTGCTCCTGATTCTGGTCTAATAAATGAACAAAGTGTAAATGAATCCCCATTGAAGTTTCTCTGGAGTTTACACAGATCTATTTTAGAGCAGAAGCCGTGGAGTAAGGCTGAGCCTTTACTGCTGTCCCATTTTTCAGAAGAGAAATGCACTCTGTTGACTCTGCACTATGCATTCTCTTATACCCAGCAGCTGCTGCTTTGGGGCTGTACCTGGGAGCCTGATAATGTTGCCCTGAAAATGACATAGCAAAAATCTTCAAACAATTTTTAAAAAGTCAAAAAACAAACAGACCAACACATTCCTGTTTGAGGATCAGCAGATGGAGAATATCAAAAGGAGCAAATTGTAGAGACTGTTTAATGTCTCTGCAACATTGGATTATCTCTGATTCTGCCAGTTCTAAACTTTCATTAAAAATGAAATGTAGATTTTTCCCTTTGGAAACAGCTGTGTCACAGGGTTTATTCAGCCTTGCAGAAACTGTCTCTGGCAGAAAATAGGAGCAGGAAAGGTGATAACTTGTCTCACATTCACCTTAATGCAGTGTTAACTCTGCCTCCTAATTCATTTCAGTAAGGTGAGAAATCCAGCCCTGCCCCCCTCCACCAGCACAGTCATATCAAGAAAAGGGTGAGTTCAAAACTGACTATTCAGATATAAGCAGTGTAGTTGCAGCTTGTATGAGACCTAAAGAGCTCTGTGTGGCTCAAAAGCTCGTCTCTCTCATCAACAGAAGTTGGTCCAATAAAAGCTATTACTTCACCCACCTTGTCTCTATATTCATATATATTCACACAAGATTTTCTGGCATTTTTTAACTTTCAAACACCTGTAGACTTCACAGCCGTTCTTCATTTCAGTACAGCTCCTACTAAATGCAAACTTTTTGGGGAGGTGAAGTGAAGAAGTCCAAGGTATAACACCCCATCCTTCCAAAATACAGGGAAATCAAGGCTGTTTTTACTATCTGAGTGAACCAAAAAGACTATTGGAATACCTGAAGAAAAGTACAGAGACACTTTACCAGGGTCAAGAACAATGACCAGGAACTTACAGTTGTGTGTGTGTATGGGGGGGGATGTTATCAGTGCTGAATGGACAGTTTTGTCTGGATGGTGTCTTTCTTATTAATGTGTATCTTTAGATCTTGGACAAATCACTTAATCCCTCCATTTACCCTCCACACAATTGGAATAACTTTTCTTTCACTGCATTCTTTGTCTATTTAGTTTGTAAGCTCTTTGCGGAACAGATTGCCTCTTACTTTGTGTATGTACATCTCCCAGCCCAATGGGAGATAGGTACTACTGCAATACAACTAGTAATGATAATGGAAATCTCTTGTATCCTTATTTCAAAGGACCATCTCATGTTTATTTGCTGGTAACACAGCCCCATGCTGATAGTATATGAACTATTGGAGGCAATTGCAGTGGGCCTGCTAATACCAACACCAGACTGCCCCACTGTGGCCAGTGAACAGTCCTTCAAACCTCACCCAGGGTTTTCCTGGTGGACACAAATTCATAACGGCTTTTGCTCAGAAATAGCATTTCCATGAGTAAATCAGTTACTTCTTTAAAGTTTGTCTTTGAACTGTTATCATGTAACTGTGCAAAGCAGACTAAAGGTCCCCTCTCAGGGCAAAGCTTTGAAGGCTTAGTCCTTAAATGCAGGGTTGCAATCCCCTCCTCCCCAGTATTCCCTAGGCATTCCTCTTCACACATATTGCCCCAAAAGATTAGTTGCATCTGCTACATTGTTCAGCATCATCCTTTGAAGCCCACAGTACTTCCCAGAGAATGCATTAATTTGGTCTCCCTCCTAAAGAATTTCCAGCCAATCTCACAATAATACATGACTATTTGCATTTTATAACACAATGAACTCCTAAAATGCTGAAACTTTATTCAGTAAGGTTTAACTTAATTCAATAAAATTTGTCTAGGACAGGGGTTCTCAACCTTTTTCTTTCTGAGCCTCCCCCATGCTATAAGAACTCCAGGGTCTGGGGGGAGGGAGCTTGGGGCTCCAGGCTTCAGCCACTGGGTGTGGGGGAGGTTTGAGACTTTAGCCCTGTGGGGTGCTGGGGCTCAGGGATCTGGGCTTCTGCTGCCAGGCGGGGTGGGGTGGGGGCTTGGGCATAGGTGTAGTTTGACTTCTATTGGGAGGTGGGGGCAGGGACCAGTGGGGTTCAGGCCAGCTCTGCATGGCAAGGCCCCAGGAGGGAGTGCTACCTCCACACCCTAACTCACCTCAGCAGGCCACCCAGCCTCTCTGGGTTGGGGGGAGTGCAACCAAAAATCATAACTCAAAGGGGGGGCGGGGCTCAGTTCAAAAAGTTTGAAAACTGCTCAGGGTGCAGGCAGGGGGGTAGCTGGGGGCTGCGTGCAGGAAGGGGGTAGCTCAGGGTGCAGGGAGAGGGGTAGCTGGGGCTGTGTGCAGACAGAGGGTAGCTCAGGGTGCAGACAAGAGGTAGCTAGGGGTTGTGTGTGGGCAGGAGGTAGCTCAAGGTGCAGGCAGGGAGTAGCTAGGGGCTCTGTGAAGGCAGGAGGTAGCTCAGGTGCAGGGAGAGCAAGGGGCTATGTGCCAAGGGGGCCTCCCCCATGAGATTGTTGCTCCCTGAGGGCTTTGCTGGCCCCAGAGCTGGGTCTTCCCACCCAGGCAGCTCTTACTGGCTGTGTGAGCAGTGAAAGGGGTACTCCTGTGGGAATTCTGTGCCACTATGTGTGTGCATAATTAATGAGCTGTGCATATTTTTAATTTTTTTGGCAGAAAAAAGCTTCTGTTGAAAAGTTGCTGCAGTTTCACCTTTTGCCTACCAGAAGACCCTGTGGCAATAGAACACAGCAGCAGCTCCCAGCAGAAAATAACTTCTGCAGTTCCACCTTTTGCCCACTAGAGGGCACTGTGATGATCGAACACAGCAGCCTCTCCCAGCCAGCTAGGGAAGAGAAAGAGCCTGCAGAGCCTTTTTCACAATGCCTGTCGGGCCAGGTCAGGAGACAGGGGCTTTGGGGCGACAGCTAGCCTGGGGCAACTGGGGAGTCAGGCAGGGGTTCATAAGGGCTAGTGGGAGAGGACAGACTGGGGAAGTGGCTGAATGGGAGTGGAGGCACAGAACCACAGTGGGGAGGGAGGTGCAGGACCACATGGTGACAGGGGAATGGCTTAGTGGAGGCACAGAGACACATGGGGATGGGGGGATGCAGGGCCACATGGGGATGTGGGGAGTGGGTGTCTGAGTGGAGGTGGAGGGACACATGTGGACAGGGGGTGCAAGGACACATGGGGGTGCAGGGACACATGGGGGCAGGAGCAGATGTGCCTGACTGAATGGGAGAGGTGGAGGGTCAGACAAGGTCTGCATTGGGGAAGCTCACTAACAGTCCCTCCCCAATCCACCCCCCGAAAAAACCTGTTCTATACTTTTCCCACCCATACCCAACAACCCTCCAAGCTCACACGTAGGCTCCTTCCCAGCAATTACTTCCCTCTCCTTCAGCTCTTCTGGTACCCCTGACTCCCCCAAGCTGTTGCACTGCTTCTGAGGGGTGTGGGAAATACAGTTCAATACTGTAGTTTAAATGAATTATTACTCAGAGTTCTACATTAATATGCCAAGTAAGGAATCTATTTGTCAAAAAACATTTCCTGAATCATTTTTTGTTGTCTGTATTGTTACAGACATACTTGCTGACAGGTATTTTTAAATAAATGACCAAAAATAATTGAAACTGGTGTGATTATATTGTGTTATTTTGACAAATAAAATATGCAGAAATTTGCGGAATTTTAAAATATTGTGCACAGAATTTTTATTTTTTTGGTGCAGAATTCTCCCAGGAGGGCTGGGAGCTGAGGAGCAGCTGTAGTCACAGCCCAGGGCACCAGCAGCAGCAGCAGCAGCAGCAGCAGGAGATGGGGGAGCACTGCAGCCACCCGCTCCATGGTACCAGCTAGAGCAGCAGTCGGCCTGTATTACCTGGCTCCAGCTTCCTGCCTCTAACCTGGCCAGCTGGTGGAGTGGGAGCGGAGGAGGGGTGTGTGTGTGTGTGTGTGTGTGGAGTTGCCTCTGGGACCATCCCGCTCTGGTAAGGCACTGCAGTTTGGGGGAACAATGGCCCCCATGCTCCTCTCCAACTCCACCCTTGGGCTTAGGGCTTCTGCCCTGTGGGTCACTGGGGATTGTGGGTTTGCAGACCCCCTGAAACTGGCTTGTGGCCCCTCCAGGGGCCTGTGGACCCCCAGTTGAGAACCACTGGTCTAAGATATTGCTGGAAATTGCCACAACTTCAGATCTCCCCCTTGAAGAAGTGGGTTTTACTAGGGTGATGGACAGGGGTATTTCCTGAGTAGCAGCTTATCCCAAGAACTGGTTAAAAGACCAGGAACAAAGGGTAGGAATTAATGGTAAATTCTCAGAATGGACAGGGGTAACTAGTGGTGTTCCCCAAGGGTCAGTGCTCGGACCAATCCTATTCAACTTATTTATAAATGATCTGGAGAAAGGGGTAAACATTGAGGTGGCAAAGTTTGCAGATGATACTAAACTGCTCAAGATAGTTAAGACCAAAGCAGACTGTGATGAACTTCAAAAAGATCTCACAAAACTAAGTGATTGGGCAACAAAATGGCAAATGAAATTTAATGTGGATAAATGTAAAGTAATGCACATTGGAAAAAATAACCCCAACTATACATACAATATGATGGGGGCTAATTTAGCTACAAGTCAGGAAAAAGATCTTGGAGTCATCGTGGATAGTTCTCTGAAGATGTCCATGCAGTGTGCAGAGGTGGTCAAAAAAGCAAACAGGATGTTAGGGATCATTAGAAAGGGGATAGAGAATAAGACTGAGAATATATTATTGCCCTTATATAAATCAATGGTACGCCCACATCTCAAATACTGCGTACAGATGTGGTCTCCTCATCTAAAAAAAGATATACTGGCACTAGAAAAGGTTCAGAAAAAGACAACTAAAATGATTAGGGATTTGGAATGGGTCCCATCTGAGGAGTGATTAAAGAGGCTAGGACTCTTCAGCTTGGAAAAGAGGAGACTAAGGGGGGATATGATAGAGGTATATAAAATCATGAGTGATGTGGAGAAAGTGGTTAAGGAAAAGTTATTTACTTATTCCCATAATAGAAGAACTAGGGGTCACCAAATGAAATTAATAGGCAGCAGATTTAAAACAAATACAAGGAAGTTCTTCTTCACACAGCGCACAGTCAACTTGTGGAACTCCTTACCTGAGGAGGTTGTGAAGGCTAGGACTATAACAGCATTTAAAAGAGAACTGGATAAATTCATGGTGGTTAAGTCCATTAATGGCTATTAGCCAGGATGGGTAAGGAATGGTGTCCCTAGCCCCTGTTTGTCAGAGGATGGAGATGGATGGCAGGAGAGAGATCACTTGATCATTGCCTGTTGGTCCACTCCCTCTGGGGCACCTGGCATTGGCCACTGTTGGTAGACAGGATACTGGGCTAGATGGACCTTTGGTCTGACCCGGTACGGCCGTTCTTATGTTCTTATGTTCACACACCTAGCCACTGAAACAGCTGAAACGTGCAACAGCAAGTCCCAGGCAGATGCAAGTGGGACTGAGAAGATGATGTTTTCTGTCTCTGAGTCTCAGTCCAGCTTTGCCGTCAGGATCAGCAGAGGGAATTAGAACAGTTCTGCCAGAAAATGGTGTCCTTTCGGTGTCTGAAACAAGACATAAAACCTGACAACCAGGGGAGGACCCAAGGTCTTACCGCTCCCTCAGCAAGTGGCCTGATTTTGGCGGCACAGACCTGGCAGGCTCTTCCTGGACAGTTCCTCTGCCCCCAAGCTGCTATTTGCCAAGGGACCCATTTTCACACTGTGTTCTGGGGGCAGGATGTGCATAGCGTCCCCCCCCCCCATTATGAATATTCATAATACAGGCTTGTAAACCACCATTATAGCTGAGATCCCCCATCTGCCACCCAAAGGTATCCAGCCCCAGTGTAGCCCACTTCTCCAATGAAGGAGAACTGACCAATTCCCACCCCCTCCTCCCAAGCATATCATGCCACAGGTCCCTCTTCCAGCTGGAGAATCTACTCAGTGCTCATTCCCCGCCACAGCCAAGACATAAGCCAGCATGACCCACTTCTCTGCTGCAGAAACTACCCAGTTTCCATGCCCACTGCACACACTCCATGAACACATGAAGCTGAGAAGATGCCGAGGCCCATATGCTGCTAGCCTGTGTTCTACAATAATGCTTGCTGAAGTAATTGCTGACTGGTGTGGGAAAGTGTCCTAACATGAAAGAAGAAATAAGGCTGCCACACCTAGAAACCTTCGGGAGAGGATTGCACAGTACCTCCACGAAAGTATCATCCAGATCTCTCAGGAGGATTCAAGGGACTTCCCTGTGTACATGAACAAACTGCTCCACCCACCACTCACCTTGCCTAACTCTATAGGGGAATGAAAAGCAGATAATGCTACCTCTCTTTGTTGTACCACTCCCTCTTCTTGCATGAGTAAATTAATGCAAAGTTGAAAACTGCCCTGTTAAGCTAGGGGCACCATCACTATAATGGGAAATATATTTACATGCTTATCCGAAGATCGGGCTCACCCGTGCTCAACTGCTGGGACTGACTAGACGGTGGGGGAGTCTCAAATACGTCCTGGCTTGTGGTATAGCTGGACCCCCATCGCGTGTTCCACATCTTCCCCCTTTTCCTCTTCCACCTCCTCCTTGTCCTCGCTGTTCAGGCCATGTGCTTGTGGGCTTGGGCACCTCAGAAGTATCCATGGTGGTGGTGGGGTCTCCGCCGATGATGGCATGCAGCTCTTTGTAAAAGTGGCAGGTTTGTGGCATTGACTGATGGCTTCCCTAGCCTTCTGATATGCCTGCCACAGTTCTTCTGCTTTCACGTAGCACTGCTGCTGATCCCTGTGATACCCCTTCTGCGGCATCGCCCAAGCGATCTGCTTGTAGATGTTGATGTTTCTATGGCTAGTCTGTAGGTATGGTTTCACAGTCTCTTCTCCCCACAGGCCCAGGAGATCCAATATCTCCTGTCTGCTCCAAGCTACATCTGGAGCATGTAGCCATCATGGTTGCACTCAACAATGGAGAACTGCTAGGTATGCCCACCAACCTGAGCAATCAGGAAAAGGCATTTCAAAAATTTGTGGGGTTTTAAAAGGAAGGGGGGGGCCTTTCAGTGTATGTGATCCCTGGGCAGTGGAGTTCATAATTTTGACCACAGTGGGGCATTGTGGGATAGCTGCTGGAGGACTGTTAGGGTCAACATAGGTAATGCAGTATCAACATACACTTGTGCTGTGTTGACCTCAGTATATTACTCCTGAGGACATTCTGTGCCAAAAACGTAAAAATTCTGCACACAATATTTTAAAATTCTGCAAATTTTATTTGTTAAATAAATGGGGAGGCTCCAGCATGGCACTGGGGAGCACAGGCCACTGGCTGCACAGAGGTGGGAGATCACTGTGCAGCTCCCCCCCATCCCCCCGGGACACAGACTCAGCAGTGAGGCTGCATCCATGTGTGGAGGGGCTTAGTGTGGGGGGATCCAGGTGTGGGTTGAGAGGGTTCTGTGTAGGGCAATCTGGATGCAGGCAACACAGTGGGGGATCTGTGTGCAGATGGGATCTGGATGCACAGGGGCTTGTTGGAGGGTTCTGGGTGCAACAGTAATGGGAGTCTGCAGGGAGGTCCAAGTGAAGGTGGTTGGGGCTCAGCAGGGGGTCTGGGTGTGGGGGGGGATAGAGCTCAGAAGGGGGGGTGCAGATATTGGGGGAGTGGGGTGGGGATCCAGGTGCAGCTGGCTGGGGCTCAGTAGGGTGGTCCAGTAGGCATCTGGGTGCAGGTGGCTCATTGGGGTGGTCCAGGGGCAGAGGGAATGGGACTCATCGGGGGGGCGAGTTCTCGGTACAGGGGGGTGAGGTTTGGCAGGAGAGTCTGAGGTATGAGGGGGTCTGGATGCACAGGGGTTGGGTGGATGGGGGAGCAGCTCCCTGTGCAGTGATCCCTCCTGGCAGATAATGAGCAATGGGTGCAGGAAGCGTGGGGGAGTTTGCAGAGCTTCCTACAGCTGGGGGAGAAATCTGGGGGTGGGTGTGACATGGCCCCAAATACCATGCAGGGGAAGAGGAAGTCCCATCCTCCCCAGCCCTGCTGGGACTAGAAGCTGAGCCTGGCATAGGGTAGGAACCACGAGCTGGGTCTTCCCCAGTCCCACTCCCAGCCACACAGTGATTTACCTCTCTGCCGGCTGCCCTGGGCACCCAAAACATACTGCTGGGGAGGATCACATGACCGCTCTTGTGGCTTGCCTTTGCTTCCCCATCAGAAAGTCATTTTTCTGCGGGGAAGCAAATAAATCTGTGGGGGGACATAAAATCTGCGCATGCGCAGTGGCACAGAATTCCTCCAGGAGTGGTATATAGACCATGGCTCAATGCTGCTCAAGGAGGTGATGTTACTGCCTTGACCCCACTACATTCACCATGTTTCAATGCTGTTTGGGATGGTGGTGTTACTATGTCAGCATAACTGGGCACTTAAATAAGTAGGAGGCAAATTTAATTGTAAACACATGCACATGTAACCCATGCCTACTGGGTGAGTGCTCTGTCCTCCTCTAGTAGCACCTAGACCACTTAGAGATTAATCAGAGTGTTACAGCCTTGGTTAAGATCTATGTGACTTTTAGCTCATGCAGTAGAGGCTCATGCATTTAGCTCCAGAAGTCCCAGGTTTGATCCTGCCCACCAACAGTTGGAGTCTGTTGGTATTACACACAGCTAGGTTGATGCAAGGCAGCTTATGTCGACCTAACTTTGTAGTGTAGACCAGGCCTATATAATAAGATTCCAGGACTGTCACTCTGCATATGTCATTCTGAACCCCAGCATGTCTGTTGAATCAGCGTGAAGTGATGAAAACAGCTACAAGCATGGCTGAGAGCTCTTTTTGCTCAGAATATTGCCAGTTTCAACCATTACTGGGATTCATGATCTGTTACTGTCCAATTTTTAAGTTCTCACCCTCCCACAGAAGCCCCTGAACAACAACTCTCCTGTCCCAGTGCTTACACTCTCCTGTCACTTCTTCCCTCTTTTTTCTCCTTACAGGGGGAGGATTGGCTCTGAGGAATCCAGGGCTTCATCAACACCTGGCCTGTCTTTACTGTGCAGGAACCACTGAGGCAGCTGAAGCCCTCGGGAGTGCCAGATGCGGAATGAGCAATGGAAAGAGAGGAGGAATCGGCCCCAGTACAGCAAGTTTCAGCTGCACATTCCGATTTTCTCCTTTGACAGCCAGATGCACCCAGACTACAGTGCGATCACTGTGCTGGCCCAGGTCCTGGCCCTCACTGAGAAGTAGGTAAAACCAGCCTCTCCTGATGGGGAGTCTCTCTCCACTGTCTGTTTCCCCTAGTCAGGGCAAACGCTAAAGTTGTAGCAGTTCTTTTTAGGAAGGTCTTGGAGAGGGAAATGGGGACAGAGGAGTTTCCAGGTTAGGGGAGGGATTCTGTTGAGCTAGGAAAGGTCTCTTTCTGGCCAAGCTGGAGGGATGGGTGGGGTTGGGGAAGAATCTACCCTTACCTTTCTTATTTTTTAATAACTTTCACAGGTTACTTTCTGGTGTTTACATCTCTCCCAAAACTCAGTATAAAATATGACACTGTCCCTAGTGGGAGGAGATGGAGTGAGAGTAATTGGGAGAGGGACGGAGAAATAGAGGCAGGGCCTTCTTAAGTTCTCTCCTCCATCAGCATCTCCTTCATCCCTTTCCTTCTGCCCTTCCAGGTGAGAATGTGATTCCACAATCAGCAGAAGCAACACAGGAAGTGCTATCATGGAGCTGGAGCCGGGAACTACTTCTATATCAGGATGTTGAGTCTGCAGGCTCTAGCCACAGAGACTCGCCAGCACGGGCTTGCACGCTGAGACCCAAAGGGAAAGACTCCCTCCTCCAATACACACAGTGATAAACTCAGGACAGATGGCTGCAAGGGAGGGGGTAGAAAATACTCCCAGAAAGTTAAAAGGCCCTCCTCCCTATCAACTGAGGAGGGGTGACTACAGGTCAATCAGGTTCACCTAAGAAGAGGGTTACCAGAGATCAATTAGGATCAGCTGATTACAATTAAGGGCTGCCTGAGACCTTTTAAAACCCTCCCCTGTTAGGAAAAGAGGGAGAGAGAGAGAAGGAGTCAAGCTACCAATAGGTAAGGAGCAGCAAGACAGCGAGCCTCACCAGGAGGGGAGGCTGCATTCCCTCCCATAAGGGAGAAAAACAAGCCCTAAAGACTGGCTGAGAGAAGAAACGGACTGCCCCTGTGCAGCCCAGAAGGACTATTTTACCCCAAGCCCGTCTCACCAAGGGTAAAAACAGCTGCGTTTGGTGAGACCGAGAAGGTGCCTTGCCACAACACATATAACTTGTTAGCTGCTGTCTGTATAAATGCATGTGGAGAGAGAGCATCAATCTGGCTGAGGTGGGAAAGACATCACTGTGAGATTTCACAGGGAGATGGGCTTCAATGGAAGTTAGAAGGAGCAAACGGAATTCCCACACAGGCATTTGCAGGGTCTGTCCAACAGTCTAGAGAGGCCAAGATTTGTGTGGGTACCCAAACTAACATGTCAAGAGGCTGTACTGATGCCAGCCCCTTTGCAATTTCCTAAGATGGAGCCTGGCTGCTGAACTACATAAGTGCATGAGGCCACATGGCCTAGAACAGGGGTCGGCAACCTTTCAGAAGTGGTGTGCCGAGTCTTCATTTATTCACTCTAAGTTAAGGTTTCATGTGCCAGTAATACATTTTAATGTTTTTAGAAGGCCTCTTTCTATAAGTCTATAATATATAACTAAACTATTGTTATATGTAAAGTAAATAAAGTTTTTAAAATGTTTAAGAAGCTTCATTTAAAATGCAGAGCCCCCCGGACCGGTAGCCAGGACCCAGTCAGTGTGAGTGCCACTGAAAATCAGCTAGTGTGCCGCCTTTGGCACGTGTGCCATAGGTTGCCTACCCCTGGCCTAGAAGCTTGAGGCAATTTGAAACTGTTGTGGTAGGATGGTCCCTCAGGTCCAAAAATAAGGGCCAGCATCATCTGGAATCTTAGCTGTGGCAGGAAGGCTTTAGCTTCCGTTGAGTCCAAGAGAGCTTGTAGAAACTCTCTCCTTTGTACAGATGACTGGACTGACTTCACTGTGTTAAAGAGCAAGTTGAATGTGTCCAAGGTGGACTGGATGACTGACATGCTGGACAATACCTGAGGCATGGACCTTCCTCTCACCAACCAGTCACCCAGGCAAGGAAACACTTGAACTCCTGACTTCCTCAGGAATGCTGCCATCACTGCTACACTTTGTGAATGCACGTGGGGCTCCACGCAGCCCCCAAGCAAAGGGTAGGGTCAGTGGGTGAGAGGCTTCGTGATGTGGTGTGTCTAATGCTCTGGATTGCCTTAATCCAGAAGAGGAGCTTGGAGAGTGCCTAGAGGAGGGGAGCTGAATTCCTACCAACCCAGGAGGAGAGGGCCTTCCTCCAGCTGTAGTTTAGTACAAATTACCCTTTTATCTAAAAGTTGAGAGATCTTCCTGCTCTCTCCAGTCATTTCCAGCAGGCTCTCCGCTCTGGGACCATGCTGATGGGTAGTGTCATTTAATTACCAAGTAGAAATTCAAGTTTCCCATTCCTTCAACCATTCTACAGATTTTTTTTCACATTTCCTGGGCTTCCATCTTTTAGAATATAAGCAACCTCTCTCTTTATATTAATTTTCTTTTATATTAACTATACCCCCAACCCAGCTGAAGAGCAGATTCACAGAAGCAGTGGGTGTGAAGGTGTATTGAAGCAGAATTGTGTGGCATGGACTCTGCCATTCAATTATATCAAGAGCACAGTGATCACTGTACTATTAGATTAGAGGGGAAGGATGATCTTGGGGTTAAGGCACCAGACAGAGTGAGATGATCTTGGATCAGTTTCTCGCTCTGCCACAGACTTTCTCTGTGACCTTGGGCAAGTCACTTAGACCCTTCAACAGGACTTAGGTACCTAAATAGCTTTGAGGATCTCAGTCAATCTCTCCGTGGCTCAGTTTTTCATCTGTAAAATGGGGAAAATAAAACTTTTCTCCAATTATTGTCTGCCTTGTCTATGTGAACTGTAAACATTTTGTTGCAGAGGCTGTTTTTCCTAACTATGTGTACATCAGCTAACACAATGGGGCCCCACTCTCAATTGTGGCTTCTAAATGTGATATAAGTAATAAAAACAAAACCAACAGATTTAATACCTAAGGGGCGATCCCCCTCTGGGAACACTCTTTAAACTCTTGTTTGCTATTTAGTCAGATAAAAACAAACCATAAATGTACATCATACAACTCTAATCTGACATACTGTGAAATTATGTCAGAATACATTTATTAAGCCGTATCAACCCAATACGGATCATATTATCCATTTGTATGTGGGAGTCAGGAAAGAAAAGGCTTCCTGAAAAAGGAATAACTTTGTCTCGGTGTAATGGCAGAGACACCATTTTTTAAAACCCAGTCTATGGTATATAATGATTTGGGAATAAACAGCCGTAAAAATAAGCACTAATCTCATTATATAAAACACCAGATAGCTGGCTGAATTTAGCTAGGCACAATTCCCACTGGAGAAATCCCCACTGTAGTAGTAGCTGAATATGATAGGAATGAATTTGATGCACACACTTAGCGCTTGTCTTCATGTACAGCGCTACAGCAGTGCAGCTCTGCCGCTACAGTGCTTTAGTGAAGACACTCCTATGCTGATGAGAGAACTTCTCCCATTGGTGTAGTTAATCCATCTCCCCGAGAGGCTGTAACTATGTCAGTTGGAGAAGCCCTCGCATTGACATGGCACTGTCTACACAGGGGATTAGGTAGGTATAACCAAGTTGCTCCTGGGTGTGAATTTTTCAAGCCCCAGAGCGACATAGTTATACTGATATATGTCTGTAGTGCAGACCTGGCCTTAGCTGGCCTCTCTTGTACTACCAAGACCTTGACTTCTTCGCTGTTCTCAGAATTCATGTAGCAAAAGACTTAAAGGATACCACCTTCACAAAACTGATATCACAACTGGTATTTCTTCATACCTAATTTCTACTGATGAGGGCAATAAAATGGGGGCAGGCACGAACCATGACACGATGTTTGCGGTGTTTGCCCCCTTTTCCAAAACAGAAAATGATTATGCACCCCAGGAAGGTTAAAGCGCTTCCACAAATTCAGACTTCTGGAAGGATCAAGAAATATTACTTAAAAACAAACAAACAAAAAATCTAGTCAGCAGGGTTTGCTGTCACTGGAACATCTGTGACCAACTGGATCTGCCTTTTCAAGATCTATATTAAACCTTTTAGGGCCCAGTCCAACGCCTGTTGACTTCAATGTGATGTTGGATTGCGCCCACAGCGCGCTTCTACTTTGAAAAGTCTCTATGTAAAAATGGCACCTTCTTGCCCCACATATCTGCTCCCTGCATGTATTCAGAGACATTCCAGCTGCTGACTTGAATAACTCAAATAAGTTTTTACTGCTCTTTACTTGTCTTAGCACTGCAGGGCAGCGAACTGAATCGGTGGGAGAGTTAGCTGGATTCTATTCTGGTTTGTGCATCAACAAAATTGTAAATGAAGTCCCAGTTGCAAAGCTAAATTCTGTCCTCAGATACTCCTTTGAACAAAATGATCAGATTGCACAAGCATAACTGAGTGCAGAATTTGGATCACAAAATTTTTATTACCAATGACAATGATGATGTACAAACCAGAAAGAACCCAGATTCACTCACATATACCATGCTGACTCTGCAGGGCTAACAGAATAACCATCTTTTAACCTGTAAATGGAGCAAATTTGATCTCATATCACTGAAAGACAATTAACATGGAAACTCACAATACCATTTTTTTACGGAGTCACTTTTCAGAGCAGAATCAGATTTGAAATAAAAACCTCAACTGATATTTTCACTTATGCCCCTCCCAACCCTGGGGGAATGCCAAACGCACCTCAGCAAAACCTCTCAACACAGTATGGAGAGACCCTCAGGAGGCCAACCCCTACCACACAGAACAACTGCAAGGAAGTTGGAGTAGGGAAAGAAGAATGGGTTTGTGGGTGGGATGGGGACAGCATGTGCAGCCTCCTGACACTCTTCCAGGACAGCCTGGTAAGGGAATGGCCACTGGTGAAGCCCCTTCCCATTATTCAGGAGCTCCTCCACCGGACTGGGGAGGTGGTGATGGCTTTGGGAGTGGATGGGCTGAGCGTATTTCTCAGATTCTCTGTAACTCCCTCTCCTCCAGTGCACATACTATACACACACAGAGAGAGGGAAGCTGATGGAGAGGAGCATTCCAGCCTCCTATGGTTTCAATCTCTGAGGAAGCCTCTGAAGTTTCACCAGAGATGATTTTTGGATGAAGCTCTTGTCGCTGTGGGGTCTCTCCCTCGGGTGGGCTTTCAGGTGCTCCACCAGGTCTGACTGCTCGCTGAAGATCTTGTCGCAGTCGGTACATTTGTAGGCCCCCTCCCCAGTGTGGTTTCTCTGGTGCGCAGAGAGGTGTGAGACATGCATGAGGCTCTTCTCGCTGTGGGGCCAAGGGGGGGGCCTCTCCCCCAGGTGGGTTCTCAGGTGCTTGGCCAGGTTTGACTGCTCGCTGAAGCTCTTGCCACAGTGCGGACAGATGTACGGCCTCTCGCCGGTGTGGGTTCTGCAGTGGGTGTTGAGATTGGAGAGCTGGCTGAAGCGTTTCCCGCAGTGGGGACAGGGATAGGGTCTCTCGCCCGTGTGGGTCCGGTGGTGCTTCCTCAGACTCGACTGGTCGCCGAAGCTCTTCCCACAGTCGGCGCAGACGTAGGGCTTCTCCCCCGAATGGGTCCTCAGGTGGGTGGTGACGTTGGAGAGCTGGCTGAAGCGCTTCTCACAGCCAGGACATTTGTAAGGTCTCTCCCCTGTGTGGGTCCGCTGGTGCGTAGTGAGGTGGGATCTATGGATGAAGCTCTTCTCGCAGTGGGGGCAAGGGTAGGGTCTCTCCCCCGTGTGGGTTCTCTGGTGCTTGGCGAAAGTCGATTGGTCGCTGAAGCTCTTCTGGCAGTCAGGGCACACATAGGGCCTCTCCCCAGTGTGGGTCCTCAAGTGGGTGGTGAGATTAGACTGGTCACCAAAGCTCTTCTCGCACTGGGGGCAGGTGAAGGGCCTCTCCCCTGTGTGAGTCCTCAGGTGGGTGGTGAGACTGCTCAGGTTACTGAAGCGCCTCTCACACTCAGGGCAGCTGTAGGGCCTCTCCCCTGTGTGGGTTCTCTGGTGTCTCGTGAGGTTCGAGAGGTGGCTGAAGTGTTTCCCACACTCGGGGCAGGAGAAGGGCCTTTCCCCCGTGTGGGTTCTCTGGTGCACAGTGAGATGGGAAAGCCGACTGAAGCTTCTCTCACACTCAGCACAGGGGAAGGGTTTCTCGGCTCCATGGACTCTCGCATGTGCCGAGAGCTCCTGCTTTTGCCTGAAGCTTTTCCCACAGGCCCTACATTTATACATTTTCTTTCCCATGTGAATGCTGCTCTTATGGCTATTCAGGTTTCTCTGCCCCTCAAAGCTTTCCTCACACACAGGATATGTGCACGGTCCCTCACTTGTCTCTGACCTCTCTGGCACAGGGGGCTTGCGCAGGTCCCTGAAAGTTCTTTCACGTCTCCTTGCGGTACCTCCCTCATCCCTGGCTGTGTTTCCCTTCTGCTTTTGTGACTTGTGCTGCCCTTTGCAGGTAGGTTCCTGGTCAGGTCTCTGGGAAAATCTCTCTTTTGATTTCCCCAATAACATTCCCAGCAGCTTCAGGTTCTCACAACCTTCTTTGTGATGCTTCTCAGTTCTGCTCAGGATCCCACCACCTGCAGAGAGGAGGAGAAAATCCAGATGTGACCTCCTGTGCTGCTAGTAGAGGGAAACCACTAACCATTCCCAGCAGTACAATGTGACTGAGGAAGTCCCTCATCCCTCCCCAGGATATTACCCCAGAAGGCACTTACTTCGGCCGGCACATTATGCAAGTGGCTGCATGTCCCAGGGCTGCTGGTGGTGCTAGAACAGGTGAAACTGCTTTAAGGGAGAATGAAATATTTCATCATAAACATTGGTGAGAGGAGAAAAAGGAAAATGCCCATTTTTTCAAGTGTCCACTAACTTTGGGTGCCCAACTTGAGACTTCTGGGGCCTGATTTTCCAGAAGCCAATTGGAGCCGTGGGGACTCAACACTTCTGAGCATCAAGCCTCATCTGCTTGGGTTTTCAATCCCCATTGCAGTGTTTGGGAATAGCAGAGTTTTGTTGTGAAAGAAAAACTAAAATTAACTCTCAGGATCACTCTCACAGAGAGAGCGTAGTTAGGATATAGATATTCAGGCCTGTCTGTAAAGGCCTATACTTTAAGAATTTAGGTGTATTCTTATCACTTAGCTAGTAATAGAGGTATAAAAGAAAGAATCAAAATCACTGTCTGTCTGTGTAAGGGCCTTCTCGTACTGTGACAGTCTGAGACCTGGTTCTTAGGCTAAGGCCTTCAGCTAAGCAGCAGAGGCAGCCATAAGCTGAGAAGTGAACGGTCACATCCTCACATGCCAAACTAGTCACACTGAGATAAGGCAATCTGGGGTTGTTAGAAAGGTGATCTGATCTATCACCTCCAGAGAAAGGGAAAAGCCTAGAACATGTAAAAGGAAATTTAGTTTGATAGTGTTCTGTCTGGTAAGAACTTACTTATCAATAGACACAGTTGGAAAACCCTTATGTCTGTATAGATGTAGTTGTGAAATCCTCACTTCTGTAGTGTTTTGTATGTTTATTTGCATGGTCTCTGTCTGGTTCTGTAATTGTTTCTGTCTGCTGTATAATTAATTTTGCTGGGTGTAAACTAATTACGGTGGTGGAATATAATTGGTTAAATAACCATGTTACAGTATGTTAGGATTGGTTAGTTAAATTTCAGTAAAATGATTGGTTAAGGTATAGCTAAGCAGAACTCAAGTTTTACTATATAGTCTGCAGTCAATCAGGAAGTGGGGGTGGGGGGAATGGGAACAGGGACTGGGGGTGGGGGAACTGGAATCATGTTTTGCTAAGGGGGGGGGAAATGGGGACAGGGAATGGAAACAGGGAGACAAGCAAGGCTCTGTGGTGTCAGAGCTGGGAAGGGGGACACTGAGGAAGGAAACTGGAATCATGCTTGCTGGAAGTTCACCCCAATAAACATTGAATTGTTTGCGCCTTTGGACTTCGGGTATTGTTGCTCTCTGTTCATGCGAGAAGGACCAGGGAAGTGAGAGGGTGAAGGAATAAGCCCCCTAACAGTAGAACCTCATTCTCTACATGCTCCTGGGGAAGTCTAGAGCCATCAGAAAAGGCTTTGCTTTCCAGACTGGGATCCCAGTTGTCTCAAGGGGAACTTCACTGAGAAAGGAGAGTTCAGTCTCATTTCAACTCCAAAATCTTCATTGATTGTTTAAAAATCTTTGATGGTCTCTCAGTCTCATAGCTTGGTGTCATATGGGATCTCGGGAATACTACTGGCGATGGGGAACTTGAGGATATTGAGGTAAAGGTTTCATATTAGCAATAATTGAACATGGTCTTTAACAGAGCACTCTTTAAAGTGTGACTTCACCTAAGGAGAAGAATTCAATGTGTACAGTGAGTATGAAGCAGCGTGATCATTAGTACTCACTGATTAGTGTTTATGCTGAACAGGGAAGAGTCTCTCAGGATCACGCAATAAGAAGGCAGCCTGGCTTCTCAGCAATGGGAAAGAAACAGTGTTGAAGGCCTAAACATTATAATGCATCATATGACTATTTAAACTGCACTGACTAAGTTAGCAAAGCTATTGGAACTTACTACTACATAGTTCATGTCATACTTTTCCAGTTATGCTGCCATCCCTGATGGAAGTCTTTTGTTCAAAGAGGGATATGTCGCATGACAATACATGATGTGATACTGGTGGGAGTAGCTACATGATCTTAGATTCCACTTCTGCGTTAGTGGGAACTGACTGCAAGGAAAGCTGTCTCTCTTCAAACTAGCTGTGCCTGACTGTTTCTTCCGGCAACAATCTTTAGGGGAGTTTCCCTCCATGCAGCATGCTCTTAGGGAAGAACTGTGTTGCCTCATATCCTACATGGATCTCTCCACCTAGCGAGCACAACCATGGGACCCTCCCAATGTGATGTTATCTGAATAGTTCAGTGTTTCAGCACGAAAACTGGATGAAAGGAGAAAATTCCTGCCCCAAAACAAATGTTAGGGGCTGGGAAAGATGAATATTAAGGCTCCATTCCCCAAATGAAATAATCATGGACGCAGAAAGATTGAGCCAAATTCTTTGCTGGCATAATGCTAATGAAATCAACGGAGTTACACCTTTGACTCACAACAGGTAAGGAGGACTGTGATTTAAGAGAGAGATGTAGAGGCTTGTCAGGCATTGGCCAAGACACAGTGAATCCTATAAAGGAAATCCAGTTCCGCAGCTTAGAAAGGGTCTCCATCTTGTCACTTCACTTGAGGAAGCTTGGATTACTACTACTCACCTGGGGAGGGGCTTTCAGGAATAGCTCCATCCACTGAGTCCTGAAGATCCACAACCCACAGCTCTGACTCTCTTTGTTCTATTGGAGATATTTGTAGGCCCCCTCCCCGAAAAGTTTTGGTTTGGGACTTCTTATAGTCTGTTTGTGGGAAATGAGATCGGGAGACATGTTCTGTTGTTGGTCCCAGAGAGCTTGTTACAAAAGTATGTAAATGGTTTTACACCAGTACCCTCTGCTGGAGCAGATGTGTACTTTTAATAAATCCAAACGTGCTAATGGAGGTCCTGAGGACAGGGAAAGGAAGGATGGTCCAGTAGAAGGGCACAAGCCTAGGATCTGGGAGACGTGGGCTCCTGTGTAACCTTGTGCAAGTCACTTAGCCTCTCTGTGCCTTGGTTCCTCCTTTGTACAATGGGGATAATAGCCCTGCCTTGCCCTCATGGAATGTTAGGAGCCTACATACAGCAAAGATTGTGAGGAGCTCAGATACTGCACTATTGGAGGAGCATATAAATGCTAAAGAAAGACAGAAAATCCAGATAATTCAGAGTTTACACAGCTCTGAATAAAAGAAAGAAAACTTACATTTACCCAGTGAAGCCAACCTTGTATATTCTTCTCCCTCAGGCATTGATACAGCTCCTTCTGCCATTCCTCTAAAATATCCCTCTCCTCACAGAAGAAACAGACAAGACATCACCATACTTCAGCAGGATCTGAAATCATAAGGATTATAAACTCAGCATCTTTTGCTTCAGTCTCATGCTGACACTTGAAGCCCAAAGTCTCAGCTGGAGAAATGGTCTCTGTGGGAGTAATTCACAGTGATACCTGCTGTGCTGTCCTTGGGTTATATCTTAGGGGATTTCTCTATCCCCTGGATATTTCATCTGTGATGTGGGTAACTTCAGAGTCCTATAGGACTATGCCTGTTGGTTCCCATGTAGATCTCCGGCAGTGAAATCTGAAGGGCCCTAGATATGCCAGATGAATGAGAGGAAACAGGCTCTTTTTCCCCCCTTTCACTTTCTGATTCTCCATTTCTCCACTAGCTTCCATCTTCCTCTGGGTGCAATTCATGGTGGTGGTTTTTTATCTGTAGAGATCTAGCTACCTTAATGGCTGTCTCTCTCTGTCCATGCCCCGCTACAACAGCTCAGATCATCTGGAGTACTTCTGCTCTCACTTTGCTTTTGGTACACTTGCATTCCTGGAGATAGGAAACAGCATGTCTTAGGATGAAGAGTCACACCTACAGAAATGCTCCTCTTCAGTGTCACACCACAGCTTGACTTTACTGACCTTCAGAGCACAGTGCAAGATACATCTTCTTGGCCAAATGTTTCCTCAACTATGGGCCATTAGTAGGTGGGCGATTTGATGTTTTTCTAAAAGATATGCTCAAACAGGAATTAGTTCAGGGAAGTTCTATGGCCTGTGTTATACAGAAGGTCAAACTAGATGATGACAATGGTCCCAGCTGGGCTTAAAATCTATGAGTCATTAATAGTTGGCTGGGTCCATACAAGGAAGAGGGCTGTTTATGCTGCATACTGTGGACAGACTGATGTACAAACCAAAATTCAACAGTATAATCATGCATGCATGCACAACTATGCATACCAACAGAGCATTGCCCGTTGAAATACTGTTTTGCATGCACAGTTGTTAGCTGAATGAGGCTCTCAGTTTTATACATGGTTGTGGGCTTCTGTCATTTTGAAAATCAGGCCCTTACACGTCAGAATGCATTTAATCTATGCTATGAACTCAGATGCTGTTACTGTGCACATAACAAAAATCAGTAAATGAATGACATCTTATTTCTGCATCAGTATTATTGGCTGAGCAAAGCAAGATCAAAATGGAGGAGAGTGGGGAGGGGGGTGCACACATAGTGCAGAGGTAGAGAATGGGACACGATGGTATGCAGGGAAGTGGACATGGGGAGGCACACCGAGACCCTGGCATACGCCAGAGGAGTGAGTGGGGGGCACATAGAATCATAGAACTGGAAGGGACCGTGACAGGTCATTGAGTCCAGCCCCCTGCACTCAAGGGAGGACTAAGTATTATCTAGACCATCCTTGACAGGTGTTTGTCTAACCTGCTCTTAAAAATCTCCAATGATGGAGATTCCACCACCTCCCTAGGCAATTTATTCCAGTATTTAACCACTCTGACAGTTAGGAAGTTTTTCCTAATGTTCAACC
This sequence comes from Malaclemys terrapin pileata, assembly GCF_027887155.1. NCBI lineage: Eukaryota > Metazoa > Chordata > Testudines > Emydidae > Malaclemys > Malaclemys terrapin. The sequence continues at coordinate 134,819,433 of NC_071505.1, forward strand.
TAAACCGCCTTTGCGGCAATGTAAGCCCATTGCTTCTTGTCCTATAGAGTCTGTGGCAGAGGGGAATGGTGGGGGGCAGCATGGTGAGAAGGGAAGAAAGGGGAATAACCAGACCCCAGGCACGAGGGAGGGGGTAAAGAGGTTGCAGCGAGTGCCTGAGATAGAGGGGGACGGGAGGGTGGCACACAGGGAGCTTGTGTGGGAAACTGGAGGAATGAAAGAGTCCCTGGTGTGTGCAATGAGCTCGGCCTACACAAGCTACAAAGTCTGCAACCCTCCAGCTACCGTTACTGACACTTTCCCACCCTTGTCTCCCATGAGTCAGGCCTTCCCCTGGCCTGGGAAGCTGCTGGGGACTAGCATTTCCTGTCAGTTCAGCATGAGGAATTCTGCTCAGCTCTGTCCTGCCCCTGCAGATGAAAGAGCAGAGATGTGGAGGAGAGGAAAAAAGGCAGAGAACAGGGCAGATGGAGACCCCAGAAAGAGCAGGAGACGCTGTAAGAGAAGGCCTGGACCCCGGGGGCTACACACCAGCTCTGCCACTGGCGAGTCACCCACTGGGCCACAGCCATTGCCGATGAGTGACCACACAGTGTGTCGGGGCACAGCCCCACTGCTGCCTCCTGCTTGCTGGGTGACATTTGCCCTCCGTCCTTCCCAGAGCGCAGATTCCCCGGGGCTGCAGCAGCAGATACCCCCTGAGCTGGCGGGGCTGCACGGCCCGCCCCACGCCGCCGCCCGGGGGCAGGCACACACATACCTGCGCTTGGAGAGGGGCCCCGTGAGCTGCAGGCCCGCAAGTGCCATCTGTGCGCTGGCTGGACCCAGCTGGGGGAGCCAGGCAGAGCGACGACTCCTCCGGGGGAGGAGACGCTCCGGGCCTGCAACTGCACACACGGGGCAGCCCCCGCCTCCGGCCCCTGCCCGTGGCTTAAAGGGGCCCCCGCAGGGCTGCAGCTGCGGGCTAGTTCGCTGTCCCTTTCCCTTGCCACCCCCACTTCAGGCTGCGATTCCTTTGTGTCCCGGGGGCGGTGACTGCTACCCCCGGGGGCTGTGTGCTGGCCCCAGCCCCGCTATCTGCCCTCGCGGGAGGCTCTTCCCGCCCCTGCACTCACCGCTCCGGCGGGCAGCAGGCGAGCTCGGCATGGCCCGGCGGACGCCAGTTTTCTGCGGGACCCACCGGCCGGGCACAGGAAGCTTTGGAAGCAGAGCTCCCGGTCGGGCCCCTCTAGGAGCTGGAGGAGCGCCGTCGTGTTAACCCTTCACTCCCCAGGCTTTGGGAACCTTCCTGTTTCGTTCATCTCTCCTCCCCGCCTCCTCCTAAAGTGGCAGCTCCTGCATCCTGTCTTGTCCCACTCTGCACAACTCAGTGAATTCCCACCCTGGCTGTGTTACAATGGAGGACAAAGGGATTATCAGAGGGGCTCTAGAAACTGCCTTGAACTCTCTAGAAACAGGTGCCCAGAGCCCAGATGACATTGATGATGATTATTCGTTTGAGAGACCCCCAAGGGGGCATGGCAAACCTGAAAAGTCTAAAGGTCTGTTTACCAGTGTGCTAGCTTTTTGCTGCTTTTATGTCTAAATCTTAGGCTTCTCCATGGCCAGTTATAGGCAGGAATACTCATCTGTGATCTGTTCTGCTGACTAATATTGTTATTATTCATTTATATTATGGTACAGACCAAGGGCCTCAGTCAGGATTAGAGCTGCAGTTGTGCTGGGTGATGAAGACGGTCCCTATTGCAGGGAGTTTACAGTCCAAAAGTGACAAGGAACATGAATAATAATAATGTGCATTTATTTAGTCCATTCCATCCTAGAGCTGTGATGTTTGTCAGGGTGATTTTAGTGACAGGGCTTGTCTACACTTAATCATGACATTGTCTCCACTGTAGTTGTGCTGCTGTAGTGCTTCAGTGTAGACACTACCTGTGCCAACATGAGAGGTTCTCCTATGGGCACAGGTAATGCATCTCCCAGAAAGACAGTAGCTAGGTTGATGGAAGAATTCTTCCATTGATCTAGCGCTGTCTACACAGGGACTTAGTTTAGCTTAAGTATCCCCTTCAGCAACGTAGTTATGCCGACCCAATTTTCTAGTGCCACATGCTGTTGTATTTGCAGAATGGAATCTTTTTCAATTAAACCAAAATGTTTATGCTTCTAGCCCTTGCAGATAAAATATTCAAAATGTGAATTGTTGTGGTGGTGCCTTTGGGCTGGTCTACAATGAAAACTTACATCGGCATAAGAATATGAGAACAGCTCTACTGGGTCAGACCAAAGGCCCATCTAGATCAGGATCCTGTCTTCCGAGAGTGCTTCAGAGGCAGGGCCGGCTCCAGGGTTTTGGCCGCCCCAAGCAGCCAAAACCAAAAAAAAAAAAAAAAAAAAAGCCGCGATCGGGATCTGCGGCGGCAATTCGGCGGGAGGTCCTTCACTCCCAGGCGGAGTGACGGACCCTCCGCCGAATTGCCGCCGAATACCTGGAACTGCCGCCCCTGTCCGGAACGGCCGCCTTGAAAAGCTGGTGCCTGGAGCCGGCCCTGTTCAGAGGGAATGAACAGATCAGGTAATCATCAAACGATAAGTGATAAAGTGATAAGTGAAAAATCCACACCCCTGAGACGTAGCTATGCCCACCTAGACGTGGGGGTAGACAGCATTAGGTGGATGGAAGAATTTTTCAGTTGATATCGCCTCAGATAGGTGAATTAACTACAGCGATGGGAGAACCTCTCCCCACTGAAGTGCTACAGTGAAGCAGCTGCAGCAGTGCCATTGTAGCATTTTAAGTATAGACATCAGGTTGCAGAGAGACAAGCTAAATAATAGCTCTAAGAGACTGATGAACTGCTCTATTCATGCAAAGAGGAAATTAACTAGGGAGCTTAATGATAATTTAAATGTTAACAATTACATCTGTTCTTGCTGATTATTTTAGCAGAAACATCCAGCTAATGTGCTTATCCAGTGTGGTTGGCTATCGCAGAAGTAAGAGATGGAATAGACCTACTGTATTCAGACTGTGGTGTGGGGGGAGGGATAGCTCAGTGGTTTGAGCATTGGCCTGCTAGGTTGTGAGTTCAATCCTTGAGGGGGCCACTTGGGGATCTGGGGCAAAATCAGTACTTGGTCCTGCTAGTGAAGGCAGGGGGCTGGACTCGATGACCTTTCAAGGTCCCTTCCAGTTCTAGGAGATGGGATATTTCTAATTTGCAGCTTGCTCCCTTTTTCCATAGCTCCTTGGAGAGGAGTCAACAAGAACTTAGGATAGGAAGAGAGTAGAAAACCAACGTAGTATGCTAGACACGCTAAGCAGATCTGTTTCTAAGCATTGCAGAGAGTCAGGATGGAGGGCAGTGGAGAAGGAACAAGTCTGTTAGGACCGCCTGAGCAGGCTTTGCAAACAAGGAGTGCAGCTTACTGTTCTTGGTTCTGAAATGACTGGGAAGCCAGTGGAGGTATTTGGGCATGGTTCTGGTGGAAGGGCTGTATTTGTCAAGATCGAGTTTAGTTCCTCAAGAGCTCAGGGAGGCTGTTTGGATAATGATAAAATCATTATCGTCTAGGCAGCCCCAGTATAATAAAGGAAACGGGAAGGGAAGGAGTTCCCTGAGAAGCCCTGTGGGTGATGCACACCAAGAGTGCAGAGACCTGAGAATGTTTTGGAGAAGATCATTGTCTGAACTAAGTCCGGGAAATTGGAGGTTAAAACCACAGAGCTTCTTAACCCACCATGCCCTAGAGTGGATCAGCACACTCAGAGGGAGGAGGACTTAATAAAGATGGGACTTTCCTGTTCCCGGCCAAATATCGCTCCCAGCGCCATGTGTCCGAAACGACAGAATCTGCATCTCCAGTGAAAACAACACCCCTCCACTGACATGCTAAGGGCATGAATCCCCGGGGAGCAGCTGGGAGCGGTAAGTCGGGGCAGAGGCGTCTGTACTGAGAGGACAGGGCAGGATCACAGCAGAGAAATAGCTTCCGGGGAGGGGGGAAGAAAACTGCGCAGAAACCAGGAATTACTGCTCGTGGGAGCACAGTGGGGTTGAAGCGTGAACTGTGTGGCTGGAAAGGGATCAGATAGCAAACCAGTGTCTGGGGGTCGGTGCATCTGCAGTCCAGCAGAAGGTCCCCACTGCACCAGCCTGTTAGGGGCAGCACATTAAAAGCTGAGCTGCCACCCCCTAGGATCCTCCTAGGTTTAATTTAAAAGGGGGCATGGAGTAAAGTCACTCGAGAGCCAACAGGGAGGTTCATTGGGATTTCCCTCGGGAATATTATTATTGCTACTTTGTCCCAAGAGCTTAGCCAATATTTGGGGCTTCGAAGGGTTGTTTCTGTTAGGAGGAGAAATAGAGTATATGAATCAGCTATAGTCTCTGGTGCACTCCTGTTTAGTTACAAAGAACATACACAAAGTCCTGTTTCCCTGCACATAGTAGCAGCCAATGTCCTTGGTCACTTTTCAAGCTTGCTTTTCCAGCGAGTCCTGTGCCCCAAGGAGCTCTGTCTCTCTGCTCCTTCTCAGAGCCACTCTCACAATGGATATTGGCTTTGGCACACATACAGCTTGTCAAATCCAATCCTCTAAGAACATAAGAATGGCCCTCCTGAGTCAGACCTAGGGTCCATCTAGCCGAGTATCCTGTCTTCTGACAGTGGCCAGTGCCAGGTGCCCCAGAGGGAATGAACAGAACAGGTAATCATCAAGTGATCCATCCCCTGTCGCTCATTCCCAGCTTCTGGCAAACAGAGGCTAAAGACACCATTCCTGCCCATCCTGGCTAATAGCCATTGATGGACCTATCCTCCATGAATTTATCTAGTTCTTTTTTTAACCCTGTTATGGTCTTGGCCTTCACAACATCCTCTGGCAAAGAGTTCCACAGGTTGACTGTGCGTTGTGTGAAGAAATACTTCCTTTTATTTGATTTAAACCTCCTGCCTATTAATTTCATTTGGTGACCCCTAGTTCTTGTGTTATGAGAAGTAGTAAACAACACTTCCTTATCTACTTTCTCTATACCAGTCATCATTTTATACAGCTCAATCATACCTCCCCTTAGTCGTCTCTTTTCCAAGCTAAAAAGTCCCAGTTTTATTAATCTCTTCTTATATGGAAGCCGTTTCATACCCCTAATGATTTTTGTTGCCCTTTTCCAATTACAATTTATCTTTTTTGAGATGGGGTGACCACATCTTCACACAGTATTCAAGATGTGGGCATACCATGGATTTATATAGAGACAACATGATATTTTCTGTCCTATTATTTATCCCTTTCTTAATTATTCCCAGCATTCTGTTCGCTTTTTTGACTTTCTCTGCACATTGATTGGATGTTTTCAGAGAACTATCCACAACGACCCCAAGATCTCTTTCTTGAGTGGTAACAGCTAATTTAGACCTCATCATTTTATATGTATAGTTGGGATTATGCTTTTTCAACCCATTTGCCTGGTACTGAAGTCAGGCTTACAGGCCTGTAATTGCCGGGATCACCTAGATCAGTGGTTTTCAAACTGCGGGTTGCGACCCACCACTGGGTCACGGAATGGAAGGGACGGGGTTGCGGTAGCCCTGGCCATTAAAAGTCCCGTCAGCAGTGCTGCCCAGCTAAGGCAGGCTAGATCCTACCTGTTCTTACACCGCGCTGCGCCCCGGAAGTGGCCAGCAGCAGGTCTGGCTCCTAGGTGGGGGTGGCCATGGGGCTCCGTGTGTGCAGGGCCAGTGCAAGGAAGTTTTGTGCCCTAGGCGAAACTTCCACCTTGTGCCCCCTCTCCCCCAGCCCTGCGGCAGCTCCCCGCCCCCCCCCGCCCTGAGGCGCCCTCCCCATGGCAGCTCCCCCCTGCCCTGAGATGCGCCCCCCCGCGGCAGCTCCCCACCCCAGCTCACCTCTGCTCCGCCTCCTCCCCGAGCACGCCGCCCCCACTCTAATTCTCCTCCCCTCCCAGGCTTGCGGCGCCAAACAGCTGATTGGTGCCGCAAGCCTGGGAGGCGGGAGAAGTGGAGCGTCCGCTGCACTGGGAGAGGGAGTCTGAGCCACACGTGTCAGCGCGCCACCAGCAGCCCAGCCCAGGAACGCTGTAAAAAAAAAAAAAATTGGGGGCACTGCATTTTGGCGCCCCCAAATCTTGGCGCCCTAGGCAACCGCCTAGTTTGCCTTAATGGTAGCACCGGCCCTGTGTGCGAGGCCCGTGCCCCAAGCACTAGCTCTGCACTCCCATTGGCTGGGAACCAGCCAATGGGAGCTGGGGTGGTTGACGCCTGTGGGCGAGAGTCACGCGGAGCTGCTTGTGCACCTCCGCCTAGGAGCTGGACCTGCTGATGGCCGCTTTCGGGGCGCAACGCTGTCCACGGTGCCAGGACAGACAGGAAGCCTGCCTTAGCACCCCCGCAGTGCCGCTGACTGGAAGCCGCCTGAGGTAAGCCCTCGCCCCAATCCCCTGCCCCAGCCCTGAGCCCCCCCAACCCACAGCCCCTTCCTGCACCCCAAACCCCTCATCCTCAGACCCACCCCATAGCCTGCACTCCCAGTCCAGAGCCCTGACCCCCTCCCGCACCCCAACCTTCTGCCCCAGCCCTGAGCCCCTCCCACACCCCAAACCCCTCATACTCGTGATCCAACAGAGCTGGGAATTAACCATTTTCTTCAACTGGGTCACCAGAAAAAAAATTTGAAAACCACTGCTCTAGATCCTGCATTTGCAATCAGTCCAAGGGAAATCCATCAGACTACACAGTTTAACCCTGTTCAAGCTTTGCCATGCAGCAGATTGCCTTGGGAAGTAGCTTCTATTGCCTCCAGTTATCACTTCCTTTTATTTGATTTAAACCTCCTGCCTATTAATTTCATTTGGTGACCCCTAGTTCTTGTGTTATGAGACATAGTAAGTAGGGACTTAATTGCTCTTTTCCTTTAGCCCTGAAGAAGGGTGATTACCCACTTACCGACTTTAATTAGGTCTGTGATTGATCAGTGGAATAAAAGACAGCCATTAATGGTAGCCATTAACACCTTCCAGTATAACATTCTTTTAAATCTAGCACTCCCCACTGGATCCCCACACATTCAATTAATTATCTGGGGAAGCACATTATTTAGAGACTGTGACCAGTATGCTTCTCTTGTTCTCTTTGGGCCAGTTCCTGGGTCTGTCTGCACAGTGGGCAAGGGAGGAGTATGTATGCAAAAGTGGCTTAAAGCTCACCTTTGCACTCCCTGGATCCTGCTTCTGCCTCTGTGCAGGGCCCTCTCCTCCAGCAAAGAAAAGGGCTGAGTTTCAAATCCTCACATTTTATTTGTAACAGGTATTCAAGCATTTAGTAATTCAGTTGCCACCTGTTTTATTTCCCTGGACGCAGGGTTGCCAGTCCCCCAAACTGCTGCAATCTCTTAGATGGAACGAGGGAAAGAGCCATGTGTCCCCAATCTTCATGCCTCCATAGACAGGGAGATCCCAAGACGTGCCCATCCAGGTGAGGAATAAGTCAGAGCAACCCAGGAAACATCAGTGGGTGAAATATAAATGTTGGGATTCCAACAAAACTGTTGTGAGTTTGCCTGTTTCTGTCTTGTCTCATCTATAGACCCGGTCAGGAATCTTCCATCAAAATGTTTTTTCAACAAAAAACGCAGTTTGCACAAAATCAACATTTTCCAAGGGAAATTTTGATTTTGCAAATATTTTTCAATTTTTTATCAGACAACTCAAAATAAGATACTTTGTTTTGTGTTGGGTCAATCCAAATATAAACATTTGAATTTGTTTACCAGTGTGCTAGCTTTTTGCTACTTTTATGTCTAAATCTTAGGCTTCTCCATGGCCAGTTATAGGCAGGAATACTCATCTGTGATCTGTTCTGCTGATTAATATTGTTATTATTCATTTATATTATGGTACAGCCCAAAGGCTTCAGTCAGGATTAGAGCTGAAGTTGTGCTGGGTGATGAAGACAGACCCTATTGCAGGGAGTTTACAGTCCAAAAGATCTTCAGCAGTGATAAAAAACATGAATAATAATAATGTGCATTTATTTAGTCCATTCTATCCTAGAGCTGTGATGTTTGTCAGGGTGATTTTAGTGACAGGGCTTGTCTACATTTAAACATGACATTGTCACCGCTGTAGTGCTTCTGTAGTGCTTCAGTGTAGACACTACCTGTGCCAACACGAGAGGTTCTCCTATGGGCATAGGTAATGCATTTCTCCCTGAGAGACAGTGAATCAAACTGTTGTATTGTGGGCCACTTTAACATTAATCTGTGTTCTCCAGAGCTGCTGCATTGCTTCATGGAAGTTGTAGTTCAGGTGTCTGATGCTGCCATTCTCTTCTGTGGGCCAGGCTCCCTGGCTGGATCGCATCTCCCATGATGCACCACAGTCTCCCCTCTGGTAGAACCACTCGAGTGCATCATGTCTGCATGTCAATTTTCATGATGCATTGCAGTCGTGAAACATGTAGGCCAGCCAGGAATCCTGTCACATAGAGGAGAATGGGTTATGCTACATGGGGATGAACTACAACTCATCTGAAGTACCACAGCAGCTCTCAAGCAGACACAGTTCAATATGGAAGTGAGCTGAAAGGAAACATTTCCATTTGGTTCAACAAACCAAACCAAAACATGTTGATTCAGAACTGTCAAAATGTTTCAGTGAAAAATATAGAAAAGAAATGTTTAGACATTTCGGAACTGAAATTTTTCTGAACTTTTTGTTCTGCAAAAAATTTCAATATTTTTGCTTTTTGTTCCAGTTCGGGACAAATATCAAAAGATCATGATTTCCTGTGGGGTGGAATTTTTGTTTTTCGATCAGCCCTAATCTCAGTATTGTAGCCAGCAGTTAAAGCAGAGGCTCTCAACCAGGGGCATGCATACCCCTGGGGGTATGCAGAGGTCTTCCAGGGGGTACATCAACTCATCTGGATATTTGCCTAGTTTTACAACAGGCTACATAAAAAGCACTACCAAACTCAATAAAAACTAAAATTTCATACAGACTATGGTTTATTTATACAGCTCTATATATTATACACTGAAAAGTAAGTACAATATTTACATTCCAATTGATGTATTTTATAATTATGTGGTAAAAATGAGAAAGTAAGCAATTTTTCAGGAATAGTGTGCTGTGACACTTTTGTATTTTTAGGTCTTATTTTGTAAGCAAGTAGTTTTTAAGTGAGGTGAAACATAGGGATACAGAAGACAAATCAGACTCCTAAAAGGGGTACAGTAGTCTGGAAAGGTTGAGAGCCACTGTGTTAGAGTAACTGGAAAGCAGATGCCAATTATTGTTTAACATTAGTCCTGACAGACTGCTAGCATTCCCCCACCTAACCAGTGTACTATAGCAGAAACTATCCTGTTCACAAGTGTTGCATTGAGTTCTGAAGGTGATAAGGGACATAATCATTACTTTCTTCTATGGCTGTGAGTTCCATAGTGCGGGGCCAGCTTCTGGGGATGTTCTGGGGAAAGGTGTGACAGAGTGGGATATGTCTGTACCCAACTGTGAACTCCATTTTGTGTTTCAACCTCCATCTTGATTGTAACCTTCATTGTGACCTTCACTTAATAGTAGAACCTCCAATTTGGATTAGAACATCCATTTTGTATTAGGGTTTGACACCTAGTTGAATGACAATGGCTTTATCTACACTTGAAACTTATGCTAGCAAAGCTATGTCAGCGGTGTGAAAAAAACACACACCCTAGCTGACATAGCTAGGCTGACAAAACCGCCAGTATAGACAAAGCAGTGCTATCAGAAGAGGGCTTCTGTCAATATAGCTAACATCATTCAGGGAGATACTGTTCCTACACTGGCAGAAAATCTCCTTCTGTCAGCATATGCTGCAGCTACACTAGGGGCTGGCATAGGCTGTGTAATGTAGACATAGTCTATGGCTGAGAAGCCACCATAGAGCAATCATGGGCCATCGACTTTGGTTGTCTCTCAACTACTGGCCCACTGCAAGGGGATAGTGGACTCTCCACAGAAACCTGACTGGAATTTCCTAGTTGGAGCACATGGGCAAAAAGAGACAGAGGCTGTATTTAAGAGGGGAGGGCTTCTCTGAGCAAGGGGACCAACCACCACCACATGTCAGAAGCCTCTAGGCTAGAGAGCGAGGACAAGGCAGGAGGGTCTGCCTAGCCTGAAGCATTGACCAGACCCTGGATTTGTGGGGTGAGATCAGAGTAAGAGAGCGAGGTGGAAGCATTGCAGGACTGTTTGTTATTTTGCAAAGATCTATAACTCTCCAGTGCTCTCTTAAGAGTAAAAGTGGCTGTGGTTAAGAAATGCCTTCACTAAACCTGTAAGGGGCTTAACTGAGCAGCTCGGTGCCCACACCTAGATGAGGTTCTGAGGGCACATGTCAGGCCTGGCCGACACCTAAAAATTAGGTTGACATAGCAACATCATTCAGGGCTGTGAAAAATGTTGCGCCCTGTGCAACATAGCTAGGTCAACTTAACCCCTCTGTAAGGCAGCTAGACAGAAGACTTATTCGTCACCCTAGCTACTGCCTTTTGGAGAGGTTGATTACCTACTTTGATGGGAAAAGTCTTTCAGTCAATGTAGGAAGCAACTACACTATGGCAGTACAGTGGCAGAGCTGCAGTGCCATAGCTGTGCCACTCCAGTGCAGACGCACTCTAAGCAACTAAGGGCTTGGCCTGGTTTGGGGTTTAAGACAGCTGCCTGCAGAGCCCCACATCCCTTGGAAGGATGGCAGGCACGGCAGCTGGGAACGGTGATTAGTCACTACCCAGACCCGGGGGTATAGAAGCATGTGGGATCCAGCAGTTGGGTCCGTTCACAACAGACTGGTGTCAGTCCAGAAGGACGAATTGGTCCAGATTGTGATAAAAAGCTCAGGTGATTTTTTTTTTCTCCTGTTTTATGATCTTATCAAAGGGTCTGATTCAGCACTCATTGACGTGATTGGAAAGACTGCTTTTGACTTTGATGGGCTTAGGATCAGGCTGTAAAGTTTTCAGATTTGTGACAAACTCTTTGCAATTCTCTTGGCTGAGGTACCCTTTCCCCCAGACACAGGGATGAACCATGTCTCGATTCTCTCTTTATTCCAGCAGGTGATGGGATCATGAGTGAAAACGAGGAGGAGAATCCACCTCTTCAGACAGAGGAACTAAGTGTAGCATTGTCAGAAAAATCCAAAGGGAAAGATTCACAGAGCCCTGACTGGGAAGATGACTGTGAGGATGAGTGGGGGACAGAAAATCAGGAGAGAAATCTTCCAGGAAAGAAATGGGGTGAATCTCCTCCCCGAGAGAGAGGTTTCAGGAAACTCAAAGACATCATTGCCCAGCAGAGGCCTCACACTGGAGAGAAACCTCATAAATGTCCTGACTGTGGGAAGAGCTTTAGTCGGAGATCAAACCTCATTCAGCACCAGAGGACCCACACAGGCCAGAGACCTTATGAGTGCCCTGAGTGTGGAAAAACCTTCAGCCTGCGCTCGACACTTACAAGACATCAGCGAACCCACCTGCAGGAGAAGCCCTATAAATGCACAGAGTGTGGGAAGAGCTTCCGCCAGAGCTCAGACCTGATCGCTCACCAGCGAGTGCACACAGGAGAGACACCGTACCGGTGTGCTGTGTGCGGGAAGAGCTTTGGGCGGAGCTCCAACCTGAGCCAGCACCAGACCACGCACATGGGGGAGAGACCCTATCAATGTGCTGACTGCCTGAAAAGCTTCCGGAGCAGTTCGGCCCTGGTGCAGCACCAGAGGAGCCACACGGGAGAGAAACCCTATCAGTGCTCGGAATGCAGGAGCCGCTTCCTGCAGAGCTCGGACCTGATCAAACACCAGAGGATCCACACCGGGGAGAGGCCCTACCAGTGCCCCGCCTGTGGGAAATGCTTCAGCCAGAGCTCCTCACTCACTGAGCACCAGAGGACCCACACCGGGGAGCGACCCTACCATTGCACTGAGTGCGGGAAACGTTTCTGCCAGAGCTCCACACTCATCCAGCACCAGAGGATCCATACGGGGGAGAAGCCCTACAGATGCACTGAGTGTGGAAAGAGCTTCTGCCGGAGCTCCAATCTGAATCAGCACCTGACAATCCACATGATAAAGAAACCTCATCGGTGCACTGACTGTGGGAGGGGCTTCAGTCAGCTCACTAACCTTATTATACACCAGAGAATCCACTCTGGAGAGACACCCTAGGACAGGGGTTCTCAAACTTTTGTATTGGTGACCCCTTTCACACAGCAAGCATCTGAGTGCGAACCTCCCCCCCCCCCCAAATTAAAAACATTTTTAAAATATTTAATTCTATTATAAATTCTGGAGGTGAAGTGGGGTTTGGGGATGGAGGGTGACAGCTCATGACCCCCCATGTAATAATCTCGTGACCCCCTGAGGGGTCACGACCCCCAGTTTGAGAATCCCTGCCCTCGGAGCTATGGGGACAGCTTCACGGACCTACCAGCACCAGAAAATACACTCCACACAGAAAGCTTTGCTGGCTGTCTCCCTCCTGGATAGTGGCCTACTCCAGGAGGTTCAATTCAGGGTGGGATTAGGGATATCTTCCTCCACCTTTAAGAGATTTATCAACTGGACAATGTTGCAGAGAAGGATCTGTTCTGTTTTGTTGCTTTTGCTCCACCTACTGCAGAGTGAAACTGATCAGGATCATGCCAGTTTCATTCTGCTGCTGGGGAAGCCCTTTGTTGTACAGTTGGGATCTGAAGAGAGGGGTAGGTGGAGGAAAATGACAGGGAGGGTCAGAGCCAGACAGAAGTAAGTGGGAAGGTAATATTGCTCAGGGCTGTTTCCAGAGACTATCTTTATCTACAGCTCCCATGTAATATATAATATACCTTCTAGGGCAGATGTCGATAGATACACACAGCTAGGGTATATTGGCTTCACATGTGCAGAACTACTACAAAGCAGTGACTTACTGTAGCTTTCTCACGCGCTATGGAGTGGACATCAACATACCAAGGTGGTCAAACTGGGTTGGGAGAAAACAGTATCTAGTGCTTGGATCCTTCGGGGAGAAGACAAACACTGCAGTGTTCACATGAAGTACAGGCCACTAGTGAGGTAATGGGATTGTGTGAAGTCCATAAACTGGGGCCACTGTCAGGTATTTAATTCTATACTAGACATGCGTTCCATAAAGAGGCCAGAAAGTCCTCAGGTACTCAGCAGAATATGAGGAGCTGTTGTGGCCACTGCATGCGATCCCAACTCTAAATACACAGTCTTCCCCCTCTCACACCCAGTCTTCCTGATAGTAACAAATATGCATTCAGCAATGCTAATGAGCAGCAGAGGTGGATTAAGATATATTGGGGCCTGGGCACAAAGACCGTTTGTCGAACCCCCACCACCATGGAGCCACGCCCCCTGCTCCTCCCCTTCCCCCCAAGGCCCCACTCCCTGGCCTGGCCAGAAGCCGGGCCATGGTAAGAGCTGCCCAGGGAGCCTGGGACACTGTGGGGAGCCTGGGGGGAAGGGACAAGGGCTGGGGGCTGATCTTGGGCACCTCGTGATCTTGGCCCCCAAGTCAGGTGCAGGGTCCGGGGCTCCCCAGAGCTGCCCAGGCTCCCTGCCCCCAGCCCCAGCTGTCGCTCTGCTCCCAGCTGCACCCCCACTCACAGCCCCTGACTGTGGGCCCCAGCCCAGCTCCTGGCCCTGGCTCCTGGGGGGCAGGAGGGGGCATAGACCAGGTAAGGGGGCACCTAACTGAAAAAGTTTGGGGATCCCTGGCCTAGGGTGACCATACGTCCCCTTTTTGCCCCAGACGTTCTGACGTTTTGGGCAAAACTGGGTATTTGGCCTATTTGCTCTTGTCAACTGATCACCAGCTGGCAAGAGCAAACAGTACAAATGCTCAGTTTTGCCACAAAGGAGCTTGGGTGTGTGTGTGAAAAGTGGGGCTCAGTGGGGTGAGTGATGGGGCTTGGCAGGGGTCTGAGCAGTGGGGCCTGGGCCAGCCCTGCATGGGGGAGGAAGGGAGGAGGGCCAGCTCTGCGTGGAGGGAGAGGGGCTTGGGCGAGCTCCGTGCCATGCAGGGGTGAGGGAAAGGAAGAAGAGGCTCAGAGCAGTTACATGCCACATAGGGGGATGTCCTCAGGGGCCTTGATCCAGTGCCGTGCGGCCTTGATCCAGTGCTGCGCTGCATGGGGCAGGGACGGGGGCCCTCAGTTGTGTGCCACGCTGCACTGGGCGGGGGGGGGGGGGGCGCTCAGGCCAGCTCAGCGTGGGCTTGGGCAAGCAGCGCTCAGCCAGCGCTGCCTGGAGGCGGGGGGAATTGGTCACCATCCTTCCACAGGCTTCCCGCTGGGCTGGAGATGGGGCCTCAGAGGGAAGAGGAGGAGTGGGGAGGGGGAGAGAAGAGGAGCAGAAGGCAGGACTAGAGTTCCAGCCGCTGCAAATTGACCGGGCCCCCTGGGCATGGCTAGAGCCCTGCGCAGATACACGCCCTGCCCCCATCCCTTCCACTCAGCTGTCTGCGTCTCCTGTCTGGGGGCATCTGCCCACTTGAACACACAAGTGTGCCCAGGGACAGCTGTCTGCCCCAGTGAGTGGGGATGGGGGTGGTACAGCTGTGCCAGAGAGGCTGTCGGCATGGGAGGCTGGTTCCTGGGAACGGCGGCCCCACGTTCTGCTCCTTTCATTGCTGCGGTTCCCGGGAAAGCCCTGCGGTTCCACGGATACCGATTTATATCCACAGATATCCGCATCCATGGATATAGATTTGTATCTGTGCAGGGCTATATTGACAGGCACTCTCCAAAGCACCCGGTACCGTCTCTAGTTGAGAAAATAAAGTAGCAACAATGGCAGAGCTAGACCATGTGCCACTGAATAACTTTGTAGTAAAAGACATTGTGCAGCAATACCCAAGGAATCCCTGTATAATGATCTAGTAATGCCCTTCACATGGAACAAAAGGAATATATGGCCTGATTCTCCACTGCCTTGTACCTCGTGTCATCATTTACATCTGTTTAGAGTGGGTGTAAAATGTTACCATTCTCACTTGGCTGGGTTTTACACTCAGCACAGGGATAAGTGGTTACACAAGGTACAAAATCAGGTCCATAATTTCCCTGGTAGATGGGGGACATGGTACATTATTCTTTAGCAAGCTATAAAAAGGGGAAGCAGAGGCAGTCTTGACACTATTGGATGCTATTGGAAATGGAGCCAGTGGTGACACTGAGCAGAGATGCTGTGGACCACAACCCAAAGTGTGTGCAGCCTGGGTGTGTCTGCACAAAGATGTGTGCTTAGTAAATCCTAAGCATGTAGCCACATTTGGTGCAGGTATAATTCATGGTAAACTGATAATAGGAGGGGGCTATAGAGTTTGTAACATTTCTAAATGCTCATTTGTTACTGTTTAAGATAAATAGAATCTTAATATTATTAATTGAAGTCTGGAGATCCTGCATTGGCATCAGCATTCCCTCAGAGCTTGCTGATCCCGAGAACACTGAAAAGTATAAAGCAACTCATTTATATAGTTCCATGTTGTTGGTTTTGTACATAATTGCTTGTACCTATACAATCTGTGCATGCTTGCACCTCTGTACTTAACTATGAAGGTAGATTCCTCTTTTCAAAACTGCACTTGATTGTTGATGTTAAATACTGTTCTTTGCAACACTTAAAGTTATGCAATAAAGTAAAAGCATTGTTTCCCATGGGTTGCATTATGCTTTTTACTTCAAAACTGCAATAGGTGTTTAGCAGTGGGAAGTTTCTCCAGGGCCTCTAATTTGTTTCTATATGACACACACAAAAATACATTAAAAGAACATTATTAAGATTGCAACATAAACCACTCAAAACTTAAAAATGCCAGAATTAAGGTTGCCTGTGCAATTTTAATTCAGCCCCCTTGTGTGAATGAATTAAATTATATGCTCACATACAATTTTTTTCCACAGGACTTCTGCCTCATTCAGTGCACAGGATGGACGGTACTCACTTTTCCCAGTCTATTCCTTCTGCCTTCCACCTCACTGTGCTAGATCCAACTCTTATCCCCTCTGCTTTTGAATTAGACAACTCCCCATGTGTCCTTGAACCCCTGGTCCCCATGTGTTCCTCCACTCCCACTCAGACACCCACTCCCCCCATCCCTATGTGGCCCTGCATCCCCCATCTCCTGTCCCCATGTGTCTCTGTGTCCCCACTCAGTCACCCCCTGTCTCCATGTGGCCCGCCACCCCTTCAGCCAGCTCCCTCCCCTCATCTGCATGTGTCCCTGCACCCCCTGTCCCCATGTGTCTCTGTGCCTCCTTTCAGCCTTCCCCCTGTAGCTGTGTACCCCCTCCCCCTCTGCCCATGTGGCCTTGCGCCTCCACTCCCATTCAGCCCCTGCCCCAGTCTGTCCTCCCCCACTAGTCCTTATGAACCCCTGTCTGACCCCCCACCAGCTGCACGCTGTCTGTCTCCCCATAGCCGCTGTCTCCTGACCTGGCCCAACAGGTGCTGTGAAGAAGGCAGGCTCTTTCTCTTTCCTGTCATAGCTGGGGATGGCCAGGAGCGGCTGCTGTGTTCTATGACACAGTGCCCTCTGGTGGGCAAAAGGCGGAACATCAGAAGTTATTTTCTGCTGGGAACTGCTGCTCTGGTCTAGTGCCACAGCGCCCTCTGGTGGGCTAAAGGCAGAACTGCAGCAACTTTTAAGCAGAAGCTATTTTCTGCAAAAAATTAAAAGTATACACGGCCCATGAAATTTGCGTGCATGCAGTGGCACAGAATTCTCCCAGGAATAACATATCTAGCCTCTTTTATCTTCAATGCTCCCAAAATCTTTACAGACTGTATGCAGAAACGGTGTCCCTTCTTCTTCTTTTTCATTTATGCCGCTTTTCCTGGTGAGGGTCATGGCGGAAGCATGGAGAGTAAGGAGGACGTGACCTCCCTTTCCTCCACAACAGGTTCCAGCTCCTCCTTGGGGATTACCAACTGTTCCCAGGCCAGCTGGGAGATATAATCCCTCAGAGGAAGTAGTGGAAGTGCCATTGCTCCTGCCATTCAATACTAGGATTAGACAATGATGTGGAGAATGCACGACTGGGAACAATCCAGCACTAGCTCCTGGGCAGTGGGAAAGAACTGGGCTTATAGATCCTTTCCATTTCTAGGAGATTTGGTCTAGGTTCAGTCTCTTGATTGAACACCTGTCCTTTCTCTGGGGCATAAATTGTTCTGCTCCATCACAAAATAAGTTAAATTTGGATCAGGGATAATGAACTGTGTGGCCTTCTAAACAGTCCCAGCTGGAAGCACAGACACATGTTTCCAGTGAGATTGGAACAACAAAGAGCTGTGAGATTTAGACCTTTACTTCTGCATCTTTTTCCTGAAAGCTGAATCTCTTATTGCACCCAACAGTCACCAGAGCAACGTGGACATGATGAGACACTCCCATTCACAGCACACATATTCTTGGGGACTGATGTATTGGGCCCAAGGGAAGTTATTACATTTAGCAACATTGGCTGAATTAATACAGTGAATAGCAACTCTCCCTTCAACACTTTAAGGCAAATCCACTGGAACCTCCCGTTCCCAACCCACCTTCTCCACTGGACTCGTTGGGTGATGTCACAGGGAGTTTTATGATATCATAAGCAGAGCTTGGCTGAAGTTTGGTGTTTTTCCACTTTAGTCATTATCAGAATTTTTTTTTTCAAAAATTTTTTTGTGGTGAGTTCATTCCACCTCCACCTTCCTGCATATTATACAGTCCTGGACTCACAATGATACAAACCCTCCAGTCTGATCTCTCTGTGAGCTGCCCATGGTGAGGGATGGGCTCGCTCTCTAATTTCACATCCATAGTGGGTTTTTTTCAATCAAATATTTGTTGCCACAGTTTCACAAATTCGATGAAATGGTGCGATACAAGGGAAGTTATTCCAATTCCTGTTCTCCTTTTGGGATGTATCTACAGCAACACATTTCTCCACAATGAGGTTATTTGGTTCCCCAGGTATCCAGAACCTGTAAGACAGAGAAGCTGATGTGTCAGACGTATCTTTATGAGTGACCCAGGGGAAAGAGTTGTAGCTGGTGATGGAAGAGTGGTGGAAATTATAACCTATTAATCCTCCAGAGAGATTCCCCTTCTTCCCTAAAATGGATTTGTAGCTCTCATCATGATGCCCTAAGAAACCTTCCCTTTGCTGGACCAGAAACATTTAGCTCCAGTAGGTGACAGAGATCTCTCTCTGAGACACACACATATCCACTATACTGTATGTGAATCTGTTGGACTAAGAGGAGGGTGGTAAACAGCCTTTATCCCAAAAAGTACTCACACTGCCGTCTTGTTATATGGAGTCCGATCCACCCAGCACCACTGGCCTTTCTCCAGTGCCAGACCAATATAGTAATTCTCCACTTGGATGCCAATAACTGTTCTTTTTACATAATTGGAAATGAAATCCTGGATAAAAAAATTAATTTAAATGTCACTAGATGCAGTTACTGAGCAGACAGTAGCAGGCAGGAATCTCTGGGGAGTGTGAGTCTGGTGCTGGAGGTGTTGATGGCTAAGGAAGCCCAGGAGTGAGTGTCCATGGAGCCAGAACTACCCACTCAAATTCAAGAACAGGTGTGTGTGTGCGTGTGTGAGGGTCTCTTCTGGGGCTGGGCACTGAATTCCCAATAGAGTCCGACCCCCAGCAAGATACCTGCTCAGTTCCCGTGTTGACCACCACCAGGTGGGAGCCCATCCCTGTACAGTTCCTCTCACTGTCATCCCAGTTCATGATATCTTTAGAGAAGTAGTAGCAGCTGGTCTGAAAGGGCTCCCAGCCCAAGGGGCAGCACGTCCAGACTCGCCCTGTGAGGGAAGAGAAATCCAAGGAGAAGGAATCATAATAATTAGAGATGGAAAATCCCTACTAGGGACATCTTTGTCATTGTCTGTGGACAATGTTGAATTGTTCCCTCCAGTTTATTCTGAAGGGTTTGACCTCTCCCAGCTGTACAGCTTTGTTTAGACTAAGATGGAAGATGTATTATTAGAAGATGTTAGCTAACATGGTCAGTAAGCCCAGTGTAGACAAGGCAAGGTAGACTAACATGTTAGCTGACATGTTCTAACCACGTACCTTTAAATTCTCATCTGGACAAAGCCAAAAATGACTCAGTTAATACAGATTCCATCCCTTCGCTTGGGAAGACAACCATAGTCTAATGGGTTTGGAAATGTTAGGGTTAGAGAATATTTCCTCATCCTCAACCTGAATTGGTCTTTTTCTCCTGTTATACCTTCTATTTCTGACCATTCTCAATTAACCCCTCCCCATCCTACTTGTTCACACCCCGCCTGTGCTTGAAGAACACTGCTATTTCTCTCCTTAGCCTTCACTTAGACCCTCTGTACAGACTTCATTTTCTCCTCATAATCTCCTCAGGGGTGAACCCCTCCAGCCCACTGTCACTGTTTGCTGTCAGTCCAGACCTGGGTGTAAATCAGGCCACCAGCCCAGAATGCTGACACAGGGATGATTTCCTCTCTCTCTTTTGGTGTCACTGACCTTTCCCTTCATCTCTCCCCACGACACAATGCCACTCTGCGGAACCCTGGGGCAGGGCCTTGCGCACTTCACAGCTTGGATTTCCCATGAGGAGAGTGACTGGTAAAGGAAAGAAAAAAAGAGAACGGATACAATATTTCCCTCCTCTCGCCCCCACATACAACCTGATTTCTTCTCCATCTCCTGGCCAAGAACTGTCACAGTGTGGTTGCTCCTACATGGGTTTCCTTTATTTTCATACATACAAAACCAATCTCCCATAGGAGAAGAATAGGACAGCTCAGCTTCCTTCATCTCTCTGTTGGTGGTGGGAACCAATTCTACTGACTGACTGGTGCAAGCCAATCTTTCTTGGTCAACAAGGCAAGAGAAGTGTTTGACTCACATGGGGTGGGTCAAGGTGGGTGTGACCAGGAAACAGCTCATTAACATTGTCACCCCTTGCTGAGCAGTAGCAGATGTTGGGGCCTTCAGTGTTGTTGAATATGGGTATTTTCTTAGCCTATTTACAGATGTACACTACTCCCAGGCAATTGCCTCTTCCAGAGCTCCCAGGACAAACACCAACATCATGTCCCACGAAACAGCTCTGCCCCAGGAATTAAGTCTAGTTGCACAAATTAAGGCAGAGAGAAAACTCTTGCTGTTTGCTACAGTGCCCCCAAAAGAACCTGCATCCCAGAACTAACCCTGGTACAGATCCCATCAGTTCCACAAGCATGGGAAGGCAGAGCATACTGGAGGTGAGCCACTGGCTATGAGACCGGTGTGAAAATGAAGCTTTGGGTGTTGTGAAACATTGGACAAATTCCAAGGAGAGAAGGGGCTGTATGAACAGGATGGCCTGCATCTCACAGGTGGTGGAGGGGCTAATCTTCTGGGTTGGAGACTAGCTGGGGCAGCCGGGAGGGTGTAAAACTAACAACACATGGGGGAGGGTTTGGAGGGGGCAAAAACAGTACAAATGTTTAAACGTATAACTTAAAGTCAAGGTGTTGGGAACTTATCGAACTGAGATGGCAAAGAATGTGAAGAGAAGTGTTTTTTTCCCCCAATTGTATATGTACCAGTGCCATGGGTAATGTACAAGAGGATCTGGAAAATCTCACTGATGAGAAGAAATTTGATATAATTGGCACTACTGAAACCTGGTGGGAGACTTCACATGACTGGAATGTTAAAACTAGTAGTTATCACCTGTTTAGAAAGATCAAGTGAATAAGAAAGATGGGGGATGGGTGTGACACTCACAGCATCCCAATGCCAGAGGGCAAGAGGGTCACTGGTAACAAGTAGTAAGTTTCAGCTGGCCTGAGCAGTTCAGTGTACCCCAGTTCACTGATGTCATAATCTGTGTCTAATAGGTGTCACGTAATATGTCATTGGAAAACTAATAATTCACTGATCATTAATAGTCTTGCATGATGTAAGTACATGGTGTATATTAAAAGTTATGAATAGATAGGCTGGAATTATATCTAAAATGTATATAAACCAGGCATGTCATGGGGATTTAGTAAACAGGTCTGCCCTAGACAAAGGGATGGGTTTGCTTCTCTGACTAGCCTGGTCATCAGGCAGAGACAATGAAGGTTTATTTACATATTAGGTAAACAAAGCTAGCAAGCTAACAAGCAGGGAAGAGAAACATTATCTGAGCTATAAAGACAATGGGTCTGAACCTCAAATGATAAGCAATGTATCAACTGATTGGGTACAATATTACTATATTATGAAAGTCTATTGATTGAGATCTTTTATGAAAGTCTATGACACACTAGTGATTAATATCAATGTGCAATGTCTGTATTAGCAGAACATAAGGGATTATGAATACTCATTGATTTTATGCTTTAAAGTGCATTTCCAAACGGAGGAAGAAACAGGTCTCTCCCAGACAGGATGGAATTTCATAGTTATACCTGTCCCCAGTGAAATTAAGCAAAGTGTGACCTAAAATAATGGAATCCCCATTTACACAGAAAATCAGCAGGGGAATGGGAAGTCCACAAGAAGGGAAGTACAGCAAAAGGTCTTCCTGCTTCTTGAAACAAGGTAGTTGAACTTTGGAAGATATAAGCCAGGACAGAAGTAATCTTTGGCATTGATCACTGGACAGACACAAGGGTCTGGGCCTCTTGCCAGCCAAGAAAAGTGGATCCTTCAACCAAAGGGGGTGGGTTTGAAGTCTCTGGGAACTGAATATAGGTGAGATACCTGCTTAGGTGAAGATTGTACCTTGCTAGATTAAGTTTTAGGATTTAGATATGTGTTTTCATTTTTATTTACTTGGGATCTTTTCTAACTTTCTTCCTTTTGCTTAGCATCATTTAACTTATGTCTTATTGTGAATAAATTGGTTTTATTTTTATTATAAACCAACTCTGTGTTGCGTTTGAAGGGAAGGCTGTATTTATCCCAGTTAAGTTAATAAGCTGTAATGTACCTTTCTCTCTTTAAAGGAGCAAACAGCCCTTATTATTTTCCTGAGTTATCCAAGAGAGAGCTAGGTACTTCAGGGCACACAGGTTTGGGAAAAATTCGGGATGGGGGTGTGTTAGGGTCACCCTGCAAGTAGTAATCAAGGCTGGTGGAAGTTAGAGTAGGGCTATGAGGCTGTAGAAAGTCTGCTGGGGTCAGAGCTGCTGAACCCGGGGTGGCTGCATTGCACACAGACACTCAGGATGACCTGCATACTTGTTTTTTAAGTATATCAGGAACAAAGGAATTCCTAAGAAAGGTATAGGCCCATTACTATACGTAGATGGTAAAACTGTTAATAATTCTCCAGAAAAGGCAGAAATATTCAATACATATTTTGGTTCTGCATTGGAAAGAAGCAGGATGATGTATTAATATCACATGAATATTATGTACTTTCCAGCTCATAAGTAACTAAGGAGAATGTTAAACAACCGCTACTAGGGATTAACATTTTTAAATCAGAAGGCCCAGACAACATGCACCAAAAAGTCCTATAAGAGGTGGCTGAGGAGTTCTCTGACCCACCAGTGTTAATTTTTAGTAAATCTTGGAATTCCAAGGAAATTCCAGAAGACTGGAAGAGTGCTGGTGTGCAATTCAATTCAATGCAAAAAGGGCAAGTGGTATCATCTGGGTAACTATGGGCCAGTTAGCCTGACATAGATCCCAGAAAAAATATTAGAAATATTGATATGGGCGTCATCTAATAAAGAATTAAGGAAAATAATAGAATGAATGCCAATGAACATGGTTTTGTGGAAAGTAGGTCTTGTCAAATAAATCTGATTTTATTTTTGGTTAAATAAGTTTGGCAGATAAAAGTAACTGTGTAGATATAATATATTTAGGGCTTTGTAAAGCTTTTTAGTCCTACATGACATGCTAATTAAACAACATGCACTGTGCTACATCAATAAAACACATGTTAAATTAATTAAGAACTGGCTAACTGGCAGATCTCAAAAAGAAGTTGTCAGTGGGGAATCATCATTGAATGGGGATATTTCTAGTGGAGTGTCACAGGGAGCAGTACTAGGCCTGATGCTATTCAACATTTTAATCAATGATCTGGAAGTAAATATAAAGGAACCTGTGATAAAATTTGCAGGTGACACAAGGATTGGCTGACTGGTAAATAATGATAGGGCCACACAACAACCAAACACAGAGACAGACCAGACTGAAGGCAGAAAGGTAAAACTCACCACACCGCACCGCAGACCGGCTCTTTTGCAGAAAGCCACAAAGAACCCAAATCACATGGCTCCCCCAGCCTGCAAATAGGTCCAGGCAGGGCCGTCCCTAGGGAGGTGCGGAGCCTGGGACAAATCAGCCTGTATGGGCCCCCCCTTAACATTTTTTCTACAGGTTAAATCTGGTGTGGGGAGGGAACACCTGTGCTGGGGGGCGAGGGACGATTGAGAGTCACAGGGTATCACTTGTGCTCGGGGCGAGGGGGCCCGGAAAATGGAGGGGTCCGGGGTGGATGGGCAATGGATGGGGTCAGCCTGACACTGGGGTATGCCGTCAGTATGCTAGGATACTGGCAGCCAGTGTGATGGCGGGCGAGCAAGAAAAAGAATTGCAATGTGCGCTTCCCACCGGTGAATGCG
This sequence comes from Malaclemys terrapin pileata, assembly GCF_027887155.1. Taxonomy (NCBI): domain Eukaryota; kingdom Metazoa; phylum Chordata; order Testudines; family Emydidae; genus Malaclemys; species Malaclemys terrapin. The sequence continues at coordinate 134,843,116 of NC_071505.1, forward strand.
GGCCCGACTCCTGCTGCTGGCGCCAGGCCCCCCACTAACTCTCCTGGGCCAGCCTGGCCCCCCCCAGCCCCTAATCCCACCCCCTGGGCTGGCCTGGCCCCCCAGGCACCCCTAACCCCACCCTTCCTGGGCCGGCCTAGCTCTCCCCGCATGACACACGCACACTGAAGCGCAGGGCCCCCCGAAAGTGCAGTGCCCTGAGCAGTCGTCCTGATTTGCCATACCCAAGGGACGGCTCTGGGTCCAGGAAATCCCTTCCACATTTAAATGATGGCTTGTAATTTTAACACAGTTTCCAATATGCCACATATACATCATTGGCAAGACCAATACGGGGATATTGCATCGAGTTCTTTTGTCCCACATTTTATAAAGGATGTTGATCAATTGAAGAGATTGCAGAGTGCAGCCATAAAAATTATTCAAAGTGGAAAAGAAGCCTTACAGAGAGACTTTAGGAGCTCAATCTGTTTAGTTTATCAAAAAGAAGATCAAGAGGTGACTTGATTATACGGTCTAAGTATCTTCACAGAAAGAAAATACCAGGTACTAAAGGGCTCTTTAACCTAGTGGAGAAAGGCAGAACAAGAACCAGTGATTGTAAATTAAAGCTGGGCAAATTTAAGTTAGAAATAAGGCACTGTTTTTAAGAGAGGGTGATTATCCATTGGCACAAACAACCAAGGAAAGAGGTGGATTCTCCATCTCTTGATGTCATGATCTGGATGTCATGATCTGGATGCTTTTCTAGGAGATAGGATTTAGTCAAACACAAGTAATTTGTCTCAATATCAGGATAACGGAGTGAAATTCGATGGCCTGGGATATTCAGAAAGTCAGACTAGCTGATCCCTTCTGGCCTTAAACTCTGTGAAAATAATTTCTTCAAAAGCTGAACAATGATTACATGACAAAAAAAGAACTTGTAAAACTGTGAATAACAGCCCCATCTGATGACTCCTTCCACAACAGTCCTGCCATATTAATCCCAGAATACACCTCTTTGGATAGAGAGAACATATAAATTTGCTCTGACTTTTATAGAGGGGTATATCAACCAGGCTACCCTTAAATCCCCAACACTCAGGGAACTGGGAGGAGCATGTAGAGGGTGGAGCAGCTTTATAAATACCTTGAGTGACCTGATGAAGAAGCAGCAGTTAAGTGGTTAAAGTAGAACTTTCTCATGCTTAGCTAGAACACAAATGTGATGTTAGGTTGGAATTAGCCAAGTTGTCCTGGTGTTAGGTAAGCAGAAAAAACATACGTCCCATTTTTGAAAAAAAGTTGAGGCTTTTGTACTCAGGTAACTTGAAATTGGGCTAGTTGAACTCTACACAAATGTATGATGATATCCTCTAATATGTTGAGCACCGTCTATTCCTATTGAACTAGGAACTGAAGGGGTCCAGTACCTTGGGGAGGGGTAAATAATGATGTCCTCAGTGAGGACAAATGATGTGAAATACATTGCCCGCTCTTTAATTTCCACAAGGGAGCAGCGTTAAGTTTTACATATTATACAAAAGGTGTCACCTCCAACAGCCCCTGGTACTTCAGGGGCAGACAGTGAGGGAGGTGTATCCTCCTGAGTGATTCACACCACACCCTGCAGCACCATGACCTACAGCTCCACTGTGCCCAGCTCCCCGTATGAGAGCCTGGCCTGGCTGCATGGCTGCTCAGCCCATGCTGCTGTGGCTGAGACAGCAGGAGGGAAAGGCCCAATAACAGTGACAGAAAAATAATGAAACCTCCCACACACACAGCTGCCTTTCCTCTGGAGCCTGGGGGGCATTCAGTCTCCTGCCAAGACTGTAAAGATTCCCACCTCCAGCAGGGGTGAGTGAAGGCAGGGGGAGATCCTGTGACAGGTGTAAAAGCAAAAAAAAAAAAAACTAACAAAAAGGGAATTGCAATGCATGACAGTTTGTTTGCAAAAATCAGCCTAACTATAATCCTAATAATGCGAAATTTATAAAAGCAAAAATTATATAAAGCAAATAAAAAAACTGTGTAAAAAGTTGTTGCAACCTTATGTAAATAATATGCAAACAATATAAAATGTAGACTAAAAGTCTACATAAATAAAAAAAAACAAAATATCAAAATAACCAATGTATAAACAAAATGCAGCTATTGCTTACTATTGTCTATAACAAAAAATATAAATGCTTGCTGTAATTATTTACCCATTAAAAAACCTGCCCCCAAAAAACACAACCCTGTGTCCTAATGCACGCTCTCCCTCTATACAATTAATAATAATAATAATATATATATATATCTTTACTATACCCAACCAAAAAAATAAAAACTATGTTTGTCTCCCACACCGCACATAAATTATAATGTGCTTCATCACACTTGCGATGGAAACCACCCAGAAACATAGGTGCTGGTGACTCAGGAGGGGAAACTTTTCTCTCTGTGTCAATAGGCAGAGTGGGGGATGGGGCAGTGGATTAACTGTAGAGGAACAGACTATTGTTCCATCTAGCTCAGCATCAGGCTTCTTGCAGAGGTTGGTATCAGATGCCTCAAATGAAAATAATATATCACTATATCTAGTTACCTGTCCCACTTTGGGGTTGGGGGGCGGTGGTTCTTCCTGACCCCTACAGAGATAATTTATCCCCTAATGCCTGAGAGTTTATTACCCCTCTCTTAATTATGCTGCCCTTTTTATATCCAGCAACTGCACCAGACTTGGTTGATTCCCTGCAGCAGGCAGTTCCACAGCTTGAGTTTACAAGCCTTTTATTTTACTGATTCTATATTTACCAGCCACTATCTTACTCGAGATCCTTTTTATTTTTGTAAGATGGGAAAAAGGAAAGAAGCAGGAGGGACAGACCCCAAAGAGAGCAATGAAATCCATTCTTGTTTTATACATTTACTTTTTCTTTCCAATGCAGACAGATAAACAGAATTCAAAACCCACCCATGCAGCCGTAGATGACACAGGCCTTGAGGACAAGAGCACAAACAAGAGTGACCCAGAGGCTCAGCCAGGGGCGGAGTTTCCTCTCTTCTGTGGGGGCTGAAATACATAAGGTAAAAGCAGGAATCACACACCCTTCCCAAAGATAAAATTTCAGGAGAGCCCAGGAGGCCCAGTAACCCCTGTTTTCCTGATTCCAACACAGTGTCCTGAGACAGAGGTAAGGAATTTTCCTAGAATTACACCTGGACCCAGAAGCCTGTAATTAAGTGGCTCAGATACAGGAGCTGGGATTAGTGCAGGGTTCCCCAACTCTTCTCTTTCTCTTTTTTCTCTCTACCTGCAAGACTCATCTCCCCTCCTCTTTCCCCTTTATTCCTTCTCTTGTCCATTGCTTGGTCCCCCAGCACCTCCTTTTCTCCTCATAACATCTCCCCATATATCTCTCTCCTTCCATCTCCCCAGCCACTCCTCCTTTCTCTCATTGCATTCTCTTCCTCCACCTCTGTCCACCTCTCCCTGTTTATCCCACCTCTCCATCCTTATCTTCTCTACTTCCCTTTTGTTAATCTTCTGTACTCCCTTCTCTCTCCTCTCCCCACCCACCTTTCCTTACTCTTTAGGGATCTGGCTCCACTTTGAGCTAGGGGTGTGATTCCCAGCTTGAGGAGACATACCTGCGCTAGCTTTGATCAAGCTAGTGTGCTAAAAGTAGACTATAGCCATGGTGGCATGTGCAGCGGGAGGGCCTGATGACATACCTAGCATATCTGATGAGCACGCACTTATGGCAGCTAGCCCCACTTGCTGCTGGCCCTGCTCCAGGTCATCTATTTTTAGGGCACTCGCTCAAACAAAGCTAGTGTGGATATGTCTCCTTGAGCTGGGACTCACACTCCTATCTCAAAGTGTGGATATTTCCTCCTAGGTATCTATCTACATCGCAAATGGAGGTGTGACTGCAGCGTGGGTGAGGCATACCTGTGCTAGCTTTACTCTAGCTGGGGCAGGTAACAGTGGTAGTGGGGATGGGATGGCGTAGGCTTCAGCACAGGCTAGCCATCCCAGTACAAGCCCACTGGGCACCCTGGGTGGCTACTTGCATTGCTAGCCTCTGCTGGGGTCCATGCTGCTGCATCTCTGCTGCAATTGTCCACACAGGCATGTCTACATGCGCTACAATTACCCCTTCATTTGCGGTGTATATGTAACCCATGTCTCTCTCTTCCTGGCCTGTTACTCCCAGGTTGGTGTTCTAAGGTGCCCGAAGGAATGAAAGTCCAGCTGAGCCCATTATATACAATTGTTTATATAAGTCAGTCAAAGTTGGAGACAAATACAAATGCTACAAATTGGGTTGTTTACAGTGAAAAAATCATGACGGGTCTTCAAAGCATCTAGTAAGGTCAGAGGTTGGCATTGTAATGAGCAGTAAGATTGTAGAAATGGGAGGAAATGTTTACGGTTGAAATCATCCAAATGTGTTTCAACTGGTTCAACTGACACCCCTTCTTGGACATTGTTTCTGTGGGGTCATTGAAATGGACAGAAGGTCATTGCTTTTCTCTCATAACTTCATTATCCCTTCCCCAATTCCTTTGGGCCATTCTCCAGCCCTGTCACTCCCTGGCTCCATTCTCTTTATCCCTCTGTCTCATCCTTTCCAGCCATTGTTCCCCCATTTCTGTATGGTCTTTCTCCAGAACTTATCTCCGCTATCACTCCCTCTCCATTGCCTTCCCAAATCTTATTTCAACCCATCCCGCCCTACAGAGTGAGATTAAATCCCCATTCTCACCTGCAGTTCCTGGGTTGGATTTCCCTGTTGGGCTCATGGCCTCTCCCAGAACCTCACTGTCTCCACCGGTGACTCCAGGGAATACACGTAGCCACCAGCACAAGGGGCTGTTCTATTGAAGAACAAATTGTATTCTGAGCTGGTCAAACACAAATGAGGAGCCGTAATGATGTCTGATGAGATGGCGAGGCTGAGAGCCAGAGCCTGGAGATAAATACCCCACAGAAGGGAGTAGAGGGAAGGGGAATTTTTCACACGGTCTTGTGATGGCTCATTTCAAACCAGAAGTATACATACATAAAAAAGTGAAGAAAATGAAGTTGGAAAAGAGGAACTATCCCCCATCGCTGAAATATTTTATTTCGAAAATATTCCTGAAGTTTTGCAACATGTAACATTGTAACATTAACCCTCTATCTGCAGGGTTTGCCCTGTGTCTGTGGGATGGGAGGGGGAATCTTTAGCCTGTCAGATCTCACATGCTATGGATTAAGCCAGTTTGATACGGGGATGGAAGGAAGTGTTTGTGGGTGCTGTGTACGGAGACTCAGTCAGAACTTCAGGAAGATCAGAATATATTATTTATTATTATAGATTCAGCTCTGCAACTTAGAGTCCGGTGTTACCGCTTAGGTGGTTGCCTCAGAAGTGCTTGCAGCTCTCCCTAATGGATCAATTCAGCTTAGCCTAGTACAGCCCTTACAGGGACATATCCTCACATCTCCCCATTTCCAACTTATTCAGCATCAGTCAAAACTATGTAAAAACAAACTATTTATATACAGTTAACTTGGCTTGTTACAACTTCAGCAATTCTCAATTAGCCAGAGGTTTTCTACACAATCTGGTTGATCTGAGGGACAACAGGACTGTATCTGCATCACTTGGTTCAGCCATCTGCTGCTCGGTTTCCTGCTCCACTTCCCTTTCCATTTCAGTCTTGGGAGTTTCCTATTATCCTCCCTTTCTTGGGGAACATGTTGTGGATGTCTTCTGTTCCTTCAGTAAGTCTGTCCTTCAGAAAGGGCCACTTCCTATGACCTAGGAGCCACTGCACGAGTAACGTCTGCCTTTTGTTTCCACGGTTTCCATCATATATACAACCAGTAATGTGAGGCTCCGAAGTTTCCAGTTCTCATGCCCCTCTGTCCGATATTAAACTGGACAGGCCTGCTTTTATAGGGTTTGCCCCCTATCCAGTGCTCAGACAAAACCAGATGTGACTTTGTCGGGAATCAGACACGCAAGGTCATGCTGGCGGAGGTGAGGCAGCGTGCTCTTAACACTGGAGCTCCCCTGTGAGGCGAGACCTTGCTTTCACCATGCAGGGGAAAGTGTATGCTGTTCCCAGAAGTACTGGCATGTGTTCTGTGAATGCGGACAGACCACCCTACTCTGCCAGAGGATGTTTTTTTGTTTTTCTTTATCAGCTTTCTTTAATCCTTTTACATCATGTTCATTTTTAACAACTTTTTCTACAAAATTAGGCAGTCTAGTTTTTAGTTTTCTCTTAAACAGAATGTCTGCAAGAGACAATCCACGGTTCAAGGATACTGCCCTATAGTTAAGCAAGCCTAAATCAGGATTTGAATTAGATTCGTTTGTTTTTTTAGTAGCTTCTTTATAATTTTTATACCATTCTCTAGTAGACTGTGGGTATCTAGGACTTGCTGTAATATGCCAGAACCCATAATATCTCGCAAAATTTTTGAATTCATATCCTGCAAATTGTGGACCGTTGTCTGACATTACCATTGAAGGAATATCATACCTAACAAATATTGATTTAATGCGTGTTATTACATGCTTTACAATGGTATTGTCCAGTAAAGTAATCTCTGGAAAGCATGAGTAATAGTTTAAAATCAAAACATAATCTTTACCTGCATATTTGAATATATCAATACCAACTTTATACCAAGCCTCTAAAGCTTCCTGATATACCAGCATAGGTTCTTTCCCAGGCTTAGGCTGTAATTTTTGATGTTTCACATTTCTTAACTGCTTTTTTCACCCATTTGAGGCCAACACATCTTTGACCCTTCTTTTGTATTTTTTAATTCCTAAATGTCCTTCATGAATTCTAATAAGCATGCCAGGGTGTAAGATTTTGGGAACAATTATTCAGTTTCTTTTAAAGAAAATACCGCCAATCACTGAAAGTTCTTTGAAGTGAAAATATGGACTAGGTATATGGTGTCCAGGCCAACCTACTGTTATAGCTTTTATCACTTGTTGCAAGGTCTTATCATGTACTTTGGCTGCTGCAAACACAGTCCACATTTTGTCAGAGACAGGATAGTTTTTCTTTATAAGGTTCACATGCATATATCAGATTCAGAGTCATTTTGTGCTGTAGTATTGTCAAAAGCTCTAGACAGAGTATCCACTAAATCCCATCCTGGTTTATATTCTATTTGCAATTCATATAACTGCAATTGAGAAAAACAGTCTCTGAACTCTGGGAGGAGTGTCAGCCAGTCCCTTCATCAAAGGAGAGTTGTCAAAATCCTGCTGATACATCCAATGTGGAGAAACATTTAGCACCGACAATTTCTCCAAATATGTGTTCCCTAGTGGGCATGGGAAAATGTGCTCTTTTGACATATTTGTTAAATTCTTCAGGGTTCCATTTTTCTTTTCTACAATTACTAATGAACGAACCCATTCTGCGTCTCCTTTACTGTCTTGATTATCTCTAGTGCCATTAATCTGTTTGGCTCCTCTTTGAGTTTTTTTTTCTCAGAGCTAGAGGAACATTCCTAGGGGAATGTACGATGGAACAACTAGGTTCTGTCAATTCAGTTTGATATTCTGCTGGCAGTTTTCCTATGTCCTTAAAGCAGGGGTGGGCAAAGTTTTTGGCCTGAGGGCCGCACCGGGTTTCAGAAATTGCATGGAGGGCCAGTTAGGGGAGGCTGTACCTCCCTAAACAGCCAGGTGTGGTCTGGCCCCCACCCCGTATCTGACCCCCCCCCTGCTTCTCACCCCTTGACGGCCCCCCTGGGACCTCTGCCATATCTACCCCCCCGCTCTCTGTCCCCTGACTGCCCCCGGACTCCCCACCCCTAACTACTCCCTGTCGCCCCATCCAAACGCCCCTCTCCTTCCTGACGGCCCCCCCGGGACTCCTGCCCCATCCAACCACCTCTTCTCCTTGACCGCCCTCAGACCCTCCACCCCTAACTGCCCCCCACCGCCCCATCCAACCCCCCCTCCTTCCTGACTGCCCCCCCGGGACTCCTGCCCCATCCAACCATCCCTTCTCCCTGTTCCCTGACTGCCCCCAGAACCCCTGCCCCTGACTGACCCTGCTGCCCCATCCAACCCCTCCTCTCTTTCCTGACTGCCTCCCCCGGCACCCCTGCCTCATCCAACCACCCCTTTTCCCTGACCGCCCCCAGAACCCCTGCCCCATTCAACCCCCCTGTTCCCCGCCCTCTGACCGTCCCCACCCCTATCCACACTCCCAGCCCCTGACTACCCCCCAAACTCTCCTGCCCTCTACCCAACCCCCCTCTCCTGCTCCCTACCCTCTTACCACGCTGCCTAGAGCACTGGTGGCTGGCGGCGCAGCTGCACCAGGACAGGCAACCGCGCTGCCCGGCTGGAGCCAGCCACACATGGCGCAGCTCAGAGCACCGGGTCAGGCCGGGCTCTGCAGCTGCGCTATCCCTGGAGCTCGCAGCCCCGTCGGCCAGAGTGCTGCCCGCCTGGCTGCGAGGGAGGGGGGACAGCAGGGGAGAGGCTGCGGCTAGCCTTTCGGGCCAGGAGCTCAGGGGCCTGGCAGGCCGGATGTGGCCCATGGGCAGTAGTTTGCCCACCTCTGCCTTAAAGACATCCTAAAACTGCTCCCCAATACCTGAGTCCCCTTGCCCTTCTAATGTGTATATTTTCTCTGTACTAACCCTAGTGTTGGACATGTTTTCAAGCCCAGTATAGGCACATTTTTTCCTGGCACAATTACAAAATTTATTATTTTTCAGTCTTATTTTTAACTTTACCTCTAATTCACATGTGCCCACAGTAGAAATGAGCTCTCCACTGTAAGACCTTCACTTTATCTGTCTATTATCAATCTTTTTTTTTAGACCCTTAAAATATATTCTGTTACCACATTTGCTTGAGCACCAGTGTCTAGTTTAAAAGTCAGAAAAGTTCCATTAATTGCCAAGGTAACAATCCAATCATCACTCAAAGCTATTCTTCTGTGCTGCTAGCACTGTTCTCCTCATGTTACACAGCATGCATATTTTGTTTCTTTTTTTGCATCTGCTATTGCTGCTTGCACACTCTTTCAAAATTATTGAATTTCTTGCACTTGTCGCAGTGTTGTCCAAATGCAGGACATTGCTGAAATTTCCTTCCAATCTTGTGCAATTCTTTTGCAAACTCACTTTTTACAGGCTTTGTTGAACATTTCTGCTTTTTTCTGCCTTTGTGCTTTCCCTTTGCACTGAGGGTTTGTGATTCTGCCCATCAAAGTGGTATCTTGTTTTCCCTCCAAAAGTGTCAATCTGTTCTTCTGTTTGGCATCTTCTAAATGCCTAATCCAGGTTCAAACCTGGGTCTTCCAGCATCTTTTTCTAATCTTTGGATCTCAAATACCCGTTGTTAGTTGATCTCTGATTAGTGAATCTGTGAGCTAATCATAATTAAATTTTTGGCTCAACAGCTTGAGATCCACCATGAATTCTTCAATCCTTCTCTCTGAGCTCTCGTGAAATTTATATCTGTAACCCTTCTGCCCATCTGAGTTGGCAGCAACAAGGGCCGGGTTCTGTATCTAGGGGTTCCGTTTCAATAACGCAATGCAAAACCAGCTCAAGCCCCCACCCAGTGACCTGGGACAATTACATACCACCCCCTGGGTGCCTCTAAGAGGCAATACTTCCCCTCTCGCAAGCATGGAGTCTGAGTGTAGCAGAAAATGCTTAATAACATGAGGTAAACAACATCAGCATTAAATTGGAAAAAACACCACAAACAGGATTCTTAACACAAACCATGAACAAAAGACCCACCCCAGCAAATTGGGCCGTGTCCTTTCTCTTTGGTTCTTGAATCCAGCAACCCAAAAATCACCCAGAGTCCCCGAAGTCCAACACCCCAAAAGTCTCTTGAGTCCAGCAACCCAAGAATCCCAAAAGTCCAACAACCCAAAAGTCTCTACCCCTGGTCAGTGCAGCCCCAGAGTTCAAAAGTTTATCTGCAGGGTTTTACCACCACCACCCTCAGCCTGGGTGGAAATGCGGGGGAGAGGAGAAAAGGGGACACGCAGGGTGTTAAGGGGCACCTTACGTGGTCCGAGGCCAACTGCCTGCCTCTCCGTGGGGTTCTGCTGCAGCCTTCACCATGAGCTGCTCCACTCCACCAGCTGTCCCATGAGTCGCTCCTGCCACCCCACGAACTGCTCCACTCTACTCGCCATTCCGTGGGCAGCTCCAACAGTCCCACAAACTGCGCTGCTCCACCAGCCATCCCGCAAACTGCTCCGCTCGCTGTTCCAGGGGCCGCAAACTGCTCCGCTCCGCTCCGCTAGCTGCTTAGCAATATAGCTTCAGGCTCCCCCCTAGTTAACACAGCACTCAGTGATCTCAGCTCTTAGTAACTTTAGCTCTTTAGTGATTTCAGCTTGTAGTAGGGGAGCCCCAGTGCTGGTGCACCATCGGCCCAAAGTGAATTCCACATAGCAGCCTGTAATTAGACTCTCAATAGAATCAAAATTAGCTCTGCTAGTCAACAGTGGAGAGAGGAAATGGCACAATTGGTGTTTCAGTCCCTCAAGAGAGCCCCATAAATCCAAATCCAAGTCCCCATCCTCCCTCTCTCTCTCATTTCACTGGGTTTTGGAACCCATGTCCCTTGTCTAGTGAGTGCTACTTAGGTGATGGTGAGACCCTCTGTCATAAAACAGTTTCATTGTCCTTGATTCACATAATCAGGGTAACAACACTTTATTCGTCCTGCCCCAATAATAGAGAAACTGGGGATTCCACCCCATCCAAAGTAACCACTTTCAGTTGCTGTTGTCTCATGCCAGGCGGGTGGGTGTGCCTATGCAAACAAGAGCAGCCCCTGGAGTTCTTTTCCACACTCGCCATAATTCACCACCAGATGTCAGGGTAGAACTCATCCTAACTCTGCTTACATATCTTTCAAAAATTTCATTCATTCATTAGGTGTGCAGTAGTTGTCAAACTTCTGCCTAACCATCTTATAGCATGTGTATGCTGCCTGACTTAATGGCATACAATTAGAAATATCTAGTGTTTTGGCCCCACAATGTTTTTTTTTTAAATACCTCCCTTCTGCTGATCTTTTTCGATAAAGCCACTCACTTGCATGTACAGGCTGAATCTGTGTTGAAATCCCTTCCACTTATCTGCTGTATTGCCAGAGAACTTCAGCTCCAGCAGAACTCTCAGCTGCTCCATTTTCTTGACCCCTTTTGTCCTGTATGCTCTTCTCCAGTCACTCTCCCACCACTCCTGTTACTGTGTAGGTTTGTGGGTGCTGTGTAAGGAGACTCAAGACTAGTGTGATCAGATAGCAAGTCTGAAAAATCGGGACAGGGGGTGAGGGGTAATAGGAGCCCATATAAAAAAAAGCCCTAAATACTGTGACTGTCCCTATAAAATCAGGACATCTGGTCATCCGACTCAGGACTGTAGGAAGATCAGAATATATCATTTATTATAGATTCAGCTCAGTGTCTGGTGTTACAGCTTAGATGGCTGCCTCAGAAGTGCTATCAGCTCCTCCAATGTCACCATATGTCATCTGGGTGCCGGCAGACGTAGTACTGCATTGCTACACAGCAGCAGCTAATTGCCTTTTGGCAGTAGAGGGTGCAGTTTGACTGGTAGCCGTCATCAGCTATCTAGGTGCTGGCAGACGTGGGACCGCATTGCTATACAGCAGCAGCTCCTTGCCTTTTGGCAGTGGATGGTGTATTACGACTGGTATCTGTCGTCATCGTACTCCTCAGTGATTTCGGTCAGAGGCATCTGGGCAGACATGTTTTGTCTCCTGGAGACTCAGTCCTGCCGGCAGTCCAATTGAACCATCTTGACGATGATGGCTAGCAGTCGTAATACAGCATTTTCTGCCAAGCACCCAGAAGATGCCGATGGCTATCAGTCATGCTGCACCAACTGCTACCAGCTTAAAATGTAAAAAATAGATGGACCAGATTTGTTTTGTATTCATTTGCTTCCCCCTCCCTCCGTGAAATCAACAGCCTGCTAAACCCAGGGTTTTGAGTTCAATCTTTGGGGGGCCATTCTGTGTGACAGTTGTTTGTGTTTCTCCCTGATGCACAGCCACCTTTGTTGATTTTAATTCCCTGTAAGCCATGTCGTCACTCACCCCTCCCTCCGTCAGACAATCGTTTCATGCCTTTTTTCAGCCCAGACGCCACAGCACTGGGATCATGGAGCCCGCTCAGATCACTGCAGCAATTATGAGCACTATGAACACCATGCGCATTGTCCTGGAGAATATGCAGAGCCAGAACATGCCAAAGCAAAAGCAGGCGAGGAGGCGATTGCAGTGATTGCAGCGCGGCGACGAGACTGATGAGGAAATTGACATGGACATAGACCTCTCACAAAGTACAGGCCCCAGCAATGTGCAAATCATGGTGTTACTGGGGCAGGTTCATGCCGTGGAACACCGATTCTGGGCCCGGGAAACAAGCACAGACTAGTGGGACCACATCGTGTTGCAGGTGTGGGACGATTCCCAGTGGCTGCGAAACTTTCGCATGCATAAGGGCACTTTCATGGAACTTTGTGACTTGCTTTCCCCTGCCTTGAAGCGCCAGAATACCAGGATGAGAGCAGCCCTCAAAGTTGAGAAGCAAGTGGCGATAGCCCTGTGGAAGCTTGCAACACCAGACAGCTACCGGTCAGTCGGGAATCAATTTGGAGTGGGCAAATCTACTGTGGGGGCTGCTGTGATCCAAGTAGCCAACGCAATCAAAGACCTGCTGATATCAAGGGTAGTGACTCTGGGAAACCTGCAGGTCATAGTGGATGGCTTTGCTGAAATGGGATTCCCAAACTGTGGTGGGCCGATAGACGGAACCCATATCCCATAACTGCCAAGATAGCCCGGGAGGGGTGGGGGAGAAGGGAAGGAAAAGGACACACTGCAGTTTAAAACTTTAACACTTATTGAAGGCCCCCCCACCGTGTTCTTGGGCGTCTGGGTGAGGAGGCTATGGAACTTGGGGAGGAGGGCTGTTGGTTACACAGGGGCTGTAGTGGCGGTCTCTGCTCCTGCTGCCTTTCCTGCAGTTTGACCATATGCTGGAGCATATCAGTTTGATGCTCCAGCAGTGGAAGCATCGACTCTTAACTTCTGTCAGCAAGCTGACGCCACCTATCCTCTTCAGCCCACCACTTGCACTCTTCAGCCCATGATTCAGCCCACCACCTCTCCTCTCGTTCATATTGTGCTTTTTTGCACTCTGACATTGACTGCCTCCACGCATTCTGCTGTGCTCTGTCAGTGTGGGAGGACATCTGGAGCTCTGAGAACATATCATCCCGAGTCCGCCGTTTTCTCCTTCTAATCTTCACTAGCCTCTGTGAAGGAGAAACATTTGCAGCTGGTGGAGGAGAAGGGAGAGGTGGTTAAAAAAGACACATTTTAGAGAACAATGGGTACACTCTTTCACGTTAAATTTTGCTGTTCACATTATACAGCACATGTGCTTTCGTTACAAGGTTGCATTTTTCCTCTTATATTGAGGGCCTGCCAGTTTGGTGTGAGAATCACTCATGCAGTGCCAGGCAACAGATTTCAACTTGCAGGCAGCCATGGTAGGCCACAGTCTTTTGGCTTTTTTAACCTTCTTAACATGTGGGAATGGTTTCAAACAGCAGCGCCCTCATTTCGCATACCAAGAACCCATTGGGTTGGCCATTTAAAATGGGTTTGCAATGTAAAAGGAGGGGCTGCGGTTTCCAGGTTAACATGCAGCACAAACCCAACTATCCCCCCGCCACACACACCCCCAAGTCTCTGGGATGATCACTTCACCCCTCCCCCCCACCGCATGGCTAACAGCGGGGAACATTTCTGTTCAGCCGAGCAGGAACGGGCACCTCTGAATGACCCCTTAATAAAATCACCCCATTTCAACCAGGTGACCGTGAATGATATCACTCTCCTGAGGATAACAAAGAGAGATAAGGAATGGATGTTGTCTGCATGCCAGCAAACACCGGGACCATACGCTGCCATGCTTTGTTATGCAATGATTCCAGACTACGTGCTACTGGCCTGGCGTGGTAAAGTGTCCTACCATGGCGGACGGGATAAGGCAGCCCTCCCCAGAAACCTTTTGCAAAGGCTTTGGGAGTACATGAAGGAGAGCTTTCTGGAGATATCCCTGGAGGATTTCCGCTCCATCTCCATACACGTTAACAGACTTTTTCAGTAGCTATCATCATCTTCCTTGTATCCCGAACCCGATTCCCTGTTGCATGATTCTCCATTGATAGAGTCACAGCACACAGTTGGGGTAGTGGTGGCTGCACCCCCTAGAATGGCATGCAGCTCCGCGTAGAAGCGGCATATTTGCGGCTCTGCCCCGGACTTTCCGTTTGCCTCTCTGACTTTGTGGTAGGCTTGCCTTAGCTCCTTAATTTTCACGCGGCACTGCTGTGCGTCCCTGTTATGGCCTCTGTCCTTCATGGCCTTTGAGATTTTTTCTAATATTTTGCTATTTCGTTTACTGCTACGGAGTTCAGCTAGCACTGATTCATCTCTCCATAGGGCGAGTAGATCCCGTACCTTCCGTTCGGTCCTTGCTGAAGCTCTTTTGCGATCCTGGGACTCCATCATGGTTACCTGTGCTGATGAGCTCTGCGTGGTCACCTGTACTGTCGACGCTGGGCAAATAGGAAATGAAATTCAAAAGTTCACGGGGCTTTTCCTGTCTACCTGGTCAGTGCATCTGAGTTAAGAGTGCTGTCCAGAGCGGTCACAATGAAGCACTGTGGGATAGCTCCCAGAGACCAATAACGTCGAATTCCGTCCACACTACCCCAAATCCAACCTGTAAAGGCCGATTTCAGCGCTAATCCCCTTGTCGGAGGTAGAGTAAAGAAACCGGTTTAAAGGGCCCTTTAATTCGAAAAAAAGGGCTTTGTCGTGTGGACGTGTCTAGGCTTAATTCGATTTAATGCTGCTAAATTCGACCTAAACTTGTAGTGTAGACCAGGCCTAAATCAGAAGAAGGCCCTCTTAAACCAGAATAAGAATGTCCCTTCAGGGAGCTAAGGGTATGTCTACACTACGAAATTAAGTCAAATTTATAGAAGCCGGTTTTATAGAAATCGGTTGTTTACAGCCGATTGTGTGTGTCCCCACATAAAATGCTCTAAGTGCATGAAGTCGGCGGACCGCGTCCACAATACCGAGGCTAGCATCGACTTCCGGAGTGTTGCACTATGGGTAGCTATCCCACAGTTCCCGCAGTCTCCACCGCCCATTGGAATTCTGGGTTGAGATCCCAATGCCTGAATGATGCAAAACAGTGTCGCGGGGGATTCTGGGTACATGTCGTCAGGCCCCTCCCCCTCCGTCAGAGCAACGGCAGACAATTGATTCGCGCCTTTTTACCTCGGTTACCTGTGCAGACAACATACCACGCCAAGTATGGAGCCCGCTCAGCTCAGCTCAGCTCAGCTCACCATCACCATATATCCTCTGGGTGCCAGCAGATATGGTACTGCATTGCTACACAGCAGCAGCTAATTGCCTTTTGGCAGTAGACGGTGCAGTATGACTGGTAGCCTTCATCGGCGATCTGGGTGCTGGCCGACATGGGGCTGGCAGACGTGGGGCTACATTACACACAACAGCAGCCCCTTGCCTTTTGGTTGAAGATGGTATATTACGACTGGTATCCGTCGTCATCGTACTGCAGTGGCTGTCAATCATGGGCACCTGGGCAGTCTCGACGATGATGGCTATCAGTCGTAGTATGCTATTTTCTGACAAGTGCCCAGTATTTTCTGCCAAGCACCCAGAAGATGCCGGGGGCTATCAGTCATGCTGCACCGTCGTCTGCCAGCTTAAGATGTAAAAAATAGATTTGTTCTGTATTTATTTGCTTCCTCCTCCCTCCGTGAAATCAACGGCCTGCTAAACCCAGGGTTTTGAGTTTAATCTTTGGGAGGGGCCATTCTGTGTGACAGTTGTTTGTGTTTCTCCCTGATGCACAGCCATCTTTGTTGATTTTAATTCCCTGTACCTGTACGCCATGTCGTCACTCGCCCTCCCTCCCTCCCTCCCTCTGTCAGATACTAGTTTCGCGCCTTTTTTCAGACCAGACGCCATAGCACTGGGATCATGGAGCCTGCTCAGATCACCACGGCAATTATGAGCACTATGAACACCACGCGTATTGTCCTGGAGTATATGCAGAGCCAGGACATGCCAAAGCAAAACCAGGACTAGCCGAGTAGGCGATTGCAGCGCGGTGACGAGAGTGATGAGGAAATTGATATGGACATAGACCTCTCACAAAGTACAGGCCCCAGCAATGTGCAAATCATGGTGTTACTGGGGCAGGTTCATGCCATGGAACGCCGATTCTGGGCCTGGGAAACAAGTACAGACTGGTGGGACCGCATCATGCTGTAGGTGTGGGATG
Organism: Malaclemys terrapin pileata; assembly: GCF_027887155.1. Taxonomy (NCBI): domain Eukaryota; kingdom Metazoa; phylum Chordata; order Testudines; family Emydidae; genus Malaclemys; species Malaclemys terrapin. The sequence goes on from NC_071505.1 coordinate 134,859,532, forward strand.
ATTCCCAGTGGCTGTGAAACTTTTGCATGTGTAAGGACACTTTCCTGGAATTTTGTGACTTGGTTTCCCCTGCCCTGAAGCACCAGAATACCAGAATGAGAGAAGCCCTCACAGTTGAGAAGCGAGTGGTAATAGCCCTGTGGAAGCTTGCAACGTCAGACAGCTACTGGTCAGTCGGGAATCAATTTGGAGTGGGCAAATCTATTGTGGGGGCTGCTGTGATCCAAGTTGCCAGGGCAATGAAAGACCTGGTGATATTAAGGGTAGTGACTCTGGGAAACGTGCAGGCCATAGTGGATGGTTTTGCTGAAATGGGGTTCCCAAACTGTGGTGGGGCGATAGACGGAACCCATATCCCTATCTTGGCACCGGAGCACCAAGCCACCGAGTACATAAACCGCAAGGGGTACTTTTCAATGCTGCTGCAAGCCCTGGTGGATCACAAGGGACGTTTCACCAACATCAACGTGGGATGGCCGGGAAAGGTACATGATGCTCATGTCTTCAGGAACTCTGCTCTGTTTCGAAAGCTGGAGGAAGGGACTTTCTTCCCGGACCAGAAAATAACCGTTGGGGATGTTGAAATGCCTATCATTATCCTTGGGGACCCAGCCTACCCCTTAATGCCATGGCTCATGAAGCCGTACACAGGCAGCCTGGACAGTAGTCAGGACCTGTTCAACTACAGGCTGAGCAAGTGCCAAATGGTGGTGGAATGTGCATTTGGACGTTTAAAAGCGCGCTGGCGCAGCTTACTGACTCGCTCAGACGTCAGCGAAAAGAATATCCCCATTGTTATTGCTGCTTGCTGTGCGCTCCACAATATCTGTGAGAGTAAGGGGGAAACATTTATGGCAGGGTGGGAGGTTGAGGCACATCGTCTGGCTGCTGATTACGCACAGCCAGACACCAGGATGGTTAGAAGAGCACAGCAAGGCGCGGTGCGCATCAGAGAAGCTTTGAAAACGAGTTTTGTGACTGGCAAGGCTACGGTGTGAGACTTCTGTTTGTTTCTCCTTGATGAACCCTCCGCCCCACTCCCCCACCCGGTTCACTCTACTTCCCTGTAAACCAAAAACCCCACCCTCCCCTCCCCCTTCTAGCACCGCTTGCAGAGGCAATAAAGTCATTGTTACTTCACATTCATGCATTCTTTATTAATTCATCACACAACTAGGGAGATAATTGCCAAGGTAGCCCGGGATGAGTGGGGGAGGAGGGAAGGAAAAGGACACACTGCAGTTTAAAACATTAACTCTTATTGAAGGCCAGCCTTCTGATGCTCGGGCAATCATCTGGGGTGGAGTGACTGGGTGGCCGGAGGCCCCCACACCGTGTTCTTGGGCGTCTGGGTGAGGAGGCTATGGAACTTGGGGAGGAGGGCTGTTGGTTACACAGGGGCTGTAGCGGCGGTCTCTGCTCCTGCTGCCTTTCCTGCAGCTCGACCATATGCTGGAGCATATCAGTTTGATGCTCCAGCAGCCGGAGCATCGGCTCTTGCCTTCTGTCTGCAAGCTGACGCCACCTATCATCTTCGGCCCGCCACTTGCTCTGTTCATCCCGCGATTCAGCCCGCCACCTCTGCTCTCGTTCATACTGTGCTTTTCTGTAGTCTGACATTGACTGCCTCCACGCATTCTGCTGTGCTCTTTCAGTGTGGGAGGACATCTGGAGCTCCGTGAACATGTCATCCCGAGTCCGCCGTTTTCTCCTTCTAATCTTCACTAGCCTCTGTGAAGGAGAAACATTTGCAGCTGGTGGAGGAGAAGGGAGAGGTGGTTAAAAAAGACACATTTTAGAGAACAATGGGTACACTCTTTCACGTTAAATTTTGCTGTTCACATCACACAGCACATGTGCTTTCGTTACAAAGTCGCATTTTTCCTCTTATATTGAGGGCCTGCTGGTTTGGTGTGAGAGATCACTCACGCAGTGCCAGGCAACAGATTTCGGCTTGCTGGCAGCCATGGTAAGCCACAGTCTTTTGGCTTTTTTCACCTTCTTAACATGTGGGAATGGTTTCAAACAGTAGCACCCTCATTTCCCATACCAAGCACCCGTTGGGTTGGCCATTTAAAATGGGTTTGCAATGTAAAAGGAGGGGCTGCGGTTTCTGGGTTAACATGCAGCACAAACCCAACTATCCCCCCCCACACACACACCCAATTCTCTTTGATAATCACTTCACTCCTCCCCCCCACCGCATGGCTAACAGCGGGGAACATTTCTGTTCAGCCGAGCAGGAACAGGCACCTCTGAATGTCCCCTTAATAAAATCACCCCATTTCAACCAGGTGACCATGAATGATATCACTCTCCTGAGGATAACAAAGAGCGATAAGGAATGGATGTTGTCTGCATGCCAGCAAACACCGGGACCATACGCTGTCATGCTTTGTTATGCAATGATTCCAAACTATGTGCTACTGGCCTGGCGTGGTAAAGTGTCCTACCATGGCGGACGGGATAAGGCAGCCCTCCCCAGAAACCTTTTGCAAAGGCTTTGGGAGTACATGAAGGAGAGCTTTCTGGAGATGTCCCTGGAGGATTTCCGCTCCATCCCCATACACGTTAACAGACTTTTCCAGTAGCTGTACTGGCCGCGATTGCCAGAGCAAATTAATCATTAATCATTAAACACGCTTGCTTTTAAACCATGTGTAATATTTACAAAGGTACACTCACCAGAGGTCCCCGGTGTGCCCTCAGGGTCTGGGAGCATGCTTTGGGTGAGTTCGGGGGTTACTGGCTCCAGGTCCAGGGAAACATATCCTGACTGTTGGGGAAACCGGTTTCTCCGCTTCCTTGCTGCTGTGAGCTATCCACATTATCTTCATCCTCCTCTTCCTCGTACCCCGAACCCTCTTCCCTGTGTGTTTCTCCAGTGACGGAGTCATAGCACACGGTTGGGGTAGTGGTGGCTGCACCCCCTAGCATGGCATGCAGCTCCGCGTAGAAGCGGCATGTTTGCTGCTGTGCCCCGGACCTTCCGTTTGCCTCTCTGGCTTTGTGGTAGGCTTGCCTTGGCTCCTTAATTTTCACGCGGCACTGCTGTGCATCCCTGTTATGGCCTCTGTCCTTCATGGCCTTGGAAACCTTTTCTAATATTTTGCTATTTCTTTTACTGCTACGGAGTTCAGCTAGTACTGATTCATCTCCCCATATGGCGAGCAGATCCCGTACCTCCTGTTCGGTCCATGCTGGAGCTCTTTTGCGATCCTGGGACTCCATCATGGTTACCTGTGCTGATGAGCTCTTCGTGGTCACCTGTGCTCTCCACCCTGGGCAAACAGGAAATGAAATTCAAAAGTTCACGGGGCTTTTCCTGTCTACCTGGTCAGTGCATCGGAGTTGAGAGTGCTGTCCAGAGCGGTCACAATGAAGCACTCTGGGATAGCTCCCGGAGGCCAATAATGTCGAATTCCGTCCACACTACCCCAATTCCGACCCGCTAAGGCCGATTTTATCGCTAATCCCCTCGTCGGAGGTGGAGTAAAGAAACCGGTTTAAAGGGCCCCTTAAGTCGAAAGAAAGGTCTTCGTCATGTGAACGTGTCCAGGCTTAATTCGATTTAATGCTGCTGAAGTTGACCTAAACTCATAGTGTAGACCAGGCCTATAAGTGCTTCTATTGGTGTAACTTATAGTCAAGCCCTCAGTTGAAAATCTGCCCTCTTTCTGCACCTCCTCACAACAGAGAATGTGAGTCTCTAACAAAGGGCTGATTCTTTTTCCTCTTTTTTTCTGGTAAGAATGTATTTAAACTGTTGAAGTGAATCAGTGACCATAACTGTAGCAGTTTGTGGTTTTACAGAGGTCTTAACTGCCCTGCTGCTCCCATGCCACTTTTGAATATTTATTGCAGATCATAATTATTAGGAATAATAGACATTCACTGTTATTGCTTAGGCCTCATCTACACTGCAAGTACAACCATTTTAGAGGGCCCAGCTAAAGCAGGAACATTTCCCAGCACAGTTTAAGCAGGTCTCGATCTTGTTGGTTTTAACTGTGGCCTTGTCTCCATGAGAAAACTGCACTGATTTAACTAAGTGGGTTCAGAGACTGATTAAGTTAAATTGGGGACAACCCTCTTGGTGTGGACACTGCTATTTCTGGATTACACTGTCACATATTGATTTAGCTCTAGGGTGATTCCGTACTGACTTCAACTCCATTGGTACAAGACACTAGTGATAAACCACAGTAAAAGCCTCTGCAGAAGGAGGTTATCCCAATTTAACTAAGCCAGTGCCTAACCCATTTAGTTAAATTGGTGCAATTCCATGGAAAGACAAGCCCTGAGTCCCTGGAGTGATGCAAAAGCTTTGGACTATTTAGCATTGCTCAGGAACATGAGCTAAGCCCCTTCTCTACTGCAATGGTGGAACAGAGTTGTAGTTGAGTTAGGGGAAAACTGGTTGGACCTGGTTATAGTTGTAGTATGGACAGGGCCTTATGCCTGGGTTTAAACTTCCCTGCTGTGCTATGCAGAAAATGTAAGTTATTAACTTGACCAGCATTGGGAGGGTTAATAGGAGGTCTCTTTTTCCCAGTGCAAACCCCGCCCTTTCAAGCCTGCCTCCTGCACCAGACTTCTGGGAGCTTTAGTGACAACACACAGAGCTTGCTACACTCCAGCTTTCCCCCCCACTTTAAATACTTTTAGCAGTTTATATTTTTTCCAGAATTGATCTTTCCAATATAAGTTTGGGGCCCAAGAGCCCCCTCCCTGCCACCATAATTACAGCTCCGAACCCAGGGTGATCCATCCTCTCCCCTCAGATCTGCCTGTGAGCTGACCCTAGAGCGAGATGGGCTCAGTCTCCAGCCTCACATCCAGGATGGGGTTTCTTTCCTCAAAGTCTAGTGGATGTGGTTTCACAAATTTAATCAACTTTTACAGAACATAGGTCATTTGTGAAAGTCTCTACCCTTATGTTCAGAATTATGGTAAATTTTGTACAAAGTATGCCTTGTGAGGTTATCATTTGAAAACTCATAATCTGCTGAACATCATTGTCCTATTAATATATGGCAACATTGTATATAAAGTTATAAGATTCTACTGTATGGTGTTACTGAGACATGTTGCAATTCTGGGGAACAGCCACAGACCAGTTCCTCAGAGACAAAAAGTCTAGCCAATGCCTTGTCCAGCTGTAAATAAAATCAAATGGACAAGCATCTAGTTAAGCAACCACTCCTTGGCAGGCGAGAGGGAGTGGGAGAAGAAAGGTACATTTTGACCCAGGAACAGCTTGAGGTTCTGTCCAAACAGACTTTGTTTCCTAAACCTCAGCTGAAGATGATTCTTGTGCAAGAGAAGAGCTATAAGAAAGGGGAACAGATGCCACAAGTTATTCCTTCCTTTCTCTGTGCTCACGGCATCAACATCACCTGAAGGACAAGGAAAACAACACTGGACTAGGGGAGGGATCCTGGCTGAAAGAAATCCAGCCAGTAAGACTGCTAAAGCATGTGGTGAGAGAAACATTTTGTTTTGAATTCACTTTAGCTATTAGTTGTGTTTACTTTTATTTTCTTCAAAAAAAGAAGAACAGGAGTACTTGTGGCACCTTAGAGACTAACAAATTTATTAGAGCATAAGCTTTCGTGGACTACAGCCCACTTCTTTGGATGCATATAGAATGGAACATATAATGAGGAGATATATATACACACATACAGAGAGCATAAACAGGTGGGAGTTGTCTTACCAACTCTGAGAGGCCAATTAATTAAGAGAAAAAAAAAAAACTTTTGAAGTGATAATCGAGCTAGCCGAGTACAGACAGTGTGATAAGAAGTGTGAGAGTACTTACAAGGGGAGATAGAGTCAACGTTTGTAATGGCTCAGCCATTCCCAGTCCTTATTCAAACCGGAGTTGATTGTGTCTAGTTTGCATATCAATTCTAGCTCTGCAGTCTCTCTTTGGAGTCTGTTTTTGAAGTTTTTCTGTTGTAATATAGCCACCCGCAGGTCTGTCACTGAATGACCAGACAGGTTAAAGTGTTCTCCCACTGGTTTTTGAGTATTTTGATTCCTGATGTCAGATTTGTGTCCATTAATTCTTTTGCGTAGAGACTGTCCAGTTTGGCCAATGTACATGGCAGAGGGGCATTGCTGGCACATGATGGCATATATCACATTGGTAGATGTGCAGGTGAACGAGCCCCTGATGGTATGGCTGATGTGATTAGGTCCTATGATGATGTCACTTGAATAGATATGTGGACAGAGTTGGCATCGGGGTTTGTTACAAGGATAGGTTCCTGGGTTAGTGGTTTTGTTCAGTGATGTGTGGTTGCTGGTGAGTATTTGCTTTAGGTTGGGGGGTTGTCTGTAAGCGAGGACAGGTCTGTCTCCCAAGATCTGTGAGAGTAAAGGATCATCTTTCAGGATAGGTTGTAGATCTCTGATGATGCGCTGGAGAGGTTTTAGTTGGGGGCTGAAGGTGACAGCTAGTGGTGTTCTGTTATTTTCTTTGTTGGGCCTGTCTTGTAGGAGGTGACTTCTGGGTACTCGTCTGGCTCTGTCAATCTGTTTTTTCACTTCAGCAGGTGGGTATTGTAGTTTTAAGAATGCTTGATAGAGATCTTGTAGGTGCTTGTCTCTATCCGAGGGATTGGAGCAAATGCGGTTATATCTTAGAGCTTGGCTGTAGACAATGGATCGTGTGGTGTGTCCTGGATGGAAGCTGGAGGCATGTAGGTAAGTGTAGCGGTCAGTAGGTTTCCGGTATAGGGTGGTATTGATGTGACCATCGCTTATTAGCACAGTAGTGTCCAGGAAATGGACCGCTTGTGTGGATTGATCTAGGCTGAGGTTGATGGTGGGATGGAAATTATTAAAATCATTAAAACCATGATTTTAATAATTTCCATCCCACCATCAACCTCAGCCTAGATCAATCCACACAAGCGGTCCATTTCCTGGACACTACTGTGCTAATAAGCGATGGTCACATCAATACCACCCTATACCGGAAACCTACTGACCGCTACACTTACCTACATGCCTCCAGCTTCCATCCAGGACACACCACACGATCCATTGTCTACAGCCAAGCTCTAAGATATAACTGCATTTGCTCCAATCCCTCGGATAGAGACAAGCACCTACAAGATCTCTATCAAGCATTCTTAAAACTACAATACCCACCTGCTGAAGTGAAAAAACAGATTGACAGAGCCAGATGAGTACCCAGAAGTCACCTCCTACAAGACAGGCCCAACAAAGAAAATAACAGAACACCACTAGCTGTCACCTTCAGCCCCCAACTAAAACCTCTCCAGCGCATCATCAGAGATCTACAACCTATCCTGAAAGATGATCCTTTACTCTCACAGATCTTGGGAGACAGATCTGTCCTCGCTTACAGACAACCCCCCAACCTAAAGCAAATACTCACCAGCAACCACACATCACTGAACAAAACCACTAACCCAGGAACCTATCCTTGTAACAAACCCCGATGCCAACTCTGTCCACATATCTATTCAAGTGACATCATCATAGGACCTAATCACATCAGCCATACCATCAGGGGCTCGTTCACCTGCACATCTACCAATGTGATATATGCCATCATGTGCCAGCAATGCCCCTCTGCCATGTACATTGGCCAAACCGGACAGTCTCTACGCAAAAGAATTAATGGACACAAATCTGACATCAGGAATCAAAATACTCAAAAACCAGTGGGAGAACACTTTAACCTGTCTGGTCATTCAGTGACAGACCTGCGGGTGGCTATATTACAACAGAAAAACTTCAAAAACAGACTCCAAAGAGAGACTGCAGAGCTAGAATTGATATGCAAACTAGACACAATCAACTCCGGTTTGAATAAGGACTGGGAATGGCTGAGCCATTACAAACGTTGACTCTATCTCCCCTTGTAAGTACTCTCACACTTCTTATCACACTGTCTGTACTCGGCTAGCTTGATTATCACTTCAAAAGTTTTTTTTTTTCTCTTAATTAATTGGCCTCTCAGAGTTGGTAAGACAACTCCCACCTGTTTATGCTCTCTGTATGTGTGTATATATATCTCCTCATTATATGTTCCATTCTATATGCATCCGAAGAAGTGGGCTGTAGTCCACGAAAGCTTATGCTCTAATAAATTTGTTAGTCTCTAAGGTGCCACAAGTACTCCTGTTCTTCTTTTTGCGGATACAGACTAACACGGCTGTTACTCTGAAACTTTTATTTTCTTGTAACTAAATCTGACTTTATGCCTCATTACTTTTAATCACTTAAAATCTATCTTTCTGTATCTTATAATTGTGTTTTATTGTTTTATCTAAACCAGTATGTTTGGGAAACTATCTGAGATAACAGGATTTGTGCATATCATTTCCTATTAATAAAATTACAGACTTTATATGAGCTTGTGTTGTCCAGGAGAGAGCTGGGCAGTACAAGAGAGACACATTTCTAGGGCGAAGTCTGGGACTGGGAGGTTGCTGGTGTCCGCCTGCAATGTAACTCAGGAGTGGCTGGCTATTGCACTCATACAGTACAATTGGGAGTAATTTACATGCTAGAGAGGCTGTGTGTGAACAAGGCCAGGAGTGGTTGCTCTCACAGCAAAGCAGTGTAAAAGGCACCCCAGATTGGAGAATTGAGAGGACACAGCTGTTCAAGAGTCCAGTTTGTACCCTGGGTAACATCACATCTTTATCTCAGTTTCTGTTTCCCTGTGCGTACATGACATGACAGTACCATCCTCTTTGTTGTGTTTACTGGGTCTCCAGAGCCGGTAAGAGAGAGAAGCTCATGTATGTGAGACGCATCGTTAAGAGTGTGGTGGGGGGAGAGAAGCTGAACCAGGGAGGATGCAACAAGAAGGAGAAATACAGCACTTGGATCAGCCAGAGAGATTCCTCTTCCTCCTTTACACGGTTCCCAAAGCTGAGTTTATAGCCTCTGACCATGTTCCCTGTGTAAATTCTCTCAGTAGTGGGTATGGCACTTGCTCACGCTCTCTCTCTGACACCCCCCATTACATTATATATTATTATTAATCATGGCACTAAGTGGAGGATGCCACATAGTCTCCTCAAGCTGCAGTTTCTTTATACGGAGTTTGAGTCAGTGCCACTGGGCTTCTGTCTCCCAAGCAGTCAGACAGAGACCACAACTCTTTTCTTGGCTGCTTGTAACTGTTCTATTTACCTGAGTGAAAATAAAATGGTGGAAAAATAAAATAATATCCGATGCAGTCACTGAACAGACAGTAGGAGACTGGGGTCCCTATAGGGGACGTGATGGAGCTGGTTGTGATGGGTAAAGAAGCCCAGGATTGAATGGTCACCGAGCCTGAATATGCTGCTCATCTTCAGTTGATTAAGGCATCTGGGAGTGGGGGTAGAGAGGGGAAGGGAAACATCCTCTTCAAGGCTGTGCACTGAGTAGCCAGAGGAGTCCATCCCTGGCTAGTGACCTGATCAATTGCTGTCCTGACCACCACCAGGATGGGAGCCCGTCCTTGTGCCGTTCTTCTCACTGTCATCACAGGTCAAGGTGTCATTAGAGAAGTAGTAGCTGCTGGAGTGAAAAGGCTCCCGGCCCTGGGGCAGCATGTTCCAACCTGCCATGTGAGGAAGAGAGGAATGAATCACTGAAATTTAAAATGGAAAGGACTTTTTAGAGACATCCAACTCAGTCCCTGGGGCCAGCGCAGGATGGTTATATGCAGAACATCTTCATTTTACACATATCCCATATGATGGGCCTTCCTCTACTTCTTAGACTAACAGATGCCTTCAATCTTCAGTGACCTGAAACTCAAAAAAGAGTCAAACAGAAAGTGGAAACTAGGGCAAATTACAAAGGATGAATATAAACAAACACCACAAGCATGCAGGGACAAAATTAGAAAGGCCAAGGCACAAAACGAGATTAAACTAGCTACAGACATAAAGGGTACAAGAAAACATTCTAAAAAAAAAACATTAGAAGCAAGAGGAAGGCGAAGGACAGAGTAGGCCCATTACCCACTGAGGAGGGAAAGACAACAGAAAATACAGTAATGATCGAAGTGTTAAATGCCTTTTTTGTTTCAGTTTTTGCCAAAAAGGTCAGCAATGATCTGACTACTAACATAGCAAACATCAGTGTAAATGGGATAGGGTATGAGGCTAAACTAGGGACAGAACAAGTTAAAAATTACTAGACAAGTTAGATGTCTTCAAGTCAGAGGGCCTGATGAAATACATCCTAGAATATTTAAAGACTTGGCTGAAGAGATCTCTGAGCCATTAGTGATTATCTTTGAGAACTTTTGCAGTATTGGGGGGACCCCAGAGGACTGGAAAATGGCAAATACAGGGCATCTATAAAAAGGGGAAAAAGGACAACCCAGGGAATTATAGACCCGTCATCTTAACTTCAGTTCCTGAAAAGATAATGGAACAAATAATCAATTTGTAAGCACCTAGAACAGTGGTTCCCAAACTTGTTCCGCCGCTTGTGCAGGGAAAGCCCTTGGCAGGCCAGGCAGGTTTGTTAACCTACCACGACCACAGGTTTGGCTGATCGCGGCTCCCACTGGCCGTGGTTCGCCGCTCCAGGCCAATGGGGGCTGCAGGAAGGGTGGCCAGCATGTCCCTCGGCCCACGCTGCTTCCAGCAGCTCCCATTGGCCTGGAGCAGTGAACCGTGGCCACTGGGAGCCATGATCGGCCGAACATGCGGCAGGTAAACAAACTTGCCCAGCCCACCAGGGGCTTTCCTTGCACAAGCGGTGGAACAAGTTTAGGAACCACTGACCTAGAAGATAAGGTGATTAAAATAAAAAAAAAAAGAGTCAGCATGGATTTGTCCAGAACAAAACATGTCAAACCAGCCTAATATCCTTCTTTGACAGGGTAACAAGCCTTTTGGATAGTGGACAAGCAGTAGATGTGAGACCGTATCAAAAGCCTTCTTAAAGTTGAGATATATCACAGGACTTTCTCATAAACAAACTAGAGAAATACAGCCATGACGAACCTACTATAAGATGTATGCATAACTGGTTGCAAAACCATAATCAAACAGTAATCATTGGTTCATGGTCAAGCTATAAAGGCATATAAAGTGGGGTCCCACAGGGTTCTGTCCTAGGTCTGGTTCTATTCAATATCTTCATCAGTGATTTGGATAATGGCATAGAGAGTACACTTACAGAGTTTGCAGATGATACCAAGCTGGGAGGAGCAAATGCTTTGGGGGAGAGAATTAAAATTCAAAATGATCTTGATAAACTGAAGAAATGGTCTGTAATAAATAAGATGAAATTCAATAGGAGAAATGCACTAAACGTACTACACTCAGGAAGGAATAAACAGTTGCACACACGCACACACACACACAAAATGAGAAATGATTGCCTAGGAAAGAGTACTGCATAAAAGGTTCTGGGGGTTATAGTGGATCTCAAGCTAAATATAAGTCAACCATATAAGACTGAGGCAAAAAAAGTGAACATCCTTCTGCAATGTTTTAGCAGAAGAGTTGTAAGCAAGACATGAGGAGTAATTCTTCCACTCTACTCTGCACTGATAAGACCTCAGCTGGGATATTGTGTCCAGTTCTGGGCACCCCACTTTGAGAAAGATGTGGACAAATTGGACAAAGTCCAGAGGAGAGCCGCAAAAATGATTAAAGGTCTAGAACAGGGGTTCTCAAACTGGGGTTCGTGACCCTTCAGGGGTTTGCAAGGTTCTTACGTGGGGGTCATGAGCTGTCAGCCTCCACCCCCAAACCTCACTTTGCCTCCAGCATTTATAATAGTGTTTAATATAAAAAAGTGTGTTTTTAATTTATAAAGGGGGTCGCACTCAGAGGCTTGCTAGGTGAAAGGGCTTGCCAATACAAAAGTTTGAGAACCACTAGAAAACATGACTTATGAGGAAAGATTGAAATAATTAGGTTTGTTTAGTCTGGAGAGAAGACTGAGGGAAGACATGATAGTCTTCAGTACTGTCTGTGAAAGGTTGTTATAAAGTGGAGGGTGATAAATTGTCCCCCTTACCCATTGAGGACAGGACAAGAAGTACTGGGCTTAAATTGCAGCAAGAGATTTAGGTTAGACATTAGGAAAAGCTTCCTAACTGTTAGGGTAGTTAAGCACTGGAACAAATTGCCTAGGCTAGGGGGTTGTGGAATCTCTGTCATTGGAGGTTTTAAAGATTAGGGCAGACAAATACCTGTCAGGTATGATCTAGATAATACTTAGTCCTGCTTTAGTGCAGGGGAGTGAACTAGATGACCTCTCAAGTTCCCTTCAAGTCCTACATTTCTATGATGAATCAGATAATGATTCATGACCTCCAGACTGTTTTTCCCCCTACTACTTCTTCCTCTTTAAACTAAAATTTTCCCCCTAAAACTTTTCCCAATCAGTTCCTTCCCCCCTTTGGTGCTTTCTCCCTTTGTAGATGGTTAATGCACAATAACCAATCCTGTGCTCAGCTACACCCCTCCTACTTCTGTGCTTGCTCCAGCAGTCTCTCCCTTAGTGTCTCCTCGTCCACTTTCTCCCCTTCTATCCATTTAATTCATGGATCCATCACCAGTCTCCTTCTCTTCTCAATCTACACCCTCACCCATAGATGACCTCATGAACTCAAATGGCTTCATATGTTGTCTTTGCTACGTTGATTCAAAAAAAAATATACCGTCCATTCAATCCCACCTCTCTCCATTTGACCCAGAGCTCCCTCAGTGAAACCCTCTTCTGTTCCCTTCTATATCATTGACAACTATTTCACCATCCTCTCAGCCACTTAGGCTTGCAACCTTTGTGTCATATTTGATCCCGTCTCTCTCCTTTATCCTCACATCCAGGTGGCTGCTCAATACTGCCAGTCCTTTCCTCCCTCTCTCGCCATCCCTACTGCCAATTCCTCAGGCCATGCCTTGGCCATCTCTCTCTAATCTTGACTGCTGCATCTACCCCTCTGTAACGTCTCCAGGTTTCACATTATGCCCTCAAGTCCATCCAGTTTGCTGCTGCCATTTCATCTTCCTATCCCTCCCCACTTGAGTCTCTTCACTGGCTTTTGTTCTTCTATGTCAGATTCAGAACACTCACCCCACCTTCAAGGCCCTTCACAGCTTTGAAGCATCTCCATCTCATCTATAGTTGCCTCCTACTCCTGTGTTCATCCACTTCAGCTCACTCTTCTGTCCTTCCACAAGTAACTCTGCACCTTTTCTCACTATGCCCTCAATACCTGGAATATCCTCCTTGACCATGTGCTCCTGCCTCAAATCACTCCTCAAAACTCATTCCTTTCAGTCAGTCTTCCACCCTTGCCCTTTCTCCTGTCTATAATTTGTGATATTATGGTGGAGCAGTAATGAAGCCATAGTTGAGGTTGCATCAGAAATTTGTGTTTAATGGGAAAAGAATGGGAATAGCTGATAAATATTTTACTACACAAAAAACAGAGTGTAGCAGGGCTTTTAATTTTCTATCTAAATGGAATTTGTAAGAGTAACTGTATTTAACAATGAGTGTTTTGTTATTGGAGCCCTAGTGTCTCACTTTTGCAAGAGTACACATGAAAGAATCTATAATAAACTTCCCATAGAGATACCCTTCCCATGTATATCTATATGTAGTGAGTCGGTGTGGCTCCCCTCCTGCCCAGAAGAGGGAGCCCACGTGCAGGCACCAGAGTGGGTGGAACCACTGCTGCCTGTCCCCACCCCCTGGAAGTCAAGGGGCGGGACAGGAAGTATAAAGGCCGGCCACCAGAGCTCAGTCGGCGGCCAGCCACCACAGGAGCAGACGTGCGGCCGGGAGCTCCCGACCCGGAGACCTCCGAGGCCCGAGGCCCGGGCCCTAACTGGCCTGAGCTACCCCGGGCACGCTACGAGGAGGAGCCGCCGGAGCCCGTCCGCTCCCGTCGCTGGGAGGATCCCGGGGAGCCCCCCCCCACTAACGCCGAGGGCGAGACTGCACCAGAACCCCTCCGCCCCTGCTGCTACCCGGAGGAGCCACCCGAGTGCCGTTGGCCGGATTTCCCGGCAGAACTACCGGACCTGCCACCAAGCCCTGGCCGCGAGGAGCCCATGCAGATGGACTGGCCTGAGCCCGGTGTGACGAACGAGGTAGGCTCTGAGGGGGATCTCGGAAGTAGCCCGGGGATAGCCGACCCCGGTCCGGCTGCAAACGAGTGTGAGCCAATGTCAGTGTGTTGTGGTCTGGATACCCCACTGACCAGCAGCGGCAGTAACCGCTGTTAGGGCCCCGGGCTGGAACGCAGTGGAGTGGGTGGGCCTGCGTTCCCCCTGCCACCCCCACTCACGGGTGGCAGGCTTCCCCCTCACCCAACGCTCGGCTACAGAAGCCTAGGCGTGCCTTACCTGAACTGTTTATCCACTCAGCCCCTGCAACTAAGGGCCTGAGCTTGAACTGTGTTTGCCCCGCCCTGATCCAGGGCCTGGGTTCTTTAACTGTTTGCCCGCCCAGCCCCCGCACCTACGGGCCTGGGCTAGAACGGTGTGGGCCCCGCCCTGATCTAGGGTCTGGGCTCCCTAGCTAGCTGTCGGTTTTGCTCCGTCCCTGCACCGGAGGGCCGGAGCTGCTGAAATAACTGTCTGTCTACCCCAACTGTAGTGAGTCGGTGTGGCTCCCCTCCCGCCGGAAGGGTCGAGCCCTGACAAGGACCTATTACACTATAGTTTACACAAATACCACATATTTTTCCATTTGGGAATTTCAGAGAAAAATACTTTGTTTCATAACTGATGTGAGCTGTGCCAATTTGGAAGCTCTGCAGTGAAGATATGACAGATAGATAGACATATCTATCTATCTATCTATCTATACATGGAAGCAAATTCATCATATTCCAATAACACTGTCGAGTCTAATGTGAACATTGACTTCAGCATTGCTAATCTGGAAGTGCCACATTAATTAATGAGGACATTCTTTAACACATATTGCCCCATGTCTTTTGTGTGATACACATTTGCCAAGTTGCAGTGACTGCATTTAATTGAATGTCAACATTTCTCCATAGCTGAACACTTACTCAAGAACACAGTGGCTGCAGTATGTTGGCATTGTTCTTTGTAAGGCAATGTATTTACTTTTTATTTTTGATGTCCGGTTTACACGATTGCTTTTAAAAGTAGGGAAATTCACACAGAAAAATCTTTGTTAATTATGATTGCACTGTTGTACTTTAATAACATTTTCTTTTAAACTGTTCAGGTCAACAACCATTCTTGTTTCTCTGTTTCTGACAAACAGAAAACTTTACAACTCTTACCAATTCCTATCCTCCTTCCACAGCACATGGTTCACACAATGGCTTCATAGACTACCATTCAGCCTTAACTCTAACATGCATTTAAGAAAGATGCATATATTAACTGTGCTTTTAACATATGCCTTTGCACTGAGATTTTCTTTGATGAAAAGAGAATATTTAACCAGTGTGTCCTTCTTGTACAAACGATCATACACCCTGAACTCTGACATACATACATGGGGGAGTTTTTTCCCTTACAGTTCTCTGTTCGGATTCAGTAGGTATCTTACTAGGATAAATTGAACTTTGGGAAAAAAAAGTCTCCTTAAAACAGTAACTCTTGAAATATTTTTTCCACATTTCTTTAGATATAATCTGACTTGCTCTAATGCCCAAAATATAACTATGTTGTATAAAATCTATTTTGGAGATTCATCAAATGTAATGTTTTGATGACTACACTTGGCAACAAGGTATGTGAGCAATTTACATATTGATACAAGACATAGCTTTGTTTAGTGACAGTTAAGGCTGCATCAAGATGCACCCCACCCATTACATTAGAACCTCAAAAGCATGGAAACAACAAGTTAACGGCAAGGTTTCCTGCATTTCTTTCCTCTTTCATGTTGTCTAGACCATACTCCAATACTCCGTAAGGCTTTTGCTTCCATTGCAAACCAATACTGAAAAGCAATACGTGCTCCAGCTTCATCAAACTTGCATCCAACACAAAACCTTAACGGTGATCACAGCAACATTAAGGCAGAATAACTTCCCAAACGCATGGAACCGCACCCTGCTGTGCTCTTCTAACTGCCCTGGTATCTGGCTGCGCGTAATCAGTGGCCAGGCGATTTGCCTCAACTTCCCACCCCGCCATAAATGTCTCCACCTTACTCTCACAGATATTGTGGAGCGCACAGCAAGCAGCAATAACAATGGGGATATTCTTTTCGCTGAGGTCTGAGCGAGTCAGTAAGCTGCGCCAATGCGCTTTTAAACGTCCAAATGCACATTCCACCACCATTCAGCACTTGCTCAGCCTGTATTTGAACAGGTCCTGACTACTGTCCAGGCTGCCTGTGTACCGCTTCATGAGCCATGGCATTAAGGGGTAGGCTGGGTCCCCAAGGATCATGATAGGCATTTCAACATCCCCAACAGTTATTTTCTGGTCCGGGAAGAAAGTCCCTTCCTCCAGCTTTCGAAACAGAGCAGAGTGCCTGAAGACGTGAGCATCATGTACCTTTCCTGGCCATCCCACGTTGTGTTGGTGAAAAGTCCCTTGTGATCCACCAGGGCTTGCAGCAGCATTGAAAAGTACCCCTTGCGGTTTATGTACTCGGTGGCTTGGTGCTCCGGTGACAAGATAGGGATATGGGTTCCGTCTATGGCCCCTCCACAGTTTGGGAATCCCATTGCAGCAAAGCCATCCACTATGGCCTGCACCTTTCCCAGGGTCACTACCTTTGATATCACCAGGTCTTTCATTGCCCTGGCAACTTGGATCACAGCAGCCCCCACAGTAGATTTGCCCACTCCAAATTGATTCCCGACTGACCGGTAGCTGTCTGGCGTTGCAAGCTTCCACAGGGCTATTGCCACTTGCTTCTCAACTGTGAGGGCTGCTCTCATCCTGGTATTCTGGCGCTTCAGGGCAGGGGAAACTAAGTCACAAAGTTCCATGAAAGTGCCCTTACACATGCAAAAGTTTTGCAGCCACTGGGAATCGTCCCACGCCTGCAGCACGATGAGGTCCCACCAGTCTGTGCTTGTTTCCCGGGCCCAGAATCGGCGTTCCACGGCATGAACCTGCCCCAGTAACACCATGATTTCTACATTGCTGGGGCCTGTACCTTGTGAGAGGTCTATGTCCATGTCAATTTCCTCAAAAAGAAGAACAGGAGTTCTTCTTTTTGCGGATACAGACTAACACGGCTGTTACTCTGAAACTTGTCAATTTCCTCATCACTCTCGTCACCGTGCTGCAATCGCCTCCTCGGCTGGTCCTGGTTTTGCTTTGGCATGTCCTGGCTCTGCATATACTCCAGGACAATGTGCGTGGTGTTCATAGTGCTCATAATTGCTGCGGTGATCTGAGCGGGCTCCATGATCCTAGTGCTAGCTATGGTGTCTGGTCTGAAAAAAGACGCGAAACTAGTATCTGACGGACCGGGGGAGGGAGGGAGGGAAGGGCGAGTGACAACATGGCGTACAGGTACAGGGAATTAAAATCAACAAAGGTGGCTGTGCATCAGGGAGAAACACAAACAACTGTCACACAGAATGGCCCCCCCAAAGATTGAACTCAAAATCCTCGGTTTAGCAGGCCATTGATTTCACGGAGGGAGGGGTAAGCAAATGAATACAGAACAAATCTATTTTTTAGATCTTAAGCTGGCAGATGATGGTGCAGCATGACTGATAGCCCCCGGCATCTTCTGGGTGCTTGACAGAAAATACTGGGTGCTTGGCAGAAGATAGTATACTACGATTGATAGCCATCATCATCAAGACAGTTCGCTAGGACTGAGCATGTCTGCCCAGGTGCCCATGATTGACAGCCACTGCAATACGACGACAATGGATACCAATCATAATATACCATCTTCTACCAAAAGGCAAAGGGCTGCTGCTGTGTAGCAATGCAGCCCCATGTCTGCCAGCACCCAGATCGCCCTCGGCATCTTCTGGGTGCTTAGCAGAAAATACTGGGCGCTTGGCAGAAAATGGCATACTACGACTGATAGCCATCATCATCATTGTGAAGGCAGCAGAATATGACTGGGAGGATGGGGGACTGGGGGACATACGGAGTTCCAGCCACTGCTGTACGATGACGACGGTTACCAGTCGTAATACACCATCTACTGCCAAAAGGCCAGGGGCTGGTGCAATGCAGCCCTACGGCTGCAGCACCCAGATTGCCGATGAAGGCTACCAGTCATGCTGCACCGTCTACTGCCAAAAGGCAGTTAACTGCTGCTGCTGTGTAGCAATGCAGTACCACGTCTGCCGGCACCCAGATGACATATGATGACGGTGAGCTGAGCTGAGCGGGCTCCATGCTTGCCGTGGTATGTTGTCTGCACAGGTAACCCAGGTAAAAAGGCGTGAATCTATTGTCTGCCGTTGCTCTGACGGAGGGGGAGAGGCCTGACCACATGTACCCAGAACCCCCCGCGACACTGCAGCATTCAGGCATTGGGATCTCAACCCAGAATTCCAATGGGCGGCGGAGACGGCGGGAACTGTGGGATAGCTACCCATAGTGCACTGCTCCGGAAGTCGACGCTAGCCTCGGTACTGTGGACGCGGTCCGCTGACTAGAGCACTTAGAGCATTTTATGTGGGGACACACACAATCGGCTGTATACAGCCGATTTCTATATGGGTACATCTACACTACAGGGGGGAGTCTATTTAAGATACGCAAATTCAGCTACGTGAATAGCGTAGCTGAATTCAACGTATCGCAGCCGACTTACCCCGCTGTGAGGACGGCGGCAAAATCGACTTCTGCGGCTTTCTGTCGACGGCGCTTACTCCCACCTCCGCTGGTGGAGTAAGAGCGTCGATTCGGGGATCGATTGTCGCATCCCAACGGGACGCGATAAATCGATCCCCGAGAGGTCGATTTCTACCTGCTGATTCAGGCGGGTAGTGTAGACCTAGCCTAAAACTGGCTTCTATAAATTTGACCTAATTTCATAGTGTAGACATACCCTTTGTTAAGCTAAATAGGTTGAGCTCCTTGAGTCTATCACCATAAGGCATGTTTTCCAATTCTTTAATCATTCTCATTGCTCTTCTCTGAATCCCTTCAATTTATCAACATCTTTGTTGACACTGGAACTGGACACAGTATTTCAGCAGCCGTCTCACCAGGGCTAAATATGGAGGTAAAATAACCTCTACTCCTATTTGAGAGTCTACTGTTTATGCACCCCAGGATTGCATTAGGTCTTTTGGCCATAGCACCGTACTGAGACCACATGTTAAAATCTTTCAGAATCACTGCATCCCAGGATAGAATCCTCCATTCTTTGTTCCTAGATGTATCCATGTACGTTTAGCCTATTGAAGCACATTATTTGCTTGTGCCCAGTTTACCAAGCAATCCAGATTGCTCTGAATCAGTGATCTATCCTCATCATTATTTACCACTCCCCCAATTTGTGTGTCATCTGCAAACTTTATCAGTTTTTTGTTTGATTTTATGTTTTCTTCCAGATCATTAATAAAAATGATAGATGGCATAGAGCCAAGAACTGATCCTGCAAGATCCCACTGGAAAAAACACCCATTCAATGTAAGGGGGACTCATCAATTACTTTGAGACCTATCAGCCAGTTTTTAATCCATTTAATATGTGCCATATTAATTTTATATTCAAGTTTATTAATCAAAATGTCATGCAGTACCAAGTCAAATGCCTCCCAAAATTTATGAATATTACCTTTATCACCCAAACTTGTAATCTCACAAAAAGTAATATCTAGTTTGACAGGATCTATTTTCCATAAACTCATGTTGCTTGGCATTAATTTTATAACCCACCTTTCACAGGCACTGACTCCGTGGGTGCTCTGGAGCTGGAGCACCCATGGGAAAACAATATTGGGTGTTCAGCAGCCACCAGCGGCCCCGCCGATCAGCTCCTCCTCCTCCCTCTGAGCACCTCCCACCCACTGCAGATCAGCTGTTCAGCAGCATGCAGGAGGTGATGGGGGGGAGGGCGGGAAGAGGGGGGTGGGGTCTTGGGGAAAGGGGTGTAGTGGGGGGGCTTACTGCAGAGTGGAGAATTGAGCTCCCCCAGGAAAATTAGGAAGTCAGTGCCTATGCCACCTTTAGTTCTGTATTAATCAATTCCTCTATCAGCTGCTCCATTATCTTGCCTGGAATTGAAATCCAACTGACAGGCATATAATTAGACAGGTCATCCCATTTACACTTTTAAAATATTGGCACAACAACATTAGCTTTCTTCCAGTCTTCTGAAACTTCCCTGGCGTTTCACTGACTTAGTGAAAGTCATCATTAACGGTCCAGCAAGTTTCTCTGCCAACTCTTCTAAGACTCTCGGATGCAAGTTACCTGGATCTGCTGATTTTAAAATGTCCAATTTTAGTAGCTGCTGTTTAACATCCACGAGAGATCTTAGTGGAATGGAAAGAGTGTTATCATATATGACTGCGTCATCTGTTTTTCCCTCATACTGCAGCACAGAAGTGTTTATTGAACACTTCTGTCTGGTCTGCATTATTTTGATAACTTTACCATTTCCATCTAGTAAAACATACAATACCATTATTAGGATTCTTTTTGCTCCAAATATATTTAAACTGCTTATAGTCCTTAACTCTGCTGGCCATAGATTTCTCCTTGTGTCCCTTTGCTTCTGTTATCAATTTTCTATAATTCCTAGTGTTAGAAGTGTTAGTGATTGAGGCCTATATATTTGCCTGAGAGAGAATTTTGGGTTTTGTTTGCCCATCTGATTTTTTGAGATGTATATCCTTACTAATATGTGTGAACAAAGATACTGTGTGTTGCTTCTGCCCAGCCAGATGTGTTTGTTAGTACAATGAGAAAGATAAAGGATAGAGCAAAAGTGTTACTGGGTATGGTGGGAGTATTATATATGAGCGCACACTTGAAGACTGCCTCGACTCCTATCTCAAGGCAAGGTCAAGCAACCAGTCAGGAGGGGCAAGAGGGATGGGAGGGGAAGGTATAAGCAACACTCAGGCCAAAGAAATGACTGTCACTGGCCGAAACACAGCCTCACTCCTTACCCCTCCCCATGGAATACAAAAATAGTGGAATGAAGCTGCCAGCTGCACAACCCCCCAAAATGGAACATGACCATAAATTGTAAGAGGTGGAACCAAAGGTGTGCACTATAGGTATATTT
This sequence comes from Malaclemys terrapin pileata, assembly GCF_027887155.1. Taxonomy (NCBI): domain Eukaryota; kingdom Metazoa; phylum Chordata; order Testudines; family Emydidae; genus Malaclemys; species Malaclemys terrapin. The sequence goes on from NC_071505.1 coordinate 134,880,717, forward strand.
ATGCCTGCTAAGGGGGATGGGCATGGACAGGACACTGGGAAACAAGGCTCTGTGGCGTCAGAGCTATGGATATGCTTGCTTGAAACTAACCCCAATAAACATGGAGGGGGGAAGGGATAGCTCAGTGGTTTGAGCATTGGCCTGCTAAACCCAGAGTTGTGAGCTCAATCCTCAAGGGGATCTGGGGCAAAAAAAAAATAGTTGGGGATTGGTCCTGCTTTGAGGAGGTGGTTGGACTAGATGACCTCCTGAGGTCCCTTCCAACCCTGATATTCTGTTCTATGAACATTGCATTGCCTGCACTTTAGACTTCCCATCTTCTGCTTTCTGTCTGCATGACAAGAACCAGGGAGGAAGGTAGGGGGCTTTCCCTTCAACACCTAGTTTCTGACATATATTCATTACTTCCACTTTCATTTGTTTTATATTTTTTATAGCTGCCTTCACTTCCCCTCTGAACCAGGTCAGTATTTTAATCAATATGACTTTCTTCCTCTAGTTTAATAATGTGGCTTTTTAGGCATCTAGTAAAATGTTCTTAAACAATTTTCAGTCACATTTTCCTGATTAAGTTCTTCCTCTCAGCACATTTGGCTCATAATTGCTTTGTGAAATTGGTTCTTTTAGCATCGTATATATGTATTACTGGTTTGGACTTAATTCTGTTTGCATATTATGAATCTGATCAAGTCATGATCATTTGTATCTAAATTACCATTAATCTTTAGTTCTGTGATCAATTCTTTATCAGCCAAGAAAAAAAAATCTAATATAGAATTCCCTCATGTTGGATGCAAAACTGTTTGAGTGAGGAAATTGTCATCTAATATTTAGATATTCCAAGACTGTTAGTCTTGGCAGCGTGAGACCTCCAGCATGTCACTCAAGTTGAAGTCCAGTGATCATGCAGCTTTCCCCCGCCCCCTCCAAGAGATCTGCTTAAGGAGATGGTTACAGGATGACCTGCATGCCTCACCAGCTGGGAGCAGTTAACCACTCAGACTTCAAATAGCAGAGCTGATCATTACTGTCTTTAACAAGGCACCAGCAAACAAAACTAAATGTTTAGCTATTCCCCAAATCAAAACCTTTAATTTTCCCAATGGAAAATTCTCCCCAAATAGACTATCCTTACTATCAGAGAGAACAGCACCCCCTACTGAGCCTCCAGCACCTCTCCCTCCAGCTCTCACTGCGTTACTTGCCTATTTACCCATCCATGTAAGGCAGGGCTCAACTGGCTGGCTTGTGAGATCTCACTTGGTTACCAGCCCCACCTAAGGTGAGGATCTCTTCAGGCTACACAGGAGTTTAAATCAGAGTCCAGGTCCCAAAAAGAAAGGTAATTACATGTGGTGGGGAGTCATATCTGCCAACTTTCCCTGCCTGACCTTCTGAGACATAAGTTCTTTCCTCAGAAGGTCTGTCTGGCCTCCCCTCCATTTTCCCAGCCAGCTTCAAACTGAAAACTCTCCAGCCCCTCCTCTGCCTTTGTCCCTTTCCCGAGCCAGGAGGGACCTGATCTTTGTTCTTCAACACCTTCAGTTGGCACCTTTGCAGGGGAGGGGCCCAGGCCATTAGTTGCCAGGACACAGAGTGTCGGCCATTCTCTGTGCAGATTGTATCACAGGGGCCCTCTTGGGCTCTGCAACAATCACCCCCCCTGTTCCTCCCACCTAGATACCTTAGAAATGCAAAGGTGAAACTGAGGCACCCACAGTATTCAGAGAAAACATTAAGAACATTCCCACTTCTTCACACTCCCCTGCTTTGCTTTGGCTTTTCTCTTCTCTCTCCCCTGCCAATTTCCTTCCCATCTCACCCCTAGTTCTTTTCTCTCTCCTTCCCTTCTCTCTCTGCCCCTCTATCTCATCCTCTCTCTCCTTGGATCACCCATTTCTGTAAGGCCCTTCTATTGATCTGACTTATCCATCAATCCTTGGCCATTCCCTTTTCCAGCCGTCATTACCACCATCCATCCCCCAGCACAGCAGAGATAAATTCCTCCTTGTCACCTGCAGTTCCAGGGCCTCTCCCAGATCTCGCTCTCCCTCTCAGTGACTTCGGGTTTCACATGTTGTCACGAGCACAGGGATGCCAAGCTGAGGAATTAGGTGTATTTGGAGGTGGCCAGACACAAACAAGAAGCATATACATTCTCTGCTGGGACTGGCAAGTAGCACTGGAGTTTGAGGAACCCACTGAGTGGGCACAAGGGGAAGCTGAGGTTTTGCTGCCTCTTGCATTACTTCTTATCACAGGGGGGAAATATTGAGAGGGAAACATGAAGCGAAACTAAAATGAGCCAAAAATAAACCTCAAAGGTAGAGAGAAGGATTTAGTGGAGTGTAGCTAGTGCACTGTAAAGTCACACTGTAGCTTGGTGCACACTAACTTCCCCTTGCGGACAAGGACTAAATGTGTCTGGGCTGCTGGAGGTGCCTGGAGTGTATTGAAGAATGACTATTAAACACCTGATGGTGGGACCTCAGAGGGTGCTGAACCAACAGTCTCCTCCTGCTGGCCATGAATCTCTATGTGGAGCCCCAAACTGGAATACAAGAGGGACCACAGGGCAGGACTGAGGGGCATTGGCAGAGCTGGGGTCCAGGCCATGGGAGGACAAGTGAGAGCCGTGCTGCCCAATACAAATGAGGGAGACTGGGTGAGATTTCATCCCAGCACATTGGGGAACTCGAACTTTGAAGAAGATCAAGCTTGGTGCCCAGGAATCAAGGTTCTGGGTCCTAAGATGTGACTTTATTAAGATACTGTAAATACATAAATAGATATAGCCGCAAAGTGTCCATACATGAAAGGTAACTTCACAGTATTAAGAGAAGGAGAGAACCATCTATACAGCATCATACATACATCCTCTAAATCCATAAACAGGATTGACACCTCTTCAAGTAAGTGGTGGAAACCTCATTGCTCAAGCCATTCAAAGTAGGGTGAGATAAGGAAGTGGAGAATGTGCTGCAGGGAATGACCCTGCCCTGGCTCCCAGACCAGAGTGAGCTAGAAGATCTTTTCAATGCCTAGGAGGTACAATCTTCCCTCTTTCTGTGCCTCAGCACAGCAGGGTATTAGTGGCTCTAACACAATCTTTGGTTTGGTTTGTTCTAATAAGAATATATTTAAACTGTTGACAAGAATCAGTGACCATAAATCTTACAGTTTGGTGTTTTTAAAAGAGGTTTTCCAGCCCTTCTGCTCACACAGCAATTATAAATATTTATCACAGACAATAATGAATAATAATAGCTATTCACTGTACTGCTTAGGCCTGGTCTACCCTGCAAGTACAGCCAGATTAGAGGGCCCAGATAGGGTGACCAGACAGCAAGTGTGAAAAGTGAGGACAGGGGGTGGGGAGGTAATAGACACCTATATAAGACAAAGCCCCAAATATCAGGACTGTCCCTATAAAATCAGGACATCTGGTCACCCTAGGCCTAGATAAAACAGGAATGTCTCCCAACAGAGTGTCAGCAGGGCTCAATCTTGTTGATTTCAATTGTGGGCTTGTTTCCATGAGAAACAGCACAATTTAATTAAATGAGTTTAGATGCTTGTAGGCATATATGCATGTATGGCCACCCCTCATTGTCAATCTCCCAGGGAGGCCATGCCTCTTTGCTGTCACACACCTAGAACAGCAGTCTGTAGAAGGGGGAAGTTCGCTGTCTCTAGGGCTCAAATCCTTAGACAGGAGAGAGTAGTGAATAGTCTATAAGCCCAGACCCTGAGGCGGGGCAGGGAACCAAGCAGTTTGGAGGTTCAGACCTCAGGCCAGGTAGAGCAGTGAATAGTCTAGGAAGGACAGGGCACCAAACAGTCAAGGGGCTCAGGCCTGGTGGAGCACCAATAGTCTAGGGCCTCAGGAGGGTTTCTCTGACCCATGCAGTGGGCCAGAGCATCAGACAGTCTATTGCCTGATGTACTGGCTCAGGCACACAGCAGACAAACACAGGCCTCTTGGCCTTTGGTGGGGTGGCAGGGGGACCCAGGCCCACCCAATTCCACCAGGCCCCAACAGTGGCAGAGTGTCCACTACTGGGTCAACAGGGATCCAGCCACAGCACACTGAGCTTGGATCAGGCAGCAACATGCCAGACTGGAGTCAGCTTTTCCCAGGTTACTTCCTCCCCTCCAGGTGTTCCTTAGTCCCAGGGTCAATCTCCATCTCCCCAGGATACACTGCCAGTGGCAATCCCAGCAGCTCCTCAGGTTGGCTGCATCTGGCAGCTCAGAAGAGTCCTCAGGACAGCAGATATCTGCTCCTCCACCCAACAGCAGGGTGGAAGCATCTGTCTCCCTCAGCAGCTCCAGACCAACTGAGTAACAAGGCCTGCCTTTTATACTTCCTGTTCCTGTGTCACCCCTCTGCTTCTGGTCCGGGGGGTTTGGCCGTCCCTTGCTGTCAATCTCCGAGGAAGGCTATGCCTCTTTGCTACAACGCTGACTGGGTTAAATTGGTGCAACCCCCTCCCTGTGAACACTCTTATTTCTGTATAAAGGAGCCCTACAGTAATTTAGGTTAGGTGATTTCTCACTGACTTGGTATAAAGCATCAGTCCTAAACCATGATAAAAGCCTCCACACAGGGGGGTTGCGCCAATGGAACTAAACTGTTTGTAAACCTATGTAGTTCAGTCAGTCCAATTCCATGTGTAGACAAGCCCTTGTCCCTGAGTGACGTTAAAGCATTGGACCATTCAAGGGTTTTAGCATTGCACAGGGACACAGACAAAGCCCCATTTCTGTTAAAAGGGGGAGCTGAGTTGTAGCAGAGTCAAGGGGAAAGAAGATCAGACCTAGTTATTTTTGCAGCATGGATAGGACCTTATTCCTGGTAAGTTGCTACCTGGACCAGGACTGGCAGGGTTAATATGAACAGGAAACCCCCTTTCAACATGTCTCAGGGCAAACCCACTGGTCCTGCCTTTCCCAGCCTGCCTCCTCCACCAGTCTCCTGGGAGCTTCAATGACATCACAGGCAGAGCTCACTGCACTTTGGCTTGTTCCACATTAGATATTTTCAGCAGTTTTCAGATTTTTCCAAAATTGATCTAGTAAATGAGTTTGGGTCCCACATCATCCTCCACCACCTACGCCCAATGTCATGATAGCCCAGGGCTGATCCAAACCCTCCTGCCAGATCTCTCTGTGAGCTGACCCAAGCAAGAGATGTGCTGACTCTCCAGCTTCATATCCAGGATGGGGTTTCTTCAAAATATAAGTGCTGCAGTTTCACAAATTCGATTATATAGTTTGAAACATGCGATGTCATTCCAATTCCTGTTTCCATGTTTGGTTTGTTTTCCCTCCACATGCATGACAGCACAGTACTCACTGGGATCATTATTGGGTTCCCCAGGTCTCCAGAACCTGTAAAATAGAGAAGCTCACGTGCTAGAGATGCATCACTATAAATGTCGCAGGGGAAAGGGTTATAGCTGATGATGATGAGGGAGAAGGAGAATTGCAACACTTGAATCAGGCACAAACACTGCTCTTCTTCCAGCACACTGTTCCCAAAAATTCATTCATAGCTTCTATCCCTTTGTAAATCATCTCTCTATTGCAACAGAAATAGTTAGTTCCAGTTGTGGGTAAGCCGCTCTCTCTCTTTCTCGCTCTCTCTCTCTCCCCCAACACAAACACACACACACACATTACATTGTGTATTAATCCTGGAACTAGGGCCTGGTCTACACTACGGGTTTAGGTCGACTTTAGCAGCGTTAAACCGAATTAAGCCTGGACACGTCCACACAACGAGGCCCTTTCTTTCGAATTAAAGGGCCCTTTAAACCGGTTTCTTTACACCACCTCCGACGAGGGGATTAGCGATAAAACCGGCCTTTGCGGGTCGGAATTGGGGTAGTGTGGACGGAATTCGATGTTATTGGCCTCCGGGAGCTATCCCACAGTGCTTCATTGTGACCGCTCTGGACAGCGCTCTCAACTCAGATGCACTGACCAGGTAGACAGGAAAAGACCCGCGAAGGTTTGAATTTCATTTCCTGTTTGCCCAGCGTGGAGAGCACAGGTGACCACGCAGAGCTCATCAGCACAGGTAACCGTCATGGAGTCCTCCCAGGATCGCAAAAGAGCTCCAGCATGGACCGAACGGGAGGTACGAGATCTGCTCGCCATATGGGGAGATGAAGCAGTGATAGCTGAACTCCGTAGCAGTAAAAGAAATGGAAAAGTATTAGAAAAGATCTCCAAGGCCATGAAGGACCGAGGCCATAACAGGGACACACAGCAGTGCCGCGTGAAAATTAAGGAGCTAAGGCAAGCCTACCACAAAGCCAGAGAAGCAAACGGAAGGTCCGGGGCAGAGCCGCAAACTTGCCGCTACTACGCGGAGCTGCATGCGATCCTAGGGGGTGCAGCCACCACTACCCCAACCGTGTGCTATGACTCTCTCACTGGAGAAACACACAGGGAAGACGGTTCGGGGAACGAGGAAGATGACGATGGAGGTACTGTAGGTAGCTCACAGCAGCAAGGAAGCGGAGAAACCGGTTTCCCCAACAGCCAGGATATGTTTGTGACCCTGGACCTGGAACCAGTAACCCCCGAACTCACCCAAGACCCTCAGGGCACACAGGAGACCTCTGGTGAGTGTAACTTTGTAAATATTTGTAAACATTACAAAAAAAAAGCAAGCAAGTCTGTTAACGTGTATGGGGATGGGGCGGAAATCCTCCAGGGACATCTCCAGGAAGCTCTCCTGGTTGAAATGGGGTGATTTTATTAAGGGGGACATTCAGAGGCGCCCGTTCCTGCTCTTCTGACCAGAAATGTTCCCCGCTGTTAACCACGCGGTGGGGGGGAGGGGTGAAGTGATCATCCCAGAGAATCGTGTGTGTGTGTGTGTGGGGGGGTGGTTTACTTGTGTTTGTGCCGCATGTTAACCGGGAAACCGCAGCCCCCTCCTTTTACATTGAAACCCCATTTTAAATGGACAACCCAATTCATCCTTGATATGGGAAATGCGCTGCTGTTTGCAACCTTTCCCGCATGTTAAGAAGGTTAAAAAAGCCAAAACACTGTGGCCTACGATGGCTGCCTGCAAGCCGAAATATGCGACCTTGTAATGAAAGAGTGTACCCATTGTTCCCTAAAATGTGTCCTTTTTAACCACCTCTCCCTTCTCCTCCACCAGCTGCAAATGTTTCTCCTTCGCAGAGGCTCGTGAACATTAGAAAGAGAAAACGTAAGACGAGGGACGAGATGTTCACGGAGCTGCAGATGTCCGCCCAGGCTGATAGAGCACAGCAGAATGCGTGGAGGCAGTCAATGTCGGAGATGAGAAAAGCCCAACATGAACGAGAGGAGAGGTGGCGGGCTGAAGACGATAGGTGGCGTCAGCTTGCAGACAGACGGCAAGAGGCAATGCTCCGTCTGCTGGAGCATCAAAGTGATATGCTCGAGCGTATGGTTGAGTTGCAGGAAAGGCAGCAGGAGCAGAGACCGCCGCTACAGCCCCTGTGTAACCAACAGCCCTCCTCCCCAAGTTCCATAGCCTCTTCACCCAGACGCCCAAGAACACGGTGGGGGGGCCTCCGTCCACCCAGTCACTCCACCCCAGATGATCGCCCAAGCATCAGAAGGCTGGGCTTCAATAAGAGTTAAAGTTTTAAAATGCAGTGTGTCCTTTTCCATCCCTCCTCCCCCACCCATCCCAGGCTACCTTGGCAATTATCCCCCTACCTCTGTAAGGAACTAATAAAGAATGCATGAATGTGAAAAAACAATGACTTTATTGCCTCTGCAAGGGGGAGGGGAGGGTGGGGTGGGGTGGTTGGTTTACAGGGAAGTAGAGTGAACCGGGTCGGGGGGGGGGGTTGGAGGGTTCATCAAGGAGAAACAAACAGAAGTTTCACACAGTAGCCTGGCCAGTCACAAAACTCGTTTTCAAAGCTTCTCTGATGCGCACCGCGCCCTGCTGTGCTCCTCTAACCGCCCTGGTGTCTGGCTGCGCGTAATCAGCGGCCAGGCGAGTTGCCTCAACCTCCCACCCCGCCATAAAGGTCTCCCCCTTACTCTCACAGATATTGTGGAGCGCACAGCAAGCAGCAATAACAATAGGGATATTCTTTTCGCTGAGGTCTGAGCGAGTCAGTAAGCTGCGCCAGCGCGCTTTTAAACGTCCAAATGCACATTCCACCACCATTCGGCACTTGCTCAGCCTGTAGTTGAACAGGTCCTGACTCCTGTCCAGGCTGCCTGTGTACGGCTTCATGAGCCATGGCATTAAGGGGTAGGCTGGGTCCCCAAGGATCACGATAGGCATTTCAACATCCCCAATGGTCACTTTCTGGTCCGGGAAGAAAGTCCCTTCCTCCAGCTTTCGAAACAGAGCAGAGTTCCTGAAGACGCGAGCATCATGTACCTTTCCCGGCCATCCCACGTTGATGTTGGTGAAACGTCCCTTGTGATCCACCAGGGCTTGCAGCAGCATTGAAAAGTACCCCTTGCGGTTTACGTAGTCGGTGGCTTGGTGCTCCGGTGACAAGATAGGGATATGGGTTCCGTCTATGGCCCCGCCACAGTTTGGGAATCCCATTTCAGCAAAACCATCCACTATTGACTGCACGTTGCCCAGAGTCACTACCCTTGCTATCACCAGGTCTTTCATTGCCCTGGCAAATTGGATCACAGCAGCCCCCACCGTAGATTTGCCCACTCCAAATTGATTCCCGACTGACCGGTAGCTGTCTGGCGTTGCAAGCTTCCACAGGGCTATCGCCACTCGCTTCTCAACTGTGAGGGCTGCTCTCATCTTGGTATTCTGGCGCTTCAGGGCAGGGGAAAGCAAGTCACAAAGTTCCATGAAAGTGGCCTTACGCATGCGAAAGTTTCGCAGCCACTGGGAATCGTCCCATACCTGCAGCACGATGCGATCCCACCAGTCTGTGCTTGTTTCCCGGGCCCAGAATCGGCGTTCCACGGTATCAACCTGCCCCAGTGACACCATGATTTCCACATTGCTGGGGCCTGTGCCTTGTGAGAGGTCTATGGCCATGTCAATTTCCTCATCACTCTCGTCGCCGTGCTGCAATCGCCTCCTCGCCTGGTCCGGGTTTCGCCTTGGCATGTTCTGGCTCTGCATATACTCCAGGACAATGCGCGTGGTGTTCATAGTGCTCATAATTGCCGCGGTGATCTGAGCGGGCTCCATGATCCCAGTGCTAGCTATGGCGCCTGGTCAGAAAAAAGGCGCGAAAGTAGTATCTGATGGACCAGGAGAAGGAGGGCGGGAGGGCGGGAGGGAGGGAGGGAGGGCCAAGTGACGACATGGCGTACAGGTACAGGAACAGGGAGAAACACAAACAACTGTCACACAGAATGGTCCCCCCAAAGATTAAACTGGAAACCCTGGGCTTAGCAGGCCGTTGATTTCACGGAGGAAGGGGAAGCAAATGAACACAGAATAAATCTATTTTTTACATCTTAAGGTGGCAGCCGACGCTGCAGCATGAGTGACAGCCATACCAGTATGATGATGATGGGTACCAATCATAATATACCATCATCTGCCAAAAGGCAAGGGGCTGCTGCTGTGTAGCAATGCAGCCCCATGTCTGCCAGCCCCACGTCCGCCAGCACCCAGCATCGCCCTCGGCCTCTTCTGGGTGCTTAGCAGACAATATTGGGCAATTGGCAGAAAATAGTACATTATGACTGGTAACCGTCATCATCGAGACAGTAGCATGTCTGCCCAGGTGGCCATGATTGACAGCCACTCCAGTACGACGACGACGGGTACCAGTCATAATATACCATCGCCTGGAAGGGGCTGGTGCAATGCAGCCCTACGGCTGCCAGCCCCACGGCTATCACTCATGCTACACCGTCTACTGCCAAAAGGCAGTTAGCAGCTGCTGCTGTGTAGCAATGCAGTCCCACGTCTGCCGGCACCCAGAGGACATATGGTGACGGTGAGCTCAGCTGTGCTGAGCGGGCTCCATGTTGTCTGCACAGGTAACCCAGGTAACCCAGGTAAAAAGGCGCGAATCTATTGTCTGCCGTTGCTGTGACGGGGGAGGGAGGGGCCTGACGACATGTACCCAGAACCGCCCGCGACACTGTTTTGCATCATCCGGGCATTGGGATCTCAACCCAGAATTCAAAGAAAAGGCGTGAACCGCTTCGCGGCTCGAGCTGTGGCGCAAACGTAGTATCTGACGGCCTAGGGGAAGGAGGGAGGGGGGCCGAGTGACGACATGGCGTACAGGCACAGGGAATTAAAATAAAGAACGGTGGCTGTGCATCAGGGAGAGACACAAACAACTGTCACAGACTGGTCCCCCCCAAAGATTAAACTGAAAACCCTGGGTTTAGCAGGCCGTTGATTTGACGGAGGGAGGGGGAAGCAAATGAATACAGAGAAAATCTATTTTTTACATCTTAAGACGACGGTGCAGCGTGACTGATAGCCCTCGGCATCTTTCTGGGTGCTTGGCAGCAAATACGGGGTGGTGTATGACGATGGTCTTCAGGCCTATTGCACGAGCTGCTGCTCAGGGAAGACTCTGCTAATGTGCGATGACCCGACTTGTAATAGGCCGGCTAACAGTCATAATACACCATTTACTGCCAAAAGGCAAGCCCCACGGCTGCCAGCACCCAGATCGCCGATGAAGGCTACCAGTCTACTGCACCGTCTACCGCCAAAAGGCAGTTAGCAGCTGCTGCTGTGTAGCAATGCAGTCCCACGTCTGCCGGCACCAAGAGGATATATGGTGACGGTGAGCTCAGCTGTGCTGAGCGGGCTCCATGTTGTCTGCACAGGTAACCCAGGTAACTAACCCAGATAAAAAGGCGCGAATCTATTGTCTGCCGTTGCTGTGACGGGGGAGGGAGGGGCCTGACGACATGTACCCAGAACCGCCCGCGACACTGTTTTGCATCATCCGGGCATTGGGATCTCAACCCAGAATTCCAAGGGGCGGCGGAGACTGCGGGAACTGTGGGATAGCTGTGGGATAGCTACCCATAGTGCAATGCTCCGGAAGTCGACGCTAGCCTCGTACTGTGGACGCGGTCTGCCGACTAGAGCACCTAGAGCATTTTATTGTGTGGACATACACAATCGGCTGTATACAACCGATTTCAATAAAACCGGCTTCTATAAATTCGAACTAATTTCGTAGTGTAGACATACCCTAAGTGGAGGGTGGTAACTAGTCTCCATCCCAGGAAATACTCACGCTGCAGTATCGTTATATGGAGTCTCATCCACCCAGTGCCACTGTCCTTTCTTCTCCTTATCAGTCAGACCAATACAGTAATTCCTTCCTTCGCTGCCTGTAACTGTTCCATTTACCCGAGTGAAGATGAAATCCTGGATAAAAATAAAATCATATCTCCATCAGGTGCAGTCCCTGGGTAGACAGTAGGAGATCGGGGTCCCTGTGAGGGTGTGGGGGTGCTGGATGTGATGGATGAGGAAGCCCAGCATTGAATGAACAAAGAGCCCAAACATCCTCTCCAGGGCTGCACTCTGAGTGCCCAGAGGAGCCTGACTCCCAGCAAGTTACCTGCTCAGTTCCTATGTTGATCACCACCAGGTGGGAGCCCATCCCTGTGCAGTTCCTCTCACTGTCATCCCAGGTCATGATGTCATTAGAGAAGTAGTAGCAGCTGGCCTGAAAGAGCTCCCAGCCCCTGGGGCAGCACGTCCGGACTTGCCCTGTGAGGGGAGAGAAGAATGAAACACAGAAAATAAAAATGGAAAGGACTTGTTAGGTGACACCCAGTTCAGTCCTCAGGTCCAGTACAGGGTAGTTCCATCCAGTCCATCTTCATTTCACACATATCTTGAGCAATGGAGACTAACAGAGGCCTTCATGGTGAGGAAATGATTCACAACCTGCAGACCAATTATTTTTTCTCCTACTTGGTCTTTTTTATACCTAATTCTTCCCCCTAAACCCCTCCTGGTCAGTTCTTTTCCTCATTGTTGCTTGCCCTCTGGAGGCACTTGTAGGCCATTAACACACACTAACTAGTTCAGTGCTGGACTGTTTCCCTTCCTGCTTCTGTGGTTGCTCTGGCAGCCTCTCCCTTAGTGTGTCCTCCTTCACCTTCTCCCCCTCTGTCCTTTTCCTTCAGTGTTCCTCACTCTTCTCCTCTTCTCACTCCATACCCCACCCCTAGATGACCTCATCCACTTCAATGGCTTCATGTCTTGTCTCTGCTATGATGTTGTCTCTCACCCTTACCAGCCATTCATTCCCACCTCTCTCCATTCGACTTATGAGCTACTCCAGAGAAACCCTCTTCTGCTCCCTTCTATATCATAAATAATAATGTCAGTATCCCCCACTTAGACTTGTAATCTTTGTGTTTATTTAACTCCTCTGTCTCTCCCTCCTTTATCCACAAATCCATCCTGCTGCTCAACACTGCCAGTCCTTTTCTCTTTCCATTGTTACTGCCAAATCCTCAGCTCATGCCTTGGCCATCTCTCTGTAATCTTGACTGCTGCACCTACCCCTCTCTGGCCTCCCCAGGTTTCATACTGTGTCCCTCATATATAATATTGCTGCCATTTCATCTCCCTATCCTTTCCCACTTGAGTCTCCTCACTGGCTTTGTTCTTCTTCTGGGTCAGATTCAAACCCCTCACCCTCATCTTCAGGGGCCTCCACAACTCTGCCCCTATCTCCATCTCATCTATAGTTACTTTCTACTCCTACATTCAGCCACTTCAGCTTATCTCATCATTCTCCTGGTCTTCTTCCACAAATAGCTCTGCACCGTTTCTCGCTGTGTCCTTGAAACCTGGAATATCCTCCTTGACCTCCACGTATTCCTGCCTCAAATCACTCCTCAAAACTCATTCCTTTCAGTCAGTGTTCTACCCTTGCCCTCTCTTCCGACTGCTTCTAATTTGTCATATTATGGTGGAGTGGTCACAAAGCCATAGTTAAGGATACATCAGAGATTTGTTTTAATGGAGAATAATGGGGCCCCTGCTGATTCTAATGTCAACACCGACTTCAGCATTACCAATTTGAAAGTGCCCAATTAATCAATGAGGCCATCCTATACTACGTCTTTTATGTGTGATAGCACATTTGCCAAGGTGCAGTGGCTTCATTTAATTGAACTTGGCATTTCTCCATGTAAGAACATTCACTGCAGTCACTGTGTTCTTCACTACATTGGAATTGTTCTTTGCAAAGTTCTGCATTATTTGCTTTTTTATTTTTCATGTCCAGTTTAAACAGTTTATTTTAAAACTAGGAAAATTCACACAGAAAAATCTTTCTTTAATGTTAATTATCCTTGCTCTGTTCTACTTCAAGAACATTCTCCTCAAAGACTGAAAATCTAGAATACAAACAGTTCAGGTCACAACCACACTTCTGTTTCTCTACTGACACCAAGAGAAAACTTTACAACTTTTACCTATTACTGTCCTCCTTCCACAACACATTGGTCACACCAACAGCTTCAAAAACTGTCATTTAAGCTTTAACTCCGACATACACACAAGAAAAACACATATGTTCCATAGATTCATAGAATTTAAGGCCATTAGATCATCTAGTCTGACCTCCTGCCTCCTGTATGTCACAGGCCCTAGAATTTCATCATTACCCCTCTATCGAGCCCGAGAAATTGTGTTTGACTTATTAAGAGATCAACTTTTAATTAATTGACAAGCAAAACTGTGAATGGACAATCAGTACCTCTACCTCCAATGAGGACATGATCCCTATTGCAACCTCTTGCCTTCTTCACAAGGTCTTATTCGGCCACTATTACTCACATTGAGTCGTCTAGTAGAAAGAACCCTGGACTGGAGTTCTAGGTTCTGTTCCCAGTTCTGCCACTGGCCTTCTGGGTGACCTTGGGTAAAACCCCTGCCTCAGTTTCCCCATTTGCAATTTGAGGACAATGATACTGCCCACCTTCACAAAGAGCTTTGAAACCTACGGATAAAAAAAGCACTATACAAGAGCTAAGCAGAAGTAGTAGTACCTAGCTTCATGTTGAGGCTGACTGAAGTGAATGGGACTATTTCTGAAGTAAGGTATAATGGGCTGCGAATAAAGGGGCAGATCTAGTCCACTGTCTGACAGTCAGCTGGACTGCTCTGTTGATAAATGAATGTATAAGGTCACTGTTAAAGTTTGCGTCTGACGAAGTGGGTATTCACCCACGAAAGCTTATGCTCCAATACATCTGTTACTCTATAAGGTGCCACAGGACTCTTTGTCTGTTTTTACAGATCCAGACTAACACGGCTACCCCTTTGATACTTGTTAAAGTTTAGTGACCCACTTTATCTCATAGTGTGGGCATTAGAGCACATCAGATTGCAGTCACAGACTTTATTAGAAAATAAAATATTTAAACACTTAGCGTGAAATCCTGGTTCCATTAAAGTCAGTGGCAAAATTCATATTGACTTCAATAGGGCCATGATTTCAACCTGTTTATTTTTATGGAGATATATGTTTAAAGTATAACTCCTTTTAAGATATGATTGTCTTTTGGGATTTCTTAGAGAAAAAAGAAAACATCTTTAACTTCTGTCTCCCTCTTGTATGTAGAGCTGGGTGAAAGTTTTTGAATACAACTTCCGTTCACCAAAAAATGCAGATTTAGGTCAAAGGAAACATTTTAAGAATTTGTGTCAAATTAAATTCTTGTTTTAAATTTTGCATCAGTTTTCTTTTAAGAAATCTTTAAAAAACTCAAAAAATGAAATGTTTCATTTCAGGTCAATCAAATAGTTTTTTTGACCCAATATGATTTTTTTTCAACTTTTTTGATGTGCCTAGTAAACCAAAAACTCAGTAATTCACACAGCTCTCCTTGTATTTAAGTTTGAGTTAAGGCTGTGTAAATTACAAAAAGGAGACATTTGTTAAAAGTTATTCTTTACAGTGGACCAAAAAAGAGAATTTCTGTCTCAAGGGAAAAACAATATTTTGACATTTGTATTCATCCTCAATCGGGATGAAAATTGAAATATTGAAACTTTAAGGAACAAAACGTTCTGAAAATTTTTGACTCCAAAATACCAAACATTTCATTTTAACATTTTCAATTGAAACTAAATATTTAGCCATTCCCAAATCAGAACCATTAATTTTGATTTTCCCAGATGGAAAATTCTCCCCAAATAGACCTTCATTATCATCTCAGCAAAAACAGCACCCCCTACTGAGCCTCCAGCATCATTCCCTCCAGCTCTCGCTGTGCTACTGCCTATTTACCCATCCACGTAACTCAGGGCTCAACTGGCTGGTTTATAGATTCATAGATCCATAGATTCTAGGACTGGAAGGGACCTCGAGAGGTCATTGAGTCCAGTCCCCTGCCCGCATGGCAAGACCAAATACTGTCTAGACCATCCCTGATAGACATTTATCTAACCTACTCTTAAATATCTCCAGAGATGGAGTTTCCACAACCTCCCTAGGCAATTTATTCTAGTGTTTAACCACCCTGACAGTTAGGAACTTTTTCCTAATGTCCAACCTAGACCTCCCTTGCTGCAGTTAAGCCCATTGCTTCTTGTTCTATCCTTAGAGGCTAAGGTGAACAAGTTTTCTCCCTCCTTCTTATGACACCCTTTTAGATACCTGAAAACTGCTATCATGTCCCCCCTCAGTCTTCTCTTTTCCAAACTAAACAAACCCAATTCTTTCAGCCTTCCTTCACAGGTCATGTTCTCAAGACCTTTAATCATTCTTGTTGCTCTTCTCTGGACCCTCTCCAATTTCTCCACATCTTTCTTCAAATGCGGTGCCCAGAACTGGACATAATACTTCAGCTGAGGCCTAACCAGAGCAGAGTAGAGCGGAAGAATGACTTCTCGTGTCTTGCTCACAACACACCTGTTAATACATCCCAGAATCATGTTTGCTTTTTTTGCAACAGCATCACACTGTTGACTCATATTTAGCTTGTGGTCCACTATAACCCCTAGATCCCTTTCTGCCGTACTCCTTCCTAGATAGTCTCTTCCCATTCTGTATGTGTGAAACTGATTTTTTCTTCCTAAGTGGAGCACTTTGCATTTGTCTTTGGCCTGGTCGACACTAACCCCCCATTTTGAACTCAGGTACGCAAATTCAGCTACGTTAATAACGTAGCTGAATTCGAAGTACCTTAGTTCGAACTTACCGCGGGTCCAGACGCGGCAGGCAGGCTCCCCCGTCAATGCCGCATATGCCTCTCGCCGAGCTGGAGTACCGGCGTCGATGGCGAGCACTTCCGGGATCTATCTGGGATCAATTTATCGCGTCTAGACAAGACACGATAAATCGATCCCAGAAGATTGATTGCTTACCGCCGGACCCGGAGGTAAGTGTAGACCTACCCCAAGTTAAACTTCATCCTGTTTAACTCAGACCATTTCTCCAATTTGTCCAGACCATTTTGAATTATGACCCTGTCCTCCAAAGCAGTTGTAATCCCTCCCAGTTTGGTATCATCCTCAAACTTAATAAGCGTACTTTCTATGCCAATAGCTAAGTCGTTAATGAAGATATTGAACAGAGCCGGTCCCAAAACAGACCCCTGCAGAACCCCATTTGTTATGCCTTTCCAGCAGGATTGGGAACCATTAACAACAACTCTCTGAGTACGGTTACCCAGCCAGTTATGGACCCACCTTAGAGTAGCCCCATCTAAATTGTATTTGCCTAGTTTATCGATAAGAATATCATGCGAGACCGTATCAAACGCGTTAGTAAAGTCTAGGTATACCACATCCACAGCTTCTCCCTTATCCACAAGATAAGTTTGTGTGATCTCACTTGGTTACCAGCTCCACCCAAGGTAAGGATCTCTTCAGGCTACACAGGAGTTTGAATCGGATTCCAGGTCCCAGAAAAAAAGGGAATTGCATGTGGTGGGGAGTCATTTCTGCTGACTTTTGTTCATACTGACCTTTCCCTGCCTCTGAAACACAAGTTTTTTCCTTCGGATACCTGCGCAGCCAAGACAGTTTATCTTGCTCTTCATGCCGTGTCCTAGTGTCCCAACGCCAGGTAACTACAGACACAGAGAGGGTGAAAACCAGAATTACAGCACTAGCCAGTGGGAGAGGGGGACCAGATCTGCAGGGTGAGAACAGACTCTTGGTCTGTCTGTTGCCAAGTGCCTCACAGGAAGGCTCATCCTCACATCTTGTGTCTCATTGTGCAGTATGATCCCAGACTGGAGGAAAGGAGGATTCTATCTGACCTCTGCAGTGACCAGATCATGCCCTGAAACAGGACGGCTAGTACCTCTATCCATGCTAGCAGCAGCACCAATGTAACTGCTCCTCATAAATGTATCCAGCCCCTCTTTAAACCCAGTTATTGTATCTGACTCAATGACCCCTGCAGCAGTGAGTTCCACCAGTCGTCAATATGCCGTGTGAATGTGCATTTCCCTTTACTGGTTCTGAATGTACCAGCCACTCATTTCACTGGGAACCTCTTTATTTTTGTAAGTTAGGGCTGAGGGAAAAAGCAGGACAGATCCTTTCATAATACCCCCCACAGGGGCAACCAATCCCCCACAGAGCCATACAATCCCTGCTTATTGCATCTTATCTGGTGTTCTTTCCAATCCAGCTGAATAAGCAGCAGCCAGAACCCACCGAGGATGCTGGAGATGAAACAGGTGCTGAGGACCAGGATGGAGATCACAGCAACGACCCAGGGGCTCAGACAGGGGCAGCCTCCTCTCTTCTCTGCAGGGGCTGAAATACACCAGGCAGCCATCACACAGACCAGACCCAAAGGAGTAGGAGGGCCCAGGAGGCCCAGCAGGTCTGTTTCTAGCACAGTGCCTGGAGGCACTGCATAGGTTTTTCTCTCTTCTGTGTGCTCACAGGAACCATGTCTTCTCCCCATTTACTCTTTTGTCTTTCCTTTTCTTCTACCTCTCTCTCCTCCCTCCTCAACTCTCTCCTCACTCTCTGTTCCTTCACTGCTTCTCTCTTCCATTTCTTCCTTTCCCCAAATTTCATTCTTGTTCCCTTTCTTTGCTTGGCTTTTCTCTCCTCTCTCCCCTGCCAATTTCCTTCCCAGCTCACCCCTAGTTCTTGTCTCTCTCCTTCCTTTCCCTCTCTGCCCCTCTATCTCATCCTCTCTCTCCTGGGATCACCCATTTCTGTAAGGCCCTTTTATTGATCTGACTTATCCATCAGTCCTTGGCCATTCGTTTTTCCAGCCGTCATTACCACCATCCATTCCCCCAGCAGAGCAGAGATAAATTCCCCCTTGTCACCTGCAGTTCCAGGGCTGGTCTCCCCTGCTGGGCTCATGGTCGCTCCTAGACCTCGCTCTCCCTGTCAGTGACTTTGGGTTTCACATGTAGTCACGAGCACGGAGACGCTGAGCTGAGGAATTAGGTGTATTTGGAGGTGGCCAGACACAAACAAGAAGCATATAAATTCTCTGCTGGCACTGGCAAGCAGCACCGGAGTTTGAGGAACCCACTGAGTGGGCACAAAGGAAGCTGAGGGTTTGCTGCCTTCTTATCGCATGGGAAAAATATTGAGAGAGGAACATGAAGTGAAACTAAAATGAGCCAAGCATGAGCCTCACAAAGATATATAGAGAAGGAACCTCGCTCCTCTGAATGCCACAGAACGCCATGGTCCCCCCGTCCCAAAGTCAGTGGAACTCTCCCTGCGCGGATCTCCTCAGTGGCTGGAGCAAGCCGTCTCTGTCTCACTTTTCCCCTAGACCCCACCAATAACTCTCTAGTCCAGGATTGACTTGTGAGACGTGGAGAGCGACACACATCCTCTCCTATGGGCCCTTTGTGTGGTATCCAATGCAAACTTTGTCATGTGTTGCACAATCATTTTACAAGTATGAACATGGGGATGCTGGGTGTTCCCCCAGATACAGAGCATCATACCCCACAAATAGCTCACTAGTCCAGGATTGGCTTTTGAGACATGGATAGTGACACACATTCTCTCCTATGGGCCCTTTATGGTTTCCCTGGGGTAGATAATGCCGCCCTGGGCTCTATTACTCACCCTACCCCTTATACTCTGAGATGAGAATCCTTCTTGATGGGTGTCCCCTGAGCAGGCACTGGCTGTGAAAGCACTGGCAGCTTGACTCCAATGGCACTGCCATACTGGGTTGGATGGCAGTTGGAGGAGAGGAGGGTGAGATGCAGGATACTCAGGACCTTAGGAAGACACAGGGCCTCCAACAGGGTGGCCTAGACATCCATCCAATCCCATGTGGGGCTCCTGAGAGCTGGATTTCAGCCCCACAATCTCTTCTGAGGACTGGGGGGAACAAGCTGCACTAGCTGAAGGAACAGTTAGAGAAGGAGCCTGAATGAAACACAGCCCCATTAGACCTCTTACAGGATGTCCCAGGAGTAAGTCTTTGCGCACTAGCTTAATACACTTTAAGAGCACATCAAGCCAAACTTCCCAAGGGCACTCTTAGTGCACAGTAACAGTATCCACACGGGGAGTTAGTGTAAAGTAGCTAGTGCACTTTAATGGACTTTAAAGTCACACCATAGCTTAGTGCGCACTAATTCCACATGCGGACAAGGTCTAAATGTGTCTGGGATGCTGGAGGTGCCTGGCGTGTACTGAAGAATAGCTATTAAACACCTGGCAGTGGGATCCCCTAGGGTGCTGTACCAACAGTCTCCTCCTGCTGACCATGAACGGGATTGCTCTGGTTAACTCCCTCAACTGCTGAATCCACTTGTTCCCCCTTGTACCCTGGGAGAGTTACATGTGACTCAGCCAGTTTAGACCCTTGAACTCCAGCTGGAATAAGGAACTGGTTCCATTTCCCCTCAGTGCTCCAACATGACTGATCAGGGAGCTCATGCCTCCTTATATCGGGTGTCTGTAAGGTGGCCATATTTTCCCAAAGGGAAAATGGGACACTGCACGGGGTTGGTCTGAGGCCCCCATCCTGTCCAGTTTGCTTTTGCCAACTGATGATCAGTTGGCAAGAGCAAAGGACAAATGCCCAATTTTGCCAAAAAAGTCGAGACGGCTGGGACAGAGCTTAAAAAGGCACTGTCTCACCCAAAACAGGACTTATGGCCACCCTAGGTGTTCGTTATACAGTATGAGTGTTACTTAGGAGGTATGAGCATTTCCTGGGTCTTTTTAGTTGGTGCAACATTTGAGACTGTGGTTTGCTCTGAACATATACGGTCTGTTCGCAATACACCCTTACACTATCTAATCCATCCATCTACCATCCTTAAATCCTATGAGACAGAAAGAAATAGGAGCCCTGTATGTAGCCCTGGGAATGTGTGACAGGGGACTGATCACTTGATGATTACCTGTTCTGGTCATTCCTTCTGGGGCACCTGGCATTGGCCACTATCAGAGGACAGGATACTGGGCTAGATGGGCCTTTGATCTGACCCAGTATGGCCGTTCTTATGTTATTATGGTAGGGGGTGCCATAATAATGCTGTGTGGGAAGCCTTTGACTGAAACAGCAGATTGTGTTGCAGAGCAGGACTGAGGGGCATTGGCAGGGCTGTGTGGGGAGTCTGGAACTGGAATACAAGGGGGCTGCAGGCCAGGACTGAGGGGCATTGGCAGAACTGGGGCCCAGGCCATGGGAGGATAAGCAAGAGCTGTGCTGCCCAATATGAATGAGGGCGATTGGCTAAGATTTCAACCCAGCACATTGGGGAACTTGAACTTTGCAGAGGTCGAGCTTGGTGCCCAGGAATTAACCAGCTTAGGTTCTATGTATTAAGATGTGACTTTATGAAGATAAAGACGTCAATAGATACAGCCTCAAAGTGACCATGTATGAAAGGCAACTTTATAGTATTCAGAGAAAAAAAGATAGGACCCCACCAGGAGAGAACCATCTACACAGCATCAGACACTTGACCTCTAAATTCATTAACAGGACTGAGACCTCTTCAAAGAAAGTGGTGGAAACCACATTGCTCAAGTCATTCAAAGCAGAATGAGATAAGGGAGTGGAGAATGTGCTGCAGGAACCAACTCTGCCCTGGCTCCCAGGTGAGATGAGAACTAGAAGATCTTTTCAAGGCCTAGGAGGTACAGTCTTAGGATCAGGGTGTCTGTTGACATTCTGCCCTCTTTCTGTACCTCAGCACAGCAGGGTATTTAAGGCTCTAACACAAGGGTTGATTTGTTTTGTTCCAATAAGAATATGTTTAAACAGTTGACAAGAATCAGTGGCCATAATTCTACAGTTTGTGGTTTTACAGTGGTTTTCCGGCTCTTCTGCTCACATGGCTCATATGAATATTTATCACAGACAGTAATTATTAGGAATAATAGCTATTCACTGTACTGCTTAGGCCTTGTTTACACTGCAGGTAAAGCCAGATTAGAGGGCCCAGATAAAACAGGTACGTCTCCCAACACGGTATCAGCAGGGCTCGATGTTGTTGATTTTAACTGTGGGCTTGTCGCCATGAGAAAACTGCACCAATTTAACTAAATAAGTTTAGACGCTGATGGAGTTAAATTGGTGCCACCCCGTCCATGCTGACACTCTTATTTCTGTATGAAAGAGCCTCTATTAATTTAGGTTAGGTGATTTCTCACTGACCTGGTATAATGCATCAGTTCTAAACCACAGTAAAAGTCTCCACATAAGGGAGTTGCACCAATGTAACTAAACCGGTTTGTAAACCCATGCACTGTAATTCAATCAGTCCAGTTCCATGCATAGACAAGCCTCTGTCCCTGAGTGATGCTAAAGCATTGGACCATTTAAGGCTTTAAGCATTGCTCAGGGACATGGACAAAGTCCCATTTCTTTTACAAGGTGGAACTGAGTTGTAGCAGAGTCAATGGGAAACAGGTCTGACCTAGTAATTTTTCAGTATGGACAGGGCCTTATTCCTGGTTTTTACAGCCCTGCTGCAGTATATACACAATGTAAGTTGTTACCCTGCCCAACAATGGGAAGGCTAATATGAACAGGAAACCTCCTTTCAAGATTTCCCAGGGAAAACTCACTGGTCCTGCCTTTCCCAGCCAGCCTCTTCCACCAGTCTCCTGGGAGCTTCAATGACATCACAGGCAGGGCTCACTGCACTTTGGCTTGTTCCACATTAGATATTTTCAGCTGTTTTCAGAGTTTTCCAAAATTGATCTAGTGAATGAGTTTGAGCCCCAATATCATCCTGCACTGCCTACACCCAATCTCATGATAGCCCAGGGCTGATCCAAACCCTCCCACCAGATCTCTCTGTGAGCTGACCCAAGTGAGAGATGCACTGACTCTCCAGCCTCACATCCAGGATGGGGGTTCTTCCTCAAAATCTAAGTGTTGCAGTCTCACAAATTCGATGACATGCACTGGAACAAGGGACGTTATTCCAATTCCTGTTACCATGTGTATTTTGTTCTCCCGGCACATGCATGACAACACAGTTCTCATTGTTGTGAGGACTGGGTTCCCCAGGTCTCCAGAACCTGTAAGAGAGAGAAGCTCATGTGTTAGAGATGCATCATTATAAACATCTCAGGGGAAAGAGTTGTAGCTGGCGATGATGATAGGAGAAGGAGAATTGCAACACTTGAATCAGCCACAGACAATTCTCTTTTTCTAAAATTCATTCATAGCCTCTATCTATGTTCCCTTTGCAAATCTTCTCTCTATTAGACCAGATATGGTTAGCTCCAGAGCTCCAGTTGTGGGTAAGGCACTCTCTCTCTCTCCCCCAACACAAACACACACACGCACACACACACACACACACACACACACACACACACACACACACACACACACACCATTGTATACTAATCCTGGAACTAAGTGGAGGGTGGTAACTGGTCTCCATTCCAGGAAATACTCACGTTGCAGTATTGTTATATGGAGTCTCATCCACCCAGCACCACTGTCCTTTCTTCTCCTTATCAATCAGACCAATACAGTAATTCCTTCCTTCGCTGCCTGTAACTGTTCCATTTACTCGAGTGAAGATGAAATCCTGGATAAAAATAAAATCATATCTCCATCAGGTGCAGTCTCTGGGCAGACAGTAGGAGATCGGGGTCCCTGTGGGGGTGTGGGGGTGCTGGATGTGATGGATGAGGAAGCCCAGCATTGAATGAACAAAGAGCCCAAACATCCTCTCCAGGGCTGCTCTCTGAGTGCCCAGAGGAGCCTGACTCCCAGCAAGTTACCTGCTCAGCTCCTGTGTTGATCACCCCCAGGTGGGAGCCCATCCCTGTGCAGTTCCTCTCACTGTCATCCCAGGTCATGATGTCATTAGAGAAGTAGTAGCAGCTGGCCTGAAAGGGCTCCCAGCCCCTGGGGCAGCACGTCCAGACTTGCTCTGTGAGAGAAGAGATGAATGAAACACAGAAAATAAAAATGGAAAGGACTTGTTAGGTGACACCCAGTTCAGTCCCCAGGGCCAAAACAGTGTAATTCCACCCTGTCCATCTTCATTTCACACATATCTCGAGCAATGGAGACTAACAGAGGCCTTCATGGTGAAGGAAATGATTCACAACCTGCAGACCAATATTTTTTTCTCCTACTTGGTCTTTTTTATATCTAATTCTTCCCCCTAAACCCCTCCTGGTAAGTTCTTTTCCTCATTGTCGCTTGCCCCCTGGAGGCACTTGTAGGCCATTAACACACACTAACTAGTTCAGTGCTGGACTGTTTTCCTTCCTGTTTCTGTGGTTGCTCTGGCAGCCTCTCCCTTAGTGTGTCCTTCTTCACCTTCTCCCCCTCAGTCCACTTCCTTCCTCAATGGTCTTCTTATATTCTATCTCTGCACCCTACCCTTGCCTGTGCTCATCCACTCTAATCACTTCATGTGTTGTCTCTTCCGTGAAGACTCTCACCCTTACCAGCCATTCAATCCGACCTCTATCCATTTGATCCCTGAGCTCTGCCTATCCTTTCCTCCCTCTCTCCATCCCTACTGCCAATTCCTCAGGCCATGCCTTAGCCATCTTTCTCTAATCTTGACTACGGCTCCAGCTCCCCATCTGGTCTCCTCAGGTTTCATATTGTGCCCCTCAAGTCCATCCAGCTTACTGCTGCCATTCCATCTCCAATCTCCCGCTTAAGTGTCTTCATTGGCTTTTGTTTTCTGCTTGTGTCAGATTCAAACACCTCACCTCATCTTCAAGGCCCTCCACAGCTCTGCCCTGTCTCCATCTCATCTATAGTTGCTTCCTACTCCTGCATTCAGCCACTTCAGCTT
This sequence comes from Malaclemys terrapin pileata, assembly GCF_027887155.1. NCBI lineage: Eukaryota > Metazoa > Chordata > Testudines > Emydidae > Malaclemys > Malaclemys terrapin. The sequence goes on from NC_071505.1 coordinate 134,904,936, forward strand.
ATCTCAGTACTCTCCTGACCTTCTCCCATAACCAACATTGCAACTTTTCTCACTATGTCCTCGATACCTGGAATAACCTCCTTGACCACATGTGCTCCTACCTCAAATCACTCCTCAAAACTCATTCCTTTCAGTCTTCCATCACTGCCCTCTCTCCTGACATCCTCTAATTTGTAGTATTATGGTGGAGTGGTAACAAAGGCATACTTAAGGTTGCCTCAGAGAATTTTGCTATATGGGAAAAGAGTGGGAATAGTTGCAAAATGGTTTGCTACAGGAAAAACCTGGAACATACAAAATAGGCGTGTAGGAGGGCTTTTCATTTGCTGTCCATTTGGAATTTGTAGGAGAGTAATGTACTTAAAAATATTTCAGATACAGAAATGTTTTGTTATTGGATCCCTGGTATCTCACTTTTTAAAATAGTCTTTTGCAAGGGTACAGATGGAGGCACTTTATGTGTATTGCTATAATTTACACAAACACCACTTTATAGTTTTCCATTTTGGAATTTCAGAGAAAAATATTTTTTGCTTCATAACTGATGTGAGCTGCAGCAAATCGGAAGCACTGCAGTGAAGATATGAAAGTGTTTACTAGCCAGCAACCTATGTTGCTAGACAGTGACTTATGTCTGTACCTGGTGTTAAGAGAATGTGAAACAAAAAGGGTAAAGACCAAACAATAATAATCTTGCTTCTGGCCTTGCTTTTAATTTAAACAGGCTGAATAAGCAAGCAAGAGAATGTAAGTGAAAGCACAAGGCTGTCCCCGCACCACACAAAGTGAAAGCCTTGCCTTTCTGTAACAAGAGAAGATAAGGGGACCGAATCCAGCAAGGGGTTGCTGTGGTAACCAAGCAGCCAGGGCCGGCTCCAGGCACCAGGCCTCCAAGCATGTGCTTGGGGCGGCACCTGGAGGGGGGTGGCGCTCACCCGGGGAGAGCGGGGCCACGGCCGGGCTCTCCACCCTCCTCCCGGTGCCCCGGCCGGTCGGGGAGAGCGGGGCCCCGGCCAGGCTCACCGCCCTCCCCCCGGTGCTCCGGCCGCCGGGGAGAGCGGAGCCGCGGCAGGCTCACCGCCCTCCCCTGGCGCTCCGGCTGGCCGGGGAGAGCGGAGCCGTGGCCGGGCTCGCCACCCTCCCCCCCAGCGCTCCGGCCGGCCGGGGAGAGCGGGGCCACGGTCAGGCTCTCTGCCCTCCTCCCGGCACTCCGGCCGGTCTGGGAGAGCAGGGCCCTGGCTGGGCTCTCCGCCCTCCTCCCGGCGCTCCGGCCAGCCGGGAAGAGCTGGGCCACCCTCCCTCGGCACTCTGGCCAGCTGGGGAGAGCAGGGCCGCGGCCGGGCTCTCCGCCCTCCTCCCGGCGCTCCAGCCGCCAGGGAGAGCGGAGCGGCGGTGGGCTCGCCGCCCTCCCCCGGCGCTCTGGCCGGCTGGGGAGAGCAGGGCCCCGGCCAGGCTCTCCGCCATCCTCCTGGCGCTCTGGCCGATCGGGGAGAGCGGGGCCCCGTCCGGGCTCGCCGCCCTCCCCCAGCGCTCTGGCCGGCTGGGGAGAGCAGGCCCGTGGCCGGGCTCGCCGCCCTCCTCCCGGTGCTCCGGCTGCTGGGGAGAGCGGAGCTGCAGCGGGCTCGCCGCCCTCCCCTGGTGCTCCGGCCAGCCAGGGAGAGTGGGGCCCCGACCGGACTCGCCGCCCTCCCTGTGGCGCTCTGGCTGGCTGGGTAGAGCGGGGCCATGGCCGAGCTCGGCGCCCTCCCCTGCCACGCTCCCCACCGGGGGGGGGCGGGGGGCGGCGGGAGGATTTTTTGCCTGGGGCAGCAAAAAAGCCAGAGCCAGCCCTGCAAGCAGCGGGAAGGGGGGAAGGTGTAAGGAAGAGACACTGAGTCTGTGAGAGAGTGATCATGGCCAAAAGTAACCCCGCTCCTTACCCCTCCCATCAGGTATGAAAGAGGTGGTATTATCACCCCCAGACTCAAGACCCCCCAGAACGGAACATGACCATATATTGGAAGGGGTGAGACCAGGGGAAGGTACAAGTATAATTAAGTTTGCCAAGAAGAGGGGGGAGAAGAGGGAGCTCCATCGGTGTGCGTGGCACTAGGGGTTAGAAGAAGAAGGGGGTCTATCAGTGTATAGAACTGTAGTTGGGGGAGTGGAAGAGGAAAGCTCTATTGGCATATAGAGATAGCCCCACTGGTGTGAAGGGTTTTGGAATATGCTTGCTTGTTTAGCTCCAAGAAACCCATCACATTGCCTGTAGATTGAACTCTGGACTGTTATTTTCCAGCGAACCGTGTCTGGGAACTGAGAGGGAGGGGGGAACTGGACTCCTGCCAACACATGGATGCAAATTCATCAGATTCCAATGACCCTATTGATTCTAATGTCAACACTGACTTCAGCATTGCCCGTTTGAAAGCACCATATTAACTAGTGAGGACATTCTTTACTACATATTATCCTCTGTCTTTTATGTGTGACAGCAGATTTGCCAAGTTGCAGTGGCTGCATTTAATCAAATACATTTCTTCATAGCCGAACCCTTACTGCAGCTGCTGTGTTCTTCACTATCTTGGCATCACTCTTTGCAAGGCTCTATATTATTTGCTTTTTATTTTGTGTGTCTAGTTCACACAGTTTGTTTTGAAAGTAGGAAAATTCACACAGAAAAACATTGCTTAATGTTACTCTGTTCTGCTTTAATGACATTTTCTTCAAATGTTGAAAAGTTAGAAAATAAATAGGTGAGATCAACAGGCACACTTCTTCTGCCTGCACCTACAGAGAACTTAGCACATCTTACCTATTACCATCTGCCATCCACAACATATTGTTTACACCCAATGCAGCATAAACTACCATACAGTACTGAATTAACTCTGGTATACATTGGAGGACACATTTTAAAAGTATCCCTCTTTGTAAGACTTGCTTCTTGTTCAGGATTTCTTTGAAGAAAAATGAATAACTTTTAACCTATGGCTCTGCCTTGTATAAACTACCATACAGCCTGAACCCTGCCAGATGTTCAAAAAGGAGACATATGTTGAAAGTTTTTCTTTTTTTCTAAGAAATCCAAAAAGAGACCCCACATCTTAAATGACTGAGTTATACTTTTATCATGTGTCTCCATAGGAACTGTAAGTCTCTAAATATTTTATCATGTAGATCTTTGAATATACTCTCACTTCCTCAAATGCCCACAATTGAAGTTGAAATTTATGTTGTACACTCACCAGATGTATTACTACACTCAGCAAGTACATCTGTGAGCAATTTCCCAGAAACAAAAGCTTTGTGTAGTGACGGGTAAGACAGCATCCAGACACCCCATCCACCAGCCCAGAATCTAAAAAGCATGGAAATAGCAAGTTACGGGAAACTCTCAGTCATCTCAGCAACATGAAGGCAGGGTAATTTCCCAAATGCATGGACTGTGTCAGTCAAACATGTCAATCTGTTAATACACTAGCATACGAGATCACTGATAAGGTTTTGTGTTAGACTGTGAGTTTGATGAAGTTGGGGTATGTGTTGCTTTTCTGTATCTGTTGGAGATGGCAGCAAAAGCTTTATGCAGTGTTGAGACAGTTATCCAGGAAACGTGAAAATAGCAAACAATTCATGAGTTCTCCCTTAACTTCTGACTTCCATGCTTTTAAGATTGTGCTTTGGTGGGGTTTACCTTGATGCAACCTTAACTGTCACTAAACAGAGCTTTTGTTTGTGTTAACATGTATGTTGCTCACATATGCTGTTGCTGAGTGTGGTAGTAAAAACCTTACCTTTGAGGAGTGTACAAAATATATTTTATAGACCACATTTTATTTTATATTTCAGACCTTACAGGAAGTCAGAGTATATTCAAAGATCTACATGATAAAATATTTCAAGACTTAGGGTGACATCCTGATCTCAGTGAAGTTGAAGGTAAAACTCCAATTCACTTCAATGGGATCAGGATTTTACACTTGGGGTACATCTATGCTGCCCTACAAAGTTAACCTGGACTTTTACCTGGGTTTTAGACCAACCCAGCCCCCCACCCACCACCATCCACACAGAAAAACCTCTGATCTGGGTTTGGCGGAGCTTTAAATCTGGGCCAGCGTATCTGGCTGGGCAGTGGGGTTTAGAATCCAGGTTCCACATTCATTAGGGCTGGAACCTGCCCACTTTTCATTGAGGCAAAATGTGCTGATAGTTCTCCCAATACCTTCCTACAGTTCCCCCAGAAGGAAAACCAAACTCTCCTGAAATTGACCCAGTTGACTGGGGAAGCATCCTAGAGCATCTCAGCACACAGAACCATGGGATATGGCCCCAGAGAAACATGGATGAGTGCAGACACCATGATGACACAGTAACTCAGGTTTGGTTATACAGATTCAGACTAGGTTCACCCCCAGGCTAGGTTCACCCCCAGGCTAGCTAAACTAGATGTGCAGATTCAGGTGCTGACCACCCAGGCTCCCTGTAATGAAGCTCCTTACTGTTTTTATGTACACTCGTGCTAAAAATATATCTCCTTCTTTTAAGATCTGGTTCTCTTTTTGGATTTCTTTGGGGGGAAATAACTTTTTAACATATGTCTTCTTGTGTGTCCGAGTTCAACTTATACGGCAGTGTCTACAAGAAAGAGACGTATGTTAAAAGTTATTCTCTCAAAAACAGAGAAATTCCATCCCACAGAAAATGATGATATTTTGACATTTGTTTCCATCCCAAATCAGGATGAAAAATTGACATAACAAAACTTTTTGTGGAATGAAAAGTTTTGAAAAGATGTGATCTGGAAATGTCAAAATGTTGTGTTTCAGCATTTTTGAGTGAAATGAAATGTTTTGACATTCCCAAATCAAAACTTTTCATTTCAATTGTCCTGATGGAAAATTCCACCAAAATCTAGTTTTTCTCATGGAAAATTTTTATTTAGATGAAACTTCATTTTCTGTTCGAAAAATATTTAGTTTGAAATTTTTCAATCAGCCTTATTCTCTTTTCTTCAGAGAAATCCCCAAACAAAAGCATATGTTAAAAGAAGGCTATATACATTTAACATATGTGTCCTTGAATGTATGTCAGAGTTAAGGCTGATGGTAGTGTATGAAGCCTTGGGTGGGAATAAAGTGTTGTGAAAGGAGGACAGTAATAGGTAAGAATTGGTAAGTTGTTTTTACCTGTGCGGGTAGAGAAACAGAACGGTGGTTGTTGAGCTGAACTACTTATTTTCTAACTTTTCAGGGTTTGAGGAAAATGTAGAACCGAACAACTTTAACTAACATTACATGAAATTTGTTCAGTGTGAAATTATCTCAAACAATGAAACAAAAAACTAGAACTAATGAGAGAAGCACTTAATATTAAATCCACCTCATGATCTTTCACTGATATAAAGTTCATCTACATCTACTCCCTCCACTGCTCTTTATTTATTGTCTTCCCTCACTGTGTTCAGTCTAATTCAGGGTGTGACTTCATTTCAAATTAGAGGTGTAATTTCCAGCTCAAGTAGGCATACTTGCACTAGTTCCGATTGAAGTAGCGTACTAAAAATAGAGTGTAGCCACTGTGATGTAAGGGCTGGGAGGGGCTAGCTGCCCTAGTACATACCTATGGTCTTAGACGATATGTACTTATGGTGGCTAGCCCCTTCTACTGCATTTGCTGCCAAAGCTACACTTCTATTTATAATGCACTAGCTTGGTCAAAGCTAGCACGGGTGGTCAAAGTTAGCACGGGTATGTCTCTTCAAGCTGGGAATTACAGCCCTAGCTCCAGTATATACTCGTAGCCAGTAAGCTCCTTAGAGCAAGGACCTGTCGCTTGATTGGTTTTAAAGCATTGTGTGCACCTAAGGTGTTGTATAAATAAAAGATGCACATCTCTAGGTAGTTATCACTTATCCAGTCAATGGGGATCCTATGCAGTGGGGTAGTGGTAACAAAAGAAGTGGGTAAATTAACTTAACCTAAACCCCATATTCCCCAAATGAGAAGTGGGTAAACTCCATTTACCTGCATTTACCCTTGACTACAATACTGTGCCTATGTGCTTATCTTATTCTTTCCTCAAAAGTCAATCTCTCCATACCCCTTATTTGCTGTTAATTTAGGTCTGAATATGAATCAGGCCCCAACCCCAGAAAGCTGACTCTGGGGTCTTTTCTTCTCTTTTAGTGTTATTGACCTTTCCCTTCAGGTTCTTCTTCAACACAGTTCCTGTTCCTGAGATATTGCCTCACCATCTCGTACTCTTCACAACTTTGATTTGTCCTGAGGCCAACTTGGGTAACTGTAAAGGAGAGAGAGAGAGAGAGAGAGAAAGAGTGGGTAAAATATTTCCCTCCTTCTTGCCATCTCTTCCATACATTGTGACTTCTCCTGGTGCTCACCAGGGACTGCTTCGCCTTTGTTTGTTTTCTTGTCACAAATGCCATCACAAACCTCCCCAGGGAGCAGAATAGGGCAGCTCTCTTGGGTTCCCTCTGTTATCCTGGGGGCCCAAGCGCACTCTGTCATAGGGACAAATTACCCTGGTCTAGTTGAGGAATAGAAATTATTGATGGGGTATGAGGCTGTCTACCAGGTGCCAGCTCAGGACAGGGCTGCAGGCTAATTCACTCATATATTAATAGAAATCAAAGAAGTGTTAAAAGATAGTGGTGTAATCAGGCCCATTCACTTGTGTATTAGTTTAGTTTAAAGGAAATTGTAATGGTATTGTCTTCACTTATCTATAACCTGTTGATATAGGATGACCAGGTGTCCGGTTTTTGACCAGAACACCCAGTCGAAAAGGGATCCTGGTGGCTCCAGTCAGCACGGCTGACCGGGCCGTTGACTGTCCGGTTCGTGGTGCTGTGCAGCGGGGCTGGCAGGCTCCTTGCTAGCTGCTGAGTCACAGCTCCCAGGAAGCAGCCGGCATGTCCGGCTCCTAGGCTTAGGGGCGGTTAGGCGGGTCCGTGTGCTGCCCTGCCCCCTGCCTGCAGGCGCAGCTCCCATTGGCCGGGGCAGGGCAGGGGACAAACTAGCGCATCTAGCAGGCGGCTGTTGAGGGGTCGTGGCACATGTCTCTCCTGCTGCTGCCGGCCCACTTCTCCTCCTTGCCCTCCTCCCGTGGCTGGGCTCAAGCTGCAGCACATGCCCTGTGGCGAACCACGATTAGTTGCCCCATTGCCGGCACCCAGGGGATCGAGGTATGTATCCCCATCTCCGAGTGCTGGGAATGGGGCTGAACCCCCCCATCCCCCTCACTGCATCCCTCCCTGTCCCAACCCCCCCATACTCCCATCCCCCTCATTGCATCACTCCCCGCCCCAACCTGCCCTGCCCCCCACCCTTACCCATCCCAGTCCTGTACCCCTTACAGTGCTCTCCCACCCATCTCTCCACCTCCCAAAACCGCCTCCCCATGTCCCTAACCCCCCACAGCCCTGCACTCCATTCACCTCCATACACTGCTCCACTCCCATTATGTCCCTATACACTCCTGTGCCCCCCCACATACTCAAGCACCTGTAGCCTTCTGTCTCCCCCTGCATCCCCATCCACCCCACATACCCTTGCACACCCCCTCCTCTCTTCTTCATTGCCCCCTCCCACCCCCACCTTGCTCTCTTCCTTGATCTCTTTCCCTCCTCACCCTCTCGCCTCCACCCCCACCATCTTTCCCCTTCCAGCCCCCCCACTCCTTTCCCAGCTGGGTGTCTCTGTGTGTGCATGCATGCATTGTATGTGTGTAAGAGACTGTGTGTCTTTGTGTAGGGAGGTGTTTGTATTGCTGCATGTGTGTATATCTGTGTGAATAAAATTTGCAGCCTAACTCTTTGACTTATATTCTTTTTGCTGGCTTGCACACAAAAAAATTGATGATATAAAATATGTGTGTATTAATTTCATAACAAGTTTTTAAAAGGGACGGGAACTCTAAAAGAAATATATTATTTCTTAAAAAGAGAATGTTGTTGACTAATAATTGCAGAAGAGCCAATGTATCATACATTTCTCCCCACCTTTGTCTAGCTACATTATAAACTCTTTGTTGCCGACTCTTTCTTTTTATGTATATGTCCAGCACCTACCACCCTGGAACCCTGATCTGAATTGGGGTCTTTAGGCACTAAACAACAATTGCAATAATAAATAATGTGGAAGTCTATGTGTTAGTACATGCTAGCTGTGTACACATGAATACACGTGTGTACGGATGCTCCCTGGGTTATGCAAACCCGACTTACGCAAATCTGCACTTACGGAAAAAGTTCCATAAGCTAGAAAGTTTTTTGTTTGTTTGTTTTTGCGTAATGGTCGGGTACACGTTCCCGACTGACGCAAAATTTAAGTTACGCAAGGCGTTCCGGAACGGAATGCTTGCGTAAGTCGGAAAGCATCTGTATCTACATATAGGTGTGGGAGTCAGTTTCTACAGATTTATTTATATAGGAATATGGACAGGTGTGCATTTCTGTGGTTGTGCTCTATGGATTTGTATTTGGGCTTCAGGAGTGGGCCTTTAATGGACCCATTGCAGCTGTGATAATGTGTGGCCCTAATTCCACACATAAAATTACAATAACTTTAGTGAACAAAACCCATGGAGCTGGTTACGAAAAATGGGAAGAGGGGAGGGAAAGAAAAATGAAAACTTTTGTGAATTTTCATTTTTTTTTTAATTACTCTTTCTGACTATTTTGCTGCCAGCTCTAGTGTACTGTAACAAATAAAACCTGAACTTAGCATAATACATCTGTCAAAACAATAAGTATGCCTGTTTGGGCCTTGCAGTGAAAATGAGCACGTGAGCGAGGGTAGGGGAGAGCAAGCAACGGAGAGAGGGGGGAATGGAGTGAACAGTGGGTGGGGCCTCGGGAAGGGGCGGGGCAGTGGGTGGGGCAAGGGTGTTCAGTTTTCTGGAATTAGGAAGTTGGCAACCCTAATTACATTATGTATAACCCTGTAAATTAGTTAACCTTAGATCAAAAGTGTGTGTTAGTGTTAAGATGAGAATGTACTTCATGAAAACTAATGAAGGCTTGCTATTGACTATTATATTATCTTTTGCATTATGTATATCCCTGTAATTAAATTACCCATCAAACGTGATTGGAGCCTTGGAAATATAAATGAAGAAGGTTGCTAACTTCAAACAAAAGCCATTGTGTTCCACAATGGAAATTCACTGACTCAGTTTGCATGTCTGACTCATTATAACCCACATGGTTAGAAAGACTGTCAGCTTGTCTTCTGTGAGAAGAAGATATAAATATGGATTCAAAGAAAGATCCTGTATCTCTCTGTTTGGGCTCTGGCAGGAAAGTGTACGAAAGCAGAGCTCCCCAGACAAAAGCAGGGTACCCCTGAAAAGACTTTTGGGAAACTGGCAGATTATTACATCACCTGCTATCATTTGGATTTACAAACCTTGACTTGCCTGTTAATGTATTTTACCTATTTTAACCTCTCAGTAACTCTCATTTCTTTTTCTTAGCTGATAAATCTTTAGTTAGTGTACTAGAGAATTGTCTTTGATATAAGATCTGGAATACCAATTGACCTGGGGGTAAGTGGCTGGTCCTTTGGGACTGGGAGCAACCTGATGTGGTGTGATTTTTGGTTTATATGACTGGACTAAGTCCAGTTTGTCAGGGTGGTAAGATTGACTGGAGAGCCTAAGGGGAATGCCTGTGACTCCATGGTAAGACTGGCGTAGTGATCCAGGTGCTCACATTTATTACTGGCTTGGTGAAATTTAATGATAGAATATATCATCAGTTTGGAGTGTCTGCCCTATTTTCTGACAGCCTGACCTGAAATCGGCACTTACAGTTGTGTGCCACTCCAGACAGCGTGACATGGGGAAAAGCTTATGAGGCCACAGCTTGTCCAGCCAATCCCCCATCCTCCCTGGGCAGGACCGTGCAGGAGTGTTCCTTATAGTATAATCTCCAGCTTTGTCCAGACCCAGGTGATGGGGTTTCCTTTTCCCTTCTTTTCGGAAGACTCTTCCACAGTCTAACCGGCCTCCTCACTGTTAGGAAATGTTTCCTGATCTCCAGCCTGCATTGACCATCTTTTGTCCCTAGTTGTTCCCCTCCCTCCTTGAATAATCAGCCCATTTATACTCACCAATAAGGGCGATGAGGAGAGAGACAGCCAATAGCAGCAATAGTGCAGCAATCAGCCATGGGAGCCACTGGGTGTGCTTCTGGGGTGCACTCTGGGATATTCTCTTCTCTGGGTGTGCTAAGGGTGAAGAAACTCCCAGCCCCAGGACAGTTAGTTCTTCTCATATCAGCCCCTGTCTGTTAGGGTTCTGCAACCAACTGAAAACTTTCCTGAAAAGCCCATACTCTGGACAAGACTAGACAATCATGAGTAGCTGCTGCTGTTGCAGCCTTCTATTGACCCTTATTCCAGAGTTTTAGGTTATTAGGGATGGAAATAAATTGGAACACTGGGTCTGACTCCTGACCTCTCCAAGCTCCGCCGAAGATCAGATTTAGATCCAAACTCTATGTCTCCAGCCCATCTAATGAGCAAATATTCAGACCCCAAGTATTAGGGAGTGAGGGCCTAGCAGGAGGTTACGGGTTCAAGGGAGCTTTTCACATCTCATCAGAGCAAGCCCAGTGCTGCTGAAGTTCATGTTGCTTTTCAAATGTCATTTGTCTCAGATGATCAGAACAAGGGGTCTTTGAGGAGTTCTTAGGCCACCCTGCACTCCCTCATAATGTGTGATTCTAGCTCCTATTCCCCTCTCACCATGATTTTGGATGTGGTGGGTGGTAATGTAACATGTAATGCATCAGCAAGTGGACTGAAGGGAGGGGAGTAGATGGTAGCAGTAAGTGGGAAGGGAGTGGGAAGGAGAAGGCTCTAATTAGTGACCCAGCAGCCCCTTCCATATCTGCTGAATCCAAGCCAGGCATTGAAGAGACTCTGTGTGGTGACATTAGGTATCCCAGCTGTTAGTCTGGGAGCTCAGGGTCTAGCAGTTTCAATAGAAAATCCCCTTTATATTCATCATTCCTGAGTCCCGTCTTCTTCTCTACCATGAGGGACTCCACAGATGCCAGAAGGGTGAGAGAGGTGGGAGGGGTAGATCTCACACTGAAAGGGAAGGAAAGGAGGGCACTCCCTGAGGGACTGGCTGTCCCAAGTGGCAATAAGCAGGAACACTTTAGAAATATGGGAGCGTGGGGAAAAAAAGGAGGACACTTTAGGCAGTTGTGCTATTCACAGTTGCAGGAGAGAGGTAAAGGAAGTTGAGTTCTGCTGCTGAGGGAAGGTCCTTTAAGTGGCTATAATTATTATTAGAACCAGAAAGACCCAGTTTCCACCTGAAGGCTGAAAGGCTCCAGAGCACATTCCCTAATCCCACTGATCTAGTTGGTGCCTCTGAGTTGAGGCTGCATGGGAATCAGTGTCACAAAAATGAACTGCTCCATAGCCCATCCACCAAATGCTTTGAGCCCGTTCCCCTAAATAGCTTGTTATTTACCTTTGGCCTCTGCAGGTGGTGGTGCATTCTTAAACTTCACCTCGGCGTAGGTGATCTCCGACGCCATTCAGAGACTGTGTGGACTGTGTTCTTTATATATTTATAATTCCATCACAATTAAAAATTGATCTTTTAATTCCCTAGAGCCAGAGGGTGACACTTGCCAGTCACGAGTCCTTCCCCTCAGGAAGCTCTGCTACATCCTCTCCAAGCAGTGAGAGAAGGAGAGGCTGAGAGTGGAAAGCCCCTAAGAATTGCTGAAAGACGTTTGGAGACAGAGTTACACCCTGGACAGCTCTTGGGCTTCTTCACCCAGAAACCCAGCCTGAGGTTTCCAGAAACACATTAAAAGAAAAGGGAAAACAGGAAGCTAATGGCTGAAAAGGAAGTTGCATCCTCAAACCTAACAAAAATGCACACTCATCTCCCAGCCAGCACAATTTCTTTTTCTTTCTCCCTCTTTTTTTTTGGTCCTCTTGCATTTTCCTTTTTTAATTTTTCTGGCTCTCTTTCTCTGAGTCAGTCTTCTTTCATTGTTTTTGCCCGTTGTGACTCCACAGCCTCAGTTACGTTAACAAAATCACCCTTTGCTGATAATGTGTATCATCTGCCATAACCTCAAGTGCAGTCAAGGACAAGCAGTCAGCACTGGTTGAGACACTATGGTTAAGCCCTGCCTCTCAGACAAAGGGCAAGATGTGAACTAGTAGTGTCTCTCCATCCCTAGGAGTTTCAGTCTAGGCTCAGTCTCTCAGGGCTTATCTACATAGGAAAGTTTTACCAGTATAATTATAATTAAACCACTGGTGTTGTCCCAGTACAATTCCCCATGAGTATACCCTTATTCTAGCCTAAGAGTAGCATTTTTGGGGGGTTGCAGGGGTTAAGCTTAAATCCCTTACAAAAAGAGATAAGATAAACTAGAGAAAGATGCTCTTAAACCAGAATAAGAGTGTTCCCAGAGGGAATTATACCAATGTAATACAGCATTTTACATTCACATCCCACCTTATTCTGGTATAATTTACCATGGAGACAGGCCCTCCTTTGAAAAACCTGCCCTCTTTCTGTGCCTCCTCACATCAAAGTATTTGAGTCTCTAACACAAGAGGGGTGAGTCTTTTTCCTCTTCTCTTCTGGTAAGTATGTCTTTAAACTAACATGAGTCAGTGGCCATAACTGTAACAGTTTGTAGTTTTTACAGAGGTTTTACAGTCCCTGCTGCTCACACAGCACTTGTGACTATTTATCCCAGACAATAATTATAAGAAATAATAACTATTCACTGTACTGCTTAACCCTCATCTACACTGCAAGTACAACCAGGCTAGAAGGCCCAATCATAACAGCAACATCTCCCAACAGAGTTTCAGCAGGGCTCCATCTTATTGAGTTTAATTGCGGGCTTGTCTCCATGAGAAAACTGCACCGATTTAAATAAATGGGGTTTAGATGCCAGTTTAGTTAACTTGGTGCAATCCTCTGGGGCCTGACACTCCTATTTCTATATAAATCAGTGTGACACTTTTAGCTTAGGACAATTCCTTACTGACTTGCATGCCATTGACTGAAGGCCCTTGACATAAACCACAATAAAAGCCTCTACACAAGGGGATTGCATCAATTTAACTGAAACCTGAGTTACTCTAAGACTTCATGTGGGCCTCTCTAAAAAGCAATTGTAAAAATGGCTCCTCCGTGCCCTACAGACCCACTCCTTGTGTGAGTTCCCAGTCAACCTACTGACTTTACAAGTTTGCTGCCTTTTACTCCTGTTAGTCCTGCAGAGCCAGTACAACTCAGAGAGAGAAGTAGAGTCTGTTCCTGCCTGTGCATCATCAGCAGAGTTATTTGCTATGCAATTCTGCCCTAAGTCACACACTCAGGAGACACAATGAGGGTTGTGCAGGCATCCTTGAGGGCAGAATTTGCCCTGCAGAATCTTAATAGCAGTGATGATGAGTGAAGAAGAGCCCAGCTTGATTCTCAGAGCCCAGGGGGATTTGCAGGGATGGAAATTAGAAAATATATCTATCTATATCTGGACTCATTAAGAGACAATGAAGATCTATGAATCCTTGTGACAGGGTGTGACAGGTCCTTTGATGTCCACTGCTAGAGCCCTTCCTGTCCTGCCACACCCTGCCCAGAAAAGGAGCAGTGAAGGTGGGTCCTCTAGACACATCTAGAAAGGCTGCAGGGAAGCAGCCAATCAGAGTTCTGAAGCCTCAGTTAAAAGGAGCTGCAAGGGCTAAGTAGGTTAGATGCTGGTTGGGAGTGGAAGGATAAGGAAGGTAGTGAGAGGCTCCTGGTGAGGAAACCTGTGAGAGACTCTGCTCAGAGAACTTCAGCCCTGAGGTAAGGGTGAAGAGGAAGGGGCTATGTGGGAAGTGGCCCAGGGAATAGCGGCAGCAACTATGAAAGGAAGTCACATGTGGCTGCTATTTGTAGGGTCCCTGGGTTGGGACCTGGAGTAGTGGGGGAGCCTGGGTCCCTTCACTGGCAGAGTTGCCAAAGACCTGAGAAGGGGAAAAGCTTTGTGTAGAAGCAACAGGCTGGAATTTAAAGGGCTTTAGGCTGGAGCTGAAGACCCTGCAGAGGGCCAACCATTTGTTGAATTTTGTTACCCTGGGGATGGAAATGAAAGAGTGGAGAGCTGGGGACATCACAGGACTGCTAAAGGCAAAGAGTCTCCAGGGAGACAGCCCTGGGGGCACTGCTCCATACCAGGGCAGGAATGGACTTAAAGTTAGCCCAGAAGGGGCTGGGAACTGAGCCCAGAGACAGGGCTGCAGATACCAACCAGGGCACAGTGATAGGCCCTGGTGGACTTGTGTTACCCTGGAAGGGGTTTCTTTATATGGTTTGACTGCGTGTGCCTGGACCAGAGGCCCACCTGATGAGGTTAACAGCTGACAGAGTGGGTGTGAACTTGCGCACAATTGACAAGAGGCACTGATAAGGTGAGTGTCCCCTATCACAATGCTAAAGAACATGGGACCCTACAATGCTCTTTTACAGCACAGTCCCAAGAGAAGGGAGGGAGAAGGAGGCACATTGTTATTAACAGTAGCTTGTTGTTTTGCAATATATAGCCTTTACCTCATACCCTGCAAAGGAAACAGCCTGAGACTGTGATCCCATTAGATCTCACTGGCTAGGCCAGGTTACTAGTAAGATAGGAGACTGCCAAGGAAGAACCAAATTACTGCAGGGAATGCTGTGGGTGGATTCATAGGGGGTGCTTATCTCCCTGTGTCAGTACTGACAAAAGGTAGATTGTATTGAAGAATGACTAATGAACACACATCAGTGGGATCTGCTAGGGGGAGCTACCAGCAGTCTCTGGCCTGCTGGCCATAGGGGAGAGCACCATGGATACTTCCCTTTCCTATTTAATCCACTTGCTTCCCTCCTGTACCCTGGGAAACACCAGGAATACAGTTGCATGTGACTAACAGCCAGTCTAGACCCTTAAACTCCAGTCTCATTCCCTTGGCCTCTAGGCATTGGTACCATTTACCCTGGGAGTTCACAACTAAGCCTGGGGTGCAGTTTAAGCTCTTGACTAGCTTTTCCCATTGATGTTAAAGAGGAGTTGGGCTGGATTTGGTTCAGTCCTTCTGCCTAGATCCCAAACCTAATGACACCTGCTGCTTCTCTCTACAGCCTGAACTGACTTCAAACCAGCCACCAACATGGGCGGTAGGGACGCTCCCTTGTAGCCCTGCTAGCTGAGGGAGTCCACCATTTCCCTTACTCTAGGTGTATGTCGTACACAAGGAGTGTTACTTAGCAGGGACTGAGGAAGCACAAGCATTTATGATTTCTTTTCGCTTGGTACGTTGTGTGAGATAGAAATGGGATTTTGATTCCAAAGAGCTTCTGTGCTGTCTACCTAATCTCTGATGGGATGCAGTGAAGACTGGAGGGAGGAGCACCATGTGTAGGGATTGGGGACCACTAGCCAAGCTGTAAGGGAACTCATTGACTGGACTAGCAGGTCCTGCTGGAGGTCAGGAGTGAGGTGCATCAGCAGGCCTGTGAGGGGATCCCAGGACTGGAATAGCAGGGAGATGACTATTTAAAGAGTGAGATGCAATGGCAGAGCTGGAATCCAGGGCATGGAAGCAGTGAGTGAGAGCAGTGCTTCCCTGTATGAATGAGAAGACCTACTGCATGTAAGATTTCATCACAAAATACTGAGGTTTTCTGCATTTGTGAGTTTAGGTCTCGGTTCCTAGGAATTAACTGGATTATATTCAGTATTTTCCAAAAAAAATTACTTTAGTCAGATAAAGACTTCAATAGACCCAGCCCTGAAGTGAGCCGAGAGCTATGCTGCCCTTTGTGAATCACAAAGCCTTCGTAAGAGGTCATCCCAGTACTCTGAGGGTCACTTTAGGGCTGGTTGTTCAAGAAATGGGCTTCCTGGAATGATCTGGATCAGAGTCTGTTTACATCTTAACTTTATTAAGATAAACACCATAACAAACACAGCCCTGAAATGAGTAGGGAATTCATGAAGGGGCATTGTACACAGTGAGAGTAAGGAGAGAGAACTTTATATAGAGCATCAGACAGTCTGCCTCAAAACCCAACAACAATGAGATCGAGGCCTGTGGTCTCCTCTGAGGAAGTAGTGGAAGCTCTGTCGTTGCTGCTGCCACTATTTAAGTCTAGTTTTGAAAGTGGAGAATGCACTGCAGGGAACAATCCAGCACTGGCTTCTGGGCAGTGGCAGCAATCCCTAGATTGATTGATTGGGTTTTTTTGGACTGAAGCTCCTGTAGTTTGAAAACCCCTCCTTTTTCTACAGCTCCTCACAGCAGGACATTTGAGTCTCTAACGCCAGACCCAGGTATTCTTTTCCCAGCAAGAATGTAGTTCTAATGTCTAACAAGACTCGGTGATTGCCAGCCTTAGAGTTTTGGGCTGCTTTTCCATCCATATGTCTGCACCCTTCCACAAATAATAATTAACAGGGATGATAAACTCTTTGGTTTACATCTTATACCCCAGCTGGCTTAGAACTACAAGTGTGGTGTGGGAAGTAGTTACAATGTGGTCATCTCAGCACAATTCTATCTACACAAGAGAACTTATACTAGGTCCTGAGCCTTAATTGCCTAAGGCTTTGGCTCCATCTACATTACAAAATGGAACTGAGTTCTAAATGGGTTAGAGGATACCAGTTTGGCCCTACCTGTATTTCTAACATATACACTAGTAGACACAGCCCTGAAATAATCAGAATTCTTGGAGAAGAGTTGTAAGGAGTAAGCAGAAAGTGATGGCACACCAGTAGGTGATACACTTCCCCTGGGTTTAAATTTGTCTGCTTCATTATAAGAGAATAGTATCTTTCCCTTCAAGTGCAAGGCAAATCCCCTGGCCCTCCCCTTCCCAAAGCTACCCTCTCCACCAGATTTGTTGGGAGATAGCATTGGTAGCTTTTGTGACATCACAAGCAGAGCTCAGCTGACATGTGGCATTTTTCCACTTTAAACATTTTCAGCAGCTTTAATTTTTTAAAAATTACTTTGAGTTCAGGCCACTGAGTGCAGGAACCTCCACCACAGTCCCCACCACTCCCACATAATTGCAGATCAGGGCTAATCTGACCTCTCCTATCAAATCTTTGTGAGCTGCTCCGAGTGAGGGATGGGTTCTCTCTCCACTCTGACATCAGGATGCTTTTTTAATCAAATATTTGTTGCTGCAGTTTTACAATGTCGATAAGTTGCTGTGTAATGGGAGATTATTCCAATTCGTAGTCCTCTGAGTATGTGTTTCCCCTCACATCCATGGCAACACACTTATCCTTGTCAAGGTTATTGGGTTCCCTATCTTTCCAGAACGTGTAGAAGAGACTCATTGTGAGTGTCACAGAGGAAACAGTTGTAGCTGGTGAGGATGGAGGAGCAGGGAAAAGTACAGTTTTGAATCCTGCTGACAGATTCCCCTTCCTCCCTTTATACTGTTCCCTAAAATAGAGTGTTGGCCTCTGATCATTTCCCCAACAAATCTACCCTTTGCTGGAGCAGAAACATTTAGCTCCAGTACGTGACAGAGGTCTCCCTCTTAACACTCGCCCCCTTCCCATTGCCTTGTATGTTAATCTGCTGGGCTAAGGGGAGGATGGTAAATAGTCTCCATCCCATGAGATATGTACACTGCAGTCTAGTTATTGGAGTCTGATCCACCCAGCACCACTAGCCTTTCTCCTCCTGATGAGTCAGACCAATATAGTAACTTTCGGCTTGGGTGCCTGTATAAGTTCCTTTTGGAACTTTCCAACTGGAAAAGAGAGCCTGGATGAAAAATATATGTAAATCTGGCCAGATGCCATCAGTGAGCAGACAGTAGGAAGGCAGAGTTCCTGTAAGATGCGAGTCTGGTGCTGGTGGTGACGACCGAGGAAGATCAGGATGGAATGAACATGGAGATTGAATTTCCTGCTCAAATTCAAGAGCAGGTGTAAATGTGTGGAGGTCTCCTCCAGAGCTGGGCACTGAATTCCCACTGGAGACCAATCCCTGGCAAATTACCTGCTCATCTCTCAAGTTGATCACCACCACCAGGTGGGAACTCATCCCTGTGCAATTCCTCTTGCTGGCACCCTAATTCATGGTCTCTTTAGAGAAGTAGTAGCAGCTGGTGTGAAAGGGCTCCCAGTCCAAGAGGCAGCATGTCCAGACTTTCCCTGTGAAAGGGGAGACAGCCAAGAAGAATGAATCAATAATTACAGATAGAAAATCTCTTAGCAACATCTTTGCCATTCTCTGTGGACAATGCAGGGTTGCTCTCATACATCTATGAGGGGCTGCACATCCTCCATTTCTGTCAAAGTCAGTGGGAGCTGATGGTGCTCAGGATTGGGCTTAGTCCTCGGTGAGGGGAAAAATGTCATAACATGTTTTTTAAAAAAACTGGTTCATAATTTAGTTAGAAGTGACTAGAGATTTCTCTAGGAAGTGGTGTCCTTTATGAAAAGACTGCATTCCATTCCCCCTGAACTGGAGCCAAATTGGAACCAGTGTCCTGGAGCTGAAAGGCTGTGTATCTCATCCCCCAATCTGTTTGGGTCACCTGGACCCCAGAAGCTGGGGCTGGATTGGGACTGATGCCCCAGAAGTGAAAGGCTCAAAATCCTATTATCTGATCTCTAAAATCGTCCCATCTCCATGACAGAGTTGGATTAGAACTGGTGCCCTTATGTGGCTCTACATATTTTCCTCCGAGCATCTCACACGCTACCATTGCTAGCTAACATCCAGGATCTTCTGGACACTTAACACCCACACCACCCAACTTTTTCCACTGCCAGAACCTTCCCTCATGTCTCAGACATATTCTTCCAAAGAGACTATATTCCTTGCTGCCCATCTCTAATCTTGTACATCCACTCCTCCATCCCCCTTCGCCAGCCACAGAAGGATTGCTCCTCTAATGTATTCTCCAGTGCTTTCTCCAGGCCCAAACATTGGAGCTCCTGCCCTGTCCTCAGGGAAACTTTTCCACATTCTAACAGACCCCTCACTAATAGGAACGATTTCCTGATTGCCCAGCAGAGTTTTTTTCCTTCTTTGCTCAATTTTATTCACTTTAGTCCCAGTTCTCCTCCCACAGGCACCCCCCCCCAAACAATTACCCTCCCTCCTTGGATAACCAGCTCATATATACTTATCAATGAGGAGAGGGAGACAGCAATGCAACAGTGCTGAGACTAACCCTGGGAGCCAGGTGATGGGTTTCTGCGGTGCACTCTGGTGTGCTCACCTGTGGGGGTGCTGAGTGTGAAGAGCACCTACAAAGCAATCCGTTCTGCTTAAACCAGCTCTGCCTACTAGGGACATGCAACTGAATGAAAAACTGAAGAGACCAAATAACTCCTGAATAGGGTTGATAACATGTTCATAGTGATAGGCCCAGACTGGAACACTGGATTCAGACTTCTCAACTCTAGGGACAGTCACATTCAGATCTTAGCTCCTTAACTCTGGCCCATCTAATAAGCCAGTCTTCAAATCCCAAGTATTTTGGAGTGAGGCCCCCAACATAGGGTTTAAGGGAGCTCTTCATATCTCACCAGAGTATTCCCAGAGTTGCTAATATTCCAGTTGCACTTTGAGATCTACTGGAGACAAGCCTTGTATAAAAGCTAAGTGGTATTGTCTTGGATGATCTAAGTGAAACTTTTTCTAGCATATTCCCAGTGAATGAACTCACCACAGAACACTTTATAGTTCTAGCTCCTGTTTTTCCATGTGTTCTGACCTAGTGGGTAAGGGCGGGCTAGGCAGTGCACCAGCAGATAGAATAAGGATTGGGGGAAGGAAGGTGTGAAAGGAATGCAATGGTGACCCTTGACTTGATAGTGTGTCCTTCCACCACTATTTTCCCCCACACCAGGATTTAGGAAAAGCTGGTGTGGTGACAGTGGGCAGCACAGCTCCATTACCCAGGTTGGGAGCTAGGGAATCAGGGAGAACCACCGGAGGGTCTGAACATGTACAGCTGCCTCATTAAAGAATCTATTTTAAATTCAACACAGCTGAGTCCTGTCTGTTCCCTACAGCAAGGGACACCACAGATATCCAGGAGGTGGGAGAGGAGAACATTAATTGGGAGACTGACTGCTCCAGGTCCCAGTAAGGATCACAGGAGGGTGGAGAATAAGGGAGGGGACTAGCAATAGCTGCGCTCCTTGCAGGAGAGAGTTAAATGGGCTGGGGTGCTAATACCAGGTGAAGGTCTCTTGAGCAGCTGCCACCATTATAGCAATTTAAGTCAGGCGAGACAATTTTTTTTTTTTTTTTTTTCCCATGGCTCAATCTGAAATCTTGAGTTGCCCCCAGCAGCAGACAGAGTAGAATACAGTCTGTAGCAAGGCTTGTGGTAGCTCACTCTGCTGGGAAACTGTATATGCTCTTCCTACTCTACACAGTGAGTATACCGAGGATCTTGCCCGCATGCTCGGGGTTCAGCTGATCGCCATATTTGGGGTCGGGAAGGAATTTTCCTCCAGAATAGATTGGCAGAGGCCCTGGCGGTTTTTCGCCTTCCTCTGCAGCATGGGGCAGGGGTCACTTGCTGGAGGATTCTCAGCAATTTGAAGTCTTTAAATCATGATTTGGGGACTTCAACAGCTGAGTCAAGAGAATTCTTCTAGGAGTGGGTGGGTCAGCTTTTGTGGCCCGCATCATGCGGGAGGTCAGACTAGATGATCATAATGGTCCCTTCTGACCTTAGAGTCTATGAGTCTGAGCCTATAACTATTAGGACTGGTCAAACATTTTCCATTGAAACTCTTTTAGGCAGGAATATTGCATTTTTTGACATAATGGAAATTCTCATTGTGTGTGTGTGTGTGTGTGTACTAGCTCTACTAGTTGTATCCCAGTGCCCTATAACTGGGAGTGTGTAGTTGTCTGTGCATAATCTTTGTAGGCAAGACCAGGAGGCCTCCTCTGGGAGACTATTAAATCCCTGACTCCTGTTCCTTCTGCCCCATTTCACAAGTAAGAGTGATTGTTCATAAGTATTTTTGAGTCCCTGAGATGTGTCCCCTCTGACAGTGATCTATTTATCTATCACTGTGGAGCTATCTGAATGGCTGGTTCTGCAGTAGCCAAAGAGGCAGTAAACTCCTGGATCAAAGGCAGAGAAATCACTCCAATCTTCCCTTCACTCTGATATGACATTTTAACATGCAGTTCCTAGGAGTTTCCAGGCTTCTCCAGGATGATGTTGGGGGTTCTCTTTCAAGCTGCCCATATATCCATGTCTTTGACAGACAGTCCACTGGAGCAGTTACCCTCAAAGCGATGCTGCTGGTTAGTTATTTGCTGCCTCCTTGTTCCGTTGGCTCTGCCAGTTGTCTATCTAGTGCCAGCCCCACTCATGGGAGGCCCTCCCCACACCAATCTACACACACCAGAACATTCTGCTAGGGCAGGGCCAGCTTTAGGCCAATTCGCCCGATTCCCAGGAATTGGGCCCCATGCACTCATCCCGGCGGCAGTCGTCTTCAGGGGGCACCGCTCCCCTCGCCAGAGCGCCAGCCGGCGTGCGGCAAGCCCCGCTCTTCCGGCTGGAAGGCGGCAGCCCTGTGGCCCTGGCTGGACCGGGGCTGCCCCACTCTCCCGGCCAGACTGCGGCAGCCCCGCGACCCTGGCCGGACTGCCGGCCGGAACGCGGCAAGCCCCACGGCACCCCCTCCCCCAGCTGGCAATCGGAAGTGCCACCCCAGGAATCGGGCCCCGCACTTGCTAAAGCTGGCCCTGCTGCAGGGAATCCTGGGAATGTGGCTAGAAGATGGGCAGCTGATGGTCATTTTCTTGTCACTGACCATGGGGTCATCATGACCAAAGTAATTATTCACAACCACTAGAGCAGCAGCCAGCACTCTGGTCACACCCCTTTGTGACATTGCACCCATAATGCTTTGTAGAAATATGCTTATGAGTGTAAATATGACATAACTGGAATATGTTTTATGCTAGATATGCCATGTGACATATCTTTGCAAAGGTTATGATCTACTGAATATATTCATCCTATTTGTATGCATGTATCATTTTTATATCTGAAGTTATGAGCATTGGCTCTATGCTTGTATTTAAAGTGTTTGCTGTAGGAAGCACATAAGGCAGATTTGGTCAACATAGTGTGAAGGTGTTATTCAAGTAATTGGGAGTAATTAACTAACAATGGACTTCGGGAGATGCCAATCCACATCTGAGCTTTCCTGGGAACATTCAAACTAACTTATAAACAATGGTATTGGCCTGAAAAAAAACTGAATAATTTGTAGACTTGTGACTTGCCCAGGTGGCTACAGACTCCATCTTGTTGCTGTGATTTTGCACAGGAGAACAAAGGGGTTTCTGCCCATGAGTGAGAATATAAAAGCCCCTGGAAACCCCTCTATTTTGTCTTCAGCTGGCTTAGAAGATAGCCTCCCCACCTGAAAGGGATGCCTGAAAGAAACTGGCACAAAGGATAGCAACTACGGGGGTGTGTGATTGCTGGGCCCAGACTAGGAAGGAGTCTAGTCTGTGAAAGAAGCTTATTGGAGCATCTCTAAGGGTGAGATTTACCTGTACTTAGTTTCCTACTGTATTAGGCTTAGACTTCAATGTTTTTTGTTTTATTTTGCTTGGTAATTTACTTTGTTCTGTCTGTTATTACTTGGAACCACTTAAATGGTACTTTTTATACTTAATAAGCAAAAAGTGATTTTATTAATTAACCCAGAGCAAGTAATACGTGGTGGACCAAATAGCTGTGCATCTCTCTCTCTGTTATAGAGGGTGAACAATTTGAGTTTACCCTGTATAAGCTTTAAACAGAGTAAAACAGATTTATTTGGGGTTTGGATCCCTCTGGAACTGGGTATCTGGGTGCTGGAGACAGGAGCACTTAAGCTGTTTTCAGTTAAGCCTGCAGCTTTTGGGGGACATAGTTCTGACCTGGGTTTGTGTTTGTTTGCAGCAGGCTAGCATGTTTGGCTCAACAAGACAGGGTACTGAAGTCCCAAGCCGCCAGGGAAAACGGGCTCAGAGGTAGCCTCAGCACATCAGGTGGCAGTCCCAAGGGGGTCTCTGTGACCCAACCTGTCACACCCTTCTCTTCTAATCACTCACCCAAGTCATCTAGAGAGGCCCTAACTCTGAGAGAACACTGCAACAGCATGCAACATTGGTGGATATTTCTACTGCTCTTGGAAAGCAATGTACTAGCAATGGCCAGTCCAGAGTCCATTAGGAACCCCCCAGAGTACAGGCAGCAGTGTTTGAGCATGCCCAGGAACCTCCCAGTGTTCATCTGGCACCAGCTGAGTGAGCAAAACCAAACTCTTCAAATGCCTTTCGAACAGGACATTGCGGGGCTGGGGGGGTAAATATTAAACTAGCACAAGATCATCATGATGGGAGCATAAGTGAGGGCAGAAGGCATATGACTACAATCCATCCAAGCCTCAGTGACAGCACAGTGTCAGTGAGTCAGTCACCCCAACTGTGCATGCGCATCTCGCTTCTGTGACTCATTTCCTGAAGCAGGGAAGGACGCCAAGCAGGTCCCTGTCAAGGCAGCTGAGGTTGGCAAATCTGAGGGCAGAGCTGCAAAATCAGCTTGCAAATATCCTTGACAACACTGAATCCATCTACATAACCCTGCTGGATCTTGGTGTTGTGCACAAGGCCCTGCAGCTTGAGATGGAGACCCCACAGGGCAATTTCTATATACTGTATAAAGGAATATGGGCCACCCTGCATTTCCTCTCTGATACCCCTTCTCTTCCTGCTGATCCTCTCAAACCTGTCGTCTTACTGCTTCCTTTGTTTCCTTCCCCCCACTCTCCGCTTTTTTGCCTTCTCTCATGCTGCTTCTGATATGTGCAATTTTCTCCCTGTCCTAATTTATAAAGTGAGCGCGCGCTCTCTCTCTCTCTCTCTCTCTCTCTCTCTCCTTAAAATCCACTTCATTCCTCCCTGGCTTCTCCTCCTGAGTGATTGCTCCACAGGCTTCCACTGTTAAACTACAGGGTTCTTCGCCTTGCTGGTTTTGTCTTGTCTAACTTAGACTGCACGCTGTTCTGGGCAGTGAACATGAATGGTAAGTTGTAAGATCTTCAGGGTAGGAAGCTTGTCTTATATTTGTAAAGTGCCTTGTAAATTTATAGCATTAAATGTGATTGTTAATAGCAATAGTAATTCTTAATGTTTGTGGGGCTTCTAAGTATTTTTCCGTAGAGATAAGCATGAGCCACAATTTGGGTCTGGTTCCAGATTTCAGTTACTACGTCCCCTTAAAGTCTCTAGAGGTTTGGTTCAAGCCCATCTCTCCTTTGTAGAATTTGGTTCCTTGTTCTCTCTGTAACAACATTCTCAATACAATTGTGACCACCACCCAACTGAGACACTGTTCCTTTGCTGGCCAGCACTGACTCCGTACAGAAGGACACTGGGAGAGGCAAATGAGCACCCATAATGAAATCAAATCTGCTCGGGGCTGTCCCTGCATGCCCTGGAGATGCTACAGGTGCTGCTCATAGACCAGACAACAATATATGGAATTGCTGCTGCCCATCTTCTAGGCAATGGTCTTGAGAGGTCTAGTCCAGTCCCTTGCACGCAAGGCATGACCAAGCATTATCTAGACCATCTCTGTCACATGTCTGTCTAACCAGTTCTTTTAAAAAAAACTCCAATAATGGAGATTCTGCAACCTCACTAGGCAATTTATTCCAGTGCTTAACCACCCTGACAGTTAGGAAGTTTTCCCTAATGTCCAACCTAAAGCACCCTTGCTGCTATTTAAACCCATTGAAGTCCTCTTGTTAATCTGATAGTACAAGAACAACTTTTCTCCCTTCTCCTTGTAACTACCTTTTTATGTACTTGAAAACTGTTATGTCCCCATCTCAGTCTTCTCTGCTCCAGACTAAACAAATACAATTTTTCAATCTTCCCTCATAGGCCATATTTTCTACACCTTTAATAATTTTTGTTGCTCTTCTCTAACCTATTTCTTTAATTTGTCCACCTCTTTCCTGAAAAGTGACACCCAGGTCTGGACGCAATACTCCAGCTGAGGCTTTATCGGCACAGAGTAGAGTAGAAGACTTTCTGTTTGTGTCTGGCTTACAAGACTCCTGCTAATATCTCCCCAGAATGATGCTTACAGTTTTTTTTTTTTTCAATCAGTGTGACACTGACTCATATTTAGCTTGTGATCCACAATGATCCCCAGATCCCTCTCTGCAGTACTCCTTCCTAGCAGTCATTTCTTATTTTGTATGTGTGCAACTGATTGTTCCTTCCTAAGTGCAGTACTTTCCATTTGTCCTTATTGAATTTCATCCTGTTTACTTCAGACCACTTCTCCAGTTTGCCCAGATTATTTTGAATTTTGATCCTATCCTCCAAAGCACTTGCAACCCCTCCCACCCCCAGCTTGGCATCATCGGCAAACTGTAAAAGAGTACTTTCTATGCCCTCTAAATCATTGATGAAGATATGGAACAGAACCAGACCCAGAACTGATCCCTCTGGGACCCCACTCGTTATGCCCTTCCTGCTTGACTGTGAATCACTGATAACTACTCTCTAGGAACAGTTTTCCAACCAGTTTTTCACCCACCGTATAGTAGGTCTAGCTAGGTTACATTTCCTTAGCTTGTTTCTAATGGCTAATGCCAACAGCTGGACTAGGTCATTGTTATGAGCTGAATCCATGTCTTGCTATTTGGGGGGACAGAGGCTGCGCACAGCAGTGAGGGGCTTGCAGAGTTAGAAGCATTTTATTTTACTGAGTTGGCAAGCTAAGAACTCTGTCTCACAGGAGCCCAGGAAGGACAGACAACTTCTTCTACAATACACTGCAAAATCATTCATAGTGTAGTGCTAAGAACCATGGGATATGCCCACAGAAATCATAGCATCTAACCTGCATTAGTAGAGTACCAGTGTGGATGTGGCTATGACTTGAGTGTGGCTTAGCAGTGTATATGCTCACCCTGGGCTTGGCTAACCTGATGTCCCAGACCTGGCTTCCCACACTCTGCAGTGAAGACATCCCCCAAGGTCAGAGCCGTCCTTAGACATATGCAGCATACGCGGCTGCGTAGGGCACTGGAAAATTTGGGGCACCATTCCCCTCGCTGGCTGCGGCTGGAATCCTCTCTTTCCTGTCCCCTCCATCACTCACTCTGCCGCCCCAGCCCCGGGGAGTCCAGAGCGGCGTGGCCAGTCACTGGCAGAGCGGCGGCGTGGCCAGTCACTGGCAGAGCGGCGGCGTGGCCAGTCACTGCTGCCCAGAGCAGAGTCCCTCCCTGGACCTTGCCTGCCCACACCGCTTGGTCTCCATCACGCACCCACATACACACTTGTATTACTGTTGTTGACTTGTTGTTATTACTGCTTGGTACTTCCTGTCAAAATGCTCGTGGTGAGCCAGGACTGGCGAGGGGCTACAGGAGGGCTGTGGGCTCTGGCAAGATGCAGCCCCATGTGACAGCGTGAAGCCTGCCTTGAGCCACTGCCGCAGAGTCTGTTGCATACGAAGCTGTGTGTGTGTGTGTGTGTGTGTGTCAGTAATGGGGGGGATTCTGGGAATCCGCGGGCGGGGGTGGTGGCTGTGCCCCCTCGACACACTAGAGTCAGCGGCACCGGCTGGTGACCGCCTTCAATGGAGCATAGGGGCACCAGTTTAATAATACTACGTAGGGCCCTATAAATCCTAAGGACGGCCCTGCCCAAGGTATACACTTCTACCTCGATATAACGCTGTCCTCGGGAGCCAAAAAATCTTACCGCGTTATAAGTGAAGCTGCGTTATATCGAACTTGCTTTGATCCGCCGGAGTGCGCAGCACCGCCCCCCCTCCCCCCCCCCCGAGCACTGCTTTACCACGTTATATCCGAATTCGTGTTATATCGGGTCACGTTATATCGAGGTAGCGGTGTATTTATTTAAAATTGTTAATTGTCTCCCAACACAGTTTAAGCACAGTTCTGCCTTCACATGGCAATGGGATCTTAACTATGTCCCTAGCCAGACCTAAAGCTTTGGGTAGTCCAAAACATTAGTATGATACAGGAACATAGTTAAAGCCTCAGAACAGAACTACATCTCTACCTTGATATAACGCTGTCCTCGGGAGCCAAAAAATCTTACTGCGTTATAGGTAAAACCGCGTTATATCGAACTTGCTTTGATCCACCGGAGTGCGCAGCCCCACTTCTCCCTCCCCCCTGCCCCCCGAGCACTGCTTTACCGTGTTATATCCGAATTTGTGTTATATCGGGTCGCTTTATATCGGGGTAGAGGTGTATGTTGGAACTGGGTTACAGGACAATGAGGCTGTATGCAGCTGGATTTGTGGCATAGAGACACCTTACTTCTGGGCTTAAATTCTGCTGACCTGCAGACGCACAAAGGTCTTTTCATGTAACAATTATAAAATGTGTCCCTTTGGCCCGTCCCTGATGGATGTGCAGACACACTGTTTGCAGTGAGAATGAAACAGCAGCAGCTCTAAACTTTGGGTTTGGTTCATGCATCGTTATCCTGAAAGCTGAAACACCCATTAGAAACTGCAGTTGCAAGGACAGGATGAGAGACTCCCCATTTACAGCACTGATCTCCGCAGGGACTGACACATTAGCACCCTGGAAGCGATGACTTTACATGGGATGTTATTAACTTTAGCAGCACTGAGTGGGTTAATTGTGAATAGTAACTCTCTCTTCAGCTCTTTCAAGGCCAAAGCCACTGGGCCCTGCCCTTACCAACCCAGGTCCTCCAGAAGTGTTGGGTGCTGGCATAGTCCACCTTTGTGACATCATAAACAGAGTTCTGCTGAAAATTACCCCTTTTCCACTTCAGAACATTTTACCAATTTTTTTTCCAAAATTCTTTTGTGCATATGGGTGAGTTTGAACCATTAAACACAGTAACCTTCCACTCCATAATTACAGCACAAGTCCCACATCTGAACCAAACCCTCCAATCAGATCTCTCGCTCAGCTTCCTCTAGCCAGGGATGGGCGCTCTCTCTTTCTGGCTTCACGTCCTGGACGGGGTTTCGTTCCTCAAAACCTTGTTGCATCAGTTTCACAAATTCTATTTACTGTAGTGGAACACGGAATGTCATTCCAATTCTTCCTATTTGCATTTGTCTTTACATGCATGACAGCACAGTTCTCCATTTTGCTATTACTGGGTTCACCTTGTCTCCAGAATCTGTAAGAACCATGTGTGAGATACATATTGGTATGAGTTTTAAGAGTTGAACAACTTGTAACAGGTGAGGATGAAAGAAGGGGGCAAATTAAACCCTTTAGTTAACCCGAAAGATTCTCCTACCAGGCTCTACACTGTTTCCTTAAAAGGGATTTATAGAATCTGCTCATGTTCCCCCAACAAAGCTGCTCTTTACTGGACAAGAAGCACTTGTAGCTACAGTACGACCGGAGCTCCTTTGCCCTCCCTGCAACCCTCACCCCCTTGCACAACCGTTACTCTATGTTAACCTGTGGGACTAAGGAGAAGACAGTAACTGGTCTCCATCACAGGAGATACTCACGCTGCAGTCTCATTATATGGAGTCTGATCCACCCAGTGCCACTGGCCTTCCTGTGCCTGATCTGTCAGACCAATATAGTAATTCTTATTTTGGAAGGATGTAACAGTTCTTTTTATCCAATTTAAAATGAAATCCTGAAAAAAAATTACAAATTAATTGCCCACATTCAGTCATTAAGTTGACAGTAGTGGGCAGGAGTCCCTGTAGCACATGTATGCATGCGCATGAGAGAGAGAGAAGGTGATGGCTGGGAAATCCCAGGATTGAATGAACAGGGAGACTGAATTCCCAGCTCACCTTCAATAGACCCCAAATACCAGGGGCGCATGGGGTCTTCTAAAGATCTGAATACTCAGCTCCCCAAAGTCTAATCCCCAGAGAGTTACCTGCTCAGTTCCTGTGTTGATCACCACCAAGTGGGAACTCATTCCTGTGCAGTTTGTCTCACTGTCACTCCAGTTCATGGTGTCTATAGAGAAGTAGTAGCAGCTGGACTGAAAGTGCTTCCAGCCCATGGGGCAGCATGTCCAGACTTGCCCTGAGGGAAGAGAAAGTCAAGGAGAAGAACTCGTAATAATGAGAGATGGAAAACTAGACTAGGCTAGAAGATGCGTTGTTAGAACATGTTAGCTCAGACAGTCAATAAACCCAGTGTAGACGAACGTGTTAGCTGACATCTAGAAAAAGGTAAAATGACTCAGTTAATGTTCAACCCCTTTCCTTGGGGAGACTCGTGAATAGTCTAATAGGCCCTCAAAGGTAGGGAATGTTTCCTCATCCCCATCCTGAAATAAGTTTCTTTTGCTCCCCTTTATCCCTCCCTCCTGTGACCACTCTCAGCTAACCCCTCCCTCTCCTTGTTGTTCACACTCTGCCTGGACTTGTAGAACATCGCTATTTCTCCTCTTAGCCCTCACTCAATCTGTACAGACTTCATTTTGTTCCCATCCTCTCCCCCATACATCAGTCCCTCCGGCCCCGTGTTGATCCAGAGCTGGGTGTGAATCAGGCCCCTAACCCAGAACGATGATGCTGGGGTTAATCCCTCCCTCCCTCTCTCTCTTTCAGTGTCACTGACCTTTCTCCTCAGCTCTCCCCAGGACACAATGCCACTCTGCAGAACTCTGGGGCAGGGCCTTGTGCTCTTCACAGCCTCCAGTTCCCTTGAGTAGAGTGACTGGAAAACAAGAGAGGAAAAAAAGAGAAGGGATCCAACTCTATCCTCCTTCTCCCCTGCCTGGGTGCAACCTGATTTCTTCATCTCCTGGCCATGGACTGTCCCAATGTGGCTGCCCCTTTGTAAGCTTCACTTATTGTCACAAGTGCCAACAACCACCTTCCCTGGGACAATAGGGCAGCTCAGCTCTCTTCATATCACTGCTGGTGGTGGGGACCAGATATACTGATTGACCAGAATAAGCCAACCGATCTTAATCAGTATTGCAAAAAGAGCCTCTGACCCACAGGGGAAAGATCAGGGTGAATGTGGCTAGGCAACAGGTTATTAATACTGGTACCCCTCATCCAAGCAGTAGCAGATGTCAGGGCCTAGTAGGTTGGTTTCCCAATGGAGGAGAAATCAGTGGAGTCTGGGTATCTTCTTGCTGTAACTTATTGACACGACTCCTTTAACTGCAGAAACGGCATTCACGCAAATGCGTCTTTCAGAACTCTGAGGCCACACAGTGCCCATTTTCTAGAAGCAACTCTGCCCCTAGAATTGACTATAGTTAGAGAGATTAAAGCAGAGAGAAAACTCTTGCTTTTCCCCACAGCTCCCTGTGAAAGAACTGCCGAGGCTGGTGACATCACCAGGGGGTGTGGAGCTTCTTGGGAGTTGGTCAAGGTGATGTTGGAGAGTGGATCAAGAGAGAGACATCTGGGAATGGTGACAGGGCTGTCAAGGGAACCAGAAGTTGGAGGGTGTGGGGGTCAGACAGAAGGTCTGGCTAGACTTGCCTGGAGAGCTGGGCTAACTCAGGAAGGATTGAACCTGAGGAGGGAACCTGAAGATGCTGAGGGGAGCTCAGTTTGGTGTGTCCCTGGTCCCAGAAGCTCCCCTCGTAGGTAGATTGTGGTGGGCTCTGGAGGAGAAAGATTCCTCGGAGAGAGTGAGGGACTCCATAAGCCATCCCAGTAACCCAGCAACAGGGGTTGGTGCTGAGCAGTGACACCAGACACGGGCAGGTCACAGCACAATCTGCCTGTATATTTGTAAATAATTAAGAAG
Source organism: Malaclemys terrapin pileata (assembly GCF_027887155.1). Classification (NCBI taxonomy): domain Eukaryota; kingdom Metazoa; phylum Chordata; order Testudines; family Emydidae; genus Malaclemys; species Malaclemys terrapin. The sequence continues at coordinate 134,935,756 of NC_071505.1, forward strand.
CTCAAGACAGACTTACACAGACAAGGTAAGATGAGTGGTTTCTATGCATAAAATGATTTCTTTAATGCTTCCAATTCCATGTTAGATAATATTTGTTTTTGTTCTTGATAAATAAGATACTTTATTTTTGCTAACTTTATGACTAAGTCTGATATGGGCTACTAATTTATTTAGGCACCTGATTTCCACTTCTTGAAGTGTTGCTAGTTGAAAGGAGCACGTAGAGGGTGAAGCAGCTTAAGAAATGCATTGAGTGATCTAATGGAGAAGCAGCAGTCTAGGGGTTACAGCAGAAATTTTTCATGGTTAGTTATACCCCAAATGTTATGCTAGGTTGGAGTTAATTGAGCTGTCTCAGTGAGCAGAAAGATACATTCCATTTAAAACAAAAGTTGAGGCTTAAAAATAGACTAGTTGATCTCTCCATAGATATGTGACCGTATCCTCTGATGTGCTGCGCACCCTCAATTCCTACTGAAGTAGTGAACTGATGTTTAAAGATACTTGGATCATAAGTAAAAAAGTTATAAGAGATTAGAAATTACTTCTAGGAACTGGTGCCCCAGATGTAAAAGGCTCTGTATCTTGTTTCCCCTGAGCCATCCACTCTGCCTGAACTGGAGCCAAATTGGAACCAGTGTCCTGGAGCTGAAAGGCTGTGTATCCCATCCCCCAATCCGTTTGGGTCACCTGGACCCCACAAGCTGGAACAGAACTGATGCTCTAGAAGGGAAGGGAAAGGCTCAGAACCCCATTTCCTGATCCCTCAACTCATCCAGTCTACATGACATAGAGTTGGATTAGAACTGATGCCCTGATACGGCTCTAGATATTTTCCCCTGATCCTTCTGAGCATCTCACACCCTACCATTGCTAGTTAACATCCCTGATCCTCTGGACATTTATCACGCACCTCCTCCCACTGCCAAATCCTTCCCTCATATCCCAGACATACTTTTCTCAAGTGACCATATTGCTTGCTGCCCATTTCTAATCTTGTCCAGCCACTCACCTTTCCCCCTTTGCCAGCCAAACAAGGACTGTTCCCAACAATATATTCTTCAGGGCTTTCTCCGGGCCCAAACCTTTGGGCTCCCACCCTGTCCTCAAGAAGACTCTTCCACAGTCTAACAAACACCTCTGCTGGGAATTGTTTCCTGATTGTCCAGCAGGATATTTTCCTCTTTGCTTAATTTTATCTCCTTTATTCCCAGTTCTCCTCCCTCAGGCATCCTCCTCAAACAATTCCTCTCCCTCTTGGATAATCAACCAGTATATACTTACCAATGAGGGCAATGAGGAGAGAGACACACAGCAACAGTGCTGAGACCAACCACAGGAATCGCCACGTGGGCTTCTGGAGTGCACTCTGCGTTGTGCTCTTCTCTGGAGGTACTAAAGGCAAAGAAACCCTTAGCCCCCAAAACAGTCAGTTCTGTTGACAGTAGCCCTGTCTGCTAGATGTGAGCAGCTGAATGAAAAACTTCATGCAGAGACCAAATATCAACCCTTATTCAAGAGTTAAAATGATCTTAGAGATAGGACCAATTAGAACTCTGGGTGATGACCCCTCTGTTGAAGCTCAAATTCCAAGCCAAACTCCCCAACTCAAGCCCCTATAGTGAGCAAATATTCCAATCACAGGTATTGGGGACTGAGGTTACGTGTTTGAGAGGCATGGTGGATGGAAAGCTGGCTAGATCGTCAGGCTCAATGGGTAGTGATCAACAGCTCGATGTCTAGTTGACAGCCAGTATCAAGTGGAGTACCTCAGGGGTCTGTCCTGGGGCTGATTTTGTTCAACATCTTCATTAATGATCTGGATGATGGGATGAATTGCACCCTCAGCAAGTTCATGGATGGCCTAGACAAATTGGAAATGACCTAGACAATTCAGAGTGACCTAGACAAATTGGAGGATTGGGCTAAAATAAATCTGATGAGGTTCAACAAGGACAAGTGCAGAGTCCTGTACTTAGGTCAGAAGAATCCCATGCACTGCTACAGGATGGGGACCTACTGGCTAAGCAGCAGTTCTGAAGAAAATGACCTGGGGATTACAGTGGACGAGAAGCTGGATATGAGTCAACAGTGTGTCCTTAAAAAGAAGAACAGGAGTACTTGTGGCACCTTAGAGACTAACAAATTTATTAGAGCATAAGCTTTCGTGGACTACAGCCCACTTCTTCGGATGCATATAGAATGGAACATATAATGAGGAGATATATATACACACATACAGAGAGCATAAACAGGTGGGAGTTGTCTTACCAACTCTGAGAGGCCAATTAATTAAGAGAAAAAAAAAAAAAAAACTTTTGAAGTGATAATCAAGCTAGCCGAGTACAGACAGTGTGATAAGTGTGAGAGTACTTACAAGGGGAGATAGAGTCAACGTTTGTAATGGCTCAGCCATTCCCAGTCCTTATTCAAACCGGAGTTGATTGTGTAGAATTGTAGAATTGTGTAGATTGTAGAAGTCACCTCCTACAAGACAGGCCCAACAAAGAAAATAACAGAACACCACTAGCTGTCACCTTCAGCCCCCAACTAAAACCTCTCCAGCGCATCATCAGAGATCTACAACCTATCCTGAAAGATGATCCTTTACTCTCACAGATCTTGGGAGACAGATCTGTCCTCGCTTACAGACAACCCCCCAACCTAAAGCAAATACTCACCAGCAACCACACATCACTGAACAAAACCACTAACCCAGGAACCTATCCTTGTAACAAACCCCGATGCCAACTCTGTCCACATATCTATTCAAGTGACATCATCATAGGACCTAATCACATCAGCCATACCATCAGGGGCTCGTTCACCTGCACATCTACCAATGTGATATATGCCATCATGTGCCAGCAATGCCCCTCTGCCATGTACATTGGCCAAACCGGACAGTCTCTACGCAAAAGAATTAATGGACACAAATCTGACATCAGGAATCAAAATACTCAAAAACCAGTGGGAGAACACTTTAACCTGTCTGGTCATTCAGTGACAGACCTGCGGGTGGCTATATTACAACAGAAAAACTTCAAAAACAGACTCCAAAGAGACTGCAGAGCTAGAATTGATATGCAAATTAGACACAATCAACTCCGGTTTGAATAAGGACTGGGAATGGCTGAGCCATTACAAACGTTGACTCTATCTCCCCTTGTAAGTACTCTCACACTTCTTATCACACTGTCTGTACTCGGCTAGCTTGATTATCACTTCAAAAGTTTTTTTTTTTTCTCTTAATTAATTGGCCTCTCAGAGTTGGTAAGACAACTCCCACCTGTTTATGCTCTCTGTATGTGTGTATATATATCTCCTCATTATATGTTCCATTCTATATGCATCCGAAGAAGTGGGCTGTAGTCCACGAAAGCTTATGCTCTAATAAATTTGTTAGTCTCTAAGGTGCCACAAGTACTCCTGTTCTTCTTTTTGCGGATACAGACTAACACGGCTGTTACTCTGAAACTTGAAGTGTGTCCTTGTTGCCAAGAAGGCTAATGGCGTATTGGGCTGCATTAGTAGGAGCATGGCCAGCAGATCAAGGGAAGTAATTATTCTCCTCTATTTGGCACTGTTGAGGCCATATCTGTAGAAACCCCTAGCCCCCAAAACACATTCTTTAGTGGAGGGACCAAAACTGGATGCAATCCAGTTTTGGTCCCTCCACTACAGAAAGGATATAGACAAATTGGAGAGAGTCCAGTGGAGGGCAACGAAAATGATTAGGGGGTTGGGGCACTTGACTTATGAGGAGAGGCTGGGGGAACTGGGCTTATTTAGTCGGCAGAAGAGAAGAGCAGAATTTAGGGACACTAGGCAGCCCAGAGTTGTTAGCCAGTGTGGGAGTTTGAGAATCAGGGAGAACCACAGGATGGTCTTATCTGTGTCCAGCTGCCTCGCTAAAGAATCCTTTCTAGATACAATACATCTGAGTCCTGTCTCTTCCCTACTGCGAGGTATCAGGGAGGTGCCAGAGGAAGGAGGGGAATGGGTCACACACAGAGGGAAGGAGAGGGAAACAACTCACTGAGGGGCTGGCTGCTCCAGGTCTCAGTAAGGAGCACTGGAGGCACACAGGGCCATGGAGAATAAGGGAGGGGATTGGAGGCAGCAACACTCATTGCAGGAGAAGAGTAAAGTAGCTGGAGTGCTAATATCTGGTGAAGGTCCCTTGAGAGGCTGTAATAGTTTAAGTTTGGGTCTAGAGAGACTCAATTTTTTTTCCTTGTTCAGTTTGTAATTCTCAAGTCACCCAATAGCAGCAGCAGCAGCAGCAGGGTAACAGGGTCAGAAGCAAGGCTCTTGATAATGCACTCTGCTGAGAAAGTGTATATATCATTCCTAAAATACACAGTGAGTACACTGATAGTTACTGGGGCTGGTTGAAAATTGTCCATTGAAACTTTTTTTTTTTAAATAGAAAATTGGTTTTTTGACAAAACAAAAATGGTCACGGGTAGTGTCTGCTTTCATTTTCTGAGGGGAAAAAAAACATTTTCTCCTCAGCTCCCACTAGCTGTTACACTGTCAGTGCAGGGCTTCCCAGAGGATTCAGGGGGCCTGGGGCAAAGCAATTTTGGGGGCCCCTTCCATAAAAAAAAAGTTGCAATACTATAGAATACTATATTCTGCGGCCCCGGGGCAAATTGCCCCACTTGTACGTCCCCGTTTCCCCCCCCCCCCCCGGGCGGCCCTGGGAAAAATAAACATTTAAAAACCTTCCACATCTTGGCACAAACCCAGTTTTGAGAACTTCTTTTCAAGTCACCTTTACAAGGTATCACTGGTTCTCAGCATCAGCTAGTGCTAAAAGGGTTGGACAAATATTTTCCGTCAAAACTTTTTTTGGATCGAAAACTAGGGGTTTTTAAAAAGCAGAAAAAAATCACGGACAATGTCTGCTTTCCTTCAAAATTTGTTGTGGTTTTTTTAATTGAAAAGCTGAAATTAGTCTGCCAAAACCTGAACATGGTTTGGGGTTTCAGAAGTGTGTGGCCAAATATTTGCTGCTTGCTGTGTTTGATTATTTAAAGAAACAATAAAAAATCCAGCTTAAAAAAAATCCAAAACTTTTGAACCACCTCAGCTTGTGACCAAACGCCTGAGCCCATCCAGTCAGATTTTTCCAGATTTCTGATACTCTGCTGGCTTCCTTGACTCATATCTGTCTCCATAACTTTGGGTTCGTTTAGGTTAGAACATAAGAACATAAGAATGGCCGTACTGAGTCAGACCAAAGGTCCATCCAGCCCAGTATCCTGTCTACTGACAGTGGCCAATGCCAAGTGCCCCAGAGGGAGTGAATCTAACAGGTAATGATCAAGTGATCTCTCTCCTGCCATCCATCTCCCCCTCTGACAAAGAGAGGCTAGGGACACCATTCCTTACAGATCCTGGCTAATAGCCATTAATGGACTTAACCTCCATGAATGTATCTGTTTCCTAGAGACTGGCTCCATGGGGTCCCTCACAAACTGGAGACAGTTACTGTGGGTTTGTCTTTAGTATAGCTTATGTACATACTCCACAAACTGAGCATTTGAGCTTGTTCCAGAATCTGGGATGAGCCTATGTTGTGAAAACTGAAATGCTCAAAATAGCACATGCATGTGAATGGACACATGGTGCTAAAATTAAATTAACCCAGGGGTTCTCAAACTGGGGGTCAGGACCCTTCGGGGGGGTCACAAGGTTATTATTGGGGGTCGCGAGCTGTCAGCCTCCACCTCAAACCCCGCTTTGCCTCCAGCATTTATAATAGTGTTAAATATATTTAAAAGTGTTTTTAATTTATAAGGGGGGATTGCACTCAGAGGTTTGCTATGTGAAAGGGGTCACCAGTACAAAAGTTTGAGAACCACTGAATTAACCCCTCTGGAGCCTCGGGGAATGCAGGGGACGGTGGGTCTCCCTTGGTAGGGTTGGGAAGGAGGTAGGTGGTGTAGGATATTGCTCTTCTCATGTGATCCCTCCCCCATGGCTCTCTTGGCTCTATCACTGTTAATCTAAAGTGGCTAATTTTAAATGAAGCTACCCTCCCCTGACACGAATTTCCCCATGGCACTGAAATTAAATGTAGACTATAATTTGGCATTTGAGAAGTGAAAGGGATGGTAGCCCTAAGGGGAAAGATAACAGCTTGGCTCTTTGTGTTAAATAGCTGTCTGCAAGCCTCAAACTGCTGAATGAGCTTTAGGGTAGGGAAGGCTGTGCCTCCCGCAGGGCCGGCTCTGGCTTTTTTGCCGCCCCAAGCAAAAAAAAAACCAACAAAAACCTGCGGGGCAGCCAGAAAAAAATAATAAACCTGAGGCGCTCCTCTGGGAGATGAAGTCCTAGACAGTGAGTCATATGCACAACTGCTTAATCAAAAGAGACCCTATAGAAAATAATCCAGATCTAGTGGTTTTCTTTTCATGAGAAAAATGGACAAGAAATACAGTGAAAATGTTTGTAATGGCCATCAAAGGGACTTCTCTGGCCATTATGAAAACTGGTGCATAACTCACCCAATTAACATGGAGGAAAGGGGACTGAGACTTGACTGGCACGTAGGAATTTTCCTTAATTCCACAAGCAGCAGGCTGTGCTGCGGAAGCTGATGAATCTGGGTTCTACCCCTGATGTTGATATGAAATGCCAAATGGCCAGATGCAGCAGAGTGACCACCATCAAGTCCTGGTTGGCTATGGATTTGTTGCAAAAAATCTAGGGTGTGGAAAGCTTTAGTTCTCTGTTCCCTGCAACTAACATGGATCTGGAATACCTGAAGAGACGTGCTCAGTCTATGCTTGGAGCTGGGATGTGATTCCCGTCGCCTTCCCCTCTCTCGGAGTCGCAGCGCGGCATGCAGGAGCTGCCCTGGCCCCTGGACAGCGCTGCAGTGGCGTGGTTCCAGCGGGACCGGAGCTTGCAGCCCCATCTCCTTACCACACGGCTCTGACTCAGTGGGAGGAGCTCAGGCCCTGCCAGAGCTACGCCGCTGCAGCACTGAGGCGCCGGGGGATGGGGGAAGGCAGAGGCAGGGCCGGGGGCCCCTGCGGGGTCCGGGGCCTGGGGCAAATTGCCCCATTTCCCCCCCCCCGGGAGGCCCTGTACACTGTGCTCATTAACTGGGGGCGTGTGGTTGTGTCTATGCATGATCTTTGCAGGGAAGATCAGGAGGCCTCCTCCTCTGGAAGATTTTTAAATCCCTGACTCCGCTCCCTTCTGCCCCATTCCAAAGGTAAAATAGTGATTGTTCCGATGCACTTTTATAAGCCCTTTGGATAAGTCATCTCTGGCAGGATCTACCTACCTTCATATCTATCACTGTGGCGGTATCTGACTGGCTGGCTCAGCAGTAGACAAAAAGGAAGTAAAACTTCTCCATCAGAGGCAGGGAAAACACCCCAATATTCTCTTCCCTCTGGTGCTGACATTTTAACATGCAGCTCCTGAGAGCCCCCTCCAGCACATTGTCCTATTTAGGAGTTTCCAAGCTTCTCAAGGAGGATGTTGGGGGTTCTCGTCCGTGGCACCATGGATAGCTGGGCAACATGAAACTCACCCCCATCAGTCTTTGACGGTCCCCTGGAGCAGTTGTCATTGCAGTGGAGCTGCTGGGTAGTTATTTGCTGCCTCCTTCTTCCCATCTTCCTGTGTCTCTGCCAGTTGTCTGTCTAGTACCAGCCCCACTCATGGGAGGCCCTCACTATACCACTCTACACACACCAGGACACTCTGCAGAGAATCCTGGGAATGTGACTAGAAGACAGGCACCCTATGTTCAGCTTTGTTGTCACTGACCATGGGGTCAACATGACCAAAGTAATTATCCATGAGCACTAGAGCAGCAGCCAGCACTTTAGTCACACCCGTTATCTTCTAATTACTCACCCAAGTCATCTAGAGAGGCCCTGACTCTGTGAGAGACAACACTGCAATAGCATTGGTGGATATTTCCAGGGGCAGATTTACCATGAAACACAGTGCTCTGGCATGGGGCCCCCCAACAACAGGGGCCCCCAGGGCTAGGCACTCAGGCAGCTCAGCACTGGTGCACCCCCTGTGGGGGGGCTGCTCCACGGGAGAGGGGCTGCGGGGATAGAAGCTGTGGGGAGCAGGAGAGCAGGGAGGGAGGCTCACCCACAGCCTCAGAGGAGCAGGCAGGAGGTGTGGGTGGCGGGAGCACTGGGAACGGAGAGAAGCAGCGATTTGAAGGGGAAGCCACCGCTTCTCTCCAGCTGCGTGGCTGCCCCTGCTCCTCCTGAGTCCTCCAGCCCGTGCTTGCAGGGCCAGATTCAGAAAGGGGATGGGGCTTTAGGGGCTGCAGCCCAGGTCTCCGGGGCCCACTTAGCCCTGGGCTGCAGCCCCTAAAGCCCTTGTGTTCCAGCCCTGCCTAGCGGGAGGTGGGGGGTGGAGGCGGCTCCGAGAATTGCAGCCCATGGGAGCTGCAGGGGGTGGTGCCTGCGGGGCAAGCACAGGGCCGCACGGAGCCACCTGAACTCCCCGCACCTGCACCCTCTGCACCAAATGGGAGCTGCCCCAGGTAAGTGTTCCGCACCCCAATCCCCTGCCCCAGCCCTGATCCCCCTCCCGCACCCTAACTCCAGGCCAGACCCCCCCATCCCCAGCCTGTTCCTGCACCCTAACTCCCACCCAAACCCTGCACCCCCAGCCCTGAGCCCCAGGTGGAGAATGCAGGAAAAAAATGAAAAATGCAAGGTAGGGCCCCAAAAATGAAGCTGAGCACAGGGCCCCACTAACTCTAAATCTGCCACTGGATATTTCTACAGCTCTCTGAAAGTAATGTACTAGCTATGATCAATCCAGGGTCCCTTAGGCACCTCCCACGTTACTGGCAGCAGTGTTTGAGCATGCCCTGGAACCTCCCAATGTTCACCTGCAAGAGCAGACTCATCAAATGCCTTTGGAACAGGACATGGGGGAAAATTAAACTAGCACTAGCTCATCTTGACAGGAGCACGAGTGAGGGCAGGAGGAACATCTGAGTACAGTACATCCGAGCCTCAATGACAGCACAATGTCAGTGAGTCAGTCACCTCAACTGTGCATGCATGTCTGGCTTCTGTGACTCCTTTCCTGAAGCAGGCAGGGAAGGACCCCAGGCAGTTCTCTGTCAAGGCAGCTGAGGTTGGCAAATCTGAGGGCAGAGCTGCAAAGTCAGATTGCAAATATCCTTGACAGCACTGAATATGTGTATATAACCCTGCCACATCGTGGGGTTGTGCTCAAGGACTTGCAGCTTGGGATGGAGACCCACAGGGCAGAGCAATTTCTATATCCAAATAAATATGGACCAGCCTGCACCTCCTCCCTATATGGTACTCCCTTCTATTCCTGCTGATCCACACACGCTTGTCATCTCCCTATAGATCCTTCTTGCACATTCCGCTTTGTGCTTTCTCCCATGCAGCTTCTGACTTGTGGATTGTTTTCAGTCTGCCTCAGGTTCCACTGCCTTCCTCTAGAAACCCCTCATAACTTTTCCTTCTTTATGGTCGTGCTACATGTTGCTGCTTCTGAAGTATTCTTCCTTACATTGCTGTTTGTCTTGTCTTCACCTGTAGCGTGTTCAGAGCAGCGACCAGGCCAGTTAGGCTGTAAGGTCATTGGGGCAGGGAACATCTCTGATGTTTGTAAAGTGCCTAGTAAATTTGCATAATTATATACATTTGTTAATAGCAATAACAATTTTCAATTTTTGATCATTAAATGTTAGTTACTTTTCAGCAGAGATAGGCATGAGGCACAAAACTGGATCCAGTTTCAGATCTCAGATACTTAGTCTCCAGGTATTTGGTTCAAGCCCATCTCTTCTACTCAGCCTTTGTTTCCTTCTTCTCTCAGTTCTATTCTTCTCTAGAGCTGGGCAAAAATTTTTGGATGACAGTTTATTCACCAAAAAATGCTGTTTCAGTCTAACAAAAAATATTGATTAATTTAATATATTTTTTTCAGGGAGCTAGATTCAGAAGGGGACTAGGGTACTGTGACGTTGCACTCTATATAATTTAATAAAAATATGCTAATCAGTGTGAATATAATATAACTGGAATATGCTGCATGCAAAAGGTCTCTTGTAAGGTATCATTACAAAGTTTATAATCTACTGAGTGTGGTCATCCTATTTGTATGAATGTATCATTCTTGTATCTGAAACTAGAAATATGAAATAGAACTCTGAGGGCCTATTGTAATTATGCAAAGTGTGGGCCATTAATGGTGGTTTGGAAACTTGATGGCTCCCATCAACCAGGACAATTGACTGTGGGTGGCTCTGTTTGCTTGCAGGCCTTCCTTTGAGTCAGGCTGGGAGGAATGAAGGCTTGGGGTCTCACAGGGTGAGATTTTATCTGTATTCAGTTTTCTTACTGTATTAGGCATAGACTTGCGTGTTTTATTTTAATTTGTTTGGTAACTAACTTTGTTCTGTCTGTTATCACTTGGAACCACTTAAATCCTACTTTTTGTATTTACTAAAATCGCTTTTTACTTATTAATTAACCCAGAGTGTGTATTAATACCTGGGGGGGGGGGGGCGGGGAAAGCTGTGCATATCTCTCTATCAGTGTTATAGAAGGCGAACAATTTATGAGTTTACCCTGTATAAGCTTTATACAGGATAAAACGGATTTATTTGGGGTTTGGACCCCATTGGGAGTTGGGCATCTGAGTGTCTGAGACAAGAACACTTTTTAAACTGCTTTCAGTTAAGCTTGCAGTTTGTGGGATGTGGTTCAAACCTGGATCTGTGTTTGTAGCTGGCAAGCGTGTCTGGCACAACCAGGCAGGGTTCTGGAGTTCCAAGCTGGCAAAGAAAGCAAGGGCAGAAGTAGTCTTGGCACATCAGTTGGCAGCCCCAAGGGGGTTTCTGTGATCCAACCCGTCACAGGTACCATTCACAAAACAGCCAGCAGAGGAGGTGCCCCCTTATAACCTTTGGATCAGTGGTTAGGGCACTCACCCTTGGACATGGAAGACCCATATCTGACTTGCTGTTTGAGAACAGGGAGTTGATCCCAGCCTCTCCCTCTCCTAACCATCCGGCTCATCAGGGATGGGTGTCTCACTTGTCCCTGTTGAAACTGTTTCAGTTTGTATAAAGAACTAACTAGTACTTATTGATAGGGACTTGAACTTAGGGCTGCCCCTTGCCAGGGGAGTCCCCTCACAACGGGGCAATCATGTATTCTAGGAGTAGAGTTCTTTTCAGTCTCTCCTGCAGAAACTCTTCCTCTTTGTGAAAAACACACAGTCATTAGACCAGACTGAGAAAATGATTCTACAGCTTAATGGTTAGGGTAAACATGAGGGGATGCAACCAAGGTTCAAATACCTGTTGTAGAGAGGAAATTGAATCTGGGTCTCCCACCAATCAGGTGAGTGCCCTAAGAACTACGCTGAAGGAGGGGGCACCACCAACTCCACCTGTTTTATGCACCTAGCCTTTTAAAAAAATGCCCAGAAACAAAACATTTAGCTCAACCTGATAGGAATTTGTCAACTTTTACAATTTGCTGAAAATTTTAAAAAATGGATTCATTTTGACCCAAACTGATTTTTTTTCAGATCTGCCAGTGAACCAAAAAACCCCTAAGTTATTGACCCAATTCAATTCTGCACCCAATCCGGGCAGATTACGTGCCCCTGCATTCAATGCTGGCTCTAATGATGGGTACAGAGGACAGGCAGCCATCATGAAATCTCTGCTCTGGGTTCTCCTCCCTGCCTGCCCCTGAGATACTGCAGGTCCTGTCTGTACTCCGGAAAAGCCCTGACAACAGTATTGACAACAGTATAATTGCTGTCACTGCCCCTCTTCTAGGCAACGTAACGTTCTCTGGGCCCCTGAATCTTTTAGCTATCAACATCTTGGTGGGTACAGACTTCAATACCATATCTCCTCCTTGTGGGCTCTCCTAATTCTATTGCTGGTATGACCCCATCCATTATCCTTCACATCTTAACCTTGCTCTGAGCTGTTCCAGCCACACACACACCGGGTGTGTCCCTAGAGATCCCCCTCTCTGTATCTCAGCCCTTTGTCTCTATGTGGATATGCAAGTGAGGTTCTGAAATGATCTAACCTCTAATGCCCTCAGTGCATCTCCTCTGGAGACTTCCCTCCCTGAATCTCTTTCAGATCCATAACTTTTTTCTTGATCCCATGTACCCTAGAAATTTCCCTTCATCACTGCCCAGGTATTGGCAAAAATCTCATTTATACCAACATTATCTCAGGGTCAGATGGCAGCCAGTGACCAACAGGGGAAAGGCTCTAACAAGCAGCTTCCTGATTCCCCTGAGCCAGACTCTGCCCCTAGCCTAGGGCTAGATGGGAAACGGTGCCGCAAAAGTGAAAGTCTCCATAGCCCATTCCCCTAAATAGTCTGTAGTTTACCTTTGGTCTCTGCAGGTGGTGGTGCTGCATTCTTGAACTTTACCTCAGCGTAAGTAACCTCCGATGCCATTTGGAGATTGTTGCCGACCCCTCTTCTTTATATATTTATATTGTTATTGCATTTAGAATTGATCTTTTAATTCCCTAAAGCCACAGGCCAGTCATGGAGTCATTCCTATTTGGAGTGTCTGCCACCCCTTCTTCCACCTGTCAGAAGAGAGAGACAGGGAGAGGAAAGCCCCTAAGATGAGCTGGGAGGTGCTGGAGATGGAGATATATCCCAGACAGCTCTTGGACTTCTTCACTCAGAAAATCAGCCTGGGCTTTTCTCCTCATGGGTTTAAGTAAATGAAAAACAGGAACCTCGTGGCTGAGAGAGAAGTTGCATCCCCCACTGCTAATAAACATACACACGCAGTCATTTCTCAACCACTAGGGTTTAATTTTCTGTCTTTATGCAGTGGTGGTGTTCTACAGATACCACAGAATATGTTCTGAGAAAAACCCCCTGCCAGAGAAGGCTTCCCTCCACTCCTGTCTTGCTGAGTAAGACACGCCCCCTGCAGGTCACTGAAACTGAAATCCACTCAGCTCAGGGGCTTCTTAGTTAACAGAGACTTTCCCAGCACCCAGTATTCAGTCTTTCTGGGAGTCTAAATCCCAAATAAATCCCCTTTTCTCTGTATAAAGCGTATACAGGGTAAACTCATAAATTGTCCACCCTCTATAACACTGATAGAGAGATATGTACAGTTATTTGCTTCCCCAGGTATTAATTACTTACTCTGGGTTAATTAATCATAGAATCATAGAATATCAGGATTGGAAGGGACCTCAGGAGGTCATCTAGTCCAACCCCCTGCTTAAAGCAGGACCAATCCCCAACTAAATCATCCCAGCCAGGGCTTTGTCAAGCCTGATATTAAAAACATCTAAAGAAGGAGATTCCACCACCTCCCTACGGTAGGTAACCCATTCCGGTGCTTCACCACTCTCATAATGAAAACGATTTTCCTAATATCCAACCTAAACCTCCCCCACTGAAACTTGAGACCATTACTCCTTGTTGAGTCTCAGCAGTCTCTCCATTACTCCATGTTCTGTCATCTGCTACCACTGAGAACAGTCTAGATTCATCCTCTTTGGTACCCCCTTTCAGGTAATTGAAAGCAGCTATCAAATCCCCCTCATTCTTATCTTCTGCAGGCTAAATAATCCCAGTTCCCTCAGCCTCTCCCCATAGGTCATGTGCTGTAGCCCCCTAATAATTTTTGTTGTCCTCCGCTGGACTCTTTCCAATTTTTCCACATCCTTCTTGTAGTGTGGGGCCCAAAACTGGACACAGTACTCCAGATGAGGCCTCACCAATGCTGAATAGAGGGGAATGATCATGTCCCTCGATCTGCTGGTAATGCCCCTACTTACACAGCCCAAAATGCTGTTAGCCTTTTTGGAAACAAGAGCACACTGTTGATTTATATCCAGCTTCTCGTCCACTATAACCCCTAGGTCCTTTTCTGCAGAACTGCTGCCTAGCCACTCGGTCCCTAGTCTGTAGCAGTGCATGGGATTCTTCCATCCTAAGTGCAGGACTCTGCACTTGTCCTCGTTGAACCTCATCAGATTTCTTTTGGCCCAGTCCTCTAATTTGTCTAGGTCCCTCTTTATCCTATCCCTACCCTTCAGTGTATCTACCACTCCTCCCAGTTTAGTGTCATCTGCAAACTTGCTGAGAGTGCAGTCCATGCCATCCTCCAGATCCTTAATGAAGATATTGAACAAAAACCGCCCCAGGACTGACCCTTGGGGCACTCCGCTTGATACTGGCTGCCAAGTAGACATGGAGCCATTGATCAATACCCATTGAGCCCGATGATCTAGCCAGCTTTCTGTCCACCTTATAGTCCATTCATCCAGCCATACTTCTTTAACTTGCTGGCAAGAATACTGTGGGAGACCGTATCAAAAGCTTTGCTAAAGTCAAGCCCACTGCTTTCCCCTCATCCACAGAGCCAGTTATCTCCTCATAGAAGGCAATTAGGTTAGTCAGGCATGACTTGCCCTTGGTGAATCCATGCTGACTGTTCCTGATCACTTTCCTCTTCTCAAAGTGCTTCAAAATGGTTTCCTTGAGGACCTGCTCCATGATTTTTCCATGGACTGAGGTGAGGCTGACTGGCCTGTAGTTCCCCGGATCCTCCTTCTTCCCTTTTTTAAAGATGGGCACTTCATTAGCCTTTTTCAGTCATCCGGGACCTCCCCCGATGGCCATAAGTTTTCAAAGATGATGGCCAATGGCTCTGCAATCACATCCACCAACTCCTTTAGCACCCTCGGGTGCAGTGCTTCTGGCCCCATGGACTTGTGCTCGTCCAGCTTTTCTAAATAGTCCTGAACCACTTCTTTCTCCACAGAGGGCTGGTCACCTCCTCCCCATGCTGTGCTGCCCAGTGCAGTAGTCTGGGAGCTCACCTTGTTCGTGAAGACAGAGGCGAAAAAAGCATTGAGTACATTAGCTTTTTCCACATCCTCTGTCACTAGGTTGCCTCCCCCATTCAGTAAGGGGCTCACACTTTCCCTGACCTTCTTCTTGTTGCTAACATACTTGTAGAAACCCTTCTTGTTACTCTTAACATCCCTTGCTAGTTGCAACGCCAATTGTGATTTGGCCTTCCTGATTTCACTCCTGTATGCCTGAGCAATATTTTTATACTCCTCCCTGGTCATTTGTCCAAGCTTCCACTTCTTGTAAGCTTCTTTTTTGTGTTTAAGATCAGCAAGGATTTCAATGTTAAGTCAAGCTGGTCGCCTGCCATATTTACTATTCTTTCTACACATCGAGATGGTTTGTTCCTGCAACCTCAATAAGGATTCTTTAAAATACAGCCAGCTCTCCTGGACTCCTTTCCCCCTCATGTTATTCTCCCAGGGGATCCTGCCCATCACTTCCCCGAGGGAGTCAAAGTCTGCTTTTCTGAAGTCCAGGGTCCGTGTTCTGCTGCTCTCCTTTCTTCCTTTTGTCAGGATCCTGAACTCAACCATCTCATGGTCACTGCCTCCCAAGTTCCCATCCACTTTTGCTTCCCCTACTAATTCTTCCCTGTTTGTGAGCAGTAGGTCAAGAAGAGCTCTGCCCCTAGTTGGTTCCTCCAGCACTTGCACCAGGAAATTGTCCCCTACACTTTCCAAAAACTTCCTGGATTGTCTGTGCACTGCTGTATTGCTCTCCCAGCAGATATCAGGGTGACTGAAGTCCCCCATGAGAACCAGGGCCTGTGATCTAGTAACTTCTGTTAGTTGCCAGAAGAAAGCCTCATCCACCTCATCCCCCTGGTCTGGTGGTCTATAGCAGACTCCCACCACAACATCACCCTTGTTGCTCACATTTCTAAACTTAATCCAGAGACTCTCAGGTTTTTCTGCAGTTTCATACTGGAGCTCTGAGCAGTCATACTGCTCTCTTACATACAGCGCAACTCCCCCACCTTTTCTGCCCTGCCTGTCATTCCTGAACAGTTTATATTCATCCATGACAATGCTCCAGTCATGTGCATTATCCCACCAAGTCTCTGTTATTCCAATCACATCATAATTCTATGACTGTGTCAGGACTTCCAGTTCTCCCTGCTTGTTTCCCAGGCTTTTTGCATTTGTGTATAGGCACTTAAGATAACTCACTGATCATCCTGCTTTCTTAGTATGAGGCAGGAGTCCTCCCCTCTTGCGCTTTCCTGCTTGTGCTTCCTCCTGGTATCCCACTTCCCCACTTACGTCAGGGCTTTGGTCTCCTTCCCCTGGTGAACCTAGTTTAAAGCCCTCCTCTCTAGGTTAGCCAGCCTGGTTGCGAAGATGCTCTTCCCTCTCTTCGTTAGGTGGAGCCCGTCTCTGCCTAGCACTCCTTCTTCTTAGAACACCATCCCATGGTCAAAGAATCCAAAGCCTTTTCTCTGACACCACCTGCGTAGCCATTCGTTGACTTTCACGATTTGATGATCTCTACCTGGGCCTTTTCCTTCCACAGCGGCCAATGGGAGCTGCTGGGGGCGCTGCCTGAAGCAAGAGCAATACACAGACCCATGTGCCCCCTCCCTTCCCCAGGTTCTGGCCACTTCCTGGAGCGGCGCGAGGGCAGGGCAGGCAGGCAGGGAGCCTGCCCTGCCCTGCTCCTGGTGTGCGCCAGGCCGGAGCTGCTCTAGGTAAACGCTAGGGGGAGGACAGAGGGGGCCGCAAGGAGCTTGCGGGCCGCAGAAAATAACCCCACGTGTTTGAGACCCCTGGGTTAGACCTAAATGAAAAAAATATTCCCTTGGTCATAGCACCCTGCTGCATGCTCCATAAAATTTGTAAAGCTAAGGGGGAAAAGTTTCCCCAGGCGTGGAGTGTTGAGGCAGATCGCCTGGTGACTGATTTTGAGCAGCCAGATACCAGGGCTATTAGAGGGGCACAACGGGGAGTTATTAGAATCAGGGAGGCTTTGAGGCAACATTTTGACAATAGCACCAGTAATATGTATTTCTATACAGCAATCTGCCATGCTTCAGTTATCTTGTTTTGCCTAAGATTGTGATGATTCCGGAGTGGGATTTGTACTAATGATTGAACTGTATCTGTGTATTACTACCAGCATCAATCACTACATTTAGGACACAAATAAAGATTGGTTCTCTTTCAGAGAGTTTGTTTTTATTAAACACCAATTAACACACACAAAGTAACACACACAAAAGGCTTGGTGGGAAGGGAGATAAGAGTGCAGGGCAGTGTAGGCTCTCATAGCTGTGTGTAAGTCCAGTCATCATTTTGGAAGCTGTCCAAAGAGGTGAAGTGAATAAGGTACTGAGATGTGCTGGGAAGTTGCAAGAAATATGTGGGAGGAGTTTGGGGAGGGCACCGAAAGCAGTTCTGCATCAGGTGCTGTGGGGGTGGGTGAGCATGCATGTGTTCAGACAGCAGCGTGATTAGGGACTTCAATATCTCTGTTTGCTCCTATATCATTTTTATCATCCGCTCATGGCCCTTTAGCATGCACTCCTCACTCTCCTTTCTGTCCTGTCTTTCCTTTTCTCTCCACTCCCTGCATTCTCTTTTCTCGGCCTCTGAGTATTGGAGCACCTCTTGGAACATGTCCTCCTTGCTGTGCCTTGGTTGCTTCCTTATCTGGCAGAGGCACTCCACTGGTGTGTAGAGGTTCCCCTGAGGGCCACACCTGCAGAAGCACAAGAAACAATACGCAGAAGCATGATTGTTAGTTCATGCATAGCATTCAATCATTACAGTAAAATACACTTTTTGTAACATACCAATCACTTTCTCACTGACCCTTGGCAAGCACACATCTAGACGAACACCCAAACATAGTGAGTTCAGCCCGGGTCGAGGGTGGGCATTCAAGATGGGGCAAGGGTGTAGGTGATGTTTTTAGGGGATCAATGAAGGCAACTATGGACAATATTGTAAATTCTGCCACCATTTTCTACAGGCGGGGGTCATTGAAGCCGATATCTCACTCTTGAGGGTGAGCACATCTACTGCACATGTGCAGGTTCAGACCCAGTCCCTGTGCTGTTCACATGTGTGCCGCTTTGGTCCCTGCTCAAGTGATTGCCAGTCAGTGTGAGGAAGGGAACAAAGCAGCCTTTCAGCAGAGGATTGGCAAGTACCTCCACGAAAGTTTCCTAGAGATCTCTTTGGAGGATTCCCATGAAATCTCAGAGTGCATCAACACACTGTTCCACCGCACTGCTTAGCTGCACCAGGGAACATGGAGCATACTCAAACATAGCTAGTCTTGTACATTTCTATCCCTTCACCCACTGCTAGAAAACCCAGAGCAAAGAACATCTCTACATCGTATAACCGAGCAGCATCAACTCAAAAAGGTCACTTACCAGGGCTCTTCTCTCCTGCATCATGGACACCAGAGATGGACAGCTGAGACTGGCTAGACCTCTCTGGAGTGGAAAAGAGGTCCTGACTCTCCATGCCACCTGACAACCCTGCCATGTGATCCACGTCATCCACCAACGTGACCTCCTCGTCCATGACTTCATCCTCAGGGTTGATTTCCGCTGTCCGCTGTCTCCAGTCCCGCTGAAATAACCATGGGGCTCTTGGCAGTGGAGGTGGGGTCACTGCTGAGGATGGCATCCAGCACCTTATAGAAGTAGCAGGACTTTGGCGTAGCACCAGAGTGATAGTTAGGCTTACCAGAAGGCAAGGGAGGCAGTCTCAGCTCCTTTGTCTTCGCTCGGCACTGCACCGTGTCCCATTCGTAGCCCTTATCACTCAAGCCATGAGAAATCTGCCTGTAGGTATCAAAGTTCCTACAGTTGGAGTGCAGCTGGGACTGCACAGCCTCCTCTCTGCATCAACAACTCAGCTGTGATCCAAGTGGGAGCGCATTTGCTGTGGGGAGCCGCCATGGTCAGCTAGAAAGATGCGATGTGAGCTCTCCAGGCCGAACAAACAGGAAGTGGAATTTCAAATATTCCTGGGCCTTTAAAGGGGGAGGAGCAGAAGCCTGTGTACTTGGATGCAGGGCAGTGGAGTTCAAACTGCTGATCAGAGCGGTCAGGATGGGCATTGTGGGACATCTCCTGGAAGCCATTTACAGTGACAAATCCAAGTGTGCTATCTACACTGACATTTTGTCGATATAATTTTGCCACAAAAAGCTCTGCGCCTCTTGTCGAGATGATTTTATTTTGTCAGCAAAACAGGACAGTTTTGCCAGTGGGAGGAGCATGGTAGTGTATACAACTCCACCACAGGCGCTGACTTCCCCCACCACTCCATCCCTTACCCTAAGCCCCAACCCCGCCTCTCCCCATCCCTGTCCCCTCCCCCTGACTCTTCCTGCCCCTGCTTCTCTCCCTCTCCTCCAGTGCCTCCTGATCACCTCTGAACTGCTGATTGTGGCGGGTGCTGGGAGGGAGGGGGAGAAGCTGATCAGTGGGGTCCACCGGCGGGTGGGCGGGAAGCCTGGGGCGTGGAGGGGGAGGAGCTGATCCGCAGGGTTGCCAGTGGGTGCTGAGCACCCACTATTTTTTTCTATGGGTGCTCCAGGGCTGGAGCACCCACAGAGTCGGGACCTGTGATCTTCAATGTTTTGTCAGCAAAAGCTTATTCACACCCCTGAGTGACATAAGTTATACCAACATAAATGGTAGTGTGTAAAGACCCTTAGTAAAAATACTGGGGAACTGGGGTAGTATTAGAAAGGTGTTATGTTACCTGAAGGACATAGAGGACTGTGAGAGAATATAAAACAACAAAGCATTTAGGATTATAGTTGGTGGCAGCTATAATCTATTCAGTCAAGTCTGTTTTGCCATTAAAAAAAAAAAGAAAGAAAAAGGAAAAAAAAAAAAGAAAGGAAGAGGCTACAGGGATGAGGTCTGTAGTCACTTTCTAGAGGTAAAGGAATTGGCCAGGGACAAAGGAGGACATCCAGGGAGAAAATAAGCCGTGGAATCCCATCCTGGACACTTACAAGAGGCCTAGGGGGTGAAGTAGCCTCAAGGAGCAGAGGAAGATCCAGTGGTAAACCCAGGGATAGGCCAGGAGATAGAGAGCTGAGGTAGGAGGAAGGAGCCCAGGGAAAGTGCAACAGGATCTGAGACTGAGCAGACCTAAGTTGCTAGTCATAGGGTCCCTGGACTGAAACTCCAAGTAGTGGTCAGGCCTGGTTTTCCTTACCAGACACTGGCAAAGTGGCACAGGACCTGGAGATGACACAGAAGACTGCCTGGGATGGCAAATGGACAGCTTGTCCATTGGGACTTTGTTACTCCAGAAGGTCGGGGACTATATAGTCACCTGGCCGGAGGGCTGAGTTGTGAAGAGAGAGAGGCACACCACAGCTGAGCAACTGACGAGAGAGGGCCCCATGCGGGGTGAAAGCTAATTCCCAGACCTAGCCACAAGGAGGTGCACCTGCGGTCAGTGGAGCCCTTTACAGCAGTGTTACTCAATAGGCAGCCTGCAGGCCCACCAAGTGGCCCACCAAGGCTTCCTGTGTGGCCTGCCAGCTCACCTTAAAAAAATGTTTATAATTACATTCATAAACAGTGATGAGCTGCCTATAATTTGCATGTGACATCCTTAGTAAGTGACTGAAATTTGTGCCCCGGCACAAATTAAGCGCTGGCCAGGCACCCAGCTTTGAAGGCAGCACCGTTGCCAGCAGTAGTGCAGAAGTAAGGATGGGATGGGATGGTATTGCCACCCTTACTTCTGTGCTGGTGGTGGTGCTTCCTTCAGAGCTGGGCGGTCGGAGAGCGGCAGCTGCTGGCCAGGCACCCAGAGGTGCCAGGGATATGAACTGCCAAGCCTAGAGGTGCTGGGACTCAGCCCCGGAAGCCCAGCACAAATTAAGCACCGCTTATTGCATCTTAATTTCTCACAATAGCATCGGCTACAATTGAGTTAGGACGCTACCCATGTTTTCATTAATGATGGAAATGGAGCCAAATATAAATGCGAGTGGGAGTAAACGTCACAAAGCCAAAAGTGAAAACTGAGATTTTAACCCAAACTGGACTGCGGATTTTCTTTTTATTATGCCACCTCATTTAAATGCAAAACCTGTGTGTTTAATATGCCAAACCACGGTATCCATCTGTAAGGTCGTCAACATGAGGTACCACTTTGAATCAAAGCACAAGAACTTCAATGCGGCCTATCCTCCTAGCATTGTTGCAACACACGACAAAATTGAAAATCTGAAGTCTTTGTATCACACTTCAAATGTCATTCTCACAGCATCAGCGACTGTACAGGATAAAGCAACAGCTGCTTCTTTTCGGATAATGTTGGTACTAGCTAAAAAGAAAAAGCCTTTCCTAGCTTGTGAAGGAGTGCATGGTGGAAATGCTGGTGGAGCTTTTTGCAGGAGATAAAAACAAAGATGACATTGTGAACTTGCTGCTGAACTTGAATTAATATGCAAATTAGACACTATCAATTTAGGCTTGAATAGAGACTGGGAATGGCTGAGCCATTACACACATTGAATCTATTTCCCCATGTTAAGTATTCTCACACCTGTTGTCAAACTGTTTATAATGGACCAGCTTGATTATCACTACAAATGTTTTTTCTCTTAATTAATTAGCCTCTTAGAGTTGGTAGGACAACTCCCACCTTTTCATGTTCTCTGTATGTATATATCTCTCCTCACTATATGTTCCATTCTATGCATCCGATGAAGTGGGCTGTAGCCCACAAAAGCTTATGCTCAAATAAATTTGTTAGTCTCTAAGGTGCCACAAGTACTCCTGTTCTTATTGTGAACCATGTGAAACAAGTTCACCTGTCTGATTCCACAGCAGTGTGAAGATTGGAGGTAATTTATGAGGATTGTCTGTCAGCACTGCTTTCCGATTTAAAAAATGTCTCTTGCAGTGGATGAATCAAGCAATTTAAGTGACACTGCCCAGCGATTGCTGTTTGTTAGATTTTATGATGGTGAAATTTTCAAGGAAGAATTTTTGTGCTTAATACCATCAGAAACCTACACCACAGAAGAGATCATTTTTGAAAAGGTAAAAGGCTTTTTTGAAAAAAAAATGGTTTAGATCTGCAGAAAGTAAACTTCCTTGTTATAGATGGAGAACTCTCCATGACAGGGAAAGAGAAAGGCTTTGCTTCATGTTTGGCAGCGATCATCCAGGGCCGTCCTTAGGCATATGCAGCATACGCAGCTGCATAGGGCACCCAAAAATTTGGGGCACCACCGGGCTGTGGGGCCCCGGCCTGTTCCACTTGTGTTGTGCTTTGACTCCTCTGTCCCTACCCGTATGGAGGCTGGCCAGAGGTGTGTGCAGTTTGCACCCGGTGTCTTCCTCCGTGCACATGTGCAGAGTGAATCAGGACAACCAATCAGGAGCACGGGTGAAAAATTTAAAAAAAAACGGGGGGGGAAGTGGAAGAAGCTCCCTGGCCCCTCCCCCTTGCCCACTGCTCACTCCCTTCAGCCCACCCGCTGGCTGGAGGGCTTCTCTCTGCCCCCTAGAAGACCAATAAGATAGGAGCTGTCATGGGGCTGTGGGTGCCGGGAGGGAGCCATGCGTGCTGGACAGCGATATCTCCTCTCAAAGCTGGATGTGTGTGTGGGGGCCCTGGCCAGAGCTTCCATCACTCTCCCATGCAGATTAACACACAGGCCAACAGGGCACGTGCCCAGAGCCCCCCTCCTCAGCCAATATGAGACCCCCAGAAAAATAGGCACCTAAGCTGACAGCCCAAGTTGCGGGGTGGAAGAAGCCCCGAGCTCGCCGGGGTGCCCCGGCAGAAGCTGCGCCAGGCAGGCGGGCGGTGGAGGGAAGGGTGGCACCAGGCGGGGGGTTCCTGAGGGTCTGTGGGTGGGGATGGTGGCTGTGGCCCCTCGACACACTGAGGTCAGTGATGCCGGCTGGGGACCACCTTCAGTGGAGCCCCTGCCTTCCCCTCCGCCGTCCCTCAATATCCCTCCTTCGGTAACTTGCATAGGGCCCCATAAACCCTAAGGACAGCCCTGGCTACATCCTTCATTAGATACATTTCACTGCATCATTCACCAGACTGTCCTGAGAGGTAACTTGTCTGGGGACTTGAAAAAAAACAACAATGGACATTGTGATGAGATTAGTGAACTACATGCGCTCAACTTCTAGATTCCAACATCGTCTTTTTAAAGCTCTTTTACAAGACGCTTCAGCCAAATACCTGTTGCAGCACAATGATGTTCGCTGGTTAAGTAGGGGGCATGTGTTAGAGAGGTTTTGTACGCTTCAAAAAGAAATAATAGAATTTCTTTCAAACCATAAGACCAACAAGGCTTGCAAGTTTCTGGAATTTATGAATGATGACCTTTCTAGGTCACAGGTAACTTTTCTGTGCGATATTATGATTATTTGAATTTCCTCAACTTGCAGCTCCAAGGCCGTGCAAGCAGCATCGGGGATCTGTTTGAAAAAGTGCGTCTTTCAGAGAAATCTTGTAATCTTTAAGACAGACTTAACAGGAAAGATGTTGCACTTTCCTACATTGTGAGTTGTTGCTACAGATGAAACTTCGATGAAAACAATGAAAGAATTCCTAAGCAATCTGATCAAAATTTTTAAAATACGATTTGAGAATTTTCAACTTCCGAAGGATCTGTTTTTATTTGTTCATGATATATTTGTGGTCTCTCTCTGCCGGTGGACCTTGCCCTTCGGAAGCAAAGAACATTCTTGATTCAATTGATGAAGGTCCCTTTCAGTTAGAAATGGTAAGGCTCCACAGCTCAGATGTCTTATTTAGCATATGCCATTCAGTCAAGCCAAGCCACAATGTTCTTATCAGCAATGTTCAAGGCACAAAGACCTCCAGGAAGTTGAGTCATTTTGCAGTCCTCAACAATGTGTGTCATGGTTTGTGGCTGCCCACATTGACATAGTGGACTCTCTCTAAAACACCACCGAAAATGTCTTGAAGGCAAAACTCAGAGAAGTGGGACTTTGTGATTTCTGGACTCAATATGCTGACCAGTTTCAGAATAGCCAGATCCTGGCCATCTACCTTTTAACAATATTCGGATCAAACTACCTCTGTGAATCTGGGTTTTCTACCATGAATATTATTTAAAAAAAAACACCACAATCACCTCATAGATGAGCATCTTCACCAGGGGGTGCACCTTGTCCTGACTTCCTACAAACCACTCTTCAGAAAGCTTGCTAGAATAATAGAATCATATAAGATTAGGGTTGGAAGAGACCTCAGGAGGTCATCTAGTCCAACCCTCTGCTCAAAGCAGCACCTACCCCAACTAAATCATCCCAGCCAGGGCTTTGTCAAGCCGGGCCTTAAAAACCTTTAAGGATGGAGATTCCACCACCTCCTTAGGTAAACCATTCCAGTGCTTCACCACCCTCCTAGTGAAATAGTTTTTCCTAATATCCAATCTAGACCTCCCCCACTGCAACTTGAGACCATTGCTCCTTGTTCTGTCATCTGCCACCACTGAGAACAGCCGAGCTCCATCCTCTTTGGAACCCCACTTCAGGTAGTTGAAGGCTGCTATCAAATCCCACCCTCACTCTTCTCTTCTGCAGACTAAATAAGCTCAGTTCCCCCAGCCTCTCCTCATAAGTCAAATGCCCCAGCCCTCTAATCATTTCCGTTGCCCTCTGCTGGACTCTCTCCAATTTGTCCACATCCAGGGCCGGCGCAACCCATTAGGCGACCTAGGCGGTCGCCTAGGGCACTAACATTTGGGGGGTGGTGACCGTGGCGGCCGGATCTTCGGCCGCCCCGGTTGTCGGTGGTATTTCGGGGGCGGGACCTTCCGCTGCCTCTGGCGGGGGCGGCATTTCAGGGGCAGGACCATCCACCACCTAGGGCAGCAAAAAAGCTGGCGGCGCTCCTGTCCACATTCTTTCTATAGTGGGGGGCCCAAAACTGGACACAGTACTCCAGATGTGGCCTCACCAGTGCCGAATAGAGGGGGATAATCACTTCCCTTGATCTGCTGGCAATGCTCCTATAGCTATATTCCTTTTCCACAAGGTATTGTTTTTCTCCCTTTTCCTTCTCTCAGTCCTTCCCTCTGTTTAAGGCCCCTGTGTTATTCTATTTTGGTTCAATGTCCAGCACAATCAGGCCATAGTCCTGACTGGAGCCTGTAAGATATCCCACAACACACTTAATACAAATAATAATGATGCTCCTGAGTAGGGCCAGATATTTTTCTCTTTCTTTCTTTCTGGTGGTAAAAGGGGAATTGAGATTTATTGAGTCACAGAGAAGGAGTTTGCAAGGAGACAATAACTGAGTCAGGAGTTTAATGGAGTGAGGGAAAGAGGATCATGAGGGATTGCTCAGGAGGGAATATCAGAGAGTGGCTCTGGGGGGGAGAGGAACAGGGCTTGTTTCAGGTGGGTGGGGATATGCGGTTGGTTGTCATGTTCATGGGGAGCTTGGGGTAGGGTGGGGGTTATCAGTGCAGGGGAGGTAGGACAGGACCAGGGAAGGTGCAAAGATTAGACATTAGAGGAAGAGGATGATTTGGGTATGAAAGAGAAGATGTGGGACGGGGTAGAGTTGAGGAATCAAAGTGCACACATTACAGAGAGGAAGGAGATGGGACAGAACACCCTTTCTGGAGAGCTACCCCTCCCCCAATCATGTGAAGTCCGCAGCATCTGAAGTTCTTTGATTTTTATGACACGTGCTTGTTTCAGTTCCTCTTTTTTGCACAGTGTGTGACAAAAGCAGGGGTGGAAGGGCTGAGGAGACAGGGAACCACTTCAGCTCACATTTTCCTTGAGGCGAGGTATGTCCTGCTGCAATCTCTCTGTCTTCAGTCAGGAGAATACGAATAGGGCACTACGCTCCCAGGCTGGATAAGGAATGGTCATTCAAAGCTGGCAAGCAAAACACAGTTGCAGGCTGCACAACATCAGAAATTCCACTCAGACTGACCTTCTTCCTGTATCCAAACCACACTGGACTGCAGAGTCTCTGTCTTACCAGAAGGTGACTGGTTTTCTGACTAGATTTTAGTGTCTTCTCAGCTTCTGGCCACAGACAGGTTGGAAGTATCCTACCTTCTCCATCTCTTCATCTGATGTGGGTGTGAAAGTGCCAGGATGTGGGAAGAAGGGAGTTACTCTGAGATTACATAAGGGTTTCTCGTCTAAAAAGTGATGGTAAAAATAGCACCTCTGCGCCCGTATAGACCAGCTTTCTGTGAGCTCCCAGTCAACCTGCTGATTTTACTAAGGCCATATCTACACTAAAAAATTAAGTTGACCTATATTAGATTGACTTATAGCCATCACAGTAATTACTG
Source organism: Malaclemys terrapin pileata (assembly GCF_027887155.1). Lineage (NCBI taxonomy): Eukaryota > Metazoa > Chordata > Testudines > Emydidae > Malaclemys > Malaclemys terrapin. The sequence continues at coordinate 134,961,990 of NC_071505.1, forward strand.
CAGTTTTTCATGTCCACACTTCCCTCCTTCTGTCAGTAGTGCACATCCTCACCAGGAACGCTTGCTTAAGAGGGGTAGTGTGGGAGGTGCTGGATCTCATGAGTGTTTGGGGGAGGAAGCTGTCCAGTCCCAGCTGCGCTCCAGCTGTAGGAATTACAATACCTTCGGGCAGATATCAAGGGCCACGATAGAAAGGGGCCATGACCGGGACACATTGTAGTGCAGGGTTAAAGTGAAGGAGCTGCAGAACGCCTACCACAAAGCACGGGAGGCAAACCACCGCTCCGGTACTGCCCCCACGACCTGCCGGTTCTACAAAGAGCTGGACGAGATACTTGGGGGCAAGTATCCTCCACTCCACCTCCACTCCGAAAAGCACCATGGACACTTCAGAGGCTGTGGCAGCCCAGAGTGCAACAAGGCAGGAGGAAGAAAGTGAGAGCAAGGGTGCCAGGAGGAAGGGAGCCAGTCGCAACGGATGGTGCTTGCAAAGAACAAACAGCAGAGGAGGTGCCCCATAAGCATCTTCTATTTGGAGAAGGGAGTTGTTAGCTTTCCTCATTTGAAAGTTCTTTAGCCACTGCTCGTCATCCCAGACTTGCATGACGATGTGATCCCACCACTCAGTGCTTGTTTCCCGAGCCCAAAAGCGGCGTTCCACTGTGGTGAGCATGTCTGTGAATGCCACAAGCAATCTCATGTCGTATGTGTTTATGTGAGTCGACATCATCGTCGGACTCCTAGGCAGCACCGCCCCCAGCAGCAGTGCAACAGAAGGGTGGCATGGTATGGGTTTTTGGGTGGGTGGAGTGGTCAGAGCCTGAAATATTTTCAAAGGGGGTCTCTAGAGGGGCAGACTCACCCCTGTGGCGCCTCCTGCTGGTCTCTTTTGGGAATTAGCTCTTCCAGCATCTTGGAGCACCCCCTGCAGGCTGGTGATCTGCCTGTCCTCTGGCTCCCATGTCCCTCCCGGACCCCCGTGCCCTTGTATCTGGGGTGCTGCCCCTGGCAGTACACCCCTCAGTACTTGGGTCTCCCCTCCCCAGGGAACCCCCACCCACTATCCCTACCTCACCTCAGGATAAGGCCACTGCCAGTCACCAACTAGCCCACACTCCCTGGGGCAGACTGCAGTATAGGAGAACAAGGTAGCTGATGCCCTATCCAGAAAAGAGGGTACAGAGGTGAAGTTTACACCATGGCCAGTGACCAAAACTCCAGCATCAAACTCACAAGGTGAGGGAGGTTGTGACAATAAGGATCCAGACACCCTAAGGGGAGAACAAGAGGTCTGAACCCCCCAAAATAAGCACTAGAATCAACTGGCAGCATACAATGTTATTGTGTATAAACATATGTCAGACAAAGCCTTTTATGAATGTTTGTAATATTCTGAATTTGATGGTCATGTGGAGATATGTAGACAGGTTATGATTATGAATGTATGCCTATAAAATTGTAATTGTAACTGTGGTGCAACTACAGCAACAACTCACAACAGGGAGTGAAATAATTAGGCAGGGCTTACAGGAAACCAAATTCAAATACCCACCCTCCCCTTTGTCCTGCCAGGAAGACACAGTGGTGGACTATTAAAGTTAATGGAAAGACATTGAAACTGAAAAGGAAAGAAACTCCTAAGGCTGGTATATGCTGAAAACATTGGCCTGGCTATGTCTCTCAGGGGTGTGAAAAATCCACCCCCCTGAGAGACGTAGCTATGGTGACTTAACTCCTGGTTAAGACAGCACTACGACTATGCTGTCTACACTACCACTTATGCCAGCAAAACTTGTGAAAGGGAAAGAACACTCATTTCCTTTCCAAGTACACACACACCAACTGTGGCTTTCATAAGTCAGCATATTTGAAGCTGTGAATGTCTTTAATGTCCCCTGGGTGGAGTGGTGGGGGCAGTGCACCAACCCCTGATGCCACATGGAATGCTGAGGGGGGTATAGGGACGTCCCGATATTGAGTTCTCTCTGGGCAGCAGAGGGAGGCAAGCATGGGATTGTTGAACCTGCAGATCTACCAGAGTCTGCAGCATTTCTGTTTGCTGTCTGAGAAGCACAAGCATCTCCTGTTGTGTGTGCTTTTCCTTTTCCTGCGCCTTTCTCCTCTCCACTCTATCCTTCTCAGGCTGTCTGCAAGGGTCATCCTCCAGGCCTTGTGCCCATTCTCTGAGGCAGCAGAACACGTCATTCTGAGTCCTCTTCTTTCCTCTCCTTGTCTGGCTCAGGCATTCTGCGGATGTGGAGGGGGACACCCTGAAGGCCACAATACCAGCAGCTGAAGATACAGCATGCAAAGGTACCATTGCCAGTGTATTCATGACGGAAAGCAAAACTTAAGATACTGAACTCACTCCCCTTGATCCTCCAAAGTTGTAATAACGACATTCTCATTTCTGGTAGGGACTGATGGAGCACAGCGCCAGTCACAGCACCAACCATGGTGAGTATGGTCCTGGGGGAGGGGGTTGGGGAAATGAGTGGGGAATAGCTAGCTGGCATGAGTCTAGTTGTATAGGGCAATGGAATTGAATACTGGCACCATTTTCCACAGACAGTGGTTATTTTAGCTGATAACTCACTCCTGAAGGTAACAGGAGCAGAGATAGCACAGCTGCTGTTGGCATCCTGGTGCCGCTCAGGCCTGTTTGCTACTAGCCTGTGTACTGCAATGTACTGCTGAAGTAATCGCTGAGTAGCATGGGAAAATGCCCTACCGTGGTGGAAGAAATAAAGAAGCCTGCCCCAGAACCCTTCAGCAAAGGATTGCAGAGTACCTCCATGAAAGTTTCATCGAGATCTCTAAGGAAGATTCACAGGACATCCTAGTGCACATAAACATACTGCTCCGCGCAGCCCCCTCTGCCTAACTCAAGAGGGGAATGAAAAGCAGATAGCAACTCTACCTCTCTTGGTTGTTTCACTCCCTCTTCTAGCATAAGTACAAAAGAGTAAATCAACTCATGTGTCCTGCTACTTTGGGGGTTCCATCCCTGTAATCTCAAAACAAACTACATATTTACCAGAGGTTCCTTCCCCTGCCTCATGCTCTACTGTCATGACTGGCTGGACTCCTCTTCTTCCTCGTCCACCTCCTCCTCGCTGTTCACGGCAGGGGCCTGTAACTCAGTGTGACAGTCTGTACCCCTATGTTCACCCCTCTCATAGAATTGGTACAAATTCTTATGAGGTATCATTTGAAAATTTGTGATTTGCTGATCATCATTGTCCTGGTAAAATATGTGTGGCACCATTATATGTACAGTTATGACATTCCACTGTGTGATGTTTCCCAGACATGTTACAACATGTTCTGGAGGTCAGCCACAAACCAGTTCCCCAGAGACAAAAGGCTAGCCAATGCCTCAGTCAGGTGTCAATGGTATCAAGTGGACTATCAGCTGATTCAGTGGCCACTCTTCAGCAGGAGAGAGGAGGTGGGCAAAAATCTACATCTTGGACAAAGAAACAGATTGAAGTTCTTGTCCACGGAGACTTTTTGTCTCCTGGATGTCAACTTCAGATGATTCTAGCACAAGAGAAAGGGCTATAAGAGGAGAGGGCAGATATCTCAAATTATCTCTCCCTTTCTCTCTCCCAACAGCATCAACAACACTTGAAGAAGAAAGGAAGCAGCATTGAACTAGGGAGAGATCCCGACTGAAGGATTAAGCCAGTAAGACTGTTGGAACTTGTGGGGAGCGAGACCTTTGCTTTGAATTCACTTAGCTTGTTAACACAGGGATTACCTCTGTTTTACCTTTTATTTTCTTGTAACCAATTCTGATTTTGTATGATATTACTTGTAATCACTTAAGATCTATCTTTCTACAGTTAATAAATTCGTTTTATCTATACCAGTGTGTTGGGATTGAAGTGTTTGGGAAACTTCATTTGGGATAACAAGAGATATGCATATAATTTTTTATTAATAAAATAACAGACTTTATGAGAGTGTGTATTCTTCAGGAGGGAGCTGGGCAGTATGAGACGCACATTTATGGGGGAAAGCCTAGGACTGGTGTCACTCTACAGTGTAATTCATGAATGGCTGGCTATTGCACTTATACAGTATAAGTGGGAGTGATTTACATGCTGGAGGCTGTGTGTGAGCAGGCCAGGAGTGGTTGCTCTCACAGTAAAGAAGTGTAAAAGGCACCCCAGGCTGGAGAATTGAGGGGACACAGCTGTCCAACAGTCTAGACTGTACCCTTGGGAAAGTCAAACTCGGGCTCCTTGGAAGTATCCAGGGTTCTCTTGGGGGGGCGGAGGGGTCTCCACCAAGGATGGCACATAGCTCTTTGAAAACAGAGCAGGCCTGCGGTTCAACACTAGATCGATTGTTGGCCTCCCTGGCCTTCTGGTACTCCTGCTGCAGCTCCTTGGCTTTCATGCAGCACTGCCGATGGTCCTTGTTGTACTCCTCCTCCTGCATCCCCCGAGCAGTCTGCTTGTAGATGTCCACATTTCTATGGCTGGTTCAGAGCTGTTCCTGCACAGCCACTTCTCTCCACAGGCCCAAGAGATCCACCACCTCCTGTCTACTCCAGGCTGGAGCACATCTGCAGCGTGTAGCCATCATGATCATCATGCACACAACAATGGAGAGCCCCACCCCAGATCCCACACCCCCAGCCGGAGCCCTCACTCCCCCCCCCATTCCTCAACCCCCTGCCCTGGCCCTGATCCCCCTCCAAACCCCTTGGTCCCAGCCTAGAGCACCCTCCTGCACCCCAACCCCCTCATCCCCAGCCCCATCCCAGAGCCCGCACCCCCAGCCGCAGCTCTCACCCCCCTCCCGCACCCCATCCCCCTGTCCCAGCCCAGTGAAAATGAGTGAGTGAGTGAGGGTGGGGAGAGTGTGCGACAGAGGGAGGGGGAATGCAGTGAGCGGGGGCAGGGCCTCAGAGGAGGGGTGGGGGCAGAACCTCGGGGGAGGGGCGGGTGTGGTAAGGGTGTTCGGTTTTGTGCAAGTAGAAAGTTGGCACAGTTCAGCTGATCAGCTCCACCATCTCCTCCTGCTGTGCTGGGACAGTGCAACTGATGGGGGCAGGGACCAAGGCTGCATGTCCACAGGCTCCTAGCAATATCAGGGAAGGATGCAGGAGGAGAGTGCCTTTATGGGAGCAGCCATGCCAAAGTGGACAACCCCATGGCATGGCAGCAGAGCGGCTGCCAGACCTGACTACAAGCACCACAGGATGAGACTGCAGAACAGAAGGAGACATCAGGGTACAAAAATAAGCATTCCTGGGTGAAGGGAGAGAGGAAAGCAAGACTTGGAGGGAAAAGGGGAATGGGCAGGAAAGGAATAAACGCTAAGGGAGAAGGAAAGGGAGGAATTGAATGGAGAGGGGGAAAGAAGGGTTAGAGCAAAGGGTGGGAGGGAGAGGAAGGGCCTTTTATTCTAGGCTGGCTTCAGTGAGTCATGACCCAGACTCCTCAGGGGCAGATGTCTCACTGCAGCCAGTTTGGAATTAGACCCAGTGCTCACTGTTCTTATCACAGCCACCCAGAACTATATTCTTGATCCTCTGCCCTGACCAACAGCATCCATGGTGCACTCCTGGGTGTTATGTTCCCGGCATTCACAGAGAAGTTAGATAAAAAACACACCCTTGTCAGAAGGTTTCAAAGTAACTATTAGTCTATAGGCCTGTTTTTTGGCTTGAGATAGAATTTGGGGTTTGATTTTTGATACTTTTATATCCTTACTAATATGTGTGAACAAAGAAGAAAGACACTGGGTGTTACAGCTGCCCACAAACAGATCGGGTGAAAAGAGATAAGAGATAGAGCTAAAGTATTGCTGGGTAGAGTGGGAGTTTAATATACGAGAGCATACTTGAAGGACAGTCCTGCCTCAGCTCTTCTCCCGAGATAAGGTCAAGCAACCAGTCGAGAGGGGCAAGGGGGATTGGGGAAGGTATAAGAAACATAGGCGCTGACTCTGTGGAAAAATTGGTGGGGGCAGAGCAGCCAAGCTCCCCGCCCCGCCCTCCCTGCCCCAGCTCACCTCCACCTCCTCCCCTGAGCGCGCTGCGTTCCCACTTCTCCTCTCAGCGCTTGCCACCGCAAAACAGCTGTTTTGCGGCGTAACAAGCTGTGGGAGGGAGCGGAGAGGAGTGGGAACATGGCGTGTTCAAGGGAGGAGGCGGGAAAGAGGCGGGGCCGGGGTGGGGATTTGGGGAAGGAGTCCAATAGGGGTAGGGAGGGGGCGGAGTTGGGGCAGGAACTTTGGGGAAGGGGTTGGAATGGGGGTGGGAAGAGGCGGGGCAGGGGTGGAGTCAGGCTGGGGATCAGGGGGTTGAGCACCCACCAGCGCCAGGAAAAGTTGACGCCTATGATAAGAAACACTAAGGCTAAAGAAATGCCTGTCCCTGACCGAAGCATAATCTCACTCCTTACCCCTACCATGGGATACAGATGCCCCCAGATTCACAACCCTCCAAAACAGAAGATAACCATAAATTGTAAGGGGTGGGATCAAGGGTGTGCTAAGCTAATTATGCCTGCTAAGGAAGGGAAAGAAGGACACTAGGAAGGCTCTGGGAGGGGGGTCAGAGCTATGGATATGCTTGCTTGATTAACCCCAATAAACATTGCATTGCCTGCACTTTGGACTTCTGGTCTTCTGCTTTCTGTCTGCATGACAAGAACCAGGGCAGGGAGAAGGGAAACCCCTTAACAGTTACACTACTTCATTTCTTAGGATTCAGAACAATAACACACAAGAACCAAAAACAGAGAGAGACAAAGCAGGCTGCTCCCTAAAATAGGTAGCCACAACTCCATCCACCTTACTCTAAGTTGACTGGCTGCAGTTTGACTCTGATCACTTGCTTCCCTGCAGAGCCCCCTAGCTTGCAAGCCGGACCAGGAAAACCCCAGTGAATTTAAAGTTTAAAATTTAGCAGTATCGGCAAAGCCTCTGTAGTGTAGACTAGCCTTATGTCACAAAGCCTAGTGAGCTACAAGTTGCACAGAAACCAACCTGCCAGGTGTACAAGGTGGAGCTAAGAGTGTGTGGGGTTCAAACTCGTTCTTTGCATGGTCGAGCTCAAATAATGTGACCATCTGTGGGGACAGGGCCCTTAAAATCCACAAGATAGACAAAGGCACAAAGAACTGCAAAAAGGCAGCTGGGCTTGAGGAAAGGAGGAGAGAGGAGGAAGAAGAAGAGGTCCAAATAGTCCAGGGAAAACTTCAAACTAATAGGGGAAGGAAGGTTGTAAACCGCAGCTCTGTCCATTTATCTCATCTGTTTACTAGGGACTATTTTCCACAGAAGCAGGCTACATTTCATTAACCTTCCCAATCATAATTAAATTATACCCCAAAGTCAATAGTCCGCACTATAGGGTGCACTAGTCAGTCATTGTTTGCCTTCAGTCCAAACGTCACAGCTCACCCCCGTCTAATGGCCAGAAACTCTCACCTTGCCAAAGGTCCGTTCCAACCATCATGGTTGCCCACCCCCCACCCCTCCTTCCTTGGGCCAAATCCATACCCTGGCTCAGAGCTTTCAGTCAGTTACAGTGACAGGGGCAGGCTGCGAAGTTTGGATGTGTAGAGGAAAAATGTGACATTTGTGGAAGTGAGTTGGGAGGATGCAGTTCAGGGAAGCCCAAATTAAACAATGTCCTGCTATAGCTATAATCCTTGGCATTTCATCAGCACTTCCCATCCAAGGATTGTACAATGCTTTACAAATGTTAATTCATTTAGACTCAATCTCCCCCCTGTGAGGGAAGTAAGTATCATTACCCCATTTTATAGGTAGGAAAAGGGAGAGAGGGGAAGTGACTAAACCAAGCAAGTTAATGGTAGATCTAGGAATAGAAGCCAGACCTCTGGATTCCCAGTCCTGGGTTCTGACCACACAGCCACTCCTCCTCTTTATGGGCTTATAGGAGTTCAAACTGCACTCGTAAGTGTTCTCCTGTCTTCAGGGCATTCTCTGTTGCTACCAGGCTGAATACAGGCACAGTGGCCCAGATCCTCAAAAGTATTTAAGCACCTAACTCCCATTGCTTTTTAGGCACCTTAAATACCTTTGAGGATCTGGGCCAGCAATACCAAGGGATTAATATTTGTAGGCAAGCTGCACCTGTTATAGTTACCCACCAGATGGCACTGCAAGAACAACAACATCTCAGAGGCTTTATGTGCATTTACTTGGCACTGGTATTAAATGGTTCACTGTTGCCAAGATGAATCACAATGATTATAAATGTTCTGCACCGACCCTTCTCTTCTGCCCCAGCTGTATAGCTGAGTAGGCTGTATGCACATTCACTCTTTCCCTTCTGAATCCTCCTGTATTTTCCCCCTATACTCTGGGCAGAGCATGTGCCCCTATCCCCAGTTGCCGATTTTCTTAGGCAAATGTAGCTGCCTCCACGTGTTACAGCTGACAGTGGTGCTACACAACAGTTCAGGACAGGAAGTGAAGAAGAAAGCCATCTCCAGTTACAATGGAAATGGGGGACTGAAGTAAACTAAAGTCTGGAATTTCCCATGCAGCCAAGGTTAACACCCCACCTTTTATTAAACACGCTGTGGGACTTTTCATGACAAGGGGTCAGCTCCCCAGTTTTAGATTTCATCCAGAATATGTCACCTCCAAACCACACTGCCCCTCACGCCACACTGGGGCACTGAGGTTAGTATTGACACAAAGGGAAACGCACACCCCTCACTACAGCACAGCCCCCCTCCTGCCATGCTTGAACGTTGGGCTCAGTACTGGCACAGAGAGAACAGCAAACCCTGCAGAACAGCGCTCCCTGGCACCAGCCCTAGGCATTGGGGGTCAGTGCTGATACAGCCAGAAGAGCACCTTCTCCTGAGTCATCCCCACCACGCCCTGCAGCCCAGCCCTTCCTGACATTGACCTTGGGCATCGGGGGCAGTGCTGACTCAGAGGGTAAAGTGCCCCCTTGTGAGTCACTCACACCACTCCCTGCAGCACGTAGGCTTATTTGTATTAGACTAGGCCTCCAATGACACTTTAATTTGTTTTTAAAGTAACAGCAGGCTGTCCCCTTCCACTCTGTTGGTTAGTTCCTAGCAGAAGGGTAGAATCAGCAGAGACACTGGTAGAAACTGTTTCTCTGTTGAATATATTGCTTGTTACATTTCTCTCGCTGGCTTTATTTCCCCTTTTGCCTACAGAAAGTCTCTCTTGGGCAGGTGCCTATCAACTTCTAGCCTCTTGGCAGGGGGTTAGACTAGGTGACCATTGCGGCCCCTTCTAGCTCTATGGTTCGGTGATTCTAAGGTTTTCAGAAACACTCAAGTTCCATTTCCAGACATGACTGAGGCCTGGCCAGCACCCACATTTTACACCAGCATAAGTATTTCAGTTCAGGGTGCAATTTTGTAACCTCAATAGTTTAGTTTTGTTTAGCCTTAACCACATTAGCTTTCAAGGATACTTAAGTATCTAAGGGCTTGACTACAGCCAAGAGTTATACTGCCTTAACTATACCAATCTACAGAGTTGATACTATACCTCTCAGAGTTGGTAAGACAACTCCCACCTGTTTATGCTCTCTGTATGTGTGTATATATATCTCCTCATTATATGTTCCATTCTATATGCATCCGAAGAAGTGGGCTGTAGTCCACGAAAGCTTATGCTCTAATAAATTTGTTAGTCTCTAAGGTGCCACAAGTACTCCTGTTCTTCTTTATACCAATCTAGTTAAGGTGATACAACTGTGCTACCACTAGGGGGGTTGTATCAGTATCATTTATGCCCTTTCCAATATGGGTACATCTACACTACAGCGGGGAGTCGATTTAAGATACGCAAATTCAGCTACGTGAATAGCGTAGCTGAATTTGACGTATTGCAGCCGACTTACCCCGTTGTGAGGACGGCGGCAAAATCGACTTCTGCGGCTTTTTGTCGGCGGCGCTTACTACCACCTCCGCTGGTGGAGTTAGAGCGCTGATTTGGGGATCGATTGTCGCGTCCCGACGGGACGCGATAAATCGATCCCCGAGAGGTCGATTTCTACCCGCCGATTCAGGCGGGTAGTATAGACCAGACCTATGGGAATTAGGCTTACGGATATAAACACCTTTCTATTGCTCCAACTGGGGGAGTTTGTAGTACTTTAACTACACCACTATAGCTAAAGCACTGCAACTTGAGTATAAACAGGTACTAAGGAGTCCAAGCATCACTGACTCATCAATGGGAATTACGCAGGTTAGTTGCCTGGGCACTTTTTTTTTGTAAACCCTGATAGGTACCTATTTGCACCTTTAGGCACCTAAATACCTTTGAAAATCTGGCCCTAAATCAATTCTATCATTTAGGCTCTTGGTCAGTTAAGCATTTTGGCAATTACCCTTATTGCAGTCATCAGATTGTTGGGAGATAGTGGGGAGGTATGGCAGTCGGTACCTCAAAGTAGCACTCTGGAACCCCTATAGTCACCACTGTGATATCATGATATGTTTTGTACAAAGTATGCTTTGTGAGGTATCATTTTAAAAGTCTTGAGCTGTTGAACATTAATATCCTCCTGGATTGGATATGCTATCATTGTATGGGAAGTTATGAAGTATTGTTATGTGTGTGTGTTACTGAAATATGTTGTGAGGTTGGGAAAGGGGATGGGATAGCTCAGTGGTTTGACCATTGGCCTGCTAAACCCAAGGTTGTGAGACCCCTCCCTGAGGGGGCCATTTAGGGATCTGGGGGAAAAATCTGTCTGGGGATTGGTCCTGCTTTGAGCAGGGGGTTGGACTAGATGACCTCCTGAGTTCCCTTCTGTCATAACTATAAAGGGAAGGGTAACAGCTGTCCTGTGTACAGTACTATAAAATCCCTCCTGGCCAGAGACTCCAAAATCCTTTTCCCTGTAAAGGGTTAAGAAGCTCAGGTAACCTGGCTGGCATCTGACCTAAAGGACCAATAAGGGGACAAGATACTTTCAAATCTTGGGGGGCGGGGGGGAAGGCTGTTGTTTGTGTTCTTTGTTTGGGAGTGTGTTCGTTCTCGGGACTGAGAGGGACCAGACATCAATCCAGGTTCTCCACATCTTTCTAAACAAGTCTCTCCTATTTCAAACTTGTAAGTAAATAGCCAGGCAAGGCGTGTTAGTTTTCCTTTGTTTTCTCAACTTGTAAATGTACCTTTTACTAGAGTGTTTATCTTTGTTTGCTGTACTTTGAACCTGAGACTAGAGGGGAGTCCTCTGAGCTCTTTAAGTTTGATTACCCTGTAAGGTTAATTTCCATACTGATTTTACAGAGATGATTTTTACCTTTTTTTCTTTAATTAAAAGCCTTCTTTTTAGAACCTGATTGATTTTTCCTTGTTTTAAGATCCAAGGGGTTTGGATCTTGATTCACCAGGAGTTGGTGGGAGGAAGGAGGGGGGATGGTTAATTTCTCCCTGTTGTAGATCCCAGGGGGGTTGGAACTGTATTCACCAGGAGTTGGTGGGAGGAAGGAGGGGGGATGGTTAATTTCTCCTTGTTTTAAAATCCAAGGGGTTTGGATCTGTATTCACCAGGGAATTGGTGAAGGTTTTTCAAGGTTCCCCAGGAATGGAATCCATTGAAATGGTGGCAGCAGAACCAGAGCTAAGCTGGTAGTTAAGCTTAGAAGTTTTCATGCAAGCCCCTACATTTGTACCCTAAAGTTCAAAGTGGGGATCCAGCCTTGACATCTTCCAATCCTGATATTCTATGATATGCCCACAGCTGGCCTTTCAGTAGGGACAAAAGAGCAGCTGTCACTGGCCAGAAAGGCATTGATGGCTGATCCAGCAGAATCCCATCTCCCAGAGACTCCTTAGAGAGGGCACATATGCAATGGAGACTGCCTGACCCCCAAGTCAGGGCAAGGATCTTTCTAGTAGCTGGAAGAAAGTATAAATGAGGAACTGTAATATCATCACTTGGCCTCTTTCCCCTCCCCCCTGCCAACACATTTCAACACCTGGAAGATCCTCTGGAAAACAAAAGACTTTGAACTGGGCAGATTGGTCCCAAGCTGGAAGGAAGTTCCGTTTGAATATTGAGAACTATGAACTGCCTTCCTCTTCTCGTCCTTCAGAAATTCTATTCGGTGCAGGCCCAAGACCTTGTCCTGCACCAGAAAATTCATGCCTGTAATTCACAGCTGATGCCACACTATTACTGGCATCAACCACAGAAGCTGTGGTGGAACCAGGGCTTGGGTATTTTTGCTCAGCCTGCCCAAAGCAGGGTTAGATGACATAATGGGAAAAATGCCCAGCTACACTACAGTTACCATCAGTGGAGCTGAACCATTTTCAGATTATAGGTCCTAGTTTTGCCCAGGTGTCAAACTTTCCCCCACCATCTTTCAGACCTTATGTTCGTGGTGGTAGCATTCTCTTCTCATTCAGCCAACGCAACGGCTCACCTCCCACCCAGCTTCTCCGCTCACTGCTATGGGCCTAGAAGCAGCTATTCCCAGCAGACCAAGTAAGCCTGCTGGTTCATTCTGCAGTACAAAATAAATACCGTTACTTGGGAGATGATCAGGAGATCAAATCACAGACTTATACTCAAAGGCCTAGCCTTAATCCTTCATCTGGAGAGAGCTGTTGTGTATAACATCATGTGTAGGAGGAGGTCTTAACAGCCAGCCCTTTGCTTAGGCTGGGTTAGAAGAAAGCATTTGCAATGCAAGGTGTGGGAGAGGGGGAATGGGAGGTGCTGACATAGGGTCACTGCACCAATAACCTAATGCCAGAACCAAACCCTCTTCACTGCAAACAGAGAAGAGGAGCTGTCTCCCTGTCCTGCTCATAATGTGTGTGTGTGTGGGTGGGGGGCAGATTTATAGGATGTTATCAAGATGATGCAATTCAAACCTGTTCCCTTACTAGTTCCTATTAGACACATCCATGCTGCTGTATATGCAAAACCAAGATCAAAGCTACCAAAGCAGTAGGATCTCCCTTCCTCTTCCCTACACGCCTCCTCCTTACACATTCCCATACTGCTCTGTCCAACCCTCTTCTTTCTCCCCCTTTCTAGTACCTCCCCGCATTGTTACTTCCATGCGGATTTGACTCTGGTGAAAGGAGCTGCTGTACATAATCCTCCATTTACTCAGAGAACAGGCAGGACTACATTACCAGCCACCTCTAAGACCATGCTTCACACCAAGACTGTGGGAGTGCTTAGCCTCCAGGGCCAATCCTTAGCCTCTCTGCTATGCCTAACACTGGGAAAATAAGCATTTTGTGGTATGGGACACATCTCCCCCCTGGTAACCGAAAGCTATCAAATACCTTTCACATCAGCCACCACAGAAAATTGTTCCCAGCCACTCCTATCTATACTGATCTGGGTTGAAGTTACTGGTGACCTAGATGGCAAAGTCTCTAGCTCCCTTGAACAGTTACCTGAGCATTAACATAGCTTTTCATTTTCATTTGTACTTCAAGATTTTCAACCCATGTAACACATTACTAGACTTGCCAACCCATTACCCCTGAATATGTTCTAAGAGTGCAGAAGAACTCTTGCATCTATCGAGGCTGCTGTACTCTTATGCTTCTCCCAGGGAGCACCATGAAGTTTGGCTGCTCAGTGCCAGGGGTTTATCACTTCACTTTGTAGTACTGCTGCAGGAGCACAATGGTAGTGGGTTTCAGTGAGAAATATTCCCCGTAGTACCTTTCATCCTAAAGCACTTCAACTACTATATACTCCTGCCATTGGTTTAATACAAACAAGAACAAATACTCTTAGGCCTGGTCTACACTACTAAACCCCTTTTTTTCAATTTAAAGGGCTCTTTAATCTGTTTTCTGTACTCCACCTTGACAAGTGGAGTAGTGTTTAAATCTCAGAGTAACAGCCGTGTTAGTCTGTATCCGCAAAAAGAAGAACAGGAGTACTTGTGGCACCTTAGAGACTAACAAATTTATTAGAGCATAAGCTTTCGTGGACTATGCATCCGAAGAAGTGGGCTGTAGTCCACGAAAGCTTATGCTCTAATAAATTTGTTAGTCTCTAAGGTGCCACAAGTGTTTAAATCGAGATTGCAATCCCGGGTTAAAGGTATTGTGGACGCAATTCGACGTTGTTGGCCTCTGGGAGCTATCCCAGAATGCTCCCTTGTGACGGCTCTGGACAACACTCTCAACTCCGATGCACAAGCCAGGTGGGCAAGAAAAGCCCCAGGAACTTTTGAATTTCATTTTCTGTTTGGTCACCATCAGCACAGATGACCATCAGCACAGTCCACCATCACAGGCAACCATGCAGAGTCCACCATCACAAGAGATCACGCAGTCCTGGATTCGCAGACGAGCTCCAACTCCGAACGGGAGGTACTGGATCTCATTGCAGTAAGACCACAGACTGCCGCTGCAGCCCCTGAATAACCGCCCTCCCTCCTCCCCAAGTTCCATAGCCTCCTCACCCAGATGCCCAAGAACACGAGCGGGGAGGCTACAGGGACCCACACACTCAACCCCAGAGGATTGCCCAAGCAGCAAAAAGCGGGCATCTGCGAACTTTTGATTTGGTTTCTGGACTTGTCCTTCACTCCTCCTCCACCCCCCAAACACAATACCCGCCCCATCCCGGTCTACCATCTGATTTCTCTCAATCTGTTGCGCAACAAATAATAAAGAACAGTTTTTTAAACAATTTTGACTTAATTTCCTTTCATATATATAGGGGGCAGGTAACTTCAAGAGAAACAAACAACTGTCACACCATACCCTGGCCAGTCATGAAACTGGCTTTCAAAGCTTCTCTGATGCGCAGCACACCCTGCTGCGCTCTTCTAATCGCTTCGTTGTCTGGCTGTGCGAAATTGGCTGTCAGGCGAGTTGCCTCAACCTCACCCCCCGCCATAAACGTCTCCCCCTTCCTCTCACAGATATTGTGGAGCACACAACAAGCAGCAATTACAATTAGAATATTGGTTGTGCTGAGATCTAACTGAGTCAGTAAACTGCACCAGCGCCCTTTCAAACGTGCAAAAGCACATTCTACCACCATTCTGCACTTGCTCAGCCTATTGTTGAATTGCTCCTTACTCCTGTCCAGGATGTCTGTGTATGGCTTCATGAGCCATGGCATTAAGGGGTAGGCTGGGTACCTGCGGATAACTATAGGC
This sequence comes from Malaclemys terrapin pileata, assembly GCF_027887155.1. Classification (NCBI taxonomy): domain Eukaryota; kingdom Metazoa; phylum Chordata; order Testudines; family Emydidae; genus Malaclemys; species Malaclemys terrapin. The sequence continues at coordinate 134,977,139 of NC_071505.1, forward strand.
ATTTCAACATCCCCAACAGTAATTTTCTGGTCTAGGAAGTAAGTCCCTTCCTGCAGCTGTTCAAACAGACCAGAGTTCCTCAAGATGCGAGCGTCATGCACCTCTCCCCACCATCCCACGCTGATGTCGGTGAAACATCCCTTGTGATCCACCAGTGCTTGCAGCACCATGGAAAAGTACCCCTTGCAGTTTATGTACTAGCCGTCCCGGTGTGCCAGGGCCAAGATAGGGATATGAGTTCCATCTATCGCCCCATCACATTTTGGGAATCCCATTGCAGCAAAGCCATCCACTATGACCTGCACGTTTCCCCGAGTCACTACCCTTGATATCAGCAGGTTTTTGATTGCGTTGGCTACTTGGATCACAGCAGCCCCCACAGTAGATTTGCCCACTCCAAACTGATTCCCAACTGACTGGTAGCTGTTTGGCGTTGCAAGCTTCCACATGCTATGGCCACTCGCTTCTCAACTGTGAGGGATGCTGTCATTTTGGTGTCTTTGCGCTTCAGGGCAGGGGAAAGCAAGTCACAAAGTTCCATGAAAGTGCCCTTACGCATACGAAAGTTTCGCAGCCACTGGGAATCATCCCAGACCTGCAACACTATGTGGTCCCACCAGTCTGTGCTTGTTTCCCGGGCCCAGAATCGGCGTTCCATGGCAAGAACCTGGCCCAATGCCACCATGATCTCCCAATCGCCATATGCTGTGCTTCTAGGAACATCTGTGTCCATGTCCTCATCAGTATAGTAATTGCACTGTCGTCGCTTCCTCACCTGGTTTTGCAGGTACTGCACATACTGCTGGATAATGCACGAGGTATTTACAATGGTCAAAACTGCAGCGGAGATCTGAGTGGGCTCCATGCTTGCCGCGCTATGGCGCCTGCATGGTTAATCCTGGAAAAAGGGCGCGAAACGTAGGAGAGCTGTTCGGTTCAAGATGGCTGATAAAAGGTGGTAAATGGTTGTCTTCTGTAGCTTTCACGGAGTCGGGAAGCTCGCTAGAGCTGCAAGAGCGGGACAGCAGAGTTTGCAGTGGAAGCGTGAGCAGAATTTGCGGCGGAAGCTGTGCTGCTTGGTTCACGGTAGCCGCAAAAAGGTGGGAAATGGTTAGATAAAAGAGTAGACAGAAAGATGAGAGGACATGCGAGGTGGATTCATAGTACCAGGAGACAGGGGGTGCACCATACTGCACCGTCTGCTGGCAGTATGGCATCTGCCATAGCTTTCACGGAGGGAGGAGCAGCGAGTGACGGCACACACCCAGAAACACCCACGAGAATGTTTTTGCCCCATCATGCACTGGGAGCTTAACCCACAATTCCAATGGGTGGCAGAGACCGCAGGAACTGTGGGATAGCTATCACAGTGCAATGCTCCGCCGTTTGATGCTAGCCTCTGTACTGTGGATGCACTCCGCCGAATTCACGCGCTTTAGTGGGGACACACAACACCAAATGTATAAAATCGCTTCCAAAAATTCGAGTAGAATAAGTTTGAATTAATTTCGTACTGTAGACGTACCCTTAAACACAACGCACAATTAACCTGTGAAACTCATTGCCAGGGGACGTTGTGATGACCAAAGGTATAATCAGATTCAAAAAAGAACTTCATGAGTTCATGGAACATAGGTCCGTCAATGCTTATTAGGCAAGATAGTGAGAGAGACAACCCCATGCTTGGATGACCCCAAACTTCTGACAGCCAGAAGCCCTGTAAGGGGGGGGGGGGAGGGGAGAGGAGGCAGGGTATGAGGTGGATCACCCAACTGCCCTGCTCTGTACACTCCCCATAAAGCTCTGGTACTGTCCATTGTCAGAGACAGTATGCTGGACTTGATGAACCATTAGTGTGACGCAGTATGGCAGTTCTTAGGTACAAACAGAGGCCTTTAGTCAATAGGGCAGCTGCCCCAGCACAAAATTCACTTAATTTAAGAGAGTTCATTTTCCCAATTTTTTCTTGTTTTTAATTACCATTATTGCACCAGTACATTTTATGCTTTATATACATACATCTTTAATTTTTGCTTCTTCAGCTTTGCAAATACATAATATATTATCTCCAGAATACTAGCTAAGAGACATTACACAGAGGGAGAGGCTCCTGGTTAGTTGCTAATTGATGCTGTGAACTTCCTTAGTTTTGGAAACTGATATATAATTGAAATGACTGGACCTGCCACTGATATGGAAGATTTGAGCCAACAGCCAGAGCATATGGCCTGGTGTAGAGACCACCAGGAGAGGAAGGGGTTAATGATTTACACCCATCCATTTAACAAATTCATAGGAGAAAGGGAAGCCTCGGAGACAGGGAGCTAAACCAACAGTGAGATTCAGGAGCAAATATCAAGAGGGGAAAATACATCTGGGGATCAGGAATAGGTGGCTATTTAAAATACATCTATCCATCCAAGCCTGCAATCTGGTCCCCACTTCCACAAGTAGAACTGCAGCAGCTTTACAGAGACATGGCACTCCCACAAGTCTCTTCAAAATAGTTTTTGCTTCCTAGAGAGATGCTCCAAGTGCAAATTGGCCTCTCAATGCCCTCAGTACTAGCGAGCCTGCAGAGAGGTAGTCTACAATCGCAACAGTGGACAAGAGAGAAAAAGGGTTGGAGACCAATTGGAAGGACAAAAGTGCCCAATTAGCTGCTCCCCTTTTAGAACTCTAGCCCTGCGATTTTAGAGGTGGAGGGCAGAAATTAAGTGAACAAAGTTTTAATGATTCTACAGTACATCTGAGGATAAACGTGTTGCCACTAGTTGAGTGTCACAAACAAGAAGACACCTGCCTGCAAAGTCCATGTCTAGTGTTCTAGAAAGCAGATCCCAGCTACAGGAGGTTTGGGGAGACTGGCTGTTCTGCTAGGGACTCCACTGAAGCCCATATGGTGGAAGTGGGTAGGAGGCCAGGATTCCCTGTAAAATGACCCAGATTAGGAAGCGGACTTGCATGGCTATTTGGGAACAGGGTGGGGGGGGAATGAAAAGCAAAGGGCTTTAAGAGTCTTCCCAACAGAACAAGGAATGAGGTACAAGACCTCTCTGCCTCAGAGACTTTGTATGCCCTTAAGAAGGGCTTGAGGGACAGGGGGATTCAGGCCCACAAGTGGAAAATGTGTGTGAGTGTGAGTGTGAAAGGAGAGGACACCCAGCTCCAAAATGGCCTGTCATAGCCCACATGTCATGCAAGACCAGACCCTAGTCAGGGTTCAGCCACCTTCCCACCTGCAATCAATCCCTCCCCAAATAGAGTCGGTGTGGGGGGTGTCCTATGGGATCTGTCCCTTCCTCACCCTCCCTCAGAGCAGCTTGAGCTATCTATGGGCACAGGGAAACTGTTGTAATGCAAGTGATTTCGGCATAGCACTGCCCAGATGCAGGTGTCTCACCAGGACGTATCCCAGCAGAGGCTAGGGAGATGAAGTGCTGATGGAGGTGGGATAATCCAGTCACTAACCAGCCACACCACTAGCATGGCTGTTCAATTATAAAAACAGGCATTTTTGCACACTTCCAGTTAAAACAGCTCAATGGCATGTTGAGATCTCAGTGGAGGAGGAGGGAAACAGGAGAGTGCTTTGGAAGGGCAGGGAGGGAAGCAGCACCAAGATCAGCTTCTAAAAGAACAAACCAAGTAAGAGAAAGTCATGATCATGAAGTGCCAGGTCTGTGGCCTGGAGACAGGTCGGTCTATACATGGACCTGTGTCTCCTCCCGCAAAGCCACAGGGAACACCCATCACAGGGAAGATCTGCATATCAGACCAAGGAGAGAGAACAAGGGGGTGGTTATGGCTCAGTCTGGACAGACATGCCATGATTAAGGATTAATGCACAAGATCATGTTCCATAGGAGAGAGAAGGCAGACTGCTCCAATCTCCTAGCTGTTCCTAGTTAGGGCCATAGCTAATCCATCAATACAAACTAGTGCCCCAAACACGGCTGCATGAAACCCTAACAGCCCTCAGACCTGCAAGCCAAGCTGTAGTGATTTGGGTCTTTACTGTAGAATACCTGTGAAAGGTTTTTTAACAGTGGGAGGGAGCTGGCCCTCACCAGACGGAGAGCTTAAAAACACAAAAGCCTCAGACAACTTCAAACCCTCTTCATGGGCCTCACATTACGGATTCTTGATTTCCCTGTATGGATAGCTCAGAAACAAGAAACAGGATGCATCTCTCAATAGCCAGGTAGATAGAGGAGATACAACTCCCTTCCTCTCCCTGGCTATCATATGGCGGAATTTTGAGATGTTCCCTCAGGGTTTTTGGCAGTTTTACTGTGAGATCAAAAATCAGTCTCAATTGAAGTGGAAACTTTAGAAGGAAAGATTGTCCAGGATTTTTGATTGAAGTCTTGAGAGGTTTGGATCCCTCCCATCCCACTTGATGCCCCTAGAGCCTCTTGGTCATCGGTCTGTTCCCACTCCACTGCCTTTGCCATTCAGAACTGGACCCAGTTAGACTGCTGAGGACCCTGATTGGGAACAGCGCTGAAAGGACAAAAAGACTGTCAGAGGGCCCAGTTCCAGTCTTGGGATTGCTGTCCCACCTACACAGCTCTGCCAATGCCGCTTAGTCCTGCTCTGCAGCCCCCCCCCCCCCCCCCCCCCATTCCAGTGCTGGGCTCCCCACAGAGCCCAGCCAATGCCCCTCAGATCTGCTTTGCAGCCCGCCTCCGCTCACAGCCCTGCCAATGCCCTACAAACCTGCCCTGCAGCCCCCCCTATTCCAATCCTGGGCTCCCCACACAGCCTTGCCAATGCCCCTCAATCCTGCCTGCAGTGCTCCCTTTCTTCTCATAGACTTTAAGGTCAGAAGGGACCATTATGATAATCTAGTCTGACCTCCTGCACAACGCAGGCCACAGAATCTCACCCACCCACTCCTGTAACAAACCCCTAACCAATGCCTGAGTTACTGAAGTCCTCAAATTGTGGTTTAAAGACCTCAAGATGCAGAGAATCCTCCAGCAAGTGACCCAGGCCCCACGCTGCAGAGGAAGGCGAAAAACCTCCAGGGCCTCTGCAGCAGTCTGCCCTGGAGGAAAATTCCTTCCCGACCCCAAATATGGCGATCAGTTAAACTCTGAGCATGTGGGCAAGATTCACCAGCCAGACTCCTAGGAAAGAATTCTCTGTAGTAACTCAGATCCCAACATCCCATCACAGACCATTGGGCATATTTACCTGCTAATAATCAAAGATCAATTAATTGCTAAAATTAGGCTATCCCATCATACCATCCCCTCCATAAACTTATCAAGCTTAGTCTTGAAGCCAGATATGTCTTTTGCCTCCACTACTCCCGTTGGAAGGCTGTTCCAGAACTTCACTCTTCTAATGGTTAGAAACCTTCATCTAATTTCAAGTCTAAACTTCCTGATGGCCAGTTTATATCCATTTGTTCTTGTGTCCACGTTGGTACTAAGCTTAAATAATTCCTGCCCCTCCCTGATATTTATCCCTCTGATATATTTATAAAGAGCAATCATATCTCCCCTCAGCCTTCTTTTGGTTAAGCTAAACAAGCCAAGCTCTTTGAGTCTCCTTTCATAAGACAGGTTTTCCATTCCTCAGATCATGTAATCTCTGTCTTCTGTCCCCTTCCCCTGCTAGTTACCTGGATGCAGTGCTGAAGTCTCCCCAGAGGTCTGTGGTGGCTGGAACAGCAGCAAGTGCTGGTGCCTTAGAGATGGATGCAGGAGAGTCCAAATCCAACAGGATATCTGAGGGAAGGAAGAAATACATACACACTCAAAATTGTTGATAAAACAGACTCACAGCCCTGGAGTGTTTAAATACCATCATCCTACAGGATATTTCCTCCCTGCAAGGTCACTGCTATTGAAATACATTGATCACCTGTAGAGACAACCCTGCCTTCAGGAGAAGTGATGTGAAGGTTCCAGGACTATATTACTAGCTCTTCTTGGCTATTCTTGCTGGGTCTCCACCATGCTTCCAGCTGTTTTGCTGCAACCACCTCAGGGATGCGCAACATCCTCATGACCCAATCAATCCTTTTCCACCATTACAACTAGCAGCCTCATAATTTGCATCATGAACACTAGCTCCAAAAAGACAGAGGACTGAGACCACCAATTCATTTCACACAAGCCACTGAACAGATAGGAACTACTTTAGATTAGTACTGATCAGGGCTGAACGCAAATGAGTGACCAAACGGGCAACTGATAGGGCTTGAGAGATTCACAGATTTCAAGGTCAGAATGGAGCACAGATCATCTAGCCTGCCCTCCTATCTAACAAAGGCCATAGAACTTCCCCCAAATAATTCCAGTTTGAACTAGAATAAGTTGCCCTGTGCTGGTGACCCCTCCCATCCATACTCAGCACTTACCAGCATTGCCCATGTTGCTGGATTTCAGCACTGGTGGTGGCGTCACATGGTTGGAAATGGCTGTTGAAGATGGGGGAGGGATTGGAGGGGCTGTGATTTTGCCACCTGGAGGGGGTGGGAGCAGGTTCAGCCCCCCCAATCCAGCTGCACGGGGTTTGGGTGCCCCTCCTTTCTTTGTTGGCATGTTCTGTAAAGACACCGAAATGGATTTGAAGAGGATTCTCTAGTGGAATACAGCTGTGAGCCTGGAAATGGCACTTGGCTCAGAGTTGGCTAGGCTGGGGAGATCCTTACCCCAATGTTTAGTTTGATGGTCTGTCCTTCCTTGAACCCTAGGTCCAGTTTGGGGCGTGTGTCAGTTTCCTGTGACTCCTTGGAGATTTCGGTCTCCTGTTTCACCCACCTGGATTCAAAGAAGGAAGAAAGGGAGAAGCAGTTGAGAGCTCTTGACAAATGGAGGCCGCAAAAGGACCATGGGAAATTTTCTCCTGGGGAGCACATTGTCTGGCTTTATTCCTAGTACTTGCAGGGTCAGCACTAGAGCCAGACAGCAGAGAGTTCAAGCTACCATGTCCCCAGAAGGACAGTCCCTTTAACACTACAATACATTCCAACCACCCCATCCTGCCCTGCAGTGGCACCAATTGGGAGACTGCCACGTCAGAGGCAAGAGCAACTCTGTGACCCAGGTTAACTTTGAGCCCATACCTTGGGTGACAGTGTCCTCAAGTGCTACTGCTGAAACTGCACAGCTGGGCTGCACCAGGGCCCAAAGGAATCCTGCCCCCATGGTGCCATGGGTGAGCACCCACCACATGCTGCATACCGGCAGAGGAACAATGCCCTAGGGGAGATGGGACTCACTTGAAGTGATCCTGCAGGGAGACATTGAAGTCAAAGGCGTCACCCCGATCTGAGAAGCCGATGCCAATGAAAGCGCTTCGCCCTGGTGGGAAACAGATGTCAGCATGGGAGGGGAAGCCTTGCAGATTCCTTCTCAGCCCAATGTATCAACCCACTCCTCGCCCAGATGTCACATACCCTCACTCGCCAATCCACCAGCCCTGCTCAGCCTACTGCAATCCCCCCCCAGCAGTCCCAGCCACCTCACCATTCCAAAGGGTAGCTAGCATCCATGTAACTCAGCCAACAAGCTATGGCCGGATCTCCTTTGCCCTGGCCTGAATGCACCTCATTTCCATGGCACACTCCCTGCTGCACCACATAGCATCTTCCCTTTCTACTCACCATTCCCATCCTGAATTCGGAGGACAAAGTACCGGCTGGAATCTGTCACAGTCTCCACTGCAAGGCCAGGGAACTGGTCTATGGGAGCCTGAGCAAAGAGCTCTCCTGGGGGATAAAGGGCAGGGAGTTAAGGAAAGGAATCCCATGCATTCTTTCCCACAAAGAAAACTGCTATACTGAGCTATTAACTAGGGTGTCCCCCCTAGGGTGAGTCAGAGGTAGCAGCCATAAAACAACCTCACACCCTCACCCTGCCTTACCTGAAACTTTATCCTCTAGCTTTATATATGCAATTTTGCCTTTTGACGTGACACGGAGACGCCCTGTCCAGTCCGGCTGGTCCAGTTTCCAGTCAGATGCCCTGGGCGGGGAAATGAACAGCAAGGTATGTTCACTGATAGCACCTCAGGCCTGCCCTGCAGCCTCTTCCTGTCCTGCGCTTCCCACACAGCTCAGCTAATGCATCTCAGTTCTGACCTGCAGCACCCACTGCTCCCTTATTTCACATCTCTTCTGAAATTAAGTACAAGTCTCAGAATCTCAACCCTCTCTCAGCTGTTACCAGCTCCACACAGGAGACTCTGATGGCCCATCTTTCTGTATTTACTCCCCTGTGCAGGCAGAAATAGAAATAACCCCGAGAAAGGCATCCAAAGTTATTAGAGATACAGACAGGGGAAAAGGCTTCAGTCCAGGGAAATGTTCAGAGTACAAGGCTGCTGAGTTGAAACAGGGAAGGCCTGTAAAAATGATTAATGGCCTAGAGAAGGAAACCACACTGTTATTGCTATTTACCCCATTCTGTTCCAGGAAAACAATGAGACGCTCTGAAATTAAACAGAGTGTGTTTAAAATGGATTAAAAAGGAAGTTACACTTTCACACATCCACATGCCATATCATTAACCACGGAACTCTCTGTTGCAGGATGTTACTTAAGCAAAGCAATTAAGGAATTTCGGAGACCAGATTATATATGTATATGACCAGGAATAGTATCTGCAGTGACACTTCAGATAAAAATTACTAGGGCTAGCGACACCTGCACTTCAAGGTGTAAGTCAGTCACACCAGCGACTTTGTAAGGATGGCATTGTAGAGTTTGATAATCATGTCCTGCAATTCCAGATGACATATGGTCCATCTATAGGCAAGGAGAAAGATTTGCTAACTGCTGGCCCTGCAAACTCATCCCGGGATTTGAGGGTCAAGATGAATTCCTTCTGGCTCATACATCACTATGAAGTGACGTTGTATAAGGTAAGCTCAACTTTTAGTTAAGCCCATTCACTCTTGGTGTCTGACAAAGTAGACAGGTGTAACTGAGGACATAAGTTAGCCTTGGAATTTGGCTAAATATTTTATTTTTATAATCAAAACAATTGATATAAAATCAACTAGTTAATCCCCAAACCTCTGCAACATGGAAAGAATGTTTTCCATCCATAAAATGAAGAGCATGAGACTGATTTTGTTTCTGATTTTCAAAAGAGCTGAGCAACCACTACTTCAGCTGAAGCCAGTGAAGTTGCAGATGCTCAACACCTCAAAGTCAGGCCCCAGTTGACTTGTTCAAGGCCAGAGAGGATCAGTGGTAGGCCAGGTATTAGTAAGAAAAAGCATCTGCCCTCCAACCCTCTGCTTATTCATGCAGAACAAGTCATGCTGACTCCAGTCAAATCTGTGACCGTGCAAGAGCCAGAACAGAATCCAGCTCACTCTTCCGTAGCTGTCCTGGATCTGCAGGGATAATGGGAGGTAAAACATATTTGTCACTGAAGAGAGCAGGTATTGTATGACTCAGAGCACACACAGGGAGCAGAACTGTTGAGTAAGGTGCCATTTTTATAGAGAGTCATTTTTCCTTCCCTTGCAGTGTCAGAAAATCGAACACCACACCGCCTATGACACAAGCATTAGGAAGTGAAACCGATTGGCATTAGGACAGTGAAACTAACCAGTCAGATGGGGGAAAATAAACATCTACAAATGGCAAAGAGGTAGTTGGCTTTGTTTGTATTCCTCATTTTAACAATGGGGGGGGGGGGGGGAGAGAAATAGCTCGGAGGATTCCCCCTCCCTACTAGTCTGCCTGTGCATTTTAGCACTGCTGAAGACTGCCAGACAGGCAACCGCTAGAGACAAGAAGGTTCCATTTATCCGGAGAACAAGTGCAGCAAACACAGGGGCAGCACAAGCGTCTCTCAAAGGCGACCCTCCTGCCCGTGCGCCCGAGCCCTGCCCCGGGGAGAGCCCGCTGGGGGGAGAGAGCTCACTTGCCCCGGCGCTGCCAGCAGAGGGGCCTGAGCAGCCCAGTCCTGGGGGGCTGAGCGACCCCAGACCGAGTGCCCCCCTCCGTGCCCGCAGCCGGCCCGGCCCAAGGCTCCGCAGCCCAGTCTCCTGGCTCCCCACCCCCTCCGGGCTTTCGGGGAGCGGAGCCCCCGGGACGAGACACGCGCGGGACAGTCCCGCTGGGCGCCGGCGGGCAGAGCGGGGGGCACGGCCGGGGGTCGGCAGCGCGACGCCGGGACCACGGGCAGGGCCTTGCCCCCGCGACGGGGGCAGCAAGCGGGCCAGGGGAGGAGGGTGAAGCTGCCCCCGGGGGCAGGACGGGACACGCCGGCCCCGCTCACCCGGGGCGGGGCGGGGCAGGGCAGGTTGCGGCCCCGCTACCTGTATCCCCGGTTGGAGGCCCGCGGCGGGATGCGGTAGACGCTGACATCGGGCTTCACACACAGGATGGACTCGTACTCCGCCTCGGCCGCCGCCATCTCGCATCTGAGACCCCAGCGGGGGGAGCGAAGGGGCGGGGGGTCCTAGTAACCGGGGATGCTTCCGACCGCCATTTTTGTTAAGGGCAAAGGCTGCTCCGTGGGAGATGGTGGCCATGTTGAAATCAGGCCCGTTGAAGTTGTGGTGAGAGCCATTTTGGATCCTGGTAGCTTCACACTGGCAGAGGGCAGCCACATTGGCAGTCAGTCATGTCAAGCGGTGACGGGCGCCATTTTGGATCCTGGCAGCTTTGTCGCCGCTTTGGGTGGCCATGGTGGAAGCGGACTGATGAAGCTATGGCGGTCGCCATCCTTAATCCTGGCACCTTCTCGGCCCTTCGTCTTCAGTCGCCATTTTGGAAACGGGCAGCGTGAAGCAACCATAGAAGGCCATCTTGGTTCCTGGCAGATCAGGCCCTGGCCCTGTGGTTCCCCAGAGGGGCATCCCAAGTGTGATGGTGCTGGCTTGTGCTGGCTCAGGGGCTAAAGGGCCCTGGGAGATTTTGAGGGGGCAGGTGTTGAGGTGGGGTGTGTCGATAGAGATAAGGGGTGCAGGACAGCATGGGGGCATGTTTTGGGGTGCAGGGCAGCATGGGGGCATGTTTCAAGGCTGTGGTGGTTCAGGAGGGAGGCTGAGCTGCCAGTGCCCTAATGTGGCATGGGCAACTGGCTCCCACAGGGCATCAGCCGCTCCTTGCCCCAGTGCCCAGGGTAGGGCTAAAATGAGCACCGCTAAACCATGGACATACCGACAAGAAGAGCGCAGCGCAACCACTGCTGACCCGAGTGTTCCAAAAATTGAATCAGGCCCCAGAAATCAGGAGATTTTTCTTTTTTAAAATGATCCTTATGGGATTCTTTGTCTGCTGGTTTCTGCACCGTTAGCGTGCACTGGCTTCCTGTTTCCAAGCTTTTTTCTGTAACCTCAAGGGCTAGAAACAGTTGCTTTAAATTAAAGCTAGAATTCTACTGTAATCACATTAATTTAGGAGCTGAGTCTTTAAGAAAAACACCAAGTACCGCAAGACTCATGGTAAAAATTGAAAGATTTGGCAACACTGACCAATCACAAAGTACCTGAGGGGAAATGGCCCACTTCTCCTCCTTGCCACCTGTCACTATGATGAAGACGGTGCACCCCAAAATGAACAACAAATCCAAGCCATTCCTGCCACACAAATCTCTGCTAAAAAACCCACCCCGATACCTCCATACATTGTGACTAACAGCTGCAAATGCAAATGAGGGGCAACTAAATATGCAAACAAGGCAAATGAATATGCAAGTGAGGAGCACTTGACTACACAAAGGAGCCATCTTGGTTTGTTTTCAGGGTTCTCTGAAAGGCCAAGCGGCCTTCTGAACAACTTCCACAGGCCCGGCTCTTGGGAACATCCCCTGCAAAGCACTGAGTGGCATCCGGAGGGAGGTCATCTCTGCTGCTGTGTGCCACAGAAACCCAACTGAACATGGCTTCCTGGTCTTATCATTCCCATCCTGGGCAGCAGACAGAAATGCTGGCTAACTCCATGCTGAAGTCAGCTCTGGGATTCCCCACTCCTCTTGGGAATGCTCAATGATGACCACCCCCACTTAAAAAAATTACAACAACAAAAACCAGTACCCCCCCATCCCTCAAATCTGAGATTGTCCATCTTCCCGACAAAGATCCAATTGGTTTATCTCAACAGCAAATTATATAGCGATGCTAAATTATCTCCCCCACCCTTGGGATGTTGAGTCCCCATGATGGTTTGCTTCCAACTTGGTTCCCCTCACCGATAAACAGGGGCTAGGGGGTTATAAAACAGAAAGAGGAAACATGAGGTTTGACAGAACAGAGCCACGCTAGAAACAGGGGGACAACTGGGGGACACAGCTGGGGGAAGGGCAGCTCAACACTCATTCCTGCTTCAACAGCTCTTCTTCCTGCTTTGCAAGTGCTCACACAGGGTATGTCTACACTACAAAATTAGGTCGAATTTATAGAAGCCGGTTTTGTAGAAATCAGTTTTATACAGTCGATTGTGTGACGTGTCCCCACATAAAATGCTCTAAGTGCATTAAGTCGGCAGACCGCGACCACAGTACCGAGGCTAGCATCGACTTCCGGAGCATTGCACTGTGGGTAGCTATCCCACAGTTCCCGCAGTCTCCGCCGCCCATTGGAATTCTGGGTTGAGATCCCAATGCCTGATGATGCAAAAACAGTGTCGCGGGGGGTTCTGGGTACATGTCGTCAGGCCCCTCCCCCTCCGTCAGAGCAACGGCAGACAATCGATTCTCACCTTTTTACCTGGGTTACCTGTGCAGACAACATACCACGGCAAGCATGGAACCCGCTCAGCTCAGCTCAGCTCACCGTCACCATATGTCATCTGGGTGCCGGCAGACGTGGTACTGCATTGCTACACAGCAGCAGCTAATTGCCTTTTGGCAGTAGACAGTGCAGTATGACTGGTAACCGTCATCGGCTATCTAGGTGCTGGCAGACGTGGGGCTGCATTGCTATACAGCAGCAGCTCCTCGCCTTTTGGCAGTGGACGGTGTATTACAACTGGTATCCATCGTCATCGTACTCCTCAGTGAGTTCGGTCAGAGGCACCTGGGCAGACATGTTTTGTCTCCTGGAGACTCGGTCCTGCCGGCAGTCCTATTGAACCGTCTTGACAATGATGGCTAGCAGTCGTAATACAGCATTTTCTGCCAAGAACCCAGAAGATGCTGATGGCTATCAGTCATGCTGCACTGTCTGCTGCCAGCTTAAGATGTAAAAAATAGATGGACCAGATTTGTTCTGTATTCATTTGCTTCCCCCTCCCTCCGTGAAATCAACGGCCTGCTAAACCCAGGGTTTTGAGTTCAATCTTTGGGGGGGCCATTCTGTGTGACAGTTGTTTGTGTTTCTCCCTGATGCACAGCCACCTTTGTTGATTTTAATTCCCTGTAAGCCATGTCGTCACTCGCCCTTCCCTTCCTCCCTCCCTCCCTCCCTCCCTCCCTCCGTCAGACAATAGTTTTGCGCCTTTTTTCAGCCCAGACACCATAGCACTGGCATCATGGAGCCCGCTCAGATCACCGTGGCAATTATGAGCACTATGAACACCACGCTCATTGTCCTGGAGTATATGCATAGCCAGAACATGCCAAAGCAAAACCAGGCGAGGAGCCGATTACAGCGATTGCAGCACGGCGACGAGACTGATGAGGAAATTGACATGGACATAGATGTCTCACAAAGTCCCAGCAATGTGCAAATCATGGTGTTACTGGGGCAGGTTCATGGCGTGGAACGCCAATTCTGGGCCTGGGAAACAAGCACAGACTGGTGGGACCGCATCATGTTGCAGGTGTGGGATGATTCCCAGTGGCTGCGAAACTTTTGCATGCATAAGGGCACTTTCATGGAACTTTGTGACTTGCTTTTCCCTGCCCTGAAGCACCAGAATACCAGGATGAGAGCAGCCCTCACAGTTGAGAAGCGAGTGGCGATAGCCCTGTAGAAGCTTGCAAAGCCAGACAGCTACCGGTCAGTCGGGAATCAATTCGGAGTGAGCAAATCTACAGTGGGGGCTGCTGTGATCCAAGTAGCCAATCAAAGACCTGCTGATATCAAGGGTAGTGACTCTGGGAAACGTGCAGGTCATAGTGGTTGGCTTTGCTGCAATGGGATTCCCAAACTGTGGTGGGGCGATAGACGGAACCCATATCTCTATCTTGGCACCGGAGCACCAAGCCACTTAGTACATAAACCGCAAGGGGTACTTTTCAATACTGCTGCAAGCCCTGGTGGATCACAAGGGACGTTTCACTAACATCAATGTGGGATGGCCGGGAAAAGTACATGATGCTTGTGTCTTCAGGAACTCTGGTCTGTTTCAAAAGCTGGAGGAAGGGACTTTCTTCCCGGACCAGAAAATAACCGTTGGGGATGTTGAAATGCCTATCGTTATCCTTGGGGACCCAGCCTACCCCTTAATGCCATGGCTCATGAAGCCGTACACAGGCAGCCTGGACAGTAGTCAGGACCTGTTCAACTATAGGCTGAGCAAGTGCCGAATGGTGGTAGAATGTGCATGTGGATGTTTAAAAGCACGCTGGCACAGTTTACTGACTCGGATAGACCTCAGCGAAGCCAATATTCCAATTGTTATTGCTGCTTGCTGTGCGCTCCACAATATCTGTGAGAGTAAGGGGGAGACATTTATGGCAGGGTGGGAGGTTGAGGCAAATCACCTGGCCGCTGATTACGCGCAGCCAGACACCAGGGCGGTTGGAAGAGTACAACAGAGTGCGGTGCGCATCAAAGAAGCTTTGAAAACAAGTTTTGTGACTGGCCAGGCTACGGTGTGAAACCTCTGTTTGTTTCTCCTTGATGAACCCTTCCCCCTCCCCACGGTTCACTCTACTTCCCTATAAACTAACCACCCTCCCCTCCCCACTTCTAGCACCGCTTGCAGAGGCAATAAAGTCATTGTTACTTCACATTCATGCATTCTTAATTAATTAATCACACAACTAGGGGGATAACTGCCAAGGTAGCCCGGGAGGGGTGGGGAAGGAGGGAAGGAAAAGGACACACTGCAGTTTAAAACTTTAAAACTTTAACACTTATTGAAGGCCAGCCTTCTGATGCTTGGGCAATCATCTGGGGTGGACTGGCTGGGTGGCCGGAGGCCCCCCCACTGTATTCTTGGGCGTCTGGGTGAGGAGGCTATGGAACTTGGGGAGGAGGGCTGTTGGTTACACAGGGGCTGTAGCGGCGGTCTCTGCTCCTGCTGCCTTTCCTGCAGCTCAACCATACGCTGGAGAATTTCAGTTTGATGTTCCACCAGCCGGAGCATCGACTCTTGCCTTCTGTCAGCAAGCTGACGCCATCTATCATCTTCAGCCCGCCACTTGCTCTCTTCAGCCTGCGATTCAGCCCACCACCTCTCCTCTCGTTCATATTGTGCTTTTTTGCACTCTGACATTGACTGCCTCCACGCATTCTGCTGTGCTCTGTCAGCGTGGGAGGACATCTGGAGCTCTGAGAACATATCATCCTGAGTCCGTCGTTTTCTCCTTCTAATCTTCACTAACCTCTGCAAAGGAGAAACATTTGCAGCTGGTGGAGGAGAAGGGAGAGGTGGTTAAAAAAGACACATTTTAGAGAACAATGGGTACACTCTTTCAAGTTAAATTTTGCTGTTCACATTACACAGCACATGTGCTTTCGTTACAAGGTCGCATTTTTCCTCTTATATTGAGGGCCTGCCGGTTTGGTGTGAGAGATCACTCACTTAGTGCCAGGCAACAGAATTCGGCTTGCAGGCAGCCATGGTAAGCCACAGTCTTTTGGCTTTTTTAACCTTCTTAACATGTGGGAATGGTTTCAAACAGCAGCGCCCTCATTTCCCATATCAAGCACCCGTTGGGTAGGCCATTTAAAATGGGTTTGCAATGTAAAAGGAGGGGCTGCGGTTTCTGGGTTAACATGCAGCACAAACCCAACTACCCCCCCATACACACCCAATTCTCTGGGATGATCACTTCACCTCCCCCCCCCCACCGCGTGGCTAACAGCGGGGAACATTTCTGTTCAGCCGAGCAGGAATGGGCACCTCTGAATGTCCCCTTAATAAAATCACCCCATTTCAATCAGGTGACCGTGAATGATATCACTCTCCTCAGGATAACAAAGAGAGATAAGGAATGGATGTTGTTTGCATGCCAGCAAACACCGGGACCATACGCTGCCATGCTTTGTTATGCAATGATTCCAGACTACGTGCTACTGGCCTGGCGTGGTAAAGTGTCCTACCATGGCAGACGGGATAAGGCAGCCCTCCCCAGAAACCTTTTGCAAAGGCTTTGGGAGTACATGAAGGCGAGCTTTCTGGAGATGTCCCTGGAGGATTTCCGCTCCATCCCCATACACGTTAACAGACTTTTCCAGTAGCTGTACTGGCCGCGATTGCCAGGGCAAATTAATCATTAAACATGCTTACTTTTAAACCATGTGTAATATTTACAAAGGTACACTCACCAGAGGTCCCTTGTGTGCCCTCAGGGTCTGGGAGCACGCCTTGGGTGAGTTCGGGGGTTACTGGTTCCAGGTCCAGGGTGATAAACATATCCTGGCTGTTGGGGAAACCGGTTTCTCCGCTTCCTTGCTGTGAGCTATCTTCATTGTCTTCATCATCATCTTCCTCATACCCCGAACCCGCTTCCCTGTTGTGTGATTCTCCATTGATGGAGTCAAAGCACACGGTTGGGGTAGTGGTGGTTGCACCCCCTAGCATGGCATACAGCTCCGCGTAGAAGCGGCATGTTTGCGGCTCTGCCCCAGACCTTCCGTTTGCCTCTCTGGCTTTGTGGTAGGCTTGCCTTAGCTCCTTAATTTTCACGTGGCACTGCTGTGCGTCCCTGTTATGGCCTCTGTCCTTCATGACCTTTGAGACTTTTTCTAATATTTTGCCATTTCGTTTACTGCTACAGAGTTCAGCTAGCACTGATTCGTCTCCCCATATGGCGAGCAGATCCCGTACCTCCCGTTCAGTCCATGCTGGAGCTCTTTTGCGATCCTGGGACTCCATCACGGTTCCCTGTGCTGATGAGCTCTGCGTGGTCACCTGTGCGCTCCACGCTGGGCAAACAGGAAATGAAATTCAAAAGTTCGCGGGGCTTTTCCTGTCTACCTGGTCAGTGCATCTGAGTTGAGAGTGCTGTCCAGAGCGGTCACAATGAAGCACTGTGGGATAGCTCCCGGAGGCCAATAATGTCAAATTCCGTCCACACGACCCGCAAAGACTGATTTCAGTGCTAATCCCCTTGTCGGAGGTGGAGTAAAGAAACCGGTTTAAAGGGCCCTTTAAGTCGAAAAAAAGGGCTTCGTCGTGTGGACTTGTCCAGGCTTAATTCGATTTAACGCTGCTAAATTCAACCTAAACTCATAGTGTAGACCAGGCCATAGAGTCTGGATTTTGGGATGTGCCAACTCTTCACCCTCTTTCTCCAGCTGACTTGTGAGGGGTCTGACCCATCCTCCCCATTCCTCCCTTTGGCTGTGCAGTTTAAATATCTGCCCCATACCTCCTGTCCTGTCATCGGTGTTTCTGAAACATAACAACTGTGAAGCCTCACACCTCTTTAACTGGGGGGAGGGGGACGGGACTCCAATCTCTAACCTACAAGTTCCCAAATCTCCCTCAACTCTGAGCAGTGGCTTCTTCTTTCCATCCTTGGTTCACTCCCCAAATGGGAACCACTGACTGGGTATTTATGCAGACAAGACTCCCTTTGCTTGCATCCTTACACCACAGGCAAGGACAGTCTCCAAAGAAATTAATGGGGGAAATAACAAACTGAACAAGAACTGAGGGGTTGGGGGAGTGCTTCCTGATTTGCATGTGTCTTCTTTGGAGATGCAAATAAAAGCCTCACTGCGTATTTGTAGGGACGGGGATGGGGGGGAAAATGGTGACGCTAAAAGGGAATTCTATTTGATGCGCTGTTCCCAATCCCCCCAATGCTGGTGCAAAATACACCTTCTGAGCTTCCCCTACTTGACGGGTGGGCTTCACATTCCCAGAGACTGCAAAACAGGTTGTGCAAGGGGAGGAGTGGCACTATATGTGAAAGAAAATGTAGAATCAAATGAAGTAAAAATCTTAAGTGAATCCACATGTTCGATAGAATCTCTATGGATAGAAATTTCATGCTCTAATCAGAATATAACATTAGGGATCTATTATAGACCACCTGACCAGGACAGTGATAGTGATGATGAAATGCTAAGGGAAATTAGAGAGGGTATCAAAATTAAGAACCCAATAATAGTGGGGGATTTCAATTATCCCCATATTGACTGGGAACATTTCACTTCAGGACGAAATGCAGAGATAAAATTTCTCGATACTTTAAATGACTGCTTCATGGAGCAGCTGGTACGGGAACCCACAAGTGGAGAGGCAACTCTAGATTTAGTCCTGAGTGGAGCGCAGGAGCTGATCCAAGAGGTAACTATAACAGGACCACTTGGAAATAATGACCATAATACAATAGCATTCAACATCCCTGTGATGGGAAGAACATCTCAACAGCCCAACACTGTGGTATTTAATTTCAAAAGGGGGAACTATGCAAAAATGAGGGGGTTAGTTAAACAGAAGTTAAAAAGTACAGTGACTAAAGTTAAATCCTTGCAAGCTGCATGGGCACTTTTTAAAGACACCATAATAGAGGCCCAACTTCATGTATACCCCAAATTAAGAAACACAGTAAAAGAACTAAAAAAGAGCCACCGTGGCTTAACAACCATGTAAAAGAAGCAGTGAGAGATAAAAAGGCATCTTTTAAAAAGTGGAAGTCAAATCCTAGTGAGGCAAATAGAAAGGAGCATAAATGCTGCCAGATTAAGTGCAAGAATGTAATAAGAAAGGCCAAAGAGGAGTTTGAAGAACAGCTAGCCAAAAACTCCAAAGGTAATAACAAAATGTTTTTTAAGTATATCAGAAGCAGGAAGCCTGCTAAACAACCAGTGGGGCCCCTTGATGATCGAGATACAAAAGGAGCGCTTAAAGACAATAAAGTCATTGCGTAGAAACTAAATGGATTCTTTGCTTCAGTCTTCACGGCTGAGGATGTTAGGGAGATTCCCAAACCAGAGCCGGCTTTTGTAGGTGACAAATCTGAGGAACTGTCACAGATTGAAGTGTCACTAGAGGAGGTTTTGGAATTAATTGATAAATTTAACATTAACAAGTCACTGGGACCAGATGGCATTCACCCAAGAGTTCTGAAAGAACTCAAATGTGAAGTTGCGGAACTATTAACTAAGGTTTGTAACCTGTCCTTTAAATTGGCTTCTGTACCCAATGACTGGAAGTTAGCTAACGTAACGCCAATATTTAAAAAGGGCTCTAGAGGTGATCCCGGCAATTACAGACCAGTAAGTCTAACGTCGGTACCGGGCAAATTAGTCGAAACAATAGTTAAGAATAAAATTGTCAGACACATAGAAAAACATAAACTGTTGAGCAATAGTCAACGTGGTTTCTGTAAAGGGAAATCGTGTCTTACTAATCTATTAGAGTTCTTTGAAGGGGTCAACAAACATGTGGACAAGGGGGATCCAGAGGACATAGTGTACTTAGATTTCCAGAAAGCCTTTGACAAGGTCCCTCACCAGAGGCTCTTATGTAAATTAAGTTGTCAAGGGATAAAAGGGAAGGTCCTTTCATGCATTGAGAACTGGTTAAAAGACAGGGAACAAAGGATAGGAATTAATGGTAAATTCTCAGAATGGAGAGGGGTAACTAGTGGTGTTCCCCAAGGGTCAGTCCTCGGACCAATCCTATTCAACTTATTTACAAATGATCTGGAGAAAGGGGTAAACAGTGAGGTGGCAAAGTTTGCAGATGATACTAAACTGCTCAAGATAGTTAAGACCAAAGCAGACTGTGATGAACTTCAAAAAGATCTCACAAAACTAAGTGATTGGGCAACAAAATGGCAAATGAAATTTAATGTGGATAAATGTAAAGTAATGCACATTGGAAAAAATAACCCCAACTATACATACAATATGGGGGCTAATTTAGCTACAACAAGTTAGGAAAAAGATCTTGGAGTCATCGTGGATAGTTCTCTGAAGATGTCTGCGCAGTGTGCAGAGGCGGTCAAAAAAGCAAACAGGATGTTAGGGATCATTAAAAAGGGGATAGAGAATAGGACTGAGAATATATTATTGCCCTTATATAAATCGATGGTACGCCCACATCTCGAATACTGCATACAGATGTGATCTCATCTAAAAAAAGATATATTGGCACTAGAAAAGGTTCAGAAAAGGGCAACTAAAATGATTAGGGGTTTGGAACGGGTCCCATCTGAGGAGTGATTAAAGAGGCTAGGACTCTTCAGCTTGGAAAAGAGGAGACTAAGGGGGATATGATAGAGGTATATAAAATCATGAGTGATGTGGAGAAAGTGGATAAGGAAAACTTATTTACTTATTCCCATAACACAAGGACTAGGGGTCACCAAATGAAATTAATAGGCAGCAGGTTTAAAACAAATACAAGGAAGTTCTTCTTCACGCAGCGCACAGTCAACTTGTGGAACTCCTTACCTGAGGAGGTTGTGAAGGCTAGGACTATAACAGCGTTTAAAAGAGAACTGGATAAATTCATGGTGGTTAAGTCCATTAATGGCTATTAGCCAGGATGGATAAGGAATGGTCTCCCTAGTCTCTGTTTGTCAGAGGGGGAGATGGATGGCAGGAGAGAGATCACTTGATCATTGCCTGTTAGGTTCACTCCCTCTGGGGCACCTGTCATTGGCCACTGTCAGTAGACAGGATACTGGGCTAGATGGACCTTTGGTCTGACCCAGTACGGCCGTTCTTACGTTCTTATGTTCTTAAAAGAAAGCATAGAAAACAGGTCAGGTTCCCTCTGATCTCCTTACAAATGGCAGTGTTCTCTGAATCCCAAATCTGTGCTAGAAATTCTCCTTTTTCTGCACTCAGGGCCTCCCTCTCCCAGCTTGGCCCAAATCCCAGCTGTATCTCACCCCCGCAGAGATTCTGCTTTCTTTATCTTCAAGGTCTTCCCTCCTTCTCTTGCTGTCCCTTGCTGGTGTGAGAATGTTCGCGAAGCTAAAATCACCCCTCCCAGGTCCACTAGGCTCTCTCATTCCGGTAGCCAATACAACAGATTCACTGGCAAAGAGGGATTGTTAAACACGAAATGAGGGAGGCAGATAAAGGTACTCTTGAGGTTTCGGCCTTCCGAGGTCTTGTCATGGCACCAGGAAGCCATCTCTCCACCCTCCGCCCCATGCAGGGCACCACGCAATGTGGGGGAGCCGATCTGATGTGTCCGAGGCCAGTGGAGGAGGGCTATGCTTGATTACTGATGATAATAATACTACTAATAATAATAATGAACAAAAGAAAAAAAGAAGGTAAAACAGGATGGAAGAAAGGATTGTCTTCGGCAGCATCTTGCGGTGTCTTCTCTGGCGCAGAGAGAGAATATATATCTATATACAGGCAAGGCAGGGAGGCATGGGCAGCTGGACGTGCGACCTTTCACCCCATGCCCCCTTTCCCTCCCAGGTCCCTCATAAAGGATGGGCTTAGGGTGACCAGACGTCCCGATAAAATCGGGACCGTCCTGATATTTCAATGTCTGTCCCGCGTCCTGACCGATCTTTCCGGCAGCACTGTGTTGTTGTTGGTTTTTTGCTCTGCTGGCGGGCACCCCCCCATGTGTCCCAATATTTTCTTCCCCTCATCTGGTCACCCTAGACAGGCTCTAGAGTCTGTAATGCTCTAGGGGATCAAGTCCCAGTCGAAATCATCGAGGATTTCCTCACTGGCGCCTGGAGGAGAGACTAGAGGCCAGGGGATTAGATGGTGAGCTGAGTGGAGGGGGAAGAGGGAGAGAAGGGGAAAGAGATGGTTAGAGGAGAAGTCAAGCTCTGTCCTACTGGGTTCTTGGGAACAATAAAAGGGGAAGGACTCAGGTGGCATGAACTTCCCCACAGCAGTGACCTGCCGGGACACATTCCTCCTCAGGCAGCACACGTTGCCACCCCAAGGCAATGTCCTATCGTTGTCCCGATTGGCAGCAGGGGCTCAGATGGTCTAAGGGTAACTGCAGCAGTGGGAGCTTCCCCATGAGCTGCCCTCAACAGTGTTCAGTCAGCATCTAACTAAGGCCTAAGGAGTCTGTCAACATGAGCTCCCTCACAGCAGTGCCCAGGGAGCACCCAGCTATGGGAAAGTGGTGTGAATTGGCAACGAGGTGGGGGGGGGTCAGAGGAGTCGGGCAACAGAATTTGCTCTCCTCAGTGCTGTGGCAGTGTCCTGCTGGGGGACCTCCTGCAGTCTAGGCTCCCTCAGCCCTACTCCCACTCTCTGACAGCAGAGGGGAAAGGCCCTGCCAGCATGTGCTGCTGGATGGCTGAGTTAGCTGGGGTGGGAGTCGTAATAACATGTCATCGTTTCACCCCTTACCTGGGCGATTATACCTGGATTGTCCTGGGTGGAAATCTGGTACATAGGAGATGGCCCGGAGAAGAGATGGGGAGGCTGAGGCTGACCATAAGAATTCACTGCCAAACAAAAGGGAAAAGAACCATGAGTGATCCCCTCACCCAGCTCGCCTGGCACTGACTGGGCGTCGCAGCTCAGCCACAGAACAGACTGACTGACACTCGCCAGGGAGAATCAGGAAGTGTTCAATGGACAGGCCCTGACAGTGCATTACAGCTCAGCCACGGTACCAAAACTATCTTGTTATTCTACTGGGTTAAAGTGGGGAATTTTGGCCCATCGCCCCCTCCCTAAACATGTCCAAAGTCGGGTCAAAATCAAGCTGCTGCAAGGCCATGATCTCTCCGCACTGCCTTTGTCTGCTCCTCATAGAGCATCATCCAAACCACTCCAGCCCCAGCATTTTCTGCTCCAAAAATCACCCCAACCTCCATAACAGCTGCCTCTCATATTACAATCCTCCTCTTCCTCACCCCTGCCCTCAGTCAGGGCTCATCTAATGCCCCTCAGTCCTTCCCTGTAATCCCCTTGCTATTCCAGTCCTGGGCTCCCCACCTAGCTCTGCCAATGCCCCTCAGTCCTGCCCTGCAGCCCCTCTGCTTCTTCATGACTGGCCCCCTCACATGTAAGGAAATAAAGAGTTCAAATCCATTTCCTCTGATTGCTTCAGAACAGAAAAAAACATCACTGAAAAGAGATGCAAATTCGTTTCCTTACAGTTCTGCTGAGGAAAGGGTACAGAGCTTTGTAAAGCTCATTATATTTTTCTTTTCTCTTTTATGTAATTTATTTATGGTGATGAGGAGGGAGCTGTTACGAAACAGCACATTTATATCCACAAAGGGGGAAATGAAGGGGCAGTGTGGTGATATGGGGAGACCCCCTCATTTTTCCCAAGATATGCGCTGAGGCATGTGTTTCACTTCCGCTTGGCTGCAAATCAAGGATCTGGTCTGGTTTGAGTGAAAGTCACTGGAAGGTACTAAAGGTATTTTTCATGTGCTGGCCATTGTCATTAGAATCTCATATTCCATCGAGTTACAGATAGACAAAGAAACAGAAATGGCACTTAGTTGAGTGTAAGGTTTTACACAGACAAATAGAAATACTGTCGAGTTGAATGTAAGGCCCCACTGTGCTTGGCCAATTAATCTGTGTAACTTCTCACTGCATGATATTATTGAGGTAAAAAGTGGAGTAAAAGTAACAAGATTTGACACCTACATGAATCGAAAGCTGTAGTATTTTCAGTGATGCTACCTACGGTAAAAATGGCTGAGGCTAATAGTCCTCATGCTTCAGAGTGAAATCTGATCATCAGCTAGTGGTTGGGAAGACATTTCCTTGCAGTGAGGTGCATTATAGGGTTTTGTGTCTTCTTTTTGAGGCATCTGGCATTGGCCTCTGTTGGACATGGTATTCCAAATTAGATGGACCAGGTTAACAGGAGTTGGGATATAAGATTAGATGGATCCAATATACAGGAGACAGGATACACGACCAGATGGATCAATGTTCTGATCTGCTACACCAGACAAAATAGACCAGTAATGTGATGTGGTCCAGCAGGCTATGGGATGCTGAACTAGATGGAGCAATGATCTATGTTAGCTTGGCAAGAGGCAAGAGACAAAATCTATTGCTTTGACCTCATGTGGTGAGTCCAATTTTCTTATGAAAACTTTGATTTCCTATAGGTATATCTATGCTCCCTAATAACTTCTAGGTCTGCTTACTCTTCCATTCCTTCTTGTCGTAAGCACCATACTTGCCCATACCACTGTTGCATTATCTCAGCAGCATCAGGCCAGAAGTTTTGCAGCTCATGTTTTCTGATTACAAAAGTGACTCATTCTTGCCCTTCTGCTTGGGTCCAAAACATTTTAAGATAACCGGCTTAAAAAAAAAGTCAGTTCCTAAACTGACCATAGAAGTTGTTCTCTGGTGACTCCTGAGCCAATGCTTAAGACAAGAGCTATGATCAGAGTGGTTCTTGCTCTCCAGTGAATTGAGGAATTGGCTGTACCAGGGTATGTACAGAAGATAGACAGCATTCTGATCTATAATTTCTCCGTATTGCTCTTTCTCTCCATCTGTCACTTGTAAAGCATCTCTCTCTCCCTATCTTTCTGGTCGTTTCTTTCTTCCTCCATTCCTTCTTAAAGTATCTCTCTGGGGCGGGGGGGGGGGGGGAAGAGGAGGGATAGCTCATGGGTTGAGCACTGTCCTGCTAAACCCAGGGTTGTGCATTCAGTGTTTGAGGGGGCCATTTAGGGATCTGGGAAAAAATCTGTCAGGGACAGTACTTGGTCCTGTTGTGAAGGCAGGGGCCTGGACTCAATGACCTTTCAAGGTCCCTTACAGTTCTATGAGATAGGTGTATCTCTCTCTCCCTTTTAGGGATCTAGAAAACATTGCTCTTTCCCTCCATCTGTCACTCTTAAAGTGTCTCTCTCTCCCTATCTTTGTAGTCATTTGTTACTTCCTTCATGCCTCTCTCTTTTAGGGATCTAGAAAACATTGGGTGGGAGCATGTGACAAGACCCTCTAGATGGATTCATCCAGCTCCTGTCTTGGAGCAGGATTGATTTCAGTTTGTATAAAGCATCTTCTTTTGACTAGCAACTGTATGCAGTCTGAGAGGCAGCTTGGTCCAGTGGACAGGGCAGCGTTCTGTCTTGGCTCCGTGTGTGTATCAGCAAAGGAGGTTCTCCATAGCAGCACCCCCTCAGGAAGGATAAGGGACCTGCTGGTACAATAAACAGGACAGGGGTGATCTTTAGCTGGAATAATAATGGCTTGTGATTTGGAGTTGAAGGAGCAGGCGTTTAGCCTCAGCCCTCCAAGGGGTGTGTGGTTTATACAGTAACTTTGCCTCCTGCCTGCAGAACTGGGATTTATTACACTTGATGAGGAATAGTGAGACCTGGATTCTAGTCCACCTGTGTCAATGACTCCATGAGAGATCCTGGGGATGTCATTTAAAGTACATTTCTGCTCTGAAAAGCTGCATTGTGAGTCCTACATTGACCGCCTCTCTCAAGGATTTATGTATGAACGTATCAAATGCAATCTGGTGACTAGTAAAACAATGTCCTTTTTTCCTAACTCCCAGCCCAACAAACTTGGGGCTTGTCTTCACATACAGTGCTACAGGGCCGCAGTAGCAGCGGTGCAGCTGTGCCACTGCAGTGTTTATTGAGGATGCTCCTATGCCAACGGGAGAGCTTCTCCCCCTGTGTAGTTAATCCATCTCCCCAGGAGGCAGCAGGTGTGTTGGTGGGAGAAGCTCTCCTATCGATGTAGCGCAGTCCAGACAGCGGACTAGGTCAATGTAACTACGTCGCTCAGGCTGTGGATTTTTCACACCCTGGAGCGATGCAGTTATACAGATATAGGTCTGTAGCGTAGACCTGGCCTTGTTCTGGGATCTTGGAATGCACACCTCAAATCAATTCAAAATGCTACTCTTCCTCAGTGGTCTCTCTGAGCACGTCACCCCCACCCACCACCACCCTTTTGTTTCCCTCATTGGGTCTCCCATCTTCACTGTATCGAATACAAACTACTAGTCTTTACTTTGAAGGCAGCTTAGCCCTCCCTTACCAAGCCTTTATTGGCCATTTTCCTCAAGCACCTTCATGCTTTCAGCTATGCTGCCCCTTATCTTGGGAGCAGCTCCCGCATCACAATCCATACTTCTGCAACCTGATTCTCTTTATGGGTCTGGCATCGGTCTACCTGCCTGGAACTTGTAAACAATTCTGTTAATGCACAGGAAGAAATAGAATCAAGCTCCCTCTCACTGAGCTATCTTGGCTCTGCTAGGGGAACATGAATAAAAAGCAGTCAAAATTATTTTAATCATTCAAGTGAGTAAATCTGTCTCTGAACACATCCAAGGGCTGAGGGAGAGGTGGTGTTTTTACATTGCCGCTTTTCAGAGTAAAACTGTACTTTCATCTCTCCGTGCCTCTTTCTTCATCTGGAGATAATCATAGGGCATGTCTACACTACGAGAGTAGTTCTATTTTACTTAAATCAAATTTGTGGAACCAATATTACAAAGTCGAACGTGTGTATCCACACTAAGGACAGTAATTCGACTTTGTGAGTCCACACTAACGGGGCAAGCGTCGACATTGGCAGCTATCCCACAGTTCCTGCAGTCCCCGCTGCCCATTGGAATTCTGGGTCGAGCCCCCAATGCCTGCTGGGGCAAAAAATGTGTCGAGGGTGGTTTTGGGTAACTGTTGTCATTCAACCGTCACTCCCGCCCTCCCTCCCTGAAAACGCAGGGAAATCACTTCGCGCACTTTTCTGGTGAGTGACAGCACAGACGCCACAGCACTGGGAGCATGGAGCCCGCTGCGACCATCGCTGCAGTTATGGCCGTTGTCAACACCTCGCACCTTATCATCCACCTTTTCCAGAGGCAGATGCTGAGAAATCGGACGAGGAGGCTACAGCAGTGCGGTGAGGACATTAAATCTGAGAGGGGCACAGATCTCTCACAAAGCATGGGACCCCGCACCATGAACATCATGGTGGCAATGGGTCATGTTGATGCTGTGGAACGGTGATTCTGGGCCTGGGAAACAAGCACGGACTGGTGGGACTGCATTGTGCTGCAGGTCTGGGATGAATCACAGTGGCTGTGAAACTTTCGCATGCGGAAGGGAACTTTCCTGGAACTTTGTGAGTTGCTGTCCCCTGCCCTGAAGCGCAAGGACACCCGGATGCGAGCAGCCCTGACTGTCCAGAAGCGAGTGCTCATAGCCCTCTGGAAGCTTGCAACGCCAGACAGCTACCGGTCAGTCGCGAACCACTTTGGCGTAGGCAAATCTACCGTGGGGGTTGCTGTGATGCAAGTAGCCAACGCAATCGTTGAGCTACTGCTGTCAAAGGTAGTGACCCTGGGAAACGTGCAGGTCATCATAGATGGCTTCACTGCGATGGGATTCCCAAACTGCGGTGGGGCTATAGATGGAACTCACATCCCTATCCTGGGACCGGACCACCAGGCCAGCCAGTACATTAACAGAAAGGACTACTTTTCAATGGTGCTGCAAGCACAGGTGGACCATAGGGGACGTTTTACAAACATCAACGTTGGATGGCCGGGCAAGGTTCATGACGCTCGTGTTTTCAGGAACTCTGGTCTGTTTAGACGGCTGCAGGAAGGTATTTACTTCCTGGACCACAAAATAACTGTTGGGGATGTGGAGATGCCTATAGTGATCCTCGGGGACCCTGCCTACCCGCTAATGCCCTGGCTCATGAAGCCCTATACAAGTGCCCTGGACACTGAAAAAGAACTCTTCAACTACCGGCTGAGCAAGTGCAGAATGGTGGTGGAGTGTGCTTTTGGACGTCTCAAAGGGAGATGGAGAAGCTTACTGACTTGCTCTGATCTCAGCGAAACCAATATCCCCATTGTTATTGCAGCTTGCTGTGTGCACCACAATCTGTGTGAGAGCAAGGGGGAGACCATTATGGCGGGATGGAAGGTTGAGGCAAATAGCCTGACTGCTGATTACGCCCAGCCAGACAGCCGTGCGATTAGAAGAGCCCAGCGGGACACGCTGTGCATCCGGGAGGCTTTGAAAGCTAGGTTCCACAGTGAGCAGGGTAACCTGTGACTTAAGTTTGTTTAAAGAGAAGCTGAACCTGCACCCGTTTCTTTACCCACTTAATGTTGACTATCCTCTCCAGTTACATACCCCCTTCACCCCGTTCCCCCCCTTCCAATACACGTTCAAAAATAAAATAAATGGAACTTTGTTCATTAACACTGTTTTCTTTATTACGGATTTCGCGGTAAAATGTTGAAACTGGGACGCAGACTGTGGTGGGGAGCGGGCGTAGTGATGGAAAGAACGCTTCTAAACTTGAGGAATGACAGGCTCCTGCTCCTAGAGCAGTCTGCAGTGGTGGACTGGTTGTTTCAACGGACCCTGCCACCCCTCCTTTTCGGGACTCTGTGTGTAGGGGCTATGTGACTTTGTGCCGGGGGAGGACGGTTACAGATCCCCTGCTGCGTGGCTCTGTGATCCAGGCTAAGGACCGCTGCATAAGATCTCTAACCGCCCTCCCCGGCCACAAAGTCACATAGCGCCCCCCCCCACACACAGAACATGAAAACCACCTCCCAGACTGACCAGGGTGCCTAGTGACTGTAATGTGTGTGTGACCTTCTGCTGAACCTGCCCCCGTGTCTGTATGCTGGTAAAGGTGACTGTCCTCTCGAATTACCAAACCCCTTCCCCCACTTCAAACACACTCTCCTCTAAAAGAACATGACGGAAACAGTAATTAACAGAAATGTATTTTTTATTAGCAACTACACAGTTAGGGGATGAAACTGGGACGGGGGCTTGGGTGAGGCGGGAAGGAAAGGACTTTTCAAATTTTTGGGAATGAGAACCTTCTGGTACTTGAGCGGTCTGCAGGGGTCGAGTGACAGTTTTCACGGACTCTGCCACCCCTCCTTCTTGGGACTTTGGGTGAGGGGGGTATGGGACTTTGTGGCGGGGGACGGCGTTTAGAGATAGACTGCAGCGGGGCTCTGTCCTCCTGCCTCCGGTCCTGCAGAACATCCACAAGGTGCCGGAGCGTGTCCGTTTGCTCCCTCATTAGTGCAAGCAGCGTTTGAGTCGCCTGCTGGTCTTCCTGCCGCCACCTCTCCTCCTGTTCGCTGTGTGATCACTGGTATTGCAACATGTTCTCCCTCCACTGGATCTGCTGGACCGCCTCGGCTTGGGAGCAGCCCATAAGTTCTGAGAACATGTCGTCCTGTGTCCTTTTCTTTCTCCACCTAATCTGCGCCAGCCTCTGGGAGGGGGATGCCGGGGTAGGTTGGGAGACATTCGAAGCTGTGGGATGAGAAAAAGGGAGTGAATTCCTCATAAAGATACATTTTTGTGAACAATGATCATAGTCTTTCTCTGTGAACAAGACCATGCACAGCACCTATCACATGTGCACTCAGGACAAGGTCGAATTTTCTGCCTTCGCATTCATTGCCTGGGGTCTTGCAGTGGAGATCAGACAAGCGGAGCAGGACAGCGGAATTCAGGTAGCAGGCTGACATGGTAAGCCGTAGACTTTTGGCTGCTTAAAACTTAATTTATAGCAGTGCCCTCCTTTCACGTTCAAAGCAATGCTCCTAGCGTTGGCCAGTTCCTGCTGCCTGCAATCCGGCAAGCATGAACTCTGCCCCTGTCCCACCCCGTCGCGGCTGTCCCTGGGAAAGATCCCTGTATGCTGCCCCTCTTCCGCCTCCACCGCGTGGCTGTAAACCGCCGGTTACAGTTATGTAAAGGAACAGGCAAGCAGTCCTAATACTAACATTCCCCTGTGTGAAAGCCAGCAAAAACCAGGGCCGTATGCTGCCATGCTCTGCGAGGCAATGATCCCAGAGTACTTGATGATAGCCTGGCGCGGAAAAGTTTCCTACCACGGAGGACACAATAAGGCCGCTCTCCCCAGGAACGTCATGCAAAGGCTTTCCAATTACCTCCAGGAGAGCTTCGTGGAGATGTCCCATGAGGATTTCAGCTCTATCCCCGGACATATAGACCTTCTTTTCCAGTAGCTGCACTGGCAGGGTCTAAAAAGTAGAGCGCATAGGGCAAACTAATCATGATAAACCGGACATTGTTAGATTCTTTTGCAGTAGTTGCACTGCCAAGGACTAAAACGTTAAGCGCCTAGGGCAAACTAATCATGAAAAACCCATTGTTAATATTCCTCTTCTGTTCAAAATAAATGTTTACATGTTTAAAACACTTACCGACTGATCTTTCCCCTGATTCAGGGTCCGGGTTAATGCC
The DNA here is from genome assembly GCF_027887155.1 of Malaclemys terrapin pileata. Classification (NCBI taxonomy): domain Eukaryota; kingdom Metazoa; phylum Chordata; order Testudines; family Emydidae; genus Malaclemys; species Malaclemys terrapin. The sequence goes on from NC_071505.1 coordinate 135,007,414, forward strand.
TGGGGAGGGTTGGTAGGGGATCTGCATGAGGGTGATGAAGAGATCCTGGCTGTCGGGGAAATCAGCGTTGTAAGCGCTGTCGACTGTCTCGTCCTCCTCATCTCCTTCCTCATCTTCCCCGTCCGCTAACATCTCCGAGGAAGTGGCCGTCGACAATATCCCATCCTCAGAGTCCACGGTCAGTGGTGGGGTAGGTGGCGGCCACACCTAGAATGCAATGCAGTGCCTCGTATAAACGGGGCTGGGATCTGGAGCGTCCGTTTGACTCTTTGGTCTTCTGGTTCGCTTGTCTCAGCTCCTTGATTTTCATGCGGCACTGCGTTGCATCCCGGCTGTATCTTCTCTCCGTCATGGCTTTGGAGATCTTCTCGTAGATCTTCGCATTCCGTTTTTTCGATCGCAGCTCCAAAAGCACGGACTCATCTCCCCACACAGCGATCAGATCCAAGACTTCCCAATCAGTACATGCTGGGGCCCTCTTTCTATTCTGCGATTGCATGGTCACCTCTGCTGGAGAGCTCTGCATCGTTGCCAGTGCTGCTGAGCTTGCCACGATGTCCAAACAGGAAATGAGATTGAAACTGGCCAGACAGGAAAAGGAATTCAAATTTTCCCGGTGCTTTTCCTGTGTTGCTGGTCAGAGCATCCAAGCTCGGACTGCTGTCCAGAGCGTCAACAGAGTAGTGCACTGTGGGATAGCTCCCGGAGCTACTAGCATCGATTTCCATTCACACCTACCCTAATTCGACATGGCCATGTCGAATTTAGCGCTACTCCCCTCGTTGGGGAGGAGTACAGAAATTGATTTAAAGAAACCTCTATGTCGAACTAAATAGCTTCGTTGTGTGGACGGGTGCAGGGTTTATTCAATTTAACGCTGCTAAATTCGACATAACCTCCTAGTGTAGACCAGGCCATAGAGTCATAGGACTGGAAGGGACCTCGAGAGGTCATCTAGTCCAGTCCCCTGCAATCACAGCAGGACTAAGTGCTTTCTAATGACACTTTCTGACTTACATAGAGGTCTTTGAGATAAGAAGTACCAAGTATTGTTATTACTCCATATTCCAATAGGGTGACCAGATGTCCCGATTTTATAGGGACAGTCCTGATTTTTGGATCTTTTTCTGATATAGGCTCCTATTACCCCCCCACCCCCGTCCCGATTTTTCACACTTGCTGTCTGGTCACCCTATATTCCAATTTCTCTTCTTCTCTCAATAGACCTCTTTATTTACCTTTCATTTTTCTATTCATCTATTTCTTACTCTTCATCCTGTGTCGCTCCTTCCTTGGAATAGTGGGGGTTGGGAGATGCTCAGGATTAAGCTTCATTGGGTAGGAAAGCAGGGGAGAAGGAAGGTTTACACAAGACTTTTGCTGGAAATGTCCCCTTCTGTATGGAATCGCTGACTGAGTTTTTGCAGAAATGAGAGAATTATATATATTTTATAGAGAGTTAAAAGGAGATGAGGAGGAACAGCTGGAATTAGGGTAACTGAGACTGTAAATAAAGGATAATCTCTACTAAGGATAGTGCTGGCATTAAAGGTGATTTTGGACATAGGAGAACCTGAGTACACCAACACTTACACTGTGGCACTATGACCACTTCTAGTGGCTAGACCACATAGAGATGTATGATTTTGCTACAGCCTGGGCACTAGTACAGCCAGGTCTTCCTGCTCAGGCAGTAGGGGGGACTTGTGCTTTCATATTGATAGCTTCTAGGTTCAATCCCGACTGCTGACAACACACACAAGGATGTTCTGATACATAAAGAAAGTGTAATCTTGGGGTTGGGCACATACAGCTGGCAGTGGGGTGTGTTAATGGGGTTAATAGCAAATGATCTTCTATTTTTTTCCCACCAGTATCCAAAGACTATGTCTCTGCTCCTGAGGAGTAACAGCACATACAAGCCAGATGATGGTGCCACACTACATTATGAGCCAGAAATCATTGGTTCCTTAATTATCTTCATTCTCACCTTTATCCTGGGCCTCCTGGGCAATTGCTTGGTGATCTGGGTGGCTGGCCTGAAAATGAAGCGGACCGTGAACACTGTGTTGTTCCTGCACCTTGCCATTGCTGACTTCCTGTGCTGCATGTCTCTGCCATTCTCCATCATTCACCTGATCCTCCATGAGTACTGGCCATATGGCCACTTCCTCTGCAAGGTTATCCCATCAGCCATCATCCTCAACATGTTTGCCAGCATCTTCCTCCTCACTTCCATCAGCATTGACCGGTGCCTGATGGTGATGAAGCCAGTTTGGTGTCAGAACCACCGTACCATGAAGCTTGCATCAGTGATGTGCGGTTGTATCTGGCTCGTGGCTTTCATTATGTGTTGTCCTGCCTTCCTCTACTGTGAGACCTTCAAAGGCAAAACTGTTTGTAGTTATCAATTTGGAGATGATAGGGATTATGGAGATTATATGGATTATGGGAATGATTCAGCCATGAGTTCTGGCATATCCCCAGATGAATATCCTGGTGGTTTCTCCAGCGCTGATATTCCTGGCAGCCTTGACAATGATATTATCTTACTGGGGAACTTTAATGATTACTTCTCCAACAGCAGTCAGCCAACCACCCCACTGACCATCAGTATTACCAGGATTGTCTTTGGCTTCCTCCTTCCCTTTATCATAATGGCAGCTTGCTACATCCTTATAGTCGTCAAGATGCATGGAGCCCAATTTACCAAACCCTGTGGTAAGACCCTGCGAGTGATCCTGGTTGTGGTGGTAGCATTCTTTATATTTTGAGCTCTGTTCCATGCAGTTGGGGCACTGTCTCTCCTAGCTATGCCGGGCACTGGATTTAGGGAGGCAGTAGCACTGTGGGACCATCTCTCTATAGCACTAGCTATGCCAACAGCTGCATCAACCCTTTGCTCTATGTATTTGTGGGGTGGGACTTCAGGCAGAAGGCACGCCAATCGGTGCAGGGCATCTTGGAGGGCGCCTTCAGCGAGGAAGTTACACGCTCCACTTCCTACTCACAGGACAGGACCAAGACTTCAGCATACAGGGATATCAGCAGCAACACCCTCTAAAATGGGGCTTCCAGACAGCATTGCCAGGGCGGAAGGGGACGGGGGGGGTGGGGGGACAGACGACACATTTGCACTTTCCATGGCTGTGACTTTTTGCTTTAGGACAACAGAGCCAGAACAATGAGTTTGACAATAATCTGTATGGGATGCCCTTGGGGACTGAGGCAGTTCAGAACAGGCCAACCTCCCCTTTAATAGCCTCCTGAAGAGAGGGGAGGTGGACATGCCAGATAAGGAATCTTCTGATGAGACACACAAGGGAGGCAGAAAGACCCCTATTTGAGAGAGAGAAATGCACTTGCTAGAAGATGTGTGGTGGGATTATGTATTTACTCCTTGACATTTAGTATAAAATGTTAGTAATGCCCCTCAAGTGAAAATGATTGCAAAAGTATAGGTTGTGTATAAAAGACTTGGTCCCTATTAAATTGTAAACACTAAATTAATCTCTATATTATATTTGGGTTACTAAAAACAAGAGAAATGTGAAAATGAACAAAAACTTTATTATATTAACTAACTTAAGAACAAAGACACCAGAAGATATCTGTATACAGTGAAGAAACCCCCAAGCATCAAGAAAAGAAAAATGAAGTGCTGTATAAATAAGAGACTGGTCAAATACACCTCTATCTACCATATATGGACAATATCCAAAATATCCAAAAGGTGAGACTTGGTAGCAATGGGGGATTTTAACTACCCAGATATTTGTTAGGAAAGTGACACAGCAAACCACAAAATTCCCGTGAGTCTTGGAATGTATTGGGGCATCTTTTGTTTCAGAAGGTGGAACAAGTAACAAGTGGGGCAGCTATTTTAGCCTTGATTCTGACTAACAGGGAGGAAATTGTTGCAGATCTGAAGGTAGAAGGCAAACTGGGTGAAAGTGATCATGATACGCGAGATTTAATGATTCAAAGGAAAGGAAGGAGTGAAGCAATGGACTTCCAAAAAGCAGCCTTTACTAACTCAGAGAACTGGTAGGTAGGGTCGCCTGGGAAGAAAATCTAAGGGAAAAAGGAGTTCAGCAGAGTTGGCAATTTCTTAGAGACAATATTAAAGATACAACTGCAAATTATCCTGACGGAAGGAAATATAGGAAGAATAGTAAGAGGCCAATATAGCTCCATCAGGAGCTCTTTAATGATGTGGAAACCAAAAAAGAATCCTACAAAGAGTGGAAATGTGGATAAATAGCTAAGGATGAATGCAAAAGAATAGCACAAGCATGTAGGAACCAAATCAAAAAAGCTAAGGCACAGAATTAATTACTCCCAGCAAGGGACATAAAAGGCAATAAGAAAAGGAACTACAAATGTATTAGGAGCAAGGGAAAGGAGAAGGAAAATGTAAGGCCACTACTTAGTGGAGAAGGAGAGCTAATAACTGAGACATAGAGAAGGGCAGAGGTGTTCAATGCCTATTTTACTTCAATCTTCACTAATAAGGTTAATCGTAAGACAATGTTTAAGACAATTAATATTAACAACAAGGGGCAAGGAACACAAGACAGAATAGGGAAGAACACATTAAAGATTATTTAGGTAAGTTAGCTGTATTTAAGTCAGAAGGGCCTCACAAAATTCAAGTTAGGATATTTAAGGAACTAGTTGAAGCAATCTCTGAATTGCTAGCAATTATCTTTGAGAACTCATGGAGGGCAGGTGAGGTCCCAGAGAGCTGGAGAAGGGCAAACTTAGTACTTATATTTAAAAAGAAGAACAAAAAGGACTCAGGAGAGTATAGACCAGTTAGCCTAATTTCAATATCTGGAAAGATACTGGAACAGATTATTAAACAATAAATTTGTAAGCACCTAGTGAATAATAGAGTGGTAAGTAACAACCAACATGGATTTGCCAAGAACAAATTATGCCAAACCAACCTAGTTTCCTTCTTTGACACTGTTGCTAGCGTAGTGAATGGGGAGCAAGGGAGGGATAGCAGTAGACGTGCTATATCTTGACTTTAGTACGGTTTTGACACGTGTCATATGACATTCTCATTAGCAAACTAGGGAAATGTGGTCTAGATCAATATTTTCATTAATGGCTTGGATAATAGAGAGTGTACTTGTGAATTTTGCAGATGACATCATGCTGGGAGGGGTTGCAAAGGTTTTAGAGGACAGGATTAGAATCCAAAATGACCTTAATAAATTGTAGAATTGGTCTGAATTCAACAAAATGAAATTCAATCACCCAAATGCAAAGTACTTCATTTAAGAAAGAAAAATCCAATGCACACCTACAAAAATGGCAATAAGTGGCTACAGGGAGTACTGTAGAAAAGTATCTGGGGTTATACTGGATCACAAATTGAATACGAGCCAACACTGTGAAGGCTAATGTTCTAGCGTGTATTAATATGAGTGTTGTATTTAAGACATAGGAAGTAACTGTCCCATTCTACTCAGCCCTAGTAAGGTCTCACGTGGAGTACTGTGTTCAGTTTTGGGCACCACAGTTTAACTACTAACTGTGGTTTGTAACCTATTGCTGTACAAAATGACTGGAGGAAAGCTAATGTGGTGCCAATTTTTAAAAAGGACTTAAGAGATGATCCCGAACATTACAGGCCGGTAAGCCTAACTTCAGTACCAGACAAACTGGTTGAAACGATAGTAAAGAACAGATTATCAAACACAGAGATGAACGTGATATGTTGGGGAAGAGCCCACATGGCGTTTGCAAAGAGAAATCATGCCTCACCAATCTACTAGAATTCTTGGAGGTGTCAACAAGCACATGGACAAGGGTGATCCAGTGGCTATAGTTTACTTGGAGATTCAGAAAGCCTTTGATAAAGTCCCACACCAAAGTCTCTTAAGCAAAGTAAGTAGTCATGGGATAAGAGAGAAAGTCCTCTCGTGGATCAGTAACTGGTTAAAAGACAGGAAACAGTGTAGGAATAAATGATCAGTTTTCACAATGGAGAGAGTTAAATAGTGGGGTCCCCCCAGCATCTCTGGTGGGACTAGTTCTGTTCAACATATTCATAAATGATCTGGAAAAAGGAGTAAACAGTAAGAAGGCAAGGTTTGCAGGCAATACAAAAATCACTCAAGACAGTTAATTCCAAAGCTGACTGCAAAGGGATCTCATAAAACTGGGTGACTTGGCAACAAAAGGTGAAATTCAGTGTTAATAAATGCAAAGTTATGTACTGCAGCAACAGGCAAATAATTAAAAACACAAACATTTCCCATTACATTTGGGGTAGTTCCATGCTGCCTTTTCTGCTGTGCATCAAGCAATGGACAGAATGAACAGGCGAAAGACTGACTGATCTATATGAAGTGAAAAGGTTCAACGGTGCAGCTCTTTCACTAGCTCCTAGGGCTGTCTTCCCTACAGAGGGTCTTGATTTCATATCTGACTTCGGTGCAGGCAGCTCCTCCTCTCTCTCCAGGCTATACAGGTAGGAGCCGAACCCTAACAATAAAGTTGATAAATCTTGTGTTTCACCTGAGCAGCCGCCACTGAAAAATAACTCAACACCAGCACCAAAAGGGTTAAACCATAAACATTCACTTTTTGTTTTTATTAAGAAAGCATGCACAAAAATAAACTCGTGAGGCCACACCCCCTCTCCTCTCTCTTTGACACAAAGCATCATGGGCCACACCACAGTGCAAGGGTGTGCAAGGGACTCCTCTCACTTGCAGGCTGATCTCCGTTGACTGCATCCCTTCACTCCTGACAGTCTATGTCACCAGCTTGCAGTGCAGTTCCAGTGCGAAGCCCTTTGACTCCATGCGTCCAATCCAACGCCATCTTGCCCACAAATGATGCACGGTATTTCAGGGGTGGGGGGCGAGGCTAATTTGCACACTGACCGGCATATATTTACATATGCAAATGAGGCGCAACTGAATATGCAAACAAGGCAAATGAATATGCAAGTGAGGAGCACTTGACGACACAAAGGAGCCATCTTGGTTTGTTTTCAGGGTTTGTTTTCAGGGTTCACTGAAAGGCCAAGCGGCCTTCTGAACAACTTCCATGGGCCTGGCTCTTGGGAACATCCCCCGCAAAGCACTGAGTGGCACCTGGAGCGAGGTCATCTCTGCTGCTGTGTGCCACAGAAACCCAACTGAACATGGCTTCCTGGTCTTATCAGTCGCATCCTGGGCAGAAGACAGAACCGCTGGCTAACTCTATTCTGAAGTTGGCTCTGGGATTCCCCACTCCTTTTGGGAATGCTCAGTGATGACCACCCCCACTTAAAAAAATTACAACAACAAAAACCAGTACCCCCCACCGTCCCTCAAATCCAAGAATGTCCATCTTCCCGACAAAGATCCAGTTGGTTTATCTCAACTGCAAATTCTAAAGCGATGCTAAATTATCTCCCCCACCGTTGGGATGTTGAGTCCCCATGATGGTTTGCTTCCAACTTGGTTCCCCTAACCAATAAACAGAGGCTAGGAGGTTACAAAACAGAAAGAGGAAACATGAGGTTTGACAGAACAGAGCCACGCTAGAAACAGGGGGACAGCTGGGGACACAGCTGGGGGATCCCTTCGCAGACCTGCTGTTGATCGAGCCACCAGCAGAGCGAGCTCAACACCCGAGCCGGGATTGTCACCACCAGATCCAAGGGGTCTCTGTTGGGGCGGTACGTTTGGGTAAACCACAACTGCAAGGGTCTGAGCCTTAGGCGGCCATGTCTGACCACGTGCGTGCAGGCTGCCATGTGTCCCAGGAGCTGCATGCAGCACCTTGCCATTGTAGTGGGAAATTTCTGGACGGAGCTTACGGCCCCTTGAATTGCCAAGACTCTGGGAGACTTGCCCGCGCGGTCGCCGAGTCCAGGACTGCGCCTATGAAGTCCAGTCTCTGTGTGGGCGTTAACGTTGACCAGTAGGCCGAGCCTGCCGAACATCCGTAAGGCCAGCGTCACATGAGAGCGGACCTTGGCCTCTGACCTGCCCGCGAGGAGCCAGTCGTCTAAGTACGGGAACACGCGCATCCTTCTTTTCCAAAGGAAGGCTGCTACCACTGACATGCATTTCGTGAACACTCGCGGTGCCGATGCTAGGCCAAAGGGCAGGACCGTAAATTGGAAATGGCGCTGGTTGACGGTGAAGTGCAGGAACCGCCGGTGGGCCGGATTGATGGCGATGTGAAAATACGCATCTTTCATATCGAGGGCAGCGTACCAATCCCCCGGATCGAGGGATGGGATAATAGTTCCAAGGGAGACCACATGGAAACGCGTTCTGACCAGGAACTTGTTCAGTTCGCGCAGGTCCAAAATGGGACGGAGACCCCCTTTTGCCTTGGGAATCAGGAAGTACCTGGAGTAGAATCCTTTCCCCCTTAGGTCTGGTGGGACCTCTTCCACTGCTCCCACTGTGAGGAGGGTCTGCACCTCCTGCATGAGAAGTTGCTCGTGAGAGGGGTCCCTGAAGAGGGACGGGGAAGGGGGATGGGAGGGAGGGAGCGAGGAAAACTGGAGGGTATAGCCCGCCTTCACTGTGCGCAGGACCCAGCGGTCCGATGTTATGCGCGACCATGCCCGGTAGAAATGGGACAGGCGGTCTTTGAAACTTAGAGGTGGATCCGGCATGGGATGTGGTACGCTGTCCTCGAGCGTAACTTCAAAAGCCTGGTTTATTCCCTGGCTGCGGCTTGCCCTGGCCGTGACCTTGGCCTTGGTTAGGCGCATTGTTACGTCTTCGCCTGTTATCCCTGCCACGACGGCGGTACGGTTCGTGCCGAGGGCGAGGGTGGTACTGCCTCTGTGGTGGTTGAGGCTTAAAGGGCTTGCGCTGTGTCACCGGGGTATGCATTCCTAACGACTTTAGGGTCGCTCGCGAGTCCTTGAGGCTATGCAGCCTGGCGTCTGTTTGGTCTGAGAACAAGCCTGACCCTTCAAACGGGAGGTCCTGCAGGGTGGTCTGCACCTCTGGCGGGAGGCCAGAAGCCTGTAACCATGCCGAATGCCTCATCACTACCCCTGATGCGATTGTCCTAGCCGCTGCATCAGCTGAGTCGAGGGAGGCCTACAATGAAGTTTTGGCCGCCGCCATCCCCTCGTCCACCAGGGCCGTGAACTCTGGACGTGTGTCCAGAGGTAGGGATTCTTTGAACTTGGAGACTGATGCCCAAGAATTAAAATTGTGCCTATTTAGAATCGCCTGTTGATTAGCGATCCTCAGTTGGAGGCCCCCAGACGAATAGACTTTCCTCCCGAATAAGTCCAATCGTTTCGCCTCCTTGCCCTTGGGCGCAGGGGCTTGCTGGCCATGACGCTCTCGTTCGTTGACCGCAGAGACCACCAGCAAACAAGGAGACGGGTGCAGAAAGAGGAAGTCAAACCCTCTAGATGGGGCGAAGTATTTTCTCTCCACGCCTCTTGCAGTTGGTGCACTGGAGGCAGGCGTTTGCCATACCGTCTTATAGTTAGACTGGACTGTCCATATAATCGGGAGAGTGACTCTGGAGGGGCCCTCCGGGCTCAGGATGTCGACCATGGGGTCCTCCTGCTCTACAGTCTCCTCTGCTTGCAAGCCCAGGTTGAGGGCTACCCGGCGAAGCAGGTCCTGATGCGCCCGATGATCAATCGGGGGAGGGCCAGACACTGTCGTGTCCGCCACTGCCTCATCCGGCGAGGAGGAAGAGGTCGGGGCCTTTTGCCCATCCTCACCTTCCTGCAACCCGTCATCGACTGGTTGTTCCTCTGGGGCCTGTCCCACGGTGTGGGACTGGGACGGTACCGTGCTCGGTGCCGAATCCACTCCCTCCCGCTCTTGTGGTCTAGCGATCGTTGCCTCCTTGTGAGAGGGCGGATGGTACCGCGGAGAGCGGGATCGGTACCCTGATGGCCCAGATCTCGAGGCCCTAGATGGGGGCCCTTGTTGGTGATAGGCCCAGGGTGTCCAGAACGGCCATTGGCTTGGTTGGCCCCATTGGGGATGACCAGAGGCTTCATAGTCTCTACTAGCCTGTGCCCTGTGGGCATACCCGCCGTACCAGCCCGAGTCAGTCTCCGACACCATGGACGGTGATCTGGAAGGCCTCGGCGGAGCCGTGGAACGGTGCCGGTCCGGGTTTGGGGAGTAGCGTCTCCGCGACCAGGACCTGGAGCAGCATCTCGCCGACCCGGACCTGGATCGGTACCGGTGACCCCGGGACCGGGAACGACTACTGGTGGTCAGTCTCGGGGAACGTGTCGCCGATGCATCCCGGTGCCGACTCGCGTATGGCTGCTGAGTCGGTGCCGACCGCTTACTGAGCCCGACAGCTGTGGCGCTTTCTGCGCGGAGGGCAACCGGGAGTCCACCGAGGTGGAACTCGACCGGGACCGGTGCCTGAACGGTGCCGGGATGGCGACCGTGATGGGCGCACCATCGCCGGCTTGCCTCTGGGTGGCAGTCTCGGCGGAGCGTCCTTAGTTTGTGGAGGGCCCTCAACGGACAATGCAATGAGGTCTTTTGCTGCCTCAAATGTGTCCGGAGTGGAGGGCTGTTCCAAGAGCTCCTCCAGCCCTTCTTCCTCACTCGACGCGCCTATCCCGGGGCTCGACGGGCCTTTCGGCGCCGGAGCCACTACCGGGGCCTGTGCCGGGGCTGTGCCGGCCTTAGGCGCACTCGAGGTCTTCGCTGGCGCTGCCCTCTTATGCGGGGAGCGTCCTCGGGCCTTGGGTTGGCCCTTCGATTTTGTCGGCGAAGACGACCGGTGCCATAACTGCCCCCGTTGGGTCGGTGCCGTGGGCTTCGGGTGACCCGCCGGCGCCGGTTCCCGAACCGATGCCGGGGCGCTCCGCACTGAGGCAGACGGTGCCGTCGAAGTGGAGGGCTGTAACGCCGTCTCCATGAGCAGCTGCTTGAGGCGAAAGTCTCTTTCTTTCTTAATTCTGGGCTTAAAGGCCTTACAGATCTTGCAGCGCTCTTTCTGGTGAGTTTCCCCCAGGCAGCGGAGACACGAGTCGTGGGGGTCGCTCAATGGCATAGGCTTACGGCCCGTGGCACAAGCCTTGAAGCCTTGGGCATGCGGCATGCCCCGCCGCCCAGGGCCAGTGCCGGGATTGACCAAACAACCACAGCAAGAACTTTAAGTACTTAATGAACTGTTAACAACTAAGCTTAACACTAACAACTAAAGAACTGATAACTGTTGTTCAGATAACACTAATGACTATGCTAAGGGACACTCTCAGACGAGAGACAGAGTTGTTCCAACACCGCCACGACGGTAAGAAGGAACTGAAGGGGCCGGGTCTGCAGGGATATAAATACCCTAGAGCGGGGCGCCGCTCTGGCGGGGGTGGGGGGGCCCTGCCGACCCGACAGGAGCCGCTAAGGGAAAAAGTTTCCAACGTCCGTGCACGCAGCGCGCGCACACCTAATGTGTAATGGACGTGAACAATCACTCGAAGAATAAATTCTTTTTCTGCACTCAGGGCCTCCCTCTCCCAGCTCGGCCCAAATCCCAGCTGTATCTCACCCCCGCAGAGATTCTGATTTCTTTATCTTCAGGGTCTTCCCTCCTCCTCTTGCCATCCCTTGCTGGCGTAAGAACGATCACAAAGCTCAAATCACCCCTCCAATGTCCCTTTGAGCCCCTGACCTTTACAACATTTACGAAACAACATAATTACAGGCTCCCAGGGTCCACTAGGCTCTCTCACTCCAGTAGCCAATACAACAGATTCACTGGAAAAGAGGGATTGTTAAACATGAAATGAGGGAGGCAGAGAAAGATGCTCTTGAGGTTTCAGCCTTCCGAGGTCTTGTCATGGCACCAGGGAGCCATCTCTCCACCCTCCGCCCCACGCAGGGCACCACGCAATGTGGAGGAGCCGATCTGATGTGTCCAAGGCCAGTGGGGGAGGGCCGTGCTCGATTACTGATGATAATAATGAACAAAAGAAAAAAAGAAGATAAAACAGGACGCAAGGAAGGATTATCTTCGGCAGCATCTTGCGGTGTCTTCACTGGCGCAGAGAGAGAATATATATCTATATACAGGCAAGGCAGGGAGGCATGGTCAGCTGGACCTGCGACCTTTCACCCCATGCACCCCATCCCTCCCAAGTCCCTCACAAGGGACGGGCTCTCGAGTCTGTAACCCGCTAGGTGATCAAGTCCCAGTCGAAATCGTCGGGGATTTCCTTATTGGTGCCTGGAGGAGGGACTGGAGGCCGGGGGACCAGATGGTGAGTTGAGTGGAGGGGGAAGAGGGAGAGAAGGGGAAACAGATGGTTAGAGGAGAAGTCAAGCTCTGTCCTACTTGGTTCTTACGAACAATAAAAGGGGAAGGACTCAGGTGGTGTGAACTTCCCCACAAGTGACCTGCCGGGACACATTCCCCCTCAGGCAGCACACGTTGACACCCCAAGGCAATGTCCTATCAGTGTCCAGATTGGGAGTAGGGGGTCAGGTGGTCTAAGGGTAACTGCAGCAATGGGAGCTTCCCCATGAGCTGCCCTCAACAGTGTTCAGTCAGCATCTAACTAAGGCCTAAGGAGTCTGTCAACATGAGCTCCCTCACAGCAGTGCCCAGGGAGCATCCAGCTATGGGAAAGTAGTGTGAATGGGCAATGAGATGCGGGGGGGTGAGAGGAGTCGGGCAACAGAACTTGCTCTCCCCAGTGCTGTGGCAGTGTCCTGCTGGGGGACCTCCTGCAGTCTAGGCTCCCTCAGCCCTACTCCCGCTCTTTGACAGCAATTCTGGGCTCTCCACACAGTTCTGACAATGCCCCTCAGAACTGCCCTGCAGCCCCCCTGCTTCTTCATGACTGGCCCCCTGCCATATAAGGAAATAAAGAGTTCAAATCCATTTCCTCTGATTGCTTCAGAACAGAAAACAACATCACTGAAAAGAGATGCAAATTCATTTCCTTACAGTTCTGCTGGGGAAAGGGTACAGAGCTTTGTGAAGCTCATTATATTTTTCTTTCCTCTTTTATGTAATTTATTTATGGTGATGTGGTCTGGCTTGAGTGAAAGTCACTGGAAGGTACTAAAGGTATTTTTCATGCGCTGGCCATTGTCATTAGAACCTCATCTACCATTGAGTTACAGACAGACAGAGAAACAGAAATGGCACTTAGTTGAGTGTAAGGTTTTACACAGACAAATAGAAATACTGTTGAGTTGAATGTGTGCTTGGCCAATTAATCTGTGTAACTTCTCACTGCATGATACTATTGAGGTAAAAAGTGGAATTAAAGTAACAAGATTTGACACCTACATGAATCAAAAGCTGTAGTATTTTCAGTGATGCTACCTACGGTAAAAATGGCTGAGGCTAATAGTCCTCATGCTTCAGAGTAAAATCTGATCATCAGCTGGTGGTTGGGAAGAAATTTCCTTGCAGTGAGGTTCATTATAGGGTTTTGTGTCTTCTTTTTCAGGCATCTGGCACTCGCCTCTGTTGGACATGGTATTCCAAATTAGATGGACCAGGTTAACAGGAGTTAGAATATAATATAAGATTAGATGGATCCAATATACAGGAGACAGGATACACGACCAGATGGATCAATATTCTGATCTGGTACACCAGGAAGTGGGATACTAGTCCAGTAATGTGATGTTGGGATACTGAACTAGACAGAGCAATTATCTGTGTTAGCTTGGCAAGAGGCAAGAGACAAAATCTACTGCTTTGATCTCATGAGGTCAGTCCAATTTTCTTATGAAAACTTTGATTTCCTATAGGCATATTTATGCTCCCTAATAACTTATAGGTCTGCTTACTCTTCCATTCCTTCTTGTCGTAAGCACCATACTTGTCCACATGCCACTGTTTCAGCATCAGGCCAGATATTTCGCAGCTCATGTTATTTGATTACAGAAGTGACTCATTCTTGTCCTTCCGCTTGGGTGCAAAAAATCTTAAGATAACGGGCTTAAAAAAAAAGTCAGTTCCTAAACTGACCATATATGTTGTTCTCTGATGACTCCAGAGCCAGTGCTTAAGACAAGACCTATCATCAGAGTGGTTCTTGCTCCCCAGTCCATTGAGGAATCTGCTGTACCGGGGTATGTACAAAAGAGACAGCATTCTGTCTTTCTGTTCTGCAATTTCTCTATCACTCTTAAAGTATCTCTCTCTCCCTATGCCTCTCTCTTTTAGGGATCTAGAAAACATTGGGTGGGAGAGTGTGACAGGACCCTCTAGATGGATTCATCCAGCTCCATGTCTTGGAACAGGATTGATTTCAGTTTGTATAAAGCATCTTCTTTTGACTAGCAACTGTATGCAGTCTGAGAGGCAGCTTGGTCCAGTGGACAGGGCAGCGTTCTGTCTTGGCTCCGTGTGTGTATCAGCAAAGGAGGTTCTCCATAGCAGCACCCCCTCAGGAAGGATAAGGGACCTGCTGGTACAATAAACAGGACAGGGGTGATCTTTAGCTGGAATAATAATGGCTTGTGATTTGGAGTTGAAGGAGCAGGCGTTTAGCCTCAGCCCTCCAAGGGGTGTGTGGTTTATACAGTAACTTTGCCTCCTGCCTGCAGAACTGGGATTTATTACACTTGATGAGGAATAGTGAGACCTGGATTCTAGTCCACCTGTGTCAATGACTCCATGAGAGATCCTGGGGATGTCATTTAAAGTACATTTCTGCTCTGAAAAGCTGCATTGTGAGTCCTACATTGACCGCCTCTCTCAAGGATTTATGTCTGAACGTATCAAATGCAATCTGGTGACAAGTAAAACAATATTCTTTTTTCCTAAATCCCAGCCCAACAAACTTGGGGCTTGTCTTCACATACAGTGCTACAGGGCCGCAGTAGCACCAGTTCAGCTGTGTCACTGCAGTGCTTATTGAGGATGCTCTGTGTATCAGCGAAGGAGGTTCTCCATAGCAGTACCCCCTCAGGAAGTACAAGGGACCTGCTGGTACAATAAGCAGGACAGGGGTGATCTCTAGCTGGAATAATAATGGCCTGTGATTTGGAGTTGAAGGAGCAGGCGTTTAGCCTCAGCCCTCCAAGGGGTGTGTGGTTTATACAGTAACTTTGCCTCCTGCCTGCAGAACTGGGATTTATTACAACTTGATGAGAAATAGTGAGACCTGGGTTCAAGTCCATCTGTGTCACTGACTCCATGAGGGGATATCATTTAAAGTGCATTTCTGCTCTGAAAAGCAGCATTGACCATCTCTCTCAAGGATTTATGTATGTACGTATCAAATGCAATCTGGTGACAAGTAAAACAATGTCCTTTTGCAGAAAACTTGGGGCTTGTCTTCACAAACGGTGATACAGGGCCACAGTAGCACCAGTGCAGTGCTTATTGAGGAAGCTCCTATGCCAACGGGAGAGCTTCTCCCACCTTTGTAGTAAATCCATCTCCCCGGGAGGCAGCAGGTGTGTTGGTGGGAGAAGCTCTCCTATCGATGTAGCGCAGTCCAGACAGCGGACTAGGTCAATGTAACTACGTCGCTCAGGCCTGTGGATTTTTCACACCCTGGAGCGATGCAGTTATACAGATATAGGTCTGTAGCGTAGACCTGGCCTTGTTCTGGGATCTTGGAATGCACACCTCAAATCAATTCAAAATGCTACTCTTCCTCAGTGGTCTCTCTGACCACGTCACCCCCACACCCACCACCCCTTTGTTTCCCTCATTGGGTCTCCCATCTTCACTGTATCAAATACAAACTACTAGTCTTTACTTTGAAGGCAGCTTAGCCCTCCCTTACCAAGCCTTTCTTGGCCATTTTCCTCAAGCACCTTCATGCTTTCAGCTATGCTGCCCCGTATCTTGGGAGCAGCTCCCCCATCACAATCCATAGTGTCCCTTCTTAAAACTCACCTCTGCTGTGATGTCTAAATCTCTTGACAATGGATAGGCAGCTGATGTGGTAAGACTGCTGCTTATTATGTTAATCATTATTGTTTCATTGTTTACCTTGTCCTCCCCTCCTTTGTGTTTCATCCATCTTCTGTCTCATCGTATGTTACAGACTGTAAACTCTTTGGGGCAGGGCCTGTTTGATTTTTATTGTGTGTGTTCAGTGCCTGATTGGAGCCTAGTTGCTAGTGTAACAGAAATGTATAATGATAATAATCATAACAGAATCACGCTGGGTTCTGTCCTTCTCATGCTTCACCAGCAATAATGAAGATGTTGCATGCTGAATTAGACCCTTGGTGACCCCTGTGCAACTTCACTATATTCCTATCATGCCCTGAGTGATACTTCTGCAACCTGATTCTCTTTATGGGTCTGGCATCGGTCTACCTGCCTGGAACTTGTAAACAATTCTGTTAATGCACAGGAAGAAATAGAATCAAGCTCCCTCTCACTGAGCTATCTTGGCTCTGCTAGGGGAACATGAGTGGAAAGAAGTCAAAACTATTTTAGTCAATCACGTGAGTAAATCTGGTTCTGAACACATCCAAGGGCTGAGGGAGAGGTGTTGTTTTTACATTGCCGCTTTTCAGAGTAAAACTGTACTTTAATCTCTCTGTGCCTCTTTCTTCATCTGGAGATAATCACAGACTCATAGGACTAGAAGGGACCTCGAGAGGTCATCTAGTCCAGTCCCCTGCACTGATGGCAGGACTAAGTGCTACATAATCACACTTTCTGATGTATGTAGAGGTCTTTGAGATCTATTAAGTACTGTTATTACTCCATATTCCAATTTCTCTTCTTCTCTCAATAGACCTCTTTATTTACCTTTCCTTTTTCTATCCATCTATTTCTTACTCTTCATGCTGTGTCGCTCCTTCCTTGGAATAGTGGGGGTTGGGAGATGCTCAGGTTTAAGCTGCATTGGGTAGGAAAGCAGGGGAGAAGGAATGTTTCACAAGACTTTTGCTGGAAATGTCCCCTTCTGTATGGAATCGCTGACTCCACCGTTCTAGTTGTTACATCATGGAAACAGTTGCAAATCAGAGGCTCATGGGAATAAAAAAATTGCTTTCAAGGCATAAACCTCACCACCCGAGAGGGAACCGCTTCTATTTTAAAGGAAAGCGGAACTAAGACTGAGTTTTTGCAGTAAAAGAGAGAATTATATATATTTTTTATAGAGAGTTAAAAGGAGATGAGGAGGGACAGCTGGAATTAGGGTAACAGAGTGTAAATAAAGGATAATCTCTACTAAGGATAGTACTGGCATTAAAGGCGATTTTGGACATAGGAGAACCTGAGTACACCAACACTAACACTGTGGCACTATGACCACTTCTAGTGGCTAGACCACATAGAGACGTAGGATTTTGCTACAGCCTTTGCACTAGTACAGCCAGGTCTTCCTGCTCAGGGAGTAGGTGGGACTTGTGCTTTCATATTGATAGCTTCTAGGTTCAATCCCGACTGCTGACAACCCACACAAGGATGTTCTGATACATACAGAAAGTGTAATCTTGGGGATGGGCACATACAGCTGGCAGTGGGGTGTGTTAATGGTATAGCAAATGATCTTCTATTTTTTCCCCACCAGTATCTAAAGACTATGTCTCTGCTCCTGAGGAGTAACAGCACATACAAGCCAGATGATGGTGCCACACTACAGTACACGCCAGAAATCATTGGTTCCTTAATTATCTTCATTCTCACCTTTATCCTGGGCCTCCTGGGCAATGGCTTGGTGATCTGGGTGGCTGGCCTGAAAATGAAGCGGACCGTGAACACTGTGTGGTTCCTGCACCTTGCCATCGCTGACTTCCTGTGCTGCTTGTCTCTGCCATTCTCCATCATTCACCTGATCCTCCATGAGTACTGGCCATATGGCCGCTTCCTCTGCAAGGTTATCCCATCAGCCATCATCCTCAACATGTTTGCCAGCGTCTTCCTCCTCACTGCCATCAGCATTGACCGGTGCCTGATGGTGATGAAGCCAGTTTGGTGTCAGAACCACCGTAACGTGAGGCTTGCATCAGTGATGTGCGGTTGTATCTGGCTCTTGGCTTTCATTATGTGTTGTCCTGCCTTCCTCTACCGTGAGACCTTCGAAGATGTATTCGGCAAAACTGTTTGTAGTTATCAATTTGGAGATGATAGGGATTTCATGGATTATGGGAATGATTCAGCCATGAGCTCTGGCATATCCCCAGATGAATATTCTGTTTTTTTCTCCAGCGGTGATATTCCTGGCAGCCTTTACAATGATACTGACTTACTGGGGAACTTAAATGATGACTTCTCCAACAGCAGTCGGCCAACCACCCTACTGATCATCGGTATTACCAGGATTGTCTTTGGCTTCCTCCTTCCCTTTATCATAATGACAGTTTGCTACATCCTTATAGTCGTCAAGATGCATGGAGCCCAATTTACCAAACCCCGTGGTAAGACACTGCGAGTGATTCTGGTTGTGGTGGTTGCCTTCTTTGTCTGTTGGGCTCCCTTCCATGTAGTTGGGGCACTGTCTCTCCTAGCTATGCCAGGCACTGGATTTAGGGAGGCAGTAGCACTGTGGGACCACCTCTCTACAGCACTAGCCTATGCCAACAGCTGCATCAACCCTTTGCTCTACGTATTTGTGGGGAGGGACTTCAGGCAGAAGGCACGCCAATCGGTGCAGGGCATCTTGGAGGGCGCCTTCAGCGAGGAAGTTACACGCTCCACTTCCTACTCACGGGACAGGACCAAGACTTCAGCATACAGGGATATCAGCAGCAACACCCTCTAAAACGGGGCTTCCAGACAGCATTACCGGGGCGGGGGCGGTGGGGACATTTGCACTTTCCATGGCAGTGACTTTTTGCTTTAGGACAGCAGAGCCAGAACAATGAGTTTGACAATTATCTGTATGGGATGCCCATGGTGACTGGGGCACTTCCAAGCAAGCCAACCTCCCCTTTAATAGCCTCCTGAAGAGAGGAGAGTTAGACATGCCAAAAAAAAAAAAAAAAAAAGACATACAAGGGAGGCAGAGAGCCCACAATTTGAGAGAGAGAGAAGTGCACTTGTGAGAAGACTATGTAGTTACTCCTTGACATTACTAAATAAGAATGTGGTTGCAGAATATCTATGTACTACATTTATTGAGCATGTATCACATCATCTCTACCTGCTAAATTACAGGGAGAAGTTATTTCGACATTTCTCCTTGGAATTTGTCATTGTACCTTTCCCCACCCTTAACTGTGCTTCAGCTGGGACCCTGACCTTTTTTCACAGCAGTGCCCAGAAGGAGTGTACTCTGGGAATTCTAGTTTTCCTCACAACAGTACATTGTAGCAGACATCCCCTACCTGCTCATCAGCATTGGAAGCTGCCTTTCAGGCCAGTATTCCTAGGGCCTTTCAGTTTCAGTTAACCATGGCCATTCACTCTACTTTTCCTGTCCCCAAAGGGCTACTTCTCTTATTTTCATGGCAGCTCGAGAGTTTCTACATCGCAGCTAATACATCACTGCACAGAATCAGTAACTGGGGCATAAGGGGCAATTTTCTGAAAAACAAACCTCATGCTGTGGACATGGGTTCATTAGAAATAGGACCCTCCTTTATGGCTTTAGAAGGTCCCCTTGATATTACAGCCTGAGATACAGTGATGATGCAATTGAGGTAGGTCCCACCAATCATGAAGATGTCCCTACTGCATCTAAAGCAGCTGGATACCCAAGTAATCAGAGCACCGACTGCCATCCAGCAAGTAACCCTGAGCAGGCTGGAGCTGAGTCACCCCTTCTGTAAAATTTCAGAAGTGAGATGGCTCGGAAGGTGGTGTGCCTGAATTCAAACTATATGCTTCTATTAGACATGAGAAAGGACTGAGAGATATGGAAGGAAGTGACCACACAAAAACACACAGTGCTATAAATACTCATGCACACAAACAGCCTGTTGTTTCCTTCAGTGTAAAATCTTAGAGATGCGCCAAACCCGCAGTTCTGATCAGATATAAACTTCCCCAATGCTTAGAGTATTCCAAATGTAGAATTTGACTAGATGTGCACAGTAAAAGATGCATATGGAAAAGTTTTAAAGCAAGGGAGCGCTATCTATACACATGGACACTACCATGACTCCCAAGTCTCTGAGTGTAAATAAATGCTGCACCAAACAGTGGTGACATCATGGTAAGGGTCTACTATGCACCACAAAGCAGGAAGTGGGGTGGCTGAGGCATTTTTAGAACCAATAACAGAAATATCCAAAACATGAGACTTGGTAGCAATGGGGGATTTTAACTACCCAGATATTTATTGGGAAAGTGACACAGCAAACCACAAAATTCCCGTGAGTCTTGGAATGTATTGGGGCATCTTTTGTTTCAGAAGGTGGAACAAGTAACAAGTGGGGCAGCTATTTTAGCCTTGATTCTGACTAACAGGGAGGAAATTGTTGCAGATCTGAAGGTAGAAGGCAAACTGGGTGAAAGTGATCATGATACGCGAGATTTAATGATTCAAAGGAAAGGAAGGAGTGAAGCAATGGACTTCCAAAAAGCAGCCTTTAACTAACTCAGAGAACTGGTAGGTAGGGTCGCCTGGGAAGAAAATCTAAGGGAAAAAGGAGTTCAGCAGAGTTGGCAATTTCTTAGAGACAATATTAAAGGTACAACTGCAAATTATCCTGACGGAAGGAAATATAAGAAGAATAGTAAGATGCCAATATAGTTCCATCAGGAGCTCTTTAATGATGTGGAAACCAAAAAAGAATCCTACAAAGAGTGGAAATGTGGATAAATAGCTAAGGATGAATGCAAAAGAATAGCACAAGCATGTAGGAACCAAATCAAAAAAGCTAAGGCACAGAATTAATTACACCCAGCAAGGGACATAAAAGGCAATAAGAAAAGGAACTACAAATGTATTAGGAGCAAGGGAAAGGAGAAGGAAAATGTAAGGCCACTACTTAGTGGAGAAGGAGAGCTAATAACTGAGACATAGAGAAGGGCAGAGGTGTTCAATGCCTATTTTACTTCAATCTTCACTAATAAGGTTAATCGTAAGACAATGTTTAAGACAATTAATATTAACAACAAGGGGCAAGGAACACAAGACAGAATAGGAAGAACACATTAAAGATTATTTAGGTAAGTTAGCTGTATTCAAGTCAGAAGGGCCTCACAAAATTCAAGTTAGGATATTTAAGGAACTAGTTGAAGCAATCTCTGAACTGCTAGCAATTATCTTTGAGAACTCATGGAGGGCAGGTGAGGTCCCAGAAAGCTGGAGAAGGGCAAACTTAGTACTTATATTTAAAAAGAGGAACAAAAAGGACTCAGGAGATTATAGACCAGTTAGCCTAACTTCAATATCTGGAAAGATACTGAAACAGATTATTAAACAATAAATTTGTGAGCACCTAGTGGATAATAGAGTGGTAAGTAACAACCAACATGGATTTGCCAAGAACAAATTATGCCAAACCAACCTAGTTTCCTTCTTTGACACTGTTGCTAGCGTAGTGAATGGGGAGCAAGGGAGGGATAGCAGTAGACGTGCTATATCTTGACTTTAGTACGGTTTTGACACGTGTCATATGACATTCTCATTAGCAAACTAGGGAAATGTGGTCTAGATCAATATTTTCATTAATGGCTTGGATAATAGAGAGTGTACTTGTGAATTTTGCAGATGACATCATGCTGGGAGGGGTTGCAAAGGTTTTAGAGGACAGGATTAGAATCCAAAATGACCTTAATAAATTGTAGAATTGGTCTGAATTCAACAAAATGAAATTCAATCACCCAAATGCAAAGTACTTCATTTAAGAAAGAAAAATCCAATGCACACCTACAAAAATGGCAATAAGTGGCTACAGGGAGTACTGTAGAAAAGTATCTGGGGTTATACTGGATCACAAATTGAATACGAGCCAACACTGTGAAGGCTAATGTTCTAGCGTGTATTAATATGAGTGTTGTATTTAAGACATAGGAAGTAACTGTCCCATTCTACTCAGCCCTAGTAAGGTCTCACGTGGAGTACTGTGTTCAGTTTTGGGCACCACAGTTTAACTACTAACTGTGGTTTGTAACCTATTGCTGTACAAAATGACTGGAGGAAAGCTAATGTGGTGCCAATTTTTAAAAAGGACTTAAGAGATGATCCCGAACATTACAGGCCGGTAAGCCTAACTTCAGTACCAGACAAACTGGTTGAAACGATAGTAAAGAACAGATTATCAAACACAGAGATGAACGTGATATGTTGGGGAAGAGCCCACATGGCGTTTGCAAAGAGAAATCATGCCTCACCAATCTACTAGAATTCTTGGAGGTGTCAACAAGCACATGGACAAGGGTGATCCAGTGGCTATAGTTTACTTGGAGATTCAGAAAGCCTTTGATAAAGTCCCACACCAAAGTCTCTTAAGCAAAGTAAGTAGTCATGGGATAAGAGAGAAAGTCCTCTCGTGGATCAGTAACTGGTTAAAAGACAGGAAACAGTGTAGGAATAAATGATCAGTTTTCACAATGGAGAGAGTTAAATAGTGGGGTCCCCCCAGCATCTCTGGTGGGACTAGTTCTGTTCAACATATTCATAAATGATCTGGAAAAAGGAGTAAACAGTAAGAAGGCAAGGTTTGCAGGCAATACAAAAATCACTCAAGACAGTTAATTCCAAAGCTGACTGCAAAGGGATCTCATAAAACTGGGTGACTTGGCAACAAAAGGTGAAATTCAGTGTTAATAAATGCAAAGTTATGCACTGCAGCAACAGGCAAATAATTAAAAACACAAACATTTCCCATTACATTTGGGGTAGTTCCATGCTGCCTTTTCTGCTGTGCATCAAGCAATGGACAGAATGAACAGGCGAAAGACTGACTGATCTATATGAAGTGAAAAGGTTCAACGGTGCAGCTCTTTCACTAGCTCCTAGGGCTGTCTTCCCTACAGAGGGTCTTGATTTCATATCTGACTTCGGTGCAGGCAGCTCCTCCTCTCTCTCCAGGCTATACAGGTAGGAGCCGAACCCTAACAATAAAGTTGATAAATCTTGTGTTTCACCTGAGCAGCCGCCACTGAAAAATAACTCAACACCAGCACCAAAAGGGTTAAACCATAAACATTCACTTTTTGTTTTTATTAAGAAAGCATGCACAAAAATAAACTCGTGAGGCCACACCCCCTCTCCTCTCTCTTTGACACAAAGCATCATGGGCCACACCACAGTGCAAGGGTGTGCAAGGGACTCCTCTCACTTGCAGGCTGATCTCCGTTGACTGCATCCCTTCACTCCTGACAGTCTATGTCACCAGCTTGCAGTGCAGTTCCAGTGCGAAGCCCTTTGACTCCATGCGTCCAATCCAACGCCATCTTGCCCACAAATGATGCACGGTATTTCAGGGGTGGGGGGCGAGGCTAATTTGCACACTGACCGGCATATATTTACATATGCAAATGAGGCGCAACTGAATATGCAAACAAGGCAAATGAATATGCAAGTGAGGAGCACTTGACGACACAAAGGAGCCATCTTGGTTTGTTTTCAGGGTTCTCTGAAAGGCCAAGCAGCCTTCTGAACAACTTCCACAGGCCCGGCTCTTGGGAACATCCCCTGCAAAGCACTGAGTGGCATCCGTAGGGAGGTCATCTCTGCTGCTGTGTGCCACAGAAACCCAACTGAACATGGCTTCCTGGTCTTAGCATTCCCGTCCTGGGCAGCAGACAGAACCGCTGGCTAACTCCATGCTGAAGTTGGCTCTGGAATTCCCCACTCCTCTTGGGAATGCTCAATGATGACCACCCCCACTTAAAAAAACCAACAACAACAAAAAACAGTGCCCCCCACCCCCCGTCAAATCCAAGAATGTCCATCTTCCCGACAAAGATCCAATTGGTTTATCTCAACAGCAAATTATATAGCGATGCTAAATTATCTCCCCCACCCTTGGGATGTTGAGTCCCCATGATGGTTTGCTTCCAACTTGGTTCCCCTCACCGATAAACGGGGGCTAGGGGGTTACAAAACAGAAAGGGGAAACATGAGGTTTGACAGAACAGAGCCACGCTAGAAACAGGGGGACAGCTGGGGGAAGGGCAACTCAACCCTCATTCCTGCTTCAACAGCTCTTCTTCCTGCTTTGCAAGTGCTCACACAGAGTCTGGATTTTGGGATGTGCCAACTCTTCACCCTCTCTCCAGTGACGTGTGAGGGGTCTGACCCATCCTCCCCATTCGTCCCTTTGGCTGCGAAGTTTAAATATCTGCCCCACACCTCCTGTCCTGTCATCGGTGCTTCTCAAATATAACAACTGTGAAGCCTCACACCTCTTCAACTGGGGAGAGGGGGACGGGACTCCAATCTCTAACCTACAAGTCTCCAAATCTCCCTCAACTCTGAGCAGTGGCTTCTTCTTTCCATCCTTGGTTCACTCCCCAAATGGGACCCACCGACCGGGTATTTATTCAGACAAGACTCCCTTTGCTTGCATCCTTACACCACAGGCAAGGACAGTCTCCAAAGAAATTAATGGGGAAATAACTAACTGAATAAGAACTCAGGGGGTGTCTTCTTTGGAGATGCAATTTGCATGTGTCTTCTTTGGAGATGCAAATAAAAACCTCACTGCATATTTGTAGGGACGGAGATGGGGTGGGAGGGGAAATGGTGACGTTAAAAGCCCCGGGGAATTCTATTTGATGTGCTGTACCCAATCCCCCCAATGCTTGTGCAAAATACACCTGCTGAGCTTCCCCTACTTGACAGGTGGGCTTCACATTCCCAGAGACTGCAAAAGTCAGCATAGAAAACAGGTCAGGATTCCCTGTGATCTCCTTACAAATGGCAGTGTTCTCTGAATCCCAAATGCATCTGTGCTAGAAATTCTCCTTTTTCTGCACTCAGGGCTTCCCTCTCCCAGCTCGGCCCAAATCCCAGCTGTATCTCACCCCCGCAGAGATTCTGCTTTCTTTATCTTCAGGGTCTTCCCTCCTCCTCTTGCCGTCCCTTGCTGGTGTGAGAACGATCACAAAGCTAAAATCACCCCTCCAATGTCCCTTTGAGCCCCTGACCTTTACAACATTTACGAAACAACATAATTACAGGCTCCCAGGGTCCACTAGGCTCTCTCACTCCGGTAGCCAATACAACACATTCACCGGCAAAGAGGGATTGTAAAACGCAAAATGAGGGAGGCAGAGAAAGATGCTCTTGAGGTTTCGGCCTTCCGAGGTCTTGTCATGGCACCAGGGAGCCATCTCTCCACCCTCCGCCCCACGCAGGGCACCACGCAATGTGGGGAAGCTGATCTGATGTGTCCGAGGCCAGTGGGGGAGGGCTGTGCTCGATTACTGATAATAATAATAATAATGAACAAAAGAAAAAAAGAAGGTAAAACAGGACGCAAGGAAGGATTATCTTCGGCAGCATCTTGCGGTGTCTTCTCTGGCGCAGAGAGAGAATATATATCTATATACAGGCAAGGCAGGGAGGCATGGGCAGCTGGACCTGCGACCTTTCACCCCATGCCCCCCTTCCCTCCCAAGTCCCTCACAAGGGACGGGCTCTCGAGTCTGTTAACATGCTAGGTGATCAAGTCCCAGTCGAAATCGTCGGGGATTTCCTCATTGGCGCCTGGAGGAGGGACTGGAGGCCGGGGGACCAGATGGTGAGCTGAGTGGAGGGGAAAGAGGGAGAAAAGGGGAAAGAGATGTTAGAGGAGAAGTCAAGCTCTGTCCTACTAGGTTCTTGGGAACAATAAACGGGGAAGGACTCAGGTGGCGTGAACTTCCCCACAGCAGTGACCTGCCAGGACACATTCCCCCTCAGGCAGCACACGTTGCCACCCCAAGGCAATGTCCTATCAGTGTCCAGATTGGGAGTAGGGGGTCAGGTGGTCTAAGGGTAACTGCAGCAATGGGAGCTTCCCCATGAGCTGCCCTCAACAGTGTTCAATCAGCATCTAACTATGGCCTAAGGAGTCTGTCAACATGAGCTTCCTCACAGCAGTGCCCAGGGAGCACCCAGCTATGGGAAAGTGGTGTGAATGGGCAACGAGATGGGGGTGGTGAGAGGAGTCGGGCAACAGAACTTGCTGTCCTCTGCAGTCTAGGCTCCCTCAGCCCTACTCCCACTCTCTGACAGCAGAGGGGAAAGGCCCTGCCAGCATGTGCTGCTGGATGGCTGAGTTAGCTGGGGTGGGAGTCGTAATAACATGTCATCGTTTCACCCCTTACCTGGGCGATTATACCCTGGATTGTCCTGGGTGGAAATCTGGTACATAGGAGATGGCCCGGAGAAGAGATGGGGAGGCTGAGGCTGACCATAAGAGTTCACTGCCAAACAAAAGGGAAAAGAACCATGAGTGATCCCCTCACCCAGCTCGCCTGGCACTGACTGGGCGTCGCAGCTCAGCTGCAGAACAGACTGACTGACACTCGCCAGGGAGAATCAGGAAGTGTTCAATGGACAGGCCCTGACAGTGCATTACAGCTCAGCCACGGTACCAAAACTATCTTGTTATTCTACTGGGTTAAAGTGGGGAATTTTGGCCCATCGCCCCCTCCCTAAACATGTCCAAAGTCGGGTCAAAATCAAGCTGCTGCAAGGCCATGATCTCTCCGCGCTGCCCTTGTCTGCTCCCCATAGTGAATCATCCTACTCTCAATCCTACCACAGCATCTTCTATACAGGGAGACCGTCTTCTTCTCTCCAGTGCTTAATTTGTGCCAATGCTGGTCAGGGCTGAGCCCCGGCACCTCTTTCATTACAAATTAAGTACTGGGTGGGACACAGTCTGTATGAAAGACACTGACAAAGACTGAGTGTTTTTGAGCAGTGTAGCACTGGGCTGTTCAGTGCCATGGTGCTTAGCATGGTGACAAGGTGTCCACCACCTCTACACAACTGGGAATCTGCTTCACCCATTTGCACGGCATCCTGGGTCCCCCTCCTGCCCACCCTCCTGTGTACCTTGGTTCATGGACTGCTCCTGCTTGCCACTATTCAGGGCGCAAGAATCAGAGATTCGGGGGGGCTGCTGAGGGCCCCCCAGGTGAGGGAGCTGACCAGTCTGGGTGAGAAAGTGATTGAGGGAGTCACAGAGGTTGGCAATGTGGTGCTGATCCAGGGTCCAGTTCTTCCGCTCAGCCTGGCGCAGGCTCTCCATCAGCTCTGCGAGGGCAATGGGGGGGGGGGGGGATGAAATCCAGTTACTTCATGCATATTGCTACCTCCCCTTGCCTAATCCCTAACCCTATGGGTACTCCCCTGGGAATCCTCCTTTCCTCACACTCAGGGGCTCACCCTTTCCTTTCTCACGGCTGTATCCCCTCATAAAGTCCCTTTCTCCCCACTCAGGGCTTCCCCACTCCATGCGCGCCTCTAATCTCCGCTGTGCACTCTCTGGGGACCTCCCTTTTTCTAGTCGCAGCGTGTTATCTCTGACACATGAGCGGGACAAGCAGCAGCAGGGACTGGGAAGCCATCCATCTATCTTCTAGTTGCCCCCATCAACGCTGTATCTGAGGGCCCCAAAATCTTGAATGGATTTCTCCTCCCCACAATCCATGAGGCAGGGCAATGCTATTATCTCCATTGTACAGATGGGAACTGAGGCCCAGAGAGGCTGAGTGACTTGCCCAAGGTCACACAGGAAGTGTGTGGCACAGCAGGAAACTGAACCTGGGTCTCCCACTGGGCCAAGCAAGAGGTGGGATCTCCCACTGACCTGAGAATTGGGAGTGTTCAATGCTAGACCAGTTCAGCCGGTTCACCATCTTGAAGCTTTCCTTCAGGGAGTCAATGTTGGAGCACCACTCAGGGGGGAATGCTGGAAAGCCAGGCAGACAAGACAGTTACAAGGGAGTAACACCCCTCTTCTCCCACCAGTACCGGGTTTACAATCGCGACAGTGGTGCCGGGCCCATCCACAAAAAGGGGCCTTGACCCAGCCCACTCCCCTTGCGCTGCACCCTCAGCTGCTGGCTCCTATCCACCTCTGGCCACTGCTCACTCCTCTCGGCTGGCCAACCGGCTGAGTGCTCCTCTCCGGCCCCGGTGACTGCCTGCCAGTTACAGGGGCAGAGAGGAGCCCTCAGCCTCTCTCTACCGCTCTGCAAAAGCAGCGGGCTGGGGAAGCCAGCAGCTCCTCCCCCTCTCGCCACTGCAAGGAAACGCCTCCTCCACTGCAGGCACCAGCCCCAGGCAGACAGAGCCGGGTGGGGCCCCAGGGGACGGGACTGCTCTGTGCTCCCAAGCTTCAGCGGTCCTGCTCCCTAGCACTGTGATGGGAGGGGAGATCCCTGCTCTGCGCTGGCTCAGCAGGGCCAGTGAGTGTGCCCAGGGGGCAGGGCGTGAGACAGTGGGTCTGTCGGGGGGTGCTGGGCAGTCCGGGAGGCTTGTGTGTTTGGAGTGCTAGGCAGTGGGGGGGCTCTGTTGGGGGGACACTGGGCAGTGGGGGGAGGTCTGTGTGTGTTGGGGTGCGGGGCACTGGGGGGGGTCTGTGGCGGGTACTGTGTAGTTGTGGTGAGGGACTGTGGGGAAGGACACTGGGCAGTGGTGGGTGGGGGAGATCTGTGTGTGTTGGGGCACTAGGGAGTGGGGGTTCTGTGTGGGGTAGTGGGCAGTTGTGGTGGGGCTGTGGACGGTGGGAAGGCACTAGCAGGGGTGGTGGTGTGCAGGGTGCTGTGTATTTGTGGTGGGGGATGGTGTTGGGCATAGTGGGTTTGGGGGGGCGCTGGGCATAGGGAGTCAGGGGGTGTTGGGCGGGGGGGCTGTGTGGCGCAGCATGGGCCCGCCCCTGAGGGGAAGGGGCAGGCTGGCACCACAGGGTCGGGCAGGCCAGTGTGCACCTGGCGACTGCTGGTGTGTAAACAGTGCCCTCGCACTGGGATGGGCAGAGCAGGACCACCTCTGCCATTCCATGCCCCATTTCCCTGGGCCAGACCCTTGCTCCAGGACCAACCTCCCCTCACCATGCTCCATTGCGGCCCACAAATACGTTTGGCGCCGGGCCCACAAAAAGTTAATCCGACCCTGTCTCCCCCCATGTAATACAAAATAAACAGAACCTGGCCCTGTCCATTACTTGCCAAAAGACCCTAAATCTGCACTGGACAGGAATTCAGCTTCCCTGGTCATTCAGTACTCAACTCCCCCCTCATTTCTGCACCCCATGCCTTGTGGGGCTGGATCCCCCTCTGCTGGAGGCGAAAGGGGAATGCAGTTTCCAAGTTCACTCAGACCTCTCCCCCCGGTTTGTATCTCATCTTCTGTAGTGCATGGGCACTGCTGTGAGGGAGCTCACCACTGGAGCCCTGGGCACCCTACTGAACCCCAACACTATCCCAGTCCCCTCTGCCCCCAGCAGCTCCCTTCATTGCCTGCAGCTCACCAAAGCCAGCGTTGTTGATTGAAGCCTGTGACTGCTGGTGCTGCTGGTGTTGGTGCTGCTGTTGCTGTGGGTGGGTGTGCGGGTGGTGCTGCTGGTGCTGGTGGTACCCTCCATGCTGCATTGGGGGTGGGTGCATGGACATCACAGGTGGGGGGCCATAGCCATCGCCACCCTGCTGTTTGCCCCCCTGGGGTGGACAGCCCTCTGGGCTTGGGGTGTGGAGTGGGGGAGCAGCCCCCACTGATGAGGGGCCCTGCTGCTGCTGGTACATGTAGTAGTTGTGATTGGAGGGCTGCATGTCGCCAAGGAGAGAAGAGAAACCTGCAGGGAGAGAGTAACAAGAGTTAAGAAATGTGGGTAAGGTGGCTGCCAAGCTCAAACACCTGCCTGTGTGTGACTTCATCCTACTTACCCTAATAATGCACTCAGTCATTAGAGTGCCTTCTAGAGGCTCAAACAGATAGCACATGACGCAGGCCTTTCCATAGTCTAAGGGTAGGTCCACACTACCCGCCCGATTCAGCGGGTAGAGATCGACCTTCTGGGATCGATTGATCACGTCTCATCTGGACGCGATCAATCGATCCCAGAAGCGCTCCCCCATCGACTGCGGAACTCCTGCTCGCCAAGAGGAGGAAGCGCTGTCGACGGGGGAGCTTGCCTGCGCCGCGTGGACCCGCAGTAAGTAAACTTAGTTCGATCTAGGAAACGTCGACTTCAGCTACGCTATTCTCGTAGCTGAAGTTGTGTTTCCTAGATTGATCCCCTGCCCCAGTGTGGACCAGCCCCAAGTCAGTGGTTCTCAAACTGTTGTACGGCTGATCCCTTTCACATAGCAAGCCTCTGAGTGCGACCTCCTCCTTATAAATTAAAAACACTTTTTTATATATTTATCACCATTATAAATGCTGGAGGCAAAGTGGGATTTGGGGTGGAGGTTGATAGCTCATCACCCTCCATGTAATAACCTTGTGACCCCCTGAGGGGTCCCGACCCCCAGTTTGAGAACCATTGGGCTAAGTAATGGCCACATTTTTATTTAATGCAGTTTTACCAAAATTGAACTAATTCTCCTGAAATATCACATACGTGTGGTTCTGCTAGAGGAGACTGTGTTGCACAAAGCTGAAGTTAGACAAGGCGTTTAGATGACGTGAGTGTTGACATGTGAGATTTGGTTCCTTCCCCCCCCCACCCCACCCCTGAGTTTCCTTTTGTGGGTGTGATATGGTTTTTGTTGTTGTTGTTGTTGCGTTTGTAGTTCAAAAGCACTTGGGATAGAAACTTTGCCACTTCTCTAATGTAAATAACTAGAGGGCTGCACACTTTGTTGTTTCTGTTGGCTGAGTGCATTGCACACATCAGAGGCTCCTTGCCTTCCTCTATGCCCTCCATAAACTCCTGTGCGCCACCCTTCCATCCCCTCTATTTCAGGACTCTGCAACCCTTCCACACCATTCCCCATGCCAGGGGGGTTTGTGTACCCTCATGTCTCCTCCCCCCAATATCACTGTTCCCCATCCCCTCCCCCCATGCTAGGGGCTCTGTATTTCTCCCGTGGCCCTCGGTTCTCCCCCACCCTAGAGTCCCCCATCCCCGCCATGCCAAGAATTCTGTGTGAACCCTCTTAGCTTATGAGAGCTGCTGGGCTCCCAACGGTTTAGAGGTTGGACTTTTTGTACAGCACCTAGCACAATGGGGCCTTCCTCTATGACTAGGGCTTGTCGGTGTTAGGGTAATACAAATAATAAATCATTATTATTGTTGTCACAGAAGAGCTGTGACCCACTGGAGTCCTTCTGCTTGTAGGTTTGTTTGATCCTGCTAGAGTAGCAGTTTGCCTGCAGTGTGGAAAGACTGACTGACTGAAAGTTGAGTGATTATTGATATATGGTAGGTCCTGGTTTAATAATATTGCCCTACCCATACCAGATTGATCTTTTCAAGGATGTCTCTCTTTAAATATAGGGACAGCAAGCTGAAATTGTTCAAGGTTTTCTGCATCCCCTATTCTTGTCGCAAGTGTGACACTGCCCTCTAGTGGCTGATCCCTGAATCACAGAATCCAGAGGAATTCAAGATGAGACTGGATTAGTAGGTTATATCTTGTCCACTCCACCCTATCCCTTCCTTTACAGTTGTTCTCTGGGGCTTTGTCCAGTCCTACTTTTAAGTGACCCAAGTGATGGGAACTTGCACTCCTTCCTTTGAAGAGACCCTTCCACAGCCTAATTTCATCCCACTACTTCTAGTTTATGCCAAATAACTGTTGGTCTCCTGCGATTTACAACCTGACAATACTTGCACCTTTAGATGGTAATTCATGACCTCAGACCTCCACATATTTATCTTTTCAAGCCTTTCTTCACAAGCTGATTCCTCTAGCCCTTTAGGAATTTTTCTTGCTCCTTTTGATTCAACATCAGATATTTTTAAAAATCATTGTTAGTTCTACAGAAAGAGAGAGAAGGGCTGACAGTAGGGTGACCAGATGTCCTGATTTTATAGGGAAAAACCTGATTTTGGGATCTTTTTCTTATATAGGCTCCTATATTACCCCCCATCCCCATCCCGATTTTTCACACTTGCTGTCTGGTCACCCTAGCTGACAGCCTGAGAAAGGAGAATTTCTGGACTACACATTGTGTGTGTGCAGGGAGGAGCTAGAGCATTTGAAAGCAGGGGAACCCTCTTTTCACATGCTGCTAGAAAGAGGAAGTGACTCAGATATGCCAGGAGGGGCATCACTAGGGGATATCACAGGGTCACACATGCAATGCGCCATGCATCTAGGTCTGATACTCACCGTGCTGGGAAGAGGACGATTTCTCCAGCATGGATTTGTAGAGGTTTCGGAAAGACCAGCTCAGGTCCTGGAAGTTGATCTCAGAGTAGGAGAACTTGAAGTCGTGGTTAGTACTGTAGAGCGGGGGTGGCACATCTGCCCCTTCACGGCCCTGCCCTCCCGCCACAGTGGCTGCCACATCCACGGGCCCTGTGCCCTGCTAAAGACCAGACAATAGTATGGAAAAAAATATCTATATAGATTGTTGGCTTTGTAACTTCAGGAATTTGAGGGGGAAGACAGGGGGTTGCTCCCAGAAAAAGAACACCCAGCAAATCCCATATCACCTGTCTGTCTCACCCTCAAAATCCTCGCAACTCTCCTACCAGGATGAGGGACTCCATCCTCCTCTTCCTCCTAAGGACATACTAGCTCCAGCCCATCCTCAAGCCACTTCACACCCTAATGGCTTTATCCCTGCCCCGTCTGCTCCTTTCCCCTGTTCCACTTCCTCCCTACTTCCCTGCTGATGACTGATCTCCCCTCTTCAGCCCCTCTTTTGCCCATTGTTTCCATTCTTCCCTATGGCCCTCCCCATCACTGATTTACTCTTCCATCTCTGCCACCCTGTCCCCCTTTATCTCTTACCACGTCTCCCACTTCGCCCATCTCCGCCCCCTACTCTGCCACTCACCTGACTGTAGTTGGCAATGGGTGTGGTGCTCTGCAGTGATAGCTGAGGGGTAGCCTCAGGGGGCAGAGAGGCTTCTGTGCTGACTGGGACAGCCCCCCGTGGGCTCTTACTCGCCTCTTGTTCTGGGGAGTCCTGTGATAACTGTGAGCAGGGGGAGAAAAGAAGAGGAGAGGAAATCAGAAACAGACAGAGAAGGGAAGCTGCAGATGAGAAGCCAGCTCCACATTGTACAAGCTTCTGCCCTAGGAAAGCGAGGTACTGGCTGTAGTGGAAGAACATTCAAGAGGACAAAGCCGCTCTTCAGACAGGACTAGATGGCGCTATTGGGTGACGGCAATGGAAGCCATATGTTGGGGACAAGAAGAGAATTCAGACTCCATGTTCACCTCCCTACAGACACGTCCTGTTCCCCCACCAGGACCCCAAGCTGGCCCTGGAAAGACTCCCTTCTGGAGTAAGACCGGAGTTCAGCCCGCCCCCAGCCCCATCCGCTCCCGGAAAATAATCACACTCACATCATCGTCTGGAGGGTGCCGCCTTTTGCGGGAGATATCTGGACAGGAATCTATTGTCCAGTAAGAACCCTGGAAAGAAAACCCAATGGTGAGAGGAACTCCCTGCTGCAGGATGTTACTGAGACCCACCGCGCACAACATCAACTAATATATCAATTGTCAGGGCCATCAATGTCCATGCTACAGCA
This sequence comes from Malaclemys terrapin pileata, assembly GCF_027887155.1. Classification (NCBI taxonomy): domain Eukaryota; kingdom Metazoa; phylum Chordata; order Testudines; family Emydidae; genus Malaclemys; species Malaclemys terrapin. The sequence continues at coordinate 135,040,875 of NC_071505.1, forward strand.
CATGAACTAATGCCAGCTGGGCATCAGGAAGATGTTTTCCTCCTGTAGTATAGGACTGCACAGTGAAGCACATTGCTATTGTGGGAGTTTCATGCCTTCCTCTGAAGCTCCAGGTGCCAGCTACCTTGAGAGACAGGTCAAGAGAAAACATAAACAAAGGGTCTGATCCAGCATGGAAGGAGATGGCCTGGCCTAGCACCCCATCAATGTCCTCTGCCTTTCATGGAATGTCATTGTTAGTAATAAGAGTATAGACCAATTAAGCTATAATGATCAGAGTGGGCAAGGTGACCTAAAAGCATGTTTGCTAGGAAATTTCTGAAGACCCAGTTCCAGATTGTGCTTTGGTGCTTGGCTGGCTGGCTCTTGCTCATGGTCTAACTGATAATATATGTGGGGTTGGGAAGGAATCTTCCCGCAGGTCAGATTGGGAGTGACCTTGGGGGTTTTTCACCTTCCTCTGCAGCATGTGGGTACATGTCACTTGCAAGGATTATCTGGGTATATCTCACTCATTTCAATGCCACTGCAGGGCCATGGGGCTCTTGTGCACCTCAGTCCCTTCTATTCTCTGCCTGTGGTGCACACCGGTTTGGTCTCATTTTGATTGTTGGATTTAGCACGCAGGTGTTAGTGGCCTGTGATACACAGGTAGTCAGACTAGCTGAGCTGGAGGCCCCTTCTGGCCTTAAACTCAAGGACTGTTACTAACCTCTGATTGTGATTTAGATTGATCATTACAGAGGCAGGACATGGTGGCCTTAGAAGTGAAGGCCAACCCGCACACTAGCAGTCAGTCAGTTAGGGTTTACTGAAACAGGGCATTCTAACTAACTGAGCCTTACGAGTTGTGATCTCCAAAATGATGATTCTGTATTACCTAGATACCTAAGTGATGTCAACTGAGCACCCAGTCCTTTAAAGGTGATCTGCAAAGAAAAAAAGAATCTGGGCTTGGGCCCTTTTCTGAAGCATTATGATATAGAAAAAAGACTCATGATGTTCCTGTCAATATATTTACATCAGTAATATCAGAATATTTTTTTTCTTGGTAGTCTCCCTTGGGAACTCAGAGATGCAGCTTCGGCGTTTCCTCTTTAGCCCTTACTGGAGGTGCAGAGATGCTGAATTTTTAGCAAAGCGAGCTTTTCTTACAACTGTTTTGGGGTATGTGAGTTCAGTGGGTGATAATTGTTTTAAAAACCCGAAGTTATAAAACAGCTTTAAACAAATATTAGTTCTGCTCTCTGGTGCTTGGATTTCATTTCCCCGGTACCCATGATGTAATAATCCTACCAGTTCTTTAGTCACCCATGACGTTTTTCAGGCAGAACAGGTTATACAAGATCTGCATTTCTAATATTAAAAAAAAAAAAAAGGTAGAAAAAAAAAATCTTTGAAAAAAATATTTCAATCTAATTAAAGATCACAAGGCAGGGTGAAAAAAGTGGGCTGAAAGCCATTTTCATTTCTTTGCAGGTCCTTTAAGTGTTTTAAGTGTATATTTCTGGAGTCATCGAATACAGCAGTACATCTCATTGCTTTAACATATATACTACATATTTCAAAGTTTTAACCACCTGGGCAGAAAGGGCAACACTGGCTTATTCCCTGTGGTTTAAGTGACTCACCCGGGAACACATCAATTTCTTACCTTCCCAGGATCGTCCCTCGGTCGAGGCACCTTTCGAAAACATTTATTCAGAGACAGGTTGTGGCGAATGGAGTTCTGCAGAGGGACAGAGAGAAGTAAATAAATGCTACGTAGGAAGGATAAGGGCTGCAGAGGAAACTGAAGACTGCTGTGTATGCCCAGGATGGGGTGAGAGATCACTCAAGGCCAAAGCTGTCTGTGTACGTGCAGGATAGGTCAGGACAGAGGCTAAGGAAAGGAGAGGGAGGGACAGTTCTGGAGGCCAAGGCTTTCTCTGTACGCCCACAGAAGGTACAGTGAGGATGGTATTTGGGCCAGGAAAAGATTGGCAAAGAATACTTTTGTGAAGAGTTATCTGGCTCTGCACTTCCTCCAGCTGGTAACTAGACCTTTGCCTTTACACCTGGCTCTTTTCTTTGCTTAGTGGGAACGTTTTGTATTGAAAAAAGAACGAGCGCTCTCTTAAGGTGGTGGAGACTTTGCTCCAGCCACAGCGTTCCTCACCTTCCATCCGATGCCAGCATTCTTGTAGTAGGGGAAGTTGTCGCAGATCCAACGGTAGATCTCGCTAAGTGTCATCTTCTTGGCAGGCGACGAGTTGATGGCATAGGTAATCAGAGTGGCATAGCTGTAGCGCGGTTTCCCATCCTGGTGCACTGCAGCCTCATCCTTACTCAGGGTGGCGTTGGGGTCAGTGGGGGAGCCTGGGGGGCATTTCCGGGCAGCCCCTGGGGGCCCCGCCTGCGAGGAACCCCCTAGTTTCTCAATAGTAGCTCGCAGGGTGAGCTGGGGGAGCCAGTCTATGGAAGTGAGACTGCTTTCCAGGTCAGAGGCCATGATGCCGGAAGCGGGACTGTCTGCTGGGAAGACAGGAACAAACAGGACTGCTGAGATACAAGCAAACTGTACCTTGATAATGGAGGGAAAGATGTACTCCCCCACATCAGTGTACCTTGCTCACTGGTCACAGCTAGGGAAGGTTGTGTCACTACAGACCTGGGATTGTATCCCTGGGAGGACAATCCTGCTTTCTGATAATGTTACACAGTTTGTCCTGGAATAGTAACCTAGTCCTGCTCTGTGTATCCCAGTCAAACTCAGGTAAGCTAACTAGGAGAGAAGAGGGATCTATCCCGGGGAGTGGGGCCATTCCATTTGCCCAGGCATGCACACCATGATAGCATCACCTCAGCATGCCAAGACTGGTATGGAATCCAGGGGGACCATCCCTCTCACCATCGCCCAGCTGTAGCCTCATAAAGTCACCTCCTCAGCTCAGGAGTGGGATCATAGCTAGGGAGGAATGTCCCTCATGTTGTATCCAAGTCACACCTACATAAGATCACCTGTATGGGTCAGGACTGGCAATATATTCATTGGGGGTGGGAGGAGGAATTTCTTCCCCATGGCCCGAGGTAATTTCTCCCTACATCATATCACATTGTATCCAACCCAGTTTGTAAGCTCCTTGGGGCAGGGATCATAAAAAATCCCCCCCAAGGACACACCTATAGTGGTATATACACATAATTATATCAAGCACATCAAGGAAGGACTGAAACTGGACTGAAAACAGAATCATTATAATTAAGACTTTGCTCTTCTTTAGCCCTTTTTCCCTAAGGATCTCAAAGCATTTGACTGAATTAAGCCTCATGAAATGTAGGTAAGTATTATTATCCCCAAGTTGAGAAATCTGAGGTACGTAGAGAAGTGACATGTCCAATGTTACGCAATGTCAGGGATGATCTAGATAAATTTAATTCTGCCATGAGTGCAGGGGACTGGACTAGATGACCTCTCAAGGTCCCTTCCAGTCCTATCATACAGTGAATCTGTAGTAGGGTAGAGAACTGAACTGGGGTCGAACTGAACTGCGGTCTCTTGACTCTGATCCTTGCCTTAGTCACAAGACCATATTTTCCCTCATAAAATTAAAGCACCCCTGCACAGTGAGAGCAGTAATTATACCCAAGCATTCAATTCAAGATGCCACATTTTTACAATAAAACAATATATTTGGTAACCTATGTGAAATGGGCAGGTATATCACCATCCAGGTTCTAGGGGGTCAGGTCATCAGTAAAAAACATCACCACAACTGTCACTAATTGGCTGCACCAAGGACTGAATTTCCCTCTCATCCCTGCCAGTGATGGTCCCTTTGAATCTGAGCTGAGACAGTTAGTTTGCATGACTGCAGCCTGCACTGTACCTGTTCTGGAGATAAAGAGGGGAATTAAGTCTTTAGGGGCTGCAAGTTCTGCACCTTTCTCCAATATGAAATTTACTTTTAAAAAGATCATTGTATAGAGATGCATGTCAGCACACATAAAGGCAACAGTCGAACACAAACAACACACTCATAGACTCATAGACTTTAAGGTCAGAAGGGACCATTATGATCATCTGGTCTGACCCCCTGCATGCTGCAGGCCACAAGACCCTTCCCTGGACTCTGCCGTTGAAGTCCCCAATCCTGTGTTTTAGTGACTTCAATCGGCAGAGACCCTCCTGCTAGTGATCCCTGCCCCATGCTGCGGAGGAAGGCAAAAAACCTCCAGAGGCTCAGCCAATTTACCCTGGAGGAAAATTCCTTCCCGACCCCAAATATGGCGATCAGTAAGACCCCGAGCATGTAGGCAAGAGTCTCTAGTCTGACCCCTGTTAGCCATTATACTATTTACGTACCATTGCTTGGTTTTCCTTGGCTACTATGTTTTACCATTAAACCATTCCCTCCATAAACTTATCTAACTTAATCTTAAAACCAGACAGGTCCGTCGCCCCCACAGTTTCCCTCGGAAGGCCGTTCCAATACTCTGGTAACAGATCTCTCTCTCTCTCTCTCTCTCTCTCACACACACACACCCACCCCTACTCAGGAAAAACCATCAGGTGGCGCCTCCTACTAAGTGCATCACCCACACTGACTGGATCAGCTGAGGCGCGGAGTGTAACCAGTAGATATCCTTTCTAAATATAGATACTCCAAGACGACACAGTGTGCACGCATAGATCCAGACATGTATGCACCCAGCACCTTTGTACACAGACACAATTCCCAGCTTCTTTCACACAACACCCTGTACTCACACGCCACAGTGTTCTCACAACACAAAAGCACACAAGGTTCTACACCCAGTCTTCACTCCCAACACACACACAACCCAGGGCTTTCACATACACACACACACACACACACACAGGGCTTGCATTTTCATACACACACTCACTCACTACATAGAATATTCAGGGCTCAAACACCCATGCACCCAAACAATCAGACATTATCTAGCGCTCAAAGACAACAACCAACACTGTCTCAAACACCCAGCACTCAGACAACACCTCTCTAATCACACAGCCAGCACACACACACAAAAGTGAAACTATGCCATCACCCTATCTGTAGCTGGTGGAAACATTATTCTGCTTCTGGAGTAGAGGGAATGAGGAAAGGAAAGGCCCAACTGCAACTTACTTATCTTCCCAGCATCAGCCATTCCATCAGCTACAATAGTGATGAGCTAGAGCAGGGGTGGGCAGACTTTTTGGCCCGAGGGGCACATCTGGGTGGGGAAATTGTATGCAGGGCCATGAATGTAGGGCTGGGGCATTGGGTTGGGGTGCGGGAGGGAGTGCGGTGTGCAGGAAGGGGCTCAGGGCAAGGGGTTGGGGTGCAGGAGGGGGCTCAGAGCAGGGGGTGAAGGAGGGGGTATGGAGTGTGGGAGAGGGCTCAGGGCAGGGAGTTGGGGTGAAGTAGGGGACTCAAGGCAGAGGGTTGGGGTACAGGAGGGGTGTGGCAGGGTGCTCAGGCAGGGGTGCAGTCGGGGGGCAGCAGGAGGCTCAAGGCAGGAGGTTAGGGGGCTCAGGTCAGGGAGTTGGGGTGTGGGGTGCAAGCTCTGGCCCGGCGCCACTTATCTCAAGTGGCTCTGGGGTGGTAGCGGCACACAGCAGGACTAAGGCAGGCTCCACTCCCGGAAGTGAATAGCATGTCCGGCAGTGGCTCCTGGGGGTGGGGTGGGGTTCCGCCATGTGCTTCCCTTGCCTGCAGGTACCACCCCTGAAGCTCCCATTGGCCGTGGTTCCCCGTTCTCGGCCAATGGGAGCAAGGGGGGTGCCTGCAGCTGAGGTTAGCGTATGGAGCCCTTCCCCCCCCCCCCCCCCCCCGCCCCATCAGGAGCCGCAGGGACATGGTGCTGGCCGCTTCCGGGAGCAGCGCGGGGCCGCTGCACCACGGGGCTGGCAATCCTGCGGGCTGGACTGAAAGTGCTGACGGGCCGAATCCGGCCCGTGGGCCATAGATTGCCCTCCCCTGAGCTAGAGTAATACAGCAATCTTGACAGGTAGTGTTGCATCAGGCCTTCCATTGCAAGCCCATTTTCAGCTGCACATATCTTATTGAAAATATCTCCTCTCAGGCTGAAGACTGAAACTGGTCTCATCCCAAAGATTTTTTTTTTTTTTTATTTAAAGCTTAAGCAGAATCCATCCACCCTTTTTTGGAATTATACAAGGGTGAAATAACTATAAATTTTCCCAGTGTAAAAAAACCAAGCAAACAAACAAAAAATGTTCTTAGTGTCTATATAACTTAAAAACAGCAGAACTTCAATAGCATGCAACTTTCCACATAGTCTGGCCTCATTAAGGACTAGACTCAAGGCCAACTCGGGAGAAAAGAAACAAAATAAATAGCAACTAAATATTCCATTTTGTAAGTGTGCATTACAAAACCTCAGTCATGTTAATATGTACAGGACTATACAATAACAAAACTAATATGGAGCTGTGATTTCATGCTGCTATTTCATTATGGAAATGAATATTTGTGTAAGATTTTAACTATGCATCCCTGGAATTATGAAGTAAAATAAAAACAGAGCTTAAAAAATTCTCTCTCTCTTTTTCAATGTTATGCTACTTTAAGATTCAAATTTGAAACATTCGAAATTCAGCAAATGCAAAAGTTACAGTTTTCACAGGACTTTTAATTTGTTTATGTTGCATAGATGGAGCATTCTGGATTATTATGTATGTAGTTAAATATAAGGTTAATATACAGTAGTGTTATAAATGCAAGCCCAACACCCCTGCCTTCATGGGGGACTCATGCCAGGGTAAATTTGGATTATATGTACACTGCATACACAGGTTAAGTATCTTAACTTTTTCATTTACTAACTTTTGAGAGTTTTTTTTTAAATATAACTTTCATATTACCCTCAAGCTTGCATTAGTGACTCCTAAATTATCTCCATAAGTAATGCAAGTTTTGCATTTATACATACACAAGGATCATGCACTGCTTAACACAGCTGCCTCCTGGGGTGAAACACAGCAATTGTTTAAGAGTACACAGCCACACTAAATAACAGTTTAGGATGGGAAGTGAAGAAGAATCCTGTATCCAATAGAAACTGTATGGAAAATTTGGGGGAAAGAATATAATTTCCTAAGATGAAGTTTGGCCACAATGTTGGATTTTTGTTCTGTCTCTTATGAGAGGTGCTATGGGATATTTAATGACCATGAACAGTCAGGCTGGTCAGGTTCTCAGTTTGACAACTTATCTTAAGATCGTACCTCCAGCAGCATGGTAACTCTAGAAAAGGGGTGGGCAAACTTTTTGGATTAAGGGCCACATTGGGTATGGAAATTGTATGGCGGGCCATGAATTCTCATGAAATTGGGGGTAGGGGTGTGGGGGGGGAAGGGCTCCAGCTGAGGGCGCGGGCTCTGGGGTGGGGCTAGGAATGAGGGGTTTCGGGTGCAGGAAGATCCTCTGGGCTGGGATCGAGGGGTTCGGAGGGCGGGAGGGAGATCGGGGCTGTGGCATGGGATTGGGTCACGAGATGAGGCTCAGGGTGGCGCTTACTGCAAGCAGTTCCTGGAAGCATGTCCCCCCTCTAGCTCTGAGGTGCAGCCAGGTGGCTCTGAGCGCCGCCTTGTCTGCAGGCGCCGCCCCTGCAGCTCCCATTGGCCTACGTAGGAGCCAGAGGAGAGTCATGCCGGCTGCTTCCTGGGAGCCGCATAGAGTGGGGCAAGCCCCTGACCCCGCTCCCCGGCTGGAGCTGAGGACCGGATTAAATGGTCTGATGGGCTGGATGTGGCCCGTAGTTTGCATGCCCCTGCTCTAGAATCAATCTGTACAATTAAGTCACTGCTGACTTGTAGAGAAGAGTGCCCTCACTCTACTTTGGGCAGCACACTGGGTTTTCCTTAGATGTCTCCTATTCAACTAGTGAACCAGCTCAACACTGCATAGCATGTAACTTCTGGCATCACAGGGTAAACCAGAACAACTACTACACTCATGGTTCTTTCAACTTCCACTACCCACTCAGGCCTTTGTACTGTCTGGCAAATCTTCCCTCTACCACCTCTCTTATTCTCTCTCTCTCTCTCTCTCTCGCTCGACTACAGAAAAACCTGCTACCACAGAATGAACTGGATGAATCCAAATCAATGTGTTTTTATAGGCCCTACTACATTATCTAGCCAGCTAGAATTAACTGTACACATCCATTTTACAGTCAGTCAAATACCTACACTAACACTATTCACATCGCCTATAGGCATAAATGTAAAGTTGTACAATCATAATATCAGACAGGATTGAAAATGGGATAGAGCCTTTCACCTCTTGGTCACTAGTTTCAACATAACCCCAGCTCAGGAAGAGTCAGAGAGATGGGGTCTAGAGCCTTTAACTTCTAGAGCACTCATCCAAATCTGTACTTAAGCAAACAGTGGTTTGCGTGGTTCAGAGAGAGAGAAAATGACTAAGAAAAATCCCATAATCAGTTGACATTGAATAACCACAAATTCACTCAGGACAAGTGATACTTTAAGGCAAGTCAACAGCTTGTTCAGTGAGCAGTAATAAACATCCTGGGTGCGGTGACTGACCAGCATGTTCGACCTGAGGCTGAAAATGGAAGCTGGCCTCCCCCATCTCAGGTTCCCTGTACTGTACATGCCACTGACTAGCTGGCAGAAGAAATTATTATTTTGCCTGACCAGCTAATTTGCAAAGTTCTTCCACTCAGTCAGTCATGCCCCTCCTTGCACCACTGCTAACTTCACATAGCAGGGCTGAAAACGTATTAGAGGTGGTGTATGTAGCTTTAAGAACTGTGCAAATGTGTGGTTACTGCCCCTTTATGGTCTGGAATACTCTTTGAGGCAGGACTCAAAAGACTTGTCAGTTTAGAATCAGGTGCAGCTGGAGTGAAACTATGAATGAAATGAGGCTGGGTGTAGCTTTTAAAGGACCCCAAAACTGTACCAATTAGATACTTCAGTTTCATTTTGATCCCCTGAAAATCAGTGGCCAAAATACTCAATCCTAGGAACCTAAAGTTAGGCTGCTAAACCTATATTTTAGGCACCTAAATGGAAGTGACCTGATTTTTACAGGTGCTGAGCACTGCAGCTCATACTGAAATCAATGGAGCTAAGGTTGCACAGCACCTCTGAAAATCAGGCCACTTCTACTTAGGTGCCTAAAATATAGATACAGAAGCCTAACTTTGGGCTCCCTGGTTTGAAAAGTTTTGGCTCAGGCAGTAAAAAGATACAGTCGGCTTTTGGGAGAAAATCACTGTTGACAATGCCAGGGTCACCTTATCTTTGAAAGAGCAAGATGATCAGAGTGACAGCAGTGAAGGAGGCGGCCTAGAAAAAGAAAGGAAGAAAAAGAAAAGATAAAACTAGCCATGTATGGAAATATGGATAACTTCTACTCCGATGAAAGAAACGAGGATTTTGAAGTTTATGTGCAAAGGTTGTGCAATATTTTTATACCAATAACACTGAAGGGAATAACACGGGGGGGAAATCAATTTTCTTAAGTTTGTCTGTGAGAAACATTTGCAGTTTTGAGAGATTTTTGTTTTCCCTCAAGAACCACGAGATATGAATGAGGGAGACTAGAATGAAGTGCTTAAAAATGTTATCTGCTCCAAACAAACTTCCTCACTGAGAGAGATACATTTCACTTAAGAAACCAGAAAGGAAAAAGCATATCTGATTTCCTGGCTAGTCTCAAATCACCATCTATAACCTGCCATACTGGTAACTATCTGTGAGACTCGGGAAATTGCTTTGTTTCTGGAACTAGAAATCCAGAATGAAGAGAGAGGCTGCTCTGTATTATTCACAAATGAAACTTATCTTGGAAGGAGTGGTGGACATGCTATTCGTATCTGAGTCAGCCAAAAGAAAGCACTGCCGTTTGAGAGTGCACTTCTGCCTACATGCCGCATGGAAAAAGTAAAGCCCAGCCCACAGGGCAAGGAGCTGACAGGAGTCACTGTACCCAGGAGTCCGTGGTTCCATTGTTTAGGACTAACCCAGCAAGCAGAGGAATATATTTTCCAACAAGCTGAAGTGCTGGAGATGTGGTTACAGAGGACATGTAGCTTGTGTTGGCCATAAACCACAGAGGAGAAAGGAATTCAACAAAAGGAAATTATTGTCACCTACAAGAATGAAGTACAACAACTAGCGAATATAGAGGGGCCTGTTACAAACTCTGAGCCTGTCCATAACAAGATGGCTACTCAGAACTATTTGCAGTGCAAGATAGAAGGGATTCAAATGTTTTATTCTGTGTTCATGTAAATGGATAAAAGTAATGCAGTAGTTTTGATTTTTTGAACGGGAAATTTGCTAATGTTACACTAAGAGAAACTAACACTGCACTTTAAAGCTATAATCAAGGGACAATCAAAGTTTTAGGATGTCTGCAAATAAATGTAAACTACTGGGGTACTTGTTTGCTGTTATTATTGTTGTTGTATTAGGATATGGACCTTCTCTAATTGGCACAAACTGGCTCAAGAACATAAAGTATACCAAAAGTTAGGTCTGGTGGCGAAAGAAAAAGAAAAATCTATTTTTGGTACAGTCACGGGTTTAGTGAAAAGCATAACAGAATATATATTTAAAAGCCAAACCAACATTTCTTAAGGCTCATCCGGTGCCTTATGTTTTGTGAGAACCTGCAGAAAGGCATTTAGAAGAATTGCAGGAGCAGGGAATAATTTCATCTGCTGAGTTTAGTGAATGGGCTGCACTGCCTGTGTGTGTTCCTGAAACTGATGAAGTGTGAGGATTTGTGAGGACTATAAAGTCACCATAAGCCCCAGGTGGCAAGCAGATCAGAATCCAATTCCAAAACCACAGGATTTATGTGCTAAACTGTCAAGAAGGGTAAAGTTTACAAAGCTTGACCTGCCTCAAACATATCATGAGGTCACGTTAGAGCCAGATTCTAAAATATCCTTACTATGGAGATAGGCACAAAAGGCTACCATTCAGTGTAGACAGTGACCTGCCAGATTTTTTTTAAAAATGGATAGATCAAGTTCACCAAGGTTTTTATTTTCTTGTCAGCTGTTTAGACATATGGTAGAAATGTAGAGGAACACTTGAGAAATGTTGAAGGGATTCTGAAAACTTTGCAAAAAATGTGGTTTTAAAGTTAAGAAAAATAACCAAGTTGCTTATTTACGGCCTAGCACAGGTGCAGGGGAAGACAACACAACCCTTACAAGAAACAACAAAAGGTATTGAGAACATGGCTCTACCTAAAAATGCTTAACAGCTGAGGTCATTTTTAACTTTGTTAAAACTACTATAAAAGATTTATCCCAAATATATATACAATAAGCCTAATGTTTACACTGTTACAGAAAAAAATGTAAAATGGTTTGAAGCAAAGGACAAAATAAGGCTTTTGAAGATGCACATTGAGGAGTTCTACTGTGCTGGTACATTTTAATCCAGAGCTTTTCTCACTATTACTAAGTGATGCTTCACCAGTAGAGGTAGGAGCTGTAATTTCACACATATGCAAAGATGAGCAAGATAAATCCACCACATTTTCTTCAAGAACATTAACAGAACAATTACTTTTATACTGAGGAAAAGGCATTGGGTATTATTTTTGGAGTAACTCAATTTTATGAGTACTTATTTGGAATGAAATTTACTTTGGAAACCAATTACAAACCTCTGATAGGAAAACTAATTCCAAAAGAAGGTATTCCGGGCCTGGAAGCATCCAGGATGCGGAGATGGGTTTTAATCTTAGCTGCATATCAGTATAATATCCAGTGCAAACCTTCGGTACAGCACACGCTAACACTGATACGCTATCGAGATTGCCTCTGAAATTAGAGACAGACTCAGAAGTAGATCACTGTTCAGAATAACCCACTCAGAAGATCTTCCCATTACTGCAAAAAAGATAGCCACAGAAATGAAAAGACCTATTGGGTTAAAATAATGTAATATACTCTTTCTGCAGGACTGTTCATATAGGAGAAATTTAGTTCTAATTCCTGTAACAAACACGGATTCATCAGTGAAAAATGACTGTTCACTATGGGGTATAACAACAGTAATACAAGGCTTACACAGTAGGAGCCCGGCTGAGTTACATGAATTTCACCCCTGCATAGTGAAAATGAAAAACTGACTAGAAGTTGATTTTGGTGGCCAGGCTTTGAACAAAACACTGAAAAAGATTAGTCAATGTGAACTCTGAAGTAGTCACCAACACATGTCACAAACTGTTCCACACCGTCCATAGAAATTGGTTACTATGGCTATACTGGAAAGTTTACAGTGGTGCAGCTGCACCTCTGTAAGCTCTCTAGTGTAGCCGCTCTAAGTTGACAGGAAAGAGCTTTCCCCCTGACAGCACTATCCAAACCGGTGCTTAGGTTGGTGTAACTTATGTCGCTCGGGGGGAGAGGGGGAGGGCCGAGCGACATAAGTTATACCGACCTAAGTGGTAGCGTAGACATAGCCTAAGACTTGGCAAAGATTCCACGTTCATTTTGCACATAATAAGCAAATGGACTTCTATGTAGTTGATGCTTATTCCAGGTGGACAGAAGGACATTTAACAAACACTTCCACCGATAAGATTACTGAGACATTTATGGAATGTGTTCACTGCATGTGGTTGCCCAAGGAGTTTGGAAGCAGATGCGCTGGAGCTGAAGTTGGAGACTGAACGTAGGAATGAAGGGATGCTAGATGTAGCTTGTAAATAAGGACTCTCTGTCTTTTTATTTTTGTTATTATTATGAGCCAGTTAAAGTCACTCCAATTAATTAAAAGAAGCATATTTGATACATGGGATTTTGGGAGGCATAACACCCAACACCCATCAGTCAGACTTCCTAGCCAAAAGTTTATATGAAATCTATGAGGAGGATGGCCAACAGCAAGGCCAAGAAGCAATGTTCTAGTGGAAAGCCTACACCCTCTAACAACTCTCTATGGCTGGGAAGCTAGAATCTCTATTGGGAATTCTGCATCCTGCAGTTTTGGACTCCTAAGGGGATACATTTTTCATACCATCCTCTGAATAGTAGCTACCTGATAAGATCTTAAATCCCCCTTCCAGTCCCCGCTAGATGCTGGAAGAAGCCTTTTCTCTCTTCCCCACCCCAGACCCTCCTGACCACTGTGACAGGGATTCTCTGTTACTCTAACCCATCCCTCATCTTCCTGGTTGCTTTGGGGGGTGGGGTGTCTCTACTTCTCCAGCCTCTTCTTTTTTATCCTCCTTCCCTATAAGGGAAACAGGGAGGGAGGACGAGGGTAACAAGCTGATAATCTGAACTTTATGTATAATTTTTAAATATATAAATACATAAATATATGATCCTCACTGGCCCCTGCTTGGCCATTACAGGTTGGCAGTTTCCTGTAGGTATCATGGTAGAATTACCTGAGGAGGGATTTGAAGGAGGATAAGGTAATGGGTTTATGGACTGGCTAGACTAGGGAAGGCATTCCACAAGTATGGTGTGGAAGTAAGTACATGGAATGTTTCTGGAAGAAGAGAACAAGCAGAAGGTCATACTGGTCATGTCGTATGTAACCTATCATTTAAATCGGCTTCTGTACCAGATGACTGGAGGATAGCTAATGTGACGCCAATTTTTAAAAAAGGCTCCATGGGCAATCCCAGCAATTACAGGCTGGTAAGCCTAACTTCAGTACCCGGCAAATTGGTTGAGCTATAGTAAAGAACAGAATTATTTAATATAGAGATATACCAATCTCATAGAACTGGAAGGGATTATCAGACACATAGATGAACATGTTTTTTTGGGGAAACATCAACATGTTTTTTGTAAAGGGAAATCATGCCTCACCAATCTACTAGAATTCTTTGAGGGGGGTGAACAAGCATGTGGACAAGGGGGATCCAGTGGATATAGTGTACTTAGATTTTCAGAAAGCCTTTGACATGGTCCCTCACCAAAGGCTCTTAAGCAAAGTAAGCTGTCATGGGATAAGAGGGAAGGTCCTCTCATGGATCAATAACTGGTTAAAAGATAGGAAACAAAGAGTAGGAATAAATGGTCAGTTTTGAGAATGGAGAGAGGTAAATAGTGGTGTTCTCCAGGGGTCTGTACTGGGATCAGTACTGTTCAACATATTCATAAATGATCTAGAAAAAGTGGTAAACAGTGAGATGGCAAAATTTGCAGATATAAAGTTATTAAATATAGTTAGGTCCAAAGCAGACTGCGAAGAGTTACAAAGGGATCTCACAAAACTGGGTGACTGGGCAACAAAACGGTACATGAAATTCAATGTTGATAAATGCAAAGTAATGCACATTAGAAAACATAATCCCAACTATACATATAAAATGATACGGTCTAAATTAGCTGTTACCACTCAAGAAAGAGATCTCAGAGTCATTATGGATAGTTCTCTGAAAACATCCACTCAATGTGCAGTGGCAATCAAAAAGCTAACAGAATGTTGGGAATCTTTAGAAAAGGGATCAGGGCCGCCCAGAGGATTCAGGGGGCCTGGGGTCTTCGGCGGCAGGAGTCCCTGCCGCCAAATTGCCGCCAAAGACCTGGCACTTCGGTGGCGGGTCCCGGGGCGGAAGGACCCCCTGCCGCGGGTCTTCAGGGCACTTCGGCAGCGGGTCCCAGAGCGGAAGGACCCCCCGCTGCCGAATTGCTGCTGAAAACCTGGAGCGGAAGAATCTCCGGGGGCCCGGGCCCCGCGAGAGTTTTCCAGGGCCCCCGAAGTGAGTGAAGGACCCCGCTCCAGGGGCCCCGAAAAACTCTCATGGGGGCCCCTGTGGGGCCCGGGGCAAATTGCCCCACTTGCCCCCCCCCCCGCCCCCGCCCCGGGCGGCCCTGAAAGGGATAGATAATAAGATAGAAAATATCATATTGCTTCTATATAAATCCATGGTACACCCACAGCTTGAATACTGTGTGCAGTTCTGGTTGTCCTATCCCAAAAAAGATATACTGGATTTGGAAAAGGTACGGAAAAGGACAATAAAAATTATTAGGGCTATGGAATATCATCCATATGAGGAGAGATTAATAAGACTGTGACTTTTCAGCTTGGAAAAGAGACAGTTAAGGGGGGGATTTGACAGAGGTCTATAAAATCATGACTGGTATGGAAAGAGTAAATAAGGAAGTGTTATTTACTCCTCATAACACAAGAACTAGGAGCCACCAAATGAAATTAATAGGTAGCAGGTTTAAAACAAACAAAAGGAAGTATTTCTTCACACAATGCACAGTCAATCTGTGGAAGTCCTTGACAAAGGATGTTGTGAAGGCCAAGCCTATAACAGTGTTTAAAAAAGAACTCGATAAGTTTGTGGAGGATAGGTCTGTAATGGGCAAGGATACAAAACCATACTCTGAAGTGTCCCTAGCCTCTGTTTGCCAGAAGCTGGGAATGGGCAACAAGAGATGGATCACTCAATGACTGCCTGTTTTCTTCATTCCCTCTAAAGTACCTGGCATTGGCCACTGTAGGAAGACAGGATACTGGGCTAGATGAACTATTGATCTGACCCAATATGGCCGTTCTTATGTTGGCATTGACGCAATAGAAGACAAGGGCAGATAAGAAGGGAGACACAGAATTGTGAAGGGCGTTAAGTGAGGACAAGAAGCTTGACGTGATGGGGTGGACAATGGAGAACCAACAGATGGATCTGAAGAGGGGGGTGACATGGCAAGAGCAAAAAGCCAGGAAGATGATTTTAACAGCTGTGTTATGCAGGGGCTGATGTTGTTTCAAGGAGGGCAGTGAGGAAGTGGCTGCAGCAGTCAAGATGGGAGATGATGAAGGCCTGGACAGGAATTTTAGCTGTGTGGATAGAGAGAAATGGTTGACCTTAGGTTATGGAGGAAGAAACAGCAGGATATGGACACAACCTCCATTTGTGGGGCAAGAGTGGGAGTGGTCAGAAAGGATACACAGACTGTGAGTCTGGGTGATAGAAGTGTGGTGGTGTTGTAAAAAAAGGACAGAGAAAGGGGGTGGGGGGGAGACAATGGGCATGGTTTCAGAAGGAAGTTCAAAGTTCTGTATTGGCCATGTTGAGTTGGTACTGAGTCATCCAAGGGAAGATGTCCAAGAGATAAGCTAAGATGTACGACTGTATGGAGGAAGACTGGTCAGGAATGGAGAGGTAGATTTGCAAGTCACTGGCATAAAGATGGTAGTGAAGCCAACTGAATAGATGAGATCACCAAAAGAGTGTGTACAGAAGAGTGAGGAGGAGGGGGCCAAAGATGGAGCCCTGTGGTATCCTTATGGAAAAGGGGAGAAAGGAAGAGGTCAGCCTAGTGAAAAAGACACTGAACGAATGACCAGAGCAATTAGGAGGGGAACTAGGAGATGACACACACACAAAAGTCAAGAGAGGACAAGATGAGGATGGAATAGAGACCCTTAACCCTTGGCCAAGAAAAAGTGACTGGAGATTTTAAGGAGAAAGGTTTCAGGAGACCCAGAATGTCTTTGCTTAAGTTAATTTAAAACATATTTAAACAACTTAAAACTAGTTTAGTTTTAGTTTACTTTAGTTTAAAACAACTTAAAACTACACTGACAAGCTATGGGGCCTTTCAGCTTACAGATGACCTGCAAAGGAAAAAAATTGAGTCTGTGCTCTCTATTTGCTCCTTCATGATGCATAAACAAGGTCTGAAAGGCTTTTTGTTTAATTTCACAAGGTTTTTCCTAATATTCATTACCTTAGATAGCTCTGGAATAATAATACCCCCTAGCTCTTAGATAGCACTTTTCAGCCTTAAATTTTGAAGTGTTTTATAAAGGATCAGTTTCATTCCTCACATTTTACTGGTGGGGAAACCGAGGCACAGAAAGGCAAAGTGATTTGCCCAAGGTCTCCCAGCAGACCAGTGGCAGAGCTTAGAAGAGACTCCAGATATCCTAAGTCCCAATCAGGTGCTCTATACACTAGGCTTATCTTTTCTGGGGAGTGTTTTGGAGGTCAAGAGACCTCCCTGCCCCCATAAGCATATGATCTAACAAAGGTAAAGGCAAGACAGGGTCACAACACCAGTGTGGAAGACCACTGATGAGGGGCCCAGTGCACTGCAGGCTAGGAAAGATTCCTGGAAAAATGGGTTTTAAGGAGGAGATGGAGGATGCTTGGCACATGAGGACAGGGAGAGTGTCCTAGGCATATAGGGCAGCAGGATAGAAGACCCAAAGAAGAGTGGAAAAAAGAGATGCAAAGATCAGTAAAGAGAGAACTGGGAGGAGTGCAGGAGAGTAGGAGGAAATCAGAGCAGAGACGTAGGTGGGATGAAAATGCGCAGGGCCTTAAAGGTGCAGAAGCTGAACTTAAATTTGATGCAATAACAGATAGGAAGCCACTGAAGGGATTTGAGGAGTGTGCTGACATGGAGTGAGAATCAGCAGAAGAAAACAGATAACTAGTTGCAGCAATGGGATTCTGAGTCTTTCACCTCTAGGGCACCAATCCCAATCAGGCCCCACGTTGTGATGGGGAAATGGATAATGAGCCTTTCACATTTCAATAAAGCCCCAAGAAATTCCTTAACCAGATGGCCCTGAACTCTGCTACAAGGTCTCTGGATTGAGCCCTTCTGGATATTCTGCACCAGTTTCATTTACATTTTAAAATGGAGGCTTTAAAATGAGTTAAATATGAAAATGAATAGTGCATTCAGTACAGTCTCCCCTGTGTTATTCATTTGTACATTAAATGCAATTTATTTTAAACTGTCTCCACATTTTCACTTTTTTAATATGCCACAGATTTTTGTACTTACAATGCATAACTGTATCACAGACATTTTCATAGCGCAAGCTGAAGATTTTGAGAGCAGGATAGGGAACAGTTGGGGCTATTGGTACGTAGGGAGGTGTGGGAGGCATTTTGGGAATGGAAAGAGCACATTAGCTGGATGTTTCTCTTAAATAATCAGCAGTGAAATAGTTAGTGATTATTGACATTTAAATGGTTATCTTTAGATTTCCAAGTTAACATCTAATAGAGATGAATGGGCAGTTCACACTTAGAGCCTGAATGAGTAGCTTCTGCAGACTCAAATACCTGATTCATGTTTTCAAGGTTATCTTCAAAACCATCAGGTCTAGAAATATAATTTAATTTTAAAATGAAAGCTGAGATTCTGAAGCACTATTCTGCAGCTGTAGAACTCACAGGGCTCTGCCTGTAAGGTAATGGTTACAATCTGGCCTTAGGTTAGGGGGACTAGTTGATTGCTGGGGAGAATTGGGGAAATGAATTACTTGTCTTAGTGCAGTTCTTCATGGGCAGATGCTCACATCACAGATGGCATTAATAGGTCTCCCTGCTGACATTCTCAGCAGAGGCCAAAGGTCTGAACAGGTCATGGAGACTGAACTCCCTGCTACAGGAGGCTACACAAGGCCAGGGATGAGGTCCATTGGTGGGGGTAGTGTATGGAAGATGCCTGCATTGCTGTGGCCCCTGGGGTTAAAAAGAGAACCAAGGAACAGAACTCTAGCATTCAAGGTCAGTAACATTTCATAAAGCAAAAAAATTGAATTTACAAGTGTCCCACCTCCCTGAATTCAATAATTTTCACAAGAATCCGGGGTCACAATCAGATTCCAAATTGGGTACTAACATTCAGCCTCCTTAAATTGCTCCTGCTATTTCAGTTCAATATGGTATTGCCTGACCCCTTATCCTGATCCCAGGTACTGTCCATAAAACCATGGATTTTGAAACAAAATCCAAGGAACCAACAAGACGTGATGAGACTAATGTTATATGTTATCATTCATTTAGGTAACCCTTGCCCTGCCCCTTTAATCTCTCTCATCTGATGTGAAATCTTATTTAGGGCCTGAACCTGAAAGGTACTGTGTACCCTCAACTCTCATTGACTTCCTTGGAAATTGAGGACACTCAGCATCTCAAAGGATCATATTGCTTATACTGTAAAGATGAAATTTTCAAGCCTGAGTGCCTGAAGTTAGGCTTCTAAATCTATATTCAGGCAATTAAATAAGTAGCCTCATTTTCAAACTGCTGAGCACCTAGCAGCTCTCACTGAAGTCAACTGTGGGCTGATGGACACTTATGACAATCAGGTCACTTATTTAGGTGGATTTAGAAGCCTGACTGGTACCCAGGTTTGAACGTCTTCATTACACTTCTAAGGACATAAACCTGTTATTTGTCTGTAAAGCACCTTGCACATTTATGGAGATAAATAATGTTCATCCCTTCCCCTCCCACCTTACACCTTTATGTAACATCTTTGGTGCAGGATGGCTGCAGCATTCCACCCCAGAGGCAGCAGCATTTCAGCCTTGGGTTAACAATCACAGAATTGTAGAATCATATAACTGGAAGGGACCTCGAGAGGTTATCTAGTCCAGTGTCCTTCACTCATAGGCAGGAGTAAGTATTAAGACCATCCCTGACCCAATCCAGGTAAATAAGAATCAACAACAACAAAAACCAGCAAACCATACACCTCTCAAGTTACTCCCTCCCCTGGATTTACCAGCATGTCCTGGCTTCTGCATATCTGTCTTTCAGACTGCAAGCTTTTCAGGGCAGAGATTGTCCTAATTTGTGTTTCTAGAACAGCACTGAGTACTCTGTCAGCAATTAATGAATAAATAACAAACAATTATGCACAGGCCCCACACAGCATTCCGCCTTGCAAAATTGTCATATTGACCAGTTCAGCCACAAAATCTAAACACTCATCCTTTATCACAATGACAGAGAAGAATGAAAATACAAATCTTTTATACACCCTTCAAAATATTACTTGCTGTGGACAAGCAGAATTTTGCAAGGCTGGCATACACATTCAGTAAAGTGCTGTGGCATCCGACTGAACCAAAGGCACTAGAAAAATGTCAAGTCATTATTGTAAGAGCTGGGGCAGAGGAAGGTAAATTAACCCCAAGAGCAGGAAGAGTCAGTAAATCCCTTTGAGTGTACGAAGGCCAAAATGTCTGTTATTACCTTCCTTGCACTAGACAACATATTCTACTCAAAGCAGATGGATTTCAAAACTGGAGAGCAACAAGTGGGAAGGCATCTTATAGCACCCCCAGAACACAAACATTATGATTTCAGTCTCCCTCTATAAAATCCACTGTGCCACCCTAAGAATCACAGAGAGGTCAAAATGCAATGGCAAAGATGGGGTGTCATCTGGGGATTGATTACCCCCCTCACACTCTTTTGTCTGAGTTTACTGTCCAATTACACCAAGAAATCCCTCTTGATCATCATTCTTGGATTTCCCTGTTACTACGTATTTTCCTACTGGAGTCTGAGTTGGTATCTGTCACAGCAAGGGATCCTTTGGCCTTGGATTTCCTTGCGACTGTCTCAGGAGAATGAACTTATGCCAGTATCTTGAACAGGGAAAGGGATACCTCAGACTGGGATTTTTATGGGATTGTCTTTGGGGTGCTGCATCTGCTAAAGGAATCTGAATTTGTCTCTTCTGAGGTGATGTCTCTTTTGGACTTGATTTCCCAGTGAATGACCCAGGATAACTGTGTTTTCTGGGGAAGGAGAGGGAGCACTGTGGTAGTGTCAAAGGGCTCCCTTGGTGTGGGATTTAACTATCCCATTTTCACAAGGCAGCAGGGCCTGTACCCCATGACACAAGCATCAGCATTCACATTCCCAGACCCTAAATAGAGCAGGATCCACATGTGAAGGGTAGTACCGGTAGCAATGGAATGGCTCCTCTTAGTTTTGAAAGTGGGTTCCACCAGTACTACCACTGAGATTGTCATTCCTAGACCCTGGGTACAATGGGATTCACACCAACGGGCTCATTCCCAGAGCCCCTGCATACAGTGGATCTACATCCGAGAGTACTAATACTGATATTCACACAACTCCCAGTCCCAAGCACAGTGGGTTTCTGCAACCCCTAGGTTACTAGCAGCAAGATTCACACACATAGCCTCATGAGCATTACATGAGACACACCCCTAGAGCACCAGTGCTAGGATTCACCCTCCCCCTCCACAGTCTTTTCAATCAACATGATCCTATGTATTACCCCCTGGATGAGAGAAATGTATTTCATTTCAGTGATGATGAAGGCTGAGTCCACAATAAAGTCAATACACTAATGACTGATGGTGGATGGGGAATGCCAGAGGGACTTGGATACAATACCCTGAGGCTAGGGTCTCCAAAAAGCAATGCACTGGAAAGAAAATCAGGCTGGTTCTTTATAATGAATAAAAGGAGACAATTAATTCCAGAAATAAAAATGGAGAAAGGCACACCGAGGAAGAAGGGTGGGGAGTATTTAGAAATGGGAAGATGGAGAGAGCTACAGAGAGGTATAGACAGAAGAGAAAATTGATGGGAAGTGAGAAGGATAGAGAGGAATAGTCAGAAGGAGAACTGAAGGGAAAAGAGGGGTGATGTAATGTGGTCACTTACTCTGTCTGGAAGATTTTCTGTAGGGAGGGGGGGCGTTATCTCCAGCACTGGTTTTTGGGGTGCTGCCCTTCACACTCCTCCCCTGGACTCCATCCTCAGAGCATTGCTGCCAGCTATTCCAAGATCTTCAGATTTTGAGAGTGGGGGGATTGTGGATGAAGTCGGGACCCTGAGAGGTAGAATGATCTGCTTGGGGTGGTCTGCCCCCTAAATTGCTGGTGGTATCCTAGGATAGGGATCTCCTCCTTTGTCTCTTCTTTAATAGCTAACTATTTAAGGGATGTCACTCCAGGGAGATACTGTTTTCTTCTCCCCACTGGCTCTCTGGTTATATGGGAGATCAATTCCCCCTTCCCTCCCTAGCTGGGGAGCCCTCTTCTCTTCCCTATAGGTTCACGTCCCCTTTTGGGGCAGGCAAATCTCCAACTTCTCTGGGGGAGTTCCTCTTGCTAACTGCGGATATTTCAGGGAAGTCTCTTTTCTCTTCCCTGGTGGCTGGCTGGCAGGTGTTTCTCCCCCACCTTACATGGGATATTTGGGACAGTCTCTTTATAAGAGTGTGAGGATATTTCCTCTTTCAGGAGGGAGTGCCCCTTGCCAGGTTGGTATCTAGAACTGGGTTCTAGGCACTGCCAGTCGGTGAGAGGTGCCTCTTCCCCGGGCCTTACTTTCTTGTTGGGTACTGAATGGGTGTTAATTAATTACTGGGTAACTATTTGGTGTTTTGCTTCTTTCTGGCTAAGTATTTGAGGGGTTGTTCTGTCCCCGATGGACATAAGGGGTCTCTCTCCTGGAAGTTCCCCACTGACTGTCTGGCTGGGCTTGGGAAAAATGGGGGAGGGGGTGTCTCCTTGTCTATTTTAGATCTGGAGGGATGGGGGAGGGTGTCTCTCTGCGCCCTCTGACGAGGTACTGGGGAGCTAAGGGTGGCGCCACCCCGGATGGGTAGGGGGCTGCAGAGGGTCTCGCCCCGGTCAGTGGGCTGAGTCCGCCGCTTGGCAGATATTTGGGGCTGGGGATCGGGGTCTCTCCCTCGTGGCTGGGGATCACGGAGCTGCCTAGGAGGCTCTCGCCCCTCGGCTGGGATTTGGGGTCTCTCCCGCGGCGGGGGACGGGGCTGTCACCCCGGGCTAGCTGGGGGCTCTCCCTGGCTTCCCCCTCCCCAGGCCCCGGCTCCTCTCGCCCGGGCCCGGCTGCCACTGGAGGCCGCGGCGGCTCTTGGGCCTGAGCGGGGCTGGGCGGCCGCCTCCACCACCTCCCGCCGGGCCTCGGGCTCGTTCCTGGGGGGCTCCCCGGGCTCCTTGCGGGGGGCCCCGTCCGGGCGGCGCTGAGTCTTCCCGGGCCCCGCCGCTCCCACGGCTGCTGCGGCTGCGGCTCCGGCTGCGGCTCCACTGCAGGCCCCGGCTCCTCCCCGGCCTCCGCTCCGCCTCCCCCGGCTCCCCCCGGCCGCGGCCGCCCCCGCCTCCCCGGGTTAAGGAGGCTCCTAGAGAGGGGGATACCCAGCCTACCCCGGGAATAACCCCCCCCCCCCCGCAACACGCCTAGAGAATAACCCCCCTAAACCCACCCCAAGGAATAACTTCCTAAACCCACCTGGAAAATCCCCCCCCCCATCCGTTTGGGGAATAACGCCCCGATCCATAATCCCAACCCATGTAATATTCCCCCTACACGATCATCTTCTCAATAACACTAACACACACATCAGTATCCCTATGACAAATCAGGCAATAATCAGGCTTGGAAAGATTAGATTTTTATCAGTAAATGTTGGTAAATGTCAATTTCACAGTACACACACACAAACCAACGAAAAAAATATTTCCATCAATAATCAAAATGTACAGCTAGGCAAAGTAAAACAAATGCTAGTTGCGAATTTATTAGAGTTTGATTTAATGATATTTGTATATGTTGACATGTGATGTTGACAATTAGTTGTTAATGGTTATAAAGCTTTAACTTCTTGAATCTCAGCATCTACTGTCATTAAATATCTATTACCCCCCCAATTTCCCACAGCTGTAAATTTTTAAATACAAATCTAAAAAGTGCTTTAAAGTGAATATTGCTATTATCCATCAATATATAACAACTTTCCTGCAATCCCACATGTAATAATGTCCCTCCAACCCAGATGATAATTTTATCTAGGTGAGATAATTCAGATATGTGTGTTAACCTCACCCAACCCATGTAATGTCCAAGTTCATAATGATCTCTTACTATCCCTGAGCCTATGTGACTGTAGCTCCTCTGGTGATATCCCCCCAATCTGAGATAATCTTTTAACCCTGCCATGTGATTATCTCCTCAAAACAATTCATCAAACCTGCTAAGAATCCCCACAATCTATTTGATAACCTACTCCCAACCTTCCACCTAGTGTCCCAGTTTGACAATCTCCCATGTCCTCATGGGGTCCTCAACTCATATGATAATCTCCCCCCAACCCAGGTGATAAATTTCCTAACCCTCTAAATCTTGTGGTAATCCCCTCCATCAAATCCCAGCCAGTGTAATAATCTTCCTTCCTTCCCAGACCCTATTGTGCAAGGTACTGAACAAACACAGAACAAAGTGATGGTTGCTGCCCCCAGAGACAACAGATGGAGTCAGAAAAAAAAATAGAGTTGTCCTTGTGTAATTTATTTTTATATTAAATTCAATTTATGATGTCCCTATACTTTCAAGTTTTCACAGATTTTTATGTAGAAAACACTTGACTGAATGGTGAATATATCCGGGAAAGCTGGAGATTTTGACAGATGGATGGTCAGCACTTGTGGTTTCTGGTATCCAGAGAGGTGAGAAAGGTGGCTTTGTTTTTGGCAGTCAGGACCCCACAGCTTTTGGTAGTGGGATGGTGGTAAATTTCTACATCCTGGCTAATAAAGGCCTGTTTTCTCATTCACAATTAACAGTAGTGGTAAACAGATACCTTTGTAATCTAATGTGACCTGAAGATACTCTAATATTTTTATTTCCCCCTAACAATAGTTTTTTCAAAACCATGTTTCTTTGGGTTTTACTTTACTATTCCTGAAAAAATGTACAAATGAAAATTTCCTAAATGCCATGTTCCCCAGTCTCATTCTTCCTTGTTAAAATCTCATACTACCATGTGGAAATACATACTGTATATCCCTATGTAATATATTAGCTAGTGCCATCTATTCTTCGTGTGATAATCTTGATCAAGATTTTCAGAAATAGGAGCTTAAAATTGGGCACTTTAAATCCATGTTTAGGTACTTGCCTGATTTGCAAAAATGCTGAGCACCCACTGGGTCACACTGAGGTCAATGCCTAAACATGCATTTACAAACCTAATTTTAGACCCCTATTTCTTCAAGTGCCATCTCTTACCTGTATAGTTTCTTGTGTCTCAACACATAAAGTTTCATGTGACAAACTCCTATCTCCCCATATGCTAAATTCTTTTCCTTTGGTGCAATACATCCTCCTATGTGGTAATCTTATGCCCTGCACTGTGATAGCCACGTATCCTGAGTAATAATTTCACAAACACAATATGATAATTGTATACCTTTCTGGCATGATATATCCTACATGTTAATTTCATAATTTTGTATTTGATAATCTAATATACCCCTTTAAGATAACGGAAATAATCTCATACTCCCTTAGAATAATTCATGACCCCTGTGATTATCTCCTATTTCCCTGTGGGATAATTTAATCTTCCAATGATAATCCCTACCTGAAATAATCTATGTCCTTCACTGAATATAATAAAAGATAACCATTTAATAACATAAATGATCATGAAAGAATATCTCCTCCAAACAATAGATCTTTTCTGCAGCTCCCCTCATCCACCCCCCAGCTCCACTCCAAATGCCTTGTTCCATATAATAATTGTCCACCTCTCCACAATGTGATAAATTTACATTTTCCTGCTGTATATAACACACAGCTCTTATATGTGGTCCCATGCTATATACCTATATGACGCTCATATCTCCAGGATATAAAATACCTACCCTCTTAACCATCCACAGTTGCATAGACGTATTTTCACCCATGGGGTGACAAATAAATATATCCTATCTCCTAGAACTGGAAGGGACCTTGAAAGGTCATTGAGTACACCCCACTGCCTTCACTAGCAGGACCAAATACTGATTTTTGCCCTAGATCCCTAAGTGGCCCTCTTAAGGATTGAACTCACAACCCTGGGTTTAGCAGGCTAATGCTCAAACCACTGAGTTATCCCTCCCTGCTAGGGAGGATAAGGGGGGGCTGCAGGGCAGGGCCAAGGGACATTGGCCAGGCGCTGTGGCGTGCCCAGAACTGGAATAGCAGGCGAGCTGCAGGGCAGGACAGAGGGACATTGGCAGAGCTATGTGGGGAGCCCAGGACTGGAATAGCAGGGCTAAGGTTCCTGGGGCTGGTTTTGTTTAACATCTTCATTATTGATCTGGATGATGGGATGGATTGCATCCTCAGCAAATTCGCGGATGATGCTAAACTGACAGGAGAGGTAGATACGCTGGAAGGCAGGGATAGGGTCCAGAGTGACCTAAACAAATTGGAGAATTGGGCCAAAAGAAATCTGATGAGGTTCAACAAGGGCAAGTGCAGAGTCCTGAACTTAGGACAGAAGAATCCCATGCATTGCTACAGGCTGGGGACTGACTGACTGGCTAAGTGGCCGTTCTGCAGAAAAGGACCTGGGGATTACAGTGGACGAAAGGTGGATATGAGTCTGAAGTGTGCCCCTGTTGCCAAGAAGGCCAACGACATATTGGGCTGCATTAGTAGGAGCATCGTCAGCAGATCAACGGAAGTGATTATTCCCTTCTATTTGGCACTGTGAGGCCACATTTGGAGTATTGCATCCAGTTTTGGGCCCCCCATTACAGAAAGGATGTGGACAAATTGGAGAAAGTCCAGCAGAGGGCAGCGAAAATGATCGGGGGCTGAGGCACATGACTTACGAGGAGAGGCTGACTGAACTGGGCTTGCTTAATCTGCAGAAGAGAAGGGGGGAGGGGGGAGTTGATAGCAGCTTTCAACTACCTGAAGGGGGTGTTCCAAAGAGGATGGAGCTCGGCTGTTCTCAGTGGTGGTAGATGACAGAACAAGAAGCAATGGTCTCAAGTTGCAGTGGGGGAGGTCTAGGCTGGATATTAGGAAACACTATTTCACTAGGAGGGTGGTGAAGCACTGGAATGGGTTACCTAGGGAGGTGGTGGAATCTCCATCCTTAGAGGTTTTTAAGGCCTGGTTTGACAAAGCCCTGGCTGGGATGATTTAGTTGGGGTGGGTCCTGCTTTGAGCAGTGGATTGGACTAGATGACCTCCTGAGTTCTCTTCCAGCCCTAATCTTCTATGACATTGGCCAGGCTGTGTGAGGAGCCCACCACTGGAATAACCGGGGGCTGCAGAGCCGGACTGAGGGACATCGACCAGGCTGTATGGGGAGCTCAGAGGGGAGAGAGACTGGCAGGGTTGAGACACATTGGCAGGGCTGTGTGAGGAGCCGGGGCGGGAGAGCGTAGCTGGGGGGACTGCAGGGATGTGCGAGGACTTTCTGGCCAATTGCGCGGATCCACCTTAAGGAGCTGACTAAGCCCCACACGCAGAGCCCAAGCGGCTCCACCCAGGCCCGTGTCGAACCCAGCTTGGGAACGTGTGGTTGAGGCGAAGAGCCGCAGGGGGAGCCACCCGGGAAGCGCCGCGGGGCGGCGCGTTATCAGGGCTCCAGGCGGCTGCTCCCCGCCCCGGGGTTGGGGCCCGAACCCTCCATTCCCGGGGGCGGGGGGAGCGCTGGACAAACGCTGCCGCCCGGCCCCGCCCCCTGCGCGGGCGCCCAGTCGGGCTACGGGAGCACCGCGCTCTGGGCAGGGGCCCTGCCGCGCGCACTCTCCGCCCCTCCCCCCTTATCAGTGGTTCCAAGGGGGATTGGCACCCCCCCCCTTCAGGCCCGTTCCCGCTACCTCCCTCATTCCTCAATGCTAATTGGAGGGGGATGAAAATCCAACCTCCGTCGCTGATTGGCTGGTGATCCCATCCATCAGATAGCGGATGGAGGGTAATTTGCCCCTTCGATTGGTCAAGGACGGGGAGGAGGCGGTCCAGAGCGCGAGTAAGAAGGAGCCCCCATTGGTTGCCAACGACATGTCAATCAAGTGGCGGGTTGAGCGTGTCCGTGCGGTTTGGTTGCGGCTCAGGGAGCAAGGACCGGAGACGAAGAGGGGGGTGGGGAGCGGTTGTTGCTTGTAAAACGGGGGCACTTCCTGTCCAGCGTGACAACTTCCTGAACGGTTAGGGGTGGGGGCGATACAGGCGGTGCATGTCCTATGGTCGCGCGGGCTGCGGGTTGGGGTGTTCTCAGGCTGGAGCTCGGGTGTCCACGTCAGTCCCGCTCTCAGCAGTGGCCCGTCCCCTGGCACCGCCTGCGGCAGGCTCCGCTGGGGCCGGGGCCACGTGGGCGGGCAGAAGCCCCTTGACCCCCTTAGAAGGGGTCAGGACTGGCTTGTTCTGCCGTGACTGTGCGCGGGGCTGAGCAGAGCCTGTTGCTGCCCTGGCCCTTACCTCAGTATTCAAGACACTTTTCTGTTAGTCTTAAAGGTGCCACAGGACCCTCTTGCTTTTTACAGATTCAGACTAACAGGGCTACCCCTCTGATACAAGACACGTTTGTAAGTGTGTTTCCCTAAGCGACTGTTTCTGTGCAGCCCTTGCTATGCCGCCCCAGTGTTTCCTGCCGTGGCGTTGTAGCCAGGTTGGTCCCAGGCTATTAGAGAGACGGAGTGATTGCTTTGTGAAAAATACTCACCCACAAAGCGATCTCTGTATCTGACCTGTCAGTCCTCAGCTCCAAAGGAAACCTGCACAGCGCTTTCAAAAGACTTACCTGGAAGCTTAAATTCATAACTTTGCTATATACTACGGTTACCATATTTCAATACTGAAAAAAGAGGACACTCCATGGGGGACCTGGCCCTGCCCCAACTCTGCCCCCATTCCCATTCCAACCCCTTTCCCAGCTCTGCCCCCTCTTCTGAGCACCCTGCATTCCCCTTCCTCCCTCCTGCTCTGATCTTGGTTGGGGGAATTTTAAATTAAATTAATGGAGATATCCTATCTCCTAGAACTGGAAGGGACCTTGAAAGGTCATCAAGTCCAGCCCCTTGCCTTCACTAGCAGGACCAAGTACTGATTTTGCCCCAAATTCCTAAGTGGCCCCCTCAAGGGCTGAGCTCACAACCCTGGGTTTAGCAGGCCAATACTCAAACTACTGAGCTATCCCTCCCCTGCAGCTAAGTGCTTCCCTGCTCTCCACTCACCCTGCAGCCACTGCACCCCCCCTTGCCCTGCAGCCTCTGTGACATCTGTTCCCCACTCACCCTGCAGCCCCTGCACCCCCCGCCCCTGCGGCCTCTGTGATCCTTGCTCCCCACTCGCCCTGCAGCCCCTGCACCCCCCCGCCCCTGCAGCCTCTGTGACCCCTGCTCCCCACTCGCCCCCCCCCCACAGCCTCTGCGTCCCCTACCTCTGCATTATCTATGCCCTACCTGCCCTGCTCCTCCTCGCCCTGCACCCCCGCTCACCTGGCAGCCTCTGCCTGGCGGGGGCTTCGGAGGCTCAGCGGCGACTGGGGCGGCACGGGTCCCTGCAGCCCCGGCACAAGCCGCACTCCCCACCCCATGCCGCGGGCCTCCTTCCTACTGCCGCTGAGCACTTTCCCCGGCCTGTCTGTCCCCACTGGAACAGCTCCCGCGGCGCAGGGGCCGCAGGAAGGGTCCCCCAGTGGCCGGGGGGTCTGCGCCCGCGAGGGAAGGCCAAGCCGCTGGCTGGGCCCGGCCTCCCCGTGGTCCTGTGGGCTTGGCTGGGGCACGCAGTCCGCCCGGCCTGCGGGGGCAGCAGCGGCCCCTCCGCCACCTTCTGCGGCTGCACCTTCCCCTCCCCTGCCCGAGCTCGCTACAATGTAGCCGGGGCGGCTGGGCTGCGCTGCGGACCCGGCAGATTGTGCTGGTGCCGGGTGGACCCTGGCTTATGCCTCCCTATTTCCCCGGACATGTCTGGCTTTTTGAAAATTCCCCCTGGACGGGGATTTGAGTACCAAAAAGCCGGACATGTCCGGGGAAATCCGGACATATGGTAACCCTTTATATACTAAAAATCATGGACTGAATGGAGACATTGGATTTATGGCTTATTCCAACAGTTTGTATCCCATTAACAATCTCAGCTGTTTTCCTCTTCCTTCCCTCCCTCCCTCCCTATGACTGGAGGGGTGTTAACAGGACACTTCACCTTGAATGGTCCCTTGGAATATGTTTTAACTACTTATGCTAAATAATCTGTTCCACCTTGTATTTAGCTGTGACACTGTGAGGGCAAGTATGCACTAAATGTTGGCATACAGCTGCCCAAGTAATTACATCGCTTGTATGTGTCTACACTTTGTTCCTTGTGTCTCTGGTGCATGTCCTGACCAGGTGTGCTTGTACCGATTGGATTGTCAGTGTGGGATGGTTTCTGAAAGCCAATAACCATTTATGTAAGCCAGGGATTCTCAACCTTTTTCTTTCTGAGGCCCCCTAACATGCTATAAAAACCTCCACTGCCCACCTGTGCCACAATAACTGGTTTTCTGCATATAAAAGCCAGGGCCAGCATTAGAGGGTAGCAAACAGGGCAATTGCTTGGGGCCCCATGCCAGAGGGGCCCACGCAAAGCTGCATTACTTCAGCCCTGGGTGATGGGGCTCAAGGCCCTGGGCTTCAGCCCCATGCGGTGGGGCTTTTGGCTTTCAATGTAATAATGTCATTCTGGGCCCCAGCTAGTCTAACGCTGACTGTGCTTGGAGGACCCCCTGGAACCTGCTTGTGCCCTCCCAGGGGGCCCTGAAACCCTGGTTAGGAACCACTGATGTAAGAAACACAGTGTTTACACTGGCACTATCGACCTAACTACATTTACATTGATTCTACACCTCTTGTGAAGGTGGCATTATTAAGTTGGCATAGCACAAGAACAAATGGGTGTACTCTGGCCACGAAAAAATTCAGGCTGGAACAAGAAGGTTTCTAACTATCAGAAGAGTGAAGTTCTGTAAAAGCCTGCCAATAGGAGCTTTGGGGGCAAACAGTTTTAAGAGACAACTGGACAAATTTATGAGTGGGATTGTATGATAGGATTGCTTGTGCTGATGGCGGATAGGTCTCGGCAGCCTTGGAGGTCCATTTCGGTTTATGTTGTATGCTCCTAAAATCTCATGCTTCATGGCTTCAGCTACTTGCTTGCAGGGGTCAGGAAGGGATTTCTTCCGTGCATCACCCCCCTAATGTATTCTGAGGGTTTTTGTGGTGTGTGGGTTTTTTTCTCCCTCCTTTCTCTGAAGCATCAGATAGCCACAGCTGGAGATGGGACACTGGACAGGGTGAGCAGGTGCTCTGAGGTGGCATCTCTCTCTCTCTCTCAAGTATGTGGCTAGCTGGGTCTTGCTCACATGCTCAGGGTTTAACTGATGGCCATATGTGGGGTCGAGAAGGAATTTTCCCTCAGGTCAGATTGGCAGTGACCAGGGCGGGGGGTGAAGAGGGGGTGTTCACCTTCATCTACAGCTTGGGGTGTGAGTCATTTGCTGGGAACATTTGGGTATATTTCACCACCTAAGTCACTTTGTGAATTCAGACCTTAATCTGGATCAGACTTGGAAACTGTTTTCCAGGAGGAACAATGTTAGCCTACCCTCTAGCTTTGTTATTAAGTATGGCCTGTGTGAAGGTTTGGTTTTGTATTGCTCCCTATAGGTGCTTACTAAGTTTGGGCTTCTGGAGTCTGGTGGTAGCACAGTTGAAGACTCCCCACTGAGAGTGCTCTGTTCCTGGCTCCCATGAAGATTCTAGCTGACCACAGTTACTGCAGTGGGGTGCAAAGAGAGGGTCTTTGAGAGAATACGGATCTTGCTCATTAATAGTTTTAATGACAAGAGACCTGGATCTTACATGGATTTAGAAGAGAAATTCTACAAACTAATAATTAATAATGTGAGATTTTCTGTTATGCGCAAATCCCCATCTCCAACCCATTCAGGACTGCACAACAAAATAAAACCCAAGTGCGGTATCAATAACACATTATGAAATGCCACTGTCTAATAATACAAACACCACAAGACAAAGAAAGGGATTCAAAACAAGGGAAGGTTAAGGATCATAGGGGAAAGGAATTAATATAATGCCATCAGTGGTTCTCCTAAAAAACACCTTTGTAAGGAAAAAAATCCTTTCAAGTGAGTATTGCCACTAAAAATGGCATCATGAGGCTCCATGCTGGTGTCTCAGCAATCCCCACTTTAGATCTGTTCTGTTTACTAGTAAAACGGTGTTTTCTCTAATGGCTGGTCCTGCAAACATAAGATAGGATCTGACAGTTGGGCTTGGTTCTTCTGGTTCATGCATCACAAACAATAAACATTTTGCATTCAGAACTCAGTTAAAAGTTCTTCTGTTGATGCATGAGTCAGAATAGTATCCCAGTCATTATCCCTTAGCTGTGTGAACTCTGCAGGGTAGACAGGAGTAAAATAGCAGTTAAAATCTTGTTTTATTCACTGAAGTTAGCAGATATGACTGAAATCACATAGGGTGAAATCCATCTCTTCATAGAGGGGTAGCACAAGGCCTATGCCTACTTAAGTTCCACTCATGCCCTCTGCACAGGGATACATTTCACCCATAGTGAGGAGCAGACCTGAGTAAGAAGTCATTTTAATACAGTCACTTCAAGGTAGAGCTGCCCTTTAAGGTGTTGGTAAACCTTAAGAAGACGGGGAGAAATGAAAGGGCAGAGTGAGGAACGATGGTGGAGTGTGGTTAGGGCACTAAAGCTTGATACTTGTGTGACGCAAGTTTAAGTCCTTGCTGTGCCACAGGCTTCCTGTGTGACAGTCATACACTTCACAGGGTTCTAAACTAACTGTCACCTGGGCCTTATTGTAGACAGTTCAGTAAAACTTCTGCTCAATGTGCACATGCGGTCAGAAAAATGTATGATGATAAGATACATAAGGAATGGCATGGAGGTTGGTACAGAGAATTTTATAATGCCTTTATATATCAGTGGTGTGTCCTGATCTGGATACTGTGTGCAGTATTAGTCACACCATCTCCAAAAGGATATTGCAGAACTAAAGGGTGTTCAGAGAAGAGCAACGAGAATGATCTAGGACTTGGGAAATCTCTCATATGAAGAGAGACGATTAGTATTGTTACTTTAGAAAGGAAACGGATATGAGGGGATGTGATAAAAGTATTTAAAATAATGAAGGGCTTAGAGAAGGTAGATCAGGAACTTCTGTTCTCCTTGTCTCATAACCCAAGAACAAGGAGACATTTGGTTAAATTAAAAGGTGAGAAATTTCAAACTGATAAAAGGAAATACTTTTTCACACAATGTGTGATTAAACTGTGGAACTCATTGCCACAGGAAGTAATTGAAGCCAAGAACTTAACAGGATTCCAAAAGGTACTGGACATTTATATGGATATCAAGAATATCCAGAGTTATAATTAATGGTAACAAATTTTGAAGGGATATTAAACCTTGTGCTTCAGGGTTTCAGTCAGTCTCTAACTATTAGGGACCAGGATGAGATATATGTGGGGGAGGGCAGATTAGCTCCCATCTGCCTACTACAGGATACTGACATCTCCCTCTGAAGCATCTGGTATTAGCCACTGTCAGAGGCAGAATGCTGGACTAGATGGACCTTACATTTTCCACTATGGCAATTCCTGTGTTCCTATATGTCCTTGGGCAAGTCACTTAGGGCCAGATTTTAAAAAAGATTTAGGTGTTGCTCGGCTGAGCGGAGTAATGCCTACAATCCAATTGGAATTTTCAGCCCTGTGTGAGGTGGCTTTGCCTAGGTTCCCTATAGAATGCATGAGGATAGTTAAATGCCTTAAGAAAGGTGTTCTCAGGAGCCAGATAGTGGTGTGTGGAGCCGCCTAACTTAGCCAAGAATGAAATGTTAAAGAGAGGGAAGATGGGGTTGGGGGGAGGCTTAGTTGCCTAAGCAGCTGACCTGGTGTGCCTGGCTGATCTACTCAGGATCCTCAGCTGTGAATGCTCTCCTAGAGTCCGGCACCTAAACCAGGTCAGCTGCTTAGGTAGCCCATGCCCTAGTAGCCACAGTCATCTCTCTCCCTCTCTGTCTCCAGCTCATGCTTGATACCTCTCTCACCCAGTTGTCTTCCATCCACCTCCCTCTGTGGGGTCTGATGAATTTAGGCAATCTCAGATTACACCCACAGGATTGGGCCCTTTTGGCAAAATAGGCGTTCCCTCACCTAGTTTAAAAATCCTGCTTTGGGCTTTTGGCTTGAGCTAGGGCTCTGAGCAGCTCATTCGCTTTGGGGCAGCAGCAGCCCTTAGGTCAGTGGTTCTCAACCTATTTACCATTGTGGGCTCTCTATGCATGGGCTGAGGGTCCCATAGGCTGGGGGAGGCTGTGCCTCCCCAAACAGCCAGGCATGGGGCCCTGCCCCCCTGCTCCCTGCATGCAGCGGCTCTAGTCCTGCTTCAGCACCCCAGTGCTCCGGCTGGGGCCGCATGCTGCCTGCGCTCCAGAGCTGGGGAGGCTGGGGCCACCCACCTCCCGGCGCGCCAGGGCTGAGAGGAATGCGGCTGCACGCTACCCAACCTCCCTCCCACGCTCCAGGGCTGGGGAGGCTGGAGCCACCCGCCCTCCCACACACCGGAGCTGGGGAGGCTGGGGCTGCATGCCGGACGCTCTCCCGGCACTCCGGGGCTGGGGGGCTAGCCTGGGGCCGGACCGGGCTGGTGGCCACAGTGTGGCAGGGGGCTCTGGGCTCCAGCGGGGGAGTGGGGGTGGAAGGGGCGGAGCCTTGGGCAGAAGGGGTGGGGCTGGTGACTAGCCTCCCCAAGCTGGCGGTTCACGTGTTGCCCATTTCTCTATGTGTTATGTGGGCCACATTCACACAATATATATACTACCTGCATGGCCCTGAGGAAGTCACATGAGCTGCAGCTGTGTGCTGATTGGGCCACAAGCAGGCTGTGGGTTGAGAACCACTGACTTAGGCTATTTTAAAACTGTTGACTGCTAGAACCTTAAGCACCTACGGAGTGAGGCAGTGCCTGAGTGACAGTTTTGAAAATGTCATAGTACCTACATGGTGGATTTAGTCGACTATCTGCCTCTTTAGAAGTTTAATTCCCTTTAAAAATCTGATCCTTAGGGGCTGATCCAAAGCCCATTAGAGCTGACGGAAAGACTCCATTGGGCTTTAGATCAGATCTATAGTTTATCTGTTCCGCAGTTCCCAATCTGTGAGATGCGGATAATAGCACTTTCCTACCTCACAGGGGTGTTATGAAGATAAATACCCTAATGATTAAAAAGAACAGGAGTACTTGTGGCACCTTAGAGACTAACAAATTTATTAGAGCATAAGCTTTCGTGGGCTACAACCCACTTCTTCGGATGCATAAGTGGGTTGTAGCCCACGAAAGCTTATGCTCTAATAAATTTGTTAGTCTCTAAGGTGCCACAAGTACTCCTGTTCTTTTTGAGGATACAGACTAACGCGGCTGCTACTCTGAAACCTTAATGATCTTGAGGCACACCGATACTATTGGGATGGGAGCCATGTAAGTATTTCAGATAGATAGTGAGCCTTAGATTGTAGGGCCCAGAAGTTTGCTGAGATACAGTTGTGTATGGTGTGTCATTACAGGCTCAAAGAGCAGACCTCAGATACAGCCCAGTCCTTTCAAAAGTTACTATATAAAAGAGGTGCCTTCTTACTCAGCAGATAGGTTCCCAGGATGTGCTCTGACTAATCTGCTGACTCGACTGATTAAAATAAGCTTTTACTGTTTTTATGCCCGTTCGCCCTGATGAGTCAAAATAGCTCAGCGAGCGGAAGCTGAATTCTATTCCTTCCTTTGCAACATCAACAGAATTGTGTGCTATGTTTCAATCAGTTATACCTGTGCAAACCCATTGAAGATCGTGCAGTAGTACAGGTGTCACTGAGGGCAGATTTTGGCCTGCAGAACCTTGTTATTGGCAATGATGCACAAGAAGGAAAGGTTGATTCTCGGATCTGAGGCTGAGGTGGTTGGTCTGGCAGTAGAAAAAACTTTTTTCTTTTTTTGCTTGAGCAGATCTGATTCAGGAGTGGCTATGAAACAATAAACACAGACTCACACAATGCCATGTTTCCAGTCGCTTTTCAAAGAAGAGCCACACCTCATAGACTCTAAAACCCAGCAGTACTCCTTTACAGTCAGTCTTCCACTTCGGAGGCGGCCAGTCTGAGAACGTAGGCTGGACGTAACATTTGATCACAATAGCTCAAACTACTGAACAGTCATGCCATTTCATCCTGAATGAGAGGCAAGCATATCAAAAAGTAAAGGATGTGAAATCCATTGAGGTTGCACGTACGCTACTTTAAAAAAAAAAGAGTCTGAGAAGATATGCTGAGCACCACTGAGCAAAAAAGGAACCAGGAAGGTAAGGAGTGAGCCAGTATGGCTAAATGGCAATGTCTGAGAGAGGCTATTTGAGTCAGAAATCCTTCAAAATTTGGAAACCTGACCCTAGTTAAGCCAATAACCAGGAATGTAAATTAAAGCAGGCAATATGTAAAAGGGAAATTGTGTGCATGTGTGTGTGTGTGCATCCGTGACCAACTTGTCATTCCATGATGTTTCAATGGGCGGTGCTTTTATCTCGGCAGTGCCCATCTCCTCTCTGGGAAGTATCAAAATGGTGTTTGAAGAACAAATAGCTAAAGGTGTAAAAATGACTCTCTAAGTATATCAGAAGCAGAAAGACTGTGAAAGAATCAGTGGGTCTTCTGGATCACCAGAGGTTAAAGGGAGCAATTAAGGAAGATAAGGACATTGCTGAGAAGCTAAATGCTTTATTGGCACAGAGGATGTTGAGAAGATACCGACTCCTCCTTGCTCTTTTTTGGTAACCAAGCTGAGATCTCAGAGGTCAAGGTGTCAGAAAAAGAGGTGCTGAAGCAAACTGATAATTTGTCAATCACAGTTAACTCACACGATTAACTCAAAAAAGTTAATTGTGATTAAAAAATGATTCGCAATTAATCACACTTATAACAATAGAATACCAATTAAAATTTATTAAATATTTTTGGATGTTTTTCTACATTTTCAATATTGATTTCAATTACAACACAGAATACAAAGTGCACAGTGCTCACTTTGTAGTAGTATTTTTATTACAAATATTTGCACTGTAAAAATTATAAACAAAAGAAATAGTATTTTTCAATTCACCTCTTACAAGTTCTGAAGTCCAATCTCTTCATCGTGAAAGTGTAACTTACAAATGCAGATTTTTTTGGTTACATAACTGCACTCAAAAATAAAACAGTGTAAAACTTTAGAGCCTACAAGTCCACTCAGTCTACTTCTTGTTCTGCCAATCGCTAATACAAACAAGTTTGTTTACATTGATGGGAGATACTGATGCCTGCTTCTTATTTACAATGGCACCTGAAAGTGAGAACAGGCGGTCGCATAGCACTTTTGTAGCCAGCGTTGCAAGGTATTTACGTGCCAGATATGCTAAACATTTGTATGCCCCTTCCATGCTTCGGACACCATTCCAGAGGACATGCTTCCATGCTGATGATCTCGTTAAAAAAATAATGCATCAATTAAATTTGTGACTGTACTCCTTGCGGAGAGAATTGTATGTCTCCTGCTCTGTTTTACTTGCATTCTGCCATATATTTCATGTTAGAGCAGTCTCGGATGATAACCCAGCACCTGTTTGTTTTAAGAACACTTTCACAGCAGATTTGACAAAACGCAAAGAAGGTACCGATGTGAGATTTCTAAAAAGAGCTACAGCACTCGACCCAAGATTTAAGAATCTGAAGTGCTGTCCAAAATCTAAGAGGGACGAGGTGTGGAGCATGCTTTTAGATGTCTTAAAAGAGCAACATTCTGATGTGGAAACTACAGAACCCGAACCACAATAAAGAAAATGAACCTTCTGCTGGTGGCATCTAACTCAGATAATGAAAATGAACATGCGTCAGTCCGCACTGCTTTGGATCGTTATCATCAGCATGGAAGCATGTCCTTTGGAATGGTGGTTGAAGCATGAAGAGACATATGAATCTTCAGTGCATCTGGCACGTAAATATCTTGCAATGCCGGCTACAACAGTGCCATGTGAATGCCTGTTCTCACTTTCAGGTGCAAATTGTAACCAACCTTGTTTGTCTGAGTGATTGGCTGAACAGGAAGTAGGACTGAGTGAACTTGTAGGCTCTAAAGTTTTACATTGTTTTATTTTTGAATGCAGGTTTTTTTGTACATAATTCTACATTTGTAAGTTCAACTTTCATGATAAAGAGATTGCATTACAGTACTTGTATGAGGAGAATTGAAAAATATTTTTTGTTTTGTTTTTTACAGTGCAAATATTTGTAATCAAAAATAAATATAAACTGAGCACTGTACACTTTGTATTCTGTGTTGTAATTGAAAATAATATATTTGAAAATGTAGTAAACATCCAAAAATGTTTAAAATAAATGGTATTGTTGTTTAACAGTGTGATTAATTGCAATTAATTTTTTTATCGCACGATTAATTGCGATTAATTTTTTAAATAGCTTGACAGCCCTAATCATTTGAAAATCAATAAGTCACAAAGCCAAGATGGGTTACATCCAAGAGTTCTGAAGGAGCCCAAGTATGAAGTAGTTGAGCAACTGCTAGCAAAAATATGCCATCTCTCATAAACTAACCATTGTTCCAGAGGATTGGAGGGTAGCAAATGTTGTTCCTGTATTTGAAAAAGGGTCTAGCAGTGATCTGGCAAATGATCGATCAATAAGGCTTATACCTGTACCTAGAAAATTGGTTGAAAAGATAATTTAAAACAATAAAACACCTGGAAGATGATGATGTGATAGGGTCTAACCTGTACAGATGCTGCAAAAGAAAATTGTGTTTCTTTAAATCTCTTACATTTCTTTGAATGTGTCAGTAAAGTAGTAGTCAGTGGATAAAGGAGAACCAGTTCACAATTTATTTAGACTTTCAAAAAACATTTAACAAGGTCTTGCACAAGAGGCTAACAAAGAAACTAAGTTGTCATGGGGTGAGAGGGAAAGTATTGACATGAATCAAAAACTGGCTATGAGACAGAAAGCAGAGAAGGAATAAAAGGTCAGTTTTCATTATGGCAAAAGATTAAGGTGTGGGTATCAAGGTTCTGTATTATGTCTCATGTTGTTTAATGTATTTATTAATTACATGGAAAGGTGGGGGGGTTGAGTAGTGAGGTAGCAAAATTTGCAGATGACCCAAATTTATGTAGGTCAGTCAGGAGCAGAAAAGGCTGTGAGGAACTTCAGAGAGACCTAACATGCTAGATGAAAGGGAAACATGATGACTGAGGGCAGGATGGCAGCCGTGGTATGAGCTGGGGTGACTAATGTGTTCTCTGAACATGGACTCCCAGTGTGACACTGTGGCCAAAACAGCTAATGCGGTCCTGGGATGCATAAACAGGAGACTCTCGAGTAGGAGTAGAGAGGTTATTTTACCTCTGTATTTGGCACTGGTGTGATTACTGCTGGAATATTGTGTCCAGTTCCAGCAGTGTCAACAACTCAAGAAGGACATTGACAAATTGGAGAGGATTCAGAGAAAAGCCATTAAAATGATTAAAGGATTAGAAAACATGCCTTATAGTGTTAGCCTCAAGGAGCTCAATCTATTTAGCTTAATAAAGAGAAGTTTAAAGGGTGATTTGATTACAGTCTATAAATATCTATCTGGGAAACAAGTATTTAACAATGGGTTCTCGAAACTAACAGACAAAGGCGTAACATGACCCAATGGCTGGAAGTTGAAGCTAGATAGCTTTGCCAACTTTCTAATTACACAAAACTGAACACCCTTGCCCCCTTGCTTCTCGAAGGTCCCATCCCTGCTCACTCCATTCCCCCCCCTACCTCTGGCACTCACTCTCCCCCACCCTCATTCACTCGCTCATTTTCATCGGACTGGGGAAGGGTGTTGGTGTGCGGGAGGGGGTGCCAGCATTGGAAGGGAGTTTGGGTGCAGGAGGGGGCTCAGGGCTGGGGCAGGGTTTGGGGTGCAGGAGGGCTGCATACTCTAGGTGGCTCTTACCTCGGGGGCCTCCCTGGAAATGGCGACATCCCTAGGCTTCTAGGTGAGGCGCGGCCAGGGGGCTTTGCACACTGCCTCCTCTCGCAGGTGCTGCCCCTGCAGCTCCCATTGGTCACGGTTCCTGGCCAATGGGAGTTGCGGAGCTGGCACTCAGGGTGGGGGCAGTACGTGGAGCCCCCCTGGCTGCGCCTCCACGAGGAGGTGGAACGGAGGGACATGTCATTACCTCTGGGGAGCCACGTGGAGCCGGGTAGGGAGCCTGCCAGCCCTGCCAACTGGACTTTTAATGGCCCGGTCAGCAGTTCTGACCGGAGCTGCCAGGGTCCCTTTTCAACCAGGCGTTCCGGTTGAAATTGGATACCTGGCAACCCTAACGGTAGACAAATTCAGACTGGAAATAAGGCATAAAGTTTTAAGAGTGAGCGTGATTAACCACTGGAACAATTTACTGAGGATTGTGTTGGATTTCTCTGTTACTGACCATTTTAAAATCAAACTTGGATTTTTTTCTAAAAGATCCGCTCTAGAAAATTATTCTTGGGAAGTGCTATGGCCTGTGTTATACAGGAGGTCAAACGAGATGATCACAGTAGTCTCTTCTGGCCTTGGAATCTATGAATCTATGACTCTAACATTCCTAACAAATTTGACCCAAAATAAGAATAATGTGGCAACTTTATTCTTGGTGCAAATAAAGATGAGTGTCTGAGAAAGAACCTTATACACAGAATAAGGTTCCTGGAATGAAGGGAAAGAATGGAGGTTTTCTAAAGGAATGGATATAAGGAGAAAAATCTTTGTATTTATTCTAGCTATTCCTCAACTAACCACCAGATGGCAATAAATATCTATGTGAACATATTCACTGGCAAGGCATATATTACTTCTGTATTTCAACCACTTTGCTGGCTAAAAGAGTGATGCTAACCAGATGGGCACCCAGACACAGGAAATCAGAAATAGCAAGGGGTTGTTTCAGGGCAGTACTGAAGTGTATCATCACTGCTTTGGGAGGCCCCCCCGGACTGAAGTAGCAGGGGGGCTGCAGGCCAGGATTGAGGTGCATCTGCAAAGCTGTGTAGCGGGTCCCAAGACTGGATATCAGAGGCAGCTGCAGGGCAGGTGGTGATCCCAATGGCCTCCCTAGATTTTTATCATTGGATTTAAACTAATTTGCTCCTGTATTGTCAATTGTCATTTTGACCTCCAACCAGTCAGATGACTTCAGCTGTTGCCATAGCAACCAGCTCGCCCTTCCCTCTCACCATTCACATCAAGCCCCTGGGAAGCAATCAGCTGTCAGTCAAGCTTTATGTGGGCCATCTATCTCCTCCTGGTGTCATTCCAGCCTCTGCTGCAACAGTCCCTGTTTTAGGTG
This sequence comes from Malaclemys terrapin pileata, assembly GCF_027887155.1. Lineage (NCBI taxonomy): Eukaryota > Metazoa > Chordata > Testudines > Emydidae > Malaclemys > Malaclemys terrapin. Next base: position 135,081,906 of record NC_071505.1, read on the forward strand.
CTTAACTCACTTTTGAAAATCCCACAAGGCACCAATCTGCCTCTTTAGATACTTCAATCACTTTGTAAATCTGGCCCTTAGGGATTTTCTACACAGGAAAGTCAGACCGATATAAGCAAAGATGTCAATTTAAACACCTTTATAGCTATACCAAAAAACTCTGTGTGTGGATGCTCTTTTTCCAGAATAAAAGTGCCTTTTTTTCCAATTTAGCAGCTGTCGCTTTGGAAGGCACTCTGATACTGGAACAAGAGTGCCACATGGGGGTTATACTAGTGTAACTATTGTGGTTTAACTATACCAGTATAATTATACTAGTACAACTGGAAATACCTCCCATGTAGACAAGCCCTTAGGCTCTGTGTTCCTCAGTTCCTGAGCTGTAAAATGGGATAATAGTACTTCCTTACCACACGGTGGTATTATGGGGAGAAATACATTAAAGATTGTGAGGTGCTCAAATGCTACAGTAAGGGGGGGGGGGGCATACACATACCTCCAGCATTAGATAAAGTTTAGCTCAGTAGAAGGAAGAGAAGCAACAGCATAAGGGAAAGGAAAGAAAATGGAGGGAGTAAATGAATAAAAGAGCCAAACTTGAAATTGGTGAAAGAGAAAATGGAGAGAGATTAAATCTGTAGTAACATGACAAGGAAGCTGGAGTGAATCAGAGAGAGAGAGAACAACTTAAAATGGGGTGACAGATTGTAGGGGAAAATGCAGAAGAAAAACTAATGTAGAAAAAGGAAAAGAGACCAGAAAAACCCAGAGCCAGACCTTTCTCAGTGATTTTCTGGAACATAGTTCGCTGATTATGTTAATAGAGGCTCCCATGTGAAAAGAATGTTTTACTCACATTGATTTGGACCTCACAATATGAGTTCGTTTTTCATGTCCCAGCAGAGGTTGGTTGATTGGAGAGAATCCTCCTTCTCACCCGCAGAGATTTGACTTTGGATGACTTAACATTAAAGAAAGACATAGAAAAGCCTCACAAGGTGAAGAGAAGGGCTGTTTCTTTAGTGGTGTTTTTTTGTTTTTGTTTTTAATTTAGTTGGTCTAGAAAGCCTCTGAAAACTCAGAGTCCCAAACAGCGGCACAACTAACAAGAAGCATCACTGCTCCTCTGGTTTAAAGTATCCTTACAGATCCTGAGCACAAGCAGCAACAAGCCACAAAACTCTTTTCAGTCCGGGGAGAATGGATTCAGTAGTCTGCATGGCAGGAAAAGGGTTTTTGCTAAGGGGAGATCAGTCAGATGGCTGAATTCCAGTGGGCAAGTTAATAGCTTCTCCTGAAGAACCTTCAATCTATACAGTCCATCTTGTGCACCAAATGGGGCTCAAAGGGAATGGAAAAAATAGTTTGTGTCCATGTAACTAAAGCTTGTATCATAATGCAGAAGCACAAGGGAGCAGAGTTAAAGTTGTCCTGATCCCTGCCCGCAAGAGCTGCTTCCTTCCCACCCCCTACCCCCAGATATCCCCCTCACTGGGTGCAGGCTGGTCCCTGCCCCCCATAGCTGCCTCCTCTGCCCCCTCCCTTCCCCGGATCCCCCTCACTGGATGCAGGCTGATCCCTTCTCCCCAGAGCTGCCTCCTCCCCACCCCACTGTGCATTACGCCACTGTGTAGAGAAGACCTGAGTGCATAGCAGGCTCATGTGAGATAGATTTACACCCTGGCTTTAGATGCAAGAAGTGTTGCTATAGACAAGGCCTTAGTCTAGTGCCTTATGTACCAGACCATACAGTCATTAATGAACATGAGTCATGCCCATCTGATGCTTATTGGCAAGGTCTGTGTGAAATGAGTTGGTGAGTCTCAGTCTGGTCTCCAGAGGGATAGATACACCCACATCGTAAAATAACGGTTGGGTTTCATCATCACGCTCCTTCCAGTTAGCACTACTGAGTCACTTGTCTCAGCTACAAAGACTAAGAGGCAAAGGACTGAATGAGCTATGGAGACTGAGCTCCCCTCTTAACTGCTCCAGGGCAGGATTGAAGCTAGGGTTGCCAGGCATCCAATTTTTTGACTGGAACGCCAGGTCGAAAAGGGACCCTGGAGTCTCTGGTGGGCACTGCCGATTGGGCCGTTAAAAGTCCAGTTGGTGGCACAGCAGGGGCCCAGGGCTAAGCCCTGCCCTAGCTCTGTGTGGCTCCCGGAAGCAGTCACCAGGGCCTTGCGGCCCATAGGCGCCAGAGCGGCCAGAGAGGCTCTGTGCGCTGCCCCCGCCCCAAGTGCTAGCTCCACAACTCCCATTGGTCGGGAACCTGGGATCAATTGGAGCTGCAGGGGTGACACCTGCAGGCACGAGGCTGTGTATGCAGCCGCCCTGGCTGCCTATGTGGCTAGGGGCTGCAGGGACCTGGAGGCTGCTTCCTGGAAGCTGTGGTAAGCGCCGCCAGGACCCTGAACCTTCTGCCCCAGCCTGGAGTCCTCTCCTGCACCCAAACTCCCTCCCGGAGCCCGCACCCCCAACCCCTCAACTCCCTGCCCCAGCCCGGAGCCCCCTCCTGCACCCCAAACCCCTCATCCCTAGCCCCACCCCAGAGCCCGCACCCCCAGCCGGAGCCCTCACCCCCCTCCTACACCCCAACCACCTGCCCCAGCCTAGTGAATGTGAGTGAGGAGAGTGAGTGATGGAGGGAGGAGGGATGGAGCGAGCAGGGGGCAGGGCCTTGGAGAAGGGGCAGGGGAGGGGGCGGAACAGGGGTGTTCGGTTTTGTGCGATTAGAGAAAGTTGGAACCCTAACTGAAGCATGCTGGTGGGGGTAAGGGAGAGATTGCTTTGCTGCTGCCCATTCTGTACCAATCTGGTAGTTAAGAGAGGATTCAGTGTCTGGGGGCTGCTTATCTGTCACCTGTTGGCAGGAACAAATTCACTTTAAAGAAGAAAAAGGGAGAGAAAGAGATGAAGGAGGGAGACAGGAGGAAGGATAGAGAAACAGACGGGAGAGAATAGGGGAACTCAAGAAAGAGAACAGTGGCGGGGACAGAGAGAGATGAAGGAGGGACACTAGGAGACAGAGAAGGAGGAAGATAAGAGAGAGGGGGAGTTGGGGCAGGCTGAAAAGTACAGAGACAAAGTGGGTGAGAATGTCTTTTACTAGATCAGTGGTTTTCAAACTGCGGGTCACGACCCAGTACTGGGTAGCAGAATGGAAGGGACTGGGTCGCGGCGGCTCTGGCCAGCACCACCGACCAGGCCGTTAAAAGTTCCGTCAGCGGTGCTGCCCACCTAAGGCAGGCTAATTCCTACCTGTTCTGATACTGTGCTGCGCCCCGGAAGTGGCCAGCTCCTAGGTGGGGGGACCACGGGGCTCCGCACACTGCCCCCACGCTGAGCACCAGCTCTGCACTCCCATTGGCTGGTTCCCAGCCAATGGGAGCTGGGGGAGGGGGGTTGGTTCCTGTAGATGAGAGCTATGTGGAGCAACTAGCATACCTCCGCTGAGGAGCCGGACCTGCTGTTGGCCGCTTCTGGGGTGCAGTGGGGTCCGCAGTGCCAGGACAGGCAGGAAGCCTGCCTCTGCACCCCTGCTGCACCACTGACCAGGAGCTGCCCGAGGTAAGCCCGTGGCCCAATCCCCTGCCCAAGCCCTGAACCCCCCCCCAAACCTGGAGCTCCTTCCTGCACCCGAACCCACTGCCCCAGCCCAGAGCCCCCTCCCACATCCCAAACCTCTCATCCCCAGCTCCGTTGGGTCACGGGTATTAACAATTTTCTTCAACTGGTCACCAGAAAAAAAGTTTGAAAACCACTGACTGTGCTAGACCAACTTCTGCTGATGGAAAATACAAGTTTTCGGCCACACAGAACTCTTCTTCAACAACTGGGAAAAGTACAGAGGTAGTCACATGAATGACATGATGCGGCTGGGAGAGTGAGCAAGAGGGATGCAGCGATTGGAATTTACTCTCATCCAGACATGCCTGGAATGTTCCCCTCCCATTCCCCACTACACTTGCAGGCCTGGCTCACCAACTTCCTTTTCCCCTTAGGTTTTTACTCTGTGTTTTCTAATGCTGTGAAGAAGTTCATCTGAACACACCAGAGCTGCTTCCACATACCTCTCAGGGGGCCCCTGATTTCTAGCCAGAGGAGAAGAAGATTAAAATTGTGACTGTACAAAATCTCCAGATGAAGGTGTATCTGTGTGGGGAACCCAGCACTGGAATAGCAGGGGGGCTGCAGGTCAGGACTGAGGGGTATTGGCAGAGCTGTGGGGGGAGCCCAGCACTGGAATAGCAGGGGGCTGCAGGGCAGGACTGAGGGACATTGGTAGAGCTGTGGGGGGAACCCAGGACTGGGATAGCAGGGGGGTTGCAGGGCAGGATTGAGGGGCTCTGGCAGAGCTGTGTGGGGAGCCCAGGACTGGAATAAGGGGTGCTGCTGCAGAGCAGGATTGAGGGGCATTTGGCAGAGCTGGGTGGGTCAAGAAGAGATCATCAGATTTTCTTTAGCTTATCAAAAAAAAAGTGTACATTTGATTATTCCTTCTTTATATGTAGTACATTGCATTTATCTTTACTGAATTTTATCTTGTTGATTTAAAACCAATTCTTCAATTTATAAAGATAATTTTGAATTCTAATCCTGTTCTGCAAAGTACTTGTATCGCTTCCCAGCTTGATGTCACTTGCAAAATTTATAAGCATATTCTCCACACCATCACCTGAGTACCAGACCCCAGACAGATACCTACAGAACCCCAGTTGATATGTCCTCCAAGTTTGATAGTGAACCATTGATAACTACTCTTGGAGAATGTTTTTTCAACCACTTGTGCATCCACCTTATAGTAATTTCATCTAGAACGTATTTCCCTAGTTTGCTTATGAAAATGGCATATGGGATTGTGTCAAAACCTTACTAAATTCCAGATATATCATGTCTGCAGCTTCCCCAGTATCCACTAGGCCAGTTGTCCTGTCAAAGAAGGAAATTATGTTGGTTTGGCATGCTTTGTTCCTGACAAATCACATCTTATTATCCTCTAGGTTTGAACAAATTTATTGTTTAATCATTTGTTTCAATATCTTTCCAGGTATCAAAGTTAGGCTGACTGGTCTCTAATTCCCTGGGTTTTCCTTCCCATCCCCCCCCCCCCCACCCATTTAGAAGATAAGTACTATACTTGCCCTCTGGGACCTCACCTGTCCTCCATGAGTTCTCAAAGACAGTTGCTAATAGTTCAGAGATTGCTTTTGCTAGTTCCTTAAACACTGTACTCTATGATGAATGTTTCAGAGTAGCAGCCGTGTTAGTCTGTATCAGCAAAAAAAAACAGGAGTACTTGTGGCACCTTAGAGACTAACAAATTTATTAGAGCATAAGCTTTCGTGGACTACAGCCCACTTCTTCGGATGCATATGATGATGAATTTCATCGGACCTTGCCAATTTAAATACATCTATCTTATTTAAGTATTCTTTAACATGTTCTTCCCTATTTTGGCCTGAGATCCTTCCCCTCTGTTAATATTCATTGTGTTAAACATCTAGTCACAATTAACCTTTTTAGTGAAGACTGAAACAAAAAAGGCATTAAGCACTTCAGCCTTCTCTGTTATATGTTAATTGCTCTCCTTCCCCATTAAGTAATGGATCTACCCTTTCCTTCAGCTTTCTCTGTACGCACACTCTGTCTTCATTGTTATTTACCACTCTACCAATTTTTGTGTAATCTGCAAATTTTATCAGCAGCTATTTTATATTTACTTCCAGATCATTGATGAAAATGTTGAATAGTGTTGGCCCTAGTACTGGAACCTCACTAGAAACACCCCCCTTCGAGGATGATTCTCCATTGGCAACTACTTTTTGAGACAATGTTGGGAGTTCTGACTGTACCAGTTCTGAACGGTGGATGATTTTATGAAATTGTTTTATGAAGTTACTGTGTCATGGAATGTCTATATGGATGTGGATCTCATGAGTTAGGAGGGTTGTGTCATATCTCTGCCAGACCAGTGACAATGGTGAGTGATCAGCACTCAACGATGGTCTATTCAAAATAAAACACCTTAGGACAATGATTTGGCTCTAGCTGGGAGAAAACACTTCCTCCTCTTGTCTGAGGGTTTGAGAGTAATGGGAAGTGACCAGAAGGGGAACAAAAGAAGCAAGGGATCCCAGCAGGAGTCTATAAAGGGACTCACAGGGAGAGACATGTTTTGCACCAGATTAAGATGAGGGAGGCTGCTGCAGGGGTGGCGTAGACAAGGGGATGGAAGACTCTGCCTGCCTGATGGAACACCCCAAGAACTCCCAAGGGACAGGTGAGCTAATGAGGGACATTGTGTTTAAGATGTTTTATTGTTCAGTATGATCTGTACTCTCTTGTGCCTTACATGATTAAATAGAAAAGAGCATAGAGACGTTAGACAGGGCAATGGGTGTGTGAGTATTGATTGCTTTACAACATCTGTGTGTCCCTGAGAGAGTTAAATTGCAAACCAGAAGCTTCACACCTTTGGGTGGAGGTCTGGGAGAGAGTGTGATTAAGTATAGAGGAGTCTAAAGGGTCAGCATTGTGCCCAGAAGGCGAGGTGGTTGGACAGTGGGTTCCAACACTTGGAGGAAGGTGCCAGATAGAAGATAGCGCAATAGGCATGTCTAGGGACTGTGAGATTAGGACGCTGGCTTGGCTCTGTTCAGATTCCAGGGACTTGAAAGACCTTGGGGAACCAGAGCACAGAGGCTTGAATTCCCTCACAGCAATCCTAGTGGGTGGCCCCCAAAGGGCACTCACTAAGATCTGTGACAACCCCTATCTCCTTTTCCAAGTCACTGCTTTTTGGGATCCAGTCTCCCATTCTGTAGGTATGGCCTATATTCCTTGTTCCTGGATGTATAACTTTGCATTTTGGTATATTAAACCACATTTTGTCTGAGTGGGCCCAGTTTACCAAGCCAACCAGATCAGTCTATATGACTGCTTTGTCCTCACCATTATTTACGGCTTTGCCACTCTTTCTGTCATTGCAAATTTTATCAGCAGCTATTTTATATTTACTTCCAGATCACTGATGAAAATATTTAATAGTGTAGGGTCTAATACTGACCCCACTAGAAATATCCTCACTTGATGACGATTCTCCATTGACAACTACTTTTTGAGATCTGCCACCTAGCCAGTTATTTAATCCATTCAATGTGTCTTCTAATCATGTATAATGCCAATTTTTTAGTCAGAATGTTTTGCAGTACTAAGTCAAATGTCTAACAACAGTCTAAGTTTATTACATCTGCAACGTTATCTTTATCAACCAAACTTGTAATCTCCCCAAAGAATGAAAGCAGATTTGTTTGACAAGACCTATTTTCCATAAAACCATGTTGATTGGCATTAATTATATTCCCATCCTTTAATTCTTTATTAGTTGAATCCTATACCAGTTTTTCTATTATTTTGCCCAGGACTGAGGTCAGGTTAACCAGCCTATAATTACCTGGATAAACCCACTAGTCCTTTTTGAATATTGGCACATTAGCATTCTTCTGGATGTCCCACAAATTCTAGGATTATTAAAAAGTAACTTTGGTGGGCCAAAGATCTCCTTATCTAGCTCTTTGCAAATAATCCAGGCCTGCTGGTTTAAAAATGTTTATCCCTAGATGTTGCTTAACATCCTCTTTAGTTACTAATGGACTGGATGTTCTTCATCATCCTCATATGATATGAGGATGTCATTCTCTTCTTTATAAATACAGAACAGAAATATTTATTGAAATATTTATTAAAGCCTCCTCTGTAGCATTATTAACAATTTTGCCATCTCTGTCTAGTAATGAGCCTATACCAGAGAGTCTCAAACTGTGGTCCGTGGACCACCAGTGGCCCGTGAGTTCCATTCAGGTGGTCTGCAGATAGTTCCGTCTAAGGTGTGTGCCTGGGCAGCCGCAGAGTAGAGAATGAAGGGCCACCCACTAATTAGGTGCCTGGACCCTGGAGAAGACGCAGATATAAGGTGAGGTGGTGGCCTTGGGGGGAATAGGAGGTAGGTGGGAGGGGGCAGTGGCGTGAGAAGAGGGGGTGGGGAGAATTTGGGACATGCAGGGCTGCATTGGCCAGAGAAAGAGGTGACTTTCCCCAGCTCCAGGGCTGCGGCTGCCGGGGAGAGATGGCCTCCTTCCCAGCCTCAGCTCTGCGGCTGCTGTGGCGGGGAAGAGAACCCCCTTCTTCCCAGCCCCAGCTCGGGGGCTGCCACGGCAGGGGAGAGAGGGCACATCCATCACATTAGAATGGTAAGACTACTGATATTAAAATATGAGTTGTGTGCTTTAATTTGTAGAACAAAAAATGTTTATTATTATTAAGGTTTTTTTATATAGCGCTTTTATCCAAAGCGCTTTACAATAGTTATCTAATGGTACAAACAACATTTGGAAAGATCATTAAGTGGTGCGCTGAGACCCTCAGTAATTTTCAAGTGGTCCGCGGAAAAAAAAGTTTGAGAACCACTGGTCTATACGATTGTTAGGATTTCTTTTCTTTATTAATATACTTTAAAAACTCCTTATTGTCCTTAGGTCTGCAAGCCATGGATTTTCCCCTCGTGTCTTTAGCTTCCCTTATCAATTTTTGACACTTCCTAACTTCTCATTTATTTTGATTGCTATCAGTTTCATCTTTTTCCATTTATTTATTACATTTTATTTCTAATTACTGCCTTCATTTCACCACTGAACCCGGATGATCTTTTATTAAAATTTGTTCTGTTGGTTGACTGTGGAATCAGGGCTTTCTGGCCATATAATAAACTCTCCTTAAAGAAGTCCTAGTTTTCATTCAAATTTTTATGTCTAAATTTTTACTTCCAATCGGTGTTGTTCTTAATTTCCTCAGTTTTGGGAAATTAGCCCTTGTGGAGCACGAAGCATAGGTGTGGACTTTTATTTTTCCCCGGGGGTGCTCCACCCCTGCTCTGCCCTGAGACCACACCCCCTCCCTCGAGGCCCTGCCCTCACTCCACCTCTTCCCATCCCCGCTCCACCCCCTCCCTGAGGCCCCTACCTGCCCACTGCTCTCCACCCTCTCCCAAGCCCCTCCCCGAGCCACCAAACAGCTGTTTGGCAGTGCCACTGATGCCGAACAGCTGTGGCTGGTGGGTGCTGAGCACCCTTTTTTTTTCTGAGTCAGCGCCTATGGCACCAAGTACATATATAACTGATTGGCACTGTTCTCTGTTTGCCCATGTTGAGGGTGATCAGGTCATCATCAGTGGTCCCTTGACAACTTCCAAAATCCAGTCCAGTGATTGATTCATCTTTATTTGTCATAATGAAGTCCAAAATAATTACCGTGCGTTGAGTACAAGGCCTTGTGTATTAGAAAATTATCATGTATAATTTTTTAAAACTCTGACATTTTTACTACTGACTGTCTGAGCTATCCAGTATATGTCTCCCAAACTGTTGTCCCCTATAACAACACATTTTTTTCTTTACACACATTACATGCAGATGCCAACTCATCCTTTGTTCTGGTTTGATTGGATGGCTTCTGATATACCCACCAGTACCCACACCTTGGCTTTCTTAGTTATCACATTGATTCCTGTGCATTCAAGATCCTGTGCTTCTGAGTTATTAATAATTGTAAAGCAGGCAAAGGTGTCTTTAATGTAGAGTGCCACCTCCCACATCTTTTACCCACTCTCTCTTTCCTAAACAGGTTATTACCGGTGATTTTAACATTCCAATTATGCAAGTCATCCCATCAGATTTCAGTAATGCCAATTATATCAAACTTCTTCTCATCAATGAGAATTTCCAATTCCTCTTACTAGTTATCCACACTCCTAGCATTGAAAAATCTCTTCTCTTCACATTCTTTGGCACTTTGGTTCAGTTAGTTCATGACATACTCAGTTTGTGTTTGTACTGCATTTGTCTTCTTAGCACCCTCCTCCTGCATTGTTTGTTTAATGCCTTACTGGCTGCTCCAGCTAGTCTCCAATCAAGAAGATTAGCCCCCCATCTATGTGATGCAGGCTTCCCCATTTATACAGTGCCCTCTCTCTCTGGAACCATGGATCAATGTTTCACAGATCCAAAATTGACAGTCTCACCACAGTCACACAGCCAGTAGTTCACCCCAGCATATTCTGCCTTCTACCTAATCATGATTATTGGTCCAGCAGGATATCTAAGCATATCACTAGAACTTTCCTCTTCTTCAACTCCCTTCCAAGATTCCTGAAGTCTTCTATAATTGGTGTAGTTTCATGTGATGTCAAGTCATTAGTTCCAGTATATATCATCACAGTTGAAGAACTGCCAGACAACTTTGTAAACCTATCCAATCTTACGGTGACTGTGACACCTTGGCACCCCAATATTCACCACTGTCATGTAATTAGGACATGTTTTATACAAAGTATGTCTTGTGAAGTATCATTCTAAAAGTCTTGATTCGCTAGACCAGAGGTTCTCAAACTGGGGGTCGTGACCCCTCAGGGGGTCACAAGGTTATTCTGTGCGGGGTTGTGAGCTGTCACCTCTACCCCCAAATCCTGCTTCGCCTCCAGCATTTATAATAGTGTTAAATATAAAAAAATGTGTTTTTACTTTATAAGGGAGGGGGTTGCACTCAGAGGCCCGCTGTGTGATAGGAGTCACCAGTACAAAAGTTTGAGAACCACTGCGCTAGACAGTAATATCTCGTTGGATTGTATGTGCTATCGTATGTGAAGTTATGAAGTTTGGCTATGTATGTATTACTGAAACATGTTGTGAGGTTGAAAACACCCACAAGCAGCCTTTCAGGTACAACAGTAAAAAGACCAAACAATGTTAATGGCTTATTGAGGAAATGCACACAAGCACATGGATTACCCCAGGAACTGTGTACAATAGAAAACTCTCAGAGAAAGCACTACACAATGGGAACTGTTTGACCCAGGTTACAGCAAAAGAGCTTTCCAGCAAGTGGGAAGAAGATATAAAAGGGGGACAACAACATCATGATGGGACCTCACTCTCCCTACAACAACACACCTGGAAACACCTGAGGGGCAAGGACTGAACTGTAGGAAGTGATGGTTCCAGGCTAGAAGGATTTTTAGCCTGTGTATTAAAACCTGGGAAAGCCAAGGCAACTTGTGCCTTAAGAATTTGCCAGCCTGTTTATCATTCAGAATGAGAATTTGCTAATTCATATCCTACTTATCTAGTGTGTTAAGCTCAGTTTGCAGTTTTGTTTATTTACTAATAAATAATTTGATCTGGTTTCTATCACTTATAATCACTTAAAATCTATCTTTTGTAGTTAATAAACTTGATTTTGTTTTGTTTATAACCAGTATGTGGAAATTATAACTTGGGGCAGAAAGCTGTTACATATCTTTCTGCACCTTGAGGGAGGGGGCGAATTTTATGAGCTTACACTGTACAGTTCTCTGTGCAGCGCAAGATGGTATAATTTTGGGTTTACCCTCGGGGTGGGGGGGTCACTTGAGTACTGGGCAATTCCTTAGCTGAGCCTTCCTATGCAGAGCTGATCTCAGCATCTGTGTGTAAAGCTGCAGTGGGGTGTGTCCCTAGTTGTATGTGTGCTGGTAAAGTGCAGTCTGAAGCCTGAGGGAGGGCTGGGATGGTTGCCTCAGCAGTAAAGTGTATAGATAGCCCAGGCTGGTGGGTGAGGTGGGCTCAGTGGTAACCCAGTTCCAAATGGCACCCTGGGGGGAACCCGTCCCAGTGACAGCTTGTATTTTTGCTAGAGGGAGACAATATGCTGTCCTGTTGCCCTTGTGTCTTTTGCTAAATTCTCTGTCTTCTCTTCTTAATATGCAGTTGCTGATTAGGATTGCTTGCTTTCTTAGGATGGCTGGAGATCTCTCTTCATAGCTGCTTGTTTCATACAGCAAGGATGCCCATCAGATATGTCCCCTGTAGCTTTCTGTTCTAGTCCTCCAGAGACAGGGTCTTCCAGGGTTGACTTACTGAGCCTCTGATAATGTTTTGATGCTTCTACCTGGGCGTGGAGCCACCAGCCACGGCATGCAGGCAGCCTACCTGCCTAAGCCCTGCTGCGCCGCTGGCCGGGACTCAGGGACAGGTTGTCAGATATTTGTCCTGCATTTTGGGGGCCCCCCTGTCGTTGGGGGCCCCATGCCATCGCACAGTTTCTTTCATGGTAAATCTGCTTCTCATGTTGTGCAGAAATAAAGCTTCAAGTTGAGGAGTAACATGTCTCAGCTACGTAAGAACAGTCTAGTGGTTTCATGGATGTGTCACATGAAGCCACTCTAAACCCAGTTTCTTTTTCAAGGAGATTTTGGAAAAGGTAGGGTGGGGGCATGACACGTGGCAGCGTATTTCTCAGAAATAAACCTTTGAATCAGGGAGTGCCATATGCCAGCTTCTTCAGATCAGAAGATTTGACACAGGCATGTGTCACTTGGGGTGACCCGAGACACATATTGTCACTTACAGCCAGGGGCGTGCACAGGAATAAAAATTTGGCCCCTTTTTGAGGGGCACTTTCTGTGCCCCCCTCAGCTGGAGGAGATGGCTCTTCCTTCCCCACCCCCCATGGCAGAGGAGCTGGCTCCCCCACCCCGCCACAGCTGGAGGAGCGGTAGCCAGAGGAGCTGGGTCCCCAGGGCGCTCCTCCCTCTCCCCATGGCCGGAGAAGCTGTAATTTCCCACCCCAGCCAGGGGCCAGAGGAGCTCGCTCTCCCCACCCCAGCCCTGGAGCAGTTCTGTGCTCCCATTGCGGGGCCTGCTCCCTCCTGCCCTTGCGCACACCCCTGCTTACAGCCAGTTTAATCCGGTTCCTTATTCATTAGTCATGCACTAAAGGGAAGTGAGCTGGGCGCATGACATGTCACAGTATACTGCTCTGGAATAAAACTTCGGCTCATAGAGTTCCATGGCCATGCTACTTCAGAACAGTCACAGTCACAGAGACATGTTACTTGGGGAGACCTGAGACATATATTGCCACACAGGGCCGTCCTTACCCATACACAAAGTACGCAGCTGCGTAGGGCACCAGGAAACTTGGGGCACCAAATTGCCCCAAATTTCCTGGTGCCCTACGCAGCTGCATGCTGCTCCAGTGGGTAGCTTGATTCCCTGGCTGGCTGAGCCACCCAGGAAAGCTGCCTCTGCCCCCGCCCTGCCTTTTCCTGCCCCTGCCCCACCTCTACTCCACCCCTTCCCCTGAGACTGCAGGAGGGGTTGGGCCTGCTCTGCACTCACTGGACAGTGGTAAGTGGAGTGACCTGACCCCAGCCTGCCACCGGTGAGTTCTGGGGAGTGGTTCCCCCTCTGCCCAAGTCCCAAAGCTGGGAGCCAGGGGAGCAGAGCAGAGTGGGCTGGGGCCAGGTCACTCCACTTCCTGCTGCCCCATGAGTGCGGGGTCGGACCTGCCCTGCACTCGCCAGATGGCAGGAAGTGGAGCGATCTGGCCTCAACCCGTTCCGCCGGCTCGTGCTTGGGGGGCGGTTCCCCCGTGTCCCCGAAGCCTGCTCCTGCTCCCCCGCAGAGGCCTGGGGCCAGCCCATGGGGGGGGCTGTCTAGGGCACCAAAATGGCTAGGGATGGCCCTGTTGCCACGTATTGCCAGTCAAAACCCAGTTCCTTTATTCAAGTGGCATTTACAAATTGGAAGTAGGGTGGGGATGTAACATGAGGCAGCACGTTGTTCAAAACTAAAGCTTTGCATCACAGAATTCCGTGCCCCAGCTACTTCAGTACAGTGTAATGGTTGCAGGGACTTGTCTCTAGGGTCAACCCGAGACATATTTTGTCAGTTACAATCAGTTTAATCTGGTTCCTTATTTAAATAATTATTCAACACATTATTAAATAATTTATTATTAATAAATAGTTATAAAATTCTATCACATTTTATGGTGGAATATCTACAAAAATATTCTTACACTGGTGAATGTTTTTAAAATTTGATCTTTGAATCAAGAACTGGGAATAAAGGACCAACTTCAGCCTTGTCCAGGGAGCAGGAGTGATGGGCGTGGGCAGAGCTGGGTGGGGAACCCAGGACTGGAATAGCCGGGGGGCTGCAGGGCAGGACTGAGGGACATTGGCAGAGCTGGGGAGGCAAACAGTCATGCAGTAGCAGCTGATTCAATGGCAGAATTGTGAAAATATAGGACTAGAATTCAAAGGGCTGGTCAGGATTAATATATACAAGCAAAACTATGTAGGTAGGTGAAGTGGAAACACATAAAAGGTTTTACTGGGAGTGAAAAGAAAGGTTTGGGCACTGGAACCTCAGAAAAAAATGAATTCTAATGATAATTATACAGTACAGGGGAAGGAATTTCAGATACTTCAATAACTTTACATTTTAGAAGCATACAACTTATATATATGTCATACTTCAAAACTATTCCATCATAACACAATAAGAATTTCCTTATAGCCAGACAATAGCACAGAGCCTTGTTTATTACAATGCCAACGGTAAAGCTGTGGGGAATTTTACAATACTGTGTGTGCTTGGGGAGCAGGCCAAAAACCTCCTCTGCTTGTCAAGTAGAAGGTATGTCTACACTGCAAACACAGGGTTAGTGGGATTTGAGTCAGCTGACCCTGGGTTAGAGAACCCAGGGCTTGAGTATCTGCACTGATTGTTAATCCAGGTTTGAACTTGTGGTTCTGGCAGACACACTGCAGCATACAGAGCTGAGTCAAACCAACCATATCCAACTCCCTAGCGCCCACATCAAATGTAGCCGCTCTAACCCTTTGACTGTGGTGCACTGTAGGAAACCTTGACTGTCCACCCTGCACATTACAGGAAGTTTGGACAGCCCGCCAATACAGCCTGCCAAGGAGTCATTTTGGTCAGTGCACTCCCATGTAACGGAGCCAGCAACATGGATGAGGCACTTTTTGAAGACCTTCTCTAGCTTGCACTTTCAGTCCTGCGTCAGGAAATGGGCAGACCTTCCGTGACATGCTGGTGGACATTTCAGAGACATATTCTGAGCTACCAAAGGCATCAGACAGAGCTTTTGATGGAGCAGCAGGAGGAGGAGTACCCATGCATGGCAAATGAACTGGCTGATGCTTCTCAGTATGCTCAGTACAGCTTCTGATGCCCCTTATGTAGACTGGAACTCCTGGAGCAGAGCCACAAGCACAGATGGGTAGGATCACATCATTATGCAGATCTGGGATGACGAGCAGTGGTTCCAGAACTTCTTCAAGAAGAAAGCTCCATTTCTGGAGCTTTGAGAGCAGCTTGTCCTGACCCTCCAGCATAAAGACACATGCATGAGGCCGGTCCAGAAGCAGGTTGCTGTAGCTGAAGCTGCCCCAGACCGCTACAGGTCTCTTGCAAACCAGTTTGATGTTGGAAAGTCAACTGTGGGTAAAGTGGTTGCAGTGATTTCTGAGGCAATCAGGTGTGTGCTTTACCCCAAAGTGGCCTGGGCCATTAATGGGACTCATGTGCCCATAGTTTGCCCTCCTCAAGAAGCACATCAACTGCAGAGAATACTACTCCATTGTCATGCAGGCCCTTGTGGGCCACAGAGGGCGATTTATGAACATCAGCATGGGTTGCACTGGGAACGTTCATGATCAGGAGTCTACATTCGTGGACAGCCTGGGACACTATTCCCACCAACTGATATTATCATAAATGGATTTACTGTCCCCACCATTATTCTGGGGGACCTGCATTTTTTGCTTTGACTTATGAAACCATATCCTGATCTCAGAGGCCCTGGCAAAAGAAGGTTCATTACACACTCAGCAAGTGCAGAATGGTGGCTGAATGTGCTTTTGGCACACTGAAATCCCACTTGAGATGTTTACAGACCCCTTTGGGTGCCAGCCAGTGTCATCAGTGCTGTCTGCATTACAGTGGCTTGCTGTGCTCTTCACAATCTTTGTGAGGCCTGAGGTGAGCCTCTTCCCACTGAATGGACCTACGACAGGCAGGGGCTGCTGAATTGGTACACTCAGGTAGAAAGTGCACCTTCCGCAGCTGGATGCACCTAGGCAACAGAAATCTGGGATGCTTTGTGCTCCCATGTTTTGGACTTACATGGTCTAATCATTTTTTAGGTTTAAGGAGTGTGAGAACATATTTTGAGAACCAAAGGGGTGCAGGCTGCTGGAAAGGTTAGGAACCACTGATCTAATGGAAGAAGGTGATTAGTACCTTTAGGAATGTGCTTGTATTGGGGGGTGGGGGAATAGGGCTCATTGATTGTGGGGAGGATATGGTGCTTGGGGAGGGGGGTGGGATTTTAGTGCCATGCAATGTACTTATGAATGACATGACCACCTATGAAATGGGAAAGGGGGGTTCACAGTATTCACAGTATGGATTGATATAAGGAAGTGATTGAAGTATGAATTGCTATATATTGAGGGATAGTCTTTGCATACTAATTCCTAATTGTCCCTGATCATGTGTTTACCATTGTTATCTTGAAGACACATCATATTCATATGATGTGAAGCTGTGATAGGAATAAACTTTCTTGATGAAATAAACTTTATAAACATGTATTAGAAAAGTGCTGTACTACATTCACCCATTCCCAGGTAGGCCAGCTGCCCTTACCATGCCAAAACAGGAGTAACAACAGACCTTTACAGAAACAAAACAAAACAAAACAAAACAAAAACGTGCATGAACAAGTGCAAACAGTGAAACCATGTACAAGACAGAAATTCCCTACCATGGCATGTCCCCAGGCCACCAGTTCTCCTTTCCCTTCTTTTCCCATTCACCATGCATGCGACACTGTAGGAGGGAGATGGAGACATGCACAGGGGAGGGGGTCAATATGGAGGGCTGCATGGGGTAAGGTTGCCCTGCCAGCCACTCATGGGGCCTGATTGCATGTGCCATGCAGCCATAGAGTCTTCCAATCTACTTCCGGACTGCAGCACAGGGTAGTATGCAGGGTACTCAGGCCTGTGGTGTGGGTAATGCAGCAGGAGCCGCAGTCACTAGTGACCTGAGCCACTCAAACTGCACTTTCTGATGAGCTCTGTCCTCCTCCCTTAGCCACCTTTCCTGTTCCAGAATCTACAAAGCAAGTACCAGCTCCCTCAAGCTGTGCAGCCAGCCTGAGCCTTTCCTCTTGCCATGCGGCATGCCTTTCCTCTACCTGTAAGGCCATCGGTCTTTGGTAGCAGACCTGCTTGTTGGCCCTCTCCAGAACTTCAACCAGAAGCTTATCATGGAAACGCTTCTGTGAAGGTCTGTTGAGCCAGGCTTCTGCTGCAGTGTGGGTGAGCTGTGCAGGTACTGCAGCCTGCAGAGGTTGAGGGGCCTGGAACAGAACAAGACTTGGCGGGGGGGGGGGGGGGGGGGCTAATTGTCTCAAATAGCTCACTGCAGGAACACAGAGAAAATCCTCAGGGAATTTCAAGGACATAAAATGATACTTTACAAACTGAACTTCAATATATTGTGAGAAGGATGCTTCAGACCTCTGAAGCGCCCTAGACACATTCTGGTTAATCACTTAGAACAACAAATCTATGAGTGGAGTGAGCTGGTCAGCTACCGAGGTGGCCCTGGAAAATACGCCCTTCCCTGAAATATGACTACCTATCCGGAGTTCCTGCTTCAGGAAAAGTTTGCAGCTATCAGCACCCAGGATTGGGTCAGAATTCATGAGGGAATCAACAGGATGCTATGTTAGATTCTGCATGGCATACCCTGTTATGACAGCATGCAAACACGCAGAAATTCACAGTCTTCCTCCTCCCCACCACCAGCACATTTCCCCTCCCTCTTCCCCACCCTAAGAAAATTTCAAACCGCAGTCATATTTGGGACAAATTATTTTGTCATCTATGGATTGCACTGACTAAAATGGACTAGATTTGTGAATGGAACACATTTCCCCAAACACTCATAGAATTCACTGTTTCCAGGCAGCTCGATAGACTGTAGAATGGTTACAGAGTGGCGTACTTACAGGCATGGCAATGTAAGGTTATTGTTTTTAAGAAATAGGAATGGCCTAGCAAAAATCTGTGCCTTTCTAGTAAAAATACACTTTAAAGTTGTTCTTTGCTGTTTCCATGTCCTGGTCGCCATTTTGAACTCCAGGTAGTGGCGGTGGTTGGGTGGAAGAGCCATACCGCTGCCATGTAATCTGCCACTAGCAGATACAGGCTGCTAGCTGGGGTTCTCATAACTTTTGCATTGGCCACATTACTGTATTAATAAACATTAAAATGGAGCCAGAAACTTCCTGGGGCTTAGGAACAGCTTCGGTCCCATGTGTGTCTGCTGCCGACTCCGCCACGGGCTGCTCCTTGGGGAGTGCATCAGCCCGTATGAGTACAGACCCAGAATGTGCTGCTGCTGATCCTGCTCCAAAGTCTGCTCTGGAACAGGTCTCAGCAACAGAGTGACTTCATTGTCCCCACTTGGAGACGGCTGCAGGTTCCCATCAGTGCCTATGGTGGATTCTGAAGACAGTGGGGCCCCATCCTGGCTGATCAGGTCATCATGCACCACTGTTGGCTCCATGCTCAGCGCAGTGCCTAGCAACCAGACTTCTCATAACACACAGGATTTTGGTGAGTTGCCCGAGGTGTGGTTCTGTTCCCTGGGTTTCTGGTACTCGCTCTTGAGCCATTTAAGCCACTCCCTTGCACTGGGCACCGGTTGGGTAAATTTGCAAAGCTGCCAGCTCTTTGTTATTTGCTAATATGCATAGTCATTCCTGGTACTCTTACTTAAGTCCACAGGTTTGCTGGCCTTGCATCAGAGATTTACCAAAATCAGGCTGTGTTCCCATGACCACAAAGCAGCGTGCTTTGCAAAAAGTTTGTTCTGTTCAGTCTTCATTGCAAACCCTGAAGGCTCTCTGATGGTGTGTTTGCAGCTCGGTGGTCAGAAGACAATGGAAGAGTTAACGCTAACTCACCTGAGTTGCTGCAGTACACCAACCGTTTTCAATAGAGTAGATTCAAGATTCTTGGGATAGAGAGGACAAAGGAAGTTGGCCCACGGGATTGTGGGATACTTTTTGGTGGACTCCCAGGTCCAGGATCTTAGTTAAGCGAGGCTATTCCGCACTGCAAAGCAATAGAGCTTGAACCCTCGGTTAAGACTTGACTTGTGCTCAGACCCTGCAGCCCCGCAGGCTTCTGGGACTCTGGGTCCGAGGCCTGTGTTAGTGCCACTTGAATGGACAGAAGGGGTGTTAGGCTGGAGGCTGAATCTGAGTCCAGGCTTACATTGCAGTGTAGACATACCCAGAGAATGCTCTTCATTCTTCCTTTTAATACAGAAGGATACAATAACAAGTAAGATGACTCTTGTCTCATGATGTTTTTACAGCTTGTCATTGTGCTGCAATTCATGGCCACTCAGAACTTTGCAGCAGATCTTCCTCCTATAAGTGATCACTGGAGCTAAAGGAGAATCATCATTAGTTGTAAGCAGTATAGGGCCCCTGAGACATAGGTGAGCAGTTCTGATTCCATCCATTGTAAAGCAGTGTCTCTCTCACACACACACTAGAGTGTAATAATATATATATTTATTTTCCAATGTATAGGACATGTACCCATTGTATAGATGTGATGCATTTACAATTCAAAAAGATCAATTAATTAACCACACCTTGGCTACAATAGCCGCCATTTGACTAAAACTCCCCTAATATTCAGCAGTCCTCAGTCTTACCTTCCTCCCATCTTCCTCAGTGGATGCCTGAGTTAACAGATAGGCTTATAACCAAGCCCAGAAGTCAACATAAACTATGGCTATGTCACTCTGGTAAAGGGAGAGATGTCCAGAGTGTGGCCTCCAATCACTTGTAATGATGCAATTTTCTCCTACCCTTTTGAAAGTGCCTGTCAGGGGGAGGTGTGAGCTGCTGGAAAGGAAGCCCCAGCTTTGGTTTCTATTAGGCAGCCTGCTAACTTTCCATCACATACTGGCCTGCCTGCAGGGAGTCTCCAGGATGCTTTTTTGCAGTTATTCAGTCTGACCTGGCCCTTTCCTATCTAAATATTACAGAGTCCTTTATTTCTATGATTTCTACCCAGAATCCTTTGCATTCACATTTACTCACTGAAACCTCATTATTCTCTGTTCTCCCTTCTGTCCCCTCTTTCCAGGTTCTGTGTAATTAGCAACCAATCTTCTCCCGGATCCCGGACACCCCTTATCTATGTCTAGGAGGGGAAAAAAATCCTTTGTTATTCTACAAAAACCCATATCTTTGACTTTGAAGCAGAAATGATAAAAGCCTGGGAATGGAAAACAAGCAAAGATTAACATACACAAAGAGCGAAGTACTGAAGTGGAAAGAGTGAAATGATTCCCTTAGGACTGGCTGAAACAACACCCTGCAGGTGGAAGGGAGAAGAGAGGCCATGTTTGTACCCTGCCTGGGGAGTTGGAGAAGTAGTAGCCCCATCACAAGGGGGGGGGCACTGATGAGATTTGGGGAGAGAAGAAGAGAAAGAGACAGACACAGAGAGAAGAGAAACTCAGAGAGGCAGTGAGTCAGAAGCTGACAGAGAGAGAGAGAGGTGGGAAGAGACAGAGAAACTCACGCCAGCTCTACACTACAGAGTTAGGTTGATACAAGGCAACTTACATCAACCTAACTGTGTAAGCATCTACACTACAATGTTGCTCCCACCGATGTAACTCGCCCGTTATGCCGACTTAATAACTCCACCTCCATGAGAAGCGCAGCACATAGGTCAACATAGTTGGGGGACACAGTGTCAGTGCAGACGCTGCATTACTTGCATCGATGTTAGTGGCCTTCACTAGGTTTCCCACAATGCCGCACCATGACCACTCTGGTCAGCATTTTGAACTCTGCTGCCCAGCAGCCAGGTACACAGGTACATGCCTCTGCCCTTTTAAAGGCCGACAAATTTTTGAAATTCCATTTCCTGTTTGCTTGGTGTGAAGAGCTCATATAGCATCTGCCCAGCTGACCCTGCTGGCTCCACACAGCAAACGCACTCCTGTCTGGCATACATAGGAGGTGGTGGATCGCCTGGGTCTCTGGGGAGAAGAGGCTGTGCAGACACAGCTCTGATCCAGGTGTAGAAACTTTGTCATCTACGAGTGGATCACTCAGAGCAGGTGGGAGAAGGGCTACAAGAGGGACATGCATCAGTCCTGTGTGAAAGTCAAGGAGCTGTGGCAGGCATACCAGAAGGCAAAAGAGGCAAATGGCCACTCTGGTGCGTAGCTGCAGACATGCCTCTTCTCCAAGGAGCTGCATGTCATTCTCGGGGGCAACCCCCCACCCCAGGGTCCCGTGGATACTTCAGGGGAGCTGGAGTCACAGGCCACCACAGTGAACCCTGAGAACCAGGTGTTGGACAAGGATCAAGAGAAGGAGAATGGGGGACAGGCAACCAGGGGATCCAGTGATGCTGTGAGCCAGGACCGCTTTTGGAGCGAGTCCCAGAAGTCCAATGCTGGCAAGACTGATACAGGGGACGGAACCTCTGGTAAGTATGTGGTTTGCTTTGACATTGCAGGGACACATCTGTTCATTTACTCTTTTTTAGTCATGCTGCAAGAGATAGTGAATAACCAATAGAGGTAGAGTTGCTATCTGCTTTTCAACAGTTCAGCAGAGGGAGCCCTGCAGAACAGTTTGTTTATGTGCACTGGGGTGTCCCGTGAATCCTCCATAGAGATCTTGAGGAAGCTTTCATGGAGGTAGTCTGCAATCTCTGCTGAAAGTTTCTGGGGAGGGCTGCCTTGTTTCTTCCACTGCAGTCGGACATTTTCCCACACCACTTAGGAATTACTTCAGCAGGCACCACTGCAGTACACAGGATAGCACCATACAGACCCGGTCTGCAGCCAGATATGTGCAGGAGCTGTTCCCTTTCAGCCTCTGTTATCCTCCGCAGTGAGATATCAGCTAACATCACCATTGACTGTGGAAAACGGTGCCAATATTCGGTTCAATTGCCCTATCTGCACATACTCATGCCCATGAGTTCCCCCCATGTATTCTGCCAGCTCACCCCGTCGCCCCCGGGCCGTTGTTACTATGGCTGGGAAAGCCGCCATGCTCTATGAATCCCAAGCAGAAGTGAGAATGTAGTGCTTGTAACTTGTGTGATCAAGCAGAGTGAATGCACTCACAATAGTTCTTCTGTCCACTATTTCTTTCGCAGCTGCAAAAGTGGCCTTGAGGGTCTCTCCATCCACACCAGCGGAGCGGCTCAGCCAGAACAGGAGAAAGAAGAGGACAAGGGAAGACATGTTCCAGGAGATCCTGAGAGCCTCAGTGCTTCGGATACTGAGCAGAGGGCTTGGAGGATGATGCTCGAGTACACAATGATCAGAGATAGTGAGGACAGGAGAAACAGGCAGCAAGAGATGATAACACTTCTCAGGGAGCAAACAGACATGCTGCAGTCTCTGACTGACCTTCAGGCTCAACAGATCCGTTCTCACCTCCCCCCACAGCCCACAGAGAACTGCATTCTAGACCTCCCTGCACACCCCTTTCTTTACTACGTGGTATCCGGGGCCAGTGCAATACCCCTACCACTCCACCCTGGGGGAGAATACAGACAATCACAGCTGCACATACACTGACCTGTAAGAGACACGGTTGGTGTATGTGTGTTTGTGAAATAGAAATGACTGTTCTTTCCCCTTCAGAGGTTATTTTCCCTGTATTTATAAAGTTTCATTCAGTTATAAATATGTCTGTTTTCACAGGTTTGGAATAAAAGTCTATTTATGGAAACAATTCATCTTTATTAGTTTACAACATATGCTGGCTGGGGCTGACATCATTCACAGATAATAGCAATGGGGGCAGTTGCAATGTTATATTACCACACACAGAGCACTCATTACAAGGCTCATACCATGGTGGGGGGAAAAACGATGCCAGGTACAGCACTCTACGGCAACACACATTACTGTGTCTCATTGTTAAAATGGCCTTTCAAAGCCTCCCTGAGCTGTATAGTTCCCTGTTGAGCTCTTCGTATAGCCCTGGTATCTAGCTGCTCAAAATCAGCAGACAGCCATTCCACCTCCACCCTTAAGTCCGGCGGAAATGTCTCCCTCTTTGCTTAGCAGATATTATGAAGTGCACAGCAGGCAACTATGACTGTGGGGATATTTTTTCACTGAGGCCTTAACTTATGAGTAGGCAATGCCAGTGGCCTTTCAAATGGCCAAAGGCACATTCAAGTACCATTCTGCACCTGCTGAGCGTGTTGTTGAAGTACTCCTTGCTGCTGTCAAAGTGTCAGGTTTATGGCTTCATGAGCTATGGGAGCAAGGTGTAGGCTGGGTCTCTGTGGACCACTATGGATGATCCTTGCTGGAATTCTATACTCTGAAGAACATTCAGCAAGTGACATTTAAATTAGAGATTAGGAAAAACTTTCTAACTCTAAGGATAGGTAAACACTGGAATAGACTTCCAAGGGAGGTCGTGCTATTCCCATCATTGGAGGTTTTAAGAACAGTTTAGACAAACACCTGTCAGGGATGGTCTAGGTTTACTTGGTCCTGCCTCAACGGAAGGGACTAGACTAGACAACCTCTCAAGGTCCCTTCCAGCCCTTCATTTCTGTGATCTCTATGATTGTGCAAGGGACAGGTAGAGAACAGGATGGTGTGCTGTCTTCCCAGAGCTAAAACACAAGACATCACTCTAAGATTGGATAGGCTTCTGAAGTCAGTGGGCAAGGATCCACTGCTGATGGTTCATATCAGCTCTAATGATACTGGATTGCAGGATATCTCTCAGACAATAGATGACTTCAGGGAACTCAGAAGCATGCTGAAGAAGTATGTCCAATGGATCTTCTCAGAGATCCTTCCTGTCGCGTGAGTGAAGGAAGACAGAAGGCAGAAGATTCTGAAAGTGAACCATTCATTACTTAAGTGGTGTGCATTTGAGGGTTTCGGTTTTGTGGAACACTGGTCCACCTTCAGTGGGGTGAGGGGCTGTATAGTTTGGATGGTTTCCATTTCAGTAGAAGGGGGACCAATCTTCTTGGGGACATACTGGCTAGCATAGTCAGGAGATGTTAAAGTAATAACGAAAGGGGAGGGTAAAAAGAGAGAAGAAATGAGCATTCAGCACAAAAATCAAGATGTTGAGAACAAAATTAATCAAGGAACCAAAGGACATGAAGAGAAGAAATTCTTTAATTGCCTATACACTAATTCTAAGAGCCTTGTTAACAAACAAGAGGAATTGGAATTGCTCATTTGTAAGCATAAATTTGATCTAGTTGGTATTACTGAAACATGGTGGGATGAGTTACGTGACTGGAATGTTAAAATCAAGGGTTATAACATATAGGAAGGATTAAGTGGGGAAAAAGGGGTGGGGGAGTGTCAGTCTATGTCAAAAAGGGCATTACCTGTTTCTGAGTCACTGACAACTTGGAAGAAAATGATCTTATGGATCAATGTCCTAATAGATAAAGCACAAGACAGGGTATTAATTGGTGGTATAGATTACCAAATCACAATAGGGAACAGGATAATTGGCTTCTTAAGCACCTCTCTATAATGTGCTGGGGAGGGGGGGAGAAGCTGCATGATCATGGGGGACTTAATTTTGAGAGACATATGCTGCCAGTACTAAAACATCCTTGGAATTTTAAAATATTATAGAAGACAATTTCCTAATTCAAAAAGTGTTGCATCCAACATTGGGGAATTCTTTATTAGACCTTGTCTTAGCAGATAAAGAGGAACTGATCACAGAACTAAAAATTAATGGTAGCTTAGGTATAAATGACCACAACTTGTTCACATGTGTAAAGTGCAAACAGAGTGAAGTTCAAACCAGTAATATATATATATATATATATATATATATATATATATATATATATATATATATATATATATATATATATATAATACTTGCTGCTTTAAGTGGGAAAAATTCACAACATTCAAAGCAATTATGAACAAAAACAACTGCAAGGAAGAATTTGAACAGGAAAATGTGAATAATAATTGGGAAATGTTTAAAAACACTTTACTTGATGCTCAAAAAGCCACAATCAAAAAAGAAGGCCGTACTCATTTAAAAACTGGCCTGATTTAGAGAAATATATATATGATATATAAAATAGATATATAAAATGGAATAAAGGGGAAGTAGATAGTAATGAATGTAAATCAGAAGCCAGGAACTGTAGAAAATTGATATGGGAAGCGAAGGAACACAAGGAAAAATCTATAGCCAGCAGAGGTAAGGACAATAAGAAGGAGGTTTTTAAGTATATTAGGAACAAAAAGAATCCTAACAATGGTTTTGATACATTACTAGCTGGAAATGGTAGAATGATCAGAAATGGCAGAATTGTTTAATAAATATTTGTTTTGTATTTCGGAAGAAAACAGGTGATGTAGTATATCATATGATAGTGACACTCCTCTGCCTTGGTGGGTACTGCGCTTTCTGGCGAATTTGCTCACCTCAGAGATTCACAGCATCCATCTGTTTGGCCGCTTTTGCTAGAGGCTCAAACCTGCCGTTCACTCAGCTAACCTCATCACTGGCCAGCATGTGGGAAATGGAGAACAATCTCCACAGTTTCTGTTGTCCCACCTAGTGGGTCAGGGACAGGCCAGATCCCTTTCCAAATTTAGACCTTCCCCTCTGGTGTGTCTCAGAGACCAGGTCAACTCCTCCTGTGTTAGATAGGGAGTTGAGGGGATGGGGAGAACGTATGTTTACCCTCTACACTGAGTTCCAGCCCAGGGCCCGGTGGACAGGAGCTGTCAACAACATCTCCTGTATCAGCTGCATGGCAGCTACAACTCCCTGGGCTACTTCCTCATGGCCTCCCCCCAGCACCTTCTTTATCATCACCACAGGACATTCCTCCTGAAGCCTGATAACACTTGTACTCCTCAGTCCTCCAGCAGCATGCCTTCTCACTCCTTGCACACCCCCACTAACTGATGGGAGGTCCTTTTTAAACCAGGTGTCCTGATTAGCCTGCCTGCCATAATTGATTCCAGTAAGTTCTTAATTGGCTCCAGGTGTCTTAATTAGCTTGCCTGTCTTAATTAGTTTTAGCAGGTTCCTGATTGCTCTAGGGCAGCCCCTGCTCTGGTCACTCAGGGAATAGAAAACTATTCATGCCTCTACCAGACTATTTGCCTCTACCAGACTCCTGCACCAAACTGGTCTGGGTCTGTCACACACTCTTTCCAGTCCAATAATAACTCAGGAGGATGTTAAACAATAGCTACTAAAATTAGACGTTAAAATCAGTGAGTCTGGATAACTTGCATCCAAGAGTTTTAAAAGAGCTGGTTGAGGAAATACTGGACCATGAATGTTGCTTTTCAATAAATGTAGGAATATTGAGGAAGTTCCAGAACTCTGGAAGAAAGCTAATCTTGTGCCTATATTTAAAAAGGATAAATGGGATGACCAATCAGTCTGACACTAATCTTGCCAAGATAATGGAGCAGCTGATATGGAGCTTGATTAATAAAGAATTAAAGGAAGCCAATATAATTAATGCCAATCAACATGGGTTTAGGGAAAATAGATCCTGTCAAATCAACTTATCTTTTTTTGATGAGGTTACTGGTTTACTGGATAAAGGTAATATACTAAGACTAATAAGATATAATATACTAAGACTTCTCGAAGGCATTTGGGACTAGTTATACATGACATTTTGATTAAAAAACTAGAACGATACAAAATTAAAAACTGGCTAACTGATGTATCTTAAAATGTGATTGTAAATGGGGAATCATCATTGAGCAGATGTGTCTTTAGTGAGGTCCTATAGGGATCAGTTCTTGACCCTACACTGTTTAATGTTTTTATCAATGACCTGGAAGAAAACATAAAATCATTGCTGATAAAGTTTTTAGATAACACAAAAATTGGGGTAAAGAACAGGTCACTGGTGAGAATAGGTCACTGGTACAAATTGATCTGGATCATGTGGTAAGTTGGGTGCAAGCAAACGTGTTTTAATATGACTAACTGTAAACATATATATCTAGAAATAAAGAATGTAGGCCATACTTACAGGATGGGGGACTCTTATCCTTGGAAACAGTGATTCTGAAAAAGATTTGGAGGTGGTGGTGGATAATCGGCTGAACATGAACGCTGTGTCCAAAAGATCTAATATGATCCTTGGATGCGTAAACTGGAATCTTTAGTAGAAGTAGAGAGATTATTTTACCTCTGTATTTGGCACTGGTGAGCCTACTACTAGAATACTGTGTCCAGTTCTTGAGTCCACAATTCAAGAAGAAGGTTGATAAATTGGAGAGGGTTCAAAAAAGAGCTATGAGAATGATTAAAGGATTAGAAAATATGCCTTATAGTGGTAGGCTCACAGAACTCAATCTATTTTGCTTAACAAAGAGAGGGTGACTTGATTACAGTCTGTAAGTAACTACGTGGAGAAAAAAATTGATAACGGGCTCTTCTGTCTAGCAGAGAAAGGTATAAAATGATGCAATGTCTGGAAGTTGAAATTAGAAAAATTCAGACTGGAAATAAGGCATGATTTTTTTTAATAGTGAGGGTAATGAATCATTGGAACAATTTACCAAGGGTTGTGGTGGATTCTCCATCACTGGTAATTTTTAAATTTAGATTGGATTTTTTTTTTATTCAAAAGTAGTTATTTTGGGGGAGAAATATTTATTATTCTTGGGCAGAAGGGCAAAGGACCAGATTCTCAAAGTTATTAGGCATCTGTCTCCAACTGAAAGTATGCAGTGTTGCAGCCAAGTTGGTCCCAGGGTCTGAGAGATAGGGTAGGTGAGGTTATATCTTTTATTTGGTCAAGTTCTGTTGGTGGAAGAGACAAGCTTTCGAGCTACAAAGCGCTCTTCCTCAGGAAGAAGTGGAACTGAGGAAGAGCTTTGTGTAGCTCCATAGCTTGTCCCTTTCACCAACAGAAGTTGGCCCAGTAAAAGATGTGACCTCACCCAGCTTTTCTCTCTGTTGAAATTAATGGGAGTTAGGTGCCCAAACACCTTTGAGAATCTAGGCCAGAAATCTTAGTGCTAACATCTAACAAGGTCCATGGGCCGAAGAGCCACTCTGAAGTAGTTACAAATGTGTTACATGCCTGGAAACTAGAACACAAGACAGCAGAGTCCTTTTTGAAAGTGGAGAAAATAAAGCCACCTGACTGCCTCAGTCTGGAGGAGTGGGAACCTGGCAGAGAAGACGAAGTGGTGTGTACAGTGCTTCCTAATTTTCCTGGAAGCATGTAGTATTGCAGAGAAACCAGAGAGGGTGAAATGCTTCACACTGCTCCTGGTGATAGGCCAGGAGGCACTGAACACATACAGTATACTCTGGTGGCTCTTCTCACAGCTGGGACCAGCCTTACTTCTGCTTTCACTATTTGTGGGAGTGGGGCAGGAAACCACAGTAGTGGCAGCATAAAAAAAACAATCTCAGCAGGTGTTCAATTGCTGATCTCACACTAGCCATCTCTACAGTGCTCAGTCTTTTGCCATCATTTGGTTGCTATGGCAGCACTGTCTCCATGGCAACCGCTCAGCTGAGACCTCCCCTGGGGATAAGGGTGGGGAAGGAGAGAGCATATATGAGAGAAAGGGTAGGGGACACAGAGAGGGGGAATAGAGGAAACTGAGAATCCATCCTTGATTACATTCGAGATCCAGCAGCCGAAGGCAGCGTATGGCCTGGGTCACTCCCCTCCTTTCTCTTACACCACAGCACCCCCGGACATTTCATAAACAGGACAAGAGCTCTTGTTCAATCCCTCTTGTGGGCAGGGCTCCCAGGACAGTGACCTGGGGCTCTGGGTTCAGTCTTGAGGGTTTCCCTTTGTTGGACCGCCTTCTTCTCTCCTGGAAGTGGGGATAATATCTCCAAGGCCTGGCCTTCCTTCATCTTTAGGGAACAGTTGTTGTAGAAAGAGAAAGGCAAGGAGGTGGCATGATGGGCTCCTTGTGCCTACAGCCTGCGGGGATGGGAGAGGAACTCCTGGAAGCAGAGCGCTGCAGGATCCTGTGGCTGGCTCTGCTGATGCGGAGGTATTGGCGTAGGTACATCTTTCCTCCTCCATCCAGATTTCCTGGGATCAAGGCAGGATTTTTCCTTCCCTACAATCCATTTCCCGGAGCTTTGTCTAGTTCTAGTTGTCAAAGAGGCTTCCACCATGGGTTTCCCTTTGTTGGACCGCCTTCTTCTCTCCTGGAAGTGGGGATAATATCTCCAAGGCCTGGCCTTCCTTCATCTTTAGGGAACAGTTGTTGTAGGAAGACTTAAGGAAGACTAGGCCACAGTCTAAGAGATCCTCACCAGTAGGATAGATTTCTTATATCCGTTCTCCTCTCCATTCCCCTCCCCAGTTTCAATCTATTATTCCTTGTTGTCGCCCATCAACAACAGTATAGGAGCTATGACACACAGTTGAACAGTTCTGATTCCATACAGTAAAAAACAGTAATACACACACAGTAGCCTGTTCATAACAGTAGTTATATTGTGGGCAGTGGTCTCCATTGTGCTATGCCAATCAACCTTTCCATCTGTTTCCTTCCCATCTATCTATATAGTCTGATTGTTATGTTAGTGGGCCCCAGACACCTAAACACCATAATAACTAGGCACAAATGTGAAATATGCTTTTTATAGTTATTTCTTGCTTCTGCTGTGCTCATATACTGGCTGTAGAGTGGACGGGATATGACACATTCATATTCCACTAATATTGCAAACTGTGCAAATCACTGATATGCAAGCTGAGGTCGGTTATCTCAAACTACACTTTCCAGGCTTCCAACCATTTATCCTTTGAAACATTCAATGTTAGATGCTGCTATTGATACAAGTAAAGGAACTTGGGGCCTAGATAGAGTGTGAGCCACATTAAAATCATGTGATATGATAGAGCTATTAGATCTATGATATATGGAAATAGATCTATTTCCCAGTAACTACAATATTAGGCACCTGTAACAAGACTGACTATTCACTGTGCAAAGGAGGATTAAAAATGGCTTGTGGTGATGTCATGGTCTAGCATGCAGGAGCACTGCAATCAATTCCTAGCTTTACAACAGACTTCTTCTGTGACCCCAGGCAAACCACTTAATCTCTATCGGCCTCAGGTCTACTTCAGCAAAACTGATATAATTATACTTCCTTTCCCTTGTCCATTTAGGTTGCAAACTCTTCAGGGCAGGGACAGTTTCTCATGAGGTGTGTATACAGTGGCTATTACAATGTGGTTCTGATCTCAGCTGGGGACTCTAGGAGCTACTGTAATGCTATCAATAATACATGTCTAGCTTTCTCCAAGGTCTATGAGATATGTCAGGAATGGTTCCATGTGTCGGTTGGTGTAATGTCCTGGGGAAGGTTCCACTTCAGCTTCCCGCCAAAAAAACTTGGGAACAAATAAAGGAGCAGCTGCCTCAGAGAATCTATCCCAGATCTTACATTGCAGATCAGGCACTCATTTATGGAGTCTTTGGCTTTGCTGCTCTTGCTAGGCAAATACAGCACTTCTCAGGCCCTTGCATGGTAGAGAGGCTTCAGGAGCTGTGTGGCCAGAGTGCATGGGGGTAGGGTTACCATATTTAAACCTTAAAAAAGGAGGACACTCCACGGGGCCCTGGCCCCGCCCCTTCCCCTTCCCCAAAGTCCCCACCCCAACTCCGCCCCTTCCCCCTCCTCCCTCCCAGCCACGCGAAGCTGCCCGAGCGCTACCGGCTTCACGGTTTACCAGGCAGCCCAAAGATCTCCAGACCCTGTGTCCCCGGGCGGGTGCTTCCCCAGCGCAGCCAGAGCCCGGGAGGGGAAGCGCCCGGCCGGGAGCGCAGGGTCTGGAGGTCTGGGGGCTGCCCGGCAAACCGTAGCGCTCGGGCAGCTCCGCTCTTCAGCTGCACAAAGCTGAGGTGTCTGGGGGGAGCAGCAGCAGCCGCCGCCGTGGGGGAATCCGCCTGCAGCTCACAGCCTGCCGGAGCCAAGGTAAGCAGGGGACTGGGGGAGCGGGGGGAGGGGAGTATTTTCCCGGACATGTTTGGCTTTTTGGGCAATTCCCCCCGGACCAAAAAGCCAGACATGTCCGGGAAAAACTGGACGTATGGTAACCCTAATGGGGGTTAACATTTCAGGACACAGCTTTAAGAATTATGACTCGATTGTGCAAAATGGTTGTCTCTGTAAAGGCAATCAGCTCTTTTCTCAATGTCCACTATTCATGAAAGTCCAGTGGCACCTCTTCTTCAAAGACTCCATAAATGAGTGCAGGATCTGCAATGTAAGATATGGGATAGATTCTGTGAGCTGCTCCTTTGTTTGTTCCCAAGTTTTTTTCCAGGAAGCTGAAGGGAACCTGTGACAGGTTGGACTCCCTGGGATGTCACCTGATGTGCTGGGACACCACTGGGTTAGACTATTCTGCCAGCCTGGGCCCCCTTTTACCAGGCTCTCCAGCCTTTTCCAGCCAAGCACACAGGCAGGGCCATACCCAGCTGCATAGAGAGACAGAGATCTGCTCTGGGAAGGCTCAGTTTAAGGGGTTTGCCACAGCACCCAGATGTCCACACCCCTTGGAGTACAAACCCAAAATTATATGAAATTCGCCTCTCCCCTCAATGTGGAGGGGGAGTATGCACAACTTCTCACACACCCCCTCCCCCTGGTAAGAAATCACATAAACTGGGTTGTATTGTAAACCATAAATAAACGTATTAACTATAACAAGTGTATTTTAAGTAGTTAAGGAGGTAGCAGACAGAACAAGGCAGATTACTAAGAAAATAAAAGACCACGCAAACTAAGCTTAATACACTAAAGAAACTGGTTATATGTAAGTTCTCACCTTAAATGTGGTTCTAATAATCTTCTTCTCAGGCCAGACGCCCTTCCAGCCTGGGTCCAGTTCTTTCCCCCAGTTCAGTCTTAGTTGTTTCCAGCAGTCATCTTGGGTGGGGCAGCGGGGGAGAACTGACAACCTGGATTACCTCATTCCCCACCCTTAAATAGGATTTACATAACACAGGAGTCCTTTGTTTCCTAGTTTGACATTCCCCCACCGCTTCTCCTGGAAAAGTACAGAATTCAAGATGGGTTCCAGTATCAGGTGACATTGTCGCATGCCTCTGTAGGGTCCTTCTAGCCATTCTTCACAGGCTGACCCACACGTTCACAGGAAGACTACGCTTTTTTACTGTCCATTGTCTCTTGCTGATGGGCCATCAGCACTATCCGGCTTTTTCATTGTACCTGAAGTGTTAGCAGGGGGCATCACCCAAAGTAACATAGTTAAAATACAAAAATATAGTCAATATTCCTAAGTTCAGATACAGAAATGATACATGCATACAAATACATATGCATATACATGCATATTCAGTAAATCATAACCTTTCCAATGATATCTCGCATAAGCCATCTTGCATAAAGTATATCTCAGTTATGTCATATTCATTTCATAAGCATACTTTCATAAATAATATGGAATGCCATGTCACACCTCCCCTCTGAGATTACTGCCAGAGGGTTGGTCACTGATCAATGTATGCCTAAAATCCATTTTTGGCTTTGGTTATACAACCTCCAAGTGTTACCAAACACTGTAATGTCATTCATAGGTATTTTTGCAAAGTTCTGGGTTTCTGTTCCCAGGTGGCCAGAAAACATTGTGGTGTGTAGCACTGTGTAAATAATGCAGAAGTCAATGTCCTTTAATGTGTAGGTGTCTTGGCATTTAGCCACCAATGCTATGAGGCCGCGTGCCTCAGTTTCCCCTTCCACACAGCAGTCTAGATTGGTTTCGCTTTCTCTGTTGTGCCAAGCTCTAAGCCTGTTTACAGGTACTAGCTTACAAGTGGTATGCTCATAGGGCTTTCTTGTTACCACTCCCAGTCTGTACCAAAGTTCTTTCCAGAGCTGTAAAGTGTCAGTGTAGACAAGCCCTCAGTGTCTGATGCTTAGCTGTGGGGAGGGGTGTTGGTCATTATCTTTGAAAACTCATGGCAATCGGGGGAGGTCCTGGACGACTGGAAAAAAAGCAAATATAGTGCCCATCTTTAAAAAAGGGAAGAAGGAAAATCTGCAGAACTACAGACTACAGCCTCACCTCAGTCCCTGGAAAAATCATGGAACAGGTCCTCAAGGAAACCATTTTGAAGCACTTGGAGGAGAGGAAGGTGATCAGGAACAGTCAACATGGATTCACCAAAGGCAAGTCATGTTCGACCAACCTGATTGCCTTCTATGATGAGATAACTGGCTCTGTGGATATGGGGAAAGTGGTGGACATGATATATCTTGACTTTAGCAAAGCTTTTGATACGGTCTCCCACAGTATTCTTGCCAGCAAGTTAAAAAAGTATGGATTGGATGAATGGACTATAAGGTGGATAGAAAGCTGGCTAGATCGTTGTGCTCAACGGCTTGATGTCTAGTTAGTAGCTGGTATCAAGCGGAGTGCCCCAGGTGTCGGTCCTGGGGCCGGTTTTGTTCAACATCTTTATGAATGATTTGGATGATGGGATTAATTTCACCCTCAACAAGTTTGCAGATGACACTAAGCTGGGGGGAGAGGTAGATACGCTGGAGGGTAGGGATAGGGTCCAGAGTGACCTAAACAAATTGGAGGATTGGTCCAAAAGACATCTGATGAAGTTCAACAAGTGCAGAGTCCTGCACTTAGGAAGGAAGAATCCCATGCATCGCTACAGGCTGGGGACCAACTGGCTAAGCAGCAGTTCTGCAGAAAAGGACCTGGGGATTACAGTGGATAAGAAGCTGGATATGAATCAGCAGTGTGCCCTCGTTGCCAAGAAGGCCAACAGCATATTGGGCTGTATTAGTAGGAGCATTGCCAGCAGATTGAGGGAAGTGATTATTCCCCTGTATTTGGCACTGGTGAGGCCACATCTGGAGTAATGCATCCAATTTTGGGCCTCCCACTACAGAAAGGATGTGGACAAATTGGAGAAAGTCCAGTGGAGGGCAGTGAAAATGATCAGGGGGCTGGGGCACATGACTTACAAGGAGAGGCTGACTGAACTGGGCTTGCTTAGTCTGCAGAAGAGAAGAGTGAGGGGGGATTTGACAGCAGCCTTCAACTACCTGAAGGGGGGTTCCAAAGAGGATGGAGCTCAGCTGCTCTCAGTGGTGGCAGATGACAGAACAAGGAGTAATGGTCTCAAGTGAACCTCAAGTGCGGGAGGTCTAGGTTGGATATTAGGAAACACTGTTTCACTAGGAGGGTGGTGAAGCACTGGCATGGGTTACCTAGGGAGGTGGTGGGATCTCTATCCTTAGAAGTTTTTAAGGCCCGGCTTGACAAAGCCCTGGCTGGGATGATTTAGTTGGTGTTGGTCCTGCTTTGAGCAGGCGGTTGGACTAGATGACCTCCTGAGGTCTCTTCCAACCCTAATCTTCTATGAGGGGTTTACCTGCCCGGGAAGTGGCTATCTCTGCTCCTTCACCAGGTCGATCATTAGCATGTGCATAGACACCAAAATGCTTGGAAGAAACCCCTCCCCCCCGCCACCTTAAAGAGACAGACTTAGTTTTCACAAGTACAGCAAGAAAAACATTTTGAAAAAGTGGGGTCTGGATTGGGGTACCCTCGATCACCCCTCTTGCTGTTCCCAAGATGTCAGCTGTATGACTGCTCCCCTCAGAGAGGTCAGTTACACAGTTCCCTCTTAAAACCTGAGCCACAGGTGAGATGCCTCGTATTACAGATGCAGATCCAGCAAATTTCTCCTGGACAAACCCTTCCCTGTAATGAGTGGGGAAACACTCCTGTACTCCCCCACATTCCTTCTTAACCTCTTTCTCTGGGCCCTTTGCCAGGGCACACATCCCTGTGCTTCCCGGAGGGCAATCTGTCCCTTGTCCAGCTGTGGGCTCACAGCTACCAACCATGACAGAACCTTCACTGGCAAGCCCTGTACCCTCCTCCATCTTTTAATTGGGTTGGCCTCCAGTTACAGAGCCCATGGAATCCTCACCCTGCCCCCCGCAGCAGTTTCTCGGATCCCACCTTCCCCCTCTAAGGCTTCCCTTCCTCCAGGACACATTTCCCTATGCATCCTAGAGCAGGATTTGTCCCTTGCTTAACTGCAACTTCCTGACAGCCAGCAATCTGGACAGTCAGTCTCCCTACTGTCAGGCAAAACATTCCCCTCACCTGAGGGAACAGCCACTGGACAGGAGCTAGTTCTACTCACCCCTACCCCTTGTGACAAATCTGTCTCTTATGCATCCTTTCATTTTCTTCTGCTTGCACCCTGTGCAGCTGCAACTTTTTGATAACTTCACTTTCACTAATTTTCCTACTTTTTTGTCCCTACTTCTCTTTCCCGAAATAAGCAAACAGAAAATAACAAACCAGTAACTACTTTGTCTGTTCTCCAGCCACCACACTTAAAACTCACTTAAAATCACCACCGGTGTTTCAGGGCAATAGGCTGTGCATACTATGCTACTCGACCACACCACTGTGACAGGTTGGACCCAGGCTGGCAGAATAGTCTGACTCAGTGGCGTCCCAGAACACCAGGGGACATCCCAGGGTGTCCAACCCATCACAGAACCTTCCCCAGGATATTACACCAAAAAAGAGAGGAGGTGTTGCCTTGTATATCAAAGATATATACACTTGGACTGAGGTTGAGATAGAAATAGGAGACAGACTTGTTGAAAGTCTCTGGGTAAGGATAAAAGGGGTAAAAAAAGGGGGGGGGGGCGATGTCATGGTCGAGGTCTACTACAGACCACCTAACCAGGAAGAAGAGGTGGATGAGGCTTTATTTAAAAAAAAAAAAAAAAAAAAAAAAAAAAAAGCAAAACACACACACACACACACACACTCACTCGCTAACAAAATCATCCAAAGCACAGGACTTGGTGGTGATGGGGGACTTCAACTCCCAGACATCTGTGGGGAAAATAATACAGCATCGCACAGATTATCCAACAAATTCTTGGAATGTATTGGAGACAATGTTTTATTTCAGAGGTAGAGAAAGCAACTGAGGGAGAGGCTGTTCTGGATTTGATTTTGACAAATAGGGAGGAACTGTTTGAGAATTTGAAAGTGGAAGGCAGCTTGGGTGAAAGTGATCATGAAATGATAGAGTTCATGATTCTAAGGAACGGTAGGAGGGAAAACACCAGAATAAAGATAATTGATTTCAAGAAGGCAGACTTTAGCAGACTAATGGAGTTGGTAAGTAAGATCCCCAGGGAAGCAAATCTAAGGGGAAAAACAGTTCAAGAGAGTTCGCAGTTTTTCAGAGACATTGTTAAGGAAGGCAGTATCTCACTGTGTGGGGTAGATAGGCAGTCTGGAAATTGACCACCCTGGCTTAACCAGGAGATCTTCGATTATCTGAAATTCAAAAAAAGGGTCCTACAAAAAGTGGAAACTAGGTCAAATTACAAAAGATTAATATAAACAAACACCACAAGTATGTAGGGACAAAATTCAAAAGACTAAGGCACAAAATGAGAAAAAGCTAGCTAGAGACATAAAGGGTAACAAGAAAACATTCTAAAATTACATTAGAAGCAAGAGGAAGACCAAGGACAGGGTAGGCCCGTTACTCAATGAGGGGGGAAAAACAATAAGAGAATGTGGAAATGGCAGACATGTTAAAGGACTTCTTTTGTTTCAGTTTTCACCAAAAAGTTTAGTAGCGATTGGACGTCTAACATAGTGAATGCCCATGAAAATGAGGTAGGATCCGAGGCTAACATAGGGTAAGAACAAGTTAAAAATTATTTACACAAATTAGATGTCTTCAAATTGGCAGGGCCTGATGAAATACATCCTATAATACTCAAGGAGCTCACTGAGGAGATATCTGAGCCATTAGTGATTATCTTCAAAAAGTCATGGAAGACAGAAGAGATTCCAGAAGACTGGAAGAGGGCAAATAGAGTGCCAAGCTATAAAAAGGGAATAAGGACAACCCAGGGAATTACAGACCAGTCAGCTTAACTTCAGTATCCAGAAAGATAATGGAGCAAATAATCAAGCAATCAATTTGCAAAGATTTTTAAGAATAGGCTATGTAGTCCTGCCTTGAGTGCAGGGGACTGGACTAGATGAAAGGAGGTTTTAAAGAACTGGTTAGACAAACACCTGTCAGGAATGGCCTAGTTACTATGTAGTCCCGCCTTGAGTGCAGGGGACTAGACTAGATGGCCTCCGAGATCCCTTCCTGTCCTACACTTCTATGTCTTGTCATCCTGACAGAATGATTCTTCTGAGAGATTGAAGCAGGTGTCCATCAGGATATGTCTAAATATCTGTAGAAGC
The DNA here is from genome assembly GCF_027887155.1 of Malaclemys terrapin pileata. Taxonomy (NCBI): domain Eukaryota; kingdom Metazoa; phylum Chordata; order Testudines; family Emydidae; genus Malaclemys; species Malaclemys terrapin. The sequence continues at coordinate 135,119,185 of NC_071505.1, forward strand.
CACTTGTCTGTCCCATGAAGAACCTCTGCTTGATTAATGTGCTCAAATGCCCAATGAAACTTGTCCTCTTGGCCTGGCATAGGCTGCAGATCCTGTATCTGACAGTGGTTGCAGACACTGTCTGTTGTGGACCTGATATTCTGAACAAAAAACATGCAGTGAGCATCAGGGAACCTTTTGGTGTTATACACCCAAGTGATGCCTCCCAATGTTCTTCAGAAGAGTTTTGGGACTGATAACAGACTTTTTGGAGGTTTGTAAATAAAGGTCACAGAAGTTAGAGATAAAAAAGACCTATTATCACCCAGAGAACACATGTTGTTCTCCTCCTCCTTGAAGCATTACTTCACTTCCCTCAGTGGCTGCTTGAGCATCCATCTCAAGGTTCAGCTAACAGTCTTGAGCAACTCTTGTTGAGGCAGAAGAGAGAACCCACAAGCCACTTCCAGGAAATGGGGCAGATTTCATCAGTTGCAACAGGGACGTTTCTACATCAGCTCTCCTCCTCTCTCTCTCTCTCCTTTTCCATCTCTTCAGTTCTTACCTTATTTTTCTCCATCTCTTTTTCATTCTTTCTTTCCTACCCATCTTTTTTTCTCTCTCTTGTTCATTTCTTCTTTTTCAGCATCTCTTAACTTGTCTCCCCTTTTTTCTGTTTCATTTACTCTTGCTGTTCTTTCTGTCCCTTCCTCTTTGTATGTTTCTCCTTCCTTCATTCTTTTTCCCCTTCAGTCGCTCTCCCTTTGTTTCCCGTGTCTCCCTCCCAGTCATTGCCTACTCAAGTGAGGGAGATCTGCAAAGAGAGCAGGTGAATAGCAGAAAGAGAGAAAGGATGGTCCAATGGTTACAATGCAAGCCTGTGACTTGTGGAAACCTGGGTTCAATTCACTGCTGTACCTCCGTTTTCCTGTGTGTCATTGGGCAAATCACTTAGCCTCTCTGGGCCACAGTTACTTATCTGTACAATGGGGATAATAGCACTGCTCTAGTTAACAGGGGTGTTGTGAGGCAACATACATTAAAGATTGTGAGGTGCTCAGATGCTATGGTAATGGGGGAGGGGCATAAAAGTGTGATGGGTGGAAGTCAAACAGTAAATCCTGGAGCGCCACAAACAGTTTTACTTCCTCCCACCTTCCATATTCTTATCAGCCCCTGAAGCCCTGGCTGGAGTTAAGGCTCTCAGAGCTGCTATGTTCCCTGCTTGGCAGCTGGGAGCCCTGGCTGCAGTTATCCTGTCTGCCCCAGTTGTCACTTAGCCAAGCTGTACAGATTTAACTCCTTTAGCCTGCCCCCATACATCTGTCTTTCCAGCTTCCTTAATCACTTTTGCTGGGGGGCGAAAAGAGCAGGTTTCTGCCTCTCCATTTTTATTCCCTACATTTTATTATTTTGTTTTTGACAGAAGGGCTGACCAAAATTACCTCCCCACCCCCACCTTCCCCCAGGGACCTCTGGTCCTTGTGGTTGGGAAAAGATGTTCCAGCCTTACCAATTTCATTCTTCTTCCCTCTCCTGCTCTTGACTATGTTCTTATTGTTGCAAAATCTCCTTTTGTTGTCTGGTCACCTTCCCCACATCTTCTTTGCTGCACAAGGACTGGCTCCTCTGTCACTTTCTCAGCAAGGTCATCCCTCTAATTGACCTTGTTGGAATGACTGATGCATTCGTACTCTAGGTGTGGGGAGCCGAGGATTGTAATAGCAGGGGGGCTGCATGGCAGGAGTGAGGTGCATTGGCAGAGCTGAGGAAATGGAATGTCAGGCGGCTGCAGGGGAGGATGGAGGAAGCATTGGTACAGTTTGGGAAGGGGATTAAGGGCAGAAGTGGAATATCAGGGGGATGGACTTCAGGTCAAGACTCAGGTGCATCAGCAGAGCTTTGAGGACACCCAAGGCTGGACTAGCAGGGTGTATTGCAGGCAGGATTGAGGTGCCTTAGCAGAGAGATGGCGAATGGAAGCAATGAAGCAGAATGAGCTGCACTTTCTTTTTGTCATTTAATAAGAAGCAATAATTCACCACACCGGTTCCACTCAACTGTCCATCCTCCTCTGAGATCCACGTGTAGCACTAAATCTCTCTGCCTTGTTCTGAGTTTCCTTTACCTAGCATGCTTCCCCTCCCCCGGAGTTCAGATGCAGGCCTGCGGGCTGCAGCAAGCACACTGTGCTTGTGCTGCTGAGGACGTGTGTGCCAGCACACAGCCTCAAAGCTCCATTTCCCCCTGCCAACTACTGTCACACCATCAGGAGGCGAATGAGTCCCTAGGAAAACTAAGGGCAGCACCCCATCCTCTCCCCTTTGGCCCCCTTCCCTTAACCCCTCTGTAACCTTGGGACATCCTTCCTCCACAGCTCCTGGGCAAGCGTGACGGGATTAGGTCTAGAGATACTGATAGAATGATGGGGAGGAGAATGGAGAGTGAGGCTGATGGGGAGAGAGAAACAGTATCTGATAGGAAGATATAGAGACAGGTGAAAAAAACACAGGGAGAGGGAGGGAGACTTTTGGGGAGAGAGAAAACAGAGAGTGACAGAGAAAATAAGGTGGAGAGAAAGGGGGGATGGAGGGAAGAGGAGAAGGATAGAGAACAGAAAGGAGACAGAGAACAGGAGAGTTGGGTAGAGAAAGACTACACTTGTCTACATGAGGTGATTTTTAACAATTTTATAGGTAATGTTTTAAAACTATGGTGTGGAGAGGGCAAGTTGTAGCTTTCACTTGCCTTAGCACATGGGGGTGAACAAGAAACGCCTTGCTAGGGGTCACCTCGACCAGCAAACGTGGCAAAAGTACAGCTTGTGCTATCTACACAGGGGTTTTAAAACATTAGCCATTGCGTTTTTTAGAAAGCTGTTCCTAGTGTGAACAAGCTCCCTGGCTGAAGGGGAAAGGCACATGAGGAAAAGGTTCAGGAGCAGCAGGCACTGCACAGACAAACTGTGTGAGACCAGGGGGTAAGGGTAAAAAAAAAAGACATGGGTAAACTGTTCAGCTTCAGAAACCAAACTCCAACTTGTCAAGGAAACGTTCTGTTTCTTGCCCCAAAACACAAGACTGTTTGATTGCTGACATTTCATTTTCTACAAAATAGGAGAAAATGACATAAAACTGTAAAAAAAATAAATGTCACCTGCTTTTAGCGGTCAGCAGATGTACCAGGCAGTAGCCCTGGATGGCTCCTTGCAGATTTTTACAGGCCACAATTTTCCCAATGATCTGTTGCTGAGCGTAACCAGATGGTAGATAATGTGCACATCAGTTGTGCAGCCAGGATTTGCTTCTCACAAGAGAGGAGTGAATAAACGCTTTATTCCTTAGGTCGGAAGTGGGCAAATATCGTATTCCCCAAATGAGAAGTGAGTAAACTGTTTATCCAGATTTATCCTTGACTACACTACTGTGTGGAACATTGTCTATGGTTCTTTCCATCTTTGTTTGCAATTTTCCTTCTGTCTGTTGCCATGCTAACAGGCATGCAGCTCCACCACTGGTAGCACTAGTGCAGACAGGGCTGCATTTGCCAGCATTTAACCACTGTGTCATATAACCCCACTCAGCACAAGCCTACACCTTAATTTCTTTATTTTAACATGCATCAGGGAATGGGCAGCATCCTGCTTGTCTGTATCATGGGAAAGGGGAGCTGCACCCTACTTCCCCCATCCGGGATCAGCTTCTCCCTTCCTGTTCCCCTGCACTTGCTTTATTTGCAGAGAGATAAGGCCCTGGCCAGGAGAGTTGGCACAGGAATATAATCTCCCTCAAATAAAGTGCCTGCAGAAGTACAGGTGGTTTCCACCTGTTAAAATAAACCAGAACTGAGCTGGGGAGGGGCACTGTCCTCAGCCAAAGCACCTTTCCTCCTGCAAAGAAATGGGTACAGCAGTTGTGAGAGCTTCACCCACATATACGACCTCATCCCTGCTCTGGGGTGGTAAAAGGGGAGCTCTATTTCCATTGGCCAAGTCAGTCCTTGGCCTCTCTGCTGAGAGAGGCAACAACAGGGTCCCCTATGCCCATTTGTGATGGTGGTTTTTGCAACATCTACACCTGTCCCACCAAGAACTTGATGGAGACACCTCCCATCTCATTAGAGAGAGCCCACCAAACATCCATTGGATGGGAACAAATTTGAGTGTCTAATGAAGGAATTCAGATTAAAATTAATTAGTACTTGCTGGTGTCCAGGGTTGGATTGGTCAAGGTGCCTGTAGTGATGCAAGGACTCACCCTGCGGCGCCTCCTGCTGGTCGTCCAGGGAATTAGCTTGTCCAGCCTTTGGAGCGCCCTCTGCAGGCCAATGTCCTGCTTGTCACTGGACCCCCCAAGTCTCTCCTGGACCCCAGTGCCCCTTTAGCTTGGGTGCTGCCCCCTGGCAGTACCCCCACTCTCTGGGCTCCCCTCCCAGGGGAATCCCCACCTTGCCTCAGTGTTCCCTGCCAGTCCTCATCTAGCCCCCGCACACTGGAGCAGACTGCAGTGCATATCACTCATCATCGGCAAGGGGCGTTTGAACCTGCTGCCTCCGCCTACCCCCAGGCTACATCCCTGCAACCCCAGTACCTATTTGGCCTTAGACAAGGCCTGCAGCCTGGGGGTTTTCCAGGTGGGAGCTTCCCGGCTCCCTTGCCCTATTCCCAGCACTGATCTACTCCAGTACCTTTCCAGTTCCCAGCCAGGTCCTCCCCTCTCTACCACTAGAGAGGAACTGCCTGAGCGCCTGGCTTGCAATCCTTTTATAGGACCAGCTGCAGCCTGATTGGGGCGTGGCCCCAGTTGTGGCTGTTTCGCCAATCAGCCAAGGCTTGCTACTTTGCCCTGCCACAGCCCTCTCCCAGGGGTGTTTTAAGCCCTTCAGGGCGGGAGCGGGTGATCACTCCGCTACAGTGCCTTTGAGGTAAAAGATTTTGTATTCCAGTCCCCAAACGTGGCGAGCTGTCCACTCCCCTCTGACCTAGGGCTGTATTGGAACTGATGTTCTAGAGGTGAAACACTTTACTTAGATCTGTATAAAAATCACACAGAAAGTGAAGGTCTCGGCTCAAATTCAAATCCAGAACTCTACCTTGTGGGTGTTCACAGTTTTAACATGTCTGCACCAGACAGGTTCATCACCTGTAATATCTCTGTGAATTCAGCTTCAGCCTTCTTGATATTCAAAATCATAGAAATGTAGGGATGAAAGGGACTTCAAGAGCTCATCTAGTCCAGCTCCCTGCATTGAGGCAGGAGCCAGTAAACCTAGACCATCCCTTACAGGTGTTTTTCAAACCTGTTCTTAAAAACTTCCAATGACTGGGATTCCACAACCTCCCTTGAAAGCCTGATCCAGTGCTTAACTATCCTTACAGTTAAAATTTTTTTTCTAATATCTAACTTAAATCTCCCTTGCTGCCGATTAAGACCATTACTTCTTGTCCTACCTTCAGTGGACATGGAGAACAACTGATCACCATCCCTTTTGTAACAGCTTTTAACGTATTTTAATACTGCTGTCAAGTTCCTTGTCAGGTTTCTTTGCTCAGGAGTATATGTATCCAGTTTTTTAAAACTTTTCCTTATAGGTCAACTTTTCTAAACTTTTTATTGTTTTTGTTGTTCTCTTCTGGACGCTCTCCAAATTTATCCACATCTTTCATAAAGTGTGGCACCCAGAATTGTATCTAGTACTCCAGCAGAGGCCTCACCAGTGCTGAATACAGCAGGACAATTACTTTCCATGTCTTACATGCAACATTGCTGTTAATACACTCCAGATGATATTAGCCTTTTTCGTAGCTGCATCACATTGTTGACTCATATTCAATTTGTGATCCACTACAAACTCCAGATCCTTTTTAGTAGGACTAGCACCTAGCCAGTTATACCCAATTTTGTAGCTGTGGATTTGATTTTTCCTTCCTAAGTGAAGTCCTTGCACTTGTCTTTATTGAATTTCATATTGCTAATTTCAAATTTCTCTCTCCAATTTGTCAAGGCCATTTTGGATTCTAATCCTGTCCTCCAAAGTGCTAACTACCCAACCCAGCTTGATGTCATTCACAATTTTTATAAGTACATTATAAGTACTCCATTATCCAAGACATTAATTAACATATTGAAGAGTAGCAGAACCAGGACTGACCTCTGCAGGACATCATTAGATACGTCTTCCCAATTTGACAGCAAACCATTGATAATTACTGTTTGAATACTGTCTTTCATCAAGTTTTGCATCCATCATAGAGTAATTTAATCTAGACCACATTTTCCTAGTTTGCTTATGAGAATGTCATGTGGGACTGTGTCAAAAACCTTACTGAAATCAAGATATATCATGTCCACAGCATCCATTAGGCCAGTAACCCTGCCAAAGAAGGAAATTAGGTTGGTCTAGCCTAATTTGTTCTTCACTAATCCACACTGGGTATTGCTTATCACTCTATTATCTACTACGTGGTTACACATCCATTGTTTAATGATTTTTTCCAGTATTTTTTCAGGTATCAAAGTTAGGCTGACTAGTCTATAATTCTCCGGATCCTCTTTGTTCCCATTTCTACAGATAAGTACTATGTTTGCTCTTCTCCAGTCCTCTGGGACCTCACCCATCCTCTATTCTCAAAGTTAATCACAAAGGTTCTGAGATTGCTTCAGTTAGATCCTTAAATACCCTAAATTGAATTTCATCAGATCCTGCTAACTTGAATACATCTAACTTATCTAAATATTCTTTAACCTGTTCCTTCTCTATTTAAACCTTTAATAATTTAAACCTTCAAAATAATTTAACCTTTAAAATATCTCTATCTCTATGCTACTGAAGGAGGTTCTGAACTCATAACCAGTTCTGCACTGTTCCCTACTGCACCTCCTGCTGGGACAGGAGCTGTGAACTCCCTACAGCCAGGGCTGCATAGAGCAACTCTTACTGGAGGTAGCTGGGAGACACTAATGCAGCCAGTGTTCCTGCACTTTTGTGTTCAGAAGTTTCTTTTGGGAGAGGCCAGGCCTGGCATGGCTGGAGCTGCACTCAGCCAGAGCTCCTGTATTGTTCTCTACAGCACTCTCTGCTGGGAGACAAGAAGTGTGGAGTAGCTAGGCCGGGGTGGCCAATCTGAGCCTGAGAAGGAGTCAGAATTTACCAATGTACATTGCCAAAGAGCCACAGTAATACGTCAGCAGCCCCCCACCCATCACCTTCCCTCCCTCCCTCCTGCTCCCAGTGCCTCCCACCTACCGGCAGCCCTCCCCACACCTCCCGATCAGCTGTTTCGTGGCATGCAGGAGGTTCTGGGGGGAGGAGCAAGGGCACGGCAGGCTCAGGGGAGGGTGCAGGAAGGGGTGGAGTGGGGGCAGGGCCTGTGGCAGAGCCAGGGGCTGAGCAGTGAGCACCCCCCCGCACATTGGAAAGTTGGCGCCTGTAGTTCCAGCCCTGGAGTCTGTGTCATAGGCGCCAACTTCTCCTGGCGCTGGTGGGTGCTCGGCCCCACCGCCTCCCTGCCCCCATTCCAACCCCTTCCCCAAAGTCCCCGCCCCAACTCCACCCACTCCCTGCCCCTATTGGACTCCTTCCCCAAATCCCCGCTCCGGCCCGCCTCTTCCCTGTCTCCTCCCCTGAGTGTTTTGCGTTCCCACTCCTCCCCCCTCCCTCCCAGAGCTCGTTACACCGCGAAACAGCTGTTTTGCAGTGGCAAGCGCTGGGAGAAGAAGGGGGACACGGCGCGCTCAGGGGAGGAGACAGAGGTGGAGGTGAGGTGAGGTGAGACGGGGGAGCAGCGAGGGGAGCTTGGCTGCCAGTGGGTGCAGAGCACCCACCAATTTTTCCCCGTGGCTGCTCCAGCCCCAGAGCACCCACAGAGTCGGCGCCTATGGTCGGTGCCTATACAAAGAGCCGCATATTAACTTCTGAAGAGCCGCATGTGGCTCCAGAGCCACAGGTTGGCCACCCCTGAGCTAGGCGCTCCTTGTGCATTGTGCCCCAGGCCTATTTCCTAGCCTTTCTCCTGCTGAGAGATGCTAGGACTGGAATAGTTTTTAATTACCTGTAGCCAGTGATCCCTCCCTGTTCCTTACAGAGCCTTTTGCTGTAGGAGGCTGGGACTGTAGTAGATGTGATCTCTTCATAGCTGACACGACTGTACTATTCTTTATGGCATGCTCTGCTGGAAGATGCTAGGTCTGGAGCAGTCAGGAGCTCCCCATGGAGCTAGCATTCCTTCTACACTTTTCATAGTGCCTCCTCCTCTGAAAGCTGTAATTTCCAGAGCCAGTGCTCCTTTCCTGCTCCCTAAAGTTTTATGTGACAATGATAAAGCTACTCTCGCTCTCTCTGCTTCGCTTTATCTTCCCCAGCCTCCACCCAGGTCTGTGCTACAGTTTTAAGGAAATAGTGCCCATAGCATCCCATGCATACAGTGCCTCCAAATGGGAAAGGCCAAGCTAGGGGTAGCTGTGACCTACCTTATTCTTTATGGTGACATTAAAGTTTACTTGTGTTTATTCTCTCTCACATGTTGCTGAAAAGGAACTAGATTTCTTGTGAAGCCTTGGTCAATACTGCTGAACTACCTATCACGTGCAGCTGAACTCTTATCTCTCCCGTCCAGTTCCTGTGCGCCTTCCGGTTTCTGGGACCTCATTCCTGCCAAGGGAAGAATACACCAAAATACAAATAACTTTCCAAGTACCAAAAGCTTCTGTATATCTGTATTGTTTTGCCTTACTTTTTGTTCCTAAGGACTCTGTCCTTGGACAAACTGTACACCGGACACACAAAGGAAAACACCCAGACCCTCAAAACGTTCACACAAAGCAGGTGTTACTATAAACAGATAAATAATAATAAAATATAAACATGCCATAGATAGACAAATACAGTCATGCAGACATGCATCCATGCACCCCCCCACACACATACACATACACACACACACACACACACACACACAGAGATATTAATACAAATGGACATGCACGCAAATAGAAAAACACAGACATATACAAATATGTACACACACAAATACAGACATAGAGAATTAGGGGCACACATACACTGATACACTCATATAGACATGCATGCACAGATACACTGATATAGGCATATGGACATGTGCACAAACATATATAACGATACAGGCATATAGATGTGTGTGCACACATATACACCGATACAGGCATATAGATGTGTGTGCACACATATACACTAGTACAGACATGTAGACATATACACGCACATACACCAAAACAGACATGTAGACATGTATTCATATACACCAATACAGGCACATAGTCACACACACACATATTGAGACAAATACAGACATACAGACATGTGCACACATAAAGACCAGCCAAGGCATATGACCAGGCTTACAAACAGATAAATAGAGGCTTATAGACATGTACACACACACATATGCCAATACAGGCTTATAGGCGTGAATGTGCATACACACAAATACAGGGATATACAAATGCACATGAATTCACACTTGGATAAACAAACAAAGACACACCAATACTTGCATGCTGACATGCAAACACACACACAAATTAGATAGATAGATAGATAGATAGATAGATAGATAGATAGATAGATAGATAGATATCACATCGTCATATCCATGTGCAAACGTAAGTACACATAGCCATACGCACACAGCTACACAGGCATAATATGTGCATTCTCATTTGCGAAATGGCACGTCCACAGGGCCGTAGGCAGGCACACACACAATTTAATGAGAATGGAGAGGATCTGTGAAGGACAGAGGACCAAAAAGGCAAAGGAATGCAAGAAGAGCCACTCCAGGAGAGCTGGATTCATGCTGGGGGCGGGGGGGGGGAGGAGGGAGAGCGAGACTGAGAGCAAGAGAGAGATGTGCTTCTATGTGGAGAAAAAAAAGCAATATGGATGAGACGAGAGAGAGAGAGAGAGAGAGAGAGAGAGAGAGAGTGAGCAAACTTGGTAAAGTGTGTGGTTCTCTCCATAAAGAAGAGAGGGAGACAAGGGAGACAAATTCCTGCGGGGTGAAGGAATTCCTGTTGTCTGAGAGGAAATACTCAGAGGGCTTAGCATCCCTCTTGACTGATGCTCTGCACGTACACACACCCCTGGCCAGCCCCCTCACGCACTCTCACACTGACACACAGGACTCCAAGGATGGAGACAAAAATTTTGTGCTTCTAAGGCCCGCCCCATCCAAACTGCTCCCTCACACAGAAAAAGGCCGTAAGCCTGCCACAGGCCAATGCCTGGCCAGGGGTGCGTGCAGTATCCCAAATTCTTGTGGTTGTCGTTTCACCTCTTGCATCAGAATGTAACGGAACTGAGTCTCTGCGCCCAATAGTTTGGAGCTTATCCTCAGTGCCGACACTGCAGGATGAGGGGACGAGTTGCTGCGCTGTTAGAGAGGCCATCCTTTGGAGGAGTTTCCTTCTGTCCCCTCTCGGAAGGGGTTGGTGGACCCCATTGCTGATGCCAGAGGCCAGCATTTTGGCAGGAGGACGAGGAGTGAAGCAGCATTAGCGGGGCAAATCACTGGGGGAGACATTTACCCAAGCTCCATTTTGTGCCCTCTCTCTCACTGAGTACCTGATGATGACACCACAGGCTGGGAGGGGATGGAGCTGCAGAAGTGCGGGAGGGGCCCTCTGAAAAGGAGACAATATCCTGAGCTCCTTGCTGCCCCATCTCTGGTGGGTGCCGGCACCATGGACCAATCCTGGTGGGGGTTGGGTGCTTCAAGGAGCTGTCCTTCAGAGGTGGCATTAACCTGGGGTCCTTTCTCTCCTGCCTCTGGGAAATACCTAGTGATGACACTTAATGGTGGTGGGGGGGGGGGGCAGAGTGCTGCACACAGGGCCTCCTTCAGATCACTCCAATGTTGATTCTTCCTATAATAATACTAGGAGTGTCCCTGGAGCTTTCCACTGTTGAGGGCCAGGGGAGGGGGAGGTTACTGGAAGGAGTCGGAAGGAAGGTGTCACAAACTCTAACGTTTCAGAGTGGCTTAGTTATTATTAGCCTGCAGCGAGCCAGGCCCTCTTGACGGGAAGAGGGGGGCATCGTGCCATTTCTGGATGTCATCCGCTCATCTGCAGCTAATTTTAGACTTCAGTAGTAAGGGGAGCAGGGCTGGGGGAGGGGGTCAGATGGGGTCTTTTTCCCCCTCCAATTACTTTTGCTGCCCTAATCACGTAGGCTTAATGGGACTCCTCCCACTCCTCTGCCCCCCCCCCATCTCCTTTCCTCTCCCTGCAGCTGCTGCAAAAGGCAATGGGATCCAGGCCAGGCAGCTGGGAGTGGAACATGTCAATAAGCATGTCTGCACAGGCAGGCCTGTGTGAGTGTGTAGGTGTAGGTGTGTCTGAGTCTGTATATGTCTATGTATGTGTGAGAGCAATTTCCAGCTCACTAGACTCGCTTGCCACCGTCCTGTGTCTTGCTGTCCCCGTGCCCCCTGCACCTACGAGAAAGAGCTTCTTTAGTGCCTTTTCAGAGAAACACGTGATTTCTAGCCACACAGGAAACCACAGGCTCATTTGTTTTCCTTCCCAAGAATATATTTTTCTAGTGAATTTCTGACTAACTTGTGGAGGAGAGAGAAGTCACATATTGCACGTTCCCACTGGCACCCTGCCTTGTGCTGGAGTGCCCGACCTTCAGGGCAGTCAGAGGAGAATTCAGTTCCTATGGACCTGGACTCCAGGCCTCTTCTCTGCTCTCCTCCCCACAGCTCCCCTATTGGAACCCCAAACCAGCCAGGCGGGATGCCCTGGAATTGGTACCTTTGTATTGCAGTGAAGCCCCAGTCTGGATCAGGAACCTGGAGAAACTCCCTTATTAAAAGTTATTCCCTAGTATTGAGTATCAGAGGGATAGCCATGTTAGTCTGGATCTGTAAAAAGCAGCAAAGAGTCCTGTGGCACCTTATAGACAAACAGATGTATTGGAGCATAAACTTTTGTGGGTGAATACCTACTTGCTCCAATACGTCTGTTAGTCTATAAGGTGCCACAGGACTCTTTGTTGCTTTTCCCTAGTATTGATCATTCTCTCTGTGGCTCCACTGCTTTTTTAAATGAACATAATTTGCCAGGTTGTTATCATCCAATGTCCAAGGAGAGAAGAAGCAACTGATGTGTAAGCATAAACCCCACCACAACACCCCTCCCTTGTGCCCTGCAGTCCCCCTGCTATTCCAGATATAGATTCCACACACAGCTTTGCCAAAGCCCCTCAATCCTTTCCAGCAGTCCCCCTGCTACTCCTATCCTGAGGACTGAATTATGGAGTGCAATCCCTGCCATGAGTTACCTATTGCCTATGCCTGTCATAACCTATCACGCTCATCTCTGTGATACCCTCTCGTGCCACCTTTTCCACTGCCGATTTCCCCTTCCTCAGATGCATTATCTGCAGCTCTCCCTTTCCATCAGCCCCTCTGTGCAGCTCATATGCCTTTCACAGCCTGACACCAACTGGAATTTAGCCTGATCAGCAGATCCGTAACTAGGCCATTTGCGCCAATTACCATTTTTTTCTGTTGTTTTTTAGAGTGACCATATTTCCCTAAAGTGAAAATGGGACATTGGGTAAGCAGTGATGCTAGACCTCTTGGGCCAGCCCCACCTGGCATCACCGCTCGCCCCATTTTTCCACCCCTGCGGCTTTGTGCCCCGGGAGGGCTGCCCTGCTTGTCTCGCCCTGGTTATTGCCCTGCTGATCAGCGCCTTCAACTCACAGGGGCTTCACTTATCGCTTTAAATTAAAACAGGGCTGCCTGGGGAGGGGGGGCAAGTGGGGCAATTTTCCCCAGGCCCCCATGAGAATATAGTATTTTATAGTATTGCAACTTTTTTTTATGGAAGGGGCCCCTGAAATTGCTTTGCCCCAGGCCCCCTGAATCCTCTGGGCTGCCCTGAATTAAAAGAGGGAAAGAAAGAGGTAGGGACAAATAGAAAAATATATGAAAAGAAGCAGAGAGAGGCTATAACAGAAATAGAGCAAAAACCCCACACCTATACCAGAGAGAGGGGTCCCTCATATAATTAACACTAAAGTATTCTCCAGTAATCACACCCAAACATTACAGCATTGCTGTTGGGAGATGGAGTGGTGTGGACCAATCCTGGAGCGTGCTGCAGTACTTTTTATAAGTGATAGATAGATAGATAGATAGATAGATAGATGGATGGATTGCTGTAGGCAAATAAATGGGGGGGGAGGGAGACAGGGAGGGAGAGAGAGGGTTTGAAGAGGGACAGAGAGAGAGAGAGAGAGAGAGAGATCAGCCTGTAACACATGGTTGCTGCTTCCAGGCCTTCCCTTCTCTTTTTGTTACTAGGCCTGGTTGCCCTGACAACATCAATCAGGAAAAATTAGGCTTTTGCCCTAACTACTGAGCTATCCCTCAATGTTGAGAAGGAGCCTTTTCCAATTAGGGTAATCAAAGAAGAAGAGGCCTGAAGAATTGAGGGGGGAGAGGAAGGACCTTGGATGACTTTCTGGGCAATGTCACGTCTCTCTCGTAGCAGGGAGTGGCATTCAGAAAGCAGCCAGCATCATCATTCTGAGAACGGCCTCACTTTGACTGCACTTTCCTGGCCAGCCCTGTGCATTGGCTCTGCAGACCTCATGTTTGTTGACATGTTGCTGGGTGCTCCCTTCAACACAGGAACATACTGCGTCAGTGCAGTGGTAATGGTCTTTGGAGTTAGGGATCCTGCTGACTCCCTTCGTCTGTAAACTGAGGAGCTCTCTCCCTCTGTTCACTCTATCTGCATCCTTTTCGCTCTCATTCTTCTTTCACCTCCATCCTCTTTCTCTGTGCGTCTTTCTCTCCTCTATTATCACTCCTCCACTCCTCTCCACTTCCACCCCCTCTCCTCCTTTATTGGTCCTTTTCCTCCGCTGCCTCCTGCTCACTCTCTTTATTTTTGTTTTTTCCTTATCTTTCTTCCACATTCTCTGTCCTTCCCTTCTTTTGTTCTTTCTTCCTTTTATCTATTATTCTCTCTTCTCCTTCTCTTCTGCTTCTCTGCTCTGTCACTCTCTCTGTCTCTAATCACCATGTTGTCTGGGTACCAGGATCTTTCCCCTCTCCTCATGTTGTGTCTTTCCATTATCCTTCCTCCCCTTTTCCACTCTTTCCGTGTCCTACCTCAACAATGGAAGTTACTATTCCAGGGAAAGCACAGACCCCTGCGCACACTCTCTTTCTTTCACAATGCTCTGTTGTTGACCTGAACAAAATTAAGGCACAAAATCATAGCCTGAGGCAAATGCACCACATAACCGTCTCATTTGTCCCTGCCCATCTCACTGAAGAATTTGTTCTTCAGGCAAAATAGAAACGTGAGAAAGGTTTTACTCAAATTCTAGGAAATGAGCTGAGGGAGGAAGAGATTTTCTGAGTAACATGGAAGTGAGGAAGGAGAGAGATTGCAGAGACAGCTTCGTCATATGGGGTAGCACCTACTGAATTGGAAATGTGACAGTAATGCAGAAATGGATGTATAATATATGCAAGGGGCTTAGATAACAGAGTGATGAGAACAGATTGACAGATAGATCTATTGCCCACTATGTGTAGTAGTGCGGACATAGAAAAGTGCCTTTAACATTCTTATTCCCTACATCTATAACCCTAATCCTAATCCCCTGTGTCTCTTAGGCCTAAAAATTTTTTGCCAGTGTAGTGATGTCACTTAGGCTCATACTCAAACTACAGGTCCAAACATGTGTGACTTGTGGAGGTATTTGGATCTGGATCATAATTTTGCCCTGACCCTCTAATCAAAATGGTGAGTCTATTTTCCACATGTCTTTGGGGGTGTTTGGATTCCCACTTTGTATTTTAGGCTTATGTCTAATTATTACTCCTGTTTGCCCTGCAGAGCCCATTAAGGTATGGGATTTGCAAGCCAGAATCGATTCTGCCTCATGTATCACTGATGGACTTGCCAGCTAAGTTCCTATGGCAGAAATATTTTTACTGGTAGAGCTGGGTTTGAAGCTGCAGATTTTCTATCTAAATCTAGGTTTAGATATGGATTTTCCAGCACTTACATGGGAGTGGGTGGGAAGAGGGAGGCAGGGTATGGGGGAACATGAGGATATGGAGATCCTGGGATTGTGATCAGCCCAATATGGAGATAGGGGTTAGCTGTGAAATTTGGAGTTGTGTAGAGCATCTCCAAACTATTGAGTGTTTGGTTGTGGCCCCTCTCTAATTATTCCCAGTGCTCATAGCAGAGGTTTTCAAATTCAAGGTGAGCTTTGCGATGCTGGTGAGTTAGGAGAAAAGACTTGAGTCTTGAACAATATATCGGTGTGAGCTGGAAATTGTGTGCGAGGATAAATGTGGAGCCTCCCCCACAGAGAACCACTCTTTTTACTATAACCACTGTCAGGGTTCCCTCCCCACTCTGAACTCTGGGGTACAGATGTGGGGACCTGCATGAAAGACCCCCTACGCTTATTTCTACCAGCTTAGGTTAAAACTTCCCCAAGGCACAAATCCTTTCCTTGTCCTTGGATGGTATTGCTGCCACCACCAAGTGATTTAGACAAAAATTCAGGAAAAAGGGCCACTTGGAAAATATTCCCCCAAGCCTCTTCACCCCCTTTCCTGGGGAGGCTTGAGAATAATATACCAACCAATTGGTTACAATGTGAGCACAGACCAAACCCCTTAGTTTTTAGGACACTGAAAATTAATTAGGTTCTTAAAAGAAGAATTTTATTTAAAAAAATGTAAAAGAATCACACCTGCAAAATCAGGATGGAAGGTAACTTTACAGGGTAAATAAAAAGATTTAAAATACAGAGGATTCCCCTCTGACTCTGCTTCCCAGTTACAAAACAGGAATGAAATTACCTCTTAGCATAGGGAAAATTTACAAGCTAAAACAAAAGATAATCTAACACATTTCCTTGCCTTACTTACCTTTTTTGTAATCTTAGATGCTCATTTCAGGTATGTTTTCAGGAGATGTTTTTCCTGCCTGATCCCTCTCTCCATCCAGAGAGGGAAGAAACAAAGAGAGCACAAACAAAACCTCTGCCCCCCGCCCAGATTTGAAAGTATCTTCTTTCCCCATTGGTTCTTCTGGTCAGGTGCCAACTAGGTTAATTGAACTGATTAGCCCCTTACAGGTAAGGCAATTCAGTACAGCTGCCCTGTGTATATTTATGATACACACACCCCAAATCACAGACGGTGCTGGACAGCCTGTTCCACACTGGCTGTGATTTCTTTTTGGAACTCTAGGAGAAAACAGAGTTAATAAGATACCTGCACCTCTAGACATACTACCGATTATATACAAACTAACAATATTTTTCATATTTCAAGGATGATTTTAATCAGCGGATTCTGGGAAACTTTCATGGGAGAGTGCATCAGCCACTTTGTTAGAAGCCCCTGAAATGTGTTGTATTTTAAAATTAAAATTTTGGAGAGCTAAACTCCACCAAAGAAGTTTTTTGTTATTTTTCTTGATGGTATGAAGCCACTTTAAGGCAGCATGGTCAGTTGGCAGGTGGAAGCACCATCCCCAAACGTATGGGCATAGCTTTTCCAGGGCATACACAATGGCGTAACATTCCTTTTCGGTAATTGACCAGTGACTTTCGCTCTCAGACAGTTTTTTACTGAGAAACACGACAGGATGGAATTTTTTATCTGGTCCTTCCTGCATTAAGACTGGTCCCACACCGCACTCAGACGCATCTCTGGTTACTAGAAAAGGTTTGTCAAAGTCTGGGGCCCTTAGCACAAGGTCAGACATGAGTGTCTCTTTAAGCTGGTTAAAGGCCTTCTGACACTTTTCAGTTTACTGAACTGCATTTGGCTGTTTCTTTTTTGTTAAGGTCTGTCAGTGGGGCAGTGATTTGGCTGTAGTGCAGTACAAATCTCCTGTAATATCCGGCCAAGCCTAAAAAGGATTGGACCTGTTTCTTTGACTTTGGGACAGGCCACTTTTGGATAGCATTTACTTTGGCCTGTAGGGGGTTGATAGTTCCTTGACCCACCTGGTGTCCAAGGTACGTCACTCTGTTTAGGCCTATTTGACACTTTTTAGCCTTAACAGTTAGTCCTCCCTCCCTTATGCGCTTGAAGACTTTCCGGAGATGTTCTAGGTGTTCTGCCCATGAATCAGAAAATATGGCCACATTGTTAAGATAGGCGACTGCAGATTCTCCCAATCTCGCTAGGAGACCATCTACAAGTTTCTGGAAGGTGGCGGGTGCATTTCGCAGCCCAAAAGGGAGCACATTAAATTCATACAGACCCTTATGGGCGATGAAGGCTGACATTTTCTTGGCGGATTCATCTAGCGCAGGGGTTCTCAAACTGGGGGTCGGGACCCCTCAGGGGGTCGTGAGGTTATTACATGGGGGGTCACAAGCTGTCAGCCTCCACCCCAAATCCCGCTTTGCCTCCAGCAATTATAATGGTGTTAAATACACAAAAAAGTGTTTTTTAATTTATAAGGGGCTTGCTATGTAAAAGGGGTCACCAGTACAAAAGTTTGAGAACTACTGATCTAGCGGTACTTGCCAGTACCCCTTGGTTAAGTCTAAGGTAGAGATTAACTGGCATGTCCCAGTTTCTCCAATAGCTCATGTGTGCGTGGCATTGGATAGTTGTCTGGGCGAGTTACTGCATTTAGCTTACGGTAGTCTACGCAAGAACGTATCTCCCCATCTGGTTTGGGAACTAGAACCACTGGAGATGCCCATGTACTTTCAGAGGGCCAGATTACACCCATCTGTAGCATGTCCTGGATCTCCCGTTCTATAGCAGTTTTGGCTTGAGGAGACACCCAGTAAGGTTAGGCTCTAATTGGGCGAGCATTACCTGTGTCAGTGGAGTGGTATGCCCGTTTGGTCCATCCTGGGGTGGCTGAGAACATTGGCACAAAGCTAGTGCACAGCTTCTTGATCTGCTGTCACTGCATATGTCCGAGGGTCATGGAGAGATTCACCTCTTCCATGCCACTGTTACTTTTTTCTTTATAGTAGACACCTTAAGGCCACTCAGTGTCATCTCCTCCCTGGGCTGTAAACTAAAGAACCTTTAACTCTCTGGAATAGAATGGCTTTAGAGAATTAACATGGTACACTTTAGGCTTTAGGTTTGAGGTTGGGGATGCTATGAGATAATTAACAGCTCCCAGGCGCTCTTGGACCGTAAATGGCCCTTCCCACGATGCCTTCCCACGATGCTTCCATCTTATGGGTCTGGAGCGCCTTCAAGACCATGACCTGGCCCCTACTCTGAAGGAACACTCTTTGCCATGTTTGTCATACCAGGCCTTTTGCTCTTGTTGAGCATCTTGTAAGTTTTCTTGAGCAAGGGCTAGAGAGTCTTTGAAGGTGTTTTGCAGGTTGGTTACAAAGTTCAAAATGTTAGTTCCTGGAGAAGATGTAACCCCCTCCCATTGCTGCTTCAGCAACTGTAATGGTCCCTTAACTTTGTGGCCATAAATGAGTTCAAAGGGTGAAAATCCCCAACTGGGATGTGGTACAGCCCTGTAGACAAAGATCAGCTGCTGCAACACTAGGTCCCAATCATTGGAGTGCTCATTTACGAATTTACATATCATGGCCCCCAAAGTTCCATTAAACTTCTCCACTAGGCCATTTGTTTGATGGTGTTAAGGGGTGGCAACCAAGCGGTTCACCCCATAAGCTTTCCAAAGGCTTTTTATGGTCCCTGCCAGAAATTAGTTCCCAAATCCATAAGGATGTCAGAGGGTCAACCTACCCTGGCAAAAATGTCTGTTAATGCCTGGCACACACTTTTAGCCCTGATGTTGCTTAGAGCTACAGCTTCCGGCCATCGGCTGGCAAAATCCATGAAAGTCAGTATGTACTGCTTTCCTCTGGATGTCTTTTTCGGGAAAAGACCCAGAATATCCACAGCTACTTGCTGAAATGGAACCTCAGTTATGGGGAGTGGCTGGAGAGGGGCTTTGACCTGGTCTTGGGGTTTTCCAACTCTTTGGCACACCTTACAAGACCAGACATAGATATAAACATGCTTGCCCATTCCCTCCCAGTGGAATGACCACCCCAAATGGTCTTTGGTCCCGTTCACCCCAGCATGGCCACTAGGATGATCGTGGGCTAAGCTTAAGAGCTTTACCCGGTACTTAGTTGCCACTACCAACTGTCTTTGAGTATGTCAGTCCTTCTGGTGCCCACCAGAAAGAGTTTCCTTGTATAAAAGTCCTTTTTCTACAACAAACCTGGATTGATTAGAAGAGCTGAGAGGTGGTGGGTTGCTTCGTGCCACCATCCAAGCTCCCTGGAGGCTTTTATCTGCTTCCTGCTCTGCGTGGAACTGTTCCCTTGATGCTGGAGACATCAGTTCCTCACTGGATTGTGGACTTGGGCTCGGTCCCTCTGGAAGCGATGTAGGTGATGGGGTTGTTTCCGTTGACTGTGAACCGCTTTCCGCGGGTGCACTAGGTTGTATTTCAGGCTCCAGGTGACCCTCTTGCGCAGGTTTAGCTGCTGCTGCCAGGGCAGGCTCGGTGGTGCCCTCTGGTGTTGGAGTCGCAGAGGGGGTTGCAAGCACTGGATTCAGGGCTGGCAATGGTTCTGGTGCTGGTTGCTCCGCCAGTTCTAGTTCTGGGACTGGTTCTGTCTGGGTCTCTGCAACTGGATCCACTACAGCTGTCGCAGATGTTGGCATGGGTTCCGGTTCCACCACCTCAGTCTGGGTCTCTGGTAACACGGACGGGGCCCTGGTGGACGGCTCAGGACCAGGGATGGGGGTGAAAGCTTGCTTAGCCTGGCTGTGGGTGACCATTCCCACCCTCTTGGCTAGCTTCACATGGTTGGCCAAGTCTTCCCCCAGCAGCATGGGAATGGGATGATAATCATAGACTGCAAAAGTTCACATTCCTGACCAGCCCTTGTACTGGACAGGCCATTTGGCTGTAGGCAAGTCAACAGAGTTTGACTTGAAGGGTTGAATCGTCACTTGGGCCTCTGGGTTGATGAATTTGGGGTCCATTAAGGATTTGTGGATCGCTGACACCTGTGCTCCAGTGTCCCTTCACGCTATAACCTTCTTCCTGCCCACACTCACAGTTTTCCTACACTCTGAGGGGTATCTGGGAGGCATCTGGGCCTGAGGACCTTTGGTGTGACCCCGGTGCAATGAACTGTAATCTGTTGGGGTTCTTGGGGCAGTTGGCCTTTACATGCCCCAGATCATTACATTTAAAACATTGCCCAGCTGACTGGTCACTGGGGCAAGGTGGGTTGCTGGAGAATGGTTTGGTGGGACGATAAGGTGACTGGGATTTTTCTTGGGGTGTAGGTGGGGCCTTGGGCTGCCCCCAGTGGTATGATGTGGTCTTGGGGTGTCCCTTCTGGTATCCGCCCAAACTGTGACCAAGTTGTTCCTCTCTGCTACCTCCACCCATTTTGTTCCGATTTGTCCTGCCTCTCTGATGGTCTGGGACTACTCATATTGATCAGGATAAGAAGCAAGACTTTCTGCTGAGTCCATTTTCTTATCCCATAAACACTGTTTTACATCATCATTGGTCATAGTCAGGGATTGCTTCTGTACAACCAAATCACACATTCCTTCAGAGCTAGTTACATCCCTTCCTTTGACCCATTTATCTAACAGATCCTTCATCTGGTTTCCATAAGCCACATTACTTAGTCCAGCCCCTCTCTTAAGGGCTCTAAATTTTACTCTGTAAGTTTCAGGTGTAATTTGACTGTTTTTCAAAAACAAATCCCTACATTTACCATAGTCAGAAGCATTCAGGAGATGTTTTTCCTGCCTGGTCCCTCTCTCCATCCAGAAAGGGAACAAAGAAAGAGAGCACAAACAAAACCCTCCACCCTCCCCAGATTTGAAAGTATCTTCTTTCCCCATTGGTCCTTCTGGTCAGGTGCCAACGAGGTTAATTGAACTGATTAACCCTTTACAGGTAAGGCAATTCAGTACAGCTGCCCTGTGTATATTTATGACAACCACATTCTAAATCCAACATATACACACTAGAGATGGGCCACAAGCAAACCCCAGATTTGAACACACCAGAACTATGGGAAAGTTCAAATTCTGATCCAAACTTTGCATTGTGGACCCGTGTTTCATCCATAGAGGCTTTGATGCGTTAACTGCTTCAACACCTGTGCTAGTGACCATGGCAACAGAGTTACGTAAATGGAATTAAAAATTAATCATTTAAAATCAGATAGGAAAAAGCAATGGAAAGCCATTAAACAACCTTTCTGGCAATGAGGAAATAAGTCATGGGCTACTGTTCTCCCTCCCCAACTCTGAACCTTTGCTACATTCTCAAATCGAAACATTTGAAGGTTCTGAACTAGATAGTGAACTTTATTGTTTTTCAGTGTTTTTTTTACATAGAATTATTGAAGATTAGGGTTAGAAGAGACTTCAGGAGGTCATCTAGTCCAACCGCCTGCTCAAAGCAGAACCAACACCAATTAAATCACCCCAGCCAGGGCTTTGTCAAGCCGGGCCTTAAAAACCTCTAAGGATGGAAATACCAACACCTCCCTAGGTAACCCATTCCAGTGCTTCACCATCTTCCTAGTGAAATAGTGTTTCCTAATATCCAACCTAGACCTCACCCACTGCAACTTGAGACCATTGCTTCTTGTTCTGTCATCTGCCACCACTGAGAACAGCCTAGCTCCATCCTCTTTGGAACCTCCTTTCAGGTAGTTGAAGGCTGCTATCAAATCCCACCTCGCTCTTCTCTTCTGCAGACTAAACAAGTCCAGTTCCCTCAGCCTCTCCTCGTAAGTCATCTGCCCAAGGCCCCCTGATCATTTTCGTTGCCCTCCGCTGGACTCTCTCCAATTTGTCCACATCCTTTCTGTAGTGGGGGTCCAAAACTGGATGCAATACTCCAGATGTGGCCTCACCAGTGTCGAATAGAGGGGAATAATCACTTCCCTTGATCTGCCGGCAATGCTCCTACTAATGCAGCCCAATATGCTGTTAGCCTTCTTGGCAACAAGGGCACACTGCTGACTCATATCCAACTTCTCATTTACTGTAATCCCCAGGTCCTTTTCTGCAGAACTGCTGCTTAGCCAGTCGGTCCCCACCCTGTAGCGGTTCATGGGATTCTTCCATCCTATGTGTAGGACTCTGCACGTGTCAAAGTTGAACCTCATCAGATTTCTTTTGGCCCAGTCCTCCAATTTGTCTAGGTCACTCTGGACCCTATCCCTACCCTCCAGCATATCTACCTCTCCCCCCAGCTTAGTGTCATCCACAGACTTGCTGAGGGTGCAATCTATCCCATCATCCAGATCATTAATAAAGATGTTGAACATAATTTATTCTGGCTGAGATTGAAGCCTAAATCTCCATCACTCTCCAATGAGAGCATGGCAGCCATTTTGTTATAGTTTGGTTTATGGAGGGGCTGCAAGGAGCATGGAGGGAAAGCTCTCTGCATGGTTGGAAGAGCCAGAATTGTAACTAGCCATTTTAGTGCCCAGGGTGAGCAAGCATATTTGCACCCCTAGAAGCAATGTTTGGGGGCACACAACCCCTCCCCCAGATTTCTGTCTTACATTAAGCTAGGGTTACCAACTTTCTAATTGCACAAAACTGAACATCTTTGCCCTGCCCCGAGGCCCCTCCCCTGCCCACCACTTCTCTGAGGCCTCACCCCCACTCACTCAAGCCCCCCTCCCTCAGTTGCTTACTCTTCCCCATCCTCACTCACTTTCACTGGGCTGGGGCAGGGGGTTGGAGTGCAGGAGGAAGTGAGGGCTCCAGGGTGGGGCCAGAAATGAGGGATTCAGGGTGTGGGAGGGGGCTCTGGGCTGGGGCAGGGAGTTGGGGTGTGGGAGGAGGTGAGGGTTCTGGCTGGGGATGTGGGCTCTGGGGTGGGCCTGGGGTCGAGGGGTTTGGGGTGCAGGAGGGGGCTCAGGGCTGGGGCAGGGGGTTGGAGTGTGGGAGGGGGTGCAGGGTGTAGGCTCCGGGAGGTGGCTCAGGGCTTGGACAGGGGGTTGGGTGTGGATGCGGGGTCTGAGAGGGAGTTAGGGTGCAGGGGGGGTTCCGACCTGGGGCAGGAGGGTTTGGGTGCAGGCTCTGGCCAGGTGGCTCTTACCTGAGGCAGCTCCCGGTCGTTGGTGCAGCGGGGCTAAGGCAGGCTTCCTGCCTGCCCTGGCTCTGCGCATGCTCCCAAGCGGCTGCCATGTTCGGCCCCTAGGTGGAGGTATGGCCAGGTGGCTCTGTGCAGTGCGCGCTGTCCGTGCCCACAGGTGCTGCCCCTGCACCTCCCATTGGTCATGGTTCCGGCCAATGGGAGCTGCGGAGCTGACGCTGGAGGCGGGGGGCAGTGCATGGAGCTTTCCTGACCATCCCTGCACTTAGGGGCTGCAGGGATATGCCAGCCACCTCCAGGAGCCACGCAGAGCCAGGGCAGGCAGGAAGCCTGCCTGAGCCCCACTGCGCCACTGACCGGACTTTTAACGGCCCAATCAGCGGTGCTGACCGGAGCTGCCAGGGTCCCTTTTCGACCGGGTGTTCTGGTAGAAAACTGGATGCTTGGCAACCGTACATTAAGCACAGAGGTTTTAGGGCACACCCCACAGTTTGAAAACTGTCACCTCCTGCCAAAAGCCAGTTGATCGGAAGCTGGGGAGAGCCCCCCAGGCCGCTCAGGCACCTGACTCTCCATGCGGTGGAAGCCAGGGTGCTTGTTGGTGGGGCAGGTGGCACAGCTCCGAGCTGCACTCCTGACATGCTCTTGCCTCTCCCCACAAGGAGCCCGACACCAGCGTGACACCCCCTGGAGCTGGCCTCTGCCTGCAAAGCCCGGCTGCTATGAGATGCTCCCCATGGCATTCACTCCCTGCTATGGAGCAGCAGCAGAGCCAGAAGCACCAGGGCAATGGCATGCCTATTGCAGATCCCCAGTTTATACAGCAGAATCAGGCCTCAACCTCTGCCCACAGGGTCTCTGGCTTCAGATGGAGAATGGGGTGTTGTGTCAAAAAAAACACTCTCCAAATCCCATGTAGCTTTTGGGGTCTGTGTTTCCCTTCCACATGTCTTGATGGGGGAGGGGCCATAGGGCCACCGTTACTGAGCATCTCTCTCTTTTATTCATTTTATCTATCTATCTATCTATCTATCTATCTATCTATCTATCTGCCATCTCTGAACACAGTACAAATTATATATGGAGCCTTTTACACAAATCATTATTATTTTATTGCTATATATTTGCATGGCAACAATAGTCTGCTAAATACCCATCTCCATAATCATGTCCTTTCCAAATGCTGTTTGGAATTAAATAATACAAGCCATCAGAATTGGAACGGATGGGAAATCCTATTAGCTGCCCTCCTGAGTGATGTTTTCAGGGTTTGTAGTATCTGTGAAACATAAAAAGGGCTCTGCTCAGACTCCCCGACACAAATGCCTTTTAAGGGGAGAAGGAAAATGCCTTATCTAAATTTCCAGTGATGAAACATTGAAGTCACAAAATTGTGCAGGGTCACAAGACTGTTTGGTTTCTTTACTTATTACGGGACCTGGGCGGGGTCTTGTCTTGCTCAGTCTCTCCGTAATATCCGCACCTCCCAGCAGAAGGCATAAATAGATTGCTCTAAGGCAGTTCCTCAGCAGAAAGATACCGCAAATTGTACAGAGCAAAATATTACAGAAACAGTTAAGATATTCTGTTGCGTGGGAAGCAAATACACGACATCTGAGAAATCTTCAACGACTTCATTAAGAAGGGGGCAGTGGGTCTGCGGTGTCTTGACATTCAGAGGCATTTGCCAAGGACCATGGAGAGCAAAAAGGTAACTACAGCAGATCTTTTTCTCCTTGCCTTTATATTTTTAGTCTGCTTAGAAATGGTTTTGTTGTTCAGTGCGTGCCTTGCTTTGAACATGGTTGCGTGGGTTCATCCAGCATTTATACATTCTGGGTTAGCACTACCCAATTTATCTGACTTGTGAAACCCTTGGCCTGGCTTGTTGAAAATGTTTTGAATCGTTGGGCATCCCTTGGCAGGAGGTGTATTTATAGATAACATCATGGTGTTTGATTATTATTACTATCTCTTTTACTATTTTATTTGTGTGCCTTTTCAGCAGATGAAAGCTCTATAATCAAACACTGAATGTGCATGAGGACGAGCCTTTGCTATAATTATTTAAGGATGACCCTGAGAAAGTGGCAGCCATAGGGGATGCATAGTAGGGGGAGGGGAAGATGTTTATGTAGGGTTGTTGCAAGTCATGGCATTTGTTTGGGTACATTTTTGTGGTTGTTGTTTTTCAAAATATTGCTTTCCTTGTCATGTTTTATTTGGCATGAGATCTATTGTGCTGGACGAATGAGAGCCATTTGTGTTTAGGTTGACCAAGATGACAATGGGTTTGTGATAAGAAAAGGACAATTCCTCTTAAAGGTTTTTGAAGGCCACATTTAAAGAAAAAATGAGTAGCCTTCGGATTTCAACCAAGAGAACATGGCAGGTTCACTCCCCCTCACAACACTCAGCTAGAGAGCCATTGTGGGCAGCATTGTTGATGGGCGTCCGTGTGTGGTGTGTGCATTAATCTGTGAACTAATTAATTTGTGTGTGTTTGAGAGCATCAAGGATAAAAAGCAGGCAATGATGGCTGGGGAAGAGACAGTGAGGGAGGGAGCGTGGCAGCAAATAACTGACTGATGCTGGCGCTCATTGAAGGATACCTGGGGGTTACTTGTCTCGTAGGGATATTCAAGTAGCCATCAGTTTATAAAACAAAGCCTTTCTTTCCCTTTTTTCTGGGAGAAGAGGAAAGTGTGAGGGCGTGAGGGAGGGAGCGCCGAACAAGCATCCCAGTCAAGGTCATTTAGAGGAGAGTAAAGAAGCTGCCCCAGTTAAGGTCAATGAGTGCTGCTGTTCTGGGTTTCCATCCAGTGAAAAGAGAGAAAACTGGTCTTCCCTGATAATATACATGCAGTCAGATACCATTGTCGCCCATTGTGAGAGGGAGGGGTATGGGTGGTGTTTTGAATTCCCCACCAGCGTCTAAGCCTCAACCCTGTCAATGTGGCTTGTGTAGCTCCCGCCTTGGTATTTCTGAGCTCCATGGATATGCTGCTGGCTGGAGAGAATATACATTAAATCAGAGTCCTACTCACTGCAGGGTTGGATGGGGTGAGACCATGTCGTGTATACTTGAGTGTGAGAAATAGATTAGAAAAGGAAGGACGCATGGAACGTGGTAGAGAACATATGTATACCATATATACGATGTGTGTGTATAATATGTAAGCAAAGTATGTCTATGTTATATCGTGCCCTGGTGTGTCCTGTGGAGCTGGAGACCAGGCCTGGACATTGAGTAAGCCATGGCAATACAGGATGCTCTTTTGGTTAAGGCACTGAACTGAAAAATGGGAGATCTGGGTTTTGTTCCCAGACGCACTGTGCCCTGGGGCACTTAGTCTCTCTGTACCTCAGTTCCTCATCTTCAACGTGGAGGGAATAATAATTCCTACCTCATAGAGAAGTTGTGAGGATAAATCCATCAATATTTGTGAGATATTTGGGCGCTAGCCTGTGCCACTTGACAGCCTCTGCATCCAACAAGCTTCTAGGTGGCACTAATCTAGGCCTTTTCAGAACTCATTGACCCCAAGGGAATGAGAGAGCAGAGCTAAATCTGAATCTTCTACATGACAGCGCAGAGGGAACCAGGTCTGACCTTGTCGCACTCCCAGTCTCTGCTGGCCCCAGGTGAGGGTACCAGAAATTGGGAATGGAAGTACTACACTGGTCTCCACAGTATTCCCAGTCCTCACTGGCCTGAGAGAGTGAACACTAGGGTTGGGAATGTACATTGTTAACACCTTTGGAAGAGCTCCCAGCCCCTAGTGAATGAGAAACCAGGATAGGGTATTAAGGATGGAACTTCTGAAGTGTTGCCAACTCAAAGCATTCAAAAATTATGAGACAGCATCCCAAAATTGTGAGATTTTAAAACTATGAAAAATGTTGCACACTTTTTATTTGGCTTTTGGTTTCTGAGCCCTTAGAGTTCACATGGGTCATATTTTCCAGCTTTGGTCGGCAGCCAGGGCTAGAAACATACTTTTTACTTTAATGAAAACTGAGATTCTGATATAATCACTTGACTCCAGGAGCTGGGGCCTTAAGAAATACATGAAATATTGAGAGCCTTGCAAAAAAAATCACAAGAGTTGGCAGTGCTGCCTTCTACCCTGCCATACAGAGTTCTAACGCCATCTGCCCTTGGTTCAGGAAGTAAAATCTCAGGATGGGGAAAGAAATCCAGGCCCCCTTATGGCAGTGCAGAGAGCTAATCCCTCAGGGCACTAGATGTGGCCTCCACTGTAATAAAGGTATTAATCCTAGGAGTACTGAGACTTATGTTTATTTAGTGGCCCCAGTCACATGACATGGGAAATCTTTACAAAACATGCCAGGGGTCAGAATCTACTTCTAAATGAAGCATACCAAAAATAACAGCCAGTAGCTAGTACAGCCGATTAAGAAATGCAAATAGAGGATGGAGACCAGGGTGTATAACTGGAACCTCTGACAGGCGAGATAACCATCCTGCCTCTAATTCAATATCTGTCAATAACTGTGAACCTCAGTGGGTCTCTGAACTTCTTGTTCTCAGAACAGTTCCTCCTGCAATGGCTTGTTGAGCTGCTGATGTGGCTCCACCACTTCATGTTTGCTGCACCTGTTCTGCATTGTCACTGACTGGGTGAGCATAGGACCATTCTCAGTGGCATTCTGGGTATCCTCAAAACATGCAGCACCGGTGTCCTGCTTGGATTTGTTGAGATGTTTTCTGTTCCTCCAATAGGACTGGTTCTTGAAATGTCTGTGGCAGATGATCTGTGTGTGGATAGTTTGCCGTTACCTTGGCAGGTTCCTAGCCAATTTTGTTTTATTTCTGACCCCATGCAATCAGGGTGTGACACACATGAGTGCCCTGTCACATGACAGGGCTGAGTATACATGTGCTCCCATGATTAGCATTATATCCAGTATTCCTGGCTCATGTTGGCCCAGGGGAATGAAAGATTGAGACTGGGGATGGAACCCTATTTTCCCGAGTGACCCATAGCGGGCACTAGACCTGGCTTCTGAGGAGCTCTTAGCTGGGATTGTTTGTGTTAAACAGTAAAACAATTTGTGTGGAAAATGTGAAAAAATTAATTAAATGACTGATTTTTCCCTCTCTCTCTTCAGAAAATTACTTGTCCCCTTCTCTGTGCCGTTTCCGTTGCGGCCATTGGATCGCTCCAGTTTGGGTACAACACGGGTGTCATCAATGCACCTGAGAAGGTGAGAGAGAGCCCTCTGGGTTTCGAGGTATCTGGGTGTTCTCATCTCTTCCATAGAGCTCATTCTGCCTCAGAGGATGGTGCTGAGGATCAGCTTAGGGGCAGGGGGAGAGGGAAGGTCATCGAGGAGCTAGTGCGTGAATGATGTCTCTCCTATTTGAAGTGCAAAGGAAGAGAGGGGACCATCCTTTTATTGCAGGGGAAGAGGAGGAAGAGGGTCACCTTTACATTGTGGTGAGGAGAGATGGATTAAAGAGGGTCATTGTCCCACTTCAGGTACGGGGGGATAAAGAGAGAGGGGTCAGTTTGCCATTTCAGGCAGGTAGGAGTGATGCGGTCCTCCCATTTATGAGGTACAGTGGGAGTGTGGATGGAGTCTCTGTCCCACCTAGACATCCAGAGGAAGAATTATGAAGGGACGCCATCTTGTTTGGGACAGTTGGAAGCCTTGTCCCTGCATGATTTGGATGTAAATAGAGGGAAAGCATGAAAGTGGGGTATCTGTGTCTTCCAAAGTACACAGGAATATCGGAGTGAAGTTGCTCCCTTCATTTTGGGGATGCAGAGGGAGGCTGGAGTGGAGTTTGTGCCTCCATTGTGCAGTAAAGGGGAAAGGAGAGGAAAGCCAAACTGGAACATTGGCATAGAGGAGACATTAGAACCAGGAAAGGGGAGGGACTGGGCACATGGAGAGTTTGGGGAGAATCTATAACCCTCCTGCCAATCTAGTTTTCTATCCAGATTCCACCCCTTTAAAATAATTTACTTTGGGGAATATCCCCACCAAAATTATGTGTTCCTGCTGCCAGTCTGCCATCCTCTAAACCACAGAAACCTTCTCACCCTCCCTTACAGATCGTGATGAAGCACACTGGCAGGAGTGGGAGCTGTTCTGAGTCACAGAACAGCCCTTTCAGGGGTTGGAGGGGACAGCAAAGAGCTGAGAGAGGGCTGCATGGGATTATAGTTTCCCCTGTTGATTCTGGGATTCATCTCTCAGGCTTTCATCTATCTATCTATCTATCTATCTATCTATCTATCTATCTATCTATCTATCTATCTATCTATCTATCCAGGGCCGGCTCCAGGGTTTTGGCCGCCCCAAGCAGCCAAAATAAATAAATAAATAAAGCCGCGATCGCGATCTGTGGCGGCAATTCGGCGGAAGATCCTTCGCTCCTAGCGGGAGTGAGGGACCGTCCGCCGAATTGCCGCCGAATAGCTGGACGTGCCGCCCCTCTCCAAAGTGGCCGCCCCAAGCACCTGCTTGGTAAGTTGGCGCCTGGAGCCGGCCCTCTATCTATCTATCTATCTATCTATCTATCTATCTATCTAATCAAGTTTCATATTAAGCTCAAAGTGGGGGCTTACTGGGGGATGTGACTGTCTTGGGAAATTCCGAGCAAGTAATCTGCAAATAACACTACCAAAAAAAAAAAAAAATGAAAAACGTAGTTCTTTTTTTTCTTGTAAACCAGATGAGCTAAATCCCATGCAAAAAAAGTGAGTCATGTCTACCACATCCACCCTGTCTCCCGGAATACAGAAGTCATAACCAGAAAAGGGAGGGGAGAAGTGGGTGTGTGGTCAAGCTAGTGTCTTGCTGCCACCTGCTGGGGGAACAGGATGTGAAACTCAGGCCCTGCAACACTTTGTAATCAGACAGGGTATCTATTTGAAAAATTAGCAACAGAAAAAGTTCTCTTGCCTCCCATCTCATCCATCTTAGAAGGCAATGCAGGATAGTTCCCTGCAGTGCTTCAGGATTTTATTCAGTCCCTTGGGGAAACTATTTCACAGTCTCATATACAGGGCTGCCCAGAGGATTCAGGGGGCCTGGGGCAAAACAATTTTGGGGGCCCCTTCCATTAAAAAAAAGTTGCAATACTATATAATACTATATTCTCGGGGGGGCCCTGCGAAACCCGGGGCAAATTGCCCCATTTGCCCCCCGGGTGGCCCTGCTCATATACCCCTCACCGCTGGGGAATGTTTCCTGATACCAGAAATGTTCTCATTTGTGAGAGAACTTTTCCCTTTGCTCATTTTAGTCCCATTGCTGCTATTTCTCCTCATTCAGACCTACTATCCCTCTGAAGCACTTTCCTTGCTGTCTACATCCTTCCGCTACTTACAGTTAGCCTTATCTCCTTAATCATCTCTTGCCCAATCTCATCATACTAAGTAAATCAGTTTCTCCATCCTCTTAATCATGTCCTACTGCTCTTCTCTGAGCTTCTCTCCCTCTGAAACTTTGGGTTCCTCTTCAGTTGTCCTGACCCACCTTAGCTTCTCTACTTTCAAATGTCTGAGGTCTCTCCCCACCCCCCTGACTTTGTCACAAAAGAACCTCCTGACCTCATACAGAGCTCCCCCCTCCCACAATACATTATATTTTATTGTAACCCCTCTCTCCTCCCATTTCTGGGGTGTGTTTTCTCCCATGCAGATTATTCAGGCATTCTTCAATCAAACATTGGCGGTCCGGAGAGGAACCCCAACCTCCTCCGAGCTTCTGACCTCACTGTGGTCCCTCTCTGTCGCCATCTTCTCCGTGGGAGGGATGATCGGCTCCTTCTCTGTTGGACTTTTTGTCAACCGATTTGGAAGGTACATTGGGAAGGAGGTCTAAGCCACCATGGAGTTTGTCTCTCAATTATGGGATATTGGAAGGATTAGCAGAAATTATTTCTCTCCAAAAAAATGGATCAATGGAACAGAGGAGGCGAGTAGGCTGGGGAGAAGGGACCGATTCCTGCAAGGGCAAGACAGTGGGAGAGAGAGAGGAAAAGAAGCAGACAAAGGGAGTGAGGCACAAAGGGAAGGCTGAGTGGGGAAGCGTGCCCTGGGGAAGGGGGATCTGGCTGGGCATATTACTTCTGCAAGTTCCTCCCTATCGTTGCCATCAATAACCCCTGGCCTATGCTAATGTCTCTGTCCTGGACAGGCGGAACTCCATGCTACTGGTGAACATCCTGGCCTTCGTAGGTGGCATCCTGATGGGCTTCTCCAAGTTGGCAAATTCAGTAGAGATGCTGATACTTGGGCGCTTTATCATTGGCCTCTTTTGTGGCCTCTGCACTGGCTTTGTGCCCATGTACATTAGCGAGATCTCACCCACTGCCCTGCGTGGCGCCTTTGGCACCCTCAACCAGTTGGGAATCGTTGTGGGCATCTTGGTGGCACAGGTAAGCCTGATACTGACTTTCTCAATGGCTGGTGGGGAGGGCACTGAAGGTTTTATGGGCTAACAGGCTGATCCACGTTAGAGGGGGATGAGACCTCATGGACCATTCTGTAGTCGCCATGGGGAGGAATGGGTGGGTTGAATAGCTAGCTGACCATACTACTGTAATTCTTGAGGGGGAGAAAAGGTAAAGACTTAATTTTCAACACAGGGGACTATCTCGTAATAGTTCTTTCTCTTCCTGTTCACTGGATTAGATTTTCGGCTTGAAGGAGATCATGGGGAGTGAGAGCCTCTGGCCACTGCTTTTGGGGTTCACTGTCATCCCAGCCATCCTACAGTGTGCTGCTCTGCCCTTCTGCCCTGAGAGTCCCCGTTTCCTGCTGATCAACAAGCTGGAGGAAGAGAAAGCGCAAGCAGGTGCGTGGACACTTCTAAATGGCATCACAGGACAGCTACTGGCCAGCCCAGTCACCACAATCCTTCCAGCATGCACTGAACTTAGGGGAATGGAAGACTAGGAGTGATATGAGAATCTCCTGCATGATAGTGTAGATAGCTGATCCCCAGAGGTCACCAGACCTGCCCTCCACAGTACCCTTAGCCTGCAACAGGTCCAGGATATGTGAGAGAACTGTAACTGATCCAGGGTCTCCTGCATGGCAATACAAAATCATAGAATCATAGAAATGTAAGAGTGGAAGGGACCCATCTGTGCTGCGACAGGGCCAAATATACCTAGACCATCCTTGACAGGTGTTAGCCCAACCTGTTCTTAAAAACCTCCAGTGATGGGGATTCCACAACCTCCCCTGGAAGCCTATTCCAGGGCTTAACTACCCTTATAGTTAGAAAGATTTTCCTAATATTTAAGCTATATCTCCCTTGCTGCAGATTAAGCCCATTACTTCTTGTCCTACCTTCTTACCTGGTCCCTATGAGGCATCAGGCTTGCCCTTCAGGGTGCTCCCAGCACATTCCTGATAAGAGTAAGAAGCCCAGAATTGACATGGCCTAGTGCAGAATGATAGGGCCTAGGACAACAGGTTTGGCCTCTGCAACCCTATCAGCCCCTCCCAATCTTTGGAAAATAAAGTGATTGAGACTAGGAAAAGAGGTCTTCCTCTTGGTATACTGGACTCAGCCTCTGCTGTGCTCCTAAAGTAGCCCCAAGGAGAGTGTGTGAACAGGAGCAGGAATCAAATATAGGTCTCTAGCTCAGAGGCACAGATCACTAGGCCTGTCATCTACTGTGCTCCTAACACATTTAGCTCCAGGTTGAATAGGAGGCCAAGACCAGGAATAGAGCCTCAATCTGTCCCACATAGCCAGGCAGAATACTAATGTCTAGGGGGTCCAGTCTTCACAGCATTCGCTCCCCCCAAAAAGAGTTGGAGACTAGGGCTGTGAGTGGAACTCAAGCCTCTCGTTGGCTGGGGCATGTAAATTGATGACATCTCATGTATTCTATGTGTGGTTCCTCCCTGTAGTTCTCCAGAAGCTCCGTGGTACACAGGATGTGGCCCAAGACATCCAAGAGATGAAAGAGGAGAGCACCAAGATGTCCCAGGAGAAGAAAGCAACAGTGCCGGAGCTCTTCCGCTCACCTAATTACCGCCAGGCCATCATCATTGCCATCGTACTCCAGCTCTCTCAGCAGCTCTCAGGCATCAATGCCGTAAGTCAGCTTCCTGTTTCACTTCTTGGGCTCAGTTCTCTTGCTGCTTCGTATGAGTATCTCCCATTGACTTCAGTGAGAGTCAGCCAGATACAACAGCAAGAAAATCTGGGCTCCTGAGTTCCACTTCCTGTCTTCGGTTGAGGTCAATTTTTGTGATACTCCCTGCCAAAAAGAGCCCCCTGAAATATTCAGCTGCCTTATGACCTCATCAGGCACTGAAGGCATGTTATAGCTCACCCCTGGAAGCAGGTCACTTGGAGTCAAGGGAGATCCATAAAACCTTCAGTGACGTCAGGAACTCATCAGGATCCGATTGTGTTTTATAGCCCAGCTCTAGAAAGGGGCTGCTCAGCACATCAGTGGAGATGTGTAGCTAGGAATTAGCATGACCACCTCCATTTCAAGGATAACTACATGAACAACAGGGAACAAAGATTATTTTAAAGGGATGCTTCCCTATAGTGTTTGTTTTTCCCATGGAAAATTGTTATACCTGTGTATGACAATATATGGTCCTTGCATGATCATGAATTGAAATATATATCTTTTTGTCTGAACTCTTATTGGACACATGGAGAGAGAGGCATAAAAATAAGGGGCATCCCTTCAGGTGCAGGAACTTGTAACAATATCCAATTGCTTCTTCTGCTCCCAGGTGTTTTATTACTCAACGGGGATTTTCGAAAAAGCTGGCGTCAAGCAGCCCGTCTATGCCACCATTGGTGCTGGTGTGGTTAACACAGTCTTCACTGTCGTATCGGTAAGTAGCTCTGTGGAGAGCGGTTGGTGAGATGATGGCTGGTGTTGATCTGCATGGAGGGAGATTTTGGGGAAAATAGTTGAAGTTAGTTATCCTGGAGCCAGTTTTTTTCTCTTCAGCCAAACTGTGGCTGAGATTTGCAGAAGGGAGAGGGGAGGCACAAAGGGAAGTGTGAAAGAGCAGGAGAGGAGAGCAAGGCAGAAGGAGGGAACGTGAGCATACTAGAAGAAGGAAAGAGGAAGAGAGGGTGAGATAGAAGGGTATAGAAGAGATATGGACAAGGGTAAAAGTCAGAGGAAGAATTGGGGGAGGAAAGAGTGGGAAAAGAAATAGAAAAACGCTGGGTGAAGGGGTAGGGCGAGACATAGTATCCTATGTCCCCATCCATTTAGGCTGCCACTGACCACATGAGCACTGGAGAGGTGGAGGTAAACAGGAGATAAACTCCTTGGGGATGGGGTTGCAGAGCTTGTCATGATGTGGGAGCCAGCCCCTTTGGCTGTTACTTTCTAATCTAATGTTTTTCTCTCCTGCCACTTTTGCAGCTGTTCCTGGTGGAGCGTGCAGGGCGCAGGACTCTTCATTTGGTCGGCTTGGGAGGCATGGCTCTCTGTGCCGTTCTCATGACCATAGCTTTGACACTTAAGGTGAGTTGATAGCAATCAAACTGCCCATTCTTGTAGAGTTGAGATGTCGTTAGGGATGCAGAGGGAAACTGAGGGGACCCAAAGGTAAACGAAAGGGCATCTTCAGAGGCATTGGGGTGAGTATGGAGACAGGGGACTCTTGAGTATAAATAAAGGAGAATCTATAGTGGGGGTACAGTTGGGATTTGGGGGAATATACATTCCCATACAGTGGGAACTATATACCACAATTAAGGACATAGAGATGTTGGAGCATGTGTTCTGTTATCCCATGTTTGCTTGTCAAATTACAGCTATTCATGTTTCCCTCCCTTGCAGGATGTCTTGAGCTGGATTAGCTATATCAGCATCGTTGCCATCTTTGGCTTTGTGGCCTTTTTTGAAATTGGCCCTGGTCCTATTCCCTGGTTCATTGTGGCTGAACTCTTCAGTCAAGGTCCCCGTCCTGCAGCTGTGGCAGTGGCTGGTTGCTCCAATTGGACCTCCAATTTCTTGGTGGGAATGCTCTTCCCCTATGCAGAGGTAAGACACAGTCTGGAAAGCATTGTGTTGATCTGATCGTTAGCTACTAATAAGAGAGTATTGCACTTTAAACAACATCCCCACTCCTTTGTTTTCACTTAATGTTTATAATCCACAAATAGCTGGACACTTTGTCAACATAGCCAGTCAACATAGCCCCCTTTGAGAGCCACAATTTTTGTCAGTCATGATAGCATTCAAAGTTCAGAATCAAGCTTTAAGAAACCCTTTAATGGCCTGGGGTGTTCCTTTAAAAATGCTACGTTAAAAGTAAATAAGTCCATATTTTGGGGAGGGTGTTGTGATTCTGATCTTAGGAGATAATGACTGTACCTTGATTTTAGGCCTATGCACTTTTCAAATTATAATCTTTCCCTTCTTTCCCCCCTGTAGAAATTGTGTGGTCCCTATGTCTTCATCATCTTCATTGTTTTCCTGGTCATCTTCTTTATCTTCACCTTCTTCAAAGTCCCAGAGACCAGGGGCAGGACTTTTGAAGACATCTCCAGGGGCTTTGAAGGACAAGCGGAAGGAAGTGGCATCATTGCAGCAGTGGAGAAAAGCCCCATGGTGGAACTGAAGGGCATAGAATCTGCTAATGATGTTACCGCAAATATTTAACACCCCCCTTCTTGACCCTTTTTCATTGTTAAAGAAATAAGTGGAGAATCTTTCAAGGACTGGGCAGAGATATATGTCAGGAGAAAATCTAGAACAATTTAAAAATTGCTGCTATTTTATTCTTCCCCTTGCACCACTCCCTTCCACATTTCTGCCAAGCCCTGCCAGTGTTAAGATGGTCTGAAGTGGGGAGGTCTCATCTGCTTTCAACACTTGAGGTCATCAGGAGCTACAGCAAAAATAACCTCATCTCCACCTGCTATGCACCTGAGAAGGAGAACATATGGGCAATATTTTTGCTGCTCTCACCTTTAATTGCTCCTAGGGATTAAGATATTTTTGTGCATAGCAACCTCTTATGTTTTTTAAACTTATTATTTTTGTACAGTGAGCTAAAGCAACCAAACAACTCCGCAGTGCCATCCCTTCCCACTTTTAATTCAGTTCCACCGTGTGTGTGCAGTATTACGCTGGAATTTAATGTAATTACCAAAATGCAAAAAGCCATCATGTCATATATACTGTCTGGTGGGTGCCTCAGGAGAAGGGGACCAAGTTACCAGAGAGGGGTTTTTTTACCCCTTTTCTTTTTGTACAGCTAGTCTGAAAGCTCAGTTTTACATTGGTTTATTTATTTGTGTGTCAGTTTAATTGTAAATATTTATTTTTTTCAATATGTAAAAATATGTACAATAATGAAGAAGAAGAAGAAGATGTTTATGATATATAGTTATTCTAAGAGATGATACTGTAGGTTTGAGGTGCAATAAAACTGTAAAGCAGAAATGTGGTACTGAAGAGAAAAAAGGGCACTCTGGTTGGTACACGAAATGGAGTTGATTATGCACAGCTCCATTAAAGGACATTTCTGTCCTCCAGACACAAATTAAAAAAAAAAAAAAAGAGTACTAGAGAGAATAAGCATGTGACGGTATTTGTGAAGTTCTTATGTTCTTCAGGACTTTTTGGTGGCTATGTTAAATAACAGTCACAAGGATTACTTGAAAATTGAAGTATTACAGCAAAAGGGCATTGTTAGTTGACACTATTTTCAGCCACTATAAGTTCCTGTGGAGGCTAGGTGATGATTTCAGGCCAGACGCTGACGCATTCAACCCTCTTTTCTTGAAAATTGGCTTCTCTGTTCCTCTTTTCTAACAGTAAAGGAAGTCTGAAAGAGACAAATTGTAATTTAAAGAGATGTGAGTATAAAAAAAATTCCAAAACTGTATATTCTTATCAATTGTTCCTATAGTTAAACTTTAGACAAAGGCACGTAGCATGAACCTTCTGGATACAGGACTAGTCATCCAAGACACGTAGGACTCTGTAAAGGTAGAAATGCAGGAATAGAGACCAAAGCTCCTGAAACCTGACAGGCGGGCGGAAAGATGTTTAGTCCATGGCTATAGAGTAAATTTTTGCTACAGGTGCTGGGCTATCCATTCTGGAGGCTCCAGGGAATACTGTAATGTATTGTGTTTATGTATGTGTGTGTGTGTACACTACTGCCCTCTACTTGATGGGGTATGTCAGACACATTCAGTTAATAATGGTCCCTACTCTCATCTCTTAGTTGCCAGAGGACTGAAAAGTTGCTTTAGCTTAGCAGAGCAAGACTTAGTGCATATAAAGAACAGGAGTACTTGTGGCACCTTAGAGACTAACAAATTTATTAGAGCATAAGCTTTCGTGGACAACAGCCCACTTCTTTGGATGCATACAGAGTGGAATAAATATTTATAAATATTTATAAATTTGTTAGTCTCTAAGGTGCCACAAGTACTCCTGTTCTTTTTACGGATACAGACTAACACAGCTGCTACTCTGAAACCTGTCATTAGTGCATATAGTACATTTGAATCTGAGGGTTGAGAGCTCTGTTTCACTGAATGGAATACTCAGTAGGGAGAAGGAAGGAGAGTCCAGTGTGGTTATGCCCATTGACACTCCATCAACATCTGTGTAGGAAGTCCAAACTCAAACTCCAGCACTGAGCACCTCTGCATTTTTGGATTGAAACAAACTCTGGATCTGAATTAATAGATTGGGTCCATTTACACCAAAGCTAGAATCACATGGCTGGACTTCATACAACACTGAGCAGGGAAGTTAGTATGCCTGACCTCGTCATCTCATAGCTGGCTAAAGAAAACAAAACTACAACAATGCTCCCCAAATCATCTGAGGGCACATCTTGTCTATTGCCCTCAAGAACCACACCCAAGGTTCCTTACCATATATTCTCCAGGGTTTGCTCTAATCTGAGTTTTAAATGACTCAAGTGATGGAGCTTCCACCCCTTCCCTTGTGGACAATGATTACAAAGTCCAGTAAATTTTGCTGCTGGAAAATATTTCCTGTGATTTAACAAGAACATTTCCCTCGTTGCTCAATTTCATCAGACTTCCTCTCCCTCCTTGCTGTTTACGTCTTTCAGAGTTTATAGACGGTTACACTCCCCTCTTTCATCATTTGGCTAAATTATACAGATTTCATTCCTTTGATTCTCCTCATAACTCTGATCGCTTGATCATTTGTGGAAGATACAGCTTTCTGGTTGTATGTCTGTACCTAAGGAAAGGAAATTCTCCTCCAGCTGGGCACTAGAGCATTCCATACAGCACATCAGGGCGTTTGTATGATGCCTTGGACTCTCACTCTATCTTAGTCTGTCTCTTTCTCTCTCTCTCTTTCTCTATGTCTGCATTATGAGTATTTCTGAAGGGTTTTATATGCTTATTATTAATTTGTGATTGTGTTACATGTTTCTAAAATAAAAACGGTGTATGTAAATATTACAGATCCGCTTCTGGGTTTGTTACCTCCCCTCATTTCAAACCAGTAATAGCACCAGTCCTTGGAACACACACAGCTCTGCCAAAGCCCCTCAGTCCTGCCCTGCAGCCCCCCTGCTATTCCACCCTGGGCTCCCCACACAGCTCTGCCCATGCCCCTCAGTCCTGCCCTGCAGCCCCTGCTATTCCAGTGCTGGGCTCCCCACACAGCTCTGCCAGTGCCCCTTAATCCTGCCTGTGGATCCCCTGCTATTCCAGTGCTGGGCTTCCTACATCACTGTGGTGCTGACTGGCCAATGGTAATGTTTCTTTCAGTCCCTGTGTATATGTCCTCTAAAAATTCACCTCTCTACATTTCTCTGTAGGAAGATGTTAAAAAGGGGGTTTCCCTGCGCTGGTCTGTCCAGTCCCTCTGCAGGTATCTTCTAGAGACTCTTCCCATCTGAGGTCTAGTCTAGACTGGTTAGGTTGATGTAAGGCAGCTTATGTTGACTTAATGATGTCAGTGTAAACACTACAGCCTTGTCCCTCCGATGTAAGTGCCTTACTACACCAACATAATAACTCCACCTCCACGAGAGGCAGAGCACTTATGTCAGTGTAGTTAGGGTGACCCAGCGTCTGTGTAGACACTACGTCCCTTACATCGGCTGTTGGCTGTCTTGTCAACTTAATGGCTCCATGAAAGCCGGGCAGCTAGAACCCGGCTTTCCCCTGGCTTCCCACACTCCAAGCCGGGCTGCTGCCCGGAAGCTCCATGCTTAGGAAGCTGAGAAGCCAGGGTGGCTGGTCCCTGCTCCCAGCTGGGAGTGGAGAGGCAAGAAGCCCAGGGGGCAGCTGGGCTCCTTGTGGGGAGCTGCGTGGAGCTAAGAGCACTGCCTGTCAGCACCCTTCCCCCCCCCCCCCCGCCTCTCTCTCTCGCTCCTGGCGAGGACACGCACCACTGAAAGAAGGAGGGTAGTGTGGACATGCATCACTGCAGTGATTACTGCGGTGGCTGTTAGTTGGCCTAACGTAGGCCGACTGGGGGCTGTGGTGTAGACATGCCCTGAGTCTCACTCACTTGTAAGGTGTACAGAGGGAGCAAGGGATGGGCTTTAGGGTGATAAGGAGGAAAGCCCATTGGATGGAGAAGTCACTATTTATCCTTATTCCTGGGGCAGCAATGGCATTTCTGACATACACAAGTTGGTGCAGAATGCCACGCTCCCCCCACCAGCCCCTCTGCTGAATGTGAAGAGCAGATGTAAGATAATGCAACCCCCTCACACATGTAGCACTCAACGCCTTCCACTCCTCTTCCCCCAATCTCTGTGCACCCCTTGCCTCATCACCCCATCCTGGGATCATGTACCTGCCTGAGAAGTTCAGCGGGACTCTATGTGTGTGTTTCTGTCAGGAAGAAAACAAGAAAAGGGCAGATCAAGAAGCTTAGAGGGAGAAAGTCACTCAAAGGGTAAGAGGGCTGGGGAGAGAGACAAGGAAACTCAAGATACCATAGGGGAAGAATTGGATTAATTAAAACCAACATCAGCAGACAGACTGCACAACAAGAACCATCTGGAGCAGCTGAGAACCAGGTAAATCCTTTCCTATCTCAACAGGCACAGGGAAACACCAATTTCTCTCCAGAATGGGCCTTCCAAAACCTTCTGGTTTTGAGTGCTGTGGTTTTCCAGCTGATGTTTGTTTTTGCGGTTGCGAGCATGTACTTAGCGAGGGGATGGTTTAGGGGGTCTGAGAATCAGCTAAGGAGCACTCACCGGGCAGAAAGCCCAGTTGAAATCCCAGCAGAGTTGTCTTGGCCCTTTTCTGAGACAGATTGTTCCATGCTGTGTGCAAGTGTCTCAGATGCAACCTTAAAAACTGAGTTCATATCCTTGAATATTAAGTGTCTCTCATAATATATTGTAAGAGCCGGGGTTAGCAGTGGGGATGGCTTTTTACAGCCAGACTATCCTTCATTGCCTGTTGTGCAGCATGGTGAGCTCTGGCTGCTTGCTGCCTTCCACCAGAGATGGTTGCATGTCAGTGCTGGTAGAGCACACAGTGCTTTGGGATGAACAAAACCAGAGAAGCATTACATGGTGTTACCGGGGAGAAAGGAAGGAAGGATGAACATCCTCCCCAGCCTCCTGTGTTGTGGAACCTTGAGGCTATCAGAGCCTTTTGTGATGTCATAGGGCAGGTGGCTGTAGAGTCATGAGAACACAGGGCCAGCCTTGATGCCAGTCCCATCCCACCTGCTGGCTGATGGGCATTGATGACACTACACACAAACAAATCCCATGTTGCCAAGAAAACTGGGACCTGCTTTCTCTCCCAGGAGGCCCTAGGGGGCGGCTGAGTGAGCTGACCACTGGAGAATCCTTTTAAGGGGAAAATATCCAGAGAGAAATCTCCTGCCAGGGATTGACAGGGTCACACACAACCCCATTGCCCCACACATTGGCCAGGACTGAGGGTGCCGGCACCATTGTATGGGTTGGAACAAGGTAAATATGATCCAGATTTACTTTGTGGTAAAGGTATCCTTACATCAGACAAGAAAAGTAGTTCCTTTTATGTGAGATTGAATGTGAGATTGGATTGTACTGGGGCTTAATGCCCTCCTTTCCACCTTCTGGAGACTGGGGATATCACAGGAAATTAACAGCTTTACATGAGGGAGTAGAGATGTGAGGGGGCAGAGTCCCAGGCAGGGCTAGATTAAGGCAATTCTAGGCCATAGTAGGCATACCCTTCAGTGGGGCCCTCAAGGCC
Organism: Malaclemys terrapin pileata; assembly: GCF_027887155.1. Taxonomy (NCBI): domain Eukaryota; kingdom Metazoa; phylum Chordata; order Testudines; family Emydidae; genus Malaclemys; species Malaclemys terrapin. The sequence goes on from NC_071505.1 coordinate 135,160,524, forward strand.
CCACACTGCTTGGGGTAGTAGTGGCAGGAGCTACCCAAATGAGAGTCATGTTCTGCAGTCCATCCCGGGAGGGGAGAGGGCTCAAACCCACCCACACAAGCAGAAGGTACTGTGTGGGGATCTCTGTTGACAATACCCCAGCAGACCTGTGATGGGGAGGCAGCAGTGAGGGCTCCCCACTACAGCATCCTCTACTGGGGTAGAGTGAGTGAGTAGGGCCCCCACCTGTAGCAGACTTAACACCCAGTTGAGATGCATGTAGCAGCTCAAACCTCTCTGAATATTGTTTCAGGCTCTCCTGAATCAGGCAGGCGCCACTGCATTGATAACACTCAGCTCACACTTTCAAGGTTTTTGTTCACAACCAGCAGGGCTAGAAACAAAACAGCTGAAATTCGGACTTGAAGAGCTGGGATACTAGGCACAGGCCTGTAATGCCTATGCTTTAATCTGTCCCTGCCCCCAGAGACAGGTGTTATAAGAAGGGTGGAAGCACCCTGCAGAGGATGATGCTTTGAGGTTGCAGAGCTTGGAGATGGGGGATGATCCCATTGTCTAGACTAGAAAAAGAAATTGTGTTTTAAAAACACATTTGAATTAAGTACTGGTTATAAACATGTTAGTATCTAGTGTAGACAGGGCTTAGCACCTTTAAAAGACATCAGCTGGTCATGGCTGACCCTATGTGTTCACTATCTACACTACAGGACATTGAGATGTGTTAAGTAGTATATTTAAAAACCCATGCTTTCCCCCAAGTGTCTGGTAGACACATGACTGAAATGCTGAGCTCCTGTTTACTGACCATGTTGTGCAATTATTTTCTTGTTTAGCAAACAGTCACATGGTCCCAGGGGCAGTCAGTGATGGCCTCAGTGCTGAGATCATTGCAAATTGGTTACCACACAGGAAACATCAATGCCCCACAGATGGTAAATGTCCAGGAGAAGGAAATATGGCATGGAGCTTGGAAAATGGGATGTGCGGTGCTGAGGAGCAGAGAGGGACTGACTCCTACAACTAAGTGACAGGAAAACCATACATTAGGCCTTATCTCAGGCCCACCTTGTGAAAGGTGGGTGCTAGCACACTCTGAAAAGCAGGCAAGATTTCAATCAATTTCTTGCATTTTAATGAAACATTTATTTAATGTTCACCGTTGCAGGAAAGGATGTAGGTCTGCTCTGAGCAGAGCCCCCTCCACAGAACTCACTTAACAGGACATTCTCTCTGTAGTACTTCTCTGGCCCCCATTGCCATATTTATCTGAGTACCTCGCAATATTTAATGTCTTTATCCTCACCACCCCCTGGTGAGGCAGGGCAGTGCTATTATCTCCATTTTACAAATGGTGACCTGAGGCAAAGGGAGACTAAGGGACTTGACCAAGGTCACAGAGGAAAACCAGGGACATGAACATAGGTCTTTAAACTCCCAGGTTAGTGTCCTAACTCTTGGACAATCCTTCCTCTTCATTACAGGATATTTTCTTCACTGACGGTGAACTTAGGCCATCAGCTTTAAAAAGCACAGTGTTAATTTATCTTAACATTGTTATTTAGAACAGTACAGCCCACCCCCACCCCCACCCCCAGGACAGGGTGGTTCCCTACAGTTGTTCTCCAGGGCTTTGTCCAGTCCTTGTTTTAACTATCCCAAGCAATGGGGCTTCCATCTCTTCCCTTGGGGAGACTCTAGTCTCAAACCCCTCACTGTCAGGAAATGTTTCCTGATGATCCAGTCTGAAATCTTCACACTTGGCTCAGTTTCATCCCATTTGCTTCCTTTACATCACCCGTCCATGAACAATTTCTCTGCCTCCTTGGTGTCAACACTTTTCAGTCGCTGAAAGCTGAGGAGGAGTAAAGGGGGGGGTGGGCTGATGTGGAGGAAGATGGTGGGCGAGGGGGTGAAGGCTGAAGGGAATTGAAGGAAGATGGAAGGAGATGGTGAGGAGTAAGAAGGTATGATGAGATGATCGCTGAGAAGGAGCTGCGGAAGGCTGAGGCGGAGTGATGAAGATTGAGTGAAGGAGGGATGGGATGAAGGATGAGGAGAGGAGAATTGAGGCTTATGGAAAGATGAAGACATTGATAAAGTCCGAGGAGAAAGGAAGGTGACTGAGAGAGGAGGATGGAGTTGGAGGGGGAACGGGGATGAAAGAAAGGAGGGGTAAAAGTGGAGGGAACAGGAAGAAGGAGGATGAAGAAAGAAGGAAAAGATTGGTAAGAAATATAGGGTTGTCCTGAGATGAAGGGGAAGAGACTGGAGGTTGGAGGAAATGAGGAGTGACAGGAATGGAATGAAGGCTGAGCAGAGCTGTGAGCAGTGATGACAATGGCAGATGGCAGCTCAAGTCCCAGCCTGCCTGAGATGCTATCACTGAACTGATCAATGAGGAAGTCAGTGGTTTCACCAGCAAAGCGGAATGCACATCGGGCATAATGTAGGTGCGAGAAAGACTGCTGAGAAGAAGTTGGCATGAATTGTTTCTCTCCTACACAGGTGATTGAGGAGTTCTTCAACCAGACCTGGAAGGAGCGATTCCAGGAACCCATGTCTCTCCATGCACTCACCATGCTTTGGTCCTTCACTGTCAGCACCTTGGCTTTGGGGGCCACTGTCTCAGCGCTCACTGTGGGCATAGTGGCTGATCATTATGGAAGGTACATGCAGTGGGACTGTGTTTAATCACCACACAAAGGCAGAGAAAATGCAGAGTCAATACTAGAGAGGAACAGGGTATTCCCAGAGCGAGTACCAGAATGGTACCAAGTATTTAAAGGGGCCATGTCAAAGAGGAGCTGTGTATTTTCAGGGCCTGGGCCACGGAGAAGACTGGGCATGTACACGGTCAGAGCCAGTGCCTTTGTGCCAGACTTTAATGTATTCCCTTTCTCCATAACCCACCCTGCTATCTCTTTGCTGTCTCAGGCACAATTCCATCCTGACTGCTAACTCCCTCTCCCTCATGGCCGTGGGATTCATGGGCATCTCCAAGATTGCAGGCGTCCTGGAGGCACTGATTGTGGGATGCTTCTTCATTGGACTCTTCTGTGGACTCAACATGACCCTGATTCCCCTTTATATCCAGGAGATATCCCCAACCAGGGCCTTCTCCACCATGAACCAGCTGTCTCAGACAGTGGGCATCTTCGTTGGGCAGGTAAAGAGCTGGCCCTGGACAAGGATTACAACTATAATTTCCACCTAGAATTTCACAGCAAAACTCAGATCCTTCTGCAACAGAGACCAGGCCCCAAGAGAAATAATGGAATTTATGTTAGCTCCAGCAATGTGAGGGTTTATGACTCATAGGCCTGAGTCCATCAGAACATGAGGTGGGGGAGCAGGGAGGGAGCATGAGGAAGGATATATCCCTCTATAGGACATACTGAATGCCTTTGCAAACCTATGCATCTGAAACAGAGCACTGTTGGTACAGAGGCCTGGCACACCTAGCAGCATGACTCTCATTTCTTGGTCCAGAAAGGTGCTGGGTTTGGGTCCCTCATCCTCAGGGTTTATGACACAGGGCAATGTTGGTGGGACAGAGAAGGCTACTGCCTCCCCCTACTGGGCATGAGATAATGTTCTCTGGAAAGTTTCTCTCTATCTCTTGGTTTCAGATCATGAGCCTGGAGAATGTCTTAGGCACTAGCCGATGGTGGCCACTCATGCTGTCCTTGTCTGCCATATCAGCCCTCCTCCAGTACCTCACCCTCCCTTTTTGCCCTGAGAGATCCCCGTTACTTTATCATCAATTGCCACGAAGATGAACTGGCTGCCAGAGGTAAGGCACAAAATGCCCACTAAACCCCCAAAACTGCAGGACTGTGAAACCTAGATCCACAGGCATCAGAGAGATGGGATGTAATGCAGTTGTTCCTTACAGCATATTATTCAAGCTGTTACCTATTCCCATACATCAGGGCATAACTGATTTCCAGCTTGCTGGGGAGTCAGGAATAAATGCCTTCTCAGAGGACAATATTGCACAATGAGGGAGGGCTTTGTCTTCTGAAGCATCTGGCATGGGCCACAGTCAAAGACAGTTTGTGGGACTTAGGGTGACCAGACAGCAAGTGTGAAAAATTGGGACAGAGGGTGCGGGGTAATAGAAGCCTACATAAGAAAAAGACCCAAAAATTGGGACAGTCCCTATAAAATTGGGACATCTGGTCACCCTATAGGTACTAGACAGAACTATGGTGTGTTCCTGAATGGCCATGGTTGTGTTTTTATGGGTGATTTGGAACCAGGGACAGTTTCAAAGGCGATCCATGAAAGGTTCAGAGATCTCATTAACTCATTTGGCATTGCAGATCAGTTGTGGAACTGTCTCACTCAGAGCCAGGGAGGATTCCAGGGACACTATCTAGTTGTTCCTGTTCTCTGGTGCCTTACAGAACTCCAGAGGCTCAGAGGTACCCAGGACGTCTTGGAAGAGATTGAGGAGATGAAGGAAGAAGCAGCCAACCTTAAAAGAACAGAGGACGTCACCATGCTGAGACTATTCATTGTCCCCAGCTACAAGCAGCCCATCCTGATTGCTCTCATTCTTAATGCCAGCAGCTAGCTGTCAGGGTTCAATGTTGTAGGAGACCACAGAGGGACCAGAACTTCCAGGGGCAAAGAAAGAGAACAATGATTAAGGGTTCTGTACAGTGTGTGTGTGTGTGGGGGGCTGAATGCAAATAAAGGGGAATCTCTAGGAGTGGTACAGCTGGCATTCGGGGTGAGCTACAGCTGATTTAAAAGGGGAGGCGCATTTTCTCATCATTTTTTTTTTCTCATCATTTGTTCCTTTGTGTCTTTTTCTCCCAGATAATCAACTATTCCACACACACCACCATGGGAATTGGGGCCATTAACAGCCTCTTCACAATATTCTCTGTAAGTGAGCTTCACACAGGGCTTTAATTCTCTTTTCTGGCTGTTTGGCTGATAGGCAGTCAGTCTGTCCTGTCAGACGTGCCAGCCAGTGCACAGGGGGCAATCAGAACATAGGACTTGCTTGCCGTATAGAAACAAAACAATGGTCTGTTCATTTTGATATCCCACCTCTTGCCAGATGGGAACAGACCAATAGTTTAGCTAGTCTGAAATCCTGCCTCCTGCTATACCAGATCCACACTGCACCTATCCCGTCTAGTATTCTAAATTCTGCCCTACCATATCAGATCCTCTGGTTCATCTAGTCTAGTATCTCACCTCCTTCTAGACCTGTATTCTACATCCTAACACTCTGAAACACACCAGTTAGCCTGTCTGATCTGTTATCCACCCTCTTTCCATATCAAAACATATTACTCATCCATCTGTTCCAACGGTCCCACATGCCACAGTGACTAGACCAATGGGCTATTCAATCGGGTGGTATCCAGTATCCGACAGAGTCTAATGTTATGTACTTCATTAGAAGGAATAAAACCCTGTAACAATTTTGCATCACTACATCAGAGTATTGGAGTTGGGGAGGGGGTGAGAAATGTCTTCCTGGCCCACTGCTGGTAAGCAGGCCATGCCCTGAAGCATGTGGGTTGATACCACTAGTAATTTTCACTCATTTATATCAACATATTTTATGCATTTTTCTAAAGTATTTTCTTCAATAATATCCTGGTGAGGCAAGCGCCACAGATTAATTATAATGTATATCCAAAAGTATTTGCTTGTGTCCATTTGAAATCTGCTGTCTTTTAGTGCCCTCCTCTTCTTGCATTAAGGAGAAAGGGTATATTGGAACACTCATATAACCTTCTCTCTACCATTCATTATTTATAGACCTCCATTATATCCTGTCTCACTTTTACCTCTTTCTATAGCTGATCTATAAGGCAAGGTCAAAGCCTGATGAGCAAATGGAATCTTTCATGGTTCTCCACTGAAATTTACCCTGGTTCTGAGTGACCCATTTCCCTGGTTCATCTTTAACACATCATTGGTGCCTGCAAGGTTCATGGTACTGTTCAATGTTTCATCGAGAACATGGGTGTTTATGGGTTAGATCAGTGGTTCCCAAACTGAGCGTGGCAACCCTAAATGGGGTCATGCCATCAGCAGATGCGGTTGCGGTGATCCCTAGTGTGTGGAGAACACCATTTTGCTCCACACTGCATGAATTTACATTAGGGTTGCCAGTTTTGGTTGGATGTATTCCTGGAGGTCTCATCACATGACATAATCTTTAATTAAAGATTAATCTTTCATTCCTGGAGACTCCAAGACAATCCTGGAGGATTGGCAAGGTCACGATGCATGGAGGATGCCATTTTGAACAGCAAAATGTCTGGGGTCCTGGGAGGAAATAATTAATTAAAATGTGGTCATGCCAGTAAAAAGTTTGGAACCCCTGAGTTAGATGCTTAGTACAATTGTGCAAAGGCTAAAATAAAATAGCAGAAAGAACCTCAGGACAGGACTGTATGAAGGTTCTTCTCTTTCCTTTCCAGGTCTTCCTTGTAGAGAGACTAGGCCGGAGAAGCCTGCTCATGTTTGGCCAGTTTGTTGTGGCTTTATGCAATATGCTGCTCACCCTTTCCATTGCTACGTTGGTAAGTCGGTACCCTTGCATTCTTCTGGGTTTAAACAAATGAAGCCATGTTCCACCTTCCATCACCACAGCCTAGTGTCGAGGGCGCTGTGCTATTGGGGATGTTGCTCTTCATTTTCTTAAAATAAAAGCATGGTGTTAGGAGTTAACCACACTACTGGAGGTGGTGTCTTTCCTATCCTCCTTTGACTTGCTCCATTCCCAGGACTACAGCATGGAATTAGGAGCTAATTTGCTGGAGGTGCCATTCTTCATAGTCTCCAGCTGCCAGTGTCCCAGCATGGAGTGTAGTGGTTTGTTGTGCTGCTGGAATAGCCTTCCTTAATAACCAGGCCATTCTGCATCCCCTAGCACCTTAACATGGCAGCAGGGATGTATGATGCTGCTAGAGGTGCTGTCCTTCATATAATAGCTATGCACACGCTCATAATTCCACCCCTCCACACCACACACACACAGCAGTAGGGGATGCTGTCCTCCTGCCCTTTATAGCCTATGGCATAGACCATCTCCCCAAACCTACCAGAGTATTGGGGGACCAAAGTGCTGCGAGGTGGTGATCCTTGTAATCTTGACAAGCTCTGTCTCCCAGCATACCTGCCTGGTGGCTGCATTTCAGTGGGTGGGTGACTGGTCCCTAGAGCTGCAAACTGGATCTCTGGGATACTTCAGGGTGAAAAGTGCTCGGGAACCACTGATGCGTCTATCTCCCTCTCACTGGTGTGCTTGAATGTGGATGAAGTGGAGAGCATCCCACTCTGAGGGGCAGAGCAGTCTAAAAGCTACCGGGCCTCAACAACAGTCTAAAGTGTAGAGTAAGTACAGGAAGGTAGTGCAGTAAAATGGCTGGCGCAGGGGAGTGGAAAGCAATGTAACCTATTGACTGGTGCATGGAACTGGGCGGGTGGCAGTGTGTTTAGTGAGTACAGCAGGGAATTGGCAGGCGGTGTCTGATGGACAGAAGGGGACAGTCAGGGACTGCTGTACAGTGAATACGGTAAGTGTGAGAGAGGCAGTGTACTGCACTGACTGGCACAAGAGATAGCCAGGTACTAAGTGTAGTGGTTAGCGCAGGTGACAGGGAAGGGGTGCTGGCTAGTAGTCAGGGCAACAGCTGACAGGCAAGGTTGTCTAGTTATTAGTGCACAGGACAGACCTGTGTGCGTGTCTAGTGGTTAGAGCAGGAGACAAGAGGAAGTTTTGTGTGGTACAGACGAGAGACAAGAAGGAAGTATGTGGTGACAGAAGATAACTGGGAGGCCTTGGCCTCTGAAATGCGAACTGTGGCAGAGAGAGACTGATACAGAAGAGACGAGTGGCTGTGATTACAGCGAGGCAGCCGGGCAATGTGACTATTAGTTAGAGAGGGCACCGGGAAGATTGTGTGTTTTTCAGCCCCATCTCTCAGTTTTGGGATCATGACTTTAAGGTGGACTGTGAGAGGCTGGCTGTGGGGTAAGAGGCATCCTGCCCTCACCCTACTCCTGCTCTGTCCCTGTGATTAGGGGGTGGGCACAGGGAAACGGGGTGTATAAGTCGGAAGGAGAAACTTGCTTCCTCCTCCTGCTGCTGCTGCCCCACTCTGCAACTTCCTGCTTAGCCTTTGCTCTGACCAGAAAGGTGCCACTGAAAGGTGGCTTGGTGCTTAGGTGCCTCATCGCTGTCATGAAAGGGCCCCTTTCCTGGAGCTTAGCAGAGAACATGTGGGGAGGAGGAAGGAGATACTGGGGTCAGCCCTGCCTGCTATCCTCACCTCATGTCTCACCCTTCAGCACCCCCACCAAAACCAGCCAGGGCTTCTTGCCAGGGTCCCAATCCCACAGTCCTTGATGACCATAAATGATTATGAGATATGTATGACTGCTAAGGATTGTGGGACACCAGTCATGACAAGAGACCACAGGGGTTCGGTGCAGAAGGGCTGAGACTTCATGTTTTAGTGGCTAGATCAGGAGACTGGTAGCCTCTGTGTACATGGGGGCAAGCAAACAGTGTCCTCTCAAGGTTAGAGGATGGGTCCATAGGGCTCTGACCTAGTGGTTTCAGCTGGATGCAGAAGGATATAGGATACAGCAAGGGCATGTCATTTGGTGGTTAGAGCGGAGGCCAGTGAGACAGTATGTCTAGTGGCTAGAATGAGGGAAGTGGGTGGTGCTCATCTAATTGTTAGAGCCTGGGTTAAGAAATAAACATGGCTACTGATTAGAGCAGGGCACAAAAAGGGAGTGCTGGGGAAAGGCAGTTAGTGCCGAAGGAAATGGGAGGTATTTGTCTGGTAGAAGAAGGGGCAGGTCAGCAGCATGTTTAGGAGTTAGAGAAGAGAACAAGACAGTTCATCCAGTGCTCAGCTAGGGAGAGGGAAGCTTAATTAGACAACGATCAGAGTAAAGGACTGGGAGGCACTGTGTGTAGAGCTAAGAGCACATGACAGGGCAAGGGTAGGCTGAGGGCAGGATGTGCTACTACTTAGAGCAGGAAAAAGGATGGAGTGTTGTCTGTTGAATAGAGCAGGGATTGGGAACCAGCTCTGCCACAGATTTGCTGAGTGAACTTCGCTTCAGTTTCCCTTTCTATAACTGGATGAGTCTGTCCTGGGGAAGGTTTTGAGAATGTCTGTATAACACCCTCAGCTCTTCAGATCCAAGGGACAAAGCAATACAATGAATGGCAATTTGCATGGTAGGGCAGGGCACTGGTGTATTTCAGTCCTTCCCATCTCTCTGCATTTGCATACACAGGGTGAAGTGCCATGGACAAAAAACTTTCTCATCTTGGCCCTTTTCACCATGGTGGCATTCTATGAGATTGGTCCTGGTCCCATATCTTGGTACATCACAGCAGAGCTCTGCAGCCAATCAGCGCGTCCTGTCGCCATGGGGCTCACCAGTAGTTGGAACTGGTTTCATAAATTCATCGTAGCCATGTTCTATCAGCCACTTCTGGTAAGGGATATGGATATAAGGATCGCTGGGGTGACCTTTGCCGGTTTCCAGTGAGAACTCCAGAGACAGCAAACTACGCTTGCACCACAAAGCACTCAAGCAGTGTCCTCAGACTTGGTATATGCAGCCCTCTCATGGGCATGAATCTCTTTGCACAGAATACGATAACTCCCATTGGCTTCTGAGGGAGTTACTCATCTCCTGCAGTCAGAGAGAAGGTCGTCTGCCAAATAGAAGCTCTTAAAGGACCCACAACAGAAATCTGATAAGCACACACTGCCTTCACACACCTCCATCCCCAAGCTTCATCAGCCTTAACCTCCAGAGCCAGGGCATGCATGATATTGCTCACAAATGAAAAACACTCAGAACACTACATCAAACCTTGAAGATTGTAAATGCTGCTGATTGGGAAGAACAGATCAGCATACAAAAGAAACTCAAAGTATAAATCCCAACACAGAAGCAGATTACCTAACTAGCGCAAGATGTGCAAAACACAGGCAGACTGTTATCACAGGCAGAGGGTCTGTCTTCTCTAAAGCTGTGTCTATACTGGCACTTTCAGCGCTAAAACTTTAGTTGTTCAGGGGTGTGAAAAAACACCCCCCTGAGCGACAAAAGTTTTAGCGCTGAAAAGCACCAGTATAGACAGACCTTGAGAACCGCGCTCCTGGCAGTAAAGCTAGCACCCCTCATTTGGGGTGGTTATTTTTTATGGCCAGGAGAGCTCTCCCTCAGCAATAAAGCGTGACTACACTGCCCTCGTCATTAAGATAAAAGGTGAATTCTTAATTTGAGTAAGCTAACCCAAGGTAAAAGCCTCCTGAACAGAGCTGGGTGAAACATTTTTGAGGGAACAGATTTCCATTGGAAAATTCAGTTTCATCTAAATCAAAATGTTTTGTCGGAAAATACAGAGACAAAGTGGATGAGGTCATATTTTTTATTAAACCAACAACTTCTTCTGGTGAAAGAGAAGCTTTTGAGTTACACAGAGGTCTTCTCCAGGAGACCAACACAATTACAACAACACTGCAAACAACAATTCTCAGAAATTCTCGATATCAGCAATGTTTTGGAAGAGAAACTGTTGAAACAAGTAATTTTGAAATTTTTGTTTGATTTCGATAATGCTGAAATGTTCTTTTTAATAATGTCGAAACATTTCCTTTCAACAAGATATTTATCATTTCATTTCAACTTTTATATTGTATTGTATTACTAATTTTAATATTATAATGCTTAGATGTTGTTGAAACAAAATGATTCAACATTATCAAAATGAAACTTTTTGATGTTTCTGAATTGAAATTTTTGAGAATTTCCATTCTGCGACAAATTTCAATTTTTTTCTTCCGATTTGGAACAAAAACCAATTTCAAAATGTTACAATTTCCCCCGGGACAGAAATTCCATCTCCCAACCAGTTCTGCCAGTAAAGACAAGACAATCTGTAGTGTACACACTAATTAGCATGTCAAGGTAAACCTTAGGCTCCCCCATAGTCTTTAACTCAACCTGCTGACTCACGTGAAAATTACAGTCTGCCTTGTCTTCCCTAGGATTTTTCCTCATGTTAGCTAACTGGAGTTTAGAATAAATCCTTTTTCTTCATTGAAACAAAGCCAAAATCAATTATTACAAATTAGAGCTAGAGACTGGGGAGCTGTAAGACCCAAGGGAATCCTGAGGAAGACTGACTGCAGTCACTGTGATGGGAGAAACTGAGACATTTCCTGCATCTTTAAATGTCAAGTGCCAGAAAGCTGCTTCCTTGAGCTATGAGAAGCAGGGACAGACTTTCCACTCAGAAGAGAGGCAGGAAAGCACGGTACAAAAAAAGAATGTGAGGGCAGGAAAAGGATCACAGCATGGCCAGCTGCCACTGAATCAGAGCTGGATACTATAAAATCACATTAGCACAGAAAAGGATGCCACGTACACAGGATACCTGATGTATTAACTGTCTTTGGCAGCGCTTAGATGCATGCTCATGCCAATAAAACTATCGAAATTTACAGAAGGAGAAGCTTTGGGTCTGACTCACCACTGCCCTGCCCCTTGTGTTCTCCTTTACCCCAGTGCAATGTGGGTGTGAAATAGGAGCAGAATGGTAGCGTTTTACACCCACTTTGCACTGATATAAATGACTGCACAAGGTGCAGGGTGATTGATAAGCAGGCCCTATATTGCTTGTGGCTAATGGAGATTCTCCGTTAGTCCATGTACTCAGACACTGAGCTTTTGGAACAGGAGGGTCTGAGATCCGTCCTGGAGTGGAACAGTGACGACCACCAAGTTCTAAGTGGCCAGAGGTATGTTATGGTATACAACCCATTACCACTGTGAAACCAGTATGGAGTGGGGGGGCTCATCATTCCCTTGGGAGCAGAAAGTGCACAGGGAGAAAGATCCGCCCCAAATGTGCACTGCAACAAAGTAAGGCAAGTTGTACCCAATCATGCCTCGTGAATGTGGCTCACAGCTGAGCTCCAGGCCTGGGTAAGGAGGGAGGAAGGGATCTGAGGAACCAGACAGTGCCACAGTTCCCCTGCTGGCAGGCTTGTTGCAAGCCAGGCACTGATTGCAGTCTGGGACACAGACATAGGGCCACTGTGCCCTGGGAGGTGTGGTCAGCTGGCATGGGATGCTCCTGGGCCTGGCCAATATAGGAGAAGGGAGTGAGTCCCACCGAGATACTTCTGAATGGGCTGGTATAGCACAGGGCCATGCCCCTGTCCGGCCAGCCACCTTCTCCTTGCAACTGGGGTGTGGATCCCAGCAGCCGAGCCCTGGATGTGGACCTTGCTTGGTGAGTGAAGCAAGTCCTGAGCACAGACCTACCCAGCAGCCATACACACCAGACCCTGATAGGCTTCTGTGCCAGGGGGGTCACTGGCCTGAGGGCCCCATTGCTCATTATTTCTAAAGCACTTGTGACCTGCTTTAATGTGTGTGTAATGCAGTGCCCCAGGGCAGAGTGTCAGCAGCAGGGACTGAACCTGGATCTCTAGATCATAATACGTGAGCTTTTACTGCTTGATCTAAACGAGCTAACGCAGTACAGGATAGGCAGCTCATCCACTTTAGCCTGAGGCCCAGTCACCACTAGAGGGAGACAGAGAGCCACAGTGAATGGGTTACATACAGTTTCCTTCCCCTGGAGTTGGGGCTGGGTGTCCTTTCCCTGCATACTCCCCAGGCTTGTAGAGCCAGATCCACCCTGGTTTCTGGAATGCCTGTCCCTACACTCCATAGGAGCCAGCAGTGCTCCTGCAAAGATCATAGGGCCCCTGATGTACTGTGCCTACTTTTGCAGCACTTGTAACCCTTGCCCTCCCGGTGCTAACAGAGGTACTGACATTGAGAGAAAAACGCGAGAGGAGGGGGAGAAGGGGAGACGGAATAGAGAATAAAGCAATGGAGAGTTAAGTAGACTACAGCACCCTCTTCCTCCTTTCCCTTCCTTTCATGTCCCAGGGGCCTGGGGATGTATGGTACCTTGCTAACCTGCTCTCCTCCCTTCCCTTCCCAGCACCTGGTGGGCCCCTATGTCTTCCTGCTCTTCACAGGCTTCCTGCTGGTGGCCGTTCTCTACACTTACTTCCGAGAGTGCCGGAGACCAGGAGCCGCACCTTCAAAGAGGTGGCCGCCAAGTTCCGCCAGGCCGACGCCATCCTCACTAGCCGCTTTTAGAGGGTGGGACGGATGGACCAAGAGGGCCCAGGCCATTTTGAAGAGCCTGGCAGACTTGGTCTCTGCAGCCTCACTCCTATCCTATCCCCCCAGTCACAGCCCTTTCTGCAGCCCCCCGCTGCAGGTTTCCACAGTAACTGCTTTACACCTCCCTCGGCCACCTTCCAGGGGCAGCTTTACATACACACAGTACAAGGAGCCATGGTGCTAGTGCAGTGACTCCTTACCAGGCCCCCAGCTCCCTCAAAGCATTGGGAACAGGATGGGAGGCAAGAGGGAATTCACATCCCAGCTTCCCGTCTGCCACTCTAGTGTGGGGCAGTCCCTGCCCATTCCACCCCGGACTTCCCCCCATTTCTTCCCCTTCCCTCACTCCTACCTGCTCCATAAATTCCCTCCCCCAGCCTCTTTGGAGCTCCCAACTCCTACATTCACCCCATGCCCTTGGGGTTCCCCTTTCCCTTCTCCCTATTGCCCCACCACCAAACACTATTTCCTCTCCCCCTCCCTGAGCTCCAACCCACTTCTCTTGCCCAGTCTGTGCCTTCTCGATCCCCCACTTCCATCCTTTTCTGATCTCCTTTATTCCCACTCCCTTTCCCCAGCCTCAGTTTCTCTTCAGGCGTAGGAAGTGACTGGGTGGAAAATGCCAGGGGGAGGCTGTGTGCAAACAGCTCAGGGGTTTCAGAATGCACACAGTGGCATGACATTGACACTGCATGGGTTACCAGGGAAAGGCGTGAATCCCATTTCTCCCCTCCCCCTTTCCCCCCAATTGTGTCCATGGATTCCTCTGTCCTAGGGGAGGTCATGGAGGGCAAGAGTGTGTCCCCTTGTAGCCCATGCCAAGCCCTGTGCAGCTGGGTGACTACAACAGAGAGGAGCCTTTCGCTGTAATCCCCTCATGCTTAGAGTGCCCTGGGCTCGCTGGAGATGGTGGGTGCAGTGGCCCTGCCGTTGTATTTACTGTACTATGTTAAATGGGGAAATGAGCTGATGTTAAAGTTTGTTTTAGTCTGTGTATGAAGCAGTGTGCTGGGGTGGCACCTGGAGGTCACAGAGGTGCATTACATGGGTGTGGCCCCTGTGCAAAACTCCAGGCTGTTCCCCATTTTGAAAAGATGCAATAGGTGGTGAATGGTGATGTGACTGCCAGGGGAGTGTTCTCCATAAAGACCCCCAGGCTCTGACCTGTGTTTACAGGTGAGGAGAATTCCAGGGCTGTGTTTGCTGTGGAGATCCCAGCTGATATACCACTAGTGCAGATCCACACACAGATATGCTTATTCTTCAACAGACAAAATGGTATTTCTTCATTTTTGTTCAAATAAATATATATGTTTTGAAATCCTTGACTTGTTGTTCCTCCACCTGGGGAGCTTTGCGAACTCCTAACATGGTCCATGTTAGCAGGCTCTTAGCCAAAGTCAGTATAATTAGTCTCTCCTCATAAATAATTCCCTTTTGGGGTATGAATCAGTTTTGTTGCTCTTCTCTGAACTCTCTCCAGTTTGTCTGCTAAGGGCGTGCTGGGAGCTGAACACCATACTCCACAGGCACTAACACCAGAGTTATATAGAGGGGGGCTTAGCCCCTCCTCTGCATTGGCCTCTGTGCATGCCACCCAAACCTGCACTGGCATTAAGCAGCCGTATCCCACTCGAAACACATCTAATTTGCTCACTACTCTCGCTTTTCAGCATCCTGGTTTCCTAGGTTTCTCCCTCCCATTGAGTATGTTGTAGGTGAGTATCATATCTCACCCACTTCTCTGTCTTGGTTTGGCCCAGCTACAGATTTAAATTTTATTAGAGAATATTTAAAAAAAAAAAAATAAACGATACAGAAAATTTGAAGCGTCAGTTATTGGTCATTGGGGGTAACATACAGAGTATAGGGGGATGTTGGTGTTTTGGGGTTGGGCAGCACACATAGTATATACACACTGCAATGTCCCCAATGAGGGGTGGGTAACCGGTGGGCGGGATCAGGAGACAGTCGATAAACGGTGAGGGTCCACCACCCATACGGGAGGCAGGGACAGTCATGGGTATAAGCAAGCGGGCTGGGTAATGGGGATGGGGTGACCCTCACGTGGCGGGATTCAGCTAGGTTTGGTGGGTTTAGGGCTCAGGGGATAGGGTCCAGCAGGGGGTGTGTGTGGGTGCACAAGGTCTCCCCGGCTCACTCTTGGTATTGGCGGTGGCCGGTGATGTGCTCGATGTAAATGTCCCGGGACCAACGGATAGTGTCCGAGACCATTAGGCGTCTCATGAGCCGCGCGTAATGACGGCCCACCCCACAGGTCCTCAGCACGCATTCGTTACACGGGTCCCAGGCACCCAGGGCCCCAATGAGCAGAGCGTATTTAGCTCTTAATTTGTTTTCTCTCTCACAGATCTTGAATCCATCCCCTCAAAGTGCAGTGCTACACTGAAAAGTGACTATATACACCTGGCCCTAAATTCAGCAGCTCTGCTCCCTCTGTGTATTCAGCATTGGCTTTAGTGACAGCTTTCTGTTGCCTGTTTGCTCTGCAGAGCAAGGCAGCTCAGAGAGAGGAAGCTGTGGGACATTACCAACATTGTTTACGAGGTTCCAATCTGTGACACCCATTGACGACACTGGAGTTTCACAAGTGTCACAGAGGCCATTGATTGCCCTGCAGAATCCTTTATTACTGGTGATGACACGGGAGAAGGCTAGAGGCTAGTTTGACTTTCAGGCCAGGTCTATGCTTTGCCCTGTTGGTCAGGGGTGTGATCCCTGATCAAGACAGCTGTGCTAGCAAAAGCCACTAGTGTACCAGCAAATGTGTGCTTTTACTGGTATAGCTTGTTTCACAGGTGGGGGTGGTTTTGCAATGCCAGTACTAAGCTATAGCTACCTCTAGACTAGGAGCACTTTGTGGCTGTAGTGTACCGGTATTCCCATACTGGTGAAGCACTCCTAGCATAGACACAGCCTCAGGCTTGTCTATGTTACAAAACTGTACTGCATTTGAACAAGGTTATGAAGCACTTGAATTAGCTAAAGTGATGCTGAAACCAATTTGCCTTGATCTGAGCTGATTACACACTGGTGGTTAGCACAGTGTCTGCTAACTTGATGTTCTCTTCCTGGGTTTGCATGTGATTTTGTAGTGTGGGCAAACCCTCAGAGCCCAGGCTGAGTGTGCAGGGCCGGTGGTAAGAAAAATCCCCTTTTAATTGTAAATGTAGCACTAGATACAAACCCCATGGAAAGACCATAAACACGGGATCCTATTAGTCTGTTTTTACAGTCCCTTGGTAGAGAAGTACTGCCCTCTAATTGTGTTTGTTGCTCTTTTCTGAGCGCCTTTATTCAAGCAATGCCCAGAAAATTGAACACAGTACTCTGTGTGACCTCACCGCAGCTGTGCATAATCTCACCCCTTTGCTCTGAGATGGGCTCCTTCTGCCTATGCAACCTAACATTTTTTCCTAACCGTAGGTGCAGCACTTACTGTATAACCTTGGGCAAGTCATTTAGCCTCTTTATGCCCCAATTTCCTTCAATCTGTAAAATTGGGATAATTTATGTGTATTTTTGTAAAGTGCTTTGAGATCTATTGATGACAGCTGTACAAGTGTAGAGTATTATTACTATTTCTTTCATTAGATTTATAATTTTCATTTGCACACACAGCTATGTTGCTGCCCATCCTCTAGGTCTCTTTCACCATCACTGCTTTCTAGAGGTCTCCCTCCTTCCCAGATGTATTAGATGTTGTTTTTCCCAGCTGAATCTGGTGTTATTTTCAGCCCCATCCCTTGGCTTTCTGCATCCCTTTTTGTATTGTTTCTTTGTGTTGCCTGGTATTTGCAACGCCCTCCTACGTTAGTAGCATCTGTGAATTACACAGCTCTGGGATTGTGATTCCTCTGTGTATACAGCACCCCAGAATCACATGGGCTTTTGTGCTGTTGTTGTTGTTGCCAAGTGAACGTGACACTTGGAAGGAGAGAGAGGCTGGGAAAAATGCTCTGATGATTTGACCCTGAGGCATTGAGATTTGCTCCTTTGATATCAGATCAGAGCCCTGCTATGAGAGCAGGAGACATAATTCCTAGCACATTTGGTCTGGGGGACTCCCAGATACCTGAGTTGGAGACTGAAACAAGGGAGGGAGCCTAGCACACCACATTCTTCTCTCACTCTTAAATATGTGAAGGTGTTGGGGGGATTTGATCCTCCAGGGCTTGTTAACCCTCAGGATACATTTATCTGCAATATACTGAATGGAGGAACAGGAGGCTGGTCTCAGAGCCCCCCTCTTTCTTTTCCTGCCCTGCCAAGAGACCCCCTTATCTTATCACTCCAGAAGTGCCTCAGCATGACATCCCCGCTCTCTCACTCTGCTCTTCAGTTCCTGACTGAACTTCATGCCAGATCTTCCTTAACACCCCCCACCCTTCTCTGCACTAGCAGCCAGGTGCCCCTCTCTGACATGCACCCCTTGCCAGCTGGTCTGGAGGCAGGAGAAGTGGGGAGCATGGTGGGTGTCCAATAACAGGGAGGTGAAAAGTGTGGGGAGCATATTGTGGTGCTCAGCTGCCATGGGCAGAAGCCAGATTAGTTGGATGAAGCAGTCAGCGAGGTAGCCAGAAGGTGAATGCCATGGAGAGCATATGTGGGGATCTTGTGTTCGAACGCCAATTGAGGTTTTCAGAAATAGAGAAGTGGGTTATTTAGGAAGTGCACAGAGACCAGGAAGGGTGGATCAAGTGGAGAACAAGAGGGAGATCTGGGGAGAGTTCAAGCCTGGGTGTGTGCATGCTGCCATTTGGAGAGGGTTTCTAAAACAGCAGAGAAATGAGTCATACCAGGATCAGGGAGGGTCTCCAGCTGTGGAGAGAATCTGGTGGGTGGAGAACATAAGGTGACTGACTCGCCCTTTAGCTAATGGCCACCATTCCCAATCCACTAGTGTCCCCTCCCCAAACAACCTGCCAAACCCCTAATCACAGCCCATTTTCAGGTTCCATTGAGCTGTGCATTTCCCACAGAGCTGAGTTCGGAGGTTCCCTGGCCCTTTCACATCTTCTCCATGGCAGTTTTCTCTTAATGAAGAAGAAAAGTGGTTGGTTGGGGTTTGGCAAAAAGAACACTTCACAGGTACCCTGCCCTGTCCTTCTTCAAAGACCTTTCAAAACATCACATCACACTCCACCCCACCCACCCCCCTGCTCCCTTCCCAAGGAGAAAGACACCAGATTCTTTTCACTGTGGGAACTGATCCCAGTGTGATTCACGCAGAAGGTGCAGTCTTGGTTTAGGCCAAATTTTATTAAGATGATGTTAAAAAAAAAATAGTGAACAGAGTTTGAGCATAGAAGTTTCTGGTTATCAGGGAATAACATACAGATTATCGAGGGTGCAAAGTTTGGTTTAAGATAAGGTGGCATGAGGAATACATAACCTGAAATATCCCCGATTGGGGGTAAAAGGTTGATGGGTCAAAGTACAGACATTGAGATATGAGGGTATGAAGTTCATAAAGTGGCTATGTTCGAGTGTGGAGTATAATGAGTGGATATGACGATGAGAATGGATTGACCCTTATTTGGTGAGATTTAATGTTTAGGGAGTTTATGGTTCCAGTTCATATAATCCAACGGAGAAGGTCACTTGGTCCCTTTCTTGTAGTGGGAGAATGATGTTACTCTGGCTCACGCCTCCTGGTACTGTCAGTGGCCGGTGATGTGCTCGATGTAGATGTGCCTGGACCATCGGATGGCATCTGAGACCATGAGGCGACGCATGAGACGTGCGTAGCGTCGACCGATCCCGCAGGTCCGCAGCACATGCTCAATGCAGGGGTCCCAGGTGCCCAGGGCTCCGACAATCAGGGCGTCCATCTGCACCTCATAGCCCTTCGCTCTCAGGGTGTCAGCCAGGGGGGCGTACTTTTCCAGCTTATGAGCTTGGGCTTCGCAAAATGCCGGAGTCCTGTTCTCCAAGGAGACCGTGACGTCAACGAGGATGATCTTTTTCTGGACCTCGTCTGTGACAACCACGTCAGGTCATAGCTGGCTGTCGGTACCGAGGATGGTGCAGTTCACGGAGATCTCCCCCAGGCGTGGCGCGATGGCTTTCACCAGGCGGTTCTGGATGGCATTGTGGCGCAGCTGCCAGGCTCTGGAGTGGGGTTTGCAGCTGCATAGGACGTGGGGCAGGGTCTCGTTTGGGTAGCCGCACTTCCTGCAACGCTTGTCTCGGTTCCCGTGGTGGACGGCTCCGTTGAGCGGGACACAGTTGAGCCGGGCACGGTGGATGAACTGCCAGTCGGCGAAACGGATGAAGCTGCCCCCGGCGAGGAAGTGGTTGCTGGCATCCCACTTGCTGGTCAACTCAAAGGCTTTACCCTGGTCCGGTTTACGCTTCAGGGTTTCCACGTACAGCGAGCGGATGGCGGCCTTCAGAGTCCTCTCCAGCAAGCCCCTGGCCGTCGGGGTGACGATGGTGTTGTCGTTGGACCTGATCTGCGGCACCCGGACTCCCAGCTCCTGGCGCTCCTCGCACCACTCCTAGCGGCAGCCGATGCGTTTCCCCAGGCGACGCGTGGCGTTGCGAGTGCAGGACCACAGTGACACAAAGATTTCAAATCACTTAACTGAGGAGGAGCATATTATCCTCTCCATATTACAAATAGGGAAACTGAGGCACGGGGAAGGGATGTGACTTGCTGAGGTCACATGGTGTGTCAGTAATACGGCTGAGAACAGAACCCAGGTCTCCTGACTTGGCTGCAGCTACATGAGGGATTTTTCTGAATTTCTCCCACTACTGGGGTAAGGCCTTGCCTACCCTAGGAAATAGCACTGAACTGGTCCTGACCAGGAATTACCTTTAAATCAGGCTTCAGCTAAACCAGCTGCTGGCAGCTAATTGCTGAAGGGGTGCTATGTCTGGGGCTAGACAGGGCCTTGAACTGGAGCAGCTCCCCTGGGGCTAACTGCAGTGAGCGTACGCGGGTAGACCAGCTTCTGGTGTTTTTAACCACTGTACTGTCTCACCCTGCCTTGTTTACACTAGGCTTGTCAAACAAGCACCTGTGCTAACATCACACCTTTTATTCTCGTCTAGGCAAGGCCAGAGGGGCCAGCTATGAATTTATGGATCTGAGCTTTCTCAAAGGCTGGGCTTGGCCCTAGCTCTACCCTATTCCTTTATTATGCGAGATTTTCAGCAAAGCCAGGAAGAAAGAACAGGGATGGACAAGCAAAGCATCTTGAAATGTGATCTACGAGTTGTTTTATTTTAAAGGCACAGCTGCTGCAAGGAAGTGTGAGAGGGATGCTTAATAAACACCAAACAATGACCAAGCATGATTAGACAGAGACCGTGAAAAGAAAAGAAAATGACCACTACAACCCATACAGTGACACTGAAAAGTGCCCTCAGAATAGTGACACTTTACAAGGCAATGGTGTGAGCTCTTGCTGTTTTGGACTGTTGGGTTTCTACATAGTCCAAATGGTTCAGATCCCTTTGTTTCTCTTCAGGAACTCCACACAAGAGGTTTGCTGGGGTCCTTTTTGTGACCAAACACGAGGAGTTCTGGGGTGCACTTTGGACTCTCATTAAGTGCTGTTCTATAAGCCATCAAAAGGAATGGGACATGCTGGTCCCAGGACCTATCATGATGTTCTACAATGGTAGCCAGGCCAACCTCCAGAGCCTATTGATGATTCACTAGTTAGGACACTAATATAGGCCTTAGAAGTCCTAGGTTTAATTCCTGGCTCTGCTTCAGACTTCCTCTGTGAATCATAGAATATCAGGGTTGGAAGGGACCTCAGGAGGTCCAACCCCCTGCTCAAAGCAGGACCAATCCCCAGACAGATTTTTGACATGGGCCCCTCAAAGACTGAACTCACAACCCTAGGTTTAGCAGGCCAATGCTCAAACCACTGAACTATCCCCCCGTGACCTCAGGCAGCTCACTTAGCCTCTCTGTGCCTCAGTTCCCCCTCTGTACAAAGGGGATAATAGCCCTGCCCTGCCTCACAGAGGCGTTGTGAGGATACAGGCATTACATATTATGAAGCACTTTGAGATCTACTGATGAAAAAGCACTGTTGAAGAGCTAAGCATTACTACTACTAATGAAGGGATCTCAAAGCACTTTAGAAACATAGCTCAGACTCAGGTCCCCTATTCTACAGATGGGAAACATGAGGTGTAGGGAGGTGAATTCAAACTGACACAGCAAGTCAGGGAGTCAGACCCTGACCCCCAGGCTGCTCTGTAACCATTAGACATTGCTGCCTCACAACATTCAAAGAGCAACTACATACATGAAGTGGCTTCCCAGCCCTTTGCTATGAATGCTTTATTTGTTCAGTTCAATACAAAGGTAAGTAAATGGGTTTGTTGCTGATTGAAAAAGTTCCCAAATGACGTGGTTAAAATACATTCCAAGGCTTTGGGCCTGCATTGGAGTTGAGGCCCAAACTGTCATCAACAGGAGTGGCCCCTTTACATGTATTAGACAGGGACAGTGCATGTTTTTTCAGCCTCACCCAGCTCACGAATGGCTGAAGAGATTTTGTTCAATCATTCAAAAAATCTCCTGTCAGAAAGCAAGCCCAGAAAATGTCAAGCCCCCCAAAAGAATGTTACTGGACAGCTGTGAGCATCTGAAAGGAGTAGAAAGGGTTTTGCAGCCACAGAGTAATTAGCCATAACATATAGCCACTATCTGGCACCCACCCCAGCAATGAAAAGCCTTTTGCCAATGACTCTGTGACGTTAACCCCTCTGTGCTTCAGTTTCTCTACCTATAAGGCTGGGATAATACTTCCAACCATATGAACCTTGGCAGTTTTGAGTCACAGAGATATTCATATGAATATTTGCTCCGATTAGGTCCCTTCCCCTTCCTGAATTTCATGTTGAGTTTGGGGGTTTGAAGTAAACCTGAAATTCAAAGCAAAACTCAACTACCAGGGAGACTAACTCTGGACTATCCTGACTGAAATGCAGCATTAAATATGAATAATGTTCACGCACTGTAATAAAAGTATGTCACCACTGCCCTCCGAGGCATAGAATTCGAGTTGCTCATCTCTCTGTAAAAAGAACAGGAGTACTTGTGGCACCTTAGAGACTAACAAATTTATTAGAGCATAAGCTTTCGTGGACTACAGCCCACTTCTTCGGATGCATCCGAAGAAGTGGGCTGTAGTCCACGAAAGCTTATGCTCTAATAAATTTGTTAGTCTCTAAGGTGCCACAAGTACTCCTGTTCTTTTTGCGGATACAGACTAACACGACTGCTACTCTGAAACCTGTCATCTCTCTGTGTTATAGGACCCATGCTGCTCATGGAGATTCTCCGTTAGCTGAAGTGTTTGGCGCCTCTCTTTTTGTAGGAGGAGCTGAGTTCTGTTCCCTCTGTCTCTGTGAAGTTCTGAGCGATGGCAGCGGCTTGGATAGAGCAGTTCACACGTTCTCATCACCTTTCATTCAAGGATCTCAAAGCACGTTCTGAGCATTAACTCAATTAGCCCTCTCAGCCCAGCTGGCAAGTAGGTCTGTATAATTAGAGCAGGGTGACATTTTTGTTACAGCCCCTGAAACTGGTCTGGTTTCAGGCTTGCTTCATAATAATAATAGTACTTTATGTGTCTAGAGTATTTTTTCACTTCAAGCTGCATACAAGTGATTCAAGTGAATCACTCTGTATGCATCCGAAGAAGTGGGCTGTAGCCCACGAAAGCTTATGCTCTAATAAATTTGTTAGTCTCTAAGGTGCCACAAGTACTCCTGTTCTTTTTGCGGATACAGACTAACACAGCTGCTACTCTGAAACCTGCTCAATTCAGTGACAAACTTCACAGTTCGGAGCAAATCTTGGCTCAGTTTAGAGCTAGCCCTGGCCTAGCTGCAGTGATTTCGAGCTCAGTGTTCAGTGAGCTCTGGCTGAGTTTTAGACGAGCCAAAGGCCTGCACCACACAAATCCAAACCCCAAAGCCTAGTGAACCTGACCTAACTTGAAGCAAACTCAATCCCAGATAAGTGACCCTAGGCCCACCAGGGACCAATCGTGGGCTCAATGTCTAGCAAACCCGGGCACGGTTCAGCTCAAACCCAGGCCTGGTTCAGAACAAAGTTTGGCCCATTCTGAGCTGAACTTGTGCCCAGTTTGGAGTGATCCTGAAGCCAGGCCTAGTGTTCAGCAAGCCAAAGTGTAGTGAAGTGAAACTGCTTCCAACTTGGTGAGATACTAGACTTAGATTTGTGGTTTTGCATTGAAACCATGGGGGGTGAGGGGAGCCTATTGTGTTACTTCCCCTTTGCCATTTGGTCCCCTTCTCCCTCCCTCCCCCACTGAGCTGACTCATTCTCTGCTCTGCTGGACTTTCTACCTGCCCTGGCAGTACCAGTTCCACTGGTGGTTCTAGTCCCAAGGGCAGCTCCTGTTTCCTCTCCCTTCTTACATATCCATAGTTTCTAGTACAGGCTGCTAGGCTGGTTTTCTACTGGCCTCTAGGCACTTTGCACTGAAGAACTTGGCCATCTGAAGAAGTATCTGGAAACAAGGAGAGCCTGCACCAATGCCCAGATCCTCAAAGGTATTTAGGCTCCTAATTGGAAGGATCTGGGCCCAACTGACCATCCAGCTCAACTCAGACCACCAGAAAGTGTTCTGAGGCTACAGACCCCACAGCTCTGGAGCCAACGTCTCTGGGTTTTGTCTAGTCTTACTGTGGGTTCAAATGAGTCCATTGATAAGGCTTCCAATACTTCCTTGGGGATATTTTCTCACAGTCTGCTATATGTTTTTTTCTTCCTTACCATACCGACAGTCAGTGTAACATTAACACCTAACAAGTATCAGGGGGTAGCCGTGTTAGTCTGTATCTACAAAAACAACAAGGAGTCTCGTGGCACCTTAAAGACTAACAGATTTATTTGGGCATAAGCTTTCGTGAGTAAAAACCTCACTTCTTCGGATGCATAGAGTGAAAGTTACAGATGCAGGCATTATATACTGACACATGGAGAGCAGGGAGTTACTTCACTGCTCTCCATGTGTCAGTATATAATGCCTGCATCTGTAACTTTCACTCTATGCATCCGAAGAAGTGAGGTTTTTACTCACGAAAGCTTATGCCCAAATAAATCTGTTAGTCTTTAAGGTGCCACCAGACTCCTTGTTGTTTTTATTAACACCTAAATATTTCAGTGGCTAGTAGGTGTGTGTATGACTACAGACCATTGCCCTCAACTGGATGGAATCAGAACTGCTCAGCTGTGTGACATAGGCCCTATACTTCTCAGAGAAAATTGGAGATTCTCCTCTAGCTCAGGTGATCTAGGCCTAAGGCTTGTTTTGTTTATATTTGGAGTTTTTTGTGTGTGGGGGGTGGATCTGGAGGATCTGAATTCTAGCTCTCAGAACTGTGTGAACTTATTCTGGGGTGCAGCACCATGACAATCATGATGTGAACCTCAAGGTGGATGTAGAGCTGTTAAATTATATTCAGCAGAGCCATGTTCTGATCACAGTATTTTGAATTTCATCACTTTTGTGCATTTAAAATTTCAAGTTAAAAACTGTACCCAACATTTTTATGTATGCAATGCACTTTTTCCCCCATGATACTTCATTTTTAAGATTGCATTTATTGCAAGATTGCATTTATGTATTGGACTAATTTAAGATTACATTTACTTATTGCATTTATTGTATTGGTTTATTTTACGACTTACACAATGCACCTGAAACAACATTTCAAACCACACATACAATTTAATAAGTGTCAGAGTAAACAAACTACAACCCAACCATTAGTTTTTTTACACTCACTGATGGCCCTTAGACTATGCCCTGGGGGATCAGACTCGGGCTGCAATGAAGCAGTAGAGCAGGGGTCGGCAACCTCTGGCACGCGGCTCGCCAGGGTAAGCACCCTGACGGGACGGGCCAGTTTGTTTACCTGCCGCATCGGCCAGTTCGGCTGATGGCGGCTCCCACTGGCTGCGGTTCACCATCCCAGGCCAATGTGGGTGGCGGGAAGCCGCGGCCAGCACATCCCTTGCCTGCGCCGCTTCCCACACCCCCCATTGGCCTGGGACGGCGAACCACAGCCAGTGGGAGCCACGATCGGCCAAACCAGCCGATGCGGCAGGTAAACAAACTGGCCCGGCCTGCCAGCGTGCTTACCCTGGCGAGCCGTGTGCCAGAGGTTGCCGACCCTGCAGTAAAGGATGAAAATTCCAAACTTAATGAAAATCCTGGCTGTCAGGCCTCAGATATTCATGGCTTCATTTTCAAAGGCACTGAGCACCCTTTACTTCCATGCTTGGCCCCTTTGAAAATTTGATCACTAGGGACTGTCAGTTCTAGTGTCTCAGGTGATCTCAAAAAAGAACAGGACTCCTTGTGGCACCTTAGAGACTAACAAATTTATTAGAGCATAAGCTTTCGTGGGCTACAGCCCACTTCTTCGGATGCATATAGAATGGAACATCAGGTGATCTCAATTGTCTTGGAAGAAGTTGGGCAGAGAACTGTCATCAGGGAGCCAGAACCCAAAGTTTAAAGATGCAAAAACTGCAAATTGCATAGGAAGCTAGCAGAGTCTGTGGAGAATTGGAATAATGTGCTTTCTTCAATCAATGCTTCTAAACAAGCAGGCATGTGTATTCTTCTCCAGCTGTCACTCCCAAGAGGTCTTCCAAGCATCATGTAAGAATCAGTGCTGGAGGTGACAAAGGCCTGGATGACAGTGGCAAGATGGATGACAGAGGAAAGGCCTGAAAAACCTGACCAAGTACAGATGAAAAGAGGTACTTCCCATCTCCAGTGCCACCTGGGAAGTCAGGAGCAACTGGAGATCCAGAAGCACTCTAAGCCTCCTTGACAAATGGTGGGCCAACCCTCTCCCTCTGGGGCAGGTATTGTTGCTGCTACCTTTCAGCATCATACCTAACTTGTCTGGACTGAGCGGCCTCAGCGAAAGTGTTCTCACCCATGTCCCAGTTTCAGCCAGACTTTGGGAAAACAAAGCAACTGCACCACCCAGGTCTGATGAAGAGATGAACTTTGTACTGATGGCACCCCAGCTCTCACCATCCCATACCCTCCCCTATGTCCATGCGGCACAGGAGAGGTAAGGGAAGACAGCCCATGGAGACCTGATGAGCAGGGGCAGCTCTATGTATTTTGCTGCCCCAAGCACGGCAGTCAGGCAGCCTTCAGCGGCGCGCCTGTGGGCGGTCCTCTGGTAAGGCTGATTCGGCGGCATGCCTGCGGGAGGTCCGCCGGTCCTGTGCCTTCGGCGTACCCGCTGCCGAATTGCCACCGAAACTGCGGGACCGGCAGCCTGACTGCCGCCCCCACAGCGACTGGCAGGCCGCCCCCCGTGGCTTGCCACCCCAGGCACGCGCTTGGTGCGCTGGTGCCTGGAGCCGCCCCGATGATGAGCAGTTACCCCACACAGACAATAATAGTGCTTTGCTCTTACAGAAGGCTTTTCATAGAGAGACATTGCAGCACATTACAAGAAGTAGTGTTGTCCCCATTTTATAGATGGGGAAACTGAGGCTGAATGATTTACCCCCAGGGCACACAGCAAGTCAGTGGTAGAGCAGTGATTAAAACCTTGGGCTTCTGACGTCCAGCCATCTATGGGTCCTCTGTCTTTGAAACATGACAATGCTTTGACTCACTCACTCACTAATGTTTTTAAAATGCTTTGAGATCCTCAGAAGATCAAGAGGATCTCAATACACTTTACAAACATTAGTGGCAGCTTCCCAATGCCCCTGTGGCTTAGGTTAGTAGCATTATACCTTCCTACCTCTGGGGAAGACCAAAACACAGAAAAGTGAAATGACCTGAACAAGCTCCCAGAGCAAATCACTGGCAGAACCATGAAAAGTAAGATCTCCCGACTTGCAGGTCTGTGGCTGAACTACAGGACTGTCTTACCTGTGATTATTTCATGAATGCTTTTGTAGGTGCTCATCCCCTTAGCCTCTGGGCGTGCAATATACTAGTAAATGAAATGCCACAATGCATTACATGAGGCTGGCCATAAGAGAGGACACAAACTGCCTCTGTCCTTGTATCATCTCATCCAACCTTAAATAGTCCAGCAACAGTCAGGGCCGGCTCTAACTTTTTTGCCGCCCCAAGCAAAAAAAAGTGCCGCCCTCCATAGCGCCGCCATAACACACACTCTCAGCACCGCGACACCCCCCCCACCCCGCAGAGCGCCGCTGCCGAATCCCGCCCCCCCACGCGCCCAGCCACCGAAACAAAAACAACCCACCCCACCCCCAGCGCTGCCCGACCAAACCGAAAAACCCCAACCCTGAGCGCCCCCCGCCACCCCAAAATTGGCCGCCCCTTACCAGATGCCGCCCCAAGCACGTGCTTGGTCGGCTGGTGCCTGGAGCCGGCCCTGGCAACGGTTTGCAGCCAAGAAAATGCTTAGCTACACAGAAGTGCCTCTGAAGGAGAAGTGATTACTACAGCCAGCAATCCCCTCCCTGCCCCTACAGCCCCCCATCCTGCCCCTCTCCTCGACAGGTTGTATCTCTAGCTCCCAGCAGAATGATACAACAAAAATGCCTCATTCATTCATATATGAGCAGAGAGCCTATGTGTATAGGCCTGCTCTGCAAAATTGGATTGGGGGGCCTGACATGAACTTCCCCTAAGTTTAGGGCTTCAGTTTGGCACCTGGCACTGGCAGATGGGCCAGGCCTCTTCCTGGCACGTCTCAGCTGGCCCCATCAAATTCCTATCAAATTGGAAATTTGATTTGAGGGAAGAAAAAAAAAACCCCAATGGGTTCCAGCCGCTTGGGCCTGATTCACTGTTGTCAGAGGGTATCAAGGGCCACCATTGTGCCTTGGTGGCATTTTATCCTGCGCTGGTGGCATTGTGTCTACAAACTGCAGGGCAGCCAGGAATCAAGCCCTCTGCTTGCAAAACCCCTTTGGAATGGGCTTCAGTGCAGGGCCGCCCAGAGGATTCAGGGGGTCTGGTGCAAAGCGGGTGAGCTGCAGCGCTTGTACTCAACCGGCGGCGTTCCGGGTCTTCGGCGGCATTTCGGTGGCAGAAGTCCCTTCAGTTGCTCCGTGTCTTCGGCAGCACTGAAGGGCTCCCCACTGCCGAAGACCCAGAGCGACTGAAGGACCCCCTGCTGCAAAGACCTGGACCGCCACCGGGCCAGGGTTCGCGGGGCCCCTGTGGGCCCCGGGGCCTGGGGCAAATTGCCCCACTTCCCCCCCCTTCTCCCCCCCAGGTATGAAGTTCAGCTCCAGAACCGAATGCCCCAGGAGTTTGGAAATAGGGAGGAGGGTTGGCTAGGCTATGAGCATTTCTCCTCTATGGCCTCCTTTCTGGGATGATTTAGGGCTTGAGCCAGAGCCCAGTGGAGTCAGTGGGAGGCTTTACCTTGACTTCCCTGGGCTATGGACCCATGCAAGAGTGGACTGGAGAATGCCAGGAATTCAGGGGGACATTTTTTAATCCTGATGCCACCGTGTGTCACTTTCCTCCCCCAACCCCCTCCTTCTCTCACACCATTCCCTCCCCACCAATCAACCCTCTTTAACATGACAATGTGCACTGAAGACCTGGCTGATGCAGGATATTGTACTCCTTAGAAGGGAACTGCTAGCTATAAAGGTAACTCCCAGTAGACATTCTAGGGCACCCTCATCCTGGGTGGTGAGCTCCAGCCCTTGAGTGAGGTGCTGTCTATTGGGAGGTGGGGGAGGAGCACCCCTTCAAACCAAACCCACATGAGTGCTCACTTGGCTGGGCCCTCTTACCAGCCTTACCCAAGTGGGACTGGCATGGGCTACGGGGAGTTTTACTGGAACTCAGCAGGGGGTACAGAACATGCTCTGTCATGCCCAGGAAGGGGAGCAGAAGCAGCTGGTGATGCTCAGTTTCCGGTGGAGGAAAGCCAGAACTCAGGTAAGCCATCAAAGTTAAGTCATAGGATTGAGATTCAGGACACCTAGATCTGTCATTGACTCAGTGGGTGACCTTGGGCAAATCACTTCCACTCTTTGTGCCTCTCTTTCCCCTTTATAAAATGTGGATCTGAGCCTAATTCATTCAGACTTGCAAGCACTTTGAGATCCTCAGGTATAAGCACTGTAGAGGCAAAGTATCCTTGTCAGTCTGTATTCCTGGTGCCACACCTGTAAGATCCCTTGGGAACACCTTATCCTGGCAGGCTAATGGCCAAGGGGGGCAGGGGATGGTCAGGCCTCACTTAAACCGGAGCTGTCATATTTATGGAGACAGGCGAAGTCCATGTTTGGTCCATGGGTTGGAGCATGCATTTAGGATTTCGCACACCCATCACCCACAGCAGAGCTCCCAGAGCTGGCAATGGGAGCATTGCAGAGATGACAGCCTTTACCCAGTGACTGAATGTTTAGTTATCATGGTTATAGGTCAAGTCTCATGCAGTATCACGGGGGGAGGATTGGGAATCCTGTTAGGCTCCACTACTGTTTCTGCCCTCTGTTTCTCTCCTTTCCCCATCCTCCTTCCTCTGCTTGTCTCCCTCTTCCCTGGCTCTGTCTGTTTTTCCCTGTCTTCTCTCTCCCCATTTCCTTCACTGCAGCAGTTCCCAATTCCCACCCCATGGGCTTCACTCCCACCCCCTTCCCACTCCATCTGCTCAAATGTTCATCAGTGAAATAGTTAATGCAGGCGGGTCTTTGCCTACTGCTATCTTTAGGCTCTAGAGTCAATGCCCCGATGAGATTAATGGGAATTTGGGGGTAGGGATTACACCTCTCTTGAGTCATTGTAAAAACAAGCATTGTTGTTTCAGGCTAAAAACCTGAGTATGCTCCATGGGCCATAAATACATCAGGCAGGCTGGGTGTTTCCCCCCACTCCACCCCAGAGGAGGGTTTGGATGTAGTGCTTTGAATGTGGAGTCACAGGTCTGCAGAGATGAAGAGCTGTCAAGACCTGAGCCTGTCTCAGTTTTTAGCGTGAGGGTTTGTTTAGCTGCCATT
This sequence comes from Malaclemys terrapin pileata, assembly GCF_027887155.1. Lineage (NCBI taxonomy): Eukaryota > Metazoa > Chordata > Testudines > Emydidae > Malaclemys > Malaclemys terrapin. The sequence continues at coordinate 135,190,759 of NC_071505.1, forward strand.
CATGCTTCTTGCTGACTCTCCTGTTCCTCCTCCTAGTCCTCCTAACCCTTCAGTCACTGGCTGGTTCCCCGTTAGGGCTTGGAAGGCCAGTTGGGTAGCAGATGCTAGTCTAGGTACTAAGGTGCATCTATGACTGTGTAGAGTTAGGAGCTTTTTTTTTAATGGAGTCCTGCCTTTTCTCCAAGCTGACTGAAATCCCTTCTAACCCCACTGGCCGCCTGAACATACCCTCCTCACCTAACCTCCCTTCGCCATTGCTGCAAACTCACAGATCCCCCCAGACATGCACAGCCCAAACAGCCCTGCTCACTCTCCTGCAGCCCCTCTCCAACCACCCTTGTATGCAAGTCTCACATGGGCCAGTTCCGCAGTGGGTCTGTAGTAAACCTGCCCTGCTCCCCCCACCACCACACACATGAGCACCACTGACTCCTTCCCTGCCCCCACCCCAGACCAGCATTCCTTGCCCAACCTGCCTCCTTGCAGCCACAACTTCTCCCTATCCTGCACCACCCAGCTCCCCACAGCCAGGGACCTGCCCCACTCCCCCCCGGGGCCCTCAGTTCTTAGGGCCAGGAAGTGGCAGTTAGGAGGCAAGTCAAGCAGAAGCAGAGGGGGTCAAGAAAGGCAGGGAGGTAACATGTAGAGCACATGTCTGTGGGGCAGGGAATCAGCACTAGGTGAGTGGGGCCTGCTGGAATGGCTGGTGGAGGTGGGGGGCTGGGGAAAGGACCACGAGGTAGGTTGGCATTCTCAGGGGAAGGCAGGGCTGGAGCTGGCTGTGGAGAGGGCTGGGGTCTAAGCAGAGTGCTGGCTGTGGCATGTTATAGCTGTTTGATTATCTACAGACTTTTCTATGGCACTGCTCCCTGTAGTCGCTGGGCACTTCACTGACATTAATGAATGTACCCCTGTGAGGGGGGTAGGTATGATTACCTCCATTTGCACCTGTGTAAAACCTTAACCTCCATCTCTGCTAGTGGTGTTTTACACAGGTGCAAATGACTACCCAAGGTGCCTGGCGGTAGCAGATCTAAGTCACACAGTGCAAGCCTGAGGCTCTGCTCAGAATATAGCCCACAGCTGAATTTCAAGTGTCTTCTATAACCACACAACCATTTTTCCTCTCAGCTTGGGAGGGATTGGTAGCAGGGAGGAGCCAGTTACCTGCAGAAGAGATCAGTAGCTTACATGGGGGAGATGGATTTCCCAAAGTGCCTCTTGATTCAGACTCTTTGGGGCAGGTGCTTGGGACCAAGGATGGGTTAGGATGGTCTCTAAAGATCTAAGGGGGTAATTCCCTTATTGGTCCTGAAACTGTCCTCCCCACAAATGGATGTTAACTCTCCCCTCTCCCTATGGGGGGGGGGGTAAGGGGGAGAAGGACATGAAGGGGTTAAAATCAGGGAGAGATCAGGGAGCAGACTGGTGAGAAGTTGGGAGCTCAGGGAGCGGGAAGAAATTGTCCCAGGGCATTTGGCCAGGCTGGCAAACCAATACATCCCTCCTGGCCTCCAGTGCTGGCCACATCCACACGTGCCAGACACCTAGGGGAGAGCTATCTGTAATCTCACTTGTTAACATTTTCCTATTCATGCAGCCTCAATGGCTTTGCATGTTGGCAGCTTTTGTCTGGACTAACAGCCCAGATTGCTTAGGAAGCTTTTTCTTTAGATCTCAATCTTGGCTTTGTCCTTCAGGCAGAGACCCCCTTAGGAGATCTCCCAGGACAAGCTGGCAGGGTCTTTGCAGGTTCCTCTATCCTCTTGAATACTGTCTCTGGAGTGAGTGGAGCAGAGCCCCAGCCTGTCTCTGTGTCCTCTGTCTGTGCCTTTTCTCCTCCTGTAAACTCTCATCTGCACACTATTCTATTCTAGTTCTCATGTGCTTCGCAAGGGGGAGTGGCAGCCTAGTGATTAGAGCAGTGGGCTGCAAGTCCAGCAACCTGCATTCTTGTCCTGACTCTGGCTCACTGGGTTGTTCTCGTTGTCATCTTACACCGGTGGTGATAATACCTCCCTCCAGCCCAACAGCGGGATGGTGAGGGTCAATTTGCCAGTGTTTGTGCGGTGCACTGAGATCCTTGGGTGGAAGGAGTGGAAAGTAACACTACTGTTGAGAGACAGTTTGTTCCAGTGGCTGGAACACAGGACTAAGGGATCAAAGCCTAAACTTTCACTTGTGACGGGTCATTCTGAGTGCCCCAGTTTTTGGGTGCCCAACCTGAGACCTCTTAAAGGGGCCTGATTTTCAAAGAGTGCTGAGCACACCTGGGCTCTGAGCACCAGGCCCCTTTAAGGTATCTCAGATTGGGGACCCCAAATCAAGCCCCAAAAATGACTAGACCTAAGCCCAAGAGTCCAGTGCACAGATTCGCAGTGTGCCCATGGGCAAATCATTTACCTCTGCACCCCAGCTTGTCCATCTACCAAAGGGATATAATTACGCTTGTCCTGAGCAAAACTGCTCCTCTATGTGACAGAGGCCCTGTACCACTAACAGCAAACAGAGATTCTCCTTTAGCTCAAGTGCTGAGGGTCTGCTCTGTTGAAGCAAAAGGATTTGATAGCAATCCTGGCTGCCAGTGTCACGTTAGTGGCCAGATTAAGCTGCATAGTGACAACCTTGACATATATAATTATAGCGCCTTTCATCCCTAGGTCTCAAAGTGCTCTGCAGAAGGACAACCTGTAGAGGACTTGTAGGGATGAACATCCCACCTAGGGTATCACTGTGCAGCTTAATCTGGCCACTCACAACGACACTGGCCTCAGGGATACATATCAGATTCTTTTGCTGCAAAAGGTGCAGATCCCCAGAGCTTGCACTAAAGGAGAATCTCCTTTGCTGCTAGCGGTATATGGCTTATGTCACACGGAGAAGCAGTTCTGATCTCACCCAGCAGAGGGTTGTGTGTGTGTGTGTGTGTACACACACACATGTGGGCTCATTACATATCCCCTTTGTCTTTAGATCTCTCCCCTGCTTCCTCCAGCTCTGGGAATTTCAGCCACTTCACACCAGATTCGGCCACAAGCCCCCAGACAGAATCCTCGTCCCCCCACCCTGCATCCAAGCCTCAGAAGAATGGGAAGGAAAGAGAGGGAGGAATGAAGAAGGCCAAGATCCGTACAGCCTTCTCCAAGGAGCAGCTGCAAACCCTGCACCAGCGGTTCCAGAGCCAGAAATACCTCAGCCCCCAACAGATCCGGGAACTGGCTGCAGTTCTGGGGCTCACTTACAAGCAGGTGAATGGCGAGAGCATAGAGTGTTTGCCTTGTAATGGCTGGGCTGCACCTGAATGTCACTTACTGCAAGAACAGCAGTGAAATAAAAGTGGGGGGTGATTAGCACAGAACAGGGGCAAAGGTGTGGATTACAATACTTGTATTTATGTCCTATAGTTATCCTCAGAGTAAGTATAGGACACTGCTGTGACAGAGCAAGCTCCATACACACCCACATAACTGTCCCCCTCCACCTCCCAAATGTGCCTCAGTCCTGCCCCAGAAAAACCCTTCTTGGAGGGGAGGGGAAATTTCAGCATGGAGACAGTGTTGCCTAGTGGATAAAACACTGGACTCGGCCTCAAAGAGGCCTGAGTTCTATTTTCAGCTATGCCATTGGCCTTGAGCAAGTCACTTCTCCCTGTGCCTCGGTTTCCCCATCTGTAAAATGGGGATAATGACACATCCATGGATGGAATGTGCTAAAACCCAGCTAGTCCTTGGCACCTCTGTTGAGACTCACGATGAGGGAGCCAGCTAATGCTGGTGTTGCCAACTCCTGAGATTTTACTGTGAATCCGCCAATATTTGCTGATTCTCCTAAAGACCTTGAGTCATATGAAAACATGAGAAGCTTCGCTTTCATTTTAAAAAAAAAGTTTCTAGCCCTCCTGGTTTCAGAGAAAAGCTTGAAAATAGCTAACATGAGGAGGCAAAGTGAGCGAGAGAGACCTTTTGTTAAAATCTGGCTTAAAAAAATCACAACTCTCATGATTTTCAGGGCCCGATTCGTGATTTTTGAATGCCAGGAGTTGGCAGCGCCGTGACGCCATGGTCTGTGGTGTGGTTGTGCAGTAAGTGGGTTACCATAGTTACCTGCACTTTGTGCTCTTCAGCAGTTCCCAGTCCTCTGCTGGAAGCAGTTCCAGGCACTGGTGAATTGCACCATAAGGCTCTGAGTGGCCTGGTATGGATTAATTCACAAATCATTTCCTCCCCACCCCCTCCCCAATACTCCCATGCAGCATCTGCAATGAGGTGGGATGCTGCTGTGAGCTCTCCCCAGGGCTGAACTCCTCCCTCCGACCTGTCTGCCCGCACCACTGCAAAGATCTGCTGCTTGGAATAGCTTGACACAAGGCATCATGCAGGTGCTGCAAGCGCCACACACAACTGCCATCCCTGCAGATTTATGAGCATCACTTGTGCCACCGCTACAATGCCTGAGATGAAATCGCTAGCCCAGGCCCAGCTGAATTGGTGCTGTCTATAATGGTCTCTCCCTAGTGTGGATGAGAAACCACAAGCATTGTAGCTGCCGTGGTTCAGCCATTCTTCCTAACCCTATCCCACAATGCAGTGCATTTGGATATTTATTATCCAAAAGAAAGAGTTGGGCACTCTGGGCTTAGTGTCTCAGATATCCCAGGATACACTGGGACAACAAATACAAACACATGCCCCACCTACCCACCCCCAAACCGGTTTTGTCAGAAACAGGACAGGTGAGACAACCAGCTATTTGCTGCAATCAACATCCTTGCAGGGCTCCCTATTAGTGCAGACACAGCCCTGGGGGACTTCGCTTTGGAATTTGCCCCCATCAGGGATCTTGATTTTGGGGACTGATAGAATGCAGGGCAGGCCTTCTGCCCTCCCTACACCCCCACAAACACACGTTTCCTTAATTTTGGTCCGTAATCAGGAGGGATTTAATCCATTCTATGGGTGGGACCGTAAAGACTGTTGGGTTTGATTTGTGCCAGTTGCTGGCCACACTCATTCATTTTTCACAACTGTAATGTGCCTACATGTCACAATGATGGGCACAATGTGGACAATGTAGGCGCTGCGGACAGAGATCCACCAACACAATTTGCATAGGCCACTAAACAAGCATCTGTTGTTGAACTGGGGCCAGATTGTAACCAGCAACCACTCAGATGCTTTATAATCCACTCCCTGATTCCCTGAGCCCTCCAGTCACCCCACCCCGACCCAAGAGGCTTATTGTAATCGGTGAGTCAGAGGTGAAAAATGTCTTAGCCCATTCCCTATTCCCCCCTGACTATCCATTCCCCCGGGAACCTTCTGACCCCTCACTGCAGGTTAAGACCTGGTTCCAGAACCGAAGGATGAAGTTGAAGAGATGCCAGAAGTACAACCTGTGGTCGGAGCGGGCTCAGTGCCTCACGCAGGTAAGGGCATTCCACAGAAAGGGGACCAAGACCATTGGTCTAGAAAGCCCAGTGTCCTGCCTTCTCCCATAGCCCAGTGGTATATTCCCTCTCACGGCCGGGACTTCCACTAGGGCGGCAGGATTTGGGGGGCAGCATTTTGCCGTCCTTGGTGGAAATTCCACTCCGGGTCTTTGGCGGAAATTCGGTGGCAGGTCCTTCACTCGCTCCAGGACCCGCCACTGAAGTGCCCCGAAGACACAGAGTGGAAGGACCCTCGCCGCCGAAGACCCCAGGCCCCCTGAATGCTCAGGTGCCAATCCTGTTACCTCTGCTATCCCATTTCCTGCTGTACTGGATCAGTACCATGATCCCGCTAGTTTGGTAACCTGCCTCTGCCATACTCAGTCATGCCGAAGATCCATCCTGCCTGCCTTCTGCTGTTCTGGTCTATTTAGCCCACTGCTGTGCCTCCTGCCCTAAGGCACAAATGGTAGCTAGTTTGGTGTCCCCCAGCCAACCAGGGCAATGGTCCAGCTAGTGTTAGTAGCTCTCCTCCTGTTCCACCGGATCAGGCTAATGGTGAGTCTGGCCTCATGCCCCAGAGAATGGCCTCACATCTCCCATTTCACCTCATATCAGACTTATGAAGTACATTTCTTCTTGTCCCTCCCCACCTCCTCCTGCCTCATGGATACGCCTGGAATCAAAAGGATTGATAGCCCTTATACATTTTAGCCCAGTGAGTGTCAGTAGAGATGCAATTGGTTTTGATTCCTGTTCTCTCTTTCAGACTGGGTTCCAGCCCAGCGGGTACCTGGAAGTGCACCCCAAATTCCACCAGAGCTATCCGATCAGCGCAGCTGGAAACATCCAAGCTGTGGGCAACCCCCGTCAAAACTACTCAGCAGGGCAGAACCCCTATGCATTCATAGCCAATGAGGAGGGAGGGGTCTTCAGCAAAGGTGGGACCACCTGTAGCGTCCAACAGACAGTGGGATTCATTGCCCAGCACAAAGTAGACTTTTATCATGGCTTCCCTGGGACCATGGAATACAATGGCGCAAAGACAGGAGATGGTTATAGCTTCCACCATGCCTCAGCCACTGTGGCACCTTTTCCGGGCACTGCTGGCCACCATCTGTACCACCCCTAAGCAGGGTTAATGCAGAGGGCCCAAAGCAATTGTTACTGAATCTCTTCCTTTCCCTGCATCTCTCACGCTGTCTCCTACTTGGTAATTACACAACTCTGTCCCCATCTTACATTCAGACACATGGGCTCACTCACACTCACCCAAACGCTCATGCAGTCACTAACAAAACACACACACATATGTTGGTATACCCACACATTTACCCTACAGTGAAATTGAGTATCTTTCTAAAAAATATGATCTGGCTCAATCACAAGATATATGCTTGCTACAAGAATCACTAGGTGAAATTCTCTGGCCTGTAGTCTGCAGGAGGTCAGATTAGCTGATCATATTAGTCCCTTCTAGCCTTTAAATCTATGACCCTATTTAGGCTGTTTATACTAAACCTTGCTGTGTCTACTGTTGATGAAGTCTAGAAATCCAAGGTGCTTTTATTATTGCAAATAAAATAAAAGGTGATTTTTTTTCTCCCATAAAATATCTCTATTTCTCTTTATTTAACACATTGGACAAACTGCAGGACACTGCAACATGTGAAAACACAGAAACACCATGTAAGATATAGAAAAGCATGTCTAACATTGGATTATTATTGATTTGTATTACCATGGTGCTGTAAGAAGCTTCCCACCAATGCTAACACCGGTTCAGAAGTTTGCAATACTAGAGCCATGCTACAGGTGGCTGGCACCATTTTCGGGGCAGGCCTGCTCTGAGCAATATTAGATGACACTGGGGCCAGTTTAAGGAGCATGGTCACATGCCTAGAGTACCAGCTCCTGGTCATGTGACTTACATCAGAATCTCATGGAGGGAGGGGTGGTTTTATTTAAAAAACACAAAGCAATAGCTCTGAGAGGTGTGACTGTTCATCTCAGTGGGGTGTTAACTCCACTGGTCTGGGAGTTAGCACTACCCCAGCAGAGGACTATTGAGGGACAAAAGGTGTGTTGCTTAACTGTATTAGTTTATCATGATTGAAAAGCTCCATTAAGATGCAGATTAACATGTTTTTGAAGCTGGGTTACAAATTAAACTAACTCAATTGAGCTAACACCTTTAAAAAACAAACAAAAAAACCCAACATCCTCTGCCATGTCCACTCCAAGCTGGGGATGGGGCTGCAAGCAAGGGTTGCCACCTGACCAGGTTTTCCAGCAATTGTCCTTTAAGTGAGGTAGCTGCCTCAGAAAATCCGTAAGGGTACTCAGTTCACACTGCTCTCTAGTTTTATGTGCTCAGGCTTTGTTGTGGGCTCTAGAACACAACTGCTGTGCAAGTTCAATTAAGGATCTCTACACTAGAATTGCTGCAGCTGTGCCACTATAGCATAGACACTACAGCGATAGGTATTCTTCCGGTGCAATAGCAAATCCACCTCTGAGGGAGGTGGTAACTAGGTCAATTGGAAAATTCCTCCATCAACCTAGTGCCAACATTGGGGCTTGAGCTGGTTTAACTGCATCACACGGCATGAATTTTTTTTCCACAGCCCTGAGTGAGGTAGTTAAGTCAACCTAACTTCAGGTTAGTGTAGATCAGGCCTTTGTCATTTTACCCCTCCCATGCCTTGGTTCTCCGTTTGGTGAAATGGAGAGAATGATTCTTATTTACCACACATATATTCATCCATATTTGCAAAGCGCTTTGAGATCTTTGGTGAGAAAGGCAAAGCATGTAACCCTGATAAACTCTTAATGGCTAACCCACAAAAATCACCAAGGCACTAGTTATAATTAGCCCATTATTATTGTTTGGTATTTATAGCACTCATCAAGGGTGAAGATTCAGTTCCATTCTCATCCCAATGGTGAGTCATGGCAGGAGTGAGGGCATGGGGATGGGGGAGGAGGGAAGCAGAGGATTTCAGTTTTCCTGGGTTTTCACCTATCTGGTACCTTTATGGCCCAGCATTCAATTTGCGTAGGGAAATGAAAACACAAATTGCAGTTCTCTTGAAGGTTGCCAAGCAACTGATTCTACATTCCACTTCTACAGCCCACACTTTACAGTCTAGCTACAAGGCCTCTGCGTCTGCAGACATCCACATGGAGACAATGATGGTACAGAGAAAGCAGGATAATTCCTGTAATGCTGCAGGGCTAGTGCTGAGCCAGAGAAGAGAAACCAGAGAGACTGAAAGCACAGAACCTCCCCCCCAAACCACCACAGTGCATGTCTGAACTGGGGAGCAGAGCACAGGGGGAGTGGGAAAGCAGGAGAGCACATGTAATGCATCAGCACGTTCACCTTGAACTGAATAATGGGCACTATTCCCAGTTCTTTGTAGTATATTCAAAACTATAACTGTGATTTGTAAAAAGGGCTTCCTGGTCCTGCTTGCAGGCAAGGGGTTTCTGTAGGGAAGCAGCTGGACTTTCAGCAGCACCCTGCAGACAGTCGACAGTAAGGTGGGGTGGGTGAATGATGCCTGTTTTGGGGAACAGCCTGCTTTGTCTGTTTTTTGGGTTGTGTGTGTTAAAAGTCTGGATTTTAAGAATTAAAGTACTGTGACTTTCCAACCTTCCTGAAAGATGTTATGTTCTTAATGATTTTTTTTATGTCCCATGAACATAACATTCTTGTACTGAGCTACGTGAATCAAGAGATTACCCAGTTTTGTTTTTATAATATAAGTTTCTAGCCCTCATGGTTGCAGAGAAAAATCTGGAAAACAGGAAGTGAATTCAACCTAAAGGCTCAGAAGCCAGCAAAGAAAAAGCACCCAAACATTTACTGTTTTTTAAATTCTCATGATATTTAAACTCTTGGGGTTGGCAAGACTCAATGCTTTTTCCTCATCTCTGTAGGTGAAGTTGTCCCTATAAAGCACTTTTCATCCTTCAGGATGAAAGAAAGTAAAGTTATGACATCACTGAACTGACACCCCATTAAAATAAATCCAGTTTATTTTTCCATTCAAATGTAAAACACGAGTTTATAAAAACATTAGATAGAAACAAAAAAAAGTGATAAAACAGACGCAGCGTAACAAAACACAAGTTAAATTGCATTGCAAGTAAGAAGTCTTTTTTTAAAAACAAATGGGAAAAATAATATACCCAGCAATCCATGATAGTAAACATTTATCTGCTTTGCATTAAAAATGTAAGTAGGACAAAGTCCTTGTGCAGATATGTTAAGATAGCATTGAGATAAAAATCATACATTAACAACAAAAACTACTACATGAACTACCAACAATACCTGCTATTCAAACTAAACAAATCTTTAACATGTCATTCATTTTTCACTATTGATGCTGTTTGTTTACTTTTTTGCATCTGGCTTGGGACAGTGGAATTAGTCCGTTTCACTTCCTTTTTTGAGTCAGTTTTACAAGCTGCAAGTTGTGCATGACCTTAAGTTCCACAGCACTGCAGGGGACAATTTAGTTTTTTAAAACCTGTTTTTATTGAAATTTAAAAGACATTTATGAAAACAATTGTATTTATATCAAGTTGGGGTTTGGCTTTTTAATTCCCACCTCTCACTTTCTCCCTGCCTTTCATACTTAAACATTGAGTCCAGGAGAAGCTGACAGTGTCCCACGTTAAACAAACAAACAAAAAAAATAGATAAGTAATCTAATTAGCCTGTGGCAATGTCTCCCCAAGGAAAGTGAGGGAAGCCCCATTAACAGAGTCACTTAAAACTAGAATTGGAGAAGAACAGTAGGGAAGCAATCCTGCACTGGCCCTGGGAGAATGGGATAGATAGGATCTAATAGACTTATCCACCATCTCTAATTTCTAGGTTAAGTGATATAAGCATCAGGTTTGAAATAACTAGAATATTTTTGCCTGGCTGCCACCCTCCACCCCAGAGTGGCCTCATTCCAGGGGTGCTGTGTTTGTAATTTGTGAAGTGCTATGGGATCCTTCATGTACAGATACAAGAGCTATTATTATTACTACTATAAGAGAATCAGATGGATACCTGAGGACATCAGTTGCTCTCACAGCGCTGATGACTTGCGATGCCACAGCCAGGGTCATGTGTGCTGGGAGCCTGCCGGCAGAGTAGAGCAGGGGAGATGTGGAGGGAGAGCAGTTAGAATGAAAGGGACTGACACGCATAAAGAAGTTAGCCACTTTGTAAACACTAGAGGTAATTTTCTTGGATTAGGATATTAACCTAACCCACCACATTTGATTACTTTGTACTTTCTCCATCTTTCTCCCTCTTCCGTCCCTCCCCTTTTCCTTCCTCTACTCCTCTTTCTCAATCTCCTTTCTCTCTTTTCCTTAATTAGACAATGAATTGAAATTAAAATCTGAATTCCATTCACCCCTGTGGTGGTCCAGATGCTTAGCTGGTGCAAATGGTGATGTCAATGAAGCTATACTGATTTGCACCAGCTGAGGATTGGGCAGTCTCTTATCACTGTTTGGTAGATATTCAGGTCCTAATTAAAAAGGGATTGCAGTTATTTACGGATCATAGTAAATCGGAGATTTTGTTAAGATTATAAATGATCAATCCTAGGCCCTGGTCAGGGCTGGAGAGAGTCCCCTGTTGAAGGATGTATTAGATGTTTAAATGTTAGGGAAGTTGGCTGGTGGAGGGAGGGAAAACAGAAAGGGGGGAAATTTCATGTTGCATAATCAGGAACATTTTCTAACAGTGAGGGGTCTGCTGAAGGGTGGAAGAATCTTATCCAGAGAAAACCCCATGCTTGGTTTTGTTTATTTATTTTTATTTACAGTGCAAATATTTGTAATTAATTTCAAACAAGGACTGGACTAAGCCCTGGAAAGGATCTACAGAGGGGATACTGCTGTATTGGGGACACTAGGGTAGGGAAAGGACTCACTGGTGTAGACTCTGTTATCTCCAATTCCAACATTCACACACTTCCTTGCATGAACATGGCTTTCCATACACATACAGAGCCTATTCCTGGAGCCAGCCAGGGTCAATATGAGGAAAGTCAACTTCAGAGCCATGCAGCACACCTCTTGAGTAAGACACAGACAGGTGCCTCTTAAAGAAGAGAAGGAGAGAGAGACCCCAACCATTGTGCAAGGTGCCAAGCCCCTCCACTGGAGTCAATGGGAGCTGGGGGACTCCACACATCTCAGGAGTCAGGATCAGGGCCCTAAAGAACTGAGAGGCTGGATAACAGAAACGGAAGAAAGAGTGGGAGAGGGAAAGAAAAAGGATAGGCCTAAGAGTTATAGTTGCTTTGCGTCCCTTGAGGGTGCCATGCTGGCTGGTACTGCTGGCACCCAGCAGTGCCCGGGAAGGACGTTGCATTGACAGAGGCATTCTGGAAGTGGTAGCCATCTTCTGTCTCCACGCTGGCATAATCCATGTTCGCTGGGAAGCCATGATAAAAGTTCATCTTTTGCTGGCTGAAGAAGCCCATTGCCTGCTGGGCACTGCAGGCTCCCCCAGCTTTCCCAAAGAACCCCTCCTCCTCGATAGCCACGAAGGGATACAGGCTCTGGCTATTCCCATAGGTCTGGCTGCTACCATAGCTCTGATGCACATTGGTCACAGTCTGGATGTTCCTGCTGGCACTAACTGGACAACCCTGGTGATAACTGGGGTTCAGATCCAGGTAACCTGCCTGATGAAATCCATTGAGAGAGAGAGAAGGCGGTTCAATACAGGTACAAGCAAACAGTACCCAGGCTCCAATAGCACAAACCAGGAGATTATAAACTCTTTGGGGCAGGGACTGCCTTTTCTTTATATATATCTCCAGTGCACAATGGGGCCCTAGGATCTAGGCACTACCACAATACAAGTAACAATATCCTAGAGGTGAAAGACTCCCTACCCCATCCCCTGCTCCTCCTGGGTTGACTGGATTGCAACTGGTATCCATATGCCATTCTCTAATCCAACCAGTCCCCCGACCTGAGATCCTAGAAGTGGGTTGTAGCCCACGAAAGCTTATGCTCTAATAAATTTGTTAGTCTCTAAGGTGCCACAAGTACTCCTGTTCTTTTTGAGGATACAAACTAACACGGCTGCTACCCTGAAACCTGTCATAGAAGTGGAAAGTTCTGTTCCCCTTCCCCCAGATCCATTCAATCCTCAATGTCGGCTTAAATTACATAATACAATAAACAGAGAATGAATGAATGCTGTACTGGAAACACTGAGCAAGGGCTGGTTACTAAACCCATGAGCATCCCATATTAACTGGATAGCAAACATGTACATTAGATAGATATTATAGGTTCCCTTGGTAACTGCCCATAATGAAACCTCTTACTTGGGATAGGCATGTCCCTTTTTCCATCCACTGAGTTTCCTTCTGGCATCGTTTAAACTTCATCCGTTGGTTTTGAAACCATGTTTTTACCTAGAGATGATAGGGGTAGGAGATAGGGCATAAAAATCCCTTTTTAGACAGAGCTCACAAAATATTTTTTAGACAATACATAAAGGGATTGCTTCACCCAGCACTGAAATGCAGCCACCTCTGGGCTGGAACATGGCAGACCATAGCAATTATATACAACAATTTAGGAAGTGAAGAGCACCAGCTGAAAATGGGAGAATTTAGGGAGGTAAAATATAATTACAGTCACTGGGACAGATACCCCTACTGCAAATTACCACAGGTTCTTTCATGATCACAAAATAGTCAGAACCTCCATTTTTGTATGAAAGATGGATCAGTCCTAAATTAGAGTCACCCACACCACTTTCTGCAGCACAGCACCCAGCAGGATGACACTATAACACTAGTGTCAGTATTGAGAGTAGACCTAAGTCGACCATACTTTCTCTGCAGCACAGCACAGCACCCCCCTGCCTTCATGCTGGGGCAATGGGGTCAGCAGTGGCTCCAAGAGCCTAGTGAATGCTACTTATAGAACAAGAAGGAACTGACTCTTCATTGCCTGCCCCCGTTTAGTCTTGAACACCTGTGCAAAGTGGATGGATAATCCTAGGTGAGCAAGCAGAGAATTCTGACACGGGTAGCATTTCACAGCCTCCTTGCACAGATGTAAATTACAACAGAAGAGAGGAGACAGTGGGGAATCTGACCTTGCCTTGGAGATCCTCCCATTGAAAAACTGACCATGTTTGTAAGACCACCTCAAATCAGGGCTGCAGCCCAGCCACTAGAATGCCAACACTCTACAGAACCAGATCTCAGTGTTCACCTGCTTGTAGGTGAGCCCCAGGGCTGAGCCCAGCTCCCGGATCTGCTGGGGGCTGAGGTATTTCTGGCTCTGGAATCGCTGGTGCAGGGTTTGCAGCTGCTCCTGGGAGAAGGCCGTGCGGCTCTTGGCCTTCTTCACCCCTCCCCCGCTTTCCACCCCACCCACCCGGATCGCAGGGTGTGGGGATGGGGGCTCCGTGTTGGGGCTGGTGGCTGAGTCCGGGGTGTACCGCATGCGTGTTCCCGAGCTGGAGGAAGCTGGAGAGAGCTCTAGGGAGGAAGAAAGGAAAGTGGCACGTTAAGGATGCCTGCAGTGTGACAGGACAAGTCAATCCCTAAGGGATACCGATTTGCTTTTGGACGGTGCCTGATCTCAGTGCTCTGGAAACATGCCTATTGCATTTAACTGCAAGGGTCACGCGACTTAGTGGGGTGTCTCAAGCTAGCTGTGTGCCCACACCGCACAAACAGCAGCGGACGGAAAGCGAATGAACCAGGAAAGCTGAAGCGCTCTCAGCCGACGCACGGGGGATCTAGGGTTAAACAAGCCACCACGGCGCCAGCAGCTAAAATTCATATTAGAAATAAATACTGGGGATGGAGCCAGAGCAAGGCAGGGGAAAAACGTGCCTTATGTAGTAACACTACGGATCAGCCAGGAAAGCAAGATGCACCGTACAGAGCAATTCCCCATTGGCCCCGGGTGGTAAATTGTCTCCTGAGGGCTGGGAACACCATGGATTCGCTCCTGTCTCCCCGGTGTTGTCGTGGGACAGGCACGGGGGGGAGGGAGCGGTGTGATCCGGAGCAGCCCCGGGAGTCTGCATGCGCCTTGGGAATCCACAAGAGCCAGACACCAGCAGCATGAGAGACTCGTCAGCACCTTCGCAGCCTGGCTCGGCGCCGGGAGCTCTGTGCCACCCCCGCTAGAGACTCCACCCAGGAGCTACCTGTCCCCCACCCAGCCTTGGGAGCCGATCCTGTGCAGAGATCGCACCCCTCATACCCCCTACGCGGGCCCTTTTGCCTCCTCCCAGGAAGGGAGCAAGGCCTGATTTGGTCCAGAAGTGGAGCCAGGACACTGGCTAGAGCCTTCCTCCCTTCCCGGGTCGGGGTCACCGCGGTGCCCTGGCGCCTTGCCCGCGTCCCGAGACCTCGACTCCTGCCCCCCACAGGGCTCTCCCGCCCGGTTAGTCACAGGCGGGGGCAGGGCGCCCCCGCTTCGCATGGCTGGGAGCTTGCAACGGGCACGCTGCGGCCTGTGGCGGACTGGAATTGGTCCAAGCAGGACAGTCCGGTGCCCGTGCTGCAAATGGCCGGGACCAGGCGAGAGGGGCCGGGGGCGAGGAGAAGCGGAATGGCCGGGGCTGGTTTCCCTTCCCGGGCCAGACACGCACCAGTCCCCATCGGAAAGCGGATCCCTCCCAAACCCCCGCAAACCCTCGCCCGGCTTCCCTGTGAACAGCCCCCCGCAACCCCACACAACGCGGATTTAAACATGTCTCGCTTCCCCCCACGGAAGGCAGCGTTGGCATTTAGCGTCCAGGAAGTAGGATCAGGCCCTTAGCAAGAGCCTCCCAACCACGTGTCCAAACGGCCCTGGACACCGACCTCTTTCTAGTTCTGCTCTGGTTCTGTTCCGAGGGGCGTCCGCCCTCCCGCACCAACTTGCTGCCAGGCAGGACTGGTTATTGCACCTAGGAGTGGGTGCTTAAGCCCCCCATGAAATATCCTCTAAGCTAGTTGGGTCGATCTTTCCCCAGATCAGACAGCGTTTAGGACTCCCTCTTACTCCCTAAAAAACGAGGTAGCAGCGTCTTTTGGGGAGAGGGGGAGGTCACTTGGCTATGGAGGAAAGCTATTGAGATGAGCTCTCCCACATCCGCCCCTTGTTGAGTCATTTCAGACACAATATTGATAAATAATAATAATCACTTTTCTTGGTGTTTACTTCAGTCATCCCAAAGTTGACCTACCTGGGTTATGGAGGGTCTTCTCCTCTGGCTCTGGGACCGGGACATCAGCATCTGCTGCCTCTTTGTGGGGGACATTGTCCATCTCCCCTGGGCAATTCCAATAGTAGTCTCCATACCTTATTCCAGTTCCTACCCCGGCTGGGTAAGGCTGGTAGGGGGGCATTGCCAGATGGGCACTCATGGATGTTTGTGTTTGGGGAATGTTACCCCAAAATAAAACCCTAATCTCAGAGAAGACAAGGTGGAGAGGGGCAGACTCTATCAGACAAACACACAAACAGATGCCTATAGAGTGGGGGTAGATTTATGCCCTTCCTAACTTTGTCTTGATTAGAGAGAATTTTCAAGGCCATTGTCATGTTAAAAGTAAGTTGATTGGAGGGGAGTGGCTATGGATTGGGAGGAGGAAGAGTACAGAAGGGCACGAAGGGAATGGGGGGGGGGAGTGAAAAAAATTAGAGCTCAATTTGGATAGTTTACAAACACCGTTTGCAAAACTTAATTGTAAAAACGGATACCCCAAAGTCTGTTCAGCCCTGCTGTGTCTGCGCTGTAATGTGTACAGTTGCTATGATTCAGAAATCTATGATCTATTGCATGGGCATGCTAGAGATACAGAGCTGTATGTATACATAACTAGGTATGATAATAATTATATCAACAGCAGATGAGTTACATGGATGGATAATTAAGACAGATAATGAGCGAGACAATTATTGATGCCCTTTCCTCTGATGTGTAACGTATTATTAAATAAAGGTGAGGCAGACAGGCCATTAAATGGCCAGTACTCTGCAACAGACTTGCTCAGATTGGCAGAAAGGTGCCTAAAATTTGGCTATCCTTTATGCAGCGTGGAAATATTTTAATATTCAAGGAAGGGTAACTACATAATTTCCTTCTCATTTTAGCAATGGGTACTAGGTCTGGCATTATTTCCACTAATAAGTCAATGATAACCCTTCCCCCACCCTTGACTTCAGTGTCAGGATCAGGTCCTTTTTGAGTATACATTTTAGAAGGATAGGGAGGCACCCCCTGCTAGTGCATACAGCCCCCTCTTTTCCCAATGTAGAGTTAACTCAGACCCAGAGTTTCCCCCTGGGGCATGAGGAAAGCATGTTTGCCTGCACTGCAGATGTAAAAACAGGTATATAATTGCAAACAGTTAAGCACTCAGCCTCCTTGCAAATTAATGCAATAATATTTTAGAGTTTTTTCCCCTCTCTGCCAGTTACCTAATATATGAATTGTGCGGATGTGAGTTCAAAGCAGAGCAGATTTGCTCATTTGATATACTTTTTGGTATTATCAAAATTCCCAGGATTGGATTTAGAGGGTGGCAATATGTGTAGATCCACCTTGCACTTCTTACTCCTTTTCATGCCTTTTGGTGGACTGTTTCCACTCATTTTTCAAACCTGTTCCCTAATTTTTGCTCTTAAAAAAAAAAAAAAAAATCTTGTTTATCATGTTCTCTCCTCCCTCCCTTTTTCTCCCCCAACCCTAGTGCAAAAAAAAAAAAATTCCCTTAAAAATACATTTCCAAACACCTTCAAAGTGCAAACAAAATTGCATTAACATATAAAAGCATTAAATAAAGCTTAATCTGGGGGCCTTAGCTTTGAAGGTTAAGAATACTTATTTTATTTTGGAGTGGAGAGAAGGCAAAGTTGCTATTATATTTTCCTTAAAAAAAAAAGAAATTAAAAATAAATACTGGGGAGATTATTCCTCTTCTGCAATCAGTGGATTCAAATATCTACAAATCTGATGGGGGAGGAGCATTGAGGAGTTTCTCTGCAGCACATTCACTTGTGCGGGGGGGGAGGGGGAGGAAGCCTGCAGGATGGATCTGAAAAATATCTAGTTTGAAAAGCACACCTGAAGAACATGTGCAGGAAAAAAATAAAGTTGTTGCAGAACCCCAGGCTTGAGCTGCCTGATCCTGAATCACTGAAGTCAACAAACTTTGCCAAATTGTCTTTGATTTAAGTGGGGGCACGATGCCTTTGTTTGGTGGAATTTTTTCCATGCCCCTTCTCCCAGAGGGAGAGGCAATAGCTTCCCCACATGCAGACCAGACACCCCCCTCCCGCCAATGAAATCAGTCAAAGGAAGGGGAATGAGGCACAGCAGGTACCAGACACCCCCTCCTAAAAGAATTCAAAGGTATCAGGAAGGAAATCCCTGGCACCAGACATAAATACATACACATAAACCTCCAGCGAAAATACCAGTGCAAACCTATTGTGGAGTTGAGCCAGCATAGATCTGCAGCCTATTCACTTGCAAACAAAGGCACCTGGGAAGTGTGTTCGAATCTCCTACCCCAACGGGCACTCGCTGAGGCTGCCTCCCAGAACTAGGTGCTAAGTGTATTAGATATGTCGCCATGGCTGGGAGAGAGTTCACAGGTCTTAAATGAGCTCCAGCAAGCTGGAGCCTTTGGTGTGCTGGCCGCAAGCAACAGCCCACTTTGATGAACTCTCAATTAATTGGGATTTTGTTCCTAAATTAGATTGCTAAAGGAAAAACATGGGCAGTCGGGCAGTGAACTAGGAACCCAGGGAAAACCTAATCAGGCTAAAAGGATGCATGAAATAAAGAAACAGCACAAACCGTGACTGTCTCGTTCCCCTCCCCCATGCCGGGTCAGTAGGGTCAATTCGCCATCAGGCATTCTTCACATTCCTAATTTAAATAAATAAAACTATTAGTGGGGGTTGATCTTACTTTCTTTAATGACAGTGGCAAAACTCCTGTTGACTCCCACAACTCCAGCATAAGCACTGTGTATTGCAACATAGGCATGTCATCCTATTATATAATAAGAGGCATCCATAAATATTGCTATTGTGCTCTATTATCATTTTAAAGTGTAATAAAATGGTAATGACAATTAATAATGCCAGCATTGCTTAAGTTACATCGCCACTCTGTGCCTCAGTTTCCCCCGCTGTCAAATGGGGATAATGGCCCAGATCCACAAAGGTATTGAAATCAATAGATCTGGGCCAATGATACCGACCTGCTTTGAGATTTACTGATGAAACGACCTATGGTAGAGCTGGGTATTATTATTATAAGTGTATCACCTGAATCAAAAAATAAGGCCCTGCAAAGAAGTATACACAGCCTTAACTTTATGTATATGGGTAGTGCTATGAAATTATGATGTCAAATTGAAGCCTGTGCCTTTTGGATTGGGACAAATATTATTTATTGTCATTGTTACTTTAATTGGCAAAACTGATCTATTATGTCAATAAAAATTAGACATATATGGGTCCATATTGTTCATTCACCTGCACATTTGGCTTTGTAAAGAGCACCACTCAAATGTTAATTTTAATACTATCATAATTAATACCGAGCTCTGCAAATTGCTTTTCATGAGCGAACCTCCAAGTGTGGCAGAGACAAAGGGGAAAGATATGTTTTCTAAAGAGATTTTAGAAAAGAGACAGAGGGCTAAATTCAGCCTGGGGGCAAACAGCTCTGATTGCCATTGTTTTCAGTGAGGGTAGTGCCTGCCTCTGCCAGGAGCAGAAACAGAGCCAGGTTTTGAGCAGTGGTAGAGCCAGGGGGTGATGGATCATTGGCATGCCACCTTCAGTTATACCCATTGGCTTGAAAAGACACCACACATGCACCTAAAAGCCAGAGGGTGTGGGGTCGCCTCTCAGGGAGATGGATTTAAAAATGTTATTAAGATGATGTTTAAAAAAAGTAAACGGTACAGAGTTTAAGCGCAGAAGTTTCTGGTTATCAGGGAATAACGTACAGATTATCAAGGGGTGCAAAGTTCGGTTTAAGATTGGATGGCATAAGGAATACATAATCTGCAATATCCCCGATTGGGGGTGAAAGATTAACAGGTCAAAGTACAGATATTGAGATATGAGGGCATGTTGTTCATATAATGGCTATGTTCAGGTGTGGAGTATAATGAGTGGATGAGGATGGATTGACCCTCATTCAGTGAGATTTAACGTTCTGTGAGTTTATGGTTCTAGTTCATATGGTCCAATGGAAAAAGTCTCTCGGTCCCTTTCTCATAGTTGATGCACGATGTCGCTCCAGCTCACGCCTCCTGGTACTGTCGGTGGCCGGTGATGTGTTCGATGTAGATGTCCCTGGACCATCGGATGGTGTCTGAGACCATGAGGCGCCGCATGAGCTGTGCGTAGCGTCAACTACAGCGATGGGAGAACCCCTCATGTCTGCATAGATAGTGTCTACACAGAAGTGCTACAGCGGCAGAGTGGCAACTGTAATATTTCAAGTGCAGACAACCCTAAGCCATCACACACTGTTTGAGGTTCCCCAATAAGGAATTGCATCTTGGCTATGGTAGGCCCTGGCATGTGAAAATTAGCACTGGGTGAATAATTGAATTTTTGGTTTGGTGACTGAATTGAAAAATTTGGAAAAAAAAAT
The DNA here is from genome assembly GCF_027887155.1 of Malaclemys terrapin pileata. NCBI lineage: Eukaryota > Metazoa > Chordata > Testudines > Emydidae > Malaclemys > Malaclemys terrapin. Next base: position 135,210,870 of record NC_071505.1, read on the forward strand.
GTTTCAGATCAAACTGAAGTAATGCTTTTTTTAATTGCTCAGTGAAATTAAAGTTGAAAATTTCATTTAGGGTTGACTGAAATGTTTTTGTTGACAGGAAATGAAAGGGTTTTGTTTTGTCTTGTTTTTCATTTTCAGGGTTTTTAAAAAATGTTGTTAATGGTTTTTAAATAAAATGTAGGAGAACACAGAAACAAAAGGTATTTCTGAAATGAAAAGTCAAAACATTTTATTTTGGAAATGCTGAAATGAGCAGTTTAGACATTTAAAAAAAATTCTTTTGTCTGTTTTTTTTTAAACCAAAACTATTTACTGACATCTATCCGAATCCACAAATAGTTTCAGTTGCCCTGAATCTGCATTTTTCTGTGAAAAAAACTATTTGCATGACAAAATCACCCAGCTCTAGTGGAAATCCCTCCCTCCAGCCCTGGAAATCCATTTCAGTCCATCTGGCCTCCCTTTCAAAAAGCATCTTCAATATGTTTTTATTTCTCCAGCATGGTGTTTTCGGACAACCATTGTTTGGGCTCCAGGTCCATTACTAGAGATTGGCTCAAGCTGCAAAATATCACATCTGGACCTGGACCTTCTCCTACTCATGCACACAATTAATTAGCTCTGATAGAAAGGCTTGTCTACGTTACAAATATGTCTGAGGCAGGGGCTTGTGTACATTACAAATATACCCGAGCCATGAGTTAGGAGCTGTGTAAATAGGATCTAACCCTGCTTCAGAATCCACACACCTTGAGTGTCCAAGGCTTTAACTCAGTGAGCTTGTCTACATGAGGAAGTCCTCCTCCCCTATCTGAATATGACTGGGAGCGTTCAAGTTAGCTGACATGATGCTGATCATGACTTTGCAGTCAGTGTAGGCCAGGGCAAATCATGTTCAACACTGTGTCAACCCAGGTTTTACCCATGACTGGCTGATATGCTATTGACCATGTCAGCAAACTCAGGTGCTCCGAATGGTGTTCAAATACCACAAGCTTTTGTAATGGAGACAGTCCCCTGTGGGGACCTGGTTAGGTATTAGCTACAATAGAACTTTTAACCAAGCGTAACGTGTTTCTCCTGGCTAAGTTGTAGTGTGCCCATGAACAAAGACTGAACTGTGTTTTCTCGGGCAGGGGATACCATCTTGCAATAGGGGCTTTGCAGCATAGTGGGACTATACACAGCTCAGCAAGCAGTTGTCTGTAGCACAGGGTTTTATTTTTCTAACATGCATCTCGGACAAAAAATGGCCCTTTTCTACACTACTGTTGAACAACTGTTGTTGCTCCCAAGACTTCAGCTGGAGTGTGAAGTGGACCCTATCTGTCAGAAGTTGTTTCTTTGATTTTGTTTTGATTTTTTCAAAGGTAGGAAGGAATTACCGCCACACACACACACCTTGCTGAGCTAGGGTTGCCAGCCCTCCAGGATTGTCCTGAAGTCTCCAGGAACGAAAGATTAATCTTTAATTGAAGATTATGTCATGTGAAGAAAGCTCCAGGAATACCTCCAACCAAAATTTGCAACCCTATGCTGAGCCCCCCGGGACAAAGAATGTTACAGCTTGGGTGTCGGGGAATGCAAACCAGTCCTAGCCTGGCCTGCCTGCCGAGTCTTAAAATGGGAGTTTGGCCTGAGTAAGGAGTGGGCTCCTCACAACATGGGGTTGATGCATTCACCTATTGTGCTTCCGTGGGAGCATAAAATCATGCTGCAAGGTGGGGGCATAAAATGATCTAAAATCAAATCAAATGCATCTGGAAAGACAAACCATGCATCTCATAAGCTGTGGAGAGCCAACCAAACAGTAAAGGTTGAACCCTCTTAATTTAAATTTAGAAAAACATCTTAATCCTACTCTGCAGCACGACCCTCCATTATTCCAGTCCTGGTTTCTCCCCACACAGCTCTGCCAATGCCCCTCAGCCCTGCCCTGCAGCCCCCTGCTACTCCAGTGCTGGGCTCCCCACACAGCTCTGCCCATGCCCCTCAGTCCTGCCCCGCAGCCCCCTGGTATAACAGTCCTGGGCTCCCCACACATAACTGTACCCAGTGCTAACCCAATACTCCCCAGCATTCCAGTGCTTGATCTACCTCCCACTGTCTGGCTAGAACATCACAACTGAGCAGCAGTGATTTTGGATGGAAGGCAGTCTTGAAAGAATAACAAAAATTAGCCTGTCATTCATATTATAATCTCATTTTCCTTTCTCTAGATTCCTTGGGGAAGCAGGTCAGAGAAAGGACAAAGCTCTCCCTTCCCATTAACATCTCAGGCTCCTGATCACCTGAGAATTGCAGGATAATTGTAGCCCTTTGTTAACAGTGGAGATGCAGACTTAGGCCAAAGCAGTCACTGGCATGTACTGCTTCCCTGGGCAGAAAAGTAGAGTGTGAAAATATGCAGGCAGGAAGGCTAATGAACAAACCACAAGGTCAAGAGTTTGAGGGGTCTGTTCTTTCATTACCACCAGTTCCTGAGACACACACTGACAGTGTTTTAATTCCACATATTCATATCAGGAACCATTTCCTAATGACAGGATTGATTAGGCTGTGGAATAGCCATCCCAAGGGAAGGCGTGGAAACAGCATTATTTGGAGCTAGGACTGGACAAAGCCCTGCAGAATAAAGTGTAGGCAACAATCCTCCACCAGCTGTGGGCAGAGGGGCAAGAAGTGACCTCGAGGGCCATGGCTACACTGAGGATGTCCTGAATTCCCCCCAGCTTCTCTCTAGCACCAGTGCATCTCCATCAGAGTTGCAAATGCTACAGCTTCCACCACTGGCAGCATGAGTGGAGCTGCACCAGTGGGCAATTATAGGTCCTAAATTTCCTAGCGTAGACAAAGCTCTGGAGGGGCTCCCTTTAAACCCAGGACACGATCCATTTCCCAAACCGTTTCCATGATGTTAGGCATGCTGAGCTGCTGGAAGTACTTGCCCAATATACCCCAGACATGCTCCACTGAGGGTACATCTACACTACAGGGGGGAGTCGATTTAAGATACACAAATTCAGCTACGTGAATAGTGTAGCTGAATTCGACGTATCGCAGCCGACTTATCCCGCTGTGAGGACGGCGGCAAAATCGACTTCTGCGGCTTTCTGTCGACGGCGCTTACTCCCACCTCCGCTGGTGGAGTAAGAGCCCGAGAGGTCGATTTCTACCCGCCGATTCAGGCAGGTAGTGTAGACCTAGCCTTTGTTCCTTTAAATATAGTCCTGCTAGGCATGCAGAATTAAACAGGAGTGTATTCTCTTGGAGGTACATTGCCCTCCATTGCCCAGTCAGAGTATTGCCCACAGTTTCTTAGTGCTCTCCCAGTGGGAATATCATCTGCACAACTAACAGCTGTAGCAAACCTTCAGCCAAAAAAAGTTATATTTAAGTTACCACTGGATTGCTGCGTGTGCAAGGAAGGTATCCCCTGGCACTCACAACCTCCAATGTCTCTCCCCAGAAGCTCAGAAAAAAAGAGGTTTAATTAGGTGAGTAAAGTAGCTGATTTGTTACACAGATAACCGTTATATGGCACATTTCTCCTGTGATTTACAGCTTGAGGGATCCCAAGGTGCTGTACACACTGGGTCAAGATCATTCTCTCACCACTGCCCTCTCTGTGGTAGTTTAACAGCACACAGAAACACTAGACAAACAATTACGGGCAGACAATAAAGAATAGTTTATATATATCCTGTTGAAATACCAGGACATTCCTACTCTTGTGAAGAGTACCAGGAGATTTCTCAAACCCTTGAGTTGCCAGAGCCTCAATTTCATCTCTCATTCAAAAGATGGTACAATGAACCCTATGTCCACACTGGGGCATTCAGGCTAGTGGTTGTTCAGGGGAAAGCGCGCCCCCTACTGAGTAACCCTTGTACTCCCTGAAGCAAGGCATTGGTCTTAGTAGTGATTCAGAGGGAACCTGCTCCCTAAGGAGTCATCCACACTGTATTCTGCAGCACCCACATTTTCCCTACATCTCTACATCCAAGCACTGACCCAGGTTGATCTTATTTACCCTGTGGTGACTGATGCAGATCAGAAAAGAACTAATGAAGAGCATGTGCTAAGTGAATGGTTTTGGCTCCTGCTGTAGTGGGCATAAATGGACACGGAGTCTGCAGGTGATGTTGTGCCCATGTATGCTCAGCACAGCACAGAAGTCAAACCCATGTACTTAGCACATGCTTTTTGGGTGAGTCAGTCTGTCCCTCCTGTGCCACTCTGGTGTTGGAAACCTCATATATTCCCCTTCCTGTTCTTTCTGAGCTCATCCTTGCTGAGGCTGTTGTCTGATTTTGTGGGGCTCTTCTTTCAAACCCAGCACCTCTGGGCTGAAGCAGGGTTCCCCATATTGCCCAGCCCTCACCCTCATTGTCCCTTCCCCTGAGGCTGGCTCCCACCTCGGCATTCATGGGTGATTAGCAAGTGCTAGAGCCTGGGGCTTCCTTGGTTCTCACCTGCTCTCCATCTGAATGGAGGCAGGGAGGATGGTAAAGCCCAAGGGCCGTGGAATGGATTCAGCAGGTGGATGTTGTCTGGGACTGAAGGAAGAAGGAGATTTACCTGCTTTTGTTTACAATATTTAGATGGATGACTGGGGAGAGGCGAAAGATAAGAGAGAAAAAAACAGAGAGAGAGAGAAAGAGACAGACAGAGGATGTAGTTTGGTACTTGATGTAGCTACTCCCAATCGGGGATATTGCAGATTATGTATTCCTCATGACACTTTATCTTAAACCAAACTTTGCAACCTCGATAATCTGTATGTTATTCCCTGATAACCAGAAACTTCTATGCTCAAACTCTATTCACGATTTTTTTTTAACATCATCTTAATAAAATTTTAAAAGTGAAGGTCCACTCCAGGTGCGGGTATAATGTTGGCCTTGACCAGCGACATCAAATTAACAACTACGTGGGCCTTGTCTCCACTAGGATTTTATAGTGAGAGCTAGTTTGAGTTGTTGTTGTTGTTATTATTATTATTATTGTTATTTCCATATACCATGGCACCTATGAGTCCCAGTCATGGACTAAAGACCCCATTATGCTAGGCCCGGTGCAAACACAGAACAAAAGATGGTCCCTGCCCCTCGACAAGGCCATATTGAGAGAGCGATTAGACATGACCACAGCCAGCGAGATTAGAATGTTGTCAAACATGCCTTTTCCTTGGCTGTGTGGACAGAAAAAGCCATAAAATGGCATAGTTAAAGCACTAGACTCCCCAAGTGTGGATGCAGTTATACCAGTATAGAAGTGCTTACACCAGTGTTGATTAGTGTGGGAAGAGGAATAAGCTATACTGACTTAACACACTTTATACCGGTATAACTGTCCACATGTGGGGCTGTACCAGTCTGGCTATTTCAATAAAAAACTACAGCCCTAACCAAAATAGTTTTTATCAGAACAAAATCTGTGCGTAGACCAGGCCCCAGGGAGTCATGTTTTCACTCCAGTCGCACCTAGTTGCTACCATGGTTCTTTAACATGGCTGCACCCTATCCACAGAGCCAAAATAACCCAACATGTTATAACATGTTTTGGGCACAAATGTGTATAACCAGGGTTATTTCTGTTGCGTAGACAGGATCAGAGGGAGAATGAGAAACAGACATGACAAGATTCTGCTGTCAGTTTCACCAGTGTAAATCCAGAGTAACTCCACTGACTGTAATGGGGTTAATCCAGATTCACATCAATGTGTTTATATTTACACTAGCATTCCTCTCCAAATTTCCCTCTCTTGCCCAGTCACCACTGCAGCTTCACCAGCAGTAGCAAAGGCCACTATTGTAGACCACTGGTATTTTGATCATTGTGTCATCTAAACCTAATCAGAGCAGATCTCCATGACTCAGTGGTTAAAATGCCAAAGGCAGTTGGCGGCCTGTCTACGTTAGTGCCTCCATTATTGCTACTGCAGCAGTAATAATGCAAAGGTGGGAGAGTTGAAAAATGTTAGTGTAAGCAAGGCCTGTGAGAGGTGAATCTGCCAAATTGTTTATAAAATACCTTTCCTATTTTGAAATCCTGTCCTAGATACAGAGGCCCAAATTAATCCCTATGGGAACGCCCACTGAAAATTAATGGAGTTACACCAAAGATGAATCTGTCCCGTTGGGCCAGATTCTGATCTCCATTACTTGGGTGTAAATTGGAAGCAACTCCTCAGTGGAGATAGGGCCAAATCATAGACCAAGAGAGTTTTCCATTGACTTTGTGAGATCAGGATTTGGACTTTACTTTGGGCTCACAGTGAGTGCAGCATCTGCCCTCAGATATTTGATGTATTCATTTTGGCAATACTTGCACATCCAGGGCACACAGCCACTCAAAGGATAGAAACATGCAAAGAGAAACAAGGCCACAGAAAGGAAAATGGAGAAACATAAAGAGAAAAGACAGCAAGTCTATTCTATTCTATTCGAGTTCTTATACTGGCTTAATCATCATAGTAGTAGCTGAGTGCCTTCCAGTGGTGCATTAAATGACATGGCTAATATTTGCCACACATGGTTCATTCTCTCACTCATCCTCTCTGCAGTGGGAGAATTGTGCATAGAGTGGAGTGTTGTGTTTTGGTAGGGTTTTGGATTCAGGTTTTTTTAAGTTGCTCACATATTTCTCTCGGAGAAGGCAGGTTGAAGAAGCATTCCTTGTACTTGGAGCAGAAGGGACAGGCAGGGAGCAAATCAGAGCTAGATGAGCTTCTGCATTGGAAAGAGGAGCAAATCCCACTCCCGCCCCTATTCATAGAGCATGCACGGAGAGAGTACAAAATGTATATCTGTGGATGTGGATATCCATGGATATAAAATGGATATCCACGGAGCTGCAGGGCTTCACCAGGAACCACAGCGGTAAAGCAGCAGCATGTCAGGCCACTGGGGCTGGCACCAGGCTCACCGGCAACTGTCCCTGGTCGCACTAGTGTGTGCAAGCAGCTCACACGCTCCTGGACAGGAAACGCACAGTAAGCAGAGAGAGCACCAGTGTCCTAGCCTACACCACTCTCTCTCTAGCTAAAAAACAGTCTCTGTAGAACTACCCCCCATTGAAACCAGGCACTGAGCTGCATCCACCTTGTATTTAGTTGTGACAGTCTGAGTACAGTTCCCAGGTCTGAAGAGCTCTGTGTACCATGGGTGGCGGGTGAACCCCCCCTTTGGAGTGGCTAGCCCGCCAGCCCCACCCCTTCCACTCAAGGCCCCACCCACCTGCATACTGGAGCCTTGATACACACACAACCCGGTAAAAGGAAAAGCTCTGAGGGCCCCCCTCCCGACCGGACGAGCCACCCCCCGCCCACCGCAGCCACACTGGGCCAAGCCACTGCCACTTGCCCCCCTGACCCATGCTCCCCCGCCCCCAGCACCAGACTGAGTCGCTGCCCCACCCGAGTGCCGGGCTGAGCCACCGCCATCCCCTCCCCGAGCTCCGGGCCAACCCCACCCCTGATTGCCCCCCACAGCAGAGTCGGGCCGGGCCAAGCCACCGTCAGCCTCCCCGAGCGCCAGCTCCTCCAACCCCTGAAGGCTGAGCCACTGGCCCCATCAGCGGGGACCTTCGGGGCTGAGGGGTGGAGTGGAGGAGGTGGTGCAGGTCTCCGGAAAGGTGGGGGGACTGTGGCCCAATTGTCCGTCAGCAGGTCTATTATACCTGCCGTCCATGCGGTGTACCTAAAAAGCTTCTCTCTTTCACCAACAAAAATTGGTCCAATAAAAGATGTTACCTCACCCACCTTGTCTCTCTAATAAGAGTGTCCACACAGCCTTCTGCACGAGCTGAACAAAATCAACTTCACATCACACCTTACATTTAAACCAATGCATCTCTGCATGTAGACAAGCCCCAAATCTTGGTGGGTATCTTGAACTCAGCGCCTGTGGCCCTGAGATGAGAGAGGCCTGTCCATCTCAGGGCTTGTCTTCACTACCCGCCTGGATTGGCGGGTAGAAATCGATCTCTTGGGGATCGATTTATCGCATCTCGTCGGGATGCGATAATCGATCCCTGAATCGACGTGCGTACTCCACCAGCCCAGGTAGGAGTAAGCACCGTCGACGGGGGAGCCGCGGTGGTCGATTTGCCGCTGTCCTCACAGCGGGGTAAGTTGGATCAGATACGTTGAATTCAGCTACGCTATTCCCGTAGCTGAATTTGCGTATTTGAAATCGACCCGCTCCCCCCCCCCCCGCCCCGTAGTGTAGACATAGCCTGAGAGTACAACTCCAGATGGGATTACTATGGGGTAGAGATCACTGACCCCAAGTTCTTTGTCTACTGGACACTTCTGAGAAGCCAGGGCACCTCCTGGGTAGCAACGAAAGATTTTTAAGTCCATTTAAAAAGAACTTTTCAGACAAACAAATGTGTGTGTGTGCACAAACACTTGCACAGACCACAGAGACACAATTTCTGAAGTAGCAGAGTTTGGAATTACATTCCTTAAAATGGCCACTATGGGGCAGCAGACAGTCTTTAACGTGAGAGAGTAGGAAGAGGGTGGGAAGAGCGGGAAGAAGGCATAGAGAGAAAGAGGTAAAATACTTCGCCTCACCTCCTAATTCCATCCTTCCCCCTTTTCTCCCTCACTCTTCCCCTTTCTCCTTCACCTCTTCCTCTCTTGCTTCCCATCCTCCTCGTCTCCCTGTCTCTCTTTACCCCCTCCAGCTACCACACTAGGAGATTGGGAGGCTTTGCTAATTCATGATAGTAAATCACTTGAGATCCCCAGCCAAAGGAGCTGTGCTAATGCAAAGTGTTCCCATAAGATTTCCTTTAGTGCCCACATCAGCTGGGAATGACACAGATGAAACAGAATGTTCCTTCTGCCCTGCTCACTCCCTGAGCCATATAACCCCTCTCTGCTGTCACCCAGTCCCTGAACCTCTCCACCCAAAGCACCCTGGTTTACTCACTAGCTGTATGTGTCCTGGAAAGAGCTGAGGTGTATGTAGACATTCCCTAGTACAGAGGGGTTAAACTGGCTGGCAGGCCGACTCCAGCCCACGTGATGCGTGCATGTAGCCCAGGGGTCGGCAACCTTTCAGAAGTGGTGTGCTGAGTCTTCATTTATTCACTCTAATTTAAGGTTTTGCATGACAGTAATATATTTTAACATTTTTAGAAGGTCTCTTTCTATAAGTCTGTAATATATAACTAAACTATTATTGTATGTAAAGTAAATAAGGTTTTTAAAATGTTTAAGAAGCTTCATTTAAAATTAAATTAAAATGCAGAGCCCCCTGGACTGGTGGCCAGGACCCGGACAGCGTGAGTGCCACTGAAAATCAGCTCACGTGCCGCCTTGGCATGTGTGTCATAGGTTGCCTACCCCGATGTAGCCCATGGGGTGTGGCCTGATTGTGTTAAAACTGGTTCCAAACACGGTTACCCCCATGGGGTGAGTTGCACAGGACCCTTTTTACACTGGTACAATGGCTTCCATACTGGGTGGTGGGTGGTGGTTGTACCCACCTCAGATGCATCCGTATAGGTACAGCCTTTAAATCCCCACCTCCCCCAGTGTAATTGTGCCCTCAGGCTGCAGACAGGCTGAAGCAAGGATTCAGAGAGGTGTGGGCTCCCTGAGTCCCACTCATCTCCCCAGGGCATTAATGCTAAAGCACTGTTAGGTCCAAGGAAAATGGAGTATAGAACAGGTTGTTTGGCCAGCTTAGCCAAAGTTAGGCTAACTGTAGTTGCTGGGCCATTCCTGTCTGTGAAACATGAGGACATGCTTGCTTGGGCTTCAAAGAATGAGATAAAGGGGGGGACCGTATTCTTGTACCAAATGTACTAGGAACGGTTTGTTTGGACATATGGAGACTTGCAGTCTCCACTCCCTGTTTCTGTTCTTAACTCCCTCCTTTCTCCTAGTTTCTGGTGCATGACAACAAAGCTCATAAGAAGTTGCTGAGGCATCACGAATTGTTTGTAGTGTCAAAGAAGATAGATATGCATGAATATTAGAAGCTTTCTAACTAATAAAGGGGGATTGGGTTGCTTTAACTATGACGCAACGGAACTGTCTATATAATCTCACTAGTTATTGTAATCGTGGCTGGTTCTCTCAGGAGACGGGCCGCTCTCTATTGTTGTGTGCACTCTTCAATAAAGAGCTTGTATTGGACCTTGCTGGTGTTGCCTGTCTCTCACTCTGCGGTCAGACAACGAACCATGCCGTCTGGGTTAAAAAGTCCCTGACAGCATGATGGGGACACTTTAAATGTGAGTATTAACTATTTCATTGCTGATCATTTGAGATGGACAGGGTTATGTGGTATTGTTTCAAGACATGGTAAACTGCACCAGTGCAAATTATGGTGCAGACATGGCCCCCGAGAGAAGAAAAGGAGGCTGCCTCGCTCTCCTGACTTGCATGATATGCCACCCAGGAGAGAGAGACCCTTTCCCCTCACCTCCCTCTTGGCTATGGGACGTGTCCCCCAAGCCTTGCAGCATGAGCACCACATTTCTCAGCCCCAGAGAGCTCACCTCTATATCCTTTTTCCACTTATCACCTTCCCAACAGCAGCTGGTGTAGCAGGTGACTCACTGACCAGGAGACACAATCTTTCCACTGAACCTGGGATTCTTATCTGTAGGGGGGGTTGTCTCCAGAACGGGAGGTGGGAGGGCATCCATGAACAAGTAGAGGGAGTTAACAGGGATATGTTAAGGGTGAAGGGTGGGGGGAAAGGTATGTGCAGGAGGGCGCTCTACACTCTACATTCAACATTTTGTATGTACAAACTAGTGAAGGGCCTGAATCCAAACCCTGGTTCTGAAACACCTCACTCTCTGAGAAACTTCAGGGACACCCCTGTCCCCATACCCTCCAACCCAGAAACCTCAGGGGCACAGAGATACCACCCCCATACACTCGATCACAGAAACACCTGGGCCAGTGAGAATAGACCCATGGACTACTGCCCTTTATCCATCATATTAGCCCCTGGGGCAGGGACCACTCCTCCCCCCCCCCCCCCGATACTGCCCCTCCATCTCAGAAGCCCCTGGGACAATGAAATGAGACCCTCCTCTTCCCTGGATACTGCCCCCAATCCTTCCCATAAGCCCCTGGGGTAGCAAGAGTAGACCCCTGGGATATTGCTCCATCTCATAAGTCCCAGGGGGAAGGATATGGGCCTTCAAGATACTAGCCCCCTCCTTCCCAGAAACCCCTGAATTCCAACTCTAAATCAAGACAGAGTTTGTCTTTAGCCCTCATCCCCCAGGCTCCAGTGGAAAATCCTCCATTTAAGAAATACTTTCTCTAAAATAGCCTGCATCTAAACTAAACTGGGGTGTTACCTCTGAAACAATCATGCCTGAAGGTGCTCTTCTCTTCCTTCCTTTTTAAATGGTCTCCCTCAGAAAGTGTGACTGGTATATAACTGGTATAACTGGTCGCATCAGAGGTACAAGAGAAATAGCACAAAAGTGGGAGATTTGGGGTCTGTTTCTGGAGTAGGAGAAGGAAATGTACTCAGGATATAAGTGATCTGAGGAGATTTCATCATTTTGATAGACTCAAATCTCCCCCACCATGGAGACCATTATAAAATACATTTAGCTCATCTAATAGTGCAGAGCTCATATCACCTGCTGATCTCATAGTGCTTTATAAAAGTTGTGGCATTAGCCCCAGCTTATAGATGGGGAAACTGAGTTACAGAGTCGTGAGTGACCCACGATCTCACTGAGTGACAGTGTCAGAACCAGAATTCCTGATTCCCACACTCTTGCCTTAACCATAGTGCATCCTTCTCTTTAATTTCTTATGGGATTCCCATCAATTTTTTAAGTGTCATGCTCAGTCTACTCATTGGTTGCTTAAATCCACTGTATAGCGTGCAGACGAGCGCCCTCTGCTGGTGAATAGCACCATCTGAGCAGCTCCCATTGTACATTGCACACATTAGGCTCTTTCTTGAAGAAGAGGCCAAGGGAATGTAGGATACTTGTCTCATTGGAGTAAAGCAAGCAACTCAGTTTCATATGCCATTTAGGGGCATGCTGCCCCGTACTGGAGTTCCCTGGAAGCTACCGTCTGAGAAGTTTGATAAATCAAATTCCTGGGGATGAAATGTGCTCTTGGTGACCAAAACCAAGTGTCATACAGAGCCTTTTCCTCAGGGCTGAGATCAGGTTTATCCTTATTAAATGCGCCTAACTGCTGAGCAAATTCCAAAGCAAGTTATGATGTCACAAGCACAACTTTTCTCATTTATCTATTTTAATTGAAAAGGGGGCTACTCAAATCTATCCCTTAGCACATGTACAGTGATTAAACAGCAATAGGCAAGCTAGCTCAGGCACAGGAGGGAGGGAAGAATGACACAGGGATTAGTAAGAAATGAGATAAAGTCAGTAGGATCTATGGGGTTAGAAGTGAGGTGGTCTCTTAGACAGGGGGACTGGTGCAGACAAAGAGACAGTTGGGCTGGGAGGTGTCAGCATGTCATACATGGCTTTTACACCTGAAACCTGTTAACTGGCCACCCAGTCAGAGAGATGGTCTCTGAGCCAGAACCCAAATCTTGTAGAGCTTTATGGGTCAAAATTGCCAGCTGGAATTATACCCAGAAATGAATCAGAAGCCAGGGCAGATCACACAGAGCATGGGAATCATGTGTCCCCTGCAGGAAACCTCACTAAGTCAGCTGCATGCTGTACCAGCTGAAGTTTCCATGTGGTCTTCAGGCAGAGCTCATTGTAGTATTTCAAAGGAGAGGTGACAAGGGGCTGCACCTCTGTGAGGAAATTAACATGTGTGAGATGTGAAAAAAAAAAACCCAAAACAGCTGCTTATAGGTCTCCGGCTTCAGGGCTGTTTAATTGCAATGTAGACATTCATTCAGACTTTGGTGGCTGCTCAAAGCATTTGGCCACAGTTGCAATAGCTCCTGTGCTTGCTTATTCCCAGCCTTGCCCCTACCTTGTTCCAGTCCTGCTCCTGTTTTGGACTTAACCCTGCTCCTGCCTTGCTTAGCTCCAGGGAACACGGCTCTGACCCTTGGCTCTGATTCCTGATTTCTGCCTTTAGCTCTGACCCTTGGCTATGGCATCTGGCTTCTGATTCCCATTCTGACCCTGGGTTCCTATTCCTGCCTACTAGCTCCTGCTCTAGCCACTAGGCCTGCCTCCTGCTCCAGCAGCTTCTTAAAGTTTCTCTTGGGTGCCCTCATTTTCTCACACTAGTTGGTTTCCACTTGACAGCTTCATGGGAGAGTCTGTATGTTGGCGTCCAGAGTACATGCCCCATGTACATCAAACACTCCCTTCTTATTCTAGTGGAAACAAGCTGCTGTTCGGTGACTCTCAGATCTTTCTAACCAATGCCCAAAATCTTTCATAGACACTTGTTTTTGAAGGCAGCTAGTTTTCTGTCTAACATTTTGGTAGATCCCCAAGTCTCACAGCCGTATGTTAGTGCTGATATCATAGACGCTGTCTTTATGAGTTGCCGGGGGTGCTTGACCCCCCGCTCTGCCTCAGGCGCCCCCCCACTCCTCCCCTTCCTCCACGTTCCCACCCTGCTCTGCCTCTTCCCACCCTGCCCTGTTCACCCCTTTCCCCAAATGCACCCTGCCCTCGTGCCTCCTCTCCTCCCCCAGTGCCTCCTGAATGCCACTGAACAGCTGATCGTGGTGGGCGGGAGGCGCTGGGAGGGAGGGGGAAGAGCTGATTGGTAGGGCCTGCCAGCGGTTGGGAAGTTGATGGGGGGGGGGACTGCTGGTGAGTGCTGAGCACCCACTATTTTTTTTCCATACGTGCTCCAGCCCCGGAGCACCCATGGAGTTGACGCCTATGGCTGATATTATGTTTGAATTAAAAATCCTGTTTTGTTGTAGTGCTGTATGTCTTTGATTTCCACGTGTTGCTGAGTTTAGTAAATGTGGTGGATGCTTTTCCTATCCTCGATGTCACTTCCTGCTCAAGGTTTCCAGCTGCCCAGGTAGTTGAACTGTTCTACTCTCTTCCTATTTTTGCTTTCTCATGTTATGTTACTGCTTGATGTCTGGGCATCAAGCATGTTTGTTTTAGCAGAACTAATTCTGACACCTGATTCGCCAGATATTTTTGCTAGGTTGTTTGTCTTTGCCTGTAACTTTTTTGGGGGCATCACACAGTAGCACAATATGATCAGCAAAGTGTAAGTCATCTAGGCATTTGGTATCTACCATTGTTTGTGTTGCTAATACACAGCTTCATTATCCAGTCTATGGAAATGCCAAACAACAGCAGAGATAAAATGCAGCCCTGTTTCCCACCTGTGTCCACATTGAACCACTCTGTTCAGATAAGTATTGGGAAGAATAAGAATGAGAATAAGAAAGTAGACAAAGCAAAGAAAAGCAACACCGGGAACGATAAACAGAGATATATTGAAGACCTAACAGCTGAAGCTGAAGCTGCCGCGAAGACAGAAAATCACAGAACCATTTACCAAATGAAATTTGTGGACATTTCAAAACAGGAAGTGGATCAATAAAAAGCAAAGATGGAAAATGTTTACAATGGAGGTAGACCAGAAAAACAGATGGACAGAGCATTTCAAAGACGTTGTCAACAGACTCAGACCCACTTCAGCACCAGATTTTGATGGAACATGAACTCGATCAACTTTACATGAACATTGGTCCAATAGAGATGTCAGAAGTACAGGCTGTAGTAGAGAGACAGAGCCTACCTAGAACAGTGGGCCTGGTGCAAGACCTGAGGCCTGAACCACAGTCAGCAAAGCCAGGCCATGCTATGAGTCAAAGTCAGGCCCTGTCATAAAGCAGACACTTACTTACAAGTTCACTGTCTGGTACATGAACTTGGCAAAGGTATGGCAAGCATTGCTAAAACAGAGATAGTCCTAAGTACTAGGTACTGGATATTCATGTAAACACATTCTTGGGAAATGGTACAGGAACACACTGACCTGGAGTAAGACAAGGATGGGAGGACAGGATAATGAATAGAGATGTTTTGTTCAAACCAACAGGTACGAGGTATAGGGTTGGTAACTAACCACATCAGAAGTGTAATACATAACTTATTTGTATCAATGTGTAAAAGAGAAGTAAAAGGAGGTGCATCTTTGTGCAGCCTAGGGGGCAGCAGAAAGTCCCACTGCTGATTGAGCTGGTCCATTGTGGTGGGCATACATGTGTTAGTGTACCGGTAGTTTCTATGGGGCACTGGGATCTTGCTTTGTCAACAATAAACCTGGCCGGGCGCCTTCGCCACTGAACCGAGCCTGTGGTCTTTCTGGCTAGTACTAGTGAGATCTGCTAAATCAGCTATCTGCACAGGGCTGAGACAGCATACAGACAGGACACACACACGCCAACTGACAACACTGGTGACCCCAACTGCTGATTTGGTAAGTGGTGAGCTCTCCGCTGTAGGGGTCGCGAGCTAACATGGCAGAGAACTCCGAGGTAGGGAACACCCCTAATCCCCTCCCTAGATACCCTCACAGAGTTTGATAAGGTTTGGACATACTGTGTAATGAAAAAAGCAGTCCATATGAGTTTTAAAAACAAAGTGGGGAAGAAACAAGGACTGGAATCTGTAAGGCTAGGGCAGAGACTGTAGCCCTGAAAAATAATAATAAGAGTAAGACATGTACAATATTGCAAACTATGACCAGGGCTGTTAAATGGTTAAGACAACACACCACAAAATTGGTGGGACAAGTAACAGAAACAAAAAGTTAAAAGAAACAAGAAAAGCAATAGAGCCCTGGAAAGTTCCCGCTCTCCTAGCAGGGCAGCAAGCAGTCCAGGGACATGATACATTACAGCAAGCACGGGAACAGAATAGAAAATTGGAAACAGCTGTAGAGAATCTGCAAAAAAGAGAAGTGCCACTCCCTCTTATAAATCTTGTTGGGCAACAATGGGCTTCAGGTACTTATATAGTTCCTGACAGAAATGGAAAAAGGTAGCCCTAGCAAAATAAAAAAGGCTGGGGACAGAAATGGAAAAAGGTAGCCCTAGCAAAATAAAAAAATGGAACTCATAGGATGACTGGAATGGATGGTGCAATGGGAACATGTGGTATGACCCAGACCAAAAGCCACCAAGCAGTCCATGGGCAGGGCCACCATACTGCAATCATCACCATATGATGATAGCCAGGTTCCAGTAAAACCTAACCCAAGACCTAGATTGGTGCCTGTCAGAACAAGAGAAGTAAGTGCACAGGAGGGAGAAGTAGCACACAATACTTTCACTGGATTGGTGAATCAGATGAAGGAAACAATGGAACAGTTCACAGAACACATTAGGAGCCAGGAGCTGCGCCCTGTCCTGGCTGGGGAGTGGGTAAAAAGAATTTCAAAGTGGAAAACCGAGAGTGAGCAGGTTAAGACCCAAAATTGATGCATTAATGCACGGAGTTGCCCAGAAACAGTTAACTGCAGCAGAAAAGGGCAATCCTGCAATCTATTTGGCAAGTAGACAAAAGCAACAGACACTGGTGGAAAAATTCAGATTTTGCAAGAGCAGGTAACAACCCCCACGCTCCTCTCAGAACCAGAATAAAAAACAGGGATATGGGTTCCCAACTGTTTTAATCCATGGAGTCCCACTCTTCACTCAGAACTAATAATATAACCTTCATTCTCAAATATTTTTATATACCTGTTAAGTTTTCCTTATACATATAAAATGATGGGGTCTAAATTAGCTGTTACCACTCAGGGAAGAGGTCTTGGAGTCATTGTGAATAGTTTTCCGAAAACATCCACTCAATGTGCAGCGGCAGTCAAAAAAACTAACAGAATGTTGGGAATCATTAAGAAAGGAATAGATAATAAGACAGAAAATATCATATTGCCTCTATATATATCCGTGGTATGCCTACATCTTGAATACTGTGTGCAGATCTGGTCACCCCATCTCAAAAAAGATATATTGGAATTGGAAAAGGTTCAGAGAAAGGCAACAAAAATGATTAGGGGTATGGAACAGCTTCCATATGAGGAGAGATTAATAAGACTTGGATTTTTCAGCTTGGAAAAGAGATGACTAAGGGGGCATATGATAGAGGTCTATAAAATCATGCCTGGTGTGGAGAAAGTAAATAAGGAAGTGTTATTTACTCCTTCTCATAACATAAGAACTGGGGTCACCCAATGAAATTAATAGGCAGCAGGTTTAAAACAAACAAAAGGAAGTATTTCTTCAAACAAAACACAGTCAACCTGTGGAACTCCTTGCCAGAGGATGTTGTGAATGCCAAGACTATAACAGGATTTTAAAAAAATCTACTAAAGCTAGATAAGTTCACAGAGGATAGGTCCGTCAATGGCTATTAGCCAGGATGGGCAGGGATGGTGTCCCTAGCCTCGATTTGCCAGAAGCTGGAATGGGAGACAGGGGATTAATCACTTGATGATTACCTGTTCTGTTCATTCCCTCTGAAGCACGTGGCATTGGCCACTGTCAGAAGACAGGATACTGGGCTAGATGGACCTTTGGACTGACCCAGTATGACAATTCTTATGTTCTTATATCTTCTCTCAGTTTAAATTTGCCACTGCTGCCAGTACTTTAAGATAACTTGATAGAGATAATTAAGCTCTCTTTGCTCAGGTCTCCCTTCCTTCCTAGGTTGCTTTTTCCCTCCCCATCTCACTGCCTCGCCTTAAAAAATTAATCGCGATTAATTGCACGATTAATTGCGCTGTTAAACAATAACAGAATACCCTTTATTTAAATATTTTGGATGTTTTTTACATTTTCAAATATATTGATTTCAATTACAACACAGAATACAAAGTGTACAGTGCTCACTTTATATGTATTTATTATTACAAACATTTGCACTATGAAAAAGAAACTTCAATTCACTTCATACAAGTACTGTAGTGCAACCTCTTTATCATGAAAGCTGAACTTACAAATGTAGAGTTATGTAAAAAAGAATAACTGCACTTAACAATAAAACAATGTAAAACTTTAGAGCCTAAAAGTCCACTCAGTCCTACTTCTTGTTCAGCCAATCACTCAGACAAACAAGCTTTCAGTGTTGGGGGAGGACAAGGGAGGGAGGAAGTAAGCAATGTCTTGTGCAGGAGGAGAGCCTGGGAGGACAGGGGGTGACAATGGGGAGGAGCAAACAATAACTTGTACAGGAGGCAGGTGAGGAAGGTGTCTTGCTGCTACTTCCGGAAGGGTGGTTTCTGGTACTGGGCTCGCCAGGCTCGCCTCCTTTTACTGAGCTAGGTGGGCCCCCCTCAGCTGAGTAAGCCCTTGTTTGCAAGGGAAGGTGGATTTTACCTCAGGGACTCATCATACTGCAGCAGAGGAGAGGCTGGTGCAGGGAGGCTGAGCTCAACAGGCCCATGTTCTCTATGGGGTACCCCCGGAGCGAGCGGCCGGCTAGGGGCAAGAGGACACAACGCAGAGGAGTTGGTCCCGGGAGTGAGGGGCTGGCCGGGAACAATAGGGCCCAGGCTGGCTAGAATGCCGATACGTCTGATTTTGGCCAGAGCAGTCCCCTTTTTCAGTCCTGTCCCGGCTGTCCCTACTTCTTCGCCAAAACTGGGCATTTGTCCTGGCTGCAAGGCAGAGCAGAGAGAGGCGGCTGAACCCCGGGGATCAGCTGAAGACAGCACTGCCCGCCAGCAGGAAAGTGGAGAAATTTGCTGCTAGTGGGCAGTGCTGGCTTCACAGCTGGCCCCGGGGTGGCACAGAGCTGGCCCGGGGGGTGGGGATCAGCCACAGCCGGGGGAGGCACAAAGGTCGGGGGGAAAGGGGTGAGCCCCAGCCCTAGGCAGCATGGGGAAGAGGGTAGGGGTCAGCCCCCTCCTCGGGCAGCACAGGGCTCGGAGGGGGAGACACCACTGTGGGCACTGCGGAGCTTGGCGGGGGGCAGCCCCAGCTGCGGGCACCACGGGGTGGGGGTCAGCAGGAGCCATGGGGAGGGCAGCTCGGGCAAGCCCTGCAAAGGGGGGGAGAGAGTGGGCGCTGGCTCCAGCTAGCCCCTGGCCATCCTGTTTTTAATTTTAAAACGCCAGGATGAGAACCAGGTTATTTTCTCTATCCTCGTCTCTTCCCGCCCTCTGGTGGTAGCTTGCGTTACTGAGCCTCTCCAGAGCAGCTCATGCTGCCCTCCCGCCCAGAGAGTCTGTGATTAACGTGTGTTAAAAAAAATAATGCCTTAATTGTGCTGTGTGTTAATCGCAGGGGTTAACCGCAGATAATTGACAGCCCTAATGCAGTGGTGATATTAACAAAATGTCAATTTCTTGTTTGGGGTTTTATAGACTTGTCTGCACCTTTAAATATAGTTATTAGAATGTTATAGCAGAAATGTCAAAAACTATAACTATATAACTATGCCTGGTTATGTTGCAAAATACAATTTATTAAACAGAAATTGTCAAATAATAAGGAAAAATGGGAAAGGTGAAAGGAAAACACATCACTCTGCTCTGTGGTATGGGGACATCACAACCAGCTTGTCTGGGAGATAAGGAAAGTTCAGTCTGTTCCTCACACCTCCCAGACTTCCTTTCCAGGCCCTGGCTGCCCTATGGTGATACCGCGGGTCAGACACCTGCTCTGGCCGTGGCCACACGCCCTCAAGCTGTAGGGAACAGGACCTCAGCGTCAGCCCCCCCCCGTCGGGGTCACGATCTCCCTCCAAGTCTGGCCTGCAAGGCCTCCTGTCTGGCGATGGCTCCCTGCGCTGGGCTCTCTGCCCAGGGTCCCCCTCGCTCCCCCCAGCCGCTCACCGCACCCGGCTCCGGTGTCACTTGGGGCACAGCAGGCATCCGCTCCCCAGCTCTGGGCCTGCAGCTCCCCCCGCTGTAACCACTCAGCTCGGGCTCAGGTCGGCCTGGCTGAGCAGGGCTGGGCTGCTCCAGTGCCTGCTCCCCAGCTGGTTCTGGCTGCTGCTCCCAGTGTAAGGGGACTGTTGCCCCCTTACTAACATTCAGTGGGGGTGTCTAGCTCCCAGCACTAAAAGGGGAAGGGGTCGACAGTCCCCAGGAACAATGGAGAGAGGCCAATGCTCCAGATCAGCCTGATTGACAGGGCGGGCAGGCTAATCAGAGAGTCAGGAGGCCAGGGGGGTCCTGTCCTCTGTGTGAACTGGAATTGCCTGGGTCAGACAGAGTGGAGCCGAGCTAAGGAGAGAGCAGGGGCTCGAGCTAAGCTGCTGGAAGCAGAGCTGCAGCCCCAAAGCCAGAGCACCGCCCAGAGAGAGCAGACCTGCCCTGGGGGCAGAGCTGCAGCAACCAGAGCCAGACAGGCCGGAGAAGCAGCCCAGGGAGCTGAAGGCAGAGCAGCAGCAGCAGCTGTGCTGAGGCCGAGTGGAGCCAGAGCTGGAGCTGGGGCTGGAGCCGTCCGGAGCTGGGTGCGGTGAGCAGCTGGGGAGAGGAGGGGAACCCTGGGCAGTGGGCCCAGCACAGGGAGACGCCTGAGCCAAGAGGCTCTGCAGGCCAGACTTGGGGGGGGGGGATCGTAACCCCGACTGGGCAGGGGCGATGCTGGGAAAAAGGGTCCTGCCACCTAAAGCCTGAAAGCGCGTGGCCACTGCCAGAGCAAGTGTCCAATCCATAGCGTCTCTGCAGCACAGCCAGGGCCTGAGAAGGAGCCTGGGATCTACAAGGAGCAGACTGTGAACTGCCCTGACGTTCCAGAGACACTGTTTGTGATGTTCCCTGCCACAGAGCGGGGTGATGTGTTTTCCTTTAACCTTTCCCATTTTTCCTTATTCTTTTTTAAAATTAATTGTTAATTAAACAACTTGTATTTGCTTTACATTGTATGAAATGATCAGTGGGTCAGGGAGGTGCCCAGTGCAGAGAGAGTATCCCGGAGTGGGGACACCCTAGCCCCTGTCCTGGGTGACCACAGTAGGGTTGGGGGTCGAGCCCCCCAGGAATCCTGGGCCCAGCCTTGTCGGGGTTTACGAGGATTCTGCCAGACAGGAGAG
Organism: Malaclemys terrapin pileata; assembly: GCF_027887155.1. Taxonomy (NCBI): domain Eukaryota; kingdom Metazoa; phylum Chordata; order Testudines; family Emydidae; genus Malaclemys; species Malaclemys terrapin. Next base: position 135,231,849 of record NC_071505.1, read on the forward strand.
TGGAAGGGGAGCCCTCAAGGGCAGGGAGGCCTCTGGGTAAAGGAAGTGGGAGTGAGGACTCAGATCCTTTCGCTAGTCCACTTCACCGGGGTAGTGCAGAAGCCAGGAAAGTTCCCCACAATAGCGGGACCATTCCCCCACTTATACCAGCTCACACTGACGATAGGGCCCTGGGCTCCTGATCCCCTCATTGGCCTATCTGCCCTATCAATCCGGCTGCTCTGGAGCACTGGCCTCTCTCCATTGGCCCTGGGGACCGTCAGTCTCAGGAACATGATTTCTCATTGGCCCTTCTCCTTTGTTTTGGTACTGGGAGAAGGCCAATCAAAAAACCCCACTGAGTTTCAGTAAGGGGCCAACAGTCCCCTTATATTCCCACTTGCTAAAATTTTGCCAGAGCCAGAATGTTCACACCAGCACATCCAAGTCCCATATTAGGGCTGTCAAGTGATTAAAAAAATTAGTCGTGATTAATCGCACAGTTAAACAATAACAGAATACCATTTATTTAAATATTTTGGATGTTTTCTACATTTTCAAATATATTGATTTCAATTACAACACAGAATACAAAGTGTACAGTTCTCACTTGATATTTATTTTTGATTACAAGTATTTTCACTGTAAAAAAACAAAATAAATAGTATTTTTCAATTAACCTAATACAAGTACTGTAGTGCAATCTCTTTATCATGAAAGTTGAACTTACAAATGTAGAATTATGTAAAAAAAAAACCCTGCATTCAAAAATAAAAAAATGTAAAATTTTAGAGCTTGCAAGTCCACTCAGTTCTACTTCTTGTTCAGCCAATCACTCAGACAAACAAGTTTGTTTACATTTACAGGAGATAATGCTGCCTGCTTCTTGTTTACAATGTCACCTGAAAGTGAGAACAGACGTACACATGGCACTGTTGTAGCCGGCATTTCAAGATATTTACATGCCAGACGCGCTAAAGATTCATATGTCCCTTCATGCTTCAACCACCATGCTAAAGGATATGCGTCCATGCTGATGACGGTTTCTGCTCGATAACAATCCAAAGCAGTGCGGACTGACGCATGTTCATTTCCATTATCTGAGTCAGATACCACCAGCAGAGAATTGATTTTCTTTTTTGATGGTTCGGGTTCTGTAGTTTCTGCATCAGAGAGTTGCTCTTTTAAGACTTCTGAAAGCATGCTCCACACCTCATTCCTCTCAGATTTTGGAAGGCACTTGAGATTCTTAAACCTTGGGTCGAGTGCTGTAGCTATCTTTAGAAATTTCACATTGGTACTGTGGAAGAAAATTAGGCTGGCCCTGATGGTCTAGGCTTTTGCTTGCTTGGTTTAGGCCCGCCTTGCCGCTAACAGGTCCAAAGCCTGAGCAAAGCTAAAAATCGTGCTCCCTGGCTGTGGCAGTCAAAGGAGAAAGGAGGCTAAGACACACGGGGTGGGGGGTGGGGAGGGGGAGGGGAGGAGGTGTGAGAGGAAAGGCGGTGGAAAGCCCCTGAAACAAGAATAATTTGCAATATGTGCCTACTGCTTTTAAAATACAATAACTGCTTGTGTGAAGCAATAGAGTAACCTATAAGTGTGAAGCAATTATCTAAAATAAATGTAACTCGTGCCTTCCCCTGCACCACTTGTGTAAATACCCCCCCCATTGTAATTGTACCCCACGGAAGGCAGTTGTGTAATTGCACCCCGTAAAAGGCAGGTTGCGACAGAGTGCTAAAAAGCACAAAGAAGACTTTAACTCAATTACTCCCATACAAGGCGAGGTTGCAAAAGAGAGCTGGAAAGTTCCAAAAAGACCCTAACTCTTGACCTGTGTTGAAGCCTAATATGGTCACTATTGCTTAAGTATGTGTAATTTGTTTGTGGTTTCAAGGTTTAAAAGTTACTGTATGCTTTGCTTCCGGGGAGCAGTTCTGATAAATTTTTCCACAACAGTACCTTCTTTGCGTTTTGTCAGATCTGCAGCGAAAGTGTTCTTAAAATGAACAACATGTGCTCGGTCATTATCAGAGACTGCTATAACATGAAATATATGGCAGAGCAGGGGACATACAATTTTCCCCCAAGGAATTCAGTCACAAATATAATTCATGAATTATTTTTTTAACAAGTGTTATCAGCATGAAAGCATGTCCTCCGGAATGGTGGCCAAAGCATGAAGGGGCATACAAATGTTTAGCATATCTGGCATGTAAATACCTTGCAATGCTAGCTACAAAAGTGCCATGCAAATGCCTGTTCTCACTTTCTGGTGACATTGTAAATAAGAAGAGGGCAGCATTATGTCCCGTACATGTAAACAAACTTGTTTGTCTTAGCGCTTGGCTGAACAAGAAGTAGGACTGAGTGGACTTGCAGGCTCTGAAGTTTTACATTGTTTTGTTTTTGAGTGCAGTTATATAACAACAAAAAATCTACATTTGTAAGTTGCACTTTAACGACAAAGAGATTGCACTATAGTACTTGTATGAGGTGAATTGAAAAATACTATTTCTTTTGTTTATCCTTTATACAGTGCAAATATTTGTAATAAAAAATAATATACATTTTGATTTCAATTACAACACAAAATACAATGTATATGAAAATGTAGAAAAACATCCAAAATATTTAATAAATTTCAATAGGTATTCTATTGTTTAACAGTGCGATTAAAACTGCGATTAATGTTTTTGAGTTAATCACATGAGTTAACTGCAATTAATCAACAGCCTTAATATATATATTATATATTATTTAATATATATATTTTCTATTCCCCTATCCCCAAGTAACACCAGGCCAATTTGAGGGATCTGGCCACTTTTATTAGGGTTTGGGTTTGCCCCTTGGTACTCAGTTTCTGGGACTAGAACCATACCCCACTTGGTTTCAGTCTCCTCAGGGCATGCCGGTCTATGCCTTCTATGGGCCCTGATCGGACTAAAAGTCCAACGTTTTATCTGGTCCCTATGTACTACTCAGGACCTCCTCATTCAGGCTGGATAGTGTAAACTGGCAGTTCGGGATTGTTGTGAGTGACCACAATGTGAGGATTTTACTCCCACTTGTCCTGTATTTTATTACGTCCTTGGTGTCTTTGGTTATGAACGAGTACACAGTCATCAGGTCTGATGAGAGCCCCACTGGACTTGCGATTATAAGTCCTTTTCCTACTTTGGGCTGTGTATTTAGTTGTACTGAGAGCAACTTCACAGGCTGTCTTCAGCCTGTCACAGTGACCTTTGACCCAGTCATCCAAATTGAAAAGACGTTCTGATGCTTCTCTTGCAACGCCCTTAAGTTAGCCACCTGTGCAGGAATCAGCCCGTGGAGCACCGCTTGAACTGGAACTGGCAGTTTCCCATCACATCTTTCTCAAGAAGAGATAACTTGTTGTCCCTTCTCCCTCCTTGTCACCTGCAGCTCATCTCCACTCTCTTCAAATGTCACCTTCACCTGAGGAACCACCTGCTCAGGCCGATTTATCTCTGCAACTCTGGGTTGAGGATGCAACACCACAGCCTTTGCACTTGAATTTAGAAAACACTCCCTGGATGGCCTTAGTCAATACTTTGGCTGGCTGGAGCCCATTAGGTAGGCTTGCCCCAGATGTAGGCTCTACAAGCACTCAATATCCATATTTCCTGGTACCCAGCAGCGTTCATCAAGGATCTTCCTGCTCCAGGGAGGAATAACTGCCTTCTGTCTTCCAGCCATTTTGACATTTTGGGATTATGGATTGAAGAATATTTCACAGTGTGTGTCCATGCAGGCTGTCAAATGCCTTTTGGAAATCAATGAACCTGATGAGGAGGGTGTTACCATGCCTAAGTAGGTCACAGCTGAGAATGCCAGAATCAGGACAGACTGTATGATATGGGTATCAGAGGGGTAGCTGTGTTAGTCTGTATCCACAAAAACAACGAGGAGTCCAGTGGCACCTTAAAGACCTACAGACTTACTTGGGCATAAGCTTTTGTGGGTAAAAAAACCCACTTCTTCAAATGCACGATGTATGATATGGGGCAGATACACCCCAAATTGGTGGTTTATTCTATCATTTGGCACTGACCTGGTGAAATCGAGGCCATTTATCTATGCCAAAGGTCACAAGCCTATTGTTGTCAGATGCTACCGGTGTGGTGCTTTGCTTTCTCCTGTGTTGATATCACTCGGCTGCGTGCATGTGCTCGCAGAGAACCCCCAATGACCACAGACTCTAGTAAGGTACGAAGGCACCTCGGCCAGGTTTATTGCGACCTTGGACACAATTGCAGTTCCCTGTAGGTTTCTTAGCCTAATTCCGGGCATATTACGAGAAAGTGCCTCTTGGCAATGGACTCAGCTCAGTCAATGGCGGGACTTTCCACTGCCCCCTCAGCTGGACAAAGACACCCACTCAGGGATGCATTCTTATACACAGATACAAACAAGTTATACATCACTCCTGACGTATTGAGGTGCAACCCCTCTACGCAGCAAGGTACAACCCCTCTACATAGTAAGGTGCCGCCTCTCACCTTGTACATGTTGGTTCGATCAAAACAACTCTATCCATCATTTTACCCTTTTGCCCCTGTCATTGCGATGGGTTGGCCTGTTCCATGTTATCTGTGGAATGTTCCAGCATAGTGTGTTCTGTACTTTAACTTTGCTAGGTGAATATATATTTATGCAACATCAGCCCTTTTCCTGCCAGCTTCTGTGAGCAGGGCCTGCCTCTGGCTCACAGCTTAACTTTGCTTTATGTTAGCAAAGTCTTGACCATTACTTTAGTTTAGGCCTTAGGCCTCATACTGGGCCTCTGATACCAAGGTTTATATCTCAGGGCCTCCTCTTACTACACCTATAACTATACTTGACTGTACTTATACTAGCTTGCTTAAAGTACTGTCTTTCAGGATACAGGCATGTAGGTTCCTTGCATTACAGCTGAAAATAATGAAGGCAAGCCAGCCCTATAAGCTACATGTTGAAATTATTTTGCTTAGCTTTAACATTTTGCAACATAATCAGGCATAGTTATATAGTTATAGTTTTTGACATTTTTGCTATAACATTCTAATAACTGTATTTAAAGGTGCAGACAAGTCTATACAAACCCAAACAAGAAATTGACATTTGTTAATATCACCATTGCATTAGGGCTGTCAATTAACTGCGGTTAACGAGTGCAATTAACACACAGCACAATTAACGCGTTAATTTTTTTAACACGTGTTAATCACAGACTCTCTGGGCGGGAGGGCAGCATGAGCTGCTCCGGAGAGGCGCCGCCCATGCTCAAAGCAAATGGGGCTAGGCTGTCACTCAGGTAGGCTGGCGGCTTGGCCTGGAGCTTGGAGGGGGAGGAGGACGGTGTGTTGTGGGGAGCTGGTGGTGGTGGCTTGGCCCAGTATGGCTGGGGCAGGCGGGCTGGGGCTCCTCTGGTCATGGGGGCCCCTTAGGGCTTCTCCTTTTATGGCTGTGTGTGTTTTTTCGGGGTTCTGGTGTGTGGGGGCGGACGCGCCTTGGGCGGAAGGGGTGGGGCTAGTCGGCTAGCCTCCCCAAAGCCCATGCTTTGAACTATATGTAATGATCAGTGGGTCAGGGAAACGTCTGGTGTGAAGAGATTACTCTGGAGTGGGGACACCCTTGACCCTGTCGTAAGTGACCATGACAAGACTGGGGGTCAAGCCCCCCCAGGAATACTGGGCCCAGCCTCATTGGGGTTACGAGGACTCTGCCACACAGGAGAGTGGAAGGAGAGTCCTTGAAGTCAGGCAGGCCTTTGGGTAAGGGGAGGTGGAGCAAGGACTCAGATCCTTTCGCTAGTCCATTTCAGTGGGGTAGTGTATAAGCCAGGAAAGTTTCTTACTGCTGGAGCACTCCCCCGCTTACACATGTACATCAGTCTCTCTCTCTCTCTCTCTCTCTCTCTCTCTCTCTGAGGCCTCTGAACTTAATTGGAAGTGTTCCATTTGGGAAGATCTTGAGTGCTACAATGCAGCCTAGGAGACGACACCTCCCATGATGCCTGGGGGGGAGAGAGAGAGAGAGAGAGCGCCTTCCACTTTCAGGGAAGAGAGCATGCGATGGGCTCCATTTTGGAGAGGAGCTGAGATTGCTTGATGGCGCTCTGTGCAAACCAGACGCTTCCATTAGAAAGCCAGAAGCTGCTGCTGAGAGCCTGCTGGGGCTTCTATGAAGCAAGGAGCCTCAGAGGCTGTTGTAGGCTTCCTTGGAGCCGAGGCAGAGACTCACTGTTGTTGTGCCCAGAGCTGGCTTAGGTGGGGCCTGTAGTGAAGGCAGTGTGAGTAACCACCACCCTCATTTGGGAATAGGGTGACCAGATGTCCCAATTTTATAGAGACAGTCCCAATATTTGGGGCTTTGTTTTATATAGGCTCCTATTACCTCCCACCCCCGTCCCGATGTTTCATACTTGCTGTCTGGTCACTCTATTTGGGAAGGTGCTTGCAAGGGGTGGGGATAGCAAAGAGACTTCAAGGGGTTGTCCTGAGAAGAGGTGGAGTGGTGTTGGCATCTAACAGAACCCAGAGTTGCTGACGTCTGGTTAAAACAACTCTTCTTCAGAGGAGTTGTGCAGCTTGGAATGATGCCAGATTAGAATGACTCTGCCTCTTGTTTCCTTGGCTGGTCAGATTTAGTGGAGCAACAGAGTGCTGTCCTCAGCTTCATAACCTTCAAGTGCACCCACACCAGCATTTACAACTCTGAAATCCAGAGGTCCGGGGTGGGGTAAATGGTGGCAGTGTAAATGCAAGTTAGATACCTTTCATTTACTGCTGTAAAGTATTTGTTAATTGATTTATCGAACTGCCCCCTACTGATTTAAATTAGTTGTGACATTTAATCGCAGTCTGTTATAGCATGTTTCCTTAAAATGTTAAGTAAAGCTGTGTTAACTCTAATCTAAGTGCATATTGGGGGTATATTGTTTATAATTGGTATTTCTGAGTTAGACCCAATGCACAGATTAGCTCAGGTTTATTCCTGGAGGCTCCCAAGGCACGTCATTGTGTGTATAGGGCCCAGCCAGGTGGAGGCACAGCCAATTTTAGTCTCCTTTACAAGTAAAAGGACTGCAGCGGAGGGGTAGGTAGAGGATTCCTCCTATCCAACATCACCATTGAGATACTTCTTTACTGTCAACAGCATCAGGTGCCCGGGCATACAGGCAAGTGTTGCCAGCTGCCGACTAACCCAGGGAGGAAAGTGGGGGGAGGGAGGAAGAAGGAGTGAAGGAGGTCTACACAAGGAATGCAGTTTACATCTGCTCTACTTTTGCTTCTACTTCTGCCAATGGGAGTACAGTTGGGGTGGGGTCAGCTGGGCCCGGTGGCCAATGGCAGGACAGGAATTAGATTTGAAGTGCTGCAGGGTTGGGTGGAGGCCCAGGCAGTGTTTGGTGAAGGCAGGGGAGGAATAGAGCCGAGGCAGGATGCTCTCTAAAATTAACTAGAAACTGTTGGTCAGCATGCTGGGTTCTCTAATCTCTAATGTTTCTGTTATCAGGAATAGAAACGAAAGGGAGAAACACACACCAGTAAAACAGGACACAGCCTGGGAGGCTGTAGTGAAAGCCATGGCCACTGGCTGGAACAGAGGTAAAGATGCAGAGAGAGAGAGAGAGAGAGAGAGACTGTGTGTGTGTGTGTGTAAATATATATATCCATACAGTGCAAGTGTGCATTTATATGTGTTAAAATCTATATGACTTTATCGGCATATGTATGTGCATCTGTATGGCTGTTATGAATCTATGTATATAGTAGATACCTCAAGTCTGTTTATCTTTGAGAGTTTATTTATACCCCAACTATATTTTTCGTTACTTTATCTTTATTAAAAGGTTAGTAAGTGACAATAAAATGATTTTCTTGCTTAAATCCCAAAAGAGTGCTTCTTACAAAAACAAAAGGTGAGAGAATACAGCAGAGCTGAGGCAGTCTAGGTTACAAATTACAAGAGATACATGTACAATGTTATAGAAAAGATATATATATTTTTAAATTAGTACATCCCATTGGACCCATCTTCCCTCAAACAGCTCAGATTTTTGTGTGTGTCTATATCTGTGTGTCTGTCTGTCTGGGCTTATCTGTATTAGAAAACTTGTACCAGTCTAATTAACTAGTTACACTGGTGCAAGTTTCTTTATAGGTATGTGCATGTGTTCTTTCTAGGCCTGATCCAAAGTCCATTGAGGTCAAGGGGAGTCTTTTCACTGATTTCAATGGGTTTTGGATCAGGCCGTCGGTGAGTATGTGTCTGTGCATGTCTGGACATGTTTTGACTATGCCTGTGTGTGGGCTCCCAGATTGAGTTGAAAATGGTAGAATCATGAAAATGGCAGACAAGAAAGTACTGATGAAGGAATTTTAAAGATACAGATTCTTTGTTACAACTAACTCCTGATGCTGAGGAGGAAATGAGAAGTTTACAAGTGTTCCGTGCAGTTTGCTCTCAGTGTTCCCATGGCATGTCAATCCTGTTTTGTCTCATTGAGATTCTCAATACAAATAACAAAGGATGGTTATTCTGTTCCAAAACAGAACCAACCTGAGCATGTCACCTGAGAAATCTCCATTTTTAAAACACTATTAATTTTATTTTCAAACTTATTACTGGCAGCATCCACATTTTAAAATAAAAGTTTAAAAAAAGAAGAAAGGAAAAAACAGATATTTGGGCATCGTTGGTATCTTACAGTTATAAATGACATTTTGAGGGCCTGAGTCCCGTTGATTTCAATGAACTTTGGACCATGTCCTAGATATTATTAATGTTATTTTATTATTTATTAATAATGATGATTTTTCACTGTTCCATAGCAAGTAATGGGCAGTCTCCTTCCCTCACTCATGATTAAATTAGTGGCCATATTGAGGGCCAGAATGATCCCTTATCCACCTCCACTATCCTCAGGACACTGCACATGAGCAGGGAGTTGCTTTCCTCAGGAGTACTGATTAGAAATTGTCCATTGAGAACAATTGAGGGCCACATGGTCCCAGGGCCTTTTCCTGTCTTCCCCTGTGTTTCTCTCTGTGCACCAGGTGACTCTATTCTCTTTCCCACAGATCATGTATCCAGAGGCATCACACAGGGGTGAGAATGAAAGCTCCATACCCACATCCTCCACATGATTTACAGAGAAAGTGGGAGCTGGGAAAATTCAGATCTCACTCCCCTCTCATCCGTGTGATACTGGATTTAACTCTCCATCTCTTTCTTTTCTCCCATCACTATCTCTGAATCTCCCTCTATCCTTCTGTGAGTTCCGTTTCCATTTATCTGTGCCTCCTTCCCCTCCCTCATTTTTAACTTTCTGTGACTGGCAAGCTCTTAACAATAAAGCTGCAGTCAGTGACTCTTTGGAATCTCTCTCATGTTTCAGGGGGAAGATACTCCAGGAGACATTTATAGACAGTTATGACCCAAGTGTCCTTCGAAGGGTGCAATACATGCTCTATGAAATCAAGTGGAGCAATAGCAAAAGGCCCTGGCAGAGCTGTTGCCATAGCACTCGGATGGAGCATGCTGAAATCCACTTCATAGAAGATGTCTTTCAGGAGCAAAGATCTGATCCTTCTGTCCACTGCTCCATCACCTGGTACATGTCCTGGAGTCCCTGTGGGTATTGCTGCAAGCAAATCAGGGATTTCCTGAAGGACCAGCCTAATGTGAATCTAGTTATTTATGTAGCACGGATCTACTGGCACAAAAGGGAAATCAATCGTCAGGGTCTACGGAGCCTGATGAACCTTGGAGTGTCCATCCGAGTCATGGACCTCCCAGGTAATGACTCATGAAGTTATGGGGACTACATGGGATAGAGATGGGACATGAGGCATTTTTCTTCTAGGTCTCTGGTTCCAATTCAGCCCTGGTCAGTGGCCATGGATGGCTCCACAGAAGCTGTAGAATGGATTATGGAATCTTATCACTTCTAGGTCAGTGGTTCCAGTCTGGCCCCAAGTCTTGGGGGATAGTGCAGTGGGATTCAGAGCTTTTCCCCTTTAGGTCTCTGGTTTCAAACCTTTCCCTGAGTGCCGGTGACCAAAAGCCAGTAGCTGACAGCCGTTTTTTGACCTATTTGAAATGTGCTGGTGTTTGCAGTCCAGTTCCTAGCAGTACAGATAAAAATCACTAAAATCTCCATCCCTGCTGGCAGTTGCTGATCCCCTTGTCTCAGCAGAGAGGCTGAGGCATGAATGAGCCATGAAGAGCATACTTTTTACTGCTAGAGGCGCAAACTCAGAGCTGAGGCACACTGCTGAGCCATGTGCGTGGGTGAAGCTGGTATGGCACTGCCTCTGTCTCTAGTGGTCTATTCAGGGAATAAACAGAGAACAGCAGCCTCCTTCCCGGCGCAGTCCATCTGCCATCTTTCAATTTCATTTGAGAACATAGTATTGTATTGGGAGGTGTAGCAGGGTGACGACTCACTGGCACGGTGCCTCCTGCTGGTCGTCCTGGAAATTAGCTCTCCAGCTCCGGAGCACCCTCTACTGGCCAATGTCCCGCTTGCCTCAGGCCCCTACCCCGTGTCCCTCCTGGACCCCAGTGCCCCTTACCTCAGGTTTCTGCCCTCTGCAGTACCCCCACGTTTGGGTCTCCCCTCCAACCCTCTATCCCCACCTTGCCTCAGTGGCTACTGCCAGTCATCATCTAGCCCCCGCACACTAGGGCAGACTGCAGTCTGTGAACCATTCATCATGGGCAAGGGGGGGTTGGACCTGCTGCCTTTGCCTACCCCTGGGCTGCCCCTCTGCAACCCCAGTACCTGCTTTAGGCCTTCAACAAGGCCTGCAGCCTGGGGAATTGCTAGGCTAGAGCTAAGAGCTCCCCAGCTCCTCTGGCATTCCCCCAGCCCTGCTCTACCTCAGGTACCTTGCTCAACTCCCAGGCAGCCAAATCCTTCTCTTTCCACTGTCAGAAAGAGACTCTTTCTCAGCCTTTGGCTCACAGCCCTTTATAGGGCCAGCTGTGGCCTGATTGGGGCATAGCCCCAGCTGAGGCTGCTTCCCCAATCAGCCTCCCTTCTTGGCTTCCCGGAGCAGCCCTTTCCCAGGGCTGTTTTAACCCCTTTGGGGCCGGAGCGGGGTAACCACCCCGCTACAGGATGTCTTTGCAGCTTTTTTCTAATCTACCCCCAGAGTAAAATCAGCTCACCCACTGATAGTGTGCTGCTGCTGCTAATCATGAACCAATAGATGATATTTTACTCTCCCCTCAATACATAAATGACTTGTCCCAGGTGAATAAGTGAGTGAAATTTTGCAAGGCTGGTTTAATTAGACCTTCCCTGGATGGAAACATGGAAAAGGCCAGGATAACATGAGGCCCAAGTGCTGTAGTGTCCTCAGCTAGTCCTGCCTAAGGGTGACCTAGCAGAAGCATTCTGCATGGCTCAAATTAGTCTCGCTCCCCTGAGATTGACTGACCTTTGTCTATACTGAGTCCACTGATACCTCCTTCAGCACATGATTGATTTGCTCCATTTTCCCAGATTATAGCTACTGTTGGAGAACATTTGTCTATGATGAGGACAAGGATGAAGATGATTATTGGCCCAGGCACTTTGCTCCATGGATAATGCTATATTCTCTTGAACTCCAGTCCATCCTTCAGGTCAGTAGAACTTTAGGGAGGGGGAAAGTGCATCCAGAAATGATCCACAGTCACATGCAGAACCCATTTTCTGAACTGGACATTTCCTTGGCCTCCTTTGAAATCTCCCTGGTTCTGTGAGAGTTTTTCCTGCAGCTGAGTTATAACACATGGTGATTCCCAGATGAGCTCATGGGGATGCTAAAAGGACAGGAAAAGGTTCTTCACATCTTTTGTGGCATTTAAACACCTCTGTGGTTTGCTTTATTGCAAAGCAGTATAAATGTAAAAAGGGCCCTGTCCTTTTAAGAGACAAACACAACAGGGTTTTCCTCAGCCAACGTATAAAGAAAAGGTCTAGAACACGGGTGGCCAACTTGAGCCTGAGAAGGAGGCAGAATTCACGAATGTACATTGCCAAAGAGCCACAGTAATGTCAGCAGCCACCCATCAGCTGCCCAGTTCCTCCCGCCTACCCCCACCAATCAGTGTCTACTCCCCCCTCCCACTGCAACCAGCTGTTTCATGTGTGCAGGATGCTATGAGGGGGAAGGGAGAGGAGCGAGGGCCTGGCAGGCTCAGGGAAAGGGGCCTTGGGGGAAGAGGTGGAGTTGGGGCAGAGCAGGGGGTTGAGCAGTGAGCACCCCCCCCGCACATTGGAAAGTTAGCATCTATAGCTCCAGCCCTGGAATCAGTGCCTAGGTAAGGAGCTGCATATTAACCTCTGAAGAGCCGCATGCAGCTCCGGAGCCACAGGTTGGCCACCCCTGGTCTAGAGCATGGCTAGGCAAGTTCCAGAGAGGGAAATCTCCCAGTTCTTCTCTCAGATCCCATCCTCGACCTAGAGACCTTTCTTCCTGACCCTCCCTTGCAGACTCGAATTCCAACTCTACACAGCACATCCTTCTCTCAGGGCCCGTCTACAATAGCAAAACTGTTGTCAGGCCTCCCATCCCCCAATCAGAGCAGGTTAACCCCTTTCCCTGCCAACCTCTGGATGGGGTTTATATTCCCTCCCAGTAATGGGGCCATAGAATGTTTCATTGAACTCCCCTAAAATCTTCTCCATTTCCAAATCACCAGTGTCACTGGTTGATCTGTAATCCACAATCAGAGCATGATGAGTAGAGCTGGTCAAAGAATGGAATTTCTGTTCTGTGGGAAATTCCAAGATTTTCTTTCATTATACATTGGAACAAGCCCGAAACTTTTTGAATTTTTTTATAACCACTCCTAGGAAGTGAAAGCAAGCAAACACACTCACTGCAAAAAGACAACAGCCTGGTGACTAGAGCATACATGTGGAAGACCTAGGTTCAAGTCCCCACTCTGAATTAGACAGAGTAGGGACTTGGACCTCAGTCTGCTATATCCCAGGTGAATGCCGAAACCACCAGGCTACTGGTTATTCTGGGAAGGGTATCCTCCCTCTGTCTTTCTCTCTTTAAATGCCATTCTGGCCTTGAGAAATCTTCCTGGCCAAAGCTCCATCATAATAGATATATTTCTGAAAGACATTTTGGTTTTGATGAATCTGCTTGTTCTGATGAAAAACTGTTTAGTTGGAAAACTCTCCACCAGTTCTAATGATGAGTCCCTGTGACCATTAAGCATGCCATGGCACTCCTTTGAATTCACCCTGGTTCTGAATGAGATTTGAAGCATGGTGATTGCATTTACTGAGAGTTCCTGCCATGCCCATTAAATCCCAAAGTGAGTCTAAAGTGCAAATGTTAAACTGCCAACCTCCCAAAAAGAAATTAACTTCAGCTCCCATTTTTCTCACCAGAACATTCCGTCTTGCTTAAAGATTTCATCAGTTAAGAACCAGACTCCAGTTTTCAGCCTATGTGTAGATGAGAAACAGAAAAGAGCACTCACATCAGCCAATCCCTATTAGGCGCCAGTATCCTGGCCTGGGCAGCCAACTAGTCTCTGGAAGCCATGAGTGTCTTGAACCAGTCCATCAGCTGCTAAGCAACAGAAACCAGTTGACAGGAAACATCAACCACATTAAAACTCCAAAACTGTGGGAGGGGAAGAGGATGCAGTCAGAATGGGTGCAACAGAATGACTGCTTTGCTATCACAGCATGTTTTCTCAGTTGGTGGGTTACTCTTGCATGAGCTGAAAGAACACTAGAATGTTTAATCATTCCAATTTGATTTAGTTACTCTTAGCCATTTCCTTGCCATTGCTTCAGCTTGTAGCCTTTTGAAAAGTGAATCATGTTTAAATGTTTAATGTCGTACAGTGACTGGGTCATGTTAGCATGTAAGGGTTTATTCCATCACAGTTAACACAAGAGTATCTTTTTTATTCTGCAGCCAATGCTCTTTCACCAAATGAACATAAAAGTATATGATTTGCTTTGTGCAAGCAGTTTATAAGGAACTAACTCATTATGTATTTACATATCTAGAGACCTTAGAGAGGATTTATTTTCTGAGGTTATTTCTTTGAATTATGTTTCTCTTGTAGATTTCTAGATTTTACTTTGTATCATTTGTCAACATAAAATTTGAATAAAATATGTATAAGGAAGCACTGCCTTTGTTCATTTTTACATGTTCAAAATGTAAATCATATGGTACTCCTTAATAATCTCTGGTCAGTGCTAACATAAGAATGGTCCAATGTATGACATCACAGATTGTTCTAAGAGTTGATTAAGTGGTGGGGGCAGTTCTTAAAATGAATTGACATTCCAGAAATTGGCTTTACCAGTGTTTAATTTTCCTCTAGGCTTTCCCATGGTCCTCAAACTCCATATATTGTGTTCCTTTGTGAGATCATGGAAGGCTGATCGCATCCTACGAATAAGAACTTCATATATATTCAGACATTAGCATGTATTTTCATAAAGAACGTATGGCAGTGTACAAGGACAGCAAATTGTTGCAGAGAATCTGCCCAGCTATTGTGACCCTAGCATCTCCCAGCAGACTGATGCTGGGGTTAGGGAGTTCCCAGTTATTCCATTCCTGGCCTCTCCCAGCAGAAGGTCATGTGGAGAAAAGAGCAGGAGACTCAGAGCAACTCTATTTCCAGCTCTTGCAGCTACAGGTGCTGTAGGGCCCAGTGTTTTGAAGTGGATTTGCCATGGAAGCTATGGCTGAAAAAACATACTACAAGTTTCAAGTGAAATTTCCCCCGTCTATATGTCTGTGTCTCTCTCCCCTCTCTGTCTCCTTTATCTCCCCACCCTCTCTTTTCAATCCCTACAATATCTTTGTCTCTCACTCAGTTACACACACCCATGAGAATTTTGGGAGATTCTCCCATCCCTAACTAGAGATCATCAAGGCTCCACAGTTTTTTTAGCTCATAACCAGTGTCCTCTGTGTGTCTAAGTTACCTCCTCAGGAGTCCCTATATAGAACTCTGTAAAAAGCAACAGAGGGTCCTGTGGCACCTTTGAGACTAACAGAATTAGTTAGGTGCCACAGGACCCTCTGTTGCTTTTTACAGATTCAGACTAACACGGCTACCCCTCTGATATAGAACTCTGATATATTTCTCCTTTCACCTCCCTTACATTCCAGATGGCACACTGGGCAGAAATTAGGCAGTTCCCTTTGATCCCTGAAGTTTTAGTGACCAGGAATAGAAACAGAAAGAATAACATTTAATAAAATCATCCCACAGTCCCAAAGTCTGGTGAGATAGTGAGAGGAATTCATGACTTCTAGGGCAAAGACAGACAATAATGATGTTTTTGTGTGTGTGAGAGAGAGACAGAGAATCACTCCCTTGGGAGTCAACTAAATTGAAAAGCATTTTCAGTGGCTTTTACTGACCAAGTGATGTTTAATTTTTAAGAGTTAATTTTCCAGTGCTAAATTTATCAGTGAACATGAATTAATATTCATTGTGCCCATAACTGAGAATTTCCATACTGTTTCACATTTAATTATAATGCTATTTTATAGCTGTTTCTGTAAGCGGGGAATAACATGTATTAAATAGTAATGATATCTGAATTTCTTTCTGGTCATAACTAGGGCTGTCGATTAATCGCAGTTAACTCACACAATTAACTCAAAAAATTAATTGCGATTAAAAAAATTAATCGCGATTAATCGCTGTTTTAATTGCACTTTTAAACAATTGAATACCTATTGAAATTTATTAAATATTTTGGATGTTTTTCTACATTTTCATATCCATTGTATTCTGTTTTGTAATTGAAATCAAAGTGTATATTATTCTTTATTACAAATATTTGCACTGTAAAAATGATAAACAAAAGAAATAGTATTTTTCAATTCACCTCATACAAGTACTGTAGTGCAATTTCTTTGTCATGAAAGTGCAACTTACAAATGTAGATTTTTTTTTTGTTATATAACTGCACTCAAAAACAAAACAATGTAAAACTTCAGAGCCTACAAGTCCACTCAGTCCTACTTCTTGTTCAGCCAATCGCTAAGACAAACAAGTTTGTTTACATTTACAGGACATAATGCTGCCCTCTTCTTATTTACAATGTCACCAGAAAGAGAGAACAGGCATTTACGTGCCAGATATGCTAAACAATTGTATGGCCCTTCATGCTTCGGCCACCATTCCAGAGGACATGCTTCCTCATGAAGCATGTCCTGATGTCGCTCATTAAAAAAATAGTGCATTAATTAAATTTGGGACTGAACTCTTTGGGGGAGAATTGTATGTCCCTGTAGCGGGGTGGTCACCCGCTCCTGCCCTGAAGGGCTTGAAATCAACCCTTAAAGAGGGCTGCAGGGGTAAAAGCAGCCCTGGAGAGGGCTGCAGCTCTGAATACTGGGCTGATTGGGGAAGCAGCCGCAGCTGGGCAATGCCCCAATCAGGGCCCAGCTGGCCCTATAAAGGCTGGGAGCCAGGAGCAAGGACTCAGTCTCTCTCTGCATTCAGAGAGAGAAGGGCCTGGCTGCAGGGAGCTAGAGACACAGTACCTGAGTGGAGCAGGGCTGGGGAGCTCCAGCCTGGAAAGCCCCAGGCTGCAGCCTAGCAGAAGGCCAAGGGGTACTGGGGGTTGCAGAGGGCAGCCCAGGGGTAGGCCAAGGCAGCAGGTCCAAACCCAACCTTGCCAGTGATGAGTAGGCTGATACTGCAGTCCGCCCCAGGGTGTGAGGCTAGACGATGACTGGCAATAGCCTTATACTGAGGCGAGGTGGGAATAGTGGGTGGAGGTTCCCTGGGGAGGGGAGACCCTAAGACTGTGGGGTTACTGCCAGGGGGCAGCACCCCAGGTAAAAGGGCACCGGGGTCAAGGGAAGGTACACGGGGGCCAAGTGGCAGTGGGACACCGGCCGGCAGAAGGTGCTCTGGGCTGGAAATCGAGATAATTCCCAGAAGTAACCAGCAGGAGGCACCGCAGGGGTGAGTCCAGTCCCTTACAGTCCCCTACTCTCTTTTACCTGCATTTTGCCATATATTTCAGATTATCACAGTCTCAGATGACTAACAGATTTATTTGGGCATAAGCTTTCGTGGGTAAAAAAACCACTTTTTATGCATCTGAAGAAGTGGGTTTTTTACCCACAAAAGTTTATGAACAAATAAATCTGTTAGTCTTTAAGGTGCCACTGGAGTCCTTGTTGTTTTTGTGGATACAGACTAACACGGTTACCCCAGGATACTTGAGTCTCAGATGATGACTCAGCACATGTTCATTTTAAGAACACTTTCACTGTAGATTTCAGAAAACGCAAAGAAGGTACCAGTGTGAGATTTTTAACTGACCCCAGGTTTAAGAATCTGAAGTACCTTCCAAAATCTGAGAACTCATAAAAGACCAACAACTCCGATGCAGAAATTACAGAACCCGAACCACCAAAAAAGAAAATCAACCTTCTGCTGGTAGGATCTGACTCAGATGATGAAAGTGAACATGCGTTGGTCTGCACTGCTTTGGATTGTTATTGAGCAGAACCCATCATCAGCATGGACGCATGTCCCATGGAATGGTGGTTGAAGCATGAAGGGACATATGAATCTTTAGTGCATCTAGCACATAAATATCTTGTAATGTCAGCTACAACAGGGACACACAAACACCTGTTCTCACTTTCAGGTGACCCTATAAACAAAAAACGGGCAGCATTATCTCCTGCAAATGTAAAGAAACTTGTTTGTCTTAGCGACTGGCTGAATAAGAAGTAGGACTGAGTAGACTAGCAGGCTCTAAAATTTTACATTGTTTTATTTTTGAATGCAGGGTTTTTTCCACATACTTCTACATTTAAGTTCAACTTTCATGATAAAGAGATTGCACTACAGTACTTGTATTAGGTGAATTGAAAAATACTATTTATTTTGTTTTTTTACAGTGAAAATACTTGTAATAAAAAATAAATATCAAATGAGAACAGTACACTTTGTATTCTGTGTTGTAATTGAAATCAATATATTTGAAAATGTAGAAAACATCCAAAATATTTAAATAAATGGTATTCTGTTGTTTAACTGTGCGATTAATCGCAACTAATTTTTTTAATCGCTTGACAGCCCTAATATGGGACTTGGATGTGCTGGTGTAAACAGGGCCAGCTCCAGGGGTTTTGCTGCCCCAAGCAGCCCTAAAAAAAAAAAAAAGCCGCCATCGCGATCTGCGGTACTTCAGCGGCAATTCGGCGGGAGGTCCTTCACTCCGAGCAGGAGTGAGGGACCTTCTGCCGAATTGCCGCCGAATAGCTGGATGTGCCGCCCCCCTCCGGAGTGGCCGCCCCAAGCACCTGCTTGCTAAGCTGGTGCCTGGAGCCGGCCCTGGGCGTGAACATTCTGGCTCTGGCAGAATTTTAGCAAGTGGGAATGTATGGGGACTGTTGGCCCCTTACTGAAACTCAGTGGGGTTTTTTGATTGGCCTTCTCCCAGTACCAAAACAAAGGGAAAGGGCCAATGCGAAATCAAGTTCCTGAGACTGACAGTCCCCAGGGCCAATGGAGAGAGGCCAGTGCTCCAGAGCAGCCTGATTCACAGGGCAGGTAGGCCAATGAGGGGATCAGGAGCCCAGGGCCCTATTGTCAGTGTGAGCTGGGAGCAGCAGCCAGAACCGGGGGGGCGGGAGAAACAGGAGCCCGAAGGCAGAGCTGGGCTGGAACCGGGCAGCAGCAGCCAGAACCAGCTGGGGAGCAGGCACTGGAGCAGCCCAGCCCTGCTCAGCCAGGCCGACCTGAGCCCGAGCTGAGTGGTTACAGCGGGGGGAGCTGCAGGCCCAGAGCTGGGGAGCGGACGCCTGCTGTGCCCCAAGTGACACCGGAGCCGGGTGCGGTGAGCGGCTGGGGGGAGCGAGGGGGACCCTGGGCAGAGAGCCCAGCGCAGGGAGCCATCGCCAGACAGGAGGTCTTGCAGGCCAGACTTGGAGGGAGATCGTAACCCCGACCGGGGGGGGGGGGGGCTGACGCCTGTTCCCTATAGCTTGAGGGCCTGTGGCCACCGCCAGAGCAGGTGTCTGACCCGCGGTATCACCGCAGGGCAGCCAGGGCCAGGGAAGGAAGTCTGGGAGGCGTGAGGAACAGACTGTGAACTTTTCAGAGACGCTGGTTGTGGTGTCCCCGTGCCACAGAGCGGGGTGATATGCTTTCCTTTAACCCTTCCCATTTTTTTTCCTTATTATTTGACAATTGCTGTTTTATAAATTGTATTTGCTTTGAGCCGTGGGCGGCGCCTTCCCTGGAGCTGCCGTTGACCCGCCGCTGGACACCTTCCCCGAGATCCCCACCACCTCCTCCACTCCACCCCCACCCCCGAGGTCCCCGCTGCTAGCCATGGCCCTCCTCCTTGGGATGGGGGAGTGAGGAGGGACGTGGAGAGCCAGCAGCCGGTGGACTGAGGAGGCTTGGCCGGGCACTGGGACTGGCGGTTTGGCGGCAGGGGGCGGGGTCTTCAGGTGTGGGAGGAGCTGGTGCTCAGGGGGCCAGCGGCTTGGCCCGGCCCAACTCTGGTGGGGGAAAGGAGAGGGGGTTGGCAGCTCGGCCTGGTGCTGGGGCTGGCCTGGCACTTGGGGAGGCTGGTGGCTTGGCCTGGTGCTCAGGGGAGTGGGGGGAGCGGTGGGTTGGGGGGATCTGGTGGTGGTGACTCGGCCCAATGTGGCTTGGGCGGGCGGGCTGGGGCTCCTCCGGTCATGGGGGCCCCTCAGGGCTTCTCCTTTTATGGGTGTGTGTGTTTTTTCCGGGTTCCGGTGTGTGGGAGAGGGGGACCTTGGGCAGAAGGGGTGGGGCCAGTGGGCTAGCCTCCCCAAAGCGGGGGTTCACTCGCTGCCCATGCTTTGAACTATATGTAATGATCAGTGGGTCAGGGAAGTGTCTAGTGTGAAGAGATTAACCTGGAGTGAGGACACCCTCGACCCTGTCCTAAGTGACCATGACAAGACCTGGGGTCAAGCCTCCCAGGAATACCGGACACAGCTTCATTGGGGTTACGAGGACTCTGCCACACAGGAGAGTGGAAGGGGAGTCCTTGAAGTCAGGCAGGCCTCTGGGTAAGGGGAGGTGGAGTAAGGACTCAGATCCTTTCGCTAGTCCATTTCAGCGGGATAGTGTATAAGCCAGGAAAGTTTCTCACTGTGGGAGCACTCCCCCGCTTACACATGTACATCAGTCTCTCTCTCTGAGGCTTCTGAACTTAATTGGAAGTTTTCCATTTGGGAAGATCTTGAGCGCTGCAATGCAGCCTAGGAGACGACACCTCTCATGATGCCTTGGGGAAGGGGGGAGAGAGAAAGCAAGCGAGCCAGAGCCTTCCACTTTCAGGGAATGCAAAGAGAGCGTGCGATGGGCTCCATTTTGGAGAGGAGCTGAGATTGCTTAATGGCGCTCTGTCCAAACCACAAGCTGCCATTAGAAAGCCAGAAGCTGCTGCTGAGAGCCTGCTGGGGCTTTGATGAAGCAAGGAGCCTCAGAGGCTGTTGTGGGCTTCCTTGGAGCCCAGGCAGAGACTCACTGTTGTTGTGCCCAGAGCTGGCTTACGTGGGGCCTGTAGTGAAGGTGTACCGATGCTGGTTCTGGCGGGTCCCAACTGAGAGAGTCAATTCAGGACAAATTGCTTAAAGCAGGGCAGTTACAGCCCAAGGCTGGAGTTTCTATGCACACCAAGGCAAACCAAACCAGCCAAACAGAGAAGACTTTGGTTTTACCCCACTCGCTAACCATAAGTCACACAAGCAATTCCCTTAGACACTCCAGTTTCCCAGTATCACCACCAGTGCCATTCGTTATGGGGACAAATAGTTATGAAAACCAATACCCCAGTAAAAGAAAAGAGGTTCCCTTGATCCCAAAGGACCAAGCCCCAGACCCAGGTCAATATACAAATCCGATCTCACCCACAAATCACACTGTTGCCAACCCTTTAGAATCTAAAGTCTAAAGGTTTATTCATAAAAGGAAAAAGATATAGATGAGAGCTAGAATTGGTTAAATGGAATCAATTACATACAGTAATGGCAAAGTTCTTGGTTCAGGCTTGTAGCAATGATGGAATAAGCTGCAGGTTCAAATCAAGTCTCTGGAATACATCCCCCGCTGGGATGGGTCATCAGTCCTTTGTGTAGAGCAGGGGTCTCGAACATGCAGCCCGCAGGGCTATTTCCTGCGGCCCGCCAAGCGGCCCGTGCCTGCCCCCCCCGGCCTACCTCCAGGCCAGGGGTGGGCAAACTACAGCCACAGGATTGCCCCCTTCGAGTCCTGCACCGCTCCATGAAGTGTCTGGCATCACGTCCCTGCGGCTGGGGAGGGGTGGGGGTGTGTGTTGCTCTGGCTTCCAGGCAGGCACCGCCCCCCCCCCCCGCATCTCCCATTGGCCAGGTTCCCTGTTCCCTGTTCCCTGTTGCGGCCAATGGGAGCTTCAGGGGAGGTACCTGGAGGAGCGGCAAGCAGCGTGTGGAGCCCTGTGTCCCCCTCCCCCAGGGGCTGCAAGGACATGGTTCCAGCTACTTCCCGGAGCGGGGTGGAGCCGGCAGCTTGCCCTGGCCCCGGTGTGCGCCACTGCCACCCTGGAGCCCGAAGCCCTCCTGCACCCCTCTCCCCAACTCCCTGCCCTGAGCCCCCTGCCTGCACCCCAACTCCCTGCCCTGAGCCCCCTGCCTGCACCTCAACCCCCTGCCCTGAGCCCCCTGCTGCATCCCACACCCCTTCTGCACCCCAACCCCCTGCCCTGAGCCCCCTGCCTGCACCCCAACTCCCTGCCCTGAGCCCCCTGCCTGCACCCCACACCCCTCCTGCACCCCAACTCCCTGCCCTGAGCCCCCTGCCTGCACCTCAACCCCCTGCCCTGAGCTCCCTGCTGCATCCACACCCCTCCTGCACCCCAACCCCCTGCTGCATCCCACACCCCTTCTGCACCCCAACTCCCTGCCCTGAGCCCCCTGCCTGAACCTCAACCCCCTGCTGCACCCCAACCCTGTGCCCTGAG
Organism: Malaclemys terrapin pileata; assembly: GCF_027887155.1. NCBI lineage: Eukaryota > Metazoa > Chordata > Testudines > Emydidae > Malaclemys > Malaclemys terrapin. The sequence continues at coordinate 135,253,846 of NC_071505.1, forward strand.
CCCCCTGCCACATCCCACACCCCTCCTGCACCCCAACCCCCTGCCCTGAGCCCACTGCATGCACCCAATCCCCTGCTGCACCCCAACTCCCTGCCCTGAGCCCACTGCCTGCACCCAACCCCCTGCTGCACCCCAACTCCCTGCCCTGAGTCCCCTGCTTGCACCCCAACCCCCTGACCTGAGCCCCCTGCTGCATCCCACACCCCTTCTGTACCCCAATCCCCTGCCCTGAGCCCCCTGCCTGCACCCAACCCCCTGCCTGAACTTCAACCCCCTGCCCTGAGCCCCCTACTGCACCCCACACCCCAACCCCCTGCCTTGAACCCCCTGCTGCATCCCACACCCCTTCTGTACCCTGAGCCCCCGCCTGCACCGCAACTCCCTGCCCTGAGCCCCTGCCACACCCCTCATGCACCCTCTGGGGGGAGAGAAGGGGAGGAGTTGGGGTGGGGACTTCAGGGAAGGGGTTGGAATGGGGGCAGGAAAGGGGTGGGAAGAGGCGGGGCCTCATGGAAGGGCTGGAGTGGGGGCAGGGCCAGGGGTAGTGAGGGGTGTGTGTGTCGGTGATGTGGCCCTCGGGCCAATGAACTAGCCCTCATGTGGCCCTCGTGGTCATTTGAGTTTGAGACCCCTGTGTAGAGTTTCTGTTTGTAGCAAAGTCCCTCCAGAGGTAAGAAGCAGGATTGAAGACAAGATGGAGGAGCTGCAGCAGCTTTTTATAGTCTCTTGCCATGTGGTCTCAGCTTTCTTTGTCCCAAAGACAAGCTATCCAGCACATGGCATGGAAAAACCTCAGAGTACTGTCCATAGGCATCTCCCTGCATACCTTGTTGAGTCAAAAGGTGTATTTGCCTTCTCTCAATGGGTCAATTGTATAGCTGATGGTCCTTAATGGGCCATCAAGCAGGCTAGGCACAGCTGACAACAACTTGTCTGGGGTGTCACCCAGAAGCATAGCAAAAGTTTGAAATACAGACAGTATAGAGCCAATATTCATAACTTCAGCTACAAAATTGATACACACATATAGATAGCATAATCATAACCGGCAAACCATAACCTCTCCATAGACCCCTTACACGACAATCTTTATACAATATTTGCTGTAAATATATAACAGTGGTCACAACAGTGATCTAAATTACAGATTATGTCAATAACGTCACAGAAGGCAGTGTGAGTAACCACCACCCTCATTTGGGAAGGTGCAAGGGGCAGGGGGTAGCAAAGAGACTTCAAGGGGTTGTCCTGAGAAGAGGTGGAGTGGTGTTGTCATCTAACAGAACCCAGAGTTGCTGACGTCTGGTTAAAACAACTCGTCTTCAGAGGAGTTGTGCAGCTTGGAATGATGCCACATTAGAATGACTCTGCCTCTTGTTGCCTTGGCTGGTCAGATTTAGTGGAGCAACAGAGTGCTGTCCTCAGCTTCATGACCTTCAAGTGCATTTACAACTCTGAAATCCAGAGGTCCGGGGTGGGGTAAATTGTGGCAGTGTAAATGCAAGTTAGATACCTTTCATTTACTGCTGTAAAGTATTTGTTAATTGATTTATCGAACTGCCCGCTGCTGATTTAAATTAGTTGTGACATTTAATCGCAGTCTGTTATAGCATGTTTCCTTAAAACGTTAAGTAAAGCTGTGTTAACTCTAATCTAAGTGCATATTGGGGGTATATTGTTTATAATTGGTATTTCTGAGTTAGACCCAATGCACAGATTAGCTCAGGTTTATTCCTGGAGGCTCCCAAGGCACGTCATTGTGTGTACAGGGCCCAGCCAGGTGGAGGCACAGCCAATTTTAGTCTCCTTTACAAGTAAAAGGACTGCAGCGGAGAGGTAGGTAGAGGATTCCCTCCTATCCAATATCACCATTGAGATACTTCTTTACTGTCAACAGCATCAGGTGCCCGGGCATACAGGCAAGTGTTGCCAGCTGCCGACTAACCCAGGGAGGAAAGCGGGGGGGGGGGGGGGGGGGGGGGGGCAAGAAAGAGGGAAGGAGGTTTACACAAGTAATGCAGTTTACATCTGCTCTACTTTTGTTTCTGCTTCTGCCAATGGGAGTGCAGGTGGGGTGGGGTCAGCTGGGTCCGGTGGCCAATGGCAGGACAGAGAGTAGATTTGAAGTGCTGCAGGGTTGGGTGGAGGTACAGGCATAGGCACAGAGCCCAGGCAGTGTTTGGTGAAGGCAGGTATAAGGCAGGGGAGGAATAGAGCCGAGGCAGGATGCTCTCTAAAATTAACTAGAAACTGTTGGTCAGCATGCTGGGTTCTCTAATCTCTAGTGTTTCTGTTATCAGGAATAGAAAGTGAAAGGGAGAAACACACACCAGTAAAACAGGACACAGCCTGGGAGGCTGTAGTGAAAGCCATGGCCACTGGCTGGAACAGAGGTAAAGATGCAGAGAGAGAGAGAGAGAGTGTGTGTGTAAATATATACATATATGCTTGTGTGTCTATATCCATACAGTATAAGTGTGCATTTATCTGTGTTAAAGCCTATTTGAATATATGGGCATATATATGTATGTGCATCTGTATGGCTGTTGTGAATCTATGTATATAATATATAGTAGATGCCTCCAGTCTGTTTATCTCTGTGAGTTTATTTATACCCAAACTGTATTTTAGTTACTAACTTTTTAATAAAGATAAAGTAAGTGACAATAAAATGATTTTCTTGCTTAAATCCCAAAAGAGTGCTTCTTACAAAAACAAAAGGTGAGAGAATACAGCAGAGCTGAGGCAGTCTAGGTTACAAATTACAAGAGGTACATGTACAAAGTTATAGAAAATATATATATTTTTAAATTAGTTCATCCCATTGGACCCATCTTCCCTCAAACAGCTCAGATTTGTGTGTGTGTCTATATCTGTGTGTCTGTCTGTAGGGGCTTATCTACAATAGAAAACTTGCACCCATATTCTTTCTAGGTATGTGCATGTGTTCTTTCTGGGCCTGATCCAAAGTGCATTGAAGTCAAGGGGAGTCTTTTCAATGATTTCTATGGGCTTTGGATCAGGCCAGAGCTGAGTATGTGTCTGTGCATGTCTGGACATGTTTTGACTATCCCTGCATGCTTGTGTGTGGGCTCCCAGATTGAGTTGAAAATGGTAGAATCATGGAAATGGCAGACAAAGTACTGATGAAGGAGTTTTAAAGATACAGACTCTTTGTTACGACTAACTCCTGGTGCTGAGGAGAAAATGAGAAGTTTACAAGTGTTCCGTGCAGTTTGCTCTCAGTGTTCCCATGGCATGTCAATCCTTTTTTGTCTCATTGAGACTCTCAATACAAATAACAAAGGATGGTTATTCTGTTCCAAAACAGAACCAACCTGAGCATGTCACCTGAGAAATCTCTATTTAAAAAACACTATTAATTTTATTTTCAAACTTATTATTGGCAGCATCCACATTTTAAAATAAAATAAAGGTTTAAAAAAGAAGAAAGGAAAGAACAGATATTTGGGCATTGGTGGGATCATACAGTTATAAATGACATTTTGAGGGCCTGAGTCCCGTTGATTTCAATGTCCTAGATATTATTATTAATGTTATTTTATTATTTATTAATAATTATGATTTTTCACTGTTCCATAGCAAGTAATGGGCAGTCTCCCTTCCCTACTCATGATTAAATTAATGGCCATATTGGGGGCCAGAATGATCCCTTATCCACCTCCACTATCCTCAGGATACTGCACATTAGCAGGGAGTTGCTTTCCTCAGGAGTACTGATTAGAAATTGTCCATTGAGAACGAACAATTGTAGGCCACATGGGCCCAGTGAGGATGCATTGGGAGGCCTCCCTTTTTGTCTTCCCCCATGTTTCTCTCTGTACAGCAGGTGACTCTTTTGTCTTCCCCCCAGGTCATGTATCCAGAGACATCACGCAAGGGTGAGAATGAAAGCACCATACCCACGTCCTTCACAAGGTTTACAGAGAAAGTGGGAGCTGGGAAGATTCAGATCTCACTCCCCTCTCATCAGTGTGACACTAGATTTAACTCTCCTTCTTCCCTGCCTCTCTCTCTTTTCTTCCATCACTATCTCTGAGTCTCCTATCCTTCTGTGAGTTCCCTTTTCATTTATCTGTGCCTCCTTCCCATCCCTCTCATTTTTAACTTGCTGTGACTGGCAAGGTCTTAGCGATAAAGCTGCAATCAGTGACTCCTTGGGATCTCTCTCATGTTTCAGGTGGAAGATATGCCAGGAGGATTTTGTGGAGAATTATGACCCAAGTGTCCTTCCAAGTGTGACTTACCTTCTCTATGAAATCACGTGGAACTCTCGCAGAAGGCCCTGGCAAAGATGGATCTGTAGTGCTGGCGGTGAGCATGCTGAAACGTACTTCCTGGAAGATGTCTATAGAAAGCTAAGATCTAATCCTTTTGTCCACTGCTCCATCACCTGTTACATATCCTGGAGTCCCTGTGGGTACTGCTGCCAGGAGATCATAGATTTTCTGGAGAAAATGCCTAATTTGAGTCTAGTCATTTATGTATCACGGCTCTACTGGCACCAAGTCGAAAACAATCGTAACGGACTGTGGAACCTGGAGAATATCGGAGTGTCCATCCAAGTCATGGATCTCCCAGGTAATGACTAAACCTCCCAGGTAATGACTCATAAGGTTACAGGGTCTGGATGGTTCAGAGGGGATTAGTAATGGGACTGGGGGCATTTTGCCTTTAGGTCACTGGTTCCAATTCATCGCTGGTCAATGACCAGCTGAAGTTGTATATTAATTATGGAACCTCTCACTGCTGAGTCAGCAATTCCAATCTGTCTCAAGTCTTGGGAGGATTGTGCAATGGGATGCAGAGCTTTGCCTCTTTAGGTCTGTGACTGAAAGACACTATCCGACAGCCATTTTGTGGCTTATGTGAAATGAGCTGGTGGTTGCAGGCAAATTCCTAACAGGGCAGGTGACGATCACTAAAACCTCCATCCCTGCTGGCACTTACTGATCCCCTTGTCTCAGCACAGAGGCTGAGGCATGAATGAGCTGTAAAAAGTGAAAGCCCCTTTTACTGCTAGAGGTGGGAACTCAGAACTGAGGCAGTGCACGTTGGTGAGCCCATGTGCATGGGTGAAGCTGGTTTGGTTGCCACTGTCTCTAATGTTCCATTCAGAGAATAAACAAAGAACACCAGCCTCCTTCATGGTGCAGTCAGTCTGGCACATTTCCACATTGTCAATTTCACCTGAGAACATATCATTATATTTAAATGTAGGGGCATGTGTTTGAAGCTGTTTTTAATCCAGCCCCAGTGTAAAATCGACTCACGCACTGATGCTGTGCTGTTGCTGCTAATTATGAAGAAATAGATGATATTTTACTTTCCTGTCAATACATAAATGACCTGTCCCAGGTGAATAAGTGAGGGAAATATTGGAAGGTCGGTTTAATGAGGCCTCCCCTGGACAGAAAGATGGAAAAGGCTAGGAGAACATGAGTTCCAAATGCTAGTGTATCCTTGGCTTCCGTCAGCTGGTTCTTCCTAAGGGTGATGTGTCTCCATGTGAGAAGCCCATTGCATGACCTTGCTCCCTTGAGCCTGGCTGATCTCTGAGTGGGCTGAGTCCACTGATGTCTCCTTCAGCTCATAAGTGAATACTTCCATTTCCCCAGATTATAGCTACTGTTGGAGAACATTTGTCTATGATGAGGACAAGGATGAAGATGATTATTGGCCCAGGCACTTTGCTCCATGGATAATGCTATATTCTCTTGAACTCCAGTCCATCCTTCAGGTCAGTGGAACTTTAGGGAGGGGGAATGTGCATCCAGAAATGATCCACAGTCACATGCAGAACCCATTTTCTGAACTGGACATTTCCTTGGCCTCCTTTGAAATCTCCCTGGTTCTGTGAGAGTTTTTCCTGCAGCTGAGTTATAACACATGGTGATTCCCAGATGAGCTCATGGGGATGCTAAAAGGACAGGAAAAGGTTCTTCACATCTTTTGTGGCATTTAAACACCTCTGTGGTTTGCTTTATTGCAAAGCAGTATAAATGTAAAAAGGGTCCTGTCCTTTTAAGGGACAAACACAACAGGATTTTCCTCAGTCAAAGTATAAAGCAAAGGTTTAGAGCAGGGTGGCCAACCTGAGCCTGAGAAGGAGCCAGAATTTACCAATGTACATTGCCAAAGAGCTACGGTAATGTCAGCAGCCACCCATCAGCTCCCCAGCCCCCAGTGCCTCCTGCCTGCCCTCACCAATCAGTGCCTACTCCCCCCTCCCAGTGCAATCAGCTGTTTCACTGCACAGGAGGCTATGGGGGGAGGGGAGAGGAGTGAGGGCATGGCAGGCTTTGGGGAAGGGGTGGAGTGGGGGCAGGGCTTGGGGCAGAGCAGGGGGTTGAGCAGTGAGCACCCCCCTGCACATTGTAAAGTTAGCATCTATAGCTCCAGCCCCGGAATTAGTGCGTAGGTAAGGAGCTGCATATTAACCTCTGAAGAGCCGCATGCAGCTTCGGAGCCACAGATTGGCCACCCCTGGTCTAGAGCATGGCTAGGCAAGTTCCAGAGAGGGAAACCCCCCCCCCCCGAGTCCTTCTCTCAGATCCCATCCTCGACCTAGAGACCTTTCTTCCTGACCCTCCCTTGCAGACTCGACTTCCAACTCTACACAGCACATCCTTCTCTCAGGGCCCGTCTATAATAGCAAAACTGTTGTCAGGCCTCCCATCCCCCAGTCAGAGCAGGTTAACCCCTTTCCTTGCCAACGTCTGGATGGGGTTTATATTCCCTCCCAGTAATGGGGCCATAGAATGTTTCATTGAACTCCCCTAAAATCTCCTCCATTTCCAAATCACCAGTGTCAGCAACTGATCTGTAATCCACAATCAGAGCATGATGAGTAGAGCTGGTCAAAGAATGGAATTTCCCACAGAACAGAAATTCCAAGATTTTCTTTCATTCTACATTGGAACAAACCCAAGATCGTTTGAATTTTTTTGTAACCACTATCCGGAGGTGAAAGCAAGCAAGCACACCCACTGCAAAAAGACAACAGCCTGCTGACAAGAGCAGTGCTTCTCAAAGTCGGGCCGCCGCTTGTTCAGGGAAAGCTCCTGGCGGTCAGGGCCGGTTTGTTTACCTGCTGCGTCCTCAGGTTCAGCTGATCGCAGCTCCCACTGCCCGTGGTTTGCCATCCCAGGCCAATGGGGGCTGCGGGAAGCGGCGTGGGCCGAGGGATGTGCTGGCCGCCCTTCCCGCAGCCCCCATTGGCCTGGAGTGGTGAACCGAGGTCAGTGGGAGCCGTGATCGGCAGACTGGACCGCCGGGGGCTTTCCCTGAACAAGCGGTGGCCTGACTTTGAGAAGCACTGGACTCTAGAGCACACATGTGGAAGACCTAGGTTCAAGTCCCCACTCTGAATTAGACAGAGTAGGGACTTGGACCTCTGTCTGCTATTTCCCAGGTGAATGCCCGAACCACCAGGCTACTGGCTATTCTGGGAAGGGTATCCTCCCTCTGTCTTTCTCTCTTTAAATGCCATTCTGGCCTTGAGAAACCTTCCTGGCCAAAGCTCCATCATAATAGATATATTTCTGCAAGACATTTTGGTTTCGATGAAATCTGCTTGTTCTGATGAAAAACTGTTTAGTTGGAAAACTCCCCACCAGTTCTAATGATGAGTCCCTGTGACCATTAAGCATGCCATGGCACTCCTTTGAACTCACCCTGGTTCTGAATGAGATTTGAAGCATGGTGATTGCATTTACTGAGAGTTCCTGCCATGCCCGTTAAATCCCAAAGTGAGTCTAAAGTGCAAATGTTAAATTGCCAACCTCCCAAAAAGAAATTAACTTCAGCTCCCATTTTTCTCACCAGAACATTCCATCTTGCTTAAAGATTTCATCAGATGAGAATTATACTCCAGTTTTCAGCCTGTGTGTAGAAGATGAGGAACAGAAAAGAGCACTCACATCATACAATACCTATTAGCGCCAGTATCCTGGCCTGGGCAGCCAACCAGTCTCTGGAAGCCATGAGTGTCTTGAACCAGTCCATCAGCTGCTAAGCAACAGAAACCAGTTGATAGGAAACATCAACCACATTAAAACTCCACAATTTGGGGCGGGGAAGAGGATGCCGCCAAAATGGGTGCAACACAGTGACTGCTTTGCTATCACAGCATGTTTTCTCAGTTGGTGGGTTACTCTTGCATGAGTTGATAGAACAATGGTTCTCAAACTTTTACACGGGCGACCCCTTTCACATAGCAAGCCTCTGAGTGTGACCCCCCCTTATACATTAAAAACACTTGTTTATATATTTAACACCATTATAAATGCTGGAGGCAAAGCGGGGTTTGGGGTAGAGGCTGACAGCTCGCGATCCCCCCATGTAATAAACTCACAACCCCCTGAGGGGTCCCAACCCTCAGTTCGAGAACCCCTGTGATAGAACATTAGAATGTTTAATCATTCCAATTTGATTTAGTTACTCTTAGCCATTTCCTTCCCATTGGTTCAGCTTGTAGCCTTTTGAAAAGTGAATCATGTTTAAATGTTTAATGTCGTACAGTGACTGGGTAGTGTTAGCACCTGTGACTCAGTTTACGGGTTTATTCCATCACAGTTACCACAGGAATATCTTGCTTATTCTGCAGCCAATGCTGTTTCACCAAATGAACATAAAACTATATGATTTGCTTTGTGCAAGCAGTTTATAAGGAACTAACTCATTATGTATTTACATATCCAGAGACCTTAGAGAGGATTTATTTTCTGAGGTTATTTCTTTGAATTATGTTTCTCTTATAGATTTCTAGATTTTACTTTGTATCATTTGTCAACATAACATTTGAATAAAATATCTATAAGGAAGCACTGCCTTTGTTCATTTTTACATGTTCAAAATGTAAATCATATGGTACTCCTTAATAATCTCTGGTCAGTGCTAACATAAGAATGGTCCAATGTATGACATCACAGATTGTTCTAAGAGTTGATTAAGTGCTGGGGGCAGTTCTTAAAATGAATTGACATTCCAGAAATTGGCTTTACCAGTGTTTAATTTTCCTCTAGGCTTTCCCATGGTCCTCAAACTCCATATATTGTGTTCCTTTGTGAGATCATGGAAGGCTGATCGCATCCTACGAATGAGGACTTCATATATATTCAGACATTAGCATGTATTTTCATAAAGAACATATGGCAGTGTACAAGGACAGCAAATTGTTGCAGAGAATCTGCCCAGCTATTGTGACCCTAGCATCTCCCAGCAGACTGATGCTAAGGTTAGGGAGCTCCCTGTTATTCCATTCCTGGCCTCTCCCAGCTACTGGAAAAGACTGTTAACGTATATGGGGATGGAGTGGAAATCCTCCACGGACATCAGTGAAGCTCTCCTGGATGTACTCCCAGTGTCACCTGGTTGAAATAGGGGAATTTTATTAAGGGAACATTCAGAGGTGGCTGTTCCTGCTGGGCTGTTTGTCTCACTTGGATCACAGCAGCCCCCACCGTAGATTTGCCCACTCCAAATTGATGCCCGACTGACCTGTAGCTGTCTGGCGTTGCAAACTTCCAGAGGACTATCGCCACTCGTTTCTCAGCTGTGAGGGCTGCTCTCATCTTGGTATTCTGGCGTTTCAGGGCAGGGGACAGCAAGTCACAAAGTTCCATGAAAGTGCCCTTACGCATGCGAATGTTTCGCAGCCACTGGGAATCATCCCAGACCCGCAACACTATGTGGTCCCACCATTCTGTGCTTGTTTCCCAGGCCCAGAATCGGCATTCCACGGCATGAACCTGCCCCATTAGCACCATGATGTCCAAATTGCCAGAGCCCATGCTTTTGAGAGAACTATGTCCATGTCCTCATCACTCTCGTCAGCGTGCTGCCGTCGCCTCCTCGCCTGCTTTTGAAGTTTCTGGTGCTGTATATACTGCAGGATAATACACGTAGTGTTTACAGTGCTCATAACTGCTGCGGTGATCTGAGCGGGCTCCATGCTTGCCGTGGTATGTCGTCTGGAAAAAAGGCGCTAAACAATTGTTTGCCATTGTTCTCACGGCGGGAGGGGCGACTCACGACATGGCTTACAGGGAATTAAAATTAAAATGGCTTACAGGGAATTAAAATCAACAAAGGGGAAGGGTTTGCATCAAGGAGAAACACCACAACGGTCACACCGAAGCCTGGCTAGTCATGAAACTGGTTTTCAAAGCCTCTGTGAATGTGATGCACAGCACGCCTTGCTGTGCTCTTCTAATCTAATCGCAAATAGCCTAGTCAGCAAACAGCACCAGTGAGCTTTTAAACATCCAAAGGCACGTTCTACCACCATTCTGCACTTGTTCAGCCTATAGTTGAACTGCTTCATGAGCCATGGGAGCAAGGGGTAGGTGCGACCACACGGTGCTGCCGGCTGGGAGAGCAGCCTGAGGCAGAAGCCTCCAGCTGGCATGATATTCCAGGCAGGACTCAAACTCCATTAGATGAAACTTAAGGAAGAGAATGACCTGGAGTCACTCCCATTTTTGTCCAGGCGCCCCCAACCGAACTCACCGAGGTCGGCCAGGAGCACCCATGTCTGCCCAGGCACCCCCGACCAACATTACCGAGGTCGGCCAGGAGCAACCAGGAGACGGCAGCAGACGGTGCAGTACGACTGCTAACCGTCTTTGCTAACTTGCAAAGGCAAGGAGCTGCTGCTGCTGCTGTGTGGCAATGCAGTACCATGTCTGTCAGCAGCACCCAGGAGACATACGGTGATGGTGAGCTGAGCGCGCTCCATGCTTGCCATGGTATGTCGTCTGCACGGGTAACCCAGGAAAAAAAGCGAGAAATGATTTTTTTGCCATTTCTTTCACAGCGGGAGGGAGGGGGGCCTGACGACATGTACCCAGAACCACCTACGACAATGTTTTTGCCCCATCAGGCATTGGGACCTCAACCCAGAATTCCAATGGGTGGTGGAGACTGCGAGAACTGTTGGATAGCTACCCACAGTGCTGAAAGTCAACGCTAGCCTCGGTACTGTGGACGCACTCCGCCGACTTAATGTGCTTAGTGGGGACACACACAATCGACTGTATAAAACTGATTTCTAAAAAATCAACTTCTATAAAATCGATCTAATTTCATAGTGTAGACATACCCTTAGGGAAAAGTGTATTTCCAACATAGGGCAGGTTGAGCTCCTTAAACAAGGTGAGAGTTTTGTACATTTAAGGAAATAAGACTGAATGAAAAGCCCTCTGCAATGCTTTGCTCTCCATTCCCTGCAATTAAATTACCAAGGGATTTATGAGTAGTAGGGAACAATCCAGCACCAGCTGCAGGAGATGAAGTGGATGAGTTAATAGAACTTTCCCCTCTCTCACTGCAGGGATCCTATGACATACTTTATTGTGGTCATATTAAGAAGATGCTTTTATTCATGTTTCCATGCGAGGAGGTTAAAAAGTCAACTGCAGAAACCCTATCATCAACTTTGCTGACACGTAAAGATAGGCCAAGAAAGGTGCTAAGGAGCCTGGGAGTTGCCTATAAGGCTTCCGAGGTAAGCTCAAGCTGATTTTGAAGATTTGGAATTTTGCTGTGCAGTAATCTGTAGCAGATTTGGAAAGCTGTTGTAAAAGATATTTTAGTAATGTACCAAATGCAAAATGTGTGCAAGAAATATAATGAATACAAATGACCAAAACAAGGTCATCAGGAATGGTAACATACATAAGCCAGTAAGTGAACACTTCAATCTCCCTGGTCATTCTATTACAGATTTAAAAGTCACTATCATTGAACAAAAAAACTTCAGAAACAGACTTCAAAGAGAAACAGCAGAACTAAAATTCATTTGCAAATTCAACACCATTAATCTGGTCTTGAATAGGGACTGGGAGTGGCTGGCTCATTACAGAAGCAGCTTTTCCTCTCCTGGAATTGACACCTCCTCATCTATTATTGGGAGTGGACTACATCCACCCTGATTGAATTGGCCCTGTCAACACTGGTTCTCCACTTGCCAAGTAACTCCCTGCTCTCCATGTGTCAGTATATAATACCTGCATCTGTAACTTTCACTCTATGCATCCGAAGAAGTAAGGTTTTTACTCATGAAAGCTTATGCCCAAATAAATCTGTTAGTCTTTAAGGTGCCACCAGACTCCTTGTTGTTTTTGTAGATACAGACTAACACGGCTACCCCCTGATACTCAAAACAAGGGTGTAAATAACAACTAACACTCCGGTGGTGAGACATTTGGAAAATTACAAGGCGTTTGGGAAATAACCTAAGATAATGGCTGGAATGATGAAGAAAGAAAGGTAAGGAAAGTATCCCCTGAAATTATGAGGAAAGGAGACCATCAGCAGACTGGACACAGGTTGTCAGAAATGATAGGGAGGGTCTTCCACAGCTGTTGGTAAAGGTATGCCACTCCGCGTATGTGCTGTTTTACTGACTGATTAATAAATCCAATCAAAGCTGATTTATCCAAGGGCTGTTCTTATTAAACAAATTTTAACTCGCGGAAACTGAATGTAGAATTGTAATTTAAAATTACTACCAATTATTAGCTATTGATTTGGCTATTGATGATTGACAAATCATTGATTATTATCAATAACTGTGACAAAATTTCTAAAGGAAAAAAATAAAATAAAAAACAAGCAATCTAAAAGGAGAACATAGTGCAGTAACTTAAAACAATTCAAGTCATGTCTAACAGACAGAGTTCCAGGTGTGGGAGGTCCTCACTTCCCTCCATCAGATCGAGGGCACTAAACTGGCCCCTTTGTCAGTTGTGCTTCCTCAGTGTTAGATGGATAGAGCTCTGGCAACCACCTCGATATGGATCACAGCTCATGGCTGTCAGAGCTAATAATTAATTACGTAATTAATTTTCAGGCGTCTCTTTGACAAAAGCCACTCGTCTGGGATTAAAGTAAAAATAACAACAGACAGTTCTTTGGACACCAAGGCCCAAATTCTCAAAGGTATCTAGGTACCTCACTTCCACAGATCTCCATGGGAGTGAAGTGCCTGAATACTTTGAGGATCTGGGCCTAACTGTATCTTGGGTAATAAAGAGGATGTTGTGATGCTATATGGAATCTTGGGGACACGTTAGGAGTGTATGAATACCAATATTGTAAAATTGCAATGAGTTGTGTCAGATATGCCATGTAAGATATCTGCAAAAATGTTATGATTTGCCAAATATGATGCTCTTGTGTATATATTTTTTTTATCACCTTTGTACTGTGAGTTATAGATATGTATGTATGTCTGTATTTCAAACTTGTGCTATGCTTTTGGGTGACACCCCCAGACAGTTTGGCATCAGCACTGCCTAGCCTGCTTGATCGCCCATTAAGCACCATCAGCTATACAACTGACCCATTGAGAGAAGGCAGATACACCTTGTGACTCAGCAAGGCATGCAGAGGCACACCTATGGACAGAAAAGGCTTCCAAGCCATGTGTTGGGCAGCTTGTATTTGAAAGAAAGGAAGCACAAGCTGCATGGCAAAAGACGATAAAGGCAGCTGCATCTTCTCCATTTTGTCTTCAATCCTGCTTCTGACCTCTGGAGGAACTTTGCTACAAACTGAACTCTGAAAAAAGACTGAATGGCTCATCCAAGCTGTGGATGGGTTCCAGAGGGACTTTCAAGCCAGCAACCTCATCAATACTGCTAGGAACCTGATATATGGACTTTATTATTATTTGTATGTATGTGACTGTTTTACCATTTAACATCTCACTTCTGTTCTTTCTTTTTTCTTTGTAATAAACCTTTAGTTTTAGACAGTAAAGGATTGGCAGGTAGTGTGGTATTTTGGGTAAGATCCAAACCTATACTGACCTGGTAATGTGGCTGACCCTTTGGGGTCAGAAGAACATTCGGTATATGTGAGCAGAGTTTAAAATAACTTCCCTCTGTACTGGACCTAGGTGTTGATTGGGAGCCAGAGAACTGGAATGCAATAAGGAGGCTGTGTGATTTCTTTCTTCTTGATAACCAGTGTTGGGGATTAGAAGCACAGTTTTTGAGTGGTTGGAGAGTTTAACTTCATGGTTACCCACCAGTCTTGGGAGTATCTGCTCTCCTTTTTTGCAGCCTGCCCTGACCATGGCATTTCCAGTGAGGGCTTCCCTGGGCACCCTGGGTCACAAATGTGATGCTTCTTTAGTAGTTTAATATCCAGGGTTAAACTGATCACCGGAATTGGGGTTAAGGAGCATTTCCCCTTACCTAAGGAGTATACCAGATGGGATGTCAGAGGTGCAACCTATTTAGCAGCACTGAATGTGGGTCATCTGTTAGGACCAGGTGGTTGTGAGACCCATGCAATTGATTTCTATGATCACAAAAAGGCAGAGTTGCCAGATCTTGCTTCTTCCTCTCTTCTTCTGTGTTTCTGCCACGAGATGATAACTGACTTTCTAATTATCTTTTCTAATAGGTCACTTGGCAGAAGGCACCATCCAGAGGTGAAAATGACAATTCTATATCCCCAAACCTGACCAATCCCATCAATGGTACCAGAAAGAGTGGGGAATGAAGGACACCAGATAATCTTCCTCATTCACTTTTATTCCAAATCTCTCTTTTCTTTGTCTCGGTCTCCCTCCATCTGTGGCTCTGCATTTCTCTCTTTGGCCCCTAGATTTAGCTATGTGGGAACATTACTCACTGGACTGTTTCTCATATTTCAGGTGAAAGATACAACCAAAGGTGTATCAAGGAGGTTTATGACACAAGTGCACTTCCCACGGTGACACATCTGCTCCATGAAATCAGGTGTGGCAGCAGCACCGAAATAGGGAGAAACACCAGCACCCAGCATGCTGGAATCAACTTCCTGGAAAATGCCTTCAAGGAAAAATCTCTCAATATGTTGACCCACTGCTCCATCACTTGGTTCCTCTCCTGGAGTCCTTGCTGGGAATGCTCCCAGTCTGGGGTATTGTTCCTGAAGACATACCTGAAAGTGAACCTACAAATGTATGTAGCACAGTTCTTTAGCATGAATTTGAATGCAGCCATTAAGGCTTCCATGACCTGGTGATGAATGGAGTCAGCATTAGAGTCATGGACCTCTTGGGTAACCATTTATTTTGTTTCAAAAGAGACTGGAAGAATCTCAGGGCTTGGGGGACTGGGCTATGGAACCTTTCACTTCTGAGACATTGTTTATAACAAGGACACAGGTTTGTAGTGAACAAAAGTCATTTTCATCACAGAGACAAGCACTGGACATAAATTGTCCATGGGATGAGACCGGCGCCTTAGTCTGTGATCCACAAAACCCAGCACGCCAGGTAGGGGAGCCCCCTAAACTAGCCAATCTGAGGTGCTGATGAGATTAGCTGATGTGCTAAGCCCCGCCCTTCTCTCAGAGATAAGTGACTAAATCTAACCTGCAGAGAGGTGCCTATTTCTGTTAGCGATCCGCAGCTTTTAACCCTCTCTTGGTGTTACGCACCTAAGACGTTTTCTGCAAGAAGCCAGAGGTGGAAATCAAGCAGGAGGAAGCTCCCTCATAACTTTTTTAGCCCCGTGGTAATGCATTACATCTCCTCTATGGTGCCTACATCATGTCACCTGCAGAGCTCATGGTGCTTTACAAAAGTAAGTGTCTTTACTCTCATTTTACAGATCGGGAAACTGAGTGACAGAAGTGAAGTGACCCACAGTCTCACTGAATGAGAGTGGCAGAACCAGGATTTCTGATTGTCAGGATCATATTTTAACTACAGTATGTCCTTCTCTTATGGGATTCTCATCAGACTTCCAAGAGTAATGCTCAATACTTTCAGACTTAAGTGGTTGCTTCTTTCCACGGTACACTATGGAGAGAAGTGCCCCTGCTGGTGCATAGTGCCAGCTGAGGGGTTCCGCTATGTACATTACACATTGGGGCCATCCAGATCCCAGTCTCAGCTAGACACTGAGAGAATCAAGCTACCTCACTGGTCAGATTAAAAAGAGATGTCCTGTTGAGTGCTATCCACATATCGATGGCATCACCATACAAACTATTTCACTGTCTCATCTCACAGCCTCATTGGACAAAAGGAGCAACAGGACAGAGCCGTGTGGCTGCCCACACAGAGCTTCCACAGGCCAAAGGCAACCAACACAACCCTGTCTCTGCTTAAAAACAAAAGGATGAAGTCACCCCATCTGTTTCCACTAGGGGGACACAGACTTTGTGGTCTGTGGGAGCAAAGGCTTCTGAAAGAATAAAGAAAATCATCCTGGATGGACACTTTGGGTCCCTTTGAGTTCAATGAGACCAGGATGTCACCCTTGATCTTTGTCCTTTACCAGGAGCAGGTCATCATCCAAGGAGACCAGAGCTGTCTCGGTGCCAAGAGCCAGCCTGCCAGTGGTTCAGAAAAACAGAGGATTCCAGAAAATCCTACAGTTATTTCCCCACATATTAAAGTGCAAAACTGGGAGTCAGTAGATATGAGGTGCATCCTTGGCTTTGCTACAGACTTTCTGTGTGGCCTTGGGCAAGTCATTAAACCTTTTTATGCCTTATTTTCCATATCTGTAAAACAGGGATAATACTCCCCTACATTCTATTTTATACAGGTTCTCCTACCACGCTCATCACTGCAATATCTGAGTGACTCCCAGTAATGCATTAAGCAATTTAACTAACATCGGTCATGTGTTTGTTCTCTCATTCTCTCCCCAGCAGAAAATGGAGTGTCCAGAGGAGTGTCTTGTATGGAATTTTTTTTTAGCATATATGTGTGTGTGTATGTGTGTGCAACCATATTGTTATTTCTCTCTCTCTCACACACACACACACACACACACGCACATTGCGATATGTTTATGTTCAGGTCAAAGACTAGAATTGCATGAGGTATGAGATGGTTCTTAGTTCCTGGGATCCTTCATTTCAGTCACAGACCAGCCCTTGAGAAAGTTCTGTCTCCTGCAGCAAATCCCAGGGGTTTCTGAGATTAGCTGTATTCTTGTAAGTGAGGTACTCAGGTACTATGGTGAGGGGGGGCCATAGAAATTCCTATGAATACAGCACCCAGCCCAATCAGATCCTAGTCCATAACTGGAGCTCCTAGGCCCTATGACTATTATAAATAAGAAAGAACAATCAAAATGAATTCTCATTAATCTCCCCAAAATGGGCTGTTAGAAAGAGGGTGATAACTGAGGTGAAGATCAGCTACACAACCAAGGACCAACAATTGGTCTTTTAAGAGACACACAAAACTATGGTGATGAGGGTCAGAAAGGAAAGCTGGTGGCATCCTGCCCTCCCCTATAGCGACACTGACAGTTTCCACCAATAATCAAGCTTCCTCCTGTTAAATTTTCAGAACTATATGAAAACTGCAGGTAACAATTATTATGTAATCCAGGAAGTGTTATTTACACATTTTTACCAGTTATCCCTGCTATTCAAGTATAACCCCAGTGGACACTGCCAGTTTGATATAGCTCAGCCATGGAACAGACTCACTCAGAATGAGGGGAGAATTTAGGGGAGACCCATGAGAAGTTAAATGGCATCATGAACCCACCAGACCCAGAATGCATTATAGATCAGCTGTGGAACCTCGGGGGGGGAGGGGTGGCTGTTGGGAAATGTGTTTCTCTGAGGATGGCTGTGAAATATTCTCTTTGGCAGCCAAGGATGGAATCAGTGACCAGTGACAGTGCTGCTGTCAGGGACAAGGAACTGAGTTCTGCTCCTGGCTACTGCTCCTACGCCCATTGCCATCCTCCGTGACCCACAGAGATGAGTGTCAAGGGAAACAAGGCTGTGGCTGAAAAAACAAACCACAAGTTTCAAGTGAAATTCTCTCTCTTCTCCCACCCATAACACAAATATAATAAGAAACCTAGAGGTTGCTGGAGGATCCCAGCCCCAGTTATAGATCATAGAGTCTCTACACAGTTGCTTTCTGAGGCCAGCTGACAAGTGCCCTATGCACGTTGCTCTCTACACAAGTGCCCTCTATGATGCCTCCTCACTGTGTGTTCTGGGGGGTGGGGGAAATTTCAAGGGCAGTTTTGGGCTTAGGCTGCCTTACCACGCAGGGAGCAATGCCCAGGACTGTGGCAAAGGATATATTTCTTCCCCTGCACTAAATATTGGTAATCTCCCCTCCATTCCCGCCACGCATCTAGGTGCCCGTGATAAGTCCAAAGTCACAGTGGGGTAAAAGGGCTGTTTCAAGTTGGTGAACAACAAGTACATTTATTCCCAAAGTGACTAAATTTCATAATCTAAAGAAACAAGAAATGGAGGGGCCACATCTTAATAACTGTCTCTCTTGATGTCTCTTAATAACTCTCTTCCCCATTCAGCGACATGACTCCCACTTTTTAAATCATGGGTTTCCTTAAAATTATATGAAGACTTCAGAGAGTTTAACCACGGAATCAATTTTTGATAGGAATACTGCTGGAATTCTTTGTGTGAGCTTAAAACTGATGTTTTGCTCCAGAAGGCGAGAAGGGTTAAAAGAAGAGGCTCCTGGCTCAGCTTTAGTGGTCAGAGGCTTTGTAAACCACTTCTCTTTGAGTCTAGAGAAAGAATATCTTCACATTCCTTAACAAGGGGGAGACGTCCCCTTCCAGCTTTTCATGCCTGTGTCTTAGGCCTGGTCTACTCTAGGAGGTTATGTCGAATTTAGCAGCGTTAAATCGAATTAACTCTGCATCCGTCCACACAACAAAGCTATTTAGTTCGACATAGAGGTCTCTTAAATTCGACTTCTGTACTCCTCCGCAATGAGGGGAGTAGCGCTAAATTCGACCTGGCCATGTCGAATTAGGGTAGGTGTGGATGGAAATCGACACTAATAGCTCCGGGAGCTATCCCACAGTGCACCACTCTGTTGATGCTCTGGACAGCAGTCCGAGCTCGGATGCTCTGACCAGCCACACAGGAAAAGCCCCAGGAAAATTTGAATTCCTTTTCCTGTCTGGCCAGTTTGAATCTTATTTCCTGTTTGGACATCGTGGCGAGCTCAGCAGCACTGGCAATGATGCAGAGCTCTCCAGCAGAGATGGCCATGCAATCTCAGAATGAGAAAGAGGGCCCCAGCATGGACTGATTGGGAAGTCTTGGATCTGATCGCTGTGTGGGGCGATGAGTCCATGCTTTCGGAGCTGCGATCGAAAAGACGGAATGCGAAGATCTACGAGAAGATCTCCAAAGCCATGACAGAGAGAGGATACAGCCGGGATGCAACGCAGTGCCGCATGAAAATCAAGGAGCTGAGACAAGGGTACCAGAAGACCAAAGAGGCAAACGGACGCTCCGGATCCCAGCCCCAGACATGCCGTTTCTACGAGGCACTGCATTCCATCCTAGGTGCGGCCGCCACCACTACCCCACCACTGACCGTGGACTCTGAGGATGGGATATTGTCGACGGCTGCTTCCTCGGAGATGTTAGCGGACGGGGAAGATGAGGAAGGAGATGAGGAGGATGAGGCAGTCGACAGCGCTTACAACGCTGATTTCCCAGACAGCCAGGATCTCTTCATCACCCTCACGGAGATCCCTTACCAACCCTCCCCAGGCGTTAACCCTGACCCTGAATCAGGGGAAGGATCAGTCGGTAAGTGTTTTAAACATGTAAAGATTTATTATGAACAGAACATTAATATTAACAGTGGGTTTTTTCATTATTAGTTTGCCCTAGGCACTTAAAGTTTTAGTCTTTGGCAGTGCAACTACTGCCAAAAAATCTAACAATGTCCCGTTTATCATGATTGGTTTGCCCTAGGCGCTCTACTGTTTAGTCCTTGCCAGTGCAGCTACAGTAAAATTCGGTCTATATGTCCGGGGATAGAGCTGAAATCCTCATGGGACATCTCCATGAAGCTCTCCTGGAGGTAATTGGAAAGCCTTTGCATGAGGTTCCTTGGGAGAGCGGCCTTGTTGTGTCCTCCGTAGTAGGAAACGTTCCCGCGCCAGGCTAGCAGCAAGTACTCCAGGATCATTGCTTTGCAGAGCATGGTGGCATACAGCCCTGGTCTTTGCAGGCTTTCCCGAAGCATGCGTTCTTTGTTGCTCTCTGAAATCCTCATCAGAGTGATGTCGCTCATGGTGACCTGCTTTGAATTAGGGGAATGTTAGTATTAGGACTGCTTGCCTGTTCCTTTACAGAACTGTAACTGGCGGTTTACAGCCATGCGGTGGAGGCGGGAGAGGGGCAGCATACAGGGATCTTTCCCGGGGACAGCCCCGAGGGGGTGGGACAGGGGCAGAGTTCATGCTTGCCGGATTGCTGGCAGCAGGAACTGGCCAACGCTAGGAGCATTGCTTTGAACATGAAAGTAGGGCAGTGCTATTATTAAAGTTTTAAGCTGCCACAAGTCTACGGCTTACCATGTCAGCCTGATACCCAAATTCCGCTGTCCGGCCACGCTTGTCTAATCTGCACTGCAAGACCCCAGGCACTGAATGCGAAGGCCGAAAATTCGACCTTGTCCTGAGTGCGCATGTGATAGGTGCTGTGCATGGTCTTGTTCACAGAGAAAGACTATGTTCTTTGTTCACCAAAAAATTTATCTTTCTGAGGAATTCACTCCCTTTTTCCCATCCCACAGCTGTGACTGTCTCCCGACCTACCCTGGCATCATGCTCCCAGAGGCTGGCGCAGAAAGAAAAGAACACGGGGCAACATGTTCTCAGAACTTATGGGCTGCTCCCGAGCCGCGGCAACCCAGCAGACCCAGTGGAGGGAGAACATGTCGCAATACCAGCGAGCACACAGCGAACAGGAGGAGAGGTGGCGGCAGGAAGACCAGCAGGCGACTCAAACGCTGCTTGGACTAATGAGGGAGCAAACGGACACGCTCCGGCGCCTTGTGGATGTTCTGCAGGACCGGAGGCAGGAGGACAGAGCCCCGCTGCAGTCTATCTGTAACCACCCTCCCCCGCCACAAAGTCCCATTCCCCCCTCACCCAAAGTACCAAGAAGGAGGGGCGGCAGAGTCCGTGAAAACTGTCACTCGACCCCTGCAGACCGCTCAAGTACCAGAAGGCTCTCATTCCCCAAAATTTGATAAGTCCTTTCCTTCCCGCCTCACCCAAGCCCCCGTCCCAGTTTCATTCCCTAACTGTGTAGTTGCTAATAAAAAATACGTTTGTGTTAATTACTGTTTCCATCATGTTTTTTTAGAGGACAGTATGTTTGAAGGGGGGGAAGGGGGTTGGTAATTGGACAGGACAGTCACCTTTACTAGGGTACAGACACGGGGGCAGGTTCAGCAGCAGGTCACACACACATTGCAGTCACTAGGCACCCTGGTCAGTCTGGGAGGTGGTTTTCATTTTCTGGGGGAGGGGGGGAGGCTATGTGACTTTGTGGCGGGGGAAGGTGGTTAGAGATCTTATGCAGCGGTCCTGATCCTGGATCACAGAGCCACGCAGCAGGGGATCTGTAACCGTCCTCCCCCTGCCACAAAGTCACATAGCCCCCACACACAGAGTCCCGAACAGGGGGGGTAGCAGGATCCGTTGAAACAACCAGTCCACCAGTGCGGACCACTCTAGAAGCAGGAGCCTGTCATTCCTCAAGTTTAGAAGCGTCCTTTGCATCATTACACTACACCCGCTCCCCACCACAGTCTGCGTCCCAGTTTCAACACTTTACCGTGAAAACAGTAATAAAGGAAATGGTGTTCATTAACAAATTTCCAGTGATTTTATTTTTAAACATGTGTTGGAAGGGGGGGAAGGGGTGAACGGGGTATGAAACTGGAGAGGATAGTGAACATTCACTGGGTAAAGAAACGGGGGCAGGTTCAGCTTCTCTGTAAACAAACGTAATAGTCACAGGTTACCCTACTCACTCAGGAACCTAGCTTTCAAAGCCTCCCGGATGCACAGTGCGTCCCGCTGGGCTCTTCTAGTCGCACGGCTGTCTGGCTGGGCGTAATCAGCAGCCAGGCTATTCGCCTCAACCTCCCACCCCACCATAAAGGTCTCCCCCTTGCTCTCACAGAGATTGTGGAGCACACAGCAAGCTGCAATAACAATGGGGATATTGGTTTTGCTGAGATCAGAGTGAGTCAGTAAGCTTCTCCATCTCCCCTTGAGACGTCCAAAAGCACACTCCACCACCATTCTGCACTTGCTCAGCCGGTAGTTGAAGAGTTCTTTTTCACTGTCCAGGGCGCCTATATAGGGCTTCATGAGCCAGGGCATTAGCGGGTAGGCTGGGTCCCCGAGGATCACTATAGGCATCTCCACAGCCCCAACAGTTATTTTCTGGTCCGGGAAGTAAATACCTTCCTGCAGCCGTCTAAACAGACCAGAGTTCCTGAAAACACGAGCGTCATGAACCTTGCCCAGCCATCCGACGTTGATGTTGGTAAAACGTCCCCTATGGTCCACCAGTGCTTGCAGCACCATTGAAAAGTAGCCCTTTCGGTTAATGTACTGGCTGGCCTGGTGGTCCGGTCCCAGGATAGGGATGTGAGTTCCATCTATAGCCCCACCGCAGTTTGGGAATCCCATCGCTGCGAAGCCATCTATGATGACCTCCACGTTTCCCAGGGTCACTACCTTTGACAGCAGTACCTCAATGATTGCGTTGGCTACTTGCATCACAACAACCCCCATGGTAGATTTGCCCATGCCAAAGTGGTTCACGACTGACCGGTAGCTATCTGGCGTTGCAAGCTTCCAGAAGGCTATGGCCACTCGCTTCTGGACAGTCGGGGCTGCTCGCATCCGTGTGTCCTTGCGCTTCAGGGCAGGGGACAGCAACTCACAAAGTTCCATGAAAGTTCCCTTCCACATGTGAAAGTTTCGCAGCCACTGTGATTCATCCCAGACCTGCAGCACTATGCGGTCCCACCAGTCCGTGCTTGTTTCCCGTGCCCAGAATCGCTGTTCCACAGCATCAACATTACCCATTGCCACCATGATGTCCACGGCGCGGGGTGCCGTGCTTTGTGACAGGTCTGTGCCACTCTCAGACTTCATGTCCTCACCGTGCTGCCGTAGCCTCCTCGCCCGATTTCTCAGCATCTGCCTCTGGAAAAGGTGGATGATAAGGTGCGAGGTGTTGACAATGGCCATAACTGCAGCGATGGTCGCAGCGGGCTCCATGCTCGCAGTGCTGTGGCGTCCGCGCTGTCACTCACCAGAAAAGTGCGTGAACTGATTGCCCACCGGCGCTTTCAGGGAGGGAGGGCGGGAGTGATGGTTGGATGACAACAGTTACCCAAAACCACCCTCGACACATTTTTTTCCCCAGCAGGCATTGGGGGCTCGACCCAGAATTCCAATGGGCTGCGGGGACTGCGGGAACTGTGGGATAGCTGCCCACAGTGCACCGCTTCCAATGTCGACGCTTGCCCCATTAGTGTGGACTCACACAGTCGAATTACTGTCCTTAGTGTGGATACACACGTTCGACTTTGTAATATCGATTCCACATATTCGATTTAAGTAAAATCGAACTACTCTCGTAGTGCAGACATACCCTAACTGACAGAAAGCACAAATTTCCTAGGAGTGTCTTTAATTAACCGGAATACTTCATTTAATAAAACAAGCGGCTAAAATATCAATATAGAAGCTATTATTCTCCAAGCCCCATGTATATCAAAGTACTTATAAGTAGTTCTTTAAATTTAATAAAGAACAAATCTGTAATGACCAAACATAAGAATACATTATAATTTATTTATAACTATTTTGCATCAGTATTGAGGTCTAGCCCCTACAATACAGTAAGCCTAACCTTACTAACTGCGTACAACTGGGTTCCACACTATCCATGTCTCCCAGCATGTCAGGGAGTCTCCCGTTCCCAAAATGCTCTTAGGTTTCTCGTCAGAGGAATAGAAAGTGAAAGGGAGAAAATGCACCAGTAAAACAAACAGCCTCAGAAGCTGTAGTGAGAGAAAGCCATGGCTGCTGGTTGGAACAGAGGTAAAGCTGCAGCATTAGTGCATGTGTGTGTGTATGTGTTTGCAAGTAAATGTGTGTGTGTTTGTATACAGTATTTTAGTGCATTTATGTGTGCAAATGTCTATATCAATTTATGGGTGAATATATGTATATGCAGCTGTATGGGCGTATATATGTATGCCTATCTCCATGGCTATTGTGGCTCTATGTATAGAAGAGGGAGCTGTCTATCTCTGTGTTTTACATCTAAAATGTGTTTTTAGTTTCTAACTTAGCAAAGGTAAACAAAATCACTGACAGTAAAATGATTTTCCTACATAAGTACTAAAAGAATACTTCTTACAAAGACAAACGGTGAGCTAAAGCTGTGGTAGATTGTACTACGTTGTCGTGGATATATATACTGGGTTTTTCAAAGTTATAACAATGATTTGTTTTTTACTAGTACATCCCACTGGCCCCCTCTTTCTATAAACAGTTCAGATTTTTCTGTGTGTCTATGCATATGTTTGTATGTGTCTGTATAGGCTTGTCTATATTTGAAAACTTGCCTCGGTGTAACTAAGTAGTATAAATATGTGTATAATGTATATGTGTTCTTTATGGGACTGAACCAGTGCCTAATTTGTACTGGGGCTTAGCCCTGGCACCTCTAGGCATGGCAGTTCATAGCCCTGGCACCTCTGGACTCCTGGCCAGCAACCGCTACTCTCTGGCCACCCAGCCAGGGCTTAATTTGTGCCGGAGCTTGTGGGGCTGAGCCCCAGCACCTCATTCATTACAAATTAAGCCCTGGATTGAACCAAATTCCATGGAAGTCAAGGGGAGTCTTTTCACTGATTTCAATAGACTTTGGTCCGGGCTCTAGTCAAGTACGTGTTTGTGCATGTCTCAGCACGTTTTTGAACTTCCCTGCGTGCCACTGTCTTGGCTTTCAGGTTTGAGTTGAAAGTGATTGGGGCATGAAAATGGTGGCAGAAAAAAGCGCTGATGGAGGAATTTCAAAGACACGGGGATTTTGTTATTAAATCCTGGCGCTTAGGTTGTAATGAAAATTTTAAATGTGTCCTACATTTGAAAAAGTTTGTTCTCAATGTTCCTGAGCCATGTTTGCCTCGTTTTGTTTTCTAAGGTTCTTAAAGAAAGAAAATAAGAATGTTATTTTCTTCCAAAACAGAACTAACATAACTATATCTCCTGGGAAATATCAACGTAAAAAATTAAATTAATAATGATTATTAAGTTTATTTTTAAATATTAATGGGAAATCCACATTTAAAGTAAAATAAAATAAAAATAAATGAAAGAACAGTTCTTTGGATATTGGTAGCATCTTACAGTTATACATAGAATTGAGAGCCTGAATCTGATTTTAATGAGCTTTGGATAATGTCCTAAATATTTATTATTAATTCTTTATTATTAATTATTATTAGTTTATTTATTTATTTCACTGTTACTTAACAAGTAATGGGCATTCTACTGCATGTGCACATGCTAAAATTAATGGCCATATTTGGGACCAGGATGATCCCTTATCACCTTCACTATCCTCAGGACACTGCACATTAGCAAGGAACTTCTTCAATATTCAGCAGTACTGAATAGGAATTGTCCATTGAGAATGAACAATTATAGGTCACATGGTCCCAGGGAGGCTGCATTGGGAGGCCTCCCTTTTTCTGTTTTCCCCTATGCACAAGGTGACTCTATTGTGACTCTATTCTTTGCACAAGGTGACTCTATTCTTTCTCCCACAGATCATGTATCCAGAGGCATCACACAGGGGTGAGAATGAAAGCACCACATCCTCCACAAGATTTACAGGCAAAGTGGGAGCTGGGAAGATTCAGATCTCACTCCCCTCTCATCCATGTGATACTAGATTTAACTCTCCTTCTTCCCCATCTCGCTTTCCTTTCTCCTGTCACTATCTCTGAGTCTCCCTCTATCCTTCTGTGAGTTCGGTTTCCATTTATCTGTGCCTCCTTCCCATCCCTCTCATTTTTAACTTTCTGTGTCTGGCAAGCTCTTAGTGATAAAGCTGCAGTCAGTGACTCTTTGGAATCTCTCTCATGTTTCAGGGGGAAGATACTCCAGGAGACATTTATAGACAGTTATGACCCAAGTGTCCTTCGAAGGGTGCAATACATGTTCTATGAAATCAAGTGGAGCAATAGCAAAAGGTCCTGGCAGAGCTGTTGCCATAGCACTCGAACGGAGCATGCTGAAATCCACTTCATAGAAGATGTCTTTCAGGAGCAAAGATCTGATCCTTCTGTCCACTGCTCCATCACCTGGTACATGTCCTGGAGTCCCTGTGCGGACTGCTGCAAGGAAATCAGGGATTTCCTGAAAGAACAGCCTAATGTGAACCTAGTTATCTATGTAGCACGGCTCTACTGGCACAAAGAGGAAACCAATCGTCAGGGTCTACGGAGCCTGGTGAACATTGGAGTGTCCATCCGAGTCATGGACTCCCAGGTAATGAGTTATGGGGACTGGATGGAATAGAGATGGGACATGGGGCTGTTTGCCTCTAGATCATTAGTTCCAATTCAGCCATGGTCACGGATGGCTCCACTGAGGTTGTAGAATGGACTCTGGAATCTTTTCACTTCTAGGTCAGTGGCTTCAGTCTGGCCCCAAAGTCTTGGGGGATAGTGCAGTGGGATTTAGAGCTTTTCCCCTTTAGGTCTTTGGTTTCAAACTTTCCCCTGAGTGTCAGTGACCAAAAGCCAGTAGCTGACAGCCATTTTTTGACCTATGTGAAATGTGCTGGTGTTTGCATCCAGTTCTTAGCAGTACAGATAAAAATCACTAAAATCTCCATTCCTGCTGGCACTTGCTGATCCCCTTGTCTCAGCAGAGAGGCTGGGGCATAAATGAGCCATGAAGAGTCAAGGCCCCTTTTACTGCTAGAGGCAGGAACTGAGAGCTGAGGCACACTGCTGAGCCGTCTGCGTGGGTGAAGCTGGTATGACACTGCCGCTGTCTCTAGTGGTCTATTCAGGGAATAAACAGAGAACATCAGCCTCCTTCCCGGCACAGTCCGTCTGCCATCTTTCAATTTCATTTGAGAACATAGTATTGTATTTAAATGTAAGGGGATGGCTTTGCAGCTTTTTTCTAATCTACCCCCAGAGTAAAATCAGCTCACCCACTGATAGTGTGCTGCTGGTGGTAATCATGAAGAAACAGATGATATTTTACTCTCCCCTCAATACATAAATGACTTGTCCCAGATGACAAGTATCAGGCGGTAGCCGTGTTAGTCTGTATCCACAAAAACAACAAGGAGTCCGGTGGCACCTTAAAGACTAACAGATTTATATGGGCATAAACTTGTGTGGGTAAAAAACTTCACTAGTGAGGTTTTTTACCCACGAAAGCTTATGCCCAAATAAATCTGTTAGTCTTTAAGGTGCCACCGGACTCTTTGTTGTCCCAGGTGAATAAGTGAGTGAAATTTTGCAAGGCTGGTTTAATGAGACCTTCCCTGGGCAGAAAGATGGAAAATTCCAGGAGAATATGAGGCCCAAGTACTGTAGCTGGTCCTGCTTAGCTGAAGCATTCTGCATGGCTCAAATTAGTCTTGCTCCCTTGAGATTGACTGACCTTTGTGTATACTTAGTCCACTGATACCTCCTTCAGCACATGACTGATTTGCTCCATTTTCCCAGCTTATAGCTACTGTTGGAGAACATTTGTCAATGATGAGGACAAGGATGAAGATGATTATTGGCCCAGGCGCTTTGCTCCATGGATAATGCTATATTCTCTTGAACTCCAGTCCATCCTTCAGGTCAGTAGAACTTTAGGGAGGGGGAAAGTGCATCCAGAAATGATCCAGAGTCGCATGCAGAACCAGAGGCGGATTAAGATTTATTGGGGCCCTCCCCCTCACCATAGGGCCCCACCCCCTGCTCCTCCTCTTCCCTCAAGGCCCTGGCCTGGATAGAAGCTGGGCCCTGGTAAAAGCTGCCATGGGAGCCTGGACTGCTGCGGGGAGCCCCAGACCCTCCACCTGCTCTGGGTGGTGCACCTTGTGGGGACAGGGACATGGGATGGGGGCTGCTTTCATGCACACCCCCGCCTGCTCTGGACAAGTGGAGGGCCCAGGGCTCCCCACAGCTGCCCAGGCTCCCTGGGAGGCTCTTGCCACAGCTTAGGGCAGTGGTCCCCTAAGGGGGACACGGAGGAACACTTGGAGATGTGGTGGGGCCTAGGTCAGCTCCCACAGGGGGTGGGCAGGGAGCGCCACCCAGCCCTGCTGTGCCCCCCAGTCCACTCTAGCCCCCCACAGCCCTGCCTCCGGCCCCAGCTGTTGCTCTGCTCCCGTCCATGTCTCTGCTCCTGGTTGCGGCCCCAGCTGCCTCTTTGGCCCCGCTCCCAACTACAGCCCCCGGTCGTACCATGGTCCCCAGCTCCTGCTCCCTTCTCTGGCTCTGCTCCTGGCCCTGGCTCCCAGGGGGGCACAGACTGGGAAAAGAGGGGGTGACTGAAAAAGTTTGGGGACACCTGGCCTAGGGTGACCGTACATCGCCTTTTGGCCCCAGATATCCCGACTTTTTTGGCAAAACTGGGCATTTGTCCCATTTGCTCTTGTCAAGTGACCAACATGGCAAGAGAAAACAGGACAAATGACCAGTTTTGCCACAGGAGGGGGGGCGGGCGTGAGTGGCAGGGCTCAGGCCAGCCCTGCACAGGGGAGGAGGGAGCTTAGGTGAGTGGCTTGGGTCAGCTCCGCGCAGGGTGAGGGAGAGGTTCGAGCCAGCTCCATGAGGGGCGGAGGACAGGGCTTGGGCCAGTTCTGCGCAGGGAGGTGGCGGGGGGAAGGGAGAGAGGCTCAGATGAGCAGCATGCCTACCTCCGCACGGAGGACCGTGCAGGGAATGCACTCTCCCTACCCCAGGCACCGTCTTCTGGCCTGGCCAAGGGCAGGGCTCAGGGAGAAGAAGAGCGGGGAGGGAAGGAGCAGCAGGGAGTGGAACCTGCGGGGGCCCCCAAATTGACCAGGGCTTCTGGGCACGGGCCCCGTTGGCTTGTGTGGTAATCCGCCAGTGTGCAGAACTCAGTGTGTGAGCAGGACAGTTCTTTGACCTCCTTGGAAATCTCAGTGATTCTGAGAACCTCTCTCCTGCAGCTGAGCTGTAACACACAGTGACTTCCAAATGAGCTCATGAGGACACTAACACTGTATTGGAAATCTCTCAGTGCCTGAGGAGATCAAAGGGCTGGTTGGTTGGAGAAGAAAAAGGCTCTTCACATCTTGGTGGAGTTTAAACACCTCTGTGGTTAGTCTGTATCCGCAAAAAGAAGAACAGGAGTACTTGTGGCACCTTAGAGACTAACTAATTTATTAGAGCATAAGCTTTCGTGGACTACAGCCCACTTCTGTGGTTTGCTTTATTGCAAAACAGCATAAATGTAAAAAGTCCTGTCCCTTTCAGGGACAAAAACAACAGGGTTTTTCCTCAGCCCAAGTACAAAGCAAGTTCTAGAGCATGGATAGACAAATTCCAGACAGAGAAACCCCACAGTTCTTCTCTTCTCTTACATCCCATTCTCAACCTAGAGACCCTTCTTCCTGACCCTCCCTTGCAGACACAGCTTCCAACGCTACACCGCACATCCTTCTCTCAGAGTCCATCTACACTAGCAAAACTGTTGTCAGGCCTCCTATCCCTCCAGCAGAGCTGATTAACCCCTTTCCTTGCCAACATCTGGACGGGTTTATATTCCCTCCTAGTAATGAGGCCATTGAATGTTTCATTGAACTCCCCTGAAGTCTCTCCCCTTTCCAAATCACCCCATGTCACAGGGTGATTTGTAATACACAGTTAGGGCGTGAAGGGAAGAGCCGGCCAATAAATGATATTTCCATCCCATGGGAAATTCCAAGATGTGTTTTCATTCTGCATTAGAACAAACCTGAGACCTTTTCAGTTTTTGTGTGAAAACCACAAGGAGGTGGAAGAGAATGAGCGAGAGCACCCTCTCGAGAGTAGCCACCAGCCTGGTGTGTAAGGCCCTCACACGCTCCTCTGGGATACCCAGGCTGTGTCTACGCTACAAGTAATGCAGCGGCACAGAGGCAGCTCTGCAGATACGTCGCTGTAGCTCTGTAGCGTAGACACTACAGTGACGGAAAGGGGTTTCTGTTGCTGTGGTAAATCCACCTCCTCGAGGCAGCATCTATGTCGACAGGAGAATTGTTTAATCCACCGCGCTGCATCTACAGTGGGGGATAGGTTGACCTAAGTACGTCATACATGTTATGACATTTTTCACAGTTTTAGGTGTAGTCTAGGCCCTAGGTTCAAATCCCTGCTCCTGATTGAGACATAGCAGGGGCTTGAACCTGAGTCTCTCATATCCCAGGGGAATGGCCAAAGCAACAGGCTATTGGCTATTTTGGGGTGGGGTCGCTCTTTCTCTCTCTATCTCCCTCTCCTTTTTCCACCCCCTCATGGTGGACATGAGAGATGTTCCCAGCAAAAGTTTCTTCACAGCCGCTATGTTTCCACAAGATATTTTGGATTTGACGAATCAGCATTTTCCAATGAATAACCGTTTAGTTGGAATACTCCCAACCAGATCTAATGATGAGTCCCTGTGACCATTAAACATGCCTGGGAACCCTTTGTAATTTGCTCTGGTTTTGAATGAGATTTGAAGCAATTAATATTATAGGTGATTGCAGTTACAGTGAGTTCTTCCCAGGTCCATTAAATCCCAGAGTGAGTCTAGAGTGCAAATGTTAAGCTGCCAACCTCCAGAAAAGAAATTAACTTCAGTTGTTGCTTTTCTCACCAGAACATTCCGTCTTGCTTAGAGATTTCAACAGATGAGAACCAGACTCCAGTTTTCAGCCTCTGTGTAGAAGATGATCAACAGAAAAGAGCACTCACATCCACCAATCCCCGATAGCCGCCAGTATCCTGGCCTGGGCAGCCAACCAGTCTCTGGATGCCATGAGTGTCTTGAACCAGGCCATCATGGGGGAGGGGTGTTAACACTAGAATGTTTAATCATTCCAATTTGATTTAGTTACTCTTAGCCATTTCCTTCCCATTGGTTCAGCTTGTAGCCTTTTGAAAAGTGAATCACGTTTAAATGTTTAATGTCGTACAGTGACTGGGTCATGTTAACACCTGTGACTCAGTGTAATGGTTTATTCCATCACAGTTACCACAGGAGTATCTTGCTTATTCTGCAGCCAGTGCTGTTTCACCAAATGAACGTAACACCATATGGTTTGCTTTGTGTAAGCAGTTTATAAGGAACTAATTCATTATTCAATAACATATGTAAAGACCTTAGAGAGGACTTATTCTCCAGGATTATTTTTCTGAATGATTTTTCTCTTGATAGATTTCTAGGTTTTACTTTCTCTTTCTTTTGTCAACATAACATTTGAATAAAATGCCTATAATCTAAGGAAGCACTGCCTTTGTTTGTTTGTCTGTTCATTTTCAAAACGTAATTTATGTGGTACTGCTTAATAAACCCTACTCATTACTAACATAAGAATAGTCCAATGTATGACATCACAAACTGTTCTAGGAGTTCATTAAGTGGGAGGAGGAAGAGTCTGGTGATCACTCTTAAAATGAACTGACCTTCCAAACTTTAGCTTTTCAAGCCCATAATTTTCCTCTAGGCCCACACCTGGTCCTCATACTCCCTATATTGCCTTTCTTTGTGAGATCATAGAAGGCTGGTCTCATCCCACACACATCACATATATGTAGATTTTAACATGCATTTATACATAGAAGACACAGCACTGGGCAAGGACTGCAAATCCTTGCAGAGAATCTGCCCTGCTATTGTAACCCTAGACTCTCTGAGCAGACAGATGCTGGGGTTAGGGAGCTCCCAGTTATTCCATTCCTGCCCCCGCTCAGCAGAAGGTCATGTGGAGAAAAGAGCAGGAGGCTCAGAGCAACTTCATTTCCAGCTCTTGCAGCTACCGACACTATAGGGCGAGGTGGCCAACCTGAGCCTGAGAAGGAGCCAGAATTTACCAATGTACATTACCAAAGAGCCACAGTAATACATCAGCAGCCTCCCATCAGCTCCTTCCCCCTCCCCCCCAGCTCCCAGCGCCTCCTGCCCACCAACAGCGCAGCCGATCAGCACCTCCCCCTCCCTCCCCGCACCTCCCGATCAGCTGGTTCCTGGCGTGCAGGATTCTCTGGGGGGGTGGGGGAGGAGCAAGGGCACAGCAAGCTCAGGGGAGGGGGCAGGAAGGGGTGGAGCGGGGGCAAGGCCTGTGGCAGAGCCAGGGATTGAGCAGTGAGCACCCCCTGGCCCATTGGAAAGTTGGCGCCTGTAACTCCAGCCCCGGAGTCGGTGCCCATACAAGGAGCCGCATATTAACTTCTGAAGAGCTGCATGTGGCTCCCGAGCCACAGGTTGGCCAACCCTGCTATAGGGCCAAGTGTTTTGAAGTGGATTTACCAAGGAAGCTATGGCTGAAAAACAAACTACAAGATCCAAGTGAAACTTCCTTTCTCTATATGTCTGTGTGTTCCTGTTCCCCTGTCTCCCTTACCACCACCACACACACTTTTCTCTCTTCGGCTATCCCTCAATGTGAGGATAATGTCTGCCAAGGGGGTTCAGTGGTGGGATTTTAAGTAGCTGAGAAGCCCAGTTTGTGCCTTGGAGATTTCCCCACAGAAGTGACAGATGTAATCTTGAAGAAGACATAGTTAGTTGTTGGCTGGAGTGTTGTGCCCTTTCTCTTCTCCTTTGTCACTTCTCTGTCTCATGAGCACATCTGTTCTCAAAGAGAGCTGTGGCTGGGTGTATGGTGTGGTGCAACTATGTTCTGTTCCTTGCTAAGTCCTCCCAGTTTGTTGGGTTGATGCCTCCCTTTTTGGGATGTACTTTCAGTATGTCTTTGAATCTCTTCCGTTGCCCTCTGCGAGCCCTTCTTCCCTGACTTGACTGAGAGAAGAGTACTTGCTTCGGGAGGTGAGTGTCAGTGTGACAGTGCTGGGACTCACCACCTGGCGCCTCCTGCTGGTCGTCTTGGGGAATTAGCTCACTCCAGTGGAGTGCCCTTTCCTGGTGGTGTCCCGCTCGCTGTCTCGCCCTTGGTTGGCGCCTAAGCCCGCGTCGCTCTCCAGCTCGTGGCGTCCTTTTCTGGACCACTGCCCTCTCTACGCCCCAGCCACCATGTCCAACCACACACCCCAAAGTCTAATCCCTCTTGTAAGGGATCTGGCGTAATCTATAATGGCCACTCCCTATGGCCAATGGCTGGGTGTACTGCCAGGGGGGGACCCAGGCCTGCCCTCTACTCTGGGTCCTGGCCCAGGGACCCTCTGGCAGCAGCCTTGCTGTTCTCCTTCTCTCCTCTCATCTGTCCACTTCCCTGGGCCGTTTCCCCTACGGCCCCTCGCACCGGCTAGGCCCTTCCCCTCAGGGCCTGCAGTCTGGCAGACACTGGGCTAGAGTTCCCTTCTGCTCCCTGAGCCTGGCCAGCACTGCGCTGTCCCAGGTGCTAGTCTCCCACCGCTGGAGACAGACCTTCCCCCATGAAGGTCTGGGACAGACTGACTGCTCCCTTCCTGAGCAGCCTTTTTATAGGGCTGAGCCTGGCCCTGATTGGCTACCTCCAATCTTGGCTCTGATTGGCTCCCAATAAGCCCTTCTCTTATTGGCTACCCATCTGCGCAGGCTCTGTGGTCTACTACAGCCCACACTCTCAGGGAGTGGGGCAGTCCACCCCACTACAGTCAGACATACATACACAATGGCCAGTCCAGCGGAGTTGGTGTTTCATGACCTGCACTTCTATACTACTGATGTTGGCTGGGGAGAGACTGCTGATGTTAGTGTGTCAGTCTTCCCAGCTGATCTGAGAATCCTCCTGAGGCAGCGCTGTTGGAACCACTCTAACCACTTGAGATGTCATCTGTAGGTTACCCAGGTCTCACACCCATAGAGAAGGGGTTTACCTTGTAAACCAAGATCTTGGTGCCTGTTTGCAGATCCCTATAATTGAAGACTCGTTTGAGTAGTCTTCCAAAGGATGTGCTGGCATAGCGGATCCTGTATTCAATTTCTGTGTCAATGCTGGCTGTTTGGGAGAAGTGGCTGCCAAGGTATGGAGAATTTTCCATTTGTGGTATATGAAGGGTAGTTTGTGCAGGTGAGGACTAGTAGAATACCTTGGTTTTCCTGATGTTGAGAGAGAGACCCAGGCTGTGATAGGCATCTGCAAAAAGATTTAGGGTACTTTGCAGGTTGGCCTCTGTATGTGCTAGAATGACGCAGTCATCTGCATACTGAAAGTCAGAGTGATGCCAATTCTTGTGATCTTAGATTTTGTTTGGAGATGTCGGAGATTGAGGAGTTGACAATCCATACGATACTCAGTCACGATTCCATCAGGAAGGTGGTCACAGATGAGAATCAGCATCAAGGCAAGATAAATGGAGAAGAGTGTTGGAGCAATGACACAGCCCTGCTTGACACCAGTGCGAATTGTGAATGGTTTGGTCTCTGAGCCGTTGCACAGAATAGTGGCAGTCATCCCATCATGGAGTAGTCTGATGATGGAAATGAATTTATGTGGACAGCCAAACGTACACAGCACCTTCCAGAGGGCATCATGATTGATAGCGTCAAAGGCCTTGGTTAGATCGATGAATGCCATGAGCAGTTCCTGGTGTTGCTCTCTGCACTTCTCCTGAATCTGTCGTGCCACAAAGATCAGGTCAGTTGTGCCTTGGGATGGCCTGAAGACACACTGTGATTCGGGGAGGAGTTCCTTGGCAAGGGGGAGAAGGTGGTTTAGTAGGATCCGGGCAAGGATTTTCCCTGCAATGGAGAAGAGAGCAATACCTCTGTAGTTCCCGCACAAAGATTTGTCCCCTTTCTTGAATATTGTAACAATGTTGGTGTTGTTAAAGTCAGGTGGAATTTCTACGCAGGTCCAGATTTTGTTGAGGAGTTGGCAAAGTTTGTGCT
This sequence comes from Malaclemys terrapin pileata, assembly GCF_027887155.1. NCBI lineage: Eukaryota > Metazoa > Chordata > Testudines > Emydidae > Malaclemys > Malaclemys terrapin. The sequence continues at coordinate 135,288,741 of NC_071505.1, forward strand.
GGAGCATTGTTCCACCAGCTTTAAAAACCTTACCTGGGATGCCATCTGGGCCTGGTGCGTTGTAATTTTTTTGTCTGGGTGATGGCATGCCGGACTGCCTCAGAAGATGGGAGATCAGCAAGGTGTTCCATTGCTGAGCGTTGTGGAATAGACTCAATGGTGTCTTCAGAGACCGTGGATTCACAATTTAGTAGGGTCTCAAAGTGCTCCTTCCAGCATTGTTTAATGGCCCCATTGTCTTTGAAGAGGGTGGAGCCATCCTGGGAACGTAAGGGGGTTGGGCCTTTGGAGCTTAGCCCATATATAGCTTTTGTTGCTTGAAAGAAGCTTCTCATGTCATCCTGATCTATGAAACCCTGGATCTCAGAGGCCTTCTCTTGCCACCACTTATTTCTGATGTCACGTAGCCTCCTCTGGACTTCAGCTTTGAGCAGGTGATAAGCTTCATGTTTTCATTGGTTAGAGGAATCATTTTGCCAGTTACAGAATGCAGTTCTTTTCTGGTGAAGATTTCCTTGTTGTTTTTGTCAAACCAGTCTTGGTGCCAATGAGTGGAATATCCTATAGTTTCAGCACATACACAGTGAATGGTATTTTCGCTCTCTCTCTCTCACACCACACACACACACACACACACACACAAACAAACAAAACCTGCCTAGAGATTTCTGGGAGAGTCCCTCATCCCTAACTACAGATCATTAAAGCTCCATGCAGTTTGTAGAGCAGTTGACCAGTGCCCTTTGTGCATCCAAGGTGTCTCCTAAGGCTTCCCTGTATCGAAGTCTGATGTATTTCTCACTTCTCCTCCCTTACATCCCAGATAACACACTGGGCAGAAAGGAGGCAGTGCCCTTTGAGCCCTGACATTTCAGTGACCAGGAATAGGAACTGAAAAAATAACATTTAATAAACAGTCCAAGATAGCCAAAGGAATTCATGGCTTCTGACACAAGGACAGATAACAAGTCTGCAGTGTTCACCCAGGAAAAAAGGCGCGAAATGGTTGTCTGCCGTTGCTTTCATAGAGGGAGAGGTGAAGCTGTACCCAGAACCACCGGCAACAATGTTTTTTACCCCATCAGGCCCTGGGATCTCAACCCAGAATTCCAATGGGCGGGAACTATGGGATAGCTATGGGATAACTACCCACAGTGCAACGCTCCAGAAATCGACGCTAGCCCCGGTACATGGACGCACACCGCCGAATTAATGTGCTTAGTGTGGCCACATACATTCGACTTTATACAATCTGTTTCCAAAATTCGAATTCTCTAAATTCGGATTGATCCCGTAGTGTAGACATACCCTTAGTTTACATGCTCAGCATAGACTCCAATGTTCATGAAGTAAAGGTATTTGATTCCTGGGTTTGCACTCACAAAGCTAACATGGATATATTATATGCACTGCAGTTACAATATAATTACTGTCTATCTATCTATCCATCCATCCTTCCTTCTCTGTCTCTATGGCTAACATTTTTAGACATAGGTGCCTAAAGCTAGGCTCCTAAATGCATACACTTCACTAGATGGCCTGATTTTCAGAGGTGCTGAGCTACTGCAGCTCCCCCCGAAGTCAGTGTTACTCAATTTTGAGAAAGTTGGCCTGTTTAGCCATGTCTGTATTTCTAGTGAGCCTCCCTCCTTGGGAGCTAGATATAAAATACATGCGCTGGATAGCTCAGTACAGCACTGTCCAAGTAAGGACTAACTTTTCTGCTCCTCCCTCGATGGAGCTTTATTAAATTGATCTTCCTAGGATCGCGATAGCTACAACGGAGCAATGTTTTTGTATAGATACACCTGCCCTCACATCCTCTGTACTAATTACACTATAGCTACAATATCCATGAAACATAACTTTGTTATGTTACAGTCACAGGGTCCGCACAGGTCTCTGCCCTCTCGAGCCTGTGCCCTGTGTTGGCTGGTTCAATAAAGAGTCCCCACGCCTTCTTGGTGCTTCACCCTTGTGTCTTTATTTACAGTGCAATTGTGTAGTCCCCCTTATTCCCACAACAGCCATCTCCAGTCAGACCCTTCCCAGGGTCTCCTGGCCCGTGAGGCTCCTTGCCTTTGGTGAGGAGACAAAGATGTACACCTACTATCCCCTCCCAGGCTAGCCTCCTGCCTGAGCTTTCCTCAGGGCTTTTATAGCCCCGCCTGTCCTCAGTCCAGCTGTTGCTACTTAGCTCAAGTCATTGCTGTGGGCTGGCCCTCGTTAGGGCCTGCAGCTGGGCTCTCTGCTGGCTGCCCAGGCCCCTGCACCTGGCTTCCCTACCAGAAAGCAGGGCTTGGCCAGCATTTTCGTAGGGCATTCCAGGGGTTTTACCCCAGCCCTGCCACAGTGACATTTGTTACAGTGAACAATACATGCACTTATCATATGATTCTGTTACTTGAAGAATATCCAAGTTAAGGCCCGTTTATGTCAATAGTGTGTGGTTTAGCATAGCTACAATGAGTTGGAAATGAATCTATGTATGTTATTTTTACATTTGACAGGTTACCTCGCTACACTTATCTTTGCTCCAGTGGTTATGATCAGAAAGAAATTAAGATTTTATTACTATTTAATAAATAACGAGTTATTCCCCTCTTACAGAAATAGCTATAAAATGATATTATAATTAAATATGAAACAGTTTGGAAATTCTCAGCCTTAGGCACTTGTGACGGGGTGTATAAAACCCTCACTGGACAGCAAAGGGTCAAAGAGCAGCTCTGGGCTGAGGAGGTCCAACCCCCATGTCTGTGCCCAGAATGCTTTGCTTGGAGGCTGGGTTAAAAAGGGAGCCAGCCAGTTCAGTTGTGGGAGGACAAGGAAGGGAGAAGGACCCACTCTGGGAGCTCTGGAGCAGGGTGCAGCCAGATCCAGACTGGACTGGAGATGGGTAGGGAACCTATTGGGTAGTGCTTACTGAGATAAGCTGAAGCCTAGTTTAGGAAAGAGGGAGATAGGAAGTGACCCAGGGAGGCTGACCCGGGGCACTCCAGAATGAAAGACATTGGACAGACCTCACAGCAGCGGCGCCAATTTTCTCCTGCGCCGGTGGGTGCCCGTGCCTTCCTGGCCCGACCCTGACTCCACCCCATCCCCGCCCATAGCCCCGCCCCCATTCCAACCCCATCCCCAAAGTCCCGCCATAACTCTGCCCCCTCCCTGCCCCTATTGGACCCCTTCTCCAAATCCCCGCCCTGGCCCCGCCTCTTCCCCCAGCACACGACATTCTCCCTTCTCCCCCTTCCCTCCCTGCCCCGCGAATAAGCTGTGTCATGGCAAGGGCTGGGAGGGAGGAGAAGCAGGATGCAGTGGCACACTCGCGGAGGAGAGGGAGGGGGAGGTGAGTTGGAGCAGGGGATGTGGCGGGGCCACGGGGAGCTGCCGGTGGGTGCTCAGCACCCACTAATTTTTTTCCAAGGGTGCTCCAGAGCACCCACGGAGTCAGAGCCTATGCCTCACAGGGCCCTGGGTCAGAACCTGGTAGAGGTGGGAGGGCTTGGGATCCCCTACCTCTCCCATTATGACCTCTAGGTGGAGTGACCACCAGAGACCGCCACCACTAGGTGGTGCACCCCGGACCTGTTCACAGTGCCCTCTGAATATTAATTCATATTCACTAATAAATTTCACACTAGAAACTTCGTCAGTAAAAACCACTGCAAATACTTTTCCACGTAATCACAAAAAAAGGCTTAGTTAGCTCCTCAGGGAGTGTTTCACACCTGCATCCCCCACCCATATTTTCCTTTTACTTATCCCTGTTTTACACCAGTGTATATCTATGGACTGCAGTGGAGTTATTCCTGATTTACATTGGTGGAAGCGAGAGAAGCATGAGAGTAATGATGTCCAGTGCATTTGCAAACATACACACATACAACTACCAACCCACCCAACCATATGTGTACATACTGTGTGTGATGTTACACCCCATATTCTTTATGGAAATATGCTTATGATATAGATATGGCATAACTGAGATATATTTTATGCAAGGTGGGTCTTACAAGGTATCGTCGGAAAGGTTATAATTTACTGAATGTGATTATCCAATTGTATGCATGTGTAACCCACACAGCTCCTGGGTGTGGTGTTCTGTCCCATCTAATGGCACTGAGACCACTTAGAGCGGGAGTTAAATGAGTCTGCTCCACAGCCTTAGCTACCAGCCAGATGGCTTTTAGCTCAGGCAGTAGAGGCTCGTGCACTAACCTCCAGAGTCCCCACGTTCAATCCTGCCCGCCGATGACCGGGGTTTGTCGGCGTTACACATGTATAATTTCTGTATCTAAAGTTAGGAATATTGACTATCTAACAATTCCAACTGTGTGTGTAGTTGGGAGACACCCACCAGACGACAGGCCATCAGCCTTGATGGGCCATTAGGAAGAAACAGTAAGACTTTGAAGATACTAATCTCTCTCCTTCCTGAGAGGTGTCCTGGGGCATAGCTGGGACACTACTAGGTCAGGTGGTCCTGTCACCTGGTACTAAACCCCATCTTGGACTTCTAGTAATTTTCCACTAAAAGGAGGGGGAGGTCAAGACTGGGAAACAAAAGATTCCCGCCTTATATAAATCTTATTTAAGGCTGGGGATTAAGGCAAACAGGACTCTTCTCCATTGCCTTCCAGCCCAAGAAGAAAGGCTGCTGAAAGTACTTGAAGAGACAAAGGAACAGAACAGTGGGAAAGGCGAGGGCTGAGTCCAGACTGAGACATGAGTCTAGTCTGTAAAGAGAAATAACTGGAACTCTAAGCTACAGAAACTGCAACTTGCCTAAAACAACATTTAGGGTGAGAAATTACTTCTTGAAACCCGTCTTTTTAAGATCTTAAGCTTAGTATGCGTGTTTTGTTTTATTTGCTTGGTAATCTGCTTTGTTCTGTTTGCTATCCCTTATAATCACTTAAAATCTTCCTTTTATAGTTAATAAACTTGTTTTTGTAATCACTAGCAGAGAGAGGCACTTCCCTGCAGCCCAGACTTAGACACCTATCTCCGAGAGAGGGGCAGGGCATAGCACCGTGACCCCCCTCTTTGGCATCCCCCATTGGCTAACTTAGACATCTCTCCCCATAACATGCTGGTTTTGAGAATCAGAGACTAAGGTGCCTGTCTCTCCTCTTCATTGTATGGGGAACCTAGGTGCCTAACTCAGGCTTGGTGAATCACAGTGTGTTCCTGTGATTTTCTAGAAACCTAAAAGTTAGGCATTGTTATGCTCAGAGTATCTTTGTGAATCTAGGCTGACACAGGGGACCATTAATGCCAGTGCAGTGCTGGTTTCTGCGAGGAAAATTACGTTTGCTCATTACAAAGACATGTCCTTGTTATAACCAATGACATAGAAGTGAAAGGCTCCATAGTGCAGTCCCCCAAACCACTTCATTCTTCCAGACTCCTTGGAAACTAAATGAACAGTTACCTGTCTGCGAGAGCTGGAGGAGGTGGAAGCCCACTCAGAACTTTGAGCCCAGTGGTAATACATTATACAATACAGTAACTTTCTCCAGAGGGCCTAGCTCTGACCCAAGTATCTTGTGGTGCCAACTGGCAGAGGGCACAGGGGGGCATAAGGGTGCAAGGAATCCTCTGGGTCTGGTATTTACATATCAGTTCACCAAAGAATATCATGTAAGGGTCTCTACTGAGTCACACTGCTCATCATAATCCTTGTGAAATGTATGTGCGAATAATATGGAAGGAGCTATGTACAGATATAGGAAGTTATGTTCTTAAAGCCTTGAAGTTAAAGGCAGGTCACCCAGAAGAAGGGAAGGTCTTTGTCTTGGCTGTACCTTACTAGACAAGAGGGTACCCTTGTTAAATAAGTTTAGGCTCTTGAATGTGTGTTATGATTTTATTTTATCTGTAACCCTTTGGTTCCAATATTTCTGCTTCCTCTCACTGCAATCTCTGTGCTTTGTTAAATACACGTATACTTGCTTTCTCTATAACTAAAGCAAAGTGTTGTGTCTAAGTGGAGCTGTAGTGGCCTATGGGGTAGCTGGTAAGCTGTGTAACACTGTCCTTTGGGAATGGCAGATCTGGGAATTCTGTGAGTGTCCAGTGGATCAAGGGCGGGGCACAGCAGAAAGATGCTCGGAGGACTCAGTGGTTGGTGTGTACCAATTGCTGACCTGCAGAGGGACAGTGGAGCCCGAGTGAGCTGAGCTGGTAGCTGACCCCTGGCAGCCACAGACTGGGCTTCCTTATGCTAAGTGACGGTGGTGGTTAGGTGCCTCACAAACCTGGGTACCTCCGGCCAGCATCACACTAGCTCATGTCACCTGCAGATCTCGTGGTGCTTTACAAAGATAAGTGTCATTATTCTTATTTTACAGATGGGCAAACTGAGTCACAGAGTTGTGTGTGACCCACAGTCTCACTCGGTTATAGTGGCACAACAGGGATTTCTGATTCCCAGACTCATATCTTAACCACAACACTGACTTCACTTATAGGCTTTCTATCAACCTTGAAAGAGTTATGCTCAAGTGGTTGCTTAAATCCACTGTAACCTCTGCAGGTGTATAGAGCCTCTGAAGGGTTCCTAAATGTACATTACACAGGTTAGGATCCTTTTGGATGAAAGAGTCGAGAAATGTACAGTAGTTGTCTCACTGTGGTACAGCAGCTCAGTTTTGCAGACCGTTTATGGGTGTGCTGCCCAGCATTGGAGCTCCCTGAAAGAAATCTGTGTTACACAGCACCTGTTTCTTCAGCATTGAGATCAGGTGTATTCCTTATTAAATGTCCCTAAATAGCCAGATGCAAATGAAAAAAAATATTTAGGGCACAACTTGATTTTCCCAAATTAGCTGAATATCCAACAGAACCCACAAATACACACCGTACTTACAAAAAATGCAAGCAAGCCTTCTCCATCAGAGGGGCAGATCCAGACATACTGTTTTCTCTTGATGCTTCCCCCAGCATCACTTCTGTCTTCTCGGGGCTGAGCCTTAGCCAGCTGGGCCTATCCAGACCCCAGTCTCAGCTAGATACTGAGAGAAACAAGAGATCTACTGGTCTGATTAAAAAGAAATGTCATGATGAGTTCCAGACACATACTGATGCTGTCATCCAAACTATTTCACCGTCTCTTTTCACAGCCTCACGCTGGACAGAAGGAGTGACAGGATGGAGCCTTGTGGCAGACCCCAGAGAGCTTCTAGAGAGCAGAGGCAACCAACACAAACCTGTGCTGTCTTAGGCTATGTCTACACTGGCACTTCCGTCGTTAAAACTAGGGGCAACTAAAGTGTTATGATGATGATATTAGTAATAATTAATAATGTAATAACAATTAATGATTAACGAATCATTATAATAATTTCTCATTAATCTTCCCCCAAAATAAGATGGTGAGAGAGATGGTGATAACCGATGCAATGATCAGCGTAAAGAGCAAGGGCCTAAATATTGCTTTTAAAGAGACCTACAGCCACAATGGTGATGATAGATTAGATAGATAGATACTGTCATCTTGCCCTCCGCCAGACGGGCATTGACAGTTTCTATCAGTAAAGTACACAGCATCTGCCTGTTTCATTTTCAGACACTGCACATGAAAACTATAGTACAGTACAGTAGGTGTTGGTTACATATTTTTCAGCACTTAACCGCACTATTCAAGTATATCTCCAGTGGACAATGCCTGTTTCTTCTAGCTCAGCCATGGACCTGAGTCAATCAGAACTCAGGGACAATTTAGGGGAGAGACTCCATGAAATGTTCAACCATGTCATGAACTCATCAGGCACAGACTGTATTATAGATCAGCTGCGGAAACAGATCACTCAGACTCAGGTGGGGCTGTTGGGAAACGTGTTTCTAATGTTTCCCTTTGGTAGCCCAGTGACCAGGAATCCGTGACCAGTGACTCTACTGGCGTCAGGGACAAGGAACTGAGTTTTCTCCTATATATTGCTCCCATACCCATTATCATCCTACATTATCCGCAGAGAAGAGTATCAAAGGAAACAAGGCTGTGCCACAGGTTTCAAGTAAATTCTTTCTATTCTCTCACCCATGAGTATCCTGTCACTCAAAGAAACCTCCCTAGGGGCTGCTGGAGGATCCCTGTCCCAATTATAGATGACAGAGTCTCTGCCCAGTTGCCTGGGCCAACTGACAAGTGCCCTCTGCAGGGTGCTGTCTACACAAGTGCCCTCCATGATGCCTCCTCTCTGTGTGTTCTGGGAGGTGGGGGAGAATTTCAAGGGCAGTTCTGGGCCTACACTGCCTTAACACGCAAGGGGCAATGCCAGTATTGTGGCAAAGGATGTATTTCTTCCCCTGCAGTTAATATTGCCCATTTCCCTTTCATTTCTGCCACACCTCTGGGTGTCTGTGGTAACTCCAAGTTGTCACTGCAAGCTGAAACGGCTGTTTCGAGTTGTGAGCAACAAGTACATGTATTTCCAAAATTACTACATTTTATAGTCTAGAGAAATGGAGGGGCCACATCTTAATAACTGTGTCTCTTGATGCCCATTCAGGAACGTGACTTCCACTGTTTTAGTCACATAGCTTCTTAATGACACGAAGATTTCAGGGTGTTTAACCATTAGGGTGACCAGATGTCCCGATTTTATAGGATTTTTTTAGGTCTTTTTCTTATATAGGCTCCTATTACCCTCCACCCCATGTCCTGATTTTTCACATTTGCTGTCTGGTCACCCTATTAACCATGTAATCGGTTTTTGATAGGAATACTGCTGGAATTCCTTGTATGAGCATGAAACTGACGTTTTGCTCTAGAAAGGGAGAAGGGTTAAAAGAAGAGGCTCCTGGCTCAGCCCAGAAAAAGAATTTCTGCACATTCATTTACGAGGGGAGACAACCCCTTCCAGCTTCTTGTGCCTGTGTCTTACTGGGAGAAAGCAAGAATTTCCTAGGAGTTTCTTGGATTATCCTGAACACTTCTTTTAATAAAACAACAGAGAAGCTATTATTCTCCAAGTCCCATGTACCATCCAAGTTTGTAACAACCTAACACAACAAGAATACATTAAAATAATTTCATTAAGCACAATTTCGCATCAGTGCTGAAGTCCATCCCCGACATGACTCAGAGCCGAACCTCCCAGAGCTGAATCATCAATCACTGGCTGGGTACAGCTGGTTTCTCTAATCTCTTAGGTTTCTGTTCTCAGGAATAGAAACTCAAAGTGCACCAGTAACACAAGATAGTCTCAGAGGCTATAGTGAGAGAAAGCCATGGCTGCTGGCTGGAATGGAGGTAAAGATGGTGCAGCAATGCATATGTCTGTGTACATGTTTGCAAGTATATACATATATCTGGGCATTCGTGTTTCTATGTCTATACAGTATATATGTACATTTATGTGTGTTCATGCCTATATGAAATTAGGGGCATATATATGTACATGCATCTGTATGACTGTTGTTGATCTATGTATATAAGATATGTATATTTAATAGATACCTCTGGTTTGTTTAGCTCTCTGAGTGTATTTATATGCATATAGTGTTTTTAGTTACGAACCTGTCAGTAAAGACAGACAAAAATCACTGACAGTAAAATGGTTTTCTTACATCAGTACTAAACAGGTATTTCTTACAGAGACAAAAAGGTGAGAGAATACAGCAGAGCGGAGGCAGTCTAGATTCTAAGTTATAGTAGATATACATACTGGTTTTATCAGAGTAAAAACAATGGTTTTTCTTTGTAATTAGTACATCCTATTGAGTCCATCTTTCCTCAAACAGTTCTGATTTTTGTGTCTGTCTATACGTATATGTTTGTGTCTGTCTGTATGGGTTTACCTGTATTAAAAAAACTTGCACCAGTGTCACTAAATAGTGATATTGTGCAAAACCCCCACTCCTGTCTCTGTTCATATGTGTACCTTATGGGCCTGATCCAAACCTATTGATGTCAAGGAGAGTCTTTTCACAGTTTCAGTGGGCTTTGGATCAGGCCCTAGCTTAGGGTTACCATATTTTGAGTGTCCAAAAAGAAGACACTCCACGGGGCCCCGGCCCCACCCCCAGCCCGCCCATGCCCCCGCCCCAACTCCACCCCTTCCCCAAAGTCCCCGCCCAAATTCCGCGGGAAGCCTGAAGCAGGCAGCAGGTAAGCTGGGGGGGGGAGGCGCGGCCCAGTCTGGCCCCCCCCAACCGAGTGGCTCCCTCTGGCGGCTGGCCCCGGCCCCAGCGTCTCCAGCCTGGCTCGGCTTCTGGGGTGCCGGCCCCGGGCCAGCCCCCGTCCGAGCACCCCCGGCCCCCGGCCCGGTCCCAGCCCCCGGCCCAGCATCCCCGGCCCCGGCCCAGGCCCCAGCCCAGCACCCCCGGCCCCGGCCCAGCACCCCCAGCCCCCGGCCCAGCACCCCCGGTCCCGCACCGCCTGGCTCGGCCCGGCCCCGCACCCGCGGGCCAGCCCCCAGCCGAGCACCCCCAGCCCAGCAATGCCGGCCCCGGCCCGGCCCCTGGCCCAGCACCCAGCAGCGCCGTCCCCTCCCTATTTTCCCGGACATGTTCGGCTTTTTGGGATTTCCCCCCGGACGGGGATTTGAGGCCCAAACAGCCGGACATGTCTGGGAAAATCCGGACGTATACTGAATATACTGTTTGTGTGTGGCTGAGCATGTTTTGAAATTCTCTGTGGGCCCCTGTGTGGGCTCTGAGATTTGAGTTGAAAATGTAAAGTGTCATAAAACCAGCGCACAAAGAAACTGCTGATCAAGGAATTTTAATGACATGAGGATTTTTTTATTAAATGTTAGCTTCCGATGATTAGGAGGAAATTAACATTTTCAATGTCTCCTACATTTTTAAATGTTTGTTCTCAATGTTCCTGAGCCATGTTTATCTAGTTTTGCTTTCCAGGTTCTCAGTGCAAATAACAAGAGACTCTTATTTTCTTCCAGAATAGAAATAACCTAAATATAAATCTTGAAAAATCTCAATTTAAAAAAATTAAATTAATAATGATTATTAATTTTATATTCAAATACATATATGGAACAATCCACATTTAAAATAAAAAGAAAGGAAATAGCAGTTCATTAAATATTGGTAGGATCTTACACTTGTAAATGGGAACAGACGGCCTGAGTCTGATTGATTTTAATGAGCTATGCACATGTATTAGATATAATAATAATTATAATTATTATTTCACTATTCCATAGCAAGTAATGGGCATTCCACACACACGGTTACATTAATGGCCGTATTTGGGGCCAGGATGAACCTTTCTCATCCCCACTCTCCTCAGGACACTGCACTTTACCAGGGAGTTTCTTTCCTAAGCAATATTGAATAGGAACTGTCCATTAAGAATAACAAATATAGGCCATGTGATCTTGGGGAGGAGGCATTGGGGGATCTCAGTTTGTCTGCCTTCCCTATGTCTCTCTCTGTGCACCAGGTGACTCTATTCTCTTTCCCACAGATCATGTATCCCGAGGCATCAGGAAGGGGTGAGAATGAAAGCACCATACCCACATTCTCCCAAGATTACAGGCAAAGAGGGAGCTGGAAAGAGTCAAATCTCCCTCCCCTCTCATCAGTGTGATACCTTATTTAACTCTCCTTTTTCCCTGCCTCTCTCTCTTTCCCCCCATTGCTCTCTCTGTGTCTCCCTCTATTCTTCTTTGAGTTCCCCTTTCCATCTATCTCTCCCTCTACCCCATCGCTCTCATTTGTAACTTTTTTTTTTATTGGCAAGCTCTTAGTGATAAAGCTGCAGTCTGTGACTCCTTGGGATCTCTTTCATGTTTCAGGGGGAAGATCTCCCTGGAGGCATTTATGGAGAATTATGACCCAAGTGTCCTTCCCAATGAGATTTACCTGCTCTATGAAATAAAATGGAGCAGTAGCAAAAAGGCCTGGCAGAACTGTTGCCATAACACCCTCATAGAGCATGCTGAAATCTACTTCCTGGAAGATGTCTTTAAAAAGCAAAGATCTGATCCTTCTGACCACTGCTCCATCACCTGGTACATGTCCTGGAGTCCCTGTGGGGACTGCTGCAGGGCAATCAGGCGTTTCCTGAAGGAACAGCCTAATGTGAACCTAGTTATCTATGTAGCACGGCTCTACTTGCACAAAGAGGAACACAATCGTCAGGGTCTACAGAGCCTGGTGAACATTGGAGTGTCCATCCGAGTCATGGACCTCCCAGGTAATGACTCATGGAGTTACAGGGAATGGATGGGATAGAGATGGGACATGGGGCAGTTTGCCTCTAGATCACTAGTTCCAATTCAGCACTGGTCACGGATGGCTCCACTGGGGTTGTAGAATGGACTCTGGAATCTTTTCACTTCTAGGTCAGTGGCTCCAGTCTGGCCCCAAGCCTTGGGGGATAGTGCAATGGGATTCAGAGCTTTTTCCCTTCAGGTCTCTGGTTTCAAACTTTCCCCTGAGTGTCAGTGACCAAAAGCCAGTAGCTGACAGCCATTTTTTGACCTATTTGAAATGTGCTGGTGTTTGCAGTCCAGTTCCTGACAGTACAGATAAAAATCACTAAAATCTCCACCCCTGCTGGCACTTGCTGATCCCCTTGTCTCAGCAGAGAGGCTGGGGCATAAATGAGCCATGAAGAGTCAAGGCCCCTTTTACTGCTAGAGGCAGGAACTGAGAGCTGAGGCACACTGCTGAGCCATGTGCGTGGGTGAAGCTGGTATGACACTGCCGCTGTCTCTAGTGGTCTATTCAGGGAATAAACAGAGAACATCAGCCTCCTTCCCGGCGCAGTCTGTCTGCCATCTTTCAATTTCATTTGAGAACATAGTATTGTATTTAAATGTAAGGGGATGGCTTTGCAGCTTTTTTCTAATCTACCCCCAGAGTAAAATCAGCTCACCCACTGATAGTGTGATACTGCTGCTAATCATGAAGAAATAGATGATATTTTACTCTCCCCTCAATACATAAATGACTTGTCCCAGGCGAATAAGTGAGTGAAATTTTGCAAGGCTGGTTTAATTAGACCTTCCCTGGATGGAAACATGGAAAAGGCCAGGATAACATGAGGCCCAAGTGCTGTAGTGTCCTCAGCTGGTCCTGCCTAAGGGTGACCTAGCAGAAGCATTCTGCATGGCTCAAATTAGTCTCGCTCCCCTGAGATTGACTGACCTTTGTGTATACTGAGTCCACTGATACCTCCTTCAGCACATGACTGATTTGCTCCATTTTCCCAGCTTATAGCTACTGTTGGAGAACATTTGTTGATGAGGAGGACAAGGATGAAGATGATTATTGGCCCAGGCACTTTGCTCCATGGATAATGCTATATTCTCTTGAACTCCAGTCCATCCTTCAGGTCAGTGGAACTTTAGGGAGGGGAAAATTACATGCAAAAATGATCCAGAATCATATGCAGAACCCAGTGTCTGAGCAGGACAGTTCCTTGACCTCCTTGGAAATCTCAGTGATTCTGAGAGCCTCTCTCCTGCAGATGAGCTGTAACACACAGTGACTTCCAAATGAGCTCATGAGGACACTAACACTGTATTGGAAATCTCTCAGTGCCTGAGGAGATCAAAGGGCTGGTTGGTTGGAGGAGAAAAAGGCTCTTCACACCTTGGTGGAGTTTAAACACCTCTGTGGTTTGCTTTATTGCAAAACAGCATAAATGTAAAAGTCCTGTCCCTTTCAGGGTCAAAAACAACAGGGTTTTTCCTCAGCCCAAGTACAAAGCAAGTTCTAGAGCACGACTAGACAAATTCCAGACAGAGAAATCCCGCAGTTCTTCTCTTCCCTTGCAGCCCATCCTCAACCTAGAGACCCTTCTTCCTGAACCTCCCTTGCAGACACAGCTTCCAACACTACACTGCACATCCTTCTCTCAGAGTCCATCTACACTAGCAAAACTGTAGTCAGGTCTCCCATCCCCCCAGCAGAGCTGATTAACCCCTTTCCTTGCCAACATCTGGACGGGTTTATATTCCCTCCTAGTAACAGGGCCATTGAATGTTTCATTGAACTCCCCTGAAGTCTCTCCCCTTTCCAAATCACCCCATGTCACAGGGTGATCTGTAATACATTGTCAGGGCGTGATGGGAAGAGCCGGCCAATAAATGATATTTTCATCCCATGGGAAATTCCAAGATGTGTTTTCATTCTGCATTAGAACAAACCTGAGACCTTTTCAGTTTTTGTGTGAAAACCACAAGGAGATGGAAGAGAATGAGCGAGAGCACCCTCCCGAGAGTAGCCATCAGCCCCGTGTGTAAGGCCCTCACACACTCCTCTGGGATACCCAGGCTGTGTCTACACTACAAGTGATGCAGCGGCACTGAGGCAGCACTGCAGATACATTGTTGTAGCTCTGTAACATAGACACTACGGTGATGGAAAGGGGGTTTCTGTTGCCGTGGTAAAATTACCCCCACAAGAGGCAGTAGCTATGTCGACAGGAGAATTGTTTCATCAATCTCACTGCATTTATAGTGGGGGATAGTTTCATCTGAGTACGTCATGCACTGTATAACATTTTTCACAGTTTTAGGTGTAATCTAGGTCCTAGGTTTAAATCCCTGCTCCTGATTGAGACATAGCAGGGACTTGAACCTGAGTCTCTCATACCCCAGGGGAATGTTTAAACCACCAGGCCTTTGGCTATTCTGGGGTGGAGTCTCGGTCTCCCTCTCCTCTCCCCCCCTTTTGTTTTTTCTTTTCCCATGGTGGTCCTGAGAGACATTCCCAACAAAATTTCTTCACAACCGATATGTTTCCACAAAATGTTCTGGATTTGACAAATCAACATTTTCCGATGAATAACCGTTTAGTTGGAATACTCCCAACCAGATCTAATGATGAGTCCCTGTGACCATTAAACATGCCTGGGAACCCTTTGTAATTTGCTCTGGTTTTGAATGAGCTTTGAAGCAATTAATATTTTAGGTGATTGCAGTTACAGTGAGTTCCTCCCAGGTCCATTAAATCCCAGAGTGAGTCTAGAGTGCAAATGTTAAGCTGCCAACCTCCAGAAAAGAAATTAACTTCAGTTGTTGCTTTTCTCACCAGAACATTCTGTCTTGCTTAGAGATTTCAACAGGTGAGAACCAGATTCCAGTTTTCAGCCTCTGTGTAGAAGATGATCAACAGAAAAGAGCACTCACATCCACCAATCCCCGATAGCCGCCAGTATCCTGGCCTGGGCAGCCAACCAGTCTCTGGATGCCATGAGTGTCTTGAACCA
Source organism: Malaclemys terrapin pileata (assembly GCF_027887155.1). Lineage (NCBI taxonomy): Eukaryota > Metazoa > Chordata > Testudines > Emydidae > Malaclemys > Malaclemys terrapin. Next base: position 135,303,934 of record NC_071505.1, read on the forward strand.
GGCCATCATGGGGGAGGGGTGTTAACACTAGAATGTTTAATCATTCCAATTTGATTTAGTTACTCTTAGCCATTTCCTTGCCATTAGTTCAGCTTGTAGCCTTTTGAAAAGTGAATCACGTTTAAATGTTTAATGTCATACAGTGACTGGGTCATGTTAACACCTGTGACTCAGTGTAATGGTTTATTCCATCACAGTTACCACAGGAATATCTTGCTTATTCTGCAGCCAATGCTGTTTCACCAAATGAAACATAACTCATTATTCATTTACATATATAGCGACCTTAGAGAGGATTTATTCTCCGGGGTTATTTGTTTGAATTATTTTTCTCTTGATAGATTTCTAGGTTTTACTTTCTGTGTCATTTGTGAACATAACATTTGAATAAAAATCTATAATCTAAGGAAGTACTGCCTTTGTTTGTATGTTCATTTTCAAAATGTAATTCATGTGGTACTGCTTAATATACTGTTCTAGGAATTCATTAAGTGGGAGGAGGAAGAGTCTGGTGATCAGTCTTAAAATGAACTGACCTTCCAAAATTTAGCTTTTCAAGCCCATAATTTTCCTCTAGGCCTTCACCTGGTCCTCCTACTCCCTATATTGCCTTTCTTTGTGAGATCATAGAAGGCTGGTCTCATCCCACACACATCACATACACCTACTTCAATATAAAGCAATCCGATATAATACAAATTCGGATATAATGCGATAAAGCAGCGCTCCGGGGGGCGGGGCTGCGCACTCTGGCGGATCAAAGCAAGTTCTATATAATGCGGTTTCACCTATAACGCGGTAAGATTTTTTGGTTCCTGAGGACAGCGTTATAGCGAGGTAGCGGTGTATATGCAGACTTTAACATGCATTTATACAGAGAAGACACAGCACTGGGCAAGGACTGCAAATCCTTGCAAAGAATCTTCCCAGCTATTGTAACCCTAGACGCTCCCAGCAGACTGATGCTGGGGTTAGGGAGCTCCCAGTTATTCCATTCCTGGCCTCTCTCAGCAGAAAGTGATGTGCAGAAAAGAGCAGGAAGTTCAGAGCAACTCTATTTCCAGCTGTTGCAGCTACAGGTGCTATAGGGCCCAGTGTTTTGAAGTGGATTTGCCAAGGAAGCTATGGCTGAAAAACAAACTACAAGATCCAAGTGAAACTTTTCCCTTCTCTATATGTCTGTGTGTGCCTCTCCTCATCTCTTCAATCCCCACAATGTCTATCTCTATCACGCACACAAACACACACGCAACGAAACCTCCCTAGAGGTTTTGGGGAGTTTCTCCCATCCCTTACTGGAGATCATCAAAGCTCCACACTCTCTTTAGTGCAGTTGACCAGTTCCGACTATGTGTCTGAGATGCCTCATAAGGTGTCCCTATATTGAAGTCTGAGATATATTTCATTTCACCTCCCTTACATCCCAGGTAATACACTGAGCAGAAAGGAGGAAGTGCCCTTTGAGCTCTGAAGTTTCAGTGACCAGCAATAGGAACTGAAAGAACAAAATTTAATAAACAGTCCAAGAGGCTGGAGAGATAGCCAAAAGAACTCAGGGCTTCTGACTCAGAGAGAGAGAGAGAGAGAGAGAGAGAGATATTATTCGTGTGTTACTGGGTGAGTGTGCTTCTGTGCATGTGTGTGTCTATATTCAATGGTGTTTACAGTTACATGTGTGTTTGTGTTTGCTGCATAGGGTTAAAGCAGTGAGTGTGTTTCTGATTGTATAGTTGCATGCACCTCTCCATGTGCTTGTGTATGAAATATAAATATGCCTAGTGTGACCGGTTAGACCTCCCTCAAGTGCAGATTTCCTCTGGAAATTACAACCAAAATAATATTGTCTTGTGCTGTAGAGAAATCCTACAATGTAAACTCATAAATTCATCCCCACCCTCAGTGTGGAGGAAGAAATGCTCAACTTCTTGCCCACCCCTTGCCTAGTTAGAAATTGCACAACCTGGGTTTAATAATAAACAAAAACAAGTTTATTAACTATAAAAGGAAGATTTTAAGTGATTATAAGGGATAGCAAACAGAACAAAGCAGATTACCAAGCAAATAAAACAAAACACGCATACTAAGCTTAAGATCTTAAAAAGACGGGTTTCAAGAAGTAATTTCTCACCCTAAATGTTGTTTTAGGCAAGTTGCAGAGTTTCTGTAGCTTAGAGTTCCAGTTATTTCTCTTTACAGACTAGACTCGTGTCTCAGTCTGGACTCAGCCCTCGCCTTTCCCACTGTTCTGTTCCTTTGTTTCTTCAGGTACTTTCAGCAGCCTTTCTTCTTGGGCTGGAAGGCAATGGAGAAGAGTCCTGTTTGCCTTAATCCCCAGCCTTAAGTAAGATTTATATAAGGCGGGAATCTTTTGTTTTCCAGTCTTGACCTCCCCCTCCTTTTAGTGGAAAATTACTAGAAGTCCAAGATGGGGTTTAGTACCAGGTGACAGGACCACCTGACCTAGTAGTGTCCCAGCTATGCCCCAGGACACCTCTCAGGAAGGAGAGAGATTAGTATCTTCAAAGTCTTACTGTTTCTTCCTAATGGCCCATCAAGGCTGATGGCCTGTCGTCTGGTGGGTGTCTCCCAACTACACACACAGTTGTAATTGTTAGATAGTCAATATTCCTAACTTTAGATACAGAAATGATACATGTATAACGCCGACAAACTCCGGTCATCGGTGGGCAGGATTGAACGTGGGGACTCTGGAGCTTAAAGCATGAGCCTCTACTGCCTGAGCTAAAAGCCAACTGGCCGGTAGCTAAGGCTGTGGAGCAGACTCATTCAACTCCCGCTCTAAGTGGTCTTGGTGCCATTAGATGGGACGGAACACCACACCCAGGAGCTGTGTGGGTTACACATGCATACAATTGGATAATCACATTCAGTAAATTATAACCTTTCCAACGATACCTTGTAAAACCCATCTTGCATAAAATATATCTCAGTTATGCCATATCTATATCATAAGCATATTTCCATAAAGAATATGGGGTGTAACATCACACACAGTATGTACACATATGGTTGGGTGGGTTGGTAGTTGTATGTGTGTATGTTTGCAAATGCACTGGACATCATTACTCTCATGCTTCTCTCGCTTCCACCAATGTAAATCAGGAATAACTCCACTGCAGTCCATAGATATACACTGGTGTAAAACAGGGATAAGTAAAAGGAAAATATGGGTGGAGGATGCAGGTGTGAAACACTCCCTGAGGAGCTAACTAAGCCTTTTTTTGTGATTACATGGAAAAGTATTTGCAGTGGTTTTTACTGACGAAGTTTCTAGTGTGAAATTTATTAGTGAATATGAATTAATATTCAGAGGGCACTGTGAATAGGTTTGGGGTGCACCACCTAGTGGTGGCGGTCTCTGGTGGTCACTCTACCTAGAGGTCATAATGGGAGAGGTAGGGGATCCCAAGCCCTCCTACCTCTACCAGGTTCTGACCCAGGGCCCTGTGAGGCATAGGCGCTGACTCCGTGGGTGCTCTGGAGCACCCTCGGAAAAAAATTAGTGGGTGCTGAGCACCCACCGGCAGCTCCCCGTGGCCCCGCCCCACCCCCTGCTCCAACTCACCTCTGCCTCTGTCTCCTCTGTGAGTGTGCCACTGCATCGTGCTTCTCCTCCCTCCCAGCCCTTGCCATGGCACAGCTTATTCGCGGGGCAGGGCGGGAGGGGGGAGAAGGGAGAATGTTGCGCGCTTGGGGAAGAGGCGGGGCCAGGGCGGGGATTTGGGGAAGAGATCCAATAGGGGCAGGGAGGGGGCAGAGTTAGGGCGGGACTTTGGGGATGGGGTTGGAATGGGGGCGGGGCCAGGGTGGGGATGGGGTGGAGTCAGGGTGGGGCCAGGGGCGGGGAGGCACGGGCACCCACCGGCGCAAGAGAAAGTTGGTACCACTGCTGTGAGGTCTGTCCAATGTCTTTCATTCTGGAGTGCCCCGGGTCATCCTCCCTGGGTCACTTCCTACCTCCCTCTTTTCTACAGTAGGCTTCAGCTTACCTCAGTAAGCACTACCCAATAGGTTGCCTACCCATCTCCAGTCCAGTCTGGATCTGGCTGCATCTTGCTCCAGAGCTCCCAGAGTGGGTCCTTCTCTCTGCCCTGTCCTCCCCTAACTGAACTGGCTGGCTCCCTTTTTAACCCAGCCTCCAAGCAAAGCATGCTGGGCACAGACATGGGGGTGGGGCCTCCTCAGCCCAGAGCTGCTCTTTGACCTTTTTCTGTCCAGTGAGGGGTTTATACACCCCGTCACAAGTGCCTAAAGCTGAGAATTTCCAAACGGTTTCATATTTAATTATAATATCATTTTATAGCTATTTTTGTAAGAGGGGAATAACTCGTTATTTATTAAATAGTAATAAAATCTTAATTTCTTTCTGGTCATAACCACTGGAGCAAAGATAAGTGTAGCGAAGTAACCTGTCAAATGTAAAAATAACATACATAGATTCATTTCCAACTCATTGTAGCTATGCTAAAACACACACTATTGACATAAACGGGCCTTAACTTGGATATTCTTCAAGTAACAGAATCATATGATCAGTGCATGTATTGTTCACTGTAACAAATGTCACTGTGGCAGGGCTGGGGTAAAACCCCTGGAATGCCCTGCCAAAATGCTGGCCAAGCCCTGCTTTCTGGTAGGGAAGCCAGGTGCAGGGGCCTGGGCAGCCAGCAGAGAGCCCAGCTGCAGGCCCTAACGAGGGCCAGCCCACTGCAATGACTTGAGCTAAGTAGCGACAGCTGGACTGAGGACAGGCGGGGCTATAAAAGCCCTGAGGAAAGCTCAGGCAGGAGGCTAGCCTGGGAGGGGATAGTAGGTGTACATCTTTGTCTCCTCACCAAAGGCAAGGAGCCTCACGGGCCAGGAGACCCTGGGAAGGGTCTGACTGGGGATGGCTGTTGGGGGAATAAGGGGGACTACACAATTGCACTGTAAATAAAGACACAAGGGTGAAGCACCAAGAAGGGGTGGGGACTCTTTATTGAACCAGCCAATACAGGGCACAGGCTCGAGAGGGCGGAGACCTGTGCGGACTCTGTGACAGTCACTGTAGCAAAGTTATGTTTCATGGATATTGTAGCTATAGTGTAATTAGTACAGAGGATGTGAGGGCAGGTGTATCTATACAAAAACATTGCTCCGTTGTAGCTATCGCGATCCTAGGAAGATCAATTTAATAAAGCTCCATCGAGGGAGGAGCAGAGAAGTTGGTCCTTACTTGGACAGTGCTGTACTGAGCTATCCAGCGCATGTATTTTATATCTAGCTCCCAAGGAGGGAGGCTCACTAGAAATACAGACATGGCTAAACAGGCCAACTTTCTCAAAATTGAGTAACACTGACTTCGGGGGGAGCTGCAGTAGCTCAGCACCTCTGAAAATCAGGCCATCTAGTGAAGTGTATGCATTTAGGAGCCTAGCTTTAGGCACCTATGTCTAAAAATGTTAGCCATAGAGACAGAGAAGGAAGGATGGATGGATGGATGGATAGATAGACAGTAATTATCTTGTAACTGCAGTGCGTATAATATATCCATGTTAGCTTTGTGAATGCAAACCCAGTAGCCAAATACCTTTACTTCATGAACATTGGAGTCTATGCTGAGCATGTAAACTGAGGGTATGTCTACACTACGGGATTAATCCGAATTTACAGAATTCGAATTTTGGAAACAGATTGTATAAAGTCGAATATATGTGGCCACACTAAGTACATTAATTCGGCGGTGTGCGTCCATGTTCCGGGGCTAGCGTCGATTTCTGGAGCGTTGCACTGTGGGTAGTTATCCCATAGCTATCCCATAGTTCCCGCAGTCTCCCCCACCCATTGGAATTCTGGGTTGAGATCCCAGGGCCTGATGGGGCAAAAAACATTGTCGCAGGTGGTTCTGGGTACAGCTTCACCCCTCCCTCCATGAAAGCAATGGCAGACAACCATTTCGCGCCTTTTTTCCTGGGTGAACACTGCAGACTCCATACCATGGCAAGCATGGAGCCCGCTCAGCTCAAGACAGCAGTCATGAACATTGTAAACACCTCACGCATTCTCTTGCAGTTTATGCTGAACCAGGACCAGAAAAACGAGGCGAGGAGGAGGCGGCGACGGCAGCGCAGTGACAAGAGTGATGAGGACATGGACATGGACACAGAATTCTCTCAAACCGCGGGCCCCAGTGCTTTGGAGATCATGTTGTTAATGGGGCAGGTTCTATCCATGGAATGCCGATTCTGGGCCTGGGAAATAAGCACAGACTGGTGGGACTGCATAGTGTTGCAGGTGTGGGACGATTCCCAGTGGCTGTGAAACTTTCGCATGCGTAAGGGCACTTTCATGGAACTTTGTGACTTGCTGTACCCTGCCCTGAAGCGCCAGAATACCAAGGTGAGAGCAGCTCTCACAGTTCAGAAGCGAGTGGCGATAGCCCTGTGGAAGCTTGCAACGCCAGACAGCTACCAGTCAGTCGGGAATCAATTTGGAGTGGGCAAATCTACTATGGGGGCTGCTGTGATGCAAGTAGCCAAAGCAATCACTGAGCTGCTGCTATGAAAGGTAGTGACTCTGGGAAATGTGCAGGTCATAGTGGATGGCTTTGCTGCAATGGGATTCCCTAACTGTGGTGGGGCGATAGATGGAACCCATATCCCTATCTTGGCACCGGAGCACCAGGGTACCCAGTACATAAACCGCAAGGGGAACTTTTCAATGGTGCTGCACTGCAAGAACTGGTGGATCACAAGGGACGTTTCACCAACATCAACGTGGGCTGGCCGGGAAGGGTTCATGACGCTAGCATCTTCAGGAACACTACTCTGTTTAAATGGCTGCAGCAAGGGACTTACTTCCCAGACCAGAAAATAACCGTTGGGGATGTTGAAATGCCAATAGTTATTCTTGGGGACCCAGCCTACCCCTTAATGCCATGGCTCATGAAGCCATACACCGGCAGCCTGGACAGGAGTCAGGAGCTGTTCAACTACAGGCTGAGCAAGTGCAGAGTGGTGGTAGAATGTACATTTGGACGTTTAAAAGGTCGCTGGCGATCGTTACTGACTCGCTCAGACCTCAGCCAAACCAATATCCCCATTGTTATTGCTGCTTGCTGTGTGCTCCACAATCTCTGTGAAAGGGGGAGACCTTTATGGCGGGGTGGGAGGCTGAGGCAAATCGCCTGGCTGCTGATTACGCGCAGCCAGACACCAGGGCAATTAGAAGAGCACACCAGGAAGCGCTGCGCATCAGAGAAGCTTTGAAAACCAGTTTCATATCTGGCCAGGCTACAGTGTGAAATTTCTGTTTGTTTCTCCTTTATGAAAACCTGCCCCCTTTATTGACTCATTCTCCGTAAGGAACCCACCCTCCCCCTTCAATCACAGCTTGCTTTCAAAGGAAATAAAGTCACTATCGTTTAAAAATCATTTATTCTTTATTAATTGATTATAAAAAGAGGGAGAGAACCCGGGTGGGGTTTGGGAGGAGGATCGGCGGGAAGGAAAAGGCCACTAAAAAAAGGTTAAAAAAATGACAGCCTTTCGCTGGGAGGGTGCACAGAGCCTCCCCCGCCCCCCGCGTTCTTACACATCTGGGTGAGAAGGCTATGGAACATGGGGAGGGGGGTTATACAGGGGCTGTAGCGGCACTCTGTTATCCTCCTGCCATTCCTGAAGCTCCACCAGACGCCGGACCATGTCTGTTTGCTTACGCAGCAGCCCCAGCGTTGCATCCTGCCTCCTCTGATCTTCCTGCCGCCACCTCTCATCTCGAGCGTCTCTCCTCTCCTCACGTTGGTCCCTCCTGTCCTCACGTTGGTCCCTCATGTCCTCACGTTCACTGGCATCTTTCCTATACTTTGAAACCGTGTCCTTCCACTCATTCAGATGAGCTCTTTCACTGCGGGTGCATTCCATAATTTCCGCAAACATCTCGTTGCGCGTCCTCTTTTCCCGATGCCTTATCTGAGATAGCCTTCGGGACAGAGGAGGGAGGCTTGAAAAATTTGCAGCTGCTGGAGGGAGGGGGAAAAGGAGAGAATTTTTTAAAAAGATACATTTTACAGAAGAATGCTTATACTCTTTCATGGTGACCAACACTATTCACATTACATAGCACATGTGATTTCTGTGCAAGGTTACATTTTGCCTATTATTATTGAGTGCCTGTGGCTTTGCTGCTAGAGATCACAGACGCAGGTCCGGGCAACAGAATTCGGCTTGCATGCGGCCATGGTAAGCCATTTGTCTTTCGGCTTCTGTGCCCTCCTTTCCCACATACCAAGCAAAACCCGTTGAGTGGTGCGGTTTTCCTGTTAACCTTCAACAGCAGAAAACAAACTAACCCCCCCCATCCAATTCTCTGGATGATCGCTTTATCCCTCCCCCCACCACGTGGCTGGTATCAGGGAAGATCCCTGTAGGAACCAAACTAACACCCACCCCCCGCCATGAATTCTCTAGGATGATCACTTTACCCCTCCCTCCACCGCATGGCTGGTATCAGAGAAGATCCCTGCTAGCCAAACGCGAAAAGCTCAGGGCCAATTCCCGTGTCCCCCTTTCCCCCCCCCCACGCTTGGCTAACTGCAGGGAAGGATTTCTTTTCAGCCACAGGCAAACAGCCCAGTAGGAACAGCCACCTCTGTCCCCTTAATTAAATTCCCGTATTTCAACCAGGTTATCATGAGCAATATCACTCTCCTGAGGATTACACAGCGAGATAAAGAACGGATGTTGCTTGAATGCCAGCAAACACCGGGATGATACGCTGCCAGGCTTTGTCATGCAACGATACCAGATTACTTGCTACTAGCATGGCGTGGTCAAGTGTCCTACCAGGAGGACGGAATAAGGCTGCACTGCCCAGAAACCTTGTGGCAAGGCTTTTGGAGTACCTCCAGGAGAGCTTCATGGAGATGTCCCTGGAGGATTTCCGTTCCATCCCCAGACACGTTAACAGACTTTTCCAGTAGCTTTACTGGCCGCGAATGCATCCCAAGTCCTCAGGGCAAAGTAATCATTAAAAAACGCTTGCTTTTAAAACAAGTTTTATATTTTAAAAGGTAAACTCACCTGAGGTCCCTTCCATTGGGTCATGGACTTGGATACTGGCTTGGGAGGGTACTTCACTCAGGCTGAGAAAAAGATCCTGGCTGTTGGGGAGAACGGAGTGCTGTGTGCTCTCCGCAAGCTCGTCCCCCTCCTCCTCCTCCTCTTCCCCATCCGCAGAATCCTCAGATGTGGCTGATGAGATTACCCCCGCCTCAGAATCCACGGTCAGAGGTGGGGTAGTGGTGGCGGCCCCCCCTAGAATTGCATGCAGCTCGGCATAGAAGCGGCATGTCCGCGGCTCTGACCCGGAGCGACCGTTTGCCTCCTTTGTTTTTTGATAGGCTTGTCTGAGCTCCTTGACTTTCATGCAGCACTGATCTGAGTCCCTATTGAGGCCTCTCTCTATCATGCCCTTGGAGATTTTTTCAAAAGTTCTAGCATTTCGTCTTTTCGAACGAAGTTCTGCTAGCACTGAATCCTCTCCCCATATAGCGATCAGATCCAGTACCTCCCGTACGGTCCATGCTGGTGCTCTTTTTCGATTAACGGCCTGCATGGTTACCTGTGCTGATGAGCTATCTGTGGTCACCTGTGCTCTCCACGCTGGGCAAACAGGAAATAAAATTCAAATGTTTGCAGGGCTTTTCCTGTCTACCTGGCCAGTGCATCCGAGTTCAGATTGCTGTCCAGAGCGGTCACAATGGTGCACTGTGGGATAGCTTCCGGAGGTCAATACTTTCGAATTGCAGCCACACTAACCCTAATTCGAAATGACAATATCGATTTTGGCGCTACTCCGCTCGTCAGGGAGGAGTACAGAAATTGATTTTAAGAGCCCTTTATTTTGAAATAAATGGCTTCATTGTGTGGATGGGTGCAGGGTTAATTAAATTTAACACTGCTAAATTCGAATTAAACTCATAGTGTAGACCAGGCCTGAGATGAGGGATTTGCACATTTAAGGAAATAAGACTGAGTGACAAGCTCTCTGCAATGCTTTGCTCTCTATTCCCTGCAAGTCAAGTTAGCAAGAAATTTATGAGTAGTGGGGAACAATCCTGCACTGTCCCAAGGACATGAACTGGATGATCTATCAGATGTGATCCTATAACATAGTTCATTATGACCGTGTTGAGGAGATGCTTTCACTAGCGTTTCTGTGTGATGAGGTTAAAACATCAACTGCAAAAATCCTATCAACTGTGATATAATTTCTAAAGCAGAAAAATAAAAATCATAAGCAATTAAAAAGGAGAATGCAGTAACATCAAACAATGCAAGTCATGTCTGACAGAATGCCCAGTCATGGGAGGTCCTCACTTTCCTCCATCAGATCGAGGGTACCAGAATTGCTCCCTCTTTCAATTGTGCTTCCTCAGTGTTAAGGTGGATAGAGCTCTGGCAATCACCTGGATGCAATCAAAGCCGATGGCAGTCAGAGCTAATCATTAATTACATGATGAGTAGTCAGGTGTATCTTTGACAGAATCCACTCTCTGGGGATTAAAGTAAAAATAACAACAGACAGTTCCTTGGATACCAGGGTGACTTATCTGCTCTATGAAATCAGCTGTGGCAGCAACACTGAGACATGAAGAAACTGGTGCCCGAACACCTGCACCTGGCATGCTGAAATCAAAGGAGACTGGAAAAGTGAAGAAGTTTGGGGGACTGCACTAAGGAGCCTTTCACTTCTATGTCACGGCTATAAGAAGGACATTGGTTTGTAGTGAAGAAAAGTCATTTTCCTCACAGAAACCAGCACTGCACTGGGCATTAATGGTCCCCTTTGTCAGCTCCTGTGTCAAGTTAGCCAAAGACAGAGGGTGTGCTAAATCCTGCCCCTCTCTTGGAGATAGGTGCCTAAGTCTGGGCTGCAGGGAGGTGCCTCTTTCTGGCAGTGATTCTCAGCCGTGAACCCTCTCTTGGTGTGAGGCACCTGTGACACAACAAGGTACAATTCAGACCAGTGGGGGGGGGGGGGCAGCCTTGGTTACACTGCAGGGTGATCCCAATACACACCCCAGTCTTAGATTTCCCCCCAGTAATGTATGTCCTCTACTGCCCAGCCCTCTCCTGGATGGTTCAAATATTTTTAGTCCATTATTCCTTTAAGGAAATAATATACCATCTTATTATCTTAAATAGAGCTACCCACACACTTCAATTTAAACACACTAGATTAGATTAAACAATAAAACAAGTTTATTAACTACAAAAAATAGATTTTAAGTGAGTACAAGTAATGAGGCATAAAGGTCAGAAATGATTACAAGAAAAATAAGGATAAAAAGCTTGCTAGTGCTTCATTAACAAACTATATTAGATTTAAAATTTCTCACCACATGCTTCCAGCAAGGTTACTGACCAAAGTCTTCAGGTCAAGATGCTCTTCCCCGAAAGTCCAATAGCTATTGTCCTTTGTCTTCTTAGGTGTGATGCCAGGGACAGACAGGGAGAAAGAGAGGCTGCAGACAGGGAGAGAGAGAGGCTGTCTTGGAGTGTTTGCCCTTGCTTTTTAGAGTTTCAGTGCGCCTCTTGAAAAACATTTCCAGTCCATGTGGAAGGATGTTCCTTGTTGTCTGTTTTCATTTGTTTGAGCTTCCTTTGTTTTCCCTTCCTGCTTAATGACTCTGTTTACTGCTTAATTGAAAATTAAAGCAAACATTCACTCCTTGTGTATTCTAGGATGTATTTCATCAGGCCCTGGTGACTTGAAGACATCTAACTTGTCCAAGTAGTTTTAACTTGTTCTTTCTCTATTTTAGCCTCTGATCCTACCTCATTGTCATTGGCATTCAGTAAGTTAGATGTCCAATTGCTACTAAACTTTTTGGTGAAAATTGAAACAAAAAAGTCATTTAGCACTTCTGCCATTTTCACATTTTTTGTTATTGTTTTCCCTCCCTCATTGAGTAATGGGCCTACCCTGTCCTTGGTCTTCCTCTTGCTTCTAATGTATTTGTAGATTGTTTTCTTGTTACCCTTTATGTCTCTAGCTAGTTTAATCTCTTTTTGTGCCTTGGTTTTTCTAATTTTTATAGTGGGGGTGCTGAAGAAGGAAACCATATATTTGGGTTGTTATTAGTATTTCAAGCCAGGGGGTGTAGCAGCACCCCCAGCAACCTAGGTATGGAAAATCAGACATGCTTGTGCATGGATGTCATCTGTATATGGAATGGTGATTTACAAAGGTAAGTGTCATTACTCTCATTGTACAGATGGGGAAACCGAGTCACAGAGTGGTGAGTTACCCACACTTTCACTGAGTGACAGTGGCACAACAGGGATTTCTGATTCCCAGGCTCATAGAAATGCAGACTTATCTTGTGGGATTACCATCAGCCTTCCAAGAGTGATGCTTAACCCATTAAGTGGTTGCTTACTTCCACTGTAAACTGTCCAGACAAACACCATCTGCTAGGGCCCTTCAAAATTCATGGTCCATTTTGGTCAATTTCACAGTCATAGGATTTTAAAAATCATAAATTTCATGATTTCAGCTATTTAAATCTGAAATTTCACAGTGTTGTAATTGCAGGGGTCCTGACCCAAAAAGGAGTTTGCGGTGGGGGAGTCACAAGGTTCTTGTAGGAGGTGTTGCGGTACTGCTACCATTATTTCTGCACTGCTGCTGGCGACGGTGCTGTCTTCAGAGCTGGGCAGCTGGAGAGCAGCAGCTGCTGACCGGGATCCCAGCTCTGAAGGCAGAGCCACCATCAGCAGCAGCGCAGAAGTAAGGATGGCATAGTGTGATATTGCTACCCTTACTTCTGCGCTGCTGCCTGCAGAGCTGGGCCCTCAGTTAGCAGCCGCCACTCTCCGGCCACCCAGCTCTGAAGGCAGAAGTAAGGCTGGCATGGTATGGTACTGCCACTTTACTTCTGTGCTGCTGCTGGTGGGGCACTGCCTTCAGAGCTGGGCACCTGGCCAAGAACAGCCGCTTTCCGGCCACCCAGCTCTGAAGGCAGCTCAGAAGCTGGAGTGGCAATACCGTAATCCCCCTGCCCTAAAATAACCTTGCGACCCCCCTGCAGCTCCCTTTTGCGTCAGGACCCCCAATTTGAGAAACACTGGTCTCCGCCGTGAAATCTGTATAGTATATGGTAAAAACACACAAAAGACCAGATTTCACAGGGGGAGGCCAGATTTCACGGTCCGTGATGTGTTTTTCATGGCTGTGAATTTGGTAGGGTCCTATTTATAGCCCTATCTCAGGGGTTCCTGTATGTGCATTACACAAGTTAGGATCTTTTTGGATGAAAGAGTCAAGAGAAATGTACAGTACTTGTCTCATTTTACTACAGCAAGCAGCTCAGTTTCACGGGCCATTTATGGAGGTGCTGCCCAGCATTGGAGCTCCCAGAAAGTTACCTTCTGAGAAATGTGATAGGTTGAATTCCTGGGGATGAAGTGTGCTCTTGATGACCAAACCAAGTGTCATACAGAGCTTTTTCCTCAGGGTTGAGATCAGGTGTATCCTTATTAAATGTCCCTAACTGATGAACAAATTCCAGAAATGTTATGGTGCCACAAGCACAACTTTTCTCATTTACCTATTTTAATTAATAAAAAGTGCTAATAAAATCCATCTCTTAGCACATGTTCAGTAACTAAACCACACCTTGCAAATCGCTCCAGCACATGAGGGAGGGAAGAAGGACATAGGGATTAGCCAGAAATTAGATAAAAGCAAGAAGAACTATGGGATTAGAGGTGAGGAGGCCTTGTAGACATGGGGGACTGGTGCAGGGAAAGAGACGGCTGGGCTGGGAGGTGTCCGCATGTCAGACATTATTTACATGTGCAACTTATGAACTGGCCACTCTGCCATTCATGATCAGAGAGACAGTGGTGCTGGAACAATTTTTATAGTGGTGGTGCTGAAGGAGGAAACCATGTATTTGGGTTGTTATTAGTATTTCAAGCCAGGGGGTGTAGCAGCACCCCCAGCAACCTAGTTCCAGCACCAATGCAGAAGGATAGTCTTTGAGGCAGCCAGGACCCAAATCATGTAGAGTGCTATAGGTCAAAGTAGCCAGCTTCAGTTATACCCAGAAGCGAATCAGAAGCCAGTGCAGATCACAGAGCTTGGGAGTCATGTGTCCCCTGCAGGACACCACATGAAGCCAGTGGCATTCTGCACCAGGTGCCAGCTGAAGTTTCCATGTGGTCTTCAGACAGAGCTCATTGCAGTATTCCAGCTGGGAGGTGACAAAGGCCTGCACCTCTCTGGGGAAGACAACATGTGAGAGAAAAGGTCACGACCTTCTAACCAGATGTGAATGAAAAAAAGATTTTAGGCTACAGCTGCTACTTGATTTTCCAAAATGAGGTGAGTATTCAACAGAACCCCAAATAAACACCTTACCTACAGAAAACACAAGCAACTCTTCTCCACCAATGGAACAGATTCAACTGTTTTCTCTTAATATTTACCCCAGTCCCCAGCATCACTTCTGTCTTCTCTGGGCTGAGCCTTAGCCAGCTGGGCCTATCCAGACCCCAGTCTCAGCTAGGCACTGAGAGAAACAAGAGACCCACTGGTCTGATTAAAAAGAAATGTCATGATGAGTTCCAGACACATACTGATGGTGTCATCATTGTCATGGAAATCCCTGTCCGTTCCAGCTGAGGAATAAGGAGAGACGTACACAACTAATCAAGTAGGGAGCCCCGGGAGGGGCGATCCATTTATTTCAATTGCAATTGGGTTCGAGCTCATAAGTCAGCAAGAACCCCGAAAACACTTACACCAAAGCATTATATGCAGTTGACTATGATAATCTATCGCTCCATATTTGGCCAAAATTTGCTACCATACATAGTTAGCAAGCTACATATATCCGCCCCTCTTGTGACCCCTTATTGTTCATCTACTTGCCCCCCCCCCCTTGCGTTATTTGCAAACCAAGCAGTTAGTTATCTACAGGACGCAGGCACAGAAAGTTCCACTGTCTGCAGGTTTGGAGTTTGGTTACATTTCCTCTCGAAGGAACTTCCTGAGTTAAGACTATCCATAGCTGACGCTGCATATTGCCCTTCTTCTTTCTCCCATGTGTATGACAAATTTGCCCTCTGGCAGTTAAGTAGAATAATTTTATTTCATCATCAAAACTATTTCACAGTCTCTTTTCATGGCCTCATGCTGGACAGAAGGAGTGACAGGATGGAGGCTGGTGGTGACCCACAGAGAGCTTCTAGAGAGCAGAAGCAACCAACACAAACGTGTGCTGTCTTAGAGACGAAAGAATGGAGTCACTCCACTCGGGACCCACAGACCTTGTGATCCATGGTATCAAAGGCAGCTGAGAGAATGAAGAAAATCAGCCTGGATGGACATTTGCACTCCAGTTGAGTTCATTGGGGCCAGAATGTCACCTTTGATCTTTGTTCATTACCAGGAACAGGTCATCAGCCAAGGAGACCAGAGTTGTCTGAAACAAGAGCCAGGCAGTTGTTCAGAAAAACAGAGAATTCCAGATAATGCCACAGTTATTTCCCCACATATTGAAGTACAGAACTGGGAGTCAGTAGATATGAGTTGAATCCCAGGCTTTGCCACTGATTCACTGTGTGGCCTTGGGCAAGTCCTTAAACCTCCTTATACCTTATTTTCCACATCTGTAAAACAGGGATAATACTCCCCTACATTCTATTTTTTATAGGTTCTGCTACCGCATTCATCACTGCAGTCTCTGATCGTCTTCCAGTAGTGCATGCAGTAACATGATAAACATCTGTCATATATATGTTGTTCTCTCATCACTATGTGTTTATGTTAGAGCAGGTAAAGTCAAACGCACCTTGAAGCAGAAGTTGGTGAGATTTGCTGTGATAGTTCCTAGGGCAGTTAATTCTGCAGTATTGGAAGCCTCCCCCCCCCGCCCCCCTCCACAAAATCTCTGCCTCTTGCATCACAGCAGGCTGTGTGGGAATAAATGCATTAATGCATGAGAGGTGCTCAGGTCCTGTGTTGGGGGCCAAACAAATGCCTATGAATTCACCACCTAGCACAATGGGGTCCGATAGCATATCTGAGACAATGAGGTGCTATGGTTACCAGCATAATAATAATGAATCCTCATTATGATTTCTCATGAATCTTCCCCAAAATTAGGAGAGAGATGGTGATAACTGATGCAATGATCAGCTTCAAGAGCAGGGCCCTAACTATCCCTTTTTAAGAAACCTACAAACACTAAAGATGGAGTAAGAGAAAGAGAGAGAGAGAGAGAGAGAGTTACTGTCATCCTGCCCTTCCTCCCCCAGTGGGGCATTGACAGTTTCTATCAGTAATGTACACAGCATCTCCCTGTTACATTTTCCTAACTACACAGAAACCACACATGAAAGCTATAGTTCAGTACTGTAGGTGTTGGTTATATATTTTCAGCAGTTAACCACACTATTCAAGTATACCTCCAATGGACACTGTCTGTTTGTTCTAGCTCAGCTGCGGAACTGACTCACTCAGAACTAGAGGACAATTTAGGGGATACCCCAGGAAATGTTCAACAGTGTCATGAACTCATCAGGCACAGACTGTATTATAGATCAGCCGTGGACACAGATCACTCAGACCCAGGTGGGGCTGTTGGGAAACGTGTTTCTAATATTTCCCTCTGGTCAGGGCTGGCTCTGGCTTTTTTGCCGCCCCAGGCAAAAAAGCCTCTGGCCGCCCGCCCCCAGCGCAGCAGGGGAGGGCGGCCGGAGCCCCGGGGGGAGGGCGGCAAGCTCCGGTCGGGGCTCCGCTCTCCCCGGCAGCGAGTCCCGGTCGGGGCTCCGCTCTCCCCGGCGGCCAGAGCGCCAGGGGGAGGGCGGCGAGTCCCGGTCAGGGCTCCTCTCTCCCCGGCGGCCAGAGCGCCGGGGGGAGGGCGGTGGGTGGTGAGCCCGCCGCGGCTCCACTGTCCCCGGCGGCCAGAGTGCCCGGGGGAGGGCGGCGAGCATGCCCGGGACTCCGCTGTCCCCAGCGGCCAGAGCGCCGGGGGGAGGGCGGCGAGCCCGCCGCTGCTCCGCTGTCCCCGGTGGCCAGAGCGCCAGGGGGAGGGTGGCGAGCCCGCCCGGGGCTCCGCTCTCCCCGGCGGCCGTAGCCGGAGCACTGCGCCGCCCCCTCCAGGTGCCGCCCCAAGCACAAGCTTGGTGGGCTGGTGCCTGGAGCTGGCCCTGCCTCTGGTAGCCCAGTGACCAGGAATCAGTGACCAGTGACTCTGCTGGCATCAGGGACAAGGAACTGAGTTTTCTCCTGAATATTGCTCCCATGCCCATTGTCATCCTCCATGATCCGCAGAGAAGAGTGTCAAAGGAAACAAGGCTGTGCCTGAAAAAACAAACCACAGGTTTCAAGTAAATTCTTTCTCTTCTCCCACCCATGAGTATCCTGTCACACAAAGAAACCTCCCTAGAGGCTGCTGGAGGATCCCTGTCCCAATTATAGATGACAGAGTCTCTGCCCAGTTGTTTGGGCCAACTGACAAGTGCCCTCTGCAAAGTGCTGTCTACACAAGTGCCCTCCATGGTGCCTCCTCTGTGTGTGTTCTGTGGGATGGGGGAGAATTTCAAGGACAGTTCTGGGGCTACAGTGCCTTACCATGCAGGGAGCAATGCCAGTATTGTGGCAAAGGATGTATTTCTTCCCCTGCAGTTAATATTGCCCATTTCCCTTTCATTTCTGCCACACCTCTGAGTGTCTGTGGTAATTCCAATTTGTC
This sequence comes from Malaclemys terrapin pileata, assembly GCF_027887155.1. Taxonomy (NCBI): domain Eukaryota; kingdom Metazoa; phylum Chordata; order Testudines; family Emydidae; genus Malaclemys; species Malaclemys terrapin. Next base: position 135,321,704 of record NC_071505.1, read on the forward strand.
ACTGCAAGCTGAAACGGCTGTTTCAAGTTGGTGAGCAACAAGTACATGAATTTCCAAAATTACTACATTTTATAGTCTAGAGAAACGAGAAATGGAGGGGCCACATCTTAATAACTGTCTCTCTTGATGCCCATTCAGGGACGTGACTTCCACTGTGTTAGTCACATAGATTCTTAATGACATGAAGACTTCAGAGTGTTTAACCATGGAATCGGTTTTTGATAGGAATACTGCTGGAATTCCTTGTGTGAGCTTAAAACTGATGTTTTGCTCTAGAAAGGGAGAAGGGTTAAAAGAAGAGGCTCCTGGCTCAGCCCAGAAAAATAATTTCTTCACATTCCTTAAGGGGGATGTGGGGGAGAGACAGATGTCCCCCTTCCGCTGTTTGTGCCTGCGTTTTACTGAGACAAAGCAGGAATTTCCTAGGAGTTTCTTGCATTAGCCTGAACACTTCATTTAATAAAACAAAACTAAAATATCAGTAGAGAAGCTATTATTCTCCAAGCCCCATGTATATCAAAGTACTTTTAAGTAGCTTTTCAAATATAGTAAAGGTGCAGCTAAGTTTGTAACAACCTAATGTTATAAGAATACATTAAAATAGTTTTATTAAGAACAATTTTGCATCAGCGTTGAGGTTTATGCCCCACATCACTCAGAGCCTAACGTCGAAGAGCTGAATAATCAGTTGCTGGCAACTGCGTGCTACTGGTTTGTGTAATCTCCTAAGTTTCTGTCATCAGGAATAGAAACTGAAAGGGAGAACAGTACACTACTAAAACAAGACAGCATTGGATGCTGTAGTTAGGGAAAACCATGACTTCTGGCTGGAGCAGAGGTAAAGATTCAGCATTACTGCATATGTGTGTACACATTTGAAATATATACATATAAGTGTGCATTTGTGGGACTATATCCATATAGTATAAATGTGCATTTGTGTGTCTTCATGGCTATATGAATGTATGAGTGTACACATGTATGTGCCTCTGTATGGCTGTTGTGGATCTATGTATATAAATTATGTATATTTGGTAGATAAATCCAGTCTGTTTATCGCTCTCTGTGTGTTTATACATCTACAGTGTTTTTAGTTACTATCTTTTCAGTAAAGAAAAACAAAATCACTGACAGTAAATGATTTTCTTACATAATTACTAAACAAGACACCTTACAAAGAAAAAGGTGAGAGACTACAGCAGAGCTGAGGCAGTCTAGATTACAAGTTATAGTAGATATACATACTTGTTTTATGAAAGTTAAAGCAACAATTTTTTTAATTAGTACATCTCATTGGGCCCATCTTTCCTCAGACAGTTCTGATTTTTGTGTGTGTCTATGCATATGTGCTTGTGTCTGTCTGTATGGGCTTAAAAAACTTGCACCAGTGTAACTAAATATCTATATTGCTGCAGAAACCCCACTTTTGTGGCTGTTCATAGGGCCTGATCCAAAGGCCTTTGAAGTCAAGAGAAATATTTTCACTGATTTCAATTGTAGCCCATAGGGCTAGCCTGCTGACTTGCTTTATTACTATTCTGCCTTTATTTGCTGGTATGCTTGTTTGATTTATTGTATTTTGTATTAGATTACTTTATTACATTTGGCTGTAATGCAAGGAATCTACAGTAGGGTTACCATATTTAGTGCCTCCGAAAGGAGGACACTCCACGGGGCCCCGGCCCCGCCACCGCCACCGCCCCAACTCCGCCCCCTCCCCAAAGTCTCCGCCCCCTCCCCTGCTTCCCGCGAACATTTGAGTCGCGGGAAGCCTGAAGCAGGTAAGGGGGGGTGTGGGGGGAGGAGGCGCGGCCCACCCCCGGCACCGCAGGTCCCCAGCCCGGCCCCCGGCCCGGCCCCCGAGCCCCCGGCCCGGCACCGCCGGCTGAGCCCCCGAGCCCCCGGCCCGGCACCCGAGCCCCCGGCCCGGCCTGGCACCGCCGGCCGAGCCCCCGAGCCCCCGGCCCGGCACCCAAGCCCCCGGCCCGGCACCGCCGGCCGAGCCCCCGAGCCCCCGGCCAGGTCCCCGAGCCCCCAGCCTGGCACCCGAGCCCCCAGCCCGGCACCGCCGGCCGAGCCCCCGGCCCGGCCCCCGAGCCCCCGGCCAGGCCCCGCTCCGCCGGCCCGGCACCGCATGTCCGATTTTCCCGGACATGTCCTGCTTTTTGGGATTTCCCCCCAGACGGGGATTTGGAGCCCAAAAAGCCGGACATGTCCGGGAAAATCCGGACGTATGGTAACCCTAATCTACAGGCTTGTATCCTGTATGATTAGCTTAAGCAAGTTAGCATAAGTATTGTTAAGTAGGCTATCTTTGGCATAGATAAATGGCCTAACAGTCACCCTTTTAGATTTTCGGGGAACTAGACATGTTTACCTAAGAAGTTGGACCTTGACAGTGACTGTCTCACTTCCACTGATTTCCATTGGAGTGAGGTGCCTGAATACCTTTGAGGATCTGGGCCTAACTGTATCTTGGGTAATAAAGAGGATTTGATGCTTCACTAAAGGCTTAACATGCAGGGTTAAACAGATCACTGGAAATGGGGTTCAGAAAGATTTTCCCATCCCTAAGGAGTATAACAGGTGGCATGTCAGAATTACATTCCATTCAGCAGCATTGAATGTGGGTCATCTGTTAAGACCAGGTGATTATGAGACTCATGCAATTGATTTATGTGATCACAAAAAGGCAGAGTTGCGGGATTTTGGTTCTTTCTGTCTTCCTCTGTATTTCTGCTGCCAGAAGATAGATGATTTTCTAATTATCTTTTCTAATAGGTCACTTGACTGACTGCACTATCCAGAGGTGAGAATGACCATTCTATATCCCCAAACCTGACCAGTTCCATCAAGGGTTCCAGAAAGGGAGATGGAGGACTCCAGATAGTCTTCCTCATTCACTTTTATTCCAAATCTCTCTCCCCCCCCCGCCCATTGTCCCTCCATCTATATCTCCATGGGTCTGTGTCTCTCTCTTTGGCCCCAGGATTTAGCTATGTGCAACAGGGCTAGTGAAAGTGCCATTGGTGGACATTACATTTTCACAGTGACTTGCTCATATTTCAGGTGGAAGATACAACCAAAGGAGTTCAAGGACGTTTATGACCCGAGTGTACTTCCCAAGGTGACTTATCTGCTTTATGAAATTAAATGGGGCAACAGCACCAAGATATGGAGAAACTGGTGCCGAAACACCAGCACCCAGCATGCTGAAATCAACTTCCTGGAAAATGCCTTCAAGGAAAGATCTTTCAATCCTTTGACCCACTGCTCCATCACCTGGTTCCTCTCCTGGAGTCCTTGCTGGAAATGCTCTCAATCTGTGGTAGAGTTCCTGAAGACATACCCCAAAGTGAACCTAGAAATGTATGTAGCTCGGCTCTTTTGGCATGAAGACAGAAGCAACCGTCTAGGCCTGCGTGACCTGGTAATGAATGGAGTCACCATTAGAGTCATGGACCTCTCAGGTAACCATTCATTTGGTTTCAAAGAAGGTAGAAGAATCAACAGGTTTGGAGGACTGGGCTATGGAGCTTTTCATTTCTATGTCATTGATTTTAACAGGGACACTGCTGTGTAGTGACCAAAAGTCATTTTCATCACAGACACCGGCCCTGCATTGAACATTAATTGTTCCCTTTGTCAGGCTCAGCTGAGAGGGCAAGGGCTGACTGCAACATGGAGATTGAACTTCTTTCACTATTATTCCTGGTCTCCTGGTAAATCACACTGGTGGGGAGGGCGCGAGAGGCACACCTTCACACTCACTGTGGCCCATCCTGTTCCTGTTCTGAGGATAAATTGCAAATTTCATTCTCAAGTGCCATCAATTCAGCATCTTTTATCAATATCAACATTTATCTCAGCTCTAAACTGTAGCTTTCCAATAGTCTGACAAAGTACATTCACCTGCATAACCCCCCCAGCACACTTGTCCAATTTTTTAGAATATGAACATTCAACCAATGTGCCCGGTTTGTTAGCCACATGGTGTATGTGCTGTAAAGTTGCTCACTCTGTAATATGGTAGCACTCTGTTCAATAAAGAGATCTGGTTATTCTAATACTGTATAATGTTTCTCTAAACAAAAGCTCACTGTTACAATGCCTATTATTTTGTCTCTGATATCTACATGGCAAGGATTTGTAAAACTGTTAAAACTTCCTCAGTAAATAAAAAGGAAAAAAAAAAAGAATGCTCTGTCTTAATAGCAGTTACATAACAACTTAATCTTTCTTGAACCATATTGACCTCTCATAGAGCAGTGAGTTGCATACAGCCTCTTGATGTATCTTTTAATTTATGTGCCTGGATATTTCTATTTCCTCAGCTTACAACTATTGTTGGAGAACATTTGTCAACCATCAAAATGTAGACGACTACTGGCCTTGGCACCTCACCCCATGGATAATGTTCTTTTCTTTTGAACTCCAGCTTATCCTTCAGGTTAGTGGATCTTTGGGAGGAAAAGATTCGATCCAGAAGTTATCCAGAGATATGTACAGATGAGGTATCCAGAGTGCACCACTGTGATATTTCATGGATCTCCTCTGAAGCCCTTGAAATCTTTCCTGGTTCTGAACGGCCAATTTCCGTGTCTGAGCTACAGCAGTCAGTGACTAATGAGTTCATAAGGCCATTAACATTCCATGGGTCTCCCCTGAATTCTCCTTGGTTCTGAGTGACATGGTTCCATGGCTGGGCTATAACTTGTGGGCAGTTCCCGGTGTGTTTATGGTTCCTTTGGACATGCTGGGTCTGCGTTACATGTGAAATGCTCATGGGCCTGACATACATTTGTTGAAATTTTGCAGTTGCTTGTAGGTCAGGGATCGGCAACCTTTGGCACGCGGCCCACCAGGGTAAGCCCCCTGGCAGTCCGGGCCACTTTGTTTACCTGCTGCGTCCACAGGTTCGGCTGATCGTGGCTCCCACTGGCCGCGGTTCACCACTCCAGGCCAATGGGGGTGGTGGGAAGCGGTGGCCAGCACATCCCTTGGCCCGCGCCGTTTCCCGCAGCCCACATTGGCCTGGAACATCGAACCGTGGCCAATGGGATCCGCGATCGTCCGAACCTGCGGACACGGCAGGTAAACAAACTGGCCCGGCCCGCCAGAGTGCTTACCTAGTGGGCCGCGTGCCAAAGGTTGCCGATCCCTGTTGTAGGTTTATAAAGAAATTTCCTATTGTGGACCCTACCCATTAAATCCTTGAGTGATTCTAAAGTCATTATGTTTAGTTGTTAACCTCCAAATATTTTTTAAATTCATATTTTGCCTCTCCCACCAGGGCTCTGCAACCAGTTTACAGATCTGGCCAGCAAGTAGCAATCAGGTTCCGAGTTTCAGTCTTATTCGATCAGAATATAGTCACCTAATGCCTCTGCAAAGGGTCGGTACAGAAGCCAGTCATGTGAAGTCATCACATTACTGGCCTGAATCAACGGTCAATCACCTGCAACAGCCAATGTTTAGGCCTGGACCAGCAGTCAGTCATCATCAGCCACTAGTGTTTGGACCTGGAACAATCGCCAATCACCTGCAACAGCCAATGTTTAGGCCTGGACCAGCAGTCGGTCATCATCAGCCACTAGTGTTTGGACCTGGACCAATAGCCAATCACCTGCAACAGCCAACGTTTAGGCCTGGACCAGCAGTCGGTCATCATCAGCCACTAGTGTTTGGACCTGGACCAATAGCCAATCACCTGCAACAGCCAATGTTTAGGCCTGGACCAGCAGTCAGTCATCATCAGCCACTAGTGTTTGGGCCAGGACTATCGACCAGTCACCATCTGCAACCTGTGTTTAGGCCAGCACTACCAGCCAATCAGTGACAGCAACAGGATTCAGGCCTAGACCATTAGCCAATCAACAGCAACAACAAAGTAATAGGCTCTGGAATATATCCCCTTGGATCTCCATAGGAAATAAACCCCTGGGAGTCCCCTCATAGTTTGAACTTACGTAAACTAGGGGAAACCATTTTAACATAAAAAGAAGAACAGGAGTACTTGTGGCACCTTAGAGACTAACAAATTTATTAGAGCATAAGCTTTCGTGGACTACAGCCCACTTCTTCGGATGCATATATGCATCCGAAGAAGTCCACGAAAGCTTATGCTCTAATAAATTTGTTAGTCTCTAAGGTGCCACAAGTACTCCTGTTCTTCTTTTTGCGGCTACAGACTAACACGGCTGCTACTCTGAAACCTGTCATTTTAACATACTTCAGCCAATGCCCTTATTATGAATAACCCTAAACATTTATTGCTCCTATGAACAGTTTTGTGAGGAAATAATTTGTGATGCTGTGACGCTCTGTACCTCGGGGGAACACCCTACACCCCCAGGTTCTTCTTTATAAAATGATTGTGTGGTATCCAATGCAAAGTTTGTCATGTTGGGTGTCTTCGGAAGGCTCATGATGCACCGAGCATGGTTGTTATAGTGATGTTATAGTAATCGTTTCAGTAATGTTATAGTAAGGTTATAGGTTATAATTTCCTGTATATAGTTATGAGGCTGAAAATGTATCCTCAGGGCTTAAAACAAGCCCAGGGAAAAACTCTCCAAGAACAGAGAGGCAGTTCACACCTCATCAGGGCATGTATGGGACAAACCCAGCCCAGCCTCACAGGAACAATGGACACTTGCTTAGGCAGCAATAAAAGAATCTGTTAGACCCTCGAGTGAGTCACCCCCTTCCTTTGGTCACTTTGGGACTACGATGAGGTAATGCTCACCTGACTCTGAAGGGGGAGGGCAAAGCCAAGAGGAAAGAAAGGACATGATAAAAGAGAGAGACATTTTGCCATGCTGTCTCTCTTCCACCTACATCTACAGACACCACCACCACCAAGCGACTGAAACGCTGATCAAAGGGGAGAGCCTGACTGAAAAGTAACCAGCCAGCCTGTGGTGAGAAGCATCTAAGTTTGTAAGGACATCGAAAGTGTTAAGATCAGCTTAGAATGCGTTTAGCTTTTATTTCATTTGACCAAATCGGACTTATAATGCTCTGACGTATAATCACTTAAAATCTATCTTTATAGTTAATAAATCTGTTTGTTTATTCTACCTGAAGCAATGTGTTTGGTCTGAAGTGCGTCAGAGGCTCCCCTTGGGATAACAAGCCTGGTACATATCAATTTCTTTGTTAAATTGACGAACTCATATAAGCTTGCAGCATCCAGTGGGCATAACTGGACACTGCAAGACAGAGGTTCCTAGGGTTGCATCTGGGACCGGAGATATTGGCTAGTGTCATTTGCTTGCAAGTAGCTGGGAGCAGCTTACATGCAGAGGTTGTGCGTAAACAGCCCAGGAGTGGGGGTTCTCACAGCGGAGCAGGGTAAGGCTGGCTCCCAGAGTCAAGGATTGGAGTGGCCTAGCAGATCACTGGTCCAGACAACACCAGAGGGGAACATCACAGGTGCATATTGATATTCCTAGGCCTGGGAGAGTCTTTACTCTTCCAAGTTTATTCTTTAGTGTTATTTTTCTGTTGGGGGGGTCCTAGATTTTATTGTCCATCTTATTTGTGAAGTCGCCTTTTGAATAAAATAAATCAAACATTTATTTTAATGAGCTGCTGCTCTTATTGTCTAATTTTGCTGGCATTTTTAAGAGTGTGCATTTTTCTGAGTCCTCATAATGACCCTGGCAGTATTGATGAATTATTATTACATTTTGTCATTTTTATTTATACAGCGCTAACACTGTGCAAGGTGCATGCATGTGTGAAGGCACTGAGCCAAATTCTTCTCTCTGAGCGTGACCCAAAGCCCACTGAACTCAGTGGAAGCCCTTCCATTGATTTCCAGTGGGCTTTGGATCAGGCTCTCTGCTACACCAGTGTCAAACAGTGGAAATCAGTGGATTTAAACCAGTGCAATCAAGGATTTGGCTCAAAGTCCCTACTCTGAAGAGCTTACCGTCTAGATACAATCTATGGGCCAGGCCCCAAGACGTGCTGAGCACCTGTAGCACTCATTGACTCCAGCACAGATGCTCAGTACCACTTAGAAATGCGAGCCCAGCAGATGGAACTCCACTGACTGAATTTGGGCCAACAAGCCTATTGTTACAGGGGGTAATTCACCCTGGTCAAGAGGGCTGTCATGAGATCTATGCCCCACTGCAGTCCCACTTAAGCACTCAAAACAGATCTTAAGTGAGACTTACGTGGTGTTTAGGCTTCTGCTCAGGGATGAATTTCATTCACGCTGAGTTAAGGTTGGAGTAGAAAATCCAAGAGAAAAGTAATGGGTCAGATCTGATCTCAGTTATAGCAGTTATAAGCTGCAGCAACGCCTGTGAAGTCAAGGGAGTTACTCCGGAGCCTCCCAGGTGTTACTGAGAACATAATCTGTCTCCGTGGAGCCATTCTTTCCATACACTGACACCTAGTGGGCTACACAGGGAGAGTTTAATTCATTTCTAGAGGACAGGTTAAATATTGGCACTGTGCTGCCCAGGGACCCTTAGCCCCATGGAACAACATTTAGGGACTACAAATCCTGATCAAGTATGAATTAATGCTCCTATATCATGCCCAGATCTACCTTCCCTCAACCTGGGGCCATTATAGTCTCTCTTGGACCAGCCTCTCCCACCCCTCTGAAGGTACCTTGTCCTCCTCCCACTCCCAGTTCCTCTCCACTGTTGTAACTGCAAAGTTAGGTAGGCTGCTAACGGCTCTGTCTTCTACCTCCAAAAGAACCTTCCTAAGGGCTTCTACACCCCATGGCTTGTGAATCACCTGCATGTGCTTTGCCCTTGCTGGTAACCTATCATCTCAGGAAGAATAAAACACTAAGGGTACATCTACATTGTAAAGAAAAACCTGCCACTGTCCCATGCCAGCTGTTTCATTGTAGCATAGATTTCTGTGCTTGGGCTCCAGCCTGAGCTCTGGGATCCTTTCCCCTTGCAAGGTCCTAGAGACCAGGCCCCAGCCTGAGCCTGGAAGTCTACGCTGCAATTAAACATCCCCTTAGCCCGAGCCCCATAAGCCCAAGTCAGCTGGCACAGGCCAGTCATGGGTGTCTAATTGCAGAATAGACACACCCTGAGAAACAGCCTAAAAAAACTTGCTATAATATATAAGGGTGGAGTGAATTCCCCTGTTATTTTCCATACCGTGAGCCAAACTTGGCCCTAACATGAGTGCATGGAACTCCCATTGATATCAGAAGGAGTGTATGTATTTATGCCAGGGCTGAACTGGGTCCAGTTTTTTCATTCATTCATAATATGCCATGGTACACAATGGTTTAACGAAAGTGGAAACCTCCTAAAACTCCCACTTGATGAACCATAGAGATGAGATCAGCAAATCCATCTCTCTGTTAAACCACCCGACAAATCATTTCATAATCCTCGTGTCTTCTGTGCTGCTAAGTGGTGTTTTGATCTGGGAAGAAGTTTCTGGCTACTATGTTAATTACCAGTAATCCTGTGTCTTTGTCATTAAATGCTGAATGCTACAGGCCATGTCATCCCTTCTAATTTTAGCCATGGAGAGGATGTAGAGAGGAGAAAACCCAGGTCAGAAGGCCTGATAGACCTCAATGGGAGCAGGAGCAGGCCCTGTTACCACTTTCTTCCCACCTCTTAGGGTCCTTCCTGCATAAATTAGGGCCTGATCCCAATGGAGTGCTGAGTGCCCTCCACTGCACTCAGGGGCGGCTCCAGGCACCAGTGCAGTAAGCGTGTGCCTGGGGCGGCAAGCCACGGGGGGCAGCCTGCCGGTCGCTGTGAGGGCGGCAGTCAGGCGGCCTTTGGCTGCGTGCTTGCGGGAAGTCCGCCGGTCCCGCCGTTTCAGCGGTAATTCGGCGGTGGGTACGCCGAAGCCGAGGCACTGGCAGATCACCCACAGAAACGCCACCGAATCTGCGTGACCGCAGACCGCCCGCAGGCGCGCCGCCGCGCCGAAGGCCGCCTGACTGTCGTGCTTGGGGCGGCAAAAAGCATAGAGCCACCCCTGACTGCACTAGAGCTGAGGTTGCTAACACTGCAGGAGGGACTCAGTACATCTCAGGATTAGACTCTGAATGCTAATGTAAATCATGGGAATTTCTGCTCCATTCCTTCTCCCACAATCCCTCCCTCCCCCAATGAGGCTTGAACCTAGAGAATGGAAGGGAAGCCAGTGAAGTACTGCAGAGAGGTTATCCCTCTTCAAAGATGCAGCATATCTTCACTGATGTCCTGAATAGCCCACTAATCCCACAGAATTTCCCCAGGGGCTTTAAAACCACCTCAGTGGGATTAGTGGGCCATGGTCCCTACACAGCCAAAAAACAGTGGACAATGCCATCATCAAATAACACACATGCTCATCACAGCAGTGTCTCCAGAAGGTGAGAAGAGACCTAATGGCTGGACTTTGCTCTTGTTGACAGACTGGTTGTGCATCAGTGTAGCATGCGCATTGAAGTGTTCCTATCTTTACACCACAACAGCACACTGATTGACAGGCATGCTTCCAGGAGCACAGTTAGTGGCCAAAATAATATTAACGGAGGTCCTGCTGTTTTCCATGCTGGCTCCCAAGTGTCTTGTGCCTATATATATGTGTGGCTGCTGCATTTGTATTATTATTTATTCTTTGTATTACCATAGTGCAGAGGTCCCCAAACTGTGGGGCATGCCCCCCTCGGGGGGTGCAGAAGAACATTGGGGCAGGGCGGGCTGGGCCAGCCCCCACAGGAGGCGGGGAGGGAGCTCCAGCCCTGCCCCACCCTGCTCTCAGTTCTGCTCCGGCCCCACCCCCGGCTGCAGCAGCCCCCAGCCTCAGCATGGCTCTGCATGTGGCTGGGGGACCGACTGCCAGCCCCCCCTCCACTCCTGGCTTTGCCCTGCCCCCAGCTGTGGCCCCCCCTTACTTCTGTCCGGCCCCAATCCTGGCCCTGACTCCAGGGTGGTGGGGCGCAGAGTGGGGGAAAGTTTGGGGACCACTGCCCTACATGCTACTGCAATAATATGTGTACATAATATGCCTTGTGAGGTATCATATGAAAGCTAATAACATGTTGGTTATTAATATCATTGTAAAATGCATGTGTGGACATTATATGCGACGTTATGAATTTCCTCCGTATGATGTTACTAAAACATGTGTAAGACCAGACAGAGTAGCCTAGGTAAAGGTGGTAAACAGGTGTGTCCTAAACAAAGGAATGTGGGTTTACCTCAATTTACATATTAGCAATAAATAAAGCCATTGAGCTAAACCAGGGGTCGGCAACGTTCGGCACAATGTGCTGGCTGCGGCTTCTCGCCGCCCCCATTGGCCCGGGACGGCGAACCGCGGCCAGTGGGGACCACGATCAGCCAAACCTGCCATGTCAGCAGGTAAATAAACTGGCCCGGCTCACCAGGGTGCTTACCCTGGTGAGCCGCATACCGAACGTTGCCGACCCCTGAGCTAAACCATCTAGGGTTATCCTGATGCTGAACTGGAAAGACAGAGTATTAACATAGTTCCAATACCCCAAAGAGACACGCGAGACTGAATCCACATGCGGTCTTCCTGACTTGTAAGACAAAGACATCCCTTTGGGAATATAAGGACCAGCAAAAGACTTGTCTTTATCCTTCACCTTCTGAAGACAAAGAAACCAAGCTCTTTGATCTCTGTGATGGGTCCTGGCCAGGCTGCAAAATAAATAGCTGAAAAGAAGACTGTGGGTAAAATAAACCATTTGAACAAGGACTGTATCTGGTTAGATTGTTTTAGACTTTTAGATGCATGTTTTCACTTTTATTTGCTTGCAACTACCTCTACCTTTATTGCTTTTACTGGGTATCCCTAAATCGCTGCTTATTTGTTAATAAACTTGTTTTACTTTTACTAGTATAAACCAGCTCAGTGCTGCGTTTCAAGGGAAGAACATAACAACATAAGAACAGCCATACTGGGTCAGACCAAAGGTCCATCTAGCCCCGTATCCTGTCCTCTGACAGTGGCCAATGCCAGATGTCCCAGAGGGAATGAACAGAACAGGCAATCATCAAGTTATCCATCCCCTGTCGCCCATTCCCAGCTTCTGGCAAACAGAGGTTAGGGATACTAGCCCTGCCCATCCTGGCTAATAGCCACTGATGGACCTATTCTCCATGAATTTATCTAGTTCTTTTTTGAACCCTGTTATAGTCTTGGCCTTCACAACATCCTCTTGCAAAGAGTTCGACAGACTGACTGTGCATTGTGTGAAGAAATGCTTCCTTTTGTTTGTTTTAATCCGGATGCCTATTAATTTTATTTGGTGACCCCTAGTTCTTGTATTATGAGAAGTAGTAAACAGCACTTCCTTATCTACTTTCTCCACACCAGTCATGATTTTATAGACCTCTATCATATCCCCCCTTAGTTGTCTCTTTTCAAAGATAAAAAGTCCCAATCTTATTAATCTCTCCTCATATGGAAGCCGTTCCATACCCCTAATCATTTTTGTTGCCCTTTTCTGAACCTTTTCCAACTCCAATATATCTTTTTTGAGATGTGGTGACCACAACTGCACACAGTATTCAAGATGTGGGCATACCATGGATTTATATAGAGGCAATATTATATTTTCTGTCTTATTAGCTATCCCTTTCTTAGGGATTCCCAACATTCTGTTGGCTTTCTTGACTGCAGCTGCACATTGAGTGGATGTTTTCACAGAACTATCCACAATGACTCCAAGGTCTCTTTCTTGAGTGGTAATGGCTAATTTAGACCCCATCATTTTATATGTATAGTTGGAATTATGTTTTCCAATGTGCATTATTTTGCATTTACCAACATTGAATTGCATCTGCCATTTTGTTGCCCAGTCATCCAGATTTGTGAGATCCCTTTGTAACTCTTCGCAGTCTGCTTTGGACTTAACTGTCTTGAGTAATTTTGTATCATCTGCAAATTTTGCTGCCTCACTGTTTACCCTTTTTCCAGTTCTTTTATGAATATGTTGAATAGGACTGGGTCCAGTAAAGTTCCCTGGGGGACACCACTATTTACCTCTCTCCATTCTGAAAACTGACCTTTTATTCCTACCCTTTGTTTCCCATCAGTTACCGATCCATGAGAGGACCTTCCCTCTTATCCCATGATAGCTTACATTGCTTAAGAGCCTTTGGTGAGGGATCTTGTCAAAGGCTTTCTGAAAATCTAAGTACACTATATCCACTGGCAGGGCCGGCTCCAGGCACCAGCCCAGCAAGCAGGTGCTTGGGGCGGCCAAGGGGAAGGGGCGGCATGTCGGGCTGTTCGGTGGCAATTCGGCGGTGGATCCCTCTCAGAGGGAAGCACCTGCCGCTGAATTCCCGCCGAAGAAGAAAGCGGCATGGTGGAGCTGCCGCCGGAGTGCCACCGATCGCAATTGCAATCGCTTTATTTATTTATTTATTTCTGCCGCTTGGGGCGGCAAAAACCCTGGAAGCCGGTCCTGTGCACTGGATCCCCCTTGTCCACATGCTTGTTGACCCCCTCAAAGAATTCTAGAGGATTGGTGAGGCATGATTTCCCTTTACAAAAGCCATGTTGACTCTTCCCCAAGAAATTATGTTCCTCTATGTGTCTGATAATTCTGTTATTTGGTATAGTTTCAACCAGTTTTCCCAGTACTGAAGTCAGGCTTACCAGCCTATAATTGCCGGATCTCCATTGGATCCCTTTTTAAAAATTAGCATCACATTAGCTATCCTCCAGTCATTTGGTACAGAAACTGATTTAAATTATAGGTTACAAGCCACAGTTGGTAGTTCTGCAATTTCATATTTGAGTTCCTTCAGAACTCTTGGGGGAATACCATCTGGTCCTGGTGACTTATTGCTGTTTAATTTATCAATTTATTCCAAAACCTCCTCTAATCACACCTCAATGTGGGACAGTTCCTCAGATTTGTCACCTAAAAAGGATGGCTCAGGTTTGGGAATCTCCCTCACATCCTCAGCCGTGAAGACCGATGCAAAGAATTCATTTAGCTTCTCTGCAATGGGCTTATTGTCCTTGAGTTCTCCTTTAGCATCCTCGATTGTCCAGTGACCCCACTGGTTGTTTAGCAGGCTTCCTGCGTCTGATGTAGTTAAACAATTTTTTGCTATTACTTTTTGAGTCTTTGGCTAGCTGTTCTTCAAATTCTTTTTTGGCCTTCCTAATTATATTTTTACACTTCATTTACCAGAGTTTATGCTCCTTTCTATTTTCCTCACTAGGATTTAACTTCCACTTTTTAAAGGATGCCTTTTTGCCTCTGATTGCATCTTTTACTTTGCTGTTTAGCCATAGTGCACTTTTTTGGTTCTCTCACTATGTTTTTTTAATTTTTTACATTTAAGTTGAGCCTCTATTATGGTATCTTTAAAAAGTTTCCATGCAGCTTGCAAGGTTTTCACTTTTGGCACTGTACCTTTTAATTTCTGTTTAATTAACTTCAAAAAGAAGAACAGGAGTACTTGTGGCACCTTAGAGACTAACAAATTTATTAGTCTAATTAGACCTAATTAGTCTAATTAGTCTAATTAGACTAATAAATTTGTTAGTCTCTAAGGTGCCACAAGTACTCCTGTTCTTCTTTTTGCGGATACAGACTAACACGGCTGCTACTCTTAATTAACTTCTTCATTTTTGTGTAGTCCCCCTTTCTGTAATTAAATGCTACAGTGTTGGGCTGCTGTGGTGTTTTCCCCGCCACAGGGATGTTAAATTTAGTTATATTATGGTCAGTATTACTAAGGGGTCCAGCTATATTCACCTCTTGGACTAGATCCTGTGCTCCACTTAGGACTAAATCAAGAATTGCCTCTCCCCTGGTAGCTTCTAGGACTAGCTGCTCCAAGAAGCAGTCATTTAAGGTGTTAAGAAACGTTATCTCTGCGTCCCGTCCTGAGGTGACATGTACCCAGTCAATATGGAGATAGTTGAAATCCCCCATTATTATTGAGGTTTTTTTTATTTTTATAGCCTCTCTAATCTCTCTGAGCATTACACAGTCACTATCACCATCCTGGTCAGGTGGTCGGTAATATATCCCTACTGCTATATTCTTATTATTTGAGCATGGAATTTCTATCCATAGAGATTCTATGGTACAGTTTGGTTCATTCAAGATTTTTACTTTATTTGATTCTATGCTTTCTTTCACATATAGTGCCACTCCCCCACCAGCACGACATGTTCTGTCCTTTCGATATATTTTGTACCCTGGTATTACTGTGTCCCATTGATTATCCTCATTCCACCAAGTTTCCGTGATGCCTATTATATCAATATCCTCATTTAATATGAGGCACTCTAGTTCACCCATCTTATTATTTAGACTTCTAGCATTTGTATATAAGCACTTTAAAAAATTGTCACTTTTTAGCTGTCTGCCATTGCATGATGTCATTTGACTGTTTCTCATCAGATCCTACCTGTATTTTATCATCTTCCATCCTCTCCTCCTTACTAGGACATAGAGAATCTCCATTAATAGATCCTCCCCTAAGGGATGTCTCTGTCAGAACCATGTGCTCCTCCGCACCTGTCGGCTTTCCCCCCAGCCCTTAATTTTAAAACTGCTCTACGACCTTTTTAATTTTAAGTGTGAGCAATCTGGTTCCATTTTGGTTTAGGTGGAGCCCATCCTTCCTGTATAGGCTCCGGCTTTCCCAAAAGCTTCCCCAGTTCCTAATAAATCTAAACCTCTCCTCCCTACACCATTGTCTCATCTATGCATTGAGACCCGGCAGTTCTGCTTGTCTACCTGGCCCTGCATGTGGAACTGGAAGCATTTCAGAGAATGCTACTATGGATGTCCTGGACTTCAATCTCTTACCTAGCAGCCTAAATTTGGCCTTCGATACCTCTCTCTTATCCTTCCCTATCTCATGGGTACCTACATGTACCACGATCACCGGCTCCTCCCCAGCACTACATATAAGTCTATCTAGGTGTCTCAAGAGATCCGCAACCTTCGCATCAGGCAGGCAAGTCACCATAAAGTTCTCCCGGTCATCGCAAGCCCAGCTATCTATGTTTCTAATGGTCAAATCCCCCATAGCTATTACCTGCCTACCTGCCTCTTTCTAATAACTGGAGTTCCCTCCCCTGGAGAGGTATCCTCAGTGCAAGAGGATACCACAACATCATCTGGAAGGAGGGTACCAACTATGGGATTGTTTCCCTCTGCTCCAGCTGGATGTTCTCCTTCCCTGAGACTTTCATCCTCCTCAACAGCACAGAGGCTGTCAGACCACGGGTGGAACCATTCTACTGTGTCCCAGAAAGTCTCATCTACGTACCTCTCTGTCTCCCTCAGCTCCTCCAGTTCAGCCACTCTGGTCTCCAAAGCCTGTACACAGTCTCTGAGGGCCAGGAGCTACTTGCACTAAATGCACACATACATCACCCGCCCATAGGGCAGGTAATCATACATGTTGCATTGGGTGCAATAAACTGGATATCCCCACTCTGTTGCTGGACGTCTGCCTGCATTCTCTTTTTACTCCTGCAGCTCATTCCTTTGTTGATGTTTTGTTTTTATCAGGGGGTGGTTTGGGCCTGAAGTTTAAAGAATGTTAAGTATATCTAGCCCCCCCTTGCACTCCCCCTTCAAACTCCCTCGCAAAACTCCCCTGTTAGCTGCTCCTGTTCTCTAGCTCCAGTTATCCTAGTTAAGTTACCCCACTTAAATTAATAAGCTGTGATGTACTGACTCTTTAACAGAGCTGTGAACTTAATATTCTTTTGTGAATGTACAGGGGTAGAGGTTGTGCATTGCAGAGAAACATCTCCAAGTAGCTCAGGGCTGGAGCTCACTGATAGTTACCTGCTTGGCAAGGTTTGGGCCGGGAGAGCCTTGAGGAGTGGCAGGGAGCTGACACACAGTCTAATCTCCAGCAAAGCTCACACTTGCTGAGACAGAGGGGTAACACAGTGGTTCAGAGCTCTGGGTATCCCCGGCAGTGTGTTACAGTGACGTAGTCTCATGGGATTTACACACAGCTTGTTGTTTTGACTGAGGTTCACTCTTTAAGCACTGGTAAAATAGATTTAAATGATTCTCAAGTGCTAAGGCTGGGAACAGTCAAAGAAAGGTTACAGTTTTATTATTTTGTTTGTTTATTTTGGGCAAGGGAAATAGAACAAAAGACATTTAAAATGAATGACAATCACTAAATTAGAATTGGCTAAATTGGATAAGGAGTGAAAAGTCCTAAAAAGAGGCCGAGAAAGCAGGACAAACGGTAGCAGCACAACGAGAGAGAGAGATCGTGAATACTAAAAATAGGGAATGGACAGAAGAGCCAAAGAGCAAGAAGAAGCACACAAATGGGCCCAAGAAGCAGAAACAACTGCCAACCAATGAGCCATGGAGCTGAAAGACAAAGAAGCTCTTGAAAAAGAGAAGGAGAAGCTATAGCAAAGGCATGGATAGACCCCACTGGGGCTCTCTTTGCCCAAGGGACTCCCAGCTGGATTCACAAGCTGTGCCCTGCATACAAAGAAGCAGACTGTACTGAAGAATATACACGCCTTTTGAAAGGTTCTGTGAGGTTCATAAAGATCCAGAGGACAAGAAATTCTCAACTTTGGTGTCTAAGCTCTCAGGGAAAACTTTACATTTATTTAATGAAATGGAAACCGAACAAGCGTTGACGTATGGTGAATTTACAAAGGCTGTATTGCCAAGGTTCCAGATTGCCCTGGAAGTCCATAGAACAAAATGTAGAACCTTCAAACTGAATGACAAAATGAGTCATGGAGAATATGTGTATACATTGTGTGATTTGATGAAAAAATGGGTCCAGGGGGAGGGGACAGAGAGTTATGAACAGTGGTTTGATCTATTTGCACTGGAGCAGTTCCTAAGCACATCTTCTGAAGCAGTTGAACAAGCTATTTGGGATGAATCCTTAGGCCCTCTCCAAAAAGCAGCAGATGTGACTGATTCCAGTGCATACAGTGGGCGCAAGCCATGGAGGGGAGGGAAGAAGCCCAGCGTTAAGGAGGCAGTTTTGTCCCTGGGAAGAGAAAGGGTAGTTGGGAGCCCAGGCACTTACTTCCCAGAATGGATCCCCTCCTAGAAATTATGCTCACCAGGGCCGCCCAGAGGATTCAAGGGGACTGGGGCAAAGCAATTTCGGGGGCCCCTTCCATACAAAAAAGTTGCAATACTATAGAATACTATATTCTCGTGGGGGCCCCTGTGGGACCTGGGGCAAATTGCCCCACTTGCCCCCCCCCCCGGGTGGCCCTGATGCTCACAGACCCCCCTGTACAGGAGAATGGTCCAAGAAGGTGTTTCATGTGTGAGTCCACTGAACACCTGAGGAATAATTGCCCTACAATAAGGGAAGTTAAGCTCACCCCCCACAGTACAATGCACCTGTCATTAGCACAAAGTACCTCCGGGACCCTGATTAATTCTGTGAGGTCTGACCCATTGGAGAAAGACACCGAATTTATTAAAGTTACCAAAGTGAATGGCAAAGAATGTCTAAGGTGCAGAGATACTGGTGCCCAGAGCTCTCTGGTCTGGGAAAGCATGGTCAAAGATGTTACCTGGTTAGGAGGTAAAACTCCTGACTTTGGAAAGATTATAAAATTCCTATACCTTTGGTTAAGGTACATCTGGAATGGGAAGGTTTAGTGGGTACCTTAAAAGTTGGGGTGATGCACTGTATTCTAGTAGCAATGCGTGTGGGAAATGATATTTTGTCTTTGTTTAAAGTGGTGAGTGGAGTAACTCACACCAAAAAAGAATACTGTTCTGTGATCTCAGGAGACAACGGTGCAGACAAAAAGGGAGTTGTGGGGGGAGAGGAGAGCCCCAGCTCAGCAGGAAAAAGCAATGTGCTTTCAGGTGTGGGAGGGGCCTGTAGGTATTTGGTAGGTATGGCATGGGTATAAGACAAGTTAAGACAAGTAATGTAATGAGCCTACATGGCCTGTAAGACAATAGCTTAGCTAAACAAGGCATAAGGCCCCAAAAGGCTTGGCATAAGCAGCTAACCAGGAGTAACCCTAGATCGTAACATATCACAAGACAGAAGGCTGTAATGACTAAACTGCTGGCAGTGAAGCACAAGATGCTAGTTTATGTCAGCCTGGGATATTTTAAGTTAGGAATGTCAGCTGATGTCTCCCCACAAGAGTGCCATGGTAACTAATTGACATATATGCTAATAAGCTTGAGGTAAATAGACCAGTAATCCATAGAAGAAGGGCACCCCAACACTAGTAGGGTGTGGAAATACAAATAAGGAAACATCTCTGAGGAGCTCGGGGGCTGAAGTTCACTGATTGTTATAACTAGGCAAAGTTTGGGCTGGGAGAGCCTGGAGGAGGCGGACAGAGTGTTGTGGCAGGGAGCTGACACAGTCTATTTGCGAGCAACACTCCCTCTTGCTGAGGCAGAGAACCCCAGCAGTGCGTTACAGGGTATCCAAATCTGTCCTGTCAGTGGAGGGAGAGGAGATCAGGGACCTGTGAACAGGGACAGGGTGCTTGTGCCACCTAGAAAAAGGAACTGGGCGTCTTCCAAGCACTCCCTTTTCAATATGACTTTGTTTGGAAATGACAACACCCGTCATCACTCTCTGAGATCCACAGAGGAAAAGGTTTTTTCCAGATGACAAATTTGTGGCTGAGAAATAAACCACAGGTTTCAATTCTCTGTCTCTCCTCCCCACTCTTCCCCGCAAGATGAAACCCTCTGGAAACCATTGGAGGATTAACCCCCAGGTTATAGATTGCTTAGTCTCTGCTCATTTGCCAAGACTGTCAGTGCAGGGCCCTATGCCTGGCGCTGTCTGAATGAGTGCTCTGTATGGTTCCCCTGGAGAGCTCCCTCTCTGTGGCTGGGTGTGTCCCCCTACCTGGGTTAGCTAACATACGTTAAAATAGCCAGTGAAGACACAGCATCCTGGATTTTAGCTCAGTTTAGCAACTCACGTTAAAGCCTATGGGGAGCTTGGGGTTGAACTAGAGCTCCTAACACGAGTTAAAGCCAGAGTTGCCGGGTCTTGAATGCTATTTTGATCCAAGTTAGCTAACCTGAGTTAGCCCCAATTTCTGGGGTTCTTTTACTGGGATGCTTTCCCTCTTTAGCTCGCTTGAGGGCTTGTCTGCACATAAACTGCGACACTAGCACCGCTATAGCGCTTCAGTGAAGATGCTACCTGTGCCGACAGGAGGAGTTTTCCTGTTGGCATAAATAATCCACCTCCCAGAAAGGTGATAGCTAGGTCGACTGGAGAATTCTCCTATCAACGTAGTGTTGTCTTCAGCAGGGGTTAGGTCAGTTTACCAGCGTTGCTCAGGGAGTGTGGATTTTTCACACTCCTCAGCGACATAGTTATACCAACCTAATTTCATAGTGTAGGCCAGGCCTGAGTTAAGAACATGCTTTTTTTTTTTTTTTTTCCCCAATGAAGAAATATGCTGTTTGTTCTGGTGGGTGGAGAAGGTTTCCATGATCATTTCTGGTGCTGGGCGGCCCTCTGCAAGCAGGGAACAATGTTAACAAGGTAGCAAGAGCTGTATTTCTAACCTTGCCAGAGCCTAGACTCAAGGGTTTAGTCACTCACTTCAGAGTAGCGACTGTAATCTCTGAGGGCCAGAAACAGGTTACTCTACTCTGACGGCCTAATTCTGCCACCTTCTTTACAATGAGTAGTACTGTACTCTGTGAGTAGTCCCACCTAAGGGTATATCTACACTTAAACCACTATAGCTGCACAGCTGCACCGCTGCAGCACGTCAGTGTAGGCAGTCCCTACACTGACAGGAGGGGTTCTCCCATCAGCGTAGTTAATCCAGCTCCCTGAGAGGTGGTAGCTAGGTTGATGGAAGAATTCAGGGGCTGTGGATTTTTCACCCCCTGAGAGACGTAGCTTTGCCGGTGTAAGTTCCCAGTGTAGATCAGCCCTTGGTCAATGGGACTAATTGCTCAAAGTAAGGTCTGCACTACAGGCCTTTATGTGTATAAACACCTCACACAGAAGTGTGAAAAATCCATACCCCTTAGTAACATAGTGATACTGACCTAACCCCTCCGCCCCAGGTATAGACAGTGCTGTCAGCTGGAGTGCTTCTCCTGTCGTCATAGCTACTGCCTCGTGGGGAGGTGGATTAACTACACTGACGGGAGAGCTCTGTCTTGTTTGCTTAGGCCACGTCTACACTACCACTTATGTCAGCAAAACCTATGTTGCTATGGGGTGTGAAAAAACCACCCCCGTTATCAACATAAGTTTCACCGACAGAAGTACCGGTGTGGACAGCGCTATGTGGGAGAGCTTCTCCTGCCGACGTAGCTACCGCCACTCATGGAGTTGGTTTTATTATGTCAATGGGAGAGCTCTCTCCTGCCCGCATAAAGCAGCTCCACGACAGAACTTACAGTGGCGCAGTTGCAATGGTACAGCTGTACTGCTGAAAGCTCTCTAGTGTAGACGTAGTCTTGGAGTGTCTTCATTAAAGCACGATAGCGGTGCTTTACGTGTAGACTTGCCCCGAGATACTGTAGCTCCACCTAAGTCAATGGGACTAATTCAATGGTACACAAACCTTTCCAGTCACGACCCCCCTTTACCATTCATAGAATTTGTCCCGCTCACCTGCCCACACAGCGCTGTCCGGTGTCACTTATGTCCGTCAGGGGGATGGCTTTTTTACTTGTAATCCAGAGGTTCCCAAACTTTTTTTTGATGAGCCCCACTTCAGAGCTTCATGTCCCATGCACACACCCCTCTTTTTGACAGGGTTATGTACACACAGTGGCCGGCGGATGGCGTGCCCAGTACCCAGGGGGTGGGGGGTACTAACCATGGGGCAGTTGAGGAAACCTTCCACTCCCTGCAGCAGTCAGGCAGTCTTGGCTGCTTGGACCCAGCTCCCTACTCGTCTCGCTCCCCATCTGAACAGGGCATCACTGAAGGGCCAGGGTCTGCAGGGGAGTGAAAAGATGTACTCTTGAGTACTGGCCTCCTGCTGAACAGGGCCACCTGCTGACTCCAGCCTTTCAGCATGGTCCCATCAGGGCTTCGTGCCCCTGATAACCTTATCACGCCCTCCCAGGGGGCTGTGCCCCAGAGTTTGGGAACCTCTGGACTAAGGTGCTACTGAGCATGCGTAAGCATGGTCCAAAAGTTTCAATGCTCAGGAATAGAAACTGAAAGAGGGAAAGCATCTCAATAAAAGAAGACCGCCCCAGAAGCTGGAAGTATAACAAGAAGAAACCATGGCTGCTGGCACAGAGAACGGTAAACAGACAATATTAATTTGTGTATATTTCTATGCACATATTATTATATGCGTATTATTATGTGTGTGTGTAACTGTGTATATATGCATGTATCTTTGTGTGGGTACAGGTGTGTCTGTGGGGTTTTTTGTTATCTAGTTAATATATTTTGAGATTTCCCATATGGCTTTTAACTTATGATATTAAATTTAAAAATGGTAGGTAATGGCTTTCAGGAGGGAGAGGGAGTTTCATTTTGTTAAACATTGTTTAGAAATATTCAGGATACATTCAGCTTCCCAAGATCTTCTCAGAGATTTGTATAAAAACAGAACAATGATTTGATTTATTTTTGATCCATCAAGAAATCTAAATGTGTTTTATTTAATTCGTTAATTTGAGAAGATGAAGGGGTAGGCGGCTGTCTGACTGACTTCTGGTGGAACAGATGATTTCGCTGCTGCTGAAATGTATTTTAATTATATGTATGGTATAATTCATTATGTTAGGATGCCTAGGACCTTGGACAGGCAGTTTTCTAATTTTAATTCTAAATAAATAAATAGAATTTTCCTCTGTGAAGTGAATTGGGGAATGTGAGACAACTCCTGTCTCAACCATAGAGGTTGGCCCCCCAGGTCAGCGTTAAGGCCTATTGGTGGAGTAATTTGGGGGGTCTGCCCAACATGAACCTGTCAGTCATTAATGGGCCATGAGTCCAGAGCTTTTCGTCATCACTAAATTGATACCAACAATTTTTAAAAAGTTGTGAATGGCCAAACTCGGTGAAAACAAACAAACAAAAAATCAATGGAGCAAACAAAAGCTTTGATTCTCAAATTTACTTCCGTCTGTCTCCTTATTACTGCAGCCAAGGAAGAGACAGACCAATCCCTGGCTGCCATTTGTGTCTTCGACTATAAACAAGGGTTGAAGAATAGATTCTGCTCTCCAATATGCTGGTATAAATTAAAAGTAATGCCACTGAAGTCAATGAAGTTCCATAGATACAAAACTGGTCTGAGATCAAAATCATGTCAATGCGTATAAATAGCTGAGATTAAACTCACACATAGTTAAACTGATCATCAAATTTAAGCTCAGTGAGGCATTTCTCCCCAGGAATTCTGGGTATTAACAGGGACCTGGAAGCTCCATTCTTTCCAAGCCTGAGCTTGAGGATGATAGATAAATAGATTTGGTGTGATGCGCTCTTGTGATCAAAAGGGTTAAAGATGAGAAGTAGGTGGGTTCCTGTCTAGTTCTGAGTTTCTGGCTCCACCAGATGACAGGTGACTATCTCATCTTTTTCCAACAGGTGACTCAGCCAGAGGCACCAACCCAGGGTGAGAATGACAGTTCCATAACCCCGTACTGGCTGACCTCCTAGTGATTTCCAGAGACAGTTGGAGCTGGGAAGTTTTGAAGCTCCTTTCCCTTTCAGCATTTCTACCCTAGATCTGTCTCTCTCCCTTTCTCTGTTGCCCAGTTTCACTGCTTTAATCAGTACTGACCTCAGAGCCCCAGTGTGGTGCCAGGGGACGTTGTGCTGCAGAGAGTGGGGTGGGTGACTCAGCGGGAGGGGCTCTCTCCTCTGAGTCAGTGCTGACCCCTAATGCCGCAGTGTGGTGCTAGGGAATGCCGTGCTGGAGGAATGGGTGACTCAGCAAGGAGTGTGGGGTTCAGCAATCACTCTGATCCCAACATGCTTGAGGGAGATCCACTGTATTCAGTGACCAGGTCCAGGCTCCTCTGCATGACAGGTCATGGACTTCTGGAGCGCCCCTCTTCCAGACTGCCTGTCTGGGAATCTAACATTCTTCTAGGTACAATTCCCAATAACACGTCTTCTTTTCCCAGACTAATTTAATAAATAATAATAATAATAATTAATAATAATAATACTTAACAAATCACATTGAAATAACACAATTCCAAAAGCTTTTAATCAACCTACTAACTGAACTTAAAAAGTGTTCAATTAACCTCTGACGTGCCCTGCACCATTGCTTGGTCTCCTGTGGGGAAAAAAAAAAAATTAATGGAGATATCCTATCTCCTAGAACTGGAAGGGACCTTGAAAAGTCATCGAGTCCAGCCCCCTGCCTTCACTAGCAGGACCAAGTACTGATTTTGCCCCAGCGCGGATGCTGTGTGCTGGGGTGGGGGGAGCGGCGGAGGAAGGAAGCTTGATGGCCACAGGAAATAACTCGGGGGGGGGGCACGGGGAGCTTGGTGGGCTGCAGCAAATAATTCCGCGGGCCGCGTGTTTGAGACCCCTGGACTAGATGACCTCCTGAGGTCTCTTCCAACCTTAATTATCTATGATTCTATGATTTGGGATAATAGGAGCTGATGGTTACATGTATCAACCCAAATCCCACTGCAACCTGCTTAAACTCATGCTTAATAAACTGTGGCCCATTGTCAGACATTACTATGGCAGGTATACCGTGCCTAGCAAAAATAGATTTGATATGCACAGTCAGCTGTTTAGCGATAGTATCTTCTAGTAAGGCTATCTCAGGGAAGTGAGAGTACACAGTTTTTTCCAAACAATGTAAACATTGCTCCGGGACGTGGAGGGGGGGCAATTTTTCCTGTGTCACCAACATGGGCTCTTTTGCTTGACTTGGTCTGTATTCTCAGATATGTGTCAAGTCTTGACAGCTTCCTCAATATCGTTGTTCATTTGAGGTCAGTATGAAACATTGTAGGAGTAGAATTTTATAATTGTACTATAAGAATTAATGTATGATTTGATTTCATCCTGTCAGCCACCCTTTTTAAACAGCAAAATGGAATGACCCTCTGGGACTATGGAATTCTGTTTCCCATATGCATTACAAATTGGGCCTTTTTAGTTCTTTGCTTTAAGGTTTAGTTAGTAAGAGACAGAAACATTAGGGATCTATTAGTGACCACTTGACCAGGACAGTGATAGTGATGATGAAATGCTAAGATAAATTAGAGAAGTTATCAAAATTAAGAACTCAATAATAGTGGGGGATTTCAATTATCCCCATATTGACTGGGAACATGTCACCTCAGGACGAAATGCAGAGACAAAATTTCTCGATATTTTAAATGACTGCTTCATGGAGCACTTGGTACGGGAACCCACAAGGGGAGAGGCAACTCTAGATTTAGTCTGAGTGGACCGCAGGAGCTGGTCCAAGAGGTAATAATAACAGGACCGCTTGGAAATAGTGACCATAATATAACAACATGTAACATCCCTGTGATGGGAAGAACATCTCAACAGCCCAACACTGTGGCATTTAATTTCAGAAAGGGGAACTATGCAAAAATGAGGGGGTTAGTTAAACAGAAATTAAAAGGTACAGTGACTAAAGTGAAATCCCTGCAAGCTGCATGGACGCTTTTTAAAGACACCATAATAGACACCATAATGCCTGCATCTGTAACTTTCATTCTATGCATCCGAAGAAGTGAGGTTTTTACTCACGAAAGCTTATGCCCAAATAAATCTGTTAGTCTTTAAGGTGCCACCAGACTCCTTGTTGTTTTTGTAGATACAGACTAACATGGCTACCCCCTGATACATAATAGAGGACCAACTTAAATGTATATCCCAAATTCAGAAACACGGTAAAAGAACTAAAAAAGAGCCACAGTGGCTTAACCACCATGTAAAAGAAGCAGTGAGAGATAAAAAGACTTCCTTCAAAAAGTGGAAGTCAAATCCTAGTGAGGTAAATAGAAAGGAGCATAAACACTGCCAAATTAAGTGTAAAAATGTAATAAGAAAAGCCAAAGAGGAGTTTGAAGAATGGCTAGCCAAAACCTCCAAAGGTAATAACAAAATGTTTTTAAGTACATCAGAAACAGGAAGTCTGCTAAATAACCAGTGGGGCCCCTCGATGATCGAGATACAAAAGGAGCGCTTAAAGACGATAAAGTCATTGTGGAGAAACTAAATGGATTCTTTGCTTCAGTCTTCATGGCTGAGGATGTTAGGGAGATTCCCAAACCTGAGCCAGCTTTTGTAGGTGACAAATCTGAGGAACTGTCACGGATTGAAGTGTCATGAGAGGAGGTTTTGGAATTAATTGATAAACTTAACATTAACAAGTCACTGGGACCAGATGACATTCACCCAAGAGTTCTGAAAGAACTCAAATGTGAAGTTGCGGAACTATTAACTAAGGTTTGTAATCTGTCCTTTAAATCGGCTTCTGTACCCAATGGCTGGAAGATAGCTAATGTAACGCCAATATTTAAAAAGGGCTCTAGAGGTGATCCCGGCAATTACAGACCGGTAAGTCTAACGTCGGTACCAGGCAAATTAGTCGAAACAATAGTAAAGAATAAAATTGTCAGACATAGAAGAACATAAATTGTTGGGCAAAAGTCAACATGGTTTCTCTAAAGGGAAATCGTGTCTTACTAATCTATTAGAGTTCTTTGAAGGGGTCAACAAACATGTGGACAAGGGGGATCCAGTGGACATAGTGTACTTAGATTTCCAGAAAGCCTTTGACAAGGTCCCTCACCAAAGGCTCTTACGTAAATTAAGTTGTCATGAGATAAAAGGGAAGGTCCTTTCATGGGTTGAGAACTGGTTAAAAGACAGGGAACAAAGGGTAGGAATTAATGGTAAATTCTCAGAATGGAGAGGGGTAACTAGTGGTGTTCCCCAAGGGTCAGTCCTAGGACCAATCCTATTCAACTTATTCATAAATGATCTGGAGAAAGGGATAAAAAGTGAGGTGGCAAAGTTTGCAGATGATACTAAACTGCTCAAGATAGTTAAGACCAAAGCAGACTGTGAAGAACTTCAAAAAGATCTCACAAAACTAAGTGATTGGGCAACAAAATGGCAAATGAAATTTAATGTGGATAAATGTAAAGTAATGCACATTGGAAAAAATAACCCCAACTATACATACAATATGATGGGGGCTAATTTAGCTACAACAAATCAGGAAAAAGATCTTGGAGTCATTGTGGATAGTTCTCTGAAGATGTCCACGCAGTGTGCAGAGGCGGTCAAAAAAGCAAACAGGATGTTAGGAATCATTAAAAAGGGGACAGAGAATAAGACGGAGAATATATTATTGCCCTTATATAAATCAATTGTATGCCCACATCTTGAATACTGCGTACAGATGTGGTCTCCTCATCTCAAAAAAGATATACTGGCACTAGAAAAGGTTCAGAGAAGGGCAACTAAAATGATTAGGGGTTTGGAGAGGGTCCCATATGAGGAGAGATTAAAGAGGCTAGGACTTTTTAGCTTGGAAAAGAGGAGATTAAGGGGGGATATGATAGAGGTATATAAAATTATGAGTGATGTGGAGAAAGTAGATAAGGAAAAGTTATTTACTTATTCCCATAATACAAGAACTAGGGGTCACCAAATGAAATTAATAGGCAGCAGGTTTAAAACAAATAAAAGGAAGTTCTTCTTCACACATCGCACAGTCAATTTGTGGAACTCCTTACCTGAGGAGGTTGTAAAGGCTAGGACTATAACAGCATTTAAAAGAGAACTGGATAAATTCATGGAGGTTAAGTCCATTAATGGCTATTAGCCAGGATGGGTAAGGAATGGTGTCCCTAGCCTCTGTTTGTCAGAGGGTGGAGATGGATGGCAGGAGAGAGATCACTTGATCATTACCTGTTAGGTTCACTCCCTCTGGGGCACCTGGCATTGGCCACTGTCGGTAGACAGGATACTGGGCTAGATGGACCTTTGATCTGATCCAGTATGGCCATTCTCAGGGCCGGCTCTAGGCACCAGCAAAACAAGCTGGTGCTTGGGGTGGCACATTTTTAGGGGCGGCATTCTGGGGTGGGCCATGCCACCCCTAAAAATGTGCCCCGGCCGCCCTAACTCACCTCCGCTGCTGCTGCTCGCGTGCCACTGCTCTCCCTCCCTCCCAGGCTCTCAAACCCGGGAGGGAGGGGGAGATCCCGAGCGGCCGCAGCGCGCGAATCAGCTGTTTCGCGCGTCGCGGCCACTCGGGATCTCCCCCTCCCTCCTGGGTTTGAGAGCCTGGGAGGGAGGGGGAGACCCCGAGTGGCTGCGGCGCACGCGCTGCTTCTCCCTTTCCCTCCCTCCCTCCTAGGCTTGAGAGCCTGGGGGGAGGAGACAGGGCTGGGGATTTGGGGAAGGGGCAGAGTTGAGGCGGGGCTGGGGGTGGGGTAAGAAAAAAACGGTGGGGGGGCGCAAAATTGTTTTCGCTTGGGGCGGCAAAAATCCTAGAGCTGGCCCTGGCCGTTCTTATGTTCTTATGTTATGTAATCCTGTATTGTGTCTATGTTAAGTAGATTAGAGGAACGTTGAAGGCCTGGGCCTCAATGCCAATTGTTTTGGTTATAAAACTTAGCAAGGTTTAATTTACAATGTCTTTTTGCTCAATATAAAATACGGCTCTTTGTATTCTCAAAGGTCTCTGTAAAAGACTGTGTAAATAAAAAATGCATGCATAAAAAAAAGGTGTAAAGGCCATTGTTAACCAAATAATCAAAAAAAAGAAGCAAAAACACTTATCAAAACTTATTAATGCCAAAGAACCGCCAACACGCATCCATAATTAAGGAAGGGCAAATTAATGACCCTAAGGTGGAGGCTGACACCCCTAAAAACAATTATTAAAACAAATCCGTGACAAAATGACCCTCTTGAAGGTGTTTTGAAATGTTTACATAAAAAAATAACACCAATTAAAAAGTAACCGATCATAAACTAACCCAGCAAAATCCATAAACTTCAACAACAACAAAAAAGACTCTAAGAACAGGGTGCTTTGCCATGGGACTTTGGGTTTGTCTTGCCACTACTCCAGGAGCATCAAATCGCAGCCAACAGAGCCTGGTTCCCCTCTGCAACCGATCTGGCTGGCCACTAGATTGATCCAGACTCTGGACTGGTAACGATAAATATCGACTGGCGGAACTGTGTGCATAGTGTGTGTGTGTAACTAAAAAGCATATGCTAACTGATGTATTCTCAATAAATGCGGCGTGTTGCCTTCTCCCCTATAAAAAATCTTGTGTGCTTTGTTTAAGCATAACTTTTTTGGTGGAGAATTGTGAAAGGGGGAAGAATATGCGCTGCAATTATTGACAATACTGCTAAAAAGGTATACCATACACTTACAGGTGATCGATCATTCAGGTGTGCACATCCCCGGTCATAGAGATGCCGGGCAGTAAAGAGGGAACCAGGTGTGGTTAGTATTGTATTCACTGTGGGTATTTTATGAATTAAGAATTTTTATAATTAAAAGGTATACACACCCTTGGTCGTAGCAGGGCTAAGAAACAGAAGAAAGGTTTAGCATCCCTCTCTCCACCCCGGACTGCTGGGGGGAAATTGAAGGTGGATATACTCCCAATCGTAGTATAGTTGGGCAGTAGGAGGAGGACTTAGAGATCCTCGCTCCAAACCGAAAAATCCTAGGTTCATACACCCTCAGCCATATCAAGACTGAGCACAAATTAAAAACTTAGGGTTTCTCGCTCTGATCCCTGGGAGGGGTTTTTATATTTGGTGTATGAACCCCCGGTTGTAAAAGTGCCAGGCAATAGGGGGAGAATTAAAGTCCTTGCTCCTACCCGTCTGTCGGGGAAAACTATACAAATAAGATATATACAAATTGCCTAGGTATATACACCCCCTGTCGTAAAAGTGCCGGGCCATAAGGGGGAGTGTTAGAGTCCTCTCTCCTACCCGTCTGTGGGGGGAAAATTGCATAGGTGAATATACCCTCGGTCGTAGCAGAATCGAGCCCAAAAGGTAGGGGGCTTAGTGTTTCCCCCTCCTGCTCTGTCAGGCAGAGTTCTTTTAAGTGGGTATAGACTTTTGTGTTTTGTAAGTCCCAGCACGAGTGTGGGCACGGGAAAGTTATAAAAGTAAAAAAAAAATTCATAAAAAAATATGTTCAGGCGGTATTTTCTACGTAAAATCCTAAAACTCTAAAGAATATAGGCGTGTGGGCAAATAGTGGTAGCACCTGTGTAAAATTTTTTAAAAGGAAGCAGTCCAAAGATGATACTTCGTTCAAGAGATTACTCCTTTTAAACCAATCTTGCTCTGTTAAACCAAACTCTGAAAAATATAGGAGTTTGGCAGTGTAGTATTTTTTGTAAGTAATATTGTGGTAATTTCACAATTTTGAAAAAAATGTTGAAGGAAAGGGACCAGGAGGGGTGGGGGCTGGTTAAAAAGCCCACCCTCCTTGCTAAATTGGTAGTGGAACAAAGCCTGTGTCCATAAAAAGGGCCCAAACAAGCAAACAGCCAAGAAATAAAAAAATTAAAAAACAGTTTAAAAGCCCTAAGGGCATAATAGCAAAAATATAAAAAAAAGTAAGTACAGGCATAGGAAATTCAAATCCCTAAAACAATAATTAAAATGGTAAAATCTAAGTTAATTAAGGTGTCATTTTTAAAAAATAAGCAAATAATTTAAAAAAAAAGTAACTGCAAAAGCTACAAAAAATTAAGTAGTTAAACCTTATAAAAATATTTTTAAAAAAGTGTTATAAAAAAATTCTTGGTTTCTTTGCACCCATTCTGAAGAAAAAATGGGCCCTTTTCCAAAAAAATGTCTATAAATAAGCCAGGCCAAAAAAACAATTGAATTAAAATCATTTGACTATGATCAATTTAGTCAAATTCGCTAAAAAAACATAAAGGGTATCTATTAGAACTTAACTGCCCCCAAATGTAACCTATGTACAGCTGTGTAAAAATTAAAGCAGTGTAAGGGGTATTAAAACTAAATAAATATGTGTGTATAAATATAATGTGTAAATATGTGGAGTGTTTAGAACCTAAAACAATACTCCTGGTTTGTAAAACTCTTGTTTTGTAGGTTTAAAATAAATTGGTTTTGTTTTTAAATAATACCACTAAAATCCATTTGACTCTTTAATTCAAAGTTGCAAAACTAACAGACCTTTTTGCCAGACACAGGTAATTTAAGGTTTCAGAGTAGCAGCCGTGTTAGTCTGTATCCGCAAAAAGAAGAACAGGAGTACTTGTGGCACCTTAGAGACTAACAAATTTATTAGAGCATAAACTTTCGTGGACTACAGCCCACTTCTTCGGATGCATATAGAATGGAACATATATATGTTGTTCCATTCTATATGCATCCGAAGAAGTGGGCTGTAGTCCACGAAAGTTTATGCTCTAATAAATTTGTTAGTCTCTAAGGTGCCACAAGTACTCCTGTTCTTCTTTTTACAGGTAATTTAGTGTTGTTTGGCTTTAGAATTTGGCATTTAATCCTTAGGGGGTAACTCAAAGCTTTATGAAATTTAAAATGTTTTTAAATAAAAAAACAGTTCAACGTCGTGGCTGCAGCAGGGCAATCAAAAACAAACAAAAAAAATGAAAAAAAAAATCTAAATTTGTTTTTTGGTAACAAAATAGCAAATAAAAGCTAGAGTTAAAAAAAAACAAAAACAAAAAAAACTGTGCCCCACACTGAGCCTTAAGGTGGCTCTGTGTAATTAAACTGTCACTTTGCTAAGGGTACATAAAAACTCTGTAAGCACAAAAATAAACCAGTTACACCTTATGTAAAAATTGATATGGCTAATGTTATAAAAGTTAAACTATAAAAAAAGTGCATTTTCCCCAGAACATGTGGACTGTATATTGTAAAAAAAATGCAAAAATATTACAAACTTGATCTGCTGTATAAAAAGGGGAAACTGAGGCACAAACTCAAACACTAACAGAAAAAGTTTTGGCACTAATTTGGCACTAGTAAACAGGGTTCAAGGTAGCCTTAGACAAGGCTCAGTTGGTG
The DNA here is from genome assembly GCF_027887155.1 of Malaclemys terrapin pileata. Taxonomy (NCBI): domain Eukaryota; kingdom Metazoa; phylum Chordata; order Testudines; family Emydidae; genus Malaclemys; species Malaclemys terrapin. The sequence continues at coordinate 135,353,725 of NC_071505.1, forward strand.
CTACCTCAGGTTACCCACCTGGGCATAGTCATTGGACAAAAAGGGGAACAGGTAAATCAAAGAAAGGTAAGGGCACTGGTAAAAATGCCGGCCCCTTCCGATGCCCACTCTTTAAGAGTACTGCTAGTAAAATTCAATTTTCTTAGCCCACACATTTATAAATATGCTAAAATAACTCACCCATTGTGCAAAAAAGCCCCAACAAAATAAAAATGTGGAAAAGAGCAGGACTCTGCTTTAACCGTGCTAAAACAGAAGGCTCTCACAGCCCCAGTCCTGCATTTCCCTAATGAATCACAGCCTTTTGTTATTCGTTTGGTGGCTAATAACGTGGCCTTGGCTGACACACTGTTACAAAATATTGAAAATCAAACATGTAAAAGCCCATAACAAAAAAACAAGCAAAAAAGCCATCTAAAACAGTCTGGTGAATAACACAGCCTGGCAACACAATATAGCAATTGTAACTAGAAGCCAAGCTAAAGGTGCACCTACCAAGGCCCCTAAACCAACAAATAATGCCATAAATCTCCAAACTCCAAAAAAGGCAAGAATGTAGCCCATCAGTTCATGCATGAGGGAGTAAAAAAAAACCTTAAATAGGGTCAAACAAGTTGCAAAATAAAAAACCATAAAAATAATATTAAAACATGGGTAAAAATTGCATTCGGTGTGCACAAAATAAAGCACGATCCCCTCATTGGCAACCCATGATGCACCAACAGAGGCTCAGGCCCTGGCATAAAGTTCAAATTAATTTTATTAACAAGTTGCCAAAAAATAAAAAAGGATTTCAATACTTGTTAGTAATTGATTCTTTTTCAAAATGGGTAAAAGCATTTCCCACTAAAACTAATAGCACCAAGGTGGTAGCTAAACAGTTTTTTAATGAGGTGGCGTGTAAATATGGCACCCCTAAAATAATACATTCTAATAATGGGGAGGGGGCCTTTGTAAAAAAGGTTTATACATCAATGTTACAAGCTTTAAAAATAAGCAAAAGTTTCATATATCATACCGACCCCAATCCTGGAGTGCATAAACCGCACCATTAAAAAGCACTGTGAAAGCTAGAAAACCACACTGGAAAAAATTGGCCAGACAAGCTGCCTTTAATTCTGGCAGCTAGCCGCAGCAGCAACAAACTAAAAACCAAAATCCAGCCTTTTCAAATCATGTTTGGACACTCAATGCACCTTATGATTGACCATAGCCACCTAATACAAAATCAAAAAAAGACCCCTAATGTAACACAGCGTAAATATTTGCAGTGGCTTTAACAACTGAAAAAAAATAAAACCACTCTTCAATATAGGGTCAATCAAGCTATCAAACAAATAGATAAAAAAAATCCATGCACAAAAGCATACTAAAACAGCCCTAAAAAACAAAAAATCAAGTCATATATCTCAAATTAAAAAAAAGGGGCCACTCCCTAAAATCAAAATGAACAAAACCCTATTCCACAGTGGACCACCTTAGCCCACTAGTATACCATATTGAAAAAAATTAAAAATTAAAATGGGTACATGTTTCACAAATTAAAGCTTTTGCATAAATAATAATGTCTTGAACTTTTTACAAAAATACCTCCTAAAATTCAAAACATAAAACGCTGCTCGACCACTAGTACCCTCCAAACCCATAAAACCACAGTGTAAGGTTTGGCAGTCCCTGTTCTTGGGGATCTGTATGTCCCAGATATTTAAAAAATATATTGGGGGAGCCCACCGCAATCTCTTCCCTGATCAAAAATAATTTCTTCCTAACTAATCAATCATAAATCCCTGTCAGAAAACCAAAAATCCTCTTAAAATAATACAATAAAAATACAAATCAAATTCTAAGGCCACTAGGAAATACCAATATTTATGCCTGGAATGGGAAAGTGGAACTTAAGGTTCACCTTTATGAACATCACAAAAACAGCTAAAATTAAAAAATAAAACTGCTTTAGCCATGGGATGCACTGAAATGCAAATTCTCAGTTTAGCATCACTTGAACATAAAATGTTCTAAATAATATCAAAAAATATTAAAGTATTAAAACTCCTTTTAAAACAATGAAAAAAATCTTTGTTTAATGCATATAAGCATAAATAAATACAATATGTCTCAAGCATAATTAAGCCTAAACTATTACTAAAAAAAATTATTGTCAAAATTGCCCATCAACAATCTGTAAAGGCAAAGCTATAAAAAGTCAGTCCACTACCAAAATTGGCCATCAAATCTTTCTGGTTACCTCGCATTATAAATCAGTGGGCCAAAAAAAAAAAAAGAAATTATTAAACACACAACAGTGTATAAAGTGGGACCCTTGCAAATGGGTATACCTCTCCCTGCCTGCCACCACAAAACCATGCAGTAGGAACACATCACAAGGTACATGTGTCTAAAATAAACTAAAAAATATTACTCGTGTAGTATATAATAAACAATGTGTATGTGTTGTGCCAGCCACCAGTAAATAAGTGGAAATGCAATGCAAGCATTTTATACACTAAAAATCACACTTATTACCTTCCCAAGCTAAAAAAAGCCCAAAGTACTATAATTGCCCCCTTAATAAATTTCTCCATATCTCTCTATTTAAACTGGCAAAAGTCAGCTAATCATCATCTTTTAAAAGCCAAAATAACAGTTTTTGCAAAAAAATATAAAAAAACAAATTCTCCAAATATACAAATAAAAATATAATTAAAATTGTCAACTCTAAAAAAAACCTCACTGCATATCATTGGTATAATGTTTTTACAGCCTGTTCGCCCACTTCAAAGGCATATTGTCAATAATGCTTCATCCATTGTTAATTGTATTGGTACTATCCTGTACTTGCCTAATTGTAATATTTTGTATGTGCTGTTAAACAAAAAAAGGTTTGTTAAATTGCAACCGCAAGCTCAAATTGCCTCTCAATATGTAGCTATTGGCTAGTGAACATGCTGTCCCAGTCCCCCTGTGCTAAGAGCCTTCATCGCTTTCTACAGAGTCTCATCCTGAGCACCAACTCTGGCGATCACAGCCCCATTTTGACTGAGATTGGACAAGGTTTTTTTAATCAGGTTGACATGTACAATGCCTAGCGCTGGACTTTGCACTACTGCACGATTGTCAAATGCTCTAAAGGGTGTGTATGCAACCACCAAATCTCTCCCAGGTTTGGATTTGATTTGCATAGCTTACATTTGTACTAGGGCAGTTGATTAATCGCAGTTAACTCACGTGATTAACTCAAAAAAATTAATTGCGATTATAAAAATTAATCACGATTAATCACAGTTTTAATCACACTGTTAAACAATAGACTACCAATTGAAATGTATTAAATATTTTGGCTGTTTTTCTACATTTTCATATATATTGTATTCTGTGTTGTAATTGAAATCAAAGTGTATATTATTTTTTATTATAAATATTTGCACTGTAACAATGATAAACCAAAGAAATAGTATTTTTCAGTTCACCTCATACAAGTACTGTGGTGCAATCTCTTTGATGTGAAAGTGCAACTTACAAATGTAGATTTTTTTTGTTACATAACTTCATTCAAAAACAAAACAATGCAAAACTTCAGAGCCTACAAGTCCACTCAGTCCTACTTCTTGTTCAGCCAGTCGCTAAGACAAACAAGTTTGTTTACATTTACAGGAGATAATGCTGCCCTCTTATTTACAATGTCATCAGAAAGTGGGAACAGGCATTTGCATGGCACTTTTGTAGCTGGCATTGCAAGGTATTTACATGCCAGATAAGCTAAACATTCGTATGCCCCTTCATACTTGGCTACCATTCCAGAGGACATGCTTCTATGCTAATGCTGCTCATTAAAAAATAATGCATTAATTAAATTTGTGACTGAACTCCTTGGGAGAGAATTGTATATCTCCAGCCATGTTTTACCCGCATTCCGCCATATATTTCATATTATAGCAGTCTCGGATGATGATCCAGCACATGTTGTTCATTTTATGAACACTTTCACTGCAGATTTGACAAAATGCAAAGAAGGTACCAATGTGAAATTTCTAAAGATAGCTACAGCACTCGACCCAAGGTCGAATCTGAAGTGCCTTCCAAAATCTGAGAGGGACGAGGTGTGGAGCATGCTTTCAGAAGTCTTAAAGAGTAACAACTCTGATGTGGAAACTACAGAACTCGAACCACCAAAAAAGAAAATCAACCTTCTGCTGGTGGCATCTGTCTCAGTTAATGAAAATGAACATGTGTCATTCTGCACTGCTTTGGATTGATATCAAGCAGAACCCATCATCAGCATGGACACATGTCCCCTGGGATGCTGGTTGAAGCATGAAGGGACATATGACTCTTTAGAGCATCTGGCACATAATATCTTGCAACGCCGGCTATAACAGGGCCATGAGAACACCTTTTTTCACTTTCAGGTGACATTGTAAACAAGAAGCAGGCAGCATTATCTCCTGCAAATGTAAACAAACTTGTTTGTCTGAGCGATTGGCTGAACAAGAAGTAGGACTGAGTGGACTTGTAGGCTCTAAAGTTTTACATTGTTTTATTTTTGAATGCAGGTTTTTTTTTACATAATTCTACATTTGTAAGTTCAACTTTCCTGATAAAGAGATTGCACTACAGTACTGGTGAATTGAAAAGTACTATTTCTTTTGTTTTTTTACAGTGCAAATACTTGTAATAAAAGTAATCATGCAATTAATTGCAATTAATATTTTTAATAGCATGACTAATCACAATTAATTTTTTTAATCTCTTGACAGCTCTAATTTGGGGCTAAAAAATAATCTCCGTATTCTAAAATGTGTGGGGTGTGAGGAAGGGTGTTTCCCAGGCCAAGCTGGCAGTGGCAATGGGTGGTTTATGGTCACTTTCAGCTAACACAGGCCTCCTATAAATAAAGACATGATACTTTTTGCACCCGTGTGCTAAGGCCAAAGCCATTTCCTTTGTTTGGGCATCTTGAAACTCAGATTTTACAAGTGTCTATGATGCGTAAGCCACTGGTCTCCAGTTTTGGCCTTGCTGCTGTAAAATGCCTGCCCCCATACCCTCCTTGGAGGTGTCTCAAGCATAACTTTGTTTTGTGCTTACTGTTGTCATAGAAATTCCTGTCCGTTCCAGCTGAGGAATAAGGATAGACGGACACAGCTAATCAAGCAGGGAGCCCCGGGAGGGGCGATCCGTTTATTTCAATTGCAATTGGGTTCGAGCTCATAAGTCAGCAAGAACCTGCTGACACATCCAATGTTGAAAAAGAGTTCACATCCCTTTCACCCACATTGCCCCAAATGTCTCCTCTTCTGAGGTTGTGGGAAATGTTCCCTTTTTACATATTGATTTAACTCTTTTGGGGGCCATACAGAAGTGAAGGGTTCCCTCCTTTTTCCCCAAATGACCAGTGAGTGTACCCCTCTGTTGGTTCCTCTACGATTCCCAGAGCAAAATGCCTAACCAGCTCCTCTTTTAGCCTCTTCCTTAAGGCGAGGGTAACTTTCCTAGGGGCATGAGTTGTGGGGCGGTTGGGCTCTTTCAGCTCTACTCTGTATTCTGTTGAGAATGTCCTTGTCCCCTGGAAGATATCCTCAAACTCTTTCTCAATTATTTTGATCCCCTGCCCTCCAATGAGTGCACCACTTGATGAAACCCAGGACTAGACATGCTTTTAACCCAATAACAGGGGCTCTTTATTACAAAATTTACCTTTTCCTATGTATTATTTACCCGTACATCCAGTTCACATATGCCTTTAGTGGGGATAAGCTCACCATTGTAAGCCATGAATTGTACCTGTTTATTTTTCAGTACTTGTGCCATTTCTTATAGTGTTGATACCACTGGGGGGGTTTTGGCACCACATTGGCTTGTGTACCTATGTCCACCTTATTAACATATGTCCCATCTGCTTGCAGGCTGGCAGGCCAATCATCTTCTGCTGCAATGCTGCCCATTGCTCCTGCGAAGAATTCAGCTGAGCTAGTGCGTCTGTGGTCGTTCTCTTTGTCTATGCCTGTGGTTCTCAACCCATTTATCATTATGTTATCTGGGCGCAGGTTGAGAAACACAGCAGTCCCTCCCCCCCGAACCACCCTCACAGACCCCTATGCCCAGAGCCTCCCACCCAGAGACCCCTCCACAAAGTGGGGCCAGGAGTGGAGCCCTGGGCGGGGAGGTAGGTGGCAGGGACCCCGGATCCTGCTGTGCGGTGCCGTCTGGCAGCCCCGACCCTGGACCTGGCTGCTTGGGGCTGGGTGGCAGGGCAGCTGGGTGGCAGACCGGACCCCGACCTCACGGGGCCAGCCTGCTGCCCCAACGCCAAACCCAGATCCTGACCCCGTGGGGCAGCCCCCTGGACCCCACAGGGCCAGCCGGCAGCCCCGGACCCCTACCATGCGGGGCTGGCCGGTGACCCCAAACCCACCACGCTGGGCTGAGCAGCCTGGAACCCATACAAGCACTGCAGTGGGCGTCCAGGCAGCCAGGAACCAAGACCTCACACAGCCCGGTGGCCATTAGCACACAGCTGGGCCACAGCTGTGTGATAATTGGGCCACATGCGGCCTACAGACTGCGGGTTGAGAACTGCTGTGCACATTCTGCTACTGCTTGCAAACTCCTGCAGAGTGATGTAATTCATTGCATTTCCTGCATCTTTTCCCATATACCGGGCATTGACCTGGTTTGTGCTGGCTGTCACAGCATGTGGAGCTCCATGTGCTACTCTTGCTTGACTCTGACTTGAGCTCCCTGTGTCTTTCTGCCTCAGGTATATATTTTTGCATTATTTTGGATTCTCTATCATGTCTACAGTGTCAGAGCACTGTCCAGCCTCCGTAAGCTTCATTCTAGACTGGGTGTCTTCCATTCCTTGGCAAATTCTAATTGCCTTGACAGGGGTTAATTCTGGGTCTCCCAGTAGCTTTTTTGAGTTTTTTTGGTTCAGATTCCAATCACAATCTTGCCTCTTATCAGGGGCTCAGTTAACCCCTTCCCTCCCCCCCACAAACTGCCAGGCTGGTTCTTCAGTCTTAGATCAGTCACAATCTCTTCTATAGATTTACTTTCTCTTCGTAGCCTTTGTAATCTCACCCTTATGTCTCATTTTCTCATGGTGTGCAGAACTCCTCAAATTTCTGTATTGCACCTTCAAAGCCGGCCCTCTCTGCCTGGGATAACTGAACACAGTTGAACACATCAAGTGCTTCAGAACTTGCTATCATCAGAAATAAGGCTGCCTTCTGAGTGGCTTCCTTTTCAGTGGCTCTCGTTGCTTGCAGATACAGAATGAGGCACTGTTCAAATCTCTTAGACTCATAGAATCATAGAATATCAGGGTTGGAAGGGACCTCAGGAGGTCATCTAGTCCAACCCCTTGCTCAAAGCAGGACCAACACCAACTAAATCATCCCAGCCAGGGCTTTGTCAAGCCTGACCTTAAAAACCTCTAAGAAAGGAGATTCCATCACCTCCCTAGGTAACCCATTCCAATGCTTCACCACCCTCCTAGTGAAAAAGTTTTTCCTAATATCCAACCTAACCCTCCCCCACTGCAACTTGAGACCATTACTCCTTGTTCTGTTATCCGCTACCACTGAGAACAGCCTAGATCCATCCTCTTTGGAACCCCCTTTCAGGTAGTTGAAAGCAGCTATCAAATCCCCCCTCATTCTTCTCTTCTGCAGACTAAACAATCCCAGTTCCCTCAGCCTCTCCTCATAAGTCATGTGCTCCAGTCCCCTAATCATTTTTTGTTGCCCTCCACTGGACTTTTTTCCAATTTTTCCACATCCTTCTTGTAGTGTGGGGCCCAAAACTCACCAATGCCAAATAGAGGGGAATGATCATGTCCCTCGATCTACTGGCAATGCTCCTACTTATACAGCCCAATATGCCGTTGGCCTTCTTGGCAACAAGGGCACACTGTTGATTCATATCCAGCTTCTCATCCACTGTAACCCCTAGGTCCTTTTCTGCAGAACTGATGCCTAGCTGCTCGGTCCGTAGTCTGTAGCAGTGCATAGGATTCTTCCGTCCTAAATGCAGGACTCTGCACTTGTCCTTGTTAAACATCATCAGATTTATTTTGGCCCAATCCTCTAATTTGTCTAGGTCCCTCTGTATCCTATCCCTACCCTCCAGCGTATCTACCACTCCTCCCAGTTTAGTGTCATCTGCAAATTTGCTGAGGGTGCAGTCCACGCCATCCTCCAGATCATTAATGAAGATATTGAACAAAAACGGCCCCAAGACCGACCATTGGGGCATTCCGCTTGATACCGGCTGCCAACTAGACATGGAGCCATTCATCACTACCCGTTGAGCCCGATGATCTAGCCAGCTTTCTATTATAGTCTATTATATTCTATTATATTTCTATTATAGTCACCTTATAGTCCATTCATCCAGCCCATACTTCTTTAACTTGCTGGCAAGACTACTGTGGGAGACCATATTAAAAGCTTTGCTAAAGTCAAGGAATAACACATCCACTGCTTTCCCCTCATCCACAGAACTAGTTATCTCGTCATAGAAGGCAATTAGGTTAGTGCGTCATGACTTGCCCTTGGTGAATCTGTGCTGACTGTTCCTGATCACTTTCCTCTCCTCAAAGTGCTTCAAAATTGATTCCTTGAGGATCTGCTCCTTGATTTTTCCAGGGACTGAGGTGAGGCTGACTGGCCTGTAGGTCCCTGGATCCTGCTTCTTCCCTTTTTTAAAGATGGGCACTACATTAGCCTTTTTCCAGGCATCCGGGACCTCCCCCAGTCGCCATGAGTTTTCAAAGATAATGGCCATTGGCTCTGCAGTCACATCCACCAACTCCTTTAGCACCCTTGGATGCAGCGCATCCAGCCCATGGACTTGTGCTCGTCCAGCTTTTCTAAATAGTCCTGAACCACTTCTTTCTCCACAGAGGGCTGGTCACTTCCTCCCCATACTGTGCTGCCCAGTGCAGTAGTCTGGGAACTCACCTTGTTCGTGAAGACAGAGGTGAAAAAAGCATTGAGTACATTAGCTTTTTCCACATTCTCTGTCACTAGGTTGCCTCCCCCATTCAGTAAGGGGCCCACACTTTTCCTGACCTTCTTCTTGTTGCTAACATATCTGTAGAAACCCTTCTTGTTACTCTTAACATCCCTTGCTAGCTGCAACTCCAATTGTGATTTGGCCTTCCTGATTTCACTCCTGCATGCCTGAGCAATATTTTTATACTCCTCCCTGGTCATTTGTCCAAGCTTCCACTTCTTGAAGCTTCTTTTTTGTGTTTAAGATCAGCAAGGATTTCACTGTTAAGCCAAGCTGGTCGCCTGCCATATTTACTATTCTTTCTACACATCGGGATGGTTTGTTCCTGAAACCTCAATAAGGATTCTTTAAAATACAGCCAGCTCTCCTGGACTCCTTTCCCCCTCATGTTATTCTCCCAGGGGATCCTGCCCATCAGTTCCCTGAGGGAGTCAAAGTCTGCTTTTCTGAAGTCCAGGGTCTGTATTTTGCTGCTCTCCTTTCTTCTTTGTGTCAGGATCCTGAACTCGACCATCTCATGGTCACTGCCTCCCAGGTTCCCATCCACTTTTGCTTCCCCTACTAATTCTTCCCTGTTTGTGAGCAGCAGGTCAAGAAGAACTCTTCCAATTGTCTTCCACCTTTCCAGAGACTTTCAGCTCTGGTGGAGCTTTCAGCTGCTCCATTCTTCCACCAGGTTCTTTCTGAAATTTCTATTTACTCCTGATACCATGTGGTTTTCACTAATCCCTCAAGGTCTAAGGTGCTTCAAAGAGATCCTCTTTATTCAGTGACACAGTTCCTCAGCTGCGGCTACGTAACAGAGCATTCGCTTCTGCTGCTCCCACATCACCCCCTGAATGTGGGTGACTCAGTAGGGGGCGCTACAGAAAGATCGTAATGGAAGGCTAAACCGTATTATACTGTTCAGCCGCTAGGTGACACTGTGTGTGAAAATACCTTATTTAAATGAACCTCAGCCATCCCTGCAGAGTGTTAAAGGATCCTATGATGATCACATCTGATGTGTATAAGCCAGCTCTGCAACCAGTCCATAGCTGGTACAGAAGTACATGACAAGGATCCCTCAGGTGTCCTTGTCTAATTCCAGATTGAGCTCATTAGATTCCAACTCTGCTAAAATTCCTTCCACACTTTCAACTGGATTTTGTACCTATTATTTCCTTCCAGAGAGTGATACCTGTATATGCAGCCTGGAGAGTGTTTTGGGTTCCTCTGGGATGAAGAGCACTTGCGAATTGTGAGGGCTTTGCATATAATACACAGGATGAAAAGGGGGCAGTAAAAGGCATCTGAGCCCATCATGACATTTGTGTTTCAGGTGGAAGATACAACCAAATGATTTTAAGGTGAATTACATCCCAGGTATATGTCCAAGAGTGACGTACCTGCTTTACGAAATCAGGTGGGGCAGAAGTACCAAGTTCTGGAGGCACTGGTGTCGAAACACCCCAACCCAGCACGCCGAAATCGCCTGCCTGGAACATGACTTCAAGAAGTTAAAGTTCAGGCCATCAGTGCGCTGCTCCATCACCTGGTTCCTGTCCTGGAGCCCCTGTGGGAAATGCTGCCGGAGTATAGTGGAGTTTGTGAGGGCACACCCCAGTGTGACTCTGAAGATAAAAGCAGCGTGGCTCTTTAGGCATATGGATGAACGCAACCGACAAGGCCTCAGGAACCTGATGGAGAATGGAGTAGCCCTATACATCATGAACCTGCCAGGTATCCTACCCACGCTTTGGCCCTGTCTAGGCCAGGATCAAAGGCGTGATGCTAGAATAGGTTAGCTGACAGGTACTAACACATTTGAAAAACCTAGAGCAGAAAAACAAGCCTTTAACCTGTGCTAATCTGATCCAGATGAGGTCTCGGAGGGAGCCAAGGCGTTAACTTGACCAGTTTTCCACGTGTTAAAGTGTACATTTCTGTGGCTTTTAGAACATGTTACTGAGTACATATTAGCAGACACATTCCATTATCACAACTTTTATGCCAGTCTAGACAAGTAGATTTGCCAGGTGTCCAGTTTTTAACCAGAACGCCCAGTCGAAAAAGGACCCTGGCAGTAGTGCCGGCTGGGTCATTAAAAGTCTGGTTGGCGGCACATCAGGGGCCCGGGGCTAAAGCAGGCTCCCTACCTGAACTGATTCTGTGTGGTTCCTGGAAACGGATGCCGGGTCCTTGTAGCCCCTAGGCGCATGGGCGGCCAGGGAGGCTCCTCGCGCTGCCCCCGCCTGAGTGCCGGCTCCACAGTTTCTATTGGCTGGGAACTGTGACCAATGGGAGCTGCGAGGGTGGTGCCTGCGGGTGCCAGGGCAGTGCGCAGAGCCACCCTGGCTGCCCATGCATATAGGGGCTGCAGGGACCTGACAGCCGCTTCCTGGGAGCCATGGTAAGCGCCGCTGGGATTCCACACCCTGAACCCCCTCCCATACCCCAACCTCCTGCCCCAGCTCAGTGAAAGTGAGTGAGGGTGGGGGAGAGTGAGCGACAGAGGGAGTGGGGATAGAACGAGTGGGGTTGGGGCCTCGGAGAAGGGGCGGGGTGGGGGTGGGGCAGGGGTGTTCAGTTTTGTGCAATTAGAAAGTTGGCAACCCTATAGACAAGGCCTTTGCTATAGCTGGGGACTGGATGGCTCAGGGGTGTCAGAGAATGGTATATGCAGCCTTTAACTTATAGGGCACCATTTCCAATCCAATTCCAGGCCAGGGAGACTGGCTGGGTGGAGGGAATTGGGGAATGGAACATGGAGCCTTTAATCTATAGGGCAGCAGTTCCAGTTCTGTTCCTGGGCTGTAGTGACCAAAAGTTCAGGTCAGCAAGGAGCCAATCAGAACAGTTCAATGAACAGAGTTGAAAAAACAGCAAGTCAGCAGCAGCCACTGAAAACTAACCAGTCACAGACACTGCTGAGTTCCTAGTGTTACCAGCAATCGCCACTCTCTGTGGGTGGGTTGTGTGACATGAGTTGGTGGTTGGGCATGGACAAGTCAAGCACCTAGTGTCACGCCCTTGTTGGCAATCTGAGTGAAGAGGCCTAAGCTTGGCAGGAGCGCAGAGAGTCTCTCCACCCTTGCCCGGGATGCCAGATGTAGCTGCATGGCACAGTGCCAGGCTGACAGCAGGCCCACACCTCTGCACCTCCCTGCTGTTTCCTCTGCTGCGTCAAGCTGCATCACAGCAGGGGGCAAACAAGTAAACTGACCAGGACCAGTGTGGTGGATACCTGGCCTGCCGCATTCCTGTGGGAGAGTGAGGTGTGCAGTGCAGGCCTGGGGAGTGACAACGTAAGCCCCCAAGCGACCCCCTCCCTGCAGCAGAAGGGCTCCTTGGCAAGTTGATAGCAGGGAGTAGGGAGGCATTGGAAGGTGCATCAGCAAATCTCCCTTCTGCCTGCTTTCCTTTCCTCCCCCTAACCTAGCCACAAGAGCAGCACCGCTGCCTATCATCCCAGCTCCTTCTGTCCACTCTGCAGAGCAGTGGGGCAGCATGTGCACAAAGGAGCAACCTCTCTCTAAAGCCGGGCCCCTCCCATCTACATCCTCTTTGGCTCCAGCAAACAACCCCAAGCACATCCGTCCTCTCCCCATTCCTTCCCCATCTCGTAAGCGGCAGAATGACGGAAGAGTAAGTGGAACAACCCAAACTGGGCCTTTCCCGGGATGTAATTGCTATTCTCTCAGGCTGATGATGAATGAGGAGCTTGCACAGTTCTTTGCTGAAACTATCCTTTCCTTCAGACAGAGTGCAGAACCCTGATGCATTGATTCCACTCTTGTTGTATAGTGGATGGGCCTTCCAGGAGACATGTGAGCTTTGAACAGTGATTCTCAAACTTTTGTACTGGTGACTCCTTTCACATAGCAAGCCTCTGAGTGCGAGCCCCCCCCCCCCCCCTTGTGAATTAAAAACACTTGTTTATATATTTAACACCATTATAAATGCTCGAGGCAAAGCGGGGTTTGGGGTGGAAGCTGACAACTCGCGACCCCCCACATAATAACCTCACAATCCCCTGAAGGGTCCCGACCTCCAGTTTGAGAATCCCTGGCTTAGAAGATATCACAGCTTACATGAACAATGTGACTAACTGATTACTAATTGACAACTTAGACCTTTTGGTCAACACTGAGTTCAGTGTAAAACTCAGATTCTGCCTTGATCTTTACTGATCTCTGACTGAGCAAGGAGGGGCTCATTGATCCCCTGGACATGTCCGTCAACAGGCGTGATGGGATATTTATTTCCTCAGATTACAGATACTGCTGGAGAACATTTGTTGCCCATCCAAATGGAGAGGAAGATGACTATTGCCCCTTGGTGCCCTCTCTGTGGATCATTTTCTATTGTCTAGAACTCCAGCATGTCCTTTGGGTGAGTAGACATTTTGGAGAAAATGTTGGATCCAAGAACAATCCTAAATCATGTGAGAGTTAAGTTTCAAGTGACCCAGCTGTGGGCATCTCCACTGAGGCTATGGCTACACTACAGAGCTTACAGCAATGCAGCTGCGCCTCTGTAGCACTGCTAGTGCAGACGCTCTAAGCCGATGGGAGAGAGCTCTCCTGTCAATTTAATCACTCCAGTCCCCGCGAGCAGCGGTAGCTATGTCAGCAGGAGAAGCTCTCCTGCTGACCACATAACGCTGCCCACAGCGGCACTTAGATCAGTATAATGTCGCGGGGGAGGGGGGGGAAGGGGGAGCTATTCACACCCCTGGGCAACATAACTTATACTGACATAAGCTGTAGTGTGCACATAGCCTGATATTAGCAGCAGGACCAGGCAGAGCTCCAATCAGAACTGGGGCCTCCATTGTACAAGGTCAATTCCTAAACAGGAGAGGCAGGGCAGCCCAGTAGAACTGAAATGTCACACTCTGCTCTGAGTAGTGCAGGGGCAGCCCAGAAAATGAATTGCGTTCCCGCCTTGCTCTAGGGAGAGGGTAAGTTATTGCACCCCTTCTCATGGAAGAGCTTACTGCCCCATGTGCCCAGCCTGCCACTCTCTCCAGTCACCCTGCCTCTCACTCCTTGCCCACTGGTCTCTCTCCACCCACTTGCTGGCAGGAGGGCGTATCAGGAGCGAGCTCTCCCCCTGTGCCGTATAGCTGGAAACACAATCTGAGCAGGGGAGTACGGACTGTGACAATCTACACCAATTTACATCCGCTGTGGATATGGCACATGGTCTGTACATAACCAAAGAACCCAGAAAGTGCAGAGTTAAAGGAGATATTGGCATCCCCTGATCATGCCATAGTCACAGCAAACTACACCCCATCCCTTAGGTTAAAGTCTCCCTCTATATCATTCCTTCTATTATTATTCTGTTCACCTATTTGCTCCCAGTCGCACTCTCAGTGTGCTAGGCACCACACAAAATGTAAGAAGACAGCATTCTTGTCCCACAGACAAGCGAAAGAGACAAGACAAGACAACCGGTGAAAGGTAGGAGAAAGAAGTACAACATAAAAGAGGTCAGGGTGGTGACTGATCATGTCTAGGTAAAACAATAGTTGAGAATGCCACTGGGGATAATGTTTTAGGGTTTCTGTTAGGTAATATAAGAACTCTACTGACTTCAGTGGAACTAAGCCAGTTTACAGCAATGTGTGTGTGTGTGTGTGTGTGTGTGTGTGATGCCTTCCTGCTTATTGCTCCCTGTTCCTGTTTGGTTCCTGCTCCCTGAGCTCAGTGTTCCAGTTCCTGTGTTTGTGTGTATGTGTGCACAGTGTTGGGTGTGCATAGTTATTCAGGGCCTGCTGCTACATACCTACCATTTGGATCGTTCTCATGTTTTATTCGGACTGTTGCTGACTTAGCTGGTCCGTGGTTATTACATGCTTTGATTGACCACCTACCTGCGTGTCCTGCTTCGGTTTCTTTGTGTTTTGGGACTGCTGTTCCAGGGCGCATCAAAGTGTAACAAGGCATCAAGGTAGAGTTGGGTGTTCAGGAGCACTCTGAATGCAGAGGAGACAGTGGCATTGTGGAGCAGCTCAGGAAGGGTATTTCCGGCATGGGAGGCAGCCTGAAAGAAGGCACAGCATCTAGGATAGCATCATTGTTGTAGCATGTTCATATCATTCAAGCTGAATATATTTATGGGCAGTCTCAAATGGTTCAGAGGATAAGTCCCCCAGCCTTATCTCCCAATGATTTATTATAGTCTGTACGGCCACTTATGAATGCGGCACTAAGAAATGGCTGTCCTCTGCACGCATTTGAAATCACTACCTTTGCTGTAGAATGGTGAAATCCAGTAGCTGACTTGTCACCTATTCATTTTTTCCTATTATATCTTTGTCAAGAAATTTTTTACAGTCCATGTAAACATTCACTGCTTAACCCCCAAAAACTCAGGGGACCACTGTGGATAACTTAATAAATATTGGGTGAAATCCTGGTCCAATGGAAGTCAAGGGCCAAGTTCTCCCATTGACTTTGATGTGAGTTAGGATTTCACACATTGTAAATCTATTGCTGCTGTTGGTAACATAAATATTTGTTAGGTAGAAACACTGGGCAAAATCCTGAGGTCTTTATCAAGTCAATGGTAATTTTGCCTGACTAAGGACTGATCTGGCTCAGTTTTATTATGAATGATCAAGGACAAACTCCAGTCGGGCTATTCACCTGAACAAAGGTCACAGGATTTAGCTGCATATGTTTTACAGAGTGATGATGACAATGATGAAGATCAAAACTTTTGATTTGTGTTTCTGAAGTGTTCACAACAATACTGAAAATGTAGAGTTTATAGAAAGTTCATGGATTTCCCCACTTTATTGACTACATTTCATAAAAGGGACAATGTAAGATCAGGCAGTTTAAATGTACATTTCAATGGATTAATTAAGTATATCATGTATATTGCGCCACTCTGCTATCCCACTGATATGTTGTAGAGGGTTGTCAGGGTTCCTTCCCCACTCTGAACTCTGAAGCTACTGAAATGTGTGGTATTTAAAATCAAAATCTTGGAGAGCTTAAGTCCATCGAAGAAGTTTTTTGTTATTGTCCTTGATGGTATGAAGCCACTTCAGCGCAGCATGGTCGGTTTGCAGGTGGAAACGCCGTCCCCAAACGTATAGGCGTAGCTTTTCCAAAGTGTACACAATGGTGTAACATTCCTTTTTGCTGATTGACCTGCATTAAAACTGCTCCCACACCATGCTCGGACACATCTCTGGTTACTAGGAACGGTTTGTCAAAGTCTGGGGCCCTTAGCACAGAGTCAGACATGAGTGTTGCTTTAAGCTGGTTAAAGGCCTTCTGACACTCTTCAGTCCACTGAACTGCATTTGGCTGTTTCTTTTTGGTTAGGTCTGTCAGTGGAGCGGTGATTTGGCTGTAGTGCAGTACAAATCACCTGTAATATCTGGCCAAGCCTAAGAAGGATTGGACCTGTTTCTTTGTCTTTGGGACAGGCCACTTTTGGATAGCAGTCACTTTGGCCTGTAGGGGGTTGATAGTTCCTTGACCCATCTAGTGTCCAAGGTAAGTCACTCTGTTTAGGCCTATTTGACACTTTTTAGCCTTAACAGTTAGTCCTGCCTCCCTTATGCGCTCGAAGACTTTTTGCAGATGCTCCAGGTGTTCTGCCCATGAATCAGAAAAAATGGCCACATCATCAAGGTAGGCAACTGCAGATTCTCCCAATCCCATTAGGAGACCGTCTACAAGTTTCTGGAAGGTGGCGGGTGCATTTCACAGCCCGAAAGGGAGCACATTAAATGCATACAGCCCTGCATGGGTGATGAAGGCTGACCTTCCCTTGGCGGGTTCATCTAGCGGTACTTGCCAGTGCCCCTTGGTTAAGTCTAAGGTAGAGATGAACTGGGCACATCCTAGTTTCTCCAATAGCTCATCTGGGCGTGGCATTGGATAGTTGTCTGGTGAGTTACAGCATTTAGCTTATGGTTGTCCACACAAAAGCATATCTCCCCATCTGGTCTGGGAACTAGAGCCACTGGAGATGCCCATGCACTGTTAAGGGGCGGATTACACCCATCTGTAGCATGTCCTGGATCTCCCGTTCTATAGCAGTTTTAGCTTGAGGAGACACCCGGTAAGGTTGAGCTCTAATTGGGCGAGCATTACCTGTGTCAATGGAGTGGTATGCCCATTCGGTCCGTCCTCGGGTGGCTGAGAACATCGGCGCGAAGCTAGTGCACAGCTCCTTGATCTGCTGTCGCTGCATACGTCCAAGGATCATGGAGAGGTTCACCTGTTCCACGCCACCATCACTTTTCCCTTCATAGTAGACACCTTCTGGCCACTCGGCGTCATCTCCTCCCTGGGCTGTAAACTGGAAAACCTTTAATTCTCTGGAATAAAAAGGCTTTAGAGAATTAACATGGTATACCTTAGGCTTTAGGTTTGAGGTGGGGGATGCTATGAGATAGTTAACAGTTCCCAGGAGCTCTTGGACCGTGAATGGTCCTTCCCACGATGCTTCCATCTTATGGGTCTGGAGCGCCTTCAAGACCATGACTTGGTCCCCTACTTTGAAGGAACGCTCTCTGGAATGTTTATCATACCAGGCTTTTTTCTCTTCCTGAGCATCTTTTAAGTTTTCTCTAGCAAGGGCTAAAGAGTTTCGGAGGGTGTTTTGTAGGTTGCTTACAAAATCTAGAATGTTAGTTCCTGGAGAAGCCGTAAACCCCTCCCATTGCTGCTTCACCAACTGTAATGGCCCCTTAATCTCGTGGCCATACACAAGTTCAAATGGTGAAAACCCTAAACTGGGATGTGGTACAGCCCTGTAGGCAAAAAGCAACTGCTGCAACACTAGGTCCCAATCATTGGAGTGTTCATTTATGAATTTACGTATCATGGCCCCCAAAGTTCCATTAAATTTCTCCATCCGGCCATTTGTTTAATGGCGGTGAGGGGTGGCATCCAAGTGGTTCACCCCATGAGCTTCCCACAGGCTTTTCATGGTCCCTGCCAGGAAATTAGTTCCCGAATCTGTAAGGATGTCGGAGGGCCAACCTACCCTGGCAAAAATGTCTGATAATGCCAGGCACACACTTTTAGCCCTGGTTTTGCTTAGAGCTACTGCTTCTGGCCATCGAGTGGCAAAATCCATGAAAGTCAGTATGTACTGCTTTCTTCTGGGGGGTCTTCTTTGGGAAAGGACCCAGAATACCCACGGCTACTCGCTGAAATGGGACCTCGATTATGGGGAGTGAATGGAGAGGTGCTTTGACCTGGTCTTGGGGTTTTCCCATTCTTTGGCACACCTCACAAGACCAGACATAAGTAGAAATGTCCTTGCCCATTCCCTCCCAGTGGAATGACTTCCCCAAACAGTCTTTGGTCCTGTTCACCCCAACATGGCCACTAGGATGATCATGAGCTAAGTTCAAGAGCTTTACTCGGTACTTAGTTGGAACTACCAACTGTCTTTGGGGATGCCAGTCTTCCTGGTGTCCACCAGAAAGAGTTTCCTTATATAAAAGTCCTCTTTCTAAAACCAACTGGGATCGGTTAGAAGAGCTGAGAGGTGGTGGGTTGCTCCGTGCCACCGTCCAAGCTCCCTGGAGGCTGTCATCTGCTTCCTGCTTGGCCTGGAACTGTTCCCTTGATGCTGGAGACATCAGTTCCTCATTGAATTGTGGACTTGGGCTGTGTCCCTCTGGAAGCGATGTAGGTGATGGGGCTGTTTCCGTTGACTGTGAACTACTCTCCGCTGGCACACTAGGTTGTATTTCAGGCTCCTGCTGACCCTCTTGCGCAGGTTTATGTGCTGCTGCCAGTGCAGGCTCGCTGGTGCCCTCTTGCATTGGAGTTGCAGATGGGGTTGCAATCGCTGGATTCAGTGCTGGCAATGGTTCTGGTGCTGGTTGCTCCGCCAGTTCCGGTTCTGGGACTGGCTCTGTCTGGGTCTCTGTGACTGGATCCACTATGGCTGTTGCAGACATGGGCATGGGGTCCAGCTCCACCACCACAGTCTAGGTCTCTGGTAACAGAGACTGGGCCCTTGTAGAAGGCACAGGAATGGAGCTAGGTTTGAAGGTTTGCTTAGACTGGCTGCAGGTGACCATTCCCACCCTCTTGGCTAGCTTCACATGGTTGGCCAAGTCTTCCCCCAGCAGCATGTGAATGGGATACTCATCATAGACTGCAAAAGTCCACATTCCTGACCAGCCCTTGTACTGGACAGGCAACTTGGCTGTAGGCAAGTTTAGAGAGTATGACATGAAGGGTTGAATTGTCACCGGAGCCTCTGGGTTGATGAATTTGGGGTCCACTAAGGATTGGTGGATAGCTGACACTTGTGCTCCAGTGTCCCTCCACGTGATAACCTTCTTCCTTCTGACACTCACAGTTTCCCTTCGCTTTGAGGGTATCTGGGAGGCATCTGGGCCTGGGGACCTTTGGTGTGATTCTGGTGTAATGAACTGCAATCTGTTGGGGTTCTTGGGGCAGTTGGCCTTTCTATGCCCCAGCTCATTACATTTAAAACATCGCCCAGCTGACTGGTCACTGGGGCGAGGTGGATTGCTGGAGACTGGTGTGGTGGGACGATAAGGGGTTTGGAGTTTTCCTTGGGATGTAGGTGGGGCCTTGGGCTGCCCCCGGTGGTAAGGTTTTGTTTCAGGTTGCCCCTTCTGATATTCACTCCAACTGCTACTAGTTTTTTTCTTTTCTGCCACCTCTACCCATTTGATTCCAATCTCCCCCTCCTCAATTACAGTTTTGGGCTTCCCATCTAGGATATACCTTTCTATTTCCTCAGGAACACCCTAAAAGAACTGCTCCATTTGCATTAGGAAAGACAGATCTTCCAGAGATTTAACACTTGCTCCTGATATCCAGGCATCCCAATTTTTTACAATGTGGTAGGTGTGTCGGGAAAATGTCACATCTGGTTTCCACCTTAGGGCTCTGAACCACGGACGGGCATGCTTGGGTGTTAGCCCCATTCTAATTCTGGACTTGTTTTTAAAAAGTTTGTAGCTGTTCATGTGTTCCTTAGGCATTTCAGCTGCCACCTCTACTAAGGGTCAACTGAGCTGCAGCCTCAGCTCTACCATGTACTGGTCTGGAGTGATGCTGTATCCAAGGCAGGCCCTTTCAAAATTTTCTAAGAAAGCCTCTGTATCATCGCCTGCCTTGTAGGTGGGGAACTTTCTGGGATGGGAAGCGGTACCTGGAGAAGGATTGCTAGGGTTGTCTGGTATATTCTGCTTAGCCCTTGCCATCTCTAACTCCAGTTCATGCTTCCTCTCTCTTTCTTTATTCTCCATGGCTCTCTTGTGGGCAGCTTCTTCTGCCTCCACCCTGGCTTTTTCTGCCTCCATCTCCAAGCGCCTTAAGGCCATCTGTCTATCATGTTCTTTTTGTCTCTCTTCAGCTTTGAATCTGGCGAATTCTAATTTCTTTTGGACTTCACTGTCCATCATCCTAGCCTTCCTGTGCTTAACCTAGCCTAACCCGAGAGCTAGAAAGAGAAAAAAAAAAAAAACACTTGTGAATTCCCTTGCAAGAAGTTAACTACCCTGCCCTCAGGCAGAGAAAAAAAACCTCCAGCTGCTCACAACTTAAAAAAAAAAAACCTCCCTGCTTTCCAAGCAGCCAAAAGGGAAAAAAATGCCCTTTTAAAATCCTATTGTGCTTTTGGTTCAAAATGATCCCACTGCTCTGCCACCATGTCAGGGTTCCTTCCCCACTCTGAACTCTGGGGTACAGATGTGGGGACCCACATGAAAGACCCCCTAAGCTTATTTTTACCAGCTTAGGTTAAAAACTTTCCCAAGGCACAAATTCCACCTTGTCCTTGAACAGTATGCTGCCACCACCAAGTGATTTAGACAAAGAATCAGGGAAAGGACTACTTGGAGTCCCATTCCCCCAAATATTCCCCCAAGCCCTGCACCCCCTTTCCTGGGGAAGGCTTGAGAATAATATCCTCACCAATTGGTACAGGTGAACACAGACCCAAACCCTTGGATCTTAAGAACAATGAAAAATCAATCAGATTCTTAAAAGAAGAATTCATCTAAAAAAAGATAAAAGAATCACCTCTGTAAAATCAGGATGGAAGATAACTTTACAGGGTAACAAAAAGATGCAAAACACAGAGGATTTCCCCTCCAGGCAAAACTTTAAAGTTACAAAAACAGGGATAAACCTCCCTCTTAGCACAGGGAAAATTCACATGCTAAAACAAAAGATACTCTAACGCATTTCCTTGCTATTACTTAGTATTTCTGTAATATTAGATGTATCATTTCAGTGGGAGCTGGATTACTTGCTTGGTCTCTCCCTTTGTCTCCGGGGAGAACACACACAGAGCACAATACAAAGCCTCCCCTCCCTCCCCCCGATTTGAAAGTATCTTCTTTCCCCAATCGTCCTTCTGGTCAGGTGCCAACCAGGTTATCTGAGCTTCTTAACCCTTTACAGGTAAGGAGAGATTTTATGCTACCGTTAGCTGTATATTTATGACAAGGGTGATACCCACAGAGAATATTTATTTTGTCTAGATGAAGAGATGCCTTTCTAATCACTGAATTGTGCATTTTTTGTCAATCGGATGCTCCTCCGTGAGATTTTCGAATGGAGTTTCAAGAGAACACTATGGTTAAAATGTAACCACAGTAGCTTTTTAATTTCCTTTTAGACAAGAAGCACTATAAACAGCAATTTATCTGCATCAGGAGTCTGTTCAGATTTTTCCTCTTCTTGCTATGATTTTGTGTTCAGTATACTTTTGGCTGGCTGAATTCTGCTCTATTCCATATCAGTACTTATGCGGTACTTATCACTGTAATATCTGTCATGAATATAATTCTTCGGAATTACCTGTGGGTGATATAAACATCAAGTATTATACAAGAGCCTTTTTCTAGCCCTTATAAGAATAACGTAACTGTGTCCCCCGCCCCAAGATTGTTCAGAGGAAGTGCTCAGAGTTTGGCCTGTTCAGGATGAGGGTGGGGATATGAGCACTATGGAGGGTGGGAGGAAGTGGAGTTTGATATAGGTAACTGGTGAGTGGAGTTGTGACGTTCGCCTCTGGTGTTGTCTGGACTGGTGATCTGCTAGGTCACTCCAATCCTTGACTCTGGGAGCCAGCCTTACCCTGCTCTGCTGTGAGAACCCCCACTCCTGAGCTGTTCTCGCACAGCCTCTGGCATGTAAGCTGCTCCCAGCTACTTGCAAGCAAATGGCATTTGCCAATATCTCCGGTCCCAGACACAACACTAGGAACCTCCATCTTGCAGTGTCCAGTTATGCCTGCTGGATGCTGCAAGCTTATATAAGTTCATCAATTTAACAAATAAATCGATATGTACCAGGCTTGTTATCCCAAGGGGAGCCTCTGACACGCTTCAAACCAAATGCACTGCTTCTGGTAGAATAAACAAACAGATTTATTAACTATAAAGATAGATTTTAAGTGATAACAAGTCAGATTTGGTCAAATGAAATAAAAGCAAAATGCATTCTAAGCTGATCTTAATACTTTCAATGCCCTTACAAACTTAGATGCTTCTCACACAGGCTGGCTGGTTGCTCTTCAGCCAGGCTCTCCCCTTTGATCAGCGCTTCAGTCACTTGGTGTGGTGTCTGTAGATGTAGGGGGAAGAGAGAGGAAGAGCATGGCAAACGTCTCTTCCTTTATCATGTCCTTTCCTCCCTCTTGGCTTTGACCCCTCCTCCCCCTTCAGAGTCAGGTGAGCATTAATGAGTCTCTCCAAGCAAGGTTGAGCAATTCCCCTGGTGTGGCCTCATGCAGGTGAGTCATTGCATTGTAGCTCCCTTGCTGGACAATGGCTCTTGATGGGTTGACACCCTGCCCGGGCTTTGGTTACTTTCCTTGCTGTTGCCTCTGGGAAGCTAATATCTGGCTAATTCCCCCAACTTACAGCATGTTTTAGTGACAACCATACTACACAACTTTCATAACTTCATATGCATTAATGATATACATATATAGAGAAATGACTTTCAGCAGATCATAACCTTTCCCCTGATACCTTACAAGGCATGCTTTATAAGTAAGATCATGATTATATGAAAATGAGGAATATGGGGGTTACAGCACGCTCCCCCAAGGTATAGAATGTCACACCTCCCCCCTTAGTTTACTGCAAGAGTAAGTAGCATTATCATAAGGTTTAATATCCGTGTCAAAATCCCCAAAACTTAATATTAATACCAAATTTTTTATCACAGATGTGCATTTACAATAGCTTTATGATACCACACCCTCTGTTCAGATAGTATAGTTTGAGGTTAGTTTGTTCTTTACCCATGGTATCCTTTGACTCTCTCCCATGTAATCAATCACTGGCTTTTCTTTCCCTCCAGTGTTCCCTTCTGTGTGGGCTCTTAATTTAATCATGTTTCTGGCAAGATAAGGGTCCAGGGGGATCCTGCACATTGGCTGGCCCTTTGGGGAATGGTCTCCTAACTCCAGGACTGTACATATGTAGAAAATCCAGCTCCCCTTTTGGGGTTACCCTGTGTTTCCCCCTCCCAGCACTCAGTCCTTCCCTGCCCCTTGGAGGGCTGTGATCTGTGCTCTCTAGGCCAGGTGTGTTTATCCTTTGATCAGATGCACCTTTTCCCAGCAGCTTTCCCATAACTGCTCTCTGTGTCTCATCAGCCTGGGGGAAAACGCCCCCTCTCTGTCAGTTGGGTCATTTGCAGATCATAACCTTTCCCCCGATACTTTACAAGGCATGCTTTATATGTAAGATCACGATTATATGAAAATGAGGAATATGGGGGTTACAGCACACTCCCCCAAGGTATAGAATGTCACAGGAGTGGAGATAGGATATTAAAAGACTTAACTGCTTATTCCTTTGCTCTTTGGGGTCTATGCTGGTGGGATGTGCAGACTAGGAACATTAACTGAGGGTATGTCTACACTACGGGATTAATCCGAATTTATATAATTCGAATTTGGGAAACAGATTGTATAAAGTCGAATGTATGCGGCCACACTAAGCACATTAATTCGGCGGTGTGCGTCCAAGTACCGGGGCTAGCGTCAATTTCTGGAGCGTTGCACTGTGGGTAGCTATCCCATAGCTATCCCATAGTTCCCGCAGTCTCCCGCGCCCATTGGAATTCTGGGTTGAGATCCCAGTGCCTGATGGGACAAAAAACATCATCGCAGGTGGTTCTGGGTACAGCCTCACCTCCTCCCTCCCTCCCTCCCTCCCTGCATGAAAGCAACGGACGGCAGAAAACCATTTCGCGCCTTTTTTCCTGGGTGAACACTGCAGAGTCCATACCACGGCAAGCATGGAGCCCGCTCAGCTCAAGACAGCAGTTATGAACATTGTAAACACCTCGCACGTTCTCGTGGAGTTTATGCTGAGCCAGGACCAGAAAAATGAGGCGAGGAGGCAGCGGCGGCGGCAGCGCAGTGACAAGCATGATGAGGACATGGACATGGACATGGACACGGACACGGACACAGAATTCTGTGAAACCACGGGCCCCGGTGCTTCGGAGATCATGTTGTTAATGGGGCAGGTTCTATCCATGGAACGCCGATTCTGGGCAAGGGAAACAAGCACAGACTGGTGGGACCGCATAGTGTTGCAGGTGTGGGACGATTCCCAGTGGCTGCGGAATTTTCGCATGCGTAAGGGCACTTTCATGGAACTTTGTGACTTGCTGTCCCCTGCCCTGAAACGCCAGAATACCAAGATGAGAGCAGCCCTCACAGTTGAGAAGCAAGTGGCAATAGCCCTGTGGAAGCTTGCAACGCCAGACAGCTACCGGTCAGTCGGGAATCAATTTGGAGTGGGCAAATCTACTATGGGGACTGCTGTGATGCAAGTAGCCAAAGCAATCACTCAGGTGCTGCTACGAAAGGTAGTGACTCTGGGAAATGTGCAGGCCATAGTGGATGGCTTTGCTGCAATGGGATTCCCTAACTGTGGTGGGGCGATAGATGGAACCCATATCCCTATCTTGGCACCGGAGCACCAGGGTACCCAGTACATAAACCGCAAGGGGTACTTTTCAATGGTGCTGCAAGCACTTGTGGATCACAAGGGACGTTTCACCAACATCAACGCGGGCTGGCCGGGAAGGGTTCATGACGCTCGCGTCTTCAGGAACACTACTCTGTTTAAAGGGCTGCAGCAAGGGACTTACTTTCCGGACCAGAAAATAACCGTTGGGGATGTTGAAATGCCAATAGTTATTCTTGGGGATCCATGAAGCCATACACAGGCAGCCTGGACAGGAGTCAGGAGCTGTTCAACTACAGGCTGAGCAAGTGCAGAATGGTGGTAGAATGTGTATTTGGCCGTTTAAAAGGTCGCTGGCGTTCATTATTGACTCGCTCTGACCTCAGCCAAAGAAATCTCCCCATTGTTATTTCTGCTTGCTGCGTGCTTCACAATCTCTGTGAAAGTAAGGGGGAGACCTTTATGGCGGGGTGGGAGGCTGAGGCAAATCGTCTGGCTGCTGATTACGCGCAGCCAGACATCAGGGCGATTAGAAGAGCACACCAGGAAGCGCTGTGCATCAGAGAAGCTTTGAAAACCAGTTTCATGACTGGCCAGGCTACAGTGTGAAATATCTGTTTGTTTCTCCTTCATGAAAACCCGCCCCCTTTATTGACTCATTTTCTGTAAGGAACCCACCCTCCCCCTTCCCCCAGCTTGCTTTCAAACCAAATAAAGTCACTATCATTTAAAAATCATTTATTCTTTATTAATAGATTATAAAAAGAGGGAGGGAACCCGGGTTGAATTTGGGAGGAGGATCGGTGGGAAGGAAAAGGCCACTAAAAAAAGGTTAAAAAAATGACAGCCTTTTGCTTGGGCTGTCCACTGGGGTGGAATGGGAAGGTGTACGGAGCCTCCCCCCCCCCCCGCGTTCTTACACGTCTGGGTGAGGAGAATATGGAACATGGGGAGGGGGGAGGGGGGTACAGGGGCTGTAGCGGCACTCTGTTTTCCTGCAGCCGTTCCTGAAGCTCCACCAGATGCCGGAGCATGTCTGTTTGCTCACGCAGCAGCCCCAGCGTTGCATCCTGCCTCCTCTGATCTTCCTGCCGCCACCTCTCATCTCGAGCGTCTCTCCTCTCCTCACGTTGGTCCCTCCTGTCCTCACGTTGGTCCCTCCTGTCCTCACGTTCACTGGCTTCTTTCCTATACTTTGAAACCGTTTCCTTCCACTCATTCAGATGAGCTCTGTCACTGCGGGTGGATTCCATAATTTCTGCAAACATCTCGTCTCGCGTCTTCTTTTTATGACGCCTTATCTGTGATAGCCTTCGGGATGGAGGAGGGAGGCTTGAGGAATTTGCAGCTGCTGTAGGGAGGGAAAAAAAGAGAGAATTGTTTAAAAAGATACATTTTGCAGAACAATGCTTATACTCTTTCACGGTGACCAACACTATTCACATTACATAGCACATGTGATTTCTGTGCAAGGTTGCATTTTGCCTCTTAATTCTGAGTGCCTGTGGCTTTGCTGCTAGAGATCACAGGTCCGGGCAACAGAATTCGGCTTGCATGCGGCCATGGTAAGCCATTGTCTTTCGGCTTCTGCGCCCTCCTTTCCCACATACCAAGCAAAGCCCGTAGAGTGCTGCGGTTTTTCTGTTAACATTCAGCAGCAGCAGAAAACAAACTAACCACCCCCCCCCTCCCGCCATGAATTCTCTGGGATGATCGCTGTACCCCTCCCCCCACCGCGTGGCTGGTATCAGGGAAGATCTCTTTTCGCCAAACGCGAAAAGCTCAGGGCCAATTTCCCATCTGCGCTTGGCTAACTGCAGGGAAGGATTTATTTTCAGCCACAGGCAAACAGCCCAGTAGGAACGGCCACCTCTGTCCCCTTAATTAAGTTCCCGTATTTCAACCAGGTTACCATGAGTGATATCACTCTCTTGAGGATTACACAGCAAGATAAAGAACGGATGTTGCTTGAATGCCAGCAAACACCGGGACCATACGCTGCCAGGCTTTGTCAGGCAATGATACCAGATTACTTGCTGCAAGCATGGCGTGGTCAAGTGTCCTACCATGGAGGACGGAATAAGGATGCACTACCCAGAAACCTTGTGGCAAGGCTTTTGGGGTACCTCCAGGAGAGCTTCATGGAGATGTCCGTGGAGGATTTCCGCTCCATCCCCAGACACGTTAACAGACTTTTCCAGTAGCTGAACTGACCGCGAATGCATCCCAAGTCCTCAGGGCAAAGTAATCATTAAAAACCGTTTGCTTTTAAAACAAGTTTTATATTTTAAAAGGTAAACTCACCTGAGGTCCCTTCCATGGGGTCATGGTCTTGGATACTGGCTTGGGAGGGTTGGGAGGGTACTTCAGTCAGGCTGAGAAAAAGATCCTGCCCGTTGGGGAGAACGGAGTGCTGTGTGCTCTCTGCAAGCTCATCCTCCTCCTCCTCCTCCTCCTCTTCCCCATTGGCAGAATCCTCAGGTGTGGCTGATGAGACTATCCCCGACCCGGAATCCATGGTCACAGGTGGGGTAGTGGTGGCGGCCCCCCCTAGAATTGCATGCAGCTCGGCGTAGAAGCGGCATGTCCGCGGCTCTGACCCAGAGCGACCGTTTGCCTCCTTTGTTTTTTGATAGGCTTGTCTGAGCTCCTTGACTTTCACGCGGCACTGATCTGAGTCCCTATTGTGGCCTCTCTCCATCATGCCCTTGGAGATTTTTTCAAAAGTTTTGGCATTTCGTCTTTTAGAACAAAGTTCTGCTAGCACTGAATCCTCTCCCCATATAGCGATCAGATCCAGTACCTCCCGTACGGTCCATGCTGGTGCTCTTTTTCGATTATCGGCCTGCATGGTTACCTGTGCTGATGAGCTATCTGTGGTCACCTGTGCTCTCCACGCTGGGCAAACAGGAAATGAAATTCAAATGTTCGCGGGGCTTTTCCTGTCTACCTGGCCAGTGCATCCGAGTTTAGATTGCTGTCCAGAGCGGTCACAATGATGCACTGTGGGATAGCTCCCGGAGGCCAATACCATCGAATTGCGGCCACACTATCCCTAATTCGAAATGTTAAAATCGATTTTGGCGCTACTCCGCTCATCGGGGTGGAGTACAGAAATCGATTTAAAGAGCCCTTTATTTCGAATTAAATGGTGTCGTTGTGTGGACGGTTGCAGGGTAAATTCGAATTAACGCTGATAAATCCGAATTAAAGTCGTAGTGTAGACCAGGCCTGAGTTAACCAAGCTTTGCATGTGGAGACAAACAGCACCTCCTGCATTAATCTGTCTGCTGTGTAAATCTGCTCTTAGTCTCTTTTCCTTTAAGAGCCAGATCCTGCAACTCAGTCAGCATGGGCAGACCCCTATGCCTGCAGGGAGCCCCTTGTGCCCTCTCTTGACAGGCTGAAAGGGGTGTTTTGCAATTGTGTTAGCTCATTTATGTTAGCTTAGCATGATTGACAAGCCCCGTTCAACTGCAGGCTAACACATCTGAAGCTGTATTAATTGACTCTGGTGTAGCCTGGGGAATAGAGCTTCAAGTGTGTTAGTCTACAGCTTACTGAGACTTTCCAGTCATATTAAGGTAACTCCACCAAGCTAGCACAGCTGAGAAACGCACCCTTATTGTCCCTCGCCCTCTGGGAGGTGGTTTCCCCAGGGGGGAGTGAAGGGCCGGCTGCTGAGGAACCCCGGGAAGGTGGACCCCGAAGTGAGTAGGGGAAGGAATCCACCCCCTGGAACCCACTGCAGGTGGGGGAAGGGACTGAGGATAGCGGAGATCCCCGCCTAGAGTGACAGTGGTGGGGCGAGGCCAGGGCACCCTGGAGCCTACTACGGGTGAGGTAAGGGACTGGGAAAACCGGAGACCCCCACTTAAGTAAGTAGTAGTAGGGCAGGACTTCAGGGAATCCTGAAGCAGCCTAAGGGGCAGGCAGGACTCCCACCAGCAATAGGCTGAGTGGCCGGGTTGGTCCTGCGGCCCGAGGATTGGCAGCCCTCACCACCAGCAGTAGGCTGTGTGGCTGGGTAGGACTGTTATAGCAAAGATCCTCGATTAGGTGTAAACGTGGTTGTGATTGTGGGTCGTAAGATGGTCCAGGGACTTGCTGCAAGCGGGGTAAGGTACCGAAATAGCGGAGACCCCCGCTTTGGGTGAGTAAGTCCCTATCCTTTCTATCCGTTAAGACGATTGTGTCCCTCCTCGCTCGGAGAGCGGGGAAACCGTCCACATACTCCTAGGCAGTAGAGCAACCCATCCCATTCTCCTGAAGGTGGGCCGGTGCTCTCTGCTGGGGGAGGGGTGTACGGGGACCACCTCCTTGCTCGGAGAGCAGGGAGGCCCCAGGGAATCCGCCCGCATACTCCTAGGTAGTAGAGTATCCCATCCCGTTCTCTTGAAGGCCGGCCGGTGCTCTCTACTGGGGGAGGGGTGTACGGGGACCAAGCCTTTCCTAATCTTCTGTGTGGTTGGCCTACGACCGAAACCCTTCCCCAAATCTTCCTTTGGGAGCATGGACTCGCGTATGGAGTGAGCTCCAGCCCCTGGAATTCGTTTGCCAAAACCTGGAGCAATCGGGCATCCTACCCTGTTCCTCTCAGAGGCGGATTGGTAACTCGTTGCTGGACAGGGTGCATGTGAAGACCCCCCTTGTAAATCCTCCCCAGTGGTGTGAATGTTGGGGGGATTGGCCTCACCCCGAGCAATAGAGGCTAGGAAAATTGCTCTCGCCTGGAAAGGAGACCAAGGCTTACTGCAGTGTTCTAGTGTTGTTGTGTTGTTTAACCACTCTTTTGTGTATAATAGTAATTGCTTTGTTAAATAATTAATCCTCTCCTACAAGGAGAGTTAGCAAAAGCCCACCCTCCTTGCTGAATTGATGGTAAAACAATGCCTGTGCCCATGAAAAGAAGGATTGGGCCCAAAAGGGCAGGCAACCGCAGTTTAAGGAAGTTAGGAGAGGGAGGGTGAGGGGTTAACTCTGTAATTGTTGGTGGAAATTAAATAGTTGCAGAGTTGGCTTCTTACTTTCTTTCTTTTATAATAGTAATTGCTTGAATAATGGCATAAGCAGTAAAACTATGAATAAATGTTAAAAAAGAAATTCTTGGTTTCTTTGCAGCCATTCCTTTGGGAGTGTCTGTAAATAATCCAGGCAAAAGGTTATATAGGTAAAATCAATTGACTATGAAAAAGTTAGTTAAATTTGTTAAGAAACACTCCTGGTGTGTATAATTTTTTGTTTTATAAGTTTAAAATAAATTAATGTTGTTTTGGGGTTATAGAACCAAGAAAAATACTTTTGCCAAACAAAGTAAACTAGTGTTGTTTAGTTTTGGTATTTAGCATTTAATCTTTAAGGTAACTTAATGCTTTATAAGATATAAATTGTTTTAAATAAAGACCAAAGTTGTGGCTGCAGCAGGGTAGTCAAAGCCAGGAGAATGAAAAATTTTAAATCTGTTTTGGTAACAAATAGAAAGTAAAAGCTAATATCAACTAAAAAGCCACAAATAGAAATCTTGAAGTGATGCTGGGTACACCTTATACCCTGATCACCTTTGGCGCTCTCTGGATGGTTGCACCTCAGGTGCTCTGGCCCTATTTGCTTGCGTGCATCACCGGATGACTGTGCACCGTTGATTGCTGCAGTTAAGTAAAATTTTTCCTCTGTGGCCCAGCGCTACTGCCAGCGACGTAATAATTAGGTAGGCAGCACTTTTCCCTCTTTGGGAACTCTTTCTAAATATTTGGATTAATTTTCTTCAAATGTTTAAATGTTATAATTGTAAGTATGTGTTACTTTTAGTAAGGTATTTTCTTGTAAAAAGGGCAAATGCAGGATCTTGGGCGCAGGTTTTGCGGCAGTTTTTGCATTGGTAAAATATGTCATGCGGGGGCTGTTGTAAAGCTTTCGCTTAAGAATTTTGTATCACAATCTGGCATATCTGAACTAATTATAAAAGAGCTATGTGCAGCTTCACAGATCCAGTATGGCCAAATGCCCTTTGAAGGCCACTCCCAATCAAAAGACCAAATTCAGCCCTCATAAAAATTTTTACCAGAGCACCCAATGCAGCTACCGACAGTGCCCTGCTGGCCCTAGCTCAAATGTTCAGTCATTTAATAAATTACACCATAGCCAGGCACTAACAAATTGTGTTGGGTCCTTGTGTGGACCCAGTCTTCTAGTTTCAGTAAGTGGTGGGGAACTGGAGGGCTGGGTCTACATAGGGGTCCATCAGCAAAGAACTGCCGTGGCCCCATGCTAAGGGACTCTTGTCCACTGACAAATCCATTAAGCCTTCGGACCTTGCTAAGAAAACAACTTCTCCACCTGAGGCCATAATAAAGCCTCCAACCAAGCAAGGTGATTGTGCTAGTAACCCCTCCCTTGCAGCCTCATTGCCGGACCGCTAAGTGAACTAAGACTACGAAAACTTAAAGAATAGCTTGTGGAGGCTAGCCAAAACTACCTGAGACAGAGTGTTGGACGTTTTATCTTCAGGTAGTTTGACAAAAGAGAATGAAGCCAGAGCTGCCTGGGGATAAGACTTTTAATATTCCTCAGCCTCTCCTCCTTGACGAACTTGGGGTGGGAAGGGAAAAAGTCTAAACTTTAGCCAATCAGTGACCTCCGATTTGGCCTGTGTCATATTGCAATGTACTCCGGCTCTACATGGTTGCCCATCATTGTAGTCCCCGCTCCCCAGCTACTCCCCCTCGTGTCTTCTCCAGTTCCCATACAAATCTGTCTGGCCATGGCCTCAAAGAAATTCAAGTTTCAGACAGCAAATGTGGTATAGAACACCCTACCGATGGGATTATCGCTTCCAACAGTGGATTGTGCTAAATGCTACTGTAGGAACTATTATTTTCTCCTTTCCCCTTTCTGCTTTCCAAATAACTACTCTGTACCCCAATTGCTCCCAGGGAGCAGCCATTCGGCTGGCCCAGCTTGTGCAGTGGGAAAGTTTCCATCGGGGAAAAAGGGGCTTGGTGAAAGGAGTCTTACATGGTCTTACTGGAGCTGCTGCTATTTGGAATATAGACAAAGCCCAAGACCATAAAGAACGCCTGGGAAATTTAGAAAGGGCATCGGGCCTTATTACTGAGGCAGGACTCACTAACACCCAATCAGATATAAAAACTCTCCATACCTTATCAGGGTTGGGAACAACAACCCAAATCCTCTTAACAAGGATAATAAACACCCTCGTTTTAATAGGAAAAGACACTGGGTGGGATTTAGCGTGCAGCCAAATGCAAGATTTCTTTAACAACCTTTTGGCAAAAATGCGAACCGATGTTTTAAATCAGCGGTGGCCTGAAACCCTTACCACCACGGTAGGAGTGCCATCCAAGCTATGGAAGTGGAGGCATACCTGGACCCTATCTGATTGGGCCTGCAACTCCTCGGCATGCTCCTTCCATGCTTCGGGACCGGTAAATGGCTCCTGGGCTCCAGTGCACTTATTTGTGCCAGAACCCTGGGCGAATTGTCTATGGGACTGGGTTATCCACCGGCAGATATGGGAAGTTAAACCACCCCATGAACCTAGCCGTTTCATCACCACTCCCTATAATTTCGCTGCTCAACTTATCTGGGTGGGTATCGGAACCTTGTGGTCATTATGGCCCTTGTTACCCCACAGCTATTTTGCCTCCATAAATTGTATCCTGGAAAAGTGGTTAACGTTTTTAATTTGGCATGTTGGGAAGGAGAAGCGATAGGTAAAAATCCAGAGGGAAAATTACTATTTAGTAAGAGCCATGGATGTGCTCTGCCATCAGACCCCCACATCCCTATTCCCTTTCACCTTAACTTAACCACTGCACAAGGAAGCCGCTTTATTGTAAATAAATATAATGGAGATATCCTATCTCCTAGAACTGGAAGGGACCTTGAAAGGTCATCAAGTCCAGCCCCCTGCCTTCACTAGCAGGACCAAGTACTGATTTTGTCCCAGATCCCCAAGTGGCCCCCTCAAGGATTGAACTCACAACCCTGGGTTTAGCAGGCCAATGCTCAAACCACTGAGCTATCCCTCCCCCCATGTATGGCCTGCTAATCCTCAGGTTTATGTAACCCTCCATCCAAGTGTTCCTTTTACATTTGATTGGACTTCCCCTATCCCTAACCGCTTCCTAAACCTCACTTCTCTACTCCCTCTGCTCTTCAACTTATCTCACCTGCAAGACCAAATGCATGTAATAGAATACAACAAAGAGGCCAAAGCCTTCCAAACTGCTTATCAAGCACATACCTTATGCTCTTCCCACGCCATTGCATGCTTTGCCTCTAAGGAAATCGCCCAAGTTACGCCCAGTTGGCTAACCTCTTCTGCCCTTCCCATTCTATTTTGGATTGTTCTAGCAATTTGTTGCGAATTAATGTTGGCTGTTGCTTGTTGTCTATGTAAATTTTGCCATTTGCCCCGGCTCCTGGTTCAGCCCCGACCACCACCGAAAGCCCTTTTTATTTTCACAGATGTTCCCCACCCCACACTATATTGTCCCTCAGATCCGGAAATCGACCACCTTAGTGTCATTTCTAAATCCGAATACTGTCCTATGGCCCCTTTGTTTAATGATAGTAGTGATGCCGATAGGGCATCAGAGGAGGGAAATTGTGGGGAAATAGAGCAGGGGGGCCTTCTTTTTAATAGCCAGAGCTGTGAATCTGAAGGCCCCAAAATAAACCCTCCAACAGAGATCTGTTATGCTAACTACCCTTACACAAAGCAATACAGGCCAGGGCCCAGGCCAGGGCCTGAACTAGACTGGACTGCACAATTCCCTGCCAATCTCGGTCAAGTGTCATGACCAGAGGAGGGGGGGGGGGGCAAGGAGGCAAAGAATGAAAAAGCCCCAGCAG
Organism: Malaclemys terrapin pileata; assembly: GCF_027887155.1. Classification (NCBI taxonomy): domain Eukaryota; kingdom Metazoa; phylum Chordata; order Testudines; family Emydidae; genus Malaclemys; species Malaclemys terrapin. The sequence continues at coordinate 135,387,575 of NC_071505.1, forward strand.
CAGCACTAATGAAATATGTTCATGACTAATGAAATATAATAACCACTTGTGTGAAGCAATAGGTAACTTTAGCTAAATGCAATTTCTTAACTCATGCTTTGGGTGATCTGTGACCCACTCTGTGATTCCAGCTATCTGCAAAAATAGCCAATCATAGATCCTCTTTAGGCGTCCCATGGAACCCCCACCCCCCAATCTTTAACCAAAAGACCCCGGAAAATAACGTGTCTTGAGAAATGTACCCAAACTGGTGCCAAGTACCACCCCGGAGAAAACCACCAAGCGCCCCTCTACCCAAATAAACACCCAATTCTCGGAAAATAATGAGGAAGGTACCAGGGGAGGGGGGGGGGGACTGACCCCAACCCTAGTTTCTTAACTCGCGGTTTAGGGGAGGGACTGACCCCAACCCTAATTTCTTAACTTGTGGTTTGGTGGAGGGGCTGACCCCAACCCCAGTTTCTTAACTCATGACGTATTGTTTGTACTTTGCTTGTGGTTTAATGAAATAAAAACCCGTCTGCGAGCGGCCCTTGGGGTGTCAGTCTTCGGACTGCACCCCAGTGCACTGGTATGTATGTCAATAAACTGGCCTCAGGCTTGAGTCTTTGAACTAAAATCATTGCGTGGGTGTCTTTGACCACAACAGGTGTGAGGTGTTGACAACGGCCATAACTGCAGCGATGGTCGCAGCGGGCTCCATGCTCGCAGTGCTGTGGTGTCTGCGCTGTCACTCACCAGAAAAGTGCGCGAAGTGATTGCCTGCCAGCGCTTTCAGGGAGGGAGGGCGGGAGTGACGGTTGAATGACGACAGTTACCCAAAATCACCCTCAACACATTTTTTGCCCCAGCAGGCATTGGGGGCTCGACTCAGAATTCCAATGGGCAGCGGGGACTGTGGGAACTGTAGGATAGCTGCCCACAGTGCACCGCTTCCAATGTCGACGCTTGCCCCATTAGTGTGGACTCACAAAATCGAATTACTGTCCTTAGTGTGGATACACACGTTCAACTTTTTAATATCGGTTCCACAAATTCGATTTAAGTAAAATCGAACTACTCTCATAGTGTAGACATACCCTAAGAAATTCAGAACACATCTGCTGAAAATATGTCTCAGATAAAAGTGCAAAATATGGTTCCGTATCCTGCTTTCCTTGGAGACAGCTGGGAGTTTTGCCTGCCTTGAAATCACCCCTGCTTCTGTTTCCATAGCTGAGTTATAATGCACAGTAAGCCCTATGATTGCAGGTGACCACTGATCTCCCTTACAATCTCACAGGGATGTGAGGGACACTTCCTGCTGGAAGGAGTTAAGAATGATTTCCTGTGAAAGACACTTAATTTTAAACCTCTGATTGATGCTAAAGATAAAACAATTGGCTTTTGGCCTTTCACTTTTAACACCCAGTTTTCTCTTTTCCCACCAGGGTCTCCCTTCGTTGTTAGCAAGACATGCACACCCCTGAGTATCAGCAGCACACCTTCAATCTCATCCTGTGAGACAACTAGTGCCAAATGCTTTTATAAGAGTACCTTGCAGCAGCCAATGATTGGCAGCCCTTACATTAGAATCCTGACTTGCCAGCTTCACACCCACATCTATTGATCTACTAGCCTAAAGCACCAGCCAATCATCGCCAGACAACAGGGCTGCAAAAGGAGCCACTCAGAAACAGCCAGCAAGAAGTTCTGAAGAAGCAGCCAATCGATATTTAACAGGACCTTGGGTCTCCATATGCAACACACCAGGGTGGGGGGATCGAGTCTCCTCACCAGCCCTGTATTCTCTTTGAGTAGGGGACAGGAGCTGGAGCAGATCCCTTTGTATCTGCAGTTGGAGATGTCTCTGTGCCTTCCACCTCGGTGATCAGGACAATCCAACAGTATTTATGTTTGCATTGTTGTTGCAGCCATGTTGGTCCCAGGAATGATTGAGACAAGGTGGACGAGGTAATTTCTTTTATTGGACCAATTCATGTTGGTAGAAGGGACAAGCTTTCAGGCTACACAGAGCTCTGTGAACTGAAGAAGAGCTCTGTGTAGCTCAAAAGCTTGTCTCTCTCACCAACAAAAGTTGGGTTCAATAAGAGAGATTACCTCACCCACCTTGTCTCAATCATATTTACTGCACCTTGAGACATTACCATTATCAAGTCAAAGCAATTAACTGTTTGCATCAGGAATTCACAAGCAGATCATTTTTATATGGATTTGTATTTCAGAGAGAATCTTTCCTGCTATTTTATTATTGGAGTTTATTTTTCTCTCACTGGATTTCTTGGTTTTATTTTCTGTATTATTTCTGACCATTAAGAAAGAACAGAATGAAACACAAAATGTTCCTTCAGAGGAAGCGCTGCTGTTAGTGCTTATATTTTACCGAAGTTTTAATGTGTCGTTTGCCTCCATCCCAATGTAATTCCAAGAGGCACCACATCAAACAGTGTAAGAACTGTAAAGACTTCAGTGCTACTGCAGTCTCATGCTTTCCCAGGAGGAGGCACAGAAGGGAATGGTGCAGGAATAGAGGCGGTGGGCAGCTCCTAGCTACCTGCTCCCAGCCTCTCTCAACAGGAAGGGAAGGTACAGGAGTGCTGGCTGTTGTGGGAGCTTCCAGATATTCCACTCCCAGCCTCTTGCCGTTGGCAATGGGGAAAGACTGCTGACTGGGAGTCGATGGGAGCACCCACCTACGTGATTCCCAGATATTCTGGGCAGGGGGCACTGTCTGGCACTGCCACTGTGTAACATGGAAAAATCACTTGTTCTCCTGGGTCTGCAAACAGCAATAGCAGGAAGTACAAAGCTTTGGCTGAAAAATGAGTGGGGGGTTTCCAGTGGCTATTCCTCTCTCCCCTCCTCTGCCCCAGTGATTTATGGTTGTGGCATTCCTGGGGCTGTGTGGGAGAGGGAGCCACACCCAGGTCTCCAAGCTGCAGACCGAGGTGGATAATGTATCATCGTATGTTGACCAAATGACCCTGGAAACCAGCAAAGCCCCAGGCAGGAGGGGAGGGCAGATGCAGCACCCAGAGCTGGGGAGCTCTGGAATGTCTGGGGCCAGCGAATGACTGATTTAGAAAGGGTGGGAGAGACTCCCCTCCTCGCCAAATAAATCACTTCTCTCCTCTCTCAGGGAGTAAAGCCTCCCTACCACTTTGCTGGAGGAGTTCTCCACAATGCACAGGCCATAAAGGCCCCAAGGCCGGATGGCAGTTGCCCTTTGTGTGGCCACAGCAACCTCTGTGTTCAGTAGGGAAAGGGGGTGCTTATAAATGGATCTGGTCCGAAGCTGCCTTCACTGGAAAGGGGGCATAGAAAGAGAACAGGCTGGCAAATACCTTTGTGCCTGTATAAAGAAAGTCTTCTGTGTCCCTGCTCTGTCCTTCATCACTTGCGAAAACTCCCCTTCCTCCAGGACAGCCAAAGAGGTTAGAAATGGGGAAGACTTCTCAGGTCACTCATCCATTCCCTTTCCCCACTCCCTCCCATGCTCCTCCCACTAGCCCCCAGCCCCTCCGCTTCTAGGGCAAGATTGTTCCCTGCAGTCTAATCTCCAGGGCGCTGAGTGGTTACCATCCCTTCGCTCTGAGCAATGCCAGCTCTCATGAACAGGAACTGAAAGAGATAAAGTGTCTCAGTTAAGAGAGAAAAAGACCATCCCACAGACCAGGAGGCTAGAAGAAAGGAAAAGGAAGCCATGACTTCTTCCACAGAGACCGGTATGTGTGTAGGCGAAAGAGAGAATGTGTGTGTCTGTCTATGTGTATCCGAGTTGTGTGATTATTTGAGGTGAATGATTGTGTATATGTGTGCATGTTGTATGTTTGCATGTGTTTGTGAGCACTTGTGATCATGCAGGGATGTGTAGGAGTGGATGTTTGGATATGGGGTTCTTTGTATAATGCATATGTTTTTATCGGTGTGTATTTGAATCTCTGTGTATGTGTTTCTGGGTGCAGGGGCATATGTGTCTATGCTTGCATGCCTAGGTATAAAATGTGTGTTAAGATTTGTCCCTAAAGGATGCAAATTATTGAAAATACAAGTCTCAAGGGGAGGGTGGCTGACTCAGGGGAACTGAGATTGGAATAGTGCTGAGATAATCTCTGGGGTAAGAAATGCAAGCAAGCCCCAGGTAGTAGCAGGGGGTGGCAGGGTTACCAGCTGATCCAAGAGAGTCAAGGAATGGGATAGGAGACCTGTCTGCAGCACTGGGCCTGAGCCAGCACCAGGTGAGGGAGACTGGATGGCCCGGGGTTTGGGGGCTGGGATACGGAGCCTTTCATTCCTAGGGCATTGCTTCTGATGCAGCCCCAGGCTGGTTATAACCATGTCATGGCAGCCAGTGTTGAATGAAAAGTATTTATTTTTGTATTCCTTCAAGAGAGTGAACATAGTTCTCTGTCTGTGAATTAGCCGATCGAGCTCCTAGCAGTCATGTACCCACATCATTGGGAGCACTGCTATTAAGAGTCCCTCTTGCAAGTAGGGTAGCGAAAACTGACTTTGCTCTGGGACAAAAAGGGTTAAAATCTGACACACCAAGAGCGTTCTTAAACTCCCTTTGAACTTTATCTAATCCCCTTGCAAAGGCGCCAAGATGTTTCCTCCCAGGCCTGGGAACCAAGGTCACTAGGTCTATATTTTCATTCTTTCTGCTATCGCCTTCAAGGTTCCTACGAACCAAACCAGTTGCACAAGAGCAGGATGGCAGCTCCATTCCGGGAGCTCAGGGATGCATGCGAGGTTCTGGAGAAAGGGACTCAAAGGAAAATCACAGACAGGAGAGACTGAGAGCACGGGGAAGAGGAGCCGTGTCAGTAACATGGGGCAATTTGGCAGGATCTAACATCACAAAGAACAAACATTACCCTAATGTCTTCCAGGCTGAGCCCTTCCAAAACGTTTCACGAGCTGATGCAAAGGGCCTGATTCTCCTCTTACACCACTCTAAGTGAGGAGGGACTCCACTGAAATAAACGGAGTTGCACTGAAGTACAAATGGTGTCAGAGGAGAACCTCTGGGGTGGAGCATGGCCACTGTTTAGCAGAGCACAGCAACAGCACACAGCTGACTGCGAGTGAAGAAAAATCTAGTAGCCAGCTGAAACTACAGGGAGAATTGTTGGGAGACAAAGTACAGTAACACAAATGAGAATTTACCCAGGACACCAGGGTTAACAATGCTACTCCTACAAAGAGTGTCAAGGGATTCTAACCACCCCATCCTTGGTCTTATATCTCATCTAGAGACATCCCCAGCACCACACCAGGGTTACAGGGTAGTGGTGTCTCAGAGGAGAGAGCATCCCCTACTGAACCTGCCACCCCACTCCCTGCAGCACAGCGCCCCTTAGTGCTATGCTAGGGTCAGTGCTGACTCAGAGAGAAGAGCACCCGCTACTGATCCACGTACCTGACTGCTGATTCTGAGAGAAGAAATCCCCTACAAAGTCACTGCTTCCTGATATATTAAAGCTGTCTGTGGTAGTCTCCCATCCAATTTCCAACCCAGTTAAACTCCTTAGGCGTAAGGAGTATATATCCCCAGAGGGCACCGTGCATAGCACCCCTCAGGTAAGGATGACAGTACATAGCAGAAAGCTGGTGCAATTAGGAAGGAGCAGGGTCACATTTCTCTGGACTTCCACTGTAAGGAATAAGTGGGTGTGAATGGTCACTGATTTCCTAAGATGCTGTCCTGGATCCCTGGGATGAGAACTGGGATCCCAAAAATCGCCTCCACCCCCAACCCACCCTGTATTTGTACTAGCTCATAGGTGACTCTCCGTTCTCTCTTCCAGTAGGTCATCCATCCAGAAGTGCTAGCCACAGGTAAGAATGACAGCTCTAGTCTGGTACGTAACGGGTGCCACAGAGAATTTCAGAGGGAGTGGAGGGAGGGTGGATTTTCTTCCCCTTAAACTTCTGCTATCTCAAAAGCATCTTGCTATTTTCCTTTCCTTTCTCCTCTCTCTGTCTTTTTCATAGTGATCTAGGTCCTGGTGCAGTACACTGCAGCCATGGTGCCTTGCTTTATTGTAGACAGAATTATTGCCTTCCTTTACAATCAAGCTGCAGCTCAGACTGAACCCCTGATCCAGAAGTCCCAGGTATCATATATCCCATTATTAGAGACAGGACCTGGGGACACACAGTCATACAGGCAGCTTGTCTGACAGCAAAGAGGCGGTACTAAGACCATACAAACTGTCCCTCTCCCATCCTCACCCTCTGTCTCTTTTGCTACATGGGAGTCATTAAAGATACCAGTGATGGAATGTGGGTTTCAGGTGGAAGATACAGCCAAAGGAATTTAGGGCGATCTTTGACCCCAGCGCATTTCCCAAGCTGACCTACCTACTCTATGAAATTAAGTGGGGCAGCAGCACGAAGTTCTGGAGGAAGTGGTGCCCGAACACCCCCACCCAGCATGCTGAAATCAACTGCCTGGAAAATGACTTCAAGGCGATACACCACAGGCCTTCAGTGCGCTGCTCCATCATCTGGTTCCTGTCTTGGAGCCCCTGTGGGCTGTGTTGCAGACTGATCATTCACTTCCTACGGGCCCATCCCAAAGTGTCCCTGCAAATCTACATAGGGCGGCTCTTCAGGCTCAGAGATGAACGGAACCGGCAAGGCCTCAGGGACCTGGTGAGCAGTGGAGTGAACATTTACATCATGAGCCTGCCAGGTAACACTGCCCAAGGTTACAGGTACCTCAGTTCTGGACACTGGGGAATGGGACATGAAGCCTTTCACTTCTAAGCCACTGGTGCCAGTTAGGTCCCAGGCTAGTAGTGCATGAAAGTCATTCCGGTTTGATGGCCATATGAAATGAGCTGGTGAGGGTCAATCCACAATCAGACACTGCCATATTGGCCAAACATTGATTCATTTCTAGGGAAATGTGGTGGGGGTGGAGGTCAATGGGTTGGTTCAAATATTTGCACATGCTATTCCCTGCAGAGAGAGTGGAGTTTTAACAACTTATCTTACCCCCTGCTTTTTCTCTGTCTCCCCCCATATCCTCCTGCTGGTTCTGCCTGTTCCCTTCTCAGAGGGTGGGGAAGCTCTTGGAGAGAACTATCCCCCCCATAAGGCTACCTGGAGTCAGATAGATCCCCAGCCATCACAGGTACAAGAGCCACCCTCATGAGGCACGCTCTTAGGGTACAGCGCTGTAGGCTACATCACTTATGTCTCAAACCAACCCCATTAGGAGCTCGGTGTCAGCTCCATACTGTCCAAGTTTCAGAAAGTCTTTGGTATATAGTATCAGAGGGGTAGCCGTGTTAGTCTGATGAAGTGGGCATTCACCCACGAAAGCTTATGCTCCAATACAGGACCCTCTGTTGCTTTTGGTATATAGGCGTCCCTTCCACTTTTGAGCATGTGGGCATGTCTTTATGTTGTTGTTCTTAGTGCCATTTTCTCCTCCCTGGGTCACTGTGTCCTGAGCAATAATGAGGACATCCCCTTCATCTTGAGATTGGAGCTTCACGCAGGGCAGGCATCTCCAGGTGCCAGTGTAATGCCAACAAGCTACTGTCATCGGCGGGCAGGATTGAACCTGGAGCGTCTGGAGCTTAGTGCACGAGCCTCTACCGCATAAGCTAAAATCCAACTGGCTGGTAGCTAAGGCTGTGGAGCAGACTCATTTAACTCCCTCTCTAAGTGGTCTTGGTGCCACTAGATGGGACAGAACACCAAACCCAGGAGCTGTGTGGGTTACACCAGCAGTTCAAGTGTCACCTCTATCAAGGCTTCTCCTCCCTTGCCTTGATCAAACTCAGGGCAGGTGATGATTGGTGTATCAGTCCCTTTGTTGTATCCTTCACCGTGTGACTAGTAATCTTGTTATTCACTCAGCTTATGACTACTGTTGGAGAACATTTGTCGACCACCAAGTCAGAGAAGATGATATTTACTGGCCCTGCTACTTCACTCCATGGATGATATTCTATATGCTTGAATTCCAGTGTATCCTGCAGGTTGGTAGGTGCTTAATGCTGGGGTGGGGAGAGAATTGATCCAGAGTCACATGTAGGTAAAAGGAGATGGTCCTGTGGTTGAAGCATAGAACTGGTAGTCAAGAGACCAGAGCTCTCTTCCTGGCTCTTCACAGAGGGAATCAAATTCAGCCATGGAGTAAATGGGCAGAACTCCATTGAAGTGAGGTTGCACCAGATTAGACCAGGAGGGTGGAATTTAGCCTAAGGAGGACTATGTCCCATCACTAGGAGATTTCATGTCTCTCCATCGACATCTCCTCTGGCTCTGATGACCCATTTTCATGGCTCAGCTCTAATACATGGAGAGTGCCACCTGGGTTCATAGGGCCATTGTGTATTTTATGGATTTCCTTTCAAATTTCTTCTCAGTAACACTGTTGAAAAGTGGCCAGTGATTGCAGCTCAAGGGAAAGGTTCTTTATTGTTGCCACTTCCCTTGAAAAGCCCAAGTGACCCTATCATGATGCCATTGGACAGTTAGCTTCCAAAGTTCTTTTAATATCATTTTCTCTGTTTGTACCAGGGTCTACCTCCTTGTTTACAGATTTGGCTGAAGAATTACACTGGCTCACCTGTTTTCCAACTCGTTTTACAGGAATCTCATAGAAAAATACTCTGGCAAAGTCTCCACACAGCAAACAGTCACCAGCAGCGACTGATTTTCAGGCCTAGGTCATCAGCTGAGCACTGGTACCCATCAATGTATTTTCCTGGACCACCAGTCAGTCACAAGCAGTGACCTGTGCTCAAGCCTAGACACAAGTCAATCAACAGCGTACACCAACATACTATCCTGGAGCACCAACCATTGTTCAAGCCTGAACCATCAACCAGGCAAAGGGTTGGCCCAGTCTTGTACCTTGGTGTATAGCTATGATTGGATGCTTGTATACAGGTAGGGTTTTTGTTTTTGTTTTGGAATATCTACAGTACAAGTGAAGATTGTGATTGTAGCAAAGGTAGGTGTGCCTGTGTTATCTCTAAACTGATGAGAACAGGTGACAATAGTAGTGTAGATGTGGTGACATGGCCTTCAGAGCAGGTTAGCAACCAGAGTATATAGACAGGTTCCCTGGAGGATTTGTACTCTGGTTGCTAGCCCATGCTGAAGCCCATGCCATGACATCTACACTACTATTGTTACCTGTACTCCACTAGATTAAAGCTAACATGGATATGCTTTACCATGGTACAATCACACCTTCATTTGCAGTGTAGACATTCCAAAAAGTAACTACCTGTCTACAAGCATCCAGTTACAGCTACACACCCAGATACAAAACTTGGCCATCAACCAATTAACAGAATGACCAGCATCATCATTATACTGACCTGGACCATTGTCCAATCTCATGAATAGATGACCCTAATGTCTCCTATTGAATTAACTGAAATGAGCTAGATTCTGTTTTCATCTACATTGGTGTAAATCCTGAGTAACTACACTGAATTCACTGGAGTTACTCTAGATTTGTACCAATGCAAATGAGATCACGGGCAGAAGAAGAGGTGTGTATTTCCTAAGGAGCAATCCTTGTTCTAGGTACATTTAGGGAAGAGTGCTTTAGTAAATTACATTACTATAGATACAGCTCAGGTATGCCTAGTGCCTTATCAATGATCCGTAATTAGCAATAATTTCAAACTGGAGATGCAAAGAGGAGATTTTAAAGTGAGTGCACTTGTGAATTGGAGTAACAGCCTCAGTTTTATACCCTGCAGAATTGCAAGTGGCTTTGAATGACGTCTAAATATTAGTCTTTTAGACTATAATGAGTTCTTAGCCCCCATCTACACTAGACATTCAGCCATGCCAGGGAACTGGCTACATGCTCAGTTGACCCCTGAACCAGTCACAATCATTGCTCCAATTTGTAGGGAAGGCCAGAACTTTCATAATCAGGTTACAACTGAGACACAGTTAACTTCCCCTCTCTAAGTAGGACCCAGAAGCCCAATCCTGCATACACAAACTTGAATAACTTTTGAAGCCAATAGGATGGTCCATCTGAGTATATTTATTCACATGGTAAGTGGTTGGAAAACTGGGCCAAATATTAAGGGGCAACCAGGTTAGGGGTAATGGTGTTGCAAACAGAGTCCCCAGGAGTGTTGTAGTTGTAATGTAGGCAGGGCCTTATTAGACGAGATCTTCACTTGCCAGAGATCAAGGAGGTGAAGAGCATATGACTAATGGTAATGAGAATGACACATTCCGAAAATATATTTCTCAGAGCTTTGAATGTATGTTTTCATTGTTTAGCTGTAATTTGGGTCATGTTGCTTCAATATGATCCCTAATGATATTCCATAATTGTGATAAATGAAGGGGTGGGGGAGCTCTCTTTTATGGACCCAGCCAGCCAGTTAGCTGTAAAATCCCTCTTGGTAGCTGTTCTCTAGTTGCTTTACCTGGAAAGTGTTAAAAAGTCTGACTGAATGCATAGGTAAAAGGAAGTGAGTGGCCAACTGGCCAAAAGAGCCAATGGGAAGGCTAGAACTTTTTAAAATTGAAAGACTCCCCTTTGGTCAGTCTGTGTTGTTCTCCCAGAGAGCAGGGACAGGACTGAAACTATGCTGTAAAAAGCTTTAAGCCAGGTATGAAAAATCATCAGATCATACCTAGAAACTACGTATTGAAAACCCCAGATATGTAAGTAGATCAGGAAATGTCTAGGAAGATGCGATTAGGTTTATTTCTTTTATTTCTTTATGGATTGTGGACTCCTCTGTACTAGTCCCCAAATGCTTTTGTTTTGCTTGTAACCATTAAGCTGGACCTCAAGAAAACTATTCTTGATGCTTAATTATTATATTTGCTCTTTTAAAATATAGCAATAGCCTAAGTTTCAGATGTATTTTCTTTTTTTGTTTGTTTTTAATAAAATTTACCTTTTTTAAGAACAGGATTGGGTTTTTGTGTCCTAAGAGGTTTGTGCATATGTTGTTTAATTAGCTGGTGGCAACAGCTGATTTCATTTGTTTTCTTTCTCAGCTCTTACCCGGGGGGGGGGGGGTGAAAGGGCTTGAAGGTACCCCACAGGGAGGAATTCCCAAGTGCACCTTCCTGGCTTCAAAGGGTTTTTTTGCATTTGGGTGGTGGCAGCATCTACCCATCCAAGGTCAGAAAAAAGCTGTAACCTTGGGAGTTTAATACAAACCTGGAGTGGCCAGTATTAATTTTTAGAATCCTTGCGGACCCCCACTTTCTGCACTCATAGTGCCAGAGTGGGGAATCAGCCTTGACAACAATGACCAGGAGTAATATGTGTTTGGCTCTCGAAAAGATGTGAATGCCCTGCTTTTTGATGGCTGTGCTTTGGTTACTGTTGTCTTAAGTCAGGAAGCCATTTGCAATTAACAACAACTTTATTTAACCTACAAATGTATGAACAATGCTAGTTTTTTTTATGGGCCAGACAGTAGATGGCACTCTTTCTATTAGGTAGCTATACACACATATATACTGCTATGTATATCATTTATATAGCACTCACCAAATAGTTGTTCTTTTCCTTTTTCTTTCATTAACTGAGGTGTTTCCTAAACATCCTTTTAGATTTAGCTATTTCTTGGAGGAGTTACATCTCAGTTGGAAATCTAATAAAGCACATGTCAGCTATGAAAATGATGTCAATGTGCCCAAAAGGCCTGATTTGCAAAATGTCAGTTCCAAAATTGCATGCACAAAAATGCAGGCACATTTGTGTAAGTAACGCATGGGTAATTACCATGATAGTGCAGGCAGGCTGGATAATTACACCTACAAATGACAAGAGATGCATCTAGCCTTTTGTATGTTCATTTGTGGAAATGGAATATGCAATTTAAGCATGGAAATGTACATGAAATTTTGCATACATAATTGTATGACCGATTTTCTGAAAGCCAGGCCCAATAGGAGCACACATGTATATTTCAGGGTGGCACTGACAGCATATATGTGCTGGATTTGAAAAAGGACTGGGTATTTTATTGACCATGATCGACAATTGTGCCTAAGCCAGCTAAAATGGCAGTATTACTCATCAGCTGTCATGCATAGCAGAGACTGGGATTGAGGGGTGTCAGGAAGGAATTTTTCTCCCACTTACAGCATTGTAGAGTTATTCAGGTGCAACATGGGCACTTTTGTGTGATGTTGGCCACTGCAGCATGACAGATACCAGACTAGATGGAATGAGGGCTTGATCTGACATTACAGGTTCTGTGCTCTGGCTTTCCCCCGGGGATCTCCATAGGGAGCATACCTCTGGGATTCACCTACACAATACCGGCATCTTCCTTACTCACAAGCAGGACCTGGGGTAGATCCCCTGGAATCTCCATTGAGAATTAATGCTTGATCCAAGTTATAAATAAGGAAGGAAGCCTAGGATCAATTCCCCACTATCTCCATAGGGAATATAATTGGTGAAGTGAAACCCATATTAGAATCATAGGGTTAGAAGGGACTGCAAGGGTCATCTAGTCTAACCCCCTGCCAAGACATAGGATTTGTTGTGTATTTACAGTCTATAAAAGAATTTGGGATCCTTGGGGATTAAATGCAAAGTTATTACATTGTATTCACCTCTGTTTCTACTCTGGATGGAATCACCCTGTGTAATCCTGCTGGGATGAGTTTACAAAGCAAATTTAGTGCAGCCAGTGCCTTTATGATAAATCATCTTACTAATGGATTGCTTGTATAAGACCCAGGTTGTTTGGTGCCTACCTACTACAGTACATGTTGGAAATGTGTGAACTAGATCAGATAGATTACTATAGCTAGATCAGCTAGATTAGATAAATGACCAAAGCTACTGTCAATACTATTAGAGGTTTGAAAGGAAATGACCTGTGATGGGTTTTGAACATTCAGTGCACATAGAGGAGCCTTTATTTGTCTACTGTGAGATTTCCTCTCTTTTCATTTCCCCCTTGGATTACTAGTGAATGCTACTTGGAATAAAATCCAGTGTCCCAACTTTAAGAAAGTGTTGCTTTTAGTAATACTTCTATAGCTCATCACTCTACAGAGGATTCCATGTTCCAAAAAGGGTAGTGACATTATGCGAGGGAGTGCTCTCTGCTGACCAAGGCCCTGAGCTATGCTCAAAATAGGAGACCTGGTTCGCTTCCCAGCTCTACTACCTCCTTGTTTTGTGACCTTGTGCAAATCAGCGTCTCAGTTTCCTCCTCTGTAAATTGTGGACAGTGAGGTTTACCTCCTTGTATGGGGAAGGGTTGTGGTCTATTTATTATAAGTCTTGCCTGCATGTTAAGTATCACTCACTTTGCCTCTTTCCATTGATATTTCCAAAGTGTAGGTTGCCTGACCACTATAACGCTCTGCGTTTGATGTGTGACGTTGTAATGATTTAAAGGGCAAATGTGAGGGGATGCCATTGGTTTATCCCTAAAATAACCAGCATGTCTAGGATTCAGCTTTAACATCTGGATTATGTTCCAAGCTTTTCTTCCAGCTTCATAACCCTTATATGGCTCATCTCTGGAACAGACCACAAAAGCTAAGGCTCAGACATAGGTTTGGAAGCAGTAAATGCTGATTTCACTGCACACACACAAACCCGTGAGAAAAAATTTCCACTGATAATAATCAAAATTTACATCTAGGCAAAGTAAGGGAAATGCTGCTTGAAAACGTATTAGACTTTTATTTAAGGCTATTTACTTTGTATATTTTGACATGTGATGAGGACCCTGCCCCATAATTTCGTGCAACTGTGACAATCTAAATCAATAAAACTTTAAAAAGTACTTCAAAATAAACATTGAAATTATTAAAAAAAAAACATATTCTGCCAAGCCTACTCATACAAAGAACTTTATTTATTTATATATATGTAGTTATATATATATATATATATATATATATATATGTACAAACATTAACAGGCATCACATCAAGCACTTCTACAGCACCATGCATGGAAATTAATGCTTTGCAGAGAATTTTCACAGCTATTCCAGTTCCAGTTTCTCCAAGCAGGAGGTGCCATAGGAAACAGTGCAGGAGACTTGGGTGTGGAAAGCACATAATTAGTCCTTTTCCTACCTCTCCCATCAGGAGGCACTGTAGGGAATGGGGCGGGCACTGGAACGGTAGGGGAGCTCTCAACCACTCTAGTTCGAGCCTTTCCCAAAAGGAAGCACTACCGGGAATGGTGTAGGAGCTCTAACTGCTTAAGGAGATCTCAGATAGTGCAGTGTCAGACTTTCCCAGAAGGAGGTGTTGTACAGCATCATGCAGGGACACTGGTTGTGGGGAACGTACAGCGGCTAATCGACTATGGAATAGTCCCTCCCAAAAAGGAAATAATGGAAGCTCCATTGCTTATGAGTGTTATATTTGATGAAGGCCTGGAGGTTAGACTGCAGGGGACAATCCTGCCCTGACTGAGGGAGCTGCGCAAAGAAGATGAAATAGATTTAGGCCGGCATTTTCAAAAGTCTCCACTAAATCTGGGTGTCTCTTTTTCACTGCCCAGCTTGAGAAGTCAAGGACCAATTAAGTCAATGAGAGCTGTGGGTGCTCAGCACCTCTGCAAATTGGGCCCAAGGTATCTTGAGGTGGGTACCTCAAATTAGTGGACACCCTTGAAACTTTTGGCCACAGCATCTCCACCTCAAATTTCTAGGATTCTGTCTCCCAGTCTCAACCTCTCCAAGTGGAAGGCAGTGCAGAGAGCTGGACAAAGGGGCTGACAAGGGGAGTCTCTCGGCTACTGCAGCCCTACCCTTTCATAGCAGGGGGAACAATGGGGATCAGTGCAGGACAGCTGGCTTCATGGCAGTCTCACATGAACTCCAGTTGATGCCTCTCCCAGCAGGAGGCAGCATAAGGAGACAGGATGGGTGACTCACAATTAATCCAGTCCTGTCCTCTCTCAGCAGGAAATGTTAGAGGTCTGTCTTCACTGCAGAGTTAACTCAGGCTCTTATTCATGTATTGCCCCTAACCCAGCTCCTGGCTACACACAAAACCCTCTCAGGGTTGGTGCTGCTTTACACCTGGCCTAGCTGGCCCAGCTGGGACTATAGGCTAAAGGCTGAGAGAGGCTTGCGCTTGACTGATAACACTCCCACTCTGCAGTGAGGGCACAGACTCAATCACTATTCGTCCTCCTCCAATGCCTTCCCACAATTCCCCCCGTGTGCCCAGAAGGACAGACCAATTGTCCCACGATTCACTGGCAGAGAATCATGAAGCGGCTCAGCTCACCGCAGCACAAAGAACCCTGGGATGTGCCCCAGGAGTCCTAGAGGCACACATGGGTAAGTGCAGCACCGGTGAGCACACATTAACACAGATGGGGCTTTGCAGTGTGGCCACCCACACCTGGGCTAAGCCAACCTGGATGCTCAGACCTGGGTATTGATCACTTGAATTAACTCTGTAGTGAAGACATACCCTATAAGCATCAATGTAGGGCAGTGTGGGGCTTTCACTCCAGTCCTGGCTTCCCCAAGCAAGGCTGTAGTGCTGGATGGAGTGGGAGTGAGAGTGCAGGGGAATTCTGTCTTTAGTGGGTCATCCTAATTTTCCTTGGAAGGGAAGTAAGAAAGGTCTTTTCTCAGGACATGGGGATTTAAGAGTGGAGGGAGGGATGGAAAGAAGGAAGGGGAGAAAGTGTGAGTGGGAGAGAAAGAGAGACATTGTAGGACCAGTGTGTTTCCAGAGTCTTCTGATTGTCTGTGACCTTCCCTCCTGCCCACCTCAAAGTCCCAGGATTTTGAAGGCATCGCGTAAATCGTCCACTTCATCCAGTGGCTGTGCAGAGCAGGAGAGAAGAGATGAGTTAGTTGTGCAATAAGCGGAAATGCTGAGAGGGGCGGAGAAGATGAAGGGGACAAGAGGAGAGGAGGGTTGGAGAAGGGAGGAGCCAAAGAAGGGTGGGGTAAAAACGAAAGGGAGATGGAATGGAGGAGAGAAGAGGTGAGGAAAGTGGGCAGACGAAAGTCAAGAAGAGAAGATAGAGGGGAGAGAAGGGACACACAGGAGCAAATAAGAAATGCAGCAGTGGAGAAAGGGGAGACACTGGATGGACAGGGGAAAAGAAATGTTCCTCACCAAGAGGATCCGCCGGAGTCTCCTGGACAGACGGACAGAGTTTTCATGCAGCCCCTCCCAGGCTTTAAAGGTCCTCTCCCGGTTCTCCACGAAGGTGTTCCAGCAGTAGAAGTAATCTGCCAAGGAGCAGGAGACAGGTTGAAGACATGGAGCAGAGTCAGGGATGCCCAGAACAGGACTCAACTGTCCCCAAGGATCATTAGGGCTCCATATCCCTCTATATGTCTCCCCCATGACTCTGTCGCCATCTCTCCCCTGTCCCCTCTCTCCAGGCCTCTGTCTCCCCACCTCTGAGATACTGTCTCACCTTTGAAGGTCATGATGGCGATCTGGACCCCAGCCCGGTGCAGACGTCTCAGCCCCTCAGGCTCAGCATTGCGGTCCTCACAGAAGTACAGCCGGGCGGCAAAGATGCGCAGTGTCAGGTTGGGGTAGGCACGCAGGAAGTCAGCCACATGCCGGGCACAGTCATAGCAGGGGCTCCATGAGGTGAACCAGGTGACTCGGTAGCAGCGTCCAGGGTCCAGGTCCCAGGCAGAGATGTAACGCAGGAAGAGCATCTCCACGTGGCAACCCGACTGAGCAAGAGAGAGACAGAGAGGGAGACGATGGGAGAGAGGATGGAGACATGCATGGATGGATATGGGGGGAATGGATGAGTGTATGGGCAGATATAGGGTTGAACTGATGGATGGATGGATGGATGGATGGATGGATGGATATGCGGGTGAGCTGATGGATGCATGGATAGGTAGGGGATGAGCTGGTGGGTGCACTGATGCATAGTGTGGGGAGTAGGTGGGTACACAGAGGGCCTGATGGTTGGGTAAGTGAGCTGATAGGTGCTTGGCTGTATTGATAGGTGCCCAAGTCATGCCCATACTTTGTTGCGCAGGTATCCGAAGTCCAAGGAGCAGGAGGTGGCGCTATCCCGACGTTTCACCACATAGCAGAGGTAGGTCTCATGGCGGCCCCGGGCCCAGCGTAGGTTCTTGAAATTGTAGAGGAATTTCTTCTGCTTCATCAGGAGGCTGCAGGGGAACATTTGAGGGGAAGATTAAACTATAATAGCACATCCCATAGCAGGGAAGCGACAGTGTCTCTGTACAGGACTCTGGTGTGACTGCACTTAGAACATCCTTTCCATTCCTAGGCCCATCTGTACCAGAACTGCAGTGTTCAGAAAAGGGACACAGACAGGGCAACGGGGCTGCAGGGCGGGGGGGGGGAACACTACAAGTGGAAATGGAAAGAATTTAATCTACAGTTTGGTTAAACAACAACTAAGGTGGGAGGGGATAAAACTGTTGGAAGGGCATAAAAGCAAGGAGGCAGAGCAATTGGTTGGGAATCTGAAGGGAGGAGACCTGGGGTGCGATTGAGAAGATGGGGCATTTTGGACTGGGCAATAAAGGAATGTTTCCTCACAGTGTGAGACTGTGGCAAAGTCTCCAAGGGAAGGGGTGGCAGCCCCATCACTAGGGAGATTTAGAACTAGGATTGGACAAAGCTCTGGAGAGCAGGCTGAATGGAAAAACTTTGCCTTGGCCTCCAAGAGATAAACATGGTGGAATGACAAACATCAGTGGAATGCTGGAATAAATCAAACAGGGAGGATAGAATGGGGGAGGGGAGAGACCAGCAATCTAGCTAAAAGATTCCATTCAGTCTAATGGAAGGATATTTCTGGATGGAGACCTATATGGATACAAGCCCTAAGTCAAATAAATTCACACATAGGGGCCCATTACTCTGCGTAGGGTCCTACTCTGGCCCAGGGGGATGCAGAAGTCATAGACCTTTTTCTAACGGGCTTTGCCTCAATGCAGGGTTGCAGCAGGAGCTGTGAACAGCTGTGCTCACTGAGGTGAGACACTAGCCACCTCCACAGCAATGCAAAACAGAAGTGAATGGGTTAAAAATAATCCTGGCATGTCATCTCCTCGCTCTGAAGGGCTGATGTGTGATGGAGGGACTTATAGCAGGTCAGTTGATATAGGGTTTGGGTCTGTAGGGGGATGAGAGTGGAGTAAAGGTTGGGCAAGGGAAGTTTGTGTGTGTTGATTTATTGTATCAGGTTTGTCTGATTTTAGTCTGAGGTCTCAGAGTCTCAAGGAAACACACATCTCTTCAACACACACACACACACTTACACACACACACTCTCTGTGTGACACACATACATTGCTCCCTCACACATCTAGCTACCTATCACCATAGTATCTGAGTAACTCAGTATTTAATATGGAAATTACAATCACATTCTCGCTACACACACATACACTCTTCCCTGTCACACAGCTTCATACACATACATATGTTACACAACCTTAATTTGCACACACACATATGCACTCGTTCAGACACATTCACACACATGCATACACCCCCCCATTCATAGACACCTACAGCTGTCACACACAGCTGCACAGTCACACTCACATATCCTTCTGTCATATACCTTTACATACCCACAGTACACCCACTTTTACATATGTAAAGCTTCCTACCTTACACACATATGCCTCCCTCATGCACATTCACACAGAGATAGACCCACAACTCTCATTCTCACACAAGATACACACATCCCTCACTCACACACATCCTTTGTTCCAAACCCACAACCTTAAATGTACATAAAGAACATTATATGCATATCATATTTCATCCCAATGTCTATATTATAAACTTAAACTCATAAACATGTAACACACTAAGTTGTGTCATGACTTCTTCTTGTGGATGGTCCACAAAAAGATCAAGAGCCTACTACTGCTATCAGTTAATGGAGTTATTCCTTTAGCTCAAATGGCAGTCCTCTGATTTTGATGCCACAGCATTCCTTCCCATGCTGGAGTGTTAGTGATGACCCAAAGGCCAGAGCACCCTACACTTCTCCCCCCAACATAGCATCCACTGTGGCATTGGACTCAATACTGACTCAGAGGAGAGAGAGCTCCCCGACTGAGCTACTCCTGCCACTCCCTGCAGCATCTGGGGATTTCTTGGAGGTCTCCCACCTAAGCGTGGCTGCAGTCCAGCCCTGCTTAGCATACAAGGTTGGCCAGAAGCACCATACAAATGAGCTGACTACACACATCTCCACGTTTCGATTTCTCTGTTTGTCTCACTCCATTTCTTAGAGTGTCTTTCTGACTTTCCATTTCTCTCTCTCCTCATCCATCCTTCCTTATCATGATTGCTTTTATTTCACACTTGTATCTTGTGTACTTGAAACAGTCACATCCAGAGCCGGCGCTGGGCATAACCAGACTAAACAATTGCTTAGGGCCCCAAGCTGCTCAAGGGGCCCCCCTATTCACTTTTTATTATGTGTTGAGGAGGGGCAAAAATAGTCCTGCTTGTGGCCCCCAATGGGCTAGTACCACTTTATTCCAACTTCAACCCGCCCTTCACCACCCCACCCATCCACCGACCCACAGAAGCGGCTCTGGCTCTAGTCCACAAAGCACATACCTCCTGGCCAATGGTCCACTCTCACTTTCAAATGTGGCTTACCGCTGCGGGAGGGGCGGGGGGTGGGGGAGCAGAGGAGAGGCAGGGAGGTGTGGCATTATCCCCCTTGAAAAGGGGACAGAAAGGGGGCGCCCCTTTTGTTCTTGCCTTCAGTAGACTAACCTCAGGATGTTACAGTAGCACTACCTGCACTGTTACGGGCTAAGGAGCAAGTATAACATCTAGGACCAAATACTGAGATCTTAGCTGGAGAAAGTGTAGGGGAAAATCATGACAGATGTGACCATTTTGAAGCATTGTCATTCCGTGGGATTGGAACAGGGAGAAATTTTCATTTATTTGAACATTTTTGTGAACATTTTCACCTTCAAATGCTTCATTTTCATCCCTCCTTCTCCTCTTTTTAAAATTCTTTTTAACAATTTTGCCACTGGAAAAGGGCAGTGCATTGGGAAAAAAAGAACAACCATAAACCAAACAAGCAAAATGATGCTCAAATTAGTATTTTCCAATGTCATCAGAAAAAATGAAAATATGGGGGGGAAAAAGCCATTTTCATGCAAACTTCCCATGTTAAAAACAGGCAATTTTTCAACTGAGAATCTGTCACTCAAAACATTTCAACCAGCTCTAGTGCTAATTCCACTTCTGGCTGTGTTCTTGCTCTGGCTTTGACTCCACTGGGAGTTCTGCTATAGTAATGACTTCAAAACATGTTTGGTAAGTGGGTATCAAAAAGTCAACCCTGGGCAGAGACTAGGAGGTTAAAGCAACTGAGCAGGTTCACACTGTATAGCTAGTTACAAATTACTGGGTGTTTACACCCTGTATAGCTCCTGCATAGTTAGAGGGGATGCTATCTGAGTCATGATTATATTCAGTCATTAAAGAAAGTGGTTAGGTGTTGAGCATATCCTCTACTATAGATACACTCCCCAAATGTTCAAATCACAGTGCAGGTCCTTGCATGGGAGAATGGCATGCAATTGCATGAGAGTGATTAGGTAATCATTTGGTCACTGTGTAACTGCAGTGCAAGTAGAGCTACTGTAATCTGGAATGATCTGTACCTAGGAGCAAGTATATGAACACCAGAGAGAGAATAAGAGACAGAAATCTATAGTGATAGATAGATAGATAGATAGATAGATAGATAGATAGATAGATAGATAGATAGATAGATAGATAGATCACAGAAGCACTTGAATGTTTACCCCTCTGCTCTCTGTACCCATCCTAGTTCTAGAAAGAAAGAAAGCTCTGAACAAGAATAGGTTAGACAGAGATGGGGGAAATGACAGAAAGAGCTAGAGAGAGAGAAATATGTAGTGAGGGACAGTCAGAGAGAGAAAGAGATGGGAGGGAGAGTTGGGGAACTGAGTCAGATGGAGAAATGGAGAGGGACAGCGAGCAGCTGTGCAGAACAGATTCATACCAAGAGAGAAGCCCTGAGTTCTGGTAGGAGGGAGAGGGGTACCTGTCCATGGCCATGCCGGGGTCTCCTTTGAGGTGATGGGGGTCACAGGGAGGTCCTCTGAGTCACCCTGCTCACTTGCTCCGTGTGAATGGTCCTCTGACTCGATGTACAGAAATGAGAACTGCCCTGTACTCCCCTCCCCCATTTGTCGCCTCCACCCATCATCTCCCTCCAGGTTTCAGTCTGGTTTAGGTAGGGGAGGAGTTAAAGAGCTCTTTGGGGCCACAGGAACCAGTGAGGAAAGGGTTATAATGTAAAGGGACTTCAGTTCTAAAAGATGCTTAGCCCTGATTGGCTACTCCTCTCTACCCCCTGCACCTTTCATTGGTCCCCTCTTAGCTCTAAGATATATTTCTAAATTAATATCAATAAAAAAATTCAACTAAACAGGAAAAGTAGTCTAATGGTTAGAGCAGGGGACTGGAAGCTAGGACTCCTGGGATTTTTTCCAGCTTTGCCACTGATTCATTGTTTGACCTTGGGCAAAGTCACTTAGGCCCATGTCCTCAAAGGTATTTAGGCACCTAACATTGATTTCAGTGGGCATTAGGTTCCCAAATACCTTAAATGATCTGGACCTTAGTCTCTCTGTGTCTCAGTTTCTCCATCTGTACAAGGGGGATAATAATGCTGACCAACTTCACAGGTGGATTGTAAAGCTTTTTTCATCAATGTCTGTAAAGTGTCTGGAATCCTTGGATAGAAGGAACATAGAAAACATCAGATTACTACTGTCATCTACATTGCTGTTGTCAGTTTCATCCCGCAGGGCTTTGCAGACTGTGTACAAAGGAGTTGCATCCCTCACTGCAGAACAGCAGTCATCTCTGGGGTGGGACACAGCTGCTGTTTAAAAGCACACAGAAGCACAACACAACAGATCAGTACAGGAAATGGAGAAGAAAACTGTCTCCAGCTGAAAATGCAATGAGAATTTAGAGATGCAAATTGTAATGCTCAGTGGTGGAATTTAATCTCCAACTTGACACCTAAATATTATGGTGACTGGTGCTGAGCAAATATGAGAGAGCTATAATGAGAGAGACTGAGAATCAGGCAGCCTCTTGCAGAAAGCCGCATGGGATCTTTAATGATTCTCCAGTTTACGTGTGGGTGCAGTTGCTGCAGCGGTAGCATTCTGCCCACAGGTTGTAAATTGCCGGATCAGAGCTGAAGAGCCCCAGTTCTATGTCTTATGCAGAAGATGTATAAAGCCATTCATTATGATAAGCCAGACTCATGACTCCAGCAGCATAAATGTACACATTGTGCTTTGCAGCCAGAGCTCTGCCCCGAAGTCATAGAGCTTGTTCCTGGGTGAGGATGAGGAGCCCCTGCAATGCCCGCTGCTCATAGGAGATGCTCAGCACCTGCGGATTGTGGCTCATTCTAGGGAAGGCACAGAAAGCTGAGACCTCTCAGAGAGCAGCTCAGCTCAGGATGGGCGCCACGGGGATGATGGGGAGATTTTCCACCACGTCTCTCCCTCTTTCTTGGCAACCATGTTCCATGTTGTACGAACAGCCGCAAGAACATGGACTGTGCATTATCAGCACTAGGGCAAGACAAGATAGGGGGGGCTGCTGGGATAGGGCTGTGGTTGTTTTTATAATATTGGAGGAAGTGCTGCACTTTTCTGTACTTGATTTATTTCCTTTATTTGTTTAGCTGACTTTCAGAATGACTGATAGAGTCATATGAAACCAGTACATGCAAAAATATAAGGAACGTAGGAATTTCTGTACTGAAACAGACCCCAGGTCCATCTAGCCCAGTGCCCTGTCTCTGATAGTGACTAATACCAGATGCTTCAGAGGAAGGTGCAAGAAACCCCATACTGGGGAAGTTTCTTCCTAACTGCAGGTGAATGGGGCAGATCCAGAGCTAGTGTAAATTGTCATATATTCCATTGATTTCAGGAGTTATAACAATTCACACCAGCTGATCCCCTATCCCCTAGTGTTTGATTGATGTCCCAAAGCATGAGGGTTTATATGCCTTATAAAGATGTACCCTAGCTAATAGAATTGCAGAGGACATTCTTATTATTCATATATATATCCATTTTGAATCTTTCTAAGCTCTTGGACCCTATATTATGTTGTGTTAGTGAATTCAACTTTTTTCCCATTTAAATTTGGTGCCTTTTAACTGGGAAGGAGATAAAGACAGGTAAATCATTTCAAAGGATGTTAAAAAAGTCCATATACCCCACAGAAATTGCTACTTCTCAAGAACACACCTGCCAGTATTTCATCAGCTACATTAAGGAGGTTGCAGTTCCATTCCTTTTCTGGTTCTTAATTTCCATAGCCAAGTGCTTACATCAAGTTTTCCACACTGAAAGAAGTCCAAGAACTTTATCTGTTAGCCTAGCCCTCTGTTTAAACAACGGCTCGGTGTACATACTTACCTGAAGGTTTAACAAATGTCACGTTTCATATGATATTTAACCAGATCCTTCACCTAAAACCCCCAAAAGGGGACATGTTCTCAGAGGTTTAACACATTATCCCTACTACCTAAAAGCAGGGCAGATTCTCCCTGCTCTATATGGAACTAGGGAGACAGAGAGAAGCACAGTGGGAGAAAGAAAGAAAAAGAAAGAAAGACTATTTCTATAGCATCTTCCATTGGAGGATCTAAAGCCCTTTATAAACATGTAATTATTTTTCAGCACCACTTCTCAGTATGGGCAGTATCTTCCCCATTTTACAGATGGGGATACTGAGTCACAAGGAGATGACAAGGCTTGTTCAAGGTCACAGGGTGAGTCAACAGCAGAACCAGGACTCGCAGACCTGTGCTCTAACCACTATAATCCCCTCTGTAATCTGCAGAGTGTTTATCACACCTGGGATCCTTTTGGGTGGAAGATGCTAGAGAAATGTAAGAGACTATTACCACTATCAATTATTTAATATTTCTAAGGCATCTCTTCCCCGTGTTCCAATCATCATTATTTAATTAAAATGGGAAGGGACTGGCAATGGGTCATTCCCAGAGAAGGCTTCTCCATGTCTGTTTCTTTCTCCAGCACAGCTTGTTGACCATCAGGGCTCATTGCAAGACTCCTCCATTCCCCCCAGAGCTAATGGAGAGGAAGCCGGGAGCATTTTGGTGGGTCAGGCTGTGTTGGGAGAGTGTTTATTACCAAAGGGCACGGTTCCAATTTGTAATGGGATGTTGTATATAAACCTGCACCTGTGCTTGAACTCAGAGCTTGGCACATTCAAAATATAAAATGAGACAAGCAGAGAAGAGAAGGAGCCGCAGAGAAAAATACCAAACTTGATTTGTTTCTAAAGATTCAGACAGCAAAAGTCTGAGAAATTAGAGCTAACATTTAGTAAATATTTAAAAGCAATTATCCAGCCCAAAGCAGAGAGCAGGCTGCCTGTTTAGTCAACAGGAAGTCGTGTGATCTGTGTGTAGAGATATAAATATCTATTTGTTTTTTCCATTCACCACTTGCTCAGAAATCTCATTTTAAATCAAGCGCCAGTGGCTCTAGTTGGCTAATTTTGTTGGCTGAGAGCTAGAAACGCCACCACCTGCTTCCCCTCCCCTCAAGTGAAAACCTCAGAGATGCAGAAAAACTTTCTCTGCTCAGTGGGAGCAGAAGCTGAAACCACCAAGGCGATGTCTGTGCACTGAGACCTCAAGCTAAGAACAGCAGAGAAAAGAGGTTACTTCACTACTAAACATGATGAGTACATAAATAAACTGATAAGCTTGCTAACTGCATTGAGTGTATTTCTTCAATACTCATAGTGCCTCGCTAGAATTAGATATAGGACAGTAAGACAATGTACAGATTTTCCCCACCCAGCTCTGCCGATGCCCCTCAATCCTGCCCTGAAGTCCCCCCGCTATTCCAGTGCCGGGCTCCCCACCCAGCTCTGCCGATGCCCCTCAGTCCTGACCTGCAGCCGGCTTCAGGCACCAGCTTAACAAGCAGGTGCTTGGGGTGGCCATGGGAGAGGGGCGGCACCTGCGGCAATTCGGGGGCAGCAGGTCCCTCACTCCCTCTAGGAGCGAAGGACCTGCCGCTGAACTGCCACCGCCGATCACGGCTTTTTTTTTTTTGCTTGGGGCGGCAGAAATGCTGGAGCTGGCCCTGCCTGCAGCTCCCCTGCTATTCCAGTACTGGGCTCCCCACACTGCCCTGGCAATGCTCCAGTCCTTCTTCTCCTGACCCTGTCTGTTTCTCTCTCTGGGTGTCTTCGGACAATAAGGGTTTTGGCCCTTGAAATCTGATAGCTGACACATTATCTGTCATTGAGGAATTCCAAGATCACATGCCAGGCTGGAGGGAAGAAGAAGTGAGGGGGCAGGAGTGGGAATTGAGGGCTGGAGAGTTATTTGTCCACCATGCACAGGTGTGGAGGATGTGGTTAGAGCCCAGGCAGCGTGCAGCGACTACCCTACATGTCTTCACCAGCACGTGGCTGCAGCATGCGGTTGACAGTCTGCCTCATTTACAGTAAGAAAAATGCAGAGTCAGCAATCAAAGCTAAAACAGTGTCCCTGCACTGAGATGTTTGATGGGGCAGCTGAACTGCTGCCATTTATTCAGTGCTGTTTCTTCAGTGCTACTTTCAAGGGCTGTGCACAGGACCTCAGTCTCCAGCACTGTTCACCCATCTCCTTCCCACAGAGCCTCTGCGACCCCGTCCTGGACATACACAGAGAACTTTGGTCCCAGCACTGTTCACCTCTGCCCTTTCTCTGCTCAGACTCACACCCTCCCCATACACAGCGGGCTTCAGTCGGCATTCCCATGCCACCCGCTCCTCCCAGAGCTCAAGCCCAGCCACCCAATCACCATAGAGTGGACAAGCAGAGGCCTTCACTCTCCAGCATGGGATGTCATTCCTCTCCCCCATGCTGTCCTGCAACTGGGGCTACACAGCAGGCTTAGTCTCCAGCTCTAACCAAACTTCCTATTCTGCTGGCCCTGCTCCCACCTCCATAGTGCCCAACCCAGGGATACTGTGACACTTGGTACCTCAAAGCAGCACCCTGGAACCCCCACAATTCACCACTGGTATATAATTATGATATGTTCTGTACAAAGTCTGCCTTGTGAGGTATCATTTTAAAAGTCTTGATCGGTTGAACATTAATATCCTGTTGGATTGTATGTGTTATCATTGTAGGGGAACATATGAAGTTTTGCTATGTATGTGTTACTGAAATATGTTGTGAGCTTGGGAACACCCACAACCAGCCTTTCAGGTACAACAATGGAGTAGCCAGACAGCTCATCAGCACCCATCAAGGAAAGAATCCACCATCCCAGAGACTTCTCAAAGGGAGCACATATACAGTGGAGACTGCTTGACCAATGGGAACTGATTGATCCCCATGTCACAGCAAAAGATTTTTCCAGCAAGCTGGAAGAACATATAAAAAGGGAAAAGAGACGTCATCACTTGGACTCTCTCCCCCCACAACTCAACACCGGGCAGAACATCTGAAGGACAAAGACTTTGAATTAGGGAAGGGTAGAAAGGCTGGAAAAGAATCCCAGCTTGTGTAATGAGGAGCTGTGAACTGTTTGTACTGTCAGGGGAAGACGCTGCTTGATTCAAATCCTGTTTAGCTTGTAGAACTCAGGCTGGGTCTACACTACCCGCCTGAATCGGCGGGTAGAAATCGACCTCTCAGGGATCGATTTATCGCGTCCCGTCGGGACGCGACAATCGATCCCCGAATCGACGCTCTTACTCCACCAGCGGAGGTGGGAGTAAGCGCCGTCGACGGGAAGCTGCAGAGGTCAATTTTGCCGCCGTCCTCACAGCGGGGTAAGTCGGCTGCGATACGTCGAATTCAGCTACGCTATTCACGTAGCTGAATTTGCGTATCTTAAATCGACCCCCCCCCCCCCCGTAGTGTAGATGTAGCCTCAGACTGCAAATTTATTTTTGTTTCTAAGGTAACCAACTTTGATCTCTACGTTTGCTACTTATGATCACTTAAAATCTACCTTTCTGTAGTTAATAAACCTGTATTATATTTTACCTAAAACAGTGTGTTTTGGTTGAAGCGCTTGGGAAATCTCAGTTCAGTTTACAAAGGCTTGTGTGTCCTCTCCACGTCGAGAGGTGGAGGACTGGGTAATGAACTTACACTGGTCAGGCTTCTGACCTGTGCAAAACAGTACAGTTCTGGGGTGCAAGGCTGGGGAGCTGGGGGCAATTGGCTGGAGCCTCCCTATTGATGGTTCATGAGTGTCTGGGAAATCATTCATGTAACTCAATTAGTAGGGCCCTACCAAATTCACGGTCCATTTTGATCAATTTCATGGCCACAGGGTTTTTAAATTGACCAATTTCACGTTTTCAGCTAGGTGTTGTAACCATGGGGGTCCCAACCCAAAAGGTACCCAGAAATGGGTCTGATCTCCCTCCCCCCAACCCCTGAGCTGCCATGCAAGGGAAGGACAAGTCCTGTCCCTCCCCAGGGACTCACAGCTAGGAGCCCCCTGGCTGGAGCACTTCCAGCAGCAGAGGGAGATTGGACCCACGTCCACAAGTCTTCTCCAGTTGCAGAAACCTCCAGGGCTGGAGCTTCCTGCAGCAGGGGGAGGCACTCCCAGGTGGGTTTGCTCTACCTCTGAGAGTGAGAGCAGTTGTGCAGGGGAAGGAGAAGTCCTGTCCCTCCCTAGCCCAGCCAGGACTTGCAGCTAGGAGCCCCCTGGCTGAAATGCTCCCAGCAGCAAGGGAGAAATCAGATTTCATGGGGAAGGGTTTATTTCATGGTCTATGACATGTATTTCATGGCCATGAAATTGGTAGGGCCCTATCTATTGGGTGTGTCCCTGCCTGTGGATGTCTGTGTAAGTGCAGTACCTGCCAGAGGTTTCTGGCTTGACACGGCATCACAGTATGAGACGGATATGCCAGGTTGATGGGACAGAGGTCTGAGCAGTGCCACAGTCCAGGTTGCACCCCAGGGACCCCATCACAGGTACCCGAAAGGCCTTGCTCTGCTCCAGAGCTGTCTGTCTCTCCCCTCTGCCTGGCCCTGCAGCCAGCTATATCTCCCTTGACCTGGTGGTATCTGGAGACCTGAGGTCACCAGTGCTGGCCTTCTGCAGTCAGCTACCAGATCTGGGAAGAAACTCAGCATTTCATCATGAAGTTATTTTTCAGAATGATAGCAACCCAACTGTGGTTGTGGTTTCACAGACCAAACCTGCCTCCTACACACTCTGTTCTGTACCTGCACTGCTGTCAAGATATTAACAGCACAAGAAGAAGCTTTGCTCAGGAAAGTTCGGTATCTGCTGTAATTCCTGAATTCAGTTTCTTGCCACAGCCTGGCTCTGTTTCTTACAGATCTCCATGCTGGGAGAGTCTGGGACTAAAGTAGCTGGGAGCCCTCCACAGCCTGCATTCCTAGGACATTCCTTATAATGCCTCCCACTAGGACCAGAGTAGCTGAGAACTACAGCAATAGTTCCTGCAATATTCCATGCTCTGGCTGGGAGATACTGGGAATGGAATAGCCATGAGCTTTTCAGAGGCAGTGTTACTGCATCTTACAATGCCTCCTACTATCAAATGGAGAGGCATTTTCTGAGGTTTCCAAATCTCTCCCCTTCACCCCCCTCCCCCCAATTAATTCAGCCAGGAGTAGCCATCCAGGAGCCTCCATGCTGGTCTCTAGGATGACAATGAAGGTAATGATGATCCTGTCTTGGTCCAGATATACTCAGCTTCGCCTGAGATGGATATTTCAGCTGGGCTGGTGTCAAGGCTGATTCCCCACTCTGGCACTCCGAGTGCAGGCTTGTATTAAACTCCCAAGATTACAGCTTCTCTCTGACCTTGAATGGGTTGATGCTGCCAGCACGCAAGAGCAAAACCCCTTTGAGAACCCAGGAAGGCGCACTTGGGAATTCCTTCCTTTGGGGTACCCTCAAGCCTTTTCACCCCCCCTCCAGGGAAGAGCTGAGGAAAAAAACAAAGAAAATCAGCTGTTGCCACCAGCTAATTAAACAACATGCGCACAAACCTCTTAGAACACAAAAATCCAATCCTGTTCTTAAAAAAAGGTAAATTTTATTAAGAACAAAAAGAAAGAAAATACATTTGGAACTTAGGCTTTTGCTAGGTGAAAAAAAAATTACAAGGATTAAGCATCAAGATCGGTCTCTTGAGGTCCAGCTTAAAGGTTACAAGCAAAACAAAAGCATTTAGGGTTAGCACAGAGGAGTCCGCAAGCCATAAACAAATAAAAGCGAGAAACCTAATCGTGTTTTCCTAGACATTTCCTGATCTACTTACATATCTGGGGTTTCAAATGATTAGTTTCTTGGTATGATCTGATGATTTTTCATACCTGGCCCAAAGCTTTTTACAGCATAGTTCCAGCCCTGTCTCTGCTCCCCGGGAGAACAACATAGACAGACAAAGGGAAGTTTTTCCCAATTTTAAAAAGTTCTAGCCTTTCCATTCGCCCTTTTGGTCAGGTGCCCACTCCCTTCCTTTTACCTATGCAAGGAGACTTTTTAACCATTTTCAGGTAAAGCAAGTAGAGAACAACTACCAAGAGGGATTTATAGCTAACTGCCTGTCCATAAAAGGGAGCTCCCCTGCCTCCCCGTTTCATTTATCACAGCTGGCAACATCACCACAGAGTTGTGGAGGTTGTAGAATCCCTGTCATTGGAGGTTTGTAAGAACAGGTAGGACAAACACCTGTCGGGGATGGTCTATAGCTTGAACTTGGGGTGAAGTATTTTTTGTTTGTATTGCGGTTAATCCATGTTGAAAGTTTATGCCTTTTGCTCCACTTTCTCTATCGCCATTTGGAAGCCTACCTGATCACTCAGCTGGCGACAGGAATGAGTTTTAAACACTGTTCCAGCTAGTTTTTTCTAACACAGTCTGACCTTGTCTATGCTGCTGTAGGTGAAAGAGCGGAGCAGCAAATACTTTCATAGAAAGCCTTGAGCATAGAATGTCTGAGGTTTTGTTCTCTTGGACAGTAGCCATCTCAGGCTTTTTTGGGGTGACCACCTTCCCTGTATATTAAGATGTGCCCTTTATTTGGTGCCTGATGGCCAGAGGCAGCTCTATGTATTTTGCTGCCCCAAGCATGGCAGTCAGGCTGTGGGAGGTCCACCGGTCCCGCGCCTTCGGCATACCCGCTGCTGAATTACTGCCGAACCGGTGGACCTCCCACAGGCATGCTGCCGAAGGCAGCCTGACTGCCGCCCTCACAGGGACCAGCAGGCCGCCTCCCGTGGCTTGCTGCCCCAGGGATGCGCTTGGTGTGCTGGTGCCTGGAGCCGCCCCTGCTGATGGCCCATGATCTGTATCCAATAAAGAGCATATCTGTTTTCAGTTTATTGTGATGGTCCTTTGTCTGCATACACATGGAATCTAAATATATGGAGATATACCTATCTCATAGAGCTGGAAGGGATCCTGAAAGGTCATCGAGTCCAGCTAGGGTGACCAGATGTCCTGATTTTATAGGGACAGTCTCAATTTTGGGGTATTTTTCTTATATAGGCTCCTATTACCCCCCCGTCCTGTCCCTTAACATTTTCTGTCTGGTTACCCTAAGTCCAGCCCCCTGCCTTCACTAGCAGGACCAAGTTCTGATTTTGCCCCAGATCCCTAGGTGGCCCCCTCAAGGATTTAACTCACAACCCTGGGTTGAGGAGGCCAATGCTCAAACCACTGAGCTATCCCTCCTCACTGAGATAGAACACAGAACACTTCCACACAAGCCCCTGTCATTCCAGCTATTAGACTAGTTCTGCAGCTGTCACAATCAAGCTCGAATCCTGAGAGGAACAGCCATTAGAAGGAGATATGATCACAAATAGTTAGTCAGTTATTATTATTACTATTATTATAGTAGAATCTCAAGGCCTCAGCCATGACTGGGCCCTCACTATACTAGGTGCTATAAAAACACATAGTAAAAGTCCCTGACTCAAAGACTCTCCCATCTAAATAGATAAGACAAACAAAGGGTGGAAGGTGAAACAGACACAGAGAGGTGAAAGGACTTGTCTAACCTCACACCGCTGGTAAGTGGCAGAGCCAAGACTGGAACCCTGATCTCCTGCTTCCAACTCAGCTGTATTAGCCAGTGAACTTTGCTGTGTTACACAATAGCCCAACAAATGAACAAACACTTTGACATGCCACTCTCATAAACATACAGCTAAGGGTAGCATAAAATCCCTCTTTTACCTGTAAAGGGTTAAGAAGTTCAAATAATCTGGTTGGCACCTGACCAAAAGGACCAATGAGGGAAGAAGATACTTTCAAATCTGTGGGAGAAGGTTTTTGTTTTGTCTCTCTTTGTGTGTCCTCTCCGGGTCAGTGAGGAACTAGGGCAGAGAAAATACATCTCCTAAAGCCATACCTGAACTAAGCATCTAAGAATACAAATTGTAAGTAATAGGAAGGAGATGCATTAGATTATCTTTTGTTTTAGCTTGTGAATTTTCCCTGTGTTAAGAGGGAGGTTTATTCCTGGTTTTTTTTGTAACTTTAAAGTTTTGCCTAGAAGGGAGTCCTCTGTGTTTTGAATCTGATTACCCTGTAAAATTACCTTCCATCCTGATTTTACAGAGGTGCTTCTTTTACTTTTTCTTTCTAATAAAGTTCCGCTTTTAAGAACCCGATTGGTTTTTAGTGTCCTAAAAACCCAAGGGCTGGTCTGTGCCCACTTTGTTGACCTATTTGGTTGGTATATTATTCTCAAGCCTCCCCAGGAAAGGGGGTGAAGGGGCTTGGGGGGATTTTGGGGGAACAGGAACTCCAAGTGGTTCTTTTCCTTGAATCTTTGTCCAACTCACTTGGTGGTAGCAGCGATACCGTTCTAAGGACAAGGAAGAATTTGTGCCTTGGGGGAGTTTTTAACTTAAGCTGGTAGAGATAAGTTTAGGGGGTCTTTCATGCGGGTCCCCACATCAGTACCCTGGAGTTCAGAGTGGGGGTAATTTTACAGGGTAATCAGATTGAAAACACAGAGGATTCCCCTGTAGGCAAAACTTTAAAGTTACAAAAAAACAGGAATAAACCTCCCTCTTAGCCTAGGGAAAATTCACAAGCTAAAACAAAAGATAATCTAAGGCAAGTCCTTTTCCTCCACGCCCATTCTTCCTAGAGTTTCTCTCTCTCCAGCACTGGATGTTCCGGAGAACCCAGGGCCTCAGGTGCTGTGCCAGCAGTCGCTGCAAATCCTGTTCAGGTTCTGCACAGGCACCAGATAGGGTGACCAGATATCCCGGTTTTATAGGGATAGTCCCAATATTCAGGCCTTTGTCTCAGATAGGCTTCTATTACCCCTCACCCCCATCCCGATTTTTCACATTTGCTATCTAAACACCCTAGTACTTGGAGCCAAGTTGGAAGCTGCAGTTGCTGGTCTTTGCCTGCTGCAGCGCTGTGCACCAAGCTAGGGACATGGGCAGAGACTCTGTGAGAGGGGAGGTTACACCCCTGGAGTACTGACCCCCCTGCCAGACAGAGCCCCTTCCTGACCCTGGCCCTTCAGCACAGCTCCAGGGCACACAGCCCTGTCCTCTTACCCAGCCAGACAGAGCCTGAATTGGGAAAGCAGACGGGGCCACTCTCAAGGGCTGGAGTCAGCAGGGGGCTCTGTCTAGCCAGGGGCCAATACTCAAGGATGCATCTTCCCACTCCTCTCCCAACCCTGGCCCTTGAGCGCAGCCCCATCTGCTTTCCCTGTGCAGCACTGAAGGGTCCGGGGTTGGGAAGAGAGTAGAAAGATGCTCCTGTGAGTATTGGCCCCCTGCTATTGAAATATGGGATAAAAGGTATCCCTTACTGATTTAGTACAGGACAGGCAATTTTCTATTTAAATAAGGGAGGTCCCTTGTAATACAGGACTGTTGGCAACCATACCTGGGTAACAGGGTAGGTTCTTTTGTTCTGGTGCTGGTTTTGGACTTGGGCCAATGGGCTCTGTTATCCTGCAAGGGGGGAGAACATAAATGTGACCTGGCCTGTGACCCAGACCTCAAGAGCCCCAAGGATAGGGTTGCGAACTTTCTAATTGCACAAAACTAAACACCCTTGCCCTGCCCCTGCCCCACTCCTTCTCTGAGGCCCTGCCCTGACTCACTCCATCCCCCCTCCCTCCATCACTCGCTTTCCCCCATCCTCACTCAGTTTCACTGGGCTGGGGCAGTGGGTTGGGGTGCAGGAGGGGATGAGGGCTCCGGCGGGGGATGCGGGCTCTGGGGCAGAGCCAGGGATGAGGGGTTTGGGGTTCAGGAGGGTATTCTGGGCTGGGGGCAAAGGGTTTGGAGAGTGGGAGTAGGCTCAGGGCTGGGGCAAGGGGTTGGGGTGCAGAATGGGGTGTGGGCTCTGGGAGGGGGCTCAGGGCTGGGGAAGGGGGTTGGGGTGTGGGCTCTGGGAGCATAGGCGTCAACTTCTCTTCATTCCCTGGGTGCTCAACCCCTTCCCCAAAGTCCCCATCCCAACTCCATCCCCTCCCTGCCCCCATTCCAACTCCTTCCCCAATTCCCCACCCCGGCCCCACCTCCTCCCCTGAGCGCGCTGTGACGTTGCATCCCATAATGCTTTATAGAAATATTCTTATGACTGTAAATATGACATAACTGGAATATGTTTTATGCTAGGTATGCCATATAACATATCTGTGCAAAGGTTATGTTTTTCTGCATGTATTCATCCTATTTGTATGAATGTATCATTCTTGTATCTGAAACTAGAAATATGAAATATAACTCTGAGCTCCTATTGTAATTATGCAAAGTGTGGGCCATTAATGGTGGTTTGGAATCTTGATGGCTCCCATTAACCAGGACAATTGTCTGTAGATGTCTCTGTTCACTTGTAAGTCTTCCTGTATATGTGTGTGCTGGCAAGTGTGTAATGAAGTCTTACAGTGACATGTGATCATGTCACCTGAACTGGAATCCATCTTTAACCTGGTGCTTTTCCATTTAGAAGGTGGGGTGGGAACCCGGAGAGGGACAAAGGATTCCCGCCTTGTGCAAAAGATATATAAGGGGGTGGAACAGAACAAAGGGGGCTGCAGTCATGAGAAATCCCCTAGCTACCACCTGAGCTGGAACAAGGACTGTACCAGGGGAAAGGATTGGGCCCAGACTAGTAAGGTGTCCAGTCTGTGAAAAAAGCCTACTGAAACATCTCCGAGGGTGAGATTTACCTGTATTTAGTTTTCTTACTGTATTAGGCTTAGACTTGCGTGTTTAATTTTATTTTGCTTGGTACACCTCTACCCCGATATAACGTGACCCGATATAACACAAATTCTGATATAACGCGGTAAAGCAGTGCTCTAGGGGGGCGGGGCTGCGCACTTCAGTGGATCAAAGCAAGTTTGATATAACGTGGTTTCACCTATAACGCGGTAAGATTTTTTGGCTCCCGAGGACAGCGTTATATCGAGGTAGAGGTGTAATTCACTTTGTTCTGTCTGTTATTACTTGGAACCACTTAAATCCTACTTTTTGTATTTAATAAAATCACTATTTATTTATTAGTTAACCCAGAATATTTATTAATACCGGGGGGGGGGAGAACAGCTGTGCATATCTCTCTATTAGTGTTATAGAGGGCGAACAATTTATGAGTTTACCCTGTATAAGCTTTTGACTGCTAGTGGGTGCAGAGCACCCACTAATTTTTCCCCGGAGCACCCACGGAGTCGGTGCCTATGTCTGGGAGGGAGTTAGGGTGCAGGAGGGAGTTCCTACCTGGGACAGGGGGTTGGGATGCGTGTGGAAGTTTGGGCTCCAGCCGGGCGGAGCTTACCTCAGGCAGCTCCCAGTCAGTGGTGCAGTGGGATTAAGGCAGGTTCCCGGCCAATGGGAGCTGGTGCTCGGGGTGAGGGTAGCACGGGGAGCCTCCCTGATTGCACCTCCACCTAGGGGCCACAGGAACATGCCAGCTGCTTCCGGGATCCACGTAAAGCCAGGGCAGGCAGGGAGCCTGCCTTAACCCTGCTGTACTGCCAACCAGACTTTTAACAGCTCTGTCAGCACAGGGTCCCTTTTCGGCTGGGCATATTGGTTGAAAACTGGACACCTGGCAACCCTACTCAAGGAGGGGAGTGAGGCAGAGAGACTGTAATGCCAGGTTTTGCCACAAGGGGTGCTCTGGGACAGTGAGGTATGTTACACTTGTGTACAATTGGAAAGGCAAAGGGTGGTGGGATTGTCTAAACACTGCTCCCTGTCCAGGCCCTTCCCTGCCCTGCCCTACTCTCCTCCTCTTCCCCGTACCCTCTCTACCATTTCTGGGAAGGAGTAAGAGCCCCTTCCTGCCAGGGAAAAGAAAAGCCTCTCCCTCCCCCCAGCAACTGGGCCTGCAAATGGGTCTCAGCATTGGTTCCTTTTGCCTTCCTCCCAGTGACTAGCTCAGTGGTGACTCTGGGTCCCTCTGCTGGCAAAAGTGCTGCAACTGCTTCACACTGGGATTGTATGCCACTGCTCATGGTGCTGCAGTTTTTAATTTGTTACCCCTTGGGCTGATGAGCCAGTGGTACTGACATCAGGGGAAGGATGTGCAAAACCAGGTGGCTGACTCATGGGAAGTGGGTATATGCTGTATACTCCCAATTCAAACCCCGGTTAGACGTGTCTGTAAACAATCAGCTACCAAGTCTAGAATGCATTTTAAATGTGATTCTGGCCCCATTCACTCTGGTCAGACCTCCTGGGAAACCTTGCTAGCTGGACCTGTGTTTAAACATAATTCCCTAACTCAGTTGAAAGTTCATTGTAGACAGGGCCCTTAGGGACAGAGAATGCCCAGAGACATGATATGTCTGTGCTTCCAGCAGGAGGTGTAAATTCCAGCTTGAGGAGACATACCCGTGCTAGCTCTGACCAAGGTAGTGTGCTAAAAATAGAGTGTAGTTGCAATGGTGGGAGAGGCTAGCCACCCCAACTCCAGACCTAGCATCTTGGATGGGTACACATGCAGGGCAGCTAGTCCTTTACACCACTGAAGCTACACTTTATTTTTAGCATGCTAGTTTAATCAGAGCTAGAGTGAATATGTCTTCTTGAGCTGGAATGTATACCTCCAACCTGAAGTATAGACATACCCACAGGCAGCTGGCATAGCAAAGGGGCTTCTATATAAGCGAGATTAAGGACAACTGTGTAGGTTATAAAGGAGAGGAGATAGTCTATAAAGTAGTGAATGGAACTGGTAATAAATTATAATGAAGGCAGAGGATCCTGTTTACAATAGCATCTGTAGTCATACTAGTGGAGGTAAATATCACTAGAGCTATCAATCCTCATGCTTCAAGGTATGAACTAATCAGCTGGAGTCAGGAAGAAATTTCTCCTGAAGGAGAAAAATCGGTTATTGACCTTCTTGTAACTTCGAGATGTGTTGCTCATGACCATTCCAATTAGGTGTGCGCATGCTGTATGCATGGCAGCCGGAAGATTTTTCCCCTAGTAGTATCCGTCAGGTCGCACACCTAATTGGAATTGACATGAGCAATCACTCGAAGAAGAAGGTTTTGTACTACGAGGTGCATTGTGGGTATCTTACACAATGAAGCATCCATCATTGGCCACAGGATTGGAGACAAGATGCTGGACTAGTTGGGCCATAGGCATTTCCTGTGTTTCTAGAAGCTCTGTCTAAACAAACAAACACATGAGCTTGAAATCTCCCAGGTCCTGAGAATGCATTTCTATGGCTGGTGCAGTCAGTCTCAGATGAGTTTATGGGACAAGCAGACATTTTAGTGAGAAGTGAGAAATCTTCATAATCCTCATCTGGAATGCACTGGAGAGACATTTACTTCTTGTATAAAATGTGATTCTTAAGTGATGCAATGGATCTGAGTTACTCATATTTCTGAGTTTAGATGGTTCAGTAGGTTCTGCCTGGGTTGTGAAAAAATATATTCCATCCCCATCCCTTCTTCAACTGGACAGTGGTACATTCTCATCACCAAAGCAGGGTGTTTTCGTACTAAAGAATTATTTTCTCAGAATGAAATCTTAGATGGCACATGAGTTATTCTAGTCCTCAGTGGTCACAACTAAAACTCTGGATAAACTGGTTTAATCAGCTGGGAAAACAAATGCCCTAAAGAGATTACAGGAATCTCTAGATAAAATACTGAAATGCTACAGGGCCCAGCTCATCAGGAATCAGGTGCAATTGCAAAGCTCTGTAGGAAGTCCAGGACTGGGAGTGCTGCACATCAGGATTGAGGGACGTCAGCAGACCTGTGCGGGAATCCCAGGAGTGGAATAGCAAGAGCTGCCGCTGGTCAGGGAAATGTTGAGGTGCACAGAGCTGTGTTGGAGGCCCAGAACTGGCTACAGGTCAGGATGAAACAAAAGGAAAAGCAGAGACAAAGAAGCCAGAACACAAGTTGCCAAGACTAATCAGAAATAACGTTTTCTTTTAATGTTTTGGTGTGCATTACATGGACTATAATGTTTAGACAGTGTTTTCCCAGAGGAATTCCACTTACAATCCCTGCATGCAGTGTGAGATTTAAGCAACAGCAAAGGTTTCTAATGCATTCCCCCAAACTGTGTGAACATGAGATTTAGATATACTGTACAGTAACTATGTAATATATTTATATATCTATATATGTTTACATTCAACTCTATATTCAGAGAGGAGACTTGGTCTAATTCCACTTCCTTCTAACATTTTTATCTCCACTCTCCTCCAATTGGCAGGACTCTTTAAGGCCCTGATCCTGTACCATGGAAGTCAATGGGAATTTTGCCATTGACTTCAATGGGAGCAGGATCCTAGCTTTAAATCACCTCTTCCCAATGTAGCAGGCATCTGCTCTCTATATGAACTCATCCTCTACATAGGGCAAAGCTCTGCTCCCTATATAGTGAGTCTCTATTTACATAGAGGAACTCCACCTTCTGCATAGGAGAACTATGCCCCTATAGTTCCCAGGGATGGGTAAACTCCCTGTTTACCTTGGAACTCATTCCCCTATATAGTGGGTCTGTAGAGAAAAATTCAGCCCCTGTAGAGCAGATCCCTGCCCCTACATAGGAAAAATCTGCCTCTACAATGGGGTATCTTCCCCTAAGTAGGATGTAACACAGCTTCTCTCTGTACAAAGTAGACATTTGTCTGCTCTGAAGAGGCTTTTATGTAGGTCAACTTTGCCTTTATATAGCAGAACTCTTCCTGTATCTAGCCCTCTCTCCTCTTTATTGTGTCACCCAGGCCATATATAGCAGAATGCTGCTCATACCAAGTGGAATTATGCCCAATATATCAGGAGGTGGGGAACTAAACAAACTGGCCTTCCCTTATAGTTGGGAACAATACCTTTGTTAATGACTGAGCCCTGCCTACTCTCCTCCCCACCCCTAACTGTAGTGGGATAAACTACCTAACTGCGTGGCCCCAGCTGACCCTGTTGCCATAGTTAAGTTGCACTGCTATAGTGATTAAGACCCTTCAGTATTGTAACAGGGTGGCTTGCCCAGGAGCTGGAGAGCCTGGGCCTAAAACAATCCTGATGATGAGATGAGCCTCACCTGAGGGGAATCGGGTATTCTAATATAAAAGGCGGCAGGCTCCTGTAGGGCTCTGGTTGAGGCTGTTAGTGAGGGGGCTGTGCCAGAGGGCTCAGCTCGTGCCAGAGTGGTGTGGGGGAGGTGATAATTTTGACTTTATAGTGGGGACTCATTGGGGGCTGTTTGGGTTATTTTGTGATTAAGGACTCTGAGGTCTGTGTGAGCTTTGTCTGACGTTACTCCAGACTGAGAAAGGAGTGGTGTTAGCCCCAACAGAAATGGGGGGGGGCTTAAGGGACCTGTAAAAAATTAGGGGCAGGGTGCCTGCAAAGCAGCCCCTGGCTGGGATAGGGTACTGGATAAGTGACCACACCACTGTAAGTATATTTCACAAATCTTCTCCCACTCTGCCCCAAATGACTCCCTTCTGCCCCAGCCCACAATGGAACAGCCTAGGGCTAGGGGAATGAAATCCCTTCCACACAGCTGGTTTATCTTTGCATGTGTGCCCACTCCTCTGGCCATGGGGCTCTCAATCCCTTGCATTGTGAAGTAGGGCCGAGTCACCCTGCCAGTGCCCAACAATTTATTCCCTCTCTTTTTCCCTGTGCCAACCCAACACACATTTCCTGCCTGCTGCAAGAGCTCCTGGTGGTGGGGTGGGAGAGGAATTCCACAGAGACTTTTAAAGCAGCTGTGACGTATTTCATATGTATAAACCTGGGTTGAGCCAAGACTTCCCCAAATTATCCAGGACAAACCAGTTCTTTATCTGAAAGACCCAAATGTTCCATGCCCCTCACACCAGGAGGTACCGAGTTCCCAGCCCATCTCCATGATGTACCAATTCTTCAAGTTTGCCCTTCCCCGGCACAGGAGCTCAACTAACTGGCATTTGCTTGGATTGTTTGCAGTGATACCTTCGCTGTGGATCCCCTGGGTGTGGCATAGAGCTGGGAGGAGCAGAGAGGGTGGGCTAGGAGGAAGACCGGCACACTTCTCAATAAATCTTATATTTGTATTGTGAAAAATAGATTGCTCTGCTAAGCAAAGATTCTTCATTGGCTACTGTTCCTATGGCAGAAGCAGATGGCTTGTAACAAAGGGATTCAAACCTTCCCAGAGCTGGTTATAAATGAACTACTGCTGGCAGGGCCTATGAGACTTGTCTTGAATTGTAGCTGGGAGTTGTCAAAGTTTAATTCTCAGTCCCACAGTTGTCATTTCTCTGGCACTGAGCAGTGT
Organism: Malaclemys terrapin pileata; assembly: GCF_027887155.1. NCBI lineage: Eukaryota > Metazoa > Chordata > Testudines > Emydidae > Malaclemys > Malaclemys terrapin. The sequence goes on from NC_071505.1 coordinate 135,427,407, forward strand.
AGAGATGGGGCATGGAGTCTCCTAGGGACTAACGCTAGGCTGCCAGGTAGTAAACTGCTGTCTCAGTCCCCTGAGACTGGGATGGGATACTCTAAGGACTTTCACTCTGATGCCATGCAAGAAACCCGGATTTGATTCCTACTCCTGACCTCTTGAAATGTTACCAGAGTATTGGTCCTGAGGATCCTAGATCATTGGGGGCTGGAAGAGCTGCAGGGGCTGGGCCCAGCATCCTAGGATTTAGTGAGTTGTGTAGTCATGCAGGACACTCGGGTTTGCTCCATCCAAGGAGTGCTGTGGTGACCAGGCCTGAGCCTCCCTAAAGATTTGTGAATTGTAGGAGACCTACATTCTGTCCCCACCCTCATCTCTCTCTTGGCGGGGGGTGGGGGAGAGCAAGAGATGGAGCAGTGCAGGAAATAGGCTGATCACGACCTGCGAGATCAAGTTTGGGATAAAAAACATGAGCACCCTTTAGAGGAGACAGCAGCCACTAACAGAGAGGATGCCATGCACTGCACCACCTGAAGGGTGGGGTGGAGAGAGCTGGTGTTGCAGGAGGGCCAGTAGGACTTGTTTGGGGTTGTAGATGGTGGGTTGACAATGATTCTCCTCTTCCCTTTCCCTCTCTCTCTCTCCTACTGGTTGTAGCTCACAGAGCATCAGGCTTATTCAGCTCCTTGTTCTGGCCCCATCTGCAGGGAGGGCCTCGGGGCTGACCGGAGCGGCGGATGCGTCGAGGGGGAAGGCCAGCCAGCTGGCGGCAGATCTCATCTGGAGACAAAGGAGAGAGTTGCAGAGAGACACGAGACACAGGATTACGGCTTCATTCAAGCTCAGTTCATCACATGAACAATTAGCAATACAATCTTGACGTTATCCATATAAACTTGTGATGGACACTGATTTAAATGGGACAGAGAAACGAATCCTGAAGCCTTTACTCAGAATTCATTCTGTGACACAATTCACACTGAAGTCACTGGGAGTTTTGCCTGGATAAAGACTGGGCTAGATTCTGCCCTCATTTACTCTACTGTAAGTCAGAAGCCACTCTTTTAAGCTCAGAAGAGTTACACTAGATTTCCCCTGGTTGCCTTTGAGTAAAGACTTGCACAGGATTTGCAGAATCTAATCTATTAATCAGGGAACACCATGTAAATTCCAGGTGAAACCAAGATCTTTAAAACCCATTGCTAGAGCCTGCTTAAACTATGGATTTGGCTACTGATCCGTTCTCAGTGTTCATACAGAGCTTTGTGGAACTCCAGATCTGGATCCACAGGTGGATTTTGCCGCTGAGCTGCTTCCTATCTTTCTAGTTGTTCAGATCCAAGGGTTTGGTTTGGCCTGTCTCCCCTGTCCCCAAATTTTGGGGATGTTTGAGTCTAGATCTGAATTCTCTGCTCTGGCCCATCTCTAGAAGTTAATATTAACTTGGGATTAAAGTTGCTGTTTCTATCAGAGAAGTGACTCTGCAAATCCCAGCTCCTTCCTTTTGTGTCAATTTCAGCTTGGTTTACAAATCGAGAGGAGTTTTCTAAAAGCTGCTATCACATATCTGGATTTTCAGGTCCCAGTTTTGAGTACGTTCTCTCTGCTTCTTGCATCTCTACCAGCAATAAAGTTTCCCCAATGGGAAGCCAGCTAATGATTCTACTGATAATGCACAAGGCAGAATAAAGTTGCTAGCCCTCTCATAGCTTTATGGGCTCTCCAGGACTAACAGCAATAAAAACATGACTGTTGGGGCTTGTCTACAGGCACTGCTTTTACTATACGCATTTAGAAACATAGTTAAATATGTGCTACCCCATAGTATGGACAACATGATACTGGTATAAACAGGAGCAGATTTACCATGAAACACCCCATGCGGTGGCACGGGATCCCCAATGACAGGGGGGCCCCCAAAATGCAGGACAAATATCTGACAATCTGCCCCCGAGTCCCAGACGGCAGCGCAGCAGGGTTCAGGCCGGCAGGCTGCCTGCATGCTGTGGCTGGTGGCCCCATACCGCTCCCGGAAGCAGCCCCAAGTAGAGAGGTAAAAGGGAAGAGGTTCCATTAGGTCCCATTTTGTAGAGTGCGCAGTGTAGGCTACAAGGCCAGAAATCTGTAGTAGAGGTGGGCATGGATTCCCCCTATGATGCCACCTTATAAGGTGGTACAGCCATCCCTGTCAAGAAGAAGGGAGTGAGGGGAGCTCAGGAGGGTTGGAAGTGGAGCCCCAACCTCTTTAAAGGTCAGCCACCTTGTGCCACTGTCCCATCAACCACTAGTTCCCCCAGAGAAAAATGTCACTTGACAGGCAGGGTACAGTTTCTCATTAAGGAAAGCATATCTGAACAAGGCTGCTTCCCTTCCCCCACAGAGCTCTGCTCTACTGCTCCTCCGCCCAGCCGCCACTCACCCTGCATGACTTCATCCTCCTTGCAGACCACACGAGAGCACACCTCCTTGTTTATTATGTACATACGACGCACACTGAGGGGATGAGAGGCCACCAGAATCACGTCAAGGATGGGAGAAAGACATTCAGATTCATGAGAACAAAAAGTGATATAGGCAATAATCATTCAAACAAGGAGGCATATCCTGAGTTCCAGTCAGTCCTTACTAAGGCAAAACCCCTATTGATGTCAGCAAGGCATTTTGCCTGTGTGGGGACTTCAAGATTTGGTCCAATACATACATTAAATAATAATGAATAGCTCACAGAACATTTTACAACTTCAAAGAGTTACAAATATATTAAGTATTAAACTGCATTAGTTAAGAATCTCAATTACACTTTTAGGATTCACTTCATCCACTTCTCTTCCCTTGTAGGGACTAGAACTTGGGATAGAACCCTTGTGTCTCCATAGAGTGCACACTTTTTGAGCTGGATGTGCTCTTTGTAATAGTGACTTGGTTTTTCTCCTGGGGATTGCAGGCTTCTTACCTGGTAACACACAGGTAACTGATACACTGTTTCACAGGTTTGTGAACGGAGTACAGGCGTGTGCAAGGGAACTGCTCCTCACGGCATTCTGGGAACACACACAGGTGCAAATGAATGCCATTGGCCGTTGTGATGTGGACACAAGTTCACTAGGCACTGGACTGCAAGCCTCCATTCATTTTACAAAAGCCTCCAATCTGGGGCTGGATTGGATCTAGTGCTCAAGATATTAAAGGCTCCATACCCCATTTCCTGATATTCTTGAGGTCCTGGGACTGTTTAGAGAAGAGAGACCCTGATAAAGGTGTCATACTAAATAAATGGTCTAGAGGATGAGCATAAAGCATTTCTATTCCCCTTAGCTCATAATACAAAAACAAGAGAACATTCAGTACAGTATACAATGAACCTGTGGAACTCACTGTGGGGAACGGAAACTGGGGGGCCTTCTTTTTAAGAACCAGAGTGACTCTAAAGGCCTAGATTCGGACCCCTTAACAGAGGACTGTTAATGCTGACGGCCTCTATAAAAGCAGTACAGGCCAAGGCTTGAACAAGACTGGCCTGAACAAGACTGAACTGCACGGTTCTCTGCCAAATTCGGTCAAAGGTTATGACCAGAGGAGGGAGGAGGGAGTAAACAATGCAAAAGTCCTCTGCATAACCACTTTAGCAATATAATAACCGCCAGTTTATGAAATATAATAACCGCTTGCATGAAGAAATTGCTTTTGCAAATGCCAACTTCTCCTGTGATTCCAGCTATTTGCAAAATTAGACAATCATGTATCTTCTTTGAGCGTCCTATGTTAACCCACTATGCCCGTTACTGTAAAACCCCAGAAAGATGATATGTACTCTAACGAGAAATACCCCTAAATTGGTGCCAAGTACCACCCCTAAAGGAAAAACACCAAGTGACCCCTTACCTAATATATACCCAATTTTCACAAATTAATTAGGAAGGTACTGGGAAAGGGGGACTGACCCGAACTCTTATTTCTTGAAAATGACGTATAATTTGTACTGTGCTTGCGGTTTAAAGAAATAAAGGCAGCCTGCATGCTGACCTAGGGGTGTCAGTCTGCGGACTGCACCCCAGTGCACTGTATGTATGTCAATAAACTGGCCTCAGGCTTGAGTCTGTAAACTAAAATCAATGTGTGGGTGTCTTTGACCACGACATCACTAACAGAATATTACTCAGAGTTTAGAATAATTCTGAATGGACATTTATGCAAATAATATCTGCAGCCATATTATTTAAGATACAGCTTTATAAAGGATATAAAGCTTCAGGTTATAACTCAGCCACTTTTCTTGTGAGGTCAGGAAGAAACTTCCCCTGTGGGCAGATTATTCCATAACTGTCCAGTATGGGGTTACTTGAATATAAGAATGGCCATACTGGGTCAGACTAATGGTCCATCTAATCCAGTATCCTGTCTTCTGACAGTGACCAGTACTTGCACCTCCCTCTGAAGCACCTAGTACTGCCCAAATGGATCTGGTCAGGTCTGGTCTGATCCAATCTGGCTATTTCTATGTTCCCAGTGGATAGGAAATGATGCCCTAAAGATGACAGGCTCCATGTCCCCTACTTTGAATCTCAAAACTAAACATACCTGGTATCTCTGTTGTGTTTACAATGGCAGCTGGAACTAGAAAACAAAGGATTTGTGAATTTTGGATTATTTGCTATGCTTCTAAAATAAACAGTGAAAAACAGGGGTCCTTAAGTGTAAAGGAGGGAGCATGGGGAATGTCTTACCCAAGGGAGAGCAGCTCCTCTAACAAAGCAGTATTCTTTGCCACACTAATGCCCTGTGGTATGGGCACTGGAACCCCCAGAGGTGGGGCAAAAGGGAGCTCACATGCCTTCTAATAGTGCAGTTCCTCTCCACCCTTGATCAAACCCTGCCTTGGGGTGTCATCCTTAGTTACTGACCCAGAGACAGGCCAGAAGGGAGATCAGGTTAATGTCTCCTTCAAAAGACAGACATTTATATTAATAAAGCAGTTGTACACACCTTGTTCATCTGCTACTACTTTGGGGGGGAGGGATAGCTCAGTGGTTTGAGCATTGGTCTGCTAAATCCAGGGCTGTGAGTTCAATTCTTGAGGGGGTCATTTAGAGATCTGGGACAAAAATCTGTCTGGGGATTGGTCTTGCTTTGAGCAGGGGGTTGGACTAGATGACCTCCAGAGGTCCATTCCAACCCTGATATTCTGTGATACTATGCCTTCAGTATCAGGCAGACCTGTTGACAAAAAACAAGTGTGTAAAGAAAGAGGAATTTCTGGAGAGTTACAGCTGGAGTTAAGGGCAATGGAGAAAGTGGGACTCTGAGTGTGAAGTGACAGGGATCTCTAGTGGTGATACAGCTGGGAGTAGGGATCAGCAGGGAAAGAAAGGCCCTGAGTGGTCCCACTGTCAGAAGAATGAACTTACCCAAGTCATCAGGGACAGGTTGCATGTCAAGCACAACTGGAAAAAGAGAGAATGGTCTGAAAGATCCTGCTTTGAGTTTTTGGTCCTCTCCCCTCCCCCCCAGCTCTGCCAGCCCCCCTGCTATTCCAGTGCTGGGCTCCCCACACAGCTCTGCCAATGCCCCTCAGTCCTACTCTGCAACCCCCCTGCTATTCCAGCCCTTAAGTCTCTCCGTATGCTGGATTTTGTATGATGAGTACCAAAAAGGACTAAGTTTAGACCCAGTAAAAGTCCTTCCGGTTGTGCCCTTAGGTCCCATTTGAACCTAACTCACTGATGGCAAAAAGTTGAAGCCTGCATTCCCCTCCTGAACTGCATCACCACTAATGCACATCAAACATACACCCTCTATCTATCTGGTGTTCTCTCTGAGGCTAGGTCTACTCTACGAGTTAGGGGTATGATTCTCAGCTGGCATGCACATTCTCAAGCTAGCTTGATGAGAGCTAGAGCAATTATAAACACCAGTGTAGCCACAGTAGCACAGGCAGCAGCAGTGGCAGCATGGCTTAGCCCTGCTGAGTACGTGTCCAGGGGTTTCAGGTGGGTTTGTACTTGGCATGGCTAAGCTGTGCTGCCCCTGCCCATGCTACCATGGCTACGCTACTATTTACACTAGCATTAGCTCTCATTGAGCTAATGCGAGTATGTCTACACAAGCTGGTGATCACACTCCTGGCTTGTAGTGTAGACATAGCCTGATTCTCAATCTTTCTCTAGCATTTCTAAAGTGTTCTTTGCCATGCTATCTAGGTGGTGTGAGCAGTGCTTAATTTGTAATGAAAGAGGTGCTGGGGCTCAAGCAATTTTTTTTACTTTCATAACTGACATAGCAAGCCCAGAGGTACCGGGGCTATGAACTGCCAAGCCCAGAGGTGCCGGGGCTATGAACTGCCACACCTAGATGTACCGGGGCTCAGCCCTGGCACAAATTAAGCACTGGATGTGAGGGGATAATCAGAAACAGCAAGATCTTTCTAGAAGAGACAGTCAGTCTCCAGCCTGCTCTTCATTATATTATTATATAATTATTATTTATTCTAACTGTGGACTTTTCACTATGAATGTGCTGTAGGTTTTATTCTGTTCCAGTACCTTGGGAAATGCTGCAGGGGGAGAGGTGGGTATTTCAGTGAGGTCCCAAGATGATCAGGGAAGGACTCTTCCTGATCTTCTTTGAATAGGCATTCCAGAGCCTGGGCCCTGCTCTCAAGGCTTTTCCTCTGGCTCTTACAAAGGTTTACACTTGGGTTTGGTTAACCATAGTGGGCCAGATGATTCTAGCTGCCATGATGGGCCCCTAAGATAGCGTGAGCCTATCCAGTAAATATTCACACGGCACCTCTCCCCACCTCTATCCACGCCCTCCTGGGACTTGGGACTCTCACTGGCAAGCCTTGGATCTCATAGCAGTGTGTTTTGCATGCAAAAACTGAATTATTACTAATCTTGCTCTGACCACCCATCTTGGGAGAGAGGCCTCCATATATCCCCTATCCTGGGCACTGATTTTTCTGCCTCCATTGGCCTGGGATTGGCTAGAGACCACATCAGGGGGACATTCCTAAAGGAATTAATAATATGTCCATCTCTGTTTACTTCTTTTCCCTTCACCCCCCTTACAGCCTGCTTATTACTAGCCCTCCCCATTTTCCACATATCTGTCCCATGGAGTACCCTAAAAGGGCCACTAGCTGTCAGCAAACATGCATGTAATTTGAGTCGCAGTGCTGCCCAGATGTGTCAGTGAACCTCTCCAAATCCTCTGCTATTTCATGGGAAGTCTCTTCCTCCCTGCCACCACCCCAGGAAGTTCAGTTCAGAGTCTGAGCTTCACATTTCACTGCTTCTTATAATGCACCCATCCCCAGAGTATCAAGTTGCCCTGTGTACATAGGTTAGTTCAAGTATAAAACAGCCATTTCCTATAGACCACGACGCCTCCACCCCAAACTAACCTCCCTGTGAGGAGTGCAGAGAACTCCATGGTTGTATTGTAAAGGACACTGTAAAGGCACAGATGGGCCATCAACAAACCCCATTTCTAAACCCCTACTGAACTCTGAATCCAGATCCTGACTTCTCAGCTCTGGCCTATCTTGGGAGGCCGTACTGGAGGGAGAGACGTCGGAGGTGAGGAGCTGCCCTGCTCCTGGTTCCTGCAGCACTCACCTTTGGGATGGACAGCTGGGGAGTTCAGGGTGAACTGGGTTGAACCTAGCCCATATTGCAGAAAGGTGTAAAGCTGGGCAAGTGGAGTGTGGGTGTGATGTGCTCCCAATCCTGTTCCCTACACAGAAGTTTGGTGGCCACATTCTGCAAGAGTCACAGCTTCCAAGAAACCTTTGAGGGTAGAATGTGCTGCAGGAGTGTAGCTGTGAGATGACTAGGGGATGGCTGGCTAAGGCAAGGTCTGCCTCTGAGAGGAGAGGAGAAGGCATAGTGATGTGGCACCTTATGTTTTCAAAGCACTGTACAAACATTAACTCATTTATCCTCTCACCTCTCCTTGGAGATAGGTAACGATCATAATCCAACTTTACAGATGGGAAAACTGAGGCAAAGAGAGAGAATGTGACTTGCCCAAAACTACACAGTGAGTCAGTGGTAAAGCCAGGAATAGAATCCAGGTCTCCAGACATATAGTCCACTGTTCTCACCATTAGACCATGCTCTTCTTATATACCAAGTGTTCCACACTTGGCTACCACTGAGGTAGCAGTAAGGTTCCTCTAACTTCCCACTGTTAGAGAGTGACTCAGTGTTAGGTTCTCAGATCCCAAGATCCAACTTGTCTCTCACAATCCTTTGCTATAAAGCATCAATTCACAAACAATCAAAGAAATGCATGCACTCAAAACCATAATAAATAATAATGAATTCTTGAAGAACTCTAAAGTGCTTTGCAGATTGGTACATACAGAGCTTATTTACTCAGCACTGAAACACAGCCACATCTCTAGTTCTTCCCTGCCTCTTGTCCTGCACATCCACGCCATGTCCATATCTTGAAGTTCCTTCCTCCATAACACCTTAAGGTCTAGTCTTTTCCCTCTGTCCATGCAGCTAAAGTTCTCATCCAGGGCCTCATCTTCTCCCATCTTGATTTCTGCAATCTCTGGATCCCTGCTATCCATACCACCCCTCTCCAGTCCATTCAACCCCAGCTGCAAAGAGCTTTTCTTGTCACTCTCACGCTCACTACATCAGTCCCCTCTTCAGACCTCTCCTTTTCCATCACATCAGGTTCATGTCCTCACCTTTAAAGAATTCCTTCAGAATTCTACCGCCCCCTATTTATGTGGCTTTGTCTCTTACTGCATTGCCTCACTCTACTTTGCCAGCAATGCCAGCCTCAACCACCCATTTTAGGTGCTTCTCCCACAGACATTTTTGAGCTTTCTTCCATGCTACTCCCTCCACAGGGAATGCCCCTGCCCAGCTATTCCATAAAGCCATGACCCTGTTCTCCTTCAAATTCCTCCTCGAGATCCACTTTTATCATGATGCTTACAGTAAATTGCTAAATAGTAGTGACTGGGCCGAGAGCCCATGGGGATTGCTGAGATTAATGTACTTGTATCTGTGTATGTATCTCTGTGTGTACATCTCTGTGTGTATATACACACACAGACATAAATACACACACACATATATCTACACACATCCTAATATCTATTAGTGACTCAAACCCTGCTCATTGTGCACCTAGCTAGTCTTTATAACCACTATCACTGTTATCCTTGTCCCTTGTCTTGGCTTAAATTATATTGAAAGTTCTTTGGGACAGTGACTGTCTCTTACTTTCTGTATGTGAATACACCTAGTGCAATGAGATATCGATCCCGAATGGGGTCTTTGAATGCTACCATAATACAAATGATTAATAATAACCACCATGTCTGGGGTAGAACATTACAGGTGTTTAACATTGCATGACTGCACTACACAACAGCTGAGGCCAGGAAATGAAGAACTGAATAGCAGGACATCAGGACCAACATACCTATCCCTGCACAAAGTACCATCAGATTTTTAACAACCTTGAGTGATTGGTGTGCCTATTTTAGGCTTCATACAAAGGAGAACACCTCCAAAATCTTAATACCCTCTAGCATCATACTGGGGCATTGGGATTAGCACTTCCTACTGAGTAACCAGCACCTTGGTTTTCTTTCAGCCCACACACATGCACACACGTGTGCGCACACACACACACACACACGCGCAGACAGCAAGACTTACTTGTTGGGTCTTCTTGACAGTTGACCATTGGTAGAAACCAGTCTGCAAGATAAGGTAGGAAAGAGGGGAGAGTGGGGAAAAGACAGAAGGGGGATTTCCATAAACTGGAGTCTATATAATTATAATGAATAATAACAGTCATGAACTAGCAATGTATATACAGGAGACCACTGCCCTCCACTGGATGGAATGAGAACTGCTCAGCTCTAGTCTTAGGATCTATACTGCTAATAGATAAAGGAGATTGTCCTTTAGTTTAAGAAGTTTTAGGGCAAGAGCTCTACCGTACATGTCTGAGTGGGCACAACTGGGAGTGGGCAGTAACAGCTGTGGAGTTGTTAGGGGCCACAGATTTGTTCCCAGACTTTGCATTTCTGCAGCACCATTTGCAAACCTTGTTGCATTTTACAAACATTAGCAAATTAAGCTTCATAATCCCCCTCTGAGGTAGGTTAAGTATCACACTGCCTATTGTATAGGAGAAAGAACTGAGGCACTGAGTGAGGAAGTGACTTACCCCAGGTCCCAGAGCCAATCATTGGCACAGTAAGGAACAGAAGGCAGGTCTCCTGGTGCCCAATCAACAGCTGTAACCACCAGACTATCTTTCCCCTCGGTTATGGAGCACCACACATTCCCTGACAATAGGCTGGAAGATCATTTACATCCAGGCATATTATAAGGTGAGAAAAAGGGACAGGCAGAGAGCAATGGAGGCCACCTGTGCAGTCAGTGTAACAGAAGAGGAATAAAAACTGAGATACACTGTTTACTTTCAAAATGCCAATGGCAAGAAAGCTGCTTCTTTAAGCAGCTCAAAACAGGTAAAAGTTTTCTGCTAAACAAGGGACGAGGAAAACATCTGCATAACTGTGGGGGGAAAGGAAAGAATTGGTAGGAAAAGGCTGGTGATACAGGGCAGTGCAGAGCAAATTAGAACTAGGACAGATGTAGGAATGACCCACTGTATAGTAACGGCTCTCTGTGAGCTGAGGGGTGAAAACATTATCTACTACCCCACTGGCCCTGTCACACTGTGCCCGATACCCTTGATACTATACCCTTGAGCCTTCTCCCCTCATTCCACCAAAGTTATCACTGAAGTCACTGGGAGCTTTGCCTGAGTAAGGACTACAGGATTGGGGATTGAGAGCCCTATTTATCTCTTACTTCAGTAATAGTTACTTGTATCCTGCAGGGGGAGAATTGGGCCCATGGGCATAATCCTACTCTGCCGAATTTCAAGAGTTCTCTCAGGACCCTCTGTGTCCTGTCCCAGTGGAGTCCCCAGCAATGGCTGTGCAGCTATCCACCTTCACTGGCCACTGATCCAGGAAGTGCCAGGTATTACACACATCACCCAGGTACAATAACCCATTGCTTCTCAAAGCTGTTTCTATTCTGGCCCATCTCTTAATGGTAACCTGCAAAGGGGGGAAATAGGGTTGTGCCCTTTTTTCTCTCTTTGTGATGCAGGTCTGAAATGCTGAACTTTTTTATAAAGTCTGCTTATTTTCTGCATTAGAAATTCACTTCTTGTCTAGCCTTTCCTCTCCAGAAGACTAAGGACAATAGAAAATTGGTCTGATTATAAAATCCAAGTAACTAAGAGGGATTTCTTATCAGGCTGTTTAATTTGTTTGCTTGTATTAACACCTACTTAATTCAAACACTTAGGAGGAAAGCACTCATTGTTAAAGATGTGGCACCCTCACCCCCTCGGAGGGTGAAAAAGCCCCACTCCAGTTATCTAAATCTCCAACTAGCCCTTCAACAAAACAGAGAGAGACCAACCTGGGCATTCCTGATATTTCTAAGGGCTTGTCTACATGTGAAATGCTTCAGTGGCACTTGCTGCAGTGGTGCCGCTGTAGCACTTCAGTGTAAACACTACCTAACCAGACAGGAGAGGTTATCTCACTGGAATAGGTTATGCACCTCTCTGAGAGGCAGTAGCTAGGTCAGTGGAAGAATTCTTCAGTCAACGTAGCGCTGTCTACAACAGGGGTTGGGCCAGCTTAACTACACCACTTGGGGTGTGGATTTTTCACACCCCTGAGTATCGTAGCTGGGTCGACCTAACTTTTTAGTGTCGACCTGGCCTGGGGTAAAAAACAAGGAGGAAAAAACCCTTTCAAGCCTTGTTTGTGTATCAGAAAAACACCGAAAAGGACACAACCTCTTTTTCTTTTTACTTTGCAAGTCACCTTTAAGATCAAGATTGTGCCAGGGCTGCCTCTACTCCCTGCTCTGTCATTCACCAGCTCACATTTGCTCTGTGATAGCTACAGTATCTGCCTATGGGAAAAAGTACTATTAGGATCAGAAACATGCCAGATCCAAACAGCCACTGAATAATGGGGATGTCCCTCTCTGGATCCAAACATTTCAGCACAGGCTGATCTCTAATGATGGGAGAATTGCTTTAATGTGAAAGGTGCAGCTATCGGGCTATATCCCCTATTCGATACCTAGCCCCTGGTTCTCTCTTTCCTTGGGTACAGCACTCTCTATCCGTTAAGATGGAATCATCCCTCATTCTCTTCTCCACTCTCTCCATCTTACTCTTCAGTTTGGTGCTGCCTTCTCCCATTTTGGTGTCATCTGCAAATTTAATCCCACCTGAATTTATGCCAAAGAAACTCAGAGCACAGACAGACATGAAGCAGCAGGTGGAGAGAAGCTTGGAATCCGGAGTTTAACTGGCCAGAAAAGCCTCTGGAAAGCCAATGAGGCCAGGAATGGGGAACAACCAGCAGGAAGCATCAGTGCTTGAAGACTGATAGATGTTTTTCACCACTGTGACAGAACAAGTTCCATGGACCAGCTGGAAGTGCTCCACATACCCGGTCTGAGACGCTGCCCCAGGCAGTGTCTGGGAGACCAGGGTTCCAACTATCTGTTGCCCCCATCATATCCAGCTGAGAATACATTGTGCTCCCTCCTGAGCACATACTACAGCTACACCTTTTTCTAAACATTGGTCCTAAGCCACCTCTCACATATATCTATGTCACGCCTGTGTAACTCATTGACTCCAACGAGCCACTCTTGATTTACACCGGTGTGAGAGGAGGCTCATAATATTTAGAGGAGCTGTTCACTGCCTGGCCACTCCAACCTGTTTCCATGCATCCCACCAACCATGCAGAACCAAGGGAAATGGCAGCTATGCTTGGTAGGGGAACAACAAACATGCATCTCCCCTCCGCTCACTCCCTGAACCTCTCTCTGCTCCTATCCATGCTGCTTGGGAGAAGGAGAACATATGGGCACTGATCACTGCTTCTCAAACTTCCCTCCAGCATTCTCTCCATCCCCTCCTGCACTCTCCCCTTTTTCTTTCCCTGTCACTCTCCATCTGTGTGTGTGTGTCCTTCCCCTCCTGTCACTGAACAGTGGTCTCTGTGAGCCTCCACGGGGCAAAGAAAGGGGAGAGAGCCCTGATGTGGCTTCCATGGGGTGGTGACTCACCAGCTGGGAGGACAGAGAGGGCTATGATGCACAGCAGTGCACGGGATCCAAAAGTCATCATCCCTACAAAGTGAAAGAGAGAGAGGTCAGATGAGAGTCTGGCACAAACCGCACCAGGAACAGGGAGACCTTCCCTCTGCAGGCCAGACACTGTCCTCATCCACTGACTGCAAATCCCTCTCCCCGATGCATTCCTTCTCCTCATCTTCTCTCCCTCCATCTATCTCCCTCCTGCTCTGTCATTGTCATTCTTGAGCTCCTTCCCCATACATTTTGGACTGGAGAAAGCATCCTGTCTGCCTTCTTTCTTTCTCCTTCCACCTCCCCTCTCAATTCATTTTCTCTCTCCCTCCATTCGTTCTCTCTCCCCATCCATCCACCCCAAACATTCATCCCCTCTCCCTCTCTTTTTTTCACCCATTTGCTCATGGTATTGCCTGGAAGCCTTAGAAAAGTTTCCCATCATTATCCTCCTCCTCCCCCTTCTCTCTGGAACTTATTCTGTGGGGTGTTGGGGAAAGGGATAGAGTCTCCTTCACTCACTGTTGTCCACGATCTCCACTCTCTTCGGCTGCAGACGCTGTCTCTTCCCCCTTTGGCTGGTCCTCTACTTTGGCTGGAGTGTGAGGCACACTCAGCCACTCCCAGAAAATGTTCCACTTTTGGTTGTCTTCAAAATACAATTTTAGCAAAAAAACAGAGAGAAGTAGCAGCATTTAGTGGTATAATGCGGATGGAATGAGAGGGAGGGGGAGTGAGGAGAAGCAGCCCACACCCTCATTCCAGTTTATTATGATCCAAAGAGAGCCAGCTCCTCCTGTTCCCTCCGGATGGGCCAGTGCCAGGGATGGATTCCCAATATCTATGTCACACACGTGTGTCCTGTTTCACTCTGCCATCCAGTGCAGAAACCCTCTCTCCCTCTCATTCACTGCCTTCTCTCTCCTGGGTCTCTCCCCTTCTCTTTCACTCCCTCCTCTGTCACACTTTTTTCCCCCTCACTCAGACATTTGCTCTTACCCCATTGCTTTAGGTTATGGCTATACTGTAAGCTCTCCAGTGCAGGGGTTCTCAAACTTCATTGTACTGTGACCCCTTTCTGACAACAAAAATTATGATACGACCCCAGGATGGGGGACCGAAGCCTGAGATCTGCCGGCCTGGGCGGGGGGACTGAAGCCTGAGATCAGCTTGAGATCCCCCGGCCTGGGCAGGGCGCCAGAGATGAAGCCTGAGCCCTGCCACCCCAGACGGGGGGGGTCAAAGCTGACTCCCAAGGGTTTCAGCCCTGGGTCGGGGGGCTGAAGCTGAAGCCCTTGAGCTTCAACCCTGGGCGCTGAGGCTCAGGCTTTGGCTTCTGCTCCGGGTCCCAGCAAGTTTAACACCAGCCCTGGTGATCCCATTCAAATGGGGGAGTGACCCACTTTGGGGTCCCAACCCACAGTTTGAGAACTGCTGCTCTAATGTAACCGCTCTAAGGCGACGGGAGAGAGCTCCCCCATCAGCTTAACTACTCCAACCCCGTGAGTGGCAGTAGCTATGTTGGCGGCAGAAGCTGTCCTGCGCACATAGCACTGTCTTACACCAATCCTTAGGTCGGTGCAACTTACGTTGCTCAAGGGGGTGGCTTTTTCACACCCCCGAATGACGTAAGTTATACCGCAGTGAGTGTAAACATAGCCTTAGTCGCTTCTCGCCCATCCTATCTTCCTGCTATTCTCTTATGCATTGAAGCACTGCCAGGACTCACCTGGATTTCCCTAACAAATGTTTAATTTTTATTAAAAACTCCAGACCTTAGAAATTGCAAGAGTCATTCTTCCCATGCTAGAGGAATGCACTCTTCTCACTACCTGCCATAAACTGCTCTGCTCTGTCACCAGACAAATTAACGAAAAAGCACAGGTGTGGCTGCAACACTGTACCTACTGTTGTCTGCTCCCAGGCACTCCTAAGTAATGGGAAGCACCCAGGGCCCTGGGTTCTGATTCAACCACCTGCCATATTCTCAGAGTTGATTTACTAGTGTCAAACATCCCTGTAGAAAGCACATATCCATCACCATCTCTTTGTTTCTCTCTATGTTTTTCTCTCTCTCCATTTTCCTCTCTCTCTCTCTCTCTCTCCATATTCTCAGAGTTGATTTACTAGTGTCAAACATCCCTGTAGAAAGCACATATCCATCACCATCTGTTTGTTTCTCTCTCTCTCTCTCTCTCTCTCTCTCTCAGAGGATTGTAGGAGTGAGGCTGAGAGTGGTAGGGGTGGATTAGCCACTGGACCGATGGGGTCCATGCCCTGGCCAATTGGGGGGCCCTGGAAAAAGATCTGCCACTGGGTGGCGGAAGCAAGAAGCCCTGGCAGAGGTGCTGGGCTTGTGGGGTAGGGGAAGCCCCAACACCCCAACCCAGGTAGCAGCACCAGGCAGGGCAGCCCCTATGCCCTGACCCTGTTCTTGGCAGACACGCCGGGATGCATTGGGGAAGCCTCCGCGCCCCAACCCCAGTTCCCCGACTCTTGCTCCCTGCCATGGCCTCAGGGTTGGGGGAGCTGTCACTCCCTGCTATGGCCCCGGGGCCACGGCAGGGGGGACAGAGCTTCTCCGATCTCGGATGGGCAGAAAGGAGCAAATGGATTGCAGGCCGCAATGTGTGTTTGGAGGCAGTGGAAGGGGCGTGGCTGTGGGTGGAACAGGGCTGGGGCCAGTGGCTGATTAATAATTTTGCCGCCCCTAGGCCGGGAAATAATTGCTGCCCTGGCCCGGCCCCGACTCAGCCCTTTTCCCGCCCCCATTCGAACCCCCTCCCCAAAGTCCCCGCCCCAACTCCGCCCCCTTCCTTCCCCTATTGGATAGGGTTACCATATTTCAGCGAGCAAAAAAGAGGACGGGAGGAGCCCCGCCCTAGCCCCGCCCCTGCCCCTCCCACTTCCCACCCCCCCTGACCTCCCAACCCTCCCCCCGTTCCTTGTCCCCTGACTACCCCCTCCTGGGACCCCTGCCCCTAACTGCCCCCCAGGACTATCTAAGCCTCCCTGCCTCTTGTCCCCTGACTGCCCCAACCTTTATCCACACCCCCACCCCCAGACAGACCCCTGGGACTCCCACGCCCCATCCAACCACTCCCCACCCCCTGACAGCCCCCCCCAGAACTCCCAACCCATCTAAACCCCTCTGCTCCCTGTCCCCTGACTGCTCCGATCCCTCTCCGCACTCCTGCCCCCTGACAGCCCCCCCCAGAACTCCCAACCCATCTAAACCCCTCTGCTCCCTGTCCCCTGACTGCTCCAATCCCTCTCCCCACCCCTGCCCCCTGACAGCTCCCCCCCAGAACTCCCAGCCCCCTACCCCCCCCCGCTCCTTGTCCCCTGACTGCCCCCTCCTGGGACCCCTGCTCCTAACTGCCCTCCAGAACCCCACCCCCTACCTAAGACTCCCTGTTCCTTGTCCCCTAACTGCCCCCTCCTAAGACCCCCCCCAACTGCCCACCAGGATCCTACCCCCTACCTGTACCCTGACTGCCCAAAACTTTCTCCACTCCCCCCAAAAAGCCCCCCCCCATTTCTTGACTGCCCCCTCCAGAACCTCCCTGCCCCTTCTCCTGCCCCCCCTTACCCTGCTGCTCAGAACAGGGTGTTGGGCTCTGTGCGAGCCGGACACGTGGCTGAGCTCCCCAGCACAACAAAACCCGGTCCCTGGCCCTGCACAACAAAACCCGGTCCCTGGTCCAGACCGGGTTGCAGGGGAGAGCTGCCCTTGTATCAGCACAAAGTGCTCTCGCTCCCGTTTTGCTACCCTGCATGGCAGAAACCGCTCCCAGTTGCAAAAGGGGAGGGCTGCACTTTGTGCTGAGACACTTGCTCAGAATGCAGGGCGGAGCTCCTCTCCAGCTGCTCCGGAGTCCAGCCCGGGACTTTCCTGCAGCCCTCCCAGCCACTCGCTCTGCTGTGCCGGGGGAGGGGGAAATCCCGGACATTGTGAGTGCTTTACAAATTCCCCCCGGACGCTATTTTTAGCACAAAAAGGAGGACATGTCCGGGTAAATCCGGACGAATGGTAACCCTACTATTGGATCCCTTCCCCAAAGCCCCGCCCCCGGCCCTGCCTCTTCCCCCAGCACGTGGTGTTCCTCCTCCCTGCCCCGCAAAACAGCTGTTTTACGGCGCAAGTGCTGGGAGGGGAGAGAAATAGGACACGGCGGCGCGCTTGCAGAGGAGGCGGAGGTGAGCTGGAGCAGGGGGGCGGGGCACGGAGGGGAGCTTCCGCCCCTGCAAATTTGCCTACCTAGGCCTTGTCAGCCTAGGCAATAATATGGCACTGGGCGGGGCCACAGGTGGAAGGGGCAGAACAGGGTGGGATGATGGGCGGGGCTGCAGGTGAAAGGGGTGGAATGGGGGTGGGGAGGGCCCCCCCCACTTGCTCTGGCCCAGGGTCCCATGAAATCTTAATCTGCCTCTGGAGAGTGGATGTGCTTTGCTGTTCTTTCTGCTGGGGATATGGGGTTTTGTGTTTTAGTTTTGGAGTTTGGGATTTAATTTCACGACTTCTTTTGTTTTAGCAGGCTTTTGTCTGTTCTCTGGACTGGGGGGACAGAGACCTCAGTTTGTTGCAGATTCTGAAGGTTTAACGCATGGCCCTGGGTTGTGGATTTTGCCTCCACACTCTGCCTCTGGCAGGGAATGTGTTCTAGCTGTGGGGAAGGTGACTGTGTTTAAAAATGTGATGTACACTTCCACATGAGTAAGGCTGTTGTTGTGTTTGTTGCCTCACTTAGCCTTGTTGAGCAGGTGATTGTGGAGGGGATTGTTGTGCAAGGTACTTTTGTCCCTGTTTTGCTGCTCCCAACACCTGCTGTTAAAGTCACTGTCTCTAATGTTCCTCCTTTTTTTAGGAAATAAGCGGTTGACTAGAGACCTGGCTAGTTATGGTAAGATCACTAGCCCTATCAGGAGAATTAATTTGGGCTGCAAAGCCCTGGAGGTTCAGCATGTCTTGTGCTTTCATAGGTAGGTACAAGAGCAAACTATCCCACTGCGTAGGATAGATAGGAAGTATGGCAAGAGACCACCCTGGCTTAACCAGCAGATCTTCAATGATCTGAAACTCCTACCCACTGGAGTAGGAGGTCCTGGGTTCCCCTAATGCCAGCCTTAGACTCTAGACACTAGGCAATATCGCTGGGGCTTGAACACCGAAGACCCTGACAACTGGTGGTGAACATGGGCATCAACCCAGTTCCGATAGAATGATGGTGCACCTACCGACAAAACTGGCCCAAAGGAGACCATGGACACAGAAAAGCTGCTTACATGGATAATAGCGAGCCAACAACAGCAGGCAGTCCAAAAACAGCAACAACAGGGGGCAGCTACTACAACTGATAGCTGCCAGCAGCAACAGCAAGCAGCCCAGTAGCAGCAGGAGCAACAGCAATGCCTATGCAACAGTAGCAGATCCTGAAGCCCCAGAGGGCATCTAACGCTGCATTGCCAGGACACTCAGGTGATGTCCCTCCCCCTGGGCTGCCCGTCAAGCTCATGAAAATGGGTCCCGAGGGTGACCCAGAAGCCTTCTTGGCCACCTTTGAGGAGCTGGCCGCTGCACCGTGCTGGTCATAAGAACACTGGGCCATCTTCATAGCCCCGTATTTGATGGGACCTGCCCAAGTCGCTTACAGGATCCTGGACCCCATAGAGGCACTGAATTATGTTAAAGTAAAAGCAGCCATTTTAGATTACATGGTTATCAACCCTGAGACATTCCACCAATGATTCAGGAAGGAAAAATACCCACCAGGAGCCTGGTCGGGGTAGTGGCATAGTGCCTGAAAGAACAGTGTTGGCACTGGCTGGACCCTGAGAAGCAGACTGGAATAAAAGTAGCGGAGCCTATCGTGCTGGAGCAGTTCATCCAGGTTCTCCTGGCCGGTGGGAGAGGATGGGTGAAGCACCATTGACCAGCAGCACTGCAGATGCCATAACCCTAATGGAGAATTATGTGGCTGCAGAGGGTCCGGCCTCGCTGATACTTAGGACCGAGGAACCTGAACTCAGGACACTGACACATAGTGGAGGCCCGGCTGGGGGAGAGCCCAGGATTGCTGAATTGGACGCTCCACTTCAGATTGCTCCCATCCAGGGGCCAGACCCCCGCCACCAAGGTGGAGCTGCAAGGGGACCAAGGTCCCTGGGAAGGGGGGCACACGCTCCCTGGGAAACCCCACAACCCCAGAGGAGGGCCAGCCAGCCGCAGTTCCAAAGGGCAACTGTTTTGAGTGTGGACAGAAAGGACATTTTAGGTAGGAATGCCATTTTATGGACTGCTATGGCCAGACCTGGACTGCAGGCAATAGGGCTTGCAGACAGAATCCAGCCAAGATGCTAATCCTAGGATGGGTCATTGGGTCTAAGGTAACAGGCCTGGTAGACTCAGGATGCAACAAAACAATCGTGCAAGAAAACGTCATTGAGTCTCTCGACATGTCAAGCTCTTCTATCGAGCTCCAGTGCATACACTGGGACATTTAACCCTACCCCACTACGGGAGTGCAGCTTAGGGTAAGGGGCTACACCAAGACCTACTGGATAAGGCTATTGGGCACCCTGGTCTACCCCAGGATACTAAGGCAGGACTGAAAATGGTTAGGGGAGTCCTGAAATGGTGGAGCGGAGACCCCCCCCCCAATAGAAACCAACCCAATCCCAGAGGCAGTTTATGGGGCAGGGCAAGATGGAAGACCACGGGGAAGGTACCTCCTGTCAGCCAGGAATGTCAACCCAGCTGACTGCTAGCTCAGGGGCACCTAAAGGTGTAAGTCCTATATGGCTACCTAAGAATGAAGATAGACTCTGAGCTGGGCATGGGAGCAGATAGCCTTCTCTGATGGAAAGAAGCATAAATCTCGACAACTAAAGCAGTGGCCCCACTTCAAGCTCCGGAATGAACCGCTTTACAGGGTAATGTGGGACCCCCAAATGCAAGAGACAGCTCCTGGTTCCGCCAGATGGTTCTCCACCCAGCACACTCGGTGCTGTGTGTGGGACACTTGGGGAGGGAAAAGACGCTGGAGAGAGTGGCCCACAGGTTCTTCTGGCCGGGGATACACAGAGAAATATGCAATTTTTGTGCCTCATGCCCTGAATGTCAGCTGGGAGGACCCAAAGGGACACCCTGGTTCCACTCCCAGTGGTGGGAGTACCCTTTGAATGGGTGGGCATTTAGTGGGGCCCCTTGAGAAAAGCACATATTATTTGATCGTGGACTATGCAACACAATACCTGTAAGCTATTCCCCACCTTCTTCTGCAGAGTGGGGCACGGGTCACTTGCAGGTTTAAACTAGTTGTTAAATCATGATTAAGGCTAAGATTTTATCATGCATATTTTTAGTAAAAGTCACAGGTTACAGGCACTTAGTCCTGCCATGAGTGCAGGAGACTGGACTAGATGACCTCTCGAGGTCCCTTCCAGTCCTATGATTCTATGAATAAAGAAAAATTCATGGAAGTCTGTGACCTATCTGTGACTTTTACTAAAAATATGCATGACAAAATGGGGATCTGCAGGCTCCCCACATCACCCAGGGGGGCCTGGCTCAGAGCTGCAGGGTCCCCCCATTGCCCACGGCAGGGCTCAGAGCTCCAGGTCACCCTGGTGGCCGGCAGCGGCTTGGAGCTCCGGGACACCCCGACTGCCTGTGGCAGCCAGGAGCTCTGAGACACCCCAGCCGCCCATAGTGGCTCCATGCTCTGGGGCTCCCGCAGCAGCCGGGAGCTGCGGAGCACCCCCGCAGTGGCTGGGAGCTCATGGGGGCTCCGCCGCCCACGGTGGCTGGGAGCTCAGGGTCTCCCCACAGCCTGGGAGCTCTGGGGCATCCCTGCCCCTGCTGCCTGGGAGGTCCAGGGCATCCCTGCCCCCCGCCCCAGCTGGGAGCTGCAGGGCACCCCTGCTGCCCTCTGCAGCTGGGAGCTTGGCCCCTGCAGTTCCCAGCTGCCAGGAGTGGCGAGGGACCCTACAGCTCCCAGGCACTGGAGGCTCAAGTCATAGAGGTCTCTGGAAGTTACGGAGTCTGTGACTTCCATGACCTCCGTGACAAAATCGTAGCCCTAATGATGATCTGAGGACTTGGGGAGGCCTCAACTGGAGTGCTATGTCAAATTCTGAGCACCACACTTTAGGAAAGATGTGGACAAACTGGAGAGAGTCCAGAGGAGAGCAACAAAACTGAAAAAATGTTTAGAAAACCTGACCTATGAGGAAAAGTTAAAAAAACTTGGCATGTTTAGTCTTGAGAAAAGAAAACTGAGGGGAGACCTGATAAAAGTCTTCCAATATGTTAAAGGCTTTTATAAAGAGGATCGTGATCAATTGTTCTTCATCTCCACTGCAGGTAGGACAAGAAGTACTGGGCTTAATCTGCAGCTAGGGTATTAGGAAAAGCTTTCTAACTGTAAGGATAGGTAAGCACTGGAACAGGTTTCCAAGGGAGGTTGTGGAATCACTGTCACTGGAGGTTTTTAAGAACAAGTTGGACAAACACCTGTCAGGTATGATCTCGGTATACTTCGACCTGCCTCAGATCAGGCACTAGATGACCTCTTGAGGTTCCTTCCAGCCCTACATTTCTGTCATTCTGTGACTTCAGTAACTCAGCCAGAGATTAGGGGTCTATTACAGGAATGGGTGAGTGAGGTTCTGTGGCCTGCAATATGCAGAAGATTAGACTAGATCACTGGTTTTCAACCTTTTATTATTTGCGGACTCCTAAAAAATTTTAAATGGAGGTACAGACCAGTATTCCCTCTAATTTTTCCCACACATCTGGAATGAATTTTGTTATGTGCACCAATATGGAGGTGATATTACTTTCATATTGGTGTACATAAAAAAATTCATGTGGTAGGAGTGGGGCCGAAGGGTTTGGAGTATGGGAGGGGGCTCAGGACTTGGGTAGAGGGTTGAGGTGCAGGGGTTTGAGGGCTCCGGCTGGGGGTGTGGAATCCGGGTCGGGGCCGAGGGTGAGGGGCTCAGGGCTGGGGAAGAGGGTTGGGGTGGGGGGTGGGAGGGGTGAGGGCTCTGGCTGGGGGTGCAGGCTCTGGCTGGGGCCAGGGATGAGGGGTTTGCGGTGCAGGAGGGTGCTCCAGGGCTACGGTGGGGAGAGAGGACTCCCCACAGCTCTCTCTCCCTGCAGCAGCACCTGGACTGGTGGGGAGAGGCGCCTCTCCCCACCACGGCAGCTCCAGGGCTGGGGCTGTGGGATAGGTGCCCCTCTCCTGGCTGTGGCAGGTGTCCGGGCTGTCTCTGGGTTATGGGTTTGGGCCGAGGGAGGGGCACCCCTGCTGTGGCAGGTCCAGGGCTGAGTTGGGGCCAGGGGAGGGGCGCCTCAGTCGTGGCAGGTCCAGGCCAGGGCTGGGTTCGGGCCACTCCTCTCCCAGCTACAGCAGGTCCGGGTCGGGCCTGGATTTGGGCCGGGGAGGGCGCCCTGGCCGCAGCAGGTCTGGGCAAGGTCTGGGTTGTGGGTTCGGGCCACGGGAGGAGCGCTCTGGCCGTGGCAGATTCGGGGCTGAGTTGGGGCTGGGGAGGGGTGCCCCTGCCCCGGTAGGTCTGGGCCAGGGCTGGGTTTGGCAACCCCTCCCCCATCAGGTCCAGAGCTGAGTTGGGGCCAGGGGAGGAGCGCCACTGCCCCGGCTGCAGCAGGTTGTGGGCCTGGCTAGGTTGGGGCTGGGGCTGGGTTCAGGCCGGGGGAAAGGCGCCTCTCCCCCGGTTCCAGCAGGTCCCAGCCGGGGGGCTCCCCTGAGCACCTGCACGGCGCTAAATAGGCTGCTGCGTGGCCGTGCAGCTTACAGAGAACTTAGGTACGGACCCCTTTGAAAATCTTAGACATAGTCTGTGGACCCCCAGGGATCTGCAGACCACAGGTTGAAAACCACTGATGTATGGTAATGACAACCTTTCATGGACCTCTTACACATAGTCTGTGGACCCCACCTCCCGGGGATGCACAAATCGCAGATTGAAAACCCCTGGACTAGATGATCATGATGGTCCCTTCTGATCTTAAAGTCTATGAGTCTGTCTCCTGGGGAACTCCTTCCTACTCATCATAGACTATGTCCTGCCTCCATTGGATAAACTCCATGAAGGATCCAACACCTGGATCATGAGGTGGTACCTCTTCCTGGAGCCCTACGACTTCCAGGTACTTCGTCACCAACAGGCACACACAAATGCTGATTTTTTTTATCAGGATGGAGGGTGGTTGCAGGAGAAAGACGCATCTTCCAGTCTTAGCCTGAACGGGATCGTGTGTGATGGGGTATATAAGCCCCACAATGGGGAGCCAAGGGTTAACAAGCAGCTCTGGGCCCAGAAGGTCATGCCCAGCTGTACCTGCTGGGCATGCTCACAATGGAGGCAGAGCTCAAAAGGGAACGGTCCAGCTCAGTCAGGG
The DNA here is from genome assembly GCF_027887155.1 of Malaclemys terrapin pileata. Classification (NCBI taxonomy): domain Eukaryota; kingdom Metazoa; phylum Chordata; order Testudines; family Emydidae; genus Malaclemys; species Malaclemys terrapin. Next base: position 135,451,011 of record NC_071505.1, read on the forward strand.
TGAGCAGAGCAAGGGAGCAATCCTACGCTGATAACTCCTGCACAGAGGCTGCTGGAGCAGCACACTGCCTACACCAGACTCTTCTGCAGAGCCACAAAAAAACCCGGTGGAGACAGGGAACCGGGGGGCTGCAGCTGAAGGAGAAGAGTCTCCGAATCACAGTCAGTGAGAACCACCCTCCTCTCCATGAGTTCATAAGCCAACCCTTGTTGAGACTGTGGAGAGGGCTGAGAATACGATAGGAAGTGACCCAGGTAGGGGGCTTGGTGGCCTCTGCCCCGCAGGCCGCATGTCTGAGCGGCCGGCCACAGGGATGAAGCACAGAGTGAGGTGGCTGTGGCGGAGATTGGGTCCCAACAGGCTCCAGATGTCTCTGGGATGTTGGGTCAGGGGCATTAGTGCCCCTTTACAACCTGGGAGAGATGGCATTACTGGTTCTGTGGCTACTGATTCAGTGGCCTCCCAGTCTGAGCCTAACTGCGTAATGGAGGCTCTGGAATCCACGGCCTGGGCTGTGGATTCTGGCTTGCTGGCAAAGCAAAAAATGGCCATTGACTGTGAAGAGAGCTCCAGTTTCTGAGGGTACAATGAAGCAGGCTAGTGTGGGCAGGGTAGAGAGCACACTGCTCAGGGTGCTGCTGAGGTTGGAGACACGGAGAATTCTCAGGTATTAGTTTTGCCCCCTTGGTCCAGCAGCTCTATCCCTCCAGTTTCTCTGAGGTTTCCCCCCGCCCCCAAACCCTCAGCAGTGATTCTGAGCCTGAGAATGTGGGGGATGATGACCTCAGATTCCTGGGCCCTGAATGCCTGACAGGAGACATACCCTGGATGCTATTGGTAGGTTTCTGGCTGTGGCTAAAAGGAAATGTGGAGTAGAGGTGTCAGACTGGTTTCCTGAGCTTAGTCTTGTTGTGTTGTCTGCTCAGCATACTATGAGACATGTCTCTGTGTCTGAGTTTGACAAACAGAAGTGCTACAGATTGAAAAAAACCTGATGATCAAAGTGCGTGTCTCTTTGACCAGTGGAAATGTTGGGGATTAATGGATATAGGAAAATGTGGTGTTTTTATTTGAGATTTGGGAGGGAGGAGGGGTTTTCTGTTTGTTTTTATTTTATTTTTTCTAATGAGTACTGGTCTGATGGATACATTTGTATGTGGCTCTCTGAATGTGAATGGGTGGAGGGACATTAAAAAGGTGTGGCTCTTTCTGAGTATCTGCCCCAGAAAAAGGTGGACATTTTTATTTTTTCAAGAGACCCACATAGAAGCTAGCAACCAAACTGACTGGCTTGCTGATTGGAGAGGGGATGTTTTTCTGGGTCATGGTTTCACTGCAGGTACAGAGACTGCCTGTCTCTCTGTGGACAACATGAAGCCTGATTGGTGGTTGTGCAGGAAGTTGTTCCAGGCCATATATTGACAGTTTGAGCTACTTTTGAGCAATATCATCTTTTTTATTATTATTAATGTCTATGCTTCTACTGTAGAGAAAGACAGGGTGTGGTTTATTTTTGTTTTTTTCCTCCTCAGAGCATAGGTCAATCAGTTTTGACAAACTGATTGACAAATGCGATTTTAATTTTGGGGGGTGATTGTAATTGTACTCTTAATGAGAGATTGAATAGGAATCATTTGGAACCTCATCCTCTGTCTGCTCAGTGACTTGTAACTCTTTAACAGGCTTCTGGCATGACTGTTGTGCGGCAACATTTTCACCCTAATGCACCGCAGTACACATGATGGGGGTGCTAGTGCCAGCTCTTTCTCTATGGCCCATTTGGATCTTTTTTATGTTTTAATTCATCATTGGTCTTGTTTGCTTTCTAGTTGCATTGTCCCTACTGGGATTTCAGATTATGGTTTCATTTTATTTGTGTTGTCTCTTCCTTCTATGCAAGACCATCGTCCACACTGGCATTTTAACACTCACCTTCTACAATATGTTCACTTTTGGGGCTCTTTCAATTACTTTTGGGGAGTCTGGGTTGCCTCAAAGGATGTTTTCCCCTCTTGGAGGCAATGGAGGGAGATGGATAAAATTAATATTCAATGTTTTTGTCAGCAGTGCACACAGCAGACAACCCTGGGCCTCTGCTGGAGTATAGAGGAGTTAGAGCTGGGGATTGTGGAACTTGAAAAAGCCTTTCATGGCAGTAATGATGTTGAATTGTCTGAGAGCTTGAACTATAAAAAACTGCTCTTGCAGAACTTGTTGGATAGCAAAGTTCCAGGTATACTGGTCAGGGCCCAATTTCAGATGAGCCTTTCTCAAATGAATGCACCTACTCAGTTTTTCTTTGGCCTGGAAAAGAAACATGAAGAGCAGAAGATTATTGCCCACTTTCAGACACTGTTGGGCCAAGTGCTTTCAGATCCTGTGGGGATTAGGAGCTTTGCTGTGAATTATGCATGTTGCAAAAGGACCTTTCTGGCCTTTCTCTCCCTGTTCCAGCTTGTTCTCTGGTGCAAGTCTCCACACCTGCTGACGATGTGATTGTGTTTATTACTCGTAATTGCGATGTCCAGGTTTTGACTGGATGTCAGTGTTCTTTTGAGCTGGCTTCCTTAGCTCACATAAATCGGAAGAGTGAGACACTGCTGCTGGGGATTTGGATAATCTCCAACCTTCCAATTTTGCCGGGGACACTACTGTGGAGCCAAACTGGCTTTAATGCATTGGATATTGTGCTGGGACTTGATGATATTTTGAGTTGGAAATGGCAGGGAGTTATGAACAAGTTGGAGAGGAACTTGCAAAAGTGGAAATGATGTTTGCCTCAACTTTCCTTCTGAAGGCAGATGTTAGTCATTAATAATTTAACTGCCTCTATGTTGTGGCACAAATGTATTGTTTTGGATCCCCTTCCACTCTTTTAAGAAAAAGCTCAGAAGATTAATTTGGACTTTTGCTGGGATGGCCATCATTGGCTGAGGCAGAGTGTTTTGTATCTGCCTGTTGTGCGAGGGGGTCAAGGTCTCATTGATCCTTTGAGCAGAGTCACTACTTTTCAGTTACAGTCTCTGTAACAGCTGTTGTTTGGGAATAAGCCTGTTTCTTGGAAGCAACTGACTTTTGCTTTTCTTTGGTCTGCAGGGGATTTGGATTCTGATCAGGAACATTTTTTGAACCCTGGGCGCCTCAATTTAGAGGTGTTACCCCATTTTTGGAGATTTTTTTAAGCTGAGGCAACAGGACAGGCAGCTGGAGTTCCCAGGACTGCCTGCTGAATTCCTTGTTTATAACCCTGCCATGCACATTCCTAGTCTTGTTTCTAGGAATCTTGTCTCTTCCCTTATTGTAGCACTTGTAACAAAACTGGTTCATTTAATTACTTTTACCATTTTACGTGGGTCTCAGTTGATATGTTGGCTGTCAAGCGTGGTTTTCATTCCGTTTGTTGGGTTTCTTGGTTTTTTTATCAGAGTTGGAATCAGCACTTCCTAGGAGCAATATTGCCAGTCTGGACAGTTGCCTCCTTGAGGGAAACATTCCTGATTATAATAATGCTTCAATTTTCCTGCCTGTTGATCCTGCTGTGGATTGGGATGGTGATGAGCTTAGCAGCTTGCTTGCCTTCAGTGGGTCTTCTGAACTTATTTATAATATCTTAGGCCATAAGTCACTGTTTAGGCTTGTGGTAAAGATACATCATTTTTGAATGCTTGTTGATGATCCCGATACAGTATGGGGAAAACAATTTCTGGTGGTGGACTCCACCCATCCATCCTGGTGAACAGTAAACAAGCCTCTAATCGCAAAGAGGATAGGTGATCTCCAATGGAGAATTCTTCACGTTGCTATTGCCACGAACTTATTTGTGCAACTTTTGACTCCACACGTGTCCCTGTCATGCCCTTTCTGACACACAGAGGAGACTATTTTTCATACATTTCTTATTTGTTCCAGGTTACAGCCATTATTTGTTTTACTTCAGGGATTTTGTGGTTATTGTTCTTGATTTTTCTTCTACTGTATTTATTTTGACTGTTAAGTTTAGGTTCACAAATAGATCTGTGATATGCCTTGCAAAGTTTATTTTGGGTCAAGCAAAGATGGTCATTTTAAAAAGTAGATGTAAATTATTTGGTACTGGGATTGGTGATGTTCTTTGGGGTTTTTTTTAGGTTTTTAGTGGTTTTACGCCTTCTTCTGGAGTTTAGATATTATACACTTATAAGCTATTTGGATCAATTTATTCAGTGTTAGACTATTGGAATTGCACTTTGTACTGTTCAGGGGTTGGCAACTGTTTTTGAATTTGTATTTTTGTTTTTGCTGTGTTTCTGCACTGATATTACTAAAAGTGTTTTAAAAGTCAAAAAGTCTCTCTCTTCCCCCTCCCCCCCACAACCTACCTCCTCTGTTAATCTCCCATTGTACCTTTTTCTGACTACCTTTCTTGCTCCTTCCCTCTGTAACTCTTTCTAGGTATTATTTTTTCATATATCTCCCTCATTTTTCTTTCTCTCCATCCCTGAATATCCCCAAATGTAACACTTGTTTCCATTTCCAGAAATATTTGGGGACCTGAGCGAATCATTCTTTAAAGGAATTTGTTACAGTTTGAGAAGGAATTATATTCAAAGTTTATTTTCCACTAATATCCCACAGGACTTTAGAATTCCAGATATATATCCTGGTTCTGAGTCCTGGCTCCATCACTGTGCTGTAACAAGCAATGAATCTATGAGGAATTCAGGATCATTCAAAGAACATAAGTTAGCACAAGAGCAATGAGTAGGGAAATCATATACATTGTAATAAACTGGCTAGATGTACATTCATAGGGGTTCTGCTTTGGGGGGTTTATTAAGTTCATTTTTGGGGTTTATTTTGTAGCTATTTTTGAGTTCTATATAGGTTTCCAAAAATCAGGGGGTTTCTGAACTCTCACTTTGTATAGACACATAATATTGTTTGAAATAGCACTACATTAAATCACAATAGGAACTTTTAGTGTGCCCCAAGAAGGGTCTATACACCCAACTAATTTGCAACATGTTGGTGTGTTTTAGAAATCAGATCTCTGCATAGTCTGCATTACTGCTCCACGTAGACAAGCCTTTAAATACAAGCCAGGGAGCAGGGATATCATCTTTATAAACAAATTACACTGGGAAAAGGGTGAAGTCAACATGAATTGAGTAACCATTTCCAGTGTTTATTAGGTAAACACCAATTTATAATTTTGGGGGGTTGGGGGATTACCAATGTTTATCTGTTAAAACCTAAAATCAGATGCCTTATACATGTACCATTGACCTCTACTGAAAACAGGACTCTTGCACTTTATGTCATACACCCTATACTGGTAACAGCTAATGGAGAGTCTCCTTTAGCTTAAGTGGTCAGTTCCTGTGCTTTTGGAGCAAGAGGAATGCAGTTCCATCTCTACTGCTGCTGTGATGTTCCAAGTGGCCAAAGAGTGGAGCAAGGTGACAACCGTGAAATCCTAGATGGCCACATATGTATTTCAAGAAGAGAGCACAAAAAGATCCCAGGAACAGAGAAAGCAGGGTGAGATAAACAAAGGAGAGGAGAGAAAAAGCCCAGAACTAAGATGCATGATTTTCATGGAAAGCTGACAGATGGAGTGCCTGGCAGCCAGCGAATCAGCTGGCAGAGAGAGTGATGACATCACCCCGTGTCCATGAGCCAGGAGCTAGAAAGCTAAGCATCCTCCCTTCACTAGCTGTTTTGGCAAAATGGGCTATGGGAGGGGGCTCACCCTAGGGAACTGGACTGTGTGTGGTGGGGAGAGACAGCAAGAATCAGAATGTACAGGAGGAATGAGGAGAAATTTCTGCATTGCATTTGCCATTTTGGCTGCTATTAGGGAGATGGGGAAGGTGAAAGAAAGAGTAGGAGTGGAGGAACAGATAGAAGGGACAGTAAAAGAAAGGGGAAGAAAGAGAGAGTTGTGTGATCATTCATATCATAACTTGAATGCACTTAAACAGCCTTGCCTTAAAATTTCCAATATGTTTTGTGAGCCTGAGGGAGCAAAGTCATGACGTCTCCCTCCCCCCCTGGAAAATCCTCTCTCTCCACTCTCAGCTGGCCAGCTTCCCTACCTCTTCCCCTAACAGGGCCTGAGGCCTCCCTATTTATTGTTGCTCACTTGGAGATGGTGCTCAGTGACCTCCTTCCCCTACTACTGCCTCCTGTACCTCACAGCTCCTTCCTTTGGATCTTGGGAGGCATTGGCTGGCCAATCATCCCCCATCTCCCTGGTTCAAGGGAGCTGCCAGGTCACAGTCCTGCAGCCAATCCCAAGGAAGGAAGGGCAGGAAGTAGCCCAAGGTCCCTCACTAATAAGGCAGCAGGCGATGAAAACCTTGTAGGGGAAGGCAGTGCCCCATGAGGCATAGAATTGTAACTATGTAACCCTCAGTGGTTATCTAGGAAATGCACGCTAACCCAATAATTCATAGTGCACAGGTGCTAGGGAAATCCTCCATGTGGCCTAGTTACCACACCAGGCCTGGTGGGGCACTACCTGCCCCTACTGGTGCAGAACTGCTGCAGTGGGTGAGCCAGCACTTCCCGCCCTTAGAGAGCCTTCAGACAAGCCCCCACTGGAGATGAAAAATTAAGTCAGTGGCTAGCTGGTCCTTCCCCCTTCTGGCCCTTCCAAAGAGCTAGAAAGGGGACAACTGGTCCCAGGGGACAGTGGAAGGAGGGCAGAAGGTGGAAGGAATTACAGGAGCCCTGCAGTCATTAGGGGAGCTAATGAGGCATTCTGGGCTACATTGCTATCAATCTGTTCCATTGCAGCCAGCCAATGCAATTCTTTATATATGGCCAAGACTGGGGTTTATATGAGGGCTAGTTAGTATCAACTCAATCCAGACAAGAGAGAGGAGATGCCAATAAGGTGATGAAGCAACAAAGAGAAATAGTGGAGGTGATACCTGGTACCTGGGTAAAAAGAGACTCTTGGAGCCTTGGCTGTTTCTAGATCTCAAGACAGCAGTGATGTCCCTGAGTGCTTCTGTCTACCTGTGCGTGTCTAGGAGGTGGCAACTTTTTCTCTTGAACCCGGACCTCATTTCAGTAATTCAGGCCTTTGCTCTCTACGCTGAATCACTGCAATGTGCTCTACAAATTGAGTTCCTGAAAAGCATGTAGAAACTTCAGATGGCACAGAACGTGTTTCCCATAGGGACCATATTATACCCATGCTCCACATAAAAAATTCAAGGTGGTTGGTTTTGATGTCTAAATCCCTTTGTGGTTTGAGTCTCTTATAACTCAGAAACTTCTCATTGTGTTCTCCACAGCATCCAAAATCAGACATGGCATTTGGGTTAACAACCCTCAGTTTTAAACCTCTGGGGAGCTATAGGCAGGCTGTTCTTAGTGAGGGGTCATCAACTTGGATTCAGTTTCCTCCCCTCCTCCCCCACCTCCCTTCCCTTTCCCTTCCAACTTGGTCCAACAGGGCCTGAGGTTTTTGAATTTCCAGGCAAGTTGCAAGGCTCATTTGTTTACCCAGGGGAGTTGGAGGCTTGGGGGTTGAGGGAGAATGACTTTGTGATATTAGTTAGCATTGGTTTAGCCTTCAATGCCAATGAATTTATTGCTATTTATTGTGAATATGCTTGGAGGAAATTCAATATTTTATAAATAGGACAAATGTAAATGAAAAAAGTATAGAGGATGGTGCCCTTGCACTTAGTGGACACTGGAGGGAGCTGCAGCACTCCACATATCATAGTTCACTATGATTCCATTAAAAAGCAACAGAGGGTCCTGTGGCACCTTTGAGACTAACAGAAGTACTGGGAGCATAAGCTTTCGTGGGTCAGAACCTCACTTCTTCAGATGCAAGAAGTGAGGTTCTTACCCATGAAAGCTTATGCTCCCAGTACTTCTGTTAGTCTCAAAGGTGCCACAGGACCCTCTGTTGCTTTTTACAGATTCAGACTAACACGGCTACCCCTCTGATACTATGATTCCATTATACACCTTCAGAACTAGGGTCCCTAGTCAATTTAATTTTTATGGCACTTCCTTTCAGTTTATCTCTGCTTCTGAGTGACCTGGTTCTGCATTTCTTTAGTTGGGAGGTTTTGGGGGAAGAAGAATCTGTGATTTTTCTCCACAGTCCTTCCCCATGAAACTTGATATTTCAAAGATCTGATCACCTCCAGAAAACTCAAAAATCTCCCTCAATATCTGCCTATCTCCCCTCTTTCTCTCACTTGGCTGCAGGCATCTTACCCCGGCAAAGTAGATCTGGGGGACCTCCAAGTTAATCTTGGTGGATGCATGTAGTGATATGGGTGACTCAAGAGGGAAAAGTGCTGAACCCAGTGACCCAATATAATGCTAGGGGCTGCTGTGCCACAGGGAAACTCTCCCCTCTGAGCCATAGGGGTGTTCAGATCCCCAAAGCTTTAGTGTGGTTTGATGGGGTTCCACGTGTCAAGGAGTAGTGCAAGTGGCTCAGCAAGGGGCGCTCTTCCCTCTGAGTCAGTATTGACCCTAACCTCACAACATGTTGCTAGGGAAGTTGTCGTGCAGGCAGTGTAATATTTTGGTTGCAAAACAAAACCAACTGCCCCAGGCCAATTCAAACTCTCATGATGCTTTCCACCCCAGAGATCACTGCTTTTCAGTGGGTGGGCGAATGATCCCTGACTATAAAGTCTGTAATGCATTTGGGAAGCCATCAATGCCAGCTAATTTCATTCTCTCTATCTCGGCATCTCCCTGGACTTCACATATACTTGTAACTTAATGCCTGGTTACTATGTCTCAGCAATGAGAAATTAATGAGTTGCTGTAACATGTTTGAATGTATCATTTCAATAATGTAACACTGTGTGTTCATTTGAGTCAAGGCAGGCAAGGGGAATATTCCTGGGAGCCAGACAGCTTCTTATAGGATCAATGATTACCTGAGCTCTGACACCATCTTTTGAGTCATTCCCCTATTGTGCCCTATGCTGGCAGTAGAGATGGACCTAAGCCACAGAGTTCAAAGTCAGATCCAATCTTCTCCTAAATTCGGGGTGTTTACCCCAGTTTAAAGATGGGGACAGCTATGAAATTCAGATCCCCAAAGTTCATGGGAGTTTGGTCCTGATCCTTTTCTGTTTCGCAGGTGATTGTGCCTTTACTGTGATGGCCTTGAGGATGTAGAACTCTCTCCACCTGGACCTCTGCTTTATCAAGACCAGTTCTGACAGGCTGGAGAACCCTTCTGGGGCCCACAAGGGAGGCTGAGAGAGTTCAGCCAATATGCATGCAGCTCCACATACTGAGTGTGAACACACTGAGTCAAGCATCCTTCTTTGTCACATGAGATGCAAAGCCCCCAGGTTTGGCCAAATGTTTTGAGATTCTCAGAGCTCAGACACATATTCTCCCTCCCCCACCCCTGTGAGATAGGAGGAAGTTGTGCCAGTGTTTTCTTTCCTCCCTAGCTCCCTGCTTGAGGGCATCCTCCTCCTTTCTTCCTGGGAGCTTCTTCTGCCCGAAGAAGGACTTCCTCTCCAACCCCCAATGCCATGCATGTTCCTACTCAATGTATAGCATCTTTTAGAATTGCCACTTCCTGGAACTGTACTGGTGTAAAACATATATACACACACACATCATTAAGGGGTTGCTATGGTGTAATTTACCCCAGTTCAAAACTGAGGTAAGTTGCAGCAGTGCAGATCATTCTGCACCAGCATAAACCAGCATTAGATGTTTGCACTGGTGCAGTTCCCCGGGTGACTACAATCCCAGTGTAGTCAAGGCCTAAATGTAGATTTCACTGATGTTTTAATTCATCTCTTTTATCTATCACTGAAGCTATCTTTGAAGTGCCCCAGTAGCTCACAAGAGTGAGGAGGAGAGGGAGAGGAGGTACTTTGGAGAAAAGATAATTTTTATTGTCCACTAATAATATCCTCATCTGTAGTTGTTCCTTCATTCAGAATTAAAAAGCGTGTTAATCCCGTCTAAATGTGGCTGTGGAAAATATTTACATTCACTTCAGAATATGTTTGTTTTGCCTGTTAATAAAAACACTTAAAAATTCAAATGATCTCCTCTCATCAATCTATTCCCCTCTTTTATCTATATATCACTCTTCAGCTCCCTCTTTCCTTCTGTCACTTGTGTCCTTCCCTCTCTTTCATTCTTGTTGCTTCCTGTGTTTTTCTCATTTCTTTCTGTACCTGTCTTTTCTTCTCTCTCTCTCCCTGTTTTTCTTCCTCTGTTCCTTTTCCCTTCTCTGTATGTACCCCCCCCCCAAGTCCTTTCTCTCTTTTCTGTGCTCTTTCTTATGGTTTCTCTTTATGTATGCATCTTTTTGTACCTCTTGCTTTCCGTCTGTCTCCTTGGTTTCCTTTCTGTCACCTTCACTGGAATGTTGGCAGAGACATTATTTTCAAAGAAACACAGGAACTGACTGACTAAATAAAGTATCTAGGAATGGGGCAGGAGGTTTCTGTTCCAGAAGGGTTTGTATTCTGAGAGCCCTTTCTCCCTTTTTAGCAAAGGAGACTGTTACATTCCATGCCCACCCCCAATGCCATTCGCAATCAGGATCTCCCCCTCCACTCACACACAGACCTTGGTCGGGAGTGATGGATTGCACTGCAGTAAGGGCTGGGATCACTGCAGGGAAGGGAGGAGTAGTCACACTGCCAGCGACAGGGCAGGAAGGAGAGAGTGGGGACTGAGCACAAGAGGAGAGGGGGCGGAGATGTCTGGGAGGGGGTGTGTGTCTGCAGACTACTGCACCATTCTGACTGGCTGAGCAGCTTGGAGAGCAGAGTTCTGAAAGATGGAGCCAAAAGAGGCGCAAGACAGAATGGGCTCTGGCAGAGGATGGAGGCTGCCACAAGAGCAACAGGAGAATGGCTGAGAGAGAGAAAGAAAGAGAAATGAGTGCATTCTTATGTGGTACAAATTATAACCATATAACAATACACAATAGTACTAGAGCTCTCTCTCTTTCTCTTTCTGAAACTATAGCAGGCAGGGCTATGACACAAATGTAGAAACATACAAAAGGTCAAGTAATGCAAACTGAAAAGTCTATTGAAACATATTTTCACTGTACTCGAGAGGAAGATTACAATATGATCTTTGGCCAGAGTCAAGGTGCATCAGCAGAGCTATGCATAGGTCTCAGTGTGGGAATAGCAGGAGGTGCTGCGGATTAAAACCAAGATGCATAAGCAGAGCTGCTGGGGGTGGGGTAAGGGGAAGCATGATGGAATAACAGGGGGTACTGCAGGTAAAGAGTGAGGTGCATAGGAGGAACTGGTAGATTGAGGCGGGACTGGACTAGCAAGGGGTGCTACGGGTCAGGATTGAGGGGCACTGGAAGAGTTTTGGATAGGGTTCCCAGGACTGCAACACCTTGTGGGGCTATTAAGGCCAGAACTACTGATTTTCTTTGAAGCAGGTGGGGATGGTGGGGGAAGAGTTGGCTGAAAAAGTTTATACCCTCATGAATTCTGGAAGAGGCAATGAGAACATACTCCCTTTGCTGGGTGCATTTATAAATAGCAGATCACCCCTCCCCCCACACACATACACAGCAGCGATTACAATGAATATAACATTGATAATTTTTGCCTATCACATTTCCCTTCCTCCCTTTTCTCTTCCTTTCTTTCCTGCCTTTGTTCTTTTCTCTATTTTCTCCATCTGTTTCTTACTCGCTGTCCAGATTTCTTTCCTGCTGCTTCCTTTCCCCTTCTTTTAATATTTTGCACTGCATCTCTTTCATCATCAGCCTCTCTGTCATTTTTTTCATCCATCCTTTTCTATCCCTTCATCTTACTCTGGTTCCTTCCATCAATTTCTTTCTCTCCCCTCGGGCTTGATTCTCCACTGCCTACACCATGTGACATCTTACACACACACATCATTTTGCCCAGATAAAAATGACAGCCCCAGGTTCAAAGCAGTGGAGAAACAAGCCCAGACTCTCTTCTACTTTCTTTCTCTCTGAGTCACATGAGAAGATCTCACACAGGCACACAGTGGGAGCTGCAGATGGTGGGGGGAAGGACTGTAAAGAGATTGAGGGTGTGTCTGGTATTCATGCAATCAGCCTGCAGGAGGCTGCCCGGCCCCTGCAACTCCTCCCAGCGACTCCCACACAATTCCCTTTCCTCTGTTTCAGATGCTTCTCCCACACACTCCCCGCTCTGGCCATTCCCCCCTCCCACCACCATCTTTTGCCGACATCACACTGCACCAACTACAGCTGCCAGCTGCAGTGACCTACTTCTGCCCACTCTGCAAAGCATCTCCTTTCTTCTTCATACCTTCACTGGCTGCAGCAGAAGAAAAGGGAGCAGAGTCACCCCACACCCCAATCAATCTCCTAATCACTGCTTGTGTAATGCTGCCCCCGCAGGGAATAGAATATCCTAGAGAGACCCCCTCTGGTCCTCACAATCTGCTCCATCTGTTTAGTGCAGGCAAAGGGCACCAAACATATAACCACACTTGCTCAGTGCCAGGAGACAATTTTAAGGCAATCTGACGGAGTGATCACTCCCTGCAACAATGAATTTAGTCTCAAAAGCCCGTCACCCCCATCCAACTCATCATTGTAGTGCAATTGTCATACCAGATGTAAAATATCATGGGAACTGGGATAACCTACAGGGGCTCTTATCATGCTCTATAAAGCTCTTTGGGTCATAGGGCAAATGTTTATCATCCCTTTTTCGGTCCTGCCCCTAAGACACAGCACTCTGCACCTGCATCAAACCATGCCCACCACCCCTTGAAATACCATCAACATTCTGCGAAGGACAATGTGGGAAAGAGCTGGAGGGCCAGAACAAGCCAATCAAAGAGAGAAAAGAGAATAGATGACAAGAACAAGAGAAGGAGAGACAGAAAGAAGGCACTTCCCCAAGGCAGAAATAGAGAAAGAAAAAAGTAGAAAGAAACAGAAAGTGAGAGAAGGAATTGGAGAAGAGAGAGGGCCAGAAAGATGCAAAGGGGGGGGGGGGGAGGAAGAGGCCTGAAGGAAAGAATCATACAGAAAGGGAACAGGAGAAAGACACAAAAGGAGAAAGACATGGAGAGACAGAAAAAGAGGAAGAAAGATGGGGATGCAGAAAATTGAAAAGAAAAGGACAAGGTGGATGATAGAGGATACATACAAGTCCCATCCCACCATCCACCTTCTACATCTTGGGGTCTCATCAAAAAAGTCCTCTCAAAGTGCTGCTGAACACCGCAAGCTGCAGACGTCAATCTCAGCCCATTTCTGTGCCCCCTAAATTAAACTTTCTCTCAAAGGCCACCATATTCCCCCCATCTCTCTAATGCACCAGCATTATTTCCTTTCCCTGCAGTGCCATTTTAGCAGCAGCTACACTGTTCCTCCTCATCGGACCAACTACTGGCTGGTTAAGCAGGGGACTTGAGATTGATCTATGTCAGTGGTTATCAAATGTATGTGACTGGGTCCCCCTTCTTTGTGTCTGTAGTCATTTATGCCCCTCCTCCCCAAGTATGTATACTGAAGGCAGCGCTGAGCCAGCAGTAGCAGCACAGAAGTAAGGGTGGCAATGTGAAAAGTGATATTCATGAATATCACTTTTCACAGCAGACTCTGCACCCCATTACCACCCTTACATCTGCACTGTTACTGCCACCCTGGGATTGACAGCTGGAGCTCCATCCTCTCCTGGTGTGGGATTTGGGGGGACGAGGTGGAAGGAGAGCCTGGAGCTTGGGCTGCCTTCTGGTGAGGGATGGGAGGAGGTGGGGGAGGAGAGCCTGAGCCTGGGTGTCAGGGCTCCAGCTGTTCCCTTTATCCCCACCTCCCCTCCTGGGTGTGCATGGCCCTTCTGCAGGTGCCCCAGCCAGCTGGGGCTGACAGCCAGAGCTCTTCCAAAAAAACAACAACCCACACAGCTGGCGCCTCCTTTGACACATTCCTGCACCTCCCTTGGGAGGCACTCCCCGTAGTTTGAGAACCGTTGATCTATCTATATGATTCTCCAATTCTATCCCTATGTGTCTATTTGTAACTCTGTCTGCCTGATTATATCTTTCCTTTTTTCTAATGTACACAAAATTATGGTATCACAAGCTTCTGGCCTTTTTAAGTTACTAGCCAAGCAAAGTGTGCTGTCTAGTCCCTACACCCTGACCCCTCAAATGGTTATAATCAGACAGTCTTGTTATGTCCCATCTAGCCCATTCCTCTGGGGACCAGTGCAGGACTACAGTTACTCTCCAGGGTTTTGTCCAGTAGTCCTAGTTTTAAATGACATGAGCAAATGAACTCGCACTACTTTTTCTGGGGAGACTGTTCCATAATATAACAGACCTTTTCCCTGGGTTCAGTTTCATCCCATTATTTCTAGTTTACACCAAACAATTCTTCTCCCTAGGAGTTTGTGCCCTTCACATGCTTAACAGATGGGTTATAGTGCCCTCCCCAAGCCCATTAATTAAGCTACACCCAACTCTACAGATTGAATGTCTCCAGCTCTGGAATTCAAGAGGGGAAAGAAACAGGCACGAAAAAGAGAAAAATGTAAATAGATATAAATTTGCAGCACCTTTTCCAGCTCCTCTCTCTCCTCCGCCTCCCTCCTTCTCCCCCCAGCTTCAGCCGATCTCGTCCCCCCAGATGCGGCCCCACCCGTCCTGCCTGCGTCTCTGAGTAGCGCGTAGGCATTTTGTGAGTTAACTCAGTGATTCTGCTCAGCATGCACTGAGCTCAGAGGAGAGATGGAGGAGAGCAGCGGGAGGGGGAAGGCAAAACGGGCGTTTAGCCATTCTGACTCTGACTGCAGAGACTGTGCTGCTGGGGCCGGTTCTAGCCGGCTGGCACTGGGTGATGTGAAGGCTGCAGAGAGCAGAGCTGCTGCTGCAGTTGCTACACAGCTAGTGCTGCAGGGGAAAATATGGAGGTAAAGTTAGATGCGCATACACAATACAATGCACATAAACAACCAGCTTACACGCTGCCACACCATGCAATGACACAAATGCAGTCATGTACTTACACTAACCAAGACTAATGCACGCATACTCACACTGTAATAGACTCACACGCACTCCTTCGTGAGCACTCCGATACAATAACATACTGGCACATACACTACTGCACCCCCACGCACTAACACACCCAGTCACACAGCCACATGTACACTAACATCCCATGCACTGACATACTCAACGTCATGTACCCCTGCACACTAGCACACCCCCATCCATTCAATCACAGACAAATGCACTCTTATACCCCCCTGATTATAGCAGGGCAACTGAAGGTTAAAACTAGGTTTCTGTTTAAAGCTTGACTCTAGTAAGTACTCTAAAAATCTACACTGTTCTCAGATTGCTTAGATGTACTCATAGTCATACATACTCACACTAGTCAACCAAGTAATTACACAGTCACATGACATGCCTACTCATATGCACATGTACATGGGAGCACCAAATAAATTAATCTCTATCAGTGGGTTGCACAGCATAGAATTGAATTGCCTGCTCTTAACCTTTCTTCCCAATCTGCGACTCCCCATTCACCTTCCTGTCTCCAGACTTCCGTCCAATTTCTCTCTGCCATTCCCGCCTATCACTGATTTTCTTTTGCTCCTCCCCTCCCTAGGGTCAAGCAGTTTCCTCAGTGATGTGTTATACATACTGGTGTGCAGTTGGCATACTCCTAACCCTATCTTGTCATGTGAAAAAGCACAACCCAGTAGGTGGAAATAGGTTTGTCACACACATGTGGTTGCTGGGTGGAGAGGGTCTATCATAAACTTGTGGACATGGGTCTGGAGCATCTGTCACATAGTGGGGTACATCAGGGTTGGGAGTGGAATTGTCATCATGGGCATAAGGAATGTAGGGCAATGGGCTGAGTTTCTCCCAGGTGAGGTGAGAGTTGGATGGTGTGTCACATATGGGGGCACAGAATAACAGGCTGGTTGTGTCTCATGCATTGGAGAGGAGGTTACTGAGTTGAGTGTCATAGCCTTGAACGGGGTGGCCAATCTGAGCCTGAGAAGGAGCCAGAATTTACCAATGTACATTACCAAAGAGCCACAATAATACATCAGCAGCCCCCATCAGCTCCTGCCCACTGGCAGCCCCATCGATCAGCGCTTCCCCCCCCACCCCGCACCTCCTGATCAGCTGTTTCATGGCATGCAGGAGGCTCTGAGGGGGAGGAGGAGGAGCAAGGGCACTGCAGGCTCAGGGGAATGGCAAGAAGGGGTGGAGTGGGGGCAGGGCCTCTGAGCCGGGGGTTGAGCACCCCATGGCCCATTGGAAAGTTGGTGCCTGTAGCTCCAGTCCCGGAGTCGGTGCCTATACAAGGAGCCGCATATTAACTTCTGAAGAGCCGCATGTGGCTCTGGAGGCATAGGATGGCCACCCGTGGCCTTGAATGAGGATGCCTGGTGACTAATAGGGTGTGTCATAGCTGAGAGGTATGGGCAAACATGGATGGTATTGAACAGGGGCCTTTGCCTTGCCTTCTATTTCTTATTTATTATTGTGTCATCCAAACAGGCAGAAATAGTACTGTTACTTAGGTGACCAACTGAATAGTTAAGGTAAACATTTAACAAGAAGTAACTCATAAGCTGAAATGTATTGGCATAAACCTTTGGGCAAATACTTGTGAAAAACAAATGCATTCACCGCAATACAGATAGATTTTAAAAGGATTAGTGAACAGAAAAAGAAGCATTAATGTATTTCCAATTAACTGTTCCAACATTTCCATCAGTACCAGAATGTACAGACAGGAGTTTTCCACCACATTTCTTATCAAAATCCCATACATCCAATGATACACACACACACACAAGAGTTTATATATGAAGCCTTCTAGCCTTCTGACATGCTAATTATACCCTCTAAATTTGGGACTAAGCTGTGTTTCAAGACCAAAATGCTCTCTTGCATTTTTAGTGAGCCTAGTGTCAAGAGATGTTTCATGAAAGCAACTATGAAATCTTATTTCAGATACACAGAGGTTCTGGAACAGTCCTTACATTACACATATCAGGCATTATACCATGTCTTGCTCTCAACATAAGCTGAGCAAGGGAAAAAGCAAAAAGGAAGGTGACCATGATGCTCACTGTGCAGTGGGGTCCATTATTCATTAATTAGCTTTGGTCCAATTAAAGTTAATAATATTATATTGATTGCCCAGATGGTAAAGCTGACATTGTTTTCTGGTGCATTAGCACAGAGGGCAAAGGTTACCATCAAACTTTCTGTTTGAATCATCACCATTTCTTTGACTTAGGACCAGGCCTGTAGTTGCTGAGAGAGACCTCACCTTCATTAGCCTAAAAAGCTTTGTTTTCCTCAAGAGGGAATGTACAACACCCCCATCCAGTTCATCTGCCCAACAGCACAGGAGCAACAAGGACTGAAATCTTCAGGGTCTCTCCATCTACTGCCATGTGTAGAGCCTTACAAAATTCAGGGTCCATTTTGGTCAATTTCACGGTCATAGGATTTTAAAAATAGTAAATTTCATGATTTCAGCTATTTAAATCTGAACTTTCACGGTGTTGTAATTGTAGGGAACCTGACCTAAAAAGGAGTTCTGAGGGGGAGAAAGGTTGCAAGATTATTGTGGGGGGGGGTATGATACTGCTACCCTTACTTCTGCACTGCTGCTGACAGCAGTGTTGCCTTCAGAGCTGGACAGCTGGACAGTAGTGGCTGCTGGCTGGAAGCCCAGTGCTGAAGGCAGAGCCACTATCAGCAGCAGCACAGAAGAGGATGTCATGGTATGGTTTTACCACCCTTATTTCTTCGCTGCTGCCTGCAGAGCTGGGCCCTCAGTAAGCAGCTGCCACTCTCCACCCTCACAGCTTTGAAGGCAGCAGCGCAGAAGTAAGGGTGGCATGGTATGGCATTGCCACTTTACTTCTGTGCTGCTGTTGGCAGGTTGCTGCCTTCAGAGATGGGCACCTGGCCAACAGCTGCTGCTCTCTGGCCACCCAGCTTTGAAGACAACACAGAAATAAGGGTGGTGATACTGTGAACCCCCTGCAACTCCCTTTTGGGTCAGGATTCCCAATCTGAGAAAAGCTCATCTCCCCCCATGAAATCTATATAGTATAGGGTAAAAGCACACAAAAGACTAGATTTCACGGTCTGTGACACGTTTTTCATGGACATGAATTTGATAGGGCCCTAGCCATGTGCCAGGGAACAAGATTGACAGAAAGGACCCTCTGGCCTACCATCCTGACAAACAGCAGAAAGACCTTAAGACTGTCTCCAGACAGGGGCTTAGCTCCCAGCTAGTGAAACACTCTCCTGAGGACAGGCTACCTCAGCCCACTCCAGCACCAGAACAAGGTTGTCAATCCAGCAATCAAGGAATATGTGTGAGAGAGTTCAATGTACCTCAAGTCTAGCAGCCAAACAACAGGTAATAAGGACCTCCATCTTAAGGCTACATCTCCCATTCCAGAGAGACAGGCAGGTAGGTGGTGGAAGGATGGGCAGGGCACAAGTTCAGTATCAGAACACAGCTTGTGGGTGATGTCCAGGAGTAACTCTCAGACCTGGGCTCTCATCTAAGGTCAGAGGACCAGGCTGGGGGATCCCAGCAGGCTTGAGAGGGAGCTCAGCAGCTTTGTGTTCACCATATTGAGATTCTTTCCAATACTCAGAGCTCCTTCCTCCTTCTCATACTCCCCATAAGCAAATCTACATACATATGGACAGAACTCCACGTATTCCATGATTTCCCAACTGTGGAATTCATCCCTTGCCACAAAATTTTGCTCCAGGAGCTCAGCTTTTATTTTTAAAACAAATATGGTTTTAGCCGTTAGGATTGCAAAGATAACTTCAGAAATGTGAACCAAGCACGAACGGATGTACTGAGGCCTGCCTTAGGGCTTATCTGCATGGAGAAATTTACCGGTATAATTATATCACTACCAATACAGTAGAACCTCAGAGTTACAAACACCAGAGTTACAAACTGACCAGTCAACCACACATCTCATTTGGAACCGGAAGTACACAATGAGGCAGCAGCGAGACAAGAAAAAAAAAAAAAAAAAGGAAATACAGTACAGTACTATGTTAAACGTAAACTATTAAAAAGATGAAGGGAAAGTGTAAAATAAAGATTTAACAAGATAGTTAAAAGCAGCATTTTTCTTGTATGTAGTAAAGTTTCAAAGCTGTATTAAGTCAATTTTCAGTTGTTAACTTTTGAAAAAACAGCCATAACATTTTGTTCAGAGTTACGAACATTTCAGAGTTACGAACAATCTCCATTCCCAATGTGTTTGTAACTCTGAGGTTCTACTATATAACCAGTATAACTAGAGTGCTATAATTATTTTTCCCTGTGATGACAGGCTCTTAGACTGCAGACAGCCTGAAATGATAGCTCTGAGAGGTGTGAACTCATTGCAGCGCTCAATTCCTACAAAAAGAAGTGCCGGAATGCACAATTTAATTGCAGAGGTGCTGGCTACGCATACTGCAAAATACAGAGGGAAATAAATAACCAATAATCATTAGTTTCAGAGTAACAGCCGTGTTAGTCTGTATCCGCAAAAAGAAGAACAGGAGTACTTGTGGCACCTTAGAGACTAACAAATTTATTAGAGCATAAGCTTTCGTGGACTACAGCCCACTTCTTCGGATGCATCCGAAGAAGTGGGCTGTAGTCCATGAAAGCTTATGCTCTAATAAATTTGTTAGTCTCTAAGGTGCCACAAGTACTCCTGTTCTTCTTTTTGCCAATAATCATTAGTTTACTTAAAATTTATCAGAAGCACGAATGCTGTTCCAGCTCCCCAAAAAAGTGCTTGGATGGCATCTGGAGCATTCTTGTATGCCTTGAACAGTGATTCAGTGCACTCATTAACTCTGTTTTTCCAAGATGCAACAGAATTCAGCAATTTTGTCACATAATTTGCCATTTTGTTCCAGCCAGGTGCCCAGCATTTTTGTTTTTGTTATTGTTTGTCTCCCTACCCTGCTGGGACTTGCCTGCAGCTGTCTCTTGCTCTTCAGCTTTCCCCACAGCGGTGAATTAAATGGATTATATAGGACATCTTTCCTGTACTGCTAAATGGAGCAAGGCAGCAGGATGTCATGGAGACAGAACTGGCATCCAATTTGCAGCCATGGAATAGGGGAAACTGGAAGTGTAGGCAGGCAACCTGGGCTGTCTGGAGAACAGTGCTTCATATGAGGCCTGGGCAATTAGGGAGATAGGCCACTGAAGTCAACTAAGCTCCCCTCTTCTATGTCACACATTTGGAAGGAGGTTCTGAGCCAGATTGCTTGGACAACAGCCTGGGAGCTGAGGCCTGGGGAGTGGAGCCAGGCTGCTTTGGAGAGCCCAGCAAACAAACATCCTCAAAAAATCACTGTTGAAAATAATCAACAATGTTTACATCAGTGAGTATTTTTAACTGTGAGCCATACATCTGGCCGGGGGAAGCAGGGCAGAAGGGGCGGGGCTAGGAATAAAGGGTATTACATGGTAGTAAAATAAATTTGCATTGCAGTAGAGTTAGGGGTTTCTGCCAGATAATTTGGGGGTTGCTGCTGCAGAAAATGGGCCCATCATGCCACAGAGTACATCGGGTCTTTTGTATGGAGTATGCATGACACACCCATATCCAGGCAATCCCTGCGGCTGCAGGATTCACAGCTGGACTGGCTCTGGGCGTGTCATATGTGCTGATGGTATGTGGAATGGGTTTTTCATCCATGGGGACATAGACAGCATCAGTCATTCATGTGGAAGAGCAGAGCACTTGGTTGAGATGGGTCTATCACATACTTGGGAGGGGGAGAGAAGCAGGTTGGGCATGTTACATGCATGGTAGTGTGGCTGTTTGGGTGTATTACATTGGGGACAAGGAATTGAGATAGGTATGTCACATTTGTGAATGCTAGAGATGGCAGTTATGTGTGTCACAGGCAGTGGAGCCAGGCAGTGATTGGGCATACCTTAGAGGGTACATGTTGAAAGTATTACACATGCAGGCTGGTGGGTTGGGAATGTCACACATGAGAGCAAAGGGCGGTAAGTTGGGCATATCAGATGTGTGGTGATGAAGGTCAGCCATCTGGATGTGTCACATGCAAGGGTGTCCAGAGGTAGATTGGTAGGATTGTTATCTCTGTGGGAATGTGGGGCCGTGGGATGGGTGTGTATGTCATGGTTTTGATAGTGTGTTAGATGTTAGACACGAGTGGCCAGTTAAGTGTATCATGTACTCATTGTGATGCAGTGCAGTGTATTGGATGTTTCAGATGTGAGGCAGCATGGGACAGCTAATGTTTTGGGCATGTCACACATGTGAGGGAATGGAAGGCAGCATTCATGTACTGGATGCATCACACATGGGATAAAAGGTATAAGGGAGGGATGTTACATTTGTATGGATGGGCCTGGGACAGTATGTTGGGATTATAGGTTGGTGTGAGTGGGAGTGCATGGGACAACAGATGATGCATTAGGTGTGTCATGTGACGGCAATGGGTGTCTGATGTGTTCATGTTTGGGGATATGGGTCAGGACAGTCAGTATGTTAGGTGTGTTGTATATATAGGGTAGACAATTAGGTGTATCACAAGTGTGGGTATGAGGGGAAGCATGAGAGGTGTGTCACACATATTGGTGGGCAAAGGGTTGGCTGCTGTGCTGGGTGTGTCAGAACCATTTTTTTTTGTATATTATATGGAGATATACTTATCTCATAGAACTAGAAGGGACCTTGAAAGGTCAGTGAGTCCAGTCCCCTGCCTTCACAGCAGGACCAAGTACTGCCCCTGACAGATTATTTTTTTGCCCTGGATCCCTAAATGGCCCCCTCAAGCATTGAGCTCACAATGCTGGGTTTAGCAGGCCAATGCTCAAACCACTGAGCTATCCCTCCCCCCGCAACAGTATTACTGTCTGACACATGGGGGAGGTGGGACGGGGTCTGTGTGTCACACCATGTCACCCAGTCTGTGTGATGGCTGTGTCAAACATGGTGGTATGTGGTGGCAGGTGTGTTGGGTGCGTCATTCACGTACAGGTAAAGGTGAGTGTGTGTCATATGTCAGGGCAGCAGGATGGGTCTCTCACACTTGTGTTGGCCATGCAGGGTGGTGGGTTGGGAGTGCCCAACACTCAGGACAGTGGGGATTAGTGTGTCACATGGGACAAAAGTGTCACACGCACTTTAGCCATGTGTCTCGGTTGAGTTGGGTCAGATGTGTCCCACATGCGCAGGGCGTGCAGGGTAGCATGTCACACGCACTTAGCCTGGCGCCTCACACTCAGAACAGGCCTGTGACAGACAAGTGGGGTGACCATGAGTACCATGGGGCCCGGCTACCTCTGGCTTTGCAGCTGGTGAGAGGAGAGGGGAGGGGCAGGAGTGGGCACGGCACAGAGTGACGGTTATTCCCGCCCCCGACTCTGCTGCCCTGGCGCAGTTTGGCGCGTGGGCTGTTTGAGGCAGCGCGGGCTGGCGGAGGGGGGCGGGGCCCTTTGCGCGTCTCGCGCAACCTGAGGCAGCAGCAAAGCCGCCGCTGCGCCGAGGGGGATTCTGCCCAGTGCGCGTGCTCGCCCGGCGGCCACCCCTTTCGTATGTTAGCGTTCGGGGCCTCGCGCACTCCCCCTGGGCTGGCTCAGTCGGGCAGCAGCAAGCGCAGGAGGCGGCGGCGGCTCTGCGAGTGGAGCATCCGCAGCAAGGGGAGGGGGGGCGCAGCAGGGAACAGCCGAGTCCGGGCTGCCTCCTCTCCCCGTCAGAGGGGGCGGGAGACAGGGGAGGGGGCCGAGGGAAGGGGCGACCGTCACCCCCGCATCCAGCGTCGCCGAGCGACTCCTGCTCGCGGGGGGGGGGGGAGGTCTCCACTGGGCCCCCTCCAGCAGCCCGGCCCCCGCGCCGCCCCCCAGCCTGGAGTGCGGGCTGGGCCGGTGGGCACCTGGGGGGGCGGTTATTAGTTTCAGCGGGTGTGAAGGCCGGGGCGTGTGTGGCGGGGAGCTCAACTGCTTACTAGATGGGGGACGTTTGGGAGGGTTGATTAGCTGCCCTAATTAGCATGAATAATTTGGGGGGCTGCCGTGGATAGCTATTGCTGGGGGCATGGTCGGGAGCCTCCTTTTCTGTGGGTGGGTTAATTAGTGGCCCATTTTCTCGGGATTATCTCTCTTGTCTCTCCATCCCCCCCTGGTTTCCACTGGTTTAGTTGGGTCCCATATGTATATTTTACACTGTCCCTGGCGGAGAAGGGGAGAATTTTAAACCCTCCATCCCCAACTTTCCAACCATCACACACAATCCTGCCCGGGAGGACAGAAGCAGCGGCCAGGTTTGTGTCTTTAAAAAAAACACGTTTCTTCTGGTTTGAATTTGAAATCATGCTGTGTCCTCCACCCCAGACTCGTGTCTGCTGTGATAATTCTGTATCTGCGTGGTATTTGTTTGTGAACGTTAATATCTGCATTTACACACTCGTGCTTGCAAGGCATCTGTGTATATTCACATGCACCAACGTGTAAACAGATATTAAAACCTTTTTGTACATAAAGATATGCAAAAATTGGGGGTGTTTTTGTATGGTTTTAATATGTTTGCATTGTATCACATACTCCTAACAAAACCCTTTTAACTGGGTTTCTTTTTCTCTTTTCTTGCCTTTTTGATTTTTAAAAGGATAATTGTATATTGTTAACTTCTGTGATCAGGCACTTATGATATATAGTGCCAAGGACGATTAAAGTGCTGTACAATCATTAATTTTATAATAATTAAACGTATTACATCATGGAAGCAAACACCTTTTAGACATTGATTTTATCTTTTGGTTATTTGCTTCTGTTTAGAAACCACTGGGCTTTAGGAGGCTGTGATTTCATTCACATGAGCATGCTTCTGACCTTAAACATGGTTCTGTTAATCTCATTTTTGTCTTTATTACGTTTACTATGTGATATTTAAAGTGTGTAGAATAAAATTTTATTCTTTTAAAGCATAGAATTTTCTGCCTGTATTAAGATACAGATATTGACTCATCTGTATTAAACACACAATTGCCCAAGTGTAACCTCTTTGAAGACTTTTTCCTTTTAAGACTTCTAATTTCATATATTTTATGTAAATTACTTTGTTTTACTTACAGTCCCCCCAAAATTATATCCATCTGATTTTTGCTCTGCTTTTTCTTACTGTCTTGTGTGTCTCATTCTCTTTTCTCCAGGTTGCAATCTCATTCCCTGTTTAATAGGTTGAGTTTTTTAATGTCTAATATGTCTTTCTTTCCGTAGGTGTTGGTGATTCCAGACTCAGACAGTTAGGGGTTCAGTTTTGAGGAAGCAGAGACGCGAGGGGCTTATTGGATTGAATCTATTTTGCGCAGACTGCCACAGCTCTACATCAATATCCTCACTTCTCTTCCCCACCCTCCTCTCCCCCGAGGGGGGGGAGGAGCTGGGAATCACTTTTAATATCCCCCACCCCCTTCCCCAACACACCTTGGTCCCTGGGGGCACAAGCCAGGCATCACCCATTGTAGTACCAGGAGAACATAATCCTCATCGCTCCTTTCCTGGCCTTGGGGGCTCCAGCAGGACACTGCTCTCTCCCTTGGAGTGCAGATCAGAGAGGCCCTGAAAGGACTTCATTAGCACCCTCTTCTCAGGGGGCACCAAGGAAAGAAGGGTACCAGCAAGCCTTCACCTCACTGAGAGAGCCAGGACAGAAGCTCCAGTTACTGGGGGCACTGAAAGAAGCACCCATCTTTGACATCCCTTCATCTCTTACCCCTTGCTCCCCAAATCTCTGGTAAGTCATACCACATTCATTCATTCATTCAATGCTTTTTTCCCCTCCCCCACTGCTACAAGAGAGGCATGCACAGAGATTGAGAGCAGGGTGGGGGAAGGGATCTGAGAGAAGTGGCTATGTACATGGATCAGGAAAGGGGGGTTTATATCACACACCCACTCTGCGGGAGGGGGGGGGGTCAGGGAATAAGGACAGAGGCATGCTGGCCTCAGAGAAAGCAATGGGGAATTTATACATTATGTGCACACTAGAGAGGAGTGTAATAGCTGAGTCTATGAGAGAAAGGAGATGGATGTAACATTTTTACAGATCAAGTGGTGGGGGGAGTTAATGTTGACCAATATCAGCTTTGTAAGGCAGGGAGGCAAGGGAATGGATTCCTCACTGGAGATCAGAAACTGGGGTGTATGGGTGAAGAATGTTATCACCTACTTGCAAGCCTGGAGAGATGAGGAAAGAAAGGGGGCGGGGATGTCTGTGTCTGAGGGGGATTGTGGAGAAGGGCTGCTGATATCTTTAAGATTACTCAGTTGAAGGGAAGAGATTGAGCAGATAAAAGTAGTATGGGATTCAGTCAGAGGATCCAATTGAGTATTTGCCTATCTGCAGGAGAGGGCATACTGGGAAGGAATTGGGGGAAGGGGGTGCAGAAGGAAGATGATTTTATTTTTTATCTTGCTGCAGTTTGTTTACCAATATGCTTAATATATTCCTTCCTCCCTTGACTGCAGTGGTCTCCACAAATATCCAAAGGGGATGGGGAAGAGGGGTGTGTGAATACAGTGCTTATGCTTTCAGAGAGATGTACTTTGGATTCACCTGCCTGCATTTAAATTGTATAATGTGTATATGGGGAAGGCAGATGACATGCGGGAGTGATGGACACATTGCACTGCTGCTGTTCAGGATACCATGGACTTTATTTTTTTTTTCTGATTCCATTGTTTTTGTAGTCTTTTGTTCTCTCTAAAGCCCTTGTAGCAGTCATGTTTGTACATGATGTTCTTATAAAAACTGCAACCAAGTCTTATTTTTGTAATAAAGGGACTCTACTACTTGTGGTTGTCCCTGGGCATGCCTGTTTAGCTGTAGAGACAGGAGACAGGGTTGCATTTTTTAAATTTTATTTTTAAGTAATAAATGGTCAAAAGCTTTCTTTTTAATAAGTCCTTATCTGTGTATATCTCTCTTATTGGATATACTCTCAATACATAACTATTTCTGTAATTTTTTTTCTTGGGCGCTGATTGCCTTGGTATCTATGCACAGAAGGTAGAATTAGCTGTGTTTTGTACTTCAGTTTAAAATTGTTTTTGATAGTGTTCTCTTTTCAGCATGACATAAGGAGCAGTTCTGGTTTCATAATGTGGTCAAATACCAATCTGCTCCCCTTGCACAATAACTGTAAAATTCAGTCAGAGTCTTTCCCACCAATGTATGATGGATGGCATTTTGCTAACTGTCCCACCCTATCTTATCCCCTGACAGAGCCATAATAATGCTGATGAACTATGGGCTAACGATCTTCCTTACTGCTATTTATGACAATCTCTCAAAGGTCCTTTGCTAGTCTTGTAGCTATTGATCCCACTGTCTTAAGGTGTGGCCTCCGAAATAGGGTTGCAGAAATTGCCATCATGGAACAGGCACTTGTTCTGTTTAAAGTATAGTCCAGCATCAGCTAATTCATGATGATTTTGTGGAAAGTAAAATACCCTTCCTCTCCCCAATAATGTGCCAAAGAGAGCATAGGTGCTTTGTTAGAAATCATAAACAAGAGTGCAATGCTGTACATAGTAAAGGGCGGTGGGTGGGTGGTTTTTTTTCCTGATTACCTCCTCCTTGGGATGATCAGATTTTTTCCCCCCGTTATTGATTAACATTAAATCCCTCAAATCTGAACTGGCAGGGATCAAACAGACCTGGAGATCTATTAAAAAATAGATTCTGCTCTCCAGTTAGCAGCTCTGGAGTTGCTTTGGATACATCGTGATGTAACTGAGACCAGGATCTAACCCAAAGACTAGAAAAGAGTTAATGTGAGAGATCTTCTCCAATATCTTGTGCTCCAGACCATTCTGTAGACAGTAGGAATATACCATAACCGCAGATCACAAGCCAGATAATTAAGGCTAAATGACATTGAGTCCTAATGTTGTGAAACATCTGGAATTTCATTCAGCATTCTTGCAGGGAAGAAATTTTTTTTTTTTTTTTTGTTTGGTTGTTTTTTTTAATGCAGCAGCTTTTGTGACAATGGCACTTTGAGGAAAAGGGCTATGGAACAGTTTACTTCTTCACTTAGAGAATCAATTCTAATTCCGCTATTTGTCAGTAATACCTAAAGGAGTTACTATTTTGACAGTTCAGTTTGCACAATATAAAATGAGTTGTTGGATTCTCATCTTCTAAAGGAAAACTCTTCACATAAAACAAAAAAATAGAATACCACAATTGTCCCTTTTGTTGGCTATCACTAGTCTGGAGACAAGGAATGAGTGGTCCATGGAGATTGAACTCCCCTCTTGCTCCTGGAAGTACTTCCTTATGTGCAGGGCAAGGGTGTATTGGTGGGGATAGGAAGCTTTTGCCATACCTGTTCTGAGTGTAAACAGAGGACTTCAGGTTTCTAGGACCTAAAGACAGACAGTCTGATCTGCCTACTTTCCCTTCATGCTTAGTGAATAAAAACCTTATGTGATTTGAGGCAGAATAGGTGTGTTCCACTAGATTGTTGCAGGGAACAAGATGACAACCAGGGTATGTTTACACAACAATTAAACACCTGCGATACAGCCTCATGGCTTTTATTCCAGTTTAGAGATGTACTCTCAGGAAGACTGCAAATGAAGAGAAAAGGAGCTGGTGTGGAGTACTAGAGCTAAAAGTTGAGATGGCACTTCCATTCCATCCATAATCGAATCACTGGAGGGTTTGTAACTGATTTAATCTCTGAAGCAGATGCAGTCTGTGATTGCAGGGGTAGTCTAACTGACATTCAGTTAGCTGTT
Organism: Malaclemys terrapin pileata; assembly: GCF_027887155.1. Taxonomy (NCBI): domain Eukaryota; kingdom Metazoa; phylum Chordata; order Testudines; family Emydidae; genus Malaclemys; species Malaclemys terrapin. Next base: position 135,478,828 of record NC_071505.1, read on the forward strand.
GTCCTTGATGGGTTTTTTGTTGTCACTTTTGATCAGGTAAGTGGGTTGAGCACCTGCTGAGAGATTGTTCCCAGTTTGGCCATTGTGGCTTTTAGTGCAAAGGCTTTTCAGCCACTTCTAATCTCTGAAGATGTTTAACTATCTTCTGTTTCACCTCCCCCCTCATGCATGCATATTTTGGATTTGGTACTCCCATAGACACTGCGAAAATGTTTAACACACACCCAGCATTGTCTCAGGCTGCGTGTCTGTTAGATCCAGGGGGGTGGAGTTAGTTTCCGGGGAGGAATTCTGGAAAGCATATCCTACTTAGAAACTGATGCTGCATGTTACTGTCTGAGGTTTGGTCTACACTAGTAACTTATGTCAGTATAACTGTATTGCTCAGTGGGTGGATTTTTCACAGTTACATGCAATTATAGTGACCTAGTTCCTGGTATAGACAATGCTGTATTGATGAGATAGCTTCTCCCCTCTACATAGCTGCTGCCTCTCTGTGAGGTGGATTTCTCCTACACTGATGGGAGAAGCTCTCCCATTGGTGTAGGTAGCTTCTTCACTGAATCAGTGCAGCATGAAGCTGCATTGGTGCAGCACAGCTGCATCAGTGATGCTGCAGCCTTTTAAATGTAGACAAGCTCTGAGAGGCACATTTTCCTCAGAAAGAATATTTTTGAGAATATGGGCAGGACCCTTGAGATGCTGGCATTAATAGAACAAATTGTAATATTTTCAGTGTGTCCCTAATAACTAATTTTGACTGAGTGAAGAGTTCTAATGAGAGCTTGAAGCTGAATAGTCCAGCCTGTCTTTCTGATCAGAATGCTGAAGTAATGGTGATAAGATATCTTTACACCCCTGCCTGGCCTACTTAAGATGGGAAAGAGGTAGTGATCATGTGGTATAGTGCTAGCAGAGCAGAGGACTGGGAGCTAGGATTTGTAAGTTCTGTTTCCCATCTCTGCTGATGAATTGCTTTCTGGCCTTAGGCAAGCTACTTAACTTCTATGTCCCAGTCAGTAAAGTGGGGCTATGTCCTGCCTGCCTTACAAGGATGTGAGTCTTAATGTTTATAAATTTTATAAACCACTTTGAGATCTTCAGATGAAAGATACTGTAGAAGGAGAAAGTATTGTTTCTAGCAAGGCTGATCTATATTTGTGTAAACAATACTGCAAACTATATCTGTCTAAGACATTTCTGATGTGTATATCATCTTAATATATAAGTGACAGTATCTAGATGGCTTTTCTCCTTCCTGTTCATGCTGCAGCTCCGCATGAGAGTTTCTTCAGGTTTTTTTTTTCTCTGCCAGCCTCAGCTTTCTTGAGAAAGGAAGAGCTGAAATAATCAGGGAAGAGATGGCTGGGTGTCTGCAGCTTTCAAGGGTGGAAGGGGTGTTAGGTTGGGAAGAAGAGATTTGAGAAACTTGGCAGAGGAACTGAGGGGCACATTGTTGGCAAGAAGGAGTAGGAAACAAGCACAGGTGAGAGTACTTGACACTGGTTTTGATACTGGGGCAAGGGGATGAGAATAGGGTATGTCTATGTAGGGAAAAAGAGTGAAGTAGCTGGTGCATGTTAGATACTCTGTACTAACTTACTACGTGGACACTCTCACTGCATGGAGTGTCTTTGTGCATGTTAGCTTAATGCACTTTGGAAGTGTACTAAGCTAAACTGCCTGGGAGCACTGTTAGTGTGTAGTAAGTGTGTCCATATGGGGAATTAGTGTGGGAGTAACAAGTGCGCTTTAAATTCACACTCTAGCTTAGTGTGCACTAACTTCCCTGTGTAGACAAGTCCCTTGAAACACATGCTGAAGATCTGTAATGGCTTCTTATAGACATGGTCTTTAAAATCCAAACATTTGTCTGTTGTATTCTTTACACACTTAATGCTCTATGGCTGGATTTAAAATGAGATGGGTTTGCATTTCTAATGGACATAGCATGCTTTTGAGGAGAGAGACAGTAAGTGGTCAGTTTCTGTCTGTCCATAGTAAGGACATGTTTGTAGGGAGCAGAAAGGAGGATAAATTGACTAGAAACCTTCTGAACTTGGCTTTTCCTTTGTTCTTATATTCTGCTATTTCTGAATAAGCACTGGAAGAGGATATATAATTAAGTACGTAGCCAGCAGAGCTTCAGTAACCTGCTAGCCATAGAAGGAAACCTTAACCTACTTCCCAGAGGCTAATATGAAAGATAAAGTAGGGCAGGGTTGGGGAATTGTGAGCCAGTGAGGCCCAGGCATAAGCCCAGACCTCCCCTGCCCCTTGCATCTTTTGGTGCTTGGAAGGAGAAATTGTTACTGGGGTGCTGCGGACACTGCTTTGGGACTTTTGTATTGTAACTTCTATCTACCAGGGGTATAAAACTTGAATCCTGCCCCCTTCACTCCAAACACCTTTTCACTGCTGGAAGGAGAAGGTGCTCCCTCTCTCACTTCTGCAAGAACTTCTTGTCTGCCGTAGGGGGAAGGTCTGCTCCTTTACTTCCCCTCCCCCAGCAGTTGGTTTTGTCCTTTCTCCTGCATAAAGAGCTCTGGTCCTGGACTGTGCTGCTGATCTTAGGTTTCCAAAGCAATAGCAGTAGTGTGATGTTGATATGGTTCTTGACAGTTTCCTTGCTGTCCCACTGGGTTCCAAATAGAAGGTGAAAATGGCCAGTTTTAATTTAATCCTGCTGCTGCTTGGGAAAGCTTTGAGTAGCAGCTTTGCCTGTCTACACTTCGAGTGTCTACCAGTTACTGGCCACTGATGGCTGTTTCCAGGGAAAATCTCAGCATAGGCAAGTCCATGAGTAGATAGTAACTGTTTCAGGTCATATTCAGAAGAGTTTTCTTTCCTTTTTTTTTGGCAACCCTGGGAACAGGAAACTTCATATTTAAACAAATGAAAGTCTAGGTTTTCGTGAATTCTGCTGCTTACTTCATGCTTCCTCATATTCCTCAAGGAAGGTTTCTTACACACCAGTGCAGTGGATTTTTCAGTCTTCATATCAGTTTTTCTTGATTGCTTTGCAGTTTTTAATGATGTTGGCAGGTGGTAAAAGGTCACTAGAGACTGATGTCCTCTATATAGCCAAAGCATGGGGAGCAAAAACAATGCAAATCCATACGGCCTCACTGGTCACCTGGCGGGATCATCTCCACCAACAATGTTCAAATTCAGTACTTTGCAACACTTGTGGGAGTGGGTTGGAATCCATTGATATTTTCTGTGTATGAGGAAGGGATGGCCTTGTGACTAAGGAACAGAACTGGGACTCAGACCTGAGTCCTGATTCTGACACAGGCTCAGTGTATTGTCTTGGGCACGTTACTTCATCTCTGTATGCTTCAGTTTTTCCATCAATAAATTGGGATAATATTGAATGTCCTCACAAGGGAGATGTGAAGCTTAATTAATGTTTATAAGACATTAATTGCATCCTTGAGATCTTTGGATAGGAAATGCTATATAGACACATTTTTTTTCCCCCTCCCCTCTGAATTAAGGACAGAGTTGTGTGTACAGGGAAGAGGTTTGAGGGGTGGTGGGAAGCATGTGGACAGAAACGTTTGTACTATGATTTCTTATCTTCTCCTTTATCTAGACTTCCATTAAAAGGAGATCCCAGAGGTTGCAAGACTAGTCAAGCAAGATGTGCAGCTCAGTTGCTCCCAGGCTGTGGTTCTTAACAGATCGTCGTATCAGGGAAGACTATCCTCAACAGGAGATCCTGAGGGCGCTCAAGGCCAAGTGCTGTGAAGAGGAACTAGACTTTCGGGCCTTGGTGATGGATGAAGTGGTACTGACCATTGAGCATGGAAACCTGGGTGAGGATGAGGTCAAGGTCAGAGTGTGGGCTGGGGAGGGGATCTGACAAGGAGATTAATGCAGGGGTGGTTAACTTTCGTGACAATGTAGTGCACATATGCCAGGATCAGGACACCTAATCTAAATTAATATTGCATATAAATGCATCGCTTATGGGTACTTGATCATCAAATAGAAATTGTTGATTGGCAGTTGGATAAGCTTTGTTCTTCCTCTGCAGAATGAGGGGAGCATTTTAAAGCCTTGGGGTCATGCTTTGGCAACCCAGCCTTACTGTATGAGGGGGTTCTCTCCAAGAGACAATAATGAACTAATACAAGTTTAACTACCTCCAGGATTGCTGGGTTAAAGAGAATTGACTTCATTTAATTTTGTGTGGGCTTTGTAAGTTGATTACTTAAGTTTAGGGAAAGCTGTGAAGGTAACACATCAATATCTCTCTGCAGGTTGGGTTCTGAACTCAGCCTAGATAGCCAAGCAAGCAAACAAACTGAAAGGGAATTTCAGAGAAGAGTAATATGAGTAGTCATGGGGTTGGAAGGATTGATTTATATTGCGATTAAAATAGTTGAATATCTGTAGCTTAGTTAAAAGGTGACTAAGGTGAGTCCCCTTCAAATATGATGAGTGTAAACACCAAAATGAAAAGGTATCTGGAAGAAGTGCGTGGTCAGGAAATAAAATTTCAACAATGCATAGTTATTTAGGTTAGTCAAGACTTAAGAAGACAGGACTTAAAAAACAAAAAAATTTGGTGAGTGGATGAAATTCAGTGTTGACAAATGTGAAGTAATGCACATCAAAATAATTTGAACTACTGCTACACCTTAGTGGGTTCTGAATTAGCTGTAACAGTTTGGGAAAAAGTTGTTGGTGGTGTTGTGGACAATCAATGAATACCTCTTCAATAGTGATCAAAAGGAAAACAAGATGTTAGGATGTATAAAGAATGGGATGTAAAATAATATTGAAAATACAATGCCACTATTATAAGAGGAGCAATAGTGACACTTACGTAAAGTTGTCTAGGAGTTCCCATTATCAAAATCTTTCCAACCTTTAAGATTTCTAATGCTCCGAGATTTGTATGAGGAATGTGAAATTTGTCAAGGAAATGGTCCTGTGGTCAAAGAGGTGTTTTGTGTTTTCTTCATGAAGTCTGTTCAGATTTGGCAGTTTTAAGTTGTTTAACATGTGAAAGTTGTGTTACTCCACGTTTATGACAGTCTTACTGCTAAAATTTCAGAACATTCTATCTGCGCCGAGCATGCTTCTCCATTGTCCCTGTGCCAGGCTAAGGCAACACAGAACCATAGGCACAGCTGCTGGGAAGGATGGACAGAGTGGGAAACGTGTTCTGTCCCCTACTTTTAAACATTTTTACTTTGTTTCTCCTTGGTGATGCAAAATACCCTAAATAACATTTATATTTGTTTAAATGAGTGGTATAAAATGTGCTGGAAGGGTGGGAAGAGAAATTTGCTTAGGCTAGCCATGTCTGCCTAGCCTTCCTCTTCCTTTCTCCTCATTTTTGTCTTTTGTTGAACCACATTCTACCTCCTGGTCATCTCTTCCCCCCTGCCATGCAGGCTTTTCCCCCCCTGTGGTTGCACCTATATACAGAACCAAATCTCCAGATGGGACACAGGCAAAATGAATCTGTTGTCTTCCACTGTTGCTTTTGCCACTTTCTACTCATCCCCATCAAAATACCTTTTGGCTTAGGAGGGGAAGGTGCACTGGAATAGATCCAGTATAAATGTGTTCTGTACTCATCTCTTATATCAACTGGTGTACAGGGTTGTGAAGTGCACAGAACTATTATTGAACAAGGCATACTCCACTAAGAAGCTACAGAAGGTCACTCTGACAGCTGGGAATGGAATCCACATCTTTAATATGGCAAACCCAAGCTCATTCATGTTATTACACTGCCTCTGAGAAAGAATCTGCTAGTGCTGTGTGCCTAGCTACACTATCTGTAAAATGGGGCAACTCTATATCCTAGTAAAGAGGAGAGGATAGAAGTTGATAAAGTGTACAGGTAGGAGTTGAAGAGAGAGTCCCATTCAATTAGATCACATGAAAGTAGACAACTAAATATAGACAAATTTTGTAAGTGCTCATTATACAACTGCTAGAAGTCCAAATACTAAGATAGGTGAACTTGAGTGCCTGGTGTTAAATGAGGCTATTGATATAACAGGCACCACAGAAACTTGGTGGAACGATTATATCAATGGGACATGGTAATACCGGGGTATAAAATGTGTAGGAATGACAGAATAGGTTGTGCAGGTGGGGGAATAGGACTATATGTGAAAGAAAGCATAGTCAAATATAGTAAAAATCTTAAATGACCCAAATTATACCATAGAATCTCTATGGATAGAAATTTCATGCTTTAATAATAAGAGTATAGCTGTAGAAATATACTACTGACCAGGATGGTGATGGTAATTGTGAAATGCTCAGGGAGAATGGAGAGGTTACAAAAATAGAAAACACAATAATGGGGATTTCAACTATCATCGTATTGACTGGGTACATGCCACCTCGGAATGGATGCAGAGATAATATTTCTGGATACCATTAATGACTGCTTCTTGATGCAGTTAGTCCTGAAACCCACAAGAGGGGGAAGCAATTCTTGATTTAGTCCTGAGTGGCACACACGATCTGATCCAAGAGGTGAATGTAGCTGAACTGCTCAGTACTTGCGACCATAATGTAATTAAATTTAACATCCTTGTGGGAGAGAAAATACCAGAGAAGGCTACCAAAGTATTATTTAACTTCAAAAAGGGGAACTACACAAAAATGAGGAAGGTCATTAAATGGAGATTAAAAGGAACAGTCACAAGAGTGAAATGCCTGCAAGTTGCATGGAAACTTTTAAAAAACATCACAATAGAGGCTCAAATTAAATTTATACCCCAAAATAATAATAATAATTAATAATAAAAAAACAGTAAGAGGGTCAAAAAAAGGCTACCATGACTAAACAATAGAGTAAAAGAATTGGGGCAAAAAGGTGTTCTTTAAAAATTGGAAGTAAAATATTACTGAGGAAAATAGAAATGAGAGGGCAAGGAAGAAGAGAAGAGCAGCTAGTCCTGTAAGAGGAGAGAGAGAGTCAATGGAGATAACACCACCAAACGTGAGCCCCAGGAGGATATGGGATGGGTTGCGGAGGATTGCAAGGGCGAATAGGAATCGAGAGGACTTGCAGCCAGAGGGAACAGGGGATAGACCGGAGAATCACCGTTACCAGGAAAAGGCAGGTCTACGGATTGGAGACTCCTTACTGAGAAGAATAGACAGGCCTGTAACCAGAGCTGATCCAGAGAACAGAAGGGTGTGCTGTCTGCCGGGTGCTAAGATACGGGATGTGGACCTGAGGCTGAAGAGGATCCTAACGGGAGTGGGAAAGAATACGCTGATTGTCCTTCATGTGGGAACAAATGATACAGCTAGATTTTCGCTGGAAGGTATCAAGGGAGACTATGCCAGGCTGAGGAAGACGCTTAAGGAAATCGAGGTTCAGGTGATCTTCAGTGGGATTCTGCCTGTTCCTAGAGAAGGGCAACAGAGGTGTGACAAGATTGACGATCAACAGATGGCTCAGGGAGTGGTGCTATAAGGAGGGCTTTGGAATGTATGGCCACTGGGAGGCATTCATGGACAGAGGACTGTTCTCTCGGGATGGACTTCACCTGAGTAGGGAGGGAAATAGACTTCTAGGATGGAGGCTGGCACAACTGATTAAGAGAGCTTTAAACTAGGAATTGGGGGGCGATGGTTGGGAGATGTCCAGGTAATCTCCACACCGGATTTTAACATTGAGAGGGAAGAAAACGAAGAAAGAAAGGATACAGCCTGGATAGGAGAATGGACATAGGGAGGAAGGGTAGTGTAGATACCATTCTAATAGGTGATACTGGTGGTAGAATGTCTGAGCTTAATCGGGTAAAGGATGTGAGCGAAGCCAAACAGCAAGAATTAAGATGTTTGTACACCAATGCGAGGAGCCTAGGTAACAAAATGGAGGAACTAGTGCAGGAAGTGAAACCGGATATTATAGGGATAACAGAAACATGGTGGAATAGTAGTCATGACTGGAGTACAGGTATTGAAGGCTATGTGCTGTTTAGGAAAGACAGAAATAAAGGCAAAGGTGGTGGAGTAGCATTGTATATCAATGATGAGCTAGACTGTAAAGAAATAAGAAGTCATGGAATGGATAAGACAGGCTGTCTGGGCAAAAATCACATTGGGGAAGAAAGCTACTAGAGCATCCCCGAGATAGTGCTTGGGGTGTGCTATAGACCACCGGGATCTGATTTAGATATGGATAGAGACCTCTTTAATCTTTTTAATTAAGTAAATACTAATAGGAATTGTGTGATCATAGGAGACTTTAACTTCCCAGATATAGACTGGAGGACAAGTGCTAATAATAATAGGGCTCAGATTTTCCTAGATGTGATAGCTGATGGATTCCTTCACCAAGTAGTTGCTGAACCAACAAGAGTGGATGCCATTTTAGATTTGGTTTTGATGAATAGCGAGGACCTCGTAGAAGAAATGGTTGTAGGGGACAACCTTGGTTCGAGCGATCATGAGCTAATTCAGCTTAAACTAAATGGAAGGATAAACAAAAATAGTTCTGTAACTAGGGTTTTTGATTTCAAAAGGGCTAATTTTAAAAAATGAAGGAAATTAGTTAGGGAAGTGGATTGGACTGAAGAAATTTGGGATCTAAAGGTGGAGGAGGAGGAAGCCTGGAATTACTTCAAGTCAAAATTGCGGAAACTATCAGAAGCCTGCATCCCAAGAAAGGGGAAAAAATTCATAGGCAGAAGTTGTAGACCAAGCTGGATGAGCAAGCATCTCAGAGAGGTGATTAAGAAAAAGCAGCCTACAAGGAGTAGGAGTGATCAGCAAGGAAAGCTACCTTATTGAGGTCAGACCATGTAGGGATAAAGTGAGAAAGGCCAAAAGCCATGTAGAATTGGACCTTGCAAAGGGAATTAAAACCAATAGTAAAAGGTTCTATAGCCATATAAATAAGAAGAAAACAAAGGAAGAAGTGGGGCCGCTAAACACTGAGTATGGGTGAGGTTAAGGATAATCTAGGCACGGCCCAGTATCTAAACAAATACTTTGCCTCAGTCTTTAATGAGGAGCTTAGGGATAATGGTAGGATGACAAATGGGAATGAGGCTTTGGAGGTGGATATTACCCACATCCGAGGTAGAAGCCAAACTTGAACAGCTTAATGGGACTAAATCAGGGGGCCCAGATAATCTTCATCCAAGAATATTAAAGGAACTGGCACATGAAATTGCAAGCCCATTAGCAAGAATTTTTAATGAATCTGTAAACTCGGGTTGTACCATATGACTGGAGAATTGCTAACATAGTTCCTATCTTTAAGAAAGGGAAAAAATGTGATCCGGGTAACTACAGGTCTGTTAGTTTGACATCTGTAGTATGCAAGGTCTTGGAAAAATTTTTGAAGGAGAAAGTAGTTAAGGACATTGAAGTCAATGGTAATTGGGACAAAATACAAAATGGTTTTACAAAAGGTAGATCGTGTCAAACCAACCTGATCTCCTTCTTTGAGGAGGTAACAGATTTTTTAGACAAAGGAAACGCAGTGGATCTAATTTACCTGGATTTCAGTAAGGCATTCGATATGGTTCCACATGGGGAATTATTAGCTAAATTGGAAAAGATGGGGATCAATATGAAAATTGAAAGGTGGATAAGGAACTGGTTAAAGGGGACACTACAACGAGTCGTACTGAAAGGTGAACTGTCAGGCTGGAGGGAGGTTACTAATGGAGTTCCTCAGGGATTGGTTTTGGGACCAATCTTATTTAATCCTTTTATTACTGACCTTGGCACAAAAAGTGGGAATGTGCTAATAAAGTTTGCGGATGACACAAAGCTGGGAGGTATTGCCAATACAGAGAAGGACCGGGATATCATACAGGAAGATCTGGATGTCCTTGTAAACTGGAGTAATAGTAACAGGATGAAATTTAATAGTGAAAAGTGCAAGATCATGCATTTAGGGATTAATAACAAGAATTATTGTTATAAACTGGAAATAACAGAGGAGGAGAAGAACCTCGGAGTATTGGTTGATCACAGGATGACTATGAGCCGCCTTGATATGGCCTTGAAAAAAGCTAATGCGGTCTTGGGATGTATCGGGTGAGGTATTTCCAGTAGAGGTAAGGAGGTGTTAGTACCGTTATACAAGGCACTGGTGAGACCTCATCTGGAATACTGTGTGCAGTTCTGATCTCCCATGTTTAAGAAGGATGAATTCAAACTGGAACAGGTACAGAGAGGGGCTACTAGGATGATCCGAGGAATGGAAAACCTGTCTTATGGAAGGAGACTCAAAGAGCTTGGCTTGTTTAGCCTAACCAAAAGAAGGCTGAGGGGAGATATGATTTGTAGAGAGCAATGTATCAGAGGAATAAATACCAGGGAGGGAGAGGAATTATTTAAGCTCAGTATCAATGTGGACACAAGAACAAATGGATATAAACTGGCCATCAGGAAGTTTAGACTTGAAATTAGATGAAGGTTTCTAACCATCAGAGGACTGAAGTTCTGGAACAGCCTTCCAAGGGGAGTAGTGGGGGCAAAAGACCTATCTGGCTTCAAGACTAAGTTTGTTAATCTTATGGAGGGGATGGTATAATGAGATTGGTCTTTGACTATTAGCGGTAAATATGCCCAATGGCTTGTGATGGGATTAGATGGGGTGGGATGTGAGTTACTACAGAGAATTCTTTCCTGGGTGTCTGGCTGGTGAGTCTTGCCCACATGCTCAGGGTTTAGCTGTTGGCCATATTTGGGGTTGGGAAGGAATTTTGCTCCAGGGCAGATTGGCAGAGGTCCTGGGTTTTTTTCGCCTTCCTCTGCAGCGTGGGACACGGGTCACTTGCTGGAAGATTCTCTGCACCGTGAAGTCTTTAAACCATGATTTGAGGACTTCAGTGGCTCACATACAGGTTTGATACAGTAGTGGGTGGGTGAGATTCTGTAGCCTGCGTTGTGCAGGAGGTCGGACTAGATGATCATAACGGTCCCTTCTGACCTTAAAGCCTATGATTCTATAAACTCTGGCAAGTCAAGTGTAAAAATATAATTAGGCAAGCCAACCAAGAATTTGAAGAGTAGCTACTAAAAGACACTTTAAAAAAAAAAAAAAAAAAAAAAGTATATCAGGAGCAGGAAGCCTGTCAAACAATCAGTGGGACCACTGAATGATAGAGGTGCTAAAGGAGCACTCAAGGAAGACAAGACAGTTGCAGAAAAGCTAAATGAATTATTTGCATCGGTCTTCTCTGCAGAGGCTGTGAGGGAGATTCCTACACTTGGGCCATACAATTTAGGTGACAAATCTGAAGAACTGTCCCAGATTGAGGTGTCAATAGAGGAGGTTTTGGAACAAATTGATAATTAAAACAGTAACAGGTTACCAGGACTAGATGGTACTCACCCAAGAGTTCTGAATGAACTGAAATACAAAATTGTAGCACTACTAATTGTGGTATGTAACCTATCACTTAAATCAGCTTCTGTACCAGATGACTGGAGGATAGCTAATGTAATGACAATTTAAAAAAATGGGTACAGAGGTGATCCTGGCAATTACAGGCTGGAAAGTCTAACTTCAGTACTAGGCAAATTGCTTGGAATTGTAGTAAGAAACAGAAATATCATATCATATCACAGAGGTGAACATGATATGTTGGAGAAGAGCCAACATGGCTTTTGTAAAGCGAAATCATGCCTCGCCAGTCTATTAGAATTCTTTGAGGTGGTCAAACAAACATGGGCAAGGGTGATCCAGTCACATTAGGGTACTTGGATTTTCAGAATGTCCTTTGACAAGGTCCCTCACTAAAGGTTCTTAATCAAAGGGAGCAGTCATGGTATCAAGGTCCGCTCATGGATCAGTAACTGGTTAAAAGATAGGATACAAAGGGTAGGAATAAATGCTCAGGTTTTAGAATGGAGAGAGGTAAATAGTGGGGTCCCCCAAGGATCTGTACTGGGCCCAGTGCTGTTCAATATATTCATAAATGATCTGGAAAAAGGGGTAATCAGTGAGGTGGCAAAATTTGCAGATGATTCAAAATTACTCAAGATAGTTAAATCTAAAGCATACCATGAGAGTTAAAAATGGATTTCACAAGACTGGGTGACAAAATGTTAGATGAAATTCAAAGTTGATAAATGCAAAATAATGCACATTGGAAAGCATAATCGTAACAATACAGATGAAATGATGGGGTCTAAATTAGCTGTTACGATTCAGGAAAGAGATCTAGGAGTCATTGTGGGTAGTTCTCTGAAAACATCCAATCAGTGCGTGGTGGCAGTCAAACTAACAATGTTAGGAACCATTTGGAAAGGGATAGATAATGCCACTATATGAATCCATGGTACGGCTGTAACTTGAATACTGCATGCAGTTCTGTTTTCCCTGCCACTCTGTACTTTTTCCAATTGTAATATCTTTTTTGAAAGGCAACAAAAATTATTAGGGATATGGAACAGCTTCTGTATGAGGAGAGATTAAAAAGACTGGGACTGTCCAGTTTGGAAAAGTGACAACTAAGGGGGGATTTAATAGAAATCTATAAAATCATGAATGGCATGGAGAAAGGAAATAAGGAAGCGTTATTTATCCCCTTGTATAACACAGGAAGCAGGAGTTGTCCAATGAAATTAATAGGCATAGAGTTTAAAACTAAACAAAAGGAAGTATTTCTTCACGCAACACACAGTCCACCTGTGGATCTCATTGCCAGGGGTGGTTGGGAAGGTCAAAAGTATAACTAGGTTCAAAAAAGAATTGGGTAAGTTCATGGATAGGTCCTTCAATGGCTATTAGCTAAGATGGTCAGGGACACCATCAGATGTCCACAGGTCTCTGACTGTTAGAAGCTGGGCCTGGATGACGGGGGGATGGATCACTCAATAATTGCCCGGTTCTGTTAATTGCCTCTGAAGCATCTAGCATCAGCCACTGTCAGAAAAAAAGATACTGGGCTAGATGAACCCAGTATAGCCATTCTTATGTTCTAACTCCCTGCAGATATAATCCACTGTTTCTTCTCAAGTGACTGGTCCACAGAGGATAATGACCTACTGTTGCTGCCAGCTCATATTATTTTAGCACAAATCATAGATGTCTGTTGCAGGGCTGGAGGTGTAGGGTTCAAATGCTGCTAACAACCCATGATGTGGGGAAGGTGGTGGTTACAATTGTATTTAATGGAGTTTGTTTGCCTTTTTTCTTTGTTAAAAACTTAAGACATTACATTTGAAAAGCCAAGAACCCACAAGTTAGGAAGTGCCAGAATTAAGGTTGCAACTTTAAAAAAATAAAATAAAATAAAAAATCTTTCAGCATGTTATTTTGTATAATCAGTGGCACATTGTCACTCAGCTTGTGTGCAGTTGTAGTTGTCCTGTCTCAAAAATCTGGCAGAAACAGCAGAAGTTCAGAGAGAAAAATGATCAGCAACAAGAAAAAAACTTACATATGAGATTAAAAAGTCTAGGATTGTTTGGGCTCAGGAAGGAATTTTCCTCCAGGGCAGATTGGCAGAGGCCCTGGGGGTTTTTCGCCTTCCTCTGCAGCGTGGGGCATGGTGTCACTTGCTGGAAGATTCTCTGCACCTTGAAGTCTTTAAGCCATGATTTGAGGACTTCATTAGCTCAGACATAGGTTAGGGATTTGATACAGGAGTGGGTGGGTGAGATTTTGTGGCCTGAGTTGTGCAGGAGGTCAGACTAGACGATCATAATGGTCCCTTCTGACCTTAAAGTCTATGATTCTATGAAAAGAGAGGAATAACAGAGGATATAATAAGCTGTCATACAAAACAATGAATTCTACGGAGAAAGTAGATTGGACCTTCTGTTCACTGTTTCTCACAAAACAAGAACAATGGAGCATTAAATGAGATTGAAAGGCAGCAAGTTGAAAACTGATAAAAGGAAATACATTATCCGTTTACGCAGTGCACTGTTAACAGTGGAACTCCTTGCCATAAAATACCGCTCAGGTCAAAAAGTTAGTAGGACTCAAAACAGGATTGTATATTTATATGGAACTCGAACATCCAGAATTATGGGGGGGGGGGTTAAGTTTGGAAGGGATAGAAACCTTTCATGAGTTGGGGCATAAACCACACTATAAAGGAAGTGGAGGGTGATTTTTTTTCCCTATGGGCAGGATACTCCATAGCTTGCAACTTCAGGGTTCTTGTACCCTACATGGAAGCATCTGCTGCTGGCCACTGTTGGAGATAGAGTACTGCATTATTAAACTAGATGGACTACTGAGCTGATCTGGTATGGCAATTGCTGTGTTCCTCTGAAAGTGACTAGAAGTAAATGGGATGAAATTGAGCAAAGCTGTGACACTTTAGTCTGGGTATTAACACTAAGAGTTCTGCTAAACTGTGGAATAGCCTTCTCCAAGGGTAATGACGGAACATTCCTCATGCCCAGCTTGTTCCTCTTTCGTTTGGCTGGGACATTTAAAACTAGACTAAATAAAGCCCTGAAGAATAGACTATAGGGAACAATTTTGCTATGAGTGGAAGCGGGAGATGGACAAAGATATATAACCCAACAGTTATCTGTATAGAATTGAGTAGGTTTTTTGTCCCTTGCCTGTGCATAGGTCTTGCATGACTTAAAAAAAAAAAAAAAAAAAAAAGAGGCTGGCCAGCAGAGAAATGGAGCATAGGACCTAGATGCTGGTGAGAGCATCACTGAGGAACTCTGAATTCCTCTTTCACCAAAATTGTTCACCTGAGCATCCATCTTTGAAAACCTTGCTCTGTAATTATTAGCAGTTTGAGAGTAGTAGCTCCTCCTTGCCTCTGATATTGGAGGAGAAAGGTTGTGAGGTAAAACAGAGAGGCTTTCATGAGCTTTTCAGCAGTTAGAGCTGTTGGATTGAATGGAGGTGGTGTGTCCTAAAAAGTATTTGGTCATAAAACTAAGACTGCAGTCTTTAGAAGATCTTCTGGGCTCTCCCACAATTGGGGATGCAAAAATGAATGAGAACTTGGATTAGGGATTACAGGAAGGGAGAGTAGTGGTATGTGCATAAGTGAAAAGACCCAAGCTATGGTTAGCTAGCCTATTTGTTGCCAAGTGGATGATGTCTGGGAAATGGCTAGGGGTTTTTATTTCTATATTTTGAAAGGGAGATATTAATAAAACAGATGTTGGGTTGCAGAGAATGGCTTGCCCCTACAGTCAATAGAAGATGCTAATCCAAGCATCTGAGGTTTCTCTAGACTGCATCCTTCCGGGTCGTAGCTGCCAGTGCAAGTCCACCCTGACCTCTCTCTCCACCACATCCTGGGACCTGATTCATTTCCCCTCATGCAACCTGCCCCTTGTTACTGATTCAGCCATTGAGTTGGAAACCAGTAGTTGAGGTCCTGTCTCGCCAAGTTCCTGTGGTGGCGGGTGAAGATGCTAAAGGGAATAATGAGACCAGGACATGTGGGCATATCTTCCGGTTGAGAGAACTGGAAGGAACAATGAGGATTAGAGGATGACTATCCTCCTTTTCAGTACAACAAAAGGGGTGGCTCTGGATCATCTCTGGTGGAAAGATGTTTTCTTGTTGTGTTTTAAAGAGCTGCCATTAAATCTACCAAGAGATGTTTTCATTTCTGCCCCTTTTTCAGTTAGCTCGATGTCCAGATGTTTTGCTACTGGTCCCTTCAGCATCTTTCTGGTATTAGTCATACAGCTCTGTTTGAGAGCCCTCCCTACAGTATGCAGCAAATGGCTCTGGGAATGATGGAACGGAGGCCAGCAGCCTTGTCCGTCCTCGCCCAGCACTGCAGAATTGGCATGTCTCCTTCTGCTGGCAGCAGCCATCACAAACTCTCCTTGATGACGTGTGGATAATGTATCTCCACACTAGAGGCTGGAGAGAAAATTGCAATGAGCACAAAATACCGAACAGCGACTAGAAATTAGGTGAATTTAGTGCTCATGAAAGGTGCTGAGATGGGTGCCTATTAGAGCAGCTGTGGTCTTTATTCCATGAGCAAGAACAGCAAAGGTGCAGGAGTTCTGCCCTCCTCCCGGTGTACCTCAAATTTGACTAGTTAGGGCCATCTCTAGGAGGAAAAGCAAGGTTAATCGGTGGTTTATTCAATCCTTGGTTTCTCTGCTGACATTACCAACATTTAAAAATTCAATTTAAAAATTGCTTCTTTCTTTGCTTACCTGATGAAACCTGGTATTTGCTTTTCTGACAACTATATCTCAAAATTGGAAAATTAGTAAAGCAGTGCATTGGAGAGCAGGTTCCTTTGCTGCTTGTTACATCAGCAGTTGTGCAAGACACTTGTAACTACTGACTTGGGTCTTGGCAAATAAAAAAGCCATTTCAGTTTGCCTTTTAGTACTAACCAATTTCTATCCAATTAACTTTGGCTAGGTCTACACTACCTGCCTGAATCGGCGGGTAGAAATCGATCTCTCGGGGATCGAATTATCGCGTCTCATCGAGACGTGACAATCGATCCCCGAATTGACGCACTTACTCCACCAGCGGAGGTGGGAGTAAGCGCCGTCGACGGGGAGCTGCAGAGGTCGATTTTTGCCGCCGTCCTCACAGCGGGGTAAGTCGGCTCCGATACGCAAATTCGTAGCTGAATTCGACCTATCTTAAATCGACCCCCCCCTGTAGTGAAGACCTGCCCTTTGTGTCTCTTACTCCCTTTAATCTGAATTTCCAAGGACTTGCCAAATTGATTCAGGTTGAACCCTAGGGGTGATTGTCACTACTTGGCAACTATGGACCACAAGTAGTGGGGTTTGTAATAGTAGCTGCTGAGTATTGGCATGAGATTATTTAACAGCAGTAAACTTTAGGTGCCAGGGCCTGAATGACCAAAGAAGCTGCAATTCGAACCCCTCCATTATTATATCAGGTACGTTTTTAATAGCTGCCACATGAAGCGGTGAACATTGCTGTTTCTCTTCATGCTTTCATCATCATGGCATTGAACATAAACTTTCCCACGCTGAACATACAGACAAGAGAGCCTTAAGTTGTGTGCCAGAATGTTGCTGTGGTTGGCAGTTTCCTTACTTGCAGGTATTGGAGCTCACAAATGTGGTATTCTGTTGGGGCTAATTCCACATAATGAGGGCTAAAAGTGTGCATAGCTATTTTAAAGTTCTTCAGTGACTCCAGAGGATCTCAATAATATCCCACCAATAGTAGAACTGGCCTCACCCTAGAGTATCATCTGTGCATGATTCAGTTAAGCAAGTTAGAAGGACAAGAATCTTTATGTGGGGAGTTTTTTCTTCAGACATTACCTCAGAAATGCTCTTAGAAGTCAGGCCATTCTGTTTTACTCACCTTTTAGACCACTGAGCAAGAAAGTCAGAACTGAAGGAAGCTGCAGCTTGAACCTCCAAACAGGTCACTGTTTGAAAATGCTGAAGAACGTGGCTGAATTTTGGGATCACTGCAAGGAATCCCAAGGCTGGATGTATTGGGGAAAACAATCTTGTGTCAAAATGGTTCAAACCTGGATGCTTATCTATGTCACATGCAGAGGGTTGAATTTAAGCTTCTCACTAGATTTGATCAGAAAACAACTCTACCCCCAGTCCCTTCAGGGAATGACTGCGGGGTATCTTGGATTTACTTTCACCTTTCCCTAGAGCAGTGCTAGAGGTCATCAGTGCACATCATTTGATTACTGAGTGGGATTGTGGGTGTGGGGGACGCTGGATATTAGGATATCTTGGTTAGGTGGAATATGATGAAACAAGGTCATTTAGTGCTTAAAGCACAGGATTGGGCATTAAGAGACATGGGTTCTATTCCTAGAAGTTCCACTGACTCACTGTTTGACTGTGGACAAGTCACTTCGCCTTTTTGTGCTTCAGTTTTCCCCAGAAGTAAAATGGGGCCAAAATTCTGACTGACCTCATAAGGTTATAAGGTTTAAAGGGATCTTAATCTCATTAATTTCAAAGGCCGAATTAAAAATAGGATGAGATCTGGCACCTGCTCCTGAGTCACTCTGTCAATTTTTGTTGTTTTTACAATAACATTTTCCTTTAATTTATTTCCCCATTACTGTATGAAACTGGCATAAATAAGGGAAACTGACTATACAGGGGGAAACTGAAATTGACTAGACTACTGTCAAGTACACAAACTAATATATATGTATTTTTCCTTTTATTTATCTCTTTCAGCTAGATATTGCAAGTGTTAATAGCATGTACAACATTTTCAGACAGAGTTGTGATTTTTTTTTTTTTTAACTTGACACTGCCCTTTTAATGTTTGCACAGCATGTTGAGCTTGGATAGAAGCCACTTTCTAAACATCATGATAGGCAAAATGTACTAATGTTACCTAAGGATGGGAGGAGAAATAGTCTGCTCTCAATGATCAAGAAAACTGTGCTGGATTACCCTCACTACTGGAACTGTTTCAGCCATAATGTAGAAAAGGCCTCTGATTCAATCACCTTCACTACAGACACAGCCATTCTTGCCATATATTGCAGATACTGGATTGAAACCACACTCTGGTTTAGAAGAGAGACAGACTCATGCATTCTTATAATGTGCAAGTCATTGGAATGAATGGGGAAATCTAGTGTGCGCGCTTGCTCTGTAACTGTATGTTTTATATCCTTAGGGCAAAATTAATCCCTGGTTTAACTCCTTTGAATTGAATGGAGTTGCACCAGTAGTGAATTTGGCCCCTAAATTCCAGATCCGTATGTTCATTGACAGATTGGAGGGTAAGAGGAGAGTGTTCCTTTTGAAGGCAAGATGAGAGCTAATCAAATCTCATGCTTCAGCTGATCACTTGCATTAAGAAACTCCCCTTCCTCTTCATATACACACTCTCCATCACCTAATTATACGGTGTTACACAATATATCCAAGTGTATTATGGATTTCTCCCCCCCCACCCTTTGCTAAAAATATCCAGCAGAGATTGGATACTGGACTAGATGAATCAGAGGTTTGATCCACTATAGCAGGAAGTGGCTAGATGGACCAATGCACTCATCTGGTTGCTGCATTGAGAAGGTAAGAAACTGGACTAGATAGGCATCATGCTTCTCTAGATTAAGCTCTTTTAGTGTTAGTAGGAGTTTTCTTAGGATTTAAGGACTTTGGGATGCTGCTTTGGCAATTTCCCACCTACCAGCCCCTCTTCTCCCCCTGGCACCCACGCATGGGTACTGGATTATGCCAAAGATCTGCGCTTTCCTGCCCTTGCTTGTTTTCAATCAGCGACGAGCACCAATGCTGCCTTTACTGCTTGGAGGAAGCCCATGTTGCATGCAGGTGCAATATCTGCCTCTCCTTCTCTGCCTATACGTGGGAACGCCAGGCTCTCTGCCTCAAGAAGCACCTCATGGAGGTCACCAGGAGGCTGCAGTTGGATCCAGGCTGGAGAATCCCCCTATACATCCACCTGAGCAGTCAAGGAGTGCGCCTCCTATTACAGAACTACAGTCCGGTTCCACCAGTACCAGTGCTATGGATCCCGTGCCAGGGCCTAGCTGTGCGCCTAAGCATGGCTGTAAGCCTTCCTCAAGGTGCAAGAAAGAACTGCACCCTCCAGGAGTTCCAGCCACAGAGAAGCAGCGGGTTCCAAGCCCCACAAACACGACAAGAAGTCACATAGAATGCTGGACCCTCTGGTCCCGGTTGCTGAGCCTCACACACTTTCTTCATCGGTACTGCTGAAGCCATGGGAATCGTCAGTTCTGAGAGTCTCCTCTGTCCCTGTTCCGGCTCTGGTTCCTTCTGTGGCATGCGTGCTGCTGACACTGGAGAAACTCAAGTCGGACTCCTGGACCTCATAAACTGTTTGCCTTAGATGAGGTGAGATCCCCATGTTTTCCGATGCTTAAGCTTAGGACTTGCCACCTTCAGGTCATGTCCCTGAGCGCTCCTCTGCGACTCACTTGGCTCTGCCATTTGAACAAGGATCCGACTTCTTGGCATTGGAGGACTCAGAGGGTGAACATGGTCCACCGCTCTCGTAGTGACGGCAAGAATATCTGAAGGCTCTGCTGGTCCATTGGCAGTATCCTCCTGTAGCGGAGTGGTTACCCGTTCCTGCCCTGCAGGGCTAGAAACAGTCTCTCTCTGCCTTCAGAGAGAGAAGGGCCTGGCTGCTGGGAAGCTCAGGGTGCCTAGAGTGAGGCAGGGCTGAGGAAAGGCCAGGAGGGCTGGGGAGCTCTAGGCTGGCAACTCCCCAGGCTGCAGGGCCTTGTCCAAGGCCCCAGAGAGGCACTGGGTTCCAGAGAGGGGCAGCAGGTCCAGACCCAACCTTGCCTATGATAAGTGGCTTATACTGCAGTCTGCCCCAGGGAGTGGGGCTAGATGGTGATTGGCAGTAGCCTTACACTGAGGCGAAGTGGGGTTAGTGGGTGGGGGTTCCCTGGGGAGGGGAGACCCAAAGAGAAAGGGGTTACTGCCAGGGGCAGCCCCCAGATAAAGGGGCACCGGGTCCAGGAGGGACACGGGGGCCAAGTGGCGAAGCGGTAGTGGATCACCGGCCTGCAGAGGGCGCTCCAAGGCTGGCAGAGCTAATTCCCATGGATGACCAGCAGGAGGCGCCGCAGGGGTGACTCCACACCCTTACACCTCCCTAATAATAATAATAATTAATAGGATATCTGCATATATTATCTCATAGAACTGGAAGGGACCTCGAAAGGTAGCAGGACCAAGTACTGATTTTGCCTCAGATCCCCCCTCAAGGATTGAACTCACAACTCTGGGTTTGCAGGCCAATGCTCAAACCACTGAGCTATCCCTCTCTTCCCTCAGCACAGGAGCCAATGGTACCCAGCTCCATGGGGACCACCACTGCAACTGCTGGATCTGCTTGGTTGGCCATACTGGGGATCTTGGCCCCAGAATCTACCTTTGGAACCATCTCGATCTACCCAGGAGGAGTCCCCCACTTCACCACCCTGGCCTTTGTTGAGTAGATGTTCAGCACCAGGGTTGGAGGGTGCACCAGTTAGCCCAACTTCCGACTGCCAG
Organism: Malaclemys terrapin pileata; assembly: GCF_027887155.1. Classification (NCBI taxonomy): domain Eukaryota; kingdom Metazoa; phylum Chordata; order Testudines; family Emydidae; genus Malaclemys; species Malaclemys terrapin. Next base: position 135,499,783 of record NC_071505.1, read on the forward strand.
ATCCGGAGTGGTTCTCTCCTCGTCTCCAGATGTCGTACTGCAAGATCTGGAGCGTTTTCTGCCCTTCCCCCCCCCCCCCACCACCACCTTCCCATATCTCTGGGTGCGGCAGTGTTCTCGACTCCTTCCTCCCCCCTGGAAGACTGTCATTTCCAGGAGTTAAGGAGGGTGTCTGAGGCATTCTACGTTCCATTGGAGGATGGGTAGGTATGGCCAGCATCAGGCCATGACTACACTCGAAACTCCAAAGCGCTGCCGCGGGAGTGCTCCTGCAGCAGCGCTTTGAAGTGTGAGTGTGGTCGCGCGCCAGCGCTGGGAGAGAGCTCTCCCAGCGCTGCAGGTATTCCACCTCCATGAGGGGATTAGCTTACAGCGCTGGGAGCTGGGGCACTGTTTACACTGGCGCTTTACAGTGCTGTAACTTGCTGCGCTCGGGGGTGTGTTTTTTTCACACCCCTGAGTGAGAAAGTTGCAGCGCGGTAAAGCGCCAGTGTAGCCATAGCCTCAGTTACTGGACATTCTGCATATATTGGTACTGGACAGAGAGGTGCTACCAAGCAACAGTGTAATTCTCCAACTGGCCCACACCATCTGGCATACCCCAATAACTTGTGCGCCCACTCTGAAGGGGGCGAAAAAGAGAGATTATGTACTGGTAAAGTGTGTGTGTCTGTTTTCTCACCCCCCCCTCCCCACCCAATTCCCTGGTTATTCAAGCCACTACTGAGCAGGCCAGGCAGCAGCACCCACATTCCACTCCAACTGACAAGGAGGGTAAAGAGGCTGGACCTTCTGGGTCGTAAGGTCTGTTTGTTGGCCAACTTTCAGTTCCACATCTCTAATTACCTAGCACTACTGGCAAAATATGACTTTTTGAATTATGGCCAGTTAGCAGAATTTACAGACAAGCTCCAGCAGGACTGTGCCCATTTCCAGGTTGTTTTACAGGAAGACAAATTGGTTTCCAGAACGACACTCCAGGCTGTGGTGATTCAATGGACATGTCTTTGGGCACTATGGCCACAAGGATCGTTATGAAGAGGGAATCCTGGTTACATTCCTCTGGTTTCTCGAGGGAGATACAAAACACAATTGAGGACCTCCCCTTTAATGAATCTCACCTCTTCAACTGGAAGATTGATTCACTATACTCAAAGGCTAGAGTCACCCTGCAATCGCTAGATATTTATACATCAGCACCCAAATGCAAATTCTATCTGCCACCTCCTGCACAACTGTACAGAGCCCCTCAGTTTTTCCATCAGTGGCCCTGTGAGCCTCCTCACAAGTGTCAAAATCCTCAATGATCCCATCTGCCTGGCCTGTCACCACACGCTCAACCCTCACATTAGCAATATTTCTGATTGCAAATAGAGAACTGTCAACCACATTGCACCCTACTGTTCTTGCACCCCATCACCTTGCTCTTTCTACCAGTCTGGGGTGTGATAACAGATAAGTGGGTCCTGGATGTCATTCAACATAGCATCGTGAACTCGATCGTATAGCCATCTCATTCCCATGTCCTATCACGCTTCTGGGACCACTCTCATGACAGTATCCTCGTCTTACAGGTGGACTCCCTTCTGCAGAGAGGGGTGATAGACCCTGTGCCCATGGCCTTTCAAGGCGCAGGGTTCTACTTCCACCTACTTACTGGTACTCAAGAAAAAGGGAGGATGGAGAGCAATCCTAGATCTCAGTCGTCTCAACTGCTTCATACACAAGCCAAAGTTTTGTATGGTCACGCTCGTGGCCATCAGACCTTTGCTAGAAAAAGGCATGTGGTTTATGGCTCTCGAAATGCAAGATGCTTACTTTCACATAGATATCCACCTGACCCACAGATGATTCCTGAGGTTTACAGTGGACCCTTAACATTTCCAATACAGGGTTCTACCGTTCAGACACACCACTGCCCCCCAGGTCTTCACCAAGGTCGTCTCTGCAGTGGTGGCCTACCTCCAGCATCAAGGGGTCCTCATCTTCCCTTACCTCAACGACTGGCTGCTGTCAGTGCGATCCAGAAGCAAGGCTCAAGCATCAACTTCCCTGCTGCTTCTATTCCTCTCCTCCTTGGGTGAGTGTAAATGTTGAAAAATCGACATGGACCCAACACAGTCCCTCATTCATCAGGGCACACCTCAATGCAGTCTCTCTGCGTGCCTACCTACCGCAGGACAGGTTCCTGACCTTGCTGGAACTGATAGTTTCGGTGACCTCCAGTCCTTTGGTTTTGGCCAGAACTTGCCTTTCCCTTCTTGGCCACATGATGGTGTGCGCATACATCACTGCCTTCGCTCGTCTTCGCTTCCACTGTCTACAACTGTGGTTACAGAGAGCCTGCTCTCTGATGCTCCATTCCATGGACATCCTACTGACTGACTCCCACCCCCCGAGTTTTTCTGCCTTCAGTGGTGGATGGACCCAGAACAGTTTTGCACTGGAATGCTGTTCCTTCTTTCCTCCCCAAGCATGACGGTCATTATGGATGAACACATGATGCAAGGGATTTAGTCCGCTTGGGAATCCAGGGTGCACATAAATCATCCTAGAACTTCGGGCAGTACTGACAGCGTGTTGCACATTTCTCCTGTCCATATGCTCCCGCTATATTCTCATCATGTTGGAAAATATCACTACAGTTTACTACATAAACAAACAAGGGGGCAGGAGGTTGCCAGCACTTTGTGCAGAAGTGAATTGCCTCTGGAAATGGTGCATTGCACACAGTATCATGTTGTCAACGGCTTTATCTCCCAGGGACTAAGAAAATGATTACAGATGCTCTCAGCAGGAATTTCATGGCCAACCACGAATGGGAGCTGCACGACTCTGTGGTCATAGACATTTTTCACCATTTGGGGACTCCAATCAGAGATCTCTTTGTCCCCCGCACTAATACCAAATGCATCCAGTATTGTTCAAGGGGCAGGCTCAGAGTCCGCTCCCAAGATGATCCCCTAGTCATTGGCTGATTGGACCAGAACAATTATGCCTTCCCTCCCTTACCACTCCTTCCCCACATCCTTCAAGATTTGGCAGGAGACAGCAGCGGTCATTCTGATTGCACCATTCTGGCCTCGCTAGTTTTGGTTTCCTTCTCTTCTCTGCATGTTGAAGCATCCTCCTCTCCTGCTAGTTACATTCTCAGAACTACTCAGGCAACACAATGGTGGGATCAGACATCCCAATCTGCAGATACTTCACCTGAGAACCTGTTTTTTGGATAGGCATCTTCGCTAGCATGAGAATGCTCGTCGGCAGTGTGAGACGTCCTCTCTGGTAGCAGGAAGTAATCCATGTAGCGGTCCTACCAAGCCAAATGGAAATGTTTTGCCTCCTGGGCTCAATGCAAAGGTTTTGCTCTTGAGACCATAAGCATTTCTCTCCTTTTGGATTATCTCCTATCCCTGAAGGCACTGGAACTTGCTCTCAGCTCTATCAAAGTGCATGTGTAGTGGTCATTAGTGTTTTCCACCCCACTGTGGAGGGGCACTCAGTTGTCACTCACCCATTGACTGTTTGATTCTGGAAGGGCTTAATGGGGACGTGTCTTCTCGTTCAATCCATTGCTCCCCAGTGGGACCTCAACCTTGTCCTCATGGCATTGATGAAGTTGCCCTTTGAACCTCTGGCCTCCTGCTCCCTTTCCCTTCTTTCCATGAAGGTCGCTTTTGTGATAGCTGTTACCTTGGTGAGAAGGGTGGGTGAATTGGAGGCCATGAGGGCGGACCCCCCCTGTCCCCCCCTTCACAATGTTCCATAAGGATAAAGTTTTCCCGTGTTTGTATCCCAAGTTTCTGGCAAAAGTGTTTTCCTGCTTTCACCTCAACCAACCCTTACACTTATCTACCTACCTACCTTTTTGAAGCCGTATGCCTCAGAGGAGGAAAGGCACCTTCACTCCCTCATTGTCTGTAGAGCTCTGGCCTTTTATCTGCAGAGGACAAATCTGTTCAGGAAGTCTCCTAGGCTATTTCTCGCTATAGCAGAAAGAATTAAAGGGCAGGCCATCTGTGCTCAGAGAATTTCTAAGTGGGTTTTGAAATGCATTACGCTCTGTTATCAGTTATTGGGACTGTTTCCACCCATTGGAGTACAGGCCCATTCCACAAGAGAGCAAGCAACAACAATGGCTGCACTTCTTGATGTGCCGTTCACAGACATATGTAGGGGGGCCACATGGAGTTTGGTACTCACCTTCTCTTCCCATTATGCCCTAGTGCAAGACACTGCAACAGATGCCTCATTTGGTGCGGCTGCCCTCCATTCTACTGTTCCATCATCTTCTCTGCACCCTCCTTCTAAAAAGGTACTGCTTGTCAATCACCCTCAGTGGAATACAATAGGGACCATCACTCCAAGAAGAGGAGGTTACTTACCTGTAACTGGAGGTTCTGCAAGATTTGTGGATTTGATTGATTTGCGGTAGCGAAGGAACTGAGGGGGTGGTCGGTCCCCCCACCCTTTATCACCTAGGTTGAAACCATGAGGAGGAGCAAGGGCGCATGTGCGGAACAATGGACTACTACAAAATCTCTAGCTCTGGACGCGTGGTGCATGCATATAACTCTGTGGACTATAGATAGGGACAACGCCTCAAAGAACCACCAGGACTTCATCTTTGAGTCAATCCTGTTTTCTTGCAGTGCAGCATTTAAAATGATGAATTAGCTCTAGCAAGTGAGGGTATGGGAATTCACAGTATGTCCACTCTTCCCCCTTAGGAGGTCTCAGAGCCCAAGCTGTGCCCGAGCCCGAATGTCTACACTGCAGTTAAACAGCCTTGTAGTTTGAGTCCCAGTCAGCTGACACGGGCCATCTGCAGTTGTTTAATTGCAGTGTAGATATACCCTCAGAACGAAAATGCCTAGCTAGGATTATAGGAATTTGTGTTGGAAAGGAACTGTAATTGCTCATCTAGGAGTCTATTTTCTTGCCTTGTTGGGACAATACCACAGAACTTTTGACTTGGGGCAAAAGGATTCTTTTCAATATCTTTGCACTGACATCACAGAAGTAGGTGGTGTTTGGATTGAGTTGCATAGTTAATCTCAATTCTGAATAAAGAAAATTTATCTAACTTTGAGAGGCAATTTAACAAATGGAGATAATGGTGTGAATGTCATGGGCAGAGCTTGAATGTCCAGGCTTGTTTCTGCTTAACCATTGGTGTAATCTCTCAGGCCAGTCTGTCCAGATTTGATGCCTGCAAAGCTTCAAATGCATTACCAGCCTGGTAGGCTCCCTCCTCCAGAGTGAATTATCTGTTGCAATCTATGTGGTGCATTTCTATGTGGGCAGTATACTGGGAAGAGGATGTGACAAACTGACCTAATGTTTGTTTGACCACAGGAAATCTGGCTAAGTGTAAGAAATATAGATTTAAAAAAAAAAATTCAGTTATTGATTAATTTTGGGCAGATGCAAATTGTGTGCCTCTGCACATAAACATGTAGCCTTCAACTTGGTTATTTACAACTATCCCTTAAAACTGTTCAGAACAGGTAATCAGCAATAACCTACGGATTTGGTTACAAAAGGGAACATTACATGGCTGATTAGAGCCAATTAGACTTTGTCTGTAATGGGGTGGCACCCACCTCTTGTGAGTGCCCCCTATTCGAGTGTGTGCATGCCTACAGTTTTTCTCAATTTTCCAGTGCCCCCTGTTGGCTGCTGCACCTGTCAGGCAGGTCTTCAGTGACTCAGGCTTCTGGCCAAGTCATACACAGTCCACGTGCAAACAGACAAACACCCTTTCTGGGGTATAAGTCCAAAATCTCCTGCAGCCCTTCCCGGGCTCAGTCCTTTGTTCAACCGGGCCCACCACAGTACCCTTCCATTGACTACGTTTCTTTAGCTCTCCACTGGCTCAGGCCCTGTTCCTCAGATTGAGGACCGATCTTAGTGCTGTAGTTGGCCCACTCGTGTGTGAAGGTTTTTGCTCTGGGATGGAGCAGCACCCCCAGGGCTTCCTCCCTGGAAGTTCTTCACCTTCCCTTTAGTCCTCTAACTCCGTCTCTTTCGCTGTGTCAGTTCCAGTTCAGCCCCCTTCCAGAGAAGCGGGGGTAACAGGTGAACATACAGTCCCTTTCTTGGGCCTGTCTAAACTTCCTTCTCTCGGCACAGCCACTTCGCCAGTGGCTGTTGGGTGGAGGCTGGGGGACTCGGGTCCTCCCACTGCTCTGGGTCCCAGCTTAGGGACACTCTAAATGTCAGCCACGTGCCACGTTCTTTTAACTAACTGCATTCCCCTGGGCCACTTCCCTGTAGCCCGTCTTAATTGAGTCCTGGCAGCCAGCCAGAAGCTGTTCCCTTGCTTTACTGGTCCCTAACAGCAACTACCTGCCTTAGCTTTTGCAACCCCTGTAATCAGCCAGGAGCACCTCTTGCTCCCTGATCCTTGCAAGCAGACTGAACTCACTTTGGCCCTGCAGCTCTGCACAGCTGCTCTAGGCAGCTTGGAGGACCTCTTCACTGCTCCTTTGCTGAGATCAGTGTGACAGGACCATGAGGCCGCCAGCAGGGGGCCTCTGGGCCTAATCCACCCCCTCACAATGACACTCGGAAGAAAGTTGACACACACATACCACTCTGTCAGGTTGAGTAAATTGGGAGAATCAGTTCAAACTCTATTCCAACTTGATAGGTGATGGTACTGAATATTTATGTTGGATCAGAAGTGTAAATATCATAGGCGCAGAAGAGTTTCGGTGTTCTGTCAGTAGTAGATGCTTGTGTGACTTTTTGGAAGTTGAAGATCATAGGATCTTCTAGGTTATTAGCCACAATACTCCACGTTTATATAGCACTTTCCATTTCAGGGTCTCAAAGCTCCTTCCCAGTGTTAATTGATTAAACCTCCAGATACCCTTGTAACATCTGCTGGTATTCCTGTTTTCCCAGTGCAGAAAATGAGGTTGAGAGAAGTTATGGGACTTGCCCAAGGTCACAAAGTGAGTAAGCGGCAGAGGTGGGAATAGAAAATCGTCCTTCGTGATTCCAGGCATTTTGCTTCTAAATACTAATATCATTCATATTTTGACTTCTGTATAAGTGACCTAATTTTCAAAGTTGCTGGGCATTGGCAACCTCAGATGCTTGTCAGGGTGAAAATCAGGCCACTTACGTAGGTGCCTGATTTCAGTCATTCAAGATTTAAAAGCATAAAATGTCCTAAGCCCAACACTGCCATCCTCTTTCACTTCTTGATTCCAATGTCCTCATCTCTTAAGTCCTTCCTTCCCCTCCCATGCATCTAAAAAAAAAGATTAGGGTAGCATTCTTTCTACATCCCATATTGGAGGACACTGATCTAAACCGAAGCTTTGCTTAGTTTGAGCGAAGGGGTCCTGGGTTCTATTTCTGATTCTGCTCTTTGTGGCTTAGTGGACTCCATGACACCTGTATATTATAGACAAGCAGGTAGCACCATCTGTTATCATGGTTGCCTAAGCAAAGGGGTGGGTATCTGGTCTATTTTAGATCTAAGACAGCTAAACAAGTTCCTAAAGAAAATAAAATGTTGACTGGTCACTCTAGCTTATGTTATCCCTTCCATAGATCACAGGGACTGATATGTTGCCCTTAACTTAAGATTTTCACGTGGCAATTCACCAGAATCCCTGAAATTTCCTCAGGTTCATGGTCAATGGATCCCAGTATCAGTTCACAGTGCTGCACTTTACCCTGTTAGTAGCTCCTCACATATTCACAAAGTGCATGGCTATGGTAGTGAAGTTCCTGTGAAAGTCAGGAGTCCATGTATCCACTTAGATGACTGGTTAACGAGAGGTTGATTCAGGTCTGAGGTGTACTGTCCAGTGTGGCCACTAGACTGTCCAGATTCAGTGTGCAGGGGCACCTAATCAATCAGGATAGATTTCTCCAGTACAAAGAAAAAGAATTTATTGGAGTGGTCTTGAACTCTACAAAGGCCAAGTCTTTCTTGCCAAGATTGAGATTCCAAATGATGTGGGTCATTGCTCTAGATCAGGGATGGGCAATAATTTTCGCGTGGGGGGGGGGGGGGGGGACTCCACAAATTTGGTAAGTCATTATGGGCTGCACATTTTTACTATATTAATGGAGCAGGTGTGGGGTCTGGGAGGGAGTTTTGGTGCAGGAGGGAGCTCCGGGCTGGTGTAGAGTGTTGGGGTGCAGGAGAGAGTGTGGACTCTGGGAGGGAGTTTGGTGCACGAGGGGGTTCTGACCTGGGGCAGGGGGTTGAGGTGCAGGAGGGGGTGCGAGGTGCAGGCTCTGTCCGGGAGGCGCTTACCACAGGTGGCTCCCGGCCAGTGGTGTAGCAGGGCTCAGGCAGTCTGCCTGCCTGCCAGCCATAGCCCCATGCTGCTCCCAGAAGCGGTTGCAGCCAGCCTGTGCCTGCAAGCACTGCCCCCACAGCTCCCATTGGCCAGTTTCTGGCCAACGGGAACTGTGAGGATGGTGCTGGGGGTGGAGGCAGCACATGGAGTCGCCTCCTTCTCCCTCCCCTCCCCCCCACCAGGGGTGCACAGAGACGTGCCATCAGCAGCGGCCACTTACGGGAGTGGCGTGAGGCCACAGTAGGCAGGCAGCCTGCCTGAGCACCCCCCCTGCGCCACAGGACTTTTTAGCGGCCTGGACTCTGAGATTGTGAGGTTGCAGAGGAGGCCGGACAGAAATGTTAGACGGGCCAGATCCAGCCGGTGGGCCATATTTGGCCTACCCTTGCTCTAGATCTAAAGATGCATCCTGTTATTACAGCACAAAACTGCCTTAAGTTTCAAGGGCACAAGGCAGCGTGCACTTAAATGGGTGCAGCATGCCAGGCTGCACTTCAAGAAACTACAAAGCTGGCTAGCCGCGGTGTATTCACCAGACCATCATCAAGTGGTTATACAAATCCTTCTTGAAGAAGACTTATAGCCCATCTCCAGTTTGAACTGCTTGTGGGTAACCTACAGTGGAACGGACATGTGCAGTCACTTGAAGAAAGATTTACTAACCTTTTTCTGTAACTGTTCAAGATGTGCTGCACATGTCTGTTCCACAACCTTTCCTCCTTCCCCTTTCTATCAGAGTCTTTCTGTTCGGAAGGAATTGAGAGCGTGGGGATGGCTCCGTCCTTTATACCCGCACACAGTGGCGTGAAGCACAGAAGGCATTCACACCTCCCCAATGGGTACTGCTGAGGGAAAAGTCTCCAGCAACTGTGCACAAGATGTGCACGCACCTACAGTGGAAGGGACTTGAGCAATGCATTTTGAAGAACAGTTACAGAAAAAGTTTAGTAACCTTTTCTTTTTGTGTTTTTAGGTAGCTGTTAGTTTTCAGTTTGCTTTTGATTATACACAGAACTATATTAAAAGGACATTAAGATTGCAAACTCAAGCCCTCAGATGTTAAGGAATGGCAGAATAAAGCAGTGTTCTTCACTGCAAGGCCCGCGAGCCAATGGCGGCTCCTGTGGTCCCTAAGTGCGGCTCTCTGTCGATTGCGCGCTCTGGCAGCGCAGTGGGACTGCAGCTAAGGGAGGCTCCCTGCCTATCCTGGCCCCACGCCGCTCCTGGAAGCTGCCAGCATGGCCCCGTGGCCTCAAGGGATAAGGCGGGGAGCAGAGGTCTCTGCTCACTGCTCCTGCCTGCAAACACCGCCCCCGCAGCTCCCATTGGCCGGGAATGGGGAACTGTGGCCAATGGGAGTTGCGGGGATGGTACCTGCAGAGAGGGGCAGTGTGCAGAGCCATATGCCCTCCCAGGAGCCGCAGGGGCACATTGGCCCCTTCGAGGAGCGGCGTGGGGTTGGGGCTGCCCAAAGTGTTGTTGCCGCCTTCAGTGGGCAGGTTCTGAATAGCTCTTCCACCACCCAACCTGCAGCCTCCTGGAGCCTGCACCCCATACTCCCGCCTGCACCCCAAGCCCCAGCCCTGAGCCCCCTCCCAGAGCCCGCACTCCATGCCCCCTCCTGGAGCCAGCATCCTGTACTCCTCCTGCACCCGAACACTCTGCTCTAGCCTGCAGTTCCCTCCGGCACCCAAACTCCCTCCCAGAGCTTGCATCCCTCACCCCCTCCTGCACTCCAAGCCCCTGCCCCAGCCCTGAGCCCCCTCCCAGAGACAGCCCCCCATATCCCCTCCTGCACCCCAAGCAATATTACCAATAATGGTAATATTACCCATCAGCCAACAAAGAACTTGGAGTGTTCAACCGTCTGTGTCATGTATGTGTTCAACCGTCTGTGTAGGGTTGATGTGGCTCTCATATTGAAGGGTTTTTGCCAAAGTGGCCCCCACTTCAAAAATAGTGAAGAGCACTGGAATAAAGGTTGCCTGTGCAACTTCATTTGGCTTCCTGGTGAGTATGTATTGAAATAGACTTTAATTATATGATCAAATACTATTTTTTTCCACAGAAGCAATGCCTCATTCAGTACACAGAATTGGACGTTGCTCACTGCTTAATGAGCGGTTGTTCAGTATTTTGTTTTCTTCTCGTTGGTCGGCCTGTGACCCTATGGTTTATTTACTGCAACCCCTGTTTGGAAGACAGAATTATTAATTTATTCATGGTCTTTCCCATTGCACTGATCACTTCAGTATCTGAGTATTTTACAAACATTAATGAATTTGTCTTCACAACACCCTGGTGAAATCCACTACATATCTTCCAAGTTCTGCAACAAATGCAACAGGGGGCCGCCTACAGACAAGTCTCCTTCTCTATGCAGCCCTGATTCATCCCCAGAGCACATCCGTCCCTGCACTGAATAAGGAGAGGTATTGTGAGAAAAATAGTTTGTGATCATGTAATTAAGACTATCATAATGCATGTGCAAAAGGAGGCCGAATTCCCTTTGCCCAGACAACCTTAATTCTGCCATTTTCTAACTGTTGAGGGCTTGCTTGCAATCTTAATATTCTTTTAACATATTTTTGTGTGTAATATCACTGTATATATTTTACATGCATGTTTAAATAACCAACATGGTATTAGGGCTTTGAAGTCTACAGAGACTTGCTTGAAAATGGCTTAATATGTAAGGTGCACCAGCATGGTCTGGCTTTACAATGATTATGTAAAAGTGGGGGAAGTATTAGCAGTGGTCATTGAAATGAAGACCTACCATGGGTTAACCAAATGATCACCGACTGTGCTAATAAAGAGATGAGCAGCTGGGGCTTTATAGCAGTTACATTTGCACAGAGCTGTACTGCCTGGAAACATGAGTCACTCTTTATACTGATGAACGTGCTTTCTGCTCTGGGAAAGGTTGCATGGCCAGGAGAGTGAAGGACAGTTGGAGGGAGAGATGCTTGACTGACCATTCTGTTTACAAAATGGATCCTGGGCTAATGCAGTGAGCATGGATCTGTAAACATAAGGGAGAAGAGGATGGTAAAATCTCTCTGCAGAGATTTGTGGTCTCGTGTCTGATTCATTTAGTATCCTTTCCAAATAATTCCTAAAGTATACTCCCCACCACTCTTCTTTTTGCTGGCTTGACTCTTTCAAGATATAAAATGTGCTGATAAACACTCTTGGAGGAAAGGGGCATAATTTGTTAAGAATATTTAGTATTGTGGGCACATACTGCATGAGTGAGTATATCCAATTCTGTTGGGACTGGGTCAAGGGCGGGATTCTTTGTGGGTCAGATACTGTGAATTTGAAGCTAAACATAGTCAGATACCATGGTTTCTGTACGTACTGTCAAGAGCTTTGGCATTGTGAGGCATTCAAACTGGCAGTTAGTGGGTTTCATCCAAAATGCTGCCAAACAAGGGAGGTCATTGGAAAAATATATAAGCATCAGACGTTAAAATGAGCTTCTTGCAGACCTGGGGTCTTCTGTGCAGAACTAAGGCATGCTGGCTGGGGAAGCTTATGGTACCTGATGTGTGTAAACAGAGAACTTCTATCTCTGGGATTCTCCCGTTGTCTTGTTTGTGTGACATTGGTCAAATTGGTGACCTTTCAGTGCTTCTGTTTCCCCATCTATGAAACGGGGATAGTACTTCTCCATCCCCCAAGAGGTAGATAAGGGTGCTTGTAAGGCTTAAAATGCATATATAAGTGTTAATTTAGCTAGCTCTACAAGTTGATACTTATCAAAACCACATTTTCAAACTTGAAGCCTGGCTGCAGTGTGTCCTCCTGTTTTGAACATGATATCTTCAAAGGCCAAAACTAACTATTTTTGGAAACTAGAGGTTTGGACAGCAGAGAACTTTCCTTATGCTTACTTTAATTTGCTGTCTTTGGAGTGGAGTAATAATAATCTCTGAACCTTTTTCTAATCACAGTTTGAAGAGCTGTATTCAAGTGTAATACTATGGACGGGGTTTTTTTTTATAAGATAATCAGGGGTTGTGCCAAGTTCTTAATTACTGACCTTTGTGTACCTGGTGTGCGTTGGAAGATCCTGCAGCCAGATCAGATTGAGATCAGTAGTATTGGGGTCACTTGTGTTTTCTTTATAGTTCTGGCAGGGGACCCTGTGTGTGTGTGTGGCTGCTGCTGCACTGCAGTGTAAATCATGTAACTTGTTAGGGAAAACAAGCACATCTTAACAGGGCTGGAGAAAGCTGAAGTCCTTTTGCTGTTTGCTTCATCTCCTGTTGCAAATTCTTAATTCCTGCCAGTTGCCAATAATCAATTTATAGCTCATGGTCCTGAGAGCTGTTTTCTCCAAGATGCATGTCCTATGACAAGTCCCAAATCCATATGCAGTGCACATTTGGGTGCATTGAGTGGTGTGCACATACATTCCACTGCAAGGGTGTGTGTGTGTGTGTGTATATATATGTGTGTATATACACACACCCACCCAATGCACTTGTGTCAGAAACTTTTGCCAGTAGTATCACAAAATGGCATGTGCACTCCTGCTTTCTTTGTGCTCTCAAATGAGGGCAAAAAAGGGGCATCTCCCATCTTCCTCTCAGTTCCTTCTCACCACCCATGGTGAAATTAGGAGTGGTTGCATTAATCCCATCCTAAAGCCACTCCCAAAAACAGGGAATTCAAGAGATGGGATTTATGTGTTTAAAAGGCTTAGCCTCCCTCGTGTGAAGAGTAATGGTGGAATAACTGTTGGTCTCTCTTGTCTAGATATATTTGTATTAATTTGTGTACAGTTTCTAAGTTTACTGACAAATTGCAAGAGGAATATAAGAGAGTTTCTGGCTCTACTTTTAGAGGGGCAGCTCATGGTCAGAACATCTCTTCAAGCAGCTATTGAGGCCACTGTTATGGCCTCTCATTTAGTAGCCATGATTTCCATGAGATACTCTTCCTGGCTTCAGGCTTCTGGTGTTTTGGAGAAACTATAAAATACAGTAGAAACTTTACCCTGTGAAGGGTCTATACTAGTGGGTCTCAAACTTTTTTTTTTTTTTTGCGGACCACTTGAAAATTGCTGAGGCTCTCAGCGGACCACTTAATGATCTTTCCAAATGTTGTTTGTACTGTTAGATAACTACTGTAAAGCGCTTTGGATAAAAGCGGTATATTAAAAACTTAATAATTAAAATTTTTTTGTTCTAAACTCATATTTTAATATCAGTAGTCTTAGTGTTCTAATGTGATGGATGTGCCCTCTCTCCCCTGCCGTGGCAGCCCCTGAATTGGGGTTTGGAAGGAGGGGGGCCGCAGTCCTGGAGCTGGGGAAGTCTCCTCTTTCTCTGGCTGCCACAGCCCTGCATGTCCCAAATTCCCCCCACCCCCTCTTATCACCCCACTGCCCCCTCCCACCTACCCTCTATTCCTCCCAAGGCCACCACCTCACCGTCTTCTCCAGGGTCCAGGTGTGTCGTTCCCCTCTGGTGTTATCCGAACTGGTGATCTGCTAGGTCACTCCAATCCTTGACTCTGGGAGCCAACCTTACAGTGCTCTGCTGTGAGAACCCCTACTCCTGGGCTGTTCATGCACAGCCTCTAGCGTGTAAGCTGCTCCTTGGATTGTGCAACCGAATGACATTAGCCAATATCTCTTGTCCCAAACACAATCGTAGGAACCTCCGTCTTGCAGTGTCCAGTTATGCCAACTGGACGCTGCAAGCTTATATGAATTCATCAATTTAACAAAGAAATTGATATGTACCTCGCTTATTAACCCAAGGGAAGTCTCTGACACACTTCAAACCAAACGCACTGCTTCAGGTAGAATAAACAAACAGATTTATTAACTACAAAGATAGATTTTAAGTGATTATAAGTCAAAACATAAGTCAGATTTGGTCAAATGAAATGAAAGAAAACTGCATTCTAAGCTGATCTTAACACTTTCAGTGCCCTTACAAATTTAGATGCTTCTCACCACAGACTGGCTGATTGCCCTTCAGCCAGGCTCTCTCCTTTGATCAGTGCTTCAGTCTTGTGGTGGTGGTGTCTGTAGATGTAGGTGGAAGAGAGAGAGGAAGAGCATGGCAAATGTGTCTCCCTTTTATCATGTTCTTTCTTCCCTCTTGGTTTTGTCCCCTCCTCCCCGTTCAGAGTCAGGTGAGCATTACCTCATCACAGTTCCAAACTGACCAAAGGAAGGGGGGTGACTCAGAGAGTCCAACAAATCCTTTGTTGTTGCCTAGGCCAGTGTCCTTTGTTCCTGTGAGCTGGGCTGGGTTTGTCCCAACATGCCCTGATGAGGTGTGAACTGACCCTCTGCTTCTGGAGAGTTTTTGCCTGGGTTTGCTTTAAGCCATGAGGACACATTTTCAACCTCATAACTATATACATGAAATTACAACTTATAACATTACTATAACAACGATTACCATAATATTATCATAACAACAATGCTCAGTACATCATGAGCCTTCCGAAGACACCAACATGACAAACTTTGCATTAGATACCACACAATAATATTCTAAGGATGAACATGGGGGTGTAGGGTGTTCCCACGAGGTACAGCACGTCACACTGGGCATCTAATTAGTGGAGCCACACCTGCGCGGCTCCACTGATTAGGTGGGTGGCCTTCATTCTCTCATGTGTGGCCGCCCAGGCGCGCATTTTAGAGGGAACTATCTGCAGACCACCTGAATGGAGGTTGGTCCACAGTTTGAGAACCTCTGGTGTGTGCTATTTTTCAACAAAACCGACGACTATGCTATGCGCACCCTGCAAGACTCCCATACAACACTTTGTTCACTAGGAGTTTACATTCCAGTTACAAAGAGGAAACTGTTTAGGCCACACTCTTATTGTAAATCCTCTTTCCAGCAGAGGATGCAAAGATTCCTCGAACAGCAGGTCAAGGCCTCCTCCATGTCTCCCGCTGCCTTTCTCTCCAGCAGGCACTTCTCACCAGACTACCCCAACCTCCAAGCAGCCATTTTGACTGCTCAGTTGAGGACAGCAAACTAAGCGTATCTCCTCCCTTTGGAATACGCCTGTCCCTCTTCCACTGTGCTTTGGAAGACAGCACATCAGACAAGTGGATGCTCAGTGCAGAGGGGTACATTATCCTGTGCATCTCCCCCCCCCCCCCCTTTTTCCAGCTCACCTTCCCCATCCCTTCTCAGTGGGAAATCTCGTGAGACTGTATTACATCAAACAGTACAGAGGAAGTTCCTTACCAACACAAAGGGAAAGGCTTCTGTTTCCAGTTCTTCTTGGTCCTGAGGAAATCTAGAGTTAAGGAAGCCAAAAGTTTTCATCAAGAAAATCAAGTTCAGGATGAACACTCTTGCTTCCATTATCCCTTCTCTGTCAATTGGAGATTGTTGTGCTGCCCTGAGTTTGCAGGATTCATACTTCCATGCAGCGATGCTTCCTGTGGTCAAGATACATCTTTAATTCATTCCATTACCAGTACACAGTACTTGCCTTCAGGCTGTCATCAGCCCTATGGGCCTTCACCACGTCGTGGCAGTGGTAGAAGCCCACTGGTGCTGTGTTTGTTCAAATATTTCCTTAACTGGACAATTGGCTAGTTCACAGAGCATCAAGCAATGGAGTCCCAAACAGCATCCTTGTCATCAGACAGTTCTGTCATCTGAGCCTGAAACTAAATTTGGACAAATCACAATTACAACCAACACAGCGCATAACTTCATTGGAGCTGACCTTGACACTATGATCCATTATCATACAAGGAAAGGTTTTAGTCCACAGCCTTTTTTTCAGAAAGTCCCAAATCCAACCCAGCAACATCACTACGTGCCTGCCTATAGCTTCTGGACTACTTGGCTTTGTGCACATATGCAACTCCACATGCCAGACTTCACCTTTGCTGTCTGCAGGCCTGGTTCCATTTGGTTTTTCATCCTTCCAGGCATCCATGGACATGCAGATTTGTGCTTCAGTCTCCAGATTGGTGGTTGGATCCGTGGAATGTGTGTAAAGGAATTCCACGTCTGTCCCCAGAACTGACTGAGTCTAGTAACAAATTCATCTACCAAAGGGGGGGGAGGGGGAGGCTCATCTCAATCAACTTCCGGTTCAAGGTCTTTGGTCACCTTATCAAATTTCACTTCGCATAAATTTCCTGGCACTTCAAGCTGTTTGTCAGACCTGCAAGATGTTTGTTATCATCAAGAACTAGGTGATACAAGTTCTTATGACAACACTACTGCCATGTTTTATCTGAACAAATAGGGAGATGCAAGATCATCTGAGCTATGCCAGGAAGCTGTCGTCATATGGAATCTATGTATAAGAAACTGTCTTTCCTTAAAGGCGTTCCACCTTCCAAGAGTGAGAGAGACAATTGCAGGTTCCCTCAGCAGGGATTTCCTGGACATGGTCAATCAGAAAGGATGTTCTCCTTCAGGTTTTCTATCATTGAGGGTACCCAGTAATAGACTTGCTCAAAAGCAATGTGAACAAGTGCAGGAAATTTTGCTCCAGGGCAGACTGCAGCCTGTGCTCTGTCACGACAGATATCTTCCTTCTCCCTTAGTCCTATCCTTTTCTATATGTATTCCCTTGAGTTCCTCTCATTCCAAGGGTACTCAGGAAACTGAAAAGAGACACAGCAATGATAATCATTGTAGCATCGATGTGGCCAAGACAGTTTGGTTCATGGACCTACATAAGCTCTCCGTCCAGACACAGATAACTTTACCTCTAGTTGAGGGTCTTCTATCTCAGAACCAGGATATCTCTGAATCCCAACCGCCAATCTCTCCACTTCACACCAGGGATGGTCTCTGGTTGAATTCTCATGAGGAATTGTACTCCCGAGTTGTACAGGCCAACTTGGTGAGCAACAGAAAAGAATCCACTGGAGCCACTTACACAGCAAAGCGGGAGAGTGTCGATTTTGGGTGCAATCTCAACACTTATTGCTCTATCACACAGAGATTAGACATGTGCTGGGCTATCTGAAATCATTGGGCCTTTCAGTCAGTCCTGTGAGTGTCTATCTGGCTTCCATATTTGCACGACATCACTAGTAGATGGCTTCTCTCACCCTCTGATTTCCCAGTTCTTGAAAGGTGTACTCAACACTTACTCTCTTGTGTCTGATCCTGTGCCTGTATGGTGTATCAGCATAATCCTCTCAAAAAGGATCCCTTTTTCAACCAATGGTGATAACCCACTGCCTATATTGTCTATGAAGATGGAGTTTTTGGTGACAGTCACTTCCACAAAGAGGGATTCAGAACTTCAAGCTCTCCTGGTTGACTCTCCTTTCACTATCTTCCATGACGTCAGTGTTTCCCTTAGGCCACATCCTAAGTTCATGCCTAAGGAGGTGTAAACTTTCCATCTGAACTAAACTGTTAATTTTCCAAAATGTAAGAAGGGATTTCACACCTTAGATGTTTGTAGAGCTTTGGTGTTCTATTTGGAACACACACAATAGGTCCTTTTGTAGCCTATGCTGAGAGTATTACAGGCCAATTGATGGCAGCTCAGAGAATTTCACTTTGGATTTCCAGCTGCTATGATCTTTCTAAAGTCTCTCCTCCACCTAAAATAGTCTCACTCCACCAGGGCTTAGTCCACTACGTCAGCATTTCTGATCAATATTGTGATAGCAGATATCTGCAAAACAGCATTGTGGTCGTCTGGACATACCTTTTCCAGACATTACACTATCCTGTAACCTCTCGTGACGATGCCAACTTTGGCAAGATAGTGTTACGGTCTCTGTTCAGATGATCCAAAGCCCCTTCACCTGTAAGGACAATTGTTCGAAGAACTTCAAACTGTGTTTGCACATATATGTTCCATGATCATCATACCTTCCCCACTACTTCAGACATTATTACATACAGCAGTGCAGAGGAAAGGAGAGGAAGGTGGCAGACACACCCCTTTTACGCTTTCATCTGAGAGCACAAATAGGACAGGAGTGCATGCATCACCCTAGTGGCACTGTTGGCAAAAGTCTCTGACTCGGGTGTATTGGGCTCAGCAACTCGCGTCCTGAGCCAGGCTGTCCCCTCTCCCCTGCTTTGCGGAGATGAGGTACAGGGGTGGGGAGAGGGGGACACCCTGACATTAGCACCCTCCTCCCCAACCCCTACTCTGCACAGCCAGCAGGAGGGACCTGGGAGCAGCTGCAGGATGGAGCAATGTGGCTGCAAAGCAGCGGGAGGAGGAGCACCTGAACACATGCTGCTGGATGTGTGCGCTCTGCTAATCAACTGGGCGGCACTTGAATCTCTCCTAGGCAGCCGCCCAACCGCGCAGCTTACAGGGAACACAGGTGAGTGGGTAGGTTGGGATTCACTCTGGTTGGAGTGGGCGGGAAGTCCCTACCCTTCTCTGTTGTTGGAATCTCTTCTTAATTTTCTCCCACTGTTGGGAAAACCCTCTAAACAGCCAGATTTCAGGTGTTTTCAACTTGGAATGGGAACATTTTTTCTATCTGGTTTTCTAACAATAGCTGTGGTAGGGTGTGAGGAAATACAAACTGACTGGGGCAATGGTATTTAGGAGGATTGAGCTTCCAAAATTTGTATTTAGATTAGCAGTATTTGTATCGCTAGCCTCATCCCACAATGCTGAAGACTCTTTGACACAGCAGTGGGAGAAGTATTTAGGGAGTAGCTTGTCAGTCCAGTTGACAGAACTTTCTCCAACCGGTACTTGAAATATCCATATCTGTAAAGGAGAATATTGCTTATATTTGCTTCAGTATTTATTACTGCTCATCAGGCTTTCAATTGTGAAGGGGTCTGGAAAGGGCAGAAGGTGAAGATCTGCTGAATGGGGTTTTGTGTGTGTTGAATACCCTGTTACAGTGTGAGTGGGAAGGTTTCTTAGTTAATGCTTTGAGATCTTCAGATGGAAAATACTGTAGGGTACTCTAGTGTAAAGGATAATAAACTGAACAGAAATCAGTTATGAGGTCCCCATCTAACCTACGAAAAAGCTTAAGATACTGGAAGAACTTGATCACAACATAGTGGTTCCTTCTGTACTCAAAATGGTTTTGATATTGACGTGTAGGCTGGTCTGAACAGTGGTTTTAATTCCTAGTTATATTTGAAAAATTAATCAACTTAGCAAGGAATGACAGAATTCTAATGGAAAAGAGAGAAGTAGAGTCAGTTGAAAGAAGTTCTTAAACATAAGCAGTTTAGAGATCCTGGTATCCATTATAGTAGAGCTCTTCAGTGCTTTCTTCAGAGAGGACAAACACCTTAAAAATACAGTTGTTCACCTAGTAGTGAAGAAGATTGTGCTTAATCTCAGTAACTTTATCAATTGTTAAACCAATCTCTAATCCCTTCTGGCTGAGGCGGTGTTGGTTTCCAAACTACAAAAGCATCTACTTGCCACCTGGATCCACAGTAAGTTTTTTGGACCAGTACACAGCACCAGTACACTGTCATCTCTATTTTTGCTGATCTGTAAACTTATCCTGGCCTTGGATAGTGAAAAAAAATCGTCTGGTCTTATAATGCTAAATCTCTTTGCAGCCTTTGACATTGTTTATTCAGCACTGATGAAGTGCACGCACAATATTTAGGAGCCAAGTGGGGCAGCAGTATATTGGTTCTGCTCATTCCTGTTGGACATATCCCACGATGACCCCAAACTCCTTTCTTGTGGAGTTGCTTAAGCCTCACTGTTCCCTCCCTTTTCTTTCATATCTCATGAGATCCCAGACTGGCTCCACTGATATGTAGATGGCACTTACCTATATAGCTCCTCCTTCACCGATGTAGCTACTACTATTGCCAGGATGTCCCAATGCCCAAAAGAGATCAGAACTAAGAGCAGTTGGCTTGGGATCAATCCAGCGAAAATAGAGGTGACATTAGTGGAGAGGGGAAATACTTGGAGGAATTTGCCAGTTATATGACCTAACCAAAAGACTGCAGGAGTTGGACCACAGATAGTTGAGGTGGTGTGATGTCTCTGTATTGTCTGACTCCTAGGCTTGCTTACTGCCTCTGTAGTGGGGAGTGACTTGTTCCCCTTTCATCTGGCTAAGAAGTTACACCCTTTCCGTTCAGACAAGGACCTAACCAAGGTGATACATGCCTTTATTTTCACTTCCAGGTTAGACTAATCCAACTTGTTTTGCTTGGTTTTGAATGTGACTGCTGCAAGAAGGTTGAAGTTAGTGTGGCACACAGCAGCAAGCCTACAAACAAGAAAGGCTGATATGGCCTTGTCTTTGCTTCACAAACTCCACTGGCTCCCCATTTGCAGAAATCCAAGAACTAATCTACAAAATCCTTTTTTGAAGTAGCCCCAGCTCTCAATCTGACACCACCTCACACTCTAGGATTTTAAAACTATGTTCCACAGGAACCGGGGACACTACTTGCACTATCAGGCACTGGGAACATCAGCAGGACCCAAACTATGGAACTAGTCAGAATAAATTAATCTGCACCTCAAGTCTGTGTTCCGTTCAAAGTATAGTCCTTTTGATAAAGCCTCTATCAAGTAATTATGACAATTTCTTAAAAATATGCTCCCATACAGTATACATTAATACACCTCTGTAGTGGAACCAACACGGCTACAGCAACATTACAAACACCCCTTTACTGGAATTCTGGGAAATGGAGAGGAAATACTAGTTTTTCAGGACTTTTTTTTACTGCTTTTCTTAAGTTTATTTGACACTTGCTAGATAACAAGGTAATGGGGAATCTCTCTAAAGACTCTAAATGGTGGTAGATTTTCAAGGACACACAAAGCAATTGTGTCCAACCCTCGTTGGCAGCTGGGTGCCTAAATCACATTTGTGCTTTTGAATATTTCTCCTAATTAGAATAAACCTTCCATTCGTTAAGATGTTTAGTTGGACATTAGGTAGACCAGAAGAATCTATCAAAATGATTAATAATTGGTTAAAGTGCTTTGTAAAAGCATACTATGTTTTTTTAAATTCAGGAACCTCTCCACAATATCATCATGAAAACAAAATTCCCTCTGCATGCAGGCACTCATTAATGTAAGCTGTTAAAGCCTTGGCTTCATTATAATCAGCGAATCCAAATATATCTTGATCAGTAGATACCTTCAACTTAAATGAAAAATTAAATTCAACAGATTTATATCAATCTCAATATTAAAAGCATTATTTTTGCAGACTTGAGTTCATGGCTGAGTCAAGAAATTGTATGCTTTCTTACTTACTTTAGAACTCTTTTGATTCTGTTGCTTTTGTAACTAGTTTCTGATTTTCAGGTTATGAGAAGCTAATTAAAATACATCATAAAAAAAATGATTTGTAGCAGTAGCCAGAATGGAATGGTTTCCAAAATGGCTTAGTTACTTGTAATTTGGCATTTGAATCTTTGTTTTGTTATAGTTTCAAATGAAATTATGTAAAAACACATTTAAAAGAAATGTGTGTTAATTGTTATAGCTCTGTAAAGTCTAAGGTGGTGCACTGGTTTGGGAACATGGTTAAACGTGATTTGGTCCCATCTGTGCTGTAAGAACCAACTGTATTTAAATATGTTCTGGAACATTATAGCTATTGATAGTGTAGATAGGACCTTTGTTTATTTTACTGTAACTTTTTTTTCTGCAAATGTAACAAGTGTATTTGTTTTAATATGGAGATATTTTTAATTAGGAATCCCATTTTTATTGCTACTGTAGAATTAATTCACAAGATGGAGGGAGGGGAGAGTGTTTTATAAATTAAACTTTTTTTCCCCTTGCAGCATGCCTTTAAAAAACTTAAATCAACCTGTGCATTTGTTTATTTGGGTCCTTTTACCACACAGAGGTTGCTCCTGATTCCAGATCACATCACTTACCGTGTATACTCGTTCATAAGCCGAATTTTTTTTAGTAAAAAAGGGAAGCACCAGAGACGGGGGTCGGCTTATGAACGGGTACAGAGAGGGAGAGGTGGGACACAGCTCCTCCCCCCAACAGAGGGATCAAGGAGAGGCAGCACAGCCAGCAGAGCCAGAAGGGAAGAGGCGGGGCCAGAGTCTCTCCACTTCTGGCCACGCTGCTCTCCCCCCAGCCTCTGAAGAGACTGCAGCTCCGGGGCTGGCAGGCTGCAGCTGTGCCGCTCGGCCCCGCCCCCCCAGAGCAGGCTGTGGCCGCGCCGCCCGGCCCACCAGAGAACACTGCGGCTGTGCCGCCCAGCCCACTGGAACATGCTGCGGCCGTGCCGCTTGGTCTGGCCCGCTGGAGCAGGCTGTGGCTGCGCTGCTCAGCCTGCCAGAGCAGCTCCAGCCAGGCCAGAGACATCCTCCCCTAGCCCTCCCCCGATAAGGTGGGAAGGGATGGGATGGGGAGAGTGTGGGGGTCCCGGGCTAGGGGTGGGGTCATGTGGGGGGTGGTCACAGGGGTTACTCCCGTGACTTCCGGCTTCTCTCCCCCGCTCCCCCCCCCCAAAATTTCCCCACACGTTGGTGTCCCAGCCCGTCAGGGTAAGCAGCTGGCACGCCGGGACACTTTGTTTACTTAGGTTTACCACTGTGCCTGTGGACGCTTGAGGTAAACAAACCATCTCAGCCCACCAGCGGCTTATCCTGATGGCCCGGGAGCCAAAGTTTGCTGACCCCTGAATTATAGGGTCGGCTTATGAACGGGTTATACAAATTTTCCATTTTTACTTATCCATCTTCGGAGGGTCAGCTTATAAACAAAAGGGCTTATGATTGAGTATATGCGGTAATTTTTTTTCCCATGGCTGGAAACCTGGCTCAGAAGCACAACTCTAACCGCTATCAAACTAACTATTTTCTTGGTATGAATGCAGTGCTGAATATGGGCATCTGATTTCTCCTCACACCTGAAATGAACCCCTATTCAGAGGGGCTAAAAAACAAAACACAAACTCAGTTACCTTTTTTCATTCCCGTAACACTCCACCCCATGGATTTTTAACGAGCATGTTGCTGTGCCTTGGTTTCCAGAGGAGTGGATGCAGAGAACCGCCCCTACAATGGGGTGGGAGTAGAAAATGGAATTGTTGCAGCCAGGCTCCTTCTCTCCTATCTGGCCAGAGCTGAAGCCGAACTGAAAGAGGCCTTTTGTCAAGGTTTTCACAGCAAGTTAAATTTATAAACTTGTAAATTGTAATTGAAGCCGCTGCTGTCTCATTTTTCTCCCTTCTCCTCTCCTAGCCCCTACTTTAAAGCAGGAGAATGGAGCAGACATCGTACTAATGAAAATCGCTTTATCGCATTCTTTCTAACTTTATTTGAGCCTTCAAATTATAGAAGTGCCTGCCTAGTGTTTTATAAAGGAGAGGGGGGAGATCTCCTGCTCAAGGTGAGCTAAAAATGACACTGCTCCATGCTGAAGCTTTAATAAATAAAAGGGTGGATTGACATGGAAAGAGAAATCAAACTAGATCATCCAGCATTAAAGTATTTTGGAAGATCCTATTTCTGTGTACATTAGTCATCATAAATGGTGTGAAAGGCATGGGCAGGGGAGAAAAGAGCTTTAGGAGAGAAGTGAAACAAATTGCGATATTCTTGAGTTGATACAGTGAGGCTTTTCCAGATGAGAGGAGCTGCAGAGGAGAAGGTTCTTGAGCACTCAGTAAGGAATGAGATTTTTGGGAAAAGGTGGAAAGGGAGCCAGTACAAGATGACTGTATAAGGATAAGATAGGTGGAAATAAATCCAGAGAAGATTTCTAAATAAGTAATACACTTGTATGATCCCTTGAATTCTAACTAATACGTACCAAGTATCGGGGTAGCCGTGTTAGTCTGTATCCACAAAAACAACGAGGAGTCCGGTGGCACCTTAAAGACTAACAGATTTATTTGGACATAAGCTTTCGTGGGTAAAAAACCTACTTCTTCAGATGTTTGGACAACTGGGTTTTTTACCCACGAAAGCTTATGCCCAAATGAATATGTAGTTAGCATTGTGCTCCTAGTAGCAAGTTCACATTTTTTCACCCTCTGCCTTGTGTGGTTTGCTTAGGAATCTGTGCAAGAAATGTTCTTTGGCCAATTCTTAAGGGGAGAGAGGAAAAACAAAAAAACCACAAGTTGTGAACTCCGAGAACTGCAGCTTGAACTATTCACTTTACCAAGCACAAATCTCTCTTCTCTCTCATATCTTTGGATTTAATATTATTGTCATCGGGGGGAACTTTCTGTGGTGGTTCTGAATTGATTAATCAAAATTGACAAAAAGGGCCCAGTGCTTGACTGTGTCCAGTTAAATATACAACATAAGTGGACCTTTTTAAAAAAACTTCCATCACTTGAGTCACTTCAAATTAGTGGCAATCTGTGAAAGGTTTGGTTTAAAGTGCCTTGGTTGGCTTCACATAGCAACTCTAAAAAGCAGGGGTAAAATCCAGTTCTTCAGGGCAGCATTCAACTGTCTTAACTATGAGGCCATCCTTTCTCTCCCTGCCTTTTTAACTACAAACCTTCCAACTTCTGCAAAAAATGAGGCAGAAGTCCTATAGCCAAAACTCTCCTTCACTACATAACCCTGATTCATCTCCAGAGCAAGTCCATCCTGTGCGCTGAGTGAGGCAGGATTTCTGCCCTTTCTGACTCTGATGCTTTCACTGGTAGTAAAGATGGAGTTTATCCATGGAACTCAAGAGCTTGTGTGCCTGTATCTTTTGTGGGCTTTGTAGATCTAATGGGCTTAAAGTCTAGTTTGGGTCAGTGAAGTTGGCAAATATATGGAAGGTGCATTTTTGGGTGTGCTCATTTTATTGTTGTAATCGTCAACTTTAAAGCATTTTTGATGACTTTTCGGTGAGTCAGTCCTGTTCATAACAGGACAAGTGTCTGCATACTCATAATAATTAACACCTTCCCCTCCCTCGCCCACTCCCCCCCCCCCCCCCCCCACACACACCATTGCATTGGCACTTATTGGCAATCTCAGCAAAGACTCCAAGGATAGAACAAGTCATAGAGGCTGAACTCTGCTCTCACTCCCAAAGATGGTCTCTCCTGGGCAATGATCACTCCCATTGCTGGGATGGTATGGGAAACATGCACAGCTATACTATTCTGGGTTAAATAGAGAACTTCAATCATCCAGTTTGTCATTTGGGCACCTTTCATCATTGGTACATTCACAGATGAAATTTAGAAAAAAAGTCTAGTTGGAAGCCAGCTGTAAAAAGAAAGGTCCAAGATGTTCAAATGTTCTGTGTTGCTGGATCAATTGCAGCATGCTAAAAAGGGAACTTGCACAACTATGCTCCTTTTGACTTGGTGTGTATGTCAGAGACTCCTCCAGGCTTGTTTACATGACATGGATTTTTTTTTTTTTAAGGAAGGCATTTTATTATCAGTTGGTTTGGGGCCAGGAATTCAGCGAGTTTGGCAATACCAAGCCAGGAAATCTTGTGTTGCAGATTTGAACGTTTTGTAAAAAGCAATTATGTAAGTTTTTCCTTCCTTGCCCTAAACGTATCTTACCTGTGTGTCTTCCTATACCCTAGAGATGTTGATGTTTAGAATTTGCACATAACTAGATGTTTGATTTATGTAACTGCATTTGTAAATATATGCCCATACAATACTCCTTGTGTATGTGTGTTAGAAATTATATTACATGTTTAACTTTATATTAAAATTCTAGTGGTCAAACACTGAACTCTTAGAGTCAGAAAACCTGGGTTTGATTCCTGAGTACCACAGACTTGGATATCCTGGCAAGTTTTGTTATAAATGTCAAGTATTTGTTATGATGAGATATAAAACTTGCAAAAATTGCCAAAAGATTTTAACAAGTCCATGGGGGGTGTTATGCCCTTTTTCTGAATAGCTTTCTGCCTCCCTAAAATTCACTCCACTGTTTCAACTGAAAACACAATTCTTCTCAACAGTTTAGGACAGGAAGTGTAATGTTGTTGTGTCACATCTGAACAGCTACTGGTAAAGTGATTCTTGTAGAGTTTGTAAAGGATTTGGGGGGAGAAGGGTGGGCTTAGTGAGCTTTAAAGATGTCAGACACTATCAAATACTTCTGAAGGTGCATGAATTAAGATGGTGATCAGACCTGGACGTGGTGTCTTGAAATAGCTTGATCCTTTTTAGTGAACTATAATGCCCTTAGTGCAAAAGTTATCTGCATTCTCAACCTAGCAGCTTCAGAAGCATGAGAGAGACAGCTGGCTGTGAGGCTGAAACACTAAGGATAGTCCTTGAGCTTGGGAAGAAGGCGGGTACAGCTAAAGTTGAAACATTTAAACACTGATACATCTTCTTTGGAATAACGAGGAGTCCCGTGGCACTTTAAAGACTAACAGATTTATTCTGGCATAAACTTAGGTGCCACCGGACTCGTTGTTTTTGTGGATACAGACTAACACGGCTACCTCTCTGATACTACTTTGGAATGTAATCTTCCCTCTTTAAATATTTCATGTCTTAGGAACAGTTGCCTTTTCTGCAGAAAAGGTGGTTAATGGATGGATTGTCACAGTGAAACAGCTAGAGACCCCTCTGGTGTGAAGAGATGGGGAGAAAGCATTCTTTCCTAGAGAAATGCATAAAATGGCAGTCAGTCCAGCTTGTGGAGAGGAAGCTGTGTTCCCATCTATCTCACCGTCGAAATAGGGTTGGATCTTATGAGTGTGTTGGTGACTCAAGGAGTGCTTGTCTTACTCAGTTATCAGATGTTGTTTTGAGGGGACACCCTTCATATGAGAGTGTGAGAGAGCGAGAACTGAAGCTCTGGGGCTTTTTTCCCCTAAGAGTAAAGTATCCTGGCAAAATTCCATCTCAAGTAATTACATTGTGCATTGCTAAAATTCCTTACAGCATCATCTGGATACAGTGAATTAAATTCACTGAGTAGAGTTAGAGCTGCCACATTCTATTGTGAAGACATCT
Source organism: Malaclemys terrapin pileata (assembly GCF_027887155.1). NCBI lineage: Eukaryota > Metazoa > Chordata > Testudines > Emydidae > Malaclemys > Malaclemys terrapin. Next base: position 135,526,993 of record NC_071505.1, read on the forward strand.
GCCTTGCAGAGGAGAGCTGAGGAATGGCTGTATTACTGAGTGTAAAACCCTATTTAAATGTAAGATTGTTGTTTTTTATGGTGCTGTTCAAGCTCGTGTAATCTTAGAAGCTCCTTGTGCCAAAGAATCCCAAAGTGCTTTATAATCATTACATATACAGGAATTGCTCCTTCCCCCGCTCCCCCCATTAAAGCGAACATTTTTGCTGGCAAGAGGCCCCAAGTGGATACCAGTGAAGTACAGGAAGTGTCAATACAAGCTTCCCTCCTCCCAATGTGCCTAAACCTGCTAGGGCTGAGGATGAGTGGATAGCTATGTCTACCTGACCTATTCATTTGTGGGCCTCCACTGAGGCTATGTCTACACTATCACAGTAAGTTGACCTAAGTTACGCTATTCCAGTTACGTGAATAACTTAGCTGGAATCAACGTAGCTTAGGTCGACTTACTGCGGTGTCTGCGCCATGCTGGGTCGATGGGAGATGCTCTCCCGTCAACTTACTTTACTCTTCTCATTCCTGGTAGAGTACTGGAGTTGACTGGAGAGCGCTGTGCCATCGATTTAGCGGGTCTCACTAGACCCGCTAAAACAACCCCTGGTGCATCAATCGCAGCAGAGTTGATTCCGTGGTAGTGTGTCTAAGATGTATCCTGAGACTGCCACCAAGGCAGCCGGTTAATCATGTTCAGGATTTTTTTGTATATGGACAGATGCCTGCTAAATGCTGGCCTGAAACTAATTCATTTCACATAGAATGTCAAATAGCCTGGGAAGTAACTTATTACTTCTGTCCAAAGGCCAGAATGGTACCAGTACCTTAGAGGTGAGATACTCTGCATACCGTTTGCCAAATTCTCAAGCCATTCAGTCACTTCCTATAGCTCTCTGGTATCTTGGTTTTTATTTCGTATCATATGTATAGATCTATTATTTGAAAAGCTAATTAGCCATATACATAAACATGTTACTGCATGCCCCACAGCCTAATGAGTGGATTTATAAATCTACGCATCAGGACATTCAGTTCTCTTGGACGTTCATTTGACTACAAATGACTGCATCTCAGGGCCAATGCTAAATAAAAGCTTATTTTTCAAAATGGCAGGATCTGGCTCTCCCATTTACCTTAATGGAACTGCCTCTCGTTGCAGTACTCCGTTGCTGGGAGACTGCAGCTAATTTTTATGGTGCGCGTCAGTAGTGGTGACTCAAATTATACATTTCATTGAATGCCTTTTTCCTCTTTGTTTTTAAACTATCTTCTCTAAAAAGAGAGAAAATGCTTTTTGTTCTGGAGAGAACAGTGTCCAGACCAGTTTGAATCTAAACAAAGGGCCAGATTATCCTCTTGGTTAAATCATTGTAATTCCAGTGTCACTCCATGGGAGCTGATGGCCTGACTGAATTTACACCAGTTGTAACAGTCAAATCTGGTCCAAAATATTTAGGAGGACATTGGAAGTGGTTTATACTTCTCCTTCAGATTGCTGCATCCCTTTTGCAAACTCCTGCATCCAAAACCTACTCAATTTAGCATATTCCATTTTAAAGGGAAAATGCTAAAGAGGATTCAGTTTTTTTCTTCAGAAAACTGCATAATTCCAGTTCACAACACAAAAATATACAACGGCTACTGCTGAAAAAGCGCTTCCCACTAACAACTGTTACTCAACTTGCATGTGTCTCAATACATGCATATAAATAGGATAACGAAAAGTGGGTGTGAATGGAGATTTAGGCGGGGAAGAGTGTGTCTAATGGAGGATGCTACTATCTAATTGCTCTGACAACATCAAAGTTCCGTGCTTACCAAATCAGATTTCCTTTTCATGTTGAAGGAGATGGTAACCCTCTCCCTGATGTTTGCATCCCGCTTCGTTTTTTTGCAGTGGCTATTCTGAATCTTGTTTGAGAAAGCACTGTAAAATGGTGTGTGTGAAGCCTGCTTGCTTAAACACGCAAGTCATGTCAGCTGCAATGCGGCAGTGCTCTGTGCTAATGAGGTGAGCTTTCAGAGCAGCCTTCCTCTTGTGTGCTCGCGCTCTGTGTGTGTGTGTGTGTGTGTGTGTGTGTGTGTGTGTGTGTACACACACACACACACACACACTAGTAGGAGAGAGGATTGGGGAAAGGGATCTGTATTGGGAATGGCTCTTTCTGTTCTTTCCAAAAAAACAAAAAAAAAACGGGTTCTGTGTGCATGTGAAGGTGGGAGGGAATCCTTCTCCATGCATTGCAGGGCAGAGGTGACTTCTCATTTCTATTAAAGGCATGGTCTGAAATGTATCTTAGGTGGGAGGAGAGATATGAGAGGAAGAGGAGCAGAAAAGACCTGTCTCCAGGAAAAAGCATTAATTCAAGTGCTCCTTAAAAGCAAAATGAAACACAAACTGTTGATATAGCAGTTGCATACGATGGATTGGCACCCCTATTTTAAAAATAAATACCCTTTTTTGCTATGGGGATAGTAAGCAAATACACTGTACCAGATTTGAATTGCTCCAGCTGGCTTTTACTGTTTATGGAAATCTAAGTGCATTGTCATCTCTCTTCCTATCTCTTCTCTCCTCCTTTAACCATTACGGTACCAATAGCAAGTGCCATCACCTCAGTGAATTGCGCTGAGTGATGGGTTTCCATCAGTTTTCACTTTATTAACCTGACAAGATGGTCAAAATGACTTCTCGGCTCCCAACCCACAGTCATCTGCTAGGTCCTCCTCAGGAGACTTGACATCTTCCAAAAGCAACCCCATCATACTTACTTTCCTGCAACTTGTTTCACTCTAGCTTTCCCTCCCACCCCATCCCTCCAGACACACAGACTTTGGATTAGTTTGGTATTTTCCCATCTCTAATAATTCATCACTCTGGGGGCTAGTCCAGGATTGTCCAGTCCTAGTTTTAAATATATCAAGGGGGACAGGAAGGATTTTTTGCCTCTGTGTACAAAGTGGCACAGTTGACCAGGTGCATTGTAAGAGTAATGGGGTGCCATTTAAACATGAGGCACTAGACATCTGTAGATGCAGAATACAGATGGATCGATGGTGTGATCTGGTATTGTAATTATTTCTATGCTTTGTTTATCCATCTGTTGTCTTCTTGAGCCCTTGGAGTTGATTGGAATGGCTTTCCTTTCCTTCCCTTCTGTAGGTCTCCGGGTGAATGGGGAGCTCATTACTGCCTATCCACAGGTGGTGGTTGTACGTGTGCCAACGCCCTGGGTCCAGAGCGACAGTGACATCACGGTCCTTCGCCACTTGGAGAAGATGGGTTGCCGGTTGATGAATCGGCCCCAAGCCATCCTCAACTGCGTCAACAAGTTCTGGACCTTCCAGGAGCTGGCTGGTCATGGTGTGCCTCTCCCAGACACCTTCTCCTATGGTAAGCCCATTGGGTTAAAAGGGCAGCATACTAAAAGCACTTACAGCAGGTGGGACATTAGTTAAGTTTGGAAAGGCCCTTATTATTGGGTTGCAGTGTGTAATTGCTCTATAGGAGTGTTGTGTGATGGCTAGCTTGGGGATTGGGAGTCAGGTCTGCTTGATTGTTCTATTTTGGGCTTTGCTGTGACACCACGGGCAAATCATTTAGACTCTGTGCCCCGCTTTCCCCATCTGTAATGTGGGGTATTGTGAAGATTATTATCTAAAATACTTTGATATCTTCAAATGAAAAAGCTGTGTCCCTTGCTCTACACACAGATAACGTGTGGAACTTGATGCATTACTGAAGTCAAGAATTTAGCTGTATTTGAAAAAGGATTAGAAATTTATATGATCAAGAACATCCACAGCTATATTGGATAGGAAAAAAATGTATAAGGGTTCAGATCCTCATGCTTTATTACCAAAAACTGCCTGGTAGTAGGAAGATAACTTCCCCTATGGGATGATTATTCAGTCTTTGTCTACAAGTGGTTTTATTGCACCTTCCTCAAGTGTCTGGTATTGGCCACTGTCAGAGACAGGATACTGGGCTAAATAGACCTGTGGTCCGATCTAGTATGGGAACTTCTTTGCTTTTAACTGTAATGTATTTAAGAATGGAAGATTCCCTCTCAGCATCCCTTTCTGCCAAGGAAAGGGGGAAGCTTATTGTCTCTGTGCAGATACACCGTCAGGCTGTAGTAATGGGACTGTCATACAAAGTCTCCTTGACAGGAGAACTGATCCATGAATAAAGTCTGTCCGCCTGTTACATAAACTAATGTGATATAAATAAAACAGATACTTATTTGAAAAGTGACTGTGTCCTTGCATTAGAGATTCCCAACTGTTGAGGAAGGGGAGACGTGTGTTGTTCCTTTGAGAAAGGGGGATGTGAAGCATGATGGGTAACCAGAGTGTATCTCCCATCCTGCACAGCTCTCCCTGTCTGTATAACAAATTGTACTCAGGGTTGCTCCCTCTTCTGTTTTAAGTGGTAGGTGGCTTGTAAAGGGTGGCATTGGCAAGAAAAGCAGGAGATGTTGAGCTGCTCCTGTTCCATCATGAGCAGCAAAATCCAGGGCAATGGCAGCTGCTGCTCATTTTCAAACCATCACCCTGACTTCAGTTCTCTGCTTTACTGCACAAGCCTCTGAGGGCTCTCATTCTCTCTCCCTCTAACCCCCTCCCTTCTGTTCCCCACACTACAATCAGCCCTCTGAATGAAGGGTGACTTGAGCTCAGGTAACCTTTAGATCATTAGGCTGTTATCCGGTAAACAACATTTAAAAACTACTCTTCTAGTGGCTTTATAGATGCAGTGGGATAGAGGAGTGGAAACATTAGTCCCGGAGTTAGGGAGGCAGGCTGAGATGTGAAGAACTCAGATCTAGGAATCTGGGGAGATAGAATGGGATAGGATTTTGGGGGTGGGGGTGGATCTCTATATCACATCTTGTCCCCCTGCTACATGTAGCCAGGGTGGACCTGTGTCTCCAGAGCATCCCCCTGTTGGTTCCCTGCCAGATAGGTGGGAGGCAGGTAGGTGGGAGTTGATAAACATGGAGATAGAATAGGGAGCGGGAAAGAGCAATAGAGTTTGGGGCATTCAAATTTGGGGATAGGGTTTATCCTCATGGATAGGGATCAGGAGTTCCAGGGAGTATTGGGGCATATTTGGAAGGAAGATGAAATAAGGGCAACAGTACCCTTTCCTAATTACTAAGGGTTAATGTCCCATAGATGACAAGTGTCAGGGAAGTGCTGACCCTTCTGAATGACCTGCCTTCTATTAACCTTTGGCCTACACTGCTGTCTTCAAGATCAGAGGTGGAAGGGGTGTAGTCTGTATCCAGCAGTCACAGATTAGATTGATAGTATCTGACTGGCAACATGTAACATATCTTGGTTCTCTTCTTGTCAGGTGGTCATGAGAACTTTGCCAAAATGATTGATGAGGCGGAGGTGCTGGAGTTTCCCATGGTGGTGAAGAACACACGAGGTCACCGAGGTGGGTGCAGAGATGTGGGGAAGAGGGGTGTGGTGGTAACCAGCATTGCAGGGTTCCATGTGTGGTGAAGGGAAAGGATTTGAAGAGGCTTTATGTTGGGGGTTAGACTTTGATTTCATTCTCTGTCTAAATCCTTCCAACTTCTGAATTGCTTCTGAGCATTGAACAGACTTCAAACTTGGGAGGCAGTTTTTAATACAGCTGGTAATTTGTTCAAGGAGCACAGAATAGAAATAACAAGGATCCTGCATGTGGTGCATTGGCAGAGCTGTGTGAGGAGCCAGGACTGGAATAGCAGAAGGTTTCTACAGCTTTTGATTGAGTGGCATGGGCACAACTGTGGAGAGAGGCTCCAGGACTTGGAATAATAGTGGAATTGAGGGGAAATTTCTAAATAGGCTTAAGAGACTACATCTCTGTTCAGTGAACCTTAATATCTTTTTCTTTCTGCTTAGCTTTGTCAATAGTTGCAAGGCAATAAGTACCAAACTGGACCTAAATTCTACAACAGGATTTCTGATTCTGTGACATTGGGCAAATTCAGCAGCAGCTTCAAATAACTGAATAAGAACCTCATTTTTGTAATTTAAATGTTAAGTGTTAAATCCGTTTATCTTAATGTTAAATCAGTATATTATCAAATGAAGACAGGTGTAAACTGATGTGTTTCCACACAGGTGATTGCACCAATTTAACTAAATTAACTTTAAAAACTGATTTTAGTTAGTGATGAAAGTTTCTTATGTAGCCAGAGCCTTAGATTCTGGAGCATGATTATGCAGCAAAGGGTGAATTTCATATTTGTGGAATATGTGGGACCCAGGATTTTACTTGACACTCTATGGTATTCTGCTGATTAGATCTACTAAATAAAATCAATTAGATAGTTTACAGCTATCAAATTTCTTCTCCTTCTCCAACCTGGACTTGCATAAACCCCTGTTTATAAGGGGTACTTTAAAATACACTTAATCCGGTGTCTCTGTTCAGTGCCGTTTCAGTGGCATGGATTCTTAGATGAAAAGCTTCCCCCTAAATACTTTGAAATTAAATACAGAAGAGCAGATAGCAAATGATATTTTAGAAAACTATGGCTTGCGTGTTATATATGGTGAATAAATTTAACCATTCACATCTAAGGCCATTTGCAGTGCAATTTGCATCAGTGCAAATGAACACATCGTTTTTTATCAAAATGCCACACATCTCTGGTACCACATAATCCCACTGAAATGGGCAATTTCCTACCATCTTCCAAGTCCTCGTTTTTTTCATCCCCATTTTGGGAGCACAGCAGCTGTGAGAGTGGGGAAGTAGGGGATAAGAAGCAGCATGAGGAGAATGAGCTTACGTGCTGTCTGGGACTGAGTAGGTGGTACCAGGACCATCTTAAATCCTTCAGAAGCAGAGCTCCATTATTGCTGTCTTTTGCAGCTCCATGTTATATAGGAGTCTTTTGCTACACAGACCCTAAGCCCTGAAGGAGCAGAGTCTGCTGATGTGGTACCCCCGACACAGTACTTCATCTCCTCTTCCTTCTGCTTTTTTTTTTCCTGTTTCTTCATTAAACGAACCAGCTTATCAAGGGATTTTGTAATGTTGTAATGTTGCAGCATAATTCAGTGAAGCTCTGCCACATAAATTGGTGGTGCCTTACTGCAAAAATGTAACTCTAATGTGCCACATAAAACAAGGGGTATCAACAGAGGAGGAGAGCAAGTAAGAGGTAAGGCTGATGAAGGAAAGGAAATGAGTTGCAGAGTAGTGGAGTCTGTTCCCGAAGTGCCTTTCACAGACACCAGAGAGGTTACGTGGAGGGATGGGAAGTTTCTGTGAGGTGAGCTGAGAAAACAAGGTGAGGAGTAAAAAGAACAAATCAGAGATTGGCTGAAGCAAGTCTTTAGAATAGTTTGCTGGTAAGGGGCATTGAATTTCTAAAGAATCAAGCTAGCCCTCTTTCACCAACTGTCAGGATGCCCCACAGGTTCTTATTTTTAGTGGAATAAACTGCTGAAGTTGTCATTTTATCAGCTCCATCAGAGTCAGTCACAGCTACATTTCTGTCTAAACCCTTATGCTCCATTGGACGTCTGTCACCCCAGTACTGGGTTGTTGTGGGTATAGGGGTGCTGTTTTCCTCATGTATTATAAGGATTTTACAGCAGTGGACTTATGCCATAGCGTACTTCCTACAGTGCATCTGGGTAGAGTTCTAAGTTAACTTTGTTTTTATACCTTGAAGTTCCAGCTTTCTGCCTGAAATGGGGGAGAAGTTTTGCTGTTGGTTGCATGTGTGCTTCTCTCTGTGGTTTGTGACTCCTCTCCTCTCTCACCAGGCACCTGTCCCAAAAGGGGTGGGAGTTACAAGGCCCAGTTTCTCTATTAAAGAGCCTTTTTGACTGACTTACCACCCTGACTGTCTCAGTACTTGATACATTCAGCAGCACTGAAGCAGTTGAGTACTGGTCTAGACAGGAGAATGTGTAAAGGGATATAAAATATATCCAGCTCATGAGGATAGGCAGGGTTTTTTGGAGATTCTTCATGTGCTGAATCTATAACACAACACAAGACAAGTCTAGTGGTTCTTGCCCTCTTTCACCAGTCCCCACTCCATGTTTTCTCTTGGAACAGGCAAAGCTGTATTCCTGGCACGAGATAAGCACCATTTGGCAGACCTGAGCCATTTAATTCGTCATGAGGCCCCTTACCTGTTCCAGAAATATGTCAAGGAGTCCCATGGCAAGGATGTGCGTGTCATCGTGGTAGGCGGCCGCGTGGTGGGGACCATGCTGCGCTGCTCAACAGATGGAAGGATGCAGAGCAACTGCTCACTTGGTAGGAATGGCATTGTTTGTGGTCTTGATTGGAATTTGTGGAGCCCAATGGGAGAGGAGTGGCAACCCCAATTTAAATGAGAAGTTTCGCATTTTATTTTTTATTGATTGATGTTTATTACAGTAATGCCTAGGGGCCACCTGAGAATAGGACCCATTGTGCTAGGAACTGTACAAACATAGAATGAGACAGTCCCTGCCACAACGAGCTTATAGTCTAAATAGATAAGACAGTGTGGGAGAAAAAGCAGAGTGAATGATGCAATGGTGGCAACTGTCATGTTAGTGCCATGGTATTTTTGTTCTTTCAGTGGGGTTATATTAGAAAGGGATAAGCTAGATCAGGGGTTCTCAAACTTAATTGCACTGTGACCCCCTTCTGACAACAAAAATTACTACAGGACCTCAGGAGGGGGGACCGAAGCCTGAGTCTGCCCAAGCCCCGCCATCGCAGGGGGAGGGGAGGCAAAGCCAAAGCTCCACCTCCCCAGGCGCGGGGGTCAAAGCCGAAATCCAAGGGCTTCAGCCCCAGGCAGGGGGCCTGTAACTTGAGCCCCAGCAAATTTAAACCAGCCCTGGCACCCCCATTAAAATGGGGCTGCACCCCACAGTTTGAGAACCGCTGAGCTAGATAGAAAGACACAGGAAAAAAGGGGGTGGGAGGGATTGGAGCAAACCAACCAGCACAGGGGAGAGAATGTTCAGAGTACAAACTGGAGAGAGCTGCCTGACATCAGTGTCTGTCAGCCCCTGCTTAAAGTGTTTAGTGCAGCTGCTGGACCAGCTTCAGTCTCTGACTGGCTTCTCCGTGCAATTTCTTCCCAAAGACACATGGCTCCTAGTGCCCTCAAAGTTGTGGGGTGGGGGAGAATGGGTCCTCTCCTGCACAGTTCTGAGTCTGGGGAGTGCTGTGGGGGGAGAGTTGGCCCTGGCTGGGCCCCATTTTTACCTCCTCCTTCACATGCAGTACAACTTCAGTTTTCAAAATGTTATGGGAGATCAAAAATGTTTGCATAATTGGGGAATTGTCAGTGTAACAGGTACAAGGGGACATGACTCAGTTTGAGAGAGGACTTGAGGAAAGGTGTTTCAGATAGAATGCTCAATAGCTTAATTCTTCCTAAGATGCTGAGCATCCACAGTTCTCATTAAAGCCAGTAGGAGCTTTGAACATCAGGCCATTAGTGTATATGGCACACTAAAGCAAAGATCCCAAAGAGCTTGGCAAAACATGTGCACATACATGTCTGAAATCCAGATATACTTCTGAACACTTACCCACCCACCACTGAAATATAGACATTCTGGGGCAGCTGTTTTAACATTGAACAGCAGTGCTATGTAATATTTTAGTACAGGAAATGAAGAACACTCTATACAATTGAAACTGCAAGGGGAATTGTAGGGAAACAAAATAACTGCTATCCAAGCTAGAATTCAACCTGGACACTGGAGTTAAGAAATCTGCAAAAAGATTTTTAAAATGTTAGGTCAGCAGCACCCCCTTTTTTTTTTTTGGGTGGGGTGGAGAGACTACTTTATACTGAGTAAAGGTGGCCTTAAAAGGTTTTTGTTAAATGTTTTATGACTTTTCACCTTGCAATATTTGGAATGCTATGTCTGGTCCTTCCTGGTCTTGTTCAAAGGCTTCTTAAGAGTGCTTAGAGATATGTATTGGGAGCCCAAGGTTATTATATGGGGGGTTGCGAGCTGTCAGCCTACACCCCAAACCCCGCTTTGCATCCAGCATTTATAATGGTGTTAAATATATAAAAAAAGTGTTTTTAATTTGTAAGGTTGGGGTCGCACTCAGAAGCTTGCTATGTGAAAGGGATCAGCAGTACAAAAGTTTGAGAACCACTGGTGTAAATGCTTCCTACGTCCACAGAAAGGGTTAGGTTGAGCTAACTATGTAGGACAGGATGCAAAATTTTTTGCAGCCCTCACTGATGTAGTTAGGTCAATCTAATTTTTAAGAATAGTCTGGCTTAAATGTTAAAAAGAAAAACTCAACTGCTTAGCTTTCAGGCTTATCTTTTGTGATGTCATATCGCTAATTCTTCAGTTACCATAGTCTTCCAGGATAACGAAGGTCTGAGTAGCTAATAGGAGAAGCAAGCAATGCTCTGAGGTGGGGGGCAGAGGGATGACACGGTCTCAGACCACCTTCTAACGGAACAAAGAAGGAAAACAGACACATGGCTTTTTTTTTCTTCTTCGTCTTCCTTTTTTTTTTAATTTGCAGGTCAACTTTAACACCCCTACAATTAAAAAATGTGTTGATATCCTTCCTGACCAAAAGTGGTCACACCCTTCCCAGCAGTACTCTGGATTTGCCTTGGATGTTTCCCATCCAAGAACTGAGCCATCCCTACCATGCTCAGCCGGTGACTTTTGACCAGATCGCAGCCTGAGGGCTGACCCTTATTTTCCCTTTTGCCAGGCGGTGTAGGGATGATGTGCTCACTGAGTGAACAAGGCAAGCAGCTGGCAGTCCAGGTGTCAAACATCCTGGGGATGGACGTGTGTGGCATCGACCTACTGATGAAAGATGATGGCTCGTTCTACGTCTGCGAGGCCAATGCAAATGTAGGTTTCATTGCCTTTGACAAGGCTTGTAATCTAGATGTAGCTGGTATCATAGCGGACTATGCCGCTTCTCTCCTTCCCCCCGGTCGCTTGACGCGGCGTATGTCTTTGCTCTCTGTGGTGTCCACGGCCAGCGAGACTAGCGAGCCAGAGCTGGGCCCTCCAGCTAGTGCCGCTGTCGACAATATGAGTGCTAGCTCCAGCTCTGTCGACAGCGACCCTGAGACCACGGAGAGAGAGTTGCTCACCAAGCTCCCGGGGGCTTTATTCAACATGAACCAGCTACTAGCCAATGAGATCAAACTCCTTGTGGAATGATGCCACGTGTAAATACATGACCAACAAAACTCCTGTAAATTTTTTTTTAAACCAACTTGCAATGCTGTTTATCAGAGAAGCTCAGGGAGATGAATGGAGTGGGGAGAGAATTAGTCAAAAGAGTGAGATTAAAAGGTGCATATTCTCTGATTGCTGCTCTTACTTTTTAATCCTGCAGAACATATGATTGGTGTCATTTTTTGGCAGCCAATCTCTAGTCCATGATACCCAGTTCAAACCCACATAGGGATTTTATTTATGTGCAGCTGTGGTCCCAAGCTTATCGCAGAACACGTGTATGGATGGGGAGATATTACAGCACAATTCACACTTCTGGTTTTGGAATGCTATCTTGCAATTCTCCAAAAGCATCTGTGAACTAATGCAGCTGTGAACTCTCTCCTACCTCTTTAAGAGCTTGATCTTGTGAATTGCTTGAGTGCCTTTAGTTTCCAAGAGAGCTGAGGGTGCTTAAGGTCTGATATTTCAAAGGTGCTGAGCATCTGCAGTTCCCATTCACGGAAGTGGGAGCTGTGAAAGTTCAGCATCTCTTAAAATCAGCCCATTGTGACCTTGCAGGATCTGGCCTTAAGTGATGGGGCAGGGACAGGAAACTTGAGCTTTTAGTACAAACCTGCGACTTCTGCCATCTCAGTATTAACTGGCATGTGTCCACAAAAATGTGTCCATATTCGTTTATAAAGCTTTTGAAGGGGAGATGTTTTTTAAATTTGTGTTTTTTATCATTTTAAATCCTGGGGCAGGTATGTAGAGGAATCAGTCATGTTCTCATTGATGGCAGAAGTGGCACGTTTTAACTATTTTTGCACGATTGGAGGAGATAAACAGCATTGTAATGTTTGGTGTACAAAATAATGTTTAATCCAATGTGAAAAAGAATTACAGTAGTTTAAAACAAATGTGCATTGACTTGTATTTGTTAGTGTTTTAGTCTTTTTGAGAGAGAGATGCTATGTTAATGTTCCATTTTTTTTAATACATGCTAGTCCAACACACCCTTCTCTATGCCTGCATCTTTAACAGTGGCCAAAGTGAGAACACCACAAACTATTTAACAAAACACTGACTTGAAGCCTGTAAATCATTCTTTTATTTTTGTCGTTTTTTTCCGGGAAATGTGGTAGGGTGTGGAGGAGGGAAAAGGTTGGTTGAAACCTCGAGGACATTTAGGATAAAGGTGAAGTTCGTTCATTACCACTATCACTAGGCTTGTATTTGCCACATTGAAAATGTCTAAACTCTGATGTCAGCTGAGCTCCAAAGCATGGATCCAGGGGAAAAATACCACAGTTCTTGGCTTTGGGAAACTATGCAGCAGATTTAAAAAAAAAAAAAAAAAAAAAAAAAGGCTCAGCTAGAATAAAAATATAAAAGGCCACAAGCAATGAATAGATGGATCCTGGACCCTGTGTACGTGTGCGTGCTTTGCTTTATTTCGTTTTGGTTTGGGGCTGTTCAGTTTCATTTTTTCAGGCTGATTGATTTTCTTTCCTCAGTCCTTCTGGCTGTGCATTTTCTCATTCAATTTGAGCAGTTTTGGGAAACAAAGAATCAAAACAGCAGTGTTGGGTCCATTTTGAAGTCCCCATCTTCCTCCTCCTCACCTCCTGCTTGTTCCTTCCCTCCTTCTGGGTTCATAAAGCACTGGAACTATAGATATAGATATATATATAGATAGTTATATATAGATATATATATGCGCCTCTTTTTAGGGAAAAAAAAGGTAAAACGTTTACGACTGAAAGATGGTTTTGTGAAAAGAGGGTTTGGAGGGGGGGTTGTGTGTGTGCAATGCTGCTGTTATCTGGATACTTTAAAGGAGCATGTCCCATGTATCCGCTGAGGCTCTGCGCTTCCTACCCCTGTGGCCCCTCCTCACCTCTCCGCTGCTCTGCTGCTTTACCACTCGCTCGGATCTTAAACAAACACAACTCATGGACACTACGGAGAGAGACTTCAAGAGGCAATAAACAGAACAGTATTAACCTGCTTTCATGGAGGTTTGATCATGCTTATTTGTACAGTTTTTTTTTAATTTTAAAAAGGAATGTAATAAAATGAGGGTTTTTTGTAGAATTAAATATTATTATTATTAAAAACAAGTGGAAGGTTGATTGTTGATGTTAGCTGATGGAGTGATCCAGATGATCCAGCAACAAAGAAGTTTCAGCAGTCAAGGTCATCTCTGAGGTTTTATTTCTGAGCCTTCAAGTGCACAGATTATAACAAAAGAACACAAAGGTTTTCCCTTGTATAAAAAATCAAAACACCCCAGCACAGGTTACATCCAACCCAACTTTCTAGTTACTGGGTGGGAAAGCTCTGCCTCCTCACAGCTCTTCTCCCCGCATCTGCTTACTTAAGGAGCTGTTTTTTAAATAGTGTTCTGTATTCCCTTTGAGACCCTGACTGAGCCTGCAGTTTCCAACTCTACTTTAATATACACACTGTGAGCACCTGTGTGGGATATAAGTGAGGGAGGGCAGACAAGTCAACTCCATGCCAGCTGGAAGTAATCAGCTAGAGCCTCTGCACTACTGTCCCAGTTAGTAAAGATAACTTGTTGGAAAGAGGCTGGTAACAGCTATAGGATCTGAGCTGTCTTGAGTCCCCACATTGCTTGAGAGAATAAGGCTGTGGCAACAGGGACTTGTTAATGCATCTCACCTTTAGAATTTCCTACTCACACTTCAGAGTAATACAGATTTGTGAAGTGGTACACATACTTTTATTCTGAAATACACAAGCAAATGGACTGAAGGGTATCATGTTGTGGCTGGCTCCCTTGTAATGAGATCCTCTTGTGCGATTGGTGCTTCTTTTGCAAGATTGGAGAAAAGTCTATGGGTAGTGCTTGTTATGGGGGAGGATCAGGAGTTAAAACTTTACATACATTCATGTAGACAATAATTCTTGATATTGCTCATGGAAAGCCTTGCTGAGGATTCAAAGCTTTGTCTATTTGAATCAATCTTGTATGTTCCTCTCCCCAACCTACCCATTGTTCCATGGTCAGTGAGATGTATGGGGTGGGGAAGAAAAAATAGGTTTCACATGTAATACAACTAAAAAATCAAGCCTGTGCTAATTAAGAGATGTCTCCCATCACATTTAAACACTATACAGCTCAGCACTATGTGCTATGTTCTCTTCACTTCCACATCCTAAAGAACACTTTCCATATTCCAGTGCCTTAATAGAGCTAACATTACCTGTCATATTCTGCTTTGGAAGCTTATATTGGAAAGGAAACGTAATCAAGATACACTGAGGTGTTGTGTGTTTTTTTGTTTTTGTTTTTTTAAAGGGCTGATACAGATAATGATGGTGCATGAGTTAATATGTCTATTTTTTTAAGGGAGGGGAGAGAATCTTGAGTGAGCAAAGCAGAAACTTTTGTTTGCAGAAATAAGTTTCTTAATTTAAACCTGATGGAATTTGTTATCCTGTTTGTAAGTGATTTTTTTGAGGGGCGTGGGGGGAAGGGTTGTGAATTTTTCTGCTGTGAGATTTGATCACGTTTACAATTCCTTGTTTACCATGTTTAATTCTAAATTGTCTGTATGGCTTTGTATATTAAGTATTTTTTTTAATTTTTTGATGTGTTTTATAAAATCGCCCCTTTCTGGAATGCTACAATGCCTCATCTGTAACACATGATGGAAGAGTGATGCTCTGTATACACATGGACTATTTTTTTTTTGGGTGTTCCACCCCCTCCGAGCTATGTGGTCATGCTTTGATGGCTTTTCCACGCCTGCTTCACATTTGCAATCTTTCATGTGTGATATCTGCCCAGGAAACGCCTCTGGAACTACAGTGTATGTTGGCCAAAAAAAGAGGACATTTCTTCAAAAGTTGCACTGGACTTTTAAATCCAACCTGTGAAATCAGTAACTCTTTCTAAATCTCCTCTCTTCTTCCTCAAATGCAAAAAGCCCTGGTTGGTTAAATATGTAAGGGGCCTCACGGGCTTAGAGAGACTTTGTGAAAGCAACCCGTGCGTACAATATCTTTCTCATGGCTCACTCTTTTTGAGAAGGTTTATGGGCTTTATGGCTGGTGTGAGACACACGACCCACTCCTGTTCTCTCTATGGAATTGTAGGTGCTCAGACAGGTAACCTCTGCTGCTACTGTTTTTTTCTTCATTTTTAATTTTTCACTGTTCTAGGAATTCCTTTAAAATGTTAACATATTGCAGGATTTATAACCAAGTGTTTGCTGCCTTTTCCTTTGGTTTTGTTTTTCTTTTAAGTCTCTCTTGACCTTGGAGAGAGTTCCGATGGCGGATCTTAGCCCACTGTTGGTAATCTCCAAACCCCTTGTGTTCCAATTTTCAGTTGAAATGTTCGGGTTTTTTTCATTTGTTTAGACCAATTTCACAAAGTGAAGTGTGGGTTTTGGGTGGGCATTGTAATTTTGTTTAACTGAAATTGTTCTATTTTGTGTGTATTATTTTTTTCTTTTAAAAAAGATGTGTTCTAACAGTTCGCACTTTCTTACTGTTCTTTGCAAAACTTTTCAGGAGCCAAAAAAGTCAAACAATCCAGAGAAAAACTTCCCTTCTCCCCTTTCTGATGGCGAGAGTGAGAGCTTATGAAAAGTCCTTGAGAATGTTCCTTCCTAAACTTTTCTCCCCAGTAATGCAAGCTGGTAAAACAGTAAACGCAGCAGTTTGGTGGCATCCAAAACCGACCTGTTGGCAGGTAAATTCACTCTTTCTGCTCTTTTTCTTTTCTTTTTTTTTTTTTTTTAACCCTCACGTGTTTGCCTTTCTTCCTTCCCATTTCCCCCCATCCACCCCCTAGTTTGATGAAGCTTCTCAAAGGATGTCTTCAGTATTGAGGCTTAGAGAGCAAATCCTACTTTCCTCCCCTCCCCCTCCTGTGTACAAGCTAGATTTTAAGAAATTTTTCAGGGTTTCTCCCTTAATGTGCTCAGGTGAGCCACTGTGAGGGTGGGTTAAATACCATTGCTGTGTCAGAATGATTGAAGGGATGATGTCTAACTGCACAAATGCGACCATCCTCTGTGTGTATCTCTACTTTTTCCTTCCAATATGCTATTCTGGCTTAAGTTTTCACAGGGTTATGGTGCTTCCCCAGGTGCACGGTGAGCACAAAGTTTAACAGCATCAATTAGCAGTTGAAAGGTATGGAAAACTAGTATTAAAAAGGTTGGATTAGGGTTAAAATTTTGCAGATATGGGGGAAGTGGCAAATGGGAGAATACCTCTGCTAAATAGAATAACCTTTGGACTATCTGTTTCAGGCATTTCTAATGATCCTCCTAACTATAATATCCAAGCACCAATAAATAATTTGCCCTTCTGTGGTACCTCCCATCCACTGATCTCAAAGCACTTTGCAGATGTTGACAGTTTAGCCTCCCAAATCCTTTGTGGGGTAGGCGATTCCTTGTTCTACAGGTGGAGGCAAAGATGTGAAGTGGGTATGGGAGGGAGTTTCTAAGCAGGGCAAGTATGACACTTCAGGCTGGCTTACAAGTGCTCCCTCATATAATTTATTTCTGGGTATGCCTGCCCTTCTTTTGAAGATCTTTTGTATATGTGAATAACTCTGATCTTTGTAGGCATTAAAAAAATTCTGCTTGTGACCTTCTCAATTTGTTTCCTCTATGCTCTAGAAAAGAAGAGTGCTTGTGTATTGAGCTTGTGTGAGCAGCAATACTCAAAACAAGATATGGGGGGGGGGGAATAATTTTAGATAGAGCCAAATTTTGCTCTGTTATGCTAATCTGAAATATCAGTGAAATGACCAGATTTTCAAGGGTATAACAGAGTATAGAATTTGTGCCTTTAATTTTACATGCAAGATAATTGTACAGACCTGTTATACTCACATTTCCAATGCTTTTTCCTTTCAGACACACCCACTTCTCTCGTCTCACCACTGGGCAGGCCTATTCCTTTATTTGTGTATATTTTTGTGAATCAGCTGCTGTAAGACAGTGTAACACTTTCAGGCTTTCAGGCATGTGGCTGGGTGTCTTCTGTTTTGGGGAAAGATCTGCGGATTTGTAATATTCTTCCTCCTCCTCCTCCTCTCTTCCCCTCCCCCCCCCCCCCCCCCCCCCCCCCGTTGCCCTTAAGTTAACCAGATCTGAACTTGCCTCTAGACTTTGCAGCTCAGACCCACAGCTAACACATTTCTTCGAAGTTTTCTTGGTGGTAGAAAATGTTAAGTCCTATAGTGTTTATAAACAGGCTTTGGTGGGAAGCGTAGAAGAGAAACGCTATTGCAGTCCACTGAAGCTAATGTCTCAATCCTCTACTCTCCCACCCCTGCCTTGTTGCTGGAATGGCTTTCAAAGCCTGATATTAATCTTGCTTGTGTCCAGTGCTTTGCAAAGGGTGTTGGGTGAGGGGAGAATGTTGGAGAAACTTGAATAAGCCTTGGCACCTTAGACAAAGGGATCCCAATTGTGTAATTATGTGAGTGCTGAACAAGAACTTCTTCTATATGCCCTTCTGCTGCAACAGAATAATAAAACTGGTAGGTGGCAGTAGCAGAAGAAGGAACTAATGTGGCTGGGACCTGCGAAACCTACAATTCAAGGAGAGATGGATTGCAAAATGTTAACTGAAGTAAGGGGGACAGAGGAGAGAGGCAGAGTCCTTGAACTGTCACTTTAAATGGTGAGTGTGATTTTACTCAATTCTTACCCATCATAGGAATTGTCATAGTAGAATGGACACCTTGGCCCTTCTCGACTAGTGTCATCTGACGTTCAGCATCCCACTTCCAGCTGCCTCTGACATGGGCTAACACAGTGGTTCTCAAACTACTGTACTGGTGACCCCTTTCACATAGCAAGCCTCTGAGTGCGACCCCTCCCCATAAATTAAAAACACTTGTTTATATATTTAACACCATTATAAATGCTGGAGGCAAAGCAGGGTTTGGGGTGGAGGCCAACAGCTCACGACCCCCTATATAATAACCTTGCGACCCCCTGAGGGGTCCCGACCCCCAGTTTGAGAACCCCTGGGCTAACACTTGGATATCTGAGGGAGACATAAGCCTCCATAATACTACGTGTTGTCAAATGGGAAGAAATTTTCTTCCTGACCCCCAGCCAGTGATCAGCCCTGAAGCCACAAGACTCATAGCCAATATGTTTAGCTACTCTGTGTGCTATTCACCTTATATGAATATATAATCCTTTCTGGAATTTTTGAGTATTAATCTATAGTAGCAAACACCACTTGATAAATATATTTAACATTTCCTCCCCCCAAATACTTTCCTTTGTACGTTAAAAACAGTCACCTGTTTAATCTCAAGTGCTCTCGTCGTATTCTGACAGGTTTTCATCCATTTAGTGTATGTGGGGAGCATTAACTATATATTGTGTAGCAGGTAACTAGCTGAATATCTTAGTTTTATAGTTCATGCTAGTCAGTGCCGCCTAGGACGCCACAGTTGTCACTTTGCTGCACACCGTGGCCACTCAAAATTTCACAGCAACAGCGGAGATCCTCTTTCAGTAAATGCACAGGGCTCAGCCGCTTGAACGGAAGGATATGCCATTAGCAGCAAAGAGGTTGACACACAGTTAAGCCATTCTGAGTCCAGCCAGTAGAGAGCAGTGGTAGGTGTACTAGTCAGTTCAGTGCATTATTTCCTTAGAAAAACATTTTTCAAAATCTAATGTGAATAGAAATGTTTTCTATGATACTCCAATAATAATAATTAATAATTAATTAATAAAAGTCTTCTTGGGACTTATACTGTCCCCTCTACTATTGTACTGGTGCATGTGAATATAAAGTGAAACTAATCCATCAGGTTCAGTGTTGTTGTAGCCATGTTGGTCCTAGGATATGAGTCCTCTCCTCAAAGGAAACCTGCAAAGCATCTTCAAAAGATGAGCCTGGGAAGGTAAATTTGTAACTCTGCTGGACACACAAAAACCATGGACATAATAGAAACACTGCTTTTATGACTCTTTCTAACATACCTTGCTGCCTACTACCTTCCTTTGTCCTATGACTGCAGAGGTGTTAATTGCCCACTTTATTTTAAGTGGTCTCCTACAACATTTGCCAAATCCTTATGTGTAACAGTTTGTCCCACCTTGTATTTAACTTGAAAACTGTGGTTACCTTCCCCAGACCTCAGAAAGAGCTCCATGTAGCTTGAAAGCTTGTCCCTTCCACCAACAGAAGTTGGTCCAATAAAACATACTGCCTCACCCACCTTGTTGTGATCTAGTTGAGTAAGTCAAGTTGGTAAGTGAAGTGCAAAAAGCTAAGTTGCTTACAAGGTGAAATGCGAAAGGCTTCAAAATAATATTTAATAATCAGTGATGGAATTCATTTAAAAAAACCTCCTGATTATACTTGTTATATAGAATATCAAAGTTTTATATAATAACCGAATACAAGGAATTAATACAGCAACAAAAACAAACCCAACATGGTAAGCAAAAAGCTATTGAACTAGGAAGAGGCTAAGAGCAGAAGCCATTATAAAATCCACTCCCATATCAATATGCAAATGTTAATTACTGCATATGATACTTAGAATACTGTATGTGATAGACACACTAGAAATACGGTGAAAAGGATATTGTGTGGTCTTCATGGAAGACAGAAGCGAAAGATACTGGAAACTACCTATTCATTGGCCATGCAAAGCAGGGTCTAAGGTTATGTCTACATTGCACTTTTGTTGGTAAAACTTTTGTCACTCGGGTGTGAAAAAAACACACCTCTGACCAACAAAAGTTTTACTGACGAAAAGCACTGGTGTGGACAGCGCTTTGTTGGCGGGAGAGCGTCGAAGTTACTGCCCCTTGTTGGGGGTGGTTTTATTTTCTCTCCAGAAGAGCTCTCTGCTGCCGACAAAGGGTGGATACACTGCGTGCCTTACAGCAGCAAGTCTTTAGCACAGGGGTGGGCAAACTTTTTGGCCTGAGGGCCACATCGGGTTTTGGAAATTGTATTGAGGGATGGTTAGCGGAGGGGGGCGTGGCCCGCCCCACCCATCCGCCTCTAGCCCTCTGACGCCCTACCCCCAGGACTCCTATCCCATCCAACCCCCCCGTCCCCTGAAGGCCCCCCAGGACCACTGCCCCATCCCCCCCGTCCCTGCTTCTTGTCCCCTGACCGCCCCCAGAACCCCCGCCCCTGACTGCCCCCCACCGCCCCATCCAACCGCCCCCTCCTTCCTGACTGCCCCCCCCCCCCGACCTCTGCCTCCATTCAACCCCCCTGGTCCCCAACCTCTGACCGCCCCGCCCCCTATCCACACCCCCGCCCCCTAGGGTGACCAGACAGCAAGTGTGAAAAATCGGGATGGGGTGGGGGGGGGGGGTAACAGGAGCCTATATAAGAAAAAGATACAAAAATCGGGACTGTCTCTATAAAATCAGGACATCTGGTCACCCTACCTGCCCCCTGGCCACCACCCCGAACTCCCCTGCCCTCTATCCAACCGCTCCCTGCTCCCTTACCACGCTGCACTGGTGGCTGGCGGTGCTACAGCCACGCACTGCGCAGCACAAATTACCAGATTAGGCCAGGCTCTGCAGCGGTGCTGCCCCAGGAGCTCGCAGCCCCGCCGCCCAGAGCATTGTGCCGGCGGCGGGGCAAGCTGAGACTGCGGGGGAGGGGGAACAGGAGGGGAGGGGCCAGGGGCCGGGCAGGAGGGTCTGCCGGCCGTAGTTTGCCCACCTCTGCTTTATCAGCACAGCTGTGCTGTAAGACATAGCCTAACACTCAGCCTGATGGCATCCATGTTTCTGTCTGTCTTCCTCCCAGACAGAAAGAAAAGAAATGAGTGGGGGTGGAGATAAGGAAGGGGGGCGGGGCACACCTTGCCCCTGGCATAGAGGGAGGAGCTGGTGAGGGTTACAGGGAGTCCCTTAAAAAGAGAGGGTGGCACACAGGTAGTTTATGAGGAATAAAAGGATGCAAGGATGTGCAATGCACTCAGCCCGCAGAAGCAACAAAATGTCTGACCCTTTTGTTATAATGAACACTATAAATCTGCAGCATAGTTCACTGCATTTGGCTTCTAAATCAAGTACCTTGGAAGTAACTTGTAAAATGTGCAGCCTGCCTTCTAAAATAGCTCTGTTATTAACTGGCAAGACAGACAGTTCTGCTGTCAGTCCCACTAGGATGTCTTAAAGTCCAAAAGAAGTTTCTTGCGGTTATAGCGCATTGATATGGCAGAAGTGTTACTTGGATGTGATTAAAATGCATACAGTGAATAATATATCGTTGCTTTTTTTCCTTCAGTAAGACTATCCCCTGTTCACTTTGCACTTAAATATTATGCTTGGTTAAATACTAAGGGCAAAATCCTGTTTGCTTTACTTATCTGAGTAGTCCCATTAAAACCATCTGGAGTACTTATTGTGTGGGAAGTAAGCAGGATTTGATCCGAGGTCATTGCAGAGGGCACAAGAAACTAAGGTCTAGGTGCAAATTGGAAAGGTGTTTTGAGTAGAGATTTGTAGAGAGTTCTGTTTAGTGGAGTGATACACAAATGCTGTTCTAGATGGCGGGAGCTTTAGGGAGAAGGCTCTTGTATTTACAGTCAAGAGACTGAAATGACGAGAGCAGATTGTGATAGTCAAGGCAAGCGGAGTCAAAAGCATAGCTGGGTCTTTCAGCAGCAGTGGAGTAAAGACAGCAAAAGGGAACTTGCTCATCCTTAGCACTCCCCAACTGTCCATTGAGAGGAAGAAAACAAGAAACATACCCCCCCCCACACACACCCTTCTCCCCTCCCATGGAAAAGGCTTTTCAGCCTTCACACGATGGAGGAGGAAAACTGAGTGTTGCAGCGGACCTAGGGATGGGCATGGTGTAGACACCAGCACAGCTCCACTCCATAGAGACAGATGGTCATTCTGGTTAAAAATGCTGCTATGTTTCTTGTAGTAAAATGACAATTTTTTACCCAGAGTGAGTGGAACAGGAAAACCAAGAGGCGTGAGGAGGGGAGATAATAGTCAGTCTCCTAACCAAAAATGTTGGTCAGTCTCATAACCAGGGCCCTACCAAATTCATGGTCCATTTTGGTCAAATTTACAGTCATAGGATTTTAAAAATCGTAAATGTCATGATTTCAGATATTTAAATCAGAAATTTCAGTGTGGTGTAACTGTAGGGGTCCTGGCCCAAAAGGAGATTGCAAGGGCCGGGGGGTGTCAGAAGGTTATTGTAGGTGGGTTACGGTATTGCCATCCTTATTTCTGTGCTGCTGCTAGCACCAGTGCTGCCTTCAGAGCTGGGCTGCTGGAGAGCAGTGGCTGCTGGCTGGGAGCCCAGCTCTGAAGTCAGCACCACCACCACCAGCAGATAAATAAAGATGGCATGGCATAGTATAGTATTGCCACCCTTACTTCTGCACTGCTGCTGGTGGGGCACTGCCTTCAGGGCTGGGCTTCTAGCCAGCAACTGCTGCTCTTCGACCATCCAGCTCTGAAGGCAGGTCAGAAATAAGGGTGGCAATACCACGACCCCCCTCTTTTGGGTCGGGACTCCCAGTTTGTGAAATGCTAGTCTCCATGAAATCTGTATAGTATAGGGTAAAAGTACACAAAAGACCAGATTTCACAGTCCATGACGTGTTTTTCACGGCCATGAATTGGTAGGGTCCTACTCATAAGGCATCTCCAGCTGCTCTTGGTAGTTGAATTGGGGAGGTAGGGGTATAGAAATGTGAGCCTTGTTCACAAAGGCAAGGCTTGAGGTAGCCATTTTAGGTATTCAGCAAAGGCTTCTGAAATGCAAGAAAAGTGGGGATTAGATTAATGTTTTTCTCCCTTTTTGCATGTCAACATCTATCTAGTCTGCTTTCCCCACCAGATGCAGCACAGAGCAGTGCGCCCTGTGTTTACTGCAACCCCCCCCCCCCACGTAAAGAGATCCAAGATGGGAGTGGAATGGCTTGTATTTCTTTTCATGGGGGAGGGGGGGAGGGAGGTGCTTCAGCAACCCTCCCCATTCCCCCGCCCTGCCAGCATGGATTAGGCTGGGACAAAGAGTGGCATTTACATTGTGCTGAGGCAGGGCATTGTCAGGGTATTTCTCCATTTTCCTTTTGTTCTCTTCAGAAACACTCTTTTTTCCCCCTCTCCTCTACAGAATGTCAGATAAAAAGTGCAGGGGCTGGGTGGGGTGACAGAGAGGGAGTGGGGACAGTTTGATAGCAAATTGAAACTCTTTAATGGCATGACAAGCAATGCAAGTGTTGCCAAAGTATATAAATGACAGTGACAGAGAGGAACAGTATGGAGGAGGTTCAGTAGATTGAACATTTGCTCAGAAGAGGGTTTTGTAAAAAGATATCAGTGGGTTTCGTCCCCTATGTCTATTTGGTGGTATTGTCCATTTCTGATTTGGTGGCAAGTTGCTGAATAGGAAAGACAGAAATAGCATCACTAGGATATGCAGAGGTTTCTCTTTGCTGTAGCACTGTTCCTAAGAGCAAAGTGCCTGGGGGTGGGAGAGCGATGATTTTGTCACTTCATTGCCCATTCCCAGTCTCTGGAATTTCTCTCCTGTAGGGAGCAGAGTGGGAAGGGGGAGGGGAACATGGCTGCGTTTTTGGAAGGCAGTAATTTTGCCTGTAAAATAAAAGGTTTCATCTAGTCTGGTTCCAATCCTGCATTCATTGATATTGCTGGGAGAGGATCAGACCTGCTGTTTAGTAGGTGATAAGGGAGGAAGAGAAACAGAAGGAGGGGGAAGTTGAAAGTGCTGCCTGCCTTGAATAACTGCATCCTTTGTGGCTGGCTTTTTATAGCTTCCTGGTGTGGTTGTGTATATGTCTTATTAAAAGAATGGCTGGCTGCAGAAAGCCCTCTGCTGTTGAGAGTTGAGATCGAGGAGGGGGGGATTAGACTGCACGGGTACCTAGCCAAAACCTACCTACAAATGAATTTTAGTTCTAGGGCTTGGCTAGACTAAGATTAAAGGTGTTTTTCTTTATTTTAATGTTAGCTAAAATGTTTAAAATAACATTTTCAAATGTCTGTAGAATGGGCAAGTTGTATTTTAACATGCTAGCTGGTTGAGGGCAATTCCCAGGAGGGGTTTTAACACCTATTAAAATACAGCTTGCCTGGTCTACTCTAGAGTTTTAAAATATTTTAGCTAATGTTTTAAAAAGACACCTTTTACACTAGTCTAGGGATACCCTTTCAAATACTGTCATTTAGACTCTCTTCTCCCCCCCCCCCCCCCCCCGTGAACACCCAGATTCATTCCACAAAGGGAAAGAGGTAGTGTTGGGGTCCAGTCTTTACTCCGTCTGCCTGCATATTTATACCATGCTCAGCATAATAGCTGATGGCATGGGGAAGTTCTGTTTTGGGGCACACTACAAAAATTTTTCTTTGAATTTGCAGAGACTAATAGATAAAACTGCTACAGAAAATGGCAGCTGCTTTCTGACCTCCAATTATTTTTTCGTTATTTTTTACTCTGGTCCTGTACTGTTGTTTCATTTACAGATACACTGCATTTATGTAGCAATGTTAAATCCTTGGGTTAAACTAGGGTAGTATGAGATGACCTATATTTTGTGGTTGGGCAGCAAACTAGAATCTAGTTGATAATAGATACTGTTTTATGGTAACATAAAAAATTTTGTATCGTTAGTGTTCAGAGGGATTTTTAGTTCTGAGTCCATCATATGAACTCTTTGTATTATATGGTGGAGTCTTTGGTAAATGGTGCGGTAATTCGTGTTTGACAAGAAGGATGCTATTATGGTTAAATCACTTGGACTGAGAGTTAGAAATCCTGGGTTCTATTCCTGCCCTTGCCACAAACTTGCTGTTACCTTGAGGAATTCATTCAATTTCACCACGCAGGCTTTCTCCATTATTCACAAAAGAAGCATGGGGGGAAATTGAGCATACTGACTTCCCTCATGGGGATGTTGTGAGGCTTAATGCATTAATGTCTGTAAAGCACTTAGATTCTTGGAAGGGAGGAGCTGTAGAAGTGCATATTATTCATATTCTTATTACCTAGATAAGTAAACAGGAAGTGCTGTGGAGCACAGCTCCATGAACCCAGAGACCTAAAACTTCAGCAGAGAGAGGGGAGTGGGTAGTACTGGTGCGTGTGTATGTGTGTGTATGTATATATATGTACTAGCTCCACTTTTCAATGCTTTAATGCAGTTGTGGGGTAGAGGCCAAGATGGTTAGTGATGGCAGTGTGTTTGTGGTGGGCGATGGGAAGACAGCTGTGGGTCTGTCTAAACCTTAAAGACTTCATTGCAATTTTTATAAGAATATGATTTCCCCTGGCATCCTTGTGCAAAGTTTTTCTTCGTCACCACTTTGGTGTGGAATACTGTGTGTCAGTCAGTCTCCGCTCTCTCCTATAGGTATTGGCATTTTGCTGCTGTTGTATGTTATGCACACAAGTTTCAATATACTCTAGATGCTTTAGGAAGACACTCAAGATGAATTGCTTAAGTTTCTTCAGGGGAGTGAGAACACCATACGGCCCCATCCATCTGACAAACACAAGGATGATAGAACCCACACCAGCATTCTAATGACCTTCCCCGCCCATCTGTGGGGCAGCACATGGGAGCAGTAGCCCAAAATCACAGTCTGCTGTATGAGGCTTTGTACCCCTCCCTGAATGCCAGAAATATTTGTCTTCCATGTGGCAGATTCTGAGGCTTTGTCAGTGGGAGAGCTGGGGAGAGAGAGGTTGCAGTTTGACCCTGCTAGACTTTTTACATTTCTCTCCATATGGAATATGTCTGCAGGAATGTAATACTGGTGAAAGGTGCTGGATCAGCAGCCCCAGAGATTGAAATCCTCTATCCACAGGACAGGTAACACACAGGCATCAGTGGTCAGACTTCTCTCTCAGGGCACACAGCCTCCACTGCACCTCATCCCCTGAACTGGAGGGACCTTCCTTAAGGTCAAGAGGGAAGTTTCGGTCTCCATGGCCTATTTAGTTCTTGGCATGTCTACCAAGACTGCCAATTGGTGGTGGTAGTTTTTGTGATGCCTGCTTGAATTTCTGATTGTATATTCTCATGAAGGAGACTGATTTTCTGTGGTTTATTTCTCTAGGCATTGTGAAGCGGCAAGAGATCTTCCTTTCCCCTTTACGGGAACACTTTTCTCTCTCCATTACCCTCTCGATGATGAAGGGATGAGAGAACAGAACTGCATAGGTGTGGGACGACAGCCAGAGTTTGAGATGAGATGATAGCAGCCACAATGATGCTGCCTTTGTTACATGGAAAAACTAAATTAAAGTGTTGTGAATTGTAACTCACAGAAGTGTGAGGTTCTTTTCAGTAGCTGTTTCTCTGCAAACGTATTGTTCTCTTCCTCTGTCTTGTGATTAATTTCTTGAAGCGTCAGCTGACATCAGAAATGTGCTGACCTCATAGCACTGGTACAGTGAAGACGATTTTAAAGATACAGGATGGAGAATTTGTATTTCCCCAGCACCTTTCATTTTGAAGGATGCCAAAACACTTTATGGAGTGGGCATAGGGTAGGGTTGTGATGAATTTACTTTCCCAAATGCGTTAGAAACCAAACTGCGGGTTTTCAGTTTTATCAGATCTTTGCTATAAATGCAGATAATAAAACAAGTGACTTAAAAGAAACAAAAACAAAAAACAAACAAAAAATGTTTATTATAGCGAGTTTTAAAAGGAAAATCAATAAAACTATAATACAAAACATATTGTAATGACCTACGGCAGAGAGTGTGTGCACCAGTCAGAACTGCTCAGCTGTGTGTCAGGTCACGTATTGCTGACACCAAATGGAAATTCTTTAAATGGTTAAATTAGAGACTGTGCTTTTGGAGTAGGAGGTTCTGAGTTTTACCCCAACTGTTGCTATGAAGTTCCAAGCAACCACAATAAAATACTTACAACAGTGATGTCCTAGGTAGCCATATATTTGTTCCAATATCTATTTCATGTGATAGTTAGGAATGTGTGTTAAAAAAAGAACGTGAGATGTAGAACATGCATATTCTGAACATTTCACCATGGTAGGGAACTGCAAGATATTAGTAAAATACAATATATAAGAAGAAAAGTAAATTTTGACTAATGCTTACTTTATAATTTGCCTTCGGAAAGTTTTAGAAGTGTGTGCTGTAAATTTGTTTCAATCTTTATAAGAAATCTAAATTGACACAAAGTCAATGAACTCTTTCTTCCTGATAGAAGCCAAGGACTTCAGTTTCACATCCCTCTTTAAGAGCCAGGGCAAAGACTTCAGAAGGCTTTGCAAAGTACTATAAGGATTGACAAAATTCAATGTTGTACCCCTTTGCTGAGAACTTCTGGACATGCAAAACTAGAGCCAAACTCAAGTGCCATAGCTGACGGCAGCTGTCCTAGAATGTTCTGAGAGAGAGAGGTGGTGTCTGTTCAGGACCTAAAGCACAAAAAGGGCTTTTTAGGTTAAAACTAACTACCTGCATCCGACCAGGCTGAAGCTGGCGCAGTTTAGGGAGCACCAATGGAATACATTTCATGCAAAAAGCACTACTAAGTAAGAAGGTAAAATGCAGTGTTAAAGTAGTTAAAGTTTCAAAATACAATTCAGGCTGAGGCCAAGAACTTAACAGGACTCAATAAAGGATTAGGCCTTATATGAATAAGAACATCTACAGTTGTTTTAGATAGGAAACTAGGGTTACCGTATTTCAACAATCAAAAAAGAGGATGGGAGGAGCCCCGCCCTAGCCCCACCCCTGTCCTGTCCTAGCCCCGCCCCTGCCCCTTCAGAACTCCCAACCCTCCCCCCCACTCCTTGTCCCCTGACTGCCCCCCAGGACTCCACCCCCTCCCTAAGCCTCCCTGCCTCTTGTCCCCTGACTGCCTCCTCCTGAGACCTTCCCCACATCCTAACTGGCCCCCTAGGACCCTACCCCCCTACCTGTCCCCTGACTGTCCCAACCCTTATCCACACCCCCACCCCCTCACAGCCCCCCCCAGAACTCCTGACCCATCTAAACCCCTCTGCTCCCTGTCCCCTGACTGCCCCCTCCTGGGACCCCTGCTCCTAACTGCCCTCCAGAACCCCAACCCCTACCTAAGACTCCCTGTTCCTTATCCCCTAACTGCCCCCTCCTGAGACCCCCCCACCTGTACCCTGACTACCCAAAACCTTACACCCCCAACCCCCAGACAGCCCCCCCCGAACTCCCTGACCCATTCAACCCTCCCCCCTGCTCCCTGTCTCTTGACTACCCCCTCCAGAACCTCCCTGCCGCTTCTCTGCCCCCCGGCCCCTTTACTGTGCTGCAGAGCAGCGCGCTCGACAGCGGGGGAGGGGAGCAGGGTCGGAGCTCCAGACGAACAGCCCAGCCGGCGATCTGTGAGTGCAGGGAGGGAGGGAGGGAGAGGAGGGGAGTGGTGTCAAGTTTCAGGAGGGAGGAGGGGGAAGTGCAAGCAGGGCTCTGGCTCTGGCTTTTGGAGCACCGGCTGCTTTGTAAGCGGCGCGCACGCTCTGCATGGGAGGGGGGAGGAGGGGAAGTCCGGACATTGACAAATTCCCCCCGGACGCTATTTTTAACCCGAAAAAGCCGGACATGTCCGGGGGAATCCGGACGAATGGTAACCCTATAGGAAACAAATATCTAAAGGATATAAACTCTAATGGTTCTGGGCATAAGCAATCCCTAACTGCCTGGGGTCATGAAGAAATTTTCCTTAGGGGCATATAATTCCATAATAGTTCATTGTGTGCGTTTTACTCCCTCTAGCATTCGGTACTAGCTACTATCTGACAGTGCACAGGATGTGATAGACCACTCATCTGCTCTGGGATGTCAGTTCAACTGTAGTCCTACATATGAAGCACTTTGCACTAGTTCAATCTGGGGATCACCAAGGCACACCAAACTGTGTTATGAGGTCCACATCTTGAGAGGAATTGTTACAAGCTCCCTAGTCAAGTATAGATGGGAAGTGGAGGCAGACTGCTGCCATCTAGACTTTCAGAAGCCTACTAGGTCCAAATGTGTGCATGGTTTGATAGAAATCATCATACTGAAATGTTTTTGCAGAGCTTTGTTATGGGCTGGGTAACAGAACATAAAAATATGCTGAAGAAGGGAGCTGACTGCAGTGCCCCAGCAATTTGATCAGCTATTCAAAACAAAATCCTAGGTGCTGAAACTGGCTAACCAGTAAGTCACCATTCTAGGTGAATTCTTTCACTCCTTTCTGTACTGCACAATGGTCCACAATTCTCTTTCCACATGATCCTTTGTGTTGAAATTTGAAAAACACAGTGGTCCCTGGAGGTCGTTTTCCCCGGGGGTCTGTGTTTGGTCAGCATTTAGGTCACTTGCCTGTTGTGTGTATAATCTGGGATTGCTTTACGCTGTTGTGGTTATGAGCTGCTATGATTTCATACGGCTTGTTGACTTTTTCTGGATGAGGTTTGTACCAAGAAAACTACCATCATATTGCTCCATGCATGATGAGCCGCATGGTCCGAAGCAAGGGGCATCCGGCAAGGAACCAAGACATTTAAGCTCTATTCCTAGCTCTGCCACTGATTTGCTGTATGATCTCAAATAGTTTGATACCTTCATGCCTCAGTTTCCCCTTGTGTAAATGGGGGGTAATTACTAAGGCTGTCAATCGCAGTTAACTCATGCGATTAACTGAAATTAATTGCGATTAAAAAAATTAATCGCAATTAATCGTACTGTTAAAAGAATACCAGTTCAAATATATTAAATATTTTTGGATGTTTTTCTTCATTTTCAAATATATTGATTTCAATTACAACACAGAATACAAAATGTACAGTGCTCACTTTATATATTTGAGTACAAATATTTGCACTGTAAAAATGACAAAGTATTTTTCAATTCACCTCATACAAGTACTGTAGTGCAATCTCTCTATCATGAAAGTGCAACTTACAAATTTAGGGTTTTTTTGTTACACTGTTCTGTTTGAGTGCAGTTATGTAAAACTTTAGAACCTATAAATTCACTCAATCCTACTTCTTATTCAGCCAATCGCTAAGAGAAACACATTTTTTTTATGTTTACGGGAGATAATGCTGCTCACGTCTTAATTACAATGTCACCTGAAAGTGAGCACAGGCATTTGCATGGCACTGTTGTAGCTGGTGTTGCAGGATATTTACTTGTCAGATGCACTAAAGATTCATATGCCTCTTCATGCTTTGGCCATCATTCCAGAGGACATGCTTTCATGCTGATGATGCTCGTTAAAAAAATAATGCGTGAATTAAATTTGTGACTGAATTATTTTGGGGGAAATTGTATATCCCCTGCTCTGTTTTACCCGCATTCTGCCATGTATTTCATGTTATAGCAGTCTCAGATGATGACCCAGCACATGTTCATTTTAAGAACACTTTCATTGCAAATTTGACAAAATGCAAAGAAGATACCAATGTGAAATTTCTAAAAATAGCTACAGCACTCGACCCAAGATTTAAGAATCTGAAGTGCCTTCCGAAATCTGAGAGGAATGAGGTATGGAGCATGCTTTCAGAAGTCTTAAAAGAGCAACACTCCGATGCAGAAACTACAGAACCCGAACCACCAAAAAGAAAATCAACCGTCTGCTGGTGGTATCTGACTCAGATAATGAAAATGAACATGCGTCGGTCTGCACTGCTTTGGATTGTTATCAAGCAGAACCCGTCATCAGCATGGATGCATGTCCTTTGGAATAGTGGTTGAAGTATTAAGGGACATATGAATCTTTAGCGCATCTGGCATGAAAATACCTTGTGACACTGGCTTACAACAGTGCCATGCAAACGCCTGTTCTTACTTTCAAGTGACATTGTAAACAAGAAGCAGGCAGTATTATCTCCTGCAAATGTAAACAAACTTGTTTGTCTGAGCGATTGGCTGAACAAGGACTTGTAGGCTCTAAAGTTTTACATTGTTTTATTTTTGAATGCACATTTTTATTGTACATAATTCTACATTTGTAAGTTCCACTTTCATCATAAAGAGATTGTACTACAGTTCTTGTATTAGGTGAATTGAAAAATACTATTTATTTTGTTTTTTACAGTGAAAACATTTGTAATCAAAATAAATCTAATTGTAATTAAAATAAATATATTTGAAAATTTAGAAAACATACACAAATAAATAAATGGTATTCTCTTATTTAATGGCAGGATTAATCGTATGATTAATTGTGATTAATCACTATTCATTTTTTTAATCGCTTGACAGCCCTAGTCATTACTTGACAGCCCATGTGAAGTACTTTGAGATCTGTGGATCACACATTCTGTCCCAAAAATAGGCTGTTTCATTCATTGATTATATATATTGAATGTCCATCCACAGGATTTTGTACTATCAGGGCATTACACAACTAAACAATTAAAAAAATTATTAGCAGATTTGCGCACAAATAGAATCACTTAAATTATACAGTAGCGCTATCAATATGCTTGGGCCTTTAACATTAAGATAGAATCATGTACATGTACTAGCTGACGTGTGGGAAGAATACAACATTTTTCTAGTGAAGACAAGGTTCTAGAGAAAAATATCATAGGATCTCTGAGTGAAGGGCTGTGTGTTATAATTCATCCAACAATGGCTGCTCCAATTGTACAGTGCCCTTAGCACCAGAATTACCACTTAACACTGATTTGAAAAAGAGTTCCCCTTATTGAATCAAGTATCAGGGGGTAGCTGTGTTAGTCTGTATCTACAAAAACTTATTGAATCAGTAACCCATTTCATTATGTGGCTATCCCTTAGATCAGTGGTTTTCAACTTGTGGTCTAAGATTTCCAAAGGGGTCTGCACTTCTATTTGAAAATTTTTAGGGCTCTGCAAATGAAAAAAGGTTGAAAACCATTGCCTTAGATATCCCCTCCAAGTACTGACTAGTTTCAACTCAGTGAATGAACTTGTTTGGGGGGGGAGGGTGAGGGAGGGAGGGGAGAATAATCTTTTCTCTCATGTTTCAGAGTAGCAGCCGTGTTAGTCTGTATCCGCAAAAAGAACGGGAGTACTTGTGGCACCTTAGAGACTAACAAATTTATTAGAGCATAAGCTTTCATGGGCCCACAAAAGCTTATGCTCTAATACATTTGTTAGTCTCTAAGGTGCCACAAGTACTCCTGTTCTTTTCTCTCATGTTAGCCTTGAGATGTTGTCAGGATGTATTAATAAGGAATCTGTGTAGTGAAATCTGTAGCTAGCTTTCTGACTTAACCAAAAAACTTTTTGCAATACATATCAAGATGATTTTTTCCCTTGAGACAGTGGCTTCTGCACCCACCTCGCTATAACAATCACACCCTGCTGCTGTAGAACTTTGATTTCCAGGGTTATTTGTGCCTCTTATTCTTGGTCTTTGTGTGTTAAATGTCAGTGGAAGCTAGGAATTTGATTAATATTATGCAGAGTCACTATATGAGTATCAGCAAGCTGCAGTTGTTTGTGTTGGAACATATACCCACAACAACACCCTCAAATACCAATATTAAGGATGTCTGCCACCATAGCAGAGTGGCTATGCAGCTTCCTTTGAATTTCTCTGGGACTTTCCCCATTCTTTTCCTGTTCCTACCCACTAGCCTTACTTGCTCTCTGCAATCTTGTTTCAGCTGCCTGCCTCCCCACCCTTTCCAAATCACAGTGACTTATTCATATTTATGCAGTGGCTATTGACAGCCACTCTTTGGTATTCAAATGAATTCCCCAAAAGGCCTATTGTCCTTTTTCTAGTGAAAACCAGGTTTGTTGTTTAGACATTAAGCATTCCCTTGTAGGAATGTGAAGCCTGAATGCAGCAGCAGTGAGCAGCTAGTAAAGTGAAATGGAGCTGTCTAGGTCCACTGCCAAAATGGAATGAACTGAAGTGCGGGAGGTTAGAATACTACATCAATGCTGAGGAAAAGAGAGAGACCATGGCTTCCTAACAGGGAGAGATTCCCTTGTGATCTCTCCACCCTTTCCTTTCTACTTGGTTCTCAAATTTTCATTCTGCAAACTCCCACAAGGAACTGGTCCGCTGCAGTACAAGAGCCACTCAGCTACACTGTTAGTATAAATGAGTGTCATCTGCCCCATCTTACTTGTGTTCCTTTGTGTTCTTCCCTTGGTCGGTAAGGGAACTACACACTGTGGCCCATGCTATGGTATTTAAGAAGCCCTGGTATAAACAGTTCTGCTGCACTCCTGAATCTGCCCAGTGGAGCCATTGTTATAAACAAAACTTCTTAGCATAATGGAGTGGAGAAGGTGATCGTGTTAGCACAAGCTTTGGAAAACCTCTTGATTTGGTTGGCCTGCATTCCCAGCTGTGTATGAGATATGTAGACAGTTGTGCTTTAACCACTGCCCTTTGTTTTCCTCCAGCACCTTTTGTTCTGTCACCTTGGCTGCTTCCCTGGGTCACTTTCCCCCCCAACACCTTGGCTGCCGGATTTGGGGGAAGGATAGCTCAGTGGTTTGAGCATTGGCATGCTAAACCCAGGGTTGTGAGTTCAATCCTTGAGGGGGCCACGTAGGGATCTGGGGCAAAATCAGTACTTGGTCCTGCTAGTGAAGGCAGGGGACTGGACTCAGTGACCTGTCAGGGTCTCTTCCAGTTCTATGAGATAGGTATATCTCCATTTTTATTTGTCTGTTTTGATAGCTACCCTGAGGCAGTATTGTCTGTTAGTTAGAACAGGGATTATGGAGTCAGAATAGCAGTGTTGTCTTTCATGATCTGCAGCTGCCTTATGAAATCTTGGCCAAGTCTTTCTTAACACGCTGCCTTTGTTTCCCTCTGCTGTAATGTGGGGATAATACCGACCTTGTGAGTGTCTAGTTGATCATATTGGGCTGTGAAAGGTGCTAAGTAGAACTTCCTTCAGGAGAAGCAATTATGGCCACTCCCTACTTTGTTCCACTGCTCTTGCTCTTTGATGCAGTTTGGGTTTTTTACAACTAATTTTTCTGCTGGGTTCGTTTTCTTGCAATGCTCTGAAACAAGTTTGACCAGGAGAGATGCCTGTTGCCAGTTCTGCCCCACTCTCCCTGCGGTGATGTTAGTTGCTATAACAGCAACCCTAACAGGCAGTGGCGTAGCCAGGTCCTAAGTGCAGGGGGATCAAACCTAAAAAAGGTGCTCCTCCTCTGGCCACGCCCCCCCTTGGCTCCTCCTCCGGATGCTCTGCGCACGCCCCCCCCACCACTGGCTCCTCCAGCCGCACCATGCCCGCCCCCCCTTGGCTCCTCCAGCCACGCTGTGGCCATGCTGTGCCCCCTCCTCCTCGGAGGGGCTCGGTTCGAGGGGGCCGGGGGCGGGCTGGTGGCTCCCCGGCGGAGTAGCAGGCACAGCCTTCGGGGAGGCCGGAGGGCTCATGGCAGAGGTGGGGGGAGAGCTGCACAGCTCCGGCCGCGTTCCGGGAACCGGGGCCGCCGCCTTGGGGCCCGAGCCAGGCTGGGGCTGGGGATGCTTGGCCGGCACCACTTGGCCAGGGCTGGGACCAGGCTGGCGCGCTCGGCGCCGACTCGGGCTGGAGTCACCAGGGCCGGGACAGGACTGGAGCCGCCAGGGCCGGTGCCTCGGGTCCCGAGCCAGGGCCTGAGCTGGGCCGGGACCGGGCCGATGCCCTGGGACCCGAGGCGGGCTGGAGCCGCCAGGGCCGGTGCCTCGGGTCCCGAGCCGAGCCGGCGCCTCTGGGGCCAGCCGGGACCGGAGCCGCTTGGCCGGGGCCGGACTGGGTCGCGCTGCGCCTCCCCGGAGCCCTCCTCCTCGCGTTCCCCCCTGCCCCAGCTTACCTGCTGCTGTCGGCCTGCCCCTGCTTGTTTTCAGACTTCCCACGAACATCTGATTCGCGGGAAGCGGGGGGGGGGGGGGAGGAGCAGGGGGGCGGAGCGTTCAGGGGAGGAGAGGAGGGGGAAGTGAGCTAGGGGAGGGGTGGACAGCTGCGGGGCCCTTTTAGGGTCGCCTGCCCTGCTCAGGTGCCGCTTTTGAAAAATGTGATGAGGGGAAGCGGCTGCTTCCCCTGCACCCCACTAGCTACGCTACTGCTAACAGGGCGCTCTGTTACAATGGTCCTGTGAACCAAACCTCTCAGCCCTTTGGAGGGTTTGCTTGTTAATATTCTAGAAAATAAATCAGGTGTGTGTTTAGGAAAGGCATGGTGGTTTTAGTGGCTAGAGGGGAGTGCCACAAGACTTGGATCTCTGCGTTCTTTTCCTGGCCCTGCCACTGACTTACTGTGTGAGCTGATGCAAGTCACATGTCATCCTGTGCCTCAGTCTTGCAATTTTATAGCTGGAGAAACTATGGCTGTGCCCCTCCCAGGGTTCTGTGACCCTTAACTCCCCAGTGTTTGTGAAGCACTTTGCTCTCTGTGGGTGGAAACCAAGGGAGAGAGGCAAAGTGGTATTTTAAAGGCAGGTTAGGGTCCTATGAGGAGCCCTGCCTGCCACACACACAGTGCCTCAGAAGATCAATCACTTTTTCTGTTCCTGCACTCCCTGATGTTTGCAATAAAGGGGCATAGCTGCAAGAAAAAGACCTGCCACTGCACCTTCCCCGATGCACAGCTGGTCAAGGGGAGTGATAGTCATTAGTCTCTGGTGGTCTTAATCCAGCCCTGAGCAGAGCTGGGCTCTGTATTACTGATCTCACTCTTCCAAATGACTTGAATTTGTTCCCTGTCACTCTCCTCACAGAAGTAATTTGACCTTCAGTAGCACCATCGAGCTGAGGATCTCTAAAGCAATGAAGTACCTCACTCTCTCTGACCTCGGAAGGTAGGTCAGCATTACCCCTGTGATGCTTCCTGGTGGCACCCAGGGTTGTGAGGCACCTCGCTACCACCTACCTATAGCGGGAGGAAGCCTTGTCCTTGCCTGCCATGGGTCAGCTCCCAACTCCACCAGCCACGGGCACCACAAGCATTCTGCTCTAGGCGTCATAGGCCCCACTGTCACTCTACAGGTTAGCGATGGGCACACACCAACACATGAGCCCTTCGAGCATCTCCCTGTAGTGCCCAGCCCCTGGTCTCCTAGACACTCCTTATTCAGTGATTTGCTGCTTCCGAAGGAACAGTACACCCCAGCTCACTAGTTATACCTCAGATCACTGATGCAGCATTTGGATACGTTTTCAGTGAAATCAAGTATGAGTTTATTTAACAAAGATAGAGATTCAAGTAGTAGCTACTGGAAGTATTGGAAACAAATGGTTACAAGTAAAACAAAGTCCTAATGCACATTGTAGCGCCTAGAGTTAATTAACAAGATATTATCATATCTCGTAGAATATTGCTTACCCCAAATCCTTGCAGTGTTTTGCAGACAAGTTGGCTGTGATACTTGTTTCATGAGGCAAGTATGCGGTCAGATTGCCTCCCAGTTGAAGGAGTCCATGTGTTTAATTACACCCCAAGATAGACAATTCCTTGTCTTTATTCATAGACGGGACCCTCCCTGCTGTTTGTTTCATCTTTTAGATTTCTTTTCTTATAGATTTTTCAATCTCTTAATTCATATCTGGCTCTGTATGCAAACAGGCAGACAATGTGAGGCAGATAATACACAATACCCAAATGGCTTGACAGGGAGATAGTCTGTTACCTCCTGCCTGAAAGGAACATTTCAGAGGTATATCACCTTCTAATGAGCAGAGACCTCACATGCCACCCTTTGGTGAGCTATTATGTGTATATCTGACCTAGGGGATTCCCATAAATCCCTGTGCTCCCCCTGAGCCCTCTGCCAGTTGGCATCAAGGGGTCACAATCTTCATTTTACAGTTCAAGTTTTTTACAAGTCTAAGAGCATAAGGAGTTTGAGGGGATGAGAGCTTGAGTCCCTGGGGAATGCAGACATCTCCTGCTTTATGCCAATGTGTGTTGGGGCACATCACATTCCCTTCCTGTTTAAGAGGGAACTTTCTGTTTACTGCTCTCCTAACTCACCCCACAAACATCCACACCAGCTCTGTACATGTTCTCTCTTCCAGGGGTTCTCAACTTCTTTCTGAGCCCCCCTCTCCCCCAACATGCTATAAAAATTCCACAGCCCACCTGTGCCATAACAACTGTCTTTCTGCAGATCCAGTAGATTAAAACCAGGGCTGGCATTAGGGGGTAGCAAGCAGGAGAATTGCTTGGGCTTCAGTCCCAGGGGGTGGGGCTCATGCTTTGGCTTTCTGCCCTGGGACCCAGTGAATCTAACACTGGCCCCTCTCTGGTTTATTTTGGTGGACCCCCTGAAACCTGCTTGTGGCCCCCCAAGGGGTCCCAGGCTCTTGTTGAGAACTACTGCTCTATTCTCCCCCTGTGGGATTGAAGCGTTTTCTTGCCCAGCTGGGACAGGAGAGCTTGCAGCTGGGTTGGGAACAGATTTTCTGGATGCTGCCCTGGGCGAGAGGAGGGAGTCAATCCTGCAAGATGCTGTGTGCTCTCAATGCCTGCTGTCTTAAAAGGGAAATGAAAGTGCTCAGTACCTCATAGGATTAGGCCCCTGGATTCTCTAGTGTGCCTGGAGAGAGAGTTGAGTCTATTTTACAAGCAGCCAAACTGCAAAATTACATCACCCCAGCCATCTCCTTTTAATTATATTTCCATCTCTTTCCCTTAGCCTGAGTGGCTCATGTTTAATCTCTTTGTATTCTGTGCCTCTTTGAACTCAACACACTGTGGTGCATTGTTTTGTTCATGTGGAATTGAGGCGGTCGTAATTTCCCTTCACACTGGCATGCGTGTGTGTGTGTGTGTGTGTGTGTGTGTGTGTTTTGCTTCAGTTGCCTGAAGGAGTTTAGTTGTCTGTTAATTACAGGTTTTTGTAAGTGTCATTGAATAGATGTCACCCTTAGGAGCCAGAGCAGTTCCACAGGCAGTGACTCAGTGAAGCAGGCTGGTTTGGAGGCAAGGGGTGTTAATACGGAGTGGGGGAAGCTTTTGATCAGCAGGAAGAGATGAGATTCCTGCCCACAGCAAGTCTCACTCTTCCATTATTCCCGTCCTACTGTTTAGAATCCTCTCCCCATCCACACCTTCCTCAGCTAGTCACTAATGGTGGGGGTCTCCTTATCACCAAACTTCCCTGCTGTTCAAAAACCAGCCCCTGCCTTCCAGACAAGGAAACACCCCCCTCCACCCCCCGCCCATTACCTGCTGCTTTATGGCTGCGTAAATCTTTCTTCCCCAGCACTTAGGCAGGGGTATCACTGCTGGTTAGGATGGAGGTGTAATATGATGCACTTATCTTCCCGTCCTGAAAGCACCATATTTATTCCCCCAGATAAAGTCTATTAAAAGCACTTGCTGTCACTTTAACTAGTATTTGCACCATGTCTGCAGAGCTGAAACAAGTGAACCCATTTTCTACTGTTGTCTCTAATTGTGGCTCCCCAACTCGAGACACCCACAACCTGATTTTGTTGGAGATGCTGAGTATCCATTAATAGCAGTTGGAACAAAGGATGCTTAGCACCTCTGGAAATCAGGCCTACGGCCGTCCCAGGTTAGGCATTCAAAAGCAGAGGTACCCCAAATCAGAGGTCATTCTGAAAACCTGTGCCTTCATCTCTACTATTGTCATTGTGTTTAATATAGCATATGGGATAGAAACAAGACTCAGACTGCCACATCTCAATGGGCTAAATTTATCCCTGGAGTAAATCAGTTGATTCCAGTGCTGTTACACTATGGAGGATTTTGTCCAAATATCTTCACTACAATGAAATGATGATTGTTTTTCTGAG
This sequence comes from Malaclemys terrapin pileata, assembly GCF_027887155.1. Classification (NCBI taxonomy): domain Eukaryota; kingdom Metazoa; phylum Chordata; order Testudines; family Emydidae; genus Malaclemys; species Malaclemys terrapin. The sequence continues at coordinate 135,565,948 of NC_071505.1, forward strand.
GCTCTGTCTCCCCCTGCTGGTATCCAATAAAATCTGTTTTTCCTCATTCAGGCATTTTCTGAAGCTGTTGCCTCCTTATTCTTGTGAAGGAGACATTTTAAAAACTGTAATTTGAGGCCTAAATATGGAATTAAAGAAAAAGGAGAGGGGGCTTTGGTATCTCATATGAACACACATTTTTTGTTTTTGTTTTTTAGAAAGGCCTTTAAATCAATCAAAACTTGAAGTCCAAAACTAAGAAAACCCCCAAATCCATTAGAAAGTTTCCTAGTGATTAAAAAACAAACAAAACCCCCCAGCAGCGTGAGCTAGCTAAACATTGCAGCACAGAGAAATACTAAGTAAAATTGGCTGTAAACCAAAATGAAACTGATTTCATTGAATTTCATTTTCCAGACTGAGAGAAATGCCATTAAAAATATTTGTTTTTTTCAAATTCTTTCACCATAACAATCTGAGTGATATTAATAACATAGGCAAAGATGTTGGTTTGTGACATATTGAATCCGTTATTTTTGTGGGTTGGAGGGGAGAGAGAGGGTTAGTGAAACTAGATGTGTAAAGTGCTTTATTTTTAATTATCTAAAATATCAGTTCCAAAGTGACTTTGATATCAGTGTCCCTACAAACATAGGTGGCAAGAAGAAGTGTCATTTAACATGTATATTTAAGTAGTGACCAATAGTCACAACCAGGCAGGGTGGAGTGATTTAAATCACTTGTTTGTTTATTTTGTTTTGAATCATTAGTGTAAATCAGGTTGAGGATAATTTGAAAATGTATGTCATTGCAAGTCTAGGTTAAAATGTAGAATGAACTAAATTATAAGTGTTGAATATTTTAAAAGATGCCTTTACTGGTAGGTTGTCTGGTTTGAATGTTACAAAACTGCTGTATGCAAAAAAATCAAAATATTGGAAATATAGGTCCTGATCCTGCAAACACTTATGCAGGCATGTAACTTCACTCACATAAATAGTTCCATTGGGACTACACATGTGAGTAAAGTTAGATATGTGCACCAGGAGCTAAAATTATATTTTTATTAAAGCCTTTTCTCTTAGTGGCTACCTACAGGGGCAGGTAGCACTGCCTATAGTTAAGGTACCCAGTGCATTCCACTGTAAGGCCTTATATTCTGGATATGCTACATAAAATCAGTTTTCAAAATGTTTGTGGGAAGTTTAACATTTTTTCTCCTACTGTTTTTTTTATTTTTGCCCTCAAGTAGTAATAATACTTAGCTATTATATCAGAGGTGGGCAAACTGCGGCCTGTGGGCCACGTCCGGCCCATGGGACCCTCCTGCCCGGCCCTTGAGCTCCCGGCCGGGGAGGCTAGCTCCCAGCCCCTCCCCTGCTGTTCCCCCTCCCCCACAGCCTTAGCTCACTGGTGCCACCAGGGGTGGGGAAACAGGAAATGGGGATAGGCATGGGAGTCCCAGGCGGCCTGTCAGGGGGCAGGGCAGTCAGGGGACAAGGAGCAGGGGGGGTTGGATGGATCGGGGGCTCTGAGGAGGGCAGTCAGGGGGCAGGAAGTGGGAGGGGATTGATAAGGGGCGGGGGCCATGCTTCCCTACCCAGCCTTCATACAGTTTCAGAAACCAGATGTGGCCCTCAGGCCAAAATGTTTGGCCACCCCTGTATTATATAGTGTTTTCCAGCCATGTATTTCAAATCCAACTGTACAACAATCAGAAGGAGAGGAAAATTATATCTGAAAATTGTAGGCAACTCTAAATTAGCTTTTGGACACCTAATAATGCTGTAGTTTTAAGGTCCAGTTTCTTATGACTCCAGCACTAGAAGCAAGTACTTAGGCTGTGTCTACAAAGTATAGCTATACTGGCAAATTCCCCAATACAGACACAGCTTATACTGCCAAAAGAGTGCCTTTGCCCATATAGCTTACACCAGTTCCCTGAATTAAATAAGCTATGTTGCAAAAGGACAGTTTTGCCTGTACAACTGTGTCTAGACTAGGGCTTTTTGCTAATATAAAATGTCATGAAGAATCTTATCCCTATGCAACATTATGTTACTGGCAAAAGTTTCTAATGTAGATCTCGCCTTAGTGTCCCACTGAAAAATTGGGACTCTCCCCTTTCTATTGGAATAAAGTAGCTATTTGTAGCACTATAGGCTTGTAAGATATTGCAGCTTAATCCAATTACTTTTTCAGGGCTTAGTGTAGCCCATCCTGGCTTGTACAGCTTTAGGGAGAAAACCTCACATACAAGGGGAAGAGGAAGGATAGTCAGTGCCAGGCTGGGACACTGGATATTCAGGTTCAATTCCCTGCGTTGCTGCACAGTTCCTGTGTGACCTTTGGCAAGTCACTTAGTATATCTGTGCCACAGTTTTTCCCATAGTCCTCCTTCCTCCCATGGGTGCAGTGAGGATAAATACATTAAAAGATTGATGTGCTCAGATATTACAGTGAGGCAGGGAGAGACCATATAAATACGTTAGACAGAAGGGAATGTTTCCAGTCACTCAGAACTTAACAAGTGTTACTTGTGGGCAGAAATTTTCCAGGCTTGATTACTGCCCAAAGATGATTTTTTTTATTCCCTGGAAAACTGAAGCAAAGACAGGTCTGTTATCTTTGAGCACAGAGTATTAAAAAATAAATTATTTTGACTCCCTCCTCCAAACAGTCTTGCAGCTGAAATGAGTGGGGGTAGAAAGCAGCAATTTATATCTCTAGTTGTAAAAAAAAAAAAAAAAAAAATTGTCTGGGATACAGTGTTACTTGAGAAATAGGATGTGGTCTTGTATTTAAAGGCTGTATTGTAAAGCACCTGTACAAGGGGGCAGAGTTAAGGCAATGGGACAGCCAGGAGGGCAGTGCTAGCTGAGCAGAGAGGTGAGTAGCTGGAGATACCGAGATCACTGGTTGAGATGATGGGAACTACAAAGAGGACTCTGCGAACAACAGGTAGTCTATATGTGCATGTGGAGAGAAGGAAAGTATTAGATGAACAGGGCAAGAAGCAGAGCAAGACCCGCTCCATGAGAGGGGCATGTCCAAAGAGCAATGGGATAAAAAGGCTGTTTGGGGCAGGTAAGTCCAGGCTAGTCAGGAAGCATGCTGAAGCAAAGAAAAGGAACAGCAGGGATAAGGAAATCTGCATGGGCCTCACTCCATCCTTAGAGCATAAAATAAATCCAATTATCCTGGTAAAGCAACAGGTGTCTCCTTGAAGCCACCTGCATTCACGCCCTGCCCCCATGGTAGTCTGTAATGCTATCCAGTCACAGGAACCCCTCTATGTCCAGGGCTGCAGGCTCAGGCATAGTTTTCCTGCTTCTGTGGCACTCAGCTAGTCCATGAAAGGACATGCTCCCTAGTGCCACCAAGAAACTCCTCCCAATGCCATGCACCAAGAGCCCTGCATGTAGCCTATTGGCATGTGGAAAAACAGGGAGGAGGAGCCAGTGGAGGAGGCAGCAAAGTAATTGCCTCTACAGTTCTACTGGCAAATGGTTTGTTCTTCTTTGAGTAGTGTCCCTATGGGTGCTCCACGTCAGGTGCACATGTGCCTCTTGAGCCCTCGATCAGAGATATCTAGCTAACAGTGTCCAGCCCATGTGTGCACTCTATTCCTCCTCATGGCAGACACCAAGACTAAATAGGGGTGCGCTGGAAAACCACCCTTAGTTCCTTTTCTACCACCTTAGCCCAAGATGGAAGCCTACGTCCGTCTAGACCAGGGATTGGCAGCCTTTGGCACGTGGCCCATCAGGAAAATCCATTGGCTGGCCAGGACGGTTTGTTTACCTGCAGCGTCCGCAGGTTCGGCCCATCACAGCTCCCACTGGCCGCGGTTCGCCGTTCCAGGCCAACGGGGGCTGCGGGAAGTGGCGGCCAGCACATCCCTCAGTCCGTGCCGCTTCCCACAGCCTCCATTGGCCTGGAACGGCGAACCGCGGCCACTGGGAGCTGTGATGGGCCGAACCTGTGGACGCTGCAGGTAAACAAACCGTCCCGTCAGCGGATTTCCCTGATGGGCTGTGTGCCAAAGGTTGTTGATTCCTGGCATAGAGCATACTCAGCCTTTTCTCTTTCTTCAAAGAGAGTGTGTAGTTGTAGGTTACCATTCAGTGTTTAGTAATAAGTGAGAGGACTGTTTTCCCTCCCTTTTCCCCTGGGAAACTTGTCTTCTCCTGGCAGAGTATGCCTGGGTTGCCAGGCTTCAAATGTTGCCTCTCTTGCCAGGAGGCTATACTGGTAAGCAAGACAGTATAAGTGTATCCATTGCCTAGGGGAGTGCCACATCTCCCAGAAGTGTTCCTTCTGTTTGGTCCATAAGTCCAGGGCTAGGAAGACCAGGGAGATAAAGCTCAGACTGTTCGCTATGGAATGTTCCCTGCAATCACCCTCTGAGCAGATCAGGAGATACCCTCTCCCATATATATCTGTCTCTGGACAGATCCAGTGCCCAGTATGTGTCGGGGCATCCTTCCCCTAAGAAAGGAAAGTCTTTGGAGCATGCTGGGTAGACTCCCAAAAGGGGAGCATGGATTCTATCTCTAAGGAGCCAGCTCTGAAAAAGACAGGTCCCTGTCAAGGTCCTCTGTCTCCAAGGGTACTGTTGAGGCCAACTACTCCTCCTCTGGTACTGGCAGGCCTGTAAAGCCCCTGTGATAAATGAAGGGGGGATAGCTCCCTTTTATGGGAAGCCAGTTAGCTGTACAATTCCTCTTGGTAGCTGTTTTCTGCTTGCCTTACCTCCCTGCATACATACAAAAAGAAAAAAGGAAGTGGGCACCTGACCAAAAGAGCCAATGGGAAGGCTAGAACTTTTTAAAATTGGGAAAAAACTTCCCTTTGTCTGTCTGTCGTTCTCTGGGTTGCAGGGACACGGAGCAGCAATGCTATAAGCAGAAATGCTGTGCAAGGTTTGAACCAGGTATGAAAAAGTATCTTCCATACCTAGGATAGCTCAGTGGTTTGAGCATTGGCCTGCTAAACCTAGGGTTGTGAGCTCAATCGTAGAGGGGGTGATTTGGGGATTGGTCCTGCTTTGAGTAGGGGATAGGACTAGATGACCTTCTGAGGTCCCTTCCAACCCGGATATTTGATGATTCTAAATCATTTGGATAGGGAATGTTTAGATAAACGTGATCAGGTTTAGGTCTTTATTTTGGCTTGCGGATCTCCTCTGTGCTAACCCCCAATGCTTTTGTTTGCCTGTAACCTTTAAGAGGAACCCCCAAGGAAGCTAATTTTTGGAATTGTTCTTTTAAAATCTAGCAAAAGCCTAAGTTCCAGATGTATTTTCCTTTCTTTTGTTTTTAATAAAGTTTACCTTTAAGAACAGGATTTGGATGTGTGTGTCCAAAGAGGTTTGTGCCCATGTTGTTTGATTAGCTGGTGGCAACAGCTAATTTCTTTTGTTTTTTTTCTCCTCAGCTCTTCCTCAAGGGGTGGGGATGGGGGTGAAAGCGCTTGAGGGTACCCCACAGGGAGGAATTCCCAAGTGCGCCTTCCTGGGTCCAAGGGGATTTTTTGCATTTGGGTGGTGGCAAAATTTACCAAGCCAATGTCAGAGAAAAACTGTAACCTTGGGAGTTTACTACAAGCCTGGAGTGGCCTGTATTAGTTTTTAGAATCCTTGCAGGCCCCCACCTTCTGCACTTGAAGTGCCCGAATGGGGAATCAGCCTTGACAGCCCCAGAGCTCTAAGGAAAGGAAGTACTGCTCCAATAGGGCATCTCTACCCTTCACCAGTAAGGAGGGTAAGCACAGGGTACCATCAAGCTCAACCCTGACATTGGCACCGAAGCACTCTGCTTAGCCATTGATGTCATCGTGCTCCTTAACCCAATGTAAGCAGTTCAGCTGGGGGTCCCAGTACCAGCAGTACTTTCAGTAGTGAGCAAGCATCAGCACCTGGCATCTATAAAGCCTCCAGTATGCCCATCATCACTGGTATGGTCAGCTCCAGTTCCAGCAACCTCAGCTATGGAGACAGTACTGTGGTCCTTTCTGGTACCACAGGAGTTCTGATACTCGAGGGACCTCTTGGTGTCAGATGAGCCAGAATCCCCATTGCTCTCTTGATACTGAGACCTTGGTCTCAGTGTGGCCATTCTGTGGCACGGGACTCTTCTCTGTCCTCATTGGCTGCCCCCGAACCCATAGGCACTGACTTCTAATGGCGCCGGTGGGTGCTTGACCCTCTACTACCCTGGCTCCACCCATGCCCTGCCCCCATTACAACCCCTTCTCCAAAATCTCCACCCCTTCCCTGCCCCTATTCGACTCCTTCCTTTGGATGAAAGTCTTACTCCTCTGCAGCCCTGGATTGCAAATTATCAGGCAGTCATGGCCATATGCAACTTTACTAATTACAACAACATTTACTCACGGTCTTCATTGAACAGCTGTCACATGACTCCAGGGAGCAATTCCAGTCCATAGTTGTGGAGGGTAAGTTATTGGCCGGAATGGCTCCAAGAGACCTTAGACATGGCAGATACGACTGCCAGATCCATCTTCACATTGGTAGTTATGTGCAGGGTATCATGGCTCCAACGTTTGGGGTTTCCGAGAGAGGTTCAGAATACAGTAGAGGGATTCCCCATTTGATGGTCATAAGCTTTTCCTGGAGACCATGACTGACTCCCTGTATATGTAGAAGGACTCCAGGGCTACCCTATGCTCCTTGAACATTTACACATTTACGAGCAAGAAGCATTTTAGTAGAGCACAGACTGCCCAGAGGTTACACCTGGCTCAGTTCTCAGGGTACCATAGACCAGCAGAACCCCCCAGAAAGAGACAGGTTTCAGAGGAAGAGTGTTGCTCAGCTGCCCTTCATGTTCAATCAGGCATCATCTAAACAGTAGTTTTGATGGGTTTGAATCCTCCTGTTCCTCTGGTTTTACAGCTGCACCCGTTAGCTTACCTCCCTCCCTTTGGGGACCTTCTTATCCCTTCCCACACCTGGTGGAAATGGACCACCATGGACCAATGTGTCTGGGAGGGCATAATATCAGGCTACAGCATCCATTTCCTGTCACTCCCTCCCTTCAACCCCCCTTCTCGGTCTCATAAGCTTCTATTGATGCAAGAGGTGGGCTCTCCTTCAGCTAGGAGCAATAGAACCGGTTCCTTCCCCTTTGAGGGGCAGGGCATTCTACTTTAAATATTACCCAGTACCAAAGAAGGATGGACGTTGAAGCTGGTCTTAGCTCTAAGACAGATGAACAAGTTTGAGAAGCCTCAAAAGATCAGGGTGACAACTCTGGCAACTCATTCCTTCACTAGAGGAAGGGAATAGATTTTTGTCCCTTATCCAACAAGTCACCTACTTCTACCTAACTAGGGCCCTACCAAATTCACAGCCATGAAAAACAGGTCACGGACTGTGAAATCTGGTCTTTTGCAAGGTTATTGTAGGGGGGTTGAGGTATTGCCACCCTTACTTCTGACCTGTCTTCAGAGCTGGATGGCCGGAGACCAGCTGCTGCTGGACAGATGACAGAACCATACCATCCATCCTTACTTCTCTGCTGCTGTTGCTGGCAGTGACACTGACTTCAGAGCTGGGCTCCCAGCCAGCAGCCACCGCTCTCTGGCCGCCCAGCTCTGAAGGCGGCACCGCCACCAGCAGCAGTGCAGAAATAAGGGTGGCAATACTGCGACCCCCCTACAATAACATAGCAACCCCCACAATCCCCTTTTGGGCCAGGACCCCTAGAGTTACACCACTGTGAAAGTTCAGATTTAAATATCTGAAATCATGAAATTTATGATTTTTAAAATCCTATGACCATGAAATTGACCAAAATGTACCATGAATTTGGTAGGGCACTACACATAACTATATATCCATCGCATAGGAAATACCTGCTATTCACAGTAGGCCAAGATCATTTCCAGCACTGAATGCTCCCCTTCAGCCTATCCTTGGCCCCAAGGATATTTTCAAAGGTTCTAGAGGTAGTGGTTGCTTACCTTAGATAACAAGCAATCCTTGTCTTCCTGTACCTCGGCAACTAGCTACTCAAAGGCTGTTCCTTCAAGGCAGTGTTATCATCCAGTTAGAAGACCATTGATCTGTTCCAAGAGTTCGGCCTTCAGCTGAATATAAAGAATACATACTAGTACCATTACAAAGGATACAGTTTATAGGGACATACTTGAACTCAGTGACAGCCATAGCATACCTCCCTTTCGATAGTTTTGTGACCTTGTCAGGACAGGTAGGGACAATTCAGGGAAGCCCATGGACCACAATAAGGAACTATCTTCAACTCTTGGGCCATATGTCAGCCTGCACCTTTGTGACCAGTCATGCAAGGCTGGGCCTTCGTTGCTTCCAGGGCTGGCTAAGAACTGCTTATTCTCCAACCAAGGACACCATGGACAGGCAGGTCTCCGGACACAAAGAACTCTCTAAACTGGTGGATGGAGCAACTCCATATCTGTACAGGCATCCCTTCTGTCGCCCAAACCCACCAGTGATTCTAACAAAGTGGCTGCAAAAACAATGAGGAGTCCTTGTGGTACCTTAGAGACTAATAAATTTAATTGGGCATAAGCTTTCGTGGGCTAAAACCCAGTTAATCAGATGCATGGAGTGAATTCCACCAGGATTTCAACAATTTCTGCCCCACCATCAACCTCAGCCTGGACCAATCCACACAAGAGATCCACTTTCTGGACACGACAGTGCAAATAAATGATGGTCACATAAACACCACCCTATACCGGAAACCTACTGACCACTATACTTACCTACATGCCTCCAGCTTTCATCCAGACCACATCACACGATCCATTGTCTACAGCCAAGCTCTAAGATACAGCGGCATTTGCTCTGATTGGACAGACAGAGACAAACACCTACAGGATCTCTATCAAGCATTCTTAAAACTACAATACTCACCTGAATTGACAGAGCCAGAAGGGTACCCAGAAGTCACCTACTATAGGACAGGCCCAACAAAGAAAGTAACAGAACACCACTAGCCGTCACTTACAGCCCCCGACTGAAACCTCTCCAGCACATCATCAAGGATCTACAACCTATCCTGAAGGACGATCCCTCACTCTCACGGACCTTGGGAGACAGGCCATTCATCGCTTACAGGCAGCCCCCCAACCTGAAACAAATACCAGCAACTACACACCACACAACACACACACTAACCCAGGAACCAATCCCTGCAACAAACCCCGTTGCCAATTGTAAGAGGTCAGACTCACCCCTGCAGCACCTCCTGCTGGTCATCTAGGGAATAAACTCAATCCAGCCCAGAGCACCCTCTGCAGGCCAGTGATCTACCTTGTTGTCTGCACTGGCCCCCGCATCCCTCCCAGAACCCCAGTGCCCCTTGCTCTGGGTACTGCCCCCTGGCAGTACCCACACATGCTGAATCTCCCCTCCCAGGGGAACCCCCACCCACTAACCCCACCTCGCCTCAGTGTAAGGCTACTGCCAATCATCATCTAGCCCCATGCCCGGGGCAGACTGCAGTATCAGCCACTCATCACTGGCAAAGAGAGTTTGGACCTGCTGCCTTGGCCTACCTCTAGGCTGCCCTCTGCAACCCCCAGTATCCCTTGGCCCAATGCTAGGCCACAGCCTGGGGCTTTCCAGGCTGGAGCTCCTCAGCCCTGCTCCATTCAGGTACTCTGTCTTAGCTCCCTACAGCCAGGCCCATCTCTCTCTCTGAAGGCAGAGAGAGACTCTATGAGGCTCCCAGCCTCTTTATACAGGCCAGTTGGGGCCTGATTGGGGCGTGGCCCAGCTGTGGCTACTTCACCAATCAGCCTAGGTAGCTTTTCTTCCACAGCCCCAGCCCTTTGTGGGGCTGGCTTTAACCCTTCCCAGGCAGGAGCGGGTGTCCACCCCGCTACACCAACTCTGTCCGCATAGCTATTCAAGGGACACCATCATAGGACCTAACCACATCAGCCACACCATCAGGGGCTCGTTCACCTGCACATCTACCAATGTGATATATGCCATCATGTGCCAGCAATGCCCCTCTGCCATGTACATTGGCCAAACCGGACAATCTCTATGCAAAAGAATAAATGAACACAAATCAGACATCAAGAATTGTAATATTCAAAAACCAGTAGGAGAACACTTCAATTTCCCTGGACACTCAGTAACAGACTTAAAAGTGGCAATTCTTCAACAACAAAACTTCAAAAACTGACTCCAACAAGAAACTGCAAAGCTGGAATTAATTTGCAAACTGGACACCATCAAAATTAGGCCTGAATAAAGACTGGGAGTGGATGGGTCACTACAAAAAATAATTTCCCCTCTGCTGATACTCACACCTTCTTGTCAACTGTTGGAAATGGGCAACGTCCATTTTAATTGCATTGGCCTCGTTAGCACTGCAAAAGTAATTTTTCCTCCCTTGATATTCACCCCTTCTTGTCAACTGTTGAGAATAGGCCACTTACACCTTAATTGAATTTACCCATACCTTGACAACTGGCTAATAAAGGGCCAGTCCTGGGATCAGGTGTGGCGGCATCTCGATCTGGTTTGCTCCACCTGTCACGACCTGGGGCTGTAATAAACAAGAAAAAGTCAACCTTAACTCCAGTGCAATATACAGAGTTCATAGGAGTATCCTCGACTATAGTCAGCCCAGAGCCTTCCTCCCCGAGGTCCAGTTCCAAGCAATGGTGGACCTGATCTCGTGCATGCAAACCCACACTCTCACCACCACTCACATGTGCCTGCGATTGTTGGGCCATATAGTGGCCTGCACCTACATGGTCCAGCATGCGTGGTTCCTCCTTGGGCCCCTGCAGGTGTGGCTGGCATCAGCCTACGTTTCCAACAGACACAGTGTGGACCATGTAGTAAGGGTCCCGGACCACATACTGTCGTAAATCACATGGTGGCAGAATCCTGCACTGGTGTTGGAGGGAGTTCCCTTCGCAGCTTCGTCCCCGTCAGTGACCCTCATCTCTGATGCCTTAGACTTGGGATGGGGAGCCCACCTGGGCAATCTCAGCGTGCAGATGGTTGGTCAAGTCACGATCGCTCCCTACACATCAACGTTGGGGAGCTCAGAGCGGTTTGCCTGCTCTGACAAGCCTTCCTACCTCAAATAAGAAGCAGGGTGGTCCAAGTCCTGATGGATGATACAGCGGCCATAGGCGTGCGCACGGGCCGGATCCGGATCCGGCCTGTGGGATTTGCCCCCCATGGTGCCGCAGGCCCCGCGCTGCTTTCAGAAGCAGCCATCAGGGCACCATGTCTCTGGGGTCGGGGGGGGGGGGGGGGGTTGCTCCAGGCACTGCCTCCCAAAGCTCCCATTGGCTGGGAATGGGGAACCGTGGCCAATGGGAGCTTCAGGGGAGGTACCTGGAGGCGTGGCAAGGGCAGCGTGCAGAGCCCTGTGCCACCCCTCCCCTCCCCTGGGGCTGTGTGGGGAGGTGGTGAGCGGCACGGCATGGGGCCCTGGCAGGCAGGGAGCGCGCCACTGCGGGTAAGCGGTGCCGGGCCGGAGCCCAAACCTCTCCTGCACACCCCCCCCCCGGCCCTGCCCTGAGCCCCCTGCCTGCACCCTGTTGAGCCGGGCTCCCCTTCCCCAGGGCCGGGCTGGCTGCTTTAACAGCCTCATGTGCTCCCTGGTAGCCTCCCACCCGGCAGCACCAACACAGCCGCTTAAAGTGGCCCGCGGGGGTGCTGCCACATCCCCCCCCCCCCAAGGCAGCTGCCCCGCTCCAGGGCCCGAAACCCATCTGCGGCTCCCCGCGCTGGCCGGGGGCCCGGGCACCACCCGGGGGGGGGGGGAGTCAGGCCGCCCCTGAGCCCAGCCCAGCTTAAGTGGGGTCAGGAGGCAGGAGGCCCGGGGCAGGGGGCGAACCTGGCCCACAGGCCCCCCCGCAGCCCGGCTGCGAGCTCAGCTCCCTGGCGCTGTTCGGGGGCTCCGGCCTGGCACCCTCGGACTTGAGTCCAGCCGTGGGAGCAGCCCGGCCCCTCTGCGATCCAACCCCGCCTGCTTCTGCCTGGCCTGACCCCAAGCGCCCTGCCCGGCCCCCGAGCCTGCCTGCTGGGATGGGGGAGCCCAGATCCCCAGCCCCGGGCCTGCCTGCAAACAGCCTACCCTCCTGCACCCCAACTCCCTGTCATGAGCTCCCTGCCCCCCAACCTCCTGCCCTGAACCCCCTGCCCCCCAACTCCCTGCCCTGAGCCCCCTCCTGCCCCCAACCCCCTGCCCTGAGCCCCCTGCCTGCACCTTGCACCCCAACTCCCTGCCCTGAGTCCCCTGCCTGCATCTCGCACCCCAACCCCCTGCCCCACAACTCCCTGCCCTGAGCCCCCTGCCTGCACCTTGCACCCCAACTCCCTGCCCTGAGCCCCCTGCCTGCACCTCGCACCCCAACTCCCTGCCTTGAGCCCCCTGCCTGCATCTCGCACCCCAACCCCCTGCCCCATAACTCCCTGCCCTGAGCCCCCTGCCTGCACCCTGTACTCCTCCTGCACCCCAACTCCCTGTCCTGAACCCCCTGCCACACACTGCACCCCAATCCCTTGTCCTGAGCCCCCTCCTGCACTCCGCACCCCTCCTGCACCCAACCCCCTTCCCTAAGCCCCCGCATACACCCCACACCCCTCCTCTGTCCCAATCCCTTGCCCTGAGCCCCTTCCTGCACACTGCACCCCTCCTGCACCCCAGCCCCCTGCCCTGAGCCCCCTGCCTGCACCCTGTACTCCTCCTGCACCCCAACTCCCTGTCCTGAACCCCCTGCCACACACTGCACCCCAATCCCTTGTCCTGAGCCCCCTCCTGCACTCCGCACCCCTCCTGCACCCAACCCCCTTCCCTAAGCCCCCGCATACACCCCACACCCCTCCTCTGCCCCAATCCCTTGCCCTGAGCCCCTTCCTGCACACAGCACCCCCTCCCACACCCCGCCCTTTATGATGTTCACCTTTAAAAAAAAAAATTCCCTTGGTGCACACCCTAATGAAATGTGCTGCGCACGCCTATGACAGCAGCTATGTTCTATATCAACAAGCAAGGTAGAGCCAGATTGTCTGCCCTTTGCCAAGAAGCCTTCAGGCTCTGGGACTTCTGTGTGCAACACGACTTCCATCTCGTAGCTGCGCACCTCCCCAGGGCCAGGAACGCATTGGCAGGTCGCCTCAGCAGGACCTTCTCATCTCACCACTAGTGATCCCTCTGTCCGGAAATGGTTAGCATCATCCCCCAGAGGTGGGGGACTCCCGTGTGGACCTGTTCACATCTAGGGAAAACAGGAAATGCCAAGTTTTCTGCTCGATTCGGGGGATCGACAGAGGCTTCCTGATGGATGATTTTCTGCTCCTGTGGTCAGGGGCTGTGTTGTACGTCTTCCCTCCAGTGCAGTTAATTCACAGAGTCCTCATGAAGATCAAGCAGGACAGAGCGAGAGGGATCTTCATAGCGCCGGCTTGGCCGCGCCAGCACTGGTTCAGCACGTTGCTGGACCTCTTAGTAGCTGCTGCGTTACAGCTACAGCTCCAGCTGGACCTGCTGCTCCAAAGCCACGGCAGCCTTCTGCATCCGAACCTGGCGGTGCTGCACCTGACGGCTTGGCTGCTGCATGGTTAAATGTGTAAAAGCAGGAGTGCTTGGCCTGTGTCCATCAGGTCTTGTTGGGCAGCAGAAAGCCCTCCACCAGAGTGATCTACCTGGCCAAATGGAAGAGGTTCGCCTGTAGGACCTCGGATAAAGGCATTGGGCCCAAGTGGGCCTCACTGTAGTTAATTCTGGACTCCTTTCTGCATCTCAAGCTCCAAGGCCTGTCCCTTTCCTTTATTAAGGTCCCCTGGGCCGCTATCTCGGCCTTCCATCCGCCGCTTGAGGATAGGTCGGTTTTCTCCCAAGATATGACTGCCAGGGTCCTCAAGGGCCTCTGTTCACACGTCAGGGACCCTGTCCCTCCGTGGGACCTGAATCTTGCACTGTCACGGCTTGCGGGACCCCGCTTCGAGCCTCTGGCTTCCTGCTCTCTCCTCCTCCTTTCCTGGGAGGTTGCGTTCTTGGTTGCAATAACATCTGGCTGCAGGCTCTTTGAGATTAGGGCACTTACCTTGGAACTGCCCTATATTGTGTTTTACAAAGACAAGGTCCAGCTGTGGCCACACCTGGCTTTCCTGCCCAAGGTGGTCTTGTAGTTTCATACAGGCCAGGACGTTTACTTACCTGTCTTTTTTCCAAAGCTGCATAAGTTGGAGGAAGAGTGCAGGTTGCATTCCCTAGACGTCAGGATGGCGCTAGCTTTCTACATTGAAAGGACCAAACCATTCTGCAAGTCGACGCAATTGTTCGTCGCAGTGGCCGACAGGATGAAAGGTTGTCCTGTGTCTGCTCAAAGAATTTCTTCTTGGATCACTGCCTGCATTCGCTGCTGCTACGATCAGGCAAAGGTGCCTCCTCCGGTGATCGTAACCGCCCATCACCGCGTAACCGTAACCAGGGCGCAAGCCTCTTCGGCAGCTTTCCTAACCCAAGTGCCTATCCAGGACATCTGTAGGGTGGCCACCTGGTCGTCCGTCCAGACGTTCATGTCCCATTACGTACTTACCTAGCAGGCCCGGGACGATGCTGGCTTCAGTAGAGCAGTGTTGCAAGCTGCAAGGCCGTGAGCTGTAAGCCCACCTCCGAGGATACTGCTTGTGAGTCACCTAGAATGGAATCAACACGAGCAAGCACTCGAAGAAGAAAAAATGGTTACCTATCTTTTCGTAACTGTTGTTCTTCGAGATGTGTTGCTCATGTCCATTCCATTACCCGCCCTCTTGCCTCTCTGTCAGAGTTGCTGACAAGAAGGAACTGAGAGGGCGTAAGCTTGGTGGTACCTAATATACCAGTGCATGAGCACGGCACTCAAGGGGGCGCCACAGCCGGCCCTACAGATACCACTAAGGCAAAAATCTCCGATGATTGCACACGTGGGGGCGCACACACCTAGAATGGAATCGACATGAGCAACACATTTTGAAGAACAACAGTTACAAAAAGCTAGGTAACCGTTGTTTTTTTTAATGGCTATTTTTTTCAGGCCTTATATTTCTGCAACCCTCTAGATCAGACGTCTTCAAATGTTGGTCACTAACCCTACCCTGCACCCTCCTGAGGCGCAATAAATGTCAAGAAATCTGACTAAGCAGGTTGATTTTAGAGGACTGAGAAAGAGCCCCCATTTAAACAGAAGTTATGATGCAACCTTGTCACTTCTGATGTGCATATGCCACTGTGCAAGCACTCAGGCAAATAAACTCACTTGCTCTGACTTCCCTGGCAAGCAAACACCAAACAGCCCTAGCCACGACAAAACCAAATTGGTGGTTTAAATTTGAGTGAATATCTGTGGACTTTTTTCTGCAGTATATGACCAACTCTACTGTCCAGGGATCACACTCATCCCTAAAATGCAGCTATCTCTGGGGCATGGATCAAGAGAGTCACTCTACCCTAATGATGATAAGCAACACAAGGAAGGAAGTGAAGAACAGCTCCCAAATGAAACCGTAGGGGGAATCTTTGAACTCTTATGCTGTGCAGGAGGTGAAGAATTGGGTTCCAGGTGTTTGAAATGCACCCACTTCTATAGTACCTGAGTGCTTTCTGTCTCCACCATAAC
Organism: Malaclemys terrapin pileata; assembly: GCF_027887155.1. Taxonomy (NCBI): domain Eukaryota; kingdom Metazoa; phylum Chordata; order Testudines; family Emydidae; genus Malaclemys; species Malaclemys terrapin. The sequence goes on from NC_071505.1 coordinate 135,581,575, forward strand.
TTACTGGACCATGCCCTGATTTATCTGCACAGGGGACAGCAACTAGATGGAGACATGGTCATGCTGCCTTAGCCAATATATTTCAGAGTCCCCTGGTACACAAACTAGTTCTGTGCAACTGAGGTCTACATGAGTTCAAGTCTTATCTAGGTGTTCATTTTGCATACTTCCAGCATGCACCATGGTCATCAGGCACTGGGCCTCAGTTCCCCATCTGTGCAATAAGGATAATAGCACTGCCCTGTCTCTGAGGGGATAAATACATGAAAGATTGTGAGGCACTCAGATAAATACAGTAATGGAGGCCAGATAGGTACTTAGATCAAATTGGCAAAGAAAGTTCTTCCTTGTTCATCTGTAACTCAGCAGCCAGAGACCATTGCAACCTCTCTGCCATCATATAAAAGAGGACAGGACCTTGGGGCACATGAGCACATCCCAGTGTGCCTGTTGAGCAATTTAAAATAGGGGGTTGTAGCTACAGGTCAAATGCTTGCTTCTAGTCATGTGACCTTCCGCAAACCAGTTAATAGGCTTCCTGCCTTTTAGGCAAGGATAGCAAATAGGAGAGACATAGGGCCATGGAAGTATGTGGCTATACTAGCCAGGAAGGGAGTATCCTGACCCCTCCCAGTGGGCAGATGTTGGGAAAGCCCTGGGTGGTTGGTTGGAATTTATTTACTTTGGTTTTGGAATTCTTGTTTTAATTTAAAGCCAGCCCTGAAAAAGGACTTTGGATTAGATGGTTGTTGGGAACTTTATTCTACCTTTCAGGTCAGTGTTTGCCTGCTGGTTTACAGATGCCCACAATGAAATTCTGACTGAAGCCTTCAGACAGTACTCAAGATGTCTTGCCCCAACTTCTCAATAACCTTCTCCAAAAGAAGCAGTTAGTGATAGGATGATGAGATAATCGACATCCGGATGTGATTTCTTGAGCAAATGGCTAATGACTTCTAGCTTGAGGGAAGCTGACTGCTAGAGATAACAATCTAAATCAATACCACCAGTCTAGCTCTTCTCTGGCTTATCTCCACTGGGTACTCCACAGTGGCACTTCAGGGCAGTACTGAGGGGAAGGATTATTCTCACAGGAAGCATTTACCAACCTTCCTTCTGTCCCATCTGTGTTAGGCCATCCTTGGATTAACTTTCAGATTTCTTTGGGTAACTCAAGGGAAAAAATTTCCCCTCTGGCATTTCTGGGGAGATCTAGGAGGATCAGAACATCTTGGGCTGTGTGAGCTCTTGTCTGCTGGAGATAGTAAAACCAGTTAAACTAGGATGATGCTCCAGCTGCCATCTCTGAAAACCAAACCAACCTGTTAGTCAGTTGGCTCCTCTAGTTTGACCAGCTCCCTCATCACAGAGGTTAAGTCTCCCTCCAGGTACTGATAACCTTATTATGCAATCCAGCCCAGAGAGAGGTAAGAGATGTAGCATTGCATCACCCAAGCAGGGAAATCGTTGGGGTGTGAAAACAAGCTACCTATAACTGTCACCTCAGCCCTCAAGGTTAATGGCACAGCTTTGATTTGTGTATCTTTAGTCTGGTTGTATCTTTGTCAAGCGAGTTTTTGCCTAATTGTGAACCCACTTATTGATGAAAAGGTATAGCCAACTAATTGACTGTAGTTGCAGTTCATTGTTAAGAATGTTCAAGAGACCAAATAACCAAGCTCAGCCAAATGTAATGTCTAAGGATAAAGCAATACAGTACAGGAAAGAAGGAGTTAATACGTCAACAATCCTTCCCAGAAAATGAATTTTTGCAGTGTTTTTAGTTCACCTTACACAGAAGGTGTGCTTCTCAAATGGCCTGTTAAATTAGCCATCTTTTATCTAATGGCAGTTTACAAGTAACAGAGCAATGTTCATGTCACTTAAAGTTTAACTAGCCAGCCTGTGCCAGTTTTGTTTTTGGTGCCTCCCTGTACTTTCCCATCTTTTGTTTTGAATATTAAATTTGAAATGTTAAAGGGCATGAAGATACTCCTTAATACAAAGCATTTATACACCTTACGTTATTTCCTTACCACCTTGTACCTTTGTTTCATAACACTAATCCATCTAGCCTTTGACAGCTTCTGTATTTTCCTAAGGGCTTGTCTACACTTACTTATTCCCATGCCTAAGCTAAGCTGCTGACCTATACTTGTCCCTGGGCGTTGTGGGGTATATGCCTTAGCATAAATGAGCAAGAATAAGCATAGTGCAATTTAGCATGATTAGCCAGCACACACACACACACCTATATTATATTAGTACCATCTGCATAATACCTATTAATATGGTTTGTGTGTGTGTGTGTGTATATAACCTATATGCATTGGCTAACGTGCTTGAACGTTGTGGGTTTTAAAATTTATCTTTAATTGTTATTTTATTGCACTCATGCTCTGCTTAGGAGCAACTGTGAGAAAAGAAGCAGAGAGGGAAACTGTCTGGAAAGCCAAGACTGAAGTATGAAGCAGAGTGAGAGAGGGAGAAATTCTACTGGAAAAAGGAGGGTGAAAAATGGAGCAGGGCGAGATGGCAGAATAATGGCGAAGGCATCCACTTGCACAAGTGTAGCTTTTGTGAGGCCTGGGGGATTCTATACCCCTAATGTAGAGCAGAGACTTCCATTTAGGAAGAAAATATTTTATAAGTGAACCTCCCTTGGGAGGAGGTGAGGAGTTAAAGCAAAAATAGTTCAAGAACTCAGTCTAGATTCTGTCTTTCAGAATGCAAAATAACAGGTTTGCAAATCTTGTGCTGCCAAGGATTTTGCACCTATCAAGTCTTCCCTTATCACTGTTTTGTGTGAGTCAGGCCTGCCATAAGCAGCCATAGTGCCATTGTGTCTCTTCTAGATTTGGCCCACAAAGTGCTCCTCATGATCTGTCATTTCTCCATAACCTCCTGAAGGCTGTGTACTGAAGAGGAGCTCTGTGTGACTTGAAAGCTTGTCTCTTTCACCAACAGAAGTTAGTCTAATAAAAGATATTACCTTGCCCACCTTGTCTCTCTAGAGGTAGAAGTGACACGCTCAGTAATTATAGAGCTGGTAAAAATGAATTAGGTCACCACTTCTCCTTCCTCCACTTCTTTCCCTCCTGGCCAGTGCAGGTTTGTTCCCTACACTCTTCTCCAGGGCTTCATCTAGTCCTTGTTTTAAATGTCCCGAACTATGGAGCTTCTCCTCTGGGGAGAGGATTCTACTGCCTAATACAGCTAAGAATGGACAAGCCAAGACACTGAAGGAGGTGAGATCATTGCACGTACTGGGCTAGTGTGTCAGGACCTCATGACATGTTGGTGTCTTTCAGAACAGTTGTACCTTACAACAGTAACAACTGAACCCTTTCTAACATGAACTGGATCTGCTTGTCTCCCTTGAATATTTTGCCTCTCTGGAGTGCAGGAACCCAGTTGTAATTAAGTGTTATTCAGCAGCAGGTGTGGCACATGAATTTTCAGCTTTAATTTGAGGACTGTGACTTCCTCTTGGCTGGAATGTGCAGTGAGAATATTGGCAAGCTGCCACATCTTGATAAGTACTCCTCCTCTTCCTCTAAACCCTTTACTTGATCCCATCATGATGAGAGGAGGAAAAGAAGTTTTTGCTGACATAGGATGCCCAAGGCTTAGGGGTAGGGTTTTAATTTTGGAAGCCATTCACATGTCTCATTGAGTTCATTGGATGTGAGCAAACTGTACTGAAAGAGAAGCTTCCCGGTGACCAGGCCAAAGAACATAAGAAACAGTGTGATCGGATATAAAAACATATTGAAAGTACACAAACTAAGGGATGCAAACAGCATGTTAAACTTTCAATTTCCAGACTATTGCAGCAAATTTTCATGCCAATGCACTGGATGCAGGTGATTTAACCTGAATACAGCAATAAAAACATCATTTGATTTTTATCTCCTCAACTTAAATAAGCAATGAAGTCCATATATTCTATTCTGTAGATCAGTTGCAGAAACACATTATTCAGAACAGTGGAAGGATTTCTCAGCTGCACATATGTCATCTCTATGCAAATTCTTTTGCAATTTCTCTCATTTGGACTGAGCCATTCCGTTTGGTACTTTCCCTTGGCTAGATTTGTCATCTGTCCAGCTGCTCAAGAACTAGATACTTGTGTACATAATCCTGTCCTCCTCCATTATATTACCCTTTCCTTGTTCATAAAGGTATGCAGGTTAATTTTAGAGCAGGCACGTAGCACTTTCTCACACTTACCACACAGTACACACGTATTACGAAGAGATGCTGGTTGCTACCACAGAGGTAAACCAGAGGCAAGATTTCCATTAGGTTTTCTCCCTACAACCTTGTAACTGCACCCACACCAGAATTGTGATCCACTTACCACAATTATGAGCTCAGGCTGGGATTGATCTTTTTCCCTTGAAAGTCTGAGGGAAATCAGTTAAGGTGTTTGGGAGATACTAGACTCCTAATATTGGGATGATCTCACTGTATAGCTATTTTCCAACAGAGTTGATGTCCCATCTTATCTCAAAAAATGGTTTGGCCTAGAAACTCCAAATGTGCTTTAATACAGTCCCTTAGGAGAGCTAGTATCTTTGCCTAGTTTCTGCCAGCTGTGTACTTCCTAAGCAGAGGGTCGTAGCTGTGAGCTAGATGGGGAATACAGGAGCTACAGGCAGTCTGCTAAGTCTTGTCTATACTAGCAAACATACTCATAACTCTCTACCAGTGCAGCTCCACCAGTAATAGCAATGATATTACAGCTTCCATTCTACAGACAGAACTTGGATATATGGCATCTAGACAGAGCTCAACTGTATATCTGCTCAGAACAGTGTTAGATGATGGGCAAAAATGCCTGAGGCCTGCCTATGCTACAGGCGTTGGCAGCAGTTGTTACTATTGGTTGAGCTGCACGAGAGGTGAATTCTGGCTATGAAGTTCGCTAGTGTAAATGCAGCCCTGGTATGATAATTCTCTGCAGGGCTCTGTAACAGTCTGGCTTTTTAACTGTTCTTAATTTGTTCTTTCAGGTGATTCATATATTGGTGCTTTAGGTGTTGGTTAAGTACCTTCAGCATTGTTTGGTTTGAGGCGAGGTTGTTTGCATCACTGGTTAGGAAGCTATAATCTGGGAGTGATGTTACATCGGGTGGCTCATGTTTTCATTTGTATTTAATTTTTAATCCCCTAGTGCAGGGAGTATTGGCTGCATTGACAAAGTTGTGTATTCTTTTCTGTGTGTTGATTAGGAGTGGGAACTTAGCTAGTTCTCTGCAGCCAGTGTTACTCTATGTACATATGAGCTCTCTTTCACTCACACACACACACTATACATACTGTACTTACACACATAATGTATATACTCTTTGGTTCTGGCAGATTCAGAGAGAAAAGGCCTGAGTTTAAGTGGTTTTTCCAGCTTTCCAGAACTCGTTCATCTCCATTCCAGTCCAGAATAAGCTCCCTTCACAGGTTAAATCTGAACTCCCTACCCTCCCTTCTACAGCCCTTGATTGGTGGATTGTCTTCCATAGGTGACTGGGCAAGGAGTCTTCTTTAGAGTCACACCCCTGATAGAATGAGGATATAAAGCCAGTACCACATAAACTGAGAGCCAGAGAGAAAGCAGCTTAGACTCTGTTCCTCTCTCTCCCCCCCCAACTTGAATCCTAGCTCAGAGGCTCCCAGGTAGCTCACTTTGGGGTGGCGCTTGTGGCAGGTCCCTACAGAGATGTGGCTCCTTCTCCTCAGCACCCTGGCCCTACTCCTCCAATCTGCTGTCTCGGATGACTCTGTCCCGTAAGTTACTGTGGGGTTAGGGATTGGCTCCAGCTCTTTGACTGTGGAGAGGAGGAGGAAGAGGGCAAGGGGTTGGGAGGAAGGAGCAAGTTACTGTGGGGGGAAGCAGAGGGCACTTTGGTGGCTAGAGGCATTACAAATGCCCAGGGTAGATTGAGGGGGCAGATTGTTGGGGATGAGATGAGAAGTGGGAGTAAGGAGGTTGGGACAAATATTTGAGGGTGATGGTTAGGGGTGGGTGTGATGATAATGGCTGGCAGATGAGAAAGAGGGAATATCAATTGACACAGTCAGGGAAGCAGGGAAGCGGTTAGATATGAGGGATCAGGAATGGTACTTGGTTGGAAAGGGGGAATGGGTAGGTAGAGGAGGGACAGTTTGTTGGAGGAAGGGACAAGTGACTGGAGGTGCACATGGGCAGTTGTGAATGCTGTGAGGGAGTCTGTAGGGAGCGGGGAAATAAAGGCAGGTTTTCCAAGACCCCCAAGTGGAGTAAGATGAGGAGAGGCAGGAGAGAGAAGAAGCTGGAGTGTTTTTATGGTTCAGCATGTGTGGGACAGAGAAAGCTGTTGGAAGTCTGGTGTCAGTGCTGGGTGGAGACTCCCTGACTAAATCAGTTGAGTTATAAGACCAGGTCTGGGGTCTCTTGCTCCTTGATTCCTGGCATTTCTCTCCCTTCCCTTGTTCTTTACACCTCCAAAGTGTAGGTGAAATGTTCATATTGACACCGTCCCCTCTACCCCCCCACCCCCGTCCCCATCTGTCTCTTCATGAGATATCCTCTGTGACACCACTGGCTGTTGCTAGGGAGATAGTTAGGGTGTCACAAAGGGCAGGTAATTCTTAGGCAAAGAATTGCAGGGTGTGGGAGTGAGTCCCAGCTGGAGATAGTTTTCTTTCTGTTTGGTTTCCCATATCTCTCCCTCTGTCCAATCCTTGTGTTTCTTCGCTGAGAAGTACTGTGATAATGGAAGATGGTTGCACAGAGAAAGTTGACCGAGGTACAGCCGGGGCCGGCTCCAGGCACCAGCCGAGCAAGCTGGTGCTTGGGGCAGCAGATTGTATGAGGCGGCATTCTGCCCAATCCTAGGGCGGCACGGCCGCTTTTTTTTTTTTTTTTGTTCCACTCTGGCCGCCCTGTAGGGGGTGGCAGTGCGGAGGAAGGGAGCACCCTGCAGCAAGCCCGGCAGGGCAGCCGCATCCTTCCCTCTCAGCCGATTGCAGCGCCGAGCCCTCCTGGCAGGCGGCTCGGCAGTTTGGGCCGTTGACAGCGCCCCACTGAAGCCCTGGCTGCCCCCTTCTCTCTCTCCCCAGCTAGTCGGGGCACCAGCGCAGGGAGTCCCCCTGCACCCTGGCTCCGGCCGCGCCGCAAGTGGGTGTTCTTTTTTTTTTTTTTTTGGTTGGGGCGGCAGAAAAGCCAGAGCTGGCCCTGGGTACAGCAGCCTTATAAGACATGTTGTCATGCAGTGCAACATTGCCACCAGTAGCCAGGGAGACTATTGTGATGTCACAGAGGGCGACAGAATCTGGTAAAGGGCTACTTTGATTGGAAAGGAGAAACCAAGGCTGATAAAGGCAGCCTCAACCCCCCTTGAGAGAGAGTAGAAATTTTCCAAGCCTCCCCCAGTGATGGATGGGTGTGTCTCCCTGTGGAGGCTGCTAGAAGGTGTTGCTGTGGTGCACCTGACTACCTCCTGTAGATCCCCAGGAAGGGGTGACACCTGAGAAACCAAGGGAGCATGGTGGGGGATAGAAACTCAGCCTGTCTCCTCTGCCAGGGAAGGAAGCTTCTGCATAAAGCAACTCTAAGTTCACAAGCAGCCAGCTAGGTCGGAATAGTTTATCAGTCAATCAGAGAACTTGATTCCCTGGGAATGTTTTAAAAGCAACACACATGGCTAAATCCTTCCCTCTGATTCTCTCTCTCTCCCTGCTCAAGGAACTATGTGGTTGTGCTGCCAGCGCGGCTGAGCTATCCCTCCATGGAGAAGGTCTGCATGGACTTGAGTAACGTGAAGAGCTCCATGCTGCTCACTATCACCCTGGAGACCAAGATCAAGACCTACAAGCTGCTGGATAGGTTCGTCTGGGAGAGGAGACAGCTCAACTGCTTCAGCTTCCCAGTAAGTGTCTATGGAACTTGCAAATAGTTAGATGCAAGTGTGCTTGTGGAGCTTCCTCACTGCTTGGCTTGGCTGATGCACCTGTTTGAAGATGTTTACTGGTGTGACTGGTATAGAAGGGCATGCCTTGATATTCAAATACCTGTTGTGACATACCAGAGTACAATTCAGACTTCTGTGCAGCTGCGTAACCCTGCCCTGCAACCTTGGGTGCTTTACAGTACTTTGCAGCAGTAGCTCCCACCTGGGTTGCTCAAAAACAGCCTTCCATTATACAAGCTACACCCTGAGTGTCTGTGTGCAACTGCAGCCTGCCAGCCACACTTGAGTTACACTTTGGCTCTCACCAGCCTTGTAGATCCCCAGGAAGGGGTGACACTGCAGGGTGACCGTAACACACCCCCAGTCTTAGATTTTTGCCCCAGAAATCTATGTCCTGTACTGCCCAGCCCTCTCCTGGACAGGGCTGGCTCCAGGCACCAGCTCAGCAAGCAGATGCTTGGGGCAGCAAGTCGGGCTCTTCGGTGGCGGGTCCCTCGGTCCCTCTCGGAGGGAAGGACCTGCTGCTGAATTGCCGTAGAAGAAGAAAGCGGTGCGGTGGAGCTGCTGCCGATCGCGACTCCCACCCCCCCACCACTTGGGGCGGCAAAAACCCTGGAGCCGGCCCTGCTCCTGGACTATACAAGCTATTTTAGGTCTGTTATTTCTTTAAAAGGAATAATATGCACACAACTTGCCACTCCAAATGGAGTTTCCCATACACTTCAATTTCTACATTCTGGAGTAGATAAAACAAGTTTATTAATTACATAGAGATTTTAAGTGAGTACACATAGTGAGGCATAAAAGTCAGAAATGGTTACAAGAAAGATAAAATGCAACAGGTGCCTAACTTAACCAACTATGTTAAAATCAAAGCTTTGTTTGTTTTTGTTTTTTTCCCCACCACATGCTTTCAGCAGTCTTACTGACCAAACTCGTGAGGTCAGGACCACTCCCCCTAGTCCAACAGCTGTGTCCTTTATCCCTTCAGATGCAGTGAAGCAATGGGAAGAGAGGGGGGTGGCTTGGCTCAGCTCGGGTCCGGCCCTGCAGCTCGGGTCCGGCCCGAGCCGAGGGGGCCGGGCCGGGTCCGAGCCAAGCCGCACCAAGCTGCGGGGCCCGGGCCCGCCCCGAGCCGAGCTGAGCCTTGGGGGCCGGGCCCGGCCCGAGCCGAGGGAGCCGGGCCGGAGTGGAGCCGAGCCGTGGGGGCCGGGAAGGAGCTGAGCCGCGGGGGCCGGGCCGGCACGCTCGGCCAGAACCGGGGCTGGCGCCCCAGGGCTGGAGCTGCTGGGGCTGGAGGTGCTTGGCCAGGGCCGGACTGGGCCGCGCTGTGCCTCCCCAGAGCGCTTCTCACGTCCCCCTCCCACACCCCTGACTCAGCTTACCAGGTGCTGCCTGCCCGCCCCTGCTTCTTTTCAGACTTCCCGCGAACCTCTGATTCGTGGGAAGCAGGGGTGGGGGAGGAGCAGGGGGCGGAGTGTTCAGGGGAGGGGAGGAGGGGGAAGTGAGCTGGGGGCGGGGTGGAGAGCTGTGGCGCTGGGCCCTCTTGGCGCGGGGCCCAATTCAGCTGAATCGGCCTAAAGCCGGCCCTGCTGTTGACTCATATTTAGCTTGTGATTCAGTGTGGCCCCCAGATCCCTTTCTGGAGTACTCCTTCCTAGGTAGTCAGTTCCCATTTTGTATTTGTGCAACTGATTGTTCCTTCTTAAGTGGAGTACTTCAGACCGTTTCTCCAATGTATCCAGATCATTTTGAATTTTAATCCTATCCTCCAAAGCATTTGCAACCCCTCCCAGCTTTGTATCGTCCGCAAACTCTATAAGTTTACTCTTTGTCATTATCTAAATCATTGATGAAGATATTGAAGAGATACGGACCCAGGACTGATCCCAGTGGACCCCACTTGATATACACCCACTTCATGTATGGGGGGCAATGAGGAAGTTGAATGAAACCATTTTATTTTCGTGTGTGTGTGTGTGTGTGTGTGTTCTCATTGTTGCCCAAAGACAGCCCCAAAATTCAGTTCTAGAAGCCTGCAAGCAGGATCCTCGCTAGTTGTACAGAGCAGTGCACTGACAGGGTGTGCGCCCACATTCACTAACAGGTGTGGTTAATGAGCAAGTCCAGTAATAATAAGGCCCCCAGGGAAAGGGTTTTATTATAAACAAACTCTCTGAGTGGTGGTGGTAAATGTTAGATAAGAAAGCTGAGCAATGGGCTCATGGTCATGTGCCCACTGAGTCAGCTCTAGTTACCCCTCTCCCCCTCCCGCCCAATGAATACAAGGAGAGAGAGCAATGGTACTGGTTTGCAGCAGTGCAAAGACTGCTCTGTGCTTTGCCAATCACTGAAGAGCAAGCTGTTACTCTTGGTCTCTTATCCCCTAGGGTGACGAGACAAAGTGTGAAAAATCAGGACGGGGGGGTGGGGTGGGTGGGTAATAGGAGCCTATATAAGAAAGACCCAAAAATCAGGATATCTGGTCACCCTATTCCCCCCCCCCCCCCTTAATGCAGAGTAACTGAAGTGTAATGGTCTCTGGGAGGACGGCAGCACATGATGTTGATGTCACTGGCAGGGTGGAGCTGGGCTGTCTGGGGCATTTAATAAAGTAGGTATTGTGTTGATTATTAGTGCTCACAGATTCCCTTTGTGTGTTCCTCCTCTTCTCACCTCATGCCTGGCAGCTCCCAGCACATGCCCTAGTAGTTGATACTGCTCTAGGTGTGTGTAGGGTTACCGTATTTCAACACTGAAAAAAGAGGACACTCCACGGGGGCCCTGGCCCTGCCCCCGCCCCTTCCCCAAAGTCCCTGCCCCAACTCTGCCCCCCCCTCTGAGCACCCTGCATTCCCCCTCCTCCCTCCCGCTCTGATCTTGGTTGGGGGTTGCTAAGTGCTTCCGTGCTCCCCACTCGCCCTGCAGCCTCTATGCCCCTGCAGCCTCTGCGCCCCCTGCCTTTCCTGCCCCTGCAGCCTCTATGCCCCTACCTGCCCTGCTCCTCCTCGCCCTGCAATCTCTGCGCCCCCTGCCTGCCCTGTCCCCCCGCTCACCCGGCAGCCTCTGCCTGGTGGGGGCTTCAGACGCTCATCGGTGACTGGGGCGGCATGGGTCCCTGCAGCCCCAGCCGCAGCCTCCTTCCTGCCGCCGCCGAGCACGTTCCCCGGCCTGTTGTCCCTGCCGGAAACAGCTCTGTGGCGCCGGGGTCACAGAACAGGTCCCCCAGTGGCCAGGGGGTCCCTGCCCGCAAGGGAAGCCTGAGCGCCCCTCCCTCCCCACCCGAGCTCGCTACAATGTAGCCGGGGCAGCTGGGCTGCACTGCGGACCCGGCAGATCATGCTGGGGCTGGGCAGACCCTGGCTTATGTCTCCCTATTTCCCCGGACATGTCTGGCTTTTTGGAAATTCCCCCCAGACGGGGATTTGAGCACCAAAAAGCCGGACATGTCCGGGGAAATCAGGACGTATGGTAACCCTAGGTGTGTGTTCATTTTGATGCTTGGTGAAGGAGCCACAGGCTGGTAACTATTGTCTTGTTCTGTCCATTGAACAATGACAAAGGCGAAATCTGTGCAGCTAATGGCTCTAGTGAAGCCCTAACTCAGCACATCTTTAATTTGATAAATACTCTTCACCCAGCAATAACCTGAGGGAGATAGCTGGAGCCCACTTTCACCAGCTTCTTGACACTTCCACAGTATGTAACATAGGGTTACCATATTTAACAAATAAAAAAAGAGGACCCTCCATGGGACCCTGGCCCTGCCCATTTCCCACCCCAGCCACGCCCTAACTCCGCCCCTCCTCCCTCCCACTCCCAGCCACATGAAAAGGGCTGCCTGAGCGCTACCTGCTTCACGGTTTGCCGGGCAGCCCCCAGACCCTGCGCCCCCGGCCGGCGCTTCCCGAGCGCAGCTGGAGCCCTGGAGGGGAAGCGCCCAGCCGGGGGCGCAGGGTCTGGAGGCTGCCCGGCAAACCGTGAAGCCGGTAGTGCTTGGGCTTCGGGCAGCCCCCTTGCCTCCAGAGCCCGGGAGAGGAAGTGCCCGGCCGGCGGCTGGGGTCCGGAGGCAAGGGGGCTGCCCGAAGCCCATAGCGCTTAGGCAGCTCGGCTCTTAAACAGAGCTGAAGAGTCAGGGGAGGAGCAGAGCCGCCGCGGGAGGGGAAGTGCCCGGCTGGCATTTTCCCGGACATGTTCGGCTTTTTGGCAATTCCCCCCGGACGGGGGTTTGATTGTCGAAAAGCCGGACATGTCCGGGAAAAACCAGACGTATGGTAACCTAGGGTTACCATATTTTGTGCCTCCTAATGGAGGACACTCCCGGGGGCCCCGGCCCCGCCCCCAACCCCGCCCACGCCCCAACTCCGCCCCCTCCCAAAGTCTCCGCCCCCTCCCCTGCTTGAAGCCTGAAGCAGGTAAGGGGGAGTGTGGGGGGGAGGAGGCGCGGCCCAGGCTGGCCCCCGGCGGCTCCAGCCTGGGTCGGCTCGGGCCCTGGCCGACCACCCCCGGCTCCCAGCCCCCCGGGCCGGCTCCTGGCTCCCAGCTCCCCGACCCCGGCCCGGCTCCCAGCGCCGCGGGCCGGCTCCCAGCTCCCCGACCCCGGCCCGGCTCCCAGCCCCGCGGCTCCTGGCTCCCCGACCCTGGCCCGGCTCCTGGCTCCCCGACCCCGGGCCGGCTCCCAGCCCCGCGGGCCGGCTCCCCGCCCCGCGGGCCGGCTCCCGGCTCCCCGCCCCGCGGGCCGGCTCCCGGCTCCCAGCCCCGCGGGCCGGCTCCCGGCTCCCAGCCCCGCGGGCCGGCGGCTCCCGGCTCCCAGCCCCGCGGGCCGGCGGCTCCCGGCTCCCAGCCCCGCGGGCCTGGCCCGGCTCCCAGCCCCGCGGGCCGGCTCCCGGCTCCCAGCTCCCCGGCCCGGCTCCCAGCTCCCCGGCCCAGCTCCCAGCCCTGCGGGCCGGCTCCCCGACCGCGGGCCGGCTCCCGGCTTCCAGCGCCGCGGGCCGGCTCCCGGCTCCCCGACCCCGGCCCGGCTCCCTGCCCCGCGGGCCGACCCCGGCCCGGCTCCCAGCCCCGCGGGCCCGGCTCCCCGACCCCGGCCCGGCTCCCAGCCCCGCGGGCTGGCTCCCAGCTCCCAGCCCCACGGGCCGGCTCCCGGCCCCGCGGGCCCGGCCCGGCACCATGCCCCCGGCCCCGCACAAAGAGGCCCCGGCCGAGCCTCCCGATTTTCCCGGACATGCCCGGCTTTTGGGGATTTCCCCCCGGACGGGGATTTGAGCCCCCAAAAGCCGGACATGTCCGGGAAAATCCGGACGTATGGTAACCCTAGGTAACCCTATGTAACAAATCTATATGCAGCACCTAGGAGCTACAACTACCATATAAGTTACACTCTCATGTGTGTTCTTGGAGCTGAAGGAGCTCCAAGAACACAGACCTCTTCAGCTAAAGGAGAAATCACTCAGCTGGCCGCAGAAGTAGGTTCCTTATCTCCTCTGTGGATTACTCATTAGTGGGCAATGTGATCATTAATTTCCTCCACCAAGGATTGTGCCTAATTCTCCTAATGTTGTTTCCTGTGTACCCCAGGTCCCACCTCCTTCAGGGGGCACTGAGGAAGTCGCTACCATTCAGCTGTCTGGAGGTGGGGGCAAGAGCAAGATAGCTGAGAAGAAACAAGTCCTGATTCAGAGGGCCAGCAACAGCACTTTTGTGCAGACTGACAAGCCCATCTATATGCCAGGACAGTTGGGTAAGAAGGGATCTGCCCTGAGGGATTTCCTTTCTCTGTGTTTGTGTGCATGCAGATGTGCCATTGGGTGTGTGTATATGTTCCTAGAGAGGTGCAGCTGTGAGCGTTTTTTCTTTGTTAGTGAAAATGAGCATAACTTGCAGATGAGACTGTTTGTATGCACTCGTGTTTGCAGGTGCGTGGGCATGGGCAAGTGGTTTTTGGTGCATGTGTGTTTGCAGATGTACACTTCAGGTGCATATGGTGAGGTATTTGTCTACAAGCTGGTACATAAGCAGTGTTTACCCTCAAGTGAGTACACGTCTGCAGATCTATTCATGCCTAGAGGTGTGCAGAGGTCTGCAAGTGTTACGAGTGCATGGTAGCTGAAGGGCTATGTGTGTTTCTGCACCAGTGTGCGCATGTTAGTTTGCAAGTGTACACGTGTCTGGAGATGTTCCTTCACAGATGTTGGGGTGAGTAAGCCAATGCCAATGTATCTGCTGGTGTGTGCAACTAGTCTAGAATTCTTCCTTTCCAGTGAACTCCCTGAGAAGCTGCGCAGCTATCCGCAGAGCTGCGGCCTGTTTAGGGGGAGGTGGTTTTTCTCTCTCTCTCCCCTTTCACAACCCCTGACAAACAGATTAGTTTTCTTAAAAGGTCTCTCAGGCTCCTCCCACACAGCCAAAATAAACTCATCCCATTTCACACAGAAAACACTTGTTGCCTTTCAGCTTCATCTCTTCAGAACCCTGTGAAAAGCTGAAGAGGAAACATGAGAACTGCCAGTCTGACGTTTCCACTTCAACTTTTTTTTTTAAACCCAGGAACCCCTAAACTTAAATAGACAAACCTGCAGACCCCCAACCAGAGGTGATTGTGGGGGAGCACACAGGATCCCCCCCGCCACCCTCCCTGATTTCTGCCTTTCATTGGCTGTGCTCCCTGCAGTGCTGATGTAGCAGGGCAGAGGAGTGGTGTCTCCTTGTCTAGCTGCTACCTGCTCATGGAGTCAGTGGCTGTGAGGCAACTCCTTCTGGGAGATCTTTCTTCTGCAGTGATGCTGCAATTTTGGGTTGCGCCTCTCCTCCCCCAATCCAGACCAGCTCAGTGGCCCGCTGAGGTGAGTCAGGGAGGTGGCACTCCATCCTGGAGCCCCATCACATGAGGTTGAAGCTTGACCCCGAGCCCTGACACCCAAGGCTGAAGCTTGGTCCTTTGGTGGACCCCCTGAAACCTGGTTGTAGACCCTGGTTGAGAACCAGTGCACTAGAGCCACCTCCACACCACACTTCCCCAAAATACCTGCTGAGTTCTTTTTATCTTAGCTACATATTTCCCCCCCCCCCCCCCCATCCCTGTCTTCAAAGCCTGTCAAGCCCTCAAATACTTAATGCCTCAGAAACTATGAGGCTTCAGGGAACATGTTGAAATGATGCCTTGAACCTGTGTATACAGCTGGGATTGGGGAGACAGGCTTGGATCCTCACGTGAAGATTAGTCTAAAGGCATTTTATTTATTTATTTTTTTCCCCATTGCAGTGAGGTTTCGAATTGTCACTTTGAACAGCAATTTCATCCCACTGAATGACAAGGTGAGAAATGTGGTAGAGGAAGAGGAGAGAGGGAGATAGGCTCTCCCCACACGCTACCTTCTATCTTTGCTTGTGCCCTGGGGGCAGAGGGCTTTATGCCTCAGGAGTACCAATCTGGGATCTCCTAACAGCTGCAAGAGTTTGAATTTTCAGAAGGAATCTGGGATTTCCCCTTTGGTTAAACTCCCTTCCTGTTGTAACCCAGCCTTGGCCCAGATCCAAACCAGAATCAGGTGGCTTCTGAGACCTGCCAGCACTTAGCTGCCTACTGCACCTGGCCACCTCATTCCCCTGAGGTATGGGGAGCTGCTTCAGGAAATCGAACTGTAACAAATATGGTGGTGTCCTGTAATATCCTGGATAAACCTTATGGAATTAGGTTAAACCTTACTGAATTTAAGTTTAATATATGGGGGGGTCTAATGTATTAAATGACTGGTTTATGTATCCCTGTGAGCCCTGGATTGTATGTATTTCCATGGGAAGGGTAAATACAGCCCCTCCAGGAGCTGGGAACAGTGGGGGGTGCTTAGGCAAATTCATTCAGGCTGTCACCCCTCCAGAGAAGCGCCACCACTTACAGAGGCTCACATGTGCTAGCTCAAGATGGATTATGCAGAGACCAGCAGACAATGAAAGGATTGGGGATAGTTTAAACTCAGGCTATTTGACTCAGGGCCTTCTTTCTGCTCCAGCACACGGACAGGATCTCCTGTCCAAGGGGGGCCCCCCTATCCTTAGGGAAGGGTTGGAAGGACTTTGGCCTATCATGACCCCCGTAAGGCTGGGTTCTTGTGCTGAGCAAAGGGTGTTAGGAACTTGAAGCTACAGGGAAACCCCGGAGTGGGGTTTTGAAGGACTGGTCTCCAACAAGGGCTCTGGCAGGAGTTGGGGGTGAACTCTGCTTAGTTTATTAACATGCAGGTAGGTTCTTTTGTTTTCTCTGTAATACTTTCAGTATAAAATGTGCTTGCTTAGAAGAAGCTGTGTAGTAGATTAACTGTGGTAATTACACTCTAAAGAGAAGGTAAAACAGGCCTGATTAGGCAGTCTCTTTGCTGGGGATATCACCGTGTAGGCAGGGAACTGTTCAGCCTGGAAACAACCTGCTCAGGAGCAAGAGAAAAAGAAGTGTGTGTGTGTCTCTCCCCAAGAGCAGTGACAGCCGGGGAGCCAGAAGCCTAGAGTGGGGTGCTCTTGCTGGACCATAGAGAGGGAACAGGGGAAGCTGCTCTGAGCTGTGACACAGCCACCTTCCCTGAAGCTGCCTAGGAAATTGTTTAAGAGCTATTAGCATAAAACTAAAACAGGGAAAAGCAGCCAGCCAAGCTGAGGAAAGCGCACAAGGCTCCTCCAATGCTGCCAAATGGGACTCTTCCTCCTGCAACCTCCCCTGGGGGCTGTGGGAGGTGTTGAAGCAACTTTGGAAGTTTGAAAAGGGGGTGGGGATCACTAGCTGCATACTTTCAAGCCTTGTAAGGAACAAGAGAGGTTGATCTGAGCTCACATTGCTGGGAGGCACAGGCACTGACTTTCTAATGTGCCAGCACCCCACACTGCTCCAGGCTTCTTTCCACCCCCGCTCTGTTCCACCCTTCCTCCGAGCATGCCCCGCCCTTGCTCCTTCCCTCCCCCCCCAGCGTCTTGTGCATGGCGCTGAACAGCTGATCACTGGCACCTGGGAGGTGCTGGGGGGGAGGGGGAGGCGCTGATTGTTGGGATGGAGCTGATCGGAGGGGCTGCCGGTGGGTGCTAAGCACCTACTGTTTCCCCCCCCCCCCCCCCCCCCCATGGGTGCTCCAGCCCCGGAGCACGCACGTAGTTGGTGCCTATGCTTGGAGGGTCCTGTTATTGTAACAAAACATGTGCCATATATTGCACACTGTGGTCACTCAGAACTTCATGGCAACAGCAGGGCTAGAACTCAGATGCTCCTGCTGTGAATGCCCAGGCCCTGAGCACAATCTGATGGAGTTAAGAGTAGGGACAGATTTGGCCTCAGCTCTGAGGGTGGAGGAGATCCCAGCCCGTGCAGCAGTTCTGTTCCCCGCAATAGTGCAGCAATCGCTAATGGGAATTCTGTCTGTCTGGTTTTCTCTTTCAGTACCTGCTGGTGGAGCTGAAGGTCAGTGGCCCCCATATGCATACTGAGATGCCTCTGTTCTCCATTCGTTTCCCTTCACACACAAATGAGAGATCAAGACTGTGACTCACTCAGGTCTCCTGCACCCACGCCTGGAGGGTAGCTGGCCCTGTTCCTGCAGCTCTCGGCTGTGAGACGCGTGCATTGGAACTATGGTCTCCTGTGCAGCAGTACACACACTGTAGTAACCTGCAGGGGGTGCCAGACTGGACCCCCTCACTATTCCCATCTTCCCACCAGCACCGACAGAGACTAGAAACAGGGTCTCCCTCACAGCAGCAGAGATTGCTAATCTCTAGGGAAATGGAGCCTGGGGGATCCTGGCTTCTCCAGCAGCTCCTGCTGCCCAGGGGGAATTCCCAGACTGGGGCTGACAATCCAGCCTCACTCTCCCACCCTGCAGTGCAGAGCACTGATCTGCTGGGGTCGCCTAGCCCCGCCTCCACAGCTTCCTCAGTTCCTGCCAGCCCATGGAGAGCCAGAGACCAGGACAGGGAATCAAACTCCGGTCACGCACAGTAAAGAACAGTGCGAACTGTAGGGCACCCAGAGCCCAGTGTCAGCAGCAATTCTAGCCCCTGCCAGCTCCAGGAGAGTGAGACCAGGTCAGGGAATGGGAGCCAGGTCTCCCACCTAGCAGTGCAGGGCACTACCCCTAAGGCACAGAGTTCAGCCTCTGCAGTGCTCACAGCCTGTACTGGCCCCTGGAGAGCAAGAGACCAGGCCTGGAGCCCTGGTCTCCTGCCTGGTCATGCAGCGCACCACCAACCTTCAGAGGTGCTGGACCCAGCCTCTGTAGCACTCCCAGCCCCTGTCTTCCCAAGGGCTGGGCTGCATGGGGAGTAAAACAGGGAGGATGGGCTGCATTTTAATTCTGTTTCTGTCCGTGGCATCAGGATCCTGAGAATAACCGGATTGGCCAGTGGCTTAATGTGAAACCAGCACAAGGCATTGTGCAGTTGTCCTTCCAGCTGGCAGCCGAACCGCCCCTGGGAACGTACACCATCAACGTGGACAGTGGGAAGGCCTACAGCATCTTCAGCGTGGAGGAGTACGGTATGGAGGGGAGAGCAGCAGGAGCACTCCACTCTCTGACAGTCCCAGGGGAATCCCAGCCTGAGGAAGCCCCCTCCCTATCCAACCCTGACACAGACTCTGCAAGCGAACGCTTGCCTTAGAGAGGACACCCCCCTCCCTTCTCTCCAGGGGAATACTGTCTCTGGGAGTGCTGCACCCCCACAACACGCAGACACACACTGCTCCCTGAGCTGGGTGACAGTCAGCCAACCTGTTCCTTCCTTAACTTCTTGCATCTTATTTCTCCCTCTCCAGTGCTGCCCAAATTCAAAGTGGTTGTGGCTGAGCCCACTCGGATCTTCACATCGGATACGTCTTTTCCACTGAAAGTTTGTGGCAAGTACGTTTCATGGGGCTCTTGTGATGGGAGCGCACAGTTAACGTGCAAATGTACCAGCTTATCTAGCTCAGTGGGTGGCAGGGATTAGCTTTGCCTCTCTGAGAGGGTCTGCGTTGTAATAAGGATCTTCAGGGAAAAGGTGAATGCATTTACAGTGGCTCTCCACTCTTCTTCCACGCGGAAGTCTGTCCATTCTGCAGCTTCCTCAAAACACCATTTAGTTAGTTATCAGAGTAGCAGCCGTGTTAGTCTGTATCTGCGAAAAGAACAGGAGTACTTGTGGCACGAAAGCTTATGCTCAAATGTGTTAGTCTCTAAGGTGCCACAAGTACTCCTGTTCTTTTAGTTAGTTATTTAAATCATGGAGTGTCCTCCCCAGTTAAAGTGCAATAGGAAGGTGTGAGTGTGAGAAAGTGGAGTATATCAGCAGAACTGTGGGGGGGGCCCAGCACTGGAATAGCAGGCACATACACCATAGTGCAAAGGAAGAAGGCAGGAGTGGACTAAGGACACCAGTGGCAGATAGTTTCTTTTTTTTTCTTGTTTCCCTTCTCTGCCAGGTACACATACAGAAAGCCCGTCCAGGGTACAGTCCAAGTCTCTTTGTGTCAGACAGCATATACCTGGTACATAGACAGGACGGAGTCAGAGCCCACGGACATCTGCCAGAATGTCACAGGACAGGTGAGGAGGGAAATGACCTAATGGAGATGTAGGAGCATCTAGGGAAAGAGGAACAGCAGGGCAAAAGAATGAGCTAGAGAGGGAGAAATTCTAACCAGGAGCAGTGGGCACTTCTGGAAGGACCCAGCTGCACAGTACCCCTCGCACCACACTGGAGCATTTGGCTTAGTTCTGCTGACTCGGGAACAGCAGTGCCTCCTGCTGACTCAAACACTCCTCTACTCCCTGCATCATTTGCATGTCTCCCCTCCACACTCTGACAGAGCCTGCCACTGCTTCACTTCTGAGCTCTGACACAATCACAGGGTGGCTGTTCCTTTCCTCTTGTTCCTTGAGTATGTTGTCAGCAAGTGTCATCAATTCTCATTGCCTGTTTTCCAGACTGATAAGACCGGTTGTTTCTCAGCCTCCGTGGACTTGGCATTCTTCAGCCTAGTCAGCCCTAGGTACAGCCACAATATAAACCTGGTAGCCACTTTGGTGGAAGCTGGAACAGGTAAACCCTAGCATCTGCAAAGCTGTGTGTGTGCGTGCGCGAGAGAGGGTGTCTATTGCTTCTCTCTTCCTTTATAATAAAGTTCTTGGGGAGGGGGTGAGGGTGGAAGAAGGAAATGTTGACCGAGAGTGATCTCTGAAATGGACTGATGACCCCCCCAACACTTAATGTTTTTGTGGTGCGTGTGGGCACATGCTTAGCCTGCCCCACTGTCTTCTATAGCTTGGGCCATTTCCCACTAAGTATACACTATTGGGATGGTGGACTAGTCCACTGGCCACTGATGGACCCTGAAATTGTCTTTTGTAATAAATGGGTTGGTCACTGGCAGGCAGGAGACTGTTCTACCAATCAGAGTGGAGTCTTTAGCCATGGTGCTCATTCACAGGTTATCAACATGGGGATTGCAAAGAGGTCTGGGGGGAAGGGGGGTCATGGCCTTCCTCCCTTGCTTTATGGCTAGATGGGAGGGGTGGTCCCAAAACTTTTCTGTTGTAACCTGGTGTGGCAGAGTATGGCAAACCACTGTGTGTTCATTGGCTCACTGTGCATCTTGTCTTTCTCCCATAGGCGTGGAGGCAAACGCTACCCATGTTGTGTTTATGTCTGAGCAAGCTGGGTCAATGAGCTTTGAGGATTCGGACAGTTACTACCACCCGGGGTACCCCTACAGCGGGAAGGTAAAATCTATATGGGGTGGAGCTTCTGAGTGGTCATCCAGGGCAGCCAAAGTACGGTGCTTTACATAGTGCCTCTAGCAGGTGACAAAAACATAGGATCCTGTAGCATCGTCTCCTAGAAATTCCCATTTTTAATTTTTCCCTAGAGGTTACCTCTGTCTGTTCCTCAGCCCTGCCCTTCTCTTTAGAAGGAGCCAGCCTGCTCTGAGCTTTCTCAGCCCCACTGAGTGTCTCTCCTAGAGAGTCCCTATTCCGGTCAGTCTCTCCTCAAGAGTAGGTTTTGCTGGTTGAATGTGTGCATGATTCTCTCCCTGCAGATCAAAGCCCTGGACCGAGAAGGCTCCATACTGAAGAAGCAGCCCATTTTCTTGGTTATTAATGCTGGGAATACCCAGTCCCACCAAAATCTCACCACCGATAGCACAGGGGTAGCTACTTTCATTTTGGACACAGCTACCTGGAATAGAAGTGAGGTCTCTCTGGAGGTGAGTCAAATTAGGTACAGTGCTGCATCCAGGAGCTGACAAAGACATTGAGCACTGGCAAGGCTCCACACAATTCCCCTTTGGGTAGGCCCTAGAAAGTCTCTTCTCTGTATCTCTCAGGCCCTTGATCTGAGGGTAATTCTCATCACTAGGGCTGTTGCCATATAATACAGAGTTTCTCTGAGGTAGGTGTGAGTCCCTTAACTCTGTACATTGTGCCATCCTAAAATCTGCTGTTTCAAATGGAGGAGACTTTATTCCCTTCCCCTCCTGTGGCCATGTTGTGTAGTTCTGCTGGCGCAGAATGGCTCCCTCCTTCCCATTTCAATAGTGGGTGAGTTGACTCTAAGGTGTAAAAAAGCCCAGTTTTTCAAAGATTCCCGTCTGGTCATCTAACATCCAGCCCAAGGACCTGCTCTAATCATCATCAAAAATACTGCTGAATTTTCATCAGATAAGAGCTACCTCTGTGCACAGAAAACTGGCCTTGTTAGCCCTCTATCCACATCTACAGATAAACAAATGCCAGCAGTGTGGCTAAATGGCTCCTGTTGAATCCAGTTGTCTGTTGATAGACATCCATGTTTTTAGACATCCAATAAACTATTCTGCTCCCTGTTAAATTTTCTTATTGGCGTATCTTACACATCTGTTAAGTACCTAAGTGGATTCATGGAGAACAGGGGACTTTCCAAACCAGATCAGTGCTGTGATCCACCATCTATTCCAGTATCTTGTTTGTGATCGTGGCTAAAATCAGATACTTTAGTGGAAGCAAGAAATCCAGTAACGGACAGCTATGCACTAACTATCCATAGGGGAGGTTTCTTCCTAATTTCAGGCAGTTAATGATTGGCTTCAGGCTATAAGCCACTTTATAACAAATGTATATAATTTATAGATACAGTACACAATATATAATTGTTATATGATAATACATGCCATTTTAGATGCTTAAGGTCTATTTTCATGTCTAACACAATCATGTCTTTTGGAATCCAGTCCACTTGCTGTAAAGCACTGTGGGATTGTAACAGATCCATGAATGCCCAAGAACAGAACGAAGGCCCTTCTCACCACAGAGGCCCTTCTGCTCTAAAGCACTGGCCTCTAGTGCTTAAATTGGAGGAAAATCTGTTTAGATGTACCAGTATAACATCTTCTGAATCACACTTGAGCTGTACTGATTCCATCCAGCAGAGGGCAGTGTATATATACACACATGATGGCCAGAACATTTACAGTGCTCTGGAGAAATGCAGTCATAATTATTACCTTTATTTCTCTTCCAGGGAAGGTTCAGGCTTCTGGATCTGGTGTATGAGCCTACAAAGATCCGTCAGTACTACCTGAATGCTTTCCTCCACCTGAAGCCATACTACAGCGCCACCAAGAGCTACCTCAAAATCCAGCGGCTGCGGGGAGTGCTGCCCTGCGGCCAGAAGCAGGTGGTCCAGGTGGATTACAGCATTGACCGAATGGACCTGGGAGGCAAAGCTAGAGAAATCCTCTTCTCCTTCTATGTGAGTGCCAGTGTAGGCCAGGGGCTGGGGGACAGAGATATTGTGGGAGGTGCCAAGTGGGGGTCTCAGGAATAGGGGTAAGAGATGCCATGGTGCTGAGAGCACCATGGCTGTAGCTCTCATCAGCTGTGGCTTAACCCTTGAAGCACTGAAGAGGAGCATACTTTTTCTTCAACTCCTCTTCCCCTGTTCCACCCTGCCCTATCACAGCTCCTCCAGACAGCCCAGCCTCTCCTAGCTGGTGATCCCTCCCTCTCCCTGTGACAGGACAGCAAACCCCCTTCTACCTTCTTTGCAATTCCCCAGCAAGTGCCCCAACCCAGTTCTTTCCTGCTGGTTTACTCCTTTTTGCCTGATCCCCACCAAATCTTGCTCTGACCCTTACAAACATCTGCTCCTGATGGACCCACCTTCCTTCCTTCCTTCCTTCCTTCTGGAAGCCCTCCCAATCTCCCCAGATAAGCAGTTGCTACCCAATATGCTTCTTGAAGTGCTGGATTCCCTTTCCTGAATCTGGACATGCCCTCCCATATGAACCCCCTTTCCCAATCCCCTAGGACACTTACTTCCCCATGATCTGCCTTTTCCTCCTGTTCATTCCTGAACCAGCACGCTCAGTGCCGCTCACCTCCCCACTGCTAGAAACCATCCCCAGTCTCCCTCTCCCTACAAAATGTGCAGTCCCCACAGAACAGGCTTCTTCTCTCTGGTCCCTGGACATGCAAGTCCCTTCCCTGCTGCCAAAACCCTCCCACAACCTGCCTCCCCTCCTCTCTGAAACCCTCCCCTCTCCCAGGGCTAGTGTCCCCCATGTGACTTCATCCGTCCCATGGTTGGTGGTAATCTTTGATCTTTGGTGTTTGGGATTTGGGGGGACATGAGAGGAGATGGGAGAAGGTACCTGACCTGAACACCTTCTAAGATCTCTCTCTCTCTCTCTCCTTCTCCTTCCCTAGGTGGTGGGGAAGCGGAAGCTCATTGAGGATGGTCAGAAACGTGTCGATATCAAGAAGAATGGTGGTAGGTCCACAGCTACCTCTCCCAAAATGGGGGAGCAAAACCCCTCCAATGCTGGGCTCTAGTGACAATTCAGAGCCCAGAAGGAGGCACTGAGGGAGGCAGCATGGAATGGACTGGACTGAAAGGGGGATGGGGGGCTGAGGGAGGGGCTGAGATGGGCAGGATCTATTAAAGCTACTGACAGAATCTCCCCTCTTCCTCTCTCCTCCCAGGGCTAATGGGCTCTTTCTCCATCCCTCTCACCTTCACCTCCCACTTTGCTCCCGACCCCTCCTTGGTGGTTTATGCCATGTTCCCTGATGGGGGAGTTGTTGCTGACAAAGTCCAGTTCACAGTCTCCATGTGCTTCAAGAACCAGGTGAGGCTCTGGCCTGAGGAGGCTGGGGTTGGCACAGGTGCAGGAAGAGGGGAGGTGGGTAGCGCAGAGATGAAAACACTTCAGTGCGTGGCATGTGCACCAATAGAAAATGCAGCTGAGGCACTGGGGGAGCCACGACTAAACCCTTATCTTTCCCCTTGAACACAGGAATCATTTTTTTTTTCTCTAATTCATCCCTTTTCTTGCCCTTCCTTTTTCCTGCCTCTTTGCTCCCATGTTTCTGGCTCTGCCCGTCTTGGGATCCATCTGTCCAGGTCAACCTGGAGTTCTCACAGCAGCAGGACTTGCCAGGGGCAATTGTGAATCTCCAGCTGAGGGCGGCTCCCAACTCGTTGTGTGCCATCCGAGCTGTGGACCAGAGTGTCCTGCTCCTGAGGCCAGAGAGGGAGCTCTCCAACAGCAGTGTGAGTGGCTCACTGTGATGGACTGAGGGATGGGGCAGAATGATGGAGAAATGGTGGAAGCTGGGGCTCTGGGGTGAATGGGGGCATCTGTGTGGGGGAAGGGGTTGGAGGTAGGAGCTAGGGTGAGGGATGAATGGCAGGTGTCTGTGTCTCTGTCCTTGCTATCAGCCCTTTGTTTGTTTCCTTGGCCCATGTGTGGTTCTGCAGGTGTATGGGATGCTCGATTTCTCAAATGGAGGTTACCCCTATCAAGTTGATGAGTACGATGATTGCTATATATCAAGGCCATTTCCAATGCCTGTCATCAACCCTGTGCCAGTGGACCGCAGCAAACGTTCCATCATACCAAGACCTTGGTTTGACCAAGGGGCTGACTTCTTTAGCTTCCTAAAGGTGGGTGCCTTTATACTCTTCACCAGCCTCTCCTTAGGCCTGGTCCCCACTAAGTCCCCACTTCGGACTAAGGTACGCAAATTCAGCTACGTTAATAACGTAGCTGAATTCGAAGTACCTTAGTCCGAACTTACCGCGGGTCCAGACGCGGCAGGAAGGCTCCCCCCGTCGATGCCGCGTACTCCTCTCGGCGAGCTGGAGTACCGGCGCCGACTGCGAGCACTTCCGGGATCGATCCCAGAACATCGATTGCGTGCCGCCGGACCCTCCGGTAAGTGAAGACAAGGCCTTAGTGTGAGGAGAAGATGCATGGCCTCCGTTCTGAGAGTCTGGGCTCATAGATCTATCAACCAACCAACTAGGAAGTGCAGGTCTGCTCTGAATATTGTCTGCATTAAAACTTCACCCTGTTGTTCCATCTCTGTGACTTCAAAACAGTTTTACTCTATGTAGAAATAAAAGCAGAGTCAGGCTGGTTCTTTCCTGCTCATGCATCATCAGCAGTAATAAAGATCTGCGGGACATATTATGTCCTAGGTGTATGGGGCAAATAATCCCTGGTGTATTGCTGTTGAAGTTAGTGGAGTGACACTTAGGGTTGTGTTTGAATCTAAAAGTCTCTGAGTAAAAGCAGGTGGGATCGATATGTGGTGAGTTTTGAGTCATCCAGTTGCAAAACGATGAGTGTGTGTAGTTTTTGTTTTGGTTTGGTTTTTGTTTTTTTTTTTTTTTTTAAGCAGAAGAAATGCTGTTGCTGATTTTGGAATTTTTCACTCTCACTGAACTCAGAGATTTTTCAAGAGTTCAGTTTCAGCAGCTCTTGTTTAATCACCAGATTTATACCTGGGTGGAACAGGATTGTTGCCTCACGAGTTCCACAATAAACAATGGCTGTGCTAGAGTAAGGCACTACTGTGTCTTGATCAGCCAAACTGGTTAATAGAAATTCTGCTGCTGTTGACCTAGGCAAGGGCAAGCGAGATGACCAAGGAGCTCATGAAATCAGTGTGCCTGCCAAGGTGTCCTAGTTTATTGTAGACCAGTGCAGAGAGAGACAAGGGAGGCAGGCGAGATGGGGATTAGAGAAAGCAGAGGGGACCATGTGATGCAGTCAAATAGTTATACTGATACACAGGCAGAGAGACACTAAGCAAACTTTAAACTTCCTTTTTCATATTTTGTTTCTTTCATCTGTGGTTTAACACAGGAGATGGGACTGAAAATTTTATCAAATGGCAAAATAAAGAGACCCCAGGATTGTCGTTCCTATCCCATCTGGTACTACAAGAAAAATATTCTAATGGGTAAGGAGTTCCTTACCTTTTTATTTGATTGTCCTGGTCTATTACATTTCCTTTCTGCTCTCTTAATCCATGTAATTACTGTCTGGGAATAAAGGGTTAATCTCCATCTGAGTTCCTCCCCTGCCCCCTACTGGACTCTATTGTCCCAGTGCCAGTCTTTTCTGTGAGTAAGCAGCCACATATCAGGTATTGTCTGACTGACTTCCAGAGGCACCCATGCCACCTGCTATTATGGAAGATTCAGGACGTGTCCCTGTGGTGGAATCTCCGCCTCCATCAGTGGTGGAATCCAGTGAGTCCCAAATCCGTGAGTTTTTCCCCGAGACCTGGATCTGGGAGCTGTATCCCATTGAGTAAGTGATGTTTAATCCCAGGGAGGGTGCGGAGAAATGCAAGGCTTTGTGCAGGCAGTGTTTGGCGGTGCTTCTCTGAACCAGACCTCACAGGCCTTTGAGACTGGGCTGGTTTAATGTTCTAGAGAACAAATCTGCTGGGTTTTAGGAAGGGCTGTGGGATCTAGGGGTTAGAAGAAAGGATATGTGGGTTCTTTTCTTGGTTCTGGTACAGACTCACTGGGTGACCTTGGGTGAGTCACTTCCCCTCCCTGTGCATCAGTTTCTGCATTTGTAATGTGGGATAACGACCTACCCTGCCTCCCAGGGGGTGTTGGGAGGATTAATGCCTAGAAAGCTCTATAAGATACTGGGATGGGAGATACTGGAGATAATCATAGTATCATTTATTTATTGTCAATTTTTCCTGTCCATTGGGGATCTCCCTTCCCCCCACCCCCCCCATATCATGATCTGATTTCTCTGCAGAAGTTCAGGTAAGAAGCAGGTCCCAGTCACTCTCCCTGACACCATCACAGAATGGAAAGCCAGCATGTTCTGTACCTCAGAGAGCAGCGGCTTCGGGATCTCCCCTACGGTGGGGCTGACGGCCTTCAAACCTTTCTTCGTGGACCTGACCTTGCCCTACTCTGTGATCCGCGGAGAATCGTTTACACTGACTGCCACTGTCTTCAACTACCTGAAACAGTGCATAAGGGTGAGGAAGCCCTCGCACTCTGGTTAGCCTCTTCTGGGTTAGGCTTTACCTGTGTGCCTGTAAATCCTTCCCCCCTGCCCACAATGGATCCGGAATCAGTATCAAGAGAGCCACGTGGATTTTTACCCTTACACATTCCCCAGGGAACGGGAGCTAATCCCATGAGATCCAGAGCAAGTTTTACCTCCATTACCGATACCAGGAAGCCAGGATGGTGCTTCGGTACATTGATGGGATTGGATTGCTATGTGTGTGGGAAGCTTGCTCTGCTGATCCAGTACTTTTCCCCTGTTGCTAAAATTCCCTATAAAAGAAACTAAATAAGCTCAAGTGTCACCCATTTTCTCCCTTGCCTCCTATGCCTGATCTTCCACTCATGTCCCTGACTGCTCACCCCTTCCCTGGTCTCTTGTGCAGATCCAGATTACGCTGGCCAAGTCAGAGAAGTACCAGGTAAAATCATGTAAGGGCTGTGAATACACCAGCTGTCTGTGTGCTGATGAAGCCAGGACCTATTACTGGAACGTGACAGCCACCAAACTGGGTAAGGAGAGCAGAGACGAAGGGAAGAGAACACAGGAATTGCTGTACCAGCTCAGACCATTGCTCCAAATAATCAGATTCCCACCTTGTTGTTGTAGCTAGACTAGGCATCTAACTAATTCAGTATCCTCCTGTCATACTGGATGAGACCACTGTCCCACCTCTAGAACTCCATTGCTATCCCTGATATTTCAGAATATGATGGTCCCATACCCCTGTTCTCATAGTGCACAGGGCTGTTTGTGCAAAGCTGTCCCTGGAGTGGAGAAATACAGATCACTTTGAAGCCTTAGGTGTGACAGCATATTCCTCTTACATCATTGTCTTGGCTTGCACAGAACTACAGATGTCATCAGTTTTCTGTGCACTGAACAGTTTTGCCTGGATGGGCAGGTTTGAAATGGAAGCTCTGAAGAGCTTGGTTTTTTTTTGTTTTCTTTTTCATTGCCAGGTGAGGTGAACTTCACCATCACCACAGTGGCACTGCCCAGCAGAGAGCTCTGTGGCGGTAGGAAAGTGACGGTGCCAAATAAGGGCCGCAGTGACACCTTGATCAAGCCTCTCCTCGTCCGGGTGAGCCTGCCGATCCAGAGAACAGTGGGGGGGAAACAAGATATCACACTGTTATCACTAGTGCTCTTGCCAGCAGTTCCATCATTCTGCTGTCCTGAATTTCATAGACTCCTAGAATTCAGACCTTGTCTACACTAGAACTTTGAATAATCCACACCACTGAGTGACATAGTCTACTGACCTAAGTGCCAGCATAGACAGCGCTATATCAGTGGGAGAGTTGCTCTCTCCGAAGCAGCTACTGCCTCTCATGGAAGGTGGAGTAATTAAGCTGACGGGAGAGCTCTCCACTGTAGTACATCTAGTATAGATACAGCCTCAGAGTTGGAGAAAGCTCTACTAAGTCACCATTTCCATTCCCCTGGGCCCAGTGCAGGATGGCTTCCTACAGTCTGTTCTCCAGGGTTTTGCCCAGTCTAGTTTTAAATGTCTTGAGCAAGGGATGTTCCACCCCATCCCTTGGGGAGACCCTTCCACATCTCACTAGATCTCTCCCTGTTAGGAAATGTTTCCTCAGCATCCAGCCAGAAATGTGCATCTTGTGCTCAATGTTGTTCTATATTCTTTCTTGTCCTCTCATCCCCAGTTCCTCTTCTTCTGTGTTGGAGTTTATATCTCTCCTAATCATCGACAGGTGGCTATCCATCCTGAACTGAGTTATATAGATCCAGTTAATTTAATCTTCCCTCTTAATCTATCTAGAGCCCCTTAATCGTTTGTAGCCCTCTTCTGAATTCCCTCCAGTTGATTGGCCTCTTTCTGGTTCTGAGGTGTCTAGTCCAAGAACTGAACCCATTATTCCAAGTCCGAGCCCTGTACCAAGGGACGGTTCCCTTCTTGCTCCAAAATGTGACAACTGTGGTCCCAAAGTGCCCAGAGTTGACTTAAGGAGTCCAGGAGTGGCCTCTGCCCCTCTCTCTTCACCCGTGTATCACTTCTTGCTCTGTGACTGAATGCCCCTTAGCATGCAGCTCAAAGTCATGAGGTTGCATGTATCTGAAGACTGGACATGGGTGGGTGGGTTTTTTTTTTTTTTTTTAAATTATGTCTTTAATCAGTTTCTTTGTTTCTACTGCCAGCCGGAGGGCGTCCTGATGGAGAAGTCTCACAGTTCCCTGCTCTGCCCAGAAGGTATGGGTTGCATTGGACCATGGGACAGGATCACAGTGGCCACATTCCCTTGGGTTTGGGGAGAGAGTGTCATCTATGCATAGACGTATGGGCTGGGCTGGCATTAGGAAGTGCAGGGCCCATTTCAAACATTTTTGGTGGGGCCCCGGCAGGGATGACTTTATTTAAAAAAAAAAAAAAAAAAAAAAAAAAAAAAAAAAACCGTAAAAAAAAAAAAAAAAACCCTTTCATTTCTTCCATGTATTATAAATAACAATTATATATTACATACATTGCTGGCTGGAGGCAGGGCAAGGGCAGGGTAGAGACTGACTGGAGATGGGCTGGCCACAGGCAGGGAGTGCGGGGCCGGAGGCAGGGCAGGGTGTGCAGCAGGGGCTGGCTGCGGGTGCAGGGGGTGCGGGAGACAGGGGCTGGCTGTGGGCAGGGCAGGGTGGGGCAGGGTGCGGGGATGGTGCAGGCAGGGGGGGGGGCAGCAGGGGCTGGCTGCGGGCAGGGCAGGGGCTCCCCTGCTTCTACCGCCCCGGCCCTTTAAATAGCTGCCGGAGCCCTGGGGAAGCGGCGGGGCTCCAGCGGCTATTTAAAGGGCCAGGGCGGTAGAAGCAAAGGGAGCCCCGGACTTTTTAAATAGCCCCGCAGCCCTACCCCAGGGCTCCAGAAGTGGGGCTCTGGTGGCAATTTAAAGGGCCTGGGGCTCCAGCCCCTGCTGGGAGCCCCAGGCCCTTTAAATTGCCCCCTCGGGAAGCCGGGTCGCCCCAGTACAGCGTACCGGCGGCGGCAAGGGCACGGGGCCCGATTCACGGGAATCGGCCTAAAGCCAGCCCTGCATATGGGGAGGGAGAGCACTGGCTGGACAGCACTTACCAGGACGTTTGGTCTTTGTCTTGCTGAGCCCTGTGATTCCAGCAGGGAATAGAAAGGTGGGATTTTTCCCATTGGAATATATACATGAGGACCTGTACTTCCTGAATGTGTGTCTACCCCCTGCATTCGGTGCCTCCTGCAGTGGATTCTGGTGCAAAGACCCTGAAAGGAGGTGGAAAAAACCAGAACTGTCCTTGTCCTCATTCTTCTTGGAAGAGACACTTGAAAGTCAGTACATGACCCATCAGGACTTGCTCTCCTCCCTCTCTCCCTGCTGCTGCTGGAGTTATTGGTCCATATGCCAGGAGCTCTCAGTGTCTTGGAGATCCATTACTGCTGAGAGTGGCTTATTGTGTTTCTAGCTGTGGGGTCTCGTACTCCATCTCCTGTGTTGGCTCACTCCTTTCTGTTATAATTATCAGGGAATTCTGCCTCTGACTCGGTCTCCCTGCAGCTCCCTGAGGACGTGGTGCTGGATTCAGCCAGGGCCCAAGTGTCTGTGCTGGGTAAGGAATCCGTCTGGAGGGTGATTTAGTATAGAGCAGGGTGGGGAGCCTGTATGAGGGTGTGAGCAGACTGGACGTGTTTTGGTGGCTGCATGGGTTGGTGTGTGTGGGGGAGAAGGGGGCTAGAATGCTGATGAGGGGCAAATGCTGCAGCAGGAGTGTGTGGAGGAATGAGGGCTTGTATACGGGTAGGTATGTACAATCTGTGGATTTGGATCGGTGAGGGAGAATGTATGGACGGGAGGGTTCATAAGTGGCTGCTAGAGGGATGGGTGTCAGCAGTGGGAAGGGACGTACCGGGTGCAGACGGAAGTATGGAGTAGGAGGATGCAGACAGGGTGGTGCAGGAGAGGTGTGAGCGGTTGGGTGGCTGCAAGTGTGGGATTGGGGAGGTGTCAGGCAGGCGGTGTTATGAGTTGAGTAATGGTATGATGTGTGGAGCAGCCTGATATGGCGGGGGGAACTATATTTAATCCGACATAGATGCACAGTTCAGGAGGATCACCTTTGTCCATGTCTGTTTGTTTATCCAGGTGACATCATGGGGACGGCGCTGCAGAACCTGGACCGGCTGGTGCAGATGCCCAGTGGCTGTGGGGAGCAGAACATGGTGCTGTTTGCCCCCATCATCTACGTGCTGCAGTATCTGGAGAAGACGGGGCAGCTGAGTGAGGAGTTGAAGACAAGAGCTGTGGGTTTCCTACAGACAGGTCAGTTAGTTTTTCTTTCTCCTCTCCCTAATCCATGGTATCCATCTCATCCTCCGTGCTCAGTAGATGTGCCCAAACGGTGGGCGGATGGATTGGGGCAGGGGAGTTACTGTGAACTCCCTGGCTCTCCCCTGGTTCTGAGTGAGCCAGTTCCATGGCTGGTCAGTTTTTTTGTGGCGGGGCAGGCCTGGGTGACTTTTGACTCAGACATGTCTCCAGTCGTCTTTCTCTCCTGCTCAGGGTACCAGAGGCAACTTCAATACAAACACAGAGATGGTTCCTACAGCGCCTTTGGAGAGCGCGATGGAGAAGGCAACACATGGTGAATACCTGGCCTTTCTGAATAGTACAGTCATGAATTGCCTCCCCCAATGCTGGTACTATCTTTGTCAACACCCAGCACCCCCTCTGTAGCCTTCACTCTGTCAATATCCCACCACACACGCACACCCACCCGCCCTGGCACTGACTCTCTCCCTTCTCTCACTGACTTTTTCTCCTCCTCTCCACCAGGTTGACAGCATTTGTGACCAAATGCTTCATACAAGCCAAGCGGCACATCTTTATAGATGACAAGAACATTGAGGATGCTCTGAAGTGGATAGCAGGGAACCAGCAGGCCAATGGCTGCTATGCCAATGTGGGGAAACTCTTCCACACAGCAATGAAGGTAATAGCCAGCAAGGCCTGGCCCTCCTTCAGTAATCCCTCTTAGTGGGGCTGTCATTAACTCTGAGGGAGTGGCCCAGTGACACTAACCCAGACCCTGATGGAAGGCCAATGGTCCTACCCTTGACTCTAATGTAGGGCCGACTGGCATGACTCCTCTCTTGTTCTCATCTCTTCAGAGTTAGGTTGCAGTGATATGGCTGTTGTGTCCAGATCATCTTTTCCCCCCCCCCCTTAGTGCTAGGGGTGTGATCCTAAATAACCAGAAGCCCCTCCCCACATCTGTTCCCACCTTCTCCAAGTCCACTTCCTCAACACCACCTCCCCCACCACGGAGGAGAATAGACTGTTCCATCTAGGGCTCTCCAATCAACTCCCCTTCCCCCAGCACATCAATGCTCTCTCACAGATGGAGGAGAGTGTTCTGTTCCACCTTGCCCTCTGGTAACCTCACATTAGCAGTGTGACATACCAAGGGTACAAGCCAGACTAATGAGTAATGGTGTGACCCCAGCCCTGTAACCTGGGATGCCCTTTACAGTGGGGGCTGGAACAATTTGTATAGTGTGTGTGTGTGTGTGGGGGGGGGGGAAGAGTTGCTGAGAGCCATTGAACCAAACTGTAAACCCTGTAACCGATGGAAACCACTTCACGCCAAGGGGTGCTTCTGCACCCCTCGTTCCAGCTCCTATGCTTGCTGCTGTAGCCTCCTGCCTGGACTGCTCACCAAGAGTGTGTGTGTGTGTGTGTGCGCTCTTCAGCCACACCTTGGCTCTTACCAGACTAGGTTATATTTCAGGGTGACCCCAGCTCACCCCTAGTCCTAGATTTTCCCCCCAGAAGTGTATGTCCTGTACTGCCCAGCCCTCTTCTGGATAATACAAGTTTATATAAAGTCCATTTATTTCTTTAATAGAAATAATAGCACACACCACCTGCCACCCCAAATGGTGTTTCCCAAACCCTTCAATTTAAACACACTGGATTAGACAAAACAATAAACCAAGTTTATTAATTACCTAGAGACAGAGTTTAAGTGCGTTACAAGTAACTAGGCACAAGTCAGGAATGGGTTATAGGAAATTAAAGATGAAACACAACTGGTGCCGAATGTAACAAATTACGATACATTCAAAGCAAAGTTTTCTCACCAGTCTCTGACCAAACTTCTGAGCTCAGGATCCCTCCTCCCAGAAACCAACAAATGCTTTGCTTTGTTGCTTCAGGTGCTGTGAATGCAATGGGCAGGAAGGGGTGGTGGTGTCTTGGGGTGTTTGCCCCTCCTTCATCAGCTGGGTACCAGGAGATAGCATGGAATAGCTTCCCCCATAGAGTACTTTTTTGTCACCTGTTTGAGCTTCCTTTCTCCCCTTCCTGCTTGATGATTCAATTTGCATTTAAACAGTAAACAAAGTCGATCACACATTCCTTTGTTTAGGACAGACCTGTTTCTCTCTTCCCCCACCCCCAATTTCAGCTTCAGTAGGGCTGTGGTTTGGCACATGGGTTAATAATGTCATACAGGGAAATCTTAACTTCACATACAATGTTGCCATATGTATTTTACCAGGACAATAATGAGCAGGAATTATGAGTTTTCAAATGGTATCTCACAAGGCATTCATTGTACAAAGAGATAACAATAGTGTGTGGGGTGTGGTCATGGGAACCTTCTATCACAAGGTGCCACATAGCAGCTACCATTTGGGAGGTTCATTCCCCACCAACCTCTTTCTCTCACTGTGATCTGCAGGGTGGGATAAATGACGACATCTCTCTGGCTGCTTACATCACTGCCGCACTGCTGGAGGCAGGAAAGCCACTTGCTGTGAGTATAGTGCTGCCTATGCACGCCCTCGCTCACTCCTCGCCTCTTGTCTTATTTCTAATGCTTCCATGGGCCCAGTTGTTTCTCTGTCATGCACAGTGGATAGTTATGGCCACAACATACACAATCTTTATGACCATGTCAGGATTTGGTCACTGTGGAGTCGTCTCCATTTTTCTCTGCTCCATCTCCTATGTTAGGTGAACTCCATGTTTCTTCCTGTTCCAGGACCCAATGGTGAAGAACAGTTTGCAGTGCCTCAGAAATGCTTCCTCCAATGCCACTGATATCTACACCCAGGCATTGCTGGCGTATGTCTACTCGCTGGCTGGAGACACTGTGACAAGGCAATTACTGCTCACCAAGCTGGACCAGCAGGCCATCAAGTCAGGTACCATGGGGCAAGAAGCTGCCTGACTCTAAGCACTAGGACTCCCATGGCTATAACACAAATTCCACCAACACTTAGGGCCAGGATGCTTTCCACAGAACCAAGAAAATTATTAGTGGAAAAGCCCTATTAGCTTAGGCAAGATTGGTCCTTGCAGCACATGTTCTAACATTTTGCCCAGTCAATGGGGCTTCTGCCCCTTCCCTTGAGAGACTGATGCACCATTTTCTTTCTACATTACAATACATTTTTTTTCTTTCTTATTTTCATTCCATCCTCCTCAGTCATATCCCCTTGCACCACTCTAAGTAATTTCTCTCCTCCTTAGTGCACTGTAACTGTTATCAAGTCCCTGCATCCCCTTCATCATTTCTTAGCTAAGGGTACATCTACACTACCGGGGGGAGTCGATTTTAAGATACGCAAATTCAGCTACGTGAATAGCGTAGCTGAATTCGACGTATCGCAGCCGACTTACCCCGTTGTGAGGACGGCGGCAAAATCAACTTCTGCGGCTTTTTGTCGGCGGCGCTTACTACCACCTCCGCTGGTGGAGTTAGAGCGCCGATTCGGGGATCGATTGTCGCGTCCCAACGGGACGCGATAAATCGATCCCCGAGAGGTCGATTTCTACCCGCCGATTCAGGCGGGTAGTATAGACCTAGCCTTAGTGATACAGACTTAAGCCTACATTTTCAAAAGTGGCCTCTAAGTTTTAGGTGTCTCAAGTCAGGCATCAAAATGCTGAGACTCCCAAAATCAGTGGCTGCTCTTGAAAATGTAGGTCTTGGCTCTTTCCTCACAAATCCCTCCCTCCAGCCTCCTGATAATCTCTGTTGCTTGTTTGTCAATATATTTATCCTATAAATTTGGTGCCCAAAGCAGTAATAGTCTCGATTCAATCCCCCTGTGGAGGGAGATTATCACTTTTCTGCTCCGGGATGTGAATGTGCTACCCAAAACCATACTGGCTTTTTTGTTTTTTGTTAAGCCCTGTCACTCTGCAAACTTGTATCTAATTTGCTGTCCATTGTCCCTGCCAGACTGGTTCTGTCCCCAGAGAGTATCTGTGTTTTGGGATGATTTCCCCTCATTGATTTGTCCCAGGTTAGTCTCGTGTTTAAATTCTGCTCGTTCTCATCCATCAACTGGCTTTACTGATGTTGCATCATGATGTGACCTGTTTGCATCACACTGGCTGCTGGAAAGCGTGGATGATCCCTCTCTTCTGACCTTGGCAGTGATGTGATCTGGCATCTCTATCATGAATACCACTTAATCACTCAGTACACTGACACAATAGCATTCCTGTGAGGAGGATTTCACCACCCAGATTTAGGGTAGAGACTTTTTTCAATGTCCCACGTGAGGAGGGATGTAACCATGAAATTCAACCTGGCTTGCAGTCCTGGACCCAACCAAGTCCCGTTCTTGTTTCTCCTCCCTCAGGAGGGCAGATACATTGGAGCAGGAAACCAGCCCAGCCTCCCACTGAGTACAGCTGGTCCCAGCCCAAGTCTGTGGATGTGGAGTTGACAGCCTATGTGTTACTGGCTCTGCTTGCTACGGAAAAAGTGTCCAAGGAAGAGATTGCTTCTGCCACTGGCATTGTGGCATGGCTGGCCAGGCAGCAGAATGCCTATGGGGGCTTTGCCTCTACCCAGGTAACAAACTAGCTTCTCTCAGAGCCAGACACCATGTCTAGTCAGGGAGAGCAACAGGCTGGGATGTCCGCTGGGGGTTGAATCTCTGTGCTAGATTCTTACTGTGCTCAGAGGCTGTCTGTGAGAATCCAGCTTTTGGTTCCCTGAGGAACAGATCCCACTGCACTGTGGGGCTGGGAGCTTGAATCCCACTGTTAATATCCTGGGGAAAGGATCCCGTTGTTCTTGAGCTCTAATGGAGGGGCGTGGGGAATCCCTGTGCTAGCACCCTGAGGAGTGGATCTGCACTCAGTGATGTGACTGCTTTTCCATTCCCAGGACACTGTAGTTGCCCTCCAAGCTCTTGCTAGATATGGAGCAGTGACATTCATCAAATCTGGAAACGTCTCTGTGACAGTGAAATCGGGAAAGAACTTCCAGCAGTCCTTCCACGTGGAGGCCACCAACCGACTGGTGCTGCAGCAGCAGCCTCTCCCTGACATTCCTGGAAACTACACCATACAAGCAGCTGGCACAGGCTGTGTGTATGTGCAGGTGAGTGGTGGCTCTCTTGTGAGAGGCCAGGAGGATGTCATGGAAGGGGGCACTGCCTGGCTCAGGGTTATGAGGGAATGGGATATACAGACTTTCACTTCCAATGCATTGGTTCTAATGGAGCCTCAGGTCGGAGGGATTGCGGAATGGGGTATGGATCCTTTCACCTCTGGGGCACCAGGTCAGGGGAGTGTGGGCCAGCACTGGCTAGCTCAGGATCCTCTTGGGCGGCAGTGGCAAGGATACAGTCTCTTGCAGGCTTGTGTGACGCTATTTGTTGGGTACATTTCTGTGTCTCC
This sequence comes from Malaclemys terrapin pileata, assembly GCF_027887155.1. Lineage (NCBI taxonomy): Eukaryota > Metazoa > Chordata > Testudines > Emydidae > Malaclemys > Malaclemys terrapin. The sequence continues at coordinate 135,618,531 of NC_071505.1, forward strand.
CATTAGACAGTTCTGAGGTATAATGTGCCTCCCTCAAAGAATGCAGAGACCTTCATCCTGAGAGTGAGAGCAGGAGAGGACGAGTGTGAGAAGCAAACACCCCCTCGCTTCCTGTCTCTCAACATCAGCGTCAGGTGAGAGTGAGGAGCTAGAGAGAGGAAAGGAATAGAGGGAGCAGGGTGACATGGAGGAGGGCAGAAGGAAAAGAGGCAGCAAGATGGGGAAAGGGGCAGAGTTAAGGTGGATGTAACCTATATGACTTCCTGTCTTTCACCTCCAGTTATGTGGGGAGCCGTGGCACCTCCAACATGGTCATTATCAAGCTGAAACTCCTGTCCGGATTCTACCCCGTCCGGGGCACCAACTACTTTGTAAGTCACCTCCCATAACCATTGGCCCCGGTGACCAGATACATGTGTTACATGGAAGCCAGCTCAACCAACAGCCAGGCAGCATAGACAATGGTCTCAATGCGGGCACTTACCATTGGCTCTGTCCCTGGGGTGAAAGTTGGTTCCTGGGGGTACTTTCTACTGCTCTCTGACCCCATAAAACTTTAAACACTCACCCCCCTCAACCCTATGGCTTGTTTCCTATTCACTCCTGTGTGGGTGAGACTCCCTGGGAATGAGCTGGGCTATTGGAGGAGATTCTGGTCAAGAGGCGGGGGACACTTTTTTCACACCCCCACCCCGCCAATCGCTAGAACGTTTCTTCCATGGGTGAGGCTCTTGGGAGAATGAGCTGGGTGTTTGGGGTGAGACTCTAACGCTGCAGTTCCCTGTCTCCAGCTCCAGCAGCAGCCATTTGTGAAGAGAGTGGAGATTGGGGCTGAGGATCTCACCATCTACCTCGACCAGGTCAGTGCTGGAACAAGGTAGTAGCTTTGTAGCTTCTAAACAAACTATGTAGGTGTTAATTGGTAGGTCACGTACCAGCAGGTGAGAGAGTTGGGTCCCAGTGGACCTGAGTTAGTGTCAAGGGTCCCAGACAATTTATATGGGAGTTTTAAACTGGAGGATGTGACCTGTTCTCAGACAAGAGTCCCATCCTCCTGTGCATCTCTGAGACACTGCCAACCCTCTCAGCTCACCCAGCTGGCTACCCAGCTCGTTATATTCCCAGGACTGGCAAACGAGGAGCAGGAGGAATGATTGTACTATCTGCATCAAGCCTCAGACTCAAGCAAGGTTCACCCCCCTAAATCAAAAGTTCGTATGCATTCCCTTAGCATGCTAATCTGGGACAACTCCAGTATGGTCTACAGACCCCCTGACAGCTACCTACTGTATGAGAGAGACTGAGTGTCATGCCAGCTGCTGGAGTCTCCTAAACTCTGGGATTTCATCCCTTCCCCTCAGTTTTGGTTCAGAACCTCATTCTCCAAGCATTCCCCAATTCCACATATTCAGTTGGTCACATACTGGATCCAATCTTCAGCTCAGAAGCGGATCTTGGAGACTTAGCCATCACAGCCTTATCCTGGGCTTCTCTCTACTTCCATAATGATGTCAGGAACTCTCTCACTTAGATCCATAGGGATGATCTTATTACTATCATTAAACCCAACGTGCTCTGTATATTTCCAACCCTCTGCCACCTCCCCCCACACCAAGGGTCAGTGATCTGACAGAACACTATGGCTACATACCATTTGTGACAATTGGCCCACTGGCATCCAAATGTTCCCTGCCGCTACCACTCTGCCCACATTGGCCATCATGGTTCTTAGATGAATTGACACCAAGGCTGGTGGCTGGAGTGCCAGTGTGGGAAGGGAGGGAACTGGCTCCAAATCATACCGATTGCAGTCTAATGAAAACTTTTGTAATGATGCCACAGTTGTGACTGTAGTAAACAATTGTCTCTGGGACCATCACCTTCATCAGATTCTGGCTGAGAGAAGTGTGCTGATTTAGACCTGCTTCATAAACACAGGCTGTGTTCTCTTCACCACTGCTTCAAACCACGCACCTCAGGGGGATTGTGACTCTAATTCTGAAGAACCCCCTTCCTGCTTTCCTGAGAAGATGGAGTGAGGCCCTGACAGCCTGTGGGGCCAAGCATTATACATGCTGGAGCAGCAAGTATAGCGTCCATCTCGCTGTGTCAGAACTGAGTTAGTGTCTCTGTCTAGGACACTAGAAGGCACCTGAGAGAGACCTGTGCCATCATCTGTGACCTGCTCCTTTGTCTCTCATCTGGTCAGAGCGGATGGGGAAATGCTTGGCCCACTGCTGAGCCTCCTTCAGAGAAGGCACTTTACCTATTACTCAGAAGCAGACAATAATCCAGCCCATCTTCAAAATGTCACTCACTGTGCGTGAATCTAGACAAATGTTTCTCAAGGAAGCCAGAGCTGGTGCGTAACAGAGCAAGCCCATCTCTGAGCAGGATGAACTGAAAAGTCTGTTCTGCTGGGGGTCTGTTTGCTACAGGATCCATTTCAAGGTTCTAATGCTGACTTGACCTGGTCCTGTCCCCTTAAGAGCTTTGTTACATCAAGATCCTTCCATTCTTCAGGGAATGACCATGGCAGCTATGCTCTTCCTCGACCATAACCAATCAAGAGCCAGAAAGAAACTTTTCAAGAATAACCTCCTGGCTTTGGAACACCCTCCCTCAGGGATCAGAAAAGCTCTGCTTTCAGATCAGGCTAGAAGACTCACTTTTCCTGGAAAACATCCTTGAAAGAACCAGAGCTAATAAACAAGAGCAATGGGCTCCAACATAGTAGCAATGATTAGATAAGAGCAGGGCAGAGAATGTGCCTGTCGCTTCGGGACAGATCCCACTCTTTCTACAGTCCATACTCCGGGCTCAGATACCATGGTATCTAACAAACATTCATAGATTGCTAGATAAACATTCTTGAAATCCTGAGTTAAAATCTTACCACTGCCGCAATAGCCAGTTCTGTCTATAGTTAAAAAAACTGAACACCCCTGATATTCAGCACACGTGTCTCTGCTCATGTTTTGCTGGTAATGTAACAGCAGGGGGCCTTCCAGGTGCATCAATAGGAAGTTCATCTGCAAAAGCTGTGTGTGGAGCCCAGGATTTGAACAGCAGTGAGGCTGCAGGGCAGGACTGAGGAACATTGACAGAGTTGGGGTGTGGGGGAGCTTCTGTAATGCATGCCCAAACCAGACCTTATTTTTTCTCTCTCCCAGCTGAATAAGGAGACTCAGACATACTCCTTCACCATGAGCCAAGACATTCCAGTGAAGGATCTGAAGCCAGCAGTGGTCAAAGTCTATGATTACTACCAGCCAGGTAGGTTAGGATATGAATTGTGTTAAATTACTGGCAGTTTTGCCGATGAAACTTTGCAGATTTTGGCTATTTCATTTCAGGTGATTTCACACCCTTTTGATTTCCAGATTTGTGTGTGTGAAATTCAGTAAAACAGCTGTTTTTCCCCCCAAACCCAGAAAATGTAAATTCCCTTTTGCTTGAAAGGAGCTCTCTTCCATTGTGAAAAAGATCCTTCTGAGGGCAAAAGTATTAAAAAAAAAAAAAAAAAGTATTTCTCAGCAGAATGGGTCCAGTTTTGAATGGGTGACAAAATGCAAAAAGTCTCACATGAAGTAGTTTCACCTCTACTGTGAATATTTCATGCACCTGTAGGGATTATTAAAGTCCAGTATGTCACAGCTGAGCCTCACACTATTGGAAAGGGAGATAGTACATCCTTGGCTCTAGGAGGCCCTGAGATCTCCTAGAGAAAAGCTTTCAGGTCACGTTTGGTTTTTATTTTTTTCTCCTCTCACCGGGGCGGCTCCAGGCACCAGTGCAGCAACCGCGTGCCTGGGGCGGCAGGCCACAGGGGGCGGCCTGTCAGTTGCTGTGAGGGCGGCAGTCAGGCGGCCTTTGGCGGCGTGCCTGCAGGAGGTCCGCCGGTCCCGTGATTTCAGCGGCGGGTACGCCGAAGCCGCAGGACTGGCAGATCACCCACAGAAATGCTGCCGAGGGCTGCCTGACTGCCATGCTTGGGGCAGCAAAAAACATAGAGCTGCCCCTGCCTCTCACCCTGCCCCTGCACAATGTGATTCAAGGTAACTAAGACACTTTGATTTACAGGCAGAAGGATACAAAAAATAGAGCCAGTCATACTTTCAAAAATTCTCTGACCATTTCAAAAGTAGATTTTTCTGACATCTGGCACATAGACGATACCTCATGGTGATGTTCGGGATAAAGATTTAATCAACGGTCTTCTGAGACAACCTGCATGATGCATCCATCCCAAATTCATGCCAATAAAATCTCGCCACCACACTAACATTTATTTGCTTATATTAATTTTAAACTATTAAGTCTCCTCCCCCATTCCTTACTTTGCTCAACTAATGGTACAGTCTGAAGATGTTGGAAAGTTCTGCCAACCAAAGCATGGTTGTACCTTCTGTGACCTGGGGGAGGGTTGTAGTTCATCTGGGGATCGGGCTTCTCTTCATTTTTCCCCAGCTTGTCTGATGCTGAAAGTAATTGTCTGTCTTTTTCTTCTGTTACAGATGAGCAGGCGACTGTGGAATATACAGATCCATGCCAGTGAGGTGAGCATGGCTTTCATGGAGTAGTATGTACCATTATTGTGCAACTAATACAAGCATAGGCATGAGGTGAAGAAATGAGGTACACCTCTACCCTGATATAACACGGTCCTCCGGAGCCAAAAAAATCTTACCATGCTATAGGTGAGACCGCTTTATATCGAACTTGCTTTGGCCTCCCTGTCCCCTGACTGCCCCAACCCTATCCACACCCCTCCACCCCCTGAGAGGCACTCACCGGCAGCAGCTGGAAGCAGAGCAGCCCGGCCCCAGCCCGCTCTACTCTGCCAGCTCCCAGCCGCGGCGCTCCGCTTCCTGCCGCCGCTGAGTGCAGGGAGGTTGGGGAAAGGACACCGTCCGTACTCACCTGCGGTGGGAAACTGAGCACTGTGACCCCAGCCCTCTCTGCTTTCCTTGCCCCGGTCCCAGCCGTGTCACTGGGGTTGGGGAAAGGTCCCGCATTCACCAGAAGCAGAGTAGCTAAGCCCCAGCCCACTCCACCAGCTCCCAGCCGCGGCACTCCGCTTCCCGCCGCAGGTGAGTAGGGGGGCCGTCCTTTCCCCAACCTCCCTGCACTCACCGACAGCAGGAAGCGGAGCACCGCGGCTGGGAGCTGATGCGCTGATTTCCTGGAGTGCTGCTTTACCACGTTGTATGTGAACCCGTGTTATATCGGGTCACGTTATATCAGGGTAGAGGTGTACTTCCCTCTGAGTCAGTGCTGATCCCAATCCCGGGGGGACTCTGTGCTGCAGGCAGCTGTATGGATGTCTCAGTAGGGAGGTGCTCTCCCATCTGAGTCCTGACTGACCCCAGTGTGTGATAGGGGGCACAGTGCTGCAGCGGTGCTATGGGTGGCTCAGGAGGTGCTCTCCCCTCTGAGTTAGAACTTGCCTATTGCCCCAAAGTGATGCTAAGGGCACTGTGCTACAGGGAGTGGTGTAAGGGATTTTTTAAAATTTAAATAAAATTAATGGAGATATCCTCTCTCCTAGAGCTGGAAGGGACCTTGAAAGGTCAGTGAGTCCAGCCCCCTGCCCTCACTAGCAGGACCAAGTACTGATTTTGTCCCAGATCCCTAAGTGGCCCCCTCAAGGATTGAACTCACAACCCTGGGTTTAGTAGGCCAATGCTCAAACCACTGAGCTATCCCTCCCCCCATTGAGCTATCCCTCTAGTAGAGGGTGCTCTCCTCCTGACTCACTACCTACCCTGGTGCCCCAGCATGATGCCAAGGGCTGCTGTGCTGGTGGAAGTGCTGTCTGTGAGATGAAATGAAACACTGACTGGCTGTGGTCAATAAAAGATCCCATGATACTACTTACAAGAACAGGCAACTTCTTTCATCTCCTAAAGTGTTTTGCTGTGTTACTAAACAGCTGCTACATTCCACCCCAGAAGTGGCTGCATTCAGCCCCTGAGTGTAAAGTGCTTTAAGACCCTTCAGAATGAAAGGCACTAGGGAAATGTGTATAAACTTACTTTCCCCCCCTCTTTTTCAGGGGACGAGACAGAGACACCTTGTCCCTGGTGTAACTCACGGGAATTCCTGGTTCTTCCATTGCACTTAACTTCTGAGCCCAGGGGGAACAGAGTCTCTATCTACACTGCTCACATGCCGCTCCAGAATGCATCAATTAAACCTCTCCTCTTCCTTCCCCACCCCTTACTGGATAGATGAGATTATAGGTTGAACAGAAGAAACCTACATTCCTCTCTGTATAAAAAGGAAAGGAGAAGGACTGAGAGCTACACAGAAGGCAATCTCAAGGGAATACACAGGGGGCCTGGGCAGTTCAGAGCCAGGTGACCCCCTTTAACATTCTCCTAGAGAGAGGGGTGGGAGGCTACAAAGAGAGGAATCTGGGGGATGCACCCAAAGGGAGAATGCAGGATAGTTAATGTTTGGGTACTGGGTTGATGGAGCTAGTGGGAGGGCTAGGAAATACCTACTAAGAATTACACTGTGATGGGTGCAGGGTTAGTTTGCTAGGAGGGGTCAATCTCACATCATGGGGCTATGTTCATATAATAAATTTTCATATTGAGTTAATAAAAAATTGCAGCTTTGGGTGTCTTTTGGCGTGTATGCCTGGTGCCTACCCTAATCCTGTTGTTCCTGTGAGGGCAGCCAGTGACGGGATATGTCTGTGCTCTTGTTTACCCCCTTGCCTGCAGTCTCTCCAGAATTGGCAACAACCTTGTTGCCTCCTTAAATCAAGGCACTGAGACTTAATGAAGTATATGGCTGTGAGCATTGTGGATCATGTCTGCAGTGTGGGTATGCTCCAAGTAAAGCCTACAATGGCCTAGGGCAGTGCTTCTCAAACTATCTGATGTGGCGGACCGGCAATTCCCCCCCCCCCATATTTGCCGGGGACTGGTACCATATTTGTGCCATATTATTATCGTTTTCGCATAGACACGTAGCACATCAGATCAGAAAAACTAACATTCTTCACTGTATTAATTGGAATGGGAGTGTGGCATACATGCAGAGATGTTCCCATTTGAATACATTGAAGACTGACTGAAAGGCTGTGCGTCTGTGCGGATAGTATAAAATGACTATTATTCGTTTACAATCCAAGAAAATATTATTTGAACATTCGTAGGAATATTAATTTATATCAGAAACAATATAATGAATAAAATAAGTTGGCAGACATTTATTTTGTTTATTTTGTAAACAATACAAAATTACAATACAAATTAAAAAATCAAACCAGCAAAGTCTCCTAACAAAGATATTATAAAAAAAAAATTAACACAATAATAGGCATGTTAAAACCTTAACCTTTACTAATGTGAAAGGTGAGTCTGCTTCTTCTTTGTCAGCTTATCCAGTCGTGGTTCAATTGAGGACAGTGCCACACACAATGGAGAATGACTATCCATACTATTCCTGTACTTTGTCTTAATGACACTCATGGTTGAGAAGCCAGTCTCGCAGAGGTATGTTGAAGGAAATGGGAGAAGAGTTTTCAGAGCAATTTCAGTAAGCTCAGGATATTCTGCTTTCACTTTATCCAAAAGGAAGCAAGTGATGTAGTTTCGAAACTCATCTTCAATCTTTCGTCAGCAGCCAGCTCCAACAACTTATCCTCCATAGTGACAGTTAAGTCATCTTTCAATGGAATAAATGGATTTTGGATCCATCCACTCCCTTTCCGTGGATCTTCTGCTGGAAAGTAAAACTCAAAATGTTCTGCCAAATTCATCAAGCGTTCACTGATGATGTTTCGTAGAGATGTAACATCAAGGTCTTTGCCTGCATCGGCAATGATTGTCGCTAAATTGTGAAACATGTCATAACAATCTCTTGACACTCAACACTTCCATGCTTTTAGCTTTCGTTTCTGTCTGTTGATCTTGTCTGCCATTTTAAGACATGAAGCCATCCTTCCCTGCATGAAGGTGTTGAGATCATTAAAGATGGCAAAGATATCAGCCAAATAAGCCAGCCTGGCTATCCAATCCACATCTCGGAACAATTGTGACTAATTTGTTTTTTTGTCCTGAAGAAACTTGGCAAGCTCATTTCGGAGCTCAAATACTCTTGACAGGACTTTTCCCCTCGATAACCAATGTACATCGGCATGCAATAGGAGCTGTTTATGATCAGCTCCCATATCATCACATAATGCAGTGAATAGTCTCGAATTTAAAGCATTCGCCTTTACATAGTTCACAATTTTTACTACCTTGCTGCGCACACTGTTTAGTTCTGTTGACTTTTTGTTGCAAGACTGTCTTGGTGAAGGAAGCAGTGTGTCGACTTGCATTCGGGTGCAAGCGCCTTAATCTGGGTAACAACTCCAGAATGCTGTCCTGTCATTGCGGCAGTGCCATCAGAACATACACCTACACAAAACTTGAAATCCAACCCACATTTGTTAATGATGTAGTCGCTCACAGTCTTGAACACATCAGAACTAGTTGTTTTTGTTGGTAGTGAAGCAGAAAACAAAAACTCTTCCTTCAAATCACCCTCATGTTCAAAGCGTGCATACACCATCAGAATTGCCATATGTCTGTACATTGATCAAGCTGCAAAGAAAAGTACTTTGCTAATTTAATCTGACCTATGAGCTGATCTTCCATAGCGTGAGCCAGATCGTGAATTTGTCAAGCTCTAGTGTCATTTGAAAGTGGCACCTGAGCCCCTTTGCCGCCAGCTCACCCAGCATTTCCATGCAAACAGCTTTAATACAGCCTATCACTAGTGTCTCACCGATTGTGTATGGCTTTTTTGCCTTAGCAACACGAAGCGCTACTTTATAAGAAGCTCACAAAGCACAAGTATTTGTGTGACACTTCAAAGATCTGTTTCTGATGGCCTTTTAAATCAACATGCTTTCTTTCGAAGAACTCTTTTGGCTTTGAACTACTTTCATTATGTTTTGTATTTAAGTGCCTCTTGAGCTTTGATGGCTTCATTGCATCATTAGCTAACACATTGCCACAAATAACGCACTGTGGTTTTGGCACTCAATCATTCATGGCTACAAAACCAAACAATGTATGAGGAGTCATATTTCTGAGTAAAGCTAGTACGAATTCTTTTTGTTGACAATACTTCAGTTTCATCTGATTCAGAATTATTTGCGTATTCAGCAACTGGATGTTTCTGCTCGATAAATATGGCGATTGGGCCTTGCTTCGCATCTGTAAATTAGGCATAAAAATAATATAAATTCGATTACCCCGGGTATATAAAAGCCGAATAAATGTAGTGGGAATGCTTTTATTGAGAAATATGTGCAGGAGAACATTGATAGGGTAAGTAATGTTAGGATAAGAAGATAATATAAATTTTAAAATTAAATTGCAAAAAGGATAATAATTGGAAAGTTAAGATGGTTTGAATACATGGAAAGAATGAATAATGAACGTCAAAAATAAGATTTACCTGTTTGAAAGATATGGAGTGAGAAAGCGAGGAATTTCGAGAACTTCCTGGCAGAAACACGTAGGTTTGATCCTAGAAGAGGGGAAGGCTATAAGTAAGAACAATGAGAGTGTGTATGAAACAATATATGGATATGGAGGAAGCGAGGATGTTATGCGCATACAAAGCACACGGGATCTTTTCAGGGGGAACAGTCAGTGTCTCTCACACTCACACACCTGCCAGTTCATGTTTATAGATAGCAGTCTGTTGTAGCTCGAGTCAATCTAAGGGCCAGTTAGATTGAGCATGAATGAGGAGCTGGGGTCTGTCGGTCGTGATCTGATGCTCCGAGGCTTTGTAGGACTGAACCCAGAGTTCCATGGCAAAACACCCCAGCTTTATAGTTGTAAATTCCTATTTGAGTCCATGCATTTTTGCAATGTCATCCTGTAATCATTAGTCCTTAAGTGGTGTTAATCTTGGGGTTTTCTGCTGTTATCATTTGATGGTTATTGTCGAGCTTCCCATCGTTATCTCCTATTTGTTGTCTTGCCTTCGGGGGTGCCTGCCTCACCTCTGAGGTTGTCAATGCTGCTAACATGTTTAGCATCCGATACAATAGATGTTTTCTGACTGTCTCCTGGTCTTTCCAAGTCTCTCACTTTTTTTTTCTTGACCATCTGGACATTTGTGATGGCTTTCACACCTTATCTTTTCCTGAGGCATTCATTCCTCATTCACACGCAGTCTCTCACAGAAACCTTCAATGGTATACAGACAGCAGTATTGTATATTCAGCAGAATACATTGTAAATCAAGCCTTGCTAAATCTTATAACTAAAACAATTCACATTGGGGCTTCAGGCTCTCAACATTTCTCTAATCTATTTATCATAGACACAATACAAAATCCCGTCTCTTACTAACTAAACTTTATAACAGGCCCTAATTGTAATGCATATTGGAAACAGGATCCCAGTCTCAGACGATCATGCCTTTCTGTTATTCAAAAAGGGTGGCTGGCAGAATGAAATCAAAGTTTACATCAATTCTTAGAGTACAGTTAGTACAATTAGACAGTCCTTGTAGGAGCAGGATTTTATATCTGGTTTTAGGGGTGTGGTGCTCAATTGTCTCTATCCTCTTCGTAAGGGATACGGCAGGATAGGATAGAAAATAATTATTAAAATGTATAATATTATTAGTACTTACATACTCGGATCATTGGGTTCGGATGGGGTCCCAAATGACAAACACGCAGAGATCCGTATGACGCTATCTATTCAACTTCTCGATAGTAACTGCCGGTGGGGCGGGGTCTTTATATGCGAAGGAGTGAGGTAAGCGCATGCTTGCACGTCTCATGCAAAACATGTTGTAGTGCTATGGCATAATTATCAATATTATAATATGTGCTTCTGAAACCATAATATTATTTAATATTGTTGACTTTTATCGACTGATCATTTATTCTTGGTGGAATTCCGGTGCGATTTTTAAATTATACTATTATTTCTCTCTTTCTTTTCTGGAAACTCGCCACGGACGGGCAGCCAAGGGCTTGCGGACCGGCACCGGTCCACGGACCACCACTTTGAGTGGCACTGGCCTAGGGCAACCTCTTCTAAGGTTGTTCCACAGTCCTGTTCAGGGATGTGCAGTGGGATCTCCTGCAGGACATGGCTGGGCTGGTTGGTTTGCAGCTGTGGAATGCTCGGTGGGGGGCGGGGGGTGATGGTGCTTCTCTGGAGCCTGCTGGGAATTCTATGCTGAGAACAAGGTGTGATTTCTGGTGTTATCAGTTGGGCCAGTGGTACCAAGAGGGCAGACTCTTCCTCACTGCTATTGTTCACTTCTGTACAGCACCCATCCCCAGGGGGAGCAAATGAGGCACCAGTCCCAAGGTTGAAGTGATGAGGGGCCCTGCTGTCTTCAGAAGGCAGAGTAGGTTGGTTGCCATGCAGGCCTAGAACTGGACAATGGAGTCACCTCCAGCTGGGAGTTGCACACTTCCTGAAGGCTGGACATTACTGCTGCTGAAGCACGGTTGGGAGACTTGACAAGGGGCTAAGTCCTACCTCTGGAGTGGGAGGGGCCCCTTAGCCAAAGGACAGGGGCACAAATACCCATCAAGCAGCCATAGGGAGGTGGGAATTGTCCCTGGGACAGAAGCCAAGGCCTGTAATGGCAGACACTGGGCTGCTGTCTCTGGGTTGCTGGGGCCTGGGAGGCGGTAGGAATGGGGAGAAATAGCTCTTCCTGTGCCTGTTTTGTTTTCCTCCCTGTTTCTCCTCTCCCCAAAGGCCCCTATCTGGGTCTCCCTCTTTCTTCTCCTTGTCCTTCATCTTCTCTTGCATCTTTTGACTAGAGGGAAAGAGGAAGGAGTAGGAGGACTGCCTGCTGCTCCATGATTCCTGTAGGCAAGTGGAAGAGAGCGGGGCATAAGGGTGCCAATTGGGGCCAATATATCACAGGAGCCTGACAGACTTGCCTTCCACTTCCAGACAACTCGGCTTGTCAAGGCTGTAGGGTGGGGAGTAGGGTTGAATGGCAAATATCAAACCATTAGGGAAATGGCCAGAACTACCCATGTTACTCAGTAAAACCCTCATAGCTTCACCTATAATAGGTAACTCCACATCTTACACAGATTGCTGAGTACATTACCCACTACCACAGCTAGATGGGCTACCAATAAATATCCCTGTGTGAGAAGTTAATTCAATCCTATAAGTGCTGCCAGCATGTCAGGAGGTGGCAGAGCGCCAGGTGGGCACAACATGCCTCCAACAGGGAACTGGGGGTGTTGATTTCAATTTGACTCCCCAATGTTGAGCAGATGGGGTATAATGGAGCTGCAGGCTGGTGTACACAATACCACTGGGTTCAAATGCTATCTGGACTAGCAAGTGCCTCAGCTGGGCAGCACACCCTCTGTACTCAATACACTAAGGAGCCAAAATGAAAAAGAAACTCTTTAATGAATAAAAAACAAATGGATAAACATTGAACTCAGAGAAATGGGTTTCTTTAAAGACAACACATGCTAGCGCCCTTGTCAAGCGTGTCGCTCTTAAGCTCACGCCCTGGCCCAGAGGCTACCCTGACTGACAGTTACTCCCCCTTCAACTGCTGAGGAAACTTGATTCCCTTCTCCTGAGCACGTTCGCTTTAGTGTGGCCAGGTGTCTACCACATCCATTCCCCTACAGCTTGGCAGAGGTTACATGTGGAGGGTCTGAGGAAGGGAGGGTGAGAGAGATGGGGTGATTACTCTAGTTCCTTTGACACCTCTAACTCCTGTGTGCTGCCTTCGCTGGGAGAGAATCCCCTTAGTCTCTCCTCATCCATCTCCTCGTGTTTATTGGGGGGAATATCATGCAGAATTAGCCAATGACAGCTGTCCTGGATTCCATCCACCAATCGGCTTGTGACAGTCCTATAAATGGCCAAGCTGACTTTTCTTGAACAACTTCTAGCCCTTTGCTGCTCAGTGACCCAGACCTGGTCCCCACCAATGGTGACTCGTATCCCTTTGTTCTGACCGCTGATGAATTGCCCCTTGTGTCCCCTCCTGGAGAGCTTGCCCATGGGATAAAGATGGCAGCTATGCCATGCAATTTAGTGCAGGGACTCGATGGCTCAGGGGTCTTGGGGAAAGGGGTAGGGAGTTTTTCATGTATAGGACCCAGCGTCCAGTGAAACTCCTCACAGCAGCAACTCAATGTTTCCCTTTTCTTACCACAGTTCTCTTGCTTTTGTGAATTTGCAGGTCTTAGTCAAATTCCTAGTGGTTCAAGTAGGCCCCTTCATTGGCAGTCCTTAGGAAAGAAACCAGTGGTGGAATGGGCTCCAAGAACTAGACTCATCTCTCATCTCTAGGCGATGTCTATACCAGATGAAAAAGCATTGCAATAAGCGGTTGCTAGGAATGTCTTGACTTTGTAAAGGCTGTACATCGCCTTGTGTTCACACACATCAGCCATCCCAGGCATTTTACAAGTGTTGGTTCTACCAATTGGTTTTAGTGCCTGGGATCAGGTCTTCAGCTCAGATCTGATTGAACTGGCACCCTCTACAATGGTCTCTCCCCAGTGCTGATGAGAAGCCACAATGGTTGCAGCTGCCCCAGTTCAGCTGGTTCTCCTAAGACCTATGTCTATCAGAATCACAACCTCTGGATCAACAGTGGAATGGGAAGAATGCACCTGGACTCACAAAGGAGCAGGGACAGGCTTGGGAGCAGAGCCAGGCTCAGTCTGTTCCCCACATCTGTTTTCCCTGGTAAATGGTGCCACCTGTATAGAAGCTACTCCTAGCTGTCACGTAGTTGATTGATCTGCACACATGGCTTTCCCAAAACCACAGATCTCACGTAGCATGCGGCCTAGTGCACTTGGTCAAGTCACCGATGCAGCCACAGACAGCTGAGCTCCCACTATCCTTGTGCCACATGCTCTGCATGTGGGCAGAAGGTTTGCTTCTCCCATGGATTTTCTGGACCTGGTTCTGGTTCCTCTTCATTAATACTAGGGTTGGTCCCAAGGCACAACATACAGATTTGGATGTAGGTCTTCAGCATCCCCAAGTTCAGGGGTGTCCAGATCCCATGTTTTTGAGTTAGCCTGTTATACCAGCTTCACAGGCTGGATCTAGATCTGAACTTCTGCAGAGTCTTCAGCTGTTTAATATCCAGCTCTGAATCTTGTGGCTCACGAGCTGGGAGGTTTGGTTCAGAGAAGCCTGCAGCTGCTGAGGTGTTGGTCAGAATCTCTCAGATCAGCAAATTTAAGGTTTTGAAATCTCAACCAGGAAGGAGGATTTTTCCCCATAAGATATGCTCCAGCTGCAGTGGGGAGGCTCTTGCAGAATAGGCTCTTCTGATGTTTTTGGATTTCCAGTCCTGGGCAGTGCAGAGGCAGCTGTGGAAATGGGAACGTAATGTGGTGGACAGGGGTTGGAATCACACCAATATGACAATGTGTGCTTGGTAGCAAAGGTTTGGGTTTAAAGTTTAGGTATTCACATTCAAGCTTGGGACAAAGGTTCCAGGGAGTGGGTGACTGGTTTTCGAGTTTGCTTTTGAGTTTTTGGGTGAAGGTTTCCAAAATTCAGCTGAGTTAGGCAGAAGATTTGGGGCTTCCTGTCTGGGATTTGGGCAGGATACTCAGTTCCAGTTGAGGGTTCAGAGTATTGCCTGATTATGGGAGATTAACCCGTATTATCTAAACAATATTATTATAGGCTCACCAATTAATCTGATCAGAAGATAAGGTTCTTGTCTCAGAATCAGGCTGCACAGAATTTATAGGACCCTCGGGATGTGTGTAACACTTCTGCCAGGTGAACTCGGCCCTGGTTGCTGCCGACTCCAATATCTAGGGGTTCCTTTCCATCGACACAACACAGAACCGGCTCAAGCCCTCACCCAGTAACCTGGGAAAATTACACACCACCCCTGGGCCCCTCTGAGAGGCAATACTTGCCCACTCGCAAGCACAGTCTGAGCATAGAAAATAAACTTTTAATGAATGGAGGGAAGTCACCCGCCATTAATTAGGGAAAATACCACAAGCAGGATTCATAATCATAAAACTGTGAGCAAGATACCCACCCCAGCGTTTGTGGGGCAGTGCCTTCCGCCTCATGTTTTTGAGTTCTACAACTAAAGGTTCCTTTTCTGTGCCCCTCTCTGCTCCCTCACCATCTCCCACTCACCGTGATTGTCCTGGGTCAGTGAGGACGCAGGGTTCTGAGGCGCCTGTGTGTGTTCACCTCCCACACAGGGAAGAAGGCATCTTGCTTTCTCTGCCATCAGAGCACTTTCTTTGGCTAGCTGCCCTGTCAGCCCCTGCTCCTCACCGCCCTGCTAGCCACTGCTTCTCGCTACTTAGCCTCCCCGCCAGCCGCGGTTCCTCATTGCCTCACCAGCTGCTCGTTCACCAGCTGATTGTCAGTCACCTTCTGCTGCCACCTGCCTCTCTGCTATGACTTCTGTACATCAGTCTCTTAGTGATTTTCAGGCTGGGCAGAAACACAGTCCCATCACAACTGATTTCAGTACTGATTGAGCGTTTAAAATAACAAAGAAGGTCCTAATGAAGCCTATTTAGCTCTTTCTTTGAACAGTGGGGAGGAACATACTAAACCAGTCTGGGAGGACCCTGGGGAGGCTCCACATCTCCTGACTGGGTGCCTGTCCCCACCTCTCTTACTTCCACAGGGCTCTGGCATTGGAGGCCCTGGCTTAATGAGGTCCTTTCAGCTGAGGGTGACCCCCTCATTTGGGACAGATTAAGCACAGTCCTGCTCCCCTTTATTCATACAATAATGACAACACTGGTAACGGCATTTCACTACCCCTGCATTCAGTACTGCAGTGATTTGTAACCCAACACCAGCCAAAGTTGATTACTTTGAGCAACAACACCCGCTCTATCTGCTGGATATCTAAGCAGAGCAGGAGCAAACTGTATGTACATAAACATACCTAAAGTCTCTCCCCATCCCAGCCAGCTGTCAGGGAAGAATACATTCAGACCCTGCTTACAGATGTATGACAAGGAAACTCACACTGAGAACAAAAGGCAGCTTTAAGCCTTTTATTGAGATAAATGGACCAGTAATGGAATAGTAATCAAATAATCTACCAATTATTAAAGCAAGCAAGCAGGCTGGCCTTATAGGTTACATGTGACTGTTCTAGTCTGGGGTTTAAAGTTTAGGGGGTGGGGTTGGGCCAAGATTGCAGGGGAGGAGTTCAATTTTGATGAAGGTTTCTGAGTTGGTTTCAGGTTTCAGCCTCTTTGTGTGTGGGCTCAGCAGAGAACCAAGGATTAATGGGCCACAGAGGGTGTGTCTACACTGACATTAAAAACCCACAACTGGCCCAGGCCAGCTGACTCTGGCTTACAGGGCTCAGGCCGAGGGGATGTTTATTTGAGGTGTAGACGATTGGGTTCGGGCTGGAGCCTGGGCTCTAGGATCCTGTGATGTGGGAGGGTCATGATAAACAGGCCATTTAGATCGAGAACCCAAGTCTACTGGCATGGGCCAGCCGCAGGTGTCTTATTGCAGTGTAGACATAGACTGAACTCTCTAGCTCCAGGTCATGGAGAAGACTCTTTGGCAAGGGATAGCATGTATGTGGGGAGTTTACACTGATGTTGCCTTTGTTTCAGGTGAAGGCTTCACGGGTTCAGTCTGAGCTCTGGGGCCATTGTCTGAGTTTAGGGAGTGAGAACTGAGATGTTCTCATTCACTCCAAACTCTCTCTCACTCGACCACTGGGTACTCTAGCATGAAGACAAAGTTACTTTCACTTGAGGGGGCAGAGGGAGTGAGACACATTTTCCAGCTTCTGTCTCTCTGTAAAAGAGATCTTACGCTCTGAGGGATGGATGCCAACAGCCCCACTTTAAACCTGCCCCTTTGCCTGAGATCCACGATTCTCCCATGAAAACCACCAGCACGGATCTGTCATGAGCCAATAAACAACAGCTGAGGCGTGCCAGCGCCCGGCACAGGTGTCAGTGCCAGGAACAGAGGGAGGCTGGGCCTGCAGCTGAGAGAACTCTCTGACCTGCCTGTTCCTGCTCCTGCTGCTTTGTTTCCCAGCATGTTCTCCACCCTTTACGTGGCTTTCTGAGCCAGTGCGCTCAGTTACAGCAGTGTAAAGCCGGAGCAGCGCCACTGAAATCAGGGACTGACTGAGTTACACAAGCGGCACTGTGATCTCAGTGTAGCCAGACTGTCAGGACTGGAGCCCAGCAGGGCCCCATCAGGGTCATGTCTTTCTTTCTAGGAATGTCGTTAGTGAATTCTTTCCTTGTGAATGTTGCTGGATCAACAGTTATGGGGAGTGAAGGGCCCTGTGGATCCCTGATAAAAACAATCCTTGTTAAACTGCAGCAAAGAAATATCAGTAATGAGAACAAAATACATACATACAAACTCTTGAAAGAACATTCTAGTTCCAAAAATTAAAATGTCAGCAAACCAGGAGAGTCAAAGTGCAGGGCACATTTCAACATTTGTGATTAAACCACATGACCAGGAGGCAAGAGACCTACATCTAATCCCGGCTCTGCCCCCGACTTTGAGTGAAAAGTGACCTTGAGCGAGTCACTTTTCTCCGTGCTATCATTTCCCCATGTTAGAAGTGGAGATAATAACCACAAGGAGGGCGGGGTGGGTATAAGTTATTCATATTTGCAAAGTGTTTTGAGACCTGTGGACAGAAGAGGCCAGAGAAGGGCACATTATTACTCTCTTACAGAACAACTCAATGTTTGGGGCTGGAGGTGCTGAGTGAAGGGGAGGTGCATGTTGGGGACACACTAGTAGCATCAGCCGCATTGTCCCCCTAGGGAAAGTTTCCCCCCAGATCTCTGGGGTGACAGTTGTTCTGTTTATAACAGCTACCATGCCAACCATGAGGAAGCCATTTGTAGGCACTATTACCACCGAGCCAGAATGCTTTACCATAACTAGCCTTTCCATTGTTACCTTGTAGGTCCCGTAGGGTGGCTTGTGGGGAAAGAGCAAAGAATGCAGTGCCGGTTTGCCAACCGGTGGCATTTAGTACAGAACAGTGAGACTTATACCAGGACCAATATAAAATCTACATGTACTAATGCCGCAAACCAGGTATGATTACTTGTACTGGCTTGCTGAAAACATATGAGGCCAGTGGGTGGAGAGATAAACGAATGGGCTGGGGCTTAAGAGTGCTACTATAGTGGGAATTTCAAGAGCCATTGTGTAAGCCATAAGGAGCTTCCGCAGTACAGTTAGATCGTAAACTTAAATTGTCAGAGGTGCTGCTGCTGGTAACCATCCACCTTTGACAAAAGTCTGACCAATTTTGGGGAACTACTTTCCAGGGCAATTCAGCCGAATGGTGGGGAGTCTGGGCACATATCCAACTGTGGGAGAGATTGAACTCACGGGCAAAGGCAATTTTCAGGGCCTCATAGGCATTGGTAGCCATGTTTGCAGGGATGGCTTCCCATCCTGCATGCGATGTGGGTGAAACAGTAGGTAACAGAAGGATTGCTTCTGTGACAAAAAGGAATGTGGTGAGAGACCCTAAACCTGAACCCATATTGTAATTACAACAACCCAAATGCCCAGAAGATAAGAATTATTGACACCAAACAAATCAAAAAATAAAAGGACCAGGACCATAGGCTAGGTCGGCCTTTTGTGAATAGATAGAACCAATGCTCAGGGTTTTCACGGGGAGTGCGCCGTGGCTGTTCAAAGAGATTACCAGGCATTTCCAGCTACCCTTACTGTCTTTTGAATAACAGCTTAAGTCTCAAATCATTGCTGGCAGTTTTTTTTTGCAGGCTGGACAGTCCACTGTTCAGGAGTTGGTACTGCTTTCAGTTGAGAGTGATGAATCCAGTTCTTGTGTCCTTCGACCTTTGCTGCCGTGTGGGAGACCAGCAGGACGGTGTGGAGTCCCTTCCACTTCTCTTGGAGAGGCTCGTCCTTTCAGGTCCGAACGAGAATGGAGTCACCTGGCTGCAAGGAGTGGACAGGGGCATCCAGCAGAAGAGGCTGTGAATTTTTGGTGTATCTGTGAAGAGAAGAAAGAACAGCAGACAGAGAGCACACGTACTGAGACAAAAAACCACACCCCATTTCCCACTCTCCTGCCAGAACCGATGTACCGTTCAGAGGCTATGCCCTTCCAAACATAATTTCAAAGGGACTAAGCCCTAACCTGCCCTTGGGGAGAGCACGAATGCGGAGTAACACAAGGGGCAAAGCATCAGGCCACCTAAGAGAGGCCTCCTGACAGACCTTTGAGAGGTGTCACTTGAGTGTCTAATTTGTGCGTTCCACTACTCCACTGGCTTGTGGTCGCCATGGTGTGTGGAGCTTCCAGGGGATTTGCAAGGCACTTGATATCTTTTGAACAACTTGAGATGTGAAGTGTGTTCCGTTATCAGATTCCATCCACTGGGGAAGGCCGAAGCGAGGAATGATTTCCTTGACAAACTTAAGATCCACCGTTTTGGTAGTGTTGTTACGACATGGGAAGGCTTTGGGCCATCCGCTGAATCGATCCAATAAGACGAGGAGGTACCTGTACCCTTGGGTCTGGGGAAACTTAGTAAAGTCTATTTGCCACACCAATCCTGGGCCTGGGGTAGGTTCCAGGGTGGCTGGTCGAGGGTTATTCTTTCAGCAGATTAAACATTTAGCTTGTACCTGGGATGCTAGGGGTTTAAGTTCAGAGGTTAGAAAATATTTATTCATAAGCTGGGTAAGAGCCTCTCTGCCTGCGTGGGTGGTTTGATGCAGTTTCTGCAACACTGGTCGGATCAGGCCCTTGGGCAGGAGGATTTTTCCCTCTGTGGAATAAAGCCATCCCTCCTTTTCCTGAAGACTGAGCCTGTCAGCCAGATTTCTGTCATCATGGGAGTACTGAGGAGCTGCGAGCTCACCTACTGATGGGATGAGGGCATGCATTTGGGCATTCTCCTCTGTTGGTGATTTCAGGGTAGCAGCGCGCTTGGCTTCCCTGTCTGCTCTGGCATTGCCCTTGGTTACATCTTGAGTTTCCTTTTGATAAGCTCTGCAATGCACCACTGCTACTGCTGAGGGGAGTTGTCCCGCTTCTAACAACTGGAGAATTTGAGACCCATGCTTAACCGGGGAGCCTTGGGCTGTTAGCATCCCTCTTTGCTTCCACAAACCAGCGTGAGCATGCAATACCCCAAAAGCATACTTTGAGTCAGTAAAGATATTAACCCGTTTGTCTTTTGCCAGCTCGAGTGCACGAGTCAGGGCCACTAGTTCAGCAAGCTGGGCAGATGTTCTTGCCGGTAAAGTCTCAGCTTCCACCGTATCATGAAGGGTCACAACAGCATAACCCGCCCTCCTTTGCCCATCCACAACGGCACTACTGCCATCGGTATACCATTCCAAGTCAGCATTTGGGAGCGGTTGATCTTTTAAATCTGGGCGGCTGGAGTATTGGGCATCTATGATTTCCAGACAGTTATGTTCCTGCTTTTCTGTCTCTGGTAGCAGGGTCGCTGGATTAAGGGAGGGACAGGTCTGCAGGGTAACTTCAGGATTCTCTAACAGTTTCACCTGGTACTGAGCAACCCGAGCCTGGGTGAGCCAGAGACCACCCTTAGTGTCCAGCAGGGCTTGGACCATATGGGAATATACACTTGCACAGTTCCCCCCAGTGTCAGTTTTTCAGCTTCCCCAAGCACTAGGGCAATGGCTGCGACCACCCTCAAGCATGCTGGCCACCCCTTTGCAACTTGATCCAGTTGTTTAGAGAAATATGCCACAGGACGTTTCCAGGTGCCTAATAACTGAGTAAGCACTCTCAGGGCCACCCCTTTCCTTTCATGCACATACAGTTGGAACGGCTTAGAGAGATCCGGCAGATCCAGGGCTGCTAGGGTCTTTGGTTAGCACTTCTTTTATCTGTGAGAAAAGAAACCGAACACATTTTATTAATGCCTGGCAGTATTTTGCAGATCTCATAGTTGCTTGGGCACATTCAGGCCCCCCTTTTCTTGGTTGTCAGCTAAGTCTTAGCTGTGAACAATGTCCTTGGATGGGGCCAGCATCTTATCTTTGGACTGAGCTTGCTAGCTATATTTTCCAGTTAACTCGTTCTGTTCTTTTTTCTTCTCCCTTTCTTGGCTTCTTTTAACCTAGAAAGGAACCTTCCACTCTTCACTCATACACCTTTTCCCAACAATGAACACATACACATTGCCATTATACACCCTTCCAGTAAAATAACTTCTATACAGAGCTTTGAAGCAACAAACCAGGACGAGCACACCCACTTTTGAGGAGTCCACTCGGTACAACCTCTGGTGTCCAATAGCTTTCCTTTTTAAAACCTTAAATTCCTTCTCTGTGCCTCCTCCTTAGCCTTAGCTATAATCTGATTCTGCTCCAGCTCAGACAACAAGGTTCTTATAAGTATATTGCAGTCATCCCAGTCAGGCTTATGGCTAGCTAGACACCCTTCAAAGATTGAAATAAACTTGCTTGGATTCGTGGAGAATTCCCCTGCTTCTGCCTTAAAGGCAGCTATGTGCACTGGGTTAAAAGGAGCATGAGAATACACTGGCACAATCTGGGCTGCGCGATCCTGTGTTCCTGGACGGGCTACCACATTCTCAGTAATCAATCGATACAATCCCACCGAGGGGGTACTTTCTGGAGCCTGTGGGGGTGGAGGAGCCGAAGGGGATACCGATTCTGCTATTACAACTGTGGGAGGGTTCTGGGGATTAGCAGCAGGTACTACCGAGTTTGTCGGAGTCAAATGGCACTTGTGCAAAATATCAGGCCTATTTCTTAACATCATAAACGTATACGCATAGAGATGTTCATTCCATTTACCAGTTCGCTGACAAAACAAAAGTAACTGAAGGATTGTGTTGTAATTAAGTGATCCTTCCGGTGGCCACCTTTCCTGGCACTCTAGCTGATATTGAGGCCAGTCAACTGTACAGAACCTTTTTAATTTACTCCTAAGCATCGAATCTGACCCAAACACATCCCAATTTGCTAGAATCCATTCTAAGGGCGTACACTGTGCCCCGCCGGCTGTACTCTGT
Organism: Malaclemys terrapin pileata; assembly: GCF_027887155.1. Classification (NCBI taxonomy): domain Eukaryota; kingdom Metazoa; phylum Chordata; order Testudines; family Emydidae; genus Malaclemys; species Malaclemys terrapin. Next base: position 135,640,594 of record NC_071505.1, read on the forward strand.
CCCTGCCCCATACTCTAGGGAGACTGGACTGTTCCTACCTTATCCAAGGGTCCGGTTCCTCACCGTCGCCCACAACTGCTTCTCCACTGTCCGAGCGTGTTGCACCGTTGTGCCCTCCGGGGTCGATCACAGCACGTCTCCGCCGAGGCCCCCGATGAAGTCACCGGTGCGCGCTGGGCGTTGGTCGTCGCCTTAATCCGTCAGCCGCCAGGAGGGATCCGGCAAGGCTAAATTTCAGCCTCGAGCCCCACGTTGGGCGCCAAAACTGTTGCCGGCCCAGATGGCCCGAGGGGGCAACAGGGTTCGTTGCCCGGTGTGCGTTGCACCAATAGACACACCAGGGTGGAGAAGCAAACCAAATTTATTCAAGAGCTTTGAATAGGCACTAGGAGACCAGCATGTCTCAAAGCAAGCGCAACAAATACAAGCAAGTTTCCCATTTTATATTCCAAGCTGTTTGTGTACATGCCTTTGTTTTGTTTCCCCCCTACCCCTCCCTTCCCGACAGCAGTTACAGCAGGCATTACATTGTGGCGTGTTAGAAAAGTTCTTGTCCACATGTTTATTTTTGGCATTGCAAGCTCTACGTAGTAGGCCTTTTCCTCCCCCTTTCTTACTTCTTATCACTACTGCTTCTGCTAGTGTGAGCGAAACTGCAGCTGTCTGCTGAAAAGCTGACCGTTACATATTCTGCTTAGGCTGTTAGCATGGAGGCTGGTTAAAGTTTATAAGATGGAGTTACTGTGGCTTACTTAGACCCAGAGCAGGGGTTTTTTATCAGCACTTATGGCCTTTCACCTCCCCCCCCCCCCCCGAGTTACCTGGTAGCTATGCCTAGTGACACCAACAACAGGTAAAAAGGGATATTTAAATACCAGCTGGACACCATGGTTCCCTCTGATCTTACTGCATCCACAGCTGCCCACTTGTCCCTGAGCCACTTGCTCTTGCCCTGATGCCTACAGCTGTCTTACTGGGCTGTGGAGCTGGGCCCAGTCCTGTTCATTAATACTACCACACATTTGGACCTTTAAAACGCGCACGGTCAGGGACGGCCAATCCCTTGTTTTGGTTCAGCCCAGTATTCAGATAGGAGCCAGCTGTAGTTTGGGAGTCAGATCTGAACTCCGAACTCCTGAACTTCCATGTGTTTGGAATCGACTCAATGGTTGGTGGGCCAGTGGGGATCTCTTGGGTTTGCAGAGTCAGAGGCTTGGAAAGCTCAGGCAAGAACCAGGCTTTTCCACCCAAGCTGGCCTGTGGAGGCTGAACTCCGCTGTGGTCCCTAGTGTTGGGCTGCTCTGGGGTAGGGCTGAGACACATTGGTAAGGGGTAGCACATGGGGTCGAGAAGAGTTTGCACTGATGCTGCCTTTGTTCTGGGTGAAGATTTCACAGTACAGTCTGAGCTCTGGGTCTGCTGTCTGAGGTTGGGGGTGAAGGCTGAGGCTCATTCTCATTCCGTCCAAACCATTTCTCTCTGCATCCATAGGCACTACATCATGATGATAAAGTTACTTTCTCTTGGGGAGGACATATTCTCCAGATTCCATCTCTTCATAGAAAAGGGACTCCTTACATTCTGATGGCCGGGCATGTTGGACCCACTTTAAACCTGCCCCTTTGCCTGAGATCCATGATTCTCCCATGAAAACTGTCAGTGTGGATCTGTCATGAGCTAATAAATGACGGCTCATGGGGAGCACCAGGTTCCAGCACAGGTGTGAGTACCATGAATAGAGTGAGGCTGGGCATGCACCTGCGAGAGTTCTCTGACCTGCCCATTCCTGCTCCTGCTGCTTTGTTTGCCCAGCTGTGTTCTCTACCCAGTGTTCTGAGCCAGTGACCAAGTACACTTCACCACCCTCTTCCAACTCTGTGAAAAATCTTGCCAACTTCGTCAAAGAGGAAATCCACAAGATCTTCCCTTCCTCCCTGAACTACCTTGTTTTGCTTAATATTAAGTGGAAAAAACGCAAATCATTTTTAAGAAACTGATTCATGATATTCTGGGATGTATTATTGATCTTCTAATATGTATTTTTTCTAGCAGTGAAGTATTCATGTACTTTTAAACTAATGTTGGGATCCACACACAGTTTATACTATCTGCAGCATCCATAAACTTTCACAGTCCACAATCTGGTAATTATAACTATGCAAATGTTCCTCTACAGCAGCTCTCCACAGCAGCTCTCCACAGCCCCAGAGACAGCACTGGTACAATCCCATTCATGTTATTAACCCTCACATATGTGCCTCACCCAGGCATTCTCCTCTAGCATGAAGATAGGCATTCAGTATACATGACCGATTCAATCCTTGACCTCTCAGCTGAGACTGCCAGCAAGGGGAGAGGGCAGGGGCAGCTCCAGGCACCAGCACAGCAAGCGCGTGCCTGGGGCGGCAAGCCGTGAGAGGCAGCCTGCAGGAGGTCCACCGGTCCCTCGGTTTTGGCAGCAATTCGGCGGCAGGTACGCCAAAGCCGCGGGACCAGCAGATCACACACAGAAATGCCACCGAATCCACATGACCGCAGACTGCCCGCAGGTGCGCCGCCGAAGGCCGCCTGACTGCCATGCTTGAGGCGGTAAAAAACATAGAGCAGCCCCTGGGAAGGGGTGCCAACTAACCACAGCCCTACTAATTTACAAACACAGTAGGTGTTTCACTGGTCCCCAGCTGGCTCAGAGTTTATGTAGCCCAAAGTAGCTTAAAACCCTCTCCTTTGGTCTGTGCTGCATGTCTAAGAGATGCAACATAGAATATGTCTATCACCTCTGACTCACTCTCCTCCCTAATTCTCTCCTGGGTGATCTGCCCCTCTTCTCTGTTCCGGCACACAGGGAGGAGGATGTCAGATGGAAGTCGTGCTCCCAGCAGCAGGCCCTGTCCCCGTTCAGCAGGATTCCTGAGCTGTCCTTGCTGGGCTGAGGGACCAGGGATGCCCCGACAGTTCCAACTGTGAGGGTCGGTTATCGGCACTGGGTGGGTGGGGAATGGCCACAGGGTGCATGTTGGCTTGCAGGGCAAAGCGCAGGCTGAGCTAACGCTCCTCGCCCCAGCAGCCATTTCCTGGTGAATTTTTGGGGTATCTGATTATTTTTGATCATTTTAATCTGGGAATTTTCCTGAGTCTGAAAAGAATGAAAATAAAGGGGAAAATCATGGACCTGGGTGCTGTGGTATTTGACTGGGCTCCAGAACAACTGTCACCCCAGAGATTTGGGGGGAAACTTTCCCTAGGGGGACAGTGCGGCTGATGCTACTAGTGTGTCCCCAACATGCACCTCCCCTTCACTCGGCACCTCCAGCCCCAAACATTGAGTTGTTCTGTAAGAGCGTAATAATGTGCCCTTCTCTGGCTCCTCCCCTCCGTGTTCTGACCCAGGCTCCCTCAGGTCGCCCCAGGTATTATCGGTCCTTGAAAGCTACCATTGAACCCATCGAAGAAGAAAACAGGTTTGAAATGATATTCCTCCCTACTTATGGGGTGGGACGGTTAACCCAAATCTACAAGAAACTTTCTAAATTTCTCACCCAGTTTGCCAATGATACCCTGGCCATAGAAAAAGGCATAAGCTCCAAGCTGTACCAGCTTCGATTGCTGGCTCTGCAAAACTGCCAGGCCCTAAATCATGTGTTAGCCTCACGGGGCGGGGTCTGTGCCCTTATTGGAGAAAAATGTTGTACCTGTGTCCCAAAGTTTTTACAGAATATTAACAAGCACATCTTGTCAGCCAAACAGACCTTGAACCAGTGGAAGGCCCAGGAAGAAAAACCCACTATTTTTGATTCCCTTTGGGGTTGGTTACCTGGTCTAGGAAAACTAGGGGAAGGCATTGTTCGCCTCTTGCTCACAGGTGTTGTGATATGTTTTGTTCTTTTTCTTTTGCTCGTTTGCTGTAAGGTGCTCATACATAAGATTTGTACCTCCCATTCCCCAGAAGTTCCTTTATACCCTCTCATTAATGATCCCAATTGCATGAAGCTTAATCGCATTTTGTCTTTAAAGTATAAGAAAACTCTGCCAAAGGTTTGTTGAGTGTTCTCAAAGGAGGGAATTGTTGGCGTCACTAGGCATAGCTACCAGGTAACTCAGGGGGGGCAGGGGGGATGAAAGGCCATAAGTGCCGATAAAACCCCCCTGCTCTGGGTCTAAGTAAGCCACAGTAAATCCATCTTGTAAACTTTAACCAGCCTCCATGCTAACAGCCTAAATGCTAAAGCAGAATATGTAACGGTCAGCTTTTTAGCAGACAGCTGCAGTTTCGCTCACACTAGCAAAAGCAGTAGTAATAGAAAAAGGCCTACTACGTAGAACTTGCAAGGCCAAAAATAAACATGCGGACAAGAACTTTTCTAACACGCCACAATGTAATGCCTGCTGTAACTGCTGTCGGGAAGGGAGGGGTAGGAGGAAAACAAAACAAAGGCTTGTACACAAACAGCTTGGAATATAAAATGGAAAACTTGCTTGTATTTGCTGCGCTTAATTTAAGACATGCTGGTCTCCTAGTGCCTATTCAAAGCTCTTGAATAAATTTGGTTTGCTTCTCCACCCTGGCGTGTCTATTGGTGCAACGCACACTGGGCAACCAACCCTGTTGCCCCCTCGGGCCCTCTGGGCCGGCAACACTGTGGTTTTGCAATGGGAAGCCCTGGCACTGGTCTATCTCCAACAAGTAAGTAAAGGCTGGGAGCAACTGGTGGGAGTTGCCAGTGTCAGTGCCACCTAAAGCACATGCAGGGAACAGAGTGGATTGCCTCTGTTCCCAAGGCAGCTCTCTGTCCCTGCTGCTTTGTTTGTCCAGTTGCGTTCTCTCCACTTCACTGTAGAGCCAGAGGCAGAGTCTCTGCTGGGCAGTCCACAGAAGGCCAGGCCTGATTCTAGCTTCCCGAACATCTTTTCTTTATAATTTTTTTCTCTTGCTTTCATGAGTGAATTTTAGCAGCTGGTGGATCAACAGCCACTAGAGACCAAAGCACTCAGTGTATTCCCAGAACAAGTTCAGCACGGACAAACTTCTCCACCCAGCACCCACACTGCCAAGCAATGTGTCTCACTCTGATCTACAGGGATCACCTACCCTGGATGCGTCTGGGCAAGGGAAACATGGCTGGGATGCCAGGACATTGCTGGCATGTGCTGTTTGGTGGTCTCGCTTATTCTTGTGCGTTTCAGTGCACTGCGCGCAGCACTGGAGTTTTTTACAGAACTGGTTGTGTGCATCCACACACAGTAGTGCCTTACAGCTTTGGCTGCTCCAGGGTGTTCTCAGACTCCTGGAGCACCTATTCCATTGTGCCCGGTGCTGTTAGAAGCAGCTTTCGAGGGACTTTTCCACTGCAAAGCACTGCATTGTGTGATGGAGTCTGGAGGATCAGCTGCCCCTGGACAGCAGTAACCCTTATGAATTCCCACCAAAGCTGGGTACTAACTATTTTAGATGACACTAATTCAGCTGGACCTGAGCGCAGATCTTCATCCCAGGCATTGCAAACAATTGGCACAACCAATGCTGGCAAAATGTCTGGCTCTGCTGTTGTGTGCAGACTCCAGGTGCTGTGCAGGCACTGCAGGCTTAAGGCAACCCAAGCACTGGTTTGCTACAATGTTTTTTTGTCAGAGGGGGCCCTACAGCTAAGAAGATTGTTTGTTCTTTTTGGCCCACTCAACCACTGGCTTCTCCACTGAGCCTGTCGACAAGGGGGCAAGGTAGAGCTGCTTGTGATGCTGGCTCTTCTTTGGGACACTAGGATATGGACTGGGACTCGCTGTATCATTTCACAGAGCCCACTGACGAGCTGTTTGCTGGGAACAACTTCCAGCTGCTACAGTTCTGAGTCTGAAGGGACCCCAAGAATGCCTTGGGGAAGGGCTAGGTGTCCAACATGGGAAGGGCTCCATATCTCATATCCAGATTCCCCTGCCCGAATTGCATGGCATAACTGCCTTCTTTGCTCCAAGGAGGAGCCCTCCCAGGAGGCAATACAATGGGCAATTCATTTCCAGCCAGAACAAAGGGATACAAGTGACAGGTGATCAGGACCAGGCCCGGGTCACTGAGCAGCAACATTCAAGCTGTTTATCCAGGAAAAGCATTTGGTCGAATGTCTCTGTGGGGACTTTGGAGGGGGACACCATGTACCGATTGGTGTACACAATACAGGAGGCTGTCATTGGCTAAGGGACATTCTGTATGGTACACCCCCCTTGCTGCTGAGGAGTATAATCTCGGGAAGGAGACCGAGAGAGAGAAGGGGGGGAGTCAAAGCCCCCTCCCATCGCTTTGCTCAGGCTGCCCCCAAAAGAAATTACCCAGCAGCAGCTTCAGAGACCTTGGAGGAAGAGGAATATTTCAGCCCCTGCTCCCCACCCACTGAGAGTCTCCTGGGAGGATGTGGACAGCCATCACCCTAAGCTGCTTGCTGCACTTCGTGGCCACTTCACCCATACTGTGAGTGATGCCAAAACTCCATTTCAACCCCCGTCATCAGGGGAACAACTTAAACAGATGGACCATTTTCCCATCTAGTCTGCTACCATGCCTCCTGCCACAGCAGGTCAGACCAATGGGCCATTGAGTCTGGGATCCCACTTTCCAGACTAGATCAGATCATTCGTCCTTCAGGTCACACATCCTGTCTCCTGCGCTCCCAGAGCAGACCACTGGCCCATGGAGTCTGTCATCCTGCCCTTGTCACACTAGGGCACATCACTGGGCCATCTAGCCTGCAGCCATCAGAGGCTATAGGTATCTGGAGGGTGTAAACACCAAGGAGGGAGAGGAGTTGTTTAGGGGAGCCCAAGAAAAGGAAGAAAGGAGTAAAGACAAGAAACTGAACCTGGAGACATCTCCAATCTGAATCAGTAGGAGACATTTCCTATGAGTGAGGGGTCAACTAATCCCCTCTGTGGGATCCCCATTGCTTTTGACATTTACACTATGTCAAAGCGCAGCCCTGAAAGGGACTGTCCTGCCTGCGGCTTCTGGGCAGCGTGTGTTTATAGGGGTGTGTGTATAGGGTTGCCCATCCCTCTCGCTGAGTCCTCACTCTGATTCACTGCTGTGCTGTTTCCTCCCTGCTGCAGACGTTACATGGTGGTGATCCCTGCAGATCTCCACTACCCTTCATCCCAGGCCGCCTGTGTGCATATCAACTATAACGCGGGGAAGCTCTATGCAACCCTGGTGCTGGAGCGCTCTGGGGGACAGGATGTCTTGTTGCGAAAAGAGATCACAAAGGAAAAGACCTTTGAATGTGTCAAGTTCCAGGTGAGCCTCCCTCTGCCAATGCTCTTACTCCTCCTCCATTTCCCTCTCTTCAAGGATCTTAGCACAGGGAAAGGTGTTGGCTTGGTAGCCCCTTGAGGCTGTACCCTGTAGTTATCCCCAGGTCAGGTACAGGGTGGATACGTTTCCCACACTCACCACCACCACTAAAGTTCCTCACCCTGCCCTTGAAGGACCCGTTGCAATGGGAAGCAGGACAGGTCTGTCTCCATGCTCCCATTCCGTCCCTGGCCTCTTTCCTGAGAGAACCAATGAGGAGGCCAGTTAGAACCAAAGTGTGATGGTGCTTTGTGTGATGTGGGGACTGAGGCTGCTGACAGCAGCCAGAGAATGTGTGTGCATGTTATTTATAAGCTGCATTATCACGGCTGATTCCCAGGAGGAGAGAATCTACAAAAGAGCTAGGACTTAGCTGTGGTTTCTTTATTGAGGCTGCTGGACACAGGCAGACCCTGTGGCTCTCTCTGGCTCTCTGGTTCTCCCACTCACTGACATGGCCTGGGCTGCCTGCTAGCACCACACTAAAGACCTAGCATCATGGAAGTGGCTGCTGATTACACTGCAGCCCTCTCTCTCCCCTATGCTTCCTTGCTAACTTCTCCCACCTTTCTGTCCTCTTGGGGTCTTTGCCCACCTTCCCCTACTACATGCCAGGGCTCAGAGGCATCACTTGCCTCCTTTTCCCTGCCATTGCAGTCTCCTGGCCAATAAGGAAATGGATGAAGCCCATGCCTGGTGGTTCCTAGCTAAATCTGGATCTGGGGAATGGAGACTTTTCAGTACATGCCACTGGGTGATGGGGGGGTTCCACTGTTCTCCTTTCCCCTCCCCCGCTCCCAGCTAGGACCCCAGGGAGTTAACCTGGGGACTGCTCACTCTCTCTCTCTTCATATTCAGGTTGTGCTTCCAGCTAACAGCACCGAGGAGGTTGCCCGCATCAAACTGTTCATCACTGGCCGCAGGATCGATATTCACGAGGAGAAGAAGGTTCTGATCCGTCGAGTCAACAGCGGCACCTTCATCCAGACAGACAAGCCCATTTACAAACCAGGACAGACAGGTGAGGGCTCCCGCTAGGATCAGGTAGTGCCCCTATGTGTGGGTGTCCACTCACATACACCTTCCCCTGTACACAGCCTGGGGCAGATCCTCTTGAGAAGGGGGGTCTGGGTGTTTTTCCAACACTGTTCCACCCTTTTCTCTAACCTTGGGGGTCATTTCAGCCTTCGGCATAAGTTGGAATTGCCTCTAGGTTGTTTTAACTTGTGCTGGCTTGAACAGCTCAGTAAGGGTATGACATTCCAGGGTGCAGTCCAGAGCAAAGAGGGGCTGTGTCCTGCAACACAGCTTTGCTTCTGTAGCTCCCAACAAAGTTGTTAGTTTTCAAATGATTCCTCCCAAGGCATATTTTGTACAAAGATTATTACAATGGTGCGCAGGGTGTGAATACAGTGGTGCATTCCGTCACAAAGGGCCATTCCACTAGGCTAGGAACACCAGAGCACAATGCGCTCTAGGCCTTTTTCCAGCCTGAGCCTTTTCCCAATGTGCCACTACACCACCAGCCACAGCCACTTTACCCCACCCAGGGATTCCCCTACCATAGCTGCCCTACGTACAGCCTAGTTTATGTGTGAGCCTCACTGCCCTCTATTGGATGGAGTGCAAACTGCTCAGCAGTATATCATAGGCCCTATACTGGTAACAGTCAGTGGAGATTCTCCTTTAGCTCAAGTGGACTGAGCTAGGGCTCTTGGAGCAGGAGGATCTGAATTATATCCTTGCTGCTGCTGTGAAGTTCTGAATGGCCACAGTGTGTAGCATTTGTGATGAGTGTGAAACTCCAGGAGGCCACACATCAAATATCTGTAGGTGAACGTGCTGGGAATGTACATGTGAATGTTTGTGTGTGTACTGGTGACATAATCAATACTACTCACAAATGGATACCCTATGTGTATACAAGGCAGGGACAAAGGTGAATAAGGACTGGGATAGCAGCGAAGGCTGCAGGGCAAGACTGAGGGGCATTGGCAGAGCTGTGTGGGGAGCCCAGGACAGGAATAGCAGGGGAGCTGCAGGGCAGGACTGAGGTAAATAACCAATAGGTCTCCATCTTCTAAATTCTCTCCATTTTCTTTTCCTCTCTCAGTGAAATTTAGAATCGTGACCCTGAATGAGGATTTCATTCCACTCAATGACATGGTGAGACATGTATGAGAGGATGTGAAGGAGTCTTCCCTGTTTCAGATCCCTTTTGTTTTAGTCTCCCCCACTCATCCTTGTCCAAGTTCTCTCTCTCCTTTAGCTCCCAAATACATACATGGGCCTTGTTTGTCAAGTGTCTGAAGAAGAGTAACACCCAGAATAATAACTGGTAACTCAGTGTTAAAGGCAGATGGGAATGGTGTCCAATTGCTGAGCACGGAGCCCTGCCCGTGTCAGCAAAATGGCCGCCCAACACAGAAATGTTGTAAATGCCGATTCCTTATTGAGAGTCTATCAGCTCCTTCTGCTGGCTGTGCATGTGCAGCCTCCACTCTAGGGATGGCACAGGAAAACTGGTTTGTTAGGAGTGCACCACTGCCTCTTCTTGGATGTACTGTGAGGACTGGATTGTTTGTAGTGAGGGCTCCCTCATGCTAGAATTTACCTGGGACTCTTCTAAGGTATGGCCATTCCATAGCAGAGTTTGAGCTAGTGTCAGACAGGGAGGGGGTTCCATATGTGGGGACTATTGGAGAATAATCTAGTTGCAAACATGGGGTGATTACCAACCTCGCTTTTATACTCTTCCACTCGCCAGGCCTCATTGTAATGGGCTGGGCCACAACTTCTCTGGTGAGCCTTACGCAATTAGTATTGTTTGTCAGGGATCTGAGCTCCCAGGTCATTGATCAAACTGCTCTCCTTGAGAAGCTTTGTGTTTCTAATGCATTGTTTACACTGCTGAGAGTGCGTTTCTCTCTTCTAATGTTGCTGCCTCTTTTTTCCCCAGTACCCGCTGGTGTTCCTTCAGGTGAGTGCCACACACCAAAAAAAAAAAAATGGTATTTTTTGGTGCAGGTTGCAATAATTTGTTTACATTCTTGATTGTGTAGATGCCACAATATCTATGTTTTGAATTTTAGAAGTTAATGGTTCTAGAAATTAGATGTTTTCAGGGCTTCCCTCTGTATTCTAGAGACTTTGAACCAAGTTCTTCTCTGTTACACCAGTGCAAATCTGAGTTACTGGAGATTTACACCAGTATGAATGGGTAGTCATTTTGGACCTTTATAATTACAGTTTAGAATTTTAAGAGATCTTTTCTCTAGATCAGAGCATCACTGGCTGTGTAGTCTTCAGGATTTCTAGAATATCTAGGCCATATGACTCCCAAGAGACAATTGATTCTAGAAGCTTTAGAACTTGGGTTCTAGAGCCAAGGCCAGTTTAGAATCTGTTAGGTAATATCATCTAGAACCCTTGAAATAGATGGATATTGTGGATTCTGGATCATTTAGATGCTGGAGCAATTAATTATGCCTCTCTGTTGCGGGTGCAGGACCCTAACAATAACCGGATTGGCCAATGGCTGGATGTGGCTCCACAGGAAGGCATTGCAGATCTGTATTTCCAGTTAGCTGCTGAGCCCCCACTGGGGACATACATCATCAGCGTGGCCAAAGAGAAAGCGCACAGCAGCTTTTCCGTGGAGGAGTATGGTACGCCTGGGGAGAAAGACAGCTATAGGGCAGGGGGAATTTTATCTGTGGGAGACAGATCACACCTGGGGAGAGGAACTGCATCTTGGTATGAGAAATCTCCTGTGGATGGATGGGGAAGTGCTTTCTAGGAGGGAAGGTAGTCACCTCTGATAAGGAAGGGAATCAAATCTGATCTGATCTGAGAAGATATCCTTGGATATTGCTAAGGAAGGAGATGATTCTCTGACCCCCCCGCTTAGTGTGGACAAAGAGAACTGTGTGTACACACCAGTCTGGTTAGGTACAGACTGTAGAGGCTATGACAGGACAATAGTAGCACTGGAGCTTTCTGTCACAGCTGACTGATCCCCAAAGCTGACTATACCAAGGATGTTAGGGGGCGATTTTCAAAAGAGCCCAAGTGACACAGGAGAATGTTGACTTTCAATAGGACATATGCTCCTAAGTCATGTGAGTGCATTGGTTATTTCTAGGGGGCAAAGTTGAATTTGTATACTCCCCTTCTGAAAACTGCTGGAGAAGGGGTTCACAGCTCAGTGTTTTCTGCCTAGTCTCTATAGAGGGGCAACAGGAGCATATTGATAGCTATGGCAGCCTCTTTCCCTCTCCACTCATTACAAACAGCTGTCATAAGGTGAGAGCAGGGCCGCCCAGGGCAGGGGGGGGGCAAGTGGGGCAATTTGCCCCAGGCCCTGGGTCCCGCAGGGGCCCCCACGAGAATATAGCATTCTATAGTATTGCAACTCTTTTTTATGGAAGGGGCCACTGAAATTGCTTTGCCCCAGGCCCCCTGAATCCTCTGGGCAGCCCTGGGTGAGAGACATTAACAGACAAATTCACTGTTATTTGGGCCCCTACAGAGCCACAGATCCAACACCAACAGGGAGAATCAGGGAGGAGTGGAACTATACCTACATAAAATAAAATAAAAAAATGGGACCCCCAACCCTACTACTGTCCAGCCCATGTTCATTCTCTTCACGGCCTGCTCCTCACCAGGCTGTAACTCTTCCCTCCATTCTCTCTGGTTCTTTCCTTCCAGTGCTGCCAAAATTTGAAGTGGTTTTTGAGGAGCCAACTCAGATTTATGCTTTGGATAAAACCTTTCCACTCCGCGTGTGTGGCAGGTGAGATGGCTGATCGGGCAGGGGGGGAAGCTGCTAATACACTCCAGCCTGGGATGAGCAACCCCCCTGCATCTATTAGGGGAACCTCAAAGGGAGAATTTAACTGAGTGACTGTAAATATATTTCACCATGTCTCAGTTATATTAGGCCAAGCTCATTCCTGGCAGCTCTTTGACATCTTTAAATAGCTAGAAAAATCACCCTAATTATTAATTCTCTCCCATTGCTCTAGCTCCTTTCATCCTAAAGGATCTCCGAGCTCTTGACAGAGTGCATATGCGGGGATCACGTAACCACTGAAATACAACCATTTCTGGGGTGGAGCACAGCAGATATTCTGTGGTAGTCGCACTACAGAACAAGACAATGAGAGGGGAAAGGAAGAACAGTTTCACCAGAGGATACTGGAGGGAAATTCTAGGGGGAGAATGGGATGGCTCCAGATGGAATTTGGCCAGGACACGTGGATTATAGCTTGATGAAGAAGAGCAGCCCCTCACTGATCACCCTCATCAGACTCTGCAGTACCACGCCTCTACTATCTCTCAGGGCACTGGAGTTAGGGCTAGTCTACGCTGGCAACGCTAAAGTGCTGCTGTGGAACCGCTTTAACGTGGCTTGTGTGGTCGTGGCAGAGCGCTGGGAGAGAGCTCTCCCAGCGCTCTAAAAGCCCCACCTCCACGAGGGGCGTGGCACCCAGCACTGGGAGTGCGGCTCCCAGCGCTGGTGCACTGTCTACACTGGTGCTTTACAGCGCTGAAACTTGCTGCGCTCAGGGGGGCTGTTTTTTCGCCCCCCTGAGCGAGAAAGTTGCAGCGCTGTAAATTGCCAGTGCAGACAAGCCCTTAGTACAGACTCAAAGGGTGGAGCGTCTCTGCTGAACATCACTTATACCACTTCACTCCTTGCAGCACAGGCTCCCCTAGCACTATGTGCTCAGATACCATAGTGCTGAGTGCAGGGTAAGAGCTTACACAGATAGATAAAGAGAGAGATACCGGGACATTGACTCAGAGGGAAGAGTCTGAGAAGACTTAACAAAACCAGCAGCTTGGAGGTTTTCCATCCAAGTACTGACCAGGCCCTGCTTAGTGCCGGAGATTGGCCAAGATCGTTCTCGTTGCTTGTACAGCTGCATCTATCTTGATACACTGTGAATATCCATGAAATAAATCAGATCTGGAGATACGCTAAAGCACACCCACCCAGAGAGATTCCTCTGGGGTGTGTGTATGTGTGTGTGTATGTGTGTGTGTGTGTGTACACCCCTTTCCATGTGTTCTCCCACCCCCCGCACTGTCTCACATAGATACACCTATGGGAAAGGCGTGCAGGGGACGATCCAGGTGAGCCTGTGCCAGAAGAGTTGGTGGTATTTCTACAGTACCCAGCGACCTCCTCTCTGTCACCACTACAACAACCAGGTGAGCCACTGAGCAAGAGCTGAGCCCCTTAGGGTGACAATCCTGTGAAGCAGGAGCTGCGATGCCAGCTGAGGTGGGCCAAGGGGAAGGAGACACGATGCAAGACGTGTTATTTTAATTGATTTCACCCCATGCCTAAAACCTGTTTTTGTTCCCTGGCCCCATAACCAGCTGCCATTGCCTCTATTGTTCTTGTTAATAATCTTGGCAGTTGTCCCTTATTTGGTAGTTCATCCCTTGCCTATTCTCTTTTTTAACCTTGCCTGTTTTATATGATTTTTCCCACGGAACCATTTCAGATTTAACGTAACACATATTAATGTCAGAAAGCCCGAGAAGCCTTTTAACAGGGGCAACAGAGTAGACTCCTCTTCAGAGAGGCCTTTCCACCACAAAAATGACAACCTCAGCATTGACACCCCTTTCCTCCCCAAAACCACCAACTGACCACCTCTCTCATTGTCTTGCTCTCTTTGGTGCTGAAATCCACCCACTGCTGACACCATGTCGTGTTGTGTGGTGGTGCAGACGGAAGCCAAAGGCTCAGCACTATGTGCATACCACGGAGTTTTAGTGAGACTTCCTCATTAACTCTTGAAGTGTGTCTACACAGCCTCTGGGGGGCGGGGAGGGGGTGCTTCACAGCGTGGCTGGACTGACACATGCTAGTTCTGCTGGTCTAGTGCCCTAAAAGTAGCAGTGTGGCTGCAGCCAGGCAGCTATGGTTAGCACGCTAGCTTGAGCAGAGCTAGTACCTCTGTCTCCCCATGCTCGGAAGCACTCTCCAGCTGCAGCGTAGACACCCCTTTCAAGTGCCTTGCAGCACAGAGCAGGTTGAGCTCCTTAGGAGCAGGGGTTCTGTTCTGACACAGAGGTAGCTCATTCTGTGACATCTGTCCCTCCTGCAGTGCGGTGCTGTCCCAGCACCAATCACCTTGCTCTCTCTTGTTTTCAGACTGATAAGATGGGTTGCTTCTCCACGTCTGTGTATCTTTCTAGCTTCAACCAGATCTCCCCCGATTACCGCAGCAACGTAGATGCAGTGGTCACATTGGTAGAGGATGGCACAGGTAACCTCAGAGGAGTTTTTGAGGGTATAGGAAAGGTACTTGAATAACATGCACCAGTATTATCAGGGACATCAGAGACTGTCAGCCCTGTTCTTAATGCATTGGGAGCATTGAGAAACAGGCTCACAGGAGGGACTGGGCCTTCTTTGAGCCCAAAGGGGGTTCTGTGGTCCAGTCTCACTGGTTAGGCACCGGAGCTACCCCCTTATGGGCTCAAGCCCATAAGGCATGTTGCTTTGTGGGTCCCTAGGGTTGGTGTGGTCTGGTCTCATGGTGGGTCACTGACAGCTCTCCGATAGCCATCTGTAATTAGGTGGGGAGACCAGATAGCCAGGGTCCTGTGAGCACCATCTCCCTGGGGGTATAAAATGTGTGCAGCCTAACACACGTTTGTGTCACCAAAGGGCCTGCTCTCTAGTGGAATTGCCCAGTGGGATGGTTCTTTGTTCCCTGCCTCTCTCCCTCCCATCTCTTCTCCTGTCCCTTTCACTCAGAGGTGCAGGTCAATGCCTCCCATAGCTTCTTCATCTCCAGGACAGCTGGCACGGCTACGTTTGAGGAGGTTAATCCTTATTACTACACTGGCGAGATCTACAGAGGGAAGGTAACTCATAGCTAAACCCTCCAGAGAGTACAGCAGAAATAATGTGCTCCCAACTGTATCCTCAGCTGTGTCTCCTCGCCCTGCTCTGTCCCCAACACAAGCTCTGGGATGGCAGAGACTGAGTAATTCCTAGCCAAAACACTTGGTTCAGATGGGGTTAAAACTGAGGTACAAATCAGTGACTTAAGGGTAAAAAATACAAACCCTGTACAAGAATGTCAATTGCTAAAAAAAGCCCCAAGGACTAAAAATCCGGGGGATTCAGAGTTTAGGGTTAGACTTCAAGGAAACCCCAAACATTTGAAAGTACAGAATTCCACAGGCCAGGCTCCCAAGCAACCCTCTGATGAGTCTGCGTGCGTCTCTTCATATGGCAATAAAGGAGACGATGACTCTTAAGAGCAGTGCTGGTAATGGTGATGACAACTGAGGTGTTCTCTCTGCCTGTGGAGATACTGACGGCGAGTTGGGTGAGATGGAGCTGGAGATTCCATACGTTGATGAAACAGCTTTGTGTTCCTCTCTTCCCCATGTGATTCTCAGATTAAAATTGTCGATCACCAAGGCAAAGCAATGAATAACACACCAGTTTACCTTATACTAAGCTACACCAGGCTGCGGTTTAACAAGACGTACATCACAGATGACTCTGGAAGCGCTTCCTTTGAGCTGAACACAAATGCTTGGAATGGTGACTCAGTCTCTTTGGAGGTAAGTGAGGAGGACTCCATCTCATGATTTGTGAAAGTTAGGGACTAATACCACTTTCCAGAACCAAGTTATTGCTCTGCAGGCATCTCCTCCCAACCCCAACCAGTTCTAATGAAGAACCGTATTTCAGACTTGCATCACCTCTGGATATTCCAGTTCTTGGCTTCCCACCAAAGAGCTCCTCTGATGTACATTATTCCTAAACTGTGGATCCAAGTTATGCTAGCCCTGGGCTCCTCACATATCTGCTGGCATCCCTCAATCCTGACCTACTGCTATTCCAATCATGAGCTTCTCATACCGGCCTAGGTATGTGCGAGCAAGTTAGTATGTAATGTAGCTCCTTTCAATACAGTGGATTTATACCGGAGATGAATTTGGCCTAGGATCTCTAAGTCATGTCTAGGATCTTGACTCCCCTAGTCCCAGAATCTCTCTCATCTGATGTACTCACCCAGAGAGTTCACTGTTTATTTTCTGACAGGGGAGATTCCTGCTTCAGGACCCAGTATATGTGCCAGGGACAGTTAATGTGTATTACCAGAATGCCTACCACTTCATACAGCCATTGTACTCCACCACCAAGAGCTTCCTCAGGATCGTACGTGTGCCAGGAACAGTGCCCTGTGGCAAAAATGAGAGGGTGCAGGTGGACTTCAGAATTTACGAGAAAGATCTAAGTTATGGTCCCAAGAGTGTGGATTTTTCCTATTATGTGAGTCACTAGGGAAGTGCAAGGAGGTGATGGTGATGGGTTAAATATGCTGGATCAGAAACCTCGAGAGACTCAAGCCCTGTTTGCACAGAACAGAGAATGTGTGTGCACATGCGCACACACACTCTCTCTCTCTCTCTCTCTCTCCACCTCCCTGCTCGTGTTCCTCAGCTCTGCATTTGAGAAACCACCTTTAGGGAGGTGAGAGGGAAATTCAACATCCATGGCCCAACCAGTCCTTGGTCTCTATACTAAGATGTCCAGTGTAGTGGCCATTTATTTATTGTTTCCCTCTATTCAATGTGGCAACTGGGCCATTAGGAACAGGGCCACTTAAATAATAACTGATCAGCTGTCAAATGGGCAGGACTTTTGCTCACTAGTCACCCTGGACTAGATCAGAACTGGTGCCTGACAGGTAAAAGTTTTCACATCCCAGGCTCTTTATCCCCCTGAGCCATCTACTCCCCCCTGCCCAGTGGCTCAATTGTAGCTGGGGCCATGGAGGGTGAAAGGCTCTATGTCCCATTCTCCCTAAGTCGCCATCCATGGAGAGTCTGGTCTGCGTAATGCTGTCAAGCTATTGAATGTATTTCTGGCATTTCCTAGCCCTTCTCTCATGCCTCTTTCTCTCTTCTCCCTTAGGTCATTGGGAAAGTGGGGATTGTCCTTTCAGGTCAGAAGACTTTCTTGGTTGGGTCATCAAAGAGTAAGTGCAGGCACCTCTTCTACACAGAGATCATTCTGTGCTGTGCTGTGTCCCCACAAGCTCTGCTCCATGATGTAAGCCATGTAGGGTAACTTTGGGAATCTCACTCCTTGCAAGGCTGACATCTGCTAACGTCCAACGAACTGAAGCTTTCAGCCCCCTCAGGTGATGGTTAGCGACAGGGAGATCCTCTGGCTGATTTATAATGGCAGGTCAGAGCTTGAGGAGTTCATGGGGATACTGATTGTTTCATGGGCTTCTCTGGAAATCTCCTTGGTTCTGAGAGACCCAATTCCATGCGACAAAGGCAGGGAGAAAGGGAGCAAAATGGCAGAGGAAGAGTGATGGCAAAAGGGGAAGATCTTGGTACATTTGGTAGTGGAAACATACCCTTCTTTTCCTCTTTCTTTCTCTCCTTCCCTCCACCCCCAAATCCAGTGATGACGGGCACTTTCTTCATCCCTCTGGTCTTCACCTCCAACTACGCCCCAGCTCCTACCATTGTAGTTTATGTCATCTTCCCCACTGGAGGAATCATAGCTGATAGCGCCCCCTTCAGTGTCTCCATGTGCTTCAAAAATGAGGTAGGACTCATGGCTGAGAGCTCTGGGTTCGTGGGTGTGTGCGTCTGGGGAAGGAATGCAACAAGGTTATGAGGGTGTGAGGAGTAGATAAATATGGGTGGCTGGGTGTAACTGAGTGGTTGGGGTAATGATTCACCGGGAATATAGGCACCTGTATTTCAATGTGTGGTTTTTGGTGAGGCACTTAGGGGAAGGGGAGCTGAAGAAGAGGGTTTTATCCTCTGCTCAGAAAGGTCTGAGATCTGTGACCATTCTAATGTCTTTTGGAATCAAGTTCCTCAACCACAAGCTGAGAGAGCCCTGTGTCCTGCACACACAAATCTCATTCCCGAGGATTGACAGCTCCATTATTCCACAGGAGCTGTCATGGGGAGCTATGATCAGGCAAGGTGAGCAAGTGTTTTAGGTCAGTGGTTCTCAACCCGGGGGTACACGTACCCCCTGGGGGCATGCAGAGGTCTTGTAGGGGATACATCAACTCATCTAGATATTTGCCTAGTTTGACCACAGGCTACATGAAAAGCACTGGCAAAGTCAGCACAAACTAAAATTTCATACAGACAATGACGTGTTTATACTGCTCTATGTACTATACACTGAAATGTAAGTGCAATATCTATATTCCAATTGATTTAATTTATAATTATATGATAAAAATGAGAAAGTGAGTCTTTTTTTCAGTATTAATGTGCTGTGACACTTCTATATTTTTATGTCTGATTTTGTAAGCAAGTAGTTTTTAAATGAGGTGAAACTTAGCGGTACGCAAGACAGATCAGACTCCTGAAAGAGGTACAGTAGTCTGGAAAGGTTGAGAGCCACTGCTTTAGGAAACCTAGGCCAGTCCGATGGAGGGTTTGAAGAAGAGGACTGAGTCCTTTGAATTTGACCTGGTATTCAGAGATGAGCTGGTGTGGAGAGAAGAGCAGTGGAGTGATGTGCCCTCAGAAGGCTGTGCTGCTGTGTTCTGCTGTTTAGGTGCCTCTAATATCATTATTGCATGTTTCCCCTACTCCTCAATTGTCCATCCTTTCAGAGTCCATAGCCGCTTCATTCTCTCCTGAAGCAACTGGCTTCACCAGGGGAGAATCCCAGGGGACTACCTTCACCTGGACTATGTGGGGCTCCTCTCTGCTCTAGCCACCCTGCAGGTGGATCAGGAGAGGGGATTCTCTCTCTTCCTTTCTCCTCTCCCCTCTCACGTTCTTTCCCCTTGTGCCCTTTAAGGTGAAGATAGGGTTCTCAGAGGATGAGGCCCTCCCTGGATCTGAGGTCAGCCTCCAGCTGCAGGCAGCTCCCAGATCCCTCTGCGCTGTCCGAGCCGTGGATCAGAGTGTCCTATTGATGAGGCCAGAGAAAGAACTGAGCAACTCCCTGGTAAATTACTCTATGTCTGTCTGTCTCTGTGAAAGGAAGAGCGAGTGAGAGAGAATAAGAAAACTACATTGCATCTATACAGTGCTGTCCTTCCAAGGCGCTCAGAGTGTTCCATGAAGGGAGATAGTAGCATTATCCCTGCTGTACAGATGGGAAATGTGAGGCACAGGCAGGGGAAGTGACTTTCTCAAGGTCACAGAGTCATCATCAATCCCAAAGGGACAGACAGAGTGCCACTGGGATCCATTTTTTGCTAAGTCCTTAAGGTGGTCTGGCTGGATAGTTAGTTGTCGATTTTAATGCGCCACCAAAGCTTTTGGTGATTACATGATCACCAGCCATGTAGCAGCATTCTTTGGTAAACAAACTTCATAATTCATTGGTCTGCACACAGTGCACAGTGGTAAATCCAGGATTAGTTCTTGTCTCCCAGCCTCATGCTCAGTACATCAGACCATGTTGCCTCTCCAAGAAGAAAATAGGAGAAATGGAGAAGAGTGACTGAGAGCCTGTTTGGAGGTCTATCTCATATGTTGGGTCTAAGCTTTCCATACATGATAGCATGGAACAACCATTCAGACAGATCTTTGGTGTGTTAGGAAAGGTGTATGTTGGTTCATCTTTCCACTGACTGTATTTTTTCCCCTCTTTCTTGCTTTTCCCAGATCTATGGGCTGTTCCCCCATATTTTTCGTGGTGGATACCCTTACCAAGTGTCTGAAGATGACTTCTTATGCTGGTCTCGAGAACCTCACCAGCCTGACGTGTTTATGGTGTTCAGAGTAATGATCTTTGATTCTTCCTCACTGGCTAGGTGGAGCAGGGCCTCTGACATTATAGGTTATTAGGAAACAGCTCTAGTAATCATTGATATTCCATTGATTGGCTGGATGAGTCACCTGATATTAGTGACAATAGGAAATTTAGTTATTGCACATTGATACCCTATTGGTGGGATGGTTCAGGGCTCCAAACATTATCGGTCAGTTTTACTTTAGCTCTTCATTCTCTGTGGGTTAGTGGGTTAGAATGCGTACAATTAGACGGCCAATTCAGCACTGATGCCTCACTGGGCGGTTTGCTGAGGGCATCTGACATTAGTGGCCAATAGGAAACAGACTTGTTGTGCAATGAGGAACCCACTTATAAGAGATATATATGGGAAAGATGTCCAACAGGAACACTGCTGTTTCCCCATAGGCCCTATAGACTTTGAAGGAGAATAAACTTGCACTGGTTGAGTCAGGCCTGATAAATCAACTCAAGGGGCTCCATTGTCTCACTGCTGGGGATATGAGTAATTCTCACTTGAATCAAAGTGAGAGACTCATATCATATAGCAGAGGGAGAACTGGGCCCTTGCTTTATAAGGGAAATGAGCAGCCTGAGGGACAAAGGGTTGATGACAGAGGGAAAGGGAAGGATGGGCTTCTGATATATCTAAACTCTCAGCACATCTTTCTTTCTTTCTTTCTTTCTTTCTTTCTTTCTTTCTTTCTTTCTTTCTTTCTTTCTTTCTTTCTTTCTTTCTTTCTTTCTTCAGGAAATGGGCTTGAAAATCATATCCAACACCCATATCAAGAAGCCGAGAGAGTGCACAACTACTGTGGCTATGACAACAATGATGGTGACTGAGTTGGAGAGCACACTCCCCATGCTAACCAGACCTACATTTCTCACAAGTGAGCACATTTCTGCCTCCTCTTACTACTCACTAGAGGGCTCAGTCTTGTAGCTGAAACCAGCACAGAGTTCAAGTTAAGCAGTCCATGCTGTGATTGCAAGTGATACAGGAAAAAAGAGAGACAAAATGTTGCTTTGCCCTGAACTTGCTTTCTGGACTGTCTGTGACTGAGGGGTTCATCCCTCTGAAATGTCAGTGAATTGGCTGTTGTTTAAGACATGTCTGTCATCTGATTAGCTGACATCCACACTTTGTGTCTCTGAGCCAAATGGGAGACTCAGCTACCCTGACTATGGTTCTGAGGTTCCTATTGTAATTGAATCTTCTTCAAGTAGTGTCCCTATGGCTGCTCCACTTCAGGTATGTGTGTGCCCCATGCATCTTCAATCAGAGATTTTGATAACGGGGTCTGTTTGACTCATACCTGCACCTTTCATTATTTCTTCATGCCCTGCCCTGAAGCTATATACTGCTGAGCGGGCAAACTGTGCTCAGTTCCTTCTCAACCACCTTGGCTTGAGATGGAGCTTTAGTGTGTCTGCCCAGCGCTTGCCTTGGTTAGATGTTGTACCTAGTTTTTAGTTTAGTCTAGCTTATTAGTTAGCAAGTTTAGCGTAGTTTATTATTTTGAGGATTGTTTATCCTCTCACCTCTCTTACGGGAGGCTTGCCTTCCTCAGTAGGGCATGCCTGGTTCATGGGGTTTAAATGCTGCCTCACTTGCTGGGAGGCCATCACAGTTTGTGATTGACACTCGAAGGGCATCTGCTGCCTTGAAGAGTCGCACATATCACAGAAGTATAACATCAGTTTAGCCCTCAAATCCAGGGCAAGAAAAAAACAGGAAATCAAGTTGCAGCTTCTTATGATGGAGTGTTCCCTCTGCCCCACTTCAGAGCCCGATCAGGAGAACCGCACTGTACAACATTCTCCAGGCAAATCTAGCACGTCTTCAGCACTGGCTCAACACTCTCCCAGGAAGGGAAAATCTCTAGAGACCTCTAGAAGTCCCAGGAAAACAAGCTCTGACTCCCTTCTTAAGGAGTCTGCTTCCAAAAGACCTCACTCTCCCAGTAGCTCGACCACATCAGAAGTTTGATGTCGCAACCCAGTACTGTAGAAGCAAAGAGTTCCTCCTGTACTGGCAGGGCCAGGAAACCCTATAGCTTGTCTGAGAGCAAACATGGCTCCAAGAGAGCTTTGGTATCATCCGGATAAGACAGGTATTCAATACAAAGAAGAATGGTACCATCAGACATAGCTTTACCCTGACGGTTCATCGGTACCTCACAAAGCTAAGCCTCTGTCTTTGTCGGTGCCCACCTCAGAGTGCACAAAATCCTTGCTACTGTCTATAGCTAGAGACAGTCAGAGTGCTGCGTTGGTACTGCCACACCATTCAGTACCGCAAGAATTTAGGTACTCGAAGGACTTATCTATGGCAGATGAACCGGAGTCTCCACTGCTTATGGGCACTGAGAGCCTCTCAGTACTGAGACTCATGTGGTCTCTGGACTTGCATCCATCCTCAATACCATCTGACTCACCACCCTTTTCAATGGGAACTCCTCCACTGGATAAAGAAGAGGATGATGGGGACCTCCCTGCAGTATCTTCAATATCAGTCCAGGGCTCTCCTTCTTATCCACACAAGAACCCCTTCTCTGATACCTGAAGAGACACAGAGAGACGAATTTCGGGGAAGACATCATGGCTGTTGGGAACAACCTTGGATTCCACCCCCTCTCCTGTATGGGTCTCTGTGGTCATATTGGGATCCCTGGGGTGCTTACTGCCAACAATTTTCCAGGGCCCTGAGCCCCACCCACCGGATGATAGGGAGATACCATCTTCCCCTCCCCAGAACATATCTCAACAGAAGGAGACATTTGAGGAACAGGAGGCTAGGACAGACAAAGAGGCTACGCCCCAAACTACCATCTCATCATCTTCACTTGATGAGGTGGTAATGTCTCCTCCTCCGTCAATGGCTGATGATTTTTGGCAATTCCAGAACTTCATAAAAAGGGTGTCAGGCTCCCTACAGATACCTCTCGAGGAGGTCAAAGAATTGCAGCACAAGTTGCTCAACATTCTTTGTTCAGCAACTCCAACCAGAGTTCACAGCCCTGTCAATGAAGCCCTTCTCAATCCTACAAAAATGATTTGGCATACTCAAGTGACCATACCACCAACATGCAAAGGGATGATAAAAATATTATCTGCTCAATAAGGCCTCTGAATTCCTATTCTCCCACTGCCCTCCTAATTCTCTGGTGGTGGGCGCAGTGAGTGAGATGGATAAACAACATCATAATAAGTCAGCCCCGTTTGACAAAGACCAGAAGTGCTTTGGACCTTTTATGGAGAAATTCCTATTTATCTGCAACCCTACAATTCTGTATTGTGAATTACCAGGCACTCATGGTGAAATATAATAACATGAACAATACAAAATTAACTTCTTTACTTCAGCACTTTCCCTCAGACCAAAGGGAACAGTTTCAAGCCACCATAGGAGTGGCTTGTCTCTGATAAGAGACAAACTTTTTGAAAGTCTCTGGGTAAGGATAAAAGTGTAAAAAAGGAAGGATGATGTCATAATAGGAGTCGTCTATAGACCATCTAACCAGGAAGAAGATGTGGATGAAGCTTTTTTTAAAGAATTAACAAAATCATCCAAAGCCCAGGATTTGGTGGTGATGGGGGACTTCAACTACCACGATATATATTGGGAAAACAATATAGCAGGGCATAGATTATTCAACAAGTTCTTGGAATGTATTAGAGATATTTTTTTATTTCAGAGGTGGAGAAAGCAACTAGGGAAGAGGCTGTTCTAGATTTGATTCTGAGAAGTAGGGAGGAACTGGTTGAGAATTGAGAAGTGGAAGGCAGCTGGGGTAAAAGTGATCAAGAAATGGTAGAGTTCATGATTCTAAGGAATGGTAGGAGGGAAAACAGCAGAATAGATAATGGATTTTGAGAGGGCAGACTTAGGAAACTCAGGGAGTTGGTAGGTAAGATCCCATGGGAAGCAAGTCTAAGGAGAAAACAGTTTGAGAGAGAACATAAGAACATAAGAATGGCCGTACTGGGTCAGACCAAAAGTCCATCTAGCCCAGTATCCTGTCTACCGACAGTGGCCAATGCCAGGTGCCCCAGAGAGAGTGAACCTAACAGGTAATGATCAAGTGATCTCTCTCCTGCCATCCATCTCCACCCTCTGACAAACAGAGGCTAGGGACACCATTCCTTACCCATCCTGGCTAATAGCCATTAATGAACTTAACGTCCATGAATTTATCCAGTTCTCTTTTAAATGCTGTTATAGTCCTAGCCTTCACAACCTCCTCAGGTAAGGAATTCCACAAGTTTACTGTGCGCTGTGTGAAGAAGAACTTCCTTTTATTTGTTTTAAACCTGATGCCTATTAATTTCATTTGGTGACCCCTAGTTCTTGTATTATGGGAATAAGTAAATAACTTTTCCTTATCTACTTTCTCCACATCACTCATGATTTTATATACTTCTATCATATCCCCCCTTAGTCTCCTCTTTCCCAAGCTGAAAAGTCCTAGCCTCTTTAATCTCTCCTCATATGGGACCCGTCCAAACCCCTAATCATTTTAGTTGCCCTTCTCTGAATGTTTTCTAGTCCCAGTATATCTTTTTTGAGATGAGGAGACCACATCTGTACGCAGTATTCAAGATGTGGGCGTACCATCAATTTATATAAGGGCAATAATATATTCTCCTTCTTATTCTCTATCCCCTTTTTAATGATTCCTAACATCCTGTTTGCTTTTTTGATCGCCTCTGCACACTGTGTGGACATCTTCAGAGAACTATCCACGATGACTCCAAGATCTTTCTCTTGATTTGTTATAGCTAAATTAGCCCCCATCATATTGTCTGTATTGCTAGGGTTATTTTTTCCAATGTGCATTACTTTACATTTATCCACATTAAATTTCATTTGCCATTTTGTTGCCCAATCACTTAGTTTTGTGAGATCTTTTTGAAGTTCTTCACAGTCTGCTTTGGTCTTAACTATCTTGAACAGTTTAGTATCATCTGCAGCAGTTTCGTATCATCTGCTGTTGGCAGCTGGCAGAGTTGGCAGTTTTTCAAAGAGACATTATTAAGAGCAAAAGAGTAAACTATCCCACTGCGTAGGATAGATAGGAAGTATGGCAAGAGACCACCCTGGCTTAACCAGGAGATCTTCAATGATCTGAAGCTCAAAAAAGAGTCCTACAAAAAGTGGAAACTACATCAGATTATGAAGGATGAATATAAAAAAACAACACAAGTATGTAGGGACAAAATAAAAGCCAAGGCATAAAATGAGATTAAACTAGCTAGAGAGATAAAGGGTAACAAGAAAACACTCTACAAATACATTAGAAGCAAGAGAAAGATCAAGGACAGGGAAGGCCCGTTACTCAACAAGGGGGGGGGAAATAATAACAGAAAATGTGGAAATGGTGGAAGTGCTAAATGCCTTTTTTGTTTCAGTTTTCACCAGAAAGGTGAGTAGAAATTGGACATCTACCATAGTGATCACCAGTGAAAATGAGGTAAGATCTGAGGCTAAAATAGAGAAAGAAGAAGTTAAAATTACTTGTCTCTAGATCCAGTGCAGATTTCAATGATGGAAAAGTGGTTCTCTCTTCAGTTCTGGGCTCCATTCCATGACTCCCTTCTCCCTGTGGGGATACTGTTCAGGAGTCACCTGCAGGGGAGCACTGATTGGGGCACTACTCGAAGGAGGAGAGATGGCTCACCCTGTGCAGTAACTGTAGTTCTTTGAGATTTGTGTCCCTGTGAGTGCTCCAATACCTGCCCTCCTGCCCCTCTGCTTTGGAGTTTCCTCTCTGAGACTTTTTGATAGAGAAGGAACTGAGGATGGTTCACCTGTGCAGCTCTTTGTAGTCTTGGTGTGGGGCACGTGGTAGTGAAGGGCACATGCACAGGCTGAACAAACACTGCTAATGAAAATCTCCAGTTGAAGGAACATGAGGCGTACGCACACCCTGAAGTTGAGTCCCCGTAGGGACACACATCTCGAAGAACCAGCAACCACACACCACACAGCAGAAACACCAACCCAGGAACCATCCCCTGCAACAAACCCCATTGCCAACTCTGTCCACATGTCTACTCACGTGACGCCATCACAGGACCTAACCACATCAGCCACACCCTAAGGGGCTTTTTCACTTGCACATCCACTAATGTGATATATGCCATCATTTGCCAGCAATGCCGCTCTGCCATGTACATTGGCCAAACCGGACAGTCTCTATGCAAAAGAATAAATGGACACAAAGCAGACGTCAAGAATTATAACATTCAAAAACCAGTGGGAGAGCATTTTAACCTCCCTGGACACTCCATTTCAGACTTAAAAGTGGCCATTCTTCAACCAAAAAACCTTCAAAAACAGACTTCAACGAGAAACTGCAGAACTGGAATTCATTTGCAAACTTGACACCATCAAATTAGGCCTGAATAAAGACCGGGAATGGCTGGGTCACTACAAGAAGTAATCTCCCATCAACTGTTGAGTATGGGCCATCCACCCTGATGGAATTGGCATCGTTAGCACTATGAAAAGTAATTTTTAATCTGTTGACATTCACACCTTCTTGTCAACTGTCGGGAATGGGACACATCCACCCTGATTGAATCATTGATCCCCTCACTTGGTAAGGCAACTCCCATCTTTTCTTGTGCTATATATTTATACCTGTATATTTACTCCTACCACTGTAATTTTCACTCCCACACATCTGAAGAAGTGGGTCATGGCCCATGAAATCTTATGCTTTAATAAATTTGTTAGTCTTTAAGGTGCCACAAGACTCCTCATTATAGTTACTACACAGAGTAAGTAACCTCTCTTTTGTAACCTCCAGCATTCCTCGGGAGTCTCACAACAACAGGACATAGGACCACCATTTCTCCACCTGCACCTCCAGTTGAGGAGAAAGTTCGCAAATATTTCCCAGAAACATGGATATGGGATTTGTTTTCAGTTGGGTAAGTAGAGCAGTGCCAAATTTGGCCGTCTTAGCATGATCCTGGATGGCCAAAGATCCAGTTGGATTTTAGTGTTCTACAAAAGTGGGGGAAATTGCTGAGTCACACACCTAAGGAAATGTTTCGATGAATATATTGTGGGTCCTTTAACTGCCAGGCTGATGGTAATAGGGTTTGGTGGCTGAAATTTCAGTCAGGTTTCTTTTGTTAGATGTCCATGATCATAAGTGCTTGAATCCATTCACTGGAGGCTGGTGATGTGTGAATAAAGAGAAACAAACCTGTTGTAGCGTTATGATGTTTGTTTGGTGTAAGAGTACGATATTATACTATCCCACTACTGAGAGCAGCCTGTTTTAGCCCTCTAGGAACTGTCCTGTATTAGCCCCCGCAGAGGGACAGGATGAGCTAACAGAGCTATTCTGTCTCTAACGCCTACAATTCTTCTTTTGTTGTTTTCCTTTGTATCTCAGTCTGGGATCTGTTCAGATCACTGAGAAATAGGGCCCAGGTTCTGCTCACCTTGCCTGCTCTGGGGCAGCTGCCTGCAAATCTATCCTGTCCGCCCATCGTCCTCATAGAAAACATCCCTGTTATGTGCTTAGTCCACTTAACATTCTCATTATACACATCTCTGGCAAAAATTGATTCTCTAGGGTCAAAGAAAACATTTCCTACTGCTGGAGACACAAATCTAGTTATCTATTGGCAGGTTATTTTCTCTTCTCTGATGAAGCATAGGGTTATTGTCTTAATAGTCACTGTGATGTCATCCACATGACAATCTCTTGACTAACTCAGCTACACTCATTCAGTACAGAATCACTGCTACTATGTGTTGTAAACTTGGCATAGACTTAGGGTTGCCAACTTTCTAATAGCACAAAACCAAACACCTTAGCTCCGCTCCTGTCCCGCCCCTTCTCTGGGTCCCACCCCCCTCTCACTCCATTCTCCCTCCCTCCATGGCTCGCTTTCCCCCACCCTCACTCATTTTCACTGGGCTGGGGCAGGAGGTTGGGGTGCGGGAGGGGGTGAGGGCTCCAGCTGAGGGTGCGGGCTCTGGGGTTGGGTTGGGGATGAGGGGTTTGGGGTGAAGGAGGGGGCTCAGGCTGGGGTAGGGGGTTGGGGTGCAGGAGGGGGTGCAGGCTCTGGGACGGAGTTTGGGTGCAGAAGGGGGCTCAGGGCTGGGGCAGGGGGTTGCGGGCTCTGGCCGGGCGGTGCTTACCTCAAGCGGCTCTGGTTGGCCCTGAATGGGCTAGCACCAGCTCTGTGTCCTGACTTGCAGTCTGCTGACCCAAATCCTGGAGTGCTGCACCAGTGCTGGGTGTGCTCCAGCTGGCTGCACGAAGAGGCTCAGTCAGAGCAGGGAATCCCTGTGCATGGCTTGAGGGGAGTCTGGCACCAGCCTCCAGAGCAGGAAGGCTCAGGCTGGTAAATCTCCAGCTGAGGGGGCACAAATGCTTTGCCTCCCCACCCCATGCCCAGTGCTGCACATGGGCGGTGTCACTGCGGCCTGTGGTGCTGGGTCTCCGCGGGATCCTCGCTGCCGGGTTGGACCGGCTGCAAGGGGCGTTGTGCAGCACTGGCCACCTCCTTCCAAGTTCCTCTTGGCCGCGGCGCCTGCCCTTCATTCTTGGCAGCTGGAAATAGTGGCCTGGCTCGGGGTAGAAGCCAGAGGTGGCGGTTCAGCCGGAGGGTTGAGTGTCTGAGTGGCAAACCACCCAGGAGCTGGACCTTCCAGCCACTTCCGGGAGCCACGTGGAGCCAGGGCAGTCAGGGAGCCTGCCTTAGCCCTGCTGCACCACCAACTGGACTTTTAACAGCCCAGTCAGCAGTGCTGACCAGAGCCGCCAGGGTCCCTTTTCGACTGGGCGTTCGGGTCAAAAACCAGACACCCAGCAACCTTACATAGACTCTACAGGCCCCTAATGTGCCCTCACATTTTGACTGTCTTCCTAGCACACAGAAGTGGGAGTCACGAGGCCTTGATTCTATTGCTTGGCTCTTCCACTAACTCTCCCTGCCCTTCAGCAAGTCACTTCACCTCTCTGTTCCCTCACCTGTGAAGTAGAAGTAATAATATTCACCTATGTTTGTAAAAGGCTTTTAGATCCACAGGTGGTGAATGCTGTCTGTGGAAAGTGCCAGGTATTATTATTAATGAAATCTCTCTGGCTAGTGGAAGAATCTTGTTCTGAGGCAGGGTACCCTTGCCCTAACAAAAGCCTGTCTGACTCATAAAAATCAGGGGCCAGAATTATTCCAGTCAGAAATTTTAGCAGTGAAAGTTCCAACTCTGAGCTCTACAAGGCTCGGTGGGGAACGTAGAGATTCAAAGAACATCTACAATTGACTCCACGTTGACTTCAATGGAAGTTGAGGGTATTTAGCATTTTGCAGGGTAGGATTGTTTATTGATGTGTCTAACACAATTGAACAGTGAGTCTTTGAAAATTCTGTCTGTGGTATGAGTGAAGAACAGAGATGGGCCCAAGCCACAAAACTGGGATGTGGGTTTGGATCCATATTTCAAAGGCCCCATAGTTCAGGTTGTTCTGATTGCAGTCATTGGATTGGGTGCTTTGGGAATAAGGGCTCTGTGCCTTCTTGAGACATGACCGCCTGATGCCTTCTAGTAAAGGATTTTATCTCTGCATGATTTTTCCTCTCAGTCCCACTGGAAACAGGGATGTCCCAGTCACAGTGCCTGACACCATTACTGAGTGGAAAGCCGGGATGTTCTGCACATCAGAAGTGGGCTTTGGACTCGCTCCAACCACCAGCCTCCTGGCCTTCAAGCCCTTCTTTGTAGAGCCCACACTGCCATACTCTGTGATCCGGGGAGAGACTTTCACCCTGAAAGCTACTGTCTACAACTACCTGCTGCAGTGCATCAAGGTGAGTCCTGCTGGTGGCTCTGTAAGGAGTGAGGGGTCAGGGTGGGTGAGAGGTCACGTTGGTCCCTGACTCACCCTGGGAGCAGGTGGGGATAGCATGTTCCTCATCATCTCCTGGACTGTTTGCACCACTGCTGCCCCTTAGATCAAAGTGACCCTGGCTGAGTCCCCAAACTTCCAGTTGGAGCCGTGTGAGGGCTGCGTCTACAGCAGCTGCCTGTGCGCCAATGAAGCCAAGACATTTAATTGGAGAGTCACAGCTAAACAACTAGGTGAGGAGAATGGGGGGATGAGGGAGAAACAGCCAGGGAGGGGGCAATTGTGCCAATTACTAGACTGCAGTGCAGATTGCACTAAATAAGAAGAATGGAGTATGTAGTCTTTTAGCTTTAGGGCACCGATTGCCACCTACCCTCAGGTAAGGGGCACTGGCAGGATCAGGAATGGGCCAAAGAGCCATTCATCTCTAGGTCACTGGTTCCATTCATTGTCTCTGGTAGGTGACATCTATAGCAGTAACGGAGGGTGTTTTCCACAGGGGATGGCTGCTGGACAATCTGTCGTCTCTTGTTTTCAGGATCGGTGAATATCACCCTTAGCACAGAGGCCCTGGCCACCAAAGATCTCTGTGGAGGGGAGGTACCATTTATACCAGAGAGAGGACGGACAGATACACTGATCAAACCCCTTCTAGTCCAGGTCAGTTTGGGACTGGACTTAGCTCTTTTCTCATAGCTAAAGGGGAGGACATCTGAAATCAGGTTTTGCTCAGCCCCCATATTCAGTGGGGTGAAGTTTGGGGTCTGAAAATGTCCCCTCTTATTTAGGGGAACTAACTGGCATCTCCAGGCCTGAGCCAGGGTCTAGCTGGGTCCCTCCAGTAAGGATCAAAGGACATGCTTCTGAAGGAGATTTCCTCTACTTTATGCCAACCCTCGATCCTTTTGTGCCCCCTTCTGCGGGCAACCTCATCCCCCTCATGCCCTGGCATAGGGCTTGCCTTGTGGCCATTGATCCTGCCTCCTCTATGCCCTATCTGAGAGGCTGGGATAACAGACACAGCCAACTGATCCCTTCACATAGGCCCCACTGCAGTGGCCCCTAGCCTGGGAATCAGCATTGTCAGGAGCTCTGAAGTCCTTGAGTTGCATGGAGCAAGAAACCAGACAGATGTCTGAAAAGGACGGGTTCTCACAGAAGCCTGCCATGAAAACACATGTGGTTCATAACCTATTTGTAACCCTGTGTCTCTCCTCT
The DNA here is from genome assembly GCF_027887155.1 of Malaclemys terrapin pileata. Lineage (NCBI taxonomy): Eukaryota > Metazoa > Chordata > Testudines > Emydidae > Malaclemys > Malaclemys terrapin. The sequence continues at coordinate 135,671,810 of NC_071505.1, forward strand.
CTCCACCTCCTCTCTGGTCTCTAATGTTGCTGTCTCCTCCCCAATAGCCAGAGGGAGTTCTTGTAGAGAAGGCTCACAGCTCCCTGCTTTGCCCTAAAGGAGGTAGGTGAGCTGCTCGGATGGGAAAAAGGGGCATAAGCAGATGCAGATGGGTAGAGGGGATTCTGTAGCCCTGGGAAAGTTGGCTCAGCAGAAGCCTTTGTGTTTTATCTGAAGGAGGTAGATAAGATCACATCTTGTCTGTGTAGGGCCCAGTGCAGGATTGTTCCTTGTTCTTCAGGGTTTTGTCCAGTCCTAGCTTTAAATGATTGAAGTAATGGGGCTGTCACTCCTTCCACTGTCTCACTGCAAAGAAATGCTTCCTCATATCCAGACTCAAATTTCCCCCTTTCACCTGATTTACCCCTTCTAAGGCCCCTTGCTAACCAACTCCTGGGTTTTCATAGATGGCAATCATGTCTGCTGCTTTGTCATCGTGGCCAAGCTATATAAGTTGATTCCAATTTGAAAGGCAATGGGAGCTCCCTCTAAATAAGGAGAGCAGGACTGAGCCTATAATATAAATGTCCTTGCTGCTAGCATACAAGGGGGAAAGCTACTTCCCTTGGGCAACTAGTTATAGCATAGATACAGCTCTGGACTTATCCAGTCTATAGGGAACAGACCTGCATTGGCCCCAGAGGATGGACTGGAGGGGATTTCAGAGTTCGGTTCCCATCTCCACGTTTTCCATGGTTTATGACGAGGCCATTAGCAGAATTAGTGAGATCTAGAGGTCCAGATAAATAGACTAAACATGCCTCTGCCTCTGAGGTTTGAACTGTGATGGAGTAACTGAGGCAGGAAGAATCAGGGAGGTTGCTCTGGACAGTGGGGGCTGCAGGGGAGAAGGCTTTCGCACCCACAGTGTGGGAAATAAAGTGGAGGAAGAGAGAACTCAGGGCTAGGTGAGTGGATGGGGCAGAGAGGAGAGCAGAGACGGGGTCTGTGGGGTCGGCTGGAAGTTCCGTGGAGGGATATGTGAGATGCGGGAGCACAGCTGGCTCTAGTGGGAGAGTTTTCTGGGGATTCTGGAGGGCGTTTTTTCTGATTCTCTTCCTGTTTGACACCTGGGTCTCAGTAACTCCAGTGCAGGATTCTGTGTCCCTGGAGCTACCCCCGGATGTGGTTGAAGGTTCAGCCAGAGCCACCATCTCCGTCATGGGTAAGGAATTCAGCCCTTGGCGCCATGGGCAGGGGGTTCTGCGGTGACTCTGATCCAGACCTTATATCTGAGTATGGCCATGGGGAAGCCCAAACTGTGAACCCGCAAAACTTCCACTGATATTTGACAAAGTCCCGGCCATTTTCCTCCCATTTCCATGGCTGCATTTCCTGGTTCCAGCTGGGGCTGGATGCCCCAAAATACCCAGCAGGAGAGAGGCTGTTCTTCTTGTGGGAGCCTCCGGTAGTGACCAAAAACAGCAGCTGCTACCCCAGGGGATCGCACAAGGAAAGGCCTGGATCCCCCCGTCTCCTCTCCCCGGTGGGTCAGCCCTGAGAGGTTCCGGTAAAGTCTGAATTATAGACACTGAGCTTCCGAGTGCAGATCCCAGACCAGGTGCTGAACGCTGGGAAGGGAACCTCCCCATCCCCCCCATCTAATGGACCATTCCACCAGTGAGCGAACCCATCTCTTGGTATAATGGAACAGTCCAACAGGGAGGTGGGAAAACACCCTCCTTATAAAAGAATGGTCTACCTGAGAGGGAAAGTACTGCCCTGCCCCTACATTGCTTTAATGGTAAAATAACTCCCCGCACGCATGCACACAATGGAATATTCTATCAGGGATGTAAAACAACCTGCCCTCTGGGAATATTTGCAGTGGGAGGAAAAAATCACCCCCAGTGTAATGGAACTTTCCCTTTCCCGCGGTAAATATAAACCTTCACTGTAGCAGAACATTCTACCGGGTGGAAATACCCCATGCAGCAATGGAGTCCTCCCAAGGAAAGGAAAATATCCTTTAATGGAAGGTTCCACCAGGGTGAGAACATCTCCACCCCCAGTGCAATAAATAATGGAACATGCTAACAGATTTGGCAAAAAACATACTTCAGGCTGCAATTCCACCAGGGGACGGGGCTACCATCACCATGCTATAATGGAACATTCCAACAGGAGAACTAACCTCCCCGCCTCTCAGCCAATCAGGATTTATCCCTGTTGCACCATCTGGGTTTCTCTCTGCTTTGTCCCGCCCGGCAGGTGACATCATGGGGACGGCGCTGCAGAACCTGGACCGGCTGGTGCAGATGCCCAGTGGCTGCGGGGAGCAGAACATGGTGCTGTTCGCTCCCATCATCTACGTGCTGCAGTATCTGGAGAAGACGGGGCAGCTGACCCCAGAGATCAGGGAGAGGGCGACGGGATTCCTGCGCAGTGGCAAGTACCCTGAGCCCAGGTCCACTAGTGTCCAGTCTGGCACCAGCCATGCCAGTAGCCCCTCTCCGGCACCCACCCTGTTCAAATCCATTCCTCTGTCTGGCACCCATGTAAATACCTGTCAATGATCTTGTAAACACTTCATTACCCCCACTCAATGACCACTCTGTAAATATCCTCTCCCTGACACTGGTGGGCGACAGTATAGTTTTCTGCACCTCTCTCCAGGGTACCAGAGGCAGCTGCTCTATAAACACCATGATGGCTCCTACAGTGCATTTGGTACCACAGACCAGGAAGGTAACACCTGGTAAGTTCTGGGGTAGCTCTCTCGTTCCCTGCAGTCTGGGAGCCGGGAGCCTATGAACTGGGGGATTGGGCTGTCACTGACCCCTCAGGACTCTTCCCACTGCTGCATGGGGAAAATTATAAGTGTCATGCTGTGCATTGTACATGCCCCTCCTTCTTCATGATAGGCCCATAGTGCCTCAGACAAGCCATGGGAATGCAGCCGCCTCTGGGACAGAGGACAGTAACTGGGCAGAGAAATGGGACTGAGCACATGGCACAACAATGGGGGAGGGGAGCTCTAATCAAGGACTGACCTCCTTCTCCTCCTGCTCCCTCTTCCTCACTCACTCCTTTGCCTTGTTCTTTCTCCTCGCTCCCTCTCTTTTATCCACATTTCTTATTCACTCTGTCTCTGTCCTCTCCCTCTTTCTACTCCTTTCCTCTCCTCGTCCCCCTCTTCCATGCTCTCTCTCCCTGCCCCCAGGCTGACAGCGTTTGTGGCCAAGTGCTTTGGCCAGGCCAGGCCATACATCTTCTTAGATGACAAGAATATCCGGGATGCATTGAGCTGGCTGCAGATTTACCAGTTGCCCAGCGGCTGCTTCAGGAGCGTGGGGAAGCTCTTCCACACGGCCATGAAGGTAATGGTGTGGCGCCTGCAGGCTCCATGCAGAGCTCCACAGGCAGCCATGGGGCTTGACTCAGCTCGGCTTCCTTGACACTTCCTCCTCCTCTGCCTTGGGGGGATCATTTCAGGGGAGGGAGGAGATTCAGGGGCCTTTATAGAGATGGAGGGGGGGGGTCACTGGTCCCCATCCTGCTTGAGCCCCTCTCCCAGCTCTGGGTGTTTGTGCTTCTTGCAGGGCGGCGTGGATGGGGAGGTGCCCCTGGCTGCCTACATCACTGCAGCACATCTGGAGATAGGGGAGGCACTGAATGTGAGTATTAAGGCCCTTCCTTGTGCCACTCCTGCTCTCTGGACACCTTGAGTCCTGCAGAGGTCAGTGCCGGTACTTCACTCGCCTGTCTGCCTTGCTGGGGCGGGCATGGGCAAGGCACTACTGGGGGGAGGAGCTTGCACCTGCAGTCAAGAGGAAGGCACTGCTGGGGTAGGGAGAGAAGTCCAACCACTCCACAGGGAGGGCGCTGCTGGGGACAGCTTGCAGTGCGGAGCACATCACTGGGAGGGAGCTCACGTGGATGGAGTCCTGTTGCTCGTAATCACACTAACATCCCAGTACAGTCCCAGCGCTGGTACAAGGCATTGGCCTGGAATTTGGTGGCTATTTGTATAGGGGCACCCATGTGTACCCAGGCGAAGCTCTGTGAGGATCGTCCCAAATGCCCGCATATGCCCTTGCATATAAACCCGTATGCACTTGTTTCTCTGTGTGTGTCAGCCTGCCTGTGTGTACTTACCCCCACACGTGTATATGATTGTATGTCTGTGCAGCCATTGCCTTTGTGTGCTTTCTCGCTCCACAGAGCACCGTGGTGAACAAGGCCTTGAGCTGCCTCACTAGTGCCCTCCCCAACATTACCAGCACCTACACACAGGCACTGCTGGCCTACGCCTTCGCTCTGGCTCACGACACCCAGCGCACACAAGAGCTGCTCACTAAACTAGACCAAAAGGCCATCAGAACAGGTACCAGGACTGAACAGCATTGACTGACACACAGAGATGGGGCATGCCAGGGAGAATGCGATAGATCAGAGCATGTGTCTTGCACCCCAACTCCTCCCACCCCTGGCTTATGTCTGGGCCCCACAACCTGGGCTGTGACTGGACATTATGGGCCAGATCTTTGAAAGAGCCCAGCTCCCATTTACGCACCAAAGCATTTGACCAAATTTTCAAAAGCACCCAGTCTGTTGGGAGCTGAGCTCTTTGAAAATCTGGCCGCAAGCATCACAATGGGAGAGTCATGGATCTGGCTGGATGCGCCCTTCTGAGCCATCTACCGAACTGCTGTGAGGGGAATCCATGCGTCAGGTTCCCTGGGTCCCCAGGGCATTTTAAGCTTACAGAGCCTGAATAGGAAAGTACAGATCATAAAAACAATAAACATCTGAAACTGTAATGGCCGTCACTTTCTGTAATGTCTCACCCTTCCCTTAGCAGACCTTAGGGACCATAAGTGGCCAGGAAGGAAGGCAGGGTGTCACCTGACTCAGGCAGGCTGTTACATGGTGGGTGACCTCTCTCCCTCATGGAGTCAGCTTCTGTGTGACCTTGCCCTCTCTTGCCCCACACTTCCCCTTCCAGTCTGGCTCCCTCTGTTTCTGTGTGTCTCACTATGTAAACCCCACCCTTTGTTCTGTCTTTTGGGTAAATTTCTACTGCTCCTGCCTTCCTACCTGCATTCAGGAGAGAAAGCTAAAACTGGTTTTCTAAGGATGCAGCTGCTTTTAAGCTTAACCTATGTGCGATCTAAGTATTCCCCACTGTCCCTGTTTGCTGCATACCTGAACAGGTCCTGTCAGCAGTGGTAGATCCATATACATATAGGTATTCATGATGTAGCAGTATTTCATAATACAACTTCACAATATCAAGCAGAATTTGTAAATTGTACAGACATATTCCCAATTCGTCACAGGGAAGTGCTGGGCTCTTTTGGGAATAAACCCTTATTTAGGTGCCTAAACGGAAGTTGAGTTCTTTGAAAATCTGGTCCTGTGTGTGTAGGTCTGTGATATGTCAGGCAGAGGAACTGGGTAGGGAACAAGCTACAAGAATCATATTCGTTACTCGTCTGTGTGGCTGCTTGGGGGGCATTTATCTGGCTGCCTGGGTGGCTGTCCACCTTGCGCTCTGGGTAGTGACCATTTTCCCAGCAATCTGGGTAGCCAGAGGCTCTGTGTAGCTAGGAGGTATTTACCTCTTGTGTAGGTAGTTTTGGTGTATTTACCTAATAGTGTGTGTAACTGCAGGTATTTGCTGTGCAAGGTGTTTACCTAGGAACCTGGGTCCTTCTGGTGTAATAGGCAGTGATGGGTTTTTCACACAGTAACCCAGGTAGCTGAGAGGTATTTTCTCAGAGTTCTGTGCCACCCCAGGCAGTGGGACCCTCTCCCTCTGTGGTTTGACTGATTGGGTCACATTTACACCACAGTAACTCTTAACCCATCCAAGGCCTGAGGATTTTATTCTCCTGTTTTATTCCCCCTTTCCCAGGAGGGCAGATTTACTGGAGCCAGGCCCCCTCCCAGCCACCCAGTGCTGGTGTGTGGTCCCAACCCCAGTCAGTGGACGTGGAGCTGACATCCTACGTGCTCCTGGCCCTGCTCTCCAAGCTGAACGTCACTGGGGCTGACGTTGCCACAGCCTCTGGCATTGTGGCCTGGCTCACCAAGCAACAGAACGCCTATGGTGGCTTCGCCTCCACGCAGGTAACACAGGCCTGACTGCTGTGGGAGGTGATGGGCCGTGATCCCACTGGAGAGAGAGTCTCTGCGCTGCGGCTGTGGGAATATGACAGTTATCAGTGCTCTGGGATGTGAATACTTCTGGGTGCAGGGACTGGGAGTGCAGGGCTACATTGAAGGGGTGAATCCTGATTTCAATACCCTCAATTGCTGAGATCCCACTGTTCTGAGTGTTTTACACTTCTGGCTCCAAAGAGCACCCCTTTCTGTCTCACAAACAGCGAGGTGACTGTCTCTCTCTCCCCAGGACACAGTGGTCGCCTTGCAGGGTTTGGCCAAATACGCAGCCCTGACGTACAGCGAGAAGGGAGACTCGGAGGTGATAGTGAAGTCCAAGGGGGGCTTTGAGAGGAAATTCCAGGTCACCCACAAGAACCGGCTACTGCTGCAGCAAGCGGTGCTGACGGAAATCCCTGGGGAGTTCTCAGTGCAGGCCCAGGGCAGTGGCTGCATCTATGCCCAGGTGAGATGCCCCTTCTGTGGGGAGGGACATAGCCCCCATGGATGCCCCTGTGCAGGGCCTGACCAGCAAAACACATTTTCATGGTCAAAGAGAGCCATTTCCCTTGCTTACTCAGCAGCCAGGTCCCAGGTGATGCTCAGGCACATGGAGGCCTGACTAACAGCAGCTTTCCTTACCATCCCTTTCCCCACTGCTGTACCCCTGCCCCCCAAGGGTGATCTTGTGACAAAATGTGGGTAAACATAAAGCTGGCTGGTCTCACACTGCTCCCAGGGTGCTAGGGGATCTGGAGATTGTGTGTAGGTGCGATGTTTGCCCCTAGTGGAGAAGAACCCTAGTCCCAGCTATACTAGATGAGATGCTCTATAGCTCTTGGGCTAGAGGCCTGTGTTCCTGGGACTGAAACATCAGGGTTCTAGCCCAGTTCCCCATGTGTGGTTTATGTAGTTGTTGTGTCTGGGGATTAGGGATCTGAGCAGTAACTCGAGCCAGCGGAAGAGCATGAAATGTGATTAGGGAATCCAAGTGATGAGTTGGGTTCACTCTGATCTATGAGGACTTACTGGTGAGTATATGGGCAGCTACTGGGCATTAGTAAAAATGGTCCAAATCCTGTTAGCTTTAAAAAGGAAGTTGATAAATTGGAGCAGGTTCAGAAAAGAGGTACAAGAATGACCTGTGGCCTAGAAAGCCTTCCTTTGCCGTGAAAGACTAAAGAAGCTCTATCTATTTAGTTTATCCAAGAGAAGGCTAAGAAGTGACTTGATCACAGTCCACAAGTACCCATGTGGACAGCAGACTTCTGATAGTAGAGGGCTCTTCTATCTAGCGGGCAAAGATATAACAAGATGCAATGGCTAGAAGCTGAAGTTAGTCAAATTCACTTTAGAAACCAGGTGCAAATTTTTACCAGTGAGAGTGATTAACCATTGGAACAATTTATCAAGGGATGGGAGGATTCTCCATCACTGGCAGTCTGTCAATCCGACTGGCTGTCTTTCTCAAAAACATGCTCTAGCTCAAACAGCAGCTATGGCCTTGCTATAGAAATTACTGGGTGAGGTTCTATAGCCTGTGTCGTGCAGGATGTCAGATGAGATGGTCATAATGGCCCTTTCTGGCCCTAAACTCTAGGAATCTACTAAATCTTTATCTCCAAATGATCCAACTAAAAAGTCTCTGTAGCAGCCTGTCTCTCTCCTCTGCAGACGGTGCTGAGGTACAATGAGCCTCCCCCACAGGTCTCTGCGACCTTCTCTGTGCGCATCACCACACAGCTGATCGACTGCACCAAGGGTGACGTGCGCGTTGTCACCATCCGCATCCATGTCAGGTGGCCCCGAGATTTCCCCTGTGTATACACCACTGACCTGGGACGCAGCCCCTGCCTGGAGCAGATCAGGGAATGTCAGAGAGCTGGTTGGGTTTAGTGGCTGGGAGGGAGGAAGGGACTGCGCGTTTTGCAGAGGAAGGTGTGGAGGGCGAATTTGGCAGCTGTGAGGGAAGAGGGAGGAAGGGACCAGGTGCTTCTGGGAGGGGTTGTAACCATGAAGTGTGGTTGGAGTTGACTTGCTTGTTGGTAGAGGGGCGCGAAGGAGGGAAAGGTGCCCCTTTAACATCCTCCTAGAGAGAGAAAGGTGTGGGGAGATACAGAGAGGGGAGTTGCTCGGGGAGACACGGGGGGGCTGCATCTGTTCAGAGCAGGGAAACCATCTTAAACACCCTCCTACAGCAAGCAGTGTATGCCAAGGGACCGTCCAGGGCCTGGTGCTTGCATGAGGAGGAAAGATGGGGTAGGGAGGAGGTGGAGGAAGATTTATAGCCTCATTTAGCCCCTGCTCATGGGGTCTTTGACCATCTGCATCCTTCCTCTCGCCCCCTGCCCAGCTACATCGGGAGCAGAGTCACTTCCAACATGGTGATCGTGGAGGTTTCCCTATTGTCCGGATTTAGCCTGGCTTCGGGCTCCCTCACATCAGTAAGGCACCTGGGGAGCAGAATGGGGGCATGGTGAAAGGGTCCCATCCAGTCAGTGCTGGTGGGATCCATCCTTAGCCAGGGAGAGGAGGCAGGTTCCACAGACAGGTTCCTGGACTCCACCCTGAATGATGTCACCCCCTGTCTCCCTCGGACATTTAAACCCCAAAGCTGGCTGTAGAACCCCAGACACATGCCTTGAGAAGGAGCCCAGTCCCAATGACCCAGGCAAATCCCTGTCCCTCATCTCACAGGAGCTGAGCGACCATGTGGAGAGATCAGCCCTAATGAGGGGTGAGAGCTCTGATGAGAGCCTGGCTAGGGGAGGGGTAATAAGAGCTCATCTGCTTTCTGGCTACAGGGGTTGCCGGCAGGGAGGCTGCTCATGGCCTGGGGGGGAACATTTCAATAGGAATTCTCACCCTCGCCCCCTCAGAGACCCAACTCAACCATTACCTTTCATCTTCTCTCCTGTCCTAGTTGCAGAGCAGTCCCCTGGTGAGGAAAACGGAGGTGAGCCAGAGTGGTGTCTCCATCTACTTGGACCAGGTAGGTCTGTTTGAGATCAGGACTGGAATAGCATGGGGCTGCAGGGCAGGACTGAGGGGCATTGGCAGAGCTGTGTGGCGAGCCCAGCGCTGGAATAGTAGGGGGGCTGCAGGGCGGGACTGAGGGGCATTGGCAGGGCTGTGTGGGAAGCCCAGGAATGGAATGGCAGGGGGGCTGCAGGGCAGAACCGATGTGCATTAGTCAAGGTTTTTCATGGGTAACCCTATCACAGCAACTGAGTTCCTGATTCTCATTAAATTCCTGCCCAGACTCCAGCAGAACTAACACAGTCAGTCTCTGGAGCCAAATTTAGGAAAGTAATGTAAAGCCTCTCCTCTCCCTCCCACCCCCCACCCCCAGCTGAGCAATACGACTCAGACATACGTCCTGCAACTGGAACAGGAGATCGAGGTGATCAACCTGAAGCCAGGACACATCAGAGTCTATGACTACTACCAGCCAGGTGGGTTGCTGAGCTTCTGGGGCATCTGGGCTGGCGGGGAGGGGATGTCTCTGTGCCGGTGTAACTTGGATTCCTTGTCTCCCTGTGCAGAGGAGCAGGCCCTGGCTAATTACAGCGCCATCTGCAGCTGAGGTAGGTGTGAAGTTTATGGACGTGACTCTCTGCTCCCCTCTCTGCCCCCTGTGTGAATCTGGCACTAGCCTCTGTGCTCCTCACACAATGTCCCCACAAGGTTGGCAAGATGGCCCCTCCTGCTGCTAGGAACAGCCCCCAGTGTCTCTGCGCTGGAAATGTCTGCCTTCCCAGCTCTCAGGGGCTCCCTCCCTCTTGTCGTATTGAGCTTTGCAGAGGAGTCTTTAGTGTACTCCCCATGTGACAGGGCATGTTCCTGGGACAGGCACCACACCAATGACAGCAGTGGGACCTTGCTACCAAGCGTTAGACCTTTTGTAATGTGCTCCTCCTGGGGCTGTGCATGGGGGATGTCTGGGAGCTTCAGCTAGTGCAGAGCATGGCTGCCCATGTGTTGCGTAATGTGTCATGTGTGACATCAATACTCCATGGTCACCCTGGCTCCAAGTAGTGCTCCCATGTGGAGTTCATGGTGCTAGATCATGGTGCAGAAAGCATTAAAATGGTTTGGTACCTGGCTCCCAGAGAGCCCCATTTCTCTCCCTGAGCCATTCTGCTGCAGCTGAGAGAGCAGAGTCATTAGAGCTGGAACTCCTTCAGATTACATGAGAGGGGTATTCTCATTGTGAGCCCACAGCTCTGGAATTTGCTTCCCACCCCCGAGTCTGAATAGCTGAGTTCACCTTCCAGACACACTGCAAAGCCACGCCCCTTTTTTCGTACTGGCTTGTAGAGGGTTCCTGAGTGTATGGTGTTTTGGGTGGTATAATTTCTTGCTCTCTGTCTCTCTCTATGCTCAGTATCATCTCTTCAGTCTCACCATCTCAGTCTCCTTTACTCTCATTTTATCTCTGATTCACTCCCCTCCCTAATTGTCTCCTGGGTAATCTCCCTCTCTCTGTTCCATCACACAGGGAGGAAGATGTTGGATGGAAGTCGTGCTCCCAGCAGCAGGCCCTGCCCCCGTTCAGCAGGATTCCTGAGCTGTCCTTGCTGAGCTGAGGGGATAAGGGGTGCCCCGACAGCCCCACCTGCAAGGGGTTGGGGCATTGGCACTGGGTGGGTGGGGGATCTCCATGGGATCCATATTGGATTGCAGGGCTAGGCTCAGGCTAACGTTCCTCACCCCAGTAGCCATTTCCTGGTGAATTTTTTATATGTCTGATTATTTTTGATCGTTTGAATCTGGGAATTTTCTTGACTCTGAAAAAAAATAAAAATAAAATGGAAATCACATACCCCAGACACTGCGGTATTTGATTGGGCTCCATAACAACAGTCATCCCAGAGGAAATTTGTGGGTAATTTGTGAGGCTGACACTATTGGTGTGTCCCTGACATTCACTTCTGTTCTCCCAATGATAATTTCATAGATTCATAGGCCAGAAGGGAACCATTGTGATCATCTAGTCTGACCTAGTGTATAACTCAGGCCATAGAACTTCCCAGAAATAATTCCTAGAGCAGATCTCTTAGAAAAAAACATTCAATCTTGATTTAACAATTGTCAATCATGGAGAATCCACCACAATCCTCGGTAAATTGTTCCAATAGTTCATTAATCCCACTGTTAAAAACAGGGCCGGCTCCAGGCACCAGCTGAGCAAGCAGGTGCTTGGGGCGGCCAAGGGGAAGGGGCGGCACGTCGGGCTCTTCGGCGGCAATTCGGCGGCAGGTCCCTCGGTCCCTCTCGGAGGGAAGGACCTGCCGCCGAATTGCTGCCGAAGAAGAAAGTGGCGCGGTGGAGCTGCTGCCGATTGCGATCGCGGCTTTTTTTTTTTTTTTCCGCCGCTTGGGGCGGCAAAAACCCTGGAGCCGGCCCTGGTTAAAAATGTACACCTTATTTCCTGTCTGAATTTGTCTAGCTTCAACTTATAGCCATTGGAGCATGTTATACCTTTCTCTGCTAGGCTGAAGAGTCCATTATTGAATATTTGTTCCCCCTGTTGATATTTATAGGCTGTAATTGAGTCACCCCTTAATTTTCTCTTTAAGTTTAATAGATTGAGCTTTTTGAGTCTATTTTCTGATCCGTTAGTTATTCTTGTAGCTCTTCTCTGAACCCCCTTCAGTTTATCAACAACCATCTTGAATTGTGGGCACCAGAACTGGACACAGTATTCCAGCAGCGGTCTTACCAGCACCAAATATAGAGGTTAAATAACCTTTCTACTCCTACTCGAGATGCCCCTGTTTATGCATTCCAGGATCATGTTAGCTTTTTTTGCCATCACACTTGGGAGTTCATAGAATATCAGGGTTGGAAGGGACCTCAGGAGGTCATCTAGTCCAACCCCCTGCTCAAAGCAGGACCAAATCCCAACTAAATCATCCCAGCCAGGGCTTTGTCAAGCCTGACCTTAAAAACCTCTAAGGAAGGAGATTCCACCACCTCCCTAGGTAACCCATTCCAGTGCTTCACCACCCTCCTAGTGAAAAAGTTTTTCCTAATATCCAACCTAACCCTCTCCCACTGCAACTTGAGACCATTACTCCTTGTTCTGTCATCAGGTACCACTGAGAACAGTCTAGATCCATCCTCTTTGGAACCCCCTTTCAGGTAGTTGAAAGCAGCTATCAAATCCCTTCTCATTCTTCTCTTCTGCAGACTAAACAATCCCAGTTCCCTCAGCCTCTCCTCATAAGTCGTGTGCTCCAGCCCCCTAATCATTTTTGTTGCCCTCCGCTGGACTCTTTCCAATTTTTCCACATTCTTCTTGTAGTGTGGGGCCCAAACTGGACACAGTACTCCAGGTGAGGCCTCACCAATGTCGAATAGAGGGGAATGATCACGTCCCTCGATCTGCTGGCAATGCCCCTACTTATACAGCCCAAAATGCCGTTAGCCTTCTTGGCAACAAGGGCACACTTGTTCATGTTCAGCTGATTATCCATCACAACCCCCAGATCTTTTTCAGTCGCTGTTTCCCAGGACAGAGTCCCCCATCCTGTCAATAGGGCCTAAATTCTTTGTTCCTACATGTACACCCAGTTTACCAAGCAATCCAGATGGCTCTGAGTCAGTGACCTCTCCTGTTCATTATTTACCACTCCCCCAATTTATTTGTCATCTGCCAATTTTATCAGTGATGATTTTATGTTTTCTTCCAGATCATTGATAAAAAGGTTAAATAGCATAGGGCCAAGAACCAGTCCATGCAAGACCCCACTAGAAACACACCTGCTTGATGATTATTTCCCATTTACAGTCACATTTTGAGACCTATCAGTTAGCCAGTTTTTAATCCATTTAATGTTTGCCATGTTAATTTTATATTGTTCTAGTATTTTAATCAAAATATCATGCAGTACCAAGTCAAATGCCTTATAGAAGTCAAAATATATTATGTCAACACTATTACATGTTTCTGTCAAACTTGTAACTTCAACAAAAAAATATATCAAGTTAGTAGGACAGAATTTATTTTCCATAAACCCATGTTGATTTGTATTAATTACATTACCCTCCTTTAATTGTTTCTTCATTGAGTCCTGTATAAGTTGCTCCATTATCTTGCCTGGGATTGATGACAGGCTGACAGGCCTGTAATTACCCGGGTCATCCCATTTACCCTTTTTAAAAATTGGCACAACGTTAGATTTTTTCCAGTCCTCTGGAACTTCCCCAGTGCTCTAAGACTTATTGAAAATGAACATGAATTGTCCAGGAAGCGCCTCATCCAGTTCTTTTAAAACTCTTGGCTACAAGTGATCTGGACCTGCTGATTTAAAATGTCTAAATTTAGTAACTTCTGTTTAATATCTTTCAGAACTACTAGTGGACTGGAAAGAGTGTTATCACTTTATGATGAGATTATATCATCTGTTTTTCCCCAAATACAGAATAGAAATATTTACTGAATACTTCTTCTTTTTCTGCTTTATTATGGATAATTCTACCATTTCCATCTAGTAATGGACTAATACCATTGTCAGAATTCTTTTTGTTCCTAATATATTTAAAAAACAGCTTCTTATTGTCATTAACTCTACTGCCGATAGAGTTCTCCTTGTGTCCCTTTGCTTCACTTATCAATTTTCTACAATTCTTAACTTCTGATTTATATTCATTATTATCAGCTTCCCTTTCTTTCATTTGTTAAATATTATTCTTGAATTTTTTTTTTGTATATTTGCCTTCACTTCCTCTCTAAACCAGGTGGGTTTTTAACCAGCATGTCCTTCTTCCTCAATTGTGGGATTGCAGCTTTTTGGGCATCTAATAAAGTGTTCTTAAATGATTCCCAAATTATCATTCACATTTTTCTAATTAAATTCTTCCTTCCAGATGATTTCCCTAATAACTGTTTTCAGCTTTATGAAATTGGCCCTATTAAAGCATCAAGTATATATATTACTGGTCTGGACTTTATTCTGTTTGCACAGCATAAGTGTGATCAAGTCATGATCATTTGTATCTATGCCCCCAGCATCCTGCTCAGTGTAGACAGCAATTGGGAGTACAATAGAACCTCAAAGATACGAACACCAAAGTTATGGACTGACCAGTCAACAGGACACCATGTGAAACAGGAAGTAACCAATCCGGCAGCAGCAGAGACCAAAAAATATAAAAAAATAAGAAGCAAACACTGTACTGTGCCTGTATTGCATCTTAAAGATGGGCACATCTGGGCTGCCTGCTCCACCCCCCTCCCCGCAGCCCCTACGCACTGGGCAGCCACTTACAGTAAGACGCTGGCGCGGCCAGCCCAAGGCAGCCAGAGCCAGCAGAGCAGGAGCAGCGCTGGGGTTTGTGCTGCTTTCACCCCTCCCCCCTGCTGGGAGGGGGACGGGCTGTTTTTACTCCCCTTCCCACAGGAGGGGGACACTTTGTTTTCACATACACCCGCTGGGAGGGAGACAAGCGTTGCAAACGCATGCTGGTGCTGAGTAGGGAGCTCAGCTGCTGCTGAAACCTGGCCTGGAGTGTCAGCTGTTGGATCTGGAGCCCAAACGGTGCTTTGTTTGGCGTTACGAACATTTCGGAATTACGGACAAGCTCCATTCCCGAGGTGTCCGTAACTCTGAGCTTCTCCTGTAGATAGCTTCTGGGTGCCCAGTCCCCTGTTTCTGAGGCAGTGCCCTGTTGATTTTGCACTCCTGCGTCAGTGCGAGGCTGAATCTGTCCTGTGGTGTCTTCTATGGTCCAGCTGCTCTTATCCCAGCATAAAACAGACAACTGGAGTGAGGGGGAATATTTCAGGGGGTAGGTGAGTATAAGAGAGGCATCATTCTGGTTTCCAAAACTCCCGTAGGCTGCATGAGCACAGAGGAGAGAGCTCAGTGTGTGGGGGGGGGGGAGTTTGCCATCTGTCCTTCCTTCTCTCACACTCCATATCATAGGCATCATGTTTACATGTGTCTGATGAAGTGGGCATTCACCCACGAAAGCTTATGCTCCAATACATCTGTTAGTCTTAAAGGTGCCACAGGACCCTCTGTTGCTTTTTACATATCATAGGCATTGACTTTTGTTTTTGTCGGTGGGTGCTTTTGAAGAGACGTGTGTATTGGGGGGAGGTGGCTCTGCCGGTTTTGGGGGAGGCTATTATCAGCATATTTATACACTTCTTTCATATTCTTGAATATGGTGGTATCTTTACCATTTTAATAATGATTAAATTGTTATGAACTACATAATTGCATTATCATGAATTACAGTACAGTAAAATCATTGCAATCACCTACAAGCTGTCTTCATGAACATCCCAGTTTACAGACATTACATCTCACTGTAGCTTTCTGGATGAAACTGTCAGCAATCTTATTTATATCTAGTTCCCTGGTAGGGTCTTGATGCACATTAAAGACAGCTACATTATTCAATTGTGTCTGTCCCACTACTGACTGGAGATCATTTTTAAGTCTTCTGGAGCTGGAGTATGAGTGTTCCGCAGTTCAGGAGGATACAGGCACAGTGAGAAGGATTCTTATAAATTTGCAGTACGCTGAAAACATAGTGCTTCCAGAGTGTGACGGGTTGAATCACAAAAACCCCCTTTGGGAACTGCCAACTGATGTGCCAAGGCTACTTCTGCCCCTGCTTTCCTGCCCTGGCAGCTTAGGACTTCAGTGTCCTGCCTGGTTTGAGCCAGACCCGCTAGCCTGCTGCAAACCCAGACCCAGGTCTGAACCACGTCCCCTGACAGCTGCAGACTTAATTGGAAGCAGCTTACAGACGTGTTCCTGTCTTCAACACTCCGATGTCCAAACCCCAAATAAATCCATTTTACCCTGTATAAAGCTTATACAGAGTAAACTCATAAATTGTTCGCCCTCTATAACACTGATAGAGAGATATGCACAGCTGTTTGCCCCCGGGTATTAATACATACTCTGAGTTAATTAATAAGTAAAAGGTGATTTTATTAAATACAGAAAGTAGGATTTAAGTGGTTCCAAGTAGTGACAAACAGAACAAAGTGAATTACCAAGTAAAATAAAATAGAACACGCAAGTCTATATCTAAGAAACTGAATACAAATAAAACCTCACCAGTTCCAGTAAGCTTCCTTTTACAGACTAGTCCCCTACTAGTCTGGGTCCAGCAATCACTCACACCCCCTGTACTTACTGACCTTTGTTCCAGTTCCTTTCAGGTATCCTTGGGGGTGGAGAGGCTCTCTCTTTAGCCAGCTGAAGACCAAATGCTCTATTAAGGTTATTTAGAAATCAAGCCAGTACATGGCCAATATTCATGACGTCGAATACAAAAATGATACATGCATACAAATAGGATTAATAGATTCAGTAGATCATAACCTTTACAGAGATATGTTACATGGCATATGTAGCATAGAACATATTCCAGTTATGTCATATATATTCATAAGCATATTTCCATAAAGTCGTATGGGGGCACCGTCACACAGAGTACTGCAAATGACTCCACAGATCTCTTTCTTGATGGGTAACAGCCAGTGGTGAACTGGAGCCGGTTCGCAAGAACCGGTTGCTAAATTTAGAAGCCGGTGTAGAACTGGTTCCTAAAGGGGAGGGCGGGTGGGCAAACTCCAGTCCACGGGTCACATCCGGCCTGCAGGACCGTCCTGTCTGGCCCGCCTGAGCTCCCAGCTGGGGAGGCCAAGGCTCCCCCAGCCCCTCCCCTGCTTCCCCCCCTCGCAGAGCCGCTGGAGCCCTGGGGAAGCGGCGGGGCTCCAGCTGCTATTTAAAGGGCCAGGACGGTAGAAGCAGCGGGAGCCCCGGACTTTTAAAATAGCCCACAGAGCCCCGCTGCCGCTACCCCAGGACTCCAGCAGTGGGGCTCTGGTGGCAATTTAAAGGGCTCTGGGCTCCAGCCCCTGCTGGGAGCCCCAGGCCCTTTAAATTGCCCCCTGGGGAAGGCGGGCCACCCTGGTACGGTGCACCGGCTCTTGCCGGTACGCCATACGGGGGCATACCGGCTTACTTTCACCTCTGGGTAAGGGGGTGGGGCTGCAAGCTGGGAAGAGGGGTTGGATAAGGGGTAGGGAGTGGTTGGAGGGGGCGGAGGTTATGGGGAGGCAGTCAGCGGATGGGGAATGGGGAGTTGGGTAGGCGTGGGAGTCCCGGGGGTCTGTCGGGGTGGTGGTGGATGGGGTTGGGGCAGTCAGGGGACAGGGAGTGGGGCGAGATGGGTAGGGGGTGGAATCCTGGGGGGCAGTTAGGGTGGGGGGCAGAGGCAGCTCTATGTATTTTGCTGCCCCAAGCACGGCAGGCAGGTGGCTTTCGGTGGTGCGCCTGCAGACGGTCCGCTGGTCACACGGATTTGGTGGCATGCCTGTGGGCGGTCCGCCGGTCCCGCGCCTTCGGCGTCCCCGCCGCCGAATTGCCGCCGAAACCGTGGGACCGGTGGACCTCCCACAGGCATGCTACCGAAGGCAGCCTGACTGCTTCCTTCACCGAGAAGGTCTTGCAAACAAACAAACAAACAAAAAATGTCAACAGAACTAAACAGTGTGCGCAGCAAGGTAGTAAAAATTGTGAACTATGTAAAGGCGAATGCTTTAAATTCGAGACTATTCACTGCATTATGTGATGATATGGGAGCTGATCATAAACAGCTCCTATTGCATGCCGATGTACATTGGTTATCGAGGGGAAAAGTCCTGTCAAGAGTATTTGAGCTCCGAAACGAGCTTGCCAAGTTTCTTCAGGACAAAAAAACAAATTGGTCACAATTGATCCGAGATGTGGATTGGATAGCCAGGCTGGCTTATTTGGCTGATATCTTTGCCATCTTTAATGATCTCAACACCTTCATGCAGGGAAGGATGGCTTCATTTCTTAAAATGGCAGACAAAATCGACAGACAGAAACGAAAGGTAAAAGCATGGAAGTGTTGAGTGTCAAGAGATTGTTATGACATGTTTCACAATTTAGCAACAATCATCGCCGATGCAGGCGAAGACCTTGACGTTACATCTCTACGAAACATGATCAGTGAACACTTGATGAATTTGGCAGAACGTTTTGAGTTTTACTTTCCAGCAGAAGAAGATCCACGGAAAGGGATTGGATGGATCCGAAATCCATTTATTCCATTGAAAGATGACTTAACTGTCACTATGGAGGATAAGTTGTTGGAGCTGGCTGCTGACGAAAGACTGAAGATGAGTTTCGAAACTACAACATCACTTGCTTCCTTTTGGATAAAGTGAAAGCAGAATATCCTGAGCTTACTGAAATTGCTCTGAAAACTCTTCTACCATTTCCTTCAACATACCTCTGCGAGACTGGCTTCTCAACCATGAGTGTCATTAAGACAAAGTACAGGAATAGTATGGATAGTCATTCTCCATTGTGTGTGGCACTGTCCTCAATTGAACCACGACTGGATAAGCTGACAAAGAAGAAGCAGGCTCACCTTTCACATTAGTAAAGGTTAAGGTTTTAACATGCCTATTATTGTGTTATATTATAAAAAAAATTCTTTGTTAGGAGACTTTGCTGGTTTGATTTTTATTTTTTTTTATTTTTTATTTGTATTGTAATTTTGTATTGTTTACAAAATAAACTTTTATTTTATTCATTATATGGTTTCTGATATAAATTAATATTCCTACGAATGTTCAAATAATATTTTCTTGGATCGTAAACGAATAATAGTCATTTTATACTATCCGCACAGACGCACAGCCTTTCAGTCTTCAATGTATTTAAATGGGAACATCTCTGCATGTATGCCACACTCCCATTCCAATTAATACAGTGAAGAATGTTAGTTTTTCTGATCTGATGTGCTACGTGCCTATGCGAAAACGATAATAATATGGCACAAATATGGTACCAGTCCCTGGTACATGGGGGGGGGGGATTTGCCGGTCCGCCACATCAGATAGTTTGAGAAGCACTGCCCTAGGCCATTGTAGGCTTTACTCGGAGGGAAGTGCATACCCACACTGCAGACATGATCCACAATGCTCACATCCATATACTTCATTAAGTCTCAGTGCCTTGATTTAAGGAGGCAACCAGGTTGTTGCCAATTCTGGGGAGACTGCAGGCAAGGGGGTAAACAAGAGCACAGACATATCCCGTCACTGGCTGCCCTCACAGGAACAACAGGATTAGGGTAGGCACCAGGCATACACGCCAAAAGACACCCCAAAACTGCAATTTATTATTAACTCAATATGAAAATTTATTATATGAACATAGCCCCATGATGTGAGATTGACCCCTCCTAGCAAACTAACCCTGCACCCATCACAGTGTAATTCTCAGTAGGTATTTCCTAGCCCTCCCACTAGCTCCATCAACCCAGTACCCAAACATTAACTATCCTGCATTCTCCCTTTGGGGGCATCCCCCAGATTCCTCTCTTTGTAGCCTCCCACCCCTCTCTCTAGGAGAATGTTAAAGGGGGTCACCTGGCTCTGAACTGCCCAGGCCCCCTGTGTATTCCCTTGAGATTGCCTTCTGTGTAGCTCTCAGCCCTTCTCCTTTCCTTTTTATACAGAGAGGAATGTAGGTTTCTTCTGTTCAACCTATAATCTCATCTATCCAGTAAGGGGTGGGGAAGGAAGAGGAGAGGTTTAATTGATGCATTCTGGAGCGGCATGTGAGCAGTGTAGATAGAGACTCTGTTCCCCCTGGGCTCAGAAGTTAAGTGCAATGGAAGAACCAGGAATTCCCATGAGTTACACCAGGGACAAGGTGTCTCTGTCTCGTCCCCTGAAAAAGAGGGGGGGAAAGTAAGTTTATACACATTTCCCTAGTGCCTTTCATTCTGAAGGGTCTTAAAGCACTTTACACTCAGGGGCTGAATGCAGCCACTTCTGGGGTGGAATGTAGCAGCTGTTTAGTAACATGGCAAAACAGTTTAGGAGATGAAAGAAGTTGCCTGTTCTTGTAAATAGTATCATGGGATCTTTTATTGACCACAGCCAGTCAGTGTTTCATTTCATCTCACAGACAGCACTTCCACCAGCACAGCAGCCCTTGGCATCATGCTGGGGCACCAGGTTGGTAGTGAGTCAGGAGGAGGGCACCCTCTACTAGGGGAGGGATAGCTCAGTGGTTTGAGCATTGACCTGCTAAACCCAGGGCTGTGAGTTCAATCCTTGAGGGGGGCACTTAGGGATCTGGGGCAAAATCAGTACTTGGTCCTGCTAGTGAATGCAGGGGGCTGGACTTGATGACCTTTCAAGGTTCCTTCCAGTTTGCAGGGAGGGGATAGGATGTGGGTGTACCATTGATTTATATAAGGGCAATAATTTATTCTCTATCCCCTTTTTAATGATTCCTAAATCTTTAGCCAAAGACTTCTTAAGTACAACTTGAGGAATAAAGGAAAATGTTGTTGAAGTTGCAAAATACTTCCACTTCCACAACAACCACTTTGCTTCAGCTTCACTAAAAAGAGCAGGAGGATCCAAACAAATTCTCCCTCAAAATGTATGATGATGGAATTCAGCAGTTGGCTGTTTGGAGCTATTTATTAAGAACTGTCCTAGTCTGATGATAATTTATGAAGAAAATGGTGACAAAATAAGATAGAACTATCATAGCCGAACATCGGACTAAAGCAAAATGTAGAAGATATGCTGAATATACTGAAACCTATTTCCACAACCTTTGACAAACTGCGGAAAGATTGATGCTGTTGAAATTTGGAAAGAATTTCAAGAGACATGGAAGAAAGAAATACCCAACAACACAGTTAAATTGCAGGTAGTAAAGAAGCAGATGGATCAAGCACTTACTCCACCTCATTTTCTTCCCAATATTCTCAACTCAAAGTACCAGGGCAGATGTCTAATTGCTGTAGGAGCAGCAGTCTAACATGTTCTTGCTCCGTGTCCAACCTGGGAGATCCAAGCACTTTACAAATGGGGCAGGGCCAGTGTTACTAAACCCGCTTCACTGAGGGGAAAACCAAAGCCGCACAGCGAGTCAGCAATAGAGTGAGCAACACCAGTACCGCCAATCTCAAGGGATCAAAAATCATGAGACACATCCTCTCCAGAATCATGAGATTGGCTGAAAAACGAATGAGATCTTTAAAAAAGTCTGTACTGTGTTTTCTGATCTCTCTCTTGATTGCTGAACTCCCCCCGGCCCATTCCCAGTGTGTGTGTGACCATTTGTGTTACCCACTACACCAAACATAGCAGATAAGGTGATTTTGGTTCCTGCTGCAGGTGCTCTCACCCCCACATCTGCCCAGCAATTAATTATCCTACCCACCTACCCCTCAGTTCACTCCTCCAGCCCCCAACACATTAATGCACCCCCAGCCCCACCTCTGCTCCTCCTAGGGTTCTTTAGCCTGCTGTCCTTAGCCTGTGGGCTGCAGCAGGATTCCGTCTCCCGCTTCCAGGCTGTGGGGGTGAATGGTTGCAGAGGCTCTTCACCCTCCCTCTGCCCCTTTCTAGGCTGGTCCTGTAGAGAGGGGAGGTGCAAATGCACCATCTTGTCCACATTGATCACAGGAGGGAGGGGGAGGGGGAGAAGGAAGGGGATGGGGGGAGTGGGGCTTTCCTGAGTTGCTAGGCTCTTTAGTTCCCTCCTCCCCTCGTGTGAGAGGGCGTGGCCACATGCCTGGGCCAGCCAGAGTGATACATTGTGCTAGTCTGCCACACACTAAGCTGTGTTTCAGACAGCAGCAGATCAGAGCGCACTCTGGAACTTTTAGAGTGTGGTAGCAGGGTCTACGTGGCAACAGTAGGCAGCAGGCGAGTGTGCTGTTGATTCACACCCTGGCTTGCCACTCAATAAGTCTCCGTGTAGACAAACCCAGAATGGCTTTTGTTTGCTATATTGGGGGCGGAGTGGAGCTCCACCTGCAGCAGCTTTCACTGGTTGTTCTGCTCCATGAGGTGGGCAAATGAGGCAGGCAGCCAATCAGAGGGCTCAACCTTCTGCATCATTGCCAGACTGGCTCCAGCCCAGCCAAAATCCTGCCAGTCATGAAAAAATTGCAAGACTCAGCAAAACTGCAACAGAACCCAGGGGTCCTGATTCCCAGCCCCTGCTCTAACCTTCAGAGAGGCCTGCTTCCCTTATTGGGCTTGCGAAGTACAGCACCCACAGCACTTCTGTTTGTAACACAGTAACTTCTGAAGGCCGCATCCGTCAATCCCAATATTTCAGGGAATGTTCGAGGTATCAAGGGGCAAAACCCTGTTGATTTGGGTGAAGATCAGAAGTCCAGGAAAGCCTAATTGCCACTAATCTCACCATTTGGTCACGGCAGATACAGGAGTGAAGCAGTGACCTCAGGGTTAGGATGGGGGTTAGTTTGGTGTTAGGTTAGTTTCCTCTTCTTGCAGCAGCAAATGGGCACTCTGAGGGCCTAATTTTAGTGGAAATCAGGCAGTTGGAAGCTGCTCCAGCCAGCCCACCCCCTCAGCCATCACCCATCCACTCCAGCTCCCCCACATGTAGGCCCTTCACTCCCAGTCTGGCCAGGCCTCCACACCTGGCCCCTCCCCGCAGCCAGGCCCCTCTACCCTTAACTCCAGTCACACCCCCAGCCAGGTTTCTTGCCCACAATCCATCCAGGTACTCCCCCAGCCAAGCCCCTGGTCCCTGCACTCTGCTCAAAGCTCTATTGATTTTGGTGACATTGGAAAAGCTTGATTTTAGTGGACACCAGGCTTTTCTGATGTCCCAATTTTAATTAAAATCAATAGGGGTCTGACTAGAGTAGGGGAGTCAGGGACTCACCCACCCACCCGACCCCAACCCACGTCCTGTTCCCAACTGCCCCCCTCAGAACCCGCAACCCATCAACCCCCCCGCTCCTTGTCCCCTGACCACCCCCTCCCAAGACCCCCCCACCAGCAGCGGCTCCAGGCACCAGCTCAGCAAGCGTGTGCCTGGGGTGGCAAGCCACGGGGGGCGGCCTGCCGGTCCCTGTGAGGGCAACAGTCAGGCTGCCTTTGGCAGCATGCCTGTGGGAGATCCACCGGTCCCACCGTTTCGGCGGCAATTCGACCTGACATGGATGCGGATAGTGACCCCTTTTTCTTTCCCCTTCTCCCTGACAAGGGAAAATCACTGGATAGTGAGAAGGGAGCAGGGAAGTCCTGACTGATTATCTGCATAGTTGGGACTGCTTGAGTAACCCTCCACGGGAAGGGAAGCAGAGTGCCATGACCATGCCCCAAACTGAGAAGAGAACAGGGGAGGTACAAAGTGGCTCAGGGGAGGCTGGTCTGTTGTACCAGCTAGAGGGGACTGAGACTCTCTTCACCCCTTCCCCCTTGGGCCTTTGGCCAGGATGTAGTGGAGAGGGAAGGCTGCTATTCTTCCCTATTTTACCTATTTCATTTTACCTATTTCTTTGTAACCAATTCTGACTTTTGTGCCTCATTACTTATAATCACTTAAAATCAAGCTTTAGGTAGTTAATAAACTTGTTTTATTTATTTTTTTATCTTAACCAGTGTGTGTTGGATTGAAGTGTTTGGGAAACTCCATTTGGGATAACAGGATTTGTGCATATCATTTTCTATTAATAAAATGATGGACTTTATATGAGCTTGTGTTGTCCAGGAGGGGCTGGACCATACAAGATACACATTTCTGAGGAAAAGTCTGGGATTGGGAGTTTGCTGGTGTTGCTCTACAGTGTAATTCAAGGGTGGCTGGCTGGAGCACTCTTGCAGTATGGCTGAGGGTAATTTATACGCTGGAAGCTGTGTGTGAGCAGGCCAGGAGTGGTTGCTCTCACAGCAAACCAGTGTAAAAGGCACTCCAGGATGGAGAACTGAGGGAACACAACTGTCCAACAGTCCAGATTTGACTCTGGGTAATGTTACACATGCCAATTATATTTTGAACACAAATATTTCAAAATTCATAAGTAATCCACCAAAACCACAAATCTATCAGTTACTAACATAGTAAGACATTGCAGACCATCCATAAGAATGGTGCAAAACCAAGTTTACTAATCAGCTGATCCAGATTGCTCAGACATGTCTACAACATCATCGTCAAAGTCATTGCCTTCTGAGGAGCGTTTTTCATGATGTTTCATGCTGACACCCAGGCCTTGCATCTCTTTGTCAAATTGTTTACATTTGGCACATGTTCCTTGTTTGCCCAGAGGTACAGGTATTTCGTGAAAATGTTCCAGAATTGATTCTTTTTTATGACCTGCAGCCATTGCAGTTTTTTCCCTCCAGTTCCCAGGTGTTAAAATCAACACTAGTGGCTGCTCTTTGAAGGATGTTGGCTCTTCTGCCCACAGTGGCCTGCTTTGACACCGGCGTTACTCCTTTCTGGTTGCACATTCTGCTCCTTCTCTCTCGTTCCATAACCCCCCACCCCATGCCTACCTCCAGAAAAACAAAAGAACTAACAACAATCCAAGACTTCTGCTCATGTAACCCACATGCTTTTGCACTGCAGTGTTTGATTTTTTAGAGGGAGAGGGAGACATGAGAAATTATTGGATTTCAGTTTGTTTGTATCTCTCATGCAAGGAGACAAGGCAAAGCCATTTACCTGAAGTGCCCAGAACCATCCAGAAGCAAGTGCTAGTAGTTACTAGGCAGATCTGTGTTTTTCCATGAGCTGGAGGGTAAGTTTCCATGGTAAGTAGAGTCATAAATAGTCATAATTTGAGAACCGAGTCAATCAGAGCTCAGGTATTGAGAAGCTATAAAATAGCAGTATGAGAGTGCCCAACTGGGCTCAGTGATGATCCTGTGACTAGATGTTATTTCCTGGAGTCAGAGGCCCATAGCCTGTGGTGACTTTGCCAGTCTTTTGCACCCAGCAGCACAGCTCTTAGTCCCCCATGGATCAAGCTCTTAATACAGTACGACGGTGGACATTTGCAAGGCTGCTGCTTGGTTTTCCCCACATACTTTTACCCAAAACTATGCTATTACGTCTGTGTCCAGCTCTGATGTGGATTTTGGGAAGGCAGTCTTGCAGTTGTTCTTTAAATAGACTCTTAGTCCCACCTCCTTCTGATACCGTTTGTGAGTCATCTGAATGGAAAACAGATTTGTAACCATTCGAAGAAGAAAAGATGATTACTTACTGTCATATTCTGGGATGCAATTCAGACCAGTGAGAGGTTGTGTCCCTGCTTGTCCTGTAACCCTGAGTGCTTTAAAATGTTCTGCTGCTGTAGCTCCTTGTATGAACACTCCCAGCCAGCAGACAAGTGTGCACTGAGTGTCTCTGTGTTGAGCAGCCCTGATTCAGCAACTCTGGCTCCCACAGCCTGCTTTTTACACCAGAGTCACACTCTGGTATCCACCAGCCTTCATTACTACTAGCCAAGTGACCCCAGCACACTCCCAGTCCCAAATTTCCCCAATGCCATCTGCCCTGAAATGTCTGGAACATTCAGAGGAGTAATAAGGTCCGTTGCTCCTATAAAGAGACAAAAGCAGTTTGTTGCTTTAACTGGCGTTAATAATTACTTCATGTCAAACACAGCACTAGGCTGATTTAAAATAAAAGTAAAACAAGTTTATTTAATCAAAAAGGGAGGTTTTAAGAGAGTTCATGTATAAGGGATAAAGACAGAAATGGTTACAAGGAAATAAAAGTGAAAAACGTTTCTAGTGTGTGGTGAGGTGTTCACCCCACACAAGCAGAGTAGGTTAAATTAGGTTAATTAACTGGATAGGCTGCACCTACTGGTGAGCTAGGGATTGAATGGTTGATTGAAAATGGAGCTCACCTGAGAAGGAACAGGCAGGGTTGGTATAAAGCCAGGAAGTTGGCCGCAGAAAAGGGCTGCAGAGGAAGTAGTCTGCAATCACTGCCTGGGAGACGGGAGGTGTGTTTGCAATATCAAGAACCTGAAAAAAGGGTGAAATAGCCACAGGGAGCAGAGAGCACCTGACTGGGGGGAGGCAGAGGCAGAGGAGAAAAATAGGCTGGAGCATAGGGAAAGAGCAATGGGGTCTAGGATAAGGAGATTGTGGTTGCTGAACAGAGGGTCCCTGTGCTGGAACTTGGAGTAGTGGGCAGCCTGGGTTCCCCTAGCCACCACTGAAGAAAGTGGCACAGTCGTGAATTAGAGAATGGCCTGGAAAGGCAACTGGACAGTCAGTCCAGAGAGACTTGGATACTCCTGGAAGGGGAAACACATATAGTGACTGTAGTGGGTGGGAGTGGAACCACTCCATCTCGCTATGCCACCTAGCAGCTGAGAGCTGATCAACAAGGAATTAGCATGGTCAGGCTCAGCCCTCAGGGTGGGGCAGAGCAAAAGCAGTCTGAGGCCCAGGTCCACGGGTAGGCAGAGAGCAAATCTATGGCCCAGCTCCCTGGCTAGGGCAGACTACAAACAGGTTGAAGCCCTCTGGGTGGAGCAGAGCAGAAGCAGGAAAATGCAGGCTGTCCAGCCTAAGGTGGGTAGGCTGCCACCCCAGGGGTGGGGTTGGCAGCAGGGGGTAGGGAGGTCTGGCCCACATTACTTCACTGGATCCCAGTGGCAGGGAATCCCACCACGGGGTCACCAGCGATCCTGCCAAAACACGCTGACCGTAGCTTCAGCAACCACAACCAGACTAATGTCTGGTTTCCCTGGGCTACTTCCTACCCCTACCTGTTCGTAGGGGTTTGTCACTCACAGGCCCTCAGGCTCCTCAGGGTACTCGGCTGCCAGCAGTTCCAGCAGCACCTCAGTTAGTTTCTAAGGTGCCACAAGTACTCCTGTTCTTCCTCCAGTGATAGGGGTTGATGCAGGTCGGTCACTGGGTCAGGGGCCAGCAGCATCCAACTCCTTCCCTGATTCCCTCTCAACTGAGCTGGAGGCCCTGCCTCTTATACTTCCTGTTCTGACCCTCTGCTTCCAGAGTGAGGGGTGGGCCTGGCCTGGCACTGCCCACCAGGGGTCAGGGGGTGGTTTCTCCCTGTCAGCATCAGAGGGAGGCCACTCCACCTTGCTACAATGACCTGACCAAAAGGCCAAATCATGAAGAGGGAGCACATGGCATCCCAGCAGGGTCGCCAGGAGTCTGCCGGAATCGAGTTCTATCTCGTGGAGGCTACTGAAGCCAACCCAGGAGATTTCAGGCGCTAAAAGTCCGGTGGCGCAGCGGGCCTAAGGCAGGCTCCCTGCCTGCTCTGGCTCCGCAACACTCCTGGAAGCGGCCAGCATGTTCCTTTGGCCCCTGGAGGGGCTAGGAGGTCTCCGCATGCTGCCTCCCCTCCAAGTGTCGACTCCGCAGCTTCCACTGGCCAGGAACTGTGGTCAATGGGAGCTGCAGGGGTAGTGCCTGCAGGCAGGCTCAGCGCGTGGAGCCCCCTGCCCCCTCAGAGGCCACAGGGACTTGCTGGCCGCTTCCAGGAGTGGCGAGTGGAGGGGGCAGTGTGCTGAGCCCCCTTGCATCGCTTACCTCAGGCAGTTCCCGGGCGGCAGCACAGCAGGGTGAAGGCTGGCACCTTTCCTGCAGGTCCTGTTGGCTGCAGTTCCCGGCCAATGGGAGCTGCAGAGTCAGCACTTGGGGTGCGGGCAGCATGCAGAGACCCCTGGACCTCTTCCCCAGGGGCCACAGGGACATGCCAGCTGCTTCCAGGAGAGGCGTGGGGCCAGGGCAGGCAGGGAGCCTGCCTTAGCTCCACTGCACCACTGCCCGGGAGCTGCCCGATATAAGTGCCGCCTGGCCGGAGCCTGCATCTGTCACCCCTGCCCCAGCCCTGAGCCCCCTCCAGCACCCAAACTCCTTCCCAGAGCTTGCACCTGCTCCTGCACCCTACCCCCTGCCCCAGGCTTAGCCCAGAGCCCACTCCCACCTTCCGAATCCCTCGGTCCCAGCCCAGAGTCTGCACCCCCTCTCACACCCCAATCCTCTACCCCAGACCAATGAAAGTGAGTGAGGGTGGGGGAGAGCGAGCGATGGAGGGAGGGGGATGAAGTGAACAGGGTGGGGCTTTGGGGAAGGGGCAGTGAAGGGGATGGGGCAATGGTGTTTGGGTTTGTGTGATTAGACAGTTGGCAACCCTAAATCCCAGAAGAGCAAACAATGGAAGGGGTGGGGTCAGAACTGGGCGGAGCTAATCCCCTGTACAGCCAGGAGGAGATGCCCTAGTGATGAGTGGCCCCCAGTGATGAGTGGCCCCCATTGCATTGTGACTAAGACTTAACAAAATTACAGTCTTGCTACAAGGTTAGATTCTTATCAGACTTCCTCCCAGCAAGATGGCTGACCATCCCCTTGGGTGCTCAATTCCTTTGTCATCTTAGGTGAAAGATGCCAAAATGGCTTTCTGTCTCTGCTTTTCTCTCTCAAAGTTCACTGTATCTCTTGCAAGAGGCAGGATGACGTCATGATGTTCTTCCCCTCCTGTGGCCTTTCCATCCCACTGCTGATTTCTATGTAAATGAGGCTTCCATTGTTTTGATTCCACCATGCTTAATTTACATCAGAGGCAGGTAGATAGCTGCCTTCCCTCTGGTCTGGGAAAAAACGGTTTCTCTCCTTGTTTGTTGACAGACTTTAAAGTGTAACATTGAGTATCCAGAATGTGTTATATAGTGTTAATACGGACATTTCACAATGATAATCACCAGTGTGTCACCAATTAACATATAGCACCTTACATAATTCATTTTAGGCACAGATTATGACAAGAGTGAGTGGGGTTACACAGGGCATGTCAAGCCAGCTGAAACTCACTGGTACCTACCCAGGGAGTCCCTTGCCATCTGGCACTGGGGTGCTCTTAGGGTCACACGTCCCTGTATTGTACTGTTGTCCTTCAAGATGTGGGTGCAAACGTGTATTCCACGACCCACCCTTTGTCCCCTCTGCATGAGGGTCTCTACTCTTGATGTTCAGTCATGACGGCGCTGCCTTTCAATAGCCAGGAGAGGGGCTAAGGGCCACAGGACACAAGCAAAGTACTGCCCAGCAAAGTTCTCTGGCTTTGGTGCAGTGGGCATGCACACACCTGAGTGATACACGTCTGTACCCACGGCTTAAAGAACAACAGCTACAGTCGAGAGAAGTAACCATCTCTTTTCACTTCCTTTTAAAATGTTGTTATTTGGGTGGGTGAGGTATATTGGAGGGATGGAATAAGGGATGACTGATCTGTCAGGAACGGTGACACAGACTGGCTGGGGCACTTGCGCACAGGGCAGTGGGGTGTAAGGGCACTTTGTTTTTTATGACAGAACTAACAAGTCATGCAGTGGCTGACTAATGCTAGCCGAATCCTCTTCCAGAATCCTAACCCTGCAGTCACTGCTCACCCTGCATCCAGAGTGGCTAAAGGGTGATTTTAGTGGAAATCAGATTACAGACAGACTGAGAAATGCCACGGAGTTGAGTGTTGGGCCTCACTTCTCTCAGCCAATTATTTGTATTGAAGTGACATCCACAGAGCCAGTCAGGTTTGGGGCCCCACTGTGGTGGCTGTGAAGATGCAGTCCCTGCACTTCAGAGCTTCTCTGTTTCCCATTCCCCAACTGCCTGCCCCCACACTAGAGTGCTGGGTGAAAGGGTGTGACGTCCTGGATCAGGCTTTGGATTGGAGGGTTGGTTCAAAGGCTCAGAGTTGGGATTTGAATTTTGTGTTGAAAGTTCTGGGGTCCAGATCTTGGATTAAAAATCTGGGGCTCCAAGTTCTAGTTTTCAGCTAAAGGTCCTAGGCTGGAGTTTCGGGTTAGGATTTGAGTTCTGGGTTAAAGTCCAATTTTGGGTGAAAAGTTTCAGAGTCAAATTCCAGTTCCGACTTTCCCCATCATGAAGCAAATGAAGAAGGATTGCTAAATCTTGTAATATGTTTTAGCTTTGCTGTTTGTAATGTGGTGGAGAGATCCATTGGCAGGACATGCTGTTGGAGCAACTATTGAAAATCTTCCTAACCTCTCAGACTACTACGCTCAGGATTCCACCCTGCATGCAAACAAACAACAGCTGGGGGCTGCCGGTCCTGGGGTAAGGGCCCATAAAGCCCAGGAAGGGAAAGAAAGAAGGTTAGCTGAGCTCTAGAGGGAGCTCTCTTCCTGCTCCTGTTCCTGCTCCTTTGTTTACCCAGGTGTGTTCTCCCCTCTTGACTCAGCCCCAGAGCCAGAGTCTCTGAGCAATGCAGAGGCAAATCCAGCACTCTGGGATTCTCTTCTTCTGCTTTTCGCTTACACTTAAAAAATATTTCACAGGTTTTCCTGCAAAACCACACAGCTAACATTGCTTCTGTCTGTGCCAATGCAGTATTGTAATGTATATATTCTCCCTGGCCTCAAATGGATGGAGCCAGAGCTGCTCAAATATATGCTCTGTGCTGCCAACAGATGGGTACAGGTTGACAGACCAACTGGGGAGCACAAGGAAACAATGAGACAATATTGGTCAGCATGCCAGGTAGTGATCTCAGGATGCACGGTAGCTGGTCAGCTCTTGAGAACGTCTCTCTCTCTCCACAATATTTCTAGGGCACCTAGTATCATAGTAGCTAATATCTTTGTGAGAGATCCAGGCTTTTCCCCTGGAAACAGATCCCATGGTGTGGATCTGTTGCAAACCCCCACCCCCCTAAATGCCAGCTGGGGAGGTTCGGCAGGCACTGCCAGTGCTGGGTGAGGACCATGTACAGTACCTTAAGTTTGAGTCAGCACCAGGGAGAAAGATTCTGTTCCTGCTCCTGTTTCTGCTCTTTTGTTTATCAGGGTGCATTTTCCCTCCTTTTCCACAGTTATCAGAGCCAGAGTTTCAGCTGTGCGAAGTGATATGCAGCTAGACAGGACTTCTGTCTATCTTGGTTTTATGACCAAATTAGGCAGCAGGGCAAAAATGTGCCAATTTCCTTTGTCATGTGGCAGTCTCCCCATCCTATTGTCAAAAGAAAAAAAATGTTCCCAGTGGCTAATTCACTCAAGCACTCAGTCGGTGGCTTGGGATAGTTTTGGGTTACATTTCAAAATTAAATGGCTGTTAGGCTAACATACAAGATTAGACTCAACTGCTGCCTAATGGGGAAGTTTGTGGATGCCGAGGTTGTGACCCTTAGGTATTCTAATCCCTGCACACTATAGAAGTTTTGTCTGATGCTTAGGAATTTATATAACAAGAGTATTTTGGAAGGCAAGTCAGACACATAAAGCAGAGATGGCCCCAAATCCTACTGCTGGGGCTGGAATTTCTAACATCCTACAATTTGGGAGTGGTTGGGCTGGGAATTTGGTCCTGGTCCAGTTCTATCACCAAATTTTCATGCTGAAGGATATCAAACAGTGTCGCCACCCTTTGGGGAAAAAATTAGGGGTGCTGTTATTGAGTGAAAAATTATGTAATAAGCTAATTTGCATACAGTGACATACATTGCATGTAATAATCTCCATTTAAAAACAATGTAGATTAAATACCGATGGAGGCAGCAAATTGGCAGCCTTGGTGAAGAAAGCTCTCTGTTTGGCTACAAGGCGAGCTTCTCATGCATACCACCCTGCCAGCACTCCTCAGTCACGACAGCAGGAGTTTGCCCCATGGGTAACAGGTAGGTCAGTCTCTCTGCTGAGTCAGACAATCAGTGCAGTGTGCTGCTGAGTTTGCAGTGTGGGAACTGGAACTGAGATCCGCCAAACTCATCTCATAAGGTGTCCATTAAGCATCCATTAGATGGGAACACCCTTCAGTTGTTGGGCTAGATTCAAACGGGTGCTTGAAAGACTCTGTAGGCCATTAGCGATGTCCGAGAACATTCAGGCCCAGATCCCCATAGGTATGTAGGTATCTATGGAATGGAAGTTAGACGTCTAAATACCTTTGAGGACTTGGGCCTCAGTCCCCAAATAGATGCCTCTATGGCGACCAGCCACTAGAGAAGAGTGTGACCCATTTTGCCAGTGGGTTAGATGCCTTGTTACACAGCAGGGGAAGGTTGGGGATCAGGGTTCTTGGGTTCTGTTCCTAGCTCTCAGAGTGGAGTGTGGAGTAGTGATGCTAGACAGGCTAGCAAAGCACATGTGGTGGATTTGGTTGCTTCTTTGGAAAAGGTAGCATGGCTGAGTTCTGCTGTATTAGAGCCCAGGATTCTATACCCAACTCTGCTAGGAGTTACTTTATCTGTTGAATGCCTATTTCTTGGGATAGAGATGGAGCCTTGTGCAATAATCAAGTTTGATGTGTGCAGAAGTATTAGAGGCACCGAGTAAACTAACTACAGGAGTAAAGGGAAACAAGACGACTTTTTATCAATACATTAGAAGCAAGAGGAAGACCAAAGACAGGGTAGGCCCACTGCTTAGTGAAGAGGGAGAAACAGTAACAGGAAACTTGGAAATGGCAGAGATGCTTAATGACTTCTTTGTTTCGGTCTTCACTGAAAAGTCTGAAGGAATGCCTAACATAGTGAATGCTAATGGGAAGGGGGTAGGTTTAGCAGATAAAATAAAAAAAGAACAAGTTAAAAATCACTTAGAAAAGTTAGATGCCTGCAAGTCACCAGGGCCTGATGAAATGCATCCTAGAATACTCAAGGAGCTAATAGAGGAGGTATCTGAGCCTCTAGCTATTATCTTTGGAAAATCATGGGAGACGGGAGAGATTCCAGAAGACTGGAAAAGGGCAAATATAGTGCCCATCTATAAAAAGGGAAATAAAAACAACCCAGGAAACTACAGACCAGTTAGTTTAACTTCTGTGCCAGGGAAGATAATGGAGCAAATCATTAAGGAAATCATCTGCAAACACTTGGAAGGTGGTAAGGTGATAGGGAACAGCCAGCATGGATTTGTAAAGAACAAATCATGTCAAACCAATCTGATAGCTTTCTTTGATAGGATAATGAGTCTTGTAGATAAGGGAGAAGCTGTGGATGTGGTATACCTAGACTTTAGTAAGGCGTTTGATACGGTCTCGCATGATATTCTTATCGATAAACTAGGCAAATACAATTTAGATGGGGCTACTCTAAGGCGGGTGCATAACTGGCTGGATAACCGTACTCAGAGAGTTGTTATTAATGGTTCCCAATCCTGCTGGAAAGGCATAACGAGTGGGGTTCCGCAGGGGTCTGTTTTGGGACCGGCTCTGTTCAATATCTTCATTAACGACTTAGATATTGGCATAGAAAGTACGCTTATTAAGTTTGCGGATGATACCAAACTGGGAGGGATTGCAACTGCTTTGGAGGACAGGGTCATAATTCAAAATGATCTGGACAAATTGGAGAAATGGTCTGAGTTAAACAGGATGAAGTTTAACAAAGACAAATGCAAAGTGCTCCACTTAGGAAGAAAAAATCAGTTTCACACATACAGAATTGGAAGAGACTGTCTAGGAAGGAGTATGGCAGAAAGGGATCAAGGGGTTATAGTGGACTACAAGCTAAATATGAGTCAACAGTGTGATGCTGTTGCAAAAAAAGCAAACATCGTACTGGGATGTATTAACAGGTGTGTTGTGAGAAAGACACGAGAAGTCATTCTTCCGCTCTACTCTGCTCTGGTTAGGCCTCAGCTGGAGTATTGTGTCCAGTTCTGGGCATCGCATTTCAAGAAAGATGTGGAGAAATTGGAAAGGGTCCAGAGAAGAGCAACAAGAATGATTAAAGGTCTTGAGAACATGTCCTATGAAGGAAGGCTGAAAGAATTGGGTTTGTTTAGTTTGGAAAAGAGAAGACTGAGAGGGGACATGATAGCAATTTTCAGATATCTAAAAGGGTGTCATAAGGAGGAGGGAGAAAACTTGTTCACCTTAGCCTCTAAGGATAGAACAAGAAGCAATGGGCTTAAACTGCAGCAAGGGAGGTCTAGGTTGGACATTAGGAAAAAGTTCCTAACTGTCAGGGTGGTTAAACACTGGAATAAATTGCCTAGGGAGGTTGTGGAATCTCCATCTCTGGAGATATTTAAGAGTAGGTTAGATAAATGTCTATCAGGGATGGTCTAGACAGTATTTGGTCCTGCCATGCGGGCAGGGGACTGGACTTGATGACCTCTCAAGGTCCCTTCCAGTCCTAGAATCTATGAATCTATGAGGTGAAACTTGAGCTCATGGACTCAGTGCACTGTGCCCTTAGACGAGAGGGTGATCTGTGAGGGAGGACTCTGCTCTGTCTTCCAGTCTCATCCCCCAGACTGGTGCAAAATTGGGAAACCGGGTAACTCCCTGTTCCGGGACTCAGGGAGCACCTATGACTTGGCTGCCCATTTTCTGCAACACCTGGTCTCCCATACAAAACCTGAGCAGTCCCTGAACCTTCTTGGCACATGAGAGCTGATGGGATCACAGGATTTGAGGGTGGTATGGTCAGAAGCATTCGCTATGAAATCCAGCCAAGTGTACATGCAAGAGGGGACTCATGATGATCCATCTCAAGGCAAAACAATGGGACAGAAGTTGCAAGCGGAACAGCGAGTGGGGTCAGCTTAGCAAACGTGAAATCTGCAGCTGCTCAACAGGGTGAAAAGCCAATTTGTCTGAATGACACTAATCGATGTGCGGGGGCATGGGAAGCAGAGGGGGGCAGTGACTATTGGACAGAGTCCAGGAAGGCTTGGATTGGCTGGGGAGCATCCTGTATGATACACCCCTGGATCTGAGGGACTATAAATACTGGAGCGAGTGAGAGACAGGTGATCCCTTGGACTCTTGTTCCGCTTGCCCGTCCCTGGGGAGAAACAGCAGAACACAGGAGGTCTGGAGTTCTCCGAGTGAGAGAACAAGCTTCATCACCAGCCTCCCTTCTCTCCTGACCTCCATCCTGAGACACTCCACCTCCCTGTGCTCCTCACGGGTCTCCCATGAAGATGTGGGCTCCCATTATCCTTAGCTGCGTGTTCTACACCATGGTGACAGTGGCACAACCGTAAGAGATGTTGAAATACTTGATCAGTAGAGGTAACATTGAGGGGGTCAATGGGACCAGGATGTCACAGGAGGGAGGCAGCAACCATGCCTGTCCGTTCTCTGAAGCCTTGGGGGTGGTTTGCAACATCCTACAAGCCCCATCTTATAGGACCAAATCCTACCAGCCTGAGAAAGTCCCACTAAAATATATCAGAGAAATGTGATGATCATCTGGGTATATGGAAAGTTGCTACACCAAGGAGGGAGGGGTTGGCAGCTTGAGTTGGGAGGACCTAGGAGTAAAGGGGATGGCATTGAACAAAGGAAGGGGGATGGAGGATTTGGGTCTGGGTGACCAGAAGATACTGCCCAACAGGAGGGCCTGTGAGACTGTGGAAGAATCTCCCCCAGGGAAGGGATGGGAGCTTCATTGCAAGTTGGGACATTGGGAACTAGGACTGGACAAAGCCCTGGAGAATAGACTGAACAATCCTGAGCTGGCTCCTGGGAGAATGGTCCAGATGTTAGAGATGGGTCCTAATCAGACCTGAGATTAGAATGACCCAGGGCTCTGGGACTGGTTTGGATTGGAAGTACACAACTGGTCCTTATCTCTATGAGGGCAGAGCCAAGGCCCCAGGTCTAAGTGTCCCCAGAACTTTGGCTGGTTTGGATCTAGATCCAGACCTGAACATTGCAGTCAGGCCCAGCAGGTCTGTCCCCAGCTCTGATTTCTAGGACTCCACCAGGGAGAGGGGCCCCACTGGGGATGGTTCCCTTGTCCCAGGTGCAGGTGATTTCTCTATGCCAGGAGAGCTGTGCAGGCCCCTCACCTGTGCTACTGTATTGTGCTCCAAAGGGATACAGCAGTAGCCCCTGTGTGACATGCGCTGGTGGCTCTCAGTCTTGCTCCAAGCAGGGGAGGTGTCTACATTGTAAACCCTGCAATACTGCTGGCACTGATTGGTGCCGTGGGTGGCAGTCCGACTGCATGGGGCCTGAATCAAGTCCTAGTGTCGGGGGGAGGGGTGGGGAGAATCAAGTCCTAGTGTCGGGGTGCTGCCTTTCCTGAGGGGTAAACACAGGACTTCAGCCTGTGGGTTTGTGCTTAACGCATAGGCTGGGAGTCTGGAGAGATCTGGCTCTACTGGCTTGGCCAGTGACTCTGTGTCCTTGGGTGGGTCACTTCTCCACCTTGGTTTCCCCGTCTGTCAGACGGAGTTAATGCTGCTGGAGGTAGGAGCAGGGTTCTGAGGAGGTATAGAGAATTATCTCAGGGGTGTGGCAGATGGAGCCTGCTCACATATGCAGGGTCTAACTGATCGGCATTTTTAAGGTCGGAAAAGAATTGTCCCCTGGGTCAGATTGGCAGGGACCTTGGGTTTTTCCTTTTTGTTTTTGTTTTGCTTTCCTCTGCAGCATGGATCGCCTGCTAGGATCACGTGGCTATATCTCATTGAATCAATTCCCTGTCATTGTGGGGGCCTTGGGCACAGATGCAACCTTGGTCCCTCCTCTCCTCTGCCTGTGGCACATAATAGTCTACCAAGGGCTGTAATATTTTAACCTAAACCAATGTATTGGGCTAATGCAGGGGTGGCTGGGTGGGGGTTAGTTGCCTGCGATATGCAGGTCAGACTAGATGATCTGATGGTCCCTCCTGGCCTAAAAATCCAGACAGATCCGCACAGAGGTTTCTGGGAACTTGGGGCAAAATCTGAAACTGAGCCACACACCCCTTCTAAAACATAAGCACTGAGGGGAGGCTCTGGGCAGGAGGGTTTGGAGAGCGAGCCCACCTAGCACCCTGCAGTGGCTGCTCCTGTCCTTCAGGGCAGGGTACAGCTCCCTGCTCTGGATGTAGCAATCTGGCACATGGGGTCGCAGAGCTGCTCAGCTCTGGCACAGGTGGGCCTCCATCATGGCGGAGGGATGGCTGGGCCAATCCTAAGTGGCGCTGCAATCTTGTGTGCCAGGCCACAAAGCCACTCACTCAAATTTGGCCCAGACCGGCCCCCATCATGACAGAAGAGTGGCCGGGCCAAACCTGAGTGGTGCTGCGACCCCTTTGCCCTGCCACCACCTCCAAGTGGCCCTGACTCTGTGACCCACTTCAAGGGGTTGTGAGGCTAAATCCATTAATGTCTATAAAGTGCTTTGAGTTCCTGTGATAGAAGATGGTATGAGACAGATGAAATCCCAAAATATTTGCTCAGAGAAAACTCCCATTGGTGTCAAAACTGCCAGTGACAGAGTAAGAAATTAGTACAGACCTTAGGGTTTGGCCTAAGGTTAAAAAATGGACTTAAAGGGGAAAGAGGATATATAGATATTCCATCTTCTTTTTTAAAAAGGGTGAGCTGCATTTCTAAGCCATACAGCATCTTCCCCACTTCTCCCCACCGTACCTGCAGGGCTTGGTCCTTCCATCTTTGCTAGGGATATGTTCCAACTTCACCACACGGTGGATTTTGATAACCCAGAGATCACAGAGTTATCTGCCACCTCCCCGATAACATACTGGTTTACCTCTGCAGCCATCACCATCCCATAGGAATTAGGAGATTATGGGCTGATCCCCCCAAAATGTTTGCCTAAATTTCTCTCTCCTTTGAGGTCAAAATAGTGTCTGGACTCTTTTTCCTCCTCCTCCCCACTAAATCATGCTGGGAGATCATCCTTCCACCAAGGATTCATTTCTTTTGTATTTTACACCTAGGTGTAGTTTGGCACATGGAAAATGTGACACATCACTTGATGGGGGGGATTTGTTCTTCACCTCTCCAACAGCCCCCGAGCCCACAGAGCTTCCTGCACTCACCCATGATTACATACACACCCCTGAGGGTGAGACTCCTCAGAGAATGGATGCAAACATAGGTGCCAACTCCGTGGGTGCTCCGGGACTGGAGCACCTATGGGAAAAAAAACTAGTGGGTGCTCAGCACCCATTGGCGGCCCCCCCCGATCAGTTCCTCCCCCTTTCCCCAGCGCCTCTCAGCTGCCAGCGAGCCCCGCTGATCAACACCTCCCCCTCCCTCCCAGCGCCTCCCACCCACCATGGATCAGCTGTTCATCAGCGTTCAGGAGGTGCTGGGGGGAGGAGTGAAGGGGGCACTCTTGGGGGAGGGGGTGGATCGGGGCAGGGCAGGGGCAGGAGGGGAAGAGGTGGGGTGGGATCTTGGGGGAAGGGGGGGGAGTGGGGGCAGGGCCTGGGGCAGAGTGGGGGTCTAGCACCTCCCGGCAACTTATAAAAATGGCACCTACAGATGCAGAGATCAGGGCAAGATCCTGTTTCCTTTCCATTGGCGGCTTGCTCCTCGTTGAATTTATTGAATTGATCACATTCCCCTCACGATTCTACATAATTTGTCAAATCCACTCCCTGATCCTATAGACATTGTTATATTCTCTCCCAGCCAATCTGATAGATGTTGTCACCCCCCATCCCTATAAAAGTTGTCACATGGATACTATAGCATTAGTCCCATTTGTTCCCATGAGGGTGAGCCTCCTAATATAAACTGAATTGTTCTTCTGTTCTTTGTGCTTCCTGCAGGAGATACCTGATCGTCATCCCAGCCGAACTGACCTTCCCATCGGCCCAGAGGGTGTGCTTGGACCTGAGAGGGGTGGACAAGCCCATTCGAGTGGCCTTGACTCTTGTGCATGCATCCAGGAGCCTTGTCCTCTTCCGAAGGGTCATCCGGAACAACAGGATCTTGGAATGCGCCAAGTTTTGGGTGAGCAGCTCTCCCGGGGACGAGCCAGGCTCCCATTGCTGACAGCTCCCAGGCTGTTGGTCACATCATAGGTTCTCTCACCAGAGAAAGAGAAAGGAAAAGATTCAGAGAATGAGAAAGTGAGACTGACGCGGGGGGGTGAGAAAGGAGGAGGAGGGAAAGTGAGGCAGAAAAAAGCCAGGAAGGATGGTAAATGGCAGCCTGCATAGTCTCTGCTCTCTTTCTGCATTTATCTGTGTGGCTTCATCGTAATGCTCCTGTTTGGTGAGGTGAAATGTGTCTGACATGCTGCCCTTAGTACCAGATACGTGACCTAGAAACAGCAGAATTCTCCTGGCATGCTGCCTATTAAGGAAGCTCTGGCCATCTTGGCTTTTCTCCACTGTGTCTCTTCATTTACCTCTCCAAATGTCTTGCCTTACGTTCTTGTCTCTCCTGGATTTCTTCCTCGATGGGCATTTATTGGCCTTAAAAGGTGCTGAATCGGCAGCCCTGGGGAGTGGTGTCCTCTGGTTATCCCTGAGTAGGCAATGCATGGTGCTTCCTACATATCATGTCCACCACCCATGTGCCTCTGTCCTAAACCATCTCTACGAGTGAGGGGGAATTTCAGCCCCCATGAGCCATTCAGTCACTGATCTCCACACAGAGATGGCCAGTGAGGGGGACCAGTTAGTGCTGATTTGTGGTGTCCTGCTAAGGATTGGAGTGAACCCTCCACAACTCATTACACTGGTGAGACCAGGCAGTGCACAGGCCATCATACAGGCTGCTCCTGCACTAGGGCAAACATCTCCCCACCCCCGCTAACATCTCTGCCATTCACACACCTGCCAGGGCTCCACAGCCCAAACCCAAGAGCAGAACAAAGGCACCATTCGCTGTTCCAGCAGACGGAGTCCTGGCCACTGAGAGAACGGATTGCATCAGTGGCAGGTGTCCTTCCCGGCAGGGAGGGAATTAGTTGGATGCAAGACACCAGGGAGCAGGGAGAAGATCGTCTGCTTTGATACCATTGGGACAGGGGAGAATGCGCTGCGCTCCTTTCCCATCCCCCGGTTCTCCCCAGCGAGCAAACGATGGCTCCCTCTCTCCGTGTGCAGGTCCCGTCTCCTGCTGGGGGCCGGGAGGAGGTTTGCACTGTCCAGCTGACCATCTCCAATGGCCGCTACTTCAATGTGAAGGAGGAGAAGAAGGTCCTGATCCGCAGGGGTGATAGCAGCACCTTCGTCCAAACGGACAAACCCGTTTACACACCAGGGCAGAAAGGTAAGAGCTGTGAGTGTATCACACCTGCAGCTCTCCGGGCTTGGTCAGGGCTGCCCCTGTTTGTCCCCACAGGCCTGAGGCAGCTGCTGTACATGTTGCCTGCTGGAAGAAGCAACGGTGGGAGCAGGTAGGCGGGAGGCCTAACTTGCTGGTCCTTCCTCGGTCTGTGCCTGAGCTGCTCCACCCTCTGCTGGGGGCTCTTGCCACGTAGCCTCAGCTGTGTGACCTGTCCCTGTGGTTGGCAGTGGGGGCTGGGGAATATTTGGGGTGCTCATGCATGTGATGGGAGCACATGGGTGGGAGGGAAGACAGACCACATGGAGGATGTACAGTGTGGGGAGACAGGCACACAAGGATGGATGATGTAGTGCAGGGCCTCAGGACTGCCAGGGGACACACTGGTGCTTGGGGGTGGGGGAACAAAGTCTGGAGATACATACAGTCAGCGATGGGGAACACTAGGGTCTAGGCAGGAATTAGCTGGGAGATGGGGACATGCAAGGGCCTAAGGATTGGGGAAAACCCACTCTTGTTCACCTCTCAAAAGGAGGAGCTTGAAGGCCTCCACCTGAGCTTAGCTCATAGCTGTTTATAGGCTTCACTGAGAAGAAAATATAACAGAGACAGACTGCGACCCATAAGCCACGCAAATTGTCAGAGGAAGTGGGACAAAAATGTTGGGTGTGGGGTACAATGGTAGAATTTCCTGGGTCTGGCAGAGCTGTGTGGGGGCCCAGCACTGGAATAGCAGGGGGGCTTCAGGGCAGGACTGAGGGGCATTGGCAGAGCTGTGTCGGGGGCCCAGCACTGGAATAGCAGGGGCTGCAGGGCAGGACTGAAGTCCATTTCTGAATGTGTTCCATCTTCATAACTTTTCTTTCAATATTCTTTTCTCCCTTCAGTGAAGTTTCGGATTTTGACTCTGAATGAGGAGTTTGTTCCCCTTAACAGCAAGGTAAGGCACATTCAAGAGGACAAAGGGAAGTTTCCTGACTCCACATCCCCCACCCTTCCTCCAGTCATCTCCACTCCCTGGCAATTCCAAGTCATGTCTGTCTCTTTCTTCATGAATATACACAAGGTCTAATAGGCCCTACCCCTCAAGGTAACAGTCGCTAAACTGTTATTAAAATTGGATGGGAGCTGGTGCCCGATTGCTAATGCTGAGGCTTAGGTCCAGTGCTGTCTGAATCACCACATGGCCACTCCCCAGCATGTGGCTCAGAAATGCCGATTCTCTATTGAATGTATCCCAGCTCCCTTTTCTGGCTGGTTGAGGGATAGTCCAGAGATCTGCACCACACTCCCCTACCAAAGAGGACATGCCAGCCTGTGTAAGCATCTGCAGACTTCAGCCATAATTACTATACAAATCCCATGCACAGCAAGCTGGGACTAGAACTCTTGTCCTGCAGCTCTGAAAAGCTCAGGATTCTACTACCTGAGCTCAAAGAGAGCTTCTTCTGCTAACAACTTTACTAATATTTATTTATATTATTGTCATGGGGCAGGACCCCATTGTGCTAGGTTCTGTACAAACATAGATCCGAAGAGGAGGAAATTTCCTCTTTTTGAGCCATCCACTAGAGGCTGCTATCACAGGCTCACTCATACATACAGATAGAGCCTGAATCTCCTGTGCCTTGCACATTGTGCAGTCCTTTGCATCCTTTGTAGTCCTTTCCACCTCAGACCACATTAATACTCATTTTGCACAGGTGTAAATGATGGTACAAGGCAGTGAGAAATCGGATCCAAAACCAGTAATTCGCACCTGCTCCTGGGTTTATAATCCTGTAACCACTTCCCCTCACTAGTGGCTGGAAGAGTAAATACCCACTATAACCCTTCCCTGTGAAGCCAGTGATTTTAGAGCCACGTGTTCTCTCCCATTACTGATGCTGTGTTGCCAACGCTCACGATTTTATTGTGAGTCTCGTGGTCTCTGAGTGCTTCTCTCAAAGCCTCCGCTGCTGGAATGATATTGTAAGAGAACATCAGCTTTCATTTGGTTTTAAAAAAGTAAGTTTCTAGCCCTTGTTGCAGAGAAAAGCTTGAAAATGTGAAGCAAGTGCACACCAAAGGCTCAGAAACCAGAAGACAAAGACAAAGAACCCAACATTTATTACTTTAAAATATCTCATGAATTTTAAAGTCGATCTCATGATTTTTTGGGAGAGGGCTGGACTAATTTTTTAACTTTTGGGGATGGGAATGCTGCTGCAGCATGTGTAACTAGCTAAGTGACAATGGTGTTTTTTACATATCTGTCTGCTGGGTCATTACATTTTCTAATCCTGCTATCTGCTTACTTTTCAGTACTCTGTGATAGAACTCCAGGTGGGTACCTCATAACACCTATGTGTTACATATAGATACTATGGTGATGGATGCTCCAGGATACATACATAGATAATTTGAGTATTGAGTTAAAGATATTTCCCTTTGGACAGGGTTGTGTGTGTGTTTTGTCCAGTCACTTTTCACAGCAGACATCCCAGAACCTCATGATCAATCTTTTATGAATGGGTAGGTTCTAGAGCTTCAAGCAACCTATGTTGATTCTTGA
Source organism: Malaclemys terrapin pileata (assembly GCF_027887155.1). Taxonomy (NCBI): domain Eukaryota; kingdom Metazoa; phylum Chordata; order Testudines; family Emydidae; genus Malaclemys; species Malaclemys terrapin. The sequence goes on from NC_071505.1 coordinate 135,714,327, forward strand.
ATTTCATTCTTAGATCAAGTGGGAGGTTCTAGAAGTCAGGGCCCTTAATAGTCTCCTTTTAAGCTATAAAATGGAACAGAATTCTGAAGCTTTGAAGACTTCAGCTTTAAAACTTCATATACTATAAGATCTAGGCTCTTTAAAATTAGCAGCAATAAGATAGAACTTTATTTTAGGCCTATTTAGGACTTAATGGGCAAAGAAACTAAAACCTTTATAACTTTGTGGGTTCTGGGATCTAGGCTCCTCTGAAATTTGGAACCTTTATCAATTTTTGGGTTATGAACTGTGGCTGAATAGACTTTAATGAGAAAAAAGAAGCTAGTAGACTTAAAGCTTTGCGTTTCACAACTCAGACCATTTTAGAACGTAATGAGCAAAAGCAACTAGAATTGTTAGAAAGTTCTGGACTCAGCCTTTTTAAATAAGCAAGTAGGCCAGTGCTAATGACGGCTGCCTTTTTTTTCTCTGAGAGCAGGACCCCAACAGTAACCGGATTGGTCAATGGCTCGATGTGCGTCCGAGGCAGGGCATTGTGGATCTATCCTTCCAGTTAGCTGATGAACCTTCCCTGGGGACTTACACCATCAACGTGGCCAGCACAAAAGCTTCCAGTACCTTTAGTGTCGAGGAGTATGGTATGATAAAATGTGGAGGGGAGAGATATGAGGAGAGGAAACTCCTATCGATTGATTGTATTTCTAATGTCCAAAAAAATGTGAAGGCAAAACATTTTCATCTGGGTAGTGGGATAGTGATCATATACCATCTGAGAGCCAAGATTAATCACATGCCAGTGGAGGAGTCACACCCAGTGAGGATCGCACCTGATGGGGTGATGCGGGAATCATAGTCAGGACAAGTTGAAATGTCACTTCACCAAGTTGCCTAGTTAATACTTGGGCTGGAATAGTATGACAGCAGTGCTGGAAATTCCTCCAACACCATTTCATTGAGGGATCCCAGCAGTGACCTATAGGACATACTCCTCCCCTTGTTCATTCACTCAATGCCTACACCCCCCTATACACCCACACACCTTGTTCTCTTGTGAAACCCATCCCTAAGCCTATGTCCTGCCAGCCTGTTCTTCACCCGGTCTCTCTGGCTTTTTCTTCTAGTGCTGCCAAAATTCGAGGTTTTCTTTGAGGGGCCAATTCACATTTACGCATTGGATAAAACCTTCCCGCTCCGTGTGTGCAGCAGGTGAGGAGGCTGCTTTGCAGGGAGGGAGCTGCTAATCAATGGTCACACACCCCTTCCCCAAGCCCCCCTTCCCCTGAGTCCATCAAAGGAAGGAAATGGGAAAGGAGAAGGGGCAAACATTGGGTGCCTCTTCAGATACCAAGAGATTCACTGGGTAGTGCAAGATCCAAGCCATTGTCTTTCCCTGTGGAAGATCTACAGGAGTCCAACTGGAGAGTGGCCCTCACTCAGAGTGGGGAGCCCTGGGCTAGGCTGGAGAGACTGTCCCCTGGGAAGATACACATGCCCACCTGGAAAGAGCTGGGGTAGGGTGAGGTACACATACCAGCCTAGAGAGACCCTTCTTGAGGTGAAGGAACACGCACCATCATGTTTGGGAAGAACACACCACTTCTCATTGCTTAAACTCTGCTGACTGTATTTGCTTCATAGGTGGAGCGGGGTGGGTTTCAGTGGACCCATAACTGTTAGCAATGGCTAAGGGGCGGGGGGAAGGAGGATGTGCAAACGCTCCACCGCTACTTGGATGGTGTAAACTCCACGGAGAGGGAGAAAATGTTCAAGAAGGCACTGAATGGGGAGAGCCAGTAGCAAAGGGGTAAATTTCAGGCTGGGCTATGAGGAAACATTCCTGTCACTGAGGTCTGGTCTATACTACCCGCCTGAATCGGCGGGTAGAAATCGACCTCTCGGGGATCGATTTATCGCGTCCCGTCGGGACGCGACAATCGATCCCCGAATCGGCGCTCTAACTCCACCAGCAGAGGTGGTAGTAAGCGCCACCGACAAAAAGCGGCAGAAGTCGATTTTGCCGCCGTCCTCACAACGGGGTAAGTCGGCTGCAATACGTCGAATTCAGCTACGCTATTCACGTAGCTGAATTTGCGTATCTTAAATCGACTCCCCGCTGTAGTGTAGATGTACCCTGAGTTGCTAGACTGTGACATCGTCCCCCCACCCCCAGAAATGTGGAAGCCCCAACTTGGGTTATTTGAAATCAAACTGAGAAAAGCCCTGAAGAAGCGACTGTAAAATGGGGATAATGGTACTGACCTCCCTCACAGTGGAGGTTTCATTTGTGAGTGTTTGAGACCCTCAGGAGGGAGGCAACCATAGAGGAGCACAGTGCTCATGCCACTGCACACTCTACAATATTTCTATCTTTCCTTAGTGTTTCTCTCCTGGTTTTCTTTCCCCTCTGCCCTGCTCCTCACAGGTACACCTATGGGAGAGCAGTGCAGGGCACCGTCCGGGTGACCCTGTGCCAGAAAGCTTGGAGGTACAGGCGGCCTCCAAGACACTTTGGCACAGATATCTGTGAAGAGTACAGTGGCCAGGTGAGCTGGTTAGCCCGATTGGAGACGGTAAGCGGGTAGGAAGGGAGCACTGTGGAGACAGAGGTGTCAGGGAGAGGGAGGGACAGGAGAGGGCAGCAGCACTGCCCATTTTTTAGCATGGGAAATAGTTGCACAAGGCTTGTGTGGCCCAGTAACTCCTTCCTGTCTCCACAGCCCCTCCACCCAGGCACAGCTAATGCATGCACCCTTTCCATTTCCAGACCACCAGCCGGGGCTGTTTCTCCACGTCTGTGAGCATGGCAGTCTTTAACCTCACCTCCTATGAGTATGACAGCAAGCTCAGTGCAGAGGCCTCTCTGGTGGAAGATGGCACAGGTGAACATAGATGCATGAAACATGTGGGAGCACATGGTACAGGGAAGGTACCGAGATGGAGGTATTTCCAGGCTGGTCACACCAATGGAGTGGGAGGGGATCAGGAGCTCTTCATCCCTCTTTTGGTCCAGTCCTTTCAGAGTGTTGCGTCAAGGCATCAGGAGAGCCAGAGAGCGTTCTGGGCTGTGTGTATCCTGCAGAGATCTCTGCTCTGAGGCAGTGTTGCTTCACAATGGGGTTGGGAGTGGCTGTGAATGTTGGCAGTGATTTTACAGAGGTGTGTTTGACAACTCTGGGGAAACACACCATGCCAACAGTCTCCATGTCTCTGAAGGGTACACATGCCAAGCAGGAACTGTTTAGCAGGCTCCCAGTGGGGGTTACAGGAATAATTAAATGAAATTGAACAAAGGCTGGATAACCAGGGGCCATTCTCTAGGTGGAGTCATTCCCTGGTGCCAGCTTCACTAGCTCACATTCCTCACTCTCTCTCCCTTTCACTTAGGAGTGCAAATCAATGCCTCCAGCCAATTCCTTATCTCCAGGACAGCGGTGACTGCCACATTTGAGAAGCTGGATGATTACTACATCCCTGGAGTCCCCTACAGAGGGAAGGTGATTCTCCCCCTCTCTTTCCTTCCCCTAGTTTGCAAGTGAATTTAGTGGCTGATAAATTGTGCTGAACCAACACCTGGTGGAGAGCTGACAAGATCTCTTTGGCCCCACTATGCATACAGCTTCCCTCCCTCTCCCCCCTGCCAATGGGCCTTAGCCTTGCTTTAGATGTACTCCCACTGGGCTGGCAGAGATGTTCATTCAGCATCAGCTCCAGAGGTACAGCTACCTGTGGGGGACATGTCCCCTCACACCAGGGTTTTCCTGTGCTGTTATTGCTCTCTGCACTCTTCAGGAGTTAGGCATTTTCATGCCACATCCACCCCCCTTCCCCAGTTTGCTTAGGTAGTTTCACCTCTGATGTCTGCTGAGAGTCAAACAAAGGGATTAATTAATGCCATTAGCAGATGCGATTGGACCCCTGTCCAATAGGAACTGGACTGACCCACACCAAGTCTTTTCACACAGGCCACCATATAGCTGAGGGTGGACAATTTTCAACCACTCTCAACTTGGCTGATACTGAATACTTGGCTTTAGAGGTGGGAAAGCTTAATATCCCTTTTGCCTGACGTGGCTCCAGACTGGAACCAGGGCCCTAGAGGTGAAAAGAGCCAGCTCCAATCCCCCTGAGCCAGCCAGTGCCCCTGCTCTGGGGCTAGATTGGAATCAGTGCTCTGGAGGTGCATTAGTCATGGGCCGGACGCTGATGGGTAGGACACTAAAGGAGATAAGTGATCTTAGTTTTTATGTCCCTCTGTGGTGCAACCAGATTAAACTACAGGATCATCGTGGGGATATTATGAAAAGCACAAAAGTTTACCTCATGCTAAGCTACATGGGGCGACGGTTTAACAAAACATACATCACAGATGGCACTGGGAGAGCTTCATTCAACATGGACACAACTGCCTGGAATAGCTCGTCGGTCTCTTTGGAGGTAAGTCCAGAAGATTCAACACTTGTGTTCATGAACGTGACGACTTGGAACTAAACAACCCAGCCAACACCCCTGAGTCTTGCCCTGCAGCCCCCCTGCTATTCCAGTCCTGGGCTCCCCACACAGCTCTGGCAGTGCAGAGTTATTAGGAATAGCCTTTCCCAAGGGAAGTGGTGGAAGCCCTATCTCTTGAGACGTTTGTAGCTGGTCATGAACAAAGCCCTAGAGCATAGACTGCCTTGGTGTGGGTTGGGGAGAAGGAGGAGATAAAATGTGACTGTACAGGTCTTCATCCCTAATTTCTATGTGACCTTATCCTAGGGAAGATTCAAACTGGAGGATCTGGTGCAGCAACCTGGGAAGATCAACGTTGATTATGTGAACACTTACCAGTACCTGCAGCCGTTCCATGTCACAACCAAGAGCTTCCTGAAGATACACCCACTGCCGGGAATGCTGCCCTGTGGGCTGCAGCAGAATGTCCAGGTTACATTTGTCCTCAGCCGGAAGGACCTGGGAGAAGGAGCCAGCCGCATGGATTTCGCCTACTACGTGAGTCACAGTGGAGGGATAATCATGTATGGGGAAGGGGAGAGCAGCCCACATTGGGGTGGGTTGCCGAGCTGAAGCCTATAGGGAAATGCTGTAGCTGCCACTTAATTTGGCACTGAGGGAAAGTGCCAGATAGACAGGCACTCAGAGACCTCTGGGTGCAGTATGTGGAGCAGCAGTTCAAACTTCTCCACAACATGACCCTCAGCTGGGCCCTGGGCACATCTCCATGGGTGAGAGAGGAGTTCAGTCTGTGTGGCTTATTCCATCCTTGGCCTCTGCTGAGGCTGCCGAGGGTAGGCCACTCAGCATCAATAAGCATGGTGGGTTTTTATGATGTGCACACTTCTCTCACTAGGAACTGGACTGAGAACCCCTCATTCCTTTCAGACAGGCTGCCAAACAGCCACCCAGTGGGAATGACTTCTGGTCACTATTCATCCAGGCTTGAATAGAGTCTGTTCTCTGGAGGTGAAAGACCCTATCTCCCACACCCTGATCCCCTGACGCACTCACTATCCATCCGTTGCCCCTGACCTGGGGTCGACTCATAACTGGTTCCCTTGGGGGGAAAGACTCCTCATCCCATTCCCTGATCTCCCTGAATCAGCCAGTATCCTAGCGGTGAAAAGACCCTTATCTTAGAGCCTCAGTTCCATCCAGGGTACAACCTGTGTGCTATACTTGGGTGCATGGGGTGGGGTTGATTGCATTCTGGGGATAACAACATGCAGGTTCATCCAGTTTTTCTCCTCCCTCAAGTCACTGGGAAAGCCGGGATTGTTGTTAGGGGCCAGAAGAACATACGGATTGGGAAACTGAGCAGTGAGTTCTGAAACCTGGTCCCAGGGCTGATCTAGAGGGTGGAGCCAGTTACTGAAGGGCTCCTGGGGGCCAATGGATGTTTCATAGGTTTCCCTTGAAATCTCCCTTGGTTCTGAGTGACCTGGTTCCATGGCAGAGCTGTAACACATGGGCAATAGGCGAGAGAGAGGCTTGTGGGAAGAAATCATAGCAGCTGGGACAAAGGAAACTGAGGATGGAATGATGGAGTGGGGAGGGAGCGAAGGGAGGAGAGACTGAAAAGGATTAAGGGAAGGATAGAGCAGAGAGGAGGACATGGAAAAGAGAGTGGAGGGATAGTGGGAGATGCCTCGATACCACAGTGATGGGTGCATTAGACATTCAGGGAGGCAGAGGGGATAGGAGGAGATCTTGGTGGAGTTGTGATGGAAACACTTTTTCTCTCTCTCTATCAAGCACTGAAAGGCTCCTTCTCCATCCCTCTGACCTTCACCTCCGACTTCACGCCCGCCCCTTCATTAGTGGTGTATGCCATCTTCCCCAGCAAGGGGGTGGCAGCCGACAGCATCCAGTTTGATGTTGCCATGTGCTTCAAAAACCAGGTGAGACTCGCAACTGACGGGGGAATCTGGGGGTGTTGGTGAGTGGGAAGAGCCGGGAGGGATTGATGCACCTTGGGCAATCCGGAGCCCCAGAATCTTCAGAGGGGAGAAAATGGGTGCAAGCATTGTGTGAAAGCGCAGGTCCCAGGGACACAGAGCTTCCCCCTAGTAGTGACCGGTCTGCAGGAGAGTATCCAGAGTGGTCAAGGCACCGGCTCCATCTAGTCTGGTCTCACTCCTTTTCCTATACCAGATCATACCATAAGTCTGCCTAATGCAGTACCCCACCTTCCACTGTGCTGGATCAGAGCAATGGACCATCAAGTCTGGTTTCTTTCATCCAGCCATGGCCACTACCTGCTGTCCCAGAGGAAAGCGAGGCACCAGGATGCATGTGGTCAGTTGTGCAGTGCTTTAGAGCCATTTACCTTGGGACTTATCACTGCATTCCCTGTCCTAGAGATCTCTTGCTGTCAGAGATGGCCTTTGGGGCCCCCAAAATCTGCGTCAAAGGGAGCCAGTGAATTCTGGGGGGAGTTGGCCTCTGTGGGACAGTTCGGAGTGTGAAGTGGGGATCAGCTACTGTCTCAGTGCACAGAGCAGTGCTCTGCTAGCTGTGCCTAGCCTTGGGACAGAGTTACAAGAGCAAAGGTCTGGGTGATCTCCACTGAAAAGACCTAGCCACCATGTCTTCCCAACCAGAACACTGGGTGGGACTGAAAGGAAAGACCCACTGGCCCCACTGCCAGCCAGGTCAGAGGCACAAAGAGTGAGTGAGCAGAGGAAAGAGCTGGAGAGGGTGTTTGCCATCTGTGAGTGGGGATGAGAAAAAAGAGGGGTGGAGATGGAGGGGTGGGAAGGCCCATAAAGGTAACGTCTCTTTTTCTCTTCCACTGTTGCTTGCTTTCCCCATGTGCTGATCAAGGTGAAGATGGGCTTCTCAGCTAAAGAAACTCTCCCAGGATCGACAGTCCAGCTCCAGCTTCAGGCGGCTTCCGGCTCGGTGTGTGCAGTCCGGGCAGTGGACAAGAGCGTGCTCCTCATGAGGCCAGAGAAAGAGCTGACCAATCAAACGGTGAGTGACTGTCTGTCCCTCAGAGTCATGGTCACCCAGGACCAGGGATGGATTGAGGAGACACAAAGGGGGAGTGACTTGTGAACCAGCAGGTCTGCTGGGGAAGGGGCTGGAGGTGAAAGCTGGGGCTCTGGGGTGAAGGGTGAAGGGGGGGGGGGATTCTGTGCTAGGGAGGGGCAAGTGTGGGACATTTGTCTCTGGGATGGTGTGAGGGTGATAGATACCTGCTCCTCTCTGCCTGATTCTTTCCGTTCTGTTGGTTTCCCTAGGTCTATGAGTTATTCCCTTTCATACACCGCCATGGGTACCCCCACCAAGTTGAGGAATACCCAGATCTATGTGTGCGACTTCCACCTTTATTACCACTGGTGTCACGGAGGCCTTGGTATCCCTATCAGCTGGATGTCTTTAACCTCTTCAGGGTAATTATCTCTGATCCTTTCCTGGAATTTGCATGGAAATGACACCCGGGAAAACACATGCGAATGGGAAAGTGCCCTCCCCCAACAGCTTTACTCTCTGCAGTCTATTCCCCCATTCTTAGCTTTAGCGTCCCAAGTGGTGTGTGGCTTCCACCTCATCCCTTGGGGAGACTGTGCCGCAGCGCCTAGAGTTCATCATTACAGGACACTCCCGATTTCTAGATCATTTTCCTCCAGGGATAAGTGTTACCCCTCTTTACTCTTTCCCAACTAATAGCGAGGCAGAGACACTCACTGGCTGGAGCAGGGCAGGCGAGGTGGGCACCTCAGATTGGTGGCAGTAGAACACAGCACTCCTTGGCGGTGCGACGACATTGGGCAGGTGACTGGAGTCACTGGACATTAAATGGCCAATCCAAGTCTCTGAGACTCCCCCTTCTGATGAGGAGAGAGGATTGGAGGCTTCAGTTAGTGCTTGGGGTTGAGAATCAAATGGGGCCTTTAGGAGGTTGTCTGGGTGACTCAGTAGTGGGCACTCTCCCACCGTGTGCAACGCAGCCCCAGGTGCCCATAGATTTGTCACAGTGGGCAAGGCTGTGCCATGATCCTACAAGGCCATGCAGGGGAATTACGGGCAATGAGGCTCAGACCTCTGAACAGCCACAAAGCACGGATGGGTTACTCCTTCCCAGTGTGCCGGGAGGGGGCAGGCAATGGCTCCGCCCCCATGTGCCTGCCACTGGAGCTGGCAGGCCCAAGCGGGGAAGTAAACTGCACCCCAGAAAGGGATGCAGCGATGTGCCACCCTCCCAGAGCAAGAGGGGAACAGGAGTCTGAGGCGCATCCCCTGCTGAGGCAGAGCAGCCCCACACCACCCCAGACGCAGGGCTGATCCCAGCAGCTCAGATTAGATCACGGTTATTAATGAATCTGACCTTGCCATATTGCAGCTGCTGCTGTCCCGCCCCATCACTCTTTTTCTTCGTAACAGAGCATAGGCCTGAAAATCTTTTCCAACCTCATGATAAAGAAGCCGACTCAGTGCTATTATCCTGTGGACAAGAGGCCGACAGCACCCCCACTAAGGCCCATCAGCATCCTGGGTAAGCTTTATTCACTCCCTCCCTCCAGCTGCTGGATGGGTATCCCTGCCTCTGCCTGGCCAATGGGTACTGAGAGAAAACCAGGGCTGAGGCCAAAACCCAGAAGGGGGAGTTGCCCAGTGCTTAGTCCTCAGCACAGGGAGTTCTGAGACCTGGGTTCTCTTCTCATCTGTGCCACTGGCCTGCTGTGTTGCCCTGAGCAAGTCACTCCCGCTGTGTGCCTCAGTTTCCCCATCTGTAAAAGGGGGATAATGATACTGCGCTGTCTCACAATGGGATTATAAAGCTTAAATCATTATTGTTTGCAAAGTGCTTTGAGCCCCTTTGTTGCTGAGCAATACAAAGTGTTATAATTTATAACTATAATTAACCTTACCTGATCTGCTCAGTTGCTATCGAATTATTCTCAAAACTCTGCCTCCGCTGGCCAAGGTAACAGTGATTTCCTTTGTAGCTATTCACTTTGCACTCTCTAAACCCTCTGGCTTCTTCAAACATTTCATGGTTGTCTGTCTCTGCTGTTTCTTTTCAGTACTTCCTTCCTCTTCCCCAAGCTGCTGAACAGATCCTCCACTTTCCCCTTTTCCTTTCTCCTTTGTTTGTCTTTCTTTCTGCTCCTTCAGAAGTCTGGGGGGGGGGGAGGGGGCAGCGGGACACCCCAGCAGTCAACTCCCAGCGAAAGAGCCATCCAAAACCAAGACAGAGTGAGCACAGATCCCATTGATCTGGGACAGACTTAAACCACAGATCCATTGTGGGGGCAGCACTCTGGAGAAGCGTGATGCCAAGAGGTGGAGATTAGGGTCGGGTGGAGTTGTCTCCATGTTCCCTCCCTAGTGCATCTGGAACACTGCGTTAAGGCCCTGGTGACACTTCAATGGCCTTTGGATCAGGCCCAGAATTCAAACACAGTAGGCTGCCAATGGCAGGAGAGCAGTGATGTGACTGGTCATGCACTGAGGCAGTAGGGCCCACCAGAGGATCACAGTGGCACTTGCAATTCTCCCAGCGTGAAGGGAGGAAAGCCGAGCCCCACCGGCAGTGCCCTGGTGCTGATGGGTAGGCACAGCATAAGCAACCTCCGCTAAGGTCACCCTATAGAGGCCTCCCCTTCTCTCTTTTCCCCAGGGCCCTAGCCTCCCTAGGACAATGCTGCTTTCCTTTCCCCATTTCCCCTCCTTTCCCATAGGAGCTCCCATCACCTCAGCCCAATCCCAAGTGCATCCCTCTGCCAGGCTCCTCTTTCCAGGTCCTTGGGACAGCCTAGCTGCCAGCCATCTCTCACCATGTGCCCCATGCTGGGAACACCCACTGCCCCTAATGGGTGCAACGCCCACTTGTCAGTGAGGGGCAGGGCTCCTTCTCAGCTTTGGCACTTTTGGGGGCATTGCATAGAGACCAATGGGGGGCCAGTCTCCAGAAGTAAGCATGGCTTTGTCCTTAATCTTCCATCTCCAGTGCTAGACTAACCCCTCACTCACAGACTATCAACCCTGGCACCCTCCCTCTGCCAGCTGAGCCTGCCGTCCCAGCGCTGGACAGTCTGGGACTGAGGGGGCTAAGCTGCCCAAATCCTGACGGGGAATCTGTATTCTTTGTTTCAGAGGCTCCTCCAGAATCCACTATCCCAGGGAGAGTTCGCCAGTATTTCCCTGAAACCTGGCTCTGGGATTTGATCTCTGTCGGGTAGGTACTGGCAGCTGGAGGAATGCCATGGGGGCTGAAAGGAAACTGTGCCCTTTCTTGTTAAGTCTGAGTGATTTCTCCCCAGCATTTGTATTAAAGGCCAGATGTAAGAATTCTTAAAATCCCAAATGGAAAAGATTTACCAGTCCCTCCACTGTCCCAGCCAGTACAGGTTTGTTCTCACAACACATTCTCCAGTGCTTTATCTAGTCCTGGTTGATGGTGATTCAAGCAATGGAGTTTCCATTGCTCCATTTGGGGAGGTTTTCTCCCACTCAGTAGATCCTAAGTGTTAGGGCATATTTCCTGATCTACATCCAGAATCTCTTACTTTGCTCAGTTTCTATCACATTTCCTCCTACATTATCTCTCTGTAGCCTCCTGAACCTACCTGGTCTTTACATACCTCCAGACAGTTATCACCCCTTTGTTGTCCTTAGTCAAGCAAGACACATTTAATTCATTTGTCTTTGATCATAAATATCATGGCAGGTCCCTTCTACCCACATACCAGATGTACCAATGGAGTCACTGTTGACTCTTGAGAGCAGATCAAATGTATTTATACTGACTCCAAACACCTATTTTTGTCCCAGAGCAAGGGATTGTCTCCTTTGGTCTTTCTCTTTGAAACAGAAGGGTTTTCTGAGCGTGGATCACATGATTAGACTCACTGCAGTGGAAGCAAAAGCCTGAATTCAAAGATCCCAAAGATCTTTGTGGAGAGGGCCTGAATTCCCCCAACTTGGGTCTGAATTTTTTAGCTGAACTCTATATTTGTAATGTGCCAAACCAAAACCCAGCTGGGAACCTGGGGAGCAAGGTTCAGCGCTCACCACACTTAACACAGAAAAACACTCCTTTTGGTTCAAGACCAAGCATCCCCACTCAGTGGGCATCCTCTACTTGGTTCAACACCAAGTTCTCAACTCGGTAGACACTCCCAGCTGAATGCAAAGTGTGGCTCCCACTCCCAGTATGTTTGGGTTGGAACCCACAAATCTGGAGTGTACCAGGAAACACCAACAATGAGGGTCTGCTGGACTATAGAAGAGTCTCCGCAAAGGAGGAGATGGAAGCTCCATCACTGAGGACATTTAAAATGAGCCCTGGACAAAGCCTAGGAGAACAGACTGTAGGGAGCCATCCTGGCCTGGGGGATGGACCAAATATGGCCCAGTACGAAGTCTCTTTCCATCTCTTTTTCATTCCTAAGGAGGGCTAATATCAATGGACTAGAGAGTTGTCCTGAGATTAGGGTTATTGGCTGCTCCATAATATCAGGATTGCGACTGCACACACTGAGCCTGGGACCCTGGCTTTGCTCCCTTTGTAAGGTGGTGGGTTAAATTGCTTTATGTGATGGCTCTCCCGCTCTCAGTCCCACTGGAAACAGGGATGTCCCAGTCACAGTGCCTGACACCATCACTGAGTGGAAAGCCGGGATGTTCTGCATGGCCAGGCTGGGCTTTGGACTTGCCCCAACCACGAGTCTTGTGACATTCCAGCCCTTCTTTGTGGATGTGACGCTGCCATACTCTGTGGTCCGGGGAGAGACCTTTACCCTAAAGGCCACCGTCTTCAACTACCTACGGCAGTGCATCCAGGTGAGTGCCCTGCCACTCAACGTGGCAGCACGCCCAATGGAGCAGTCCCTGCCATGCCCAAGAGCTCTGCATCCAGCAGCTGGGCTTTCCAGGCTGTGCTAATCTCTTGCCTACCTCTATCGCTCGCTCAGATCCAAGTGTCCCTGGCTAAATCCCCAGACTTCCGGGTGGAGCTGTGCAGGAGCTGCAGGTACATCCACTGCCTGTGTGCAGAAGAATCCAGAACCTTCTCATGGAGTGTGACAGCCACAACATTGGGTAAGGCAGGGACAGTGGCGGAGGGACGAGTAAGTCCATCACCACTGGACTGTGACGCAGAGGGGCTGGGTGGCACAGAGAGACTGGGGAGTGTAAAATGGAGACTTTCACCTCTGGGTCTCCACTTGGCTCTCAGTCCAGTTCCTAGTAGGACAAGTCACAAAACCACCTTGGCACTAATTGCCTCCCCCATCTGTTGACAGGATGGATGGGGTTTGGAGTCCCTCTCTCATGTCCCTTGAAGGTGGGGCAGACTCTTATTGACCTGGGGCAGGGAGAGGCACACAGGTACATGCAGGGCAAGCTTGCATTGTTGCTGCCATACTGGACCCAGCCTGTCAATAAAGAGGGACTCCAGTTTCCAAGGAGCTGCTGAGTCTTCCCTCTCCACCTGCGTTGAAGGCACTTGCCATTGACAGTGATCTTCTTAATGGGCCAAAATCACCAGGGGTCAGCAATCCTGACTAGTCAACTAGATTAAGACCTTCCGCCCTCCGCCTGATCAGTGTCAGCAAAATGTCAGCTGGGGCACATGGCCTCAGCCTGGCACTAGTTGTGAGAAACAGACACTGTTCAATTTGATTGACAGGGGCGGTAAATATAACGGTCAGCACAGTGGTGATGGACAACACGCCACAGTGTGGAGGCAGGAGGACCTTCCCTCCAGCAATGCCACGGAAGGATACACTGATCAAACCCCTGATAGTCCGGGTCAGTATGAGGCCAGGCTTCCCTCTGTCCCCATCTCCCTAGTTGAAGGGGGGAGGAGAGTTTGGGGAACAAACTTCTCATTCTGTGCCATTGGCTGGAGCCAGCATCCCAAAGCCTTTGCACCAGTCACTGCTGTCCCCAGCGCTCCTCTAACTCTCCTGCTTATACCCTCCCTGCGGCACCATTTCCCATGCCACCCTGCACGCCATACCCACGCTCCCATCTGTGCTCTTCTCACCTCCATTCTCCATCAGACATCAGCTCCGGCATGTGATAACAGACCAGGGTGCTGCCTCCCTCTAGGTTTGTTCTTCCTGTTCCCTTGACCTGACTGTGACTGGAACACTGGGGTCCTTGTGGTGGGCAGCTCCAGCCCAGCCCTCTGGGTTTAAAAGGAGAGAGACGCCAGCCCGAGGCTAATGGGGGTAAAGCTCCTGACAGCTCGGGCACAACCCCTTGAGACCCGAAATCACACATGGATTTTGCGGCTGTTTGGAAATCTTGTTTGTAACCCTGTTTGTCCCCTCCAATGCCCCTGTCTCTGCTCCAACAGCCGGAGGGAGTGCTCGTGGAGAAGGCTCACAGCTGCCTGCTGTGCCCTAGAGGAGGTAGGAGGGCTGCACCGGAGGGGTCTCAGGAGCCTTGTCCCTGAACTCATTGGGGGCAGGGAATGGGACTGGTGTGCAGGGGTGGCAGATAAAGGAATATGTAAAACTGTATTTCTCATTCGGCGTGACAGGAAAAGACAAAAAATAATCCCTCCCATTGGCATTCCACTGCGTCTACCACACAACCTGGGGAGAGAGCGCCCTCTGCTGAGCCACCCATCCAGTTACCTCTAGCACAGCACCCCCTAGCACCACACTGGGGCACTGAGGCCAGTGATAACTCAGAGGGAAGAACCCCTCTCCCATTGAGTCCCCCATGCCCCTCCCTGCAGCAGTCTAGGTTTTTCCCAGGAAGATGCCCAGCCAAGTGGTGACCAAACTTGAATCTATATGCTTGGAGTTTGGGGTAATGGCTTTCATATTCTGATGCCATTTTATCTCCATAGTCACTCTGCCAGTGCCTTGTAAAGAGTTAGTGCAGGATCTACAACTACTGCTCTAACTGGGATCACAACAAGTAACTAAGGGCTGTTGGTGAGGGATGTGATGGAATAAATGGGGCTAGCCAGGTGAAAATGAGCAAAGGGAGGTACGTTAGACAGGATGATAACAAAGCTGGAAGAGTCTCCCTCAGAGGAGTGTTGGGAGCTTCATCACTGGGGAATTTTTAAAACTGGGACTAGCCAGAGCCCTGGAGAGTGGACTGCACTGGCCGGGATGATGGAGGCGATCAAGATGTGAACACCTCTGATTTATTGCTTACCACCTCATCTCCTTGGGTGGATTCCTACAGCTTGATTTCTAATGCCGTTTCTTTAACGTGTGATCATCAGGAAATACAGTCAAAGACCCTGTGTCCCTCACCCTCCCTGCTAATGCAGTGAAAGGATCAGCCAGAGCTACCATCTCTGTCTTGGGTAAGTTGCCCCAGTGTGTGAGCTCACTGACTCCTGTTACAGACAAACAGGTGCTGATCTGGGCAGCCATGTCCCATTAGTGACAGGGGAAGCCTCAAAAGATTTGATGCTTGTTTATTAGTGAATCTCTGCAAGATTTTCCAACCACCTTGTTTCAGAAGTTCTAGATTGGCACCCCAACTTTAAAGGGGAAGGGAGTGTCCTGGGGGGAGATCCCCTGCACCTTCCTGAGCAGGACTTTGGACCAAAGAGGCTGCCCCCAGAGAATGCAGGCCAAGGCCTACAATGAGCCCAGTGCCGACTGGGACAGGACTTTGGGAGCCTGGCTGGGATATACTCACTAATGCTCACAGCCGTGTTGAGTTTCACAGCTATAGTGCAGCCTTGCAGTGGAGAACAGACTGGCCTCGGCTGTACTGAAGACAAAGGGGATTCTTTACTGAGGCTGCTGGACACAGCCAGACCCTGAGGTTCTCTCTGGCTCTGACTTGTGGATTCATTCATAGACTGTGCTGCCTAGTGTCCCAATACAGGACTGCTACAGGACGAGGCAGTCATGGTCGGGGCTCCTGTCTGCACTATAAGAGACTTAATTTAAGAAAGCCCCTGGGATATAACAGAGCATAAGGCTTTCCCTCCCTCAGATTTACAGCATTTTCCACTTCCAGTCAGGTGAGAACAGCTACTGTCCTGTTTGGATTTCAGTGCTTCTGATACCTTAGAGACTAACAAATTTATTAGAGCATAAGCTTTCGTGGACTACAGCCCACTTCTTCGGATGCATCCGAAGAAGTGGGCTGTAGTCCACGAAAGCTTATGCTCTAATAAATTTGTTAGTCTCTAAGGTGCCACAAGTACTCCTGTTCTTCTTTTTGCGGATACAGACTAACACGGCTGTTACTCTGAAACCAGTGCTTCTGATCTGGCCTGATAAAAGATTGAGGCAACTGCAGTGATGAAACAGAATGACACCCGAGCTGCCACTTACCTACTAACACTATCTGCTTGCCTTAAAGGCCAGTAAAATCTCAGGCCCTGCAAAAGTGCCTCTGTGTTACTCTCCCTGTGTAACCTTGTCACCTGTCAGCACAGCCTAGGGTGACCAGACAGCAAATGTGAAAAATCGGGACAGAGGGTGGGGGTAATAGGAGCCTATATAAGAAAAAGACCTAAAAATTGGGACTGTCCCTATAAAATCAGGACATCTGGTCACCCTAGCACAGCCAGAGAAACAGCCCCATTGGTGTCCTTTTACAAGCAGGGCTCATTGTAATTAGAGTTCAGTGCAGCTTTTTTAACTGGAGGATTGTGGCAAAGGTTTCCAGTCAGTTCACATTGTATCCAACCTGTGTTGTTTTCCCCAGGTTAGACATTTGCCAAACACCCATAACTTCCCATGAGCCCCCTTCTGCATCCCCACCAGCCAGAGCTCTCATCCTGGTAATTAAAGATTGAGTTGTCAGAACCGGACTGGGCAGGGCACCCCAGGTGGTTTTGAATGATCAGCCACAAGAAAGCATTTAAGATTGCACTGAAGGTTTTTTCCCCTCCGCCCTGGCAGGTGACATCATGGGGACGGCGCTGCAGAACCTGGACCGGCTGGTGCAGATGCCCAGTGGCTGTGGGGAGCAGAACATGGTGCTGTTCGCCCCCATCATCTACGTGCTGCAGTATCTGGAGAAGACGGGGCAGCTGACCCCAGAGATCAGGGAGAGGGCAACGGGATTCCTGCGCAGTGGCAAGTACCCTGAGCCCAGCTCCACTAGCATCCAACCTGACACCTGCTGTGCCAATAGCCTCCTGCCCCTCTCCTGCACCCCCTGTCACTACTGGCCTTCTCCCTGGCACTGCTGTGCAGTATATGAGTTCATGGGCGCTGACTTCTGCTCCCGCCGGTGGATGCTTGACCCCACTCTGCCCCCAGCTCCGTCCTGACTGCACCCCTTCCATGAGGCCCCGCCCCCATTCCAACCCCTTCCTCAAAGTCTCCACCCCAACTCCACCCCCTCCCTGCCCCTATTCCAACTCCTTCCCCAAACTCCCACCCCAGCCCCGCCTCTTCCCCGCCTCCTCCCCTGAGCGCGCCACGTTCCCGCTCCTCACGCTCCCTCCCGGAGCAGCCAAACAGCTGTTTGGTGGTAGTCAGGCAGGAAGCGCTGGGAGGTAGGCAGAGGAGTGGGGACGCGGCACGCTCAGAGAAGGAGGGGGAAGCTTGGCTGCTGGTGGGTGCAGAGCACCCACTAATTTTTCCCCGTGGGTGCTCTAGCCCCGGAGCACCCACGGAGTCGGCGCCTATGTATGAGTTTTCTTTCCTCCCTCCCCAGGGTACCAGAGGCAACTCCTGTATAAGCACAGACATGGTGCTTACAGCGCCTTTGGGGAGCGCGATGGAGAGGGGAACACGTGGTAAGAGCTGGTGCCTTCCCTTGTTCTGATGCTCAGCCTGAACAGATGCCTGCTACCACAGCTGGGGAAAGATCATCTGATACACGCATGCCTTCACTGGGAGCAGTGACGCTGAGAAAGACCTAATGAGAGCAGATTAGATTGGAGTTGCCAACGTGATAAGGCTGCTAGATGGCCAGTGTGGTTTTGGGTGGCACATACAGAAGCATCGCCCCACAGAGAGGGCAGGGGTGGGGAAAGCTAGTGCCCCGCTCTATGGCTGTGGGCATCCTAGGGGCAGGAAGCCATTGACGGACTGGAGAGAGCTCAGAGAAGAGAAACCAAAATGATCCAGTGGGTGGAGGAGAAATGGAAATTGCTGAATCTGCTTGGCGTGGCTCTGTGATGCCATAATCACCCCCCCCCCCAGTCCCTTTAGACAACTGCCCACAGGTATTTGCAAGACATACACAAGAAGGAGGGAGAGGAATTAGTGATTGCGGCATGATGGGCTACCTGGGGATCATGGGATGGAATTAAGAAAGGGGGAATATAGATTGAAGATTAGGAACTCTTCCTGGTAGTAAGAGGTGGGGACTGATTCTCAGGAGAAGAAAGCAAGGGCCCGCACATCGCAAACTAGACTGGACAAAGCACTAGACATGTGCTGTAGGGAGGCCATGCTGAGTTGGTCCAACAGAGAAGGGCTGGATGGGCCAAAATGGGGAACTTCTACCTCTCACTTTCAATGGGCTTCTGCTGGGGAGGAATTTAAGCTTTTGGGTCTATCTGTCTCACCCCATGCCTCCCCACCCCAACCTTCCTAGGCTGACAGCATTTGTGGTTAAGAGTTTTGGACAAGCCAAAAAATCCATCTTCATAGATGATAAGAACATTCAAGATGCCCTGAAATGGCTGGAGCTTCACCAGCTCCCCGGCGGCTGCTTTACCAACAAAGGGAGGCTCTTCCACTCTTCCATGAAGGTAAATAGCAGGCAAGCCAGACAGGAGAGCTAGGGGACTGAGCACACATGGGCAGACGCTCTGACTGCAAAGGATTGTGGGGGTCAAGGAGAATCCTGGGAGATCAGCCCTGGGATTCCTCTCACCAGCCCTATAGGGAACAGAGTCTGGGGTAGATCCCTTAGGATTCTCACAGGGGACACACCCCAAGGAGACACCTCCCCAACGCTAGAAACCCCTTTAAATGGGAAAATGGGTCTTGACTAGGCCCCAGGGCTCTCCATAGGGGACACGCCCATTAGAATGACATTTGATTGCTAACTTGTGCTGTGTCTCCACTCTCCCATCTCTCTGTGTGATGGTACTTCCCACAGGGCGGTGTGAATGATGAGATCTCCCTGGGGGCCTACATCACCGCGGCACTGCTGGAGCTGGGGCAGCCACTGAAGGTGAGCCCGCCCACCTCATCCTCCATCTCTCACTTTTCTCCTCTAGGGCCCCAGCTGGGCGCTGCTGTGAGGAAGCCGAGTGGGCTGGAATCCCTCTGGGCAGGCACTGATGGGCACTGCTTTAGAGAAGCTCACACTGCTGCTGCAACCGTTTCCATGGCTGGGCACCACGCGGGCAGGGCTCTGAGGGCACCTGCCAGGCCAGGTGTTGATAAGGCACTGCCTGGAGGAAGCTCACACTCAGCATAATTGGTCTGGTGTGACAGAGCAGTGGGGGTTAGTAACGCAGGAGTCCTGGTGCAGCTTCAGGGCAGGCACATTGTAGAGCTGTTGCGGTGTAGAGTTAAAGTCCACTCAGTGGGGCAGATTCTGCTCTGTTGCACAAGTGTAGCATTCGTGGAGTTACATCCGTTTCACAGAGATCAGAGTCTGGCCCATAGTGTTGCTGTGTCAGTGCAGTCTCAAGGGGTCTCATTCATCCCTGGTGTAAGCCCATTGAAGTGAGTGCAATTGTCCCCAGGTTTGTAAGTGCCGGCAGATAAAGAAATACCAGTTGTCTGAGATGTGACCTCTGTGTGGTCATCTTCTCCTGCACAGGGCAGCATGGTGCAGGCCGCCTTACGTTGCCTCATTCACGCCGTTCACAATGTCACCAACATTTACACGGAAGCCGTGTTGGCCTACGCCTTCGCCCTGGCTGGGGACTATGAGGTGACCCAGGAGCTGCTGTACAAGCTGGATGAACAGGCCATCAAATCAGGTACTGGGTTAGACTGGCAGCTCTTCAGGGCAGAGACTGTCGTCTGATTTGCTGGGAGCCAAAGCAGCATACACCTGCCCAGGGCGGTGTGAATGGTCAGTCGGCAGCAGCAGCGCTGGTCAAGCCCTGTGGGGTTTGAAGTCTGTAAAGCCAGGCAGGCTGCTTTGTGAGGGACTGAACAGGGGCTCAGGGGGCTGCTTTCGTGGCCTTTAACTGCACTGCAGGATCCAGGAGTTAGACCTGCTCAGACATACTCAGCACTAAAACCTAACACGCAAGTGCAAATGGCAAAACTCTCACCGACTTCCATGGGAGCAGAGGTAGGCCAGGGCTGAGTGCTTTTGAACCCCCCCCTCTGATTACAAACACTCTGATTTTGTAGGATATTTAGGGCTGTTGGAGCACTTCCAGGAGCAGGTCTCCTGCTGGCTGGCTGTACAGTCACAGTGAACATGGTAACAGGCTACAGTATGTGAAGGGTGTGATCACCAAGAAGGAAGAGGAAGTGGATTGTGGGGGTGGATTTCACGGGCTGCAGTAGAGCAAAGGGCGGCATTTCAGGTTGGATAATGAGGAAACACTTCCTAACACAGAGGAGTCTGTGAGAATGAGTAACTTTCCTCAAGGGAAGGGGTGGAAGGCCCATCATTCAGAACACTGAGATCTAGGACTGGACAAATCCCCAGAGCACAGACTGTAGGGAGCAATCCTGGGTTGGGCCCCTGGGGATGACTGGGATGATTGCTCTAGGGCTTTCCCCATCTCTGGAGACGTGTTTTCCCTCAGGTAACTTGTGTGTTATTTTTTTCCTTCCCTAGGAGGCCAAATCCACTGGAGCCCCAAGCCCAGCTCCCCAGCTGCCACAGATTTCTGGCCTAGGACTCAGTCAATGGATGTTGAGCTGACAGCCTATGTGCTCCTGGCTTACCTCTCCAAACCACGCATAAACGCAGAGGACATGGCCACTGCTGCCGGCATCGTGGCCTGGCTGGCTCGGCAGCAGAACGCCCGTGGAGGGTTTGCTTCCACGCAGGTGATGAGCAGCTCCCACCAGAGACAGAGCCCCCCTCCCTCTAGGGCCTCAGGCAGAGGAATAGGTTGGGAGGTGAATCTCCACACAGGGCGGCTTTTTTGAACCTTGTGGCCCTGGGAGAGCAAACACCAGCACTGCTTTGCCTGGGGGGAGTTATCCCACTGCCTGGGAGGGTGAACCCAGGTGCTAGTGCCTTGGGGGGTGGTTGTTCTTGGGAGCTGGTGCCATGTACCCAGTGCTAATGTTGTGGGCTGTGACCCCTGCTGCACTCAGGAACAGAGAATGTGAATGCTGGGGCTAATTCCTTTGGGGAGTGCCCCTGTACTCAGGCAGAGGGAGGAGAAGCCTAGCG
This sequence comes from Malaclemys terrapin pileata, assembly GCF_027887155.1. Classification (NCBI taxonomy): domain Eukaryota; kingdom Metazoa; phylum Chordata; order Testudines; family Emydidae; genus Malaclemys; species Malaclemys terrapin. The sequence continues at coordinate 135,735,048 of NC_071505.1, forward strand.
CTCGTTCCCAGGGGTGCAGATCCCGCTGCGCTTGGGGAATGGAGGGGGGTATCCCCCAGGTGCACAGGGTTTGACACAAACAGTGAGGTAGCTGTCTCTCCCTCGCCAGGACACGGTGGTCGCACTGCAGGCCCTGGCTAAGTACGCAGCCCGGACGTTCAGCACATTGGCACAGGTGACAGTGACGGTGAAGTCTCAGGGGAGCTTTGAGAGGAAGTTCCAGGTCACCCACAAGAACCGGCTACTGCTGCAGCAAGCGGTGCTAACGGAAATCCCCGGGGAGTTCTCAGTGCAGGCCCAGGGCAGCGGCTGCGTCTACGCCCAGGTGAGTCACTGGGGAGTGTGTCTGAGACAAGGGGAAGTGCTGCTGGTTGGGGGGTGGGAATTCTGCCCCTTCCCTCTGCACGGCATTTCCGATCTGTCACTTCCCCTCCTCTCGTTCCTCTGCAGACAGTGCTGAGATACAATGAGCCCCCTCCACGGGTCTCCGTGACCTTCTCTCTGCGCGTCACCACACAGCTGATCGACTGCGCCAAGGGCAATGCGCGCTTCCTCACTGTCCGCATCCACGTCAGGTGACCCTGCCATTTCCCCCCATGTATACACCACTCGCCTGGGACGCAGCCCCTGCTTGGAGCAGAGCAGGGAGTGTCAGAGATGGGCAGGGGATCAGGCCACCTGGCTGGGGGATGCAGAGAGCTTTGGCAGCTGGGAACAAGGCAAGCCAAAGGGCTGGGGTGCTTATCCGTGTGGGGAAAGGAGAGCAGGGAGGGATGGGGAGGAAGGTCAGGACCAGGTGCCTGTCAAGGGGGTGGGACAGTGGGAGGGTCCTGCAGCTTTAACCAGCTGGGGGAGGAGTCTGATAAATACAGAGAAGGGAATCACTGAGGGATACCCAAGTGGGTGGGACAGCTCAGAGCAGGGTGATCCCATTAGCCCCCAGATCTTTGAATGCCAAGGCCTCATCTCCCTGCCAGGACGCTAAGCACCAGTCCCTGTGCATAGGAGGGATAGTGCTGGTGAGGACTGATGGGGAGGAAATGTTACAGCCTCATTTAGCCCTTGCTCACAGTCTGACCATCTCCCCACTTCCAGCTACATCGGGAGCAGAGTCACTTCTAACATGGTGATTGTGGAGGTCTCCCTGCTGTCTGGATTCAGTCTGTCTTCGGGCTCCCGCACATCGGTAAGGAACCTTGGCATCAGAATGGGGGCCATGGCGAAGGGTGAGGTGGTGAATCACTGGTGGGATCTGTCCTTACTGAGAGGGGAGGGGGCTTCCACAGACAGAGGCTCTTAGACAGCTGTGGGGACCCCTCTGTTCACTCGCTGCTCAGCCCTCACTCAGCTGCTCCTTCAACCCTCCATAACACTTGGAGCCTTCGTACCACCTTGGGCCACCGCTGATCTCTCTCTACACACTACTCCCAGGCTGCCTAGCTTCTGGGAATCTGGAGCCTCCCCTCCCCTGTGTCTGGAGCAGTACTAGCATTCATGAGCTGGGCGAGGAGTCAGACCAAACAGCAGCTGGCCTGATTGTGAATCAGAGCTTATGTCCAGCAGGCAGACCCAGAACTGCTCCAGCTGCTGCAAAGAGGATGTACAGGCTGTAGCCAGGTATACCATATCCATGCCCCTCGCTCCTGGGAGGGGGAGACTGTCCCAGCTCATTTGGAGAGCATCCGGGCAGGACCCTGCTCTTCCCTGGGCCTGCAAGAATTATCACGAGTAAAGCACACATTTTTAACAGTGACAGTAATGAACCACTGGAACATGTTACCAGTGGTCATGGTGGGTTCTCCATCATTGACAATGTTTAAACCAACTCTAGGAATTATTTTGGGGGTGTTCTATGGTCTGTGTTGAGGTCACAGTGGTACCTTCCGGACTCAGAATCTATGAATAAACTCTCCATGAGGGGATGCCTGAGGAAATGAAACCTGACATAAGGGCAGGGGTGGGGCACTTCTCACACCATCCCTCCGAACCTATAGACCCTCTCACACTCCCTTCCCTGGGGGGAGGAGGAGGAGCTCAGAAATTCTCTTATCTCCTATCTCAGCTGCAGCAGAGACCCCTCATTAGGAAAACAGAAGTGAAAATTGATGCAATCTTCATTTATCTGGAGAAGGTAAATTTGAGCAATAACTTTTGGTCTGGACAAGAAGTGGGGGTGGCTGGGCTACAGGGCAGGACTGAGGGGCATTGGAAGAGTTGTGTGGGGAGCCCAGCACTGGAATAGCAGGGGGCTGCAGGGCAGGACTGAGGGGCATGGGCAGAGCTGTGCAGTGGGGAAGCTTGTATAGCCCTGTTCCTCTGTCTGGTGTTTGCTAATCCTAATAGTTGCTCCTTTTCTAAAGTCCTGACCCTCTAACAGCCTGGAGAGCTTTAAGTGGAGAAAGTCACATCAAGCCCTGACCAAGGCAGGTGTGTAACTTCTTTCTCTCTATCCCTCCCTTTCCCTGCTGGTCTCCCTCCTACCCCCACAAGCTGAGCGATGAGTCACAGACTTTCATCCTGCAACTGGAACAAGAGATCGAGGTGAAGGGCCTGAAACCAGCCAACATCAAAGTCTATGACTACTACCAGCCAGGTGGGTTGTGGTGGCTGCTGTGTATACAGGCAGGGAGCTGAGGCTCTTCCTGGCCTCCAAGCTGTGGCTGAAGGGAGCTGGTGTCAGACTCTGCACACTCTCCCCCAGGTGTAATTCTGGCTTTCTTGTTTCCCATTGCAGAGGAGCGAGCCCTGGCTGACTATAATGCTGTCTGCAGCTGAGGTAGGTGTGAGCTCTGGCCCACAGTGAGGCTAACCAGTGGCTCGGGAGCTGACAGCTGGGGGCGGGGTGGGTGAGAGTGGATGTCTGGGGTGGGGTATGATGGGAATCCAGAGGGCAGGAGGTGACCCAGGAGAGAGTGGGGTGGCTGCTAGGTCGTGGGGAGCACTTGTCAGGACACAGTGAGGAAGCCACTGCAGGGGACTGGAGAAGAGGGGCTGAGTGAGGGTTCTCCTGTGTGGGTGGAAGGACCGCTCTGTTGTGCTGGGTGCTGAAACCCTTGTGGTGGGAGGGAAGAGTTGTGGGGAGGCAGGAGCCCTGCTTGTTATGGGGTAAATAGGGAGCAGCAGCTGGGGTGGTGCCACCTTGTCTAGGGGGAGGAGGAGGGATCTGGCCTTTGGAGTGGGGCTGAGCTATTTGTCCCTGCCACCTGGTGGTTCTTGCAACCACTGTGCACACCAGGCACCTGTAGCTGGCTCTGTGCAAGCTGCCTCTGAAGGGATAAAATGGAGCCGCACTCCAGGCAGGGGCAGCTCTAGCTTTTTTGCTGTCCCAAGCACGGCAGTCAGGCGGCTTTCCGCAGCATGCCTGCGGGAGGTTCCCGGTCCCGCGGATTCGGCGGCATGCCTGCAGGAGGTCTACCAGTCCCACGGCTTCGGTGTACCCACCGCCAAATTGCCACCGAATCCGCGGGACCGGCGGACCTCCCACAGGCATGCCGCCAAAGGCTGGGGGACCAGCAAGGCGCCCCCCACGGCTTGCCGCCCCAGGCACACGCTTGGAGCGCTGGTACCTGGAGCCGCCGCTGACTCCAGGAAGCACTTCACTGGGGCTGGATCTAAAACAGAACTCTGACCAAGGAGCTCAGGAGCCCACCCACTGCTGGCCAAGGCAGGGCCTGCGCCAAAGTCCACTGAGGCCAAGGGGAGTGGTTGGGCTGGATCACACCCATCCTGCCTGCCTTCTCTAACACAGCAGCTGAGCTGCTTTCCCAGATGATACCAAAGGGGACAGAATCTCCCAAGTGTTTGGGGTGAGCTGCTGCCCCCTGTCTGCTGGGTAATGGCTCTGCCCTGTCTTTCAGCGCAGGGGGAGGAGGCTGGATGGAAGCGAGGAATCCAGCAGTGACTCCCACCACAGCTCGATAACATTCCTGCAGCCTTCGGAAAGCAATGGCTGTGCTGCATTGTGGGGAACCTGTGCGGGATTCATGGAGGAGCTTCTGGCTGGGGAGCTTGGATTATGGCTTCCTGCCCTGCTCACAGTTCCTGTCTGACTTTTCTTTCCAGGGGGAGGGTGTCTTTGGCTTCAAGTCAATTTAAGCTGGGGAATTGCCCAAGGAAAAGAATTAAAACAATTGCATGCAAGGTTGGTTTGATGGTCACTGCAGAATGATGGGATCCCGCAGGGATGATGTTGGTGCATGACCAGCAGATGCGAGTTTCCTGGTTCTGGCAACTGCTTAGGCCCGTCACCCATAATCTCTCACTATGGTATCTGACATCAGTGGGACATGACTGACAAAGGACTGTTGGAAAGCTGTCAGCAGCTGACTGTCCCAATCCTGTGAAGAGAAAAACAAAGGATTTACAAAGTGTCCCTGACTGAGATGGGGAGGGGAAAAGAAAAAAGAAACACACACACAACCCTGAGAAAAAAATAACATAAGCAGCCGACGGAGATTTAGGACACTTTGGCCATATGGAACTTGACAGCAACAGCAAGGATAGCAATCCCCTCCTGCTGCTTCAGAATCCCAGGCCGCAATCACTTGAGCTAAAGCTAAAGGAGAATCTCACTCCACTGACAGCGAAGGGTAGTGCTGATTCCATCCAGCAGAAGGTGGTATTGCCTATGCACACCAGCCTGTTCATTACAATCACATTCTCCCTCCCACCCCTCCCCTTTCATCTGAGAACGTTAAGGCGCTTTGCACGCATGAATAAGCTGAGCATCGCCTCACCCTTTGGAGACAGGTATCTTCCCACTCCCAGGCCCCTTGTACACATAAGGGGAAAGGAAAGTGCAGGGTCATCCAGCAGAGCCAAGAAGAGGGCCTAGATGTCCAAAATCCAAGTCCAGTGCTCGGCTCATACACAGCCCTGCCTCACGAGGAGGATCCTGAAACAGACGTTGATCTCTGTCTAAATACAGAGTGATCAGGATCCATTCTGGGGCTCAGTTTCTGCGGGTGATCTGCCGGTCCGCGGCTTTGGCATACCCGCCGCTTAATTGCCGCCGAAACCATGGGACTGGCGGACCTCCTGCAGGCACGCTGCCGAAGGCCGCCTGACTGCCGCCCTCACAGCGACTGGCAGGTTGCCCCCCGCGGCTTGCCGCCCCAGGCACGCACTTGCTGCGCTGGTGCCTGGACCCACCCCTGCTAACTGGACAATCAGCGCACACAGGTCCAGAAGAGGGCGATCTCTCCTGTGACCACTAGAGGGTGCTGCTGCAACGTTGCTCTTTCCCATTCTCCAGTTGTTTGGATTTATGTTGATCTGATCTGGCCACGATCCCAATTAGATCAGATAAACAGGGTTCTGCTGTATGCCAGTCCCATCCCACCCTCAACATGCTTTTACCCAGGTTGGTGTTTTTCTTGAATGAAACTTTCAGGACTCCCAGCGTGCGCCAGACAGTCACATACAAAGCATGAGAGGATGCACCACCTACTCATCTCACAGGCAGGGGGCACCATAGTCTGGCACAGCATTTTCTTCTGTAAGAGGCAGGAAAATTGACTATGAAACACATTTGTCAGAAACCATGAAAGTAGAGCCAAATGCAATGCCAGCACACTTGCTCATAATAAAGAGAGAGCCTACCAATAACCTAGACTGGCTAGACTCAGAATTGCTGATCTGTGTGTCATAGGCTCTGCACTGGTAACAGCTACTGGGGATTCTCCTTTAGCTTGAGTGGTCACGGCCTTGGCTTTTGAAGCAGTGTATTCCAAGAACAGTGACGTCCTTGGTGGCCACAGAGTTGGACCAGAACAACACCATGCCCTGACATGTCTCTAGCTCCTCTCCTCTTGAAGATCCCAGGGCAGATATGAGATATATTATTTTCCCTATTACCTAAACCACTCACCAGTGTGCATCTGGCCTCTCTGTCTGCATTCCCTTACACAAAAGGAAGCTCCTCTGGGTTCTGGCCTCTTCTTTTGTTGGAAGGGTCCGGCCCCCAGAAGAGACAGCATCAGTCCATCCATTATGAAAACACTGGCACTGGCAGCATGCCCTGAAGTTAGCAATCTCTGGGCTCAGCTGGACCCACATGAAGAGCAAGTTCTACAGCCTTGGGTCTCTGGAGGGAAATCTCTGCCCATGGCCCCTGTCTGCTTCACCCTAGCGCTCACTCTGCCGCAGTGCCCAGACTGCTCACTGGGACACCGGAGAGCACACTCAACTAGCCAGTGTACAGCAGGGGGCAGGCCTGCCCCAGGATGCAGTGCTGAGGGAGGGATTAGCCAGATATTAGCTATCAGACAGGTCTCGCCAGCAGCTTTGATTTGTAGGAGTCTGAGGTTCTGAGCTGCCGCTACAAATTGCTCATTAAGGGCCTAATCCCGAGAGGTGAGGAGCTACCATGACAGGCATCGACTTGAAGGGGCGCTGTGAGTGCCCAGCGCCTAGCAAAAGCAGGCCCCAGACTTCTGCAATAGTATAGCCACTGGTCAGCAGTTCTGAGCTCACCCGTGACCCGGCATGTAGTAATCATAGACCTTCACATTGGCAGGCTTCAGGTCCTTCACTTGGATGTCTTGCTGCACCACAAGGGTATAGTACTGAGAGTCCCAAGTCAGCTAAAGAGCAGAGATGCAAAGGCAGATGTTACAGCCAGAACCAAGATCTTGTGTGATAATCCCTCATGTTCCCCTAGCGCCAGCCTCTATAGGGAGGGGTCACCCACCATGGAAATGCAATAGTCTCAGGGGAGGAACTGCGCTGTCATCCTAGTCCCATTTAGAGCGTCCGCTTTTCACTATACACCATGGTAACCCCTGATCCCAGCTGTAGTCCCACGGGAGATTTCCCCTTTCTTTATACCTTGATGCTCAAATGTGCAAAAGTGGCCTTGCACGGTGGGTGCCTTCATTTGTGCCAATTTTTAGACACCTGGGGCCTGATTGTCCCCCGCCATGTGCCCTGTGCTGTTGTTTCCACCGGTGCAACGTGCAGTCAGAATGTTAGCACCAGCGTGAATGAGTGGAGAATTCGGATCTGGCAGCATGTCACATACTGTGGACTGGTGTAAAACAGAGTCAGTGTGCAACTGTCAGAGAGACACAGAGTTTAAAGCCAGAAGGGCCACCCCCCTTCTCCCCCGATCACCTAGTCTGACCTGCTGTATATCACAGGCCACCACCACGACTCAGCACCTACACACTAAACCCAACCAAAATGACACCAAGTATTACAGTCCTCAGGAGACTAGACTATGATATGCCACAGGCAGAGTCTAGGTGGGACCAAGGTGCACCAGTGACTGAGGCCCCTGCAAAGGCAGGGAAATGATTAAGTGAGATATACCCAGACAATCCTGTCATTTGACTCACACTCTCACACCACAGAGACAGGAGGAAAAAACCCAGGGTCCCTGCCAATCTGACATGGGGGGAAATTCTTCCCAACCCCACACATGGCGATGTTAGACCCTGAGCTTGTGAGCAAGACCTAGACAGCCCAGCCCCTGAGCGAGAGAAAATGCTCGGTGCCACCTCAGCCCTGGCCCACCCTCCCCCAGTCCCATCTTCAGCCCCAGCCATCCCCGCTACTTCAGAGTAAGGTGATTAAAAAAAACCCTCTCAAAATCCATTGGGGGAAAATAAATCCCTTCCTGGCCCTTGCAGGTGGTTGGCTGAAGCCCTGAAGCATGAGCTTTAGGAACACAGGACATAAGCCAGAAGTGAGCCACGGGGCTGCTGAGCCCTGCCCCCACCATCACATGCACCCCCGTCAGACAGTCACACTCATAATTTCATCCAGCTCTCTCTTGAAACAAATTCAGTGGTTCCCCCACCAATTCTGGTCACCAAGGACAATCACATACTTGCCTGCATGCAGGCGAGACTCCCTGGAGACAGATGTTCCATGCTGGAGTCTTTGTTTGGGTTTGTTTTCTATTTTCAGTTAAAGAAAATGCCTGTGGTGAAGAAAATCGAAAGAGAAGTTGAGCAAGTCACCCTCTACCTGGATGAGGGGAGTTCAACTCAAACTTCCTTTTAGAGCTAAAAGGAAGTTTGAGTTGAACTCCCCTCATCCAGGTAGAAGTCTGAGGTGAGTGCCAGGGCTGGTTCAGCCTGTGTGTTGTGCATGTCCCTCATTAGTGTTTCAGGGCCTAATCCTGCAAGATGCTGAACATTGCTGGCTTCATGGGGAGCTGGGGGGGGATCAGCACTGCCCAGGTCAGGGCCGCAGCCTGCACCACTCTACATCCCATAAGGTGAGGCTCACCCCAGGGTTAGTAACATCCATGGTGCTTGGGAGGATGCGGGAGGACCATGTCCTAGGAAGACTGAGTCCGCAGCAGCACTTAGGCCTCCCAAGAGGAGTGGGAAAGGGGGACCCTGGCTGGCTGGCGATTGCTACAGAGCTGGAGGCTAACAGCCAGAAGCCCCTGTGCACAGGGATGGCGAGTGGCAGCTGCGGGTCTCCTAGCGGCTGTGAACAGTGATAGGAAAGCGGGTAGCCTTCAGGCCGATGCACTCCGTCCGCACAGACAGTGCAACGGTGAGGTCACTCCTTGGGGGAGGGATGTTGTATCGCAGGGTGGTCTGTCAGGCGACACAGAGAGAGGCAGACATGGAGAGAGAGCCCAGTGCAGGGGCAGATGTCACAGAGCAAACCGTGCTCTCCAGGCCTTCTGCTGTCTCACACAGTCGGGGGAAAGGACCATCCTGAGGACTGGGCAGGTTGGGTGGCTGCGCTGTCCCGCTGTGTCTGGCAATTGGTCGCCAGGCCTCCTGGAAGACAGCAGCTCCTCCGGCCTGGTGGGGAGGGACTCCACCATCACTGACTGAGAGACATAAAACCCCTTCTTAGACCCCTAGGTACCCCATCCACCCAGCCCTGGGGACCTGGGGCAGGATAGTTCCCAATTGCCTGCTCTCCAGTCCAGGCTGAATACCAGGGAGTTCGCTCGTCTTCTTCCTGCACCAATGGCTATCTCAATGGGGTCTTCCCCCAGAGAGGACCCCTCTCCCTTGCCCAGACTGACCTGGAGGAACAGGCACCCGTGGCCCTGAGCCTGCACTGTGTAGCTGCTGGGGATGGCTGGCAGCTGCGCCGTGTGCAGCAGAAGCTGGTTGGTGTCGTTCACCTGGATCTCATGGCTGAAGCCCTCAGAGGAGATGGAAGCATGGAGGTCAGGGCCATCTTTGCTGTAGGTCTTGAGGCCATACAAGGCTAAGGCTTCAAGGGCAACCACAGTGCCCTGGAGAACAGACATATGATGGGGGAAAAAGAGTCACATGCTTTCTGTGAACTCCCATCCCTCCTCCTGCCCCACCCCTCACACAACGGCGCGGGGCAATGTGGGGAGAGATAGAGGCTTCCCCTAGAACAGACAGTATGAGTTGGAGAAAGATTTCCCCCTCCCAGCCCCCATGTGCAGGTAGCTCCACACAGCCTCCCAAACTAGGTGGTTTGTTCCCCTCAGGACAGCATTATGGCCTACAGCCCATTGCTCTTACAGGCCCCCAGATCAAGGTGGGTTCTCTGCCTGTGAGGGAAGCAGCAGGTTACCTGGGTTGAGGCAAAGCCTCCATAGGATTTCTGCTGCTTGGTGAGCCAGCTCACGATCTGGGACGCTCTTCTGATGTCAGCAGAAGATAAGTTTGTCTTCAAGAGATGAACCATGAGGTTGCTAGATGTCAGCTCCACATCAACGGACGGAGCCGGATACCAGTACATGGAACCCTCCTTCGGTTTGGGCTGCTGGGTCCAATACATTTGCCCATCTGAGGAGAAGTGGATAGGAAAGACACCTGGTGTATATTGTCTACAGTGAGGGCTTGGCCAACAGCTACTGGCTCTCCCAATGTCCCTCAGTCCTGCCCTGCAGCCCCCCTGCTATTCCCATCCTGGGCTCCCCACACAGCTCTGCCAATGCCCCTCAGTCCTGCCCTGCAGCCCCCTGCTATTCCAGTCCTGGGTTCACCTCACAGCTGTGTCAGTGTCTCTGTCCTGACCTCCAGATTGTCATACCTGCTAGGATGGCTGATTGATCCAATCTGTTTACTATTTCTTTCCTCATTACCTCATCCCCAGCCAGAGCAAAGGCAATTGCTGCTAGTGCCTGGCTGTAGAGGCTGGAACTGCCAGGATCAGCACTGACTAGTTCCTTTAGGCACTTCAGAGCTTTCTGCAAGACTGGGTCCTAGAATGCAAACAAGGGAGTAACATATATTATCGAGGTACCTAACGGAGGGCAGTGCAGACAGAATGTGTGCAAAGTTATGCAGAGTGTACAGGCCGCGAGTGCTCTGACTAGGCAGTCAGCGAATACCTGGAGCACATGCAGATCATGCTGCCAGCGAGCATGCGTGCGTGCAGAGCTCACTGTTTTCAGAGAGCATGTTTCTGCTGCTGATACTCACCGACTGCTGCACCCCCGAGCGAATGAGGGTTGTGGTAATGGCAGTGCTCAGCCCAAGTCCTTCCTCCACTGCACCCTATAATTCCCCAACAGCCAGAGCAGAGGAAAGGAAACACAATGAGCACAGAGCACTGGGAGGTTTCCAGTCTCTGCTACCCCAGCCCAGTTCTCCCCAAGCCACCTCCCTAAATGAAACACAGCTGCACTTACCACAGCCATAGTATCATTCACCTGAGAGGAGGTGGTCTGGGAAGGGTGTTTGAGCTTCCCCCTCTGATGAAGCAGCTTTCACCTCACAGCACACACCTTCCTAGCACAAACTGCTCTCTTCTTCTAGAGAGCACTGGGCTGATTTCCCTTCCCCGACCACCTTGTCTCCCAGTGTGCCCAGTCTCCCATTCCCAGCTTCTGGGAAACAAAGGCTAGGGACACCATCCCTCCCCATCCTGGCTAATAGCCACTGATGGACCTATCCTCCATGAACTTATCTAGTTCTTTTTTGAACCCTGTTATAGTCTTGGCCTTCACAATATCCTCTGGCAAAGAGTTCCACAGGTTGACTGTGTGTTGTGTGAAGAAATACTTCCTTTTGTTTGTTTTAAACCTGCTGCCTATTAATTTCATTTGGTGACCCCTAGTTCTTGTGTTATGAGAAGGGATAAATAACACTTCCTTATTTACTTTCGCCACACCAGTCATGATTTTATAGACCTCTATCATATCCCTCCTTAGGCGTCTCTGTTCCAAGATGAAAAGTCCCAGTCCGATTAATCTCTCCTCATACAGCAGCCGTTCCAGACCCCTAATCACTTTTGTTGCCCTTTCTTGAACCTTTTCCAATTCCAATATACCTTTTTTGAGATGGGGTGACCACATCTGCACACAGTATTCAAAGTGCGGGCGTACCATGGATTTATATCAAGATGCACCTCGTGTTGGTGATGCACCCCCCCCCCCCCACACACATTTCCTTTCTGTCACTCTCTGCCCTCTGAGTAGGATTCAGTACTGGGGAAGGCAGACCAGGCTGCTTGCTGAGGGGTCACGGGACAGTCTGGCAGCAGGGGCGGTTGCTGCGAGGGTAGTAGGCAGGGTTGGCTGGAGATGGGGTTGGTTCAGGACACTTCTGGGCTGTCCCTTTCCCAGAGAAGCAGGGATCTCCCACAGCCACAGTTAGAGAGCAGGGAAAATAACCAAGTTTTTGGTTGTCTGCCAATTCCAAAATATTGGATTGGGGGTGGGGGTGGGGGGAAATCACTTTGCATCAAATTGAAAATGAAACTTTTTTGCAAATTGAAACATGGAAAAATATTTCCTTTTGGTTTGAACAAAACGTTTTGTTCTGATTTCGAGCCTCTCTGTAACGCTTGCATTGTTTTTAAAATTAAATGAAAAGAAACTTTGAAACAAAAAGTTGTTTTGAAGCCCCCCAAAAAATCAAAAGTGTTTTATCACTTTTTTTTTTTTTTTGGCCAAAACAATTCAGCAAGACCCACCCAAATTCGCAAACTGTTTCGGTGCTGCTCAATTTGCATTTGTCACCAAAAAAGTTTCAGCCAAAATTTTTGGCCTAGCTCTACATTTACAGCCCCCGTTAAATATGGCCCTGACCAAGCACAGCCCTGGATCAGAGGAGATCCTGGCTCCAAAGAATCATAGAATATCAGGGTTGGAAGGGATCTCAGGAGGTCATCTAGTCCAACTCTCTGCTCATAGCAGGACCAATCCCCAACTAAATCATCCCAGCCAGGGCTTTGTCAAGCCTGACCTTAAAAACCTCTAAGGAAGGAGATTCCACCACCTCCCTAGGTAACCCATTCCAGTGCTTCACCACCCTCCCAGTGAAAAAGTTTTTCCTAATATCCAACCTAAACTTCCCCCACTGCAACTTGAGACCATTGCTCCTTGTTCTGTCATCTGGTACCACTGAGAACAGTCTAGATCAGTGCTTCTCAAAGCTGGTCCACCACTTGGTCAGGGAAAGCCCCTGTCGGTCCGGGCCGGTTTGTTTACCTGCCGCGTCCGCAGATTCGGCCAATTGCGGCTCCCACTGGCCGCGGTTCACTGCTCCAGGCCAATGGGGGCTGCAGGAAGCGGCGTGGGCCGAGGGATGTGCTGGCTGCCCTTCCCGCAGCCCCCATTGATCTGGAGCAGCGAACCGCGGCCAGTGGGAGCTGCGATCGGCCGAACCTGCGGACCACCAGAGGCTTTCCCTGAACAAGCGGCGGCCCGACTTTGAGAAGCACTGGTCTAGATCCATCCTCTTTTGAACCCCCTTTCAGGTAGTTGAAAACAGCTATCAAATCCCCCCTCATTTTCTCTTCTGCAGACTAAACAATCCCAGTTTCTTCAGCCTGTCCTCATAAGTCATGTGCTCCAGACCCCTAATCATTTTTGTTGCCCTCCGCTGGACTCTTTCCAATTTGTCCACATCCTTCTTGTAGTGTGGGGCCCAAAACTGGACACAGTACTCCAGATGAGGCCTCACCAATGTCGAGTAGAGGGGATTGATTACGTCCCTCTATCTGCTGGCAATGCCCCTACTTATACAGCCCAAAATGCCGTTAGCCTTCTTGGCAACAAGAGCACACTGTTGACTCATATCCAGCTTCTCGTCCATTGTAACCCCTAGGTCCTTTTCTGCAGAACTGCTGCCTAGCCATTCGGTCCCTAGTCTGTAGCAGTGCATGGGATTCTTCCGTCCTAAGTGCAGGACTCTGCACTTGTCCTTGTTGAACCTCATCAGATTTCTTTTGGCCCAACCCTCTAATTTGTCTAGTCACTCTGTATCCGATCCCTACCCTCCAGCGTATCTACCACTCCCATAGACGGCAGGTTTGTATAATTTTTGGGGGTGCCCAAAATGGTGGTGCCCCCCCGCTCCCGCCCTGTAAGCCGATATATATATTTTATTAAATAGTGTAAACATGGACTGGAAGCCGTAAGCATTTAAGGGCAATGTTTCTCTTTATTGCACAATATCACTATCAGAAAAATCCATTGTTGACAGTGGTCCTACAAATCAAGAATTTGTTGCTGGGATAAAATGAAGCTACAACGCAGCGGTGCCACAAGATTACAAGGGTCAATTGAAAGTGGAAAGTCAGAAGCAGCACTTGCCTGCCTCAATATACAGTATGATATTTTGTTGCACCTGTTGTGACGAAGTGGGAATGTTCCTAATGTTTTCTCTGAATACTGTGTGGGTGCCTCAGTTTCCCCTGCAAGGTGCCAACTGAAGGTGTTGGGGACAAAGAGATCAGGTGGCCTCCTTGTCCAGAAGAGACACAAAGGCCAGAGGAGGGAGTGTCAGTTTGGAGCTGGCTCGGGAAATGGGGAGAGGCCCAGAACTTGGGTCTGGGCTCCCCAACCCCCAAGATGGACCTAACCGAGGGTCCTGTTTTCTGTACCTACAAGCTCTGTTTTAGACTGTGTTCCTGTTGTCTAATAAACCTTCTGTTTTCCCGGCTGGCTGAGAGTCATGTCTGACTGCAGAGTTGGGGTGCAGGGACCTCTGGCTGCCCCAGGACTCCGCCTGGGCGGACTCGCTGTGGGAAGCACACGGTGTGGAAGGGCATGCTGAATGCTCTGAGGTCAGACCCAGGAAGGTGTAAGCTTCTTGCCCTGGAGACAGTCTGCTCAGAGAGTCCTGACTGGCTTTGAAGGAGTGGTTCCAGAGCATCCCAGCATCCCCTTCCACACCATGCGCTTCCCGGAAGTCCACACAGGCACTAACACTCCCTCCTCTGGCCTTTGTCTCTTTTCCAAGCATTAGGAGGCCACCTGATCTCTCTGTTCTCCAACACGTTCAGTTGGCACCTTGCAGGAGAGTGGCCTAGGCCATTAGTTGTCCGGAGACAGGGTTTCGGCCATTCTCTGTGCAGACACCATCACACTGGCCCTCTAGGGCTCTATAACAATTACACCCCCTTATCCCACCATCTAGATCCTTAAGAAATGCATAAGGGAAACTGAGGCATCCACACAGTATTCAGAGAAAACATTAAGAACATTCCCACTTTGTAACACCTGTATACGACTAGTTATATACTTTAAAGGGTGTAAAATAATTGAGTATTGTGCTAAACACAATTATACTCCAAACTGACCACCAACTTTAAGTTGTGTGTTTTTCCCCTCGGGGAGGGCTTTGGGGTGGGGCTGGGGATGAGGGGTTCACAGTGCAGGAGGGTGCTCAGGGTTGGGGTGCTGGGGCACAGGCTCTGGGGTGGGGCAGGGCTGGGGATGAGGAACTTGGGGTGCGGACAGGCTGCCCCAGGGCTAGGGCCAGAGAGGACTCACCCCCCCACTGGCAGCAGCAAGCTCCAGGGAAGGGACCCCTCCTCTTCCCCCGCAGCACACTCACTCTGCACCATGGTCACTGCACATGCTCCTAGGGCCTCTCTCAGGTCCAGAAAGCCCACTCACCTCCCCTATGGTGGGTACCGGGGGGGGGGGGGGCGGGTTGCCATCACGTGTGGCCTCCCCTGCTGCTGCCCCTCACCATAGCCTCACTGGGGATGGGGCTGCCCCTTGCCCAACGTGGGGCAGGAGTGGGGACTGCAGGGTGGTGGCTGGGGGGGGGCAGGGTGTCACAAAATTCACCCAAGCCCCAGCTGCTCAGGTCTAAGAAGCCCCCCTCCCCAGTGGCGTAGCCAGGTTCTAACATCAGGGGGAGCGAACACATAAAAAAAGGCGCCACCCAACATATCAAATTACTAATCAGGTAGTAGGGGTTACAATGTTATAACAATAGATTATGTGATGACCATAATCCAGTCAACTTGGGGCTGGTCCACACTAAGCCCCCAGTTCAAACTAAGATACGCAACTTCAGCTACATGAATAATGTAGCTGAAGTCGAAGTATCTTAGTTTGAACTTAAAGGTACTTACCGTGGGTCCACACGCGGCAGGCAGGCTCCCCCGTCGACTCCGCCTACTCCTCTCGCGGAGCAGGAGTACCGGCGTCGAGCACTTATGGGATCGATTTATCGCGTCTAGACAAGATGCGATAAATCGATCCCAGAAGATGGATTGCTTGCCGCCGAACCAGCGGGTAAGTATAGACATACCCTTGCACACTACTATTTGGAATTAGTGATAATTCAGAGAGAGAGAAAGAAGAAAGCTGAATTTAGAGAATAATTATTAACCAGATTCTTGGTTATTCACCAGCCACTTTGCTCCAGTCCATAGCACAAAGCACCATAAACCCAGTAGAATCTGGCCAAGGGACTATTCACCTTAAATTGGCATCTGCTACACTCCCCCCCACCCATTCCCAGTCACCACTATTCAGGAGATAGCTAAGTGAAAAGGTGGCATGGCTGAAGCATTTAGCAGGCAATTGAAAACTAGTATAGAGTCTGTACAGTCCCTGAGAACACTGCTTAATTCTGAGCACTGGGTCTGCAGCTAGTCAGCAGTGAGACTGAGGAGACATAACTGGCACCTTAAAGCACATTTACCCTCCTTCCTTCACAAGCTGCGCTAAGCACAGTTTCACAGCCCGGGGCGCAGCACAGGGGGGGACGGTGAGTATGGGGGGGGGGAATAACCCAAAGTCACTCCTTTGCCTCCTGGTCCTGCCGCTCCCTCAGCCCCCTCCGTTGAAGACAGACCACGAGGAAAAAACACCCCCCCCTCTTTTCCTTCCTTCTCCACTGGCACCATCTGGGCTTCAGAGCCCCCCTCCCTCCCTCGCGGCTGCCTCGCTCTGCATGGGGATGCCGGGGACCGGGGGCCGCTGCTCCTCAGGCCCCCGCTGCGCTGGGGGGACTGTGCTGCCACCCCTTCCCCTCTCGGCAGAGCCCACCCCGGCTTGGGGAGCCGCCTCCTCCTCATCCCCAGGGAGCCCGGCAACCAGCCGATGCCGCCTGCAGCCCAGGAGCTAGGGAGCAGGGCTGGGGATGCAGAGGGGACGGTGCGGAGCCCAGCGCCAGCCGGTGGCCACACGCAAAACCTGGCTCCAGACTCCGAGTCCAGAGCCTAGTGCTGGCTGCCTGGAAACTGGAAAGGCGCCGCTTTTGGAAAATGGGCACAGAGGGGAGTGGCTGCTCCCCCCCAGCTACGCTACTGGGCGGGAGGGGACGCTCTGGGGTGGTGGTAGCAGGGGCCCACTCCAGGAGAGAAACCCAGCTCCAGATATTATATATGGAGATATCCTATCTCCTAGAGCTGGAAGGGACCCTGAACGGTCATCAAGTCCAGCCCCCTGCCTTCACTAGCAGGACCACATACTGATTTTGCCCCAGATCCCTAAGTGGCCCCCTTAAGGATTGAACTCATAACCCTAGGTTTAGCAGGCCAATGCTCAAACCACTGAGCTATCCCTCCCCCCAATATTGGTAGAGCACAACCCCCAGCCTTGAACATTCCTGGTGCTTGGGCAGCACAAGCCCATATAACCTGTTGCCCCTGACCACTCCTCCCAGTTTAGTGTCATCTGCAAACTTGCTGAGAGTGCAGTCCACGCCATCTAGGGTGACCAGACAGCAAATGTGAACAATCGGGATGGGGGTGGGGGGTAATAGGAGCCTATATGAGAAAAAGACCCAAAAATCGGGACTGTCCCTATAAAATCGGGACATCTGGTCACTCTAACGCCATCCTCCAGATCAGGGGTAGGCAACCTATGGCACGAGTGCCGAAGGTGGCACGCAAGCTGATTTTCAGTGGCACTCACACTGCCCGGGTACTGGCCACCGGTCCAGTGGCTCTGCATTTTAATTTAATTTAAAATGAAGCTTCTTAAACATTTTATAAACCTTATTTACTTTACATACAACAATAGGTTTGTTATATATTATAGACTTATAGAAAGAGACCTTCTAAAAACGTTAAAATGTATTACTGGCACGTGAAATCTTAAATTAGAGTGAATAAATGAAGACTCGGCACACCACTCCTGAAAGGTTGCCGACCCCTGCTCCAGATCATTAATGAAGATATTGAACAAAACCGGCCCGAGGACTGACCCTTGACTGCCAACTAGACATGGAGCCATTGATCACTACCTGTTGAGCCCGACAAGCTAGCCAGCTTTCTATCCATCTTATAGTCCATTCATCCAGCCCATACTTCTTTAACTTGCCGGCAAGAATACTGTGGGAGACCGTATCAAAAGCTTTGCTAAAGTCAAGGAATAACACATCCACTGCTTTCCCCTCATCCACAGAGCCAGTTATCTCCTCATAGAAGGCAATTAGGTTAGTCAGGCATGACTTGCCCTTGGTGAATCCATGCTGACTGTTCCTGATCACTTTCCTCTTCTTTAAGTGCTTCAGAATTGATTTCTTGAGGACCTACTTCATGATTTTTCCAGGGACTGAGATGAGGCTGACTGGCCTGTAGTTCCCTGGATCCTCCTTCTTCCCTTTTTTAAAGATAGGCACTACATTAGCCTTTTTCCAGGCATCCAGGACCTCCCCCGATGGCCATGAGTTTTCAAAAATAATGGCTAATGGCTCTGCAATCTCATCCGCCAACTCCTTTAGCACCCTTGGATGCAGCGCATCCGGCCCCATGGACTTGTGCTCATCCAGCTTTTCTAAATAGTCCTGAAACACTTCTTCCTCCACAGAGGGCTGGTCACCTAGGGCAGGCTATCCAGTGACATGGCTTCCCCAGCAGTGTAGCTGGGCTTTGCTCCTGACACACAGCTCAGGGGACAGAGTGGGAGGCAACACTGAGGAGTCTGGAAAGCAGCTGGGGGTGCATTGTACCATCAAGCTGTTGTTGAAGAGCTTCCCCATGCTCTGGAAGCAGCCGGATGGCGTCTGGCTCCAGGTCGGGGCCCTGGCAGCATCCTTTATGTTCTGCTCATCTATGTGGATGAGGTGCTGGGCTTGGCAAAATGACTTGAGGACAAGAGTGGTCAGCCTGAGGCCAGGGAAGAGATGGGAGGGGGAACAGATAACGAGTGGGGCGCTAGTCCCAGAAGAACTGTTTCTAAAAGGACACAAACGTCATGGTGTCTCCCATTGTATTTTGCACGTGGGGTGAAACAGGCTGCTCCCTGATGTAGTATTAGGAGAGTAGGAGGGGGCAAACAGAAGCAACACAGACACAATAAAAAAGATCTGAAGCTTTCAGCCCTGAGCTCAGACTCACCCCCGCCCACCAGGACATTTTGGAGCTTCTGAAAATTCAGTGTTGTTTCTCCCTTCTGGTCCCTGCTATTCTCACCTCATGCCCCAAGTGCAGGTAGGGCCAGTAGGGCTGAAATCCCAGCTGCAGACCTGAGTCAGAAGATCTGTGTAGTGCAGTATGGACGGGTCAGCATGACTGAGGGACCTAACTGCAAACCCAGGTGTGCAATGCAGCACGGACGCTTACACACAAGTTTGTAAACACTGAGTCCGCAAGCCAGGGTCCCACAGATCCAGGCTCAGTGTGCAGCACAGACTTACCCAGAGAGCCATGGGCGTCTTGTGAGAGGATAAAGCTTTTGCAGTCAGATTTTCAAAGGTGGCATCTTACGTTGGGATACCCAACTTTGGACACCCAAACATGGAGACCCCCCAAATCAGTACATCAGCTCCCGAGTGAGATTTCCCAGCCCCAGTGTCAGTTCAGAGCAGCATCCGAATCTCTGAACCGTCTCAGGTTCCCTATATTTAGGGCAGTGCTTCCCTGACCAGATCTGCTCCTCTTTGCCATGCCTGAACTGAGTTAGGCCAGCTCTCAGCTCATGGTCTGGGGATCTCTGCTTACCAGGTGTTCCCTGGCCCAGGGCCTTCCCCAAAGGCGCTGTATGAGCTGTCAATGTGCTTATACAGGAGCTGCCACTGGTATCCTGCGGAGAGCCAGACAGACAGTGAAGATGTTTTGCAGCCATCCCATTCTTTGGGTGAGCGATCTCCCTCCCAGTTCCTCTTTATAATAATAATGTTCAGAGTTTTGCACCTGAGCAGCGCAGCCAAAGGGATCTGCAGAGGTATGTAAGCACTATTGTCCCCCTTGAGTAGATATGGGATAAAGAAGGATTCTGCACTCATTTACACCATCAGTCTGGAGTAACTCTTGTGACCTCAGTAGAATTATGCTGGATTCACCCAGCTTGGAATCCAGGAGCTGGACTCTCCTTACAGCTTCATCATGTGATCAGCTTAGGGCTGGTCTAACCTAGAAAATTAGATTGACCCAGTTTATGTTGCTCTGGGGTGTGAAAAGTTCACACCTCTAAGCAACGTAGTTAAGCCGATCTAAGGCCCCCGTGTAGACAGCACTAGGTCGACAGAAGAATTCGCCCATTGGCCTAGCTACCACCTCTCGGGGAGGTGGATTACCTCTGCCAACGGGAGAACCTCTCCCAGCAGCATGGATAGCATCTACACTGAAGCACTAAGCAGCACCACTGTAGTGCTCTAGCTGTGCCACTGCAGTATTTCTGGTGTAGACAAGCCCTTAGTGAACTCTCACAGCCAGCAGCCCAACCTACATTCAGATCTGCTCACCACTTTCCAGGAAGCCAACAGCTTTCTGTTTGATCTCTTGGGTCAGCTGTCCTGTCTCCTCCAGGTACTGTGTGATGAAGGCATTGGGGGTGAAACGCACCATGTTCTGCTCTCCACATCCACTGGACATCTGCAGGAGGCCGTCGATGTTCTGCAGTGCTGTCCCCATGATGTCTCCTGTGATACCGAACCGCGCCATAGAGGGCTTTATAGATTTATAGACATAAAAATCCTTTTTGCTGACATAGCCTGTGAAATAACCTAGAAACATAGGGCCTGATTCACCTCTCCCCTACTCTGCTGTGAATCAGGAGTCATGCCATTAAAGCCAATGGAGTTACATCAGGGTAAAATTGGTGTGATAGGAGAACCAGGGCCATAGGAGATATCATTACTGTTATGGATTAAGGACCCATCCAGAAGTCCAATGGCACACCTCCTACGGTGCTGAACCAGACCACAAATCCTACTAGTCCAGGATCTGAGGGGCCAAGGCAGGATGAGTCACAGGAAGGCATAAATTCCCCATAATCCATCTCGCTGTGCAATACTTCCTCTTGGGGGGGTTGGTGGGGGGGAATTTTCAATTGATTCCCAGGTGGAGATCACTTTATTCACTAGAGCATGAGGTTTCAGAGCCCTGGTCATTATTATGCTAGCTAACAGCACTGCAGATGCTGTTCTTATTCGTAGGTCTACTTTTTAACTCTCTAAAGCCATTTTCCTCTAAATCCTGCAGCAAGGAGTTGTGCAGGTTAATTACGCTTTGTATGAAAAAAGTATTTGAGCAGTGTACTGTCCATTTTATCCTGCTCTTTTAGGAAGTAGCTTCATAATGGGGCTTCTCCCATTCAGATGCTTCCAAAGGACATGCGTATATTTTAAATATTCAAAGAGTGTTGAGAAAGAGGATCACTGACTGGGCAGTGATCTTGCAGGGAACAATCTTGCATTGGCTAAGGGGATTCGGGGCAGGAGGATGGACAAGAAGGGGGCTGTGGTGACAGAAATCTTCCACCTTTAGTTCATACAATTCTACGCATGCTGATCTTCACAGTAAGTGGAGTTCTACCTGGGGTGAATTTGCTCCTCCGTGAGAAGATCGCATTAGAAGGAGAAAGTCTCCTGCATGGAGAATCCTGCTTTCCAAGAAGCCCTGGCTGAGACAGACAGACAGTCACTCCTCACCTAGAGTGGAAATGTGAGCTCTCTCTGACCCTGGCACCACATCCCGGCACAGCCAGAGTGATGGTCTCTGAAGTGGTGTTCCCTGCAAACAACAAAAGCACTGGCCTGTCAGCATGGTGGAGTGACATGGGAGCCCAACCACGCTAAGCATCCCCATGAGACCAGCCTCCTCAAAGGGTGAATGAGATGTGGGATCCTCTGGCCCTGAATGCGCCAATAATTGACATCAGAATTCAAAAGATTCCCTGGACACTGATGATCTCCTGGGACACAAAAGGGACGGTGAACATTACAGCAAGTTACACTGACAGGCAGTCCCCGCACCTTCCCTGAAGCCATATCGATGGGGGGACGAAGGTGGAGGGTTTGCCTTCTTCCAGTCCATGGAATGGCAGGGGGTCGTTTGTTATGCTCATGTGGGTAAGTGCAGTGGATTAATAGCAGAGCGGCATAGTGTTGCTGGGGCGTCGTAACATGGTATCATGATGGCCTGATGGAGTGGATGCAGTGGTGCTGGGGCTTGCTGGCAGAATGATATGGCCAGATATGTCTACACTGCAATGTAAGTCCAAGGTTTGAACTCAGGCTCAAGCCAAACCCCCCTCCGTCTACGTACAAATCGCACTAACCCGGGGCTTGGATCCAGGGGCCCAGGACCCCACAGAACGGAGGGTCCAAGCCTGCGTCAAGCTGGGACTCAGGGTTCAAGCCCTATTGCTTTGCAGTGTAGATTTGGCTCCACTGGAATCATGCTCTGGAAGTCGGCCAAAAGTATCCCATGATCCCATGGGCTGACTTTCTTTGTCCTCTGGACAATCAACTTTTCCCACATGGCCCAAGAACAAAAGGCTAGAGCGGGCATATTTTGGGAGGGTGCTAGGAAGTCTGGGATGGGGTGGTTGGACTTGCAGTGTAGCTGCTGGAGCTCCAGCTTGGGTTCAACAATTCCTAACCTAGGATTACAAGAGAGTGTAGATGCTCAAGCCCTCTGTTAACGAGCCCAGGGTCTGCTAACTTGAGTTCTACTAATCCTGGGCTCACCCCGCAGTGTGGACATACCCTTCGAGACAGGTGTGGGACAAGCTGTCAGTGACAGGGTGGCATCGTGGTTCTGTGACATGGTTATTCAATTGTTCAATGGTACCAGGAGCTTGTGCTGCCATGAAAGACTTTATTGTCTGACAGCGGCCCCCTTCCCGCAAACGTTCCACAGCTCCTGTCTGTCCCCTCTCATCAGGGCTCCTCTTGCCCAGCTCGATATCATGGGGGTTGCTGGTAGATCACTTTATTTCCGTTTCACCTCCCATCTCCATGCACACATAAATGTCCAGTAGAACATCAGCTGCCTCCCAGCCCCCCCGATTCCAGTGCCCAGGAGCGGTCCCCCCCCCCCACCTTTTGGGCACAGAAGGGAGGTGTGGGTGTTCTCCTCTGGCAGTCCCTCTGCTTGGCGGGAGAGTGCAAACAGGCTCAGAATGGGAAATACTGACAGATAATAAGGCACCATAAGCACCGGAGCAGCTCCTGGGATCCCCAAAATACCTCTCAGAGTGGCCAGGTATCTGTTAGACACCAAACCCTGGGGACTGCACAGGGCAATCTGTGCTCATCAAGAGACCCTAGTCAGCCTCACCCCGAGGCATTGGGCAGGCCTGGACTGTCCCTGAGGGGGCTAACCAGGGGTTATCTACCCCCTCTCCCCTGTATAAGTGAATGGCTCAGTATAAGGCTGTGACTGACACAAAGTTTTTCAAATCCCATCCTCAGAGGACCCCACAGCAGGACCTGACCTTGACCAGCAGGGGTTTAATCACTGTACCTTTCCCTCCTGTGTCTAGCGCAACAGTCACGTTCTCTGTGCAAATGTACAGTTGCCTCAGCAGTGATGGTGAAATTCACCTCCCCTGTAAAACCAATTGTAAATATATCGAGCTATACCATCTAAAACCTGCACTGGAATTTGGTCAGCTGGATCCTTTCCTCCAGTTCACCCAGGCCCTCAGTCCTGCCCTGCAGCCCCCCGCTATTCCAGTGCTGGGCTCCCCACACAGCTCTGGCAATGCCCCTCAGTCCTGCCCTGCAGTTCCAGTCACTCACCCCTCCTTACCCAGTTTTGTAGCCTTCACATCCCAGGAGAAGGTTTTTGCCAAATTAGGGCAGAGGCAGGCGGTGAAATCGACATTCGATTGCATGAACTCAAAATCCCCAGAGTCCTTTAGGTTAAGTAGGATCTGAGGTGAGACAAAAGGGGAACTGGGGTGAGATTTACTTCTGCCTCTTCCCCTCACACTTCTGATCTGGGTGTTAGTCAGGCCCCTAGTCCCAGTCAGGGGGCATTGGCACCTAATATGGCAAATAACCTGGGAGCAATTAATCCCCAGCGGACACCACAATTCCTGTGGGGCTCAACCCTGCTGGAAAGGGGCAATGGGAAAGACTGGGGTGGGATGGGGTTGTGAAGAGCTGTCTGGATCCCCAGCGATCCTGTTTCAAGGTGATTGATTATGTCTGCCCTTCACTGAGGTAACACCTTGTCTGGATCTCTGTCAATGGGGAAAGTGGTATTAGAGGGCCCTTCCCGCCCGGATAAGCCACTTACCCCCATGCACTGCGTTAGGTAGCTGAACACTTTGATCTTCAGGGGGAATGACTCCCCCCCGGATCACAGAATAGGGCAAGGCCAGTTCCACAGTGAAGGGCTTGAAGGTCCACAGGCTGATGGTCTCAGAGATTCCCAAACCACTGTGCTCTGAGGTACAGAAAGTCATGGCCTTCCAGTCAGTGGTTGTGCGGCAGCTCAGCAGCCCCCGAGTCACTGGGGAGAAAAGGAGGGGTGCTGTTCAGAATGGGACTGTGCAACCCCATGTCCCATCAGCACCCCAGTGTTGCCAACACACTACAGTGGGCGGGGGTGGGGGGAGTGTAAGGTTATGAGGGCAGTTGCCACTTGATAATTAAGACTGAGGCTAGTGCTCCATTATACGCTTGATTTTCAACAGCTCCTTCACTTCACCCGAAAGAACCAGCTGCTCTGAAATTTCACATGCTATATCACATCCTAGGGTTTTCTGGGTGATTTGATGGGGACAGGAAGGGAATCAGAAAGGAAGTGATGGTGTTTCAAAAATAACACCCCTGGAGCTGACTTTCTGGAAAATATCCCTGACTTTTACTGGCTCATGATATCTCCAAAATGGCCTGGCCTCCAAAGTCCACGTTAGTTTTGTTGGCCTCACTGAGAAGAGGTGTATTTAAGTATTATGGGGTTTGTTTGGTTTTAGTGGGGAAATGACAAAGTGTAAGGAGCTTGTGATGGAGTGTACATACTCCACACTAACACAGAGCAGGGGTGTGAAGAGAAGCCATAGGGTCTGTCTACACGGGAGTTGGAGCTTGAGGAGACATACCCATGCTAGCTCTGATCAAGCCATTGCACTAAAACAGCATAATCACCACAGAGCAAGCAGCAGGAGCGGCTAGCACCTTGAGTCCTAGGTAAGTACTCACGTCGGCTAGCCCCTCCTGCTGCTGCACATTTTATCACATTAGTTCGATCAGAGCTAGCGCGGGTATGTCTCTCCAGCTGGGAATTACACCTCCAGCTCCAGTGTAGACATCCCCACAGGCAGACTGGAAACGGGAAGGCTCTCAGCAAGGGGGGCCCACCCACCAAGGACCATATAGCTGTGATTGTGGCCTGGACCAGATGCCCTCAGGCCGGATATCCCATGTACATAGAGCAATATTTAACATTTACACAAAGAAACTGAGCTGATACTCAGCCCAGGCTGTGCGGCTGCAGCTGCTGGCCTGAGCAGAGGTGGAGGTCTGGAGGAGGGGGATAGGAGGCTGAGAGAAATGCAGAGGGTTAGGAATCTGGGACTGCGGGTGGGGGGCACAGAGGTTGGGGAAAGGACTAGGTAGGACATTGAATGGGAGACACATGCAAACATTTTGCAAACGGAAATTTGCTTCCAGCCAAGGCCTCAACTGAAAATCCTGGCTGGGAGCAGTCTCCCCTCTCAGGCTCGCTCCCTGGGATACGTGCAGACGACAAGTGCAACCTCAGCCAGGCCTGCGGTGCTGGGCACTGGAGCACACAGAGCAGAGATAGCACCTGTCCTGAAGTGCTCACAATCGAAACAGATCCAGCAGAGAAGTGTTGGTAGCCCCATTGCACAGAGGGGATCGGAGCCCAGACCTCCTGAGTCCCAGCTACTCCCTCAACCACAAGACCAGCCTTCCTCTCAAGAGACATAGCAGCAGCAGCAGCATTCCCCTGCCTCTGCTCCCATCCAAGCCCTGTTAGCCTGAGGGGGCTTGTGAGGTCTGAAGAGGTGACAGCCTGTGGCAGTACAGCTACTTACTTGATGGGAACCAGACTCCACAGGAAGGTCTCCGGGAACCAGGCGCCTGCCTGCACTGCCTCATTGCCTTCTGGCTCGTTACTGTTCTTAACCACGTCCGCCTCAGGGCCCGAAGTGTGGCTCACAGGTACCACCATAGCTAAGGTGAGGTACATAACTAGTCAGTGCTGGAAGGCATCACTAGGGTCAAGGGCACACTCAGCTGGGGGAAATAAAGTCACTGCTCTTTCTAGGTCTAATGGTGCTGTCCCACATCACACGCACTGGGCATGCCACACCCTGACCCTTGGGGTGCTAGTGACCTGTAGTCAGCTCCCCATCTCTCCCTCTTCCCACTCTGATCTCTTCATAGGCCCTTCTGCTCGAGCCAGGACCCCCTGAAAGCACTCCCCACCTCCTCCAACCTTGTCTCTCTCAACAAGACACCTGCTCCTAACCCAGCACCCAAACACATGCCCATACTCCCCTCCCCAGCCTCCTTACAGCTGCTTTGTGTTCTGCCTCCCCAAAGGACCCCAGACTCCCACCAAGTGCTGATCTTTCCTTATTCTCTGTTTTCTAGACAGAGGATCCTGACCCCTCCCACTTCCCAGTCGTTTAACCAAACCCTTCCCTCTTCTGCCACTTCTCTCAGACTCTCCTCCCTTGGCCATGCACTCACCAGGTGATCCTCCTCCCTGCTGCTGGAGCCCTGCCCCGGTTCCCCAGGCGTGTGTATTCCAGGCCATCCACTTCCACACCACCAGAAACTTACCCTGCCCCTCCCCAGCTGCATGCATCCCATGAAACCCACCTGTCCATTTCTGGAAGCCCTCTCCAATACTCTGGACATGGTCCCATGTGACCAACATCTTAAGCCTCTTTCATACTCTCACTTTCCTTGGGCTATCCAGCAGCTCATTATTATCAAAGGCAATAGTGATAAAACAAGATGTACTCATGAGGACTCCATGGTAGGTGGTCCCACTGCGCACTCAATGGGAGACTTGATTTTAAGGTTGGTTAAAAGTTTCAGCCCTGTGTTCTGGGTGTAAAGGAAGAGAAGGGAAATGCCAGGATTAGATGGAGGGGGTGGGCGGCCAGTTTCCCTGGGGCACAAGCCTGCTTGGTTTGTGTTGTAACAGAGCCACGACTGTCTGGAAGCAGGGCCTACACCAGCGCCACTGCCTAGGCAACCAAACAAGCACAGCTGGCTCATAGCAGGCTGCCCGATGGGTGGGAAGGGTCAGCTATCAGCAGACCGGCTCTTGAGCCCAGCAGCAACAACTGCTCAGCAGTAGCTCAAGCCAATTGCCCATGGTTGTGATGGTGCCTGCTTTTTTCTAGCCTTTTCCCCAACCTTTCTCCTACTCTGCCTCACTCCAAATAACCCGGGTCTGACCCTCGGCTCTGATTCTTGATCTCTGATTTTGACCCTGACCTTAACTGGGCTCTGATTCCTGACTACTGACTCCTGCTCCAACCAATAGATGTGACTGCCCACATCCCAATCAGTGACAATGACTTCTTAGGATGTCACGGCTGTCCCTCTGCTGCACTCCAGGGCCACTCAGAGCTTTACAGCAACATCTAGGCTAGAACTCAGATCCTTCTGCGCCAAAAGTCCAGGCCTTGACCACTCAAAATGAAGGAGAATCCCCATCAATTGTCAGCTGTATAGTGCCTATGATACACACATGAATAGTTCTCATTGCAGTCAACAGAGTGCAGTGGCTCACACATAAACTCATAAATGTTCATCACAATAGCCTGACCTTTGTAATCTGTTTCCCATATGACCTCTCAGACTTGTGCTCTCTCACTTGATCCATCCTTCAATTGTTATTACTCTCCCTTATCTGTTTCACTTACCTCTATATTCATTCTCTCTCCAGCTCGCTCTCTCTCCTCTACACCCCAGCCTTCCTTGCTTCCCTCCCTCCTGTCCAGAAGTCTGAAGGTCTGGCACTTTGAGTTCTGGTGGCCTAGGAGACTGATATATGGGGGAACTGGGAGCTGGGGAATCTAAGGTCCAAGAGGTCTGTAGAACAATGGGTCTGGAGTTCTGGGGTATTAGGGAGCTGAGAGTGTGGGGCTCCAGTGATCTTAGTCCAGGAGCTTGGGATCCAGGATACTGGGAATTTGGGAATCTGAAGTTCTAAGTACTTGGGAGGCAAGTGATCTGAGAATTTGAGACTGGATGTCTGGGGGTTGGGAAGGGCCACAATCTGAGAGTCTGGAGTCTGAGATTCTGGGATCCTAGGACACCGGTTGAGGGTTGGGAAGAGACTTTACCTTCAAAAGTTCATATAGATCAGGTAGCGATACAGCATAGGAATAGGTGTGATAATATTCATGCATGAAAGGTGGAGTAGTAGTTGTAGAAGGAGTTGTAGGAGTCTCAGTCATCCGATAAGGAGAACTAGAGGTCCCTCAAGAAGCAGAAGCCTCAGGACTCCTCCTGCAATGCCTGTGACCATCACAGGGGTCATTGTAACTGTCTCTGATGATGTAGAGATACTCCTTGGGATAGCTGAACATACTGTATACCTGGAGACAGGGATGGACACACACACAGGCAGGTGGAAACAGACAATATTAGGGTAGAGAGGCAGAAAACTTTCACACTCTAAGGATAGGGTGGGAGAGTCCATCTGGGACCAGGCTATGGTAACAATGACCACACCGAGTTCATAGGTCAAAGCTGAGACCTTAATGCAAACCGGGAGAAGCTGATCTTTCCTATGGCCATAGCATGAGCTCGGACTCCATCGAAGGCATTCAAATTTAACTGACAACTCATCCAGAATCCCCAAAGCCAAGGCCAGGGGATGGCCTGGCTCCGGGAGATCAGGGAATAGGATACATAGCTGTCACCACTAGATCCAACCCAGTCTCAGGTCAGGGGGAGAATATACAAACCCTTTTACTGGCAGGGCCCCAGTTCCAACCCAGGCTCAGGGCGAGGGGCGATTGGATGGCTCAGGAGAGCTTGAGATTGGTGTTTAGGGCATTGTTTCCAATCCAGCCCAGGCTGGGGGCACCTGAATGGAACAGGATACAGAGTTTTCCACCTTTAGGGTCCCACTCTGGCTGTGCTCTAATGACCAGGTCCTATAGCATTTAATAAGGATGAAACAAAATAGGGTTCAGTCCTTCTGCTAAAGACCTACAGAATGTAACAGAGGATGACAGCCTCTCTGTAGAATGTGGAATTAAATCCCATAGGATGGTTCTTTTATAAGATCTCTCCATAGGAGTAAGTTGGGGGGTTGGATTTGGGTTGAAGGTTGGGCTTAGCTTTTTTTCAGTCTGATCAGGCTGTACCACGTCCCTAGTCACATGCCTAGTGAGGTATGTGGCCCCAGAATCCTCAGTGCCTGCAGCCAAAGGCGACACTGAAATATTTCTAACGTTGGTGCAGTTCAGCCTCCCCAGCATTGGAGTGACTCACACTGGCCCTGGACAGCTCTGCCTCTGGCCTCATTAGAAGGACGCTCTGGTCCACAGTACGGACGCTGCACAGGGAGCCCGGGGCGGCCTTCACCTGGAGGCAGACAGCCGATCCTGGGAGAACCATCTTCTCTGAGAAGCATAGCTTCACCTAGAATGGCACAAGGGGCAGGCACTCAGCAAACGGAGAGAGAAAGACCAGGGAGGAGAGAGGCTGTTTGGATCTTCCCTGTGGTGACCCTCTTTCCTAGGCAGGTGACAGGCAACAAATTGTCCATTCCACGTGCTTCCCTTCCCCGTGTTGCACTCCCGACTTACATTGTTCCCGAAGCACTTGGAGACTTTCACATCGGTGCTGTCGGCAGCCACCCGGCCTTGGTGGAAAACAGAGTAAACAAGTATGGTAGCTGAGGGCGAGATGGCGTTGACAGGAAGGCTGACATTGAAGGTCCCTTTATATTGAGCTGCATGGAGAAGGAGATCCAAAAGAGAGAGGAAAGTTTAAAGAAACCATTATCACTCTGGGAAGTCAGTTATGGCTCCAACATTGGTTGTAGCTCAGGCCTCAGCACATAGCTGGTGCAAATGGTCATAACACCCCTGGACTTGGTCCATGGAATCTTCAGCCTTATATGCTGCTAACTTGAATGCCTGAATATAGACAGGCAGAAAACTGTGCTGAGGGACCATTAAGTTTACACGAGTGTGCAAAAGTCAGGAAATGCCAGCACTACAGTTGTATGCAGAGTTCACGTCCAGAAGAGACCATGAGATCATCCAGTCTTCCCTCCTGTATGCCACAGGCCACTAAACGCCAGCCAGCACCCACACACCAAGCCCAACAACTGCAATTAAATCAAAGTACCACAGCCCTCAGGAGACTAACTATTGTGTCAGAGGCAGAGAATACGAGGGGTTTAGGTGCACTAGTGCCCAAGGCCCCTGCAATGGTGGGGAAATGATTTAGTGAGACACACCCAGATGATCCTGGCGAGTCACCTGTACCCACATAATGCAGAGGAAGGCAAAAACAACCCCCAGAGTCACTGCCAATCTGAGCTGGGGGACAATTCCTTCCCAACCCCACACATGGCCATCAGTATGGCCCTCAGCATGTGAGCAAGAACCAGCCAAGTACCTGTGAGTGATAGAATGCTCAGTGCCACTCCGAGCACCTGCCCACCCCATCCAGTGTCCCACCTCCAGTTGTGACCACTTCTGATTCCTCAGAGGAAGGAGAACGCCCCTCCCCCAGAATACATGGAGGAGAAAAGTTCCCTTCCTGACACACACACCCCTCCCCCATCCCTCAGTGGTTTGAGCATTGGCCTGCTAAACCCAGAGTTGTGAGTTCAATCCTTGAGGGGGCCACTTAGGGCTCTGGGGCAAAATCAGTACTTGGTCCTGCTCTAGTAAAGATAGGGGGCTGGACTCAATGACCTTTCAGGGTCCCTTCCAGTTCTATGAGATAGGTATATATCTCCATATATTATCTGCCTCATTCCATGTATATGTTAATGCAGTCTTTAATAACATAATCATGTATGATTTCCAATACAATACACCATCATACAATTTTTATTATAAACATAGATACAAGTAGAATCTTTTATTGGTTGTTTTAGTCCTTGTATGCTTACTCTGATTTAACTGCCATAATTAGAGCTGAGCAAGGAATCCATAAATAATAATTTATTCAACAAGTGTCACCTTTTTCTGTCCACAGAGAGATCACAATTTTCTTGAATTTATTTTAACTCCAAATAGCTTCTTGGGAATAACTATTGGCCGGCAGAGCATTTGTAACAATCCACTGTAAGTATCAGACATTCAAAATTGGAGCTATTTTGATTGGACACAAGTTGCTTGACTGCGTGAGCATAACTCTGCTGGGGCGCAAATGCCTGAAATGACAAATTTTGTTGCATTTGTTTAAAATTTGCTTTTGAAACTCGCTTGCTGGGACGTTCATGGGAAGTGAACACAAACAAGGGCATATGAACAGCTGAAACCAATTCATTAAAAACCCCTAGTGAATATTCCTGGAACATTTTTGTAATAGTCATCCAACTTTAGTCATCACAATCCTGTATAACTTTAGTGTCCTATGCTTTTTTATGGCAAGTTCTTTTCTCTCTAAGGTTTACTGTTAATCATTTTCTTATCATCAAGTAGAATACATATAACAGGGTATATTTCCTTTGCAGACTCTGGCCAGTGCTCTTTTATTGTAGTATCTCACGAGATGTTTCCTCGGAGAATACATGCAGAGAGTTGGATTAGCAGTTTATACACTTTGGGACCAATTTCATGACTTTGGAGGGACTGACTCACGATTTTTGAACTTTTGAGATTGGCAACAACGAAGGCTGTTAGGAAAATTGTAGGTTACTCTATATATGCAACTTGAAAAATAGTACATGATGTATTTGTGTATGACATGATGAAGACTGTATCGTAATGCAGATGCACAGAGGGCAGAGTTAAGTGTATGCGGGCAACCTTAACTTCTGTCCCTGCTGACTTTCGAGTGCTACCCTTTGTGATCTTAGTGTTTCTTAACGTTGTTTTTTGCATGTAATTGCCTATGTATTTTAAAAAGGAAAAGAAAACACAAGTGAAGAAACTTCAGTCACCATAAAAATAGCTTGGAAGCTCTGCTGCCTTGCAATAAATGGCAAACAGAACATGCACATTTATTAATCTCAGCTGTAGTGACACTGCACAGAAGTGATGCTGCCAATCAGGGTAGGAGCTGCACAAGAGAACACCTGCCTGCTCCCATCCTGCGCAGCTCAGGTGCTCCATGGCTGTGAAGTGACGCTCATGTAGAGTTCCTATTCTCTGTAGTAGTGGAGCTCCTTAGCTGTTCTGCTCTTGGTTGGTTTAGTATGTGGCCAGCCATTTACTTGCATGATAGAGTCCTGTAGTAGTAGAGGGGAGCTGTCCTCCCATTTGCAGCAGTTTGCCTGGAAACTTGAGTTCCACAAAGTGTCCCAGTTCCACAGGATGGGTGCTATGTCCCCCCACTTTGGAACAGCCTCTGGGAGGAGCCCTTCAGTGTGCCAGACCATGCGGCTTAACTGCCTCCATAGGCTGGACCTCTGGTCCCTCAGCACCCCTGTTTCACACAGTGATCTCTGTTCGGCGAGTCCAATTTAGTGGACTGGAACACAGCCTAGAAAGTCCTTGGTTACAGAGCAAAGAAAGTTACAGCACAGTCCATCCTGGTCAGCACAGAGCCCAAAGCCCTGTCCCTGTGATCTCTCTTTGTCCGAATTCCGTTGTACCCGGACTGCTTCCCGCAGCCAACGCTTCACTTCCTCCTCATACCCCACAGTCCTTTGATCCTGAGCTGGGAGATGTGGCTCAGCCGCCTGGCAGCGAGGTGGGGAATCCATATCACTCCATGGTGTTGCTTGCTAGGTGTCCATATCCAGGCAGTTGGATTCACCATTGTTTTCTTAAGAGCTCCATTGATATGGAACCATAGGTCTTAGCCTGCCTTGAGAACACACAGTCCCTTTTCACCCAGTAGGTAACTGCAGCACATAGGGGAAACTGAGGCACACATAAGCTTCATAAAAATATTATAGAACATTCCCACTTCGTCACACAACATTGCAGGTTAGCACTGCTCCTGCAGAGCTTAGGATCTCAGTAGGGCTCTCCTAACATGCTTCAGTTCTGCAGTGCTCCTGACTGACTGAACTCCTGTGGAGCTGTAGATGAACTCTGCTCCTGAGGAGATTAGGAACATACTGGCTGGACCTCCTAGCCACCAGCTACAGGCACATTTCCCCAGGCAAAGGGAGTGTTTTTAGGTGGAGAAAATCAGGAGGAGGATCCCTGTTGTCCTGCCAGGTTGGGGCAATTCAGGGAGTAGGCTGTTCACTACGCAGCTCAGAGAGCTGCCTGCAAATGCACACTGGGGTCTTCCTTAAGTGTGAATCCAACTAGGTTAGCAAAAACATCTGCTGTGCATGTACAATATGCAATTTTCAAATGCTAATGATTCAGCCAAACTTAATTCAATTTCCTCCTGTACAAGGCTGTGCACTGCTCCTTGAAGGGCTATCACTATGCCAAATGGCAAACCACATTTAGGCATTGGAGTCAATACTGACCCAGAGGGGAGAGCCCCCCCTATTGAGTCCCCCCACCCTGCAGCACAGCACCACCTAGTGCCACATTGAGGCATTGGGGTCAGCACAGACTTGATAAGAGAGTGCTCCCTAAGGAGTCACCCCCACTAGTTTCTACATCATCGTGCCTTTTCCCTTGGAGGGCTCCCAGCCAAGAACTGACCCAAGCCATGGCTGCTTTGAATGTGAGATCTAACAGGATCGGGGTCCCACATGTTGGTCGGGGAGGAAAAAGAAGAGAACAAAAGGAAACAAAGACAGGATATTTCTGCTGCCATGTGGCACTGCACGCACCTGTAACTTGCTGTTCACTCCTGTACTTCTATGCCCTCCCTGCTCTCTTTTGTTGGTCTCAGACTCTCTGATCTCTGCCCTTTCCTTCCAAATAACTAAGACGGCACAGATGGAGGGTTATTTTCTATAAGCTCCCTATTCTGTCACCCAGAAAGTAGCTGGGAGCTTACCTAGCTGGGCAGCAAGAGGGACTGTACTTTGGCCGTGAAGAGCAAGGGATCCTCTGGCCAAGACCTGAGAAGAAACATACACAGAAGTGGGCTGAGGGTTTCTCGTCTCCATGGTTTGCTGAGGCAGTCACTGGGAAATCCCCAGGGGAGGGATGTGCCCCCACCTCTGCTCACTGCCCCTCTCTGTGTACTCACCAGGTTTTAGAACTGCACCTGGGCAGCCCCCTCTTCCAGCTCCTTTGTCAGGATGTTATAGTGAACGGTGACCTGCTGCACGTCCCCGCAAGGCGGCATGCCCTGTGTGGGGTGGATCTTCACTGAGCTGTTGCTGGGGGAATAGAAGGGCCTCAGTGAGCGGTAGGCCGTGCTGTAAGATGGGACCACCTTCGTAAAGCTGTGCCTTGGGCTCTCCAGCATGGACTTCACCTGGGACAGAGAAAGGGCAGTGGTGTGCTTTGAAGGTACCTCCCAGTATCAGGGCTACATGTCCACCTGACAAGGCTGGAAGGAGGGCTGTGGGTCTATCGTTGCCCTTCTGCGTAGGGCTGGCATTTCCCACACAACCCTGTTCAACAAGCTGATCCACATCTGGCTGGTATCTAGCCTACTGCCACAATGGGCTGTACCATGGCAGTGTCCCTCCTCCCACTGGAACAGATCAGACCACTGGACTCTGGTATCCTGCCTCCTGAGTTACTGGATGAGACCTCTGATCCTTCTACTCCTGTCTTGTGTATAGAGGCCAAGTCTGGATGCTTATGGGGAAGGTATAAGCCACCTGTAATGCATGTCTCCGTGTCTTTCACCTGGACAAACGCTGACCTCAGCACTCCTGTGGCATCAGCCAGTGATCACTTTACAAACTAAAGCATGAGGAGTGACAGTCCTGGTAGCCTTTGTCCTGGTGGCAGCTCTTCAAATGCTCTTATTTGCTGGAGACTTTATTAATATTTGTATTACACTAGCACCTAGCAGGGCCCCAAACCAAGATCAGGGCCCCATTGTGCTGGGCACTGGGCATACAGAGAATAAGAGACAGTCCCTGCCTTTGACAGCCTACCGTTGAAACAGCCAAAAGATGGGAGAAAGGATAATTATTACCACCTTTTACAGATGGGGAAGCAAGGCACAGAGCGGTTAAGGACCAGATCCCTTGAAGATACTTAGGTGCCTAACTCCCATGGCAATCAATGGGAGTTAGGCTCAGATCCTTGAAAGTATTTAGGTGCCTTAGTGCCTTCCCCAAGGCCACAGAGGGAGTCTGCAACAGAGTCAGGAACTGCACCCCCCTCTCCTGAATCCTGAAACAGAACTTACCCACAGGGCCACCTTTCCTCTCCTTCACTGACGGCTTCGAATCTCTTTACCTCGAGTCTACTTTGCAGCAGCAGGTTCCACAGTCTGACCAGACATTCCAAGAAAATCATTGCCTCTGCTGTGTTCTACACCTTCTGCTTCTTACGTCCCAAGTGCCTCCTTGTTCTGCTGTTATAAGGACGGCATAGACTGTACCACCTGTGGGCCTCCTCTACCCTGTTCATCATTTCACACCTTTCTCCCCGTCTCCCCTTCCCATGCAGGATAGTCCAGCTCTCTCTAATCTCTCCAGCTGGCCAAACTCACAGAGCCCTTCCATGCCAGCCCAGGAGGAGTCACCACCTGGATGCCCCCAAATCGCTGACTTGCAGGAGCAGATGTTGTGTTCCCCCCATCCTCCCATGACACATTACCCCAAACCCTAGTTTTAATGATGCCTTCCCATTTAGAGACAGCTTGGCCTACGGCACTGCACATGGAACTAGGGGCCAGGAATTACTCAGTGCTAATGCTGGCCCTGCCATGGACTTCCTCTATAGCCTCCAGCAAGTCACTTTACCGCTCTGCCCCTCAGTTTCCTCCTCTGTATAATGAGGCTAATGACACTGGCCTGCCTCACTGTGGGGATCACCGGTTAATGCTTGCACCGCCCCATATAAATGCAAAACATTATTCTTCAAAAGCCGGGTTTCACCTGTAATGAAACCTTGTCGCTGTCCCTCCATGGTGAAGTGTCCAAGGTGAAAGAGGTCACCCCTGTGTGGTCACTGAGGTAGGTCTCAGACTGCATTTTGCCCCTGTATACAGTGAGAAAAACCTCTGTGTTCTTCAAGGGCATCCCATTGGCACTGTTGAGCTTCAGCTGCAAGAAGAGAGAAAGGAGGCAAGGCATATAAATGTGTAGACTTGACCAGCCACCCCCTCCCAGCTCATGAATCACCCTGCAACAAGCCCCATAACCCTCCCCAACAGCTGATCTCTCCCTCTGCCCCCATCCCCAACCCAGGCTGACAACCCCAAGAACAAATCCCTAACCCACCCCCACCAGTTCTAAATAATGTGACCAGCCTTAACATCCTCACCGAGGGAGAGAGTAAGAGATAAAGAGAGAGATTACACACAAGGGGGCTGTGGCAGCTCAGAGCAAGGTGACCCCCTTTAAGGACCTCATGACAACGGCATTTCCTTAGCCCCTGAGGTTCGACTTTCCTCTTCCTTTCCTAGTATCTTCCCAGCTCACTTACCCTCCCATGGTATGGTGCTCCTGGCTGGTAGTAGATGTTATTATCCAAAAACTGGAGCGTAGTGATGGATGAAGTTACCCTGCAGCTCTGAGTGATGTTGAACTCCAACCCTATGAGAACAGAGAAGGTGGGGGTGCACATCATGTGACTGAGAGAAGGCAGTCAGATTAGATGCGCCTGGTATCATGGTTTATGAGATGGTCTGTGGGCTTCTCCATTCACACCTGAGAGTCATTTTCACAAGGCAGCAGAGATAGAGCCTGGACAGTGACACAGATCTGTAGGGTATAAGCCTCGAGAAGGAAGGGGAGTTCATTATTGGGGCTCAAAGCAGGGGAGT
The DNA here is from genome assembly GCF_027887155.1 of Malaclemys terrapin pileata. Lineage (NCBI taxonomy): Eukaryota > Metazoa > Chordata > Testudines > Emydidae > Malaclemys > Malaclemys terrapin. The sequence goes on from NC_071505.1 coordinate 135,771,383, forward strand.
TAGATGAAATGGGATGAAACTGAGCAAGCAGGGAAGATTCTAGGCTGGCTAATCAGGAAACATTTTCGACCAGTGAGGGAGTCTATGAGATGGAGAAGGAGCCTCCCCAAGGGAAGGAGTGGACGCCCCATTGCTAGGGACATTTAGAACTAGCACACAAAGCCCCGGAGAACAGCCTGTAGGGAACAATCCTGCATTGTTTGTGTTGGGGGCGGGGAGGGAGGGATAGGCAAAATGCAAGCTCCCAAATAACGCACAGCCAATGCCTGAGGAGTGTGTGGGACTGCTGAAAATATCATGGGTCTCCTGACCCATTCCCTCCCCCTCCCATGCCGAAACACCTTTCCCAGATTACAGTAAAGAATGAAAGAATCCAGCCAGACCTGACCTAGCTTCCTGCACATTTCTAATGCACCCAAAGTAAACGAACCAACACCTCTGTCTGAGCAGAAACATCCTCTCCATTTTGCAGGCTTTGATCCAGTCCTACTCTCCAGGGAGTCAATGGCGAAACTCATATTGGCTTTAATGAGAACAAGCTTGGTTCCCTGGGGAGCCTTGTGGGAGAATATGCAGGGTGAGGAAAAACATTAGGTGAAGAGACCATCAGTGGAGAATCAGAGCCCTTCCTCCAAGTCTGGAATCCTTGTACCTGTTCCACTTTCTTACAGGGAAGCCACAGCATCTAGACTGAACTGGTAACTGTTCTGAAGAGTCAGGTTATAGACCTTAGTGTCCGCCACTGCAGCGAGGCAGCCCTCCCTGTTCATCTGGGAGTCAGGAGAGTGCCTTAATGAACCAACCATGAGTGCAACAATCCCAGCATGGCCCACCAGCAGTGACTGAATCTAGGGGCTAGAGTACCAAAAGCCCAAGCCCTAGGCCCAGCCACTTGAGTTATTGCAGGGACACCTTCATTTTGTGAAAATAACAAGCTCTTATAAGAACATAAGAACATAAGAAAAGCCATACTGGGTCATACCAAAGGTCCATCTAGCCCAGTATCCTGTAAGACAATGGCCAATGCCAGGTGCTTCAGAGGGAATGAACAGAATAGGTAATCGTCAAGTGATCCATCCCCTGTCGCTCATTCCCAGCTTCTGGCAAACAGAGGCTAGGGACACCATCCCTGCCCATCCTGGCTAATAGCCATTGATGGACCTTCCTCCACGAATTTATCTAGTTCTTTTTTGAACCCTGTTATAGTCTTGGCCAAGGGTGGCCAACCTGTGGCTCCAGAGCTGCATGCGGCTCTTCAGAGGTTAATATGCGGCTCCTTACCTAGGCACTGATTCTGGGGCTGGAGCTATAGATGCTAACTTTCCAATGTGCTGGAGGGTGCTCACTTGTCAACCCCCTGCTCTGCCCCAATCCCTGTCCCCACTCTACCCCTTCCCCCAGGGCCTCTGCCCCTTCCCCTGAGCCTGCCATGCCCTCGCTCCTCTCCCCATAGCCTCCTGCGCATGTGAAACAGCAGATTGCGGGAAGGAGGGGAGTAGGTGCTGATTGGTGGGGGCTGCCGGCAGGTGTGAGGTACTGGGGGCTGGGGATCAGATGGGGGCTGCTGACATATTACTGTGGCTCTTTGGCAATGTACATTGGTAAATTCTGGCTCCTTCTCAGGCTCAGGTTGGCCACCCCGGGTCTTGGCCTTCACAGCATCCTCTGGCAAGGAGTTCCACAGTTGACTGTGCGTTGTGTGAAAAAATACTTCCTTTGGTTTGTTTTCAACCTGCTGCCTATTAATTTCATTTGGGGACCCCTAGTTATTGTGTTATGAGACGCAGTAAATAACACTTCCTTATTTACTTTCTGCACACCAGTCATGATTTTATAGACCTCTATCATATCCCCCCTTAGTCATCTCTTTTCCAAGCTGAAAAGTCCCAGTCTTGTTAATCTCTCCTCATATGGCAACCGTTCCATACCCCTAATCATTTTGTTGCCCTTTTCGGAACCTTTTCCCATTCCAATATATCTTTTTTGATATGGGGCGACCACATCTGCACACAGTATTCAAGATGTGGGCGTACCACGGATTTATATAGAGGTAATATGATATTTTCTGTCACTTTTTTGACTGCCGCTGCACATTGAGTGGATGTTTTCAGAGACTATCCACGATGACTCCAAGGTTTCTTTCTTGAGTGGTAACAGCTAATTTAGACACCATCATTTTATATGTATAGTTGGGATTATGTTTTCCAATGTGCATTACTTTGCATTTATCAACATTGAATTTCATCTGCCATTTTGTTGCCCAGTCACCCAGTTCTGAGAGATGCTTTTGTAGCTCTTCACATTCTGCCTGGGACTTAACTATCTTGAGTAGTTTTGTATCATCTGCAAATTTTACCACCTCACTGTTTACCCCTTTTTCCAGATCATTTAGGAATATGTTAAATAGGACTGGGCCCAGTACAGACCCCTGGGGGACACCACTATTTATCTCTCTCCATTCTAAAAACTGACCATTTATTCCTACCCTTTGTTTCCTATCTTTTAACCAGTTCCCAGTCCATGAGAGGACCTACCCTCTTATCCCATGACAGCTTACTTTGCTTAAGAGCCTTTCATGAGGGATTTTCTCAAAGGCTTTCTGAAAATCTAAATACACTATCTCCACTGGATCCCCCTTGTCCATGTGCTCTGTCTGGTCTAGTCACTAGCCGGAGACACAATCCCACATGCTTAGCTCATGTCTTACATGTTCACTGAGATGCCACTAGCCAGACATTGGGCACCATCCCTCTGAGTGCATCATTCCTTTCCCTAGGTCAGGATTGATCTTTAAGATGTTTGCCGGACATGTTTAAAAATGTGTAAATCAATCATTTTGCCCACCCTAGAAGGCAAAGTTTGTGATGAGTCACAGCTGGCAGTGGTTGAGGCCCTCAGGAGTGAGAAGTAAGTGGGTCATAGAGACTGAAGACTAAGTTCCCTTCAGGACATGTGGTCAAGACCTCTGCTGCTGTGAATCAGCATATATCAATTGACACCAGCTGGGGGGCTGACCCATGGTCTCTCCAGGTCAAGGTGGAGGCATGGATGTGGGCAGTGTGTGGGTGAGTAGAGCTTGCATTGGCACAGGCCATTCTTGTATCTGTTTTGTCGTTAAATCTCCGGGAACTGACTCTCAGATGAACTCTCCTGGTCCTGGATGACCAGGTCCCTCTTCTGGGCTATAAACAATGGTTCAGTGGGGCTACTCATGAGTTCAGGGATTTCCCTTGAAATCCCACCAGGTTGGAAGTGTCACAGCTTAATAGATTTTGTTTCTCCTACCCCCCCATTCACTAATTCTCTCCCTCCCCAATGACACCCCCCCCCCTGTCCCTTTCTCTTTCTTTGGCAGAGGCACTGTGTTTGCACCACTACTACCTGTGCTCACCTGGCCAGAATGTTCCTGACAAATATCCCGGGTTGTTTTGAAGACATTCCAACTATACTGTATTGGCTTGTGGCACACCACGTCCCACACTTTGCCCTGGACTGACTTCCCATATTTGTACCTGGTTTAGAAGAGCGAAAGAACAGCAAGACTCATTGACACAGATAACCTCAAATCAACAGCCCTGCTGGGCAAGCAAACATCAGCCAAAGGCCCTGGCCGGCAGCCATGCACTCTCATCATATCTCAAAGGTAAGCAGGGTCAGAGGAAGGCAATGATGCAAAAGCTGCATGGAAAAAGCCAGCAGACGGTGACATGGGTGACTCAATAGTAGGTGCTCTCCCCTCTCAGTCAGCACTGACCCCAGTGCCCCAGTATGGTGCTGTGCTGCAGGGAGTGAGCTGGGTGACTGGGTAGGAGATGCTCTTCCACCTGCATCAGTACTGACTCCAGTACCCCAGTATGCTGTTGGGGGGTACAATGCTGCAGGGAACGTCCCTCAGTGGGGGATGCACCTCTGTATTTTAGGGCTTACCTGATTTAGGAACCACGGACAAAGAACTGCATGGCGGAATGGAGAATGTCAGGGTGCTGCAGTGGGAGGGTGCTGCAGGGACTATTCTAGCCTTTAGTTTTGATGGGTGCTGGTGTTCAAAGCCTTTCATTGGGCAGCTTTAGCCAAAGGAAAATGTTAACTTCAGCTCACGTGCCACAGACTTGCAAATGGAATTTCTCCTCCAAGATGGTGATCACAGGGGGCATCTGAATCGACACACTGCATTTGGGCAGCACTGCGAGAAGCAAGAGAAGCAGAGTGAATTGGCCAGTGGGTCTGACTCAGAGGGCTTCCCCTCCCACCCCATCCTCAAGGATCCTGGAGAACGAGTTCCTTTTTCACCTCTCTCCCCAGCAAGGCCCAACGGGATCCCACAGCAGTATGTGCCCAAGCAAGAGAGAGATGGGCAGACCTGATGGGACAGACGTCCCTGTCTTTTCTCAGGCCCAGCATGCGGGTCTCAGGAGGGGAAGCAGAGCAAGTGCCTGTCTGCGTGAGAAAGGGCAGGGGGAGGGAGTGAATGGGTCAATGAATGAGCAAGATCTCCCTTCTCACTCCCAGGAGAGAGAGGTCTTCTCCAGGGCACAACTGCGGGCTCCAATAGTGGGAGAATGAAGACATGGGATTGAGTGAGGAAGGGTGAGAACTAATGCTGGGTTCAGCGTATCTGCTTGTACATCGCTAGCCACTAGTGCACCCAAATAGCTACCTGCCCACATCTGGAAGGTCCCACCCCTCTGGCATGGGATGGAGGGGTCTGTAAGGAACACACTCATTCCCTACTCCCTTCAAATCCCTGCCACAATGGCCCTTACCATAGTCCTCTACACTGAAGCTGTTCTTGAGGCCAGGCATATTGATGGTGTATTCTCCTAAAGGTGCTTCTGCAGCCAATGGGAAGAATAGATCCACAATGCCTTGATATGGGGTCACGTTCAACCACTGACCAATGCGATTCCCTTTGGGGTCCTGCAGAGATGGGAATAAGGGATGGTTATTGCCAATAACAGTCATCGTTATGATGTACACCGGGGCCCTTGGAACTTCACAGAAGCATCAGGGATAGAAATCATATCCTCCTGCTCCAATCTGAGCTAAAGGAAAATCTTCATTAGCTGCATGCAGTGCAGGGCCTATGACACAATGCAGGACCTTCTGGTTCCATCCAACAGAGGGTAGGATTCTCTCTCTCCAGTTCACTCCCACACACATACATAGAACCAGTTTATTACACCATTGTTCTCTGTATTACATGCTTTGTGCAATAATGTAGTCCAGCAACTAAGGGGCTACCAGGTTCTGGTTCGAAAGCACATGGACTAAACTGGAATAAATGAAAGCAGCTGTGTTCCTGTTGCTGAGACGTTCTCATGGTTACTGAAAGGGCAAAGTTAGTTACAACTCCACATCCGTAGAAATTGCTCTAAAATGTTCAAACAGGTTTCAGAAGAAACTGTTCCTGTAGCGTAATAAACTATCTAGTGGGTGCCGATATGGGTGTAATACGCAAAATGTGTACCCTCTACAGCCCTCAACTGGCTGGAGTTAGAACTGCTCTCAATTGGTATCATGAGCATTTTGTTGCTAACAGCGATTTTCCTTTAACTCAAGGGATCAGGTGCCATACTTTGTCCATACTATGAAAAGAACAGATAATATAAGGAGAAGAGCTGGGAGCTTCTATTGTTTGTCTTATTGAAGTATTAATCTCTCAAACTCTTTAACTATTTCTATGTTAAATAAAGTTCACCTAGACTGTTTGGAGCTCCACCCTACCTGAGTGCCTGAGCCCATAGACTACTTACTGCTCTGCCCTGCCTGAGTGCCAGAGCCCATAGATTGCTCCTTAACCCTGCCCTGCCTGAGAGCAAGAGCCTATAGACTGTTTGGGGTTCCACCCCATTAGGATGGTTGGGATGCTAACATCTGGTCTTCTAATTTCCCTTATACTAGGCAGTGATCCCAGTGATCACGTGAGGTGGTGTGGCCTCCCTCCTACCCAGAGGGGGAGGGACGACCACAACACCACTACAGTGCTTCAGAGCAGAATCAAGGGGTGTTGGCAGTGGTGGGTCAGGAGCTCAGGACTGTAATAGCAGGGGGCTGCAGTGCAGGACTGATGTGCATTGGTACAGCTGTCAGGAGGAGCAGGGAGGCTCAGTACTTGTAAAGCAGGAGTGCATGGGGAAGGCTGAGGTATCTGCATATACAATCCTCCCCTACCTCCTCCAGCAACAGAAGAACCTAGCTGGTGTTCTCCCAACCCCATGTTACTGTGGCTGCAGATTCCGTGCATGGTGTCTCTGTTGCTCACCTGAAAGCTGGTGCAGTCAAAGAAGCTGGGCTGGTAGACAGATTGTGTGATCAGTGTCTGATTCCCAGTTTTGGTTTGTAGAGTTACAGTCACCTGGACTGGGACCCCTTGACCTCTGCTGACCTGGATGCAGACTGTCTCTGAGGAGGGGTAGAAGAGTTGAGCTGGTATTGCCATTGCATAGTTTCTATAAGAGAGAAAGGCCCTAGCTGTGATTAGCTTTCATAAGAACATAAGAATGACCATAATGGGTCAGATCGAAGGTCCAACTAGCCCAGTATCCTGTCTTCTGACAGTGATCAATGCTAGGTGCCCCAGAGGGAATGAACAGAACAGGTAATTATCAAGTGATCCATCCCCTGTCGCCCATTCCCAGCTTCTGGCAAACAGAGGCTAGAGACACCATCCCTCCCCATCCTGGCTAATGGCCATTGATGGACCTATCCTCCATGAACTTATCTAGCTATTTATTGAATCATGTTATAGTCTTGGCCTTCACAACATCCTCTGGCAAGGAGTTCCACCAGTTGACTGTACGTTGTGTGAAAAGAATACTTCCTTTTGTTTGTTTTGAACCTGCTGCCTATTAATTTCATTTGGTGACCCCTAGTTCTTGTGTTATGAGATGGAGTAAATAACACTTCCTTATTTACTTTCTCCACACCAGTCATGATTTTATAGACCTCTATTACATCCCCCCTTATTTGTCTCTTTTCCAAGCTGAAAAATCCCAGTCTTATTAATATCTCCTTATATGGCAGCCGTTCCATATCCCTAATAATTTTTGTTGCCCTTTTCTGAACCTTTTCCAACTCCAATATATCTTTTTTGAGATGGGACGACCACATCTGCACGCAGTATTCAAAATGTGGGTGTACCATGGATTTATATAGAGGCAATATGATATTTTTCTGTCTTATTATCTATCACTTTCTTAATGATTCCCAACATTCAGTTTGCTTTTTTGACTGCCGCTGCACATTGAGTGGATGTTTTCAGAGAACTATCCACAATGACTCCAAGGTCTCTTTCTTGAGTGGTAACAACTAATTTAGACACCATCATTTTATATGTATAGTTGGGATTTTGCTTTCCAATGTTCATTACTTTGCATTTATCAACATTGAATTTCATCTACCATTTTGTTGCCCAGTCACCCAGTTTTGAGAGATCCTTTTGTAGCTCTTTGCAGTCTGCCTGGGACTTAACTATATTGAGTAGTTTTGTATCATTTGCAAATTTTGCCACCACAGTGTTTACTCCTTTTTCCAGATCATTTAGGAATATGTTGAATAGGACTCGGCCCAGTTCAGACCCCTGGGGGAAACCACTATTTACCTCTCTCCATTCTGAAAACTGACTATTTATTCCTACCCTTTGTTTCTTACCTTTTGACCAGTTACCGATCCATGAGAGGACCTTCCCTCTTATCCTTACTTTGCTTAAGAGCCTTTCACGAGGGACTTTGTAAAAGACTTTCTGACAATCTAAGTACACTATTTCCATAGGATCTCCCTTGTCCACATGCTTGTTGACCCCCTCAGAGAATTCTAGTAGATTGGTGATGCATGATTTCCCTTTACAAAAACCATGTTGACTCTTCCCCAACAAATTATGTTCATCTATGTGTCTGGCAATTTTGTTCTTTACTATCTGTTTCAACCAGTTTGCCTGGTATTGAAGGCAGGCTTACTGGGATCACTTCTGGAGCCCTTTTTAAAAATTGGGGTCACATTAGCTATCCTCCAGTCATTAGGTACAGAAGCTGATTTAAATGATAGGTTAAAAACTACAGTTAGTAGTTCTGTAATTTCACATTTGAGTTCCTTCAGAACTCTTGAGTGAATACCATCTGGACCTGGTGACTTATTACTGTTTAGTTTATCAATTTGTTCCAAAACCTCCTCTAATGAGACCTCAATCTGGGAAAGTTCCTCAGATTTGTCACCTAAAAAGGATGGCTCGGGTTTGGGAATCTCCCTCACATCCTCAGCTGTGAAGACTGATGCAAAGAATTCGTTTAGTTTCTCTGCAATGGCCTTATTGTCCTTGACTGCTCCTTTAGCATCTCAATCATCCAGTGGCCCCACTGGTTGTTTAGCAGGCTTCCTGCTTCTGATGTATTTAAAAAAAAATATTACTTTTTGAGTCTTTGTTGTTCTTCAAATTCTTTTTTGGCCTTCCTAATTATATTTTTACATTTCATTTACCAGAGTTTATGCTCCTTCCCCCCCCCCCCCCAGCACGACCTGTTCTATCCTTCCGATATATTTTGTACCTTGGTATTACTGTGTCCCATTGACTATCCTCATTCCAACAAGTTTCTGTGATGCCTATTACATCAATATCCTCATTTAATACGAGGCACTAGTTCACCCATCTTATTATTTAGACTTCTAGCACTGGTATATAAGCACTTTAAAAACTTGTCACTTTTAGCTGTCTGTCATTACATGATGTAATTAAATGGGAATTTTTTTCATTTGACTGTTTCTCATCAGATCCTATCTGTATTTTATCACCTTCCATCCTCTCCTCCTTACTAGGACATAGAGAATCTCCATTAATAGGTCCTCCCCTAAGGGATGTCTCTGTCCGAACCACATGCTCCTCCGCACCTGTCAGCTTTCCCTCAGCCCTTAGTTTAAAAACTGCTCTACGACCTTTTTAATTTTAAGTGCCAGCAATCTGGTTCCATTTTGGTTTAGAGGAGCCCATCCTTCCGGTATAGGCTCCCGCTTTCCCAAAAGTTTCCCCTAGCTCCTAATAAACCTAAACCCCTCCTCTTATTCATTATTATTATTTATTTGTGCTATAGTAGTGCCTAGAAGCCTCCAGTCAGTGGGGGGCATTGTGCTAGGCACTGCCCAAACTTATAGTAAGAGACAATCCCTACCCCAAAGAGCTTACCATCTGAACAGACAAGACAGGCATAGGGTGGGAGGGCAAACAGAAGCTGACCAAGGGTAAGGGACTTGCCCAAGGTCACACAGCAGGTCGGTGGCAAAGGTTGGAATACAACACAGGTCTACAGAGTCCCAGTCCAGTGCCTTATCCTCTGGACCACGCTTGCCTTTCATCCCTGGCTTGTTTGGTTTGGTATCTGGCCTCCTGTTATACTGGATCTTACAGTTGGTCTGTGTAGCCCAACATCCTGCCACCTGATGTATGGGAACCATCTGTCACAGTGTCAGGGTAACTGCACCTGTATTCCCCCTCCAGTGTCCCATAAGGGCACCCACTTAAGGTTTCCAACTCTCAGCCATCACCTCTCTTGGGTGGAGACCCACATCTCTCTCCTTTCTGACTGGGGGGGGGGTTAAAGCTGCCCTGCTACCTAATCTGCCCTATGATACCCCAGAAGCCAGTCTGCCTACAGGCTAGCGCCGGCGCTATGCTTTCTCCCCAAGGGCTATGACCAGCGTATTGCCGGCAGTTACAAGTTACCACCCTGCTCTTTCTAAGCAAGCACCTTTATTCTTAAGGACAAAACATTACAGAGAAAACATAGAAACAATCAAAGTTCCTATAGACATGCTAACAGCTCACCAGAGGTCACCCATCAGCCTTATGGGGCCGTAGTAGACAGCAGTCTTTCCAACCCTTCCCCATGGACAGAAGGCCCTGTTTGCTGGACCAGAAAGAAGGTCCTGAGTCAGTTCAAGCTCATTCTCTTATACCAAAAGGCCCTTCTTTGTCTCCTAGTCTCTGGAAAACACAGCCTGAACCAGTCGAAGCAAACCACTCCAGGGGGTGGCAACTCTCTCGCAGTGATTTGCCTTAATCACCTCCCACTGTTTTTAGTTCCTGGAGGAGCTGTGGTAACCCTCCCCATGGAGTAGGACACAATCATACATAAACCATTCATAGGTTTAATACAACTGATATTGTATGCCATTGTTATAGCTGTCATACCTAAAACTGGGACACATCTCACAAAAAAAAAAACCCCTCACAGACACCTAATCTCCAACTCACCAACGGACGGGAACCACCTGACCTCTCCTTCACCATCATGCCAGCCACCTCCTCCTCACCCTGGTTGCAACTACAGCCATCGTTTTACCTGGGTAGCACTAGGGAAGTATTCATTGTGTTTACTCTAAGACTTTTAATGCAATTTAGCAGCAGGAAAGAAGGAGGAGCCAGCACCGTTGGAGCAGTCAGCTCTCCACAGATTGCCAAAAAGTGCTCAATGGACCATAATTTGGGAACTTCTGAACTATCTAGTCCAGTATCCTGCCATCTACTGTACCAGCTCTGGCCACGGGTCCATCTGCTCATGTCACCTGTCTCTGACAGTTGCTGGTACTTGATGTTTCAAGAGAAGACATGTAACACACAGGTAGAACACACATGGTCAATTGAGCAGTGCTGTATAATGGGTTGGTTTTATTTCTCACACACAGGCTTATGTTGAAGCATCAGATTTGATGACGCTTCTCTTAGCCTTAATGCCTCCCAGTTACATCTACCAGACTAGAAGGGCCAATAGATAGATTTGGGGTAGTAGGAGGGATACTGGCCTAAGCTAGTACTATAGGAGGCCAGGTATATGAGCAGCTGGACCATTGGTCAGTTTGAGTATGACAGCTTTTACATTGTGGCTTAATACCCAGGTAAGAGTGAGCTGGTATCCTGTGTGGCATCAGCCTCAGGAACTGGCATCCAGTTGTTGCCAGTATCTACAGAGCTGAACTGAGAATGGCTTTCTCTGTTTGTGCTAGGTTTTTTTGTTCTGCTACAGTGGTGGCATTCATGGCCCTCTTCTCTCTGTGGGAAGCAAATGTGCAAACAGGAGCTGTTGCATTGATTTGCTGGATCACGTGATCCTTTGTGACCTCCGTTTATTTGGAATCTCTCTTCCCTCCCCCCCATCATTATTGAATCAGTCCTTAGCATGAGATGTAAAACCAAGGTCCTACTCTTGGCTACCTATGTCATTCAAAGATCTCATGGCATTTTCCCCAAGAGAATTATAAATCCATGGTACGCCTACATCTTGAATACTGCATGCAGAAGTGGTCACCCCATCTCAAAAAAGATATATTGGAATTGGAAAAGTTTCAGAAAAGGACAACAAGAATGATTAGGGCTATGGAACGGCTGCCATATGAAGAGAGATTAATAAGATTGGGACTTTTGAGCTTGGAAAAGAGATGACTAAGGGGCGATAAGATAGAGGTCTATAAAATCATGACTGGTGTGGAGATAGTAAATAAGGAAGTGTTATTTACTTCTTCTCATAACACATGAACTAGGGGGCACCAAATGAAATTAATAGGCAGCAGGTTTTAAACAAACAAAAGGAAGTATTTCTTCACACAACGCAGAGTCAGTCTGTGGGACTCCTTGCCAGAGGATGTTGTGAAGGCCAAGACTATAACAGAGTTCAAAAAAGAACTAGATAAATTCATGGAGGATACGTCCATCAATGGCCTTTAGCCAGGATGGGCAGGGCTAGTATCCCTAGCCTCTGTTTGCCAGAAGCTGGGACTGGGCGACAGGGGATGGACCACTTGATGATTACCGGTTCTGTTCATTCCCTCTGGAGCACCTGGTATTGGCCACTGTCAGAAGACAGGATACTGGGCTAAATGGACCTTTGGTCTGACCCAGTATGGCCGTTCTTATATTCTTAGTAAGCGTGTTTCATCAGTCAATCTGAATCCTGCTTTGATGAAGCGAGCATTAGCACTCATAAAGGACAGCTGGCAACTTGTCAAAGCTAAGAGTATTAGAACCATGCAAGACTCTATTAAAGGAGCTTTTAGACTGAACATCAGCAGAATCTTACTGAACAGTGAGGTACAGCAGGTGGTGTGGTAGTCTCCCAGGGGAAGGGGTAGCAGCGCTTGGAACATTTAATACTAGACTGGCCAATATGCCAGATGACGCACAGTAGGAAATGATCCTGCACTGGCTGAGACCCAATGTGTTTTTTTTCTTCTATAATGCAAGCAGAGCTGTATTTCTGTTCAGATTTACACAAAAGTCTGCCTCTAGGGGTGTGACCGCAACTACACAAAGCCAATCACTTATAGCAGGACCATGAAAAGCAGGTGGAACTAAGCTTCGCGTTCCCATTAAAGTTGGCTAAAAGACTTGCTGAGCTGCAGCATCTAAGTGTCCCGGTCGAAGATTTAAATGGTGACTTGTGGCTCTGGGAAGAAAAGCACAGCCCAAAATAGAATGTTTCCTGGACCACAGTAAAGTGTGTGGAACGTTGGCAGGTCTGAGTGAAACACACACAGACACCTGGCAGGATATGCGAGGTTTCCCAGGACGTGGGAAGCCAAAGGAACTCCAGCGAGCCAGAGCAATGCAGCAAACGGAGGCCCAGGACTGAATGAAACAGGGTAGATCAAACACCCTATGGAAATATCCCTTTGGTCCCAGGAATCCCATAACAGGCAGCTGCCACTATAGAATTCCCCCGCTCTGACACATTCCCCACTAATCAGCATATAGACATGAAACAACCAGGGCTCTTACGTCATTGCAGTGGTTCCAGCTATGAGAGGCAGGAGGAGGACACAGCTCCACAGGAAAGTTGTGCTCTTCATAGCTGCGTTCCAGCAGACTCAGACTACAAGGATGTGTTCCTGCTCTACACCTCTCCTTCTCTGGCTCTTCTACTTCTTCCCTTGCTCTCAGTCTATACTGAAGCACCACCCATGTCCCTCCCTGTTATGGTGTCTGTATCTGGCTCTTTGCTTTTAATCCAAAGGGTAGAAATCAGGAGGCATATGACTGCCACTGGGAAGTGGCCAGGTGGACTCTGCTAGAACAGTATTTACAAACCCACATCCTAGGCTCACTCGCTTCAAGGCTTCTGCTGGGTTTGCTACTGCTTCTGTGGGAAGATGTCTGCTCTATTCTTTACTTCCTTGCATCACCATTCATGGCAGCAGGAGACACAACGGGAGCTCTGCTAGTGTTATTAAAGGGTGTATTTATTAAAACAACAGTGGGGAAAATTCATCCCTGGTGACTTCCCTGACTTTTGTGGATTTACTCCAGAGCTGAATTTGTTCGGTCCTATTTTTCTTTCTAAAGAAAATTAATACCAGTGAAAATTCAGACAAATGGAAATAAAGGGGTAAAGTTTTGATGTTTTAATGAAACGCCAATCCTTTCTCTTTCTTCCTCCCACTCAGGTCAGAGGCTGATAGCAGAGTGACTAACCAGAGAAAGGGAGCCGGGGGAAGGTTTCTGCAGCAGGTCAAGGGCCGATGACTGTCCACCCTATCCCACTAGTTCAGCGACTCATTGAGGGGACTATGAAGTCTAGAATCATCTGAGTCTGCATAAAATGATGCCAGGACACTGATATGCTTCAGGGTCACAGACGTACAGAGCTTTGAGCCCATATATTGATCTGCCCTTCTGAGCTGGTTTAAACGTCCGTGTGGGTGTGCTAGATCAGGCTATGGGTACAGGGAGTGATTACTACACATGCACACACTATGTCAGAGTAAAGCCTAGACATTGATTTAACCAGGAGTAAATAGAAGGCTGAGAACTAATTCCCTCAGTACCGGTGTCCCTTAGAGTGGGGTTGGTGGAAAGGCCCTGTAGTGTAGTTGAAAGTATGACTGATATGGAAGGATAGGCAGGCCACACTGTGGGAGTGGCTCGTGTGGATGGGCAGAGGGAGGCAGCAGTGAAGCTAGTCTAGGTGGACGAGTGGTGATGAGTTGGTGTGACGATTTGGGGAATCTGTATGATGTATGAATTATTCTGTTTGGAACCATTCTGCCAGATGCAGTCAGCAGCAACATAAGCTGGGCTCCTCTTACCAACAAAAAACAGAACCTGCTCGAGCCCCACCCAGTACCCTGGGAAAACTAAACCCCCCTCCTGGGCACCTCTAAGGCTAGGTCTACACTCCCGGGGGGGTTGACCTAAGATACGCAACTTCAGCTACGTGAATAGCATAGCTAAAGTTGCGTATTTTAGGTCGACTTACCTGGCTGTGAGGACGGTGGCGAGTCGACTGCTGCCACGCCACCGTCGACTCCGCTTCCGCCTCTTGCCGCGGTGGATTTCCGGAGTTGACGGCAGAGCCATCGGGGATCGATTTTATCGTGTCTTCACTAGACGCGATAAGTCGATCCCCAATAGATCGATTGCTACCCGCCGATCCAGTGGGTAGTGAAGACGTGCCCTAAGAGGCAATACTTCCCCTCTCACAAGCATTGAGTCTGTATCACGAAAGAAAACTTTGATTAAAAGGGAAAAGGGGAGCCAGCCTTAATCTGGGAAAACACCACAACAATGATTCAAAAGCACGTGACCATAAGCAACATTCATCCCACAGTACATTGTGCTTTGCCTCAGTTTCTCACCTTGTGGCATGAAAGTCCAACGAACAAAGGTTTCTTTAACATGCCACTCCCCTCTCCCTGCACTATGCCCCACTCCCAGTTGGCTGTTCTTGGTCAGCAAAGACCCAGAGTTCAGAGATGGATTCACCTCCCACCCCTGAGGGGGCAGGGATCAAGCAATGCCTCTACTATTGCTGCCTTCTGCAAATGACTCACAACTACTGCTATTTTCTCTGTTGCCACTGGTGCTGTCTCTCTGCCATTATTATCACTGCTGCTTGCTGCTACTTCTGCAATGCCCAGTCTGAGGTTCCACCACTTAACCCAACTGCTAGTGAGCTTAGCAGACAACAGGAAACCCCACTGCTAGTACAGGCTCTGCAGTGCCTTTCACGGCAACAGTGCCCCCGTACCTGGGCTAAGGCTTAACCTGGCTCGCCAGCACTATCAGTTCTAGTAATCACTAAACAGCAACAAGGACTCACAAGTGAGTTTGATTAGCTGTCTTTAAACACTAAAGAGACGGTATGTATCAAATAGCATTCCCCCTCCCCAACACCATCCCAGCCTCACTGGTCTTTGGCACCCCTATCCCCTCCTTAGCAAGTGAGGTTCAGTGTAAGGTGACCCCTTCCATCCATGCATGCTAAGTATAGTTCTGCTGTTTTTTACTCATACAATAAAGATAACAACATTTAATTACCCCTGCATTCAAATGCTACAGTGATAAGTAACCCACAACCAACCAAAACTGAGCACTTTGGCAAAGCAGCTCCATCTGCTGCACATCTAGACAGAGTAAGGGTATGTCTACACTACGGGATTAATCCGAATTTGTATAATTCAAATTTTGGAAACAGATTGTATAAAGTCTAATGTATGCGGCCACACTAAGCACATTAATTCGGTGGTGTGCATCCATGTACTGGGGCTAGCGTCGATTTCTGGAGCACTGCACTGTGGGTAGCTATCCCATAGCTATCCCATAGTTCCCGCAGTCTCCTCCACCCATTGGAATTCTGGGTTGAGATCCCAATGACTGATGGGGCCAAAAACATTGTTGCGGGTGGTTCTGGGTATATCCTCCCCCCCCTCTCCAGGGAAGCAACGGCAGACAACCGTTTCGCGCCTTTTTCCTGGGTGAATAGTGCAGACGCCATACCACGGCAAGCATGGAGCCCGCTCAGCTCAAGACAGCAGTCATGAACATTGTAAACACCTCGTGTATTATCGTGCAGTTTATGCTGCACCAGAACCTGCAAAACCAGGCGGCGAGGAGTAGGCTACAGCAGCGCGGCAGCGAGAGTAATGAGGATAGGGACATGGAATTCTATCAAACCACGGGACCCGGTGCTTTGGAAATCATGCTGTTAATGGGGCAGGTTATAGCTGTGGAACGCCGATTCTGGGCCCAGGAAACAAGCACAGACTGGTGGGACCGCACAGTGTTGCAGGTGTGGGACGATTCCCAGTGGCTGCGAAACTTTCGCAGGTGTAAGGGCACTTTCTTGGAACTTTGTGACTTGCTTTCCCCTGCCCTGAAGCGCCAGAATACCAAGATGAGAGCAGCCCTCACAGTTGAGAAGCGAGTGGCAATAGCCCTGTGGAAGCTTGCAATGCCAGACAGCTACCGGTCAGTCGGGAATCAATTTGGAGTGGGCAAATCTACTGTGGGGGCTGCTGTGATACAAGTTGCCAGAGCAATCACTGAGGTGCTGCTACGAAAGGTAGTGACTCTGGGAAATGTGCAGGTCATAGTGGATGGCTTTGCTGCAATGGGATTCCCTAACTGTGGTGGGACGATAGATGGAACCCATATCCCTATCTTGGCACCGGAGCACCAGGGTACCCAGTACATAAACCGCAAGGGGTACTTTTCAATGGTGCTGCAAGCACTTGTGGATCACAAGGGACATTTCACCAACATCAACGTGGGCTGGCCGGGAAGGGTTCATGACGCTCATGTCTTCAGGAACACTAATCTGTTTAAACGGCTGCAGCAAGGGACTTACTTTCCAGACCAGAAAATAACCGTTGGGGATGTTGAAATTCCAATAGTTATTCTTGGGGACCCAGCCTACCCCTTAATGCCATGGCTCATGAAGCCATACACAGGCAGCCTGGACAGGAGTCAGGAGCTATTCAACTACAGGCTGAGCAAGTGCAGAATGGTGGTAGAATGTGCATTTGGCTGTTTAAAAGGTCACTGGCGATCGTTACTGACTCGCTCAGACCTCAGCCAAACCAATATCCCCATTGTTATTTCTGCTTACTGTGTGCTCCACAATCTCTGTGAAAGTAAGGGGGAGACCTTTATGGCAGGGTGGGAGGCTGAGGCAAATCGCCTGGCTGCTGATTATGCGCAGCCAGACACCAGGGCGATTAGAAGAGCACACCAGGAAGCGCTGTGCATCAGAGAAGCTTTGAAAACCAGTTTCATGACTGGCCAGGCTACAGTGTGAAATTTCTGTTTGTTTCTCCTTCATGAAAACCCGCCCCCTTTATTGACTCATTCTCTGTAAGGAACCCACCCTCCCCCTTCCCCTAGCTTGCTTTCAAAGGAAATAAAGTCACTATTGTTTAAAAATCATGTATTCTTTATTAATTGATTATAAACATAGGGAGAGAACCAACAAGGTAATCTGGGTGAGGTTGGGGAGGAGGATAGGAGGGAAGTAAAAGGCCACTGAAAAAATTCAATATAATGACAGCCTTTTGGTTGGGCTGTCCACTGGGGTGGAGTGGGAGGGTGCACGGAGCCTCCCCCACCCTGTGTTCTTACACATCTGGGTGAGGAGGATATGGAACATGGTGAGGGGGGAGGGAGGTTATATAGCGGCTGCAGCGGCACTCTGTTATCCTGCTGCCGTTCCTGAAGCTCCACCAGATGCCGGAGCATGTCTGTTTGATCACACAGGAGCCCCAGCGTTGCAGCCTGCCACCTCTCATCTTGAGCGTCCCTCATGACCTCACGTTCACTGGCATCTTTCCTAAATGTAGATACCGTGTCCTTCCACTCATTCAAATGAGCTCTTTCATTGCGGGTGCATTCCATTATTTCCGTGAACATCTCATCTCGTGTCCTCTTTCTCCGCCGCCTTATCTGAGATAGCCTTCGGGACGGAGGAGGGAGGCTTGAAAAATTTGCAGCTGCTGGAGGGAGGGTTGAAAAAAAGGAGAGAAGTTTTTAAAATGATACATTTTACAGAACAATGCTTATATTCTTTCATGGTGAACAACACTGTTCACATTACATAGCACATGTGATTTCAGTACAAGGTCGCATTTTCCATCTAAATATTGAGTGCCTGTGGCTTTGGTGTTAGAGATCACAGACGCAGGTCCGGGCAACAGAATTCAGCTTGCATGCGGCCATGGTAAGCCATTGTCTTTCGGCTTCTGTGTCCTCCTTTCCCACATACCAAGCAAAGCTCGTTGACTGCTGCGGTTTTCCTGTTAACCTTCAGCAGCAGAAAACGAACTAACCCCCCCCCCCATCCAATTCTCGGGGATGATCGCTTTATCCCTCCCACCACCGCGTGGCTGGTATCAGGGAAGATCCCTGCAGAAACCACACTAACTTAGGGGGAGGGATAGCTCAGTGGTTTGAGCATTGGCCTGCCAAACCCAACATTATGAGTTCAATCCTTGAGGGGGCCACTTGGGGATCTAGGGCAAAATCAGTACTTGGTCCTGCTAGTAAAGGCAGGGGGCTGGACTTGATGACCTTTCACAGTCCCTTCCAGTTCTAGGAGATGGGATATCTCCATTAATTAATTATAACCCCCCTCCTCCTGCCATGAATTATCTGGGATGATTGCTGTACCCCTCCCCCCACTGCATGGCTGGTAACAGGGAAGATCCCTGCTAGCCAAATGCAAAAAGCTCAGGGCCAATTCCCCCCCCCCCCCACGCTTGGCTAACTGCAGGGAAGGATTTCTTTTCAGCCACAGGCAAACAGCCCAGTAGGAACAGCCACCTCTGTCCCCTTAATTAAATTCCCATATTTCAACCAGGTTACCATGAGTGATATCACTCTCCTGAGGATTACACAGTGAGATAAAGAACGGATGTTGCTTGAATGCTAGCAAACACTGGGACCATACGCTGCCAGGCTTTGTAATACAATGATACCAGATTACTTGCTGCAAGCATGGCGCGGTCAAGTGTCCTACCATGGAGGACGGAATAAGGCTGCACCGCCCAGAAACCTTGTGGCTAGGCTTTTGGAGTACCTCCAGGAGAGCTTCATGGAGATGTCCCTGGAGGATTTCCGCTCCATCCCCAGACACGTTAACAGACTTTTCCAGTAGCTGTACTGGCCGCGAATGCATCCCAAGTCCTCAGGGCAAAGTAATCATTAAAAAACGCTTGCTTTTAAAACAAGTTTTATATTTTAAAAGGTAAACTCACCTGAGGTCCCTTCCATGGGGTCATGGTCTTGGATATTGGCTTGGGAGGGATGGGAGGGTACTTCAGTCAGATTGAGAAAAAGATCCTGGCTGTTGGGGAGAATGGAGTGCTGTGTGCTCTCCGCAAGCTCGTCCTCCTCCTCCTCCTCCTCCTCCTCCTCCTCTTCCCCATCCGCAGAATCCTCAGGTGTAGCTGATGAGATTACCCCCGCCTCGGAATCCACGGTCACAGGTGGGGTAGTGGTGGTGGCCCCCCCTAGAACTGCATGCAGCTCGGCGTAGAAGCGGCATGTCTGCGGCTCTGACCCAGAGCGACCATTTGCCTCCTTTGTTTTTTGATAGGCTTGTCTGAGCTCCTTGACTTTCACGCGGCACTGATCTGAGTCCCTATTGTGACCTCTCTCCATCATGCTCTTGGAGATTTTTTCAAAAGTTTTGGCATTTCGTTTTTTCGAACGAAGTTCTGCTAGCACTGAATCCTCTCCACATATAGCGATCAGATCCAGTACCTCCCGTACGGTCCATGCTGGTGCTCTTTTTTGATTATTGGCCTGCATGGTTACCTGTGCTGATGAGCTCTCTGTGGTCACCTGTGCTCTCCACGCTGGGCAAACAGGAAATGAAATTCAAATGTTCACGGGGCTTTTCCTGTCTACCTGGCCAGTGCATCCGAGTTCAGATTGCTGTCCAGAGCGGTCACAATGGTGCACTGTGGGACAGCTCCCGGAGGTCAATACCATCGAATTGCGGCCACACTAACCCTAATTCAAAATGACAATATCGATTTTGGCGCTACTCTGCTCGTCGGGGTGGGGTACAGAAATCGATTTAAAGAGCCCTTTATTTCGAAATAAATGGCTTCGTTGTATGGACGGGTGCAGGGTTAATTCAATTTAAAGCTGCTAAATCCGAATTAAAGTCATAGTGTAGACCAGGCCTATGTGTGTATATGCAAATAGTCTGCTCTTGCTGTCTTTTCCCTCAGCTCATCACTAGATGTCAGAGGAGAGCTCACCTAGACCCTGGTTACATGTTTGACACCAGGGACCCTTTGTATCTGTGACAGACGGCAGAACTCCATTTTGGATGTGCAGTTCTTTATCCTCTCTGTTGCCTCTTCACCTCCATATTGGACTGATGTCCCAACAGGGCAGTGGCACAGGGCTTAGAAAAGAGGGTCATTAAGTCCATTGAAATACAACATGCTAGATAATGGACTCGCTTGCTTCACAGGGGGAGGTCACCTAGTAACAAAGCTACTGGTAGGACACCTGTTGAGGCTGATCAGGAAGTGACCTGACAGAGGAGACTGGAAAGTTATAAAGGATTGGAGCAGCTTTGTGCATGGGGCATGGTGACAATTTGGCCATTTCCCACCAGTTTACATTGAGGGAAGCAGGTGCAGCAACCAGATGAGGCCAGGGGGTATCCCGCCTACCTGACTACAGAGAGTTCCCCAAGGACTCCCCAGGGAAGGGTGAGCTAGTGAGGGACATTGTCTTCAGTGTGAGTGTTGTTTTCTAAATAATCTCTACTCTCGTGCTTTATTGCAGAAGTGAAGAGCAATGGTGTTAGAACCCAATGCAGTGTCCGTGCGCTATGTGCCACACCTGCGCCATGCCCCCTGAAGAGGTAACACAGAAGGCTCACACCTTTGGGCAAGATTCTGAATGAGGGTGTGTTTAAACTCTGGGGAGTCTGAGGAGGCAGCACTGAGCTCAGGGACAGCAGCTGGGCCACATGTTCCCAGCTCTCAGGATGGGGTGTCAGACAGAGGGCTACTGAGTCACGGAGTTTAAAGCCAGAAGGGACCATTAGATCACTGAGTCTGACTTCCTGTACCACACAGGCCGCCGACACCCCCCAGAGCCCACACACTAAGCCCCAAAACTGAAATGAGACCCAAGTAAATGAGACCCACAGGAGACTAGACTATTATGTGCTACAGGCAGAGAATAGGAGGGATTAAGGCAGTGGCAGGGAAATGAGTAAGTGAGATATATCCAAATAATCCTGGCAAGTGACCTGCACCCACACCCTGCAGAGGAAGGCAAACCTCCCTCCCCCCAAGGTCCCTACTAATCTGGCCTGGGAGGAAATTCCTTCCCAACTCCACACATGGTGAGCAGTTAGACCCTGAGCATGTGAGCAAGACCCAGCCAGCCCAGCCCCTGAGAGAGAGAATGCTCGGTGCCATCTCAGAGCCCCTGGCCCACCCTGCCCAGTGTCCCATCGCCAGCCATGGACAGATGCTTCAGAGGAAGGAGATAAAAACCCTCCCATAATACATTGCAAGAGGGGGAATCCCTTACTGAGAGTGTGCCTAGGGACCCAAAACTGCAATAATGCCTGGGCTTCTGTTCAGCCTCCGGGGGATTAAAACACCCAGGGATGCAGCCACTGTCTTCTCACAGCAATCTGGTGGGCCACAAGCCAGGGCAACCTGACCAGATCTGTGACAGAGGGGAGTGGTGAGATAGATGACAGCCTGCAGCGGATCTAAAGGTGCCATCTCCCTGAGGTGGGGATGAGGTGGGTGAAGGGTGGAGGTGAACGGACAGTGGCAGTGCTCAAGATGCCTTCCCCCTGCGGAGGGGCTGAGAACAGGGGATAGGGACTGGTGCATGACCTTAACTTTCACTGCATGCTATAGTCATGTGCCATGCCAGACACATGTGAAGATTCTTACTCCCATGATACCTACTCAGTCTGTATTACAGCTCACCAGATCCATAACTCACTATCAAAGTCTTTTTACACACTTGGTCATAGACACATTCCAGAATGGGCTGGGAGGAGGTCTGGGCCTATGTGGCTTTTGCCAAGTTCCTAGTGGAGGTCGGTAAATATTGTCAATGTCATTAGCCCGGGGGAGATGAGATACTTACACTGCATGGGTCAAGCACCCTTTGGACTTAGGAGTCTCTGGGGGGATATTTAGGACTCAACCCCTGGCGTTGATAGCCAGCTGCTCTAGACTTAAGTGTGGATCTCACCAGCGGTCCGTCCCAGCCCAAGCAATGCAGGGAGTATCGCTCCTCTGGGCCCTGGCTCTGCTCCCAATTGCAGCTCCAGCAACTCTGAATCCGTAAGGTTTTTCACTTTTGTTTGCTGGGACTCAGTAGACAGGAATGTCATTGCGGGGAGAGGAGGGGAGGTGGCTGAATTTGCTAGAATCCCAGTGCTGAGCTCCTGGGGACCTTATTTTCAGAGGTGCCAAGCACCTGCAGCTCCCAGTGACTTTAACAGGAGTTGTGGTTGCTTGGCACCTATGAAAATGAGCACAGCTGTAACTAGGCATTTTAGCATCCAGGGCAAGCAAGCATATTTGCGCCACCTGTTGGGTTTTGTTTTGTTTTGTTTTGTCATTTTTCTGCCCCCGCAGCTTTGTACCCTGTGCGGCTGCCCCACTTGCCCCACCCTGGTCACGGCCCTGAAAATGAGATATTGGGTGTTGGCCTTGTTCCCTTTTTCTCACCATTCATGATTCTATAGACCTCTATCATATCCCACTTTAGCTGTCTCTTTTCTATGCTGAAAAGTCCCAGTCTTATTAATCTTTCCTCACATGGAACCAGTTCCATTCCCTTAATCATTTTCATTGTCCTTCTTTGCACCTTTCCAATTCTAGTATCTTTTTTGAGATGGGGCAACCAGATCTACATGCAGTATTCAAGATGTGGGCGTACCATGGATTTATATAGTGGCATTATGATATTTTCTGTTTTATTATCTATCCCTTTCTTAATGGTTCCTAACATGCTATTAGCTTTTTTGACTGTTGCTGCACATTGAGCAGATGTT
The DNA here is from genome assembly GCF_027887155.1 of Malaclemys terrapin pileata. NCBI lineage: Eukaryota > Metazoa > Chordata > Testudines > Emydidae > Malaclemys > Malaclemys terrapin. The sequence goes on from NC_071505.1 coordinate 135,794,191, forward strand.
TTCAGGGATGCCACAATGATGCCAATATCTCTTTCTTGATGGGTAACAGCTAATTTAGACCCCATCATTTTGTATGTATAGTTGGGATTATTTTTCCAATGTGCACTACTTTGCACTTATCAATATTGAATTTCATCTGCCATTTTTTCACCTTATCACCCAGTTTAACGTCAGCTTTGAACTTAACTATCTTGAGTAATTTTATATCATCTGAAAATTTTGCCACCTCACAGTTCACCCCCTTTTCCAGATCATTTATGAATATGTTGAACAGTACTTGTCCCAGTACAGATCCTTGGGGGACCCAGCTCCATTTCCCTCTCCGTTCTGAAAACTGAACATTTATTCCTACCCTTTGTTTCCTATCTTTTAATCAGTTACTGATCCATGAAAGGACCATCCCTCTTATCCCATGACTGCTTACTTTGCTTAAGAACCTTTTGTAAGGGACATTGTCAAAAGCTTTCCAAAAGTCCACTGGATCACCCTTGTCCACATGCTTGCTGTCCCTCAAAGCATTCTAATAGATTGGTGAGGCATGATTTCCCTTTACAAAAGCCATATTGACTCTTCCCCAACATATTGTGTTCATCTATGTGTCTGAAAACTGTTCTTTACTGTAATTTTAACCAATTTACCTGGTACTGAAGTTAGGCTTACCAGTCTGTAATTGCCAGGATCACTTCTGGAGCTTTCTTTACAAATGAGTGTTATATTAGCTATCCTCCAGTTATCCGGTACAGAGGCTGATTTAAGGAATAGGTTACATATCACAGTTAGTAGTTCTACAATTTCATATTTGAGTTCCTTCAGAACTCTTGGGTGAATACCATCAGGTCCTGGTGACTCATTACTGTTTGATTTATCAATTTGTTTCAAAACCTCCTCTCTCGACACCTCAATCTGGGACAGTTCCTCAGATTTGTCACCTAAAAAGAATGGCTCAGGTGTGGGAATCTCCCTCACATCCTCTGCTGCGAAGACTGATGCAAAAAATTAATTTAGCTTCTCCGCAACGGCCTTGTCTTCCTTGAGTACTTCTTTAGCACCGTCATCATCCAGTGGTCCCCAGGATTCCTGCTTCTGATGTATTGGAAACTTGTTTTGCTGTTAGATTTTGTGTTCTTAGTTAGTTCTTCTTCAATTTATTTCTTCGCCCGCCTAATTATACTTTTACACTTGACTTGCCAGAGTTTATGTTCCTTTCTATTTTCCTCATTATTAGGATTTGACTTCCAATTTTTCAATGATGTCTTTTTGCCTCTAATCCCCTCTTCAACTCTGCTGCTTAGCCATGGTGGCATTTTTTGGTCCTCTTACTGTTTTTTTTATGAGGACCTGAGGAATGAGCTAGAGCAGTGATGTGTAAACTGGGGGTGGGGGGTGAAGTGGCAAGAGGTTCTTGGGGGGTGGGAGGAGGAAGAAACTGGGATCCCATGGGTCCTACAGGACCCAGTGCCATATTAGCAGGAGCAGGAGCAGGATAAAATCAGAGTGGGTATTGCAAGGACGGGAGTGGGATTAAAACAATAGTCCTCCCACACCACAAACAACATGAACACCCAGCCAGCACCTGCTGCTCTCTGGCCACCCATAGCTGAAGGCAGCGCCGCCGCCAGCAGCAGCGCAGATATAAGGGATTACTTCAAATTACAAGTAATGGGGGGGGGGGGGGGGGGCGCATGACAAATTCTGTGAATGGTAAGGGGGATGCAACTGGAAAAGTTTGCACACACTGGACTAGACTGCTCCTGCCCTGAATCAGACACCCATCTCCTAGGTATGATAGATCTATGCCAGGGTATTGAGCCATGTTCTGATTCCATATTGGGCACACTGCCTCCTCCTGGGATGGGAAGGGAATTGCACCACAAGTTCCCCCACTCACGGTCTATGAAATCTCTCCGATCCATGGTGTCTTCCTCAATTGGAGCAGTAGAGAGGTCCTCCCTTGGCCTGCCCACCTGAGACACTGAATTACCCATCCCCCCTTTTCCCCATCTCCTCCTCTCTCCTAGTTACTATGTGGTAGTAATCCCAGCCATCATTCACCATCTTGGCCATGAGAAGGTCTGCATCCACCTCAGCTCCCTCCCTGAGACTGTCCACCTGGCTGTCACCTTGGAGATGCAAACCCAGAATCACACCCTGATGGAGAAGGATGTGGAGAAGCCAGGAATTTTTGAGTGCATCAGCTTCAAGGTGAGCTCAGGTGCTGCTCCTGATTCTATAGGGAGCACTCTCGCCTTCAAGTCAGAAAAGAGCCCTGTGCCCCTAGTGCATGCTATGCTATACCCCACTGCTGTGTGCGATGCTACCCTGAGTTCTCTAACCAAGCAGGTTCCGTCCATCCCTACCACTCCTGGGCAGAGCATCCAACAGTCTAACAGTCTAGAAAAGAGTTCCATTATTTAAACTAAAATTTACTACTTTGCTCAGTTTCATGCCATTTAATCCTAGTTAAACCCTGCAGGAAAACCAGCCCTCTTCTTCCTTGGTGTTTACACTGTTCAAGTATTTGTAATTCATTAATCAATCTAATGTACATGGACTAAGTTCTTTTCAGCTTTCCTCATAAATCAGTCACTCTAGGTTGTTAAGAGTGTGGTTCTGCCCTAAAATGTGACTAGGTAAAACGGTTCCCTTCCTACGCAGTAACACACAAGCTTCTATGTGCATTCAGGTTCATGGTTCCTGACTCTCCTGACACATTGGTTTTGCTCCCTTTCACTCCTGTTCTCCCCACAGAGTCAGCCCAGCCCAGTGAGAGGGTGCTGGGAGTCTGGTCTGTGTATCAACAAAAGAATTACTAAGTTCTCATTGCAGAGCCTTTATTGCATGTGATGATGTGAGTGAAGGAAAGAGCCCAGTGTGACTCTCAGAGCCCAGGGGGAGTATGCGGTTAGAAAAGATCTTTCTACTTGGAAACTGAGTCCTTTCGATCTAGCCTGAGAGACGACAAACATGGATCCCAACAAAGCCATTCTTACAGTGTCACTTTTCAGAGTTGAACTGCTCTCTAACTGTTTGTGGTGCTCGTCACTGGATGTCCCAGGGCTTTATTGACATCACCCTGGTGTGACAATGCAGTTCTGGCGGAACCCAACTGAGAGTGCCAACTCTGGACAAATTGCTCAAACAGGGCAGTTACAGCCCAAGGCTGGGGTTTTTCCACCTCTAAGGCAAAGCAAACCAGCCAGACTAAGAGGACTTTGGTCTCACCCCCCGGCTAACCGCAAGTCTCACAAGCAATCTCCTTAGACACTCCAGTTTCCCAGTATCACCACCAGTACCACTCGTTATGGGGACAAATGGTTATGAAAACCAATACCCAAATAAAAGAAAAAAGGTTCTCCTGATCCCAAAGGACCAAGCCCCAGACCCAGGTCAATATACAAATCAGATCTTGCCCACAAATCACGCTGTTGCCAATCCTTTAGAATCTAAAATCTAAAGGTTTATTCATAAAAGGGAAAAGATAGAGATGAGAGATAGAATTGGTTAAATGGAATCAATTACATATAGTAATGGCAAAGTTCTTGGTTCAGGCTTGCAGCAGCGATGGAATAAACTGCAGGTTCAAATCAAGTCTCTGGAATACATCCCCCGCTGGGATGGGTCCTCAGTCCTTTGTTCAGAGCTTCAGTGTAGCAAAGTTCCTCCAGAGGTATGAAGCAGGATTGAAGACAAGATGGAGATGAGGCATCCGCCTTATATAGTCTTTTCCAGGTGTAAGAACACCTCTTTGTTTTTATTGTGGAAAATTACAGCAAAATGGAGTCTGGAGTCACATGGGCAAGTTCCTGCATACTTTGCTGAGTCTGAAGGCATACTTACCTTCTCTCAATGAGTCCATTGTATAGCTGATGGTCCTTAATGGGCCATCAAGCAGGCTAGGCAGGGCTAATCCCAGCTTGTCTGGGACGTCACCCAGAAGCATAGCATAAGTTTGCCATACAGACAGTATAGAGCCAATATTCATAACTTCAACTACAAAACTGATACACACATATAGACAACATAATCATAACCAGTAAACCATAACCTTGTCTTAGATACCCCATTTGACCCCCTTTATACAAGATTTGGGTGCCACTACAGGACTTTGGTTGCAACAATGATCTATATGGTCCCAGTTTATGTCAATAACGTCACACCTGGTACTGAGGTGCACTGAACTGTGCACAGTATAATAGTCGTACCAGTGCTGTGTTAGTTGGCTTCACATCAGATGACACATGGCCTCTCTTAGGCCAAGAATACTGTCTCCAGGGTCCCGCTTACAGGTTGGTCTTCAAGTGGTGCAACCCTACAATAACAAATCAAGGGTCATTACTGCGCGTGGATGAGCGCCTCACCTCCCACCATGCCCCCTCCTGCTCCTTATCCTTCCAAATGTTCCTTGTAGGATCAGGTTGGCTAGAAATGGGCTCCAGCCACAGAATTTGGATCCAGATCTCCAATGTCCTGCAGTTTTGGGGTTGTTTAGCTCTGGGGCCATTTACCATTCAGGTGTGTGAGAAATAAAATCTCACTGATGTATTTGTTTTCTTTTTTCCTCTTGCCTCAACTCACCCCTCCCCTGCATTCTGCAGGTGCCAGCCTTCGTTCCTAGGGGAAAACAGTTTAATGAACCAGTAAGTCTCACATCTCCCAACCCCCTTTGTTCCCATAAACCAGAGGGCTCCAATCCACCCCCCTCCCAGCTAAATGAAGAGAGGAGGAGAAGATATGGAGGCTGGGATGAGACAGGGAAAAAAGAGGAGGAGGGGAAATGGGGACCTAGACAATAGGAGGAGGATGGGCAGAGGAGGGAGAAGGGGGAACAAGAATGGGTATGGGAGGGAGAAGAGGAGGCGGAAAAAGCCTATGGAGGGGGAGGATGGAGAGAGATAAGAGGAATGGGGATTTTTTTTAATCCATAATCTCCTGGGAACATAGGAGATGGCAGATAAAGGCCTGTTTCCTAGGACCTACCCTGGGTGGGTTGGCAGAGTAGCTTCCCCACACATGGTGGCCTCCAGTTCTCAGTCCCGCCACTGAGGCACCAGTTTCCTTTGCATCTCTCAGGCAGAAGAAGTGGCCTCTGTACATGCAGTGATCCACATGGGGGATAGGGTGAGCTACGAGGGCCGCAAAAAGGTGCTGGTAAGAAGACAGAAGACAAGGATTGTCATAGACACAGACAAGCCCTTCTATAAACCTGGAGAGACAGGTATGAATGGCAAGAGGCACGTGGAGCTTGGGGGTGGGGACTCGGTGGCTGTCCACAGCATGGGATGGTGATCTCCTCAGATATAACCAGCTATGCAGGACAGGGCCTGAGGGAAAATAAATCCCTAAGTCACCAGGTGCTGCAGGGAGTGGGGTGGGTGTGTCACTACAAGGTGCTCTCCCCTCTGAGTCAGCACTGACCCCAGGGGCACTATGGTGGTGCTCAGGGGCACTATGGTGGTGGAAGTACTGTCTCTCAGATGGGACCTGAAAGCAAGGCCATGGCTACTCAGGTCATGGGACATCCCCTGGAGCTTTTGCCAGAGTATTATGGTCTGTATTAGAGCAGCACCTAGAAACACCACACTAAATGTCCATTGTATTAGCTGCTGGGGAAACACACAGTGAGAGACAGTCCCTGACCGCAAAAGTTTACAGTTTAAATAGACCAGACAGACAACAGGTGGGAGGGGCAAGAAGAGCTGCTGTTTTATAATAATAAATAAAATAAATAAATAAAATTAAATTAAATTATTATTTTTTATTATTATTATTATTATTATTATTATTATTCCAGGACACATGCAATGAGTTTACCAGGCCTCATCTCCATATAAACCATCATAGGCAGAAGTGTGTTATTGCAGGGGATCTTCGGGAAAGGGTCAGTAGCTCTGAGGATAAGAACAGGGAGAGGATATCTGAGACTAGGAAGAGAGGTACAGAGCTATCCAGGGGTCTGTTGCACACCGAGTAACTTGCTGTGCTTTCTATATTTCTTCAGTGAAGTTTCGAATTGTGACCCTCGATGAGGATTTTAAGGCCATTGATGAAGTGGTGAGTATCCCTCTGGCTTTCCAGGAAGTAGGAGCCATCAGTGTGCTGAGTGTGCCAAGCCTCAGCAGATAAACAGAGTGATACCCACAGGAATTACACTTGTGAGAGACACCTAACCGGCCCCGTGTGCCCCCTATTAACAGAGAACAGGGCTGGGATCGCTCCTGTTGTTTTAATTTAACTGGAATAAAGGGGCCCAGAGAGCCGAAGGTGTTAGCATAAACAGTGTCAAACAAGGTTCAGGGTTTGGCATACAGGCACTTCAGCTTGCTTATTACCAAGGCAAACACACCATTAAAAATCCTGTTAACCTTTCATTAAAGATCCAGAAAAGTAGGAAAGAGAGTTAATGCATTTGAAATGTAAAGTATTAAGTAAGGCTTTCATTTAAATAATATCCCTTGTTCCCTTTCCCTTTAACTGTAGAGAGTTTTTAGAAGGAAACCCCCCTTCTGACAGGCTTTTAGGTAGCATCAAAGATGGTAATAGCTGTTCTTTTTGGGGGAAAGAGAAATTAGTTGAAATGGGCTGGAGTTGTTGCTGCTGCTGTTGTTAAGAAGACAAAACAAGACAAACACACACAGGAGGGGAAGAGAAAAGACCAGCAAAGACAGAAAATGCAGCTTCTGTCTCCGAGGTTGACTTTCACTTGCAACCTCACTGCTGGAAAAACACGGGAGTGGCTGACAAACCCATGTGCCATGCCTAAGACCTGGCAAACTTTTATCAACATCAGGCTGGTTAGAGCATTGCTTTTAGTTGCCTCTTTCTAGTCACAGGCTTACAGCAGTGCTGTAAAAGATAGTCTTGGCCAGTTAAACCAGACTCTGAGGGTGTGTCTATGCTGCAATAAAAGACCCATGAAACAGCCACAGCTGGCCCAGGTCAGCTGATTCGGGCTCACAGGGCTTGGCCTGTGGGGTTATAAAACTGCAATGTAGACACTCAGGCTTGGGCTGGAGCCCAGGCTTTGAGACCCTGTGAGAGGGCAAGGGTCAGAGCCTGGGCTACAGCCTGAGCTGAATGTCTACATTGCTATTTTTAGCCCACGAGCCTGAGCCCGAGTCAGCTGACCTGTGCTCTGTGACTCAGTGCCATGAGGAGAGGGGTCGGAAAGAGAAGAAATAAGGTGGGGAAGGAAAAGAGCACATGAAGGGGGCGGGGCACCAGGGGCGGGGGTTGTGTGGTCTCACATCCTAGGTGGTGTTTGGGATTCAGCTGAAGCTGGTAGAGGTGACTGTCATCTGGCTTCCCTTTCTGTCCCAGTCTGGTTAGGACGTCTCTCAGGATTAGAATAAAGGTTCCAGGGGACAGTGAGGATGGGACCCATGATGGTGAAACTTGCTCCAGTCACCAATTTTTCTCTCCAAAAAGGAGCGAGGGGTGGAATAGCCTGTCCCCTATTATTCTGTCCACCAGTTAGGCCGAATTTCCAAATTACCAATTTTGGTTCATTGATTTTTGGTCTCACTGTCATATTTACCAAGCATGATCTTAACACAGTGCCTGAATCACTTCACAGTTGAGCTCACAATTAGGGTACATTTGTAGGCAAAATGACCACAACAGGGCCTGGGACTCCATGGGAAACACACCTCTGGGGGTCATCTCCCCAGCCCCCTCCATTCCCGTGGCAAAGGGAGCAGAGATCTTGGTGTGAAATGGGGACTGTTTGGGTCTGAGTTTAGGGGCAGGCTCTCCTGAGGTGGGGCCGGTGTCTGGGTGTTAATGATGCTGGGGCACGTGAACGTTGTTGCTCTCTACATAAGTGATGTCGTTTCTCTCTTGTGTTTTGCAGCATCCCCTGGTGCTGCTGCAGGTGAGTGACCAGGAGCTGACCTCCGGGAGCTTTCTTCTCTGCTCCATCATGCCATTTGTGCTCCAGGAGGGCGCCATGCCCTCAATTGCTACCTCAGAGATAAGACATCTGCATCTTGGCTGTACTCTGCCCCAACACCCTGCCCCTGCCGTGTTACCAGTGGTTAATGGCTCAGGGCAAAAGTAGAGGCATGACTTGAAGCAACAGTAAATGAGGGGACTATCCAGCTATCCAAAAAACTCCCCCAAAAATAGAGGATGAGGAGACTCACGGTAGACTGTGACCCCCTCAGACAGCCTGTGCATTGGGGCAATGCATGGGGCTGTGACCCCCTCAGACAGCCTGTGCATTGGGGCAATGCATGGGGCTGTGACCCCCTCAGACAGCCTGTGCATCGGAGCAATGCATGGGGCTGTGACCCCCTCAGACAGCCTGTGCATCGGAGCAATGCATGGGGCTGTGATCCCCTCAGACAGCCTGTGCATCGGGGCAATGCATGGGGCTGTGACCCCCTCAGACAGCCTGTGCATCGGAGCAATGCATGGGGCTGTGATCCCTGGTACTGTCCTCACTCATTCTGTGTGTGTGTGACTGTGCTTCTGAGAGGCTGTGCATGCATGCATGACTTCTTCGCAGAAGTGCACATTTGAACACATGTGATTATGCATGTGTGTTCCTGTACAGGATCCCCATGGGAACCGGATTAGCCAATGGGTGGACGTGAAGCCAAGACAAGGCATTGTGGATCTGTCCTTCCCCTTGGCCTCTGAAGCAGCCACGGGGAAATACCAGATCAAAGTGGGCAAGGATATGCCTCGAGGGCTTGAGGCAACCTTCAAGGTGGAGGAATATGGTGAGTCTCAGAAGGAAGTGTGAGACAGCATTAGGAGCTGGGGAATGGAGCCTGTAATGGGAGCCTCCCTGCTAGAGTCCATGTTTCTATTCATTAGATTTCTCTGCTTAGGTAAACTGCAGTTTTGGGGTACAGAGTCCCCTCCCCCCATCCAGTCCCTAGTGCTTTCCATCCTGTGCTTCATTCACACAGCCACACACTGCTCCCCTGGTGGCACCCCAGTCCCACCTTGGAGGGAGAGAGTGGAATTCAGCTCCAATGTGCATTCAGTCCTGAGCTCCAACTTCTCATATGTACTAGTGCACAGACCTCCACAGTGGGGCCCTAGCTCTGTGCTGACAGCTCCTCCAGCAATTTAGTCTCCATGTTCCATCAGGCCAGGGCTTCACTTTCACACAGTCGGTGCTCCCCTAGTCTGGAGGGATCTCAGTCTCCTGGGAGTGAGGCGGAATTCAGTCACCATGTTAACTCAGTCCTGACTTCCTGCTCCCTTCCACCCCTCAACTGCTCTCTCCATGGGACCCCTGGCCTGATGGTACCTATTCCCTCCTAAGGGTGAGTTACTCTCCATATCCAACTAGTGCTGGGGCAGTGTTTCAGAGATTCTGCTGTGGATGCAGAGGGTGAGTTCCCCTATTTGGATTATGCCCTCAACCTGCCCCAACTCTCTTCTGCAGAGCTGCCCAAGTTTGAGCTGGTGTTTAACGTTCCGCCACTGGTCACCACTTCGGAAAAGGAATTTCAGTTCACGGTTTGTGGCAGGTGAGTGGCACTGCTCTGTCACTGTCCCATTCCCCACATCGGAGAGTGACCTCTTGCTGCCAATGTACTGGCAGGAGTGTAAGGACCTCCAGTGGTGTCTTCTCTCTCTTAGTGGTGGAGGCTAAAATCACAGCAAGGAAAAGATTCCTCCAACACCCAATCATTAGACACGTCTGAAGAGGCACAAGGTAGAGGTGTTCGGAACCTAGAATTCCTGTTCCGTGAGAAATTCCTGAATTTAAAAAACATCATTCCAAAACAGAACAAAAACAATCTGAATTTACCACAGGACCGCAGCTCCCAAATTTGGTTTTGACCATTTCGAAACGTTTCCAAGACTCCCCAGGCTGCCCTGAGCCCTGACAACCTGCCAGATAGGGAGCCACACAGCTTGGAGATGCTGGGAGCTTGGAAACTGGGGCTCCCAGGGCTTCTGGGCTGCTGATGAGCCAGAAGCTTGGAAACCCTGGTAACCCCAGGTCTGCAGCAGTCCACCTAGCAGGTGTCTCCAGAGCTGGGGAGCGGGAGCCTGGAAGGCTGCCCCTGGCAGCTTGCCAGGTGGGCTGCAAAGAAGTGGGGGAGCCAAAATGCTGGGAATGACTTTCCAGTGGAAAATCAAAATTTTCCTGACAAAATTGAAAATTTCCCACAGAAAATGCCTTTATTTGTAGAAAGTGAATTTTCCATCAGCAAAACATTCTGACAGAACTGCTGACTAGCTCTGCCACAAGGGCTATGTGGGGAAAGCCCAGACCTCAGTGGAGACACTGATTGAGGTATCTTTCATACAGACCCTGTTCCCCATTTAAAGAGGATGCAGTGCAAGTGAGGTGACTTCCAGGGGTGTATATCCTGCTGACATCTCAGGCCCTCTTCCTTATTTCAAAGGGGGTGCGGTGGCTGGAGAGGTAGACTCTTTTAATATCCATCTTCTCCCTCGGAAGGGGTTGTTGGTGCCCTTCATTCTACTCTTTTTGCTGAAGTATCTGATCCATCTGGCAGTGTTTTCTGTCCTTCTGATCCAGGTACACCTATGGGAAACCTGTTCAGGGGAAGATAGAGGTTATTTTGGCTCGAAGCCTGTTCAATCTCCATGAAAAAGAAGAAAACATTACATCGTCCATGTGCACTGCGACCCATGTGAACCAGGTGAGCAGATGAGGAAGGGGAGATGACAGTCATCCGCAAGAACAGAATGTCGGTCCATCTAATGTATCTAGGCATTTCTAACGTGCCCTGGTCCAGCTAGTCTGATTATTATTTCTCCTGCCTCACCCAAGCAGATCATAAGTCGATCTGCCCTGTTATCTTGCCACCTGACTTACTACATTAAAGCACTGGTCTTGCTCTCCTGTCTCCCATATCTGACAGAAGCCAATGCTGAATGGTTGGGGGGGGGGGGGGTAGGAGGGAAGTATTGTAGGGCTGGCTTGACCTGACTAATTGGACATGGGTGAGGTCTAATTTCTTGGGAGACAGGATTAGGGAAGTAAATGGATCAACAGCCTGGAAACAGAATGTCTGTGTTAGCTAAGCCCTCTAGAATGTGCAACACTTTCCCACAGGAGGAATTTCTTCTTCCAGTACCCTCCGTCATATCACATGGAATCAGATCACTGGTCTCTCGCAGCTCACCTCTCATTAAACCAGATCAGACCACCAATTGTTCCATCTATTCCAGCGGTCTGTTTCCTCCCATAATCAAACAGATTACTGATCCATCTCAGCTGTCTGGTATCCTAGTTCTGACAGGGGCCAGCACTGGATGTGTCATAGCTAATTCCTATACACAATGCACCTAAATATGCAATTTGTTCCATATTCTTCTTCTCCCAATGACTCCAGATCCTCACTCAGTCTACAAGTCAAACCAGGATTTTCTAAATGTCAGCACGCAAAGCTGAGACCTGAAAGTCCAGCTGGGTCTTTGCAGTGCTAACAACCCAACCAGTAGTAAAGGCTCTACAGCTGGAACACCGTCACAATTCTGCCAATGAGGCACAAGGCAGGTTGGATTCCAGCTCTCTGCTGTTTGGGCTCTGCAGGGTTAACAGGAGCAAAACCATGTGTGTTAGACACAGACCACAATAATAACACTTCTTTGCCCTCTCTCCTGCATCGGAGGGGCTGAACATACCCTCAGAGAGGGTCAGAGATTTCCAAGGCCAGATGGGATCACCTGATCATTTAGTCTGATGTCCTGTATATCAGAGGCCACCAACACCACCCAGCACACACACACTAAGCTCAACAACTGTACTGGAACCAAAGTATTTTGGCCTTAAGAGACTAAACTATTATGTGCCACAGGCAGAGAATAGGAAAGACCCTCTACCAATACTAGCTGGCTGAGCTCGGCCTAGCTCAAGTTGTCAAAGCCTGTGTTCTTACAGCTAAGGACATGGGGTCTGGTCCCAGTTCTCTCTAGGAATGTGTGTGATTTCTCTAATAAACTTACCTTTTGTCTGCAGCCATGGATATATCATTCATCGGTGCCTGTCTAATCAATGTCATTTCTCCTCTCCATAAGTGAGGAGTCCACCATGGTTTTGATAAGATGTACATGGTTTTGAACTTCTAAGCAGTCATGGGACAGAGGGGAGGATTTTTAAGACTACCCAACATCTATAAACCACATCCTCACTAACGTGTCTCTTTCTCTCCATCCATCTCTATGTCCCCAGACGAACAAGAAAGGTTGTGCCATTTTTACAGTAGATATGGATGAGCTAGAAATAAACAGCACTGGCTACGGGAACAGTTTTTTCATTGTAGCAGAACTGGAAGAAGAAGGAACAGGTGCGGGAGAGGGGGGGTGGCAGGAGGGGAAGAGGAGAGGGGAGACACAGCCATCGGCCTGTGCTACTCTTTTTCCGTGAACCCCCTAACTAACTGCATTTGTGCTTGGTTGCCTCCACACTTCTCCATTTCCGGTACAGGTTGTTTTTTAACCTCGGATCTTTGAGCCAAGCCTCAGCCACTTCCAGTTTCTGGTATCTTCAGGGGGACTGAATTCCATTGTGTCTTAGTTATGGTGTCTATTGGGGTCACTAGTTTTCTGCCACACCAGTGATTAGAATTCCTCTTTCTAGTGTCCCTGCTCACTAGATTTCTTACTTCCCCAAAGAGGTTCCAACAACAGTCACCAGCCAGTCACTAAAGTAAGCTCCAGCTCCACAAAACGTGACTCTCAATCAGCCACAGAACCATAGCTAGCCGTCGGCTAAGCAGCATCTTATCCTCATGTCCCCGGTCAGTCATAAGAGTCTTTCCCCCACAGTTAGTCCCTCACCACAGTCTCTATGATAAGTTCCTATGCTAAGGACTAGGTAGTCTTGTTCACATATTCCTGTCTCTCTGGCATCCCCAATACCAACACTGCTTTCTTCTAATCTGCCCCAAATGCCTCCTCATCCATCAATCAGACCATAGCATGCCATGTGCCAAACCCCCACCAGCTGCCCCTTGCTCACTGTATCGAGCTCTAGCTTTTCTCCCCTGCCTTCAGGGCTTGACACCGCTCCACCCCATCCTACATCTCTGACATCATCTCCTATTGTGTCCTTCTTTGTTCTGTCTTAGCCCTCCGCGTCCCCCCTCTGCCATCTCCATGCCTTTCTCTGCGCTCTCCTCTGTGCTTGGAATAACGTCCCAATCCCAGTCCGGTTGCCTCCCAACCCTCTCCTCAGTCAGGTCCCTCCTGAAGACTTGCTTCTTCTGTATGGTCTGCAAACACTAATCTTCACCAGTCATAAGTACTTTGCAGGCCAACTGCACATGGGAGGGAAGACATGGGAGAGTAAACAGAGCTTGACATGTTTTACTAAAGTAACACAGTCCCTTGGCTCTCCCAGTGTATCTTATCAGCCAGTAATCAACTGCCTTAGTTGGTGTGACAAAGTCTCCCCATAGTGGCTGGCTGCAGTGACCAGAGCAGCCTCCCACCTACCTGCAAGTAACAGAGTTGCTCCTTTGGCTCTAGTAATAGTGGCTGGTGCTGAAAGTTGTGGGTTCAAGTCTCAATGTCCATATGGATGTGGCTCAGGCTTGTTACGTAGCTGACATTTAGACTGTAAGCTTCATGGGGAGGACACTTGCCTTATTTTTTGTCTCCTCTAGTGTTGAGTGCTTAACAAATGAGTCAGTATTTAACAGATGTCTCCTCTCTCTGCCCAGGAGCCACGAACATGGGAATAGTCACAGTTGCTATTGCTACCAAGGTAGTGGCGGTGAACTTTGTCAATCTCAACCCCTTTTACAAACTTGGATTTCCATACACGGGAAAGGTAATGCACATTCCCCCCCACTTCCCTTACCAAGGCAGTGACCCCTCTTCATACTTGGGAGGCAGGCATGGGGGAGAGGAGAGAATAATATTGCTGGGAATAAACTATGTGGAAAATACTCAGCTGGTGTAAATTGGTGTAGCTCCATTGACGTCAATGGCACTATGCTGATTTATGCCAGCTGAGGATTGGCTCCTCTGTGTCCACCTTTATGAGAAATTCTGACACCCTCCCGCCATTCCCTCCTCTCTCCCAGCCTAGTCACCAAGTATGGGGAGTTAACTGTTTGGAAGATGGATTCTGTGGTCTCTGGAGGGCTTGTGGTGCATTTCTCAATGTTCTCCAACAGTGATGTACTCTTCTGCTCTTAAAAATCTGTCTCTGTAAGGACATACATGCAGGGGATGGTGTTACCTTTGGAAAGGTCTCTGCACATTCACTTCAGGCCTAGCATAGGCTACTGTGTAGTGATTTGACAGCTATCACTTCTGACCCCAATGCCCTAGTGTGGTGCTAGAGAGCATGGTACTGCAGCGAGCAGTGTGGGTGGCTCAATAGGGGATGCTTTCCCCTCTGGGTCAGTACTGACCTAATGCTCCAATGTGGGCTAGGAAGAATTGTGCTGCTGGAGTTTCAGATGACATTTAAAATTGAAGTCCGAACCATTTCTAATCTTTAAGGACTAACCCTATACTATTATGCAAAGGAAAAGACGTGTTAAACTCAGTCGCCAAGATAATTATCTTTCTTGTCCTTAAAATCCCTTCAGTAGTCTCTCCCTTTCCTTCTTGTCCTAAATTCTTGCATATTGTTACTCTAGCAGAGCTGCTGATGTTGTTTCAGCAGTGGATATTGGGACCCCTATATCCTGCCAGAACTCACCTGATTTCCAGCATGTAGAGGGTATCATGTCTCCCAACCCCCCCAGCACAGCGATTATTGGAACAGGAGGTGTTTATTTCCCTTTCTTCTCTGCAGATGCGCTTTACCATCAATGATGTTCCCATCAAAAACCGCACTGTTTACCTGACTGTGGATGTCAATGATGTGGAGATGGACCTGCCATACGTCACAGATGAGAAGGGCGAAGTCCACTTCTCACTAGACACTGCAAAATGGAACAATACTCTAGTTTCTCTGAGGGTGAGTCACACAGGTGGACAGAGCAGGGTCAGAGCTAGGGGCAGGGCTGGTTCTAGGCACCAGCAAAGCAAACAGGTGCTTGGGGTGGCACATTTGCAGGGGTGGCAGGGGGGATGCAGCATGGGAGCTGAGAACCAACAGGGGGCCCTGGGAGCTGTAGTTCCTTGGTTAGCTCCCTGCCTATAGAGCCAGCCCTGGAGCAGGTAAAGAACTAAATTTCCCAGCATTCCCTTGGTAGCGATCAACAGGCACGGGAGGGGGAGTGAGTGAGGTAGCTGAGACCTCATGCTGCAGCTTGCTGTGAATGAAGAGCTCATTGCTAGAACAGGGTGGCACTGTGAACGGAGGAACAAGTATGCCCAAGGAGTAGAAGCCTTTGGCCCAGATATCCCCTTGAGAAGACATCCCCAGACTGGATTAGGGATACTGGTGTGACCTCACCTTGCAGCCCCCAAAGAAAGAATTGGGTGGACTAAATGGGCAGCACACCTCTCTATCTGAAGCCTAGCAAGGGAGGTACATGGATCCCACTAGAATTTAAAATGAAAAGTAAGGGAGGGGAAGCTCTACTAGAGGACCTGGGCAGCTTTAGATACAGTACCAGGCCCATAGGAGGATTTCCACTTCTGAGCCATGGAAGCAGAAATTGACTTTTCCTTTCCAGATTTAGCTAATATTCAGAAAGGGAATCTAGCACCTGCCTTCCAGATTTGAACACCCTCAAAATTCAGGAGTGCTCAAGCTCAATTTGGGCAGCTGTTATTTCATTTCTCCCAAATTAAATATACTGATCCACTGTATGGTTTTGTGGAGACGTGTGTGTGGGAGAAAGAAGCAGGAATAAGAGCCAAGAAACTGATAGAAACAGGCAGAGAAGGAGGCTACAGACGTAGGCTGGACCACTCATGGTGTGGTAGCCCTGGGAGAAGTGTAGAGAAAGGTGTTGGGTTGGATGCTGGCTAAAAGGTTTGGGGCTGCGAGCAAGGAAAGTATCTCCTGTGGTTTGGTTCCTCCTGTGTTCAGGGAAACTGGACTTTGTACGTTCCTTGTAAACACAAAACATTGCATCAAAGAAATGCCTGACTCCAGTTTCTGCTCCCAACTGGAATACACTACAAGACTCCAAATTTTTGGCTAGCTGCTTGGGTCAAAAGGGTAACATTGTTTTCATATTAAATTCAATTTATTTTACTCTGTCTCATAGCTTTCATTTTTCAATCTGCTGCAGATTATGGTACTGAGGACACATAATTGGATTATAGATGTTAGAGAAAGATGGAGTTTTGGGCAGTTGAGCAGGGGATAACTGGGACTTTTGGCACCTGGCAAGGTGGAGAAGGTAGGCTGGGATTCTGGGAAAAGTACATTAGCTGGATATTTTTGCAGTGAAATAGTTAACAATGTTGCCATGTAACTGTTATCTGTAGGTTTCTGAGTTAACACATTATTGCAATGAATGGCCAGTTCACACCTCTCCGGCTGTCTGCAGACTCAGGAAGGCATTACTGACTGCATGTAGTTCACATTTTTAAAGTTTTATCTGAAATCACAAGTGTTCAAAACAAAGTTGAAAAGAAAAAGAAAACTCATATTCTGGAGTTCAGGTCTGCAGCTGGGGGTAGATTCTGCTGTAATTTCTGCCTCTGTGGATTACATGGGGCCCTGGACATATAACTTTGGTGATCGCACTGAGTGTTTCCAGCAGGTACCCCATTTGTAGGCTCCTCCATTGTTTAATTCTGACTGCCTGCCATGCACTTTTGCTCTGAAGGGCAGATACTCCATTGTGAACATAACCGAGAGGGATCTCCACACCATTTTAGTAGCACAACAGGAGGCTTACAACTGGCTGAAACCCTTCTACTCTGAGAGCAACAGCTTCCTAGAGATCCAGCAGGTGGAGGAGGAGCTACCCTGTGACCAGGAACAGGAAGTGCGGGTGGATTATATCCTGGACCGGAATGAGCTGGGCCCTGGGGCAGATCACGTGGATTTCTATTATTTGGTGAGCACCCAGGGCAGTTGGATCACATGATATTTATACAACACTGGCACCTACAGACCCGTGAAACAGGGGTAACTATTCATGGGTCTATAGGCCAATTTGTGGGTTCCATTTTACGCATCTCTTTGTAGATGTTTTGGTACCTGGAAAGCATGTCTCTGAAATCTCCCTCGACAGCCTCCCAGCCCCACAGCATTTGACAGCCACCCCAACTAGCTCATCCAGCTAGGAATGTCTTGAGCCTTGGGGGACAGGCTATTTTCCCCTGTTGCCAGTCTGGCCTGACTCCGTGGGTGACACCAGAAGGCCTGGCTGCCAGGGGAGTGCCTTGGCAGCCTGGCCTTGGATTTCCCACGGGTCCCGTTCAGAGAAAGTCTCCAAGGCAGCTTTGTCCATTCAGAGTTTAAAGATAAAGCACCTGTGAATGTCTCTGCCAGACTCTCCCTGCTCTGCATTTTCTCTCCTCAGAACCCCGGTCCGCTTACAGGCTGTTCTATCTCCTCCACAGGTTGTCTCGAGAGGCAGGATTGTTCTCAGTGGACAGACTCAGGTGCCAGTTGGTCAGGATGAGAGTAAGTGGGATGCACCTGAAATAAACTCCATGGAAATCATCACAATGGATCAGGCTATTGGGATATCTTAGTATGGTAGGCAGGCTCCTGCCATGCCAGGCTATGGGCGATCTAGTCCAGTGTCCCACCTCCTGCCTTGGTCTGTCTAGTCTAGTATCCTTCCCATTATTGGAGGTTTTTAAGAACAGGTTGGACAAACACCTGTCAAGGATGGTCTTGTCAAGGCAGGACCAAGGATACTTGGTCCTGCCTTGGTGCAGGGGGATGGACTAAATGACTTCTTGATGTCCCTTCCCATCCTACATTTGTATGATTCCTTGACTGGCCCATGGCAGATGATTCATAGGTAGGCATAAAACTCACACACCACACCTGTTCAGTAGTCTTCCCTCCAGGAGGGAGGAAGGTTTACTGACCCTGAGACAATGAGGGGTCAGTATATCCTGGGGGGGGGGGTCAATTTTATCGTAGTGAATGTCTCTCTTCTTATCCACATGTCACACTGTCTAGTGTGGCTCACAACCTTGAGTGCCAACCGCAGGGCAGACTGCCAAAAAGCAGGGCAAACACACCAAAATCGTACTATGTTCTGTGATTAGATTTCACCAGGGGTGAACTCCCAAAGCCCTGTAATAGTCTTACCATGGGGTCGCAGACAGTCCCCTTAGTCTATCTTGCCACCCAGGCAAGCTGGACTATCTGATAGATGGTCACTTTACACCAAAAATCACACCAATATTCAGATTACTCCTAGTCCCAAAGGACCAGTCACTTACCCCACGTCAGCTGTACTCAGATCTCAAACCAAAGACAATGTCTATAGCTAATCCTGTCATAAATGAACTAAAAATGTATTAACTAAGAAAAGAAATAAGAGTGATTTACTAGGTTAAAACTGGAAACATACACACACAAATGAGTTACAATCTTAAATTTAAAAAGGTAATATAATCTTCTATAATAAACAGCTCTAGATGTCCGCTAGGGCTGACCAGTGCCAAGCAGCATGGGGATCTCTTGCTTATGTTTAGGAATCTTTGCTTCTCTCAATCCAGAGAGCATAAAAGGACGGGTTTCTCCTTGTCAGGGATTTTCATCCCCGTCCCCCCAGAATCCAAGCTGATGGGATGAGTTCATGCGCAGGTTTCCTCTTCTTGGAGGGAGTAAGGAATGGAATCAACAAGGTCTCTGTCCTTTGGCTCTACACCATCCCTCATTTGCCTTCAATGGGCCATCCTGTGTGCAGGACGAGCAGTTTACCTTAATTAGTGCTGCTTTTCCTGTTTGGTGAGTGTGACAGAGTGCGACTCACCACTGCAGCGCCTCCTGCTGGCTGTCTGGGGAATTACCGCTGCACCATCTTCTGGTGGTGTCTCGCCCACTGTCACCTCTGTTCTTGGACCCATGTCACTCCCAGGACCACGGTGTCCTCTTTATGACACTGCCCTCCAGCTGTGTCATACTCCATGTTCCCCCTTCCGGGGGACCTGCAGTCCACTATCCAGCCACTTCCTTCAGTGGCTCCAGCACCCTCCTTGCTCTTGTGTCAGGGCCTCAGCCTGCAGATCTGTGCAGCCTGCCAGGAGCTGCCTTTAGCTTCCTGGGTCTCTGCCTACAGCACTGCTTTGCCCAGGGTACTTGCTGCCCTCCGCCTACAAGGCAGCCAGTCCTCTTCCCTTTTCAAGCTCCAGGGAGTGACTGACCCTGCTCTGTTCTGCAGCCCTTCTTGTACAGGCCAGCCCGCCCCTGATTGGCTGCTCTTATAACCCTTTTATGATCCCTAGGGCTGCTTTTAACCTCCTTTCTGCCAGTGTGGGGCAGATGCCCCATCACAGTGAGTTACACAATTAGAGAGGTTTACAATGCAAACACTCAATATAACTTTATACCATGGAATACAGATATTATAAGTAGGATTAATACATGCAGCATCCTACAAGCATTCCATAAAATCTAAACACAAAACCCATTCTTATAACACTAGTAACTATTTTAATGATATGAACCCACAGGTAAGCCAGACTAGTTTCCAACTGTGCATTTGTCAGTGTTCAGTGAGACCCGTGACCTTGGCATGAGTTGGCACTGGTCTGCCAGTGTCACACCACATGCAGGAACTATGAAATCCTCTGCCTCAATAACATCCAGCAACAGTAAGTTCCACAGGTTTTTTCTGTTTCACATGGATCTAAATAAGCATTTCCTTCACTTCCCACTCCCTCATACAGCACTGAAGGGCTCCTTCTCATTGACTCTGCCCATCAGCTCTGAACTTGCACCCTCTGCCACACTTTTGGTTTATGCCATATTCACTGATGGAGAGGTGGCAGCCGACGTGGATGTGTTCATAGTCAGCAAGTGCTTCAAACACAAGGTGAGGGTCACTCAGGAGGTGGGGAAAATGGGATGTGTGGCAGAGGTGCGATCCGGCTGGGATGACATACATTCGACAATCCCTGTGCCCTTCTGTCTGTGTTTTTAGCAGGCTCTCTCTCCCACTCTTCCTCCCTCCCTCTCCCAGTCTCTCTCTCCCTCTCTGTCGCTTGTGGCTCATACACCCTCATTATCTTGTGCCTTTCTTCCATTTGATAAGCCCATCCTGTCTCCTACCATAGGTGACACTGGACTTCTCAGAGGAGGAGGACCTCCCAGGGTCAAAGGTCAATCTGCACCTGAAGGCCGACCCTGGCTCCCTGTGCTCTGTCCGTGCCCTGGACAAGAGAGTCCTCCTGAAGGATGATAGAGTCATGACACCAGAGAGTGTGAGTAAACCTGCTCTGTCCCAGCCACACCCTGGCCAGACTAACCCCGCAGGAGGTACCAGGCGAGAGGAGCACTCTGATATACTGGAACAGGGCTGTCACACGAGGTGGGGCACCCAGCCACCACCAGCTTCTCTGACCCCTTACATTATGCACAGGGTTGGCTCCAGGCACCAGCGGAGGAAGCATGTGCCTGGGGTGGCACATGTTAAGGGGTGGCATTCCGTCCATTCTTCGGGCAGCACAGTCCAGAAGGCTTTTTTTTTTTTTTTTTTGCTTAGGGCTGCAAAAATGGTAGAGCCAGCCCTGATTATGCACTGGTGGCCAGCAGACCTTTACCTCACTCTGTCCCCTTGCCAGACAAGTGGCTGATTCCTCCTTGTTCCTACAATGGCTGATCCAGGGGCCACTCTTGGAATGAAGGCTGTGGGGGTGGCGGGCAGAGAGATGGAAGGGGCAGCTTCACAGGGGCAGTGGGAACTCCCTCCAGGGAAGGTGTGGTTTGGCAATGGGTTCGCTGCTGGCCCTCTGCTCGCCCTCCTGGTACCTCCTGCTATTTCACCTATGCCACATTTCTCTGCCATAAGGGGGTCTGGGCTAATGGTTCAATCAGGGGGCTAGGCGCCAGGACTCTTGGGTTCTAGTCCAAGTTCTGCCACTGACTTGCTGGGTGACCTTGGCCCTTGGGTCACTGCACCTCTCTGTGCCTCAGTTTCCCTTTCATCTGGCATGCAGGTTGTGAGACTTAATTCACTGATGCTCATGTGCTTCTGTGAGACCCTTGTGTGAAAAGCTTTGGAGATGGGCAAAGTATTATTATAGAGTAACAAAACTGTGCTACCTAGGACTTTCTTTGGCTCTATGCTGCAGACTGTGGCTCCTCAAAACTTCATGCTGATAGTAGGGATAGAATTTAGATCCCCCTGCTCCAAAAGGTCTTGAGGGAAAGGAGAATTGCCATGAGCTTTTAGCAGTCTGGGGTCTATGATGCAAAAGTTCAGCTGCCCTGCTCCTTGCCGGTAGAGGGCTATGGTTCTCACACACACACTCTCTCTCTCTCTAACCAGTTCAGTACAGTAACCTCTGTTTTCCCATTCCAGGTGTACAATCTGGGATCTGAAGAGGATTATATGATTGGTGGCCGAGGATTTGTTTATCGCTTAGAAGACTTTGAGCCATATCCTTGTCTGCCCCCTGTCCTTCCCTTCCCCACCACTCCCCGGAACAGACGCTCCTTGATGGTAGCTCCCTGGTATCAAAGCGAGGCTGATGTCTATAGTCTGTTTAAGGTGGGTATCTTCTTTGCTCCTGAACCAAACTTCTCCTAAGCCTGTATTGATCACTGGTATGGTGTATTATACATACGTCGGAGTTTGTAAGGAAAACCAGAATTGTGAGATTTGCTAACAATCCCCTGTGCTTAACTGTTCCCAAGACCGAATTAAGTTTGATAGGGGCCCAGAGGTGTTATAGTTTGGGGGTCCTTCTCTGCATATTCAGTTCCTTCCCTTTGCTGTTTTACCACCACTCAAAGCCAAACACTCTATTTTTAAATTACTGTCGTTATTTCAGTCCCGGTTTTGAAATGTGGTATACCAACTGTAAAGCTGAATGAAAATTAAAACAAACTAAACCATTTTAATTCCAGCACCTATTGATAGTAATATACATAGTGATGTATGGCGTTAATTTGCGAATTCCCTGTAGCAGTGGTATTCACTTACATTTTCTGGCAGGCCGGATAAGGTGTGTCCAAATCTTGGCAGTAAAAGGGTGCTCTCTAGGGCCAAAGGGCTCGTCAGGTGTTTGCTTTTTAGTGAGCCTGCCACCAGACAGGGGTTGCAACCTTCCAAGAGTGGTGTGCCAGATTGTATTTATTAATCACAGAATAAAAGGTTAAGAGTGCTGGTAGAAAATATTCCAACAAAATATGGCAAACAAATAGCTATACAAATACACTGTCATGCTATTAAAACAGTATGCTATTAATATTAATTCTGTTGAAATGATGACATTAAAATTAGAAGTTAAACGCAAAATAAATGAACAGCCATCTAATTTCCTTTTCTCATTGCCTGAAATTTAACTGACACTTGCTCACACCATCTTTATTTCCTGGAAAAGTATAGTGCCACACTCAGCCAAGTTAACCAATGAAAGCACATCAATTACTGATCACTTTATGTTGCATTAAGTGTCTGATTAGAAGTGTACCACTCTACATCGAAATGTATCACCCCAGCCTAACTCCAGTGTGTTTAAATGTAAATGAAAAGTTTCTAAGCTAAATATATGGCACAATGAAAAATAGAGGGAAAATAAACTGAAGTGCATCCGCCCAGCCCCCATTAATTCAGTCCCCCAAGTCCTCATCAGTTCTGCTCTGTAGACACCCCATTGGCTCAGCCTCCCAATCAGTTCTGCCTCTTGCTTTCCCCTCTGCCCAGCTCCCAACAGCTGTGCCTGTTCTTAAAAAACGTAAATTTTATTCAAAACAAAAAAGAAAGAAAATACATCTGGAATTTAGGCTGTTACTAGATTTTAAAAGAGCAATTCCAAAAATTAAGCACCCAAAATAGCTTTCTTGGGGGTTAAGCTTAAAGGTTACAAGCAAACAAAAGCATCTGGGGTTAGCACAGAGGAGTCCATTAGCCATAAGAAATAAACAGAAATAACCCTAGTCATGTCTTTCTAAACATTCCTCATCTACTTGCACATTTGGAGTTCCAGATAAGTAGTTCTAGGTATGATCTGATGATTTATGATCATACCTGGCTTAAAGCTGCTTACAGCATTGCTGCTGTGTCTCCGCTCTCTGGAGAACAACCACAGACACAAAGGGAAAGTTTCTTTCCCAGTTTTAAAAAGTTCTAGCCTTCCCATTGACTCTTTTGGTCAGGTGCCCTTTTCTTTACCTGGGGGACTTTGTTAACCCTTTACAGGTAAAGCAAGCAGAGAACAGCCACCAACAGGGACTTTATAGCTAAGTGGCTGGCTGGGTGTCTACAAAAGGGAGCTCCCCCATCCCTTCATTTATCACAGTCTGTGAGACACAGGAGGCAATTGTCCTGTTCTACTCAGCACTGGTGAGGCCTCAGCTGGAGTTCTGTGTTCAATTCTGGGCACCAAACTTTAGGAAAGACATGGACAAACTGGAGAGAGTC
Organism: Malaclemys terrapin pileata; assembly: GCF_027887155.1. Lineage (NCBI taxonomy): Eukaryota > Metazoa > Chordata > Testudines > Emydidae > Malaclemys > Malaclemys terrapin. The sequence continues at coordinate 135,817,608 of NC_071505.1, forward strand.
CAGAGGAGAGCAACAAAAATGATAAAAGGTTTAGAAAGCCTGACTTGTGAGAAAAGGTTGAAAGACTTGGACATGTTTATTCTAGGGATAAGAAGACTGAGGGGGGAACTGATCACAGTCTTCAAATATGTTAAGGGCTGTTACAAAGAAAACGGTGATCAGTTGTTCTCCATGCCCACTTAAGGTAGGAAAAGAAGTAATGGGCTTTCTGCAGCAAGGGAGAAAAACTTCCTAACTGTAAGGATAGTTAAGCACTGGAATAGGCTTCCAAGGGAGGTTGTGCATTGTGGTATTCCCATCATTGGATTTTTTAAAGAATGGGTTGGACAAACACCTGTCAGGGATGATCTAGGTTTACTTGGTCCTGCCTCAGCACAGGGTGCTGGACTAGATGACCGTTCGAGGTTCCTTCCAGTCCTACTTTTCTATGATTCTATGACTTCTGTAGCCTACGCCGCTGCGCGAGGTAAGGTTCTGAAGTCGAGGAGAGAATAGGGATGGGAATTATGGTTTCGTTGCAAGCGATTCTCCTCCCAAATCTTGCTGTGTTTTTCCAGTGAGGTGTGAATGGTCTTTTACAAAGGCAAAATGCCCAATGCAGTAAATCAGTTGTGCAGGTGACTTCAGCAAAAGCAGAATCCCGCTCATGATACTGACTTATACCCAGGGCTTCACAGGACTGTCTAAGCTTTATAATACAGGAAGTGCCTTTGGACTACGCTACCCAGAATCCTCAGAAAAAAACAAACAACCCAAGAATAATGATCTTTGGGGGAATTGTGGGAAAATGACCTTTCAAATCAATTTTATTAGTCTCTAAGGTGCCACAAGTACTCCTGTTCTTTTTGCGGATACAGACTAACACGGCTGCTACTCTGAAACCTTTCAAATCAAGGATTTTTCTCTGTATACAGTGACCCATAATGAATGACTGTGTCCCAAATGGCAAGACTCTAACTCGGCAGGAACATGTATACTCTACAGATGCTTATACCTTACATGAATGGGTACGGCACTTTTCCAAAGGTTATTACATAACTAGAGGAGTTGTGCAATAACTAGCCAGTTTTGTCATGTATAAAAGCGACTGTTACACATAAAGATTGAAATGCATCCCTCCCGAAGGGTGTGCATTCAGCCCAACATTTCATCCCCTCCTGGGGCAAACCCTGGAGGCGTTATTCAAACCAATGGGCCACATGCTTAATTAAGTCCCTATTCAGATAAGTTGCCAGTAACTTCCATGGGAGTTTTCCATGAGTTAGGGCTGACTAATAAATTGCACAAGAATCCTAGGGTCTGGCCTGGTGTTCCGATACTGCATGGTCCAACTTTTGAACAGATTTATAACACAGTAAAGCTGGGTTTGTTCATGAATTGTTTAATAGATTTAGTGGAGCTGATTCTGAGCTCATTGTTATCAGGGCAAAACCTGGGTAATTCCATTGACTTAGGTAGAGCTGAACTTGGTTTACTCCCATGAGAGAGAAGAATCAGCTCCAATATTTATCACAAATGTGTCTGCACTTCGTCACACATTTTCCTGGGCCTGACAGTGTGAAATTTGGATTCTGTATGAACATACAGAATGTTGCAACACTTTGGCTGCCACTGTCTCACTAATTAGAATTTGCTGTGATGGTTTTTCTTTCATTGTTCCCCCTTCACTCCTATTTTTTCGTTCTCTCCATTTTCTACAGCAATTGAGAATGAAAATTTTAACCAACACCAAAGTGAAGAAGCCAGTTTCCTGTGAACGGCCAACCTATGAGAGAAGAATCTTGCATGCTGTCAGAACCCAGGACAGTGATAATGGTGAGAACTGAATAGTCTTCTGCTGACTCCCTGCCAGAATGTGTCTGACTGAGGGAGGCTAATCCCCACCTGACCCTCCCCTTTCTCCTCTCCGAACCTGCTGCCGTAGTCTCTCCTGTTGCATCTTTTGTTCTATATATAAAAAACATAATATGAAGGACCCATAGGGGCAAAGAGGGGTCCAGCTAACTATGTTTATTAACTATGTACAACACGCAAGACCAACTACATATACACATTGCTGCTCTGTGTGGGTTCTTGTGGCTCCTGAATCATACAAAACAGTGAACACTACCAGAAGTCTAACAAACTCCATCCAACACAAACAAGTGGAATCAATTATAACTACTCCACAACACACAGAACACCACCTCCGGGAGAAACCATGGCACTAGTACCCACCATGTGAACTCTACCAGAACATCATCAATTTATCAAGACTGCTTTTAACTAGAGCTGAATTATCTGTTCTCCCTAAGGGACTGAACTTCTGCACCATCACAGAACCTGATACCATACTAACATGTGGAGAATTAGAAGAATTCTTCTGCCAACTCCACCTCAAAGAATTCCTTCATAACAATGATGACACCACTCACAATTACCATGTCCCCTCTGACAACCATCAGAAAAAAGAATCATCTGACTGGACACCACAGAGCAGACAAAACCATACTCTTGATCATGACATTGATTGCTCCAGGAAAAAAATGACTGTGAAGTACTTCGCAAACATCACATCTACCACAATGTCTCCATCATCAAGAGGACAGCTATACAGTATCTGAAATCTAACCACCAGATAGTGGTTGAACAGGCAGACAAAGAGAAAGCCATCATAGTAATAATTAATGGAGATATCCTATCTCCTAGAACTGGAAGGGACCTTGAAAGGTCATTGAGTCCAGCCCCCTGCCCTCACTAGCAGGACCGAGTATTGATTTTGCCCTAGATCCCTAAGTGGCCCCCTCAAGGATTGAACTCACAACCCTGGATTTAGCAGGCCAGTGCTCAAACCACTGAGCTATCCCTCCCCCCAGTCCTTAACCATGTTGATTATTAGGGCCCTATCCAATTCACAGTCTATTTTGGTCAATTTCACAGTCATGGGATTTTAAAAATCATAAATTCCATGGTTTCAGATATTTAAATCTGAAATTTCATGGTGGTGTAATTGTAGGGGTCCAGACCCAAAAAGGAGTTGTGGGGAGGTCACAAGGTTATTGTGGGACGGGGTTGCAGTACTGCTACCCTTACTTCTGCACTGCTACTGGTGGCAATGCTGCTTTCAGAGCTGGACAGCTGGAGAGCGGCAGCTGCTGGCCAAGATCCCAGCTCTGAAGGCAGAGCTGTCACCAGCAGCAGCGGAGAAATAAGGGTGGTATGGTCTGGTATTGCCACCCTCACTTCTGTGCTGCTACTAGTGGGGCACCGCCTTCATAGCTGGGTGGGCGGAGAGCAGCGGCTGGTGGCTGGGCGCTGAGCTCTGAAGGTGGCGCCCCACCAGCAGTAGTACAGAAGTAAGGGTGGCAATACCGCCGTCCCCCTAAAATAACCTTCTGACCCCTCCTGCAATTCCCTTTTGGGTCAGGATCCCCCATTTGAGAAATGCTGGTCTACCCCATGAAATCTGTATAGTATAGGGTAAAAGCACACAAAAGACCAGATTTCACTGTGGGAGACCAGATTTAATGGTCCGTGATGCGTTTTTCATGTCCGTGAATTTGGTGGGGCCCCCATTGATTGTTAACAAGCCCAACCAAGAACTCTCTGACACTATCTACTATTATGAACTCAAAGAAGACCTCACACCACAATTTACCCATGAATTTAAGGGTATCATTAAATCTTTCCCCAGACAACTCCTAGAGAAACTCTACAGACTCATCCCCCCACGAACCCACCACGGGGATGTTCTACATGCATCTACATACACAAATAAGGGAACCGAGGCAGACCAGTTATATGTGGCCATGGAACTCTTACTGATGGAATATCGGGACTCATAGAAACCACCCTCAAACCAGTGAAAGGGCCACTTTCCTCCAGGACACAACCGACTTCCTCCAGAAACTCTGCAACATTAACAACATCCCTCAGAACCATCCTTGCCACCATGGATGTCACCTCCCTACACACCAGCATTCCTCTTAATGACAGCATAGCAGACTACCCCAAATATTTACAGACAGTGGATACTGCTCAGATATCCACCCCAAACACATCTCCAAACTCATCCATTTCATCCTCACCCATAACAGTTTTACATCCAACAACAAACACTTTGTCCAAACCATGCGAACAGCTGTGGGTACTAGAATGGCTCCCCAATATGCCAACCTCTTCGTAAGCGACCTTGAAGAAGAATTTTTGACAAATGCACCATGTACCAATGATATACCTGAGATACATTGACGATATTTTCATCCTCTGGACAGACAACTTAAACTCTCTCATAGATGTCCCCCACAACTTCAACAACCACCATCTGTCCATTAAACTCTCTCTGAAACACTCCCATACCAGCAGCAACTTTCTGGACACCACGATCAGCTGCAACAATGGAACCCTACAGACAACTATATATAAAAAACCCATGGATCACCACATCTACCTTCATAAATCCAGCAGCCACCCCAAATACATCAAGAAATCTGTTATCTACAGCCACTATTCAGATACCACAAAATATGCTCCGAGGAGAAAGTTCAGGATATACACCTTAGCACAATCAAAATCACCTTCACTAAACAAAGACACTCCACCAGAGAAGTAGATTGCATCATGGAATTGGTCAACCAAATACCCCAGGAGAACCTGCTTCAATACAGAATTAAAACCCTCTCTGATTACACAGCACACACCCTAATTATCACCTACCATTCCACACTGGAACCCATATGGGGTATCATCAAACTACAATCTATACTCAGTGGGGACTCCATGCTGAAAGAAATCTTTCATGAACCCTCTCTTCTGGCCTTCAAACAACCCTCCAGCTTCCCCAAGCTCATCATCAGAAGCAAACTCCCCACAGACCAGGACACAACAACTCAAAGCAAAACCAGACCCTGCCAGAATAACAGATGCAAAACCTACAGACATAGTTCCACTGCTGCAATGATCAATACTCCTCACATCACCTTTCAAGATCCATAGGTCCTACACGTACGTATCACAACATGTGCTCTAAATGCCCCAATAACAACTATGTGGGTGAAACTGGACAATCACTAGGCTCTCGAATGAACTCACACAAAAAAATGATAAAAGACAAAAACACAAAGCGATCACTCCGTATCTGACCTCTCAGTCCTTGTCCTCAAAGGAAACCTGCACAACAATTTCTGAAGATGAGCCTGGGAGCTTAAATTCATAACTTTGCCAAACAATAAAAATCATGGTCTTATTAAAGACACTGGATTTTTGGCTCATTACAGCAATCTGTAACCCAGTAGCCCCCCTTTTTTGTCCTGTGACTAGTGGGGTATTAACAGACCCTTCACGTTGAATGGTCCCTTAGAATATGTGCTGACTACTCCTGGTAAACTCTCTGTTCAACCCTGTATGTAGCTGTGACACTGAGTACCTTTCCCAGACCTGAAAAAGAGCTCTGTGTAAGCTGGTCTCTCCCCAACAGAAGTTGGTCCAATAAAAGATATCATCTCACCCACCTTGTCCCTCTAAACTCTGTAAAGGAATACTCTATTCCTATATGCTACACCTCCCTGACACCCACCCTCAACCTGCTGGCTCCATGCCAGACTATGTGCTCCTGAGGGCTGATCTCCCTCTGATGCCTTCTTTCTCTCCCTGAAGTCATTGTCTTGGTGTCAGACTGTCCGACTGAGGGGCTGATGCCCTCGCACACCCCTCTCCTCTGCCAGAACTTGATGTCCAAGTGCTGGGTTGTGTGTGACTGAGGGGCTAATCTCCCCCTGAAACACTAAACACAGTAGCCCGTACATCTTTACTGACCTGCCCCTTTACTCCCCACAGTCATTCCCTTGCCTGTTCCTCAACCACATGATGGTGTGGCGCCAAGCCCTGAGAAGGAAAAGAAGACAAAACCACGGACACATTTTCCAGAGACCTGGATCTGGGATCTGGTCCCTGTTGGGTGAGTGACCCCCCATAGATCCACCACCAGGAAGAAAATCACTGGTGATCCCTGAGCATGGAACCCTGTGCCATCTCCAGTGGGTGCTGAGCCTCACTTCGCAGTGCCTCATGATGGGATTCAAATACTCCTCCAGCAAAGGGACTGAGGAGAAGCCTTTGCTGGAAAATCCCTATCTTCATGATTTGTACGGTCCCGCTGTAGGGAGTGAAACCTTCTGTCTATACCCAGCGGGCCTCTCATGTTTCCCAAGCAATATATCATAGTCACACATACACAACAGGCACCCAAAATTTGACGGAAACATTTAGTCCCCTCTATGAGTCTTCAAAATGGGGGAAACAATTCAGTTCCTCCCCCCAGTCTCTGCTCCCGGTCTTTTATTTGGGGGGTTATGAAGAGAGCTATATGAAATAATTTGCATTAAAGAAACTGGTGCTCTAGAGATGAAAGGTTTTGTACCCAATTGCCCTATCCCCCTGAGTCAGCCAGTGCCCCAGAGCTGGCACTGGATGGAAACCAGTGCCCTAGAGGTGAGAGGCTCCATGCCCCATTCCCCAGTGCACTGGCTGCCCCAGTCTGGTTTGTGGTGGTGCTGAAGGATCTGCTGTCTCTATCCATTCTGCAGTGAGGAGGGGAAGGCATCTCTCCAGGCCACTGCTCCTGACACCATCACAGAGTGGCAAGCCGACATGTTCTGTGTTGCGGACAGTGGCTTTGGACTCTCACAGCCGGCCAAGTTCAGGGTCTTCCAACCCTTCTTTGTGGATGTGACACTGCCATACTCTGTGGTCCGGGAAGAGACCTTTACCCTGAATGCCAACGTCTTCAACTACCTGAAGGACTGTATCCAGGTGAGTTCTCCACATGCCCTGGCAAGGACGTACCCACAGCGCTTGGTCCAGAGACTGAGTACACTACTCTGAAGTGCCCCGGTCATGCACATCTGGTTCACACCTCGCAGACTGATATCTCATAGTACCAGAGGTTCCTTCTCCCTTGGACAGCTGCCAGGTGCCCACAGTGGAGCTGGAACACTTTTTGGAGTGAGGGTGCTGAGCTGCACCCCTCTTACCCCTATCCACACCCTCACCACCTCCTAGAGCTGGGGCCGGGAGCAGGGCCATGGCTCCAGGAGGGGGGATGCGGACAGGGTAAGGCAGCCAGGATCCCGCATGTGGGGCCGGGGGCCGGGACACCACGGCTGAGCAGGACCCTGGGCCAGCAGCGAGCTCCTGGGCATGGGGCTGGTGGCTGAGTAGGGCTGGCGGCTGAGTGGGACCAGCTGAGCAGTAGTGGGGCCAGCGGCCAGGACCCTGGGTGGCAGGGGTGCGGGGCTGGTGGCCGGGATCCTGGGTGTAAAACTGGGGTGCTGCAGCACCCCCCGCATCCCTACTTCCCATGCCTATGGGTGCCCAGTTCTAACATGCTGCCCCTGCATTTGTACCCCTCATGCTCAGGTGCACACCAGCCTGGCAGAGTCTCCGGAGCTCCAGGTTGAGTCTTGCTCAGGCTGCCAATACACCAGCTGTCTCTGCGCCAATGAAGCCAAGACCTTCTCCTGGAACGTGACAGCCACCAAACTGGGTGAGGCAGTTGAGAGGGCAGAGGGGGCAGGGGGAAATTTGAATATCTATCTGTCTGGCCATGTGTCCCTCTCGCCCACTGCCCTTTTCCAGTCTCGGCTCTGAGCCCTCAGTGATGCTCTCCTGTCGCCTCCCCAGGCAAGGTGAATGTCACCGTGAGCACCGAGGCACTGGAGTCACATGATCTGTGCGGCAATGAGATCACCGTGACACCCCCACGGGGACAGACCGACACGGTGATAAAATCCCTGCTTGTCAAGGTCAGTCGGGCTTCAAAGGCAACAGGAGGGTCCAGCCCTGGGACAGTAGGGTCAGAGAGGGAAGTGGGGCTGCAGGGGGACATCAGCCCCTCAAGCACAGATAGACCAGCACCAGGACAGCAGGGCCAGGGCGGGGAAACGAGGTGGTGGGGAGAGATTAGTTCTCCTTGGGCACAGATACAGCGGAACTCAGGCAGCAGGGTTACGGAGGGGAAATGAGATATCGGGGGGTAAGTAGCCCCCCTCAGGCACAGACAGGCTGGCACTGGGACAGCGGTTTGCCTTTCTGTTGTCTCCTTTCAGACTCACACTCTTTTTCCTTCCATAGCCGGGTGGTGTCCTCGAAGAGAAGACTCACAACGTCTTCCTGTGTGCTACAGGTGCGGATGGACTCGTCCCCTGATTGCTTTGGCTTGTAATGGAGGCTTCTGTGTTATTTCTGGGCCCCAAATAGTGGAGGCAACTGTTCAGAAAGAAAGCACCGAGAGCACCATCCCCTTCCGAGAGAGAGGCGCTCTCAGGCACAAGTACCATGCCCATGTTGCGTTTACACTCCGTGCTGTGAGGAGCAGCTCCCCGGGGTGAGAAGTGCATGCTGTTTGTATGCGCAGGTCATCCTGCCAGGACCTTCACTATCACGTTTGGGCTCCTTCTTTACACTCTATGAGTGGCGCCTCCTCCTGCTGTGTTGGACCCACGATTCCCACTTTCCTCAATCTCCCACATTGTTAATTCTTGGGTTTTGTCTCTCTCAGAGGATCCAGTTACTGATGAAGTTTCCCTGAAGCTGCCAGAAGGAGTCGTGGAAGGATCAGGCCGAGCCACTGTCTCTGTCATTGGTGAAGACCCTTTCCCTATTCCCTTGCTTCCAGGGGGAAGATATCATGCAGCGTCTGGCACTAATGCTGCACCAACCCCAGGCCTCTGTCAAACATGGCTGAAGCTTATAGCCCCTGAAAGCTATATCAAAAACCAAAATCCTTTTCTGGAGCCACTGCCCTCCCAGAAGAATTATCCAGAACGAAAAGCACCCCAAACAGTTGGACTGGAAAAGGCTGTCTTTTGGGGAGACCATGCCACAGATTTCAACATTAGGAAAGATTTCTTGAAACCGAGACTGAGAATTCCACCCTTTGCTCAAATTTCATCCCAGTTTCAGTCTCTAGCAATCCCTGCCACAAATAAATCCTCTCTCTCCTCAGAATTGCCACCCTGCAGATAACTGTAGAGGGTTTTCATCTCCCCACTCCCCTTAATTATTGCTTAGCCAAAGGAAACAGACTTAGTTCTTTTAGATCCCTCAAACCCTGTAATCGGTGTATTTCTTTCTTCAGGGGCTGCTCTAGTGTGGGTTCATGGGTTCAACTGCACCCACAGAAATAATGAAAACCAGGGTGGGAAAACAGGCAAATATACACTTCTCCTGGCCTGGTCTGGAGGGAGGGTCCTGGAGTGTGGCGTGGTTTGGAGAGCGAGTTGCCCCACACTCACCCTGCAGTGGTAGCTTCTGTCCCACAATGCTTGGCCCACTCCCAGGTCATGACTCCCCGAGCAGAGAGCTGGCCAAAGCCCCGTGGAACAGGAGTTGCCACTGTGGGGGGAGTGCAGGGCTGGCTTGTGCTCCAGCCCTGCTCCCTCCGTGGGCCTCCCCTCTGCACCAGGCTGAGATTAGGATTGGGGTGCCAGGGTGGCGTGTGCTGCTGCAGGTGTTCAGTGCCCCGCAGTGCATCCCCTGAATCAGGAGGCTACATCCACCCCTGCTTTTCACTGAATTCCCTGCAGAGTACTGGTGTATTACTAGTACTGTGGGCCCAGATCCTCAAAGGTATTTAGGCCCCTAACTCGCTTCAAAATCAATGGAAGTTGGGAGAACCAGATACCTCTGAGGACCTGGGCCATGGTGTCCAGAGCTAAACTCAGTATTCCAGAGAGAGCCACACCAGGTCCATAGAGAGAGCGATTATCAACTCCCTGTTCCGTGACGTTATGTCAGGGCATATCCAGATTCCCTTCATGGTTTAGAAGCATTAGGAACAACACTGGATGATAGAGCTGATCTCACGTGTTTTCTCTCCATCCTCAACCTCCAGGGGATATCATGGGCACAGCCTTACAGAACTTACACCAGCTACTTCGTTTGCCCTTTGGCTGTGGTGAACAGAACATGGTCATGTTTGCTCCAAACATCTTTGTACTCCAATACTTGGAGAAGACAAAACAGGCTACCCCAGAGATCAGAAACACGGCACTAAAATTCATGAAGACCGGTAAGCAGTGCCCTTCTCTCTCCTCCTTTGGTATAAGGAAGATACTTTACATCGTGGCTGAGGGGCATTGGCTGAGCTGTGTGGGGAGCCCAGGACTGGAATAGAAGGGAGCTGCAGGGCAGGACTAAGGGGCATTGGGAGAACTGTGGGGATCTGTTCCATAACAAGATGCCACAAGGAATAACCCTCAAGGAAGGAAAGACCATGCTTTTTAACAAGCAGCACTTATACAGAATGATAACTCCTCTATAGTTAAAATTAAGACCAGCTTTCTGCTTAAAGCTCGACTGTTCTAAGTGCTCTAAAATCCATACAGTTATGCAGATTGCCTTGAAAACTGGTGTACCTCATGGGGATTTGGTGTAAGGTCAGTGATCCAAATTTGGGGCCATTTGACCAAGGGGGTTCCTGAGATACAGCTACCAGAATAAAACCAGCTTTTCTGAAAATTCACATGTTCTGGCAACATTTTTTTGCTGACAGCTAGAGTTCAAACCAGGGCTTAGATCACTGCATCAGGGTCTCCCACACACGAGGGACCTACCAGCCCTTTGGGGAAATCAGATTTAAATGCGTTTTGAAAAAGAGTTTGCTTCTCCATTGAGGTGTGCTAAGGCTCAGGCACCTGTTCAAGCTGCCAGGATCTGACAGGGAACGAGATGCTCTCTGTAGGTGTGGGACAATCCTGTGGAATACCACATCCGGGCTATAATTCAGGGGGTGCTGCAAGTCCTCAGGATTGAGAGACCATCACATTCCTCCTGTCTCCCCAGGTTACCAGCGCCAACTGCTCTACAAACACGACAACGGCTCCTACAGTGCCTTTGGGAAGCATGATGCCGAGGGCAACACCTGGTGAGTGAGCAGAATTGGGGCCATCCAGCCACACCTATGGCCAAGAGTATGAATGGGTATGAACCTTCCTGCTTCTGAGGCCAATAGATACAAAGATCCTCTCTCCTCTGCTCTCTGTTTGCAGGCTGACGGCTTTTGTGGCCCGGTCCTTTGGCCAGGCCAGCTCCTACCTGTACATCGATGAGCGGCACATACAGGATGCTGTCCGCTGGCTGGGACAGAACCAGCTGCCCAGCGGCTGCTTCCAGAGTGTGGGGAAGCTCTTCAACAATGCCCTCAAGGTATGGACACTGGAGGAGTGGGAGAAACCCTAGTAGTAGGGAGGAGAGCTGGGTCCTCGGCAGCCCCCACAGAAAAGCTCTCTGCTCCCACTCGCCACAGGGAAGCACTCTCCCACCACATTGCTAGCTAGAATGAACTGTAATTGAAATGAGTGTGTTATAACATCAGTGTCCTCTCCCTTACTGCTTTGATCTCCTCTGGATCCCCTCAGGGGATGACCTCTGAATCTGAAAAGTGACTATCAGAATGGCACCCGGGGGTGCCATGTTCATTGTCTCTGGGAGAATCCCCATCAAATGGGCTCTGTTTACAAAATACAGATACTTTTTTCTAACTAATGCCCCAGAAAGCCCAGCCTAGGCTCGGAGAGTCAGTCTGGCTCTTTCCTTCTCTCACATCATCACCTGCCATTAAGTTTTCATGGTGTAAATGATAGAAACTCAGAAAACCATTCTGCTGATGACACGCAGGCAGGAATAGAGCCCAGCTCTCTCTCTGGGCTATGCTAGCTCTGCAGGGCTAGCAGAAGAAGGCATCAATGCCAGCAGTTCTGACTGAGGACACACAGGAAGCCGGTCGAAGAAGGGGCCATTTTTACATAGTCACTTTTCAAAGTAGAACTGCACTTGTAGTAGAACAACTGACTGCAGATTGGTGGAGTGAAGCAGCAAATAAGCCTTGTGCAAAGTGAGATTTTCCTCCCCGAGGCTGTATTTCCTGAGCCTTAAAGCTGGGTTTTACTCTCGGATACTCCTGCGTGAGTGTGGAGCCCCTGCACTGATGTTAGTAGAGTGAGTTACTGCAGATTCGTGCCGGTCTCACTGAGAGGAGAATCTGGCCCTTACGGTGCACAGCTTGTAACAAAAGATGTGAAAGTTTTTTCTAATCAGCTAGAGTTCCTTGAGTCTGTCAAAGAGAAAAGGCCCAGCTCAGGCTCCAAGCCAGCTTTCTATCAACGAGATGGGGAGCTCCACTCTCCCTCTCTGAGTACCGTGGAACTGTAACTGCCACATTCCCTGGCTTTCCTCTGAATGCCAGATTGGCCCTGCGGGCTCAGCCCTGCCTTCTTCCTTTACCCCGGGAGAGACCTGAGCGGGAAGTTCCCTGTCTGCTGTCTGGTAGTTCAGGTAGGGCGGCTGCACCCAGCCACAAAGAGATCTAAGTCTTCAATCTCCTTTCCCCATACGTCCACAAGAGGAAGCAGAAACTCCTGTAAGACATAAATTGCTGTGACGCTTCCTGGAGTATACAGGGTTGTGAAGCATCTCTCTACTACCAGACCTTAGCATGAGGAAGCCTTGTCTGTGCCTGCCATGGGTCAGCTCCCAACTCCACTGGCAACACAAGAATTCCCCTTTAGGCTTCGCAAGGCTCACTGTCACTCTACAGGTTAGCGATAGGCACACACCAGCCCACCGAGCATCTCCCTGGAGTGTCCGGCCCCTGGTCCACTGGGCACACAGAATTCACAGATACATTGCTTCCAAAGAAGCAGAATGCCCCAGCTTACCAGTTCCACCTCAGATCCCCGCTCCACTTAACACACAGCCCTTAGATATGTTTACAGTGAAAACGAGGGAAAGTTTATTTAATAAAGAGAAGAGACTGGACTGACAGCAAGCAGAAGTACTGGAAACACAAGGTTATATCTAAAATAAAATCATAACACCCATTTGAGAACCTAGGCTTGACTAACAAGTCTTATAGAGCAATGCCGAACCCCAAAGTCCTTCCAGCATTTTTCAGCCAGGCTCGGCTGGGATCTTCCATTCATGAGATAAGTTATGCTGACAATTTGCCTCCTAGGTGAACGATGCCAGGTGTACCTCTGTACCCCCCAGTTATCCTCAAAGAATTTATTGCCTTTACTGATAAATAGGATGCTCCCCCCCCCACCAACTGGTTGTTTCTTCCTGTATATTCCTTTCTTGTTGATTGCACAATCTATCGATTAGCATTTGGCTCAGTTGGTAGATTGGCCTCAACTGTGAAGTGGACAATACATTCTATACATATATTTTGACAGAGAGATAAGTGACCCTTACCTCCTGCCTAACAGGAACCTGTCTATTACTTTCTGGTGACTAGCCCTAAGTCACAGACTTAAAAAACATAATTTTCAGTGTACATACACATAACTCCTTAAATATTATCCATCCATACATTTTGTAATGATTATGACAACCAGTGGGTTACTGACTTTCAGAAGAGCATGCAGCCCTTATCTGCACATACAGTTCGCAGTGAGTATGATGACCACTGGCTTTCAGCAGGAACCTTACATATCGCCATTGGTGAACTATTGGGTAGATATCCGACCCGGGTGATCTCTGTAACTCTTATGCATCCCTTATGCCCTCTGCCAGTTGGCACCAAGGGATCGTTGGGTCATCCAAGCCCAATTCACCTGAGATGACATCTCTGAGCTGGAGGTGAATGAGGAAGAACAGATGCCTGAGATTAAAGTATCTGTTTTTGCTTCCCCTGATAGTCACCTCTTCATCCTCTCCCCCACATGAATAGTGCTTCAAGCTATGAGGGCATCTTTGGCTTGAGTACTGGCCACTTCTGTATCGTGAGGCCAGGAGAAGGCTCATCCCCAGTAGAAATACACATAGATGCCATTAGAAAACTTCCATGGGTCTCTGTTGGTATCTTCTGGTTTCTACCAGAGGACCAGTAGTCCCAGAAACGTCCATGGCTCTATTTGTAAGAACATAAGAATGGCCGTACTGGGTCAGAGCAAAGGTCCATCTAGCCCAGTATCCTGTCTACTGACAGTAGCCAATGCCAGGTGCCCCAGAGGGAGTGAACCTAACAAGTAATGATCAAGTGATCTCTCTCCTGCCATCCATCTCCACCCTCTGACAAACAGAGTCGAGGGACATCATTCCTTACCCATCCTGGCTAATAGCCTTTAACGGACTTAACCTCCATGAATTTATCCAGTTCTCTTTTGACTTAGTTGACTAAATGGAACAAATCAGAACTGGATGGAGATTGTTCATTGGAATTTTGACTGAGGAGATGTCTTGTGATAAAGGCAAAATAGTCCTGATCAGCCAGGCTCTACCAGGAGTTATGGTTACAGCCTGCCCTGGATTGTCAGTGGTAAGGAAGTCAGGCCAACTCCATCAAGCCCCTCAACAGAGCTTTGGCTTCTTCTTTACTCATCCTAGGTCGCATAGACAGCCCCAGGCACATATAGAGGAGGAAATTCTTTCAGATCTGCTTCACGAGAGAGGGAGTTGAGGAGGCTCAATTAGATGGAGAAAGATGGTTTAAGCCTCAGCTCTATTGTTTATGAGCCTAGCAAATCTCCAAGCTGCAATGGATGGAGCATTGTGTGAATCTTTAGAGCCAAATCCTTTCTGGGATCCCAGAGACCAAGAAAATCCAAAGGGCTCATGATACAGGGCGATCAGGACCTGGTATTGAAACGGGGCCTCTGCACCCCCTCTCATTAACCTGGCTAAAGATTTCTCTAGCCCAGTTTGCAGAGCATGAAAATTTGGCCACAGTGCAGGTGGCTTCTCACTGCTCCCTCTGCGCCACCGTTAATCTGACAGAGCTTTCCCTGTTTCTTACTGAGGGATGTCTGGAAGCACTTTCCACATGGCAAGGAAGTAATGCATGCCCCCTCTGCTCTCGTTTCACCTCTTTCTCCTGCTTCTCTGTGCACCCCACAGGGTGGCGTGGATGATGAGATCTCGCTGACGGCTTACATCACTGCCGCGCTGCTGGAGCTCCACCTGGAGAAGAATGTGAGTAGCTCCTGAACGTTCACTGGGGTTGGGGGAACCCTCCACCCGGCCTCCTTCCAGAGCCCTAGGGTACAGGGAATGGTGGGCCTGAGTTAGGGAAATCCACTGCCACTTCATTACTGCTTTGTACGTCACCAGCATGGAGAAGGCAAAGGGCTGGTGATTCAGAAGTGAAGAGCATCTCTTTGGGGAAGAATCTGCCAATCCCCTGCTTGGTGGATTTTGTGTGAAATTCAAAGTCCCAGGTTCTCATTTCCCCCCCAAAGCTGCTGACTGTCACCATGGGACTGGAGGACCAAGATAATTTGATCTTCTTTTGCCTGGGTCACTTGACTGAAATATCCGGTCATAGTGATAACACATTATACATCCCATAGAATGTTCCACCTATGACTCAAGGCTCAGAATCCCCCTCTGAGGCAGGCGAATACAATCTGCTTTGTATAGATGGGAAACTGGCACAGAGAGAAAAGACGTGACTTGCCCAAGATTGTACAACAAGTCAGTGGCAGAGTCAGAAAATGAACCCAGTGGCCTTATCTCCCAGTCCTGTGCTTGAGCCATAAGAAATCCCCCATCCCTAATAAACAGCAGGGCCCTCATTGGAAACCAGGCTCTGTGTGTGAGTCAAACTTCCTTGGGAAATAACATACAAATAGTATCCACCTACCCAATGCAAGATGCAATATCTGAGCCACGCTTCCTAGGGAAATACGTTAATTAAATATGGGAACTGTTAGTACCCTACATTATTGGGAGACTGGAATTAATAGGCCATGGGCCAGATTGTCAAGCACTGGCCTTCATTCTTGCACCTGTAAATTGTGGTGTAAATAATCAGAGGTATAGTTTTGCACCTACAGTTGTATGAGGGTGCACGTTCAGCTATCATTTAAACATCTAGCTACTGGTTTCATGAGTGCTGTCAGGTGCTTAGATGCCCAACTGGCTTCAAGTGTGCCTGCAACTCTGCAGATACAAAACCAGAAACTCAGTTAATGCTGGCTTGAAAATCTGGCCCTGGGACTCAATATTAACGAGCCAAGCAACAGAACTTCCAAACCTGGGTGCTGAACGTTAGGGTCCTTAATTAAAAAAAGGCTCAGTTTTCCAAGCTGCAGTACTCCCACCACTCCCATTGACTTCAAAGGGAACAGGGAGTGCTCAGTGCCTCTGAAAATCAGGTCATTTCTATTTAGGAGCCTCATCTTAGACATGCAGGTTTGAAAACGTTTTTCCAGGAGCATTACTGGGTACATCCACCTGACATGAATGCTGTACAGAAGTGACCACACACGGCCAGAGTCCTGTCCCAGGTTACAATGCTTCTCATGGAAAATCCAGGATGATTCTTTGTCCGCTGTGACTCTGGGTATGTCTACATGGAGCTGGGGGTGTGATTCCCAGCTTGAGCAGACATACCTGGCTGGCTCTGATCAAGCTAGTGTGCTAAAAATAGAAGTGTTGCCATGGTGACATGGGCAGCACTCTGCGTATGCTCCACATGTGATCCTGTCTGAAACTCAAGACACGGACTTGGACACCACTTATGCCTCTGTGGCTACACTGCTATTTTTGGTGTGCTCACTCAATGAGAGCTAGTAAGAGTACGTCTACCCAAATAGGAAATTACACCTCCAACTCCAACAGAGACATACTCTACTTTGGTTGTTTCCAAGCTCTACTTGGGGCCATGAGGGGAGATCCTTCCAGAACATGTTCCTTGAATGTATTAGAATGACCGGGGGATTGAGAACAGTTCCTGGAAGCTATACGTGGCCTAACCACCTTCATGTTCCTTTCTAAGGGCACCATGGTGGATGACGCTTTACTCTGCCTCAAGAAGGCATCACACAATGTCAACAGCACCTACGCCCAGGCCTTGATGGCTTATGTCTTCACACTGGCCAAGGACATGGAGACAAGGCAGCAGCTCCTGGAGCCGCTAGACCAACTGGCTGGCCAACTTGGTATGGTGGCTTCTTTTAGTAGCTACTTGTTCCCAAAGAAAATTACTCTGGCTGTTGGTAACACCTGATCCTGACAAGTTCTGAGCACTGCCAACTTCCTGGGATGTCCATGGGCCAAATCCTGAGGTCCTTATTCAGTTTGTTCTGCTATTAGTCAGGCATCCCCCCACCCCCCCGCCATTGAAGTGAAGTCAGTGGGAGTTCTGCCTGAGTAAGAACTAAGAGCTGGAGAATTTCAGTTAGACGTCTGTGTTCCTGATTAGGTGCTTCTGAAAATCTCGCCCAGTAAGAACTGAATAAAGACCGCAGGATGTAGCACACTGTAAATATACACCATATAATTAAAGAGCGACGGGTTCATTCAGCTTCATTTGCACTGAACTAAATTGGGACTATCTCCACCAAGAACAATGGAGTTACACTAGAGTCAAACAGATGTGAGAAGAGAAAATCATAGCTCTCTGGCTGTGCATTCTGCCTAGTCTATCCAAGCATTTTAGTGCTCCCTGAGTAATTTTAGGAGACCTTAGACTACATTTGAGGGCTGTATCCACTGCTGTCCTGAAATAGAACCTTTTTTCTCTTTCTCCCTTGGTTTCCCTCGCTGGTGGTTTCTGTTCACTTAATGAATATAATTACAGTTGGCACCCAAGTAGTTGAAGCCCAGAGCCTCTTATTGAAAGACCTCAGAGATAAACTGTGGGTCAGATGGAGTTGTATTGGCTCCAGAAAACCCTCTGCTACTTCTTGGAAAGACTGTTCTGCTTGTGTCACCTTGGAAGTAGCTAATCACAAATCTTTCCTGCCAGAACATTATTGATTGCCATGGTAAATATCCCATATAAATATAATTAAGCAATTTACAGTACCTAGAGTCAGTGGGCCAAACCCTATTGTCTTTACGTGGTTTTTACTTAGTCTTTGCTCCGTCAAATTCTCAGTGAAGCCCATGGGAGGTTTGCCTGAATGAAAACGTCAGGATTAGAAGGTGGCGATTAGAAGGTAGAGAGGGCCCTCAACTTCTGTCAGCTTTAATGGTGGCCAGGGTACTCTGCACATTGCAGAGTCAGCTCTTTAGGATTCTGTCCTCTCCATGTGAACAAAGGCCACATGGAAATCACGTTGGGGATGTGTTGCTATATGGACCTACAGGCTGATTAAAATCTCTGGTGGGTTCTGTTAGTTTAAAATCAAATTCCATATCTTGTCCGAGGTGCGACTATGGTTACTGACCCCAAAGACCCTCCAGTTAACGATGTCCAGATATGGGTGTTACCAGATTCCATATATTCTTACCTTACCACATGAAGTTCTTGAAGCGTTCCTTAGAAGTGAGGGGAGAGCTGGTAAGAGGGACTTAGGCTACTGGGCTTTCCTATAAAACAGCCAGCCTGAGCTCTGGGACCCCACAAGGTGAGAGGGTCCCAGAGCCTGGGCTCCAGCCAAAGCCCAAACATTTACATCACAGTTTTACAGCCCCACACTCCGAGCCCTGTGAGCCCGAGTCAGCTGACCCAGGCAAGCCACATGTGTTTAATTGTGGTGCAGACGTACTCTGAGACCACAATGTGGCCCAGAGAGCTACCAGCTTCTGCCCTTTCTAGCTCTGTTTTCTAGCCTGTCGTAGAGAAGTCTGCACAGCCTTCACCTAAACGAGTCACTGTAAAAGCTTTTTTCTTGTTTTGTCTCTCTTCCTTAAAGTGCATGGCCTGCTCTGAATAATGACTCTACTGTTCGCATTGTAGGTTCCCATGTCTGTCTCTCAGTGATTAAGTATTAAATGGGTTCCATTTCAAAGTTTTTGTTTTGATCTGCCAGCCCTGCAAACACCCTCATGGCTCTGAGAGTCAAGCTGGGCCCTTTCCTTCCCCCACATCATCATCTGCTACGAAGATCCAGTGAGACAAACTCTGCCCTCGCTGATGCCAGGGCAGCTCCCTTGTCTTCTGTGGGTTTGCTCTCGTGTCCCTGATGGGACCTTACTGAATAATTCCATGGATGCACAAGTAGGACTGGAATTCTGCTCTCTCCTTCTGAGCCGTGCTGGCTCTGCAGGGCAGACGGGGATGAAAAACATGTTGTTGTTACCACTGAAATCATGGAGCAAAGCTCCTGAGTGAGAAGGGGCCATTTTCACATAGTTACTGTTCAGAGGAGAACTGCACTTTAAATACAAACAACCCTCTGTTCAAAGGCCACTATCATCTGGATTTGGGGGCCACAGCAGCTACCTGCGTGTCCCTAGAAATGAAGGGATCGGTGCTCTCAAGGGAGAAGTGAAACCAGGCCCAGCAGTGTGCAATGTAATAAAAAGAGGTTCAGGAGGCGCTACAGTCACTGCAATAGGAAGTGCCCCAGACAGGTGTGAAGTAGATTCTCAGCCCCCAGGGGGCTCCAGAACATAGTGAACTGCTGTTCTGTCAGACTATGTTCTCCTCCACTGTTTTCCTTCCCCTCAGGAGGGCACCTGCCCCAGGCAAATGATGAGGACTCCTCTGAAGCAGTGATGGAAGATTCTTCGTCATCAATTGAGACAATGGCCTACATCCTCCTAACTCACATTTCCAAACCAGAGGTGTCAGCTGCAGAAATCTCAGCTACCTCCCAGATTGTGCGCTGGCTCACCCATCAACGGAACCCCTATGGGGGCTTTGCCTCCACTCAGGTACCACCCAGCTCCCTCATGGAGGGAGAAAGAGACCCTGCATGCTTGGGGAATCAGGGGCCATGAGCCTAACCTGGCAATGAAACCCTAAAGGGAGGGATACAAGTAACCTACAGTGCTTGAAGGATCGGAGTGTCAGTCCCCATGCTGGTGACCTGTGGTGAGGATCATGCTGTAATGAGGGCTGGGGGTGGGAATCTGGTAGCTTGTGGCCTGGATGATGTAAATCTTGTTTGTTTGGGAGCTCAGAGTTGGAATCTTGGCACTGGTGCTGAGAGGGGTGCGGCTATCACCACATTGCAGGGTGGAGTGTGCGTGCTGGTGTGGGTGCCCCACAGCGCACAGAGCCCGTCCCTCCAAAGTGTTGACTCTTGATTGCAAAGAAGTGACACAGACAAGGTGCCTGTCTCTCTTTCCCCAGGACACAGTGGTTGCCCTTCAGGCCTTGGCCAGATATGCAGCCCTGACATACCACGAGGCACAAGGGGTAAAGGTGACGGTGCAAGCCAAGGAGGGCTCCCAGCAGGAGTTCCATGTGGATAAGAAGAACCAGCTGGTGCTGCAGCAGGCATCTCTCCCTCAAGTCCCAGGGGAGTACGTGGTGCAGGCAGTTGGGAATGGCTGTGCGTATGTGCAGGTGAGTGACAGCCCATTGGAGTCAATAGGAGTTTTGCCACTGACTCCCAGGGGAGCAGGATTTGGCCCAACTCTATGTATCTGTCGGTCTGGGTCTGCCTTTGACCCTGTCTATACTAAAGGTGGATCCTTAGGGGGCTTTGGCATGCTCACTAGAGGTAGTTACAGTGAATATTGCTTGAGTGCCTCCACGCAACAGCATTTCCCTGCAGGAGCATGTGTCAGCCCTGCTGGCCCATCCACAACTACTGTGCTGTGTTCTGGGAGAATATGAGCAGTTCTTTGTTCCTAGATTCTATGCAGCTATGATTAACCTCCTGCAGAACACAGGCCATATAATTTCACCCGTGGTTCCTGCATCAAGTCCCAGTATCCTTGTAACAGCTGATGGGGTGGGGACTGTGGCTACCTTTCCCATGATGCATGTCCCTTGGGGATGTCATCCCATACAGAGATGGGGAATGGAGGAGAGCTGTCTAACCCTGATACACTGAGAGACAAGGTGGGTGAGATAATATCTTTAGTTGTGTAGCACCCCCACAACACATCTTTTAAGACCCCTGGGTCCTACATATGGCTATCACAACACGTGGTGTACCAGTGCACTAAATGCCCCAATAACAACTATGTGGGTGAAACCAGACAATCACTACCTTCTCGAATGAACTCACAAGGAAAATGATAAAAGACAAAACACCCTAACACCCGTGGGAGAACACTTTTCACAAAGCGATCACTCCTTGTCTGCAAAGGAAACCTGCACAACATTTCTGCAATGAGCCTGGGAGCTTAACCTCATAACTTTGTAGATGCTAAAAAACAAACATGGAATCAAAATACTAGATTTATGCCTTATTACAACAATCTATAACCCCTAATCCTCACCCCCGCCCCCAGTTTTTTTTCCCTTTCCCGCCTATGACTGGAGAGGTGTTAACTGGCCGCTTCACCTTGAATGATCCCTTGAAATATGTGTTAACTACTTATTCTAAACTATCTGTTCCACCTTGTATTTAGCGGACACCCTGAGGGATTATCTACACTTAAAACACTACAGCTGCGTGTCAGTGAAGACGCTACCTATGCGGACAGGAAAGGTTCTCCTGTCAGCATAAGTACTCCTTCTCCCTGAGATGCAGTACCTATGTCAACAGGAGAATTCTTCCATCAGTGTAGCACTGTCTACACCAGGGCTTAGATCAGTTTACCTGCATCGCTCAGGGGTGTGGATTTTTTCACACCCCAGAGCAACCTAATGATACCGACCTAATTTCCTAGTGTAAAACAGGCCTGAGTACATTTCCCAGACCTGAAGAAGAGCTCTATGTACCTCGAAATCTTGTCTCTCACCAACAGAAATTGGTCCAATAAAAGATTTTACCTCACCCACCTTGTCTCTAATATCCTGGGACCAACATGGCTGCAACAATGCCTGATACACTAACACAGTTAGTCCTGCCTCTCACCTTAGAACCCAGCTACCATCTGACAGCTGTGCAAAGCCAGGCTCACGAGCAGCTTCACCACAGTTATCCCTGGTGTAACCATTGAAGTCAGAGGCCTTATGCCAGGGATGTATTTGGCTCCATAGGTTAACCATGTTGTATATGGACACAAACCCTTGTGTGGGGTCAGCCAGGTACCATCTGGTGACAAACTGGTGAGAAGCCTGTGGTGTAAATGGGTCTGTTTTCGTAGCGAGCCCCCAGGGCACTACATAGACGAATTCTTCCCCCCAGACGACGCTGCGCTATAACGTCCCGCCCCCAGACAGCAAAGCAACCTTTGTCCTGGATGTGAAGACGGCACCTGAGGAGTGCAACCATGCTGCCAGGAAACGCTTTGACCTCCATGTGCAAGTCAGGTATGGGATCCCTGCCCGCGCTGCTTCCTGAGGGTCTCTCCCCTGGCTCCCTTTCCTGCAACAGGGCTGGGGCAACATAGGCAACCCCATGAAAAGATGCCCAATGGAGCTCTATGGCCAGGGCCGGCTCCAGGGTTTTGGCCACCCCAAGCAGCCAACAAAAAAAAAAATAAAGCCGCGATCGTGATCTGCGGCGGCAATTCGGCAGGAGGTCCTTCGCTCCGAGCGGGAGTGAGGGACCGTCTGCCGAATTGCCGCCGAATAGCTGGACCTGCCGCCCCTCTCCGAAGAGGCCGCCCCAAGCACCTGCTTGCCAAGCTGGTGCCTGGAGCTGGCCCTGTCTATGGCAGTGGGGACTGAGATGCACTGTCTGACCTTCTCCTCTTCCCGCGCTTCTTCCGTATCTTGCCAGCCCTTATAATATGTCCAGAACTGGGGGGAAGGGAAGGAGGAGGGAACTAGGGGACAGCAGCTGCAGATTTTCTTTTACTCAGGAGAAGGGGGCAACTTGCCTCATGCTCAGGCAATATGGGCTGGAGCAGCCCAGAGTCTATAGGCAGGACACGGCTGTTCAGGACAGTCCTCATGCAACCCCTCTGCTCTGTGTGAGAACCACGAGAGCGTTGTGGAAGAGAGGGAACACATGGAGGGAGGAGGGAGTCCAGTTCTGCCCGTGATCGATCTTCGGGATGGGGAGTATCCTGGTCCATACTTTCCATGCTCCTGAGACCACTGGCTGCTCTGACCTCAAACAGCTTCAACCGTTCTCCCTCCTGAGGCCAGATGGCAAGAGGCGAGGGGCTGGGGACCAGGCCTGTCACCAGCTATGGAGCCTAAGATCTCTTATCACTTCTTGCTCAGTGACCCCATCCCTGGGAAATGGAGATTGGGATGGGAGAGAGTGAAACATGGACAAACCCTCTCCCACGCTGACCAGGCAGGGTAGAGAGTACGAGGGAGGGGTTTTTCGCTCTCTCTTCCATTGGCTGGAGGGGACTCAGCTTTTCTGCAACTGGGTGATAGGGGGTGTTCATCACCCACTCCAAGGACTGCTACACTGACCATCCCTCTCATTGCACCTTCTCTCCCATCTTCCTTCAGCTACGTCGGAGATCGGGAGCGCAGCAACATGGCCCTGATAGAGGTGATGATGCTCTCAGGGTTCGTCCCCGTGAAGAAGTCCTTGAAGAAGGTGAGCTGTCCCCACCCCAACTGTCCTTCCCTGATCATACGGGGACCCTATGTTCCATGCATGACTCAGTAAGAAACCACCAGCTCTTCAGGACAGTTTATGGAGAGATTTCCACCCATGGTACATACTGTGTATTGAGACTCCACTAAACGCAGAGATTGGCCATATTCTCAGTTACATCACGAGGCAACATTGAGTCCAAAGGAGTTGCACCACAACACGTCCCAATATATCTCAAAAAGTCAGCATTGCCATGCGGTCTGTCATGATGTCTAGGGATATATCCTAAGGCAACACTGAGTCCAAGGAAGTCACTGTGGGACATGTCACACTATACCAGAAGGAAATCAGGAAGCTCTGTTGTGTGTTCCTGCTGAAGAGATCGAGCTGGCCTGCATTTGTTTATGGGGGTATATTCTAAACCTGACAGAGGCCCCCACCTTGTATCCTATGTTCTCCCTGCAAACCCAGTACTGTCGTAATCAGGAAGGCCACATTCTGCCTCATGGATGGGGGAAGGGGCAGCAAGTTTTCCAGCACTCTCGTGTGCGGGAAAATTTGCTGCCCCCTCCCCCATACATGAGGCAGAATTCGTTTATCTAATGGAGCAAAGGGATTTGTGAAATACAGTGATTGGAGGCGGGGGGCTCTAGAGTGTGACACCCTCCATAGGCCGGGGCCATGAGACTCATTGGGCCTGGCTGTGATGTCACTCACCGCAGTTTTACACGTCTGTAACACCATGGACCCCTCATTCACACTGGCATGTATGAGTTCACAGTAAAGCCCAATGAGCTGATGCTAAACTGCGCTCATCTCTCCTGCTCCCTGGCAGCTGGAGAAGATGCCCCTGATGAAGAAGACGGAGGTCGAGCCCAGCAAACTCACCATCTACCTGGAGGAGGTGAGTGCAGTGTAGAGCTCTATCAGTTCAACACGGAGTGGGAGGGTGCACATGAGACAACCAGGGTGCACAGGGTGGTGGGTACAGCTAGGGCTAAGGGCAAGCAGGAGAGAGTGAATGGGAGACCTGACACTGTGGAGACAGGGGAATTACTGGGGGGGTGGGGAAGATACAGTTGGGATTGGGGTGAGCACAATCATAATCTTCTTCATTCCCTTCACTGTCCTTCCTTAGCTGGACAAGTCTCCAATCAGCTTCAACTTCTCAGTGAAACAAGAGATCGAAGTGCAGAACCTGAAGCCAGCGACAGTGACGGTCTATGATTATTACCAGCCAGGTAGGATCTCACTGTCAGAGAAATAAGTCACCAACTTCTCCTCTGCCCACACACACAGCTCTGCCCCTTCCTCTCTGTCCTGCCTTGCCGCCCCACTATTATTCCAGTCCTGGGGCTCCCACATACAACCTCCCAGACTTGACTTGCATAATGCCTTGATCATGTCTTGTTCCTCTCTTGAGCAGAGGCAGGCTGTCACCATGTTGGTTTTGTGATGTGGGGAAAACCAAACTCGATGCAATAGTGGCCTGCTCTGGCTCTTAACTCAGGTCTCGGTAGAAATGGGGCTTCTTTGTTAATCTACTCTGTCACCTCCAGCTCCTCAGGTCTCCTGGCAATATTAGGCTCTTGTTTAATGAGATAGGAATGGGACTTTACCCCAGCTATACATTTAAAGGGGCCTTTAACGCTACAAACCCTGACCAATCTGGAGGCAGAATGTAAGTTTATGCCTCTCATGAGTATTGTAGTAACCCCAGTGGCCATTGGTTACTCTCCTTTCCCAAGGGATGTTGGGAAGATGCTTCTCCTGCCATCTAGGCACTGAAGAGAATGTGGCAGGGAACTGAAGTCACTAGAGATTGCTGTCCTAAAGGGGGAGCAAGCTCGGGGTCTTGTGCAGTTCTGCATTTCACAGCAAATTCTCCTCCCTCGTACAGGTGACAATGCGATTACAGAATACAACGCCCCCTGCAGCTCAGGTAGGTGTGGCATGGATACACCCTCGTAGGGGCAGCCTATTGAGTGGTTAGAGCAGGGGCCCGGAAGTAGAACAAATGTGTACTATTCCTTGCTCTGCCACTGACCTGTTGTGTGACACTGAACACATCACTGCACCTCCTGCTGCTTGGTTTCCCCATGTGATGTGTATCCTAGTGGTGCAAAGCTCCACATCTCATTCCTGCACAACCCTAGCCATTCAGTCCTCTCTGATGTAGGACTGAATTTCAACCAGTGATGGAGAGGTTATGGGATCTGTATCCAAGCCCCTGAGACCTAGTTAATGGGCTGGATCTGAACCTGCCACCTAGAGATGAAAGACTCTGTCCCCCATTTCCAATCCACTTTAACGATGCAGTCCCACACCATCCCAATTTAGCCCAGGACTGGAACTGACCACATGGATATTAGTGAAGAAAGAGTATCTCATTCCCTGAGTCCTTTAAATTCATCCAGCATCGTGGATGTTCTTATTCTTTTAAAAACAACGAGGAATCCGGTGGCATGCATCTGAAGAAGTGGAATTTTTTACCCACGAAAGCTTATGCCCAAATAAATCTGTTAGTCTTTAAGGTGCCACCGGACTCCTCGTTGTTTTTGTGGCTACAGACTAACACGGCTACCCCCTGATACTTATTCTTTTCTTCTGCAGATGTCAAGAAGGAGGATTCCCAGTAAAGCCCTCTGGCTCTGAGCCCTGAATTCCTCAATCTGGGCATCACTGCTGGTAGGGGAAGAACTTCCCAGCTTTGGCCTCTTTTCTACGAGGCTCATTTCTGTTCCCCTTCGCTTTCTCTCCTTCTTTTGATCGGCACCCATCTTCTCAAGGGGAAACCTGGCTTGAGGCACAATAGTGTGGAACTGGGCTGTAACCCAGGAGAGCCAAATTAATGGGTCAGGACATGCAAAGAGGAGAGCAAAGCCACTGGGGGTCGCATCCAGGTGGGATCCATCTGCTGGAAGCAAGGAGGTAAGAAAGAAGGAGGAAGAGCTGGAGAAAACGGTCCCCTCCAGATGCGCTGGGAGCTCTATGATCTCTTCCTTGCCTTGGTTTCTTCCTTTGCGTGGGATTTCTTTAGGAATCAAGGAAAGGCCTGACCTGCCAAGTTCAGATTTGGATCCTGATTCCCCCAGAGCAGCAGGGAGTTTGCTTCCACGGTTTTGGTTCAAGCCCTACTGTATTAAAAGCAAAATGAATAAACTGTACTATGGAGGCCTGTGTGCTGTGCGCCTGTGGAACCCATGTCTCCTGGTCCTTGTCTCAGTATCTCTTCTCTTCCTAGAGCAGATCGAAAATCTTTACATCCACGAAGTTCTGGTTTTTGTTTTAAAACATAGCACCGGTAAAAGCTGCCAGACTGACAGCCTGGGGCACTAATGGCTTTTCTTTGACCCCAGACCAGGCAGAGCAAGGACAGTAGCAAGGGCCAGCTTTCTACACATGCACACCCTGGGTCACCAGCGTGTGTCACTCTGTCCTGAGGGAACTCCTCTGGGTTGACAGGCAGTTCAGTAGCCACGGTCTATCCATCACTGCTGGGATGAGACAGTAAATAAGAGGCTAATATCCTGATGGTGGTTCTGGGGAGCACCTGTCCCATAGGTACTGGACTGAGACAGGCCATTAAAAGCCAGAAAACTGAAATCATGGGCAGAGCTGCGTAGGGAGCCCAGGGCTGGAATAGCAGGGGGGCTGCAGGGCAGGACTGAGGGGCATTGGCAGAGCTGTGTGGGGAGCCCAGCACTGGAATAGAAGGGGGTTGCACATCAGGACTGAGGGGCATTGGCAGAGCTGTGTGGGGAGCCCAGCACTGGAATAGAAGGGGGTTGCACATCAGGATTGAGGGGCATTGGCGGTCAGCTCTAGCCAAGCGTCCAGGGACCACCCAGAATGGTCACATCAGCAAGAGCCTCTGCTCGGCCGTCACCCAACAGCAAGGAGATTCTGTTCCAGCACCATCTTATCGCAATAGCCTTTTCCTGCCTGTGGCACCATGTCAGAAAGGGAAATGCAGCCACATCTAATAATCGTTGGTTGCTATTGTCATGCAGCACGTTTAGCTATCGGTCTGTCTCTCTCTTCTCTCCTGCTTGGGCCCCATTGCCCTTAGCTCCTATGCAATAGTGCTCCTCCCCTCCCCCCCCCCACTTGCATCACTCCAATCCTGGAGGGAGATGTCTCCTGCTCCTCCTGTAGGTGCTGCCGCCCTCAGTCACAACATCCTGGGATCTGCAGCAGGGGCTGCTGCTCCACCACTGCAGCGCTCCTAGCATAGCAGCCAACGCCTGGAATTTCATGGCCAGTGACACAATTCTGGCCACAGCTGGAGCCAGTCTGGGAATGACTCCAAGTTCCAGCTCTCATGCATTTCAAATCCTGCCCAGGGGAAATCCCTCTGATTGGTTGCCTTCCCCACTGGCCCGCCTCCTGGGGAATAGCAGCCAACCAGGGCTGCTGCAGGTGTCAGACAATGCTGTCCTCCCTCCCATCAGGGGCCAGAGCTGTTTTTGGGTAGGGGAGTGGGAGAGAGAGCAGCTAACACCACCCTCACAGAAGCGGGGGCGGGGGGGGGGGGCAGAAAGAGCAGCTCAGGATGACCCTGCTCCCCCTTCTTGTGAACAATGGGTCAACTTGCTCCCTGCTCCTCCCCTCTGCATCCCTGCTGCACCCAACCTGGGAAGGGTCGGGGGGAAGACCTGTGTTACTGCAGGAGGAACAGAGGTGCACTGAGGGGCAATGGGTAGAGGTGGGGCTGGGCCATCTGTGGCACTAATTGCTGGGACCTGGGTGGGGGGGTTGGCCAATGTGGGACTGGGACTGGAAGGCAGAACTGATGTGGGGACTAGGGGTGCAAAATACAATATAACTTTTAAAAATCTCATGAATTTCGAGCCAATGCCATGAGTTTTGATTGGACTCCTGATTGCTGAACCTTGGGAGTTGGCGAGACCACAGCCACTGGAGATGGGCTGGGCCCAGAGGGTTTTATCCTGCCCCTTTGTGCCCTGCCCCTGGTGGTGAAAGCAGGTTTGTTTATTCCAATTTTGAACAATTCAAACAGGGTGGCTTCCCCCAGCTTCCATGGGGCTGGGCCCTGTGTCCACAGTAGGGTGACCAGACAGCAAATGTGAAAAATTGGGACGGGGTGGAGGGTAATAGGAGCCTATATAAGGAAAAGACCCAAAAATCAGGACTGTCCCTATAAAATCGGGACATCTGGTCACCCTAGTCCACAGAAAGCAGGGGTTGTGGAAATGTTTGCAGAGTTCACCTTTCACTAAGGGGCTGCGTAAATCTCTCTAGGTTCCTGTGAAGGGATCTGCTTCCCACAGGTGCCACCTAGTGGTCAGGCAAGGGAGTGGTGGGTGCTCTTTGGTCTTGGCACTCTGTGTTGATAGCCATCCCTGCCCTGCAGTGGGCGTTCCCCTTCTGTGACTTGGTCCTCCAGCTGGGACACAAGTTGTTTCCACCCTTCCGGGTTATCTAAAGAGTCCAACAAAGGCTGTCCAGCCAGGAGCTTCAGGCCTCAACCAGCCAAAGACCCAGAGTTGGACTCTCTGGGATATGGGGGCTCCCTAGTGCTGGGTCTCTGGTACCAGGGATAGGCTTTTCACCTCCAGCCCTGGTGAGTAGGGGCACCCAGCCCCACCCACTCCACCAGGTTCCAATCCAGGGCCCAAAGTTAGGCAGATGAGTCCTACCCCCTGGAGTGCTGTGTGCTGCCTCCCCAGATCACTTCCTACCAGCCTCCCCACACAAGAGGAAAAAGCAAAAGCGGGTAAATGAAATAAATCAAAGAATAAATCTCCAACGTTACAAATGGCCCGAGTTCGTTTCCCTCAGCAGGTCAGTTAGACCATCACTAGTCAGGACCCCAGGAGCTGGGCCTCCCATCATGCTCCTTTGCAGAGTGTGTGTCCGCTCATCTCCCCTGGCTTCCTGCCAATGAGCTACTCTGCTTCCTTCCATGCTCCTTTTCAGCTCCTCCCCCCGGCCTGGGCATGCACTGCAGGTGGAACGGGCCCAGAGTTGCTCCTTAACCCCTTCCTCTCCCGCATGGGGTTTTTACTCCCCATCACAGAGCCACGTACAACACAGTCCCAGAAATGACCATTTCCCTCTGACTCTCAGGTCCTCAGTGTGGTCCTCCTCTGTTTACAGAGCCCCACTGCTGGGAGAGGGTTCATCTGGCAGGGTCTGCTGGAGGTCTACCAAACACCCCTATGCTGCCCCTTCTCCGAGGCCCCGCCCCTTCTACCCACTTGCTCCATTCCCCCCGCTCTTCATCGCTCACTCTTCCCCACCCTCATTCACTTTCACCGGGCTGGGGCAGGGAGTTGGGGGGCGGGAGGGGGTATGGGCTCTGGGCTGGGGGTGTGGGCTCTGGGGTGGGGCCAGGGATGAGGGGTTTGGGATGTGGGAGGGGACTCCAGGATGAGGCAAGGGGTTGGGGGGCGGGAGGGGGTGAGGGCTCCAGCTAGGGGGTGGAGCCGGGGATGAGGGGTTTTGAGTGCAGGAGGGGGCTCCAGGCTGGGCCAGGGGGTTGCGGTGTGTGTGTGTAGGGGTGAGGGCTCCAGCTGGCAGTGGGGATGAGGGGTGTGGGGTGCAGGAGGGGGCTCTGTCTGGACCAGGGGGTTGGGGGGTGAGGGCTCCAGTTGGGGGTGGGGCCGGGGATGAGGGGTTTGTGGTGCGGGAGGGGACTCCGGGCTGGGCCAGGGGTTGGGGTTCGAGTGCGGGGGGGATGAGGGCTCTGGCTGGGGGTGAGGCTGGGGATGAGGGGTTTGGGGTGCAGGAGGGGGCTGTGGGCTGGGCCAGGGGGTTGGGGTGCTGGGTCCTGGCGGTGCTTACCACTGTTCCTAGGAAGCAGATGCCAGGTCCCTGCGGCCTCTAGGTGCATGGGCAGCCAGGTGGCTCTGCGCAGTACACGCTGCCTTCGCGCCCACAGGCACCCCCCACCACAGCTCCCATTGGTAGCGGTTCCCAGCCAATGGGAGCTGCGGAGCTGGCACTTGGGGTGTGGGCAGCGCGCGGAGCTTCCCAGTCCATGACTGCCCCAGTGTCTAGGGACCACAGGGACCTGGTGGCTGCTTCTGGGAGCAGCACGGAGCCAGGGCAGGTAAGGAGCCTGCCTTAGCCCTGGGTCTCCACTGTGCTGCCGACTGGACTTTTAACGGCCCAGTCAGCAGTGCCAACCGGAGCTGCCAGGGTCCCTTTTCGACTGGTTTAAGCACAGCCGGGAGGCAGTTGTCATCCAGAGCTCCTGAGCCTCCTAGGAGCAGGCCTCACTGGGGCAAGAGCTCTGCATGGAGGGGCCTCTTGGGTCCCATGGGAGCAGAACTCGGGAATGGAGATGAGAACTGAAAAGGGGCCTGACTCTGTCTGTGGGCACCGCACTGGTCACTGCCCAGCATGGGCCCTGCCCTTGCCTAGTGGCAGTGTAATCAGGCAGCAGATGGTGTCAGAGTGAGCAACCCAACCTAGCCCTGGAGGATCACCAGCTGAGAGGGGCAAGAAGCAGGAGGACTCCAGGACAGCTGGGAAGAGCCAGAGGGTGGGACTCTAGGTGTAGTGTGTGTGTGTGGGGGGAGCCTCTGTGGAGGGACTAAGGACTGTGTTGGCCTGGGTGCAGGGATGTGTGAGCCTGGGGAAAGGGCTGTGATGGATGCTGCTAGACTGGGGCTGCGGACCGGGAGTGAATCCCTCGGACACAGAATCGTGTGTGTCCCGAGGGCAGGCAGAGGCCAGGGAGCAACATACCTCACCAACCCGGAGTTCGGACTGAGTAGCCAGCAAGCTGCTACCTCGCCAGGCTAGCGCATCCAGCTTTATGTGGGATTAGAGAGGGGTGGGGGATGGGGGGGATTGGGCTATTGTTTCACTGTTGCTGTTAATTCCCCCTGTCAGCTGGTTGGTATGTTCCCATCCCCCTGCCTAATATTTTGTTAGAGCAATGGTCTCAGAATGCCACTGGATCTTTGTGTGAGGAGTTTCCAGACCCCCAACACGTGTAAGCAAACGGGGTTTCTGCCTGACCCAAAGAGGACTGGCTGCAGCAGCCTTGCCAACCTTGGACAGCTACCAGCACCTGCGCTGTGTACAGCCAATGAAGGAGGAGAGGGCTGGGAACGGTACTTTCTCTCTGCTGGCAAGGGGCTGGGCAGTTGCAAGGGATTCTGGGGACACATTCCTGAGCTCTCCAGGGCAATGGCTCTCAACTAGGGGTACACGTTCCCCTGGGGTACGCAGAGGTCTTGCAGGATGTACATCAACTCATCTAGATATTTGCCTAGTTTTACAACAGGCTACATGGAAAACACTAGCAAAGTCAGCACAAACTAAGATTTCATACAGACAATGACTAGTTTATACTGCTCTACATATTGTACCCTGAAATGTAAGTGCAATATCTATATTCCAATTGATTTATTTTATAATTATATGGTAAAAAATGAGACAGTAAGCCGTTTTTCAGTAATAGTGTGCTGTGACACTTTTGTATTTTTATGTCTGATTTTGTAAGCAAGGGAGGTGAAACTTGGGGTATGCAAGACAAACCAGACTCCTGAAAGGGGTACAGTAGTCTGGAAAGGTTGAGAACCACTGCTCTAGGGTGTCCAGGGGCTGAAAGGAAGCTCCAGTCAGGAGGTGATTCAAGGAGATTCCTTGGAGCCCTGTCAATTTTGGGGGAAGGAGGGAAGGGCCAGAGGAGAACAGTATCTGGTCGGAGAAAGCACTATTGGGGCTGCAGTATGACCCCTCTCCTCCTACTGGGAGAGAGATGAGTTGCTGGCTGTTGTTGTGTATTGGAATTTGTTTGCTGTGTGCGTAGTATGATTTCACTCTCTCTACACAGTGGGGTCTTCACAGTGTCTAGTGGTTGGGTTGGGGTCCTAAGTGGTCTCCACAGTGCAGGACAGCATGAAGGAATCTCTCCCGTTGCTGCACCATACACAGTGCTGAGCCCTGCTCTCACATGACAGGTTGGGGGGGGGGCGGGGAGGATTACTTTGGAATTTGATTCTTACTGCTTCTTAATCTCCCCGCACCCCGCCACCATCTTTTTTTCCTTCAGCAGCCCTTTGGGGATGTGGCTTATCCCTGCTTTCATGCCAGGGTTTCCCAAGTGCTGATGTGGCCCTGTTGTTCCCAATCTACAGGTTGCACAGCAGAGTACGTTGTGCTAGTGAATACCCAATACACATCCCACTGCTTTGTGTGACAGATGGAATCTAGAATATGAATCAGTCTTCACATCCCTCTGATCTGCCCAGACTCCCTTGGGAAAGCCCATCCCCCCTGGCATTACCTGCCCCACCACTTGATCTCATGCTATCTTCAAAATCCAAGGAGAGGGCCCACCCCACACATGCTCAGAC
This sequence comes from Malaclemys terrapin pileata, assembly GCF_027887155.1. Classification (NCBI taxonomy): domain Eukaryota; kingdom Metazoa; phylum Chordata; order Testudines; family Emydidae; genus Malaclemys; species Malaclemys terrapin. The sequence goes on from NC_071505.1 coordinate 135,850,222, forward strand.
CCTCTCATGACCACCCTCCTTCTCCCCCTGCTACACTCTAGAGAGAGACACCACTAAGAAAGCAGCCCTGATTTCTGTACATAAAACTGGTTATTACTCTTTGCATCCCAGGTAGGCTATGACAGACATCACAGAACCCTTTCCATGTCCATGCCACCTCTAACCAGCACATGCTCTCCTGCAACCGTTTAACCCCCTTTCTCTCACGTTTGTGGAGCCATTGGTTGCGTTTGCCGTTGACTCTTCTCCATGTCTGTTTACTCTGCACTTTTGACCTTGGTGTCTGCCCTGGGGCTTGGCAGCAGACCAGGTGCAACTGGCAACTCCCTTGGGAATTTCACAGCCTTTCTGTCCTTCGATACATTGACACTAACACCAAAGCCAGAGCAGGGGCTTCCTCACACTCTGTGGCAGGGGGATGAGCACAAACTGGGCCTGGGGCCTTGCTGCCTTTTGGTGCATCTGGCATGTGCAGCCTCCTGACCCAAGCACAGTGGGAATTTGTAATAGCTCATTGCACAGTTATGAAACCTGAGCTGGAGGCATCATATCAATGCCTTTAGTGGTGGACAGGGGTGCACCAGAATTTTACTAAGGAGGAGGCCCAGAGCTCTCCCTCCTCCGCCCTGCACCCAGCCCCACACACTCCCACCTGCCCTTCCTCCCTGCACTCTGCCCCACACACTCCCACCTGCTGTTCCTGCAACCAACCCTGCACTCTCCTCCCTGCACCGACCTCTACACACATTCCCCTCCTGCTACCCCACACCCAGCCCTGTACTCTTCCCCCCCCACATTGTCTGGGCCCCTGCTCCAAGCTCTCCGCACTGCACTTATCCCCTTCCTCCCCCCATGGTCTCTCTGCCCCACATCCAGCCCCGAGTTCTTTCCCAGAGAGGTGGTCAGGCTGAAGAGCATCATCCCCACCATGGGTCAGGCAATTCTGGGAGCCCAGACTGCATCCTCCTCCTGCGTCTCCACTGCCACAGGAAGCACTAAGGCCTGGTCTACACTAGGAGGTTATGTCGAATTTAGCAGCATTAAATCGAATTAACCCTGCACCCATCCACACAACGAAGCTATTTAGTTCGACATAGAGGTCTCTTAAATTCGATTTCTGTACTCCTCCCCAACGAGGGGAGTAGCGCTAAATTCGACATGGCCATGTCAAATTAGGGTAGGTGTGGATGGAAATCGACGCTAATAGCTCCGGGAGCTATCCCACAGTGCACCTCTCTGTTGACTCTCTGGACAGCAGTCCGAGCTCTGATGCTCTGACCAGCCACACAGGAAAAGCCCCGGGAAAATTTGAATTCCTTTTCCTGTCTGGGCAGTTTGAATCTCATTTCCTGTTTGGACATCGTGGCGAGCTCAGCAGCACTGGCAACGATGCAGAATTCTCCAGCAGAGGTGACCATGCAATCTCAGAATAGAAAGAGGGCCCCAGCATGGACCAATCGGGAAGTCTTGGATCTGATAGCTGTGTGGGGCGATGAGTCCGTGCTTTCGGAGCTGCGATCGAAAAGACGGAATGCAAAAATCTACGAGAAGATCTCAAAAGCCATGACAGAGAGAGGATACAGCCGGGATGCAACGCAGTGCCGCGTGAAAATCAAGGAGCTGAGACAAGCGTACCAGAAGACCAAAGAGTCAAACGGACGCTACGGATCCCAGCCCCAGACATGCCGTTTCTACAAGGCACTGCATTCCATCCTAGGTGCGGCCGCCACCACTACCCCACCACTGTCCGTGGACTCTGAGGATGGGATATTGTCGACGCCCGCTTCCTCAGAGATGTTAGCGGACGGGGAAGATGAGGAAGGTGAGGAGGAGGACGAGGCAGTCGACAGCGCTTACAACGCTGATTTCCCAGACAGCCAGGATCTCTTCATCACCCTCACAGAGATCCCCTACCAACTGTCCCCAGGCGTTAACCCGGACCCTGAATCAGGGGAAGGATCAGTCGGTAAATGTTTTAAACATGTAAACATTTATTTTGAACAGAAGAGGAATATTATCAATGGGTTTTTCATGATTTGTTTGCCCTAGGCGCTTATCGTTTTAGTCCTTGGCAGTGCAACTACTGCAAAAGAATCTAACAATGTCCGGTTTATCATGATTAGTTTGCCCTAGGCGCTCAACTTTTTAGTCCTTGCCAGTGCAGCTATTGGAATAGAAGGTCTATCTGTACGGGGATAGAGCTGAAATCCTCATGGGACATCTCCACGAAGCTCTCCTGGAGGTAATTGGAAAGCCTTTGCATGAGGTTCCTGGGGAGAGCGGCCTTATTGTGTCCTCCGTAGTAGGAAACTTTTCCTCGCCAGGCTATCATCAAGTACTCTGGGATCATTGCCTTGCAGAGCATGGCGGCATACGGCCCTGGTTTTTGCTGGCTTTCACGCAGCATGCGTTCTTTGTCGGTCTCCGAAATTCTCAGCGGAGTGATGTCGCTCATGGTGACCTGCTTAGAATTAGGGGAATGTTACTATTGGGACTGCTTGCCTGTTCCTTTACAGAACTCTCACTGGCGGTTTACAGCCATGCGGTGGAGGCGGGAGAGGGGCAGCATACAGGGATCTTTCCCGGGGACAGCCGCGAGGGGGTGGGAAAGGGGCAGAGTTCATGCTTGCCGGATTGCCGGCAGCAGGAACTGGTCAACGATAGGAGCATTGCTTTTAACTTGAAAGGAGGGCACAGCTATAATTTAAGTTTTAAGCAGCCAAAAGTCTACGGCTTACCATGTCAGCCTGCTACCCGAATTCTGCTGTCCTGCCCCGGTTGTCTGATCTCCACTGCAAGACCCCAGGCACTGAATGCGAAGGCTGAAAATTCGACCTTGTCCTGAGTGCGCATGTGATAGGTGCTGTGCATGGTCTTGTTCACAGAGAAAGACTATGTTCATTGTTCACCAAAAATTATCTTTGTGAGGAATTCACTCCCTTTTTCCCATCCCACAGCTGCAAATGTCTCCCGACCTACCCTGCCATCCCCCTCACAGAGGCTGGCGTAGATTAGGCGTAGAAAGAAAAGGACATGTTCTCAGAACTTATGGGCTGCTCCCAAGCCGAGTCGGCACAGCAGACCCAGTGGAGGGAGAACATGTCGCAATACCAGCGAGCACACAGTGAATGGGAGGAGAGGTGGCAGCAGGAAGACCAGCAGGTGACTCAAACGCTGCTTGGACTAATGAGGGAGCAAACGGACACGCTCCGGCGCCTTGTGGATGTTCTGCAGGACCGGAGGCAGGAGGACAGAGACCCGCTGCAGTCTATCTCTAACCGCCATCCCCCGCCACAAAGTCCCATACCCCCTCACCCAAAGTCCCAAGAAGGAGGGGCGGCAGGTGCCTTGAAAACTGTCACTCCACCCCTGCAGACTGCTCAAGTACCAGAAGGCTCTCATTCCCAAAAATTTGATAAGTCCTTTCCTTCCCGCTTCACCCAAGCCCCCGTCCCAGTTTCATCCCCTAAGGGTGTAGTTGTTAATAAAAGATACGTTTCTGTTAATTACTGTGTCCTTCATGTTCTTTTAGGGGAGACTGTGTTGGAAGGGGGGAAAGTGGGTTGGTAATTGGAGAGGATAGTCACCTTTGCCAGGGTACAGACACGGGGGCAGATGCAGCAGAAGGTCACACACACATTGCAGTCACTAGGCACCCTGGTCAGTTTGGGAGGTGGTTTTCATGTTCTGGGCGGGGGGGAGGGGGGCATGTGACTTTGTGGCGGGGGAGGGCGGATAGAGATCTTATGCAGAGGTCCTTGTCCTGGATCACAGAGCCACGCAGCAGGGGATCTGTAACCGTCCTCCCCCCCCATAAAGTCACATAGCCCCCACACACAGAGTCCCGACAAAGAGGGGTGGCAGGGTCCGTTGAAACAACCAGTCCACCACTGCGGACCTCTCTAGGAGCAGGAGCCTGTCATTCCTCCAGTTTAGAAGTGTTCTTTCCATCAGTACGCCCGCTACCCACCACAGTCTGCATCCCACTTTCAACACTTTACCGTGAAATGCGTAATAAAGAAAACGGTGTCCATTAACAAAGTTCCGTGTCTTTTATTTTTAAACATGTATTGGAAGGGGGGGAGACGGGGTGAATGGGATATGTAGCTGGAGAGGATAGTCAACAGTATTTGGTAAAGAAACGGGGGCAGGTTCAGCTTCTCTTTAAACAAACTTAATAGTCACAGGTTACCCTGCTCACTGAGGAACCTAGCTTTCAAAGCCTCCCGGATGCACAGCGCGTCCCGCTGGGCTCTTCTAATCACACGGCTGTCTGGCTGGGCGTAATCAGCAGCCAGGCTATTCGCCTCAACCTCCCACCCCACCATAAAGGTCTCCCCCTTGCTCTCACACAGATTGTGGAGCACACAGCAAGCTGCAATAACAATGGGGATATTGGAGTACTTGTGGCACCTTAGAGACTAACAAATTTATTAGAGCATAAGCTTTCGTGGACTACAGCCCACTTCATCGGATGCATATAGAATGGAACATATATTGAGGAGATATATATACACACATACAGAGAGCATAAACAGGTGGGAGTTGTCTTACCAACTCTGAGAGGCCAATTAATTAAGAGAAAAAAAACTTTTGAAGTGATAATCAAGCTAGCCAAGTACAGACAGTTTGATAAGAAGTGTGAGAATACTTACAAGGGGAGATAGATTCAATGTTTGTAATGGCTCAGCCATTCCCAGTCCTTATTCAAACCGGAGTTGATTGTGTCTAGTTTGCATATCAATTCTAGCTCTGCAGTCTCTCTTTGGAGTCTGTTTTTGAAGTTTTTCTGTTGTAATATAGCCACCCGCAGGTCTGTCACTGAATGACCAGACAGGTTAAAGTGTTCTCCCACTGGTTTTTGAGTATTTTGATTCCTGATGTCAGATTTGTGTCCATTAATTCTTTTGCGTAGAGACTGTCCGGTTTGGCCAATGTACATGGCAGAGGGGCATTGCTGGCACATGATGGCATATATCACATTGGTAGATGTGCAGGTGAACGAGCCCCTGATGGTATGGCTGATGTGATTAGGTCCTATGATGATGTCACTTGAATAGATATGTGGACAGAGTTGGCATTGGGGTTTGTTACAAGGATAGGTTCCTGGGTTAGTGGTTTTGTTCAGTGATGTGTGGTTGCTGGTGAGTATTTGCTTTAGGTTGGGGGGTTGTCTGTAAGCGAGGACAGGTCTGTCTCCCAAGATCTGTGAGAGTAAAGGATCATCTTTCAGGATAGGTTGTAGATCTCTGATGATGCGCTGGAGAGGTTTTAGTTGGGGGCTGAAGGTGACAGCTAGTGGTGTTCTGTTATTTTCTTTGTTGGGCCTGTCTTGTAGGAGGTGACTTCTGGGTACTCGTCTGGCTCTGTCAATCTGTTTTTTCACTTCAGCAGGTGGGTATTGTAGTTTTAAGAATGCTTGATAGAGATCTTGTAGGTGCTTGTCTCTATCCGAGGGATTGGAGCAAATGCGGTTATATCTTAGAGCTTGGCTGTAGACAATGGATCGTGTGGTGTGTCCTGGATGGAAGCTGGAGGCATGTAGGTAAGTGTAGCGGTCAGTAGGTTTCCGGTATAGGGTGGTATTGATGTGACCATCGCTTATTAGCACAGTAGTGTCCAGGAAATGGACCGCTTGTGTGGATTGATCTAGGCTGAGGTTGATGGTGGGATGGAAATTATTGAAATCATGGTGAAATTCCTCAAGGGCTTCTTTTCCATGGGTCCAGATGATGAAGATGTCATCAATGTAGCGCAAGTAGAGTAGGGGCGTTAGGGGACGAGAGCTAAGGAAGCGTTGTTCTAAGTCAGCCATAAAAATGTTGGCATATTGTGGGGCCATGCGGGTACCCATAGCAGTGCCGCTGACTTGAAGGTATATATTGTCCCCAAATGTGAAATAGTTGTGGGTAAGGACAAAATCACAAAGTTCAGCCACCAGGTTAGCTGTGACATTATCAGGGATACTGTTCCTGATAGCTTGTAGTCCATCTTTGTGTGGAATATTGGTGTAGAGGGCTTCTACGTCCATAGTGGCCAGGATGGTGTTTTCTGGAAGATCACCGATGGATTGTAGTTTCCTCAGGAAGTCAGTGGTGTCTCGAAGATAGCTGGGAGTGCTGGTAGGACAGAGTCTACATAACCAGACAAGCCTGATGTTAGGGTGCCAATGCCTGAGATGATGGGGCGTCCAGGATATCCAGGTTTATGGATCTTGGGTAGCAAATAGAATACCCCTGGTCGGGGTTCTAGGCATGTGTCTGTACGGATTTGTTCCTGTGCTTTGTCAGGGAGTTTTTTTAGCAGATGGTGTAGTTTCTTTAGGTAATCCTCAGTGGGATCAGAGGATAATGGCCTGTAGAATGTGGTGTTAGAGAGCTGTCTAGCAGCCTCCTGGTCATATTCCAATTTATTCATGATGACGACAGCACCTCCTTTGTCAGCCTTTTTGATTATGATGTCAGGGTTGTTTCTGAGGCTGTAGATGGCGTTGTGTTCAGCATGGTTGAGGTTATGTGGCAAGTGATGTTGCTTTTCCACAATTTCAGCCTTTGCACGTCGACGGAAGCAATCTATGTAGAAATCCAGTCTGTTGTTTCGACCGTCCGGAGGAGTCCATGCAGAATCCTTTTTTTTGTAGTGCTGGTAGGGAGGATTCTGTGGGTTAGTGTGCTGTTCAGAGGTATGTTGGAAATATTCTTTGAGTCGGAGACGTCGAAAGTAGGATTCTAGGTCACCGCAGAACTGTATCATATTCATGGGTCTGAAGGGACAAAAGGAGAGGCCCCGAGATAGGACAGACTCTTCTGCTGGGCTAAGAGTATAGCTGGAAAGATTAACAATATTGCTGGGTGGGTTAAGGGAACTACTGTTGTGGCTGCTTGTGGCATGTAGCAGTTTAGATAGTTTAGTGTCCTTTTTCCTTTGTAGAGAGGCAAAGTTTGTCTTGTAAATGGCTTGTCTAGTTTTTGTAAAGTCTATCCATGAGGAAGTTTGTGTGGAAGGTTGGTTTCTTATGAGAGTATCCAGTTCTGAGAGCTCATTCTTAATCTTTCCCTGTTTGCTGTACAGGATGCTGATCAGGTGGTTTCGCAGTTTCTTTGAGAGTGTGTGACACAGTCTCTCAGCATAGTCTGTGTGATATGTAGATTGTAATGGATTTTTTACCGTTAGTCCTTTTGGTATGATGTCCATCTGCTTGCATTTGGAAAGGAAGATGATGTCTGTCTGTATCTGTACGAGTTTTTTCATGAGGTTGATGAAAAATTTTAAAAATATGTACAAAATCAAGGAAAAAAACCCTCAAATACACCTTTCCTTGAACTTATGAATAAATGGACCTTGGCTGTAGACAATGGATCGTGTGGTGTGTCCTGGATGGAAGCTGGAGGCATGTAGGTAAGTGTAGCGGTCAGTAGGTTTCCGGTATAGGGTGGTATTGATGTGACCATCGCTTATTAGCACAGTAGTGTCCAGGAAATGGACCGCTTGTGTGGATTGATCTAGGCTGAGGTTGATGGTATATACCAATGGGGATATTGGTTTCGCTGAGATCAGAGCGAGTCAGTAAGCTTCTCCATCTCCCCTTTAGACGTCCAAAAGCACACTCCACCACCATTCTGCACTTGCTCAGCCGGTAGTTGAAGAGTTCTTTTTCACTGTCCAGGGCGCCTGTATAGGGCTTCATGGGCCAGGGCATTAGCGGGTAGGCTGGGTCCCCGAGGATCACTATAGGCATCTCCACATCCCCAACAGTTATTTTCTGGTCCGGGAAGTAAATACCCTCCTGCAGCCGTCTAAACAGACCAGAGTTCCTGAAAACACGAGCGTCATGAACCTTGCCCGGCCATCCTACGTTGATGTTGGTAAAACGTCCCCTATGGTCCACCAGTGCTTGCAGCACCATTGAAAAGTAGCCCTTTCGGTTAATGTACTGGCTGGCCTGGTGGTCCGGTCCCAGGATAGGGATGTGAGTTCCATCTATAGCCCCACCACAGTTTGGGAATCCCATCGCGGCGAAGCCATCTATGATGACCTGGACGTTTCCAAGGGTCACTACCTTTGACAGAAGTAGCTCAACGATTGCGTTGGCTACTTGCATCACAGCAACCCCCACGGTAGATTTCCCGACGCCAAAGTGATTCGCGACTGACCGGTAGCCTCCTCTCCCGATTTCTCAGCATCTGCCTCTGGAAAAGGTGGATGATAAGCAGCGAGGTGTTGACAACGGCCATAACTGCAGCGATGGTCACAGCGGGATCCATGCTCGCAGTGCTGTGGCGTCCGCGCTGTCACTCACCAGAAAAGTGCGTGAACTGATTGCCCGCTGGCGCTTTCAGGGAGGGAGGGTGGGAGTGACGGTTGGATGACGACAGTTACCCAAAACCACCCTCGACACATTTTTTTCCCCAGCAGGCACTGGGCGCTCGACCCAGAATTCCAATGGGCAGCGGGGACTGCGGGAACTGTGGGATAGCTGCCCACAGTGCACTGCTTCCAATGTCGACGCTTGCCCCGTTAGTGTGGACTCACAAAGTCGAATTACTGTCCTTAGTGTGGATACACACGTTCGACTTTGTAATATCGATTCCACATATTCGATTTAAGTACAATCGAAATACTCTCGTAGTGTAGACATACCCTAACAGCCTGGATTCAATCCTCCCAGCCCTGGGGGTTCCTGGTGTCCCCCACGCCACCTCTCCCCAGGGGCTGGGGATGCCTGGTGCCCATGGGCACTGGAAGGACTGCAACTGTCGGGTGGCCAAACAGGTACACGAGATTGCAGAGCCACTAAAACTTGCTCAGCTGCTCTCTGTCCTGATGGAAGGGCATCTGGGTCAGCATTTACAGCTCTGGCCAGGGGCCAAGCTCCCCCTGCAACACATTCTGGTCATCCCTGGTAACTGTGGAGAGTCAGGAGCTCTATAACCCCTCCATAATACCTTTTGAAATCTGCCCCCTAGTGATTTTTGGTGCAGTACCGACGTTGGCCACTAGATGCCACTGTAATCCCACACGAACAGAGCTGCCAATAGTCGCACTTGCTAAGAATGTGATGTCTCTTGGTGCCACCAGGTGGCCATTTCTGCAGGTTGTGGGATGTCACGTGTTAATAATGGAACCACTTTCCCATTTCTGTGTTTAAAGCTTCAGGATGATTGTATGGTGATGCAGGTGGAAACTAAGAACAAACAATCTCCTCTTCTTTGTGAACAACATAAGTTCAAGGAAAGGTGTATTTGAGGGTTTTTTTCCTTGATTTTGTACATATTTTTAAAATTTTTCCTGAAGATCAAAAATCCGAATAAAGCAACATTAAAGCAACTGAGTTAGGTGAACTGGGACTCTCTGGGTGGATTGTGCCATGCAAGGTGGGAGCTCCATGTGTTTGGAATCCACCACTGTGGGTCTTTGGTGGAAAGAAATTGATATTAAAGGAAAATATGACACCTTCCTCTGTCCTGTCATTTCCAGGACTCACAAAAGGAAATCTTTCTCAGGGAGGCTTCAGGTTCTCAGAGGTGTTTGTGAGTTGGGAATATTCTGTAACGGGGCAGAAGATATTTATGTGGTAGATACAGCAACGGTTTGATAGAATGTGATGTTTGGGTTTCTTCTTTTGCAGAAGAGCATGTCTTGCTGAGTACAATACAGCCTGTGATCAGACCTCCCCCCTGAAACCTGCTACAAGTCTCTAGGTAGAGTTACTTGTGAGTGATACTCTATATACACAGGAGAATGATACTGCTATTGTGGGGAACTTTCCTAGTTTATACATTACCCCGGTGGAATTGGCTAGTGAAAGAATCTGAGGCCTCGCTCCCACTTCCTTTACCCAAAGGCCTGCCTGACCTCGAGGACTCCTCTTCCACTCTCCTTTGTGGCAGAGTCCTTGTAACTCTGACAAGGCTGGGCCCAGGATTCCTGGGGGCTCAACCCCCAACCTTGTTGTGGTCAGTTAGGACACTGACTAGGGTGTCCCCACTCTGGGGTGCTTTCTCCAATCTGGACACTTCCCTGACCCACTGATCATTAGATATACTTATAAGCAAATATGATTTATTAAACAGCAACTAATTAAAAAAATAAGGAAAAATGGGAAAGGTTAAAGAAAAACACGTAACTCTGCTCTGTGGGCACAGGAAAACCACAAACAGCATCTCTGGAATATAAGTGAAGTTCACAGTCTGTTCCTTACACGTCCCAGTCCTACCGCCCAGGTCCTGGCTCTGCTGTGGGATGGACACTTGCTCTGGTGGTAGCCACATGCCCTCACGCTCTAGGTGGCAGGGCCCTTCTCCTCAGCCCCACCCCCACCCCATCAGGGTCACGGTCTCCCTCCCAGTCCAGCCTGCAGGGCCTCTTGGCTGGTGGCGTCTCCCTGTGCTGGGCCCTCTGCCCAGGGCCCGTTCGCTCTCCTCAGCTGCTCTCCTCTGGCCTCTCTGGCTGCTGCTGCTCTGATTTCCAGGCTCCTTTAGGTCAGCCCCACTCTGGACCAGGCAGCTCCCACTAACATGGAGGACAGAACCCTGTGGCCTCCTGACTCCCTCATTACCCTGCCTGCCCTGTCAATCAGGCTTACTCTGGAGCATTTGCCTCTCCCCATTGGCCTTGGGGACTGTCATTGTCCCTTTCCTTTTTTTTTTTTGGTATTGGGAGAGGACCAACCAAAAAACCCCACTAAGTTTCAGTAAGGGGCCAACAGTCCCCTTATATTCCCCCTTGCTAAAATTCTGCCAAAAGCCAGAATGTTCACACCAGCACATCCAGGTCCCATATTATCAACATTTACCAGCATTATGTTTTAGATAGTTAGATAGATAGATAGATAGATAGATAGATATTAACAATTAACAAAAGACCAATTAACATATTTAACATTCCATGTCCACTTCTTTATACTATACATGATAATATTCATTGACACAATGCATAGAACCAATAACATAATCATCTCTAAGTTTAACAGGTGTACATTCATAAATTCTCAGGGACCTTCTTAAGACTGATAGTTCATTACCCATATTTTCTATTCCCCTGTCCCCAGGTAACACCAGGTCAATTTGAGGGATTTGGTCATTTTTGTCAGGGTTTGGATTTGCTCCATTGGTTTCAGTCTCCTCAGGACAGGCTCCTCTATGCCATTGGGTCATTACACTAATTGAATCTATTTCCCCATGTTAAGTATCCTTACACCTTCTATGGATCATCTCGATTATCACTTCAGAGATTTTTTGTTTTTTGTTTTTTCTCCTGCTGATGATAGCTCATCTCAATTGATTGGCCTCTTACAGTTGGTATGGCTACTTCCACCTTTTCATGTTCTCTGTATGTATAAATATCTTCTTTCTGTGTGTTCCATCCTATGAAGTGGGCTGTAGCCCACGAAAGCTTATGCTCAAATAAATTTGTTAGTCTCTAAGGTGCCACAATACTCCTGTTCTTTCTGAGCCAGTATCTAACAAACAGCTGGTCTTCACCCCTGCTATACATACTTCAGCAGTTAGACAGTCTCCAAATGCTCGCTTACAGAAGTCACTAGATATGCTGGCACTGCCCGCATTCCTTTCAATACTGTATGCAGAGTAATTTTCCAACAAGGACAGGCCTAGGAATCCTTCTGTCACTGCTTGGCCTTCTACTGTAGGTGGGCCACTCACTCCTGGTGCCTCTTTGGTTCCGAGTGCCTGGGACTCTGTTCTCCTACTCATGGACATTCTCAGCTAGTATGCCCTGGCGTTTCACAAGTGGAACAAATGTATCTTCCCAGCTCGTCCTTCAGTGGGGATCTTCGGGATCCCAATGCTCTTGGATACTTTGGCGTACTAATGGGGATTTATTTCTTTCATCACCTTAGTCATCTCTTTCAGTATCTCCTCCTGTTGGACTGCCAGTTTTTGGACAGCTTCATTTAAACTTTCCAATATTAACTGTGTTTGGGACGGGGTCTTTTCCCCAGCAATTGCATTCACTAGGTCTCCACTTCATGTACCGGGGTTAGGTTTGGCCGCCTCTTCCACAGGAACTTCCTCTTCTTCGGATCACATAATGGCAGCCTGCATGAATTCATGGAACTTCTTACTGGGCTCTTCCTTAAACCTCCTTTTCATTTCACGGCAGAGGGAATCAGTCCAGAGCCTTCAGCACCAACTGCTCTTTCAGAACCATATCTGGGTCTGGAACACATCAAGGGTCTCACCGCTCCACTTTGCTCATTCTCTCCTGGAGGTCATACGCGTATGCCCAGACAGTTTCACCAGGCTCCTGCTTTCTCTCAAAGAACTCCTGGAGCCGGGGTCCAATACCTTGTCTCCAAACACTTCTAGGTGGAGTTCAAATACCTTTTCCACATCTTTCTTGTCTGCCATTGCCAGGAAATTTACTGTGGCCTTGGCCTGGCCCTTGAGGTATTCCCTATGAAGTCCACACGATGGTCTTCAGGTACTCTTAGCACATGCAGAGCTGCTTCACAGACTTGACTCACTCCTCTACTGTAATGTCTCCTAGTCTAGCTGGGAAACCACTGAACTCTGTGACCTTCTTCTCCTTGGGAAATAAATAGTAGGGGGTTTCTTAGCTTCTGGTACCTGTTGGTCTATTACTGCCTTAGCAAGTGAGAAGGCTTCTCTCTGTTCAGTTCTAGCTTGTTGTAATGCCTCAGCCTGCTCTGATAATTTGCGCTGAAGTTCAGCAAACTGGGCCCGTAGTTCTTCAATTCCAACCATGGTAGGGTTCTTAACCAGATCTGGACAGTACTACCAGAACTCAACCAGTAAACTGAAGGGGTGGATCCTATGAATAGGATCTTGTTCGTGACACCAATTATGTAAGTAGGGGAATGGTCCTGCTATTGTGAGGAACTTTCCTGGCTTATACACTACCCTGGTGGCACTGACTAGCAAAAGGATCTGAGTCCTCACTCGCACTTCCTTTACCCAGAGGCCTGCCTGACCTCAAAGATTCCCCTTTCCACTCTCGTAACCCTGACAAGACTGGGGGCTTGAGCCCCAATCTTCTTGTGTTCAGTTAGGACACGGATTAGGATGTACCCACTCCAGGGTGCTCTCTCCACTGTGGATGCTTCCCTGACCCACTGATCATTAGATATACTTAAAAGCAAATATGTTTTATTAAACAGCAACTAATTAAAAAAATAAGGACAAAAAGGGAACGGTTAAAGGAAAACACATCACCCTGCTCTGTGGGCAGGTGGGAACCACAAACAGCTGTCTCTGGAATATAAGTGAAGTTCACAGTCCATTCCTCACATGTCCCAGGCCTCCTGCCTCAGGCTTTCGCTGGCAGGACCCTTCTTCCCAGAGTTGGCCCCCCCGTCGGGGTTACAGTCCCCCTCCCAGTCACAATCTCTGCAAGCCCTCTTGGCTGGTGGCGTTTCCCTGCGCTGGGCCCTCTGCCCGGGGCCCATTCGCTCTCCCCAGCTGCTCACCTCACTTGGCTGCAGACTGCTCCAGCTCCAGCCCCAGCTCCACTTTACCTCAGCGCTGCTGCTGCTCTATCTTCAGCGCAGCTCCCTGGGCCTTAGGCGCCAACTCCGTGGGTGCTCCGGGGCTGGAGCACCCACGGGGAAAAATTGGTGAGTGCTCGGCACCGACCGGCAGCTCCCCGCCCCACCCCCTAGCCCCAGCTCACCTCCGCCTCTGCTCCGCATCCTCCCCTGAGCGCGCCGGGAGAGGAGAGGGAACGCAGCGCGTTCGGGGGAAAAGTGGGGCCGGAGTGGGGATTTGGGGAAGGGGTCCAATGGGGCAGGGAGGGAGTGGAGTTGGGGCGGGGACTTTAGGGAAGGGGTTGGAATGGGGGCGGGGCAGGGGCAGGGAGGGGTGGAGTTGGGGCGGGGACTTTAGGGAAGGGGTTGGAATGGGGGCGGGGCAGGGGCAGGGAGGGGTGGAGTTGGGGCGGGGACTTTAGGGAAGGGGTTGGAATGGGGGCGGGGCAGGGGCAGGGAGGGGTGGAGTTGGGGCGGGGACTTTAGGGAAGGGGTTGGAATGGGGCGGGGCAGGGGCAGGGAGGGGTGGAGTTGGGGCGGGGATTTTAGGGAAGGGGTTGGAATGGGGGCGGGGCAGGGCAGGGAGGGGTGGAGTTGGGGTGGGGACGGAGGGAGGCGCAAGCGCGAGCTCCCACTGGCGCCGGGGAAAGATGGCGCCTATGCCCTGGGCTGCTCCTCTGGCCCCTTCGACTGCTGCTGCTCTGCTCAGGCTGCTTCTCTGATTCTCTCTGGCTCTGGCCAGTGCAGCGCTGCTCCCCAGCTCAGCTCCGGCTCCTGCTCTCCCCTTAGTTTGGCCTGCTCTGGCCCAGGCAGCTCCCACTCACATAGAGGACAGGACCCCTGGCTTCTTGACTCCCTCATTAGCCTGCCTGCCCTATCAATCAGGCTGACCTGGAGCGCTGGCTTCTCCCCATTGGTCTTGGGGACTGTCAGTCTCAGTGTCCTGATTTCTCATCGGTCCTTCCCCTTTCTTTCAGTACTGGGAGCTAGCCAACCAATAAACCCCACTAAGTTTCAGAAAGGGCCCAACACTTCCCTTACATCTACATAGAAAATGATAGAAAGGGGAGAGGATGAGTTATGGGGGAGGAGAGACTGAGTTGCATATGTAGAGATGTAAGAAGTAATACAAATGAAAGAATGGGCCATTCAAAATCTGTGGGCGCTGAGTCATTTTCTGACATATTTGAAAAAGGGCCCATTTCACTGGAAAAATATAGAAGATTTTGTACATGTTGAGTTTTGAAATGGATCCCTTTACAGAGAAAATGAGTCACTTTCTGAGCAGGAAATGGCCCCATCAGGCGGGGTTTTCCAAAACAAAGAAATGACTTAGGAGCACAAGTGCTATTGCAAGTCAGTGAGACGTGTGCTCCTGAGGCACTTCTAAAAATCCCACTTGCAGCCAAAGTTGACTCTGGAATCGGAACTCTTGCACATTCAGGATGCACATGGTGCTGATGCTGTAACAGCCATTAAAGGGTGTTTAATGGAAAAGTGAAACTTGTGGGGTGTGAAAGTGCCTAAAACATTATGAATATTTTTGTGCTTAATTCTGCAGTTAAACTTTCAGCTGTTTCGTGCAGCTGCCGTGGTTTGCAGAGCAGGAGAAGAACAGAAGAAGGGTGTATTTTGTCTTCCTGGCGCAACCAAAATTCCCATTAAAGTCAATAAGCCAGATTCTGATCTCCCTCACTCCAGTGTAAATCAAGAGTAACTCCCTTGAAGTCAATAGAGTTACAGCAGTGAAGACATGGGTGGGGATGTAGGATTGCTCCTCATGGGGCCAAACAGGCTGATACATAGGTGCTGAGTTTTATTTTTCCCTGGGGGTGCTCCACCCCCGCTCCTCCCCCGAGGCCCTGCCCCCACTCTGCCCCTTCCCCTGAGGCCCCCCCTTTGCTCTACTTCTTCCCACTGTTCTTCAACCCCTCCCCCAAGGCCCCACCTACCACTTTCCGCCCTCCCTCAAATGCCTCCCCCAGCTGTCAAACAGCTCACAAGAAACCCCTTTCAGGACTGGCCTGTTGTCATTCTGTACAGCTAATCATATTTTGGGGAGAAAATTGGGCTCTGCAAAAAAGGAAAAGAATCCCCATTTTCATCAGTGTTTTTCCTCGTTTTCCCTTACAGGACAACCTCAGCCTGAGAAAAGAAGCCAGAGAGAGTTTTTTTCCCTCTGCAGTACCTCCCACTGTTTGTAAATGTTACACTTACAACCTGACTGAACGCACATTGTGACTGTGCAGTAGTTAACTTGCTAGATTCAGCCCCAGTGTGTAGGTCCCCTCCACAAACTCAGACTGAGAACAGTAGTTGGTCAAAGCATGTAAATGATAATAAATAATAATAATTAATAATAAATAAAGTCCTCAAATTCCAAGTGCTTGGGTCCTAGTTATCTACACACTTTTTAGCAACACAAACTTGCAACTGAAGCACATTTATCACTAGTTGGCTAAGCAAAGTGGGGCCCTACACTCAACTCAATGGCACTTCCCTTTTTGTCTATAACATGATAACTTTTGAACACCACAGCTGATCAATCCATCCCACCTCACCTCCTCCTCCGTTTCCTTTCCTGAGCGTGCCATGTCCCAGCTCCTCCGCCTACCTCCCAGCATTTGCCGCCGCCAAACAGCTGTAGCAAGCTCCAAGAGGGAGGCGGGGGGAGCAGGAACATGGTGCGCTCAGGGGAGGAGGCGGGGAAGAGGTGGGGCAGGAGCCAGGATTTGGGGAAGAGGTTGGAATGGGAGTGGGAGGGGGCGGAGTTGGGGTGGGGACTTTGGGGAGGAGGTTGGAATGGGGGCGGGAGGGGGCGGAGTCAGGGCGGGGCCAGGGGCAAAGCGGGGGGTTGAGCACCCACCGGCGCCATTAGAAGTCGGTGCCTAGGTTCAAGGCATCAATGGGAAGATGCCTATTAATTTTGGTGATACTCAGAAAACCAGAAAATCCTGATTTCCACCGGTGTGTGGGAAAAATCAGGCCCTTTGGTGCTGCAGGCAGCGGAATCTCTGTGGCGCCCCCTGCTGCTGCATATCGCAGAGACAGCAGCTTAATGTGCTAAAAAAATTTGTAAATTAATGTGCTGCTCATAGGCTGTCTGCTTAGGGTGGCATGTAGAGCACAGGCACTGCAAGGGGAGCTGTAATGCTTGTGTGGTGTGGCACTCTGCCCCCTCTAGTGGAGACTAGACCAGCTAGAGATTGATGAGCCTGCTACAGCCTTGGCTAAGAGAGAGGTGTCTTTTAGTTCAGCAGTAGAACCTCATGCATTAAGCTCCAGGAGTCACAGGTTTGATCCCAGCCAACAATGGCTGGAGTCTCTTGGCATTACATAGCTATACACTGCAGTGAAAGGCCCTGGCAAGCAGGGAAGCAGCAGAACACTATACTACTAAAAACAACAGTGTAGACATAGGAGGCACAGCTTGGGTGTGTAGAGATCTGTGTGGGTTATACACCTTGCGGGTTCAGGTATGTAGAGCACTCTGATCTATCCGTCCAAGCCGTGCCTCACTGTGTATGCTTCTGTTTATACCCGTGTTAGCACGGTGTGCACTGTCTGTACTCTACACGCTGCTGCAAGTGTCGCCATATCTTCAGTAGGTGTACAGCTCTGCCTACAAACGCAACAAAGTGTGCGACTTCTAGTTAGAGCTAGAGGCCATCTCAAAGAGACAGCAACCCAGGCAGGAACAAAAGGGCAGAGGAGTTGCCCAAAGTTCTTGGGCTGACAGCAATACTGCTGACATGCTGAAGTGCAAAAATCTGCTAAATTGCTAAATGTACCTGAATCCTGACCTGTATTCCCTAACTCCCCTGCTACTTTGGTCCTTCCCACACAGCTCTGCCAATGCCCTTCAGTCCTGCCCAGCTGCCCCCCTGCTATTCCAGTCCTGGGCTCCCCACACAGCTCTGCCAATGCCCTTCAGTCCTGCCCAGCTGCCCCCCTGCTATTCCAGTCCTGGGCTCCCCACACAGCTCTGCCAATGCCCCTCAGTCCTGCCCTGCAACCCTGCTAGTCCAGTCCCCCCCACAGCTCTGCCCCAAACTTCTTTAGAAGTGCCAAGATGAGGCACTGAGATGTGGGCTTTTACGAGTAAAGAGCAGCTGATTTTTTGAGGTTATAGAGAGGCAGGACAAGACTCATAGGACTACAGAATCCTTCCATGGATTAAATCCACTATAGCCCATGTCCAAAGAACCTTTTCCCTTCCTCTTGTCTCTAGTGTTGGATTATGATGCATATTAAAATATGGAAATAGAATATAGCTTAAAAGAAATTGGTATTGTTTGTTCTGTATATCTAGTCTGTCTGTTAAAATTTTTTCCCCCTGTTAAAAACTGTTAACTGAATTTCTGTAACAAGCCCAAGGCCAGCATGCCAATTATCCAAGGCAGGCCTGCTGAAAAAATTGAGTATGCAAGCAACCGATAAGAATGCTGTTCCGGGACAGAAAGTCTGTACCCAGGGATAATAAGAACTTTGGGAAAAACAGTGATGTTTTCTTAACCCAACCCCACTGATCCTCTCATCCCTTAAGGAACTTAATTATGCCTATATAAATCTTTTAGTGGTGTCAAGAGGAAAAAAGGATTAAATCAAACCTGTTAAGTTTGTATATAAGAATGCTGAGCGCATGGGAGTGAGTGTTTGTAACAGAAAAATAATTGATCAAAACTAGTGCCAGCCGAAACCAAAGATTCACAACCATCAATGGGCTGAAGATAAGGCAGGGCGGAGGTAACCGGATGACCTCCAGAGGGCATGCCGAAACCCACCCAAGCGCATCAAGAAAAAAAAAAAGACTCAAAGATAACACTTAACCGTCATAAACGTGCCATCTGCTGATCAAGCTAATTCATGGTTACCACTATCACGAACTCAGCATGATGAAGCAACTTCTATACACATGTATGGAAGCGAAGAGCTATAAGAATAGAACCAAGGGACTGTGTTCTTTGAGTCTGATTCTGCGACCACCCTCCAGGAGCATCGGATGCGCATCTGTTATGACTCGGCTCCACTCTTGTGTCCAGGCCACCTGGCTAGTGACTTGGCACAAGCAACAATTAGGCTGGTAACTATAAACTCTCTTTGCAGAACCTGTATGTGTGTGTGTATATGTGTGCATGTGTGAATGGTTATAACAGCTATCAATTTTGTTGTATTTGTAATAAACGTTGCATTTTGCCTTGTCCCTCTTATAAGATCCCGTTGGTATCATTTTATTAGTGTAACATAATTGGTGGAGAACTGCGAAAGGGGGAACATTGGCAGCCTGTCTCGATTATTGCAAACCAACTAGTGTGCACACAAAGCCTACTGGCCTCCAGGAGGTAGAGGTTTTATAAAGAGCTCAGTAAGATACTGGAATCCGGCCAGAGCGCATTTACTCGCTGAGCGAATCAGGGGTAAGACGGACCAGTAAAAGAGATTGCCTTTACTCGCTGAACAAATCAGGAGTAACAAATGCTAACTACTCGCTGCACGAGTCAGGGGTAGAAACCTAGCAGCACTCACTGAACGATATCAGGAGTAGCTAAAAAGAGAGTAAGCAGGATGTTCAAAAAAAAAAAAAAAAAACAGGGCAAGACACCCTCGGAAGTAGGGATGGAACTACCAGACACCCCAACTGTTTCTCCATTCATTAAGGAGATAACGCCATTTAAGCAAATTTTACAAGAGTTTAGGCACAGCCCATGAACGGAACAGACTCTAGCCGACGTCTATACAATCTCAGACCTAGAGGACAGATTGGCTCAATATATCCGCATGTACAAACCTTCGAGCACGGCAAAGAAAGACGCCGCAGCTATTTGGCTCTTATGGGAAGCATGCAATGACTCTTACATCTGTCTTGCAGCTTGTAAAGCAAAGAAAGCTACCGTAAAAAAAAAAAGTATCCCAATTGGAAAAAGGGAGTGAAAATTGGAAAATAATGGCCACAAACGCCCCAAATCAAATGAAAATGATAAAACAAGCCTTGCATGAAAGCAAAGGCAAAGAAAGATTTCTGACAGATCAGGTAGAAGCACTCAAAGGAATCGAGAGCAAGAAAATGAGGCCCTGATTAAAGAAAATCAAGTATTACAAAGCATGGTGAAAAAACTAACTTTGGAACAGGGCAGAGCCCCAACAAACCATAATTGCTGTGAATCCATAATTAAACAGCTAAAAATGAAGTTGGGATTCACTACTCGCCAAGTGGCAGCATTTAGCTCAGGAGAATGGGACCCAGCAGAAGCTAAAAATTGGGAAGAGAAAGCCTGGGATCCCTGGGAAAACTGGGAAGGAGACATTTGGGATGGCCCCTTACAAGGGGCTCCCACAGTTCCTATAGTGGCCATAGAACGGCATTCTGTGGTTATACCCCGACCAGCCGCTGAGGGCGGTGGTACCACCCAAGTAACTATTATACCAGCTTCAGCCGAGGATTTAAAGGCAATGGCTGACCACTTTAAGTAGGAGTCTTAAGTAGAAAAACCTTCTCCCGCTGGTGCACTGATACCTTCCTCCTAGCAGTCAAAGAATGGCTAACTACCACGGAAGTCTACCGACTTATGGGAGTATGTGCCGCCCCCGAAATATGGGCCACAGTGGACCGCATTCGTGTCACGGATGACGATCACATCTTAAACCTCATGGCCACCTTCGGAGAATTTATAGGAAGGAGAAATTTTATAGCTCAAGCCCTGACATCCACCCAAGGCTCAAATGAGGACCCAGAAAGCTACCTCACTCGGTGGGGACTGATGCAAATAATGGCTGGATTGGTAGCACTGGGAGATAGACAGAAAAATTTATTTATGGTGCCCTTTTCTGTCCCTTCACTGCAGGATTGTGCCGCTTCACTGCTTCCCTATTATGCAGGGAAACTTGCAGTCTGGGCAGACGGACACCCTGCCACGTTAGAAGAATTAAGGGAACCGGTACAATAGATCACTACTCATACAGGACCAAAACCAAATATTAAAAAAATAAAGAATTGCATACTTGGCAAAAATGGAACCAAAGGTTACGTATTCCAATGAAAGTGGTGCTAAGGGAACTGGGACACCCCGCGGAGGATACTCCAGAGGGAGGTCTAGGGGGAGAGGACAATACCAAAATCAGGAGAAATTATACCCAGAGCTCCCCAAAATTGCAGATGGTAAAACAATTGAAAGGCCCGTACCCGATATTCGCCATATGGCATGAAAATTATTGATGCAATTGGGAGAAAACAAAGAAAGCTGTGACCAAGCCCCCCTAACAGATATTATGAAAGAGGTTATAAGATTACAAAGCCAGGGACAGGGAAGAGGCGTGTTGGGGGTCACCAGCCCAAGCGCTCCCCAGGAGGACTGCCTTCCTCTACCCCCTCCAACCAACCAAGAATATTGTTAGGGAGGCCTGCTGGACATCGAACCCCCACAAAGCTCGGGAGCACTACAATGGAGGTTCATAGGGAAACTGGCCTGGGATCCAGGAGGAAGACCCTATATTCATGTTCAACAGGGGAACCACGCTCCCATGATGGCTCTAATCGATACAGGAGCTTCAGTCTCATTAATTTGGAATACTTCACAAGCAGGAATCAAAGGACAAAGAACAATATTACAGTCATTTCAGGGGAAATCCAGTTTGGGGCAGAAATGGATATAAGTACCCTTTTCGGTTCAGGGATTCCACACTTCCGGGAACCTAGTCCAAACCCACCATATGACCAATGACATAATTATGGGCACAGATTGGCTGTTCAAAAATAATATGATTATTAATTTCCCTAGAGGAATCCTGTGGAGGATGAAAATCCTCCCCCCGTATCTCCCCTCGGTAAACCAAAATGCTTGTATTACAAACAGGAACAATATGCAAATAGCTGCCCTTACAGTAGAATGAAAAGAGGAATGGCGCTCTAGTTTTCCCACAGTCTGGACACAGTGCAAAACAGACTGTGGTAAAATTGACGTCTGCGTTAAAATTGTAGGAGATCTGGTGCCCCCACAAAAGCAATACCGGTACCCCAGGGAAGCCAAGAATCAGTTGGTACAAATCATTAAGGAATTAGAAGAGCAAGGGGTAATCAGGAAGACTAACTCTGCCTTTAACTCTCTGGTATGGCCCGTTCTTAAAGCAGACGGACAATCATGGCGCTTAACGGTGGATTACCAAAGGATCAATAAGGGGAGCATTCCGATGGCCCCCATTGTGGCAGATATGACCCAAGTAATATAAAGAGTACAGGCTACTTCCAAATACTTTCCTGTTATCGATCTTGCTAACTGTTTCTTTGTGATACCCCTGCATACGAACTCACAGGATCACTTCGTCTTCATGATAAGAGATCAACAATATACTTCCCAGTGCTTACCGCAAGGCTTCCAGGATTCTCCCGCTATCGCACACCAACACGTTGTAAAAATGCTGCATCAATTAAGCCCACAGGACCGGCCATCTGTGTTTTCCTACGTGGATGATATTTTAATTTTCGGGGAGTCCGAGGGAGAAGTCTCGTGATTCACCAAAGACGTGCTTGGCTTAATTCAGGAAACCGGCTTTAAGGTAAGCCTGGAAAAAGCACAGCTGGTGCAGCCCCAGGTTGTTTATTTGGGTATTGTAATTGAACAAAAGGGAAGACAGGTAGACCAAAGAAAAGTAAGGGTGCTAGTAAAAATGCCAGCCCAGACAGACAAGCATTCCCTCAGAGTCTTGCTAGGAGAATTCAGCTTCCTCCGGCCCCACATTTACAAATATGCCAAGATTACTCTCCCACTCTGAAAATTGTTAAAGAAAAAGACAAAATGAAAATGGGGCCCCGAACAGGAAGCTGTGCTAGGGCTCTTGAAACAGAAAGGGGATGCCCTGGCAGCCCCTTCCCAGACGAAACTAAACCATTTGTCATC
This sequence comes from Malaclemys terrapin pileata, assembly GCF_027887155.1. NCBI lineage: Eukaryota > Metazoa > Chordata > Testudines > Emydidae > Malaclemys > Malaclemys terrapin. The sequence continues at coordinate 135,872,620 of NC_071505.1, forward strand.
AGGCTGGCCGTGAATAAAATTGCAATGGCAGCCACCCTACTACAGAAAAACGAGGATCAAAAGCTGGTCCCTGTAGCATATAAATCCAAGAAACTCCAAGGCGCCGAATTAAATTTCAATGCTTGTGAGCGAGAATGCCTAGCTGCCATTTGGGCTGTGTTGGCTTTTGAGCCACTTACCAGACAAGCCCCAATAACAATTCAAAGCACCCATACCCCTTTAAAATATATTTTATCAGGGAAGCTGGTGGGCGGAAGGGTCTCAAACACCAGAATGGCCCAATGGACCTTGATTCTAGTAAATCAAGGAGTCACTACCGAGATCATGTCCAAGCCAGACCTATTAACTCATGTCCTAATCAAAAAGGGGACCAGACACAAGAGTTACCCTAGAACAAAGAATCAACCAGGTACAGGCGCCTCCTCTTGAGGAATTGGACACTGTTGGGCAGAAAAAACATATTTGGTTCACTAATGGAAGTTCCATGGTAGTGCATGAAAAGAAAAAAATTAAGCATGCTGCCATCAATCTAGAAGAAACAGAAATAAAAGGCTATTTGAACCATGGCTCAGCTCAGCATGCTGAACTCCACGCCATCTACCAGTTACTGAAGCAATATAACAAAGACCAGGGTTCCCAAAATATATATATCTATGCTAACAGTAACTACTGTGTAAATGGGGTGCAATATTGAATGCATGACTGGCAGAGAAATGAATAAAAGGCTGCAGATGGCAAGGAAATAGCATATGTGAAGAAGTGGAAATGAATCTATGTTTGGGTCACCACACACCCAAACCAGCTAAAAATCAGATATGTAAAAGTCCATGGGAAAGGCTCAGCTGCCGAAACCGTGTGAAATAACCGTGCTGATGCAATAGCTTGAAATTATAAAGGAGTAGCGGTGGTAACCTGAAGGCAGGAACAGAAAGCACTCAAATCCGTCCGAGTCCCCGGAAAAATTAAAAGACAAGAGCTAGGAAATATAGCCCACCAATTTATGCATGAAGGGGTAGAAGGGACTTTGAAAAGGTTAAAGCAAGTAGCAGAATGAAAAGGAATAAGAAATAATGTAAAAACATGGGTAAGAAACTGTGTACAATGTGCAAAAGACAAGGCTCAACCCCCCCACCAACCTCAAATGCTGCATCAATGCAGATTAGGTCCTTGGCACCAAATTCAAATGGATTTTATAGATAAATTGCCAAAAAGTAAGGAAGGTTTTCAATACTTGCTGGTAATAATTAATGCATTCTCGGGATGGGTAAAAGCCTTCCCTACCAGAAATAACAGCGCTCGGACAGCTGCTAAGAAGCTGTTCTCAAAGGTGGTGTGTCGGTACAGTACCCCTGAAATCGTGAACTCTGACAACGAAGGGTCATTCTTAGAAGAAATGTTCATGTTTATACTTAAAGCCTTAGGGGTCACTCACAAGTTTCATATTCCGTACCGACCCTAGTCATCCAGCCAGGTGGAAAAATGAATCAGACCATTAAAAAAGCACTCAGAAAGGTTGTGAACAATACCGGGAAAGACTGGCCGGACAAACTGCCACTCATCCTTGCTGCAGTTCGCAGCAGCAATAGACTAAGAACAAAAATTCAACCGTACCAATTGCTTTTCAGACAAGCCGTAAGACTGGTCATTGACCCTGAACAAATTCGGAATGCAGAGGGCTCAATGCCCCTGGAAACTCACGAATATTGGCAATGGTTGAAACAACTACAGGAGGATAAAACCAATCTACAATTCAGGGTAAACCAGGCCATTAAATTAATAAATAAATTAATAAAAAATCAGAAGAAGCCTGGCACCCCACAGCTGTGGAAACCAGGAAATCAGGTAATGTATCTGAAGTTGGGCAAAAGGGATCACACCCTGGAGTCAAAATGGATGGGACCATACTCCATAGTGGATCACCTCAGTCCACTCAAGTACTGTATAAATAAGAATGGCACGTTAAAATGGGTCCACATGTCACAAATTAAATTGTTTGAATAAAATTCCCTTTTTATACTAGTATGTTTGCACCCTAGGTCACTGATGCCTTTCAAACACTGGGATCCCTGGATGTGGTGCCTGTTTATCATTCTCCTCACAGGATTATTAGTCGCCGCACTGTGCTGCTGGTATCCCCCGTGCTGTGGAAGGTCCCTGGATAATCCTAACCAGCCTGCCTTACAAATTCAATTCTTCGGGTGAGCCCTGACAGCTGAGAAGAGACCAAATGCCAGAATTCAAGCAACCCTCGAGCCTACAATTGTTAATCTGAATCCTGTGTGTAACCCTTCTGCCAGGACTAGTTGATAGCAGCAAGGGCCGGGTTCAGTACATAGAGATCCCCTTCCAACAACGTAATGCAAAACCAGCTCGAGCCCCCACCCAGTGACCTGGGAAAATAGTACACACACCCCTGGGTGCCTCGAAGAGGCAATACTTCCCCTCTTACAAGCACAGAGTCTCGGTGTAGCAGAAAATGTTTAATAACATGAGGTAAATAACATCAGCATTAAATTGGGAAAACACCACAACTAGAGTTCATGGACCAAACCATGAGCAAAGACCCACCACAGCAAATTGGGCCATGTCCTTTCCCTTTGGTTCTTGAATCCAGCAACCCCAAAATCACCCGAAGTCCAACACCCTAAAAGTCTCTTGAGTCCAGCAACCCAAAAATCACCCAAAGTCCCAAAAGTCCAACAACTCAAACGTCTCTGCCCCTGGTCAGTGCAGCCCCAGAGTTCAAAAGTTTATCTGCAGGGTTTTACCCCCACAGCCTGGGTGGAAATGGGGTGGGGCAGTGAGGGGGGCATGCAGGGTATTAAGGGGCACCTTACATGGTCCGAGGCCCACCTCTCCGTGGGGTTCCACTGCAGCCTTCACCACTGCTCTGCTCTGCCAGCCGCTCCACCAGCTATTCCACAACTGCTCAGCTCTGCTCACTGTTTCGTGGGCCGCTCCCACAAACTGCTCCACCAGCCACTTAGCAATATAGCTTCAGGCTCCCCCATTAGTTAACACAGCATTCAGCCCTCTCAGCAACTTTAGCAATTTCAGCTAGTAGTAGGGGAGCCCCAGTGCTGGTGCACCATTGGCCCAAATTGAATTCAGCTCAGCAGCCTGTAACTAGACTCCTAATAGAATCAAAGCTAGCTCTGACATTCAACAGTGGAGAGAGAGGAGGCAGTGCAATTGGTGTTTCAGGCTCACAAAAGGTGCCCACACATCCAGGTACAAATACCTGCCCCCAACCTCTCTCAATTCCCTGGGTTTTGGAACCCATGTCTCTTGTCTAGCGAGTGCTACTTAGTTGATGGTGAGAGCCTCTGCAATAAAACAGTTTCATTGTCCTTGATTCACATAATCAGAGTAACAATACTTTATTACTCCTGCCCCAATAACAGAGAAACTGGGGATCACATAGCAGCCAAAGTGACCATTTTGGGCTGCCCTGGGCTCATGCTAGGCGGGGTGGGTGTGCCTATGCAAACAAGATCAGCCCCTAAAGTTCTTTTCCACACTCGCCATAATTCACCACCAGATGTCAGGGTAGAGCTCATCCTGACTCTGCTTACATGTGCTTTAACCCGATTATCCTAGAAATTCTATTGGATCCCGAAAACATCCTGAACTTCAATGCCGACGCCAACCCAACCCAACACCTGAAAGAGCTTGGGAAAGGTAAAACACTTACTGGAACATCCACATCCCCACGCAAACACCACTCACAAACAATTCACACCCCATGGGCCCCAATCCAGAAGCCAGCAATTCGCTTACATTGGATACACCTATCTACAAACCACACTATATCTTCCTTTGAAAACACCCATGTGTATGTGGGGGAAGGAAACTTTGGGTTGCAGGTCTTCATAGACGTCCCACCAGGGAGGAAAAAAAATTGGTTGGTAGGAATCCGGGTGGAAGGATATGTAGGAAACACTACAACAATCTCCAAGTATCCCTCTCTGCCCTACATATGGTGAGGTCAGGAACACTGGTTACTGTCCTTGTAGTTTATTGTCCTAGGCATATTCAGAAGGTCACGTTCCCAGATGAATGCAACTGGGTGTGGAAAAAAAAGCATTTGTTCATAAAAAACACTCCAATATCGGTACCTAAACCCCAGCTGTTTAAAATGAAAACCAGCCCTGTGCTAGTCTTGGTTAGCCCCCTCTTGGTAGAAGTTAAAGTAACAATGAATTGAACATGTTTAAATGTTTCTAAGGTGGAGCCCAAGTGTGCTCCATTCGCTCTTCCTATCATAATGGTGTGGGTCAAAACACACACACTGTTCCCATCTAACCCGGCCCCTGCTAAAAGTAAAAGGAATGTCATAAACACACTGTTGGGCAAATTTGGGGCAGGGGTGGAACTCGCTAATGCAGTAAATCTGAAAATAATTAAAAACAAGTTAAACTCGCTGGCAAAGTTACAAAACAGCTTGATTCAAAACCAAGTACATGCTAATGTAGATCTGGTCCAAATAGGCATTGGTAATTTAAAAGCTAGATGGAATCTCTGGCAGTGGCTTAACACAACTGCTTGGCTAATACACAAAGCACAGTTGCAGTTAAAAAATTGAACAGTCCTAGCCATGGGATGTACTAAAATGCAAATACTCACACTCTCAACCTTCAATCAGAAAATATTAAGGTTTTAATGCACTTGTTAAAGCAAAAAAAAAAAAAAAAATCCTTGTTCAATGTGTACCGGTACGAATGGATGCAGTATATATCAAGCTCTGTCAGACCAGATCTGTTATGAAAAAAAATAGTTGTTAAAATTGCCAGCCAGAAAGCTCAAAAGGCTCGGGTATGGAAGGTTAGCCCACTCCCCACATTACACCAACAGTCGTACTGGCTGCCACGTGTGACGAGCCAGTGGGCTGGGAAGGATAAAAAATTATTGGATACGAGGGGTTGTACTGCATGGTCACCCCAATAGTGGGTGTGCCTTTCTATGCCCGACACCTCAAAATCATGTAATACTAAAATGTCTTTGGGATCATGCATGTGAAATAAGCTAAAAAATAAAACTAAAGTAATATATAATAAACAATGCGTATGCATCACCTCCTGGAAAACGGTATATTAAACAAATAAAGGTATTAGTAAATAAATGTAAATGTAATATAAGTACAATATTTACTAAAAATCATACATACTATCTACCCCAGCCAAAAAGAACCCAATTTACAGTAAAGTGAACATTGGTAGAGTTTTCTGTCCATCTTAATCTCAGCTGGAAAAAATTAGCCACAGAGTTACTAAAAAGTCAGAAAGTAACCAAGCTATTGAAGCAAACAATAAATAAAGCAAAACACAGAACCATTCACATTATTCATAAAAATGAACAAATGCTAAAAATCGCAGCAGCTAAAAAAAAAATAACGACCTATCATTGGTATAATATTTTCTCCGGGTGGTTCCCAACCACCACCGGCATACTGTCAGTAATGTTACATCCCGTAATGGTTGTTTTGTTCCTAAATGGCATCTATTTTATTGAAATGTGTGGCATGTGTTGCTGGGAAAAAAATGTATAAAAAGCTAAAACCACAAAACAGGCTAGCTTCACAATACCTGCTCACACAAAAAATGTACCATTCAAAGGTGGTTTAAGGGTGACACTGTCGCCAAAGTCTCAGTGTCAAAAGGAGGATTATATTGAATTTTAATGCATATTAAAATATTAATATAAAATATAGCTTAAAATAAATTGGTATTGTTTGTTCTGTATATCTAGTCTGTCTGTTAATTTTTTTTCCCTCTGTTAAAAACTGTTAACTGAATTTCTGTAACAAGCCCAAGGCCGACATGCCAATTATCCAAGGCAGGCCTGCTGAAAAAGTTGAGTATTCAAGCAACTGATAAGAATGCTGTTCCGGGACAGAAAGGCTGTACCAAGGGATAATAAGAACTTTGGGAAAAACAATAATGTTTTCTTAAGCCATCCCCACTAATCCCCTCATCCCCTAAGAAACTTAATTATGCCTTGTAGTAGGTCCTAGCCGGGGCTCGACCCTTCTGGACAGGAGGGGAGCCACACCGACTCACTGCTGTGGGAACAAGTAGTCAGTTAGTCCCGGAACTCCGGCTCTTTAGTGCAGAGTCGGAGCAGCCACAGTTAAAGCTCAGGCCCTTGACTGCAGGGGCTGAGCGAGCAAAGAGTTCAAAGCCCAGGCCCTGGATCAGGGCGGGGCGATCACGGTTGGCTCAGGCCCGGGTTTGCAGGGGCTGAGCGAGGAAACAGTTCAAAGCCCCGGCCCTGGATCAGGGCGGGGCCAACACAGTTAAGCTCAGGCCCTTGTTGGCAGGGGCTGAGCGAGTAAACAGTTCAGAGCCCAGGCCCTGGATCAGGGCGGGCCAACACAGGTAAGCTCAGGCCCTTGTTTGCAGGGGCTGAGCGAGCAAATAGTTCAGAGGCCAGGCCCTGGATCAGGGCGGGCCAACACCGGTAAGCTCAGGCCCTTGTTTGCAGGGGCTGAGCGAGCAAATAGTTCAGAGGCCAGGCCCTGGATCAGGGCGGGCCAACACAGGTAAGCTCAGGCCCTTGTTTGCAGGGGCTGAGCGAGCAAATAGTTCAGAGGCCAGGCCCTGGATCAGGGCGGGCCAACACAGGTAAGCTCAGGCCCTTGTTTGCAGGGGCTGAGCGAGCAAATAGTTCAAAGGCCAGGCCCTGGATCAGGGCGGGCCAACACAGGTAAGCTCAGGCCCTTGTTTGCAGGGGCTGAGCGAGCAAATAGTTCAGAGGCCAGGCCCTGGATCAGGGCGGGCCAACACAGGTAAGCTCAGGCCCTTGTTTGCAGGGGCTGAGCGAGCAAATAGTTCAAAGGCCAGGCCCTGGATCAGGGCGGGCCAACACAGGTAAGCTCAGGCCCTTGTTTGCAGGGGCTGAGCGAGCAAATAGTTCAAAGCCCATGCAAGGCACGCCTAGGCTTGCTGTAGCCGGGTGTCGGGTGAGGGGGATGCCTGCCACCCGTGAGTGGGGGTGGCAGGGGGGAACGCAGGCCCACCCACTCCACTGCGTTCCAGCCCGGGGCCCTAACAGCGGTTGCTGCCGCTGCTGGTCAGTGGGGTATCCAGACCGCAACACACTGACATAGGCTCACATTCAGTTGCAGCCGGACCGGGGTCGGCTATCCCCGGGCCACTTCCGTGATCCCCCTCAGATCCTACCTCGCTCGTCGCGCCGGGCTCAGGCCAGTCCACCTGCATGGGCTCCTCTGGGCCGGGGCTCGGTGGCAGGTCCGGTAGCTCTGCCGGGAAGTCAGGCCAACGGTCCCCAGGCGGCTCCTCTGGGTAGCAGCAGGGGCGGAGGGGTTCGGGTCCAGTCTCACCCTCAGGGTTAGTGGGGTCCGGTTCCCAGGGGTTCTCCCAGTGGCGGGCGTGAGCGGGCTCCGGCGGCTCCTCTTCGTAGCGGGCCCGGGGTAGCTCAGGCCAGCCAGGGTCCAAGCCCCGGTCTTCAACGGTCTCCTGGGCAGGAGCTCCCGGCCGCACGTCTGCTCCCTGCGGTGGCTGGGCTCCAACTGAGCTCTGGCGGCCGGCCTTTATACTTCCTGTCCCGCCCCTTGACTTCCGGGGGGCGGGGACAGGCGGTGGTGGTCCCACCCACTCTGGTGCCGGCACGTGGGCTCCCTCTTCTGGACAGGAGGGGAGCCACACCGACTCACTACACACCCCCCCCCTTAAGACTGGCTCCCGCCTGTCGGGGCCAGGTCCTCCCATCTCCCCTATGCGGGATAGGAAGTCCGCATTCGTATGGTCCTTACCAGCTCGATGCTGGACCGTAAATGCGTAGGGTTGTAAAGCGAGGTACCACCGCATAATGCGGGCATTATTATCTTTCATCCGCATTAGCCACCGGAGGGGGGCGTGGTCTGTGACGAGGGTGAACGGGGCCCCGAGAAGGTAGAAGCGCAGGGCATCGCAGGCCCACTTCACCGCGAGGGCCTCTTTTTCCACCACGGCGTAATTCCTCTCACGGGGGAACAGCTTCCGGCTGAGATATACTACGGGGTGGTCCTTTCCCTCCACTTCTTGGGACAGGACTGCCCCTAATCCTACGCCAGAGGCGTCCGTCTGCAGGATGAATGGGCGTTTAAAGTCTGGGCTATAGAGAACCGGTTCCTGGCAGAGGTACTTCTGCAGTGTCCGGAAGGCCGCTTCACACTCGGGGGACCATCGTACCTGCCGGGGGCTGTCCTTCGTCAGAAGCCCAGTTAAGGGTGCTGCGATGGTCGCGAACTGGGGGATGAACCGTCTGTAATACCCGACGAGGCCCAGGAACTGCCGAACGTGCCGTTTGGTCGATGGGGTGGGACAGTCCAGGAGGGCCTGGACTTTCCCGACAAGGGGCTTGACCCGTCCGCCCCCGACGGTATAGCCGAGATAGTTGGTCTCTTGCCAGGCAATCCGGCACTTTTTGGGGTTGGCGGTCAGGCCCGCCTGTCTTAGGGACCTTAGGACCGCCGCAACCCGGGGCAGATGATCCTCCCAGCCGCGGCTATAGATGACCACGTCGTCTATGTACGCCGCCGCATAGTCCTGATGGGGCTGCAGAAGTTTGTCCATCAGCCGCTGGAAGGTGGCTGGGGCTCCATGGAGACCGAATGGCATCCGTGTGAATTGGTACAGCCCCGTTGGAGTGGCAAAGGCGGTCTTCTCTTTTGAGGTCTCCTCGAGGGGGATCTGCCAGTAGCCTTTGCTAAGATCCAAAGTGGTGATATACTGGGCCTCCCCCAGGCGGCCCAGTAACTCGTCTACACGGGGCATCGGGTAGGCGTCGAAGCGCGAGATGGCGTTTACCCTCCGAAAGTCAATGCAGAAGCGGCGGGTACCGTCCGGTTTGGGCACCAGGACCACCGGACTACGCCACTCGCTCTGCGACGGTTCGATGACGCCCAGAGCCAGCATGGCTCTTACTTCCTCCTCGACCGCACCCCGCATCCGATAGGGCAGGGGCCGGGTCGTTTCTCGAACCACCTTTCCCGGCTCGGTCTGGATGGAGTGTTTGACCAGGGACGTATGGCCCGGTACGGCCGTGAAGGTTCGCTTGAAGGTTTTCAGCAGGCAGTTAGTCTGTTTACATTGCTCTTCCGTGAGCGATTGTCCCAATTGGGGTGCCGGGGGGTCATCCGTCGAGGGTACCTGGGGTCCCAATTCCGGCTCGGGCGGGCATGGGTTGATTAAGAGGCCCTCCCGGTCCTGCCACCGTTTCAGCAAGTTGACGTGGTACCGCTGGGTTTCCTTCCGCTTGTCCGGTTGCCGCACCTCGTAGGTGACGGGACCGACCTTACGCACAACTTCGTAAGGTCCCTGCCACCGGGCTAACAATTTTGACTCACTAGACGGGAGGAGGAGTAGGACACGGTCTCCTGGTTGGAACTCCCGGACTTGGGCTCCCTGATCGTAGGTCCGTTTCTGCCGTTCCTGCGCTGTCTTTAAATTTTCGCGGGCCAGGGCTCCGGCCTGGGCAAGGTACTCCTGTAACTGGATGACATATTTCAGGAGGCCCTGGGCTGGGGACGCTGACTGTTCCCAGGTCTCCCTCATCAGGTCTAGGAGGCCCCGCGGTCTGCGTCCATACAGCAGCTCGAAAGGGGAGAATTTTGTTGAGGTCTGCGGGACTTCTCGGATGGCTAGCAATAAGGGTGGAAGGAATTGGTCCCAGTGGCGGAGGTCCTCTGCGGGGAATTTCCGCAACATGCTTTTCAAAGTGCGGTTAAACCGCTCCACCAACCCGTCCGTCTGCGGGTGGTACACGGACGTCCGGAGTTGTTTGATGCCTAAGAGGGCACATACCTGTCGCAACAATTGGGACGTGAAGTTCGTTCCTTGGTCTGTCAGTATTTCTCTAGGCAGTCCTACTCGGGCGAAGATTTTCAGCAATTCCCCCGCGATAGACCGGGCGGTAATGCTTCGTAGGGGGATAGCTTCGGGGAACCGAGAGGCATAGTCCACCAAGACCAGGATGTATTGAAACCCCGCGGCACTCTTCGGGAGGGGGCCCACGAGGTCCATGGCGACCCGTTCAAAGGGTGTCTCCATCACTGGCATGGGGACCAGGGGCGCCTTGGGGATCCCGGGCGGGGCGACCCTCTGACACTCTGGGCAGGAGGCGCAATATTCTTTCACCTCCTGAGAGATTCCTGGCCAAAAGAAGCGCGCCAGGATTCGAGCGAGGGTCTTCTCTCGCCCCAGGTGCCCGGCGGCTGGCACATCGTGGGCCAACTTCATTACCGCCCGCCGGTGACACAGGGGCACTAACAGTTGGGTTTGCGGCTCCTGGGTGCGGGGGTCACGGTCCAGGCGGTAGAGCCGGTCCCGGCGTAGCTCAAAATGGGGCCACAGGGTGGCCCGCTGGGGGTCCACAACACTCCCATCTACTGCCGCGAGCTGCTCGTAGAAGCGGCTAAGGGTGGGATCCTCTCGCTGGTCCCGACAGAAATCGGTATCGAAGCGGGGCTGAGGGGCCGGCTCTGGTGGCGGTCCCACTGCGTCCGTGTCGTCTATCTCGGTCGCCGGACCCTGCTCGGGGTCCTCTGAGGAGGGCCCCAACCGATCAGCCCCCAGGACCGGCGTGGACCGTAGGACTTCCTCAAAGGCCGGCCAGTCCCGACCGAGGATCACAGGATATGCAAGATGGGGAGCTACCCCAACCACCAGGTGTCGGGTGATCCCCGCGATGGTTAGGGGGACCCGGGCGCTGGGGTATGGTCGGACATCCCCATGGATGCATTGTAGATGAATAGATCCTAGGCGGGTCTCACCCGGCGGTACCAGGTCCTTACGGACCAACGTCTGACCACACCCTGAGTCGATCAAGGCCCGCGTCGTCCGTCCTCCGACGGCCGCCGGGATGGTCAGCTTGGGGTTCATGGCCGGCCTGGCTCGAGTGTGGCCCGCCCACACTTGCCCATAGCTGCAGTCCATCTCCGGACAGTCTCGCCGGAGGTGCCCCATCTTCCCACAACTGAAGCAGGGTCCGAGTTCCGGTCGTCTGCTCCGGGGGCCTTCTCGGCTTGGGCTCCGGGGGGGGCTTCGCCGAGCCCTTGGGGGCCCCTGGCCCGGGGCCACTGGTCCGGTCCGAGGAGTCGGGTCCGCGTGCCGGGTCCGGATCTCGCGGCGGGGGTCGGGCCTCGGTGCGGGGTGTCGTGGTCCGCTCGGGGTTTCCCCTTTCTTTTCGCCGCGGGCTGGTTCGGGCCCGGGGCGGCGGAAGGTGGGTCCTACTGCATCTTCGGCGGCCAGGAAGTCCTCCATTAGCGACACTGCCTGGGCCAGCGTCGTCGGCCGGTGGCGAAGCACCCAGGCGCGCCCTCGGGAGGGTAGGGTGTGCACGAACTGTTCTAACACCACCTGCTCGGTTACCTCCTCCGCCGTCCGGGTGCCGGGCTGTAGCCACCGTCGGCAAGCTTCTTTCAGGGTTTGGGCCACCACCCGCGGTCGGGCCCCAGTGGGGTAAGTCTGGCCCCGAAACCTTCGTCGGAAAGTCTCGGGACTGACGTCGAGGGCGTCCAATATCGCGGCCTTCACCAGGTCGTAGTCCCGTGCTTCCTCAGCCGCCAATCCCCGATAGGCCACCTGGGCCGCCCCCGTCAGGTAGGGGGCTAAGAGGGTAGCCCACTGGTCCCTGGGCCACCCGGCGACGAGGGCTACCCGCTCGAACGTGACCAGGAATGCCTCCGGGTCGTCGTCTGGGCTCATCTTTGTCAAGCGAAGGGGGGCAGCTAACCGTGGCATCTCCGCAGCCTCCCCCGCCGGCCCCGCCGCGGGGCGAGGGAGCGTGACCAGCAGCTGCTGCAGCTGGACTCCCAACTGCCGCACCAGCTGTTGCTGCTGCTCGAGCTGGGCTGTGTGCTGCTCCTGCTGCAACTGGAGTTGGGCGGCATCTCGCTGTTGTTGCTGTGCGAGCTGAGCGGCCTGCTGTTGCTGTTGCTGCTGCAGCTGGGCCGTCTGCTGCCGCTCCTGGCTCTCCGTGAGCAGCTGAAACAGCCGCTCCATATCCATTCCTTAGAACGGGGGGGGCAACTGCCACTCCCCCTCTAGCCCCTTCTCACAAGGGCAGGGGCTCGGGCCCCACGTTGGGCGCCAAATGTAGTAGGTCCTAGCCGGGGCTCGACCCTTCTGGACAGGAGGGGAGCCACACCGACTCACTGCTGTGGGAACAAGTAGTCAGTTAGTCCCGGAACTCCGGCTCTTTAGTGCAGAGTCGGAGCAGCCACAGTTAAAGCTCAGGCCCTTGACTGCAGGGGCTGAGCGAGCAAAGAGTTCAAAGCCCAGGCCCTGGATCAGGGCGGGGCGATCACGGTTGGCTCAGGCCCGGGTTTGCAGGGGCTGAGCGAGGAAACAGTTCAAAGCCCCGGCCCTGGATCAGGGCGGGGCCAACACAGTTAAGCTCAGGCCCTTGTTGGCAGGGGCTGAGCGAGTAAACAGTTCAGAGCCCAGGCCCTGGATCAGGGCGGGCCAACACAGGTAAGCTCAGGCCCTTGTTTGCAGGGGCTGAGCGAGCAAATAGTTCAGAGGCCAGGCCCTGGATCAGGGCGGGCCAACACCGGTAAGCTCAGGCCCTTGTTTGCAGGGGCTGAGCGAGCAAATAGTTCAGAGGCCAGGCCCTGGATCAGGGCGGGCCAACACAGGTAAGCTCAGGCCCTTGTTTGCAGGGGCTGAGCGAGCAAATAGTTCAGAGGCCAGGCCCTGGATCAGGGCGGGCCAACACAGGTAAGCTCAGGCCCTTGTTTGCAGGGGCTGAGCGAGCAAATAGTTCAAAGGCCAGGCCCTGGATCAGGGCGGGCCAACACAGGTAAGCTCAGGCCCTTGTTTGCAGGGGCTGAGCGAGCAAATAGTTCAGAGGCCAGGCCCTGGATCAGGGCGGGCCAACACAGGTAAGCTCAGGCCCTTGTTTGCAGGGGCTGAGCGAGCAAATAGTTCAAAGGCCAGGCCCTGGATCAGGGCGGGCCAACACAGGTAAGCTCAGGCCCTTGTTTGCAGGGGCTGAGCGAGCAAATAGTTCAAAGCCCATGCAAGGCACGCCTAGGCTTGCTGTAGCCGGGTGTCGGGTGAGGGGGATGCCTGCCACCCGTGAGTGGGGGTGGCAGGGGGGAACGCAGGCCCACCCACTCCACTGCGTTCCAGCCCGGGGCCCTAACAGCGGTTGCTGCCGCTGCTGGTCAGTGGGGTATCCAGACCGCAACACACTGACATAGGCTCACATTCAGTTGCAGCCGGACCGGGGTCGGCTATCCCCGGGCCACTTCCGTGATCCCCCTCAGATCCTACCTCGCTCGTCGCGCCGGGCTCAGGCCAGTCCACCTGCATGGGCTCCTCTGGGCCGGGGCTCGGTGGCAGGTCCGGTAGCTCTGCCGGGAAGTCAGGCCAACGGTCCCCAGGCGGCTCCTCTGGGTAGCAGCAGGGGCGGAGGGGTTCGGGTCCAGTCTCACCCTCAGGGTTAGTGGGGTCCGGTTCCCAGGGGTTCTCCCAGTGGCGGGCGTGAGCGGGCTCCGGCGGCTCCTCTTCGTAGCGGGCCCGGGGTAGCTCAGGCCAGCCAGGGTCCAAGCCCCGGTCTTCAACGGTCTCCTGGGCAGGAGCTCCCGGCCGCACGTCTGCTCCCTGCGGTGGCTGGGCTCCAACTGAGCTCTGGCGGCCGGCCTTTATACTTCCTGTCCCGCCCCTTGACTTCCGGGGGGCGGGGACAGGCGGTGGTGGTCCCACCCACTCTGGTGCCGGCACGTGGGCTCCCTCTTCTGGACAGGAGGGGAGCCACACCGACTCACTACATGCCTATGTAAATATTTTAGTAGTGTCAAAAGGAAAAAAGAAATTAAATCAAACCTGTTAAGTTTGTATGTAAGAATGCTGAGCTCATGGAAGTAAGTGTTTGTAACAGAAAAATAATTAATCAAAACTAGTGCCAGTCTAAACCAAAAATTCATAACCATCAATGGGCTGAAGATAAGGCAGGGCGGAGGTAACCGAATGACCCCCGGAGGGCATGCTGAAACCCACCCAAGCGCATCAAGAAAAAATAAAAGACTCAAAGATAACACTTAACCGTCATAAATGTGCCATCTGCTAATCGAGCTAATTAACGGTTACCCCAATCACGAATTCAGCATGATGAAGCAACTTCCATAAACATGTATAAAGGCAAAGACCTATAAAAATAAAACCAAGGGACTGTGTTCTTTGAGTCTGGTTCTGCGACCACCCTCCACGAGCATCGAATGCACATCTGACACGACTCGGCTCCACTCTTGTGTTCAGGCCACCTGGCCAGTGACTTGGCACAAGCAACAATTAGGCTGGTAACTATAAACTCTCTTTGCAGAACCTGTATGTGTGTGTGTATATGTGTGCATGTGTGAATGGTTATAACAGCTGTCAATTTTGTTGTATTTGTAATAAACGTTGCATTTTGCCTTGTCCCTCTTATAAGATCCTGTTGGTATCATTTTATTAATGTAACACTAGGTCTCTCTAAAGATCATCACTGTCCCTCTTCCACACACTCAGGAGTTAGTCCGGCTTTTCCTTCTCAAAGGTGTAACTGAGCCAAAGCTCTACATGCTACAGGCATGGGAGAGAGGGCTAATAAGAACCACACTGGCCCTTGCGATCTCCACTAGCAGTGTTTGCACTGGGAAGAATAACAGTAGATCATAAATCTACTTCTGAGCTTCCTGTCCATTAACCTCACTGCCTCACTGAAGGGGACTCTTCTCAGCATTGCAGACCCAAATTTCCCAGCATTGCAGACCAAAATTCTGGCCCAAATTCTAATAATGGCTGTAACTACTCTTATTTATACCTTGGTTTGGGCTGCAGGGAGCCCATCCCGGTGTCGTGCAGGATGGAATGTGCTGAGAGCCACACAGTGAGGGACTGGAGTTCTGCATGGGCCTCTCTTCCTCCCAATGTGAGCACCAGAATGAAAGGGCTGCAGAACCCCCTGGCATAATGTCTGGCCCCAGGGAAGCTGGCACAAAGGCAGTCTGCATGTCCTTGCTGAGTCTCCTGGTTGTTTACTCCATGTCCCTCCTGTTAGAACAAAGTCAGGTGACGTGGGCCAGGGCCCTGCAGCAAGTCAATACCTCAGTTGTAAATATGCAGCTGGCTGCTCTGTTGCTTGGCTCAAATCCACTGTGCTCCCCATGGCCCCTGTTGTAACAAAGCCAAGTCATTAAGTGATGAACCAGCAAATTCTGTCCTGTCCCACTTTCCAAATCCTCCATTATTTGCTTACTGCTTTCCTGTCTTCTCCTCAACTCCCACGCCGTCAATGTGCTCAGCAAATACAAGGTGTCCAGGTGGACCAGCCAGCTATTGGCTAGAGCTGGTGAAAATCTCCAATGGAACATTTCTCTTGTGATGGATCTGCTAAGCAGGGGACTGTGACTCCCGACCAGGTGCAGGAAAAGGACCAGGATTTGTCTGGGAAGTGGTGGCTGCTTGGCTAGCCAGGAGCCACAAGGAAGCTGGATGCAGAGGGCAATCCCCAGGAACAGATGCAGAGCTGCATATGGAACAGTCTGTGATTGCTGGAGGTTACAGCTGGGTGCAAGTCTGTGTGGGGCTTATGGGGCAGCAGCCACTGGGCAGAGAGCCAGTGCAGAGTGGCCCCAATGAGAGATACTAAGCAAACCTGGCCTGGAAACCTGCTAGGGTTGCCAATCTTCTGACCGAACAAAACCGAACACCCTTGCCCTGCCCCTTCTCCAAGGCCCCACCTCCCTCCCTCTCTCCCTCCCTCCCTCCATCGCTTGCCCTCCCCCACCCTCACTCACTTGCTCATTTTCTTGACTAGAGAATGGACTGGAGAGGGCACCCCAGGCACAAGGCCCGAAGAGCATTGACTCTCAACTGGCCAGCCCCAGAGACTCAAACATTTATCACTATTGCTCACTGGGAGCTGTAACTGTTTAACCTAGGGCATCTGCAACCTTCCTCTTTCCTGCCAGACCTACCCTGTTTCCCCGAAAATAAGACAGTGTCTTATATTAATTTTTGCTCCCAAAGATGCGCTAGGTCTTATTTTCAGGGGATGTCTTATTTTTCAGAAATGAAAAATGCCTTATTATCGGTGGATGCCTTATTATCGGGGAGGTCTTATTATCGGGGGGATGCCTTATATTACAACGAGAGGCAAAACTGTAAGTAGGCCTTATTTTCGGAGGATGTCTTATTTTCGGGGAAACAGGGTAGTAAAATACCCTTTCCCTTAGCCACATGTCTGAGTTAGTGGGAGCCACCAGGGCTAGCAAGCAAAGGCCTAGGTGCTGAAGCACCTACATGGGTTGTCTCTGAGTTGTGGTACAACTATTGGCACCCTAGGAGTCTGGTGTACTCAGGGCCGGGTTAAAGAATTTTGAGGCCCTGTGCACCATGGAAATTAGACAGAGCATGTGAACTAACATCTGTAAATATGAGAACACCTTCGTTCATTATTATTATTTCTAGATCTTTCTCAGCAGAAAACACAGAAGCACCACTGGCAGTGAAAAGAGTTTGTTCCTATGCTAACTTGAGCAGTACTGTATTTTGAGTATTAGAAAGAATACAAACAGAATTTGAATATAAGAATAAAAATTGTATACAGCCTCACTGAGTGAGAACAAGCATTACAGTGTGTAGAGCTGCACATTTAATGAACCAGAAGAAAACATGTATGTTTAATATATTTTAAAATGTTTTGTTTGGTTGGTTTTTTTTCTTAACGTTACAACCACAATATAGTTCACTTGGTTACATTTTTTCAACAAATGGTTATTTTTATAGGACGCATAGCTTCAGAACATAACATGCACCTAGTGTACTTTATTAAATTGGTTTATTACAGAGGTTCTCAAACTTCATTGCACTGCTATCCCCTTCTGACAACAACAATTATTACACGACCCCAGGAGGGGGGACGGAAGCCTGAGCCCCGCTGCCTCAGGTGGCAAGGCCAAAGCCCAAGCCCCACTGTCCCAGGTGGGGGGAGGGGCAAAGCCGAAGCCTATGGGCTTCATCCCCAGGCAGGGGGCCTGTAATCTGAACCTCACCACCCAGGGCTGAAGCCCTTGGGCTTTGGCTTCAGTCCCGGGTGGTGGGGCTCAGGCTTTGGCTTTGGCTCTGGCTCCAGGTGCCAACAAGTCTGAGCCAGCCCTAGCGACCCCATTAAAATGGGGTCCCAACCCACAGTTTTAGAACCGTTGGTTTATTGAATTCTCAGATTATTAAATCCAAACAACCCAAACTGACTATATAAATGCACAACAAAATCATAGCCTTACCTACAGTACTGCAGGGGCTTCTTCCAAGATCAGTGGCTAGCAAAATTTTCGATTTTGTCACTGTAATCCAGGGTTCACGTCACATCACTCTCAACGGACATTAAGGCCAGGGCGTTCTTTCTGGCCTGTCCCATTGTTGAGTGGTCTGAGGTTTTAATTCTGCTCATCCTGGAAAACGACTATTCTGCTTCAGCATTTATAACCAGCAATGTGAGGTAAATATGAAGAGTGATGGCCACATTTGGAAAAGTAGATTCCTAGTCGGGAGCCTTCAGCTGCTCTAGTAGGTTAGCTGGCGAGTAACAATCTTCATTTTTTGCAAAACAACAAAACTGTTCAAACTCATCTTCAAAAGTTGCTTCGGGATCAGAATGCATATTTTGCAACCAAAGCTGCAGCTGCAGAAGAAATCTCAGTGTGTGGCATGTTGTTGAAGTTGTTTAGGAAGTCAAAATCCTTAAATAAATGAATATACGTGTGACACTGCACCCCATATTCATCATAGAAATATTATTATAATATGGTTATGGCATAATTAAGATGCATTTTGTACAAGATAAGTCATGTGAGGGGTCATTGGAAAAATTATGATTTGCTGAATATGATTATCCTATTTGTATGCAAATATCACTTTTGTATCTGAAGTTATAAATACTGACTCTGTATCGGTACTTCAATTGTAGTTACACCTGCGTAACGCCCACTAGACAAGATGCTTTCAGTCTAGATGGCTGGTTGGAAAGGGCCTATTCAGGGCAATGAGCCATTATGGAAAACAATAGGCCTTAGGAGAAGCTTATTTCTTACCTGGTGAGCCTTCCTGAGAATGCTACAGACAGCCTGTAAGCAATGCCTGCTATGACTCTACAAGGACATATGACCAGGTCACATGATTCTGGACGCCATCTTGGAATGTCAGTATTTTTCCACAATCTGGTCTGGGAACCAAGTTTTGAAACAAAGGGTTCCCACCATATGCTAAAGCTGTATAAGGCAGGGAGTGACATCATCTGGGGTCTTCACTCCTCACACAAGAAGACTCCTGGAAACACCTGAGGAAAAAGACTGAATTGGGGGATGTGCTGGACCCAGGCTAAAGGGATTTCTAGCCTGTGTATGAAGACCTGAGAAACCCAAGCTGTAAAGCTAATGCAGCTTGTGCCTTAAGAATCTACAAGTCTGCTTATATAATCTCTTAGGGTGAGAATTTGCTATTCGTATCCAATCTATCTAGTATATTAAGCTTAGTTTGCATTTTTTGTTTATTTACTAGGTAATCTGCTTTGATCTGTTTGCTATCACTTATAATCAGTTAAAATCTATCTTTTGTAGTTAATAAACTTGTTTTTGTTTTCATCTAAACCAGTGAGTTTGGAGTGAAGTGCCTGGAAAGCTCAAGGGGCAGGGGCTGTTGCATTTCCTCTCCACATTGAGTGGGTGGGAGGTGAACTGGATAATAAATTCATACTGTTTGGGGTTTGGACCAGGATAGCCCGGTACCACTCTGGGGTCCTAGGCTGGGGAGCTGGGAGTTATTTTGGCTGTAGCCCCTCTATTGGTGGTTCACATGCAGTGGCTGGTCAGAGAGCCTGCATGTACCTGCAGCTGGGTGTGTCCTTACCTGTGTGTTTGCTGGTGGAGATGTAAGACCGGGAGCGTGTCTGCAGCTTGTCACAGCAGCACAGTGTGAGAGGGAGACCAGGCTGGTGGGTCAGAGGGCTCAGTGGTACCCCAATTCCAGGTGGCACCCAGGGGGAATCCATCACAATAAGCTTCCAGATAACTTTGCAGGGAAACTTTCAAACTGTCAGGGTCAATTATGAAGTTAAAAGTTTCTACTCCACATTTTTGTGGCCCCTGCAGCTCTATATTTCGTGTGTTGGATTCACATGCCTGCTGTTTATGTTTTGGGACTCAAGGAGTGTGTTGGAGAAAAACACAGTTCTCACTCTTTGGTTGGGTGCAGCAAAGTCAGATACTTTATTAGTGCTTCCATTTCATCTCATCCCTCAGGTGCCATAAAAAAAATCACCCAATGACTTCAGGAGTTGGACAGTGGAAGCAAGGTCGATCTCACGCGAACTGACAGCTGGGGAATTAAAAAATCTCCTTTGAGAGTAAATAGGAAGGGGACTGTGCAGCAGGGTATTAACCCACTGTTGACAGGGCACTCTGAGTCCATGCTCCAAGGACTATTCAAGTGCTAACTCTTCACATGTTTTCACTTCCCACTCCTTGGCCAGGACCACAGGGAGGTGAAGGCTGGGTTATCACCCACTGCCAATTGCATAACCTTTTCCAACTGTTTGTGCTGGAAGTGACTGGAGCTGGGCCCGTGCGAGTGGGGGATTACAGCAGAGTGACATTGTTTACACAAAACTCCTTTTGGGTGAAAAATGCAAATTGGGCAATAGAAAAATTTTAGCAAATTATTTTGGTTACAAAAAATTCTTAAATTCCAAAAAATTCCAAAAAACCTCAGAACATTTTGTTCTGACATTTTCAAATAAAATATTTTGAATTTTTTGGTTCAAAATAGCTTTTCCTTTCAATGGTTTCTTTTAATTGTATTTTAAAAGTACTCAAATACATTAAAAAAGACTCAAAATCAAAATGAATTTTTTTCTTTCAGATTGAATGAAATGTTTCAATTGACCCAAAATATTTTTTTCAACCTTTTGATTCACTAAATGTTTAGAAAACTTTTGGTTTTGGTTCAATCCAAATCAATTAAAAAAAATTTGCAATTATCAGCAAATAAAAAGATTACTCATTCTCCCCAGTATATTGGGGATCTGAATAGGATCCATCCTTCCCCTGACTAAGGCTTCCCCCGTATTTCACAGCTAAGTCGTGGCAAAGTTTTGGTGTGCTTGTAAATTGTTTTGATGCAATCAAGGCCTTTTTGTCAGAAAAAAGGACAAAACTACCTAAACTGTATGATGACAAATGGCTGTGTAAGCTCATGTTTCTAACTGACATCACTGCTCACCTAAACAAACTCAACCTCCGTCTCCAGGGTGCAGGGCAAACGGTTCTGGATCTTTATGAAGACCGGAAGGCATTTGTTGTAAAACTAGCAGTTTTTTCTCGGGATATTTGAACTTAGATTTTCCGCTACTTCCAGCACATAAAAGAGCTATCGACACGCTGCACTGTCAGTGTCGATGTGATTGGAATGTACATGCAAGAACTGGAATCAGAAGTTTCTGACAGATTTCAAGATTTCCATCAATTTGGCCCAATGCTTTCTTTTCTAATTAAACCTGAAAAGTTCAACGTAAGCAACTTGGATTTGTCTGTATTTCAGAGAATGGGTGTTGAAGATTTCGAAATGCAGCTCATTCAGTTAAAAAGCTCAGAATTGTGGGCATCAAAGTTTGGAGATCTATGGAGTGCACTTGAAGCTACCGAGAGAGATCATGGGGCCTCTATTCTGACCTGCTGGACGTCCTTGCCAGTGAAATTTAACTGTTTGAAAAAAATTGCGTTTGTAATGCTTTCAGCATTTGGATCTACATACCTGTGCAAACAGGTATTTTCACACATGAAATCTGTCCTCTGCCCCTCTCGGAGCCGGTTAACAACTGATCACTCAGAAGCCTGTGTGCAGCTTAAAGTATCCAAATACGTGCCAGACATTGGAAAACTCAGCAAGGAAAAGCAAGGGCAAGGATCACACTAAACTGATAAGATCTGCATTTTAATTTAATTTTAAATGAAGCTTCTTAAACATTTTTAAAACCTTA
Source organism: Malaclemys terrapin pileata (assembly GCF_027887155.1). Taxonomy (NCBI): domain Eukaryota; kingdom Metazoa; phylum Chordata; order Testudines; family Emydidae; genus Malaclemys; species Malaclemys terrapin. The sequence goes on from NC_071505.1 coordinate 135,893,641, forward strand.
TTTACTTTACATACAACAATAGTTTAGTTATATATTATAGACTTATAGAGAGAGACCTTCTAAAAATGTTAAAAATTATTACTGGCACGCAAAACCTTAAATTAGAGTGAATAAATGAAGACTCAGCACACCACTTCTGAAAGGTTGCCAACCCCTGGACTAGAGGCAGGAAAAGGGAGACAATTGTAGGGGGCCCCAAGCTCAGGGGTCCCCAAAACTTCTGTAACATCTGCGTAAATAAAGTGAATGGGAGGGGTTGGGGCCCCTGCAAACATGATGTACCAGGGCTCCAATTTCTCTCAACGGGCCTGCGTGTATATGTGTCAGAGGGCTATTACTGGAGGTAACTGGCTAAGATGCCGGAGGAATGTGCTATGCAGTATTGCTAACACTTGAGATTTTTTTGTGAGTGACGGGACTTCAGGGGAGGCTGGAGCTTGCCTCACACTGACACAAGGCACTAGAGGTCCGGAGACTCTCCCCTCCCATCGCCATTCTCACAGGAGGGGAGTGGGGAGAGGGGAGCCAAGAGCCCAGCCACTCCAGATGGTTCCTCTGCTCCTCCCCACTCCCCTCTCCTCCCTTCCACATCTGGTCTGGAAAGGGGCAGGGGGGTGAGGGGAAAAGCCCTGGTACTGCCCCTCCAGCTTGGGAGAAGGGATGGGAACCCCACTGCAAGCCCCTCTCACTCAGGTCTTGGAGAAAGAGGGGTGAAGAGCCCCAGTACTGACAGACATGAGGCTGGAGGGGGCTGGGTCGGGAACTGATGGGACTGGGGACCAATGGGGCTGGGGAACAGGATTAACGCCTGGGCATGGGACAGGCAGATGTGGGGGTGAGAGCTCCTGAAACAGGGCCCCAAATCCCCTTAACCCAAACCTCTGGTAGAGTGGGTCAGACTGACGGTCGCACACACACACTGGGGAGGGGCCTGGGGAGTTCAAAAGACCGAAACCACAAGGGTGTCTTTTTTATATAGAATCTTAAGATTTCGGGGGGGCCAATCTGATGATGTTGAGGGTCTGACTCACACGTTTTGATCTCTTGTGGTTGGCAGTTCTGGGGACAGGAAAGGTTTCTCTGGAAACGCTGGGCAGGATTTGGGAGTTTGTTCCAATCCCCACAGAATGCTGCACTGGCCCTGTAATGAGCTAAAGGGCTTCTCCAACCACCGCAGAGTGCTGCTGGAGTGATACAACCCAGGGATGGGGGTAAATGGTTCAGACACAGGAGAGTGTCTCACATAAACACCTCCAATAAATACCCTTCCCTCCCAGTTTGTCAGGGTCTGGCCAGGGACAGTCTCTGTGCCATGAGTCAGAGCTGTTGGCTCTGGATCCGCCTCATGTACCTCTCCCCATTTCCCAAAAGGTCCTAGTTCTTCTTCGAGTGCTTGTTCATATCCATTCCATTAGGTGTGTGCGCGCCGCGTGCACGATCGTCGGAAGATTTTCTACCCTAGCAACACCGGCGGGTCGGCTGTGGAGCCCCCTAGAGTGGCGCCTTCATGGCGCTGAATATATACCCCAGCCGACCCGGCGCCCCCTCAGTTCCTTCTTACCGCCCCTGACGGTCGTTGGAACTGTGGAGCGCTGCTTAGCTGTTCTCCACTCTCCCTAGCTTAGTTTGTTGTATCACAGTTATAGTTCTAGTTCTAGTTCTAGTGTTTATAGTTAAATAGTTAAATAGTTTAAAAGTTGTTTTAGTTGTTCTAAGTAGTTCAGGGGATCGTCTCCCCCTTTCTCCCCCGGCCGCGGGGCCGGGCTCATGCCCAACGCTCCCGGCTTCAAGCAGTGCGCCTCCTGCGCTAAGCCTATGCCCATGAGCGACCCGCACGACTCCTGTCTGAAGTGCCTGGGAGAGTCCCATCAAACAGATAAGTGCAAGATCTGTAAGGCCTTCAGACCAAGGACCAAGAAGGAGCGGGACTTTCGGCTCCGGCAACTCCTGATGGAGGCGGCACTTAGTCCGGACGCTCCATCTACAAGTCAGGCCCCGGCACCTAGCACCTCGGTGCGCAGTGCCCCGGCGGCACCGGCTATGACGACCACGCGAGTGGCGTCAGACAAGCCTCCCCGGCACCGGACCTCGTCGGCACCGCAAGCAGTGCCTCGGCGCCGGTCATTATCCCCGGGGCATAAAAAAGCCCATAAGACGGGGACATCCGTGCCGAAGACGCCGGCTCCCCCAGTACCGGGGGTAGAGCCGCGTCCGCCGGTGGAGCACCGGAAACAGGTGCCTCCAGCACCGTCGACTCCGGCGCCGAGGCCGTTGAGTCCGGTGCAGATAGTGTCTCCACCGAGACCGGCGGTGATACAGTGCCTCCCGTCGACTCCAGAGACCTTCGCGGTGGCGAGAGACTTAATAGCTCTCACGGAGCCGGCACCGCCTCAACCACCGGCACCGACTGCACCGTTGACTCGCCCGGTCCAGTCGAGGGGGAAACCTGCCTTGATGCGCCCTCCATCGCAAGGGCTGGAACCTCGGCACCGATCCAGGTCCCGAAGCAGGTCCCCACGCCGCTCGCAGTCCCGGCACCGAATATCGCCTCGGCACCGGTCGTACTCGCGGCCAAGATCTTCTTCGCGGCACCGCTCTACGTCTCGGCACCGATATGATCGTCGGCACCGATCAACGTCGAGACGTAGTTCTCGGCACCGCTACGGTCGACGCTCGACGTCGAGAGGCCGCTCCCGGCACCGGGCATACTCCAGGTCCTCGTCGAGGTCCAGATCCGGCTCCCGGCACCGACGAGGTCATCGGCACCGATCGCGGTCCCGGCACCGTTCGCCGGCACCGCGCAGAGATAGATCATCTCCGGACCGGTACCGTGCGGCACCACAGCACACAGGGATCGTTTCATCTCTCTCGGCACCGCCATGGCCGTCAAGATCGGTGTCTCGCTCCTCGGAGGACCTGTCGAGATCGGCATACCCCCCTCAAGGGCAAGCCGAGGAACGGAACTTGGGCCATTGGCAGGAGTTGGCAGAGGACCACTCCCATGGACCATCTCACTGGTCATTTTGGACCCCGTGGGCGTACCACCAGGAGCAAGGGGTTCCAATACCATCGACCTCTCGCTCGGGTCACTCGGTTAGAAGGGCCCCAGAATCCACCATCTCTCGACCTCCGCCAGGGGGCATGGAGGCTTCCGTGTCCACGCCACCTGACACCATAGACCCGAGTACAGGTGATGCTCCGGCCCAAGAGCAGGGGGATCAGGACCCCCCCTTGGATCCAGTACCACCGGAGGCGTCTTCCTCCTCCTCTCCGGATGAGGCAGTGGCGGGCACTTCATGTACGGGTCCCCCTCCGATAGATCTTCGGGCTCACCAGGATCTCCTGCGTAGGATGGCCCGTAATATGGACCTGCAGGCGGAGGAGATAGTGGAAGTACAGGACCCTATCGTGAACATCCTCGGAGCGGATGCCCCATCGAGGGTGGCGCTACCCCTGATCCGCACGATACAAACCAATGCGGATACGATATGGCAAACTCCTGCCTCTATCCCACCCACAGCGAGAGGGGTGGAAAGGAAGTACTTTGTCCCGTCTAAGGACTACGGGTACTTGTATACCCACCCCCAACCGTGTTCACTGGTGGTGGCATCAGTGAACTCACGAGAGCGCCACGGCCAGCAGGCTGCAGCGCCTAAATCAAAAGAGGCTAAGCGGCTCGATTTGTTTGGCCGTAAGGTTTACTCAGCCGGAGGGCTGCAACTTAGAGCGGCGAACCAACAGGCGCTATTGAGCCGTTACAATTTTAACTCCTGGAACTCTATGGGGAAGTTTAAGGAGTTGATTCCCCAAGAGTCCAGGGAAGAGTTTGGAGCCATGGTAGAGGAGCGTAAGAAGGTGGCTCGGACCTCCTTGCAGGCCTCCTTGGACATAGCAGACTCAGCTGCGAGGACCCTGGCTTCGGGTATCGCTATGCGGAGGATCTCCTGGCTTCAGGTTTCGGGTTTGCCTCCGGAGCTGCAGCAAACCCTACAGGATCTGCCCTTTGAGGGACATGGATTGTTCTCGGACAAGACGGACTCTCGTCTGCAGAGCCTCAAGGACTCGAGAACAATCATGCGCTCCCTGGGGATGCATGTTGTGGGCCCTCAGCGCAGACCATTTAGGCCGCAGCCTCAGCGCTTCTACCCCCCCCCGCCTCGTCAGAGACAGGACTCGACCCGGAGGCGAGGGCGAGGTGGTAGAAGAAGGTGGGCCGGCCCTCAACCCGGCCAGAACCAGGGGCCACCTAGACCACCTTCAGGCCCCAGGCAGAACTTTTGAAGGTGCGGTCGAGGACGGCGCCCCAGTCATCCCCCAGGATCCAGCCCCCTCCTTTCGGGATCGTCTCTCCCACTTCCACCGTGCTTGGTCCCTTATAACTTCGGACCGTTGGGTCCTCCGCACAGTGGAGAGGGGATACACTATCCAGTTTTCTTCTATTCCCCCCTCCCACCCCCCTTCCCCGTCCCTCTTCAGGGACCCTTCTCACGAGCAACTTCTTATACAGGAGGTTTCCACGCACCTTGCTATGGGGGCCATAGAGGAGGTTCCAGTAGAGTTAAGGGGCAGGGGATTTTATTCCCGTTACTTCCTGATCCCCAAGTCCAAAGGAGGCCTGCGGCCCATCTTGGACTTGCGCGGACTCAACAAATTCGTAGTAAAGTTGAAGTTCCGCATGGTCTCTTTGGGGGCCATTATCCCCTCCCTCGATCCTGGAGACTGGTTCGCCGCCCTCGACATGAAAGACGCATACTTTCACATCTCAATTTACCCACCTCACAGACGCTTCCTGCGATTCGTGGTAAACATGGTGCACTACCAATTTGCAGTCCTTCCCTTCGGCCTATCCTCGGCCCCAAGAGTGTTCACGAAATGTATGGCTGTCGTGGCAGCGTACCTTCGTCGGCAAGGGATACAGGTGTTCCCGTACCTAGACGACTGGCTGGTACGCGGTCGCACCAAAGAGCAAGTTCAAGCTCACGTCCACAGAATAGTGCACACATTCAACGAGTTGGGCATCCTACTCAACAAGGACAAATCTACTCTAGAACCTACCCAGAGAATAGATTTCATCGGCGCAGTTCTAGACTCCAGACGTGCACAAGCCATCCTGCCAGACAACCGCTTTGGCACCATCACGAGCCTCATTCAAGGGCTCCAGGCCTTCCCAACTACCACGGTGAGGTCGTGCCTTACCCTGCTGGGTCACATGGCTTCCTGCACGTACGTAACCAGGCATGCCAGACTTCGGCTTCGCCCACTCCAGACCTGGGTGTCATCAATATACCGTCCACATCGGGACAGCCTGAACATGGTGGTCACGGTCCCGAACTCGGTCCTGACCTCCCTCACCTGGTGGCTAGATCACAATGTGGTCTGCGAGGGGATGCCTTTTCACACCCCACAACCCTCTCTGCACCTGGTCACAGACGCTTCATCTCTGGGTTGGGGCGCCCATCTCAACGGACACCATACCCAGGGCCTGTGGACTGCACCCCAGTTAGCCCTGCACATCAATGTTCGGGAGCTGATGGCGGTGCGCCTGGCGTGCCAGGCATTTCTCAATCAACTACGTGGCCGTTGTGTGTTAGTTCTCATCGACAACACCACGGCCATGTTTTACATCAACAAGCAAGGAGGAGCACGTTCGTCAGTTCTATGCCAAGAGGCCATTCGCCTGTGGGACTTCTGCATCGCCCACTCAATCCATCTCACGGCATCATTCCTCCCTGGAGTCCAGAACACTCTAGCGGACCGACTCAGCAGGTCCTTCCAGACACACGAGTGGTCTATCCGTCCGGACATCATACATTCCATCTTCCGGAGGTGGGGGTTTCCCCAGATAGACCTGTTTGCATCCCGAGACAACAGGAAGTGCCACGTGTTCTGCTCCCTACAAGGTCGAGCTCCGGGCTCCCTCTCGGATGCGTTTCTCCTTCCCTGGAAAGACCACCTGTTTTATGCCTTCCCTCCGTTTCCTCTGGTCCACAAGGTACTGCTCAAATTGCGCAGAGACCAGGCACAGGTAATTCTGATCGCTCCAGCGTGGCCGAGACAACATTGGTACACCACACTGTTGGAACTCTCGGTTCAGACTCCGATCCCGCTTCCGTTATGTCCGGATCTCATCTCTCAGGACCACGGCCGGTTGCGTCACCCCGACCTGCAATCACTCCACCTCACGGCGTGGCTGCTCCATGGTTCACCCAGGCAGAGCAGCAATGCTCGCTCTCTGTCCAACAGATTCTGCTGAGCAGTAGGAAGCCCTCAACACGAACCACGTACCTGGCCAAGTGGAAGCGGTTCTCTGGTTGGTGCGAACAACGAGCCACGTCCCCGTTGCAGGCACCCATTCCCCTCATTTTGGAGTATCTCCTCTCCCTAAAACAGCAGGGGTTGGCGATATCTTCAATTAGAGTTCACCTGGCCGCTATATCGGCCTTTCACCCAGGGGAACTCGCGTCCTCGGTATTCTCTAACCCGATGGTCGTTAGATTCCTCAAGGGCTTAGACCGGATGTACCCACAACAACGTCAGCCCGTCCCGACGTGGGACCTCAACCTGGTTCTCTCCAAGCTCACAGGTCCTCCATTCGAGCCACTGGCCACCTGTTCACTTCTGTACCTATCCTGGAAGACAGCCTTCCTCGTAGCCATCACCTCAGCAAGGCGTGTTTCTGAACTCAGGGCGCTTACATCTGAGCCCCCTTACACAGTTTTTCACAAGGATAAAGTGCAGCTTCGTCCACATCCTGCCTTTCTCCCTAAGGTGGTTTCTCCTTTTCATATCAACCAGGATATATTTCTCCCGGTCTTTCATCCTAAACCACATGCCACTCGCCAGGATCAACGTTTGCATTCCCTGGACGTACGTAGGGCCCTGGCCTTCTATATTGACCGCACAAAGCACTTTAGAAAGACGACGCAACTCTTCGTTGCAGTGGCCGACCGAATGAAAGGCTCACCGGTCTCCTCACAACGCCTATCCTCCTGGATTACGTCTTGCATCCGGACTTGCTATGACCTGGCAGGTGTCTCAGCACCGCACCTCACCGCTCACTCCACGAGGGCCCAAGCTTCCTCGACTGCTTTCCTGGCACATGTTCCGATACAGGACATTTGTAGAGCGGCGGTTTGGTCATCAGTCCACACGTTTACAGCTCACTATGCACTAGTGCAGCAGTCCAGAGACGATGCTGCATTCGGGTCAGCGGTTTTGCACACAGCAATGTCTCACTCCGACCCCACCACCTAAGTTGGGCTTGGGAGTCACCTAATGGAATGGATATGAGCAAGCACTCGAAGAAGAAAAGACGGATACTCACCGTTGTAACTGTTGTTCTTCGAGATGTGTTGCTCATATCCATTCCAAACCCGCCCCCCGTCCCCACTGTCGGAGTAGCCGGCAAGAAGGAACTGAGGGGGCGCCGGGTCGGCTGGGGTATATATTCAGCGCCATGAAGGCGCCACTCTAGGGGGCTCCACAGCCGACCCGCCGGTGTTGCTAGGGTAGAAAATCTTCCGACGATCGTGCACGCGGCGCGCACACACCTAATGGAATGGATATGAGCAACACATCTCGAAGAACAACAGTTACAACGGTGAGTAACCGTCTTTTCCCTGCCCTCATCTCGCCCCTCCCGGGAGCTGTTTGCAGAGAGGTATAAAGGGGCGGACCCAGCAGACAACCAGGGTGTAGGGAGCCAGCGGACAAGTCTGTGTGTCTGCCTCACTCACCACCCTCGCTCTGCACCATGGGGAAGGACAGGCTGCCCAGTGGCCAGAGCATCTTCCTCCTGCTCCTCTTGCTCCTCCCTGGAGACACCTCGCCCACCACCGAACCGTAAGCTGCACACGAAGGGGCTCGTGCTGTCTTCTCGTTTCTTTCCTTCATCCCCCTCGCAGCTCTGCCAATGCCCCTCAGTCCAGCCCTGCAGCCCCCGTTATTCCAGTTTCCTTGCCTGGGAGGGAGAGCTCAGAAAAGTGTTTCTCTTTTCTCCTCTTCTTTAAAGCCAGTTTGCTTCCCTTGGCAGCCACAGACTGTGCTTGTTCCCACAGAGAGTCTGTGACCTAGATTCCTGACTGTCAGCACAGACCCTGGCAGTGACACACTCTGCTGGAATATCCACCTGGGGCACTGCAAACTCGCAACTTGGCTGCAACCTCGCCTCCATTGAGGGGCCTGAAGAGGGCGCGTGGCCAAGCTCAGCCAGGAGCTGGACGGACTCAGGGTATCCCTTTGGCAGTGTCGACTGGCAGAGAGTTCCCCTGGAGCCCAGCATAGATTAGAGCATTTACCCTCCAATGCACACTCCCTTCTCCTGGTGTAGCACCCTCCTCGCTGGTGTACATGAGCAGGTGCAATTTACACTGCCCTGATTCAGCGGGCAATGGATCTAGGGTTGATAACTTTCTATTCTCACAAAACCAAACACCCTTGCCCTGCCCCCTGCACTGTCCCCTGCACTGCCCCTCTTCCAAGGCCCAGCCCATGTCCCGCCCCCCCACTCACTCCATCCCCCACTTCCTCTCTCGTTCATTCTCCCCACCCTCACTCACTTGCTCATTTTTACCAGGCTGGTTCAGGGGGCTGGGATGCAGGAGGGGCTGATGCAGAGGTGAAATTAAGCTGGTCCGGTCCGGTCCGGCTTCTCCGGTGGTGATTTAAAGGCCCCAGGGCTCCAGCCACTGCAGGGAGCCCCGGCTCCTTTATATCACCACCGGAGCTCCAGCAGCCTGCAGGGCTCTGGCGGCAATTTAAAGGGCCTGGGACTCCCCGCAGTGGCAGGAGCTCCAGGCCCTTTAATTCACCCCTGAACCCTGGAGCTCCCAGCTGCCTCTGCAGTTGGTAGCTCCAGGGTGATTTAAAGGCCCTGGGGCTCCCAGCCACAGCCAGAGCCCCAGGGCCTTTAAATTTTGAAAGGCCCCGCCTCTTCCGGTTGACGCCATGCTCCCGCTCAGGACTCCGGTGTACTGGTAAGTCCTTTAAGTTACTTTCACCCCTGGGGTGAAATGAGGGATTCAGGGTGCGGGAAGGGACTCCAGGCCTGGGTATGAGGTTGATGTGTGTGGGGGGGTGAGGGCTTTGGCTGGGGGTGAGGTCTCTGATGTGGGGCCGGGGATGAGGGATTTGGGGTGCAGGAAGGGGCTGCAGCCTGGGGCTGAGGGGTTCAGGGTGCAGGAGGGGGCTCTGGGCTGGGGTTGAGGGGTTCAGAGGGCAGGAGGAGGATCAAGGCTGGGGCTGGGGCAGGGGGTTGGGGCCCGGAAGGGGATCAGGAGTGCAGGCTCCGCGCAGCGCTTATCTCAAGTAGCTCCCAGAAGCAGCAGCATGTCCCCCTTCCGGCTCCTACGCAGAGGCATGGCCAGGCGACTCTGAGCGCTGCCCCATCCGCAACCACTACCCCTGCAGTTTCCATTGGCCACACCTGGTCACTCTAGATGGATCTAGTCCCATAACTTCAATATCAGATCTCTTAATCCAATTAACTCCATATTGTTTTGAATTGCCATCCTGCCAGAAATTCTGACATTTCAAAAATTTGTTTCATTGCAAATTGGAACACACAGTCCAAATTTTTCATGGAATGGAAATCCCAGAAAAATTGTATTCATAAAATCTAAACACTACCTGTACTATAATATAAAATGTTGCATATCCTAATATATTATATTTAATATTCTATAACATTCATATCATTATATAAAAGTCCAAATAAAACATGTTTACTTTATTTAAATGGGAAAGTCAAAACAATTCATTTAGACATTTTTCCATTCAAAATGTCAAAATTGATACGCTCCTGCAAAATGTCTCCATTGTGATGAAACTGCATTTTCTGACAAAAAATGGTTCCGTCCAAATTCTTTACCCTAGCTCTGTTCCACTCTGAGCATGTAGTTTCATCTGGTCAGACTTGTCTGGATCCTGCACCTTTAAATGGAGAGACGACCCCTCTGTGCTGCAGAAGCACCTGCCATTTTGTGTTCGGTTGCATCCTACAGGAGAGGCCCCACTATTCTCTCTCCATCTGTCTTACCAAGACCTGCCTTTTGTCCTGTCTCGTTCTCTCGGTCTAAACTAAAGTTTGTTCTTGCTGAAAGGGCAGAGGAAGAACAGAACGTGGGGCACTGTCACCAAGTCTGTTCTGCTCTGTGAGACATTTTATGCAAATATTAATGAAATAATTTGCATATTTGTGAATACTTTGCATACGAGCATAAATGTAAGCTCATGGTCGACAAACCCTGCCCCAAGCAGAGGGGGGAGGGCTGGCCAAGGAGCTCAACACCACATGGCAGCTATGGGAGGTCAGTGCTGAAAGGTCTCTGGGGGCAGAGCTGCTGGGGCTGTTGTTACTGCTGGAAGCTACTGGAGCGGTAAGGCTGCTGGGGCTGGAACTCCTGGGATGCACTGGGCTGTACAGATTGAGGGGGGCTGAGGGTTTGTATGGGGGGGGTTGGCGGCCAATATCAGACCCCTCACACTGTGCTTTTGCCCCAGCCAATGTCTGCAGCCTCTGCCATCACCTCCAGGCTGCTTGCTCTGATCCAGCAGAGGGAGAGGAGGCGCCTGGCTGCCTGCTCAGCAAATGCCACAGCTGCCTCTAGCAGCCATAAGGTGCAACTGCAGGAAACTGCCTGCTGCCTTCTTGCAGCTCAGCCCTTGGTCTCTATTCTATGTAGGTTCTCGTTCTGTGCTAATCACTGTAGTACCAGCGAGCCTGCCACTAGAGTGTTAAGCAACACGACTGTCCCGTGTTGTTCCTTCTGTCATCCTCACCCCAGAGAGAAGCGTGTGCCGTGCAGTGTCTGGCAGAGTGGGTATCAAATGCTACCAGAGCAGAAGGGCTGATTTCAGGCCCCCTTTGCACTCACTCTGCACCAGGTGCCAGGCGGGGGAGAATCAGCCCCCAGCCTTTATTGGCTGAGATTGAAGGTAAAGAGAAAATCACTCAGGGCTTGATCCAAAGCCCACTGAGGGGAATGGAAAGAGTCCTATTGACTTCCATGGGCTTTGGCTCAGGCCTAACAAAGGGCGAAGTGGAATTTAATCAGAGCCAGGTTAAGGCTACTCCTACCTAACTCTGTCATTTTGAAATCTTGGCTAAGCAAGATGAACAGCCCCCCGGCAGAAAGCTGGGTGTCCCAGGGAGCTTCACACTGCGGCACATCCAGCCTCCCAGCAGTGAGGCTCTGCCAGCGTCTCTGCTCTGAGTCAGCAGGCTGCAGCCATGGCTGGTGAGATCTCCTTCTGTAGTAGGGTTGCCGGGCATCCGGTTTTTGACCAGAATGCCTGCTTGAAAAGGGACCCTGGCGGCTCCGGTCAGCACTGCTGACTGGGCTGTTAAAAGTCTGGTTGGCCACCCACAGCAGGACAGGCAGGGTGCCTGCCTGGCTCTGCGAAGCTCCCAGAAAGCTTCTGGCATCTCCCTCTGAGTCCTAGGCTTAGGGGCAGCCAGGGGAGTTCCACGCACTGCTTCCATCCCTCCCCCTGGCGCTGGGTCTGCATCTTCCTGGCCGCACCTCTGCCTAGGAGCCGGACATACTGGCCGCTTCCTGGGAGCTGCCTGTGGTAAACGTCACCCGGAGCCTGCATCCCAAACCCCCTCCCACACCCCAACCCCCTGCCCCAGCCCTGAGCCCCCTCCTACACCCCAAAACCCTCATCACCAGCCCCACCCCAAAGCCTGCACCCCTTGCTGGAGTCCTCACCCCCACCACACCCCAATCACCTGCCCCAGACTGGAGTCCCCTCCCGCACCAAGAACCCCTCAACTCTGACCCCACCCCAGAGCCCACACCCCCAGCCGGAGCCCTCACCCCACTCCCGCACCCAACCCCCTCCCCCAGCCTGGTGAAAATAAGCAAGGGTCGGGGAGAGCAAGCGATGGAGGGGCGGGGATGGAGTGAGCAGGGGTGAGGCCTCAGGGAAGGGGCGTGGCAGGGGCAGAGTCTCGGAGAAAGGGCGGGGTAGGGGGCATGGCAAGGGTGTTAGCTTTTCTGCCAAATAGAAAGTTGGCAACCCTATTCTGTAGCCTAAAGCACTCTGTCATTGCTGGTGAGGAGCAATGAGTTCTCTGGCCAAAGCCCTGTCCACTAGGCCACGCTGCCCCTTTAGCACAATGGCCATTCCCTACAGTCAGATGTCAGCGCACACACAGCCATCCGTACATTTGTATCTCTCCATTACTGAGGGCAGCAGGTGACACACCTAGATCGACAGACAGCTAGAGAGGAGATTAGATTAAAAGCCCTGATCCACACTCCTGTGTAACTGCCTGTCAGTCTCCATGGAGGTACAACAAGCATTTCATCTGAGCTCCCTCCCCCCTGTTTACATAACACAGCAAGGGGCTGTGGGATACACAAACCTCAATTAACAGCCTGGAACTTTTCAAGCCATCCCCACTCCCTGCTGGGAGCCTGAACAAACAGCCCTTGGACAGCAATCGCTGTTAGCACAGAACTAGTTCCTTCGCTCCAGGGGGTGTCCTAGGTTCCTGGCTGACTGAGCAGACTGGCTATTATGTTACAAAAGCAAAATGAAATTCACCATCCTGTATGTACAAATTACAGTGCAGATGGATGGTCGGGGATTCAGCTGCCACACTAGCCCATGCCCTTTCATTATTATTCCCCATCCCCGCCTCTCTGACCTGTGCCCTTCCCCTTCCCAGGCAGTACATGGTGCTAGTGCCCTTTCTGATCCACACCAACGGTCCTGAAAAGGTCTGTATCCAGCTGACCCACCTGAACGAGTCTGTGACGCTGAGCACCACGCTGGAATACGCAGGGGAGAACAGGAGCCTGATCGCAGACGTGGTGTCAGAGAAGGACGTGTTCAAGTGCATCCCATTCACAGTGAGTATCTGACCCCCACAGGGTTTATTACCTGAGTCTATAAGATAGTGACAGCCTGGGACTAACCCCTGCAAGGCCTGGCAGTGCTGTGGGTGACTCATTAGGAGTGATCTTCAGTCAGTGCTGAGCTCAGTGCCCGGCACGATGCTGGGAGAGGCTGTGCTACAGGCTGTGGTGTGGCTGGCTTTGTCGGGTGGTTTTCTCTCTGAGTCAGTGCTGACCTTGCAGCTGAGGATTGGTCTCCCATTTCTCAGGGGGCTCCACAACGAGCATAACGAGGGAAGGGAAATGACCCCCAGTCTTGGCAAGAGGCAGCACAAGGGGAGATGGGCAGAAGGAAAAGCTGAGACTAAGATACTGGGGGAAGTTCTTAAGATATGAGCTGCTGGGGTGGAGGAGTCAGAGACTCCTGGTAGGGAGGGTGTCAAGGCTGCTTCCCCACTCTGAACTTTAGGGTACAGATGTGGGGGCCTGCATGAAAACTTCTAAGCTTAACTACCAGCTTAGATCTGGTCCGCTGCCACCACTCCCAAAATGCTAATTCCCTTCCCTGGGTAGCCTTGAGAGACTCTTCACCAATTCCCTGGTGAATACAGATCCAAACCCCTTGGATCTTAAAACAAGGAGAAATTAACCCTCCCCCTCCTTTCTCACACCAACTCCTGGTGGATCAAGATCCAGCCCCCTTGGATCTAAAAACAAGGAAAAAAATCAATCAGGTTCTTAAAAAGAAGGCTTTTAATTAAAGCAAAAGATAAAAATCATCTCTGTAAAATCAGGAGGGAAAATAACTTTACAGGGTAATCAAACTTAAAGAGCCCAGAGGAATCCCCTCTAGCCTTAAGTTCAAAGTTACAGCAAACAGAGATAAACACTCTAGCAAAAGGTACATTTACATGTTGAGAAAACAAAGATAAAAACTAACACGCCTTGCCTGGCTGTTTACTTACAAGTTTGAAATATGAGAGACTTGTTCAGAAAGATTTGGAGAGCCTGGATTGATGTCTGGTCCCTCTCAGTCCCAAGAGCGAACAACCCCCAAAACAAAGAGCACAAACAAAAGCCTTCACTCCACCAAGATTTGAAAGTATCTTGTCCCCTTATTGGTCCTTTGGGTCAGGTGTCAGCCAGGTTACCTGAGCTTCTTAACCCTTTACAGGTAAAAGGATTTTGGAGTCTCTGACCAGGAGGGATTTTATAGTACTGTACACAGGAGGGCGGTTACCCTTCCCTTTATAGTTATGACATGCCCCCATAATCACAGATAGTGTTGGACAGCCAGTTCCACACTGGCTGTGATTTCTTCCTGGAACTCTAGGAGAAAACAGAGTTAATAAGACACATGCACCTTTAGACATACTACTGATTATATAAACACTAACAATATGTTTCACATTCCAAGAACAATGTTTAACCAGTTGATTCTGGGAAACTTTCCTGGGAAAGTGCATCAGCCACTTTGTTAGAAGCTCCTGAAATATGTTGTATTTCAAAATCGAAATCTAGGAGAGCTAAACTCCACCGAAGAAGTTTTTTGTTATTCCCCTTGGCGGTATGAAGCCACTGTAGCGCAGCATGGTCTGTTTGTAGTTGGAAACGCCATCCCCAAATGTACGGGCGTAGCTTTTCCAGCGCGTACACAATGGCGTAGCATTCCTTTTCGCTGATTGACCAGTGGCTTTCCCTCTCAGACAGTTTCTTGCTGAGAAACACAACAGGATGAAATTCTTGATCCGGTCGTTCCTGCATTAAAACTGCTCCCACGCCCCGCTCGGACGCATCTGTGGTTACTAGGAATGGTTTGTCAAAGTCTGGGGCCCTTAGCACAGGGTCAGACATGAGTGTCGCCTTAAGCTGGTTAAAGGCCTTTTGACACTCATCAGTCCACCGAACTGCATTTGGCTGTTTCTTTCTGGTTAGGTCTGTCAGTGGAGCGGCGATTTGGCTGTAGTGTGGTACAAATCGCCTATAATATCCAGCCAAGCCTAAGAAGGATTGGACCTGTTATTTGACTTTGGAACTGGCCATTTTTGGATAGCATCCACTTTGGCCTGTAGGGGATTTATAGTTCCTTGACCCACCTGGTGCCCCAGGTAAGTCACTCTGTTTTGGCCTATTTGACACTTTTTAGCCTTAACAGTTAGTCCTGCCTGCCTGATGCGCTCGAAGACTTTTTCCAGGTGTTCTGTGTCAATGGAGTGGTATGCCCGTTCGGTCCGTCCTGGGGTGGCTGAGAACATTGGCACAAAGCTAGTGCACAGCTCCTTGATCTGCTGCCGCTGCAGATGTCCAAGGGTCGCGGAGAGGTTCACCTCTTCCACGCCACCATTACTTTTTCCTTCATAGTAGACACCTTCAGGCCACTCCGCGTTATCTGTTTCCTGGGCTGTAAACTGGGAAACCTTTAATTCTCTGGAATAAAAGGGCTTAAGAGAATTAACATGGTATACCTTAGGCTTTATGTTGGAGGTGGAGGAGGATATGAGATAGTTAACAGCTCCTAGGCGCTCCTGGACCGTGAATGGTCCTTCCCACAATGCTTCCATTTTATGGGCCTGGAGCGCCTTTAAGACCATGACTTGGTCTCCTACTTTGAAGGACCATTCTCTGGAACGTTTATCATACCAGACCTTTTGCTCTTCCTGAACATCCTTTAGGTTTTCTTTAGGAAGAGCTAAAGAGTGTCGGAGGGTGCTTTGTAGGTTGCTTACAAAGTCTAGAATGTTAGTTCCTGGAGAAGGCGTAAACCCCTCCCATTGCTGCTTCACCAATTGTAATGGCCCCTTAACCTCGCGGCCATACACAAGTTCAAATGGTGAAAACCCTAAACTGGGATGTGGTACAGCCCTGTAGGCAAAAAGCAACTGCTGCAACACTAGGTCCCAATCATTGGAGTGTTCATTTACGAATTTACGTATCATGGCCCCCAAAGTTCCATTAAACCTCTCCACCAGGCCATTGGTTTGATGGTGGTAAGAGGTGGCAACCAAGTGATTCACCCCATGAGCTTCCCACAGGTTTTTCATGGTCCCTGCCAGGAAATTAGTTCCCGAATCTGTAAGGATGTCGGAGGGCCAACCTACCCTGGCGAAAATGTCTGCTAATGCCTGGCACACACTTTTAGCCCTGGTGTTGCTTAAGGGTACTGCTTCCGGCCATCGGGTAGCAAAATCCATGAAAGTCAGTATGTACTGCTTTCCTCTGGGTGTCTTCTTTGGGAAAGGACCCAGAATATCTACAGCTACTCGCTGAAATGGGACCTCAATTATGGGTAGTGGCTGGAGAGGGGCTTTGACCTGGTCTTGGGGCTTTCCCACTTGTTGGCACACCTCACAAGACCGGACATAATTAGCAATGTCCTTGCCCATTCCCTCCCAGTGAAAGGACTTCCCCAACCGGTCTTTGGTTCTGTTCACCCCAGAATGGCCACTGGGATGATCATGGGCTAAGCTCAAGAGCTTTACCCGATACTTAGTGGGAACTACCAACTGTCTTTGAGGATGCCAGTCTTCCTGGTGCCCACCGGAAAGAGTCTCCTTGTATAAAAGTCCTTGTTCTACAACAACCCGGGATCGGTGAGAAGAGCTGAGAGGCGGTGGGGTGCTCCGTGCCGCCGCCCAAGCTTTCTGAAGGCTGTCATCTGCTTCCTGCTTGGCCTGAAACTGTTCCCTTGATGCTGGAGACATCAGTTCCTCCTTGGACTGTGGACTTGGGCTTGGTCCCTCTGGAAGCAATGCAGGTGCTGGGGCTGTTTCCGTTGACTGTGAACCGCTGTCCGCTGGTGCACTATGTTGTATTTCAGGCTCTGGCTGAGCCTCTTGGGTAGGGTTATCTGCTGCTTCTGCCAATTCAGGCTCACTGGTGCCCCCTGGCGTTGGAGTTGTAGACGGGTTTGCAAACACTGTACTCGGTGCTGGCAATGGTTCTGGCACTGGTTGTGTTGCCGGTTCTGGTGCTGGTTGTGTTGCCAGTTCCGGTTCTGGGACTGGCTTTGGCTGGGTCTCTGGGATTGGATCCACTACGGCTGTTGCAGTCGTTGGCAGGGGATCCGGTTCCACCACCTTTGTCTGGGTCTCTGGTAACACGGACGGGGCCCTGGTGGACGGCTCAGGAACAGGGATGGGGGTGAAAGCTTGCTTAGCCTGGCTGCGGGTGACCATTCCCACCCTCTTGGCTAGTTTCACATGGTTGGCCAAATCTTCCCCCAGCAGCATGGGGATGGGATAATTGTCATAGACTGCAAAAGTCCACATTCCTGACCAGCCTTTGTATTGGACATGCAACTTGGCTGTAGGCAAGGTTACAGACTGTGACAGGAAGGGTTGAATTGTCACTGGAGCCTCCGGGTTGATGAGTTTGGGGTCCACTAGGGATTGGTGGATAGTCGACACTTGTGCCCCAGTGTCCCTCCAAGCGATAACCTTCTTTCCGCCCACTCTCAAGGTTTCCCTTCGCTCCGAGGGTATGAGAGAGGCATCTGGGTCTGGGGATCTTTGGTGTGATTGTGGTGTAATGAACTGTAATCAGTTGGGATTCTTGGGGCAATAATCCTTTATATGTCCCAGTTCATTACATTTAAAACATCGCCCTGCTAAGGTATCACCGGGGCGATGTTGGTTGGTGGAGACTGGTGTGGTGGGGTGAGAAGGCATCTGGGGTTTCCCTTGGGATGTAGGTGGGGCCTTGGGTTGTCCCCGGTGGTAAGGTTTTGTTTTGGGTTGCTCCTTCTGATATTTGCTCCAACGGCTACTAGTTTTTTTCTTTTCTGCCACCTCCACCCATTTGGCTCCAATCTCCCCTGCCTCGGTTACAGTTTTGGGCTTCCCATCTAGGATGTACCTTTCTATTTCCTCAGGAACACCCTCTAAAAACTGCTCCATTTGCATTAGGAAGGGCAACTCTTCTGTAGATTTAACATTTGCTCCTGATATCCAGGCATCCCAATTTTTCCCAATGTGGTAGGCATGTCGGGTAAATGACACATCGGGTTTCCACCTTAGGGCTCTGAACCGCCGACGGGCATGCTCGGGTGTTAGCCCCATTCTGATTCTAGCCTTGTTTTTAAAAAGTTCATAACTGTTCATGTGTTCCCTAGGCATTTCAGCCGCCACTTCTGCTAAGGGTCCACTGAGCTGCGGCCTCAGCTCTACCATGTACTGGTCTGTAGTGATGCTGTACCCAAGGCAGGCCCTTTCAAAATTTTCTAAGAAGGCCTCAGTATCATTGCCTGTCTTGTAGGTGGGGAATTTTCTGGGATGGGAAATGGTACCTGGAGAGGGGTTGCTAGGATTGGCTGGTATATCCGGCCTAGCCCGTGCTAATTCCAGTTCATGCTTCATCTCATCTCTTTTTCTTTTTGCTCCATAGCTCTCTTGTGGGCCTCCTCTTTGGCTTTTTCTTCTCTTTCATGGGCCTCCTCTTTGGCTTTCTCTTCTCTTTCTGTCTGCTCCATAGCAGTTTCTTTCTCGAGTTTTTTTAATTGGAGCGGTCTCTGATGTTTCTTTTCATTTTCTTCTGCTTCTAGTCTGACCAGTTCTAGTTTGTTAACTGCGTCACTGGTACTCATTTTCCTGTTTTCTTGTGCTGGGTCACACCCCCACTGCAGTTCACTGAAACTGGGATGCACTCAGCTCAGGCTGCTCAAGTAACAGAAACTTTCTAACTAGCTATCCCCGAGAGGTAGAAAGAAAAAAACAACAACAATTCAGCTTGTAAATTCCTTTTGCCAGCTGTTTGCTCACTGCTTGACTCCTTCTCTTAACAAAGATCCTTGTTAAAAAAACTTAACACCTCTGCCTTCAGGCAAGGAGAGATAAGATATGTATCTACCTTCAGCTCTGCTTTCCAAGCAGCTAGAAAGGAGAAAAAAATCTTACTGGCTTTTGGTTTAAAATGATCCCACTGCTCTGCCACCATGTCAAGGCTGCTTCCCCACTTTGAACTTTAGGGTACAAATGTGGGGGCCTGCATGAAAACTTCTAAGCTTAACTACCAGCTTAGATCTGGTCCGCTGCCACCACTCCCAAAATACTAATTCCCTTCCCTGGGTAGCCTTGAGAGACTTCACCAATTCCCTGGTGAATACAGATCCAAACCCCTTGGATCTTAAAACAAGGAGAAATTAACCCTCCCCCTCCTTTCTCACACCAACTCCTGGTGGATCAAGATCCAACCCCCTTGGATCTAAAAACAAGGAAAAAATCAATCAGGTTCTTAAAAAGAAGGCTTTTAATTAAAGCAAAAGGTAAAAATCATCTCTGTAAAATCAGGAGGGAAAATAACTTTACAGGGTAATCAAACTTAAAGAGCCCAGAGGAATCCCCTCTAGCCTTAGGTTCAAAGTTACAGCAAACAGAGATATACACTCTAGCAAAAGGTACATTTACATGTTGAGAAAACAAAGATAAAAACTAACATGCCTTGCCTGGCTGTTTACTTACAAGTTTGAAATATGAGAGACTTGTTCAGAAAGATTTGGAGAGCCTGGATTGATGTCTGGTCCCTCTCAGTCCCAAGAGCGAACAACCCCCAAAACAAAGAGCACAAACAAAAGCCTTCACCCCACCAAGATTTGAAAGTATCTTGTCCCCTTATTGGTCCTTTGGGTCAGGTGTCAGCCAGGTTACCTGAGCTTCTTAACCCTTTACAGGTAAAAGGATTTTGGAGTCTCTGACCAGGAGGGATTTTATAGTTCTGTACACAGGAGGGCTGTTACCCTTCCCTTTATAGTTATGACAGAGGGGATGGCCGGGGGTGGCAGGCAGAGTCTCCTTTGGAGGAGAAGGTGGAGGCCCCATCACTGCAAAGATTCTGGCAGCATAGAGGAGACATTAGTGAGGATGGAGGAGAAGAGTCCTGCAAAACCAGGGTGAGGTCAGACTGGCAGAGCCCAAGACCCCACAATCCCTGATTCTGGTAGGTACGTGGGGACCTTTTTGGCTGGGTTCCATGTACAACTCCAGCCTCCAAAGGCTCAGTGCAGAGGGGAGCGTCTCTAAGGCAGCGGCTCTTTTGCTGTTCTCCAGGTTCCAAAGTCCAGCAGCTCATCAGCAGCGTTTCTCACGGTGCTGGTGAAGGGGCCGACGCTGGAGTTCAGGAGCTGGAAATCGATGATGGTCAAGAACTCAGAGAGCCTGGTCTTTGTCCAGACGGACAAACCCATCTACAAACCCGGACAAACAGGTACAGGGAATCAGGTGGGGAATTAGATACAGAGCAGGAAATCCTCCCTGCCTCCTCAGAGACCCCACAACTCATCACCAAGTTAGTTCAGCTGGCCGTAAACCTGCCTTCCCACCTCCTCCCCACTAGTCACAAAGCTGGGGAGTGTGGTGCATGCATCCAACCCTGCATGTGTCCATGGGTCATTGCATTTGGGCCAGGCATGCACACAGCAGCTGCCTCAATGACTGATGGTCCCTGGGTGAGAGGCTGCAGGTGTAACAGTGAAAATCTCTTCTTCTCTCTATTTTGCCCTCTGCAGTTCTGTTTCGGATCGTCTCTCTGGACGAAGACTTCCGTCCCCTGAATGAGAAGGTAGGTCTGATCACTGATCAATTTCCATGGCTGACTTGATGAGCGCTGATGATGACCCCTTTAAAGTCCTTTGTGATTCCCGGGGAACTTATTTCTATTAACATCTGTCTAGAGCCGTAAAAGCGACTCTGTAAATCAAATGATCCCATCTGATTCCCCACATCTTCTACGTGGGGATCAGTTTCTGCCATGATTTACACTCCATTCTATTTCATTGACAGAGTGTACATAGGACAGAATATGTCTCTTTATGGCACAATATGAATTATTATACTAGATTACAATATTGTAAAGCTGGCTAGTGTGTAAATGCACCACTGCCCTCTACTGGTTGGAATCTGAAATGCACAATTCTGTATCTTAAGGCTACTACTTTGTTGCAGAGGTCACAGAAATTGTGAATTTCAATAAAATCCATGAAATCTTGGACATGGCTGTAAAAACTCATTTGATTAGCCCCCAGACCAAGTGGTGTTGTGACCTGGCACATGGGAATGCAGCCCCACTCAGGCTTCGCCTGTCTGACCCTCCTTCTCCATCTGTAGCGGGGTGGACAGGCCAAACCTGAGCGGCACTGTGACCCCATGCACCAGGTCCCAATGTCCAAAATGGGGAGTCGGGCTCGGTCCTGCAGGACAGGAGCTGCCGCTGTAGGGTGAGCACAGCATGCCCCCCTCACTGCTCCGGGCCTCCCCTTTCAGCATCCTCACCATACTGTTGTGCATGTTGATGTAGTGCAAACTACATTATTTGGTGTCCTTGCCATAACTTACCATTTCCCCCCCCACACCGCTGCTGTGAAATGTACTAAAAATTTCTGTGCTGAAATCGTAGCCTTAGCCATAGGCCTTATGCTGCGGACAGCTAACATAGATTCTTCTTTGGATTCCATGGCTGAGGCCTGGGCAGGTGGCTCAGAGTTCTGTGCCTTCTGCTGTTGCCATGAGTTTTGAAAGGCCATGGTGTATGGTAGAGTGACAGTCATGACATCAGAGATGGTCACAAATTTGCTATAATGTTCAGAGACAGTGATCGGTTGTTCTCTATGTCCAAGAAGTAATTGATTTTGTTGGCAACAAGGGAGATTTAGACAGTAAAGTAGGAAAACCTTTCTAACTCTAAGGATAGGTAAGCACTGGAAGAGGTTACCAAGGGAGGTTGTGGAATCCCCATCACTGGAAGTTTGTAAGAACAGGTTGGACAAACAACTATCAGGGATGGTCTAGGTTAACTTGGTCCTGCCTCAGCACAGGGAATGGACTAGATGATCTCTGGAGGTCCCTTCCCGCCCTACATTTCTGTGATTCTATAATTCTGTCCTACATGACAAATTGCTCACAGTTGGTGGAGCTAAGAACCTCCCTCTATATTCTGTGTTACATATAAAAAATCATAATCCTCTGTTTGTGGCATCCTTACTGGCCTTCTGAATATAGGGAACAGGACTTTGGGGCAGAGGGAATGAGTAGCAGGGCAGATGAATCTCCAGAGGCAAAAGATGATCATTGTTCTGAAGGTAAAGGAGCAGGCTAGTGTAACAGGGAGATTCTGATCACTTCATCTGATCACAAGGAAACGTAAAACACTACTGGAGAAGTTAGTGCTTTGAACAGAATTGCAAAGAATAACTATCAAAGAAGAAACCGTTGGTTTCAACATGCACAGTAAGACAGGAATAACTGGCTTCTCCAGTGCTTAATTTGTAATGAAAGAGGTGCTGGGGGTTCAAGCAATTTTTTTTACTTTCGTAAGTGATGCAGCAAGCCCGGAGGTGCCGGGGCTATTTACTGCCAAGCCCGGAGGTGCCGGGGCTATTTACTGCCAAGCCCAGAGATGCCGGGGATCAGCCCTGGTACAAATTAAGCACTGGCCTCTCCATTTGATAAGACTGGAAATCAAAGACTTTCAGTGGTGGCTTTAGGAACATCCTAAGGGCCTGATTCCCCAGTGCCGTGCACCTTGCGGCATCATTAACACCAGAGCAAAGTGGGCATAAAATGTTGTCAAATGAGGCTGGTTCTGTGTGCCCCACTTTGCACTGGTGTGAGTGACAGCACTGGGGTGGGCCAGCAGTGAGTCAGGCCCTGAGGAGATCACTTCTGTCTTGAGGGAAGGCATGTGACTGGGCCTCAAAACCCCTATACCTGGCTCTGTCACGCCTTCCTGCATATCATACACTGTGAGCTAGCTGACCCGCCTCAACCACCTCACTGCGAGTTTGCAGGAGCAGGGGTCCCTGAGGAGACATCCCAGCAACAGGCCCCGCCTGATCCTGCAGAGCAGGACACAGAGAATTCAGTTGCCACCTGAAAGCCCTGGAAACCAGCAACTTTCCAAATGGCTACACGCTCGGGGCACATTTCCAAAGTGCCTCAGTGACTTAGAAACCCAAGTCTCATTTTCAGAAGTGACTTGGGCACTTTGGGCCAGATTGCCAAAGGGATTTAGGGCCTAAAGATGCAGGTAGGCACCTAGTGGATTTTCAGAAGCACCTAGGAGGGTTAGGAGCCTAACTCCCATTGGCTGTGGTGGGAACTAGGTACCTCAGCTCTTGGAAACTCCTCTAGGTACCTGTCTGCATTGTTAGGCACCTAAACACCTTTACAAATCTGCCCCCAAGTCTCACTGAAAGTCAGCGGATCTTTGGCTCCTAAGCCACAGAACTGCAAAGGTACGTAGGTGCCTGACTCTCATTGAAATCAATGGGCGTTAGATACACAAGTCCCTTTGTGGATGTGGCCTAAAGTGCCTAAATCACTTTTGAAAAAAGGCTCCTGTGATAAATGAAGAGGGGGCGGGGAGCTCCCTTTTATGGACACCCAGCCAGCCAGTTAGCTACAAAATCCCTGTTAGTAGCTGTTCTCTACTTGCTTTACCTGTAAAGGGTTAAAAAAGCCCATAGGTAAAAGGAAGGGAGTGGGCACCTGATCAAAAGAGCCAATGGGAAGGCTAGAACTTTTTAAAATTGGGGGAAAAAATTCCTTTTGTCTGTCTGTTGTTGGGCTCCGGAGAGAGGAGACACAGAGCAGCAATGATGTAAGAAGCTTTAAATCATCAAACCATACCTTGAAACTACTTATCTGAAACTCCAGATATGTAGGTAGATCAGGGAATGTCTAGGAAGATGCGATTAGGTTTATTTCTTTATGGTTTGTGGACTCCTCTGTGCTAACCCCAGGTGCTTTTGTTTTGCTTGTAACCTTTAAGCTGGACCTCAAGAAAACCATTCTTGATGCTTAATTATTATTATATTTGCTCTTTTTTAAATCTAACAATAGCCTATGTTCCAGATGTATTTTCTTTCTTTTCGTTTTCTAATAAAATTTACCTTTTTTAAGAACAGGATTGGGTTTTTGTGTCCTAAGAGGTTTGTGCATATATTAGGAGGGGGGATAGCTCAGTGGTTTAAGCATTGGCCTGTTAAACCCAGGGTTGTGAGTTCAATCCTTGAGGGGGCCATTTAGGGATCTGGGGGGGGGAAATTAGTCTGGGGATTGGCCCTGTTTTGAGCAGGGGGTTAGACTAGATGACCTCCTGAGGTCTTTTCCAACTCTGGTATTCTATGATTATTTAATTAGCTGGTGGCAACAGCTTGTTTTCTTCCTGAGCTCTTCCCCAGATGGGGGCGGGGTGAAAGGGCTTGAGGGTACCCCACAGAGAGGAATTCCCAAGTGTGCCTTCCTGGGTTCAAAGGGATTTTTGGATTTGGGTGGTGGCAGCATCTACCCATCCAAGGTCACAGAGAAGTTATAACCTTGGCAGTTTACTACCAGCCTGGAGTGGCCAGTATTAATTTTTAGAATTCTTGCAGGCCCCCACCTTCTGTCAAAGTGCCAGAGTGGGGAATCAGTCCTGACAGCTCCTAAGTCATTTGGGTGGGTTTGAAATTTTTACCCTGAATCCTCTACATGCAAAACGAAGTGTTTAATTTCACAGCTGTGTTAAACTGACCAGTTCAGGCTCTAAAACATTAGAAGGCCCCGCTGGAGTTTGTCATTGAGTAACAGAGAGCAAGGGGCAGAGGGAAATGCAGAGAAGAGACGCAGAAGTCCCCTGAACAGGGTAAATGAGCTCAGTGCACGTCTGACCTGTATTTCTAACTCTGCTTCTCCCTGTTTTCCCCACAGTTTGCACTGGTCTTCATCAAGGTAAGTGGCACATTGATTTTTACTCTCAAAGCCGCTAGCTGAAAGCTGGGGCTGCTGTGGGGATGGGGAGACTCCCGTGCTCCACAGCAGAGCGGGGCTGTAGTGTGGTGTTCATTGTGAATGGGTAGTGCGGCCACTAGGGGGCTCAGAGCAAGGAAGTAAGGGTGAGTCTGTGTGAACAGGAAATAGAGTCCTGCATGCACCCGACCCACCCTGGGGGCTGGGTCTCTGGCATATCAGCATTGGATCAGCCCTCAGCTGCAGCGCAACATTGGAACATTACCTGCAAAGGGGAAAAATGAGCCCGTGACCTTTTCTGTTTCTTTAGGTTGTTTAAAGGAGCCTGGAAAGGGTCTTTTGTGAAAGTGAGCCCTGGTCTGCACACGAATTTCATTCCAGTTTAACTTTGTCAGTCAGGGGTGGGATTTTATATCAAAGTAGTTATACTAGTGCAGGCCCTAGCGTGGGCCTGGTTATACCAGCATAGAGGTGCCTTATACTGGCATAGCTCATTCCCCTTCCTGTACAGAAATAAGCTAGACTGGTCAAAGGCACCTTTATCCTGGTATAACTGTGTCCACACTAGGGGGATTGAACTGGTGTCACTACACCAGTATAGCTCAAGCAGTACAACTTTTATATGGAGACGGGCCCTATGTTCATTATTTCTGCCTCTTTTTCCATTAGAAGTTCAGATCTTGTCCACCCTGGAAGTCTCTGTGGGCACAAGAGAACTAGGGAATTTATGATATGTTACGAGTCCATGGCAGGAAAACTGAACGCCTTAGATGGGAAGGGATCTTTAGAACTCTAATATTATTTAGGGTTGTTTGTTTTGGGCTCTATTCCTAACTCTCCCACCCTTCTACTGATGACTTTAGGAAGTGAGTTCACTTCTCTCTACCTCAGTTTCCCCAGATGTGAAACAGGGATAATGATACTGACCGCCTTTGTAAAGCGGGTTGAGGTCTATGGATGCAAAGTGCTAGGTATTTTGTTTATTATTATAATTGTTTCCAACTCCCACCCCTTCAGTTAAGATGTGGCCGCTCACAATAAATACATCTGAGATCTGGTGAGAAACCAGGGGAGACCAGATGTTGCATTCCTGCTATTTCTGAGGTTAAAACAAGAAGCAAGTGTTGGTGGATAGTCGAGACTTGTGCCCCAGTGTCCCTCCAAGCACACATTTTTTTTTTTCATTTGGAAAAAGCTTTCAGGCCTTCTGTCTAAATCCATCATAAAGATGGCAAAGGCAGCACAAGCCCAATAATAAACATTCTTTGCCAGCCTCCTCTGAGCCACATAGTCATGTCATCCCCTGATCCGCATCAGATTGGGCTCCCCACTTTTCACTTGACTTAAATGTGGGGCCAACTCTCAGTAACTGCGACAGCACAGTGGAACTTGTCCGCTGAAGGTCCTTTCACCCACTCTGCCTTCGGTGTCACCTAATTGGGGCTCTTGGAGACAGGGCCTGCTCTCTCCCAGTCAGCCATGAGAGGTCACTCACATCCCCTGTCACTTGGCTCAGGGATAAAGTCGGAATGAAATAAATCCTCTTCAATCAGTCATTTACCTGGGGCTATCTAAAGTAAATAGACTTTTGATGGTAGCCAAGATACAGGGGAGAAAACGGATAGAAAATGAAAGAGTGTAAATTAAACATGTTCCTGAGCGGTCTGGAAAGGGCACATCAAACTATATATCGCTTTTAGTTTAATCTCTTTGATGGTTTCTACTAGAGTTGGGCCTGAGCTGCAGAATTTACAACCAGGTTAGAATCTGGTCACATCAGACCTGGTTTGGGCCATTGCTTTGACCTGTTAATAATCTATTTGTAATTAATATTACTCAGCTTTTACAGAGATGAGGTTTCAGATCCAATCTCCGGACCTGCCTTCAAATTTGCCCCAAACCATACTCAGGCCCTTGTCTAATTTATTCAGATTGGCCCCCACATTCCCCATCCCCCATACATATTGTGCATTGAGTAGCAACCTAAAACAGCAACATATTTAAGCCCAGATGAGCATTTCCATAGCCCATTGCCTTCCACATACCTGCATGGGGAGGGTTTTCTCAGCCCCAGTGGTAAATTGAGTATTTCAATCCTCAACCAGAGCAGTTGCCAATTCTCAAACTGCAAATAGAACATTCAAGCTCCCAGGCACAGAGAAACTCACCGCATCCTGCGTCTGTGCATTGGTCTCTTAGCCTTGCTCTCTCCCATCCTCCTTCCCACTCCATGCGGCCGTGGGCATGTTGATCAGTAGGCAGACAATGGAGTAGATTCAGTGCTGGTATCTGGCTGTTTAATCACACGCTGATTGCACAGGACTTGACTGGTTAATCCTTACAGACTACTGGGAAAGTACAGAGCCAGCCACCAGGTGCCCTAACCTCAACTATAGAAGAGGGCGATGATCGTATATATCCTGTATCTCTGCCGAACATTGGACTGCAGCTGCCCTGCTCTGCAGCCTCGTGCCGTGTAGACACCCTGCCTATAAATGACCTTGTGCTCTCCTCACCTCTAGGACCCACAGAAGAACCGCGTGTATCAGTGGCGAGAGGTGGAGTTAAATGGGGGCCTCACCCAGCTCTCCTTCCCCCTCACCTCCGAGCCCATCCAAGGCACCTACAACGTGGTGGTGCAGAAGGAGTCGGGGACCAATCTCGAACACTCCTTTACTGTGGAGGAATATGGTAAGGAAGGGTCCCACTCGTGCTGGGGTGGGGGTGTTGGAAGCAGGAGCAACCGTCTGGGATTCATCCATTCCAGGCACAAAAATCCAGTTCAGGATTGTCTGGGGTGTAGATGAGTGAAGAGAGATCTGAGGAATGGGCCAGGAAAACACTGGAGGCTTTAAGGGATCAGGATCTGAGCCCCCATCCAGTGGTGTGTAGGTTTCTCCTCAGCACTTGAACTGCCAGGGTCACTGTTCACTGTAAGCCCGGGAGTATCTGGATCTGACTACAAAGGCCTATTCCTCAGGCCTACTGGATTTGGGCTGTGATTCCAGCCTCAGTACAATGCAGCTTTATTTTTGTGTAGGGTCTTTCCTACCAGTTGTGTGCAGTATATGGTACGGATGCAGAACGAACTATGTGCATGCTGCATTACAGTGGCACAGTTTGCTCCTCCTGTGCTCTGCCAATGAAACTGGCTTAACTCACCTCTCCTGTCTACCCTTCTCCCACTCGGGTCTCCACACCTTTGTCCTTGCAGCCCCTGACACCCAGAACATCTTCAAATGTTCAAAATAAATAAATAAAGACACTTTGGCTGGAGACCAAGCCTGGAAAACATCAGCCCCAAAGGACAATCTTTCGGAAGGTTTATGAGGAAAGGAAAACGAGGCCAGCAGGAGTGGTAGATTCTCAAAGAACCCATTTTGCAACCTTAATTATAGTGGTTGCCACTAATCACTCAAGGAGAGAGAAATTACAGCTCTGTCTAGTCTAGGGAAATGTACCATTCCAGCCCCCACCCCGACCACTTGTGAATCGTCCCACAGAGATGCTCCAGCCACTTACAAGCATTCCAAGAGCTTCCTCTCAGCAAGCCTAAGAACCAGCTCATTCTGAACGGGTCAGTAACGGTGGCTCCACTACTCCTCTCCCTGCTGTCCGACAGGGCATTCTGAAACTTCCCAGAATCCACTGCTTCTGGGGTCTGTGCTGGGAACTGCGGGATAGGTACCACATGGTGTCGCAACTGAAGGGCTTTAAAGCAGTGCTCTTGTAGGGCAAACCCGCAGAGCTCCGAACACCAGTGAGCATGGCAGTGCGGGCACAGTGACCAGCCTGTGCTCCAACTGGGCCGATCTCACTGGTTCCAGTGCCCCAGTGTGACCTGGCTCTGGACAGACTGTCACCTCCTTGCTTGGGATGCCTCTGCATGTGCCACTCCAAGCCATGCTGGCTTTTGCCTGAGCCTTATACCTACAGCAGCTCTTATTGAGTTTGCTCTCCACTCTTCCCCCCCCCCCACCCCCACCAGTGTCTCTCTCCCATTATTACCCCTCATTCAGTTAGTTCAGAACTGCTGAGAAAATTCACTTTGGGGCTGAAACTTGACAGTCTAGTGCCCAGCCAGGAGGCGAATGCAGTCTGTGAGCTCAGTCAGCAGGAAACAATATTTGCTTTTACCGTGTTATGAAACAGCTTTTATCCGACTCTTTTCACTCAGGGATACGTTTAAAATGGCTGAACTTTCGGGCCCGGTTCCCTGGTGCAGTCGGTCTGCTTTGTACCACTCCAGGAACGCAAAGTAACCGGGCTTATGGCTGCTTTGCTTCACTGGAGCAGCACACGAGCCAGAGCACACAGTGAATGTGGCCCTTTAAATCTGGTGAGTGACGATGGTGCACTGGGGAGTCGGGCCCTCACTAGGTATCACTTGCGTAGCATAGTTTGGAATACAGCCTCTAAAGCAACAACAGCCGGCGGTTGGGGTTGGGCAAGGGGAGCAAAGGGGAGGGGAGCAGGGTTACGGTGTCTTTCTCTTCAGTTCCACAGTCCCTGGCCAGATACTCAGCAGGTGGAAGCTGGCACAGCTGCACTGCCAGCCATGGAGCTGTGGTGATTTATAGCAGGCTGAGGATTTGGCACCATGCCTTGGGGGTGGGAGAGGGAGAGGCTGTGTCTGTCACTCAGTGGGGAAATGACAGTGATGTACACGTGTTCCCTCTGCTCTGCTCAACGTCTGGCCCTTCTCTCCCCCTCAGTGCTGCCCAAGTACGAAGTGTCGGTGAAGCTGCCCAAGAAAATCACCATCCAGAATGAGGAGCTGAAAGTGGCCGTCTGTGGTCTGTGAGTAGCGGGGTTTGAGTCTCCGTTCTTTGTGCTCGTCCACCATTGCCTTCCTGCTGCTACCCCAGAAACCAGAGCTGGAGAAGGCCTCTTGGGTCACTTTCTCTCCATCCCCAGGGGCCCTGGGCAGGATTGTTCCCTACTGTCTAATCTGCACCCAGCCCAAGCTTTAAAGATCCCAAGAAATGGGGCTCCTCCCCCTGCCCCAGGAAACGATGCCTCAGCCTCATACAGCTCCCTCTCAGAAAGGTTTTCTCCATTATTCAACCCAAATTTCCCCTTTCTTAACATCCTTCCATCCTTCCTAATCAGACCTCAACGTGCCCCCTTACATAATCCTGCCCCCCGCCCTTGGTGATGCCTCCTTCAGGCACTTGTAGGCAGAAATTACGTCCCTACTTAGACATCCCGTAACCAGACTCGCCAGATTTAACTCTTCCTTCCTTCCTTCCTCATAAATCCCTCCCTTCAGCTCCCTGCTCATATTTCTTGCTCTTCTCTGAACACCCTCCAATTTGTCAATGTCTTTCGGGTAAAGAGGTGCTTGGAGCTGAAAACAGTGCTGCAGAGGTGTCGTGTAGCGGTGACAGGAGATGATAATCCCTCTCTATACAGCTTTAGTGTGACCCCACCTGGAAGACACTGTTCAGCTCTGGGCCCCACAGCTCTGAGGAGGCTACACCTGGAATATTGTCTGCAAGTCTGGGCTCTTCCGTACCAGAAAGGTGTGGCCAAATGGGAGGGAGCCGGGAGAAGGGAAACTCAACTGATTAAGGAGGAGAGGAGCCTGAGTATCAGGCAACATTTCCTAATGGGGCAGGCCTGCTGGGTAATGGAATAATCTCCCCTGGGAAATGGCTGGAGTCCCATCATTTGAGTCACTGAAAAACAGGACTAGACCAAGCTCCAGAGATTAGACATTAGGAAACCAGCAACAGAGTCCTCAGGGGCAATGGTATAAAGGGCCCCAAAAGGCCTCTTCTGACTGATTCTTTCTCCCTGTCTAAGCACCTTGTGTCTCTTTAACCCCTCTCTGGTTTCAGATACACCTATGGGACCCCTGTCCCCGGCCTGGTGAATGTCCGTGTGTGCCGGAGATTCTCCCAGTCCAGGTCACACTGCTATGGAAGAGAGGCCGAGGCTGTGTGTGAGGAATTCACCAGACAGGTGAGTCCAAGGCCCATCCCATAGGCAGGAAGCGATTGTCTTGAGGAGGGCGATCTGTGTCTGTCAGAGGGGATTGTTAGACCTCAGCTGGGATTCTTTGTTCTGGGTTGGGCTCTGTCTCACAGGAGGGAGGTATTGGTTAGAAGGAGGTGAGACCAGGGCTGGGGGATATAAATTATGAAGAAAAACCCCTCGGGTGAAATCCTGGCACCATTGAAATCAATGGCAAAACTCCCATTGACATCAGTCAGATCAGGATTCACCCCAAATGGGTATTTCTTCTAGCTGGGAAAGAGAAGACCTTGAGAGGTTTTTGTATCAGTGAATGGGATTGAGATGGGGAGGGGAGCAGGAACAGAGCAGAGGAGAAAGCAAGAGGGAACTGTAGGATCTGGAAGAGAGAGAGAACTCAAGAGGAAGAAAAAAGAGAGAGACAGGGCAAGGAGGTAGCGAGAATGGGGTAGAGCAATAAAGAGAGAGAGGGAGAATATAAAGGAGAAGAAAGTAAGAGAGAAAATAGAGGTAGGTTAGACAGAGATAGTTGGAGGAAAAGAAAGAGAAAGAAAGAGAAGGAGGAAGAGAGAAAGAATGTGCATGGAGAAAGAGAGAGGATTCCAAGAGTGGATAAAAGACACAATGAGATTTATCACACTAATGGGAAGTTTCAGATCTAGGGGATGTAATCTGAACAATCAGGGAACCAGGTGTGTAACTTGGAGAATTTGGGGTGAAGTGCATCAGAGAGGGCAGCATGTTGGATACGTCACTGGGGACCAGAGATGCCTTGATTGGTTTGTTGAGGAAGAAGGGAAGAGAGGAAGTCAGGCCGGATCAAGCCAATAAGAGGATGGGATTAAGGCAAACCAAGCAGTAGGCAAATGTCTTGGGTGCTGGAGTATCTGTTCCTGTTTCACATGGACCTGAATTGTACAGGGATTTCCATGGTAATTTCCTTTTTGGTCTCTGGCTCAGGCAGACGTTCGAGGCTGTGTCTCCAATGTGGTAAAGACTAAAATATTCCAGCTCAAGCGAAAGAGTTATGAGATGAAAATTGAGGTTGAAGGCAAGATCACGGAAGAGGGTACAGGTATGCATCATGCTGACCTGCTGGAGCTGTGGGGCCACACTGCAATAGCAGTGGGCGTTGCAAGCCAGCACTGAAGGGCACTGGCAGAACTGGACAACGTGGGGCAGGATTGGAGCATCTGGAGGTGCTGCAGGTCAGTGCATTAGTTCAAGCCCCTCTTTGCTGTGTTTTCTTTCAGGGGTGGAGTTAACTGGGACAGGCTCCAGTGAGATCACAGGCACCATGAGCAAAATCAGCTTTGAGCAGGTGGACTCTCATTACATACCAGGGATCCCCTTCTCCGGGCAGGTAGGGAACCTCTGAGAGCCCAGGAAATTACCTGACACAAGTGTGCTTGTCTGGGGAGAATGAGAACTTGCAAATGGAAAAGGGAAAACGTGGGAGGATCACAAACCACGGGAACAGGAGCCATCTCCCTCTGCCTCTACACATGCTGCGGTATCCTTGCCATTAGTGGGAATTGCAGCACCTTCCACTGACCCCCTGGTGCTGTCACAGACAAGATACAGAGGAGAAGGCCCATTGGTTTGGCCAGCACAGTCCTTCCCATGTTCCCAATCACACACTCTGTGAGGACACTCCTCAGGTGGTTCAGACTCACCCAGCACATTCACACACACCTGGCCCTTGGTCGGCTCTGTAAGAAACACCCTCTGGAGTTGCCTCATGGGAATAATGTGGGCAAAGGGCCATTAGGAGTGTGAGGACTGCTTTCCCTGCCTCGTATAAGCAACAGAGATTGGATTTGTTCCTTTAGGTGAAGCTGGTGAATGGGACCAATGCTCCAATCGCCAACGAAACAATCCGGATTTCCATAGGGGAAAACAAATACAAAGCCAACTACATAACGAATGAAGAGGGACGAGTCTGGTTTTTCATAGACACTGTCAACTTCACAGACACCTCCATTCAAATCACCGTGAGCGGCTGAATCCAGGGAGCTAGGGGATGGGAGATGTCACCAACTGAGTTTCAGGGGAGATGTCTGTGGGTTTATTGATCTCTCTGCCCATCAGGAGATAAAAGAAAGAGTTTGTTGGCTGGGAATTTCAGTCTCCTCCTCTCTGTCTTGCTCTCTCTCTGTCTGTCCCTTGCTCTCTGTGTCTTGCACACACTTTGTCGCTCTCCTTCTGGTTCTCCATCTCTCTCTCTCCATACGAGCATGGAAAATGCAGATCGATGCACTGTGCACTGAAAAATCTGCCAAGAACATGTTTTTAAAATTACCCACTTTTCCCTTCTGAAATGCTAGTAGACTTGTTACTCACTTTTTGGTCTGATGTAAAAATGTTCTTCTTTATCAGGCAAAACATAAATCTGAACTGAACTGTTACGACAGAGACTGGGTCACCCCTGTGTATGGTAAAGCCGTTCACACAGCAACACGCTTTTACTCCCCGAGTAAGAGCTTTCTCAAAATTGAGCCCCTGTCTCAGACTTTAAGCTGCGGCTCCAGTGAGATGATCCGGGTGCACTACATCCTGAAGCCAGAGGCTGTGGGGGAGCAGAAGGAAATCATCTTTTACTATGTGGTAAGCCCGGACCTAGTGACCTCTACCTCCGTACACATGACACAGCACTGGAGGCCAGACACCCATATATGTCCCAGGTCACCAAAGTGCCCCGAGGCCAGATTCACTTGACCTTGACATTTGCATGTAAAAGCCAGTGAAGGAAATGCAGAACTGGCCAGCCAGTGGATGGTTTCTGCAGGGAGAGAGAATTTCTGACTTGGTCGAGGTTCCGGTAAACTCCAGTCTGGGTCTGGGACTCTGTATGGCTCTGCGGGATTTTCTGCTCCTTCCCCATAGGAAGGCATCGGTATAGACACCCTCCACCCCCAGCATTCCCCCGTGAGCATCTCCCACCTCCAACCAGGACCCCTGTAACAGGAGGGTTTCTTCTTCCTGGCAGGTGATGGCCAAAGGAGGCATCGTGAGGGCAGGCACCGAGGTGCATCCCATGGGGGATGGAGAACGTGAGGAGAGCTGTGTGAATAACTGATTTTCCTGTTTGATGGCCAAACCAGAAACCTCAAAAAACAATTGTTTGGGGGTGACTGAACCATTTCACTTTTGAGCTGCTTTAATCTTTTTAAATAGAATTGAAGGGAAATGGTAAATGAGTTGTTTTGAATTGAAAAATGGAACCTTTCATTTAGGATTTCATTTCATTAATGGCAGTCTCAAGGGATTCCCAGTTTGACTGATTCAGGCTGTCTGGGCAAATTCCACCTTGAGGAGCAGGAGTGTGGAATCCCACCCCCTCTGCAGCCCTGTGTGCACAACCCTCCGCACAGAGCCCCTGTACATGCATGTCTTTCCTCGCCTTCATTATTGCATGGGCATGGGGGTCCTGCACTGATGGAGGACAGTACTAGACTCTAGCTGATATGGATTTAAGGGACATGCTGAGATCCACCAAACCCATCTCACCTGAACATCCTGCACCGGGTGTTTGCAGTAAGAGTCAAAGGCCTCAAGTATGCGCCAAAACTCTTACCCTTGGATAGCGAATTTTTTAGGGTGGCTGATGTTGCAGCCATAATGAGGGAGCCTAGGGAAATGTGTGGCCCTGGAGCTGATTCTCTATAGCTTAGCCCCCGCACCCTCTCTCTGTTTGCCAGATATCCAGGTGTTTGAGCTGAGCCTCCCTGTGGGGCCTGATATCGCCCCCCTGGCCTGGGTACTCGTATACACCACTTTACCCAGCGGGGACGTTATCGCCAATTCCGAAGATTTCAAGATTGAAAACTGCTTTGCCAATAAGGTGAGCATCCGGTTTCTATAACTCGCATTCACCTCATGGACAATGGCCCACCTGTGGAACCTGGAATTGCAAATTTAAAGGAAGACTCAGGAAATATTCAATGGCTCCATGAGCCCATTGGGCACTGACCATGGATCAGCAATTGAATATGAGAGATGAATGCACATCAGGAGTAATTTGCATAGGCAGAATTATGGAGGGTGGAAGCAGAACTGACGTATGGGGGCACTGCTGGTCATGTTTGAATTGCATTGGTCAGGGTTGAGGGGCATTGGCAGAGCTGTGTGGGGAGCTCAGCACTGGAATAGCAGGGGGGCTGCAGGGCAGGACTGAGGGGCATTGGCAGAGCTGTGTGGGGAGCCAGGACTGGAATAGCGGGGGCTGCAGGGCAGAGTTCAGGGGCATTGACAGAGCTGTGTGTGGCGGTTCTAGGACTGAGCTGTGCTGCGAGGCAGAGTGTGAAGGTACCTGGAGAAGTAGCTCCTCTAACTCCTTTCCTGGGTTTGCAGGTCAACTTACATTTCTCACCGGCCGAGGGCCTCCCCGCCTCTAATACTCACCTCCGGATCGGAGCCTCCCCGGGCTCCCTGTGCGCCGTCCATGCTGTGGACAAGAGCGTCCTCCTCATGAAGCCTGAAGCTGAGCTCTCACCCAACTCTGTAAGCACCAGCCTGGCCCAGTGATCAACAGGTGCAAGAGCTGGTCTTGTCTGGAAAGTGCCGAGAATCACTCGTGAGAGCTAGGGCAGAGCAGTCTGTCTGTTATTGTAGGGTCCCTTGTCAGCACAGGGGCTGCGCCCACTGCTTGAATTATGTAGGGCCCTCATGAAAACTATTGCTGCACCCAGTGGTTTATAGTTCTGGGGCCACTTGTGAGGACACAACCACACATACTGATTTATTACTGGTGAGCACTGGTCAGCACTAGTCAGCACACACTGGGTTATTATGGAAAAGTCAGAGCTGAGCCTTGGAATCAGACATTCTGCTCTGTTACTGTAGGGTTTGTAGGGTCACCCTTGGTCACTGGGATTGCATGCATGGATGTGTTGCAAGTTGTCTTTGATCACTAAGGAGGCACACGCTGGTTTATTATTATTGGGCCTGTGGTCACTGACATCAAGACGTGTCCCCACAGGTGTATGATTTGCTCCCGGTAAAGGAGATCAGGGGTTATAATTACCGGGAGCACCATTTGGAGGAAGAACTTGATAACCCTTGTGTGGAACTCGACAACATTATTTTAAATGGATTCATCTACAGACCCACTTCTCCTGACAGTGAAGGGGACGCCTACAATGTTCTCAAGGTGAGCGCCACATCTCCCTTTAGTGTGTGAAATTGCTTTTAGTTCGGAAGATTTCCTCACTTGATGCTGTCTGAGCTGGGTACTTGTTAGCCAGCACATTCAAGGTAATAACTAAAGCTGGTCCAGGAAACCCCAGATGGGAACCCCCCAGCATTGAGGCCTGAGTGCCTCTCTCCACCATTGAACTCTAGAGGTTTCCCATCACTAATTTAAACATGACAAGGAGACATCCTAACAGCTGGGACAAAGAAATGGAGCCCAGAATTGGGCAACTCAGCCTCTGCAGCCATTTTGTCAAAGAGATCCTGTCCCACACGCTCTCTATCCCATCTGTGTATGTCTCAATGAAGTTCCAGTCTCCATTTTATCTGCACACGCACACGCATGCACACATGTGCGGAGTGCTGCTCTGAGCCAGCACCTAGGGTAATTACCCAGCCCCAGCTGGTGAGGGTTTGGTGTCCTGCAGGATCTCAGGTTTGTTCCCAGTGGGACTCGCTCCCAAATCAGCCAAACCCCAGCACACCTGACAATGACTGTTAGGCATCTCAG
Organism: Malaclemys terrapin pileata; assembly: GCF_027887155.1. NCBI lineage: Eukaryota > Metazoa > Chordata > Testudines > Emydidae > Malaclemys > Malaclemys terrapin. The sequence goes on from NC_071505.1 coordinate 135,929,886, forward strand.
TAGAGAGGCAGGGGATGGACTGGGCCAGAGAGCCTGAACTCCCTCCAGGGCAGGTCCAAGGCAAGCCGGCAGGGGCTGAGTGCACAGTGGAAGCTTGCACTGCTCATGCCTCTGATGAACCTGCTCTGAGGACACAGAGGACGTCCGTCTCCAGCTGCTGGTCCGGCGCCTTTCACTGACATAGATCTCGCCCTTGGCTTCCCGCCAGCCACACTGGCATTGACCTCTCAGGCCTTAGTATCTGCTCTTGCAGTGACCCATCCCTGCACTGTGATAAGCCCATCAGAACCCGATCCAGTCCAGACGGCACGTTTATCTCCTGACGTATGGTTTACTTTACCACATGGCTGGGTTATCTTTTTACAGGCGATGGGTTTAAAAGTCTTCACCAGCACCAAGCTCCAGAAGCCCAGACTCTGCATGGAGAGAATGTACAGTAGAACATATGTACCTACGAGGGCTGGTATTGGCGGTAAAAGAGCCTGCTTTGTTTTACCCTGCTTATACCCCCCGTTAGGTGCGTTTCCTGCTCCCCTCCCTTTCACCCTCTCCTCTGCATGGAAATTAGACCAATTCGACCAGACTCTGATCTCAGCTATGCTGGCCGAAATCCACTAACGTCAGTCCTCAAAAAGGAATCTGGTCCATTTCCACCTGCTTGCTCACCTACCTGCTTGCTCCACCTGCTTGCTAACCTTCCACCAGCTAAGGAAATATGCACTGTTGTAACTACACTGATGCAGTGGCACCTTGCACCCCCTAATGTAGATTTGGTGCACTGGCAAAAAACAGCTGCTAAATCTTGTTGACTTTGGTTGCAGCTCTCTCAACCTGGAACAGGACAATTTCCACTTCCAGGTTTTCACCTTCCAGCAAGTGCTAGAGAAAAAAACTAAGCAGAAAGAGAGCCAGGTTCAATGGGGAGGGAGTGTGAACCCAGGGGGAGAGTTTAGGATTGGGAAGCAGGAAATATGTTCTCCATTCTTAGCTGTCCCATCAACTTGACCTTGGATGAATCATTTCACTTCTTTGTGCCTTAATATTCCTATCTGTAAAAGGGGACTAATTATACTTACACAACCTTGTGAAGAGCTCTGAGATTAGATGGCTAAATATTAGTGTTAATTATGCTCTCAGTTAACTAGTGGAAATGAAGAGTAACCAGATCAGATTACAGAGTAGCAGCCGTGTTAGTCTGTATACGCAAAAAGAACAGGAGTACTTGTGGCACCTTAGAGACTAACAAATTTATTAGAGCATAAGCTTTCGTGGGCTACTGCCCACTTCTTCGGATGCATCACGAAAGCTTATGCTCTAATAAATTTGTTAGTCTCTAAGGTGCCACAAGTACTCCTGTTCTTTTTTCAGATCAGATTACTGACCCTCTAATCCAATGTCCCCATTCCTACTGTAAAACATCAGACTACTGGTCTATATATGTCAGTGTCCTGCCTCCTGACCATATTGGATCAGCACTGTTGTCTTTTTAGTGCAGGATCCCTCTTCAGACAGTGGCCAATGGTGGCTGCTTCAGAGTAAGGTGGAAAATCTTGGTAATATACCTCACTGGGGCAAATTTCTTCCTGGCCTATGGCTTCTTATCAACTTGTATCCTGATGCACGAGAACTGATATCCCTGATCCTGTGAATCCTAACTGATGTCACTAGTGTTGCTGCTACTCTTAGTCATATACAAACACAATTTTTTTCGCTGTGAATCTGACTCAGCTACTGCATCTATAATGTCTTGGGGCAGTGAGTTCCACAGGCTAATTCCATATTGAAGTGGATATAGGCAGGGCTCTAGGGGTTGCTTCAACACAGTCATTACATCTGGGCTTCCCATGCACTCTGGGATTGGAGGTGGGGGAACAAATATGTCCATCCATCCATCCCACCCCTGTAAGGGGCGCAGAAGTCTTTAGAAAGCAGACAGTTTGAGATCACAATAGGGCAATAGAGATGTTTTTTCAATGGCTTTGAAAAAGGTTCTAAAAAGATGATGACTCTGGAAGTAGCAAGTGGAAGAGAATAATTGGTTGCAGGCAGAGACAGGTCTAAGTTTGGGTCTGAACATGGCTGAAGTTTGTGAGGATGGGTTATTAGATCTTGGGTTTAGGATCAGGTCTATCACTAACTGGAAACAAAGTGCCATGGTTTAGAATAAGATCTAACATGTTATGTCCTCTCTCCCTTCGCCACACCCTGCACCCCTAATGTCTAAAAAAGACCGTACATCTGCACCGAGATATGCACTCAGTTTCGATCACATCGATCGTTTGGATCATGGCCCAGTGGAGACCATCCGGAAGTATTTCCCTGAGACGTGGATTTGGGATTTAGTTCCAGTAAAGTAAGTGATGATTATGGGATGTGGTGAGTGTGGTCAACTGGGTTATACAGACACTCAGAAGAAGTTGCTCAGACACCCATGAGATGTGCTTATTTCCTTGTGTGATTGATTGAGTACCTTTTGTAGATAGACTAGAGAGAGACAAGCATGAGGGATGGATAGGCAGGTAGAGGAAAGACAGGAAGTAAGTTAACTAATTCTATAATACACCACATCCACTCCTTCTCCTCTCAATAACTGGGAGACAATTAATTGTGTGGATCACAATAGACAATCCCCTGTAAAGTGATCCATCACTATGTGATCTGCCTGGGGATGTGTTTGTGTTTGTGTGTGTGTGTATGTGTGTGTGTGTGATGTAATTTCTTTTTGGTCCCAGCTCTCGTGCAGAAGTCGTTATTAGCTATGCATCTCATCCTTTTCTGTATCCGTGTGTCTGAGGATTTTCTGTTGTTCACCATGGAACCCCACCCCCAGTCTTGTTACTTGGATGATTCTTCTGCGAAACTGGATGTAGGATGGGATGGAAGGAAGCGCTCTGCGGTGAGCCTACAATAACCACCAGCATGCACACCGCCAGTGTTCCCGAGGGACCCTGCAGTTACAACGGGGGGAGGAGGGGGAGTTAATTCAGGATGCTGTGAGGGACACTGTTGTTTCGCACAAAGCTAGGAAAGCTCCCCCCATCTCCTTGTTCTTGTTTTGTTACCAGGTCCGTCGGAAGTGCCAAACTGACTGTGACCATCCCCGACACCATCACAGAATGGAAAGCCAACGCATTCTGCAGTTCCGGTGACACTGGCTTTGGCCTGTCCCCGACCGTGTCCCTCAGAGCCTTCCAGCCCTTCTTCGTGGAGCTCACCCTGCCCTACTCCGTGGTGCACGGCGAGACCTTCACGCTAAGGGCCACTGTCTTCAACTACCTGACCCGCTGCATCAGGGTAAGGGACACTCGCAGCTTTGCTCAGCAGGGGCCAGGGAGGAGACCACATAGGCCAGTTGCAACATGGCTTCCCATCCAGGGGAGGCAGCTGATTGGCCCCTTGGAAAGTGTCTTCTTACAGTGGAAAGAAATGGGTGATGGAAAGGAGGAATCTGATTGGCTCCTAGGTGTGTGTTACTATAGGGGTACAGAGTGGGCGTTATGAAAGAAGGAATCTGTTTGGCTGACAAAGGTTTGCGAGCTGCAGATATACCTGAGCCCAACTTCCTGTGTGGCTGAAGGCACGTGGCCTTAGACCTCCTATGCCTATCTCATGACCCCATGGTAAGCAAGGTACCTGGGGTGACCACACACTGTGCATCACCCCTTACTCTAGTGGAGACTCCAGGCTTCCTGGAATGGACACATGTGCTTGGCCTTTGGCCTCATGCCGCACAACACCCCCTGCTGCACTACAGCCGCTGGGAAACTCGCTGGCCTGTTGCATCCATGGAAACGGCACTGACTCTTTAGCCCCACTAGCCTACAGTGTATTCCTGCTCCAGCACAAGGGACTGGAGGAGACTCAGGAAGGGGGTCCCTGCAAAATTGTGGTGACTTTTCTCTCAGCTTTTATTTAAATGGGTTTCATTCTAGATAAAGTGAAATGGGAACAAGCTTTACAGCAGGGGTCGGCAACCTACGTGCTGTGAGCCGATTTTGAGTGGCACGCAGCTCCCTGCTGCGGTCCCAGCCCCCAGCCCCACTCAGCCTCCCCACCCACCGCTCTCCCCTGTGGGGGAAGGAGGCAGAAGCTTGGTTCTGCGGCAGCCAAGCTTCCCCCCTCCCCCGCTTCTTCCCCCAGCGTGCTGCTTTCCTGCCCCGCCTCCTCTCCGTCCCTGGCCAATCAGCTTATGGGCCTAGTGAGGGGGAGGGGGAAGAGCGGCAGCGTGCACACAGCTCCGTAGAGGAGGCAGAGAGAGGTAGGGGCGGAGCCTGGGGGAAGGGGGTGGAACAGGGCATATCCCTTCCAGCCCCCTCCCGTGAGCCGCTCAGGGCAGGCGGCTGGGAGCACCCCCATGAGCCGAGCACCCCAGCCTTCTGCCCTGCACCCCCCACACACCCTCCAGCCCTCTGCCCTGCACCCCCACCCCTAAACCCCCCCACCCCAACACACACCCAGCCTTCTGCCCTGCACCCCCACAGCCCCATCCCTCTGCCCTGACCTCCCCCAACACCCAGCCCTCTGCTCTGAACCCCCCACACCCCAACACACACTCAGCCTTCTGCCCTGCACCCCCACAGCCCCATCCGTCTGCCCTGAACCCAACACACCCCAACACACACCCAGCCTTCTGCCCTGCACCCCCCGCCCTCTGCCCTGAACCCGCCACCCCCAACACACACCCAGCCTTCTGCCCTACACGCCCCACACACACCAGCCTTCTGCCCTGTACCCCCTCCCCCAACCCTCTGCCCTGACCCCTGAAACACCCACCCCCAGGTCTGGGGTCCTGGCCGCAGGCCCTACTCAGCCCTCTGCCGGCCTAGGTGAACAGAACCCCAGGCTGGCAGTGAGCTGAGCAGGCTGGCGGCGTAAGATCAGCATTTTAATTTAATTTTAAATGATGCTTCTTAAACATTTTGAAAACCTTGTTTACTTTATATACAATAGTTTAGTTATATATTATAGACTTATAGAAAGAGACCTTCTAAAAACATTAACATGTATTACCGGCATGCGAAACCTTAAATTACAGTGAATAAATGAAGACTCGGCACACCCCTTCTGAAAGGTTGCCGACCCCTGCTTTACAGTATTAAGGGCCCTCAAGGCCCCTCTTATCCGCTTCCCCATCCCTTTCCTGCCCTTTGCTACGCTCACTGATGGTCCCCAATTCTGTTCTCTCTCAGCTATTCCCAGATAGCCCCCCGCCCCTCACTGCCAGCACTTCCCCTCCTCCCCTAACAAGACACCAGAGGGCTCTCAGACTCATACCAAGGTGGTAAATTTGGGGTCACCACTTTGTCTTTATTCCCACAACTGGTCCCGGGTCCCTCAGGCCCTGCAATCACCTGTTTCTTCAGAGCCATGCACCCAACTCTCTGCCCCTCCTCCGTCTCCTGCACCTCCCCAAACCTCAGTACCCCTCAGCTTTCCCCACCTCAATCCCTGCCCCACCAAATCCCTGTGGCCCCCAAACTCCCTGCCCCATCTCCTCCCCTGCACTGTCCCATCTCCACTTACCCCCAAACCCTTCGAACCCCTCTCTCTCCCTGCCTGATGGCACCTCTCTGTATGATTGACAGGTCAGCATCTCACTGGCTCCATCTGATGACTTCCGGGCTACCCCTGTGAAGAAGGAAAAAGAATCTTACTGTCTCTGTGTGAATGGCCGGAAAACAGTGTCTTGGGCTGTGACCCCAAAATCTCTGGGTAAGGGACCTGGCAACTCCAAAATCTCAGGATCAGGAACTAATGGATGGCTCCAAAACCTCTGTGAAAGAGACCAAGTGGCACCGACATTTCTGGATAAGATTTCTGGTGACTCCAACCTCTCTGGAAGGGAGTGATCTGCTGTGAAAGGAGGAAGGCTGGCCTTGTGGCTGAGGCACTGGACTGGACTCAAGAAACCTGGACTCAGTGACCAGCTCTTGGGCAAGACAATGTCCCTGTGCCTCAGTTTCCCCATCTGACTACTGTGATGGGGGCCATATAAATACCTGGATTGACAGACTGGTTGGGTCTGAAATTTCTGGAAAAGGAAGATGATGGCTCTGAAACCCTGCAGGGGCCCGGGAGGCAGAATCTGAAGAACTGACCCTGCACTCCCCTCCTCTCCATCTTGCCCAACCCATTCGATGTAGCCATTGGAGTCTAGGGGTTGGAACTAAGGCTGCCGCAGAGCTGTGCTAAAGTGCTAACCTACATGTGACTTGAGCTCTGCCCTCTTTAGAGAGGTTTCCATGTAATCAAAGCAGAACACCAAGCGAATGACACTGACACCTCTGTAGCTGCAGTGCCTGGCAGAACACCTATCCTTCTTTAAAAAGAACAGGAGTACTTGTGGCACCTTAGAGACTAACAAATTTATTTGAACATAAGCTTTCGTGGGGCTAAAACCCACTTCATCGGATGCATGCAGTGGAAAATACACTCTCGTTATAGTGTGTATGGTAACACCCATTGTTTCATGTTCTCTGTGTGTGTATATATATATATATCTTCCTACTGTATTTTCCACTGCATGCATCCAATGAAGTGGGTTTTAGCCCCACGAAAGCTTATGTTCAAATAAATTTGTTAGTCTCTAAGGTGCCACAAGTACTCCTGTTCTTTTTGCGGATACAGACTAACACGGCTGCTACTCTGAAACTTATTCTTCTTTGTTTCAGGTAATGTGAATTTCTCAGTGAGCGCTGAGGCCCTGAAGACAGATCTGCCCTGCAGGAACGAGGTAGTGGAGACCCCGGACAAAGGGCAGAAGGACACGGTGATCAAACAGCTGTTAGTGGAGGTATGTGGGCTGTTTAGTCCCTGTGCTGAAGAGAAGCCATGATAACTTACTGATGTGTCGTGACAAGTGATATAATGCTGCAGGTCTTCTTGGTTTTATAGGGAAGCCATAATGACTTAATATGATCTCAGCAATAACACGTTCTCTAATGCTGTAAAGGGAAGCAGTGATAAGTCACTATATAAGCCAATATAAACTGTAATACTGCATAATTTCTTGCAGAAAAATACTGGTATCTTGTTACACCGTGTGACTGAAATAATAAGCAAAGGTGATAAGTTTCTCACAGTCATATCTTTTGGGACAGAAACCAAAGGAGAGTCCAAAGGAGAGCAACAAAAATGATAAGAGGTTTAGCAAACCTGACGTATGAGGAAAGGTTGAAAGAATTGTGCATGTTTAGTCTAGAGAAGAGAGAGCCGAGGGAAGAACAAGATAACAGTCTTCAAATATGTGCTATAAAGAGAATGGTGATCAATTGTTCTCCATGTCCACCAAGGGTAAAACAAGAAGTAATTGGCTCAGATTGCAGCAAGAGAGATTTAGGTGTGATACCAGGAATAACTTTCTAACTGTAAGGGTAGGTAAACACTGGCCCAGGTTACCTGGGAAGGCTGCGGATTCCCCATTATTGCACGTTTAAGAATAGTTTGGACAAACAGCTGTCCAGGGTAATCTAGGTGTACGTGGCTCTGCCATGTTCTGAGGGTGATGGATTACATGACCGCTCAAGGTCCCTTCTAGCCCTACATTTCTATGGTTTTGTCCTGTTACAGTCAATCTGTTTTGGCTTTTGCTTTAAAGTTATCCTATGTGCCAAGTGACATTTGAATTATAACTTGGCTCCCTTTTCAATATATAGGGACCCAAAGAACTGTGAAACACTTCGCAAAAAAATTCAAAATAAGTGATTTATAAACCTCTTCAGCTGAAGAATATTCACTTTGCTTCCGTCACCCTAGTGGAAATTTCCAACTTCATCTTTGGCTGATCTGACAGTTATGGAAACAGAGATGATTTTTCTCAGAATTATGAAGGAGGTGAAAATTGAGCTTAAAATAATAGGAGCCTAGTGGCAATTTTATGGGATGTAGGGGGTGTACTGGTCTTGCCCTGTTATTTTAAAGAAGGGGGAGGGGGTCAACTTTTGGATTCTCCCCCCTTCCCCCTGCCATACACACACACTTTTAAAAACTTTTTACCTTTTCCGACTGAAGAAAGAGAGGTAAAGGTTTTTTAAAAGTGTGAGAAAGTGAGGGAAAGCCCCTTTTCACACTTGGCTACAGTTTTCCACCTGGCAAAAGTTGGAAAACAGTTATAAAAAGGGGGGAAACTGACTATTCTCAGAATAAAAATTTGTGGGGGAGGGGTGTGTTCCAAAAACAAAAATTATTTTGACTAAACCCACTTTTTTAACAACATTTAGTTCCTGAGTTTTAGTCAAAATTGTTTTGGTCATCTCAATAAATAACAGGGCTTCTTCTTTAGCTCAAGCCATGGGGGTCTGGGCCTTTGGAGTAGGAGGAGCTAAGTTCTATCTCTACTGTAGCCCTACAGTACTAATTGGCCACAGTGTGTAATGGTGAATTTCTAGGTGGCCCTGCAGTCACTACAATATGTCATTTCAGGGCACTGAGCGCTTTGGCTCTGACCCAGCAAAGCTTGCTTTACTTTAGGCACATGACTTGTCCCATTGACCTCAGACAGCCTTAAAGTTAAACACTTGGCAGGATCGAGCCCCTACATCCCTTCATTAGCATCACAGCATATTATCAGCACCAGCACATGGTGTAAAGCTGGAAGTTCTCTCTGTGTAACAAGGAAAGTCCACGTTTTACGGTGTTCTAGCAGCAACTAATCACCCATGGTAGAACACTGCAATATCCTCCCCTGGGGAGTGAGGAGGCAATAACTTGTTAGTACCAATTTCCAACTATTATCTGCTGGCTTCATGAGAATTATTATTACATGAGAATTTGCAAGTCTCCCTCTTTCTCTGATTCATGCCCTGCTCTTTCTTTCTTTCTTTCTTTCTTTCTTTCTTTCTTTCTTTTCCCCAGCGTTTTCCCTTCTCCCCATCTCTCCCCATCACCCCATGCCAGATGTTTTTGCCACCAGGTGCTCAGTGTCTCTGCAGGTTCTCACCTTTCTCATTTTCCTTCCCCTTCCCTTTTCCTCCCCAACCCAAAGCCTGAAGGGCTTGAGAAGGAAACGACCTACAACTTCCTGCTCTGTGCAGCTGGTAAGAGCCCCACACACCTGACCTGCCTCTGCAAAGGGAAGGGTGGAAACCCCGGATGTCCGAGGGGAAGAGCTAACTAGAAGCAGTAATATGGAACTGAGAAAGTGGGACACCTCCAGCTGGATAACAAGCAAACGTTTCCTAACACTGAAGGGCTGGAATGGCCCCCACGGGAAGGGCTGGAAGCATAGGTCTTAGGGAAGGTTCCTGCCCGGTCCTGGGGGGATGGGCTAGATGGGATTTAATGGGGCTTTCCCCTTCTCTCACTCTCTGATTCCATGGTGTGAAATTACAAACTGGAAGGTGCCAGGGAAAGAGCTGGAGACTGCAGTTCCCTTGTCTCACCAGGTGGTGGCACCTCGCTCCATGTGAAGGGCTGGGATGGCGGGTGAGGGGATCCACTCCTGAGAGGGGAGTTGGGGATGCGTGGGGGGTTCACTATAAAGCGATGGACGAATGGAGCTGCTAAAGGCAGGGAGCCCCTGTGCAGTGCCAGGGGAAAGACACCAGCAGGGGCAGTGTCCTAGCTCCTGTGCTGGGGCCTGGTCACTGCTACACGGGGGGATTTTACTACAATCCCATCTATGTCACTTTTCCCCAGGAAAGACAGCGCCGCAGCCAATGTCCCTGAAGCTCCCAGAAAACGTGGTGCAGGGCTCGGCCAGAGCCTATTTCTCAGTGCTGGGTAAGTGAGGCAGTTCGAAGAGCCTGGCTGTGCATGCTGCTGCCGTCCCTTCCCCGTGCCTGATGGGGTACTGGTCTTTCCACCCGTTCCACTCCTCACCCCGTTGTGCACCCGTCACAGCCCCTCCCTTTATCCCCCAGCTACCCACTGCTGTAGTCTCTATCTAGCACTTCACCCCTTTTTCTCTCTCCTTCCCCCCACCTCTGACTCTGGGCCCAGGACTCTAGCTATTCGTCCAGCCTAGTGCTCCCATCTGTCCTTCCAGCAGCACGCCCTTCACTTTGCCTTTCATTTGTCCCTTCTCTCTCAGAGCATATTTCTCTGTCTCCTCCTTTCTCTGTGTTGTGTGTGTCTCTCTCTTTCCTTCTTATTGCCTGTGATCTCACAAGCCTGTTATGGATGCCTCACACTAGCATCCTTGCTCTGCGGTGCACTCTGCCTCCGCAGGCCGACTCTGGGCCACACTGACTCCCTGTGTCTCCATCCCCAGGAGATATCCTGGGCACAGCCATGCAGAACTTGCAGCAGCTCCTCCAGATGCCCTTTGGCTGCGGGGAGCAGAACATGGTCCTGTTTGCCCCCAACATCTACATCCTGGACTATCTGAATAAGACGGGGCAGCTTAGCGAGGAGACCAAATCCAAGGCCATCGGATACTTAGTCAGCGGTGAGGAGGGACGGGGCTTTTGTTTCTTCACTTGCTCCCTTCCAAGCTTGTGCTGGGAGCTTTTTGTGTCTGCCTTACTCAGATAATGCTCCAACTGGGAAGGATGGATGGACTGAGGGAATTCACTCTTACCCCAGCAAATTAGACTCGGCTCCCCAGATGGCCTATAGGCCTTCCTAGCCACCAGTGTATTGGCAGCACCGTCACAACTGACCACTCATCATTCACCTTTGAACCAGGGCCTCTGACACTCCCTCCCCGTCAACCCTGCACCAGCGGTCAGAGGTTCCCTTTCCCAGGAGCTACTCCGAGTAGTTACTTCATTAATGGTTGGTGTTACAATAGATCACTTCCCAATAGGGGGTGCCATAGCACGGTAGCATGCTTAGATCTAGGGTGACATCTAGGAACGTAGAAACTCTACTCTCTGGAAGTGCTTGATGGGAGAAGATGGGTCCATGTGGATGAATGACACAGCCTGGGTGCTGCACTGCACTGGGTGCATTTCTGCTGATGACATGCAAGGCGGAGAAGAAGAGCTGGGTTGGTTCTGCAGGTCAGGCAGCAGTAAATGGAGCTAAACCTGGGTTTAAGCCTTGTTTTCACTAGGGGAGATGTGTCTATTTGTAACACATTTAGCTGACTTGTAGTTTTAATACATGTTAGTTGATCAAGGTATACTCTAGAGTCCTCGCTAAGGTTAACTCAGCCAGCTAACATGTGTGAAACTACAAATGCCTTGTCTGTGTTAGGATTGAAACACGTGTTAGCTAGCAATGTTGGTAATGCTCCTTTATTCCTAATGTGGACATGACCTTTGCCAGTAAAGCCAGTAGCCATGACTCTGAACACACACAGGGCAGAGCTGCTGAGTGACAAGTGGCCTTTTCCACATAGTCACTTTTCAGAACAGCCCCAGTTTGGATCACACCTTTGATTATTCCTCATTCTCCATTTCTGCTCCACCCTGTTTTTAATGAGGGTTAGCAATCTTTCAGAGACAGCCTTCCCATTTATTTTAGGTGCTGCAAAGGGATCCTTGAACCTGGTATAGGTGGCTAGTAGATGCACATCATAACCCTGTTGCCTGTACTTTCTTTTAACGCCTAACAGAAGACCCAGGCCTCTCTGCTGAGACACTGAGGCTGTTTTTAGGAATGGGAGGCCTGCCTGGCTTGTGTACTCTACATCGGACCTGCTTCTGCGCCTAAGGCTTGATCTAAACCCAGCTTTGTACCAGTGTAACTATTTCAGTTAGGAGGTGATATTTTACCAAAATAATTTAATCAGTTCAACCCCTAGTGTGGATGCAGTTCTATCCCTTTCCCATCTGGGAACAAGCTGTACTGGTATTAGCACTTTTATACTATCCTAACTACATCCACACTGGGGGATTCACAGCATTTTCATGTTACTGGTACAATTAAAGCAGGATGTTTGTGTGTAGACAGGGCTGAGGATTCTCTTTTCTTGGCTGATGTCTACAGCTGGACTTTATTGCAGTAAAACCCAACTTCATTCTCCCTTTCAGGTTACCAGACACAGCTGAAGTACAAACACCGGGACGGCTCCTACAGCACTTTTGGGCCACGTTATAGGCAATCAAGGAACACCTGGTAAGATTTCAGTGCTGCTGAATTCTTTCCCTTCTCTTGTTATAACCTGGAGCTTGCCCATTGTTAACAGGTGCTGATCATGAAGGGGCAGAGGAGAGGGGAGGAGCTCTAGAGCTGATGATGTGGGATAAGGCAACTATGAGAGGTGGTAGGGAAGGGAGATCTCCTTTAGTTCATATGCTAGAGGCCTGCGATTTTGGATTAATAACCATTTACAGCCCCCTGATTCCCTGCTCAGCTCAGGTTAGAGCAGTCTGGGGGCTGTTCTAACTTGCTCCAGGTGGTCACAGTCCCCTGAGGACCATATATCAGCTCGGTGTGTCCAGAACACAGCACACTCCAGCCAGTCACTCTCTGTACCTGGGGTTGTATGGAGGATGATGTAAAAGTGCCGGCCAAAGATTCCCCTGCTGGGTGACTTGCTGGTAGTTTCAGCTCCCTTTGTGTTACCTGAGCAGGGTGCAGGGGTCAGAACAGGGCAGAGAATCCACCCAGAAGTCCTGATTGTGGATACTTGTCCTTTCTGAAATTATGTGTTTGACCCTCCGATGGAAAATTTAGCCACCACTGCCCTCAGGATAATGAGGTGGCTGGTAACTCAGGGTGGAGCCATCACAGCCCCTCAATGCTTAGTGTATGCCTTGCTGGGTGAACAAACAGTTCTGCAGGGAGTGGCAGTGGGCAGCTCTGTAGGGGTTGCTCTTCCCTCTGCTGCTACTGACTCCATTGCCCCAGTGTGGTGCTAGGGGGCGCTGTGCTGCAGGGAGCGGGGTGGGTGGCTCAGTAAGGGACATTCTTCCCCTCAATGCTGACCCCAGTCTGATGCTAGGGGGTGCTGTGATGCTGTTTTTATAATAAGAAAGTGCAGAGCCAGTGTCCTGGCCATTCCTGATCACTGAAGATTCTGAGGACTGTTCTCCCAAGGGTTCTGGACAACCACCTTCTACCCCCTAAACTGTGCTCCGTCCGTTTGAAACCAATGCAGGAAGCTGGCTCACTTCCTGTCCTAAAATGGGCAGTTTTGCTGTGCCCTGTCAGACAACTGCTGGGTTTTGCCCCCAGGCTCTGCTGCATGTCAGTAGGTGGCTGAATGAGATAATGGTTCCCGGGCCCATGGCCACGAGTTCTCCGGCCCCTGATGCTTCCCCTCAGGCTGGCGATGCCCCAGGACCCCGTCCCCTCCAGCGAGCACAGGGCATGGGAGGGAGCTCTCACTGCTGCCCGCTCTCTGTCGCAGGCTGACGGCCTTCGTCCTCAAGTCCTTCGCGCAGGCCCGCTCTCACATCTTCATCGAGGAGAAGCACATCCAGGACGCCCTGGCCTGGCTCGCTGGCAAGCAGAAGGAAAACGGCTGCTTCCGCAGCTCCGGGACGCTCCTGAACAATGCCATAAAGGTGACGTATCTGCCCAGCTGGCTTCCCATGGGCCTCATAGGACCCATACAGGACTCCAGTGACATGGAGAAAGCCTGCAGCTGTGCATGGGAACAGCTCAGCCACTGCAGCACATGGGCCTGGGGCAGGGGGCTTAGAGATGGGGCAGATGGGATCTACCAAGGGAGGCAAGAGCGGGGGAGAACCATACTGTACATGGAGTGACCATGGGTAGGGGAAGGGAGAAGAGGGGCAGATACTTGGAAGCTACCATAGTGTGGGGAAGAACAGGGATGTAGAACGCTCCTGGGAGGAGGGGCCAGTGGGCGGGGTTTCGGGGTTAATGTCTCTCTCTGTGGTTCTTTGCAGGGCGGGGTGGACGATGAGGTCACGCTCTCTGCCTACATCACCATCGCGCTGCTGGAGATTCCTCTGCCCATCACTGTACGTACCTGTAACCCCTCAAGCCACAGACAGAGCTGGGGACCCCCCCAGTCAGCAGCCTCCCATCCCGAGAGAGAAGCCTTTAAAAAAGGGGGAAATCCAGTCAGAAAAGACTTTAAATTGAGATCCAAATCTGGAATTGGAATTTCCCTGCAGCTTCCCTTCCAGTCCAGGGCGCTGGTTCTGTCTCATCTCTAATCCTTTTATTTGATCTTTATTTAAAAACTTTTGAGGTGGCGTTTGCTTGATCCTCTCTTATAAGTCTACAGCTTAGAGTTTTACAGATATTTAACACTTGGGTAAATAACACTTAACCCCTTGGCAGGTGGCACCAGCCAAATGGGTCCCCATCAAGGGCTGATTTCTGTTCTCTGTCAGTTAGGTCTGCTCCACACCCAGAAATCGCACTGGCAAAAGTTTTATCATCAGTGAGCAACCGAAAAGACTATATTGGTGCAGTGAGTTGACACTGGGCCAGTTGTGCCAGCGCGTTGTGTTCAACTAGTATCGGTCCAGATTGGCAAAAGTGTAGTGCGTTGTGGGTAGGCATCCCAGTGCCCTCTGTGCCGCTTTCAGCAGCACTGCCTTGTGGGGAAATGTTGCTGCGTAGCTTTCGCTGTGCTTGTGGGAAATGTTCACTCAGCACGTGGGACAAGGTAGCAAGTAGCAGGAACAGCTGTGGCTGTGGAGAATGTGCTGACTGTGTAAAAGCCAGGCGGGCTTCCCATCATTGGGCCCTTGGTTCAAAAGTGCTGCCAGACAGTCTCTGCTAAAGGGAATGTTGCACTGTGGGATTGCAGTGGGCGACCTCTCCCCTCCCTCTCTCAGCCCATGTCTCTCTCCCCACACAGCACTCTGTGGTCCGTAATGCTCTGTTCTGTCTGGAGACGGCTGCAGAGCAGGGAGGAAACCACGTGTACACTAGGGCACTACTGGCCTACGCCTTCGCCCTGGCGGGGAAGGAGGAGAAGCGCAGGGCACTGCTGGACTCGCTTGACAAGGAAGCTGTGAAGGAGGGTGAGAGTTCCTGACTGGCCCTTCTCCTGCATCCCAGCCCACTGGCCCTACATCTCCCACTTGGATAGTGGCCATGTATTGAGAATCATATACAGGTGCTCAGAGGGGAAACCACAGCAGAGGAAAGTTAGGAGGGACCAGGACCAGGCGGGAGAATGTTATTTGACATGAAGAAACAAGATTGAGAGAGAGGCAGCCCAGGCAGCCAGAGCCGGCCCCTGGCACATTTCTGACCTCACAGCATGTTGTATCCCTGCCCTTTCAAACTGGGTCATTGATTGTATCCTTCAGTGTCCAACCTACCTATTAGGTAAAATGTCAACATTCCCTTTGCATTTGTCTCCCTTGCGTTTGCCCTTTCCCTTGTCCCTGCCTTCCCTTCTTTTGCCCCCTTCCTCTACTCCAGAGCTTATTAGCTTTTCCTCTGTTTGTTTCAGTCTGTTTTCCCCTTTTGTATACTGTGAAATAACTGATCTCTCCTTTCTTTTCCTCATGCTCTCTTTCTTCTTCCCCAAGTCTCCAAATCTCTCACATACTCCCTTCTTCCCTGCCCACAAAATCTAAGGCATACTGTCCTGCTTCCTTGCACCCCACAAATCTCTCTCTCCCCACACACATACTGAAGCCTGCCCCAGGCACAAGCTAATGCACAAGCACGTGCAAGGTTGCCCCAGGACCCACTCACACAGATAGGCTCCTTCTCCCCCACCCGAAAGCCATTCACACACACACACACACCCTGTTATGCAGGGTCCCAGCACACGCACACTCCAAGTTCCCTTCCCGTCACAACAGACACCTGGGTTCTCTGTCCCCTGCCCTAGCCCCCACAAACACAGAGCCTCCCCCACAATTTTCCCCTTCCCCAGCCCCACACTCACAGGCCTCATGCAGGTGAGGAAACTCACTGTGTTAGAAAATGCATTAGCTGACACACTGCTAAAGACAACTCAGCACCTTGTCTAGACAGGATCAGCTGGGGTGAAAAACAGCAGCTGGTCATGGCCAACCGAATCACATTAGCTGCCTGTAGCTCACCTGAGGGCACCCCGGAGCCTAAATTTACAAACAGCAAATGAATTTATAAGCCCAGCCATCCCTGTTTATGCTAGGTGCCAAGTATTGTTTACCAGCGTGCTGCTTAATGCATTTTCTTTTCTAACACAGAGCATTTCCCCAAGGTAGATGGACCTTCAGGCCTTGGCTACACACAAGTCATACTGCTGTATCTGTACTGGTATAGTTAAAGTGGTGCGACTCCCGCACTGTAGACAGAGTTATAGTAGTGTAAAGGTGTTAATACTGGTAGAACTGTTCCCGTAGAGATCTACCCTGCTTTGAGCAGGGGGTTGGACTAGATGACCTCCTGAGGTCTCTTCCAACCTTAATCTTCTATGATTCGATCAGTATATGTGTAACCCTTCTGCCCATCAGAGTTGGCAGCAACAAGGGCTGGCTTCAGAATCTAGGGATTCCTTTTCAATAACACAATGCAAAACCCGCTCGAGCCCCCACCCAGTGACCTGGGACAATTACATACCACCAGTACCTGATTTACCATGGCGCCGGGCCCATGGTCCAAAGGGGCCCTGGCCCGCTCTTCTCAGAGCCCCTGCTCTCTCCTCTGGGGGCAGAAGCTTGATGCTGCCGGCTGCTGGGGCCCCTGCTGCAGCAGGGCCGGCTCTGCCGGCAGCCAAGCTCCTCCCCCGCCTCTTCCCCCAGCGTGCTACATTCCCTCCCCTCCCCATCTCCCTGCCACCGATCAGCTGTTTGCAGGCAGGAGGGAGGGGGAAGAGTGGAGCCTCAGCATGCTCAGAGGGGGCGGGGCCTTGGGGAAGGGGTTGGAATCGGGGCATACCCCCTCCAGCCCCCCGCATGAGCACACCCACAGCCCTCTGCTCACCCTGACCCCTGCACCCCCCTCATGCCCCCCAGCCCCCTGCCCTGACCTTGCACCCCCCACACCTCCCCAGCCCCCTGCCCTGACTCCTGCATCCCCCTCACACACACCCAGCCCCCTGCCCTGACCTCTGCACCCCCCTCATACGCCCCCAGCCCCCTGCCCTGAGTCACGCAACCTCCGCACACACACACACCCTGCCCTGACTCCTGCACCCCCCCATCCCCCCCCCATCCTGAGCACCAAACAGGAGCTGCCCCAGGTAAGCGCTCCACACCCCAAACACCTGCCCCAACCCTGAGCCCCCTCCCTCACCCTAGCTCCTGGCCAGACCCCGCACCCCAACGTTTTTTTATAATATTTGAAAAGATTGTTAAGTGGTCCATCGAGACTCTCTGCAATTTTCAAGTGGTCTGTGGAAAAATGTTAGACTACAAGGACAATCAAGGTACCGCACTTTATTTTCATTTACTTGCTATTACTTATAGGAGGAGGATGAAGAAAAAAAGAATGAAAAATGGGGATTGGGGGGGTGATAAGAGAGAATGTTCTTTTTTTTGGCTGGATCCCAAGGAGGAGCCCCAAAAATTAAGCTGAGCACAGGGCCAGGGGGCCCCACTAACTCTAAATCCACCACTAGCTGTCATGTCACCTGGGCTGGGGATACTGTGTCAGTTGATCCCCACAGTCTCCAACCTACCTGGGTAGTACAGCAGACATGGCCCTGCCCACTAGCTCCTCTCCACTCCCTAGCCCACTCACCACTTGCCCCCCCCCTTAAGCTTTAGCCCTCTCACTTTTAAAAATGATTGCTTGTCCCGCCCCCCCCGGTTTTTCTGGCAGCCCTGTTGCCAGGTATCCAGTTTCAGACTGGAAACTCCAGTAGAAAATGGGACCTGAGTGTCCGGTTAACAGTGCTGACTGGAAACTAAAAGTCCGGTTATAGGAGTAACCACATTAGCCTCTGCTCCTCCCACTCCCAACACCCACTCCAGAGGGCTGGAAGAGAACCTGTCCTGCTGCTGTGGGAGGAGGGGCAGCTCAGTGCAGAGAGAGACAAAGAGACTGGGCTAGAACCAGGTAGGTACCCGCTCTATGTGGGCAGGGGCAAGGGGGGATCCTGTTTACCCCCTCCCCAGCCCTGCTGCACTTGCAGTTTACTCCTGGCCCCTCCCTTGCTCCAGGGACCAACTCTAGCTCCTGCCCCACTGTGCTTTTGCCCCCAGCCCCTTTTATAATCATTCCCCAGGGGAGCCCACAAATATGTTTGGTGCCGGGCCCACAAAAAGTTAATCCGGCCCTGCATACCACCCCCCTGGGCACCTTAAGAGGCAATACTTCCCCTCTCGCAAACACAGAGTCTGAATGAAGCAAAAGCCTTTTAATAAAGGAGGGAAACAATGCGGCATGATGTTGGGGAAATACCACAAACAGGATTCATAACACAAACCATGAGCAAAAGACCCCCCAGGTAAGTTTGGCTAGGCCGATGAAAACTCTCCATCCGTCACTCAAGAAGATGTCACCCCTGCCCCTGAAGTCCTTTTCCACAGTTCACCACCAGATGTCAGGGTAGAGCTCAGTCTGTGCCCAGACTAGAGGTATCAGTAGAAAAATTACAGCCCTAACCAAAATAGTTGTAGTGGCACAAAATCTGTGTGTTGGCCAGGTCTTAGAGGCGTCTTCTCTCCCTTCCACCCTTCTTGAGTGTCTCTCCCCTCCTCCCCAACCATGTGTGCAGGTTCTCTCCCTCCCTTTCCTGCCCTCCTCCCTAGGATCTCTCACCCAAGGTTTTTCTTTCCTTCTCCCCTGGTTTCTCCTTCTCTCTCCCTCTCCTTGCTCCTTTGGGTCCAGACCGTCGCTACCCTCCTCTCCCCCTTTGCCTCAGGAGGATTCCTGTCCCCCCCCCCATCCTCCTCCCCAGGACTGTCGCCCATTTTGAGGAGGCAGCCTGTTGCAGGGGGAGGAAGCAGCTCAGTGACATCTAGCTTCCTCCTCCCCCCCACCCCAGGCTCTGGTGGCTACAGCAGCCCAGGGGTGGGCCAGCACCGAGAGCAGCTCAGGGGGCAGCAGGTGAGGCAGAGGATGGTTTGGTCCAAGGGGCATTACATGGAGAGAAGCATCAAGGGGGCACATTTTAGGACACTGGGAGATGCCTTACAGCTCCCCAGACATAGGGGTCATAACCAGGGAGGAGAGAGTTGGGGCCGGGTCCCCTTTCCCTAGGGCTGGTTCCTGTGGGGATGGTTTGATTGTTGCTTTTTTTAAGGTGCTGAAATATTCATATAAAGACAAAGGGAACTTTTTAAAAATGAGAGCTGGGGCCGGTACTGCCGGTGCCTGACTTTGCATTGACACGGGTGTATATGGGGGTCCCACCCCCCCCACACCTCAGTGCTGTGAGTGAGCATATCGTGAAACCTGACCAAATGGTACCATTCCCACTGAGCAATAGCACAGCTCTGCCGGTGTCTTCGCTGGCTCTGCTCCATTCCTCACTCCAAACACTGCTCCTCACTCTGAACACTCGTTCCATGGGAGTGATGGCCCCTGGTCAGCACAGAGTGACGTCTGCTCCCTATAGCAACAGACAAACAAAGAGGAGAAGCCTGATGTTTGGACTGATAAAATGAAAAAACAGATCATTCCGGAGGGGCCCAAATTAAGGTCCTGGTGTCCCAGGAAATCCCAGGAAGAACTGGGACTGTGCTGGTAAGAAAAGGACTTATGGGCTCTTCACCCCGCTAGAGTGGGGTGTGACCGTCACTGCTGTAACCCTTCGGCCTTGAGCGCCTGGGGCCACTTAGCGACCTCACACTTTTTGGATCAAAGAGCCCAATAAAGGCTGCTACTGTCCATTCCTGGGATGTGCCTTCATAAGATAAAGGGGATGTAGGCACAGAGGTGGCAGCCTGATTACTTGCTGAGAGTTCGTACCACGAGGTTTGTATAAATCCACTAGACCAGCAAGTGAGGGATTATTTAATCCTTTCACGTCTCATGTCAATATGCCAAACGAGGACGGGGGGGTCTGTTCTCCCACCTGCAGCAGCAGAAGGTCAATAACCCCCTTAGAAATGGCATGTACTGAGCATCTGTATTTCCTTCTCTCCTGCCCACCCTCTCCCTTCTCCCACGGCAGATGGCTCCAGTCACTGGCAGAGGCCCGGGAAGGAGCCGAAAGCCGATCTCCCCTTCTTTCACCCCCGTGCTCCTTCCGCCGAGGTGGAGATGACGTCCTACGTGCTCCTCGCTTACCTCACCACTCAGCCGGCGCCATCCCAAGACGACCTGTCATTAGCAGCTCAAATTGCAAAGTGGATCAGCAAGCAGCAGAATCCCAACGGGGGCTTCTCCTCCACCCAGGTGAGCTGTTCCCATCCCCAGCCTCAGACACCCAGGGCAGGAGGGACAGGCAGACAGGAGAGGGCAGGAGACAGACAAGCAACCTGGTGGATGGGGGAGGCTGCCCTGGGGAGGGGGCAGTCCCCTCACTGTACAGTTTAGATCATGGGATAGTCACAGCATGGAGCATAGTGACATCCAATCCCCACAGGCTCCAGCGGGCTAATGAGGCGAGAGACTAGACAACTGATACTCCTGTGTACGTAGGGCAGAAGATTCGCACTGAGCACCCACGAGTGCAGTGCCATCCCCCCAGCACTGACCTTATCCAGCCAGGCCAATTCAGCTCAGGAGTTGAAGTCTCCCCAGAGAAGCAGCAGCAGCCAGTCACTTCCAGACACACCCAGGGGGAAGCACCATCCTGAGTGACAACCAAACAGGAGGTGCCACCTCCCCCTTTGAGTAGGTGCAGGCCATGCTGGTGCTTGGAGGCTGGGACCTCTGGGAGTGACCTCTCTAGACAGGACCAATCATTGGCTCCATGTTCCACCATATTCCTGGTTGGCTTGATACCCACAGGGCTGAAAGACTTTCTCATACTCCATTACTGAGTCTCCTGGCTGCCTCGCCATGGTCCTCTCTGAGCCACAGGCAGCTCCCATTTCACTTGGTCTGTCTGTCCTGAGCTGCCCCTTCGGGCAGGGTGTCTTCATGGGAGGGTGGATGGTATCTTCCCCCAGCTCCTTTCAGTGGAGTGTCAGAGATACCAGATCCCCAGAGTTCCCAAAGGTATTTAGACACCTGGCTGCTTTCAATGGGAGAGAGGTGCCTAAATACCTTGGATGATCTGAGCCCAAGGGAATAGGGAGCATGGTGTGTGCTGGTGATGGGGAGAGAATGGGTGGAAATGGGAAAAGCCGACCTTTCTGTCTCTCTTCTCCACCTGAGCAGGGCATTGGTGTGTTGGAGTTGCTGTCAGGATGGGGACTCCAGGCCCATGGAAATGGCTAATTTATCCCCTTGGGTGCCTGGGCCCATCTCTTGTCTGGCAGGACACAGTGGTGGCACTCCAGGCACTGTCCCGATACGGAGCCTCCACCTATGCCAAGAGCGGAGGAGCGTCCACAGTGACCCTGCAATCCACAGGGAACTTCCAGGCCCAGTTCCAGGTGGATCATACGAATCGTCTGCTGCTCCAGCGTGTGGCACTGCCAGAGGTGCCAGGGGACTACAGCACGGGGGTGACAGGAGAAGGATGTGTCTACGTGCAGGTATGGGGCCCTGGGACAGAGGGAGAGGGAGAGGCTGCTGCTGAGGGGAGCCCATCTCATTCCCATGGAGATGGCAGGGTGGGTAGGCTGGGTAAGGAGGGAAGGAAAAGAGAGGAAGAGATGGGGGAGGAGAAAATAGGAAAGAGGTGTGCGGGGGAGAGAGAGTTGACAGAGAGAGTTGGAGAAGGGGGAGAGAGAGAGAAGAGATAAAGGAAAGAATGAAACTGAGCGGAGGGAAGGAGATGGACAGATGGAGACACACAGAGAACCATGTATTCTCTTTCAGACCAGCCTGAGGTACAACGTGCTCCCCAAGCCAGGCGAGGCGCCATTCGCGCTGGAGGTGCACACAGTCCCCAAGACATGTGACAGCCCCAGGGCCCAGAGGACCTTTGACATCTCCATAAACATCAGGTAACTCCCCATCACAGGGCCAAGCCTTCTGTAGCAGCCTTAGGGCTGGGGACACATCACTCCAAGAGGGCCCAGGAGTGAGGGGAGACCCCAGAAAAGTAGATATAAATAATTATTTTTCTAAAAATTAAAAAATGGATCTTTACATTAAATCGTGGTATTTTCTTAACTGCAATTGGTCTTTTCAATGTCAATCAGATTTTGTATTTCTGTGTTATCCGCTCTTCTCCCCCCCCACCCCCCCGTGATTGTTTTGTGCTTATTACTCTGAGAGCTTCAGTAACATCCTTTGTGTGAGAGAAACACAAACTCAGACACAAAACTGCCCGGCCAGTAGCCCGTCCTCTATCTGCAAACACCACCACCCTCCCACAGAGCGAACTACCCCTAGTCACAGGAGCTGAATGCTTTGACTTGACCATTCTCCTTCAGCAGGATTTGCAGTCTGAGTTCAATCAGACTCGTGCTCCTAGATCACTTCGGTGCTTTTATAAAACTCACCCTTAGCTGCCAAAATATGGGCTTAGCAGTGTGTATATAAAAAAGCTCACAATTGCTTTGCTAGTGTATGGAAATAACGTCCCAGTGCTAACACTAAACCAGTTTGGATCTGAACTGACAGAAATTTTATCCCAATAAAACCAATGTTTTTAATAATAATACAGTTTTAGCCCCTGATGTTGCAAACACTTCTGCACGTGCGCCAGTTTCCTCACCTGTGCCTCTGTTCATGTGACTGGAACTAGGTACCTGCTAAAAAGTTTGCAGAAACAGTACCTTCACTTCTAATATTTTGGTTTTTGTGTTCAGAAGTTTTGTAAACTTCTAATAGGATCCTCTAGCAGTAGTAGCATTTAGAAACACCGGTTTTATAAGTTAGTTCAGCACACACTGTAATCTAAAGTTTTAATTGCACAAACCTTTCCACTGATTTTCAAAACCTGAATCACATATAAATCAATTATATTTTTAAAAAATCAAGTTATTTAAATCCCAATTTCAGTTGCTCCCTCCTCCTGCCCCCACCAATGATGGGCATATTTTAACTAACCCCCTTATTGGATGGGAAGCCCTGTGCTTGAGGGACTTTCAGCAAACTTACACTGCTCCAGGGCAGGACTGAGGGGCATTGGCAGGGCTGTGTGGGGAGCCCAGGACTGGAATAGCAGGGGCTACAGGGCAGCAGTGAAAGCTAGTGGCAGGACAGGGGACCACTGAGGGTGGGAGATGCTGCAGGTCAGGGTTGAGGTGCATCAGCTCTGTGCTGAGATGCATGAAACCTTGTTTCGTTTCCCGCTTGGTCTCCCAGTTACACAGGGAAACGCCCCGTCTCCAACATGGTCATCGTTGACGTTACGATGCTGTCAGGATTCATCCCTGTGAAGACATCAGTGAGGAAGGTAACGGCCCTTCTGTGTATGGGCGGCAGCTCCCCAGGGGTATCTGCCCCACACCCCAGCGGAATCCAGCTCCCCACAACCCCAACCTCATGCAGTGGCCATCCAGGGTCCCTTCACTCCAAATCCACTTGAGGGGTAGCTAGCCCCAGGTTAGCTCCAAACCCCAACCCCTCATTTGCAGTCTGGCCCCTCCCTTGTCCCTTCTCCAGCATTAAGACCCTCCTTGTCTCCCGTCTCTTTGATCCCATCTTTTCTTTCTGACCCTCCCCTGATTCCCCACTCCTTCCCCGTCCCGTCCCATCCCCCTGAGCTCCTACTCAGTGACTCCCTGATGAATTGTTATGCACAGGGTGAGCAGGCCCGGTTGGAGGCACCTCACAGTCTCCCTTGGAAGGGGCAGCATTCCTGTAAGGGGAAGTCAGGATGGGCTCATGGGGTGCTTGGGAGAGAGAGTGAGGAGCCTCCACCTCCCTGTGCCCCTCTCTGGTCCCACAGCTTTAGCACCCACCCCACACACACTGCAACTCCTGAGCCCACGCCAGGCCGTGCATCTTCTCAGTGAGACCCAGATAGTGGGAGGTGCCCGTTCAGGGGCCCTGAGGTGAGATCTCACCAGATTAATGAAGCCTGTGAGAACAGAGAAGGTAGTGCCCACAGCCACAACCCTCCCCTCAGGGGACGGGTCAGACACTGATCTGATGCTGCACTTGATAGAGGCCCAGTCCCACAGGGTGACTTAGGGTTGCCAGATATTTCAAAACGACAAGTCCAAATGAGTCTCAAAACAAGCCCCAAATGCACCACTCCTTGAACAACCACCGTAAGCACTGAGGATATATTCCTCCCAACTTCCCCACATAACACCCCCCCACACACACTGCGACACCCCCCACACTCTTTGCCAAACCGGATGATCCACGGTGGCAGGTAGCCCCATAGGGGCCTGCCCGCTGTGGGGCTGACTCACTAAAAGAGCCGTGCACCCACCCGTGGGGATGGACTGCCTGGTCAGGACGCTGGCCCCAGGTCCAGCCATACAGCTGCCAGCACATCTAAGCAAGAACCTCCTAACACCACCCCCCTGCACCCAGTCATTGTGGGAGGGCTCTGGCATGGACAAGGGTGACTCCAAGTGCCAGTGAGGCAGGGATGTGTCTGCAATCAAACAGTGTCTGATTGTTGCCAGCTGGGGCCCTTAGTCTTACCGGGGGTATCGGAGTTTAGGGAGTCCAGGCTAGTGCTCCTCTAAGTCCTCTGTGTGCTGAGCTGTCTCCCAATCCATCCTGGCTTGCTGCCACGGTCGCAGTGTTCTTGCTGCCACTGGCAGCCGCGGGCAGGGTGCCACATGGTGGGCAGCGTGGTGGGTGGTGGCGGCCTGGTCCCTGGGTCAGGTTTTGGAATTCGGATGCTCTCAATCTGGGGCATTTCACACCTCAGTGCACTAGGTGGGTAGGGCCACGCTAGAGACTCCACCCCTTCCTTTAAGGCACCAGTATCCCATTGCTTAGGGCTGTGGGGTGGTTTGAAGTGGGGCTCAGTAACATCCTGCTTCTCTCCCTTGGCCACTGGCAGCTGGAAGGACATAACCACATCCACCGCACAGAACTGAGCACCAACCACGTGCTGCTCTACATGGAGCAGGTGAGTGCTCAGATGGGGCCGGGATGGGCCAAGGAGAGTCACCCCCATCATATCTGCAATATAGGCACTGAGTGGAGGGAATCTCCCAGGCCAGGGCCAGGAAAGACAAATCCATGTATCCCCCGCCAGCTGCTGCTGCTCCTCAGTATTTCTCTTCAGCACTTCCTGCTCCCCGAACATACAGAGCCTACGGGTACCGGGGAGAGCGGCTCGTACCCGGGGAGCACTGCCTGTTCAGCGACTGCCCACGCAGTTTCAAGGGCAAACCCCATTCCCTTCTCCTCCTGCTTCCAACCCGAATGGCCCTGCCGCCACCATCCCTGACACTGGTTCACCCCACACAGACAGCGTCCCCCTTTCATCTCTGGACACAACAGGCCCATCTCAGCAGCGTCACCCCTCTCCCAGATGAGAGTGTGGGGCACACCGGGATTATGGGCGAGGGATCATATTCCACTGGCCTCATGCTCGCACCACGAGCCCCAGACCCCTCCCGCACTGTATAGGGAAGGTGCCAACCGAGGTGGGTCAGAGCCAAAGGGATCTGGGAGGGTCCTGGGTTCAGATCCTGCCCTGAGATCCCAGCTCTGGGTGTGACCTGGGCAGGGCCGGCTTTAGGAAGTGCGGGGCCCAATTCGAACATTTTCAGCGGGGCCCCGACAGGGATTACTTAAAAAAAAAAAAAACACGTAAAAAACACCTTTCATTTCTTCCATGTATTATTTACTTTCCATAACTATATAAATAAAATTATATATTACATACATTGCATAATGTATGTGGATGCATGCTAAGCCTACCTAAAGTTATTGACACACACCCCGGTACCCCTGCCCCATCCACCCCCCCCTTCCCTGTCCCCTACTGTCCCCTGCCACCCCATCCAACCCTTCTTCTCATTCCTGATGGCCCACTGGGACCCCTGCCCCATCCAACCACCCCTTCTCTCTGCCCCCCAATTCCCCCCCTTTAACATAGCACCCCAGACCTCCTCCCTCACCCAAACTCCCTCCCAGAGCCTTGGGCGGGTGGGTGAGGGGGGTGGAGTTTGGGTGGGGGCGGGGTCTGGGCACCACCAAAATTTGACATGGTTGCAGAGCCGTAACTAGGTATTTTTGCGCCCAAGGCAAGAATATAAAATTGCGCCCTACCCCAGGGCCAGCTCTTCGGCGGCAGGTCCCTCAGTCCCTCTTGGAGGGAAAGGCCTGCCGCCGAATTACCGCCAAAGAATGAATGAAGCGGCGGCGGTAGAGCCTGTGATTTTGGGGGGTCTAACTCATGATTTTTGACTGCTTGGGCTGGTAATATTGCTTCCAAGATGGTCTTTGGTTCCAGTCCAGGTCCAATCCAGAGAGGGACTCACAGGTTAAGAGAGGAGGGAGGTGCTGGATATCAGCAGTGGCCACTAGGGATCAGCATGTGTCCTGAGAATGCTGGGAGTTCAGGTCTGCAGGGCAGGATCGGGGGTGGCAGCTTTAAATATGAATGAAAATAAGTGGTTCAATGCACCTAAAAGGTGGCTATCTTTAAAGTTGTCATCTTGTCAATAAATTGTATGGTTTTGAATTAATAACCCTGCTGATACTTGTGACAGTAGTTTTAGAGCCTGTGGTTTCAGGTGAGTGAGTGTGGACAGTTGCAGGGGTCTGCACACATAATACAACATTATGGCAGAGAACTCTGCATAAGTGCTGAATATTGTAATAGCTGAGACATGAGGGTTTTTTTATTAAAACAATCTCTATCATAAGTGTTGGAGATTGGCAGGCAGGACTCTTGAGTTTTCTAACTAGCAATGATACTTGATTGACTTTGTGTGTGACTGTAGGCAAGTCACTTAACCTTTGGGTGTTTCACTATACCCATGTATAAAATGGGGGGGAAGAAGAGGAACCGTGGCGGGGGGGGAGGGCAGCTCCACGCAGGAGGGAGGGGAAGGAGAGGGGCTGCGGGGGAGCAGCTTCGCATGGGCCTCGACCACTTCAGCCAAGGAGACCCCATTACATGCTAGCCGTATCAGGCCCCAGCTCATAGCTGAGTATTTCTGTTTATAACCTGTAGCGGGCAGAGAGACTCTACAGTCCCACAGTTCATGTTTACAAGTAAGGAACATCCCGCACTAGTTGCTAGCTGGAAAAGGTGAGGGCTATTAGACACAATGGTGCTTAGCAGATCTTTTCCCATAGACCCTTTCCCCCGGCTGGCTGCGCAGGGCAGAGCCCTAGCTGGATGGGACACACCTGGACCTGAGAAGTCTTGGGTGAAGCTGTGATCTGGGGCTGAACAGGGATAAGCGGGTTGGGAACAGAGAGGCCAGGAGCCATTGGTCAGGGCGGTAAATTCATTTATTTGTAATGTTTGTTTCCCTCTTTTTGCTGCTGTTTTCTCTCTGTTGCTCCATCCATCCACCTCAGCCTGCACAGGGGCTAAGCAGGTGGGACGTGGGAAGCTCGGAACACGACTCCATCCCTCACACTTTGCTCTGCTCAGCTCCCACTGTGAGGGGAAAAGGAGCAGGAACGGATGGGGTTTAGAGAAGAAAATTGCCATGCCTCCCCTAGGCCTTGATACAGAGCCAGCAACACACATCCAGGGCTGGGTATGGCTGCTCCACTGCAGGGAGCACAGCACAGCACGGCACAGCACAGCACTGCCAGGGCCCTGGACAGGAGATTCCATGGCCCTGAGGTCTCCCTGCCAAGGGCAGGGCCATGCCTCATCTGCCTCCACACGGAGTGTCTCAGAGCGCTGGGGAGTTGCAGCACAGGATCCAGCGCTGGCTGTGTCAGCCTAGGGTCCGGCTGGAACCATCCCTGCTGTGTCTGACACTGCAGAGCAGCCATGTGGCAGGGAGACAGCCCAACTGGGATGGACGTGGGGCCACAAGATACTCGGTGCCATAGACATGCTGAGGCTCAGCTCGGACATTGACTTCGGGAGCGAGGTGCGGATCCGAGGAGCACGTTCTCTCCCCGCCCCTTTGTTCCTCTGGGACCCAGCGCAGACTGGAGTGAATCCATTTACACAAGAGCCAGCAGTGCCCAGGGGAGGGAAGGGAGCTCCCTGCACTGGGACTGAGCAGCTGCCTGTGGATCAGCACCAGGGGGAATGGAGCCCAGACCTGCAGAACAAGGCCTCTCAGACCTGCAGAACAAGGGCTGGGAAAAGGAGGCTTCTGCTGAATCCTGCTGCTGGGAGACCCTCCCCTCCTCTGTCTGTCTGGCTCTCCTGTGCTTTGGTTCTTTCATTCACTCTCTGATCCTCCCTGTCACGGATATTTTGGCTCCTCTGATCCTACCCAGAAGCAGGAAGTTCAGACCCAGCTGCTGGGGAAAGGGGGTGCAAGGAGTCGGAGCTTAGAGGACAGGCTGAGCGGCCTCAGGTTCTTATTTGATCTGAGCCGGGACAGCCCATCTCTGAAAACTTCACACAGACAAGTGACCCAGGGAGATGGCAGGGACTTGCTGGCTCTGATTGGGCTGGAGCCTTCGCCTTGCCCCTGGAAGTGCCTCTCATAAACCACTGCAATGACACAGTTTCAATACGGCTCACGAGGCAGAGGCTGCAGCAGGGAGATGTGTAAAGTGAGGGATGAAAGGAGCATCTGTCCCCTGGAATAAGCAAAGACGCCATCAGTGCAGGCAACAAACCCCTGTGCAGGGGGAAAAAGCCACCAGCTCCGACTGCACCGGGGATGCACTGCCTGGAGCTGAGCTCTCGCAGTGGGGAGTAGATCCGGGGGTGCTGTGAGCAGGACGAGGGGAGGAAATGGCTCTTCATACGCTACCTTTGCTGCAGGGGGCGCTGTACTCAGCGATGGCAAATTCGTCTGGAAGACACAAGGGAAGGGAGATGTGATCAGGGCTGTGTGAGACCCAAGCAGGACTCCTCGCACTTCCAGCAGGCCCTGAGGCAGAGAGCTGGCACCGCACCAGAGATCTCAGGCAGGAGGGGAGGGAGCCCTGTCTCCAGGGGCACTGGGGGAACCTCAGCTGGGCTCCATGGGAGGAAGGCAAAGGTTACCACAAGGCTACAGCGCAACAGGCATCTCCAGCGGGTCTGTGCCAGTTACCCTATGGCCGTTTGCACCTCGTCTGACACATGACTGCCGGGGTTGCTGTTGGGCTCTGGTTTTGTCACCCGATGTCCTAGCTGGGGAGGTGGAGGAACGAATGTGCCTCCCCCAGGTCCAGGGCCGGCTTTAGGCCGATTCGGCCGATTCCCCTGAATGGGGCCCCGCGCCTAGAGGGCCCCGCGCAGCTGTCCATCAGGCCCACGGCCCACTTACCCCTCCTCCCCTGAACGCTCCACCCACCTTCTCCTCCCCGCGAATCAGATGTTCGCCGGGAAGCTTGAAACAAGCAGCAGGCAGGAGGTAAGCAGGGGGTGGAGGAGAGTTCCAGGGGGGCTCAGTGCGGCCCAGGTCGAGCGCGCGCGGCTCCCTCAGGTCTGGCCCCGGCCGAACACCCCCAGCCCGGTCCCGACCAAGTGGCTCTCGCCCGGCCTGGCTCGGGCCCCGCAGCGCCGGTCTCGGTCCCGGCCAAGTGGTGCCGGCTCGGCCCGAGAGGCTCCGGCCCGGCTCAGTTCGGGCCCTGTGGCGCCGGCCCGGCCCGAGAGGCTCCGGCCCAGCCCCGAGGCCCCGGGCCCGGCCCCAGACCCGGACCTGGCCGAGAGGCTCTAGCCCGGCTCAGCTCGGGCCCTGCGGCGCCGGCGCCAGCGCGGACCGAGAGGCTCCGGACTGGCCCTGGCCCAGCGGCTCCGGCCCAGGCCCAGACCGAGCGGACCCGGCTCAGACCCGGACCCAGGCCTAGACCGAGCGGACCCAGCCCAGACCAGGACCCGGCCGAGCGGCTCCAGGCAGCGCGGTTAGGGGGCAGGGAGCAGGTGTTGGAAGAGGACAGGGGAGTTCGGAGGGTTGTGGGGGGGTGGATAGGGGTTGGGGCGGTCAGAGGGCAGGGAACAGGGGGATTGAATGGGGGCAAGCCAATTCCCCCCCTTTAACATATGTTTGGAATAATTGTCCAGCTGGGTGAGCACACCTAGCAGCTCTCTGTGGCTGTTTGCAACTGCCCAACTGATTGTGCTGGCTACAGATGCGCCTCAGACAGGGAACAGAGAGGTTAGGAAAACCATGTTCACCAGACCTTAACACCCCACAAGGAACGCCCCTCCCTTTGAAATAGATAAAGATACATGCTAAACAACACATTCATTCAACTCGCCCTAACGTAAAACCTTAACTTCTGGCCTCAGCAACACGAACATATTTATGGCTGACGCATGTAAACTGGCCATATATGCGACCATGGGGAATATATGAGACTCACCCCTGCTTGCTTAGTACCCTCTTCAACTCAAGAAATGTGTTTCAGATTCCTGCTGGCACTGCCAGTCTAACCTGCCTTCTCTGGCTTGTCAAATTGGGTTTATAACTGCTGGTGAACCACAGCGCCACTCATTAGACTGCTTCCCAGGCTGGTGAACCACCTGTGGTTCATTAATTATATACCAGTGTAACTCCACTGATTTCATTGGGGTCACTCCAGATTTACACTGCTACAAGTGAGGAGAGAATCGGGCATAAGTGCTGAGTCTATGGGTGCTCCGGGGCTCAAGCAGCCATGGGGAAAAAAAACAGTGGGGATGGTCAGCACCCACCAGCCACAGCTGGGCTGCCGTTCAGCTGTTTGGCAGCTGATGTGGAGCCTCGGGGGAGAGGGAGGAGCAGGGGCAGGAAAAGGTGGAACAGGGCAGAGCCTTGGGGTGGAGGAGCGGGGCAGAGCCTTGGGGTGGAGTGGGGGTGGAGCACCCACTGGGAAAAATAAGTCAGTGCCTATGCTGCCAGCTCAACAATACTTAGGGCTACAATGTAGATGTGGATGGGCACATTTTGTGCATGCATGTGTGCACACATGCCCCATCTCAACGCTGAAATCCTCACCTCTGCTTCCCTTACTTCTTGGCTGCACTATTCCAACTCCCTTTTCCATGGCCAGCTCATGTTCCCGTTTTCCAGACTGCTGAGACCCAACTCTTCACACAAACCATACTCATTTTATGAGTAAAACGATGTTTTTCCCCACTGCCAGTGCCACAAACTTCTCCAAACTTCCTCTGAGAGCCAAGATGGGCTCTTTCCTTCATCAGCTGCAACGGAGACCCAGCAGGAGAAATTCTGCCCCCAGGGTCTTCACATCTCCCCTCAGTTACACCTGCACCACGCCACTGACTGCAAATGTCATTGAGGGAAGAGTTTGGCCCTGCAACTGAAGCTTAGGCCAAGATCATCCCCAGTGCAGGAAACAGGATAGGAAACCTCAGAACTTCCTCAGGATTGTGCCATCAGGGAAGGGTCTATTCCCTGCCTGCACAACTAAACAGGCCCATGTGATGCACAGATCTTCACAGATCACAGGCACCAGAGCTGTTCCCAGAGAGACCCTCTGTCTCCAGTCACTTCTGATGTCCTGCCAACCCCTCCTTGGCACCGATGGCTGGGAACAGCTCTGGATCTGTTTTAAGGTTGAGGCAAAGGTTACCACAAGGCTACAGCACAACAGACATCTCCAGTGAGTCTGTGCCAAGTGCCCTATGTCCGTTTGCACCTTGCCTGACACACGACCACTGAGGTTGCTGTTGGGCTCTGGTTTTGTCACCCCAATTTCCTAGCTGGGAACAGAGGAGTGAATATGCCTCCCCCAGGCCACACCCAGAGCTGGGATCCCAGGGCAGGATCTGAACCCAGGACCCTCCTAGATCCCTTTGGCTCTAACCTATGTGGATTAGCAGACTGAGGGGTCTGGGGCCTCAGAGACTCCCATGGTGCAAGCATGAGGTCAGTGCAGGATGATCCCTAGCATGTAAACCCTGTGTGCCCCGCAGACTCATCCTGGAGCAGGGAGATGCTCAATCCCATATCCCAGCAGGTTCACTGTGGCTCTGAATGTGACTTCTCCCCCCTTATGACAGGCCCACCAGCCTCCACTGCTGCCAGCCCCACCCGCACACACACCTGTCTCATAGTAATCATAGACTTTCACCACCGCCGGCTTCAGGCTCTGCACGGGGAAGTCCTGTTCCACCGCGAAGGAGAAGCTCTGAGTCACATTGCTCACCTAAGAGGGAAACAGACCAGGCTCAGGAAGCTCTGAGCCACTTCACCCTCTCGTTCCACATCTCCTCCCCCCATCGGTGCCCCCCATGATCCTGCAGGTCCAGCATCTGCCCCCCTTGGCTGCAGGGCCTGGCAGGGATTCAGGCCCTGAGGGAGGTGGGATAAGCCCTGCCCAACCCCAGGGTATGAGCCGCTGTCCCTGGTACCCGTAGGTGGGGGGAGATCAGGGCCCTGGCTCTGTGTTGGGGAAGTGCTGAAGGGAAACACTGGGCAGGAATACATGGGTTTGTCTTTCCAAGCTGAGGCTTGGGAGATCCCCTCCCCCGGGCACTTCTATTGGGAGTACATTGGGGGTGACTCTTCCTGGCCCATTCCGGCCCCGTGCAGCCACTCACCTGCTCCATGTAGAGCAGCACGTGGTTGGTGCTCAGTTCTGTGCGGTGGATGAGGTGATGTCCTTCCAGCTGTCAGCAGCCAAGGGAGAGAAGCAGGATGTAACTGAGCCCCCCTTCGAACCACCCCACAGCCCTAAGCAATGGGATACTTTCACAAATTCATGGAGTCCAAACCCAGAAGGACCATTGTGATCATGTAATCTCACCTCCTGTATAACCATGGGTGTAGTTTGGGGACACTGGGGGGTGTTGTCCCCCCAAACTGCAATCCTTAGGCAGGTGTGGAATTTGCCCCCTCCCCCCCCACACACACACACATGCGCAGCCCCATTGCCCTGACTGGAGCTGCCCCCACCCCCTGCCACAAATACAGAAGTCAAATTATGCCTATGTGTGTAACACAGGCCAGAGAACTTCCCCAAAAGAATTCCTAGAGCAGATCTTTTAGACAAAGACGAACATCCAATCTCGATTTAAAAATGGTCAGTGATGGAGAACCACCGGGAGCTTTTTCCCCTGGTGCTGTCAGGGAAGAGGCGGAGTATGTGTCCCCACCCAATTGGTGGACTGAGGTGTAAAGTGCATCTGAGGGGCTGGACCCCAATCAAAGGCAGCACCAATTCCAGTATACCCAGCCTCAGTCAAACAGACCTAATAGTTCTTCCTCATTCTCTAGGTCTTAGACTGGCTAACACTGTCTGCAATGCCGGGGTCACTGCACAAGGTCTCCATAAGCCCAGGCTGGAGTCAGACATGGAAGGAGCTGCTGTCTACACTGCAGATCCTGCAGCTGGGAAATCTGCAGGTGAAAGGCTGATCTGAACTGGCCCCTGTGACAGAAGTGGGGTGGGGACTCTCAGACCCTTCAGGATTCCAGTGGAAAAGAAGAGAAACAGACGACATGGGGGGCCCTACTGCTGGAGATGAGACCAGGCTGCACCCATAATATGAGGAGTCAGGAATTGGAGCCCACTGGGGGCCAGATACCTCTGAGGTGGGGCTGAAGGCAAGGGGCTCTGGAGAGGCTATAGCCCATACACAGAACAGGCTGTTACCTTCCTCACTGATGACTTCACAGGGATGAATCCTGACAGCATCTTAACGTCAACGATGACCATGTTGGAGACGGGGCGTTTCCCTGTGTAACTGGGAGACCAAGCAGGAAATGAAACAAGGTTTAATACATCTCAGCACAGAGCTGATGCACCTCAACTCTGATTGGCACAGGTGCACACTCCCCCGATCTGTAGCATCTCCCACCCCACCTGCTTGTCCACCTGCAATCTCCTGGAGTGACCCATCCCCAGCCGTAGGACTCAAAGGCGCTGACTCCATGGGTGCTCTGGGGCTGGAGCATCCACAGAAAAAAAGTGATGGGTGCTTAGCACCCACCGGCAGCCCCGCTATCAGCGTCTCTCCCTCTCCCCAGTGCCTCCTGCCCTGAAGCGTCCAGGAGGAGCTGCGGAGAGGGGCGGAGCAAGGTTGGGGCGCGCTTGGGGGAGGGGGTGGAATGGGGTGGGAAGAGGCGGGCGGGGGCGTGATGGGGGTGGGAAGAGGCAGAGCAGTGATGGGGCCTTCAGTGAAGGGGTGGAATGGGGGCAGAGCCTGGGGGGGGGGGGAGCACCCTTTGGCACATTAGAAAGTTGGCACCTAAATTAGGGCTGCTCCGGAAGGCCTGGGCCTGTGAGGGGAGTTACCTGATGTTTATGGCAAGGCTAAAAGTCCTGTGGACCTGGGGGCTGTCACATGTCTCGGGGACCGTGTGCACCTCCAGCGCGAATGGTGCCTCTTCCGGCTTGGGGAGCACGTTGTACCTCAGGCTGGTCTGGAAGAGAATGCACAGTTCTATGTGAGCCTGTGTGTATCTCCTCTCTGCTTATCTCCTCTGCCTCCTTCCCCCCGGTCCATCTCATTCCCTCCTTTGTCTTCTCTTTCTCCTTCCTCCTCTCACTAGCTCCCCATTTCCTAACTCTGGACATGCTCTCTCCTCACACCTTTTCCTATTTTCTCATCCTTATCCCCATCTCTTTCTCCCTTCCCTCCCCTATCCATCCCACCTCACCCTGCCATCTCCAGGATGAGCCAGGCACCCTCAGCAGCAGCTTTGGGAACGTAGGCCTTGGGAATTCTGACACTCCACCCTCCCGTGAAGGAGCAACCTGAAGGGACAGCTGACAGGGCAGACAGATAACAGAGGCATATGCACCAACGTGCCTCAGCAGCAGGAAAACAGAATTACAACCCTAGTGTGTTAACCAAATCCCTCCGTGAAGTAGTCTTCCAAAGGGAAACACTTCATGCACTGTCTTCAAGAGGGATGTGTTTTGGGCTGCCTTTAATCAGGTGGCACTTTCTGGTTCTACATAACTCGGGATGGTGCCCCCACCGCACCTAGGGTGACCAGATGAGAGGAAGAAAATATCAGGACACATGGGGCGGGGGGGCTGCCGGCAGAGCAAAAAAAAAAAAACGGAGCAGGACGTGGGACAAACACCTAAGTATAGGGACAGTCCCGATTTTATCGGGACGTCTGGTCACCCTAGCTCCACAAGGTGTGTCTGGCAGTGGCTAGCTGCTGCTGCTTCTCTGGGGAGTCCTCAGCTCCCGAGCTGGATTGGCTGGGCTGGATGGGGTCAGTGCTGGGGGGAGCTGAGGAAAGCGTCATGTTGGTGGATGCTCAGGGCGACAAGTCTGCCCTCTGTACACAAGAGCATCACTTGTCCAGTCTCCTGCCTCATTAGCCCTCTAAGGCCTGAGGGGATCTGATGTAGCTATGCTCCATGCTGTGACTATCCCATGATCTAACCCCCTCAGAAACAGAGGTTCTCTAAACCCTGCAGCGAGGGCACTGTCGCCCCCTCCCCCTCCCCAGAAGGAGTCTGTCTCTGTTCCAGTGCTGGGTTATTCATTCTTCTCTGGCAACCTGATATATATATCTCCTGCCTCCCCCTCCTGCCCTGGGTGTCTGAGGCTGGGGATGGGAACAGCTCACCTGGGTGGAGGAAAAGCCCCCGTTGGGATTCTGCTGCTTGCTGATCCACTTTGCAATTTGAGCTGCTAATGACAGGTCTTCTTGGGATGGTGCTGGCCGCGTGGGGAGGTAAGCGAGGAGCACGTAGGACGTCATCTCCACCTCGGCGGAGGGAGCGCGGGGGTGATAGAACGGGACATCAGCCTCTGGCTGCTTCCCGGGCCTCTGCCAGTGAACGGAGCCATCTGCAGGGGGAGAAGGGAGAGGGAGAAGAAAAGGAAATGTTTATTACTGAATATCTGGTTTTTGCCAAGAGGGTTACTGACATACTGTCACTGAGGATGGAGAATGGAGTCCCAACCCTTGCTGGGCATGTCAATACAAAGCATGAAGGTATTAAATAATCCCTCTAGTGGGTTGATACAGTCCAGATGTGGAAACTCGCAGTGTCTAATTAGGTTGCTGCACCTGTGCCTGTGTCTCCCACATTTTATGAAGTCAGATCCCAGGAATGGCCAGTGTCAGGGTTTTTAATGCTCATTGATCTAAAATGTGTGAAGAGGCTAAATAATCCCGACCTGCCGCAGTACACACTGAAGGTTATAGCAATAACAATCAAACCCTTCTCCTGCCAGGCTACATAGGGCCAGTGAACCGGGATGCAGAAGAAGAGCCCATAAACAGGTCTCACCCTCTTTCACAGCTTCCTTATCAAGCGAGTCCAGCAGTGCCCTGTGCTTCTCCTCCTTCCCTGCCAGGGTGAAGGCGTAGGCCATCAGTGCCTTTGTGTACACGTGGCTTCCTCCCTGCTCCATGGCTGTTTCCAGACAGAATAAAGCACTATGGACCACAGAGTGCTGCGGGGAGCATAGAGGGGAAATAATCAGTGTTTGTAGTGTGACGATATGAGCTAGGCTTTGGGCAATGCCTGTGCTGGCTGTCATCTCATGGCCCCAGAGCACAGATGGATTTAAATAAGAGGTGCAGTGGATCTAATATAACACAGATGCTGGTGATGGGATGAGTGACTGTTTGACACCAGTCACTTGCATGGTCCCAGTGAACTCAGACTCTTGTACTAATTTGGTCACCCCATCACTGTGGGCCACTGAGCACAGAAATGTGGCTTAAATGTGTCTAGCTGAGACAGCCTCAGCAGTTACAAAAATCACATTCCTGCCTTCCATGGGGGTAGCCATGTTAGATACGAGGCCTTCACAATTTGGAGAAATTAAGGTAATCTGAGGTGTCTAGGGCTATTTATTGAATTTTAACCAAGAAAACATGTGGAAGGCGAATGAAACAGACTGCCATGGATAGCTATGGGCCAACAGCTGTCAACTAGTATATAATCCCTCCCAGTCATTCATCCAATGAAAAGCATGACTAGATGTTAGGATATAGATATTCAGGCCTGTCTGTAAAGGCCTATACTTTAAGAATTTAGGTGTATTCTTATCACTTAGCTAGTTATAGAGGTATAAAAGAAAGAATCAAAATCGCTGTCTGCCTGTGTAAGGGCCTTCTTGTACTGTGACAGTCTGAAGCTCTGTTCTTAGGCTAAGGCCTTCAGCTGAGCAGCAGAGGCAGCCATAAACTGGGAAGCAAACGGTCACATCCTTACATTCCAAACTAGTCACATTGAAATAAGGTGCTGTTAGGCATTATCAGGACAGGATTGTATTCCTATCATCTCCAGAGAAAGGGAAGAGCCTAGAAAATGTAAAAGGAAACTTAGTTTGATAGCATCCTGTCTGGCAAGAATGGCTGGGATGTGAAATCCTCATCTCTTTGTTCTTCTATAGTCTCCACTTCCCTATTGTTTGTCTGTATAATCTCAGTTTGGTTCTGTGATTGTTTCTGCTTGCTGTATAATTAATTTTGTTGGGTGTAAACTAATTAAGGTGGTGGAATATAATTGGTTAAATAACCATGTCATAATATGTTAGGATAAGTAGATAGCTCAGTGGTTTGAGCATTGGCCTACTAAATCCAGGCTTATGAGTTTGATCCTTGAGGGGGCCACTTAGGGATCTGGGGCAAAATCAGTACTTGGTCCTGCTAGTGAAGGCAGGGGGCTGGACTTGATGGTCCTTTCCAGCTCTATGAGCTAGGTATATATTTTATTTATATTATTGGTTAGTTAAATTTCAGTAAAATGATTGGTTAAGGTATAGCTAAGCAGAACTCAAGTTTTACTATATAGTCTGCAGTCAATCAGGAAGTAAGGGGAGGGATGGGAACAGGGACTGGGGGTGGGGGAATTAGAATCATGTTTTGCTGGCTGGGAATAGGAACAGGGAATGGGAACAGGGACACAGGCAAGGCTCTGTGGTGTCAGAGCTGAGAAGGGGGACACTGAAGAAGGAAATTGGAATCATGCTTGCTGGAAGTTTACCCCAATAAACATCAAATTGTTTGCACCTTTGGACTTTGGGTATTGCTGCTCTCTGTTCATGCGAGAAGGACCAGG
Organism: Malaclemys terrapin pileata; assembly: GCF_027887155.1. Taxonomy (NCBI): domain Eukaryota; kingdom Metazoa; phylum Chordata; order Testudines; family Emydidae; genus Malaclemys; species Malaclemys terrapin. The sequence continues at coordinate 135,967,647 of NC_071505.1, forward strand.
GAAGTGAGAGGGTGAAGGAATAAACCCCCTAACACTAGACCCCTAGTACGTTTACAGAGACTATATAAAACAAACAGGAATAATGAAGAAGGGAGTAGCCACGCTGTCAGGCTGAAAAGCTTCCATCAGTCAGACCCATCTGAGCTGCAGCCAGACACACAGGAGACAGTGACCGAGCACTACAGCTCTTTTGACATGAATTTGGAATTCTTTTTTTCCATTGTGCATATTAAAAAAAACAAATAAATAAAGAGCCAATCAAAGAAGCAGAGCTCGGCCAGAAGCAGTACTGCACACCTGGATGCTTCTGAGGCCTGGGGACTGTCTCATTCTGGAGCCAGAGCCAAAGCCTTTCCAGACTGTTTTTTCCCTCCTTTCCTTAAAGGTCCCTTTATCAGGGCAGCAGGCTGCCACTATCAGGACTCGGATGGGTAAAGGGAGTGGGGGAGAGGGGAGGCTGCTGACCCAGGGGAACTCATGAAGGGGAATTTGTGTGTGTGGATACGTACAGTGATGGGCAGAGGAATCTCTAGCAGTGCGATGGTGATATAAGCAGAGAATGTGACCTCATCGTCCACCCCGCCCTGCAGGGAACCACAGAGAGAGACACATTAACCCCACGCAGCACCTAAAGCCTTTCCCTGCTGGGCCCTCTACATACTACATCCTCATGCCCTTTATCTGCCCACTCTTGCCATGCCCCATGATAGCTCTCACAAATGGGTATGTCTACACTGCAGCGGAGAACGTGAGACATGCACACACCAGCTCCGCCCAAGCTGGTACACTAACAAAGGCAGTGTGGCCATGGGTGGCAGCTCTGGCTAGCTGCCCAAATACAGTCATGCTCAAGCTTGGAGTATGAACTTGGGCAACTAGCCTGAGCTGCCATGGCCACACTGCTATTTTCGTGGCTGTCTGCCTGTGCTGGGAAGTACACTCCCAGCTGCCGTGTAGACACACTCTGCGTTTCTGTCCCCACTTACCTCCCATGGTAGTTACCATGTATCTGCCCCCTCCTTTCTCCTCCCCATAGTAGGTCCCACGTACAGTACAGTATCTGCCCATCCGTATCTCCAGGGTAATTCCCAAGCCCACGTCATCCCCTGCTCCTCCCACCCTGGCCCCATGTGCTGACGTGTCCATGCGGAGTTGTAGCTCTCTCCATGTCACTGAAGTCCTGTATGGGTCCCATGGGAATCCAGCTGGGCAGATACGTCACCTTTATGGCATTGTTCAGGAGCGTCCCGGAGCTGCGGAAGCAGCCATTTTCCTTCTGCTTGCCAGCGAGCCAGGCCAGGGCATCCTGGATGTGCTTCTCCTCGATGAAGATGTGAGAGCGGGCCTGCGCGAAGGACTTGAGGACGAAGGCTGTCAGCCTACGACAGACTGCGGACAGCGGTGAGACCTCCCTCCCATGCCCTGTGCTCGCTGGAGGGGATGGGGTCCTGGGGCATCGCCAGCCTGAGGGGAAGCAGCAGGGGCCAGAGAGCTGGTGGCCATGGGGCAGAGAGCATGAATACACTGCCTCCACCTTCACCCACCTCCACAGTCTGCTTCTCACTGATTTCAGGATCCAGTTCAAACTCTCTCTTCCTGTTTATAAAATCCTCCCTGGACACAACCAGTCTCTCAAACTTAGGAGCCCTCTTCATGCTAAATACAGCTCTTATAGCAGAGGGCCGCAGGGTTGCAAATGTTGAATCTATATTTAAACAGGGCTCCAAGGGAGTTCCAGTGAGTTATACACCAGTTTGCCTGTACTTAGTAAACTAGTCAAAATGACAATTAAAAATAGCATAATAAAAGATTCAGAAGATCATGATCTGATGGGGTCTAAGCAGCATGGCTTCTGCAAAGGAAAATTGTGTCTCACTAATCTCTTAGAATTCCCTGAACATGTCAATAAAGAGCTGAATGAAAGAGAATTGATTGACATAATTTCTTCAGTAGTGTCTTATGTCAGACCTTCTCGAAAGCCTTTTGGAAAGTCTAAATGAATTGAATAATCATGGGATGAGGGTCAAAGTATTTTCGTGGATCAGAAATTGGTTCAGGGACAGAAAACAAAGACTAGAATTAAATGATCAATTCCATCATAGCACAAGGCTAACAGTGGGGTGCTGCGAGGTTCAGTACTAGGACTGGTGTTGTTTAATATACCTATTAATGATCTTGATAATGGGCGATCGATAGCATAGCAATTCCTATGGTCCTATCTAGCACCAGGTTGCTCTCTACCTCTAACCCAGTTTCACCACTACGGGTATGAGAGTCTCCCCTCTGCAGCTCCCTGTCTGCAACAGCCTCCCCTGGATTTCTTCATCTTTTTTCAAAAATGATCTGAAACCATCCCATCCCCTTTGCCTCTTCAGTTCTCTCTCTCCTCAAGGCCAGTGGGAACAGGTGCTTTTTATACACAGCAGGCTGATGAAACCTATTCCCTTTGGTGTGATATGCCAAGAGACTGTGAAAGCTCCAGCAAGCCATCAGGCCTTTAACAGCATCACCAGTTGACTAAAATTTAACACTTCCTTTATAACTATATAACAGAGGAGGTTTAGGGGAGGCGTGACTGGCATGAAATCTCACCAGGTATTCCCCGGCTGCCTGTAATGCTCCCCAAATGTGCTGTAAGAGCCATCCAGGTGCTTGTAATTCAGCTGCCTCTGATAACCTGAAATGGAAAGTTAAAGCAGGATTTATACATCAAACAAGAGAGAGCAGCTCACCAGCTCAGCCAGTAAAGGGGCTCCTGGCCCTGATGTGTACTAGCCAGCACTGGTACACAAACATACACGTCTCCATCCCACGAGCTAGTCAGCAGAGGGAACTGACACACAACACATGGGCAGCACCATCGTATTCCAGTAGGGGGAGTACCACACAGTCTGGTTAGCTAGAGCACCCAGGCTGAGAAGCCATTTCACCTGGCTACTCTGCAGCATTTCCACACTATAGGGGTGACTCATAGGATGGACACAACAGCCAGTAGCTCTCGTGGAGCAATGAGTGCGCGTAACTGTAGTGCTCAGACAACTGACAATAGTGAGCCAAGAGTGTGTCGAATGGGGACCCCACTCCCCAGATACACAACCCAGTCCCTCTGTCCTCAGCTGAGGGAAGCTCTGTCTGCAGGTCAGGCAGAAACAGAAAGCTCCCAGCACAACCTTGGAAGGGAGCAAGTGAAGAAAGAAAAGCCCCGTCCCTCCTCACCACTGACTAAGTAGCCGATGGCCTTGGATTTGGTCTCCTCGCTCAGCTGCCCCGTTTTATTCAGATAGTCCAGGACGTAGATGTTGGGGGCAAACAGGACCATGTTCTGCTCCCCGCAGCCGAAGGGCATCTGGAGGAGCTGCTGCAGGTTCTGCATGGCTGTGCCCAGGATATCGCCTGGGGATGGAGACACAGGGAGTCAGTGTGGCCCAGAGGTGGCCTGCGGAGGCAGAGTGCACTGCAGAGCACAGGCAGTAACAGGTGAGAGAGAAGGACAGAGGGAAAAACAGGACAGAGCCATACCCTGAAAGAGGAAACACAGAGAGAGAGAATGGGGAGAAGGAAGGGTAGGAAGATGTCTGGGATAGGAATAGGGATACTTAGACAGAAAGGCCAACACACAGAGAAACTGATAAAGGGAGGTGAGGGAAAGGAGAACAGGAACAGGAAAAGAGACAAGAAGAGATGAATGGGGAGATGATGGGGACACTGATGAAGGGAGTGAGTAGCTGACCAGGTGGAAAGGCTGGCACAGCAGGCAAACAAGGAGCAGTGGCCGCAGCTGCCAGGGCAGGTCCTTTCTGAGTTGCTGCACTCACCCAGCACTGTCACATAGGCTCTGGCTGAGCCCTGCACCACGTTCAGTGGGAGCTTCAGGGAAATCTTCCCTGCTTCTGAATTTCCTGAGGGAAAAAATCAGACAGATAAAATGCCCCCATGCTCAGCAGTGAATGGGTCCCAGAGCAGAACCTGGAATGCTGCCTTCCACCCGCCCCCTGCATGGGGAACCCCTGCTTTCAGCAGCTCCATTCCTCCTAGCTGGACAGTGAGACGCCCAACTGTCCCCTCTGGCTTGGGGTCCTGTGACCCATGGGAAAAACTCCGCTCTTTCTATGGAGTGAGGTGCACCACCTGGCCCGATGGGAAACTGCAGTCTCCAGTTCTTTGGCCCTTCCTGTTTGCTGGCAATTGGCAGATGGTAGAATCCAGTTTGTAATTTCACTCTATAGAATAAGAGATTAGAGATGGAAAAGTCCCATTAAACCCCTTTAAACCCATCCTCCAGGGACTTGGGCCAGGATTGCTCATGCAGTCTATTCTCCGGGGCTTTGTCAAGCCCTAGATCTCAATGTTCCAAGCAATGTCCTCATGATTAGGAAATGTGTCTCGACTCTCCACACAGAAACATCCCCACCATTGCTTAGTCTCTATCCTGACACCCCAAGTTCTCACTGCACCCTCAAGAGTCTCCCAAATAATCCCACTCCCTCCTTGGGGCTGTCACTCTTCATCCGCTGGCAAAAGACATAGATGAAGAAGGAGCAGAGAGGTCCTTACCATTTGCACAGAGCAGAGAGTTGAAGGTTGCTTCCGTCTCAATCCCTTCGGGCTTGGGAGGGGAAGGAAAATGAGAAAGGTGAGAAGCTGCAGACAGACTGAGCATCTGGCATCAGGAACAAAATCTGTGTGAGGACAGGGAGGGGAATCTTCAGAAAGGGACAGAGAGGCAGCAGGAGAGGTGGGGAGAAGAGAGAGTTCGACAAAATTGGAGAGACAATGAATGAAGACAGAGAGAAATGTAAAGGGCCAAGTGGGTGAATCAGAGGAAGGGGGAGATTTGCAAATTTCCATGGACTGATGCTTGTAGATTCATAAAATAATAATTGGTTAGAATAAAATAAAAACCAGCTACTAATAAGTTATTGTCTCTTCACACCCAAGGGAAGAATAGTGCAGCTCTATTGCATGGGTTACTAGTTACCTGAAGCACACTGTGCAAGATGGTACCTTAATGCCCCTATAACAGAGAGGACATGCACTATGTGTCATTGCTAACATCAGATGATGCGATAAGTTAAAGACAACTTACTACATAGTGGAATATCAGCAATTCTACATACTGTAATGCTGCAGATTTTCTCTTTCCATTACAGGACAGCAATAGGGTATACGGAGAATAGGAAGGGACAATATTATACATTATTATAACTGGTGTTACTGTTGGTATCATGAAATGTCATTAGTTATCGTTGCTTTTTTATGACACACGGAGAGGCTATGCAGCTTTATGTATCATTTGTTACTGATTATAGATGCTGTATAATGAGCTATTGCTTTCCTGCAAAGATGAGGGTATGCAGCATTGCCCTGTGCTATTTCATTTCACTGGGTAACAATGTCAGCAACCATTGCTGCCCTAGGAAAGAGAGAGGTTATGCAATGTTACCATGTTATGCTTATTTGGCACACTATGCAATGTTTTTTCTGTAAGGGAATATACATTATTATATCCTATAGTGGGTGGGATTTTCCAAAGCACACCTAATTCCCCTAGGTGCTTTGAATCTCCCACACGTGTGCTTCTGTTAGGCTATGTAGCAAGTTGTCACAGCTTCCCTGTAACAGAGGAGGCACGGATAGTTATAGTGTCACACTCTATATAAGTTATTACTGTTTTCCTATCCTACACAGAGCATTATAGCACGGCTTATTGCCTACGTCACACTGTGTGAAAACTTACCACTTCTCTATACCGCAGGGACTAAGAGGCCCACATACCTCCACTAACAGCTGTTTGATCACTGTATCCTTCTGCCCTGTCTCAGGGAGCACTGCTACCTCGTTCTCGCAGGGCAGCTCCGTCTTCAGGGCCTCTGCACTCACAGAGAAATTCACATTACCTGAAACAAAGAGAAAGAAGTGTTCTGCCAGGCACTGCAGCTACAGGGGTGTCAATGTCATTTCCATGGTGCTCCACTCTTCAGCACCACTGATTACATGGAAACCTCTCTGTAGAGAGAGAGCTCATGTCATATCTCATGTAGGCCTGGGCTACACTACAAAGTTAGATTGACGCAAGGCAGCTCATGTCAGTCTAGTTGTGCATGTGTCTATATTTCAGTTTGGTTCCTACATACGTAAGTGCCCTGTTGCACCGACTTAATAACATCACCACCCCAAGCGGCATAGAGCCAAGTTTGATGTCCTTAGGTCAATGCAGTGATAGTGTAAATACTCCACTGCTTATGTTATCTGTTACTGTCCTCCAGCTGCTGTCCCACAATGCCCCACGCTGACTGCTCCGGTCACCATTGTGAACTCTGCTGGCCAGGGGTCACAGAAACCAGAAGCCTCAACCCCCCCTACCACCCCCTTTGAAGCCCTGCAAATTTTTGAAATTCCTTTTCTTGAGTACCCGGCTTTGTGGGCACACCTAGCTACTCTCCCTTGTCGAGTGCAACTGCTCAGCTGACATGCCAGCTACGCACTCCAGGCATGCTCCTGCCTGGAACAGACAGGAGATATTGGATCTTCTGGGCTTGTGGGGAGAAGAGGGCTTGTGCAGGCACAGCTCTGAATCAGGCATAGAAACATGGATATCTAAGAGCAGATATTATGCAAGTGAACAATGCCAGTGCCCCTTCCAATGAGCAAAAGGACATTCAACTGTCATTCTGCACCTGCTGAGCCTCTAGTCGAAATATTCCTTGGTGCTGTCGAGGTGGCCGGTGTATGGCTTCATGAGACAGGGGAGCAAGGGTTAGGTTGGGTCGCCCAGGATCACAACTGGCATTTCAACATTGCCACTGGTAATCCGTCAGTCAGGAATAAGGTCCCTGCTTGCAGCTTTCTGAACAGTTCTGTGTTCTTAAAGACGCGAATGTCATGTGTCTTCCCTGACTAGTCAACACTGATGTCAGTGATCCACTAACACTTGAATAACCACAGAAAAGTAGCCTCTTTTGTTGATGTACTCTGAGGCAAGGTGGTCTGGTGCCGAAAGAGGGATATGTGTGCCATCTATCACCCCACCGCAGTTTGGGAACCCCATTGCTGCAAATCCATCCACTATGTCCTGCACATTGCTGAGAATCATAGTTCTGCATAGCAAGGGGCGATCAATGGCTTTTCATACTTGCATGACAACAGCCCCTGCGGTGAATTTCTTGACTCCAAAGTGAATTTCAGCTGACTGATAGCAATTTGGCATAGCACATTTCTACAGTGTGATCGTCACTTGCTTCTCCACTGTTAGTGCACCTCTCATTTTGACGAGTGGCAGTGGAATACCTATCCATGGTGCACCACACTCTGCATCGATACAAGCACTCCTGGTAAGTATGCATATCTCTGACATAAGGAGCCAAGTATGCGTGCATACAAGTAATGTGCTAACTGTGGCAGCTGTATGCCGATGTAACTTGAGTCGACATAAGTTTGTAGTGTAGACATGGTAGTAGTACCTTAGACCATGCCTGCACTGGGTTTTTCACACAGATGCAGCTGCACCAGAGCAAACTCTGGGAACAGCCTTGCTTCACTGGTGTGAAAAGTGACTCACCCCAGTGAAGCAGGACTGTTCTAAGGGTTTGCTCTGGTGCAGCTACATCTGTGTAAAAATCCCAGTGCAGGCATGGTCTAAGACAGGGATTCTCACCACAAATTATTTGGTGGCCTCAGAGTACAGCCACCAACTTTTAGGTGGCTACTCTGACACTTTCATTTCAAACCAGGGCACGTGGCACTAGTGCAAGTCACAGGTTACGCCAGTTAGTGTGTCTACACTAAGAGTTTGTTCTGGTGCTGCTACATCAGTGACATCAGCAGCTACATCACTAGTGCACTACAATAGTGAAAAAAAAAAAAACAGTGCAGACAAGACATGAGGATCACTCTGCAGCAGCCTTCCCAGTCCTGGCAGGAATTGGGCAAGACGGATAGGAGTGCAGGGAGTAATGGCTCCGATTTCTGGTTGAGGACGATGGCCTCTGTTACACAGGACTAAAGGGTCATTATAGCCCCTTCAGGCCTTAGAATCTATGAATCATAGAGCCCTGGCTGGGTCAAGCAAACAGTTAATGCTCCCGTTTAGCCCATCAGGGCCATGAGGGGAAGAAATAATTAAATTCTCCATCAGATCCACAAATTACTTAACAGGGTCAGCACCACTTATTCCAGATGTGCTCACCTGAGATGTTTCCCAGGAAACGGTTTTAGCCTAATGACAGTGAATGGCAATGACAGCTGCTGAATTAGGATAGTATTTGAAAAAATTCTGTTCCTTGGGGACGGAATTGGCTAGAACCAAGGAGTTAAGTGGAGGGTAGTCAGGAGTTTATTAAGGGCATGTCTACACTACAAAATTAAGTAGACCTAAATTAGGTCAATGTGCAGCCACGGCAGTAATTAAATCGCTTTTGAATGTCCACACTATGCTCCTTGTATCGGCAGTGCGCGTCCACACTAACAGTGCCTGCACTGATGCAGCGAGCAGTGCACTCTGGGTAAGTATTGTACTGTGCAACTCACCACCATCTAGCACGGGGTATTTTGGGAAGGGTTTGCAATGCATCATGGGGGCAAAAAAGTCATGCAGGAGTGATTGGGAACATGGTTTCAACATCCCATGATGCAGTTTTCTCCATCCCATAATAATATCTGCATCCCATAATGTTTTGCACTCTTTTCAAAAACACTGCAAACCTGTGCATCCGCCATCTCTGTGGGAAGCATGGATCCTGCAGAGCTCTGCACTGTTGTGGTGAGCATTGTGAACACAACACACCTGATCCCACAGAATTTCCGGAGCTTAAAGAGCAGCACTGGGGAATATGACAATTCCTTGCAGGCTAGCTTGTCATGCACCATGGAAAGAAATAATTCAAGGTTGTTGTTGGCAGTGATGGAGCAGCTGCAGATGGTGGCACGCTGGTTCTGAGCCTGAGAAACAAGCACTGACTGGTGGGATCACATCATTCTTCAGGTATGGGATGACAAGCAATGGCTGCAGAACTTGTGGATGTGCAAGGCCACTTTTCTGGAACTGTGTGCAGAACTCACCCCAGCCCTCTGGCACATTGACACCAAAATGAGAGCTGCACAGACAGTGGAGAAGTGAGTGGTGATCGCTGTGTGAAAGCTTGCAACACCAGATTGCTACCAATCAGTTGGGAATCAATTTGGAGTGGGAAATCCACCGTGGGAAGTTGCTGTCATCCAAGTGTGCAGGGCCATTAATCATTTCCTGCTACATAAGACTATGATTCTCAGCAGTGTGCCAGACATAATGGATGGTTTTGCAGCGATGGGGTTCCTGAGCTGAAGTGAGACAACGGATGGCACACATATACCTATTTTGGCACCAGACCACCTTGCCAGAGTACATCAAAAGAAAGGGGTACTTTTCTACGGTAATGCAAGCTATGGTGTATCACTGGGAAAGTTTTACCAACATCAACACGGGATGGTCAGACAAGGTGCATGACACATGCAAAAAACTGCAAGCAGGGACTCTCTTTCCAGAACAGAGAATTACCAATGGGGATTTTGAAATGCCAATAGTGATCCTGGGAGATCCAGCCTACACTTTACTCCCCTGGCTCATGAAGCCATACACTGGCTACCTCTACAGCGGCAAGGAGTGCTTCAACCACAGGCTCAGCAGGTGCAGAATGATAGTTGAATGTGCCTTTGGCCACTTGAAAAGCCGCTGGTGCTGTCTACTCATGAGTTTAGACCTCAGTGAAAAAAATATCCCCATAGTTATAGGTGATTGCTGTGCACTTCATATCTGTGAAGCAAAGAGGGAGACATTTCCACTGGGATGGAGGGCAGAGGTGGAATGGCTGTCTGCTGATTTTGACCAGCCAGATACCAGGGCTATAATAAGAGCTCAGTGTGGAGCTAGACACTTCAGGGAGGCTTTGAGAAATGCTAAGCTCTGATTCATTACTAACAAAGCTGCCAAATGAAGAATGAAAGAAGAAACAAAGATCAAATAAAGGAGAAAGATAATGAATCTCATTGTCACACTTGTATTTGTATTCAGTGGCAAGATGATCTCAAACCACAAAGCTGTATCCAGATCTGAGCTGGATTTCAGATACCTCAGAGTTCAAAGCTCTTTTGGATCAGTGGATTGGCTTCATGCCTGTCTCTAAATCAGCACAGGATTTTACAATTTAAGTTCTTTCAGATGGGCTCTTCTCTTTGTCAGGATGGCCATTTAACCAGGACTTTAAGTTTTCCATGGGGTATATCAACTAAATGGTTTCTCCACTATGTGATATGGGCAGGTATGAAGCAGGTGGGTGATGTGAAAGTTACTAGTGACCCCCCCTTAACAGAGAAGCCTTTATGTCAACCAGTGGCCATTAGGGGGAAGCAGACACTTCAAGTACACAGTAGCCTGAACTTCTCAACTGTCTTCCATTCAAGACCTTAAGGTAGTTGGAGCTGGTCCCAAGCCGGTTTTCACTGACCAGATAGCAAAAGCATGGGTCTGACAACCACCAATCAAGTGTTAACACTGCAAGGACCTTTGTCTGAATGTGTATAAAGGATCTGTAAAATGTGTGTAAGACAGAGTTTTTGTACTAAGGTGCAAAGCTCTCCTTTCTTCTGCAGAATAAAGCAACTCTTCCTTATCCCTGTCTGGCTGTTATTGGCTCTCAGCTAGGAGGACCCGATATTTCGGTAACAGTGATAATTGTATCTCAGGCTTCCAGTCTCATCACAAATCACCCTCATTCTGGATGACTGTCCTGGCCCAAGTGAGAACCAAGGACTATAACCTGCTTTTCTTGCTGAAAGAAGAAACCCAGCCAGCTCTCATCTTTCATTGGTGTGTTAGAGAGCAGTATGTTGATGGAGATCCTCACTGTACAGACAGTGTCTTTTGAATGGAGGGGTCCAACAGCTGAAAACCATCTAGGGTTCTCTGTCTTGTCTGAGGAGGAGCTTAGCACTCTCCAACCAAGGATGGGAGTAAAACACCCCAAAGAAGGGTCTTGGGGAAGTTGAATCCCCTACCAACAGATTTTTGAGCTACCAGGTCCCTGCCCCCTGAAATTTCTGTGCCACTCTATCTGGCCCCCAAACATATCAGAGCTAGAATGCTTCTTACCCAGAGATATTGGGGTCACAGTCCAGGACACCGTTTTTCTTCCATTCACACAGAGACAATAAGAGTCCTCTTCCTTCTCCACAGGGGTAGCTCGGAAGTCGGCAGATGAAGCCAGTGAGATGCTGACCTGTCAATTGTCCAGAGAGCTGTCATCAGGGAGGGGGCCAGGGAAATTAGTAGTAACTAGAGATCTAGACAGTACGGCAGATGGGATGTGCAGAGAATTGGGCAGAACAGGGTTTGTGGTACTATAAGGGACAGAGGGGGTTGAGGGAACACATGGGTTTAGAAGTGTAGATGGTTACAGGGGTGTAGAGATTTGGAGTTACAGGGCTTTGGGGTGCTTGGGAGTTATAGGAGCATAGAAGCTTGGGTGCACATGTGTTTGGGGAGGACAGGGGCTGCAGGGAGACCGGGGGCTAAAAAGAGCTACAGACACAGGAGTTTGTGAAGCAGAGAAGTGTGGCCTGTGGGTTTGGTTGCACGGGGATGGTGTGAGTGTCTCTTACCCTGATGCAGCAGGTCAGGTAATTGAAGACATGTGAAGGCCTCGCCACGCACCACGGAGTAGAGCAGGGTGAGCTCCACGAAGAAGGGTTGGAAAGCTCTGAGGGACACGGTTGTGGACAGGCCAAAGCCAGTGTCACTTGAGGTGCAGAATGCATTAGCTTTCCATTCTGTGATGGTATCAGGGATTGTCAAGGGCAATTCAGCACTTCCATTGGAGCTGGTGACAAAAAGAGAGATCGGATCGTGATCACAGCCTGGTCAGACACTGAAGGAAAACCCAAGTGTTCCAGAGAGTGATGTGGGGAACTCAGTAGATAATGCTCTCCCCTGTGAGTCCACACTGAGCTCAATGCTCAAGTCTGATGCAGTGCTTCAGGGAGTGATGTGGGGACTCAGTAGGGGGTGCTCTCCCCTCTGAATTAGCACTGAGCCCATTGTGGTGGGAGGTGTTGTGCCAGAGGAGGTGCTGTCTTTCAGATAACACATACAGCTGATATTTTGACAACTTGTGATAATTAAAGACCCCACAACCCTTTTGAGAAGAAGAGGGGGGCTCACCCTGGGTCATTACAATCCAAATGCTTAGATTCCCCCTGCAATTTCAATTGGAAATGGGGCTCTTTTTCACTTTCCTTTCTAGATGTTAGAGCAGTGTTGTTCTGCACTGTAAACATCTGCCATTGGGGAACAGCCAGCAGGTGGCTGAGTGATTTCTGCACACACAGAGTTTGAAAAGCACTTTGGGATGATGAAAGAGGCTCAGTAACCATCAGGAATTCATATTATCATCACAAAAAATAAGGGAATGTTAAAACAGCAACAACCAGCTACTCACGTCAAAGGCACTAAATCCCAAATCCATGTCTCTGGGAAATACTTTCAAACTGTCTCCACCGCTGCTGGAAGGGTCTCAGCCATGACAGGGTAACCTGAGTCCAGTACCCTTGCATGTCCTGGGTGGAGTGAGTACAACTGATTAACATAGATATAATGCACCAATACCAGCCTGATGCTTCCATCTCTGAGGGTGGGTCAACAGATGTAATTTCCAGCTTGGGTAGATGTATGTACACTACACTACCTGTGATCAAGCTAGTGTGCTAAAAATAGAAGTGTAGCAGTGAGGGCATGACAGGCTAGCCTCCCAAGTACATACATAGGGTCCCAACACCCCATCGGTGCTGCAACAGCTACACTTCTCTTTTCAGCGCACTAGCTCTTGATCAAAGCTAGCACGTGTGTGTCTGTCAGACCTGGAAATTACACCTCCCACTGCAATTTAGACACACCCTGGGACACTTTCCCCTCCAGCTACACTGGTGCAATCAGACACCCAAATCGGTTGTGGTGGGCAGGGTGGGAATGGAAAGTTCCATGTCTGAAGCATGTTTGAGGGGTCACATCACAACTCCAGTGTGTCATTTTCTGCTCCACCATCACTGCGAAGCTCCCAGCCTTTCAAAGGATCGGCCTTAGAACTGGTCACAACAATTTTCTCAAAGATTTTATTTTGACTCAATGGAAATTCTCATAAAAAAACTGTTTCCATCAACAGTTTCTGGGGGGCGGGGTTGTTGGAAAACTGAAAAAAAAACCACTTTTTTATTTTGGATGAAAATTTTAAAAATCCACAAAAAATATTTTTAAAAAATGATGTTCCCATTTTTCCTTATTTTTTCGTGTGTGGAAAATAACAGCCATTTTTTGCTCACCTGTGTATTAGTATTGTTAAACTAGGCATTAGAGTTATAAAAATGTGTTCAGTGTTTAGACTTTACGGAATCCTTGTAAGCAGCTGGAGGCATTAATCTCACTTATAATATCATATCCCATGTTCTAAGGTAATATTTAGTGTTTCCTCTGTAACCGTGAATCACCAGACAGAAAAGAAGCATCAACGAGTGTGAAATACCAGTCTGACACAAAAGAAGGCCCATCAACACCAGACAAACCATTGTGGAACATCAGTTGATTGTTCCCCCTCCACCAAGAAGAGGAGACGGGCCACTGAATTACTCCCAATGACTGAATTTGCAACTCAGAGAAGGGGCAAAGAGATAAAAAGCCCTAATAAAGAGGAACTGTATTTTTTATGCTGCTTGGAGTCTGAGGGGCAAGGATCACACAAGCAAAAGATCCCCAGTGCTTGGCCTGGATTAGCCCTAAAGGTTATATAGATATTGCTTATCATATAGGCTACTATTACCATTTGAACAGGACTGGACTAGCAAGAGGTTGCAGGGCAGGACTCAGGGGCATTGGCAGAGCTGTGTGGGAAGCCCAGGACTGGAATAGCAGAGGCATCAGAGTTTCTGCCTACAATATGTTTAACTAGCCAGATCTATCGGCACCTCACCACTATTTATTTATTTGGATTTATAATACACACGAAACCCCACCAATCCAGTGCTCTAGGCTCTTTGCCATACATTGAAAATGCACCTCTGAAAATCAGATATACACCAATTAAGAATCTCTCCTGCTGGTGGGAAATGTTCAAATCCGTCACCAAGCAACAAGAGCCCAGGTGTTTCCAGACTACCCACCACTCCAAAAAATCCCACTTACTCTATGATAGTGGCAAACAATCCTTTTTTTTTTTTTTTTTTTTTTTTTTTGCCCCCTGTACAGCTATGGCATAAGAGTTAAGAAAATCTTTATATTGGAATTGGTCAGCTTCAACCTCTCTAATGTCTGGTGGTAGAGGCAGTCCAGAGCAGTGATCAAATGTGGGCAGATGATGGAGCAGCTGGGAGGTTGATCAGTATCAGAGGCAGCCTGGGGCAGTGGTCAGAGTTTTCTCAGGGGTCAGTAGCTGGAAGCTCCAATCCAAGGGGTCAGGTCAGTGCATCAGGGAGGCCAGACCAGGCGAGGCAGCAAGGCAGGGTCAGGCGAGGCTGTCCAGGCAGCAATCAGCAGGCAATGATCTGTTGCTCAGACAGCTTCCTCTTCCTGGTGGGGCCTTTAAATAGCCCAGGTACTCACTGACAGTGCTGCCTGTCCATCCAATTGGAGGACCGGGGCATGGCTGCTGTGGGTTTGTAGGCCATTAGCACTAAAGCTGTTGGTCAGGGGCAGCAACTAATGATACCACCTAAAGACCTGGGTTCACTATCAGGGTCTAACAACCTGGGGTCTATTGGTGCCATAACGTGCCAGTGGCAGAAGACCCAGGCTGAAGCTGACTAATTCCATCATCAAGATTTCTTCCTCCCACTTCAATTGTCCCTAATCATCCATAAACCACGGTTGTGACCCTGACCGACCAGGTGCCAGCTCATGCCAGAGCCCCCGGCCAATTCACTTGTGGGTGAGTATAGATCAAAGTGATTGTTAAATGTATCAGAGTGTATGTGGTGTTTCAACTTCATGAAAACGAATGGGATGTTACTTGCTTTGTTTTCACTTATCTGTATCCTGTTATAATGTAGTAGCAAACATTTACATTGTGTAAACCCTGTAACTAAATAACCCATCAAACAAGAAAGAAGCCTTGTGCAATGCAAATGAAGAACTTTAACAGAAAAGTGCAGATTTCAAAGCAAGTGGTCATTACGTGTGATGATCTGAGGTTAAACACGCTAAATGCATTCCTCACTCTGTCACCAAAAGAAAAACCCACGTGGTTAGTAACCGTGTCAGCTTGTTTTTGGTGAGAAGAAGCTATAAGTATGGATTCAAGGAAAGATCCTGCATCTCTGAACTGTTTGGACTCTTACAGGGAAGTGTGCCAGATGCGAAGCGGAGAGACAATCTGGGCACCCTGAAAAGACTTGGGAAACTGGCAGTTTATTACATCACTTCCACCATTTGGAATTACAGACTGTGACTCATCTATGCATATATTTTACCTGCTTTAACCTCTCAATAACTCTAATTTCCTTTTCTTAGCTAATAAACCTTCAGTTAGTTTACTATAGAATTGGCTACCAGCATTATCTTTGGTATAAGATCTAGGGGTAAGTGACTGGCCTCTTGGGACTGAAAGCCTTCTAAAATGTGAGGTGATTTTTGTATAAGTAACTTTTTATCACAAAGTTCAGTTTGTCTGGGTGGCAAGATAGACTGGAGAATCTAAGGGGATTGTCTGTGACTCCATGGCAAGATTGATATAGTGATCCAGGAGTTAACATTTGTCCCTGGCTTGGTGAAATCTAACTATAGAATACACCACCAGTTTGGGGTGTTGCCCTGTTTTCTGACAATCTGCCCTGAGGTAGACAGTCATGGTTGTGAGCCACTCCAGACAGCGTGACAATGATGACTCGGTAGAAAGCTGTGCTTGGGAAACTCTCTACTGGTGCCTGAGGATGGAGGATCATTGTAAAGTCTTAGCGAGCTACCCACAGATTTGTCTGCCAGCAGCATAATATTCTCCCTCAGAACTCCCAGAAACAATTTGGTTCCATTAACCTCCAAGGGTGAGGCTATCAAAGCAGGCCCCTCACTTTGTCAGGAGAAGTGTGCCCCAACTTCAAACTTCAAGACGGAGTGGTCACCTCATGATGTGGGAAAAACTTCCAAATGCTCAATCCACAACTCCAGTCCCAACACTAGAGCTAGCATGCGGCCAGCTATGAGCAACAGCATTCACCCCAAAACACAGATGCGCTCTCTGCTCAGAACAGAATGCTTGTGGCCTTTACCAGTTCTCCTGAGTGCTTGTGCTGATACCCCGGCTTCACTGTGAAATCCTTCAGAACTTCTGTAAACCCAAGCAACTTGAGGGAACTGGAGGCAATAATGTGACTTTCTCACCTTGGAGTTTGTGAAGACCTTTAAACCCATTTCCTGTAGGGAAAAACCCAACACACATTTTGTTATTTATTTCTGTTGAGGTTGAAATTCCAGAACTGACACCAGTATTAGGGAGACAAGGTGGGTGAGGTAATATCTTTTATTGGACCAACTCCTGTTGGTGAGACACAAGCTTTTGAGTTTACACCAATTGGCCCAATAAAAGATATTACCTCATTCACCTGGTCTGGGACCGACATGGCTACAACACCACTTCATACACCAGTATTAGGGGTTTAATGAGCAAGGAGGAAACCTTGACACTTTTCCTTGATGGGATATGGAGCCTATTACCCATTGATAAGGCTATGATCTAGTCATGGAGGTCACAGCAGTGACGGATTCCATGACTTTACCGGCCCTCCGTGATTTCTACAATTCAGGAGGTGGAGGCAGGACTGTGTGACCCTGCCCTGTAGCTGGGGCTGGCTGCAACCAGGACCCTGCAGCCCCAGTCCTGTGGCATCCAGGCTTGGCGAGAGCTGCAGACGGGTCTGTGTGCCCCAGCCTTGTGGCTTCTGCTGGGGGCTGCAGCCAGGGCCATGCACCCCTGCCCGGCGGCTGCAATAGGGGCCATGTGCCCCCCTTGCAGCTTCCCAGGGCCATCCACCCCGCCAAACCCTCCCCCACTTGCTGCAGCCAGGGCTTGGTGGGAGCTGCAATAGGGGCCGCGCACCCCTGTCCCGCAGCTGCGGCCAGCTCCAGAGCGGGGGCTGTATGCTCCCCATGGCTGCACCCGCCACTGCAGCCCCTGGGACTCCATTCCCCCTCCTACCTAGCCCTGCGCCGCCCCCCCCCCCATTATTTTTAGTAAAGTCATGGACAGGTCACGGGCTCTGTGAATTTTTCCTTATTGCCCGTGACCTGTCCGTGTCTTTTACTAAAAATAACCGTGGTGAAATCTTAGCCTTACCCATAGAGCACAGGGTGACACTCAGTCTCAGGTCTGGGAGACTGGATGGCTCAAAGGGATAAGGGAATAGGATACAGGGTCCTTTTATCTCTAGGGCACTGGTTCCAATTTCCAATCCAACCCCAGGTCAGAGGTCGGAGTGAATCAGGGAATGGAATACAGACTCTTATCTCTAGATGTCTGGTTCCAATCTAGCTCCAGCTCAGAGGGCATTCGTTAGTCTTGGGGGATGGTAAGGGCACATGGATTATTTTGTTTCTAGTTCACCAGTTCCAGTCTAGTCTCAAATCAGCACTGAATCCAAGGCGTTCCTATATACTGGTCATTCATTGCTATGTGAAATGAGCTGGTGAGTATTAGGCCAGTTCTTAGTGGCTCAGGTGCCCCCCTTTACAAAGAACACCTTCACCATAAGCACTAACACACCCCTTTTTAGCAGCCTTGGAAGAGAGGTCAAGGATTGAAAAGCCCATGAAGACAGCATTTGCCTCACCCTAGAGGTGCTCAGACCTGATCTTTCCAGGTCAAAGGTGAAGCACATTGATGAGGGACAGTGCATGGTGGAAGCTTGCACCGCCATTGTACTTGCTCCAGATATAGCTCCGTGATCGGCACTCCAGAGCAGCTAGCCCTGCACCACGTGCCACTCACAGCAGGTTTAAATGTCCTCATCTCCCCACAGCCACAAGGACTGGATGAGGAGACTTTACCTTTAAGATGCTATAAGTGTCCTCTTCATCTGGCTCCGACACTGGAGCATAGATGACTCCATTCACAATTATCTTCTCTGCGGCAATGCACTCCTCCTGAGGATCCATCGGCACCATGTCTGCGCCATGATGATACCCCTGAAGTTCCTTCACTGGTAGCAGGTTATACACCTGGACAAACAGAACTGTGTCACTTGGCCTCATCAGTACCAAGTGCCATGAAACACCGCTGGGGGAGACAGACAGGCAGAGGCAGACAGACGGATATATACAGAGAGAAGGTGGAAGTGATAGAAAATAAACCAAGAACAGTAAATACACTACAGAGCAGGGAGAAGGAAAGAGGGAAGCTGCTTCTTTGGCTGAGGGCAGTTTGTTGCTCTGGCTATTATGATCAACTATATCAAAGTACCTGCTAAAGGCTCTAATGCTCATATCAATGGCCCTTCTTTCTTAGCCAGGGACTGTTACTTACTATATGTTGGTCAAATGCCTGAGACTGGTCTAGGCCTGTAGGCGCTACACCAATATAAGTAAATAAATAAATGAATAATAGGCCCTGAACAAGAGAAAATCAGCAGCCCCATTGACCAGGGCTGTTTCCAGACATGGTAGCATCCCAAAGGAGTTGAAAAAGTTCCTGCAATCTAAATGGTGCCCAGTTCTCTGCTTCTCACCTAGTGAAAGAAGATAAGATAAGGGCAGGACAGCATTAAGACATCCGCACTGACAGAAGGGATTTTTTTTCCCAGTAGATGCCACTCCTCAGCACTGAGTTGGTCTTGCTTGGACCAGGCTGCATCATTTTCTGCTACCACGGCCCCTAAGAGAAGACCAGCTCTTGCAGCTGCTGATCAATGGACCAGGCTGGCACTTACAGAGCTGGGAGAGAGCTCGGCTTCAGGCTTCATGAGGAGGATGCTCTTGTCCACAGCACGGACGGCGCACAGGGAGCCTGGGGAGGCCCCGACCCGGAGGCGAGTGTCGGAGGCGGGGAGGCCCTCGGCCGGTGAGAAATGCAAGTCAACCTGCAACCCCAGAAAAGGTATTAGAGGAGCTACTTCTCCAGGTACCGTCACACACTGCCCCGCAGCACAACTCAGTCCTGGAACCGCTGCACACAGCTCTGCCAATGCCCCTCTGTCCTGCCCTGTAGCCCCCTGCTAGTCCAGTCCTGGGCTCCCCAAACAGATATACATTATTATCTACTGAAATTCAGTTACTCTCTAAGGTGGCATTGGAGCAATTGGTGCTTGGTAAATTCTCTGTTCACATTGATGACTCAGTTCATGATTTTATGGCTACCATGAAAACCAAGACACTACCCCAAGTGGTTGCTGGCTCTGCTTGTACAGTGGACACACCCGTGCTCTCGGCCCAGAGCCTATATTGCATCCTGAATATACCAGGAGGGATTGTGGGCCATCAGGGAGCTGATTTTACAGCAGCCCTGGTAAAATGAAGAACAGCCTAGGACCTGGATGCTGCAGATGGGTAATGGCTCCCAAGAATCCCTCCACCAGCTGGAAATTGCCAAAGCAGTGGTTTGAGCATTGGCCTCCTAAACCCAGGCTTGTGAGCTCAATCCTTGAGGGGGCCATTTAGGGATCTGGGGCAAAAAATTGGTCCTGCTAGTGAAGGCAGGGGACTGGACTTGATGACCTTTCAAGGTCCCTTCCAGTTCTATGAGATAGGTGTATATATCTCCACTCCTCATTCTATCACCTGACAAACACTAAGCCCTCCTCTTGTTGAGTTTAGGCCAGTGATCCTCAATGAGGCTCTAGAGGTATTGGGAATACACTGAGCTACACAGGCAGTGCTTTGGACCCATGTCTTCGTTGGCTGATGAAGGCTAGCGGGGAAGGACTGGGGCCTGGTGGAAACTGACAACCGTTCCCAGGCTGTCAGCTTCTCTTAAGGAAGCTACTGTGTGGCTGTCACTTGATGCTGACAATCTGGCTGACTGGGGCCCAGTACCTGTTCTTCTATTTTTTGGTTAAGATTATTGAGAAGGTTGTGGTGAAACAGCTCTCACAGTATCTAGATGCCTCAGCTCCCCTTGACACTGGCCAACCTGGATACAGACCTAGATCTGGTATACTGACTGCACTAACTGCTTAGGTAGATGATCTCCAGATGATGAATAAAGATCAGGGCCCAGATCCTCAAAGATATTTAGACCCCTAACTTCTATTGAAATTAATGGAAGTTAGGCACCTAAATACCTTTGATCTGGGTACAGGTGTCCAAGCAGATATTATCAACTACCTTTGATACCACTGATCTCAAAGGGGCATTCATTTGCCTGTGAACCCTAGGAGAAGAGGGGCAGCCCTTAGGTGGCTTGGTTCCTGTCTCTCAGACGGGTCCCCAAGGATAGTTTTGGGCAATTGCTCTTCCGCTCTGAGGGCCCTCTCATGTGGGGTTGCACAGGGCACATCTTGTCCTCTCTCTTCTTCAAAGAGTATATGGGGTCATTAGGAGGACATAGGCTATGGTCTTTCAACAGGCTGAGGACACCCAGCTCTCCTCTGTCTCATCCGATCTAGTCAGTGCTACTAAATGATTTACTGATTGCTTGATACAACATGTGGCTTGGATAAGGGTAGGCTGGCTGGAGTTCAGTATGGAGGAGATGAAAGTGATGCTGGTAGGATGCAGGGAAGCAGCCAGAAGATACAGCAAGAATTAGATCTGTCCCTTGAATGGAGGCTGTATGGCTGTTACCTGTCCTCCATGATCTGCACTGGTTGCCTATCAGTTACTGGGCTGCGTTTAAGGTGATGGTAGTAAGCTAACTAGATTGTGACCTAGTTACCTGACAAACCCACCTCCCTTGCCATCCCACAGTGCCACAGTGGAGATCAGTGGAGGTGCTAGCGCTGGAGCCCTGTCAGTTTTACAAGGAGGGGCTCTTGGTAGTGTGTTGTGTGGGAGGACCCTTCGGCTATGAAATCTATTCCACCTCCTCACCTCATCTGAAATACCACGAATCAGTTAATCTTAGGGCTATTTTTAAAATATGGTAAAATCACCCAGAGCATTCGACGATAAGTGACTGTTTTAATGTTCGCAAATCTAAATAAATAGATACAAACAGCTGCTGCTCTCTAATCAATGACTTCAAGTGAATTGGGGTTTCTCAATCAAGACACCCACCTTATTGGCAAAGCAATTTTTGACCTGGAATTTGACTGAATCAGCAATAGGCTCCTGATTGGGTGAAATGGTGTATATGAGCATCTGTGCCAGCGGAGCAATATCAGACTCCACGGGGAGCATCAGTGAGAAGGTCCCATTAACTGGCAAATAAAACAAGAGAAAAAGGGTAAGTTACAGGAAGTTGGCTCCAGGCTAGGGCCACACACCTCTCTAGAGTCTCTAGGCTTCCCTTCATGCCAAACTTGTTACAGCTGGGATTCCGACCACATGGAAACACAGGGAATGGAACTTGATTTACTGATGAGAACATCGGCTCTTACTGCTTTGGCAAATACTGGTGACATGAGTTTGGTGAGACTAAATCTAGTTTCTAGACCCTCATCATTAACTGTGTCCCTCAGGAACCCCAGAAGCCCCACGTACCCCAGAAAATAAAAGGGAGGATTTTGTAAGAGCCTGGTGGCTGAGGAAGGGATGCAGATTGGGTGGGATTTCTACACAAGGGTTAAAGCAAACCCAGCCTGAATTACTCAAGATGAGAGTCTCCTGAGACTGACATCAGTGACAAAGAATATATCAGTCAGGAGATGTGAGGAGCTGGGGGGGATTAGAGCTCGGCAAGAGCTGCAGAGCTAGAATGGCTATAGAGGAAAGAAATTCGTTCTCCCCCTCTTTTTCCCCCCATCTCAGGGGATGGCACACGATGATCCTCTCACTGCATATGGAAGCAGCCTGTGTTTCAGTCACAGTGGCCTAGCCTCCTGGGACAAAGATAAGGGAAGGGGTGGTGAGAGCTCACCATCACCATGCTCCACAGCCAGAGCCTGGGTCCCTGCTCGCACAATGCCTCCTTTGGCCATCACCTGCATGGAAGAAGAAGCCTTCCTGTTATGGGTATTATGAGTAGGAGGGGTGTTAGAATGGGGGAACCTGTGAGAGGAATGTCAGGAATTTTGGGCCTCAGGTGGCTGGAGCCAGCAGAGCTGCTCTATTGATCTCTGCTAGCAAAATTCTTAGTGTTTAATCAGGGGCAATAGAACCCAGTTCCTCTTCTTCTCCTTATAAAATGTTGGTATCCAGCATTGGGGCTCAGCAAAGAGCATCAGCCCAAGGAAAAGAGTGTGAAGGATTATGGGTAATATAGGTACAAGTTCTTGCCCCAGGCCACACATAATTTGAGGCCCCACCTAGAATTACTGTCCAGGGACTGATTGTCTGGCAGGCACTTGAGCCTATCAGTTGTTGTCACCTATATGTAGACAAAGTTCAGGATGTCCAGGTTTACCAGATAGTAAAAGACGATTTCCTTCTGCTCCCCCACGGCCTCTGGCTTCAGGATATAGTGCACCAGGACTTCCTGAGTGTGGCCACAGCTTAGCGTCTCTGATAATGGGGTAACTAAAAAGAACAAAACAAAAAGAAAAACCAGGCCCATAGGCTTTATCCTTCATGTGTAATGGATTAATTTTTTCTGTCATGAGTTTGTTCTTTTTACTGTTTTCACAAAATATGCAATACACATCAACTTCACTATGGGAAAAATTTGTCACTCTCAGGTTTGATTAGCCGCTTCTCTTGTTCGTGAGCTATTTTCTGAGACCGGTTTAAAAACAGCATCTGGAGAGAACCTCTCACATCAGGCCAAATCCATTGTGTGATGTTGCACTCTATATGATTTTATGAAAATATGCTAATGAGTTAAATATAATGTAACTGGAATATGCTTCATGCAAAAGGTCTCTTGTAAGGTATCATTACAAAGCTTATCATCTACTGAGTGTGGTCATCCTAGTTGTATAAATGTACCACTCATGTATCTGAAACTAGAAATATGAAATAGAACTCTGAGGGCCTATTGTAATTATGCAAAGTGTGGGCCATTAATAGTGGTTTGGAATCTTGATGACTCCCATTAACCAGGACAATCGTCTGCATATGGCTCTCTTTTACTTGTAAGTCTCCCTGTATACCTGTGTGCTGGCAAGTGGGTAATGTTTTCCCTTTAAAAAGGTGATCAAAGTGTATGTGAACCCCTCCAGGTATTTAATAATTTCAAAAAGCCTGATTCTAGTATCACTTATACTGTATAAATCTGATATTACTCTAAACGAGTCAATGGTTTTATAATGGGGTAACTAAAACAAAACAAAACAAAAAGAACAAAACAAAAAGAAAAACCAGGCCCACAGGCTTTATCCTTCATGTGTAATGGATTACATTTTTCTGTCATGAGTTTGTTCCTTTTTCTGTTTTCACAAAACATGCAATACACATCAACTTCACTATGGGAAAAATGTTCCTAATCTTCAATCTATTGGGGAAATGCCTGAAAAAAAACACAGAAATCACCTCCCAGAATCTACACGATTTAGACATTTACGCTCCAATACGTCTGTTGGTCTATAAGGTGCCACAGGACTCTTTGTCGCTTTTTACAGATCCAGACTAACACGCCTCCCCTCTGATACTTGACACCATTTAGACAATTTCTGATGTCAATTTCTTAATGAAATGATTGAGTTCTATCTTTCTCGGCTTTTATACCACATTATCAATGCAGCTACCTGACCAACTGAATGATCCCTTAAAATTGTAGGATAGTAAAAGAGGAAATTAATTCACAAAAGAAGACCAGGCATTTTAACTGCTTTTATTAGACCATACTGATGCATTTGAAAAGAGCCTTGCAATCAAGTCAATGTCATTTCTCCCAAATCTGGGGTGGCAGTCTCCCCTTTGCTCTGTTCTCACTTAACAGGGACAGGAGCAGGGGCAATCCTTCTCTTGATGGCTCTCCTGCCATTCCTCTTCTTGGAAGGTAAAACCACAGGCTGATTTAAGTGCAGGACTCCGCCCTGAGAGATGGTGATACTTCCCAGCAGTTTCTTGAGCTCTGAGTCGCTGTGAATGGCCAGCTGCAAGTGCCGTGGGGAAATCCGACGCTTCTTGCTGCGTGCAGCGACTTCCCCAGCAACATCCAGAAGCTCATGAGTCACTTATTGAAGCACCGCGGCCATATATACTGGGGCTCCAGCTCCAATACGGTCTGCAAATTGTCCTTTGCGGAGCAATCTGTCTATGCGACTGACAGAGAACTGCAGCCCAGCTCGGGAAGAACGGGTGATTTTGACCTTAGGGTCTTTTGCGGTTGAGGTCTCACCAGAGTGCTCAGACTCAGACCCAGACTCAGACTCAGTCTCAGACATGTTGCAGACTTCTAGTGTTCCAGCAACACTTGGCTTGACTTTCTTGGCTTTCTTTTGTTTTCTCTGCTTGGTTTCCCTGAGTCTTTCCTCAGGAATTGGCCTGCCTAGCTTTTTTCTTGACTTGCTTGGCTTCAGTGGATGTTTCCTTGCTTGGCTCCACTTGCCCGTGTCTTTCTTTGCTTGGCTTGCCTGACTCTCTTTCCTTCTGTTCCTGGCTCTGTTCACTTGGTTTTCTCGCTCTTATTTTGCCTTCTTTGATTTCTTCCTGGTCTGGCCTGATTATGACTGGCCTGACAAAGGGTGGCTTGGTTAAGCCACCTCTTGAAATCACCACAGTAGTATGCTGACCCTGTCTGAGCCTGCAGCCTTTTATAACCTCAGTGCAGACAGAGAAAAAACATACTTTCTGATTGGTTGTCTGAGAACCAATGGGCAGCTACTTCATTTGTTACCCAAGCCGGAGGGGATATGTCATCCTTTGATGACATCATTCCCATTCATTCACCGTTTGTGTTGGATTTTTAGTCAGTGATATCTGCTATTAGCAAAACTCATCCTGTAACGGCATGAAATAGGCTTTGGTTACATTTTGAAAATTAGATGCCTTAAATTAGGCACCTAAATAACTTAGACGTGGCCTGATTTGAAGAGGAGCTGAGCACCCACAGCTCCTCTTGATTTCACTAGAAGTTTTGAGTGCTCAGCACCTATGGAAATCAGGTCACTTGTAGTTAGTTGCTTAAAAGTGGGTTGCGGGGCGGAAATTCAGGCATCCTAAAGTTTGAAAATATTGGCCAGTTTCTCTGGAGCCCTTAACTTGGTGATGCTTCCCGTCTCTTAGAGAACCCTCATGGCACCCAAGCCCACGGTCGGGGTTCTTTGCCATTCCAGAAACCCAAGTGTTCACCATTTGTCACTCTCAGGTTTGATTAGCCGCTTCTCTTGTTCGTGAGCTATTTTCTGAGACCGGTTTAAAAACAGCATCTGGAGAGAACCCCTCACATCAGGCCAAATCCATTGTGTGATGTTGCACTCTATATGATTTTATGAAAATATGCTAATGAGTTAAATATAATGTAACTGGAATATGCTTCATGCAAAAGGTCTCTTGTAAGGTATCATTACAAAGCTTATCATCTACTGAGTGTGGTCATCCTAGTTGTATAAATGTACCACTCATGTATCTGAAACTAGAAATATGAAATAGAACTCTGAGGGCCTATTGTAATTATGCAAAGTGTGGGCCATTAATAGTAGTTTGGCATCTTGATGACTCCCATTAACCAGGACAATCGTCTGCAGATGGCTCTCTTTTACTTGTAAGTCTCCCTGTATACCTGTGTGCTGGCAAGTGGGTAATGTTTTCCCTTTAAAAAGGTGATCAAAGTGTATGTGAACCCCTCCAGGTATTTAATAATTTCAAAAAGACTGATTCTAGTATCACTTATACTGTATAAATCTGATATTACTCTAAACGAGTCAATGGTTTTATAATGGGGTAACTAAAACAAAACAAAACAAAAAGAACAAAACAAAAAGAAAAACCAGGCCCATAGGCTTTATCCTTCATGTGTAATGGATTACATTTTTCTGTCATGAGTTTGTTCCTTTTTCTGTTTTCACAAAACATGCAATACACATCAACTTCATTATGGGAAAAATGTTCCTAATCTTCAATCTATTGGGGAAATGCCTGAAAAAAACACAGAAATCACCTCCCAGAATCTACACGATTTAGACATTTACGCTCCAATACGTCTGTTGGTCTATAAGGTGCCACAGGACTCTTTGTCGCTTTTTACAGATCCAGACTAACACGCCTCCCCTCTGATACTTGACACCATTTAGACAATTTCTGATGTCAATTTCTTAATGAAATGATTGAGTTCTATCTTTCTAGGCTTTTATACCATATTATCAATGCAGCTACCTGACCAACTGAATGATCCCTTAAAATTGTAGGATAGTAAAAGAGGAAATTAATTCACAAAAGAAGACCAGGCATTTTAACTGCTTTTATTAGACCATACTGATGCATTTGAAAAGAGCCTTGCAATCAAGTCAATGTCATTTCTCCCAAATCTGGGGTGGCAGTCTCCCCTTTGCTCTGTTCTCACTTAACAGGGACAGGAGCAGGGGCAATCCTTCTCTTGATGGCTCTCCTGCCATTCCTCTTCTTGGAAGGTAAAACCACAGGCTGATTTAAGTGCAGGACTCCGCCCTGAGAGATGGTGATACTTCCCAGCAGTTTCTTGAGCTCTGAGTCGCTGTGAATGGCCAGCTGCAAGTGCCGTGGGGAAATCCGACGCTTTTTGCTGCGTGCAGCGACTTCCCCAGCAACATCCAGAAGCTCATGAGTCACTTATTGAAGCACCACGGCCATATATACTGGGGCTCCAGCTCCAATACGGTCTGCAAATTGTCCTTTGCGGAGCAATCTGTCTATGCGACTGACAGAGAACTGCAGCCCAGCCCGGGAAGAACGGGTGATTTTGACCTTAGGGTCTTTTGCGGTTGAGGCCTCACCAGAGTGCTCAGACTCAGACCCAGACTCAGACTCAGTCTCAGACATGTTGCAGACTTCTAGTGTTCCAGCAACACTTGGCTTGACTTTCTTGGCTTTCTTTTGTTTTCTCTGCTTGGTTTCCCTGAGTCTTTCCTCAGGAATTGGCCTGCCTAGCTTTTTTCTTGACTTGCTTGGCTTCAGTGGATGTTTCCTTGCTTGGCTCCACTTGCCCGTGTCTTTCTTTGCTTGGCTTGCCTGACTCTCTTTCCTTCTGTTCCTGGCTCTGTTCACTTGGTTTTCTCGCTCTTATTTTGCCTTCTTTGATTTCTTCCTGGTCTGGCCTGATTATGACTGGCCTGACAAAGGGTGGCTTGGTTAAGCCACCTCTTGAAATCACCACAGTAGTATGCTGACCCTGTCTGAGCCTGCAGCCTTTTATAACCTCAGTGCAGACAGAGAAAAAACATACTTTCTGATTGGTTGTCTGAGAACCAATGGGCAGCTACTTCATTTGTTACCCAAGCCGGAGGGGATATGTCATCCTTTGATGACATCATTCCCATTGATTCACCGTTTGTGTTGGATTTTTAGTCAGTGATATCTGCTATTAGCAAAACTCATCCTGTAACGGCATGAAATAGGCTTTGGTTACATTTTGAAAATTAGATGCCTTAAATTAGGCACCTAAATAACTTAGACGTGGCCTGATTTGAAGAGGAGCTGAGCACCCACAGCTCCTCTTGATTTCACTAGGAGTTTTGAGTGCTCAGCACCTATGGAAATCAGGTCACTTGTAGTTAGTTGCTTAAAAGTGGGTTGCGGGGCAGAAATTCAGGCATCCTAAAGTTTGAAAATATTGGCCAGTTTCTCTGGAGCCCTTAACTTGGTGATGCTTCCCGTCTCTTAGAGAACCCTCATGGCACCCAAGCCCACGGTCAGGGTTCTTTGCCATTCCAGAAACCCAAGTGTTCACCATTTGTCATTCTCAGGTTTGATTAGCCGCTTCTCTTGTTCGTGAGCTATTTTCTGAGACCGGTTTAAAAACAGCATCTGGAGAGAACCCCTCACATCAGGCCAAATCCATTGTGTGATGTTGCACTCTATATGATTTTATGAAAATATGCTAATGAGTTAAATATAATGTAACTGGAATATGCTTCATGCAAAAGGTCTCTTGTAAGGTATCATTACAAAGCTTATCATCTACTGAGTGTGGTCATCCAAGTTGTATAAATGTACCACTCATGTATCTGAAACTAGAAATATGAAATAGAACTCTGAGGGCCTATTGTAATTATGCAAAGTGTGGGCCATTAATAGTGGTTTGGAATCTTGATGACTCCCATTAACCAGGACAATCGTCTGCAGATGGCTCTCTTTTACTTGTAAGTCTCCCTGTATACCTGTGTGCTGGCAAGTGGGTAATGTTTTCCCTTTAAAAAGGTGATCAAAGTGTATGTGAACCCCTCCAGGTATTTAATAATTTCAGAAAGCCTGATTCTAGTATCACTTATACTGTATAAATCTGATATTACTCTAAACGAGTCAATGATTTTTTTATGATGGGGTAACTAAAACAAAACAAAACAAAAAGAACAAAACAAAAAGAAAAACCAGGCCCATAGGCTTTATCCTTCATGTGTAATGGATTACATTTTTCTGTCATGAGTTTGTTCCTTTTTCTGTTTTCACAAAACATGCAATACACATCAACTTCACTATGGGAAAAATGTTCCTAATCTTCAATCTATTGGGGAAATGCCTGAAAAAAACACAGAAATCACCTCCCAGAATCTACACGATTTAGACATTTACGCTCCAATACGTCTGTTGGTCT
Source organism: Malaclemys terrapin pileata (assembly GCF_027887155.1). Taxonomy (NCBI): domain Eukaryota; kingdom Metazoa; phylum Chordata; order Testudines; family Emydidae; genus Malaclemys; species Malaclemys terrapin. Next base: position 135,996,413 of record NC_071505.1, read on the forward strand.
ATAAGGTGCCACAGGACTCTTTGTCGCTTTTTACAGATCCAGACTAACACGCCTCCCCTCTGATACTTGACACCATTTAGACAATTTCTGATGTCAATTTCGTAATGAAATGATTGAGTTCTATCTTTCTAGGCTTTTATACCACATTATCAATGCAGCTACCTGACCAACTGAATGATCCCTTAAAATTGTAGGATAGTAAAAGAGGAAATTAATTCACAAAAGAAGACCAGGCATTTTAACTGCTTTTATTAGACCATACTGATGCATTTGAAAAGAGCCTTGCAATCAAGTCAATGTCATTTCTCCCAAATCTGGGGTGGCAGTCTCCCCTTTGCTCTGTTCTCACTTAACAGGGACAGGAGCAGGGGCAATCCTTCTCTTGATGGCTCTCCTGCCATTCCTCTTCTTGGAAGGTAAAACCACAGGCTGATTTAAGTGTAGGACTCCGCCCTGAGAGATGGTGATACTTCCCAGCAGTTTCTTGAGCTCTGAGTCGCTGTGAATGGCCAGCTGCAAGTGCCGTGGGGAAATCCGACGCTTCTTGCTGCGTGCAGCGACTTCCCCAGCAACATCCAGAAGCTCATGAGTCACTTATTGAAGCACCGCGGCCATATATACTGGGGCTCCAGCTCCAATACGGTCTGCAAATTGTCCTTTGCGGAGCAATCTGTCTATGCGACTGACAGAGAACTGCAGCCCAGCTCGGGAAGAACGGGTGATTTTGACCTTAGGGTCTTTTGCGGTTGAGGTCTCACCAGAGTGCTCAGACTCAGACCCAGACTCAGACTCAGTCTCAGACATGTTGCAGACTTCTAGTGTTCCAGCAACACTTGGCTTGACTTTCTTGGCTTTCTTTTGTTTTCTCTGCTTGGTTTCCCTGAGTCTTTCCTCAGGAATTGGCCTGCCTAGCTTTTTTCTTGACTTGCTTGGCTTCAGTGGATGTTTCCTTGCTTGGCTCCACTTGCCTGTGTCTTTCTTTGCTTGGCTTGCCTGACTCTCTTTCCTTCTGTTCCTGGCTCTGTTCACTTGGTTTTCTCGCTCTTATTTTGTCTTCTTTGATTTCTTCCTGGTCTGGCCTGATTATGACTGGCCTGACAAAGGGTGGCTTGGTTAAGCCACCTCTTGAAATCACCACAGTAGTATGCTGACCCTGTCTGAGCCTGCAGCCTTTTATAACCTCAGTGCAGACAGAGAAAAAACATACTTTCTGATTGGTTGTCTGAGAACCAATGGGCAGCTACTTCATTTGTTACCCAAGCCGGAGGGGATATGTCATCCTTTGATGACATCATTCCCATTGATTCACCGTTTGTGTTGGATTTTTAGTCAGTGATATCTGCTATTAGCAAAACTCATCCTGTAACGGCATGAAATAGGCTTTGGTTACATTTTGAAAATTAGATGCCTTAAATTAGGCACCTAAATAACTTAGACGTGGCCTGATTTGAAGAGGAGCTGAGCACCCACAGCTCCTCTTGATTTCACTAGGAGTTTTGAGTGCTCAGCACCTATGGAAATCAGGTCACTTGTAGTTAGTTGCTTAAAAGTGGGTTGCGGGGCGGAAATTCAGGCATCCTAAAGTTTGAAAATATTGGCCAGTTTCTCTGGAGCCCTTAACTTGGTGATGCTTCCCGTCTCTTAGAGAACCCTCATGGCACCCAAGCCCACGGTCAGGGTTCTTTGCCATTCCAGAAACCCAAGTGTTCACCATTTGTCATTCTCAGGTTTGATTAGCCGCTTCTCTTGTTCGTGAGCTATTTTCTGAGACCGGTTTAAAAACAGCATCTGGAGAGAACCCCTCACATCAGGCCAAATCCATTGTGTGATGTTGCACTCTATATGATTTTATGAAAATATGCTAATGAGTTAAATATAATGTAACTGGAATATGCTTCATGCAAAAGGTCTCTTGTAAGGTATCATTACAAAGCTTATCCTCTACTGAGTGTGGTCATCCTAGTTGTATAAATGTACCACTCATGTATCTGAAACTAGAAATATGAAATAGAACTCTGAGGGCCTATTGTAATTATGCAAAGTGTGGGCCATTAATAGTGGTTTGGAATCTTGATGACTCCCATTAACCAGGACAATCGTCTGCAGATGGCTCTCTTTTACTTGTAAGTCTCCCTGTATACCTGTGTGCTGGCAAGTGGGTAATGTTTTCCCTTTAAAAAGGTGATCAAAGTGTATGTGAACCCCTCCAGGTATTTAATAATTTCAGAAAGCCTGATTCTAGTATCACTTATACTGTATAAATCTGATATTACTCTAAACGAGTCAATGGTTTTATAATGGGGTAACTAAAACAAAACAAAATAAAAAGAACAAAACAAAAAGAAAAACCAGGCCCATAGGCTTTATCCTTCATGTGTAATGCATTAAATTTTTCTGCCATGAGTTTGTTCCTTTTTCTGTTTTCACAAAACATGCAATACACATCAACTTCACTATGGGAAAAATGTTCCTAATCTTCAATCTATTGGGGAAATGCCTGAAAAAAACACAGAAATCACCTCCCAGAATCTACACGATTTAGACATTTACGCTCCATTTCGTCTGTTGGTCTATAAGGTGCCACAGGACTCTTTGTCGCTTTTTACAGATCCAGACTAACACGCCTCCCCTCTGATACTTGACACCATTTAGACAATTTCTGATGTCAATTTCTTAATGAAATGATTGAGTTCTATCTTTCTAGGCTTTTATACCATATTATCAATGCAGCTACCTGACCAACTGAATGATCCCTTAAAATTGTAGGATAGTAAAAGAGGAAATTAATTCACAAAAGAAGACCAGGCATTTTAACTGCTTTTATTAGACCATACTGATGCATTTGAAAAGAGCCTTGCAATCAAGTCAATGTCATTTCTCCCAAATCTGGGGTGGCAGTCTCCCCTTTGCTCTGTTCTCACTTAACAGGGACAGGAGCAGGGGCAATCCTTCTCTTGATGGCTCTCCTGCCATTCCTCTTCTTGGAAGGTAAAACCACAGGCTGATTTAAGTGCAGGACTCCGCCCTGAGAGATGGTGATACTTCCCAGCAGTTTCTTGAGCTCTGAGTCGCTGTGAATGGCCAGCTGCAAGTGGCGTGGGGAAATCGGACGCTTCTTGCTGCGTGCAGCGACTTCCCCAGCAACATCCAGAAGCTCATGAGTCACTTATTGAAGAACCGCGGCCTTATATACTGGGGCTCCAGCTCCAATACGGTCTGCAAATTGTTCTTTGCGGAGCAATCTGTCTATGCGACTGACAGAGAACTGCAGCCCAGCTCGGGAAGAATGGGTGATTTTGGCCTTAGGGTCTTTTGCGGTTGAGGTCTCACCAGAGTGCTCAGACTCAGACTCAGACTCAGACTCAGTCTCAGACATGTTGCAGACTTCTAGTGTTCCAGCAACACTTGGCTTGACTTTCTTGGCTTTCTTTTGTTTTCTCTGCTTGGTTTCCCTGAGTCTTTCCTCAGGAATTGGCCTGCCTAGCTTTTTTCTTGACTTGCTTGGCTTCAGTGGATGTTTCCTTGCTTGGCTCCACTTGCCTGTGTCTTTCTTTGCTTGGCTTGCCTGACTCTCTTTCCTTCTGTTCCTGGCTCTGTTCACTTGGTTTTCTCGCTCTTATTTTGTCTTCTTTGATTTCTTCCTGGTCTGGCCTGATTATGACTGGCCTGACAAAGGGTGGCTTGGTTAAGCCACCTCTTGAAATCACCACAGTAGTATGCTGACCCTGTCTGAGCCTGCAGCCTTTTATAACCTCAGTGCAGACAGAGAAAAAACATACTTTCTGATTGGTTGTCTGAGAACCAATGGGCAGCTACTTCATTTGTTACCCAAGCCGGAGGGGATATGTCATCCTTTGATGACATCATTCCCATTGATTCACCGTTTGTGTTGGATTTTTAGTCAGTGATATCTGCTATTAGCAAAACTCATCCTGTAACGGCATGAAATAGGCTTTGGTTACATTTTGAAAATTAGATGCCTTAAATTAGGCACCTAAATAACTTAGACGTGGCCTGATTTGAAGAGGAGCTGAGCACCCACAGCTCCTCTTGATTTCACTAGGAGTTTTGAGTGCTCAGCACCTATGGAAATCAGGTCACTTGTAGTTAGTTGCTTAAAAGTGGGTTGCGGGGCAGAAATTCGGGCATCCTAAAGTTTGAAAATATTGGCCAGTTTCTCTGGAGCCCTTAACTTGGTGATGCCTCCCGTCTCTTAGAGAACCCTCATGGCACCCAAGCCCATGGTAAGGGTTCTTTGCCATTCCAGAAACCCAAGTGTTCACCATTTGTCACTCTCAGGTTTGATTAGCCGCTTCTCTTGTTCGTGAGCTATTTTCTGAGACCGGTTTAAAAACAGCATCTGGAGAGAACCCCTCACATCAGGCCAAATCCATTGTGTGATGTTGCACTCTATACGATTTTATGAAAATATGCTAATCAGTTAAATATAATGTAACTGGAATATGCTTCATGCAAAAGGTCTCTTGTAAGGTATCATTACAAAGCTTATCATCTACTGAGTGTGGTCATCCTAGTTGTATAAATGTACCACTCATGTATCTGAAACTAGAAATATGAAATAGAACTCTGAGGGCCTATTGTAATTATGCAAAGTGTGGGCCATTAATGGTGGTTTGGAATCTTGATGACTCCCATTAACCAGGACAGTCGTCTGCAGATGGCTCTCTTTTACTTGTAAGTCTCCCTGTATACCTGTGTGCTGGCAAGTGGGTAATGAAGTCTTACAGTGACATGTGATCATGTCACCTGAACTGGAATCCATCTTTAACCTGGTGCTTTTCCATTGAGAAGGAGGGGGTGGGAATCCAGAGAGGGACAAAGGATTCCCGCCTTATGCAAAAGATATATAAATGGGTGGAAGAGAACAAAGAGAGAGCCATCATGAGGAATCCCCTAGCTATCACTTGTGCTGGAACAAGGGCTGTACCAGAGGAAGGACTGTGCCCAGACTAGGAAGGCATCCAGTCTGTGAAAGAGACTTATTGAAACATCTCTGTGGAGGAATATGGTAAGGAAGGGTCCCACTCGTGCTGGGGTGGGGGTGTTGGAAGCAGGAGCAACCGTCTGGGATTCATCCATTCCAGGCACAAAAATCCAGTTCAGGATTGTCTGGGGTGTAGATGAGTGAAGAGAGATCTGAGGAATGGGCCAGGAAAACACTGGAGGCTTTAAGGGATCAGGATCTGAGCCCCCATCCAGTGGTGTGTAGGTTTCTCCTCAGCACTTGAACTGCCAGGGTCACTGTTCACTGTAAGCCTGGGAGTATTTGGATCTGAATACAAAGGCCTATTCCTTGGGCCTACTGGATTTGGGCTGTGATTCCAGCCTCAGTACAATGCAGCTTTATTTTTGTGTAGGGTCTTTCCTACCAGCTGTGTGCAGTAAATGGTACGGATGCAGAAGGAACTATGTGCATGCTGCATTACAGTGGCACAGTTTGCTCCCCCTGTGCTCTGCCAATGAAACTGGCTTAACTCACCTCTCCTGTCTACCCTTCTCCCACTCGGGTCTTCACATCTTTGTCCTTGTGGCCCCTGACACCCAGAACATCGTCAAATGTTCAAAATAAATAAATAAAGACACTTTGGCTGGAGACCAAGCCTGGAAAACATCAGCCCCAAAGGACAATCTTTCGGAAGGTTTATGAGGAAAGGAAAATGAGGCCAGCAGGAGTGGTAGATTCTCAAAGAACTTTAATTATAGTGGTTGCCACTAATCACTCAAGGAGAGAGAAATTACAGCTCTGTCTAGTCTAGGGAAATGTACCATTCCAGCACCAACCCCGACCACTTGTGAATCGTCCCACAGAAAACCTCCAGCCACTTACAAGCATTCCAAGAGCTTGTTCTCAGCAAGCCTAAGAACCAGCTCATTCTGAACGGGTCAGTAACTGTGGCTCCACTACTCCTCTCCCTGCTGTCCGACAGGGCATTCTGAAACTTCCCAGAATCCACTGCTTCTGGGGTCTGTGCTGGGAACTGCGGGATAGGTACCACATGGTGTCGCAACTGAAGGGCTTTAAAGCAGTGCTCTTGTAGGGCAAACCCGCAGAGCTCCGAACACCAGTCAGCATGGCAGTGCGGGCACAGTGACCAGCCTGTGCTCCAACTGGGCCGATCTCACTGGTTCCAGTGCTCCAGTGTGACCTGGCTCTGGACAGACTGTCACCTCCTTGCTTGGGATGCCTCTGCATGCGCCACTCAAAGCCATGCTGGCTTTTGCCTGAGCCTTATACCTACAGCAGCTCTTATTGAGTTTGCTCTCCACTCTTCCCCCCACCCCCACCCGTGTCTCTCTCCCATTATTACTGTCTTGTTCAGTTAGTTCAGAACTGCTGAGAAAATTCACTTTGGGGCTGAAACTTGACAGTCTAGTGCCCAGCCAGGAGGCGAATGCATTATGTGAGCTCAGCCAGCAGGAAACAATATTTGCTTTTACCGTGTTATGAAACAGCTTTTATCCGACTCTTTTCACGCAGGGATACGTTTAAAATGGCTGAACTTTCGGGCTTATGGCTGCTTTGCTTCACTGGAGCCAGAGCACCCAACTCTCTGCCCATCCTCAGTCTCCTGCGCCTCCCCAAACCTCAGTACCCCTCAGCTTTCCCCACCTCAATCCCTGCCCCACCAAATCCCTGTGGCCCCCAAACTCCCTGCCCCCTCTCCTCCCCTGCACTGTCCCATCTCCATTTACCCCCAAACCCTTCGAACCCCTCTCTCTCTCCCTGCCTGATGGCACCTCTCTGTACAATTGACAGGTCAGCATCTCACTGGCTCCATCTGATGACTTCCGGGCTACCCCTGTGGAGAAGGAAGAAGAATCTTATTGTCTCTGTGCGAACGGACAGAAAACAGTGTCTTGGGCTGTGACCCCAAAATCTCTGGGTAAGGGACCTGGCAACTCCAAAATCTCAGATCAGGAACTAATGGATGGCTCCAAAACCTCTGTGAAAGGGACCAAGTGGCACTGAAATTTCTGGATAAGATTTCTGGTGGCTCCAACCTCTCTGGAAGGGACTGATCCGCTGTGAAAGGAGGAAGGCTGGCCTTGTGGCTGAGGCACTGGACTGGACTCAGGAGACCTGGACTGAGTGTCCAGCTCTTGGGCAAGTCAGTGTCCCTGTGCCTCAGTTTCCCCATCTGACTACTGCGATGGGGGCCATATAAATACCTGGATTGACAGACTGGTTGGGTCTGAAATTTCTGGAAAAGGAAGATGATGGCTCTGAAACCATGCAGGGGTCTGGGCGGCTGCAAATCTGAAGAACTGACCCTGCACTCCCCTCCTCTCCATCTTGCCCAACCCATTCGATGTAGCCATTGGAGTCTAGGGGTTGGAACTAAGGCTGCCGCAGAGCTGTGCTAAAGTGCTAACCTACATGTGACTTGAGACTTGACCCTCTTTAGAGAGGTTTCCATGTAATCAAAGCAAAACACCAAGCGAATGACACTCACACCTCTGTAGCTGCAGTGCCTGGCAGAACACTTATCCTTCTTTGTTTCAGGTAATGTGGATTTCTCAGTGAGCGCTGAGGCCCTGAAGACAGATCTGCCCTGCGGGAACGAGGTAGTGGAGACCCTGGACAAAGGGCGGAAGGACACGGTGATCAAACAGCTGTTAGTGGAGGTAGGTGGGCTGTTTAGTCCCTGTGGTGTAGAGAAGCCATGATAACTTACTGCTGTGTAGTGACAACTGATGTAATGCTGCAGGTCTTCTTGGTTTTATAGGGAAGCCATAATGACTTAATATGATCTCAGCAATAACACGTTCTCTAATGCTGTAAAGGGAAGCAGCGATAAGTCACTATATTAGCCAATATAAACTATAATACTGCATAACTTCTTACAGTAAAATACTGGTATGTTGTTACACCATGTGATTGAAATAATAAGCAAAGCCATGTCTTTGGGGACAGTAAGCATGACTTTTAGGTTTTGTCCATAACAAGTCATGGGATCGAGCCCTCAGCAGTGTAGATTGGCATAGCGCCATTAAATTCAATGCAGCTCTGCAGATTTACATTAGCTGTGGACGTGGATCGTGGTCCTTGTAAATAGAGCTGTGCAAATAACTGGTTTTTTGGTTTGCTGGCCAACGGAAAAATAAAAAAAAAAACCGTTTTGGGTCAACCCAAATGAAAATGTTTCAGGGTTTTTTGATGAACCAAAATGGACAAAAAAAATGTAGTTTTAAGTCCAACAAAAAGTTTGATAACGACCTGACATGAATCATAATGTTGTTTTATCAAATTGTTTTACATTTTTTCAACATAAAATTAAACTAAAATTTTAAAAAGTAATATTGAATTGAAAAATCAAAATATTTTGTTTAGAAAATGTCAAAACAAAATGTTTTGATTTTTTTAACTGAAACAATTTGGTGAATTTAGCACAAATGTGAGAAATGTTTTTGTCGATCCGAAGCTGCATTTTACTGCAAAAAACAAGCTTTTCCAAAAAATTTCTCCCAGATCTACTTGTAAACCCTGCCGACCCATTCCCAAACAGGACACTTCCAGGAACTGTAACAAATCTTGTGCTGTATGTGACCAGTGTAATGGAATATGGGACAGTGCCTTCATTTTAAAACATTTGTGAATGATTAGTAAATTATCATTATTTATTTTAAATCATTTGATTGCAAACAATTAAAAAGTGCTCAAGGTAATGTGAGCCAATGAATTTTTTGCATATTTTTCTATAAATGTTTGTCTCTTACAGTATTTTGTGATGAGGAACCCCTGGCTTTTCACCTTTTTTTTTTTTTTTTTTTTTTGACATGACACCCAGCCAGCATAAACAATATCTCATAATATAGACCTCCATAGCTATTCTATGTAATAGGGAAGTAGTGATAACTTGTTACATGTCTGATCAGAGCAATATCACGTGATAGAGGTGGCCATTCCTCTCTCCATTATAGGAAAGCACTAATCATTTTTAAATTGTGTGACGTAAGCAGTAACACGTGATCTAATACTGCAGCTCCTCTCTGCGTTACAGAAATGCATCCCACCTTTTTCAGTAAGGCAAAGATATGATTCACATTATTGTATCAACCCAGAAAAAACAACTCTGTAAGCTTCAAGGTAAGAATGAGTCCTGTGGCCAGTCCTGGGTGCCACGCTTTAGGAAAAACATGAGCAAACTGGCGTGAGGACAGCAACAAAAATGATAAGAGGTTTAGAAAACCTGATCTATATGGAAAGGTCGAAAGAATTGAGCATGTTTAATCTAGAGAAGGCTGAGGGGGAACAAGATAACAATCTTCAAATATGTTACTCTTGGGAGAATTCTGCACCATGTCGTCTGCAGATTTCTTTGGTTCCCCACAGAAAAATGACTTCTGAGGGGAAGCAAAGGGAAGTGCAGTCACTCCCCCGTCCCTGGCGGCCTGGAGCAGCTGGAGGAGACGTAAATCAGCACGGTGGGGGGGCAGGTGAGCGAGCAAGTGAATGAATGAGAGAGACTCTGTCCCTGTGATTGCCATTGTGACAGGCCTGGTGTGGAGGGACAGGGCTCTGGGGTGTTTGGAGGAAGACATGAGGCAGGCTCTGTCCCCTGAGGCAGAGCATAATGTAGCAGCCTGCCTGCTTAGTTGTTCCCATTCTTAGTGAATTGTTCCCATTCTTAATGAATTCCCCCAGGAGCATCAAACAGGTGTAAAAGTTTTAAGGCTCCTTTACATTGCCAGAGTGGTGTAAAGAAGCCCTATTGTAAATGACAGTATGGCCTTATAAATGCTTATGGTGCTTGAGTGATTAGAACTGGTCTAAATTTTTGGACTGAAACATTTTCCTATCAAAATGTACATCATTAACTGTTTACTTCTGACCTTTCTGGGGAGGGACAGTAGCCAATATAAACTATAAGTTTGATTCCCCAGCCCTCACTTGCTCTTCAGTTCCCTATGATGTAATATGAACATATGGCTGCATAGAACATTGTTATATCTTGACTAATAACTAGAAATAAAGGGTCAAGCCTAGCTACATTACTATTAGACAAAGAGGATTTGGGGATTTCCTCCAATGATCCCTACTTCTATTCTCCATCCATTGTATTGTAGTTTAAATAAATTTCCAAAATAATTGAAACCGGTGTGATTATATTGCGTTATTTTGACACATAAAATATGTCGAATATTAATATATTGTATGTAGAATTTTTAAAGTTTTGGTGCAGAATTCGCCCAGGAATAGTATGTGCTAGAAAGAGAATGGTGATCAATTGTTTTCCATGTCCACCAAGGACAAGAAGTAATTGGCTTAGATTGCTGCAAGGGAGATTTAGGTGAGATATTAGGAAAAACTTTCTAACTATAAGGGTGGTTAAGCACTGGGACAGCCGTGGCGTAGCTAACATGGGACATTTGGGTGGGCCCCGACTTTGGGTGGGCGGGCAATGATGGGGATGAGGGGGAGCAGGAGGGATCGAGGTCCCATCTCCTCCAACTGGCCTTGCGGGGGGCGATGGATGCTTTGGCCAGGGACCCCCAGAGGTCTCACAGGCGCACCCAGCTCTGGAAGGAGATGCTACTCTCCAGCGCTCACAGCTCCTGGCACCCATCCCGTCCCACCGCCCCATGCCGGGCGAAGCTCCTTGAGATGGCACGGCAGGCTGACCTTTTTTGAGGATCTCCTCTGCCACCGCCGAGCCACCCACTCACCCGCCCACCCTCCTCCTGCTGCTGCACGGCACGTGCATCTGGCACTCCGCTGCTGTGCCACTGCTGTCCCTCTCCCTCCAGCTGGCCGGGGCTGTGTGTAATGCATCCAGCATGCAGGGTCCTCCAGGTCTGGGTGGAGCTAGTGCTAGGGCTAGAGCAGAGCCGGGGCTGCGGGGTCAACCTGGATGCTAAGTGGGTGAAGAAAGAGAGGGAAAGCCCAATTTTCATGCTTGGCAAATATTTACCACCTGGCAAAAGTTGGAAAACAATTATAAAAAGGGGGAAAAGCAACTATTCTCAGAAGAAAATTTGCAGGGGAGGGGTGTGTTCCAAAAACTAAAAATGTTTTGACTAAACCCTCTTTTTTAACAACATTTAGTTCCTGCATTTTAGTCAAAATTGTTTTGGTCATCTCAATAAATAACAGGGCTCCTTCTTTAGCTCAAGCCATGGGGGGTCTGGGCCTTTGGAGTAGGAGGAGCTGAGTTCTATCCCTACTGTAGCCCTACAGGACTAATTGGCCACAGTGTGTAATGGTGAATTTCTAGGTGGCCCTGCAGTCACTACAATATGTCATTTCAGGGCACTGAGCGCTTTGGCCCTGACCCAGCAAAGCTTGCTTTACTTTAGGCACATGACTTGTCCCATTGACCTCAGACAGCCTTAAAGTTAAACACTTGGCAGGATCGAGCCCCTACATCCCTTCATTAGCATCACAGCATATTATCAGCACCAGCACATGGTGTAAAGCTGGAAGTTCTCTCTGTGTAACAAGGAAAGTCCACGTTTTACGGTGTGCTAGCAGCAACTAATCACCCATGGTAGAACACTGCAATATCCTCCCCTGGGGAGTGAGGAGGCAATAACTTGTTAGTACCAATTTCCAACTATTATCTGCTGGCTTCATGAGAATTATTATTACATGAGAATTTGCAAGTCTCCCTCTTTCTCTGATTCATGCCCTGCTCTTTCGTTCTTTCATTCTTTCTTTCTTTCGTTCTTTCTTTCGTTCTTTCTTTCTTTCTTTTACCCAGCATTTTCTTCTCCCCATCTCTCTCCATCACCCCGGCCAGATGTTTCTGCCACCAGGTGCTCAATATCTCTGCAGGTTCTCACCTTTCTCATTTTCCTTCCCCTTCCCTTTTCCTCCCCAACCCGAAGCCTGAAGGGTTTGAGAAGGAAACGACCTACAACTTCCTGCTCTGTGCAGCTGGTAAGAGTCCCACCCCTCTTGACCTGCCTCTGCAAAGGGAAGGGTGGAAACCCCGGATGTCCGAGGGGAAGAGCTAACTAGAAGCAGTAATATGGAACTGAGAAAGTGGGACACCTCCAGCTGGATAACAAGGAAATGTTTCCTAACACTGAAGGGCTGGAATGGCCCCCAAGGGAAGGGCTGGAAGCATAGGTTTTAGGGAATGGTTCCTGGGGAAATGGGCTAGATTAGGGTTACCATATTTTAAGTGTCCAAAAAGAGGACACTCCACTTGGCCCCCTCCCCTGAACGCTTCGCCCCCTGACCCTCCCCCTCCCCTGCTTCCCGTGAACATTTGATTCGCAGGAAGTCTGAAGCAGGCAGGCAGCAAGTAAGCTGGGGCTGGGGCTGGGGGGGCGCGGCCCAATCCGCCCCCCCTGGCCAAGCGGTTCTCTCCAGCGGCTGGCCGGCCGGTCCAGGCCAAGAGGCTCTGGCCCCGGCGTCTCCTGCCTGGATCGGCTCAGCCCCTGGGGCACTGGCCCCCGGCCGAGCACCGCCGGCCCTGGCTGGTCCCGGCCTCCAGCCAAGCACCGCCGGCCCCGGCCCCGCACCGCTGCCCCAGCCCCCGGCCCTGCACTGCCGGCCCCAGCGGCTCTGGCCCCCAGCAAAGCACCGCCGGCCCCTCCCTCCCTATTTTCCCGGACATGTCCAGCTTTTTGGGATTTCCTCCCGGACGGGGATTTGAGGCCCAAAAAGCCGGACATGTCCGGGAAAATACGGACGTATGGTAACCCTAGTGTAAGCAGAGTCAGGATGAGCTCTACCCTGACATCTGGTGGTGAATTATGGCGAGTGTGGAAAAGAACTCCAGGGGCTGATCTTGTTTGCATAGGCACACCCACTCGCCTGGCATGAAACAACAGCAACTCAAAGTGGTTACCTTGGCTGGTGTGGGATCCCCAGTTTCTTTGTTATTGGGGCAGGAAGAATAAAGTTTTGTTACCCTGATTCTGTGAATCAAGGGCAGTGAACCTGTTGTATGACAGAAGGACTGAGTGAGTCCTTCACCATTACCTAAGTAGCACTTGCTTGACAAGGGGCATGGGTTACAAAACCCAGTGAATAGAGAGAGGATGGGGATAGGTATTTGTACTTGATGGTAGGGGTCCTCTCTGAGGGGTTGGAACACCAATTGCACTATCTCCTCTCTCCACTGTTGAATATCAGAGCTAACTTTGAGTCCATTAGGAGTCTAGTTACAGACTGATGAACTGAATTCACTTTGGGCCAATGGTGCACTAGCACTGGGGCTCCCCTACTCTGAGCTGGAATTGCTAAGAGCTGAAATCACAAAAGAACTGAGATCACTGAGGCTGTGTTAACTAGTGGGGGAGCCTGAAGCTATAATGCTAAGGGGCTGGCAGAGCAGCTAGCGGAGTGGAGCTGAGCGACTCACAGGTCGGTGAGTGGAGTGGAGTGCAGTGGCTGGAGGAGCAGCTAGCAGAGCGGAGCCTTGTGGGAGCGGCCCAAGGGACGGCTGAAGTGGAGCAGAGCTGAGCGGCTCACAGGTCGGTGAGCAGAGTGGAGCAGCTGCTGGAGCAGTTCGTGGGATGGCGGGAGCAGCTCACGGGACAGCTGGTAGAGTGGAGCGGCTCGTGGTGAAGGCTGCGGCGGAACCCCGTTGGCCTCGGATCACGTAAGGTGCCCCTTAATGCCCTGTGTGCTGCCCCCCCCCCCCAGAACTCTGGGGCTGCACTGACCAGGGACAGAGACTTTGGGGGGGTTGCTGGACTTATGGGACTTTGGTGATCCTTGGGTTGCTGGTTTCAAGAACCCAAGGGAAAGGACACAGCCAAACTTGCTGGGGTGGGTTTTTTTTTGCTCATGGGTTGTGCTATGAATCCTGTTTGTGGTGTTTTTCCAATTTAATGCTGATGTCGTTTACCTCATGTTATCAAACATTTTCTGTTACACTCAGACTCCGTGCTTGCGAGAGGGGAAGTATTGCCTCTTAGAGGCACCCAGGGGGTGGTATGTAATTGTCCCAGGTCACTGGGTGGGGGCTCGAGCCGGTTTTGCATTGGGTTATTGAAGCGGAACCCCTAGATACAGAACCCGGCCCTTGTTGCTGCCAACTTAGATGGGCAGAAGGGTTACACTAGGCTAGATGGGATTTAATGGGGCTTTCCCCTTCTCTCACTCTCTGATTCCATGGAGTGAAATTACAAACTGGAAGGTGCAAGGGAAAGAGCTGGAGATTGCAGTTCCCTTGTCTCACCAGGGGGTGGCACCTCGCTCCATGTGGAGGGTTGGGATGGGAGGTGAGGGGTTCCACACCTGAGAGGGAAGTTGGGGATGCGTGGGGGGTTCACTATAAAGCTATGGAGGAATGGAGCTGCTAAAGGCAGGGAGCCCCTGTGCAGTGCCAGGGGAAAGACAGCAGCAGGGGCAGTGTCCTAGCTCCTGTGCTGGGGCCTGGTCACTGCTACACGGGGGGATTTTACTACAATCCCATCTATGTCACTTTTCCCCAGGAAAGACAGCGCCGCAGCCAATGTCCCTGAAGCTCCCAGAGAATGTGGTGCAGGGCTCTGCCAGAGCCTATTTCTCAGTGCTGGGTAAGTGAGGCCGTCCGAAGAGCCCGGCTTTGGGTGCTGTTGCCGTCCCTTCCCCGTGCCTAACGTTAGTGGTCTTTCCACCCATTCCACTCCTCACCCTGTTGTGCACCCGTCACAGCCCCTCCATTTATCCCCCAGCTGTCCACTGCTGCAGTCTCTTGCTAGCACTTCACCCCTTTTTCTCTCTCCTTCCCCTGTCTCTGCCTCTGGGCCCACGACTCTAGCAATTCGTCCAGGCTAGTGCTCCCATCTGTCCTTCCAGCAGCACGCCCTTCACTTTGCCTTTCATGTGTCCCTTCTCTGTCTCCTCTTTTCTCTGTGTATCTCTCTCTCTTTCCCTCCTATTGCCTGTGATCTCACAAGCCTGTTATGGATGTCTCATACTAGCATCCTTGCTCTGCGGTGCACTCTGCCTCCACAGGCCGGCTCTGGGCCACACTGACTCCCAGTATCTCCATCCCCAGGCGATATCCTGGGCACAGCCATGCAGAACCTGCAGCAGCTCCTCCAGATGCCCTTCGGCTGTGGGGAGCAGAACATGGTCCTGTTTGCCCCCAACATCTACGTCCTGGACTATCTGAATAAGACGGGGCAGCTGAGCGAGGAGACCAAATCCAAGGCCATCGGATACTTAGTCAGCGGTGAGGAGGGACGGGGCTTTTGTTTCTTCACTTGCTCCCTTCCAAGCTTGTGCTGGGAGCTTTTTGTGTGTGTTTTGCTCAGATAATGCTCCAACTGGGAAGGATGGACAGACTGAGGGGACCACCTGTCTCTTGGGTGGGAGGGGGAACGCACTTGTACCTTCTCAGCCCTGTCATCCCATTGCTCTCCAGTGTGTGAGCCTAGTGGTAATTCACTCTTACCCAGCAAACCAGACTCG
This sequence comes from Malaclemys terrapin pileata, assembly GCF_027887155.1. Taxonomy (NCBI): domain Eukaryota; kingdom Metazoa; phylum Chordata; order Testudines; family Emydidae; genus Malaclemys; species Malaclemys terrapin. Next base: position 136,011,792 of record NC_071505.1, read on the forward strand.
GCTCCCTAAATGGCCTATAGGCCTTCCTAGCCACCAGTGTATTGGCAGCACCATCACAACTGTCCCCTCGTCATTCACCTTTGAACCAGGGCCTCTGACACCCCCTTCCCCCTCACCCCGACCAGAGGTCAGAGGTTCTCTTTCCCAGGAGCTACTCCGAGTAGTTACTTCATTAATGGTTGGTGTTACAATTACACATTAGCATGCTTAGATCTAGGGTGACATCTACGAATGTAGAGACCTCTACTCTCTGGAAGTGCTTGATGGGAGAAGATGGGTCCATGTGGATGAATGATACAGCCTGGGTGCTGCACTGCACTGGGTGCATTTCTGCTGATGACATGCAAGGCGGAGAAGAAGAGCTGGGTTGGTTCTGCAGGTCTGGCAGCAGTAAATGGAGCAAAACCTGGGTTTAAGCCTTTTTTTCACTAGGGGAGAAGTGTCTGTTTGTGACACATTTAGCCGACTTGTAGTTTTAATACATGTTAGTTGATCAAGGTAAACTCTAGGCTCCTCGCTAAGGTTAACTCAACCAGCTAACATGTGTGAAACTACAAATGCCTTGTCTGTGTTAGGATTGAAACACGTGTTAGCTAGCAATGTTGGTAATGCTCCTTTATTCCTAATGTGGACATGACCTTTGCCAGTAAAGCCAGTAGCCATGACTCTGAACACACATGGGGCAGAGCTGCTGAGTGACAAGAGGCCTTTTCCACATAGTCACTTTTCAGAACAGCCCCAGTTTGGGTCACACCTTTGATTATTCCTCATTCTCCATTTCTGCTCCACCCTGTTTTTAATGAGGGTTAGCAATCTTTCAGAGACAGCCTTCCCATTTATTTTAGGTGCTGCAAAGGGATCCTTGAACCTGGTATAGGTGGCTAGTAGATGCACATCATAACCCTGTTGCCTGTACTTTCTTTTAATGCCTAACAGAAGACCCAGGCCTCTCTGCTGAGACACTGAGGCTGTTTCTAGGAATGGGAGGCCTGCCTGGCTTGTGTACTCTACATCGGACCTGCTTCTGCATCTAAGGCTTGATCTAAACCCAGCTTTGTACCAGTGTAACTATTTCAGTTAGGAGGTGATATTTTACCAAAATAATTTAATCAGTTCAACCCCTAGTGTGGATGCAATTCTACCCCTTTCCCATCTGGGAACAAGCTGTACTGGTATTAGCACTTTTATACTATCCTAACTACATCCACACTGGGGGATTCGCAGCATTTTAATGTTACTGGTACAATTAAAGCAGGATGTTTGTATGTAGACAGGGTTGAAAATTCTCTTTTCCTGGCTGACATCTACAGCTGGACTTTATTGCAGTAAAACCCAACTTCATTCTCCCTTTCAGGTTACCAGACACAGCTGAAGTACAAACACTGGGACGGCTCCTACAGCACTTTTGGGCCATGTTATGGGCAATCAGGGAACACCTGGTAAGATTTCAGTGCTGCTGAATTCTTTCCCTTCTCTTGTTATAACCTGGAGCTTGCCCATTGTTAACAGGTGCTGATCATGAAGGGGCGGAGGAGAGGGAAGGAGCTCTAGAGCTGATGATGTGGGATAAGGCAACTATGGGAGGTGGTAGGGAAGGGAGATCTCCTTTAGTTCATATGCTAGAGGCCTGCGATTTTGGATTAATAACCATTTACAGCCCCCTGATTCCCTGCTCAGCTCAGGTTAGAGCAGCCTGGGGCCTGTTCTAACTTGCTCCAGGTGGTCACAGTCCCCTGAGGACCATACATCAGCTCGGTGTGTCCAGAACACAGCACACTCCAGCCACTCACTCTCTGTACCAGGGGTTGTATGGAGGATGATGTAAAAGTGCCGGCCAAAGATTCCCCTGCTGGGTGACTTGCTGGTAGTTTCAGTTCCCTTTGTGTTACCTGAGCAGGGTGCAGGGGTCAGAACAGGGCAGAGAATCCACCCAGAAGTCCTGATTGTGGATACTTGTCCTTTCTGAAATTATGTGTTTGACCCTCCGATGGAAAATTTAGCCACCACTGCCCTCAGGATAATGAGGTGGCTGGTAACTCAGGGTGGAGCCATCACAGCCCCTCAATGTTCAGTGCATGCCTTGCTGGGTGAAGAAACAGGTTCTGCAGGGAGTGGTGGGTGGGCAGCTCTGTAGGGGTTGCTCTTCCCTCTGCTGCTACTGACTCCATTGCCCCAGTGTGGTGCTAGGGGGCGCTGTGCTGCAGGGAGCGGGGCGGGTGGCTCAGTAAGGGGCATTCTCCCTCTCAGTGCTGACCCCAGTCTGATGCTAAGGGGTGCTGTGCTGCTGTTTTATAATAAGAAAGTGCAGAGCCAGTGTCCTGGCCATTCCTGATCAATGAAGATGCTGAGGACTGTTCTCCCAAGGGTTCTGGACAACCACCTTCTACCCCCTAAACTGTGCTCCGACCGTTTGAAACCAATGCAGGAAGCTGGCTCACTTCCTGTCCTAAAACGGGCAGTTTTGCTGTGGCCTGTCAGACGACTGCTGGGTCTTGCCCCCAGGCTCTGCTGCATGTCAGTAGGTGGCTGAATGAGATAATGGTTCCTGGGCCCATGGCCAGCAGCTCTCCGGCCCCTGATGCTTCCCCTCAGGCTGGCGATGCCCCAGGACCCCGTCCCCTCCAGCGAGCACAGGGCATGGGAGGGAGCTCTCACCGCTGTCTGCTCTCTGTGGCAGGCTGACGGCCTTCGTCCTCAAGTCCTTCGCGCAGGCCCGCTCTCACATCTTCATCGACGAGAAGCACATCCAGAACGCCCTGGCCTGGCTCGCTGGCAAGCAGAAGGAAAACGGCTGCTTCCGCAGCTCCGGGACGCTCCTGAACAATGCCATAAAGGTAACGTATCCATCCAGTTGGCTTCCCATGGGCCTCATGGGACCCATACAGGACTCCAGTGACACAGTGAAAGCCTGCAACTGTGCATGGGAACAGCTCAGCCACTGCAGCACATGGGGCTGGGGCAGGGGGCTTGGAAATGGGATCTACCAAGGGAGGCAAGAGTGGGGGAGAACCATACTGTACATGGAGCGACCATGAGTAGGGGAAAGAAGAGGGGCAGATTGCTGGAAGCTAACATAGTGTGGGAAGAACAGGGATGTAGAACGCTCCTGGGAGGAGGGGCCAGTGGGTGGGGTTGTAGGGTTAATGTCTCTCTCTGTGGTTCCCTGCAGGGCGGGATGGACGATGAGGTCACGCTCTCTGCCTACATCACCATCGCACTGCTGGAGATTCCTCTGCCCGTCACTGTACGTACCTGTAACCTCTCAAGCCACAGACAGAGCTGGGGACCCCCCAGTCAGCAGCCTCCCATCCCGAGAGAGAAGCCTTTAAAAAAGGGGGAAATCCAGTCAGAAAAGACTTTAAATTGAGGTCCAAATCTGGAACTGGAATTTCCCTGCAGCTTCCCTTCCAGTCCAGGGCGCTGGTTCTGTCTCATCTCTAATCCTTTTATTTGATCTTTATTTAAAAACTTTTGAGGCTGCGTTTGCTTGATCCTCTCTTACAAGCCTACAGCTTAGAGTTTTACAGATATTTAACACTTGGGTAAATAACACTTAACCCCTTGGCAGTTGGCACCAGCCAAATGGGTCCCCATCAAGGGCTGATTTCTGTTCTCCTTCAGTTAGGTCTGCTCCACACCCAGAAATCGCACTGGCAAAAGTTTTGTCATCAGCGAGCAACCGAAAAGACTATATTGGTGCAGTGAGTTGACACTGGGCCAGTTGTGCCAGCGCGTTGTGTTCACCTAGTATCAGGCCAGATTGGCAAAAGTGTGGTGCATTGTGGGTAGGCATCCCAGTGCCCTCTGTGCCACTTGCAGGAACACTGCCTTGTGGGGAAATGTTGCTACGTAGCTTTCGCTGTGCTTGTGGGAAATGTTCACTCAGCACGTGGGACAAGGTAGCAAGTAGCAGGAACAGCTGTGGCTGTGGAGAATGTGCTGACTGTGTAAAAGCCAGGCGGGCTTCCCATCACTGGGACCCTTGGTTCAAAAGTGCTGCCAGACAGTCTCTGCTAAAGGGAATGTTGCACTGTGGGACTGCAGTGGAAGGACCACTTACACTGGTACTTCCAGTGAGCGTACACCTTACCGCTGTGCTGATGTAACTCCACTGACATGGGGCTTATGCCACTCCAGAAAAGGGAGTCAGTGTGCCCCCCAAAGTGGAGGATTTTTGTCAGTAGGCAAGTTGAGTGTGAACGTGTGCCAGGCTATGCCCAGAAAAGCTGAGTTCTGTAACTTGAGTCTAGACCAGGCTTTAGATGTGTGGTGCTACTGGCTGCGGTCAGACAAGACAAGTGGATGTGGCCCAACATGGCCTGCTTGTTAACATTGTCCTGATGATGTGGCAGCCAGTTCCCATCCACTGTCATTAGACTAACCTGATCCCCTGTATTTAATTGAGGAAAGTTGATGTCCTGATTAAGCCCTTCTCAGTTAGAAGGAGTATAAACCCCAAAGGCATTTTGTTTTCAGGCTTTCCTGTCTCAAAACCAGCTGAACTCATTCCCTCTCTTAGCAGACACCAAGTGCTAGGAAGGTTCAGATCAAAACATTTTGAAAAGAGTTTCAAGCCACTGAAAATGGGACTGTCTGCTGGACTTTCCATTCTCAGCCATTGACCAAAACAGATGAACTGCCCTGCTGTGTATGCACCTGTGCACATTGGTATCCCTTGGAATGTCATTATGGGAAATGTCTGATTCCAAACTTTGCTTCTCAAATGTTCCTAAGTGAGTACTGACCACAGGACAAATTTAAAGGGTCAGGTTCCCCAGTACACCATCGCCATTCACCAATCACTGGTTCGCTCTGGATGCTTAGTGCTAGCCTAGTGATGCAACGCAGCTGTAAACCAGCCACTACGCATTGCTGGAGTGGTGAAAGCGAGAGAGTGTCCTGGGGAATATGGCTCTGAAAGGTCAGTTATTGTTTAGAGTTACCCATATGTCAGGAAGTCCGGAAAAAATACTTCATAAAATGGAAAAAGTGCATATTGTTTCCTGCCTGCTGAGCTCACAGACTGAATTCACCTCCATGGTGACCTCTCCCTTCCCTCTCTCAGCCCATGTCTCTCTCCCCACACAGCACTCTGTGGTCCGTAACGCTCTGTTCTGTCTGGAGACGGCCGCAGAGCAGGGAGGAAACCACGTGTACACCAGGGCGCTACTGGCCTACGCCTTTGCCCTGGCGGGGAAGGAGGAGAAGCGCAGGGCACTGCTGGACTCGCTTGACAAGGAAGCTGTGAAAGAGGGTGAGAGTTCCCGACGGGCCCTTCTCCTGCATCCCAGCCCACTGGCCCTACCTCCCCCACTTGTAAGGTGACCATGTATTGAGAATCATATACAGGTGCTCAGAGGGGAAACCACAGCAGGGGAAAGTTAGGAGGGACCAGGACCAGGCGGGAGAATGTCTTATTTGACATGAAGAAACAAGATTGAGAGAGAGGCAGCCCAGGCAGCCAGGACCGGCCCCCGGCACATTTCTGACAGCACAGCACGTTGTGTCCCTGCCCTTTTAAACTGGATCATTGATTGTATCCTTCAGTATCCAACCTATCTATTAGGTAAAATGTCAACATTCCCTTTGTAGTTGTCTCCCTTGCGTTTGCCCTTTCCCTTGTCCCTGCCTTCCCTCCATTTGCCCTCTTCCTCTACTCTGGAGTTTGTTAGCTTTTCCTCTGTTTGTTTCAGTCTGTTTTCCCCTTTTCTATACTGTGAAATAATTGGTCTCTCCTTTCGTTTCCTCGTGCTCTCTTCCTCCTTCCCCCAAGTCTCCCAAACTCTCTCCTGCCTCCCATACCAAAAGCTCTCACATACTCCCTACTTCCCAGCCCACAAAATCAAGCCCTGCTGTCTTGTACTCCACAAATCTCTCTCTCCCCACACACACACTGCAGCCTGCCCCAGGCACAAGCTAATGCACAAGCGCATGCAAGGTTGCCCCAGGATCCACTCACACACAGGCTCCTTCTCCCCCACCCGAAAGCCACTCATACACACACGCAGGCTGCCCCAACCCTAGTGCACATGGGACTTGTTATGCAGGGTCCCAGCACACGCACACTCCATGTTTTCTTCCCATCACAACAGACACCTGGGTTCTCTGTCCCCTGCCCCAGCCCCCACAAACACAGATCCTCAGCCCCACACTCATAGGCCTCATGCAGGTGAGGAAACTCACTGTGTTAGAAAATGCATTAGCTGACACACTGCTAAAGACAACTCAGCACCTTGTCAAGACAGCATCAGCTGGGGTGAAAAACAGCAGCTGGTCGTGGCCAACCAGATCACATTAGCTGCCTGTAGCTCACCTGAGGGCACCCCATAGCCTAAATTTACAAATAGCAAATGAATTTATAAGCCCAGCCATCCCTGTCTATGCTAGGTGCCAAGTATTCTTGACCAGTGTGCTGCTTAATGCATTTTCTTTTCTAACACAGAGCATTTCCCCAGGGTAGATGGACCTTCAGGCCTTGTCTACCCTCAAAATTTGTTCTGCTGTATCTGTACTGGTATAGTTAAAGTGGTGTGACTCCCCCAGTGTGGATACAATTATAGCAGTGTGAAGGTGTTCATACCAATAGAACTTTTCCCGTACAGCTCTACCAGTACAAGACACCTTCATGCTGGTATAACTGTGCCCAGACTAGAGGTACCAGTAGAAAAGTCACAGCCCTAACCAAAATAGTTGTAGTGGCACAAAATCTGTGTGTTGGCCAGGTCTTAGAAGCGTCTTTTCTCCCTTCCACCCTTCTTGAGTGTCTCTCCCCTCCTCCCCAACCATGTGTGCAGATTCTCTCCCTCCCTTTCCTGCCCTCCTCCCTAGGATCTCTCACCCAAGGTTTTTCTTTCCTTCTCCCCTGGTTTCTCCTTCCCTCTCCCTCTCCTTGCTCCTTTGGGACCAGGTGTCGCTACCCTCCTCTCCCCCTTTGCCTCAGGAGGATTCCTGTCCCCCCCCCCCCGCCCCCCCAGGACTATCGCCCATTTTGAGCGGGGAGCCTGTTGCTGGGGGAGGAAGCAGCTCAGTGACATCTAGCTTCCTCCCCCCCTCCCCCCCAGGCTCTAGTGGCTACAGCAGCCCAGGGGTGGGCCAGCACCGAGAGCAGCTCAGGGGGCAGCAGGTGAGGCAGAGGATGGTTTGGTCCAAGGGGCATTACATGGAGAGAAGCATCAAGGGGGCACATTTTAGGACACTGGGAAATGCCTTACAGCTCCCAGTACATAGAGGTCATCACCAGGGAGAAGAGATTTGGGCCTGGGTCCTCTTTCCCTAGGGCAAGTTCCTGTGGGGATGGTTTGATTGTTGCTTTTCTTAAGGCGCTGAAATATTCATATAAAGACAAAGGGAACTTTTTCAAAATGAGAGCTGGGGCCGGGGCTGCCGGTGCCTAACTTTTCAGTGACACAGGTGTATCTGGGAGTCCCACCCCCCACACCTCAGTGCTGTGAGTGAGCATATCCTGAAACCCTGACCAAATGGTACCATTCCCACTGAGCAATAGCACAGCTCTGCCGGTGTCTTCGCTGGCTCCGCTCCATTCCTCACTCCAAGCACTGCTCCTCCCTCTGAACACTCGTTCCATGGGACCGATGGCCCCTGGTCAGCACCGAGTGATGTCTGCTCCCTATAGCAAGACACAAACGAAGAGAAGTCTGATGTTTGGACTGATAAAATGAAAAAACAGATCATTCCAGGGGGCCCAAAATAAGGTCCTGGTGTCCCAGGAAATCCCAGGAACAACTGGGACTGTGCTGGTAAGAAAAGGACTTATGGGTTCTTCACCCTGCTGGAGTGGGGTGTGACCGTCACTGCTGTAACCCTTCGGCCTTGAGCGCCTGGGGCCACTTAGCGACCTCACACTTTTTGGATCAAAGAGCCCAATAAAGGCTGCTACTGTCCATTTCTGGGATGTGCCTTCATAAGATAAAGGGGATGTAGGCACAGAGGTGGCAGCCTGATTAGTCACTGAGTGTACGTACCACAAGGTTTGTATAAATCCACTAGACCAGCAAGTGAGGGACTATTTAATCCTTTCACGTCTCATGTCAATATGCCAAACGAGCACAGGGGGCTCTGTTCTCCCACCCACAACAGCAGAAAGTCAATAACCCCCTTAGAAATGGCATGTACTAAGCATCAGTATTTCCTTCTCTCCTGCCCTCCCTCTCCCTTCTCCCGCTGCAGATGGCTCCATTCACTGGCAGAGGCCTGGGAAGGAGCCAAAAGCCGATCTCCCCTTCTGTCACCCCCGTGCTCTTTCCGCCGAGGTGGAGATGACATCCTACGTGCTCCTCACTTACCTCACCACTCAGCCAGCGCCATCCCAAGATGACCTGTCATTAGCAGCTCAAATTGCAAAGTGGATCAGCAAGCAGCAGAATCCCAATGGGGGCTTCTCCTCCACCCAGGTGAGCTGTTCCCATCCCCAGCCTCAGACACGCAGGGCAGGAGTGGGAGGCAGACAGGAGAGGGCAAGAGACAGACAAGTAATCCAGGGGGAGGGGAAGGCTGACCTGGGGAGAGGGAAGGGGTGGCAGTCTCCTGGCTGTATAGTTTAGTTTAGATCATAGGATAGTCACAGCATGGAGCATGGCTACATCAGATACCCACAGGCCCAGGGGGGCTAATGAGGCAGGAGACTGGACGAGTGATGCTCCTGTGTATGGAGGACAGAAGAGTCACCCTGAGCACTCACAAGGTAGTGCAGTGCCATCCCCAGCTCCCCCCAGCACTGACCCCATCCAGCCAGGCCAATTCAGCTCAGGAGCAGAGGCCTTCCCAGAGAAGCAGCAGCAGCCAGTCACTGCTGGACATACCCGAAAGGGAGGAGGGGAGCATCATCCTGAGTGACAACCAAACAGGAGGTGCCACCTACCCCTTTGAGCAGGCGTAGGCCATGCTGGTGCTTGGAGGCTGGGACATCAGGGAGTGACCTCTCTAGTTAGGACCAATCATTGGCCCCATGTTCCACCATTTCCCTGGTTGGCTTGATACCCAAAGGGCTGAAAGACTTTCTCATACTCCATTACTGAGCCTCCTGGCTGCCTCACCAGGGTCCTCGCTGAGCTACAGGCAGCTCCTATTTCACCTGGTCCTGAACTGTCCCTTCGGGGCAAGGGTGGTGGCATCTTCCCTCAGATGCCTGTGGTGGAGAGTCAGAGATCCCAAGGCCTAGGTTCCCTAAGGTACTTAGACACTTGGCTGCTTTCAGTGGGAGAAAGGTGCTTAAATACCTTTGAGGATCTGGGCCCAAGGGAATAGAGTGAATGGCTTGTGGGAGTGAGGAGTGGAAATGGGAAAATCAGGGCACTGCAGTGTAGGAAGAGCTGGTGGGGTAGCGGCTCCAGGCCCATAGAAATGGCTCATTCATCCCCTTGGGCACCTGGGCCCATCTCTTGTCTGGCAGGACACAGTGGTGGCGCTCCAGGCACTGTCCCGATATGGAGTCTCCACCTATGCCAAGAGCGGAGGAGCATCCACAGTGACCCTGCAATCCACAGGGAACTTCCAGTCCCAGTTCCAGGTGGATCACAAGAACCGTCTGCTGCTCCAGCGTGTGGCACTGCCAGAGGTGCCAGGGGACTACAGCACGGGGGTGACAGGAGAAGGATGTGTCTACGTGCAGGTATGGGGCCCTGGGGCAAGTGGAGAGGGAGAGGCTGCTGCTGAGGGGAGCCCATCTCATTCCCATTGGAGATGGCAAGATGGGGTGGATTGGGGAGGGAGGGAAGGAAAAGAGAGGAAGAGATGGGGGAGAGGAGGAGAAAATAGGAAAGAGGTGTGAGGAGGAGAGAGAGTTGACAGAGAGAGTTAGGGAAGTGGGAGAGAGAGAGAGAAGAGATAAAGGAAAGAATGAAACAGAGCAGAAGGAAGGAGATAGAGGAGATGGACAGATGGAGACACACAGAGAACCATGTATTCTCTTTCAGACCAGCCTGAGGTATAGCGTGCTCCCCAAGCCGGGCGAGGCGCCATTCGCGCTGGAGGTGCACACAGTCCCCAAGACATGTGACCGCGCCAGGGCTCAAAGGACCTTTAACATCGCCATAAACATCAGGTAACTCCCCCTCGCAGGGCCGGACCTTCCGGAGCAGCCCTAGGGCTGGGGACGAGTCATTCCAGAGGTGAGGGGAGCCCCCAGAAAAGTTGATACAAATCAATATTTTTCCAAAAATTAAATCATGATATTTTCTTAATTGCAATTGCTCTTTTCAATGTCAATCAGATTTTGTATTTCTGTGTTGCCAGCTCTTTACTTTCTCCCGCTAAATTATTAGAGTGATTGTTTTGGGCTTGTTTCTCTGAGACTGAAAAAGACAAGTCAGCATCTTAGTAACACCCTTAATGTGAGAGCAACACAAACTCAAACATAAAACTGCCTGGCCAGTAGCCTGTCCTCTATCTGCAACCACCACCCCCCTCCCACAGAGCGAACTGCCCCCAGTCACAGCAGCTGAATGCTTTGACCTGGCCATTCTCCTTCACCAGGATTTACAGGCCAAGTTCAATCAGACTTGTGCTCCTAAACCATTTCAGTGCTTTTACAATACCCACCCTTAGATGCCAAAATATGGGCTTCGGAGCCTAAGGACAAGTCTACACTTAAAACACTGCTGTAGCACTTGAATGAAGACGCTCTACACCGACAGCAGAGAGCTCTCCCATCGGCGTAGTTATTCCATCTCCCTGAGAGGCACTAGCTATGTTGACAGGCGAAGCTCTCTCACCAACCTAGCTTTGTCTACATGGGGGGTTAGATCCATATAACTACATCACTTGGGTTGGGATTTTTCACACCCTAGAGTGACATAGGTATAGGTCTGTAGTGTAGACCAGACCTAACTTTAAGCTCCTATTTTTGAAAGTGTGTATCAAAAAGCTCACAATGTCTTAGCTAGTGTATTGAAATAACTTCCTAGTGCTAACACTGAACCAGTTTGGATCTGAAGTGACAGAGATTTTATGCTACTAAGGGAGAATTTTTTACCAAAAATACAGTTTATATATCCTAGTTTCAGGGCTCCTAAGAGGGTAAGAAGCATTCTCTTATTCATATTCTTTCCATTTGCTTGCTGCTTCCATTAGTATCCAGTACATGGCATTTGTGTATAACAAATTTCTTCAATTCTTTTCTTATTGGAGGCTGTTTATGTTTGATTCATTTCAAGGACTGTATTTCATTTTTAGCCCCTACTATCAATTAGGATCCCTGCTTTTAAGCAATTTCTGTCACTTTCCCAGGTTATACCCTGGTTTATATCTTTTAACATTTCTTCTTCCTTGTGCCAGACAATTCCTATTATTGTTAGACCACAGCAATTATTTACAATGAAAACCAACAAAATCCCTTATCTTCTAAATTTGGAGGACACACTCCACACATTCTTTTATTGTACATAAGCATTTCACATTATGTATTAGAACAAGAGATATTTTCCACATATAGAATGTTGCAAGTTTGAATTTAATAATGATTCAAGATTGTCAAATAACAAGCTCAAATGAGATTATTTAAACAAAGATTAATACAGCTCTATACAGAATACAGAAAGAAGGTCCATCTAGCCCAATATCCTGTTTTCCAACATTGGCTGGTACCAGATGCTTCAGAGGGAATGAACAGAACAGGGCAATTATTGAGTGATCCATCCCCTTTCGGCCAGGCCCAACTTCTGGCAGTAAGATTTAGGAACACCCAAGAGCATGAGGTTGCGTCCTTGACCATCTTGGCTAATACCCACTGATGGACCTATCTGCCATGAATTTATCTAATTCTTTTTTGAACCCTGTTATATTTTTGATCTTCACAACATCACCTGGCAACGAGTTTCACAGGTTGACTATGCACTGCTTGAAGAAGTACTTCCTTTTGTTTGTTTTAAGTTTGCTGCCCATTAAATTCATTGGGTAACTCCTGGTTCTTTTGTTATGTGAAGGGCTAAATAACACTTCCTTATTCACTTTCTCCACACCATTCATGATTTTATAGACCTCAGTCATATCTCCCCCATTAGTCATCTCTTTTCTAAGCTGAACACTTCCAGTCTTTCTAATCTTTTCTCATATGGAAGCTGTTCCATACCCTTAATCATTTGTGTGGGCTTTCTCTGTATTTTTTCTAATATATCTTTTTTGAGATTGGGCAACCAGAACTGCATGCGGTATTTAAGATGTGGCATAAAATGGATTTATACAGTGGCGTTATATTTTCTGTCTTAATATCTATCCCATCCCTAACACCCCTGACATTCTGGTCCCTAACACTCTGTTAGCTTTTCTGAAGGCTGCTACACACTGAGCAGATTTTTTTTCAGGGCTCCAAGATCTTTTTCTTGAGCGGTAACTGCTAATTTAGACTCCCCCATTTTATATGTATGTTGGAATTATGTCTTCCAATGCGCATTACTTTGCATTTATCAACATTGAATTTCCATCTGCCATGTTTTTGCCCAGTCACCCAGTTTTGTGAGATCCCTTTGTAACTCTTCGCACTCAGCTTTGGACTTAACTATCCTGAATAATTTTGTATTATCTGAAAAGCTTGCCACCTCACTGTTTACCCGAGCCCAGCGAGGGGAAATGAGCATGGGGAAATAGTTTAGTTTGTGTAATGACTCATCCACTCCCAGTCTTTATTCAAGCCTAATTTAATGGTATCCGTTTTGCAAATTAATTCCAGTTCTGCAGTTTCTCGTTGGAGTCTGTTTTTGAAGTTTTTTTGTTGAATAATTGTGACTTTTAGGTCTGTAATAGAGTGACCAGGGAGATTGAAGTGTTCTCTGACACATTTTTGAATGTTATAATTCTTGATGTCTGATTTGTGTCCATTTGTTCTTTTGCATAGAGACTGTGGTTTAGCCAATGTACATGGCAGAGGGGCATTGCTGGCACATATCACATTGGTAGATGTGCAGGTGAACGAGCCCCTGATGGTGTGGCTGATGTGATTAGGTCCTATGATGGTGTTCCCTGAATAGATATGTGGACAGAGTTGGCAACGGGCTTTGTGGCAAGGATAGGTTCCTGGGTTAGTGTTTTTGTTGTGTGGTGTATGGTTGCTGGTGAGTATTTCCTTCAGGTTGGGGGGCTGTCTGTAAGCGAGGACTGGCCTGTCTCCCAAGATCGGAATCACCCTTGTCCACATGCTTGTTGACCCTCCTCAAAGAATTCTAATGGATTGGTGAGGCATGATTTCCCTTTACAAAAGCCATGTTGATTCTTCCCCAACAAATTGTGTTCATCTATTTCTGATAAGTCTGTTCTTTGCTATAGTTTCAACCAATTTACCCGATACTGAAATTAATCTTACCGGCCTGTAATTGCCAGGATCACCAATGGAGCCTTTTTAAAAAATTGGCAAATTACTTTAGCTATCCGCTAGTCATCTGGTACAGAGGCTGATTTAAGCAATAGGTTACTGTAGCGGGGCGGCCTGGCTTCCAAGCGCCCCAGGAAGCGATGAGCCAGAACAGCTGCCAGAGTGGGCGGAGCCACAGCGGCCTGTCCCCGCCCCCCGGAAGTCAAGGGGCGGGACAGGAAGTATAAAGGCCAGGCCACAGCGCTCAGTAGCTGGCCGGCAGCGGGAGAGGACAGACGCTGGTGCCCGAGCTCCTGCGGACCTGAGCCTGCCGAGAGCCCGGTATCCCGAGGAGGACTGGCCGAGCCTGCCGAGAGCCCGGTATCCTGAGAGGGTTACCATATTTTGTGCCTCCCAAAGGAGGACACTCCACGGGCCCGCCCCCGCCCCTGCCCCCGCCCCAACTCCGCCCCCTCCCCTGCTTCCCGCGAACATTTGAGTCGCGAGAAGCCTGAAGCAGGTAAGGGGGAGTGTGGGGGGAGGCGGCGCGGCCCAGGCTGTCCCCGGCCCTGGGGTGCCGGCCCCGGGCCCGGCCCCTGGCCCACCACCCCCGGCTCGCCCAGCACTGCGGTCCCCGGCCCGGCTCCCAGGCCCCCGGCACTGCACTGCCGGTCCCCAGCCCGGCCCCGCCGGCCCGGCCCCCGAGCCCCCGACCCGGCCTGGCACTGCCTGAGCCCCCGGCCGAGCCCCGCCGGAGTCCCCGGGCCCGGCCCCGCCGGAGCCCCCGAGCCAGGCACCGCACCGCCGGCCGGCCCCGGAGCCCCCGGCCCCGGAGCCCCCGGCCCGGCCCCCAAGCCCCCGGCCCATCCCGATTTTCCCGGACATGTCCAGCTTTTTGGGCTTTCCCCCCGGACGGGGATTTGGAGCCCAAAAAGCCGGACATGTCCGGGAAAATCCGGACGTATGGTAACCCTATCTAAACTGTTAATTGGGTGCTCAGTCCCTGCCTAAGGGCCTGAGTCCTGAACTGTTAACTGTGTGCTCAGTCCCTGCACAAAGGTTGAGCTCTGGACTATCAATTGCGTTCTTAGCCCCTACCCAAAGGTCAGGGCCCTAACTGTTATTCGCTTTGTAGCAGGGCGGCCTGGCTTTCAGGCGCCCCAGGAAGGGACGAGCCCCACCCCGGACCTACTACAGTTACGTACCACAGTTAGTAGTTCTGCAATTTCCTATTTGAGTTCCTTCCGAACTCTTGAGTGAATACCATCTGGTCCTGATGACTATTTACTGCTTAATCTATCTATTTATTCCAAAACCTCCTCCATTAACAGCTCAGACTGGGACAGTTCCTCAGATTTGGCACCCAACAAGAATGGCTCAAGTATAAGAATCTCTCTCACATCCTCTGCAGTTAAGACCAATGCAAAGAATTCATTTAGTTTCTCCACAACGTCCTTTTCTTCCTTGAGTGCTCCTTTACCTTGATTGTCCAGTGACCCCACTGATGTTTGTCAGGCTTCCTGCTTCTGATGTACTTAAAAAAAAATTGCTGTTAGTTTTTAAGCCTTTTGCTAGTTGCTCTTCAAATTCTTTTTTGGCCTGCCTAATTTTACTTTTACACTTGATTTGCCATAGTTTATGTTCTTTTCTATTTTCCTCTGTCGGATTTGACTTCCAGTTTTTAAAAGATGTCCTTTTATTCTCTAACAGCCTCTTTGACTCTGTTGTTTAGCCACAGTGGCACTTTTTTGGTCCTCTTACTTTTTTTTATTTGGGATATACATATAATTTGAGCCTCTATTATGGTGTTTTTAAAAAATTGCAGGCATTTCACTCTTGTGACTCACCGTCACTATTCAAGTCAGGTGGTCAGTAGCATATTCCTACTGCTGTACTCTTATTATTCAAACATGGAATTTATATCCACAGGGATTTTATGGTACAGTTTGTTTCATTTAAGATTTTTACTATAGTCGACTGTTTTCTTTCACATATATTCCCTTCTTCTGTACCTGGTGGAATGCTGAGAGTGTTCATTCCCAAACTAACTTTCCAACCCTCTTTCCTTTTATACAGTGTGAGATAAAGAAACTTCTTTTTGGAGGAAAAAGTACTTTCCCATGATTATTTTTACCATGTGTTCTGTTTTCCTAGTTGCTGATGGAATTTCCTTTATGGGCCTCCATTTACCTGACTGATGAGTGAAAAGGAATCTCTAATCCAGTCATTATTACTAACAGCTGTAACAACTGAAAGTTCTTAATGAGTTAAAAACGTGTTTCAATAGGTCATTATTCCATCCATTATAGAACCCATCTGTAATAACAAATACCTCTTATCAATCACAGAACATAATTGGATCATAAGCATCCCTTATTCATTACCCAGTCTTGTTTATGATAACATACTTCTGTAGATACCTTTCAGTAGTTTTGAGGGGTTCCCTTCCCTTGCTGTCTGAGCTATATTAGTGAAGTTGGGGTAAAAACCAGAGTAAACGATTGCATTCATTCCATCATCTTCCCTTCACCGTTGGGTTAGTTTCAATATGTATATGGCAATAACTATATAGATACACAAAAGGAAAAGGCTTTTGGTTAGTATATAAAACTATTACGAGAGTTTAACATACAAAAATTATAAAAGGTTAATATTTACTAGCAAGAACAATATTCAGCTTCTAATTTGGGGTGGAAAGATAATCGTTTGGATTTCTTGGGGAAACGGGCAATTCACCCAATTTGACCTTCAGTCTTACAGCCACACTTCTGGTTTGTTTAACTTACAGCTTCCCCACCCATCTCTTGGGCCACTTTGCATAGGAAAGCAGGGAATGACCCTTTCTTGATAACTTGGAGTTCTTTTTAGCTAGATTAGGAGAGAGAAAGAGGTTTTGTCCATATGCAAAGAATGAGAGATTCTTTTCTAGCTGATTAACAATACTCTCGTTAGCCATTTTAGTTTCTCTTCTTGGGGAGAGCAACTTGGCTGAACTGTGGGTCCATAGACAAAGGGTCTCACCTAATGTGAACCATTTTATTCCTAAGTGCATCCTATTTTGGGATAAACAGAGGTGGATAGCTTTTCTCATTTTTGAGGGCTGGAAGGAATCACTAGTTATTAATCATTCATACCAGACCTGTTCTATATATCCCCTACAGTACCTGCTAAACAGTTTGCAGAAACAGCGCCTTCACTTCCAGTATTTTGTTTTTCTGTCTAGAAGTTCAGTCAAATTCAAATAGGATCCCCCAGCCGTAGTGGCATTTAGAAACACGAGTCTTTATAACTTAGTTCATCACAAACTGCAAATCTAAAGTAGCCGTAGCACCAATGCTTACATTGGTTTTACAAATCCTCAACTCTATTTTAAATCAATAATTTAAAAAAAAAAAAGTGATTTAAATCCTGATTTAAATTGTTCCCTCCTCCTCCTGCCACCAACGATGGGAGTAATTTAACTGAACCCCTTATTGGAAAGGATGCTGTCTTGCTTCAGGGACTTTCATCAAACTTCCGCTGCTCCAAGGGCAGGACTGAGGGGCACTGGCAGAGCTGTGTGGGGAGCCCAGGACTGGGATAGCAGCGGGGCTGGGCTGTGGGGCAGGAATGACAGGTAGTGGCAGAGCAGGGAGCCAGGGACCAGGACTGGACTAGCAGGAGTCAGGCAGGGTGGGAGGTGCATCAGCTCTGTGCTGAGATGTATTAAACCTTGTTTCGTTTCCCACTTGGTCTCCCAGCTACACAGGGAAACGCCCCGTCTCCAACATGGTCATCGTTGACGTTAAGATGCTGTCAGGATTCGTACCTATGAAGTCATCAGTGAGGATGGTAATGGCCCGTTCTGTGTATGGGTCGCAGCCCCCTAGGGGTATCTGCCCCACAACCCAATGGAGTCCAGTTCCCCACAACCACAACCTCACCCAGTGGGCATCTAGGGCCCCATGACTCCAACCCCACTCTGGCCCTGGTCAGCTCCAAACCCCAACCCCTCATTTTACCAGTGCAACCTGGCACCTCCCTAGTCCCTTGTCCAGCGTCAGACCCCCCCTTGTCTCCCGTCTCTCTGACCTCATATCTTCTTTCTGACCCTCCCCTGATTCCCCGCTCTTTCCCCATCCCATCCCCCTGAGCTCCCACTCAGTGACTCCCTGATAAACTGTTACACACAGGGGGAGCAGGCCCAGCCGGAGGCACCTCACAGTCTCCCCTGGAGGGGGCAGTGCTCCTGTGAGGGGAAATCAGGCTGGGCTCGCGGGGTGCTTGGGAGAGAGAATGATGAGCCCCCACCTCCCTGCATCCCTCTGTTCTCCCCCAGCTCTAACACCCCCCCCACACACACACACACTCCTGAGCCCACCCTGGGCCCTGCATCTCCTCAGGGAGACTTAGACGCTGGGAGGTGTCCCTTGAGGGGTCCTGAGGTGTGATGCCATCAGACTAATGAAGCCTGTGAGCAGCACAGGGGAGGCAGTGCTCAGAGCCCAGCCCTGCCCACAGCCACAGCCCTCCCCTCAGGTCTCAAACCGTGATACTTCACATCTCAGTCCACCAGCTGGGTGGGGCCATACATAGGCAGGGCATGAAACCCCCGTTCGAAGAGGCTAGCCCCCGCTCTGCCCCTTCCACCCAAGGCCCCACCCCTGCCCTGCTCCTTTTGCCTGAGGCCCCACTCCCATGCCCCCACACTCTCACCCACTGGGGCCAGAGGAGCCCTGAGCCCCCCACCACAATCAGAGGAACTCCAGCTGGCCTGGCGAAGCAGCCCTAATCCCCAGCTCTGGAGGAGCTCAGAGCCCTGCTGCAGCCCAGCCCTGAGGCCACGGCTGGGCGCATTAATGGAGGTTTGGGGATGCTTAGCCTCTCCCAGCCTGCATTATGCACTGCCCATGGGGCCACAGTACAGATTTTGCCTCTTCCTTTAAAGCAGCAGCCAGAGGCACCGACTTTCTGGTTTCCCCGAGAGTGCTTGACCCCTGCTGTGCCCCAGGCCCTGCCTACACTTGCCACCTTCCCCCAAGGACTGTCCCCGCCCTGCCTCTTCCCACCCCGTTCCACCCCCTCCCCCGAGCCCATCCTGCCCTCGTTCTGCCTCTTCCTGCCCCTGCTTCTCTCCCTCCCCCCCCAGAGCCTCCTGCACACCACTGAACAGCTGACCACCGGTGGGTGGGAGGCGCTGGGAGGGGGGAAGGGGAGGAGCTGATCAGTGGGCCACCATTGGGTGCTGAGCACCCACTATTTTTTTTCCATGGGTTCTCCAGCCCCAGAGCACCCACAGAGTCAGTGTCTATGGCACCAGCCAAGAATCACAGAGCTATAGCTATAGTCCCTGTGTCGGACTATTGTAGAGCTCTGCAATGGGATTGGGATCCCGCAGGACCCGTTACCATAACAGCTGGAGCGGGATTAAAAAATAGTCCCACACAGGACTCTACTGTAGGAATGGGAGGGACCACAAGAGGTCATCAAGTTCAGCCGCCTGTGAGGAAGCAGGACCACGTAAACCTAGCTTATCCCTGATAGGTGTCTGTCTAACCTGTCCTTAAAAATGTCCAGGAATGGGAAATCACAGCCTCCCTTAGAAGCCTGTGCCAGTGCTTAATTACCATTACAGTTAGGTTAGATTTAGGAAAAAATTTCTAACTCTCCCTTGCTGCAAATTAAGCCGATTACTTCTTGTCTTACCTTCAGTGGACGTGGAGAACAATTGATCACCACACTCTTTATAACAAACCTTAAGGATATTCAAATATGTTATCAGGTCAGGTTCCCCCTCAGCCTTCTTCTCTCAAGACTAAACATGCCCAGAGTTTTTAACCTTTCCACATAGGTCAGATCGTCTACATTTTTAATCATTTTTGTTGCTGTTCTCTGGACTCTCTCCAATTTATCCACATCTTTGCTAAAGTGTGGTGCCCAGAAGTGGACACAGTACTCCAGCTGAGGCCTCACCAATGCCAAGTAGAGTGGTATAATTACATACCATGTCTTACATATGACAGTCCTGTTAATATACCCCAGAATGATATTAGCCTTTTTCACAACTGCATCACATTGCTGACTTATATTAAATTTGTGATCCTCTATAACCCACAGATCCTTTTCAGCAGTACTACCCCCTAGCCAGTTATGCCTCATTTTAGAGTTGCACATATAATTTTTCCTTCCCCAGTGTAGTATTTTGTATTTGTCTTTATTGAATTTCATCTTGTTGGTTTCGGACCAATTCTCTAATTTGGCAAGGTCGTTTTAAATTCTAATCCTGTCCAAAGTGCTTACAGCCCCGCCCAGCTGGTGTCATCCACAGATTTTAGAAGCATGCTCTCCACTCTATTATCCAAGTGATTAATGATCATGTTGAATAGTACCAGACCCAGGACTGACCACTGCAGGACCCCACTAGATACACCCTAGCAGTTTAACAGCAAACCGTGGATGACTGCCCTTTTAGTACAGTCTTTCAACCACTTGTGCATCCATCTTATAATAATTTCATTTAGACCACATTTCCCTGATTTTCTTATGAGAATGTCATGTGGGACTGTGTCAGAAGCCTTATTAAAATCAAGATATATGATGACTACAGCTTTCCTCTCCCTCCCCGCCCCCACTATCCACTGGTCCCGTAACCCTCTCAGAGAAGAAACTGAGGTTGGTTTGGCATGATTTGTTCTTGACAAATCCATGCTGGCTTTATCTTGTAATCCTGTTACAAGTGACTGTTTAATAATTTCTTCTGCTATCTTTCTGGGTATGAATATTAGGCTGACTGGTCTATGAATTCCTGGGTCCTCTTTGTTCCCATTTTTAAAGATAGATACTCTGTTTGCCTGCCTCCAATCTCCTGGGAAATCACCCGTCCTCCAAGAGATCTCAAAGATAATTGCTAACAGTTCTGAGATTGCTTCAGCATCCCATTACTTAGGGCTCTGGGGTGGTTCGAAGGGGGCTCAGTTACATCCTGCTTCTCTCTCTTTACCACTGGCAGCTGGAAGGACATCACCACATCCACCGCACAGAACTGAGCACCAACCACGTGCTGCTCTACATGGAGCAGGTAAGCGCTCACAGGGCGACGGGATGGGCCAGGGAGAGTCACCCCCTGACATACATTTGATAGAGGCACTGAGCGGGGATCTCTCGGGTGTTGGCCGGGGAAAACAAACCCATGTATTGCTGCACAGCTGCTGCTGCTCCCCAGCATTTCTGTGCAGCTCTTCCTGTCCCCCCCCCAACATATAGAGCTGGGGCCTTCCTGTTCTCCCTCCAGCCTATGGGTACCAGGAAGAGCAGCTTGTACATGGGGGATCGGGATCGGGGCGGCAGGGCTTCTCCCTCAGGGCCTGAATCCCTGCCAGGTCCTGCAGCCAAGGGGGGCAGATGCTGGACCTGCAGAATGAGGGGTGGGGAGATGGGGAAGGAAAGGGTGAAGTGGCTCAGAGTTGCCTCCTGAGTCTCGTCTGTTTCCCCCACACACACCCCAGGTGAGCAACGTGACTCGGAGCTTCTCCTTCGCGGTGGAACAGGACTTCCCCGTGCAGAGCCTGAAGCCGGCACTAGTGAAAGTCTACGATTACTACGAAACGGGTGCGTGTGGGGCAGTGCTGGGGGGACATTAGCCCCCATGGGCCTGTCACAGGGAAGGAAGAGGCCACAGTCAGAGCCACAGGGGACCCGCTGGGCTCGGGATTGTGTTTGCCCTCGTTCTCTCGATGATCCACCTCCCGATTCCCGTGCTGCCTCCTGAGGGTGGGGACAGGTCTGGGGCTGAGCTGGGAACCTCACGCGAGCACTGCCTGTTCAGCGACTGCCCACGCAGTTTCAAGGGCAAACCCCATTCCCTTCTCCTCCTGCTTCCAACCCGAATGGCCCTGCCGCCACCATCCCTGACACCGGTTCGCCCCACGCAAACAGCGTCCCCCTCTCATCTCTGGACACAACAGGCCCATCTCAGCAGCGTCACCCCTCTCCCAGATGAGAGTGTGGGGCACACCGGGATTATGGACGAGGGATCATATTCCACTGGCCTCATGCTCGCACCACGAGCCCCAGACCTCTCCCGCACTGTAGAGGGAAGGTGCCAACCCAGGTGGGTTAGCGCCAAAAGGATCTGGGAGGCTCCTGGGTTAAGATACTGCCCTGAGATCCCAGCTCTGGGTGTGACCTGGGGGAGGCACATTCGCTCCTCCACCTCCCCAGCTAGGACATCGGGTGACAAAACCAGAGCCCAACGGCAACCCCGGTGGTCGTGTGTCAGACGAGGTGCAAATGGCCATAAGGCACCTGGCACAGAACCGCTGGAGATGCCTGTTGCACTGTAGCCTTGGGGTAACCTTTGCCTTCCTCCCATGGAGCCCAGCTGAGGTTCCCCCAGTGCCCCTGGAGACAGGGCTCCCTCCCCTCCTGCCTGAGATCTCTGGTGCGGTGCCAGCTCTCTGTCGCAGGGCCTGCTGGAAGTGCGAGGAGTCCTGCTTGGGTCTCACACAGCCCTGATCACATCTCCCTTCCCTTGTGTCTTCCAGACGAATTTGCCATCGCTGAGTACAGCGCCCCCTGCAGCAAAGGTAGTGTATGAAGAGCCATTTCCTCCCCTCGTCCTGCTCACAGCACCCCCGGATCTACTCCCCACTGCGAGAGCTCAGCTCCAGGCAGTGCATCCCCGGTGCAGTCGGAGCTGTGGCTTTTTCCCCCTGCACAGGGGTTTGTTGCCTGCACTGATGGCGTCTTTGCTTATTCCGGGGGACAGATGCTCCTTTCATCCCTCACTTTACACATCTCCCTGCTACAGCCTCTGCCTCGTGAGCCGTATTGAAACTGTGTCATTGCAGTGGTTTATGAGAGGCACTTCCAGGGGCGGGGCGAAGGCTCCAGCCCAATCAGAGCCAGCAAGTCCCTGCCATCTCCCTGGGTCACTTGTCTGTGTGACGTTTTCAGAGATGGGCTGTCCGGGCTCAGATCAAATAAGAACCTGAGGCCGCTCAGCCTGTCCTCTAAGCTCCGACTCCTTGCACCCCCCTTTCCCCAGCAGCTGGGTCTGAACTTCCTGCTTCTGGCTAGGATCAGAGGAGCCAAAATATCCGTGACAGGGACGATCAGAGAGTGAATGAAAGAACCAAAGCACAGGAGAGCCAGACAGACAGAGGAGGGGAGGGTCTCCCAGCAGCAGGATTCAGCAGAAGCCTCCTTTTCCCAGCCCTTGTTCTGCAGGTCTGAGAGGCCTTGTTCTGCAGGTCTGGGCTCCATTCCCCCTGGTGCTGATCCACAGGCAGCTGCTCAGTCCCAGTGCAGGGAGCTCCCTTCCCTCCCCTGGGCACTGCTGGCTCTTGTGTAAATGGATTCACTCCAGTCTGCGCTGGGTCCCAGAGGAACAAAGGGGCGGGGAGAGAACGTGCTCCTCGGATCCGCACCTCGCTCCCGAAGTCAATGTCCGAGCTGAGCCTCAGCATGTCTATGGCACCGAGTATCTTGTGGCCCCACGTCCATCCCAGCTGGGATGTCTCCCTGCCACATGGCTGCACTGCAGTGTCAGACACAGCAGGGATGGTTCCAGCCGGACCCTAGGCTGACACAGCCAGCGCTGGATCCTGTGCTGCACCTCCCCAGCGCTCTGAGACACCCTGTGTGGAGGCAGATGAAGCATGGCCCTGCCCTTGGTGAGGAGAGGTCAGGGCCATAGAACCTCCTGTCCAGGGCCCTGGCAGTGCTGTGCTGTGCTCCCTGCGGTGGAGCAGCCGTGCCCAGCCCTGGATGTGTGTTGCTGGCCCTGTATCAAAGCCTAGGGGAGGCATGGCAATTTTCTTCTCTAAACCCCTTCTGTTCCTGCTCTTTTTCCCCTCACAGTGGGAGCCGAGCAGAGCAACGTGTGAGGGATGGAGTCGTGTTCCGAGCCTCCCGCGTCCCACCTGCTTAGCCCCTGCGCAGGCCGAGGTGGATGGATGGAGCAACAGAGAGAAAACAGCAGCAAAAAGAGGGAAACAAACATTACAAATAAATGAATTCACCAACCTGACCAATGGCTCCTGGCCTCTCTGTTTCCCAGCCCCCTTATCCCTGTTCAGCCCCAGATCACAGCTTCACCCAAGACTTCTCAGGTCCAGGTGTGTCCCATCCAGCTAGGACTCTGCCCTGCGCAGCCAGCCGGGGGAAAGGGTCTGTGGGAAAAGATCTGCTAAGCACCATTGTGTCTAATATCCCTCACCTTTTCCAGTTAGCGACTAGTGCGGGATGTTCCTTACTTGTAAACATGAACTGTGGGACTGTAGAGTCTCTCTGCCCGCTACAGGTTATAAACAGAAATACTCAGCTGTGAGCCGGGACCTGATACGGCTAACATGTAATGGGGTCTCCTTTGGCTGAAGTGGTCGAGGCCCATGCGGAGCTGCTCCTCCCCAGCCCCTCTCCTCCCCCTCCCTCCTGCATGGAGCTGCCCCCCCCCGCACGGTTCCTCTTCCCCCCCCCCCCATTTTATACATGGGTATAGTGAAACACCCAAAGGTTAAGTGACTTGCCTACAGTCACACACAAAGTCAATCAAGTATCATTGCTAGTTAGAAAACTCAAGAGTCCTGCCTGCCAATCTCCAACACTTATGATAGAGATTGTTTTAATAAAAAAAAAACCCTCATGTCTCAGCTATTACAATATTCAGCACTTATGCAGAGTTCTCTGCCATAATGTTGTATTATGTGTACAGACCCCTGCAACTGTCCACACTCACTCATCTGAAACCACAGGCTCTAAAACTACTGTCACAAGTATCAGCAGGGTTATTAATTCAAAACCATACAATTTATTGACAAGATGACAACTTTAAAGATAGCCACCATTTAGGTGCATTGAACCACTTATTTTCATTCATATTTAAACCTGCCACCCCCGATCCTGCCCTGCAGACCTGAACTCCCAGCATTCTCAGGACACATGCTGATCCCTAGTGGCCACTGCTGATATCCAGCACCTCCCTCCTCTCTTAACCTGTGAGTCCCTCTCTGGATTGGAACTGGACTGGAACCAAAGACCATCTTGGAAGCAACATTACCAGCCCAAGCAGCCAAAAATCATGAGTTAGACCCCCCAGAATCACAGGCTCTACCGCCGCCGCTTCATTCATTCTTCGGCAGTAATTTGGCGGCAGGCCCTTCCCTCCAAGAGGGACTGAGGGACCCGCCGCCAAATTGCCGCCGAAGAGCTGGCCCTGGGGTAGGGCACAATTTTATATTCTTGCCTTGGGCGCAAAAATACCTAGTTATGGCGCTGCAACCATGTCAAATTTTGATGGTGCCCAGACCCCGCCCCCACCCAAACTCCACCCCCCTCACCCACCCGCCCAAGGCTCTGGGAGGGAGTTTGGGTGAGGGAGGAGGTCTGGGGTGCAGGCCCTAGGCTGGGGCAGGGGATTGGGGTGCAGGCTCTGGGAGGGAGTTTGTGGATGGGAGGAGGTGCGAAGGGAGGGGGTGCAGGTTCTGGGAGCGAGTTTGGGGATGGGAGGGGTGCAGAGGGATGGGGTGCAGGGGTGAAGGCTGTGGGTTGTGGCTGCAGATGAGTGGTTTGGAGTGTGGGAGGGGCTCAGGGCGAGAGTAGGGGTGAGGGCTCTGTCTAGGGCTGGGAATGGGAGGTTTGGGATGTGGGAGGGGCTCAGGGCTTGGGCAGAGGGTTGGGGTGTGGGGGGATGAGGGCTCTGGCTGGGACTGGGGATACAGTGGGGTGGTGGAGGGGCTCAAAGCTCGGGCAGAGAGTTGAGGGTGCAGTGGAGGGTGAAAGCGCTGACTGGGTGTATGGGCTCTGGGGTGGGGCAGGGCTGGGGATGAGTTTGGGGTGCAGGCCGGCTGCTCCAGGACAGGGGCCAGAGAGGAGGACTCCCCCCAGCCCTTTCCCTGCCGGCAGCAGCAAGCTCTGGGGGAGGAGCCCCCCTTTCCTACCCCCCCCAGCAGCACACTCACCCCCACCACTGTCACTGCATGTGCTCCTAGGGCCCCTCTCAGGTCCAGGAATCTCTCTCGCCTCCTCCATGGTGGGTGCCAGTGGGTGCTGTGTGCACCTCCTCCCCTGCTGTTGCCCCTGACTAGCCTCACTGGGGGTGAGGGATGGGGCTGCCTCCTTGCCCAGCATGGGGCAGGAGCAGTGACTGCGGTCTGAGGGGGAAGGGCAGGCTCAGAGTCAGTCTGCCCTGGCAGTAGAGTTGGGGGCACTAGGACCTAGCGGCAGCAGTTGCTGCAGGGAGGCAGCATGGAGCTGCAGGGGAGAGACAGTGACTCTGCTCAGGGCCCCGGGAAGGAGGGGGGGCAGCAAGTCGGGGCCAGGGGACACTCGGGGGAGGCGCGGGGAGATCAGCCTAAATATCTCTGTGCCAGCAGCTTTTTTTTCTCTGCCGCTTTCTTAGGGTTACCATATTTCAGCAAGAAAAAAAGAGGACGGGAGGAGCCCCGCCCTAGCCCCGCCCCTGCCCCTCCCACTTCCCGCCCCCCCTAGAACCCCCAACCCTCCCCCCGTTCCTTGTCCCCTGACTGCCCCCTCCTGGGACCCCTGCCCCTAACTGCCCCCCAGGACTCCACTCCCTATCTAAGCCTCCCTGCCTCTTGTCCCCTGACTGCCCCAACCCTTATCCACACCCCCACCCCCAGACAGACCCCTGGGACTCCCACGCCCCATCCAACCACTCCCCACCCCCTGACAGCCCCCCCCCAGAACTCCCGACCCATCTAAACCCCTCTGCTCCCTGTCCCCTGACTGCTCCGATCCATCTCCCCACCCCTGCCACCTGACAGCTCCCCCCAGAACTCCCAAACACTCCCCCCCTGCTCCTTGTCCCCTGACTGCCCCCTCCTGGGACCCCTGCTCCTAACTGCCCTCCAGAACCCCACCCCCTACCTAAGACTCCCTGTTCCTTGTCCCCTAACTGCCCCCTCCTAAGACCCCCCCCAACTGCCCCCCAGGACCCTACCCCCTACCTGTACCCTGACTGCCCAAAACTTTCTCCACTCCCCTCCAAAAGCCCCCCCCCCGTTTCTTGACTGCCCCATCCAGAACCTCCCTGGCCCCCTTACCCTGCTGCTCAGAACAGGGTGTTGGGCTCTGTGCAGCCGAGCCGGACACGTGGCTGAGCTCCCCAGCACAACAAAACCCGGTCCCTGGCCCTGCACAACAAAACCCGGTCCCTGGCCCTGCACAGGGCTGCCGGACTGGGCTGCAAGGGAGCTGCCGGCTCAGAATGCAGGGCGGATCCGGCTCCTCTACAGCTGCTCCTAAGTCCAGCCCGGGACTTCCCTGCAGCCCTCCCAGCCACTCGCTCTGCTCTGCCAGGGGGAAATCCCGGACATTGTGAGTGCTTTACAAATTCCCCCCGGACGCTATTTTTAGCACAAAAAGGAGGACATGTCCGGGTAAATCCGGACGAATGGTAACCCTAGCTTTCTGCGCCCCTCAGCTTTGTGCGCCCCAGGCAAGTGCCTCACTCACAGGGCTGTAGCAACCCATTAGGCAACCTAGGCGGTCGCCTAGTGTCACGGAGTGTGGGGGAGACCAGGCCCTGCACCCCCGGCTTCCAGTGATTCACCATGACTCTCAGCCAGCCAGTTGAATGCTGAGAATTAACTAAAGGGGGAGGGTGCTGTTGTCAGTACCGGCAAGACCTGTTTTGGACTGTGTTTGTTTAGACGACAGGAACACAGTCCAAAACAGGTCTTGCCGGTACCGACAACAGCACCCTCCCCCTTTAGTTAGGTCCATCTGGGGGCCCCAGGGAGGCCACAGCCCCGTCGGGTCCCCACTCCCCATCTTCCAGCCAGCTCCCAAATCTCCACACTCCCTTCAGCCTCCTCCTTTCTGGCCTTTTCCCGGCTCCTCCCCCAGCCTTTGTGTCCTTTGTCCAGTTTCCCGGGCAGAGGTGTCACCTGGCCTCCAACCCCCCTCCTGGGTTCTCATGTTACATGCTCAGGTATCCTCCCTTCCCCAATGCAGGCAGCCCCAGCAAAACTCCCCTGCAACCTTCCCAGGTCAATACTCCCCACTCAGCATTCAAATAACACATCAAGAACATTCCCACTTCGTCACACCTAGGGCGCTACAATTTGGGAGGCGGCAACCGCGGTGGTATTTTGGCAGCGGGACCTTCCGCCGCCTCTGTGGGGGGCGGCATTTCGGGGCGGGACCTTCCGCCACCTAGGGCGGCAGAAAAGCTGGTGGCGCTCCTGCTCACTCGCCTCGCCCTTGTTACGGCATTGCATGGTTGTGAGCCACTCCAGGCAGGGTGACAGATGGGATAGTGGTAAGTTGGTGTGGAGTTGGCAGAGACTGACATAGAATTGAGTGTCCTTTCTGGACAATTTCAGCACCCAACCTGTAAGTGGGAATTGCAGCCCTTGCATCCACAAAAAAAGGAACAGCAAGTGTCACGAGAAGGAGTAAAGATTCTCCATAACTAGTCCAGGACTCTTAACCACAGCATCAAACTCCAGCCTGAAGAAGAATGCATGTTATTATTACATAGGAAGAAGGACGTCTCTTCTTGTGAGCACAATCAGAGCCTGCCTGCTCTTAACATGGCTTTATCTGTACTGCAGTGAGTGTCTAATAAGCTGGCTGTTTGGTTAGAGAAGGGGTTTACTAGAAACCACCATCCTTTCTCTCTCTTCCTTCCTCTGCCCATGATTACATTTTCACTTCTACATCCAGGAAGCTGGTTTGTGGGGAAGACTAAAATAGCAGCGGTTTCCTGAGCTGTGATTGTTTTTCAACACATGTCAACTGGAATCCAAGCATCCTGCCAGCCATAGGTACCGACTCCATGGAAAAAAATTAGTGGGTGCTCAGCACCCCCCGGCAATAGTGGTGCTGCGGCCCCGGCCATGGATCAGGAGTTCCAGGGCAGCCCTGCCCCCACTGATCAGCTGGTAGGCGACTGTGCTTATCAGCTGTTTGGCAGGCTCCCCTGAATGCAGCCCTGCCCCCCATCAGCTGTTTGTGGCCCCTGAGCTGGCTGCAGCAGGGGCTGACCCAGCCTTGCTTCAGCCCTCAGTGGGGAGTGGGGCCTCCAGCAGCCTCGGGGAGCTGCTCCAGCCAGGGTTAGTGGTAGGTGAGCAGGGAGTGCAGGACTCCCTCTGCTCTGCAGAAGCTTTGCCTGACCAGCAGCAATGAGATGCTGCTCACCTGGGTCGCCCTGCCTCCTACCCAGATCTCCTGGGCAGTCTCCAGCTCCCAGCCTGTTCCAACTGCAGGCAGCACTAGGTGAGTCTCCTTCCAGGTAGAGGGAGCCTGGGGCTTGGAGTGGGTGGGGTCCACTGCAGTGTCAGGAGTCCACCATGGGTGCAGTTTGGGGGGCCCATGTGGAGTCACTGCCACTGCCTTCCCCCATTTCTGCGAGGGCTAAGCTGCTCTGCCTGGGTGGGGAGGTGTCTGTCCTCGGGGGTGCCACTTAGGGGGCAAAAGGGGGACTGTCCTAGTCCCCCAGGATAGTAAAAATTTGGGGGGAAATTTGTCTCTCTCATTCCCTCCTTGCACACATGTATCCTTTATCCAAAATACTCAATTGGCACTGAAGTTAAATAGTTATTAACAAAATCAGATAGAACACAGAGTTTTTTACCCACAAAAGCTTATTCTCAAAAAATGTGTTAGTCTCTAAGGTGCCACAAGTATTCCTCATTCTTTTTGTTCTCCTGTTGTAATTGATTGACAATTGCTTGTTAAATGATTGTAAATGCTAATCTAGACCCACACATTTGCAGAGTATCAGGACATGGGGGCTCAGCTTGGACAAACCACAAAACTTGGTGGTCCAGAACAAACATTTGTGGAGAGCCTCAGTTATCAACATAATTAGCATTTACAATCAATTAGCTAAAATTATAACAAGGCCACCAATTCTAGTCTAGACAAAGCCAAAGTATGAGTACTCCAGGCTAGACAGGACCTAGATTTTTAATATAAAAGGAGGCAACATAAATGTATCTTCCCTACCCCCCCAAAAAAACAAACAAACAAATATACAAACAAAAAAACCCACCTATACCCTCAAATCATTATGCCTTCTTTACACAAGAGAAGAAAATCAAACAATGGCCCAGTCTCAGTTATTGCCCCTTTTATAGATCACCTTTAAAAATGAAATTATCCTTTACATTCCTAATTCCTCAAAATCAGGGTAACTGCTGACTTTGTGGGACTGGAGCTAGATGTGAAAATGTGTCCGTTTCCATTATGGCATATGCATATAGAATAGAGTGCTGGGAGCATGACATAATAGGTTAGGGTAAGAGAAAGTTGATTAGGGGAAAGGCCCTTAAAAAAACCTTGTCTTGAAAATAGCCACATGGTTGGTTTAGTAGTCAAGATTGTTTTATGTTGTTGTCATAAATATAGAGGGAAGGGTAACAACCTTTATGTATGTAGTAGCATAAAATCCCTCCTTGGCAGCTGTACTGGATTGCTTTACCTGTAAGGGGTTAAGCAGTTCAAATAACCTAGTTGGCACCTGACCAGAAGGACCAATGAGGAAAGAAGATACTTTCAAATTTCTGGGGGAAGGATTTGTTGTTGTTCTCATTTGTTGTTCCCTCTCCGGATGGAGGGAGAAGCCAAGCAGGTACAATATCTCCTGAAAATATACCTGGAATAATCCATCTAAAATCACAGAAATTGTAAGTAGGACAAGGATATGCGTTAGGTTGTCTTTTGTTTGGGCTTGTGAATTTTCCTATGCTACAGAGGTAGTTTTATTCCTGCTTTTGTAACTGTGAAGCTGAGCCAGAGGGGAATCCTCTGTGTTTTAAATCTTTGTATTACCCTGTAAAGTTACCTTCCATCTTCATTTTGCAGGTGTGATTCTTTTACTTTTTTCTTTACAAATAAAGTTTTTCTTTTAAGAACCTGATTGGTTTTTAGTGTCCTGAAGACAAAGGGTCTGGTCTGTGCTCACATTGCTAAGGCAATTGGTTGGTATATTATTCTCAAGCCTCCCCAGGAAAGGGGGTGAAAAGGCTTGGGGCGATATTTTGGGGGGATCCCTATTCCAAGTGACCCTTCCCTGAATTTTTGTGTAAATCACTTGGTGATAGCAGCAATACCATCCAAAGATAAGGAAAGGAATTTGTGCCTTGGGGAAGTTTTAACCTAAGTTGGTAGACTATAAGCTTAGGGGGTCTTTCGTGTGGGTCCCCATATCTGCACCCCAGAGTTCAGGGGGGTGGAATCCTGACACAGTCCCACTAAAAAAATTAGGCAACATCCACATTTTACACTTCTTATAACTTTTTTTTTTTACACATACTTGGGGCCCAAACTATGGCTCTGATCCTGATATTACTCTCTTGGGATCAATCGTGGATAATTTCCACCATCCACTTCCCTTTTGGGAAAGCAATAATTAAAAAGCTATTATGGGGCTGGGGTAGAATTTATGGTGCAAATTTAGGTCATTTGATCAAGAGGTTTCCAATGTATATCCTCCCCCCTGCATTATGAACTTCTATTAATTTTCAAAGTACTCTAAAATCCACATGCATAATGAGATTATCTAGGATATTTGTATGCCACAACAGGGGCAATGGGGCAAGTTTGGAGTAATTTGGTTCAGGCATTCCTCAGATACTGGCCCCCCCCCCCTTAAAAATATTTTAATATTCCAGTTGCTCTAAAACTGATATGTATAGTGAGATTACCTTGAACAATGGTATTCCACAACTGAAACTGAGGTAGAGGGGAACTCCCATTGCGGTGAATGGGTCATTTCACACCACCCAGAGCTATTGTGTTAGACTAGTCATCTCTTTGGTGTGTCCTAATTCATCTGAGCACACTCCACTGAGATGAATGGGCCATTCCACACATCAACAGCTCTCCTGTACTGCAGAGGGCTACGGAGAGCCCCTTCCTTTGCACTAGCTCCCTGAAGTGGATACAAAGCCTGGGCTCCCTGCTATTCCTCTTGCAGCCTCCAGCCGGTAGATGTGCTCCTAAAAGCCCATCAGTTACCATCCTCCTTTCTTCCCAGGGCCCTTCCAGCCCTACCGCGGGCATGGTGGGGCCAGGAGGAGGGCAGAGCTGGTAGTTAACGTGACAGATCATCATTCCCCTCCCACAGGTGCCCTCCAAACATGCCCCCTAACTAATGCCTCTTCCTTCAGAAACAAAGGAAATTAACTGCCCAAAAACGTGGTTAACACAGGCCTTGTTTACACTACAGCGCCTTTGCCAGTATAGCTATCCTGGCAGAGTCCCTCCATAGAGACATAGGGTAAGCTGACAGGAGTTCTGTCAACATAGCTACATCACCTCACCAAACAACATTAGCTAAGTTGACACCATTCTTCTCATAGCATAATTGTGTCTACAGCAGGGTTTTTGCTAACATAGCTATGTCAGCCGGGAGTATGAATATATTTTTTTTCTTCATGATTCTAGAGGACAAAACTATGCTGGCAAACTTTGTAGTGTAGATTAAGGCCTTCAAAGTTAGGTCAACATAAGTAACCTTTCGTCAACCTAGTTGTGCATGAGGCTACACTCAGATTTCCCTCCTGCTGATGTAGGTGCCCCGTTATAGTGACACAGTAACACCACCTCCCCAAATGGTGTTGAGTCATGGTCGACCCTACTGTGGTTGACACAGTGCAAGTATAGACATCGCAGTCCTCCAGCAGCTGTCCCACAATGCCCAACACTGACCGGTCGGGTCACAATTGTAAATACCAATTCCCAGGGGTCACATACAGCAGAAGCCAATTCTCCCCCTTTAAAAAGCCCACATATGTTTGCAATGATTGTCCAGCTTGGTGAGCACACCTAGCAGCTCTGCATGGCTGTTTGCAACTGCCCAACTGATTGTGCTGGCTACAGATGCGCCTCACACAGGTTACAGTGAGGTTAGGAAAACCTTGTTCACCAGACCTTAACACCCCACAAGGAACGCCCCTCCCTTTGAAATAGATAAAGATACATGCTAAACAACACATTCATTCAACTCGCCATAACGTAAAACCTTAACTTCTGGCCTCAGCAACACGAACATATTTATGGCTGACGCATGTAAACTGGCCATATATGCGACCATGGGAAATACATGAGACTCACCCCTGCTTGCTTAGTACCCTCTTCAACTCAAGAAATGTGTTTCAGATTCCTGCTGGCACTGTCAGTCTAACCTGCCTTCTCTGGCTTGTCAAATTGGGTTTATAACCGCTGGTGAACCACAGCGCCACTCATTTGACTGCTTCCCAGGCTGGTGAACCACCTGTGGTTCATTAATTATATACCAGTGTAACTCCACTGATTTCATTGGGGTCACTCCAGATTTACACTGCTACAAGTGAGGAGAGAATCAGGCATAAGTGCTGAGTCTATGGGTGCTCCGGGGCTCAAGCAGCCATGGGGAAAAAAAAACAGTGGGGATGGTCAGCACCCGCCAGCCACAGCTGGGCTGCCGTTCAGCTGTTTGGCAGCTTGTGTGGAGCCTCGGAGGAGAAGGCGGAGCGGGGACAGGAAGAGGTGGAACAGGGCAGAGCCTTGGGGTGGAGTGGGGGTGGAGCACCCACTGGGAAAAATAAGTCAGTGCCTATGCTGCCAGCTCAACAATACTTAGGGCTGTAATGTAGATGTGGATGGGCACATTTTGTGCATGCATGTGTGCGCACATGCCCCATCTCAACGCTGAAATCCTCACCTCTGCTTCCCTTACTTCTTGGCTGCACTATTCCAACTCCCTTCTCCATGGCCAGCTCATGTTCCCATTTTCCAGACTGCTGAGACCCAACTCTTCACACACACCATACTCATTATATGAGTAAAACACTGTTTTTCCCCACTGCCAGTGCCACAAACTTCTCCAAACTTCCTCTGAGAGCTAAGATGGGCTCTTTCCTTCATCAGCTGCAACGGAGACCCAGCAGGAGAAATTCTGCCCCCGGGGTCTTCACATCTCCCCTCAGTTACACCTGCACCACGCCACTGACTGCAAATGTCATTGAGGGAAGAGTTTGGCCCTGCAACTGAAGCTTAGGCCAAGATCATCTCCAGTGCAGGAAACCGGATAGGAAACCTCCGAACTTCCTCAGGATTGTGCCATCAGGGAAGGGTCTGTTCCCTGCCTGCACAACTAAACAGGCCCCATGTGATGCACAGATCTTCACAGATCACAGGCACCAGAGCTGTTCCCAGAGAGACCCTCTGTCTCCAGTCACTTCTGATGTCCTGCCAACCCCTCCTTGGCACCGATGGCTGGGAACGGCTCTGGATCTGGTTTAAGGTTGAGACTATCCTGCAATCTGATCCCAACAGGGGAGAAGGGATAAGCCTTAGTAACCAGGAAAGAGGCCACAAGCATCTGATCAGAATCATGACAATTTATTTATAACATGAATTATATGGTGCTGAGGGGTTTTCCTCACCACTATATCAAACCACTTCGCCTGGGGGAATTGCTGCATGCAGAGATGAGCAGAGAGGATTCAGCAGGGCCCAGAATACAGCTCCATCACTCACGCATTTTCCTGCTCAACATTGGCTATGATGGGGAAAAGAAAATGTGAGAGAGTTACAGAGGAATCAATGACTCACGGAGGGGAAGCTTTCCCTCTTGTAGGTCACCTCATTCTGGAGCTGCAGAGACACTGCCCTGACCAGACTATGGCTTCTCTACCACAGTGGCCGGACGCATCCCTAGAACATTCAGGGCTTCAGCCCTGACCCCTTTCCCAGCAGTGTTTTCACCCCAACCCTGGAAGATGGTTTTTCATTAATCTGTTTTGCTTTGCAGCCTGTTTAAAAAAAGCCCTGATGAGAAGAGGGATCCCAAGCTTCGGTTTTGGAAGGACTTGCTCTTGCTCTGTCCCAGCAACACACATAGAAAGAAGCAGAGACTTGTCTTGACTGAGGGGGAGAACGTAATCTTGGGACTAACCAAGCCTGCTGCCTCAGACTCAAGGCCTGAATCTGGAACTTGACAATGCGGGGGAGTTGGTGTTCCCTTCTCCCCTGAGCACTTAGGGGTGCTGGCAGACCACCCCAGGACATGGGGCAAAAGAGAACAGCAACTTTTACAACCCTCCAGACAGGCTGAGGAGACTCAGCCTGGGTTTCAGCACTGTTCTAACTGAGCAGCCCTGAGCAGTCTGAAAACCTCACAGTCGTCTCTTCATACGCTACCTTTGCTGCAGGGGGCGCTGTACTCAGCAATGGCAAATTCATCTGGAAGACACAAGGGAAGGGAGATGTGATCAGGGCTGTGTGAGACCCAACCAAGACTCCTCACACTTCCACCAGGCCCTGCAGCAGAGAGCTGGCACCGCACCAGAGATCTCAGGCAGGAGGGGAGGGAGCCCTGTCTCCAAGGGCACTGAAGGAACCTCAGCTGGGCTCCATGGGAGGAAGGCAAAGATTACCACAAGGCTACAGCACAACAGGCATCTCCAGTGAGTCTGTGCCAAGTGCCCTATGTCCGTTTGCACCTTGCCTGACACACGACCACTGGGGTTGCCGTTGGGCTCTGGTTTTGTCACCCCAATTTCCTAGCTGGGAACAGAGGAGTGAATGTGCCTCCCCCAGGTCACACCCAGGGCAGGATCTGAACCCAGGACGCTCCTAGATCCCTTTGGCTCTAACCTACGTGGATTAGCAGACCGAGGGGTCTGGGGCTTCAGATACTCCCATGGTGCGAGCATGAGGTCAGTGCAGGATGATCCCTAGCATGTAAACCCTGTGTGCCCTGCAGTCTCATCCTGGAGCAGGGAGATGCTCAATCCCATATCCCAGCAGGTTCACTGTGGCTCTGAATGTGACTTCTCCCCCCTTATGACAGGCCCACCAGCCTCCACTGCTGCCAGCCCCACCCGCACACACACCTGTCTCATAGTAATCATAGACTTTCACCACTGCCGGCTTCAGGCTCTGCACGGGGAAGTCCTGTTCCACCGCGAAGGAGAAGCTCTGAGTCACATTGCTCACCTGAGAGGGAAACAGACGAGGCTCAGGAAGCTCTGAGCCACTTCACCCTCTCGTTCCACATCTCCTCCCCCCATCGGTGCCCCCCATGATCCTGCAGGTCCAGCATCTGCCCCCCTTGGCTGCAGGGCCTGGCAGGGATTCAGGCCCTGAGGAAGGTGGGATAAGCCCTGCCCAACCCCAGGGTATGAGCCGCCGTCCCAGATACCCGTAGGTGGGGGGAGATCAGGGCCCTGGCTCTGTGTTGGGGAAGTGCTGAAGGGAAACACTGGGCAGGAATACATGGGTTTGTCTTTCCAAGCTGAGGCTCGGGAGATCCCCTCCCCCGGGCACTTCTATTGGGAGTACATTGGGGGTGACTCTTCCTGGCCCATTCCGGCCCCGTGCAGCCACTCACCTGCTCCATGTAGAGCAGCACGTGGTTGGTGCTCAGTTCTGTGCGGTGGATGTGGTGATGTCCTTCCAGCTGCCAGCAGCCAAGGGAGAGAAGCAGGATGTAACTGAGCCCCCCTTCGAACCACCCCAGAGCCCTAAGCAATGGGATGCTTTCACAAATTCATGGAGTCCAAAGCCAGGAGGACCATTGTGATCATGTAATCTCACCTCCTGTATAACCATGGGTGTAGTTTGGGGACACTGGGGGGTGTTGTCCCCCCAAACTGCAATTCTTAGGCAGGTGTGGAATTTGCCCCCACACCACCCCACATGCGCAGCCCCATTGCCCTGACTGGAGCTGCCCCCACCCCCTGCCACAAATACAGAAGTGAAATTACGCCTATGTGTGTAACACAGGCCAGAGAACTTCCCCAAAAGAATTCCTAGAGCAGATCTTTTAGACAAAGACAAACATC
This sequence comes from Malaclemys terrapin pileata, assembly GCF_027887155.1. Lineage (NCBI taxonomy): Eukaryota > Metazoa > Chordata > Testudines > Emydidae > Malaclemys > Malaclemys terrapin. Next base: position 136,047,873 of record NC_071505.1, read on the forward strand.
CAATCTCGATTTAAAAATGGTCAGTGATGGAGAACCACCGGGAGCTTTTTCCCCTGGTGCTGTCAGGGAAGAGGCGGAGTATGTGTCCCCACCCAATTGGTGGACTGAGGTGTAAAGTGCATCTGAGGGGCTGGACCCCAATCAAAGGCAGCACCAATTCCAGTATACCCAGCCTCAGTCAAACAGACCTAATAGTTCTTCCTCATTCTCTAGGTCTTAGACTGGCTAACACTGTCTGCAATGCCGGGGTCACTGCACAAGGTCTCCATAAGCCCAGGCTGGAGTCAGACATGGAAGGAGCTGCTGTCTACACTGCAGATCCTGCAGCTGGGAAATCTGCAGGTGAAAGGCTGATCTGAACTGGCCCCTGTGACAGAAGTGGGGTGGGGCCTCTCAGACCCTTCAGGATTCCAGTGGAATAGAAGAGAAACAGACGACATGGGGGGCCCTACTGCTGGAGATGAGACCAGGCTGCACCCATAATATGAGGAGTCAGGAATTGGAGCCCACTGGGGGCCAGATACCTCTGAGGTGGGGCTGAAGGCAAGGGGCTCTGGAGAGGCTATAGCCCATACACAGAACAGGCTGTTACCTTCCTCACTGATGACTTCACAGGGATGAATCCTGACAGCATCTTAACGTCAACGATGACCATGTTGGAGACGGGGCGTTTCCCTGTGTAACTGGGAGACCAAGCAGGAAATGAAACAAGATTTAATACATCTCAGCACAGAGCTGATGCACCTCAACTCTGATTGGCACAGGTGCACACTCCCCCGATCTGTAGCATCTCCCACCCCACCTGCTTGTCCACCTGCAATCTCCTGGAGTGACCCATCCCCAGCCGTAGGGCTCAAAGGCGCTGACTCCATGGGTGCTCCAGGGATGGAGCATCCACAGAAAAAAAGTGATGGGTGCTTAGCACCCACCGGCAGCCCCCCTATCAGCGCCTCTCCCTCTCCCCAGTGCCTCCTGCCCTGAAGCGTCCAGGAGGAGCTGCGGAGAGGGGGCGGAGCAAGGTTGGGGCGCGCTTGGGGGAGGGGGTGGAATGGGGTGGGAAGAGGCGGGCGGGGGCATGATGGGGGTGGGAAGTGGCAGAACAGTGATGGGGCCTTCAGTGAAGGGGTGGAATGGGGGCAGAGCCTGGGGGGGAGCACCCCTTGGCACATTAGAAAGTTGGCACCTAAACTAGGGCTGCTCTGGAAGGCCTGGGCCTGTGAGGGGAGTTACCTGATGTTTATGGCAATGCTAAAAGTCCTGTGGACCTGGGGGCTGTCACATGTCTCAGGGACCGTGTGCACCTCCAGCGCGAATGGTGCCTCTTCTGGCTTGGGGAGCACGTTGTACCTCAGGCTGGTCTGGAAGAGAATGCACAGTTCTATGTGAGCCTGTGCGTATATCCTCTCTGCTTATCTCCTCTGCCTCCTTCCCCCGGTCCATCTCATTTCCTCCTTTGTCTTCTCTTTCTCCTTCCTCCTCTCACTAGCTCCCCATTCCCTAACTCTGGACATGCTCTCTCCTCACACCTTTTCCTCTTTTCTCATCCTTATCTCCATCTCTTTCTCCCTTCCCTCCCCTACCCATCCCACCTCACCCTGCCACCTCCAGGATGAGCCAGGCGCCCTCAGCAGCAGCCTCTCCCTCTCCCCCTGCCCCTGGGCCCCTCACCTGCACATAGACACATCCTTCTCCTGTCACCCCCATGCGGTAGTCTCCTGGCACCTCTGGCAGTGCCACACGCTGGAGCAGCAGACGGTTCTTGTGATCCACCTGGAACTGGGACTGGAAGTTCCCTGTGGATTGCAGGGTCACTGTGGATGCTCCTCCGCTCTTGGTGTAAGTAGAGGCTCCATATCGGGACAGGGCCTGGAGCGCCACCACTGTGTCCTGCCAGACAAGAGATGGGCCCAGGCGCCCAAGGGAATGAATGAGCCATTTCTATGGGCCTGGATCCCCTACCCCACCGGCTCCTACCACACAGCACCGCCCTGCTCAGAAAGGTCAGTTTTTCCCATTTCCACCCATTCTCTACCCATCACTCCCACAAGCCATTCACCTATTCCCTGGGCCCAGATCCTCCAAGGTATTTAAGCACCTTTCTCCCACTGAAAGCAGCCAAGTGTCTAAGTACCTTTGGGAACGTAGGCCTTGGGAATTCTGACACTCCACTACAGGGAGCTGAGGGAAGAAGCCACCCACCCTCCCGTGAAGGAGCAACCTGAAGGGACAGCTGACAGGGCAGACAGATAACAGAGGCAGATGCACCCACGTGCCTCAGCAGCAGGAAAACAGAATTACAACCCTACTGTGTTAACCAAATCCCTCCGTGAAGTAGTCTTCCAAAGGGAAACACTTCATGCACTGTCTTCAAGAGGGATGTGTTTTGGGCTGCCTTTAATCAGGTGGCACTTTCTGGTTCTACATAACTCGGGATGGTGCCCCCACCGCATCTAGGGTGACCAGATGAGAGGAAGAAAATATCGGGACACATGGGGCGGGGGGGCTGCCGGCAGAGCAAAAAAAAAAAAAAGCGGAGGAGGACGCGGGACAAACACCTAAATATAGGGACAGTCCCAATTTTATCGGGACGTCTGGTCACCCTAGCTCCACAAGGTGTGTCTGGCAGTGGCTAACTGCTGCTGCTTCTCTGGGGAGTCCTCAGCTCCCGAGCTGGATTGGCTGGGCTGGATGGGGTCAGTGCTGGGGGGAGCTGAGGAAAGCGTCATGTTGCTGGATGCTCAGGGCGACAAGTCTGCCCTCTGTACACAAGAGCATCGCTTGTCCAGTCTCCTGCCATTAGCCCACTAAGGCCTGTGGGGATCTGATGTAGCCATGCTCCATGCTGTGACTATCCCATGAACTAACCCCCTCAGAAACAGAGGTTCTCTAAACCCTGCAGCAAGGGCACTGTCACCCCTTCCCCCTCCCAGAAGGAGTCTGTCTCTGTTTCAATGCTAGGTTATTCGTTCTTCTGTGGCAACCTGATATATATATCTCCTGCCTCCCCCTCCTGCCCTGGGTGTCTGAGGCTGGGGATGGGAACAGCTCACCTGGGTGGAGGAAAAGCCCCCGTTGGGATTCTGCTGCTTGCTGATCCACTTTGCAATTTGAGCTGCTAATGACAGGTCTTCTTGGGATGGTGCCGGCCGCGTGGGAAGGTAAGCGAGGAGCACGTAGGACGTCATCTCCACCTCGGCAGAGGGAGCCCGGGGGTGATAGACCGGGAGATCAGCCTCTGGCTGCTTCCCAGGCCTCTGCCAGTGAACGGAGCCATCTGCAGTGGGAGAAGGGAGAGGGAGGAGAAAAGGAAATGTTTATTACTGAATATCTGGCTTTTGCCAAGAGGGTTACTGACATACTGTCACTGAGGATGGAGAATGGAGTCCCAACCCTTGCTGGGCATGTCAATACGAAGCATGAAAATATTAAATAATCCCTCAAGTGGGTTGATACAGTCCAGATGTGGAAACTCGCAGTGTCTAATTAGTTTGCTGCACCTGTGCATGTGTCTCCCACATTTTATGAAGTCAGATCCCAGGAATGGCCAGTGTCAGGGTTTTTAAGGCTCATTGATCTAAAATGTGTGAAGAGACTAAATAATCCCGACCTGCCGCAGTACACACTGAAGGTTATAGCAATAACAATCAAACCCTTCTCCTGCCAGGCTACATAGGGCCAGTGGACCGGGATGCAGAAGAAGAGCCCATAAACAGGTCTCACCCTCTTTCACAGCTTCCTTATCAAGCGAGTCCAGCAGTGCCCTGTGCTTCTCCTCCTTCCCTGCCAGGGTGAAGGCGTAGGCCATCAGTGCCTTTGTGTACACGTGGCTTCCTCCCTGCTCCATAGCTGTTTCCAGGCAGAATAAAGCACTACGGACCACAGAGTGCTGCGGGGAGCATAGAGGGGAAATAATCAGTGTTTGCAGTGTGACATATGAACTAGGCTTTGGGCACTGCCTGTGCTGGCTGTCATCTCATGGCCCCAGAGCACAGATGGATTTAAATAAGAGGTGCAGTGGCTCTAATATAACACAGATGCTGGTGATGGGATGAGTGACTGTTTGACACCAGTCACTTGCATGGTCCCAGTGAACTCAGACTCTTGTAGTAATTTGGTCACCCCATCACTATGGGCCACTGAGCACAGAAATGTGTCTTAAATGTGTCTAGCTGAGACAGCCTCAGCAGTTACAAAAATCACATTCCTGCCTTCCATGGGGTAGCCATGTTAGATACGAGGCCTTCACAATTTGGAGAAATTAAGGTAATCTGAGGTGTCTAGGGCTATTTATTGAATTTTAACCAAGAAAACATGTGGAAGGCAAATGAAACAGACTGCCATGGATAGCTATGGGCCAACAGCTGTCAACTAGTATATAATCCCTCCCAGTCATTCATCCAATGAAAAGCATGACTAGATGTTAGGATATAGATATTCAGGCCTGTCTGTAAAGGCCTATACTTTAAGAATTTAGGTGTATTCTTATCACTTAGCTAGTAATAGAGATATAAAAGAAAGAATCAAAATCACTGTCTGTCTGTGTAAGGGCCTTCTCGTACTGTGACAGTCTGAAGCTCTGTTCTTAGGCTAAGGCCTTCAGCTAAGCAGCAGAGGCAGCCATAAACTGGGAAGCAAACGGTCACATCCTCACATTCCAAACTAGTCACATTGAAATAAGGTGCTATTGGGCTGTTAGGAATACAATCCTGTCCTGATAATGCCTATCACCTCCAGAGAAAGGGAAGAGCCTAGAAAATGTAAAAGGAAACTTAGTTTGATAGCGTCCTGTCTCTCTTTGTTCTTCTATAGTCTCCACTTCCCTATTGTTTGTCTGTATAATCTCAGTTTGGTTCTGTGATTGTTTCTGTCTGCTGTATAATTAATTTTGTTGGGTGTAAACTAATTAAGGTGGTGGAATATAATTGGTTAAATAACCATGTTATAATATGTTAGGATAAGTAGATAGCTCAGTGGTTTGAGCATTGGCGTACTAAACCCACAGTTATGAGTGTGATCCTTGAGGGGGCCACTTAGAAATCTGGGGCAAAATCAGTACTTGGTCCTGCTAGTGAGGGCAGGGGGCTGGACTCGATGGTCCTTTCCAGCTCTATGAGCTGGGTATATATTTTATTTATATTATTGGTTAGTTAAATTTCAGTAAAATGATTGGTTAAGGTATAGCTAAGCAGAATTCAAGTTTTACTATATAGTCTGCAGTCAATCAGGAAGTAAGGGGAGGGATGGGAACAGGGATTGGAGCTGGGGGAATTAGAATCATGTTTCGCTGGCTGGGAATAGGAACAGGGAATGGGAACAGGGACACAGGCAAGGCTCTGTGGTGTCAGAACTGGGAAGGGGGACACTGAAGAAGGAAATTGGAATCATGCTTGCTGGAAGTTTACCCCAATAAACATCAAATTGTTTGCACCTTTGGACTTTGGGTATTGCTGCTCTCTGTTCGTGCGAGAAGGACCAGGGAAGTGAGAGGGTGAAGGAATAAACCCCCTAACACTAGACCCCTAGTACGTTTACAGAGACTATATAAAACAAACAGGAATAATGAAGAAGGGAGTAGCCACGCTGTCAGGCTGAAAAGCTTCCATCAGTCAGACCCATCTGAGCTGCAGCCAGACACACAGGAGACAGTGACCGAGCACTACAGCTCTTTTGACATGAATTTGGAATTCTTTTTTTCCATTGTGCATATTAAAAAAAACAAATAAATAAAGAGCCAATCAAAGAAGCAGAGGGCGGCCAGAACCAGTACTGCACACCCAGATGCTTCTGAGGCCTGGGGACCGTCTCATTCTGGAGCCAGAGCCAAAGCCTTTCCAGACTGGTTTTTTCCCTCCTTTCCTTAAAGGTCCCTTTATCAGGGCAGCAGGCTGCCACTATCAGGACTCGGATGGGTATAGGGAGTGGGGGAGAGGGGAGGCTGCTGACCCAGGGGAACTCATGAAGGGGAATTTGTGCGTGTGGATACGTACAGTGATGGGCAGAGGAATCTCTAGCAGTGCGATGGTGATGTAAGCAGAGAGCGTGACCTCATCGTCCACCCCGCCCTGCAGGGAACCACAGAGAGAGACACATTAACCCCACGCAGCACCTAAAGCCTTTCCCTGCTGGGCCCTCTACATACTACATCCTCATGCCCTTTACCTGCCCACTCTTGCCATGCCCCATGATAGCTCTCACAAATGGGTATGTCTACACTGCAGCGGAGAACGTGAGACATGCACACACCAGCTCTGCCCAAGCTGGTACACTAACAAAGGCAGTGTGGCCATGGGTGGCAGCTCTGGCTAGCTGCCCAAATACAGTCATGCTCAAGCTTGGAGTATGTACTTGGGCAACTAGCCTGAGCTGCCATGGCCACACTGCTATTTTCGTGGCTGTCTGCCTGTGCTGGGAAGTACACTCCCAGCTGCCATGGAGACACACTCTGCGTTTCTGTCCCCACTTACCTCCCATGGTAGTTACCATGTATCTGCCCCCTCCTTTCTCCTCCCCATAGTAGGTCCCACATACAGTACAGTATCTACCCATCCATATCTCCAGGGTAATTCCCAGGCCCACGTCATCCCCTGCTCCTCCCACCCTGGCCCCATGTGCTGACGTGTCTGAGCTGTTCCCATGCGGAGTTGTAGCTCTCTCCATGTCACTGAAGTCCTGTATGGGTCCCATGGGAAGCCAGCTGGGCAGATACGTCACCTTTATGGCATTGTTCAGGAGCGTCCCAGAGCTGCGGAAGCACCCATTTTCCTTCTGCTTGCCAGCGAGCCAGGCCAGGGCATCCTGGATGTGCTTCTCCTCGATGAAGATGTGAGAGCGGGCCTGCGCAAAGGACTTGAGGACGAAGGCTGTCAGCCTGCGACAGAGTGCGGACAGCAGTGAGAGCTCCCTCCCATGCCCTGTGCTCGCTGGAGGGGATGGGGTCCTGGGGCATCGCCAGCCTGAGGGGAAGCAGCAGGGGCCAGAGAGCTGGTGGCCATGGGGCAGAGAGCATGAATACACTGCCTCCACCTTCACCCACCTCCACAGTCTCCTTCACACTGATTTCAGGATCCAGTTCAAACTCTCTCTTCCTGTTTATAAAATCCTCCCTGGACACAACCAGTCTCTCAAACTTAGGAGCCCTCTTCATGCTAAATACAACTCTTATAGCAGAGGGCCGCAGGATTGCAAATGTTGAATCTATATTTAAACAGGGCTCCATGGGAGTTCCAGGGAGTTATACACCAGTTTGCCTGTACTTAGTAAACTAGTCAAAATGACAATTAAAAATAGCATAATAAAAGATTCAGAAGATCATGATCTGATGGGGTCTAAGCAGCATGGCTTCTGCAAAGGAAAATTGTGTCTCACTAATCTCTTAGAATTCCCTGAACATGTCAATAAAGAGCTGAATGAAAGAGAATTGATTGACATAATTTCTTCAGTAGTCTCTTATGACAGACCTTCTCGAAAGCCTTTTGGAAAGTCTAAATGAATTGAATAATCATGGGATGAGGGTCAAAGTATTGTCGTGGATCAGAAATTGGTTCAGGGACAGAAAACAAAGACTAGAATTAAATTATCAATTCCATCATAGCCCAAGGCTAACAGTGGGGTGCTGCGAGGTTCAGTACTAGGACTGGTGTTGTTTAATATACCTATTAATGATCTTGATAATGGGCGATCGATAGCATAGCAATTCCTATGGTCCTATCTAGCACCAGGTTGCTCTCTACCTCTAACCCAGTTTCACCACTACGGGTATGAGAGTCTCCCCTCTGCAGCTCCCTGTCTGCAACAGCCTCCCCTGGATCTCTTCATCTTTTTTCAAAAATGATCTGAAACCATCCCATCCCCTTTGCCTCTTCAGTTCTCTCTCTCCTCAAGGCCAGTGGGAACAGGTGCTTTTTATACACAGCAGGATGATGAAACCTATTCCCTTTGGTGTGATATGCCAAGAGACTGTGAAAGCTCCAGCGAGCCCTCAGGCCTTTAACAGCATCACCAGTTGACTAAAATTTAACACTTCCTTTATAACTATATAACAGAGGAGGTTTAGGGGAGGCGTGACTGGCAAGAAATCTCACCAGGTATTCCCCGGCTGCCTGTAATGCTCCCCAAATGTGCTGTAAGAGCCATCCAGGTGCTTGTAATTCAGCTGCCTCTGATAACCTGAAATGGAAAGTTAAAGCAGGATTTATACATCAAACAAGAGAGAGCAGCTCACCAGCTCAGCCAGTAAAGGGGCTCCTGGCCCTGATGTGTACTAGCCAGCACTGGTACACAAACATACACGTCTCCATCCCACGAGCTAGTCAGCAGAGGGAACTGACACACAACACATGGGCAGCACCATCGTATTCCAGTAGGGGGAGTACCACACAGTCTGGTTAGCTAGAGCACCCAGGCTGAGAAGCCATTTCACCTGGCTACTCTGCAGCATTTCCACACTATAGGGGTGACTCATAGGATGGACACAACAGCCAGTAGCTCTCGTGGAGCAATGAGTGCGCGTAACTGTAGTGCTCAGACAACTGACAATAGTGAGCCAAGAGTGTGTCGAATGGGGACCCCACTCCCCAGATACACAACCCAGTCCCTTTGTCCTCAGCTGAGGGAAGCTCTGTCTGCAGGTCAGGCAGAAACAGAAAGCTCCCAGCACAACCTTGGAAGGGAGCAAGTGAAGAAAGAAAAGCCCCGTCCCTCCTCACCACTGACTAAGTAGCCGATGGCCTTGGATTTGGTCTCCTCGCTCAGCTGCCCCGTTTTATTCAGATAGTCCAGGACGTAGATGTTGGGGGCAAACAGGACCATGTTCTGCTCCCCACAGCCGAAGGGCATCTGGAGGAGCTGCTGCAGGTTCTGCATGGCTGTGCCCAGGATATCGCCTGGGGATGGAGACACAGGGAGTCAGTGTGGCCCAGAGGTGGCCTGCGGAGGCAGAGTGCACTGCAGAGCACAGGCAGTAACAGATGAGAGAGAAGGACAGAGGGAAAACAGGACAGAGCCATACCCTGAAAGAGGAAACACAGAGAGAGAGAATGGGGAGAAGGAAGGGTAGGAAGATGTCTGGGATAGGAATAGGGATACTTAGACAGAAAGGCCAACACACAGAGAAACTGATAAAGGGAGGTGAGGGAAAGGAGAACAGGAACAGGAAAAGAGACCAGAAGAGATGAATGGGGAGATGATGGGGACACTGATGAAGGGAGTGAGTAGCTGACCAGGTGGAAAGGCTGGCACAGCAGGCAAACAAGGAGCAGTGGCCGCAGCTGCCAGGGCAGGTCCTTTCTGAGTTGCTGCACTCACCCAGCACTGTCACATAGGCTCTGGCTGAGCCCTGCACCACGTTCAGTGGGAGCTTCAGGGAAATCTTCCCTGCTTCTGAATTTCCTGAGGGAAAAAATCAGACAGATAAAATGCCCCCATGCTCAGCAGTGAATGGGTCCCAGAGCAGAACCTGGAATGCTGCCTTCCACCCGCCCCCTGCATGGGGAACCCCTGCTTTCAGCAGCTCCATTCCTCCTAGCTGGACAGTGAGACGCCCAACTGTCCCCTCTGGCTTGGGGTCCTGTGACCCATGGGAAAAACTCCGCTCTTTCTATGGAGTGAGGTGCACCACCTGGCCCGATGGGAAACTGCAGTCTCCAGTTCTTTGGCCCTTCCTGTTTGCTGGCAATTGGCAGATGGTAGAATCCAGTTTGTAATTTCACTCTATAGAATAAGAGATTAGAGATGGAAAAGTCCCATTAAACCCCTTTAAGCCCATCCTCCAGGGACTTGGGCCAGGATTGCTCATGCAGTCTATTCTCCGGGGCTTTGTCAAGCCCTAGATCTCAATGTTCCAAGCAATGTCCTCATGATTAGGAAATGTGTCTCGACTCTCCACACAGAAACATCCCCACCATTGCTTAGTCTCTATCCTGACACCCCAAGTTCTCACTGCACCCTCAAGAGTCTCCCAAATAATCCCACTCCCTCCTTGGGGCTGTCACTGTTCATCCGCTGACAAAGGACATAGATGAAGAAGGAGCAGAGAGGTCCTTACCATTTGCACAGAGCAGAGAGTTGAAGGTTGCTTCCGTCTCAATCCCTTCGGGCTTGGGAGGGGAAGGAAAATGAGAAAGGTGAGAAGCTGCAGACAGACTGAGCATCTGGCATCAGGAACAGAGTCTGTGTGAGGACAGGGCGGGGAATCTTCAGAAAGGGACAGAGAGGCAGCACGAGAGGTGGGGAGAAGAGAGAGTTCGACAAAAGTGGAGAGACAATGAATGAAGACAGAGAGAAATGTAAAGGGCCAAGTGGGTGAATCAAAGGAAGAGGGAGATTTGCAAATTTCCATGGACTGATGCTTGTAGATTCATAAAATAATAATTGGTTAGAATAAAATAAAAACCAGCTACTAATAAGTTATTGTCTCTTCACACCCAAGGGAAGAATAGTGCAGCTCTATTGCATGGGTTACTAGTTACCTGAAGCACACTGTGCAAGATGGTACCTTAATGCCCCTATAACAGAGAGGACATGCACTATGTGTCATTGCTAACATCAGATGATGCGATAAGTTAAAGACAACTTACTACATAGTGGAATATCAGCAATTCTACATACTGTAATGCTGCAGATTTTCTCTTTCCATTACAGGACAGCAATAGGGTATACGGAGAATAGGAAGGGACAATATTACACATTATTATAACTGGTGTTACTGTTGGTATCATGAAATGTCATTAGTTATCGTTGCTTTTTTATGACACACGGAGAGGCTATGCAGCTTTATGTATCATTTGTTACTGATTATAGATGCTGTATAATGAGCTATTGCTTTCCTGCAAAGATGAGGGTATGCAGCATTGCCCTGTGCTATTTCATTTCACTGGGTAACAATGTCAGCAACCATTGCTGCCCTAGGAAAGAGAGAGGTTATGCAATGTTACCATGTTATGCTTATTTGGCACACTATGCAATGTTTTTTCTGTAAGGGAATATACATTATTATATCCTATAGTGGGTGGGATTTTCCAAAGCACACCTAATTCCCCTAGATGCTTTGAATCTCCCACACGTGTGCTTCTGTTAGGCTATGTAGCAAGTTGTCACAGCTTCCCTGTAACAGAGGAGGCACGGATAGTTATAGTGTCACACTCTATATAAGTTATTACTGTTTTCCTATCCTACACAGAGCATTATAGCGCGGCTTATTGCCTATGTCACTCTGTGTGAAAACTTACCACTTCTCTATACCGCAGGGACTAAGAGGCCCACATACCTCCACTAACAGCTGTTTGATCACTGTATCCTTCTGCCCTGTCTCAGGGAGCACTGCTACCTCGTTCTCGCAGGGCAGCTCCGTCTTCAGGGCCTCTGCACTCACAGAGAAATTCACATTACCTGAAACAAAGAGAAATAAGTGTTCTGCCAGGCACTGCAGCTACAGGGGTGTCAATGTCATTTCCATGGTGCTCCACTCTTCAGCACCACTGATTACAAGGAAACCTCTCTGTAGAGAGAGAGCTCATGTCACATCTCATGTAGGCCTGGGCTACACTACAAAGTTGGATTGACGCAAGGCAGCTCATGTCAATCTAATTGTGCATGTGTCTATATTTCAGTTTGGTTCATACAGACGTAAGTGCCCTGTTGCACCGACTTAATAACATCGCCACCCCAAGCGGCATAGAGCCAAGTTTGATGTCCTTAGGTCAATGCAGTGATAGTGTAAATACTCCACTGCTTATGTTATCTGTTACTGTCCTCCAGCTGCTGTCCCACAATGTCCCACGCTGACTGCTCCGGTCACCATTGTGAACTCTGCTGGCCAGGGGTCACAGAAACCAGAAGCCTCAACCCCCCCCCCCATCTCCCCGCCCACCCTTTGAACCCCTGCAAATTTTTCAAATTCCTTTTCTTGGGTACCCGGCTTTGTGGGCACACCTAGCTACTCTCCCTTGTCGAGTGCAACTGCTCAGCTGACATGCCAGCTACGCACTCCAGACATGCTCCTGCCTGGAACAGACAGGAGATATTGGATCTTCTGGGCTTGTGGGGAGAAGAGGGCTTGTGCAGGCACAGCTCTGAACCAGGCATAGAAACATGGATATCTAAGAGCAGATATTATGCAAGTGAACAATGCCAGTGCCCCTTCCAATGAGCAAAAGGACATTCAACTGTCATTCTGCACCTGCTGAGCCTCTAGTCGAAATATTCCTTGGTGCTGTCGAGGTGGCCGGTGTATGGCTTCATGAGACAGGGGAGCAAGGGTTAGGTTGGGTCGCCCAGGATCACAACTGGCATTTCAACATTGCCACTGGTAATCCGCCAGTCAGGAATAAGGTCCCTGCTTGCAGCTTTCTGAACAGTTCTGTGTTCTTAAAGTCGCGAATGTCATGCGTCTTCTCTGACTAGTCAACACTGATGTCAGTGATCCACTAACACTTGAATAACCACAGAAAAGTAAAAAGAACAGGAGTACTTGTGGCACCTTAGAGACTAACAAATTTATTAGAGCATAAGCTTTCGTGGACTACAGCCCACTTCTTCGGCTCTAAGAAATTTGTTAGTCTCTAAGGTGCCACAAGTACTCCTGTTCTTTTTGCGGATACAGACTAACATGGCTGCTACTCTGAAACCTGTCACAGAAAAGTAGCCTCTTTTGTTGATGTACTCTGAGGCAAGGTGGTCTTGTGCCAAAAGAGGGATATGTGTGCCATCTATCACCCCACTGCAGTTTTGGAACCCCATTGCTGCAAATCCATCCACTATGTCCTGCACATTGCTGAGAATCACAGTTCTGCATAGCAAGGGGCAATCAATGGCTTTTCATACTTGCATGACAACAGCCCCTGCGGTGAATTTCTTGACTCCTAAGTGATTTTCAACTGACTGATAGCAATTTGGCATAGCACATTTCTACAGTGTGATCGTCACTTGCTTCTCCACTGTTAGTGCACCTCTCATTTTGACGAGTGGCAGTGGAATACCTATCCATGGTGCACCACACTCTGCATCGATACAAGCACTCCTGGTAAGTATGCATATCTCTGACATAAGGAGCCAAGTATGCGTGCATACAAGTAATGTGCTAACTGTGGCAGCTGTATGCCGATGTAACTTGAGTCGACATAAGTTTGTAGTGTAGACATGGTAGTAGTATCTTAGACCATGCCTGCACTGGGTTTTTCACACAGATGCAGCTGCACCAGAGCAAACCCTGGGAACAGCCTTGCTTCACTGGTGTGAAAAGTGACTCACCCCAGTGAAGCAGGACTGTTCTAAGGGTTTGCTCTGGTGCAGCTACATCTGTGTGAAAAACCCCAGTGCAGGCATGGTCTAAGACAGGGATTCTCACCACAAATTATTTGGTGGCCTCAGAGTACAGCCACCAACTTTTAGGTGGCTACTCTGACACTTTCATTTCAAACCAGGGCACGTGGCACTAGTGCAAGTCACAGGTTACGCCAGTTAGTGTGTCTACACTAAGAGTTTGTTCTGGTGCTGTTACATCAGTGACATCAGCAGCTACATTACTAGTGCACTACAATAGTGCAAAAAAACAAAAAAACAGTGCAGACAAGACATGAGGATCACTCTGCAGCAGCCTTCCCAGTCCTGACAGGAATTGGGCAAGACGGATAGGAGTGCAGGGAGTAATGGCTCCAATTTTTGGCTGAGGACGATGGCCTCTGTTACACAGGACTAAAGGGTCATTATAGCCCCTTCAGGCCTTAGAATCTATGAATCTATGATTCTATCCATAGAGCCCTGACTGGGTCAAGCAAACAGTTAATGCTCCCATTTAGCCCATCAGGGCCATGAGGGGAAGAAATAATTAAATTCTCCATCAGATCCACAAATTACTTAACAGGGTCAGCACCACTTATTCCAGATGTGCTCACCTGAGATGTTTCCCAGGAAACAGTTTTAGCCTAATGACAGTGAATGGCAATGACAGCTGCTGAATCAGGATAGTATTTGAAAAAATTCTGCTCCTTGGGGACGCAATTGGCTAGAACCAAGGAGTTAAGTGGAGGGTAGTCAGGAGTTTATTAAGGGCATGTCTACATTACAAAATTAAGTAAACCTAAATTAGGTCAACGTGCAGCCACGGCAGTAATTAAATCGCTTTTGAATGTCCACACTGTGCTCCTTGTATCGGCAGTGCGCGTCCACACTAACAGTGCCTGCACTGATGCAGCGAGCAGTGCACTTTGGGTAACTATTGCACTGTGCAACTCATCACCATCTAGCACAGGGTATTTTGGGAAGGGTTTGCAATGCATCATGGGGGCAAAAAAGTCATGCAGGAGTGATTGGGAACATGGTTTCAACATCCCATGATGCAGTTTTCTCCATCCCATAATAATATCTGCATCCCATAATGTTTGCACTCTTTTCAAAAATGCTGCAAACCTGCACATCCGCCATCTCAGTGGGAAGCATGGATCCTGCAGAGCTCTGCCCTATTGTGGTGAGCATTGTGAACACAACACACCTAATCCCACAGAATTTCCGGAGCTTCAAGAGGAGCACTGGGGAATATGACAATTCCTTCCAGGCTAGCTTGTCATGCACCATGGAAAGAAACAATTCAAGGTTGTTGTTGGCAGTGATGGAGCAGCTGCAGATGGTGGCACGCTGGTTCTGGGCCTGAGAAACAAGCACTGACTGGTGGGATCACATCATTCTTCAGGTATGGGATGACAAGCAATGGCTGCAGAACTTGTGGATGTGCAAGGCCACTTTTCTGGAACTGTGTGCAGAACTCACCCCAGCCCTCCGGCACATTGACACCAAAATGAGAGCTGCACAGACAGTGGAGAAGTGAGTGGTGATCGCTGTGTGAAAGCTTGCAACACCAGATTGCTACCAATCAGTTGGGAATCAATTTGGAGTGGGAAATCCACCGTGGGAAGTTGCTGTCATCCAAGTGTGCAGGGCCATTAATCATTTCCTGCTACATAAGACTATGACTCTCAGCAGTGTGCCAGACGTAGTGGATGGTTTTGCAGCGATGGGGTTCCTGAGCTGCAGTGAGACAATGGATGGCACACATATCCCTATTTTGGCACCAGACCACCTTGCCAGAGTACATCAAAAGAAAGGGGTACTTTTCTGTGGTAATGCAAGCTATGGTGGATCACTGGGAAAGTTTTACCAACATCAACACGGGATGGTCAGACAAGGTGCATGACACATGCAAAAAACTGCAAGCAGGGACTCTCTTTCCAGAACAGAGGATTACCAATGGGGATTTTGAAATGCCAATAGTGATCCTGGGAGATCCAGCCTACACTTTACTCCCCTGGCTCATGAAGCCATACACTGGCCACCTCTACAGCGGCAAGGAGTGCTTCAACCACAGGCTCAGCAGGTGCAGAATGATAGTTGAATGTGCCTTTGGCCACTTGAAAAGCCACTGATGCTGTCTACTCATGAGTTTAGACCTCAGTGAAAAAAATATCCCCATAGTTATAGGTGATTGCTGTGCACTTCATATCTGTGAAGCAAAGAGGGAGACATTTCCACTGGGATGGAGGGCAGAGGTGGAATGGCTGTCTGCTGATTTTGAGCAGCCAGATACCAGGGCTATAATAAGAGCTCAGTGGGGAGCTAGACACTTCAGGGAGGCTTTGAGAAATGCTAAGCTCTGATTCATTACTAACAAAGCTGCCAAATGAAGAATGAAAGAAGAAACAAAGATTAAATAAAGGAGAAAGGTAATGAATCTCATTGTCACACTCGTATTTGTATTCAGTGGCGAGATGATCTCAAACCACAAAGCTGTATCCAGATCTGAGCTGGATTTCACATACCTCAGAGTTCAAAGCTCTTTTGGATCAGTGGATTGGCTTCATGCCTGTCTCTAAATCAGCACAGGATTTTACAACAATTTAAGTTCTTTCAGATGGGCTCTTCTGTTAGTCAGGATGGCCATTTAACCAGGACTTTAAGTTTTCCATGGGGTATTTCAACTAAATGGTTTCTCCGCTATGTGATATGGGCAGGTATGAAGCAGGTGGGTGATAATTGTATCTCAGGCTTCCAGTCTCATCACAAATCACCCTCATTCTGGATGACTGTCCTGGCCCAAGTGAGAACCAAGGACTATGACCTGCTTTTCTTGCTGAAAGAAGAGACCCAGCCAGCTCTCATCTTTCACTGGTGTGTTAGAGAGCAGTATGTTGATGGAGATCCTCACTGTACAGACAGTGTCTTTTGAATGGAGGGGTCCAACAGCTGAAAACCATCTAGGGTTCTCTGTCTTGTCTGAGGAGGAGCTTATCTCTCTCCAACCAAGCATGGGAGTAAAACACCCCAAAGAAGGGTCTTGGGGAAGTTGAATCCCCTACCAACAGATTTTTGAGCTACCAGGTCCCTGCCCCCTGAAATTTCTGTGCCACTCTATCTGGCCCCCAAACATATCAGAGCTAGAATGTTTCTTACCCAGAGATATTGGGGTCACAGTCCAGGACACCGTTTTTCTTCCATTCACACAGAGACAATAAGAGTCCTCTTCCTTCTCCACAGGGGTAGCTCGGAAGTCGGCAGATGAAGCCAGTGAGATGCTGACCTGTCAATTGTCCAGAGAGCTGTCATCAGGGAGGGGGCCAGGGAAATTAGTAGTAACTAGAGATGCAGACAGTACGGCAGATGGGATGTGCAGAGAATTGGGCAGAACAGGGTTTGTGGTACTATAAGGGACAGAGGGGGTTGAGGGAACACATGGGTTTAGAAGTGTAGATGGTTACAGGGGTGTAGAGATTTGGAGTTACAGGGCTTTGGGGTGCTTGGGAGTTATAGGAGCATAGAGGCTTGGGTGCACATGTGTTTGGGGATGACAGGGGCTGCAGGGAGACCGGGGGCTAAAAAGAGCTACAGACACAGGAGTTTGTGAAGCAGAGAAGTGTGGCCTGTGGGTTTGGTTGCACGGGGATGGTGTGAGTGTCTCTTACCCTGATGCAGCGGGTCAGGTAATTGAAGACAGTGGCCTTTAGCGTGAAGGCCTCGCCACGCACCACGGAGTAGGGCAGGGTGAGCTCCACGAAGAAGGGTTGGAAAGCTCTGAGGGACGCGGTTGGGGACAGGCCAAAGCCAGTGTCACTTGAGGTGCAGAATGCATTAGCTTTCCATTCTGTGATGGTATCAGGGATTGTCAAGGGCAATTCAGCACTTCCACTGGAGCTGGTGACAAAAAGAGAGATCGGATCGTGATCACAGCCTGGTCAGACACTGAAGGAAAACCCAAGTGTTCCAGAGAGTGATGTAGGGAACTCAGTAGATAATGCTCTCCCCTCTGAGTCCACACTGAGCTCAATGCTCAAGTCTGATGCAGTGCTTCAGGGAGTGATGTGGGGACTCAGTAGGGGGTGCTCTCCCCTCTGAATTAGCACTGAGCCCATTGTGGTGGGAGGTGTTGTGCCAGAGGAGGTGCTGTCTTTCAGATAACACATACAGCTGATATTTTGACAACTTGTGATAATTAAAGACCCCACAACCCTTTTAAGAAGAAGAGGGGGGCTCACCCTGGGTCATTACAATCCAAATGCTTAGATTCCCCCTGCAATTTCAATTGGAAATGGGGCTCTTTTTCACTTTCCTTTCTAGATGTTAGTGCAGTGTTGTTCTGCACTGTAAACATCTGCCATTGGGGAACAGCCCGCAGGTGGCTGAGTGATTTCTGCACACACAGAGTGTGAAAAGCACTTTGGGATGATGAAAGAGGCTCAGTAACCATCAGGAATTCATATTATCATCACAAAAAATAAGGGAATGTTAAAACAGCAACAACCAGCTACTCACGTCAAAGGCACTAAATCCCAAATCCATGTCTCTGGGAAATACTTTCGAACTGTCTCCACCGCTGCTGGAAGGGTCTCAGCCATGACAGGGTAACCTGAGTCCAGTACCCTTGCGTGTCCTGGGTGGTGTGAGTACAACTGATTAACATAGATATAATGCACCAATACCAGCCTGATGCTTCCATCTCTAAGGGTAGGTCAACAGATGTAATTTCCAGCTTGGGTAGATGTATGTACACTACACTACCTGTGATCAAGCTAGTGTGCTAAAAATAGAAGTGTAGCAGTGAGGGCATGACAGGCTAGCCTCCCAAGTACATACATAGGGTCCCAACACCCCATCCATGCTGCAACAGCTACACTTCTCTTTTTAGCGCACTAGCTCTTGACCAAAGCTAGCACGTGTGTGTCTGTCAGACCTGGAAATTACACCTCCCACTGCAATTTAAACACACCCTGGGACACTTTCCCCTCCAGCTACACCGGTGCAATCAGACACCCAAATCGGTTGTGGTGGGCAGGGTGGGAATGGAAAGTTCCATGTCTGAAGCATGTTTGAGGGGTCACATCACAACTCCAGTGTGTCATTTTCTGCTCCACCATCACTGCGAAGCTCCCAGCCTTTCAAAGGATCGGCCTTAGAGCTGGTCACAACAATTTTCTCAAAGATTTTATTTTGACTCAGTGGAAATTCTCATAAAAAAACTGTTTCCATCAACAGTTTCTGGGGGGCGGGGTTGTTGGAAAACTGAAAAAAAAACCACTTTTTTATTTTGGATGAAAATTTTAAAAATCCACAAAAAATATGTTTAAAAAATGATTTTCCCATTTTTCCTTATTTTTTCGTGTGTGGAAAATAACAGCCATTTTTTGCTCACCTGTGTATTAGTATTGTTAAACTAGGCATTAGAGTTATAAAAATGTGTTCAGTGTTTAGACTTTACGGAATCCTTGTAAGCAGCTGCAGGCGTTAATCTCACTTATAATATCGTATCCCATGTTCTAAGGTAATATTTAGTGTTTGCTCTGTAACTGTGAATCACCAGACAGAAAAGAAGCATCAACGAGTGTGAAATACCAGTCTGACAAAAAGAAGGCCCATCAACACCAGACAAACCATTGTGGAACATCAGTTGATTGTTCCCGCTCCACCAAGAAGAGGAGACGGGCCACTGAATTACTCCCAATGACTGAATTTGCAACTCAGAGAAGGGGCAAAGAGATAAAAAGCCCTAATAAGGAGGAACTGTATTTTTTATGCTGCTTGGAGTCTGAGGGGCAAGGATCACACAAGCAAAAGATCCCCAGTGCTTGGCCTGGATTAGCCCTAAAGGTTATATAGATATTGCTTATCATAGAGGCTACTATTACCATTTGAACAGGACTGGACTAGCAAGAGGTTGCAGGGCAGGACTCAGGGGCATTGGCAGAGCTGTGTGGGGAGCCCAGGACTGGAAGAGCAGAGGCATCAGAGTTTCTGTCTACAATATGTTTAACTAGCCAGATCTATTGGCACCTCACCACTATTTATTTATTTGGATTTATAATACACACAAACCCCCACCAATCCAGTGCTCTAGGCTCTTTCCCATACATTGAAAATGCACCTCTGAAAATCAGATATACACCAATTAAGAATCTCTCCTGCTGGTGGGAAATGTTCAAATCCATCACCAAGCAACAAGAGGCCAGGTGTTTCCAGACTACCCACCACTCCAAAAAACCCCACTTACTCTATGATAGTGGCAAACAATCCTTTTTCTTTTTTCCCCCTGTACAGCTATGACATAAGAGTTAAGAAAATCTTTATATTGGAATTGGTCAGCTTCAACCTCTCTAATGTCTGGTGGTAGAGGCAGTCCAGAGCAGTGATCAAATGTGGGCAGATGATGGAGCAGCTGGGAGGTTGATCAGTATCAGAGGCAGCCTGGGGCAGTGGTCAGAGTTTTCTCAGGGGTCAGTAGCTGGAAGCTCCAATCCAAGGGGTCAGGTCAGTGCATCAGGGAGGCCAGACCAGGCGAGGCAGCAAGGCAGGGTCAGGCGAGGCTGTCCAGGCAGCAATCAGCAGGCAATGATCTGTTGCTCAGACAGCTTCCTCTTCCTGGTGGGGCCTTTAAATAGCCCAGGTACTCACTGACAGTGCTGCCTGTCCATCCAATTGGAGGACCGGGGCATGGCTGCTGTGGATTTGTAGGCCATTAGCACTAAAGCTGTTGGTCAGGGGCAGCAACTAATGATACTACCTAAAGACCTGGGTTCACTATCAGGGTCTAACAACCTGGGGTCTATTGGTGCCATAACGTGCCAGTGGCAGAAGACCCAGGCTGAAGCTGACTAATTCCATCATCAAGATTTCTTCCTCCCACTTCAATTGTCCCTAATCATCCATAAACCACGGTTGTGACCCTGACCGACCAGGTGCCAGCTCATGCCAGAGCCCCCGGCCAATTCACTTGTGGGTGAGTATAGATCAAAGTGATTGTTAAATGTATCAGAGTGTATGTGGTGTTTCAACTTCATGAAAACGAGTGGGATGTTACTTGCTTTGTTTTCACTTATCTGTATCCTGTTATAATGTAGTAGCAAACATTTACATTGTGTAAACCCTGTAACTAAATAACCCATCAAACAAGAAAGAAGCCTTGTGCAATGCAAATGAAGAACTTTAACAGAAAAGTGCAGATTTCAAAGCAAGTGGTCATTATGTGTGATGATCTGAGGTCAAACACGCTAAATGCATTCCTCACTCTGTCACTAAAAGAAAAACCCACGTGGTTAGTAACCGTGTCAGCTTGTTTTTGGTGAGAAGAAGCTATAAGTATGGATTCAAGGAAAGATCCTGCATCTCTGAACTGTTTGGACTCTTACAGGGAAGTGTGCCAGATGCGAAGCGGAGAGACAATCTGGGCACCCTGAAAAGACTTGGGAAACTGGCAGTTTATTACATCACTTCCACCATTTGGAATTACAGACTGTGACTCATCTATGCATATATTTTACCTGCTTTAACCTCTCAATAACTCTAATTTCCTTTTCTTAGCTAATAAACCTTCAGTTAGTTTACTATAGAATTGGCTACCAGCATTATCTTTGGTATAAGATCTAGGGGTAAGTGACTGGCCTCTTGGGACTGAAAGCCTTCTAAAATGTGAGGTGATTTTTGTATAAGTAACTTTTTATCACAAAGTTCAGTTTGTCTGGGTGGCAAGATAGACTGGAGAATCTAAGGGGATTGTCTGTGACTCCATGGCAAGATTGATATAGTGATCCAGGAGTTAACATTTGTCCCTGGCTTGGTGAAATCTAACTATAGAATACACCACCAGTTTGGGGTGTTGCCCTGTTTTCTGACAATCTGCCCTGAGGTAGACAGTCATGGTTGTGAGCCACTCCAGACAGCGTGACAATGATGACTCGGTAGAAAGCTGTGCTTGGGAAACTCTCTACTGGTGCCTGAGGATGGAAGATCATTGTAAAGTCTTAGTGAGCTACCCACAGATTTGTCTGCCAGCAGCATAATATTCTCCCTCAGAACTCCCAGAAACAATTTGGTTCCATTAACCTCCAAGGATGAGGCTATCAAAGCAGGCCCCTCACTCTGTCAGGAGAAGTGTGCCCCAACTTCAAACTTCAAGACGGAGTGGTCACCTCATGATGTGGGAAAAACTTCCAAATGCTCAATCCACAACCCCAGTCCCAACACTAGAGCTAGCATGCGGCCAGCTATGAGCAACAGCGTTCACCCCAAAACACAGATGCGCTCTCTGCTCAGAACAGAATGCTTGTGGCCTTTACCAGTTCTCCTGAGTGCTTGTGCTGATACCCCGGCTTCACTGTGAAATCCTTCAGAACTTCTGTAACCCCAAGCAACTTGAGGGAACTGGAGGCAATAATGTGGCTTTCTCACCTTGGAGTTTGTGAAGACCTTTAAACCCATTTCCTGTAGGGAAAAACCCAACACACATTTTGTTATTTATTTCTGTTGAGGTTGAAATTCCAGAACTGACACCAGTATTAGGGAGACAAGGTGGGTGAGGTAATATCTTTTATTGGACCAACTCCTGTTGGTGAGAGAGACAAGCTTTTGAGTTTACACCAATTGGCCCAATAAAAGATATTACCTCATTCACCTGGTCTGGGACCGACATGGCTACAACACCACTTCATACACCAGTATTTGGGGTTTAATGAGCAAGGAGGAAACCTTGACACTTTTCCTTGATGGGATATGGAGCCTATTACCCATAGATAAGGCTATGATCTAGTCATGGAGGTCACAGCAGTCACGGATTCCATGACTTTACCGGCCCTCCATGATTTCTACACTTCAGGAGGTGGAGGCAGGACTGTGTGACCCTGCCCTGTAGCTGGGGCTGGCTGCAACCAGGACCCTGCAGCCCCAGCCCTGTGGCATCAAGGCTTGGTGAGGGCTGCAGCCGGGTCTGTGTGCCCCAGCCTTGTGGCTTCTGCTGGGGGCTGCAGCCAGGGCCATGCACCCCTGCCCGGCGGCTGCAATAGGGGCCACGTGCCCCCCTTGCAGCTTCCCAGGGCCATCCGCCCCACCAAACCCTCCCCCCCTTGCTGCAGCCAGGGCTTGGTGGGAGCTGCAATAGGGGCCGCGCACCCCTGTCCCGCAGCTGCGGCCAGCTCCAGAGCGGGGGCTGTATGCCCCCCATGGCTGCACCCCCCACTGCAGCCCCTGGGACTCCATTCCCCCTCCTACTTAGCCCTGCGCCTCCCCCCCCCGTTGTTTTTAGTAAAGTCACGGACAGGTCACGGGCTCTGTGAATTTTTCCTTATTGCCCGTGACCTGTCCGTGTCTTTTACTAAAAATAACCGTGGCGAAATCTTAGCCTTACTCATAGAGCACAGGGTGACATTCAGTCTCAGGTCTGGAAGACTGGATGGCTCAAAGGGATAAGGGAATAGGATACAGGGTCCTTTTATCTCTAGGGCACTGGTTCCAATTTCCAATCCAACCCCAGGTCAGAGG
Source organism: Malaclemys terrapin pileata (assembly GCF_027887155.1). NCBI lineage: Eukaryota > Metazoa > Chordata > Testudines > Emydidae > Malaclemys > Malaclemys terrapin. The sequence goes on from NC_071505.1 coordinate 136,070,658, forward strand.
TCGGAGTGAATCAGGGAATGGAATACAGAGACTTATCTCTAGATGTCTGGTTCCAATCTAGCTCCAGCTCAGAGGGCATTCGTTAGTCTTGGGGGATGGTAAGGGCACATGGATTATTTTGTTTCTAGTTCACCAGTTCCAGTCTAGTCTCAAATCAGCACTGAATCCAAGGCGTTCCTATATACTGGTCATTCATTGCTATGTGAAATGAGCTGGTGAGTATTAGGCAAGTTCTTAGTGGCTCAGGTGCCCCCCTTTACAAAGAACACCTTCACCATAAGCACTAACACACCCCTTTTTAGCAGCCTTGGAAGAGAGGTCAAGGATTGAAAAGCCCATGAAGACAGCATTTGCCTCACCCTAGAGGTGCTCAGACCTGATCTTTCCAGGTCAAAGCTGAAGCACATTGAGGAGGGACAGTGCATGGTGGAAGCTTGCACCGCCATTGTACTTGCTCCAGATATAGCTCCGTGATCGGCACTCCAGAGCAGCTAGCCCTGCACCACGTGCCACTCACAGCAGGTTTAAATGTCCTCATCTCCCCACAGCCACAAGGACTGGATGAGGAGACTTTACCTTTAAGATGCTATAAGTATCCTCTTCATCTGGCTCCGACACTGGAGCATAGGTGACTCCATTCACAATTATCTTCTCTGCGGCAATGCACTCCTCCTGGGGATCCATCGGCAGCATGTCTGCGCCATGATGATACCCCTGAAGTTCCTTCACTGGTAGCAGGTTATACACCTGGGCAAACAGAACTGTGTCACTTGGCCTCATCAGTACCAAGTGCCATGAAACACTGCTGGGGGAGACAGACAGGCAGAGGCAGACAGACAGATATATACAGAGAGAAGGTGGAAGTGATAGAAAATAAACCAAGAACAGTAAATACACTACAGAGCAGGGAGAAGGAAAGAGGGAAGCTGCTTCTTTGGCTGAGGGCAGTTTGTTGCTCTGGCTATTATGATCAACTATATCAAAGTACCTGCTAAAGGCTCTAATGCTCATATTAATGGCCCTTCTTTCTTAGCCAGGGACTGTTACTTACTATATATTGGTAAAATGCCTGAGACTGGTCTAGGCCTGTAGGCGCTACACCAATATAAGTAAATAAATAAATGAATAATAGGCCCTGAACAAGAGAAAATCAGCAGCCCCATTGACCAGGGCTGTTTCCAGACATGGTAGCATCCCAAAGGAGTTGAAAAAGTTCCTGCAATCTAAATGGTGCCCAGTTCTCTGGTGAAAGAAGATAAGATAAGGGCAGGACAGCATTAAGACATCCGCACTGACAGAAGGGATTTTTTTTCCCAGTAGATGCCACTCCTCAGCACTGAGTTGGTCTTGCTTGGACCAGGCTGCATCATTTTCTGCTACCACGGCCCCTAAGAGAAGACCAGCTCTTGCAGCTGCTGATCAATGGACCAGGCTGGCACTTACAGAGCTGGGAGAGAGCTCGGCTTCAGGCTTCATGAGGAGGACGCTCTTGTCCACAGCACGGACGGCGCACAGGGAGCCCGGGGAGGCTCCGATCCGGAGGTGAGTGTCGGAGGCGGGGAGGCCCTCGGCCGGTGAGAAATGCAAGTCAACCTGCAACCCCAGAAAAGGTATTAGAGGAGCTACTTCTCCAGGTACCGTCACACACTGCCCCGCAGCACAACTCAGTCCTGGAACCGCCGCACACAGCTCTGCCAATGCCCCTCAACCCTGCCTTGCAGCCCCCTGCTATTCCAGTGCTGGGCTCCCCACACAGCTCTGCCAATGCCCCTCAGTCCTGCCCCGCAGCCCCCTGCTAGTCCAGTCCTGGGCTCCCCAAACAGATATACATTATTATCTACTGAAATTCAGTTACTCTCTAAGGTGGCATTGGAGCAATTGGTGCTTGGTAAATTCTCTGTTCACATTGATGACTCAGTTCATGATTTTATGGCTACCATGAACACCAAGACACTACCCCAAGTGGTTGCTGGCTCTGCTTGTACAGTGGACACACCCATGCTCTCGGCCCAGAGCCTCTGTTGCATCCTGAATATACCAGGAGGGATTGTGGGCCATCAGGGAGCTGATTTTACAGCAGCCCTGGTAAAATGAAGAACAGCCTAGGACCTGGATGCTGCAGATGGGTAATGGCTCCCAAGAATCCCTCCACCAGCTGGAAATTGCCAGAGCAGTGGTTTGAGCATTGGCCTCCTAAACCTAGGCTTGTGAGCTCAATCCTTGAGGGGGCCATTTAGGGATCTGGGGCAAAAAATTGGTCCTGCTAGTGAAGGCAGGGGACTGGACTTGATGACCTTTCAAGGTCCCTTCCAGTTCTATGAGATAGGTGTATATATCTCCACTCCTCATTCTATCACCTCACAAACACTAAGCCCTCCTCTTGTTGAGTTTAGGCCAGTGATCCTCAATGAGGCTGTAGAGGTATTGGGAATACACTGAGCTACACAGGCAGTGCTTTGGACCCATGTCTTCACTGGCTGATGAAGGCTAGCGGGGAAGGACTGGGGCCTGGTGGAAACTGTCAACCGTTCCCAGGCTGTCAGCTTCTCTTAAGGAAGCTACTGTGTGGCTGTCACTTGATGCTGACAATCTGGCTGACTGGGGCCCAGTACCTGTTCTTCCATGTTTTGGTTAAGATTATTGAGAAGGTTGTGGTGAAACAGCTCTCACAGTATCTAGATGCCTCGGCTCCCCTTGACACTGGCCAACCTGGATACAGACCTAGATCTGGTATAGTGACTCCACTAACTGCTTAGGTAGATGATCTCCAGATGATGAATAAAGATCAGGGCCCAGATCCTCAAAGATATTTAGACCCCTAACTTCTATTGAAATTAATGGAAGTTAGGCACCTAAATACTTTTGATCTGGTTACAGGTGTCCAAGCGGATATTATCAACTACCTTTGATACCACTGATCTCAAAGGGGCATTCATTTGCCTGTGAACCCTAGGAGAAGAGGGGCAGCCCTTAGGTGGCTTGGTGCCTGTCTCTCAGACGGGTCCCCAAGGATAGTTTTGGGCAATTTCTCTTCCGCTCTGAGGGCCCTCTCATGTGGGGTTGCACAGGGCACATCTTGTCCTCTCTCTTCTTCAAAGAGTATATGGGGTCATTAGGAGGACATAGGCTATGGACTTTCAACAGGCTGAGGACACCCAGCTCTCCTCTGTCTCATCCGATCTAGTCAGTGCTACTAAATGATTTACTGATTGCTTGATACAACATGTGGCTTGGATAAGGGTAGGCTGGCTGGAGTTCAGTATGGAGGAGATGAAAGTGATGCTGGTAGGATGGAGGGAAGCAGCCAGAAGATACAGCAAGAATTAGATCTGTCCCTTGAATGGAGGCTGTATGGCTGTTACCTGTCCTCCATGATCTGCACTGGTTGCCTATCAGTTAGTGGGCTGCGTTTAAGGTGATGGTAGTAAGCTAACTAGATTGTGACCTGGTTACCTGACAAACCCACCTCCCTTGCCATCCCACAGTGCCACAGTGGAGATCAGTGGAGGTGCTAGAGCTGGAGCCCTGTCAGTTTTACAAGGAGGGGCTCTTGGTAGTGTGTTGTCTGGGAGGACCCTTTGGCTATGAAATCTATTCCACCTCCTCACCTCATCTGAAATACCACGAATCAGTTAATCTTAGGGCTATTTTTAAAATATGGTAAAATCACCCAGAGCATTCGACGATAAGTGACTGTTTTAATGTTCGCAAATCTAAATAAATAGATACAAACAGCTGCTGCTCTCTAATCAATGACTTCAAGTGAATTGGGGTTTCTCAATCAAGACACCCACCTTATTGGCAAAGCAATTTTCGACCTGGAATTTGACTGAATCAGCAATAGGCTCCTGATTGGGTGAAATGGTGTATATGAGCATCTGTGCCAGGGGAGCAATATCAGACTCCACGGGGAGCATCAGTGAGAAGGTCCCATTAACTGGCAAATAAAACAAGAGAGAAAGGCTAAGTTACAGGAAATTGGCTCCAGGCTAGGGCCACACACCTCCCTAGAGTCTCTAGGCTTCCCTTCATGTCAAACTTGTTACAGCTGGGATTCCGACCACATGGAAACACAGGGAATGGAACTTGATTTACTGATGAGAACATCGGCTCTTACTGCTTGGGCACATACTGGTGACATGAGTTTGGTGAGACTCAATCTAGTTTCTAGACCCTCATCATTAACTGTGTCCCTCAGGAACCCAGAAGCCCCACGTACCCCAGAAAATAAAAGGGAGGATTTTGTAAGAGCCTGGTGGCTGAGGAAGGGATGCAGATTGGGTGGGATTTCTACACAAGGGTTAAAGCAAACCCAGCCTGAATTACTCAAGATGAGAGTCTCCTGAGACTGACGTCAGTGACAAAGAATATATCAGTCAGGAGATATGAGGAGCTGCGGGGGATTAGAGCTCGGCAAGAGCTGCAGAGCTAGAATGGCTATAGAGGAAAGAAATTCGTTCTCCCCCTCTTTTTCCCCCCATCTCAGGGGATGGCACACGATGATCCTCTCACTGCATATGGAAGCAGCCTGTGTTTCAGTCACAGTGGCCTAGCCTCCTGGGACAAAGATAAGGGAAGGGGTGGTGAGAGCTCACCATCACCATGCTCCACAGCCAGAGCCTGGGTCCCTGCTCGCACAATGCCTCCTTTGGCCATCACCTGCATGGAAGAAGAAGCCTTCCTGTTATGGGTATTATGAGTAGGAGAGGTGTTAGAATGGGGGAACCTGTGAGAGGAATGTCAGGAATTTTGGGCCTCAGGTGGCTGGAGCCAGCAGAGCTGCTCTATTGATCTCTGCTAGCAAAATTCTTTGTGTTTAATCAGGGGCAATAGAACCCAGTTCCTCTTCTTCTCCTCATAAAATGTTGGTATCCAGCATTGGGGCTCAGCAAAGAGCATCAGCCCAAGGAAAAGAGTGTGAAGGATTATGGGTAATATAGGTACAAGTTCTTGCCCCAGGACACACACAATTTGGGGCCCCACCTAGAATTACTGTCCAGGGACTCATTGTCTGGCAGGCGCTTGAGCCTATCTGTTGTTGTCACCTATATGTAGAAAAAGATCAGTATGTCCAGGTTTACCAAATAGTAAAAGACGATTTCCTTCTGCTCCCCCACAGCCTCTGGCTTCAGGATATAGTGCACCCGGACTTCCTGAGTGTGGCCACAGCTTAGCGTCTCCGACACAGGCTCTATTTTGAGAAAGCTGTTACTCGAAGAGTAAAACCGCTTTGCTCTGAAATAGCCCAATTCGTATGAAGGACTGGTCCAGGAACGGTCATAACAGTAGGCGCCTGTTTTATGAGTTGCCTGGTAACAGAGAAAATATTTATATAAAACATTTAAAAATGGAATTGAAATTCACAGCATGTGTTTAAAAGAGCGAGATAATAATGGCCTGCTTCTGGACAGGGCCAGCTCCAGGCACCAGCACAGCAAGCAGGTGCTTGGGGCGGCCAACGGAAAGGGGCCCCTTTGGCAGCAATTCGGCAGTGGGTCCCTCAGTCCCTCTCGGAGGGAAGGACCTGCTGCCAAAATGCCACCAAGAAAGCAACGTGGTGGAGCTGCTGCCGATCGCGGCTTTTTTTTTTTTTTCCTTCCTGCCACTTGGGGTGGCAAAAACCCTGGAGCCGGCCCTGCTTCTGGAAGGTGCTAGGTGCTTTGTTCATCAGAGAGTCAATAGGAAATCAGGGTGCTCAGCATTTCACAGGACAAAACCCACAGAGGACATGGATTCCTTGCCATGTACAAAACAAGACACATTATTTATTTATTTATTTATTTATTTATAGTACTAATCCAAAATCCTTACTCAGCCAGAGCTCCCATTGACATCAATGGGAAAGCTGGCCCATTATTTTTATGACATATTATTTGTATAGCACCAAAAGTGTGCTAAGAACTTTACAAACAACTTTGAATGATTTACCTGGTACCAACAGAATTTAAAATCTGAACTGAACAGCAGTTTTGGAGATGAGAGAATTCTGGTCTGAGAGCAGAGAGGAGAGAACTACTTTGTATTTGCAGGAGGAGGTTATTTAATGCCTTGAGCTTGCCCCACATGCTTGCCTTTCTTTATTTTAACCTGTCTGATTTGAAATTCTTGAAATTTTTCCCTATAATCCCTGAAAATTTCAAAAATGTCCCTGGTACATTGTAGATATTTTCAATGTTTTTAATCTGGGACAAGACAATTACAATCAGAGGGATAGCCGTGTTAGTCTGGATCTGTGAAAAGCAACGAAGAATCCTGTGGCACTTTATAGACTAACAGAAGTATTGGAGCATAAGCTTTTGTGGGTGAATACCCACTTCCTCAGACACATTAAAAAAATCAAGCATCATAGAATGTTCCCTCTTTGAGGGTGAGATAACGGAGAATGAGTCTATTTTCCACCTGTTATATATTTGGACAATAAGATAGGCCACATATTGATGCTCATTTATTCTGATGTTGCATCTCAAGCTAATGCAATCTCAGCAGGAAACTCGGCAAAAAAGCCATTTGTGTGGCAGGTTGATTTTTTTTATGGCAGCTCAGAGGTTTTGAATGTTGGAATCGGTCCTGGGGGATGAGGACTGATGGGCAGAGTGAGATGGTCAAAAGTACAAGATATTGTGTTTATCACATGAGGCTACACAACTGATGGCAGGGTTGTTGCCACCTCATGGCTATGAAGGAGATATAGATATATACACACACTCCCTGGGTGAGAGGATATCTGTTTTCAGCAGAAAAGCTATATAAACCCCTAACAGTTACTCCCCTTGAAGCCCCATCAGTAACTCCCCACCCTCCCCCAGCCACTCACTCTGAGCCCAATGGAGGCGAACTTGAACTTAGATGTGTCCAGGGCAAACCGTGCTCGCCCCTGATCATCTGTCGTGTAGTTGACTTGATAGCCGCTCTCTTCCACGGAAATCTGGACTGTTTCATTGGCGATTGGCGCTTCGGTCCCATCCACCAACTTCACCTAAAGGAGATACACCAATACCCCATGTTTACACTAGGCAAGGAAGTTGGTGCCCACAATCTTACTGGCCCTTTACTCCATCACCATGAAAGGTGCTTGCTGTGAAACACATTGTGGTTGGGGAATCTGCTGAGGGACTCTCAGAAGCAGGTGGAAGTGAATATGCCAGAGGATACTAAAGTGTCTGAGGTAAGGACAACACCTTGTGCCCAGAGTGGGAAATGCAATCTCTGAATCCCGTTTCACTGTCTCTTTCTCATCACTCCCTGTGGGTCAGATGAGTGCACAGTGGGCTCAGAGGCCACACATCCCAGAGCTGTGAGAGTTAGAGAAGCAGCACCTTGACTCGACCCAGCAGGAGGCATCCTCAGAACAGAAAAGGGTAGGCGAAGGGCCAGAGGGAAAATTCCACCACAAACGTTTCATCTGGGCCCTCAGGACAGTCAAGGAGAGTAGCTGGGGTCTCACAGAGATAGGTAAACTCTAGCTCAGTTTGAGCATAACCAGCTTTGCACAACCCCAGGTCTTACGCTGCAGAGACGCTGGTGCCAGAACTTGTGACGAAGAAGCAAAGGCACTGGGTGTTAAAAATACTGTGATCCGGCAGCTCCCATGGAAGGAGAGGAAATATCACCACGCTGTGACTGCAGATTCTGTGGCACACTCATTTGATGCTCACATGTCATTTACCTGCTTGTGGTTTCAGAGGTTCCCTACCTGCCCAAAGAAGGGGATCCCAGGTTTGTAATGGGAGTCCACTTTCTCAAAGGTGACTTTGCTAATGGTGGATGTGAGTTTGCAGGAGCCCGTCCCAGTTAACTCCACCCCTGCAAGAGAAGAGAACAAAGAGGGGGCATGAACTAACACATCTTAATCATGCCTTGCAGCCCGCTGCCATTCCAGTCCTGGGCTCCCCCCGCCCAGCTCTGCCAGTGCCCCTCAATCCTGCCCTGCAGTCCCCTGCTATTCCAGTCCTGGGCTCCCCACACAGCCCTGGCAAGTCCAAACAATTCATACCTGTCTCCTCCTCTTTAATCTTGGCTTCCACTTGGATTTTATCCTCGTACCCAGCTCGCCTGAGCTGGAATATCTTGGTCTTTACCACTTCAGAAATGCAGCCGTGGCTGTCTGCCTGATGGACAAAGAAGAACAAAATTCTTCAGGACTTTGTCTCTCATTCACCTGTTTGTAAGGTTTATCATACTCAGAAAATCCATCCCTGCCCATTGAACTGAGAAAAAAGAAATTGGCAAACACCACATTTTCACTGTTCAGGGTTTTTTCCCCCAGATTTGGAAAGCCCATAAACTGACAATGAACATTCTGAAATATACAGCAACATTGCTGCCAACACCACCCAGTACCTGCATGTTCATCCAACAACCAAAAATTAGGAGACTAGGCTATTATGTGCCACAGGCAGAGAATAAGAGGGACTGGGGTGCACCAGTGCCTGAGGCCACTGCAATGGCAAGGAGTCCAGATCCGTTATTACTGGTACATCTAGTCTGGTATCCCACAGTGTTTTCATGGAAAAAACCTATTAACCTATCCAGTCCAGCTCCCTGTCAGTGCAGGATTGTACCCATAGCGTATATACAGTTTTATTATCCATGCCACCTCACACCACCAGAGTAGCAATAACCCACCTGTCCAGAGAACTCCTCACACACTGCCTTTGCATCCTCGCCATAACAGGAGGTGCCTGGGTGGTTATATTTCCGGCATACACGGACGTTCACAAGGCCAGGGACTGGCTTTCCAAAGGTGTATCTATAACCAGGGAGGGGTGAAAGAAAACCAAGGCCATTAATGACATGGAAGAGATGGAGGGATGGTTAGTCCATCCCCACAAGGACCCAGGCAGGGTTGTTTATTGTCCAGGATGCAGCCTAGTGATAAGTGGGAAGTCCTTGGTGGCCACAGCTTTGTTAACATATTGGGCTCAAATTCAGCTATGAAGTAAGCCCTACCTACATCAGGCTGACTGAGCCTGTTAGCTATTTTGTCCTTCCTCGTGAGTCAATCCTTCCAGCCCCTCCATTATTTGTGTTACTCTTCTCTAAGTCCCCTCCATTTCAACTTGGATAGTAAGTGCCCAAGAAATAAAAGTACTATTCTAAGAGGGTCCTCAACAGAGCCAGATAAGGTGTGCGTCTATATGAGGGGCAAAACAATGCTGCCAGCTGTCCCTCTGTAAATCCCATCCAACTCTACTGAAGTAATTTGCCATGTTTCTTGTATAGCCGAGAGCAGAACTCAGTCTTGAAGAACCCATTGCAAGAATACCAACTGCTGGAAATGCTTGGCTGAATCACTTGTCTGCATGTTGCATAGTGTCCATTTTTGACTAAACTACTACATAGCAAACGTCTTGCAACTCACTGTCGCCGTGCATTCTGCCGTGCATTTCAGAGTGCTCAGCATAAACTCTGGAGATTGCCAAACATGAGACACGGCACTGCAGGGCAGCACTAAGTGAACTAGCTGAACCAGGGTTGCCTCGTAGTTTCCCCATCAACAATGATGGAGCAACCTTTGTTAAAAGCACCAGTCCTACTGGACCTGAGCCAAACACTTCGCCACAGGCATTGCAACCAGCAACTGCAGAACACCTGGGATAGCTCCTGTGTTATGGCCACAAGGGGTGGAATTCAAGGTGCTCCAAGAAGCAGTTGATGAAAAGCTTGTTAGCCTATTATAAACAGAGCCTTACAGGAAGCATTTCACTTCTTGGTCCTGGGCCTTGAGGCCTTTGTGTATAGGTCCCAAAAACTGTATTAAGAAATATTTTAAAGCATACTGATCTCAGCTCCCAGCTGGGGCTTCATTAGCTTCGGGGCTGAGAGACCCACCAAAAAGGAGTGAAAATAAGAATGATACTCACAGACCACAGACTGTCACCTTCAACTTCTCCTCCAGGATGCTGATCATCTTGGGCAGCTTCACCAGCACTTCAAATTTGGGCAGCACTGCAGAAAAGAGACCAAACGGAACCGCAAACTCAGTGGAAAGGGGGTAACATGATAAGGAGAGCTTGTTATTGCTCTAAGGCTTCTTTCCCAAGCGGACCCAAAGCATTTCATAGCCTTTCTCATTGGCCTGATTTACCGAGGTTCTGATCACCTGCAACTCCCACTGAAATCAATGGAGCTACGGTTGCTCAGCCCCTATTAAACTAATGCCATATTAGTATGGAGATTACTTCACCTGCCACCAAAATACAGCTGCCTCAGAGCTGGAACACGGCAGCCAGTCTGTCCCACAATGGTGTCTGACAGTAGACACATTTATTAAATAAATCACATACATGCATACACACGCAGAGGGAGCTAAGCCTAAACCCGGGTTCCTTCAGTTCCAAAATCACACGCCTCTAGCCAAAGGAGATCTCCCCTAGCTGCTGGCAGGGCAAAAGCCTTTTCTCTTCTCTATGAGCCAGTCACTAGAGGGCAGCATCACACACGCCAAGCCAGCCACACTACACAGCAGTGTCCTAAGAGAGGCAGTGAACACTTTCTGTGGGGGGGACTGCCAGGAGGCGTTTCAGGGAGGTAGGATGGTAATGGAACTGGAATGTGGTCAGGGTACTGGGGTTCACACCCCTGCTCTTGCAGAAAGTTCCTCAGGACTTTTATTAACCAGGAAGAGTCAGGGCCTTGGCCTTGTAGCGCATCTGAAACCTCAGGACTCCAACAAGCACAGTGCCCCTAGCACCAGGCTGCTGCACTGGTGTCAGCACTGACTCAAAGGGGAGCACAGTCCTGTCTGATTGGAGCCTTTCTAAGGTGGGTGTGTGATGTATGGCTAGAAAGGATTAAACATCCTGCAAAATAAATAACCTTCAAAAGACATGTGGGGAAATAATGTTTGTGTTTTTGTGGATTTCCATATGTATGAGTAGGGTCGACAATGTAATCAACAGTCCCTATCTATGCTGTATTCTGATCATTCAGAGGTTAAAAGAACATCCTAGCGTTTAAATGAATTGTAAACATGGGATATCTCTGTATTCATCTCTCTTTGAAATGCACTGTGAATGGTGGAGAAACAAGCAAATGGCCTTATGTTAATCCATATAGCTAAGTACTGGTGATGGACCTTCTTCAAAGTCATCCTAATTACCTTTTGTTCCCGGAGGAACTCCCAACTTGCCAGAGAGGACATGAAATTGTATAAAAGATCCTTGGGTCCTGACACTGTCATCTCAGATCTGCTTAAGCTTCATTGGGGGAAGTTTGAGTCGCAAGACTGAGGTCCCAGTTATGCTGGTTCGCCCTGAATAGGATATTTGGACATTGAACTATAACCTATGAACTATTTCCAACTACAAAGCTCACCATCTCTGCTATGAATCTGAACCTCAATGAATCGAACTCATGTCTGTATGTATATTGCTCATTTAACCATACTCCCTCTCTTTTGTTTTTTTAATACATTTTAGTTTAGTTAATAAGAATTGGCTGTAGCGTGTATTTGGGTAAGATTTGAAACATTCATTAACCTGGGAGGTAATGTGTCTGATCCTTTGGGATTGGTAGAACCTTTTCTTTTATATGATGAAATAAGATTTTCAGAAATCATCATATTTGACTTAGGTATCTGGATGGAGGCCTGAGGCTGGATCACTTTAAGAGAAGTGTGGTTTTTGGACTTCTGAGTAACCAGTAAGGTAATAAAGAAGCTGTTTTATGCTGGCTTGGTAAATCTAAGTATTGGAATATCCACCAGCTTTTGAGAGATTTTCTGCCCCATTCTTTGCAGTTCACCCTAATTGAGTGACCACAGCTGGCCCCCACTGGGACCCTGATCACAGGTTGTCTACCACTCCAGCAGTGAAGATCTTGTACTGGTGGTGCTGGGTGGAAGATTCACTGAGTTCTCTGGTACTCGACCCTCAAGATAGACAGTAAAGGACAACTCTGAAGAGGGCATTACCCCAACCTGTGGGAGTACAGACTCCTCCCTGCCCCATTCCAGCTGTACAGAAAATGCTGATCAGACCAACTGACCCATTCAATCCAGCCTTCATTCTCCATTGTCAACACCTTGGATCAACTACCAGCAACTGGCTTGACACTATGAAAGCAGCCATCCTTACCATATTCCTCCACAGTAAAGGGGTGTTGCACCTTGTCCCCAGAGCTCTTCTGCACCACCACTTTGTAGGTCCCTTGGATGGGCTCGGAGGTGAGGGGGAAGGAGAGCTGGGTGAAGCCCCCTTTTAACTCAACTTCTTGCCACTGATACACACGGTTCTTCTGTGGGTCCTAGAGGTGTCAAGACCACAAGATTACTTGGACAGTAAGGGGTGATGTCGGTGAGAAATGAAAAGCATTGGCAGAGTTGTGTGGGGAGCCCAGGACTGGAATATCAGGAAGGTTGCCTGGCAGTATTTGGATGCATTATTGACACTCTGGGGGGTAAAGCGTATCCCTCTTCCAGTTAGCGCTATGGATCTAAACAAAGTCAGCAAGAAGCAGCTTGAGGCAGCCAGGGGCTGATTGCTGCCCACGGTGAGATGTGATAGTTCTGAACATGAAGTAAATTCCTCTACATACCTCGATATAGGCCAGTGGAACCTGGAAAAAAGTGCAAAAGGGAGAATGAGTTTAGAATTCATACCAAATGGAAATGTCAACAAGTGCAGAAAAAGATCAGAGACATTAATGAAAACGAGAACAGTTTGAGTGACATCAGCTAGGCTACAAATTACCAGGGCTATGGATCATCGTGCTTCAGGCATAAGCCAATCACCAGCTAAGGCCTGGAAAAAATGTCCCTCCATGGGACAGCACTACATAATGAGATGTATTATGAGAGTTTTAAAGCTTCCTGCGAGGCATGTGGCACTGGCCCCAGTCAGAGAGAGGACAAGGTTAAAGTAGATAGACCATTGGTCTGTTCAGCTCTAGCAGGAAGGCAAGATAGCAGCATGGTGGATTCAAGGTTGTGATCTGGTATAGCAGGGAGGAGAAATACCAGGATAAATGGTCCAATTGCAGTGATCTGGTATAGACTCATAGACTTTAAGGTCAGAAGGGACCAATAAGATCTTCTAGTCTGACCTCCTGCACAACACAGGCCACAGAATCTCACCCACCCACTCCTGTAACAAACCCCTGACCTATGTCTGAGCTATTGAAGTCCTCAACTTGTGGTTTAAAGACTTCAAGGTGCAGAGAATCCTCCAGCAAGTGACCCGTGCCCCATGCTGCAGAGGAAGGTGAACAAACCCCAAGCCTCTGCCAATCTGCCCTGGAGGAAAATTCCTTCCTGACCCCAAATATGGCGATCAGCTAAACCCTGAGCATGTGGGCAAGACTCACCAGCCAGACACCCAAGAAAGTATTCTCTTTAGTAACTCAGATCCCACCCCATCTAACATCCCATCACAAGCCACTGGGCATATTTACCGCTAATAGTCAAAAATCAATTAATTGCCAAAATTAGGCTGTCCCATTATACCATCCCCTCCATAAACATATCAAGCTTAGTCTTGAAGCCAGATACATCTTTTGTTTCCACTGCTCCCTTTGGAAGGCTAAGGGCAGCTCCTATGACCCTAGTAACAAGTGAATTTTGCTTCATGCTGAGGTGGCTAACGGCATGTTGTCTGTGTGTCATGTCATTCCCAAATCTTTCCAAGATTGTAATGAGATGACTTTATGAAGTAGTCTAAAGGAGGAGTCCTAGAGTGTCAGAAAGCACTGGGATACCCCTGGCACTAGAGCCCCACCTTAATCTGAGGAACACCTCCTCTTGAAGGGATGTTTCTCTCATCCTTTTCCCCTTACTGATGACTTAATGACTAGCATACTTACCAACCTATTCAGAGGATGGAAGTTTTCATCCAGATAGACAACTCGAAACAGGACTGAGAGAGACAGACAGACAGAGAGATTTCCATGATGAGACATTCAGCCACCAAATCAGGAAATGTCAGTCATATGGCATGATGGGGAATGGGATATGGAGTCTTTCATCTCTATGGACTTGGGTTCACTACAAAATTAGGTCATGTTAGAATAAGATCTTGAAGAATCATGTTAATTAACACAATGTGAAAAGCAGTTTTGCAGTCATTGTAGACATGGACAAGTCATATTTCACATGGTGGCTACTGGTCATGGGTAAATGCTACTGGAACCGTAGGATTCACCAGGACCAGCTGACACAATATCAAACGCGGCTTGTTTATGCCTACACTGATTGAAATGTTGTCTGTAACATCATGTTAATTAACACAATCCCTCAAGGTCGTGTTCTATATAACAAGGTCATGTTAGAAAAGACAATCCCTAGGAAATCAGCTCCACTCCAGCACCAGATTGATCGCTCTGAGCCATTACTCTCAGGCTGAGAATATTGGCTCAGGATGATCAAGGAAAATAGTACAGAGTTTTCCACCTTCAGGGCACCAGTTCCAATTCAGCTCCAAGTCATGGGGATGGATGGCACAATCGACATGACTTATGGAATTCTTTCGCCTCTATGGCACTTACTCCACGTCTATAGTGAGCAAAGTCAGTTTCCATCCTGAAGGCTATTTGATTGCCTATGTGAAATGAGTTGGTTGGGCCTCAGTCTAGTTCTTAGTGGGACAAGTATCCAAGTCATAAAAATACATCATTGCAGTGAGTGACATCTCCTCTTTGGTGGTCTCAGTAAAGAGAATGAAAACTGCCTAGGCCACAGAGTTTGAACTCCCTCCGGGCACGCAGGCAGTGTGTGTGCGTGGCTTACATTGGTGCTCCCCAAGCTGTACCTATGTGGGGGATAAAAAAATTCTTCATTCTCCGGGGACTATTGATCTGGCACCTTCAGTGCACTGCAGATGTCAGGCCAATGTGGATCCAATGCATATAAGGGCTGTGGAGGATTTCCTGAATGCAGTTCCCCACCCGATTCCCTGTACCTGTTTGTCCCGGTTTGTAGATGGGTTTGTCCGTCTGGACAAAGACCAGGCTCTTTGAGTTCTTGACCAGCACCGATTTCCGGCTCCTGAACTCCAGCGATGGCCCCTTCACCAGCACCGTGAGAAACGCTGCTGATGAGCTGTTAGATTTGGGAACCTGGAGAACAGTAAAAGAGATGCTGCCTTAGAGACTCCCCTCAACAGCCTCTTTAACTGAACCTGCCTTTGAGAGATGAGGGCGTCGTGGGAAGCCATCACAGGCCCAACCACAGCGGTGACAAGGATTAGAGTAGGGGGCAGGGGCACTCAAGCTGACCTCCCCTATCTCCACATTTCCACTAACATCCCCTCTAACGTGGTGCTTTGCAACAACAGGGCCTCCACCAGCTTCCTCCACCCCAGTCGCTCTGACTCTGACAAATTTCCCCTTCATGTCTTAGCCCAAAATGTATCTTCCTTTTTTCTTGCCATCTGCAGAGATTGGGAATAAACCCCCTTTCTCCTGTTATACTGTTCCCCTAAAGGGATTCGTCCACTGCAATCCTGACTCTGTGGAAGCTTCTTTTCTAGATTAAACATGTTGACTCCCCGCACCCAATCTCCAGTCTACGTGTGACAAACCCTGGCTATGTACACTGTATTCATCAGCTGGGATTTAACATCAGACCCAAAGGCCAGGTCCC
Source organism: Malaclemys terrapin pileata (assembly GCF_027887155.1). NCBI lineage: Eukaryota > Metazoa > Chordata > Testudines > Emydidae > Malaclemys > Malaclemys terrapin. The sequence goes on from NC_071505.1 coordinate 136,086,235, forward strand.
TGTCTCCTGAGCTAAGCGAGTACTCTTGTTAGCTCTCAGTTAGTAGCAGGGTGTTAGTCACCGAGGTAGCCAGTCAGACTCATGACCACACACAATACACCCATTTATTACACCCACAAGACAAGCTATTCCCAAGCATCTGAGGTCCGATCTGAAGGGCCATTTGTACTTAACTGTGGCTGCTGGAAGTACAGTGAGATGAACCTGCTGAGCGGATGCCCGCTACCACCAAATGGTGAGATAGACCAGCAGGAGGGGTAGAGCAAACCCAGTCCCCTCTCCTGGCCAATAACATGAGGGGATTGGAAGGCAGCTTGCTTTCTGAGGAGCCAGTAACAGCCACGGCCAGCTGAGAGAGGCTCAGGAGCATTTAGCAGAGAGCAGACTGCTGATGGCAGCAGGATACAGGTGCAGACAAACCCAGTGAAGAAGCAGTAGATACTTGGAGCAGGCAGCCCTGCAGCCAGAGAACCAAACAGAGGTTGGCATGGGGCTCCGTGAACAACAGAGGCAGCAGCCCTCCAAGACTTAAAGGTGCAGTAACTGGAAATAAACTATTGCAAAACCCTTGCTCTAGACCAGCAGTTTCCAAACTGTGGGACATGACCCCAAATGGGGTCACGCCATCAGCAAATGGGGTCTCAGCAATCCCTACTGTGCAGAGGATGCCAGTTTGCTCCACACAGCATGGCCTCACATGTATGGGGCAGGCAAGGTCACGATGCATGGAGAACGCCATTTTGCTCTACAAAATGGCTTCCTCTGCACAGCATGACCTCGCACACACCATACATCATATTGCATAGACGATGACACTTTGTTCTTCAAAATGGCATCCTCCATGCTGTCCCAGGAGGAAATAATTCATTAAAATTTGGGAACTCCTGTTCTAGATACCGGGGATTTGCCTGGGGAAAACATCAACATGATTTGACCAAATGGTAGACACAGGGAACAGGGAAGGTGCTGCGGTGCCCATAAAGGGGAATTGCATAATGGGAAGTTTAAGACGGGCCTTGTAGCCTAATCGTTGCCTATAGGTGAAACAACATGCAAGCAGATGTGAGTCAACTGCTACATTTGATGACAGGACAGGACAACACAGAGGGACCCCAGTGATACATCAGACTAGGGGACTGACCCTTGCCAGTGGGACCTGCAGGCTAATTGCCCTTCTAAAAGCAAGATGGTCTAGAAGGGACATCCCAGCTATTAGGCCTGAAGAGCCTCATTGGACAAATTTTGCCTTGTGTCCTCTAGTGGACCACCCCTGAGAGGACAAGTTTGGCAATTACTGTGTTCATCTTTGCTTGTAACTCACTTCTCTGATGCCATTTGCATCTTTCCTGCCAACCTTACTAAATAACCCTTTCATTGGAGTTAGCATTACAGTATTGCCAACCTCAAGAGATCAACCATCAGCATCAGACCCTAAAAAATCATGAGATGGTTCCAAAATCATGAGACCAAAAAAACCAAACAGCAAATCATGTTTTTTATTGTTTTTTCACTGTTCAAAACTCCCCTCTACTCCTCTGGCTATGTGTGTGGTGATAATTTCAGGTAGAAAAGTCTACCTTTCATGCACCCAAAACTGCACACCTCTCCCACAGCACCCCCTACTCCAGCATCCCAACTCCTTCCTGTACCCTGATTCCCCCCACAAGTCCTTCTGCCTCCCTCACATGCCTGCTGCCACTGATTGGGGGGACCCTGAGGAGGAACAGTCAGTGACTCTTTCCTCACCATTGAAAACTATCACGAGGAGCCACAGAGAACCTGGCCACTGTTTATGATGCACTGCACTGTGGGATGCAACTCACACAGTCATCTGGCCCAGCCACTAAAACCCTTGTAGCTTCCTGTCCACACTGGCTAGAAACCATTGCAGTAGCCATCTGGATAGCATCTGTCTTGGATGGTGTAGATGCAACAAATCCTGCCTCTTGGTGGGGGGTTAGCTAGATGACCCTTGTGGTCCCTTCTAACCCTATGGTTCTATAATTCTAAGGTTCAGCAGCAGCTGGCCTTGAGTTAGAGCTCTCGTCCCAGGTGTTCCAAAGGACCGAGGAGAGTTTCTAAGAATAAGAAGGGGAGTGACTTTGCAGAGAGGACTGAGAAAGTTTCCAGCAGCAGAGAGGGGGATCTTGAGGCTGGATTTCTAGCAGTGGGGAAAGGAGTTGAATATGGAGTGGGAATTGGGCAGGTCAAGCACAGGGCAGGGCAGGCCCCAGTCCAGGCAACCTCCTCTATTCTCAGACTAGCTCCACTTAGTTAACCTTGCTAAACAACCAGAGCTCCAAGAGTTAATCCCTCTGGTCACTATCCTTATTGCTTTACTGTTGTGACACAGATAATAACCGTTGTGGGGGTCAGATACTCACTGTGAACGGGACGCACTTGAACACGTCCTTCTCTGACACCACGTCTGCGATCAGGCTCCTGTTCTCCCCTGCGTATTCCAGCGTGGTGCTCAGCGTCACGGACTCGTTCAGGTGGGTCAGCTGGATACAGACCTTTTCAGGAATGTTGGTGTGGATCAGAAAGGGCACTAGCACCATGTACTGCCTGGGAAGGGGAAGGGAACAGGTCAGACAAACCAGTTTGATGGTCTCAGCCTTTGCCTTCCAACGGGAGCTGTATATTTTATCCAAATGATGAGGACTTTTCCTTTGTGTCTGTAACATATTACCAAGGGAGGTGCTAGTGAGTGAGGAAGGGCCAAGGTGACAAGTGGAACAAGACTGGCAGCTGTTAATGCTAGCGTCTGACATTGATCCACTGCCTGTACCCTGCCTGTACCCTGGTACAGCAACAGTGGCATTGGCAACTCCATGCCACACCCTTAGTGCAGGGTGGGTATTAGAGAGGAGTGACGAATGCCAGAAATGACCACAGATGTCCCATTTGCTAGATAATGTAATCAGGATTCACAAACACTCTTTCCAATGGGTAAACAATAACAGAGTGTTAACTCCAGAGCTCTTTTTTACAGTCTGAGACGTGACCTGCAAAGCAATAGAAACTAGAGACATAATGTGGCAGAGAAGAGGAGTACTTGTGGCACCTTAGAGACTAACAAATTTATTAGAGCATAAGCTTTCGTGGACTACAGCCCACTTCTTCGGATGCATACAGAGTGGAATAAATATTGAGGATATATATATACACACATACAGAGAGCATAAACAGGTGGGAGTTGTCTTACTAACTCTGAGAGGCCAATTAAGTAAGAGAAAAAAAATGTTGAAGTGATAATCAAGCTAGCCCAGTACAGACAGTTTGATAAGAAGTATGAGAGTACTTACAAGGGGAGATAGATTCAATGTTTGTAATGGCTCAGCCATTCCCAGTCCTTATTCAATCCTGAGTTGATTGTGTCTAGTTTGCATATCAATTCCAGCTCAGCAGTCTCTCGTTGGAGTCTGTTTTTGAAGTTTTTCTGTTGTAATATAGCCACCCGCAGGTCTGTCATTGAATGACCAGACAGGTTAAAGTGTTCTCCCACTGGTTTTTGAGTATTATGATTCCTGATGTCAGGACACAATCAACTCAGGATTGAATAAGGACTGGGAATGGCTGAGCCATTACAAACATTGAATCTATCTCCCCTTGTAAGTACTCTCACACTTCTTATCACACTGTCTGTACTGGGCTAGCTTGATTATCACTTCAAAATTTTTTTTTCTCTTACTTAATTGGCCTCTCAGAGTTGGTAAGACAACTCCCACCTGTTTATGCTCTCTGTATGTGTGTATATATATATCCTCAATATTTATTCCACTCTGTATGCATCCGAAGAAGTGGGCTGTAGTCCACGAAAGCTTATGCTCTAATAAATTCGTTAGTCTCTAAGGTGCCACAAGTACTCCTGTTCTTTTTACAGATACAGACTAACACGGCTGCTACTCTGAAATGTGGCAGAGATTATTTAGTAAATAGTACAAGTTATTTAGTACAGTTACTACAAATGGCCACGAGGTGGTGCTAGATCTTAAGAAAGGACTGGAGCAAATGCACTTTACATGGTCTCCCTGGGACAAAATTTCTCCCTTCTCCTGGACCCCTTTGCATCTCAGCCAGAGCTCTGGGACTCTGCCAGGGTCAAACACTGAGCCTTGGTCTACACTACAAACTTATGTCAGTATAACTATGTCACTCAGGGGGTAGGGTGGGTGGGAAATCCACGCTCCTGAGCAACACAGTTATACCAACCTAACTCCCGGTGTAGACAGCGCTATGTCAACAGGAAGGCTTCTCCCATTGACATAGCTACCGCTTCTCGGGGAGGTGGAGTACTCATGCCAATGAGAGAAGCTCTCCTTTCGGCGTAGGTGGCATTTTCACTAAGTCCTACAGTGGTGCAGCTGCAGCTCAGTAAGTGTAGACAAGCCCCTGAATCCAGGTCTCCCACGTGGCAGAGCGGAGTGTTAACAAGTAGGTGCCACAATGCTCAACCTCTTGAGAGCCCAAGTGCCATCCTGAGACACAATGTCCACACTGCTAGTTTTCATGAACTAGCAGGGCTCACGCTAACAACACAAGTCTGTAGACCCAGGCTGGGAGGCTCCTTCCCAGATGCAATGTAGACATACATCAGAGAGAGCCTGGGAATCAAACCTGCCTCTCCCACGTGGCAATGGAGAGCACTAATCTCTAGGGGGCAGTAGTAGGCCTAGCCTTCCCAGTACTCCCAGTGACTGCCACCCCCAGAGTAGTGAGGAATTGGGACAAGGAATCGAGCCCTTTGCTATCAGCACAGAGCATTAGCCCTCAGAGATCTCTCTGCTGGGTGGTATGTCGGGGGGCTTGTATGCATCTCAGAGGGAACAGGGGTCAGTGCTAGCAGCACTGTTATCTCCTTCAATCTGTTTGCATAGAGGAAGCACTGACCGCATAGCTGCCGTCTTTACCTATGTTTGTTAAAACCTAAGAGCTGCTTTGCAGTTGCCCCCAGTGATTTTCTGGCACCAGAGGAGGGAGCAGTATTGCCAAAGCCCCGGGTGAGAGAGTCTCCCTTGTGACAGAACCCCTTACTTTTACCTATTAACAGTTGGAAGGGAGTGCATGGGCAATGAGAGAGAGAGAGAGAACACAATATAATGCACCGACCTGCTGCCAGCCATCCAGGGATCTCAAAGCACCTTATAGACCTTAATGAACTCAGCCCTCCCTCCGTCCTCACACATACACACCATGTGTTAGCAAGGTATCAGTATCCCCATGTTAGTGATGGGAAGGCAGAAGCACAGAGCGGTGCAGTGACTGCCCCATGGTGACAGAGTCAGTCAGTGGCAGAGCCAGGAATAGAACCCAGGACTCCTGATTCCCCAAAAACAGCATAAGCCCCCTCTCCGTGTGCAGCTTACGGTTCGGTGGTGGGTGAGGTGTTTCCAGGGAGGAGGAAGAGGAGCAGGAGGAAGATGTTCGAGCCACCGGGCAGCCTGTCCTTCCCCATGATGCAGAGTGAGAATGGTGAACGAGGCAGACACACAGACTTGTCCGCTGGCTCCCTGCACCCTGGCTGTCCGCTGGGTCCACCCCTTTATACCTCTCTCTGCAAACAGCCCCCGGGACAGTAAGATAAGGGCAGGGAGCCAGGACCATCTGGCAAATAAGAAGAGGAACGTGAGTAGAAGCTGGAGCCAACAACTCTGAATCAGGGCACAGAGAGGGATCTAGCCAGTCCCTGACAAACTAGGGGGAGGGGGTGAAGTAGGCTCTGTCTGACGGGGGAGAGGGACAGAAAGGAAGGTGCGGGGAGATGGCAGAGCAGGCAGTGGCAATGAGAACCTCCTTTCTGATGGAGTTCAGCATGCAGGGCTGGCCATTTACGTTGAAGCAATGCTAAATGAGGTGCTGTGGGAAGGGGAAGATGCTCCTTCAAATTGGGGGTGCAGTGGTCAAGATGTTTTATGGGAAGCAATGAGGGATGGACCTGAGCCCTATGTGTATAAGGAGGATGAGAACAGTCCCTGCTTGGTTTGAAAATGTGGCTCTCTGCTGAGCCCTCTTCCTTCCTCTGAGATCCCACCCACCCACACATCTGCTTGCTCTCTCCCACACACAGACCTATCCAGGCCTAATGCAGGCAAATGGGGCCAGAGAGAGGTTGGGCAATCACCTCTCAGAGATAACACGGCCTTCACCTCCCTGCCCAGGCACAGAGGGAGGGTAACAGGGTGGGATGGGGATGGGAAGCTGCCAACAATTTCACACATTAACAGTCTGTAACACATTAACCAATTCCGCAGGACAACAGCTTAGCTATCCCCACGCAGCACAGGGGTCACTGACCTACAGCAACAGTCCATCTAGTGTAGTCTCCCACTTGTTGCCACACTGGATCAGCCTATTGGTCTGTTTAGTAGAGTATCCTGTGCTTGACAGTAGCCAATGCTGGATGCTTCAGAAGGGGAGAGAAAGCCCCATAATGCACCTTATTAGATAACACTGTCTCATGGGGGGAAATTTCTTCCTGACCCCTGACCCCTTGCTAGCAATCTGCTCCTGCCTTGAGCATGAGCATCCGTAGCTCTGGTAATGATTACCCTACTAGCTGTTGGCACCATGAATGCTCCTCTGAGTCATATTCTCAAAGAAAAGCTATGCTAACAGAGTTAGTTATACTAAAGGGAAGTGTGTATGCATAATTTAAGGGGGAAAGCTTCACAGGGATAGAGTAATTACCTGAAAAACAAGCAATTCTGAGTTAAGGTTGCATTTAAAAGAAAACCAAACATATTCAGATCAGAAAGGCACAACTAAGGTCCCCAAACAACCTTCACTCTATCCTGTAGTGACATACGATGGGAAAGAAAAAGGAACCTTGAATCATTTTAAAAAAATCTGTTTACTCTGCTTTGGGACTGCAAACCCTGACATGTCAAGCTCATTCTAATTATCCAACTGAGTAACCAGAGGGCAGAGCTAAGGTGGTTTGAATGGCCTAGCTGTGCATTTCCCATAGCCAGAGGCAATGCTTGCAGGGGGGCATGCAGGGTAACATGCCCTCCCACATTGCTCGGTCACATGGTGCCTCCAGGCCCCCTCCCTACGTCGCAGCTGAGTCCGTGAGCTGCGCCAGGCAAAGAGAGGCAGGAGTGGAGGACAGCTGAGAGCTGCTGGGAGGCAACCCAGCTTTAACTTTGCCGGGAGAGGCAGAGGAACAACTGGGAGCAGCTGAGAGACCACTGCTTTCCCAATGGGGGGGCTGCTTTCTGGAAGGGGGGGCTGCCAGGAGAGTGGGGGGAGATGACTCCAGCTGCTCCGGGGTTGTGCCCCCACACTATCAGCAGGCACAGGTCATCTATGCCCATAGCACTTGTCACGGGAGTGTGCCTCCCACTTTCCCCTTCTCCATGCCCCCTGTAGCTTTTAGAGGCTAAAACATCGGGGGAGGAGAGGGCAGGGCGAGGGGGAAACTGGCAGGCAAACTCACCTGACAAGTAGAGCTCTGAGCTCCATTACTGAGCCAGCTGCCGGGCTGACAACTTTGCGTGTTTAGGTTAGAGGTGGATTAAGATATATTGGGGCCCTGGGCACAAGGAACATTTGGGCCCCCCACACACACCCCTGCCATGGAGCCATGCCCCCTGCTCCTCCCCTTCCCCCCAAGGTCCCACTCCCTGGCGTGGCCAGAAGCCGGGCCATGGTAAGAGCTTCCCAGGGAGCCTGAGCCACTGTGGGAAGCCCCGGACCCTCCACCTGCCCTGGGCGGTGCACCCTGCGGGGTAGGGACATGGGTTGGGGACTGCTCTCGGGCATCCTGGCCCCTGCTCAAGGCAGGTGCAGGGTCCGTGGCTCCCCACAGCTTCCTAGGCTCCCTGGGTAGCTCTTACCACAGCCTAGGGCAGTGGTCCCCAAACTGTGAGACATGCTCCCCTAGGATGGCACAGAGGAATGTTCAGGGGGCAGCAGGGCACAGTCCTACCCCCAGCCCCAGCCCTGCTCCTGGCTGCACCCCCCCTCACAGCTCCCAACTGTGGGCCCCAGCCCTGCTACTGACCCTGGCTCCTGGGGGTGGGAGACCAGGTAAGGGGGAGCCTGACTGAAAGCACACCCCTGGCCTAGGGTGACCATACATCCCATTTTGGCTCCAGATGTCCCGACTTTTTTGGCAAAACTGGGCATTTGTCCTGTTTTCCTTGTCAACTGATCACCAGTTATCAAGAGCAAATGGACAAATGACCAGTTTTGCCAAAAAGGAGTTTGGGGGGAGGAGGGGGAAAGGGAAAAGGGGCTCAGGTAAGCTCTGTACTGCACAGGGGGGAGGGAGAGGGGCTCGCTCCAGCCCCGCATGGGGGGCCTTCGGTCCAGCGCTGCGCCATACTGGGCGGGGGCTCAGGCCAGCTCAGCGTGGGGGCAGGGGGAATTGCTCACCACCCTGTGATGGGTTGGATCACAGAAACCCCCTTGGGAACTGCCACCCGATGTGCCAAGACTACTTCTACCCCTGCTTTCCCTGCCAAGCTCGGGACCCCAGCACCCTGTCTTGCTGAGCCAGACACTCCCGTCTGCTCCAACACAGACCCAGGGTCTGAATTACTTGCCCCAAAGCTGCAGGTTTACCTGAAAGCAGCTCACAGAAGCGTTCCTGTCTTTAACACTCAGATGCCCAACTCCCAATGGGGTCTAAACCCAAATAAATCCATTTTACCCTGTATAAAGCTTATACAGGGTAAACTCATAAATTGTTCGCCCTCTATAACACTGATAGAGAGATATGCACAGTTGTTTGCTCCCCCAGGTATTAATACATACTCTGAGTTAATAAGTAAAAAAGTGATTTTATTAAATACAGAAAGTAGGATTTAAGTGGTTCCAAGTAGTAACAGACAGAACAAAGTAAGTCACCAAGCAAAATAAAATAAAATGTGCAAATCTATGTCTAATCAAACTGAATACAGATAAGATCCTGACCAGTTCCAGAATGCTCCATTTTACAGACTAATCTCCTTTTAGCCTGGGTCCAGCAATCACTCACACCCCTTGCAGTCACTGCCCTTTGTTTCAGTTTCCTCCAAGTATCCTGGGGGGTGGAGATGCTCTCTCTTTAGCCAGCTGAAGACAAAATGGAGGGGTCTCCTGGGGGGTTAAATTGACTTTCTCTTGGGAGTGGAGACCCCCTCCTCACTCCTATGCAAAGTCCAGCTCCAAGATGGAGTTTAGGAGTCACCTGGGCAAGTCACATGTCCATGCATGACTCACAGTTTTTACAGATAGCATCCATTGTTTACATGCTACCTTGAACGTCCTCAAGTAGACTTCTTATGTGGATTGCAGCATTCCAAGATTCATTGTCCTTTAAGTGTTTCTTGATTAGGTACTTAACTTCAACATTCCTTTCTCCAGGAACTAACCAAATGCTCTACTAAAGTTATTTAGAAATCAAGCCAGTACACAGCCAACATTCATAACTTTGAATACAAAAATGATACATGCATACAAATAGGATTAATACATTCAGTAGATCATAACCTTTGAGATATGTTACATGGCACATGTAGCATAAAACACATTCTAAGCATATTTCCATAAAGCCTTATGGGAGATACCGTCACACACCCTTCCACAAGCTTCCCGTTGGGCTGGAGGCGGGGCCTCAGGGGGAAGAGGAGGATCGGGGAGGGGGACAGAGGAGGAGCAGGGGGTGGGGCCAGAATTCCAGCCACTCCTGCGGGGCGCCCGAATTGGCTGGGACCTCTGGGCACAGGCCTCCTCCAGCCATACAGTAATTCGCCACTGGTTTAGCCACAAGGGAGAGCTGTTCTGTGACAAACCTGGGAAGCTCATCAGCCCAAGACTGTCACAGATCATTATGGTGAGGGTGGGCAGAGAGGTGGGGGTTGTGGTGAGGGCAGTGTGGGAGAGCCATACCAGTAGTGTTACCAAACACATGCCTTCCAAAGTCGTGAATTGCACTCCACTCCCAAATCATCAGGTTGGCTTAAAATTGTGAGTTTGAAAAAGGAAATAAACCCCTCACTGCTTATTTGGTCTGCCTTCTGATTTTGGAGCCTTTAGGATCCCTTTGCACTGCTCTACTAGCACAAAGGAGCTGCAAGCCTGGAGGATCTGCCCTGTTGGACATCTCCCACCACAGGGGAATCCTTGTGTAGAGCAGAGCTGACACAATAACATTGACACTCCATCTTGCAGCTGCTTGGGTAGGGGGCATGGCTGGGTTTGGAAAGGGGAGTGGCCAGAGCATCTCTGTGCTCCAGTCCTGGATGGCTCCTTGGCCCCTAAATCAGTGGGATTTAGGTGCTTAAGGGGCTTTTGAAAATAGGATTTAGAGTAGGGGTAGGCAACCTTTCACAAGTGGTGTGCCGAGTCTTCATTTATTCACTTTAATTTAAGGTTTCGCATGCCGGTAATACATGTTAACCTTTTTTAGAAGGTGTCTCTCTCTAAGTCTATATTATATAACTAAACTATTGTTGTATGTAAAGTAAACAAGGTTTTCAAAACGTTTAAGAAGCTTCATTTAAAATTAAATTAAAATGCTGATCTTACGCCGCCAGCCTGCTCAGCCCGCTTCCTGCCTGGGGTTCTGTTCACCTAGGTCTGCAGTGGGCTGAGCAGGGCCTGTGGCCGGGACACTGGCTGGCAAGGGGCCGGCAGCCGGGACCCCAGACCTGGGGGGCGGGGTTCAGGGGTCAGGGCAGAGGGCAGTGGGGATGTGGGCAGTTCAGGGCAGAAGGCTGGGGGTGTGGGGAGATTCAGGGGTCAGGGTAGAAGGCTGGCGGGTGTGGGGGTGCAGGGCAGAAGGCTGGCGGGTGTGTGTGGGGGGGTTCAGAGGTCAGGGCAGAGGGGATGTGGGCAGTTCAGGGCAGAAGGCTGGGAGTGTGGGGAGATTCAGGGGTCAGGGTAGAAGGCTGGCGGGTGTGGGGGTGCAGGGCAGAAGGCTGGGTGTTGAGGGCGACTCGAGGTCAGGGCAGAGGGCTGGGGTGTGTGTGGAGGTGCAGGGCAGAAGGCTGGGTGTTGGGGGCGACTCGAGGTCAGGGCAGAGGGATGGGGCTGTGGGGGTGCAGGGCAGAGGGATGGGTGTGTGTTGGGATGGGGAAGTGCAGGGCAGAGGGGTGGGGCGCTCGGCTCATGGGGGTGCTCCCAGCCCCCTGCCTTGAGCGGCTCACGGCAGGGGGCTGGGAGGGATATTTCCTGTTCCACTCCCTTCCCCCAGGTCCGTCGCTACCTCTCTTTGCCTCCTCTACGGAGCAGCGAGCACGCTGCACTCGGCTCGGCTCGGCTCCCCCTCCCCCTCGCAAGGGCCATCGCCGGCAGGGAGAGGCAGGGGGAGGAGGAGGGGCCGGAATGCACCATGCTGTGGGAAGAAACGGGGGAGGGGGGAAGTTTTGGCTGCCGCAGGACCAAGCTTCTGCCTCCTGCCCCCACAGGGGATAGCGGTGGGCGGGGGGGTTGTGTGGGGCGGGGGGCCGGGACCCCCCCACCACCGCTCTCCCCTGCGGAGGCAGGAGGTAGAAGCTTGGTCCTGCGGCAGCCAAGCTTCCCCACTCACCCACTTCTTCCCCCAGCGTGGTGCTTTCTGGCCCCTCCACCCCTCCTCCTCCTCCTCTCACCGGGCAGGCAGCGTGCCACTCAAAATCAGCTCGCGTGCCATGTTTGGCACATGTGCCATAGGTTGCCGACCCCTGCTTTAGAGTAACGTTTTCAAAAGTGGCTCAACACCAGATATTTAAAGATATTGTTATGAGCTGGGAGAAGTCTTGTTATGGGTTGAGTTAAAACCCACATGGAGATTGGTAGATGTGAACTCACCCTTCAATTAACATAACTGTAAAGATAAGCCCCACTTAGGACAAAGGGTATGTGTGAACCCGCCTAATAGTTTTAGCTGAGGGCTTGTCTACACCATGCAGCTTTTAGCGACAAGCTTTTAGTCGCCACAGCCTTGTCACTAAAAGTCAGCGTGTGTAAATGCTCTTTTTCGGTACTTTGTCGGCACTTTTGCTTACAAAATACTTCCAGCCCCGCGAGTGGCGTTAGCTTTGTCAGCAGGAGAGCGCTCCTGCTGATAAAGCCGCATTCACACTGCCACTTGCGTTGGCAAAACTTTTGCCTTTCGCGGGGGGGCTTTTTTAAGTACCTGTGAAAGACAAAAGTTTTGTCGACAACTTCACAGTGTAGACAAGCACCGAGTGTAGTTTTTGGATAAGCTTATGTGTCTGTGGCCATGTCTACACTACAAACTTTGGCCAATGCAAGATACATCGGCATAAAGCCACCACAGTTAGTATAAGGCTATGTCTACACGACCGCCTATGTTGGCAAGACTTATGTTTCTCAGAGGGGTGAATATTCCACCCCCCTGCGTGACATAAGTTACACCAACATAAGCACTAGTGTGCACAGTGTTATGTTGGCGGGAGAGCTTCTCCCACCCAACATAGCTTATGCTGTTCGCAGGGGTGGTGTTTTTATGCCGACGGGAGAGCTATCTCCTGTCAGCATACAGCATCTTCACGACACGTGCTGCAGCAGCGCAGCTGTACCAGTACAGCTGTGCCACTGCAGCGCTGTAAGTGTAGACATGCCCTAAAGCTGGTGCACAAGTAGACTTGGCTCCTTGCGTCAGTGCTACACATACTCACCAGGAGTGCTTGTGTCAAAGCACAGTGTGCTGCACACTGTCTTTTGGGAAGTTTTGGCAATGCATTGTAGGGCAGCAATGAGTTGCATAAAGGTGACTAGGAGCAAGGGGGTCAACTTTCCAGTATGCAACTTTCCCCACCGTATAATGTCATCCATAGCCCATAATTTTTGTGCCTTTTAAAAAAAATCCCATGTACCTGTGCAGCTCTCCACGCTGTCTGCCATCTCTGATGGAAGCATGGAACCCACACAGGTCTCCACTTTTGTCATTAGCATAGCAAGCAGAGGGCACACAATCCTCTGGTATTTGCAGAGCCATAAGAAAAACCAAATCAGTGGGGAACATGACGATTTCTTGGAGCACACATTGCTGTGGGATGCAGTGAAAACCAGTTCAAGATTGGTGGTGGTGTTCATGGAGCAGCTGCCACTTCTGGACCCAAGAAACAAGCACTGACTGATGGGATCACCTCATAATGTAGGTTTGAGATGAGAAGCAGTAGCTGCAGAACTTTTGGATGCAAAAGGCCACATTCCTGGATCTATGTGCCAAGCTGACCCCAGCTCTCCAGCACCAGAATGAGAGCTGCCCTCACAGTGAAGAAGCAAGTGGTGATCAGACAGTAGAAACTTGCAATGCCAGCTTGCTACCATCAGTGGGAAATCATTTTGGAGTTGGAAAATCCTCAGTGAGGGGCAGTCATGCAAGTGTGTAGAGCCATGAATCATTTCCTGCTACATAGGACTGTAACTCTCAGCAATGTGCAAGAAACAGTGGATGTATTTGCAGCAAAGGAGTTCCTGAACTGCGGGTGGGGTGACAGAGGGCACACATATCCCTCTTTTGGCACCAGACCACCTTGCCACAGAATACATCAACAGAAGGGGCTACTTTTCTATGGTTATGCAAGGGTTGGTTGATCACTGGGGATACTTCACCAATATGAGTGTTGGCTGATTTGGGAAGGTGCGTGACGCTCACATCTTTAAGAACACAGGACTGTTCAGAAAGCTGCAAGCAGGGACTTTCTTTCTCAGCTGGTGGATTACCAATGGTGACGTCGAAATGCCATAGTGATCCTGGGGGACCCAGCCTACCCCTTGCCTGTGAAGCTGTACACAGGCCACCTTGACAGCAGCAAAGAAAGAGTCAACTATCAGTTCAGCAGGTGCTGAATGACAGCTGAACATGCTTTTGGTAGAGTAAAGGAACGATGGTGTTGTTTACTCACAAGATTGGATCTCTGGGAGAAAAATATTCCAGTGGTTATAGATGCCTGCTGTGTCATGCACAATGTCTGTGAGGCAAAAGGGGGAAAGTTTCTGCCGGGGTGGAGATGGAGCAGCTGTCTGCTGAGTTTGAACAGCCAGACACAAGGGCTATTAGAAGAGCTCAACACGGACTTATATGGGTGAGGGAGGCCTCGAAAGAGCACTTTAACAGTGAGCCACAGTAATGTCATGTGGTGTACTGTGCTCTGCCTGGCCCTGCTGTTTTGGGGCCTATTAGGAACTGTGTGGTGCTTGTTGTACATTATGATTATCACACTGTTTGTCACTGATCCTATGAGTTGTTTCACACTGCACAATAACAAGTGAGTGGGTGCTTTCAATACCACTAGGCACTCTGCACACTTTTTTTTGCTCTGTTTTTGTTAATCAATAAAGCTCTATTTTCTGGAATATAATTCATCTTTATTAGTTCACAACATATGGTGCAATTCAAAAGCAAATACATTACAAATGTAACAAATTAATGGAAGAGAACTTAACAAGGGGAAAGATTATGCACGTCCATTTTTGCTACACATACAGCAACTGTGGCTCTGACAGGTCAATATGTGTGAAGCTGTGGTTGTCCTTATAGTTTCCCCTGGTGTGGAGTGTCGGGGTAGGGTGCCACATGGAATGTTGAGGGAGGTGCTACAATTGAGTTCTCCACTGCAAAGGGAGGCGAGCCCAGTATTATTGAACCTGTATGTCCACAAGAGTCTTCAGCATCTGTGTTTGCTGCCGGAGAAGCCCCATTACGTCCTTGTGCATCTCCCTCTCCTTTTTCTGTTGGGAGTCCTGGGCCTTGCTCCAGTCTGCTCTTTCCTTCTCCAGGCTGTGTTCAATGTTTACCCTCCAGGCCCTCTGCTCACAGTCTGATGCAGCAGTGGCTTGTGGGATCTCACTGAACAGGTCATTCCCAAATCCTCTTCTTTCTCCTCCTTATTTGACTCAGGTATTCCATTGGTGTGTAGGGGGAGCCCTCAAGGTCACAATGGCAGCAGGTACAGAAAAAAAAAAACCACACAGAGGTTCCATTGTCACTATAGTCACAAAGGAAAGTAGAAATTAAAGTTCAGAACTCCCTTCCCTTGCTCCCCTAAAGTTTTACACCAGCCATGCTAATTGACACTTCTGCTTTGGAGTTTGTGCTCAGTGCCAGCCACTGCACCATCCAGTCTGAGTGTAGCCCACCAGGGGTGAGGGAAATGAGGAGGGAATTGTTCTTTTTCATGAAACTATGTATCATAGGCCAATGGCACTGAATACTGGAACCATTTTCCACAGACAGTGGTGATTTTAGCGGAGGGTAACAAAGGCAGAGAGAGCAAAGCTGCTGCTGGCATCTCAAAGCCACCTGAGCCCATATGCTACTAGCCTGTGTACTGCAATGTCTCTTGCCAGAGTTATCGCTGACTGGTGTGGGAAAGTGTCCTACTGTGGAGGAAGAAATAAGGCTGTCATCCCTAGAAACCTTCAAGACAGGATTGCAGATCATTGAGCTCTCTCAGGAGGATTCAAGGGACATGTACATGTACATAAACAAACTGCTCTGCATGGTCCTCCTCTGCCTAACTCTACAGGGAAATGCAAGGCAGATAGCAACTCTACCTCTCTTAGTTGTACCGCTACCTCTTCCTGTATGAGTAAATTAATGCAAAGTCGATAGCTGTGTCCTGTTAAGGTGGGGGCTCCATCACTGTAATGGGAAATAAATTTACATACTTACTCAAGGTTCCTTCCCCTGCATAGGGCTTGTCTATGCTCAACTCTTAGGACTGACTGGATTGCGGTGGAGTCAAAAACAGGTCCTGGCTTGCAATATAGACGGATCTTACATTGATATGCCCTCCCCCCTCCTCCTATTACTCCCTCCTCCATCTTCTCAGTTCACACCAGTGGCCTGTGACTCAGACTCCTCAGAGGTATCCATGGTGGCATGCAGGGTCGTGGTGGAGTCTCTGCTGAGGATGGCAGGCAGCTCATTGTAAAAGTGACAGGTCTGCAGTTCAGCATTGGATCAACTGGTAGCATCCCTGGCCCACTAGTATGCCTGATGCAGTCCCTTCACTTTCAAGTGTCACTGCTGCTGGTCCCAGTCATACACCTTCTCTTGCCTCCCCTGTGCAAACTGATCATAGATGTCCACATTTCTATGACTGGTCCATAGTTGTGCTTGCATATCCTCTTCTCCCCACAGGCCCAGGAGAGCCAATATCTCCGGTCTGCTCCAGGCTAGAGTTCACCTCGGGTATGTAGCCGGCCTGGTTGGCTGGGCAGTTGCACAAAACAACGGAGACCTGCTAGATGTGCTCACCTTGCCGGGCAATCAGGGAAAGGCATTTCAAAAATTTGCGGGGTTTTCAAGGGGAGGCGGTTCCAGTTTCCATGACCACTGGACAGTGGTGTTCACAACTATGAAAAGATCAGTCAGTGCTGGGCATTGTGAGACAGCTGCTTAATACAAGGTCTACACTCACACTGTGTCAACCTCAGTACGTCAACTGTGGCTCAGTGCCGTTCAGGGTAGTGGTGTTACTGCATCACTGTAACAGGGCGCTTGCATCGATGGGAAACAAATGTAAGTGTAGATACATGCACAACTAGGCTGACGCTAGGCAGGTTAATTAGACCTAACTTTGTAGTGTATACTAGGCCTATGGGAAGTGGGGGTGGGGTGGGAGGGAGGGAACCAGAGGACAAGACCAGAGTGGGAGAGAGAGAGAGAGCCTGAGGGAGCAGCTGAAAGCACAGTGACTGTCCCTGAAAGAAACCCAGGGAGAGATTTATTTGGAGTGAAAGGTGCAGACTGAAAGAGTGCTCTCAGTGCTGCGGGCAAAAGAAGCTGTTTCCTGCTATTTCATTTCCTCTGTGTTCAGAGACACAGGACTTTGCACTTACTTGTGAGCAAACAAAACTGCATCAAAGAAATCCCTGACTGTCACCAATTTCTATTGCCACAATCTTTGACTTAGCATTCAGGTCAAAAAGGGACAACAGTATTTAGGCAATGAAAGATGCAGACAGGTGCCTAGTGGGATTTTCAAAAGTACCTAGGGTGCCTAACTCCCACTGGGAGTCATTGGAGCAGGGGGACTGGACCCTGGGTCTCTCAGATGGGTGCCCAAACCACCAGGCTGCAGTGGCATTCTTGCTCATTGTCTTTGGCCCAATGCCTAGTTACCCATGTTCAAATCCTTTCTTGACGCTGGACAGGGGGGAATTGAACCTTGGTCTCCCACATCCCAGCAGAGTGCTCCAACCATTGGGCTAAAAGTTATAATGGCAGCAGTTGTGGCAGCACCATTATCTTCATTTCGAACATGGCCCGATCTGGTAGATGGCCTCTGAGCGTGGCTACTGGATCAGGCCCCGCATGCAAGCTCGGCAAGCAAACCCCCTAGTCCCCTGGCTTGAAGATCACACGGGGGCTGAAGCAGGAGATGGGTGTCTGGACGCCTAGAGTGAGGCAGCAGTGCACAGGCCCAGGTGCAGGAACATAGGATACTAGCGAACTGCCATCGTGAATGCAGTTGAATACTCCTCACTGCTGCTTACTTCAGTTATAGGTCAACAAAGAGAAATACTAAGTATTGTCCAGCGATTTGCCGACAGTGGGCTTCTGAAAAGCATTTGATTTTCATTTCCAATATCAATCCCAATGCAGTTGTGTTAAAGCAGGAATACAAAAATCACCAAAACCATGAGGAACAACAAGGAACGTAGCTTCTTGCACATCAAACCGGCTCAGCTCTCACTGAGATTCTGGCTAGAGTTACACGTACAAAATCTTTATGAATGCAGAGAATATAAGCACACACCACCCAGGTAGGTCAAAAGTTAGAGTTCCTGCAAAAACTCTGAGGCCTGGTCTCAGTTAGGCAGATCTAGGGTGGGGTAACCAGATGTCCCGATTTTAAAGGGACAGTCCCGATTTTTGGGTCTTTTTCTTATATAGGCTCCTATTACCTCCCACCCCCTGTCCCGATTTTTCACATTTGCTGTCTGGTCACCCTAATCTAGGGGCTGAGCTTTATCAGCAATTTAAATTCTAGCAATCATTGAATAAAACCAAAGA
Source organism: Malaclemys terrapin pileata (assembly GCF_027887155.1). Classification (NCBI taxonomy): domain Eukaryota; kingdom Metazoa; phylum Chordata; order Testudines; family Emydidae; genus Malaclemys; species Malaclemys terrapin. The sequence continues at coordinate 136,104,200 of NC_071505.1, forward strand.
CTCTCAACTGAGTCTGAGCAACTCTGGCTTTAACACTGGAGAGGGGGAAATCAAGGGATATCTAGGACTCTTTAAACAGAGTCCCCATCCCCTCTGACTTTCATATGGAGTTAGAATCACTACCCCTGCTTAGCAAGTCAGGTTAAAGTCAGAGTGATCCCCTCAATCAGGACCTGCTAGGCATAGTTCCACTGTCCTTTGCTCATAGAATAAGGATAACAACATTTTGTTACCCCTGAATTCAAATTTAATTTTTTTTATTAACGCTAATGTTCAAATGATCTAATATACAGGTTAAGGAAAGTGTGTCCGTGAATCTGGGCATAAAGCTTAAATTATCCCAAAGTAAAAAGTTTGGTTTAAAAGTCATAAAATAAATATAGTATATAATCTGTAATATCCCAAATTAAGGTTAATAAATTTAACAATACAGTTAAAATATTAGCATCCAAATATTCTGCAACAAATATAGCAACAAATGTAGATTGTCCTTCAGGAATTAAGATGGATTGTATTTACTGAGGGACAACCTAGCAGAGAAGTATTTCAGTTACCTTCCCGACTTCACTAAAGTGAATTGTGACCCAAAACAGCCAAAATTGATCACTTTGGCAAAGCAGCTCTCTCTGCTGATCATCTAGGCAGGGTAGGAGTGTCCATGCACATATGGTCTGCTCCTGAGGTCAGGGGAGAACTTATTCAGACCCTTTTTACAAGAAGAAAGCTCATTAACCCTACTAACACACACAAGCCAATAGCTGCCATCAGATAGCTGTGAAATGTATCCTTGTAAAACAGAAAAGGGATAAGCAACAGTTCCCCGAATCAGTGTCCAAGCATGTCTCCTGTAACGTGGAATCCAAACAGAATAAAATCCATGATTTGTTTGGCTGTTGCAATCTGTGCATAGAAATGTATGCTACCCCAGGTGATTAGGATGTCCATGTCATTGCCTAGTTTTCAGTCATTCACAGCTGTACAGAATACAATCCCACTGGATGTGTTAACTTTTCTATCTACTGTACCCATGTACGACACAGCAGTAACTTTTCCCACATGGGTCTCTAGCGGGGTATTTCAAGACGTCCCACCAATCTCGGATTTTCGGACCAAATCTGCAGCTGGTTTAGGATATCACGGTTGCCATTTTGCTGCACCTCACGGCCACTAGGAACTTAACAATAGTAGGGATAGAACTGGGCTCTCTCTATTCTGTGTGGATTGGCTTTTTGCACCAACCTTCTCTCTCTGCCTCCCTCACAGTCTCTTCACTTCAGCTTCACTCCTGTCCACACCTCACCCTCATTCCCTGCCCAGTCCCAGTGCTTGAGTCCTAAAAGAAGTGTCGGAGCTCACTTCTCCACTGGAGCCCTGCTGACTCCAATGCAGGTTGACTTGCTCACAGGAATCAAAAGAAAGGGTGGGGGGAGTCACTATATTCCTGCCAGGACCCTTCAACCTGTGCGGCAGTAAAGAGCTCCTGTAATGGAATTATAAATTGCATTATACTGCTCAGACACTAGGTGACACTGTGTGTAAAATACCTTATTTAAGCGAACCTCAGCCATACCTGGCAGAGCTTTAAAGGATCCTATGATGATCACCATCTGGTGTGTATAAGTGAGCTCTGTAACCAGTCCAGACGTATACTGGGGATGGTAAATTACCTTGATCAATACCTACAAGACCCTTCCACAGTGACAAAACCACTGGAGTAAATTATTAAAGTCCAACACATCTTGGCTATGGAAGCCAAATCAAGAAATTGCCTTCAAAAAGGTAAAAGAAGTTATCCCTACAGTTCCAGTTCTCAAGTACTGTGATCTGAGCAAGCCCACAATGGTCCGTGCAGATACAAGCAGGTGGTGCATTGTTGCAACAATATGGCTCTGAGTGGAAACCAGTTGCATTTTGCTCTTGCACATTCACAGAGGCAGAAAAATGATGTGCACAGATGGAAAAGGAGTGCCCGGCAAGAGCATGGGCATGTGAGAACTTTTATGGATATTTGTTTATACTGATAACAGACCATCAACTGTTTGTAACTCGCATCAGCGGAACAAATCTAGACCAAACACTGCTGAGGTGTAAATGTCTATTGCTAAAGTTAATGCAATTTAACGCAACTGATAAATATATTCCTAGAAAAAATCTGGTAGTAGCAGACACTCTGTCATGGAGCTCAGCATTGCATTCAATTACCTGTGACTCAAAGATGCCCTAAAGGCATGCTTTGGACACATACAAATCAGTGTCAGAAACATGGGCTGTGGGTGGAGCCCCCCCTTTGGGGAGGCTAGCCCCCCAGCCCCAGCCCTTCTGCCCAAGGTTCCCCCATCGCAACCTGAGCCCCATCGTGACCAGAGGACCCCCAAGCCCTACCCCACTCCGAGCCGCTCCAGCCATGCTGTGCCCCCCCCAAGACCTGCAGCCGCCCCGTGGGAAAAGCTTGTCTCGTCCCGAACAACCTGAGTCCAGGGAGATTACTGATGAACCCAAGAAGCTGAGTAGCACATACTGCCTCCTCAGCCACCCCACATATTCTGAATTTTAAAACGCTGTTTTGAAAATGTTTCAATTTACTCTTCAACTGTATATGTTAAAATTTAGAACTTGTCTTCACCAAGGGGGGTAAATCGACCTAAGTTATGCTTCTCTAGCTATGTGAATAATGTAGCTGGAGTCAACGTAGCCTAGGTCGACTTATCCTGGTGTCTTCACTGTACTGCGTTGACGGGAGATGCTCTCTGGTTGACTTCCCTTATTCTACGGGGATCGACCAGAGAGCGCTCTGCCATCGATTTAGCAGGTCTTCACTAGACCCCCCTAAATCAATCTCTGCTGCATCGATTGCAGCAGTGTGGATCTCCCCATAGGGAAGACTTAGGAATCTCAAGAAAAGTGCCGGCATGAGTCATATGAATATGCCTATAAAATGTGTGACCTAATGAGAAAATGGGTAACGGGGTTTTACAGTGGTTAGGAATATATTATGGGATAAATCTTTAGATTCTGTGCAAGTTATGGCAGTTCTGACAGATGCCTTTGTGCAAGTCCAGATGTCCAATGAGTGCAAGCCACACAAGGAGGGGTTCAAACACAGTGTAAAGGGGGGATCCAGTTTTACTCCTGGGAAGGAAGGTGGTTGGGAGCCTAGGCACTCACCCCCTCTGAATCATTCCTCTCCTGGAAATCGCCATCACAAACTTCCAGTAAAGGAGACGGGACCAAGAAGGTGTTTCCAATGTAACTCCACTGAATACCTGAAAAAAACAGTACTCTAAGCTAAAAGAAACTAAACCCCCTTCAACCATATTAATGCAACTGTCCTTAACACAGAAACTCCAGGAGTACCTACAGTTCACCTGACAAGTTTTGTGAGGACTGACCCTGTGGGAGTAGATATGGAATTCATTAAAGCTGCCAGAGTAAATAACCTTTGCACAGATCTCTTCATTATTAACAGATCAGGTCAGTTGGAGAGGGAGGTAGCTGCTTCTGCAAAGAAAGTCAGGAAAACATAGCTTCAGACAGCTGCTTCCCGGTCTCTGGGATCCTACTTCCAGAGAAGGTGGAAGTACAAACCTCTCATTATGCGATGCTCGCTGTATCTCAACATAGCTCTGCAGCTGGGAACATACATCCTAGAAACCCATTTCATGCAGCAACCACACCACTTCTGCCTAAGGGAAATGAGAATGGGACAGCTTTGTACCATATATACTGCCCCTAACCCCCACGGTATAATGCATTTTATGCAATTCACCTTGCATGCTGCACTGTGCACGATGCACCCTGTATGGCTTATACCGTGCAATTTGCACCCTGTATTACGTACCATGCACCCCATTTATTCAGATTCAGCTAATACTGGTGAAAGTTTTTTGTTTTTTTTTTTAAGTGTGGTGTCAGTTCGTGAGCACAAATAGAAATAGTCATTGTGTCACTCCTCTGTACTTCCTTGCTAGTTGCCCTCAGAAAAGATTCCAAACCCTGTATTTGAAAAGCCAACAGAGAAATAAATTAAAAAAAAATTAAGTGCTAGTGCATACAGTTTGAAGGGAAATGAGAAAGGCAAATCACCAATTTGGAATACATTTAGATTTCTTATTAATGAAAACGAAGATACGGTGGCTAGATATGTTTCATGTGTTGTATGCAAAAGGGTCTGTGCTTTTACTAGCCATAAAACTGGTGCTTCAAACTTATTTAAACAAAAGCGTAAACCAGAATCAGGATTCAGTTTTCTGAAGATATTCACCAAGAAATCTATCACTATCACACAAGACCTGAAGACAACTGTGACTCAGGAATTAATGATGTTTGTAGCAACAGACATAAGACCTTTCAAGGTAGTCAGCAGCTAGGGATTCCTTGCATATTCTCAATGTTTGATTAACATGGGTGCCAAATATGGTCAAATGGATACACGTGCGCTAATACCACATTCCACAACATTAGCCTGGCATGCTGCACGTCTGGTAGAAGAAAAAAGAAAACGAATCTCCACAAAGCTGAAAAACATTCTTGGCACAGTGGGTGGGGAGTTACCCTCAATCTGTTGAGGGATGATTACAGAAAGGTTGCCTATTTGGGAGTAACTGTTCATTACACAGAGCCACAACAGTTCGGAATGGCGGAGCGGGTGCTTTGTGTGGCTCAGTTTGAGAGCAGGAAACCAAAAACTGCAGAGAACATTCGTTCAGCAGTTAATCACTCTAGAAGATTTGCTATACATAACATTACCAACCAGATGGCTTTCATTACGACCGGGAAATAAATGTGGTTGCAGCCCTCAAGTCCTATGTGTGAACAAGCTGCCTAATGCACATTATAAATACCGTATTTGAGAACACTACCAAACCAGGAAACCAGAAAGAGGAAACAGTAACCAAACTGATCAATGCAAGCCGAAATCTCATTACTTATTTCAGGAGATCTGGACTTCAAAGCAGACTGCAGAAGTCTCTGAAAGGCGAAGGAGAAACATGATGGAACAGCAACCCAGCCATGTTTAAGACAATTGAGGAGCAGTAGGACAGAATATATGAAATTTTGACAGAAAAGGGGAATACTCAGCTCATTGATGGCATTGACCACAACACTTTGAGCATGTTAATAGAATTCCTGCAACCCTTCAAGGAAGCATTAGATGCGCTAGAGCAGTCATACAGCCCACTCTCCACTTGGTGTCCATTTGGTACGAAAGGCTGAAAAAGCATCTCCATCCTTCTACCACTGATATAGATAGTCTAAGTCAACTCAAATCCAAAGTCTTGCAATGTCTCATCAAAAAGTTTGAAATCAAGCCTATGCACAGATAGCGGTTTTCCTGCACCCATGAATGAAGGGGATGAAAGTGTTCACTGAAGAGGAGAGAAAGGAAGTTTATCAAGAGACCAAGAAGCTTGTCTCTTTGCAGGAGAAAAATATTCCTGCAAAGAATCTTACACTTCTTTCATCAGCTACACAGACTTCATCATCAAAGGAGGTAAAATGGTCACATACAGAGTTTGAGGATTCGGATAGCAAGTGTGGAAGTGACAATGATGAAGCTGACAAAGAATGAAGATGTGCAACTGCTGGAGTGGTGGAGACAACACAAGCACAACTTTCCCCTTCTCAATCGAGTTGCACGTTTGTGCATTCCATCACCGCATTCAGTGCACCCTCCAAGACAGGCTTCTCAGTCTCTGGTCACACAATGAGAGTCGTACTTCACTTAAGCCAAAAATGGTGGATGGTTTAATGTTTTTACACAGTAACACGTCAAAGAAAATCAGCTATCCCTAGAAAGAAATTTAAGACGAAGTCCTGCAATTCAAGGCTGGTACATAGCCCTGCAGGGCTTAATTTGTATTGAAAGAGGTGCCAGGGCTCAGCCCCACACAAATTAAGCACTGGCTGGGTGGCCGGAGAGCACCTTCACTCCCCTCCTGTGCCCCTCACTCCTGCACTGTGCCACTTTTGCACCTAATCCCTGACCCCCTCCTGCACCCCACTCCTGTGCCCATGTGGGGAAACTGACCTGGAGTCACGGAGCACCTGTCATTGCTCCTCCCTCATATACTCCTAGGGAGATGTGGAGGACGACCCGCCAAGCCAAGAGGTACCAGGGCTCAGCCCCAGCAAAAAAAAATAAGCACTGTCTGGGCAGCTGGAGAACACCCTCACACTCTCCCCCCGAGAAGCTAACCTGGAGTCACGGAACACCTGTCGTTGCTCCTTGCTCCCCGCCCCAGCACTCTAGGGAAGTGCAGAGGGTGACCTGCCAAGCCAAGAGGTGCCAGGGCTCAGTTCCAGCACAAATTAAGCACTGTAGCCCTGTGATAGTATTCCCCTTGCATGCCTCCACAGGGAGAATGGACTCCCTGTCCCTTGCCCTATGGACTATTTAGACTAGAGTATCATCAGCTTCAGTTACCTCTGTCAGCAACTCACACTGGGTGATGCAGATAATCCCCTCACCTAACCACAAGGGGGGGGGGGCTCTGTGATCAATTAAAAAACCCAAGCAACATGCCAGAGGAACTAGTACTCATGGCATTTTTTTTCCCTCAACATCACCAGCAACACATTGCACACATGCAGGAAACAGCTTTATTGATTGAGACCTCAGTGGGGCTTTAAATCAATGGAATATTGCACACCACAGCAAGAAGTGTTGAGCAGGAAGCCTGGAGACTGACAGCTGCATGACAAGGAGGTGAAGGCTCCCTCCTCAGCCCCTGACATTCCAGCTGTTGGGAGAAGACTGCAAACCCCGAGTGATAAGGGCAGGAATCTGGATGGAAACACTCTGCTAATTTCCTCAACACATGAACCGCTACAGGGAGAAAACCAACCTTAAGCCAAAGAACTGGTGACTGGTGCAAAGAAACTGGAATTGCTGAGCTCCCAGTGTGATAACTTGATAAATCACAAGCTAAACAGGCTGCCACCTTTTTATTTTATAGTTCAGTTTGTGATTTTGAGCATTATTGACTTGAGATGTTTATTACTTTTTATATAAAAGGCTATTTGTTCTGATGCCCGTTGTATAATCAGACTGATGTTTAAAATAATAAATAATAATAATAGTATGCTTATTTATTAGCTTTCTTATACAGAACACGCACCCACACAGATGCTCTTCCTGAGAGAGGCACAGAGATAGAGTGTGGGTATGATGCAGATGCGGATACAGAAAAAAGTCAGAGTGCGGACCACAGGTCAGATACAAGTTGATTCTCCTGGATGCGGGTCAGATGCAGATCCAAATCTTTGTATCCATGCAGTCCGTGAAGGGCTCTAGAAATATTGTGCTGGGATCCCAGAGAGGTGTTAAAGTCTCAGAAACTGGAAGGGGGGAGGAGAGGTTATTCTACCTCCTCTACAACAGAAGGAAACTCTGTGTTTCCACGTATGGGAGGGGCTGAGGCTGGCTCCTGAAAGGCAGAGAAAAGCAGCACGCCCATGGGGTTAAGGGTGGACAGCTGTGTTGTCAGATACTAATGTTTTTCAGTTGAACAAGGGGCACACCCCATTCTCGAGAGCATAAAAGGGCATGTCCTAAAGGAAGCCCCAGGAAAGGAAAAGGGGAGGGGGGGTTTGAAGAAGTTGGGGGATTGTATAGAGAGGCGCCTATGGGAAAAAACAAAAGCCCTGGGCAGCCCTAGAAGCAGTTGGTTGTGCCTGCCCAGCACCATGGGGAATGAATGTTGCTAGCACATGATTGTCCTTTTGCTGGTCACCTGGGGCACAGAGAACCCATGAAGGTAAAAGAAAAATTTCTACTGGCCAGGAATACAGAATGATGTGAGGAATTATTGCAGGAGACCTGCAGGACCCCAGAAAGTCCACTACACCCCTTGCCTGTAATACAAGAGGCATTTCTGAGGGTAGCAATGAACATTGTGGGCCCTGTGCCACATCCTACTCAAAGAGGAAAGAAATGTAGTTTGGTGATGGTGAATTTTGCCACTAGGTATCCTGAAGCATTAGCTCTGGCTAATACTGAGGCACAGGGAGAGCCAGTGACTGAATATGTACAAAGGTTCTGAAAAGAGTTAAAAGACATGAGGGGTGCTGTTCAAACTAACCTGAAAGACAGCCAGTCCAAAAAAAGGTGTGGTATGATAAACATACTTGTAAACATTCTACTGAAATAGGAGACTTGGTGTTGGTATTAAGCCCCGTGAAAAAATATACAATGCAAAATTCTTGGGAAGGACCTTCTGAGGTGATAGAGGTAAATGAAGATATGTATCATGTTAAAAAGCTTCATGGTAATGTCCCACAGCTACTACATGTAAACAGACAAAGTCTATCACAGCAGGAAAGCCATGGTAGAAGGGGAAACTGAGGCACACCAACTCATTGATTTGATGGCTGAATGCCAAACTGATTTCTCTGGAAAGCATTGATATCTGCAGTTCATTAACACCAGTTGAAAGGGCAGAGGTGTTGTTTGTGCTGGAAGAACATACAGAAGCATTTTCTAACAAACCAGGGAAGACATACTTGCTGACTCATTACAGAAAGGACCACAGCCACCTCCCAGCAGACCCTACAGGGGCACTGGCAAGGTGCAGGAACAAATTCATATAGCTATACAAAGCATGTTAGATCTGGGAGTAATTAAAGAATCTGACAGCTCGGGGGCATCAGATGTGGTCTTGGTCCCTAAGACAGACAACGCTGTAAGACTTTGTGTTAATTACAGAAAACTCAGTGCTGTCACAGCGTCAGACTTGTATCCCATGCCTAGAATTGATGATATGCTGGACTTTTTCGGCAAAACGAAATATCTCAGCTCTTTTGATTTAACTACAGGTTATTGGCAAATTCCTTTAGATAAGGTGCACAGAAAAAAAAAACAGCTTTCAGCACTGAGAGGGGCCTGGATGAGTTCACAATATTACTATTTGGGTTAATTAATGCAGTAGCCACCTTTCAGAGGCTGGTCAACCAAGTGCTAAATGGTTTGCTGAGCTTTGCAAGGGTACATCAAGGCAGTGTTTAGCAAGGCTTGGGCTGATGACAAAAAACACTCACAAATGGTGCTGTCAAAGCTCAAAGAGGCGGCCTAACTATAAAAGTCTCCAAGTGCAAAACTGAAGCAGCCAGAGTTCCTTTTCTGGGACACTGGGCAGGGGGAGGTCAAATATCCCCTGATCCCTTGAAAGTTGAAACTATTTTGTAAATTGGCCTGTACCCCAAATCAAAAAACAGGTCCAATTGTTCATAGGTCTGGTAAGCAGTTACAGAAGGTTTGTGTGTGGGTTCAGTGACATTGGTTTTTTTATATAGATCTGTGTTTGCAGAGACAAAGCCCAACAAAGTTTTATGGACCAAGGCATGTCAAGAGGGCTTTGATAAGGTAATAAAATTTTGTCTGAAAAGCCTGTGCTAACTAGTTCAGATTCTGACAAAATGTTTGAAATGTATACAAATGCATAAGACATTGGTCTAGGCATTGTACTGATGCAGAGAGGGGAAAATAACAAAAAACACTCCATTGCTATCTTAAGAAAAAAATTGGTACCTACTGAACAAAATTATTCTGTTATAGAGAAAGAATGTTATGAAATAGTGTGGGAAGTCAAGCAATTAAGGCCCTATCTTTTTAATAGAAAGTTCAAGGTGTTGACAGATCATTTGCCATTAATCTGGTTAAACAAAACTAAAAGCTCAAATTCCAGACTTCTACATTGGAGTTTTATACCCCAATAATCTTATATGGCTATTGTACATATAAAGAGAAAAGAAAACATGGTGGCAGATGCCCTAACCAGGAAAGAGGGCCCTGAGCTGCAGCCTCCACGGCAGCCAATGGCTAACCCTACTATAGCTTTGTAAGGGAGGAGATGTGACAGAATATACCCGCATCCACACACTATTGTAATAATGTCTGTACAAGGTATGCCTTGTGAGATATTATTTAAAAACTCAACTTGCTGATCAGTAATATCATGGCAAAATACACATAGCAACATTATATGTAAAGTTATGAACATAACCTGGTATCATGACTGAACTATGTTTCAGGATTGTGCCCTGGTATATCTCAAGACATCATTATCTGGTTGCCAGGTATATAGAAATAATGTACTTGAAAGGTATTACATGTCATTATGTTATTGAGAAACTGAAGTACACTTTTTTTTACATCAGTATTCCAGAGCAACTAGTGAAGACAATGGGCCACAATTCATTGCAGCAGAATTTTAGTCATTCCAAACTAATTATGATTGATTCTGATCATATTACTAGCTGACCGGATTACCCATAAGCGACTGAAGAGGCTGAGAGAGCTGTACAGACAGCCAAGAAAATCCTACAGCAGAAAGATCCATTCCTTGCTCTTCTGAGTTACAGACCAACACCAGTAGCAACTACTGGATATAGTCCAGCACAACTCCTGATGGGAAGACAACTCAGAACTACTGGTCCAGCTTTGGTAAAGAATTTATTTCCAAAGTGGCCAGACATGAAGAGAGTAGGCAAGTTGGGTAAAAAGGCTTAATAAGCTTATGAATACTTTTACAACAGACATCACTCAGTTAGAGAACTGCCAGGTCTAGAATCTGGTGACCATGTTCATGTCAAACTAGATCGTGAAAAAGGATGGACAACTCCAGCTGTTATAAAGAAAAATAATCCAGCACCCAGATCATATGCGATCAAGACCAAAAGTAGAGAGTTCAACAGCAACCACTGACATCTAAAGTTTGTTCCTCAGAAAGAACGATTAACACAGCAAATGGTACAGATGGCAGATGCAGAAGACAATGACGACTCAAGGATTCCAAACTGACCACAGCCAGTCGCTGCAACTAACGGATAGCCAGATGATCAAGTGATTACACATTCAGGTCATATAACTAGAAAACCAGTACAATTCAGAGACACTTAACAGACTTACCTGTACTGAACCTCAAAGACAGCATGATAGTGTAAATATTGTAAATGGTAGGCGGAGGTGTAATGGAAAGCCAAACTGTATTATACTGTTCAGCCACTAGGTGGCAGTGTGTGTAACACACCGTAGTTAGATAAACCTCAGGCCTGGTCTCCAGTACAGAGTTAGGTCGAGGTAAGGCAGCTCATGTTGACCTAACTCTGCAAGTGTCTACACTAAAATGTAGCTCCAACTGATGTAACTTGCTCCCTGCGCCGACTTAATAATTCCACCTCCACGAGAGGGGTAGCGCTGTGGTCGATGTAGTTAGGTTGACACAGTGTCAGTGTAGACGCTGCATTGCTTACACTGACTGTTGTTGCCTTTCAGAAGCTGTCCCACAGTGCCCCACAATGACAGTTAAATCAGTGCAAGCACTCCTGGTGAGGACGCACACCATCGACACAAGGAACGTAGTGTGAAGGTTCAAAAGCAATTTAATTACATGGGCGTACAGCCACCACAGTAACTTAGGTCAACTTAATTCTGTAGTATAGACTTGCCCTCAGCTCTACCTGGCAGTTTTATAAAGGATCTTATGATGAACACATCTGGTGTGTATAAGAAAGCTCCGTAGCCAGCCCACATCTAGTACAGGAGCATAACAGCTCCACCCCACATCTTGGGAGGAAGAAGGAGGTGACCATAGGGGAGGGAGGGATGGGGTGCAACCAAGTGGGGCCCAGCAACCACCACCTCCCTCCCAGCCACACCCAGACAGCAGCACAGGAGGTAATGGGGAGGGGCGCTCGCATCCCCACCCAAAAGGGGAGCCTCTGCCGGTGTTCCAGCACTGTGGGTGTGTGTGGGGGGGGGAGGCCCTAGCACTTCCCCAAGTTCTCTGCTCCGGGCGAGACAGCAGAGGGGAGAAGGACGGCAGCCTGTATGTTGGGAAGCAGAGGCGCTGAGGGCCCGGGGGACTGTATGGTACCTCCCCCATGCTCTCCAGGCTGTGCCTCGCCCTGGCCCAGGTGCCCAGACTGAGAATGTCCCTTCACTGGGACAGTATGTACCAAGCCCAGGTCCCCAGTGCATTACCTCCTGTGCAAGTGATGGGTCCCCCGCCAGGGGGCCACCCTACTATGCTGTCTCAGGCATGGTCCAGAGGGGAAACAACAGCTGCTGCTGAGTCTCTGCTCAGAGCCAGCCAAGGGAGGTGAGGTGCCCTGTCCTTCACCCCTCCCTCCACGCTGTGCCCATCAGTAATGTTGTTCTACAGCGTTCCAGAATTACTCAAGTGCTGCCATGTTCCCCCCGAACTTCTCTTTCCATATAGGTGATCCCCTCCCAAGTAACACCACCACCCCTCAAAAAAAAAAAAAAAAAAAAAATCATGGCACTAACATGCCATTTGCTGCCACCTCATTGCTCGCTCTGCTTGTGTGTTCTATTCCTTCTCTGCCCTGTTTCTGTCTTGCCTACATGGACTGTAAGCTCTTCAGGGCAGGGACCATCTATTACTCTGTGTCTGTCCCGCAGTGAGCACAATGGGGGCCCATTCGTAGTTGGTCCCTAGGCACTACCATAATACATGTGATTATTAAATAAATAACTACTCCACAAGTATAGGCCTGAACCACTCAAGCTAAAGGAGGCCTATAACCAGGCCTGGCAGAATTAGATTTTTATTTTTTTATAATTTCAATGGCTAATATTGATGTTAAATATTATTTTAGATTTTTATCTATTTAAATGTTATGGTTGTGGCAAATTATGGAGAAGTCAGGCAATATTTAATGACAGTAGATGTTGAAATTCAAAAAGTTAAAGCCGTATAACCGTTAAAACACAAATTGTCAACATCACAAGCCAAAATACACAAAGCAAATAACCTTAAATCAAACTCTAATAAGTTCTCAAGCAGCATTTCTCTTACTTTGCCTCTCTGTAAATTTTGATTATCAATGGAAATATTTTTTTCATCAGTTTGTGTGTACAGTGAAATCAACATTTACCAATAAAAGTCGAATTCTTCCAAATCTCATACATTGCTGAACAGTTCTGATTTGCTCCAAAGGAGGACAGTGGTGATACAGACACAGACTAGCTGGTTCATTACACTATTGGACAGACTGGTGCCTCCCCACACTAGGGGACATGAGCTAAAGGGGACTACACATGACCTCCACACGTGTTTCCTCCCCTCCCCCAGCCCGGGGCCCCTGCGCTCCCTGCCTGCTTCCTTCAACGGGCTTGGCTTCCAGGAACAGTGGGTCAAACATGCTGAGGGGTGGGGGGCTCCGGTTCACTCGGTCGCTGTCCCCAGAAGCCAAGCCTGGGATGGGGGCAGCCCACCGTTTCCACAGCCAGGCGCTCTTCCAGTTAGTTGCTGCGCTGCACTGGGCAGCATCCCACCGTGATCAGAAGAGACTCTAGCCCAGCCCCTTCTGCTCCGGCTCTGGCCCTGCCCCTCTCGGGCAGCTGCTGGAGGGGCACTTGATCCTGCATGCCTACCCCACCCCCACCGCGTCACCTCAGCTATTGGAGTTAGAAGTTTACTTTCATTTCTGGGCTGACAAAGGTCACCCATTCTCATTTCATCTTCCTCTTTCCCTTCACAGCACTCCTGGTCTTGGGGCACAAATGAGACAGATTTTGGGAGCAGAACGGAAACCAGTTTACTGCACAGCAAGTAGAGAACAATTCAGTAGGGGCAGAAGGCCCAGCTTCTGCAGCATTCCTGGTGCCAAAGAAATGAGAAACATGGACTGAAAATAAAGTCTAGCATCTGCTCAGCAACCCAGAAGTGTAACCCTAAGGGGTCACTGGGCCCAGCCGCTGTCACACTAATAACCTAGGCACTGGGGCAGAGTGAGAAAGACTAAGACTGGGAATCATACTCAGGTCTTTACCATGGCAACAAAGATAATGTCAGCAGGTCTCTGCTATGCTCCCAGCCCTAAAGGATGAGGACTGCAAATGGATCTATGTTTTCTGCACAGAACTCACCCTCAGAGCTCCAGCCTCAGGGAGCTGAAAGTCCATGAATCAGATTTCAGTCTCCTACATGGCTGTGCAATTTCAACAGAGGGCAATGGTGACACAAACCTCCTACTAGGAGCAGCACCAGCCTGCCCCACTGGGAACAAGGATTAGGCAGGTCTGGATGCGCGGTTGGGGTCCAGATCCATTGGCTGAGTGTGAGTGAAGACTGTTCTGTGGGAAAGTGCAGGAGGAGGTTACTTGGGGGATTTCTCACAGATCCATGGTAAATAAGCTGCACAGCTGGAGGCCTGGAGGGCACCGCTCACCAGGACGCCACAGTGCTGCACGGGGCTGTTAGAGATGACCCTGCAAAAGAGACACAGAGAACACAGACTGAGGAGAAATAGTAAGAGTCATCACTAAAAGGCAAGGCAGAAAACTCTTTATGGTTGTCAGGGGGAGGTGACAGGAACAGCCGCAGAAGGGGCAGCTGTCACTGAATCCAAAACAGACACTAATAGAGACTGCGTATATAGACCAATCCCCCGGCCCATCATCACCACGAAACCCATGCCAGTACTAGACAAGGACACGGTGCAGTGAATTAACTTTAGCAACTTGAGTGATGTGTGTGTTCGTGCCAGGGGGCATCTGGGTCAGGAGGAGAGTGGCAAAGCGGATTTCTTTAGAATACGAAAGTTGGAATTCCAAAGCGAAACTGGTCAAGTAGCTAGAGCATAGGACGGGGAGTCATGAGAGCCTCATCCTACTTCTGTCAGTGACACACTGCGTGATCCTGTGCATGTTGGCTCACATCTCTGGGCCTCACCCTCCATATCTGCAAAATAGGAATACCAACACTGAGCTCCCCCACCGAGGGGGTGTCAGGCTAGCTCATTACTTGGAGTGCTTTGAGAAGGTGCTAGAGAGAGGGAAAGTGTTCTGCCATTATTATAAAGCCCCAGGGCCAAATCCTGAGATCCTTACTCAGGCAACAGAATGAGCAAAAATGAAGGCTCAAATGCTGGTTTATGCTGCTGTAAATCCAGAATAATTTTACTAACGCCACAGGTCCTATGCCATGTCTACACTATAGAGACTATAGCTGTAGCTATGCCAGTGTAGGAACACCACCTCCCCAGGTGACAGTAGCTAGGTCAATGGAAGCATTCTTCTGTTGACCTACCGGCAGCAGGGCTTAGGTCGGCACAGCTACGACTCTCAGGCGGGTGGATTTTTCACACCTGAGTGGCACAGCTATGTCAACCTAAATTTTAAGCGTAGACCAGGCTTAATTCTTCACTGACTTGAACTTTTTGTGCCACTTGCACCAGAGCAAAGTGGGTGTGAAATGCTCCCAAATCAGAAAAGTAGGGCTTGATTCTGATCTGATTTAAACCAGTTTAACACCAGTGGAACTCTAAACTGTAACCAGTGTAACACTATTAACTTCAGTAGAATAATTCTTGATTTACAGAGATGCAGGTAACATCAGCTTCAGAGCTGTAAGATTTTATAGCTACTTTTCACAGGTGTAAATGGTGTCATACTGTGCAAAGTGGTTGTGACGCTCCCCAGGAGTACCCAGGGCTGTAAGATACCTCACCACCACCTGCCATTAGCATGAGGCAGTCTTGCCTGTGCCTGCTGTAACACAAGAACTGCCGTTCAGGCCTCACTCTCACTCTACAGGTTAGTAATAGGCACACACCAACCCCAAGTCTTCCGAGCCTTCCCTGAAGTGTCCAGCCCCAGTATACTAGACACTCACAGAATTACCAGGCCTGTTGTTTCCAAAGGAACAGTACACAACAGCTTGTCAGATTTAACTCAGGACCAGCATTTTGCTTAACACCACAGCACTGAGATATATTTATAGTAAAAACAAGAATAAATTTATGATCAAAGCACAGAGATGCAAGTGATAGTGAGTATGAGTATTAGAAACAAATGGTTACATACAAAAGAAAATCATAACACTTTCTCGAGACTAAACGTAACTAACCAGTTACACTCCTGTCTAAAGAAGCTTATCTCACCCACGGTTCTCTCAAGTGTTTTCAACTAAGCCTAGCTGAGAACAAGACCCTTCTTTCATGAAGCAAATAGGCTACCCGTTTACTTCCTAGGTGAAGGATGACATGGTGTTGTCTTGTCTCCCAAATATAGTAGAGTAAACTTTTGATGTGCACCTCAAGATAGTGTTCTCTCCCCCTACTCCACTGTGTGCTTCTTCCTGTTATTTTTCTCTCTGTGATGTTTTACAATCCTTCATTAAGGAATGGTCTAGAGAGAATACTTAGTCCTGCCATGAGTGCAGAGGACTGGACTAGATGACCTCTCGAGGTCCCTTCCAGTTCTATGATTAACATTCAGTTTAGACTAACAAGAGAAGACCCATTGTGAACCACACAATATTTAACATGTAAACAACCATACAGATAAACATTTCTTGTCTGTCAGAAAACCTGTTATTGCCAGTGACCAGTCCCTAGACACAGTCTATAAGAACTTGTTTTTTAGCATATTTACATAACTCCTTACGTAACATTCGTACATGTGTTTCACAATTATATAGATGACCAGTGTGACATCGGATTTTATTTGAGACCTCACATGACATTCTTTTGTGAACTAGAATGCACGTACCAGACCCAGGAGTTCCCGGTAGCTCCTCTGCACCTCTTTGCTAACTGGCATTAAGAGGGTTTTGGGTCAGAGTGGTAGAGAAAAAGGCTCAATGGCCTTGGAGTCATGCTGATGGCGGCAGAGTAGAATTTGACGGTGCATAAGATCTGGTCTACACTTAGAATTTAGGTCAGCATAACTACAGCACTCAGGGATGAGAAAAATCCACATCCCCTGAGCGCCGTAGAGATGCTGACCTAACCCCTGGTGTCAATGCAGCTAGATCAACTGAAGAATGTTTCTGTCCCCCTAGCCATAGGCACTGACTCTGTGGGCGCTCCAACCCTGGAACACCCATGGAAAAAAAATAGTGGGTGCTCAGCACCCACCAGTTGCTCAGCGGCGGGCACTGAGGGGAAGGGGCAGAGAGGGGGTGAGAAGAGGCAGAGCAAGGCAGGGAATGCTCAGGGGAGGGGACGAAGCAGGAGCGAGAAGAGGCAGAGTGAAAGTGGGGCCTTGGGGGAAGGGGTGGAGTAGGGGCAGGGCCTCAGGGTGGAGCGGGGATGGAGCGCCCATCCGGAAAGAAAAAAGTCAGCGCCTGTGCGTCCCTCAGGAATATGGTGTTCCTACACTGACAGAATAAACCCTTCCTTCAGTGTAGGATGCATCTGCACTGTGGGGTTACGCCAGCATAGCTATGGCACTGTACCTATACCTCAGTAGTTTTGCCTGAGCAAGGACTGATAAACACGGTTAGTATCGGATGATCTAGCTCTTCAGAGGCCTGCTGGTTTTTTTAAAAAACTGAAACCAAACTCACTTTGTATTGTTGAGTTTTGAGCCATCTTCCCAGGTCCAGCCACTGCCTGTGCTGTTCCTCAGACCAATCCAGTGGTAATTTATGTGCATTCTCAAGAACAGGTCCTAGAAGGGAGTGGGGAAGGACAAAGGAACTAATCAAAATCAACCTGAAAATTCAAGTCCTGATAGGCAAACGGAGCGATCAAATGTCAGGTAGCAAAATATATCAGCTGAGCCTGACTATTATCAAGGACCTTTATTTTCAGTGATTATTTTGTTTAAAATTTCCTGGGAATTTCATCTCTGTTCATTACAAAAAATTTAAAATGTGTGAAAATCAGTGCAGAAACTTAACTTGACAGTTTTCTGGGAAAATATCATTGTTAATATTGGGAGGACAGGAGGATAGAAAAAAAAGTAACAAAAAAGTAAGAGTATTGAAAGTAAAAGCAGTTTAATGCTGTGGTTTATTTAATGAACCGTACATTAACACCATTGTGACTATATGTACACACATGCATGTGCGTATCTTCTACCACATTGCCTTACTTTGACCAACAGTCTCACACTTTACACTTAGACTAACTTATTATTAACATAAACACATCTAACTAATGGAATGCATTGGATTTTCTTCATGTACTTGAGTGGGCCAAAATTGGATGAAAAAAATTAATAAAAACTGAATAATTACTTGTGTAAAACTTGGGAATTTTTCAGTAAAAACTGCAAATGAAGTTTGCAGTTTTAACTACTCTTCATGTGAGTGGCAAGACCTCTGCTTCCACCTTAAGAAATGCTGATAGCTTGTCTCCTTTGCTGCTGTCCCTGCCTTGTGTTCCCCAAACTCTTCTTTTTACAATTAGGGGGTAAGCAGCAGCCCAATCCTGGGAGTCCTGTCTTGAGACATGTAGCACACACTGTGTTCAGAAAGCAGCAAATCACAACTTGAGGTGCCTTGTGTTGATACTGCAAAGGAAGTTCCCAGGGCACTAAGTGAACTCAGAGTGCACCCGCCAGAGTCTCTTAGATAAGGGTCCTACATTAAAAGCTACAGGGCAATTTCAGACCAAGTCAGGACAGAGGTGCACAGGGTGAACTCAGTGCGGCTACAGGGCAGGATTGATAGGCATTGGCACAACTATGTGGGGAAGCACAGGACTGGAATAGGCATTGGCAGGGCAGCATTGAGGTTTCATTAAGACACAAGAACTTTTCCCCCACACCTGGGGTGGGCAAATTTCTTGACCCGAGGGCCACATCTGGGTATGGAAATTGTATGGTGGGCCATGAATGCTCACAAAATTGGGTGTTAGGTGCGGGAGGGGGTGAGGGCTCCGGCTGGGGGTGCAGGCTCTGGGGTGGGGCCAGATATGTGGAGTTCAGGGTGTGGGAGGGGGCTCCTGGCTGGGGCAGGAGGTTGGGGTGCAGGGGTGAGGGATCAGGGCACCAGCTGGGGGTGCAGGCTCTGGGGTGGGGCTGAAGGGTTGGGGGTGCAGGAACGTGCTGCGGGCTAGTACTGAGGAGTTCAGAGGGCTGGAGGGGGATTAGGGCTGGGGCAGGGAGTTCGGGTGCAGGCTCCAGGCGGTGCTTACCTCAAGCAGCTCCCAGAAGCAGTGGCATCTCCCTCCTCTGGCTCCTATGCGGAGGCACGACCAGGTGGCTCTGTGTGCTGCCCTGTCCGCAGGCGTTGCCCCTGCAGCTCTCATTGGCCGGGGTTCCCAGGGGCAGCATGCAGAGCCCCTTGGCTGTCTCTACGCGTAGGAGCCGGAGGTGGGACATGCCACTGCTTCTGGGAGCCGCACAGAGCAGGGCAAGCCCCCGACCCTATTCCCCAGCTGGAGCAACAGAGCAGGGCAAGCTCCAGGCCCCACTCTCCATCGGGAGCTCGAGGGCCAGATTAAAACATCTGGAGGGCTGGATGCAGCCCCCAAGCCGTAGTTTGTCCACCCCTGCCCTACAGGCTTTCATTTCCATTTGTCTGACTTTGAGCTTGTGTTCATTGTTCATAGAAACAATAATTGTACACAATAAATTCCGCCTTGGAATAAATCCACAAAAGTTGAAGAAATCACTAGGGATGAATTTGCCCCACTATGTTTCTAACTAAATCATAATAAATACTCCATGCCTCCTGCTGCCAGGAATGGTGATGCAAGAAAGCACAACAACAAAACTGACATCTTCCATAGAAGCTCTAGCAATGAAGTGTCTTTGTGAGGCAAGGGACTAGGAGGAGCCAGAGAGATGCCTGGGGAATGGAAGCGTGGAGAAACCAGGGAGGGCTTCAAGGCCGTGTGGAGATAGGCCAGAATGGGAAACATTCCAGGAAATCAAAGAATGTTTCCAGCAAAAGGGAGCCTATGGGTCACAGTCTATGCAGCATAAGGAATGCAGTAGCACGTGGCTGGAGTACAGGGGTGATTTATAGAAGGAAAATCCATTGTATGTTGAACTCATGACAGGAGATATCAAGGGAGGCCCCAGGAACTGAGAAGTTGGTGGGGAACTTTCAGCAGAGGGGTCAGGGAGGTTTTCTGGCAGTAGAAAAATGGGTCATATAGAGGTTGAGGACAGCTCCCAGCAGCAAGGACTGTGGTCAGGATTTGCTTAAGCAAGAGTCCCAACTAGCTTTGCCTTGTTTGCCTGGTGCCTGAAACACTCTCATGGTCATCAGTTTTGTGCCCCCTACCTGGCACCTGGAGGTGAAACAGCTTACAAACAGATGGCTTCCAGTATCACCCACACAACTGCATTCAGTTGCTGAGACTAGCTGAGCTAAGCTAAGCTAACTCTCATCAGTGGAAAGCTAACTATTGGTGGGGGCAGGGACATGGGCCAGAGGATGGAAAAAGGCTCCCATGCAACATCCTTCCCTGACTGCTGATCATAACCTCCCCATGGGAACCTCTTATATGTAGGGTTACCATATTTCCACAAGCAAAAAAGAGGACACTGGGGGGGGGGGAGAGCCCCGCTCTAGCCCCGCCCCTGCCCCGCCCCCATCCACTCCCTCCTACTTCCCACCCCCTGACTGCCCACCTCAAAACCCCCAACCTCCCCCGCTCCTTGTCCCCTGACTGCCCCCTCCTGGGACCCCGCCCCCTATCTAAGCCACCCTGCTTCCTGTCCCCTGACTGCCTCCTCCTGAGAACCCCCTACGACCCTACCCTGTCCCCTGACTGCCCCGACCCTTATCCACACCTCCACCCCATATTCACACCCCCGCCCCCAGACAGACCCCCGGAGACTCCCATGTGCTATCCAACTGCTCCCCGCCCTCTGACAGGACCCCCAGAACTCCTGACCCATCCAACCCCCTCTGCTACCTGCCTGCCTCGACCCCTCTCCACACCCCTTCCCCCCTGACAGCCCCCCCAGAAACCCAGACCCATCTAACCCCCCTGCTCCCTGTCCCTGACTGTCCCAACCCTTCTCCACACCCCTGCCCCCCCGACAGTCCCCCCAGAACCCCCGACCCATCTAACCCCCCCGCTCCCTGTCCCCTGATCAGGGCCGGCTTTAAAGAGCCCAGGAATCTGGCTGCACTCTCGCCGGGGTTGCGGGGCTTGGGGCTGGGCCGGAGGTGCTCGGCCGGGCTGGGCCGGTGCGCTTGGCCGGAACCAGGGCCAGCGCTACTGGGGCTGAGCCGCCGGAAACAGGGCCAGCGCTGCTGGGGCCCGAGCTGGGCTGGACCCGGGGGTGCTCGGCCGGAACCGGGGTCGCCACCCTGGGGCCGGAACCGGGGCCGGAACCGCTAGGGCCCGAGCTGGGCTGGAGCCACTGGGGCCTCCGGGCGCCGCTCGGCCCGGGCCGGAGGGAGCCGCTCAGCCCGGGCCGCGCCTCCCCGGAGCTCTCCTACTCGCACCCCCCCGCCCCAGCTTACCTGCTGCTGCCTCCCGCTTGCCCCTGCTTCTTTTCAGACTTCCCGCGAAGATCTGATTCGCAGGAAGCAGGGGAGGGGGAGGAGCAGGTGGGCGGAGCGTTCAGGGGAGTGGAGGAGGGGGAAGACAGCTGCGGGGCTGGATAGCGTGGTAAGGCTGCAGGGGATGGGGGGAGCCGGGAAGGGGCTTTGGGTGCCCAGCGGCGCTTGGCCACCGCTTTTCTGTGTATAAATAGCCGACCAGGGGGAAATCCCAGACATTTTTAGATTTTTAAAAATCCCCCCCAGACGGCTATTTATAGACCGAAAAGCCGGACATGTCCGGGGAAATCCGGACATATGGTAGCCTTATTAAATGTAGACTGAAAATGTCAGCCTTCTGCGTAACATTGTTATAATGAAGGGGTTTTTTGCCCCTTTATAGTAAATTGGTGTCAGCATGATAGCATGCACTGGAGGCAAATCACAGAAGCATTTGCAAGACAATGAAAGAGCCTCATGTAATGATACTGACAGACTTTTACCATTTTCTTGGCATCACTGATCACCAGGAGATGTGATCCTTCTGCAGAACAGGATGCCTGGCTGGAATTCCAATCCTTTTTCGTCTTGGAGAAGTAGTAACAGCTGCTCCTGTAACCAAACCACTGGTCAGGGCATCCAGGACAGGAGCGATCTGCAAAGGAATCATAATGACTTTTCTCTTTCTATTCACTCTGAAGCATTTTAGGGCATTTTATAGCCGGGATACATGACAGGACTGCACACCCACTTGCGAAAATGTAGCCACCTTGGGTAGAACACGACAGCCATGTGAAAAGGATGGACTGTAAGGCAGGGATGTGAGAGTCAGGAATAAAAGTATAAACAACAACTATAGAAGGCAATGGAATCACAGGCCCTTTGTGTAATTTGCACCACTCTTTACATCACCTCTGAATTTGATCAGTTGTGTGCACTATAGGGCTGATCTTCCTCTGACACTTGGATAATTCCACAGACTTCAGTGGATGCAGTTACTTAATCCTGTGAGAGCAGAACTTAGCCCTCTGAAAGCAAGACAGGTGCTGCGTGTTTGAAAAACAGGGGAAAAGGTCACAACATACCGAGGGTGTGATCGTTTCACAGGATGAGAAGTGGAAAAGGTGTGACCACAGCTCACAGCAGCATGCAGCATATGCATATGGGTTTAGCACCTTCTTGTGTATGCTACACTAAGAAGGTCATACCGGTAATACTTTTATTTCTCAATTCACTGTCTAACGGTAGACAAATCTGGGGGAGGAAAAAAAAAAACACAACAACACACCTTTCATTATATTTCATTGCTCTTCCTTTAACTAGGAAACAAGGCCTAGTTAAAGGATCTACCCTCTGGGGTCTCCACAGGGGGTGACCTCAGTAAGCTGTAAGCAAGCTTCTGCTTTCCTTTACAGGGTGCAAAGCTAGAGTATATCTCCAGTGTCTTCAGTGGAGTTACTCCCAATTTGCCATAGTATAACGGTAATCAGAATCTTGCTTTCTCTGCTTAGGTGAATTGAGAACAGATCTCCCATCTTGTGATCTCAGGTTGTTCACATCAATGTCTCTTTGGACACTCACCATTCCTCCAAACCGTGCATACTACCACTGCCATCACCATGAGGGCGCTCAGTGTCCCAACACCTACTGCCAAGCTGTACAGGCCAGATGACCAGTGCTGGGGAGCTGGAAGAGAAAAAACAGGAACCATGGTAAATGTATGGTGTATACACCTACCTGACTATGCATCCCCATTAATAGCTGTATTTTTAGCCTTGTACACACATGTGGTACTGGACAATTTATAAATGGGTCCAACAATAACAGCATTCCTGTCCCAAACAGCTTATGGCTACAGAGAAGGCTATAGATTTTATACCCCAAAAGGGATGCACTGCTTACATCTCCCTATAGTTCCTTTAATAATATATCCATACCCAGAAATAGCTGCCTATATCTGCACTACCCTGGCATCAGTAATTCCACAACACTGAACTCAGCAGCCCTACACAGTGCTACGGGATATTTTGCGGCAGGGAGCACTCCTGGTAAGGGAGCACCTTTCTCTGAATCAGACCTGACCCCAATACCTCAGAGTTCGGCTAGGGCGCTGTGTGGACATGGATGGTGCATGTGACTCAATAAGGAGCATTGTTCCTGAAGAATCATTACTGACTCCAATGTTCCACTGTGGTGCTGACGAATGATTTTGTGCTCCTGGAGTGGCTACTTTTCAGATACAATGTAAAAATAAGACTTTCTCTACATGTTGATTTAAAGATTTCCTGGTACTTTCTGCCTGAGTAGGTAGTTTTAACCTCAGCATCCTGTCCAGGTTCCTAATCATATAACTACATTCTGCCTCTCTAGAATTCTTCCTGGAGTTTCAGATGGAAAAGTTACTTCCTTTCTCTGACATTGATCATGTCTTTGTTCATCTCTGTACAATGCCTAGGACGAGACCTTTGGATAACAATTCATTATTATTATTACAGTTTTACTAGCACAGTGTGGCTGTTGAGTGCCTCAAGATATTGGACTCAGTCTGAGGGCCTGAGAAATCCCGCAAAGCCTGATGTTAAGAGGGAAGGGGGAGCTCCATCTCCATCACATAATCTTTTGCGCACATTGATTATAAACAAAAAATAGCTCAAACAGAAGATAAATATCTGCTCACACTTAACACTGAAGTCTGGTTTCACAGTTCTGAGAAGTCACCTGTCCAAACTTTTCAGTTTCTCCCTCTTCTCAAAAACAGAGTATGCGTCCCAGACCCTCCTCTCTCAACCTCTCAGTCTAGATGTTGCATCTTTCCCACAGAACCAAAGTTCCTGCTGCCATGAAAAACTAATTTCAACACAATATGAATGAGGAAAGACTAAAATAGAATTGTGACGGCTACAGTTGCTTACTTACAACTGTAGCTGTGCTGGCTATGTTATTATTTTGACTTTTAAATCGCCCTCTCACTGGGCTCTTGGCACATGTACAATGAAAGAATCACAAACCAGAAATAAATGTATCCCTATAAATTCATCTGCCTTAATCACTTAGTCCCAATAAGTTATCAATACCCATTGAACCCACATACACTTTCCTAATCTTGCCCCTTCCCCAAAGGCTGGGGAAGTTAAAAGGCCTTGAGCCAGACTATCAAGGTCAGCAGACTCAGGATCCAGGGTGCAGATGGAAACAAACCAAAATAAAGGCTGTGGTACCCTTCCAAGATCCAGCCACAAGATATCACTCACAGTCAATTGTATAGATGTTCAAAATGTGATCATGCCTGATCTTTGGGCTTGGTTCCCCACCACTGGGTGCAAAGACACCCATGGGCTCTGTGTGTTTGGTTTCCCCTGAGTGAGGCACATATACACCACTGGGCTTCTTGAGCGTGGCTCTCCTTCAAGAGGGGTCAGATGCTCCTTTGGGCTCTACTAGGCTCCTTAGGTTTGGCCCCTTCTTGACTGGGGAAAGTGGCAGTACTCTCCCAAGGCCAATCACTCATGGTGCCAAAAATGAGGTATCACTCAGTAGATTGCACAGACCTTCATAATAGGATCATCCCTCTCTTATTCTACATGCTCACAGTGAGCGGATTTCTTTTGTTGTCACCCATAATTATTTGAGCCCTGGGTTCAGTGGCTCCTCTCCTTAGCCTTTAGCCATGGGTGGCAGGTATCATAGGCTAGGGGAGGCTGTGCCTCCCCAGACAGGCATGGCCCACCCATGCTCCATCCCCAGCCCCCTGCTGCTTCCCATGCTGCAGCCCAGCTCCACCCTCCCAGCGTTCCGGGGGGCTGCACTGGCATCGCCCTCCCTCCCCCCAGGGCTGGGGGCACTAGCCTTGCGCAGGGGCCGGCGGCCACAGTGGGTGGGTTCTGGGCTCTGGTGGAAGGGGCAAGGCCCTGGGCAGAAGGGGCGGGGCTGGGGGCTAGTCTCCCCCAGCCAGCGGTTCACGCACTGCCCATGCCTTCAGTTGTGGGGAGGTTTGTGCATGCCCACCTTCCTGGGACTTCAACAGGTGAGCAATGAAATAATTAATACTTGAAACGTTAACATTGTTATCCTTGTGTATCCGGTGTGGCTCCCACTGAGATAAATAGGGCAGTTCACACACCACAGAATTACTGTTTCAGACTCTGCAAACACAGATAGAGATCACTGCATCCTTTAGCCTTGAAAACAGGAGCTGAGTGCATCTCTCCAACCAACCATTACAGCTAGAGACTTTTTAAAACACACGAAAACTTAAATTTTGGAGAATAAGATAGCAGCATGCAAGCAGTGTTGGTATGCTGCACCGGCACATACTGGCTGAATCTGAGTCTTGGCAGGATCCATCCAACTAAGAAGGAAAGCAAACTCCAGAGTTGAGGGTCCTTCAGTGAGAATTCAGTGCCTGTAGTTCTGCCCTGTTGAACCAAGGTGCCGGAGGCCTAAGGGCCTCTGCTGATCTCAGCTGTTTTGGTATCACATGAGGAGAGAGGCTTTGTGTGGGGAAAGGGAAAAAACCAAGATGAGATGAAACTGAACAAGAAGTGGAAATCTCACACTGGATAATCACAAAATATTTCCTAACAGTGAAGAACCTGTGAGACTGGAGAAGAGTCTCCCTAAAGGAAGAGGAGGGAACCCTTTTACACACCGGACATTTAAACAGGGACTGGACAAAGCTCTTGGAGAGTTGACTGTGGTGAACTGCATTGTTCCCCAGGAAATGACAAGATGTGACCCAATAAGAGGTAGTAAGAGCCTTGCTTCAGCCCAGATATACTTCATTTGGAGATTTGGAGGAATGAGGTGGACAGTGATCAGACGCTGTTTCTTGGGGAGGCACAGGGATGTGGGTGTGAAGAGGAGCTTCCCCTTTTCTGTTCCTCTAGCCTTAGCTCAGCAGGGGACAATGTGAAAAGGGAGATTTTGAAACGAAAGAAAGACTGCAAACATCTAACTGAAATATACACAATACAATCCACATCTCCCACGTAATGGACTTGAAACACAGCCAGAAAACATATCCAAAACCAAGGAGGTTTCCTACCAACTGAGTGAGACTTCACAGGCAGATGGATATTTGAAGTTTCCTACGCAGCTTTGTTCAAACAGATTTATATCTAGGCACCTGGCATCAACAGTCCCAGGCACCAGGAATGTGTGTTTTAGCTGCATACACAGAAGCATCTCTTCTTGGGACAGTGAAGCGATAGCCCCTCTCTACACAGTTCTGATGAGACCCTACCTGGAATATTATGTTACATGTGGGCACCTCATTAGACATTAGCAAACTGGGGGGAGTTCAGAGAAGAGCAACAAAAATGATCAGGGGACTGGAAGGAAACAATTTTAAGGAGAAATTAAGAGAGCTAAAATCAATCTTAACTTAACCACAGCTAAGGTGGGGACTTCATAACAGCCTGCAAATATCTGAAGGGTATAAACAGCAAGAGGGGAGAGGAAACTATGAAAGGAAAAATATAAGATGAATCCCAGGAAAATCTTCCTGATAGTGAGATGTGCTGAGCTGTGGAATGGTCTCTCAGGAGAAGAGATGGAAGCTCTGTCACGGGGGGCTTTTAAAACTAGACTGAAGAAAACACTGAAAAAAATATAACATGCCACATTGAACAATCTTGCACTCGCCCTTGGAAGACGGACAGAATGATCTAAAAGATCTTTTCCCTCTCTCATGTATGACTCATATATGCCAATAATTTATCTGTATCTTCATCTTTATTAATCTACATAGGCTTAAATTCTCCAGTCAACTGTCATGCAGTCAAGCTCAAGAAAGCTACAGATTTCGGGTACCCAACCTGAGAATCCTACTAGGGGCCTTAATTTCAGAGATGCTGTGCTCTTTCAGCTCCCACTGATTTCCCATAGAGTTGTGAGTGCTCAGCACTTTTAAAAATCAAACCCAAAATGTCTCAAGCTGGACACCCAAATATCAATGACCAGCTCTGAACATTTCTGCAATAGCTCCTGTAGATACCATATGACAGAGCCTTTGCTCTGGGATTCACCAGTTTCATTTGGCTTGCTTACCTCTATTTGTCCTGACATCATTGGAACAGACTGGCAGTGTCTGTGAAAACCGTACAGAAGTATAGATTATTTCTTCACTCATTTCTGCCACAGAGGTTTCTGCCCTGCTTACATCCATGCCAAGATGAGGAGTGTGTATGGTAAGGAGTTTGAATCAGGCTGTTGAGCGAAAGAGCTCAGAATAAGGCAAAACAGGAAACCTGAGGCTGCATTTAAAAAAAAAAATGCAATCTGGCAGCCTCCACCTTCAGCCGTGTGAAAGAAGTGAATTCAAGGAAGGGGTAGCTTAAATGGAGGCAAGAGCCAATACGCTGATACAGAGGGAGCACAAGGAAACAGTTTATTATGATCGGTGTAATAAGCAGCAGTCACAGTAGACCAACTGCCTCATCATTGCCAAGCACTTTGGAGGCAACATAACCAAGAGGAGATTTGAGAGGACAAGGTGGTGGTTTTGCGGACTTTTACAGAGAGCTCTTTCCATGCATAAGGGGCAGCATAGAAGAAAGTGCAAAGGTGTTCTTGGAAAACTGACAATTTCAGCAAATGGGCAATGAAAGCTGGAATCATTGGCAGAACAGAGGCAACAGTCACATCTCAAAAGTGTATATGAGATGACATAAGAGTGAAGCTAGGCCATGAAGGCCTTTTAAAGGGAAGACAAATAGTGTTTGATGCAGTGGAGATGGGGGAAGAGAGTGGAAGGATGCAGAGGAGGAAATGGTCAAAGTGACAAAGCAAGTAAATGATTTTTACAGCAGTGCTCTGAATGAACGTAAGTGGAACAAAAAGTGGTTTCTCACGACCAGAGAGGAGGAACTTGTAGTTGAGACATGAGATAAAGTGAAGTTTATCTATATGGTGAATCTTAAAGACATTATTCAGGAAGAACCAGCAAGTAGATACAGCTGGGATGTGAGCATCTAGACCAGTGGTTCTCAACCTATTTATCATTATGGGCCACATATGCTGTGTGGGGAGCCAGGCGGCAGTGGCTGCCCAGATCCCAAGCCCTGCTGTGGAGTAGGCCAGGCGGCAGCCAGCTGCCCAGACCCTGAGCTCTGCCCTGCAGGGCCAGTGGCAGCCAACAGCCCGATACACATCAGGGCAGCTGGGAACCCGGATGCCGGAGCCCGCCGTGTGGCAGGGCAGCCCGGAACCCAGAGCCCGCCACGTGGCAGGGCAGCCTGCAGCCCATGGCCTTTAGCACATAGCTGAGCTGGGCTGCAGCTGTGTGCTAATTGGATCACATGCAGCCTGTGGGTTGAGAACTGCTGATCTAGACAGAGGACCGAGTCAAAGATGACACCCAGTTACAGGCCTTTGTGACAATGAGGATGGGTGGCGTCATCCATGGTGAGTGAAAAAAGGAGGATAGAGGCTTGAGGGGAAAGATTACGAACTTTCTTTTGGCCATGTTGAGCTTCAGCTGATGGCTGAACGTCCATGAGATGTCAGACAGGCCTAGATTTTAGCTAGGACAGAAGACAAGAGACAGTGGAGAGGCAGACCTGTGAGTCATTAGTGTAGATACAATAGTTGATATTTATTTATTTAAATTTACAAATAACTATAAAGATGCCTTTCCAAGTCCCTTGGTGCCTTAACACTCACTAATACACTTCAAACCTCAGCAACATTAAAATGATCACGTCAGCAGCTTAGCCAGCCACCTACAGAAGCTCCTTTCTTCCCCTTCACTATCTAAGAAGCGTACCCTCAGCCCTCTCCAAAAACCTTATCGAACAGGTGTCTTTTGCAGCGTGCCTGGAAAATAATCAGATTCTGACTATTTCAGACCAAGAGGGGGAGGAGATCCCAGAGTCTCTGAGCCCTCCCAGGGAGAGCACCCTGCCAGCCACCCCTCTCTTTCTTAACTAGGGGGATCCACTGGAGTGCCCCCGTGACTACAGCTGTGGCAGTAAAGCAGAGAGTGGGGCGATCCCTCAGGGAGGCTGGTCATATGCCACTGAGGGCTTTATCCAGGGGCAGTCAATTATTTTTGTGAAGGTCCAAAATGTCTTGGTTAAGGCATAATCAAGGTCCAGACTCCAGAGAAACATTTTCACACCACAATAATAGTAAGTGAATAGAAGGATTTTTTGGTCCATCGCAACGTGTCCGGAGGTCCAGATGTGGCCTATTGACGACCCCTGGGTCACACCCAAGACCTTGGTCTCCACGTAGAGACCCCTGGGCAGCCAGTGCAGATCCCCCAGCAGCGCTATGAGCTGTTCCCACCCGCCCCTTATGCGCCGGACTCAGACTCCCCCTGGCTTTCAGGTGCAGCCCTGAGGGGGCACAGGGGTGAGCGCCCCCCACCCCCCAGGCAGGGCCGCGAGCTCCTGGCCAGGCGCCGAGGTGAGGCGCGAGCCCACATCCCCTCGGAACCGCGGGGGTTGCAGCGCTTAGGTCCCGGCCGCGGCGGCCGGATGCTTCCCTCGCCCACCCCCGCCCGCGGGCCCCACCGCCCCGGCCAGCGAGCCGCGAGGGGCAGCGCGAGGAGGGGGGGCGGGGTCAGGGCTGGGCGCGGGCCCAGGGGCGGCCACGCCGCGCGGAGCTCAGGCCCCGAGGAGCGTCACCGTCACCGCTCGCGCCCCGGCCACGAGCGGCAGTAACGGTCTGGGGCCGAGCCCGGGGCTACGCGCCCCGGGCAGGGGACACCCGCCGGCCAGCGAAACCAGGGGGCCGGAGCCTGCCATGGCCCGAGGGCTCCCGCCATCCCCTGGCGGTGACCCGACTGTGCCATCCGGGCCGGGCCCCGCACGGCCCCATCTCCCCGCGCTCCGGCTAAAGAGCCGCCCAGCGAGCCTCGGGCTCCCAGGACTACAACTCCCAGCAGGCACCGCGCCCGCCTTCTCGGGTGGTGAAATCAGATGACAGGTGAGTAGCGCGTGAGAGTCTCGTGAGCCGCCCTCGGGAGGGGGTCGGGGTGTGGCGATGTTCAGTAACCAGCCCTGCGCCGCCATTGGAAGAGAGCATTCTGCGGGGTGAGTCCGCCTTCTGTGACTCTCAGCGCTCATTGGGTCTTGTCATGTGCCAATTTTTGAATTCCAGTCTTCATTGGAAGAGATGAAGTCGTGGGCAGGGGCCTCCGTGGCCGTTCTCACTGCCCATTGGACGCATAAGGGTAGAGAGGGTCGTTCTTGCTGTGGAATCGTCACCATTGATTGGGTGAGGAGAGCTTTGGGGGCCAGACGCCTTCTATCTCCACCTCTCATTGGGCAAAAAGTACCCGTGGGCGAGGCACGTTGGGCCGTTCTCATGTTCCATTGGGGAAATGGATCAGGGGCGGGGCCTGAGGCCAGTCCTTGTTGCCTAGCCTTAGCGCCCGCCCCTTACCCACTTCCTGCTTCCGGATCACCGGGTGGGACTGAGGGAGATACTGGGCAGGCAGGGGGTGAGCGGGCAGGCAGGAGCGGCGGGGAGACCTTCCCCCACTGATAGTCACGCCTGGGAAGGGGCTCCCGTTCCAATTAATGAATACCTAATTAGTTATTAATTTATGCGTGGTGAATATTCATGAACTCTTGTTAATAATTCATTAGGTGGGTAAAGGCCGGCGGCACGCGAGATTCCCCAGGGTGGGCGCACGTGGCGCGCACAGCATTGATGCGTGCAGCTCATTGAGCTGGGCTGGCACAACTTGGGTGCGTGGGGCTGGCCACGGGAGGTAGTGGCAAGGCACGTGGCCTCGTGGGTGGGTGGTGTAGACACCGGTGTCTGGGTGGGTAGGTAGCAACGGTGTGACGTGCAGCCTCGCAGATACTTCATGCCACACCTACCTCGCTGTCCCAGTGTCAGGTGAGTTTCTCCCTTTTCCCCAGTAATTTGTTTTCAGCATCTGTTAGCTATCAGTGTTATTGGGGGTGGTGAAAGCCTATGGGTGGGTGAATGTCAAGAGGATGGGCTGAGAAATTTATTGGGGTGCAGTAAGAGACTGGCTGTTGGGGATGTGTGGTTGGGGGATCCCAAGTGCTCTCAGGATGCCCTTTATAGTTTAGGCCAATTGAACCCTACTTTGTTACAGCTGTGAACTGGGATGCAGTTTCAGCAGTGCCATTGTCCTTAGTGGCCAATTTGTGGTTGGGGAGGTGACTACAAGGGCCTTGGGGTCTGCTGCTGTGTGGGAGTATTACTAGGTACCCATTGCACAGAGTCCCATTCTGGGAGCTGAAAGGCCGTGGCTGTCAGGCCATCTATCCACTCCTATATGAGGATATGGTGAATACTGAGGGAAGAAACACCCCCATGGTCTCCAGACTTGGGATGGAAGAAAGAGATGGAAGAAATTTGTAAAGGAGAAGGAACTAATGAGAGGAGAGGACAAGGTCACTGAAGACTCCTGAACCCAGATATTGGATGGATCCTAACACACTTTGCAGTCCTTATATAACAGAACTATCCAGTCACTGAAATGCAGCAATCTCTGGGTTGTACACAGTAGCTTAATAGTCACATGGCAACAGAACACAACAATTTGCGTTTTGTGTCAAGAAAGAAAGCAGAACTCCAAATTCAGTTGAATCTTCAGGGGGTATCTAAGGGAGAGGATATAATCCTCCAAGCTGGAATTTGACAAGAACACGGTGGTTAGCTCCCCTTCTGTGGCAAAAAAAAAAAAAAGTCATGTGATCTTTAATGGCCATGAGTGGCTCTGGCCCTGGGCTTTACATCTCAGCAAAAGTGGAAAAAATTGTGCCGCCTATTATAAAGCAGAAGGGGACACAGACAGGAAGTGAACAGTCTGGTGGGGATCGAGGAACTGGGTTTTGACAGTGGAAACTGTCTCCTGTTCAAAATCAGTCCTTGGGCCAAACTCATCCCCAGAGTGAGCCTGCTGCAGGTTGTAGTTACACTAGGTGTGAACCTGGCCTTTTCTGCATACATTGTTGCTACTGTGTCCTGCCTGAACTCTAGCTAAGGTCACTGGATTCTCTCTTCTGAATTTCCCCTCAACTGTTTTAGTCCTCACTTCCTGTCCTGAACTCTTGTATAGCATTGCTTGGTTCTGTTACATCGCTACTGTATTCCATCCGATATGGCTGCATTTCAGCTGTAGGAGGGTGTCCCATATACATGCAGTCTTCCGAGCATGTTGAGGTCTTTTCTGCATGAAGGATGCTAAAGTACCGGAAGGCAGTATTTTTATATCACTTTCAGTTTGACAACCACATGAATTAAATATGTACAAAGCAGCCAGCCAGAAAGGTCTTTGCTACTGTTGAGAGAGACGTGTGTTCTGAGCACGGGAGCCAAGAAGCCACGAGTTCTTATGCTGGTTCTGACTTGTTGTGTGCCTTTTTTAGGGGGCAAGTCACAAGCTATTTGTGCCTCAGTTTCCTCTTCTATACAATAACCTCTTCAGATTTACTTGTCCGCCATACACGCTGATCTAAGAGGTCTCACGATAGTTACAAGCTTTAGGGTATGTCTACACTAAAGCTGGAGGTGTAATTTCTAACTGATCGAGCTAGCATGCTAAAAGCAGAAGTGTAATTGTGGCAGTGTGAGCGGCAGGAAGGGGTAGCCACACCAAGTATGCTTCCCACCCAAGACCCTGGATACATCCTTGGGCAGCTAGCCACTCCCTCCTGCTCTCAGAACCACTGCAGTGTAGACAGTCCCTTAGTGGCAGACCTTGTAACTCTATGAATTCTTCAGTGTGGCTTTCACTATTCCCCTCATGTAACTTCACTATTCAGCAGTCTGGACCTTCCTTCTGTTAATTTCTTTGTGCTTTTGTAGCCCTAGCCTGATTTTTATAAAATTTTGGGTCAGTGTATTAATTGGTTTCTGTCAATGTTAGGATCTTTGTTGGGAGTTGTGGTTGGGAAGAGAAATCGACTGTGTGGCTGCTATTGAATGGCAAGTCATTGTCTGTTTCTCTGAGCAATTAGATCAATGTTTAAAGGATGTTTTTTGATTAAGACACAGGACTGTGTTGTTCAATATCTTCATTAATGATTTGGAGGATGGCGTGGACTGCCCTCTCGGCAAGTTTGCAGATGACACTAAACTGGGAGGAGTGGTAGATATGCTGGAGGGTAGGGATAGGATACAGAGGGACCTAGACAAATTAGAGGATTGGGCCAAAAGAAATCTGATGAGGTTCAACAAGGACAAGTGCAGAGTCCTGCACTTAGGACGGAAGAATCCCATGCACTGCTACAGACTAGGGACCGAGTGGCTAGGCAGCAGTTCTGCAGAAAAGGACCTAGGGGTTACAGTGGATGAGAAGCTGGATATGAGTCAACAGTGTGCCCTTGTTGCCAAGATGGCTTAACAGCATTTTGGGCTGTATAAGTAGGTGTGTTGCCAGCAGATTGAGGGACGTGATCATTTCCCTCTATTTGGCATTGGTGAGGCCTCATCTGGAGTACTGTGTCAGGTTTTGGGCCCCACACTACAAGACTGATGTGGAAAAATTGGAAGGAGTCCAGCAGAGGGCAACAAAATGATTGGGGACTGGAGCACATGACTTATGAGGAGAGGCTGAGGGAACTGGGATTATTTAGTCTGCAGAAGAGGAAAAATGAGGGGGGATTTGATAGCTGCTTTCAACTACCTGAAAAGGGGTCCAAAGAGGATGGATCCTAGACTGTTCTCATTGGTAGCAGATGACAGAACAACGAGTTATGGTCTTAAGCTGCAGTGGGGGAGGTTTAGGTTGGATATTAGAAAAAACTTTTTCACTAGGAGGGTGGTGAAGCACTGGAATGGATTACCTAGGGAGGTGGTGGAATCTCTTTCCTTAGAGGTTTTTAAAGTCAGGCTTGACAAAGCCCTGGCTGGGATGATTTAGTTAGGGAGAGGTCCTGCTTTGAGCAGGGGGTTGGACTAGCTGACCTCCTGAGGTCCCTTCTAACCCTGATATTCTATGACTGGAAACCTGGGCTTCTGGGTTGTATTTCCAGCTCAGCCATTGACTTATGTGACCTTACACTCGTCACCTCCGTGCCTCGGTTTCCCCATATGTAAATCAGGGGTGCCAGTCCTGACCTTGTGAAATTCAGTGCCTATAAAATACTTTCAGATCCTCAGTGGAAAGGAGCTAGGGAAGGGCAACATAAATTAATACAATTATTAGGATTAAGGAGCTTGAAATAGACAAAGCCTGACTAATCCTGGCCATTGTCCCCCACAAGCTCTTTACACAAGACCTGCAAAGACAATTGATTAGAATGATTCCATGTCTGTCTCTGATGACAGATGCCCCTTTGGGGTGCAATAAATAGTGGCTTATGCCTGAAACTGACCCTGGTTTCCATAGCTGGCCAGCCTAAAGCATGTTGGGTTCTGTTCTGGCCAAGCGAGTGCCAGTTAATGCACTCAGCAGCAAGATCTTAATACCCCAATGTAAAGTCAAGGAAGATTTGTAGATTGGGCCAGTGGTTTTGTGGGTCCCAAGCTGGCCCTGGCTGTACCCAAGGCTGGGCTTTGGAGTCTCCTGAGGATCTCGGAGATGTTCCTGGGCCTCAGCTCCTCCCCTTTGCAGCCATGAATGAAGAAGTGGCCAGTCACTGTCTTTTTGACCTTGAGGTTTGTGTGTTGGGGTGGGCATGAGGTGTTTGTGTTAATCCTTCTTGTGCCTGTCTCCATCTCTCTCTGCAATGGCACGTATGCAGAATGTTCCCGTCTCTCTGTGGTACCTGTACTGCGCTGCTAGTCCTTGTGGCCCTGGCCATAGTCGTGATGGCAGATCAGGAAGTGAAGCACTGCGATCTAGTAGGAGACCAGAGCAAAGAGTCGAAAAGAGAACAAGCCTTACTGAAGAAGCTGGAACCCCTGAGCTCCGTGAGGTACAGTGCATGCAACCCTCTGGCCCGCTGCAGGGACTGGGATATGGATCCTGTCCAGTCAGTCGAAGATTGGGAGAGAGTGAATGGCTCATAGGGCATTGAAGAATGGGACACTGGTTCTAACTAACCTGGGTGAGACAAATTTGATGGATCTTGTTCTGTTTCCTGGTGGGCAGGAGCCCACATCACAGAATCACCAGCACAATCAGCACTAATGGGCTCCTTTCATGGCAGTCTCAGCTGTCACTCTGAGGACTGAATGGGCCACAGTGACAGGATTCCCTTTTCCCTATAGAGGTTGATGCCTCCTGGCACAAGAATGAGATGGTAAGGGAGGAGCTTGCATTGCTGCTGTCCATGCTCTACCTCCTCTGGGGTTAACAGAGGAGCTCAGTTTCCAGAGACCCCACCAGTGGAGAGGTAGGGAGCAAGTGAGCTTACCTGAAAGGCAAGGCCTAGTTTAAGCCGTAATTGGGCTTTAGAAATGGATACAGTGTGGTGGGGTATTTCTGAATGTTAAAGATCTAATAACCTGTGTGGGATTCAATAAAGCAGCTGTCTGTTATCTGTCCCCTCTGCACAGCTTTGACAGCAACGTGACCTCGAGCCCAGAGGAGAAGTACACCTACAAGTTCAGGGTGTGCAGAGAGGTCGACAGCTCTTTGTCCCAATCAGGCCTGGTACAGATCAATTTAAAGGACCAAAAGCAAACAGTGGTGGGAAGAATCAATGAGACACAGGTCTTCAGTGGAAGTAAGACTCCCCTGAACCCTCCTCTCCAGCTCTGCCAGTCCACCTCGCTCCTGACCTGCAGCCCTCTTTGTTTTTTCTCTTGGCAGGTGACTGGATCATGCTGATTTATAAGGGGGGGGATTCGTATGGCAGCCACTGCCATGGTGAGAAGAGGAAGGCCATGATAATGATCTCTTGCAATCGGAAGACTCTATCAGTGAGTGGCCTGGGGGGACTGTGGGGCCAGGTGTAAAGGTTGAAGAGGAGTGCGTGGCTGTGAGGCAGGAGCGAATCCGAGAAAGATTGGGGAAGAGTGTCACTGTGGGTGCGGAGGCTGTGAAGCAGCCAGAGGGGTTTTACTTGTTCTGTCTAGTGGGTGTTGGGTCTCTGCACCAGTAATGGTTGTGCTGCCTTTTGACTGGCTTAGCAGGCAGCTAATAGGAGATGGCATGTTGTTTATTTTAGAAGTGTCTGAAATGGGACAGTTTGGGGGGGAGAGTGCTGGAGATGGCAGGCCAGGGTCAGCTGGGAGTCTCCGCATGTGAGAATTCCGGAGTGGGGGGATTACTGGAACCTTTGGCAAAGCTGGGAGCTTCTGTGCAAGTAGGGGGACTTATCTGTGTCTAGCTTGCTGTATGTTTCCTCTTCCCCACCCCCACCCAACCAGAGCGGCTTTACCTTGCTATCAGAAGAGAGGGAAAAGGAGCAGGAATGTTTGTACCTCTTTGAGATGGACAGCAGCTTGGCCTGCCCACCCGAGGACTCCCACCTCAGCATCGGGTCCATCCTGCTCATCACGTGAGTTACTGTAGGAGCCTGTCTGTTCTAGGGCTCCAGGTCCAGGCCTCTGTATCTGTTAGGAACATAGCACATGATATACCAGAACAGATCAGTGGCCTGTCTTGAATGTCCATGGCCAATGCTTGCTGTAACTCTGCCCTTGTGTAAGGTTTTTCATCCAATGGTCTACAAGAGCTTGACAAGGATTAAACCTCAGAATACCCCATGAGAGCGAGGGAAACGTTATCCTTTCCCCTGTTTTACAAATAGAAAAGTTGAGGCACAGAGAGAAGAGACTTGCTCAAGATTGCACAGCAAGTCAGTAGCAGAGCTGGGAATAGAATCTAGGAGTCCTAACTCCCAGTCCCCTGTGCTAACCATGAGACAGCACTTCATCTAGGCAATGCTTGGGATGGGTTTATGCATGCTGATCGACATCTGTGGTACCTTCTCTGCAGGTGTAGCTGCTATTTATGGCCCCATTTTCACTGAGCTGTTGGCTCCAATCCCAATCTCCAGCTGGGGAGAGGTTGCCTTCAGCTTCCTTTCACACTCCGGTTTCAACATTCTCCTCCAGGTTCGCTTCGCTGGTTGCAGTCTATATCATTGGGGGATTCCTCTACCAGCGCCTGGTGGTGGGAGCAAAGGGCATGGAGCAGTTTCCACATTTTACCTTCTGGCAGGATCTCGGCAACTTGATGGCAGTAAGTGAAAATCAGTGCAGATCCCCAATCCAGCCCAACTGTAAGGCCAAAAAAAAAAGGGGCAGCTGCCCCACACTCAGGGCCTATGATTTTTGTCAGATTGCACAAGCTTTATGCTCAGGGTGACTGTTCTTGGATGCGAGACCTCCCAAAGAGAACTCTGGTGCAGCAGGAAGCAGATGACTCATTTGAGGGCGGGCATTCCCCCCTTTGAGTCACTGCTGGCCTTAATGTTCCACCATGGTGTTAATGCTGGGGAAGGTACCATCCTGCAATTGCTGTATAAACCAGAGGCCCTGCCCAAGCATAGCCACCCTTTTCACATGGGGAGAGAGTAACCTTAGTGTCCGGCCAAATTCCAACAGGGAAAAGTTCTTTGCCTCCCTAAAATTCGCTCCCAGCAGTTACAGTCAGAGATGTTATTCTTCACTTACTGACCTACTATAATGTTGCCTGGTGCTATAAATCAGCTACCATGTTCCACCCAAGAAGTGGTTGGATTCAGGATTACTGACATTGTGTATTTACTCTTTGTAAAGAGTTCTGGGATCTCTCAAATACTTCAGTGATAGGTGCAATAGGAGAACAGAACAGGAGAAACATGAGAGGGACTGCTATTGTTTAGCATAATCTGTTGCATGTGGTCTGATCCCAGTACAATAACTTGTTTCTGCAGGACGGTTGTGATTTCATCTGCCGGTCTAAGCCCCAGAATGCCCCAGCTGCATACCGTGGTGTGGGTGATGACCAACTGGGGGAGGAGTCAGAAGAACGGGATGACCATTTGCTACCAATGTGATCAGGCATTAGACATCAGTTCCTTTTCTCCTTCCATCTCCCCCCTCTGCCACTCAATTAACCAGGTGTTACCTAACCACTTCTCTTTTCACGCTCTACTCTTCTGGTTTTCTTTAAATGATTTGCTTCTTCCACAGCTGGTGTGTCATCCCCCTGCTATCCCAGAATCCTCTATTTCAGAGCAGCACTGGCCCCAGGAGCATGTCCTCTGAATGTAATGCTGTGATTGGCTTATGCAGAGTGCTGTGCAGCTGGGAAGAATGGTATTTACCCAGGGTTCTGTGTGGCTATGAGATGGCAAAAGTGCTTATCCAATATTCAGTGCCTGGCAGGCCTGGGAGTCCCCTCAATGAGATCTAGAGAGAAACCCGGGGTGGGCATGAGGTGGGGGGAATCCTGATGTAGAAACCGCTAGAATTAGGGGGAGCATTTGTGTCTTCTCTGTAAGGTTTATTCAATCTGTGAAACACTGGATTTGCTTTTAATTATTTAAATGCACTTTCTGCTTTTTTTTGCTTCTGTGCTGTGACATAAGCAAAGCATTCACTGCTCGCCTTCTCCCTTTCCCCAGTGTAATCATAGCAGGGATCTCTCCCCTCTAGCCAGATCCTTAGTGGGGCTGGAGCAGGCAATAGCCACTTGGCAATCTTTCCTTTTCCTGATGGTAGCCTGAACTGAACAGTGCAGGCCAATTTCTTTTAGCTACCGCAAAAGGCCATCGCCAAATAACCTCGGTTTCACTAAACAGGGAAGGGGTGGTGGTGGTGCTGCTGAAGAACTAATAGGGGACAGGAAGATTTCATGACTTTTTCCTATTGAAAAGGGTCAAGGGAAATAGTGTCTCTTTTTAAACCTCCTTGGTTGCTG
Source organism: Malaclemys terrapin pileata (assembly GCF_027887155.1). Taxonomy (NCBI): domain Eukaryota; kingdom Metazoa; phylum Chordata; order Testudines; family Emydidae; genus Malaclemys; species Malaclemys terrapin. The sequence goes on from NC_071505.1 coordinate 136,143,131, forward strand.
CGAAGCCAAATATAATGACATGCTGCTGAGCAAGAATCTGAAAGTGAAACTGACTTCCAGGGCGAAGGCAAGAGCCTAAAGACAGCAGAGTCACTTGATTTCTATTACAAGATTTCCTTAAGTAGAAATGTTACTACTAGTGCAGTTGGGAAATGTTTAAGATTATGATCCTGACTATGTCCTTCTAGGAAATGATGGTGTGAGTTAGCACAGTAATTGCTTTGCTGTGAAATAGTCTAGATTGTACTTTAACAAGGGGCACACATGTTTAAGTGAGCGCTGCTATACCAAATGCTGACACCAGGGTAACTGTCTCCAGTTGTTACATTAAAAAGCAATGTATTGAGGAAGCAAGGCCAGGCCCTGTGCTGTTCCAATGAGCAGGTGGACTGGGTTGGATGTGGCACTGCCCCTTATTGGGTGAGCTGTCAGATTCACTCTTTCAGAGCCATAGGTATGGAACAGGTTCGCTCTGTCTGTGGGTTGTTTCCATCCCTGCTCAGTTGTGCCACTAGGATGGTGCTTCTGTGCCCCCTGCTGGCTGGGGAAGTCAGAGCTGCAGTTTTCTGGGGCATTGGAGCTGCTCCCATTAGAAGACCAGCAGCTCCAGGTGACCATTATAGGACTCAAAGTCATTGGAATATTCAGACACCTTGATTTTTGTTTTTGTGGGGTGTGGGTGGGGTAACCTTTGTCAGTGAATAATAAGCCAGTCTCCTTCCCCAGGGGAGTTGCTGGCAGAGAGCTATCTAGTAGAGGACATAGTTGAACCACTTGAGGGAAGGGGATATATTTTTGTAGGGTGAAAAAACAGACTGCAAAGAGCAGGATGAGGCTTGTGTTCCCTATTCTCTGGAAGGGAGGCCTGCCCAGTAGGAAGTGGGCAGGGGAGGTGGGGTTTGAGGGGCAGAAAGCAGGTTTTTGGGTTTTTTTTTTTTTTTTTGGCTGGGCTTGGAGTAGGAAAATGTAGGTCTTACTTTCTTTGGCTTTTATTACTTTCACTAAATCTTTTCATAAGATGGGGAAATAGGAAGTCACTGAACTTGTTCTGTTACTGTTTTTCATGGTGTTGTTTAAATAAAATGCACATTTTTTGTACAAAAACACAACTTTAAAAATAAAATGACCCAAAAATACCCCTAAGCTCTTTATTGGTGCTTTTGAAATGATGGGAGCAGCGTGTGAGCGAACAGAGGGATGACATTCAGTGCCAGGCCTCTAACACCCTTCAGCTAGTGAGGGCAAAACCAACCCCCCTCCTGTAATGTTGTAAATTTAAGGTTAGAGAGTTTGTATTATGGACCTTAAACATGATATAAATGATCTGGCTTGAAACTTTCCAGCATTGGCCTAACTTTTCAGCTACTTCTCCATTGAGCTGGGAGGGGGCTATAACTTGACTGTTCTGGGGGGGGCTTGGAAATTACCTGCTTTCCTGGCTGCTTGAGATAGACTCATAGACTTTAAGGTCAGAAGGGACCATTATGATCATCTGGTCTGACCCCCTGCATGATGCAGGCCGCAAGACCCTTCCCTGGACTCTGCCGTTGAAGTCCCCAATCCTGTGTTTTAGTGACTTCAATCGGCTGAGACCCTCCTGCTGGTGATCCCTGCCCCATGCTGCGGAGGAAGGCGAAAAACCTCCAGAGGCTCAGCCAATCTACCCTGGAGGAAAATTCCTTCCCGACCCCAAATATGGCGATCAGTAATACCCCGAGCATATAGGCAAGAGTCTCTAGCCTGACCCTTGTTGGCCATTATGCTATTCATGTACCATTGCTTGGTCTTCCTTGGCTACTATGTTTTACCATTAAACCATTCCCTCCATAAACTTATCCAACTTAATCTTAAAACCAGACAGGTCCGTCGCCCCCACCGTTTCCCTCGGAAGGCCGTTCCAATATTTCACCCCTCTGACGGTCAGAAACCTTCGTCTAATTTCAAGCCTGAACTTCCCCACGGCCAGTTTATATCCATTCATTCTCGTGTCCACATTAGTACTAAGCTGGAATAATTCCTCTCCCTCCCTTGTATTAACCCCTCTGATATATTTGAAGATAGCAATCATATCCCCCCTCAGCCTTCGCTTTGTCAGACTAAACAACCCAAGCTCCTCTAGTCTCTTTTCATACGACAGGTTTTCCATTCCTCTGATCATCTTAGTCGCCCTTCTCTGCACCCGTTCCAGTTTGAGTTCATCTTTTTTAAACATGGGAGACCAGAACTGCACACAGTACTCCAAATGAGGTCTCACCAGCGCCTTATACAACGGAAGCAGGACCTCCCTATCCCTACTAGATATACCTCGCCTAATGCATCCCAAGACAGCATTGGCTTTTTTCACCGCCACGTCACATTGTCGACTCATAGTCATCCTGCGGTCCACAAGGACCCCTAGGTCCTTCTCCTCTTCCGTTACTTCTAACCAATGCGTCCCCATCTTGTAACTAAAATTGTTATTATTCATCCCCAAGTGCATCACCTTACACTTTTCACTATTAAATTTCATCCTATTTCTGATACTCCAATTCACAAGCTCATTCAAGTCTCCCTGCAGAATATCCCTGTCCTCCTCCGAGTTTGCAACTCCTCCCACCTTTGTATCATCCGCAAACTTTATCAGCCCACTCTTGCAATCGGTCCCGAGGTCAGTTATAAATAGATTAAATAAAATGGGTCCCAAAACTGAACCTTGAGGCACTCCACTAGTAACCTCCCTCCAGCCCGACAATTCACCCTTTAATACGACCCGCTGCATTCTCCCCATTAACCAATTCCTTATCCACCTCTGGATTTTCATTTCGATCCCCATGTTTTTCATTTTAACCAATAATTCCTCATGGGGTACTGTATCAAACGCTTTACTGAAATCCAGGTATATTAGGTCCACCGCATTTCCCTTATCTAATAAGTCCGTTACTTTCTCAAAGAAGGAGATCAGATTCGTTTGGCACGATCTGCCCTTTGTAAAACCATGCTGTAATTTATCGCATTTGCCATTAACCTCAAGGTCCTCAACTAGTTTCTCTTTCAGAATCTTCTCCAGCACCTTGCACACTACTGATGTTAAACTAACAGGCCTATAGTTACCCGGGTCACTTTTTTTCCCTTTCTTGAAAATAGGAACCACATTGGCTATTCTCCAGTCTAACGGGACCACCGCCAAGTTTACAGATTCATTAAATATAATTGCTAATGATCCTAGACTCTCATTGCCTGTAGTGGGTGGTACAAAAACCTGGCTAGCATAGGGGCCTTCTATAATCCAAGAGCAGCTTTCTGCCAAGAGAGTGACTTTCTCGCTCAGGTCCCTTCTGTTTCAGCTAAGCCCAAGCTGCTATCTGTATAGATTGTTCGGAACAGGCACCATCCCCTTAACCGGAACCCATGGCTGCCAGAGTCCTGTGCTCTTCCTCCTAGTTAAGTCTAAACAGACCCCTCACAGCTTGAATTGGAGGAATGTTTATGCCATGCAGTGTATTGGCACCTCTCATCTCTGCCATGTGCTCCAGAATCTAAGCTGTCCAAAAAACCCCCCCATAAACTTTAGTAGTTATGGGTTGGAAGAAAGCCTTAAATGTGAATGGCAGGTAACCAATACCACATTGCATGCTTCAATTTGCAGAGAGCATGCAACAGTAGCTTAGAAGTGGGAACTGGCCAGTTCTTACCGGTGAGGTGTTCCTGATGATACTGGATATGTCTACTATTTTTTGCTCGAAAAGAGGGAGGATCCTATTATTGTTGCTCCCTGATGACAGTTCATTTTGATGCTTGCTAGAGGGGAAGGAGAAAAAAATTGGTATGTCCTACTCAAACAGTAGAACGCAGCAGAGCATGTGAGTGCATTTGAACCCTACTGAAGGCTTTCACTTTGACCCCTGGGGAAGGTGGCTCCTCTGAAGATCTTCAAGCAGAGGAGGCTAGAAACAAATGTCACTTCCCCTCACTGTCAAACAAGATAAGATGGGCCTGTCTGTCACCATTAGTTGCTGGTGAATTTTATCGCAAATCTAGAACTTGCTAAATACTATCTCATTTTGCCTTTAGGGCCAGTCAGCCAATGGCACAGAAGCCAGCAAACAAAACTGTAAGCAGGAGAGTCTGTGTGGAAGTTTGGGGGAGGGAGGGTGTGGTGTTCGGGTTTTGGGGTCCCCCCCTTTTTCCTTGACAGGACTTTAGGTGGGAAGGCTACGACAGCTACAGAAGCAGCAGTAGTAGTAACTCAAGCAATAGAAGAGACAAGGAAGATGACCGGATATGGAAGCTACGGGCTGTACATAATCCTGGAGCAAGTACCTGAAAAGAGCTTCGTTTGTATAAAGTGCCACTTAATAGAGCTGATGGAAGAGAAGATCTGAGGTTTGGAGATGCAGGTGGGAAATATGGATGAGTTTCGAAGAGGATTTGAGCAGATGATAGAGCAAAGGCAAGATGATGCTGAAGGGAAAAGTTTAGACTAGCAAATGCAAGCTGGACTGAAGAACTCTAAGGCAAGACTGCTGGGTGAGGAAAGTGGCCAGTGGAAGCATGTGACTATGGGAATCAGGCAAAAGAAAAGACCGACTTGTGAAGAAGAAATAGAGCTCAGGAAGAGGTTTGCTGAGCAGGAAAATGAAGAAGGGGCACAGCAGGCTGTAACTGAAGAAGGGAGGACAAGGAAGAAGAAAAGTGGCTAGTCTTATTAGAAGGTGGGGAAGAACCAATGGAGATACCCAGAGTTCAGAGCCTCAGGAGGATGCAGGATGACTAGCCGATGATTGCAAGGGAGAATAAAAGATGAGGACTTGCAGCCAGAAAGAACAGGACAAAGGCACTAACACCAGGAAAAGGCAGGTCTACATGACTGACTCCCTACTAAGAAGAACAGACAGGCCTATCACCAGAGCTGATCCAGAGAACAGAAGGGTGTGCTGTCTGCCAGGAGCTAAGATACAGGATGTGCACCTGAGTCTGAGGAGGATCCTAATGGGAGCAGAAAAGAATCCACTGATTGTCCTTCATGTGGGAACAAATGATACGTTTCAGCGTGAATCTAGCTGTATCAAGGGAGTCTATGCCAGGCTGGGGAAGATGCTTGTGGAAACGGAGGCTCAGGTGATCTTCAGTGGGATTCTGACCCTCTCTAGTGGCGGAGAATGAAAGCAAGATAAGATTATGATGATTAGATGGCTCACGCAGTGGTGCTATAAGGAGGGCTTTGGGATGTTTGACCACGGGAAGGCATTCTTGGACAGAGGACTGTTCTCATGAGATGGACTCCACCTGAGTAGGGAGGGAAATAGACTTCTGACACAGAGGTTGGCACAACTGATGAAAAGAGCTTTAAACTAGGAACTCAGGAGACCATGGGGAGATGCTCATGGAATCTCCATGCCTGATTTTAACATTGAGAGGGAGGAAAATCAAGTAAAGGATACACTGCAGTGGTTAAAGGAACAGCAGTGAGTAGGAGAATGGACATTAAGAAGAAGGACAGTGCAGATATCAGTCAGATAAGCAATACTGGCAGTATGACTGTATCCAGTCAGGCGAGGAATGTGGGTGAAGCCAAGCAGCAACAAGTAAGATGTTTGTATAACAATGCAAGGAGCCTGGGTAACAAAATGGAGGAACTAGAACTACTGGTGCAGAAGTGAAACCAGATCCTATAAGGAAAAAAGAAACATGGTGAAATAATAGTTGTGGCTGGAGTACAGGGATTTGAAGGGTATGTGCTGTTCAGGAAAGACAGAAATAAAGGCTAGGGTGATGGAGTAACATTGTATATTAATGATGAGGTAGACTGCAAAGAAATTTGAAATTATGGAATGGATAAAAGTCTGTTTGGGCCAAAATCAAACTCTGGGGAAGAAAGCTACTAGGGGTTCCCCTGGGATAGTGCTTGGGATATGCTACAGCTCACCAGGATCCAATTTGGATATGGATAGAGACCTCTTTAATGTTTTTAATGAAATAAATACTATTGGGAATTGTGTTGTTATGGGAGACTTTAACTTCCCAGATATAGATTGGAAGACAAGTGCCACTAATAATAGGGCCCAGATTTTCCTGGATGTGATAGCTGACATTTCTTTACTCAATAGTCGCTGAACCAACAAGAGGAGATGCGCCATTTTAGATTTGGTGGTGTTAAGCAGTGAGGACCTTATCGAAGAATTGGTTGTAGAAGACAACCTTTGTTTGAATGATCATGAGCTAATTCAGTTTAAACTAAATGGAAGGATAAACAAAAATAGTTCTGCAACTAGGTTCCTTGACATCAAAAGGGCTACCTTTAAAAAAATTAAGGGAATTAGTTAGGGAAGTGGACTGGATATCTCAAGAATCTGAATAGTGGAGGAGGCTTGGAATTACTTTAAGTCAAAGCTGCAAAAACTGTCTGAAGCCTGCATCCCAAAGGGAAAAACTTCATAGGGAAAGGTTGCAGACCAAGGTGGATGAATAAGGATATCAAACAGGTGATTAAGAAAGCAGAAGGCCTACAAGGATTGAACGATGGGATGGATCAGCAAGGAAAGCTACCTCTTGAAGGTCAGAAAGTGTAGAGATAAAACGAGAACTGCCAAAAGCTAAGTAGAGTTGGACCTTGCAAAAGGAATTAAAACCAGTAGTAGAACGTTCTATAGCCATATAAAGAAAACAAGGAAAGAAGTGGAACCACTAAGCACTGAGGATGGGGTAGAGACTAAAGATAGTCTATGCATGGCCCAAACACCTAAACAAATACTTTGCTTCAGTTTTTAATGAAGCTAGTGAAGAGCTATGGGGTAGTAGCACAGTGACAAACAGGAATGAGGATATGGGGGTAGAAATTACCACATCTGAGGTGGAAGTCAAACTCAAACAGTTTAATAGGACTAAATCAGGGGGCCCAGATAATTTTTCATCCAAGAATATTAAAGGAACTGGCACATGAATTTGAAAGCCCAAGAGCAAGGATTTTTAATCTGTAAATTTAGGGGTCATACCCTATAACTGGAGAATTGTTAATATAGTTCCTATTTTTTAAGAAAGGTGGGGAAGTGATTGGGGAAACTACAGGCCTGTTAGTTTGACCTCAATTGTATGCAAGGTCTTGGAACAAATTCTGAGAGAGAAAGTAGCTAAGGATTTAGAGGTTAAAAGTAATTGGGATAAAATACAACATGATTTTACAACAGGTAGATCGTTCCAGAGCAACCTGATCTTTAAGATAACTGATTTTTTTAGACAAAGGAAATGCAGTAGATCTAATCTACCTGGATTTCAATAAGGCATCTGATACAGTTTCACATGGGGAAATTACTAAATTGGAAAAGGTGGATAAGGAACTCCTTTAAGGGGTCATACTGAAAGGTGAACTGTCAGGCTGGAGGGAAGTTATTAAGGGAGTTCCTGAGGGATCAGCCTTGGGACCACTCTTCTTTTTATTACTGACCTTGGCACTAAAAAATGGGGATGCGATTAAAATTTGCAGATGACACGAAGTTGGGCAGTATTGCCATTATGGAGGAGGACCAGAAAATCATACCAAAAGATCTGGATGAGCTTGTAAACTGGAGTAATAGAAATGGAATTAAATTTAATAGCACAGTGTCATGCATATAGGGGCTAACAAGAATTTTTGCTATAAGTTGGGGATGTATCAGTTGGAAGTGACAGAAGAGGAGAAAGACCTGGGTGTATTGGTTGATCACAGGATGACTATGAGCTGTCAATGTGATGTGGCTGTGAAAAATGCTAATGCAGTCCTAGGATACACTAGGCAAGGTATTTCCAGTAGAGACATGGAAGTGTTTCTACCATTATACAAGGCACTGGTGAGACTATCTGGAATACAGTGTGCAATTCTGGTCTCCCATGTTTAAGAATGATTAATTCAAACTGGAACAGGTGCAGAGAAGGGCAACAAGGATGATCTGAGGAATGGAAAACCTACCTTTGGCTGTTAGTTTAGCCTAACCAAAAGAAGGTTGAGGGGAGATATGATTGCCCCTCTGATGCATTTATAGAGAGAAAATGCCAGGGAGGGAAAGAAATTAAGTTCAGTGCCACTGTGGACACAAAAACAAATGGATATAAACTGGCCATCAATAAGTTTAGGCTTGAAATTAGGTGAAAGTCTAACAATCAGCGAAGTTCAGCCTTCCAAAGGGAACAATGAGGGCAAAAAACTTAACTAGGTTCAAGACTGAGCCTGCTAAGTATATGGAGGGGATAGTATGATGAGACTGCCTACAATGGCATGTAGTCAATCTGTGACTGCTAGCACAGATATCTCCAACAGCCAGTGATGGAACACTAGCTGGGGAAGGCTCTGAGTTACTATAGAGAATTCTCTCTCAGCTGTCTGGCTGGTGGGTCTTGCCCACCTGCTCAGGGTCTAACCACTCACCATAGTTGTGGAATTTTCACCTGGGTCAGATTGGCACATTCCTCTGCAGCATGGGGCACTGGTCACTTGCAAGTTTAAATGAGGGTAAATGGTGGATTCTTTGTAACTCGTAGTCTTTAAACCATGATTTGAGGGCTTCAGTAACTCAGCCAGAGGTTATGAGTCTATTACAGGAGCAGGTAGGTGAGATTCTGTGGCCTGAAATGTGCAGGTCAGACTAGATGACCATGAAGGTCCCTTCTGCCCTTAAAGTTTGAGTCTGAGCAGCTTTTAACCTCTGAGTGTTCAAAATATGGAGCACGTGTTTTGCTATTGAGTATTTTAGTCAGATGGGTCATAAGTAATGCTGGCTTCCTGAGGCCTGTATTCAATAAGTAAATAAAACCTACAGGAATTCCCTACCAAACTAGTGAGAATTTTAATTATAAAATTCAAACTCAGTACTTCACTGTAAGCAAGTTAAGGTTCCTGCACTGACCCTCATTTCCTGTCTTCCCAACTCTAAACACCTTCCCTCACTGCTCTGTCCTTTTCTAATGCAACTCAGATACATACCTTCTACTAAAGTCTCACAAATCAGTACTATATACAAGAGCAAGACTTAGCCCTTCTACTCAACTACATTGGAGCTTCATTACTTTCAGCCAGGCCAACAGCCCTCCAGTAATCTGTGCAATTGCCTACTAGTGATCAGAGAGAACAGTCTTTAGCTACAGCCATCAGATTGGTTTTATAACCCCATCCTAGCAGACCTTACTAGCTTCATGCAAGGGGGTAGGAGGGAGCTGGGAGGACTTTCAAAATGGCCCTCCTGCAGTACCATGCCATTGCTGATCATGTATACAGAGTAGACTTACATTTCATTGGACTATTTATGCAAGTAGCTCTTATGCAGAGACAGAAGGTAGGGCTGAGAAACATGGCACAGAGCAAATCCCACTCTTGAATTTACTCACTGCTGAGCATGAGGGAGGGATTTTCCAAATGCTCCTGGGGTGGATGCTGAGTTCGGCCAGTGCCAGACACTTCTGAAACTCCCATCCTACTACACTCTAGCAACCAAGTCTCACCCTTACCGCTTACATTTTCTGGGAGTTTCCTTGATGTGTGTTGTGTTTGGTTTTTTTTGTTTTTATTTTTTTTTATTAAGCAAAAGCTTTCTTAACAGGAACTCTGCCTGATCCATTAATGGAGCTTGGAACCTCTGCAAACTTGTTTGACAGCTTCGAAGTATTGCATTTTCCCTACCAACTTTTTGTGTATAGGAGGGCAGTAAGTGTCGAATTCTAATTAAAAGGGGAGAAAAGCTTAGGCTTTGCTCACACCTGGTTACATAGGTCATTAAGAAGCAGAATTAAGCAGTTTTTGAAGCATTCTTTTTATGAGGAAAAGAAATATTTGTTTTACAACCAAAAATAAGAGACCTGAGACAGGTGGGTACAATCCTGCCCATTGAAATTTTGTCCCGTACACTCTCCTGAGGAGAGAGAAGAGATACAAAATAATACAAACTGAAAAGATAACACTAAAATAAAAAGTCCTATAGAACGGGCTGGAGCCTTAGCACTCTTGAAAACTCCTGCTTTGGATCCATAAGCGACGTCCCAGTCTTCAGGAAAGAGACAAACATCTGAGGCTACAGGGCTCCCAAAATGAATGCTCCCCCTTGTTCTCCAAACTCCTTGGCAGAAGTGCTCTAATTAAACCCCCTTCTACTGGTCCAATGGGGGTGGATCCGGAGTGAGCGGCCACTACAACATTTACAGCCTTCAAGCTGCACCGCTAAAGGAGACAGTAAAGCAAAGCAATTGCCTTTGCCCTGGGCCTCCAGGGTTTGGTACACATGCCATGATGGCTATTAAACCCAACTCAGAACCATAGTCTATGAGGATTTATGAAAGTGGAATGGGAGGTGGCACTTTAAGTGCTAATTCTTACCTGTCCGCCTCTCCTAACATCTGGAATTCACTAGCTTTCCTCCCCCAACAACAGAGATAAGCAAGGCAGCTCCCAGCATCAGCACTGGGCAGGTTTCACTCCATGCATCACATTCTGGTATGGTGAAAAATTCAAAAGAAATAACAGGATCTAGCAGCCCCACTGTGGCAGGAAGGGGCCAACTCAGCTTCCTTCCCCTCCCCCACCCCCCCCAAAAAACAAACTCTGGTTATGACCAAGAGCCTCTGAGGTGGAAAGAGGTCCTCTTTTTCCCTTTCTAGGAGTTTCTCCACCTCTGGATCTCCATGGGGGGGGAGGGAGAGAGGGGAGGAGTTTAAAAGAAAGAGAGATGCACTTGAGGAAGGGAAGAAAAGTTTCAAGGCCCCAGGTGGGAGTTTTCCTCCCCCTTGTAGCACCGTTAAGAGACCAAGACACAGGCTTCCGAGTGACAGTTTCACTCATTTAAACTTCCTTTCTCGTTCTTTTCTTTGTTATACAAGATCATAGGAAATGGTCCCATTCCCCTAGCCATGTACTCCCGAGGCAGGCTGTTCCACTGGGGTCAGGAGAAAAGGGAGACCTCTGGCGCCAAGGCTGTTAGGTCTCCTTGAGGATGTTGATCTTGGCGCAGATCTTGAGGGCAGGTCCCAGCTTGATGTTCATGGCGCTCATGAGGTGCTCCTCCTTAAGCAGCAGCAGGGCCTGGCCGTCAATCTCCTGTGAGCGGAACTCCTCTGCGATCTCCTGGCAGCCTGCCAGGGGGAACCAAGAGAGAAGGCCAAGTGAGACAGGTCTCTGACCCCACACACTCCCACTCCATTAAAAATGGGCTCCTGCTTCCAGTCTCCCAAGCCAGCCTGATGAACAAGAGAGGGGGAGGGGAGGGGGGGGGGGGGGGGGGAAGGACGTGTTTCTAAGAATCTGCCCCATTCATCTGCCCTGGCCCCTGCTCTCCTGGCAGGCTGGGGAGTACAAAGAGTCTGACTGCCCTACCTCAGAGTCTGATTCAATCAGAAGCCCCAGGAGTGAAGCAAGGAGAATGAGGAGATGGTTACCCAGCTCCTCACATCCCAAGCTCCGTGCTGGGCACCCTGCATCCCTGGCTGTGAGACATGCTGTTAGCTCTTTGTGCTCTATTGCAGGGGTGGCCAACCTGTGGCTCCGGAGCCACATGCGGCTCTTCAGAAGTTAATATGCGGCTCCTTGTATAGACAGCAAATCTGGGGCTGGAGCTACAGGCGCCAACTTTCTCACTGCTCAACCCCTGGCTCTGCCACAAGCCCTGCCCCCACTCCACCCCTTCCCACACCCTCCCTTGAGCCTGCTGTGCCTCGCTCCTCCCCCACCCTTCCAGATCCTCCTGCACACCACAAAACAACTGATCAGGGGGTGTGGGGAGGGAGGGAGAGGCGCTGATTGGCAGGGTTGCTGGTGGGTGGGAGGCTCTGGGAGCGGGGTGGAGGAGCTGATGGGGGACTGCTGACGAATTACGGTGGCTCTTTGGCAATGTACATTGGTAAATTCTGGCTTCTTCCACGGCTCAGGTTGGCCACCCCTGCTCTATTGGGTCACACATGTAGGGGAGGGGATAGGACAGGGCAAAGAGCTTGGCCTCACCTTGCAGGGAGGCGATGAACTCATACACCTCCTCTACACTCCAGCGGCTGGGGTTGCTGGACAGGAAGTCTGGGTTGATGCCATGTAGGTCTGGAGTAGGTGGGGCCATGTTGGAGTTGCTCAGGTCTCGCTCTCCATGACTGGCCCTCACTGACAAGGGCCCTGGGGACGTGGGGGACAGAGCCTCATCGTAGCTAGAGTTGTCGGAGCCTCGACTGGAATCTTCCTGACCCTACAGGCACCAGGGAAGTGGGGGAGGAGAAAAAGGAAGATGGTTAAAAGAAACTCAACATCAAGAGAAGGCTGGAGAAATCTGAGAAACTGGACAAAATGAGCAGCCCCAGCAAGTCTTGGTAGAAGTTTCTCTCCTGCAGTGCATTCTTCACATGCTGTGTAAGCAGGGATAACTCATCCCAATGCAGCCACCTCTGGGGTGAAATGCAACAACTGTTCAAACAGGTAGTGCCTCAAGTCACACCACTGTCATGGGAGAGAAGTACTCAAATTCTGAGGAGAGAGTGACTTAGAGAGGCAGAATGGAGTTAGGACAGAACACCCATTCTTAGCCAAAGTGCCATCGGATCTTGGCTTAAGCCCCACAAGTGGCCAGACTTTGAATTTAGTCCCAACCAAAGGAGCGCATCCAGGGCCTGAGGGGCCAGCACTTCCAGCAGCAGAGACAACTATAGTACTGTGATGGGGACTGAGTATGTCCAGGGTACAAAAGACAACACCTCCAGTAAGGTAATGCTCCGTCATGCCAGGCTCGAGGTCTGGCAGGACAAAGGCAAATGGGTCTGTGAACTCACCCGATGGCGCTTGCCCTGGATCTTGGCTCGGGCGATTTCGGAACTGCTGCGCCGCGGTCCACGCCGACGCACACGGGCATAGTTAGCTTCCTGGAACTCCTTCATCTTCTTCCTCTGCAGCCGAAACTGATGGCTGCAGCTCACATTGTACCTAGACGAAGAGGAGCAGACGAGCAGTGAGGAAACAGTCCTGCTCATCTCCTACTCTCCTCCCTGGATGGGGACAGAAGGTGGCTGACTCCTCTTTGCCATCGGGTTCCGAGGCCAGTTCCCCCTCTTCCAGCCCTCCTGAAAGCAAGCAGTGCTGACCTTTGGCACAAGCAACATTTTCAGACCACAGCATCCTGCACTAACTCAGCAGCTGATGGACCAACCAGACCCCTCCCTCCAGGTGGAGAAATCAAGATGTGCTGGGTTGTGTCCTATCAGGAGGCAGTAACTCCTGGCGTGATTTTCCCACATTCCCCTTCCCCAAACACACACATTCCAGATCTGGGCGTTCCGGGCCCCACAGGGCTAACACAAGCCAGCAGAGTGCTATAACAGGCCTTTGCTAACTAGCTGTGGACTTGACCATTGCTGGGGGGAAAGGATTCTTTCAGAGTGTAGGAACAATTCCCTCACCCCTTTCCTGGGGGAGTCAAGAGCACTTTAGGTGCCACACCCTGATCCACCTCCCCAAAGGATTAATGGTGGACAGCTGCTCAGCAGTGACTAGTCAAATTATAGGTCCAATCCAGCAGGCTCTCCACACAGAGCTCCCAACTTGTCCAATGTATTTCTTGCATGGCGGGCCAGGAGTGAGCACTGTATGAAACTTGGGGAAAGGAACATACCCAGCTGTGGGGGAAGTGCAGTCAGAGACGAGGGGAATAAAGCCTGGTGTTACCTTTTAGCACAGGTCATGGAGCAAAACCTCTTGGAGCCCCGGAACTGATTGGCTGGGGCATATTTCCCACAGTACTCGCACTTCAGCAGGTTTGTCTTCTTGTCCAGCTCTAGAGCGAGATGCTTTGTTACAACCAAAGAAAATCACCCCCACCCCCACCCCCAATTACCACCAGGAACCACAGAGTCACTGAGGATTCTCAGCCATTTCTCTTGGGAGAGTCTATTGAACTATTAGGCTGTGGAAGAGCCTCCCTGAGGGATGGGATGGAAACCCCACTGACTGAGATATTGAGGACAAGGATTGGACAAAGACACGAGCAAACAGAGAGGTTCATTCCTCTCCTAATGCCTCTTAGAGTCTCCCCTCTTGCCAAGCAAGGACACCCCTATCCTCCACACAAAGGCAGGAATCCCCTCAATTCACCCCTCCCTACTGGCTCTGCACTGCATTGGAACTTCCAGGCTTCCAACAGAGAGGATCCAGACTGCCCATGTTAGTGCTGACCAGGGATCTCTAGTTAGTGTGCAAGGACTCTTCTCTCCCTCCCTCAAAACCCAAGAAATGAAGACCCTAGATCCCTGAGTTTGAGCATCATGCTTGTAGTCCCTCGAGAAAGGAGAGAGCAGCACCCACCACCAACTGTGAAGTACGGGAAGAGGAAACAAGAGAAGGCCAAAAAGCTATTTTCCCCAACACAAGCTAGGCTCCCTGGAGCTGGGACTCACCCAGGGTTGCGCTATCCCCTCCTGGGGAGTTGCTGGACTGGTTCTCACTCTGCCCGGAGGGAGCCCCTCCCTGGAGCGGCTTCTCAGACTCTTTCAGCAGCTGAGAGCAGCCAACCTGCAAAGGGGGGAGAAGGGAACTGACAGTCAGGGAGTGAGCCTCCTCGCCCCCAGTAGGGATCCCAGCCCCAATCCTTCTCAGAGCTCACTGAGAAGGGGAGACCTTGAACCACACAGTGGTCATTCCTTCCTGACCTATCCAGCTGATGCCCATGGCTTCTGAGCAAGCACATTATACTGATTATTTGTATCCTGGCAGCATCACTGTAGATGCTCTTCTTGATCTTTAATCTTGCTAAGCCACTCGCCTTGAATATCCTGACCTCTCGAGGTCCTTTCCAGTCCTATGATTCTATGATCCTGCAGCAGCGAGTTCCAAAGGGCAGTGACACAGCACATGAAGCAGTATTTCCCCTTATCTGGTTTAAATTTAAGGCATTTTACTAGAAGCAGTGCCCCCTTTTCCCTGTATTATGAGTCAGCATAAAGAGAAGAACCCTCTGACATTCCTTGCCCCATTCGTTGTGTCAAAGACCTTTGGAGAAATCAACCAGCCCAACTTTGCCTTCCATCCTCCCACCTATCCACTCGCCTTTAATCCCTCTGCCGCCTTCCCTGGTAATTACAGCACAGATCCCTCCCTTCCCCTCTTCTGTCACTGCACCTGGGGGGCCGGGGAGAGGAGAGTGGGAAAAGAAACTACTTCTCCAGTGATGGAATAATACCAGCCCGGCAGAAAGCAGCTTCTCCCCAGGGTGGCTCTGACTCCTTCCCCTCTGGACCCCAGCTCTTACCGGGAATGGCTCTGCCCCTTCCTGGATGACAAAGCCCTCGATGATGTGCGTGAGGATCTGGGGCTTGACGATGGCCTGTGGGGGTTTGGAGTCTCCAGTCTGTCGCGACACCATTGCCAGGGTAGGGGCAGGGGAAGATGTGGTGGTGATGGAAGCTGCTTCACTTGTGGGGGCATTTGGAGTTGTGCTGGGGACAGGCTCAGATTTCTCTGGAAGAATAAAAGCACATAAGGAAGATAGGCCACAACGGATCAGACCACTGGCCCATCTAGTCCATCCTGCCAGCTATACTATACCAGTCCACACCTTTGGCCCATCCAGTCCACCATCCCACTTCATATCACTGGCTCATCTAGCCTGGTCTCCTGTCCATCACCGTGTCCTTCTGCTTTACCACATCAGGCCACAGACTGAGAGCAATCAGAGCCCTTCTCTACCCACTCACCTCCAAAGCCACTCTTCTCCTCCATGGTTTTGGGGCTCTCTGCCACAGGAGACGACTTGGCAGGCAGGAGTGTAGTGGCACTGGGCGACTCCTCCTTCTCCTCCTCTGATTCTGCTTTGCGCTTCACTGCCAAGGTCTGGGGCTTGCCCTGTGCAAGAGGAACAGGAACGTGTAAGGGGAGAGATGGAACCCAAAGTGCAGGGAAAAGCAGAACACATACCAAAGGTCAGAAGGGAAATAGCCAGCACCTCCTCAACCCTCCAGCTCCAGCCTGGTTCCTTCCCATGGTCAACCCCTCATTAGAGGGGAAAGGCTTCATATCCCATTCCCCATCTCATCTCACTGGCATGGAGCCAGATTGAAACTGGTGCCCTAGAAGTGAATGTAAAGAACCCCCATCCTAGTCCCCTTCCCACTGGCATCACTTACGGGTAATTGGACAGGCTGCATGTAGAATGCTGCTGGCACCTGAGCCATGACTGGGGACGAGGCCGTGCTCTTCACCACATGGGCCGTGCCTTGAACTTGTGCCAAGTTGACTCCAGTAGTGAGTGGAGGAGATTCCTGGGGGGAAGCTGTGGCAGAAGGAGCTTGGGATGATGGGGAAGTTGCGTGGGCTTGGGCGACGGGCTGGACCACTGCCGGCATGCCCCGGGGGGCCGACGCTGTAGGGGTAATCTGAGCCAAGCCCAGTGCCTGGGCTTGGGCTGAGCCCTGCTGCCGGCTCCCCACCACCTGCACTGGGATGTGTGGTGGGGGCTGCTGTGCTGCTGACACTTTGGCAGCTCCAAGCTGCGGTGGTTTGATGGGGGCTGAAGGTGGCTTGGACTGAATAGGAACAGGTGACTTGGTGGCTGTCTGGCAGGGGCTGTCAGGCTGAAGCTGTATGGGCTGAGGCTGTGACTGCAGCATGGGTTGGACCACAAGGGTCTGAGCCTGCTGCTGATTTTGTGGAGGCGAAGGCTGCTGCTGGGGAGGCGGAGCTTGCTGCTGCTGCTGGGTCAGAGGTGAAGCTTGCTGTTGCTGTTGCTGGGCCAGCTGGAGGTGGGTGGCGGTGTGTAGGAGCTGGGACTGGCGGTGCTGGAACTGCTGCTGGTGATGAATGGCAATCTGCTGCTGGATCACCACCTGCTTCTGCAGGTGAATCTGCTGCTGCTGCTGGATCAGTGAGTGGGGCTGGATCTGTGTGTATGTGGCTAGAGACAAAAGAAGGGGAGAAGAAAAGGAGAGTGCACAGCATTAACAACAAGGGAGCAGCAGGAGATGAAGGTAGTGGGAAATGTGGGATACAGACCCTTTCACCTCTAGGGCACTGGTTCCAACCCAGCTCTCTACAACCACCACAACTAGCCCCACTTCTGGTAGTTTCAGCAGAGAAGCCAAGGACTAAAGAGGCTGAGACAGACTTCCCCTCTCGGTCCTGCTGTGAAGGGACCCCCTTGGAGGGAGCATTCTGGAAGGGAGGTATGTGTGGGAAGCTCTCACTGCTGGGCCTTCAGGGGTCAGCCCTTGTGACAGAGCTGAGTTAGGGAGCTAAACAGCAACAGCAAGGGGAAAACGGAGGAAGCAGAGGTAAAGGCTGGATCATCACTTACCTGAACTGATCAAGGTCTGGCTGGGCGCTGGCGTAGCTGTCCTGGTCAGGTTCATGCCAACGGTTTGCTGCCCACCGTCTGCTTCAGCCTTCTTTGTTGCCGCTGCATTCTCTGTCTCTGTCTGGCTCCCCTGGCTTACTGTCACTGCCTGGGCAGCTGCTACTGGTAATGGCTGCACCACCCCAGTGCCTTTCCTCTGGCAGCTGCCCCCAGGGCCAGAAGAGGCTGCCTGGCCCACCCCTGTGGTGGCCTGGCTCCCACCACCTGCCACCACACCCCCAGAGACACCATTACTGCCTGTTGCCCCTTGGCTCAGATTCAGGGACTGGCCTGTGTTGCCAGAAGAGGCCTGAGCCACTGCCAAGGTCTGGCTGGCATTTGTGGCCTGTGGTAGGCCTGAAGTCTGGGAGTTTCCTGGAAGGGCTGCTTTCTGAGCAGAGCTCTGGAGCTGGGCATTAGCGACTGAGGTCTGCTGGCTCCTCACAGCCAAGTTCTGCACCTAGAAACACACACATACAAGACAACCCATTTGTTTAGATTACAATGATGCACATGTATTTCCCTGTAGTTTGACAGAGAGAGGCAGGGAGCCTGGAAACCCATAAACGGTCCAGTCTGGCTCCACTGGCAAAGTTGGTCAGTCAGTCCGTAAGCTCTAGCCTCTTGCGCTGGGATCTGTCTCATACTCCAGAGCAATACTGAAGGTTCTGCACTATTAGAGGGGTCATCTCTTTGCAGGTGACATTAACCCGAATTCCCTTCTGCCCCAGCTCTGGAGGAAGTTAAAGATTTCATGGCACTTTCTGAACAGAACTTGAAAATAGCACCATTCTCTCAGAATAGCAGGTTCTAACAGCACAGACTGCATGAGCGGCATGGGACGGCCTCCGAGCTGTTGGGATCCACATCAGCATTGTCTATAGCACCTTGGGATCCCCTTTCCAGCTCAGTAAATCTTTTTATTTTTGGGCTGCCTATCTCCTTTCCCTGGGCACTCCACCCAGAAGGCCCAAATCTCCTCTCATTGCTTGCAGCCCACTCTGAGCTCTCCAGTTCTCTTTGCACTTTGGTGCTGCCATCCTTTGTGCTCACTCCCCCATCAATTGCAATGTTATCTGCAAGTGTGATCGTGGTTGGCTTTAACCAAAGAAACAGCAGACAAGACAGATGTGAAGCAGCTGCAGTGGGGCAGGAGCTCAGGTGATCAGAAAAAGCCTCTGGAAATACCAAGAATGGTCGGCCTGTGGCAAGACAACTGACGGGGAGCATCCGTGCTCCTTGACCTGAAGGAAACCTTTTAAGGGCAAGCCCAGTCAATCCTTGGCCTCTTTACGATGGGTAGTGAACAGGACCAATCAGTACTAATACTGGCAAAGGCTCTTTCTTGTGGAGCACTTGCCTCACTAGGAACCGGACTATGAACCCACCAATTTGTTTCACTCCAGGTAACCAAACAAACAATCATGAAGATGGAAATGACCCAACTAGTGGGTCACCCAGAAGACTAGGCAGGAAATGAATCTGGTCTCTGGAAGTGAAAAGTCAGCACAATAACATGCAGAAGAGAGAATGGAACCTGCAGCCCCCACTGTCCACAGTGGGCCCAAGGATACAGAAAGGCAGGCAGAGCAGAGTTAGCCTTCTACAAAGGGAGAGCTTTAACTGGAGACAGAGATCCAGAGTGGGATGAGTGTGCATGTGTGGGAAGGGTTGGAAGTGCGAACCCCAGGAGGGGGGCATCACTGACCTGGTCTGTGTCTGTGTGGACCCCGGGAGACTGAGCGGGTGGCACCTCCTGCTGGACAGCGGCCACAGCCCCGTTAGGCATCAGGATGAGCTGGGAAGTAAGAGGCACATTGCGGCCCAAGGTCCGGTTCACCTGCAACAGGTTCCCCAGCTGCGGCTGTGGGGGTGGGTTGGGTGATGTGGAGGAGGAAGGAGTGGAGGGGGAGAGAGAGAAAGAAAGAAAGCGAACCACAAGCAAACAGATTACAAAGCAACACTGAGCTGGGGTGTCACACACTGCAAAATCACCCACCCTCCCTTGGGACCTGGAAACCAGAAACTGCTTCCTTCTGGAGCTCTCTTCCATCACACGCACGGCTGGACTGATTACCAAAGGGCTGTCCAGGATTGGCTAAGAGACCAGAATTTCATTTTCACATGTATGTCTAGGACTGATTGAGGCAGGTATCTATTTGAGATGTACATCCAAGACCAGGAGTGGTTGAAAAGAAGGGAATTATAACCCGAGTCCAACACTGGTTGAGAGGAGGGAGAATTATTTTTCAGATATAACTGAACCCCAGAGTCTCTAAGAAGGGGGTTTAATTTTTGATGTATAGCCTCACTCAGGACTGATTTAGAGGACATTTTTTCAGACCCGTCTCTGCATCCAGAATTGAAAGAGAGGCAGATATTAATTCTGAATTATGAACCTGAGCCGGGCAGCAGTTGAAGAGATTAATTTGTCAAATATTTGTTCCAGAATTGGTAGAGAGAAAGAAATGTATTTTTGTGATCTATATATCTGAACCTGGGATTTGCTGAGAGCAGGGGATTTATGTTTCACATATGTACCCTATTCTAATGAGAAGTGCCATGGGATCTTCAACATCCATGCAAAGCACAGACAGCCTGGTTCCTAAAGGTCTCATCCACCTGCTCTCCCTACACAGCAGAGCATACTGAACTCAGTACATCTGCCTTGGAACGCTGAGCCAACTCTGCTCAGAATCAAACCAGTGGTGGTTCCAGAAACTAGGGCCTTTCAACCTGAACCTTAACATATATCAAACCCATTCCCTGTCCTGCTATATCAGAGCCTGAGACCGGGTCCAGAGTCAGGGATTTATTCTGGTGGCCATATGACTGAGCACTGGACTGAGCAAAAGGCAGGTGGGGGCATGTTGTGTGCACATGTCTCTTACCCGGAGATACATCTGGGCCTGTGATTGATTGAGAGGCGGCGAGGTGGTGTTCCCCAGGAGCACAGACTGTGTAAGCGTGGTGGCGCTGGGGGAGCTCACACTCTGTGAGCGGCTGATTAGCTGAGCGGCCGATGTAGTGGCCAGATTGATCTTAAAACAGAGAAAAGCCCCAAATCACACAGGAAGAGATGGGGATAAAAGAGATGAGGCCGGCCCCCTCCCCTCCACACACACACACACACACACACACACACAGGGGGGATAGGAACTGACATTTTAAGGCCCAGCCTTTCCCTGTTTCCAAAAACCAGAACTAGACAGATCAGGGAGATGATGACAGAGATTGACTTTTGGCACCATTCTCCCCTCCCTTTCCGGCAGCAGTATCTCAGGTGGGGGAAGCAATTGTTTCTGGACCCCATCGCAGCATAGCCTCAGCAGCTCACGGTAGGAGCCCTTGTTCCAAGAGGCTCTGGAATCCTAAGCCAGCCACAGCGTTGACACTAACCCACTTACACACCGCACATCATCCAGTTACCATCAAACTTTCACAATGATGGACACAAACACTGCTACTAATAGGATCTAAACCCTAATGAAGGAATGGGGGCCTTTCTCTGTCAGCCTCTGACTAGTTTCCCCAAGCCTTCTGCTGGCCCCCCCATTTCTCTCCCTTCCCCTCCAATTAACCCTGATTCTTCAATCCCACTCAAGTTTCTGACCTCCTCCCAAACAGCACTCTACCTCTCCCCTACTCCCCAATAGGACATTCATCCACCTGCCTGCTGCTCATCGCTCTTCTTCTTCTCTCCACCCATGAGGCATGATCCCTTCCTCACCGCAACAGACTTTATCCCCATTCTCCCCATCACAAGAGATCAGTTTTTTCCTTTCCAGCTGTGGATACCTACACTACCAAGGAGCCTACCCCTCTCCCAATTCTCTAACCCCCACATGGTGAGTGCCCCAAATGCTTACTGCTGACAGTTTCCTGGCATCCCCAGTGGCTGTGTGCTGCTGGCTGCCTGAGTTCTGAAAGGAAGAGGGGATGCATGTAGGGAAGAGGGGAGTTACTTACTGAGGCCTGGGTGGTGGTGGTCTGTTGGGGGGTGCTGGTGTTGGGGGAACTTGCCTGCCTGCTGGCTGCAATTGTAGCCTGGAAGAAAGGGATAGAGGGAGAGAATGCGTGACTGGAATGAACCTTTTAATCCAATTCTAACATGTAGCCAAAAAAGAATCCCCAGTCCCAACACTTACAATCTAAGAATCAGCAGATTCTTCCCTTCTGTACTATGACAACTCCTTCCCCAACCCCAGAGAGCTGGAGCACCACATACCACACACTGCGACCCAAACTCTGCCCCCTCAACCCACTCTTCTGACTGCACCCCCTTATTCTCCCGACCAGTATAAGCTGTGGATGTTTGGTGTCGTAAATCAGTATGTTGCGGGTGGGGAGGCTGGCTTCTATGGAGGGTAGAGTTCAGGTTGTGGTGTGTGGGTTCTGTGGTATACGGCAATTGTGATGCTGGTAAATTGTGTGTCTGGGGATGGAGGAAAAGAGGGAATGTACTGTTAGGTGACTGCACTTCTCATTTCTTTACCTTTGTGGTTTGGGGTTGAATGTGTTTTGTGGACAGCAACCTTAACTGTTGCACAACTAAGATTTGTGTGTATCCACTTCCTAGGTACTCCTCCCCACTATGTCAAGGGGAGGAAGCAGGGATTCCTGTAGGTGTGCCACAGCTGAGGAAGAATTTATCTGTCAGTAAGTGCAACAGTCTGTCAGCCACCACACACAAAATCATTTGCAACGTAAGATCAATCTGACAGAAAGATGTAGCTACCAATGGAGAACATTGTGTGTCTGACAACAAAACAAATAAGCCTGCATTAAAAAAAGAATTTATTCTCTGTTGCACCAGATCTTCTCAAGATATATCTCACTACTCACTTGTGTGTAGACAGATAGTGGTTTTTAAAAGGTATCAGTCAACAGAAAAGTTGGATTGTTATGGACTAATTTTAGCCAGAGACAGATCACTAGCACTTCCTATTAACAATGTTTGAAAAGAAACCAAGCAAAAATTACAGAGAAAATACAAAAGGGCAGAAAACCTGACTCTGAAATTTCACATTGGAAGGGCTACCTACATGCTCAGAAAAAACAGCAAGTCTCTGCCCATTCTGAGCCCATTTCAGAATGTACCTGCATCCATTGTCTCCATAATAATCTATTTCTTATTTAAAGGGGGTGAGGGGCTGGTGAGGTGATTCCCAGCAATGTGTTCCCAATGGAGACCTGGAGGACCTATCCAAGCTCTCTTCTTTACTTGAAAGTTAATTCCATCTCTCCCCAAAGCCCCCAGTTTATAAGTATTTGTATTACTGTAATGCCTAGATGCTGTATTCCCAGCATGCCAGGTGTTGTACAAACAGAACAAAAAGACAGCCCCGGCTCCCAAAGGTTTACTATCTAAGTATCAGCAGATTCCTTCCTTCTGTCCCATGACAACTCACCTGCTGGACAGCTGCCAGACTGTGCAGCTGGGCACTGTTGAGCTGCTGCTGGAGCATGAACTGATGGAAGTACTGGGCTGCATTGGGCTGTCTCTGCAGTGCCTGAAGGGCCTGGCAAAAGAGAAGAAAATAACTCTGAAAAAAACAGACACCACCACACACAATGTGCCCATGGGGTGCAGTCAGAGAGAGACATAAGGATCTAAGGAATGCCAAAAGGGACAAAAGATCATCCAAAGATCCCAGGATGTAGTGGGGCCATCAGCCACAGGATCTGTTCTGTGAGCAGGATGCAAGACACCAGAGTAGGTGGATCAGTAGCCTGAGCTGGTACAGCCAAAAGGGGTTACATGATTCAGTGGACTACAGATGTACTCCAGTTCCTGGAGTTTATTAGGTGTAGTATATGAAGTTGGAAGTTTGTGTGCTAGACTAGGTGGACTAGTGCTCTGACCCAGTGCTGGCAGAATACCAGACATGAAAGACCAATAGATGTTCTAGTGCAGCCAAAGGAGCTGGGACACTGAACTGAATGAACCAATGGCCGGCTCTGAGATTAGAGCTGTGCAATAATGTGATTCAATAGAATAAGAGGCTGCACGCTGTACTAAAAATGAAACAATGGCTGTTCCAGTAAAAGTGGAAGCAGGATACTGGACTACATGGACTAAATGTCTGGCCAGGCTTGGCCACCCTTATCTGTCTAAGTCTGAAACACGCCAACCCTCTGATCACACTCCCAGCCAGGTGAATGGGCATACAAAGAAAGTTAGGGATGTAGAAGACCCTTCTCCCTGCACCCTCTTGTTCATCCATCCAACCCAGAACACAGTTAGCTCCTCACCTGCACTGCCTGTCGCTCATACAGAGACATCTGAGATATCTGAGGGCGAGTGCTTCCTCCAGAGCCTGAACTCCCATTGGTGGAGTTGGAGTTCTGCTCGCTTTCAGTCTCCATGGTGACAGGTCCCAGGGATTTCAAACAGTGGAGACTGATTCAAGACCTAAATCGAGAGAATTAGAAACCAAGTCACACTAACGAAAGAACCAAACTAGTATTTCATTGCATCACGGATAGCTTTTTAACTTGAATATGCCAGTCTTGAGTTCCCCACACAGCTCTGCCAGTGCCCCTCAATCCTGTCCTTCAGCCCCCTGCTATTCCAGTGCTGGGACCCCCCATAGCTCTGCTGATGCCCCTCAATCCTGCCCTGCAGCACTGAGAGAAAGGAGTCTCAATTCACCCAGAGGTTAGGCCCACAGTTCCGTTTTAAACACAACTGTCATTTATTATCATAATTAGTTTAAGTGAAGTGAACAAATTTCCACAATTTATGGCCATGCTGCTGCTGTAATAGGTAGTTACACAGCAAGCTCTGAACTCCAACAAAGGCAGGAAAATACCAGTTGTATATTATTCAAACAGTTATTCAATTACCTGACCCCCTCATCTCCATTCAAACATCAGTGAACTGAGGAAAAGAATACTGTGCTCCTAGTCACCGGTCTTCCCTTCCCAGCTGATTCTTCTTTCCAGTTCTATTATCCCGCTGCAAAACACCCAAATACAACCCCTCCCTTCTTGACTTGGTCCTCCACTCAGGTTGGCTCTTCCCTCCTGCTCACAGACATGCACTTCTGGCTGGGCTGTAACCCCTGAGGGTTTCTGACTTAACTGTTAGATTGGGACTTGCCAGTGGGGTTGAAAAGTTGTGTGGAGAATGCACAGCCGGGGGAATCGGGTCAGGAATATGGAATGGTAAGGGATTACCAGCAGGAAGTTAAATGGGGTCACATGGAGAAGGCATATCACAGGGATCAGGAAAGGTTTCTAAGGGCGGTCTTGTGAGGGTCAGAGAGATTTTCCAATAGCAGAAAGATAGGTCATGTTAATATGGGGGACGGGAAGAACTGAAGAGGGTTTCCATCAACAGGGAGGCAGATGAAATGGAAAGCCCTCAGCCAGGGGATTAGGAAGGGTTTCTGACAAAAGGGGAAGACGTGCCTGAGTGATCATACAGGGCTTCTAGGAGCAGGAGATATGGGTTGACTGGGTAATGGGACGAGATTTTGTGATGGGGGCTCTGCATGTCTGAAGGAAACCAGAAAGGCGGAGGAATTATGCCAGTCCTGAACCATCTCCCCACACCTTCCTAGTCTGTGGTCTACTGCCCCTACCCAATCCAAAGTGTATAATCACAGGGTATTACCTATCACAATACATGCAGCAGTCACTTAAGATCCATCCAGGGAGGATACAAAAATTGATGATTTTTAAACATTTTAAGTAAATATATTTTCTTTAAAAAAATTAACCTATTTAAAATTAAATCTGAAATTATGACAATTTATGTTAAGGCCTAAACATACTACAATAAATTAATATCATTTTTAAATTTATTTAAATTGTAAGTAGTTCACATTTGCTGATGAAGTTTTAAAGAAGTCCAACCACTATAACTGGTGGAAGTCACTGGCTAAACACCTGGAACAAGAGTTTGTTGAACTGTAAACCAGATTTTGACAGCAGTAGCCTTTTCTACAGGTACAGAGAGAGTATTTCCTTCCTTTCAGTTTATTCATGAGAACATAAGAATGGCCATACTGGATCAGACCGATGGTCCATTCAGACCAATAGCCTGTTTTCTGATAGTGACCAGTGACTCAGGCTTCAAGTCAGTGAACAGAACAGGGCAATTTATCAAATGATCCATCCCATTGGCCAGTCCCAGCTAATAAACATTGATGGACCTATCCTGAACTTATCTAATTCTTTTTTGAATCCAGTTACACTTTTGATTCAACTAGTTCAGTTCAATGACTAGTTCACTGAAAGTTAAGAAACTGATTAGGAGTTGAAAAAGCAGAAGAGCTTGGTTTTCCTCTTCCAATTTATAAATAAAATATGAATATGAATTTAAACTTGTTGTGAGAGAATGAGATCTGCTAGTTGTAAAATCTTGGAGAATATGCTGACCAGAAACAATCAGTTCAGTTCACTAACTACCAACTTATTTCTTTGATTTATCATAGCACCTATAAGCTTTAGTTGTGGTCAGGATAGAGTACTTCTTTTATTTAATAATGAGTTTTTAATGGAAAATACATTTTGATTAACTTTTGTTTTTATGTATCCAACACATTTAAGATTGTTTTATCTAACTAACAAAAACAATTTTAAAATGCTGATTGTGTGTGCTTTAACTGAATTTCAATTTCCATCTAAAAAGAGCTTGACACAAATTATGAGTAAAAAAATTAATCTAGTAAATAAATGCACCTTTCATGATTGTCTAATAATAAAAAATGGTAAAAATTAAGAATCTGAATAAGTGTATTTTAAACTATACATTAGCTTAAATAAATGTGTCTAGATATAGTCTCTTCCTGGTTAACAAAGTGTAGCAAATTAAGTGTAAAGGCTATATTTAACTGAAAAATCAACATATTTTAATGGTTACCAACCAATGAGAATCAACCTTTCTTTAGGAAAATAATTAGAAAGTACAAGTTCAAAACAAAATTAAAAATCAATTATTTAAATCAAAGTTTCCAGCTTGCTGATTTAAATCACGATTAAACACACTGATTTAAATAGCTCTGATTTAATTCAACCCATCCCAGATCCATCAGTGGTGTATTTAGTCACCTAGACCAGTGGTTCATCTATTGTGACCTGTGCAGCTCCTTCTGCAGAACTGCAGCATTCTAGTGACTGAAACACATATGACAATCAGATAGTAGGGGATAGAGACAGAGATGAGGGAGCTCCATAAAAGTCTCTCTCTCCAGCCAACGTTGTATGCAGTGTTGTTGTGGCCCTGTTGGTCCCAGGATATTAGAGAGACAAGGTGGGTGAGGGAACATCTTTTATTGGACCAACTTCTGCTTGCTCATTACATCAGGGAAGAAATATTTTTGGTTAAGAGTACGGGGCCATGAAGGCAAATCATCACTTTTGAAAAGTGTCAGGAAGACTTTAACATCTATGCAGCGCACACAGGGCCTCAAATCCTGTTGAGAGCACAAAACTGAGGAGCCAAGGATCACTGTGCAGTGGGTCTGAGGGGCAGATAACATGTGAGCACAGAGAACTGTTAGCATACAGGGGAGGGTTTACTGTACAACAAAACCTGTAGTTTTACTTCACTGCTTGCATATTGTAGGAATAATTCTGCATGGACAGAGTGGGAAAATGCACATAATATAGTCTGATAGATCATTTGCATCTCTGAATTCTATAGGCCAAACCCTTCAGTTCTTACTCAACCATTGACTTGCTTATACTAGGTCTGAATTTATCCTATAGGGCGCAACCCTGCTCCCACTGAAGTCAACAGGAGTTTTGCTATACAATATATGTTTGACACAGATCTGTGATCATCTAGGATGTCATGGTGTCACTATGTTGCGCATCATAGCAACAGCAGGGATAGAACTGCTCTAAAAGCACGGGACCACGTCAACTAAAGGAGACTCTTCATTAATTGTTAGCCATCTGAGGTCTCTGGCAAACCATTAAATAGTTCTGATTCTACCTGTGCACTCCCATGCCCATGCAGAGAGAACAATCCAGTACAACCCCAGTGCAGAGAAAGATGCAGAATTAATTGCAGTATGCTGGAGGCAGAGAGTGGGGAAGAAAAATAAGGTTACACAAATATTTAAAACAAAACTTACACTAGAATCTGATGCTACCTAAGAGTAGGAGAGCAAAGCTAAAACATCAGAGTGTGATCAGAGTCAATGGACAGCAACAGGTAAAGATCAGACTTGGCCCATGGCAGACAAGAGGCTGCCAGAAGCAGTCTCTACTGGAAATTTTAACTGTTGGGTTAAAAAAAAAAAAAGTCAACAGCCCATATCCTGTAGATCATCACATGCACAACTCCTACTGACTTCAAAGCATATTATACATATTTGAATACTAATTTCTTTACATGCCACACTAACACCTGAGTTAATTAAAATGTTATCTGTTTTGAAGAGCTCATTTACTTGTTACCTTTACAGTTTAGTTACTTTTTTTCTCTGCCAGAGAATTTCAATGTACTGTTTTATTTGGGCATAACCTTTCATGGGCTAAAACCCACTTCATCAGATGTATGGAGCAGAAATTACAGAGGCAGGTAGAAATACACAGTACATGAAAAGATGGGAGTTGCCTTACCAAGTGGGGAGTCAGTGCTGACTTGGTAAGTCAACTCCCATCTTTTCATGTGCTGTGTATTTCTACCTGCCTCTGTAATTTCTGCTCCATACATCTGATGAAGTGCGTTTTTGCCCACGAAAGCTTATGCCTAAATAAATTTGTTAGTCTCTAAGGTGCCACAAGGACTCCTCATTGTTTTTGCTGATACAGACTAACATGGCTACCACTCTGAAACCAATGTACTATTTATTTATTTATTTATTGAACTTACAGAAAACTTTAACCTCAGTCAAAGTAGGGCCCAATCCTGCAGTTAGTTACTCACAGAATCATAGAAATGAAGGGTTGGAAGGGAACGTGAGAGGTCATCTAGTTCAGCCCCTGCACTGGGGCAGGACCAAGTAAACCTAGACCATTCCTGAGAGGTGTTTGTCCAACCTGTTCTTACAAACCTCCAATGATGGAGATGCCACCACTGCCCTTGGTAACCTGTTCCAGAGCTTACCTGTATGTCTGTAACCATATGTGCGGGGAACACTCACATGAGTAAAGTTACCCACCTGTGTGTTTGCAGGATTGATCCTGCAACTATATCTGGGATCCAATTAACCCCCAGCACAGCCCCAATGACTTCAGCGGGGCGCTGAATGGGGGCAAGGGCCAAACTGCTTCCATGTGATTTAAAATAAGCGAGGGGGCGATTTCTGGCCGTCCTGGAGGGCTGGGGTTTAACCCTTGTTTTTAACGCAAATCAACGCTGGACATGAAACAACCGGGCCGCGCAGAGGAGCCCTTCCCAGGCAAGGGCGGAGAGTGGAAACAGCGGGACGCCTAAGCCCCCGCGGGGCGGGGGAAGAGAGACAAACCGGCGCTCGGGAGGCAAATCGCCGCCTCTCCCGGAGTCTGTCGGGGCCACGGGTCCCGGAGGAGTCGGGGGCGGGCGGTTCCCCGGGCGGCGGCGGGGGCCGGAGACACAAAGGGGAGGGGGCGGGGCGCGGCGCCGCGGACTGCCCGGCCCGGCGGGCACCGCGGGGGGCTGTTACCTCTGATCCCCGCCCAGCGGCCCGCTCCGCGCGGCGCAGCGCTCCTCATGGGGCAGCAGCAGAGCCCCGCGCGGCGCCCCCGGGGAAGGCTCCCAGCGGCCGGTCTGCCGGGCGGGTGCCGCAGCTCCGGCCCGGGCGGCCCCGCCACCGCCGCGTCCTGCGTTTGGGGGTTTTCCCTTTTTTTATTTTTTTTTTTATTTTTTATTTATTTCTTTTGCCTCCGGGGCTGCCTCTGCCTCCCGCCGTCACTTCCTGCCACAAGGGGGCGCTTCCGGGTCACGTGACCCTCCCCCTCCCGTCCGGCTGCTTGCCGTTACCATGGAAACGAGAGCCTAGGCTGAGGCAGACCGGACTGGGCCGGAGGGCGCCTCCCTGCTGTGCGCGTGACAGGCCGGCCTGGCCCCTGGCGGGGCGGGGCGGGGTAGAGAGACAGATTTGGTCTGGAGTGGACAGATTGGTTGGTTATAGTGGCCCTCTATGGACTGGGCTCAATGTCCCCCAGTGCCCCACCCCCGGGCTCCCAACATTGGCTGCTGGGCTAAAGTCTCAATGGGCTGCGCCCCCACCCAGTATTGCCAACCCCCCGGGTTCAGAAATGCGTCAGCCCCCCTCTCCCCTCTCCCACGCTAGGGTGTCCCATTTTGTCCAGGACAGTCAGTCCCCTGTTTAAGCCCAGTCCTGGACATCCCGACCTTTTTTGGCAAAACTGGGCATTTGTCCCAGCCCAAGCCACAACTTCAAAGTGCTGTCTACACAGCTATTGTTAGAGCCCTAGCGTGAACCCTGCAAACTCGAGTCTGTTGACCCAGGCTTGGAGCCCCGCTGCTGTGGCCTGTGTAGAAGTACCCGAAGTGACCTTTTTTCATAGGTGCTGGCTAATGCTCAGGCCAGTGTGACCTGGGTACTCAGCACCTTTGAAATCAGGTAACTTAATCTGGGTTTAGAAGCTTCACTTTAGGTTTCCACTTTGAAAAATCTTGGCCTAAGTCTTTGGCCTGGTCTACACTATGACTTTAATTCGGATTTAGCAGCGTTAAATCGAATTAGCCTTGCACCCGTCCACACAACAAAGCCATTTATTTCGAAATAAAGGGCTCTTAAAATCGATTTCAGTACTCCACCCTGACGAGCGGAGTAGCGCCAAAATCGATATTGTCATTTCGAATTAGGGTTAGTGTGGACGCAATTTGATGGTATTGGCCTCTGGATGCTATCTCACAGTGCACCATTGTGACCGCTCTGGACAGCAATCTGAACTCAGATGCACTGGCCAGGTAGACAGGAAAAGCCCTGCAAACCTTTGGATTTTATTTCCTGTTTGCCCAGCGCGGAGAGCACAGGTGACCACAGATAGCTCATCAGCACAGGTAACCATGCAGGCCGATAATCGAAAAAGAGCACCAGCATGGACCGTACAGGAGGTACTGGATCTGATCGCTATATGGGGAGAGGATTCAGTGCTAGCAGAACTTCGTTCGAAAAGACGAAATGCCAAAACTTTTGAAAAAATCTCCAAGGGCGTGATGGAGAGAGGCCACAATAGGAACTCAGATCAGTGCCGCGTGAAAGTCAAGGAGCTCAGACAAGCCTATCAAAAAACAAAGGAGGCAAACGGTCGCTCCGGGTCAGAGCCGCGGACATGCCGCTTCTACGCCGAGCTGCATGCAGTTCTAGAGGGGGCCGCCTGCACTACCCCACCTCTGACCGTGGATTCCGAGGCGGGGATAATCTCATCAGCTACACCTGAGGATTCTGCGGACGGGGAGGAGGAGGAGAAGGAGGACGAGCTTGCGGAGAGCACCCAGCACTCCGTTCTCCCCAACAGCCAGGATCTTTTTCTCAGCCTGTCTGAAGTACCCTCCCAACCCGCCCAAGCCAGTATCCATGACCATGACCCCATGGAAGGGACCTCAGGTGAGTTTACCTTTTAAAATATAAAACTTGTTTTAAAAGCAAGCGTTTTTTAATGATTACTTTGCCCTGAGGACTTGGGATGCATTCGTGGCCAGTACAGCTACTGGAAAAGTCTGTTAACGTGTCTGGGGATGGAGCGGAAATCCTCCAGGGACATCTCCATGAAGCTCTCCTGGAGGTACTCCAAAAGCCTTGCCACAAGGTTTCTGGGCAGTGCAGCCTTATTCCGTCCTCCATGGTAGGACACTTGACCAAACCATGCTTGCAGCAAGTAATCTGGTATATTGCATGACAAAGCCTGGCAGCGTATGGTCCCCGTGTTTGCTGGCATTCAAGCAACATCCATTCTTTATCTCGCTGTGTAATCCTCAGGAGAGTGATATCGCTCATGGTAACCTGGTTGAAATACAGGAATTTAATTAAGGGGACAGATGTGGCCATTCCTACTGGGCTGTTTGCCTGTGGCTGAAAAGAAATCCTTCCCTGCAGTTAGCCAAGTGCGGGGGGTGGGGGGGAGGGAATTGGCTCAGAGCTTTTTGCGTTTGGCTAGCAGGGATCTTCCCTGATACCAGCCACACGGTGGGGGGAGGGGTAAAGCGATCATCCCAGAGAATTCATGGCGGGGTGGGGGGTGTTAGTTTGGTTCCTGCAAGGATCTTCCCTGATACCAGCCACGCGGTGGGGGAGGGATAAAGCCATCATCCAGAGAATTGGATGCGGGGGGGTTAGTTTGTTTTCTGCTGCTGAAGGTTAACAGGAAAACCGCAGCACTCAACGGGCTTTGCTTGGTATGTGGGAAAGGAGGGCGCAGAAGCCGAAAGACAATGGCTTACCATGGCCGCATGCAAGCCGAATTCTGTTGCCTGGACCTGCGTCTGTGATCTCTAGCAGCAAAGCCACAGGCACTCAATATTAAGAGGCAAAATGCGACCTTGCACAGAAATCACATGTGCTATGTAATGTGAATAGTGTTGGTCACCGTGAAAGAGTATAAGCATTGTTCTGCAAAATGTATCTTTTTAAAAAATTCTCTCCTTTTTTCCCTCCCTCCAGCAGCTACAAATTTTTCAAGCCTCCCTCCTCCGTCCCGAAGGCTATCTCAAATAAGGCGTCAGAAAAAGAAGACGCGAGACAACGTGAGGAGAGGAGAGACGCTCGAGATGAGAGGTGGCGGCAGGAAGATCAGAGGAGGCAGGATGCAATGCTGGGGCTGCTGCGTGACCAAACAGACATGCTCCGGCATCTGGTGGAGCTTCAGGAACGGCAGCAGGATAACAGAGTGCTGCTACAGCCCCTGTATAACCCCCCTCCCCATGTTCCATAGCCTCCTCACCCAGACGTGTAAGAACGCGGGGCGGGGGGGGGAGGGGCTCCGTACACCCTCCCATTCCACCCCAGTGGACAGCCCAAGCAAAAGGCTGTCATTTTTTTAACCTTTTTTTAGTGGCCTTTTCCTTCCCGCCGATCCTCCTCCCAAATCCCACCTGGGTTCTCTCCCTCTTTTTATAATCAATTAATAAAGAATAAATGATTTTTAAACGATAGTGACTTTATTTCCTTTGAAAGCAAGCTGGGGGAAGGGGGAGGGTGGGTTCCTTACGGAGAATGAGTCAATAAAGGGGGCAGGTTTTCATAAAGGAGAAACAAACAGGAATTTCACACTGTAGCCTGGCCAGTCATGAAACTGGTTTTCAAAGCTTCTCTGATGCACAGTGCTTCCTGGTGTGCTCTTCTAATCGCCCTGGTGTCTGGCTGTGCGTAATCAGCAGCCAGGCGATTTGCCTCAGTCTCCCACCCTGCCATAAAGGTCTCCCCCTTACTTTCACAGAGATTGTGGAGCACACAGCAAGCAGAAATAACAACGGGGATATTGGTTTGGCTGAGGTCTGAGCGAGTCAGTAACGATCTCCAGCGACCTTTTAAACGGCCAAATGCACATTCTACCACCATTCTGCACTTGCTCAGCCTGTAGTTGAACAACTCCTGACTCCTGTCCAGGCTGCCTGTGTATGGCTTCATGAGCCATGGCATTAGGGGTAGGCTGGGTCCCCAAGAATAACTATTGGCATTTCAACATCCCCAATGGTTATTTTCTGGTCCGGGAAGTAAGTCCCTTGCTGCAGCCGTTTAAACAGAGTAGTGTTCCTGAAGACGCGAGCGTCATGAACCCTTCCCGGCCAGCCCATGTTGATGTTGGTGAAACGTCCCTTGTGATTCACAAGTGCTTACAGCACCATTGAAAAGTACCCCTTGCGGTTTATATACTGGGTACCCTGGTGCTCCGGTGCCAAGATAGGAATATGGGTTCCATCTATCGCCCCACCACAGTTAGGGAATCCCATTGCAGCAAAGCCATCCACTATGACCTGCACATTTCCCAGAGTCACTACCTTTCGTAGCAGCACCTCAGTGATTGCTCTGGCAACTTGTATCACAGCAGCCCCCACAGTAGATTTGCCCACTCCAAATTGATTCCCGACTGACTGGTAGCTGTCTGGCGTTGCAAGCTTCCACAGGGCTATTGCCACTCGCTTCTCAACTGTGAGGGCTGCTCTCATCTTGGTATTCTGGCGCTTCAGGGCAGGGGAAAGCAAGTCACAAAGTTCCATGAAAGTGCCCTTACGCATGCGAAAGTTTCACAGCCACTGGGAATCATCCCACACCTGCAACTCTATGCGGTCCCACCAGTCTGTGCTTGTTTCCTGGGCCCAGAATCGGCGTTCCATGGATAGAACCTGCCCCATTAACAACATGATCTCCAAAGCAGCGGGGCCCGCGGTTTGAGAGAATTCTGTGTCCATGTCCATGTCCTCATCACGCTGTCGCCGCCTCCTCCTCGCCTCGTTTTTCTGGTCCTGGCTCAGCATAAACTGCACGAGAACGTGTGAGGTGTTTACAATGTTCATGACTGCTGTCTTGAGCTGAGCGGGCTCCATGCTTGCCGTGGTATGGAGTCTGCAGTGTTCACCCAGGAGAAAAGGCGCGAAATGGTTGTCTGCCGTTGCTTTCATGGAGGGAGGGGGGAGGATATACCCAGAACCACCTGCGACAATGATTTTTGCCACATCAGGCACTGGGATCTCAACCCAGAATTCCAATGGGCGGGGGAGACTGCAGGAACTATGGGATAGCTATGGGATAGCTACCCACAGTGCAACGCTCCGGAAATCGACGCTAGCCCCAGTACATGGATGCACACCACCGAATTAATGTGCTTAGTGTGGCCGCATACATTCGACTTTATACAATCTGTTTCTAAAATTCGAATTATATAAATTCGGATTAATCCCGTAGTGTAGACATACCCTTTCTTCTGAAGTATCAGGTATACCCACTGTTGGAGGAACCATGCTCAACTACACAGCCTAGTGGTCTGATTCACTATGGCAAAAGGTGGGATACCAGACCTAAGAATCCTGTATAGAAGACAGCATACCGGATTAGGGGGACAAAGGATCCTGCAGTTCTGTGGTACTTTTGGTCAGTTTGTTGACCTATAGGTGGAAGCACTGATTTGTGGTTTTGTGGCTCCGCAAGTGACAGAGAAGGAAAGTGAATTTCCATTGCATCATCTATGGAGAAAATAAAGGAATGTTAGCAAGAGTTCAAGCACACATCTCCACAAACACACTCACACAAACACCCTACTGAGAACCAGCAGCTCATGGCACACAGGCCATCCAACAACTTTCAGAGGAAAAGCTACAGATGTTGAGTGGGAACTAGGGTCCTAGCGGTGAAGGGCTCCCTTTTCCAGTACCTGTGAGCCAGCCAGAGCCCCTGATCTGGGAGTAGACTGGAACCAGTGTCCCAGAGCAGGAAAGGCTCCATATTCTATTCCCAATCCTGCAAGATAGCCAGACACTTTCACCTACTCCTTTCTAATTGAAAACACTCTTCTGCATTTCAAGGCGCTCCTCTAAGATATGGAGGCAATATTCCTTTTTACATGTAACCCTTCTGCCAGGTGGAGCCGGCAGCAATCAGGGCCGGGTTCAATATCTAGGGGTTCCTTTTCAACAATATATCACAAAACTGGCTTGAGCCCCCACCTAGTAAGCTGGGAAAATTACACACCACCCCTGGATGCCTCTGAAAAGCAATACTTCCCCACTTGCAAGCACACAGTCTGATTATAGAAAAGAAACATTTAATGAAAGGAGGGAAGTCACCTGATACTAATTAGTGAAAATGCCAGAAGCAGGAGACACAGCCCAAAATGCATGGGGCAGTGCCTTCTGCCTCGTTCTTGAGTTCTACAACCACAGTTCCTTTTCTGTGCCCCTCTCTGCTCCCTCACCATACCCCACTCACAGTAGCTATCCTTGGTCAGTGAAGACCCAGGGTTCAGAGGTGCATCTGTGAGAGTTCACCTCCCACCCTGGGAAGAAGGTTGAGGCAACTCGCCTGGTCGCTGATTACGCGCAGCCAGACACCAGGGCGGTTAGAGGAGCACAGCAGGGCGCGGTGCGCATCAGAGAAGCTTTGAAAACGAGTTTTGTGACTGGCCAGGCTACTGTGTGAAACTTCTGTTTGTTTCTCCTTGATGAACCCTCCAAACCGCCCCCCCCCCGACCCGGTTCACTCTACTTCCCTGTAAACCAACCACCCCACCCCACCCCACCCTCCCCTCCCCAATTCGAGCACCGCTTGCAGAGGCAATAAAGTCATTGTTTCTTCACATTCATGCATTCTTTATTAGTTCCTCACAGAAGTAGGGGGATAATTGCCAAGGTAGCCTGGGATGGGTGGGGGAGGAGGGAAGGAAAAGGACACACTGCATTTTAAAACTTTAACTCTTATTGAAGGTCAGCCTTCTGATGCTTGGGTGATCATCTGGGGTGGAGTGACTGGGTGGACGGAGGCCCCCCCACTGTGTTCTTGGGCGTCTGGGTGAGGAGGCTATGGAACTTGGGGAGGAGGGCTGTTGGTTAAACAGGGGCTGTAGCGGCGGTCTCTGCTCCTGCTGCCTTTCCTGCAGCTCAGCCATATGCTCGAGCATATCAGTTTGATGCTCCAGCAGACGGAGCATTGACTCTTGCCGTCTGTCTGCAAGCTGACGCCACCTATTGTCTTCAGCCCGCCACTTGCTCTTTTCATCCCGCCATTCAGCCCGCCACCTCTCCTCTCGTTCATATTGTGCTTTTCTCATGTCCGACATTGACTGCCTCCACGCATTCTGCTGTGCTCTATCAGCGTGGGAAGACATCTGCAGCTCCGTGAACATATCGTCCCTCATCCTACGTTTTCTCTTTCTAATGTTCACTAGCCTCTGCGAAGGAGAAACATTTGCAGCTGGTGGAGGAGAAGGGAGAGGTGGTTAAAAAAGACACATTTTAGGGAACAATGGGTACACTCTTTCATTACAAGGTTGCATATTTCGGCTTGCAGGCAGCCATGGTAGGCCACAGTGTTTTGGCTTTTTTAACCTTCTTAACATGCGGGAAAGGTTGCAAACAGCAGCGCATTTCCCATATCAAGGATGAATTGGGTTGTCCATTTAAAATGGGTTTTCAATGTAAAAGGAGGGGCTGCGGTTTCCCGGTTAACATGCGGCACAAACCCAAGTAAACCACCCCCCCACACACACACACACGATTCTCTGGGATGATCACTTCACCCCTCCCCTCCACCGTGTGGTTAACAGCGGGGAACATTTCTGTTCAGAAGAGCAGGAACGGGCGCCTCTGAATGTCCCCTTAATAAAATCACCCCATTTCAACCAGGTGACCGTGAATGATATCACTCTCCTGAGGATAACAAAGAGAGATAAGGAATGGATATTGTCTGCATGCCAGCAAACACCGGGACCATACGCTGTCATGCTTTGTTATGCAATGATTCCAGACTACGTGCTACTGGCCTGGCGTGGTAAAGTGTCCTACCATGGCGGACAGGATAAGGCAGCCCTCCCCAGAAACCTTTTGCAAAGGCTTTGGGAGTACATGAAGGAGAGCTTTCTGGAGATGTCCCTGGAGGATTTCCGCTCCATCCCCATACACGTTAACAGACTTTTCCAGTAGATGTACTGGCCGCGATTGCCAGGGCAAATTAATCATTAAACATGCTTGCTTTTAAACCATGTGTAATGTTTACAAATATTTACAAAGGTACACTCACCAGAGGTCTCCTGTGTGCCCTGAGGGTCTTGGGTGAGTTCGGGGGTTACTGGTTCCAGGTCCAGGGTCACAAACATATCCTGGCTGTTGGGGAAACCGGTTTCTCCGCTTCCTTGCTGCTGTGAGCTACCTACAGTACCTCCATCCTCATCTTCCTCGTTCCCAGAACCGTCTTCCCTGTGTGTTTCTCCAGTGAGAGAGTCATAGCACACGGTTGGGGTAGTGGTGGCTGCACCCCCTAGGATCGCATGCAGCTCTGCGTAGTAGCGGCAAGTTTGCGGCTCTGCCCCAGACCTTCCGTTTGCTTCTCTGGCTTTGTGGTAAGCTTGCCGTAGCTCCTTAATTTTCACGCGGCACTGCTGTGTGTCCCTGTTATGGCCTCGGTCCTTCATGGCCTTGGAGATCTTTTCTAATACTTTGCCATTTCTTTTACTGCTATGGAGTTCAGCTATCACTGCTTCATCTCCCCATATGGCGAGCAGATCCCATACCTCCCGTTCGGTCCATGCTGGAGCTCTTTTGCGATCCTGGGACTCCATCACGGTTACCTGTGCTGATGAGCTCTGCGTGGTCACCTGTGCTCTCCACACTGAGCAAACAGGAAATGAAATTCAAACCTTCGCGGGTCTTTTCCTGTCTACCTGGTCAGTGCATCTGAGTTGAGAGTGCTGTCCAGAGCGGTCACAATGAAGCACTGTGGGATAGCTCCCGGAGGCCAATAACGTCGAATTCCGTCCACACTACCCCAATTCCGACCCGCAAAGGCCGGTTTTATCGCTAATCCCCTCGTCGGAGGTGGTGTAAAGAAACCGGTTTAAAGGACCCTTTAAGTCGAAAGAAAGGGCTTCATCGTGTGGACGTGTCCAGGCTTAATTCGATTTAACGCTGCTAAAGTCGACCTAAACCCGTAGTGTAGACCAGGCCTAAGTCAGTGCAGCCACAAACTGCATCGATCTAGGCAGCATAGAGGTTCATGGGAATTGTAGTTCAGGCTCCATGTACCCCCATTCTCCCTATGAGCAAGAGTCCTTGACCAGATTATAAAAAGAACAGGAGTACTTGTGGCACCTTAGAGACTAACAAATTTATTAAAGCATAAGCTTTCGTGGGCTACAGCCCACTTCTTCGGATGCATACAGAGTGGAACATATATTGAGGAGATATATATACACACATACAGAGAGCATGAACAGGTGGGAGTTGTCTTACCAACTCTGAGAGGCCAATTAAGTAAGAGAAAAAAACTTTTCAAGTGATAATCAAGATAGCTCAGTACAGACAGTTTGATAAGAAGTGTGAGAATACTCACAAGGGGAGATAGATTCAATGTTTGTAACGGCTCAGCCATTCCCAGTCCTTATTCAATCCTGAATTGATTGTATCTAGTTTGCATATCAATTCCAGCTCAGCAGTCTCTCGTTGGAGTCTGTTTTTGAAGTTTTTCTGTTGTAAGATAGCCACCCGCAGGTCTGTCATTGAATGACCAGACAGGTTGAAGTGTTCTCCCACTGGTTTTTGAGTATTTTGATTCCTGATGTCAGATTTGTGTCCATTAATTCTTTTGCGTAGAGACTGTCCGGTTTGGCCAATGTACATGGCAGCAATGCCCCTTTGTCACATGACTGCAGGTGCATTATGAGATATGTAGTCCTGCTGGAAGCCTGATCTGGGGTGGGGAGAATGGGGGCATATGCAACCCAAATTACATCTCTTGCGGCACCATGCACCTTAGGCAGATGTAGTTCAAAGGGGAACTGATTCAAAGCTAAACATTTAGATTCAGTTCAACAACTAAGAAGAAAATGTGTTGTTTTGAGAATATAGAAACATTCCATGTCACTAGAAAAGACTGAAACAAAATATTTTGTCATTTCTGAATCCATACTTTTTTTTCAACTTTTTATTCTGCGAAAAATGTTACTTCTAATGGTCATCCCATTTTCTCTCAGCTCTAATTTAAACCCAGTTCATTTTGTAGACAAAGTCTTTTTAAAAGCATAGTGCAGATGGGACCATTAGTGTGTGAATAATGGGGAATCATAGTAGGAGACAAAGCAGTTATCTTCAGGTAATGCACTGCAGTAGTGGCAATGTAGCGCTTTAGTAAAGACACTACTATGCTGAAGAGAGAACTTCTCCCATCATGTGGTTAATCCACCTCCTCAAGAGGCATTAGCTATGTCGACAGGAGAAGCTCTCTCGTCTATACTGGGGGTTAGGTCAATATGACTACGTCGCTCAGGGGTATAGACCTAGTCAAGGACACATGAAATAAGGTGAAAAGCCAGAGAATCAGATGTAGGGTTTTCTTTCCTCAGAGAGAACACTCCTGGGACAGACATGTTGAGAAAGGGCTGACTAAAGCAACTTATGAAGAGATTTTGAAAGAAGTAAATATGCACAGTTTGGATAAATAATGAATAGCTAGAAGGCACAATAATTCACTACATGCATTTAAAAAGAGTAAATACCCAAGAAGAGGGGACATATTTAGGGGACTTGAACAGATAAAATTAGGAGTAAATGGGCTGAAACCAAGAAAAGGGGAGCGTTTCAGGAAACATTTTCTAACTGTGAAGAGGCTCTCAGACTGTGGAGTAGTTTCCCGAAGGGAAGGGGGTTGGAAGTCCCATTAGCTGAGGCACTTACAACTAGTATTATATAAATCCCTGGAACATGCCATTCAATTCTAGGACAAACCACTTCTCAAAATGCTACGCGTTGTGGCCAGTTGGCACTTCATAGGAGCAGCAGGAATGGAACTTACAGGCTGGTGTTCCAAATTCCCAGGCCTCGATCACTCCATCCAAAGGAGACCCCATTACATGTTAGCCGTATCAGGCCCCGGCACACAGCTGAGTATTTCTGTTTCCATCTTGTAGCAGGCAGAGAGAATCTACAGTCCCACAGTTCATGTTTACAAGTAAGGAAGATCCCGCACTAGTCGCTAACTGGAAAAGGCGAGGGCTATTGGACACAATGGTGCTTAGCAGATTTTTCCCACAGACCCTTCCCCCCGGCTGGCTGCGCAGGGCAGAGCCCTAGCTGGATAGGACACACCTTGGCCTAAGAAGTCCTGGGTGAAGCTGTGATCTGGGGCTGAACAGGGATAAGGGGGTTGGGAACAGAGAGGCCAGGAGCCATTGGTCAGGTTGGTGAATTAATTTATTTGTAATGTTTGTTTCCCTCTTTTTACTGCTGTTTTCTCTGTCGCTCCATCCATCCACCTCAGCCTGCGCAGGGGCTAAGCAGGTGGGACGCGGGAGGCTGGGAACATGACTCCATACCTCATACGTTGCTCTGCTCGGCTCCCACTGTGAGGGGAAAAGGAGCGGGAACAGGAGGGGTTTAGAGAAGAGAATTGCCACGCCTCCCCTAGGCTTGGGCACAGAGCCAAAAACACGCATCCAGGGCTGGGCACGGCTGCTCCACGGCAGGGAGCACAGCACTGCCAGGCCCCTGGAAAGAGGTTCTATGGCCCTGACGTCTCCCCACCAAGGGCAGGGCCATGCCTCATCCAGCGCTGGCTGTGTCAGCCTAGGGTCTGGCTGGAACCATCCCTGCTGTGTCTGACACTGCAGTGCAGCCATGTGGCAGGGAGGCAGCCCAGCTGGGATGGACGTGGGGCCACAAGATACCCGGTGCCATAGACATGCTGAGGCTCAGCTCGGACATTGACTTCGGGAGTGAGGTGCGGATCCGAGGAGCCATTCTCTCCCTGCCCCTTTGTTCCTATGGGACGCAGCGCAGACTGGAGTGAATCCATTTACACAAGAGCCAGCAGTGCCCAGGGGAGGGAAGGGAGCTCCCTGCACTGGGACTGAGCAGCTGCCTGTGGATCAGCACCAGGGGGAATGGAGCCCAGAGAAGCCCCTGGGTGCTGAGATCCTTCCCTGGGCCTCTCAGACCTGCAGAACATGGGCTGGGAAAAGGAGGCTTCTGCTGAGTCCTGCTGCTGGGAGACCCTCCCCTCCTCTGTCTGTCTGGCTCTCCTGTGCTTTGGTTCTTTCATTCACTCTCTGATCCTCCCTGTCACCGATATTTTGGCTCCTCTGATCCTACCCAGAAGCAGGAAGTTCAGACCCAGCTGCTGGGGAAAGGGGGGGGTGCAAGGAGTCTGAGCTTAGAGGACAGGCTGAGCGGCCTCAGGTTCTTATTTGATCTGAGCCGGGACAGCCCATCTCTGAAAACGTCACACAGACAAGTGACCCAGGGAGATGGCAGGGACTTGCTGGCTCTGATTGGGCTGGAGCCTTCGCCCCGCCCCTGGAAGAGCCTCTCATAAACCACTGCAATGACACAGTTTCAATACGGCTCACGAGGAAGAGGCTGCAGCAGGGAGATGTGTAAAGTGAGGGATGAAAGGAGCATCTGTCCCCCGGAATAAGCAAAGACGCCATCAGTGCAGGCAACAAACCCCTGTGCAGGGGGAAAAAGCCACCAGCTCCGACTGCACCGGGGATGCACGCCTGGAGCTGAGCTCTTGCAGTGGGGAGTAGATCCGGGGGTGCTGTGAGCAGGACGAGGGGAGGAAATGGCTCTTCATACGCTACCTTTGCTGCAGGGGGCGCTGTACTCAGCGATGGCAAATTCATCTGGAAGACACAAGGGAAGGGAGATGTGATCAGGGCTGTGTGAGACCCAAGCAGGACTCCTCGCACTTCCAGCAGGCCTTGCGGCAGAGAGCTGGCACTGCACCAGAGATCTCAGGCAGGAGGGGAGGGAGCCCTGTCTCCAGGGGCACTGGGGGAACCTCAGCTGGGCTCCATGGGAGGAAGGCAAAAGTTACCCCAAGGCTACAGCGCAACCGGCATCTCCAGCGGGTCTGTGCCAGGTGCCCTATGTCCGTTTGCACCTCATCTGACACGACCGCCGGGGTTGCTGTTGGGCTCTGGTTTTGTCACCCGATGTCCTAGCTGGGGAGGTGGAGGAGCGAATGTGCCTCCCCCAGGTCACACCCAGAGCTGGGATCTCAGGGCAGTATCTGAACCCAGGAGCCTCCCAGATCCCTTTGGCTCTGACCCACCTGGGTTGGCACCTTCCCTATACAGTGCGGGAGGGGTCTGGGGCTCGTGGTGCGAGCATGAGGCCAGTGGAATATGATCCCTCGCCCATAATCCCGGTGTGCCCCACACTCTCATCTGGGAGAGGGGTGACGCTGCTGAGATGGGCCTGTTGTGTCCAGAGATGAGAGGGGGACGCTGTCTGTGTGGGACAAACCAGTGTCAGGGATGGTGGCGGCAGGGCCATTCAGCTCAGTGGAAGCAGGAGGAGAAGGGAATGGGGTTTGCCCTTTGAACCTGTATGGGCAGTCGCTGAGGAGGCAGTGCTGGTGTGAGTTTCTCAGCTCAGCCCCAGGCCTGTCCCCACCCTCAGGAAGCAGCACAGGAGTGGGGAGGTGGATCATCGGGAGAACGAGGCCAAACACAATCCCGAGCCCAGCGGGTCCCCTGTGGCTCTGACTGTGGCCTCTCCCGTCCCTGTGACAGGCTCATGGGAGCTAACGTCCCCCCAGCCCTGCCCCCACACGCACCCGTCTCGTAGTAATCGTAGACTTTCACCAGTGCCGGCTTCAGGCTCTGCACGGGGAAGTCCTGCTCCACCGCGAAGGAGAAGCTCTGAGTCACTTTGCTCACCTGGGGTCGGGGGGAAACAGATGAGACTCAGGAGGACG
This sequence comes from Malaclemys terrapin pileata, assembly GCF_027887155.1. Lineage (NCBI taxonomy): Eukaryota > Metazoa > Chordata > Testudines > Emydidae > Malaclemys > Malaclemys terrapin. The sequence continues at coordinate 136,185,732 of NC_071505.1, forward strand.
CTCTGAGGCACCTCATCCTCTCCTTCCCCATCTGCCCCCCAGGGCTGGCTCCAGGCACCAGCGGAGGAAGCGGTGGGGCGGCACAGGCTAAGGGGCGACATTCCATCCATTCTTGGGGCGGCACAGTCAGAGCAGCTTTTTTTTTTTTTTTTTTGGCTTGGGGTGTCAAAAATGGTAGAGACGGCCCTGCTCCCTCCTGTGTCCCCCCATTACCCCACCCCCATGATCCTGCAGGTCCAGCATCTGCCCCCCTTGGCTGCAAGGCCTGGCAAGGATCAGGCCCTGGGGGAGGAGGAAGAAGCCCTGCCCTCCCCTGCCCCGGGTACGAGCCGCTCTCCCCGGTACCCGTAGGCTCTGTATGTTGGGGGAGCAGGAAGTGCTGAAGAGAAATACTGAGGAGCAGCAGCAGCTGGCGGGGGATACATGGGTTTGTCTTTCCTGGCCCTGGCCTGGGAGATTCCCTCCACTCAGTGCCTCTATCGCAGGTACGATGGGGGTAACTCTCCTTGGCCCATCCCGGCCCCATCTGAGCACTCACCTGCTCCATGTAGAGCAGCACGCGGTTGGTGCTCAGTTCTGTGCGGTGGATGTGGTGATGTCCTTCCAGCTGCCAGTGGCCAAGGGAGAGAAGCAGGATGTAACTGAGCCCCGCTTCGAACCCCCCAGAGCCCTAAGCAATGGGATGCTGGTGCCTTAAAGGAAGGGGTGGTCTCTAGCGTGGCCCTACCCACCTAGTGCACTGAGGTGTGAAATGCCCCAGATTGAGAGCATCCGAATTCCAAAACCTGACCCAGGGACCAGGCCGCCACCACCCACCACGCTGCCCACCATGTGGCACCCTGCCCGCGGCTGCCAGTGGCAGCAAGCCAGGATGGATTGGGAGACAGCTCAGCAGACAGAGGACTTAGAGGAGCACTAGCCTGGACTCCCCAAACTCCAATACCCCTGGTAAGACTAAGGGCCCCAGCTGGCAACAATCAGACACCCTCCCTGCCTCAATGGCACTTGGAGTCACCCTTGTGCATGCCAGAGCCCTCCCACAATCACTGGGTGCAGGGGGTGGTGTTAGGAGGTTCTTGCTTAGAGGTGCTGGCAGCTGTATGGCTGGACCTGGGACCAGCGTCCTGACCAGGCAGTCCATCCCCACGGGTGGGTGCACGGCTCTTTTAGTGAGTCAGCCCTGTGGTGGGCAGGCCCCTATGGGGCTACCTGCCACCGTGGATCATCCGGTTTGGCAAAGAGTGTGGGGGGTGTCGCAGTGTGTGTGTGGGGGTGTTATGTGGGGAAGGCGGGAGGAATATATCCTCAGTGCTTACGGTTGGTTGTTCAAGGAGTGGTGCATTTGGGGCTTGTTTTGAGACTCATTAGGGCTTGTCGTTTTGAAATATCTGGCAACCCTAAGTCACCCTGTGGGACTGGACCTCTATCAAGTGCAGCATCAGCTCAGTGTCTGACCCGTCCCCTGAGGGGAGGGTTGTGGCTGTGGGCACTGCCTTCCCTGTTCTCACAGGCTTCATTAATCTGGTGAGATCTCACCTCAGGGCCCCTGAAGGGGCACCTCCCACCATCTGGGTCTCCCTGAGAAGATGCAGGGCCTGGGGTGCGCTCAGGAGCTGCAGTGTGTGTTTGTGGGGGGAGGGGGAGGGTTCTTGGGCCTGGGGGAGCAGAGAGGGGCACAGGGAGGTGGAGGCTCCTCATTCTTTCCCCCAAGCACCCCATGAGCCCATCCTGACTTCCTCTTACAGGAACGCTGCCCCCTCCAAGGGAGACTGTGAGGTGCCTCCAACCGGGCCTGCTCACCCTGTGCATAACAATTCATCAGGGAGTCACTGAGTAGGAGCTCAGGGGGATGGGATGGGACGGGACGGGGAAGGAGTGGAGGATCAGAGGAGGGTCAGAAAGAAAAGATGGGATCAAAGAGACGGGAGAGAAGGGGGGTCCTCATGCTGGAGAAGGGACTAGGGAGGGGCCAGACTGCAAATGAGGGGTTGGGGTTTGGAGCTAACCTGGGGCCAAATACCACTCAAGTGAGGTTGGAGTCAAAGGGCCCTGGATGGCCACTGCGTGAGGTTGGGGTTGTGGGGAGCTGGATTCCGCTGGGGTGTGGGGCAGATACCCCTGGGGAGCTGCCGCCCATACACAGAAGGGCCGTTACCTTCCTCACTGATGTCTTCACAGGGATGAATCCTGACAGCATCTTAACGTCAACGATGACCATGTTGGAGACGGGGCGTTTCCCTGTGTAACTGAGAGACCAAGCGGGAAATGAAACAAGGTTTCATACATCTCAGAAAAGAGCTGATGCACCTCAACCCTGACCTGCAGCATCTCCCACCCTCAGTGGCCCCCTGTCCTGCCACTACCTTTCACTGCTGCCCTGCAGCCCCTGCTATTCCAGTCCTGGGCTCCCCACACAGCCCTGCCAATGCCCCTCAGTCCTGCCCTGGAGCAGTGTAAGTTTGCTGAAAGTCCCTCAAGCACAGGGCTTCCCATCCAATAAGGGGTTTAGTTAAAATATGCCCATCATTGGTGGGGGCAGGAGGAGGGAGCAATTGAAATCGGGATTTAAATAACTTGATTTTTTAAAAATATAATTGATTTATGTGTGATTCAGGTTTTGAAAATCAGTGTAAAGGTTTGTGCAATTAAAACTTTAGATTACAGTGTGCGCTGAACTAACTTATAAAACCGGTGTTTCTAAATGCTACTACTGCTCGAGGATCCTATTAGAATTTTACAAAACTTCTGCACACAAAAACCAAAATATTGGAAGTGAAGGTACTGTTTCTGCAAACTTTTTAGCAGGTACCTAGTTCCAGTCAAATGAACAGAGGCACAGGTGAGGAAACTGGCGCACGTGCAGAAGTGTTTGCAACATCAGGGGCTAAAACTGTATTATTACTAAAAACATCGGTTTTACTGGGATAAAATTTCTGTCACTTCAGATCCAAACTGGTTTAGTGTTAGCACTGGGACGTTATTTCCATACACTAGCAAAGCAATTGTGAGCTTTTTTATATACACACTGCTAAGCCCATATTTTGGCAGCTAAGGGTGGGTTTTATAAAAGCACCGAAGTGATCTAGGAGCACGAGTCTGATTGAACTCAGACTGCAAATCCTGCTGAAGGAGAATGGTCAAGTCAAAGCATTCAGCTGCTGTGACTGGGGGCAGTTCGCTCTGTGGGAGGGTGGTGGTGTTTGCAGATAGAGGACGGGCTACTGGCCAGGCAGTTTTGTGTCTGAGTTTGTTTCTCTCACACAAAGGATGTTACTGAAGCTCTTAGAGTAACAAGACAAAACAATCACTTTAACAATTTGGGGGGGGGAGAAGAGCTGATAACACAGAAATACAAAATCTGATTGACATTGAAAAGAGCACTTGCAATTAACAAAATACCACGATTTAATGTAAAAATCCATTTTTAATTTTTAGAAAAATATTGATTTATATCTACTTTTCTGGGATCTCCCCTCACCCCTGGAGGCTCTTGGAATGACGTGTCCCCAACCCTAAGGCTGCTCCAGAAGGCCTGGCCCTGCGTGGGGGAGTTACCTGATGTTTATGGAGATGTCAAAGGTCCTCTGGGCCCTGGGGCTGTCACATGTCTTGGGGACTGTGTGCACCTCCAGAGCGAATGGCGCCTCGCCTGGCTTGGGGAGCACGTTGTACCTCAGGCTGGTCTGAAACAGAATACACATTTCTCTGTGTGTCTCCATCTCCTTCCCTCCGCTCAGTTTAATTCTTTCCTTTATCTCTTCTCTCTCTCTCCCCATTCCCCAACTCTCTCTGTCAACTCCCTCTCCTCCTCACACCTCTTTCCTATTTTCTCCTCCCCCATCTCTTCCTCTCTTTTCCTTCCCTCCCTACCCAGCCCGCCCACCCTGCCATCTCCATGGGAATGAGATGGGCTCCCCTCAGCAGCAGCCTCTCCTTCTCCCCGTGTCCCAGGGCCCTCACCTGCACGTAGACACATCCTTCTCCTGTCACCCCCGTGCTGTAGTCCCCTGGCACCTCTGGCAGTGCCACACGCTGGAGCAGCAGACGGTTCGTATGATCCACCTGGAACTGGGCCTGGAAATTCCCTGTGGATTGCAGGGTCACTGTGGACGCTCCTCCACTCTTGGCATAGGTGGAAGCTCCGTATCGGGACAGGGCCTGGAGCGCCACCACTGTGTCCTGCCAGACAAGAGATGGGCCCAGGCACCCAAGGGGATAAATTAGCCATTTCCATGAGCTTGGAGTCCCCATCCCGACAGCTCCTCCAACACACCAATGCCCTGCTCAGGTGGAGAAGAGAGACAGAAAGGTCGGCTTTTCCCATTTTCAGCCATTCTCTCCCCATCACCAGCACACGCCATGCTCCCTATTCCCTTGGGCCCAGATCCACCAAGGTATTTAGGCACCTCTCTCCCATTGAAAGCAGCCAGGTGTCTAAATACCTTTGGGAACTTTGGGGATCTGGTATTTCTGACACTCCACTGAAAGGAGCTGGGGGAAGATACCACCCACCCTCCCATGAAGACACCTGCCCGAAGGGGCAGCTCAGGACAGACAGACCAAGTGAAATGGGAGCTGCCTGTGGCTCAGAGAGGACCATGGCGAGGCAGCCAGGAGGCTCAGTAATGGAGTATGAGAAAGTCTTTCAGCCCTGTGGGTATCAAGCCAACCAGGGAAATGGTGGAACATGGGGCCAATGATTGGTCCTGTCTAGAGAGGTCACTCCTGGAGGTTCCAGCCTCCAAGCACCAGCATGGCCTGCGCCTGCTCAAAGGGGGAGATGGCACCTCCTGTTTGGTCATCACTCAGGATGGCGCTTCCCCCTGGGTGTGTCTGGAAGTGACTGGCTGCTGCTGCTTCTCTGGGGAGGCCTCAGCTCCCGAGCTGAATTGGCCTGGCTGGATAAGGTCAGTGGTGGGGGCAGCTGGGGATGCTCTGGGCGAATCTTCTGCCCTCCGTACACAGGAGCATCACTTTTCCAGTCTCTCGCCTCATTAGCCTGCCGGAGCCTGTGGGGATTGGATGTCACTATGCTCCATGCTGTGACTATCCCATGATCTAAACTGTACAATGAGGGGACTGCCCCCTCCCCAGGGCAGCCTCCCCCATCCACCAGGTTGCTTGTCTGTCTCCTGCCCTCTCCTGTCTGCCTCTCCCTCCTGCCCTGGGTGTCTGAGGCTGGGGAGGAGAACCACTCACCTGGGTGGAGGAGAAGCCCCCGTTGGGATTCTGCTGCTTGCTGATCCACTTTGCAATTTGAGATGCTAATGACAGGTCGTCTTGGGATGGCCACGGCTGAGTGGTGAGATAAGCGAGGAGCACGTAGGACGTCATCTCCACCTCGGCGGAAGGAGCACGGGGGTGAAAGAAGGGGAGATCGGCTTTCGGCTCCTTCCCAGGCCTCTGCCAGTGAATGGAGCCATCTGCCGTGGGAGAAAGGAGAGGGAGGGTAGGAGAGAAGGAAATACAGATGCTTAGTACATGCCATTTCTAAGGGGTTATTGACCTTCTGCTGCTGCGGGTGGGAGAACAGAACCCCCTGTGCTCGTTTGGCATATTGACATGAGACGTGAAAGGATTAAATAGTCCCTCACTTGCTGGTCTAGTGGATTTATACAAATCTTGTGGTACGAACACTCAGTGACTAATCAGGCTGCCACCTCTGTGCCTACATCCCCTTTATCTTAGCACATCCCAGGAATGGACAGTAGCAGCCTTTATTGGGCTCTTTGATTCAAAAAGTGTGAGGTCGCTAAGTGGCCCCAGGCGCTCAAGGCCAAAGGGTTACAGCAGTGACGGTCACACCCCACTCTAGCAGGGTGAAGAACCCATAAGTCCTTGTCTTACCAGCACAGTCCCAGTTCTTCCTGGGATTTCCTGGGACACCAGGACCTTAATTTGGGCCCCCCGGAATGATCTGTTTTTTCATTTTATCAGTCCAAACATCAGGCTTCTCCTCTTTGTTTGTCTGTTGCTATAGGGAGCAGACGTCACTCTGTGATGACCAGGGGCCATCGCTCCCATGGAACGAGTGTTCAGAGCGAGGAGCAGTGCTTGGAGTGAGGAATGGAGCGGAGCCAGCGAAGACACCGGCAGAGCTGTGCTATTGCTCAGTGGGAATAGTACTATTTGGTCAGGGTTTCACGATATGCTCACTCACAGCACTGAGGTGTGGGGGGGTGGGACCCCCAGATACACCTGTGTCACTGCAAAGTCAGGCCCAGCTCTCATTTTTTAAAAGTTCCCTTTGTCTTTATATGAATATTTCAGCACCTTAAAAAAAGCAACAATCAAACCATCCCCACAGGAACTTGCCCTAGGGAAAGGGGACCCGGCCCCAACTCTCTCCTCCCTGGTAATACCCCCTATGTCTGGGGAGCTGTAAGGCATCTCCCAGTGTCCTAAAATGTGCCCCCTTGATGCTTCTCTCCATGTAATGCCCCTTGGACCAAACCATCCTCTGCCTCGCCTGCTGCCCCCTGAGCTGCTCTCGGTGCTGGCCCACCCCTGGGCTGCTGTAGCCACCAGAGCCTGGGGCGGGGGGAGAGGAAGCTAGATGCCACTGAGCTGCTTCCTCCCCCTGCAACAGGCTGCCTCCTCAAAATGGGCGACAGTCCTGGGGGGACGGGACGGGGGGACAGGAATCCTCCTGAGGCAAAGGGGGAGAGGAGGGTAGAGACGGTCTGGACCCAAAGGAGCGGGGAGAGGGAGGGAGAAACCAGGGGAGAAGGAAAGAAAAACCTTGGGTGAGAGATCCTAGGGAGGAGGGCAGGAAAGGGAGGGAGAGAACCTGCACACATGGTTGGGGAGGAGGGGAGAGACACTCAAGAAGGGTGGAAGGGAGAAAAGACGCTTCTAAGACCTGGCCAACACACAGATTTTGTGCCACTACAACTATTTTGGTTAGGGCTGTAACTTTTCTACTGGTACCTCTAGTCTGGGCACAGTTATACCAGAAGAAAGGTTCCTCATGTAAGCAGAGTCAGAAGGAGCTCTACCCTGACACCTGGTGGTGAACTGTGGAAAAGGACTTCAGGGGCTGACCTCCTTTGCATGGGCACAGCCACCCCTCCTAGCATGATGGGGCTGCTTGCCCAAATGGTCACTTTGACTGCTGTGGGATCCCCAGTCTCTTTGTTATTGGGGCAGGACTAATAAAGTGTTATTATCCTGGTTATGTGAATCAAGGACAGTAGAACTGTACTTGGCATTTTATGATGGAGGGACGAGACTCCCAAAAATGTAACCCTTCTGCCCGTCAGAGTTGGCAGCAACAAGGGCCGGGTTCAGTATCTAGGGGTTCCTTTTCAATAACTCAACGTAAAACCGGCTCAATCCCCCACCCAGTGACAATTACGTACCACGCCCCTGGGCGCCTCTAAGAGGCAATACTTCCCCTCTCGCAAGCACAGAGTCTGAGTGAAGCAAAAGCCTTTTAATAAAGGAGGGAAACAATGCGGCATAATGTTGGGGAAACACCACAAACAAGATTCATAACACAAACAATGAGCAAAAAACCCACCCCCAAGTAAGTTTGTTAGTGTCCTTTTCCCCTCAGGGTCTTAAATCCAGAAACCCAACAGTCACGCCACCCACAGTTTCTGTCCTTGGTCAGTGCAGCCCCAGAGTGGTTCTTGAGTCCAGCAACCAAAAAGTCACCCCGGCCAATGGGATCCCCCTGTGATGATGCACACAGGTTACTGGACAGTGGAGACATACAGGTGAAGGGTGTCCTAAGCACCTTGGACTTTCCACTGTTAGAACCAGAGATGCAGGGGCCTGTGCCAGTAGCTGAGGTACCCTTAGTTTAGTTTAGTTTAATGGAGATATCCCATCTCCTAGAACTGGAAGGGACCTTGAAAGGTCATCGAGTCCAGCCCCCTGCCTTCACTAGCAGGACCAAGTACTGATTTTGCCCCAGATTCTCAAGTGGCCCCCTCAAGGATTGAACTCACAACCCTGGGTGCCCCCCCCCCAAAGGAAACCTCTCCATCCATTGCTCAAGAAGATGGTGTTGCAGTGGAGAGGGACAGTATGCCTGTGATTTTGTGGGCAGGGAAGAAGGGAGTATGTGAGAGCTTTTGGTGTGGGAGGCAGGAGAGAGATTTGGAGACTTGGGGGGAAGGAGAAACCAGTTATTTCACAGTATAGAAAAGGGGAAAACAGACTGAAACAAACAGAGGAAAAGCTAACAAGCTCCAGAGTAGAGAAAGGGGGCAAATGGAGGGAAGGCAGGGACAAGGGAAAGGGCAAACGCAAGGGAGACAAATGCAAAGGGATTGTTGACATTTTACCTAATAGGTAGGCTGGATACTGAAGGATACAATCAATGACCAGTTTAAAAGGGCAGGGATACAACATGCTGTGAGGTCAGAAATGTGCCGGGGCCCGGCTCTGGCTGCCTGGGATGCCTCTCTCTCAATCTTGTTTCTTCAAGTCAAATAACCTTCTCCCACCTGGTCCTGGTCCCTCCTAATTTTCCTCTCCTGTGGTTTCCCCTCTGAGCACCTGTATATGATTCTCAATACATGGTCACTTTACAAGTGGGGGATGTAGGGCCAGTGGGCTGGGATGCAGGAGAAGGGCCCGTCGGGAACTCTCACCCTCTTTCACAGCTTCCTTGTCAATCTAGTCCAGCAGTGCCCTGCGCTTCTCCTCCTTCCCCGCCAAGGCGAAGGCGTAGGCCAGTAGCGCCCTGATGTACACATGGTTTCCTCCCTGCTCTGTGGCCGTCTCCAGACAGAACAGAGCATTACGGACCACAGAGTGCTGTATGGGGAGAGAGACATGGGCTGATAGAGGGAGGGGAGAGGTCGCCCACTGCAATCCCACAGTGCAACATTCCCTTTAGCAGAGACTGTCTGGCAGCACTTTTCATCCAAGGGCCCAATGATGGGAAGCCCGCCTGGCTTTTACACAGTCAGCACATTCTCCACAGCCCCAGCTGTTCCTGCTACTTGCTACCTTGTCCCACGTGCTGAGTGAACATTTCCCACAAGCACAGCGAAAGCTACGTAGCAACATTTCCCCACAAGATAGCGCTGCTGAAAGCGGCACAGAGGGCACTGGGATGCCTACCCACAATGCACCACCCTTTTGGCAATCTGGCCTGATACTAGGTGAACACAACCGCTGGCACAACTGGCCCAGTGTCAACTCACTGCACCAGTAGTGTCTTTTCGGTTGCTCGCTGATGATAAAACTTTTAACAGTGCGATTTCTGGGTGTGGAGCAGACCTAACTGAAGGAGAACAGAAATCAGCCCTTGATGGGGACCCATTTGGCTGGTGCCAACTGCCAAGGGGTTAAGTGTTATTTACCCAAGTGTTAAATATCTGTAAAACGCTAAGCTGTAGGCTTGTAAGAGAGGATCAAGCAAACGCCGCCTCAAAAGTTTTTAAATAAAGATCATATAAAAGGATTAGAGATGAGACAGAACCAGCGTCCTGGACTGGAAGGGAAGCTGCAGGGAAATTCTAGTTCCAGATTTGGACCTCAATTTAAAGTCTTTTCTGACTGGATTTCCCCCTTTTTTAAAGGCTTCTCTCTCGGGATGGGAGGCTGCTGACTGGGGGGTCCCCAGTTCTGTCTGTGGCTTGAGGGGTTACAGGTACGTACAGTGACGGGCAGAGGAATCTCCAGCAGCGCGATGGTGATGTAGGCAGACAGCGTGACCTCATCGTCCACCCCGCCCTGCAGGGAACCACAGAGAGAGACATTAACCCTGAAACCCCGCCCACTGGCCCCTCCTCCCAGGAGCGTTCTACATCCCTGTTCTTCCCACACTATGGTAGCTTCCAGGTATCTGCCCCTCTTCTTTCCCCTACCCATGGTCGCTCCATGTACAGTATGGTTCTCCCCCACTCTTGCCTCCCTTGGTAGATCCCATCTCCCCCATTTCCAAGCCCCCTGCCCCAGCCCCATGTGCTGCAGTGGCTGAGCTGTTCCCATGCACAGTTGCAGGCTTTCTCCGTGTCACTGGAGTCCTGTATGGGTCCCATGAGGCCCATGGGAAGCCAGCTGGATGGATACGTTACCTTTATGGCATTGTTCAGGAGCGTCCCGGAGCTGCGGAAGCAGCCGTTTTCCTTCTGCTTGCCAACGAGCCAGGCCAGGGCGTCCTGGATGTGCTTCTCCTCGATGAAGATGTGAGAGCGGGCCTGCGCGAAGGACTTGAGGACGAAGGCCGTCAGCCTGCGACAGAGAGCGGACAGCAGTGAGAGCTCCCTCCCATGCCCTGTGCTTGCTGGAGGGGACGGGGTCCTGGGGCATCGCCAGCCTGAGGGGAAGCAGCAGGGGCCAGAGAGCTGGTGGCCATGGGCCAGGGAACCATTATCTCATTCAGCCACCTACTGACATGCAGCAGAGCCTGGGGGCAAAACCCAGCAGTTGTCTGACAGGCCACAGCAAAACTGCCCGTTTTAGGACAGGAAGTGAGCCAGCTTCCTGCATTGGTTTCAAACGGCCAGGGCACAGTTTAGGGGGTAGAAGGTGGTTGTCCAGAACCCTTGGGAGAACAGTCCTCAGCATCTTCAGTGACCAGGAATGGCCAGGACACTGGCTCTGCACTTTCTTATTATAAAAACAGCAGCATAGCACCCCCTAGCATCAGACTGGGGTCAGCATTCAGAGGGAGAATGCCCCTTACTGAGCAACCCGCCCCGCTCCCTGCAGCACAGCGCCCCCTAGCACCACACCATAGAGTCAGTAGCGGCAGAGAGAAGAGCAACCCCTACAGAGTTGCCCACCCACCACTCCCTGCAGAACCTGTTTCTTCACCCAGCAAGGCATGCACTAAGCATTGAGGGGCTGTGATGGCTCCACCCTGAGTTAACAGCCACCTCATTATCCTGAGGGCAGTGGTGGCCAAATTTTCCATCGGAGGGTCAAACACATAATTTCAGAAAGGACAAGTATCCACAATCAGGACTTCTGGGTGGATTCTCTACCCTGTTCGGACCCCTGCACCCTGCTCAGGTACCACAAAGGGAGCTGAAACTACCAGCAAGTCACCCAGCAGGGGAATCTTTGGCCGGCACTTTTATGTCACCCTCCATATAGCCCCTGGTACAGAAAGTGAGTGGCTAGAGTGTGCTGTGTTCTGGACACACCGAGCTGATGTATGGTCCTCAGGGGACTGTGACCACCTGGAGCAAGTTAGAACAGGCCCCAGGCTGCTCTAACCTGAGATGAGCAGGGAATCAGGGGGGCTGTAAATGGTTATTAATCCAAAATTGCAGGCCTCTAGCATATGAACTAAAGGAGATCTCCCTTCCCTACCACCTCCCATAGTTGCCTTATCCCACATCATCAGCTCTAGAGCTCCTCCCCTCTCCTCCGCCCCTTCATGATCAGCACCTGTTAACAATGGGCAAGCTCCAGGTTATAACAAGAGAAGGGAAAGAATTCAGCAGCACTGAAATCTTACCAGGTGTTCCCTGATTGCCCATAACGTGGCCCAAAAGTGCTGTAGGAGCCGTCCCAGTGTTTGTAATTCAGCTGTGTCTGGTAACCTGAAAGGGAGAATTAAATTGGGTTTTACTGCAATAAAGTCCAGGTGTAGACGTCAGCCAGGAAAAGAGAATTTTCAGCCCTGTCTACACACAAACATCCTGCTTTAATTGTACCAGTAGCATTAAAATGCTGTGAATCCCCCAGTGTGGATGTAGTTAGGATAGTATAAAAGTGCTAATACCAGTACAGCTTGTTCCCAGATGGGAAGGGAGTAGAACTGCATCCACACTAGGGGTTGAACTGATTAAATTATTTTGGTAAAATATCACCTCCTAACTGAAAGTTACACTGGTACAAAGCTGGGTTTAGATCAAGCCTTAGACGCAGAAGCAGGTCCTATGTAGAGTACACAAGTCAGGCAGGCCTCCCATTCCTAGAAACAGCCTCAGTGTCTCAGCAGAGAGGCCTGGGTCTTCTGTTAGGCATTAAAAGAAAGTACAGGCAACAGAGTTATGATGTGCATCTACTAGCCACCTATACCAGGTTCAAGGATCCCTTTGCAGCACTTAAAATAAATAGGAAGGCTGTCTCTGAAAGATTGCTAACCCTCATTAAAAACAAAGTGGAGCAGAAATGGAGAATGAGGAATAATCAAAGGTGTGACCCAAACTGGGGCTGTTTTGAAAAGTGACTATGTGGAAAAGGCCCCTTGTCACTCAGCAGCTCTGCCCCGTGTGTGTTCAGAGTCATGGCTACTGGCTTTACTGGCAAAGGTCATGTCCACATTAGGAATAAAGGAGCATTACCAACATTGCTAGCTAACACGTGTTTCAATCCTAACACAGACAAGGCACTTGTAGTTTCACACATGTTAGCTGGTTGAGTTAACCTTAGCGAGGAGCCTAGAGTTTACCATGATCAACTAACATGTATTAAAACTACAAGTCGGCTAAATGTGTCACAAATAGACACATCTCCCCTAGTGAAAACAAGCTTAAACCCAGGTTTTGCTCCATTTACTGCTGCCAGACCTGCAGAACCAACCCAGCTCTTCTCCGCCTTGCAGGTCATCAGCAGAAATGCACCCAGTGAACCCAGTGCAGTGCAGCACCCAGGCTGTCATTCATCCACATGGACCCACCTTCTCGCATCGAGCACTTCCAGAGACTAGAGTTTCTACGTTCCTAGATGTCACCCTAGATCTAAGCATGCTACCATGCTATGGCACCCCCTGTTGGGAAGTGATCTATTGTAACACCAACCATTAATGAAGTAACTACTCAGAGTAGCTCCTGGGAAAGGGAACCTCTGACCTCTGGTGCAGGATTGGCGCGGAGGGGGTGTCAGAGGCCCTGGTTCAAAGGTGAATGATGAGGGGTCAGTTGTGACAGTGCTGCCAATACACTGGTGGCTAGGAAGGCCTATAGGCCATCTAGGGAGCCGAGTCTGGTTTGCTGGGTAAGAGTGAATTACCACTGGGCTCACACACTGGAGAGCAATGGGATGACAGGGCTGAGAAGATACAAGTGCGTTCCCCCTCCCCCCTAAAAGGCAGGTGGTCCCCTCAGTCTGTCCATCCTTCCCATTTGGAGCATTATCTGAGCAAGGCACACACAAAAAGCTCCCAGCACAAGCTTGGAAGGGAGCAAGTGAAGAAACAAAAGCCCCGTCCCTGCTCACCGCTGACTAAGTATCCAATGGCCTTGGATTTGGTCTCCTCGCTCAGCTGCCCCGTCTTATTCAGATAGTCCAGGACGTAGATGTTGGGGGCAAACAGGACCATGTTCTGCTCCCCACAGCCGAAGGGCATCTGGAGGAGCTGCTGCAGGTTCTGCATGGCTGTGCCCAGGATATCGCCTGGGGATGGAGACACAGGGAGTCAGTGTGGCCCAGAGCCGGCCTGCGGAGGCAGAGTGCACCACAGAGAAAGGATGCCAGTGTGAGGTATCCATAACAGGCTTGTGAGATCACAGGCAATAAGAGGGAAAGAGAGAGACACACAACACAGAGAAAGAAGACAGAGAAATATGCTCTGAGAGAGAAGGGACACATGAAAGGCAAAGTGAAGGGCGTGCTGCTGGAAGGACAGATGGGAGCACTAGGCTGGACGAATAGCTAGAGACGTGGGCCCAGAGGCAGAGGTGGGGGGAAGGAGAGAGAAAAAGGGGTGAAGTGCTAGATAGAGACTACAGCAGTGGGTAGCTGGGGGATAAATGGAGGGGCTGTGACGGGTGCACAACGGGGTGAGGAGTGGAACGGGTGGAAAGACCAGTACCCCATCAGGCACGGGGAAGGGACGGCAGCAGCATGCACAGCCAGGCTCTTCGAACTGCCTCACTTACCCAGCACTGAGAAATAGGCTCTGGCCGAGCCCTGCACCACGTTTTCTGGGAACTTCAGGGACATTGGCTGCGGCGCTGTCTTTCCTGGGGAAAAGTGACATAGATGGGATTGTAGTAAAATCCCCCCGTGTAGCAGTGACCAGGCCCCAGCACAGGAGCTAGGACACTGCCCCTGCTGCTGTCTTTCCCCTGGCACTGCACTGGGGCTCCCTGCCTTTAGCAGCTCCATTCCTCCATCGCTTTATAGTGAACCCCCCACGCATCCCCAACTCCCCTCTCAGCCGTGGATCCCCTCACTCGCCATCCCAGCCCTTCACATGGAGCGAGGGGCCACCCGCTGGTGAGACAAGGGAACTGCAGTCTCCAGCTCTTTCTCTGGCACCTTCCAGTTTGTAATTTCACTCCATGGAATCAGAGAGTGAGAGAAGGGGAAAGCCCCATTAAATAAATGAAAAAAGAGGACCCTCCACGGGCCCTGGCAGCGGGGGCTGGCCGAAGCCAGTAGCGCTGGCTCGGGCAGCTCGGCTCTTAAAGTCTGAGAGGGGAGGAGCGGAGCAGAGCAGCCGTGGGAGGGGAAGTGCCCGGACGGCATTTTCCCGGACATGTTTGGCTTTTCGGCAATTCCCCCCTGGACGGGGGTTTGATTGCCGAAAAGCAGGATATGTCCGGGAAAAACCGGACGTATGGTAACCCTACATTAAATCCCATCTAGCCCATCCCCCCAGGACCCGGGCCAGGAAACCTATGCTTCCAGCCCTTCCCATGGGGGCCATTCCAGCCCTTCAGTGTTAGGAAACCTTTCCTTGTTATCCAGCTGGAGGTGTCCCACTTTCTTCAGTTCCAGATTACTGCTTCTAGTTAGCTCTTCCCCTCGGACATCTGGGGTTTCCACCCTTCCCTTTGCAGAGGCAGGTCAGGAGGGGTGGGGTTCTTACCAGCTGCACAGAGCAGGAAGTTGTAGGTCGTTTCCTTCTCATACCCTTCAGGCTTCGGGTTGGGGAGGAACAGGGAAGGGGAAGGAAAATGAGAAAGGTGAGAACCTGCAGAGACACTGAGCACCTGGTTTCAGAAACATCTGGCCAGGGGTGATGGGGAGAAGGGACAATGCTGGGGAGAAGAAATAAAAAGAAAGAAAGAGACTTGCAAATTCTCATGTAATAATAATTCTCATGAAGCCAGCAGCTAATAGTTGGAAATCGGCTACTAACAAGTTATTGCCTCCTCACTCCCCAGGGGAGGATATTGCAGTGTTCTACCACGGGTGATTAGTTGCTGCTAGCACACCGTAAAACGTGGACTTTCCTTGTGTAAGCGGGAGAATGGTTCCGCTATTGTGGGGAACTTTCCTGGCTTCTGCACTACCCCGGTGAAGTGGGCTACTGAAAGGATCTGAGTCCTCGCTTCCACTTCCTTTACCTAGAGGCCTCCCTGCCCTTGAGGACTCCCCTTCCACTCTCCTGTCTGGCAGATTCCTCGTAAACCCTGACAAGGCTGGGCCCAGAATTTCTGGGGGGCTCGACCCCCAACCCTGCTGTGGTCACCCAGGACAGGGGCTAGGGTGTCCCCACTCCGGGGTACTCTCTTTGCACTGGGCACCTCCCTGACCCACTGATCATTTCATACAATTTAAAGCAAATACAAGTTGTTTAATTAACAATTAATTTTAAAAAAGAATAAGGAAAAATGGGAAAGGTTGAAGGAAACATCACCCCGCTCTGTGGCAGGGAACATCACAAACAGTGTCTCTGGAACGTCAGGGCAGGTCACAGTCTGTTCCTTGTAGGTCCCAGGCTCCTTCTCAGGCCCTGGCTGTGCTGCAGAGATGCTGCGGGTTGGACACTTGCTCTGGCGGTGGCCACACGCTCTCAGGCTCTAGGTGGCAGGACCCTTTTTCCCAGCGTTGCTCCCGCCCTGACAGGGTTACGATCCCCCTCCAAGTCTGGCCTGCAGAGCCTCTTGGCTGAGGCGTCTCCCTGTGCTGGGCCCACTGCCCAGGGTTCCCCTCCTCTCCCCAGCTGCTCACCGCACCCAGCTCCGGACGGCTCCAGCCCCAGCTCCGGCTTCACACTGCCTCAGCGCTGCTGCTGCTGCTCTGCCTTCAGCTCCCTGGGCTGCTTCTCTGGCCTCTCTGACTCTGGTTGCTACAGCTCTGCCCCAGAACAGGTCTGCTCTGCAGGCTGCTTCTGTGACTCTGCTTCCAGCTCTGACCTGCTCCCTGGCTGCTTGTCTGGCCCCTCTGGCTCTGGTTGCTGCAGGTCTGCTCTCTCTGGGCTGTGCTCTGGCTTTGGGGCTGCAGCTCTGCTCCCAGCAGCTTAGCTCGGGCCCCTGCTCTCTCCTTAGCTCAGCCCCACTCTGTCTGACCCAAGCCATTCCAGTTCACACAGAGGACGGGACCCCCTTGGCCTCCTGACTCTCTGATTAGCCTGCCCACCCTGTCAATCAGGCTGATCTGGAGCATTGGCCTCTCCCCATTGTTCCTGGGGACTGTCAGTCTCAGGCTCCTGATTTCCCATCGACACTTCCCCTTTCAGTGCTGGGAGCTAGCAACTAAAACACCCCCACTGAATGTTAGTAAGGGGGCAGCAGTCCCCTTACACTTGTTACACAGAGAGAACTTCCAGCTTTACACCATGTGCTGGTGCTGATAATATGCTGTGATGCTAATGAAGGGATGTAGGGGCTCGATCCTGCCAAGTGTTTAACTTTAAGGCTGTCTGAGGTCAATGGGACAAGTCATGTGCCTAAAGTAAAGCAAGCTTTGCTGGGTCAGGGCCAAAGCGCTCAGTGCCCTGAAATGACATATTGTAGTGACTGCAGGGCCACCTAGAAATTCACCATTACACACTGTGGCCAATTAGTCCTGTAGGGCTACAGTAGGGATAGAACTCAGCTCCTCCTGCTCCAAAGGCCCAGACCCCCATGGCTTGAGCTAAAGAAGAAGCCCTGTTATTTATTGAGATGACCAAAACAATTTTGACTAAAACTCAGGAACTAAATGTGAAAAAAAAGGGTTTAGTCAAAACAACTTTTGTTTTTGGAACACACCCCTCCCCCGCAATTTTTTATTCTGAGAATAGTAGGTTTCCCCCCTTTTTATAATTGTTTTCCAACTTTTGCCAGGTGGAAACCAGTAGCCAAGTGTGAAAAGGGGCTTTCCCTCACTTTCTCACACTTTTAAAAAACCTTTACCTCTCTTTCTTCAGTCGGAAAAGGTAAAAAGTTTTAAAAAGTGTGTGTGTATGGCAGGCAGGACGGGGGAGAATCCAAAAGTTGACACCGCCCCCCCCCCACACACACACACTAAAACAACATTTGAGGTTAATAGGAACGTTTTTTGTTTTGTTTCCAAATGTCTTTTCAAAATTAATCTCAGTGACAAATCTGCTGTTGAGTTTAGTTTTGAAATCCAAATGCAGTGATCAAAGATTTGTTAAAGTTTTTTTTTATGATGAAAAATTCACTGGGGAAAAAAAATCCTGTTTTCCAACCAGCTCTAACTCTTTGTTAGCCTAGCGCACACAGATGAGCATTTCTGATTCAGTGGTGCACTAGTCAGTTCTTTAAAATAACAGGGCAAGACCAGCACACCCCCTACATTCCATAAAGGTGCCACTAGGCCAGGAGTTACTCTATGTTTTTTGCCGCCCCAAGCACGGCAGTCAGGCGGCCTTCGGCAGCACGCCTGTGGGCGGTCCGCTGGTCACGTGGATTCGGCAGCATTTCTGCGGGTGATCTGCTGGTCCCGCACCTTCGGCGTCTCCGCCGCCAAATTGCCACCGAAGCCACGGGACTGATGGACCTCCCACAGGCATGCCGCCGAAGGCTGCCTAACTGCCGCCCTCACGGCGACCGGCATGCCGCCCCCCACAGCTTGCCGCCCCAGGCACGCGCTTGCTGTGCTGGTACCTGGAGCCGCCCCTGCACGAGGCTCCTATTATTTTAAGCCCAATTTTCATCTCCTTCATAATTCTAAGAAAAATAAATCTCTGTGTTTCCAGAACTGTCAGATCCGCCAAAGATGAAGTTGGACATTTCCACTAATGTGACAGAAGCAAAGTGAATACTTCTTCAGCTGAAGAGGTTTAGAAATCACTTATTTTGAATTTTTTTGTGGAGTGTTTCACATTTCTTTGGATCCCTATATATTGAAAAAGTAGCCAAGTTATCATTCAAATTTCACTTGGCATATAGGATAACTTTAAAGCAAAAGCCAAAACAGATTGACTGTAACAGGACAGAATCATAGAAATGTAGGGCTAGAAGGGCCCTTGAGAGGTCATCTAATCCATCCCGCTCAGAATATGGCAGAGCCAAGTACACCTAGACTATCCTGGACAGGTGTTTGTCCAAACTGTTCTTAAACCTGCAATAATGGGGAATCCGCAGCCTTCCCAGGTAACCTGGGCCAGTGCTTACCTACCCTTACAGTTAGAAAGTTATTCCTGGTATCACACCTAAATCTCTCTTGCTGCAATCTAAGCCAACTACTTCTTGTTTTACCCTTGGTGGGCATGGAGAACAATTGATCACCATTCCCCTTATAGCACATATTTGAAGACTGTTATCTTGTTCTCCCCTCAGCCATCTCTTCTCTAGACTAAACATGCACAATTCTTTCAACCTTTCCTCATATGTCAGGTTTGCTAAACCTCTTATCATTTTTGTTGCTCTCCTTTGGACTCTCCTTTGGTTTCTGTCCCAAAAGACATGGCTGTGAGAAACTTATCACCTTTGCTTATTATTTCAATCACACGGTGTAACAAGATACCAATATTTTTCTGTAAGAAGTTATAGAATCATAGACTCATAGACTTTAAGGTCAGAAGGGACCATTATGATCGTCTAGTCTGACCTCCTGCACAACTTAGGCCACAGAATCTCACTCACCCACTCCTGTATCAAACCTATGTCTGAGCCATTGAAGTCGTCAAATCATGGTTTAAAGACTTCAAGGTGCAGAGAATCCTCCAGCAAGTGACCCGTGCCCCATGCTGCAGAGGAAGGCGAAAAAACGCCAGGGCCTCTGCCAATCTGCCCTGGAGGAAAATTCCTTCCCGACCCCAAATATGGAGATCAGCTAAACCTTGAGTATGTGGGAAAGACTCACCAGCCAGACACCCAGGAAAGAATTCTTTGTAGTAACTCAGATCCCACCCCATCTAACATCCCATCACAAGCCATTGGGCATATTTACCGCTAATAGTCAAAGACCAATTAATTGCCCAAATTAGGCTATCCCATTATACCATCCCCTCCATAAACTTATCAAGCTTAGCCTTGAAGCCAGATATGTCTTTTGCCCCCACTTGGAAGGCTGTTCCACAACTTCACTCCTCTGATGGTTAGAAACCTTCATCTAATTTAAAGTCTAAACTTCCTGATGGCCAGTTTATATCCATTTTTTCTTGTGTCCACATTGGTACTGAGCTTAAATAATTCCTCTCCCTCCCTTGTATTTATTCCTCTTATATTTATAGAGAGCAATCATATCTCTCCTCAGCCTTCTTTTGGTTAGGCTTCCCTTTACAGCGTTAGAGAATGTGTTATTGCTGAGATCATATTAAGTCATTATGGCTTCCCTATAAAACCAAGAAGACCTGCAGCATTATATCAGTTGTCACGACACAGCAGTAAGTTATCATGGCTTCTCTACACCACAGAGACTAAACAGCCCACCTACCTCCACTAACAGCTGTTTGATCACTGTGTCCTTCCGCCCTTTGTCCAGGGTCTCCACTACCTCGTTCCCGCAGGGCAGATCTGTCTTCAGGGCCTCAGCGCTCACTGAGAAATCCACATTACCTGAAACAAAGGAGGATAAGTGTTCTGCCAGGCACTGCAGCTACAGAGGTGTCAGTGTCATTCGCTTGGTGTTCTGCTTTGATTACATGGAAACCTCTCTAAAGAGGGCAGAGCTCAAGTCACATTGTGCAGGCTAGCACTTTAGCACAGCTCTGCAGTGGCCTTCCAACCCCTCGGCGCCAATGTCTACACCAAATGCGGCAGGGCAAGATGGAGAGGAGGGGAGTGCAGGGTCAGGTCTTCAGATTCTGCCGCCCAGACCCCTGCAGGGTTTCAGAGCCATCATCTTCCTTTTCCAGAAATTTCAGACCCAACCAGGCTGTCAATCCAGGTATTTATATGGCCCCCATCGCAGTAATTAGATGGGGAAACTGAGGCACGGGGACACTGACTTGCCCAAGAGCAGGACACTGAATCCAGGTCTCCTGAGTCCAGTCCAGCGCCTCAGCCACAAGGCCAGCCTTCCTCCTTTCACAGCGGATCAGTCCCTTCCAGAGAGGTTGGAGCCATCCAGTATCTGATCCAGAAATTTCAGAGCCACTTGGTCCCTTTCACAGAGGTTTTGGAGCCATCCATTAGTCCCTGATCCTGAGATTTTGGAGTTGCCAAGTCCCTTACCCAGAGATTTTGGGGTCACAGCCCAAGACATTGTTTTCCATCCGTTCACACACAGACAATAAGATTCTTCTTCCTTCTCCACAGGGGTAGCCCGGAAGTCATCAGATGGAGCCAGTGAGATGCTGACCTGTCAATTGTACAGAGACAGGTTCTAGGGTTTGGGGGTAAATGGAGATGGGACAGTGCAGGGGAGGAGAGGGGGCAGGGAGTTTGGGGGCCACAGGGATTTGGTGGGGCAGGGATTGAGGTGGGGAAAGCTGAGGGGTACTGAGGTTTGGGGAGGTGCAGGAGACTGAGGATGGGCAGAGAGTTGGGTGCATGGCCCTGAAGAAACAGGTGATTGCAGGGCCTGAGGCACCCGGGACCAGTTGTGGGAATAAAGACAAAGTGGTGACCCCAAATTTACCACCTTGGTATGAGTCTGAGAGCCCTCTGGTGTCTTGTTAGGGGAGGAGGGGAAGTGCTGGCAGTGAGGGGCGGGGGGTCTATCTGGGAGTAGCTGAGAGGGAACAGAATTGGGGACCATCAGTGAGCGTAGCAAAGGGCAGGAAAGGGATGGGGAAGCGGATGAGAGGGCCTTGGGGGCCCTTAACACTGTAAAGCTTGTTCCTGCTTCACTTTATCTAGAATGAAACCCATTTAAATAAAAGCTGAGAGAAAAGTCACCACAATTTTGCAGGGACCCCCTTCCTGAGTCCCCTCCAGTCCCTTGTGCTGGAGCAGGAATACACTGCAGGCTAGTGGGGCTAAAGAGTCAGTGCCATTTCCATGGATGCAACAGGCCAGCGAGTTTCCCAGCGGCTGTAGTGCAGCAGGGGGTGTTGTGCGGCGTGAGGCCAAAGGCCAAGCACGTGTGTCCATTTCAGGAAGCCTGGAGTCTCCACTAGAGTAAGGGGTGATGCACAGTGTGTGGTCACCCCAGGTACCTTGCTTACCATGGGGTCATGAGATAGGCACAGGAGGTCTAAGGCCAGGTGCCTTCAGCCACACAGGAAGTTGGGCTCAGGTATATTTGCAGCTCGCAAACCTTTGTCAGCCAAACAGATTCCTTCTTTCATAACGCCCACTCTGTACCCCTATAGTAACACACACCTAGGAGCCAATCAGATTCCTCCTTTCCATCACCCATTTCTTTCCACTGTAATACGACACTTTCCTAGGGGACAATCAGCTGCCTCCTGTGGATGGGAAGCCATGTTGCAACTGGCCCATGTGGTCTCCTCTCTGGCCCCTGCTGAGCAAAGCTGCGAGTGTCCCTTACCCTGATGCAGCGGGTCAGGTAGTTGAAGACAGTGGCCCTTAGTGTGAAGGCCTCGCCGCGCACCACGGAGTAAGGCAGGGTGAGCTCCACGAAGAAGGGCTGGAAGGCTCTGAGGGACACGGTCGGGGACAGGCCAAAGCCAGTATCACTTGAAGTGCAGAACGCGTTGGCTTTCCATTCTGTGATGGTGTCGGGGATGGTCACATCCAAATCAGCACTTCCGACAGACCTAGTGACAAAACAAGAACAAGGAGATCTGGGGAGCTTTCCTAGCTTTGGGGAAAACAACTGTGTCTCTCACAGCATCCTGAATTAACACCCCCCCCCTTTTGTAACTGCAGGGTCCCTCAGGAGCACTGGGGGTGTGCATGCTGGTTGGCTATTGTAGGCTCACCACAGACCACTTCCTCCCATCCCATCCTACATCCAGCTCTGCAGAAGAATCATCCAAGTAACAAGACTGGGGGTGGGGTTTCACGGTGAACAACAGAAAATCCCTCAGACACACAGCTATAGAAAAGGATGAAATGCATAGCTAGTACTGACTTTTGCACCAGAGCCGAGACCAAAGAGAAATTACATCACACACACACACATACACACACACACTCTCTCTCTCTTTTAACAGGGGACTGTCCATTGTGATCCACACAATTAATTGTTTCCCAGTTACTGAGAGGAGAAGGAGTGGATGTGGTGTATTGGTAGAACTAGTTACTTCCCGCCTTTCCTCTACCTGCCTATCCATCCCTCATGCTTGTCTCTCTCTAGTCTATCTACAAAAGGTACTCCATCTATCACAGAAGGATATAAGCACATCTCATGGGTGTCTGAGCAACTTCTTCCGAGTGTCTGTGTAACCCAGTTGACCACACTCATCACATCCCATAAACATCACTTACTTCACTGGAACTAAATCCCAAATCCACGTCTCAGGGAAATACTTCCGGATGGTCTCCACTGGGCCATGATCTATGATGTGATCCAAATGATCGGGGATGTGCTCGAAATGGGAGAAATCCATCAGTCCAGCTGTCGCAAATGTATGTGTGGCAAGGGGAGAGAGGACATAATATGTTAGACCTTATTCTAAATTATGGCACTTTGTTTCCAGTTAGTGATAGGCCTGATCCTAAACCCTAGATCTAATAACCCTTCCTCATAAACTTCAGCCATGTTCAGACCCAAACTTAGACCTGTCTCTGCTTGCAACCAATTATTCTCTTCCGCACGCCACTCCCAGCGTCATCATCTTTTTAGAACCTTTTTCAAAGCCATTGAAAAAACATCTCTATTGCCCTATTGTGATCTCAAACTGTTTGCTTTCTAAAGACTTCTGCACCCGTTACAGGGGTGGGATGGATGGATGGACATATTTATTCCCCCACCTCCAATCCCAGAGTGCATGGGAAGCCCAGAAGTAATGACTGTGTTGAAGTATCCCCTAGAGCCCTGCCTATATCCACTTCAATATGGAAGCAGCCTGTGGAACTCACTGCCCCAAGACATTATAGATGCAGTAGCTAAGTCAGATTCACAGGGGAAAAAAATGTTTTTGTATATGACTAAGAGCAGCAGCAACACTAGTGACACCAGCTAGGATTCACATGGTCAGGGATATCAGTTTTCGTGCATCAGAATTGTCAGAGAATAACACAAGTTGATAAGAAGCCGCAGGCCAGGAAGAAATTTGCCCCACGGTACTGCACAGTGAGGTATATTACCAAGGTTTTCCACCTTACTCTGAAGCAGCCACCATTGGCCACTGTCTGAAGAGGGATCCTGCACTAAAAAGACGACAGTGCTGATCCAATATGGTCAGGAGGCAGGACACTGACATATATAGACCAGTAGTCTGATGTTCTACAGTAGGGATGGGGACATTGGGTTAGAGGGTCAGTAATCGGATCTGGTTACTCTTCATTTTCACTAGTGTAACTGAGAGCATAATTAACACTATTATTTAGCCATCTAATCTCAGAGCTCTTCACAAGGCTGTGTAAGTATAATTAGTCCCCTTTTACAGATAGGAATATTAAGGCACAAAGAAGTGAAATGATTCATTCAAGTTCAAGTTGATGGGAGAGCTGAGAATGGAGTACAGATTTCCTGCTTCCCAATCCTAAACTCTCCCCCTGGGTTCACTCTCCCTCCCCATTGAACCTGGCTCTCTTTCTGCTTAGGTTTTTCTCTAGCACTTGCTGGAAGGTGAAAACCTGAAAGCGGAAATTGTCCTGTTCCAGGTTGAGAGAGCTGCAACCAAAGTCAACAAGATTTAGCAGCCGTTTTGTGCCAGTGCACCAAATCTACATTAGGGGATGCAAGCTGCCACTGCATCAGTGTAGTTACAACAGTGCATATTTCCTTAGCTGGTGGAAGGTTAGCCAGCAGGTGGAGCAAGCAGGTAGGTGAGCAAGCAGGTGGAAATGGACCAGATTCCTATTTCAGGACTGATGTTAGTGGATTTTGGCCAGCATAGCTGAGATCAGAATCTGGTCCAATTGGTCTAATTTCCATGCAGAGGAGAGGGTGAAAGGGAGGGCAGCAGGAAACGCACCTAACGGGGGGTATAAGCAGGGTAAAACAAAGCAAGTTCTTTTACTGCCATTACCAGCCACGGGAGGTACATATGTTCTACTGTACATTCTCTCCATGCAGAGTCTGGGCTTCTGGACCTTGGTGCTTGTGAAGACTTTTAAACCCATCGCCTGTAAAAAGATAACCCAGACAGCCATGTGGTAAAGTAAACCATACGTCTGGAGATAAATGTGCTGTCTGGACTGGATCAGGATGTGACGGGCTTATCACAGTGCAGGTATGGGTCATTGCAAGAGCAGATACTAAGGCCTGAGACGTCAATGCCAGTGTGGCTGGTGGGAAGCGAAGGGCGAGGTCTATGTCAGTGAAAGGCGCCGGACCAGCAGCTGGAGACGGACGTCCTCTGTGTTCTCAGAGCAGGTTCATCAAAGGCATGAGCAGTGCAAGCTTGCGCCGTGCACTCAGCCCCTGCCGGCTTGCCTCGGCCCTGCCCTGGAGGGAGTTCAGGCTCTCTGGCCCAGTCCATCCCCTGCCTCTCTGCTGAGACGCCTAACAGTCATTGTCAGGTGTGCTGGGGTTTGGGTGATTTTGGAGCAAGTCCCACTGGGAACAAACCTGAGATCCCGCAGGACACCAAACCCTCACTAGCTGAGGCTGGATAATTACCCTGGGTGCTGGCTCAGAGCGGCACTCCGCACATCTCTGCGTGTGCGTGTGTAGATAAAATGGAGACTGGCACTTCACAGAGATCTATGTAGACGGGATGGAGAGAGTGTGGGACAGGATCTCTTTGACAAAATGGCTGCAGAGGTGGAGTTGCCCATTTCTGGGCTCTATTTCTTTGCCCCAGCTGTTAGGACGTCTCCTTGTCGTGTTTAAATTAATGATGGGGAAAGAGGCATTCAGTTCCCAAAGCTAGGGTGTTCCCATCTGGGGTTTTCTGGCCCAGCTTTAGTTATTACCTCGAATGTGCTGGCTAACATGCACCCAGCTCAGACAGCATCCGGTGAGGAAATCTTCTGAACTAGCAGCGATTTAGCGCACTAAAGGGAGACGTGGCGCTCACCTTGAGAACGTTGTAGGCGTCCCCTTCACCGTCAGGAGAAATGGGTCTGTAGATGAATCCGTTTATAATGACGTTGTTGAGTTCCACACAAAGATTATCGTCTTCTTCCTCCAAATGATGCTCCCGGTAATTATAACCCCTGATCTCCTTTACCGGGAGCAAATCATACACCTGCGCGGACACGCCTCGATGTCAGTGACCACAGACCCAATAATGATAAACCAGCGTGTGCCACCCTAATGATCACAGACAACTTTAAACTAACACACCTGTGTGTGCAATCCCAGTGACCAAGGGTGACCCTACAATAACAAATCCTATAGTAACAGAGCAGAATATCTGACTCCAGGGCTCAGCACTGACTTTTCAATAATAACCCCGTGTGTGCTGACCAGTGCTCACCAGTAATAAATCAGTATGTGTGGTTGTGTCCTCACAAATGGCCCCAGAACTATAAACCACTGTGTGCAGCCATAGTTTTCATGAGGGCCCTACATAGATCAAGCAGTGGGCGCAGCCCCTGTGCTGACAAGGGACCCTACAATAACAGACAGACTGCTCTGCCCTAGCTCTCACGAGTGATTCTCGGCACTTTCCAGACAAGACCAGCTCTTGTGGCACTTACAGAGCTGGGCGACAGCTCGGCTTCAGGCTTCATGAGGAGGACGCTCTTGTCCACAGCACGGACGGCGCACAGGGAGCCCGGGGAGGCTCTGATCCGGAGGTGAGTGCCGGAGGCGGGGAGGCCCTCGGCCGGTGAGAAATGCAAGTCGACCTGCAACCCCAGAAAAGGAGTTAGAGGAGCTAGTTCTCCGGGTACCTTCACACTCTGCCTCGCAGCACAGCCCAGTCCTGCACACAGCTCTGCCAATGCCCTCAGCCCTGACCAATGCAATTCAAACATGACCAGGAGTGCCCCCTATACGTCAGTTCTACTTCCACCCTTATAATGCTGCTTATGCAAATTACTCCTGATGTGCATTCATCTCTCATATTCAATTACTGATCCATGGTCAGTGCCCGATGGGCTCATGGAGCCATTGACCATTTCCTGAGTCTTCCTTGAAATTTGCAATTCCAGGTTCCACAGGTGGGCCATTGTCCATGGGGTGAATGTGAGTTATAGAAACCGGATGCTCACCTTATTGGCAAAGCAGTTTTCAATCTTGAAATCTTCGGAACTGGCGATAACGTCCCCGCTGGGTAAAGTGGTGTATACGAGTACCCGGGCCAGGGGGGCGATATCAGGCCCCACAGGGAGCCTCAGCTCAAATACCTGGATATCTGGCAAACAGAGAGAGGGTGCGGGGGGGCTAAGCTATAGAGAATCAGCTCCAGGGCCACACATTTCCCTAGGCTCCCTCATTATGGCTGCAACATCAGCCACCCTGAAAAATTCGCTATCCAAGGGTAAGAGTTTTGGCGCATACTTGAGGCCTTGGACTCTTACTGCAGACACCCGGTGTGGGATATTCAGGTGAGATGGGTTTGGTGGATCTCAGCATGTCCCCTAAATCCATATCAGCTAGAGTCTAGTACTGTCCTCCATCAGTGCAGGACCCCCCTGCCCATGCAATAATGAAGGCGAGGAAAGAAGTGCATGTACAGGGGCTCTGTGCGGAGGGTTGTGCACACAGGGCTGCAGAGGGGGTGGGATTCCACACTCCTGCTCCTCAAGGTGGAATTTGCCCAGCCAGCCTGAATCAGTCAAACTGGGAATCCCTTGAGACTGCCATTAATGAAATGAAATCGGTCAGGGGAACTGTGTGTGGGTCAAAGGGAGAGAGAGAGACCATGACTAGTGAGACAAGAAGGAAAGAGAAAGCGAAGAGGAGAGAAGGGCGCTGTTCTCGGCACCTGCTTCAGACACAGCAGCTCAGCCTCCCAGGACAGGCAGAGAAAGGGGTGGGGAGAGCTCACAATGAGAATGGGCCGAAATTTTTCAGATGATTTTTTGTTGTTGAAAAACGCAGACTCGGATCAACCAAAACATTTCACAAATGTGTGTGAAATTCACCAAATGGTTTTGGGCAGAAAAAAAAATCAGCAACAAAACAGAAGGTTTTCTTTTGACATTTCCTAAATGGAAGGTTCCATTTTTCAATTCAAAACAACTCCTCATTTACAATTTCCCTTCAATTCTATTTAAAAAGATTAAAGCAGCTCAAAAGTGAAATGGTTCAGTTGCTCCCAAACAATTGTTTTTTGAGGTTTCTGGTTCGGTCAGTGAACCGGAAAATCAGTTATTCACACAGCTCTACTCACGTTCTCCATCCCCCACGGGATGCACCTCGGTGCCTGCCCTCACGATGCCTCCCTTGGCCATCACCTGCCGGGAAGAAGAAACCCTCATGTTACAGGGGTCCTGGTGGGAGGTGGGAGATGCTTACTGGGGAATGCTGGGGGTGGGGGTGACTATACTGATGCCTTCCTGTGGGGAAGGAGCAGAAAATCCCGCAGAGCCATACAGAGTCCCAGACCCAGACTGGAGTTTACAGGGACCTCGACCAAGTCAGAAATTCTCTCTCCCTGCAGAAACCATCCACTGGCTGGCCAGTTCTGCATTTCCTTCACTGGCTTTTACATGTAAATGTCAAGGTCAAGAGAACCTGGCCTCAGGGCAGTTTGGTGACCTGGGACATATATGGGTGTCTGGCCTCCAGTGCTGTGTCACGTGTACAGAGGTAGAGGTCACTAGGTCCGGGTTTACCACATAGTAAAAGACGATTTCCTTCTGCTCCCCCACGGCCTCTGGCTTCAGGATGTAGTGCACCCGGATCATCTCACTGGAGCCGCAGCTTAAAGTCTGAGACAGGGGCTCGATTTTGAGAAAGCTCTTACTCGGAGAGTAAAAGCGTGTTGCTGTGTGAACGGCGTTACCATACTCAGGGGTGACCCAGTCTCTATCGTAACAGTTCAGTTCAGATTTATGGTTTGCCTGATAAAGAAGAACGTTTTTACATCAGACCAAAAAGTGAGTAACAAGCCTATTAGCATTTCAGAAGGGAAAAGTGGGTAATTTTAAAAACATGTTCTTGGCAGATTTTTCAGTGCACCGTGCACTGATCTGCATTTTCCATGCTCGTATGGAGAGAGAGAGATGGAGAACCAGAGGGAGAGCGACAGAGTGTGTGCAAGACACAGAGAGCAAGGGACAGACAGAGAGAGAGCAAGACAGAGAGGAGGAGACTGAAATTCCCAGCCAACAAACTCTTTGTTTTATCTCCTGATGGGCAGAGAGATCAATAAACCCACGGACATCTCCCCTGAAGCTCAGCCTGTGACACCTCCCATCCCCTAGCTCCCTGGATTCAGCCGCTCACGGTGATTTGAATGGAGGTGTCTGTGAAGTTGACAGTGTCTATGGAAAACCAGACTCGGCCCTCTTCATTCGTTGTGTAATTGGCTTTGTATTTGTTTCTCCCTATGGAAATCCGGATTGTTTCGTTGGCGATTGGAGCATCGGTCCCATCCACCAGCTTCACCTAAAGGAACAAATCCAATTTCCATTGCTTATACGAGGCAGGGAAAGCAGTCCCCACAGTCCTAATGACCCTTTGCCCACGTTATTCCCCTGAGGCAGCTCCAGAGGGTGTTTCCTACAGAGCTGACCAAGGGACAGGCATGTATGAATGTGCTGGGAGAGTCTGAACCACCTGAGGAGGTGGCACGTTCTCACAGAGTCTGTGATTGGGAACATGGGAAGGACTGTGCTGACCACACCAATGGGCCTTCTCCTCTGTATCTTGTCTCTGACAGCACCAGGGGGTCAGAGGAAGGCGCTGCAATTCCCACTAATGGCAAGGATACCACAGCATGTGTAGAGGCAGAGGGAGATGGCTCCTGTTCCCGTGGTTTGTAATCCTCCCACATTTTCCCTTTTCCATTTGCAAGTTCTCATTCTCCACAGACAAGCACACTCATGTCAGGTAATTTCCTGGGCTCTCAGAGGTTCCCTACCTGCCCGGAAAAGGGGATCCCTGGTATGTAATGAGAGTCCACCTGCTCAAAGCTGATTTTGCTCATGGTGCCTGTGATCTCACTGGACCCTGTCCCAGTTAACTCCACCCCTGAAAGAAAACACAGCAAAGAGGGGCTTGAACTAAAGCACTGACCTGCAGCACCTCCAGATGCTCCAGTCCTGCCCCATATTGTCCAGTTCTGCCAGTGCCCTTCAGTGCTGGCTTGCAACGCCCACTGCTATTGCAGTGCGGCCCCACAGCTCCACCAGGTTAGCCTGATGCATACCTGTACCCT
The DNA here is from genome assembly GCF_027887155.1 of Malaclemys terrapin pileata. NCBI lineage: Eukaryota > Metazoa > Chordata > Testudines > Emydidae > Malaclemys > Malaclemys terrapin. The sequence continues at coordinate 136,215,070 of NC_071505.1, forward strand.
CTTCTGTGATCTTGCCTTGCACCACAATTTTCATATCATAACTCTTTCGCTTGAGCTGGAATATTTTAGTCTTCACCACATTGGAGACACAGCCTCGAACGTCCGCCTGAGCCAGAGACCAAAGAGGAAATTACCATGGAAAACCCTGTACAATTCAGGTCTATGTGGAACAAGAACAGATACCCCAGCACCCAAGACGTTTCCCTGCTGCTTGATTTGCCTTAATCCCATCCTCTTACTGGCTTGATCCGGCCTGATCCCTCTCTCTTCCCATCTTCCTCAACAAACCAATCAAGGCATCTCTGGTCCCCAGTGATGTATCCAACATGCTGCCCTCTCTGATGCATTTCACCACAAATTCACCAAGTTACATGCCTGGTTCACTGATTGTTCAGATTACATCCCCTAGATCTGCAACTTCCCATCAGTGTGATAAATCTCATTGTGTTTTTTATCCATCCTTGAAATCCTCTCTCTTTCTCCATGCACATTCTTTCTCTCTTCCTCCTTCTCTCTTTCTTTCTCTCAGTTTCTTCTCCTCCTACTATCTCTGTCTAACCTACCTCTATTTTCTCTCTTACTTTCTTCTCCTTCATATTCTCCCTCTCTCTCTTTATTGCTCTATCCCTATTCTCTCTACCTCCTTGCCCTGTCTCTCTCTTTCTTCTTCTTCCTCTTGAGTTCTCTCTCTCTTCCAGATCCTACAGTTTCCTCTTGCTTTCTCCTCTGCTCTGCTCCCACTCCCCTCCCCATCTCATTCCTGTTAACTGATACAAAAACTTCTTAGGGTCTTCTCTTTCCCAGCTAGAAGAAATACCCATTCGGGGGTGAATCCTGATCTGACTGATGTCAATGGGAGTTTTGCCATTGATTTCAATGGGGCCAGGATTTCACCCTAGGGGTTTTTCTTCATAATTTATATCCCCCAGCCCTGGCCTCACCTCCTTCGAACCAATACCTCCCTCCTCTGAGACAGAGCCCAACTCCGAACACAGATTCCCAGCTGAGGTCTAACAATCCTCTTTGACAGACACAGATCGCCCTCCTCCTGACTGTGAATGGCTAGCCAACTACAAAAGCAATTTCTCCTCCCTTGGTGTTCACACCTCACCTGCTAGCAGAGGACCTCACCCTCCCTGATTGAACTAACCTCGTTATCTCCATACTGATTCTTGTCTGCATATTTATACCTGCCTCTGGAAATTTCCATTACATGCGTCTGACGAAGTGGGTATTCACCCACGAAAGCTTATGCTCCAATACATCTGTTAGTCTTAAAGGTGCCACAGGACTCTCTGTTGCTGCTCAAGACAGTTACCTCCTGCCTATGGGATGGGCCTTGGACTCACCTGTCTGGTGAATTCCTCACACACAGACTCGGCCTCTCTTCCATAGCAGTGTGACCTGGACTGGGAGAATCTCCGGCACACACGGACATTCACCAGGCCAGGGACAGGGGTCCCATAGGTGTATCTGTAACCAGAGAGGGGTTAAAGAGACACAAGGTGCTTAGACGGGGAGACAGAGTCAGGCAAAAGAGGCCTTTTGGGGTCCTTTATACCATTGCCCCCGAGGACTCTGTTGCTGGTTTCCTAATGTCTATTCTCTGGAGCTTGGTCTAGTCCTGTTTTCCAATGACTCCAGTGACGGGACTCCAGCCATTTCCTGGGGGAGATTATTCCATTACCCAGCAGGCCTGCCCCATTAGGAAATGTTGCCTGATACTCCGGCTCTTCTGCTCCTTAATCAGTTGAGTTTCCCTTCTCCCAGCTCCCTCCCATTTGGCCACACCTTTCTGGTACGGAAGAGCCCAGACCTGCAGACAATATTCCAGGTGCAGTCTCCTCAGAGCTGTGGGGCCCAGAGCTGAACACTGTCTTCCAGGTGGGGTCGCACTAAGGCTGTATAGAGAGGGATTATCATCTCCCGTCACCGCTACACGACACCTATGGAGCACTGTTTTCAGCTCCGGGCACCTGTTTACCCAAAGGCCATTGACAAATTGGAAGGAGTTCAGAGAAGAGCAAGAAATATGAGCAGGGAGCTGGAGGGAGGGATTTATGAGGAGGGAAGGAAGAGTTAAATCTGGCAACTCTGGTTACAGGATGTCTAAGAAGGGATGTAATTTCTGCCTATAAGTGTCTAAAGGAGGCATCACTAAGGGGCGGCCCGGATTATTTAAGGAGGCACTTGGGGGTCTGATTAGGAAGGATGGAAGGATGTTAAGAAAGGGGAAATTTGGGATGAATAACAGAGAAAACCTTTCTGAGAGGGAGCTGTATGAGGCTGAGGCATCATTTCCTGGGGCAGGGGGAGGTGCCCCATTTATTGGGATGTTTAAAGCTTGGGCTGGGTGCAGACTAGACAGTAGGGAACAATCCTGCCCAGGGCCCCTGGGGATGGAGAGAAAGTGACCCAAGGGGCCTTCTCCAGCTCTGGTTTCTGGGGTAGCAGGAGGAAGGCAATGTGGACAAGCACAAAGAACGGAGACTCAAACCCCGCGACTCACAGACCACAGACGGCCACTTTCAGCTCCTCATCCTGGATGGTGATTTTCTTGGGCAGCTTCACCGACACCTCGTACTTGGGCAGCACTGAGGGGGAGAGAAGGGCCAGACGTTGAGCAGAGCAGAGGGAACACGTGTACATCACTGTCACTTCCCCACTGAGTGACAGACACAGCTTCTCCCCTTCCCACCCCCAAGGCATGGTGCCAGATTCTCAGCCTGCTATAAATCACCACAGCTCCATGGCCATCAGTGCAGCTGTGCCAGCTTACACCAGCTGAGGATCTGGCCAGGGACTGTGGAACTGAAGAGAAAGACACCGTAACCCTGCTCCCCTCCCCTTTGCTCCCCTTGCCCAACCCCAACCGCCGGCTGTCGTTGCTTTAGAGGCTGTATTCCAAACTATGCTACGCAAGTGATACTTAGCCCTGGTCTACACTACGAGTTTAGGTCGACTTTAGCAGGGTTAAATCAAATTAAGCCTGGACACGTCCACACGACGAAGCCCTTTCTTTCAACTTAAAGGGCCCTTTAAACCGGTTTCTTTACTCCACCTCCGACGAGGGGATTAGCGCTAAAAATCGGCCTTTGCGGGTTGGATTTGGGGTAGTGTGGACTGAATTCGATGTTATTGGGCTCCGGGAGCTATCCCACAGTGCTTCATTGTGACCGCTCTGGACAGGACTCTCAACTCAGATGCACTGACCAGGTAGACAGGAAAAGCCCCGCGAACTTTTGAACTTCATTTCCTGTTTGCCCAGCATGGAGAGCACAGGTGACCACGCAGAGCTCATCAGCACAGGTAACCATGATGGAGACCCAGGATCGCAAAAGAGCTCCAGCATGGACCGAACGGGAGGTACAGGATCTGCTCGCCATATGGGGAGACGAATCAGTGCTAGCTGAACTCTGTAGCAGTAAACGAAATGGCAAAATATTAGAAAAGGTCTCAAAGGCCATGAAGGACAGAGGCCATAACAGGGACGCACAGCAGTGCCACGTGAAAATTAAGGAGCTAAGGCAAGCCTACCACAAAGCCAGAGAGGCAAATGGAAGGTCTAGGGCAGAGCCGCAAACATGCCGCTTCTACGCGGAGCTGCATGCCAGACCAGAGTGCCTGAAGACGCGAGCATCATGTACCTTTCCCGGCCATCCCACATTGATGTTGGTGAAACGTCCCTTGTGATCCACCAGGGCCTGCAGCAGCATTGAAAAGTACGCCTTGCGGTTTATGTACTCGGTGGCTTGGTGCTCCGGTGCCAAGATAGGGATATGGGTTCCGTCTATCGCCCCACCACAGTTTGGGAATCCCATTGCAGCAAAGCCATCCACTATGGCCTGCACGTTTCCCAGAGTCACTACCCTTGATATCACCAAGTCTTTGATTGCCCTGGCAACTTGGATCACAGCAGCCACACAGTAGATTTGCCCACTCCAAATTGATTCCCGACTGACCGGTAGCTGTCTGTCGTTGTGATCTTCCACAGGGCTATCGCCACTCGCTTCTCAACTGTGAGGGCTGCTCTCATCCTGGTATTCTGGCGCTTCAGGGCAGGGGAAAGCAAGTCACAAAGTTCCATGAAAGTGCCCTTATGCATGCAAAAGTTTCGCAGCCACTGGGAATCGTCCCACACCTGCAACACGATGCGGTCCCACCAGTCTGTGCTTGTTTCCCGGGCCCAGAATCGGCATTCCACGGCATGAACCTGCCCCAGTAACACCGTGATTTGCACATTGCTGGGGCCCGTACCTTGTGTGAGGGCTGTGTCCATGTCAATTTCCTCATCACTCTCGTCGCCGCGCTGCAATCGCCTCATCGGCTGGTCCTGGTTTTGCTTTGGCATGTCCTGGCTCTGCATATACTCCAGGACAATGCGCGTGGTGTTCATAGTGCTCATAATTGCCGCGGTGATCTGAGCGGGCTCCATGATCCCAGTGCTATGGCATCTGGTCTGAAAAAAGGCGCGAAACTGACGGAGGGAGGGAGGGGCAACTGACGACATGGCGTACAGGTACAGGGAATTAAAATCAACAAAAGTGGCTGTGCATCAGGGAGAAACACAAACAACTGTCACACAGAATGGCCCCCCCAAAGATTGAACTCAAAACCCTGGGTTTAGCAGGCCGTTGATTTCACGGAGGGAGGGGGAAGCAAATGAATACATCTGTTTTTTACATCTTAAGCTGGCAGCAGACGGTGCAACATGACTGATAGCCTTCAGCATCTTTTGGGTGCTTGGCAAAAGATACTGTACTACGATTGCTAGCCATCATCGTCAAGACGGTTCAATAGGACTGCCGGCAGGACTGAGTCTCCAGGAGACAAAGCATGTCTGCCTAGGTGCCTCTGATTGAACTGGAATACGACGATGACGGATATCAATCTTAGTACACCATCTACTGCCAAAAGGCAAGGGGCTGCTGCTGTGTAGGAATGCAGCCCCATGTCTGCCAGCACCAAGATAGCTGATGAAGGCTACCAGTCTACTGCCACAGTCTACTGCACCATCTACTGCCAAAAGGCAATTAGCTGCTGCTGTGTAGCAATGCAGTACCACGTCTGCCGGCACCCAGATGACATATGGTGACGGTGAGCTGAGCTGAGCTGAGCGGGCTCCATGCTTGCCGTGCTATGTTGTCTGCACAGGTAACCCAGGTAAAAAGGTGCAAATCGATTATCTGCCGTTGCTCTGACGGAGGGGGAGGGGCCTGACGGCATGTACCCAGAACTCCCCACGACACTGTTTTGCATCATCAGGCATTGGGATCTCAACCCAGAATTCCAATGGGCGGCGGAGATTGCGGGAACTGTGGGATAGCTACCCACAGTGCAACGCTCCGGAAGTCGACGCTAGTCTCGGTACTGTGGACGCGGTCCGCCGGCTTCATGCACTTAGAGCATTTTATGTGGGGACACACACAATCGACTGTATAAAACCGATATCTATAAAACCGGCTTCTATAAATTCGACCTAATTTCGTAGTGTAGACATATCCTTAGTGAGGGCCCGACTCCCCAGTGCACCATCGTCACTCACCATATTTAAAGGGCCACATTCACTGTGTGCTCTCGCTCCTGTGCTGCTCCAGTGAAGCAAAGCAGCCATAAGCCTGGTTACTTTGCGTCCCTGGAGTGGTACAAAGCAGACGGACTGCACCAGGGAACCTGGCCCCGAAAGTTTTCCTTTCCTCATAAACCTTCCGAAAGATTGTCCTTTGGGGCTGACGTTTTCCCGGCTTGGTCTCCAGCCAAAGTGTCTTTATTCATTTATTTTGAATGTTTGAAAATGTTCTGGGTGTCAGGGGCCACAAGGACAAAGGAGTGAAGACCCGAGTGGGAGAAGGATAGAAAGGAGAAGTGAGTTAAGCCAGTTTCATTGGCAGAGCACAGGAGGAGCAAACTGTGCCACTGTAATGCAGCATGCACATAGTTTGTTCTGCATCCGTACCATATACTGCACACAACTGGTAGGAAAGACCCTACACAAAAATAAAGCTGCATTGTACTGAGGCTGGAATCACAGCCCAAATCCAGTAGGCCCAAGGAATAGGCCTTTGTAGTCAGATCCAGATACTCCCGAGCTTACAGTGAACAGTGACCCTGGCAGTTCAAGTGCTGAGGAGAAACCTACACACCACTGGATGGGGGCTCAGATCCTGATCCCTTAAAGCCTCCAGTGTTTTCCTGGCCCATTCCTCAGATCTCTCTTCACTCATCTACACCCCAGACAATCCTGAACTGGATTTTTGTGCCTGGAATGGATGAATCCCAGACGGTTGCTCCTGCTTCCAACACCCCCACCCCAGCACGAGTGGGACCCTTCCTTACCATATTCCTCCACAGTAAAGGAGTGTTCGAGATTGGTCCCCGACTCCTTCTGCACCACCACGTTGTAGGTGCCTTGGATGGGCTCGGAGGTGAGGGGGAAGGAGAGCTGGGTGAGGCCCCCATTTAACTCCACCTCTCGCCACTGGTACACACGGTTCCTCTGTGGGTCCTAGAGGTGAGGAGAGCACAAGGTCATTTACAGGCAGGGTGTCTACACGGCACGAGGCTGCAGAGCAGGGCAGTTGCAGTCCAATGTTCGGCAGAGATACAGGATATATACGATCATCGCTCTCTTCTATAGCTGAGGTTAGGGCACCTGGTGGCTGGCTCTGTACTTTCCCAGTAGTCTGTAAGGATTAACCAGTCAACTCCTGTGCAATCAGCGTGTGATTAAACAGCCAGATACCAGCACCGAATCTACTCCATTGTCTGCCCACCTGATCAACGTGCCCACGGCCGCATGGAGTGGGAAGGAGGATGGGAGAGAGCAAGGCTAAGAGACCAATGCACAGGCGCAGGATGCGGTGAGTTTCTCTTTGCCTGGGAGCTTGAATGTTCTATTTGCAGTTTGAGAATTGGCAACTGCTCTGGCTGAGGATTGAAATACTTAAGTTACCTCTGGGGCTGAGAAAACCCTCCCCATGCAGGTATGTGGAAGGCAATGGGCTATGGAAATGCTCATCTGCAGGGCCGGCTTTAGGAAGCGCGGGGCCCAATTCGAACATTTTTGGCGGGGCCCCGGCAGGAATGACTAACCAAAAAAAAAAAAAAAAGCCCTGTAAAAAAAGCCCTTTCATTTCTTCCATGTATTATTTACTTTCCATAACTATATAAATAATAAAATTATATATTATGTACATTGTGTCATATATGCTGTTGATCGGTTATTAATGAGCGCCGTTTCACATGTGCGGGTCCCCGCCACTCCCTGGGGGGGGGTGTGCACATGTGTGGGTCCCAGCTGTTCCCTGCCCCCCTCATTGAAGCAGGTGTGCAGGGTTACTGCCCTGGGAACTGCAGGGCAGCAGTGGACATAGGGCTGGCAGGAGGCAGGGCAGGGGCTGACTGAAAGTAGGGTCTGGTTGCAGGGAGGGCAAGGGGTGCAGGGCTGGCTGGAGACAGGGTGTGTGGGGTGGGCTGGCTGGCTTCAGGCAGGGCTGCAGCGGGGTGCGGCATGGGTTGGCAGGGCTGGAGACAGAGGAGTGCAGGACTGGCTGGCTTCAGGCAGGGGGGTGCGGCAGAGGTTGGCTGGAGACAGGGCAGGAGATGTGGGGTTGGCTGCAGGCAGGGCGGGGGGGCGGGGCTGATGCGGGCAGGACAGAGGGTACAGGGCTGGCTGCGGGCAGGGGATGCAGCAGAGGCAGCTGGAGCCCCAGCCCTTTAAATAGCCCCTGAACCCCCCCCCCATCCCAGGGCTCTGGGGGCTATTTAAAGGGCCCGGGGCTCCCCTGCTTCTACTGCCCCGGCCCTTTAAATAGCCACAGAAGCCCTGGGGAAGCTATTTTTAAATAGCCCCCAGAGCCCCACAGCCCTACCCCAGGCTCCAGCAGTGGGGCTCTGGTGGCAATTTAAAGGGCCTGGGCCCTTTAAATTGCCCCCTGGGGAAGCCGGGCCACCCGGAATGGCACACCGGCTGTTGCTGGTATGCCATACTGGGGCTTGGGCGCGGGCCCTCTTAGGCACGGGGCCCAATTCAAGGGAATTGGTTGAATTGGCCTAAAGCCAGCCCTGCTCATCTGGGCTTAAACATGTTGTTGTTTTGGGCTGCTACTCAATGCACAATACGTATGGGGGATGGGGAATGTGGGGGCCAATCTGAATAAATTAGACAAGAGCCTGAGTATGGTTTTGGGCAAGTTTGAAGGCAGGTCCGGAGGCTTGATCTGAAACCTCATCTCTGTAAAAGCCGAGTAGTATTAATTACAAATAGATTATTAACAGGCCAAAGCAATGGCCCAAACCAGGTCTGACGTGTCCAGATTCTAACCTGGTTGTAAATTCTGCAGCTCAGGCCCAGCTCTAGTAGAAACCATCAAAGAGATTAAACTAAAAGCGATATATAGTTTGATGTGCCCTTTCCAGACCGCTCAGGAACATGTTTAATTTACACTCTTTCATTTTCTATCTGTTTTCTCCCCTGTATCTTGGCTATCATCAAAAGTCTATTTACTTCAGATAGCCCCAGGCAAGTGACTGACTGGCGAGGATTTATTTCATTCGGACTTTATCCCTGAGCCAAGTAACAGGGGATGTGAGTGACCTCTCATGGCTGACTGGGAGAGAGCAGGCCCTGTCTCCAAGAGCCCCTACTAGGTGACACCGAAGGCAGAGTGGGTGAAAGGACCTTCAGCGGACAAGTCCCACTGCGCTGTCGCAGTTACTGAGAGTTGGCCCCACATTTAAGTCACGTGAAAAGTGGGTAGCCAAGTGCGAGACGGATCAGGGGATGACATGACTATGTGGCTCAGAGGAGGCTGGCAAAGAATGTTTATAATTGGGCTTGTGCTGCTTTTGCCATCTTTATGATGGATTTAGACAGAAGGCCTGAAAGCTTTTTCCAAATCAAAAAAAAAAAAAAAGTGTTTTTTCACCCCCTGTTTGTTGTTTTAACCTCAGAAATAGCAGAAATGCCACGTCTGGTCTCCCCTAGTTTCTCACCAGATCTCAGATGTATTTATTGTGAGCGGCCACATCTTAACTGAAGGGGTGGGAGTTGGAAACAATTATAATAATAAAAAAAAATACCTAGCACTTTGCATCCATAGATCTCAACCCGCTTTACAAAGGAGGTCAGTATCATTATCCCTGTTTCACATCTGGGGAAACTGAGGTAGAGAGAAGTGAGCTCACTTCCTAAAGTCACCAGTAGAAGGATGGGAGAGTTAGGAATAGAACCCAGGTCTCCTGAGTCCCACCACAGTCATCTATCTAGGTCACACTGTCTTAACAGAAACAGCCTTTATCCCAACTGTTTGTTAATCATTGGAATTAAACAGCTGGCCACAAAAACAAACAACCCTGAATAATAGTAGAGTCCTAAAGATCCCTTCCCATCTGAGGCATTCAGTTTTCCTGCCCTGGACTCATAACATATCATCAATTCCCTAGTTCTCTTGTGCCCACAGAGACTTCCAGGGTGGACAAGATCTGAACTTCTAATGGAAAAAGAGGCAGAAATAATAAACATAGGGCCCGTCTCCATATAAAAGTTGTACTGCTTGAGCTATACTGGTGTAGTGGCACCAGTTCAATCCCACCAGTGTGGACACAGTTATACCAGGATAAAGGTGCCTTTGACCATTCTAGCTTATTTCTGTACAGGAAGGGGAATGAACTATGCCAGTATAAGGCACCTCTATGCTGGTATAACCAGGCCCATGCTAGCGGCTGTACCGGTATAATTACTTTGGTATAAAATCCCACCCCTGACTGACACAGTTAAACTGAAATGAAATTTGTGTGCGGACCAGGGCTCACTTTCACAAAAAACCCTTTCCAGTCTCCTTTAAACAACCTAAAGAAACAGAAAAGGTCACGGGCTCATTTTTCCCATGTTCCAATGTTGCGCTGCAGCTGAGGACTGAAATCTCTGGGATGATCCAATGCTGAGATGCCAGAGACCCAGTCCCCAGGGTGGGTGGGGTGAATGCAGGACTCTATTTCCTGTTCATACAGACTCACCCTTACTTCCTTGCTCACCCTAGTGGCCGCACTACCCATTCACAATGAACACCACACTACAGCCGCCCTCTGCTGTGGAGCACGGGAGTCTCCCCATCCCCGCAGCAGCCCCAGCTTTCAGCTAGCGGCTTTGAGAGTAAAAACCAATGTGCCACTTACCTGGATGAAGGCCAGTGGAAACTGTGGGGAAACGGGGAAAGGCAGAGTTAGAAATACAGGTCATACGTGCACTGAGCTCATTTACCCTGTTCAGGGGACTTCTGCGTCTCTCCTCTGCATTTCCCTCTGCCCCTTGCTCTCTGTTACTCAATGACAAACTCCAGCGGGGCCTTCTAATGTTTTAGAGCCTGAACTGGTCAGTTTAACACAGCTGTGAAATTAAACACTTTGTTTTGCATTTAGAGGATTCAGGGTAAAAATTTCAAACCCACCCAAGTGACTTAGGAGCTGTCAAGGCTGATTCCCCACTCTGGCACTTTGACAGAAGGTGGGGGCCTGCAAGGATTCTAAAAATTTATACTGGCCACTCCAGGCTGGTATTAAATTCCCAAGGTTACAGCTTCTCTCTGACCTTGGATGGGTAGATGCTGCCACCACCCAAATGCAAAAAACCCCTTTGAACCCAGGAAGGCGCACTTGGGAATTCCTCCCTGTGGGGTACCCTCAAGCCCTTTCACCCCCGCCTCCAGGGAAGAGCTGAGAAAGAAAACAAAGGAAATCAGCAGTTGCCACCAGCTAATTAAACAACATATGCACAAACCTCTTAGGACACAAAAACCCAATCCTGTTCTTAAAAAAGGTAAATTTTATTAAAAAACAAAAAGAAAGAAAATACATCTGGAACGGAGGCTATTGCTAGATTTAAAAAAGAGCAAATATAATAATTAAGCACCAAGATAGCTCTCTTGAGGTCCAGCTTAAAGGTTACAAGCAAAACAAAAGCACCTGGGGTTAGCACAGAGGAGTTGTGGAAGCAGAATTTAAAAAAAAGAGAAAAAGGAGGATCTGGGGGTAGATGTCTTAGTCAATTTAAGGATATAGTGAAAGGAAACCCTAACCCTAACTCTAACCCTAACAATGCGAGAGTTGTAAGAGATACTGTTTTCGCCTTGCTTTTAGTTGATAAGGATGGAATGCTGACTTAAGCAGAAACCTTGACATAAGGTAGCGTCTGGAGGGAATTTGTATAAACAAAGGATAACCGTTAGCTGTTGATGTATGTAACGGGAAAGTATAAATACTTGTCTTATACTGCTTGTAGAGGGAAGATCTGCCTAAGGTCAGGGGACCCCCATCCGACCACAGTCTTCCCTTGCAATTGCTTGTAATAAACTGTCTCTGACTTGTTGCTAACAAATGAAGAGTGAGGACTTGTTTTCTTCCACAATTTGGTGCCGTGACTCAGATGGCAACACCCGGCAATCACTACAAACCCCAAGGTGCCAGACAAGAGGTAAGAGACCTTTTGAAATCTCTAGTGGGGTTCAGAGGAGGACTGCCCACGGGGCCGTCCGTCCCTCTTGCGCTCACGCCATGCGAACTTATTGATTTTGCAACAAGATCAGATGCAAAGTGGTGCTGAGGAGATTGCCGCTTCAAATAAGGAAAAAGTTGTGATAAATCCGGATGTAAGGAATTAAGGTTATGGTTAAACGAGCTGCATCCAGGTATAGGGGAATGAATAAGACTGAGTGAATGAGTGAGGAGTAAATGCGGCTGACCAGGTCTAAAGACTTAAGCTGACTCCAGCCGGCCCAGGACTACCCCATGTGGTAGTTCTGAAAGCAAGCGGAGTCAGCCGAACCTTCTGACCCAGCAGAAGGTTTCCCTTGCCAAGTCTGCTGACCAGGTCTGGGACTCAAGCCGCTGAACGGTGGAACCCCATAATCCAGTAGACCCTTTCCCTGGAGTGCGAGAGAGCCAAAGTCTTCCCTTACTTATTCGCTGACCAGGTCTGGGACTTACGCTGACTCCAGCCTCCCCAGGACTACCCCATGTGGGAGTTCTGAAAGCAAGGGGAGTCAGCCGAACCTCGTGGCCCAGTGAACTTTCCCTGAGTGCCTGAAAAATGGGTGGTGACCAGTCTAAGAATATTCCCGCACTGCCGAAAGGCACCCCTGCATACTACATGTATGTGCATTATAGTCCTACGACTTGTAAGTATCTAGATAACTGGAATTTTTACATGCGTGATAATCCATCTAAACAGTTTCTGCTAGAAGGTACCTTTGATTTAGATAAGATCATACACCTCAGAGGAGCTCTTGAATCACCAAAAATCCCTGACATACAGTCAGGGCCGGCTCCAGCGACTCTGCCGCCCCAAGCGGCAAAAAAAAAGAAATAGCCATGATCGGCGGCACTTTGGCGGCAACTCTACAGGACTGCTTCATTCTTCGGCGGCAAGTCTTTCCCTCCGAGAGAGACTGAGGGACCCACTGCCGAATTACCGCAGAAGAGCCGGGCATGCCGCCCCTCTCCGTTGGCCGCCCCAAGCACCTGCTTGCTGCGCTGGTGCCTGGAGCCGGCCCTGCATACAGTGGGAACAATTTGTCTATTGGTGGGAGGAAGCCACAAAGAGACTCCATGAGTCTCAAGTGCAGAGTCTAAAGGACTCCCAGGAAAAGTTAAAAACCCAAGTGCAGGATTTAAAACCTAAATGCAAGGCACCCGGATGTCCCCTACCCAAACTAGCTTGTCAACCCCCTCGGCTCCTTTATATCCCCAATTAGTAAAGACTGAGAGCGAGGAGGAGACAGCTGAGGACATTGTGGATTTTTTCAACAGTGCTTCTCAGTGGGCTATACCTCCAGCAGGACATGGGCAACGGCCGCCGCCATCTTCCCCCCAGCACCTTGGGGCCACACAGACTATGCCTTCTGATGGCTTCCAAATGGTAGCGCCATCATCACCACCACATGTATCGGCTACACAGGACATTCATTCCGGAGAGGAACACCCCCCTCCGCCGCCCTACCCACATCAGAAGCCGAGGGCTGTTCCTGATCTATCCAACATCTCGCTCAGCTCTGATACTTGCAGCCCAGTCTCCAAACACACTAGGAGCCAACAAGACCAGTCAGTAGTGATCCAGGCTCCCTTAAGGCAATTGCCTGGTGAAGGAGATCACTTGGTTACTGTACATGCCCCCTGGACACCGGGGGACCTTTGAAATTTAGTTAAGGAATTTCCTAATATTAGAGAGGAACCAGAAAAATTTAGAGAGGAACTCCAGACAGTGATTCAGTGTTACAATCCATCATGGGCAGACGTTAACCAACTCTTGCGAGTAGTTCTGCCATCTGAAGTCCAACAACTGCTACTCGCTCAGGCCCTATGGCCCAACGCTGACCCCGGAATTGGAGATGCCCTGGCTCAGGCTAGGAATCACCCCGTGATTGCCATTCCGGAAATTTGCTCTAGGAAAACGGATTGGACAAAGATCAACAACTGTAAACAGAACAAAGGCGAGTCCCCCACCAATTATTTAGATAAATTGACAAAAGTGCTTGAACAATATTCGGGGATTGCCCAGCCAGCTAACAATGCCAGAGAGGCAGTGGGGGCTACTTTTTTTCAAGGACTTTTGCCAAAGGTTCAACAGCAGTTGAAGTTGATCTTCATCGGCTGGCAAACTAAACCCCTTTCTGAATTGGTGACAGTTGCCAACCATTGTATAGCTTGCATAGAGCAGAAGAAAGAAAGTTCTGAAACAAAACTACTGGCCTTGCAGTTGCAGACTTATCAACATAGAGGCCGTGGGGTAATGAGGGGTGGGAGAGGAGGAAGTTGGGGGAGAGGAAGAGGGAGAGGTCCCTCACGCCCTGACTTGACAGGGAACAATACGTGCCATTACTGTGGCCAGGAGGGGCATTGGAAAAATGAATGCCCGAACCAACCTCCTCAAATCCCCCTACCCCCATTCCTGAACCCTGATACGCCTGCTTTTTCTCCACAAAATAATTCCTATTAGGACAGCCTGAGGGAACATAACTCATCGTGCATCCTTTAATTCCTCTTGATCAAAAAGGCCCGTATGTAAATTGTAAAATTGAAGGACAACCTGTAGCTTGTCTTGTAGATACTGGTGCTAGCAGATCAGCTTTAAGGTCCTTTGAGTTTCCCTCCATTCCCTTGTCATCCTCGTCCATTAATGCCATCGGTATTTCAAACCAGACTGTACCTCATCCTATTACTAAACCCCTTTTTGTTTCCTTGGGACTCATTTCAGATCAACATGCCTTTTTACTCAGCCCTTCCTCTCCTGTTAACTTGCTGGTACCTATTGCACGCCAGACGGCGTGTTCTTAGAAGTCCCTGATGAGAATACCAACTAGTGCTGGCCACCCGTCAAACAAAGGAGCCAGCCCAATCAAATGCGGCTCTCAGCAATGATCTTGTTAAGTTGTTGTCACAAGTACCCTCTTATCTTTGGTCTCAGCATGCAAACGAAGTAGAGCAGATTCAAACAGCCGAACCAGTTAAAATTCTTGTTGACCCTTTCAAACCACTTTCAAGGGTACCACAATATCCACTACATCCTGAAGTGGAAGAAGGAATAGCTCCAGTGATAGATTCTTTGTTACAGAAAGGTATTATCATCCCTGCTACCAGTTTTTGTAATACACCTATTCTGCCAGTAAAGAAACCGGGAAATTTTATTAAATTAAATTAATGGAGATATCCTATCTCCTAGAACTGGAAGGGACCTTGAAAGGTCATTGAGTCCAGCCCCCTGCCTTCACTAGCAATGTTTAGCAAAGGTACAATGTTTAATTACTGCCAGGCACTAATGAAATGTGTCAGGTCTCTTTATTCACAGGTGAAAGAAGCACTACCTAAGGATCCTGAGCAACCCTGTCATTCGTTGGAACCAGGAGACTGGGTCTACATAAAGGTCCATCAATGAAGGACCGCTCTAACCCCACGCTGGAAAGGCCCTTATCAAGTTCTGTTGACTACCAACACTGCCGTGCCAGGGACTCAGTGCCTGGACCCATGCTTCTCACTGCAAAAAGGCCCCACCGCCTCGAGATGATTCTACTCCAACTGCTGATCAGCCTCTCTCTCCTTCTTGTACCTCTTTCCCTCCTCCTGGACAGCAGGAAAAAAGACAAGGTGAAGTGCTAGTAACTTCTCCCTTGTCCATTAACAGAACCGCCATATATCCAGCATCTGTTAAAGGAACCAAACCACTACAGGATGACATGCTGGTAACCTCTCCCCTACATGATCCTGCACCACGACTACTCCAGGAAAAGAGAAGGAACACTTGCTCCACCAAAACCGCCAAAGTTCAGGGATTCCTGACTACAGAAGACATTAAGAATTGGTCTTGGTGGAGGAAACCGAGTATTGTACATTGGAGGGAGGGACTTGCGGGGACCGTTCTTGGGAATGTGGGGTTGAGTGGTGGTTTGGGTTTCTTCCAGGGGCTGGGCTCTGTGCTTATGGACAAGTACCATCAGAATGCACTGCCCTCCCTAATTGGCTTTGGATGATGAATACCAAAGGCGCTTTGCTGCCACGAACACTGCCCCCGCCAGCTCCTCCACCACCTCTGTAACTTACCCAAATATCAACAATACCATATATTCTGATGAAACCCAATGGCCAAGACCTTCACACCTTAGTGATTTATTTAAATATTGTTTGGAAAATTTATTTTTTAAGGCTCAGAATATCTCATACAAGCGAATGATTGAGTGGAAAACAGACGGGTCAGTAGAGATAGAAGTGTATGATATCACTACAAATGAGTTTTAAGTATCCGTCATTGAGATTAGTAGGTTTCATAGCGGGGTTGACATGATGGCCATTCCCAGAGCCTGCAATATGTTGGAAGGAAGGTGTCCTTATTGTTATTTGGTTACCCAATTAGTAAATAATCAAACTCGTACTCAGAAAGTGTGCTCCACTAACGGCAATTTTACCTGTACTGAATTAATCCCGATAACCAATAACTTAACCTGCACCATATTGCAATATTCTCCTTCCTATGCCATTAATGTTGATGTTTTCCAGAGCTATATGAGAATTGTTAACCAACAGATGTGGCATGACACTGTACCAAAGAAATGTGCTAGGATATCGATGGACAATAGTTAATGCCACGCTAGGGATTGTAAAATTCACACTGCCATTATCCAGTTTTCAGGTTACCTCTTTATACCCAAATTGCTCCAAGGGGGCTGCCATTCGGTTAGCAGAGCAAAGGGCATGGGTCTTTTCTAGAAGGAAAAGGGACTTGAACGAACATCTATGGGATGGTACCAATAGCGCAGCGGCAATTTGGAATATTTACAAGGGCCAACAACAAGAGGAAAAACTAGGGCAGCTGGAGGAAGCCACGGGACTTATTACTGGAGCAGAGCTGGCCCAGATACAGCCTGGAATCGGTGAATTGCATGTTATCTCCACCCTCAGCTCAATAACCCAGGAACTACTGACAAAGATGGTACTAAACATCACTGAGGCGGGAAAGGTATTGCAGTGGGATTTGGCCTGTTCAGAGATTCAGGGTTTCCTGAATGACCACCTCATGGCCATTCGGAGTGATCTTCAGCATCAAACTTGGCCCACTGCCCTTACTAATGCTTCGGGGGTGCCATCTGAGTGTGGCCTTGGAGACATACTTGGAGGGCTTCAGGGTGGAAATGCAGATGCTCGCAGTGCTCCTTCCAAGCATACGGGCCGGTCGGAGGGGTGTGGGCTCCTACATACCGAATTCTGACGGGTCTGTGGGGAGGATGCATGTGGGATTGGGTAATTCACTGCAATATTTGGGAAATTAAACCATCTGGTGAGCCTAGCTGATTTGTAGTCGGTGCTTCTGGAATAACGCCCGATATTTGGATAGGGATAAGAAGCCAATGGACACTCTGGCCTCTAGCATCCCCGCAGCTTCAGAGTGTACGAAAGTTGAAACAAGGAGAGATTGTCACGGTTCATGACAACGTTTGTTGGGAAGGCATGGGACTAGGAACAACCCTGGCAGGACACCCCATTTTTCAGGCTAATGATAGTTGTGTATATGTTAAGAGCTTCCTTTTGCAAGTGACAGGTTTCAGAGTAACAGCCGTGTTAGTCTGTATCCGCAAAAAGAAGAACAGGAGTACTTGTGGCACCTTAGAGACTAACAAATTTATTAGCGCATAAGCTTTCGTAGACTACAGCCCACTTCTTCGGATGCATCTTATCACTGCTGCAGGAAGCTATATTATCTATTGGCCTGCAGACCGAGTCTTACGGTCAACCCTTAGGTTCCAAATACCCTTTAATTGGACTGCTTTAGTACCTGATCGATTCCAAAACCTGCTTTCCCTCTTACCAGAAGTACAGAAAATCTCTGAATTACAAGGTCAAATTCATGTACTCCAAAATATATATCAAATTGAAAGACATGCTCTCCATACTGCCTACTGAACATCTCTCATGTACTAATTATGATATATCATGTTATGTAACTAAGGCTCTGGGACAACCACATCATAGAATTATATTGGGGATGTTGATAATTTTATTGTTTTTGTTTATTCTAGGAATGTTTTATTGTTGTAAGAGGTGTAATAATGGAAATAGCTTGCATGTTCATTCTAATCATGTATGACCGTTACAACTAACCAAAACGTATAAGGTCGATCTCACTAATCTGGAAACAGAAATACAATGTCTAATGAAAATAGAGATTTAACAATATTGGTTGTGCTATAAGCACAAAAAGGGGGGAATGTGGAAGCAGAATTAAAAAAAAAGAGAAAAAGGAGGATCTGGGGATAGATGTCTTAGTCAATTTAAGGATAGAGTGAAAGGAAACCCTAACCCTAACAATGCGAGAGGTGTAAGAGATACTGTTTTTGCCTTGCTTTTAATTGATAAGGATGGAATGCTGATTTAAGCAGAAACCTTGAGATAAGGTAGCATCTGGAGGGAATTTGTATAAACAAAGGCTAACCATTAGCCGTTGATGTATGTAACGGGAAAGTATAAATACTTGTCTTATACTGCTTGAAGGGGGAAGATCTGCCTAAGGTCAGGGGACCACCTGTCCGACCACAGTCTTCCCTTGCAATTGCTCGTAATAAACCATCTCTGACTTGTTGCTAACAAACGCAGAGTGAGGACTTGTTTTCTTCCACAGAGTCCATAAGCCATAAAGAAATAAAAGAGATAAACCTAATTGCATCCTCCTAGACATTCCCTGATCTACTTACATATCTGGGGTTTCAGATACGTAGTTTTGAGGTATGATTTGATGATTTTTCATACCTGGTTTAAAGCTTCTTACAGCATTGCTGCTCTGTGTCTCCTCTTTCCAGAGAAGAACAGAAAGACAGAAAATGGGAATTTTTTTCCCCCAATTTTAAAAAGTTCTGGCATTTCCATTGGCTCTTTTGATCAGGTGCCCACTCCCTTCCTTTTACCTATGGGCTTTTTAAACCCTTTACAGTAAAGCAAGTAGAGAACAGCTACTAACAGGGATTTTGTAGCTCACTGGCAGGCTGGGTGTCCATAAAAGGGAGCTCTCCCGCCCCCTTCATTTATCACAGGAGCCTTTTTCAAAAGTGATTTAGGCACTTTAGGCCACATCCACAAAGGGACTTGTGTATCTAACTCCCGTTGATTTCAATGGGAGTCAGGCACCTACGTACCTTTGCAGTTCTGTGGCTTAGGAGCCAAAGAGCCACTGACTTTCAGTGAGACTTGGGGGCAGATTTGTAAAGGTATTTAGGTGCCTAACAATGCAGACAGGTACGTAGAGGAGTTTCCAAGAGCTGTTCCCACCACAGACAATGGGAGTTAGGCTCCTAACCCTCCTAGGTGCTTATGAAAATCCACTAGGCATCTTTAAATCCCATTGGCAATCGGGCCCAAAGTGCCCAAGTCACTTCTGAAAATGGGACTTGGGTTTCTAAGTCACTGAGGCACTTTGGAAATGTGCCCCTGAGTGTGTAGCCATTTGGAAAGTTGCTGGTTTCCAGGGCTTTCAGGTGGCAACTCAATTCTCTGTGTCCTGCTCTGCAGCATGAGGCGGGGCCTGTTGCTGGGATGTCTCCTCCCCTGCTACTGCAAACTCACAGCGAGGTCATGGAAGGGGGTCAGCAAAATCACAATGTACGATGTGCAGGAAGGTGGACAGAGTCAGGTATAGGGGTCTTGAGGCCCAGTCACATGCCTTCCCACAAGACAGAAGTGATCTCCTCAGGGCCTGACTCACTGCTGGCCCACCCCAGTGCTGTCACTCACACCAGTGCAAAGTGGGGCACACAGAACCAGCCTTATTTGGCAATGTTTTATGTCCACTTTGCTCTGGTGTTAATGATGCCGCAAGGTGCACGGCACTGGGGAATCAGGCCCTTAGGATGTTCCTAAAGCCACCACTGAAAGTCTCTGATTTCCAGTCTTATCAAATGGAGAGGCCAGTGCTTAATTTGTGCGAGGGCTGAGCCCCGGCACCTCCGGGCTTGGCAGTAAATAGCCCCAGCACCACCGGGCTTGGCAGTAAATAGCCCCGGCACCTCCGGGCTTGGTGCATCACTTACGAAATTTAAAAAAAATTGCTTGAGCCCCCAGCACCTCTTTCATTACAAATTAAGCACTGGAGAAGCCAGTTATTCCTGTCTTACTCTGCATGTTGAAACCAACGGTTTCTTCTTTGATAGTTATTCTTTGCAATTCTGTTCAAAGCACTAACTTCTCCAGTAGTGTTTTATGTTTCCTTGTGATAAGATGAAGTGATCAGAATCTCCCTGTTACACTAGCCTGCTCCTTTACCTTCAGAACAATGATCATCTTTTGCCTCTGGAGATTCATCTGCCCTGCTACTCATTCCCTCTGCCCCAAAGTCCTGTTCCCTATATTCAGAAGGTCTGTAAGGATGCCACAAACAGAGGATTATGATTTTTTATATGTAACACACAAGATAGAGGGAGGTTCCTAGCTCCACCAACTGTGAGCAATTTATCATGTAGGACAGAATTATAAAATCCTGGAAATGTAGGGCAGGAAGGGACCTCCAGAGATCATCTAGTCCATTCCCTGTGCTGAGGAAAGACCAAATTAACCTAGACCATCCCTGACAGTTGTTTGTCCAACCTGTTCTTACAAACCTCCAATGATGGAGATTCCACAACCTCCCTTGGTAATCTGTTCCAGTGCATTTCCAGAGTTAGAAAGGGTTTCCTACTTTACAGTCTAAATCTCCCTTGTTGCCAACTAAATCGATTACTTCTTGGATATAGAGAACAACTGATCAGTCTCCTTTATAACAACGTTTTACATATCTGATTATTACTGTTAGGTCCCCCTCAGCCGTCTTTTCTTTAGACTAAACAGGCCCAATTCTTTCAACCTTTCCTTACAGATCAGGTTTTTGAAACCTCTTCTCATTTTTTGTTCTCCTCTGGACTTTTTCCAGTTTACTTACTTCTGGCAACATGATCCTAACAGGACAATTTC
Source organism: Malaclemys terrapin pileata (assembly GCF_027887155.1). Lineage (NCBI taxonomy): Eukaryota > Metazoa > Chordata > Testudines > Emydidae > Malaclemys > Malaclemys terrapin. Next base: position 136,235,545 of record NC_071505.1, read on the forward strand.
CATTCCCTGCTCCAGGGCAAAGATGAACATCCTCCCCAAGATCTTTGCCAAGATAATCTCAGAATCAGCTTAGCCCACTGTCCAAATTTTGTCCCCAGTAACTGTGTTAATTACTATGAGTTAATGCACTCATCAATCTAGGATCTCACATCAACCCCAGTTTCCATGAAGTCAGTGGAGTTGTTCCAGATTGAGAGTGGTACAAATGAGATCGGAATGTGGCCCAGCATCTCAGAGCAAGGATCATCCCATCTAAACATTTCTTTAACCCTACTTCCTCTTGGGGTATTTCCTCACATGCCAGCCTATTGATCAGATGTAATGGCAGAGGCAGGAAGCAGACAGGAGGTAACCCCATAGTCTCCTCTGTAGCTGGGCTGCTGGTGGAGAGGATCCCATTTGGAAGCCAGAATTATCGGCTATTTTAGTAGCTGTCCATAAAGTCACTTCAGAGGGATTTAGTCTCTGACCAGTGACTCTGGAAAAACATTGTGGGGTTCCACATTATAGCAAATTTGTGACCATCTCTGATGTCATGACTGTCACTCTACCAGACACCATGGCCTTTCAAAACTCATGGCAACAGCAGAAGGCACAGAACTCTGACCCATCTGCCCAGGCCTCAACCATGGAATCCAAAGAAGAATCTATGTTAGCTGTCCGCAGCATAAGGCCTATGGCTAAGGCTACGATTTCAGCCCAGAAATTTTTAGTAGATTTCACAGCAGCGGTGTGGGGGGAAAACGGTAAGTTATGGCAAGGTCAACAAATAATGTAGTTTGCACTACATCAACATGCACAACAGTATGGTGAGGGTGCTGAAAGGGGAGGCCCGGAGCAGTGAGGGGGGCATGCTGTGCTCACCCTGCACCGGCAGCTCCTGTCCTGCAGCACCGAGCCCGACTCCCCATTTTGGACATTGGGACCTGGTGCATGGGGTCACAGTGCCGCTCAGGTTTGGCCCGTCCACCCCTCTACAGATGGAGAAGGAGGGTCAGACAGGCAAAGCCTGAGTGGGGCTGCATTCCCATGTGCCAGGTCGCAACACCACTTGGTCTGGGGGCAAATCAAATGAGTTTTTACAGCCATGTCCAAGATTTCATGGATTTTATTGAAATTCACAATTTCTGTGACCTCTGCAACAAAGTAGTAGCCTTAAGATACAGAATTGTGCATTTCAGATTCCAACCAGTAGAGGGCAGTGGTGCATTTCCACACTAGCCAGCTTTACAATATTGTAATCTAGTATAATAATTCATATTGTGCCATAAAGAGACATATTCTGTCCTATGTACACTCTGTCAATGAAGTAGAATGGAGTGTAAATCATGGCAGAAACTGATCCCCACGTAGAAGATGTGGGGAATCAAATGGGATCATTTGATTTACAGAGTCGCTTTTACGGCTCTAGACAGATGTTAATACAAATAAGTTCCCCGGTAATCACAAAGGACTTTAAAGGATCATTGTAGAGAGTCGGTGTGGCTCCCCTCCTGCCCAGAAGAGGGAGCCCACGTGCAGGCACCAGAGTGGGTGGGACCACCACTGCCTGTCCCCGCCCCCCGGAAGTCAAGGGGCGGGACAGGAAGTATAAAGGCCGGCCGCCAGAGCTCACTCGGCGGCCAGCCACCGCAGGGAGCAGACGTGCGTCTGGGAGCTCCCGGCCAGGAGACCGAGGCCTGGACCCTAGGTGGCCTGAGCTACCCCGGGCACGCTACAAGGAGGAGCCACCGGAGCCCTCCTGCTCCCGTCACTGGGAGAATCCCTGGGAGCCTCACCCCACCAACCCTGAGGGTGAGACTGGACCCGAACCCCTCCGCCCCTGCTGCTACCCAGAGGAGCCGCCTGAGGACCGTTGGCCTGACTTCCCGGCAGAGCTACCGGACCTGCCACCGAGCCCTGGCAGAGAGGAGCCCATGCAGATGGACTGGCCCGAGCCCGGCGCGACGAACGAGGTAGGCTTTGAGGGGGATCGTGGAAGTAGCCCGGGGGTAGCCGACCCCGGTCCGGCTGCAACCGAGTGTGAGCCTATGTCAGTGTGTTGCGGTCTGGATACCCCACTGACCAGCAGCGGCAGTAACCGCTGCTAGGGCCCCGGGCTGGAACGCAGTGGAGTGGGTGGGCCTGCGTTCCCCCCTGCCACCCCCGCTCACGGGTGGCAGGCTTCCCCCTCACCCAACACTCGGCTACAGAAAGCCTAGGCGTGCCTTACCTGGGCTTCTGAATTGCTTGCTCGCTCAGCCCCTGCAAACAAGGGCCTGAGCTTACCTGTGTTTGCCCCGCCCTGATCCAGGGCCTGGGCTTCTGAACTGCTTGCTCGCTCAGCCCCTGCAAACAAGGGCCTGAGCTTAACTGTGTTTGCCCCGCCCTGATCCAGGGCCTGGGCTTCTGAACTGCTTTCTTGCTCAGCTCCCTGCAGTCAAGGGCCTGAGCTTTAACTGTGGTCGCTCCGGTCCTGCACCAAAGAGCCGGAGCTTCGGGACTAACTGACTGCTTGTTCCCACAGTAGCGAGTCGGTGTGGCTCCCCTCCTGCCCGGAAGGGTAGAGCCCCGGCTAGGACCTATTACAGTCATCATCAGCGCTCACCAAGTCAGCCATGGAAACTGACCAGCGATCAGACCTACCTTCTCATTCAGGGGATGGAAGTCTTCGTCCAGAGAGACGATCCGAAACAGAACTGCAGAGGGCAAGATAGAGAGAGGAAGAGATTTCCACTGTTACACCTGCAGCCGCTCACCCAGGGACCATCAGTCATTGAGGCAGCTGCTGTGTGCATGCCTGGCCCTGATGCAATGACCCATGGACACATGCAGGGTTGGATGCATGCACCACACTCCCCAGCTTTGTGACTAGTGGGGAGGAGGTGGGAAGGCAGGTTTACGGCCAGCTGAACTAACTTGGTGACGAGTTGTGGGGTCTCTGGGGAGGCAGGGAGGATTTCCTGCTCTGTATCTAATTCCCCACCTGATTCCCTGTACCTGTTTGTCCGGGTTTGTAGATGGGTTTGTCCGTCTGGACAAAGACCAGGCTCTCTGAGTTCTTGACCAGCACCGATTTCCGGCTCCTGAACTCCAGCGTCGGCCCCTTCACCAGCACCGTGAGAAACGCTGCTGATGAGCTGCTGGACTTTGGAACCTGGAGAACAGCAAAAGAGCCGCTGCCTTAGAGACGCTCCCCTCTGCACTGAGCCCTTGGAGGCTGGAGTTGTACATTTCCCTTCCCTCGTTATGCTCCTTCCTCAAAGGGATTGATGGACTGTTATCGTGTCCCCCCAGCTGTGGATCCCAGAGACGAAGGAACATGGGAAGCTACATTTGATTAATTACTTCTGGGCTGGGTCCATTTTCTTCTACTGTCCCTCCAGCCAGCCTTGAGAGCTGCAGGGAGAAACCCTGCACTGGCCCTCGGGAGAGGCACAAGATGAGCTCATGGACATCGATGGTCCCGAGGAAGTTCTCTAACCTTCTCCTTCCATGGCTTTCTTTCCGGTCTTACTCAGAGGCTTGTGGAGCCCCCTGAGAAATGGGAGACCCGTCCTCAGCCGCAAGGCCAGCACTGACTCAGAGAGAAAACCACCCAACAAAGCCAGCCACACCACAGCCTGTAGCACAGCCTCTCCCAGCATCGTGCCGGGCACTGAGCTCAGCACTGACTGAAGATCACTCCTAATGAGTCACCCACAGCACTGCCAGCCACGGACCGTGGTTTTACTTGAACCTCTCCTACCTGAGCCTGGGATTATTGATGGTATCAGGCCTTTCAGGGGTTGGTCCCAGGCTGTCACTATCTTACAGACTCAGGTAATAAACCGTGTGGGGGCCAGATACTCACTGTGAACGGGACGCACTTGAACACGTCCTTCTCTGACACCACATCTGCGATCAGGCTCCTGTTCTCCCCTGCGTATTCCAGCGTGGTGCTCAGCGTCACAGACTCGTTCAGGTGGGTCAGCTGGATACAGACCTTTTCAGGACCATTGGTGTGGATCAGAAAGGGCACTAGCACCATGTACTGCCTGGGAAGGGGAAGGGCACAGGTCAGAGAGGCGGGGATGGGGAATAATAATGAAAGGGTATGGGTTAGTGTGGCAGCCGAATCCCCGACCATCCATCTGCACTGTAATTTGTACATACAGGATGGTGAATTTCATTTTGCTTTTGTAACATACTAGCCAGTCTGCTCAGTCAGCCAGGAACCTAGGACACCACCTGGAGCAAAGGAACTAGTTCTGTGCTAACAGCGATTGCTGTCCAAGGGCTGTTTGTTCAGGCTCCCAGCAGGGAGTGGGGATGGCTTGAAAAGTTCCAGGCTGTTACTTGAGGTTTGTGTATCTCACAACCCCTTGCTGTATTATGTGAACAGGGGGCAGGGAGCTCAGATGAAATGCTTGTTGTACCTCCATGGAGACTGGCAGGCAATTACACAGGAGTGTGGATCAGGGCTTTTAATCTAATCTCCTCTCTAGCTGTCTGTCGATCTAGGTGTGTCACTTGCTGCCCTCAGTAATGGAGAGATACAAATGTACGGATGGCTGTGTGTGTGCTGACATCTGACTGTAGGGAATGGCTATTGTGCTAAAGGGGCAGCATGGCCTAGTGGACAGGGCTTTGGCGGGAGAACTCATTGCTCCTCACCAGCAATGACAACAACAGAGTGCTTTAGGCTACAGAATAGGGTTGCCAACTTTCTATTTGGCAGAAAAGCTAACACCGTTGCCATGCCCCCTACCCTGCCCTTTCTCCGAGACTCTCCCCTGCCACGCCCCTTCCCTGAGGCCCCGCCGCTGCTCACTCCATCCCCCCCTCCCTCCATCACTTGCTTTCCCCGACCTTCGCTCATTTTCACCAGGCTGGGGGAGGGGGTTGGGGTGAGGGAGTGGAGTGAGGGCTCCGGCTGGGGGTGTGGGTTCTGGGGTGGGGCCAGAGTTGAGGCATTCAGGGCACGGGAGGGAACTCTGGGGCTGGGGCAGGGGATTGGGGTGCGGTAGGGGGTGAGGTCTCCAGCTGGGGGTGCAGGCTTTGTGGTGGGATTGGGAATGAGGGTTTTGGGGTGCAGGAGGGGACTCAGGGCTGGGGCAGCGGGTTGGAGTGTGGGAGGGGGTTTGGAATGCAGGCTCTGGGCGACGCTTACCTCAAGCGGCTCCCAGGAAGCTGCCAGCATGTCCGGCTCCTAGGTAGAGGCGCGACCAGGCACCTCTGCAGTCTCCACGCTGCCCCTGCATGCAGGTGCCACCTCCGCAGTTCCCATTGGCCGTGGTTCCCGGCCAATGGAAGATGCGGACCCGGCGCTAGGGGGAGGGATGGAAGCAATGCGTGGCGCTCCCCTGGCTGCCCCTAAGCCTAGGACTCAGATGCCAGAAGCTTTCTGGGCGTTTCGCAGAGTCAGGCAGGCACCCTGCCTGTCCTGCTGTGGGTGGCCAACCAGACTTTTAACAGCCCAGTCAGCAGTGCTGACTGGAGCCGCCAGGGTCCCTTTTCAAGCAGGAATTCTGGTCAAAAACCGGATGCCCGGCAACCCTACTACAGAAGGAGATCTCACCAGCCGTGGCTGCAGCCTGCTGACTCAGAGCAGAGATGCTGGCAGAGCGTCACTGCTGGGAGGCTGGACGTGCTGCAGTGTGAAGCTCCCTGGGACACCCAGCTTTCTGCCGGGGGGCTGTTCATCTTGCTTAGCCAAGATTTCAAAATGACAGAGTTAGGTAGGAGTAGCCTTAACCTGGCTCTGATTAAATTCCACTTCGCCCTTTGTTAGGCCTGAGCCAAAGCCCATGGAAGTCAATAGGACTCTTTCCATTCCCCTCAGTGGGCTTTGGATCAAGCCCTGAGTGATTTTCTCTTTACCTTCAATCTCAGCCAATAAAGGCTGGGGGCTGATTCTCCCCTGCCTGGCACCTGGTGCAGAGTGAGTGCAAAGGGGGCCTGAAATCAGCCCTTCTGCTCTGGTAGCATTTGATACCCACTCTGCCAGACACTGCACGGCACACGCTTCTCTCTCTGGGGTGAGGATGACAGAAGGAACAACACGGGACAGTCGTGTTGCTTAACACTCTAGTGGCAGGCTCGCTGGTACTACAGTGATTAGCACAGAACGAGAACCTACATAGAATAGAGACCAAGGGCTGAGCTGCAAGAAGGCAGCAGGCAGTTTCCTGCAGTTGCACCTTACGGCTGCTAGAGGCAGCTGTGGCATTTGCTGAGCAGGCAGCCAGGCGCCTCCTCTCCCTCTGCTGGATCAGAGCAAGCAGCCTGGAGGTGAGGGCAGAGGCTGCAGACGTTGGCTGGGGCAAAAGCACAGTGTGAGGGGTCTGATATTGGCCGCCAACCCCCCCCCCATACAAACCCCCAGCCCCCCTCAATCTGTACAGCCCAGTGCATCCCAGGAGTTCCAGCCCCAGCAGCCTTACCGCTCCAGTAGCTTCCAGCAGTAACAACAGCCCCAGCAGCTCTGCCCCCAGAGACCTTTCAGCACTGACCTCCCATAGCTGCCATGTGGTGTTGAGCTCCTTGGCCAGCCCTCCCCCCTCTGCTTGGGGCAGGGTTTGTCGACCATGAGCTTACATTTATGCTCATATGCAAAGTATTCACAAATATCAAACTATTTCATTAACATTTGCATAAAATGTCTCACAGAGCAGAACAGACTTGGTGACAGTGCCCCACGTTCTGTTCTTCCTCTGCCCTTTCAGCAAGAACAAACTTTAGTTTAGACCGAGAGAACGAGACAGGACAAAAGGCAGGTCTTGGTAAGACAGATGGAGAGAGAATAGTGGGGCCTCTCCTGTAGGATGCAACCGAACACAAAATGGCAGGTGCTTCTGCAGCACAGAGGGGTCGTCTCTCCATTTAAAGGTGCAGGATCCAGACAAGTCTGACCAGATGAAACTACATGCTCAGAGTGGAACAGAGCTAGGGTAAAGAATTTGGACGGAACCATTTTTTGTCAGAAAATGCAGTTTCATCACAATGGAGACATTTTGCAGGAGCGTATCAATTTTGACATTTTGAATGGAAAAATGTCTAAATGAATTGTTTTGACTTTCCCATTTAAATAAAGTAAACATGTTTTATTTGGACTTTTATATAATGATATGAATGTTATAGAATATTAAATATAATATATTAGGATATGCAACATTTTATATTATAGTACAGGTAGTGTTTAGATTTTATGAATAAAATTTTTCCATCCCAGAGCACCCTCCTACATCCCAAACCCCTCATGCCCAGCCCCACCCAGAGCCTTACCCTCCCGTGCCTCAAACCTAGTCCAGAGTCCTTCAGCCCGGCCCCACATCAGGGATGGCACCCCAGCCAAAGCCCTCACCCCACCCCGCACCCCAACCCCCTATCCAGGCTTGGAGTCCCTTCCCTCACCCTGAACCCCTTATTTCTGACCCCACCCCAGGTCCTGCACCCCCAGCTGGAGCCATAACCCCCTCCTGCACTCCAGCCCCCTGAGTCAGCCCGATGAAAATGAGCGAGTGATTGAGGGTACGGAGAGCGAGCAAGAGAGGGACGGGAGATGGAGTGAGTGGGGGTGGGGCCTAGTAGAAGGGGTGGGGAATGGGCGGGGCCTTGGAGGAGGGGCAGGGCAGAGGTCAGGCAAGGGTGTTCGGTTTTGTGCGAGTAGAAAGTTATCAACCCTAGATCCATTGCCCGCTGAATCAGGGCAGTGTAAATTGCACCTGCTCATGTACACCAGCGAGGAGGGTGCTACACAAGGAGAAGGGAGTGCGCATTGGAGGGAAAACGCTCTAATCTATGCTGGGCTCCAGGGGAACTCTCTGCCAGTGGACACTGCCAAAGGGATACCCTGAGTCCGTCCAGCTCCTGGCTGAGCTTGGCCACGCGCCCTCTTCAGGCCCCTCAATGGAGGCGAGGTTGCAGCCAAGTTGCGAGTTTGCAGTGCCCCAGGTGGATATTCCAGCAGAGTGTGTCACTGCCAGGGTCTGTGCTGACAGTCAGGAATCTAGGTCACAGACTCTCTTTGGGAACATGCACAGTCTGTGGCTGCCAAGGGAAGCAAACTGGCTTTAAAGAAGAGGAGAAAAGAGAAACACTTTTCTGAGCTCTCCCTCCCAGGCAAGGAAACTGGAATAACGGGGGCTGCAGGGCAGGACTGAGGGGCATTGGCAGAGCTGCGAGGGGGATGAAGGAAAGAAACGAGAAGACAGCACGAGCCCTTTCGTGTGCAGCTTACGGTTCGGTGGTGGGCGAGGTGTCTCCAGGGAGGAGCAAGAGGAGCAGGAGGAAGATGCTCTGGCCACTGGGCAGCCTGTCCTTCCCCATGGTGCAGAGCGAGGGTGGTGAGTGAGGCAGACACACAGATTTGTCCGCTGGCTCCCTGCAGCCTGGCGGTCCACTGGGTCTGCCCCTTTATACCTCTCTGCAAACTGCCCTCGGGAGGGACGAGATTAGGGCAGGGAGCCAGGACCATCTGGGAAATGGAGAGAGGTACGTGAGGAGGAGCCAGAGCCAACAGCTCTGACTCATGGCACAGAGACTGTCCCTGGCCAGACCCTGACAAACTGGGAGGGAAGGGTATTTATTGGAGGTGTTTATGTGAGACACTCTCCTGTGTCTGAACCATTTACCCCCAAACCTCTGTTTGTATCACTCCAGCAGCACTCTGCGGTGGTGGGAGAAGCCCTTTAGCTCATTACAGGGCCAGTGCAGCATTCTGTGGGGATTGGAACAAACTCCCAAATCCTGCCCAGCGTTTCCAGAGAAACCTTTCCTGTCCCCACCCCCAGTACTGCCAACCACAAGAGATCAAAACGTGTGAGTCAGACCCTCAACATCATCAGATTGGCCCCCCCGAAATCTTAAGATTCTATATAAAAGAGACACCATTGTGGTTTCGGTCTTTTGAACTCCCCGGGCCCCTCCCCAGTGTTTGTGTGTGACCGTCTCTACCAGAGGTTTGGGTTAAGGGGATTTGGGGCCCTGCTTCAGGAGCTCTCACCCCCACATCTGCCTGTCCCATGCCCAGGCGTTAATCCTGTTCCCCAGCTCCATCAGTCCCCAGTCCCATCAGTTCCCGACCCAGCCCCCTCCAGCCTCATGTCTGTCATTACTGGGGCTCTTCATCCCTCTTTCTCCAAGGCCTGAGGGGAAGGGGCAGTGTGGTCCTCACCCCCTCCCCCAGGCTGGAGGGGCAGTACCAGGGCTCTTCCCTGCCCCTTTCCAGCCAGACCAGATGCGGAAGGGAGGAAAGGGGAGTGGGGAGGAGCAGAGGAACCATCTGGAGTGGCTGGGCTCTTTGCTCCCCTCTCCCCACTCCCCTCCTGTGAGAATGGTGATGGGAGGGGAGAGTCTCCAGACCTCTGGCCCCAGATGGGTGCCTTGTGTCAGTGTGAGGTGAGCTCCAGCCTCCCCTGAAGTCCCGTCACTCACAAAAAAATCTCAAGTGTTGGCAATACTGCATAGCACATTCCGCTGGCATCTTAGCCAGTTACCTCCAATAATAGCCCCCGGCACACGTGCAGGCAGGCCCGTTTAGAGAAATTGGAGCCCTGGTACATCATGATTGCGGGGGCCCCACCCCCTCCCATTGACTTTATTTATGCAGATGGTTCAGAAGTTTTGGGGACCCCTGAGCTTGAGGTCCCCATACAATTGTCTCCCTTTTCCTGCCTCTAGTCAGTCCTGTCTGTAGGGAATGCCAGTGAGAGACCATTTTGTGTACCATTGCCCCCTGCTGCATGGCTAGTGTCAGAGCTGGCCATGGGTATAAAAGTGCCCTTTGCTGGCTGCATGGGTGGAGCTGCTCCTGTAGGGGTGTGTTTGTGCCACTGCCCTTCCAGGAATGTGTAGAACACACTTGCTCATGTCCACAGCACTTGCCTTTCCTGGCTGAACAGCTGTGCTGGAGCAGGAGCTGAGATGCACCATATTCCAATCAGAAGGAGGCAACATCAGACTAGCTCTGGGCATATCAGTTCCCTCAGTTGTTCAAAGGAGTGGGACTGCTTCTTTAGCTCCCCAGGAAGCTGGTGCTGGTTGTGAATGGTCTCTTTGGAGCACAGTAAGACTGGCACACTGGGACTCTAAATGGCAAAAGGAGAGTCTTGTGAGCAAAGACATGGGAGTTGGGAGAAGTGCGTTCATTTCTCAGCCCTGCCACTGATTCACTGTTTGACCATGGGCACATCCGGTCCCCTCTGTATCTCACTTTACCCATCTGAAAAATGGAGGTAATGATCCTGACCCACCTGGCAGGGACGTGTTGGGCTCAACTGATTAATGGTTGTCAAGTGGTTTAGGATCTTCTGGTGGGAGGTGCAATAGAAAGAGAAAGGAAGAAGCCCTTTTTGTGGCACATGGGAAAACAGAAGTCAGACACTCAGACAGTTAATCCCTTACCCCATTAGCGAACTGTTGAAAGGAAAAGCAAATTTGAACCAAAAAATCAAAACATTTTATTTGAAAATGTCAGAACAAAATGTTCTGGGGTTTTTTGGAATTTGGTTTAAGGGTTTTTTATTTAACCAAAATAATTTGCAAAAGTTTTGCTTTTTTCCAATCTGCATTTTTCACCAAAAAGGAGTTGTGTAAACAATGTCACTCTGCTGTAATCCCCCACCCGCACCGGCCCAGCTCCAGTCACTTCCAATACAAACAATTGGAAAAGGTTATACAATTGGCTGTGGATGATAACCCAGCCTTCACCTCCCTGTGGTCCTGGCCAAGGCGTGGGAAGTGAAAACATGTGAAGAGTTAGCACTTGAATAGTCCTTGGAGCATGGACTCAGAGTGCCCTGTCAACTGTGGGTTAATACCCTGCTGCACAGTCCCCTTTCTATTTACTCTCAAAGGAGATTTTTTAATCCCCCAGCTGTCAGTTTGTGTGAGAGCGACTGAAGTCATTGGCTGATTTTTTTTATGGTACCTGAGGGATGAGATGAAATGGAAGCACTTGCGCTCCTTGAGTCCCAAAACATAAACAGCAGGCATGTGAATCCAACACACCAAATATAGAGCTGCAGGGGCCACAAAAATGTGGAGTAGAAACTTTTAACTTCATAATTGATCCTGACAGATTTTAAGTGCCCCTGCAAAGTCATATGGAAGTTTATTGTGATGGATTCCCCCAGATGCCACCTGGAACTGGGGTACCACTGAGCCTTCTGACCCACCAGCCTGGCCTCCTTCTGACACTATGCTGCTGTGACAAGCTGCAGACACGCTCCCGCTCCTACACCTCCACCAGCAAACACACAAGTAAGGACACACCCAGCTGCAGTTACATGCAGGCTCTCTGACCAGCCACTGCATGTGAACCTACGATAGAGGGGCTACAGCCAAAATAACTCCCAGCTCCCCAGCCTAGGACCCCAGAGCGATACTGTGCTAACTTGGTCCAAACCCCAAACAGTATGAATTTATTATCCAGTTCACCTCCCACCCGCTCAATGTGGAGAGGAAATGCAACAGCCCCTGCCCCTTGAGCTAAGATTTCCAGGCACTTCACTCCAAACTCACTGGTTTAGATTAAAACAAAACATGTTTATTAACTACAAAAGATAGATTTTAAGTGATTTTCATCCTTAGAGATGATACAAGCAGACTTGTAGATTCTTAAGGCACAGTGGCCAGTCTGCCAGGCAGGAATGCCATAGCTCGGGCGGCCTCACCACCACCACGTCCTGGCTTTAAGAGCCTTTCCTTGCCAGCAATTTGTTTGCTGACTATCAGTCACCTTTTCCTGCTACCTGCTATGACCTCTGCACATCAATCTCTTAGTGATTTTCAGCTCTTTGCAGACTAGGCAGAAACTCTGCCCCACCATAACTGAGTGCAGCTCCAATTGAGCAATTCAAATAATAAAGAGGCTCCTAATGAATCCTATTTAGCCCTTTCTTTAAACAATGGGGAGCAACAGATTAAACCAGTGCAGAGACCCCCTAAGAAGAAGCCATACCTCCTGCCTGAGCCACGCCACACCACACCACACCGAGCTGAGCCTCCATACCTCGTGGCTGAAATGAGAGAGCCTCCCCTCTAGTCTTACTTTCACAGGACTCTGGTATTTGAGCCCCTGGCTTAACGAGGTCATTTCAGTTGAGGGTGATCCCCTCATTTGGGACAGATTAAGCACAGTCCTGCTTCCCTGCATTCATACAATAATTACAACAACATTGGTAACAGCATTTCACACCCCTGCATTTAGTACTGCAGTGATTTGTAACCCAACACCAGCCAAGGTTGACTATTTTGAGCAACAACACCCGCTCTATCTGCTGGATATCTAAGCAGAGGAGATGTTTTCATGTAAATACAGTTTGCTCCTGATGTCTCTCCCCCACCCAGCTAGCTGTCAGTAACCCACTTGATGAGCAAACCCCACAGTATTTTTGGGCGCTACAGGGATCTTTAGCTTTGGGGATTTGTCCGGCTTTGAGCAGGGGGTTTGACTAGATGATCTCCTGAGGTCCCTTCCAACCCTGATATTCTATGATTCTATGATTTAGCTTAGGTAAAAGAAGTGTTGCTGCAAAGTAAATGGGGAAGCTAAAAAACACAAAAGAGTAAAGTTCAGAGAGAGAAGTAACCAGCTTAACCATAAATTGAATAATAGTGATAAGTACACAAGACAGGCTAAACAAACATAACAGTTACATTATCAAAGGTTAATATCTGAGGTAGAAAAGAAAACACAGAGAGAGAGAGATCTCACTCACTCCATTCCACAAGACTTGAACTGGTCGGGGTTCCCAGCTGATGGTGGTAGCTCAGGGTCCTGAGTGCTGGAGACAGACAGAGCCCCCAGCACAATCAGTCAGGAGATAAAGTTCCAGTGGAACTGATGCAGAGTTTGGGTCCATACATCAGACCACTTACTTGAACATAGGTAGGCATTTTTGTAGAGAAACAACAATGGCTCAAGGTAGAACACTAGATTTGTTTATGGGTAAACTGATGACACAAGGGTTTTCTTTAGGCTAGACAATAGGAGCTGATCACTCTTGGCTATGGGTGATGTTTTCTTCCAGGGAGCTCACAATGCAACTAGGCAGCTTCAGTATTTTGGATATCAATCAAGGATTCATTACTAGAATTGGTCTGATAACTGCTGAACTGGGTATGTGCAGGCGTAGGTTCATTAACATCTGGAGCAGAGATCCCCCATGATGCAGTGCTTCCCTGCTTTTCTGATCCCAGAGTTCAGTGCGGTTCTCTGTTCTCTATTCTGTATGCTAATGGAGATGTCTCTCTGTCCCATCTTTCATGCAGATGAGGCTAGGGGAGTGGCCGCTGTTTCTCCATTCTGTATACTAATGAAGATGCCTTAATCTTGTCACCCTTGTCAGGAGGGGTCTAGGTGTGTCTCCCAATGCCCTTCATTGCTCTCTGCAAGTCTTTTCTCTGATTGGTTTTGGTTCTAGCAGAGACTGGTGGCGGGGGGTGTTTCATGAGTCAGACAGGCTAGATACTGTGCTCTGGTTCCCCAAGAACACAGAGCTGACTGGTATGAATATCAAGCTCCCTGACTGGATGTCTGTCATATACATCTTGTACATGGTAGATTGCAGGACTGCTACTAGCAGGTCACGCTTCTGTACTAGATATCCACTGGCTACAGCGCTTCCTTCCCAAAGATGCACCAGATGTGTTCACTATGTGATTCTTTAATGCACTGCCAGGATTCAGAATGGCTGTTTTGAGCTTAAGTATATTATACATGGTGCCACCTAATGGCTGAACAGTACAATACAGTTTAGCATTCCCTTGCATTTCCCGCTTTAAGTTCTATGTTCCTACTATTTACAAAATTTACACTATCACACTCTTTACAGATCAGTCTGTTTAGTATCTCTCAGCTGTACTGGTTTTTTAATTACACAACTCAAAGATATAACAACGTGGTCATATGTCTGCCCATTAGTTGCAACTATTGTCTCTGGTCCGTTTGGAATCTTTGAGTATTCTTGTTCTGCATCTGCCACCTGTAGAGTTTGCTGTGGTGATTGTTCTTTCTGAGGAACAAACTATAAATGTTGATGGTTTTTGCTGAACTCTCCACAGTTGATCTCAATCAGATATGATTGGGCGCTGAATTCTTTTTCTTTAGGACACCTGGAGGTGTCCATCCTTTTTCTTCATCCAGTTTGATACAGACAGAGTTATTGGGTTCTAGACCCAGCAGTTCTCTGAGTGTCATCTGTTGCAAAAGCGTTCATAAGCTCTTTTAGCCAGCCTATTTATCCAACGTGGCTACTTTCTTCGTGTTTGGCCACTTTGGAGTTAGATTCTTTTCCAAAGTTGGAATAGTATTTCTGAGTTGTCTTCCCATCAGAAGTTATGCTGGACTATATCCAGCAGCTGTTATTGGTTTTGATCTGTAACTCAGAAGAGCAAGGAATGGATGTTCCTGCTGTAGGATTTTCTTGGCTATCTGATAGCTCTCTCAGCCTTTCCAGTCACCTGTGAGTAATATGGCTGCTAGTAATATGATCAAAATCATATTTCATACAGAATAACTTAAATTTTGCTGCAAGGAATTGTGGCCCATGTGGCCCTATCACAAATTGCTCTGAAATGAGAAAATATGCACTTCAGTTTCTCAATAACAATAACACTGCAGCATTTTGTGTCTTTCAAGTACATTATTCCTCTATGCCTAGAAAAATAGTCCACTACAACTAGGTAATGATGTCCTCTGAATTTCCATAAATCTACAGCCAGTCTTTTCCAAGGTCTGTCTGGTAGAAGTGTTTGTACACTGTATGGTTCAGCATTGTCTCTTACACTTATTTGTACTGGATAGCCTTCCAAAAGTCCAGTATAATCAAATCCTCCACTGAGTTCTTCCTCCTTTCTCACTAGGCCATCATGGTTGCCACATTGCTGCAGACATGGCTGTTGGTTTTTGATCTTTTGATCAGGTGCACTCTGAATATGTAGCTTTTGTCTTTATAAATTATTTCTATGGTGAACTGGCCCATGCAGTTCAGAATACCTCCTGGGCGACTCAGAGCTGGGTCAGGTGATCTCAGCTGTGGGAGGGATTGAAGGTGATTGTAAATCCCTTCTGAGATGACTGTTACATCTTCTCCTCAGTCAATTTTAAAGTCAATAGTCTTTCCATGGATATTCACTTTCATTCTCTATCTGATCATCTGTAATATAAATCAACCCTCTGACTGCTTTGGTACAGCAAAAGCTGCAAAATGTCCATATTTCGTGCATTTTTATTACATCTAGTGCCTTTGGCTAGACGTACACCTGTGGGCTACAAATTTTTCCACATTTTGTACATTTATTGTGAAAGCCTTTGTAGTTTGCCTGGAATTTCTTCATAGCCTCAGGGCTTTTATGGTAATGACTTTTAGCACTCATGCTGTGTGTGTTTACAGCTTCTAACCTAGTTTCATGATTTTCAAGTTGACCTGCATTTTTGTTTTGCTCTTTGGCTAATTGGACTGCTTTGATTTACATGATGTCTGTCTTTAATTGTGGTTGCTGCGAGAGGCTTTTGTCTGTTAATCTAATTGTTAGCCTCTCTCTGATAGTTTCATGTTTTGCAGTCCCAAAATCACAGTTGTTAGCAAATACATGCGGAGTTCTTATAAAGCATTCTACATTTTCTCTTGGTTCCTAACTTCTCTGGGGGTAAACATGCTCTATCACAAATCACATCTCTCTGAAGTATAAAGTATGCATCATACATAGTCAGAACCCTTCCCCATAGCACAAATTAAAGAAGATATCTGAGTATCTCCCGTTTCCTGGTGGAGTTTTGTAGCAATGCAAAATCTTTCAAAATACTGCTTCCAGTCTATTCATTCTGAAGTTCTATCAAAGCTGAAATTCAGTCTAGGGCATTGTTGATAAGATCAATCATCCAAGCTTTGTTGCTGTTTTCTTTCTGTTCCTGTTCTCTTCTAGCACTAGTTTACTCCTGAACACCTCATACATGATAGGTGGCAGGACGGCTACTAGCAGTCAGGCTTCTGTACCAGGTATAGACTGGTTACAGAGCTTCCTTCGCAGAGAGATACACCAGATGTATTTGCTATAAGATGCTTTATTTTGCTATAATGCTATTTGCTTTAATGAACTGCCAGGAATGACTGCTGTGAGCTTAAGTAAAATATGTTACATGTGACACCACCTAGCGGCTGAACAATATAATACAATTGGTTGGAATGATCTGTCCCTTTCCCCAGAAACAGATTCATCAGGGTCTGATCCCCCATTTTACTGCTCTCTCTTTCCTTGCCCTCTCTCCCCAAAACCACCCTCTCAAAAGCAGCTGAGGCAAAACCCCAGTGCTTGGAGAGGGGAAGGAGAGGATGAGGGTCTTTTTATCCTATGAATTGTCTCACAAGTCAGACGGCGCCTCACCTCTGTGAGAGAGCTCTTGACTGGAACAAAACCAGACAGCATCTTTACCTCCATTAGGATCACATTAGAGCCCTCACACCTCTCAGTGTAGCTGGAATGAGAAGAGGATTGTTAGCAGCCTCACTGCCTGTACCGCTTGGCCAGGCTGGAGAAGCTCCTGGTACTGAGTGACTGAAGGGGTAAATACTATGAACAACATGAAAGGCTGGTTCCCCCACCAACCCCCATGCCAGCAGAATAGCCTCCATCCCCAGAGTCTGGCTCCACAGAGAGCTGAGTTCTCTGTGGATCTGTGAAGGGTCCACATACCTGATAGCCAAACGGAGGTGGAAAATCCATCCATCTGTCTTGCTACATGTCTTCAGGGCTGTCTCCATGCTCAGGGAGAAGGCAGAATTGCTTTCAGCCAGAGTCACTTTGTACCACAGAATTGTTTGCCACCCACACAAAGCTACAAATCACCAGCCATAAGGGTGCACTATGATGGGGCAGGGTTTCCCACTCCCATAGAGCAGCCAGCATGTGGTTTTAGAAACTGAAAAATTATAAAATGAACACTAGCTGTGTTTTTGTAGGACCTTGTGATGAAGCGGTTCTGGCGGGACCCAACTGAGAGTGCCAACTCGGGACAAATTGCTTAAACAGGGCAGTTACAGCCCAAGCCTGGGGTTTTTCCACCTCTAAGGCGAACCAAACCAGCCAGACTAAGAGGACTTTGGTCTCACCACTGGCTAACCACAAGTCTCACAAGAAATTTCCTTAGACACTCCAGTTTCCCAGTATCACCACCAGTGCCACTCATTATGGGGACAAATGGTTATGAAAACCAATACCCCAATAAAAGAAAAAAAAAGGTTCTCCCAATCCCAAAGGACCAAGCCCCAGACCCAGGTCAATATACAAATCAGATCTTACCCATAAATCACGCTGTTGCCAATCCCTTAGAATCTAAAATCTAAAGGTTTATTGATGAAAAAAAAAAAAAAGATAGAGAAGAGAGTTAGAATTGGTTAAATTGAATCAATTACATCCAGCAATGGCAAAGTTTTTGGTTCAGGCTTGTAGCAGTGATAGAATAAACTGCAGATTCAAATTAAGTCTCTGAGGACCCCCGCTGGGATGGGTCCTCAGTCCTTTGTTCAAAGCTTCAGCTTGTAGCAAAGTTCTTCCAGAGGTATGAAGCAGGATTGAAGACAAAATGGAGATGAGGCATCAGCCTTATATAGTCTTTTCCAGGTGTAAGAACACCTCTTTGTCCTTACTGTGGAAAATTACAGCAAAATGGAGTCTGGAGTCACATGGGCCAGTTCCTGCATACTTTGCTGAGTCAGAGGGCATATTTGCCTTCTCTCAATGGGTCAATTGTATACCTGATGGTCCTTAATGGCCCATCAAGCAGGCTAGGCAGAGCTAATCCCAGCTTGTCTGGGATGTCACCCAGAAGCATAGCATAAATTTGCCATACAGACGGTATAGAGCCAATATTCATAACTTCAACTACAAAACTAATACACACATATAGACAGCATAATCATAACCAGTAAACCATAACCTTGTCTTAGACACACCATTTGACCCCCTTTATACAAGATTTGCGTGCCACTACAGGACCTTGGTTGCAACAAAGATCTATATGGTCCCAGTTTATGTCAATAACGTCACAGACCTACAATATTTTTCTAGAATATAGGAAATTAGAGATTGGAAGGCTCTGCTAGGTCCTGTCTTGTCCAGCCCTTCCCTTGCACTAGCCAATGCAGTATTGTGCCCAGCAGTCTGTTCTCCAGGGCTTTGTCTGCTCTTACATATAAGAGTGACCTGCAAAGGAAAAGAAGAGCTGGGCTTGTGCCTTTGTTATGTTGCTTTATGCTGCACAGAGAAGACCTGAAAAAACTTTCTTTCCTTAAGGTTTCCATCCCCCACCCACTTTTTTAACATTAATCTCATTGGCCCTGTAATAAATTAAAGGGGGCGGGGAGCTCCCTTTTATGGACACCCAGCCAGCCAGTAGCTATAAAATCCCTCTTAGTAGCTGTTCTCTACTTGCTTTACCTGTAAGGGTTAAAAAGTCTCATTGTGATGCATAGGTAAAAGGAAGTGAGTGGGAACCTGGCCAAAAGAACCAATGGGAAGGCTAGAACTTTTAAAATTGAAACAAGACTCCCCTTTTGTCTATCTGTTGTTGTTCTCGGGGAGAGGCAGACAGGGCTGCAGTTATGCTGTAAGAAGCTTTGGGCCAGGTATAAAAAATCATCGGTATCATACCTAGAAACTACTCATTTGAAATCCCAGAAATGTAAGTAGATCAGGAAATGTCTAGGAAAATGTGATTAGGTTTATTTCTTTTTATTTCTTTATGGCTTGTGGATTCCTCTGTGCTAATCCTAAATGCTTTTATTTTGCTTGTAACCTTTAAGCTGGACCTCAAGAAACTATACTTGATGCTTAATCCTTGTATTTGCTCTTTTTAAATAGTCTACGTTTTCAGATGTATTTTCTTTTTGTTTTTAATAAAATTTACCTTTTTTAAAAACAGGATTGGATTTTTGTGTCCTCAGAGGTTTATGCGCATGTTGTTTAATTAGCTGGTGGCAACAACTGATTTCCTTTGTTTTTCTTTCTCAGCTTTTCCCCGGAGAGGGGAGTGAAAGGGCTTGAGGGTACCCCACAGAGAGGAATTCCCAAATGCACCTACCTGGGTTCTCAAAGGGGTTTTGCAGTTGGATGGTGGCAGCATTTACCAAGCCAGGGTCAGAGAGAAGCTGTAACCCTGGGAGTTTAATACAAGCCTGGAGTGGCCAGTATAAATTTTGAATCCTTGCGGGCCCCCACCTTCTGCACTCAATGTGCCAGAGTGGGGAATCAGCCTTGACAGGCCCTGTTTTTCTTGAAAGACTCTATGTCTGGTTGCAGAAATAATGGTTACTTAGGCCATGTCTGCACTACAAAATTATGTCAATGTAACTTACTTCAGCATACAGCCACTGCAGTTATTTAATCACTTGTGTGTGTGTGTGTGTGTGTGTGTGCGTGCACGTGCACTTGGCTCCGTGTTGCTGGCGTTCGTCCTCACCAGGAGCACTTTTATCAATTGCGTTGTCAGTGTGGGGCATTGTGGGATGGCTCTCGAAAGCCAGTAACAGTTGATGTAAGCAATGCAGTGTCTACACTGATACCGCATCGACCTAATTATATTGACAGTCACTGTATGCCGCTTGGTGTTATTAAGTTAGCATAGAGAGGCACTTCTGTCAGTAGGAGCCACAATTAAGTGAAGACACTTCCACTTCCACAGCTAAGTCGATGCAAGGCAGCTTATGTCAACCTATCCCTGTAATATAGACAAGGCCTTAGCTGTATTGTATCTTGTTCTTCAAGATGTATTGCACATGTCTATTCCACTCAGGTGTGCAGGGACCAAGCACAGAAGAGCAGAGAGTTTTCCTCGGCAATACCCATATATGCCCTGCATGACTTTTTGGCCCTCACCCAGGATATATAAAGGCAGCACTGCTCCAGCCCCTTTCAGTTCCTTCTCACTGGCCAGGGCCTGGGTCAGAGCTCGCCGAGAAGTTTACCTTATAGTTTCTTCAAGTGATGCTGTCAGCTAGTTTAGCTTGTGTCTCTAGTGCAGGGGTCTCAAACACGTGGCCCGCAGGGCTATTTCCTGCGGCCCACCCAGCGGCCTGCGCCCACCCAGCAGCCCGCATCTGCCCCCCGACCTACCTCCAGACCAGGGGTGGGCAAACTAAACCCGCGGGATTGCCCGGCTGGCATCACGTCCCTGCGGCTGGGGTGGGTGGGGTGGGGGGAGTGAGAGAAGCAGAGGGCGCCGTCCATGTGTTGCCCTGGCTTCCAGGCATGCCCCCCCGCAGCTCCCATTGGCCGGGAATGGGGAACCGCGGCCAATGGGAGTTTCGGGGAGGTACCTGGAGGAGTGGCAAGCAGCATGCGGAGCCCTGCATCCCCAACCCCCTGCCCTGAGCTCCCTGCTACATCCCACACCCCTTCTGCACCCCAATCCCCTGCCCTGAGCCCCCTGCCTGCACCCCAATCCCCTGCTGCACCCCAACTCCCTGCCCTGAGCCCCCTGCCTGCATCCCAACTCCCTGCCCTGAGCCCCTGCCACACTCCTCATGCACCCTCTGGGGGCAGAGAGGGGGCGGAGTTGGGGTGGGGACTTCGGGGAAGGGGTTTGAATGGGGGAAGGGAAGTGGTGTGAAGAGGCGGGGCCTCATGGAAGGGGTGGAGTGGGGGCAGGGCCGGGGACACCGGGGGTGGGGGGGTGTCAGTGATGTGGCCCTCGGGCCAATTAACTAGCCCTCATGTGCCCCTCATGGTCATTTAAGTTTGAGACCCCTGCTCTAGTGTGTGTAGTTAGTTAGCAATTGAGAACCTGTTTCTTTTCTTTCTTTCTTTATTGTTGTTTACTTTTTTTGGGGGGGGGGTAATTTTTATTCTTTGGTGCTCTACTCCATTTCTGATGCAGTGCTCCCTGTTCATCATGTGCGGTTTCTTTTCCAAATAGTGACCCACACATGTGCTCTTTTGTACCTGGTGAGGGGCATATTAAAGAGAGGTGCAGTAACTGTCATTCCTTAAAAAGAGAACATAGATTTTATCCATGGTTGGACAATAAGGGCCAGATGGAGAAAAGACCATCAAATATAAATAGCAAAACTACAAGAGACAGCAATATGAAATAATATTATAGTTTGGTATGTAAGTTAATGTAGCCTCAAACTGTCTCTATCGAGGTTGCATAGAGGTTCATAGGAATTGTAGTTCAGGCTCCATCTGCCCCCATTCTCCCTATGAGCAAGAGTCCTTGACCAGATTACACCTTCCATAATGCATCATGGTGATCCATCTGACTGAGCCATGTGAGGCATCATTAAAGTCACATGACTGCAGGTGCATTATGAGATATGGAGTCCTGCCAGAAGCCTGACCTGGGGTGGGGAGAATGGGGGCATATGTAAGCCAAATTACATCTCTTGAGGCACCATGCACCTTAGGCAGATGTAGTTCAAAGGGGAACTGATTCAAAGCTAAACATTTAGATTCAGTTCAATAACCAAGAACAAAATGTGTCGTTTTGAGAGTATGGAAACATTCCATTTCACTAGAAAAGATTGAAACAAAATATGTTGTCATTTCTGAATCAATATTTTTTTGCAACTTTTTATTCAGCAAAAAATGTTATTTCTAATGTTCATCCCATTTTCTCTCAGCTCTAATTTAAACCCAGTTCATTTTGTAGACAAGGTCTTTCTAAAAGCATAGTGCAGATGGGACCGATAGTGTGTAAATAATAGAGAATCACAGCAGGACACAAAGCACTTATCTTCAGGTAAAAGCACTACAGTAGTGGCAATGTAGCGCTTTGGTAAAGACACTACTATGCCAAAGAGAGAACTTCTCCCGCCAGTGTGGTTAATCCACCTCTCATAACTATAAAGGGAGGGGTAACAGCTCTCCTGTGTACAGTATTCTAAAATCCCTCCTGGCCAGAGACTCCAAAATCCTTTTACCTGTAAAGGGTTAAGAAGCTCAGGTAACCTGGCTGACACCTGACCCAAAGGACCAATAAGGGGACAAGATACTTTCAAATCTTGGGCGGGAGGAAGGCTTTTGTTTGTGCTCTTTGTTTGGGAAGTCGTTCGCTCTTGGGACTGAGAGGGACCAGACATCAATCCAGGTTCTCCACATCTTTCTAAACAAGTCTCTCCTATTTCAAACTTGTAAGTAAACAGCCAGGCAAGGCGTGTTAGTTTTACTTTGTTTTCTCAACTTGTAAATGTACCTTTTACTAGAGTGTTTATCTCTGTTTACTGTACTTTGAACCTGAGGCTAGAGGGGCGTCCTCTGAGCTCTTTAAGTTTGATTACCCTGTAAAGTTATTTTCCATACTGATTTTACAGAGATGATTTTTACCTTTTTTCTCTAATTAAAAGCCTTCTTTTTAAGAACCTGATTGATTTTTCCTTGTTTTTGGATCCAAGGGGGTTTGGATCTTGATCCACCAGGAGTGGATGGGAGGAAGGCGCGGGGATGGTTAATTTCTCCTTGCTTTAAGATTCAAGGGGTTTGGATCTGTATTCACCAAGGAGTGAGTGAAGAGTTTCTCAAGGCTTCCCAGGGAAGGGAACTAGCTTTGGGAATGGTGGCAGTGGACCAGATCTAAGCTGGTAGTTAAGCTTAGAAGTTTTCATGCAGGCCCCCACATTTGTACCCTAAAGTTCAGAGTGGGGAAGCAGCCTTGACACCACCTCGTCAAGAGGCATTAGCTATGTCGACAGGAGATATTCTCTCGTCAACATAGCGCTGTCTACACTGGGGGTTAGGTCAACATAACTACGTTGCTCTGGGGTGTAGACCTAATCAAGGACACATGAAATAAGGCGAAAAGCCAGAGAATCAGATGCAGGGTTTTCTTTGTTCAGAGAGAACACTCCTGGGACAGACATGCTGAAAAAAGGCTGAATAAAGCAACATACGAAGAGATTTTGAAAGAACTAAATATGCATAGTTTGGCTAAAGAATGCATAACTAGAAGGCACAATAATTCACTACATGCATTTAAAAAGGGTATGTGACATTGCACCCTATCTGATTTTATGAAAATCTTCTGAGTGTGAATATAATGTAACTGGAATATGCTTCATGACAAAGGTCTCTTGTAAGGTATCATTACAAAGCTTATAATCTACTGAATGTGTTCATCCTATTTGTATGAATGTATCATTCTTGTGTAACCCTTCTGCCCATCTGAGTTGGCAGTAACAAGGGCCGGGTTCAGTATCTAGGGGTTCCGTTTCAGTAACACAATGCAAAACGAGCTCAAGCCCCCACCCAGTGACCTGGGACAATTACATACCCCTGGGCACCTTTAAGAGGCAATACTTACCCTCTCGCAAGCATGGAGTCTGAGTGTAGCAAAATCCTTTTAATAAAGGAGGGAAACAATGCAGCATTATGTTGGGGAAACACCACAAACAGGATTCATAACACAAACCCATGAGCAAAAGACCCATCCCCAAGTAAGTTTGGCAGTGTCCTTTTCCCTTCAGGATCTTAAATCCAGCAACCCAAAAAAAATCACCCAAAAGTCCAACAATCCCAAAATCTCTGTCCCTGGTCAGTGCAGCCCCAAAGTTCAAAAGTTTATCTGCAGAGTTTTACCTTCCAGCCTGGGGGATGGGGGTGCGGGCACAGCAACGTAAGGGGTACCTTACGTGGTCTGAGGCCGACTGCCCCGCCTCTCCATGGGGTTCTGCTGCAGCCTTCACCACAAGCCATTCCACCAGCCGCTCCGCTCCACCAGCTGTCCCATGAGCCACTCCAGCCATTCTGCAAACTGCTCAACTCTACCAGCCACTCAGCAACATATCATCACCCCCACTCTAAGCAATTTCAGCTCTTACCAGTTTTAGTTATTTCAGCTTGTAGTAGAGGAGCCTCAATGCTGGTGTACTATTGACCCAAAGTGAGTTCAGCTCAGCATCCTATAACTAGATTCTTAACAGATTTAAAATTAGCTCTGATATTCCACAGTGGAAGGGAAAAAAGAGAGAAAGGGGAAAGAGAGAAGAAAATAGGAGAAAAAGATACAGGTAGTATTTCAGGCCCTCAAGGGGGTCTCAGATCACCCAGTACAAATACCTATCAAACACTCCTCTCAATCCACTGGATTTTGGAACCCATGTCCCTTGTCTAGCCAGTGCTACTTAGTTGATGGCGAGTCCCTCTGTCATAAAACAGTTCCATTGTCCTTGATTCACATAATCAGGGTAACAACACTTTATTCTTCTGCCCCAATAACAGAGAAACTGGGGATCCCACAGCAGCCACAGTGACCATTTGAGCTGCTGTGGGCTCATGCTAGGCAGGGTGGGTGTGCCTATGCAAACAAGATCAGCCCCTGAATTTCTTTTCCACAACTCGCCACAATTCACCACCAGATGTCAGGGTAGAACTCATCCTGACTCTGCTTACACTTGTATCTGAAACGAAACATATAAAATATAACTCGGAGGGTCTATTGTAACTATGCAAAGTGTGGGCCATTAATGGTGGTTTGGAATCTTGATGGCTCCCATTAACCAGGACAATTGTCTGTAGATGGCTCTGTTTTACTTGTAAGTTTTCCTGTATATGTGTGTGCTGGCAAGTGGGTAATGAAGTTTTACAGTGACATGTGATCATGTCACCTGAACTGGAATCTATCTTTAACCTGGTGCTTTTCCATTTAGAAGGAGGGGTGGGAACCCAGAGAGGGACAAAGGAATCCCCCATTATGCAAAAGATATATAAGGGGATGGAACAGAACAAAGGGGGTTGCAGTCATGAGAAATCCCCTAACTACTATCTGAGCTGGAACAAGGACTGTACCAGGGGAAAGTATTGGGCCCAGACTAGGAAGGCATCCAGTCTGTGATAGAAGCTTATTGAAACATCTGAGGGTGAGATTTCATCTGTATTCAGTTTTCTTACTGTATTAGGTTTAGACTTGTGTGTTTTATTTTATTTTGCTTGGTAATTCACTTTGTTCTGTCTGTTATTATTTGTGTCAGAGAATAACACAGTTCTCACTCTTTGTTTGGGTACAGCAAAGTCAGATACTTTATTCTCTTTAACAGCTGTGTTAAGGAAGAGAGTGCACTAGGACACAGGGTCTCTCCCCCTCCTAGGCAGGTCTCTTCACAACTAAACAATTACAGCAAACATTTATACCTTTTGTTACAGAAATGAAAACCAACCGCAGCATTTTGTTTATACATTGGTCATTCTGATATCTTGTTTTTCTCACTTATGTAGACTCTTAGTCTACATTCCATATTGTCTGCACATTATCTACACAAGGTTGCAATAACTTCTCACACAGTTCTTTCCCACTCGCCTCACACAATCCTCGCTTCTACAAATCTCGCATTAAAAGGATTACAGTTAGCCTGACTCTTGCTAACAAACTGTCATGCATTGGAATCCCCTTCCTGTCAGTTCTTTCTCTGCTTCCACACCTCCCCCCTTTTGTACTACTAGTACAACAAACATTCTCAAATCTCTATTTGCATTAAGTCTTGGAATTCAGATTCTACATCAGATGCTTCAACCTTAGGGGTTTTGATTGGATGTAATGACAATGCATGATTAGCATGGACATGAAAGATATTACTGTTATTACATCCTTTACAACAGCAATAACATAATCCTAAACTAACTAATAGCAATACAAGCAATAACATTCCCATAGCAATAATATGATGGGGTTGTTGTACAGTTTTAGTCATAAAGCACAATATATCATACTTAGTGCATAAAGTAGACACTCTATAAGCTGTATGAAAGGCATACTTTTCAACTTAATATATATATTTTGAAGTATGTGAATTTGCCCTTCTACTTCAGAGATTCTCTGAACCTCTGGTAACAATGAAAGCAAATTTTGAAATCGATCAGGTACTAAGCTGGTCCAATTAAAGGGTATCTGGAACCTAAGGGCTACTTGCAAAATTTTATCTGCAGGCCAGTAAATAATACGATTGCCTGCAGCGGTAGTGAGATTAAAATGTATATCTTGCAATGTGGTGGCTTTAACATACACACAGCTATCATTAGCTTGAAAAAGTAAGTGGCCTGTCAGGATAGTTCCTTGTCCCCAACCTTCCCAGCAAACGCAGTCATGAACAGTGACAACTTCTCCTGGCTTCAGTTTACGGATACACTGAAGCTGTGGGGGTTCTAACGGCCCAAATGTCCATTGAATCCCTAACCCCATCCAAATGTCAGATGTAATCCCAGGAGCACTGACTAAAAATCGACTGGGCATACCAGGTAGTCTAATTTCCCAGATGTCTCAGTGAATAACCCAATCCCACATGCATCCTCCCCATGGACTCTGCAGGATTCAGTATGTGGGAGCCCACATTCCCCTAACTGGTCAAATGCTTGGAAGGAGCATTGAGAACCTCTGCACTTCCACCCAGAAAGTCTCCAAGTATGTCTCCATGGCCACAGATCAGATGGTACTCCTGATGTGTCTGTAAGGGCAGTGGGCCAAGCCTGATGCTTTAGATCATTCCGAATAGCCATTAGCTGGTCATTCAGGAAATCCTGAATTTCTGAACATGCTAGATCCCACTGCAATGCCTTCCCAGCCTCAGTGATATTCAATACCATCTCTGTCAGCAGCTTCTGGGTCATAGAACTAAGGGCGGAGATAACATGTAACTCACCAACTCCAGCCTGTACCTGGGTTAGCTGTGCCCCAGAAATAAGGCTAGTGGCCTTCTATAGTTGCCCCAATTTCTCATCATGTTCTTGGTTCTCAAAAATATTCCAAACTGCTGCTGCACTATTGGCCCCATCCCATAGGGATCCGGTCAAGTCTCTCCTCTTTCTAGAGGAAATAACCCAAACCCTCTGTTATGCTAATCTAATGGCAGCCCCACCTTGAACAATTTGGGTATATAGAGGTCATCTGGAAACTGGATAAGGGCAATGAAAATTTAACAGTCCCTAATGTAGTGTTAATCACAGTCCATCGATATCCTAATACATCTCTCTTTGGTGTAGTACTGTACCACATCTGTTGGTTGAACATCTTTATGTACTTCCGGGAGGCATTGATATTAATGGCATAAGAAGGGGTGTATTGCAATAAGGTACAGGTCACATTATTAATCACTGGAATAATTTCTATGCAGGTAAAATTTCCAGTGGCAAAATAAACTCTTTGGGTATTCATTTAATTGTTCACTAATTGGGTGACCAAATAACAATAAGGGCCTCTCTAACAAACTCTTTGTTTCTTCACCAGGGTCAGTTCTTAATGTCTTTTGTAGTCAGGAATCCCTGGACTTTGGTGGGTTCAATGGAGCGAGTGTTCCTTCTTCTCTTTTCCTGAAACAGTCATGGTTCAGCATCATACAGGGGAGAGGTTACTAGCACATCACCCTGTAATAGCTTTGCTTCTTCTAGAAAAATCCAAAGGCACAGTAGGTCTGTCAGTCGACAAGGGAGAGTTTACTAGCACTTCGCCTTGTCCTTTTTCCCTGCTGTCCAGAAGGCACAGCAGAGCTAGAAGGAGAAATAGGCTAATCATCAGTCGGAGAGTCCTCCCGAGGTGGAGGGGTCTTTTTACAGTGAGAAGCATGGGTCCAGGTAGGCAGTCCTTGGCACTTCACAGCGGTGTTGGTGGATAACAGGACTTGGAAAGGGCCTTTCCAGCATGGAGCCAAAGCAGTCTTTCGTTGATGGACTTTATGTAGACTCAGTCTCCTGGTTTCAATGAATGGCAGGGCTGCTAGGGTCTTTGGGTAGCACTTCTTTACCTGTGAGAAAAGAAACCTAACACATTTCATTAATGCCTGGCAGTGTTTTGCTTTGGACTGAGCTTGCTAGCTATTTTTTTCCCAGTTAACGCGTTCTGTTCTTTTTCCTTCTCCCCTTCTTGGCGTCTTTTAACCTACAAAGGAAACTTCCACTCTTCACTCATACACCTTTTCCCAGCAATGAACACATACACATTGCCATTATACAGTACATTAGTCTTATTATTCAATGTATGCCACATATACCCTTCCAATAAAATAACTTTATTACAGAGCTTTGGAGCAACAAACCAGGACAAGCACACCCACTTTTGAGGAGTCCACTCGCTACAACCTCTGGTGTCCAATAGCTTTCCTCCTTCCCCAGCCCTCTGGCTAGAAATCTGAGGTAGCCAGAAGGATCCCATGGGCAATATGGGGAGTGGGTTAACTTTTCATGTCCTTGCTTCCAAAGACTGTTGGTATGCAAATTTTAACAACAATTTCTTCAATTAAAAGATCTGGCCAATGAAGTTTCTTTTTCTTACTTAAGCAAATGTATTAGACTTTAGTATATCACATTTTCCTGATTTATCCAAACACTTTGTATTCCAAGTTGAATAAAACAAGTATCTGCTTTTTTGATTTAACCCTTCTATTTAATTTTGAACTAGACTGTCTTATGAAAATATTAAACACAACAATTCTGGCCACAAGACAAACACCACAAGACAGGACACAGAACACAAAAATAATTCCTATTGTGCCAGTAAATGCATGCTACGTTGAATGCTGTTCAGCTGGCATCCGTTTTCTCTGATGATCTGAAAGACAAAAGAACAGAGGTCTACCCCTTCTGGGCAGTCAGTCATTGCTTAAAATATTTCCTTTATATACAAATACTTTTGTTGATTTCAGGCAAAACAGAGGAATTACCCGTATTTCCTTGTATTTGTTTCATAGGCAGCCCAGCTTTCAGTGGCTTCTACCTTATCAGTTAGATAATTTGCATTAGTACAGATGCTTTCTGGCTTGCTTCTGAATCCAAAGCTTTCCACAGCTTAAAGACTCTTACTTAAAAAGGGACACAATTAACTTTTAACTCCTGTTTTCAAACACACAGTGATCTGAAAAAGACAACACACCCTATTTTGGTAGGTTTGCATTTCTTTTACCTCTGCTCCAATATACACTGCACATGTTCTGGGGAAAATGCACATCCTCTCCATCAATTTCTACCCAAGGTGTAACTGTTTCTTTTGTGCTTACAAAATCTCCATGCACCCCTTGTAAGACAGCTTGATCACACAGAGCTAGGGGCACTGTCCTTCTTTCTCTCTACCAGATCTTTCATCTGCTATTTTGTTACCCAAAACCAAATTCAAATCTTTTATTCTCCTGGCTTTGACTACCCTGCTGCAGCCACAACCTTTGGTCTTTAGTTAAAACATTTTAAATCTTGTAAAGCATTAAGTCACCTTAAGGATTAAATGCTAAATACCTTAAACAACACTAGTTTCCTGTGTCTGGCAAAAGTATTCTCAGTTTTGCAGCTTTAAAACAACACCAATTCATCTCAAACTTATAAAACACAGATTGTACACAGCAGGAGTGTTCTTCAGCAAATTCGACTAACTTATTCATAGTCGAATAATTCCATTTAAATAACCTCTTGCCTGAATTACTTACAGACATCCTTACTAAGTTTCACTGTTTGATTCCCTTTAGTAACTACAGAGTTAACTTCTCACTCTCTTTTCTTAAATCATTTGCTTGTCTCCCAAAGACACCCAATCAACTCAGATTTTACCATTCCAATTATTGTCCTGGGGATCTGAAATCCCCATGCTTATAATTACTTACTCCTTTCCTTCCACTATGCCCTCAAAGTTTCCAACCTGTTTTCCAAATACGCTATCTGTTGCCTGCCCACTTGGGCCCGATCCTGCTTTTCTCACTGAACCGTCCCTTCCATGGGCACCGGCTTGTTCCACTACCAATTTAGCTAGGAGGGTGGGCTTCTCAACTAGCCCCCCACCCTTCCTGGTCTCTTCCCTTAAACATTCTTACTCACAAGGCTACCCAAGTCCTCCCTCATGAGGCTTGCCACCTGGGCAAAACACGTGGCCCATTGGCGTTTAACTATTCAATTTTCTCTTGTGGCAAACACACTGCTGTTACAGTATACGCTGAGCACAAATGATTAAATTTTGACAAGTCCCTACAGGACCGGTACTTGCTTAGCCAGTGCTTCCTTTTCTGCCTGGAAGTCCTGTCTCAAGGCTTGCAATTTGCCCTGGGTGTAGGTTTGAGTTGCTGCCTGGTTCATGATCTATGCTCTTAATTGCTTAATTCTAGTTATCAAGTACACAACTCTTCCCTTTTCTCCAACTTCTCTATTGCCCAGTCCTGCTACAACTGGGGTAGATCCACCGGACACCCTTCCCAGTCAACCGGGGTGGAGAAAGGAATGCTAAACCTCTCTCCAGTTCTCAGACTTACTGCGGCTGAGAGTAAGCACACTTTTAATCATGCAATTCTCAACATATAACGCTAAGAGTACCAAGCAAAGCAAACATAAAATAACAAGGGCAAAACAAATAGATGGTGTGCATTCTGCAGGGCTCCCCCCTTTCCTCAATTTCCACCAAAACAGACAGATTTCTGTTACCAATCTATTCCTCGTATCAGGTGATCAGGCTGACGCTGCAGGATCGTTGGGGGAAGATAAAGAAAACACACCATATGACTACATTTTAAAGCTTCATTAATAAAATAATAAAACAACAATAGAGTATTGGGAACGCTCCCACATCACTCAGGGGAAAAAAAACATTAATGCCCCAAGCCCTAAGCCACTTTCATACTCACACATGTACGTCCAGACTGGCCACGTCTATGTATAACATCCAGAGAAGGGGGAGAGGTGGATGGGAGATTATCCTATATACAGATTGTCCAGAATCTCCAACTTGCTTCCGCTCTTGGGAGAGCTGTTCTTTTATGCCCTGGGGTCTTCTGCAGCGTCTCTTCAGAGATTCCAGTCCAGGCCGGCTGCCTGTGGCTTCTTCAGCGTCCCCAAACCACGCCAGCTCCAGGGTCTCAAAGGCAGACTGTTGGCTCTCACTGGACAGTTAAGCTTTGCAAATGTAATCTCAGTCCTGTAACTTGTATTGCCTTTGATTTGCCTCTGTCTATATTTTTTCACAGCCAGCTGGGGCCGAAAGCAGTTTTTCTTTGTATTTAGCATGGTCTGCATTGATTTTTGACCTTGAACCCAGAGCAACTTTCTCTTTATCTCTGGGCCAAGCTGAATTTTAAATTAACCCGTTCCTTTCCTCAATAGACAAATTGCTCCCACTGCGTGTCAGAAGTTTTTGGTGATTAAAAGCTCCTCTGAGATGTATGATCTTATCTAGATTGAAGTGGGCATTGTTTAGATGGATTTTCACACGTGTAAAGATTCCAATTCTCTAAATACCTGCAGGTTTTAGGACCATAATGTACATACATGAAATAAGCTGGGGTACCCTTAGGGGGTGAGAGGGAATACTTAGACTGTCCCCCACCCATTTTCCAATCACACACACAGGGGGAATACCCTGTCCGCACTAGCAGCACATAAACTAAGGATCTCTCCCTACAGGGCACTCACACAGGAGAGACTAACGAGGATAGCCACGACTCTCTTACACCTCCCTTCAGCAAAGAGCGCCGGCTAGTCTCAGAGAGACGGCACCGCTCACTCTCTTTGCATCCAGCGAGATGATCAGATTGTCAGTGGCTCACATGGAGAGGAAAAGGGGAGGGAAGATGGGTTCACACACTCCTAGACCCAGGTAGCTTCCTCGCCGGACAATGCCAGGCTGAGTTAGCCCACCGTGGGTCGGATCTTCTAAAGATCCTCTAGTTACCGGGCTTGCGTTAGAATAGTTCTAGTCACGAGCCAAACGACTTCGCAGAATACTCTGGGCGTCTTCCGGTAACTTTCATTCACACTGTTGTACACACACACTCCAAGGCCTCTATTTCTAAATACCACAATGCATCTATACCTTATGTCTGGACTCAATACACTATGAGGCGGTAACAATCCCTCTTGAGGCGGTAACAACCCCTCTTGAAGCGGTAACGACCCCTCAGCACCGGTGCATACCTAATGCATTTCCCTTATGCATTAACCTTATTGGGGGTGGCAAAACTAAGTCCCCAGCACCACATAAACTAACCTTATTGGGGGCAGCAAAACAGTTCCCCAGCACCGCTCTGCATGTGATCTTGCTGCACAGTCAATAAGTTCAGATGGCGTAAGCCCAACAGGGACAGACGGCCTGACGGACAGTCCTCCTCCGATACCCCAATAGAGATTTCAAAAGGTCTCCTACCTCTCTTGTGGCGCCATGGGGATCGAAGGGGAATGATCCGTACCAGCTGCCATTGTCTCATTCGGAGAATAACGCAGTTTTCACTCTTTGTTTGCGTAGAGCAAAGTCAGATACTTTATTCTCTTTAACAGCTGTGTAAAGGAAGAGAGTGCACTAGGACACAGGGTCTCCCCCTCCTAGGCAGGTCTCTTCACAACTAAACAATTACAGCAAACATTTATACCTTTTGTTACAGACAATGAAAAGCAACCGCAGCATTTTGTTTATACATTGGTCATTCTGATATCTTGTTTTTCTCACTTATGTAGACTCTTAGTCTACATTCCATATTGTCTGCACATTATCTACACAAGGTCGCAACAACTTCTCACACAGTTCTTTCCCACTCGCCTCACACAATCCTCGCTTCTACAAATCTCGCATTATTAGGATTACAGTTAGCCTGACTCTTGCTAACAAACTGTCATGCATTGCAATCCCCTTCCTATCAGTTCTTTCTCTGCTTCCACATTTGGAACCACTTAAATCCTACTTTTTGTATTTAATCAAATCACTTTTTACTTATTAATTGACCCAGAGTATGTATTAATACCTGGGGGTGGGGCAAACAGCTGTGCATATCTCTCTATCAGTGTTATAGAGGGCGAACAACTTGAGTTTATCCTGTATAAGTTTTATACAGAGTAAAACGGATTTATTTGGAGTTTGGACCCCACTGGGAACTGGGAATCTGGCTGTTGGAGACAGGAACGCTTCTTAAGCTGTTTTCAGTTAAGTCTGCAGCTTTTAGGCGATGTGGTTCAGACCTGGGTCTGGGTTTGTAGCAGGTTAGCGTGTCTGGCTCAAACAGGCAAGGTTCTGGAGTCCCAAGCTAGGAGGGAAAACAGGCTCAGAGGTAGTTGAAGCACATCAGGTGGCAGCCCCAAAGGCTGTTTCTGTGATCCAACCCGTCATAGGGTAAATACCCAAGAAGAGGGGACATTATTTAGGGGACTTGAACAGGTAAAATTAGGAGTAAATGGGCTGAAACCAAGAAAAGGGGAGGGTTTCAGGAAACATTTTCTAACTGTGAAGGGGCTCTCAGACTGTGGAGTAGTTTCCCGAAGGGAAGGGGGTTGGAAGTCCCATTAGCTGAGGCACTTACAACTAATATTATATAAATCCCTGGAACATGCCATTCAATTCTAGGACAAACCACTTGTCAAAATGCTACGCGTTGTGGCCAGTTGGCACTTCATGGGAGCAGCAGGGTGGTGTTACTTACAGGCTGGTGTTCCAAATCCCCAGGCCTCGACCACTCCATCCAAAGGAGACCCCATTACATGTTAGCCGTATCAGGCCCTGGCACACAGCTGAGTATTTCTGTTTCCATCCTGTAGTGGGCAGAGACTCTCTACAGTCCCACAGTTCATGTTTACAAGTAAGGAACATCCCACACTAGTCGCTAACTGGAAAAGGTGAGGGCTATTGGACACAATGGTGCTTAGCAGATCTTTTCCCCCAGACCCTTTCCCCTGGCTGGCTGCACAGGGCAGAGCCCTAGCTGGATGGGACACACCTTGGCCTGAGAAGTCTTGGGTGAAGCTGTGATCTGGGGCTGAACAGGAGGGATAAGGGGGCTGGGAACAGAGAGGCCAGGAGCCATTGGTCAGGTTGGTGAATTCATTTATTAGTAATATTTGTTTCCCTCTTGCTGCTGTTTTCTTTCTGTCGCTCCATCCATCCACCTCAGCCTGCACAGGGGCTAAGCAGGTGGGACGCGGGAGGCTCGGAACACGACTCCATCCCTCACACGTTGCTCTGCTCGGCTCCCACTGTGAGGGGGAAAGGAGTGGGAACAGGAGGGGTTTAGAGAAGAGAATTGCCACGTCTCCCCTAGACCTTGATACAGAGCCAGCAACACACATCCAGGGCTGAGCATAGCTGTTACAGCACAGCACAGCACAGCACAGCACTGCCAGGCCCCTGGACAGGAGGTTCTATGGCCCTGACCTCTCCCCACCAGGGGCAGGGCCATGCTTCATCTGCCTCCACACAGGGTGTTTCAGAGCTCTGGGGAGGTGCAGCACAGGATCCAGAGCTGGCTGTGTCAGCCTAGGGTCCGGCTGGAACCATCCCTGCTGTGTCTGACACTGCAGAGCAGCCATGTGGCAGGGAGACAGCCCAGCTGGGATGGACGTGGGGCCACAAGATACTCGGTGCCATAGACATGCTGAGGGTCAGCTCAGACATTGACTTCGGGAGCGAGGTGCGGATCCGAGGAGCACGTTCTCTCCCCGCCCCTTTGTTCCTCTGGGACCCAGCGCAGACTGGAGTGAATCCATTTACACAAGAGCCAGCAGTGCCCAGGGGAGGGAAGGGAGCTCCCTGCACTGGGACTGAGCAGCTGCCTGTGGATCAGCACCAGGGGGAATGGAGCCCAGAGAAGCCCCTGGATGCTGAGATCCTTCCCTGGGCCTCTCAGACCTGCAGAACAAGGGCTGGGAAAAGGAGGCTTCTGCTGAGTCCTGCTGCTGGGAGACCCTCCCCTCCTCTGTCTGTCTGGCTCTCCTGTGCTTTGGTTCTTTCATTCACTCTCTGATCCTCCCTGTCACGGATATTTTGGCTCCTCTGATCCTACCCAGAAGCAGGAAGTTCAGACCCAGCTGCTGGGGAGAGGGGGGTGCAAGGAGTCTGAGCTTAGAGGACAGGCTGAGCGGCCTCAGGGTCTTATTTGATCTGAGCCCGGACAGCCCATCTCTGAAAACGTCACACAGACAAGTGACCCAGGGAGATGGCAGGGACTTGCTGGCTCTGATTGGGCTGGAGCCTTTGCCCCGCCCCTGGAAGTGCCTCTCATAAACCACTGCAATGACACAGTTTCAATACGGCTCACGAGGCAGAGGCTGCAGCAGGGAGATGTGTGAAGTGAGGGATGAAAGGAGCATCTGTCCCCCGGAATAAGCAAAGACGCCATCAGTGCAGGCAACAAACCCCTGTGCAGGGGGAAAAAGCCACAGCTCCGACTGCACCGGGGATGCATGCCTGGAGCTGAGCTCTCGCAGTGGGGAGTAGATCCGGGGGTGCTGTGAGCAGGACGAGGGGAGGAAATGGCTCTTCATACGCTACCTTTGCTGCAGGGGGCGCTGTACTCAGCGATGGCAAATTCATCTGGAAGACACAAGGGAAGGGAGATGTGATCAGGGCTGTGTGAGACCCAAGCAGGACTCCTCGCACTTCCAGCAGGCCCTGCGGCAGAGAGCTGGCACCGCACCAGAGATCTCAGGCAGGAGGGGAGGGAGCCCTGTCTCCAGGGGCACTGGGGGAACCTCAGCTGGGCTCCATGGAAGGAAGGCAAAGGTTACCCCAAGGCTACAGCGCAACAGGCATCTCCAGCGGGTCTGTGCCAGTTGCCCTATGGCCATTTGCACCTCGTCTGACACATGACCGCCGGGGTTGCCGTTGGGCTCTGGTTTTGTCACCCGATGTCCTAGCTGGGGAGGTGGAGGAGCGAATGTGCCTCCCCCAGGTCACACCCAGAGCTGGGATCTCAGGGCAGTATCTGAACCCAGGAACCTCCCCTCCTTTTGGCGCTAACCCACCTGGGTTGGCACCTTCCCTCTACAGTGCGGGAGAGGTCTGGGGCTCATGGTGCGAGCATGAGGCCAGTGGAATATGATCCCTCGCCCATAATCCCGGTGTGCCCCACACTCTCATCTGGGAGAGGGGTGACGCTGCTGAGATGGGCCTGTTGTGTCCAGAGATGAAAGGGGGACGCTGTCTGTGTGGGGTGAACCGGTGTCAGGGATGGTGGCGGCAGGGCCATTCGGGTTGGAAGCAGGAGGAGAAGGGAATGGGGTTTGCCCTTGAAACTGCGTGGGCAGTCGCTGAACAGACAGTGCTCGCGTGAGGTTCCCAGCTCAGCCCCAGGCCTGTCCCCACCCTCAGGAGGCAGCACGGGAATGGGGAGGTGGATTATCGAGAGAACGAGGGCAAACACAATCCCGAGCCCAGCGGGTCCCCTGTGGCTCTGACTGTGGCCTCTTCCTTCCCTGTGACAGGCCCATGGGGGCTAATGTCCCCCCAGCACTGCCCCACACGCACCCGTTTCGTAGTAATCGTAGACTTTCACTAGTGCCGGCTTCAGGCTCTGCACGGGGAAGTCCTGCTCCACCGCGAAGGAGAAGCTCTGAGTCACGTTGCTCACCTGGGGTGTGTGTGGGGGAAACAGACGAGACTCAGGAGGCAACTCTGAGCCACTTCTCCCTTTCCTTCCCCATCTCCCCACCCCTCATTCTGCAGGTCCAGCATCTGCCCCCCTTGGCTGCAGGACCTGGCAGGGATTCAGGCCCTGAGGGAGAAGCCCTGCCGCCTCGATCCCTATTCCCCATGTACAAGCTGCTCTTCCTGGTACCCATAGGCTGGAGGGAGAACAGGAAGGCCCCAGCTCTATATGTTGGCGGGGGGGACAGGAAGAGCTGCACAGAAATGCTGGGGAGCAGCAGCAGCTGTGCAGCAATACATGGGTTTGTTTTCCCCGGCCAACACCTGAGAGATTCCCGCTCAGTGCCTCTATCAAAGGTATGTCAGGGGGTGACTCTCCCTGGCCCATCCCGGTGCCCTGTGAGCGCTCACCTGCTCCATGTAGAGCAGCACATGGTTGGTGCTCAGTTCTGTGCGGTGGATGTGGTGATGTCCTTCCAGCTGCCAGCGGTAAAGAGAGAGAAGCAGGATGTAACTGAGCCCCCTTCGAACCACCCCAGAGCCCTAAGGAATGGGATGCTGAAGGAATCTCAGAACTGTTAGCAATTATCTTTGAGATCTCTTGGAGGACGGGTGATTTCCTAGGAGATTGGAGGCAGGCAAACAGAGTATCTATCTTTAAAAATGGGAACAAAGAGGACCCAGGAATTCATAGACCAGTCAGCCTAACATTCATACCCAGAAAGATAGCAGAAGAAATTATTAAACAGTCAACTTGTAACAGGATTACAAGATAAAGCCAGCATGGATTTGTCAAGAACAAATCATGCCAAACCAACCTCAGTTTCTTCTCTGAGAGGGTTATGGGACCAGTGGATAGTGGGGGCGGGGAGGGAGAGGAAAGCTGTAGTCATCATATATCTTGATTTTAATAAGGCTTCTGACACAGTCCCACATGACATTCTCATAAGAAAATCAGGGAAATGTGGTCTAAATGAAATTATTATAAGATGGATGCACAAGTGGTTGAAAGACTGTACTAAAAGGGCAGTCATCCACGGTTTGCTGTTAAACTGGTAGGGTGTATCTAGTGGGGTCCTGCAGTGGTCAGTCCTGGGTCTGGTACTATTCAACATGATCATTAATCACTTGGATAATAGAGTGGAGAGCATGCTTCTAAAATCTGTGGATGACACCAGCTGGGCGGGGCTGTAAGCATTTTGGACAGGATTAGAATTTAAAACGACCTTGCCAAATTAGAGAATTGGTCCGAAACCAACAAGATGAAATTCAATAAAGACAAATACAAAATACTACACTGGGGAAGGAAAAATTAAATGCACAACTCTAAAATGAGGCATAACTGGCTAGGGGGTAGTACTGCTGAAAAGGATCTGTGGGTTATAGAGGATCACAAATTTAATATAAGTCAGCAATGTGATGCAGTTGTGAAAAAGGCTAATATCATTCTGGGGTATATTAACAGGACTGTCATATGTAAGACATGGTATGTAATTATACCACTCTACTTGGCATTGGTGAGGCCTCAGCTGGAGTACTGTGTCCACTTCTGGGCACCACACTTTAGCAAAGATGTGGATAAATTGGAGAGAGTCCAGAGAACAGCAACAAAAATGATTAAAAATGTAGACGATCTGACCTATGTGGAAAGGTTAAAAACTCTGGGCATGTTTAGTCTTGAGAGAAGAAGGCTGAGGGGGAACCTGACCTGATAACATATTTGAATATCCTTAAGGTTTGTTATAAAGAGGATGGTGATCAATTGTTCTCCACATCCACTGAAGGCAAGACAAGAAGTAATGGGCTTAATTTGCAGCAAGGGAGAGTTAGAAATTTTTTCCTAAATCTAACCTAACTGTAATGGTAATTAAGCACTGGCACAGGCTTCTAAGGGAGGCTGTGATTTCCCATCCCTGGACATTTTTAAGGACAGGTTAGACAGACACCTATCAGGGATAAGCTAGGTTTACGTGGTCCTGCTTCCTCGCAGGCGGCTGAACTTGATGACCTCTTGTGGTCCCTCCCATTCCTACAGTAGAGTCCTGTGTGGGACTATTTTTTAATCCCGCTCCAGCTGTTATGGTAACGGGTCCTGCGGGATCCCAATCCCATTGCAGAGCTCTACAATAGTCCGACACAGGGACTATAGCTATAGCTCTGTGATTCTTGGCTGGTGCCATAGACACTGACTCTGTGGGTGCTCTGGGGCTGGAGAACCCATGGAAAAAAATAGTGGGTGCTCAGCACCCAATGGTGGCCCACTGATCAGCTCCTCCCCTTCCCCCCTCCCAGCGCCTCCCACCCACCGGTGGTCAGCTGTTCAGTGGTGTGCAGGAGGCTCTGGGGGGGGGGGGAGGGAGAGAAGCAGGGGCAGGAAGAGGCAGAACGAGGGCAGGATGGGCTCGGGGGAGGGGGTGGAACGGGGTGGGAAGAGGCAGGGCGGGGACAGTCCTTGGGGGAAGGTGGCAAGTGTAGGCAGGGCCTGGGGCACAGCAGGGGTCAAGCACTCTCGGGGAAACCAGAAAGTCGGTGCCTCTGGCTGCTGCTTTAAAGGAAGAGGCAAAATCTGTACTGTGGCCCCATGGGCAGTGCATAATGCAGGCTGGGAGAGGCTAAGCATCCCCAAACCTCCGCTAATGCGCCCAGCCGTGGCCCCAGGGCTGGGCTGCAGCAGGGCTCTGAGTTCCTCCAGAGCTGGGGATTAGGGCTGCTTCGCCAGGCCAGCTGGAGTTCCTCTGATTGTGGTGGGGGGCTCAGGGCTCCTCTGGCCCCAGTGGGTGAGAGTATGGGGGTGGGGCCTCAGGCAGAAGGAGCAGGGCACGGGTGGGGCCTTGGGTGGAAGGGGCAGAGCGGGGGCTAGCCTCTTCGAACGGGGGTTTCGTGCCCTGCCTATGTATGGCCCCACCCAGCTGGTGGACTGAGATGTGAAGTATCATGGTTTGAGACCTGAGGGGCACAATCAAGTGCAGCCTCAGCTCATTGTCTGACCCATCTCCTGAGGGGAGGGCTGTGGCTGTGGGCAGGGCTGGGCTCTGGGCACTGCCTCCCCTGTGCTGCTCACAGGCTTCATTAGTCTGATGGCATCACACCTCAGGACCCCTCAAGGGACACCTCCCAGCGTCTGAGTCTCCCTGAGGAGATGCAGGGCCCAGGGCGGGCTCAGGAGTGTGTGTGTGGGGGGGTGGGAGGGGTGGTGTTAGAGCTGGGGGGAGAACAGAGGGATGCAGGGAGGTGGGGGCTCATCATTCTCTCTCCCAAGCACCCCGCGAGCCCAGCCTGATTTCCCCTCACAGGAGCACTGCCCCCTCCAGGGGAGACTGTGAGGTGCCTCCAGCTGGACCTGCTCCCCCTGTGTGTAACAGTTTATCAGGGAGTCACTGAGTGGGAGCTCAGGGGGATGGGATGGGGAAAGAGTGGGGAATCAGGGGAGGGTCAGAAAGAAGATATGAGGTCAGAGAGACGGGAGACAAGGGGGGGTCTGACGCTGGACAAGGGACTAGGGAGGTGCCAGGTTGCACTGGTAAAATGAGGGGTTGGGGTTTGGAGCTGACCAGGGCCAGAGTGGGGTTGGAGTCATGGGGCCCTAGATGCCCACTGGGTGAGGTTGGGGTTGTGGGGAACTGGACTCCATTGGGTTGTGGGGCAGATACCCCTGGGGGGCTGCGACCCATACACAGAACGGGCCATTACCATCCTCACTGATGACTTCATAGGTACGAATCCTGACAGCATCTTAACGTCAACGATGACCATGTTGGAGACGGGGCGTTTCCCTGTGTAGCTGGGAGACCAAGTGGGAAACGAAACAAGGTTTAATACATCTCAGCACAGAGCTGATGCACCTCCCACCCTGCCTGGCTCCTGCTAGTCCAGTCCTGGTCCCTGGCTCCCTGCTCTGCCACTACCTGTCATTCCTGCCCCGCAGCCCAGCCCCGCTGCTATCCCAGTCCTGGGCTCCCCACACAGCTCTGCCAGTGCCCCTCAGTCCTGCCCTTGGAGCAGCGGAAGTTTGATGAAAGTCCCTGAAGCAAGACAGCATCCTTTCCAATAAGGGGTTCAGTTAAATTACTCCCATCGTTGGTGGCAGGAGGAGGAGGGAACAATTTAAATCAGGATTTAAATCACTTTTTTTTAAATTATTGATTTAAAATAGAGTTGAGGGTTTGTAAAACCAATGTAAGTATTGGTGCTACGGCTACTTTAGATTTGCAGTTTGTGATGAACTAAGTTATAAAGACTCGTGTTTCTAAATGCCACTACGGCTGGGGGATCCTATTTGAATTTGACTGAACTTCTAGACAGAAAAACAAAATACTGGAAGTGAAGGCGCTGTTTCTGCAAACTGTTTAGCAGGTACTGTAGGGGATATATAGAACAGGTCTGGTATGAATGATTAATAACTAGTGATTCCTTCCAGCCCTCAAAAATGAGAAAAGCTATCCACCTCTGTTTATCCCAAAATAGGATGCACTTAGGAATAAAATGGTTCACATTAGGTGAGACCCTTTGTCTATGGACCCACAGTTCAGCCAAGTTGCTCTCCCCAAGAAGAGAAACTAAAATGGCTAACGAGAGTATTGTTAATCAGCTAGAAAAGAATCTCTCATTCTTTGCATATGGACAAAACCTCTTTCTCTCTCCTAATCTAGCTAAAAAGAACTCCAAGTTATCAAGAAAGGGTCATTCCCTGCTTTCCTATGCAAAGTGGCCCAAGAGATGGGTGGGGAAGCTGTAAGTTAAACAAACCAGAAGTGGGGCTGTAAGACTGAAGGTCAAATTGGGTGAATTGCCCATTTCCCCAAGAAATCCAAACGATTATCTTTCCACCCCAAATTAGAAGCTGAATATTGTTCTTGCTAGTAAATATTAACCTTTTATGATTTTTGTATGTTAAACTCTCGTAATAGTTTTATATACTAACCAAAAGCCTTTTCCTTTTGTGTATCTATATAGTTATTGCCATATACATATTGAAACTAACCCAAGGGTGAAGGGAAGATGATGGAATGAATGCAATCGTTTACTCTGGTTTTTACCCCAACTTCACTAATATAGCTCAGACAGCAAGGGAAGGGAACCCCTCAAAACTACTGAAAGGTATCTACAGAAGTATGTTATCATAAACAAGACTGGGTAATTAATAAGGGATGCTTATGATCCAATTATGTTCTGTGATTGATAAGAGGTATTTGTTATTACAGATGGGTTCTATAATGGATGGAATAATGACCTATTGAAACACGTTTTTAACTCATTAAGAACTTTCAGTTGTTACAGCTGTTAGTAATAATGACTGGATTAGAGATTCCTTTTCACTCATCAGTCAGGTAAATGGAGGCCCATAAAGGAAATTCCATCAGCAACTAGGAAAACAGAACACATGGTAAAAATAATCATGGGAAAGTACTTTTTCCTCCAAAAAGAAGTTTCTTTATCTCACACTGTATAAATGGAAAGAGGGTTGGAAAGTTAGTTTGGGAATGAACACTCTCAGCATTCCACCAGGTACAGAAGAAGGAAATATATGTGAAAGAAAACAGTTGACTATAGTAAAAATCTTAAATGAAACAAACTGTACCATAGAATCCCTGTGGATATAAATTCCATGTTTGAATAATAAGAGTACAGCAGTAGGAATATGCTACTGACCACCTGACTTGAATAGTGACGGTGAGTCACAAGAGTGAAATGCCTGCAATTTTTTAAAAACACCATAATAGAGGCTCAAATTATATGTATATCCCAAATAAAAAAAAGTAAGGGGACCAAAAAAGTGCCACTGTGGCTAAATAACAGAGTCAAAG
Source organism: Malaclemys terrapin pileata (assembly GCF_027887155.1). Lineage (NCBI taxonomy): Eukaryota > Metazoa > Chordata > Testudines > Emydidae > Malaclemys > Malaclemys terrapin. Next base: position 136,277,602 of record NC_071505.1, read on the forward strand.
AGGTTGTTAGAGAATAAAAGGACATCTTTTAAAAACTGGGAGTCAAATCCAACAGAGGAAAATAGAAAAGAACATAAACTATGGCAAATCAAGTGTAAAAGTAAAATTAGGCAGGCCAAAAAAGAATTTGAAGAGCAACTAGCAAAAGGCTTAAAAACTAACAGCAATTTTTTTTTAAGTACATCAGAAGCAGGAAGCCTGACAAACATCAGTGGGGTCACTGGACAATCAAGGTAAAGGAGCACTCAAGGAAGAAAAGGATGTTGTGGAGAAGCTAAATGAATTCTTTGCATTGGTTTTAACTGCAGAGGATGTGAGGGAGATTCTTATACTTGAGCCATTCTTGTTGGGTGCCAAATCTGAGGAACTGTCCCAGTCTGAGCTGTTAATGGAGGAGGTTTTGGAATAAATAGATAGATTAAGCAGTAAATAGTCATCAGGACCAGATGGTATTCACTCAAGAGTTCGGAAGGAACTCAAATAGGAAATTGCAGAACTACTAACTGTGGTACGTAACCTATTGCTTAAATCAGCCTCTGTACCAGATGACTAGTGGATAGCTAAAGTAATTTGCCAATTTTTTAAAAAGGCTCCATTGGTGATCCTGGCAAATACAGGCCAGTAAGATTAATTTCAGTATCGGGTAAATTGGTTAAACTATAGTAAAGAACAGACTTATCAGAAATAGATGAACACAATTTGTTGGGGAAGAATCAACATGGCTTTTCTAAAGGGAAATCATGCCTCACCAATCCATTAGAATTCTTTGAGGAGGGTCAACAAGCATGTGGACAAGGGTGATTCCGATCTTGGGAGACAGGCCAGTGCTCGCTTACAGACAGCCTCCCAACCTGAAGCAAATACTCACCAGCAACCAGACACCACACAACAAAAACACTAACCCAGGAACCTATCCTTGCCACAAAGCCCGTTGCCAACTCTGTCCACATATCTATTCAGGGAACACTATCATAGGACCTAATCACATCAGCCACAGCATCAGGGGCTTGTTCACCTGCACATCTACCAATGTGATATATGCCATCATGTGCCAGCAATGCCCCTCTGCCATTTACATTGGCTAAACCACAGTCTCTACGCAAAAGAACAAATGGACACAAATCAGACATCAAGAATTATAACATTCAAAAATGAGTCAGAGAACACTTCAGTCTCCCTGGTCACTCTATTACAGACCTAAAAGTCGCAATTATTCAACAAAAAAACTTCAAAAACAGACTCCAACGAGAAACTGCAGAACTGGAATTAATTTGCAAAACGGACACCATTAAATGAGGCTTGAATAAAGACTGGGAGTGGATGAGTCATTACACAAACTAAACTATTTCCCCATGCTCATTTCCCCTCGCTGGGCTCGGGTAAACAGTGAGGTGGCAAGCTTTTCAGATAATACAAAATTATTCAGGATAGTTAAGTCCAAAGCTGACTGCGAAGAGTTACAAAGGGATCTCACAAAACTGGGTGACTGGGCAAAAAAATGGCAGATGGAAATTCAATGTTGATAAATGCAAAGTAATGCACATTGGAAGACGTAATTCCAACATACATATAAAATGGGGGAGTCTAAATTAGCAGTTACCACTCAAGAAAAAGATCTTGGAGCCCTGACAAAAAATCTGCTCAGTGTGTAGCAGCCTTCAGAAAAGCCAACAGAGTGTTAGGGACCAGAATGTCAGGGGTGTTAGGGATGGGATAGATATTAAGACAGGAAATATAACGCCACTGTATAAATCCATTTTATGCCACATCTTAAATACCGCATGCAGTTCTGGTTGCCCAATCTCAAAAAAGATATATTAGAAAAAATACAGAGAAAGCCCACACAAATGATTAAGGGTATGGAACAGCTTCCATATGAGAAAAGATTAGAAAGACTGGAAGTGTTCAGCTTAGAAAAGAGACGACTAATGGGGGAGATATGACTGAGGTCTATAAAATCATGAATGGTGTGGAGAAAGTGAATAAGGAAGTGTTATTTAGCCCTTCACATAACAAAAGAACCAGGAGTTACCCAATGAATTTAATGGGCAGCAAACTTAAAACAAACAAAAGGAAGTACTTCTTCAAACAGTGCACAGTCAACCTGTGAAACTCGTTGCCAGGTGATGTTGTGAAGATCAAAAATATAACAGGGTTCAAAAAAGAATTAGATAAATTCATGGCGGATAGGTCCATCAGTGGGTATGAGCCAAGATGGTCAAGGACGCAACCTCATGCTCTTTGGTGTTCCTAAATCTTACTCCCAGAAATTGGGCCTGGCCGAAAGGGAATGGATCACTCAATAATTGCCCTGTTCTGTTCATTCCCTCTGAAGCATCTGGTACCAGCCAATGTTGGAAAACAGGATATAGGGCTAGATGGACCTTCTTTCTGTATTCTGTACAGAGCTGTATTAATCTTTGGTTAAATAATCTCATTTGAGCTTGTTATTTGACAATCTTGAATCATTATTAAATTCAACTTGCAACATTCTATATGTGGAAAATATCTCTTGTTCTAATACATAATGTGAAATGCTTATGTACAATAAAAGAATGTGTGGAGTGTGTCCTCCAAATTTAGAAGATTATAAGGGATTTTGTTGGTTTTCATTGTAAATAATTGCTGTGGTCTAACAGTAATAGGAATTGTCTGGCACAAGGAAGAAGAAATGTTAAAAGATATAAACCAGGGTATAACCTGGGAAAGTGACAGAAATTGCTTAAAAGCAGGGATCCTAATTGATAGTAGGGGCTAAAAGTGAAATACAGTCCTTGAAATGAATCAAATATAAACAGCCTCCAATAAGAAAAGAATTGAAGAAATTTGTTATACACAAATGCCATGTACTGGATACTAATGGAAGCTGCAAGCAAATGGAAAGAATATGAATAAGAGGATGCTCCTTACCCTCTTAGGAGCCCTGAAACTAGGATATATAAACTGTATTTTTGCTAAAAAATTCTCCCTTAGTAGCATAAAATCTCTGTCACTTCAGATCCAAACTGGTTCAGTGTTAGCACTAGGAAGTTATTTCAATACACTAGCTAAGTCATTGTGAGCTTTTTGATACACACTTTCAAAAATAGGAGCTTAAAGTTAGGTCTGGTCTGCACTACAGACCTATACCTATGTCACTCTAGGGTGTGAAAATTCCCAACCCAAGTGATGTAGTTATATGGATCTAACCCCCCATGTAGACAAAGCTAGGTTGTTGAGAGAGCTTCGCCTGTCAACATAGCTAGTGCCTCTCAGGGAGATGGAATAACTACGCCGATGGGAGAGCTCTCTGCTGTCGGTGTAGAGCGTCTTCATTCAAGTTCTACAGCAGTTTTTTAAGTGTAGACTTGTCCTTAGGCTCCGAAGCCCATATTCTGGCATCTAAGGGTGGGTATTGTAAAAGCACTGTAATGGTTTAGGAGCACAAGTCTGATTGAACTTGGCCTGTAAATCCTGGTGAAGGAGAATGGCCGGGTCAAAGCATTCAGCTGCTGTGACTGGGGGCAGTTCGCTCTGTGGGAGGGGGGTGGTGGTTGCAGATAGAGGACAGGCTACTGGCCGGGCAGTTTTATGTCTGAGTTTGTGTTGCTCTCACATTAAGGGTGTTACTAAGATGCTGACTTGTCTTTTTCAGTCTCAGAGAAACAAGCCCAGAACAATCACTCTAACAATTTAGCGGGAGAAAGTAAAGAGCTGGCAACACAGAAATACAAAATCTGATTGACATTGAAAAGAGCAATTGCAATTAAGAAAATATCATGATTTAATTTTTGGAAAAATATTGATTTGTATCAACTTTTCTGGGGGCTCCCCTCACCTCTGGAATGACTCGTCCCCAGCCCTAGGGCTGCTCCGGAAGGTCCGGCCCTGCGAGGGGGAGTTACCTGATGTTTATGGCGATGTTAAAGGTCCTTTGAGCCCTGGCGCTGTCACATGTCTTGGGGACTGTGTGCACCTCCAGCGCGAATGGCGCCTCGCCCGGCTTGGGGAGCACATTGTACCTCAGGCTGGTCTGAAAGAGAATACATGGTTCTCTGTGTGTCTCCATCTGTCCATCTCCTCTATCTCCTTCCTTCTGCTCAGTTTCATTCTTTCCTTTATCTCTTCTCTCTCTCTCCCACTTCCCCAATTCTCTCTGTCAACTCTCTCTCCTCCTCACACCTCTTTCCTATTTTCTCCTCCTCTCCCCCATCTCTTCCTCTCTTTTCCTTTCCTCCCTCCCCAATCCACCCCATCTTGCCATCTCCAATGGGAATGAGATGGGCTCCCCTCAGCAGCAGCCTCTCCCTCTCCACTTGCCCCAGGGCCCCTCACCTGCACGTAGACACATCCTTCTCCTGTCACCCCCATGCTACCTCTGGCAGTGCCACACGCTGGAGCAGCAGACGGTTCTTGTGATCCACCTGGAACTGGGCCTGGAAGTTCCCTGTGGATTGCAGGGTCACTGTGGATGCTCCTCCGCTCTTGGCATAGGTGGAGACTCCATATCGGGACAGTGCCTGGAGTGCCACCACTGTGTCCTGCCAGACAAGAGATGGGCCCAGGTGCCCAAGGGGATGAATGAGCCATTTCTATGGGCCTGGAGCCCCCACTCCACCGGCTCCTCCTACACTGCAGTGCCCTGATTTTCCCATTTCCACTCCTCACTCCCACAAGCTATTCACTCTATCCCCTTGGGCCCAGATCCTCAAAGGTATTTAAGCACCTTTCTCCCACTGAAAGCAGCCAAGTGTCTAAGTACCTTAGGGAACCTAGGCCTTGGGATCTCTGACACTCCACCATAGGCATCTGAGGGAAGATGCCACCACCCTTGCCCCGAAGGGACAGTTCAGGACCAGGTGAAATAGGAGCTGCCTGTAGCTCAGAGAGGACCCTGGTGAGGCAGCCAGGAGGCTCAGTAATGGAGTATGAGAAAGTCTTTCAGCCCTTTGGGTATCAAGCCAACCAGGGAAATGGTGGAACATGGGGCCAATGATTGGTCCTGTCTAGAGAGGTCACTCCCTGAGGTCCCAGCCTCCAAGCACCAGCATGGCCTGTACCTGCTCAAACGGGGAGGTGGCACCTCCTGTTTGGTTGTCACTCAGGGTGATGCTCCCCTCCTCCCTTTCGGGTATGTCCGGCAGTGACTGGCTGCTGCTGCTTCTCTGGGAAGGCCTCTGCTCCTGAGCTGAATTGGCCTGGCTGGATGGGGTCAGTGCTGGGGGTAGCTGGGGATGGGACTGCACTACCTTGTGAGTGCTCAGGGTGACTCTTCTGTCCTCCATACACAGGAGCATCACTCGTCCAGTCTCCTGCCTCATTAGCCCCCCTGGGCCTGTGGGTATCTGATGTAGCCATGCTCCATGCTGTGACTATCCTATGATCTAAACTAAACTATACAGCCAGGAGACTGCCACCCCTTCCCTCTCCCCAGGTCAGCCTTCCCCTCCCCCTGGATTACTTGTCTGTCTCTTGCCCTCTCCTGTCTGCCTCCCACTCCTGCCCTGCGTGTCTGAGGCTGGGGATGGGAACAGCTCACCTGGGTGGAGGAGAAGCCCCCATTGGGATTCTGCTGCTTGCTGATCCACTTTGCAATTTGAGCTGCTAATGACAGGTCATCTTGGGATGGCGCCGGCTGAGTGGTGAGGTAAGTGAGGAGCACGTAGGACGTCATCTCCACCTCGGCAGAAGGAGCACGGGGGTGACAGAAGGGGAGATCGGCTTTCGGCTCCTTCCCAGGCCTCTGCCAGTGAATGGAGCCATCTGCAGTGGGAGAAGGAAATACAGATGCTTAGTACATGCCATTTCTAAGGGGGTTATTGACCTTCTGCTGCTGTGGGTGGGAGAACAGAGCCCCCTGTGCTCGTTTGGCATATTGACATGAGACGTGAAAGGATTAAATAGTCCCTCACTTGCTGGTCTAGTGGATTTATACAAACCTTGTGGTACGAACACTCAGTGACTAATCAGGCTGCAACCTCTGTGCCTACATCCCCTTTATCTTATGAAGGCACATCCTAGGAATGGACAGTAGCAGCCTTTATTGGGCTCTAAAAAAGTGTGAGGTCGCTAAGTGGCCCCAGGCGCTCAAGGCCAAAGGGTTACAGCAGTGACGGTCACACCCCACTCCAGCAGGGTGAAGAACCCATAAGTCCTTTTCTTACCAGCACAGTCCCAGTTCTTCCTGGGATTTCCTGGGACACCAGGACCTTATTTTGGGCCCCCCGGAATGATCTGTTTTTTCGTTTTATCAGTCCAAACATCAGTCTTCTCCTCTTCGTTTGTCTCTTGCTGCAGGGATCAGATGTCACTCTGTGCTGACCAGGGGCCATTGCTCCTATGGAACGAGTGTTCAGAGCGAGGAGCAGTGCTTGGAGTGAGGAATGGAGCGGAGCCAGCGAAGACACCGGCAGAGCTGTGCTATTGCTCAGTGGGAATGGTACCATTTGGTCAGGGTTTCACAATATGCTCACTCACAGCACTGAGGTGTGGGGGGTGGGACTCCCAGATACACCTGTGTCACTGAAAAGTTAGGCACCGGCAGCCCCGGCCCCAGCTCTCATTTTAAAAAAGTTCCCTTTGTCTTTATATGAATATTTCAGCGCCTTAAGAAAAGCAACAATCAAACCATCCCCACAGGAACTTGCCCTAGGGAAAGGGGACCCAGGCCCAAATCTCTTCTCCCTGGTGATGACCTCTATGTACTGGGAGCTGTAAGGCATCTCCCAGTGTCCTAAAATGTGCCCCCTTGATGCTTCTCTCCATGTAATGCCCCTTGGACCAAACCATCCTCTGCCTCACCTGCTGCCCCCTGAGGTGCTCTCAGTGCTGGCCCACCCCTGGGCTGCTGTAGCCAACAGAGCCTGTGGGGGGCGGGGGGGGGGGGGAGGAAGCTAGATGTCACTGAGCTGCCTCCTCCCCCAGCAAAAAGGCTCCCTCCTCAAAATGGGCGACAGTCCGGGGGGGGGGGGGGGGGGACAGGAATCCTCCTGAGGCAAAGGGGGAGAGGAGGGTAGAGACACCTGAACCCAAAGGAGCAAGGAGAGGGAGAGGGAGGGAGAAACCAGGGGAGAAGGAAAGAAAAACCTTGGGCGAGAGATCCTAGGGAGGAGGGCAGGAAAGGGAGGGAGAGAACCTGCACACATGGTTGGGGAGGAGGGGAGAGACACTCAAGAAGGGTGAAAGGGAGAAAAGACGCTTCTAAGACCTGGCCAACACACAGATTTTGTGCCACTACAACTATTTTGGTTAGGGCTGTGACTTTTCTACTGGTACCTCTAGTCTGGACACAGTTATACCAGCATAAAGGTGTCTTGTACTGGTAGAGCTGTACGGGAACAGTTCTATTGGTATGAACACCTTCACACTGCTATAATTGTATCCACACTGGGGGAGTCACACCACTTTAACTATACCAGTACAGATACAGCAGAACAAATTTTGAGGGTAGACAAGGCCTGAAGGTCCATCTACCCTGGGGAAATGCTCTGTGTTAGAAAAGAAAATGCATTAAGCAGCACGCTGGTAAACAATACTTGGCACCTAGCATAGACAGGGATGGCTGGGCTTATAAATTCATTTGCTATTTGTAAATTTAGGCTCTGGGGTGCCCTCAGGTGAGCTACAGACAGCTAATGTGATCTGGTTGGCCACGACCAGCTGCTTTTTTTCACCCCAGCTGATCCTGTCTAGACAAGGTGCTGAGTTGTCTTTAGCAGTGTGTCAGCTAATGCATTTTCTAACACAGTGAGTTTCCTCACCTGCATGAGGCCTATGAGTGTGGGGCTGAGGATCTGTGTTTGTGGGGGCTGGGGCAGGGGACAGAGAACCCAGGTGTCTGTTGTGACGGGAAGGAAACATGGAGTGTGCGTGTGCTGGGACCCTGCATAACAAGTCCCATGTGCACTAGGGTTGGGGGCAGCCTGCGTGTGTGTATGAGTGGCTTTCGGGTGGGGGAGAAGGAGCCTGTGTGTGAGTGGATCCTGGGGCAACCTTGCATGCGCTTGTGCATTAGCTTGTGCATGGGGCAGGCTGCAGTGTGTGTGTGGGGAGAGAGAGATTTGTGGAGTACAAGACAGCAGGGCTTGATTTTGTGGGCTGGGAAGTAGGGAGTATGTGAGAGCTTTTGGTATGGGAGGCAGGAGAGAGTTTGGGAGACTTGGGGGAAGGAGGAAGAGAGCACGAGGAAACAAAAGGAGAGACCAGTTATTTCACAGTATAGATAAGGGGAAAACAGACTGAAACAAACAGAGGAAAAGCTAACAAACTCCGGAATAGAGGAAGAGGGCAAATGGAGGGAAGGCCGGGACAAGGGAAAGGGCAAACGCAAGGGAGACAACTACAAAGGGAATGTTGACATTTTACCTAATAGATAGGTTGGATACTGAAGGATACAATCAATGATCCAGTTTAAAAGGGCAGGGATACAACATGCTGTGCTGTCAGAAATGTGCCGGGGGCCGGTCCTGGCTGTCTGGGCTGCCTCTCTCTCAATCTTGTTTCTTCATGTCAAATAAGACATTCTCCCGCCTGGTCCTGGTGCCTCCAAACTTTCCCCTGCTGTGGTTTCCCCTCTGAGCACCTGTATATGATTCTCAATACATGGTCACCTTACAAGTGGGGGAGGTAGGGCCAGTGGGCTGGGATGCAGGAGAAGGGCCCGTCGGGAACTCTCACCCTCTTTCACAGCTTCCTTGTCAATCTAGTCCAGCAGTGCCCTGCGCTTCTCCTCCTTCCCCACCAGGGCAAAGGCGTAGGCCAGTAGCGCCCTGGTGTACACGTGGTTTCCTCCCTGCTCTGCGGCCGTCTCCAGACAGAACAGAGCGTTACGGACCACAGAGTGCTGTGTGGGGAGAGAGACATGGGCTGAGAGAGGGAAGGGAGAGGTCACCATGGAGGTGAATTCAGTCTGTGAGCTCAGCAGGCAGGAAACAATATGCACTTTTTCCATTTTATGAAGTATTTTTTCCGGACTTCCTGACACATGGGTAACTCTAAACAATAACTGACCTTTCAGAGCCATATTCCCCAGGACACTCTCTCGCTTTCACCACTCCAGCAATGCGTAGTGGCTGGTTTACAGCTGCGTTGCATCACTAGGCTAGCACTAAGCATCCAGAACGAACCAGTGATTGGTGAATGGCGATGGTGTACTGGGGAACCTGACCCTTTAAATTTGTCCTGTGGTCAGTACTCACTTAGGAACATTTGAGAAGCAAAGTTTGGAATCAGACATTTCCCATAATGACATTCCAAGGGATACCAATGTGCACAGGTGCATACACAGCAGGGCAGTTCATCTGTTTTCGTCAATGGCTGAGAATGGAAAGTCCAGCAGACAGTCCCATTTTCAGTGGCTTGAAACTCTTTTCAAAATGTTTTGATCTGAACCTTCCTAGCACTTGGTGTCTGCTAAGAGAGGGAATGAGTTCAGCTGGTTTTGAGACAGGAAAGCCTGAAAACAAAATGCCTTTGGGGTTTATACTCCTTCTAACTGAGAAGGGCTTAATCAGGACATCAACTTTCCTCAATTAAATACAGGGGATCAGGTTAGTCTAATGACAGTGGATGGGAACTGGCTGCCACGTCATCAAGACAATGTTAACAATCAGGCCATGTTGGGCCACATCCACTTGTCTTGTCTGCCCGCAGCCAGTAGCACCACACATCTAAAGCCTGGTCTAGACTCAAGTTACAGAACTCAGCTTTTCTGGGCATAGCCTGGCACACGTTCACACTCAACTTGCCTACTGACAAAAATCCTCCACTTTTGGGGGCACACTGACTCCCTTTTCTGGAGTGGCATAAGCCCCATGTCAGTGGAGTTATATCAGCACAGTGGTAAGGTGTATGCTCACTGGAAGTACCAGTGTAAGTGGTCCTTCCACTGCAGTCCCACAGTGCAACATTCCCTTTAGCAGAGACTGTCTGGCAGCACTTTTGAACCAAGGGTCCCAGTGATGGGAAGCCCGCCTGGCTTTTACACAGTCAGCACATTCTCCACAGCCACAGCTGTTCCTGCTACTTGCTACCTTGTCCCACGTGCTGAGTGAACATTTCCCACAAGCACAGCGAAAGCTACGTAGCAACATTTCCCCACAAGGCAGTGTTCCTGCAAGTGGCACAGAGGGCACTGGGATGCCTACCCACAATGCACCACACTTTTGCCAATCTGGCCTGATACTAGGTGAACACAACGCGCTGGCACAACTGGCCCAGTGTCAACTCACTGCACCAATATAGTCTTTTCGGTTGCTCGCTGATGACAAAACTTTTGCCAGTGCGATTTCTGGGTGTGGAGCAGACCTAACTGAAGGAGAACAGAAATCAGCCCTTGATGGGGACCCATTTGGCTGGTGCCAACTGCCAAGGGGTTAAGTGTTATTTACCCAAGTGTTAAATATCTGTAAAACTCTAAGCTGTAGGCTTGTAAGAGAGGATCAAGCAAACGCAGCCTCAAAAGTTTTTAAATAAAGATCAAATAAAAGGATTAGAGATGAGACAGAACCAGCACCCTGGACTGGAAGGGAAGCTGCAGGGAAATTCCAGTTCCAGATTTGGACCTCAATTTAAAGTCTTTTCTGACTGGATTTCCCCCTTTTTTAAAGGCTTCTCTCTCGGGATGGGAGGCTGTGACTTGGGGGTCCCCAGCTCTGTCTGTGGCTTGAGAGGTTACAGGTACGTACAGTGACGGGCAGAGGAATCTCCAGCAGTGCGATGGTGATGTAGGCAGAGAGCGTGACCTCATCGTCCACCCCGCCCTGCAGAGAACCACAGAGAGAGACATTAACCCTACAACCCCACCCACTGGCCCCTCCTCCCAGGAGCGTTCTACATCCCTGTTCTTCCCACACTATGTTAGCTTCCAGCAATCTGCCCCTCTTCTTTCCCCTACTCATGGTCACTCCATGTACAGTATGGTTCTCCCCCACTCTTGCCTCCCTTGGTAGATCCCATTTCCAAGCCCCCTGCCCCAGCCCCATGTGCTGCAGTGGCTGAGCTGTTCCCATGCACAGTTGCAGGCTTTCTCCGTGTCACTGGAGTCCTGTATGGGTCCCATGAGGCCCATGGGAAGCTGGCTGGGCGGATACGTCACCTTTATGGCATTGTTCAGGAGTGTCCCGGAGCTGCGGAAGCAGCCGTTTTCCTTCTGCTTGCCAGCGAGCCAGGCCAGGGCGTTCTGGATGTGCTTCTCGTCGATGAAGATGTGAGAGCGGGCCTGCGCGAAGGACTTGAGGACGAAGGCCGTCAGCCTGCCACAGAGAGCGGACAGCGGTGAGAGCTCCCTCCCATGCCCTGTGCTCGCTGGAGGGGACGGGGTCCTGGGGCATCGCCAGCCTGAGGGGAAGCAGCAGGGGCCGGAGAGCTGCTGGCCATGGGCCCGGGAACCATTATCTCATTCAGCCACCTACTGACCTGCAGCAGAGCCTGGGGGCAAGACCCAGCAGTCGTCTGACAGGCCACAGCAAAACTGCCCGTTTTAGGACAGGAAGTGAGCCAGCTTCCTGCATTGGTTTCAAATGGCCGGAGCACAGTTTAGGGGGTAGAAGGTGGTTGTCCAGAACCCTTGGGAGAACAGTCCTCAGCATCTTCATTGACCAGGAATGGCCAGGACACTGGCTCTGCACTTTCTTATTATAAAACAGCAGCACAGCACCCCTTAGCATCAGACTGGGGTCAGCACTGAGAGGGAGAATGCCCCTTACTGAGCCACCCACCCCGCTCCCTGCAGCACAGCGCCCCCTAGCACCACACTGGGGCAATGGAGTCAGTAGCAGCAGAGGGAAGAGCAACCCCTACAGAGCTGCCCACCCACCACTCCCTGCAGAACCTGTTTCTTCACCCAGCAAGGCATGCACTGAGCATTGAGGGGCTGTGATGGCTCCACCCTGAGTTACCAGCCACCTCATTATCCTGAGGGCAGTGGTGGCTAAATTTTCCATCGGAGGGTCAAACACATAATTTCAGAAAGGACAAGTATCCACAATCAGGACTTCTGGGTGGATTCTCTGCCCTGTTCTGACCCCTGCACCCTGCTCAGGTAACACAAAGGGAACTGAAACTACCAGCAAGTCACCCAGCAGGGGAATCTTTGGCCGGCACTTTTATGCCATCCTCCATATAGCCCCTGGTACAGAGAGTGAGTGGCTGGAGTGTGCTGTGTTCTGGACACACCGAGCTGATGTATGGTCCTCAGGGGACTGTGACCACCTGGAGCAAGTTAGAACAGGCCCCAGGCTGCTCTAACCTGAGCTGAGCAGGGAATCAGGGGGCTGTAAATGATTATTAATCCAAAATTGCAGGCCTCTAGCATATGAACTAAAGGAGATCTCCCTTCCCTACCACCTCCCATAGTTGCCTTATCCCACATCATCAGCTCTAGAGCTCCTCCCCTCTCCTCCGCCCCTTCATGATCAGCACCTGTTAACAATGGGCAAGCTCCAGGTTATAACAAGAGAAGGGAAAGAATTCAGCAGCACTGAAATCTTACCAGGTGTTCCCTGATTGCCCATAACATGGCCCAAAAGTGCTGTAGGAGCCGTCCCAGTGTTTGTACTTCAGCTGTGTCTGGTAACCTGAAAGGGAGAATGAAGTTGGGTTTTACTGCAATAAAGTCCAGCTGTAGATGTCAGCCAGGAAAAAAGAATTTTCAACCCTGTCTACATACAAACATCCTGCTTTAATTGTACCAGTAACATTAAAATGCTGCGAATCCCCCAGTGTGGATGTAGTTAGGATAGTATAAAAGTGCTAATACCAGTACAGCTTGTTCCCAGATGGGAAAGGGGTAGAATTGCATCCACACTAGGGGTTGAACTGATTAAATTATTTTGGTAAAATATCATCTCCTAACTGAAATAGTTATACTGGTACAAAGCTGGGTTTAGATCAAGCCTTAGATGCAGAAGCAGGTCCGATGTAGAGTACACAAGCCAGGCAGGCCTCCCATTCCTAGAAACAGCCTCAGTGTCTCAGCAGAGAGGCCTGGGTCTTCTGTTAGGCATTAAAAGAAAGTACAGGCAACAGGGTTATGATGTGCATCTACTAGCCACCTATACCAGGTTCAAGGATCCCTTTGCAGCACCTAAAATAAATGGGAAGGCTGTCTCTGAAAGATTGCTAACCCTCATTAAAAACAGGGTGGAGCAGAAATGGAGAATGAGGAATAATCAAAGGTGTGACCCAAACTGGGGCTGTTCTGAAAAGTGACTATGTGGAAAAGGCCCCTTGTCACTCAGCAGCTCTGCCCCATGTGTGTTCAGAGTCATGGCTACTGGCTTTACTGGCAAAGGTCATGTCCACATTAGGAATAAAGGAGCATTACCAACATTGCTAGCTAACACGTGTTTCAATCCTAACACAGACAAGGCATTTGTAGTTTCACACATGTTAGCTGGTTGAGTTAACCTTAGCGAGGAGCCTAGAGTTTACCTTGATCAACTAACATGTATTAAAACTACAAGTCGGCTAAATGTGTCACAAACAGACACTTCTCCCCTAGTGAAAAAAAGGCTTAAACCCAGGTTTTGCTCCATTTACTGCTGCCAGACCTGCAGAACCAACCCAGCTCTTCTTCTTCGCCTTGCATGTCATCAGCAGAAATGCACCCAGTGCAGTGCAGCACCCAGGCTGTATCATTCATCCACATGGACCCATCTTCTCCCATCAAGCACTTCCAGAGAGTAGAGGTCTCTACATTCGTAGATGTCACCCTAGATCTAAGCATGCTAATGTGTAATTGTAACACCAACCATTAATGAAGTAACTACTCGGAGTAGCTCCTGGGAAAGAGAACCTCTGACCTCTGGTCGGGGTGAGGGGGAAGGGGGTGTCAGAGGACCTGGTTCAAAGGTGAATGACGAGGGGAAAGTTGTGATGGTGCTGCCAATACACTGGTGGCTAGGAAGGCCTATAGGCCATTTAGGGAGCCGAGTCTGGTTTGCTGGGTAAGAGTGAATTACCACTAGGCTCACACACTGGAGAGCAATGGGATGACAGGGCTGAGAAGGTACAAGTGCGTTCCCCCTCCCACCCAAGAGACAGGTGGTCCCCTCAGTCTGTCCACCCTTCCCAGTTGGAGCATTATCTGAGCAAAGCACACACAAAAAGCTCCCAGCACAAGCTTGGAAGGGAGCAAGTGAAGAAACAAAAGCCCCGTCCCTCCTCACCGCTGACTAAGTATCCGATGGCCTTGGATTTGGTCTCCTCGCTCAGCTGCCCCGTCTTATTCAGATAGTCCAGGACGTAGATGTTGGGGGCAAACAGGACCATGTTCTGCTCCCCACAGCCGAAGGGCATCTGGAGGAGCTGCTGCAGGTTCTGCATGGCTGTGCCCAGGATATCGCCTGGGGATGGAGATACTGGGAGTCAGTGTGGCCCAGAGCCGGCCTGTGGAGGCAGAGTGCACCGCAGAGCAAGGATGCTAGTATGAGACATCCATAACAGGCTTGTGAGATCACAGGCAATAGGAGGGAAAGAGAGAGAGATACACAGAGAAAAGAGGAGACAGAGAAGGGACACATGAAAGGCAAAGTGAAGGGCGTGCTGCTGGAAGGACAGATGGGAGCACTAGCCTGGACGAATTGCTAGAGTCGTGGGCCCAGAGGCAGAGACAGGGGAAGGAGAGAGAAAAAGGGGTGAAGTGCTAGCAAGAGACTGCAGCAGTGGACAGCTGGGGGATAAATGGAGGGGCTGTGACGGGTGCACAACAGGGTGAGGAGTGGAATGGGTGGAAAGACCACTAACGTTAGGCACGGGGAAGGGACGGCAACAGCACCCAAAGCCGGGCTCTTCGGACGGCCTCACTTACCCAGCACTGAGAAATAGGCTCTGGCAGAGCCCTGCACCACATTCTCTGGGAGCTTCAGGGACATTGGCTGCGGCGCTGTCTTTCCTGGGGAAAAGTGACATAGATGGGATTGTAGTAAAATCCCCCCGTGTAGCAGTGACCAGGCCCCAGCACAGGAGCTAGGACACTGCCCCTGCTGTTGTCTTTCCCCTGGCACTGCACAGGGGCTCCCTGCCTTTAGCAGCTCCATTCCTCCATAGCTTTATAGTGAACCCCCCACGCATCCCCAACTTCCCTCTCAGGTGTGGAACCCCTCACCTCCCATCCCAACCCTCCACATGGAGCGAGGTGCCACCACCTGGTGAGACAAGGGAACTGCAGTCTCCAGCTCTTTCCCTTGCACCTTCCAGTTTGTAATTTCACTCCATGGAATCAGAGAGTGAGAGAAGGGGAAAGCCCCATTAAATCCCATCTAGCCTAGTGTAACCCTTCTGCCCATCTAAGTTGGCAGCAACAAGGGCCGGGTTCTGTATCTAGGGGTTCCGCTTCAATAACCCAATGCAAAACCGGCTCGAGCCCCCACCCAGTGACCTGGGACAATTACATACCACCCCCTGGGTGCCTCTAAGAGGCAATACTTCCCCTCTCGCAAGCACGGAGTCTGAGTGTAGCAGAAAATGTTTAATAACATGAGGTAAACGACATCAGCATTAAATTGGAAAAACACCACAAACAGGATTCATAGCACAACCCATGAGCAAAAAAAACCCACCCCAGCAAGTTTGGCTGTGTCCTTTCCCTTGGGTTCTTGAAACCAGCAACCCAAGGATCACCAAAGTCCCATAAGTCCAACAACCCCCCAAAGTCTCTGTCCCTGGTCAGTGCAGCCCCAGAGTTCTGGGGGGGGGCAGCACACAGGGCATTAAGGGGCACCTTACGTGATCCGAGGCCAACGGGGTTCCGCCGCAGCCTTCACCACGAGCCGCTCCACTCTACCAGCTGTCCCGTGAGCTGCTCCCGCCATCCCACGAACTGCTCCAGCAGCTGCTCCACTCTGCTCACCGACCTGTGAGCCGCTCAGCTCTGCTCCACTTCAGCCGTCCCTTGGGCCGCTCCCACAAGGCTCCGCTCTGCTAGCTGCTCCTCCAGCCACTGCACTCCACTCCACTCACCGACCTGTGAGTCGCTCAGCTCCACTCCGCTAGCTGCTCTGCCAGCCCCTTAGCATTATAGCTTCAGGCTCCCCCACTAGTTAACACAGCCTCAGTGATCTCAGTTCTTTTGTGATTTCAGCTCTTAGCAATTCCAGCTCAGAGTAGGGGAGCCCCAGTGCTAGTGCACCATTGGCCCAAAGTGAATTCAGTTCATCAGTTTGTAACTAGACTCCTAATGAACTCAAAGTTAGCTCTGATATTCAACAGTGGAGAGAGGAGATAGTGCAATTGGTGTTCCAACCCCTCAGAGAGGACCCCTACCATCAAGTACAAATACCTATCCCCATCCTCTCTCTATTCACTGGGTTTTGTAACCCATGCCCCTTGTCAAGCAAGTGCTACTTAGGTAATGGTGAAGGACTCACTCAGTCCTTCTGTCATACAACAGGTTCACTGCCCTTGATTCACAGAATCAGGGTAACAAAACTTTATTCTTCCTGCCCCAATAACAAAGAAACTGGGGATCCCACACCAGCCAAAGTAACCACTTTGAGTTGCTGTTGTTTCATGCCAGGTGAGTGGGTGTGCCTATGCAAACAAGATCAGCCCCTGGAGTTCTTTTCCACACTCGCCATAATTCACCACCAGATGTCAGGGTAGAGCTCATCCTGACTCTGCTTACACTAGGGTTACCGTACGTCCGTATTTTCCCGGACATGTCCGGCTTTTTGGGCCTCAAATCCCCGTCCGGGAGGAAATCCCAAAAAGCTGGACATGTCCGGGAAAATAGGGAGGGAGGGGCCGGCGGTGCTTTGCTGGGGGCCAGAGCCGCTGGGGCCGGCGGTGCAGGGCCGGGGGCCGGGGCGGCGGTGCGGGGCCGGGGACGGCGGTGCTTGGCTGGAGGCCGGGACCAGCCAGGGCCGGCGGTGCTCGGCCGGGGGCCGGTGCCCCAGGGGCTGAGCCGATCCAGGCAGGAGATGCCGGGGCCAGAGCCTCTTGGCCTGGACCGGCCGGCCGGCCGCCGGAGGGAACCGCTTGGCCAGGGGGGGCGGATTGGGCCGCGCCCCCCCAGTCCCAGCCCCAGCTTACTTGCTGCCTGCCTGCTTCAGACTTCCTGCGAATCAAATGTTCACGGGAAGCAGGGGAGGGGGAGGGTCAGGGGGCGAAGCGTTCAGGGGAGGGGGCCAAGTGGAGTGTCCTCTTTTTGGACACTTAAAATATGGTAACTCTAATCTAGCCCATTTCCCCAGGAACCATTCCCTAAAACCTATGCTTCCAGCCCTTCCCTTGGGGGCCATTCCTGCCCTTCAGTGTTAGGAAACGTTTCCTTGTTATCCAGCTGGAGGTGTCCCACTTTCTCAGTTCCATATTACTGCTTCTAGTTAGCTCTTCCCCTCGGACATCCGGGGTTTCCACCCTTCCCTTTGCAGAGGCAGGTCAAGAGGGGTGGGACTCTTACCAGCTGCACAGAGCAGGAAGTTGTAGGTCGTTTCCTTCTCAAACCCTTCAGGCTTCGGGTTGGGGAGGAAAAGGGAAGGGGAAGGAAAATGAGAAAGGTGAGAACCTGCAGAGATATTGAGCACCTGGTGGCAGAAACATCTGGCCGGGGTGATGGAGAGAGATGGGGAGAAGAAAATGCTGGGTAAAAGAAACAAAGAAAGAACGAAAGAAAGAATGAAAGAAAGAAAGAAAGAAAGAAAGAAAGAAAGAAAGAAAGAAAGAAAGAAAGAAAGAACGAAAGAAAGAACGAAAGAGCAGGGCATGAATCAGAGAAAGAGGGAGACTTGCAAATTCTCATGTAATAATAATTCTCATGAAGCCAGCAGATAATAGTTGGAAATTGGTACTAACAAGTTATTGCCTCCTCACTCCCCAGGGGAGGATATTGCAGTGTTCTACCATGGGTGATTAGTTGCTGCTAGAACACCGTAAAACGTGGACTTTCCTTGTTACACAGAGAGAACTTCCAGCTTTACACCATGTGCTGGTGCTGATAATATGCTGTGATGCTAATGAAGGGATGTAGGGGCTCGATCCTGCCAAGTGTTTAACTTTAAGGCTGTCTGAGGTCAATGGGACAAGTCATGTGCCTAAAGTAAAGCAAGCTTTGCTGGGTCAGGGCCAAAGCGCTCAGTGCCCTGAAATGACATATTGTAGTGACTGCAGGGCCACCTAGAAATTCACCATTACACACTGTGGCCAATTAGTCCTGTAGGGCTACAGTAGGGATAGAACTCAGCTCCTCCTACTCCAAAGGCCCAGACCCCCCATGGCTTGAGCTAAAGAAGGAGCCCTGTTATTTATTGAGATGACCAAAACAATTTTGACTAAAATGCAGGAACTAAATGTTGTTAAAAAAGAGGGTTTAGTCAAAACATTTTTAGTTTTTGGAACACACCCCTCCCCTGCAAATTTTCTTCTGAGAATAGTTGCTTTTCCCCCTTTTTATAATTGTTTTCCAACTTTTGCCAGGTGGTAAATATTTGCCAAGCATGAAAATTGGGCTTTCCCTCTCTTTCTTCACCCACTTAGCATCCAGGTTGACCCCGCAGCCCCGGCTCTGCTCTAGCCCTAGCACTAGCTCCACCCAGACCTGGAGGACCCTGCATGCCGGATGCATTACACACAGCCCCGGCCAGCTGGAGGGAGAGGGACAGCAGTGGCACAGCAGCGGAGTGCCAGATGCACGTGCCGTGCAGCAGCAGGAGGAGGGTGGGCGGGTGAGTGGGTGGCTCGGCGGTGGCAGAGGAGATCCTCAAAAAAGGTCAGCCTGCCGTGCCATCTCAAGGAGCTTCGCCCGGCATGGGGCGGTGGGACGGGATGGGTGCCAGGAGCTGTGAGCGCTGGAGAGTAGCATCTCCTTCCAGAGCTGGGTGCGCCTGTGAGACCTCTGGGGGTCCCTGGCCAAAGCATCCATCGCCCCCCGCAAGGCCAGTTGGAGGAGATGGGACCTCGATCCCTCCTGCTCCCCCTCATCCCCATCATTGCCCGCCCACCCAAAGTCGGGGCCCACCCAAATGTCCCATGTTAGCTACGCCACGGCTGTCCCAGTGCTTAACCACCCTTATAGTTAGAAAGTTTTTCCTAATATCTCACCTAAATCTCCCTTGCAGCAATCTAAACCAATTACTTCTTGTCCTTGGTGGACATGGAAAACAATTGATCACCATTCTCTTTCTAGCACATACTATTCCTGGGCGAATTCTGCACCAAAACTTTAAAAATTCTACATACAATATATTAATATTCGACATATTTTATGTGTCAAAATAACGCAATATAATCACACCGGTTTCAATTATTTTGGAAATTTATTTAAACTACAATACAATGGATGGAGAATAGAAGTAGGGATCATTGGAGGAAATCCCCAAATCCTCTTTGTCTAATAGTTATGTAGCTAGGCTTGACCCTTTATTTCTAGTTATTAGTCAAGATATAACAATGTTCTATGCAGCCATATGTTCATATTACATCATAGGGAACTGAAGAGCAAGTGAGGGCTGGGGAATCAAACTTATAGTTTATATTGGCTACTGTCCCTCTCCAGAAAGGTCAGAAGTAAACAGTTAATGATGTACATTTTGATAGGAAAATGTTTCAGTCCAAAAATGTAGACCAGTTCTAATCAGTCAAGCACCATAAGCATTTATAAGGCCATACTGTCATTTACAATAGGGCTTCTTTACACCACTCTGGCAATGTAAAGGAGCCTTAAAACTTTTACACCTGTTTGATGCTCCTGGGGGAATTCATTAAGAATGGGAACAATTCACTAAGAATGGGAACAACTAAGCAGGCAGGCTGCTACATTATGCTCTGCCTCAGGGGACAGAGCCTGCCTCATGTCTTCCTCCAAACACCCCAGAGCCCTGTCCCTCCACACCTCTCTCATTCATTCACTTGCTCGCTCACATGCCCCCCCACCGTGCTGATTTACGTCTCCTCCAGCTGCTCCAGGCCGCCAGGGACGGGGGAGTGACTGCACTTCCCTTTGCTTCCCCTCAGAAGTCATTTTTCTGTGGGGAACCAGAGAAATCTGCAGACGACATGGTGCAGAATTCTCCCAAGAGTAACATATTTGAAGATTGTTATCTTGTTCCCCCTCAGCCTTCTCTAGATTAAACATGCTCAATTCTTTTGACCTTTCCATATAGATCAGGTTTTCTAAACCTCTTATCATTTTTGTTGCTGTCCTCACGCCAGTTTGCTCATGTTTTTCCTAAAGCGTGGCACCCAGGACTGGCCACAGGACTCATTCTTACCTTGAAGCTTACAGAGTTGTTTTTTCTGGGTTGATACAATAATGTGAATCATATCTTTGCCTTACTGGAAAAGGTGGGATGCATTTCTGTAACTCAGAGAGGAGCTGCAGTATTAGATCACGTGTTACTGCTTACGTCACACAATTTAAAAATGATTAGTGCTTTCCTATAATGGAGAGAGGAATGGCCACCTCTATCACGTGATATTGCTCTGATCAGACATGTAACAAGTTATCACTACTTCCCTATTACATAGAATAGCTATGGAGGTCTATATTATGAGATATTGTTTATGCTGGCTGGGTGTCATGTCAAAAAAAAAAAAAAAAAAAAGGTGAAAAGCCAGGGGTTCCTCATCACAAAATACTGTAAGAGACAAACATTTATAGAAAAATATGCAAAAAATTCATTGGCTCACATTACCTTGAGCACTTTTTAATTGTTTGCAATCAAATGATTTAAAATAAATAATGATAATTTACTAATCATTCACAAATGTTTTAAAATGAAGGCACTGTCCCATATTCCATTACACTGGTCACATACAGCACAAGATTTGTTACAGTTCCTGGAAGTGTCCTGTTTGGGAAAGGGTCGGCAGGGTTTACAAGTAGATCTGGGAGAAATTTTTTGGAAAAGCTTGTTTTTTGCAGTAAAATGCAGCTTCGGATCGACAAAAACATTTCTCACATTTGTGCTAAATTCACCAAATTGTTTCACTTAAAAAAATCAAAACATTTTGTTTTGACATTTTCTAAACAAAATATTTTGATTTTTCAATTCAATATTACTTTTTAAAATTTTAGTTTAATTTTATGTTGAAAAAATGTAAAACAATTTGATAAAACAACATTATGATTCATGTCAGGTCGTTATCAAACTTTTTGTTGGACTTAAAACTACATTTTTTTTGTCCATTTTGGTTCATCAAAAAACCCTGAAACATTTTCATTTGGGTTGACCCAAAACGTTTTTTTTTTTTATTTTTCCGTTGGCCAGCAAACCAAAAAAACAGTTATTTGCACAGCTCTATTTACAAGGACCACGATCCACGTCCACAGCTAATGTAAATCTGCAGAGCTGCATTGAATTTAATGGCGCTATGCCAATCTACACTGCTGAGGGCTCGATCCCATGACTTGTTATGGACAAAACCTACAAGTCATGGTTACTGTCCCAAAAGACGTGGCTTTGCTTATTATTTCAATCACATGGTGTAACAAGATACTAGTATTTTACTGTAAGAAGTTATGCAGTATTATAGTTTATATTGGCTAATATAGTGACTTATCGCTGCTTCCCTTTACAGCATTAGAGAACGTGTTATTGCTGAGATCATATTAAGTCATTATGGCTTCCCTATAAAACCAAGAAGACCTGCAGCATTATATCAGTTGTCACTACACAGCAGTAAGTTATCATGGCTTCTCTACACCACAGGGACTAAACAGCCCACCTACCTCCACTAACAGCTGTTTGATCACCGTGTCCTTCCGCCCTTTGTCCAGGGTCTCCACTACCTCGTTCCCGCAGGGCAGATCTGTCTTCAGGGCCTCAGCGCTCACTGAGAAATCCACATTACCTGAAACAAAGAAGGATAAGTGTTCTGCCAGGCACTGCAGCTACAGAGGTGTGAGTGTCATTCGCTTGGTGTTTTGCTTTGATTACATGGAAACCTCTCTAAAGAGGGTCAAGTCTCAAGTCACATGTAGGTTAGCACTTGAGCACAGCTCTGCGGCAGCCTTAGTTCCAACCCCTAGACTCCAATGGCTACATCGAATGGGTTGGGCAAGATGGAGAGGAGGGGAGTGCAGGGTCAGTTCTTCAGATTTGCCGCCCTAGGGTGACCAGACAGCAAGTGTGAAAAATCAGGACAGGGAGTGGGGGGTAATAGGAGCCTATATAAGAGAGAGACCCAAAAATCGGGACTGTCCCTATAAAATCGGGACATCTGGTCACCCTATGCCGCCCAGACCCCTGCATGGTTTCAGAGCCATCATCTTCCTTTTCCAGAAATTTCAGACCCAACCAGTCTGTCAATCCAGGTATTTATATGGCCCCCATCGCAGTAGTCAGATGGGGAAACTGAGGCACAGGGACACTGACTTGCCCAAGAGCTGGACACTGAGTCCAGGTCTCCTGAGTCCAGTCCAGTGCCTCAGCCACAAGGCCAGCCTTCCTCCTTTCACAGCGGATCAGTCCCTTCCAGAGAGGTTGGAGCCACCAGAAATCTTATCCAGAAATTTCAGTGCCACTTGGTCCCTTTCACAGAGGTTTTGGAGCCATCCATTAGTTCCTGATCTGAGATTTTGGAGTTGCCAGGTCCCTTACCCAGAGATTTTGGGGTCACAGCCCAAGACACTGTTTTCCGTCCGTTCGCACAGAGACAATAAGATTCTTCTTCCTTCTCCACAGGGGTAGCCCGGAAGTCATCAGATGGAGCCAGTGAGATGCTGACCTGTCAATTGTACAGAGAGGTGCCATCAGGCAGGGAGAGAGAGAGGGGTTCGAAGGGTTTGGGGGTAAATGGAGATGGGACAGTGCAGGGGAGGAGAGGGGGCAGGGAGTTTGGGGGCCACAGGGATTTGGTGGGGCAGGGATTGAGGTGGGGAAAGCTGAGGGGTACTGAGGTTTGGGGAGGTGCAGGAGACTGAGGATGGGCAGAGAGTTGGGTGCTCTGGCTCGTGTGCTGCTCCAGTGAAGCAAAGCAGCCATAAGCCCGAAAGTTCAGCCATTTTAAACGTATCCCTGCGTGAAAAGAGTCGGATAAAAGCTGTTTCATAACACGGTAAAAGCAAATATTGTTTCCTGCTGGCTGAGCTCACATAATGCATTCGCCTCCTGGCTGGGCACTAGACTGTCAAGTTTCAGCCCCAAAGTGAATTTTCTCAGCAGTTCTGAACTAACTGAACAAGAGGGTAATAATGGGAGAGAGACACGGGTGGGGGTGGGGGGAAGAGTGGAGAGCAAACTCAATAAGAGCTGCTGTAGGTATAAGGCTCAGGCAAAAGCCAGCATGGCTTGGAGTGGCGCATGCAGAGGCATCCCAAGCAAGGAGGTGACAGTCTGTCCAGAGCCAGGTCACACTGGAGCACTGGAACCAGTGAGATCGGCCCAGTTGGAGCACAGGCTGGTCACTGTGCCCGCACTGCCATGCTCACTGGTGTTTGGAGCTCTGCGGGTTTGCCCTACAAGAGCACTGCTTTAAAGCCCCTCAGTTGCGACACCATGTGGTACCTATCCCGCAGTTCCCAGCACAGACCCCAGAAGCAGTGGATTCTGGGAAGTTTCATAATGCCCTGTCGGACAGCAGGGAGAGGAGTAGTGGAGCCACAGTTACTGACCCGTTCAGAATGAGCTGGTTCTTAGGCTTGCTGAGAACAAGCTCTTGGAATGCTTGTAAGTGGCTGGAGCATCTCTGTGGGACGATTCACAAGTGGTCGGGGTGGGGGCTGGAGTGGTACATTTCCCTAGACTAGACAGAGCTGTAATTTCTCTCTCCTTGAGTGATTAGTGGCAACCACTATAATTAAAGTTCTTTGAGAATCTACCACTCCTGCTGGCCTCATTTTCCTTTCCTCATAAACCTTCCGAAAGATTGTCCTTTGGGGCTGATGCTTTCCAGGCTTGGTCTCCAGCCAAAGTGTCTTTATTTATTTATTTTGAACATTTGACGATGTTCTGGGTGTCAGGGACCACAAGGACAAAGATGTGAAGACCCGAGTGGGAGAAGGGTAGACAGGAGAGGTGAGTTAAGCCAGTTTCATTGGCAGAGCACAGGGGGAGAAAACTGTGCCACTGTAATGCAGCATGCACATAGTTCGTTCTGCATCCGTACCATATACTGCACACAACTGGTAGGAAAGACCCTACACAAAAATAAAGCTGCATTGTACTGAGGCTGGAATCACAGCCCAAATCCAGTAGGCCCGAGGAATAGGCCTTTGTATTCAGATCCAGATACTCCCAGGCTTACAGTGAACAGTGACACTGGCAGTTCAAGTGCTGAGGAGAAACCTACACACCACTGGATGGGGGCTCAGATCCTGATCCCTTAAAGCCTCCAGTGTTTTCCTGGCCCATTCCTCAGATCACTCTTCACTCATCTACACCCCAGACAATCCTGAACTGGATTTTTGTGCCTGGAATGGATGAATCCCAGACGGTTGCTCCGGCTTCCAACACCCCCACCCCAGCACGAGTGGGACCCTTCCTTAGCATATTCCTCCACAGAGATGTTTCAATAAGTCTCTTTCACAGACTGAATGCCTTCCTAGTCTGGGCACAGTCCTTCCTCTGGTACAGCCCTTGTTCCAGCTCAGGTGATAGCTAGGGGATTCCTCATGATGGCTCTCTCTTTGTTCTCTTCCACCCATTTATATATCTTTTGCATAAGGCGGGAATCCTTTGTCCCTCTCTGGATTCCCACCCCCTCCTTCTCAATGGAAAAGCACCAGGTTAAAGATGGATTCCAGTTCAGGTGACATGATCACATGTCACTGTAAGACTTCATTACCCACTTGCCAGCACACAGGTATACAGGGAGACTTACAAGTAAAAGAGAGCCATCTGCAGACGATTGTCCTGGTTAATGGGAGTCATCAAGATTCCAAACCACTGTTAATGGCCCACACTTTGCATAATTACAATAGGCCCTCAGAGTTCTATTTCATATTTCTAGTTTCAGATACATGAGTGGTACATTTATACAACTAGGATGACCACACTCAGTAGATGATAAGCTTTGTAATGATACCTTACAAGAGACCTTTTGCATGAAGCATATTCCAGTTACATTATATTTAACTCATTAGCATATTTTCATAAAATCGTATAGAGTGCAACATCACACAATGGATTTGGCCTGATGTGAGGGGTTCTCTCCAGATGCTGTTTTTAAACCGGTCTCAGAAAATAGCTCACGAACAAGAGAAGCGGCTAATCAAACCTGAGAGTGACAAATGGTGAACACTTGGGTTTCTGGAATGGCAAAGAACCCTTACCATGGGCTTGGGTGCCATGAGGGTTCTCTAAGAGACGGGAGGCATCACCAAGTTAAGGGCTCCAGAGAAACTGGCCAATATTTTCAAACTTTAGGATGCCCGAATTTCCGCCCCGCAACCCACTTTTAAGCAACTAACTACAAGTGACCTGATTTCCATAGGTGCTGAGCACTCAAAACTCCTAGTGAAATCAAGAGGAGCTCTGGGTGCTCAGCTCCTCTTCAAATCAGGCCACGTCTAAGTTATTTAGGTGCCTAATTTAAGGCATCTAATTTTCAAAATGTTACCAAAGCCTATTTCATGCCGTTACAGGATGAGTTTTGCTAATAGCAGATATCACTGACTAAAAATCCAACACAAACGGTGAATCAATGGGAATGATGTCATCAAAGGATGACATATCCCCTCTGGCTTGGGTAACAAATGAAATAGATGCCCATTGGTTCTCAGACAACCAATCAGAAAGTATGTTTTTTCTCTGTCTGCACTGAGGTTATAAAAGGCTGCAGGCTCAGACAGGGTCAGCATACTACTGTGGTGATTTCAAGAGGTGGCTTAACCAAGCCACCCTTTGTCAGGCCAGTCATAATCAGGCCAGACCAGGAAGAAATCAAAGAAGGCAAAATAAGAGCGAGAAAACCAAGTGAACTGAGCCAGGAACAGAAGGAAAGAGAGTCAGGCAAGCCAAGCAAAGAAAGACACAGGCAAGTGGAGCCAAGCAAGGAAACATCCACTGAAGCCAAGCAAGTCAAGAAAAAAAGCTAGGCAGGCCAATTCCTGAGGAAAGACTCAGGGAAACCAAGCAGAGAAAACAAAAGAAAGCCAAGAAAGTCAAGCCAAGTGTTGCTGGAACACTAGAAGTCTGCAACATGTCTGAGACTGAGTCTGAGACTGAGTCTGAGTCTGAGCACTCTGGTGAGACCTCAATCGCAAAAGACCTTAAGGCCAAAATCACCCGTTCTTCCCGGGCTGGGCTGCAGTTCTCTGTCAGTCGCATAGACAGATTGCTCCGCAAAGGACAATTTGCAGACCTTATTGGAGCTGGAGCCCCAGTATATATGGCCGCGGTGCTTCAATAAGTGACTCATGAGCTTGTGGATATTGCTGGGGAAGTCGCTGCACGCAGCAAGAAGCGTCGGATTTCCCCACGGCACTTGCAGCTGGCCATTCACAGTGACTCAGAGCTCAAGAAACTGCTGGGAAGTATCACCATCTCTCAGGGCGGAGTCCTGCACTTAAATCAGCCTGTGGTTTTACCTTCCAAGAAGAGGAATGGCAGGAGAGCCATCAAGAGAAGGATTGCCCCTGCTCCTGTCCCTGTTAAGTGAGAACAGAGCAAAGGGGAGACTGCCACCCCAGATTTGGGAGAAATGACATTGACTTGATTGCAAGGCTCTTTTCAAATGCATCAGTATGGTCTAATAAAAACAGTTAAAATGCCTTGTCTTCTTTTGTGAATTAATTTCCTCTTTTACTATCCTACAATTTTAAGGGATCATTCAGTTGGTCAGGTAGCTGCATTGATAATATGGTATAAAAGCCTAGAAAGATAGAACTCAATCATTTCATTAAGAAATTGACATCAGAAATTGTCTAAATGGTGTCAAGTATCAGAGGGGTAGCCGTGTTAGTCTGGATCTGTAAAAAGCGACAAAGAGTCCTGTGGCACCTTATGGACCAACAGACGTATTGGAGCATAAATGTCTAAATCGTGTAGATTCTGGGAGGTGATTTCTGGTTTTTTTTCATGCATTTCCCCAGTAGATTGAAGATTAGGAACATTTTTCCCATAGTGAAGTTGATGTGTATTGCATGTTTTGTGAAAACAGAAAAAGGAACAAACTCATGACAGAAAAATGTAATCCATTACACATGAAGGATAAAGCCTATGGGCCTGGTTTTTCTTTTTGTTTTGTTCTTTTTGTTTTGTTCTGTTTTGTTGTGTTTTGTTTTGTTTTAGTTATCCCATTATAAAACCATTGACTTGTTTAGAGTAATATCAGATTTATACAGTATAAGTGATACTAGAATCAGGCTTTCTGAAATGATTAAATACCTGGAGGGGTTCACATAAACTTTGATCAGCTTTTTACAGGGAAAACATTACCCACTTGCCAGCACACAGGTGTACAGGGAGACTTACAAGTAAAAGAGAGCCATCTGCAGACGATTGTCCTGGTTAATGGGAGTCATCAAGATTCCAAACCACCATTAATGGCCCACACTTTGCATAATTACAATAGGCCCTCAGAGTTCTATTTCATATTTCTAGTTTCAGATACATGAGTGGTACATTTATACAAATAGGATGAGCACACTCAGTAGATGATAAGCTTTGTAATGATACCTTACAAGAGACCTATTGCATGAAGCATATTCCAGTTACATTATATTTAACTCATTAGCATATTTTCATAAAATCCTATAGAGTGCAACATCACACAATGGATTTGGCCTGATGTGAGGGGTTCTCTCCAGATGCTGTTTTTAAACCGGTCTCAGAAAATAGCTCACGAACAAGAGAAGCGGCTAATCAAACCTGAGAGTGACAAATGGTGAACACTTGGGTTTCTGGAATGGCAAAGAACCCTTACCATGGGCTTGGGTGCCATGAGGATTCTCTAAGAGACGGGAAGCATCACCAAGTTAAGGGCTCCAGAGAAACTGGCCAATATTTTCAAACTTTAGGATGCCTGAATTTCCGCCCCTAAACCCACTTTTAAGCAACTAACTACAAGTGACCTGATTTCCATAGGTGCTGAGCACTCCAAATTCCTAGTGAAATCAACAGGAGCTGTGGATGCTCAGCTCCTCTTCAAATCAGGCCACGTATAAGTTATTTAGGTGCCTAATTTAAGGCATCTAATTTTCAAAATGTAACCAAAGCCTATTTCATGCCGTTACAGGATGAGTTTTGCTAATAGCAGATATCACTGACTAAAAATCCAACACAAACGGTGATTCAATGGGAATGATGTCATCAAAGGATGACATATCCCCTCTGGCTTGGGTAACAAATGAAATAGATGCCCATTGGTTCTCAGACAACCAATCAGAAAGTATGTTTTTTCTCTGTCTGCAGTGAGGTTCTAAAAGGCTGCAGGCTCAGACAGGGTCAGCATACTACTGTGGTGATTTCAAGAGGTGGCTTAACCAAGCCACCCTTTGTCAGGCCAGTCATAATCAGGCCAGACCAGGAAGAAATCAAAGAAGGCAAAATAAGAGCGAGAAAACCAAGTGAACTGAGCCAGGAACAGAAGGAAAGAGAGTCAAGCAAGCCAAGCAAAGAAAGACACAGGCAAGTGGAGCCAAGCAAGGAAACATCCACTGAAGC
This sequence comes from Malaclemys terrapin pileata, assembly GCF_027887155.1. Classification (NCBI taxonomy): domain Eukaryota; kingdom Metazoa; phylum Chordata; order Testudines; family Emydidae; genus Malaclemys; species Malaclemys terrapin. Next base: position 136,306,125 of record NC_071505.1, read on the forward strand.
CAAGCAAGTCAAGAAAAAAAGCTAGGCAGGCCAATTCCTGAGGAAAGACTCAGGGAAACCAAGCAGAGAAAACAAAAGAAAGCCAAGAAAGTCAAGCCAAGTGTTGCTGGAACACTAGAAGTCTGCAACATGTCTGAGACTGAGTCTGAGTCTGAGTCTGAGCACTCTGGTGAGACCTCAACCGCAAAAGACCTTAAGGCCAAAATCACCCGTTCTTCCCGGGCTGGGCTGCAGTTCTCTGTCAGTCGCATAGACAGATTGCTCCGCAAAGGACAATTTGCAGACCTTATTGGAGCTGGAGCCCCAGTATATATGGCCGCGGTGCTTCAATAAGTGACTCATGAGCTTGTGGATATTGCTGGGGAAGTCGCTGCACGCAGCAAGAAGCGTCGGATTTCCCCACGGCACTTGCAGCTGGCCATTCACAGCGACTCAGAGCTCAAGAAACTGCTGGGAAGTATCACCATCTCTCAGGGCGGAGTCCTGCACTTAAATCAGCCTGTGGTTTTACCTTCCAAGAAGAGGAATGGCAGGAGAGCCATCAAGAGAAGGATTGCCCCTGCTCCTGTCCCTGTTAAGTGAGAACAGAGCAAAGGGGAGACTGCCACCCCAGATTTGGGAGAAATGACATTGACTTGATTGCAAGGCTCTTTTCAAATGCATCAGTATGGTCTAATAAAAACAGTTAAAATGCCTGGTCTTCTTTTGTGAATTAATTTCCTCTTTTACTATCCTACAATTTTAAGGGATCATTCAGTTGGTCAGGTAGCTGCATTGATAATATGGTATAAAAGCCTAGAAAGATAGAACTCAATCATTTCATTAAGAAATTGACATCAGAAATTGTCTAAATGGTGTCAAGTATCAGAGGGGAGGCGTGTTAGTCTGGATCTGTAAAAAGCGACAAAGAGTCCTGTGGCACCTTATAGACCAACAGACGTCTTGGAGCATAAATGTCTAAATCGTGTAGATTCTGGGAGGTGATTTCTGGGGTTTTTTCAGGCATTTCCCCAATAGATTGAAGATTAGGAACATTTTTCCCATAGTGAAGTTGATGTGTATTGCATGTTTTGTGAAAACAGAAAAAGGAACAAACTCATGACAGAAAAATGTAATCCATTACACATGAAGGATAAAGCCTGTGGGCCTGGTTTTTCTTTTTGTTTTGTTCTTTTTGTTTTGTTCTTTTTGTTTTGTTTTGTTTTGTTTTGTTGTGTTTTGTTTTGTTTTAGTTACCCCTTTAGAAAACCATTGACCGTTTAGAGTAATATCAGATTTATACAGTATAAGTGATACTAGAATCAGGCTTTCTGAAATGATTAAATACCTGGAGGGGTTCACATAAACTTTGATCAGCTTTTTAAAGGGAAAACATTACCCACTTGCCAGCACACAGGTGTACAGGGAGACTTACAAGTAAAAGAGAGCCATCTGCAGATGATTGTCCTGGTTAATGGGAGTCATCAAGATTCCAAACCACCATTAATGGCCCACACTTTGCATAATTACAATAGGCCCTCAGAGTTCTATTTCATATTTCTAGTTTCAGATACATGAGTGGTACATTTATACAACTAGGATGACCACACTCAGTAGATGATAAGCTTTGTAATGATACCTTACAAGAGACCTTTTGCATGAAGCATATTCCAGTTACATTATATTTAACTCATTAGCATATTTTCAAAAAATCCTATAGAGTGCAACATCACACAATGGATTTGGCCTGATGTGAGGGGTTCTCTCCAGATGCTGTTTTGAAACTGGTCTCAGAAAATAGCTCACGAACAAGAGAAGCGGCTAATCAAAGCTGAGAGTGACAAATGGTGAACACTTGGGTTTCTGGAATGGCAAAGAACCCTTACCATGGGCTTGGGTGCCATGAGGGTTCTCTAAGAGACGGGAAGCATCACCAAGTTAAGGGCTCCAGAGAAACTGGCCAATATTTTCAAACTTTAGGAGGCCTGAATTTCAGCCCCTAAACTCACTTTTAAGCAACTAACTACAAGTGACCTGATTTCCATAGGTGCTGAGCTCTCAAAACAGAAAAAAGAACAAACTCATGACAGAAAAATTTAATCCATTACACATGAAGGATAAAGCCTATGGGCCTGGTTTTCCTTTTTGTTTTGTTCTTTTTAGTTACCCCATTATCAGAGACGCTAAGCTGTGGCCACACTCATGAAGTCCGGGTGCACTATATCCTGAAGCCAGAGGCCGTGGGGGAGCAGAAGGAAATCGTCTTTTACTATTTGGTAAACCTGGACATCCTGATCTTTTTCTACATATAGGTGACAACAACAGATAGGCTCAAGTGCCTGCCAGACAATCAGTCCCTGGACAGTAATTCTAGGTGGGGCCCCAAATTGTGTGTGTCCTGGGGCAAGAACTTTTACCTATATTACCCATAATCCTTCACACTCTTTTCCTTGGGCTGATGCTCTTTGCTGAGCCCCAATGCTGGATACCAACATTTTATGAGGAGAAGAAGAGGAACTGCGTTCTATTGCCTTTGATTAAACACTAAGAATTTTGCTAGCAGAGATCAATAGAGCAGCTCTGCTGGCTCCAGCCACCTGAGGCCCAAAATTCCTGACATTCCTCTCACAGGTTCCCCCATTCTAACACCTCTCCTACTCATAATACCCATAACAGGAAGGCTTCTTCTTCCATGCAGGTGATGGCCAAAGGAGGCATTGTGCGAGCAGGGACCCAGGCTCTGGCTGTGGAGCATGGTGATGGTGAGCTCTCACCACCCCTTCCCTTATCTTTGTCCCGGGAGGCTTGGCCACTGTCACTGAAACACAGGCTGCTTCCATATGCAGTGAGAGGATCATCGTGTGCCATCCCCTGAGATGGGGGAAAAAAGAGGGGGAGAACGAATTTCTTTCCTCTATAGCCATTCTAGCTCTGCAGCTCTTGCCGAGCTCTAATCCCCCGCAGCTCCTCATATCTCCTGACTGATATATTCTTTGTCACTGATGTCAGTCTCATGAGACTCTCATCTTGAGTAATTCAGGCTGGGTTTGCTTTAACCCTTGTGTAGAAATCCCACCCAATCTGCATCCCTTCCTCAGCCACCAGGCTCTTACAAAATCCTCCCTTTATTTTCTGGGGTACGTGGGGCTTCTGGGTTCCTGAGGGACACAGTTAATGATGAGGGTCTAGAAACTAGATTGAGTCTCACCAAACTCATGTCACCAGTATTTGCCAAAGCAGTAAGAGCCGATGTTCTCATCAGTAAATCAAGTTCCATTCCCTGTGTTTCCATGTGGTCGGAATCCCAGCTGTAACAAGTTTGGCATGAAGGGAAGCCTAGAGACTCTAGGGAGGTGTGTGGCCCTAGCCTGGAGCGAACTTCCTGTAACTTAGCCTTTCTCTCTTGTTTTATTTGCCAGTTAATGGGACCTTCTCACTGATGCTCCCCGTGGAGTCTGATATTGCTCCCCTGGCACAGATGCTCATATACACCATTTCACCCAATCAGGAGCCTATTGCTGATTCAGTCAAATTCCAGGTCGAAAATTGCTTTGCCAATAAGGTGGGTGTCTTGATTGAGAAACCCCAATTCACTTGAAGTCATTGATTAGAGAGCAGCAGCTGTTTGTATTTAGATTTGCGAACATTAAAACAGTCACTTATCATCAAATGCTCTGGGTGATTTTACCATATATTAAAAATAGCCCTAAGATTAACTGATTTGTGGTATTTCAGATGAGGTGAGGAGGTGGAATAGATTTCATAGCCGAAGGGTCCTCCCAGACAACACACTACCAAGAGCCCCTCCTTGTAAAACTGACAGGGCTCCAGCTCTAGCACCTCCACTGATCTCCACTGTGGCACTGTGGGATGGCAAGGGAGGTGGGTTTGTCAGGTAACCAGGTCACAATCTAGTTAGCTTACTACCATCACCTTAAACGCAGCCCAGTAACTGATAGGCAACCAGTGCAGATCATGGAGGACAGGTAACAGCCATACAGCCTCCATTCAAGGGACAGATCTAATTCTTGCTGTATTTTCTGGCTGCTTCCCTTCATCCTACCAGCATCACTTTCATCTCCTCCATACTGAACTCCAGCCAGCCTACCCTTATCCAAGCCACATGTTGTATCAAGCAATCAGTAAATCATTTAGTAGCACTGACTAGATCGGATGAGACAGAGGAGAGCTGGGTGTCCTCAGCCTGTTGAAAGACCATAGCCTATGTCCTCCTAATGACCCCATATACTCTTTGAAGAAGAGAGAGGACAAGATGTGCCCTGTGCAACCCCACATGAGAGGGCCCTCAGAGCGGAAGAGCAATTGCCCAAAACTATCCTTGGGGACCCGTCTGAGACACAGGAACCAAGCCACCTAAGGGCTGCCCCTCTTCTCCTAGGGTTCACAGGCAAATGAATGCCCCTTTGAGATAAGTGGTATCAAAGGTAGTTGATAATATCCGCTTGGACACCTGTACCCAGATCAAAGGTATTTAGGTGCCTAACTTCCATTAATTTCAATAGAAGTTAGGTGTCTAAATATCTTTGAGGATCTGGGCCCTGATTTTTATTCATCATCAGGAGATCATCTACCTAAGCAGTTAGTGCAGTCACTATACCAGATCTAGGTCTATATCCAGGTTGGCCAGTGTCAAGGGGAGCCGAGGCATCTAGATACTGTGAGAGCTGTTTCACCACAACCTTCTCAATAATCTTAACCAAAAAATGGAAGAACGGGAACTGGGCCCCAGTCAGCCAGACTGTCAGCATCAAGTGACAGCCACACAGTAGCTTCCTTAAGAGAACTGACAGCCTGGGAACGGTTGACAGTTTCCACCAGGCCCCAGTCCTTCCCCGCTAGCCTTCATCAGCCAGTGAAGACCTGGGTCCAAAGCACTGCCTGTGTAGCTCAGTGTATTCCCAATACCTCTAGAGCCTCATTGAGGATCACTGGCCTAAACTCAACAAGAGGAGGGCTTAGTGTTTGTCAGGTGATAGAATGAGGAGTGGAGATATATACACCTATCTCATAGAACTGGAAGGGACCTTGAAAGGTCATCAAGTCCAGTCCCCTGCCTTCACTAGCAGGACCAATTTTTTGCCCCAAATCCCTAAATGGCCCCCTCATGGACTGAGCTCACAAGCCTGGGTTTAGGAGGCCAATGCTCAAACCACTGCTCTGGCAATTTCCAGCTGGTGGAGGGATTCTTGGGAGCCATTACCCATCTGCAGCATCCAGGTCCTAGGCTGTTCTTCATTTTACCAGGGCTGCTGTAAAATCAGCTCCCTGATGGCCCACAATCCCTCCTGGTATATTCAGGATGCGACATAGGCCTCCCCAGGCTCCCTGTGCGCCGTCCGTGCTGTGGACAAGAGCGTCCTCCTCATGAAGCCTGAAGCCGAGCTCTCTCCCAGCTCTGTAAGTGCCTGTAAGCTCTGTAAGTGCCAGCCTGGCCCATTGATCAGCAGCTGCAAGAGCTGGTCTTCTCTTAGGGGCCGTGGTAGCAGAAAATGATGCTGCCTGGTCCAAGCAAGACCAACTCAGTGCTGAGGAGTGGCATCTACTGGAAAAAAAAATCCCTTCTGTCAGTGCGGATGTCTTAATGCTGTCCTGCCCTTATCTTATCTTCTTTCACTAGGTGAGAAGCAGAGAACTGGGCACCATTTAGATTGCAGGAACTTTTTCAACTCCTTTGGGATGCTACCATGTCTGGAAACAGCCCTGGTCAATGCGGCTGCTGATTTTCTCTTGTTCAGGGCCTATTATTCATTTATTTATTTACTTATATTGGTGTAGCGCCTACAGGCCTAGACCAGACTCAGGCATTTGACCAACATATAGTAAGTAACAGTCCCTGGCTAAGAAAGAAGGGCCATTGATATGAGCATTAGAGCCTTTAGCAGGTACTTTGATATAGTTGATCATAATAGCCAGAGCAACAAACTGCCCTCAGCCAAAGAAGCAGCTTCCCTCTTTCCTTCTCCCTGCTCTGTAGTGTATTTACTGTTCTTGGTTTATTTTCTATCACTTCCACCTTCTCTCTGTATATATCAGTCTGTCTGCCTCTGCCTGTCTGTCTCCCCCAGCGGTGTTTCATGGCACTTGGTACTGATGAGGCCAAGTGACACAGTTCTGTTTGCCCAGGTGTATAACCTGCTACCCGTGAAGGAACTTCAGGGGTATCATCATGGCGCAGACATGCTGCCGATGGATCCCCAGGAGGAGTGCATTGCCGCAGAGAAGATAATTGTGAATGGAGTCACCTATGCTCCAGTGTCGGAGCCAGATGAAGAGGACACTTATAGCATCTTAAAGGTAAAGTCTCCTCATCCTGTCCTTGTGGCTGTGGGGAGATGAGGACATTTAAACCTGCTGTGAGTGGCACGTGGTGCAGGGCTAGCTGCTCTGGAGTGCCGATCACGGAGCTATATCTGGAGCAAGTACAATGGCGGTGCAAGCTTCCACCATGCACTGTCCCTCCTCAATGTGCTTCAGCTTTGACCTGGAAAGATCAGGTATGAGCACCTCTAGGGTGAGGCAAATGCTGTCTTCATGGGCTTTTCAATCCTTGACCTCTCTTCCAAGGCTGCTAAAAAGTTAGTGCTTATGGTGAAGGTGTTCTTTGTAAAGGGGGGCACCTGAGCCACTAAGAACTGGCCTAATACTCACCAGCTCATTTCACATAGCAATGAATGACCAGTATATAGGAACGCCTTGGATTCAGTGCTGATTTGAGACTAGACTGGAACTGGTGAACTAGAAACAAAATAATCCATGTGCCCTTACCATCCCCCAAGTCTAATGAATGCCCTCTGAGCTGGAGCTAGATTGGAACCAGACATCTAGAGATAAGACTCTGTATTCCATTCCCTGATTCACTCCGACCTCTGACCTGGGGTTGGATTGGAAATTGGAACCAGTGCCCTAGAGATAAAAGGACCCTGTATCCTATTCCCTTATCCCTTTGAGCCATCCAGTCTCCCAGACCTGAGACTGAGTGTCACCCTGTGCTCTATCGGTAAGGCTAAGATTTCGCCACGGTTATTTTTAGTAAACGACACGGACAGGTCACAGGCAATAAGGAAAAATTCACAGAGCCCGTGACCTGTCCGTGACTTTACTAAAAATAACAGGGGGGGGGCCCCTGCAGGGCTAGGTAGGAGGGGGAATGGAGTCCCAGGGGCTGCAGTGGCGGGTGCAGCCATGGGGGGCATACAGCCCCCGCTCTGGAGCTGGCCGCAGCTGCGGGACAGGGGTGCGCGGCTCCTATTGCAGCTCCCACCAAGCCCTGGCTGCAGCAAGCGGGGGAGGGTTTGGCGGGGCGGATGGCCCTGGGAAGCTGCAAGGGGGGCACGTGGCCCCTGTTGCAGCCGCCGGGCAGGGGTGCATGGCCCTGGCTGCAGCCCCCAGCAGAAGCCACAAGGCTGGGGCACACAGACCCGTCTGCAGCCCTCACCAAGCCTGGATGCCACAGGGCTGGGGCTGCAGGGTCCTGGTTGCAGCCAGCCCCACCTACAGGGCAGGGTCACACAGTCCTGCCTCCACCTCCTGAAGTGTAGAAATCACGGAGGGCCGGTAAAGTCATGGAATCCGTCACTGCTGTGACCTCCATGACTAGATCATAGCCTTATCTATGGGTAATAGGCTCCATATCCCATCAAGGAAAAGTGTCAAGGTTTCCTCCTTGCTCATTAAACCCCTAATACTGGTGTATGCAGTGGTGTTGTAGCCATGTCGGTCCCAGACCAGGTGAATGAGGTAATATCTTTTATTGGGCCAATTGGTGTAAACTCAAAAGCTTGTGTCTCACCAACAGGAGTTGGTCCAATAAAAGATATTACCTCACCCACCTTGTCTCCCTAATACTGGTGTCAGTCCTGGAATTTCAACCTCAACAGAAATAAATAACAAAATGTGTGTTGGGTTTTTCCCTACAGGAAATGGGTTTAAAGGTCTTCACAAACTCCAAGGTGAGAAAGTCACATTATTGCCTCCAGTTCCCTCAAGTTGCTTGGGGTTTACAGAAGTTCTGAAGGATTTCACAGTGAAGCCGGGGTATCAGCACAAGCACTCAGGAGAACTGGTAAAGGCCAAAGGCCTCACAAGCATTCTGTTCTGAGCAGAGAGCGCATCTGTGTTTTGGGGTGAATGCTGTTGCTCATAGCTGGCCGCATGCTAGCTCTAGTGTTGGGACTGGGGTTGTGGATTGAGCAATTGGAAGTTTTCCCCACATCATGAGGTGACCACTCCGTCTTGAAGTTTGAAGTTGGGGCACACTTCTCCTGACAGAGTGAGGGGCCTGCTTTGATAGCCTCACCCTTGGAGGTTAATGGAACCAAATTGTTTCTGGGAGTTCTGAGGGAGAATATTATGCTGCTGGCAGACAAATCTGTGGGTAGCTCGCTAAGACTTTACAATGATCTTCCATCCTCAGGCACCAGTAGAGAGTTTCCCAAGCACAGCTTTCTACAGAGTCATCATTGTCACGCTGTCTGGAGTGGCTCACAACCATGACTGTCTACCTCAGGGCAGATTGTCAGAAAACAGGGCAACACCCCAAACTGGTGGTGTATTCTATAGTTAGATTTCACCAAGCCAGGGACAAATGTTAACTCCTGGATCACTATATCAATCTTGCCATGGAGTCACAGACAATCCCCTTAGATTCTCCAGTCTATCTTGCCACCCAGACAAACTGAACTTTGTGATAAAAAGTTACTTATACAAAAATCACCTCACCTTTTAGAAGGCTTTCAGTCCCAAGAGGCCAGTCACTTACCCCTAGATCTTATACCAAAGATAATGCTGGTAGCCAATTCTATAGTAAACTAACTGAAGGTTTATTAGCTAAGAAAAGGAAATTAGAGTTATTGAGAGGTTAAAGCAGGTAAAATATATGCATAGATGAGTCACAGTCTGTAATTCCAAATGGTGGAAGTGATGTAATAAACTGCCAGTTTCCCAAGTCTTTTCAGGGTGCCTAGATTGTCTCTCCGCTTCGCATCTGGCACACTTCCCTGTAAGAGTCCAAACAGTTCAGAGATGCAGGATCTTTCCTTGAATCCATACTTATAGCTTCTTCTCACCAAAAACAAGCTGACACGGTTACTAACCACGTGGGTTTTTCTTTTGGTGACAGAGTGAGGAATGCATTTAGCGTGTTTGACCTCAGATCATCACACATAATGACCACTTGCTTTGAAATCTGCACTTTTCTGTTAAAGTTCTTCATTTGCATTGCACAAGGCTTCTTTCTTGTTTGATGGGTTATTTAGTTACAGGGTTTACACAATGTAAATGTTTGCTACTACATTATAACAGGATACAGATAAGTGAAAACAAAGCAAGTAACATCCCACTCGTTTTCATGAAGTTGAAACACCACATACACTCTGATACATTTAACAATCACTTTGATCTATACTCACCCACAAGTGAATTGGCCGGGGGCTCTGGCATGAGCTGGCACCTGGTCGGTCAGGGTCACAACCGTGGTTTATGGATGATTAGGGACAATTGAAGTGGGAGGAAGAAATCTTGATGATGGAATTAGTCAGCTTCAGCCTGGGTCTTCTGCCACTGGCACGTTATGGCACCAATAGACCCCAGGTTGTTAGACCCTGATAGTGAACCCAGGTCTTTAGGTAGTATCATTAGTTGCTGCCCCTGACCAACAGCTTTAGTGCTAATGGCCTACAAATCCACAGCAGCCATGCCCCGGTCCTCCAATTGGATGGACAGGCAGCACTGTCAGTGAGTACCTGGGCTATTTAAAGGCCCCACCAGGAAGAGGAAGCTGTCTGAGCAACAGATCATTGCCTGCTGATTGCTGCCTGGACAGCCTCGCCTGACCCTGCCTTGCTGCCTCGCCTGGTCTGGCCTCCCTGATGCACTGACCTGACCCCTTGGATTGGAGCTTCCAGCTACTGACCCCTGAGAAAACTCTGACCACTGCCCCAGGCTGCCTCTGATACTGATCAACCTCCCAGCTGCTCCATCATCTGCCCACATTTGATCACTGCTCTGGACTGCCTCTGCCACCAGACATTAGAGAGGTTGAAGCTGACCAATTCCAATATAAAGATTTTCTTAACTCTTATGTCATAGCTGTACAGGGGAAAAAAAAAAGGATTGTTTGCCACTATCATAGAGTAAGTGGGATTTTTTGGAGTGGTGGGTAGTCTGGAAACACCTGGGCTCTTGTTGCTTGGTGACGGATTTGAACATTTCCCACCAGCAGGAGAGATTCTTAATTGGTGTATATCTGATTTTCAGAGGTGCATTTTCAATGTATGGCAAAGAGCCTAGAGCACTGGATTGGTGGGGGTTTGTGTGTATTATAAATCCAAATAAATAAATAGTGGTGAGGTGCCAATAGATCTGGCTAGTTAAACATATTGTAGGCAGAAACTCTGATGCCTCTGCTATTCCAGTCCTGGGCTCCCCACACAGCTCTGCCAATGCCCCTGAGTCCTGCCCTGCAACCTCTTGCTAGTCCAGTCCTGTTCAAATGGTAATAGTAGCCTCTATGATAAGCAATATCTATATAACCTTTAGGGCTAATCCAGGCCAAGCACTGGGGATCTTTTGCTTGTGTGATCCTTGCCCCTCAGACTCCAAGCAGCATAAAAAATACAGTTCCTCCTTATTAGGGCTTTTTGTCTCTTTGCCCCTTCTCTGAGTTGCAAATACAGTCATTGGGAGTAATTCAGTGGCCCATCTCTTCTTCTTGGTGGAGGGGGAACAATCAACTGATGTTTCACTATGGTTTGTCTGGTGTTGATAGGCCGCCTTTTGTGTCAGACTGGTATTTCACACTCGTTGATGCTTCTTTTCTGTCTGGTGATTCACAGTTACAGAGCAAACACTAAATATTACCTTAGAACATGGGATACCATATTTTAAGTGAGATTAACGCCTGCAGCTGCTTACAAGGATTCCGTAAAGTCTAAACACTGAACACATTTTTATAACTCTAATGCCTAGTTTAACAATACTAATACACAGGTGAGCAAAAAATGGCTGTTATTTTCCACACACGAAAAAATAAGGAAAAATGGGAAAATCATTTTTTTAAACATATTTTTTGTGGATTTTTAAAATTTTCATCCAAAATAAAAAAAGGTTTTTTTTTCAGTTTTCCAACAACCCCGCCCCCCAGAAACTGTTGATGGAAACAGTTTTTTTATGAGAATTTCCACTGAGTCAAAATAAAATCTGTGAGAAAATTGTTGTGACCAGCTCTAAGGCCGATCCTTTGAAAGGCTGGGAGCTTCGCAGTGATGGTGGAGCAGAAAATGACACACTGGAGTTGTGATGTGACCCCTCAAACATGCTTCAGACATGGAACTTTCCATTCCCACCCTGCCCACCACAACCGATTTGGGTGTCTGATTGCACCGGTGTAGCTGGAGGGGAAAGTGTCCCAGGGTGTGTCTAAATTGCAGTGGGAGGTGTAATTTCCAGGTCTGACAGACACACACGTGCTAGCTTTGATCAAGAGCTAGTGCGCTGAAAAGAGAAGTGTAGCTGTTGCAGCACCGATGGGGTGTTGGGACCCTATGTATGTACTTGGGAGGCTAGCCTGTCATGCCCTCACTGCTACACTTCTATTTTTAGCACACTAGCTTGATCACAGGTAGTGTAGTGTACATACATCTACCCAAGCTGGAAATTACATCTGTTGACCCACCCTCAGAGCTGGAAGCATCAGGCTGGTATTGGTGCATTATATCTATGTTAATCAGTTGTACTCACACCACCCAGGACATGCAAGGGTACTGGACTCAAGTTACCCTGTCATGGCTGAGACCCTTCCAGCAGCGGTGGAGACAGTTTGAAAGTATTTCCCAGAGACATGGATTTGGGATTTAGTGCCTTTGACGTGAGTAGCTGGTTGTTGCTGTTTTAACATTCCCTTATTTTTTGTGATGATAATATGAATTCCTGATGGTTACTGAGCCTCTTTCATCATCCCAAAGTGCTTTTCAAACTCTGTGTGTGCAGAAATCACTCAGCCACCTGCGGGCTGTTCCCCAATGGCAGATGTTTACAGTGCAGAACAACACTGCTCTAACATCTAGAAAGGAAAGTGAAAAAGAGCCCCATTTCCAATTGAAATTGCAGGGGGAATCTAAGCATTTGGATTGTAATGACCCAGGGTGAGCCCCCCTCTTCTTCTCAAAAGGGTTGTGGGGTCTTTAATTATCACAAGTTGTCAAAATATCAGCTGTATGTGTTATCTGAAAGACAGCACCTCCTCTGGCACAACACCTCCCACCACAATGGGCTCAGTGCTAATTCAGAGGGGAGAGCACCCCCTACTGAGTCCCCACATCACTCCCTGAAGCACTGCATCAGACTTGAGCATTGAGCTCAGTGTGGACTCAGAGGGGAGAGCATTATCTACTGAGTTCCCCACATCACTCTCTGGAACACTTGGGTTTTCCTTCAGTGTCTGACCAGGCTGTGATCACGATCCGATCTCTCTTTTTGTCACCAGCTCCAATGGAAGTGCTGAATTGCCCTTGACAATCCCTGATACCATCACAGAATGGAAAGCTAATGCGTTCTGCACCTCAAGTGACACTGGCTTTGGCCTGTCCCCAACCGTGTCCCTCAGAGCCTTCCAACCCTTCTTCGTTGAGCTCACCCTGCCCTACTCCGTGGTGCGTGGCGGGGCCTTCACGCTAACGGCCACTGTCTTCAATTACCTGACCCGCTGCATCAGGGTAAGAGACACTCACACCATCCCCGTGCAACCAAACCCACAGGCCACACTTCTCTGCTTCACAAACTCCTGTGTCTGTACTCTTTTTAGCCCCCGGTCTCCCTGCAGCCCCTGTCCTCCCCAAACACATGTGCACCCAAGCCTCTATGCTCCTGTAACTCCCAAGCACCCCAAAGCCCTGTAACTCCAAATCTCTACACCCCTGTAACCATCTACACTTCTAAACACATGTGTACCCTCAACCCCCTCTGTCCCTTATAGTACCACAAATCCTGTTCTGCCCAATTCTCTGCACATCCCATCTGCCGTACTGTCTGCATCTCTAGTTACTACTAATTTCCCTGGCCCCCTCCCTGATGACAGCTCTCTGGACAATTGACAGGTCAGCATCTCACTGGCTTCATCTGCTGACTTCTGAGCTACCCCTGTGGAGAAGGAAGAGGACTCTTATTGTCTCTGCGTGAATGGAAGAAAAACGGTGTCCTGGACTGTGACCCCAATATCTCTGGGTAAGAAGCATTCTAGCTCTGATATGTTTGGGGGCCAGATAGAGTGGCACAGAAATTTCAGGGGGCAGGGACCTGGTAGCTCAAATATCTGTTGGTAGGGGATTCAACTTCCCCAAGACCCTTCTTTGGGGTGTTTTACTCCCATGCTTGGTTGGAGAGAGATAAGCTCCTCCTCAGACAAGACAGAGAACCCTAGATGGTTTTCAGCTGTTGGACCCCTCCATTCAAAAGACACTGTCTGTACAGTGAGGATCTCCATCAACATACTGCTCTCTAACACACCAGTGAAAGATGAGAGCTGGCTGGGTTTCTTCTTTCAGCAAGAAAAGCAGGTTATAGTCCTTGGTTCTCACTTGGGCCAGGACAGTCATCCAGAATGAGGGTGATTTGTGATGAGACTGGAAGCCTGAGAAGGGGTGACAGTTCCCTCGCTGCAGGGTTTAGAGAACCTCTGTTTCTGAGGGGGTTGGATCATGGGATAGTCACAGCATGGAGCATGGCTACATCAGATCCCCACAGGCCTTAGTGGGCTAATGGCAGGAGACTGGACAAGTGATGCTCTTGTGTACAGAGGGCAGACTTGTCGCCCTGAGCATCCACCAACATGACGCTTTCCTCAGCTCCCCCCAGCACTGACCCCATCCAACCCAGCCAATCCAGCTCGGGAGCTGAGGACTCCCCAGAGAAGCAGCAGCAGCTAGCCACTGCCAGACACACCTTGTTTTTTTTTGCTGTGCCGGCAGCCCCCCCGCCCCATGTGTCCCGATATTTTCTTCCTCTCATCTGGTCACCCTAGGTGCGGTGGGGGCACCATCCCGAGTTATGTAGAAACAGAAAGTGCCACCTGATTAAAGGCAGCCCAAAACACATCCCTCTTGAAGACAGTGCATGAAGTGTTTCCCTTTGGAAGACTACTTCACGGAGGGATTTGGTTAACACAATAGGGTTGTAATTCTGTTTTCCTGCTGCTGAGGCACGTGGGTGCATCTGCCTCTGTTATCTGTCTGCCCTGTCAGCTGTCCCTTCAGGTTGCTCCTTCACGGGAGGGTGGGTGGCTTCTTCCCTCAGCTCCCTGTAGTGGAGTGTCAGAATTCCCAAGGCCTACATTCCCAAAGGTACTTAGACACTTGGCTGCTTTCAGTGGGAGAAAGGTGCTTGAATCCCTGCCAGGCCCTGCAGCCAAGGGGGGCAGATGCTGGACCTGCAGGATCATGGGGGGCACCGATGAGGGGAGGAGATGTGGAATGAGAGGGTGAAGTGGCTCAGAGCTTCCTGAGCCTCGTCTGTTTCCCTCTCAGGTGAGCAATGTGACTCAGAGCTTCTCCTTCGCGGTGGAACAGGACTTCCCTATGCAGAGCCTGAAGCCGGTGGTGGTGAAAGTCTATGATTACTATGAGACAGGTGTGTGTGCGGGTGGGGCTGGCAGCAGTGGAGGCTGGTGGGCCTGTCATAAAGGGGGGAGAAGTCACATTCAGAGCCACAGTGAACCTGCTGGGATATGGGATTGAGCATCTCCCTGCTCCAGGATGAGACTACAGGGCACACAGGGTTTACATGCTAGGGATCATCCTGCACTGACCTCATGCTCGCACCATGGGAGTATCTGAAGCCCCAGACCCCTCGGTCTGCTAATCCACGTAGGTTAGAGCCAAAGGGATCTGGGAGGGTCCTGGGTTCAGATCCTGCCCTGGGTGTGACCTGGGGGAGGCACATTCACTCCTCTGTTCCCAGCTAGGAAATTGGGGTGACAAAACCAGAGCCCAACAGCAACCCCAGTGGTCGTGTGTCAGGCAAGGTGCAAACGGACATAGGGCACTTGGCACAGACTCACTGGAGATGCCTGTTGTGCTGTAGCCCTGTGGTACCTTGTAGCTCTTTGCCTTCCTCCCATGGAGCCCAGCTGAGGTTCCTTCAGTGCCCTTGGAGACAGGGCTCCCTCCTCTCCTGCCTGAGATCTCTGGTGCGGTGCCAGCTCTCTGCTGCAGGGCCTGGTGGAAGTGTGAGGAGTCTTGGCTGGGTCTCACACAGCCCTGATCACATCTCCCTTCCCTTGTGTCTTCCAGATGAATTTGCCATTGCTGAGTACAGCGCCCCCTGCAGCAAAGGTAGCGTATGAAGAGACGACTGTGAGGTTTTCAGACTGCTCAGGGCTGCTCAGTTAGAACAGTGCTGAAACCCAGCCTGAGTCTCCTCAGCCTGTCTGGAGGGTTGTAAAAGTTGCTGTTCTCTTTTGCCCCATGTCCTGGGGTGGTCTGCCAGCACCCCTAAGTGCTCAGGGGAGAAGGGAACACCAACTCCCCCGCATTGTCAAGTTCCAGATTCAGGCCTTGAGTCTGGGACAGCAGGCTTGGTTAGTCCCAAGATTACGTTCTCCCCCTCAGTCAAGACAAGTCTCTGCTTCTTTCTATGTGTGTTGCTGGGACAGAGCAAGAGCAAGTCCTTCCAAAACCCAAGCTTTGGATCCCTCTTCTCATCAGGGCTTTTTAAAAACAGGCTGCAAAGCAAAACAGATTAATGAAAAACCATCTTCCAGGGTTGGGGTGACTCAACACTGCTGGGAAAGGGGTCGGGGCTGAAGCCCTGAATGTTCTAGGGATGCGTCCGGCCACTGTGGTAGAGAAGCCATAGTCTGGTCAGGGCAGTGTCTCTGCAGCTCCAGAATGAGGGGACCAGAAGAGGGAAAGCTTCCCCTCCGTGAGTCATTGATTCCTCTGTAACTCTCTCACATTCTCTTTTCCCCATCATAGCCAATGTTGAGCAGGAAAATGCGTGAGTGATGGAGCTGTATTCTGGGCCCTGCTGAATCCTCTCTGCTCCTCTCTGCATGCAGCAATTCCCCCAGGCGAAGTGGTTTGATATAGTGCTGAGGAAAACCCCTCAGCACTGTATAATTAATGTTATAAATAAATTGTCATGATTCTGATCAGATGCTTGTGGCCTCTTTCCTGGTTACTAAGGCTTATCCCTTCTCCCCTGTTGGGATCAGATTGCAGGATAGTCTCAACCTTAAACCAGATCCAGAGCCGTTCCCAGCCATCGGTGCCAAGGAGGGGTTGGCAGGACATCAGAAGTGACTGGAGACAGAGGGTCTCTCTGGGAACAGCTCTGGTGCCTGTGATCTGTGAAGATCTGTGCATCACATGGGCCTATTTAGTTGTGCAGGCAGGGAACAGACCCTTCCCTGATGGCACAATCCTGAGGAAGTTCTGAGGTTTCCAATCTGGTTTCCTGCACTGGAGATGATCTTGGCCTAAGCTTCAGTTGCAGGGCCAAACTCTTCCCTCAATGACATTTGCAGTCAGTGGCGTGGTGCAGGTGTAACTGAGGGGAGATGTGAAGACCCTGGGGGCAGAATTTCTCCTGCTGGGTCTCCGTTGCAGCTGATGAAGGAAAGAGCCCATCTTAGCTCTCAGAGGAAGTTTGGAGAAGTTTGTGGCACTGGGGAAAAACAGTGTTTTACTCATAAAATGAGTATGGTGTGTGTGTGAAGAGTTCGGTCTCAGCAGTCTGGAAAACAGGAACATGAGCTGGCCATGGAGAAGGGAGTTGGAATAGTGCAGCCAAGAAGTAAGGGAAGCAGAGGTGAGGATTTCAGCGTTGAGATGGGGCATGTGCGCACACATGCATGCACAAAATGTGCCCATCCACCTCTACATTGTAGCCCTAAGTATTGTTGAGCTGGCAGCATAGGCACTGACTTATTTTTCCCAGTGGGTGCCCCAGCCCCACTCCACCCTAAGGCTCTGCCCCGCTCCTCCACCCCAAGGCTCTGCCCTGTTCCACCTCTTCCTTCCCCGCTCCGCCCTCTCCTCCGAGGCTCCACACCAGCTGCCAAACAGCTGAATGGCAGCCCAGCTGTGGCTGGCGGGTGCTGACCATCCCCACTGTTTTTTTTTCCCCATGGCTGCTTGAGCCCCGGAGCACCCATAGACTCAGCACTTATGCCCGATTCTCTCCTCACTTGTAGCAGTGTAAATCTGGAGTGACCCCAGTGAAATCAGTGGAGTTACACTGGTATATAATTAATGAACCACAGGTGGTTCACCAGCCTGGGAAGCAGTCAAATGAGTGGCGCTGTGGTTCACCAGCGGTTATAAACCCAATTTGACAAGCCAGAGAAGGCAGGTTAGACTGGCAGTGCCAGCAGGAATCTGAAACACATTTCTTGAGTTGAAGAGGGTACTAAGCAAGCAGGGGTGAGTCTCATGTATTCCCCATGGTCGCATATATGGCCAGTTTACATGCCTCAGCCATAAATATATTAGTGTTGCTGAGGCCAGAAGTTAAGGTTTTACTTTATGGCGAGTTGAATGAATGTGTTGTTTAGCATGTATCTTTATCTATTTCAAACGGAGGGGCGTTCCTTGTGGGGTGTTAAGGTCTGGTGAACAAGGTTTTCCTAACCTCTCTGTTCCCTGTGTGAGGCGCATCTGTAGCCAGCACAATCAGTTGGGCAGTTGCAAACAGCCATGGAGAGCTGCTAGGTGTGCTCACCAAGCTGGACAATCATTCCAAACATATGTGGGCTTTTTAAAGTGGGGGAATTGGCTTCTGCTGTATGTGACCCCTGGGAATTGGTATTTACAATTGTGACCCGACCGGTCAGCGTTGGGCATTGTGGGACAGCTGCTGGAGGACTGCGATGTCTATACTTCCACTGTGTCAACCACAGTAGGGTTGACCATGACTCAACACCATTTGGGGAGGTGGTGTTACTGTGTCACTATAATGGGGCACCTACATCAGCAGGAGGCAAATCTGAGTGTAGCCTCATGCACAACTAGGTTGACGAAAGGTGACTTATGTTGACCTAACTTTGAAGGCCTTCATCTACACTACAAAGTTTGCCAGCATAGCTTTGTCCTCTAGAATCATGAAGAAAAAAAAAAATATTCACACCCCTGGCTGACATAGCTATGTTAGCAAAAACCCTGCTGTAGACACAATTATGCTATGAGAATAATGGTGTCAACTTAGCTAATGTTTGGTGAGGTGATGTAGCTATGTTGACAGAACTCCTGTCAGCTTACCCCATGTTTCTATGGAGGGACTCTGCCAGGATAGCTATACTGACAAAGGCGCTGTAGTGTAAACAAGGCCTGAGTTAACCACATTTTTGGGCAGTTAATTTCCTTTGTTTCTGAAGGAAGAGGCATTAGTGAGGGGGCATGTTTGGAGGGCACCTGTGGGAGGGGAATGATGATCTGTCACGTTAACTACCAGCTCTGCCCTCCTCCTGGCCCCACCATGCCCGTGGTAGGGCTGGAAGGGCCCTGGGAAGAAAGGAGGATGGTAACTGATGGGCTTTTAGGAGCACATCTACCGGCTGGAGGCTGCAAGAGGAATAGCAGGGAGCCCAGGCTTTGTATCCACTTCAGGGAGCTAGTGCAAAGGAAGGGGCTCTCCGTAGCCATCTGCAGTACAGGAGAGCTGTTGATGTGTGGAATGGCCCATTCATCTCAGTGGAGTGTGCTCAGATGAATTAGGACACACCAAAGAGATGACTAGTCTAACACAATAGCTCTGGGTGGTGTGAAATGACCCATTCACCGCAATGGGAGTTCCCCTCTACCTCAGTTTCAGTTGTGGAATACCATTGTTCAAGGTAATCTCACTATACATATCAGTTTTAGAGCAACTGGAATATTAAAATATTTTTAGGGGGGGGGGGCCAGTATCTGAGGAATGCCTGAACCAAATTACTCCAAACTTGCCCCATTGCCCTTGTTGTGGCATACAAATATCCTAGATAATTTCATTATGCATGTGGATTTTCGAGTACTTTGAAAATTAATAGAAGTTCATAATGCAGGGGGGAGGACATATATTGGAAACCTCTTGATCAAATGACCTAAATTTGCACCATAAATTCTACCCCAGCCCCATAATAGCTTTTTAATTATTGCTTTCCCAAAAGGGAAGTGGATGGTAGAAATTATCCACGATTGATCCCAAGAGAGTAATATCAGGATCAGAGCCATAGTTTGGGCCCCAAGTATGTGTAAAAAAAAGTTATAAGAAGTGTAAAATGTGGATGTTGCCTAATTTTTTAGTGGGACTGTGTCAGGATTCCACCCCCCTGAACTCTGGGGTGCAGATGTGGGGACCCACACGAAAGACCTCCTAAGCTTATAGTCTACCAACGTAGGTTAAAACTTCCCCAAGGCACAAATTCCTTTCCTTATCCTTGGATGGTATGGCTGCTATCACCAAGTGATTTACACAAAAATTCAGGGAAGGGTCACTTGGAATAGGGATCCCCCCAAAATATCCCCCCCAAGCCTTTTCACCCCCTTTCCTGGGGAGGCTTGAGAATAATATACCAACCAATTGCCTTAGCAATGTGAGCACAGACCAGACCCTTTGTCTTCAGGACACTAAAAACCAATCAGGTTCTTAAAAGAAAAACTTTATTTATAAAGAAAAAAGTAAAAGAATCACACCTGCAAAATCAAGATGGAAGGTAACTTTACAGGGTAATACAAAGATTTAAAACACAGAGGATTCCCCTCTGGCTCAGCTTCACAGTTACAAAAGCAGGAATAAAACTACCTCCGTAGCATAGGAAAATTCACAAGCCCAAACAAAAGATAACCTAACGCTTATCCTTGTCCTACTTACAATTTCTGTGATTTTAGATGGATTATTCCAGGTATATTTTCAGGAGATATTGTACCTGCTTGGCTTCTCCCTCCATCCGGAGAGGGAACAACAAATCCTTCCCCCGCAAATTTGAAAGTATCTTCTTTCCTCATTGGTCCTTCTGGTCAGGTGCCAACTTGGTTATTTGAACTGCTTAACCCCTTACAGGTAAAGCAATCCAGTACAGCTGCCAAGGAGGGATTTTATGCTACTACATACATAAAGGTTGTTACCCTTCCCTCTATATTTATGACAACAACATAAAACAATCTTGACTACTAAACCAACCATGTGGCTATTTTCAAGACAAGGTTTTTTTAAGGGCCTTTCCCCTAATCAACTTTCTCTTACCCTAACCTATTATGTCATGCTCCCAGCACTCTATTCTATATGCACATGTCATGGTGGAAACGGACACATTTCCACATCTAGCTCCAGTCCCACAAAGTCAGCAGTTTTTTTGAGGAATTAGGAATGTAAAGGATAATTTCATTTTTAAAGGTGATCTATAAAAGGGGCAATAACTGAGACTGTGCCATTGTTTGATTTTCTTCTCTTGTGTAAAGAAGGCATAATGATTTGGGGGTCTAGGTGGGTTTTTTTGTTTGTATGTTTGTTTGTTTGGGTTTTTCGGGGGTAGGGAAGATACATTTATGTTGCCTCCTTTTATATTAAAAATCTAGGTCCTGTCTAGCCTGGAGTACTCATACTTTGGCTTTGTCTAGACTAGAATTGGTGGCCTTGTTATAATTTTAGCTAATTGATTGTAAATGCTAATTATGTTGATAACTGAGGCTCTCCACAAATGTTTGTTCTGGACCACCAAGTTTTGTGGTTTGTCCAAGCTGAGCCTCCATGTCCTGATACTCTGCAAATGTGGGGGTCTAGATTAGCATTTACAATCATTTAACAAGCAATTGTCAATCAATTACAACAGGAGAACAAAAAGAATGAGGAATACTTGTGGCACCTTAGAGACTAACACATTTATTTGAGCATAAGCTTTTGTGGGTAAAAAACTCTGTGTTCTATGTGATTTTGTTAATAACTATTTAACTTCAGTGCCAATTGAATATTTTGGATAAAGGATACATGTGTGCAAGGAAGGAATGAGAGAGACAAATTTTCCCCCAAATTTTTACTATCCTGGAGGAGTAGGACAGTCCCCCTTTTGCCCCCTAAGTGGCACCCCCGCGGACAGACACCTCCCCACCCAGGCAGAGCAGCTTAGCCCTCGCAGAAATGGGGGAAGGCAGTGGCAGTGACTCCGCATGGGCCCCCCAAACTGCACCCATGGTGGACTCCTGACACTGCAGTGGACCACACCACCCCAAGCCCCAGGCTCCCTCTACCTGGAAGGAGACTCACCTAGTGCTGCCTGCAGTTGGAACAGGCTGGGAGCTAGAGACTGCCCAGGAGATCTGGGTAGGAGGCAGGGCGACCCAGGTGAGCAGCATCTCATTGCTGCTGATTAGGCAAGGCTTCTGCAGAGCAGAGGGAGTCCTGTACTCCCTGCTCACCTACCACTAACCCTGGCTGGAGCAGCTCCCTGAGGCTGCTGGAGGAGAGGCCCCACTCCCCACTGAGGGTTGAAGCAGGGCTAGGTCAGCCCCTGCTGCAGCCAGTTCAGGGGCCACAAAACAGCTGATGGGGGGCAGGGCTGCATTCAGGGGAGCCTGCCAAACAGCTGATAAGCACAGTCGCCTACCAGCTGATCAGTGGGGGCAGGGCTGCCCTGGAACTGCTGATCGTGGCCGGGGCCGCAGCACCACTATTGCCGGGGGGTGCTGAGCACCCACTAATTTTTTTCCATGGAGTCGGTACCTATGGCTGGCAGGATGCTTGGATTCCAGTTGTCATGTGTTGAAAAGCAATCACAGCTCAGGAAACCGCTGCTATTTTAGTCTTCCCCACAAACCAGCTTCCTGGATGTAGAAGTGAAAATGTAATCATGGGCAGAGGAAGGAAGAGAGAGAAAGGATGGTGGTTTCTAGTAAACACCTTCTCTAACCAAACAGCCAGCTTATTAGACACTCACTGCAGTACAGATAAAGCCATGTTAAGAGCAGGCAGGCTCTGATTGTGCTCACAAGAAGAGACGTCCTTCTTCCTATGTAATAACAACATGCATTCTTCTTCAGGCTGGAGTTTGATGATTTGGTTGAGAGTCCTGGACTAGTTATGGAGAATCTTTACTCCTTCTCGTGACACTTGCCATTCCTTTTTTTGTGGATGCAAGGGCTGCAATTCCCACTTACAGGTTGGGTGCTGAAATTGTCCAGAAAGGACACTCAATTCTATGTCAGTCTCTGCCAACTCCACACCAACTTATCTAGGGTTACCATCCGTCCAGGTTTCCCCAGACATGTCCAGCTTTTTCAGCCTTAAATGGCTGTCCCGGGGGGGATTTCAAATGAAGTAGAAATGTCCGGGATTTCTCCTCCTGTGGAGTGCGGCGCAGCTGATTGGATGCCTGGCCTGATTGAAAGCCACTCGCAGCCACTAGAGCAGAGTCCCAGGCAGCTGTGTTTGGAGTGTTTGAGGCCATGTGGAGCCTGCGTTTCTCCCTCTGCCGGGTGAGTGGGGGGAGCAGGGCAGGGGACACAGGGGCGAGGGGGTGCAGAGGCTGCAGGGCGAGTGGGGAGCAGGGGGCACAGAGGCTGCAGGGGTGGGGGGGTGCAGAGGCTGCAAGGTGAGTGGGGAGCAAGGGGCACAGAGGCTGCAGGGGCGGGGGGGTGCAGAGGCTGCAAGGTGAGTGGGGAGCAGGGGGCACAGAGGCTGCAGGGGCGGAAGGGTGCAGAGGCTGCAGGGCAAGTGGGGAGCAGGGGGCACAGAGGCTGCAGGGGTGGGGGGGCGCAGAGGCTGCAGGGCGAGTGGGGAGCAGGGGGCACAGAGGCTGCAGGGGTGGGGGGGCGCAGAGGCTGCAGGGTGAGTGGGGAGCAGGGGGCACAGAGGCGGCAGGGGGGTGCAGAGGCTGCAGGGTGAGGAGGAGCAGGGCAGGCAAGGACATAGAGGCTGCGGGGCGAGTGGGGAGCAGGGAAGCACTTAGCAACCCCCAACCAAGATCAGAGCGGGAGGGAGGAGGGGGACTGCGGGGTGCTCAGAGAAGGGGGCAGAAACTTTGGGGAAGGGGTTGGAATGGGGGCGGAGAAGGGGTGGGGTTGGGGCGGGGCCGGGAATGGGAAAGGGGCGGAGTCGGGGCAGGGCCGGGGGCGGGGCCGGGGCCCAGGGGCGTGTCCTCTTTTTTAAATGTTTGAATATGGTAACCCTAACTTATCACTACCCCATCTGTCACCCTGCCTGGAGTGGCTCACAACCATGCAGTGCCGTAACAAGGGCGAGGCGAGTGAGCAGGAGCGCCACCAGCTTTTCTGCCGCCCTAGGTGGCGGAAGGTCCCGCCCCGAAATGCCGCCCCCCACAGAGGCGGCGGAAGGTCCCGCTGCCAAAATACCACCGCAGTCGCCGCCCCCCAAATTGTAGCGCCCTAGGTGTGATGAAGTGGGAATGTTCTTGATGTGTTATTTGAATGCTGAGTGGGGAATATTGACCTGGGAAGGTTGCAGGGGAGTTTTGCTGGGGCTGCCTGTATTGGGGAAGGGAGGATACCTGAGCATGTAACATGAGAACCCCGGGCGGGGGGGGGGGGTTGGAGGCCAGGTGACACCTCTGCCCAGGAAACTGGACAAAGGACACAAAAGCTGGGGGAGGAGCCGGGAAAAGGCCAGAAAGGAGGAGGCTGAAGGGAGTGTGGAGGTTTGGGAGCTGGCTGGAAGATGGGGAGTGAGTACCCGACGGGGCTGTGGCCTCCCTGGGGCTCCCAGATGGACCTAACTAAAGGGGGAGGGTGCTGCTGTTGGTACCGGCAAGACCTGTTTTGGACTGTGTTCCTGTCGTCTAAATAAACACAGTCCAAAACAGGTCTTGCCGGTACCAACAACAGCACCCTCCCCCTTTAGTTAATTCTCAGCATTCAACTGGTGACAATGCGGTTCTGGCGGAACCCAAGTGTGAGTGCCAACTCAGGACAAATTGCTCAAACAGGGCAGTTACAGCCCAAGACTGGGTTTTTTTCCACCTCTAAGGCAAACCAAACCAGCCAGACTAAGAGGACTTTGGTCTCACCCCACTGGATAACTGCAAGTCTCACAAGCAATCTCCTTAGAAAAAAGAAGAACAGGAGTACTTGTGGCACCTTAGAGACTAACAAATTTATTAGAGCATAAGCTTTCGTGGACTACAGCCCACTTCTTCGGATGCATATAGAATGGAACATATATTGAGGAGATATATATACACACATACAGAGAGCATAAACAGGTGGGAGTTGTCTTACCAACTCTGAGAGGCCAATTAATTAAGAGAAAAAAAACTTTTGAAGTGATAATCAAGCTAGCCCAGTACAGACAGTAAGAAGTGTGAGAATACTTAATTGGCCTCTCAGAGTTGGTAAGACAACCAACTGGTTGGTACTCCTGTTCTTCTTTTTGCGGATACAGACTAACATGGCTGCTACTCTGAAATCTCCTTAGACACTCCAGTTTCCCAGAATTACCACCAGTGCCACTCGTTAGGGGGACAAGTGGTTATGAAAACCAATACCCAAGTAAAAGAAAAAGGTTCTCCTGATCCCAAAGGACCAAGCCCCAGACCCAGGTCAATATACAAATCAGATCTTACCCACAAATCACGCTGTTGCCAATCCTTTAGAATCTAAAATCTAAAGGTTTATTCATAAAAGGAAAAAGATAGAGATGAGAGTTAGAATTGGTTAAATGGAATCAATTACATACAGTAATGGCAAAGTTTTTGGTTCAGGCTTGCAGCAGCGATAGAATAAACTGCTGGTTCAAATCATGTCTCTGGAATACATCCCCTGCTGGGATGGGTCCTCAGTCCTTTGTTCAAAGCTTCAGCTTGTAGCAAAGTTCCTCCAGAGGTATGAAGCAGGATTGAAGACAAGATGGAGATGAGGCATCAGCCTTATATAGTCTTTTCCAGGTGTAAGAACACCACCTCTTTGTTCTTACTGTGGAAAATTACAGCAAAATGGAGTCTGGAGTCACATGGGCCAGTTCCTGCATACTTTGCTGAGTCTCAAGGCATATTTGCCTTCTCTCAATGGGTCCATTGTATAGCTGATGGTTCTTAATGGGCCATCAAGCAGGCTAGGCAGGGCTAATCTCAGCTTGTCTGGGATGTCACCCAGAAGCATAGCATAAGTTTGCCATTCAGACAGTATAGAGCCAATATTCATAACTTCAACTACAAAACTGATACACACATATAGACAACATAATCATAACCAGTAAACCATAACCTTGTCTTAGACACCCCATTTGACCCCCTTTATACAAGATCTGGGTGCCACTACAGGACCTTGGTTGCAACAATGATCTATATGATCCCAGATTAATTCAATAACGTCACAATTGTGTTCCTGTCGTCTAAATAAACACAGTCCAAAACAGGTCTTGCCGGTACCTACAACAGCACCCTCCCCCTTTAGTTAATTCTCAGCATTCAACTGGCTGGCTGAGAGTCACGGTGAATCACTGGAAGCCGGGGGTGCAGGGCCTGGTCTCCCCCACAGTCCGTGACACTAGGCGACCGCCTAGGTTGCCTAATGGGTTGCTACGGCCCTGTGAGTGAGGCACTTGCCTCGGGTGCCCAAAGCTGAGGGGCGCAGAAAGCGGCAGAGAAAAAAAAAAGCTGCTGGCACAGAGATATTTAGGGTGATCTCCCAGCCGCCCCCCGCGCCTCCCCCGAGTGTCCCCCGGCCCCGACTTGCTGCCCCCCCTCCTTCCCGGGGCCCTGAGCAGAGAGTCACTGTCTCTCCCCTGCAGCTCCATGCTGCCTCCCTGCAGCAACTGCTGCCGCTGGGTCCTAGTGCCCCAAACTCTACTGCCAGGGCAGACCGACTCTGAGCCTGCCCTTCCCCCTCAGACCACAGTCACTGCTCCTGCCCCATGCTGGGCAAGGAGGCAGCCCCATCCCTCACCCCCAGTGAGGCTAGTCAGGGGCAACAGCAGGGGAGGAGGTGCACACAGCACCCACTGGCACCCACCATGGAGGAGGCAAGAGAGATTCCTGGACCTGAGAGGGGCCCTAGGAGCACATGCAGTGACAGTGGTGGGGGTGAGTGTGCTGCTGGGGGGGCAGGAAAGGGGGGCTCCTCCCCCAGAGCTTGCTGCTGCCGGCAGGGAAAGGGCTGGGGGGAGTCCTCCTCTCTGGCCCCTATCCTGGAGCAGACTGCCTGCACCCCAAAATCATCCCCAGCCCTGCCCCACCCCAGAGCCCATACCCCCTTCACCCCCCACTGCACCCTCAACTCTCTGCACGAGCTCTGAGCCCCTCCAGCACCTTAAACACCTTATCCCCAGTCCCAGCCAGAGCCCTCATCCCCCCACACCCCAACCCTCTGCCCAAGCCCTGAGCCCCTCCCACATCCCAAACCTCCCATTCCCAGCCCTAGACAGAGCCCTCACCCCTACCCTCGCCCTGAGCCCCTCCCACTCTCCAAACCACTCATCTGCAGCCACAACCCACAGCCTTCACCCCTGCACCCCATCCCTCTGCACCCCTCCCATCCCCAAACTCCCTCCCAGAACCTGCACCCCAATCCCCTGCCCCAGCCTAGGGCCTGCACCCCAGACCTCCTCCCTCACCCAAACTCCCTCCCAGAGCCTTGGGTGAGGGGGGTGGAATTTGGGTGGGGGCGGGGTCTGGGCACCACCAAAATTTGACAGGGTTGCAGAGCCGTAACTAGGTATTTTTGCGCCCAAGGCAAGAATATAAAATTGTGCCCTACCCCAGGGCCGGCTCTTCGGCGGCAATTTGGCGGCGGGTCCCTCAGTCCCTCTTGGAGGGAAGGGCCTGCCGCCAAATTACCGCCGAAGAATGAATGAAGCGGCGGCGG
This sequence comes from Malaclemys terrapin pileata, assembly GCF_027887155.1. Taxonomy (NCBI): domain Eukaryota; kingdom Metazoa; phylum Chordata; order Testudines; family Emydidae; genus Malaclemys; species Malaclemys terrapin. The sequence goes on from NC_071505.1 coordinate 136,332,902, forward strand.
TAGAGCCTGTGATTCTGGGGGGTCTAACTCATGATTGTTGACTGCTTGGGCTGGTAATGTTGCTTCCAAGATGGTCTTTGGTTCCAGTCCAGTTCCAATCCAGAGAGGGACTCACAGGTTAAGAGAGGAGGGAGGTGCTGGATATCAGCAGTGGCCACTAGGGATCAGCATGTGTCCTGAGAATGCTGGGAGTTCAGGTCTGCAGGGCAGGATCGGGGGTGGCAGGTTTAAATATGAATGAAAATAAGTGGTTCAATGCACCCTTTCCCCCGGCTGGCAGCGCAGAGCAGAGTCCTAGCTGGATGGGACACACCTGGACCTGAGAAGTCTTGGGTGAAGCTGTGATCTGGGGTTGAACAGGGATAAGGGGGCTGGGAACAGAGAGGCCAGGAGCCATTGGTCAGGTTGGTGAATTCATTTATTTGTAATGTTTGTTTCCCTCTTTTTGCTGCTGTTTTCTCTCTGATGCTCCATCCATCCACCTCGGCCTGCGCAGGGGCTAAGCAGGTGGGACGCGGGAGGCTCGGAACACGACTCCATCCCTCACACATTGTTCTGCTCGGCTCCCACTGTGAGGGGAAAAGGAGCAGGAACAGAAGGGGTTTAGAGAAGAAAATTGCCACACCTCCCCTAGACCTTGATACAGAGCCAGCAACACACATCCAGGGCTGGGCACAGCTGCTCCACCGCAGGGAACACAGCACAGCACTGCCAGGCCCCTGGACAGGAGGTTCTATGGCCCTGATCTCTCCCCACCAAGGGCAGGGCCATGCTTCATCTGCCTCCACATGGAGTGTCTTAGAGCACTGGGGAGGTGCAGCACAGGATCCAGCGCTGGCTGTGTCAGCCTAGGGTCTGGCTGGAACCATCCCTGCTGTGTCTGACACTGCAGAGCAGCCATGTGGCAGGGAGACAGCCCGGCTGGGATGGACGTGGGGCCACAAGATACTCGGTGCCATAGACATGCTGAGGCTCAGCTCGGACATTTACTTTGGGAGCGAGGTGAAGATCTGAGGAGCACGTTCTCTCCCCGCCCCTTTGTTCCTCTGGGACCCAGCGCAGACTGGAGTGAATCCATTTACACAAGAGCCAGCAGTGCCCAGGGGAGGGAAGGGAGCTCCCTGCACTCGGACTGAGCAGCTGCCTGTGGATCAGCACCAGGGGGAATGGAGCCCAGAGAAGGCCCTGGATGCTGAGATCCTTCCCTGGGCCTCTCAGACCTGCAGAACAAGGGCTGGGAAAAGGAGGCTTCTGCTGAATCCTGCTGCTGGGAGACCCTCCCCTCCTCTGTCTGTCTGGCTCTCCTGTGCTTTGGTTCTTTCATTCACTCTCTGATCCTCCCTGTCACGGATATTTTGGCTCCTCTGATCCTACCGAGAAGCAGGAAGTTCAGACCCAGCTGCTGGGGAAAAGGGGGTGCAAGGAGTCTGAGCTTAGAGGACAGGCTGAGCGGCCTCAGGTTCTTATTTGATCTGAGCCCGGACAGCCCATCTCTGAAAACGTCACACAGACAAGTGACCCAGGGAGATGGCAGGGACTTGCTGGCTCTGATTGGGCTGGAGCCTTCGCCCCGCCCCTGGAAGTGCCTTTCATAAACCACTGCAATGACACAGTTTCAATACGGCTCACGAGGAAGAGGCTGCAGCAGGGAGATGTGTGAAGTGAGGGATGAAAGGAGCATCTGTCCCCCGGAATAAGCAAAGACGCCATCAGTGCAGGCAACAAACCCCTGTGCAGGGGGAAAAAGCCACCAGCTCCGACTGCACCGGGGATGCACTGCCTGGAGCTGAGCTCTCGCAGTGGGGAGTAGATCCGGGGGTGCTGTGAGCAGGACGAGGGGAGGAAATGGCTCTTCATACGCTACCTTTGCTGCAGGGGGCGCTGTACTCAGCAATGGCAAATTCATCTGGAAGACACAAGGGAAGGGAGATGTGATCAGGGCTGCGTGAGACCCAAGCAGGACTCCTCGCACTTCCAGCAGGCCCTGCGGCAGAGAGCTGGCACCGCACCAGAGATCTCAGGCAGAAGGGGAGGGAGCCCTGTCTCCAGGGGCACTGGGGGAACCTCAGCTGGGCTCCATGGGAGGAAGGCAAAGGTTACCCCAAGGCTACAGTGCAACAGGCATCTCCAGCGGGTCTGTGCCAGGTGCCTTATGGCCGTTTGCACCTCGTCTGACACACGACCGCCGGGGTTGGCGTTGGGCTCTGGTTTTGTCACCCGATGTCCTAGCTGGGGAGGTGGAGGAGCGAATGTGCCTCCCCCAGGTCACACCCAGAGCTGGGATCTCAGGGCAGTATCTGAACCCAGGAGCCTCCCAGATCCCTTTGGCTCTGACCCACCTGGGTTGGCACCTTCCCTCTACAGTGCGGAAGGGGTCTGGGGCTCGTGGTGCGAGCATGAGGCCAGTGGAATATGATCCCTCGCCCATAATCCCGGTGTGCCCCACACTCTCATCTGGGAGAGGGGTGACGCTGCTGAGATGGGCCTGTTGTGTCCAGAGATGAGAGGGGGACGCTGTCTGCGTGGGGCAAACCGGTGTCAGGGATGGTGGCGGCAGGGCCATTCGGGTTGGAAGCAGGAGGAGAAGGGAATGGGGTTTGCCCTTGAAACTGCGTGGGCAGTCGCTGAACAGGCAGTGCTCGCGTGAGGTTCCCAGCTCAGCCCCAGGCCTGTCCCCACCCTCAGGAAGCAGCACGGGAGTGGGGAGGTGGATCATCGAGAGAACGAAGCCAAACACAATCCCGAGCCCAGCAGGTCCCCTGTGGCTCTGACTGTGGCCTCTTCCTTCCCTGTGACAGGCCCATGGGGGCTAATGTCCCCCCAGCACTGCCCCACACGCACCCGTTTCGTAGTAATCGTAGACTTTCACTAGTGCCGGCTTCAGGCTCTGCACGGGGAAGTCCTGCTCCACCGCGAAGGAGAAGCTCCGAGTCATGTTGCTCACCTGGGGTGTGTGTGGGGGAAACAGATGAGACTCAGGAGGCAACTCTGAGCCACTTCTCCCTTTCCTTCCCCATCTCCCCACCCCTCATTCTGCTGGTCCAGCATCTGCCCCCCTTGGCTGCAGGACCTGGCAGGGATTCAGGCCCTGAGGGAGAAGCCCTGCTGCCCCGATCCCTATCCCCCAGGTACAAGCTGCTCTTCCTGGTACCCATAGGCTGGAGGGAGAACAGGAAGGCCCCAGCTCTATAAGTTGCGGGGGAACAGGAAGAGCTGCACAGAAATGCTGGGGAGCAGCAGCAGCTGTGCAGCAATACATGGGTTTGTTTTCCCTGGCCAACACCTGAGAGATCCCCGCTCAGTGCCTCTATCAAAGGTATGTCAGGGGGTGACTCTCCCTGGCCCATCCCGGCCCCCTGTGAGCGCTCACTTGCTCCATGTAGAGCAGCACGTGGTTGGTGCTCAGTTCTGTGCGGTGGATGTGGTGATGTCCTTCCAGCTGCCAGCGGTAAAGAGAGAGAAGCAGGATGTAACTGAGCCCCCTTCGAACCACCACAGAGCCCTAAGCAATGGGATGCTGAAGCAATCTCAGAACTGTTAGCAATTATCTTTGAGATCTCTTGTAGGACGGATGATTTCCCAGGGGATTGGAGGCAGGCAAACAGAGTATCTATCTTTAAAAAGGGGAACAAAGAGGACCCAGGAATTCATAGACCAGTCAGCCTAACATTCATACCCAGAAAGATAGCAGAAGAAATTATTAAACAGTCAACTTGTAACAGGATTACAAGATAAAGCCAGCATGGATTTGTCAAGAACAAATCATGCCAAACCAACCTCAGTTTCTTCTCTGAGAGGCAGGGCCGGCTCTAGGCACCAGCAAAACAAGCTGGTGCTTGGGGCGGCATATTTTTAGGGGCGGCATGGCCAGCGCCAGAATGCAGCCCCTAAAAATGTGCCCCGGCCGCCCTAGCTCACCTCCGCTGCTGCTGCCACAGCGCGCGAAACAGCTGATTCGCGCACCGCTGCTCCCCCTCCCTCCCAGGCTTGCGGCGCGCGAATCAGCTGTTTCGCGTGCCGCGGCGGCTTGGGGTCTCCCCCTCCCTCCCAGGCTCTCAAACCTGGGAAGGGGGGGAGACTCCGAGTGGCCGCGGCGCGGGCGCCGCTTTTCCGCCTCCTTCCCTCCTAGGCTTGAGAGCCTGTGGGGAGGAGGCAGGGCTGGGGATTTGGGGAAGGGGCGGAGTTGAGGCGGGGCCGGGGGTGGGGTAATTAAAGAACCGGGAGGGAAGCAGCCAAAATTGTTTTTGCTTTGGGCGGCAAAAATCCTAGAGCCGGCCCTGCTGAGAGGGTTACGGGACCAGTGGATAGTGGGGGTGGGGAGGGAGAGGAAAGCTGTAGTCGTCATATATCTTGATTTTAATATGGCTTCTGACACAGTCCCACATGACATTCTCATAAGAAAATCAGGGAAATGTGGTCTAAATGAAATTATTATAAGATGAATGCACAAGTGGTTGAAGGACTGTACTAAAAGGGCAGTCATCCACGGTTTGCTGTTAAACTGGTAGGGTGTATCTAGTGGGGTCCTGCAGTGGTCAGTCCTGGGTCTGGTACTATTCAACATGATCATTAATCACTTGGATAATAGAGTGGAGAGCATGCTTCTAAAATCTGTGGATGACACCAGCTGGCTCTGGGGGGGGAGGGAGAGAAGCAGGGGCAGGAAGAGGCAGAACGAGGGCAGGGTGGGCTCGGGGGAGGGGGTGGAACGGGGTGGGAAGAGGCAGGGCGGGGACAGTCCTTGGGGGAAGGTGGCAAGTGTAGGCAGGGCCTGGGGCACAGCAGGGGTCAAGCACTCTCAGGGAAACCAGAAAGTCGGTGCCTTTGGCTGCTGCTTTAAAGGAAGAGGCAAAATCTGTACTGTGGCCCCATGGGCAATGCATAATGCAGGCTGGGAGAGGCTAAGCATCCCCAAACCTCCGCTAATGCGCCCAGCCGTGGCCCCAGGGCTGGGCTGCAGCAGGGCTCCGAGCTCCTCCAGAGCTGGGGATTAGGGCTGCTTCGCCAGGCCAGCTGGAGTTCCTCTGATTGTGGTGGGGGGCTCAGGGCTCCTCTGGCCCCAGTGGGTGAGAGTGTGGGGGCATGGGGGTGGGGCCTCAGGCAGAAGGAGCAGGGCAGGGGTGGGGCCTTGGGTGGAAGGGGCAGAGCGGGGGCTAGCCTCTTCGAACGGGGGTTTCATGCCCCGCCTATGTATGGCCCCACCCAGCTGGTGGACTGAGATGTGAAGTATCACGGTTTGAGACCTGTAGGGCACAATCAAGTGCAGCCTCAGCTCATTGTCTGACCCATCTCCTGAGGGGAGGGCTGTGGCTGTGGGCAGGGCTGGGCTCTGGGCACTGCCTCCCCTGTGCTGCTCACAGGCTTCATTAGTCTGATGGCATCACACCTCAGGACCCCTCAAGGGACACCTTCCAGCATCTGAGTCTCCCTGAGGAGATGCACGGCCCAGAGTGGGCTCAGGAGTGTGTGTGTGTGGGGGGGGGAGGGAGGGGGGTGTTAGAGCTGGGGGAGAACAGAGGAATGCAGGGAGGTGGGGGCTCATCATTCTCTCTCCCAAGCACTCCGCGAGCCCAGCCTGATTTCCCCTTACAGGAGCACTGTCCCCTCCAGGGGAGACTGTGAGGTGCCTCCAGCTGGGCCTGCTCCCGCTGTGTGTAACAGTTTATCAGGGAGTCACTGAGTGGGAGCTCAGGGGGATGGGATGGGATGGGACGGGGAAAGAGTGGGGAATCAGGGGAGGGTCAGAAAGAAGATATGAGGTCAGAGAGACGGGAGACAAGGGGGGGTCTGACGCTGGACAAGGGACTAGGGAGGTGCCAGGTTGCACTGGTAAAACGAGGGGTTGGGGTTTGGAGCTGACCAGGTCCAGAGTGGGGTTGGAGTCAAGGGACCCTAGATGCCCACTGGGTGAGGTTGGGGTTGTGGGGAACTGGACTCCACTGGGTTGTGGGGCAAATACCCCTGGGGGGCTGCGACCCATACACAGAACGGGCCATTACCATCCTCACTGATGACTTCATAGGTACGAATCCTGACAGCATCTTAACGTCAACGATGACCATGTTGGAGACGGGGCGTTTCCCTGTGTAGCTGGGAGACCAAGTGGGAAACGAAACAAGGTTTAATACATCTCAGCACAGAGCTGATGCACCTCCCACCCTGCCTGGCTCCTGCTAGTCCAGTCCTGGTCCCTGGCTCCCTGCTCTGCCACTACCTGTCATTCCTGCCCCGCAGCCCAGCCCCGCTGCTATCCCAGTCCTGGGCTCCCCACACAGCTCTGCCAGTGCCCCTCAGTCCTGCCCTTGGAGCAGCGGAAGTTTGATGAAAGTCCCTGAAGCAAGACAGCATCCTTTCCAATAAGGGGTTCAGTTAAATTACTCCCATCGTTGGTGGCAGGAGGAGGAGGAGGGAACAATTTAAATCAGGATTTAAATCACTTTTTTTTAAATTATTGATTTAAAATAGAGTTGAGGGTTTGTAAAACCAATGTAAGTATTGGTGCTACGGCTACTTTAGATTTGCAGTTTGTGATGAACTAAGTTATAAAGACTCGTGTTTCTAAATGCCACTACGGCTGGGGGATCCTATTTGAATTTGACTGAACTTCTAGACAGAAAAACAAAATACTGGAAGTGAAGGCGCTGTTTCTGCAAACTGTTTAGCAGGTACTGTAGGGGATATATAGAACAGGTCTGGTATGAATGATTAATAACTAGTGATTCCTTCCAGCCCTCAAAAATGAGAAAAGCTATCCACCTCTGTTTATCCCAAAATAGGATGCACTTAGGAATAAAATGGTTCACATTAGGTGAGACCCTTTGTCTATGGACCCACAGTTCAGCCAAGTTGCTCTCCCCAAGAAGAGAAACTAAAATGGCTAATGAGAGTATTGTTAATCAGCTAGAAAAGAATCTCTCATTCTTTGCATATGGACAAAACCTCTTTCTCTCTCCTAATCTAGCTAAAAAGAACTCCAAGTTATCAAGAAAGGGTCATTCCCTGCTTTCCTATGCAAAGTGGCCCAAGAGATGGGTGGGGAAGCTGTAAGTTAAACAAACCAGAAGTGTGGCTGTAAGATTGAAGGTCAAATTGGGTGAATTGCCCGTTTCCTCAAGAAATCCAAACGATTATTTTTCCACCCCAAATTAGAAGCTGAACATTGTTCTTGCTAGTAAATATTAACCTTTTATGATTTTTGTATGTTAAACTCTCGTAATAGTTTTATATACTAACCAAAAGCCTTTTCATTTTGTGTATCTATATAGTTATTGCCATATACATATTGAAACTAACCCAAGGGTGAAGGGAAGATGATGAAATGAATGCAATCGTTTACTCTGGTTTTTACCCCAACTTCACTAATATAGCTCAGACAGCAAGGGAAGGGAACCCCTCAGAACTACTGAAAGGTATCTACAGAAGTATGTTATCATAAACAAGACTGGGTAATGAATAAGGGATGCTTATGATCCAATTATGGTCTGTGATTGATAAGAGGTATTTGTTATTACAGATGGGTTCTATAATGGATGGAATAATGACCCATTGAAACACGTTTTTAACTCATTAAGAACTTTCAGTTGTTACAGCTGTTAGTAATAATGACTGGATTAGAGATTCCTTTTCACTCATCAGTCAGTTAAATGGAGGCCCATAAAGGAAATTCCATCAGCAACTAGGAAAACGGAAACTCGTTGCCAGGTGATGTTGTGAAGATCAAAAATATAACAGGGTTCAAAAAAGAATTAGATAAATTCATGGTGGATAGGTCCATCAGTGGGTATTAGCCAAGATGGTCAAGGACGCAACCTCATGCTCTTGGGTGTTCCTAAATCTTACTGCCAGAAATTGGGCCTGGCCGAAAGGGGATGGATCACTCAATAATTGCCCTGTTCTGTTCATTCCCTCTGAAGCATCTGGTACCAGCCAATGTTGGAAAACAGGATATTGGGCTAGATGGACCTTCTTTCTGTATTCTGTACAGAGCTGTATTAATCTTTGGTTAAATAAGCTCATTTGAGCTTGTTATTTGACAATCTTGAATCATTATTAAATTCAAACTTGCAACATTCTATATGTGGAAAATATCTCTTGTTCTAATACATAATGTGAAATGCTTATGTACAATAAAAGAATGTGTGGAGTGTGTCCTCCAAATTTAGAAGATTATAAGGGATTTTGTTGGTTTTCATTGCAAATAATTGCTGTGGTCTAACAGTAATAGGAATTGTCTGGCACAAGGAAGAAGAAATGTTAAAAGATATAAACCAGGGTATAACCTGGGAAAGTGACAGAAATTGCTTAAAAGCAGGGATCCTAATTGATAGTAGGGGCTAAAAGTGAAATACAGTCCTTGAAATGAATCAAACATAAACAGCCTCCAATAAGAAAAGAATTGAAGAAATTTGTTATACACAAATGCCATGTACTGGATACTAATGGAAGCAGCAAGCAAATGGAAAGAATATGAATAAGAGAATGCTCCTTACCCTCTTAGGAGCCCTGAAACTAGGATATATAAACTGTATTTTTAGTAAAAAATTCTCCCTTAGTAGCATAAAATCTCTGTCACTTCAGATCCAAACTGGTTCAGTGTTAGCACTAGGAAATTATTTCAATACACTAGCTAAGTCATTGTGAGCTTTTTGATACACTTTCAAAAATAGGAGCTTAAAGTTAGGTCTGGTCTACACTACAGACCTATACCTATGTCACTCTAGAGTGTGAAAAATCCCAACCCAAGTGATGTAGTTATATGGATCTAATCCCCCATGTAGACAAAGCTAGGTTGGTGAGAGAGCTTCGCCTGTCAACATAGCTAGTGCCTCTCAGGATGATGGAATAACTACGCCGATGGGAGAGCTCTCTGCTGTCGGTGTAGAGCGTCTTCATTCAAGTGCTACAGCAGTGTTTTAAGTGTAGACTTGTCCTTAGGCTCCGAAGCCCATATTTTGGCATCTAAGGGTGGGTATTGTAAAAGCACTGAAATGGTTTAGGAGCACGAGTCTGATTGAACTTGGCCTGTAAATCCTGGTGAAGGAGAATGGCCGGGTCAAAGCATTCAGCTGCTGTGACTGGGGGCAGTTCGCTCTGTGGGAGGGTGGTGGTGGTTGCAGATAGAGGACAGGCTACTGGCCGGGCAGTTTTATGTCTGAGTTTGTGTTGCTCTCACATTAAGGGTGTTACTAAGATGCTGACTTGTCTTTTTCAGTCTCACAGAAACAAGCCCAGAATAATCACTCTAACAATTTAGCGGGAGAAAGTAAAGAGCTGGCAACACAGAAATACAAAATCTGATTGACATTGAAAAGAGCAATTGCAATTAAGAAAATATCATGATTTAATTTTTGGAAAAATATTGATTTGTATCAACTTTTCTGGGGGCTCCCCTCACCTCTGGAATGACTCGTCCCCAGCCCTAGGGCTGCTCCGGAAGGTCCGGCCCTGCGAGGGGGAGTTACCTGATGTTTATGGCGATGTTAAAGGTCCTTTGAGCCCTGGTGCGGTCACATGTCTTGGGGACTGTGTGCACCTCCAGCGCGAATGGCGCCTCGCCCGGCTTGGGGAGCACGTTGTACCTCAGGCTGGTCTGAAAGAGAATATATGGTTCTCTGTGTGTCTCCATCTGTCCATCTCCTCTATCTCCTTCCTTCTGCTCAGTTTCATTCTTTCCTTTATCTCTTCTCTCTCTCTCCCACTTCCCCAACTCTCTCTGTCAACTCTCTCTCCTCCTCACACCTCTTTCCTATTTTCTCCTCCTCTCCCCCATCTCTTCCTCTCTTTTCCTTCCCTCCCTCCCCAATCCACCCCATCTTGCCATCTCCAATGGGAATGAGATGGGCTCCCCTCAGCAGCAGCCTCTCCCTCTCCACTTGCCCCAGGGCCCCATACCTGCACGTAGACACATCCTTCTCCTGTCACCCCCGTTCTGTAGTCCCCTGGCACCTCTGGCAGTGCCACACGCTGGAGCAGCAGACGGTTGTTGTGATCCACCTGGAACTGGGACTGGAAGTTCCCTGTGGATTGCAGGGTCACTGTGGATGCTCCTCCGCTCTTGGCATAGGTGGAGACTCCATATTGGGACAGTGCCTGGAGCGCCACCACTGTGTCCTGCCAGACAAGAGATGGGCCCAGGTGCCCAAGGGGATGAATGAGCCATTTCTATGGGCCTGGAGCCCCCACTCCACCGGCTCTTCCTACACTGCAGTGCCCTGATTTTCCCATTTCCACTCCTCACTCCCACAAGCCATTCACTCTATTCCCTTGGGCCCAGATCCTCAAAGGTATTTAAGCACCTTTCTCCCACTGAAAGCAGCCAAGTGTCTAAGTACCTTAGGGAACCTAGGCCTTGGGATCTCTGACACTCCACCACAGGCATCTGAGGGAAGATGCCACCACCCTTGCCCCGAAGGGACAGTTCAGGACCAGGTGAAATAGGAGCTGCCTGTAGCTCAGACAGGACCCTGGTGAGGCAGCCAGGAGGCTCAGTAATGGAGTATGAGAAAGTCTTTCAGCCAACCAGGGAAATGGTGGAACATGGGGCCAATGATTGGTCCTGTCTAGAGAGGTCACTCCCTGAGGTCCCAGACTCCAAGCACCAGCATGGCCTGCACCTGCTCAAAGGGGGAGGTGGCACCTCCTGTTTTGTTGTCACTCAGGATGATGCTCCCCTCCTCCCTTTCGGTTATGTCCAGCAGTGTCTGGCTGCTGCTGCTTCTCTGGGAAGGCCTCTGCTCCTGAGCTGAATTGGCCTGGCTGGATGGGGTCAGTGCTGGGCGGAGCTGGGGATGGCACTGCACTACCTTGTGAGTGCTCAGGGTGACTCTTCTGTCCTCCATACATAGGAGCATCACTCGTCCAGTCTCCTGCCTCATTAGCCCCCCTGGGCCAGTGGGTATCTGATGTAGCCATGCTCCATGCTGTGACTATCCTATGATCCAAACTAAACTATACAGCCAGGAGATTGCCAACCCTTCCCTCTCCCCAGGTCAGCCTTCCCCTCCCCCTGGATTACTTGTCTGTCTCTTGCCCTCTCCTGTCTGCCTCCCACTCCTGCCCTGCGTGTCTGAGGCTGGGGATGGGAACAGCTCACCTGGGTGGAGGAGAAGCCCCCATTGGGATTCTGCTGCTTGCTGATCCACTTTGCAATTTGAGCTGCTAATGACAGGTCATCTTGGGATGGTGCCGGCTGAGTGGTGAGGTAAGTGAGGAGCACGTAGGACGTCATCTCCACCTCGGCGGAAGGAGCACGGAGGTGATAGAAGGGGAGATCGGCTTTTGGCTCCTTCCCAGGCCTCTGCCAGTGAATGGAGCCATCTGCCGTGGGAGAAGGGAGAGGGAGGGCAGGAGAGAAGGAAATACAGATGCTTAGTACATGCCATTTCTAAGGGGGTTATTGACCTTCTGCTGCTGCGGGTGGGAGAACAGAGCCCCCTGTGCTCGTTTGGCATATTGACATGAGACGTGAAAGGATTAAATAGTCCCTCACTTGCTGGTCTAGTGGATTTATACAAACCTTGTGGTACGAATACTCAGTGACTAATCAGGCTGCCACCTCTGTGCCTACATCCCCTTTATCTTATGAAGGCACATCCCAGGAATGGACAGTAGCAGCCTTTATTGGGTTCTTTGATTCAAAAAGTGTGAGGTCGCTAAGTGGCCCCAGGCGCTCAAGGCCAAAGGGTTACAGCAGTGACGGTCACACCCCACTCCAGCGGGGTGAAGAGCCCGTAAGTCCTTTTCTTACCAGCACAGTCCCATTTCTTCCTGGGATTTCCTGGGACACCAGGACCTTATTTTGGGCCCCCTGGAATGATCTGTTTTTTCATTTTATCAGTCCAAACATCAGGCTTCTCTTCGTTTGTGTCTTGCTGTAGGGAGCAGACGTCACTCTGTGCTGACCAGGCGCCATCGCTCCCATGGAACGAGTGTTCAGAGCGAGGAGCAGTGCTTGGAGTGAGGAATGGAGCGGAGCCAGGAAAGACACCGGCAGAGCTGTGCTATTGCTCAGTGGGAATGGTACCATTTGGTCAGGGTTTCACGATATGCTCACTCACAGCACTGAGGTGTGGGGGGCGGGACTCCCAGATACACCTGTGTCACTGAAGTCAGGCACCGGCAGCACCGGCCCCAGCTCTCATTTTAAGAAGTTCCCTTTGTCTTTATATGAATATTTCAGCGCCTTAAGAAAAGCAACAATCAAATCATCTCCACAGGAACTTGCCCAAGGGAAAGGGGACCCAGGCCCAAATCTCCTCTCCCTGGTGATGACCTCTATGTACTGGGAGCTGTAAGGCATCCCCCAGTGTCCTAAATTGTGCCCCCTTGATGCTTCTCTCCATGTAATGCCCCTTGGATCAAACCATCCTCTGCCTCACCTGCTGCCCCCTGAGCTGCTCTCGGTGCTGGCCCACCCCTGGGCTGCTGTAGCCAACAGAGCCTGTGAGAGGGGGGCGGGGGGAGGAAGCTAGATGTCACTGAGCTGCCTCCTCCCCCAGCAACAGGCTCCCCGCTCAAAATGGGCTACAGTCCTCTGTGGGGGGGGTTGGGGAGGGGACAGGAATCCTCCTGAGGCAAAGCGGGAGAGGAGGGTAGCGACACCTGGACCCAAAGGAGCAAGGAGAGGGAGAGGGAAGGAGAAACCAGGGGAGAAGGAAAGAAAAACCTTGGGTGAGAGATCCTAGGGAGGAGGGCAGGCAAGGGAGGGAGAGAACCTGCACACATGGTTGGGGAGGAGGGGAGAGACACTCAAGAAGGGTGGAAGGGAGAAAAGACGCTTCTAAGACCTGGCCAACACACAGATTTTGTGCCACTACAACTATTTTGGTTAGGGTTGTGACTTTTCTACTGGTACCTCTAGTCTGGGCACAGTTATACCAGCATAAAGGTGTCTTGTACTGGTAGAGCTGTACGGGAACAGTTCTATTGGTATGAACACCTTCACACTGCTATAATTGTATCCACACTGGGGGAGTCACACCAATTTAACTATATCAGTACAGATACAGCAAAACGAATTTTGAGGGTAGACAAGGCCTGAAGGTCCATCTACCCTGGGGAAATGCTCTATGTTAGAAAAGAAAATGCATTAAGCAGCACACTGGTCAAGAATACTTGGCACCTAGCATAGACAGGGATGGCTGGGCTTATAAATTCATTTGCTATTTGTAAATTTAGGCTCTGGGGTGCCCTCAGGTGAGCTACAGGCAGCTAATGTGATCTGGTTGGCCACGACCAGCTGCTGTTTTTCACCCCAGCTGATCCTGTCTAGACAAGGTGCTGAGTTGTCTTTAGCAGTGTGTCAGCTAATGCATTTTCTAACACAGTGAGTTTCCTCACCTGCATGAGGCCTATGAGTGTGGGGCTGAGGACCTGTGTTTGTGGGGGCTGGGGCAGGGGATAGAGAACCCAGGTGTCTGTTGTGACGGGAAGGAAACATGGAGTGTGCATGTGCTGGGACCCTGCATAACAAGTCCCATGTGCACTAGGGTTGGGGGCAGCCTGCGTGTGTGTGTGTGAGTGGCTTTCGGGTGGGGGAGAAGAAGCATGTGTGTGAGTGGATCCTGGGGCAACCTTGCACGCGCTTGTGCATTAGCTTGTGCCTGGGGCAGGCTGCAGTGTGTGCGTGGGGAGAGAGAGATTTGTGGAGTACAAGACAGCAGGACAGTATGCCTTTGATTTTGTGGGCTGGGAAGTAGGGAGTATGTGAGAGCTTTTGGTATGGGAGGCAGGAGAGAGTTTGGGAGACTTGGGGGAAGGAGGAAGAGAGCACGAGGAAAAGAAAGGAGAGACCAGTTATTTCACAGTATAGAAAAGGGGAAAACAGACTGAAACAAACAGAGGAAAAGCTAACAAGCTCAGGAGTAGAGGAAGAGGGCAAATGGAGGGAAGGCAGGGACAAGGGAAAGGGCAAACGCAAGGGAGACAAATACAAAGGGAATGTTGACATTTTACCTAATAGGTAGGTTGGATACTGAAGGATACAATCAATGATCCAGTTTAAAAGGGCAGGGATACAACATGCTGTGCTGTCAGAAATGTGCCGGGGGCCGGTCCTGGCTGCCTGGGCTGCCTCTCTCTCAATCTTGTTTCTTCATGTCAAATAAGACATTCTCCCGCCTGGTCCTGGTCCCTCCTAACTTTCCCCTGCTGTGGTTTCCCCTCTGAGCACCTGTATATGATTCTCAATACATGGTCACCTTACAAGTAGGGGAGGTAGGGCCAGTGGGTTGGGATGCAGGAGAAGGGCCCGTCGGGATCTCTCACCCTCTTTCACAGCTTCCTTGTCAAGCGAGTCCAGCAGTGCCCTGCGCTTCTCCTCCTTCCCCGCCAGGGCAAAGGAGTAGGCCAGTAGCGCCCTGGTGTACACGTGGTTTCCTCCCTGCTCTGCGGCTGTCTCCAGACAGAACAGAGCGTTACGGACCACAGAGTGCTGTGTGGGGAGAGAGACATGGGCTGAGAGAGGGAAGGGAGAGGTCACCCAGGAGGTGAATTCAGTCTGTGAGCTCAGCAGGCAGGAAACAATATGCACTTTTTCCATTTTATGAAGTATTTTTTTCCGGACTTTCTGACACATGGGTAACTCTAAACAATAACTGACCTTTCAGAGCCATATTCCCCAGGACACTCTCTCGCTTTCACCACTCCAGCAATGCGTAGTGGCTGGTTAACAGCTGCGTTGCATCACTAGGCTAGCACTAAGCATCCAGAGCGAACCAGTGATTGGTGAATGGCGATGGTGTATTGGGGAACCTGACCCTTTAAATTTGTCCTCTGGTCAGTACTCACTTAGGAACATTTGAGAAACAAAGTTTGGAATCAGACATTTCCCATAATGACATTCCAAGGGATACCAATGTGCACAGGTGCATACACAGCAGGGCAGTTCATCTGTTTTCGTCAATGGCTGAGAATGGAAAGTCCAGCAGACAGTCCCATTTTCAGTGGCTTGAAACTCTTTTCAAAATGTTTTGATCTGAACCTTCCTAGCACTTGGTGTCTGCTAAGAGAGGGAATGAGTTCAGCTGGTTTTGAGACAGGAAAGCCTGAAAACAAAATGCCTTGGGGTTTATACTCCTTCTAACTGAGAAGGGCTTAATCAGGATGGGAACTGGCTGCCACGTCATCAGGACAATGTTAACAAGCAGGCCATGTTGGGCCACATCCACTTGTCTTGTCTGCCCGCAGCCAGTAGCACCACACATCTAAAGCCTGGTCTAGACTCAAGTTACAGAACTCAGCTTTTCTCGGCATAGTCTGGCACACGTTCACACTCAACTTGCCTACTGACAAAAATCCTCCACTTCTGGGGGCACACTGACTCCCTTTTCTGGAGTGGCATAAGCCCCATGTCAGTGGAGTTATATCAGCACAGTGGTAAGGTGTATGCTCACTGGAAGTACCAGTGTAAGTGGTCCTTCCACTGCAGTCCCACAGTGCAACATTCCCTTTAGCAGAGACTGTCTGGCAGCACTTTTGAACCAAGGGCCCAGTGATGGGAAGCCCGCCTGACTTTTACACAGTCAGCACATTCTCCACAGCCACAGCTGTTCCTGCTACTTGCTACCTTGTCCCACGTGCTCAGTGAACATTTCCCACAAGCACAGCGAAAGCTACACAGCAACATTTCCCCACAAGGCAGTGCTGCTGAAAGTGGCACAGAGGGCACTGGGATGCCTATCCACAATGCACCACACTTTTGCCAATCTGGCCTGATACTAGGTGA
This sequence comes from Malaclemys terrapin pileata, assembly GCF_027887155.1. Lineage (NCBI taxonomy): Eukaryota > Metazoa > Chordata > Testudines > Emydidae > Malaclemys > Malaclemys terrapin. The sequence goes on from NC_071505.1 coordinate 136,348,626, forward strand.
ACACAACGCGCTGGCACAACTGGCCCAGTGTCAACTCACTGCACCAGTATAGTCTTTTCGGTTGCTCGCTGATGATAAAACTTTTGCCAGTGTGATTTCTGGGTGTGGAGCAGACCTAACTGAAGGAGAACAGAAATCAGCCCTTGATGGGGACCCATTTGGCTGGTGCCAACTGCCAAGGGGTTAAGTGTTATTTACCCAAGCGTTAAATATCTGTTAAATGCTAAGCTGTAGGCTTGTAAGAGAGGATCAAGCAAACGCCGCCTCAAAAGTTTTTAAATAAAGATCATATAAAAGGATTAGAGATGAGACAGAACCAGCGCCCTGGACTGGAAGGGAAGCTGCAGGGAAATTCCAGTTCCAGATTTGGACCTCAATTTAAAGACTTTTCTGACTGGATTTCCCCCTTTTTTAAAGGCTTCTCTCTCGGGATGGGAGGCTGTGACTTGGGGGTCCCCAGCTCTGTCTGTGGCTTGAGAGGTTACAGGTACTTACAGTGATGGGCAGAGGAATCTCCAGCAGCGCGATGGTGATGTAGGCAGAGAGCGTGACCTCATCGTCCACCCCGCCCTGCAGGGAACCATAGAGAGAGACATTAACCCTATAACCCCACCCACTGGCCCCTCCTCCCAGGGGTGTTCTACATCCCTGTTCTTCCCACACTATGGTAGCTTCCAGGTATCTGCCCCTCTTCTTTCCCCTACCCATGGTCGCTCCATGTACAGTATGGTTCTCCCCAGCTCTTGCCTCCCTTGGTAGATCCCATTTCCAAGCCCCCTGTCCCAGCCCCATGTGCTGCAGTGGCTGAGCTGTTTCCATGCACAATTGCAGACTTTCTCCGTGTCACTGGAGTCCTGTATGGGTCCCATGAGGCCCATGGGAAGCCAACTGGATGGATACGTCACCTTTATGGCATTGTTCAGGAGCGTCCCGGAGCTGCGGAAGCAGCCGTTTTCCTTCTGCTTGCCAGCGAGCCAGGCCAGGGCGTCCTGGATGTGCTTCTCGTCGATGAAGATGTGAGAGCGGGCCTGCGCGAAGGACTTGAGGACGAAGGCCGTCAGCCTGTGACAGAGAGCGGACAGCGGTGAGAGCTCCCTCCCATGCCCTGTGCTCGCTGGAGGGGACGGGGTCCTGGGGCATCGCCAGCCTGAGGGGAAGCAGCAGGGGCTGGAGAGCTGGTGGCCATGGGCCAAGGAACCATTATCTCATTCAGCCACCTACTGACATGCAGCAGAGCCTGGGGGCAAGACCCAGCAGTCGTCTGACAGGGCACAGCAAAACTGCCCGTTTTAGGACAGGAAGTGAGCAAGCTTCCTGCATTGGTTTCAAACGCCAGGGCACAGTTTAGGGGGTAGAAGGTGGTTGTCCAGAACCCTTGGGAGAACAGTCCTCAGCATCTTCAGTGACCAGGAATGGCCAGGACACTGGCTCTGCACTTTCTTATTATAAAAACAGCATCACAGCACCCCCTAGCATCAGACTGGGGTCAGCATTCAGAGGGAGAATGCCCCTTATTGAGCCACCCACCCCGCTCCCTGCAGCACAGCGCCCCCTAGCACCACACTGGGGCAATAGAGTCAGTAGCGGCAGAGGGAAGAGCAACCACTACAGAGCTGCCCACCCACCACTCCCTGCAGAACCTGTTTCTTCACCCAGCAAGGCATGCACTAAGCATTGAGGGGCTGTGATGGCTCCACCCTCAGTTACCAGCCTCCTCATTATCCTGAGGGCAGTGGTAGCCAAATTTTCCATTGGAGGGTCAAACACATAATTTCAGAAAGGACAAGTATCCACAATCAGGACTTCTGGGTGGATTCTCTGCCCTGTTCTGACCCCTGCACCTTGCTCAGGTAACACAAAAGGAGCTAAACTACAAGCAAGTCACCCAGCAGGGGAATCTTTGGCCAGGACTTTTACGCCATCCTCCATGTAGCCCCTGGTACAGAGAGTGAGTGGCTGGAGTGTGCTGTGTTCTGGACACACCGAGCTGACGTATGATCCTCAGGGGACTGTGGCCACCTGGAGCAAGTTAGAACAGCCCCCAGGCTGCTCTAACCTGAGCTGAGCAGGGAATCAGATGGCTGTAAATGGTTATTAATCCAAAATCGCAGGCCTCTAGCATATGAACTAAGGGAGATCTCCCTTCCCTACCACTTCTCATAGTTGCCTTATCCCACTTCATCAGCTCTAGAGCTCCTCCCCTCTCCTCTGCCCCTTCATGATCAGCATCTGTTAACAATGGACAAGCTCCAGGTTATAAGAAGAGAAGGGAAAGAATTCAGCAGCACTGAAATCTTACCAGGTGTTCCCTGATTGCCCATAACGTGGCCCAAATGTGGTGTAGGAGCCGTCCCAGTGTTTGTACTTCAGCTGTGTCTGGTAACCTGAAAGGGAGAATGAAGTTGGGTTTTACTGCGATAAAGTCCAGCTAGGAAAAGAGAATTTTCAGCCCTGTCTACACACAAACATCCTGCTTTAATTGTACCAGTTGCTTTAAAATGCTGCGAATCTCCCAGTGTGGATGTAGTTAGGATAGTATAAAAGTGCTAATACCAGTACAGCTTGTTCCCAGATGGGAAAGGGGTAGAACTGCATCCACACTAGGGGTTGAACTGATTAAATTATTTTGGTAAAATATCACCTCCTAACTGAAATAGTTACACTGGTACAAAGCTGGGTTTAGATCAAGCCTTAGGCGCAGAAGCAGGTCCGATGTAGAGTACACAAGCCAGGCAGGCCTCCCATTCCTAAAAACAGCCTCAGTGTCTCAGCAGAGAGGCCTGGGTCTTCTGTTAGGCGTTAAAAGAAAGTACAGGCAACAGAGTTATAGGAAGGCTGTCTCTGAAAGATTGCTAACCCTCATTAAAAACAGGGTGGAGCAGAAATGGAGAATGAGGAATAATCAAAGGTGTGATCCAAACTGGGGCTGTTCTGAAAAGTGACTATGTGGAAAAGGCCCCTTGTCACTCAGAAGCTCTGCCCCGTGTGTGTTCAGAGTCATGGCTACGGGCTTTACTGGCAAAGGTCATGTCCACATTAGGAATAAAGGAGCATTACCAACATTGCTAGCTAACACGTGTTTCAATCCTAACACAGACAAGGCACTTGTAGTTTCACACATGTTAGCTGGTTGAGTTAACCTTAGCGAGGAGCCTAGAGTTTACCTTGATCAACTAACATGTATTAAAACTACAAGTCGGCTAAATGTGTCACAAATAGACACATCTCCCCTAGTGAAAACAAGGCTTAAACCCAGGTTTTGCTCCATTTACTGCTGCCAGACCTGCAGAACCAACCTAGCTCTTCTTCTCCGCCTTGCATGTCATCAGCAGAAATGCACCCAGTGAACCCAGTGCAGTGCAGCACCCAGGCTGTATCATTCATCCACATGGACCCATCTTCTCCCATCAAGCACTTCCAGAGAGTAGAGTTCTCTACGTTCCTAGATGTCACCCTAGATCTAAGCATGCTAATGTGCTATGGCGCCCCCTGTTGGGAAGCAATCAATTGTAACACCAACCATTAATGAAGTAACTACTCAGAGTAGCTCCTGGGAAAGGGAACCTCTGACCTCTGGTGCGGGGTGAGGGGGAAGGGGGTGTCAGAGGCCCTGGTTCAAAGGTGAATGACGAGGGATCAGTTGTGACGGTGCTGCCAATACACTGGTGGCTAGGAAAGGCCTATAGGCCATCTGGGGAGCCGAGTCTGGTTTGCTGGGTAAGAGTGAATTACCACTGGGCTCACACACTGGAGAGCAATGGGATAACAGGGCTGAGAAGGTACAAGTGTGTTCCCCCTCCCACCCAAGAGACAGGTGGTCCCCTCAGTCTGTCCATCCTTCCCAGTTGGAGCATTATCTGAGCAAGGCAGACACAAAAAGCTCCCAGCACAACCTTGGAAGGGAGCAAGTGAAGAAACAAAAGCCCCGTCCCTTCTCACCTTTAAGTATCCAATGGCCTTGGATTTGGTCTCCTCGCTCAGCTGCCCCGTCTTATTCAGATAGTCCAGGACGTAGATGTTGGGGGCAAACAGGACCATGTTCTGCTCCCCACAGCCGAAGGGCATCTGGAGGAGCTGCTGCAGGTTCTGCATGGCTGTGCCTAGGATATCGCCTGGGGATGGAGATACAGGGAGTCAGTGTGACCCAGAGCCGGCCTGCGGAGGCAGAGTGCACCACAGAGCAAGGATGCTAGTGTGAGACATCCATAACAGGCTTGTGAGATCACAGGCAATAGGAGGGAAAGAGAGAGAGATACACAGAGAAAGGAGGAGACAGAGAAGGGACACATGAAAGGCAAAGTGAAGGGTGTGCTGCTGGAAGGACAGATGGGAGCACTAGCCTGGACGAATAGCTAGAGTCGTGGGCCCAGAGGCAGAGACAGGGGAAGGAGAGAGAAAAAGGGGTGAAGTGCTAGCAAGAGACTGCAGCAGTGGGTAGCTGGGGGATAAATGGAGGGGCTGTGACGGGTGCACAACGGGGTGAGGAGTGGAACGGGTGGAAAGACCACTAACGTCAGGCACGGGGAAGGGATGGCAACAGCACCCAAAGCCGGGCTCTTCGGACGGCCTCACTTACCCAGCACTGAGAAATAGGCTCTGGCCGAGCCCTGCACCATGTTCTCTGGGAGCTTCTCGGACATTGGCTGCGGCGCTGTCTTTCCTGGGGAAAAGTGACATAGATGGGATTGTAGTAAAATCCCCCCGTGTAGCAGTGACCAGGCCCCAGCACAGGAGCTAGGACACTGCCCCTGCTGCTGTCTTTCCCCTGGCACTGCACAGGGGCTTCCTGCCTTTAGCAGCTCCATTCCTCCATCGCTTTATAGTGAACCCCGCACCCATCCCCAACTCCCCTCTCAGGCGTGGATCCCCTCACCCGCCATCCCAGCCCTTCACATGGAGCGAGGTGCCACCACCTGGTGAGACAAGGGAACTGCAGTCTCCAGCTCTTTCCCTGGCCCCTTCCAGTTTGTAATTTCACTCCATGGAATCAGAGAGTGAGAGAAGGGGAAAGCCCCATTAAATCCCATCTAGCCTAGGGTAGGGTTACTATTCGTCCGGATTCCCCCGGACATGTCCGGATTTTTGAACTAAAAATAGCGTCCGGGGGGAATTTGTTAATGTCCGGACTTCCCTCCCCATGCAGAGCACGCGCGGCTAACAGGGCAGCCGGATGGTGCCACTTACATGTGGCTCCGACAGTGAGAGAGAGCCCCTCCTCCCCCTGCAGCATAGCTCACTCCCTCCCTCCTTGCATTCGCCTCCGGCAGGCTGGAGCTCCTCCCCCGCTGCTGGCCAGCGTGCCGGGAGAAGGGCTCAGACTCAGCAAGCTCCCAGAGAAACCTTAGGCAAACCGAAGGCCAACGACAAGGGAGCCAGGGGGTCGGAGAAGGGGCAGGGAGGTTCTGGAGGGGGCAGTCAAGGAGGGGGGGCTTTCTGGGAGGTGTGGGTAAGGTTTTGGGCAGTCAGGGTACAGGTAGGGGGTAGGGTCCTGGGGGGCAGTTTGGGGGGGGGTTTAGGAGGGGGCAGTTAGGGGACAAGGAACAGGGAGGCTTAGGTAGGGGGTGGGGTTCTGGAGGGCAGTTAGGAGCTGGGGTCCCAGGAGGGGGCAGTCAGGGGACAAGGAGCAGGGGGGGAGTGTTTGGGAGTTCTGGGGGGGGCTGTCAGGGGGCAGGGGTGGGGAGAGGGATCGGAGCAGTCAGGGGACAGGGAGCAGAGGGGTTTAGATGGGTCGGGAGTTCTGGGGGGGGCTGTCAGGGGGTGGAGAGTGGTTGGATGGGGTGTGGGAGTCCCAGGGCTCTGTCTGCGGGTGTGGATAAGGGTTGGGGCAATCAGGGCACAGGTAGAGGGTAGGGTCCTAGGTGGCCAGTTAGGATTGGGGAGAGGGTCTCAGGAGGGGGCAGTCGGGACAAGGAGCAGGGAGGCTTAGGTAGGGGGTGAAGTCTTGGGGGGGGCAGTTAGGGGCAGGGGTCCCAGGAGGGGGCAGTCAGGGGACAAGGAGCGGGGGGGAGGGTTGGGGGTTCTGAGGGGGGCGGGAAGTGGGTGGGGCAGGGGCGGGGCTAGGGCAGGACAGGGGCAGGGCTAGGGCGGGGCTCCTCCCGTCCTCTTTTTTGCTTGCTGAAATATGGTAACCCTAGCCTAGGGTTACCATACGTCCGGATTTTCCCGGACATGTCCGGCTTTTTGGGCCTCAAATCCCCGTCCGGGAGGAAATCCCAAAAAGCTGGACATGTCCGGGAAAATAGGGAGGGAGGGGCCGGCGGTGCTTGGCTGGGGGCCAGAGCCGCTGGGGCCGGCGGTGCGGGGCCGGGGCCCAGCGGTGAGGGGCTGGGGGCTGGTGGTGCGGGGCCGGCAGTGATCGGCCGGGGGCCGGGGCGGCAGTGTGGGGTCGGGGCCGGGGCCGGCGGTGCTTGGCTGGGGGCCGGGGCCAGCCCGGGACCAGCGGTGCTCGGCCAGGGGCCGGGGCCGGCGGTGCTCGGCCGGGGGCCGGTGCCCCAGGGCCCGAGCCGATCCGGGCAGGAGACACCGGGGCCAGAGCCTCTTGGCCTGGACCGGCTGGCCGGCCACCGGAGGGAACCGCTTGGCCAGGGGGGGGCGGATTGGGCAGCACCCCCCCAGCCCGAGCCCCAGTTTACCTGCTGCCTGCCTGCTTCAGACTTCCCGCGAATCAAATGTTCACGGGAAGCAGGGGAGGAGGAGGGGCAGGGGGGCGAAGCGTTCAGGGGAGGGGGCGGAGTTGGGGCGGGGCCGGGGCCCTGTGGAGTGTCCTCTTTTTGGACACTTAAAATATGGTAACCCTAATCTAGCCCATTCCCCCAGGAACCCTTCCCTAAGACCTATGCTTCCAGCCCTTCCCTTGGGGGCCATTCCAGCCCTTCAGTGTTAGGAAATGTTTCCTTGTTATCCAGCTGGAGGTGTCCCACTTTCTCAGTTCCATATTACTGCTTCTAGTTAGCTCTTCCCCTCGGACATCCGGGGTTTCCACACTTCCCTTTGCAGAGGCAGGTCAGGAGGGGTGGGACTCTTACCTGCTGCACAGAGCAGGAAGTTGTAGGTCTTTTCCTTCTCAAACCCTTCAGGCTTCGGGTTGGGGAGGAAAAGGGGAGGGGAAGGAAAATGAGAAAGGTGAGAACCTGCAAAGATATTGACCACCTGGTGGCAGAAACATCTGGCCGGGCTGATGGAGAGAGATGGGGAGAAGAAAATGCTGGGGAAAAGAAAGAAAGAAAGAAAGAAAGAAAGAAAGAAAGAAAGAAAGAAAGAGAGAGCAGGGCATGAATCAGAGAAAGAGGGAGACTTGCAAATTCTTATGTAATAATAATTCTCATGAAGCCAGCAGATAATAGCTGGAAATTGGCTACTAACAAGTTATTGCCTCCTCACTCCCCAGGGGAGGATATTGCAGTGTTCTACCACGGGTGATTAGTTGCTGCTAGAACACCGTAAAACGTGGACTTTCCTTGTTACACAGAGAGAACTTCCAGCTTTACACCATGTGCTGGTGCTGATAATATGCTGTGATGCTAATGAAGGGATGTAGGGGCTCGATCCTGCCAAGTGTTTAACTTTAAGGCTGTCTGAGGTCAATGGGACAAGTCATGTGCCTAAAGTAAAGCAAGCTTTGCTGGGTCAGGGCCAAAGCGCTCAGTGCCCTGAAATGACATATTGTAGTGACTGCAGGGCCACCTAGAAATTCACCATTACACACTGTGGCCAATTAGTCCTGTAGGGCTACAGTAGGGATAGAACTTAGCTTCTCCTGCTCCAAAGGCCCAGACCCCCATGGCTTGAGCTAAAGAAGGAGCCCTGTTATTTATTGAGATGACCAAAACAATTTTGACTAAAATGCAGGAACTAAATGTTGTTAAGAAAGAGGGTTTAGTCAAAACATTTTTAGTTTTTGGAACACACCCCTCCCCCGCAAATTTTCTTCTGAGAATAGTTGGTTTTCCCCCTTTTTATAATTGTTTTCCAACTTTTGCCAGGTGGTAAATATTTGCTAAGCATGAAAATTGGGCTTTCCCTCTCTTTCTTCACCCACTTAGCATCCTGGTCGACCCCCCAGTCCCGGCTCTGCTCTAGCCCTAGCACTAGCTCCACCCAGACCTGGAGGACCCTGCATGCTGGATGCATTACACACAGCCCCGGCCAGCTGGAGGGAGAGGGACAGCAGCGGAGTGCCAGATGCACGTGCCGTGCAGCAGCAGGAGGAGGGTGGGCGGGTGAGTGGGTGGCTCGGCGGTGGCAGAGGAGATCCTCAAAAAAGGTCAGCCTGCCGTGCCATCTCAAGGAGCTTCGCCCGGCATGGGGCGGTGGGACGGGATGGGTGCCAGGAGCTGTGAGCGCTGGAGAGTAGCATCTCCTTCCAGAGCTGGGTGCGCCTGTGAGACCTCTGGCGGCCCCTGGCCAGAGCATCCATCGCCCCCCGCAAGGCCAGTTGGAGGAGATGGGACCTCGATCCCTCCTGCTCCCCCTCATCCCCATCATTGCCCGCCCACCCAAAGTCGAGGCCCACCCAAATGTCCCATGTTAGCTACGCCACGGCTGTCCCAGTGCTTAACCACCCTTATAGTTAGAAAGTTTTTCCTAATATCTCACCTAAATCTCCCTTGCAGCAATCTAAGCCAATTACTTCTTGTCCTTGGTGGACATGGAAAACAATTGATCACCATTCTCTTTCTAGCACATACTATTCCTGGGCGAATTCTGCACCAAAACTTTAAAAATTCTACATACAATATATTAAAATTTGACATATTTTATGTGTCAAAATAACGCAATATAATCACATCGGTTTCAATTATTTTGGAAATTTATTTAAACTACAATACAATGGATGGAGAATAGAAGTAGGGATCATTGGAGGAAATCCCCAAATCCTCTTTGTCTAATAGTAATGTAGCTAGGCTTGACCCTTTATTTCTAGTTATTAGTCAAGATATAACAATGTTCTATGCAGCCATATGTTCATATTACATCATAGGGAACTGAAGAGCAAGTGAGGGCTGGGGAATCAAACTTATAGTTTATATTGGCTACTGTCCCTCTCCAGAAAGGTCAGAAGTAAACAGTTAATGATGTACATTTTGATAGGAAAATGTTTCAGTCCAAAAATGTAGACCAGTTCTAATCAGTCAAGCACCATAAGCATTTATAAGGCCATACTGTCATTTACAATAGGGCTTCTTTACACCACTCTGGCAATGTAAAGGAGCCTTAAAACTTTTACACCTGTTTTATGCTCCTGGGGGAATTCATTAAGAATGGAAACAATTCACTAAGAATGGGAACAACTAAGCAGGCAGGCTGCTACATTATGCTCTGCCCCAGGGGACAGAGCCTGCCTCATGCCTTCCTCCAAACACCCCAGAGCCCTGTCCCTCCACGCCAGGCCTGTCACAATGGCAAGCCAGAGGGACAGAGTCTCTCTCATTCATTCACTTGCTCACTCACCTGCCCGCCCAGCCCTCCCTGCCCCTCACCATGCTGATTTACATCTCCTCCAGCTGCTCCTGGCCGCTAGGGATGGGGGAGTGACTGCACTTCCCTTTGCTTCCTCTCAGAAGTCATTTTTCTGTGGGGAACCAAAGAAATCTGCAGACGACATGGTGCAGAATTCTCCCAAGAGTAACATATTTGAAGATTGTTATCTTGTTCCCCCTCAGCCTTCTCTAGATTAAACATGCCCAATTCTTTCAACCTTTCCATATAGATCAGGTTTTCTAAACCTCTTATCATTTTTGTTGCTGTCCTCACTCCAATTTGCTCATGTTTTTCCTAAAGCGTGGCACCCAGGACTGCCCACAGGACTCATTCTTACCTTGAAGCTCACAGAGTAGTTTTTTCTGGGTTGATACAATAATGTGAATCATATCTTTGCCTTACTGAAAAAGGTGGGATGCATTTCTGTAACTCAGAGAGGAGCTGCAGTATTAGATCACGTGTTACTGCTTACATCACACAATTTAAAAATGATTAGTGCTTTCCTATAATGGAGACAGGAGTGGCCACCTCTATCACGTGATATTGCTCTGATCAGACATGTAACAAGTTATCACTACTTCCCTATTACATAGAATAGCTATGGAGGTTGATATTATGAGATATTTTTTATGCTGGCTGGGTGTCATGTCAAAAAAAAAAAAAAAAAAGCAGGAAAAGCCAGAGGTTCCTCATCACAAAATATTGTAAGAGACAAACATTTATAGAAAAATATGCAAAAAAATCATTGGCTCACATTACCCTGAGCACTTTTTAATTGTTTGCAATCAAATGATTTAAAATAAATAATGATAATTTACTAATAATTCACAAATGTTTTAAAATGAAGGCAGTGTCCCATATTCCACTACACTGGTCACATACAGCACAAGATTTGTTACAGTTCCTGGAAGTGTCCTGTTTGGGAATGGGCCGGCAGGGTTTACAAGTAGATCTGGGAGACATTTTTTGGAAAAGCTTGTTTTTCGCAGTAAAATGCAGCTTTGGATCGACAAAAACATTTCTCACATTTGTGCTAAATTCACCAAATTGTTTCAGTTAAAAAAATCAAAACATTTTGTTTTGACATTTTCTAAACAAAATATTTTGATTTTTCAATTCAATATTACTTTTTAAAATTTTAGTTTAATTTTATGTTGAAAAAAAGTAAAACAATTTGAAAAAACAACAGTATGATTCATGTCGTTATCAAACTTTTTGTTGGACTTAAAACTACATTTTTTTTGTCCATTTTGGTTCATCAAAAAACCCTGAAACATTTTCATTTGGGTTGACCCAAAATGGTCTTTTTTTGATTTTTCAGTTGGCCAGCAAACCAAAAAAACCAGTTATTTGCACAGCTCTATTTACAAGGACCATGATCCACGTCCACAGCTAATGTAAATCTGCAGAGCTGCATTGAATTCAATGGCGCTATGCCAATCTACACTGCTGAGGGCTCGATCCCATGACTTGTTATGGGCAAAACCTACAAGTCATGGTTACTGTCCCAAAAGACATGGCTTTGCTTATTATTTCAATCTCATGGTGTAACAAGATACTAGTATTTTACTGTAAGAAGTTATGCAGTATTACAGTTTATATTGGCTAATATAGTGACTTATCGCTGCTTCCCTTTACAGCATTAGAGAACGTGTTATTGCTGAGATCATATTAAGTCATTATGGCTTCCCTATAAAACCAAGAAGACCTGCAGCATTATATCAGTTGTCACTACACAGCAGTAAGTTATCATGGCTTCTCTACACCACAGAGACCAAACAGCCCACCTACCTCCACTAACAGCTGTTTGATCACTGTGTCCTTCCGCCCTTTGTCCAGGGTCTCCACTACCTCGTTCCCGCAGGGCAGATCTGTCTTCAGGGCCTCAGCGGTCACTGAGAAATCCACATTACCTGAAACAAAGGAGGATAAGTGTTCTGCCAGGCACTGCAGCTACAGAGTGTTTTGCTTTGATTACATGGAAACCTCTTTAAAGAGGGTCAAGTCTCAAGTCACATGTAGGTTAGCACTTTAGCACAGCTCTGCGGCAGCCTTAGTTCCAACCCCTAGACTCCAATGGCTACATTGAATGGGGCTGGGCAAGATGGAGAGGAGGGGACTGCAGGGTCAGTTCTTCAGATTCTGCTGCCCAGACCCCTGCATGGTTTCAGAGCCATCATCTTCCTTTTCCAGAAATTTCAGACCCAACCAGGCTGTCAATCCAGGTATTTATATGGCCCCCATCGCAGTAGTCAGATGGGGAAACTGAGGCACAGGGACACTGACTTGCCCAAGAGCTGGACACTGAGTCCAGGTCTCCTGAGTCCAGTCCAGTGCCTCAGCCACAAGGCCAGCCTTCCTCCTTTCACAGCGGATCAGTCCCTTCCAGAGAGGTTGGAGCCACCAGAAATCTGATCCAGAAATATCAGTGCCACTTGGTCCCTTTCACAGAGGTTTTGGAGTCATCCATTAGTTCCTGATCTGAGATTTTGGAGTTGCCAGGTCCCTTACCTAGAGATTTTGGGGTCACAGCCCAAGATACTGTTTTCCGTCCGTTCACACAGAGACAATAAGATTCTTCTTCCTTCTCCACAGGGGTAGCCCGGAAGTCATCAGATGGAGCCAGTCAGATGCTGACCTGTCAATTGTACAGTGAGGTGCCATCAGGCAGGGAGAGAGAGGGGTTTGAAGGGTTTGGGGGTAAATGGAGATGGGACAGTGCAGGGGAGGACAGGGGGCAGGGAGTTTGGGGGCCACAGGGATTTGGTGGGGCAGGGATTGAGGTGAGGAAAGCTGAGGGTTACCGAGGTTTGGGGAGGTGCAGGAGACTGAGGATGGGCAGAGAGTTGGGTGCATGGCTCTGAAGAAACAGGTGATTGCAGGGCCTGAGGGACTCGGGACCAGTTGTGGGAATAAAGACAAAGTGGTGACCCCAAATTTACCACCTTGTTATGAGTCTGAGAGCCCTCTGGTGTCTTGTTAGGGGAGGAGGGGAAGTGCTGGCTGTGGGGGGTGGGGGGCTATCTGGGAGTAGCTGAGAGGGAACAGAATTGGGGACCATCAGTGAGCGTAGCGAAGGGCAGGAAAGGGATGGGGAAGCGGATGAGAGGGCCTTGGGGGCCCTTAACACTGTAAAGCATGTTCCCATTTCACTTTACCTAGAATGAAACCCATTTAAATAAAAGCTGAGAGAAAAGTCACCACAATTTTGCAGGGACCCCACTTCCTGAGTCCCCTCCAGTCCCTTGTGCTGGAGCAGGAATACACTGTAGGCTAGTGGGGCTAAAGAGTCAGTGCCGTTTCCATGGATGCAACAGGCCAGCGAGTTTCCCAGCGGCTGTAGTGCAGTGTAGTGGGTGTTGTGCGGCATGAGGCCAAAGGCCAAGCACATGTGTCCATTCCAGGAAGCCTGGAGTCTCCACTAGAGTAAGGGGTGATGCACAGTGTGTGGTCACCCCAGGTACCTTGCTTACCATGGGGTCATGAGATAGGCACAGGAGGTCTAAGGCCACGTGCCTTCAGCCACACAGGAAGTTGGTGTCAGGTATATCTGCAGCTCGCAAACCTTTGTCAGCCAAACAGATTTCTTCTTTCATAACGCCCACTCTGTACCCCTATAGTAACACACACCTAGGAGCCAATCAGATTCCTCCTTTCCATCACCCATTTCTTTCCACTGTAATAAGACACTTTCCTAGGGGCCAATCAGCTGCCTCCCTTGGATGGGAAGCCATGTTGCAACTGGCCCATGTGGTCTCCTCCCTGGCCCCTGCTGAGCAAAGCTGGAGTGTTCCTTACCCTGATGCAGCGGGTCAGGTAGTTGAAGACAGTGGCCCTTAGTGTGAAGGCCTCGCTGCGCACCACAGAGTAGGACAGGGTGAGCTCCACGAAGAAGGGCTGGAAGGCTCTGAGGGACACGGTTGGGGACAGGCCAAAGCCAGTGTCACTTGAAGTGCAGAACGCGTTGGCTTTCCATTCTGTGATGGTGTCGGGGATGGTCACGGCCAAATCAGCACTTCCGACAGACCTGGTGACAAAATAAGATCAAGGAGATGGGGAGAGCTTTCCTAGCTTTGGGGGAAACAACTGAGTCCCTCACAACATCCTGAATGAACACCCCCTCCCCCACTTTTGTAACTGCCTTGGGAGCACTGGGGGTGTGCATGCTGGTTGGTTATTGTAGACTCACCGCAGAACACTTCCTCCCATCCTATCCTACATCCAGCTCCGCAGAAGAATCATCCAAATAACAAAACTGGGGTTGGGGTTCCACGGTGAACAGAAAATCCCTCAGGACACACAGATACAGAAAAGGATGAGATGCCTAGCTAATAGCGACTTCTGCTCCAGAGCTGGGACCAAAAAGAAATTACACCTCCCTCCGACACACACAAACAAACACACACACACACAACAGGGGATTGTCCATTGAGATCCACACAATTATCTCCCAGTTACTGAGAGGAGAAGGAGTCACTGTGGTGTATTAGTAGAACTAGTTAACTTACTTCCTGTCTTTCCTCTACCTGCCTATCCATCCCTCATGCTTGTCTCGCTCTAGTCTATCTACAAAAGGTACTCCATCTATCACAGAAGGATATACGCACATCTCATGGTGTCTGAGCAACTTCTTCTGAGAGTCTGTGTAACTCAGTTGACCATACTCACCACATCCTCTAAACATCACTTACTTCACTGGAACTAAATCCCAAATCCACGTCTCAGGGAAATACTTCCGGATTGTCTCCACTGGGCCATGAATGAGATTTTCCATCATGCCACCAACTAAGGTATCTGCATCATATAAGAGCCCCGCTTTAGATGTTGGAGGAGGTAAGGGAGAGAAAGGTGATATGTTAGACCCCATTCTATATCATGGCACTTTGTTTCCAGTTAGTGACAGATTAGATTCTAAACCCTAGATTTGAAACCCCCTCTTTTCAAATTCAGACCCAAACTTAAACCTATCTTTGCTCACAACCAATCACTCCCTTCCCCACCCCACTCTCCCAATGTCATCAGCTGTCTTTTCTGAACTTCTTTAGAAGCCATTGAAAAAACATCTCTATTGCCCTATTATGAGCTCAGCACTGTCCGTTTTCTAAAGACTTCTGCACTTCTTATAGGGGTGGTATGGATGAATGAACATGTTTATTCCAACTCCACCAATTATGGAGGATATGGAAAGCCCAGACATAATAACTGCATTGAAGCAGCCCTCAGAGCCTTGGCTATATCCACTTCAAATGGAATTAACCAGTGGAACTCACTGCCCCAAGCCATTATAGATGCAAATAGTTCAGTGAATTTCACAGAAAAAAATCCTGTGTCTGTATATGACTAAGAGTAGCAGAAACACTAGTGACACCAGCTAGGATTCAGATGATCCGGGATATCAGTCCTCGTGCTTCAGGGCATAAGCTGATATCCAGCCATAGATCAGGAAGAAATTTGCCCCATAGCACAGTGAGGTGTAATACAGAGGTTTTCCATCTTCCTCTGAAGCAGCCACCATTGGCCACTGTCTGAAGAGGGACCTTGCGCTAGAAAGATGACAGTGCTGATCCAATATGGTCAGGAGGCAGGACACTGACATATATAGACCAGTAGTCTGATGTTCTACAGTAGGAATGGGGACATTGGATTAGAGGGTCAGTAATCTGATCTGGTTACTCTTCATTTCCACTAGTTAACTGAGAGCATAATAAACACTGATATTTAGCCATCTAATCTCAGAGCTCTTCACAAGGTTGTGTAAGTATAATTAGTCCCCTTTTACAGATAGGAATATTAAGGCACAAAGAAGTGAAATGATTCATCCAAGGTCAAGTTGATGGGACAGCTGAGAATGGAGAACATATTTCCTGCTTCCCAATCCTAAACTCTCCCCCTGGGTTCACACTCCCTCCCCATTGAACCTGTCTCTCTTTCTGCTTAGTTTTTTTCTCTAGCACTTGCTGGAAGGTGAAAACCTGGAAGTGGAAATTGTCCTGTTCCAGGTTGAGAGAGCTGCAACCAAAGTCAACAAGATTTAGCAGTTGTTTTTTGCCAGTGCAGCAAATCTACATTAGGGGGTGCAAGGTGCCACTGCATCAGTGTAGTTACAACAGTGCATATTTCCTTAGCTGGTGGAAGGTTAGCAAGCAGGTGGAGCAAGCAGGTAGGTGAGCAAGCAGGTGGAAATGGACCAGATTCCTATTTCAGGACTGACGTTAGTGGATTTCGGCCAGCATAGCTGAGATCAGAATCTGGTCGAATTGGTCTAATTTCCATGCAGAGGAGAGGGTGAAAGGGAGGGCAGCAGGAAACGCACCTAACGGGGGGTATAAGCAGGGTAAAACAAAGCAGGCTCTTTTACTGCCAATACCAGCCCCCGCAGGTACATATGTTCTACTGTACATTCTCTCCATGCAGAGTCTGGGCTTCCGGACCTTGGTGCTGGTGAAGATTTTTAAACCCATCGCCTGTAAAAAGATAACCCAGACAGCCATGTGGTAAAGTAAACCATACGTCAGGAGATAAACGTGCCGTCTGGACTGGATCGGGATGTGACGGGCTTATCGCAGTGCAGGGATGGGTCATTGCAAGAGCAGATACTAAGGCCTGAGACGTCAATGCCAGTGTGGCTGGTGGGAAGGGAAGGGCGAGGTCTAGGTCAGTGAAAGGCGCCGGACCAGCAGCTGGTGACGGACGTCCTGTGTGTCCTCAGAGCAGGTTCATCAGAGGCATGAGCAGTGCAAGCTTGCGCCGTGCACTCAGTCCCTGCCGGCTTGCCTCGGCCCTGCCCTGGAGGGAGTTCAGGCTCTCTGGCCCAGTCCATCCCCTGCCTCTCTGCTGAGATGCCAAGCAGTCATTGTCAGGTGTGCTGGGGTTTGGCTGATTTGGGAGCAAGTCCCACTGGGAACAAACCTGAAATCCCGCAGGACACCAAATCCTCATTAGCTGGGGCTGGGTAATTACCCTGGGTGCTGGCTCAGAGCGGCACTCCGCACATCTGTGCGTGTGTAGATAAAATGGAGACTGGCACTTCACAGAGACCTACATATAGGGCCGACTCTGGCTTTTTTGCCGTCCCAGGCAAAAAAGCCTCCGTCAGCCCCCCCGTGCAGCAGGGGAGGGTGCGGGGGGAGGGCGGCCAGAGCGCCGTGGGGAGGGCGGCAAGCCCGGCAGTGGTCCCGCTCGCCCCAGAGCCGGAGCGCCGCACTGCGCCGCCCCGCTCCAGGTGCCGCCCCAAGCAGAAGCTCGGTGGGCTGGTGCCTGGAGCCGGCCCTGCCTACATAGATGGGATAGAGAGCGTGTGGGACAGGATCTCTTTGACAAAATGGCTGCAAAGACAGAGTCGCCCATTTCTGGGCTCTATTTCTGTGCCCCAGCTGTTAGAATGTCTCCTTGTCATGTTTAAATTAGTGATGGGAAACCTCTAGAGTTCAGTGGTTGAGAGAGGCATTTAATCCTCAATGCTGGGGTTTCCCATCTGGGGATTCCTGGCCCAGCTTTAGTTATTACCTCGAATGTGCTGGCTAACGAGCACCCAGCTAAGTGCGCTCAGACAGCACCTATGGGATATGACAGGAGTTTGCTCAGCCAAGAACATGGTGGGGAAATCTTCTGAACTAACAGCGATTTCACACACTGAAGGGAGACGTGGCGCTCACCTTGAGAACATTGTAGGCGTCCCCTTCACCGTCAGGAGAAATGGGTCCATAGATGAATTCGTTTATAATGACGTTGTCGAGTTTCACACAAGGGTTATCGTCTTCTTCCTCGAAATGGTGCTCTCGGTAACCCCTGATCTCCTTCACTGGGAGCAAATCATACACCTGCGGGGACACGCCTTGATGTCAGTGACCACAGGCCCAATAATAATAAACCAGCGTGTGCCACCCTAGTGATCACAGACAGCTTTAAACTAACACACCTGTGTGTGCAATCCCAGTTACCAAGGTTGACCCTACAATAACAAACCCTACAGTAACAGAGCAGAATATCTGACTCCAGGGCTCAGCACTGACTTTTCAATAATACCCAGTGTGTGCTGACCAGTGCTCACCAGTGGCCCTCCAGTAATAAATCAGTATGTGTGGTTGTGTCCTCACAAGTGGCCCCAGAACTATAAACCACTGGGTGCAGCAACAGTTTTCATGAGGGCCCTACATAGATCAAGCAGTGGGCACAGCCACTGTGCTGATGAGGGACCCTACAATAACAGATAGACTGCTCTGCCCTAGCTCTCACGAGTGATTCTTGGCACTTTCCAGACAAGACCAGCTCTTGCACCTGTTGATCACTGGGCCAGGCTGGCACTTACAGAGCTGGGCGAGAGCTCGGCTTCAGGCTTCATGAGGAGGACGCTCTTGTCCACAGCACGGACGGCGCACAGGGAGCCCGGGGAAGCTCCGATCCGGAGGTGAGTGTCGGAGGCGGGGAGGCCCTCGGCCGGTGAGAAATGCAAGTCGACCTGCAACCCCAGGAAAGGAGTTAGAGGAGCTACTTCTCCAGGTACCTTCACACTCTGCCTCGCAGCACAGCCCAGTCCTGGAACCGCCACACACAGCTCTGTCAATGCCCCTGAACTCTGCCCTGCAGCCCCCGCTATTCCAGTCCTGGGCTCCCCACAAAGCCCTGCCAATGCCCCTCAGCCCTGACCAATGCAATTCAAACATGACCAGCAGTGCCCCCTATACGTCAGTTCTGCTTCCACCCTTATAATTCTGCCTATGCAAATTACTCCCGATGTGCATTCATCTCTCATATTCAATTGCTGATCCATGATCAGTGCCCGATGGGCTCATGGAGCCACTGAACATTTCCTGAGTCTTCCTTGAAATTTGCAATTCCAGGTTCCACAGGAATGTGAGTTATAGAAACCGGATGCTCACCTTATTGGCAAAGCAGTTTTCAATCTTGAAATCTTCGGAATTGGCGATAACGTCCCCGCTGGGTAAAGTGGTGTATATGAGTACCCGGGCCAGGGGGGCAATATCAGGCCCCACAGGGAGCCTCAGCTCAAATACCTGGATAACTGGCAAACAGAGAGAGGGTGCGGGAGCTAAGCTATAGAGAATCAGCTCCAGGGCCACACATTTCCCTAGGCTCCCTCATTATGGCTGCAACATCAGCCACCCTGAAAAATTCGCTATCCAAGGGTAAGAGTTTTGGAACATAGTTGAGGGGGTGGGGGGTGTCTATACTGATGCCTTCCTGTGGGGAAGGAGCAGAAAATCCCGCAGAGCCATACAGAGTCCCAGACCCAGACTGGAGTTTACAGGGACCTCGACCAAGTCAGAAATTCTCTCTCCCTGCAGAAACCATCCACTGGCTGGCCAGTTCTGCATTTCCTTCACTGGCTTTTACATGTAAATGTCAAGGTCAAGAGAACCTGGCCTCGGGGCAGTTTGGTGACCTGGGACATATATGGGTGTCTGGCCGCCAGTGCTGTGTCATGTGTACGGAGGTAGAGGTCATTAGGTCCGGGCTTACCACATAGTAAAAGACGATTTCCTTCTGCTCCCCCACGGCCTCTGGCTTCAGGATGTAGTGCACCCGGACCATCTCATTGGAGCCGCAGCTTAAAGTCTGAGACAGGGGCTCGATTTTGAGAAAGTTCTGACTCGGGGAGTAAAAGCGTGTTGCCATGTGAATGGTGTTACCATACACAGGGGTGATCCAGTCTGTGTCGTAACAGTTCAGTTCAGATTTATGGTTTGCCTGATAAAGAAGAACGTTTTTCTATCAGATCAAAAAGTGAGTAACAAGTCTATTAGCATTTCAGAAGGAAAAAGTGGGTAATTTTAAAAACATGTTCTTGGCAGATTTTTCAGTGCACCGTGCATTGATCTGCATTTTCCATGCTCCTATGGAGAGAGAGAGATGGAGAACCAGAGGGAGAGCGACAGAGTGTGTGCAAGACACAGAGAGCAAGGGACAGACAGAGAGAGAGCAAGACCGAGAGGAGGAGACTGAAATTTCTAGCCAACAAACTCTTTGTTTTATCTCCCGATGGGCAGAGAGGTCAATAAACCCACGGACATCTCCCCTGGAGCTTAGTCAGTGACACCTCCCATCCCCTAGCTCCCTGGATTCAGCCACTCACAGTGATTTGAATCGAGTTTTCTGTGAAGTTGACAGTGTCTATAGAAAACGAGACTCGGCCCTCTTCATTCGTTGTGTAGTTGGCTTCGTAGTTGTTTCTCCCTATGGAAATCCGGATGGTTTCGTTGGCGATTGGAGCATCGGTCCCGTCCACCAGTTTCACCTAAAGGAACAAATCCAATCTCCGTTGCTTTTACTACTCAGGGAAAGCAGTCCCCACATTCCTAACGACCCTTTGCCCACATTATTCCCCTGAGGCAGCTCCAGAGGGTGTTTCCTACAGAGTCGACCAAGGGCCAGGTGTGTGTGAATGTGCTGGGTGAGTCTGAAGCACCTGAGGAGGTGGCACGTCCTCACAGAGTCTGTGATTGGGAACATGGGAAGGACTGTGCTGATCACACCAATGGGCCTTCTCCTCTGTATCCTGTCTCTGACAGCACCAGGGGGTCAGAGGAAGGCGCTGCAATTCCCACTAATGGCAAGGATACCGCAGCATGTGTAGTGGTAGAGGGAGATGGCTCCTGTTCCCATGGTTTGTGATCCTCCCACGTTTTCCCTTTTCCATTTGCAAGTTCTCATTCTCCCCAGACAAGCACACTCATGTCAGGTAATTTCCTGGGCTCTCAGAGGTTCCCTACCTGCCCGGAGAAGGGGATCCCTGGTATGTAATGAGAGTCCACCTGCTCAAAGCTGATTTTGCTCATGGTGTCTATGATCTCACTGGAGCCTGTCCCAGTTAACTCCACTCCTGAAAGAAAACACGGCAAAGAGGGGCTTGAACTAATGCCCTGACCTGCAGCACCTCCAGATGCTCCAATCCTGCCTCACGTTGTCCAGTTCTGCCAGTGCCCTTCAGTGCTGGCTTGCAACGCCCACTGCTATTGCAGTGAGGCCCCACACCTCCACTAGGTCAGCATGATGCATACCTGTACCCTCTTCCGTGATCTTGCCTTCAACCTCAATTTTCATCTCATAACTCATAGACTCATAGACTCATAGACTCATAGACTTTAAGGTCAGAAGGGACCATTATGATCATCTGGTCTGACCCCCTGCATGCTGCAGGCCATAAAACCATCCCTACCCCTTCCCTGGACTCTGCTGTTGAAGTCCCCAATCCTGTTTTTAGTTACTTCAATCGGCAGAGACCCTCCTGCTAGAGATCCCTGCCCCATGCTGCGGAGGAAGGCGAAAAACCTCCAGAGGCTCAGCCAATCTGCCCTGGAGGAAAATTGCTTCCCGACCCCAAATGTGGCGATCAGTAAGACCCCGAGCATATAGGCAAGAGTCTCCAGCCCGACCCCGTTAGCCATTATACTATTTACCCACCATTGCTTGGCTTTCCTTGACTACTATGTTTTACCATTAAACCATTTCCTCCATAAACTTATCTAACTTTATCTTAAAACCAGACAGGTCCGTCGCCCCCACCGTTTCCCTCGGTAGGCCGTTCCAATATTTCACCCCTCTGACGGTCAGAAACCTTCGTCTAATTTCAAGTCTAACTCTTTCGCTTGAGCTGGAATATTTTAGTCTTCACCACATTGGAGGCACAGCCTCGAACATCCTCCTGAGCCAGAGACCAAAGAGGAAATTACCATGGAAAACCCTGTACAACTCAGGTCCGTGTGAAACAGGAACAGATACCCCAGCACCCAAGTCATTTGCCTACCGCTTGGTTTGCCTTAATCCCTTCCTCTTATTGGCTTGATCCGGCCTGACTTCCTCTCTTCCCTTCTTCCTCAACAAACCAATCAAGGCATCTCTGGTCCCCAGTGACATATCCAACATGCTGCCCTCTCTGATGCACTTCACCCCAAATTCTCCAAGTTACATACCTGGTTCCCTGATTGTTCAGATTACATCCCCTGATCTGAAACTTCCCATTAGTGTGATAAATCTCATTGTGTCTTTTATCCACCCTTGGAATCCTCTCTCTTTCTCCATGCACATTCTTTCTCTCTTCCTCCTTCTCTTTCTTTCTCTTTCTTTTCCTCCAACTATCTCTGTCTAACCTACCTCTATTTTCTCTCTTACTTTCTTCTCCTTCATATTCTCCCTCTCTCTCTTTATTGCTCTACCCCGTTCTCTTTACCTCCTTGCCTGTCTCTCTCTTTTTTCTTCCTCTTGAGTTCTCTCTCTCTTCCAGATCCTACAGTTCCCTCTTGCTTTCTCCTCTGCTCTGCTCCTGCTCCCCTCTCCATCTCAATCCTGTTCACTGATACAAAAACCTCTCAGGGTCTTCTATTTCCCAGCTGGATGAAATACCCATTTGGGGTGAATCCTGATCTGACTGATGTCAATGGGAGTTTTGCCATTGATTTCAATGGGGCCAGGATTTCACCCGAGGGGTTTTTCTTCATAATTTATATCCCCCAGCCCTGGCCTCACCTCCTTCTAACCAATACCTCCCTCCTGTGAGACAGAGCCCAACCCAGAACACAGAATCCCAGCTGAGGTCTAACAATCCCCTTTGAGAGACACAGATCGCCCTCCTCAAGACAGTCGCCTTCTGCCTATGGGATGGGCCTTGGACTCACCTGTCTGGTGAATTCCTCACACACAGCCTAGGCCTCTCTTCCATAGCAATGTGACCTGGACTGGGAGAATCTCTGGCACACACGGACATTCACCAGGCCGGGGACAGGGGTCCCATAGGTGTATCTGTAACCAGAGTGGGGTTAAAGAGACACAAGGTGCTTAGACAGGGAGACAGAATCAGTCAGAAGAGGCCGTTTCGGGCCCTTTATACCATTTCCCCTGAGGACTCTGTTGCTGGTTTCCTAATGTCTATTCTCTGGAGCTTGGTCTAGTCCTGTTTTTCAGTGACTCAAGTGATGGGACTCCAACCATTTCCCGGGGGAGATTATTCCATTACCCAGCAGGCCTGCCCCATTAGGAAATGTTGCCTGATACTCAGGCTCCTCTCCTCCTTAATCAGTTGAGTTTCCCTTCTCCTAGCTCCCTCCCATTTGGCCACACCTTTCTGGTACGGAAGAGCCCAGACCCGCAGACAATATTCCAGGTGCAGTCTCCTCAGAGCTATGGGGCCCAGAGCTGAACACTGTCTTCCAGGTGGGGTCGCACTA
Source organism: Malaclemys terrapin pileata (assembly GCF_027887155.1). Classification (NCBI taxonomy): domain Eukaryota; kingdom Metazoa; phylum Chordata; order Testudines; family Emydidae; genus Malaclemys; species Malaclemys terrapin. Next base: position 136,371,287 of record NC_071505.1, read on the forward strand.
AGGCTGTATAGAGAGGGATTATCATCTCCCGTCACCGCTACACAACACCTCTGCAGCACTGTTTTCAGCTCCAGGCACCTCTTTACCCAAAAGCCATTGACAAATTGGAGGGTGTTCAGAGAAGAGCAAGAAATATGAGCAGGGAGCTGGAGGGAGGGATTTATGGGAAAGGAAGGAAGAGTTAAATCTGGCGAGTCTGGTTACGGGATGTCTAAGTAGGGACGTAATTTCTGCCTACAAGTGTCTGAAGGAGGCATCACCAAGGGTGGGGTCAGGATTATTTAAGGAGGCACTTGGGGGTCTGATTAGGAAGGATGGAAGGATGTTAAGAAAGGGGAAATTTGGGTTGAATAACAGAGAAAACCTTTCTGAGAGGGAGCTGTATGAGTCTGAGGCATTGTTTCCTGGGGCAGGGGGAGGAGCCCCATTTCTTGGGATGTTTAAAGCTTGGGCTGGGTGCAGACTAGACAGTAGGAACAATCCTGCCCAGGGCCCCTGGGGATGGAGAGAAAGTGACCCCAGGGGCCTTCTCCAACTCTGGTTTCTGGAGTAGCAGAGGGAAGGCAATGGTGGACAAGCACAAAGAACGGTGACTCAAACCCCGCGACTCACAGACCACAGACAGCCACTTTCAGCTCCTCATGGTGATTTTCTTGGGCAGCTTCACCGACACCTCGTACTTGGGCAGCACTGAGGGGGAGAGAAGGGCCAGACGTTGAGCAGAGCAGAGGGAACACGTGTACATCACTGTCATTTCCCCACTGAGTGACAGACACAGCCTCTCCCTCTCCCACCCCCAAGGCATGGTGCCAGATCCTCAGCCTGCTATAAATCACCACAGCTCCATGGCTGTCAGTGCAGCTGTGCCAGCTTCCACCTGCTGAGTATCTGGCCAGGGACTGTGGAACTAAAGAGAAAGACACCGTAACCCTGCTCCCCTCCCCTTTGCTCCCCTTGCCCAACCCCGACCGCCGGCTGTCGTTGCTTTAGAGGCTGTATTCCAAACTATGCTACGCGAATGATACCTAGTGAGGGCCCGACTCCCCAGTGCACCATCGTCACTCACCAGATTTAAAGGGCCACATTCACTGTGTGCTCTGGCTCGTGTGCTGCTCCAGTGAAGCAAAGCAGCCATAAGCCCGGTTACTTTGCGTCCCTGGAGTGGTACAAAGCAGACGGACTGCACCAGGGAACCGGGCCCGAAAGTTCAGCCATTTTAAACGTATCCCTGCGTGAAAAGAGTCGGATAAAAGCTGTTTCATAACACGGTAAAAGCAAATATTGTTTCCTGCTGGCTGAGCTCACATAATGCATTCGCCTCCTGGCTGGGCACTAGACTGTCAAGTTTCAGCCCCAAAGTGAATTTTCTCAGCAGTTCTGAACTAACTGAACAAGAGGGTAATAATGGGAGAGAGACACTGGTGGGGGTGGGGAGAAGAGTGGAGAGCAAACTCAATAAGAGCTGCTGTAGGTATAAGGCTCAGGCAAAAGCCAGCATGGCTTGGAGTGGCACATGCAGAGGCATCCCAAGCAAGTAGGTGACAGTCTGTCCAGAGCCAGGTCACACTGGAGCACTGGAACCAGTGAGATCGGCCCAGTTGGAGCACAGGCTGGTCACTGTGCCCGCACTGCCATGCTGACTGGTGTTCGGAGCTCTGCGGGTTTGCCCTACAAGAGCACTGCTTTAAAGCCCTTCAGTTGCGACACCATGTGGTACCTATCCCGCAGTTCCCAGCACAGACCCCAGAAGCAGTGGATTCTGGGAAGTTTCAGAATGCCCTGTGGGACAGCAGGGAGAGGAGGAGTGGAGCCACCGTTACTAACCCGGTGAGAATGAGCTGGTTCTTAGGCTTGCTGAGAGCAAGCTCTTGGAATGCTTATAAGTGGCTGGAGCATCTCTGTGGGACGATTCACAAGTGGTCGGGGTTGGTGCTGGAGTGGTACATTTCCCTAGACTAGACAGAGCTGTAATTTCTCTCTCCTTGAGTGATTAGTGGCAACCACTATAATTAAAGTTCTTTGAGAATCTACCACTCCTGCTGGCCTCATTTTCCTTTCCTCATAAACCTTCCGAAAGATTGTCCTTTGGGGCTGATGTTTTCCAGGCTTGGTCTCCAGCCAAAGTGTCTTTATTTATTTATTTTGAACATTTGATGATGTTCTGGGTGTCAGGGGCCACAAGGACAAAGGTGTGAAGACCCGAGTGGGAGAAGGGTAGAAAGGAGAAGTGAGTTAAGCCAGTTTCATTGGCAGAGCACAGGGGGAGAAAACTGTGCCACTGTAATGCAGCATGCACATAGTTCATTCTGCATCCGTACCATATACTGCACACAACTGGTAGGAAAGACCCTACACAAAAATAAAGCTGCATTGTACTGAGGCTGGAATCACAGCCCAAATCCAGTAGGCCCGAGGAATAGGCCTTTGTATTCAGATCCAGATACTCCCGAGCTTACAGTGAACAGTGACACTGGCAGTTCAAGTGCTGAGGAGAAACCTACACACCACTGGATGGGGGCTCAGATCCTGATCCCTTAAAGCCTCCAGTGTTTTCCTGGCCCATTCCTCAGATCTCTCTTCACTCATCTACACCCCAGACAATCCTGAACTGGATTTTTGTGCCTGGAATGGATGAATCCCAGACGGTTGCTCCTGCTTCCAACACCCTCAACCCCAGCACGAGTGGGACCCTTCCTTAGCATATTCCTCCACAGAGGTGTTTCAATAAGTCTCTTTCACAGACTGAATGCCTTCCTAGTCTGGGCACAGTCCTTCCCCTGGTACAGCCCTTGTTCCAGTTCAGGTGATAGCTAGGGGATTCCTCATGATGGCTCTCTCTTTGTTATCTTCCACCCATTTATATATCTTTTGCATAAGGCGGGAATCCTTTGTCCCTCTCTGGATTCCCACCCCCTCCTTCTCAATGGAAAAGCACCAGGTTAAAGATGGATTCCAGTTCAGGTGACATGATCACATGTCACTGTAAGACTTCATTACCCACTTGCCAGCACACAGGTATACAGGGAGACTTACAAGTAAAAGAGAGCCATCTGCAGACGATTGTCCTGGTTAATGGGAGTCATCAACATTCCAAACCACCATTAATGGCCCACACTTTGCATAATTACAATAGGCCCTCAGAGTTCTATTTCATATTTCTAGTTTCAGATACATGAGTGGTACATTTATACAAATAGGATGAGCACACTCAGTAGATAATAAGCGTTGTAATGATACCTTACAAGAGACCTTTTCAATGAAGCATATTCCAGTTACATTATATTTAACTCATTAGCATATTTTCATAAAATCCTATAGAGTGCAACATCACATAATGGATTTGGCCTGATGTGAGGGGTTCTCTCCAGATGCTGTTTTTAAAACGGTCTCAGAAAATAGCTCACGAACAAGAGAAGCGGCTAATCAAACCTGAGAGTGACAAATGTTGAACACTTGGGTTTCTGGAATGGCGAAGAACCCTTACCATGGGCTTGGGTGCCATGAGGGTTCTCTAAGAGACGGGAAGCATCACCAAGTTAAGGGCCCCAGAGAAACTGGCCAATATTTTCAAACTTTAGGATGCCTGAATTTCCGCCCCTAAATCCACTTTTAAGCAACTAACTACAAGTGACCTGATTTCCATAGGTGCTGAGCACTCAAAACTCCTAGTGAAATCAACAGGAGCTGTGGGTGCTCAGCTCCTCTTCAAATCAGGCCACGTATAAGTTATTTAGGTGCCTAATTTAAGGCATCTAATTTTCAAAATGTAACCAAAGCCTATTTCATGCCGTTACAGGATGAGTTTTGCTAATAGCAGATATCACTGACTAAAAATCCAACACAAACGGTGATTCAATGGGAATGATGTCATCAAAGGATGACATATCCCCTCTGGCTTGGGTAACAAATGAAATAGATTCCCATTGGTTCTCAGACAACCAATCAGAAAGTATGTTTTTTCTCTGTCTGCACTGAGGTTATAAAAGGCTGCAGGCTCAGACAGGGTCAGCATACTACTGTGGTGATTTCAAGAGGTGGCTTAACCAAGCCACCCTTTGTCAGGCCAGTCATAATCAGGCCAGACCAGGAAGAAATCAAAGAAGGCAAAATAAGAGCGAGAAAACCAAGTGAACTGAGCCAGGAACAGAAGGAAAGAGAGTCAGGCAAGCCAAGCAAAGAAAGACACAGGCAAGTGGAGCCAAGCAAGGAAACATCCACTGAAGCCAAGCAAGTCAAGAAAAAAGCTAGGCAGGCCAATTCCTGAGGAAAGACTCAGGGAAACCAAGCAGAGAAAACAAAAGAAAGCCAAGAAAGTCAAGCCAAGTGTTGCTGGAACACTAGAAGTCTGCAACATGTCTGAGACTGAGTCTGAGACTGAGTCTGAGTCTGAGCACTCTGGTGAGACCTCAATCGCAAAAGACCTTAAGGCCAAAATCACCCGTTCTTCCCGGGCTGGGCTGCAGTTCTCTGTCAGTCGCATAGACAGATTGCTCCGCAAAGGACAATTTGCAGACCTTATTGGAGCTGGAGCCCCAGTATATATGGCCGCGGTGCTTCAATAAGTGACTCATGAGCTTGTGGATATTGCTGGGGAAGTCGCTGCACGCAGCAAGAAGCGTCGGATTTCCCCACGGCACTTGCAGCTGGCCATTCACAGTGACTCAGAGCTCAAGAAAGTGCTGGGAAGTATCACCATCTCTCAGGGCGGAGTCCTGCACTTAAATCAGCCTGTGGTTTTACCTTCCAAGAAGAGGAATGGCAGGAGAGCCATCAAGAGAAGGATTGCCCCTGCTCCTGTCCCTGTTAAGTGAGAACAGAGCAAAGGGGAGACTGCCACCCCAGATTTGGGAGAAATGACATTGACTTGATTGCAAGGCTCTTTTCAAATGCATCAGTATGGTCTAATAAAAACAGTTAAAATGCCTTGTCTTCTTTTGTGAATTAATTTCCTCTTTTACTATCCTACAATTTTAAGGGATCATTCAGTTGGTCAGGTAGCTGCATTGATAATATGGTATAAAAGCCTAGAAAGATAGAACTCAATCATTTCATTAAGAAATTGACATCAGAAATTGTCTAAATGGTGTCAAGTATCAGAGGGGTAGCCGTGTTAGTCTGGATCTGTAAAAAGCGACAAAGAGTCCTGTGGCACCTTATGGACCAACAGACGTATTGGAGCATAAATGTCTAAATCGTGTAGATTCTGGGAGGTGATTTCTGGTTTTTTTTCATGCATTTCCCCAGTAGATTGAAGATTAGGAACATTTTTCCCATAGTGAAGTTGATGTGTATTGCATGTTTTGTGAAAACAGAAAAAGGAACAAACTCATGACAGAAAAATGTAATCCATTACACATGAAGGATAAAGCCTATGGGCCTGGTTTTTCTTTTTGTTTTATTCTTTTTGTTTTGTTCTGTTTTGTTGTGTTTTGTTTTGTTTTAGTTATCCCATTATAAAACCATTGACTTGTTTAGAGTAATATCAGATTTATACAGTATAAGTGATACTAGAATCAGGCTTTCTGAAATGATTAAATACCTGGAGGGGTTCACATAAACTTTGATCAGCTTTTTAAAGGGAAAACATTACCCACTTGCCAGCACACAGGTGTACAGGGAGACTTACAAGTAAAAGAGAGCCATCTGCAGACGATTGTCCTGGTTAATGGGAGTCATCAAGATTCCAAACCACCATTAATGGCCCACACTTTGCATAATTACAATAGGCCCTCAGAGTTCTATTTCATATTTCTAGTTTCAGATACATGAGTGGTACATTTATACAACTAGGATGACCACACTCAGTAGATGATAAGCTTTGTAATGATACCTTACAAGAGACCTATTGCATGAAGCATATTCCAGTTACATTATATTTAACTCATTAGCATATTTTCATAAAATCCTATAGAGTGCAACATCACACAATGGATTTGGCCTGATGTGAGGGGTTCTCTCCAGATGCTGTTTTTAAACCGGTCTCAGAAAATAGCTCACGAACAAGAGAAGCGGCTAATCAAACCTGAGAGTGACAAATGGTGAACACTTGGGTTTCTGGAATGGCAAAGAACCCTTACCATGGGCTTGGGTGCCATGAGGATTCTCTAAGAGACGGGAAGCATCACCAAGTTAAGGGCTCCAGAGAAACTGGCCAATATTTTCAAACTTTAGGATGCCTGAATTTCCGCCCCTAAACCCACTTTTAAGCAATTAACTACAAGTGACCTGATTTCCATAGGTGCTGAGCACTCCAAATTCCTAGTGAAATCAAGAGGAGCTGTGGATGCTCAGCTCCTCTTCAAATCAGGCCACGTATAAGTTATTTAGGTGCCTAATTTAAGGCATCCTATTTTCAAAATGTAACCAAAGCCTATTTCGTGCCGTTACAGGATGAGTTTTGCTAATAGCAGATATCACTGACTAAAAATCCAACACAAACGGTGATTCAATGGGAATGATGTCATCAAAGGATGACATATCCCCTCTGGCTTGGATAACAAATGAAATAGATGCCCATTGGTTCTCAGACAACCAATCAGAAAGTATGTTTTTTCTCTGTCTGCAGTGAGGTTCTAAAAGGCTGCATGCTCAGACAGGGTCAGCATACTACTGTGGTGATTTCAAGAGGTGGCTTAACCAAGCCACACTTTGTCAGGCCAGTCATAATCAGGCCAGACCAGGAAGAAATCAAAGAAGGCAAAATAAGAGCGAGAAAACCAAGTGAACTGAGCCAGGAACAGAAGGAAAGAGAGTCAAGCAAGCCAAGCAAAGAAAGACACAGGCAAGTGGAGCCAAGCAAGGAAACATCCACTGAAGCCAAGCAAGTCAAGAAAAAAAGCTAGGCAGGCCAATTCCTGAGGAAAGACTCAGGGAAACCAAGCAGAGAAAACAAAAGAAAGCCAAGAAAGTCAAGCCAAGTGTTGCTGGAACACTAGAAGTCTGCAACATGTCTGAGACTGAGTCTGAGTCTGAGTCTGAGCACTCTGGTGAGACCTCAACCGCAAAAGACCTTAAGGCCAAAATCACCCGTTCTTCCCGGGCTGGGCTGCAGTTCTCTGTCAGTCGCATAGACAGATTGCTCCGCAAAGGACAATTTGCAGACCTTATTGGAGCTGGAGCCCCAGTATATATGGCCGCGGTGCTTCAATAAGTGACTCATGAGCTTGTGGATATTGCTGGGGAAGTCGCTGCACGCAGCAAGAAGCGTCGGATTTCCCCACGGCACTTGCAGCTGGCCATTCACAGCGACTCAGAGCTCAAGAAACTGCTGGGAAGTATCACCATCTCTCAGGGCGGAGTCCTGCACTTAAATCAGCCTGTGGTTTTACCTTCCAAGAAGAGGAATGGCAGGAGAGCCATCAAGAGAAGGATTGCCCCTGCTCCTGTCCCTGTTAAGTGAGAACAGAGCAAAGGGGAGACTGCCACCCCAGATTTGGGAGAAATGACATTGACTTGATTGCAAGGCTCTTTTCAAATGCATCAGTATGGTCTAATAAAAACAGTTAAAATGCCTGGTCTTCTTTTGTGAATTAATTTCCTCTTTTACTATCCTACTATTTTAAGGGATCATTCAGTTGGTCAGGTAGCTGCATTGATAATATGGTATAAAAGCCTAGAAAGATAGAACTCAATCATTTCATTAAGAAATTGACATCAGAAATTGTCTAAATGGTGTCAAGTATCAGAGGGGAGGCGTGTTAGTCTGGATCTGTAAAAAGCGACAAAGAGTCCTGTGGCACCTTATAGACCAACAGACGTCTTGGAGCATAAATGTCTAAATCGTGTAGATTCTGGGAGGTGATTTCTGTGTTTTTTTCAGGCATTTCCCCAATAGATTGAAGATTAGGAACATTTTTCCCATAGTGAAGTTGATGTGTATTGCATGTTTTGTGAAAACAGAAAAAGGAACAAACTCATGACAGAAAAATGTAATCCATTACACATGAAGGATAAAGCCTGTGGGCCTGGTTTTGCTTTTTGTTTTGTTCTTTTTGTTTTGTTCTTTTTGTTTTGTTTTGTTTTGTTTTGTTGTGTTTTGTTTTGTTTTAGTTACCCCTTTAGAAAACCATTGACCGTTTAGAGTAATATCAGATTTATACAGTATAAGTGATACTAGAATCAGGCTTTCTGAAATGATTAAATACCTGGAGGGGTTCACATAAACTTTGATCAGCTTTTTAAAGGGAAAACATTACCCACTTGCCAGCACACAGGTGTACAGGGAGACTTACAAGTAAAAGAGAGCCATCTGCAGATGATTGTCCTGGTTAATGGGAGTCATCAAGATTCCAAACCACCATTAATGGCCCACACTTTGCATAATTACAATAGGCCCTCAGAGTTCTATTTCATATTTCTAGTTTCAGATACATGAGTGGTACATTTATACAACTAGGATGACCACACTCAGTAGATGATAAGCTTTGTAATGATACCTTACAAGAGACCTTTTGCATGAAGCATATTCCAGTTACATTATATTTAACTCATTAGCATATTTTCAAAAAATCCTATAGAGTGCAACATCACACAATGGATTTGGCCTGATGTGAGGGGTTCTCTCCAGATGCTGTTTTGAAACTGGTCTCAGAAAATAGCTCACGAACAAGAGAAGCGGCTAATCAAAGCTGAGAGTGACAAATGGTGAACACTTGGGTTTCTGGAATGGCAAAGAACCCTTACCATGGGCTTGGGTGCCATGAGGGTTCTCTAAGAGACGGGAAGAATCACCAAGTTAAGGGCTCCAGAGAAACTGGCCAATATTTTCAAACTTTAGGAGGCCTGAATTTCAGCCCCTAAACTCACTTTTAAACAACTAACTACAAGTGACCTGATTTCCATAGGTGCTGAGCTCTCAAAACAGAAAAAAGAACAAACTCATGACAGAAAAATTTAATCCATTACACATGAAGGATAAAGCCTATGGGCCTGGTTTTCCTTTTTGTTTTGTTCTTTTTAGTTACCCCATTATCAGAGACGCTAAGCTGTGGCCACACTCAGGAAGTCCGGGTGCACTATATCCTGAAGCCAGAGGCCGTGGGGGAGCAGAAGGAAATCGTCTTTTACTATTTGGTAAACCTGGACATACTGATCTTTTTCTACATATAGGTGACAACAACAGATAGGCTCAAGTGCCTGCCAGACAATCAGTCCCTGGACAGTAATTCTAGGTGGGGCCCCAAATTGTGTGTGTCCTGGGGCAAGAACTTTTACCTATATTACCCATAATCCTTCACACTCTTTTCCTTGGGCTGATGCTCTTTGCTGAGCCCCAATGCTGGATACCAACATTTTATGAGGAGAAGAAGAGGAACTGCGTTCTATTTCCTTTGATTAAACACTAAGAATTTTGCTAGCAGAGATCAATAGAGCAGCTCTGCTGGCTCCAGCCACCTGAGGCCCAAAATTCCTGACATTCCTCTCACAGGTTCCCCCATTCTAACACCTCTCCTACTCATAATACCCATAACAGGAAGGCTTCTTCTTCCATGCAGGTGATGGCCAAAGGAGGCATTGTGCGAGCAGGGACCCAGGCTCTGGCTGTGGAGCATGGTGATGGTGAGCTCTCACCACCCCTTCCCTTATCTTTGTCCCTGGAGGCTTGGCCACTGTCACTGAAACACAGGCTGCTTCCATATGCAGTGAGAGGATCATCGTGTGCCATCCCCTGAGATGGGGGAAAAAAGAGGGGGAGAACGAATTTCTTTCCTCTATAGCCATTCTAGCTCTGCAGCTCTTGCCGAGCTCTAATCCCCCGCAGCTCCTCATATCTCCTGACTGATATATTCTTTGTCACTGATGTCAGTCTCATGAGACTCTCATCTTGAGTAATTCAGGCTGGGTTTGCTTTAACCCTTGTGTAGAAATCCCACCCAATCTGCATCCCTTCCTCAGCCACCAGGCTCTTACAAAATCCTCCCTTTATTTTCTGGGGCACGTGGGGCTTCTGGGGTTCCTGAGGGACACAGTTAATGATGAGGGTCTAGAAACTAGATTGAGTCTCACCAAACTCATGTCACCAGTATTTGCCAAAGCAGTAAGAGCCGATGTTCTCATCAGTAAATCAAGTTCCATTCCCTGTGTTTCCATGTGGTCGGAATCCCAGCTGTAACAAGTTTGACATGAAGGGAAGCCTAGAGACTCTAGGGAGGTGTGTGGCCCTAGCCTGGAGCGAACTTCCTGTAACTTAGCCTTTCTCTCTTGTTTTATTTGCCAGTTAATGGGACCTTCTCACTGATGCTCCCCGTGGAGTCTGATATTGCTCCCCTGGCACAGATGCTCATATACACCATTTCACCCAATCAGGAGCCTATTGCTGATTCAGTCAAATTCCAGGTCGAAAATTGCTTTGCCAATAAGGTGGGTGTCTTGATTGAGAAACCCCAATTCACTTGAAGTCATTGATTAGAGAGCAGCAGCTGTTTGTATTTAGATTTGCGAACATTAAAACAGTCACTTATCATCAAATGCTCTGGGTGATTTTACCATATATTAAAAATAGCCCTAAGATTAACTGATTTGTGGTATTTCAGATGAGGTGAGGAGGTGGAATAGATTTCATAGCCGAAGGGTCCTCCCAGACAACACACTACCAAGAGCCCCTCCTTGTAAAACTGACAGGGCTCCAGCTCTAGCACCTCCACTGATCTCCACTGTGGCACTGTGGGATGGCAAGGGAGGTGGGTTTGTCAGGTAACCAGGTCACAATCTAGTTAGCTTACTACCATCACCTTAAACGCAGCCCAGTAACTGATAGGCAACCAGTGCAGATCATGGAGGACAGGTAACAGCCATACAGCCTCCATTCAAGGGACAGATCTAATTCTTGCTGTATTTTCTGGCTGCTTCCCTCCATCCTACCAGCATCACTTTCATCTCCTCCATACTGAACTCCAGCCAGCCTACCCTTATCCAAGCCACATGTTGTATCAAGCAATCAGTAAATCATTTAGTAGCACTGACTAGATCGGATGAGACAGAGGAGAGCTGGGTGTCCTCAGCCTGTTGAAAGACCATAGCCTATGTCCTCCTAATGACCCCATATACTCTTTGAAGAAGAGAGAGGACAAGATGTGCCCTGTGCAACCCCACATGAGAGGGCCCTCAGAGCGGAAGAGCAATTGCCCAAAACTATCCTTGGGGACCCGTCTGAGACACAGGAACCAAGCCACCTAAGGGCTGCCCCTCTTCTCCTAGGGTTCACAGGCAAATGAATGCCCCTTTGAGATAAGTGGTATCAAAGGTAGTTGATAATATCCGCTTGGACACCTGTACCCAGATCAAAGGTATTTAGGTGCCTAACTTCCATTAATTTCAATAGAAGTTAGGTGTCTAAATATCTTTGAGGATCTGGGCCCTGATTTTTATTCATCATCAGGAGATCATCTACCTAAGCAGTTAGTGCAGTCACTATACCAGATCTAGGTCTATATCCAGGTTGGCCAGTGTCAAGGGGAGCCGAGGCATCTAGATACTGTGAGAGCTGTTTCACCACAACCTTCTCAATAATCTTAACCAAAAAATGGAAGAACGGGAACTGGGCCCCAGTCAGCCAGACTGTCAGCATCAAGTGACAGCCACACAGTAGCTTCCTTAAGAGAACTGACAGCCTGGGAACGGTTGACAGTTTCCACCAGGTCCCAGTCCTTCCCCGCTAGCCTTCATCAGCCAGTGAAGACCTGGGTCCAAAGCACTGCCTGTGTAGCTCAGTGTATTCCCAATACCTCTAGAGCCTCATTGAGGATCACTGGCCTAAACTCAACAAGAGGAGGGCTTAGTGTTTGTCAGGTGATAGAATGAGGAGTGGAGATATATACACCTATCTCATAGAACTGGAAGGGACCTTGAAAGGTCATCAAGTCCAGTCCCCTGCCTTCACTAGCAGGACCAATTTTTTGCCCCAAATCCCTAAATGGCCCCCTCATGGACTGAGCTCACAAGCCTGGGTTTAGGAGGCCAATGCTCAAACCACTGCTCTGGCAATTTCCAGCTGGTTGAGGGATTCTTGGGAGCCATTACCCATCTGCAGCATCCAGGTCCTAGGCTGTTCTTCATTTTACCAGGGCTGCTGTAAAATCAGCTCCCTGATGGCCCACAATCCCTCCTGGTATATTCAGGATGCGACATAGGCCTCCCCAGGCTCCCTGTGCGCCGTCCGTGCTGTGGACAAGAGCGTCCTCCTCATGAAGCCTGAAGCCGAGCTCTCTCCCAGCTCTGTAAGTGCCTGTAAGCTCTGTAAGTGCCAGCCTGGCCCATTGATCAGCAGCTGCAAGAGCTGGTCTTCTCTTAGGGGCTGTGGTAGCAGAAAATGATGCTGCCTGGTCCAAGCAAGACCAACTCAGTGCTGAGGAGTGGCATCTACTGGAAAAAAAAATCCCTTCTGTCAGTGCGGATGTCTTAATGCTGTCCTGCCCTTATCTTATCTTCTTTCACTAGGTGAGAAGCAGAGAACTGGGCACCATTTAGATTGCAGGAACTTTTTCAACTCCTTTGGGATGCTACCATGTCTGGAAACAGCCCTGGTCAATGGGGCTGCTGATTTTCTCTTGTTCAGGGCCTATTATTCATTTATTTATTTACTTATATTGGTGTAGCGCCTACAGGCCTAGACCAGACTCAGGCATTTGACCAACATATAGTAAGTAACAGTCCCTGGCTAAGAAAGAAGGGCCATTGATATGAGCATTAGAGCCTTTAGCAGGTACTTTGATATAGTTGATCATAATAGCCAGAGCAACAAACTGCCCTCAGCCAAAGAAGCAGCTTCCCTCTTTCCTTCTCCCTGCTCTGTAGTGTATTTACTGTTCTTGGTTTATTTTCTATCACTTCCACCTTCTCTCTGTATATATCAGTCTGTCTGCCTCTGCCTGTCTGTCTCCCCCAGCGGTGTTTCATGGCACTTGGTACTGATGAGGCCAAGTGACACAGTTCTGTTTGCCCAGGTGTATAACCTGCTACCCGTGAAGGAACTTCAGGGGTATCATCATGGCGCAGACATGCTGCCGATGGATCCCCAGGAGGAGTGCATTGCCGCAGAGAAGATAATTGTGAATGGAGTCACCTATGCTCCAGTGTCGGAGCCAGATGAAGAGGACACTTATAGCATCTTAAAGGTAAAGTCTCCTCATCCTGTCCTTGTGGCTGTGGGGAGATGAGGACATTTAAACCTGCTGTGAGTGGCACGTGGTGCAGGGCTAGCTGCTCTGGAGTGCCGATCACGGAGCTATATCTGGAGCAAGTACAATGGCGGTGCAAGCTTCCACCATGCACTGTCCCTCCTCAATGTGCTTCAGCTTTGACCTGGAAAGATCAGGTATGAGCACCTCTAGGGTGAGGCAAATGCTGTCTTCATGGGCTTTTCAATCCTTGACCTCTCTTCCAAGGCTGCTAAAAAGTTAGTGCTTATGGTGAAGGTGTTCTTTGTAAAGGGGGGCACCTGAGCCACTAAGAACTGGCCTAATACTCACCAGCTCATTTCACATAGCAATGAATGACCAGTATATAGGAACGCCTTGGATTCAGTGATGATTTGAGACTAGACTGGAACTGGTGAACTAGAAACATGTGCCCTTACCATCCCCCAAGTCTAATGAATGCCCTCTGAGCTGGAGCTAGATTGGAACCAGACATCTAGAGATAAGACTCTGTATTCCATTCCCTGATTCACTCCGACCTCTGACCTGGGGTTGGATTGGAAATTGGAACCAGTGCCCTAGAGATAAAAGGACCCTGTATCCTATTCCCTTATCCCTTTGAGCCATCCAGTCTCCCAGACCTGAGACTGAGTGTCACCCTGTGCTCTATCGGTAAGGCTAAGATTTCGCCACGGTTATTTTTAGTAAACGACACGGACAGGTCACAGGCAATAAGGAAAAATTCACAGAGCCCGTGACCTGTCCGTGACTTTACTAAAAATAACAGGGGGGGGGGCCCCTGCAGGGCTAGGTAGGAGGGGGAATGGAGTCCCAGGGGCTGCAGTGGCGGGTGCAGCCATGGGGGGCATACAGCCCCCGCTCTGGAGCTGGCCGCAGCTGCGGGACAGGGGTGCGCGGCTCCTATTGCAGCTCCCACCAAGCCCTGGCTGCAGCAAGCGGGGGAGGGTTTGGCGGGGCGGATGGCCCTGGGAAGCTGCAAGGGGGGCACGTGGCCCCTGTTGCAGCCGCCGGGCAGGGGTGCATGGCCCTGGCTGCAGCCCCCAGCAGAAGCCACAAGGCTGGGGCACACAGACCCGTCTGCAGCCCTCACCAAGCCTGGATGCCACAGGGCTGGGGCTGCAGGGTCCTGGTTGCAGCCAGCCCCACCTACAGGGCAGGGTCACACAGTCCTGCCTCCACCTCCTGAAGTGTAGAAATCACGGAGGGCCGGTAAAGTCATGGAATCCATCACTGCTGTGACCTCCATGACTAGATCATAGCCTTATCTATGGGTAATAGGCTCCATATCCCATCAAGGAAAAGTGTCAAGGTTTCCTCCTTGCTCATTAAACCCCTAATACTGGTGTATGCAGTGGTGTTGTAGCCATGTCGGTCCCAGACCAGGTGAATGAGGTAATATCTTTTATTGGGCCAATTGGTGTAAACTCAAAAGCTTGTGTCTCACCAACAGGAGTTGGTCCAATAAAAGATATTACCTCACCCACCTTGTCTCCCTAATACTGGTGTCAGTCCTGGAATTTCAACCTCAACAGAAATAAATAACAAAATGTGTGTTGGGTTTTTCCCTACAGGAAATGGGTTTAAAGGTCTTCACAAACTCCAAGGTGAGAAAGTCACATTATTGCCTCCAGTTCCCTCAAGTTGCTTGGGGTTTACAGAAGTTCTGAAGGATTTCACAGTGAAGCCGGGGTATCAGCACAAGCACTCAGGAGAACTGGTAAAGGCCAAAGGCCTCACAAGCATTCTGTTCTGAGCAGAGAGCGCATCTGTGTTTTGGGGTGAATGCTGTTGCTCATAGCTGGCCGCATGCTAGCTCTAGTGTTGGGACTGGGGTTGTGGATTGAGCATTTGGAAGTTTTTCCCACATCATGAGGTGACCACTCCGTCTTGAAGTTTGAAGTTGGGGCACACTTCTCCTGACAGAGTGAGGGGCCTGCTTTGATAGCCTCACCCTTGGAGGTTAATGGAACCAAATTGTTTCTGGGAGTTCTGAGGGAGAATATTATGCTGCTGGCAGACAAATCTGTGGGTAGCTCGCTAAGACTTTACAATGATCTTCCATCCTCAGGCACCAGTAGAGAGTTTCCCAAGCACAGCTTTCTACAGAGTCATCATTGTCACGCTGTCTGGAGTGGCTCACAACCATGACTGTCTACCTCAGGGCAGATTGTCAGAAAACAGGGCAACACCCCAAACTGGTGGTGTATTCTATAGTTAGATTTCACCAAGCCAGGGACAAATGTTAACTCCTGGATCACTATATCAATCTTGCCATGGAGTCACAGACAATCCCCTTAGATTCTCCAGTCTATCTTGCCACCCAGACAAACTGAACTTTGTGATAAAAAGTTACTTATACAAAAATCACCTCACCTTTTAGAAGGCTTTCAGTCCCAAGAGGCCAGTCACTTACCCCTAGATCTTATACCAAAGATAATGCTGGTAGCCAATTCTATAGTAAATTAACTGAAGGTTTATTAGCTAAGAAAAGGAAATTAGAGTTATTGAGAGGTTAAAGCAGGTAAAATATATGCATAGATGAGTCACAGTCTGTAATTCCAAATGGTGGAAGTGATGTAATAAACTGCCAGTTTCCTAAGTCTTTTCAGGGTGCCTAGATTGTCTCTCCGCTTCGCATCTGGCACACTTCCCTGTAAGAGTCCAAACAGTTCAGAGATGCAGGATCTTTCCTTGAATCCATACTTATAGCTTCTTTTCACCAAAAACAAGCTGACACGGTTACTACCCACGTGGGTTTTTCCTTTGATGACAGAGTGAGGAATGCATTTAGAGTGTTTGACCTCTGATCATCACACATAATGATCACTTGCTTTGAAATCTGCACTTTTCTGTTAAAGTTCTTCATTTGCATTGCACAAGGCTTCTTTCTTGTTTGATGGGTTATTTAGTTACAGAGTTTACACAATGTAAATGTTTGCTACTACATTATAACAGGATACAGATAAGTGAAAACAAAGCAAGTAACATCCCACTCGTTTTCATGAAGTTGAAACACCACATACACTCTGATACATTTAACAATCACTTTGATCTATACTCACCCACAAGTGAATTGGCCGGGGGCTCTGGCATGAGCTGGCACCTGGTCGGTCAGGGTCACAACCGTGGTTTATGGATGATTAGGGACAATTGAAGTGGGAGGAAGAAATCTTGATGATGGAATTAGTCAGCTTCAGCCTGGGTCTTCTGCCACTGGCACGTTATGGCACCAATAGACCCCAGGTTGTTAGACCCTGATAGTGAACCCAGGTCTTTAGGTAGTATCATTAGTTGCTGCCCCTGACCAACAGCTTTAGTGCTAATGGCCTACAAATCCACAGCAGCCATGCCCCGGTCCTCCAATTGGATGGACAGGCAGCACTGTCAGTGAGTACCTGGGCTATTTAAAGGCCCCACCAGGAAGAGGAAGCTGTCTGAACAACAGATCATTGCCTGCTGATTGCTGCCTGGACAGCCTCGCCTGACCCTGCCTTGCTGCCTCGCCTGGTCTGGCCTCCCTGATGCACTGACCTGACCCCTTGGATTGGAGCTTCCAGCTACTGACCCCTGAGAAAACTCTGACCACTGCCCCAGGCTGCCTCTGATACTGATCAACCTCCCAGCTGCTCCATCATCTGCCCACATTGGATCACTGCTCTGGACTGCCTCTACCACCAGACATTAGAGAGGTTGAAGCTGACCAATTCCAATATAAAGATTTTCTTAACTCTTATGCCATAGCTGTACAGGGGGCAAATAAATAAATAAATAAATAAATAAATAAATAAATAAATAAAGGATTGTTTGCCACTATCATAGAGTAAGTGGGGTTTTTTGGAGTGGTGGGTAATCTGGAAACACCTGGGCTCTTGTTGCTTGGTGATGGATTTGAACATTTCCCACCAGCAGGAGAGATTCTTAATTGGTGTATATCTGATTTTCAGAGGTGCATTTTCAATGTATGGGAAAGAGCCTAGAGCACTGGATTGGTGGGGGTTTGTGTGTATTATAAATCCAAATAAATAAATAGTGGTGAGGTGCCAATAGATCTGGCTAGTTAAACATATTGTAGGCAGAAACTCTGATGCCTCTGCTCTTCCAGTCCTGGGCTCCCCACACAGCTCTGCCAATGCCCCTGAGTCCTGCCCTGCAACCTCTTGCTAGTCCAGTCCTGTTCAAATGGTAATAGTAGCCTCTATGATAAGCAATATCTATATAACCTTTAGGGCTAATCCAGGCCAAGCACTGGGGATCTTTTGCTTGTGTGATCCTTGCCCCTCAGACTCCAAGCAGCATAAAAAATACAGTTCCTCCTTATTAGGGCTTTTTGTCTCTTTGCCCCTTCTCTGAGTTGCAAATTCAGTCATTGGGAGTAATTCAGTGGCCCATCTCTTCTTCTTGGTGGAGGGGGAACAATCAACTGATGTTTCACAATGGTTTGTCCGGTGTTGATAGGCCGCCTTTTGCGTCAGACTGGTATTTCACACTCGTTGATGCTTCTTTTCTGTCTGGTGATTCACAGTTACAGAGCAAACACTAAATATTACCTTAAAACATGGGATACAGATATTATAAGTGAGATTAACGCCTCCAGCTGCTTACAAGGATTCCGTAAAGTCTAAACACTGAACACATTTTTATAACTCTAATGCCTAGTTTAACAATACTAATACACAGGTGAGCAAAAAATGGCTGTTATTTTCCACACACGAAAAAATAAGGAAAAATGGGAACATCATTTTTTTAAACATATTTTTTGTGGATTTTTAAAATTTTCATCCAAAATAAAAAAAGTTTTTTTTTTTCAGTTTTCCAACAACCCCGCCCCCCAGAAACTGTTGATGGAAACAGTTTTTTTATGAGAATTTCCACTGAGTCAAAATAAAATCTTTGAGAAAATTGTTGTGACCAGTTCTAAGGCCGATCCTTTGAAAGGCTGGGAGCTTCGTGTAGTAAGTGAAGGCAACATAGTAAAGGCCTAATGAAGGCCCACTATGAGGCCTGAACCAAACTAAAGTAATGGTCAAGGCTTTGCTAGCATAGAAAGCAAAGTTAAGCTGTGAGCAAGAGGCAGGCCCTGCTCACAGAAGCTGGCAAGGAAAGGGCTGATGTTGCAGAAATACATATTCATTTAGCATAGTTGCAGTACAAACATGGTACCAAGACATACCATACCGGAACATTCCACAGATAACATGGAACAGGCCGACCCATCCCAATGACAGGGGCAAAAGGGTAAAATGATTAATAGAGTTGTTTTGATCGAACCAACAGGTACAAGGTGCGAGGCGGCACCTTACTGCATAGAGGGGTTGTACCTTGCTACGTAGAGGGGTTGCACCTCAATACGTCAGGAGTGATGTGTAACTTGTTTGTACCTGTGTAAAAGAATGTGTCCCTGGGGTGGTGTCTTTGTCCGGCCACGGGGGCAGTGGAAAGTCCCGCCACTGAGCCGGGTCCTTGCCAAGAGGCATCTATTAGTAGTATGCCCGGTAGACTAAGTAATCTACGGGGAACTGCAATTGTGTCCGAGATCGCAATAAACCTGGCCGAGGTGCCTTTGTATCTTAGTAGACTCTGTGGTTATTGGGGATTCTCGTCGGGTCTGCTGTGTCAGCTATCTGCGCAGAGCTGGGGCAGCACACAGAGGGAACACACACACGCAGCCGAGTGATATCAACAGGAGAAAGCAGAAGCACCACACCGGTAGCCTCTCACAACACTTCGCAGTGATGGTGGAGCAGAAAATGACACACTGGAGTCGTGATGTGACCCCTCAAACATGCTTCAGACATGGAACTTTCCATTCCCACCCTGCCCACCACAACCGATTTGGGTGTCTGATTGCACCAGTGTAGCTGGAGGGGAAAGTGTCCCAGGGTGTATCTAAATTGCAGTGGGAGGTGTAATTTCCAGGTCTGACAGACACACACGTGCTAGCTTTGATCAAGAGCTAGTGCGCTGAAAAGAGAAGTGTAGCTGTTGCAGCATGGATGGGGGGTTGGGACCCTATGAATGGACTTGGGAGGCTAGCCTGTCATGTTCTCACTGCTACACTTCTATTTTTAGCACACTAGCTTGATCACAGCTACCCATACATCTACATGGGTACATACATCTACCCAAGCTGGAAATTACATCTGTTGACCTACCCTTAGAGATGGAAGCATCAGGCTGGTATTGGTGCATTATATCTATGTTAATCAGTTGTACTCACACCACCCAGGACACGCAAGGGTACTGGACTCAGGTTACCCTGTCATGGCTGAGACCCTTCCAGCAGCGGTGGAGACAGTTCGAAAGTATTTCCCAGAGACATGGATTTGGGATTTAGTGCCTTTGACGTGAGTAGCTGGTTGTTGCTGTTTTAACATTCCCTTATTTTTTGTGATGATAATATGAATTCCTGATGGTTACTGAGCCTCTTTCATCATCCCAAAGTGCTTTTCAAACTCTGTGTGTGCAGAAATCACTCAGCCACCTGCGGGCTGTTCCCCAATGGCAGATGTTTACAGTGCAGAACAACACTGCACTAACATCTAGAAAGGAAAGTGAAAAAGAGCCCCATTTCCAATTGAAATTGCAGGGGGAATCTAAGCATTTGGATTGTAATGACCCAGGGTGAGCCCCCCTCTTCTTCTTAAAAGGGTTGTGGGGTCTTTAATTATCACAGGTTGTCAAAATATCAGCTGTATGTGTTATCTGAAAGACAGCACCTCCTCTGGCACAACACCTCCCACCACAATGGGCTCAGTGCTAATTTAGAGGGGAGAGCACCCCCTACTGAGTCCCCACATCACTCCCTGAAGCACTGCATCAGACTTGAGCATTGAGCTCAGTGTGGACTCAGAGGGGAGAGCATTATCTACTGAGTTCCCCACATCACTCTCTGGAACACTTGGGTTTTCCTTCAGTGTCTGACCAGGCTGTGATCACGATCCTATCTCTCTTTTTGTCACCAGCTCCAATGAAAGTGCTGAATTGCCCTTGACAATCCCTGATACCATCACAGAATGGAAAGCTAATGCATTCTGCACCTCAAGTGACACTGGCTTTGGCCTGTCCCCAACCGTGTCCCTCAGAGCCTTCCAACCCTTCTTCGTGGAGCTCACCCTGCCCTACTCCGTGGTGCGTGGCGAGGCCTTCACGCTAAAGGCCACTGTCTTCAATTACCTGACCCGCTGCATCAGGGTAAGAGACACTCACACCATCCCCGTGCAACCAAACCCACAGGCCACACTTCTCTGCTTCACAAACTCCTGTGTCTATAGCTCTTTTTAGCCCCCGGTCTCCCTGCAGCCCCTGTCCTCCCCAAACACATGTGCACCCAAGCCTCTATGCTCCTGTAACTCCCAAGCACCCCAAAGCCCTGTAACTCCAAATCTCTACACCCCTGTAACCATCTACACTTCTAAACACATGTGTTCCCTCAACCCCCTCTGTCCCTTATAGTACCACAAATCCTGTTCTGCCCAATTCTCTGCACATCCCATCTGCCGTACTGTCTGCATCTCTAGTTACTACTAATTTCTCTGGCCCCCTCCCTGATGACAGCTCTCTGGACAATTGACAGGTCAGCATCTCACTGGCTTCATCTGCTGACTTCCGAGCTACCCCTGTGGAGAAGGAAGAGGACTCTTATTGTCTCTGTGTGAATGGAAGAAAAACGGTGTCCTGGACTGTGACCCCAATATCTCCGGGTAAGAAGCATTTTAGCTCTGATATGTTTGGGGGCCAGATAGGGTGGCACAGAAATTTCAGGGGGCAGGGACCTGGTAGCTCAAATATCTGTTGGTAGGGGATTCAACTTCCCCAAGACCCTTCTTTGGGGTGTTTTACTCCCATGCTTGGTTGGAGAGTGATAAGCTCCTCCTCAGACAAGACAGAGAACCCTAGATGGTTTTCAGCTGTTGGACCCCTCCATTCAAAAGACACTGTCTGTATAGTGAGGATCTCCATCAACATACTGCTCTCTAACATACCAGTGAAAGATGAGAGCTGGCTGGGTCTCTTCTTTCAGCAAGAATAGCAGGTTATAGTCCTTGGTTCTCACTTGGGCCAGGACAGTCATCCAGAATGAGGGTGATTTGTGATGAGACTGGAAGCCTGAGATACAATGATCACCCATCTGCTTCATACCTGCCCATATCACATAGCGGAGAAACGATTTAGTTGAAATACCCCATGGGAAACTTAAAGTCCTGGTTAAATGGTCATCCTGACTAAGAGAAGAGCCCATCTGAAAGAACTTAAATTGTTGTAAAATCCTGTGCTGATTTAGAGACAGGCATGAAGCCAATCCACTGATCCAAAAGAGCTTTGAACTCTGAGGTATCTGAAATCCAGCTCAGATCTGGATACAGCTTTGTGCTTTGAGATCATCTCACCACTGAATACAAATACAAGTGTGACAATGAGATTCATTACCTTTCTCCTTTATTTGATCTTTGTTTCTTCTTTCATTCTTCATTTGGCAGCTTTGTTAGTAATGAATCAGAGCTTAGCATTTCTCAAAGCCTCCCTGAAGTGTCTAGCTCCCCACTGAGCTCTTATTATAGCCCTGGTATCTGGCTGCTCAAAATCAGCAGACAGCCATTCCACCTCTGCCCTCCATCCCAGTGGAAATGTCTCCCTCTTTGCTTCACAGATATGAATTGCACAGCAATCACCTATAACTATGGGGATATTTTTTTCACTGAGGTCTAAACTCATGAGTAGACAGCACCAGCGGCTTTTCAAGTGGCCAAAGACACATTCAACTATCATTCTGCACCTGCTGAGCCTGTGGTTGAAGCACTCCTTGCTGCTGTAGAGGTAGCCAGTGTATGGCTTCATGAGCCAGGGGAGTAAAGTGTAGGCTGGATCTCCCAGGATCACTATTGGCATTTCAAAATCCCCATTGGTAACCCTCTGTTCTGGAAAGAGAGTCCCTGCTTGCAGCTTTTTGCATGTGTCATGCACCTTCTCTGACCATCCCGTGTTGATGTTGGTAAAACTTTCCCAGTGATCCACCATAGCTTGCATTACCACAGAAAAGTACCCCTTTCTTTTGATGTACTCTGGCAAGGTGGTCTGGTGCCAAAACAGGGATATGCATGCCATCCGTTGTCTCACTGCAGCTCAGGAACCCCATCGCTGCAAAACCATCCACTATGTCTGGCACACTGCTGAGAGTCATAGTCTTATGTATCAGGAAACGATTAATGGCCCTGCACACTTGGATGACAGCAACTTCCCACGGTGGATTTCCCACTCCAAATTGATTCCCAACTGATTGGTAGCAATCTGGTGTTGCAAGCTTTCACACAGCGATCACCACTCACTTCTCCACTGTCTGTGCAGCTCTCATTTTGGTGTCAATGTGCCAGAGGGCTGGGGTGAGTTCTGCACACAGTTCCAGAAAAGTGGCCTTGCACATCCACAAGTTCTGCAGCCATTGCTTATCATCCCATACCTGAAGAATGATGTGATCCCACCAGTCAGTGCTTGTTTCTCAGGCCCAGAACCAGCGTGCCACCATCTGCAGCTGCTCCATCACTGCCAACAACAACCTTGAATTGTTTCTTTCCATGGTGCATGACAAGCTAGCCTGCAAGGAATTGTCATATTCCCCAGTGCTGCTCTTTAAGCTCCGGAAATTCTGTGGGATCAGGTGTGTTGTGTTCACAATGCTCACCACAACAGTGCAGAGCTCTGCAGGATCCATGCTTCCCACAGAGATGGCGGATGCGCAGGTTTGCAGTGTTTTTGAAAAGAGTGCAAAACATTATGGGATGCAGATATTATTATGGGATGGAGAAAACTGCATCATGGGATGTTGAAACCATGTTCCCAATCACTCCTGCATGACTTTTTTGCCCCCATGATGCATTGCAAACCCTTCCCAAAATACCCCGTGCTAGATGGTGGTGAGTTGCACAGTGCAATACTTACCCAGAGTGCACTGCTCACTGCATCAGTGCAGGCACTGTTAGTGTGGACGCGCACTGCCGATACAAGGAGCATAGTGTGGACATTCAAAAGCGATTTAATTACTGCCGTGGCTGCACGTTGACTTAATTTAGGTCTACTTAATTTTGTAGTATAGACATGCCCTTAATAAACTCCTGACTACCCTCCACTTAACTCCTTGGTTCTAGCCAATTGCGTCCCCAAGGAGCAGAATTTTTTCAAATACTATCCTGATTCAGCAGCTGTCATTGCCATTCACTTTCATTAGGCTAAAACCGTTTCCTGGGAAACATCTCAGGTGAGCACATCTGGAATAAGTGGTACTGACCCTGTTAAGTAATTTGTGGATCTGATGGAGAATTTAATTATTTCTTCCCCTCATGGCCCTGGGCTAAACGGGAGCATTAACTGTTTGCTTGACCCAGCTAGGGCTCTATGAATAGAATCATAGATTCATAGATTCTAAGGCCTGAAGGGGCTATAATGACCCTTTAGTCCTGTGTAACAGAGGCCATCGTCCTCAGCCAGAAATCGGAGCCATTACTCCCTGCACTCCTATCTGTCTTGCCCAATTCCTGCCAGGACTGGGAAGGCTACTGCAGAGTGATCCTCATGTCTTGTCTGCACTTTTTTTTTTGCACTATTGTAGTGCACTAGTGATGTAGCTGCTGATGTCACTGACGTAGCAGCACCAGAACAAAATCTTAGTGTAGACACACTAACTGGCATAACCTGTGACTTGCACTAGTGCCACGTGCCCTGGTTTGAAAGGAAAGTGTCAGAGTAGCCACCTAAAAGTTGGTGGCTGTACTCTGAGGCCACCAAATAATTTGTGGTGAGAATCCCTGTCTTAGACCATGCCTGCACTGGGGTTTTTCACACAGATGTAGCTGCAAACCCTTAGAACAGTCCTGCTTCACTGGGGTGAGTCACTTTTCACACCAGTGAAGCAAGGCTGTTCCCAGGGTTTGCTCTGGTGCAGCTGCAGCTGTGTGAAAAACCCAGTGCAGGCATGGTCTAAGGTACTACTACCATGTCTACACTACAAACTTATGTCGACTCAAGTTACATCGGCATACAGCTGCCACAGTTAGCACATTACTTTTATGCACGCATACTTGGCTCCTTATGTCAGAGATACGCGTACTTACCAGGAGTGCTTGTATCGATGCAGAGTGTGGTGCACCATGGATAGGTATTCCACTGCCACTCGTCAAAATGAGAGGTGCACTAACAGTGGAGAAGCAAGTGACGATCACACTGTAGAAATGTGCTATGCCAAATTGCTATCAGTCAGTTGAAAATCACTTTGGAGTCAAGAAATTCACCGCAGGGGCTGTTGTCATGCAAGTATGAAAAGCCATTGTTCGCCCCCTGCTATGCAGAACTGTGATTCTCAGCAATGTGCAGGACATAGTGGATGGATTTGCAGCAATGGGGTTCCCAAACTGCGGTGGGGTGATAGATGGCACACATATCCCTCTTTCGGCACCAGACCACCTTGCCTCAGAGTACATCAACAAAAGAGGCTACTTTTCTGTGGTTATTCAAGTGTTAGTGGATCACTGACATCAGTGTTGACTAGTCAGGGAAGACGCATGACATTCACGTCTTTAAGAACACAGAACTGTTCAGAAAGCTGCAAGCAGGGACCATATTCCTGACTTGCGGATTACCATTGGCAATGTTGAAATGCCAGTTGTGATGCTGGGCGACCCAACCTAACCCTTGTTCCTCTGTCTCATGAAGCCGTACACCGGCCACCTCGACAGCACCAAGGAATATTTCAGCTAGAGGCTCAGCAGGTGCAGAATGACAGTTGAATGTCCTTTTGCTCATTGGAAGGGGCACTGGCATTGTTCACTTGCATAATATCTGCTCTTAGATATCCATGTTTCTATGCCTGGTTCAGAGCTGTGCCTGCACAAGCCCTCTTCTCCCCACAAGCCCAGAAGATCCAATATCTCCTGTCTGTTCCAGGCAGGAGCATGCCTGGAGTGCGTAGCTGGCATGTCAGCTGAGCAGTTGCACTCGACAAGGGAGAGTTGCTAGGTGTGCCCACAAAGCCGGGTACCCAAGAAAAGGAATTTCAAAAATTTGCAGGGCTTCAAAGGGTGGGCGGGAGGTAGGGGGTGTGGAGGCTTCTGGTTTCTGTGACCCCTGGCCAGCAGAGTTCACAATGGTGACCAGAGCAGTCAGCGTGGGGCATTGTGGGACAGCAGCTAGAGGACAGTAACAGATAACATAAGCAGTGGAGTATTTACACTATCACTGCATTGACCCAAGGACATCAAACTTGGCTCTATGCCACTTGGGGTGGTGATGTTATTAAGTCGGTGCAACAGGGCACTTACGTATGTAGGAACCAAACCGAAATATAGACACATGCACAACTAGATTGACATGAGCTGCCTTGCGTCAATCTAACTTTGTAGTGTAGCCCAGGCCTACATGAGATGTGACATGAGCTCTCTCTCTACAGAGAGGTTTCCTTGTAATCAGTGGTGCTGAAGAGTGGAGCACCATGGAAATGACATTGACACCCCTGTAGCTGCAGTGCCTGGCAGAACACTTATTTCTCTTTGTTTCAGGTAATGTGAATTTCTCTGTGAGTGCAGAGGCCCTGAAGACGGAGCTGCCCTGCGAGAACGAGGTAGCAGTGCTCCCTGAGACAGGGCAGAAGGATACAGTGATCAAACAGCTGTTAGTGGAGGTATGTGGGCCTCTTAGTCCCTGTGGTATAGAGAAGTGGTAAGTTTTCACACAGAGTGACATAGGCAATAAGCCGCACTATAATGCTCTGTGTAGGATAGGAAAACAGTAATAACTTATATAGAGTGTGACACTATAACTATCCGTGCCTCCTCTGTTACAGGGAAGCTGTGACAACTTGCTACATAGCCTAACAGAAGCACACGTGTGGGAGATTCAAAGCACCTAGGGGAATTAGGTGTGCTTTGGAAAATCCCACCCACTATAGGATATAATAATGTATATTCCCTTACAGAAAAAACATTGCATAGTGTGCCAAATAAGCATAACATGGTAACATTGCATAACCTCTCTCTTTCCTAGGGCAGCAATGGTTGCTGACATTGTTACCCAGTGAAATGAAATAGCACAGGGCAATGTTGCATACCCTCACCTTTGCAGGAAAGCAATAGCTCATTATACAGCATCTATAATCAGTAACAAATGATACATAAAGCTGCATAGCCTCTCCGTGTGTCATAAAAAAGCAACGATAACTAATGACATTTCATGATACCAACAGTAACACCAGTTATAATAATGTGTAATATTGTCCCTTCCTATTCTCCGTATACCCTATTGCTGTCCTGTAATGGAAAGAGAAAATCTGCAGCATTACAGTATGTAGAATTGCTGATATTCCACTATGTAGTAAGTTGTCTTTAACTTATCGCATCATCTGATGTTAGCAATGACACATAGTGCATGTCCTCTCTGTTATAGGGGCATTAAGGTACCATCTTGCACAGTGTGCTTCAGGTAACTAGTAACCCATGCAATAGAGCTGCACTATTCTTCCCTTGGGTGTGAAGAGACAATAACTTATTAGTAGCTGGTTTTTATTTTATTCTAACCAATTATTATTTTATGAATCTACAAGTATCAGTCCATGGAAATTTGCAAATCTCCCTCTTCCTCTGATTCACCCACTTGGCCCTTTACATTTCTCTCTGTCTTCATTCATTGTCTCTCCAATTTTGTCGAACTCTCTCTTCTCCCCTCCTCTCCTGCTGCCTCTCTGTCCCTTTCTGAAGATTCCCCGCCCTGTCCTCACACAGACTCTATTCCTCATGCCAGATGCTCAGTCTGTCTGCAGCTTCTCACCTTTCTCATTTTCCTTCCCCTCCCAAGCCCGAAGGGATTGAGACAGAAGCAACCTTCAACTCTCTGCTCTGTGGAAATGGTAAGGACCTCTCTGCTCCTTCTTCATCTATTTCCTTTGCCAGCGGATGAAGAGTGACAGCCCCAAGGAGGGAGTGGGATTATTTGGGAGACTCTTGAGGGTGCAGTGAGAACTTGGGGTGTCAGGATAGAGACTAAGCAATGGTGGGGATGTTTCTGTGTGGAGAGTCGAGACACATTTCCTAATCATGAGGACATTGCTTGGAACATTGAGATCTAGGGCTTGACAAAGCCCCGGAGAATAGACTGCATGAGCAATCCTGGCCCAAGTCCCTGGAGGATGGGCTTAAAGGGGTTTAACGGGACTTTTCCATCTCTAATCTCTTATTCTATAGAGTGAAATTACCAACTGGATTCTACCATCTGCCAATTGCCAGCAAACAGGAAGGGCCAAAGAACTGGAGACTGCAGTTTCCCATCGGGCCAGGTGGTGCACCTCACTCCATAGAAAGAGCGGAGTTTTTCCCATGGGTCACAGGACCCCAAGCCAGAGGGGACAGTTGGGCGTCTCACTGTCCAGCTAGGAGGAATGGAGCTGCTGAAAGCAGGGGTTCCCCATGCAGGGGGCGGGTGGAAGGCAGCATTCCAGGTTCTGCTCTGGGACCCATTCACTGCTGAGCATGGGGGCATTTTATCTGTCTGATTGTTTCCCTCAGGAAATTCAGAAGCAGGGAAGATTTCCCTGAAGCTCCCACTGAACGTGGTGCAGGGCTCAGCCAGAGCCTATGTGACAGTGCTGGGTGAGTGCAGCAACTCAGAAAGGACCTGCCCTGGCAGCTGCGGCCACTGCTCCTTGTTTGCCTGCTGTGCCAGCCTTTCCACCTGGTCAGCTACTCACTCCCTTCATCAGTGTCCCCATCATCTCCCCATTCATCTCTTCTTGTCTCTTTTCCTGTTCCAGTTCTCCTTTCCCCCACCTCCCTTTATCAGTTTCTCTGTGTGTTGGCCTTTCTGTCTAAGTATCCCTATTCCTATCCCAGACATCTTCCTACCCTTCCTTCTCCCCATTCTCTCTCTCTGTGTTTCCTCTTTCAGGGTATGGCTCTGTCCTTTTTTCCCTCTGTCCTTCTCTCTCACCTGTTACTGCCTGTGCTCTGCAGTGCACTCTGCCTCCGCAGGCGGCTCTGGGCCACACTGACTCCCTGTGTCTCCATCCCCAGGCGATATCCTGGGCACAGCCATGCAGAACCTGCAGCAGCTCCTCGAGATGCCCTTCGGCTGTGGGGAGCAGAACATGGTCCTGTTTGCCCCCAACATCTACGTCCTGGACTATCTGAATAAAACGGGGCAGCTGAGCGAGGAGACCAAATCCAAGGCCATCGGCTACTTAGTCAGTGGTGAGGAGGGATGGGGCTTTTCTTTCTTCACTTGCTCCTTTCCAAGGTTGTGCTGGGAGATTTCTGTTTCTGCCTGACCTGCAGACAGAGCTTCCCTCAGCTGAGGACAGAGGGACTGGGTTGTGTATCTGGGGAGTGGGGTCCCCATTCGACACACTCTTGGCTCACTATTGTCAGTTGTCTGAGCACTACGGTTACGCACACTCATTGCTCCACGAGAGCTACTGGCTGTTGTGTCCATCCTATGAGTCACCCCTATAGTGTGGAAATGCTGCACACAGTAGCCAGGTGAAATGGCTTCTCAGCCTGGGTGCTCTAGCTAACCAGACTGTGTGGTACTCCCCCTACTGGAATACGATGGTGCTGCCCATGTGTTGTGTGTCAGTTCCCTCTGCTGACTAGCTCCTGGGATGGAGACGTGTATGTTTGTGTACCAGTGCTGGCTAGTACACATCAGGGCCAGGAGCCCCTTTACTGGCTGAGCTGGTGAGCTGCTCTCTCACCCCCTATTGTTTGATGTATAAATCCTGCTTTAACTTTCCATTTCAGGTTATCAGAGGCAGATGAATTACAAGCACCTGGATGGCTCTTACAGCACATTTGGGGAGCATTACAGGCAGCCGGGGAATACCTGGTGAGATTTCTTGCCAGTCACGCCTCCCCTAAACCTCCTCTGTTATATAGTCATAAAGGAAGTGTTAAATTTTAGTCAACTGGTGATGCTGTTAAAGGCCCGAGGGCTTGCTGGAGCTTTCACAGTCTCTTAGCATATCACACCAAAGGGAATAGGTTTCATCAGCCTGCTGTGTATAAAAAGCACCTGTTCCCACTGGCCTTGAGGAGAGAGAGAACTGAAGAGGCAAAGGGGATGGGATGGTTTCAGATCATTTTTGAAAAAAGATGAAGAGATCCAGGGGAGGCTGTTCCAGACAGGGAGCTGCAGAGGGGAGACTCTCATACCCGTAGTGGTGAAACTGGGTTAGAGGTAGAGAGCAACCTGGTGCTAGATAGGACCATAGGAATTGCTATGCTATCGATCGCCCATTATCAAGATCATTAATAGGTATATTAAACAACACCAGCCCTAGTACTGAACCTCGCAGCACCTCACTGTTAGCCTTGTGCTATGATGGAATTGATCATTTAATTCTAGTCTTTGTTTTCTGTCCCTGAACCAATTTCTGATCCACGACAACACTTTGACCCTCATCCCATGATTATTCAATTCATTTAGACTTTCCAAAAGGCTTTCGAGAAGGTCTGACATAAGACACTACTGAAGAAATTATGTCAATCAATTCTCTTTCATTCAGCTCTTTATTGACATGTTCAGGGAATTCTAAGAGATTAGTGAGACACAATTTTCCTTTGCAGAAGCCATGCTGCTTAGACCCCATCAGATCATGATCTTCTGAATCTTTTATTATGCTATTTTTAATTGTCATTTTGACTAGTTTACTAAGTACAGGCAAACTGGCGTATAACTCCCTGGAACTCCCATGGAGCCCTGTTTAAATATAGATTCAACATTTGCAACCCTGCGGCCCTCTGCTATAAGAGCTGTATTTAGCATGAAGAGGGCTCCTAAGTTTGAGAGACTGGTTGTGTCCAGGGAGGATTTTATAAACAGGAAGAGAGACTTTGAACTGGATCCTGAAATCAGTGTGAATGAGACTGTGGAGGTGGGTGAAGGTGGAGGCAATGTATTCATGCTCTCTGCCCCATGGCCACCAGCTCTCTGGCCCCTGCTGCTTCCCCTCAGGCTGGCGATGCCCCAGGACCCCATCCCCTCCAGCGAGCACAGGGCATGGGAGGGAGCTCTCACCGCTGTCCGCAGTCTGTCGTAGGCTGACAGCCTTCGTCCTCAAGTCCTTCGTGCAGGCCCGCTCTCACATCTTCATCGAGGAGAAGCACATCCAGGATGCCCTGGCCTGGCTAGCTGGCAAGCAGAAGGAAAATGGCTGCTTCCGCAGCTCCGGGACGCTCCTGAACAATGCCATAAAGGTGATGTATCTGCCCAGCTGGATTCCCATGGGACCCATACAGGACTTCAGTGACATGGAGAGAGCTACAACTCCGCATGGGAAAAGCTCAGACACATCAGCACATGGGGCCAGGGTGGGAGGAGCAGGGGATGACGTGGGCCTGGGAATTACCCTGGAGATACGGATGGGCAGATACTGTACTGTACGTGGGACCTACTATGGGGAGGAGAAAGGAGGGGGCAGATACATGGTAACTACCATGGGAGGTAAGTGGGGACAGAAACGCAGAGTGTGTCTCCACGGCAGCTGGGAATGTACTTCCCAGCACAGGCAGACAGCCACGAAAATAGCAGTGTGGCCATGGCAGCTCAGGCTAGTTGCCCAAGTACATACTCCAAGCTTGAGCCTGACTGTATTTGGGCAGCTAGCCAGAGCTGCCACCCATGGCCACACTGCCTTTGTTAGTGTACCAGATTGGGCGGAGCTGGTGTGTGCATGTCTCACGTTCTCCGCTGCAGTGTAGACATACCCATTTGTGAGAGCTATCATGGGGCATGGCAAGAGTGGGCAGATAAAGGGCATGAGGATGTAGTATGTAGAGGGCCCAGCAGGGAAAGGCTTTAGGTGCTGCGTGGGGTTAATGTGTCTCTCTCTGTGGTTCCCTGCAGGGCGGGGTGGACGATGAGGTCACGCTCTCTGCTTACATCACCATCGCACTGCTAGAGATTCCTCTGCCCATCACTGTACGTATCCACACGCACAAAGTCTCCTTCATGAGTTCCCCTGGGTCAGCAGCCTCCCCTCTCCCCCACTCCCTATACCCATCCGAGTCCTGATAGTGGCAGCCTGCTGCCCTGATAAAGGGACCTCTAAGGAAAGGAGGGAAAAAAACAGTCTGGAAAGGCTTTGGCTCTGGCTCCAGAATGAGACGGTCCCCAGGCCTCAGAAGCATCTGGGTATGCAGTACTGGTTCTGGCCGAGCTCTGCTTCTTTGATTGGCTCTTTATTTATTTGTTTTTTTTTAATATGCACAATGGAAAAAAGAATTCCAAATTCATGTCAAAAGAGCTGTAGTGCTCGGTCACTGTCTCCTGTGTGTCTGGCTGCAGCTCAGATGGGTCTGACTGATGGAAGCTTTTCAGCCTGACAGCGTGGCTACTCCCTTCTTCATTATTCCTGTTTGTTTTATATAGTCTCTGTAAACGTACTAGGGGTCTAGTGTTAGGGGGTTTATTCCTTCACCCTCTCACTTCCCTGGTCCTTCTTGCACGAACAGAGAGCAGCAATACTCAAAGTCCAAAGGTGCAAAGAATTTGATGTTTATTGGGGTAAACTTCCAGCAAGCATAATTACAATTTCCTTCTTCAGTGTCCCCCTTCCCAGCTCCGACTCCACAGAGCCTTGCCTGTGTCCCTGTTCCCATTCCCTGTTCCTATTCCCAGCCAGCAAAACATGATTCTAATTCTCCCAGCTCCAGTCCCTGTTCCCATCCCTCCCCTTACTTCCTGATTGACTGCAGACTATATAGTAAAACTTGAGTTCTGCTTAGCTATACCTTAACCAATCATTTTACTGAAATTTAACTAACCAATAATATAATTAAAATATATACCTAGCTCATAGAGCTGGAAAGGACCATCGAGTCCAGCCCCCTGCCTTCACTAGCAGGACCAAGTACTGATTTTGCCCCAGATCCCTAAGTGGCCCCCTCAAGGATCAAACTCATAACTCTGGGCTTATTAGGCCAATGCTCAAACCACTGAGCTATCTACTTATCCTAACATATTATAACATGGTTATTTAACCAATTATATTCCACCACCTTAATTAGTTTACACCCAACAAAATTAATTATACAGCAGACAGAAACAATCACAGAACCAAACTGAGATTATACAGACAAACAATAGGGAAGTGGAGACTATAGAAGAACAAAGAGATGAGGATTTCACATCCCAGCTATTGATAAGTGAGTTCTTGCCAGACAGGACACTATCAAACTAAGTTTCCTTTTACATTTTCTAGGCTCTTCCCTTTCTCTGGAGGTGATAGGAATATCAGGACAGGATTGTATTCCTAACAGCCCAATAGCACCTTATTTCAATGTGACTAGTTTGGAATGTGAGGATGTGACCGTTCACTTCCCAGTTTATGGCTGCCTCTGCTGCTTAGCTGAAGGCCTTTGCCTAAGAACAGAGCTTCAGACTGTCACAGTACGAGAAGGCCCTTACATAGACAGACAGTGATTTTGATTCTTTCTTTTATACCTCTATAACTAGCTAACTGTTAAGAATACACCTACATTCTTAAAGTATAGGCCTTTACAGACAGGCCTGAATATCTAAAGCCTAACATTTAGTCATGCTTTTCATTGGATGAATGACTGGGAGGGATTATATACTAGTTGACAGCTGTTGGCCCATTGCTATCCATGACAGTCTGTTTCATTCGCCTTCCACATGTTTTCTTGGTTAAAATTCAATAAATAGCCCTAGACACCTCAGATTACCTTAATTTCTCCAAATTGTGAAGGCCTCGTATCTAACATGGCTACCCCATGGAAGGCAGGAATGTGATTTTTGTAACTGCTGAGACTGTCTCAGCTAGACACATTTAAGCCACATTTCTGTGCTCAGTGGCCCACGGTGATGGGGTAACCAAATTACTACAAGAGTCTGAGTTCACTGGGACCATGCAAGTGACTGGTGTCAAACAGTCACTCATCCCATCACTAGCATCTGTGTTATATTAGATCCACTGCACTTCTTATTTAAATCCATCTGTGCTCTGGGGCCATGAGATGACAGCCAGCACAGGCAGTGCCCAAAGCCTAGCTCATATCGTCACACTGCAAACACTGATTATTTCCCCTCTATGCTCCCCGCAGCACTCTGTGGTCCGTAGTGCTTTATTCTGCCTGGAAACAGCTATGGAGCAGGGAGGAAGCCACGTGTACACAAAGGCACTGATGGCCTACGCCTTCACCCTGGCAGGGAAGGAGGAGAATCACAGGGCACTGCTGGACTTGCTTGATAAGGAAGCTGTGAAAGAGGGTGAGACCTGTTTATGGGCTCTTCTTCTGCATCCCGGTTCACTGGCCCTATGTAGCCTGGCAGGAGAAGGGTTTGATTGTTATGGCTATAACCTTCAGTGTGTACTGCGGCAGGTCGGGATTATTTAGTCTCTTCACACATTTTAGATCAATGAGCATTAAAAACCCTGACACTGGCCATTCCTGGGATCTGACTTCATAAAATGTGGGAGACACAGGCACAGGTGCAGCAACCTAATTAGACACTGAGAGTTTCCACATCTGGACTGTATCAACCCACTTTAGGGATTATTTAATATTTTCATGCTTTGTATTGACATGCCCAGCAAGGGTTGGAACTCCATTCTCTATCCTCAGTGACAATATGTCAGTAACCCTCTTGGCAAAAAACAGATATTCGGTAAGAAACATTTCCTTTTCTCCTCCCTCTCCCTTCTCCCACTGCAGATGGCTCATTAGCAGCTCAAATTGCAAAGTGGATCAGCAAGCAGCAGAATCCCAACGGGGGCTTTTCCTCCACCCAGGTGAGCTGTTCCCATCCCCAGCCTCAGACACCCAGGGCAGGAGGGGGAGGCAGGAGATATATATATCAGGTTGCCAGAGAAGAACGAATAACCTAGCACTGAAACAGAGACAGACTCCTTCTGGGGCGGGGGAGGGGGCGACAGTGCCCTCGCTGCAGGGTTTAGAGAACCTCTGTTTCTGAGGAGGTTAGATTATGGGATAGTCACAGCATGGAGCATGGCTACATCAGATCCCCACAGGCCTTAGTGGGCTAATGGCAGGAGACTGGACAAGTGATGCTCTTGTGTACAGAGGGCAGACTTGTCGCCCTGAGCATCCACCAACATGACGCTTTCCTCAGCTCCCTCCAGCACTGACCCCATCCAGCCCAGCCAATCCAGCTCGGGAGCTGAGGACTCCCCAGAGAAGCAGCAGCAGCTAGCCACTGCCAGACACACCTTGTGGAGCTAGGGTGACCAGACGTCCGATAAAATCGGGACTGTCCCTATATTTAGGTGTTTGTCCCGTGTCCTGCTCCGCTTTTTTTTTTTTGCTCTGCCGGCAGCCCCCCCGCCCCATGTGTCCCGATATTTTCTTCCTCTCATCTGGTCACCCTAGGTGCGGTGGGGACACCATCCCGAGTTATGTAGAACCAGAAAGTGCTACCTGATTAAAGGCAGCCCAAAACACATTTGAAGACAGTGCATGAAGTGTTTCCCTTTGGAAGACTACTTCACGGAGGGATTTGGTTAACACAGTAGGGTTGTAATTCTGTTTTCCTGCTGCTGAGGCACGTGGGTGCATCTGCCTCTGTTATCTGTCTGCCCTGTCAGCTGTCCCTTCAGCTTGCTCCTTCACGGGAGGGTGGGTGGCTTCTTCCCTCAGCTCCCTGTAGTGGAGTGTCAGAATTCCCAAGGCCTACGTTCCCAAAGGTACTTAGACACTTGGCTGCTTTCAGTGGGAGAAAGGTGCTTAAATACCTTGGAGGATCTGGGTCCAGGGAATAGGTGAATGGCTTGTGGGAGTGATGGGTAGAGAATGGGTGGAAATGGGAAAAACTGACCTTTCTGAGCAGGGCGGTGCTGTGTGGGAGGAGCCGGTGGGGTAGGGGCTTCAGGTCCATAGAAATGACTCATTCATTCCCTTGGGCGCCTGGGCCCATCTCTTGTCTGGCAGGACACAGTGGTGGCGCTCCAGGCCCTGTCCCAATATGGACCCTCGACTTACACCAAGAGTGGAGGAGCATCCACAGTGACCCTGCAATCCACAGGGAACTTTCAGACCCTGTTCCAGGTGGATCACACGAACCGTCTGCTGCTCCAGCGTATGGCACTGCCAGAGGTGCCAGGAGACTACCACACGGGGGTGACAGGAGAAGGATATGTCTATGTGCAGGTGAGGGGCCCAGGGGCAGGGGGAGAGGGAGAGGCTGCTGCTGAGGCTGCCTGGCTCATCCTGGAGATGGCAGGGTGAGGTGGGATGGGGAGGGGAGGGAAGGGAGAAAGAGATGGAGATAAGGATGAGAAAATAGGAAAAGGTGTGAGGAGAGAGCATGTCCAGAGTTAGGGAATGGGGAGCTAGTGAGAGGAGGAAGGAGAAAGAGAAGACAAAGGAGGGAATGAGATGGACCGGGGGAAGGAGGCAGAGGAGATAAGCAGAGAGGAGATACGCACAGGCTCACATAGAACTGTGCATTCTCTTCCAGACCAGCCTGAGGTACAACGTGCTCCCCAAGCCGGAAGAGGCACCATTCGCGCTGGAGGTGCACACGGTCCCCAAGACATGTGACGGCCCCCAGGTCCACAGGACTTTTAGCCTTGCCATAAACATCAAGTAACTACTCTCACAGGCCCAGGCCTTCCAGAGCAGCCCTAGTTTAGGTGCCAACTTTCTAATGTGCCAAGGGGTGCTCCCCCCCAGGTTCTGCCCCCATTCCACCCCTTCACTGAAGGCCCCATCACTGCTCTGCCTCTTCCCACCCCCATCATGCCCCTGCCCGCCTCTTCCCACCCCATTCCACCCCCTCCCCCAAGCGCGCCCCAACCTTGCTCCACCCCCTCTCCGCAGCTCCTCCTGGACGCTTCAGGGCAGGAGGCACTGGGGAGAGGGAGAGGCGCTGATAGGGGGGCTGCCGGTGGGTGCTAAGCACCCATCACTTTTTTTCTGTGGATGCTGCAGCCCTGGAGCACCCATGGAGTCAGCGCCTTTGAGCCCTATGGCTGGGGATGGGTCACTGCAGGAGATTGCAGGTGGACAGGCAGGTCGGGTGGGAGATGCTACAGATCGGGGGAGTGTGCACCTGTGCCAGTCAGAGTTGAGGTGCATCAGCTCTGTGCTGAGATGTATTAAACCTTGTTTCATTTCCTGCTTGGTCTCCCAGTTACACAGGGAAATGCCCCGTCTCCAACATGGTCATCGTTGACGTTAAGATGCTGTCAGGATTCATCCCTGTGAAGTCATCAGTGAGGAAGGTAACAGCCTGTTCTGTGTATGGGCTATAGCCTCTCCAGAGCCCCTTGCCTTCAGCCCCACCTCAGAGGTATCTGGCCCCCAGTGGGCTCCAATTCCTGACTCCTCATATTATGGGTGCAGCCTGGTCTCATCTGCAGCAGTAGGGCCCCCCATGTCGTCTGTTTCTCTTCTATTCCACTGGAATCCTGAAGGGTCTGAGAGGCCCCACCCCACTTCTGTCACAGGGGCCAGTTCAGATCAGCCTTTCACCTGCAGATTTCCCAGCTGCAGGATCTGCAGTGTAGACAGCAGCTCCTTCCATGTCTGACTCCAGCCTGGGCTTATGGAGACCTTGTGCAGTGACTCCGGCATTGCAGACAGTGTTAGCCAGTCTAAGACCTAGAGAATGAGGAAGAACTATTAGGTCTGTTTGACTGAGGCTGGGTATACTGGAATTGGTGCTGCCTTTGATTGGGGTCCAGCCCCTCAGATGCACTTTACACCTCAGTCCACCAATTGGGTGGGGACACATACTCCGCCTCTTCCCTGACAGCACCAGGGGAAAAAGCTCCCGGTGGTTCTCCATCACTGACCATTTTTAAATCGAGATTGGATGTTTGTCTTTGTCTAAAAGGTCTGCTCTAGGAATTCTTTTGAGGAAGTTCTCTGGCCTGTGTTACACACATAGGCGTAATTTGACTTCTGTATTTGTGGCAGGGGGTGGGGGCAGCTCCAGTCAGGGCAATGGGGCTGCGCATGTGGGGGGGGGGCGTGGGGGCAAATTCCACACCTGCCTAAGGATTGCAGTTTGGGGGGACAACACCCCCCAGTGTCCCCAAACTACACCCATGGTTATACAGGAGGTGAGATTACATGATCACAATGGTCCTTCTGGGTTTGGACTCCATGAATTTGTGAAAGCATCCCATTGCTTAGGGCTGTGGGGTGGTTCGAAGGGGGGCTCAGTTACATCCTGCTTCTCTCCCTTGGCTGCTGGCAGCTGGAAGGACATCACCGCATCCACCACACAGAACTGAGCATCAACCACGTGCTGCTCTACATGGAGCAGGTGAGTGGCTGCACGGGGCAGGAATGGGCCAGGAAGAGTCACCCCCAATGTACTCCCAATAGAAGTGCCCGGGGGAGGGGATCTCCCAAGCCTCAGCTTGGAAAGACAAACCCATGTATTCCTGCCCAGGGTTTCCCTTCAGCACTTCCCCAACACAGAGCCAGGGCCCTGATCTCCCCCCACCTACGGGTACCAGGGACGGCGGCTCATACCCTGGGGTTGGGTAGGGCTTATCCCACCTTCCTCAGGGCCTGAATCCCTGCCAGGCCCTGCAGCCAAGGGGGGCAAATGCTGGACCTGCAGGATCATGGGGGGCACCGATGGGGGGGGGGAGGAGATGGGGAAGGAGAGGGTGAAGTGGCTCAGAGCTTCCTGAGCCTCGTCTGTTTCCCTCTCAGGTGAGCAATGTGACTCAGAGCTTCTCCTTCGTGGTGGAACAGGACTTCCACGTGCAGAGCCTGAAGCCGGCGGTGGTGAAAGTCTACGATTACTATGAGACAGGTGTGTGTGCGGGTGGGGCTGGCAGCAGTGGAGGCTGGTGGGCCTGTCATAAGGGGGGAGAAGTCACATTCAGAGCCACAGTGAACCTGCTGGGATATGGGATTGAGCATCTCCCTGCTCCAGGATGAGACTGCGGGGCACACAGGGTTTACATGCTAGGGATCATCCTGCACTGACCTCATGCTCGCACCATGGGAGTATCTGAAGCCCCAGACCCCTCGGTCTGCTAATCCACGTAGGTTAGAGCCAAAGGGATCTAGGAGGGTCCTGGGTTCAGATCCTGCCCTGGGATCCCAGCTCTGGGTGTGACCTGGGGGAGGCACATTCACTCCTCTGTTCCCAGCTAGGAAATTGGGGTGACAAAGCCAGAGCCCAATGGCAACCCCAGTGGTCGTGTGTCAGGCAAGGTGCAAACGGACATAGGGCACTTGGCACAGACTCACTGGAGATGCCTGTTGTGCTGTAGCCTTGTGGTAACCTTTGCCTTCCTCCCATGGAGCCCAGCTGAGGTTCCTTCAGTGCCCTTGGAGACAGGGCTCCCTCCTCTCCTGCCTGAGATCTCTGGTGCGGTGCCAGCTTTCTGCCGCAGGGCCTGCTGGAAGTGTGAGGAGTCTTGGTTGGGTCTCACACAGCCCTGATCACATCTCCCTTCCCTTGTGTCTTCCAGATGAATTTGCCATTGCTGAGTACAGCGCCCCCTGCAGCAAAGGTAGCGTATGAAGAGACGACTGTGAGGTTTTCAGACTGCTCAGGGCTGCTCAGTTAGAACAGTGCTGAAACCCAGCCTGAGTCTCCTCAGCCTGTCTGGAGGGTTGTAAAAGTTGCTGTTCTCTTTTGCCCCATGTCCTGGGGTGGTCTGCCAGCACCCCTAAGTGCTCAGGGGAGAAGGGAACACCAACTCCCCCGCATTGTCAAGTTCCAGATTCAAGCCTTGAGTCTGGGGCAGCAGGCTTGGTTAGTCCCAAGGTTACGTTCTCCCCCTCAGTCAAGACAAGTCTCTGCTTCTTTCTATGTGTGTTGCTGGGACAGAGCAAGAGCAAGTCCTTCCAAAACCCAAGCTTGGGATCCCTCTTCTCATCAGGGCTTTTTTAAAACAGGCTGCAAAGCAAAACAGATTAATGAAAAACCATCTTCCAGGGTTGGGGTGACTCAACACTGCTGGGAAAGGGGTCGGGGCTGAAGCCCTGAATGTTCTAGGGATGCGTCCGGCCACTGTGGTAGAGAAGCCATAGTCTGGTCAGGGCAGTGTCTCTGCAGCTCCAGAATAAGGTGACCTACAAGAGGGAAAGCTTCCCCTCCATGAGTCATTGATTCCTCTGTAACTCTCTCACATTCTCTTTTCCCCATCATAGCCAATGTTGAGCAGGAAAATGTGTGAGTGATGGAGCTGTATTCTGGGCCCTGCTGAATCCTCTCTGCTCATCTCTGCATGCAGCAATTCCCCCAGGCGAAGTGGTTTGATATAGTGGTGAGGAAAACCCCTCAGCACCATATAATTCATGTTATAAATAAATTGTCATGATTCTGATCAGATGCTTGTGGCCTCTTTCCTGGTTACTAAGGCTTATCCCTTCTCCCCTGTTGGGATCAGATTGCAGGATAGTCTCAACCTTAAAACAGATCCAGAGCCGTTCCCAGCCATCGGTGCCAAGGAGGGGTTGGCAGGACATCAGAAGTGACTGGAGACAGAGGGTCTCTCTGGGATCAGCCCTGGTGCCTGTGATCTGTGAAGATCTGTGCATCACATGGGCCTGTTTAGTTGTGCAGGCAGGGAACAGACCCTTCCCTGATGGCACAATCCTGAGGAAGTTCTGAGGTTTCCTATCCGGTTTCCTGCACTGGAGATGATCTTGGCCTAAGCTTCAGTTGCAGGGCCAAACTCTTTCCTCAATGACATTTGCAGTCAGTGGCGTGGTGCAGGTGTAACTGAGGGGAGATGTGAAGACCCTGGGGGCAGAATTTCTCCTGCTGGGTCTCCATTGCAGCTGATGAAGGAAAGAGCCCATCTTGGCTCTCAGAGGAAGTTTGGAGAAGTTTGTGGCACTGGCAGTGGGGAAAAACAGTGTTTTACTCATATAATGAGTATGGTGTGTGTGAAGAGTTGGGTCTCAGCAGTCTGGAAAACGGGAACATGAGCTGGCCATGGTGAAGGGAGTTGGAATAGTGCAGCCAAGAAGTAAGGGAAGCAGAGGTGAGGATTTCAGCGTTGAGATGGGGCATGTGCGCACACATGCATGCACAAAATGTGCCCATCCACATCTACATTACAGCCCTAAGTATTGTTGAGCTGGCAGCATAGGCACTGACTTATTTTTCCCAGTGGGTGCTCCACCCCCACTCCACCCCAAGGCTCTGCCCCGCTCCTCCACCCCAAGGCCCTGCCCTGTTCCACCTCTTCCTTCCCCGCTCCGCCCTCTCCTCCGAGGCTCCACACCAGCTGCCAAACAGCTGAACGGCAGCCCAGCTGTGTCTGGCGGGTGCTGACCATCCCCACTGTTTTTTTCCCCATGGCTGCTTGAGCCCCGGAGCACCCATAGACTCAGCACTTATGCCCGATTCTCTCCTCACTTGTAGCAGTGTAAATCTGGAGTGACCCCAGTGAAATCAGTGGAGTTACACTGGTATATAATTAATGAACCACAGGTGGTTCACCAGCCTGGGAAGCAGTCTAACGAGTGGCGCTGTGGTTCACCAGCGGTTATAAACCCAATTTGACAAGCCAGAGAAGGCAGGTTAGACTGGCAGTGCCAGCAGGAATCTGAAACACATTTCTTGAGTTGAAGAGGGTACTAAGCAAGCAGGAGTGAGTCTCATGTATTCCCCATGGTCGCATATATGGCCAGTTTACATGCATCAGCCATAAATATGTTAGTGTTGCTGAGGCCAGAAGTTAAGGTTTTACGTTATGGCGAGTTGAATGAATGTATTGTTTAGCATGTATCTTTATCTATTTCAAAGGGAGGGGCGTTCCTTGTGGGGTGTTAAGGTCTGGTGAACATGGTTTTCCTAACCTCTCTGTTCCCTGTGTGAGGCGCATCTGTAGCCAGCACAATCAGTTGGGCAGTTGCAAACAGCCACGGAGAGCTGCTAGGTGTGCTCACCAAGCTGGACAATCATTCCAAACATATGTGGGCTTTTTAAAGGTGGGGAATTGGCTTCTGCTGTATGTGACCCCTGGGAATTGGTATTTACAATTGTGACCAGACCGGTCAGTGTTGGGCATTGTGGGACAGCTGCTGGAGGACTGCGATGTCTATACTTGCACTGTGTCAACCACAGTAGGGTCGACCATGACTCAACACCATTTGGGGAGGTGGTGTTACTGTGTCACTATAACGGGGCACCTACATCAGCAGGAGGCAAATCTGAGTGTAGCCTCATGCACAACTAGGTTGACGAAAGGTGACTTATGTTGACCTAACTTTGAAGGCCTTAATCTACACTACAAAGTTTGCCAGCATATCTATGTCCTCTAGAATCGTGAAGAAAAAAAAAAAAATTCCCACCCCTGGCTGACATAGCTATGTCAGCAAAAACCCTGCTGTAGACACAATTATGCTATGAGAAGAATGGTGTCAACTTAGCTAATGTTGTTTGGTGAGGTAATGTAGCTATGTTGACAGAACTCCTGTCAGCTTACCCCATGTCTCTATGGAGGGACTCTGCCAGGATAGCTATACTGGCAAAGGCGCTGTAGTGTAAACAAGGCCTGTGTTAACCATGTTTTTGGGCAGTTAAATTTCCCTTGTTTCTGAAGGAAGAGGCATTAGTTAGGGGGCATGTTTGGAGGGCACCTGTGGGAGGGGAATGATGATCTGTCACGTTAACTACCAGCTCTGCCCTCCTCCTGGCCCCACCATGCCCGCGGTAGGGCTGGAAGGGCCCTGGGAAGAAAGGAGGATGGTAACTGATGGGCTTTTAGGAGCACATCTACCGGCTCGAGGCTGCAAGAGGAATAGCAGGGAGCCCAGGCTTTGTATCCACTTCAGGGAGCTAGTGCAAAGGAAGGGGCTCTCCGTAGCCCTCTGCAGTACAGGAGAGCTGTTGATGTGTGGAATGGCCCATTCGTCTCAGTGGAGTGTGCTCAGATGAATTAGGACACACCAAAGAGATGACTAGTCTAACACAATAGCTCTGGGTGGTGTGAAATGACCCATTCATCGCAATGGGAGTTCCCCTCTACCTCAGTTTCAGTTGTGGAATACCATTGTTCAAGGTAATCTCACTATACATATCAGTTTTAGAGCAACTGGAATATTAAAATATTTTTAAGGGGGGGGGGGGAAGTATCTGAGGAATGCCTGAACCAAATTACTCCAAACTTGCCCCATTGCCCCTGTTGTGGCATACAAATATCCTAGATAATCTCATTATGCATGTGGATTTTAGAGTACTTTGAAAATTAATAGAAGTTCATAATGCAGGGGGGGGATATATATTGGAAACCTCTTGATCAAATGACCTAAATTTGCACCATAAATTCTACCCCAGCCCCATAATAGCTTTTTAATTATTGCTTTCCCAAAAGAAAAGTGGATGGTGGAAATTATCCACGATTGATCCCAAGAGAGTAATATCAGGATCAGAGCCATAGTTTGGTCCCCAAGTATGTGTAAAAAAAAGTTATAAGAAGTGTAAAATGTGGATGTTGCCTAATTTTTTTAGTGGGACTGTGTCAGGATTCCACCCCCCTGAACTCTGGGGTGCAGATGTGGGGACCCACATGAAAGACCCCCTAAGCTTATAGTCCACCAACTTAGGTTAAAACTTCCCCAAGGCACAAATTCCTTTCCTTATCCTTGGATGGTATTGCTGCTATCATCAAGTGATTTACACAAAAATTCAGGGAAGGGTCACTTGGAATAGGGATCCCCCCAAAATATCACCCCAAGCCTTTTCACCCCCTTTCCTGGGGAGGCTTGAGAATAATATACCAACCAATTGCCTTAGCAATGTGAGCACAGACCAGACCCTTTGTCTTCAGGACAGTAAAAACCAATCAGGTTCTTAAAAGAAAAACTTTATTTATAAAGAAAAAAGTAAAAGAATCACACCTGCAAAATCAAGATGGAAGGTAACTTTACAGGGTAATACAAAGATTTAAAACACAGAGGATTCCCCTCTGGCTCAGCTTCACAGTTACAAAAACAAGAATAAAACTACCTCTGTAGCATAGGAAAATTCACAAGCCCAAACAAAAGATAACCTAACGCATTTCCTGTCCTACTTACAATTTCTGTGATTTTAGATGGATTATTCCAGGTATATTTTCAGGAGATATTGTACCTGCTTGGCTTCTCCCTCTATCCGGAGAGGGAACAACAAATGAGAACAACAACAAATCCTTCCCCCACAAATTTGAAAGTATCTTCTTTCCTCATTGGTCCTTCTGGTCAGGTGCCAACTAGGTTATTTGAACTGCTTAACCCCTTACAGGTAAAGCAATCCAGTACAGCTGCCAAGGAGGGATTTTATGCTACTACATACATAAAGGTTGCTACCCTTCCCTCTATATTTATGACAACAACATAAAACAATCTTGACTACTAAACCAACCATGTGGCTATTTTCAAGACAAGGTTTTTTTAAGGGCCTTTCCCCTAATCAACTTTCTCTTACCCTAACCTATTATGTCATGCTCCCAGCACTCTATTCTATATGTACATGCCATGGTGGAAACAGACACATTTCCACATCTAGCTCCAGTCCCACAAAGTCAGCAGTTACCCTGATTTTGAGGAATTAGGAATGTAAAGGATAATTTCATTTTTAAAGGTGATCTATAAAAGGAACAATAACTGAGACTGGGCCATTGTTTGATTTTCTTCTCTTGTGTAAAGAAGGCATAATGATTTGGGGGTCTAGGTGGGTTTTTTTGTTTGTATGTTTGTTTGTTTGGGTTTTTTGGGGTAGGGAAGATACATTTATGTTGCCTCCTTTTATATTAAAAATTTAGGTCCTGTCTAGCCTGGAGTACTCATACTTTGGCTTTGTCTAGACTAGAATTGGTGGCCTTGTTATAATTTTAGCTAATTGATTGTAAATGCTAATTATGTTGATAACTGAGGCTCTCCACAAATGTTTGTTCTGGACCACCAAGTTTTGTGGTTTGTCCAAGCTGAGCCCCCATGTCCTGATACTCTGCAAATGTGTGGGTCTAGATT
This sequence comes from Malaclemys terrapin pileata, assembly GCF_027887155.1. Classification (NCBI taxonomy): domain Eukaryota; kingdom Metazoa; phylum Chordata; order Testudines; family Emydidae; genus Malaclemys; species Malaclemys terrapin. Next base: position 136,415,388 of record NC_071505.1, read on the forward strand.
AGCATTTACAATCATTTAACAAGCAATTGTCAATCAATTACAACAGGAGAACAAAAAGAATGAGGAATACTTGTGGCACCTTAGAGACTAACACATTTTTTGAGAATAAGCTTTTGTGGGTAAAAAACTCTGTGTTCTATCTGATTTTGTTAATAACTATTTAACTTCAGTGCCAATTGAGTATTTTGGATAAAGAATACATGTGTGCAAGGAAGGAATGAGAGAGACAAATTTTCCCCCAAATTTTTACTATCCTGGGGGACTAGGACAGTCCCCCTTTTGCCCCCTAAGTGGCACCCCCAAGGATTGACACCTCCCCACCCAGGCAGAGCAGCTTAGCCCTCGCAGAAATGGGGGAAGGCAGTGGCAGTGACTCCGCATGGGCCCCCCAAACTGCACCCATGGTAGACTCCTGACACTGCAGTGGACCCCACCCACTCCAAGCCCCAGGCTTCCTCTGCCTGGAAGGAGACTCACCTACTGCTGCCTGCAGTTGGAACAGGCTGGGAGCTGGAGACTGCCCAGGAGATCTGGGTAGGAGGCAGGGCGACCCACGTGAGCAGCATCTCATTGCTGCTGATTAGGCAAGGCTTCTGCAGAGCAGAGGGAGTCCTGCACTCTCTGCTCACCTACCACTAACCCTGGCTGGAGCAGCTCCCCGAGGCTGCTGGAGGCCCCACTCCCCACTGAGGGCTGAAGCAGGGCTGGGTCAGCCCCTGCTGCAGCCAGTTCAGGGGCCACAAAACAGCTGATGGGGGGCAGGGCTGCATTCAGGGGAGCCTGCCAAACAGCTGATAAGCACAGTCGCCTACCAGCTGATCAGTGGGGGCAGGGCTGCCCTGGAACTGCTGATCCGTGGCCGGGGCCGCAGCACCACTATTGCCGGTGGGTGCTGAGCACCCACTAATTTTTTTCCATGGAGTCAGTACCTATGGCTGGCAGGATGCTTGGATTCCAGTTGTCATGTGTTGAAAAGCAATCACAGCTCAGGAAACCGCTGCTATTTTAGTCTTCCCCACAAACCAGCTTCCTGGATGTAGAAGTGAAAATGTAATCATGGGCAGAGGAAGGAAGAGAGAGAAAGGATGGTGGTTTCTAGTAAACACCTTCTCTAACCAAACAGCCAGCTTATTAGACACTCACTGCAGTTCAGATAAAGCCATGTTAAGAGCAGGCAGGCTCTGATTGTGCTCACAAGAAGAGACGTCCTTCTTCCTATGTAATAACAACATGCATTCTTCTTCAGGCTGGAGTTTGATGCTTTGGTTGAGAATCCTGGACTAGTTATGGAGAATCTTTACTCCTTCTCGTGACATTTGCCGTTCCTTTTTTTGTGGATGCAAGGGCTGCAATTCCCACTTACAGGTTGGGTGCTGAAATTGTCCAGAAAGGACACTCAATTCTATGTCAGTCTCTGCCAACTCCACACCAACTTACCACTACCCCATCTGTCACGCTGCCTGGAGTGGCTCACAACCATGCAGTGCCGTAACAAGGGCGAGGCGAGTGAGCAGGAGCACCACCAGCTTTTCTGCCGCCCTAGGTGGCGGAAGGTCCCGCCCCGAAATGCCGCCCCCCACAGAGGTGGCGGAAGGTCCCGCTGCCAAAATACCACCGCGGTTGCCGCCCCCCAAATTGTAGCGCCCTAGATGTGACGAAGTGGGAATGTTCTTGATGTGTTATTTGAATGCTGAGTGGGGAGTATTGACCTGGGAAGGTTGCAGGGGAGTTTTGCTGGGGCTGCCTGCATTGAGGAAGGGAGGATACCTGAGCATGTAACATGAGAACCCAGGACGGGGGTTGGAGGCCAGGTGACACCTCTGCCCGGGAAACTGGACAAAGACACAAAGGCTGGGGGAGGAGCCGGGAAAAGGCCAGAAAGGAGGAGGCTGAAGGGAGTGTGGAGGTTTGGGAGCTGGCTGGAAGATGGGGAGTGGGGACCCGACGGGGCTGTGACCTCCCTGGGGCCCCCAGATGGACCTAACTAAAGGGGGAGGGTGCTGTTGTCAGTACCGGCAAGACCTGTTTTGGACTGTGTTCCTGTCGTCTAAATAAACCTTCTGTTCAACTGGCTGGCTGAGAGTCACGGTGAATCACTGGAAGCCGGGGGTGCAGGGCCTGGTCTCCCCCACACTCCGTGACACTAGGCGACCGCCTAGGTCCCTAATGGGTTGCTACAGCCCTGTGAGTGAGGCACTTGCCTCGGGTGCCCAAAGCTGAGGGGCGCAGAAAGCGGCAGAGAAAAAAAAAAGCTGCTGGCACAGAGATATTTAGGGTGATCTCCCAGCCGCCCCCCCGCACCTCCCCCGAGTGTCCCCCGGCCCCGACTTGCTGCCCCCCCCTCCTTCCCGGGGCCCTGAGCAGAGAGTCACTGTCTCTCCCCTGCAGCTCCATGCTGCCTCCCTGCAGCAACTGCTGCCGCTGGGTCCTAGTGCCCCCAACTCTACTGCCAGGGCAGACTGACTCTGAGCCTGCCCTTCCCCCTCAGACCACAGTCACTGCTCCTGCCCCATGCTGGGCAAGGAGGCAGCCCCATCCCTCACCCCCAGTGAGGCTAGTCAGGGGCAACAGCAGGGGAGGAGGCGCACACAGCACCCCCTGGCACCCACCACGGAGGAGGCAAGAGAGATTCCTGGACCTGAGAGGGGCCCTAGGAGCACATGCAGTGACAGTGGTGGGGGTGAGTGTGCTGCTGGGGGGGGTAGGAAAGGGGGGCTCCTCCCCCAGAGCTTGCTGCTGCCGGCAGGGAAAGGGCTGGGGGGAGTCCTCCTCTCTGGCCCCTGTCCTGGAGCAGCCGGCCTGCACCCCAAACTCATCCCCAGCCCTGCCCCACCCCAGAGCCCATACCCCCAGTCAGAGCTTTCACCCCCCACTGCACCCTCAACTCTCTGCCCGAGCTCTGAGCCCCTCAAGCACCACAAACACCTTATCCCCAGTCCCAGCCAGAGCCCACATCCCCCCACACCCCAACCCTCTGCCCAAGCCCTGAGCCCCTCCCACATCCCAAACCTCCCATTCCCAGCCCCAGCCAGAGCCCTCACCCCTACTCTCGCCCTGAGCCCCTCCCACACTCCAAACCACTCATCTGCAGCCACAACCCACAGCCTTCACCCCTGCACCCCATCCCTCTGCACCCCTCCCATCCCCAAACTCCCTCCCAGAACCTGAACCCCCTCCCTTCACACCTCTTCCCATCCCCAAACTCCCTCCCAGAGCCTGCACCCCAATCCCCTGCCCCAGCCTAGGGCCTGCACCCCAGACCTCCTCCCTCACCCAAACTCCCTCCCAGAGCCTTGGGTGGGTGGGTGAGGGGGTGGAATTTGGGTGGGGGCGGGGTCTGGGCACCACCAAAATTTGACATGGTTGCAGAGCCGTAACTAGATATTTTTGCGCCCAAGGCAAGAATATAAAATTGTGCCCTACCCCAGGGCCGGCTCTTCGGCGGCAATTTGGCGGTGGGTCCCTCAGTCCCTCTTGGAGGGAAGGGTCTGCTGCCAAATTACTGCCGAAGAATGAATGAAGCGGCGGCGGTAGAGCCTGTGATTCTGGGGGGTCTAACTCATGATTTTTGACTGCTTGGACTGGTAATGTTGCTTCCAAGATGGTCTTTGGTTCCAGTCCAGTTCCAATCCAGAGAGGGACTCACAGGTTAAGAGAGGAGGGAGGTGCTGGATATCAGCAGTGGCCACTAGGGATCAGCATGTGTCCTGAGAATGCTGGGAGTTCAGGTCTGCAGGGCAGGATCAGGGGTGGCAGGTTTAAATATGAATGAAAATAAGTGGTTCAATGCACCTAAAAGGTGGCTATCTTTAAAGTTGTCATCTTGTCAATAAATTGTATGGTTTTGAATTAATAACCCTGCTGATACTTGTGACAGTAGTTTTAGAGCCTGTGGTTTCAGGTGAGTGAGTGTGGATAGTTGCAGGGGTCTGTACACATAATACAACATTATGGCAGAGAACTCTGCATAAGTGCTGAATATTGTAATAGCTGAGACATGAGGGTTTTTTTTATTAAAACAATCTCTATCATAAGTGTTGGAGATTGGCAGGCAGGACTCTTGAGTTTTCTAACTAGCAATGATACTTGATTGACTTTTTGCGTGACTGTAGGCAAGTCACTTAACCTTTGGGTGTTTCACTATACCCATGTATAAAAGGGGGGGGGAGGGAGAGGAACCGTGGGGGGGGGCAGCTCCACGCAGGAGGGAGGGGGAGGAGAGGGGCTGGGGAGGAGCAGCTCCGCATGGGCCTCGACCACTTCAGCCAGAGGAGACCCCATTACATGTTAGCTGTATCAGGCCCCGGCTCATAGCTGAGTATTTCTGTTTATAACCTGTAGTGGGTAGAGAGACTCTACAGTTCCACAGTTCATGTTTACAAGTAAGGAACATCCCGCACTAGTCGCTAGCTGGAAAAGGTGAGGGCTATTGGACACAATGGTGCTTAGCAGATCTTTTCCCACAGACCCTTTCCCCCGGCTGGCTGCGCAGGGCAGAGCCCTAGCTGGATGGGACACACCTGGACCTGAGAAGTCCTGGGTGAAGTTGTGATCTGGGGCTGAACACGGATAAGGGGGCTGGGAACAGAGAGGCCAGGAGCCATTGGTCAGGTTGGTGAATTCATTTATTTGTAATGTTTGTTTCCCTCTTTTTGCTGCTGTTTTCTCTCTGTTGCTCCATCCATCCACCTCGGCCTGCGCAGGGGCTAAGCAGGTGGGACGCGGGAGGCTCGGAACACGACTCCATCCCTCACACGTTGCTCTGCTCGGCTCCCACTGTGAGGGGGAAAGGAGTGGGAACAGGAGGGGTTTAGAGAAGAGAATTGCCACATCTCCCCTAGACCTTGATACAGAGCCAGCAACACACATCCAGGGCTGAGCATGGCTGCTCCAGCACAGCACAGCACAGCCAGGGCCCTGACCTCTCCCTACCAGGGGTAGGGCCATGCTTCATCTGCCTCCACACAGGGTGTTTCAGAGCACTGGGGAGTTGCAGCACAGGATCCAGCGCTGGCAGTGTCAGCCTAGGGTCCGGCTGGAACCATCCCTGCTGTGTCTGACACTGCAGAGCAGTCATGTGGCAGGGAGACAGCCCAGCTGGGATGGACGTGGGGCCACAAGATACTCGGTGCCATAGACATGCTGAGGCTCAGCTCGGACATTGACTTCGGGAGCGAGGTGTGGATCCGAGGAGCACGTTCTCTCCACGCCCCTTTGTTCCTATGGGACCCAGCACAGACTGGAGTGAATCCATTTACACAAGAGCCAGCAGTTCCCAGGGGAGGGAAGGGAGCTCCCTGCACTGGGACTGAGCAGCTGCCTGTGGATCAGCACCAGGGGGAATGGAGCCCAGAGAAGCCCCTGGATGCTGAGATCCTTCCCTGGGCCTCTCAGACCTGCAGAACAAGGGCTGGGAAAAGGAGGCTTCTGCTGAGTCCTGCTGCTGGGAGACCCTCCCCTCCTCTGTCTGTCTGGCTCTCCTGTGCTTTGGTTCTTTCATTCACTCTCTGATCCTCCCTGTCACCGATATTTCGGCTCCTCTGATCCTACCCAGAAGCAGGAAGTTCAGACCCAGCTGCTGGGGAAAGGGGGGTGCAAGGAGTCTGAGCTTAGAGGACAGGCTGAGAGGCCTCAGGTTCTTATTTGATCTGAGCCGGGACAGCCCATCTCTGAAAACGTCACACAGACAAGTGACCCAGGGAGATGGCAGGGACTTGCTGGCTCTGATTGGGCTGGAGCCTTCGCCCCGCCCCTGGAAGAGCCTCTCATAAACCACTGCAATGACACAGTTTCAATACGGCTCAGGAGGAAGAGGCTGCAGCAGGGAGATGTGTGAAGTGAGGGATGAAAGGAGCATCTGTCCCCCGGAATAAGCAAAGACGCCATCAGTGCAGGCAACAAACCCCTGTGCAGGGGGAAAAAGCCACAGCTCCGACTGCACCGGGGATGCACTGCCTGGAGCTGAGCTCTCGCAGTGGGGAGTAGATCCGGGGGTGCTGTGAGCAGGACGAGGGGAGGAAATGGCTCTTCATACGCTACCTTTGCTGCAGGGGGCACTGTACTCAGCGATGGCAAATTCATCTGGAAGACACAAGGGAAGGGAGATGTGATCAGGGCTGTGTGAGACCCAAGCAGGACTCCTCGCACTTCCAGCAGGCCTTGCGGCAGAGAGCTGGCACCGCCCCAGAGATCTCAGGCAGGAGGGGAGGGAGCCCTGTCTCCAGGGGCACTGGGGGAACCTCATCTGGGCTCCAGGGGAGGAAGGCAAAGGTTACCCCAAGGCTACAGCGCAACAGGCATCTCCAGCGGGTCTGTGCCAGGTGCCCTATGGCCGTTTGCACCTCGTCTGACACACAACCGCCGGGGTTGCCGTTGGGCTCTGGTTTTGTCACCCGATGTCCTAGCTGGGGAGGTGGAGCGAATGTGCCTCCCCCAGGTCACACCCAGAGCTGGGATCTCAGGGCAGGATCTGAACCCAGGACACTCCCAGATCCTTTTGGCTCTAACCCACCTGGGTTGGCACCTTCCCTCTACAGTGCGGGAGGGGTCTGGGGCTCATGGTGCGAGAATGAGGCCAGTGGAATATGATCCCTCGCCCATAATCCCGGTGTGCCCCACACTCTCATCTGGGAGAGGGGTGACGCTGCTGAGATGGGCCTGTTGTGTCCAGAGATGAGAGGGGGACGCTGTCTGCGTGGGGCAAACCGGTGTCAGGGATGGTGGCGGCAGGGCCATTCGGGTCGGAAGCAGGAGGAGAAGGGAATGGGGTTTGCCCTTGAAACTGCGTGGGCAGTCGCTGAACAGGCAGTGCTCGCGTGAGGTTCCCAGCTCAGCCCCAGGCCTGTTCCTACCCTCAGGAAGGAGCACGGGAATGGGGAGGTGGATCATTGAGAGAACGAGGCCAAACACAATCCCGAGCCCAGCGGGTCCCCTGTGGCTCTGACTGTGGCTTCTTCCTTCCCTGTGACAGGCCCATGGGGGCTAACGTCCCCCCAGCACTGCCCCACACGCACCCGTTTCGTAGTAATCGTAGACTTTCACCAGTGCCGGCTTCAGGCTCTGCACGGGGAAGTCCTGCTCCACCGCGAAGGAGAAGCTCTGAGTCACATTGCTCACCTGGGGTGTGTGTGGGGGAAACAGACGAGACTCAGGAGGCAACTCTGAGCCACTTCTCCCTTTCCTTCCCCATCTCCCCACCCCTCATTCTGCAGGTCCAGCATCTGTCCCCCTTGGCTGCAGGACCTGGCAGGGATTCAGGCCCTGAGGGAGAAGCCCTGCCGCCCCGATCCCTATCCCCCAGGTACAAGCTGCTCTTCCTGGTACCCATAGGCTGGAGGGAGAACAGGAAGGCCCCAGCTCTATATGTTGGGGGGGAACAGGAAGAGCTGCACAGAAATGCTGGGGAGCAGCAGCAGCTGTGCAGCAATACATGGGTTTGTTTTCCCCGGCCAACACCCGAGAGATCCTCGCTCAGTGCCTCTATCAAAGGTATGTCAGGGGGTGACTCTCCCTGGCCCATCCCAGCTCCCTGTGAGCGCTCACCTGCTCCATGTAGAGCAGCACGTGGTTGGTGCTCAGTTCTGTGCGGTGGATGTGGTGATGTCCTTCCAGCTGCCAGCGGTAAAGAGAGAGAAGCAGGATGTAACTGAGCCCCCTTCGAACCACCCCAGAGCCCTAAGGAATGGGATGCTGAAGCAATCTCAGAACTGTTGGCAATTATCTTTGAGATCTCTTGGAGGACGGGTGATTTGCCAGGAGATTGGAGGCAGGCAAACAGAGTATCTATCTTTAAAAATGGGAACAAAGAGGACCCAGGAATTCATAGACCAGTCAGCCTAACATTCATACCCAGAAAGATAGCAGAAGAAATTATTAAACAGTCAACTTGTAACAGGATTACAAGATAAAGCCAGCATGGATTTGTCAAGAACAAATTATGCCAAACCAACCTCAGTTTCTTCTCTGAGAGGCAGGGCCTGCTCTAGGCACCAGCAAAACAAGCTGGTGCTTGGGGCGGCACATTTGTAGGGGTGGCATGGCCAGCGCCAGAATGCAGCCCCTAAAAATGTGCCCCGGCTGCCCTAGCTCACCTCCGCTGCTGCTGCCATGGCGCGCGAAACAGCTGTTTCGCGCACCGCTGCTCCCCCTCCCTCCCAGGCTCTCAAACCTGGGAAGGGGGGGAGACTCTGAGTGGCCGCGGCGCGGGCGCCGCTTCTCCGCCTCCTTCCCTCCTAGGCTTGAGAGCCTGGGGGGGAGGAGGCAGGGCTGGGGATTTTTGGGAAGGGGCGGAGTTGAGGCGGGGCCGGGGGTGGGGTAATTAAAGAACCGGGGGGGAAGGGAAGGGGCGACCAAAATTGTTTTTGCTTTGGGTGGCAAAAATCCTAGAGCCGGCCCTGCTGAGAGGGTTACGGGACCAGTGGATAGTGGGGGCGGTGAGGGAGAGGAAAGCAGTAGTCATCATATATCTTGATTTTAATATGGCTTCTGACACAGTCCCACATGACATTCTCATAAAAAAATCAGGGAAATGTGGTCTAAATGAAATTATTATAAGATGGATGCACAAGTGGTTGAAGGACTGTACTAAAAGGGCAGTCATCCACGGTTTGCTGTTAAACTGGTAGGGTGTATCTAGTGGGGTCCTGCAGTGTTCAGTCCTGGGTCTGGTACTATTCAACATGATCATTAATCACTTGGATAATAGAGTGGAGAGCATGCTTCTAAAATCTGTGGATGACACCAGCTGGCTCTGGGGGGGGAGGGAGAGAAGCAGGGGCAGGAAGAGGCAGAACGAGGGCAGGGTGGGCTCGGGGGAGGGGGTGGAACGGGGTGGGAAGAGGCAGGGCGGGGGCAGTCCTTGGGGGAAGGTGGCAAGTGTAGGCAGGGCCTGGGGCACAGCAGGGGTCAAGCACTCTCGGGGAAACCAGAAAGTCGGTGCCTCTGGCTGCTGCTTTAAAGGAAGAGGCAAAATCTGTACTGTGGCCCCATGGGCAGTGCATAATGCAGGCTGGGAGAGGCTAAGCATCCCCAAACCTCCCCTAATGCGCCCAGCCGTGGCCCCAGGGCTGGGCTGCAGCAGGGCTCCCAGCTCCTCCAGAGCTGGGGATTGGGGCTGCTTCGCCAGGCCAGCTGGAGTTCCTCTGATTGTGGTGGGGGGCTCAGGGCTCCTCTGGCTCCAGTGGGTGGGAGTGGGGCCTCAGGCAGAAGGAGCAGGGCAGGGGTGGGGCTTTGGGTGGAAGGAGCAGAGCGGGGGCTAGCCTCTTTGAACGGGGGTTTTATGCCCCGCCTATGTGCTGGTGGACTGAGATGTGAAGTATCATGGTTTGAGACCTGAGGGCCACAATCAAGTGCAGCCTCAGCTCATTGTCTGACCCATTTCCTGAGGGGAGGGGAGGGCTGTGGCTGTGGGCAGGGCTGGGATCTGAGCACTGCCTCCCCTGTGCTGCTCACAGGCTTCATTAGTCTGATGGCATCACACCTCAGGACCCCTCAAGGGACACCTCCCAGCGTCTGAGTCTCCCTGAGGAGATGCAGGGCCCAGGGTGGGCTCAGGAGTGTGGGGGGGGGGGGAGAGAAGGGGGGTGTTAGAGCTGGGGGAGAACAGAGGGATGCAGGGAGGTGGGGGCTCATCATTCTCTCTCCCAAGCACCCCGCGAGCCCAGCCTGATTTCCCCTTACAGGAGCACTGCCCCCTCCAGGGGAGACTGTGAGGTGCCTCCAGCTGGGCCTGCTCCCCCTGTGTGTAACAGTTTATCAGGGAGTCACTGAGTGGGAGCTCAGGGGGATGGGATGGGACGGGGAATCAGGGGAGGGTCAGAAAGAAGATATGAGGTCAGAGAGACGGGAGACAAGGGGGGGTCTGACGCTGGACAAGGGACTAGGGAGGTGCCACGTTGCACTGGTAAAATGAGGGGTTGGGGTTTGGAGCTGACCAGGGCCAGAGTGGGGTTGGAGTCAAGGGGCCCTAGATGCCCACTGGGTGAGGTTGTGGTTGTGGGGAACTGGACTCCACTGGGTTGTGGGGCAGATACCCCTGGGGGGCTGCGACCCATACACAGAACGGGCCATTACCATCCTCACTGATGACTTCATAGGTACGAATCCTGACAGCATCTTAACGTCAACGATGACCATGTTGGAGACAGGGCGTTTCCCTGTGTAGCTGGGAGACCAAGTGGGAAACGAAACAAGGTTTAATACATCTCAGCACAGAGCTGATGCACCTCCCACCCTGCCTGGCTCCTGCTAGTCTAGTCCTGGTCCCTGGCTCCCTGCTCTGCCACTACCTGTCTTTCCTGCCCCGCAGCCCAGCCCCACTGCTATCCCAGTCCTGGGCTCCCCACACAGCTCTGCCAGTGCCCCTCAGTCCTGCCCTTGGAGCAGTGGAAGTTTGTTGAAAGTCCCTGAAGCAAGACAGCATCCTTTCCAATAAGGGGTTCAGTTAAATTACTCCCATCGTTGGTGGCAGGAGGAGGAGGGAACAATTTAAATCAGGATTTAAATCACTTGTTTTTTAAATTATTGATTTAAAATAGAGTTGAGGGTTTGTAAAACCAATGTAAGTATTGGTGCTACGTCTACTTTAGATTTGCAGTTTGTGATGAACTAAGTTATAAAGACTCGTGTTTCTAAATGCCACTACGGCTGGGGGATCCTATTTGAATTTGACTGAACTTCTAGACAGAAAAACAAAATACTGGAAGTGAAGGCGCTGTTTCTGCAAACTGTTTAGCAGGTACTGTAGGGGATATATAGAACAGGTCTGGTATGAATGATTAACAACTAGTGATTCCTTCCAGCCCTCAAAAATGAGAAAAGCTATCCACCTCTGTTTATCCCAAAATAGGATGCACTTAGGAATAAAATGGTTCACATTAGGTGAGACCCTTTGTCTATGGACCCACAGTTCAGCCAAGTTGCTCTCCCCAAGTAGAGAAACTAAAATGGCTAACGAGAGTATTGTTAATCAGCTAGAAAATAATCTCTCATTCTTTGCATATGGACAAAACCTCTTTCTCTCTCCTAATCTAGCTAAAAAGAACTCCAAGTTATCAAGAAAGGGTCATTCCCTGCTTTCCTATGCAAAGTGGCCCAAGAGATGGGTGGGGAAGCTGTAAGTTAAACAAACCAGAAGTGTGGCTGTAAGATTGAAGGTCAAATTGGGTGAATTGCCCGTTTCCCCAAGAAATCCAAACGATTATCTTTCCACCCCAAATTAGAAGCTGAACATTGTTCTTGCTAGTAAATATTAACCTTTTATGATTTTTGTATGTTAAACTCTCGTAATAGTTTTATATACTAACCAAAAGCCTTTTCATTTTGTGTATCTATATAGTTATTGCCATATACATATTGAAACTAACCTAAGGGTGAAGGGAAGATGATGGAATGAATGCAATCGTTTACTCTGGTTTTTACCCCAACTTCACTAATATAGCTCAGACAGCAAGGGAAGGGAACCCCTCAAAACTACTGAAAGGTATCTACAGAAGTATGTTATCATAAACAAGACTGGGTAATGAATAAGGGATGCTTATGATCCAATTATGTTCTGTGATTGATAAGAGGTATTTGTTATTACAGATGGGTTCTATAATGGATGGAATAATGACCTATTGAAACACGTTTTTAACTCATTAAGAACTTTCAGTTGTTACAGCTGTTAGTAATAATGACTGGATTAGAGATTCTTTTTCACTCATCAGTCAGGTAAATGGAGGCCCATAAAGGAAATTCCATCAGCAACTAGGAAAACAGAACACATGGTAAAAATAATCATGGGAAAGTACTTTTTCCTCCAAAAAGAAGTTTCTTTATCTCACACTGTATAAAAGGAAAGAGGGTTGGAAAGTTAGTTTGGGAATGAACACTCTCAGCATTCCACCAGGTACAGAAGAAGGGAATATATGTGAAAGAAAACAGTCGATTATAGTAAAAATCTTAAATGAAACAAACTGTACCATAGAATCCCCGTGGATATAAATTCCATGTTTGAATAATAAGAGTACAGCAGTAGGAATATGCTACTGACCACCTGACTTGAATAGTGACGGTGAGTCACAAGAGTGAAATGCCTGCAATTTTTTAAAAACACCATAATAGAGGCTCAAATTATATGTATATCCCAAATAAAAAAAAGTAAGAGGACTAAAAAAGTGCCACTGTGGCTAAACAATAGAGTGAAAGAGGTTGTTAGAGAATAAAAGGACATCTTTTAAAAACTGGGAGTCAAATCCGACAGAGGAAAATAGAAAAGAACATAAACTATGGCAAATCAAGTGTAAAAGTAAAATTAGGCAGGCCAAAAAAGAATTTGAAGAGCAACTAGCAAAAGGCTTAAAAACTAACAGCAATTTTTTTTAAGTACATTCGGAAGCAGGAAGCCTGACAAACATCAGTGGGGTCACTGGACAATCAAGGTAAAGGAGCACTCAAGGAAGAAAAGGACGTTGTGGAGAAGCTAAATGAATTCTTTGCATTGGTTTTAACTGCAGAGGATGTGAGAGAGATTCTTATACTTGAGCCATTCTTGTTGGGTGCCAAATCTGAGGAACTGTCCCAGTCTGTGCTGTTAAAGGAGGAGGTTTTGGAATAAATAGATAGATTAAGCAGTAAATAGTCATCAGGACCAGATGGTATTCACTCAAGAGTTCGGAAGGAACTCAAATAGGAAATTGCAGAACTACTAACTGTGGTACGTAACCTATTGCTTAAATCAGTACCAGATGACTAGCGGATAGCTAAAGTAATTTGCCAATTTTTTAAAAAGGCTCCATTGGTGATCCTGGCAATTACAGGCCGGTAAGATTAATTTCAGTATCGGGTAAACTGGTTGAAACTATAGTAAAGAACAGACTTATCAGAAATAGATGAACAAAATTTGTTGGGGAAGAATCAACATGGCTTTTGTAAAGGGAAATCGTGCCTCACCAATCCATTAGAATTCTTTGAGGAGGGTCAACAAGCATGTGGACAAGGGTGATTCCGATCTTGGGAGACAGGCCAGTGCTCGCTTACAGACAGCCCCCCAACCTGAAGCAAATACTCACCAGCAACCATACACCACACAACAAAAACACTAACCCAGGAACCTATCATTGCCACAAAGCCCGTTGCCAACTCTGTCCACATATCTATTCAGGGAACACCATTATAGGACCTAATCACATCAGCCACACCATCAGGGGCTGGTTCACCTGCCCATCTACCAATGTGATATATGCCATCATGTGCCAGCAATGCCCCTCTGCCATGTACATTGGCTAAACCACAGTCTCTACGCAAAAGAACAAATGGACACAAATCTGACATCGAGAATTATAACATTCAAAAATGAGTCAGAGAACACTTCAGTCTCCCTGGTCACTCTATTACAGACCTAAAAGTCACAATTATTCAACAAAAAAACTTCAAAAACAGACTCCAACGAGAAACTGCAGAACTGGAATTAATTTGCAAAACGGACACCATTAAATTAGGCTTGAATAAAGACTGGGAGTGGATGAGTCATTACACAAACTAAACTATTTCCCCTCGCGGGGCTCGGGTAAACACTGAGGTGGCAAGCTTTTCAGATAATACAAAATTATTCAGGATAGTTAAGTCCAAAGCTGACTGCGAAGAGTTACAAAGGGATCTCACAAAACTGGGTGACTGGGCAAAAAAATGGCAGACGGAAACTCAATGTTGATAAATGCAAAGTAATGCACATTGGAAGACGTAATTCCAACATACATATAAAATGGTGGAGTCTAAATTAGCAGTTACCGCTCAAGAAAAAGATCTTGGAGCCCTGAAAAAAAATCTGCTCAGTGTGTAGCAGCCTTCAGAAAAGCTAAGAGAGTGTTAGGGACCAGAATGTCAGGGGTGTTAGGGATGGGACAGATATTAAGACAGAAAATATAACGCCACTGTATAAATCCATTTTATGCCACATCTTAAATACCGCATGCAGTTCTGGTTGTCCAATCTCAAAAAAGATATATTAGAAAAAATACAGAGAAAGCCCACACAAATGATTAAGGGTATGGAACAGCTTCCATATGAGAAAAGATTAGAAAGACTGGAAGTGTTCAGCTTAGAAAAGAGATGACTAATGGGGGAGATATGACTGAGGTCTATAAAATCATGAATGGTGTGGAGAAAGTGAATAAGGAAGTGTTATTTAGCCCTTCACATAACAAAAGAACCAGGAGTTACCCAATGAATTTAATGGGCAGCAAACTTAAAACAAACAAAAGGAAGTACTTCTTCAAGCAGTGCACAGTCAACCTGTGAAACTCGTTGCCAGGTGATGTTGTGAAGATCAAAAATATAACAGGGTTCAAAAAAGAATTAGATAAATTCATGGCGGATAGGTCCATCAGTGGGTATTAGCCAAGATGGTCAAGGACGCAACCTCATGCTCTTGGGTGTTCCTAAATCTTACTGCCAGAAGTTGGGCCTGGACAAAAGGGGATGGATCACTCAATAATTGCCCTGTTCTGTTCATTCCCTCTGAAGCATCTGGTACCAGCCAATGTTGGAAAACAGGATATTGGGCTAGATGGACCTTCTTTCTGTATTCTGTACAGAGCTGTATTAATCTTTGGTTAAATAATCTCATTTGAGCTTGTTATTTGACAATCTTGAATCATTATTAAATTCAAACTTGCAACATTCTATATGTGGAAAATATCTCTTGTTCTAATACATAATGTGAAATGCTTATGTACAATAAAAGAATGTGTGGAGTGTGTCCTCCAAATTTAGAAGATAAGGGATTTTGTTGGTTTTCATTGTAAATAATTGCTGTGGTCTAACAATAATAGGAATTGTCTGGCACAAGGAAGAAGAAATGTTAAAAGATATAAACCAGGGTATAACCTGATAAAGTGACAGAAATTGCTTAAAAGCAGGGATCCTAATTGATAGTAGGGGCTAAAAGTGAAATACAGTCCTTGAAATGAATCAAACATAAACAGCCTCCAATAAGAAAAGAATTGAAGAAATTTGTTATACACAAATGCCATGTACTGGATACTAATGGAAGCAGCAAGCAAATGGAAAGAATATGAATAAGAGAATGCTTCTTACCCTCTTAGGAGCCCTGAAACTAGGATATATAAACTGTATTTTTGGTAAAAAAATCTCCCTTAGTAGCATAAAATCTCTGTCACTTCAGATCCACACTGGTTCAGTGTTAGCACTAGGAAGTTATTTCAATACACTAGCTAAGTCATTGTGAGCTTTTTGATACACACTTTCAAAAATAGGAGCTTAAAGTTAGGTCTGGTCTACACTACAGACCTATACCTATGTCACTCTAGGGTGTGAAAAATCCCAACCCAAGTGATGTAGTTATATGGATCTAATCCCCCATGTAGACAAAGCTAGGTTGGTGAGAGAGCTTCGCCTGTGAACATAGCTAGTGCCTCTCAGGGAGATGGAATAACTACGCCGATGGGAGAGCTCTCTGCTGTCGGTGTAGAGCGTCTTCATTCAAGTGCTATGTTTTAAGTGTAGACTTGTCCTTAGGCTCCGAAGCCCATATTTTGGCATCTAAGGGTGGATATTATAAAAGCACTGAAATGGTTTAGGAGCACAAGTCTGATTGAACTTGGCCTGTAAATCCTGGTGAAGGAGAATGGCCGGGTCAAAGCATTCAGCTGCTGTGACTGGGGGCAGTTCGCTCTGTGGGAGGGTGGTGGTGGTTGCAGATAGAGGACAGGCTACTGGCCGGGCAGTTTTATGTTTGAGTTTGTGTTGCTCTCACATTAAGGGTGTTACTAAGATGCTGACTTGTCTTTTTCAGTCTCAGAGAAACAAGCCCAGAACAATCACTCTAACAATTTAGCAGGAGAAAGTAAAGAGCTGGCAACACAGAAATACAAAACCTGATTGACATTGAAAAGAGCAATTGCAATTAAGAAAATATCATGATTTAATTTTTGGAAAAATATTGATTTGTATCAACTTTTCTGGGGGCTCCCCTCACCTCTGGAATGACTCGTCCCCAGCCCTAGGGCTGCTCCGGAAGGTCCGGCCCTGCGAGGGGGAGTTACCTGATGTTTATGGCGATGTTAAAGGTCCTTTGAGCCCTGGCGCGGTCACATGTCTTGGGGACTGTGTGCACCTCCAGCGCGAATGGCGCCTCGCCCGGCTTGGGGAGCACGTTGTACCTCAGGCTGGTCTGAAAGAGAATACATGGTTCTCTGTGTGTCTCCATCTGTCCATCTCCTCTATCTCCTTACTTCTGCTCAGTTTCATTCTTTCCTTTATCTCTTCTCTCTCTCTCCCACTTCCCCAACTCTCTCTGTCAACTCTCTCTCCTCCTCACACCTCTTTGCTATTTTCTCCTCCTCTCCCCCATCTCTTCCTCTCTTTTCCTTCCCTCCCTACCCAATCCACCCCATCTTGCCATCTCCAATGGGAATGAGATGGGCTCCCCTCAGCAGCAGCCTCTCCCTCTCCACTTGCCCCAGGGCCCCATACCTGCACGTAGACACATCCTTCTCCTGTCACCCCCGTTCTGTAGTCCCCTGGCACCTCTGGCAGTGCCACACGCTGGAGCAGCAGACGGTTGTTGTGATCCACCTGGAACTGGGACTGGAAGTTCCCTGTGGATTGCAGGGTCACTGTGGATGCTCCTCCGCGCTTGGCATAGGTGGAGACTCCATATCGGGACAGTGCCTGGAGCGCCACCACTGTGTCCTGCCAGACAAGAGATGGGCCCAGGTGCCCAAGGGGATGAATGAGCCATTTCTATGGGCCTGGAGCCCCCACTCCACCAGCTCTTCCTACACTGCAGTGCCCTGATTTTCCCATTTCCACTCCTCACTCCCACAAGCCATTCACTCTATTCCCTTGGGCCCAGATCCTCAAAGGTATTTAAGCACCTTTCTCCCACTGAAAGCAGCCAAGTGTCTAAGTACCTTAGGGAACCTAGGCCTTGGGATCTCTGACACTCCACCACAGGCATCTGAGGGAAGATGCCACCACCCTTGCCCCGAAGGGACAGTTCAGGACCAGGTGAAATAGGAGCTGCCTGTAGCTCAGACAGGACCCTGGTGAGGCAGCCAGGAGGCTCAGTAATGGAGTATGAGAAAGTCTTTCAGCCCTTTGGGTATCAAGCCAACCAGGGAAATGGTGGAACATGGGGCCAATGATTGGTCCTGTCTAGAGAGGTCACTCCCTGAGGTCCCTGCCTCCAAGCACCAGCATGGCCTGCACCTGCTCAAAGGGGTAGGTGGCACCTCCTGTTTTGTTGTCACTCAGGATGATGCTCCCCTCCTCCCTTTCGGGTATGTCCGGCAGTGACTGGCTGCTGCTGCTTCTCTGGGAAGGCCTCTGCTCCTGAGCTGAATTGGCCTGGCTGGATGGGGTCAGTGCTGTGGGGAGCTGGGGATGGCACTGCACTACCTTGTGAGTGCTCAGGGTGACTCTTCTGTCCTCCATACACAGGAGCATCACTCGTCCAGTCTCCTGCCTCATTAGCCCCCCTGGGCCTGTGGGTATCTGATGTAGCCATGCTCCATGCTGTGACTATCCTATGATCTAAACTAAACTATACAGCCAGGAGACTGCCACCCCTTCCCTCTCCCCAGGTCAGCCTTCCCCTCCCCCTGGATTACTTGTCTGTCTCTTGCCCTCTCCTGTCTGCCTCCCACTCCTGCCCTGCGTGTCTGAGGCTGGGGATGGGAACAGCTCACCTGGGTGGAGGAGAAGCCCCCATTGGGATTCTGCTGCTTGCTGATCCACTTTGCAATTTGAGCTGCTAATGACAGGTCATCTTGGGATGGCGCCGGCTGAGTGGTGAGGTAAGTGAGGAGCACATAGGACGTCATCTCCACCTCGGCGGAAGGAGCACGGGGGTGATAGAAGGGGAGATCGGCTTTCGGCTCCTTCCCAGGCCTCTGCCAGTGAATGGAGCCATCTGCAGCGGGAGAAGGGAGAGGGAGGGCAGGAGAGAAGGAAATACAGATGCTTAGTACATGACATTTCTAAGGGGGTTATTGACCTTCTGCTGCTGCGGGTGGGAGAACAGAGCCCCCTGTGCTCGTTTGGCATGTTGACATGAGACGTGAAAGGATTAAATAGTCCCTCACTTGCTGGTCGAGTGGATTTATACAAACCTTGTGGTACGAACACTCAGTGACTAATCAGGCTGCCACCTCTGTGCCTACATCCCCTTTATCTTATGAAGGCACATCCCAGGAATGGACAGTAGCAGCCTTTATTGGGCTCTAAAAAAGTGTGAGGTCGCTAAGTGGCCCCAGGCGCTCAAGGCCAAAGGGTTACAGCAGTGACGGTCACACCCCACTCCAGCAGGGTGAAGAACCCATAAGTCCTTTTCTTACCAGCACAGTCCCAGTTCTTCCTGGGATTTCTTGGGACACCAGGACCTTATTTTGGGCCCCCTGGAATGATCTGTTTTTTCGTTTTATCAGTCCAAACATCAGTCTTCTCCTCTTCGTTTGTCTCTTGCTGTAGGGAGCAGACATCACTCTATGCTGACCAGGGGCCATCGCTCCCATGGAACGAGTGTTCAGAGTGAGGAGCAGTGCTTGGAGTGAGGAATGGAGCGGAGCCAGCGAAGACACCGGCAGAGCTGTGCTATAGCTCAGTGGGAATGGTACCATTTGGTCAGGGTTTCACGATATGTTCACTCACAGCACTGAGGTGTGGGGGGTGGGACTCCCAGATACACCTGTGTCACTGAAAAGTTAGGCACCGGCAGCCCCGGCCCCAGATCTCGTTTTGAAAAAGTTCCCTTTGTCTTTATATGAATATTTCAGCGCCTTAAGAAAAGCAACAATCAAACCATCCCCACAGGAACTTGCCCTAGGGAAAGGGGACCCAGGCCCAAATCTCTTCTCCCTGGTGATGACCTCTATGTACTGGGAGCTGTAAGGCATCTCCCAGTGTCCTAAAATGTGCCCCCTTGATGCTTCTCTCCATGTAATGCCCCTTGGACCAAACCATCCTCTGCCTGACCTGCTGCCCCCTGAGCTGCTCTCGGTGCTGGCCCACCGCTGGGCTGCTGTAGCCAACAGAGCCTGGGGCGGGGGGTGGGGAGGGAGGAAGCTAGATGTCACTGAGCTGCTTCCTCCCCCAGCAACAGGCTCCCTCCTCAAAATGGGCGACAGTCCTGGGGGGGCGGGACAGGAATCCTCCTGAGGCAAAGGTGGAGAGGAGGGTAGCGACACCTGGACCCAAAGGAGCAAGGAGAGGGAGAGGGAAGGAGAAACCAGGGGAGAAGGAAAGAAAAACCTTGGGTGAGAGATGCTAGGGAGGAGGGCAGGAAAGGGAGGGAGAGAATCTGCACACATGGTTGGGGAGGAGGGGAAAGACACTCAAGAAGGGTGGAAGGGAGAAAAGACGCTTCTAAGACCTGGCCAACACACAGATTTTGTGCCACTACAACTATTTTGGTTAGGGCTGTGACTTTTCTACTGGTACCTCTAGTCTAGGCACAGTTATACCAGCAGTAAAGGTGTCTTGTACTGGTAGAGCTGTACGGGAACAGTTCTATTGGTATGAACACCTTCACACTGCTATAATTGTATCCACACTGGGGGAGTCACACCACATTAACTATACCAGTACAGATATAGCAGAACGAATTTTGAGGGTAGACAAGGCCTGAAGGTCCATCTACCCTGGAGAAATGCTCTGTGTTAGAAAAGAAAATGCATTAAGCAGCACACTGGTCAAGAATACTTGGCACCTAGCATAGACAGGGATGGCTGGGCTTATAAATTCATTTGCTATTTGTAAATTTAGGCTCTGGGGTGCCCTCAGGTGAGCTACAGGCAGCTAATGTGATTTGGTTGGCCACGACCAGCTGCTGTTTTTCACCCGAGCTGATCCTGTCTAGACAAGGTGCTGAGTTGTCTTTAGCAGTGTGTCAGCTGATGCATTTTCTAACACAGTGAGTTTCCTCAAATGCATGAGGCCTATGAGTGTGGGGCTGAGGATCTGTGTTTGTGGGGGCTGGAGCAGGGGACAGAGAACCCAGGTGTCTGTTGTGACGGGAAGGAAACATGGAGTGTGCGTGTGCTGGGACCCTGCATAACAAATCCCATGTGCACTAGGGTTGGGGGCAGCCTGCGTGTGTGTGTGAGTGGCTTTCGGGTGGGGGAGAAGGAGCCTGTGTGTGAGTGGATCCTGGGGCAACCTTGCATGCGCTTGTGCATTAGCTTGTGCCTGGGGCAGGCTGCAGTGTGTGTGTGGGGAGAGAGAGATTTGTGGAGTACAAGACACCAGGACAGTATGCCTTTGATTTTGTGGGCTGGGAAGTAGGGTGTATGTGAGAGCTTTTGGTATGGGAGGCAGGAGAGAGTTTGGGAGACTTGGGGGAAGGAGGAAGAGAGCACGAGGAAAAGAAAGGAGAGACCAGTTATTTCACAGTATAGAAAAGGGGAAAACAGACTGAAACAAACTGAGGAAAACCTAACAAGCTCCGGAGTAGAGGAAGAGGGCAAATGGAGGAAAGGCATGGACAAGGGAAAGGGCAAACGCAAGGGAGACAAATACAAAGGGAATGTTGACATTTTACCTAATAGGTAGGTTGGATACTGAAGGATACAATCAATGATCCAGTTTAAAAGGGCAGGGATACAACATGCTGTGCTGTCAGAAATGTGCCGGGGGCCGGTCCTGGCTGCCTGGGCTGCCTCTCTCTCAATCTTGTTTCTTCATGTCAAATAAGACATTCTCCCGCCTGGTCCTGGTGCCTCCAAACTTTCCCCTGCTGTGGTTTCCCCTCTGAGCACCTGTATATGATTCTCAATACATGGTCACCTTACAAGTAGGGGAGGTAGGGCCAGTGGGCTGGGATGCAGGAGAAGGGCCCATCGGGATCTCTCACCCTCTTTCACAGCTTCCTTGTCAAGCGAGTCCAGCAGTGCCCTGCGCTTCTCCTCCTTCCCCGCCAGGGCAAAGGCGTAGGCCAGTAGCGCCCTGGTGTACACGTGGTTTCCTCCCTGCTCTGTGGCCGTCTCCAGACAGAACAGAGCATTACGGACCACAGAGTGCTGTGTGGGGAGAGAGACATGGGCTGAGAGAGGGAAGGGAGAGGTCACCATGGAGGTGAATTCAGTCTGTGAGCTCAGCAGGCAGGAAACAATATGCACTTTTTCCATTTTATGAAGTATTTTTTTCCGGACTTTCTGACACATGGGTAACTCTAAACAATAACTGACCTTTCAGAGCCATATTCCCCAGGACACTCCAGCAATGCGTAGTGGCTGGTTTACAGCTGCGTTGCATCACTAGGCTAGCACTAAGCATCCAGAGCGAACCAGTGAATGGTGATGGTGTACTGGGGAACCTGACCCTTTAAATTTGTCCTGTGGTCAGTACTCACTTAGGAACATTTGAGAAGCAAAGTTTGGAATCAGACATTTCCCATAATGACATTCCAAGGGATACCAATGTGCACAGGTGCATACACAGCAGGGCAGTTCATCTGTTTTCGTCAATGGCTGAGAATGGAAAGTCCAGCAGACAGTCCCATTTTCAGTGGCTTGAAACTCTTTTCAAAATGTTTTGATCTGAACCTTCCTAGCACTTGGTGTCTGCTAAGAGAGGGAATGAGTTCAGCTGGTTTTGAGACAGGAAAGCCTGAAAACAAAATGCCTTTGGGGTTTATACTCCTTCTATCTGAGAAGGACTTAATCAGGACATCAACTTTCCTCAATTAAATACAGGGGATCAGGTTAGTCTAATGACAGTGGATGGGAACTGGCTGCCACGTCATCAGGACAATGTTAACAAGCAGGCCATGTTGGGCCACATCCACTTGTCTTGTCTGACCGCATCCAGTAGCACCATACATCTAAAGCCTGGTCTAGACTCAAGTTACAGAACTCAGCTTTTCTGGGCATAGCCTGGCACACGTTCACACTCAACTTGCCTACTGACAAAAATCCTCCACTTCTGGGGGCACACTGACTCCCTTTTCTGGAGCGGCATAAGCCCCATGTCAGTGGAGTTATATTAGCACAGTGGTAAGGTGTATGCTCACTGGCAGTACCAGTGTAAGTGGTCCTTCCACTGCAGTCCCACAGTGCAACATTCCCTTTAGCAGACACTGTCTGGCAGCACTTTTGAACCGAGGGCCCAGTGATGGGAAGCCCGCCTGGCTTTTACACAGTCAGCACATTCTCCACAGCCACAGCTGTTCCTGCTACTTGCTACCTTGTCCCACGTGCTGAGTGAAAATTTCCCACAAGCACAGCGAAAGCTACACAGCAACATTTCCCCACAAGGCAGTGCTGCTGAAAGTGGCACAGAGGGCACTGGGATGCCTACCCACAATGCACCACACTTTTGCCAATCTGGCCTGATACTAGGTGAACACAACGCGCTGGCACAACTGGACCAGTGTGAACTCACTGCACCAGTATAGTCTTTTTGGTTGCTCGCTGATGATAAAACTTTTGCCAGTGTGATTTCTGGGTGTGGAGCAGACCTAACTGAAGGAGAACAGAAATCAGCCCTTGATGGGGACCCATTTGGCTGGTGCCAACTGCCAAGGGGTTAAGTGTTATTTACCCAAGTGTTAAATATCTGTAAAACGCTAAGCTGTAGGCTTGTAAGAGAGGATCAAGCAAACGCCGCCTCAAAAGTTTTTAAATAAAGATCATATAAAAGGATTAGAGAGGAGACAGAACCAGCGCCTTGGACTGGAAGGGAAGCTGCAGGGAAATTCCAGTTCCAGATTTGGACCTCAATTTAAAGACTTTTCTGACTGGATTTCCCCCTTTTTTAAAGGCTTCTCTCTCGGGATGGGAGGCTGTGACTTGGGGGTCCCCAGCTCTGTCTGTGGCTTGAGAGATTACAGGTACGTACAGTGACGGGCAGAGGAATCTCCAGCAGCGCGATGGTGATGTAGGCAGACAGCGTGACCTCATCGTCCACCCCGCCCTGCAGGGAACCATAGAGAGAGACATTAACCCTATAACCCCACCCACTGGCCCCTCCTCCCAGGGGCGTTCTACATCCCTGTTCTTCCCACACTATGGTAGCTTCCAGGTATCTGCCCCTCTTCTTTCCTCTACCCATGGTCGCTCCATGTACAGTATGGTTCTCCCCCGCTCTTGCCTCCCTTGGTAGATCCCATCTCCAAGCCCCCTGCCCCAGCCCCATGTGCTGCAGTGGCTGAGCTGTTCCCATGCACAGTTGCAGGCTTTCTCCGTGTCACTGGAGTCCTGTATGGGTCCCATGAGGCCCATGGGAAGCTGGCTGGGCGGATACGTCACCTTTATGGCATTGTTCAGGAGCGTCCCGGAGCTGCGGAAGCAGCCGTTGTCCTTCTGCTTGCCAGCGAGCCAGGCCAGGGCGTCCTGGATGTGCTTCTCCTCGATGAAGATCTGAGAGCGGGCCTGCGCGAAGGACTTGAGGACGAAGGCCGTCAGCCTGTGACAGAGAGCGGACAGCGGTGAGAGCTCCCTCCCATGCCCTGTGCTCGCTGGAGGGGACGGGGTCCTGGGGCATCGCCAGCCTGAGGGGAAGCAGCAGGGGCCGCAGAGCTAGTGGCCATGGGCCCAGGAACCATTATCTCATTCAGCCACCTACTGACATGCAGCAGAGCCTGGGGGCAAGACCCAGCAGTCGTCTGACAGGCCACAGCAAAACTGCCCGTTTTAGGACAGGAAGTGAGCCAGCTTCCTGCATTGGTTTCAAACTGCCAGGGCACAGTTTAGGGGGTAGAAGGTGGTTGTCTAGAACCCTTGGGAGAACAGTCCTCAGCATCTTCAGTGACCAGGAATGGCCAGGACACTGGCTCTGCACTTTCTTATTATAAAAACAGCAGCACAGCACCCCCTAGCATGAGACTGGGCTCAGCACTGAGAGGGAGAATGCCTCTTACTGAGCAACCCGCCCCGCTCCCTGCAGCACAGCACCTCTTAGCACCACACTGGGGCAATAGAGTCAGTAGTGGCAGAGGGAAGAGCAACCCCTACAGAGCTGCCCACCCACCACTCCCTGCAGAACCTGTTTCTTCACCGAGCAAGGCATGCACTAAGCATTGAGGGGCTGTGATGGCTCCACCCTCAGTTACCAGCCACCTCATTATCCTGAGGGCAGTGGTGGCTAAATTTTCCGTCGGAGGGTCAAACACATAATTTCAGAAAGGACAAGTATCCACAATCAGGACTTCTGGGTGGATTCTCTGCCCTGTTTTGACGCCTGCACCTTGCTCAGGTAACACAAACGGAGCTGAAACTACCAGCAAGTCACCCAGCAGGGGAATCTTTGGCCGGCACTTTTACGCCATCCTCCATATAGCCCCTAGTACAGAGAGTGAGTGGCTGGACTGTGCTGTGTTCTGGACACACCAAGCTGACGTATGATCCTCAGGGGACTGTGGCCACCTGGAGCAAGTTAGAACAGCCCCCAGGCTGCTCTAACCTGAGCTGAGCAGGGAATCAGATGGCTGTAAATGGTTATTAATCCAAAATCGCAGGCCTCTAGCATATGAACTAAGGGAGATCTCCCTTCCCTACCACTTCTCATAGTTGCCTTATCCCACATCATCAGCTCTAGAGCTCCTCCCCTCTCCTCTGCCCCTTCATGATCAGGACCTGTTAACAATGGGCAAGCTCCAGGTTATAACAAGAGAAGGGAAAGAATTCAGCAGCACTGAAATCTTACCAGGTGTTCCCTGATTGCCCATAACGTGGCCCAAATGTGCTGTAGGAGCCATCCCAGTGTTTGTACTTCAGCTGTGTCTGGTAACCTGAAAGGGAGAATGAAGTTGGGTTTTACTGCAATAAAGTCCAGCTAGGAAAAGAGAATTTTCAACCCTGTCTACATACAAACATCCTGCTTTAATTGTACCAGTTGCATTAAAATGCTGTAAATCCCCCAGTGTGGATGTAGTTAGGATAGTATAAAAGTGCTAATACCAGTACAGCTTGTTCCCAGATGGGAAAGGGATAGAACTGCATCCACACTAGGGGTTGTACTGATTAAATTATTTTGGTAAAATATCACCTCCTAATTGAAATAGTTACACTGGTAGAAAGCTGGGTTTAGATCAAGCCTTGGACGCAGAAGCAGGTCCGATGTAGAGTACACAAGCCAGGCAGGCCTCCCATTCCTAAAAACAGCCTCAGTGTCTCAGCAGAGAGGCCTGGGTCTTTTGTTAGGCGTTAAAAGAAAGTACAGGCAACAGGGTTATGATGTGCATCTACTAGCCACCTATACCAGGTTCAAGGATCCCTTTGCAGCACCTAAAATAAATGGGAAGTTTGTCTCTGAAAGATTGCTAACCCTCATTAAAAACAGGGTGGAGCAGAAATGGAGAATGAGGAATAATCAAAGGTGTGATCCAAACTGGGGCTGTTCTGAAAAGTGACTATGTGGAAAAGGCCCCTTGTCACTCAGCAGCTCTGCCCCATGTGTGTTCAGAGTCATGGCTACTGGCTTTACTGGCAAAGGTCATGTCCACATTAGGAATAAAGGAGCATTACCAACATTGCTAGCTAACACGTGTTTCAATCCTAACACAGACAAGGCACTTGTAGTTTCACACATGTTAGCTGGTTGAGTTAACCTTAGCGAGGAGCCTAGAGTTTACCTTGATCAACTAACATGTATTAAAACTACAAGTCGGCTAAATGTGTCACAAATAGACACATCTCCCCTAGTGAAAACAAGGCTTAAACCCAGGTTTTGCTCCATTTACTGCTGCCAGACGTGCAGAACCAACCCAGCTCTTCTCCGCCTTGCACGTCATCAGCAGAAATGCACCCAGTGCAGTGCAAAACCCAGGCTGTATCATTCATCCACATGGACCCATCTTCTCCCATCAAGCACTTCCAGAGAGTAGAGTTCTCTACATTCCTAGATGTCACCCTAGATCTAAGCATGCTAATGTGCTATGGCGCCCCCTGTTGGGAAGCGATCAATTGTAACACCAACCATTAATGAAGTAACTACTCAGAGTAGCTCCTGGGAAAGGGAACCTCTGACCTCTGGTGCGGGGTGAGGGGGAAGGGTGTCAGAGGCCCTGATTCAAAGGTGAATGACGAGGGGTCAGTTGTGACGGTGCTGCCAATACACTGGTGGCTAGGAAGGCCTATAGGCCATCTGAGGACCCGAGTCTGGTTTGCTGGGTAAGAGTGAATTACCACTGGGCTCACACACTGGAGAGCAATGGGATGACAGGGTTGAGAAGGTACAAGTATGTTCCCTCTCCCACCCAAGAGACAGGTGGTCCCCTCAGTCTGTCTATCCTTCCCAGTTGGAGCATTATCTGAGCAAGGCAGACACAAAAAGCTCCCAGCACAACCTTGGAAGGGAGCAAGTGAAGAAACAAAAGCCCCGTCCCTTCTCACCGCTGACTAAGTAGCCGATGGCCTTGGATTTGGTCTCCTCGCTCAGCTGCCCCGTCTTATTCAGATAGTCCAGGACGTAGATGTTGGGGGCAAACAGGACCATGTTCTGCTCCCCGCAGCCGAAGGGCATCTGGAGGAGCTGCTGCAGGTTCTGCATGGCTGTGCCCAGGATATCGCCTGGGGATGGAGACACAGGGAGTCAGTGTGGCCCAGAGCCGGCCTGCGGAGGCAGAGTGCACCACAGAGCAAGGATGCTACTGTGAGACATCCATAACAGGCTTGTGAGATCACAGGCAATAGGAGGGAAAGAGAGAGAGATACACAGAGAAAGGAGGAGACAGAGAAGGGATACATGAAAGGCAAAGTGAAGGGCGTGCTGCTGGAAGGACAGATGGAAGCACTAGGCTGGACGAATTGCTAGAGTCGTAGGCCCAGAGGCAGAGACAGGGGAAGGAGAGAGAAAAAGGGGTGAAGTGCTAGCAAGAGACTGCAGCAGTGGGTAGCTGGGGGATAAATGGAGGGGCTGTGACGGGTGCACAACAGGGTGAGGAGTGGAACGGGTGGAAAGACCACTAACTTCAGGCACGGGGAAGGGACGGCAACAGCACCCAAAGCCAGGCTCTTCGGACGGCCTCACTTACCCAGCACTGAGAAATAGGCTCTGGCCGAGCCCTGCACCACGTTTTCTGGGAGCTTCAGGGACATTGGCTGCGGCGCTGTCTTTCCTGGGGAAAAGTGACATAGATGGGATTGTAGTAAAATCCCCCCATGTAGCAGTGACCAGTCCCCAGCACAGGAGCTGGGACACTGCCCCTGCTGCTGTCTTTCCCCTGGCACTGCACAGGGGCTCCCTGCCTTTAGCAGCTCCATTCCTCCATCGCTTTATAGTGAACCCCCCACGCATCCCCAACTCCCCTCTCAGGCCTGGATCCCCTCACCCGCCATCCCAGCCCTTCACATGGAGCGAGGTGCCACCACCTGGTGAGACAAGGGAACTGCAGTCTCCAGCTCTTTCCCTTGCACCTTCCAGTTTGTAATTTCACTCCATGGAATCAGAGAGTGAGAGAAGGGGAAAGCCCCATTAAATCCCATCTAGCCTAGGGTTACCATACGTCCGGATTTTCCCGGACATGTCCGGCTTTTTGGGCCTCAAATCCCCGTCGGGGAGGAAATCCCAAAAAGCTGGACATGTCCGGGCCAATAGGGAGGGAGGGGCCGGCGGTGCTTGGCTGGGGGCCAGAGCCGCTGGGGCCGGCGGTGCGGGGCCAAGGGCCAGGGCCCAGAGGTGCGGGTCCGGGGGCCGGTGGTGCGGGGCCGGCGGTGCTCGGCCGGGCCGGCGGTGCTTGGCCGGGGGCCAGAGCCGCTGGGGCCGGCAGTGTGGGGCCAAGGGCCGGGGCCCAGCGGTGCGGGGCTGGGGGCTGGTGGTGCGGGGCCGGCAGTGCTTGACAGGGGGCCGGGGCGGCGGTGTGGGGCCGGGGCCGGCCCGGGGCCAGCGGTGCTCGGCCAGGGGCTGGGGCCGGCGGTGCTCGGCTGGAGGCAGGTGCCACAGGGCCCGAGCCGAGCCAGGCGGGAGATGCCGGGGCCAGAGCCTCTTGGCCTGGGCCAGCCGGCGGCCACCGGAGGGAGCCGCTCAGCCGGGGGGGCGGGGGGGATTGGGCCGCACCCCCCAACCTCAGCCCCAGCCCCAGCTTACCTGCTGCCTGCCTGCTTCAGACTTCCCGTGAATCAAATGTTCATAGGAAGCGGGGGGGGGGGGGGAGGGGGAAGGGCAGGGGGACGAAGCGTTCAGGGGAGGGGGCGGAGTTGGGGTGGGGCCGGGGCCCCGTGGAGTGTCCTCTTTTTGGACACTTAAAATATGGTAACCCTAATCTAGCCCATTCGCCCAGGAACCCTTCCCTAAGACCTATGCTTCCAGCCCTTCCCTTGGGGGCCATTCCAGCCCTTCAGTGTTAGGAAACGTTTCCTTGTTATCCAGCTGGAGGTGTCCCACTTTCTCAGTTCCAGATTACTGCTTCTAGTTAGCTCTTCCCTCGGACATCCGGGGTTTCCACCCTTCCCTTTGCAGAGGCAGGTCAGGAGGGGTGGGACTCTTACCTGCTGCACAGAGCAGGAAGTTGTAGGTCGTTTCCTTCTCAAGCCCTTCAGGCTTCGGGTTGGGGAGGAAAAGGGAAGGGGAAGGAAAATGAGAAAGGTGAGAACCTGCAGAGATATTGAGCACCTTGTGGCAGAAACATCTGGCCGGGGTGATGGAGAGAGATGGGGAGAAGAAAATGCTGGGGAAAAGAAAGAAAGAAAGAAAGAAAGAAAGAAAGAAAGAAAGAAAGAAAGAAAGAAAGAAAGAGCAGGGCATGAATCAGAGAAAGAGGGAGACTTGCAAATTCTCATGTAATAATAATTCTCATGAAGCCAGCAGATAATAGTTGGAAATTGGTACTAACAAGTTATTGCCTCCTCACTCCCCAGGGGAGGATATTGCAGTGTTCTACCACAGGTGATTAGTTGCTGCTAGAACACCGTAAAACGTGGACTTTCCTTGTTACACAGAGAGAACTTCCAGCTTTACACCATGTGCTGGTGCTGATAATATGCTGTGATGCTAATGAAGGGATGTAGGGGCTCGATCCTGCCAAGTGTTTAACTTTAAGGCTGTCTGAGGTCAATGGGACAAGTCATGTGCCTAAAGTAAAGCAAGCTTTGCTGGGTCAGGGCCAAAGCGCTCAGTGCCCTGAAATGACATATTGTAGTGACTGCAGGGCCACCTAGAAATTCACCATTACACACTGTGGCCAATTAGTCCTGTAGGGCTACAGTAGGGATAGAACTCAGCTCCTCCTGCTCCAAAGGCCCAGACCCCCATGGCTTGAGCTAAAGAAGGAGCCCTGTTATTTATTGAGATGACCAAAACAATTTTGACTAAAATGCAGGAACTAAATGTTGTGAAAAAAGAGGGTTTAGTCAAAACATTTTTAGTTTTTGGAACACACCCCTCCCCTGCAAATTTTCTTCTGAGAATAGTTGGTTTTCCCCCTTTTTATAATTGTTTTCCAACTTTTGCCAGGTGGTAAATATTTGCCAAGCATGAAAATTGGGCTTTCCCTCTCTTTCTTCACCCACTTAGCATCCAGGTCGACCCTGCAGCCCCGGCTCTGCACTAGCCCTAGCACTAGCTCCACCCAGACCTGGAGGACCCTGCATGCTGGATGCATTACACACAGCCCCAGCCAGCTGGAGGGAGAGGGACAGCAGTGGCACAGCAGCGGAGTGCCAGATGCACGTGCCGTGCAGCAGCAGGAGGAGGGCGGGCAGGTGAGTGGGTGGCTCGGCGGTGGCAGAGGAGATCCTCAAAAAAGGTCAGCCTGCCGTGCCATCTCAAGGAGCTTCGCCCGGCATGGGGCGGTGGGACGGGATGGGTGCCAGGAGCTGTGAACGCTGGAGAGTAGCATCTCCTTCCAGAGCTGGGTGCACCTGTGAGACCTCTGGGAGCCCCTGGCCAGAGCATCCATCGCCCCCCGCAAGGCCAGTTGGAGGAGGTGGGACCTCGATCCCTCCTGCTCCCCCTCATCCCCATCATTGCCCGCCCACCCAAAGTCGGGGCCCACCCAAATGTCCCATGTTAGCTACGCCATGGCTGTCCCAGTGCTTAACCACCCTTATAGTTAGAAAGCTTTTCCTAATATCTCACCTAAATCTCCCTTGCAGCAATCTAAGCCAATTACTTCTTGTCCTTGGTGGACATGGAAAACAATTGATCACCATTCTCTTTCTAGCACATACTATTCCTGGGCGAATTCTGCACCAAAACTTTAAAAATTCTATATACAATATATTAAAATTCGACATATTTTATGTGTCAAAATAACGCAATATAATCACACCGGTTTCAATTATTTTGGAAATTTATTTAAACTACAATACAATGGATGGAGAATAGAAGTAGGGATCATTGGAAGAAATCCCCAAATCCTCTTTGTCTAATAGTAATGTAGCTAGGCTTCACCCTTTATTTCTAGTTATTAGTCAAGATATAACAATGTTATATGCAGCCATATGTTCATATTACATCATAGGGAACTGAAGAGCAAGTGAGGGCTGGGGAATCAAACTTATAGTTTATATTGGCTACTGTCTCTCTCCAGAAAGGTCAGAAGTAAACTAGGGTTACCATACTTAACAAATAAAAAAAGAGGACCCTCCACGGGGTCCTGGCCCCGCCCATTTCCCACCCCAGCCCGCCCCAACTCCGCCCTAACTCCGCCCCCTCCTCCCTCCCATTCCCAGCCACACGGAAAGGGCTGCCTGAGCGCTACCGGCTTCACGGTTTGCCGGGCATCCCCCAGACCCTGCGCCCCTGACCGGCGCTTCCCCAGCGCAGCTGGAGCCCGGGAGGGGAAGCGCCCAGCCGGGGGCGCAGGGTCTGGAGGCTGCCCGGCAAACCGTGAAGCTGGTACTGCTACCGGCTTCGGGCAGCCCCCTTGCCTCCGGACCCTGCGCCCCCAGCTGGGCACTTCCCCTCCCGGGCTCCGGCGGCGCAGGGTCTGGAGGCATGGGGGCTGCCCGAAGCCGGTAGCGCTCGGGCAGCCCGGCTCTTAAACAGAGCCGAAGAGTCATGGGAGGAGCAGAGCCGCCGCGGCCAGAGGCTCTGCTCCTCCCCTGACTCTTCGGCTCTGTTTAAGAGCCGAGCTGCCTCAGCGCTACCGGCTTTGGGCAGCCCCCGTGCCTCCGGACCCTGCGCCGCCGGAGCCCTGGAGGGGAAGTGCCCGGCCGGCGGCTGGGGTCCGGAGGCAAGAGGGCTGCCTGAAGCCCATAGCGCTCCGGCAGCTCGGCTCTTAAACAGAGCCGAAGAGTCAGGGGAGGAGCAGAGCCGCCGCGGGAGAGGAAGTGCCCGGCCAGCATTTTCCCGGACATGTTCGGCTTTTTGGCAATTCTCCCCGGACGGGGGTTTGATTGCCGAAAAGCCGGACATGTCCGGGAAAAACTGGACGTATGGTAACCATAAGTAAACAGTTAATGATGTACATTTTGATAGGAAAATGTTTCAGTCCAAAAATTTAGACCAGTTCTAATCACTCAAGCACCATAAGCATTTATAAGGCCATACTGTCATTTACAATAGGGCTTCTTTACACCACTCTGGCAATGTAAAGGAGCCTTAAAATTTTTACACCTGTTTTATGCTCCTGGGGGAATTCATTAAGAATGGGAACAATTCACTAAGAATGGGAACAACTAAGCAGGCAGGCTGCTACATTATGCTCTGCCTCAGGGGACAGAGCCTGCCTCATGCCTTCCTCCAAACACCCCAGAGCCCTGTCCCTCCACGCCAGGCCTGTCACAATGGCAATCACAGGGACAGAGTCTCTCTCATTCATTCACTTGCTCGCTCACCTGCCCGCCCAGTCCTCCCTGCCCCCCACCGTGCTGATTTACGTCTCCTCCAGCTGCTCCAGGCCACCAGGGACGGTGGAGTGACTGCACTTCCCTTTGCTTCCCCTCAGAAGTCATTTTTCTGTGGGGAACCAAAGAAATTTGCAGACGACATGGTGCAGAATTCTCCCAAGAGTAACATTCTTTCAACCTTTCCATATAGATCAGGTTTTCTAAACCTCTTATCATTTTTGTTGCTGTCCTCACTCCAATTTGCTCATGTTTTTCCTAAAGCGTGGCACCCAGGACTGGCCACAGGACTCATTCTTACCTTGAAGCTTACAGAGTTGTTTTTTCTGGGTTGATACAATAATGTGAATCATATCATTGCCTTACTGAAAAAGGTGGGATGCATTTCTGTAACTCAGAGAGGAGCTGCAGTATTAGATCACGTGTTACTGCTTACGTCACACAATTTAAAAATGATTAGTGCTTTCCTATAATGGAGAGAGGAATGGCCACCTCTATCACGTGATATTGCTCTGATCAGAAATGTAACAAGTTATCACTACTTCCCTATTACATAGCATAGCTATGGAGGTTTATATAATGAGATATTGTTTATGCTGGCTGGGTGTCATGTCAAAAAAAAAAAAAAAAAAAAAGGTGAAAAGCCAGGGGTTCCTCATCACAAAATACTGTAAGAGACAAACATTTATAGAAAAATATGCAAAAAATTCATTGGCTCACATTACCTTGAGCACTTTTTAATTGTTTGCAATCAAATGATTTAAAATAAATAATGATAATTTACTAATCATTCACAAATGTTTTAAAATGAAGGCACTGTCCCATATTCCATTACACTGGTCACATACAGCACAAGATTTGTTACAGTTCCTGGAAGTGTCCTGTTTGGGAATGGGCCGGCAGGGTTTACAAGTAGATCTGGGAGAATTTTTTTGGAAAAGCTTGTTTTTCGCAGTAAAATGCAGCTTCGGATCGACAAAAACATTTCTCACATTTGTGCTAAATTCACCAAATTGTTTCAGTTAAAAAAATCAAAACATTTTCTAAACAAAATATTTTGATTTTTCAATTCAATATTACTTTTTAAAATTTTAGTTTAATTTTATGTTGAAAAAATGTAAAACAATTTGATAAAACAACATTATGATTCATGTCAGGTCGTTATCAAACTTTTTGTTGGACTTAAAACTACATTTTTTTTGTCCATTTTGGTTCATCAAAAAACCCTGAAACATTTTCATTTGGGTTGACCCAAAACGTTTTTTTTTTTTTTTTTCCGTTGGCCAGCAAACCAAAAAACCAGTTATTTGCACAGCTCTATTTACAAGGACCACAATCCACGTCCACAGCTAATGTAAATCTGCAGAGCTGCATTGAATTTAATGGCGCTATGCCAATCTACACTGCTGAGGGCTCGATCCCATGACTTGTTATGGACAAAACCTACAAGTCATGGTTACTGTCCCAAAAGACATGGCTTTGCTTATTATTTCAATCACATGGTGTAACAACATACCAGTATTTTTCTGTAAGAAGTTATGCAGTATTACAGTTTATTTTGGCTAATACAGTGATTTATCGCTGCTTCCCTTTACAGCATTAGAGAACGTGTTATTGCTGAGATCATATTAAGTCATTATGGCTTCCCTATAAAACCAAGAAGACCTGCAGCATTATATCAGTTGTCACTACACAGCAGTAAGTTATCATGGCTTCTCTACACCCCAGAGACCAAACAGCCCACCTACCTCCACTAACAGCTGTTTGATCACCGTGTCCTTCCGCCCTTTGTCCAGGGTCTCCACTACCTCGTTCCCGCAGGGCAGATCTGTCTTCAGGGCCTCAGCGCTCACTGAGAAATCCACATTACCTGAAACAAAGAAGGATAAGTGTTCTGCCAGGCACTGCAGCTACAGAGGTGTGAGTGTCATTCGCTTGGTGTTTTGCTTTGATTACATGGAAACCTCTCTAAAGAGGGTCAAGTCTCAAGTCATATGTAGGTTAGCACTTTAGCACAGCTCTGCGGCAGCCTTAGTTCCAACCCCTAGACTCCAATGGCTACATCGAATGGGGCTGGGCAAGATGGAGAGGAGGGGAGTGCAGGGTCAGTTCTTCTGATTCTGCCGCCCAGACCCCTGCATGGTTTCAGAGCCATCATCTTCCTTTTCCAGAAATTTCAGACCCAACCAGTCTGTCAATCCAGGTATTTATATGGCCCCCATCGCAGTAGTCAGATGGGGAAACTGAGGCACAGGGACACTGACTTGCCCAAGAGCTGGACACTGAGTCCAGGTCTCCTGAGTCCAGTCCAGTGCCTCAGCCACAAGGCCAGCCTTCCTCCTTTCACAGCGGATCAGTCCCTTCCAGAGAGGTTGGAGCCACCAGAAATCTGATCCAGAAATTTCAGTGCCACTTGGTCCCTTTCACAGAGGTTTTGGAGCCATCCATGAGTTCCTGATCCGAGATTTTGGAGTTGCCAGGTCCCTTACCCAGAGATTTTGGGGTCACAGCCCAAGATACTGTTTTCCGTCCGTTCACACAGAGACAATAAGATTCTTCTTCCTTCTCCACAGGGGTAGCCCGGAAGTCATCAGATGGAGCCAGTGAGATGCTGACCTGTCAATTGTACAGAGAGGTGCCATCAGGCAGGGGGAGAGAGAGGGGTTCGAAGGGTTTGGGGGTAAGTGGAGATGGGACAGTGCAGGGGAGGAGAGGGGGCAGGGAGTTTGGGGGCCACAGGGATTTGGTGGGGCAGGGATTGAGGTGGGGAAAGCTGAGGGGTACCGAGGTTTGGGGAGGTGCAGGAGACGGAGGATGGGCAGAGAGTTGGGTGCATGGCTCTGAAGAAACAGGTGATTGCAGGGCCTGAGGGACCCGGGACCAGTTGTGGGAATAAAGCCAAAGTGGTGACCCCAAATTTACCACCTTGGTATGAGTCTGAGAGCCCTCTGGTGTCTTGTTAGGGGAGGAGGTGAAGTGCTGGCTATAGGGGGCGGTGGGCTATCTGGGAGTAGCTGAGAGGGAACAGAATTAGGGACCATCAGTGAGCGTAGCAAAGGGCAGGAAAGGGATGGGGGAGCAGATGAGAGGGCCTTGGGGGCCCTTAACACTGTAAAGCTTGTTCCCGCTTCACTTTATCTAGAATGAAACCCATTTAAATAAAAGCTGAGAGAAAAGTCACCACAATTTTGCAGGGACCCCCCTTCCTGAGTCCCCTCCAGTCCCTTGTGCTGGAGCAGGAATACACTGTAGGCTAGCGGGGCTAAAGAGTCAGTGCCGTTTCCATGGATGCAACAGGCCAGCGAGTTTCCCAGCGGCTGTAGTGCAGCAGGGGGTGTTGTGCGGCGTGAGGCCAAAGGCCAAGCACATGTGTCCATTCCAGGAAGCCTGGAGTCTCCACTAGAGTAAGGGGTGATGCACAGTGTGTGGTCACCCCAGGTACCTTGCTTACCATGGGGTCATGAGATAGGCACAGGAGGTCTAAGGCCACGTGCCTTCAGCCACACAGGAAGTTGGTGTCAGGTATATCTGCAGCTCGCAAACCTTTGTCAGCCAAACAGATTTCTTCTTTCATAACGCCCACTCTGTACCTCTATAGTAACACACACCTAGGAGCCAATCAGATTCCTCCTTTCCATCACCCATTTCTTTCCACTGTAATAAGACACTTTCCTAGGGGCCAATCAGCTGCCTCCCTTGGATGGGAAGCCATGTTGCAACTGGCCCATGTGGTCTCCTCCCTGGCCCCTGCTGAGCAAAGCTGCGAGTGTCCCTTACCCTGATGCAGCGGGTCAGGTAGTTGAAGACAGTGGCCCTTAGTGTGAAGGCCTCGCCGCGCACCACAGAGTAGGGCAGGGTGAGCTCCACAAAGAAGGGCTGGAAGGCTCTGAGGGACACGGTTGGGGACAGGCCAAAGCCAGTGTCACTTGAAGTGCAGAACGCGTTGGCTTTCCATTCTGTGATGGTGTCGGGGATGGTCACGGCCAAATCAGCACTTCCGACAGACCTGGTGACAAAATAAGATCAAGGAGATGGGGGGAGCTTTCCTAGCTTTGGGGGAAACAACTGAGTCCCTCACAACATCCTGAATGAACACCCCCTCCCCCACTTTTGTAAATGCCTTGGGAGCACTGGGGGTGTGCATGCTGGTTGGTTATTGTAGGCTCACCGCAGAACACTTCCTCCCATCCTATCCTACATCCAGCTCCGCAGAAGAATCATCCAAATAACAAAACTGGGGTTGGGGTTCCACGGTGAACAGAAAATCCCTCAGGACACACAGATACAGAAAAGGATGAGATGCCTAGCTAATAGCGACTTCTGCTCCAGAGCTGGGACCAAAAAGAAGTTACACCTCCCTCCGACACACACAAACAAACACACACACACACAACAGGGGATTGTCCATTGAGATCCACACAATTGTCTCCCAGTTACTGAGAGGAGAAGGAGTCACTGTGATGTATTAAGTATCAGAGGGGTAGCCGTGTTAGTCTGAATCTGTAAAAAGCAACAGAGGATCCTGTGGCACCTTTGAGACTAACAGAAGTACTGGGAGCATAAGCTTTCGTGGGTCAGAACCTCACTTCTTCAGATGCAAGTAATGGAAATCTCCAGAGGCAGGTATATATCAGTGTGGAGATAACGAGGTTAGTTCAATCAGGGAGGGTGAGGTGCTCTGCTAGCAGTTGAGGTGTGAACACCAAGGGAGGAGAAACTGTTTCTGTAGTTGGATAGCCATTCACAGTCTTTGTTTAATCCTGATCTGATGGTGTCAAATTTGCAAATGAACTGAAGCTCAGCAGTTTCTCTTTGGAGTCTGGTCCTGAAGTTTTTTTGCTGTAAGATGGCTACCTTAACATCTGCTATTGTGTGGCCAGGGAGGTTGAAGTGTTCTCCTACAGGTTTTTGTATATTGCCATTCCTGATATCTGACTTGTGTCCATTTATCCTCTTGCGTAGTGACTGTCCAGTTTGGCCAATGTACATAGCAGAGGGGCATTGCTGGCATATGATGGCATATATAACATTGGTGGACGTGCAGGTGAATGAGCCGGTGATGTTGTAGCTGATCTGGTTAGGTCCAGTGATGGTGTTGCTGGTGTAGATATGTGGGCAGAGTTGGCATCGAGGTTTGTTGCATGGGTTGGTTCCTGAGTTAGAGTTGTTATGGTGCGATGCGTGGTTGCTGGTGAGAATATGCTTAAGGTTGGCAGGTTGTCTGTGGGCGAGGACTGGCCTGCCTCCCAAGGTCTGTGAAAGTGAGGGATCATTGTCCAGGATGGGTTGTAGATCACTGATGATGCGTTGGAGAGGTTTAAGCTGAGGACTGTAGGTGATGGCCAGTGGAGTTCTGTTGGTTTCTCTTCTGGGCCTGTCTTGTAGCAGGAGTCTTCTGGGTACACGTCTGGCTCTGTTGATTTGTTTCTTTATTTCCTTGTGTGGGTATCGTAGTTTTGAGAATGCTTGGTGAAGATCTTGTAGGTGTTGGTCTCTGTCTGAGGGGTTGGAGCAGATGCGATTGTACCTCAGTGCTTGGCTGTAGACGATGGATCGTGTGGTGTGACCGGGGTGGAAGCTGGAGGCATGAAGGTAGGCGTAGCGGTCGGTGGGTTTTCGGTATAGGGTGGTGTTAATGTGGCCATCGCTTATTTGTACGGTGGTGTCCAGGAAGTGGACCTCCCGTGTAGATTGGTCCAGGCTGAGGTTGATGGTGGGGTGGAAGCTGTTGAAAGCATGGTGGAATTCTTCCAGGGCCTCCTTCCCATGGGTCCAGATGATGAAGATGTCATCAATGTAGCGTAGGTAGAGAAGGGGCATGAGTGGACGAGAGCTGAGGAAGCGTTGTTCCAGGTCAGCCATAAAAATGTTGGCATATTGTGGGGCCATGCGGGTGCCCATAGCGGTGCCACTGGTCTGGAGGTATATATTGTCACCGAATTTGAAATAATTGTGCGTGAGGATAAAGTCACAGAGCTCAGCAATAAGTTGTGCTGTGTCATCATCAGGGATACTGTTCCTGACAGCTTGTATTCCATCTGTATGTGGGATGTTTGTGTAGAGAGCCTCTACATCCATGGTGGCTAGGATGGTGTTTTCTGGGAGGTCACCAATGCATTGTAGTTTTCTCAGGAAATCTGTGGTGTCACAGAGATAGCTGGGAGTGCTGGTGGCGTAGGGTCTGAGTAGGGAGCACACAATAGCAGATGTTAAGGTAGCCATCTTACAGCAAAAAAACT
Organism: Malaclemys terrapin pileata; assembly: GCF_027887155.1. NCBI lineage: Eukaryota > Metazoa > Chordata > Testudines > Emydidae > Malaclemys > Malaclemys terrapin. The sequence goes on from NC_071505.1 coordinate 136,453,351, forward strand.
TCAGGACCAGACTCCAAAGAGAAACTGCTGAGCTTCAGTTCATCTGCAAATTTGACACCATCAGATCAGGATTAAACAAAGACTGTGAATGGCTATCCAACTACAGAAACAGTTTCTCCTCCCTTGGTGTTCACACCTCAACTGCTAGCAGAGCACCTCACCCTCCCTGATTGAACTAACCTTGTTATCTCCACACTGATATATACCTGCCTCTGGAGATTTCCATTACTTGCATCTGAAGAAGTGAGGTTCTGACCCACGAAAGCTTATGCTCCCAGTACTTCTGTTAGTCTCAAAGGTGCCACAGGACCCTCTGTGGTGTATTAGTAGAACTAGTTAACTTACTTCCTGTCTTTCCTCTACCTGCCTATCCATCCCTCATGCTTGTCTCTCTCTAGTCTATCTACAAAAGGTACTCCATCTATCACAGAAGGATATAAGCACATCTCATGGTGTCTGAGCAACTTCTTCTGAGAGTCTGTGTAACCCAGTTGACCACACTCACCACATCCCCTAAACATCACTTACTTCACTGGAACTAAATCCCAAATCCACGTCTCAGGGAAATACTTCCGGATGGTCTCCACTGGGCCATGAATGAGATTATCCATCATGCCACCATTTGCATCATATAAGAGCCCTGCTTTAGATGTTGGAGGAGGTAAGGGAGAGAAAGGTGATATGTTAGACCCCATTCTATATCATGGCACTTTGTTTCCAGTTAGTGACAGATTGGATTCTAAACCCTAGATTTGAAACCCCCTCTTTTCAAATTCAGACCCAAACTTAAACCTATCTTTGCTTGCAACCAATCACTCCCTTCCCCACCCCACTCTCCCAATGTCATCAGCTGTCTTTTCTGAACTTCTTTAGAACCCATTGAAAAAACATCTCTATTGCCCTATTATGAGCTCAGCACTGTCTGTTTTCTAAAGACTTCTGCACTTCTTATAGGGGTGGTATGGATGAATGAACATGTTTATTCCAACTCCACCAATCATGGAGGATATGGGAAGCCCAGACATAATAACTGCATTGAAGCAGCCCTCAGAGCCCTGCCTATATCCACTTCAAATGGAATTAACCAGTGGAACTCACTGCCCCAAGTCATTATAGATGCAAATAGTTCAGTGAGTTTCACAGAAAAAAATCCTGTGTCTGTATATGACTAAGAGTAGCAGAAACACTAGTGACACCAGCTAGGATTCAAATGATCCAGGATATCAGTCCTCGTGCTTCAGGGCATAAGCTGATATCCAGCCATAGATCAGGAAGAAATTTACCCCATAGCACAGTGAGGTGTAATACAGAGGTTTTCCATCTTCCTCTGAAGCAGCCACCATTGGCCACTGTCTGAAGAGGGACCTTGCGCTAGAAAGATGACAGTGCTGATCCAATATGGTCAGGAGGCAGGACACTGACATATATAGACCAGTAGTCTGATGTTCTACAGTAGGAATGGGGACATTGGATTAGAGGGTCAGTAATCTGATCTGGTTACTCTTCATTTCCACTAGTTAACTGAGAGCATAATTAACACTGATATTTAGCCATTTAATCTCAGAGCTCTTCACAAGGCTGTGTAAGTATAATTAGTCCCCTTTTACAGATAGGAATATTAAGGCACAAAGAAGTGAAATGATTCATCCAAGGTCAAGTTGATGGGACAGCTGAGAATGGAGAACATATTTCCTGTTTCCCAATCCTAAACTCTCCCCCTGGGTTCACACTCCTTCCCCATTGAACCTGTCTCTCTTTCTGCTTAGTTTTTTTCTCTAGCACTTGCTGGAAGGTGAAAACCTGGAAGTGGAAATTGTCCTGTTCCAGGTTGAGAGAGCTGCAACCAAAGTCAACAAGATTTAGCAGCTGTTTTTTGCCAGTGAAGCAAATCTACATTAGGGGGTGCAAGGTGCCACTGCATCAGTGGTTACAACAGTGCATATTTCCTTAGCTGGTGGAAGGTTAGCAAGCAGGTGGAGCAAGCAGGTAGGTGAGCAAGCAGGTGGAAAAGGACCAGATTCCTATTTCAGGACTGACGTTAGTGGATTTCGGCCAGCATAGCTGAGATCAGAGTCTGGTCGAATTGGTCTAATTTCCATGGAGAGGAGAGGGTGAAAGAGAGGGGAGCAGGAAACGCACCTAACGGGGGGTATAAGCAGGGTAAAACAAAGCAGGCTCTTTTACCGCTAATACCAGCCCCCGCAGGTACATATGTTCTACTGTACATTCTCTCCATGCAGAGTCTGGGCTTCTGGACTTTGGTGCTGGTGAAGACTTTTAAACCCATCGCCTGTAAAAAGATAACCCAGACAGCCATGTGGTAAAGTAAACCATACGTTGGGAAATAAACGTGCCGTCTGGACTGGATCGGGATGTGACGGGCTTATCACAGTGCAGGGATGGGTCATTGCAAGAGCAGATACTAAGGCCTGCGAGGTCAATGCCAGTGTGGCTGGTGGGAAGCGAAGGGTGAGGTCTAGGTCAGTGAAAGGCGCCGGACCAGCAGCTGGTGATGGACGTCCTGTGTGTCCTCAGAGCAGGTTCATCAGAGGCATGAGCAGTGCAAGCTTGCGCCGTGCACTCAGTCCCTGCCGGCTTGCCTCGGCCCTGCCCTGGAGGGAGTTCAGTCTCTCTGCCCCAGTCCATCCCCTGCCTCTCTGCTGAGATGCCTAACAGTCATTGTCAGGTGTGCTGGGGTTTGGCTGATTTGGGAGCAAGTCCCACTGGGAACAAACCTGAAATCCCACAGGACACCAAACCCTCACTAGCTGGGGCTGGGTAATTACCCTGGGTGCTGGCTCAGAGCGGCACTCCGCACATCTCTGCGTGTGCGTGTGTAGATAAAATGGAGACTGGCACTTCACAGAGACCTACATAGATGGGATAGAGAGCGTGTGGGACAGGATCTCTTTGACAAAATGGCTGCAGAGACAGAGTCGCCCATTTCTGGGCACTATTTTTGTGCCCCAGCTGTTAGAATGTCTCCTTGTCATGTTTAAATTAGTGATGGGAAACCTCTAGAGTTCAGTGGTTGAGAGAGGCATTTAATCCTCAATGCTGGGGGATTCCCATCTGGGGTTTCCTGGCCCAGCTTTAGTTATTACCTCGAATGTGCTGGCTAACGAGCACCCAGCTAAGTGCGCTCAGACAGCACCTATGGGATATGACAGGATTTTGCTCACCCAAGAACATGGTGGGGAAATCTGAACTAACAGCAATTTCACACACTGAAGGGAGATGTGGCGCTCACCTTGAGAACATTGTAGGCGTCCCCTTCACCGTCAGGAGAAATGGGTCCATAGATGAATCCGTTTATAATGACGTTGTCGAGTTTCACACAAGGGTTATCGTCTTCTTCCTCCAAATGGTGCTCCCGGTAATTATAACCCCTGATCTCCTTCACCGGGAGCAAATCATACACCTGTGGGGACATGCCTTGATGTCAGTGACCACAGGCCCAATAATAATAAACCAGCGTGTGCCACCCTAGTGATCACAGACTGCTTTAAACTAACACACCCGTGTGTGCAATCCCAGTTACCAAGGTTGACCCTACAATAACAAACCCTACAGTAACAGAGCAGAATGTCTGACTCCAAGGCTCAGCACTGACTTTTCCATAATAACCCAGTGTGTGCTGACCAGTGCTCACCAGTGGCCCTCCAGTAATAAATCAGTATGTGTGGTTGTGTCCTCACAAGTGGCCCCAGAACTATAAACCACTGGGTGCAACAATAGCTTTCATGAGGGCCCTACATAGATCAAGCAGTGGGCACAGCCACTGTGCTGATGAGGGACCCTACAATAACAGACAGACTGCTCTGCCCTAGCTCTCATGAGTGATTCTTGGCACTTTCCAGACAAGACCAGCTCTTGCACCTGTTGATCACTGGGCCAGGCTGGCACTTACAGAGCTGGGCGAGAGCTCTGCTTCAGGCTTCATGAGGAGGACGCTCTTGTCCACAGCACGGACGGCGCACAGGGAGCCCGGGGAGGCTCCGATCCGGAGGTGAGTGTCGGAGGCGGGGAGGCCCTCGGCCGGTGAGAAATGCAAGTCGACCTGCAACCCCAGGAAAGGAGTTAGAGGAGCTACTTCTCCAGGTACCTTTACACTCTGCCTTGCAGCACAGCCCAGTCCTGGAACCGCCTCTCAGCTCTGCCAATGCCCCTGAACTCTGCCCTGCAGCCCCCGCTATTCCAGTCCTGGGCTCCCCACACAGCCCTGCCAATGCCCCTCATCCCTGACCAATGCAATTCAAACATGACCAGCAGCGCCCCCATACGTCAATTGTGCCTCCATAATTCTGCTTATGCAAATTACTCCTGATGTGCATTCATCTCTCATATTCAATTACTGATCCATGGTCATGGGCTCATGGAGCCATTGAACATTTCCTGAGTCTTCTTTGAAATTTGCAATTCCAGGTTCCACAGGTGGGCCATTGTCCATGGGGTGAATGCGAGTTATAGAAACCGGATGCTCACCTTATTGGCAAAGCAGTTTTCAATCTTGAAATCTTCGGAATTGGCAATAACGTCCCCGCTGGGTAAAGTGGTGTATACGAGTACCCGGGCCAGGGGGGCGATATCAGGCCCCACGGGGAGGCTCAGCTCAAATACCTGGATATCTGGCAAACAGAGACAGGGGGCGGGAGCTAAGCTATAGAGAATCAGCTCCAGGGCCACACATTTCCCTAGGCTCCCTTATTATGGCTGCAACATCAGCCACCCTGAAAAATTCGCTACCCAAGGGTAAGAGTTTTGGCGCATACTTGAGGCCTTGGACTCTTACTGCAAACACCCGGTGTGGGATATTCAGGTGAGATGGGTTTGGTGGATCTCAGCATGTCCCCTAAATCCATATCAGCTAGAGTCTAGCACTGTCCTCCATCAGTGCAGGACCCCCCTGCCCATGCAATAATGAAGGTGAGGAAAGAAGTGCATGTACAGGGGCTCTGTGCGGAGGGTTGTGCGCACAGAGCTGCAGAGGGGGTGGGATTCCACACTCCTGCTCCTCAAGGTGGAATTTGCCCAGACAGCCTGAATCAGTCAAACTGGGAATCCCTTGAGACTGCCATTAATGAAATGAAATCGGTCAGGGGAACTGTGTGTGTGTCAAAGGGAGAGAGAGACCATGACTAGTGAGACAAGAAGGAAAGAGAGAAAATTAAGAGGAGAGAAGGGCGCTGTTCTCGGCACCTCCTTCAGACACAACAGCTCAGCCTCCCAGGACAGACAGAGAAAGGGGTGAGGAGAACTCAGAAGGAGAACGAGCTGAAATTTTTCAGATGATTTTTTGTTGTCAAAAACGCAGACTCGGATCAACCAAAACATTTCACAAATTTGTGTGAAATTCACCAAATGGTTTTGGTCAGGAAAAAATCGGCAACAAATCAGAAGGTTTTGTTTCGACATTTCCTAAATGGAAGGTTCCATTTTTCAATTCAAAACAACTCCTCATTTACAATTTCCCTTCAACTCTATTTTAAAAAGATTAAAGCAGCTCAAAAGTGAAATGGTTCAGTTGCTCCCAAACAATTGTTTTTTGAGGTTTCTGGTTCGGTCAGGGAACCAGGAAATCAGTTATTCACACAGCTCTACTCACGTTCTCCATCCCCCACGGGATGCACCTCGGTGCCTGCCCTCACTATGCCTCCCTTGGCCATCACCTGCCAGGAAGAAGAAACCCTCCTGTTACAGGGGTCCCGGTGGGAGGTGGGAGATGCTCACGGGGGAATGCTGGGGGTGGGGGGTGTCTATACCGATGCCTTCCTGTGGGGAAGGAGCAGAAAATCCCGCAGTGCCATACAGAGTCCCAGACCCAGACTGGAGTTTACCGGGACCTCGATCAAGTCAGAAATTCTCTCTCCCTGCAGAAACCATCCACTGGCTGGCCAGTTCTGCATTTCCTTCACTGGCTTTTACATGTAAATATCAAGGTCAAGTGAACCTGGCCTCGGGGCACTTTGGTGACCTGGGACATATATGGGTGTCTGGCCTCCAGTGCTGTATCATGTGTATGGAGGTAGAGGTCACTAGGTCCGGGCTTACCACATAGTAAAAGACGATTTCCTTCTGCTCCCCCACGGCCTCTGGCTTCAGGATGTAGTGCACCCGGATCATCTCACTGGAGCCGCAGCTTAAAGTCTGAGACAGGGGCTCGATTTTGAGAAAGCTCTTACTCGGAGAGTAAAAGCGTGTTGCTGTGTGAACGGCGTTACTATACACAGGGGTGATCCAGTCTGTGTCGTAACAGTTCAGTTCAGATTTATGGTTTGCCTGATAAAGAAGAACGTTTTTACATGAGATCAAAAAGTGAGCAACAAGTCTACTAGCATTTCAGAAGGGAAAAGTGGGTAATTTTAAAAACATGTTCTTGGCAGATTTTTCAGTGCACAGTGCATTGATCTGCATTTTCCATGCTCATGTGGAAACAGAGAGAGAGATGGAGAACCAGAGGGAGAGCGACAGAGTGTGTGCAAGACACAGAGAGCAAGGGACAGACAGAGAGAGAGCCAGACAGAGATAGAGCAAGACAGAGAGGAGGAGACTGAAATTCCCAGCCAACAAACTCTTTGTTTTATCTCCCCATGGGCAGAGAGATCAATAAACCCACGGACATCTGCCCTGGAGCTTAGTCAGTGACACCTCCCATCCCCTAGCTCCCTGGATTCAGCCACTCACAGTGATTTGAATCAAGTTTTCTGTGAAGTTGACAGTGTCTATAGAAAATGAGACTCGGCCCTCTTCATTCGTTGTGTAATTGGCTTCGTAGCTGTTTCTCCCTATGGAAATCCGGATGGTTTCGTTGGCGATTGGAGCATCGGTCCCATCCACCAGCTTCACCTAAAGGAACAAATCCAATCTCCGTTGCTTTTACTACTCAGGGAAAGCAGTCCCCACAGTCCTAATGACCCTTTGCCCACATTATTCCCCTAAGGCAGCTCCAGAGGGTGTTTCCTACAGAGCTGGCCAAGGGTCAGGTGTGTGTGAACGTGCTGGGTGAGTCTGAACCACCTGAAGAGGTGGCACGTCCTCACAGAGTGTGTGATTGGGAACATGGGAAGGACTGTGCTGGCCACACCAATGGGCCTTCTCCTCTGTATCTTGTCTCTGACAGCACCAGGGGGTCAGAGGAAGGCACTGCAATTCCCACTAATGGCAAGGATACTGTAGCATGTGTAGAGGCAGAGGGAGATGGCTCCTCTTCCCATGGTTGGTGATCCTCCCACGTTTTCCCTTTTCCATTTGCAAGTTCTCATTCTCCACAGACAAGCACACTCCTGTCAGGTAATTTCCTGGGCTCTCAGAGGTTCCCTACCTGCCCGGAGAAGGGGATCCCTGGTATGTAATGAGAGTCCACCTGCTCAAAGCTGATTTTGCTCATGGTGTCTGTGATCTCACTGGAGCCTGTCCCAGTTAACTCCACCCCTGAAAGAAAACATGGCAAAGAGGGGCTTGAACTAATGCACTGACCTGCAGCACCTCCAGATGCTTCAATCCTGCCCCACATTGTCCAGTTCTGCCAGTGCCCTTCAGTGCTGGCTTGCAACACCCACTGCTATTGCAGTGTGGCCCCACAGCTCCAGCAGGTCAGCATGATGCATACCTGTACCCTCTTCCGTGATCTTGCCTTCAACCTCAATTTTCATCTCATAACTCTTTCGCTTGAGCTGGAATATTTTAGTCTTCACCACATTGGAGACACAGCCTCGAACGTCCGCCTGAGTCAGAGACCAAAGAGGAAATTACCATGGAAATCCCTGTACAATTCAGGTCCATGTGAAACAGGAACAGATACCCCAGCACCCAAGACATTTGCCTACTGCTTAGTTTGCCTTAATCCCATCCTCTTATTGGCTTGATCCAGCCTGACTCCCTCTCTTCCGTTCTTCCTCAACAAACCAATCAAGGCATCTCTGGTCCCCAGTGACGTATCCAACATGCTGCCCTCTCTGATGCACTTCACCCCAAATTCTCCAATGTACACACCTGGTTCCCTGATTGTTCAGATTACATCCCCTAGATCTGCAACTTCCCATTAGTGTGGTAAATCTCATTGTGTCTTTTATCCACCCTTGGAATCCTCTCTCTTTCTCCATGCACATTCTTTCTCTCTTCCTCCTTCTTTTTCTTTCTCTTTCTTTTTCTCCAACTATCTCGGTCTAACCTACCTCTATTTTCTCTCTTACTTTCTTCTCCTTCATATTCTCCCTCTCTCTCTTTATTGCTCTACCCTCTTCTCTCTACCTCCTTGCCCTGTCTCTCTCTTTTTTCTTCCTCTTGAGTTCTCTCTCTCTTCCGGATCCTACAGTTCCCTCTTGCTTTCTCCTCTGCTCTGCTCCTGCTCCCCTCTCCATCTCAATCCCGTTCACTGATACAAAAACCTCTCAGCGTCTTCTCTTTCCCAGCTAGAAGAAATACCCATTCGGGGTGAATCCTGATCTGACTGATGTCAATGGGAGTTTTGCCATTAATTTCAATGGGGCCAGGATTTCACCCGAAGGGTTTTTCTTCATAATTTATACCCCCCAGCCCTGGCCTCACCTCCTTCTAACCAATACCTCCCTCCTGTGAGACAGAGCCCAACCCAGGACACAGAATCCCAGCTGAGGTCTAACAATCCCCTTTGACAGACACAGATCGCCCTCCTCTAGACAGTTTCCTCCTGCCTATGGGATGGGCCTTGGACTCACCTGTCTGGTGAATTCCTCACACACAGCCTCGGCTTCTCTTCCATAGCAGTGTGACCTGGACTGGGAGAATCTCCGGCACACACGGACATTCACCAGGCCGGGGACAGGGGTCCCATAGGTGTATCTGTAACCAGAGAGGGGTTAAAGAGACACAAGGTGCTTAGACAGGGAGACAGAGTCAGTCAGAAGAGGCCTTTTGGGGCCCTTTATACCATTGCCCCTGAGGACTCTGTTGCTAATGTCTATTCTCTGGAGCTTGGTCTAGTCCTGTTTTTCAGTGACTCAAATGATGGGACTCCAGCCATTTTCCGTGGGAGATTATTCCATTACCCAGCAGGCCTGCCCCATTAGGAAATGTTGCCTGATACTCAGGCTCCTCTCCTCCTTAATCAGTTGAGTTTCCCTTCCCCCAGCTCCCACCCATTTGTCCACACCTTTCTGGTATGGAAGAGCCCAGACCTGCAGACAATATTCCAGGTGCAGTCTCCTCAGAGCTGTGGGGCCCAGAGCTGAACAGTGTCTTCCAGGTGGGGTCACACTAAGGCTCTATAGAGAGGGATTATCATCTCCCATCACTGCTACACGACACCTGTGGAGCACTGTTTTCAGCTCCAGGCACCTCTTTACCCGAAAGCCATTGACAAATTGGAGGGTGTTCAGAGAAGAGCAAGAAATATGAGCAGGGAGCTGGAGGGAGGGATTTATGAGGAGCGAAGGAAGAGTTAAATCTGGCGAGTCTGGTTACGGGATGTCTAAGAAAGGACGTAATTTCTGCCTACAAGTGTCTAAAGGAGGCATCACCAATGGGGGGCCGGGGTTATTTAAGGAGGCACTTGGGGGTCTGATTAGGAAGGATGGAAGGATGTTAAGAAAGGGGAAATTTGGGATGAATAACAGAGAAAACCTTTCTGCAAGGGAGCTGTATGAGGCAGAGGCATCGTTTCCTGGGGCAGGGGGAGGAGCCCCATTTCTTGGGATGTTTAAAGCTTGGGCTGGGTGCAGACTAGACAGTAGGAACAATCCTGCCCAGGGCCCCTGGGGATGGAGAGAAAGTGACCCCAGGGGCCTTCTCCAGTTCTGGTTTCTGGGGTAGCAGCAGGAAGGCAATGTGGACAAGCACAAAGAACGGTAACTCAAACCCTGTGACTCACAGACCACAGACAGCCACTTTCAGCTCCTCATTCTGGATGGTGATTTTCTTGGGCAGCTTCACTGACACCTCGTACTTGGGCAGCACTGAGGGGGAGAGAAGGGCCAGACGTTGAGCAGAGCAGAGGGAACATGTGTACATCACTGTCACTTCCCCACTGAGTGACAGACACAGCCTCTCCCTCTCCCACCCCCAAGGCATGGTGCCAGATCCTCAGCCTGCTATAAATCACCACAGCTCCATGGCCGTCAGTGCAGCTGTGCCAGCTTCCACCTGCTGAGGATCTGGCCAGGGAGTGTGGAACTGAAGAGAAAGACACCGTAACCCTGCTCCCCTCCCCTTTGCTTCCCTTGCCCAACCCCAACCGCCGGCTGTCGTTGCTTTAGAGGCTGTATTCCAAACTATGCTACGCGAATGATACCTAGTGAGGGCCCGACTCCCCAGTGCACCATCGTCACTCACCAGATTTAAAGGGCCACATTCACTGTGTGCTCTGGCTCCTGTGCTGCTCCAGTGAAGCAAAGCAGCCATAAGCCCGGTTACTTTGCGTCCCTGGAGTGGTACAAAGCAGACGGACTGCACCAGGGAACCGGGCCCGAAAATTCAGCCATTTTAAACTTATCCCTGCATGAAAAGAGTCGGATAAAAGCTGTTTCATAACACGGTAAAAGCAAAATTGTTTCCTGCTGGCTGAGCTCACAGACTGCATTTGCCTCCTGGCTGGGCACTAGACTGTCAAGTTTCAGCCCCAAAGTGAATTTTCTCAGCAGTTCTGAACTAACTGAATGAGGGGTAATAATGGGAGAGAGACACTGGTGGGGGTGGGGGGGGGAAGAGTGGAGAGCAAATTCAATAAGAGCTGCTGTAGGTATAAGGCTCAGGCAAAAGCCAGCATGGCTTGGAGTGGCACATGCAGAGGCATCCCAAGCAAGGAGGTGACAGTCTGTACAGAGCCAGGTCACACTGGAGCACTGGAACCAGTGAGATCGGCCCAGTTGGAGCACAGGCTGGTCACTGTGCCCGCACTGCCATGCTGACTGGTGTTTGGAGCTCTGCGGGTTTGCCCTACAAGAGCACTGCTTTAAAGCCCCTCAGTTGCGACACCATGTGGTACCTATCCCGCAGTTCCCAGCACAGACCCCAGAAGCAGTGGATTCTGGGAAGTTTCATAATGCCCTGTCGGACAGCAGGGAGAGGAGTAGTGGAGCCACAGTTACTGACCCGTTCAGAATGAGCTGGTTCTTAGGCTTGCTGAGAACAAGCTCTTGGAATGCTTGTAAGTGGCTGGAGCATCTCTGTGGGACGATTCACAAGTGGTCGGGGTGGGGGCTGGAGTGGTACATTTCCCTAGACTAGACAGAGCTGTAATTTCTCTCTCCTTGAGTGATTAGTGGCAACCACTATAATTAAAGTTCTTTGAGAATCTACCACTCCTGCTGGCCTCATTTTCCTTTCCTCATAAACCTTCCGAAAGATTGTCCTTTGGGGCTGATATTTTCCAGGCTTGGTCTCCAGCCAGTGTCTTTATTTATTTATTTTGAACATTTGAAGACGTTCTGGGTGTCAGGGGCTGCAAGGACAAAGATGTGAAGACCCGAGTGGGAGAAGGGTAGACAGGAGAGGTGAGTTAAGCCAGTTTCATTGGCAGAGCACAGGGGGAGAAAACTGTGCCACTGTAATGCAGCATGCACATAGTTTGTTCTGCATCCGTACCATATACTGCACACAACTGGTAGGAAAGACCCTACACAAAAATAAAGCTGCATTGTACTGAGGCTGGAATCACAGCCCAAATCCAGTAGGCCCGAGGAATAGGCCTTTGTATTCAGATCCAGATACTCCCGAGCTTACAGTGAACAGTGACCCTGGCAGTTCAAGTGCTGAGGAGAAACCTACACACCACTGGATGTGGGCTCAGATCCTGATCCCTTAAAGCCTCCAGTGTTTTCCTGGCCCATTCCTCAGATCTCTCTTCACTCATCTACACCCCAGACAATCCTGAACTGGATTTTTGTGCCTGGAATGGATGAATCCCAGACGGTTGCTCCTGCTTCCAACACCCCCACCCCAGCACGAGTGGGACCCTTCCTTACCATATTCCTCCACAGTAAAGGAGTGTTCGAGATTGGTCCCCGACTCCTTCTGCACCACCACGTTGTAGGTGCCTTGGATGGGCTCGGAGGTGAGGGGGAAGGAGAGCTGGGTGAGGCCCCCATTTAACTCCACCTCTCGCCACTGGTACACGCGGTTCTTCTGTGGGTCCTAGAGGTGAGGAGAGCACAAGGTCATTTACAGGCAGGGTGTCTACACGGCACGAGGCTGCAGAGCAGGGCAGTTGCAGTCCAATGTTCGGCAGAGATTCAGGATATACACGATCATAGCCCTTTTCTATAGCAGAAGTAAGGGCACCTGGCGGCCAGCTCTGTACTTTCCCAGTAGTCTGTAAGGATTAACCAGTCAAGTCCTGTGCAATCAGCATGTGATTAAACAGCCAGATACCAGCACTGAATCTACTCCATTGTCTGCCTACTGATCAACATGCCCACGGCCGCATGGAGTGGGAAGGAGGATGGGAGAGAGCAAGGCTAAGAGACCAATGCACAGGCGCAGGATGCGGTGAGTTTCTCTGTGCCTGGGAGCTTGAATGTTCTATTTGCAGTTTGAGAATTGGCAACTGCTCTGGCTGAGGATTGAAATACTCAAGTTACCTCTGGGGCTGAGAAAACCCTCCCCATGCAGGTATGTGGAAGGCAATGGGCTATGGAAATGCTCATCTGGGCTTAAATATGTTGTTGCTTGGGCTGCTACTTCTCTTCAGGCAGCCAGTATATCTTTGACCAGTCTAGCTTATCCCTGTACGGGAAGGGGAATGAGCTGTGCCAGTATAAGGCACCTCTATGCTGGTATAACCAGGCCCACGCTAGGGCCTGCACTAGTATAACTACTTTGGTATAAAATCCCACCCCTGACTGACAAAGTTAAACTGGAATGAAATTTGTGTGCAGACCAGGGCTCACTTTCACAAAAGACCCTTTTCAGGCTCCTTTAAACAACCTAAAGAAACAGAAAAGATCACGGGCTCATTTTTCCCTTTGCAGGTCATGTTCCAATGTTGCGCTGCAGCTGAGGACTGAAATCTCTAGGGTGATCCAATGCTGAGATGCCAGAGACCCAGCCCCCAGGGTGGGTGGGGTGAATGAAGGACTCTATTTCCTGTTCACACAGACTCACCCTTACTTCCTTGCTCACCCTAGTGGCTGTACTACCCATTCACAACGAACACCACACTACAGCCCCCCTCTGCTGTGGAGCACGGGAGTCTCCCCATCCCCACAGCAGCCCCAGCTTTCAGCTAGCGGCTGTGAGAGTAAAAATCAATGGGCCACTTACCTTGATGAAGACCAGTGCAAACTGTGGGGAAAACAGGGAGAAGCAGAGTTAGAAATACAGGTCATACGTGCACTGAGCTCATTTACCCTGTTCAGGGGACTTCTGCATCTCTTCTCTGCATTTCCCTCTGCCCCTTGCTCTCTGTTACTCAATGACAAACTCCAGCGGGGCCTTCTAATGTTTTAGAGCCTGAACTGGTCAGTTTAACACAGCTGTGAAATTAAACACTTCGTTTTGCATGTAGAGGATTCAGGGTAAAAAATTCAAAATCACCTAAGTGACTTAGAAGCCTTTTTCAAAAATGATTTAGACACTTTAGGCAGTTGATTTCAATGGGAGTCAGGCACCTATATACCTCTGAGGTTCTGTGGCTCTGGAGCCAAAGAGCCACTGACTTTCAGTGAGACTTGGGGCAGATTTGTAAAGGTGTTTAGGTGCCCAACAATGCAGACAGGCACCGAGTGTAGTTTCCAAGAGCTGCGGTACCTAGTTCCCCACTGCAGCCAATGGGAGTTATGCTCCTAACCTGCCTATGTGCTTTTTAAAATCCCACTAGGCACCTACCTGCGGCTTTAGGCATCTAAATCCCTTTGGCAATCTGGCCCAAAGTGCCCAAGTCACTTCCGAAAATGGGACTTGGGTTTCTAAGTCACTGAGGCACTTTGGAAATGTGCCCCTGAGCGTGTAGCCATTTGGAAAGTTGCTGGTTTCCAGGGCTTTCAGGTGGCAACTCAATTCTCTGTGTCCTGCTCTGCAGCATCAGGCGGGGCCTGCTGCTGGGACGTCTCCTCAGGGACCCCTGCTCCTGCAAACTCGCAGTGAGGTGGTGGAGGGGGGGTCAGCTAGATCACAGGGTACGATGTGCAGGAAGGTGTGACAGAGCTAGGTATAGGGGTCTTGAGGCCCAGTCACATGCCTTCCCACAAGACAGAAGTGATCTCCTCAGGCTCACTGCTGGCCCACCGTGGTGCTGTCACTCACACCAGTGCAAAGTGGGGCACACAGAACCAGCCTCATTTGGCAACGTTTTATGCCCACTTTGCTCTGGTGTTAATGATGCTGCAAGGTGCACGGCACTAGGGAATCAGGCCTTTAGGATATTCCTAAAGCCACCACTGAAAGTCTCTGATTTCCAGTCTTATCAAATGGAGAGGCCAGTGCTTAATTTGTACCAGGGCTGAGCCCCGGCACCTCTGGGCTTGGCAGTTCATAGCCCTGGCACCTCTGGACTTGCTGTGTCAGCTATGAAGTAAAAAAATTGATTAGCCCTAGCACCTAATTGCTTGAGCCTCTTTCATTACAAATTCATAACACATCTCTTTCATTACAAATTAAGCTCTGAAGAAGCCAGTTATTACTCAGCACGTGGAAACCAACGGCTTCTTTTTTGATAGTTATTCTTTGCATTTCTGTTCAAAGCACTAACTTCTCTGGTAGTGTTTTACGTTTCCTTGTGATCAGATGAAGTGTTACACTAGCCTGTTCCTTTACGTTCAGAATAATGATCTGCCTCTGCAGATTCATTCCCTCTGCCCTGAAATCCTGTTTCCTATATTCAGAGGGCCCATACGGATGCCACAAACAGAGGATTATGATTTTTAAGATGTAACAGAAGATAGAGGGAGGTTCTTAGCTCCACCAACTGTGGGCAATTTATCATGTAGTCCTCCCTCAGCCTTTTCTTCTCGAGACTAAACATTGCCCAATTCTTTCAACCTTTCCTCATAGATCAGGTTTTTGAAAACTCTTACAAATTTTGTTGCTCTCCTCTGCACTCTTTCCAGTTTATTCACCTCTGGCAACAAGATCTTAACAGGACAATTTTCACTTTCTGCTCCAGGGGCAAGATTAATCTCCTTCCCAAGTATGAGGGGAAGAAAACACTGAGAAGATTTTTAAACCTCCCCCCTAAAACTCTGGAGATCAGATGGTTAACATCTCTGGACAAAAACAGAAGGTATTATTGAATAAGTTTAATATGATACCTGTAAATGGAAGAAGTGAGGGGACATTTCACATAAAGTTAATTGACTGCTGGGAGTGTTATTGATAATATTATTATCCCAGTGTAATTCATCATTGTAGGGATTTCTCTGTAATTACAATGATGTGCTCTTTCTAGTGAGATTTTTATTACCCATGGGTGATGATGCCTTAATTAAATGTAGTTACAAAGACTACAGCTCAGCCACTCCTGACAAATTATCTAGGGGATTGGAAGACTCTGATGTTAGATTTCTCAGAGACATCATTATTAAGTCCTTGAATTCCTCTCAAATTTGTGAATCACATGAGTTGCTGGGAAAGTCCTTGCAACCACTTGTCTCTGAACAAATTGATTTTTCTTTTAACTATTCTAAAAATGCTTTCAAAGATAAGTACACTTGGCTTGATCCAGACTGTGTGAAGGAAAAGACAGCTCTAGTCTGTCTAGCTAATAGGGTAAGATGCAATCCGTCTCCTAATTTACTTCATAATTTAGTAGCTGCCAGAAGACAATACAAAGGTTTATTATATCAGAAAAACCAAGAATATCTTAGATCCTTGTGGAAGGGTTTTGAAGCAGCAGCTAAAGCTAAAAATTCTTCCACATTTTAGAAGATGGCGGCCACGGGTTCTGGTAGATATACTCTGAATGATGAACCCCGTATTAATCATGAAGCTTGGATAGTACATTTTGGCCAGGTCTTTAATGATTCTCCTCAATCAGTTTTTTAATCTAATTCTACCATAGTTGATGCAATGAGGAATCCTCTCTTTGATTTACTACTCTGGCTTTTAGTACAGTACAGTGAAGTACACTCATTAATTTTAGCCCAACAATGGAAAAATCCCTCCAGGAGAAGATTTTCTCTCTGATGAAGTTTCTCAGGATAATCCTAATTGGTGGTCCCCAGACTTGGCTACATTATTTACTGTCATTAATCATACCAGATGGATTCCGTCTGGTGGGAAGTTCACTATTATAGTTCCTATTTTTAAAAAAGGGGACAGAAAGAATTCTGCTTCATATAGACCGATTGGTCTGTTAGATGTGGCAGGGAAAATTTAATGCAGATTTTTACTCTCTAAACTTGAAATATGGGCTTTAGAGGCTAATTTACTACACGAAGAGCAGTCCAGCTTTAGGTCTGGTAGAGCCACAGTGGATAATTATTTTATTTTATCCTATATGATTTATAAATATACTGTGGTTAATGGTAGTAGTTTATATACTGCTTTCATAGATCTAAAGATGGCATTTGATTTTATTAACCAAGAAAAACTCTGGGCAAAATTAAGAAGGATGAGAATCGATCTAAGACTTTTGCATATTTTGGAGGCTCTACACAAGTGCAATATGGTGAGGTTAAAAACTAAAGCCAATGGAGAACGTACTGTTTTCCCTATTTCTAGGGGAGTATGGCAGGTTTGCTTTCCAGTGCCTCTTCTTTTTAATGTATATATTAATGAAGCGGTGATGTTATAAAGGAAGATCATTTCTCTCCCCTGCAAATTAAGAGTAGATCCATTCCAGTGTTGTTATATGCTGATGGCACGGTTGTTTTATCGCAGCATCCAAGATGCCTCCGATATGTTGTTTTTTCTCTTATAACTCTCAAGGCTTAGTTCTCAATTATAAGCCCAAAGTCATGATTTTTGGGCAGAACAAACTAATCTTTGCTTTTACTTATTTAGGGATAAAGTTTCATCATTTTAGGCCACTGGTTTCCTTATCATGAAGACTTAAAACAAAAGGCCCTTAGCTCTGGCCAAGGGGTGCTCTGTTTTACCTGCCCATATGTTGGGAACAGAGCTGCCCCTGTACTAATAATCTTTAATGCAAAAATAATGTCATAGATGATCTATGAGGCTGAAGTTTGATTTAGGGGACAAATTTCAGTCTTAGAGATCATTCAAAATAATTTTGTGAGGAGACATGATTCTCCCAAATTCTACCCCTCCTTTGTTTTTACGTGCTGAGGTGGATGGTTTTACTATAAGTCATAGAGCTTGTATTGCTTTTCTTAAATTTTGGTCTAAGATCTGTAAAAAGCAACAGAGAGTCCCGTGGCACCTTTAAGACTAACAGATGTATTGGAGCATAAGCTTTCGTGGGTGAATACCACTTCATCATGCGTCTGATGAAGTGGGTATTCACCCATGAAAGCTTATGTTCCAATACATCTGTTAGTCTTAAAGGTACCACAGGACTCTCTGTTGCTTTTTACAGATCCAGACTAACATGGCTACCCCTCTGATACTTGGTCTAAGATCTGTACTCTTCCAGATTACAGATTGCCCCATTTTTGCCTTCAGGAGATGGAGGAACAACCTCTGCACTCCATATTGCCATGATATAAGACCTTCCAATTTATTATAAATAGGCTGGATTTTTCTATTACTTATTGTCGATATCTTTTAATCAGTGTAATCAACTACTTAAACAAAGATTGACAAATATTACCCAACAAGAAGATCTGGCTGTGATTCATGGTTCAAAGTTTGTCTTTTGGTTTTCTACTTTGAAGATGTCTCATGTTTTTGAACAGTATTTGACTGAATTATGAAATCCTCATTTATGTAAGGGATATACTCAATTAAGATACCAAACCATGGAAATTGCTGTCCTGACAGGTAGATATGGAAAAGTTCCTTCACATCTTCATTTTTGCTTGTGTAACTCTGGGGCAATGGAAGATCTACCTCATTATCTTTTGGACTGTAGATTTTTCCAGCTTCTGAGAACATACTGGATTTTACCTCTTTTATATAAAAGGAATTTTTATCACCATCTCAAAAGGATAATGTTTTTAGTTTTTTCTCATTCTCTGGTAGCAATCAAATCACTGGCAATTTTTGCCCTTCCAGCATTTGGCCAATGAGGAGCATTTTTATTAGGTTCTAATTGACCTTTTAAGGTTGTATATGTTTTATATGATGTTGCTGTTGTAGACTGTTGTATGTTTTTCTTTTTGTATTTGCAAAAAACTTATGTTTAAATTAAACGTGATTTAATAAAATTGCCAAAAAGTTTTGACATTAGACAGTTTTACCTTATAATAAAACATGATTCATATTCTGCCATAAAGGGACATATTCTGTCCTATGTACACTCTGTCAATGAAGTTGAATGGGGTGTAAATCATGGCAGAATTTGACCCCTATAAAGAAGATGTGGGGAGTCAGAAGGCATCACTTGCTTTACACAGTCACTTTTACAACTCTAGACAGATGTTAATAGAAATAAGTTCCCCGGGAATCACAAAGGACTTTAAAGGGTCATCATCAGCACTCACCAAGTCAGCCATGGAAACTAATCAGCGAACTGACCTACCTTCTCATTCAGGGGACGGAAGTCTTCGTCCAGAGAGACGATCCGAAACAGAACTGCAGAGGGCATGATTGAGAGAGGAAGAGATTTTCATTGTTACACCTGCAGCTGCTCACCCAGGGACCATCATCATTGAGGCAGCTGCTGTGTGCATGCCTGGCCCAGATGCAATGACCCATGGACACATGCAGGGTTGGATGCATGCACCACGCTCCCCAGCTTTGTGACTAGCGGGGAGGAGGTGGGAAGGCAGGTTTACTGCCAGCTGAACTAACTTGGTGACGAGTTGTGGGGTCTCTGGGGAGGCAGGGAGGATTTCCTGCTCTGTATCTAATTCCCCACCTGATTCCCTGTACCTGTTTGTCCGGGTTTGTAGACGGGTTTGTCTGTCTGGACAAAGACCAGGCTCTCTGAGTTCTTGACCAGCACCGATTTCCGGCTCCTGAACTCCAGCGTCGGCCCCTTCACCAGCACCGTGAGAAACGCTGCTGATGAGCTGCTGGACTTTGGAACCTGGAGAACAGCAAAAGAGCCGCTGCCTTAGAGACGCTCCCCTCTGCACTGAGCCCTTGGAGGCTGGAGTTGTACATGGAACCCAGCCAAAAAGGTCCCCACGTACCTACCAGAATCAGGGATTGTGGGGTCTGGGGCTCTGCCAGTCTGACCTCACTCTGGTTTTGCAGGACTCTTCTCCTCCATCCCCATTAATGTCTCCTCTATACTGCCAGAATCTTTGCAGTGATGGGGCCTCCACCACCTCCTCCAAAGGAGACTCTGCCTGCCACCCCCGGCCATGCCCTCCCTACCAGGAGTCTCTGACTCCTCCACCCCAGTAGCTCATATCTTAAAACTTCCCCCAGCATCTTAGTCTCAGCTTTTCCTTCTGCCCATCTCCCCCTGTGCTGCCTCTTGCCAAGACTGGGGGTCATTTCCCTTCCCTCGTTATGCTCCTTCCTCAAAGGGGTTGATGGACTGTGATCATGTCCCCCCAGCTGTGGATCCCAGAGATGAAGGAAAATGGGAAGCTACATTTGATTAATTACTTCTGGGCTGGGTCCATTTTCTTCTACTGTCCCCCCAGCCAGCCTTGAGAGCTGCAGGGAGAAACCCTGAACTGGCCCCTGGGAGAAGCACAAGATGAGCTCATGGACGTTGTGATAAATAAAGGGAGGATGTCAAGTATCAGGGGGTAGCCGTGTTAGTCTGTATCTACAAAAACAACAAGGAGTCTGGTGGCACCTTAAAGACTAACAGATTTATTTGGGCATAAGCTTTCGTGAGTAAAAACCTCACTTCTTCGGATGCATAGAGTGAAAGTTACAGATGCAGGCATTATATACTGACACATGGAGAGCAGGGATGGTTCTCCACTTGTGAAGTAACTCCCTGCTCTCCATGTGTCAGTATATAATGCCTGCATCTGTAACTTTCACTCTATGCATCCGAAGAAGTGAGGTTTTTCCTCACGAAAGCTTATGCCCAAAGGGAGGATAGCTCCTTTGATGGACACCCAACCCACCAGTTAGCTGTAAAATCCCTCTTAGTGTGTTCTCTGCTTGCTTTACCTGTAAAAGGTTAACAAGCCCACAGGTAAAAGAAAAAAAGTGGGCAACTGACCAAAAGAGCCAATGGGAAGGCTAGAACTTTTTAAAATGGGAAAAAGAAACTTTCCCTTTGGTTGTGGTTGCTCTCTTTGGTCTGCAGGAACACGGAGCAGCAATGCTATAAGCAGAAATGCTGTGTAAGGTTTGAACCAGGTATGAAAAATTATTTTCCATACCTAGCAGGACTCATTGGGATAGGGAATGTTTAGGTAGACATGATCAGATTATTTCTTTATTTTGGCTTGTGGATCTCCTCTGTGCTAACCCCAGATGCTTTTGTTTGCTTGTAACCTTTAAGCTGAACCCCCAAGAAGCTATTTTGGGTGCTTACTTTTTGGAATTGCTCTTTTAAAATCTAGCAAAAGCCTAAGTTCCAGATATATTTTCTTTTTGTTTTTCATAAAATTTTCCTTTTTTAAGAACAGGATTGGATTTTTGGTGCCCTGAGATGTTTGTGCATATGCTGTTTGATTAGCTGGGGGCAACAGCTAATTTCCTTTGTTTTCTTTCTCAGCGCTTCCCCGGAGTGGGGGTGAAAGGGCTTGAGGGTACCCCACAGGGAGGAATTCCCAAGTGCGCCTACCTGGGTCCAAGGGTTTTTTTTTTTTTGCATTTGGGTGGTGGCAGCGTTTACCAAACCAAGGTATCAGAGAAAAGCTGTAACCTTTGGAGTTTAATACAAACCTGGAGTGGCCAGTATTAATTTTTAGAATCCTCGCGGGCCCCCACCTTCTGCACTCGGAGTGACAGAGTGGGGATTCAGCCTTGACAGATGTCAATGGTCTTGAGGAAGTTTTCTAACCTCCTCCTTCCATGGCTTTCTTTCCGGTCTCACTCAGAGGCTTGTGGAGCCCCCTGAGAAATGGGAGACCAGTCCTCAGCCGCAAGGTCAGCACTGACTCAGAGAGAAAACCACCCAACAAAGCCAGCCACACCACAGCCTGTAGCACAGCCTCTCCCAGCATCGTGCCGGGCACTGAGCTCAGCACTGACTGAAGATCACTCCTAATGAGTCACCCACAGCACTGCCAGGCCTTGCAGGGGTTAGTCCCAGGCTGTCACTATCTTATAGACTCAGGTAATAAACCCTGTGGGGGTCAGATACTCACTGTGAACGGGACGCACTTGAACACGTCCTTCTCCGACACCACGTCTGCGATCAGGCTCCTGTTCTCCCCTGCGTATTCCAGCGTGGTGCTCAGCGTCACAGACTCGTTCAGGTGGGTCAGCTGGATACAGACCTTTTCAGGACCGTTGGTGTGGATCAGAAAGGGCACTAGCACCATGTACTGCCTGGGAAGGGGAAGGGCACAGGTCAGAGAGGCGGGGATGGGGAATGGAGAAGGTATTGATGAAAGGGCATTGGTTAGTGTGGCAGCCGAATCCCCGACCATCCATCTGCACTGTAATTTGTACATACAGGAAGGTGAATTTCATTTTGCTTTTGTAACATACTAGCCAGTCTGCTCAGTCAGCCAGGAACCTAGGACACCCCCTGGAGCGAAGGAACTAGTTCTGTGCTAACAGCGATTGCTGTCCAAGGGCTGTTTGTTCAGGCTCCCAGCAGGGAGTGGGGATGGCTTGAAAAGTTCCAGGCTGTTAATTGAGGTTTGTGTATCCCACAGCCCCTTGCTGTGTTATGTAAACAGGGGGGAGGGAGCTCAGATGAAATGCTTGTTGTACCTCCATGGAGACTGACAGGCAGTTACACAGGAGTGTGGATCAGGGCTTTTAATCTAATCTCCTCTCTAGCTGTCTGTCGATCTAGGTGTGTCACCTGCTGCCCTCAGTAATGGAGAGATACAAATGTACGGATGGCTGTATGTGCGCTGACATCTGACTGTAGGGAATGGCCATTGTGCTAAAGGGGCGGCGTGGCCTAGTGGACAGGGCTTTAGCTGGAGAATTCCTTGCTATGCCTGGGTGTGTCAGTGACATGCTGTGTGCTACTGGGCTTCACTGCTTTGTGCCTCAGTTTCCCCATTTCTGATATTGGGATCCTGAAGATGCTGCTTACACCCCCCCCCCCTTTAATGTGCCTGGAGATCTTTGGATGAAAAGTGCTCGCTTACAGGTTCAAATGTTAGTGAGGACTTTGCCCAACTTGCCGGCAATGACAACCACAGAGTGATTTGGGCTACAGAAGGAGATCTCACCGGCCGTGGCTGCAGCCTGTTGACTCAGAGCAGAGACGCTGGCAGAGCGTCACTGCTGGGAGGCTGGACGTGCCTCAGTGTGAAGCTCCCTGGGACACCCAGCTTTCTGCCGGGGGGCTGTTCATCTTGCTTAGCCAAGATTTCAAAATGACAGAGTTAGGTAGGAGTAGCCTTAACCTGGCTCTGATTAAATTCCACTTCGCCCTTTGTTAGGCCTGAGCCAAAGCCCATGGAAGTCAATAGGACTCTTTCCATTCCCCTCAGTGGGCTTTGGATCAAGCCCTGAGTGATTTTCTCTTTACCTTCAATCTCAGCCAATAAAGGCTGGGGGCTGATTCTCCCCCGCCTGGCACCTGGTGCAGAGTGAGTGCAAAGGGAGCCTGAAGCGCGCGGTTCTGCTCTGGTAGCATTTGACACCCACTCTGCCCTGCTGTAAATGGTGATACGAAGAGCGAGGCCATGGAAAGCCAGGGCCTATGTTTAGCGCTGCCAAGTGTCCTGCCTCATGTGTGACACTCACCCATTCGCAGCCCTGTCACATGTCCCTGCGGCTCAGCTGGATTCTCACACATCAGAACAGAAAAGGCCGCACACTACCAAAACCTGACACTGCTCCAGTGCTTAATTTGTGCCAGGGCTTACCAGGGCTGAGCCCCGGCACCTCTAGGCTTGGCAGTTCATTGCCCTGGCACCTCTGGGCTTGTAAAAAAATTGCTTGAGCCCTGGCACCTAATTGCTTGAGCCCCAGCATCTCTTTCATTACAAATGAAGCACTGCGCTGCACACACTTCTCCCTCGGGGGTGAGGATGACAGAAGGAACAACACGTGACAGTCGTGTTGCTTAACACTCTAGTTGCAGGCTCGCTGGTACTACAGTGATTAGCACAGTATGAGAGCCTCAGTGAATAGCTGAACCGTAAGCAGGCAGCAGGCAGTTTCCTGCAGTTGCCCCTTGGCTGCTAGAGGCAGCTGTGGCATTTGCTGAGCCGACAGCCAGGTGCCTCCTCTCTCCCTGCTGGATCACAGCAAGCAGCCTGGAGGTGATGACAGAATGTGAGAGACCTGATACTGGCCCCAGCCTCCCCCCGGTACAAACCCCCAGCTGCTGTGACCCAAACAGCTCAAAGCATCCCAGGAGTTCCAGCCTTACCACTCAGTAACAATAACCCCAGCAGCTCCGCATCTGACCCTCCTGGGCACCTCCTACCCCAGCCAAAGCTGCCAGGTTTTGTTCAGCTTCCCGGTGAACACCACCCCTTCCCTCTTCCTCTCCTCCCAACCAGCTTGGGGCAGAATATGTCAACTGTAAACTAAGCATATATGCAAAATAGTCACTAATATGCCGATTACTTCATTAAACAGCATAAAATGCCTCATGGAGCAGAATAAAACTTGTGACTGGCATCACATTCTGTTCTTCCCTTGCCCTCTCAGCCTGCATGAACTTTAGTTTAGACCGAGAGAATAAAACTGCACACAAGGCAGGTCTCGGTAAGACAGATGGGGAGAAGAGTGGGGCCTCTCCTGTGCAGCAGGATGCAACTGAAAACAAAACTGCAAGTGCTTCTTCAGCACAGAGGAGGTCTTCTCTCCATTTAAAGGTGCAGGATGTAGACAACATGTCTGACCAGACACAAGCTACATGCTCAGAATGGAATACAGCTGGGTGAAAAAAATCTGATGAAACTGTTTTCTGTCGGACAGTGTAGTTTAGTCAAAATGGAACCCGTTTGTGGGAACATGTCGAGTTTGACCAAGGGCCCAATTGCAAAATGATAAAACAAATGGTTTCAACTTTCTCGTTTCAATAACATCAAAATGTTTCATTTTCCCTTTAATATTATGTTGTAGTATAATATTTCTATACATTTACATTATAATTATTCAATATTATTGTAACAAAATGTTGTGACATTATCAAAATGAAACATTTCCATGTTTCTGAATCAAAATTTTCTGCAGTTTCCTTCCTCTCAACATTTAAACTGCACATTCCAATTTGGAATTAAAACAAATTTTAAAATGTCAGGCTTTCCGGTGGCATGGCAATTCCGGTTTCCAGCCAGCTATAGATTGTCTCCCTGTTCTGTATTTGTATAAAGCCTAGCACAGTGCGGGCCCTGATCCATAACTGGGGTGCATAGGCACTGCTGCGACACAAACAAACAATTCAAACAAGGCATTCGTTGGGTTAAGAGATCTGACATTGGAGTTATGGGACTAGATCCCTCCCCCACTGAATCAGGGCAGTGTAAATTGCACCTGCTCATGTACACCAGCGAGGAGGGTGCTACACCAGGAGAAGGGAGTGCGCATTGGAGGGTAAATGCTCTAATCTATGCTGGGCTCCAGGGGAACTCTCTGCCAGTCGACACTGCCAAAGGGATACCCTGAGTCCATCCAGCTCCTGGCTGAGCTTGGCCACGCGCCCTCTTCAGGCCCCTCAATGGAGGCGAGGTTGCAGCCAAGTGGCGAGTTTGCAGTGCCCCAGGTGGATATTCCAGCAGAGTGTGTCACTGCCAGGGTCTGTGCTGACAGTCAGGAATCTAGGTCACAGACTCTCTTTGGGAACAAGCACAGTCTGTGGCTGCCAAGGGAAGCAAACTGGCTTTAAAGAAGAGGAGAAAAGAGAAACACTTTTCTGAGCTCTCCCTCCCAGGCAAGGAAACTGGGGCCCATCCACGAAAGGTACCACAAGGCAGATGGCATATTGCCCATGAAACCACAGGGAGAGCCAAACTCCTGAATATGTCTAGGTAGGGATACAGCTAGAGAGAGCTGTGTGGGGAGCCCCAGAGTGGAATAGCAGGTGAGGCTGCAGGGCAGGACTGAGGGGCATTGGCAGAGCTGTGAGGGGGATGAAGGAAAGAAAAGAGAACACAGCATGAGCCCGTGCATGTGCAGCTTACGGTTCGGTGGTGGGCGAGGTGTCTCCAGGGAGGAGGAAGAGGAGCAGAAGGAAGATGCTCGGGCCACCGGGCAGCCTGTCCTTCCCCATGGTGCAGAGTGAGGGTGGTGAGTGAGGCAGACACACAGACTTGTCCGCTGGCTCCCTGCACCCTGGCTGTCCGCTGCGTCTGCCCCTTTATACCTCTCTCTGCAAACAGCCCCCGGGAGGGGCGAGATAAGGGCAGGGGGCCAGGACCATCTGGGAAATGGAGAGAGGTACGTGAGGAGGAGCCAGAGCCAACAGCTCTGACTCATGGCAGAGAGACTGTCCCTGGCCAGACCCTGACAAACTGGGGGAAGATATTCATTGGAGGTGTTCATGTGAGACACTCTCCTGCAGGGCCGTAGCAACAAAGAACGTGGCCCCCCTCCGAACATATGTCCGGGCAGGATCCCTTACAATGTAGAAACTGGAATGCGGCATTTTTTTTGCCACTTTTAGGGGCCCCCTTCCTTGCGGGTCCCCCTCCAGTCAGAGGGTACGGAGGACGCTCGCTACGCCTCTGCTCTCCTGTGTCTGAACCATTCACCCCCAAACCTGTTTGTATCACTCCAGCAGCACTCTGCGGTGGTTGGAGAAGCCCTTTAGCTCATTACAGGGCCAGTGCAGCATTCTGTGGGGATTGGAACAAACTCCCAAATCCTGACCAGCATTTCCAGAGAAACCTTTCCTGTTCCTATGCTGTATTCCTCTGGTATGATAGCCAGCTACTTCCAATAATATCCCTCCGGTACAGATCACAGGGGATGCCAGTGAGACCATTTTGTGTACCATTGCCCCCTGCTGCATGGTGAGTGTCAGAGCTGGCCATGGGTATAAAAGTGCCCTTTGCTGGCTGCAGG
Source organism: Malaclemys terrapin pileata (assembly GCF_027887155.1). Classification (NCBI taxonomy): domain Eukaryota; kingdom Metazoa; phylum Chordata; order Testudines; family Emydidae; genus Malaclemys; species Malaclemys terrapin. The sequence continues at coordinate 136,479,454 of NC_071505.1, forward strand.
AGTGGAGCTGCCCCTGTAGTGGTGTGTTTGTGCCATTGCCCTTGTTAGGAGTGCATAGAGCACACTTGCTCATGTGCACAGAGCTAGCTCTGGGCATATCAGTGCCCTCAGTTGTTCGAGGGAGCAGGAAGCTGGTGCTAGTCGTGAATGGTCTCTTTGGAGCACAGTAAGATTGGCACACTGGGGATCTAAACAGAGGAGGGAAAATCTTGTGAGAGAAAGTTGGGAGAAGTGGGTTCATTTCTCAGCCCTGCCACCGATTCACTGTGTGACCTTGGGCACGTTCACGCCCCTCTCTGTGCCTCAGTTTACCCATCAGTAAAATGGAGGTAATGATCCTGACCCACCTGGCAGGGGCGTGTTGGGCTCAACTGACTAATGATTGTCAAGTGGTTTAGGATCTTCTGATGGGAAGTTCTATAGAAAGGCAAAGGAAGAAGTCCTTTGGCGAGCAGATGGGAAAACAGAAGTAGACATTCTGAAGATTAATCCCTTACCCCATTAGGGAATTAAGATCATTCAGGGAGTGTGGGCAGCCCCTGCCCTGCTTCCATGAAACAGAGATCTGAAATACAGGGGAAACCTTAGTCAGGGGAAGGATGGATCTTATTCAGCTCCCCAGTAGACCTGGGAGAATGAGTAATTTTTCAGTTCCTGACAACCAGAAGTTTTCTAAAGATTTCCTGAAGCGAAAGGTTGAAAAAAATTGTTTTGGCTCAAAAGAAAAATTTCATTCACCTGAAAGAAAACATTTCATTTTTATGTTGAGTCTTTTTTTTATGTTTTTGAGTATTTTAAAAATAAATTAAAGGAAATTTTGAAAAGACAAAAAAAAAAAAAAGAAAACCAACCCCCTATAACATTTTATTGGAAAATTTCAAAACAAAACATTTTCTTTTTCTGGAATTTGGTTTAAGGTTTCTCCCCCCAAAAAACTAAAATAATTTGCAAAATGTTTTGCTGCTGCCCAAGCTGCATTTTTGCTGCCAAAAAAAGAGACTTTTGTACAAAAAATATCACTCAGCTGTAATCCTAAACCCACACAGGCCCAGCTCTAGTCACTTCCAGTACAAACAGTTGGAAAAGACAAACATATGGTGAGGTTATGCAATTGGCTGTGGGTGATAACCCAGCCTTCACCCCACTGTGGGTCCAGGAGTGGGAAGTGAAAACATGTGAAGAGTTAGTATAGTACTTTAAAAGTCCTTGGACCACGGACTCAGAGGGTCCTGCCAATGAACAGGACAGTGAGTTAATATCCCCTGCACAGTCCCCTTCATACTGTCCCTCCCTTTATGCTCAAAGGAAATTTTTCATGCCCCAGCTGTCAGTTCATAATGTCTGAGAAATCGGGGCTCAAGAAGGCTCTGTGAAATAATGGTCTTAAGAGAGGTCCAGAGGGGGCTGCAGGGAAGGATGAAAGGTGTTGCCAGAGCTGTGGGGGGAGTCCAGGAATGCATGTGGTACTGGTGCAACCACTGCTGGTATAATGTGCCCTCTTCTGGTGTCTATAATGCAAGCAGGGTGCTGATAAACTGGAGAGGATTCAGAGAAGAGCCACTTAGTGATAAGATAATAGATTGAACTCCTTGAGTCTAACAAAGAGAAGGTTAAGGGGTGACTTGAACCCAATATAAGTTTGTACATTTGATAATGGGTTCTTAACAAGATCCAATGGCTAGAAGTTGAAACTAGACCAGGGGGATCCCCTTCTGACAACAAAATTACTACATGACTCCAGTAGGGGGGACCGAAGCCTGAGCCCGCCTGGGCCCTGCCTCCAGGCGGGGAGGCCAAAGCCGAAGCCCAAGGCTAGGATTGCCAGGTGTCTGGTTTTTAACTGGAATGCCCAGTCGAAAAGGGACCCTAGAGGCTCTGGTCAGCACTGCTGATAGGGCCATTAAAAGTCTGGTCGGTGGTGCAGTAGGGCTAAGGCAGGCTCCCTGCCTGCCATGGCTACATGCGGCTCCCGGAAGCAGCGGCATGTCCCCCCTCCGGCTCCTATGTGTAGGAGCAGCCAGGGGGCTCCACACACTGTTCCTGCCACAAGCGCCGGTTCTGCAGCTCCCATTGGCCATGAACCATGGTTAATGGGAGCTGCAGGATGGTGCCTGTGGACTGGCCAGAGCTGCCTGGCCGCACCTCCACATAGGAGCTGGAGGAGGGACATGCCACCGCTTTTGGGAACTACCTGAGGTAAGTGCCACCAGAGCCTGTATCCCGTGCCCCAACCCCCTGCCCAAGCCCTGATTCCCCTCCAAACTTCTCGATCCCAGCCCGGAGCCCTCTCCTGCACCCCAAAACCCTCATCCCCATCCCCAACCCAGAACCCACACCTCCAGCCAGAGCTCCTGACCCCCACACTCCAACCCCCTGCCCTAGCCCTGATCCCCATCCTACCCTCTGAACTCCTCAATCCCAGCCCGGAGCCCCCTCCTGCACCCCAAACCCCTCATTCATGGCCTTACACCAAAGCCCATATCCCCTGTCAGAGCCCTCACCCTCCTGCACCCCAACCCCCTGCCCCAGCCCCCTCCTGCACCCCAAATCTCTCATCCTCGACCCCACATTAGAGCCAGCACCCCCAGCTGGAGCCCGAACCCCCCTGCACGAAACCCCCCTGCCCCAGCCTGGAGCTGCCTCACATACTCCGAACCCCTCAGCTCTATCCCCAGCCTGGAGCCTCAGAGAAGAGCCACGGCAGGGGTGGGGCCTCAGAGGAGGGATGGGGCAGGGGGCAGGGTGTTTGGTTTTGTGTGAAGTAGAAAGTTGCCAACTCTACCCAGGGCTGAAGCTGAAGCCCGAGCCCCACTACCCAGGGCTGAAGTCCTTGGACTTTGGCCCGGGCAGTGGGGCTTGGGGTTCGGCTTCAGCCCCAGCCCCAGCAAGCCTAAAGCCAGCCCTGGTGACCCCATTAGCACAGGGTCCCGACCCACAGTTTGAGAAGCGCTGAGCTAGACAAATTTACACTGGAAATAAGGTCTACATTTTAACAGTGAGGGTAATTAATGACTAAAACAATTTACCAGGGGTCACAGTGGATTCTCTATCAGGAGCAATTTTTAAATCAAGATTGGATTTTTTAAAAGACATGCACTAGTTCAAAAAGAGTTGTCTATGGCCTGGGTTAGACATGAAGTCAGAGCAGATGATCACAATTGTCCCTTCTGGCCTCAGAATCTATGAATAGGGGGCTGCAGGGCAGGACTGAGGGGCATGGGCAGAGCTGTGTGAGGAGCCCAGGACTGGGATAGCAGTGGGGCTGCAGGGCAGGACTGAGGGGCATTGGCAGAGCTGTGTGAGGAGCCCAGCACTGGGATAGCAGGGGGGCTGCAGGGCAGGACTGAGGGGCATTGGCAGAGCTGTGTGAGGAGCCCAGCACTGGGATAGCAGGGGGGCTGCAGGGCAGGACTGAGGGGCATTGGCAGAGCTGTTTGAGGAGCCCAGGACTGGGGTAGCAGGGGGCTGCAGGCAGGAGCGGCACCAGGGTTTTTGCCACCCTAGGCGGCAGCGCTCCTCTTTTGAGCATTCGGCAGCGGGGGTCCTTCCGCTCTGCATCTTCAGGGCACTTTGGCGAGTGAAGGACCCGCTGCTAAATTTCCACTGAAGACCCGGAGCGGAAGGACCCCCCGCCGCCGAATTTCCGCTGAGGACAGCAAAATGCTGCCCCCCAAATCCTGCTGCTCTAGGCAACCGCCTAGGGTCGCCTAGTGGAAATGCCGGCACTGGAATAGCAGGGGCTGCAGGGCAGGACTAAGGGGCATTGGCAGAGCTGGGTGGGGAGCCCAGGACTGGGATAGCAGGGGGCTGCAGGGCAGGACTGAGGGGCATCATCTGAGCTATGTGGGGAGCCCAGGGCTTGAATAGAAGGGGGACTGCAGGGCAGGATTGAGGTATGTCTCTGGATAAAGCTTGTGGGACCCCTTTCCCACACCATGGTGGTGCTTTTAGGGTCTCATTGACAAGCCTGAACCTTCATGTGTGTGGGGGAATGAAGCTGTGTCCTGGCTGGCATTAAGCATAGACCACTAGTGGAAGTGGCTGAAAAACAGTCTCCCTTTCTTGTGAAAAAATTAAAATTGTTTTGAACAGAACAAAACAAAACTCTTTTGTCCTGAGCAAAGACATAAGGTCAAAAATTTGAATTTTTTCACAAGGAGGAAAGCCTGAAAACATTCCCTTTGGGGAGAACCAAGCCAGAATTTAACTACTTGCTCCAGGGGCTGCCTGACTCCCTAGTCATTTGGCTTCCTGGGTTGGCTGACTCTGGGCCAAGGGATGCCCTCAGAGCTGTCTGAAGATCCCTGGGAGCAGAGGCTCCAGCCAGCCCTCCAGGTGAGAAGCCACAGGAGGCAGGCGATGAGCTAGCAGAAAAAGCAGGTAAGTTTCCGTTGAATGTTTCATCGAGATCTACACAGTTCCAGGGAACATTTTGGTTTTGATGAATCATCATTTTCTGATGGAAGAACTTTCCATTGGTGATTTCCAACACTTTGTGTTTGCTGAGCACATTGACGGCGTGGGAGTTGAGGAGAAGACAGGAAGCAGTGAGCAGATAACAGAGGATTTGGAAAGTGGGACAGAACAGAATTTGCTGGTTCATCACTTAATGACTTGGCTTCGTTACAACAAGGGCCACAGGGAGCACAGTGGATTTGAACCAAATGACAGAGCAGCCAGATGCATATTTACAATTGAGGCACTGACTTGCTGCAGGGCGCTGGCCCTTGTCACCTTTGTTCTAACAGGAGGGACATGGAGTAAACAACCAAGAGATCCAGCAAGGACATGCAGGCTGCCTTTGTGCCAGCTTCCCTGGGGCCCATAGGTGCTGGAACTAGGGTGCTGGGGGTACTGCCACACCCTCCTGGCTTGAAGTGGTTTCCATTTTATCCATGGTTTACAGTTTGGCTCAGTGGTTCTCAGCACCCCCGCTATACAAATTGTTCCAGCCCCCCTGCTGGGGCCAGACAGTATGCCAGGGGGTTCTGCAACTCTTTCATTCTGGTGCTCACATTGGGAGAGAGAGAGGCCCACGCAGAACTCCAGTCCCTAACCGCATGGCTCTCAGCAGATTCCATCCTGCACAACACTGGGATGGGCTCCAGGGTGCAAACCTATGGCCTGAACCAATGAATATATAAGAGTAGTTATAGTGACTATTAGAATTTGGTTCAGAATTTTGGTTACTGGCGGCGGTCTGCAATATGAGAAGAGTCCCCTTCAGTGAGGCAGTGGGGTTAATGGACGGGAAGCTCAGAAGTAGATTTATGATCTACTGTTACTCTTCCCAGTGCAGACACTGCTAGTGGAGATCACAAGGGGCAAGTGTGGTTCCTATTAGCCCTCTCCCCCATGCCTGTAGCATGTAGAGCTCTGACTCAGTTACACCTTTGAGAAGGAAAAGCCGGACTAACTCCTGAATGTGTGGAAGAGGGACAGTAATGATCTTCAAAGAGACCTCAGAGGCAAGAGGAAGGAAAAGGTTCTTTGGATGTGGGCTGGGGAGAACAACCATATTGGGTCAGACCAATGGTCTATCTAGCCAAGAATCCTGTCTTCTGCTAGTGGTCAGTGCCAGGTGCTTCAGAGGGAAATGACTAGAACAGGGCAATTACCAAGTGATTCATCCCTTGTTGTCCATGCCGAGCTTCTGGCAACCAGAGGCTAGGGACACTCAGAGCATGGGGTTGCATCCCTGACCATCTTGGCTGATAGCCATTGATGGACCTGTCCTCCAGAAAAAAATAGTCCCAGTCTTTTAAATCTCTCCTCATATGGCAGCTGTTCCATACCCTTAACCATTTTTGTTGCCTTTCTTTGTACCCTTTCCAATTCTAATATATCTTTTTTGAGATGGGGCAACCAGAACTGCACGCAGTATTTACGGTGTAGGAGTACCTTGGATTAGGAGTAGAATGGCATTATGATATTCGCTGTTTTATTATCTAGCCCTTTCCTAATGGTGCCTAACATTGTTACTTTTCTGACTACTGCTACACATTGAGTGAATGTTTTCAGAGAACTATCCACAATGACAATGAGAGCTCTTTCTTGGGTGGTAACAGCTAATTTAGGCCCCATCACATTGTATATGTAGTTGGGATTATGTTTTCCAACATGCATTATTTTGCATTTATCAATATTGAATTATAGCTGCCATTTTGTTGCCCAGTCACCCAGTTGTGTGAGATCTCTTTGTAACTCTTTGCAGTCTGCTTTGGACTTAACTATCCTGAATAACTTTGCATCGTCTGCAATTTTTGCCACCTCACTGTTTGCCCCTATTTCCAAATCATTTATGAATATGTTGAACAGCACTGGTGGCAATACACATTCCTGGGGGACACCACTCTCCATTCTGAAAACTGACCATTTATACCTATCCTTTGTTTCCTGTCTTTTAACCAGTTACTGAACCATGAAAGGACCTTCCCTCTTATCCCATAATGGCTTACTTTGCTTAAGAGCTTGAGGGTTTAATCTGTGGAAGGACTCTATATAGTGCTATTGTTCTCATCCTGCCTTTTCTGTAACTTGAAAAATTCAACTGCTTTTTCTCCTACAAACCCACATCTCAGTATCCTTGGTACTTCTAAAGAAGTTTTGGGCCAAGCTGTGTGGGGAGCCCAGCACTGGACTAGCAGGGGGGCTGCAGGGCAGGACTGAGGGGTATTGGCAGATCTGTGTGGGGAGCCCAGCACTGGACTAGCAGGGGGCTGCGGGGCAGGACCGAGGGGCATTGGCAGAGCTGTGTGGGGAGCTCATGGTCATGGGCTCCGGGTTTGTATAATTTTTGATGGTGCCCAGACTGGGTCCAAATCCTGCACCCCACACCTGCCTTATAAGCCGATATATATCCTTACCTCTGTCCACCCGCCCCCAGCTGGGGCCGGGAGCAGGGCCATGTCTCCAGGACAGAGGAAAGGGGGCCAAGACTGGGGTCACAGCTGGGGGTGGACACAGGGCTGGCAGTAGAGCCCTGGGAGGCAGCCAGCAGCGGAGCCCCAAACATTGGTGGAGCCAGGCTCACGCTCCTGCATATTGGTGGAGCATGGGCAACATGGGCTCATATAACTCGCTGCCTATGCCCAGGGCTGGAATAGCAGGGGGGCTGCAGGGCAGGACTGAGGGGCATTGGCAGAGCTGTGTGGGGAGCCCAGGGCTGGAATAGCAGTGGGGCTGCAGGGCAGGACTGAGGGGCATTGGCAGAGCTGTGTGGGGAGCCCAGGGCTGGAATAGCAGGGGGGCTGCAGGGCAGGACTGAGGGGCATTTGCAGAGCTGTGTGGGGAGCCCAGGACTGGAATAGCAGGGGGGCTGCAGGGCAGGACTGAGGGACATGAGCAGAGCTGTACAGGAAGTCCAGCATTGGAATAACACAGTTTGCATTTACAGAACTATGCAGCAGATTTTTGCACTTCAGCTTGTGCTTGTGGACTATCAGTCCATGACCCTTGCACAACTCTATTGCCCTTCTGTTCCTGTCTGGGTCACTGGCTCTTTAAAATTGGCATTAGCTCAAACTAGTTACACACTTCATTGCTTACTGAGGCTGAGCTGTACACCAGCGTGAGAGAAAGCAGTATATTGAACTATTGCCTATGATTTGTGTAGCTAGCTGCAGAGGCACTAAAGAAATTCCTTTGCTTGCAGCACCATAGTGAGCATAGGCCCAGGAGCGGCGTCAGGGTTTTTGGCGCCGTAGGCGGGGGTCCTTCTGCGCTCCCGGTTGTCGTCAGCAATTCTGCGGCAGGGGGTCCTTCTGCGCTCCCAGTCTTTGGGGCACTTGGGTGGCGGGTCCCGAGTGAAGGACCCACCACAGAATTGCCGCCGAAGACCCGGAGCGCGGAAGGACCCCCCACTGCCGAATTGCCGCCAAGGGCAGCAAAATGCCACCCCCCAAATCCTGGTGCCCTAGGCGACTGCCTAGGTCGCCTAAATGGAAGCGCCCGCCCTGTGTAGGCCTGATTTTTCTCACACCAGTCAAAAGTGTGAGAAAGTTATCACATTACAGACAAATAAACTCCATCAAGTTGAATGTAGGGCCTGACTTTGCTTGGTCAACAAGTGATAATCATGCTTCAGTGAGCAAAGGCAAGATAATCAGGACCCAGACACATAGAATTTGATTATTACAGGGAATATTATGTGCTTTATTGCCAACTACTTGTTCTCAGTCAGTTTGGAGGCAGGGTAGAGGGTTGTCTATATATTTCTGGAGGGAGAGTATGAAGGGACACGCAGGCTGGGCTGAAATCAAGCTAAGTTACCTACTGCACAGCCACAACCTGATTGACTGCATGCTGTAAGTGTAACATTTACAAACAAGTAGTAGTGGAGGGATTGCAGAAGGAAAGAGGGGAAATAAATGCTCTGGCTTCTTTTTTCAATCTGGGTTTGTCCTGTGAGGGGGGGAAAAATAGACTAAACATGAGAATGATGAAAAGGGGGATTTTTTTTTTGTATAGCTCAATTTTCTCCCCAGAAAATGATGTTTAGCTGTACAGAATGACAGCAGGCCTGTCCTGAAAGGAGGTTTCTGTCAATTCCATGTGGAACCAATGAAATATCAGCCTGTTTGGCCCCATGCAGAGCAATCCTACATCCCCACCCTTTGGGCCCCACCCTTCCTCTCTCCTTCACTACGGTAACTCTATTGACTTCAGAGGATTTACTTTTCATTTAAGCGAGAGAGAGAGAGAGAGATCAGAATCTCCTATTAAAAGCCAATGTGCCAATTCTGGTTGTGCCAGGAGGACAAAACCACACTTAATCCCTCTGCCTTTCTTCTCCTGCTCTACAAACCACTGCAGTTGCATGAAACAGCTGAAAATTTAACTGCAGAATTAAGCACAGACATTTTCACCAAGTTTCACTCCCCACAAGTTTCACTTTTCCAGAAAACTCCCTGAAGTGGCTGGTTACACCACCAGCACCATGTGAAAGTTTCAAATCCTGTATATGCAAGAGTTCCAATTCCAGAGTCACCTTCAGCTGACGGGTGGGATTTCAGAAGCGCCTTAGGAGTACATGTCCCACTAACTTTCAATAGCATGTGTGCTCCTAAGTCATTTAGCTGCTTTTGAAACACCCCCCACCCGATGGGGCCATTTTCTGCTCAGAAAGTGGCTCATTTTCACAGTGAAGGGATCTGTTTCCAAGCTCAACATCTACAAAATCTTGTATATTTTCCCAGTGAAATCCATCCCACTACACTACTTTCAAATACTTTACAAAATACATCAGAGCCCTCAGGTTCTGAACAGCTCTCCCTTTCATTTAAATTACATCACCCAGTCTCTTGTCCACTTTCCCCCCCAGCCCGTCGTCTCCGCATTCTTATTGTACTCTATGGAGAGTACCACTCACAAGTCGCTCTATCTGGTGCGGACTCGTAGCTGCTTTCAAGGTGAAATGTCTGACCACAGGCTGTGCTGTACTCAGCAAGGACACGCCCATCTACAAAAGAAGAAACTCAAACGCATTCAATCCAAATATTCCATAGCCGCAATACGTGTCCCCTGCCCCAGTTACAGAATCCTCTCAGCTCACAAACACCTTTGAGAACTTGAAGCCTCCCTTGTTTCAGAATGACCTGTCTTCATGGCTGATCTATAAACTCATGGGCAGCATTTCATATGTTCAATAAGTCCCTAAACATCTGATGAAACTCCATTGCAATCTCCCCATTTCAGACTGATCCATTCCCCAGGCTGAACTATAATATACAGGCAGTGTCTGGCGAGTTTCAAGGTGTCCACTGGTCCCGTCTGGGAGGGACATGGGGCTAACATCCAGTATAAAAGCTGGGAGTGCCCACCCCCAGTCAGTATGTGTTAAGGTAAGAGTAGTAGCATGTAAACAAATCCCATCCAGCTTAGTGGAAATAGACAAGGATCTCAGCCAGGCCTCCTACCTATTTCATAGTGATCGTAGATCAGCACTGAAGCTGGTTTGATGTTGAACGCAAGAAGTTCTTGCTCAACTGAGAAAGAGAAAGTGATATTCTTCTGTGAGGCCTGGGAATGGAAGGACAGACAAGCTTGTCAGATTATTTTCTTTTAATATCAATTTCTTTCCACCAAAGACCCCTAAAGTGGGTCCCAAACACATGGCTGCTTACCTTGTATGATACCATCTTCCCAGAGTCCCTGTTCACTTGACTTGGTTGCTTCACAATTGCCTTGTTAGGACTTTTGGTCTTAGGGGAAAACAGTTTTATAAAATATACATAAAAAGGTCAAGAAAAACTAACATATTTTCTCAGACTTACACTCTCCAAGTTGAAGAGGCCACGGTTGTTCTTGGTTTCCACCTGCATCACCATACGATCACCCTGAAGCTTGAAACAAGGAAAAAGGAAAGAGATTCATTTATTAACACAAAAGACATCCCAGAACCTGCAGAAATGGCCACATGATGTCATTAAACACCTACCACATTCTTAATCAGTGCAAGTATTGGCAGCTCTATTACCATGGAACCAGGTGGAAACTGCATAATAATCACTAGGTGGCAGATTGTCAGAGGTATTTAGGCACCTAAGAATGCAGATGGGCAGGTGCCCAAGTGAATTTTTCTAAAGTGCTTAAATACCTGATTCCTACTGATTGTAATGGGAGCTAGGTTCTTTTGAATGTCCCACTAGGAGCCTACATGCCTTTAAAAATCTGTCCTTGGGTGGGGAAGTGGGGGGTGCTGTAACACACACACACACACACACACACTGGCCCTAGATGTATGTGTGTATTTATTTGGCCTAAGCTAGTCTGAAGCAGTTTGTCAGGCATCCACACACAGTTTGGGTATAATGTTTGTTTCATTAAGTGGGTTACTGGTTGTATGGAATGAAAGGGATGGCAATGTGTCCTGAGACAAGTGGTCTCCAGTGAATGCCTGCATGGCTCAGAACACTGGTTGTCTGGCCCAGTCCTCTCCTTTTATCCAGCCCAGGGTATAACAGCCCATAACCCCCTCTGCTCCTGGGGTGGTTTATTCACCTCACTCCCATCCTTTACCTTCCACAGGGATGAACCAACCGGGACAAAGCCTGAGAGCATCTTGCCATCAACAATGGCCATGCTGGAGCTATTGCACTTCCCGGCATAACTGCAATGAGAGAGACCAGATCAGTCTGGACCATGAATGAGGAGGAATCACAATGATACATTCTGCTCCAGAGCACAAAACCTTTCTGATTTACCTGTTCCATTTTTACTTCTTAGAGTATGTCTGCACTTAACACACTACAGTGTCACAGCTGCAGCACTGCAGTGCTTCAGTGTAGACACTACTATGCTGATGGGAGGAGTTCTCCCATTGGTGTAGATAATCCACTTCCCCAACAGGTTAGATAGCTAATCTACACCAGGGTTTAAGTCAGCTTAACTACACCTCTCAGGGGTGCAGATTTTTCATACCCCATAGCAACATAGTTAAACTGACTTCATTTTCTTGTGTAGATCAAGCCCTGATTACACGGAGGAGAGAGACAGGGCGGCAAGAGGCATAAGTGCATGAGAGGGACAGGGCATGGAGAGGTCTATTAATACAGCATCTAGTTTCTATAGTGCTGGTGCTCTATAAACACCTAGAGATGGAAAGGGTGTTGCCATGAAGCACAGTAAGTTCCATGCAGGGTGAGGGAGGTAATGTTCAGAGTGTTTTTTATATACCTAGTCACAGGGACACGATCCAGAACTGTTGGACTTGCATTTGGGGAGAGGTCCCGGCATCAGGACCAGGCAACAGGTGTCTCGGCAGGAGAGAGTGCTTCAGGGGACTCGGGCACCACAGGGTGTGGCTGGAGAGAACCTCATCTTACTTACAATGGCTGCTGCAATGGCAACTGCCATTTAAATGATTCACTGCTTATATGCACATTGTACGCATCCAGACAACCACCATGTGGCTAAAGGGAGGCAGGGGGGGGCAAATGTGAATCATCCCCATTATAAAACAGCACTAACACTGTACTCAACTGTCTAGTGTATGTGTGCACTGCAGGGCATTGTTAGATGGAATCAGAAATGCTTAGTTGGGTATCATAGGCCCCATACTGCTAACAGCTAGAGGAGAATCTCCTTTAGATCCATTCGTTAAGACCTGGGTTTTCAGGGTAGGAGAAGCCATGTCCTATGCTCACAATCACAGGGGCCATGGCAAAGTCCTGGGGTGCCACAGATTTGTTCCAATATTTACAATCAGCTCTGTTTTAAACCCTCCCCTCACCCCTTTTCCAGTCAGCTGGTTCTTGTCATTAAGGGAGCTGGGGCAGTGAGAGGAGGTTACCTGGCTGAAACGACAAGGTCAAACTTTGCTGGCATATCAGCTGTGCAGGTAGCATTCACTGGCTGCACAGAGAGAGAAAGAAAGAGAGAACCCAGATGCCTTCTCAGCCACAAGGATGTTGTACCTCAGAATTATCTAGAAAAAAAGGAAATAATCCTGACAATAAAACCCCAATCACTTCCATCCTCCATTTAACATTGTGGCAGTTTTCAAACACCTTTCTGACAGATCTGCCTCTATCCTCTATTTTTCACATCATTAATTCAGCTCCTGTCAAGGCTGCTTCCCCACTCTGAACTTTAGGGTACAAATGTGGGGGCCTGCATGAAAACTTGTAAGCTTAACTACCAGATTAGATCTGGTCCACTGCCACCACTCCCAAATGTGCTAATTCCCTTCCCTGGGTCCCCCCTCCTTCCTCCCACCAACTCCTGGTAGATCAAGATCCAACCCCTTTGGATCTAAAAACAAGGAAAAATCAATCAGGTTCTTAAAAAGAAGGCTTTTAATTAAAGAAAAAGGTAAAAATCATCTCTGTAAAATCAGGATGGAAACTAACTTTACAGGGTAATTAAACTTAAAGAGCCCAGAGGAATCCCCTCTAGCATTAGGTTCAAAGTTACAGCAAACAGAGATAAACACTCTAGCAAAAAGGTACATTTACAAGTTGAGAAAACAAAGATAAATACTAACACGCCTTGCCTGGCTGTTTACTTACAAGTTGGAAATATGAGAGACTTGTTCAGAAACATTTGGAGAGCCTGGATTGATGTCTGGTCCCTCTCAGTCCCAAGAGCGAACAACCCTCCCCCCCAAAAAAGAGCACAAACAAAAGCCTTCCCCCCACCAAGATTTGAAAGTATCTTGTCCCCTTATTGGTCCTTTGGGTCAGGTGTCAGCCAGGTTACCTGAGCTCCTTAACCCTTTACAGGTAAAAGGATTTTGGAGTCTCTGGCCAGGAGGGATTTTATAGTAATGTACACAGGAGGGCTGTTATCCTTCCCTTTATAGTTATGACACAACCCCCAAATCACAAATAGTGTTGGACAGCCGGTTCCACACTGGCTGTGATTTCTTCTCGGAGCTCTAGGAGAAAACAGAGTTAATAAGACACATACACCTTTAGACATACTACTGATTATATAAAAAACTAACAATATGTTCCACATTCCAAGAACAATGTTTAACCAGTTGATTCTGGGAAACTTTCCTGGGAGAGTGCATCAGCCACTTTGTTAGAAGCTCCTGAAATGTGTTGTATTTCAAAATCGAAATCTTGGAGAGCTAAACTCCACTGAAGAAGTTTTTTGTAATTCCCCTTGGCGGTATGAAGTCACTATAGCGCAGCATGGTCTGTTTGTAGTTGGAAACGCCGTCCCCAGACGTATGGCCATAGCTTTTCCAGCACGTTCACAATGGCGTAGCATTCCTTTTCGCTGATTGACAGTGGCTTTCCCTGTCAGACAGTTTCTTGCTGAGAAACACAACAGGATTGAATTCTTGATCCTCCTTCCTGCATTAAAACTGCTCCCACGCCCCGCTCAGACGCATCTGTGGTTACTAGGAACGGTTTGTCAAAGTCTGGGGCCCTTAGCACAGGGTCAGACATGAGTGTCGCCTTAAGCTGGCTAAAGGCCTTTTGACACTCATCAGTCCACTGAACTGCATTTGGCTGTTTCTTTCTAGTTAGGTCTGTCAGCGGGGCGGCGATTTGGCTGTAGTGTGGTATAAATCGCCTATAATATCCGGCCAAGCCTAAGAAGGATTGGACCTGTTTCTTTGACTTTGGAACCGGCCACTTTTGGATAGCATCCACTTTGGCCTGTAGGGGATTTATAGTTCCTTGACCCACCTGGTGCCCCAGGTAAGTCACTGTGTTTTGGCCTATTTGACACTTTTTAGCCTTAACAGTTAGTCCTGCCTGCCTGATGCGCTCGAAGACTTTTCCCAGGTGCTCCAGGTGTTCTGCCCATGAATCAGAAAAAATGGCCACATCATCGAGGTAGGCAACTGCAGATTCTCCCAATCCTGCTAGGAGACCATCTACAAGTCTTTGGAAGGTGGTGGGTGCATTTCACAGCCTGAAAGGGAGTACATTAAATTCATACACCCCTGCCTGGGTGACGAAGGCTGACCTTTCCTTGGCAAGTTCATCTAGTGGTACTTGCCAGTACCCCTTGGTTAAGTCTAAAGTAGAGATGAATTGGGCATGTCCCAATTTCTCCAATAGCTCATCTGTGCATGGCATTGGATAGTTGTCAGGACGAGTTACAGCATTTAGCTTACGGTAGTCCACGCAAAAGCGTATTTCCCCATCTGGTTTGGGAACTAGAACCACTGGAGATGCCCATGCACTCTTAGAGGGGCGTATTATACCCATCTGTAGCATGTCCTGGATCTCCCTGTTTATAGCAGTTTGGGCATGAGGTGACTCCCGGTAGGGTGGGGTTCTAATAGGGTGAGCATTACCTGTGTCAATGGAGTGGTATGCCCGTTCGGTCCGTCTTGGGATGGCTGAGAACATTAACGCAAAGCTAGAGCACAACTCCTTGATCTGCTGCCGCTGCAGACATCCAAGGGTCGCGGAGAGGTTGACCTCTTCCATGCCACCATCCCTTTTTCCTTCATAGTAGACAGCTTCAGGCCACTCCGCGTTATCTGTTTCTGGGCTATAAACTGGGAAACCTTTAATTCTCTGGAATAAAAGGTCTTAAGAGAATTAACATGGTATACCTTAGGCTTTATGTTGGAGGTGGGGGATGCTATGAGATAGTTAACAGCTCCTAGGTGCTCCTGGACCGTGAATGGTCCTTCCCACGACGCTTCCATTTTATGGGCCTGGAGCGCCTTTAAGACCATGACTTGGTCTCCCACTTTGAAGGACCGTTCTCTGGAATGTTTATCATACCAGGCCTTTTGCTCTTCCAGAGCATCCTTGAGGTTTTCTTTAGCAAGAGCTAAAGAGTGTTGGAGGGTGCTTTGTAGGTTGCTTACAAAGTCTAGAATGTTAGTTCCTGGAGAAGGCGAAAACCCCTCCCACTGCTGCTTCACCAACTGTAATGGCCCCTTAACCTCGTGGCCATACACAAGTTCAAATGGTGAAAACCCTAAACTGGGATGTGGTACAGCCCTGTAGGCAAAAAGCAACTGCTGCAACACTAGGTCCCAATCATTGGAGTGTTCATTTATGAATTTACGTATCATGGCCCCCAAAGTTCCATTAAACCTCTCCACCAGGCCATTGGTTTGATGGTGGTAAGGGGTGGCAACCAAGTGATTCACCCCATGAGCTTCCCACAGGTTTTTCATGGTCCCTGCCAGGAAATTAGTTCCCAAATCTGTAAGGATGTCGGGGGGCCAACCTACCCTGGCAAAAATGTCTGCTAATGCCTGGCACACACTTTTAGCCCTGGTGTTGCTTAAGGGTACTGCTTCCGGCCATCGGGTAGCAAAATCCATGAAAGTCAGTATGTACTGCTTTCCTCTGGGTGTCTTCTTTGGGAAAGGACCCAGAATATCCACAGCTACTCGCTGAAATGGGACCTCAATTATGGGTAGTGGCTGGAGAGGGGCTTTAACCTGGTCTTGGGGCTTTCCCACTCGTTGGCACACCTCACAGGACCGGACATAATTAGCAACGTCCTTGCCCATTCCCTCCCAGTGGAAGGACTTCCCCAGCTGGTCTTTGGTTCTGTTCACCCCAGAATGGCCACTGGGATGATCATGGGCTAAGCTCAAGAGCTTTACCCGATACTTAGTGGGAACTACCAACTGTCTTTGAGGATGCCAGTCTTCCTGGTGCCCACCAGAAAGAGTCTCCTTGTATAAAAGTCCTTGTTCTACAACAAACCGTGATTGGTTAGAAGAGCTGAGAGGCGGTGGGGTGCTCCGTGCCGCCGCCCAAGCTTTCTGAAGGCTGTCATCTGCTTCCTGCTCGGCCTGGAACTGTTCCCTTGATGCTGGAGACATCAGTTCTTCCTTGGACTGTGGACTGGGGCTTGGTCCCTCTGGAAGCGATGCAGGTGCTGGGGCTGTTTCCGTTAACTGTGAACCGCTGTCCACTGGTACACTATGTGGTATTTCAGGCTCTGGCTGAGCTTCTTGGGTAGGGTTATCTGCTGCTTCTGCCAGTTCAGGCTCGCTGGTGCCCTCTGGCGTTGGAGTTGTAGACGGGTTTGCAAGCGCTGGACTCAGTGCTGGCAATGGTTCTGGTGCTGGTTGCATTGCCAGTTCCGGTTCTGGGACTGGCTTTGGCTGGGTCTCTGGGATTGGATCCACTACGGCTGTTGCAGTCATTGGCAGGGGATCTGGTTCCACCACCTTTGGCTGGGTCTCTGGTAACACAGACGGGGTCCTGGGAGACAGCTCAGGAACAGGGATGGGGGTGGAGGCTTGCTTAGCCTGGCTGCGGGTGACTATTCCCACCCTCTTGGCTAACTTCACATGGTTGGCCAAGTCTTCCCCCAGCAGCATGGGGATGGGATAATTGTCATAGACTGAAAAGTCCACATTCCTGACCAGCCCTTGTACTGAACATGCAACTTGGCTGTAGGCAAGGTTACAGACTGTGACATGAAGGGTTGAATTGTCACTGGAGCCTCCGGGTTGATGAGTTTGGGGTCCACTAGGGATTGGTGGATAGTCGACACTTGTGCCCCAGTGTCCCTCCAAGCGATAACCTTCTTTCCGCCCACTCTCAAGGTTTCTCTTCGCGCTGAGGGTATGAGAGAGGCATCTGGGCCTGGGGATCTTTGGTGTGAGTGTGGTGTAATGAACTGTAATTGGTTGGGGTTCTTGGGACAGTGGGCCTTTATATGTCCCAGTTCATTACATTTAAAACATCACCCTGCTAAGGTATCACCGGGGCGATGTTGGTTGGTGGAGACTGGTGTGGTGGGGTGAGAAGGCATCTGGGGTTTCCCTTGGAATGTGGGTGAGGCCTTGGGTTGTCCCCGGTGGTAAGGTTTTGTTTCGGCTTGCCCCTTCTGATATTCGCTCCAACTGCTACTAGTTTTTTTCTTTTCTGCCACCTCCACCCATTTGACTCCAATCTCCCCCGCCTTGGTTACAGTTTTGGGCTTCCTATCTAGGATGTACCTTTCTATTTCCTCAGGAACACCCTCTAAAAACTGCTCCATTTTTACTAGGAAAACCAGATCTTCCAGATATTTAACATTTGCTCCTGATACCCAGGCATCACAATTTTTGTCAATGTGGTAGGAATGTCGGGTAAATGACACATCTGGTTTCCACCTTAGGGCTCTGAACCGCCGACGGGCATGCTCGGGTGTTAGCCCCATTCTGATTCTGGTCTTGTTTTTAAAAAGTTCATAACTGTTCATGTGTTCCTTAGGCATTTCAGTCGCCACCTCTACTAAGGGTCCACTGAGCTGCGGCCTCAGCACTACCATGTACGGGTCTGTAGTGATGCTGTACCCAAGGCAGGCCCTTTCAACATTTTCTAAGAAGGCCTCAGTATCATCACCTGCCTTGTAGGTGGGGAATTTTCTGGGATGGGAAGTGGTACCTGGAGAGGGGTTGCTAGGTTTGGTTGGTATATCCAGCCTAGCCCTTGCTAATTCCAGTTCATGCTTCCTCTCTTTTTCCTTCTCCTCCATCTATTTTTCTTTCAGCTCCATAGCTCTCTTGTGGGCCTCCTCTTTGGCTTTCTCTTCAGCTTCTTTCTCGAGTTTTTTTAATTGAAGCAGTCTCTGATGTTTTTTTTCATTTTCTTCTGCTTCTAGTCTGACCAGTTCTAGTTTGTTAGCTACTTCTTTGGTATTCATTTTCCTGTTTTCTTGTGCTTGGCCACACCCCTCTGCAGTTGACTGAAACTGGGATGCACTCAGCTCAGGCAACAGAGACTTTCTAACTAGCTATCCCTGAGAGATAGAAAGAAAAAAAAAAACAATTCAGCTTGTAAATTCCTTTTGCCAGTTGTTTGCTCACTGCTTGACTCCTTCTCTTAACAAAGATCCTTGTTAAAAAAACTTAACACCTCTGCCTTCAGGCAAGGAGAGATAAGATATGCATCTACCTACAGCTCTGCTTTCCAAGCAGCTAGAAAGGAGAAAAAAAAATCTTACTGGCTTTTGATTTAAAATTATCCCACCGCTCTGCCACCATGTCAAGGCTGCTTTCCCACTCTGAACTTTAGGGTACAATTGTGGGGGCCTGCATGAAAACTTCTAAAGCTTAACTACCAGCTTAGATCTGGTCCGCTGCCACCAGCCCCAAATGTGCTAATTCCCTTCCCTGGGTAGCCTTGAGAGACTCTTCACCAATTCCCTGGTGAATACAGATCCAAACCCCTTGGATCTTAAAACAAGGAGAAAATAACCATCCCCCCTCCTTCCTCCCACCAACTCCTGGTGGATCAAGATCCAACCCCCTTAGATCTAAAAACAAGGAAAAATCAATCAGGTTCTTAAAAAGAAGGCTTTTAATTAAAGAAAAAGGTAAAAATCATCTCTGTAAAATCAGGAGGGAAAATAACTTTACAGGGTAATCAAACTTAAAGAGCCCAGAGGAATCCCCTCTTGCATTAGGTTCAAAGTTACAGCAAACAGAGATAAACACTCTAGCAAAAAGGTACATTTACAAGTTGAGAAAACAAAGATAAAAACTAACACGCCTTGCCTGGCTGTTTACTTACAAGTTGGAAATATGAGAGACTTGTTCAGAAACATTTGGAGAGCCTGGATTGATGTCTGGTCCCTCTCAGTCCCAAGAGTGAACAACCCCCCCCCCCAAAAAAGAGCACAAACAAAAGCCTTCCCCCCACCAAGATTTGAAAGTATCTTGTCCCCTTATTGGTCCTTTGGGTCAGGTGTCAGCCAGGTTACCTGAGCTCCTTAACCCTTTACAGGTAAAAGGATTTTGGAGTCTCTGGCCAGGAGGGATTTTATAGTACTGTACACAGGAGGGCTGTTACCCTTCCCTTTATAGTTATGACAGCTCCAAAGATGCTTCACTTGTGACTCAAATACTACCACACAGTGACTCCAGGGTAAGGGTTGCATCTGCATCAGAGACACAATCCATTACTTTTAATGCCTCTCAGAAATCTCACAGCCTGGGAAAGAGGAAAACCAAAGAGAACGCAATGGGGTGCAATTGGCAGAGTTTTCAATTAGAAACACAGCTACTTCTGAGTGCAGAAATTGGACCCAAGATCCCAGGAAGGAAAGTTCCCTCAGAAAAGTGAAGGAAACACTGGAACACAATGCATGAAAGAATGAAAGAGAAGGGAGGAACAAAAGAGAGTGGAAGAATAAACAAAACCCAAGAGAAGAAAAGAAATGATACAAAGAACAAAGGACACAAAAAAAGAATGAACAAGCCACAAAAACAGAAAAGAGACACAAGAATGGTTCATTCCTGGGTGGAGCTGCCAACAGTGAGGTGCAGTGGGCTGGGGATCTCTGAGCTGCACGTAGACACAGCCAAGGCCATTCACTTTCAGGCTGTAATTTTCCAGAATATCAGGCAGGAGCAGCAAGCGGTTTTTGCTGTCCACTTGAAAGCTCCATCTGAAGGACTTGCTGGAATAGATTTTGACAGGTCTGAATTTGGTCCAAATACTTCACTGCAGAACACAAAGGGCCAGGTGGAGGAAAGACCTTCAAATACAAATAGCAAAAGTACATGAAACAGCAACATGGAATATTATAGTGTGTGTAGAGATAGGCTGGAACCCAGACCTCAGATATGAACAATTCCAAGGGAGAATGAGTACAATACAAACCCAGATTTGGATCTGAATTTTGAAATTGATCACTATCTTTCTAACGGGCTTACCCCAAATCTTAGATCTGCACAACCCTGATTTGGATCCAGATCTGAATTTTGTGGTGTAGGTCCATCTTTGTTTATACAGTAACTCCTCGCTTAATGTTGTAGTTATGTTCCTGAAAAATGAGACTTTAAGCGAAACAATGTTAAGCTAATCCAATTTCCCCATAAGAATTAATGTATATAGGGGGGGTTAGGTTCCAGGGAAATTTTTTTCACTAGACAAAAGACTATATATATATATATATATATATATATATATATATATACACACACACACACACACACACACACACAGAGTATAAGTTAAACAATTTAATACGGGTACACAGCGATGATAGTGAAGCTTGGTTGAGGTGGTGAAGTCAGAGGGTGGGATATTTCCCAGGGAATGCCTTGCTGCTAAATGATGAACTAGCAATCAGCTGAGCCCTCAAGGGTTAACCCATTGTTGTTAATGTAGCCTCACACTCTACAAGGCAGCATGAATGGAGGGAGGGGAGACAGCATGGCAGACAGAGACACACCGTGTGTGTGAGAGAGAGATGCACATTGCCCCTTCAAGTAAGCTGACCCCACTCTAAGTACACTGCCTTTTTAAGTAGATCAGCAAGTTGAGACAGAAGCTGCTGCCAGGAAGCTCCCTCTGTCTTAAGCCCTGTTGTGCCCCCTCCCCCAGCTCTATGGAAATGGAGTAAGTGGCGTGCAGGAGCAGGGGGGAGGGGACACCCTGACATTAGCCCCCCTCTCTCCTCAGCACAGCAAGCAGGAGGTTCTGGGGAGCAGCTCCAAGGCAGAGGGCAGGAGCAGCACATGGCAGTGTGGGGAGGGACAGCTGACCTGCCCGGCAATTGATAGCCTGCTAGGTGGCTGCAGCACAGGGAACTTAGGGGAGCGGGGAGCTGATAGCGGGACTGCAGGTCCATCCTGGTTCCAAGCCCCCACCAGCTAGCTCCACCGGGCTGCTCTTCCTGCAAGCAGTGGACAAAGCAGGCGGCTGCCAAACAACGTTATAAGGGAACATTGCACAACTTTAAACGAGCATGTTCTCTAATTGATCAGCAATGTAACAACGAAACAATGTTAACCAGGATGACTTTAAGTGAGGAGTTACTGTATGTTGATGGGCCGTTACTGAGGATTTCAAACTGATCAATACATTGCTAGTTTCCTGGTTGTATTTGAGGTGCAGTTCCTATGCATACTGGAATTACAGTGATTATGCATCAACAGAACAAAACAAGTTGTACACCATAAGTTGTATGCTATCCTAGATCTCTTGGTTAATATTCCACTAATATGAAAAGAATGTGTTAGAGTGGATGGTTGCTTCTCCTCTCCATTACCAGAAGATAATGCATGCATGTTCCTGTACATTCTCACAAGTTATCACTCCCAGTGCCTAGACTATCTGTAATGATTTTAATGCAAGGTAAATTGACAGAAGTACATTTTCAGCTAATAACCACAGTGAAGGAATCCTTACCAAGCTGGGATGTCCAGCGTCGAACAAAGCCATGGTGATGTAGGCTGCGAGTGAAAACTCATCATCTACTCCTCCCTGAATAGAACACAAAGAGAGCTAGTCAGTCCAGGGGAGGAAAGGAGGGACCATCTTCTCCCCTTCTTCTTACAGTTTCTCACTAACCCATTGTATGACTGGATGGTGGGCCACTGATACCCACTCTATAGGTTTGTTCAAAATCCACATCTTCATTGTCCCCGCCCCAACCTCAAGACTGTGGTGCCAGGATGCAGCGCTTAGAATAATGGTGTGGTAAAGGTTCTATTAGCATGAATTTGTGATGGTAACCATATTTGCAAATAGCAAATTTACCTCCAGAATCACAGCATTCATAGAGCTGGTACATCTGAACACTGAGTGTGTTGATCATGGCAGGTTGACTTTAAAATGATGGCTTTTAAAAAAGCTTATCAGAAGTTTGGAAAGTTAGACTAAATCCTGGTGGATATGAATTAGTGGGCAGAATGC
This sequence comes from Malaclemys terrapin pileata, assembly GCF_027887155.1. Taxonomy (NCBI): domain Eukaryota; kingdom Metazoa; phylum Chordata; order Testudines; family Emydidae; genus Malaclemys; species Malaclemys terrapin. Next base: position 136,501,533 of record NC_071505.1, read on the forward strand.
AGGAGAGATGGTGAGAGATACATGTTGATATCAATGAAAACTGTATGTGCTATAAAATATTTCTAGCTGGACTGTTTGGATGCAGTTGATTGCCCTATTCTGCTCTTGGACGTGGTAGTCCAAATCCTGATGAAAGTCAATGGAGTTACTCCAGATTTATACAGTTGTTACAGCAGAACTCGACCTAGAATATTTTGCACACACCAGTAAGCCCAGTGGTAGAATAAAATATGCTCGGTAAGGACAATATTTTTTAGTGGTTACACTAAATATGCAATGGCTGAATATGCAGAGACACATCACCTTCAAGGTGTTATTGAAGAGTTTCCCAGCATTTTGGAAGCAGCAGTCTGTCTTCTGTTTGCTTGCCAGCCAGACCAGAGTTTGAGAATGGACCTTGTCGTCAATATGGATGTAGCATTTGGCTTGTGCAAGTGACTTATATACGAAGTCAGAGAGCCTGAAAGGAAACCACAGAGACATGAGCACCTACTATGAGTCAGGAGCAGTAAAGCTCAGCTCAGATCCCCTTCCCTCCATGCAGGCTCAGATAAGAAATTGGAGTCTATGTAGACTCATAGACTCATAGACTTTAAGGTCAGAAGGGACCATTATGATCATCTAGTCTGACCTCCCGCATGATGCAGGCTACAAAGCCGTCCCAACCCTTTCCCTTGACTCTGCTGTTGAAGTCCCCAAATCCTGTGGTTTAGAGACTTCAAGTAGCAGAGAATCCTCCTGCTAGTGATCCCTGCCCCATGCTGCGGAGAAAGGCGAAAAACCTCCAGGGCCTCTGCCAATCTACCCTGGAGGAAAATTCCTTCCCGACCCCAAATATGGCGATCAGTAGAACCCCGAGCATGTAGGCAAGACTCTCCAGCCAGACCCTCATTGGCCATTGATACTATTTACCAGCGATGGCACACTGTTCATTTGACCAAAATCATGTTATCCCATTAAACCATTCCCTCCATAAACTTATCTAGTTTAATCTTAAAACCAGACAGGTCCTTCGCCCCCACCGTTTCCCTCGGAAGGCTGTTCCAATATTTCACCCCTCTGACGGTCAGAAACCTTCGTCTAATTTCAAGCCTAAACTTCCCCATGGCCAGTTTATATCCATTCGTTCTCGTGTCCACATTAGTACTGAGCTGAAATAATTCCTCTCCCTCCCTGGTATTTATTCCTCTAATAGACAATGCTAGCATCTCAACCCCGCTCCCCCCCACAGATTCCCAGCTCTCATCATGTGTTCCTTCCTTCCTTATCTCTGCTCCCAAAGATACTGTAGGATCCATCTGGGTGTTTGTAAGACTGCTGCATCTGGTACCCTGAAAGCACAAGGAGGAGACTAAACCATTCCCTGCTTTTAAAGTTAGGTGAAGGGTAAAATCCATTTTTGCCATCAGTTAAACCCCAGTCTCCAGACAGCTTTCCATAGGATTTATAAACTAACAACTGGGGACCAAATTATTTTGCCATTTACGCCAAAGCAACCCTATGAAAATCAACTGACTTGCAGCACTGCAAGTGAAGAGATAATTTGGCCCTGGATAATGCGACAAAGCTACACAGGAACAGAAGAAGGAAGTGTTCTTCATGAATTATAATTTGATGAAAAAAATTGCCAAGTTCTGTCACAAATGTAACTAGCCCTAAAGTCTGTGTTACTGGAGCAACTGTATTGCATCTATGCCAAGACGTGAAGTGGGAAGTTGTTTCAGCAGAGCCAGTCATATATTAGAAGGAGGAATCTTCTAATGCTCCTCACTATTGACTAAGTATCCAATGGCCTCGGATTTGGTCTCCTCGCTCAGCTGCCCCGTTTTATTCAGATAGTCCAGGACGTAGATGTTGGGGGCAAACAGGACCATGTTCTGCTCCCCGCAGCCGAAGGGCATCTGGAGGAGCTGCTGCAGGTACTGCATGGCTGTGCCCAGGATATCACCTGGAGATGGAGACATAGGGAGTCAGTGCACCAAAGCACCCAGTCTGTACATACTATAAGGTTCAGAAAATCCATTTCTCCTCACTGGAGAGTAAGTGTCCCCTTTGCTACACACAATGTTGAGTGAGGACAGTGAGTGTCTAAGGGAAAGGAACCAGGCTCAGAAGTTGGTGTCTGAGACACAAGAGTCTCAGTATGAAATTAAGCATGGGAATTAGTAAACTTACCAAGGACAGAGAACAAGGCTGTGACTGATTCCTAAAACCGGTTTGCTGGCACCTTCAGACACTCCAGCTCAGAAACTGCAGAGCCTGTGAGTACATAAGGAATAAAAATCTTCTAAGTTATACAAATTTAAATCTGAGTGAAACAAACAAAAACATGTTTCAGTTTCTTTCTGGACCTGGGACTGAACCCCAATCTCTTACTTCCCATTCACCACCTAACATTTTTCTTGTGTGCAAAGAACTATTTATGCAGAACGTGCCACTGAGCAATTTAATTTGCATACACACATGTAAACAAACATGAAATAAAAAAATTAAATACTAGTCAATACTCTGCACTTAACATAACAGTGAGTGGGTTTATAAAGAAAGTGCATTGCTATTTGTTTGTAGACCTCAAGCCCGGTTTATCCTTGTTTTAACTGCGGTGTTATTGCAGGGATGTATCTGAGCTCCAGCGTCTCCACTGTGTCCAACTGCTGGATCTACCATATGAAGATTTTAATAAAATGGCAAATCTCAGAATAAATTTCCCAACCACATACATAATACAATGCGATGGATTAGATGTGATGCAAAGACTCCAAGCCAAAGTGAGATTAAGCCCAGGGATGAAAGCATCTGCAGTGCAGATGGAGAAGAATCGCTCAGAGGTAAATGAAAAACTTGTCTTGCAAGAAGACAGGCATTTCCTGTCTCTTTCTCCACTTCTCCTCACTTGGAGGCTCATTCCTCTTCTGTTGAAGTCAGTGGGGATTGAAGGTGCTCAACACCAACTTGTGTCTTTATGACTCTGAAAGGGCACATTTAATTTTGGAGCAGTTGCTTGGGCCCAGTGAGGTTTCAGGACACAAGATTGCTGTTCTAGGACCTGAGAATCTGCACAGAAAAAAGTTGCAGATTGTCTTTAAAATCGGAAGACATTTGATGCTGACTGCTGTCCTGTCTTTCTGATCTCAGCATTGAGACTGACACAGCAGAGCTGTTGGTGGAAAGAAGGCCTCCTCTATTCAGTTTCATGGCCCCTAGGGTTACCATACGTCCGGTTTTTCCCGGACATGTTCAGCTTTTTGGTAATCAAACCCCCGTCCGGGGGGAATTGCCAAAAAGCCGAACATGTCCGGGAAAATACCGGCTGGGCACTTCCCCTCCCGCGGCTGCTCTGCTCCTCCCCTGACTTTTTGGCTCTGGTTAAGAGCCGAGCTGCCCGAGAACTACCGGCTTCGGGCAGCCCCCTTGCCTCCGGACCCCAGCCGCCGGCCGGGCACTTCCCCTCCCGGGCTCCAGCTGCTTTGCTCCTGTAGCGCAGGGTCCGGAAGCATGGGGGCTGCCCGAAGCCAGAATGCTCGGGCAGCTCGGCTCTTAAACAGAGCCGAAGAGGCAGGGGAGGAGCAGAGCAGCCGGAGCCCGGGAGGAGAAGTGCCCGGCCGGTGGCTCAAGGTCCGGAAGCATGGGAGCTGCCCGAAGCCAGTAGCCCTCGGGCAGCTTGGCTCTTAAACAGAGCCGAAGAGTCAGGGGAGGAACAGAGCAGCCGGAGCCCGGGAGGGGAAGTGCCCAGCCGGGGGCGCAGGGTCCGGAGGTATGGGGGCTGCCTGAAGCCCGAGCGCTACCGGCTTCACGGTTTGCCGGGCAGCCTCCAGACCCTGCATCCCTGGCTGGGCGCTTCCCCTCCCGGGCTCCAGCTGCACTGGGGAAGTGCTGGCCAGGGGTGCAGGGTCTGGGGGCTGCCCAGCAAACCGTGAAGCCGGTAGCGCTCGGGCAGCCCTTTTTGCGTGGCTGGGAGGGAGGAGGGGGAGTTAGGGCGGGGACTTTGGGGAAGGGGCGGAGTTGGGGCGGGGCCGGGGTGGGAAAGGGGCGGGGCCAGGGCCCCGTGGAGTGTCCTCTTTTTTTATTTTTTAAATATGGTAACCCTAATGGCTCCTCTTCCCTTTAATAAGGACATTAATTTTCTCCCTACCCCTAACTGAAGTTGAACTTTTTCCCCAAGTCTGTTTTGCCAGTTTGTTGGAGAGAGAGCATGCATGCAAGAATCCATCATGCTTATGACCATGCTGCCAAAGACTTTACATTGTGTCATTTTACATATTAACTGATCATTTCTTCTGGTATTGCATTGAATAAGAAACACTCCTTAAACTTGCTTTGGGCTGTCACCTTTTAAGGGCAACTATTAGGAATATAATCAAAGTATACAGATATTGAACATATAACTACAAAGCACAAATTCTGCCCCAAAAGACTGTACTCTCCATCTCCACTTCATTGTGTGGTTGTCTTCTGAAGTAGTTATTTCATTATTTCCATCTTTATGAGAAACATAGTCAGAACAGTATGCGGTTGCTCTTAAGGGGAGGCTTGCAGAAAGAACTAAGCTCATCTCAATCCTTAGGGAGTCCCACCGTGACTGAGGGTCCTCCATGGAGAATGCCGTGACTCCAGGCCTTGAGAACATCATGCTGAGCTCCAGCAGCCTTGATATCCCTTTGGAGCCCAGTGTATTAGGGAGGGAGAGACAGTTCCCAAGATAGCTAAGCTAATGGATTTAGGGCTTTGAAGATTAGACCTAGAAGCAGATCTGGAAACTGACAGAAAGCTAGTATAAGGCAGAGAGCCACAGAGGTTTAAGATTTGTAGAAGACCTGCACATGTTCTTTCTGTCCTTTCAGCAAAACCTGCCATTCAGTAGTTAGTGCCTACCTGGCTTTCCCAGGTTTTCAATATTATTTGATAGGGAAGGAACACTTTTTTCCCTAGATCTTTCAATTTATGGGTGGTCTCTGTTCTGGACCCGAGCTGGATTTATTGTTGCAGCTTTGTAATTTAGCTATTTGTGTGGATAAGTTCCCGTGGCTCTGCCAATTGCTGACAATAGTGGAGATGAACTAGAATCCCTATTTCCAGCAGGTCTATTGGGAGGTTGCCAGACACCTGAAGAAGAGGTGGAGAGAGAGAGACTGCTCCCTCTGTTGGTGTCTGGTTCCTGGTAAAGGTCATTTTATATTGATAAGCCTGCTTTTACTTTTAGGGCCAGGCCACCCCAACAGATGAACTGACAAGACATTTTGATGACCAACATGAACTTTGGGAGTGCAGCTTCAAGCCACTTGAGAAATCTTATGTTCAAATGGTGACACACAAGTCATAAAAATCCAGCTATAATGATAAGTATATGTGCCAGCCATACTACCAGCCAGCCGCCCCTGAGGAACACCTCTCTATAGGAGTCTTCACAGGTCTCTAGCAGGTAGATTTAGTTCCACATCTTCAGCCATTACCCATGTGAGCAGGTCATTAGAATCTTTTCTATTTGTTTTGGCGTGCATAGACAGTGTATTGAAGCCATCTGCAACATCAGTAACTAGAGACAGGTCTGAATAAACATGAACGTGGGAGGATGCCCAGATCACAACTTTATTTATCTAATGGGCTGGACCAAGACTCTTGATCTCAATGCTATCTCTAATGCTACTTGTGAAATAGCAATAAACAATGTACCCTCTTTAAGATCAGTGAAGGGAAAACTGCAAACTGCAGTAGTCTTAGGACTGCTCTACATGGTGCAGTAATGTGCACTAGAAGGCATGATTCTAAAGTGCACTAATGTGTTGCACACCAGATGGTCATTGTAAGACCCTGTTGGATGCACACTAAGTTCCTTAGTGCACATTAACATACCGCAGCTTGAAACATACAACATAATTGTGTATGTTCCTTACACTAATTTTCTCAGAAGATTTCATTTAGGCATCTGGGATTGTTTCTCCAGATATGCAAGAAGAGAGAAGCCAGGTAAACCATAGCTCTCATGCTATAGAATTGACTGGCACGTTGGATGTGCCTCCTTTCAGTATGTGTTAGCATTAAGGAGGCTTAGCAATGTAGTGGCAAGTACCACCAGCAATGTAGTCACAGGCAAACTTCAAGGGGAAAACAAAATTACCCCTGTACATTTTTTTTTCTCTTTTTGAAAGACAATCCATGAAAATACTTTTTGAATGTTTCCTGCCAGGAAGCACTTGGAATTTTGCAGAGTTCGGCCCACCAAACACACAGCCAGGCCTGAAGGAAGCTGAGGGGAGCAGCAGTTTAAGAAGCTCCTGGATACACTTAGGCCTGGTCTACACTAGGAGGTTATGTCGAATTTAGCAGCGTTAAATCGAATTAACCCTGCACCCATCCACATAACGAAGCTATTTAGTTTGACATAGAGGTCTCTTTAATTCGATTTCTGTACTCCTCCCCGACGAGGGGAGTAGCGCTAAATTCGACATGGACATGTCGAATTAGGGTAGGTGTGGATGGAATTCAACGCTAATAGCTCCAGAAGCTATCCCACAGTGCACCACTCTGTTGACGCTCTGGACAACAGTCCAAGCTCGGATGCTCTGACCAGCCACACAGGAAAAGCCCTGGGAAAATTTGAATTCCTTTTCCTGTCTGACCAGTTTGAATCTCATTTCCTGTTTGGACATCGTGGCGAGCTCAGCAGCACTGAACGATGCGGAGCTCTCCAGCAGAGATGGCCATGCAATCGCAGAATAGAAAGAGGGCCCCAGCATGGACTGATCAGGAAGTCTTGGATCTGATCGCTGTGTGGGGCAATGAGTCCGTGCTTTCGGAGCTGCGATCGAAAAGACGGAATGCGAAGATCTACGAGAAGATCTCTAAAGCCATGACAGAGAGAGGATACAGCCGGGATGCAACGCAGTGCCGCGTGAAAATCAAGGAGCTGAGACAAGGGTACCAGAAGACCAAAGAGTCAAACGGACGCTCCGGATCCCAGCCCCAGACATGCCGTTTCTATGAGGCACTGCATTCCATTCTAGGTGCTGCCTTTCCAGTGCAGCTACTGGAAAATAAGGTCTATATGTACGAGGATAGAGCTGAAATCCTCATGGGACATCTCCACGAAGCTCTCCTGGAGGTAACTGGAAAGCCTTTGCATGAGGTTCCTGGGGAGAGTGGCCTCTGTGGTAGGAAACTTTTCCACGCCAAGCTATCATCTGGGATCATTGCCTTGCAGAGCATGGCGGCATATGGCCCTCGTTTTTGCTGGCTTTCATGCAGCATGTGGTCTTTCTCAGTGTCCGAAATCCTCATCAGAGTGACGTCGCTCATGGTGACCTGCTTTGAATTAGGGGAATGTTGGTATTGGGACTGCTTGCCTGTTCCTTTACATAACTGTAACCGGCGGTTTACAGCCACGCGGTGGAGGCGGGAGAGGGGCAGCATACAGGGATCTTTCCCGGGGACAGCCCCGAGGGGGTGGGACAGGGGCAGAGTTCATGCTTGCCGGATTGCCAGCAGCAGGAACTGGCCAACGATAGGAGCATTGCTTTGAACATGAAAGGAGGGCACTGCTATAATTTAAGTTTTAAGCAGCCAAAAGTCTATGGCTTACCATGTCAGCCTGCTACCCGAATTCTGGTGTCCTGCCCCGCTTGTCTGATCTCCACTGCAAGACCCCAGGCACTGAATGCGAAGGCCGAAAATTCGACCTTGTCCTGAGTGCGCATGTGATAGGTGCTGTGCATGGTCTTGTTCACAGAGAAAGACTTATGTTCATTGTTCACAAAAATGTATCTTTGTGAGGAATTTACTCCCTTTTTCCCATCCCACAGCTGTGACTGTCTCTCGACCTACCCCGGCATCCCCCTCCCAGAGGCTGGCGCAGATTAGGCGGAGAAAGAAAAGGACACGGGACGACATGTTCTCAGAACTTATGGGCTGCTCCCAAGCCGAGGCGGCCCAGCAGACCCAGTGGAGGGAGAACATGTTCCAATCCCAGTGATCACACAGCGAACGGGAGGAGAGGTGGCGGCAGGAAGACCAGCAGGCGACTCAAACGCTGCTTGGACTAATAAGGGAGCAAACGGACACGCTCCGGCGCCTTGTGGATGTTCTTCAGGACCGGAGGCAGGAGGACAGAGCCCCGCTGCAGTCTACCTCTAACCGCCCTCCCCTGCCACAAAGTCCCATACCCCCCTCACCCAAAGTCCCAAGAAGGAGGGGCGGCAGGGGCAGTGAAAACTGTCACTCCACCCCTGCAGACTGCTCAAGTACCAGAAGGCTCTCATTCCCAAAAATTTGATAAGTCCTTTCCTTCCCGCCCACCCAAGCCCCCGTCCCAGTTTCATCCCCTAACTGTGTAGTTGCTAATAAAAAATATGTTTCTGTTAATTACTGTTTCCGTCATGTTCTTTTAGAGGAGAGTGTGTTTGAAGGGGGGGAAGGGGGTTGGTAATTGGAGAGGACAGTCACCTTTACCAGGGTACAGACACGGGGGCAGGTTCAGCAGAAGGTCACACACACATTGCAGTCACTAGGCACCCTGGTCAGTCTGGGAGGTGGTTTTCATGTTCTGTGTGTTGGGGGGGCTATGTCACTTTGTGGCGGGGGAGGGCGGTTAGAGATCTTAGGCAGTGGTCCTTAGCCTGGATCACAGAGCCTCGCAGCAGGGGATCTGTAACCGTCCTCCCCTGCCACAAAGTCACATAGCCCCCACACACCGAGGCCCGAAAAGGAGGGGTGGCAGGCTCCGTTGAAACAACCAGTCCACCACTGCGGACCGCTCTAGGAGCAGGAGCCTGTCATTCCTCAAGTTTAGAAGCGTCCTTTCCATCACTACGCCCGCTCCCCACCACAGTCTGCGTCCCAGTTTCAACACTTTACCGTGAAATCCATAATAAAGAAAACAGTGTTCATTAACAAAGTTCCATTTATTTTATTTTTAAACGTGTGTTGGAAGGGGGGGAACGGAGTGAAGGGGGTATGTAACTGGAGAGGATAGTCAACATTAACTGGGTAAAGAAACGGGGGCAGGTTCAGCTTCTCTTTAAACAAACGTAATAGTCACAGGTTACCCTGCTCACTTTGGAACCTAGCTTTCAAAGCCTCCCGGATGCACAGCGTGTCCCGCTGGGCTCTTCTAATCACACGGCTGTCTGGCTGGGCATAATCAGCAGCCAGGCTATTTGCCTCAACATCCCACCCCACCATAAAGGTCTCCCCCTTGCTCTCACAGAGATTGTGGAGCACACAGCAAGCTGCAATAACAATGGGGATATTGGTTTTGCTGAGATCAGAGCGAGTCAGTAAGCTTCTCCATCTCCCCTTGAGACGTCCAAAAGCACACTCCACCACCATTCTGCACTTGCTCAGCCGGTAGTTGAAGAGTTCTTTTTCACTGTCCAGGGCGCCTGTATAGGGCTTCATGAGCCAGGGCATTAGCGGGTAGGCTGGGTCCCCGAGGATGACTATAGGCATCTCCACATCCCCAACAGTTATTCTGTGGTCTGGGAAGTAAATGCCTTCCTGCAGCCATCTAAACAGACCAGAGTTCCTGAAAACACGAGCGTCATGAACCTTGCCCGGCCATCCGACGTTGATGTTTGTAAAACGTCCCCTGTGGTCCACCAGTGCTTGCAGCACCATTGAAAAGTAGCCCTTTCTGTTAATGTACTGGCTGGCCTGGTGGTCCGGTCCCAGGATAGGGATGTGAGTTCCATCTATAGCTCCACCGCAGTTTGGGAATCCCATTGTGGCGAAGCCATCTATGATGACCTGGACGTTTCCAAGGGTCACTACCTTTGACAGCAGTACCTCAATGATTGCATTGACTACTTGCATCACAGCAACTCCCACGGTAGATTTGCCCATGCCAAAGTGGTTCGCGACTGACCAGTAGCTGTCTGGCATTGCAAGCTTCCAGAGGGCTCTGGCCACTCGCTTCTGGACAGTCCGGGCTGCTCGCATCTGGGTGTCCTTGTGCTTCAGGGCAGGGGACAGCAACTCACAAAGTTCCAGGAAAGTTCCCTTACACATCCTAAAGTTTCGCAGCCACTGTGATTCATCCCAGACCTGCAGCACTATGCGGTCCCACCAGTCCGTGCTTGTTTCCCGGGCCCAGAATCGCCGTTCCACAGCATCAACATGACCCATTGCCACCATGATGTTCACGGCGAAGGGTCCCGTGCTTTGTGAGAGGTCTGTGCCCCTCTCAGACTTAATGTCCTCACCGCGCTGCCGTAGCCTCCTCGCCCGATTTCTCAGCATCTGCCTCTGAAAAATGTGGACGATAAGGTGTAAGGTGTTGACAATGGCCATAACTGCAGCAATGGTCGCAGCGGGCTCCATACTCGCAGTGCCGTGGCGTCCGCGCTGTCACTCACCAGAAAAGTGCGCAAACTGATTGCCCGCCGGCGCTTTCAGGGAGGGAGGGCGGGAATGACGGTTGAATGACGACAGTTACCCAAAACCACCCTCGACGCATTTTTTGCCCCAGCAGGCATTGGGGGCTCGACCCAGAATTCCAATGGGCAGCGAGGACTGCGGGAACTGTGGGATAGCTGCCCACAGTGCACTGCTTCCAATGTCAACGCTTGCCCCGTTAGTGTGGACTCACAAAGTTGAATTACTGTCCTTAGTGTGGATACACACGTTCGACTTTGTAATATCGGTTCCACAAATTTGATTTAAGTAAAATCGAACTACTCTCGTAGTGTAGACATACCCTTAGACAACAGAACTTAATTCCTGAAGTGGAGTCATGGTGACGGCCTACAGGCTCTCATCCCACTACCTTTGGCTTTAACCGCTTTATAATGGCAAGAGGGCAGTAGCTGGATAAAGCAGCTTCCTGCCTCAGTAACTGAGGATCAGATGCTGCCCTAAAGATTACCATCAATGTTAGGTCTGGTGGGATAGCTAGAGTGGGATGAATCTGCTTGGGTCCAGCTCTGCTCCAAAGGTGGCATGGTGTGAGGGGATCATGACTGTATGTGTGGTGAGCAGTGGTGAGACTTTCACAAGGAAAGAACATCTGAAGACACGATGCCAAAGACAAAAGGGAAAACATCAAATGCTGAATGCTTTAAACACCAGCCCTTGCACTGGCACTGGGGTGGTTGCAAATGGAAACACAACATGAAGAAAACTAAAGGAATTTTTGCAGGAGGTGACTGTGGATCAGCAGGGCTTAATTATCTCAGACAATCAAGACCCTGTGCAACCATCATCCATCTTATTCATAGATTCATAGATTCTAGGACTGTCACGTTTCAGAAAAAGAACTGCAGTTTAATGGGCCGCAGTCACCCCAGATTTGAATTTTCCCACTGATGTGGAGTTATTGAGTTGGGGGTTTGGCTCAGCCCATTAGAGCTTCTGCAAGAGCAAGATGCAAAGTTGAGATCTGGATCCAAGCCTCCCCAAAGTGCTGAGCAAGTCACTTGTTTGAACCCTGTCTGACGGGTGTGTTTATTTAAGATTCTCTTGTAAATGCTCAGCTTGCAGAGTCTTACAGTGTAGAATATATTAATAAAAGGATCAGCCAGTTGGACTCCGTGCCTTTCCTGTACTTGCTGTTTGGCACTGACAGCCTTGGAGCTGAAGTGTAGTAGTGTTATGAATACCAAGACGTCTTCATGAAATGATTACAGTATGCAATCTAGTCAGGGAAGTTTTTGTAGACTGGCTTATACAACTGTCCCGTAGGACTGCATTGATCTACCTTACTAGGGGGCAATGTGAAGACAAACAGGAAGGCAACACATTGGTCCCCAGATAAGCAACCTCCTGGTAAACATCAGGGGCAATTATAAGATGATGGCATGGCTCCAGGCTGAAGTGACAAGGTTTTGCCAGGCTGGGAACCTAGAAGTCAAAAGAAAACTAAAGCATTAGAAAGCATTCCGAGAAAAAGGGGGCGAGTTGCCCAGCGGCTGTCCAGAGAGTTGTCAACGAGCGCTGGCAGGGAGACAAACTGACACAGAGACGCTGTGGAAGAGTCTCTAGGGAGGCAGTTCTACCAGGGTCCCCGTGTGGAAGATGGTTGAGCACGAGGCAAGCTAGACATGCACAGAGTCTGGTTTATTGTGTTTAAGATTTTTTTTTTTCTAATAAATGACACTTTGCTGTAAGGAGGCTGTTCAGTCACTGGCTACCACTGTCATTGCCCTGGAGGGAACAGAACTGCAGTGTCTGGACATGTCGTACCTGCGGAGGTAAATCATCATTGATACACAGGGGACTGCAACCCAGGGGACTCCCACACGGAGATTCGTGTGAGTCCATCCTGAGCCACAGGTGATGGCTGGAAGCCTGACACCTCGAGGGGCTGTGCTCTCAGGGACCAGGCAGGCTCCATCCTGCAGTTCAGATGGTAACTGAGATCCTACAACACTGGCATCCATCCTGGAAGCTCCACAGGTGTCCAGCAAGCTAAAGCTGCTTCAGATCAGTTATGGTGAAACCTGTCGATATTAAGTCCAGATTCTGGTCCCATTGAAATGAATGGGCCCTTTGCCATTGATTCTAACAGGACCAAGATTTGACCCTGAGTGTGGATGTAAGATTAGGGACAGTGCAGTGTAACAGACATTTGCAGTGTTTAGCCAGAGAGTCCTAGCTACTAGTTCACACCCAAGGGTTTCTTTTACATGAGTGTATCTGAGCGTACCATGTTAGCTGAGGACTGAGTGTCCATTCCCACCCTCTGCTGCCTTCCCTGCTGGTTCTAGTCCCAGCAGTACAGAATTTGGAGAGATGCCCTTACCTTTTGTGCAGACCTTTTTGGTTCACCTCCTTTTTGATGCCTTCAGGCTGCTCAGCATAGAGGGGAGGAGACCCAAGCAGATGTGACTTCATGAAATGCTAAGCATGGTGTTCTGGTCTGCCCAGGCCTTGGTGCTCCCTATAGGGAATGAGGGGCTACAGTAACCAGCAGATTACACGCATAGCAAGTGGTGTTATGGTGGGGAAGGGGACTAGAAGAACTGGCTGTGAGGAACATCTGCCCATAGCTTAGCAGGCAGGGGTCAGGCATGCCCATTCTTCTGAGGCCAACCCCCCACTGCTCTGTGACTGGAGCCCGCAAGGTCCCCAACAGACCATGTTTGTCACATTTACCAAGCACTCGGTCTTCTGAGGAGAAGGAGTCTTATTTGGTGTCCACCTTAGCTTCATTGCCAGCTTTCCTCATCCCCAGCACAAGTAGGAAAAATCCTAATTAGCTTCCAGCAATGATGAGGATGAGACAGGAAGTATGTTCCCTCCTATCAGGGGTCAGGACTTTCTCCCATACCTCAACCAACAGGGGCTTGATCAGGATGTTCTTCCGTCCTATCTCCAGCTCCCAGGATGTCCCCTTCCCACAGGCTCCAGTGTTTGGCTTTGTCTTACTACATGTGAGGTAGGGAAACTGAGGCATGGAGTGGTTAAGAGACTTGCCCAAGGTCACAAGGGGAGTGTCAGAACTGGGAGTGGAAAGTGAGTTCCTAGCTCCCCAGCCTGTGATCAGTCAGTTAGACAGTGCCCCCACCCCACATAGTTCTCCTCATGATGATGGAGGTTAGAGCTCTGCAGCAGGGTTATGGGCTTGGAGTGCCGAGCTCTTCAGCCAAGCAGGCAACGTCAAGTCCTACCAGCAATTGAGCTCTGAGCCCAGCCCAGACTGACAGAGTAGGGAGGGAGCTCTTGTGGCATCCAGCACGTCACAGGTAAATGGCACAGGCAGGACACTGTGGCACACACAGCAAAGAGAAGGACAGAGCAGGTGTTTCTGTGCAGGGTAAAGACAGAAAGAGAGGGAGAGTGAGCACCAGACACTCAGAGCTTACCCAAAACCGTGGGTGAAGTCATCCAGAAGTAGGTTCTCCTCTCATTGGCACACACACAACCATTGTCACCCTTTGGGGAGAGGGGCTGGGCCTGGTAATCCTGGGAATGGCCAGCAAAGTATTGACCTGAGAGCAGGAGACATACTGGTGTGGTGCAGGCTGCGTGTGACACAGGTGCTGCTGCTCTGCTTAAGGGGTGAGCACTGGAGGCGCTCCCGTCACCCCCATCTCTGCTGGGACTCAATACTGACCATTCAGGACAGTAACATCAGGGGTAAGGGAGGGTTCTTCAGAGAAGACAAATTGAGCTCTGTCAAGGCTGTATCCCCACTTTTAACTTTAGGGTACAATGTGGGGGCCTGCATGAAGACTTCTAAGCTTAACTACCAGCTTAGCTCTGGTCTGCTGCCACCATCTCAAAGCTAATTCCCTTCCCTGGGAAGCCTTGAGAAACCTTTCACCAATTCCCTGGTGAATACAGATCCAAACCCCTTGGATCTTAAAACAAGGAGAAATTAATCATTCCCCTCCTTCCTCCCACCAACTCCTGGTGAATACAGATCCAACCCCCTTGGATCTAAAAACAAGGAAAAATCAATCAGGTTCTTAAAAAGAAGGCTTTTAATTAAAGAAAAAGGTAAAAATCATCTCTGTAAAATCAATATGGAAAATAACTTTACAGGGTAATCAAACTTAAAGAGCTCAGAGGACTCCCCTCTAGTCTTAGGTTCAAAATACAGCAAACAAAGATAAACACTCTAGTAAAAGGTACATTTACAAGTTGAGAAAACAAAGTAAAACTAAGATGCCTTGCCTGGCTATTTACTTACAAGTTTGAAATAGGAGAGACTTGTTTAGAAAGATGTGGAGAACCTGGATTGATGTCTGGTCCCTCTCAGTCCCAAGAGCGAACGAACTCCGAAAACAAAGAGCACAAACAAAAGCCTTCCCCCCCCTGCAAGATTTGAAAGTATCTTGCCCCCTTATTGGTCCTTTGGGTCAGATGCCAGCCAGGTTACCTGAGCTTCTTAACCCTTTACAGGGAAAAGGATTTTGGAGTCTCTGGCCAGGAGGGATTTTATAGTACTGTACACAGGACAGCTGTTACCCTTCCCTTTATAGTTATGACAAGCTCCCTCTCATCCATGTCCAGCAGGTTCCCAGCACTGCCACCGCAAGGCAGTACTGCACACAGGCATGCTGCTGTGTGCAAGGTCTTGTCCAGGGCCAGAGAGGTTAAGCCCACCCCCCTCCTGCCCTCTCTCATGGACTGACCAGGGAAAAATAAACCCTCCATGGCAGTTCTCAGAGGTAACCTAGTGTCCTGGCCTGGGTTTGTTCACACATGTGCACACGCACTCCCTGCCAAGGAAGGTAGCAGAGAGGGAGTGGGACAGAACACACCTGGATGCATTTGTCCAGGTAGTTGAAGACATTGGCTCTAAGGAGGAAGTCTTCCCCACAGATGATGGAGTAGGGCAGGATGAGGTCAATCAAGAAAGGCTGGAAGGCCATCAAGGAGACAAGCACAGAAATCCTGAATCCAGCCTCCTCCTCCAGGCAGAAGGCGACGGCTTTCCATTCAGTGATGGTGTTGGGGATGGTGATTGAGACGCTGGCATTTCCAGTGGAACTGAGAGATGAGAAAGTCAGAGAGAAATGCCCCACCATTCAGAGAGGGACTTTCCAGCAAATACAGCATCAGCCACAATGCGGCAACCCCTTTGCTGTCTAGTGTGTGATCCACCAAGAGCAGAGTTAAGTGGCCACTTGGATGGGGAAGTGATATTTAAACCCTATTTCCTGGGAAGTCACTCTTCAGGGGCCAGGATTTTAGGAGTAACTGCTGGTTTGGACAGTAAGCCGCTGTTCAAAAATTCTTCTCCTGTCTTGGATTGAATAAAACAGCACCAGGCTTGAATGTCAAAGGCAGAGACCCAACAGCACTGACCTCTCAAGAATGAGAATTCCCAAGTGATAGACCTCCTTCAGCTAAGGAGAGAAGCCCCTGGGAGTGGCTGGGCACTGACAGGGTAAGATGTCATGGAGCACCTAGCTGATCGCTGAATATGACATCATGGAGCAAGATAAATCTATATCGATATCTAGGGATGTTTTGTGGAATGGCTGGATATTTACAGCTTCTGGAGCTGTAGAGTATCTGGATATTTACAAGATAAAAATTGCATAGAGTGGCTGGGTACCTACAGGGACAAATGCTGTGGGATGGCTATGTCAGGGTTAAATGGCATGAAATAGCAAAGTATTTGTAGGTGCAAGTGCTGGGTAGTGACTGGGGATTTGACAGGAATGGGAGTGGCTGGGTGGTTATATCCATGAGAGATACATGACTGTTATTTTGGCCTCTATAAATGCACTCATTGTGTAACCTGAAGACAGTTCCAACAGTATGAGACATTTAAACCTCAGATTGGACAGAGCACAAGTAAAGGGCCGAGTGAATCACATATTTTGATCCAGTGGCCAAAATGAAAAAAACTCTGGTGTGTGGGGGGAAATGTTTCAAACCAAAACAGAATATTTTTTATTTTTTTTTTTATTCGATTAATCAAAAAACGTTGAAATGAATGGTGACATTTTCTAAACGAAATGTCAGTACGAATCAGTATTTTCAAAATGAAATCTCAAAATGGGTCAGTTCGAACATGTCAATACAAAAAAAAAAAAAAAAAAGGAAGGGTCAGAATATTTATACAAATCTTTGCTGAATTTGACCTGAATTTGCGAATGTTTCAAAGCCACCAAAAATGCATTTTTTTGTGTGGCTAAAACAACTTATTCCCCAAAGAAATGTCACCCACCTCCGCTGGAGTATATACACAATAAGGTGCATTCCTGCATCAGCTGGAGTACGGTGCATGGAACAGCCAGAGAACTAGGTGCCCTGAGAAACATTTCCAGTCTCTGACTTCTAGGATTTATTAAGCTGTACTTACCTGTTAGTGATTCTACACTGCTACCAGGTATATAGTGAGTTCTTGCCATACATGATGTGCTGTGGAAATATGGATGGCATTTTCCCCCCAGTAATGGGGCATCACTTGTAGAACACAGGCCATAGAAATAGCAAAGCATTTGAGCCACGTCACAATGCTGGCCCCGTTGGAAGGGGTGAGTCTAGAGAGAGGACTGTAGAACAGCCAGGCACCCCACAGCTTTCCTTGTGGCAACAGGCTCTGGCTCAGGCAGTCGAGATGGGAAGAGGAGAGTTGGGGAATAGTGGAAGCACTCACACAATGGTGACTAGATCCCAAATCCAGGGAAGGATTTCTGAATAGTGTCAATCACAGCTTTTCCTTCCATCCTAAAGGCACCAATCATTGCCTCTGCTTCAGGAGAAGGGAGGAGCATCATTACACCTTCTCTATACTATTAGAGGTGTAGAGCCCTCCCCCAAGCATGCTCAACACCTTCAGAGAATATGGGTCTGGCGTCTTCTTAGCGGGGAGAGAGGAGTTCTGACGGGGGTTTGCCACTGTTCCCCATACAGAGCTTTTGTGTGTGTGGGTGGTGGTGGGGCGGGGGGACTAGCCAAACCCAGGGGACAGTTAGAATAACCCCTGGGATGAGGATCTAATCCAGGATTGTTCCCTATTAAAGGTTGTTCAGGGGTCAGTGAGGTGCCTTTAAGGGATGGAGGGTTCCTAATGAAAACACTAGGAGTTGTATCCCAGACTCTCAGTATTAGAATAAGGATTAGGATAGAGACAGGGAAGCCATCAGGTTAACACTGGAGATTCTGTTCCGCATTTAGTGTTAACTGCCCAATAACATTTTCTGTATTGTGGCTTAAACTGAAAAATACATGAAAAGTCAGCCATGATATCTGCATACACCACCCCAACGAGTTGCTAGCCCAAACCACACCCCCATCCCCACACAATAACAGAGTCATATCTATTAATAATAATTCAATTATATCTCCTCTAACTCCCCCTCCCTCCTCCATTTCCTCGGGACTCTGGTCTTCCAGCAACATCATAATCGAGAGGGGTGCTTGGACATTATGACTCTGGCACACATCTGGCTTCTGTAGCCAAGAGTTAGTAAGAGCCTCTAGCCCCATGTTCTTCCAAAAGAAAAATCAGGTATGCCACCTCCTCTCATTTGAGTCAGCAAGAGCAATATGTCCAGGTTTGTTTGCCTATTTCTTCCCCTCCATTCCCCGTTTAATTACCCAGGTGTGTCTTATGAAAAAATCCCCCAGATGGTGCTGTCCCAGACAGCAGTTGAGATGATGCTCCAAGCCTCCCATGAGGCTTCAGGCCACTTTGGGCCCCAAGATACCAAGATGAACGTCCATAGGAGGTGCAGGAGTGGTGTGACAAATGCTTTGTTTGCCCAGCTGATGAAACCTAGGGTTGGGGGACAGAGGCCTCCTCCACCCAATAGAGACCAGTGCACCCTTGGAGTTGGTAGCATTGGACAACTTGAGGGTAAAGCCAAGCCTGAGTGGTGCATCCTGATCATGGTGGTTCATTGCACCAAATTCCTGGTCACCATGCCCCTCTGGGAGATCACAGACAGAGCAACCACAGAAGTCTTCTGTGCTACTTTGTCCAGCCCTACAGCTACCACACCAAGATGCTCATGGATCAATACGTGCCCTTTGAGTGACAGATATTCAAAAACGATGCTTTCCATATAGCAGCCGCAAGTTGAGAGTGACAGCCTACAACCCACAAGCAATGGTCTCTGCGAGCAAGCCAACCAGATGCTGCCAGTGGGACTGAGGACCTTTTGAGATTGGCTGTCTTATCTGCCAGACCTGATCTACATGTATAACACCCCAGTGCACAACTCCATGAAATAGATCCCCTACTTCTTGATGTTTGACAAGCATGACTGGCTGGCAACAGACATGATCCTGGGCATCCGACCAGGGACCCTAGTGAACTAGGGTCTGAAGTCCCAGAATGCATCCATGAGCATCTCCAGTGCCTCTGGGAAGGCAAGCCGTATCATAGCCATGATATGTAACATAACCAGGTGGACAGAGAGAACTATGAAAGACATGCTGGTGCTGGGCCATTAGTACAGGGGAACTGGGTCCTACTCAAGCAGCAGAGATGTTCCAAACTGGATTCAGCCTAGGCCCCCAAACTGTACACTGTCTGTGGGATCCCACACCCCAAATAGCTGGTATACAAGATCTGAGTAGAGACAGTGGATAGACCAGAGAAGATCCACTGGAGCATGCTGAGGCCTTGCAACTTTGAGCCCAAGCCACCAAACAGGTTGGGGGAGGGGAGGAGATCCTAGCCCTAGTAGCTGGGGCCAGAAGGAGTCCCTGGGCTCCCACCAGTGGGGTGGATCCCATTGTGGGAATCCCCAGTAGAAGCACCCAAACCTGGTCCAGAGAGGGGAAGAGCAGAGTGAGGAGATCAGAGGACCCAGGGAGGAAGCACCCAAGTCTGGGCAAGAGGCACCCGAGTCTGACCCTGGGGCAGGGATGGGAGAGGGAAAGGAGCAACAAGGCAGGACCACCCCAAAGTTCTTAAAGGGAAAACAGGGGGATCCCCCTACCCAACTGATACAGCAATGCTGAGGGTGGCTAAGTCATGGAGCATACCTGCTACTTGGGGACAGGTGTGTTTACATGGTGGTGGGTGTGGAACTAGTGAGAGAGCTCCTTCTCCTCCCTGCCTGCTATTCTGCACAAACCTAATTGGCCATGGGGTGGAGTGTGCCACTGCAAAACAAGGACAGAATTAACTCTGGGGACTAGACCGGGAAAAGTCAGAGAAGACACACACAAAAAAAAAAAAACAGGAGCCCTGAGCTAAGCAGAGAGGGAGCTGCTTGGGGGAGAGCCAGCTGCTTGCAAAAGGGGACTGTCATAAATGCCCAGGCTGGAGCTGACAGAACACCTGAGATCATGCATCAGGACTCACCATTCTGAACTCTGATGCTGGCGTGCAGTGTGAGTGTATGGACAGATGGACTGACCCAAAGGCAGGAGGGGAGTGAACTGGTGTGGAGCAGAAAGTCTATGTCTAGCCAGGCATGTGGCGGGTGCTGTATGCTGTGCCAGGGGCAAGGAAGTCTGTATAACCCCTGCTCCAGATCTTGACGTGAGTCTACTCCTGGCTTTCCCTAGGTTAGAGAAGTGTTGTTCTATTGATAAGTATGGTGCTTGTTCCAGGGGTTAACTCAGACCCCACTAGCAGGAGGGCTGGTGTTTGTGCAGAGGTGCATGGGTGGGACTTGGGATCCCTTTCCCAACCCTGGGAACCACCCACCTGAGATGTTTCCTTGGTGGATAGATTTAGGAGAGGTCTGCTGGCACTTACCCTGACACTTCATAGGCAACTGGGCCTGAGTGAGAGTTTACAGGCACATAATACAAGCTGTTGTGAAAAAATCTTATCAGCCAGGACACGTGGCTCTTTGCTGTCATCCTCCAGGCTGAGCCCATTGAAATGGGAGCCATAAGACTCTTTCAAGGGAAACAGTTTGTACACCAGGGGAAAGAAACAGAATCCTGCAGGTGGAGAGGGGCCTGTAGCGGGTCCATCCTGCTGGGTTGGCGCAGGACTGGATATAATTATCTCTAGGCCAGTCCTGAGAGGTGGGTGTCCCAGCCTCAGCTCTCTATACTGACAAAGTGTATCCAAAAACTTACTCGAAACCTTCTCTGATGAAGCTTAATCCCAGTACAGCACCTTCTGGCCTCATTGTCTAAGAATAAGTTATCCTGGTCCTCCACCAGATCATCTCTTTCCATAGGTCTAGTAGAAGCAACTCTCTAGTAGAGAAACCCCTCATTCAAACACCCCTGATCCCTATGGAAGTTCAGGCCTTGTTCTGTGCTTTGTGGCTCAGTCCTATCTCTAATTTATAGACCATTCTCATGCCTCCCTTTGTGGGGTGTTTTCAACTGGATTTGGATCCAAGTCTTCTTCCTTGGGCCCATCAGGGTCACGTTGCTGAGGTGACCTAACCCCTAGAGAATTATCTAGTGATAAACTTTGCCCTTTCCACATGGAGGAGGTACAACAGTTGAGATCTCTTGGTAAAGTGGCTAAAGACTGGGTGAAGGGGGCTTACAGTCTCAGCAGACCGCTCTCGCTCAGGTCTCAGGAGCGGGATGCTCTGATTCATAGCCCACAGTGTGCAGTGGGAGTTGGCAGTGGCATTTAAGTGGATGCTGATGTTGAAGACTGTGAGACCCTGCTTCCCAGAGAACTGTAGATGGACCTGGAATTGAGCAGAGATGTCAGATGGGTTAAGTCGAGAGTTCTGTGAGCATGTTGGTCCTGTGGCAAGGTGGACAGGGCCCTACATGTTACCATAGCCTCATTCTACTCCCTGCAGAGCCTGGGTCTCACCATCAAATTGAATCTACCAAAGTTTCTGCTCCAGGGCCAGACATGACCACAAAGGTCCTGCAAAGGCTGCATGTTCATTTCTCCATCCCTTCACCGTGCCTTCTACACATCCGCTGCCTCCCGTCTATCCAGCTTGTCTCCCGGCTCTCACTTCCTCAGTCTTCACTAGGACTGCCTCCCCATGGGATCTGCCTTCTGAGTCCCTGAAGACCAGCCTGAGTGCAAGGTGCAAGTAGACACAGTTGCATTCACTGCTCTTCTCAGGGGAGAGAGAGCAGAGCACCCACTTTGTTCCTGAAGCACTTCTCGATCTGGAATCTGGTGCTATCAGCCACCAGCTCCCCAGCAGAGTGCACTGTGTAGAGCAGCATGCTGGCAACAGGAGCCAGCTCCTCGCTGACTGTGACCAAGAGCGTGAACGCGCCATTGGGAACCGGGGGAGGAAAGGAAGTAGTGATTATAGGAACCAAGGGAACCTGAAGTGGTTGAGAAGCAGCCATCTTGAGTCTCAGTTATGTCCCCATTTATAGTCAAGCCAATGGGTGGGTGATACTCCCATCTAACTGAGGGCAGGATGGGGTCCTTTTTGTCAGAAGATCCTGACTCCAGCTGATGAGATCTAAGGGAAAAGTGACTCTCAAGAATCCTGCCCAGCTAATTCTCACCAGGAAATACTGAAACTTAAGAGTCTCTTTTCCCATCCCTTAAAAACATCTGGTGAGTCCTGAAGGTCAAAATTCCTTGGTATGTTACAGTGAAAAGCAAAAGCCTCCCCTACAAATATTAACATGCACCTGAGACTCTTCTCAGCTTGAGTTACTTGTTTTCTGATTACACAAAAGGGAAATTCCCCTGGTGATGAACACAATGGACAGAAATCCGAGAAAGCAAAGCATTAAATAAACCTGACCACTTTTGTAGTACTTTACATCTTCCAGGCAGCATACCAACACTAACTAAGCCTCACATCTCTCTGACCAGACAGGGAAGTTGTTACCCCCTTCTTAAAGATGTAGAAACTGATGGATAGGGAAGGGAAGTGACTTTCCCCAGCACAGCAAATCAGTGGCAGAATCACTAGTGGAATCCAGGAGTTTCTAGTGGCATGCTAAACCCACTATTTTAGACCAGCATCTCCTTAGATATTTTGCTCAGGGACTAATTTCCAGATGGTATAAGTGATTTCACCATCCACCATGCACTCTTAAGGGCTGATGGCTCTGATAGGAAACCCATCTGAATGCTCAGTTTCGTGGCCCGAGAAGGTGGTATAAATGCTGCCAAGAGGGAGTCTGGTGTCTTGCTCTTAGCCTGTGGCTTCCATGAGGCAGCAGAGGATGGAAACAATGGGTGGGCGACATTCCTAGTTCACCATATGATGTACATGAAGGGCACTCATCAGGAACAGTGTGAATGGAGTGTGGAATGGGAGCTCCCTGCAGTGACTGCTGGCGGAAGCACAGATGTGATGGCACCGGGCCAGAGTGCTTGGGGAGGGAGGTTATTTAAGAGGCCTTGTATGTAATACCTTCATCAAGGTGCAGGATTGACTCAGACTCCTCCCTAGCTACCCTTCAGCCTGGGCATCAAACAGTGCCCAGTAGTGCATGGTGGAGGCATTTTGCAGTGGTGGCTAGGAAATCCAGCACTGGAGAGAAAGGGGCAAAATGTCATAGAAAGCCCCCTCCACCCTTCTGCAACTGCAAATGCTTTTGCCCAAGATGTTCACTCTGACTGTAGCCATGTAATAATTACCCCTTTATCTTATGATTACTTCTATAAGGAATTGATTGGAGAAATGCAAGAGACCTATAGGCCCAGACCCATAAGAAAAGCTCAAGGAGTTAGCACAAGTACAAGGCATTACAGCCTGAGTAGGAACACTTGCTCAATGAGTTAGCATAAGCAAATAAATTAACAGTGACCTTAAATCACAAGATGGCATAAAACTTTATTTATTGTTTTGTAACAATCACAAGTCTTGCAAGAAGGCAGTTTGTACCAGTTTAGAATATTTTTGGAGGGGGAACATTAGCAGATCATCAACTGCAGGTAAGCATAGTAATGCAATGGATGTATTTGTTAGTGAGTTTAGCTTAATTAATATACAAGCCTATAGGATAAAAGCACCCCAATCTTATAAGCGTGAGGAAGTTAAGATATGGTAAAGGAGGAAAGAGCTATGCATACATATGCATGAGGACCATCAAGGTCTACAAGACATTTGGTCTCAGGTACAGCCGTTGCAGTTCTTCATCATCAGCATGCCAGAGCCGGACTAGGACCTGTCTCAACTTCTAGAGCTCCCCAAGGATAGAGCGAGTATATATCTGTAATGGTGCTGGCCGAATTTACAGCATTGTATTACATCACTTCACTTGTTTGGATTATTTTATTTATTGGAATAATCATTGTAATAAATAAAACTTTTACTATTACAGAAAGTCTTCCCTGAGTGTGAGTGCTGTTGTCACTCCCATGTCTTATTGGGCTCCTGAGCCAGTAATTCTGATAATCTGGACCTGATCTTGGGACAAGTTTCGGTGTTAATTGGGGATTCTAAATTAATAATCTAATCAGCAAACAATATATCAGGCAACATGATATTCTACCTGTCCAAAGTAAAGAATTCCCCTTTTGCAGTAGGTGTTCATGTACTCAGACTGCACACTGCCCAGCACCTGCACAGAAACAAATTAGAACCATGAAATAACAGATTAATGACCCCATGAGGTGTTCACTCTGGTGCTGAATACTGGGCTTAGAATGTGGGTCTTCTCTGGGAACTGACTCATGCTAGCCAAAAAACATAACCCACACAAAACTAGGTATCATAAACTATGTCCATTTCCCACAGGTTATCTTCAATAAATGCTTTAAGAGCCTTTCTGCTAAGCATTTGTTCCTCTTCAATCCTGACCAAAGCACGTATTTCTCTGTACTTAGCCTCTGCATTGACTATCACCGCCACCTTCTCATCCATTAGAGTCATTGTGAGGTAATTCAGTCACACAATTTGTAGTAGGGAAAAAAACCAGTGTTTGTTTCTGTTGCTTTAACCTTTTTACACAACATTATATACATTCTTCGTGTAGCACTCGATGTGATATGCAATATACGCATGGACGTCTTTTGGGACAATGCACCCACTTATCTTGACTTTCCATGCAATGTACTTGCTAAAAATGACTGCTTCATACAGTTTCTCACCTACCTTATGTGTTGGAATTGAGCTTAATGGATGCCTTAAGGGTTACTGCGGAAGAAGCAGGTGTTCTTCTTGTCATGCATTCCATGGGACCAAGTATAAGAAGAATCTTGCCCACAGCTGGCACTTGTCCTGGCATCTTCAACTTTTTCCTGAGGGCTGATGTACTTCCTTCTCCAATCTTGCCAAATTCAGTTTATGGGTGCACTTCTTATAGCTGGGGTGGGGAACCTATAGCCCCTGGGTCAGATCTGTCCCACTGCTTCATTTCATCTGGCCTGCAACAAGTCTTCGCGCTGTGGGCTGGGAGCCTCAGGCCTCGGCATTCCCTCATGGGGCTGGAGCCGCGAGCAGCGGCTTACCCCACTGGGGTTGCCAGGCCGTTAAAAGTCGGGGCGGCTCTGTGCAGCTCCAGGAAGTGACCGGCATGTCCCTGTGACCCCTAGGAGCAGGGGCAATCAGGGAAGTTTGGCGCGGTTCCCCTCCCCCAGTGTTGGCTCCGCAGCTCCCATTGGCTGGGAACCATGGCCAATGGGAGCTCTGGAGACGGCACCTGCAGGCGTGGGCAGCGCATACTGTGCAGAACCCCCTGGCCCCTCCGCCTAGGGGCCGGACATGGTGGCTGCTTCTGGGAGCAGCGCGGAGCCAGAGCAGGCAGGGAGCCTGCCTTAGCCTCGCTGCACCGCCTAACAGGAGCCGCCTGAGGTAAGTGCCGCCCAGCCAGAGCCCACATCCCAAATGCCCTGTCCCAGGTCAGAACCTCATCCCGCACCTCAACCCCATGCCCCAGCCCTGAGCCCCCTCCTGGATCTAAACTCCCTCCCGGAGCCCACACCCTGAACCTCCTCCCACACTCCAAACTCCTTGACCTCAGCCCAGACCCCCCTCCCATGCCCTGAACCTCTCATTTCTGGCCCTACCCCAGAGCCTAGGGGAAACCCCAAGCCTCCGCACCCCCCTCGGGGCTGTGTGTGGCCTGCAACTGATTTTTTCTGTGGGTCAGTGACCCCTGATAGAAAAAAGGTTCCCCACCCCTTTGTTATAGCATGTAAGGTGTCTTGGGTTTGGCCAGGTCCTTTGCAGTGGTATTCTCCAAAGATTCAGCTACTAGTTGGTACACTGTGCTCCCCACTGATGCATAAAAATGATTAAGACTAAAGCAAAAACAAGGATTTTGTAATAATTAATTACAAACCTAAAGTTATTTGATGTAACTATATGCACACTGTTAGCGGATGGATTCCTGTAATTTCTGGCTGGATGCGGACATCTTAACCAGTGCCTCATTGTAACTCTTATGACATCACAAATCTGTAACATTAAAAAATATCAGGTATCATAGAGGACCTGGAGCTGGGAGCCAAGTGCGGGGGGTGGGAGGGAAAGACAGTGACTCCCCCTTTGCCATACTGCGGAGGGTGACACCATTGAAGTTATGATTCTCTAGATTTGTATGAATCAAATGACACCTCCCTTATCTTTCTATCATTAACTTGCCCACAGAATTGCACAAGCTCCCAGGTTATTACATGCCATCTCTACTACTACTGTAGCCTCTGCTGGCTAATGCAACCATAGCCTCGGTCTGAGAATTTCACTTTTGGGCTGTGCTTAGGTAGTAGGAAAGCAGCACTCCTAAGCTGTATGAGGACATTGCAGCAGTTTCTCTCTGTGGCTTACTTGTCTCATATTACATTTTCCTAGTAAAACCCCGAGTTAGTGCCTTGGGCAGAGAAGTTTCTGTCCAATGAAGGGGCCTCCATGTTTACAGCACCACGTGGGAGATGTGCATTATGGAAGCAACAATAAGCCAGAGAGCTGGTCTAATGGATTGGGCATAGGACTCAGAGACACGGGTAGCTTGTACACCCTGCTCTGCCACTGACTTGCTGTGTGATCCTGGTCAAGTTGCTTCACGTCTCCACCTGTATACTGGGGATGATACTGGGGTTTTTTAATTAATCATTTCTCTGTTTCTTTAATCCCTTCCTCCCCATCTTTGTCTGCCTCTTCTCTCCCTCATTCTATATTATCCACTACGCTGTAGCTGATACTTATACACCACAAACAGTCACTTTGAATTCTTGATCAATGATGGAGAGACTTTTTGGTACATCCACCATAACTTTAAACATTGGTAATGCTGGAAATAAAAAGTAGGTACCGTTATCTCCTTGTTAGGCCTGGCTCTTCCTGAGAGGAGAAAGTAATAACTAAAGAACTGCCACTAACAGGTAGCATTCTGAAGTGGGTCTATATAAGGACTCTTTTGCCATCTCACATCACTGGGGATGGATTTTTAGAGCCCTGATATTCTCTCCTCTAGCTCCTGAAAATGTGACCCAAGACATTCCTAGCCAGAAAAGATGACATAATCCAGTGGGATTAATACACATTTATGGTACAATGCAGTTTATTGGTACAAGCACTCCTTATATAAAAGCAGCCCAGAACACTTCATGGGCTGATAGTCTATGGCCCAATTCTTCTCTTACTGACGCCAGTTTTATATTGTGACTCCACTGACTTCAATGGAGCTATCCCCGGTTACAGTAGTCTGTGTGAGCGGATGCACATACAGGATCAGTTTAAGTGCAGTTGAGCTATACAGGTTGCCCTCAGTTTACACTGAGCACTATAGAACATAAACATGTCAGACTAAAAGGGATGGCCCCGATTCACTGCTGGCACTGGAAGCTGTCACAATCAATGCAATGATTTTGATACTGCCAAGAATGACCTTGAGCGGATCACTGCAGACTACGTGGCTCTGGGAAGAAGGATAAAGGAGTTTGAGGCGCAAGTGGTGTTCTCGTCCATCCTCCCTGTGGAAGGAAAAGGTCCAGGTAGAGACCATTGAATCCTGGAAGTCAACGAATGGCTACACAGGTGGTGTCAGAGAGAAGTCTTTGGATTCTTTGACCATGGGATGGTGTTCCAAGAAGGAGGAGTGCCAGGCAGAGATGGGCTCCACCTAACAAAGAGAGGGAAGAGCATCTTTGCAAGCGGGCTGGCTAACCTAGTGAGGAGGGCTTTAAACTAGGTTCACCGGGGGAAGGAGACCAAATCCCTGAGGTAAGTGGGGAAATGGGATCCTGGGAGGAAGCACGAGCAGGAGAGCGCAAGAGGGGAGGACTCCTGTCTCATACTGAGAAAGTGGGATGATCATCGAGTTATCTTAAGTGCCTATACACAAATGCAAGAAGCCTGGAAAACAAGCAGGGAGAACTGGAAGTCCTGGCACAGTCAAGGAACTATGATGTGATTGGAATAACAGAGAGTTGGTGGGATAACTCACATGACTGGAGTACAGTCATGTATGGATATAAACAGGAAAGACAGGCAGGGCAGAAAAGGTGGGGGAGTTCCATTGTATGTAAGAGAGCAGTATGACTGTTCAGAGCTCTGGTATGAAACTGCAGAAAAACTTGAGAATCTCTGGATTAAGTTTAGAACTGTGAGCAACAAGGGTTATGTCGTGGTGGGAGTCTGCTATAGACCACCAGACCAGGGGGATGAGGTGGATGAGGCTTTCTTCTGGCAACTAACAGAAATTACTAGATCACAGGCCCTGGTTCTCATGGGAGACTTCAATCACCCTGATCTCTGCTGGGAGAGCAATACAGTGGTGCACAGACAATCCAGGAAGTTTTTGGGACGTGTAGGGGACAATTTCCTGGTGCAAATGCTGGAGGAACCAACTGGGGCAGAGCTCTTCTTGACCTGCTGCTCACAAACAGGGCAGAATTAGTAGGGGAAGCAAAAGTGGATGGGAAGCTGGAAGGCAGTGACCATGAGATGGTCGAGTTCAGGATCCTGACACAAGGAAGAAAGGAGAGCAGCAGAATATGGACCCTGGACTTCAGAAAAGCAGACTTTGATTCCCCCAGGGAACAGATGGGCTGGATCCCCTGGGAGAATAACATGAGGGGGAAAGGAGTCTAGGAGAGTTGGCTGTATTTTAAAGAATCCTTATTGAGGTTGCAGGAACAAACCATCCCGATGTGCAGAAAGAATAGTAAACATGGCAGGCAACCAGCTTGGCTTTACAGTGAAATCCTTGCTGATCTTAAACACAAAAAAGAAGCTTACCAGAAGTGGAAGCTTGGACAAATGACCAGGGAGGAGTATAAAAATATTGCTCAGGCATGCAGGAGTGAAATCAGGAAGGCCAAATCACACTTGGAGTTGCCGCTTGCAAGAGATGTTAAGAGTAACAAGAAGGGTTTCTTCATGTATGTTAGCAACAAGAAGAAAGTCAAGGAAAGTGTGGGCCCCTTACTGAATGAGGGAGGCAACCTAGTGAAAGAGGATGTGGAAAAAGCTAATGTACTAAATGCTTTTTTTGCCTCTGTCTTGACGAACAAGGTCAGCTTCCAGACTACTGCATTGGGTGGCACAGTGTGGGGAGGAGGTGACCAGCCCTCTGTGGAGAAAGAAGTGGTTCGGGACTATTTAGAAAAGCTGGATGAGCACAAGTCCATGGGGCCGGATGCGCTGCATCCGAGGGTGCTAAAGGAGTTGGCGGATGTGATTGCAGAGCCATTGGCCATTATCTTTGAAAACTCATGGCGATCGGGTGAGGTCCTGGATGACTTGAAAAAGGCTAATGTAGTGCCCGTCTTTTAAAAAGGGAAGAAGAAGAATCCGGGAAACTACAGGCCAGTCAGCCTCACCTCAGTCCCTGGAAAAATCATGAAGTAGGTCCTCAAGAAATCAATTCTGAAGCACTTAGAGAAGAGGAAAGTGATCAGGAACAATCAGCATGGATTCACCAAGGGCAAATCATGCCTGATTAACCGGATTGCCTTCTATGATGAGATAACTGGGTCTGTGGATGAGGGGAAAGCAGTGGAAGTGTTATTCCTTGACTTTAGCAAAGCTTTTGATACGGTCTCCCACAGTATACTTGCCGGCAAGTTAAAGAAGTATGGGCTGGATGAATGGACTATAAGGTGGATAGAAAGCTGGCTAGATCGTTGGGCTCAACGGGTAGTGATCAATGGCTCCATGTCTAGTTGGCAGCCGGTATCAAGCGGAGTGCCCCAAGGGTCGGTCCTGGGGCTGGTTTTGTTCAATATCTTCATTAATGATCTGGAGGATGGCATGGACTGCACCCTCAGCAAGTTTGCAGATGACAGTAAACTGGGAGGAGTGGTAGATATGCTGGAGGGTAGGGATAGGACACAGAGGGACCTAGATAAATTAGAGGATTGGGCCAAAAGAAATCTGATGAGGTTCAACAAGGACAAGTGCAGAGTCCTGCACTTAGGACAGAAGAATCCCATGCACTGCTACAGACTAGGGACCAAATGGCTAGGCAGCAGTTCTGCAGAAAAGGACCTAGGGGTTACAGTGTACGAGAAGCTGGATATGAGTCAACAGTGTGCCCTTGTTGCCAAGAAGGCTAATGGCATTTGGGGCTGTATAAGTAGGGGCATTGCCAGCAGATCAAGGGACGTGATCATTCCCCTCTATTCGACATTGGTGAGGCCTCATCTGGAGTACTGTGTCCAGTTTTGGGCCCCACCACTACAAGAAGGATGTGGAAAAATTGGAAAGAGTCCAGCGGAGGGCAAAAAAAAAGGTTAGGGGGTTGGAGCACATGACTTATGAGGAGAGGCTGAGGGAACTGGGATTGTTTAGTCTGTAGAAGAGAAGAATGAGGGGGGATTTGATAACTGCTTTCAACTACCTGAAAGGGGGTTCCAAAGAGGATGGATCTAGACTGTTCTCAGTGGTACCAGATGACAGAACAAGGAGTAATGGTCTCAAGTTGAAGTGGGGGATGTTTAGGTTGGATATTAGGAAAAACTTTTTCACTAGGAGGGTGGTGAAGCACTGGAATGGGTTACCTAGGGAGGTGGTGGAATCTCCTTCCTTAGAGGTTTTTAAGGTCAGTCTTGAAAAAGCCCGGGCTGGGATGATTTAGTTGGGAATTGGTCCTGCTTTGAGCAGGGGGTTGGAATAGATAACCTCCTGAGGTCCCTTCCAACCCTGATATTCCATGATTCTATGAATTTCACTGACAGTTAACTTGTGTTGTGAAGTGAATTTCATTGGAAAGTCAGCAGTGAATTTGGCCCATTGTCTGCACACAGATGCACTGAAATTGGAACGAAGAGTGGGGTCAATGACCAAGTTTTGGGAGGAATGCTTCAGCTATAGGAGGAATCTGGAAGGCTTGGGAGCAGGAGTGTCTCTTTTTATTAGAGAGCGGGATCAGGGATCAGAGGCCTGGAGAGAAGATACGGGACTTGAAAATACTCAGGGAGTCCATTAAACAAACTGTCTCAGCCTGCAGCATAATGATAACAGTGCAATTAATCCATGTGTTTCACACAAACACAGCTGCTTTATAAATCATTCACACGGAGCTGGAACTGGAACCCTCACTCACCAGCTCCAATACCACCAGAGTCTTTACCATCTGAGCTAAAGGAGAACTCTTAACTATCCTTAGCAGCAGGCTTCATATCTCCTTTATGGGCCACTAGAGGGCAACATCACACTTCCTTCTGTGCACAAAGCCAGTGCACACTGCAATGAATGCCCATGGAATTGTTACAATATCAGCACAATTATCACTAACACAGCTACTTGCCATATTCCTCCACAGAGAACGAGTGATGCATTTCCTCTCCTGACTCCTTCTCCACAGTGACGTGACAGTTCAACAAGATGGACTCTTTGATTAATTGGAAGGAGGGCTGGACAATGGCATCCTGAGGTGTTACATCCAGCCACTGAAAGATCGGATTGCGCTGGGGGTCCTGAGCTGGGATAAACCCAGGCATGTTCAGGTTCTTATTCTTTTCCTGCCTTCTGTAGATTCTCTGTCAGGTTTGGCATTGGGGGAGATGTTGGTACATGACCCGCCCAGCCTGTGAGTACAAACATTGCAGGTCCCAGAGTAGTGATAAATGCCCTTCTTTCTCTAGCATATACATATCTGGCAACCCACAGCAGAGTGAACTGAGCTCACATGGGCTTGGCACAAGGCTGAGGATAGAACACCCCCACATGGTCTATGGAGAGGGAGGGTCTTTTGACAGGGACTCAGTGTTATTAAATGGCAGTCACCCCATAGGGCTGGAAATCCCTTGCACTGCGGATGGGATTCTAAAGTTCTAATCCAGTGGTTCTCAACCTATTTACCATTGTGGGCCACATCCAATACTACTTGTATGGCCCTGAGGATGTCACATGGGCCGCAGCTGTGTGCTGATTGGGCTGCAAGTGGCCCACGGGCCGTAGGTTGAGAACCACTGATCTAATCTATATAAACCATAAGAACAGTTTAAGTCAAGCCCATGGGTATTTGAAGTTTTCTATTATCTACATGAAACTCCCTGGAGACTGAGTCAGGTCCTAAGGATCCCACCCTTAGAAATAAATGAATTACAAGACCATGTCTCACCTGAAGGGCGATCAAGGGATACTGAAACGAAGTAGAATATGCATGGCTAACCTTCAAGGGTTAGATTATTTTTCAAAATCAAACCAAAGATAATTCATTAAATAATGTACCCACAGCTCCTCCTGCCTCATTACTGCAGGGGATCCTGTGCCAAATGCTCACGTCTGAACTGGGCCCAATGCTGATCTCAAGTACAGGAACTCCTCACTTAAAGTTGTCCCAGTTAATGTTGTTTCGATGTTAAGTTGCTGATCAGTTAGGGAACATTCTCATTTAAAGTTGTGAAATGCTCCCTTCTAACATAGTTTGGCAGCCGCCTGTTTTGTCCGCTGCTTGCAGGAAGAGCAGCCCGTTGCAGCTAGCTGGTGGGTGGTTGGAACCAGGGTGGACCAGCAGCCCCACATCAGCTCCCCACTCCCCTAAGTTCCCTGTGCAGCAGCTGTCCCTCCCCCCACTGCCATGTGCTACTCCTGCCCTCTGCCTTGGAGCTGCTCCTAGAGACTCCTGCTTGCTGTACGGGGGGAGGGGGGAAGAAGGGGGCTAATGTCAGGGTGTCTCCCCCTCCCCCCTGCTCCTGCACCCCGCTTGCCCCATCTTCCATAGAGCAGGGGAGACACACTATGGAGGGAGGGAGCTTCTAGGCAGTAGCTGCTGTCTCAGGTCTCAGCAAACTGATTTAATTAACAAGGCAGTGTACTTAAGCCTGGGGTCAGCTACTTAAAGGGGAAATGTGCTTTTTTTGCTCTCACACACAGGGTGTGTGTCTCTGTCTGCCCTCCCTCCTTTCCTGCTGCTTTGTAGAGTGTTGTGAGAGTTAACCCTTGAGGGCTCAGTCAATTGCTAGTTCATTTAGCAGTAAGGCGTTCCCTGGGAAATATTCCACCCTCTGACTCCTCCACCTCAACCAAACTTCACAATCATCATCACCACTGTGTACCAGTATTAAATTGTTTGTTTAAAACTTATACTGTGTGTGTGTGTGTCTGTGTATATCTATCTATCTATCTATCTATCTATCTATCTATCTATATCTATATAGTCTTTTGTCTGGTGAAAGAAATGTCCCTGGAACCTAACCCCCTCATTTACATTAATTCTTATGGGGAAATTGGATTTGCTTAACATCGTTTCGCTTAAAGTCGCATTTTTCAGGTACATAACTACAACGTTAAGTGAGGAGTTTTTGTACACTCCTTCCACTCTGGAGTAACTCAATTGACTAAACTGGAGTTACTCCTCATATACACCCGTCTATGGGTGACAGCAGACTCAAGCTCTGCATATAACATATTCTATATCTCTATAATGGGAAGACCAAAAGCATGGATCTGTACGCTGCATGATTTGGTCCAAAATCCAGATCTGAGGGGAGATCTCAGGGGTTTGTACTGGCTATTTTGATTTTCCTCTGACAAGCTTGTACAATGGCCTTGGATCCGAGTTTAGACCTGTGGCTCTGGTTTGTGCCCATCTTCACTTATGGACAGCAAGCCCAATCCGTGCACACAGGGTGAAGATAAGCCAGTCTGTAAAGATTAGAGAATGTTCATCTATGCACACATGCGCAAACAGAGATTATTTGTGCTATCACTTACACATAACTGTATTGGACCAAATTCATCCCTGGTATATCTACTTTATGGTCAATGGAGTCACACTGGGGAATAATTTGGACAGCTGCATAAAGTTATCACCTGATATTTATCACTAAATGTCAACAGAAACTAAACTCATGGTCTCTCCCTATTTAAAGGGAGTGCAGGAGCTGGTGAAGTGGCTCTCTTCCTTACAGAGATGGTGGAGAAACTATCCCAGACTCTGTTTCCCAGGGCAGTGGCTTGCAGAGTGAATCCCAGGAATCAAGAGCCAAGGGGGACTCTATGACAATCTTTGCTTTTGGTCACACTCACCTTCTCCTGAACAGGTTTGAAACTGGTATCAAGAGTGACAACTCTAAACAGCACTGAAAAGGAAAAGAGATTAGCTAGTTATTTATCTACTGAAATGCAACAGCCTGCTTCTGCCAGCTTAATCTAGTTCCTTGAAGTTACACTCAGTATCCCAATGTGGTTTTTAAACCACTAGTGAATTTGAGCCTTATAACAAGGCTTGCCTCTCTCATAGGACTGTTATCTCCATTTTATAGATGGGGAAGCTGAAGCATGGAGATATGAAGTGGTTTGCCCAAGGTCACACTAAGTCAGTGACAGAGCAGGGCAGTAAAATCAAGGTCTCCTGAGTGCCATGCCTCTGCCTTAACCACAGGAACATCCTTCTATCTCAAGGCCCATAAACCTGGACTCTTTCCCTGGCTCTGCCACAGACTGACAATGTGGCCTTGGGCAAGTTACTTCTCTGTGCCACAGTTAATCCAGTTGTAAAAACAAGTGGGGTGGGGGGGAGAAAGAGAGAGAATTCAATGATTTCAGAAATATAAAAAAATAGCACTTTGTGCACTCTCTTGCCTTCTACCTAAGAATATCAAAGCACTTCACAAACTGTGACAGGTTGCCAACCCTGGGGTACAGTCTGGGAGCCCTGGGAACCATTGTGGACTCTAACTCCCCAGCTGGGCAGGCCTCTCCCACACTGCTTTGTTGGAAATTTAGCCAGCCTCTCCAGGCCCTGTTATCACCCTGTTATAAACCCAAAATTATACTGTCTTGCACTGCAGAGGGATCTGAACAATGTAAGCTCCTTAATAAAGTTTGCCTTCCCTTCAATGTGGGAAAAATATACAACAGCCTTTGCCCACAGAGCTGAGATTTTCCCCAGACCCTTCACTTAAAGGCACACTACAGAAAGATAGCTTTTAAATGATTATAAGTGATGGCAAACAGATCAAAGCAGATTACCTAGTAAATAAACAAAACTGCAAACTAAGCCTAAAATGCGAAATAGGATTTGAATTACCAATTTCTCACCCTGACTGAGGATACAAGCAGTCCACCAAGTTTCCATACACAGGCAAGAAATCCCTTTAGCCTGGGACCAGCACTTCCCCCAGTTCAGTCTTTTTTCCTCAGTTTCCAGGAGTTCTCTTGTGCAGGGAGTGAGACCAAGAGATGATGTCACTCCCCATCTTATATAGCTTTTCCATATGGCAGGAACCCTTTGTTCCAAACTCAGTTCCCTGTCCAGCTTGTGGAAAAATACAGGTACCAAAATGGAGTTCAGTGTCATGTGGTCTGGTCACATGCCCTTGCTGAGTCACAGCAGCCATTACTCATAGGCTGGTGAAACGTTCACCGGAAGGATAAGATCTTCCATGTTCCATTGTCTTTGCCAATGGGCCATCAGCACTGTCTTGCTTCTTCATTGTTGTACCTGAAAGGCTAGTTGTGGGTGTCACCCAGAGTAAGCACATTTTAAATACACGTACATAGTCAATATTCATAATTTCAGATACAAAAATGATAATGCACAGAAATAGGATAATCCTATTCGGCAAATCATAACTTTTCCACAGACACCTCACAAGACACATTTTGTACAAGATGCAGCATAATTATGTCATAATCATACCACTATGAAGAATATGGGGGGCAGTGACATACAGATTAATCAATCTTCTCAACATGGCTTTTCCTTAAGGAAATACTCTTTACTTTTTCAATTAGTATGTATAGAGTAGTGTGCCTGGTCACAGTTCAGGGCAACTGCACCTGTATTCCCCATCCCTGGTCCACTAAGAGGTCTCATTCTAGGCTCTCAGCTTCTCAGCCATCGCCTCTCTTTGGTTAGGAGAAAATGACTATTGACCTCTGTTTGTTCTATCCAGAAATGAAAAAAAAGCTCCTTGTATGTTCATATCAGAAAAATTGTGCTTTCATAATTCCCAAATGGCTGAAGCTGGACATTTCAAACTTGGCTTATTTGGTAGATCTCACTGAGATCTAAGGAGAGAGCCCAGTTTGAAGGAATTTGGTCCTGTCATCTTAGTTTTAGGAAGCCTAATTTTCAGTTACCCTCAGACTCATAATGACACTTTACATTGCCAGATTGGTGTAAAGAAGCCTTAATGAAAATGAGAATCAGACCCAGGAGTCTTTAAATTAATACATTTTGTACCTGTATACTAGAGTTTTATTCCTTTTTTGCTTTCTTTTTCAATTAATCTAAAAGTAGAGCACTACAGAGTTCTGGGCACTCTATGAAAAGTTCTAGCTTTGGTTGATGTGAATGTCAAGCTTAAGTCTGCTTCCTTGTGCGTATGAATTTTAATATGGACATTCTCTTTATTCTATTATGAAATAGTTGTCAAGCATAGTAATTAGGATACAAGCTAGAATTTATTATGCAACTTTGCATACAGTATCTGGCACTACAGTGCACACTATTTTCAGACTGTTTTATTTTTAAGTTGCAGTAAGGTCCAGAAAACAAGCCAAGTTTGAAATAAATCTGTGCAAAGGAAAGGAAATCTTTCACAAACCCAGCTGAGTAACTAAGCTGGCTCCTTCTAGCAAAACAGAATTGGAACAAGTGTCTGGAGCTTTCTCTAGAGGACATTTGAAGCGTGTTTACCCTTTCACTAAGCCACTTCTTTCCATTCACAGTTTCATTGCTCCAGAGAAAAGACTGCTATCATGGGAGAGCATGACTGAGTGAAGTGACCTTTCAATTAACCAAGGCCATTATCTGTGAAGGCTTTATAACAGCTGCTCTAAGAGATTTGTTGCACTGTTTTCCGATAAACAAAAGTCATTTTGTCAAAAACCAAAATGTTTTGCAGAAACAGATCAGGTTTGACAAGAATTGTCAGGAATGTTTCTCAGGTCCAGGATGGAGCTCCTGGTCAGAATAGTGAGCCCAGAGATAGCCACCAGACTAGTGGTCAGGGCACTACCTGGAATGGGGGAAGCCTAGTTTCTAAATAGTCAGACACGAGGCAAAGGGAATTGCAAGATCCACTTACCTTGACCTCTAATGCTCAAAGCTATAGGCTAGAGCCCCAGGGCTGCCTTGAACAATGGGTTTGGCTTGCATATAAATGTTGCCCTTCTACCAGGTGACGTTGGCAGCAGCAAGGGCCAGGTTCCTCTTAACCAATAAACCAGAACTGGCTCCAGCCCCCACCCAGTAATCTGAGAAAACATAACACCACTTTGGGATCTCAAAGAGGCAATAATTCCCCATTTGCAAGTACCGAGTCTGTGTATAACAAAAGAGAACTCACTCCGGCACCACTGACACTTCTCCGCTGCCACCTGCCACCACTCTTGGCAATGCCACATTCTGAGGTTAACCCTTAACCCAGCTCTCTGTGACTTTAGTGGGTAGCAGGGAATCTGATAGCTTGTGCAGCCTGGGCAGTCTTATTACAGCACTGTCCCACGCCAGCTCTAAGGCTCAGCAACTAGACCTGGTTATCAGTGATTTCAGCTCTAGTAATCACTTGGCAAAACAGCCTCTCAATTGAGTCTTATTAGCTTTCTCTTTAAACAGTGGAGAGAGGATCCTAGGCAGATCCGAGATGCCAGGCCAGACTGAACCACATGAACCACAACACTTGCTCACCCTCTCCACCAAATTTGACATCCTTACCCCATGCTTAGCTAGTGCAGTTCAGTTGTGGGTGACTGCTCTCAATCCGGGCATGCTAAACACAGTTCTGCTGTCCTTTACTCATACAACAACATTTCATCACCTCTGCATTCAATTTAATTTTTTTTATTAAAGCTAATGTTAAAATTATATAATACACAGGTTGAGAAAAGAGGGTCTGTACATCTGGGTATAGTGCTTAGATTATCCACAAATATAAAGTTTGTTTAAAAACTCATAAAATACATACAATAACCCACATTTAGATACATTTAATGATACAGTTCTGATATTAGAAGGCCAGGGTCCTGTTCTCAAAGGGCACTGTGACATCTACTATAATGATCTTCATCTGGTCTTCATTGGTGATGATGATGTTCAGTCACCGTTGGCTGTCGGTTCCGGGGATGGCAGAGTTCATGGCCACCTTCCCTATGGGTGGTGGGATGGCTCTCACTAGGCGATCTTGGATGGTGTTATGTAGAGTGATTTGTAATCTAACACCAGCCAAAATTGATCACTTTGGCAATGCAGTGTCGTCTGCTGAAAACCTAGGCAGAGTAGGTGTGTTTATGCAAATACGGTCTGGTCCTGAAGTCTTTTGCCTCCAGCTCATCATAAGATGTCAGGGGAGAGCTCATTCAGACCCAGTGTAGGGCCAATTCTTAAATCACTGTTTTGTTTGTTCTTACCCTTGTCTGTCCTCCATCTTGGATGGGCTTCTTGTTGCCCCGTACTGCCAATTTGGCGTCCTTTCTTCAGATACCTGTCCCTGAATGGACAGTTATAGCTGTGTTAGTATTTGAAATCCTTTAGGCGTGTTTGTGTAAGTAACAGACAACACAGTCTGCCTGGATACTGCTGGCAAGTCAGCCCAGTAACCAGAAAGAGCGGGAAAGGACACATGATCAGTGTAAAACTCTATATAAGGACTTGACACACAGAGACTGGTTGCTGTCTGTCCTAGTGGCAGCCCAGTACCTAGTCTGTGCTCAAATCTGAGATGCTGAAATGCTGAGAGAAGACCAGAAGACCAGACGAGGAGACCAGAAGACCTATCTACCTACTGATCCTGATTGTTCCTGATTCCAGAATGTATCCAGTGTTCCTGAGTTCCTGTCTCTTGCATCGCCTCCTTAGTCCTGGAGTAGTCCTGTTCTCTATTTTGTTCGTTGGTGACATGGTGATGTATTAGTTTTCTTGATTGTATATACCTACCCACCAGCTGTATTGCTTGGGGTTCTTGACTTCAGGCCTAATTGTGTATTAACATCAGAGAACTTTAGTGTTGTTCACTGTTATTGATTGTGGGGTCCTTTGTTTAATAAACCTTGTTTAGTTGTACATTTATTAGGGCTGTCAAACGATTAAAAAAGTAATCGTAACTAATTGTGCAATTAAAAAAAATAACTGCAATTAACTGCATGATTAATTGTGCTGTTAATAATAGAATACCATTTATTTAAATATTTTTGGATGTTTTCTACATTTTCAAATATATTGATTTCAATTACAACACAGAATACAAAGTGTACAGTGCTCACTTGATATTTATTTTTGATTACAAATATTTGCACTGTAAAAAACAAAAGAAATAGTATTTTTCAATTTACCTAATACAAGTACTGTAGTGCAATCTCTTTATCATCAAAGTTGAACTTACATGTAGAATTATGTACAAAACCCCCCTGCATTCAAAAATAAAATAATGTAAAACTTTAGAGCCTACACGTCCAAACAGTCCTACTTCTTGTTCAGCCAATCGCTCAGACAAACAAGTTTGTTTACATTTGCAGAAGATAATACTGCCTGCTTCTTGTTTACAATATCACCTGAAAGTGAGAACAGGTGTTTGCATGGCATTGTTGTAGCTGGCGTGGCAAGTTATTTACATGCCATATGCACTAAGATTCATATGTCCCTCGATGCTTCAACCACCATTCCAGAGGACATGCATCCATGCTGATGACTGGTTCTGCTCGATAACGATCCAAAGCAGTGTGGACTGACTCACGTTCATTTTCATCATCTGAGGCAGATGCCACCAGCAGAAGGGTTGATTTTCTTTTTTGTGGTTCAAGTTGTGTAGTTTCCACATTAGAGTGTTGCTCTTTTAAGGCTTCTGAAAGCATGCGACACACCCCACCCCTCTCAGATTTTTGAAGGCACTTCAGATTCTTAAATCTTGGATCAAGTGCTGTAGCTATCTTTAGAAATTTCACATTGGTATCTTCTTTGCATTTTGTCAAATTTGCAATGAAAGTGTTCTTAAAATGAACAACATGTTCTGGGTCATCATCCAAAACTGCTATAACATGAAATATATGACAGAATGCAGGTAAAACAGAGCAGAAGACATACAGTTCTCCCCCAAGGACTTCAGTGACAAAATTAATTAACGCATTATTTTTTAACGAGCGTCATCAGCACGGAAGCATGTCCTCTAGAACGATGGCCGAAGCATGAAGAGG
Source organism: Malaclemys terrapin pileata (assembly GCF_027887155.1). Lineage (NCBI taxonomy): Eukaryota > Metazoa > Chordata > Testudines > Emydidae > Malaclemys > Malaclemys terrapin. Next base: position 136,541,324 of record NC_071505.1, read on the forward strand.
CATATGAATCTTTAGCGCATCTGGACAGTAAATATCTTGCAACGCCAGCTACAACAGTGCCATGCCGAACACCTGTTTTCACTTTCAGGTGACATTGTAATTAAGTGGGCAGCATTATTTCCCGTAAATGTAAACAAACTTGTTTTTCTTTGAAATTGGCTGAACAAGAAGTAGGACTGAGTGGACTTGTAGGCTCTAAAATTTTACATTGTTTTGTTTCTGAGTGCAGTTATGTAACAAAAAAACCTATATTTGTAAGTTGCACTTTCATGATAAAGAGATTGCACTACAGTACTTGTATGAGGTGAATTGAAAAATACTATTTCTTTTGTTTATCATTTTTACAGTATAAATATTTGTAATAAAAATAATATAAAGTGAGCAATTAACTTTGTATTCTGTGTTGTAATTGAAATCGATATATTTGAAAATGTAGAAAAACATCCAAAGATATTTAATAAATTTCAATTGTATTTTATTAACAGTGAGATTAATCGCGATTAATTTTTTTAATCACAATTAATTTTTTTGAGTTAATCACGTAAGTTAACTGACAGCCCTAACATTTATATCTGCCTCCTAGTAATTTGAGAGTCACTGTCACCCCCAGTGATAGATATGGGAAGGGGGAGGCGAATCTGTATTGTGTTGCGAGGAGGTTTGGGGTTCAAACCTTAGAAGATCACCCTCTTAGGCCGTTAACCCTTTAACACCAGCTGACATAACTTGAACTCATAGGGTAAGGTCATTGAGACAGGAAAGTGTCGTGCTGCTGGGATGACATAATACACATTGCTTCGGTAGAGAAGTCAGTAGGAAATGAGAGTTAGTTCAATGGGTGCAGGTCCCCTGAGGCTCAAGATGACAACTCCTAACTACACCTATGTTTTAAAAAACTCCTCCTAGATACAAAACCATTTTACTCTTCTTTACCACCTTCACAAACATTGATATATTTAGGTTCTAACACCCCAGTGAGTTAAATAAGCAAAATTATCTTCATTTTTGAGATAAGGAAATTGAAACACAGACAAGTTAAGGTCCATGAGTGTCAGCGACTGGGCTAGGGGTGGTCATACCTAGTGGTCAGAGCAGTGTTAGTCAGGGACCAGGTGTCAAAGTCAAGGGTGAGGGACTGGGCATCAGGATACAGAGTCAGAGCCAAGGGGCCAGGAGTCAGGGACCTGGTGTCAGATCCAAGGGACAGAGCCAGAATCAGGAGAACAAGGCTGGGATAGGAGCAATTACAACTGCAGGCATAAGCATGGAGTAGCCAGCAGCCTGGTGCCACTGGGCTTAAGAGCACGCCTCTTGGTTCCCCTCAGCCAGTCACAGGACTTGGCCAATCAGGTAATTCTGCTGTAGCCCAAAGTTAAGAGGTCTGCTTGGAGACTGAGCTAGCTAGTTGCTGGCTCAGCTGCAGGCCTTCTTGGAGTCCCCATTGTTGTGCCAGAGGTTGGTCCTGGCAGGAACCACGAGGAGCGGAGACTTCCTGGACTATAACCCGGTGCATACTCCAGGAGGTGCAGGAAGCCTTACTGCCCACCTCTCGGGCCTTTATTGAGCGGGTCCTGCGAGCCAGTGCTCCTGGCCTACCCCTCACCCCTGGCCCTCTGGACCTTTTCATCAGGCCCCTGCCCAATGAGTTCCCCTGTCTTCCCCCTTTGTATACCCGATCTGGCTGCATGACTTGCAGCTGGTTTGTTTTCAAAGTATGCCAAGGACACATCTGTAGATGCTCGTGCATCATGCAGTTCATGAGCACAGGCGTGTACCTGGTACAGTTCAACCCCATCCCTTATACCTGCCCTTTTTGGGGTGTGAGGGAGACCCTGGCACATGTCTATTTGGAGTGTGCCAGGTTGCAGCCTCTTTTCCAGCTCCTCCAGAACCTTCTTCTAAGGGTCTGACCACACTTTCCCCCGCACCTTGTGATTTATGTACACCCAGTCCATATCCTCTTGAAATCACAAGACCTCCTTATGAACCTCCTCCTGGTGCTGGCCAAGGTGGCCATCTATAATGCAGGAGGAGGATGCTGGACGAGAGGGTTCTGGGACTGTGGGGGCTACTTCTGTTCCTCCCTCAGTTCACCTGTCCAGGCAGAGTTCCTCCGGGTGGTGTCCGCTGGCTGCCTAGATACCTTTGAGGAGCAGTGTCACTGTCTGAGTTTCTCTGCTCGGTGTCCCCTTCCAGATCCCTGATTTTGTACCTGTGACCCTCACTCCTGACCCTGTTATTCATTAGTTGTCCTCTGTAATTATTTGAACCCTGGGTCTAGTAGCGCCTCCCCTTAGCCTGGGGCAGGGGCCTTCAGACACCTGCCTCCCAGATTTCAATAGGCAGACCTTCTTGGAGTCCTCATCATTGCGCCAGAGGCTGTTCCTGACAGGAACCACCAGGATTGGGCACCTCCTGGACTACAACCGGGGGGACTGGGTGGACCCCCGGGTGCTAGGTCGGTACCTGGGGCTCTCCATCCCTCATACCCCTCAACATGTACTCTAGGAGGAGAGGGAAACCTTACCTCCCATCTCTCGGGCTTTCCTTCAGTGGGTCCTGCAGGTCCTCCCCACCCACCCCTTGTCCTCCAGACCTTTTCATCGGGCTTGTCATAAACAGATAGTTAAGGGTTAATGCCTCTTTTACCTGTAAAGGGTTAAGAAGTTCACCTAGCCTAGCTGACACCTGACCAGAGGAACCAATGGGGGGATAAGATGTTTCAAAAGAAAGGCGGGAAGTTTCCTTTGTTTAGGCAGTTTCACTTTTGACCAGAGTGGAAAAGCTCCAGAATTCAGCCTCTTATTAAGTAGTGAGTATTACTGAAGGAAATAAATAGGTTTATGTTTATTTCTTTGTAACTTGTCTTGTGCAATTAGAGGAATAATCAAGTTGGGTATTCATTTGTGTACTAAGTTTTTGCCCAGGGGAACATCCTCTGTGTTTTGAATTTGTTGTCTGTGAGAGTAGCTGGTATGCTAATCTCTCCCAGAGGGTTTGCTTTTACCTTTCTTTTCTTTAATTAAAAGTCTTATTTTCAAGAACCTGATTGATTTTTCCTTGTTTTTAGATCCAAGGGGTTGGATCTGGATCCACCAGGAACTGGTGGGGGAAAGGAGGGGGGATGGTTAATTTCTCCTTGTTTTAAGATCCAAGGGGTTTGGATCTGTGTTCACCAGGGAATTGGTGAAGAAGTCTCTCAAGGCTACCCAGGGAAGGGAGTTAGTATTGGGAGTGGTGGCAGCAGACCAGATCTAAGCTGTTAATTGAGCTTAGAGCTTCTCATGCAGGCCCCCCACATCTGTACCCTAAACTTCAGAGTGGGGAAGGAACCTTGACAGGGCCCCTGCCAAGCAACCCACCCTGGCTCCCTCCCCCCGCAATCTGAGCCAGCTGCGGGATCTGCAGACAGTTCGTTTCTGAATCGCGCTGAGGAAACATCTGTACACACTCGTGCTCCACACATTTCATTTCCTCACCCTTGTGTCCTGCCCCAATACTAAGTGGTGGGCCCTTCTGCCATCTGTTGGGGGTGAGGAACCAACTTTCGTTCCAGATTGGAGACCCTTTTCCAGCTCCTCCAGAACCTTTTTCTGAAGTTATGGCTGCACTTTTCTGCACCTCCTGATATAAGCACACCCTGTCCATGGCCCCACGAGACCTCCTAGTGAACACCTTCCTTGTGCTGGCCAAAGGGGCCATCTATAAAACCAGGAGGAGGATGTTGGCTGGGGAGATGCTCTGCGACTGTGGCACCTATTTCCGCTCCTCCCTTCAATCACACATCCAGGAAAAGTACCCCTGGGCCACATCTACTGGCTCCCTATATACCTTTGAGGTGCAGTGGGCACTGTATGGAGTTCTCTGCTTGGTGTCCCCCCCAGTATCCCTGCTTTTGTCCCTGTAACCCTGACTCCCTTTCCTGTTTTATAATTTGCTGTCCCCCATATCTATTTGAGTCCTGGGTTTAGTGACTCCTCCCCTTAGGCTGGGGGAGGAGCCTAAAGCTGTGGGGGGGCTTGCACCCATCATCTTCCTGGGACTTCAATAGGTGCAAGCCTTTGTTGGACTCCCCCTTGGTGCGCTGGAGATTGGTCCTGGCAGGAACCATGAGAATTGGAGACCTCCTGGAGTACGACTGGGTGGATCCCCTGGAACTCGGCTGGCACCTGGGGCTTTCCACTCCCCACACCCTTGGGTGTGTACTCCAGGAGGTGAGGGCAGCCTTACTGCCCATCTCTTGGGTCTTTCTTGAGTGAGTCCTGCGGTAAGGTACTCCCTGCCTGCCTCTCACTTCTGGCCCTTTGGGCCTTGTTATCGGGTCCCTGCCCCACAAGCCCCCCAACCCTCCTCCCCTGAATAACCTGAATCAGTTGTGTGACTTGCAGCCAGCTTGTTTCTGAACCGTGCTTAGGGAACAGCTGTACCCACTCATGCTCCATATTTCCATTTTCTCATCCTTGTGTCCCTCCCTGACACTAAGTGGCAGGAATTTTTATCACCAGTGAAGGGTGAGGAACCCCGGTGGGCCAGCCTGTAATCCACCTTGGTCCCACGGCCCACCTGGGATATCAGCTGGTGGCTCCTTCATGGAACTGTGAGCACAGGCACGTAGTTGGTGTGGTTGACCCACCCCTCCCCCACATCTGCCCCTTCTGTGGCATCAGGGAGACCCCTGGCACATGTCGACCTTAAGTGTGCCAGGTAGCAGCCCCTTTTCTGGCTCCTCCAGTTCCTTCTCCTCAGGTTTTGGCTGCACTTTTTTCTGTACCTTCTGATATACGTACACCCCATCCATGGCCGCATGAAGTCACGAGACCTCTTCATCAACTTCCTCCTGGCACTGGCCCAGTTGTCCATCCACCACACCCAGAGGAGGATGCTGGACTGGGAGATGCTCTGCGACTGTGGAGCCTATTTCTGCTCCTGCCTTGGCTTACACATCCAGGCAGAGTTTCTCTGGGCCATGTTTGCTGGCTCCCTAGACACCTTCGAGGAGCAGTGGGTGCTGTCCGGGGTTCTCTGCTCAGTGTCCACCTGCTGGATCCCTGCTTTTGAAACTGTAACCCTTCCTGTTGTCCCTGTTTTTTCATTAGTTGTCCTCTGTATTTGCTTGAGCCCTGTGTTCAGTAGCTCCTCCCCTTATGCTGGGGGAGGGGTCTTCAGCTGTGGGCAGGGATGCACCCACCCATCCCTGCATTCCCAATAGTTCTAGGCCTTCATTTCTGACAATGGTGGGGGGGGGGGGGCATAAAATGAAGCACTTGAACAAGTAGCCTGCTTTTCAGAGGTGCTCCTTTTGCTTCTTTAAGTGCCCAGATTTGAAAACATCAGCCTAAGTGTCTTGGCCAAGGTCATCCGGATGGTTTGTGGCAGGCAAAGGCAGAGCCCACATCTCTTGATACTTTTAGTTACAAGACCATTCTTCTCATTGGTACATTTCAATTAAATACATGTTCTCTGGAATGCTAACTGCTTTGATGGAAGAGTTTTTCCTGTCTCTGGCTGTTGATAAACCTGTTTTACCAGAGATGACTTTCCCTTGAGGCTCAAAAACACTACGAAGAGCATGTTTTTGCCTTTGGAATAGGTCACATTGCACTACAGTGTCAGCCATTTCCAAATATATTTTCAGGGTGGGTGGCAGGAGACCTGAAAGCTCATCGTCCCTTCAGCCTCACCAAGCTCGATCTTGATCTCACTTACACCAGTTTTTCACTAAGGTAAAACTCCATTTATTTCAGCAGAGTCACCCCCATAGGTAACAGGATAATCAGGCCCAGTACATTTGCTGCCTGCTCATCCTGCTTTCCTCCATGGCTGGGGTTATAAAGAAAGCAATTTTGTTCAAATAGGAAAACAAATTCATAGATTTTTCTCCCTGTCCTGCTCCTTTCTGTGGTTCATGCAATCTCCAGGGAATGAAGCTTATCACGCACCAAGGGGAAATTTTGTGAGTCCTTTTAAAAGTATGAGGAGCTCATGCTGCTTGTGACGTTACACTCCATATGTTTTATGGAAATATGCTAACTGAAATATACTTCATGCAAAAGGTCTCTTGTAAGGTATCATTAAAAAGCTTATAATCTACTGAGTGTGTTCATCCTATTTGTATGTATGTATCATTCTTGTATCTAAATCTAGAAACATCAAGTATAATTCTGAAGTCCTGTGGTAATTGTAAGCAGAGTCAGGATGAGCTCTACCCTGACATCTGGTGGTGAATTATGGCGAGTGTGGAAAAGAACTTCAGGGGCTGATCTTGTTTGCATAGGCACACCCACCCGCCTAGCATGAGCCCACAGCAACCAAAAGTGGTTACTTTGGCTGGTGTGGGATCCCCAGTTTCTCTGTTATGGGGGCAGGAATAATTAAGTGTTGTTACCCTGATTATGGGAATCAAGGCTAGTGGAACTGTTGTATGACAGAGGGACTCACCATTAACTAAGTAGTACTCGCTAGACAAGGGGCATGGGTTCCAAAACCCAGTGAATTAAAAGAGGCTGGGCATAGATATTTGTAGTTGAGGGTATGTGGCCCCTTTGAGGGCCTGAAACATTGATTGTACCTGCTTCTCTCTCTCCACTGTTAAATGTCAGAGCTAATTTTGATTCTATGAGAAGTCTAATTATAGACTGCTGAGCTAAATTCACTTTGGGCCAATAGTGCACCAGCACAGGGGCTCCCCTGCTACAAGCTGAAATCACTGAGTGCTGTATTAATTAGTGGGGGAGCCTGAAGACATATTGCTGAGGGGAGCTGAGCAGTTTGTGGAATGGTGAGCAGAGTGGCTGGCAGAGTAGTTTTGTGGGATGGTTGGAGTGGCCCGTGGGATGGTTGGAGTGGCCCACAGGATGGTGAGCAGAGCAGTTTGAGGGATGGCCAGCGGAGCGGAGCAGCTAGCGGAGCGAAGCAGTTCATGGGACAGCTGGAGTGGCTCATGGGATGGCTGGTGGAGCGGAGCATCTCGTGGTGAAGGCTAAAGCAGAACCCCACAGAGAGGTGAGGCAGTCAGCCTTGGACCACATAAGGTGCCCTTAACACCCTGCATGCCCTCTTTCCCCCCCACATCTCCATCCGGGGGTGTGTGTAAAATCTTCAGAACTTTTGAACTCTGGGGCTACACTGACCAGGAACAGAGACTTTTGGGGTGTTGGACTTTTGGGACTTTGGATGATTTTTGGTTGCTGGACTCAAGAACCAAGGGGAAAGGACACGGCCCAATTTGGTGGGGTGGGTCTTTTTGCTCATGGTTTGTGTTAGGAATTCTGTTTGTGGTGTTTCCCCAACATAATGCCACATTGTTTCCCTCCTTTAGTAAAAGGATTTTGTCACACTCAGACTCTGTGCTTTTGAGAGGGGAAGTATTGCCTGTTAGAGGTGCCCGGGGGAGGTATGTAATTGTCCCAGGTCACTGGGTGGGGGCTCGAGCCAGTTTTGCATTGTGTTATGGAAACGGAACCCCTCGATACTGAACCAGGCCCTTGCTGCTGCCAGCTCAGACCGGCAGAAGGGTTACATAATTATGCAAAGTGTGGGCCATTAATGACGGTTTAGAATCTTGATGGCTCCCATTAACTAGGACAGTTGGTTGTAAATGGCTCTGTTTACTTGCAAGCCTTCCTGTGATCCTGTGAGTCAGCCCTGGAAGAACAGAGGCTTGGGGTCTCACAGGATAGGTGACCATGTCACCTGGTACTGGAATCCATCCTAAACCTGGTGCTTTTCCACTTAAAAGGAAGGGTGGGAACCCAGAGAGAGAGAGAGACAAAGGATTCCCACCTTCTGCCAAAGATATAAAAGGGGGTGGAACAGAACAAAGGGAGATTCCTGTCATGAGAAAACCCCTAGTTTCCATCTAAGATGTCTGCTGGAACTGACAAGGACTGTACTAGGGGAAAGGATAGGGCCCAGATTAGAAAGGAGTCTAGTCTGTGAAAGAATCTTATTGGAACATCCCTGAGGGTGAGATTTACCTGTAAACAGTTTCTTAATGTATTAGGCTTAGACTTGCATGTTTTGTTTTATTTTGCTTGGTAACTTACTTTGTTCTGACTGTTGTTACTTGGAACCACTTAAATCCTATGTTTTATATTTAATAAAATCACTTTTGTTTATTAATTAACCCAGAATAAGTGATTATTATCTGGGGGAGCAAACAGCTGTGCATATTTCTCTATCAGTGTTATAGAGGGTGGACAATTTATGAGTTTACCCTGTAAAGTTTTATACAGAGTAAAACGGATTTATTTGGGGCTTGGATCCCATTGGGAGCTGGGTGTCTTGGTGCTGGAGACAGGAGTATTTGCTGAGCTGTTTTCAGTTAAGTCTGCAGCTTTGGGGGTGTGGTTCAGACCCTGGGTCTGTGTTGCTGCAGGCTAGCATATCTGGCTCAACAAGACAGGGTTCTCAAATCCCAAGCCAGCAAAGAAAACATGATCAGAGATGGTTTCAGCACATCAGATGACTATGCCAAAAGGGAGCTCTGTGACCGAACCTGTCACACCACTATAAGAGCACTTTTACTTACAGTGAAACTCCCCAGGGAGCACTTATAAGTTTTATACACACACACACACACACATGAATGTGTGATTTTATATATATATATATATATATATATATATATATAAACACTACATTGACAGGTATGAGCCCTATAAAGACAGACTTAAACAGCAATGGCTATTGCACCAGTGTATTTAAATTACAGGTTGGTGAAGATGCAGATTTGCTTCAACCAACAAATGTAGCAATTTGTTGTTAAACAGTGAACTGTGTCGATTTCAGCAAATTTTTCAGTCACAAACAAATAAACAGGCAATGATCAAATGCTTTGTTTGGATTATGTCAAAGGGAAACATTTTGATTTTTGGGGATAAATTCACCAGAGAATTTAGGCACCATTCACAAAACCCCAGAGGTTGGGGTGGGGGTTCCCTTCCATACACCCATAGCCCACTGATTAGGATACTCACTTAGCAGTAGTGACACCTGGGATCAACTCTCTGCTCCCAGAGCAGGGATTTGAATCTGTGTCTCCTACATTCCAGGTGAGGGCCCTAAACCCCAGACTATTGGCTAGACAGGTATAGTGTTCCCTCAGTCTCACCTCTTGAAGCTGATCCACTGTGTATACAAAAATGTCTATATTCCTTGGGCCAGAGAGATAGAATAATAAAAAAAAAGACTGGACTTTATAGACTGATGGTAGGTACTCCCACTTAGGAGGAAGGACACTTGGGTTCCAGTCCTTATGCCAATGAATACATAACTATTCATTTGCCAAAAGTTCCGAAAAACCCTAACAAACGTTATTTTTGGACCAACTCAAACAGAATTTTTTTTTATTTTCAGGAAGGGCCAGCAAACCAGAAAATCCAGTTATTCACCCAGTTTTAATTTAAATCTATACAGAAACCTATATACATCACCACTTGGTTACAGGAAAATAATGGGTTATGTAGCCTGTGGGCCGTGTTCTCCTCTCACACAGATGAGAATCAGGAGTAATTTCACAGAAGTCAATAGAAAGAGCCTGAAGTGTTGTAAATTGGGGTTGCTCCACTGACTTACATGGAGTTACTCCTGATTTACACCTGAACGGAGACTCAGGCTCCCAATGCAGGTGACTAGAGCTGTCCAGAAAAAGGTCATTCCATTTCCTGGAGGATTTGGATATTTTGAGGTTTGGTTTCTATACGATTTGGAATGAAAACCCAATGTTTTGAAATTCTCTATGAAAGGGAAATTCCCTCGATCCCTGGCTCAGGGTCAGTCTGCCTGACCGACAGCTCCAGAGCTGCAGACCTGGAAGCTGCAGGGTCCCCGGTTCAGGGGCAGTCTGTATGGCTGGCTGCCTTGGAGCTGCAGATCCTGGAATCCCTGAAAGCACAGTCTAAAATGAGCCATGAGTCTGGGAACTTGGGAGATGGCGTTCCCAGAACTTCCTGTCAGCCCACCAGGTGAGCTGCTGGGGAGCCCGACGGGCGAGCTGGCAGGAACCGTCTCTGCAGAATGTTTCAGTTTTGACAAAGCAGCCTGGCTAAATGGAAAAGCCTTCCATCAGGGAATTTCCAATCAGCTCTGTGTGAGTCCCTGTGATGGGGTTCTGATGGGTTCCCCCGGGGGTGCCACCTGGAACTGGGGTAACACTGAGCCCTCTGACCCACCAGCCTGGGCTCCCTCTCACACTGTGCTGCTGTGACAAGCTGCAAAGCCTTCCAGCCTGCACTCTCACCAGCATTCATACAGGTAGGGGCACAGATGCAGGCTCTCTAACCCCCAACTTCCCCGCCTAGGACTCCAGAGCAGTACCATTCTGCCATGGCCAAATCTGGCCAGTATATGGGTTTAACATTTTGTCCGCCCCTCTCTCAATGTGAAGAGGACCATAGACACTTATTTTAACCAAGCTGAAATTTCCCCCAGACACCTTAATCAAACACACACTGGTATGGATTAAAACATAAAATAAGTTTATTAACTACAAAAATATATATTTAAAGTGACTATAGGTGCTAGCAAACAAATCAAAGCAGATTACCTAGTAAATAAACAAAAATGCAAACTGAGCTTAATGTATTAGATAGGTAGGATATGAATTAGCAAATTCTCATCCTGAGTGATAAACAGGCTGGCAAATTCTTAAGGTACAAGCTGCCTTTGCTTTGCAGCTGGGTTTCTTAGGTTTTCATACACAGGTTAGACATCTCTTTAGCCTGGGATCATCACTTCCCCCATTTCAGTCTTTGTTCCTCAGGTGTTTCCAGGTGTGTTGTTGTAGGGAGAGTGAGGTACCATCATAATGTCATTTCCCCCTTTTATATCTTCGTCCCACTTGCTGCAAAGCTCTTTTGCTATGACCTGGGTCATACAGTTCCCATTTTGTAGCACTTTCTCTAAGAGTTTTCTATTGTACACAGTTCCTGGGGTAATCCTTGTGCTTGTGTGCATTTCCTCAATAAGCCATTAACATTGTTTGGCATTTTTACTGTTGTACCTGAAAGGCTGCTTGTAGGTGTTTTCAATCTCACAACATGTTTCAGTAACACATACATAGCCAAACTTCATATATGATGATAGCACATACAATCCAATCAGATATTAATGTCTAGCAGATCAAGACTTTTAGAATGATACCTCACAAAGCATACTTTGTGCAAAACATATCCTAATTATATGACAGTGGTGAATAAGGGGGTGCCAGGGTGTCAAACCTCACCCCTTAGTTTACTGCAGGAGTGTTAGTCACTGACTAATTTAAATATATGGAGATATACCTATCTCATAGAGCTGGAAAGGCCCCTGAAAGGTCATTGATTCAAACCCCCTGCCTTCACTAGCAGGACCAAGTACTGATTTTGCCCCAGATCCCTAAGTGGCCCCCTCAAGGATTAAACTCACAAACCGGGGTTTAGTAGGCTAATTCTCAAACCACTGAGCTATCCCTCCCACCCTGGGGAAAGTAATGCACACTATGCTCTCTTTAGGTTTTCGCCATACTACTTCCAAGCAGTACCAAATATGTTAGTGTCACCCACAGGTGTTCTTGCAAAGTTCTGTGTTCCTTTTTCTGGGTTGTCTGAAAACATTTTTGTATGCAGCATTGTTAACATAATGCTGATATCAATATCTTTTAGAATGCAGGAATCTTGGCATTTAGCCATCAATGTCATGAGGCAGTGTGCCTCAGTTTCCCCTTCCACACAGCAGATGCTTGAGTTTGCTCAAACTGATCAGCTACAGTAGCCAGTTCTTCCACAGTTTTCACTTTTTAGTCCCATAAACACTGTTTCACATCATCTTTACATATACTCAGGAAATGTTACTAAGCAACAAGGTCACATATTCCCTCAAAGCTTGTAATACCTTTTCCTTTTACCCACTTATCCATCAAATCTTTCATCTAGTTTATATATGCCACATTACTCATCCCAACACCCCCTCTTACAGCTTCTAAATTTTACTCTTGATGTTTCAGGTATAATCTGAATCTGTTTTAAAATCATTTCTTTGAATTTACAATAAACTCAAGCATTCTCAATTGGCATCTTATTGAATATATCCAGAGCTGTACCAGTCAACTTGGAAACCAAAGTGGGCATCTTCTGGTCCTCAGGAATCTGGTGAAGTACACACAGCCTCTCAAAGGTGATGACATATTCAGAAATGTCCCCTGTCTCGTTGTATGCAGGACACAACTGTACCCATTTGTGGATTTTTGGAGAGATGGGACTCACTGGAGCATGGGGGCTTTGGTTCTGCTTCTCTGTCAAGTCCAGTTGATACTTCCTCTCTCTTTCCTTCTCCTCCATTTCTTTGGCTTGTAATTCCATGGCTCTTCGGTGTGCGGCTTCTTGTCTGGCATTCTTTGTCTCAATTTCCAGCCATTTTAATTCTATAAGTCTCGTGTTCTTTTTCACTCTCTTCTGCCTGCAATCTGCACAGCTCCAGCTCCTTACTAGTTTCACTTTCACTCATTTTCCTGCTTTTCTGTCCCTACTTCCTGTGCCCAAAATAAGCAAATGGAAAATAACAAACTGGTAACCTCTTTGACTGATTTCCAGCCACCTCACTTAAATCTCACTTAAAATCACCTCCAGTGTATGAAGTACAAATCTCACTCAGAACAAAGGATTTACCATCAGTACCAAATTATTTGTTATAATGTTAATCATTAGCAACAAATTTTGCATCATGAGAATCAACAATACCAGCAAATCTTTTATTACAGGTGTATTAGGAAGAGAGTCTAAGACATAAGCCCTTGTACCAGAGGCCTGGTTTGAGGCCTAGGCTAAAGTAGTAGTCAAAGCTTTACTGATATAAAGCAAAAATGAGCTGTGAGCAAGAGGCAGGACCTGCTCACAGTATCTGCCAAGGACAGGGCTGATATTGCAGAAATACACATTTCTCAGAAATGCCAGGCACAGAGTATGCACGCAAGCACATCCAATATCAAGTGGTAGCAGAACATCCTGCTATTAAGGATGGTACAAAAACATTGCCCAAGGATAACAGGAACACACTGAACTCTCCTAAAAGATAAGGTCAGGATAACAGTACATAATAAATATCAGAGGGGTAGCCGTGTTAGTCTGAATCTGTAAAAAGCAACAGAGGGTCCTGTGGCACCTTTAAGACTAACAGAAGTATTGGGAGCATAAGCTTTCATGGGTAAGAACCTCACTTCTTCTTCTTGCTTCTGAAGAAGTGAGGTTCTTACCCATGAAAGCTTATGCTCCCAATACTTTTGAAGAAGTGAGGTTCTTACCCATGAAAGCTTATGCTCCCAATACTTCTGTTAGTCTTAAAGGTGCCACAGGACCCTCTGTTGCTTAGTACGTAATAAAGATGTTTTAATCAAACCAACATGTACAAGGTGATGGATAATAATGAGCCACATCAGGGGGCAGTAATTAACTATGCCAGAGGCAATATGTAACTTTTTTGCATCAGGGTATAAAAATGTATCTTAGAGGGAGTGTCTTTGTCTGGCTTAGGGAGGAAGGGAAAGTCCTGCCATTCACTGAGCTGGTCCATTGTTACAGGCATACATGTATTAGTGGTCTGGTAGAGTCTGTGGGATACTAATACCGTGTTTTGTCAACAATAAACCTTGCTGGGTGCCTTTGTCCCTTAACAGATCTTGTGGTCATTGGGTGGTTTGCTGGGGTGGCACACAGAGGGAACACACACATGCAGGCAAACATCAATCAACTTCTAACCATACCGGTGACCCAGATTGCTGATATGGTAAGTAAACAAGCTGTCCTCTGTAGGAATCGTAATCTAACATGACAGAAAGACATGGGCTAGGAAACTCCCTTATTCCCTCAATGCAAATCCCCATAGAGTTTGATGAAATTTGAACCCATTGAATTGCCAGCAAGGGCGGGCCCATATGAATTTAAAAAAGAAAGTGGGGAAATATGGACAGATGTGTCATAAGAGGGGGAGTTCTCTTCCTCTTTTTGCCTGTGAGTGATATGACCCCCCTGAATGGACTGGCCAAACCCAGGAACATTTGCCAGGATTCCTTCAGCCTGATAGAAGAGAGGAGCCTTCATCCGCTCTCTCTATAAGGCTCCAGTCCCAGTCCCTAGGTAGCGTCAGCAGCCTGGGTTCCCTGCCAAAGAACAAACACCCACAATGGGCCCACTTCTTCTCTCTGTGGTGATTTCCTTTGTCCCACAAATCTGTCTTGAGGACAGAAACCTTGGAACAGGGTAGCACAGCCCCTGAGATTTCACTCCTCAGTCTCCAAGGGTCAGTAAGCCCTATTACACGTCTTCCTAATGTCTTTTTATTTTTCTCCTTTCAAAAGTAAATTGTTGTATTTCTGTCTCTTTATATGACTCCTGGTCCTGCTGAATGCAGATGATTGGAAGCACCTTCTCTTGACATTTCTATTTCCAATCTATACTTCTAGAGATGAACTGACCCAACTGAATGCAGGATTTGTGGTAAAGAAAAGACAGACATTTGTGTGAAACAGTGATGTACTCTGTGCGTGTTCTGGTGCTGATTTCACTGAGGGTTCATCCAGAGAACACTTCTGGCTTCTCCACTGGTCAGTTCTCAGCTCAGCATTGATTTTAAACTATATTTGTAGATTGTCATGGAAATAAACATGCCACTGTGTGAACATGATCAGTTTTCCTGGGGTTTCTAGTTGTAGCCTTATTGGTTCAGTGGAAACCCAGATTCTTATTAACCCTCCTCTAGTCATTATTTTCTATAGAATTCATTTATAGTCCTAGCAGAAATATTCATCCTCTGCATTTATTGCTAATCAGGAAATCTTTTCACAGTTTGTTCAATTTCAGGCGTGAATTACCCAGGGAGAATTTCCCAATTATCTCCTTGGAGTCAATGAAAGTTTAAAATCTGAATTCGCTTCAGGAACAAGCATGTTGCTCATCTCAGAATGTTCTCTTGCTGGTGTCTCACTTTTACCACATGCCTGATGTGTAAACCCAGCCTGCTATCAAACAGCCAGCCATACCCACAGGTGCCTTCCCTTGTCTCTTGGTTTGTTGTATCTCAGCCTCTCCCTGTGGTGAGCCCTGGAAATTGCACAATTCATCTGGCAAGAAAAACGTCCACTAAGGGGGAGACTTTCAGAAAGGATTTAATATGAAAAAGGCAAAGTCAAGCTGAAGAAATGAAGAAATGATAGGCATAAAAAAGCAGGAAACTTCCATCCCCTCCAAACAATGGAAAATTATACAAAGAAAGCTTATGAACCTTTTCCCACTCACTCTTGTATTTCCTGCAACTTCACACAAATCCTATTAAATCACCTTCTTTGTCTATCTACCAGGAAGGGATTTTCTCTGGGACATCATTTCTGAGAGAAAGAGGTGAAGCATTTACATCATTACAGGGTTATTTTGTCCAATCAAACTGTTATGATATTGAACCCCCAGAGTCATCGTGTCCCACATCATCATAATCTGTGTCTCCAGGAGGCAGGGACGGGGTTTCCTCCTCCATCCCAGAGACAACTTCACCCCTTAGCGAGCGCAGACTCCAACCTGAAAATACCAAGGAGGAGACATACAGTCAGTGGATCCATTCTATGGTTATGTTCGGCTGCAGAACAAGATGGAGTGCACTTTACAGCAGTGGTTCTCGAACTTATTTGATTGTGGCCCCTTTCTTTGCATCCGTACTAACTGACACTTCCCCTCCCCACCACACAAGTACATATACCAATTAAAAAAAAATAACATGCAACTTTCACTGAATATGAAAAACAGTAGAGGAAAAAGAGTCAAAAAGAGCTCTCCGTCTGCCTAGCTTGAAGGCAGCACTACTGCCAGCAGCAGCTGAGAAGTGAGAGTGGCAACACCAGACCATGACATCCTTACTTCTTCATTGCTGCTGGTGGCAGTGCTGCCTTCAAAACTGGGCACCCAGACAGGATCCACCGCTCTGTGCTCTGGCTTCTCACACTGCCCCAGAATATATTCTGTGCTGCCCAGTTTGAGAACCTCTGCTCTACAGTGCAGATTGGGAATTGTTCCCACTTCAGTCTTGGGTCTATGACAAGTGTTATCCATCATCTCTATACATAGTCTGGAAATTAAAACCTTTGGTTTCCAGAGCAGGTAAACTTGCCAAGCACCAGCTGTAGCTACCTGGCACTTCATGTACAAAACCCAAACACTTACCAGCAAGGAGCGCTTAGTTAAGAACATCATAACTTTCCCTCTGCCCTAGCAATGAGCATTAGCACTTTATTCTTATCAAGTACTAATCAATGCACATTTCATCACCACTGCACCTCCTTTGGGGTGGCTGATGGTGTCTCTGCTCATGACACAATGGGGAAGAGAGGGGAGATATTGGCCAAGGACAATGGGCAAAGCCCATCCCAGATTTTACAGGACGTGTCATGGGCTTTTTAACACTGGTGCAGCAGCAACAGGACTTTGGTTCATAGGATTCTGCCCAAAAGATACACGCCCAGTGAAATGGTGGGAATCCAGCACATCCAAGGTGTGGCAGCCACACAAGGATTGGAACCTAGAGGCAGAAGGATCCTAGGTATCTTGCTGGTTTGACCACGACCCTGCTGTTCCTCTCCCCATGGCAGGCACTAATGCCTCTGATTTGAGGGAATGGAGAGATGAGAGAAGGAAAGATTTTCTCACAGGCATTGGTTTGGCCAGGGCTGTTCCCTTGCTGTGTACCCCACATTTCCAGCCCTCCCACTTTGCAGAGACACTGTGAAGTGCAAACAGTTCTCCACTCACCTGTCTGTGAATCCCTGTCCCTGTCGCTTGCCCCAGTGCCCCAAAGCAGGGTCCTCTTCAGGGTCAGACACTTCTCTGGCATCATCATAACCATCCCCTGGGACATCTCCAGGCAGGGCAGGGGTATCTCATGTGAAGATGTGAAGTAATTAAGAGAATATTCACAGTGAAGGTAGAAATAAACTAAAAGCTGCAGATGCACCAGCCTCACTAGTCCCTGGGGATCTCTCAGCAATTAACTTCACCCTCAGAGCAGGAAGAGGAGTCCTCCTCTGGAACCCTCAGCTTGAGGGGTTTTACATATCACATTGATCTGATACATTTCAATAGCTGCTTGAGTGGATCCTAGAGCTCCCAGATGATGAGGGGACGGGGAGTTCTAGAAAGAGGTGTATGTGTGTATATATATATATCCTCAATATTTATTCCACTCTGTATGCATCCGAAGAAGTGGGCTGTAGTCCACGAAAGCTTATGCTCTAATACATTTGTTAGTTTCTAAGGTGCCACAAGTACTCCTGTTCTTTTTCCCTACCCCTGGGATTCCACACAGCTCTTGGAATGCACCTGGTCAGTGCCCCCAGCATTATGCCAATAGACAATACTGGTGGGTGAACTTTGTGGTTTTCTTAACAAACCATTATTGTTCCGACTGGGAAACATATTTAGTTTTTCGACAGGGTGACATTGGTTTCAGGAGGAGGATTCACTCCTCACCTCGGCCATCTGGAGACTGGGGGATGTCGTTCAACTCAGGCTCCTCCACGTTATCATAATCCATCTGAGACCCCCCCGGGGAAGCTCTCTCTGGAACAGCAAACACCACATTCAGTCCATGGCACCAGCAGGGTCTCTTCAGCACAGGTGGCCTATATAACTAGAGCTGTTTATCATGACACATGAGAGGGGAAGTCGCAGGGGCCCATGGTGAGAAGAGCACAAATCAGAGAACTACAGTGAAACAGGAGTCCCAGAAATAACTAGGGGCCAATCCTGTCCCTGCAGAATCCAACAGCAGCTCTTTTATGTGTTTCAGTGGGAGCAGGATCTGGGCTTGTGCTGAGATAACAGGTTGGGACACGGGTGCTGCCAGGCCAGAGCCGGCCTGTGTGAATCCAGCTGATCTCTGCAGACGGGTTTGAATTTTCCTGTTACCCTGGGGAGGGGGAACCTCCCCTCTGCAGGAATTAAAGCTCCCGCTGGGAGGTCACTGGCCTGATCCTTTGTGAGCTCCTGTTCTCCACTAGCCTCTCAGGCAGCCCAGGGCTCAGCTTGGCAGCGCTCCAGCTTCTCAGCAGAACTGGCTCATCTGCTCAGTGTCTCCTCCCCCAGCCACAGGCTAAACTCCCAAAGGGCCCAAATCATGGACTCCCTTGAGAGCAGCTGGGGTAGAAATGCCGCCCTGTTTATAACTAGAGATGGGCCCAGGCCAGGAAGTTCACATCCAGGGGTTTGCTTCTGCCTGTTATAGCAACAGGTGCCAGCCCCAAAACTGAGATCCAGAGCTGGGGTCAGAATCTGCAAATCCCCCCACCCACAATGTTCTGTTGCATTCGGACCAGTGAGTTGGACTCAGCCCATCTGTAATTATAACACAGGACAATCTTCTTGTCTCTCTCAGAGGTGAGAGACGAGCCCTGCTGGGCACTGACGCCTTCCACCCAAAGCGACTGACCCGTCTCCTCCAGCTCCTCACCTGGGGAGGTCACTGGGAGCCACTCCCTGGGCTCTGTGCTCAGGAGATGGTCACATGTTCCCATCCTGAGATTCTGGCAGAAATCCTGTTCAATGGGATTAGACCCAACTGTGTACATTGGGAACCGTGGGAGGGGAAATGGCTGCGATTACAGAAAGTGTCATAGAAATTCTGTTCTTTGCCCAGATTTGGGTCTCTCAGCCTGAGTCTGCCCCGCCCCCGTTACCTTGTTCTGATCCAGGATCGTTTTCCCCCTCGCTGTCCCCGGTGTAATACTGCAGCTTTGTCACTGAGTCACCTGAATAGGAGACTGGAGAGACGAGAACCAGAAATTCATCACAGTGAGAACAGCAGAACTGTGGGACTGGGAACACATCTGGGGCCAGGAGCAGGATTTCCAGTCTCAGGCCTGGTCTACACTACGGGTTTAGGTCGACTTTAGCAGCGTTAAATCGAATTAAGCCTGGACATGTCCACACGACGAAGCCCTTTCTTTCGACTTAAAGGGTCCTTTAAACCGGTTTCTTTACACCACCTCCGACGAGGGGATTAGCGATAAAACCGGCCTTTGCGGGTCGGAATTGGGGTAGTGTGGACGGAATTCCACACTGAAGGTAATGGTAAAACCTTCATTGACTTCAACGGAGCCAGGAGTTAGCCCTAAGACTGGGCAGGAGAATGCCTGCATGCAGCTAGTGTAGTGTAAGGGAAGAGAGTAGATTTGGGGCTTTCCGAGGAGACTCATGGCTAAAACTGGATACCACAGGCACTCAGGAAGGGCAGATGGGATCGGGGCAGATGGCACTCGTAAGGAAGGGACCAGGTGTTTTTACTTAGAAGGGATTCTCCTTCCAGCAGCTAAGAAGAAAGATTAATAAGACTGGGAATTCTCAGCTTGGAAAAGGATGACTCGGGGGATATGCTAGAGGTCTATAAAATCATGATTGGTGTGGAGAAATCATAGAATCATAGAATATCAGGGTTGGAAGGGACCTCAAGAGGTCATCTAGTCCAACCCCCTGCTCAAAGCAGGACCAATTCCCAACTAAATCATCCCAGCGAGGGCTTTGTCAAGCCGGGCCTTAAAAACCTCCAAGGAAGGAGACTCCTCCACCTCCCTAGGTAACGCATTCCAGTGCTTCACCACCCTCCTAGTAAATAAGTAAGTGTTATTTATTCCTTCTCATAACACAAGAACTAGGGATCACCAATGAAATTAATAGGCATCAGGTTTAAAACAGACAAAAGCAAGTATTTCTTCACACAATGCACAATCAACGTGTGAAATTCCTTACCATGGGATGTTGTGAAAACCAAGACTATATCAGGAGACTCCACCACCTCCCTAGGTAACGCATTCCAGTGCTTCACCACCCTCCTAGTGAAATAGTGTTTCCTAATATCCAACCTGGACCTCCCCCACTGCAACTTGAGACCATTGCTCCTTGTTCTGTCATCTGCCACCACTGAGAACAGCCGAGCTCCATCCTCTTTGGAACCCCCCTTCAGGTATTTGAAGGCTGCTATCAAATCCCCCCTCAGTCTTCTCTTCTGGAGACTAAACAATCCCAGTTCCCTCAGCTTCTCCTCGTAAGTCATGTGCTCCAGACCCCTAATCATTTTTGTTGCCCTCCGCTGGACTTTTTCCAATTTTTCCACATCCTTCATGTAGTGTGGGGCGCAAAAATGGACACAGTATTCCAGATGAGGCCTCACCAATGTCGAATAAAGGGGAACGATCACGTTCCTCGATCTGCTGGCAATGCCCCTACTTATACAGCCCCAAATGCCGTTAGCCTTCTTGGCAACAAGAGCACACTGTTGACTCATATCCAGCTTCTCATCCACTGTGACCCCTAGGTCCTTTTCTGCAGAACTGCTACCTAGCCATTCGGTCCCCATTCTGTAGCAGTGCATGGGATTCTTCCGTCCTAAGTGCAGGACTCTGCACTTGTCCTTGTTGAACCTCATCAGGTTTTTTTTGGCCCAATACTCTAATTTGTCTAGGTCCCTCTGTATCCGATCCCTACCCTCTAGTGTATCTACCATGCCTCCTAGTTTAGTGTCATCTGCAAACTTGCTGAGAGTGCAGTCCACACCATCCTCCAGATCATTAATAAAGATATTAAACAAAACCAGCCCCAGGACCGACCCTTGGGGCACTCCGCTTGAAACTGGCTGCCAACTAGACATGGAGCCATTGATCACTACTCGTTGAGCCCGACGATCTAGCCAGCTTTCTATCCACCTTACAGTCCATTCATCCAGCCCATACTTCTTTAACTTGGTGGCAAGAATACTGTGGGAGACCGTATCAAAAGCTTTGCTAAAGTCAAGGAATAACACATCCACTGCTTTCCCCTCATCCACGGAGCCAGTTATCTCATCATAGAAGGCAATTAGGTTAGTCAGGCACGACTTCCCCTTCGTGAATCCATGTCGACTGTTCCTGATCACTTTCCTCTCCTCTAAGTGTTTCATAATTGATTCTTTGAGGACCTGCTCCATGATTTTTCTGGGGACTGAGGTGAGGCTGACTGGCCTGTAGTTCCCCGGATCCTCCTTCTTCCCTTTTTTAAAGATGGGCACTACATTAGCCTTTTTCCAGTCATATGGGATCTCCCCCAATTGCCATGAGTTTTCAAAAATAATGGCTAATGGCTCTGCAATCTCATCCGCCAGCTTCTTTAGCACCCTCGGATGCAGCGCATCCGGCCCCATGGACTTGTGCACGTCCAGTTTTTCTAAATAGTACTGAACCATTTCTTTCTCCACAGAGGACTGGTCACCTTCTCCCCATATTGTGCTGCCCAGTGCAGCAGTCTGGGAGCTGACCTTGTTCGTGAAGACGAAGGCAAAAAAAGCATTGAGTACATTAGCTTTTTCCACATCTTCGGTCACTAGGTTGCCTCTCTCATTCAGTAAGGGGCCCACACTTTCCCTGAATGATGGGCAGGACCCTATAGGCTTTGTCATGGTGTGTAATGTTACCAGTGACACTGGGCTCTGTGGGAGACAGTCCTGGAAGCTACATGTACATTATTAGGAAGAAGGTTTAAATGCAGGGCTTCTCCAGTAAGTTTATCTGTAAGGATCGTAGTACCAGTCTCAGGACCGGCCAGTCAAGAAGCCCTATGGAGACACTGTACATGGATTTGAAGATGGGGCAGAGAGGGGAGCTGCAAACTTCATTAAGCAGGAGGGGTCGCTTTGGTGAGGGGAGAAGCAGAAGATCACAATGACCTCTTTGTGTTTCAAAACTCTGTGGATCTATGACCCAGACCCAGAAGACAGGCTCCATTTAGCCAGAAGGGAACCAGATTGTCTAGCCATTAAAATTAAGTTTTCTCGTGAATTATTTTTTTCCACAGGGCCCCTGCCACTTTCAGTGCCCAAGATGGATAAATCAGGGTTGTGCAGCATCAGGCTGTTGCCTGTACGACCCCTGCCTCATTCACTTTAGAAACTGGAAGGCCTGTAGAGAATGAGCAGGGGAGCGCAGGAAGAACTAGGATGCTCTTGTTAAGAGCAGTGACCCTCATTCAGTAGAGCTCAGTTCTGTTCCTGATTCTGTCACAGACTTCACAGGTGATGCTGAGCAGGTCTCTGAAGCCAGTTTTTATGAAATGTGATTTGCAGAAGTACTGAGCACTCTCAACTGCTGCTAGGGTCAAGACAAGATGTGGCTACTCAGCTCCTCTGCAGTCAGGCAGTGAGTGTGTGTGTGTGTGTGTGGGGGGGGGGGGGATGAGCACAGGGCTGTGAGTCAAAATACTGAATTTTATCCTGGCTCTGCTGCTGACTCACTGGGGGGGCCTTGGGCAAGTCACTTTGCTTTTCTTTCTCAGTTTCACCAGCTGTAAAACGGAGCTAATAATAATACTTACCCACCTACTTCCCTGGAGTTTGTGAAGGTTTATTAATGTCTGGACAGTTCTTTGAATCCAAAATATGGTGAGTACTCTGAAGAATCTGGCCCTGAGTGTCACAGGTTGGTGCCCAATCACCCCAAATAATTAACAAGTTTCGAATTTTGGTTTTAATCATTCTATGTAAAATTTTCAGAGGAACCTAACTAATGTAGGAGCCTAAGTGCCATTTTCAGAAGTGACTTAGGCAACAAGAGGTTGAAGTCTCCATGGTTCTTCGGCTCCTGCATTACTCGAAAAAATGGGATTTAAGTCCCTAAGTCACTTTTGAAAATCTTATTCTTGGACTTCTAAGTGTCTAAGTCACTTCTGAAATGGGCATAATAATGGTGCTATTTCCCAGGGTGTTATGAAGACAAATTCATTCATGTCCGTGGTGC
This sequence comes from Malaclemys terrapin pileata, assembly GCF_027887155.1. Taxonomy (NCBI): domain Eukaryota; kingdom Metazoa; phylum Chordata; order Testudines; family Emydidae; genus Malaclemys; species Malaclemys terrapin. Next base: position 136,564,095 of record NC_071505.1, read on the forward strand.
ACTCTGATACTATGGTGATGAGCACCTTAAAAAAGCCCATGAAGAAATTAATGTCTGTATGCTGTGCAGTGTTTGTATGGTACGTATAGTAAATAAGGCCCCGGATCGCATATTGAATGATGAGATAAAAGGAAATATTTAACAGCTCCCTCATCCCCTGAGCCCCAACCTTGTGTGTGTGTGTGTGTGTGTGTGTGTGTAGGGGGAATAATAGGATGTGTGCATGAAATTAGATTGTATCATAGTTTATACACACAAGGGAGGAATGGGAGCTGACTTAATATTACATGGGTAACCTTAACACTGCTATTTCCTAATTCTTGAGCATTTGGCTTTGACTGTTTAAGGATTTATTTTTATGTAAGGTAAATATTAGAGTTGGTCGACAACCCACAAGTATTTTGAATGCAGTATTTCAGTTTTTAAACAGGTCCGAGATATTGGCATGTGGAAATGGAATGAGAATTTTTGTTTAGATTCTAACTAAAATGTTGATTTATTTCAACTTTTGGAAAATTAAACCTTCAATTTTCCTTTTCAGTTTTTGGGTTTACAGGTTTTTCCCCTTCCTTCCCCTTTCTATTGTTTCATCTTTTCTTCCACCTTAAAACATTAGAAAAAAGTTAAAAAGTGTAAGAAAGCAGGGGGGAAATTTTTTGTGTTTTTTTTTTTAACTGGAAAGATGTGAAAAAAGGTAATTAAAAAATACAAATTGAGATAAAGTGCTACTTTCTCTGTGGTGTGCTACCAAAAATGCCCTCAGGAACTCAAGTGAGAGAAGGGAAATGGTCATTTTCAGCAATTTATAGTTCAGCCAAAATGGAAGGAATTTCACTGGAGTAGGTGGAGGAACATTCTTGGCCCCACACTGACCCCTTCCCAAACTGCAAAGGCCTGCTGCAAACAATGAAGGCACGAGAGCTTCTCAAAGCCGTCGAGAATATTTTATAATAGAAATTGTGAAGCAACCTCTATATTGGCAGTCGCTATTAGCGCCCCCTCTAATTACTTTAGCAGTGATTTGGAGAAGGATGGGGCCAATGAATTGATGACATTTATGTAACCCAAGGGACAAAGTGCTGCCCCTGCTCCGCTGCCCTGCATAAGGACAGAGTTGCTGACTAAAGCTCTTCCAGGAAAATCCAGGGCTTTCCTGTAATAATATTATTTACTTTAATTTTGTGTTTAATATATTTACTATCATTATGTGTGGTTTAGAATCTAGCTCCCCCTCCCCTTGCTGTGCCCTGAGGTTCCCCTGCTCTGGGAGCAGTGTCACACACTGAGGGGCAGGTGTTCTTAATCCAGTATTTCTCCTGCACTTACCTGAGCAAACCACACTGGCATCATTGTCGTGTGAGCACTGAGAGGCTCCCAGAGCAGTAACAGGGCAATGGCCCAAATGGGTTTCAGTCCCTTTACAGTGAAATGTGTCTGTCCAGACAGAGCCAGTTCCCTTCCCAAAATACCCTCCTCCTGGGGCTGATACAGCGAATCCACAGTCAAGCTGATGACAGAGAACATTGGCATCCAGTAAATCCCAGCGTGAATCACAGAGGGTTCTCCAGACACCAAGAACCTGGATCTCCACCCTCCCTGAGCACTCTGTGCTGCCATTCACCAGCCGGAACCCTGTGTGCTGAAGGGAGAAGGGGTTTAGAGAGGGAGCCTTGGAACTATTTTATACCAAATAGTTAAAGAAAGGAAAGTCAGGGGGCATTGTTCCCTTTTTCATTATCTTGGCTTGTTTGGGTTTTTGATCCAACCCTATCAAACCCAGCTCCCTACACAGTGAGATCAGTACATTGCTTGGCCCTAATCTAGAATACACATCATTGGAATTTTAAAGACATTGTGCTGAGTTCTTACGTGAGCATATGGCACTAGCATCATTTGTGTGTGAGCACATCTGATTTTCTTGTAATTTCCGGGGACAGGAGAGCAGGAGAGACTCATTCCCCACACACTGGAATTCTTCAGTCAAGATCTTTCCTTGTCCTTCTCCAAAGTGAGCTCCTCCTGGGATAGATACAGCTATTCCACACTGAAGTTCATTACAGATAACATTGGCAACTTTGAGATCAAAGTGTGAATCATAGACAGTGCTCCACGTGTTTCCATGTATTATCTCCACACGTCCTGAGCAGGCACCGTCCCCTCCAACTAGCCGAGGCTTAATGTGTCCTAGAAAGTCAATGAAGGTTGAAAATTATAAATGGGCCTTTAGGAGTTAGGATGCTTCACTATCATAAAGCTCATTGCTGCCTTCACTTGGCCACCAAACCACAATAGTACTAAAAAGGCAAGGTATAAATAATGGGAAAAGGGGGATTTAGATAAATTCTAATGTATATTGATTGCTATGCTATGTAGAAAACTGATAAGGGAAGCTAAAGACATCAGGGTAACATCCATGACTGGCAGGACTATGAACAACAAGAAGGAGTTTTTAAGTATATTAGGAACACACAAACAAACAAATCCTTACATTGGTGTAGGTATATTACAAATAGAGATGGTTAAAATTTTAATAATGATGAAGAAAAGGCAGAAGTGTTCAATAAACATATCTGCTGTACTGACCCCAGGCAGGAGGACTCGAGGGACGCAGCTATATGGAAGGGCTGGGGACAGGGCTAGGGGCGGGATCCTCCTGTATCTTTCTGATATGCCATACAGCTATAAATATCTTACTGGTACGGCATACTGGACCGTACCACCATACTTGCACCATTACTTGTGTCTTACATATGACATTCTTGTTAATACAAGCCAGAATGACATTTCCCTTTTTCGCAACAGCATCACACCTTTTCAATTTGTGATCCACTATAACTCCCAGATCGTTTTGTGCAGTACTGCTGCCTAGTCAGTTATTCCCTATTTTGTTGTTTTTTTTTTGGGGGGGGGTGCTTTTGCATTCGATTTTTCCTTCTTAAATCTAGTATTTTGCACTTTATTGAATTGAAACTTACTGATTTCAGACCAATTCTCCAATTTATCAAGATCATTTTGAATTTTAATCCTGTCTTCCAAAGAATTTGCGACCCCTCTCAGCTTGATGTCATCCACAAATTTTATCAATTTATTCTCTACTCCATCATCCAAGTCATTAACAAAAACATTGAATAGTGCCAGACTCAGGACAGTGCTATTATTTATTTATCCATAGGGACACAGCAATCACAGAGAAAAGGGGTAAAGCAACTGAAGGTCTACAGGCCTATGTTTTACCTAAAGCACAGCATTTCCCTCAAAACTGGGCTGATAACTTATCCCAGGTATCCCTGCTTCTGGGGACCGAGTTTCAATCTCCTTCCCTACAGATCCTGCCTCATCCTCTCTGTTCATCAGGGCTCTCCTTTTAACAATTCCCAAGCTCTCTGTTTAAGATTTCTACCTTGGGGGCTCCTCCCGAACAAGGTGTGGTTGTGCTCAGCTTGGTCAGAGGAAGAAGTTCAAAGCCCTTGACATCTGTATTGTCAGTTAATTACCAGTGACTGGGTTCCCTAGAGCCATTATCTGCCTTCCTGGGACATGTGGGGAGCTCAGACGGGGGATACCCTTTGAACCCTGGTAGGAAATGTGAAAATAGCAATAAAAGGAACTGAGGTACACATAATATTCACAGAAATACAGATATAGCCCATGCTCTTTGCAGAGGTCATATTAGACAAAGAACTGAACATGAGCCCCCAGTGTGTGATGCTGTGGTTAAAAGGACTAAGATGATCCTTGGATGTATAAACAGGGGAGCAATGAGTACTGCTGGCTGAAATACAGGATTTCTAGTGTACAGGAAATTTCACTATTTTAAAATGTCCTGTAAACTGGAAATGACCCTAAAATTTTGTTTTGGAAACTCCAGCCCATGGTGTATCCAACCTGAAATTTGCTCCCAGGAACCCCAACAGATGCGGAGTGACACTGACATCCTTGTCAGTTTCACCACTGTTAACATCAGGACAAGCATGTCAATTTCTCACAGCCACTGCTGGGGCTCTGGAGCAGCCTCATCATGTGGCCTGACCTGGACTGGGGGCCCCCAGGCTTCCAGACCCCTTGGCCAGCTGGCAGCCTAAGCAGGCAAATAGCCCAATCCAGCCCATTCTGCAAGGCAGGGCTGCCCCGGAACCGCAGACCCTGGGACACCAGAACCCATCCAGGACTTCCAGGCCCTGCTATGCAGACCCTGGATCTGATCCTTGGTTAGAGCTGGGATTCCCAGGGCTTTCAGTCTCCTTTCCCGTGACAGAGAGCCTGAAAGCATTGGCAGGGCTGCCCTGGAGGTACAGACCCTAGAAAGAGCAGAGTTTCCAATTCTAGAACAATCTACGTGACAGGGTTAACAGGAACTGAACAGGGAAGCTAGCAGGGATCCAAGTTGGTTTCCAGCAGACCCCCCTTGTGGTTTTGAGAAAGTTTACTGAACTCAGTTCCATGATAAATGTTGAGTTCAACAAACTTGTATTTTCCAATGAAATTCTGGTTTGCAAGATAATTTCCTACCAGCTCTAGTAGGAAGGTGATTTTACCTTGTATACACCATTGGTGAGACCAATATTGCATCCAGTTTTAGTGTCCATATTTTAAGAAGGATGTTAAAAAATTAGAAAGGGTGCAGAGAAAAACCACAATAATGATTCGGGGGCTTGAAAATGTGCCTTGCAGTGAGAGATTTATGGAGGTCAATCTGTTTATTTTATCAAAAAGATGACTGTGACATTCTATACCTTGGGGTAATGTGCTGTAACCCCCATATTCCTCATTTTCATATAATCGTGATCTTACGTATAAAGCATGCCTTGTAAGGTATCATGCGAAAGGTTATGATCTAACAAAAGTCATTTCTCTATCCATATATGTATATCATTAATGCATATGAAGTTATGAGAATTGTGTAGTATGGTTGTCACTAAAACATGCTTGGGGGAATCAGCCAGATATTAGCTCCCTAGAGGCAACAGCAAGGAAAGTAACCAACGCTCAGTGCGGTGGCAAACAACCCATCAACAGCCATTGTCCAGCAAAGGAGCTACAATGCAATGACTCACCAGCATCAGGCCACACCAGGGGAATTGCTCAACCTTGCTTGGAGAGACTCCGTAATGCTCACCTGACTCTGAAGGAGGGGGAGGCAAAGCCAAGAGGGAGGAAAGGACATGATAAAAGGAAGAGATGTTTGCCATGCTCTTCCTCTCTCTTCCACCTACATCTACAGACACCACACCAAGAGACTGAAGCACTGATCAAAGGGGAGAGCCTGGCTGAAGAGCAACCAGCCAGCCTGTTGTGAGAAGCATCTAAGTTTGTAAGGACACTGAAAGTGTTAAGATCAGCGTAGAATGCGTTTTGCTTTTATTTCATTTGCCCAAATCTGACTTGTTATGTTTTGACTTATAATCACTTAAAATCTATCTTTATAGTTAATACGTCTGTTTTTTTATTCTACCTGAAGCAGTGTGTTTGGTTTGGAGCATGTCAGGGACTCCCCTTGGGATAACAAGCCTGGTACATACCAATTTCTTTGTTAAATTGATGAACTCATATAAGCTTGCAGCATCCGGTGGGCATAATTGGACACTGCAAGACGGAGGTTCCTAGGGTTGTGTCTGGGACCGGGGGGTAATGGCTAGTGTCATTCGGTTGCACAATCCAAGGAGCAGTTTACATGCCAGAGGCTGTGCGAGAACAGCCTAGGAGTGGGGGTTCTCATAGCAGAGCAGGGTAAGGCTGGCTTCCAGAGTCAAGGATTGGGGTGACCTAGCAGATCACCAGTCCAGATAACACCAGGGGAACATCACAATGACCTAGAAGTGACTTGATTGCAGTGTATAAGTACCTTCGCAGGGACAAAACACTACATACTAAAGGCCTTCTCAGTCTAGTGGAGAAAGGCATAACAACAACCAATGAATGGAAGTTAAAGCCAGATAAATTAGAGGTAAGGAATACATTTTTCAGAGTGATGGTGATGAAATATTGAAACAAACTACCAAAGGAAGCAGAAGATTCTCCACCTCCTGAAGTATTCAGAACAAAATTGCATGCCTTCTCGAAGATGTGCTTTAGCCACACAAGTTATTAGATTCAGTACAGGAGTAACTGCATTAAATGCTATAGCTTGTGTTACTTAGGAGGTTAGACTAGAATATCTAAAGCTCCTTTCTGGCCCTATAACCTATAAAAAAATGAATCAAAAAGAAAGTAAAATTTGCAAAGTGAAGCACTCAAACATTCTGAATGCCAGACTTGTACTTACCTGTGAAACCTTCATTAGTCCCTTTTGTGACTATGCATTATGATACAGTCTTTAATTACATGATCAGATGCTATTTTTTCCACTTGACCCCTCCCTCATTCAGTGCAGAGGACACACGGTGCTCACGGATGGGTAGATGGTCAATAGTTCTTTTTATATTCACTCTTTAATGTGTGGCCATTATGTCCTGCACGTCATCCAAACCCTACTCTGAATACTGAATTATTAATTTCTGCATGAGATTGTCTGTAGTGCTAATTTCTATATTAAACGAGTGCTTTACAAAGACTAATTAATTTCTCTTCACAACACCCCTGGGAGGTAGGGAAGTGTTGTTATCTCCATTTTACATGTGGGGAATGGAAGTCCAGAGACACTATGACCAAAATTATCAAAAGTGTCCCTAAGTTTTGGTGCCCAACTTGAAACATCCAGGCCCTGGTTTTTCACAGTACTTAGCCTTATACAGCACAGCTCCCACTGACTTCAGTTTACAGCAGCGAGTGCTCAGTACTTCTGCAAATCAGACCCCCACGGTTACAAGGGGGCCACCCATAAAATGAGGAACACACAATTAATGACCACCTGGGAAACTTTTGGTTTCAGTGACTTGCCAAGCATCACATAGGAACACTGAGGCAGAGATAGACTCTAATTCCCAAGGGCAGTATTCACCTGCCTTAACAAGAGACCCTCCTTTCTTGTAGCAGGATAGACACCCGCTCCTTCCTGGAAGGGCCTGAAAGCAGCCCTGGAGAGGACTGCAGCTCTAAAAGCTGGGCTGATTGGGGAAGCGGCCGCAGCTGGGCCACACCCCAATCAGGCCACAGCTGGCCTGTATAAAGACGCTGGGAGCCAGGAGCTCAACAGTCTCCCTCAGCCTGTAGAAGGAGAAGGGCCTGGCTGCAGGGAGCTAGAGACAGGGTACCTGAGTGGAGCAGGGCTGGGAAAGGCAGAGGAGCTGGGGAGCTCCATCCTGGAAAGCCCCAGGCTGCGGCCTAGCATAAGGCCAACAGGTACTGGGGGTTGCAGAGGGCAGACCAGGGGTAGGTCAAGGCAGCAGGTCCAAACCCAACCTTGCCAGTGATGAGTAGGCTGATACTGCAGTCTGCTCCAGGGCGTGAGGCTAGATGATGACTGGCAGTAGTCTTATACTGAGGTGGGGATAGTGGGTGGGGGTTCCCTGGGAAGGGGAGACCCTGAGAGAAAGGGGTTACTGCCAGGGGGTAGCACCCCAGCTAACAGGGCACTGGAGTCCAGGGAGGGACATGGGGGCCAGTTGGCAGTGGGACACCAGCCTGCAGAGGGTGCTCTGGGCTGGAAATTGAGCTAATTCCCTGAGAGACCAGCAGGAGGTGCTGCAGAGGTGAGTCTGCACTGCTATATTTTTCTTTCTGCAAACCCCTGCCTCACACATTGCACACTTTACAGTTTCTGCAACAAATGAGGCAGGGGACCTACAGACAACCACCTCCTTCACTCCACAGCCCTGATTCAGGGTAGTGTCTGTCCTGTGCACAGAATGAAGCAGGGGTCCTGTGGAGAAAATAGCATGTCATCATGTAATGAAAGACTATATCTTAATGCATATGTACAAATGGGCAAAAATAAATTTGCAAAGACAACTTTAATTCTGCCCTTTTCTTGTTTTTTATTGCTCAATTTTATGTTCCTTAAAAGTAATGTTTTGTGCATAATTGCCTAGGTTTAAAAACAAAACACTGAAAAAAATGAAGTTGCAAGATGTGAATCATATTGATACCCACACAGGTCATCAGCAGGGTTTGAAACCTCTGCCACTTGCGCTAATAGAGTAACTGACAGCAGTAGTAGGTTGTCATCCTCTTTGTGGACCAGCACTAGAGGGGATCAGAAGATTTTATTGGAGGGTTTGACAAATATTTGCTGACAACAGGGGAATGGCAACATTCAGGGATTCCGTTCTAGGTTTGTGCTCTAGTGTTGACAGACTCTTCTTCCCCTGTTCCCCCAACCCCTAGTCCCTTCTGCCCCATCCCCTCCAAGTTGTCCCTGTCCCAGTCCTGTCTCTTCCCCATCCCTTGCTCTGTGTCCCAGTCCCATTCTCCTTGTCTACCCAGTTCCAGTCTCCACTCCTCAAGCTTCTCATCTCCAGTCCCAGTCTCCTTGCCAAGCTAGTCCTTGACTTCACTTCTGGCTTCCCCAGCCAAGTCCCAGTTTCCCCCCATTCTCTGTGCTGTCCCTCTCCTCTGGGGTCCTCATCTGATCTATTTCTAACTCTTACCCTTTCCTTGGGTTGTCATGTCTGTTCGGAGCCCCAGTTTCCCTCCCTGGATGCCTTATCCAATATCAAGGCTTCTCTACACGAGCACTTAGTTTGTGGCAAACTGGGATGTAAATTTACCCTGCACTAGTCTGCAGCACACTGAGTGTCTGTGTGGACCCTGCTGTTGCGCACTAACCGTTCCCTAGTGCTGTGAAACGGGAGTAGATCAAAGCACACTAGGGAACAATTAGTGCGTGGCAGTACAGTCCACGTGGACTCTGGCAGGACAGTGCAGGGTAGATTTACACCCCAGCTTGCCACAAACTAAATGTTCATGTAGAGCTGCTCTCAGTCTCCCCCACCCCATCCTGACTGCTTATTCCAGTCTCTTTGCCCATTTAGTTTTAGACTCTCCCCACACTCTGGCTCCTTATCTGGTCTGTCTCTCCTCACCCACCCCCAGTTCCACACCACTGGTTCCCAGTCCCAGACTCCTTCTCCAGTCAGTCCCAGTCTCCCGCACCTCCCAATCTCCTTGCTCAGCAAGTCACAGTTTCTAACCCCCACTCTTGCTCTGTTCACCCTACCTAGGCAGTAATACTGTAGTCTCTTCCCTCTTCCTCCTCCCTATACCAGTCTCCTTGCCCAGCCAGTTCCCATCTCTCCCTTTCACTCCCAGTCCCTGTTTCTCGCTTCCCACCAGTATTCAGTCACAGAATGTCTGTCTGTCCCCTGGCCACCCCACAGGCTCCTTGTCCCAATCTACTCTCCTCCTCTTATCCTGGTCTGATTCTTGTCTCTTCAACATTCAATTCAGGTGGTTTCCTTTCTGCACTGCCTGGGCCCAATAGGGGAAGACAGTCTCCTTGGGACAGAGTGCCAGGAGTGACAGATAACCCTGCACTCGGATTGTAATGCTGGCAAACCAGGTGCCAGCTCATGCCAAGCCCCAGGTCTTGTTGAATGCTTACAAATGGATAGCCAGGCCAATTTGCGTGTGTATTACTATTGACCAAAGTGATTATTAAATGTGTAAATGTATAAGAGTGTTTAATCTTCAAGAAAACTAACAGGATGTTATTAGCATTATTCTCACTTATCTGTATCCCGTTATAATGCAACAACAAACATTTACACTGTGTATAGCCCTGTAACTAAATAACCCGTCAAAGGAGAAAGAAGCCTTGTGAAATGCAAATGAAGAATTTTTCACAGAAAAGTGCTAATTTCAAAGCAAGTGGTCATTGTGTGTGATGACTGAAGGCAAACACTCTAAATGCATTCCTCACTCTTGGTCATCCGAGGAAGAGTCCACATGGGTAGTGACCCTGTTGGCTTGTTTTCTGTGAGAAGAAGCTGTAAGTCTGGATTCAAGGAAAGAGCCTTGATCTCTGGACTGTCTGGATTCTAACAGGGTGGAATAAGTGAACGAAAAGATGGAGATCCCCAGAGTTATTCTGGGTAGCCTTGAGAGATCTTTGGGAAACTGGCAGATGACTAGATGTCTTCTACCATTTTCAATTATAGACTGTGAATCACCTGTACGTATATTTTACCTGCTCTAACCTCTCGATAATTCTCATTTCCTTTTCTTAGCTAACAAATCTTTAGTTAGTTTACTATCAAATTGGCTACCAGAGTTGTCTTTGGTGTAAGATCTAGGGTACCAACTGATCTAGGGTAAGTGACTAGTCTCTTGGCATTGGGAGCAAACTGAATGTGGTGTGATTTTGGGTGTTAAGTAATCATTTTATTGCATAGTCCAGCTTTTCTGGCGGGCAAAATAGACTGCAGAGTCTAAGGGCACTGTCTGTGACTCCATGGCAAGACTCTTATAGTAATCCAGGCACAGGTGCTGGCTTCCAATTGTCCCAGGGGGTGCTCAACTCCTGCTCCACCACCAGTCCAATCCCCACTCTACCCCGTCCCAAATGCCCCCTCCACACCGCCTCTTTCTACCCCTTCCCCGAGTGCGCCCCATCCCTGCTTCTCCTCCTCCCTCCCAGCACCTCCAGCATGCTGCGGAACAGCTGATCGTGGTGGCTGGGAGCCATTGGAAGGGAGGGGGAGGTTGAGCTGGCAGGCAGGAGGTGCTGGGGGGGAGGGGGAAGGAGCAGGAAAGGGGCACGCTTGGGGGAAGGGGGGAACTTGGCTGTTGGTGGGTCCTAATTTTTTCCACAGAGTCGGCTCCTAAGAATCCAGGAGTTCACATTTGTTACTGGCCTGGTGAAATCTAATTATAGACCACACCACCAGTGTGCAGTGTCTGCCCTGTTTTCTGACAGTCTGCCCTGAGGTAGACACTCAGTCATGAGCCCGTCCAGACAGTGTGACACTGATCTCTTAGACATCAATTAGTCCCCCAAAGAAAGCTGACTGAGGTAATTAGCTAAGAAGGCTCGCAGGCTGGGTGGATAAAGAGTCAAGTAGCCCATCAGCCCGAATCTGATAAAGAAGCACAGGAAAGAAGCAAGAGCTGGTATGCTGTATTGGGGTGGATTGGTTTCCCCTGGCGGCAATTTAAAGGGCCTGGGAGCCCTTTAAATTGCCATCAGAGCCCTGCTGCCGGAGCCATGGGGTAGTGGCGGCGGGGCTCAGGTGGCGATTTAAAGGGCCCGAAGCTCCAGCCGCAGCTACCGCTCCAGCCCTTTAAATCGTCCCCAGAGCCCTGCTGCCAGAGCCCTGGGGTAGCGGCATTGGGACTCCAGCAGCAAGTTAAAGGGCCTGGGCGGTAGCGGCGGCTGAGCCCTGGGCCCTTTAAATTGCTGCCGCAGGTCCGTTGCCACTACCCCAGGGCTCCGGACCGTAGCGGCGGCTGGAGCCCTGGGCCCTTTAAATTGCTGCTGGAGCCATGGGGTAGCAGCGGCGGTGCTCCGGCGGTGATACTGCAGTGGAGCCCCGGCCCTTTAAAGCTCTGCCAGAGCCCGGGGCCTTGGGCTAGCGGCAGCAGCCGGGAGCCCTCTTGGATGGTGATTTAAAGGCCCCACCTCTTCCGGTTGAGTCCCCCCCACTCCCCAAGGACTCTGGAGTACCGGTAAGTCCTTTAACTTACTTTCACCCCTGGGTACACTGGAGTGGGATGGCTGGAGTGAGGGTGGAGTGAGGGTTTCTCAGATAGGTAGGTTTCTACTTTGCATTTATTCAGCATTTGCCTTGGGAACTGCTTGTTCCCAAGCAGCCGGTTGAGTTCCTTTGTACCCTCTGGATACTCTTCAAATCCCCAAGCAGCAGGGAACAGCCCAGAAGTTCAGGGTTTACAATCCCAGGCAGAGACAACCCATAGCTGCTGATAGTGGGGGTGTGGGGGGGCACAATTTACATTTTTGGCTGCCTCTAGAACTCGAGTCATGCCCCATCCTCCAGGCAGCCCCCCCACTCGTTACCCTCAGTCTCCCCTCCCGGAAAGCAGCAGCCCCATCCCTGCAGCTCCCGTCTTCCTCCTGCCTCTCCCCGTTGAGCACAGCTTGCAGCTCACAGGTTCCAGCAGCTGCCACGCAGGGAGGGGGCGCGGGCCACACTATTTGCCTGAGCAGGGCTGGGAAACCATGGCAGAAATCTCTCACACACACACACACCTCTCTGAAGAGGCAAGAACGGGCCCAGCAGGGAATGGGGATGTGGCTGCAAGGCTCCCACTGTTGGCTCCTCCCATTATGCAAAGGAGCTCCTCTCTACACTTGTGCATTTCTGATATAGAAACAGTGGAAATAAGGATGGTGCAGCTCAGTCAGTTACACCAGGATCAGCTGAGAGTCTGTGGCACTCGCCCCCACCCCGCAGCTCCTGTCCCAGTTCCCTGAGCCACAGGCAGGGTCACAACTGCTGCTGCTGCCCCAGGGAGACACTGGGCTGCTGTACCCAGGCACGTATCAGCACAGACCTGCTAATGGGGCCACTCCACCCCACAACAACTGCCCCTGCTAATGGCCCAGAGGATGGCACAGCTGCTCATCCCCAGTCTGCCCACGGGAGCTCAGGGAGAGACTGGTCAACTCCACACAGACCTCAGTGCAGGGCACAGTCCAGTTCTGAGGCACCAGGAATGTCACACACTTTGGGTTCAGTCCCTTCTCCCTCACGGGGCGTTTCCTACGGGGCAGGTTGGCTGAGTTCTTACCTGAGCAGATCACTCCAGTATCAAAAGAATGAGGGCACTGGAATGCACCCCATCCTCTATGACTGCAGTCCCAGAGAGCTGACTCGTTACTACCACAATCAATTTGATACAGCCAAGTCGGTCCAGATCCTGCTCCAAAATGAGCCTGGCCAAGGGCACTGACAGCAGATCCACATCCCAGCTGCTTACAAACCACCTCAGCATCTTCCATGTCCCAGATAAAATCACACACCGTCCCCCATTGATCCTGGTGTTTAACCTCCACTCTCCCGGCACAGGGGCTGCTTCCATCCGCCAGCCTCAGCTCGTTGACACCTTCAAAGAGAGACACAGAGCAGGGTCAGAGCAGCAGGGAGTCCCCTCCCCAGCATTATCACAGCAGAGTCCGCACCTGGCAGCAGGGGATCCGCGCCCAGAGCCATGAGAATGGGACATGCCCAGAGCTGCCTGATGGCGCCAACTGATCCTGTCTCAGGGCCTCACACTCGGGGCTGTCAGTGCTGCAGCTTTCGCCGTATTATCCCCACTCTGGCGATTTGGGGTGTTTTTACCTGTCTTGCGAGAACACGATAAAAGGCGCCAACTCACGGAGTTTCCCTTATTTCAAATGGCGCCATCTCCTGTCACTGGGGCTGAAGCCAGAGAGACGTGGCCATCTCCCTACAGTCTGTCGACATGTGGGAGTGAGGCCACCCTGAGTAAAGTTGGCTGCCACCTCCCACTGTTTTCAATGAGACTGAAGCCCACAGGGAATGTGACTTCCCCTGAATGGCTGAGACGACTGGACAGGACCCAGGGACTGTGATGGGCAGCAGACACCCTGTGCAAAGAGGATGGGAAGAGTGAGGGAGCAGGGCACTTGGGGGCAGGAGGCAGATTCAGGGGTTGTTAGGGAATGGGGTGCAGGTGCTGTGTCAGCAGAAAGGAGGAGTGGAAAGTGTAGGGTGGAGGGTCTGGAACAAGGGACCAAGGGAAGGGAGGGGGTTGGAAAGTTGGGTCAGGAGGTAGGGAGAGGAGGGGGTCTAGAGTGTGGAGGAGGGAGAGCTGGGGGGTGCAGAGGGGTCTGGAAAAGGAGGCAGAAAGAGGGAGGTGGGGGAGTGAAGGGGCAGGGAGGTGGGGGTTTGGAGCAGAGGGGCATGAGGGAGCAGTGGGGTGAGGAATTGGGACTGGAGTAGGAGGCAGTAGGGAGGGTGGAGAGGGGAGGAGGGGGTCTGGCACAGGAGGCTGGAGGGAGGCAAGGGAAGAGGAGGGGCCTTTAGATTGTGGGGAGAGAGCTTCACAGCCTCCGACAGAGAAGTTGAGGGGATGGGGTGGGGGAAGCCAGGGAAGTGTTGCTGTTTGCAAAAGGCTAAACAAATCCTGTCATGTTACGGTGACATTATAGCTGATGTGAATGGTTGATGTCAGTGTGAAGGTCTCCAGTATCTCTGTCTGTAACTCACCCCTGACCAGTAACAGAAGTTCTGAGTTTGAGTGTGAACCACGCTGCGTTAATTAGCTCAGTGGCTGTCAAGCTCTTTCCCAGCCATCCCTTCGTCTGTCAGGAACTGAACCAGGAGGGAGAGCGAAGGCAGCGCTGGGCAATGGACGGCAGTTCCCATCTCAGGGGTGAGGGGAGGGTAAGCGCAGTTTCCAGCTGAGCAGCCAGGGGGAGTTGTGCAGTTTGGGTGCATTAAATGGTGACTTTTCAGCCTGCGATTCTCACCCCCACTCTGACAGAGGGGTACAGGGGGGTTCTAAAGTCCAAAGACAGATGGAAAAAATGGATTTTTTTTTTTAACGTCACAATTTTTCTTCTGTGGTGCTTGGCATTACAGCCTTGTGTGCCCTATCGGAGCTTCCTCTCCCCACCTGCCCCACACATTTCCCTCTTCCACTGGTCTCTTCCCACCCTCCTTCCCTGGGCTCTTCCCCCTCCTCTTCTCCCCTTTCTACCTGGCCTCTCTGCCCTGCGTGTACAGGCTGCTCCTTCCCCAGATGAGCAGCAGACTCTGCCTCCACTCCCTGCAAGCTGCTTTTCTCCCAGTAGCTCTGAGTTCCATCCCCTGCCCCCCAGTTGTCTCTAGAGCTGTTTGCATCTCTGGGGGTTGTGGAGAGGCAAAGCTGGTTGCTGGGAGAGAGGCAGTTCACAGGGACTTTGAGGATGGGCCACTGCCTGCCACACAGTCCTCGGATATTGCCTGGGAGAACTGGCCCCCAGGACAGGGTTTGAGAACCCAGGACTGTCCCTGAGACTGGGAGCAAGTCCAGGCATCATTACTACACATAGGAGCTACGGCTACATGCAGAGTTCCCCTGTGACCCCTGGAACAGGCTGGTTGCAGCAGTGGGTGGCTGATCTGGGAACTCCATGTTTATGGAGCCTCCATGGAGCTTAGAGAACAGTGCAATTCACACCAGTACATGGCCAGACCATCCTGCTCCTTCAATGCCAAGCAAATACAAAATGGTCACTTTGCTGCAATCCATAGGGAAGGTTATTTAGATGCCTCTCTGTTCATTCCAGTCCCAAAGGAAACCCCTCGGGCCTGGTCTGCACTAGGAAAAAAGAGGCTTTTTTCAATCTGGTTAACTCGGTGACATTCCCTCGTGATAGGACCCAAGGCTAAGTGCACACGAAGTTCTGTTTCCTGTATACAGCTGAACCTAACAACAGCCGGCAGTTTCAAAGCTCAGAAATACCCAGTCTGCCCCTCCAGCGAGCTCCAACAGGTTTTGGTTCTTTGCTCCCTTCTAGGATTCCAGTCACAACTCCTTCCACTGACTTCTCCCTCCAAGAGACGTAGTCCAACATCAATATCCTGGCCCCTGCACTGGTAACAAGGGAAACCCCTGGCTAGCTCTGCCCTGATCATGTGGCCAATGCCTTGTGTGGTAGCCCCCACTGTCTGCAGATGTTTTTACTACATAAAGGATTTTGATGGTTCTGTCTATTGAGCCTAATAGAGTGTGCTTGGCCCAGCCATTGGCTTTCATGAGCTCTGTGATTCGCTTTCGACCCAAGACCCCATGATGGCAGCCATTACCACCTTTCAGGATAACAATTACATTTACATACTACACCTATCATATGCTTGCACCACTTCTGTGCCCCAACTTGGAATAATGACCTTATTGCCGAAGAAGGGGGACCTCCGTGACTTACGGAAATGGCATCCCGTCTTGCTCCTCAGCATGGACTACAAAGTCATAGCGAAGGCCATCTTGCTGCGGCTGGGGTCCATGCTGACGGAGGTGGTCCACCCAGACCAGACCTACACTGACCCGGGCCGTACCATCTTTGATAACCTGTATCTGGTCCGGGATCTCTTGGAGCTTGGGTTTAGGGATGGTCTGTCGTTCACCCTCCTGTCCCTGGATCAGGAGAAGGCATTCGACAGGGATACCACGGGTATCTCCTGGGCACTCTGCGAGCATTAGGCTTCGGACCCCGGTTTGTGGGCTTTCTCCAGGTGCTGTATGCTTCCGCAGAGTGTCTGGTCAGGCTCAGCTGGACCCTGATGGAACCGGTCAGCTTTGGGTGGGGAGTGCAGCAGGGATGTCCCCTCTCGGGCCAGCTGTACGCTCTGGCGATCGAGTCCTTCCTCTGTCTCCTCCGTTGGAGGCTGACGGGGTTGGTGCTGCGAGAGCCGGAGCTACGGCTGGTCCTGTTGGCATATGCCGACGACGTGCTCCTCATGGTCCAGGACCCAGGTGACTTGGCACGGGTGGTGGCTTGCCAGGCCGTCTACTCGGCAGCCTCCTCCACCCGGGTCAACTGGGTCAAGAGCTTTGGCCTGGTGGTCGGGGACAGGTGGCGGGCGAGCTCCCTCCCACCCGCGCTTCAGGTGGAGCGCGGGTCCGCTACTCTATCTCAGCGTTTACCTTTCTGCCACGCATCCATCTCTGCTGGAGAACTGGCAGGGTTTAGAGGGCAGGGTGACAGATCGGCTTCAGAAATGGACAGGACTACTCCGGTGCCTCTCCCTTCGAGGGAGGGCACTGGTGCTCAATCAACTAGTCCTGTCCATGCTCTGGTACCAGCTCAACACCCTGGTCCCAGCCTCAGACTTCCTGGTCTACCTCCGGACGGCGATTCTGGAGTTCTTTTGGCCAGGAGTGCACTGGGTCTCTGCAGGGGTCCTCCACCTGCCCCTGCAGGAGGAAGGGCAGGGCCTCAAGGGCCTGGAAACTGTTCTCAGTGACCAGGTCCGTGGTGGCCACCGCAGAGCCCCTGCTATACAACCCCCAGCTCCATGTGCAGGTGGCGGAGCCCCCCTCAGCGCGCCACAAGTTGGTTCTGGCAGAAGTCACCAAAGTCGGAGACCTCCTGGACTACGACTGGGGAGCCTGGCTGGATCCCCTGACACTTGCTCGGTGCATGGGGCTCTCCAGACCTCGTACTCCCTGGTGCATACTTCAGCAGGTGAGGGCCACTTTACTGCCCATTGCTCGCACCTACCTGAACCGGGTCCTGTGAGCGGGCATGCCACACCTACCCTCTACCCCAGGCCCTCTGGACCTTTTCATTAGGCCTCTGCCCATGGACCCGAGCGCCCTCCCCCCCCCCCCCCCCCGCCTTCACCGTGAGCTGGCTGCACGATTTGCAGCCGGTTAGTTTCCAGACCGTGCCGAGGAAACATCTATACATGCTTGTGCTCCACACCCTTCACATCCTCACTCTCACGTCCCACCCCAACACAAAGTGGAGGAACCTCCTGCCACCTCTGGAAGGTGAGGAACCCCGGAGGGCCTCGGGATCGGGGTGGAATATAGGCTGGCCCACCGGGGATATCAGTTGGTGGCTCCTTCACGGAGCCATGAGCACGGGCGTGTACTTGGCGCGGTTCACCCCCATCCTGGACACCTGCCCTTTCTGCGGCGTGAGGAAGACCCTGGCATACGTTTACTTGGAGTGGGCCAGGCTGCAGCCCCTCTTAGATTTATTATTACATTTTTGGTTGCACTTTCCCCCTCACCTTCTCATCAATGCACTCTCTCTCTGTGGCCCCACAAAGTAACGGGACCTCCTTGTCAACCTCCTCCTAGCCCTGGCCAAAATGGCCATCTACAAAACCAGGGCAGGGAGGTTGGCTGATGGGGTTTCCTGCGACTGCGGGGCCTATTTCCGCTCCTCAGTCTGTTCAGGCATCTGGGCGGAGTTCCTCTGGCCAGCATCCGCTGGCTCCCTTGACACCTTCGAGGAGCAGTGGGCACTGTCCAGAGTTCTCTGCTGGGTGTCCCTGTCAGGTTCCCTTCGTTTAGCCCTGTGACCTCACTCCTGTTCCTATTATATCTTTAGTTGTCCCCTGCAATTACGTGGAATCCCAGACCTGTGGATCCTCCCACTAGGCTGGGTAGAGGTCCTTTAGCAGTGGGTGGGCTTCCGCCTTCCCACTTCCTGGATCCCAATAGGATCCTAAAGCCATCTGGCCTGATCCTGTCACAATACATAGTCAGTATTCATAACTTCAGATACAAAAAAGAATACATGCATATGAATAGGATAATCATATTCAGCAAATCATAACTTTTCCAATGATATCTCACATGACTTATCTTGGATAAAATCCATCATAATTATGTCATAATCATATTATAATAATATCACTGTGATGAATATGGGGTGCATTGCACAACATCTTCTGGCAAAGACTGACCTAGCCTCTGTTCAGGTCTATATGGAGGGGGATTGGGGCACTGAGGAAAAGGGAAAATAGCCACATGGTGATATCCCCTATCCTCTATATTCCCCTGCATCACTGTGTTTGCCTCATGTGAAGCAAACTCAAATTTCCCATAGAAAATAAAAAATATCTAAGGGATGATGCACATTTGCTCATAAATCCAACAAAAATGCATTGAGCTGAACATGTGCTTGGCATCATTATATGACACTGTCCCACAATCATGCAGTAATTTATCCCTCACACAGCAACAATTGTCCATCTCCTGCAATATCAGTCTGATCGCCCAGGAGTCAGCACAGAATTCCCTGCTTTCTGGTCATGTACAGCTGTATCATGAGCTTAACTCCAGCACATCATATTTGAACTTCTTGGGAATTTGAAATATAGACTCCAAGTAACCTGCTAGACGGTTTGGTTTGCTCAGGATTTTCTGGGTCTCAGGCCCCTAATCACCGCACAGTTACTGAGCTGCCTGTGAAATATACATTAGGGCAGGCTTTTCTCTAATGCAATAATTTAGATGGATATTTCTCATTATCAGCTTCAACTTCAGTTTCTCAGGCTGGTGCAGCAGCACATTGGGTTCCCACTAACCAGGTACTGCTGAGGAGTTCGCTCCCCCGCCAATCACCTGGATCTTTGTCATCCTATTAATACGAGCCTAACAGGTTCCAATCACTGTATTATTTAAATCATATCTGGGAGCCACATTCAATTTTAATCCTATTTTTAATCAGTTTTGGAATCTTTGGGACAGATTCATTCCCTGTGTTGCACCAGCACTTGCTGCTGTAACACCTGGCCTAGGTCTCCCCACTAGTGTTAAGTCTATCTGGAGCTGGGACACTGCTTGGCAAAGAGCCTGCAACACCCTCTGAAACTGAGCAGGAGCGGCCTTGAGGGAATGAAACCAGTGTGGCCGTGAGAGGCACTGATACAGCACCTCTGCCATGCAGCTTGTGCTGGAAGGGCTTCTCTAGACTCCAGCTAAGATTCAAAGCTTCTCTGCTCCAGCAGAAACCCTTGCGGAGGGAAGAAAGGGCTCCTGCAGCATAAATCTTCCTGCTGGCAGAGCTTCCAGTACCCTCATGCACACAGGGCATTGCACACTGCACCCTGCCTCACCCCCACCCCATCTGTGGCAGGAATCAGCTCCAGGTTTATTTGGGAAAATCCTGCTCATTTCACATTTGCAAAACTTCCACTGGTTTCAGTGAGTGAATGGGGGAGTGAGGACCCAGGCCTTGGCCCTTGGAGCTGTTGGATTCTGGACCAAACAGACATTTCTGTTGGATCCCAAATTATCAATGTATTTATTGGGATTTAAAACACTAAAGTGATGCCCAACCAAGGCTCTAGGCACCCAGATGCATTGATACACACTCAACTCCCTGCAGCATTAAGTGACCATTTCAACAGGAACTCAGCCAGCCAGACACCTACAGAATCTCCTTCCCACCCCTTTCTCATTATGTGACACACAGCCTGGATCCTTCTCAACCCCCACCCCTCAAACAAGTGTATTTGGCAGTGTGCCCAAAATTTCACCAAATTTGGGTTCTTTTGGCCCAAAGGGTGAGCAAGTTCTAGAGTCCTGGAGCCCTCACAGAGAGCATCCTGACAGCCACCCCTCTTCTTTATAAAAGGGGGAACCAGCTTGGGAACCCCTGCTAACCACAGCTCTGGCCATACGGCAAAGGGAGAGAGGTGATCCCTCAGAGAGGCCGGTCCCAGGCCATTTAGGACTTTATAAATAATCATCAAACCCTTAACCTTCACCCAGAGCTGGGCAGCCAGTGCAGACCCTGCAGCACGGCTGTAACATGCTCCCAGCGAGATGCTCTGCTCAGTGAGTCACTGCCATTTGCACCAGCTTCATTCTCTGAAAGGTTTTAAGATGCAGCCGCACACAGAGGTCACTGCAATAGTCCAATCTGAAGGTAACAAAAGCCTCAGTAACAGTGGTAAGGTCCAATTCCGAAAGGAAAAGTCACAACCTCCAAGCCAGACATGGATGGTAAAAAGCTGACTGCAAAAGTTACCAACCTAGTTCCAGTTAACCCGGCTCCCCTAGTGAAACACAGACAAGACTTACCTGCTATGTCCTGAATTGTGAGGAGAAGAAGCCACAGCACCAGAGTGGAGAGATGTCCCTTCATTGCCAGCCTGACTTGCTTCCCCTCTTCACACTGCACTGGCTGCACCTAGGCACCTGCCAGGGCTCCTCTGTGTCTGACAAGTGACAACAAAGCAGTGGAAGGGAAATATATAGATTCAGAGGCTGGCATCAGCTGTGGGAAGGAACCAATAGAAAACCCATCTGCCTTTTTAGTTATTATCAGTGGTTTTATCTGTGACTTTATGTAGCTAAAACATCCAATAAAACTCCAAAGCAACAAACATCACCATATATGAGTGATGAGCCCCCTCCTGACATCAGGTTTACCACAGCCTCCGATCATCGGGTAACCCCCAATCCCCGGTGCAGGAAGAAAAACTGCTGTACAAACTGTATGTATCTGCGCTGTTTCTCACCCTCATAGATTCTATATCGTATTAGACATCAGTTGGTAGACATTAGAGGCTGGTTATTTTATAAACTAGGGAAGAAATCCCCTCTGCCAAAGGTGATCATTACAAGACCAATTCCCAGTATAGGACATGCCCAATTGTAGACAAGGACAAGTCACTAGAACCAGGTTCTGTCACTCAGATCACCTGTTGTACAAGAGAAATTACCGAGCACCACCTGTAATATTGACAGTTGTTCTACTAATAGACCTTGGGGTTTCCTGCCTAGACCATGATCCTTAGTGGTAGAGGCAGATCTTAGGGCTTCTGGAGTAGGCCATGACCCTCTCTTGCAGTAGCAGGATGTCCTGCACACACCATGCCCATCAGTGCTGTCAGTAGGGGACAAAGTAGCTCCTTGAAAACCAGTTTCCTTGATTCTTGGGACAGAGACAATTAAAGGAACAGGCACAAGGCACAGGGCATATAGCACAGAATAATGACTGGCTGACACCACACCTACCTCCTGTTCTTCCTCAAGAGAACTGTTACAAATACTTGGATTAAGGGAAACATCTTTAACTCTTTACCTTTGCATTTTCTTCCATGCTGCCCTTTCTGTATGGAGAAAACTATCTGAAAAAATCTGTGCAGCCAACACCTGATCCTCCTTCATATCCCTTCTTGAGATCCCTCCCTCTGTTGTGATTCCGGAAAAACCCTTGACAGTGACTAGCTTGGCAGGGGAGGAGGTGGGGCTGTGCCTCTTCCCCTTCCTTCCCTCTCCTTATTGTTACCAACCTCCTCGCCCCAATCCTGCCATTCCCCCTCACTTGGCCCTCCCCCTACTTAAACAAACACTAACGACAAAACAAGAAATTTCACCAGTCATCACCATGTGAATTTGCTTCTACGTTATTTCTCCCATATCCAATCCTGCATCTGTTCTTGAGTCGTTTGGACTGTCAAGTCTCTGGAGCTGGGAGTGTGTCTATATATGTGACCTGAATGGGCCTTTGGGTGCCTCAATAATATAAATGTAATAATGATTTTATTAATAATAATAATTAATAATTAATCAATCTCCTGCTTTATTAGCATGGGGTTTAAAGAAGAAAGAAGAAGGCTGCAGCAGTTAAAAATAAACCAACCTGGCTTAGAGGGGAAGTGAAGGCCGCTATAAAAAATAAAGTATCTTTCTATGTCACGTAAACTATTTATCCACTTGTTATTTTATATATATATATAACAAGTGGATAGACAGGTTACGTGATGTCAGGAATTGTGGAAAATTGGTAAGGGAAGCAAAGGCATACAAAGAGAAATCTATAGCTAGCAGAATTAAGGACAATTAGAAGGAATTGTAATGCATACTAGCAACAAAAGAATCCTAAAAACGGTATTGGTCCATTACTATA
The DNA here is from genome assembly GCF_027887155.1 of Malaclemys terrapin pileata. NCBI lineage: Eukaryota > Metazoa > Chordata > Testudines > Emydidae > Malaclemys > Malaclemys terrapin. The sequence continues at coordinate 136,586,317 of NC_071505.1, forward strand.
TGGAAATGGTAGAATTGTCAGTAGCAATGCAGAAAAACAGATGTGTTCACTATATATTTGTATTCTGTATTTGGGACAGTCAGACGATGTAGTTGTATCACATGAGGATAAGGATGGTCAGGGCCGGCTCTAGGCACCAGCTCAGCAAGCAGGTGTTTGAGGCGGGCAAGAGGAAGGGGCGGCACGTCGGGCTCTTCAGCAGCAATTCAGCGGTGGGTCCCTCAGTCCCTCTCAGAGGAAAGGACCTGCTGCCGAAGAAGAAAGCAGCACGGTGGAGCTACCGCCGAATTGCCGCTGATCGCGATCGCGGCTTCTTTTTTTTTCCTGCCACTTGGGGCGGCAAAAACTCTGGAGCCGGCCCCGAGGATGATGATGAAGCAGAAACCCAGAAGAATGTTAAACAGCAGCTACTTTTAGACATGTTAAAATCATCAGGTCTGGATAACTTGCAACCAAGAGTTTTAAAAGAAGTGGCCGGGAAGCTCCTTGAATCATTAATATTGGTTTTCAATAACTCTTCGAACTCCAAAAAGACTAGAAGGGTAAAGAGCATGAATTAGGTCAGTGGTTCTCAAACTTTTCTATTGGTGATCCCTTTCACACATCATGTCTCTGAGTGTGATCACCCTCACCAATTAAAAACACATTTTTTTTTATATTCAACACTATTATAAATGTTGGAGGTGAAGTGGGGTTTGAGGGTGGAGGCTAACAGCTTGCAACCCTCCATGTAATAACCTTGCAATCTCTTGAGGGGTCACGCCCTCCCCAGTTTGAGAACCCCTGAAGGTAATTATAGATCTGTGAGACTGACATTGGTTCCAGGCAAAATAATAGAACTTCTGATATGGGACTCAATTAATAGAGAATTAAATGAGTATAATTTAATTAATGCCAAACAACATGGGTTTATGGAAAATGGATCCTGTCAAATTAACCTGATGTCCCTTTTTGGTGAGATTACAAATGTTGTTGATAAATAAGGTTCAACTTGATTATGGATTAAAAAATGGCTACCTGACAGGTGTAGTCTTTGATAAGTTTAGGGTGCAAATTGAACAGGTCACTAATAACAGGTTCCTTACTCAGGGAGCTACCTAAGATTATTATCAAGTGAGACTGATGAATCACATAAATAGGAACAGGAAGACTTTGTTTAAATGTATTTAAAATCCAAATAAATCCAAGCATAAGCATAATTATACGAACACACATACACACACACACACACACACACACATATATATGCAGAGTCAGAAGGAGCTGTACCGTGACATCTGGTGGCGAGCTGTGGAAAAGGACATCACAGGCTGATCTCGTTTGCATGGGAACACCCACCCCGCCTAGCATGATGGGGCTGCTTGCCCAAATGGTCACTTTGGCTGCTATGGAATCCCCAGTCTCTTTATTATTGGGGCAGGAGTAATAAAGTGTTGTTGTCCTGGTTATGTGAATCAAGAACAGTAGAACTGTACTTGGCATTTTATGACAGTGGGACGAGTCCTCAATTAAGTAGCACTCGCTAGGCAAGGGACATGGGTTCCAAAACCTAGTGAACTGAGAAAGGTTGAGGACAGGTATGTGTACCTGGCAGTATGGGCCCCCAAGTGCTACCTTGACCCTGCTTCTCTCCACTGTGTAATAATAGAGCTAATTTTGATTCCATTAGGAGTCTTGTTACATGGTGCAGAGCTGCAATCACTGATATCTAGGTCTAAGCATTAGACCTATTTTGGACTAGCGGTTCTCTCTCTCTCTATATATATATATAAAACAAAACATCGCCAAGTCTCACATATTTGCAATCTTATAGCAACTGTTAGAGATGAAGAGAACAGTATGTGGAGAGCACCAGAAATGGGGAGTGATGATCTGGTTTCCCCCATCCTGATGTCTCAGCTAGGCGTTGGTCTGACCATCTGTTTATAAAAGGGATGAGGCAGGTGAGGTAATATCTTTATCTACAAACATCTTCTATACCCCTTTCCTTATGTCACCCACACATCTGGGACCATTTTTGATTGAGGTCTCAGCCGGCTGCCCATATTTGTCATTGAAGGGCCTATAATTTAGGTTCCGCGTACTAGCATTAGCTCTTTTTGTGTCATTCTTTTTCCAATGGTTTCAATACATAAATGTGGTTTCTCCAAATCCCCACAAAGCCCCTAGAAATCCATTATTTCCAGTTTCTGTGGTGTCTTTGTGTATCCCAAGATACATATTGCAAACTATTGTTAAATCCTATAATATTAGGTTAAGCAGTCATACTAACGCCTTTCCTACATAGGCTATCATAACTACTAACAGGCCCACCAGGCCTCAGCTTATTGTTAAGCCCACCTTAGTTGTTACACAGATTCTTATGTAAACCTACTTACATCTCTTGCATTACAGCTCCAAAAGCGTCTATTTTACTATCTTCAAGCATTTTAATATGCCTTCATACGTGAGATATAATCTAATCTTGCAGAGTCAGATCAGGTTGGGGTTACAGGTCAACACACGTCTCAAAATGTAACTGTAAACAGGGATTTATCATTGAGTGGGTGTGTTTCTAGTGGGGCCCCACAGGGATCAGTTCTTGACCTTATGTTATTTAACCTTTTTTATCACTGACCTGGAAGAAAACATAAAGTCATCACTGATAAAGTTAGCAGATGACAACAGACTGGGTGAGTAGGACAGGTCTCTGATACAGAATGATCTGGATCACTTAGTAAGATGGACATAAGCAAATAATATGTGTTTTAATGTGGCCAAATGTGAAGTTATACATCTAGGAACAAAGAACGTAGACCCTGCATATAGGATGGGGGAACTTTATCCTAGGAAGCAGTGACCCTGAGAAAGACTTGGGGCTCATGGTGGATAATCAGCGGAACATGATCTCCCAGTGTGATGCTGTGACCAAAAGAATTAATGCAATCCTTGGATGTATAAATAGGGGAATATTGAGTAGGAGCAGAGTTATATTACTTCTGTAGTAGGCACTTGTTCTACCACTGCCTGAGAAATTGTGTCTAGTTCTGGTGCCCAATATTTAAGAAGGATTATCAAAGAGAATGTTAGAGGGTGACTGGATCACAGTCTACAAGAACCTACATGAAGAATAAAACTTTGGCAAGGGGCTCTTAAATTTGCAGACAAAGGTATAACAGGATCAAATGGCTAGAAATTGAAGGTTAGTAAATTCAGGCTAGAAATAAGGCACTGTTTTTTTAATAGTGAGGATAATTAACTATTGGTATGACCTACCGAGGATTGTGGTTAATTCTCCTTTGTTAACAATTTTAAAATGAAGATTGGATGTTTTTGTTAAAGTTAGGCTCCACTCTAACAGGAATTTATTCAGGGGAGTCCTGTGGCCTGCCTTAGATTGGTCAGGCTAGATCAGAGGTGGACAAACTGTGGCCACATCCGGCCCGTGGGACCGTCCTGCCCGGCCCCTGAGCTAGTGGCCTGGGAGGCTAGCCCGCGGCCCCTTCCCCACTGTCTCCCCTCCCACGCAGCCTCAACACACCACATCACCAGCGCTCTGGTGCACTGATCCTGTCAGGCAGCACGGGTGGCAGGGCTGTGAGCTCCTGCATGAGCTCCTGCTGCTCTGAGCAGCATGGTAAGGGGGTGGGAAACAGGGGGGTTGGGGAAGGGGAAGGGGAAGGGGGTCCCGGGGGCAGTCAGGGGACAGGGAGCAGGGGGCAGTTGGATAGGCATGGGAGTCCCGGGGCGGCTGTCAAGGGGTCGGGGTGTGCGTAGGGGTTGGAGAAGTCAGAGGACAGGGAGCGGGCGGGGTCCTCCCCCCACTTCCAAGTATGAATAGTTACATGCCACGGATGGGATCAAGCCGATTACCTCCAAGTGGACTCTGATCAATTCTGAGGCTACTGATAACTTCACAGATGCTACAGCTGATCAAACACTACAAATCCCCCTCTGTTTAAAGCCTTCATAATTTCTCATAGAAACAATAGATGGGCCCCTCCTGTCTTCAGGGCTAATGATACAGGAACAGTACTGCTAGAGATTGTAATTCAGGGCCATTGGGAAGTGCTACAGTTCAATGTGATCCATTTTCCAAACTTCCCCCTAATACATGACATCACCTCATTGAAGCAGCATAAGCTTTGCATCTCCTGCTGTGAAAAGAGGATCAGCTCCTCTCTGAATACTGCCAAAGGATCTGCCTGCATCCACCTAAACCCAACTTTCTGGTCCCGGGCTCCTGCAGCCATTTGGAAGCACCTATGGAGGAACTCAGGTTTGTGGTGGCTAGCCTGAAGTGGTCACTTCCAAGCCTCAGTCCCCATATCCCTGAAAAATATTGGGATTATGCAGACATTTTTGAAAAGAAGAATGCAGACATGCTACCTCTGCACTGGGACTATGACTGTCTCATAGACCAGCAGCCTGGGGCAAATGTGCCTTATTAACAGATCTATGTGATATCCTAGTCAGAATTGGAAACATTTCATGTGTACATCCAGGAAAACCTTGCCAAGGGCTTCATCTGGTGCTCTACGTCCTCAGAAGGGGCGCTAGTACTTTGTGTTAAGAAAAAGGACAAAGTTACATTTTTGCATAGACTATTGGATCCTAAACCAGGTGACAGTCTGAAACTTGTATTCCCTGCCCTTAATTTCGGAGTGTGCAGTGTGTAGATTGTATCAAGTGTGTGAGAATTTTCACAAAACTGGACCTCTGCGGCACATATAAACTAGTTTGCATCAGGGCGGGAGACGAATGAAAGACTGCCTTTAGATCCCGTTATGGACACTTGAATATTTAGTAATGCCATTTGGGTTGACCAACACTCCCGCAACCTTACAATACTTCATGAACAACCTATTTAGAGACATCTTGGGCCAGTAGGTAGGCATCTATTTCAATGACATCCTTGTATTTTCAGATGATCCTGAGCAGCATTTTTACCACGTTCGTTCCATCCTGGAAAGACTACAGAAGCATGGCCTGTTCGTGCAATTAGAACAATGTACCTTTGACCAATCCTCCACAGAATTCTTGGGTTCTATCTTTCCTCTGAGAAGGCATCAAGATGGAGCCCCAGAATATACAGGCCATGCCCAGATCCCACCGGGTGTTACAGTGCTTCCTGGGCTTTCTCTATTTTCACAAATGGTTCATTCCAGGCTTCTTAGGGAAAATAACCCCCAAGACAAATCTCCTTCTCAAGGCAGTTAAATTTGAATAGGTCAGGGCTGCTTTCACCACCGCTCCCATTCTAGCATACCTGGGCCTGGCCCAGGCATTCGTATTAGAAGCAGAGTCCTCTAATATAGCCATTGGAGCCATAGTGTCCCAGAGGCATGGTACATACCAAGCATTGCACCCGTTTGCCTAATACTCCTGAAAACTCATCCCAGCTGAATAGAATTATGATATCTTATATAATGAACTACTCACAATTAAATTGGCCTTCGAAAAGTGGCAAAATTAACTTGAAGGAGCCCAATGCCTAGTGCACGTCTTTTCTGACCATAAAAACCTTGAATATTTGTGTAACTAAAAAATAACCAGTGAAATACATTCAAAAATTAATTTGTAATAATTTAAAAATACACTAAATACATTATTTAAAAACATTGAATACTTGTGTAACTAAATATTCTTCTCTTGGTTTGATTTCATCATCACCTATCGCCTGGGAACCAGGAATGGGAAAGCCAACGCCTTATCCTGAAAGGGGAAATACTACCAGAGGTAAATACTCTAACCAAGAAGTATCTTGTCTCCTAAAACCTCACAACTTCCTTAGTGCCACAATATGTCAAGATTTCCTTGATCTAATCCAATCTGCTTTGCGGGGAGATCCACTATCACTGGAGGTAACAGAACAGCCTGAAGAATTGAGAACCAAAATGCAATGTTCCATGCAGGATGGGATCACATACATGGATGGGTGCATATTTGTTCCAGTGGGACGCCCCTGGCTAGAAGTGCTCCATCTCTGCTCTGACATGTCATTGGCAGGCCACTTTAGCTGCCTTAAGACTTTCTGTACAGCTTCCCATTTCTTCTGGTGGCCCCATTGTAAGCTGAAGTCCAGGACTGCATTGACTCTTATGACCTGTGTGTGCACACCAAGGTGACCTGTACTAAGCCCTTTAGTGCCCCTGGAGACTCCACCTAGACCCTGAGCCATCGTAAGCTTGGACTTTCATAGCGGAACTCCCTGACTCTGATAAGCACACAGTTGTCTTGATTATTGTGTGTCATTTTGGTCACTTGGTCTACTTCATCCCCTGTAACAGCCTGCCCTCTGCTGAAACAGCTTGACTCCTAGTGGTTTATGTGATCCATATTGAGGAATTTCCTGGTTGTATCACATTGGACTGAGGCCCAGAGCTTGTCTCAAACTTTGGTCATGAAGTGTGCTGGCTAGTGGATGTTCATGCTTTCAGTTCCTCCGTGTATACTCTGTCATGGGTTGCATCCCCATACCACACACATAGGTAGGGCCACAACCAGCTGCAAACAGTCACAGAGACACTGAGATCAGCTCTGTGTGGGAAGACTCAGCATGGGGATTGCTCAGCACTCAAGTGCACACACACTCTGAAGTGTAAACCCAAATTATATTATCTTGCACTATAGAGAAATTTATACAGTGTAAACTCATGAAAATTGCCCCCTCCCTCAATATGGAGGCAGATATACACAGCTTCCCGCCCTCCACCCCATATGAATTGCACAAACTGGTTTATAGAAAACAAAAACAAGTTTATTACTACAAGCAGATTACTGAGCAAAATAAACAAACACGCAAACTGAGCTCAATGCACTAAAGAAACTGGTGACAAATAGTAAATTCTCACCCTAAATGTTGTATTAGGCAGGTTGCAGAGTTTCTTGAAGACAAACTGCTTTTACTTGCAGTTTAAAGTTCCAGGTATTTCTCTTCACAGGCCAGACCCCTTTCTCAGCCTGGGTCCCTGTCCTTCTTCCCCAGAGGAGTCTTAGGTGTTTCCAGCAGTCATCCTGGGTGGGGAATCTGTGAAGAACCAGCAACCTTGATAAACTCACTCCCCAGCCTTAAATAGGTTTTACATATAGTGGGAATCCTTTGTTTCCCTGTTTTGTCCCCACCCCTACTTCAGTCTCCGTGGTCACTCAATAACAGACCTAAAAGTGGCAATTAGTCTACAAGAAAACTTCAAAAACAGACTCCAATGTTAAACTGCAAAACTTGAATTAATTTGCAAACCGGTCACCATCACATTAGGCCTGAATAAAGACTGGGAGTGGTTGGGTCATTACAAAACCTAAACCTAATTTCCCCCATACTAATTTGCCGCTACTGTTACTTACATCTTATTGTCAACTGTTTGAAATGGGCCACTCTCATTACCACTTCAAAAGTTATTTTTCCTCCCTTGGTATCCTACTGTTAATTGAACTGTCTCATTAGACTGACCTCACACTTGGTAAGGCAACTGCCATCTTTTCATGTATTTATACCTGATCCAGTATTTTCCACTCCATGCATCTAATGAAGGGGATTCATGTATACAAATAGGATAATCATATTCAGTAAATCATAACCTTTCATATGACCCACCTTGCATAAAATACATCTTAGTTATGCCATATTCATATCATAAGCATATTTCTATGAAGAATATGGAACGTAATGTCACACCCTCCCCAAACAAATGGGCAGACAGAGACGATGAATCAAGTATTAGAGAAAAACTTAAAATGCTTTGTTAACTACCATCAAGATAACTGGTTCTGCCTCCTTCCTTATGCTGAGTTCTCATACATCAAGCTGAATATGCCTACGTGGGGAGAATCCGTTTTTAGCAAATTACGGGTTCCACCCTAACTTCCACTTGTCCTTGACGGCAGCCTCCCCAAACCCAGCAGTTGTTGTCTGGATCCAACAAATTCACCATATCCAGGAGAAGCTTAAGGACCACCTCCAAGATGTGAAAAGGTACTACAAGCCATATGCAAATAATCGACATCAGGAAGGCCCAGCTCTCAGGATGGGTGGCAGCTCCCATCTCACTCAGCCTCTGGGGATTCTGACATTTAAATTAGTTTCAGATTCTAGATTCTGGGTAGCATTTCCCAAATCTTTCATTATAATTTATGGTATGTGAATATGTCAGTGTCCATGCTAACTATTTTCTCAGAGCTAATTTCTTTCCCGGTTTTTTAGTGGCATAACCAGAGACTTTTCTGTTATTACCAGTATTGTGTCTCTACCTCCAAAATCTATCTTTAGAAGATCTTTCAGGTGTCAAATCAGAGAAGACAATAAAGGTATAAAAACACATTAATTAAGTAGTTTTAATTAAGCAGTTACCTATGCCACATTTCTCAATGTTCTTGTGCCTCTGTTCCTTAGGTAAAGTAAAGAACTGGAGGAGGATTGTAAATGTAAAAGTTTTATGAGCAAAAATAATTGGAGAGAATTACAGAAAACAAAATAAAGAAGGTTATTTGGAAGGGTCTTTTTACAAAATTAAAAAGAATGAATTTGACCAGGAAAGTTAAAATCTGTCAATAGGCAATGGACCAAATCAGTTACTCCAAGAAGAAGAATAGCAGGAGAGCCATCAAGAGAAGGATTGCCCCTGCTCCTGTCCCTGTTAAGTGAGAACAGAGCAAAGGGGAGACTGCCACCCCAGATTTGGGAGAAATGACATTGACTTGATTGCAAGGCTCTTTTCAAATGCATCAGTATGGTCTAATAAAAGCAGTTAAAATGCCTGGTCTTCTTTTGTGAATTCATTTCCTCTTTTACTATCCTACAATTTTAAGGGATCATTGAGTTGGTCAGGTAACTGCATTGATAATATGGTATAAAAGCCTAGAATGATAGAACTCAATCATTTCATTAAGAAATTTACATCAGAAATTGTCTAAATGGTGTCAAGTATCAGAGGGGTAGCCGTGTTAGTCTGGATCTGTAAAAAGCGACAAAGAGTCCTGTGGCACCTTATAGACCAACAGACGTATTGGAGCATAAATGTCTAAATCGTGTAGATTCTGGGAGGTGATTTCTGTGTTTTTTTCAGGCATTTCCCCAATAGACTGAAGATTAGGAACATTTTTCCCATAGTGAAGTTGGTGTGTATTGCATGTTTTGTGAAAACAGAAAAAAAAAAAAAACGCATGACAGAAAAATGTAATCCATTACACATGAAGGATAAAGCCTATGGGCCTGTTTTTTCTTTTTGTTTTGTTCTTTTTGTTTTGTTTTGTTTTGTTATTTTTTACTTACCCCATTATAAAACCATTGACTCGTTTAGAGTAATATCAGATTTCTACAGTATAAGTGATACTAGAATCAGGCTTTCTGAAATGATTAAATACCTGGAGGGGTTCACATACACTTTGATCACCTTTTTAAAGGGAAAACATTACCCACTTGCCAGCACACAGGTATACAGGGAGACTTACAAGTAAAAGAGAGCCATCTGCAGACGATTGTCCTGGTTAATGGGAGTCATCAAGATTCCAAACCACCATTAATGGTCATCACTTTGCATAATTACAATAGGCCCTCAGAGTTATATTTCATATTTCTAGTTTCAGTTACATGAGTGGTACATTTATACAAATAGGATGACCACACTCAGTAGATGATAAGCTTTGTAATGATACCATGCAAGAGACCTATTGCATCAAGCATATTCCAGTTACATTATATTTAACTCATTAGCATATTTTCATAAAATCAGATAGAGTACAACATCACACAATGGATTTGGCCTGATGTGAGGGGTTCTCTCCAGATGCTGTTTTTAAACCGGTCTCAGAAAATAGCTCTCGAACCAGAGAAGCGGCTAATGAAACCTGAGAGTGACAAATGGTGAACACTTGGGTTTCTGGAAAGGTGAAGAACCCTTACCATGGGCTTGGGTGCCATGAGGGTTCTCTAAGAGACGGGAAGCATCACCAAGTTAAGGGCTCCAGAGAACCTGGCCAATATTTTCAAACTTTAGGATGCCTGAATTTCAGCCCCTAAACCCACTTTTAAGCAACTAACTACAAGTGACCTGATTTCCATAGGTGCTGAGCACTCAAAACTCCTAGTGAAATCAAGAGGAGCTGTGGGTGCTCAGCTCCTCTTCAAATCAGGCCACGTCTAAGTTATTTAGGTGCCTCATTTAAGGCATCTAATTTTCAAAATGTAACCAAAGCCTATTTCATGCCGTTACAGGATGAGTTTTGCTAATAGCAGATATCACTGACTAAAAATCCAACACAAACGGTGAATCAATGGGAATGATGTCATCAAAGGATGACATATCCCCTCCGGCTTGGGTAACAAATGAAGTAGCTGCCCATTGGTTCTCATACAACCAATCAGAAAGTATGTTTTTTCTCTGTCTGCACTGAGGTTATAAAAGGCTGCAGGCTCAGACAGGGTCAGCATACTACTGTGGTGATTTCAAGAGGTGGCTTAACCAAGCCACACTTTGTCAGGCCAGTCATAATCAGGCCAGACCAGGAAGAAATCAAAGAAGGCAAAATAAGAGCGAGAAAACCAAGTGAACAGAGCCAGGAACAGAAGGAAAGAGAGTCAGGCAAGCCAAGCAAAGAAAGACACAGGCAAGTGGAGCCAAGCAAGGAAACATCCACTGAAGCCAAGCAAGTCAAGAAAAAAGCTAGGCAGGCCAATTCCTGAGGAAAGACTCAGGGAAACCAAGCAGAGAAAACAAAAGAAAGCCAAGAAAGTCAAGCCAAGTGTTGCTGGAACACTAGAGGTCTGGAACATGTCTGAGACAGAGTCTGAGTCTGAGCACTCTGGTGAGACCTCAACCGCAAAGGACCCTAAGGCCAAAATCACCCGTTCTTCCCGGGCTGGGCTGCAGTTCTCTGTCAGTCACATAGACAGATTGCTCCGCAAAGGACAACTTGCAGACCGTATTGGAGCTGGAGCACCTGTATATATGGCCGCGGTGCTTCAATAAGAGACTCATGACATTGTGGATATTGCTGGGGAAGTCGTTGCACGCAGCAAGAATTTCCTCACGGCACTTGCAGCTGGTCATTCACAGAGACTCAAAGCTCAAGAAACTGCTGAGAGGTGTCACCATCTCTCAGGGCGGAGTCCTGCACTTAAATCAGCCTGTGGTTTTACCTTCCAAGAAGAGGAATGGCAGGAGAGCCATCAAGAGAAGGATTGCCCATGCTCCTGTCCCTGTTAAGTGAGAACAGAGCAAAGGGGAGACTGCCACCCCAGATTTGGGAGAAATGACATAGACTTGATTGCAAGGCTATTTTCAAATGCATCAGTATGGTCTAATAAAAGCAGTTAAAATGTCTGGTCTTCTTTTGTGAATTAATTTCCTCTTTTACTATCCTACAATTTTAAGGGATCATTCAGTTGGTCAGGTAGCTGCATTGATAATACGGTATAAAAGCCTAGAAAGATAGAACTCAATCATTTCATTAAGAAATTTACATCAGAAATTGTCTAATTGGTGTCAAGTATCACAGGGGTAGGCGCGTTAGTCTGGATCCGTAAAAAGCAACAAAGAGTCCTGTGGCACCTTATAGACCAACAGACGTATTGGAGCGTAAATGTCTAAATCGTGTAGATTCTGGGAGGTGATTTGTGTGTTTTTTTCAGGCATTTCCCCAATAGATTGAAGATTAGGAACATTTTTCCCATAGTGAAGTTGATTTGTATTGCATGTTTTGTGAAAACAGAAAAAGGAACAAACTCATGACAGAAAAATGTAATCCATTACACATGAAGGATAAAGCCTATGGGCCTGTTTTTTCTTTTTGTTTTGTTCTTTTTGTTTTGTTTTGTTTTGTTTTGTTTTGTTTTAATTACTCCATTATAAAACCATTGACTCGTTTAGAGTAATATCAGATTTATACAGTATAAGTGATACTAGAATCAGGCTTTCTGAAATAATTAAATACCTGGAGGGGTTCACATACACTTTGATCACCTTTTTAAAGGGAAAACATTACCCACTTGCCAGCACATAGGTATACAGGGAGACTTACAAGTAAAAGAGAGCCATCTGCAGACGATTGTCCTGGTTAATGGGAGTCATCAAGATTCCAAACCACTATTAATGGCCCACACTTTGCATAATTACAATAGGCCTTCAGAGTTCTATTTCATATTTCTAGTTTCAGATACATGAGTGGTACATTTATACAACTAGGATGACCACACTCAGTAGATGATAAGCTTTGTAACGATACTTTACAAGAGACTTTTTGCATGAAGCATATTCCAGTTACATTATATTTAACTCATTAGCATATTTTCATAAAATCAGATAGAGTGCAACATCACACAATGGATTTGGCCTGATGTGAGGGGTTCTCTCCAGATGCTGTTTTTAAACAAGTCTCAGAAAATAGCTCACGAACAAGAGAAGCGGCTAATCAAACCTGAGAGTGACAAATGGTGAACACTTGGGTTTCTGGAATGGCGAAGAACCCTTACCGTGGGCTTGGGTGCCATGAGGGTTCTCTAAGAGACGGGAAGCATCACCAAATTAAGGGCTCCAGAGAACCTGGCCAATATTTTCAAACTTTAGGATGCCTGAATTTCAGCCCCTAAACCCACTTTTAAGCAACTAACTACAAGTGACCTGATTTCCATAGGTGCTGAGCACTCAAAACTCCTAGTGAAATCAAGAGGAGCTGTGGGTGCTCAGCTCCTCTTCAAATCAGGCCACGTCTAAGTTATTTAGGTGCCTCATTTAAGGCATCTAATTTTCAAAATGTAACCAAAGCCTAGTTCATGCCGTTACAGGAAGAGTTTTGCTAATAGCAGATGTCACTGACTAAAAATCCAACACAAACGATGAATGAATGGGAATGATGTCATCAAAGGATGACATATCCCCTCTGGCTTGGGTAACAAATGAAGTAGCTTCCCATTGGTTCTCATACAACCAATCAGAAAGTATGTTTTCTCTGTCTGCACTGAGGTTATAAAAGGCTGCAGGCTCAGACAGGGTCAGCATACTACTGTGGTGATTTCAAGAGGTGGCTTAACCAAGCCACCCTTTGTCAGGCCAGTCATAATCAGGCCAGACCAGGAAGAAATCAAAGAAGGCAAAATAAGAGCGAGAAAACCAAGTGAACAGAGCCAGGAACAGAAGGAAAGAGAGTCAGGCAAGCCAAGCAAAGAAAGACACAGGCAAGTGGAGCCAAGCAAGGAAACATCCACTGAAGCCAAGCAAGTCAAGAAAAAAGCTAAGCAGGCCAATTCCTGAGGAAAGACTCAGGGAAACCAAGCAGAGAAAACAAAAGAAAGCCAAGAAAGTCAAGCCAAGTGTTGCTGGAACACTAGAAGTCTGCAACATGTCTGAGACAGAGTCTGAGTCTGAGCACTCTGGTGAGACCTTAAACGCAAAGGTCCCTAAGGCCAAAATCACCCGCTCTTCCCGGGCTGGGCTGCAGTTCTCTGTCAGTCGCATAGACAGATTGCTCCGCAAAGGACAATTTGCAGACCGTATTGGAGATGGAGCCCCAGTATATATGGCCGCGGTGCTTCAATACCTGACTCACGAGATTGTGGATATTGCTGGGGAAGTCGCTGCACGCAGCAAGAAGCGTCGGATTTCCCCACACCACTTGCAGCTGGCCATTCACAGTGACTCAGAGCTCAAGAAACTGCTGGGAGGTGTCACCATCTCTCAGGGCGGAGTCCTGCACTTAAATCAGCCTGTGGTTTTACCTTCCAAGAAGAGGAATGATAGGACAGCCATCAAGAGAAGGATTGCCCCTGCTTCTGTCCCTGTTAAGTGAGAACAGAGCAAAGGGGAGACTGCCACCCCAGATTTGGGAGAAATGACATTGACTTGATTGCAAGGCTCTTTTCAAATGCATCCGTATGGTCTAATAAATCAGTAAAATACCCGGTCTTGTTTTTTGAATTTATTTCCTTGGTAATATTGCTAACATTAAAAGGGAAAATTCAGTTAGTTAGGAAGTTACACAAACGCTGTGATATAAAAACCAGTGTGAGCTGCAGGGTTGGCACTTGTTTCGGGGGCAGCATGTGGAGCCCCCTGTCTTCCCCTACACGTAGGAACTCTGGGGGACATGCGGGCTGCTTCCCGGGAGCTGAGCAGTGCCGAAACTAACTGGAAACCTGCCAGCCCCACTGCATGGCACCGCCAACTGGACAGTCAACATCCCGGTCAGCAGTGCTGACTGGAGCCACCAGGGTGCCTTTGTGACTGGGTGTTCCAGTCAAAAACCAGACACCTGGTCACTCTACTTGGAGATGAACTACAACCACTGGCCTCGCACCCAACAGCAACTTCTCCCTCTAGAAAGCGGAATGGGGAAGGCAAGGGGATTGAAACCTAGGTAGGGTTAGGGAAGAAGCCATAGTAGATGGGACAAGAAGAAAGGGAAGGAAGATCTGTGGAGGATTGATCCTTGATGCTGATGAAGGTGTACCTTATTGGGTTGAGCTTGTGGTGAGGACGGGAAAAGATCCTTGTGGAGGCTGGTGCAAGGTTCAGCTTTGGGAGACAGGGAATAGAGAAGGGTGAAATATAGAAGAAGGTCCATGTTCATGATGGACATTGGGAAGGGGAAATCCTTGTGATGGAAGGAGCTATGTATGGGGTGAGATGGGGTAGGGGATAACTTGAGAAGAATGGAACCTTGGGGAGTTGGAACAAACTCATGGGAACCTGGAAAATAATATGGATGCTCTTGGGGAGAGGGCAGGGACCTAGTAATCAGAGGAGAACTGGGAGCAGCAGGAAAGCAGCTTAGGGTGGCTCTGCTCCTCACACTGCCCTCTGGTGAAAAACATGCACAGGACAGCATCTCTGCTCCTCCCCCTGCAGCCCCTGGCCTGGGAAAGGGTGGATGGGGGGTGAAGAGCCCCTGTAACCTCCCCCCCCCGCAAGCCAGTAAGGCTTGCTGAAGCCCCTCTCAGGCCTGGGAGAGAGGGTTGAAGAGCCCAGGAGGCACAGAGGTAAGGTTGGTAAGGCTGTACCTAGGGATGGGACTGAACTGAGGGGGATGGGGCTGATAGAATTGGGGGACTGAAACTGATGTGGGGGCTAGGCAACAAGATTAATTGCTGGGCAGAGGATGGGCAGATGTGAGGGTGAAAGTTCCTGGACCCAAGGTTAAAATTACCTTACCCAATAAATTTGGAAGAGTGGCAACACAAATTGTCTTACACATACGCGCATGCACAAACACACACCCACACCCACACACACACATGCACTGGAGATGGGCAGGAGGAGTTCACCAATCAAAAGACAGACTGAAAAAACACAATATAATCATTTTTTTTAAATTCTCCTGATATTTGATCAAATCTTATGATTTGTGTTTGACACATGATTTTTGATCACTTAAGCTTGGCAATACTACTTACAGAAGGCTGAGAAGTTTTAGTGTACCTGCATTGATTTCTACGGGCTAAGGATCTTGATTTGAAAATGCAGGAGCCTCACAGAACAGTATCATTTGGAGATTGTGAAAAAACAGCATGCTTTTGGTTTTTTGTTGGGATAGCAGAATGTTTGTGACCAGATTTTGGTTTTGCAAATACAATAGCATGGTTTGTCCTATTTCTTCCCCAACTCCACACTTCAAGTGATAGGAATGCCAATAACAAACTGCACATGCTACAAACTTGATTTTCAAACATTCATAACTGCTAGCTAATTTCTTCAGTGCTTCCTTCTGGGAAATGATAACCTGACCGCATCGTACATGGTAAAATAAAAATGTAAATTAAAATAGGGATTTGGGTTATCCCCATGGGGAATTAGAGAGTGACTTACATATTCAATACACTGATTTCCTTAAAATGTGCAATACACCATACCACAGTATAAGAAAACCATCAGTGCTTCAAGGAATTTCCACTTTTCTTAAGGAGTCAGGATGGGTGGCCATGATGGTAAAGGATTCAATGCTTAGCTGGAGTCATATTAGGCATTTTAAGGGGGAGGGGAGAATCTTTGACATGGCACAGCTTGGATGGTTGATAATGGTGGAGAGGGATTTGTCAGATTTTGGTTGCTTAGTGTAAAAAATTCTTGTTTTACACAAGTGCGCAACCTTATGATCACACAATCAATTAATGTACTGGGGAATTTCTCTCATTGTTTGAACATTAGACCTCACAATCAATTCAGAGATTGTGCTCTAGGTATGCATCCTCAAATCATGATATGTCCTTGAGAAATATAGAGCCCAATTCCCCTCTCAGTTAAATTTGTGAAAGTCTGGAATAAGTGTATTAACTTCATTGGTACATATGACATTAACTATGATGTAACTGCTTTAGAAATGTGCCATTGTCTTTGAAAGAGGCTGCTTGCAGGACACATCAGTAAGGCTTCCAGAGTTACTGGGTCCCTTCTAATTCTATTTTAAAGGTGTTCGTGGGGAAGTACCTAAAGTCTAGTCCCTCTTCTTTACAAATTACAAACTAAGTAATTACATCAGAAAGGAAATTGAAATACTGCTCCGACTCAGTAGTTAACTGGTTAACATTAGAAGTCAACATTTATCCTATTGTCACACAGTAGTTTCTGAGATTTCAGAAGGATAATTCCTCATCTTTATAGAATACAGGTACAGGAAATAATGCTTTTAAGCATAAGTAGTCAAATCTACAGCAGTAATAACACACCCTAGTTCAGATCAAATGAAGAAGAAACAGCTAAAGTAAGCTAGAGAGAAGATGTCTTTCTTGATATTGACAAGACTGAAAGGATATAAGCAAAGACCCTTCAGCTCTGGAAGAGCCCAAACTCTAGCAGCCGTCAATGACACTTTTGATTGTGCAGTGAAGGCAGGATCAGACATTTGGCTAGGGAAGCATGAACATTGACTCAGGAACTTCCAAGGAAGTTGCCAGTATCTCTTTCATAGTTTTATGGATGCTGGAAAATATGTGTTTGAATTCAAGATTTTCTGGCTGTCCCCAGCTTCCTAAACTGTGCAGATAATAAAGTGCTTCATTTTCTGAAGAAGAAGTAAGACCTATTTAAAGAGAAAAGGAGAAGGGAAACATCTCGTTGATATTGCCTTTAGTGAAAACCCAATAATAGAAGTGAAGGGATGATGCAAAATAATTCTTCTGAATGCCAGGGAGTCAAACACGACCCCCCCCACCCCGCCATAAGGTTTACATCATGTGCTGAGCATATAAACACATTTCTGAGACCTTTGGGACATGGTCCCTGTGGCATCTCAAAGTCTAGAACTAATGAATGATAATACCAAAGGGAGCAGCTGAAATGTTCTTAGATGATTCAATGCTACAAAACAACAAACTAAGGGAAGCTTTTGTCTGAACTGCACAAAATGCCGTTTTCAGCCCAGTGAAAGGGAAGTCCTAGTCCAAACTTTTGGGTTTCATTTTCCTGACACTCACAGGAATACATCAGAACTAACACTCACAGAATGAAACCCATATTGTGGAGACTGGAAGAGCAGTGGTTATTAATATTTCATCATTTCTTCACATCAGCGCAGAGGTACTGCTGGGACTTGTGGCTCTACAATCATACTGTGCAGGGCTCCATCATTAAAATAAAGAGAAATGATAAAAACAGTGTTGGGCATTATCAGGGAGTCAGTCTGCTGAAGATAAGAAAATCTGAGGGGCTATAGGAAGTTAAAATCAGCTTGAGACAGACAACAAGAATGGAGAATTTCAGACCAAATGGTTAACGTTTGGCAAAGTTCTGGGCAACTGACAATGAGGTCTTATAATGGCAAGTATCAAATAACTTTAATAACAGGCTGTGCTACCAGCACCACCTATAATTTGCAACACTTGGTCAATTTATATTCAAATGCTGGGTCAGTTATAAGCCCAGTAGGCTTTTTTTCTGCTTTTTTGTACTTAGCTCCTCCATGCCCTCAGTTTCTTTTTGAATGACCTTCTTTGTTTGTTTCTGTGTTTAGGAACACAATTCCAGTATTTGGAGAGAGAGAGAGAGAGAGAGAGAGTAAGAGAGAGAGAGAGAGAGAGAGAGAGAGAGAGATTATATAACTGAAACAGGGTTTGCAAAAATAAAAAAGAGAATGTGTTAACCGTGGCTCCACAAAAGGACTTGGCACCAAAAATGGGAGCTAGGTGCCCAAGTCCAAAATTTAGGCCCCACTGAGACCCTGAGAACACCAGTTCAGTGGCTGCCTAACTCTAGAAGTGATTTAATTGTCACCATAAAAATCCCTTATGTTCCTAAATTCCTGCCTCTGGGCATAGAATCATAGAATTGTAGGACTGGAAGGGACCTTGCGAGGTCTTCTAGTCCAGTCCCCTGGACTCATGGCCAGATTATCTAGACCATCCCTGACAGGTGTTTGTCTTACCTGCTCTTTAAAATCTCCAGTGACGGAGATTCCACAACCTCCCTAGGAAATTTATTCCAGTGCTTAACCACACTGACAGTTAGGACATTTTTCTTAATGTCCAATCTAAACCACCCTTGCTGCAATTTAAGCCCATAGCTTCTTGTGCTATCCTCAGAGGTTAAGAAGAACAATTTTTCTCCCTACTCCTTGTAACAACCTTTTATGTACTTGAAAATTTTTATCGTATCCCCCCTCAGTCGTCTCTTTTCCAGACTACACAAACCCATTTTTTTCAATCTTCCTTCCTAAGTCATGTTTTCTAGACCCTTAATAATTTTTGCTGCTCTTCTCTGGATTTCCTTCCCCAGTTTAGGCACCTGCGTGCCTGTCTCATGCCTAAGCCCCAGTGCAATCCACAAACCAGCTTGGGATAGACATTTCCTTGCCTACCTTGCCTGTGGGGCCTCATCTACACCTAGCACCACACAAAATGATGACAAGGGCCAGTCTTCTAGAACTTTTCCTGTGTTCCAAGACTTACTGAAAACAACATTAATGTTCCAGTGAGCTTCTGGGCCAGCTCTTCTCATTTGTAGATTTTGGCATGAGTGAATTAAACAAAATTCATTGAAATGGAAGTGAAGTCATTTTACACATGCTAGGTCAGCCAATCAGGTAACAGAAGCAATAATATGTAATTGAGGGGACCAGATAGGAAGCTCAAAGAACATATTCCAAATGAGTTGCCATGAACAGTTCAAAGAGGTTTGAAATTCTTTAAGGAATAATTTTTACAAACAATGGAAATTCATATAAAATAATGATGTCTTTACAAGCAGCACATCTAGCTGACTCAATCCTCTTACAAAATCTTAACAAAAAATGGAAACAAACATTTTCAAAAATGTATTGTTTCCATTTTCTCATTGGCCCTATTCTTTATATGGTCTGGAGGAGGAATGAAGAGCAAACATGAGCATAACTATGTCTCTTGAAACCAGGCCTCGTTCCATTCAGTTGGTTAAACTGAATCTCAACTATGTCTAGTTGAGAAGGATGGAAGAAACTTCTCTTAAAATATGACCAGAGCCCTGGTGATCTACTGGGGTGGCTTTTAGATTTGGGCTGGGGGCACATGTACCTTCGCTACATAAGGAACAGGTCATAGAGATTCATAGATTCATAGATTCTAGGGCTGGAAGGGACCTCGAGAGGTCATCGAGTTCAGTCCCCTGCCCACATGGCAGGACCAAATACTGTCTAGACCATCCCTGATAGACATTTATCTAATCTACTCTTAAATATCTCCAGAGATGGAGATTCCACAATCTCCCTAGGCAATTTATTCCAGTGTTTAACCACCCTGACAGTTAGGAACTTTTTCCTAATGTCCAACCTAGACCTCCCTTGCTGCAGTTTAAACCCATTGCTTCTTGTTCTATCCTTAGAGGCTAAGGTGAACAAGTTTTCTCCTCCTCCTTATGACACCCTTTTAAATACCTGAAAACTGCTATCATGTTCCCTCTCAGTCTTCTCTTTTCCAAACTAAAGAAACCCAATTCTTTCAGCCTTCCTTCATAGGTCATGTTCTCAAGACCTTTAGTCATTCTTAAAAAGAAGAACAGGAGTACTTGTGGCACCTTAGAGACTAACAAATTTATTAGAGCATAAGCTTTCGTGGACTACAGCCCACTTCTTCGGATGCATATAGAATGGAACATATAATGAGGAGATATATATACACACATACAGAGAGCATAAACAGGTGGGAGTTGTCTTACCAACTCTGAGAGGCCAATTAATTAAGAGAAAAAAAAAAAAAAACTTTTGAAGTGATAATCAAGCTAGCCGAGTACAGACAGTGTGATAAGAAGTGTGAGTACTTACAAGGGGAGATAGTCAACGTTTGTAATGGCTCAGCCATTCCCAGTCCTTATTCAAACCGGAGTTGATTGTGTCTAGTTTGCATATCAATTCTAGCTCTGTAGTCTCTCTTTGGAGTCTGTTTTTGAAGTTTTTCTGTTGTAATATAGCCACCCGCAGGTCTGTCACTGAATGACCAGACAGGTTAAAGTGTTCTCCCACTGGTTTTTGAGTATTTTGATTCCTGATGTCAGATTTGTGTCCATTAATTCTTTTGCGTAGAGACTGTCCGGTTTGGCCAATGTACATGGCAGAGGGGCATTGCTGGCACATGATGGCATAGATCACATTGGTAGATGTGCAGGTGAACGAGCCCCTGATGGTATGGCTGATGTGATTAGGTCCTATGATGATGTCACTTGAATAGATATGTGGACAGAGTTGGCATCGGGGTTTGTTACAAGGATAGGTTCCTGGGTTAGTGGTTTTGTTCAGTGATGTGTGGTTGCTGGTGAGTATTTGCTTTAGGTTGGGGGGTTGTCTGTAAGCGAGGACAGGTCTGTCTCCCAAGATCTGTGAGAGTAAAGGATCATCTTTCAGGATAGGTTGTAGATCTCTGATGATGCGCTGGAGAGGTTTTAGTTGGGGGCTGAAGGTGACAGCTAGTGGTGTTCTGTTATTTTCTTTGTTGGGCCTGTCTTGTAGGAGGTGACTTCTGGGTACTCGTCTGGCTCTGTCAATCTGTTTTTTCACTTCAGCAGGTGGGTATTGTAGTTTTAAGAATGCTTGATAGAGATCTTGTAGGTGCTTGTCTCTATCCGAGGGATTGGAGCAAATGCGGTTATATCTTAGAGCTTGGCTGTAGACAATGGATCGTGTGGTGTGTCCTGGATGGAAGCTGGAGGCATGTAGGTAAGTGTAGCGGTCAGTAGGTTTCCGGTATAGGGTGGTATTGATGTGACCATCGCTTATTAGCACAGTAGTGTCCAGGAAATGGACCGCTTGTGTGGATTGATCTAGGCTGAGGTTGATGGTGGGATGGAAATTATTGAAATCATGGTGAAATTCCTCAAGGGCTTCTTTTCCATGGGTCCAGATGATGAAGATGTCATCAATGTAGCGCAAGTAGAGTAGGGGCGTTAGGGGACGAGAGCTAAGGAAGCGTTGTTCTAAGTCAGCCATAAAAATGTTGGCATATTGTGGGGCCATGCGGGTACCCATAGCAGTGCCGCTGACTTGAAGGTATATATTGTCCCCAAATGTGAAATAGTTGTGGGTGAGGACAAAATCACAAAGTTCAGCCACCAGGTTAGCTGTGACATTATCAGGGATACTGTTCCTGATAGCTTGTAGTCCATCTTTGTGTGGAATATTGGTGTAGAGGGCTTCCACGTCCATAGTGGCCAGGATGGTGTTTTCTGGAAGATCACCGATGGATTGTAGTTTCCTCAGGAAGTCAGTGGTGTCTCGAAGATAGCTGGGAGTGCTGGTAGCGTAGGGTCTTAGGACAGAGTCTACATAACCAGACAAGCCTGATGTTAGGGTGCCAATGCCTGAGATGATGGGGCGTCCAGGATATCCAGGTTTATGGATCTTGGGTAGCAAATAGAATACCACAACTATTTCACATTTGGGGACATGCTGAGCCATTACAAACGTTGACTATCTCCCCTTGTAAGTACTCTCACACTTCTTATCACACTGTCTGTACTCGGCTAGCTTGATTATCACTTCAAAAGTTTTTTTTTTTTTTTTTTTTCTCTTAATTAATTGGCCTCTCAGAGTTGGTAAGACAACTCCCACCTGTTTATGCTCTCTGTATGTGTGTATATATATCTCCTCATTATATGTTCCATTCTATATGCATCCGAAGAAGTGGGCTGTAGTCCACGAAAGCTTATGCTCTAATAAATTTGTTAGTCTCTAAGGTGCCACAAGTACTCCTGTTCTTCTTTTTGCGGATACAGACTAACACGGCTGTTACTCTGAAATTAGTCATTCTTGTTGCTCTTCTCTGGACCCTTTCCAATTTTTCCACATCTTTTTTAAAATGCGGTGCACAGAACTGGACACAATACTCCAGCTGAGGCCTAACCAGAGCAGAGTAGAGCGGAAGAATGACTTCTCGTGTCTTGCTCACAACACACCTGTTAATACATCCCAGAATCATGTTTGCTTTTTTTGCAACAGCATCACACTGTTGACTCATATTTAGCTTGTGGTCCACTATAACCCCTAGATCCCTTTCTGCTGTACTCCTTCCTAGACAGTCTCTTCCCATTCTGTATGTGTGAAACTGACTTTTTCTTTCTAAGTGGAGCATTTTGCATTTGTCGTTGTTAAACTTCATCCTGTTTAACTCAGACCATTTCTCCAATTGTCCAGATCATTTTGAATTATGACCCTGTCCTCCAAAGCAGTTGCAATCCCTCCCAGTTTGGTATCATCCGCAAACTTAATAAGCGTACTTTCTATGCCAATATCTAAGTTGTTGATGAAGATATTGAACAGAGCCGGTCCCAAAACAGAACCCTGCGGTACCCCACTCGTTATGTCTTTCCAGTAGGATTGGGAACCATTAATAACAACTCTCTGAGTACGGTTATCCAGCCAGTTATGCACCCACCTTATAGTAGCCCCATCTAATTTGTATTTGCCTAGTTTATCGATAAGAATATCATGCGAGACCATATCAAATGCCTTTCTAAAGTCTAGGTATACCACATCCACAGCTTCACCCTGTGATGGGGAATTGAACTCAAGTGATTGCGTATCATTACAGAATACTAACTTCAGCAACACAAGGACTGCTTGCTACAATGTTCATTACCTAACAGCCAAATGGGAATAGCTAATTAGAGTGGAAATTAAATCCACATGTTCTGCACAGCAGTATTTAATCAATGGGGCCTTGGTTCATGAACATTACAGCAGCCCTCATTCATACCAGTAGCTGGACATTAGAACCAAGAATTGTACATGGCTCATTGACATGACAGTACAGAGCACTATGAAAGGGCATTCCCAGCAGAGGACCCAATATATGGAATTGGCTTCCCTGCTGTTCCTATAGACCCAATCTCTTAACTTCAGGTCACGTGGTAAGATCCTTCTATTTTCACAGGCAAAAGCATGATGTGGAAACTGTGGCATGTATATAGCTCATTGTATGCGTATGGGAAGGGGAAAGGGAGAAAAGTGGAGCTCATTTTTTTCCCACACTGATCAAGGAATAATGCAGTTTTTAGTAATCTTCTACATGTCCCACAGGACCTTACAATCTCAGATTGGTACATTTTTAAAATACATAAATTAAAATGAGTCCAGCAGGGACATAAGATCATCCCTAATGTGCAGACAGTTACATTATTTTCCAAAAAGAAACTTTCACTGCTCGCACTGCAGCCTATCTGGCAAAACTAAACACCAGAGAGTTCATACTGACGGTCACCATGTAACTTCTGAACGCCTCACAGGACTTATTATTTTCAAAGCATGGTCTCTCTAATAATGTTCTGTGTGATTTATCTCCCAAAATCCCACAGCTCTGAGATCCCAGGTGTATATCTTCTCCCAGGTGGACAAATGATGAAATATTCATCCTTGTGTGTTCCAGGCTCCCAAGTATGATCGCTGCAGTACATACATAGTACTATACTTTTTGCTGTGTTTCCCATTAGATCTCACAATCTAAACAACATTGGGCTTTATTTGGATGTGCATGGAAGCATCTAAAAAGTATCTAGGTATTGCAGGGGGTGGGGTGGGTGACTCGCTAGGTGCACTCTTCCCTCTGAGTCATCACTGACCCTGATATGATGCTAACATTCATCTTGGGATAGTTTCATTCTTCTGGAGAGAGTGGTGGGGTGACTCTGTAACAGGAAATTTTCTAAATCAGTATCCCACCAGTCCTGCAGCTTGCGGCAAATGGGTTCTGCACTGGTGCTCTTTCTTGGAAAAGATGTAAACTGAGGTATTGAGCAATTGCGGACCCCAGTTCTGATTCAGGAATGACCATTTTATGGCCCTTAGCACATTTATGAAAGTACATTTATGTGAAACGCAGAGGCCTGATGATGTGCCAGCTCAGATTATTACAATATGCCTTCCTAAACCTCCCCCTGTGGTTTCAGTTCTTTACTCTCTGGTGTGTAACATTACTGTGCACTATGAACCTTATTCTGCACTCCTGGAGGTAATGGGAGCATGGCCACTGACTTTTTCAAGGCCCCAATTCACTTACATACTGGATAACACCAATTTCAGTCACTTCCATGGGGGTGACTCCCTGGTTTAGTCCCATAGGCTTTGGGAAAGAAACTGCAGGGATCAGCAAACCAGGGACTGAAGCCAACACAATAGTAGTTACTAGGGTTGCCACCTCTGAGCAGGAACAAACTGGGACTTCCGAAACATTTAATCTGGGACAGCTATCTCAAAAAAGGGACGGTCCTGGGAAAACCTGGAGAAATGACCACACTGGTAACCACATACTCTTGGAGAGCAGGGAGTGTAAAATGGGGTCTAGCAGGGGCTGTCCCTCCCCACAAGCAGGCCCAGAAGTGTGCAGAGGAGACCACCCCACTGTGGATAGTAAAAGCCACATGGCCTGCCCCTTCTTCCAGCTGTGTGGCCTTTGGAAAAGAAACTGCATGGAAGTGTCAGCCAGAGACTGCAGCTGGTCCAGCAGCTGTAGAAAGCAGCTCAAGCACAGAATTATGGACACTGATGACATCATCAGGCTGCTTTCTGCAGTTTTCACTCTGAACATTCTCTCTCCTTTGCTGATTTGCTCCAATCCTTTCTCCTTTCTTTTGTCTGTGCGTCTAGCTCATCCCCTCCTAACAGAATCCCATTGAAAGGACTTCAGTGAAAAACAAAAATGGAATTAACTTGACATGTTCTGCCATTCCAATCTATTTAGATTGTAAACTCTTTGGGACAGGGACTGTTTCTTATGCTATGTTTGTCCAATGCCTAGCGTAGTGGGATTCTGTTCTCATTTGTCCAGTAGGCACTACTGTGATTTCTCCTGTATTAGGGTGTGGAATAGTCTCCCAAGGGAAGAAGTGTGTTATGTTCTACAGCGTACAAACAGAGAAATTAGATAAATAGCAAAAAATACTCTTCCTGGAAAGGTGCAATGTAAAACTACTTTATTTCTTAGGCAGGTCTTCACTACGGGGGTGGGTGGGGGGTGGGGGGGGGTGTCGATTTAAGATACGCAAATTCAGCTACGCGAATAGTGTAGCTGAATTTGACATATCGCAGCCGACTTACCCCGCTGTAAGGACGGCGGCAAAATCGACCTCCGCAGCTTCCCATCGACGGCGCTTACTCCCACCTCAGCTGGTGGAGTAAGAGCGTCGATGCATCCGAAGAAGTGAGGTTTTTACTCACGAAAGCTTATGCCCAAATAAATCTGTTAGTCTTTAAGGTGCCACCAGACTCTTTGTTGATTCAGGGATCGATTGTCGCGTCCCGACAAGACGCGATAATTCGATCTCCGAGAGTTCGATTTCTACCCGCCGATTCAAGCGGGTAGTGTAGACCTAGCCTTAGAATTCAGAACACACAAGAACCCCAAACCAGAAAGAAAAACCAGACTGCTCTCTAAAACAGAGAGGAACAACTCACACCACCTTACTCTAACTGGCTGGTTGCTAACTGACTCTGCTAGCCTCAGATAGCACAATTCCCTGCAGAACCCCTTCAGTGGAACTGCTCAGGGTAATAATAAGCAGTATATTAAGCAGTATGTGTTGGCCAAGCCAATCCAGTTTTAAGCAATGCAATTTCTCCTCATATAGTTAACCATTGGTTCAGGGTGATTAGTGATCATATTCTTCAATTAAAATATGATAAATATAAGCCTTGTACAAATTTTAGTTCACATTCATAATTATTATGTATTAAATTACACATTGTTTTGTTTTCCACCATTAAAGTATGAAAAGTGCCTTAAAACACATCTTTTATTGGGAAAATAGGATTTTTTCTTCCTTTGTTAATTAAAAATAAGGGTTAAAAGATTTTTATGAAAATCAAAAGAAAAAAAGTATCAACTCAGGCTGGGATCTAATATGACACATTTCAGAACCAGTGACACAAGATGTGTGAGAAAGGGGACCTGACATCGCCTCTTTAACACTACTCACTACTACAGCTCTATGGGCTTGTCTCTGTTAAGGAATCTTGCAGGCTTAAAAACAACGTTGAGGAGCTGAGTTAGCTGACATGGTGATAATGATCATGACTGACTAACCAGCATATATGCAGTGTTGGTGTAACTCTGTCGGTCCCAGGATATTAGAGACAAGGTGAGTGAGGAAATATCTTTTATTGGACC
Organism: Malaclemys terrapin pileata; assembly: GCF_027887155.1. Classification (NCBI taxonomy): domain Eukaryota; kingdom Metazoa; phylum Chordata; order Testudines; family Emydidae; genus Malaclemys; species Malaclemys terrapin. Next base: position 136,612,841 of record NC_071505.1, read on the forward strand.
AACTCCTGTTGCTGAGAGAGACAAGCTTTCAAGCTTTCACAGCGCTCTTCTTCAGAAACAAATGTGTCTCTCTCACCAACAGAAGTTGGTCCAATAAAAAATATTACCTCACCCACCTTATCTCTCTGATAACCAGTGTGTAGATCAAGTCAACCCTTTTTCAGCATTATGTCAACTAATCACAGGGGCGGTGAGTTGTATGGGCCCGTGGTGCCCAGGCTCCAGGAATATTCAGGGCCCGGGGGCCCAGCTCCACCAGTGTTCAGAGCCAGATCTCTACCCCAGGCCACAATTCCCACGCCCGTGTGCCTCCCCCAGGCCCCAGAACGTCCCTGCCTCAAGCGGGCGGGTGCCTCAAGCAGGCAGCTGCCTGCCGCTCCATGCTGCACTCCCTCGCTGCCAGCCGCTGCTGCCTACAACACAAGAGGGGCGCTGGCAGCAGGCTGAGGCGGCTGCTGCACCTGCGGAGGGAGGAGGGGAGGAGGCGCACACATGATTGGCAGCCATCCTCTCCCTCGGCACCCATCGGGAGGCAATGGCAAGGGGGCTTCTGGGAGACAGAGTCTGGACCTTACTCGAGCAGCTGTTGGGGCTTGGGTGAGTGTCCGACCATGTGATTGGCCCCTCCAACTTGCAGCCACCACTTCTGCCCCACGCTGGGCAAGGGGCAGCCCCATTCCCCATGAGGCTATGATGAGGGGCAGCAGGCTGCAGCAGTGGAGGAGGCTGTGATGTTGCACTCCATATTTTTATAAAAATATGTTTATAAGTGTGGATATGATGTAACTGGAATATGCTTTATGCAAAAGGTCTCTTGTAAGGTATCATTACAAAGCTTATAATCTTAAATTAAAGGAGATATCCTGTCTCCTAGAACTGGAAGGAACCTTGAAAGGTCATGGAGTACAGCCCCCTGCCTTCACTAGTGGGACAAAGTACTGATTTTTTTGCCCCAGATCCCCCCTCAAGGATTGAATTAACAACCCTGGGTTTAGCAGGCCAGTGCTCAAACCACTGAGCTATCCCTCCCCCTACTGAGTGTGGTCATCCTATTTATATGAATGTATCATTCTTGTATCTGAAACTAGGAATATGAAATATATCTCTGAGGTCCTATTGTAATTATGCAAAGTGTGGGACATTAATGCTGGTTTGGAATCTTGATGTCTCCCGTTAACCAGGACAATTGGTTGGAAATGGCTCTGTTTACTTGTAAGACTTCCTGTACATGTGTGCCAGCAGGTAGGTAATGAAGTCTCACAGGACATGTGATCATGTCACCTGAACTGGAATCCATCTTTAACCTGGTGCTTTTCCTTTTAGAAGGAGGGGTGTGAACCAAGAGAGAGACAAAGGATTCCTGCCTTGTGCCAAAGCTACTAAAGGGGGTGGAACAGAACAAAGAGGGCTGTAGTCATGAGAAATCCCCTTTGTTAGCATCTGAGCTGGAACTCTCACATCCCAGCCCCACCCAAGAGCCTGCACCCCCAGCCAGAGCCCTCATCTCCCCCACACCTCCACATTGTGCAATATAGGGAAACCGTTAAACGCTTACTGTTTCCAGTCCATTTTTACATTATTTTAGAATTTATATATCAGCTTACAAGGCATGTGTGTGTGTAGCTGGGGAAACTTGGACCCATTCTGGGCACCACCAAAAATTATACAAACCTGCCTCTCGTAATTACTCATGTTTAAAACTAGGGTTTGTCATGACTAACTGACATGATCCTTCACATGATTTGTTTGTGAATACATAACATTGTGGACTCCATTACCTATGGCAATGACTCCCCTTGGTGTGTTAGCACCTTTTGTTCCCTGTAGTGTTCTGGCTCCCAACAATGTTTCCCTGGCTGACACAAAAGCAACTGAGAGAGACGCCCCTGCGTAAGGACATGCATATAACACTTGACAGATCCTTGTTGGATTTCTACTAGAACTCACCTAGAGCCCCTTCCCTTTCCTGGTGACTGAGAAGGGTGAGGGGTTCTTCAGCAGAGGGCTAGCTCCATGTTTGCTCTGGACAGCTGTGCAGTGAGAACCTTCCCCTCACCACTAGCTCTCCTAATCCTTCCTGTAGACAGCAATCCCTGATGAAGCCGTGGGATCCAGGAGGGATAACATGGAAGATGATCTCCTGCCTCTCCTGGTGAGAGTGGTTTCTAAAGCTCTGCCAGTTTTGTTGGCGATTTCTAGTTTAAGTTGGTGGGTAGCTGGTGCCAAGGTAAATTGTGCCTCCTGCAGGCATCCAGACCATCCCTTGATATCTGTTTGTTCCAGTGATATCATAGAGGTGTCACATCGCTGCCTTCTCCTTGTTGTGACTCTTAGTAAGGAATGAAATGACATTTTCCAACCGATTGAATTTTTCACCTTGGTTCATTTTTTATTAGGGTCACAATTTCAAATTCACTAAACACATTTTCATTCCTTTTTCCAAATGATCTTGGTCTCCATGGACAGAAATCAATAACTTGACAAGCGTCCAGTGAAGAGAAAGGAAGCATACTGAGAATAGCTGTGACATTACTATGGGTGTGACCATCAAAGCATGAGGCTGTGTAGCAGAGCTCCAAGCCCAGACCCCACTGTGAAGTCAGCTGGGATCCAGGACAGGGATGTGTCTTGCAGCACTTCCTAATCAATCAATGCTACACCCCCAGCCCCACACTGGCCTGCCCCCATCCTAGCAATCAATGATACAGCCCCAGGCCCACATCATTCCAATGACCCTCATTTCACCTAGGAGTCTCCTGCAGCCCCAGGGGGTCTTCGCCTCCTCTGACCTTTACCAGTGCTGCAGGGAGGAGAAGCAGGGAGCAGGCTGACCCATTGCTCACAGTAGAGGAGAGTAGGATAACCCTGAGCTGCTCTTTCTGCTCAATACTGCCCTATCCCCTTCGATAAGGATGGTGTCAATTGCTCCCTCCCCCACTTCTACCCCAAAACAGCTCTGGCCCCTGATGGGAGAGGGGACAACTCTGTCTGACACCTGCAGCAGCCCTGGTTGGCTTCTATTCCCCAGGAGGTGGGCAAATGGGGAAGGCAGCCAATCAGAGGGATTTCCCCTGCGCAGGATTTGAAATTCATGAGAGCTGGAACCCAGCTCCAGCTGGGGCCAAAATTGTGTCACTGGCCATGAAATCCCAGGCGTTGGCTGCTATGCTAGGAGCGCTCCTGTGGTAGAGCAGCAACCACTGCTACAGATCCCAGGATGTTGTGATTGAGGGTGGCAGCACCTACAGGAGGAGCAGGACACATCTCCCTCCAGGACTGAAGTGATGCGAGTCCAAGGGGGTGAGGGCAATGCTATTGCATAGGCTCCAAGGGAGGTGGGGCCCAAGAAGGAGAGAAGAGAGGGATAGACCAATAGCTAAACGTGCTGCATGACAATAACTACCAACGAATATTAGATGTGGCTGCATTTCCCTTTCTGACATGGTGCCATGGGCAGGAAAAGGCTATTGCAGTAAAATGCTGCTGGAACGGAATCTGCTTGCTGTTTGGTGGAGGCCGAGCAGAGGCTCTTGCTGATGTGACCATTCTGGGTGGTCCCTGGACGCCGGATAGAGCTTGGATGCAGTGATCTCTACTCTATATGTCTCTGGTTTTCCCATCGGTTTCTGCACTATGTGAACTGTCATTTAAAAAAAAAAAGTTTCTTGCCCCTGTAGCAGTAAAGGAAACCTTCCAAATGTGGCACCTTGTAGTGATCTGTGCCTGGGTCCATACAGACAGCTTGAATCAATCACTCTCAGATGGGGTCTGTGCCTGAATAAGGCATTAAATCTGAACCTGGTGACTACAGAAATTTCTCCACAGTTAACAATCGCACCTCTGATCATTGCAGCAGAAACGTCAAGCCTATTGGAGTTGTGGGGAAAGTCCTCACTGGTACCAAATTATAAAGAAGAGGCAAAGCAGAGATCAGGTGTGCATCTCCAATAATGAGAAGATTTACTGACGAGAACTAATACATATTCAGGATATGGACCTGCAGAAAAGCTTCATGGAAGGAAGCATCAGGCCTAAGTTCAGGTAAAAATGACACATGTTGTCATGGACCCCTGTGATTAGAAGGGAGAAGTGCAATGAAATGGCCCTTTCTGTGACTGAACATAGAGGAAAATAGGAAACATGATCACTTGTTCATCGTTCACCACAGTCCTGGAGGAAAAAGCAAAGCAGAAATATCAGTGAGAACAAGGCAAACACAGAATTCATAGATTCTAGGAGAGCATGAATTCAGTCTTGAATACTGTGTACAGATGTGGTTGCCACATCTCAAAAAAAAAAGATATATTGGAATTGGAAAAGGTTCAGAAAAGGGCAACAAAAATTCTTAGGGGTATGAAGCATCTGCCATATGAGGAGAGATTAATAAGACTGGGACTTTTCAGCTTGGAAAAAAAAAAAACCTAAGGGGGGAATATGATAGAGGTCTATAAAATCATGACTGTTGTGTAGAAAGTAAATAAGGAAGTGTTATTTACTCCTTCTCATAGCACAAGAACTAGGGATCACCAGATGAAATTAATAGGCAGTCGTTATAAAACAAACAAAAGGAAGTATTTTTTCCACACAACACAGTCAAGCTGTGGAACTCCTTGCCAGAGGATGTTGTGAAGGCCAAGACTATATCAGGGTTCAAAAAAGGAATTAGATAAGTTCATGGAGGATAGGTCCATCAGTGCCTATTAGCCAGGATGGGCAGGTATGATGTCCCTAACATCTGTTTGCCAGAAGATGGGAATAGGCGACAGGGGATGGATCACCTGATGATTAACTGTTCTCTTCATTCCCTCTGGGGCACCTGGCATTGGCCACTGTCGGAAAACAGGATACTGGTCTAGATGGACATCTGGTCTGACCCAGTATGGCCATTCTTATGTTCTTAATCTCTTGACCTCTGGGTTAGGGGCCCAGCTCACTTCTGCTGCACAGCTATATTGAGGGCAGCATTGTGAAGCTGGACCAAGGAATCCAGCTGTTGGATACATCTGTAGCTCCAACAGCCCAGCCCTGCAAGTAGCAGCCAACATGGTGTAAGAATGCTGCATTTCCAGGAATTGAACCAGGGCCTCACATATCAGGTGATATGTCTCCCACTGAACCAATACTCCAGCCCCAAGAATGACGTCAGTATGAGCCAGCTTTCTCTCCAGAAAGCATTTCACTGATTCACTGGCTAGAAATGGGATTTCCATGAGTCCCAGCTCCCTGTGAAATGGCCAGGTGGGTACCTGGAAGAGGCAGGCTTTAAAGGGCTGATTAGAAAAGCACTGCATTTTGGAAGATGCTAGCGCTTATATAATACTCTTCAGCCATTTTCCATCAGTCTGATTTTATGCACTTGGGCTCCAATGCTACAGAGGGCAAAGCTCTTCCTGGGAACTGCTGAGTGCCCCCAACTCCCATCAATTTTGGGAACTTGGCATCTGGCAGGATTGGGCTCTTACATGAAAACAACCTTGTCTCCCTACTCTTTGATCAGGCTGGTGGAGACTAGATAACCCTAACCTACAGGAACTTCTATCAACCTCTTTACCCCACCTCTGTATATCTATTCAGTGCAGCTCCCCATTTACCTCACCTTTCTTCTTGCTCTCCACTCACCACCTTCTCCTTGTATCTGCTCAGTGTCTCCAGCTCTCACTTACCTTTCCAGGCTATTCAATGCTTTCAGGGGCAGCTTCATTGCAGAGTGACTTGTATTCTGCAACAGCATGTTCGTCTGGAAGAGATGGGAACATTCCCATTGCAGTAAGAAGTCACTCCATCTCTGATGCCCGTCACACAAACCTCCCCTCCTTGTGGAGTATCCCTAATCCATAGAAGCTCAGAATGGATCTCTTTGAAATCTTCCCAGTTCTAGTCCATCACCTATTCCACATTCAGCACATATGGCCTGAGCCATAGCTCATTGAAGAAAACAGGTGTCTCTCCATTGACTTGAGTAGGTTTGGCTCAAACCCCTATTGAGTTCCAAGGCCCTCATCAGCCTCCCAATTGTAATGGCCCTCCATCAGCTTTAATAAATGCAGTGACACTTCCCCCCACTTGGTGTGTGGTCTAAACAAAGCCCTCCTACCTGTTTCATAGTAATCGTAGATCAGCACTGAAGCTGGTTTGATGTTGGACACAGGAAGGTCTTGTTCAACAGAGAAGGAGAAACTGATAGTCTTCCGTGAGACCTGGGAATGTGAGGGACAGAGATGGGCATCAGCTTTTGTTCATAGAATGCTGACTCCTCTGTAAAGGGTCAACCCCAGGGACTGCTAAGCTGTGGTGGGTTCCCAACACACACATCTCCTGTGTGCATGACGCACTCCAGCCCTGGCATCCATTATTTACCTGCCTGTATCTGTCATTTTAGAAACAGTCTTAGAGAGTTTTTTAAAAATGTTATTGGTTCCAATTTTCCTCTCCTTCTTGTATTGCTGTGATCCTCAGTCTTCATGAGTCCCAATACACAGGGCTCAGAGGAAGCAAAAACAACTTCTAAATCCCAAATGGTCATGACATTGAAGTCTAAAGTCTTGCAGTCCCTCCAAGCATAGAAGTGACAGTGTGCATCCCATGGAGAAGCTGGGAATCTCCCCTTTCCACTGGTGTAAACACTCCCATTGCTAGTCCTGCAGGGTCTCAAGGGAATCAACTTTAAAGATGTGACATTTTTTTCTGACTAGAAAAGCTGCTTCTGTGGCAGGACTGTGTTCTGCTAGCTCCAGTCCTGAGGCAGGTGCAGTTTGATTGGAGGGAAGGTGGAAATTCTCTATGTGGCAGGTGTGAGGAGGAGAAGGAGCATCAACATTTCCAGACCAGATAAAATTACTGCTCCATCTAGTGCAGTATCCGGTCTGTGCTGGTGGCCAGCACTGGCTGCTTTAGAGGAAACCCCCTAGTGGAGCTGTGTGCACACTGGGGAGGTTGCTCCCTGACCCCCAGCAGTCAGTGTCTGAAAGGAGGAAACATTTTGTGTGTGTTTTATTTTGAATAAAAGAACAGGAGGCTGCTGGAAGCTGCTGAGGGATTTGGAATGTTAGAATAGTTTCAGGGTAGATGGATTAATGGGCAAAGGTGCATGATCAATGCAGTTTATCACACAGATGTGGAGTGGCTATGCATGTATCTTCTATGCAAAATTAAAACCTGCTAAACCCAAACCAAAGAATTGATTTTCCAGAACTCACACTCTCCAGATAGAAGAGGACGTGGTTTTGCTTGGTTTCTACCTGCATCACTTTCTGATCCTCACGAAGCTTTAGATCAGGAAATGTGGGAAACATTAAAATATTAATAATCACTGGAAGCAAGACACCCCAGAATCTGCAGTAAATGACTGAGCCAAAGTGTTATCTAATGGATAGCATGGGTCAATAAAAATAATCACTTGATAGAGACCCAAGTGTGTAGTGGCTTTGTCAGGAAATGCACATACCTGAACAGTTATACAGGAGACAGTCAGTTTGGAATTCCAGTTGGTTAATCTAATCCAGTGATCCTCAACCTTGTCCATATTAGGACACCTCCCTCCCCTGAATCTCACTCCCATTTAACTAGGCTCTATCTGCGAACTCCGTCCAGTTTAGCAATCTAGGAAACAGGGTAGTTGTGACACCCTGACCCCTGCTCAGGACTCCTGGAGGGTGTGACCCCCAGGCTGAGAATACACAATCTATTCAAGTGCTACAGACACATTAAAATCCCTCAGAAAGTGTTTTCTCAGTGCTAACCAGGCCCCCTTTTTTATCCAGTCCATGTTGTAATATTCTGTAACCCCCTCTTCCCCTGAGGTGGCTTATTCATGTCACTGTCATTCCTTACCTTTTGCAGGGATGAACTGACAGGTTCGAAGCCAGAGAGCATCTTGACGTCGATAATGGCCATGTTGGAGATATTGCGTTTCCCGGCATAACTGAAATGGGAGGGACTGGGTCACTCTGGACCATGAATGTGGAGGAAACACAATGATACCTTCGGCTCCAGAGCATACACAGCCTGCAAAGGCCTTTTTGAATTGCATGTAATTGCTGATCATTTATTAACATGGAAGAGGTGCGGAAATGACCAATGATAGATGTCCAAGAAGGGGACAAGTATCCCCAGGGAGGGACAGTTGTCTGGAAAGAGGGGGTATCCCTGGGGTTTGGGGTAAGTGTCTAGCAGGCCAAGGCGATTAGAACCCTCAGGTATTTTACACAGACTATCTAATAGCACTTTAATATTTGTAATCTGTTCTTTCAAATGCCATCCCGTCTTAACCAGCCAGTTCTTGTCATCCAGGCAACTGAAGGGAGGTTACCTGGCTGAGAGGATGATGTCAAACTTTGCCCGGAAACTGTCTGCGCAGGAAGCATTTGCCGTCTGCACTGAGAGAGAACCCAGAAGTCTTATTGGGAAGAAGGATGTTGTATCTCAGGGTTGTCTGGAACAGATGAAAAATGGTAATGAAAATTAGAAATCAGTCTGAGCTATTGACCCACCTGTAGTGGTGTCTCGCAACCCCTTTTTTGCTCCATGCCTGGAGAAATCCTGACTGAATGCACCAATTCCCCAAGGGTAACATTTAGTCACTGGAGAACTACTTCAGCAAACCACCAAACTGCCAAGCTTTCCATCAGTAACATTAAAAGCCTTCCCTTCCCCACAACCGAGGTTCCATCCAGCTGAACAATGTAAGGAATAAGTGTGCCACCAAGTGGCCAGACAGAAGTGTGGGGAAAAAACATGTTAATCCCCATTAGCCTTTTGATCTGCCTAGGGATTTATAGGGTTCTCATCACCAATGTATCTGCATCTTATAAACTCTGTGAAGTAGGGAAATGCTATCACTGTGACCGAGTAGGATATGTATGGATCAGATTATGAATTCTATTGTACACTATGTGTTGAACTCTAGTCTGGACTCGTGCAAGGGTAGCCTGTTGCATTGCATTCCAGACAGCTGCCCTAGCTCCTTTCTGAAGACCCATCATCAGAGTCATCTGGAGCTACTGATTCTGAATGACTGAACTATTGGTCCAACCCCGGGGAACAATGGTCTCTACACTGGGCCCACAAGGGTAGGGGGCAAGCATAACTGGGGGATCTGGAGCATCTCAGTTCGAGCACATGGCTCAGAGTCATGGCCCTATTTAAGAGCAAGATTCTGCTCTGTGCAGGGGCCCATCCACTGCAACATGTAAGAAGGGCTTGAAAGAGAGAAGGCAGGAGAGAGTTTCAGGCTAAGCAGAGTCTGACAAATCAGGGACTTACAGAAGGGATGAGATCAGACTCAGGACAGTGCATCTCAGGGCTTCTGTTATTCTCAAAGATCTGTCATTCTTGAATGCTTTAAAAGTAAAGCCACGATGGTTAAGAAACATCTTTGCTAAGTCTGTGTTCCTTACTTTCCTGCCAGAGTCCCAGTAGAAGCCCAGAGACCCTTAGCCTAGTTGGGACTCTGATGGAGAATGAGTAAGCAACTGGGAGGCTTGAGAGGTTTCAGGATCCAGGGCAGCTGGATGGCAGCACCCCATATCCCAACAGATCTGAGCTTCTGAGTGTGCTGGGGAGTCTCAGAGCTAGAAACAGTGACTATACTCTACCCAGATCCAATTGACTTGGATTGGGCCCTCTCACAACAATGATTGGGCCCACTCACAACAGACTGATGCCTATACAGAGGGTACTGCACCAGGTTGTAACAATACCCATTTTACAGACAGGAACTAAGGCACATAGAGATTAAGTGATTTGCCCAAAGTCACATAGGCAGCTTTGCCAAAGCCAGAAATTCAACCCAGATCCCCTGAGTCCAGTGCATTGATCAGATCACCATTCTTCCTCTCATTGATTGTGTTGTCTGGAGATGGCAAAGTAGGGTTCAAAGTTTGTTCACCTTTAGTATGATGTTTGTCTAGGAGGATCCTTTCACCACGACTAGCACACTATATGGGTTAAGATTTAAGGTGCAGCCACTCAGCAGGAACAAAAGGGGCAGTGCTATTCCAAATGGCTTCTATTGTTAACCTCTTGGCAGCTGCTATTTTAATGGATGAAATGTTTCTAAAGAGAGGTGCACAGAGTTTTGGCCTCTCAGAGTTAGCCATTATAAACTATAGCAGCTCTTTGGGTTTTTTGACCTCATAATGCTTGTGTTCCCAGTTCTGGCTGCATCATATGACATTTTCCCCACCCAGTCAATGCTGCACTGCTTCACTAGAGCTTTTCCTGTGGAGCCTTGTTGCAGTGATTTACTCAAGGTCACTCTGTGAGTCAGTGGAAGAGACCGGAAGAGGACCCACGTCTTCTCCCTCCCATTCCTGTGTTGCAGTCCGAAGACCACAGGTTAAGGACTGAATTCTGATGTGTTTTCTGCCAGGGAGTTGGGTTCCTCTGGGAGGATGCAAATCAAAAAGCCCAGAGTGAAGCATGTGAGAGCTAGGGACAAGACATGGTCAGTAGAAGGGAACTGGCTCTGGGATAGACTGCCAGAGGAGATCAGGTGAATACAGAGCCTGACTATCTTTAGGAAATCCTGCAAAACCTTCCTCTTTGGAAAGAAAAAAATCTTTCCACCATAGCAACAGTGAGACTCACAACACTGATGGTGCTCATCTATCAAACATCTACCAAACAAATGCCTGCAAAAAAAAAAAAAAAATGTCTGAAAACATCTAACAAGTTTACCTATCCAACCACTCAAACTAAAACATCCCAGGCAGATTTTTACCCCAAATAGGAAGATCGCTATTGATTTAACATGGAAGCAGTTAGATAATACAAAGATGGGCAGTAGTATAAAGCCCTATGACTGACAGATAGACAAACTATACTCCTTCAACTGGAACTCAAGTTTTACAAATAAAGAGAAGGATGTTTTGTGTGACACATGTCCAGTTACCAGTCATCACCTAAGAAAAACTAATCACATGTGATACAGAGAAAAAACACCAAGGACCAATTCTTTCTTTCTTTCTTTCTGAACTGGACTTAAAGAAGTTGATATATTTGTCCAAAGAGCCTTAAGAAAAGAAATAACAGGAGAGGTAGGAAGGAAGGGGAAAGAGAGAAAGACTGGACAGAAGAGAGGGACACAAAAGAAGAAAGGCTGTATTATGTGCTGAAGAAGCCACACGCTGAAGGGTAGGGTGAGCACTTACCTGCACAAAGACACATCCGTTGCCATTCACTTCCAGGGTATAATTCCCTGGGATATCAGGCAGGGAACTCTGCTGCAACAGTAGCCTGTTCTGGCTATTCACCTCAAAGACCTTCTCAAAAGGCTTGCTGGAGCTGATTTTAACTGTGTTTTGGCCGTTCTCAGAGTAGGTTGCTGCACCATAACCAGCCAGCGCTTGAAGAGCAATAACTGTGTCCTGAAAAAGTGTAGAATAATTGTCAATTACAGACACACTGTGTTGGGATACTGCATGGGGTTATTAAACACATGGTTCCAATACAGACCACGGTCATTTCACGGCTCACAAGATTTCAGTGCAGATGAGCCCAAACCCATCCCAGTTCATCTTGGAAACTGAGTCCTGTAGAGCATTAGGGCACACCTCCAGAACGCTTCAGTGCACCAGGTGTGTCTGATAGCAAATCATACACACATCAATAATAGGCTAGAACCAGGGACTAAAGGAATTCTCTGAGCTCCTATTCATGTGAAGATCTAACTGTACCTGTTACTATTCATAGATTCATAGATTCATAGATTATAGGACTGGAAGGGACCTCGAGAGGTCATCGAGTCCAGTCCCCTGCCCGCATGGCAGGACCAAATACTGCCTAGACCATCCCTAATAGACATTTATCTAACCTACTCTTAAATATCTCCAGAGACGGAGATTCCACAACCTCCCTAGGCAATTTGTTCCAGTGTTTAACCACCCTGACAGTTAGGAACTTTTTCCTAATGTCCAACCTAGACCTCCCTTGCTGCAGTTTAAACCCATTGTTTCTGGTTCTATCCTTAGAAGCTAAGGTGAACAAGTTCTCTCCCTCCTCCTTATGACACCCTTTTATATACCTGAAAACTGCTATCATGTCCCCTCTCAGTCTTCTCTTTTCCAAACTAAACAAACCCAATTCTTTCAGCCTTCCTTCATAGGTCATGTTCTCAAGACCTTTAATCATTCTTGTTGCTCTTCTTTGGACCCTTTCCAATTTCTCCACATCTTTTTTAAAATGCGGCGCCCAGAACTGGACACAATACTCCAGCTGAGGCCTAACCAGAGCAGAGTAGAGCGGAAGAATGACTTCTCGTGTCTTGCTCACAACACACCTGTTAATGCATCCCAGAATCATGTTTGCTTTTTTTGCAACAGCATCACACTGTTGACTCATATTTAGCTTGTGGTCCACTATAACCCCTAGATCCCTTTCTGCCGTACTCCTTCCTAGACAGTCTTTTCCCATTCTGTATGTGTGAAATTGATTTTTCCTTCCTAAGTGGAGCACTTTGCATTTGTCTTTGTTAAACTTCATCCTGTTTAACTCAGACCATTTCTCCAATTTGTCCAGATCATTTTGAATTATGACCCTGTCCTCCAAAGTAGTTGCAATCCCTCCCAGTTTGGTATCATCCGCAAACTTAATAAGCGTACTTTCTATGCCAATATCTAAGTCGTTGATGAAGATATTGAACAGAGCCGGTCCCAAAACAGACCCCTGCGGTACCCCACTCGTTACGCCTTTCCAGCAGGATTGGGAACCATTAATAACAACTCTCTGAGTACGGTTATCCAGCCAGTTATGCACCCACCTTATAGTAGCCCCATCTAATTTGTATTTGCCTAGTTTATCGATAAGAATATCATGCGAGACCGTATCAAATGCCTTACTAAAGTCTAGGTATACCACATCCACCGCTTCACCCTTATCCACAAGGCTCGTTATCCTATCAAAGAAAGCTATCAGATTGGTTTGACATGATTTGTTCTTCACAAATCCATGCTGGCTATTCCCTATCACCTTACCACCTTCCAAGTGTTGGCAGATGATTTCCTTAATTACTTGCTCCATTATCTTCCCTGGCACAGAAGTTAAACTAACTGGTCTGTAGTTACCTGGGTTGTTTTTATTTCCCTTTTTATAGATGGGCACTATATTTGCCCTTTTCCAGTCTTCTGGAATCTCTCCCGTCTCCCATGACTTTCCAAAGATAATAGCTAGAGGCTCAGATACCTCCTCTATTAGCTCCTTGAGTATTCTAGGATGCATTTCATCAGGCCCGGGTGACTTGCAGGCATCTAACTTTTCTAAGTGATGTTTAACTTGTTCTTTTTTAATTTATCCGCTAAACCTACCCCCTTCCCATTAGTATTCACTATGTTAGGCATTCCTTCAGACTTCTCGGTGAAGACCGAAACAAAGAAGTCATTAAGCATCTCTGCCATTTCCAAGTTTCCTGTTACTGTTTCTCCCTCTTCACTAAGCAGTGGGCCTACCCTGTCTTTGGTCTTCCTCTTGCTTCTAATGTATTGATAAAAAGTCTTCTTGTTTTCTTTTATTCCCGTAGCTAGTTTGAGCTCATTTTGTGCCTTTGCCTTTCTAATCTTGCCCCTGCATTCCTGTGTTGTTTGCCTATATTCATCCTTTGTAATCTGTCCTAGTTTCCATTTTTTATATGACTCCTTTTTATTTTTTAGATCGTGCAAGATCTCGTGGTTAAGCCAAGGTGGTCTTTTGCCACATTTTCTATCTTTCCTAACCAGCGGAATAGCTTGCTTTTGGGCCCTTAATAGTGTCCCTTTGAAAAACTGCCAACTCTCCTCAGTTGTTTTTCCCCTCAGTCTTGATTCCCATGGGACCTTACCTATCAGCTCTCTGAGCTTCCCAAAATCTGCCTTCCTGAAATCCATTGTCTCTATTTTGCTGTTCTCCCTTCTACCCTTCCTTAGAATTGCAAAGTCTATGATTTCATGATCACTTTCACCCAGGCTGCCTTCTACTTTCACATTCTCAACGAGTTCCTCCCTATTTGTTAAAATCAAGTCTAGAACAGCTTCCCCCCTAGTAGCTTTTTCAACCTTCTGAAATAAAAAGTTGTCTCCAATGCAGTCCAAGAATTTGTTGGATAGTCTGTTCCCCGCTGTGTTATTTTCCCAACATATATCCGGATAGTTGAAGTCCCCCATCACCACCAAATCTTGGGCTTTGGATGATTTTGTTAGTTGCTTGAAAAAAGCCTCATCCACCTCTTCCACCTGGTTAGGTGGCCTGTAGTAGATGCCTAGCATGACATCTCCCTTGTTTTTTGCCCCTTTAAGCCTAACCCAGAGACTCTCAACACTTCCGTCTCCTATGTCCATCTCTACCTCAGTCCAAGTGTGTACATTTTTAATATATAAGGCAACACCTCCTCCCTTTTTCCCCTGTCTATCCTTCCTGAGCAAGCTGTACCCATCCACACCAACATTCCAATCATGTGTATTATCCCACCAAGTTTCAGTGATGCCAACAATGTCATAGTTGTATTTATTTTATTAGCACTTCCAGTTCTTCCTGCTTATTCCCCATACTTCTCGCATTTGTATATAGGCATCTAAGATACTGGTTTTTTTTTCAATTGCTGCCATGTGACTTTCACCTTGGCACAAATTTAGGACCAGATTGTCTTCTGGACAGCAGAACTCAACTCTAATGTTCTGCTTCCCCAGCAGGTGACATTTACACACACATCATTCTGCAGAGAGCTTGAGTGCATTGGCACTTTGTACGTAGAGGTTGAGGCTAGGGGTGGCAGCTGGCAGGGTGTGGGGAAGCCCGCAATCCCTTCATAGCGGTTATTCCAGCTTTTGGAATAGGGCTGGACTATCTGTGGGAGAAAGTGACCAATGGATCTTTTTAGTCACAGTCCTATTGGCTCTCTCTCTCTTAATCTCTAATGCAGCTGGCTTATGTGAGCAGCTGCCTGTGATTTCCTGGGTGTGATTAGAGGGCAGAAGGTAGTTGCTGTACCTGGGTGGAAGAGAAACCCCCATTGGGATTCTGCTGTCTGATGATCCACTGCACAATCTGTGAGGCGAATGTTAGGTCCTTTTGAGCCCGTTTGGGTTTGGGGAGCACTGCCAGAAGCACATAGCTGGTCATCTCAACCTCAGCAGAGGGGGTACGGGAATAGAAAGAGGGGAACGTTTCTGCAGGGGGCTTTACCGCCCGTTCCCAGTGCACTGAGCCACCTGAGAACAGAAAGGAGATTGTGAAGAATCAGAACAGCAGCTTAGTAATTAGTAGTCTGTGCTGCCATGCAGAAGCCCCAGTCCCAGTCTCTTTGAGTATGTCTTCTTTTGGTGGCATGTACAGTACAGAGACAGAGAGTCCCCCTAGCATAGATATAAATAGTAGAGCAGGCAGAGAGGCGCTGCTTAGGTGAGTAGAGTACAGACATGCTTGAAAGCTGTGGGTATGTACCCAAGTACTTACCCTACCCAGTTTTCTACTTGCCCAAGCTGTGCCTCTCCCAATGTAGTGTTCCAGTGCCTCCCTGCGGCTGGAGCATTTCGCCACTTCAGGGAAAGACACAGGCAGTGTGAAAAGGTTCTGGCAGGGTTGAGGCAGCAAAAATGGCTCTGCCAGCTACCCACTTCTGGTGCTTTTCCTCATCACAGTGAAAGGATCCGGCTGCAGGGAGCGGCATCCCCCCCACCCCCCACCCCCAGAAACTTTCACTGACCCATGTAACTACACAGTACAGTGTAGATGCAGCTGCTTTTCACTGTGGCATGCAGCTGCACACACAGTACACAGCACCAGCAGTGGTGTGTAGTGTAGACGTAGCATTTCTTTCTCCAGAAGGTTGGGAGGACCATGGAGAACAAACTCAGTGCTCTGTACTCCAATAGGAGATATAAATGTTTAGGTCTCAGTCCTCTGGCCAGATTTGGATGATTTAGTCGGGGATTAGGTCCTGCTTTCAGCAGGGGGGATGGACTAGATGACCTCCTGAGGTCCCTTCCAACCTTGATATTCTATGATTCTATCTGCTTATGTACACTGGTGTAACTCCAGAGAAACTCCACTGGACATAGGAACATAAGAATGGCCATACTGGGTCAGACCAATGGTCCATCTGGCCTAGTATCCTGTCTTCTGACAGTGTCCAGTGCCAGATGCTTTAGGGGGAAATGAACAGAGCAAAGCAATTATTGAGTGATCCATCATCCCTTGTCATCCAGTTCCAGCTTCGAGCAGTCAGAGGTTTAGGGACACTCAGAGTATAGGGTTGGGTCCCGGCCCATATTGGCTAATAGCCATCAATGAACCTCTCCTCCTCCTTTTTCCTACCCAGTTATACTTTTGGCCTCCACAACATCCCCTGGCAATGTGTTCTACAGGTTGACTGTGTGTTGTGTGAATAAATACTTCATTCTGTTTGTTTTAAATCTGCTGCCTATTAATTTCTTTGGGTGACCCTTAGTTCTTGTGTTATGAGAAGGAGTAAATAACACTTCCCTATTCACTTTCTCCACACCAGTCATGATTTTATAGCTCTCTATCATAGCTCCCCTCCGTGGTCTCTTCTCACCTCTTTAATCTCACCTCATATGGAAGTTATTCCATACCCCTCATTGTTGTTGTCATTTTCTGTACCTTCGCCAGTTCCAATAAATCCAGTTACTCTTGATTTATAGATGTAAAGGAGGGAAAAATTTGATTCCTGCTCCCTAGCTCTCTCTAGGACTTGGAGAACTGCAAAGGCTAGGTCTGGTGTACCAGGTACTAAATCTTGCCAGCTCCAGTTCCTGATCACAGCATCTTCCTTCCCTGAGGTGAGCAGGAAGTCAAAGGCGGCTGGATTTGGGACTCTGAGGGAGATTGCTCGGTGCAGTCAAACGTCAACTATCCAAAACAAAGTTTGTTGAAACTCTCCATTATCTGATAGTTGGTTAAGTCTCCTGATGTTTCACTGAAGCTCTGGTCATGGAGAACAGAGGAACGGCTATGTCATACCCGCCCAGTGGTCCATCTCGTCCAGTACCCTGTCTCTGACTGTGGCCAGAACCAGCCACCTTCAGAGGAAGGTACAAGAAATTGTAGAGTGGGTAGTGTGATAGACCCAGACCAGTTGGGAACAGCAGAATAGCAGAAGGGAGATATACTGGCCACTGGATAAGTAGTTTTCTGTTCCCTGAGTGACCAGAGCAGGGGCTGCTCCAGGCTAATAGACCACCTGACTCCAATTAACCTGCTAAGAGTCAGGTGAGGCAGTTAAGCATCTGACTCGAATTAAGGCCCCTCTGATGCTATAAAAGGGCTCACTCCAGTCAAACCCGAGGGAGTGGAAGTGTGTGTGTGAGGAACTGGGAGCAAGAGGTTTGCAAGAAGCTGAGAGTGAGTAGGCATACTGCTGGAAGACTGAGAAGTACAAGCGGTATCAGACATCAGGAAGACGGTCCGGTGGTGAGGACAAAGAAAGTGTTGGAAGGAGGCCATGGGGAAGTAGCCCAGGGAGTTGTAGGTGTCGTACAACTGTACCAGGAGGCACTCTAAACAGCTGCAGTCCACAGGGCCCTAGGCTGGAACCCGGAGTAGAGGGCGGGCCCGGGTTCCCCCCATAGCTCCCAACTCCTGATCAAACACAGGAGGAATTGACCTGGATTATAGTTTCTACCAGAGGGGAAGGTCTCTGGACTGTTTCCTGACCCACAGGGTGAATCTGTGAAGTGAGCAAATCTGCCAATAAGCGCAGGACCCACCAAGGTAGAGGAGGAACTTTGTCACAATATATAATATTTTTAATTTTTATAGCGGCCTTCACTTCCCCTTTAAGACAGGTTGGTTTACTTTTTAACTGCTGCAGCCTTCTTCTTTCAATCCCCTGCTAATAAAGCAGGAGATGGATTCATTATTAATTATTATTAATAATAAAATTACATGTTTATTATTGTACCACCTAAAGGTCCATTCAGGTCACAAATACAGACACGCTCCCAGCTCCAGAAAGCTTACTGTCTAAAAAACTGAAGAACAGATGCAAGATTGGAGAGGGGAGAAATAACACTGAAGCAAATTCACACAGTGATGATTGGTGCAATTTCGTGTTTTGTCATTACTGTTTGTTTAAGTAGGGGGAGGTCCGAGTGAGGGGGAATGGCAGGATTGGGGTGGGGAGGTTGGTAAAAATAAGGAGAAGGAAGAAAGGGGAAGAGGCACAGCCACACCTCATGTGCCAAGCTAGTCGCTGTCAAGTGTTTTTCCAGAATCACAACAAAGCAGAGTCTCAAGGAGGAATTTGAAAGAGGATCAGATGTTGGTTGCACAGATTTTTTGGGGGAGTTTTCTCCATGCAGAAAGGGCAGCATGAGAGAAAACACAAAAGTAAAGTGTTAAAGACGTTTCCCTTAATCCAAGTATTTGTAACAGTTCTCTTTAGGAAGAGCCTGAGATAGGTGAGGTGCCAGCCAGTCATTATTATGTGCTATATTCCCCTTGCCTTGTGCCTCTTCCTATAATTGTCTGTGTCCCAAGAATCAAGTCAACTTGTTCCCAAGGAATCTTCCCCCTACTGACAGCACTGATGGGCCTGGTATGTGCAGGACATCCTGCTACTGCAAGAGAGGGTCATGGCCTACTCAGGAAGTCCTAAGCTCTGCCTTTACCACAAAGAATCATGGTCTAGGCAGGAAACCCCAAGGTCTATCGGAGACTCCCAAGAAATAATATATGTATAAACAATATATTCAACACAGTAATTATATTAAACAGGAGACAAATATAACATAACAGGGTAAAACACTATTCTTAGGGTCACCGGTGCCCATGCTGATAATACCCGTGACTTTCTCCAGTCACATGACCTGATGTAGCAAATGTAAGATTAGTGTCCCGTTGGTACGTGTACTTTGTTGGGGCCCTTGATGACCTGTGACCATGATATCTTCTCTGCAGTGATTTAGCAGAGTAGCTGACTGGATTCAGTACAGCCCAAAGGACTCACAAATGGGAGAAGGTGGTAAATCCCTCCACAGGTTTAATATGCAGCAGGTTATAAAATCCCCAAACCCTTATTCGCTGGCTTGAGGACACAGTTCAGGGAGTAGGGGGTCCCCAAAACAATTTCCCTGACTAACTAAAAGATGGTGCACTCACAACCTCCATGAATGATCCTCAGGTTCAGAGGTGACTCTGGCTCCTCGGTCACTGCAGAGGGGCTGATCTCTGCTGGCAGGGATCCTTTTCAGGCAGGAATCAGGCTGCTTCTGGTCCCAGGATTTCCCCTCACCACAAAGAGGTGCAGTGCTCAAGGTGCAAATTACCACAACTATACTAAAATCCAAACTGTAGTCTCCTACCCCAGCATCTAGACACACTCACAGCAGGCAGCAGCCCTGTACTAGCAGCCAGAGCAGAGCTGACCATGTGGTGACTGGTCTCACCTAGGAAGCTGGAGGGCTAACTCAGCCTGGCTGGGGAAGTTTCCCAGCAAGACTCTACAAACTGGGAGTTATCAGTGGAGAGGGAAAAGCCCAGCTGAGGGATCTTGCTTTCAGGTCCCTAGAGGCCAGTTCTCAGGGGGAACCCTGCATGCAGGCCTGGGACTTACTAGCTCCCCACACAGCCAGTCCTGCCCTTGCTGTTGCTGGCTCCAGACTGCCTCTAAAATGGCTTCTCCCCTTTCCTGATCTCCCTGGGAAGGGCATCTCACTCCCTATTGGTTGGCAGGCAGACTCTGAGTCTGCCTTGGCTCCCCATCCCTACCAGGGACAGTGTGCCTCTCCCTGAGCTGCCAGCAGACAGAGCCCCAGGAACCTAGGTAATCTCCTTGGGGGGTTACACTCTCCCGGGGCGAAAGTTCTTGCCGTCCTCAGCAAGGGTCATTTAACCACAACACAAACTTGCAAGGTCCTTTTCGTCAGGTAATAGTAGACATTGCTTAGTGGACAATAAATGTTGTTTGTCAACAAGTAGGTATTGCTGTGTCCACATACAATATTAATTTAAAACATTAAATTATTATTCACTTTACATTACTAAGCCATTCTTACTATATTGAAATAAATAACTTAACCTTGGAGTCTCCATTGTTAACTATCAGGCACAACCACCCGCACCTATCTATTTAGTAAGTGCAAAGGGACAGAGGTGGAGATCCCTGAAACATCATAAGAGAGTTTCTCTACAGGTTTTTGCTCTCATTCTGAACGTCGAAGTACAGGAGCTTCTTTATTCTCAGGGCTCTCAGCAGTAATGGCTGCAGGACAGTCAATGATTTCCCTCTTGGCAGGTTGCATGTCATTTCCCATATCCTTTGCAGATGGAACCATACTAGCTTGTAAACCATTTGCCTCTTCAGGCGGTGCCAGCAGGCAGGGGTTATCATGCTGTATTTTTGACTGATTGTGTGATTTTTGGATTGATGGTGTGTTTTGACTGATGGTATTTTTGACATGACTGTGCTGCTGTAAGCTTGTAAGTGCAGACACGGCCTAAGTATGCAGTGCCATACGCTTTGTGGGGCAGAAGTACTTTTCTATGAGTCTGTGAGGTGTCAGAGGAGCTCCATGGAGCCTGAATGGAAAGGTCTGGAAGTGGTACAGCCCACAGGTCATGGCGAATGCAGTTAACTCCTTGGAGTCAGGTGCCAAGGGGATTTCCCGATAGCCCTTTGTAAGGCTGAGAGGGGTGATGTATTGAGCCTTACTCAGGCCTTCAGGCATCTCGCTGATCCAGGGTATAGGATAGGCATCAAACTTTGGCACTGCATTTAATTTGTGAAAATCAATGTGAAAGTGAACACTGTGGTCTGGCTTAGGGACCCGCACAACTGGGCTGCACCAGTTGCTATTTGATTCCTTAGATACACCAAATTGCAACAGAGTTTGTATTTCCTTCTTGGCTATGTCCTTTAACCACTCCTGTACCTGGAAGCAGCCCTTCTGGACACAGCTCTCAGGTTTCAGATGTACGTGGTGTTTGATTAGGTGAGTTCGCCCTGGTTTAGTAGTAAGGCCATTTGTGAAATGCTTGACCAATTCTCTGGCCCCCTCCCTGAGAGGCATCTCTGTGCATGACCCGGTCTCTGACCTCTGGGGATCAAATTTTGCCTCTGGTGTTGGCATGTGGGCAAGACACACATCCTGGACCCTCCAGGGCTACAGCAGCTTGATGTGATATATCTGGGACCCCAGCTGCTTGTGCACCACTTGAAACTTGTTGCTCACCCCCCACAACTTATCTGAGGATCTCAAAAGGCCCTTGCCCCTTTCTCAGCAGTTAGTGTTCTGCAGGGGGGAGCAGCAGGAGAACCCTATCCCTGGCTGGTAAACCCACAGGAAGTGTTCCTATTTTACTCTTGTTCCTGGGAGTGCTGTGCCACTTTCAGCTTCTCCTTGGCAAAGCCCCCTACCAGATCCAGTCTCTCTCGCAACTTGAGGACATACTGTATTACATTCTAGCTAGAAGTGCCTTTTTCCTTCCAAGACTCCTGTGAAAGATCCAGTACCATCTGGGGTTGTCTGCTGAACAGCAATTGAATGGGAGAAAAGCTGGTGGAGGATTGTGGAACCCCCTGAATTGCAAATTACATATTGGGGCATTTTGTCCCAATTCTGGGATTCCTTATGTGACAGGCATTCCCAGGGTGCAGCCTGGAACTGGGTTACCGCTGTGCTCCCTTAACTCTCCAGCCTGGGCTGACTCTCATAGTGCCTTGCTAGTGACAAGCAGCAAACCCCTCCAGGTGCTACTACCACTCGGCACAACAGCATGTGGAGCCCCACACCCAGCTAGATTGCATGAATGATCCAGAGCCACCATGAATTAACAATAGAGAGAGACTCCAGCCAAAATACCCCCAGCTTCCCAGCTTTGCACCCATGGACTACTCCAGTGGTTATCAAAGTTTTGTACTGGTGACGCCTTTCACATAGCAAGCCTCTCAGTGCGACCCCCCCTTTATAAATTAAAAACACTTCCCCCCCCCATTTAACCCTATTATAAATGCTGCAGGTGAAGCAGGGTTTTGGGGTGGAGGCTAACAGCTTGCACCCCCCCCCCATGTAATAACCTCACAACTCCCTGAGGGGTCACAACCCCCAGTTTGAGAACCCCTGAACTACACTGTCCTGCCCTGGTCAAAAGCCTGACCAGTATATGAATTTATTACACAATCCACCCCTCCCTCAATGTGGAAAGGACAATGTACAAGCCTTTGTTAACTGACCTGAGATTTTCCCCCAAGCACTTCACTCAAAGAACACTGTTATCAGAAAGATATATTTTAAGTGATTATAAGTAATAGCTTACAGATCAAAGTAAATTACCATAAGAAATTAAACAAAAACACAATCTAAATTCTCTAAACTGGATAGGATCTGAATCAAGCTGTGTCTCACCCTGTTCGATACTACAAACATCCATCAAGCTTCCATACACAGGCAGGATTCCGTCTTTCCTGCCGAGGACCCCCCCCCTCCTCAGTTCAATCTTTGTTCCTCAGATGTTTCCAGGTGGCGTGTTGTAGGGGGAGTGAGGCCCCTTGGTGATGTCACTTCCCCCTTTTACAGCTTCTTCCATCTTCCTGGAAAGATCTTTTGCTGTGACCTGACTGAAAGAGTCCACACTGCGTAATGCTATTTCTGAGAGGGTTCTATTGTACCCAGTTCCTCGGATAATCCTTCTGAGTGTATTTCCCTCAATAGGCCATTAACGCTGTTTGGCCTTTTCACTGTTGTACCTGAAAGGCTGGTTTGGGGTGTTTTTAACTTCACAACATATTTTAGTGACAGATACATAGCAAAACTTCATAACTCTAGATATAATGAAAGCACATAAACATTAATATCCTGTTAAACTATAACAGGTTAAGATGTTTAAAATACCTCACAAATCATAGTTTAATTATATCATAATCATATCACTATGGTGAATATGAGGTGCAGAGTGTTACTTTGGGGCACAGAGTGTCACACTTTAGTTACAAACTTTTGCAACATCTTTTTTAATGTATGGTTAAGCTGCTCTACCAGGCCATCTGTTTGCGGGTGCCAGAGGTTATAACTGAGTAAATTTTCAGGGGACCACAAAACAGAGGTATTAACTGGGCTATGAAAGCGGTACCCTGGTCAGTCAGGAGAACTCTTAGAAACACCCCTCTTGCAAACACATCCATTAATTGGGTAGCTATTGTGTCTGGGACACTGCTGAGTGCAGGGCTACAGCTCGGGTTACCAAGTGGCATAATCAACAGTCACCAACATAAACTGACACCAACTTGAACGTGGTTCCAGAGACCACAAAAGGTCTACCCCAATGGTGGCAAAAGGGCTGCTCACCAATGGAAGAGGACTGTGGGGCCCCATGGACTTGCTGTGGGGCCACCAGTTGGCATTCTGGACAGGATGCACAATAATTTTTGAGGGTGCAATAATCCAAGGGCTAAAAGAACTGGGCCAGCATCCTCCCTTGGTTCTTTTCCACTCCCAAGTGGCAGAACCACGGTACAGCTTGGGCCAGTGTTAAAACTTAGTTCCAATACAACTTGAGGACCAGGAGTTGGGTTTGGCAGGCCCCGCCACTGACATTTCAACCTGCTGCTCCATACCATTAACCTGACTTTAGCCACAGGGTAGGGCCAAACATCCTGATGAATACACTCTGCATAGACCAATTCGGTCCCTTTAGAGAGCCGGGAACGATTAAGTGCTCTTGTGTGAACATCTGCCCTGAACCTGAGTCAACCAGGCCCAGTACCTCAGTCCCCCGTTCTGTAACCAGGATGACGTAAGCGTTCAGCCGAAGGGGTTTGCCACACATTTCTGAGGAACAGGCACTGGCAGAGTTGCACTACATTTGGGGGCAATCTTTGTACTTGTTGCCTTCTCGTCACAAGTAAAACAAAATACGGAAACTCCCCAGTCTTCTTGGGCTGGGATTCCTTTGACTGTCAGCCCTCATTCATTATAGCTGGCCTATTGCCAGGGCTATGCACGGCTTACAGTCCCTTGCAGTATTGTGGGTGCACCCCATAGCCCAATGTGGCCTGCCCCCAGGTGATTCTTGGGGCCCGGGCCTCTTCCCCATTGAACCTGAGCTGTGGATGTTTGATTGCCCGGGTTTTCCCAGAGGCTCACACTCCAATTCAGTCTTGAGAAAGTTCTCTACGAGACAGACTGCCTCCTCCAGGAAAGTTTCCCGGTGGCAGCCAACCCACTCCTTGGGCCATGCCAGGGTAGTTTGGCAAAACTGTTCTAACATCACCATTTCCACTGGCAAATAAGTCTCTGATTTCAGCCAGAGAGAACACAAATCCCAGAGTCATTGGGCTGCAGCCCTTGGTGGGAATCTAGAGGCAATGGGTTCAGGTTTGAATGGACGATGATAGCCCTCTTCACTAAAACCTAGGCAAGCTGGTAGGGTGGCTGCAGTGTCCCATTATCTTTTGCCATCTCAACTCCCAGGGCATGATACACTGCCTGGGCCTCTCCTGTTGAGTAGGGCGCCATCTTAGTGGCCCATTCCTCCCAGGGCCAATAGTATGTCCTGTCCACCTGCTCAAGTCTCCAGGAAGGGCTCAAGAACATCTTCTGTTCCCATTTGGTGAGGACTCCCCCCTCCCACAGAGGTAACCACAGCCCTGCACCCACCTGTGGGCTCCAGTTCTGCAGGGTTAATAGGCGAAGCATAAACGGCTGCTGCTCCCTGCTGCTTTTCTTGACACTGTTGTTGTAGCTAAAGCTGCTGGTGTAACTGCTGCTGCTGGGTAACAATCTGCTGCAGCTGCTGATGTTGTAGCTACAGTTGCTCACACTCCATTGTAGAGGGGATTCAAGATCCATGGTTTCCTGGGCAGCGGCAGACACAGCCGGCATTCTCCACCCGTCCGCTGGGTCTGTCCACCAGCCTGGGGGCAGAACATCCAGCCCCACCCCACTCTGCTTTAGCCTCCTCTGTTATTCCTCTGCCACACGAAGACAAGGTGTATGGAAAAGTAGTGATAGTCCTGACTGGGGCAGATACTGCAGGGTCCTCTACCCCCAATAGCTCAAGGGTCACAGCCCTCCCTTAGCCTCAGGGGGTTACAGGGCCCTGCCCTGTTACCGCCTGCTTCTGCTCAGGGAAGTGTTTGTCTTTTGTTCCCCCAGGCCTGGGTCCTCTCTTACATCTTCCAGCTGGGAATTGGAGCCACTCATTAGTTGCTGCTTAGCTGCATCAGCTGGTTTCCTACACCTGCCTGCTGAGCTTCTCCTTAGGCCAGGGCTTGCTGCTCCCTGGCTGGACAGGCCCTTCATAGAGCAGATCCCCGTGCTAAAGAGAGCATTTGGGTCTATTGGCTAAAGAAGTTTGAGGGCTCTAAACTCAAAAATGGCTCCCTTTGTTCTTAGTCCCTCCAGTGTTCGGAGTAGCAGGACTTTGTACATTCCTTGGAAACAACCAAGATTGCACCAAAGAAAATACCAGACTCCATCTGCTTCCATCTGGAACATCCCCAGAGCCCCAAACTTTGACTAGCTGCTAAGGTCAAAAAGGGGCAACAGCCCTAGTCAGGATTAGGGCCTCACTGCATATTGAGCACTGTACAAATAAAAGGTAGTATCTGGCCTGCAAACTCATAGTGTAAAAGTGTATGAGCGCGAGAGAGAAAACACTCCCCAGCTCCTAGCCAATGTTTCACAGTTTTGATTAGAACTGTATGTTTTTTGTGAGTGCGCATGTGTGATTCTCAGCTGCTGTTGCCTCTTATAATGGTGGTTTTGTAAGAGATGGAGCTAATAGCACAGTTTACAGTCAGGAAAGGAAAGAAGGAGTATGAGTCTCCTACAGATGAGGGGCTGCCTACTGTGGTTTCAATAGTCACATCTGGCTTTTGAAAGGATTAATCTCTGTCTCTCAACTGAGAGGATGTTGGGACACTTTTTTTAACTACGCACCTTGGGATAAATCTCTCCAGATCTGTGGGTCTGTGTGTGTTTCCTGTATGCACTAAAGAGCCCGTGTAATAAATTTCCATTGATAGTCAGAAATGTATTAACTTCTGCAAGAGCTGAGCATGTCAGGGGAAAGCTGGCGAAATACTTTTCTAGTGAAAAAATTTCATCAAAAGTGCTGGTTTGAAAACAGTAAATTTGGAAGAAATTTCCTTCTTGTTACAAAATTTCAAAAAAACAGATAATGGTGTAGTTTTTTAAATTTTTGTTTTCAAATGTTTGATTTTTGTTTTATTTCACACTTTTTTTTTCTCTGTTTCTATTGTTTACTAACTGAATTTTGTCCCATGTGGCCAGGAGGTTTTCCTTGCTCGGTGAGTGTGCCCACATACTGGAAGAATGTGTGCTTGGCTCAGCTGACCTGCATGTTGCACAGAGTGAACTGTTGCTTTGTGATGAACATTGGTGCTAGGTCGACACACAGCACAAGACTGACCATCTGTCTGGGGTTCTGAATAGAGCAACTGCACCCACCCCTTCACACCACCCCCTCGCCCCCCAATGTCTTTGAGCAGAGGGAAATGATTTGGGGCTGGTGATTGTCTCACTGACTGTTGCGAATTGCAGATGCTTGGCTGGGATTATCATTACACAGGGGTCCTGTGCAGGCCTTGTACATTGTGGAGCTGGACACCTGCTAGCAGGGTTCCCTGCATGGTGGCTGGGCTGCACTCCCCTTCCCTTCCTCTCTTCATTATTCTCCCCCTCCTCCTCTTTCTTCTCTCCCACCCTCCATCCACCTCCCTCCTTTCACACTCCGTAGGGGTTATGTTGATGACATTGCTTTGGGGGCTTGTGGGGGGTTGTGTCTGTGTCTCTGGCGGCGGCGGAAATTGGAAAAAAAAAAAAAAGCCTTGATCGTAGGGGGCAGTTCAGCGGCAGGTCCCTCACTCCTAGACGGAGTGAGGGACCTGCCGCCTCCGAATTGCCGCAGGTGCCGCCCCTCTCCCTTGACCGCCCCAAGCACCTGCTTGTTAAGCTGGTGCCTGGAGCCGGCCCTGTCCTCCATGGAGACAGAGATCTCAGATGTCTGATGCCTCATACGCTCTCAAACAAGAGTGTAACCATCTCTCAGCCTTTAGCTGTTCTGTCTGCTGTGGGTAGAGAACACTGTCCCAAGCAGGCAGTTGCTGGAGGAGAGAAGATAGGACCAGGCATCAAAGGCCTAAAGGAATTCCTGGGAACACACTGTGATGTGCAGCTGCTCTAGCATGACAACCCCCATGGACATGATGTGCAGCTCAAGTGTCTCTTGCTAACTTTAAGAGTTAACATAAGAACGGCTGTACTGGGTCAGACCAAAGGCCCATCCAGCCCAGTATCCTGTCTACCAACAGTGGACAATGCCAAGTGCCCCAGAGGGAGTGAACCTAAGAGGTAATGATCAAGTGATCTCTCTCCTGCCATCCATCTCCACCCTCTGACAGACAGAGGCTAGGGATACCATACCTTACCCATCCTGGCTAATAGTCATTAATGGACTTAACCACCATGAATTTATCTAGTTCTCATTTAAACCCTGTTATTAGTCCTAGCCTTCACAACCCCCTCAGGCAAGGAGTTCCACAAGTTGACTGTGCACTGTGTGAAGAAGAACTTCTTTTTATCTGTTTTAAACCTGAGGCCCATTAATTTCATTTGGTGGCCCCTAGCTCTTATATTATGGGAACAAGTAAATAACATTTATTTATTCACTTTCTCCACACCACTCATGATTTTATATACCTTTATCATATCCCCCTTAGTATCCTCTTTTTCAAGCTGAAAAGTCCTTGCTTCTTTAATCTCTCCTCATATGGGACCCATTCCAAACTCCTAATCATTTTAGTTGCCCGTCTCTGAAACTTTTCTAATGCCAGTATATCTTTTTTGAGATGAGGAGACCACATCTGTATGCAGTATTCAAGATGTGGGCGTACCATTGATTTATATAAGGGCAATAAGATATTCTCTGTCTTATTCTCTATCCCTTTTTTTTTATGATTCCTAACATCCTGTTTACTTTTTTGACTGCTGCTGCACACTATATGGATGTCTTCAGAGAACTATCCACGATGACTCCAAGATCTCTTTCCTGATTTGTTGTAGCTAAATTAGCCCCCATCATATTGTATGTATAGTTGGGATTATTTTTTCCAATGTGCATTACTTTACATATATCCACATTAAATTTCATTTGCCATTTTGTTGCCCAATTACTTAGTTTTGTGAGATCATTTTGAAGTTCTTCACAGTCTGCTTTGGTCTTAACTATCTTGATCAGTTTAGTATCATCTGTAAACTTTGCCACCTCACTGTTTACCCCTTTTTCCAGATCTTTTATGAATAAGTTGAATAGGATTGTTCCTAGAACTGACCTTTGGGGAACACCACTAGTTACCCCTCTCCATTCTGAAAATTTACCATTTATTCCTACCCTTTGTTCCCTGTCTTTTAACAAGTTCTCAATCCATTAAAGGATCTTCCCTCTTATCCCATGACAACTTAATTTACGTAAGAGTCTTTGGTGAGGGACTTAGTCAAAGGCTTTCTGGAAATCTAAGTACACTATGTCCACTGGATTCCCCTTGTCCACATGTTTGTTGACCCCTTCAAAGAACTCTAATAGATTAGTAAGACATGATTTCCCTTTCAGAAACCATGTTGATTTTGCCCAAAAATGTACGATGTTCTATGTGTCTGACATTTTTATTGCTTACTATTGTTTCAACTAATTTGCCCAATTCTGATGTTAGACTTACTAGTCTAATTGCCGGGATCACCTCTAGTGCCCTTTTTAAATATTGGCGTTACATTAGCTATCTTCCAATCACTGGGTACAGAAGCTGATTTAAAGGACAGGTTACAAACCATAGTTAATAGTTCCCCAATTTCACATTTGAGTTCTTTCAGAACTCTTGGGTGAATGCCATCTGGTCCCGGTGACTTGTTACTGTTAAGTTTATCAATTAACTCCAAAACCTCCTCTGACACTTCAATCCATGACAATTCCTCAGATTTGTCACCTACAAAGGATGTCTCCGGTTTGGGAATCTCCCTAGCATCCTCAGCCGTGAAGACTGAAGCAAAGAATTCATTCAGTTTCTCTGCAATTACTTTATTGTCTTTAAGTGCCCCTTTTGTATCTCGATCGGCCAGGGGTCCCACTGGTAGTTTAGCAGGTTTCCTGCTTCTGATGTTCTTAAAAAACATTTTGTTATTACCTTTTGAGTTTTTGGTTAGCTGTTCTTCAAACTCCTTTTTGGCTTTTCTTATTACATTTTTACACTTAATTTGGCAGTGTTTGTGCTCCTTTCTGTTTACCGCTTTAATAGACTTTAAGGTCAGAAGGGACCATTATGATCATCTAGTCTGACCTCCTGCACAACACAGGCCACAGAATCTCACCCACCCACTCCTGTATCAAACCTGTGTCTGAGCCATTGAAGTCCTCAAATCATGGTTATGGTCACTATTTCCAAGCGGTCCTGTTATAGATACCTCTTGGACCAGATCCTGCGCTCCACTCAGGATCTCTCCCATTGTGGGTTCCTGTACCAGCTGCTCCAAGAAGCAGTCATTTAAAGTATCGAGAAATTTTGTCTCTGCATTTCATCCTGAGGTTACATGTACCCGGTCAATATGGGGATATCTGAAATCCCCCACTATTATTGAGTTCTTTATTTTGATAGCCTCTCTAATCTCCCTTAGCATTTCATCGTCACTATCACTGTCCTGGTCAGGTGGTTGATAATAGATCCCTACTGTTATATTCTTATTAGAGCATGGAATTACTATCCATAGAGATTCTATGGAAAATGTGGATTTATTTAAGATTTTTACTTTATTTGATTCTACATTTTTTTCACATATTGTGCCACTCCCCCTCCCGCTCGACCTGTTCTGTCCTTCTGATATATTTTGTATCCTAGAATGATTGTGTCCCATTGATTGTCCTCAGTCCACCAGGTTTCTGTGATGCCTATTATATCAATATCCTCCTTTAACACGCAGCACTCTAGTTCACCTATCTTATTATTTAGACTTCTAGCATTTGTGTACAAGCACTTTAAAAACTTGTCACTGTTTATTTTGTCTGTCCTTTTCTGATGTCAGTTTCTTTTTTATGTGAATGTTTCTCATCTGATCTAGCCCATATTTTATCCTCTTCCATCCTCTCCACCTGACTAAAACCTAGAGAATCTCTATCAATAGACTCTCCTCTAAGAGAAGTCTCTCTCCGATCCACGTGCTCCTCTGCAGCAAACGGCTTTCCTCCATCTCTTAGTTTAAAAACTGCTCTGCAACCTTTTTAATGTTAAGTGCCAGCAGTCTGGATATACTTTGGTTTAGGAGCAGCCCATCCTTCCTGTATATAGGTTCCTGTTGTATCCTTGGGGGCAGCAGGTTGAGGAAGAAATCACTGGAGACCAGAGAACTTAAAATAAGCCTTAAAAAGCAACCATTTATTTACACACACTGATCTAACCAAATCAGCCAAAACTGGCTGGGCTATCCCCTAATAATCTAACTCAGTTGCCATAGCAACAAGGTGCTATTACCAGGACAACCAAATATACAACATATTCCCCATCCCAAAAGCTTCCCCAGTTCCTAATAAATCAAAACCCCTCCGCTCTACACTATTGTCTTATCCACTTATTGAGACTCTGAAGCTCTGCCGACCTACCTGGCCCTGCGTGTGGAACTGGGAGCATTTTGAGAATGCCACCATAGAGGTCCTGGATTTCAGTCTCTTTCCTAGTAGCCTAAATTTGGCCTCCAGGACGTCTCTCCTACCCTTCCCTATGTCATTGGTACCTGCATGTACCACGACCACCGGCTCCTCCCCAGCACTACACATAAGTCTGTCTAGATGCCTCAAGAAATCCGCAACCTTTGCACCAGGCAGGCAAGTCATTATACGGTTCTCCCAGTCATCACAAACCCAGCTATCTATGTTTCTAATGATTGAATCTCTCATTACTAGCACCTGCCTTTTCCTAATGACTTAAGTTCCCTCCCCCAGAGAGGCAACCTCAGTGCAAGAGGATACCCCAACATCATCTGGAAGGAGGGTCCCAACTATGGGAAGGTTTCCCTCTGCTCCCATTGACTGCTATCCTTCCCTGAGCCTTTCATCCTCCTTAACAGTGCAGGGGCTGTCTGACCAGCAGTGGAACAAATCTACAGTGTCCTGGAAAGCCCCGTCAACATACCTCTCTGCCTTCCCTAGCTCCTCCAGTTCCGCCACCCTGGTCTTCAAAGCCCGTACATGGTCTCTGAGGGCCAGGAGCTCCTTGCACCGAAGCACACATACGCCACCTGCCCACAGGGAAGATAATCATACATGCTACACTGAGCACAATAAACAGAATAGCCCCTACTCTGCTGCTGGGCTTCTGCCTGCATTCTCTCCTACAGATACGTAGGTTAATGATAGAGTTTCTGTTTAAATCAAGAAGTTTTGATTATAGTTTAGTAAAGGTTTTAAACAATGGCAAATGAACCCTCACCCCCTTCCCACTCCCCTTCCAAACTCCTTTTCAAAACTCCCTTTTAGTAACCCCTGTTTGCTTGTTCACTGCTTTATAAAGTCCTGGCCTTCTTGATAGCCCCACCCCCTGACTAACGCTCAGCCAATGAACAGAGGTTTCTAGATTTCAAACCTTGTTTAGAAGCTCACAGCTTCCAACTGCCGGCCACAGCACTGCAATGCAATGCAATGGCTAAGAGGACTAGTGTGAATCTTAGCTTTATAAACATGGGCATGTCAAACAGGAGCAGCTCTGTATGCAGCACTGGTGAGACCAATTCTGGATACTGGGTCCAGTTCTGGTGTCCATGCTTCAAAAAGGATGTTGAAAAAAAGAGTTCAAACATCTGGGTGTCAGGACACAGAATCATGAGACTGGCTTAAAAATCATGAGATGCTTTCAAAAATACATTTGGACTCTTGTCTTTGCCTTTTTTGTTTGCCTTTAGGGGGCCCCTGTGTTTAAGCTTTTCTCCACAACCACGAAGGCTAGAACATTGCTGTGTTTAAATGAAGGCTGAGACTCTCATGCAGTCTCTGAATGCCAGAGCTGGGGCTCTAGAAACTCCTAATAAAATCGTGTTGGCAACTCTACAATATTTCCTTTCCCCGCACACTCACTGTGCGCCAGGGCACAGGAGCTACACTAACCACAGGGGATTCTCCTGGGAAAGAATTTGGCTCCCGTTAGGGAGCAGGAAGCCAGGACTGCTCAGGCCACAGCAGCCCTGAGAATCAGCTCCCCTGTGTGTGCCCCACCTCACAGAGTGGTCTGGGGGAGAGAGGAGAAGCTGCTCCAGCTGCTCTGGCAGATTCTAGAGTGCAGCTCATCACCCTCCTGGGAATATGCCCAGTGGGACTCAGGGGCATCCCAACCCAAGCTTTGCCTGTCCACGCTCATGGAGTCAGGTCAGATCATGGGGCAAGAAGGAGATTAGGGGACGAAAAGCAGCCTCCCTTGTGGGTTCCCCAGAGACTGTAGAGGTGAGAATAAAGGAAAGGATTTCATGTGCTTTCCCTTGGCCCACTGATCAAAGCAACTCAGGCTGCACAGGGTCCCTCCCTCCTCCCCTAGCAGGCAGGGCCATAGCGAACCAAAGCATGTGCCATGACAGGGAAATCACTCTCTGACAGACACTAATGGAATAAGGAGAGACACTAATGGAATAAGGCCTATAGACAATCTTCCTGGGAAAACGGGAAGGCCTTATTTCCTATGAGCAGAGCAGAGTTGGACTGAAAATCCAATTGCTTTTGTGAGATTTTTTTTTTTCAATTTCCCATTAAAACATTTTGGTTTTCAATGGAAACCTACACCCAAAACTAAAAAATCAAGGAATTTTTTTTTTATTTTTGAAAACCCCACAGTGAAAAGCAGTGGGTTGTGCTGACTTGTTGTCAGTGTCTATCCTTTTTCTTTTCTTAGACTCAGGTCTACAGAGTGTCAGTCCTACTGAGCCTTGGGCCATGCTGTCTCCAAGGTTTTGGAGATAGAATCATAGAATATCAGGGTTGGAAGAGACCTCAGGAGGTCATCTAGTCCAACCCCCTGCTCAAAGCAGGACCAATTCCCAACTAAATCATCCCAGCCAGGGCTTTGTCAAGCCGGGCCTTAAAAACCTCCAAGGAAGGAGACTCCACGCCCCCCCAGGTAACGCATTCCAATGTTTCACCACCCTCTTAGTGAAATAGCTTTTCCCAATATCCAACCTGGACCTCCCCCACTGCAACTTGAGACCATTGCTCCTTGTTCTGTCATCTGCCACCACTGAGAACAGCCGAGCTCCATCCTCTTTGGGGAACCCCCCTTCAGGTAGTTGAAGGCTGCTATCAAATCCCCCCTCATTCTTCTCTTCTGGAGACTAAACAATCCTAGTTCCCTCAGCCTCTCCTCATAAGTTATGTGCTCCAGACTCCTAATCATTTTTGTTGCCTTCCGTTGGACTCTTTCCAATTTTTCCACAGTATTCCAGATGAGGCCTCACCAATGTCGAATAAAGGGGAACGATCACGTTCCTCGATCTGCTGGCAGTGCCCCTACTTATACAGCCCAAAATGCCGTTAGCCTTCTTGGCAACAAGAGCACACTGTTGACTCATATCCAGCTTCTCGTCCACTGTGACCCCTAGGTCCTTTTCTGCAGAACTGCTACCTAGCCATTCGGTCCCTAGTCTGTAGCAGTGCATGGGATTCTTCCGTCCTAAGTGCAGGACTCTGCACTTGTCCTTGTTGAACCTCATCAGGTTTTTTTTGGCCCAATCCTCTAATTTGTCTAGGTCCCTCTGTATCCTATCCCTACCCTCTAGTGTATCTACCACGCCTCCTAGTTTAGTGTCATCTGCAAACTTGATGAGAGTGCAGTCCACACCATCCTCCAGATCATTAATAAAGATATTAAACAAAACCGGCCCCAGGACCAACCCTTGGGGCACTCCGCTTGAAACTGGCTTCCAACTAGACATGGAGCCATTGATCACTACCCGTTGAGCCTGACGATCTAGCCAACTTTCTATCCACCTTACAGTCCATTCATCCAGCCCACACTTCTTTAACTTGGCGGCAAGAATACTGTGGGAGACCGTATCAAAAGCTTTGCTAAAGTCAAGGAATAACACATCCACTGCTTTCCCCTCATCCACTGAGCCAGTTATCTCATCATAGAAGGCAATTAGGTTAGTCAGGCACGACTTCCCCTTCGTGAATCCATGCTGACTGTTCCTGATCACTTTCCTCTCCTCTAAATGTTTCATAATTGATTCCTTGAGGACCTGCTCCATGATTTTTCCAGGGA
Organism: Malaclemys terrapin pileata; assembly: GCF_027887155.1. NCBI lineage: Eukaryota > Metazoa > Chordata > Testudines > Emydidae > Malaclemys > Malaclemys terrapin. The sequence goes on from NC_071505.1 coordinate 136,647,069, forward strand.
CTGAGGTGAGGCTGACTGGCCTGTAGTTCCCCGGATCCTCCTTCTTCCCTTTTTTAAAGATGGGCACTACATTAGCCTTTTTCTAGTCATCCGGGACCTCCCCCGATCGCCATAAGTTTTCAAAAATAATGGCTAATGGCTCTGCAATCTCACCCGCCAACTCCTTTAGCACCCTCGGATGCAGCGCATCCGGCCCCATGGACTTGTTCACGTCCAGTTTTTCTAAATAGTCCTGAACCACTTCTTTCTCCACAGAGGGCTGGCCACTTTCTCCCCATACTGTACTGCTCAGTGCAGCAATCTGGGAGCTGACCTTGTTCGTGAAGACAGAGGCAAAAAAATCATTGAGTACATTAGCTTTTTCCACATCCTTGGTCACTAGGTTGCCTCCCTCATTCAGTAAGGGGCCCACACTTTCCTTGATTTTCTTCTTGTTGCTAACATACCTGTAAAAACCCTTCTTGTTACTCTTAACATCTCTTGCTAACTGCAACTCCAAGTGTGATTTGGCCTTCCTGATTTCACTCCTGCATGCCTGAGCAATATTTTTATACTCCTCCCTGGTCATTTGTCCAATCTTCCACTTCTTGTAAGCTTCTTTTTTGCGTTTAAGATCAGCAAGGATTTCACTGTTTAGCCAAGCTGGTCACCTGCCATATTTACTATTCTTTCTACACATCGGGATGGTTTGTTCCTGCAACCGCAATAAGGATTCTTTAAAATACAGCCAGCTCTCCTGGACCCCTTTGCCCTTCATGTTATTCTCCCAAGGGATCCTGCCCATCTGTTCCCTGAGGGAGTCAAAGTCTGCTTTTCTGAAGTCCAGGGTCTGTATTCTGCTGCTCTCCTTTCTTCCTTGTGTCAGGATCCTGAACTCGACCATCTCATGGTCACTGCCTCCCAGGTTCCCATCCACTTTTGCTTCCCCTACTAATTCTTCCCTGTTTGTGAGCAGCAGGTCAAGAAGAGCTCTGCCCCAGTTGGTTCCTCCAGCATTTGCACCAGGAAATTGTCCCCTACACTTTCCAAAAACTTCCTGGATTGTCTGTGCACCGCTGTATTGCTCTCCCAGCAGATATCAAGGTGATTAAAGTCTCCCATGAGAACCAGGGCCTGCGATCTAGCAACTTCTGGTGTTGCCAGAAGAAAGCCTCGTCCACCTCATCCCCCTGGTCTGGTGGTCTATAGCAGACTCCAACCACGACATCACCCTTGTTGCTCACACTTCTCAACTTTATCCAGAGACTCTCAGGTTTTTCTGCAGTTTCATACCGGAGCTCTGAGCAGTCATACTCCTATCTTACATGCAACGCAACTCCCCCACCTTTTCTGCCCTGCCTGTCCTTCCTGAACAGTTTATATCCATCCATGACAGTACTCCAGTCATGTGAGTTATCCCACCAAGTCTCTGTTATTCCAATCGCATCATAGTTCCCTGACTGTGCCAGGACTTCCAGTTCTCCCTGCTTGTTTCCCAGGCTTCTTGCATTTGTGTATAGGCACTTAAGATAACTCATCGATTGTCCCTCTTTCTCAGCATGAGCCAGGAGTCCTCCCCTCTTGCGCTCTCCTGCTTGTGCTTCCTCCCAGGATCCCATTTCCCCACTTACCTCAGGACTTTGGTCTCCTTCCCCCGGTGAACCTAGTTTAAAGCCCTCCTCACTAGGTTAGCCAGCCTGCTGGCAAAGATGCTCTTCCCTCTCTTCGTTAGGTGGAGCCCGTCTCTGCCTAGCACTCCTCCTTCTTGGAACACCATCCCATGGTCGAAGAATCCAAAGCCTTCTCTTCGACACCACCTGCGTAGCCATTCGTTGACTTCCACGATTCAACGGTCTCTACCCGACCTTTTCCTTGCACAGGGAGGATGGACGAGAACACCACTTGCGCCTCGAACTCTTTTATCCTTCTTCCCAGAGCCACGTAGTCTGCAGTGATCCGCTCAAGGTCATTCTTGGCAGTATCATTGGTGCCCACGTGGAGAAGCAGGAAGGGGTAGCGATCCGAGGGCTTGATGAGTCTCGGCAGTCTCTCCGTCACATCGTGTATCCTAGCTCCTGGCAAGCAGCAAACCTCTCGGTTTTCCCGGTCGGGGCGGCAGATAGATGACTCAGTCCCCCTGAGGAGGGACTCCCCAACCACCACCACCCTCCTCCTCCTCTTGGGAGTGGTGGTCGTGGAACCCCCATCCCTAGGACAGTGCATCTTATGCCTTCCAATCGGTGGAGTCTCCTTCTGCTCCCTTCCCTCAGATGGGTCATCTAGTCCACTCTCCGCATTAGTACCTGTAGAGAGAACATGGAAACGATTGCTCACCTGTATCTCCATTGCTGGTGCATGGACACTCCTCTTTCTCCTTCTGGAGGTCACATGCTGCCAAACCTCATCACAATCCTTCTGTCCCTGCTGCGCCTGCTCTGAATCTTCAGAACATTGTGGCCGTAGAAGCATCTCCTGATGTCTGTCCAGGAAATCTTCACTTTCCCTTATGCAACGCACAGTTGATACTCGTTTCTCCAGCCCTCGAACCTTCTCTTCCAATATGGAAACCAGCTTGCACTTTGTACAGACAAAGGGAAACTTTGTCTACCAATTGAATGTTCCCTTTAGTTACCCAGTCTTCAGTGTGGCCTGAACGTTCGTGGATCAGGGTTCACTGACCCCAGAGATAGCTTTACAACATTTAATTTTTTCACAAACACTTTGAATTTCTCAATTTTCTATTTCTTGATAAAATTTCATGCACCTTTTATGGGTAAATTAATACAGGAAATCAGTGTGTTTCCAAAACTGTATTATTTAAAGTTTGCAGTTAAAGGTACATAAAAGAGCTGAAAAGGTGGATGCAGACTTTAGAACTGTTTCTTTAAGCAAAAGGGGACAATCCATGTGACCTCAAAACTCTTTGGGAATGATATGGAACAAGGAACCTTCTTTGTTTGCAGAATCTTTCATCCTATGTTTGAGACTGTGATGGATCTGTTAAGAATGGAACTACGACCCCCACCAGCCCCTTCCCCACTGCACTTCCCTTTCCACTGGCCAGGTAAGGGGAATTGACCTGAACCAGGAAAGGGCCGGGCTATTGTGGGAAGTGGTGGCCACGTGGCAAACGAGGAGCTGCAGAGAGCTGGATGCAGAGGGCAATCCCCAGGAACTGTATGCAGAGCTGCACATGGAACCAGCTGTGACTGCCAGAGATAACAGCTGGCTGCAGGTCTGTGAGAGGTTTATGGAGGAACAGCAGAGGCTGGGCAGGGAGCCAGTGGAGAGTGGCCCCAAAGAGAGACACTAAGTGAACCGGCCTGGAAACCTGCAAGGTCCAATTTGCTTGAATAGAGATTGGACTGGAGAGGTCATGCCAGGCTCTAGGCTGGAAGAGCCCTGACTCTCAACTGGACTGCCTCAGAGACCCAAACATTTACCAGTATTACTCCTTATGAACTGTAACTGTTTAAGCCTCTGGACCTAGTGTGTGTATAACCTTCCCCTTTTCCCTTAGCCATGTGTCTGAGCAGCTAGTGGGACCAATCAGACCTAGCTGCCGAAGCACATACAGTGCTTGTCTCTGAGTGACGGTGTACCGGGCACGCTACTGGCACTTCAGGAGTTTGGTGTACTCCAGCACCAACTGCCCCAATAATTACAGGATTGTTTCTAATGGGTTAAAGAAGAACTTGTGTTGAGATTGACACGTCCCTTTTAGGTTTGTTGTTTTTACAGTGTGAACTTGCTCTGCTTGTGGGTACAGTGCATGTGTTTGAGCTGGTACCCACACACCAACATGGCTGAAACATGCAACTTCCCCTCCTGGGTGTTTCTCTCCCTCTCTCATTCTTTTCCACTGGGGGTGCTGACCCATCTTCTGTACGGCCAGAGACCCTGATGTGCAGGAGTCAGGGGTTTCGGGGGAGGTTTTGTTTTCTGTGGCTAGTGACTGTCCCTAAAGTTACTCCTCTCGACACCCTATTGCCTTTTGCTGCATCTGCCATACCCTGAGTACTAGGCAGGGACTGGGTTGGAAAGAGGGGGCACCTGTGAGTTGAAGTGGCCACAGGTCAGACACAGCAACATCTTAGCCATAACATAGATGTGTAGATTTTAAGGCCTCTAGGGACAATTAAATAATCCAGTCTAACCCCCATACATATGATAGACCATTAAAGTCACCCCTGCATTAAGCCCAACAACCTGGATTAGACCAAACTGTTATAGCCCTCAGGAGACTAAACTATTTTGTGCCACAGGCAGAGACTAGGAAGGACTGAGGGGCACCCAAACCTGAGGCCCCTTTAATGGCAGGGAATTGATTTGGTGAGATATACCCAAATGATCCTAGCAAGTGACTTGTGTCCCATGTTGCAGAGGATGGCATAAACCTCCAGTGTCCCTGCCAATCTGACCTGGGGAAAAATTCCTTCCTGAACCCCAAAATGGAGATCAGGTAGACCCTGAGGATGTGAGGAAGGCCCACCAGCCAAACACCTGAAAGAAATAGTTTTCTATATCACCTGAGAGCACTTGCTTAAGTAGCCCCTGTCCCCTCACGCCAACTCCATGTGGGTTGGAGAATCCATCATTTCCCTTGGTGCTTTTTTCCAATGTTTAATCACCTATTTCAAATTTGTCCCTTATTTCTACAATTTCTCTGGCATTAACTTCTTTATTATGCCTTTCTCTACTAGATGAAAGAGTCCTTGAGTACCCAGTATTTTGTCTTTGTGAGGGTATTTATGCACCATAATCAAATCACCTCTTGATCTTCTTTTTGATAAATTGAACAGATTGAGCTCTTGTCTCTCACTGTAAGGCATCTTTTCAGCTCTTTTTAAAATAGCTCTTCACTGCCCCTTGTCCAATTTTTCACAGTTAGTCTTAAAATGTGAACAATGCAATTGGATGCAATGTTTTGGTATTGCTCTTACCAATGTTGAATACAGAGATAAAATCTGCGCCCTATTTCTAGTCATTATTCTCTTGTATATACTTCCAAGAGTTGTATTGGCAATTTTGGCCACAGCATCACCCTGGGATTTCATGCTGAGTTTTTTGTCCATTATGATACATAAATCCTTCTCAGAGTCACATATGTATGACCTTGGATTTTATCAAAGCTCATTTATACAATGGAATTCCCTCCTCAGTCACCTTCACCTGCTGCTCTCCCTTTTCTCTTTCCTTTTCTCCAGGATCTGTGTGTGCCATTTTGGGGGGAGTTCTCCTCCTCCCTTTGCCTGTGAGCAACGTGCCCCCCCTGGATGGACTGACCAAACCCAGGATTCCATCAGCCTTAAAGAAGAGGGGAGAGTTGATCTGCTCCCTCTTTAAGGCTTCATTCCCAAGCCCTAGGCAAAGTCAGAAGCCTGGGTTCCCTGCTAAAGCACAAACATCCACCCTGGGGCCACCTCCTCTCTCTGGTCATTTCCTTTATCCCACACATCTGTGTTGACGACACAACCCCTGGCGCGGATTAGCACAGCCCGAGATTTCCCTTCTCAGTCTCGAAGGATCAGTACACTCTATTACATGTCTTGATAATGTTGTCTTCTGTTTTTTCCTTTCAAAAGTAAATTGTTTTATTCCTAGTCTCTTTGTATGACCGTCCCACCCCCAAACTTCCTGCTTCCAATCATCTGCTTTCACCTTCTGTCAACCTTTTCTATCTCCATTATATTGGTGTACAGATGAAGTGACCAAACTGAATGCAGGATTTGTGGTAAAGGAAAGACAGACATTTCTGTGAAATAGTGATGTACTCTGCATGCATTCTGCTACTTATTTTATTGAGGGTTCATCCAGAGAACACTTCTGGCTTCTCCACTGGTCAGTACTCAGTTCAGCATCAATATTAAACTATATTTGTAGAAGGCATTGGAAATAAATATTCCACTGTGTGAACATGATCAGTTTTACTGGGGTTTCTAGTAACAACTAGACTTGTTATTTGTTGTAGCTTTATCGGTTCAGTGGAAATCCAGACTCTGATTAACCTTCCCCTTGTCACTATTTTCTATAAAGTATTTATTATTCTAGCAGAAATATTCATCCTTTGTATTTATCGCTAATGGGGAATTCTTTTCTTCATTTTTTTAATTTCAGGTGTGAATTACCCAGGGGGAATTTCCCATTTATCTCCTTGGATTCAATGAATGTTTCAAATCTGAATTTGCTTTAGGAACAACCATGTTGCTCACTGCAGAATGTTCTCTTGCTGGTGTCTCACTTTTACCATATGCCTGATAGAACATGCAGTGTAAACCACCCCACCCCCTTCAAATAGCCTGCCAGACCCAGAGGTGGCCCATCCTTGTCTCTTCATTTGTTTAATCTCAGCCTCAAACTGTAATGAGCCGTGGGAACTGCACAATTCATCTGGCAAGAAAAACTTACACTATGGGGAAGACTTTCCGAAAGGATTTAATAAGAAAAAGGCACAAATTGAACCTGAAGAAATTACAGGGATAAAACAGCAGGAAACTTCCATCCTTGTCAATCAATGGGAAGTTACACAGAGGAAATCTCTGAACTTTTTCCCACTCACACTTTCCTGCAACTTCACACAAATCCTAAAGAAACATCTGCTTTGTCTATCTACCAGGCAGGGACTGTCTCTGGGCATCATGCCAGAGGGAGCATTTCTCAGAGAAAGGGGCAAAGCTTTTACATTATCCCAAAGTTATTTGGTCCAATCACATTGTTCTGATACTGATCTCCCAGAGTCACCATGTCCCACATCATCATAACTTGTGTCTCCAAGAGGCAGGAACAGGGTTTCTTTCTCTGTCACAGAGACACCTTCATTCCTTAGCGAGTGCAGATTCCAACCTGAAAATACAAAAGGAGACACATACAGTCTGTGGATCCATTTTATGGCTACATATGGCCACATAGCAATGGTGGAGTGCACTCTCTGGTATGGGTTGGAAAATGTTCCCTCTTCGTTCTTCTCATTGGGTCCATGACAAATTTTAATCCATCATCTCTGTACATATTCTGGAAGTAAAATCCTTGGTTTCAAGACCATTTACAGTTGCCAAGTGAGTACTGTATTCACCTGTCACTTCATGTATAAAACCCAATCACTTACCAGGAAGTAGCTCTTACTTAAGGGCATTGTATAATTCACTCTGTGCTAATCACAAACATAAGCACGTTATTCTTATCAAGTACTAAGGTAATGCACATTTGATTGCCACTCCAATTCCTCTGGGGTGGCTGGTGGTGTCTGCTCATGACACAATGGGGAAAGGAAGGGATAGGAGATGTTGGCCAAGGATAATGGGCAAAGCCTGACTTTTACAGGAAGTGTCATGGGCTCTTTAACAATGCACATCAGTAACAGGACTTTGGTTTATAAGATTCTGTCCAAAAGATACATGCACAGAAAACTGTTGGGAATCCAGTAATCCAGGGTGTGCCAGCCACACAAAGATTTGAACCTAGAGACTGAGGGACCTTGCAGCTTTTCCTGTCCCCACTGCAAGCACTGAAGCCTCTGCTTTGAGGGAAAGAAGAGAAGGAGAGTTTTTTTTCCACAGGCATTGGGTTGGTCAGGTTTGTTCCTTTGCTGCGTAATGAACATTTCCACCCATCCCATCCTGTGGAGACACTGTGAAGTGCAAACTCACCTGTCTGTGAATCCCTGCTCCTGTCACTCACCCCAGTGCCTTCCTCATCATTCTGCCCCAAACTAGGGTCAGCTTCAGGGTCAGACACTTCTCTGGCATCATCATAACCATCCCCTGGGACATCTCCAGGCAGGGCAGGGGCATCTGACGTGAAGATGTGAAGTAATTAAGAGAATATTCACAATGAAAACAGAATTAAACTACAAGCTGCAGATGCACCAGCCTCATTGGTCCTTGGGGATCTCTCAGCGACTTAACTTCCACCCTCAGGGATGTAAGACAAACCCTCCTCTGGAACCCTCAGATTGAGGGGTTTTACAGATCACATTGATTTGATACATTTCAATAGCTGGTTAAGAGGATCCTAGAGCTCCCAGATGATGAGGGGACAGGGAGTTCTAGAAAGAGGTGACTGGGATCTAGTCCAGAGGGATTGCTCCACAAATCATTTGGTTACAATAATTACAAATCTAAATGACTTGGAATTGTCCAGAGATTGTTCCTGGCTTCCTAAATTTGATAATATTTTTAAATGTCTTTTCAATACGTCCTCCTGATAAGGTTTACCCATAAACTGCCATCAGTCTCCAATGCACTGACACCACTGGGAGCTGAGCCAGCTAATAAGGGTCAGAAATGGGACTTTGGGTGTAAAATCTTATGCCCCCCCGTCCCATCACAGCATATCTAACATAGATGTATATAAGCTGCCATAGCTGCATGTCAGGAAAGGCTGACAGGCAACATTGCTCCTATGTAAAGGTCTCTCCTTCGATGCTCCCTCTTTACAACTAGTGAGTAACCTTGGTGCTCATGGCAGTGAGGGTCACAGGGCAGTGATCTGAGCCAAGCACCGTGTGGGCAGCTCCTGAGTAAACTGCTCCTTCCGTCCCCGCAATGGGCCTCTGTCATGACCTAGGGCACCACACTCTTCCCTACCCCTGGGATTCCACACAGCTCTTGTAATGCACCTGGTCAGCGCCCCCAGCGTTATGCCAGTAGACAATACTGGTGGTTAAACTTTGTGGTTTTCTTAATAAACCACTATTGTTCATATTGGGAAACAGATTTAGTTTTTTTTCAGGGTGATGTTGCTTCCAGGAGGCAGATTCACTGCTCACCTCGGCCGTCTGGAGTCTGGGGGACGTCTTTCAAGGCAGGCTCCTCCACGTTATCATAATCCAGCTGAGACCCCCCTGGGGAAGCTCCATCTGAAACAGCAAATGCCACACTCAGCCCATGGCACCAGCAGCGTCTCTTCAGCGCAGGTGGCCTTATAACTAGAGCTGTTTATCATGGCACGTCAGAGGGGAAGTCGCAGGGGGCCCATGGTGAGAGGGCACAAGACATAGAACGACAGTAAAACAGGAGTCCCAGAAATAACTAGGGGCCAATCCTGTCCCTGCAGAATCTAACAGCAGCTCTTGTATGTGTTTCAGTGGGAGCAGGATCTCGGCTTGTGCTGAGATAACAGGTTGGAACACGGGCGCTGCCAGGCCAGACTGTGTGAATCCAGCTGATCTCTGCAGACAGGTTTGAATTTTCCTGTTACACTGGGGAGGGGGAACCTCCCCTCTGCAGGAATTAAAGCTCCCGTTGGGAGGTCACTGGCCTGATCCTTTGTGAGTTCCTGCTCTCCACTAGCCTCTCAGGCAGCCCAGGGCTCAGCTTGGCAGCACTCCAGCTTCTCAGCAGAACTGGCTCATCTGTTCAGTGTCTCCTCCCCCAGCCACAGGCTAAACTCCCACAGGGCCCAAATTCATGGACTCCCTTGAGAGCAGCTGGGGTAGAAATGCCGCACTGTTTATAATTAGAGATGGGCCGAGGCCAGAAAGTTAAGATCCAGGGTTTTGCTTCAGCTTGTTATAGCAACAGGTGTCAGCTGCAAAACTGACATCTGGAGCTGGGGCCAGAAACTGCAAATGCCCCCACCCACAATGGTCTGGTGGGTTCGGACCAGTGAGTTGGGCTGAGCCCATCTGTAATTATAACGTAGGACAATCTTCTCGTCTCTCTCAGAGGTGAGAGACGAGCTCTGTTGGGCATTGATGCCTTCCACCCAAAGAGACTGACCCGTCTCCTCCAGCTCCTCACCGTGGGAGGTCACTGGGAACCACTCCCAGGGGTGTGTGCTCAGGAGATGGTCACATGTTCCCATCTTGAGATTCTGAAAGAAATTTTGTTCAATGGGATTAGACCTGACTGTGTAAAATGGGAACCATGTGAGGGGAAATGGCTGTGATTGCAGAAAGTGTCATAGAAATTCTGTTCTCTGCCCAGATTTGGGTCTCTCAGCCTGAGTCTGCCCCTCCCCCGTTACCTTGTTCTGATCCAGGATCGTTTTCCCCCTCACTGTCCCCGGTGTAATACGGCAGCTTCGTCACTGAGTCATCTGAATAGGAGACTGGAGAGACAAGAACCAGAAATTCATCACTGTGAGAACAGCAGTTCTGTGGGACTGGGAACACATCTGGGGCCAGGAGCAGGATTTCCAGTCTCAGACTATTCCTTCTTCTACAGGAGATGGTGGCTCACAGTGACTCTGAGTGGTTAGAAGCTGACACAGACTCCCCAGGAGAAATCTCCATGTTACTGTGGTAAATGTGACAGAGGGGATGCTACAATATGACCTGAAATATACTGGGGTGAGTGAAGGGCACGTCTCTGGCTGCTGGTCCAGGGAAGTTCCACAATGATCCTGGCCTCCTCAGCCACAGAGGGGACTCCTCCTTCTTAAGGGTAAATACCCACCTCCCACATGAATCAATCGATCAGCTCTCCGTGGTGTTTACAGACAGGCCCAGTGTAGAATCTGTGATTTCCTGTAACCATCTTAGCAGTGGTGCTGGGAAATGCCCTGAGCATGTTCCCAGAGCCTCACCACAGCACAGCCCTTGGGCAGGATGTTCTCATCAGACGTTGAGACAAAATTGCACATAGGATAACAGGGCCATGACTCAAAGTCATGAGGCTCTCCTGGGCTGATCTCACTGCTCTGTAGGGCCAGCACACAACATTTTGGCACCTGAGGCAGGGAGCTGAAATTACGCCCCCATACTCCATCGCTTGGGCCAAAACGTTGAAAGGTCTCAATTCTGCCTTCTTCCTGTTCTACTCCTCTCATGGTACTGCTCTGCTACCTACCCCAATAAAGAACTAACAACTTAAAATGCCTTGTTCAAAAATTTTAAGTAACACTTAACTTTCAAACGCCTAAACAGCAAATGTAACTTTTCTTGGCTGCATAATAAACACTGGCATTTTTATCTGTTTGAATAATCAAAGTGGTGCTTTCCGTGCCTTCTTTGTTTCAAAGATATGAACTGCTTCCTGCTGAAGGTCCACAGTCTGGACCAGCTCATGCTCTACTGAGATGGTTGCAAGGTCGAACAGCCTCTCCTGTTTCATCGTGGAGCGTAGGTGTTTTTTTATTAACTTCAGCTTGGAGAAGTTGCGTTCTCCACTGGCAACTGTTACAGGAAGTGTTAAAAGTATGGGCAGAGCAACAAAAGCATTTGGAAAGAGGGTGGTCATCTTATTTGTTCCCATATATTCCAGAACAGCCTTTGGAGTCGATCCTGCTGAAATGTATCATGAAAGGGCTTTCAGTTCATCACCTAAATCACTCACATCAATATTGCGCATATCATCATGTGTCAACACTGTCTCTAGTGCCCTGCATTGCTGGTGTAGGTCTTCTTCGGGTATAGTGAGGAGTTTTGGAATATCATACAACATCCCGAATATACTGCTCTGTTCCTTGAGCTGCATGAAACATTCTTCAACTGACTGTATTGCACAATCTAGCACCTGGTTAAAAAATTTAACTTTGGGGTCTCTTATAGGATTATCCCGTGCCTCGTAATCAAAATGTCTTCTTCTTCGGTGACTCTTGTATTCTTGAATGGGAGGGAAAATAATTTCAGTGTGAAGTTCCTCTGCCAACTTCTGTGCACTCTTCAGAACGTTTTGAAATCCCTCATCTGACCGGTAAGACTGTAGGTATGACTTTGCTTTGTCCAATTGTTCCATTGCTCCAGATATATCAAGGTCAACACCTTGGAGTTTCTTGCTTACAACATTTATTTCAAACAGTATGTCATGCCACAACATTAAGCCACACAGAAATTTGAAGTTATGTATGTTTCTGGTGATTCCATTTCCCTCTGCCACTGTTTTCCCACGTTCCTGTCATAGCATTATCCTCTATCAGGGCAACTATGGCATCATCTATCTTCCCAATTTGGTGTTTGATAGGCTTTATCACCTCCACTCAACTTTCCCATCATGTGGCACTCAGTGGTTTCAGTGTCAGAGAGGATGTTCCCAGATGTTGCTTCAAACTTTGCCATTGATGAGTTGATGCAGAGAAAAATACATAGATGCTTTGAATTACATTAAAAAAATCAGCAGCCTCACTATAACCTGATGCTGCATCACTGACCACCAAGTTCAATGAATGAGAACTGAATGGGACAAAAAGAGCTCGAGGGTTTAACTCTCGGATCCATGTCTGCACTCCTCTGTTCTTTCCTCTCATGTTGGCACCATTATCGTAGTCCCGACCTCTCATGTCAGTTATCGCAATTCCTGTATCTTGCAGCTTTTTAAGAAGCACATTTGTCATATCAGCTCCTGTAGTATCATCAATGTCAATATGTTCTATTAAATGCTCTCTAACAGTCACCATTGCAGGGACATTTTCACTACGTTCTGTTGTTGTTACAAGACGCACCATTAGAGTCATTTGTTCCATATGGCTGATGTCAGGTGTGCAGTCCAGAATAACAGAGTAATATCTTGTTGACTTCAGATGTGCCACAATCTTATGTTTGACTTTTGTTGCCAGTAACTGTATGATCTCATTTTGAATTGTTTTTCCAAGGTAGTGGTGTGTGTACATTTCCTATACGGTGACTCTTCTTAGATGTTCCTGCAGTACAGCATCAAACTCAGCTCCACAATTTTAAGGAAGTTTCCGTTGTTTAGCACATACAACTGATCTGAAGTGCCACGCGGTGCTAGGTTTTGGGTAGCAAGCATTTTCACAATGGCAATGAGCCTTTTCAGAACATTTTGCCAGTAAAGAGACTCTGATGCAATCTTGCCTTGATGCTGATCACCTATGGTGGCCTTTAACCTTAGTCTCATCTCAAGCTCTTTCCACCTATGGAATGCTCTCTGGTGATTTGCTGCCTTCTCGTGGCATGCCAGATTTCTAGCCAGATTTTTCCAGTCCTTTGTTCCTGTAGAACCCAATGTGGCTGGAACATTAGACTGGAAGAGTCTGCAACAAAAACAGTATGCAACATTCTAGGTTTTTGAGTACATAAGCCACGGCCTCTCCACTTTGTCACCATTGGGGATTTCACGTCAGTAATGTGTTGGATGGAAACTTTTATTTTCACTGTCTTTGGGGAACATGAAGTTTTTCACTTGCTGTGGCTCATGCAGTACAAGGAGGTCCCTCAGGCTACTGCTCAAGTGGGTGCACAATCCTGGATCATCTAGACTTAAGGAACTAAACTCAGCAGCAGCTGTTTCTTGTGCCTCCACCACACTCTTCTCTGATCTACACTTTTCTTCAGGAATGTGCGTGGTTACATCCATTTGAGATGGTGATATGGATGCTGCAGTAGCTGCCAGGTCACCTGCACACTGACTAACTGGAAGATCAGGCATCTCCTCACCACTCACATCCTCACTGGGAATGGAAGGCTCACTGTGAACATTTGTGTCTGTGTATCTCAGGAGAGCTCCTTCCTGCTTAGATAGAAAAACTTCCTTTGCTTTCTTTCTTTTTCTGAATGCTGCCCCAGAGGGGCGTTTTCTTCTTTCACTCATGACTGCTGTTATATGCCAGCTATAGTGGCTCTTAACACGCAATTGAAGGGTACAAATAAGGAGGCTGGTAGCAGGGCCGGAGTAAGGGAAGAAATCAGCATCCTAAGGGCCCAACTGGTTCCTACTACGTCAGTTGACTGCCTGTTCTCCTCAAGTGGGTTCAGGGAAGCAGCAGGAAACAGGAAGCTCCCTGAGAAGCTGGTGTTAATCACTCCAGGCTCCTGGGGGTGCTAGAGAGGTACATAAGAGGCTCCTCCTCCTCCTCTCTCTCCCTGCAGCTCCTGCTACTTTCTGTTATTCTCTCTCACCTTTTCTCCTGCCTGCCTGTTACGTCTCTTGTGCCCTCCTTCCTCCAGCACAGCACTCCACCATCTCTGTGCATCTAGAGCAGAGAGAATACATATGCACCAGCAGCAGACGCAATTTTCTACATGTAAGCAGAGTCAGGATAAGCTTTACCCTGACATCTGGTGGTAAATTATGGTGAGTGTGGAAAAGAACTTCAGGGGCTGACCTTGTTTGCATAGGCACACCTACCCGCCTAGCCTGGGACAACAACAACTGAAAGTGCTTACTTTGGCTGGTGTGGGATCCCCAGTTTCTCTGTTATTGGGGCAAGAAGAATAAAGTGTTGTTACCCTGATAGGTGAATCAAGGCCAGTGGAACTGTTGTATGACGGAGAGACTCACCAGTAATTAAGTAGCACTTGCTAGACAAGGGGCATGGGTTACAAAACCCAGTGACTGGAGAAAGGATGGGGACAAGTATTTGTATCTGATGGTATGGGTGCCCTTTGAGGGCTCAAAATACCAATTACACCATCTCCTCTCTCCACTGTTGAATGTCAGAGCTAATTTTGATTCCATTAGGAGTCTAGTTACAGGCTGCTGAACTGAATTCACTTTGGGCCAATGGTGCACCAGCACTGGGGCTCCCCTACTATGAGCTGAAATCACAAAAGTGCTAAAATCACAAAAGTGCTAAAGTTATTAAGAACTGAGATTACTGAGTGCTGTGTTAAATAGTGGGGGAGCCTAAAGCTGTACTGCTAAGTGGCTGGCAGAGCAAGTTTGCGGGGACGGCTGGAGGAGCAGCAAGTGGCGCGAAGCCTTGCGGGGATGGAAGGAATAGTGAGTGGAGGTGTTTGCGGGATGGCTGGAGTGGCTCACAGGTCGGTGAGCGGAGCGGAGCAGCTCGTAGAGCAGGGCAGTTCGTGGGACGGCAGGAAGTGGACTGGCTCGTGGTGAAGGCTGCGGCAGAACCCCACGGAGAGATGGCCGGCCGGCCTCGGATCACGTAAGGTGCCCTTAACACTCTGCGTGCCCCCCTTTTACTCTGTGGCTGCACTGACCAGGGACAGAGACTTTGGGTGCTTGCTGGACCCAAGAGACTTTGGGGGTGTAGGACTTTGGAGACTCTGGGTGATTTTTGGGTTGCTGGATTCAAGAACCAAAAGGAAAGGACACAGCCCAATTTGCTGGGGTGGATCTTTTGCTCCTGGTTTGTGTTATGAATCCTGTTTGTGGTATTTTTCTAATTTAATGCTGATGTCGTTTACCTCATGTTATTAAACTTTTTCTGCTACACTCAGACTCTGTGCTTGCAAGAGGGGTAGTATTGCCTCCTAGAGGCAACCAGGGGGTGGTATATAATTGTCCCAGGTCACTGGGTGGGGGCTCGAGCCGGTTTTGCATTGTGTTATTGAAACAAAACCCCTAGATTCAGACCCGGCCCTTATTGCTGCCAACTTAGATGGGCAAAAGGGTTACATACACTCTGGGTCCTAGTGGCGCCCCCATAGTCTGGCACCTGAGGCGGCCGCCTGAGTTCACCTCATGGTAAGACCAGCCCTGCTGCTCCGGGGGCAGGAGGGAACTGACCCAGCAGACCAGTGGCTGGGGTGGGAGCGGGGCACAGAACATCCCCTGCTCCAATGCTCCGGAGCAGTTTTCAAATGATAGTTTAGCCTGGCCCCAGACAGCCGCTTTCCTGACCACTCACTGGTTACACTCCAAGGCTGCAGGACGGGCAGAGTGACATTCACTGTGCCTAGAATAGGGACACTCAGTGTAAGGTGGGAAAGAAACTCACCTCCCTCAGTCTACATGAGTAACTGCTGGTCTCACCACAGACCCAGCTCCACAGCTACAGCTTGGCAAAACAAACAAAACAGATGGTTTGGTTCTCTGGCCATTGGGGAAAAAAAGCAAAATAACTCCAAGATTGTTTTGAGTTGAGCCAAAAATGACTGTTTTGGGGAATTTTTGGCAAATGAAAAAGTAAAAAAAAAATTTAATGTTGAATGAATCCATTTGGTGTTTTTTTGGACATTAGTTAATTTTTGTTTGTTTGTTTTTATAGCTAAAATTAAAGGAAATTTCTAATGGAAAAATACTATCAAATTGAAAAAACAAAATGTTTTCTTTATAAAGTGTTGAAATCAAATGAATCGTTCTGTGTGTATTTGGAACAACTGGGTGAAATTGACAGGAATTTGTGAAATGTTTCAGTGTCTCTGAATCTGTATTTTTCACCAAAACATTTTGTAATGAAGACTTTGTGCCCAGCTCCAATGACAAGCTCACAGGCTGAAGCTGCAGTGATTGAACTCTGGGTCAGGGCCTCAGATGGAAAAGTCATTAGATGGCTGCTCCCTGTTAAGAGTGAGACCCACAGACCTGAGCGACTGAACATCTCCTGCTTCTCTCTCATCAGGTTATAATCAATCTCCTCGTACACGGCCTCAGAGAAGGGATCCAAGGGTCTTCTGGAGCCTGAAAACAAAGGGCAGGGATGGCACAGGGTTATTGAAACCAGAGATGGGAAACACTATGGGATCATCCAGCCCCTCCCCCTGGGCCCAGTTTGAGGCTAAATCCTACAGCACATTCCCACTGCTGGAATTTAAATGAGCCAGGGGACAGGGTTTCTTTCCACAACATCCCTTTAATGATGGTTCCCAGGGCTAGTTTGCTGTCTGGAAGCTTCCTCACATTCATCTTAAATGTTCCCTTTTTAATCTCATCCCATTATTCCTGGTTATTCCCCTTTGGAGCAGTTTAAATAATTCTTCCCCCACGCTGGTGTTTATCTGCAAAATGGTGATAACATCTTTTTTTTTAATTGAGTTTAAGGCTAGAAGAGACCATTAGACCATCTAGTCTGACCTCCTGTATAGCACAGGCCACTGCATTTCACCCAGATACCCGTAGGTTTGAGTTCAAAGATTCACTTAGACTAAAGCACTTCAGCAGAATAAGCTCTTGTGTGCCACAGGCAGAAAGCAGGGGCGATTAAGGTACCACCAATGCCCAAGATCCCTGCAATGGCAGGGAACTGACTAGGTGAGAGATGACTAGATAATCCTGGCAGGTGATCCATGCTCCATGGTTCAGAGGAAGATGAAAATCACCTAAGGTCCCTTTTTGCCAATCTGAACTCATGGAAAATTCCTTCCTGATCCCAAATCTGACTATCGGTTTGAACCTGAGCATGTGGACTGGTCCATCCCATCCAGTGTCACATATCCCTCTGTAGCTAATGTGTGATGCTTCAGAAGAGGGCAAGAAACAAAAAAAAAAAAGCAAAACAAAACACAAATGTGGGGGCTTCCCAGAATTCTTTCCTGACCCCTGCAGGTGACTGGATGAAGCCCTGAACCATGAGGTCTGATTATAGTCATTGTCTTTGTCATAACTATAAAGGGAAGGGTAACAGCTGTCCTGTGTACAGTACTATAAAATCCCTCCTGGCCAGAGACTCCAAAATCCTTTTCCCATGTAAAGGGTTAAGAAGCTCAGGTAACCTGGCTGACACCTGACCCAAAGGACCAATAAGGGGACAAGATACTTTCAAATCTTGCGGGGGGGAAGGTTGTTGTTTGTGTTCTTTGTTTGGGAGTGTGTTCGTTCTCGGGACCGAGAGGGACCAGACATCAATCCAGGTTCTCCACATCTTTCTAAACAAGTCTCTCCTATTTCAAACTTGTAAGTAAATAGCCAGGCAAGGCGTGTTAGTTTTCCTTTGTTTTCTCAACTTGTAAATGTACCTTTTACTAGAGTGTTTATCTTTGTTTGCTGTACTTTGAACCTAAGACTAGAGGGGAGTCCTCTGAGCTCTTTAAATTTGATTACCCTGTAAGGTTAATTTCCATACTGATTTTACAGAGATGATTTTTACCTTTTTCTTTAATTAAAAGCCTTCTTTTTAAGAACCTGATTGATTTTCCTTGTTTTTAGATCCAAGGGGGTTGGATCTGTATTCACCAGGAGTTGGTGAAAGGAAGGAGGGGAAATGGTTAATTTCTCCTTGTTTTAGATCCAAGGGGGTTGGATCTGTATTCACCAGGAGTTGGTGGGAGAAAGAAGGGGGGATGGTTAATTTCTCCTTGGTTTAAGATCCAAGGGGTTTGGATCTGTATTCACCAGGGAATTGGTGAAAGGTTTCTCAAGGCTTCCCAGGGAAGGGAATTAGGCTTGAGATGGTGGCAGCGGACCAGAGCTAAGCTGGTAGTTAAGCTTAGAAGTCTTCATGCAGGCCCCCACATTGTACCCTAAAGTTCAAAGTGGGGATACAGCCTTGACAGTCTTACTGCAAAGTTGTGAATGTTACGCGTATGTTGATGGCAATCCCGTTCTCTACCTTCTTTCCAAGGAGCTGGTAGCTAATGTTTGTACAGTGTTTTAGAGAAGTAAAAACCCCTACAAGTGTCAGCTTTGAGTACAATACAGTATAATGCTCCTTTCCCACACTTCTCCTTCCTCAGATTGTCTTTTCCATTGGATCACTCTCTTCACAACTATTTACCACCACTCGATTTTTATACACTTTTTTTTCATGACAATATTTCCAATTTCTCTAGGTTCCTTTTCCATGATGTCTCTCCTCATGATATTCAGAACCCCTCCCTGTGATGTATGTTCTACTGCATTTGGGAGGGTTATCACAGCTCCTTCAGGAAGAAAAAACAGTGTGGGTGGGGGATGGGGGACGTGATTAAGGTGAATCATGGAGATTGTAACAACTCCTGAAAAGTAACAGCCTTCAGGGTGGTTTATACAGACTGGTTCAAACTGGGTTACCAGAGACCAAGAGACAAAGAAAGACTTCTGGTATGAAAGGCTGAGTTTAAACAGACTCAGGGCTTTCATTTTGATTCAGCAAATGGGCAGGACCTTCTGTCCACGGGGATCCCAACACTGAATCATTGGACAGTCTAACAGGCTGCTGAGAGAGAGCTGGCTGGTAACTTGTGACTGCTGGCAAATCACTGCTCATAGCCCTTGGGGAGAAAGCACATCATGGGGGCTGGCCTGTGGGCAGGCTGGTTTGCTGGGGTATCACAGTGGAAGGCAGGGGGCTGTGCAGAATTAAAAACACCTGGCCACAAGGAGGTGGGACAGGAGGTTCCCACCCACAGACAGGTGATGGTTGGAGACCTGAGTAGGCACTCCTGGAGTGGATTACTGGAGGGTGGGGGGGATACAGATGCAGCTTCTCTGAAACTGTAAAGGTCCCTAGCTAGTATCATCTCCAGATTTCATGACTGGACTGTTCAATTGCCAAACAGTTAATAAAATAGTAAATGAGAGAGGAGTTACCAGGCACCCCCGTCCACCCCACCCAGCCCGGTATCACCCCTCACCCTCACACCCTGCAGCCCCCCTGCTATTGCAGAGGCATTTCACACAGTGACACCAATCAGCACCCACCTCTGCGCTGTGCCCTGGCACTTCGCACCTGCGCCCCCAGGATGATTAAGACCAGGCAGAGCAGGGCCCCCAGGATAATGCAGACGACCACAGGCACCGTGACTCTCCCACTGTCAGTCAGAGGGCGGCGTGGGGGAGCTGGATGGAAATGAACAGACAAAAGGGAGAGATTATCCTGTGAGAGTCAGAGGGCCCCACGGAGCTCCCCAGTCACTCATTGCACGGCCCAGGACTGCAGGGTAACGGGCTGGGACACAGTTTGTGCGCCCTGGGGGCAGCTCACAGGCTGCTGTTTAAATCACAGGCTCTACCCTGTCAGCTGGAGCCAGCTAGGGTGACCAGACAGCAAATGTGAAAAATCGGGACAGGGGGAGCAGGGTAATAGGAGCCTATATAAGAAAAAGACCCAAAAATCAGAACTGTCCCTATAAAATCAGGACATCTCGTCACCCTAGAGCCAGCAGATAGAAATCCTCTTGCTCAGCAGGGCCTGCAGCTCCCACCCGGGTGTCCTTCCCCCTCAGATGTCACAGGCCATGGAAAGGAGCTCCTTCCCTCAGGCTGCAGCTTGCAGCTCCTCCCTCTGTGACCCAGCCCCAGGGAAATTTAACCCTTGATGGGAGGAAGGAGATGCTTTACCTGGGGTATTTGGAGAATCTGTCCTCTCTGTCAGACCTGCAAAGGGAAAGGGAGGAGAGTTGGAGCCTGGAGCGAGTGGAAGGTGACGTGTCTGTTCCCGGGGGGAACCTCTCCACTGAGAGTCCCAGGTTGTCTCCAGCTGTCACCTCCACAAACTCCCTCACAGCAGCACAGGGCCTGTTTGTTAGTGATTTAGGGCCCAAGTCCCTTGTGCTCTGTGCAGCAATGAGGACTCTAGTAACAAACCAGCACACTGGGGCCAGTGATGGATGCAGGGGTTATGTGGGCTGATGCCTGAGCCAATCTGACCCCACAAAGGTTCCACCTCACAGCATCCATGATGCTCCTGCACACAGGAGATGAGAGGTCCTGGTCTGGGACCAAAGGGATAGGAGGGTGGGCTGATCCATCCATGTCCCTGAAAATTACAGCATGTAGCAGAAACATCTCCTGTCACTCACCTGAGCAATTCACTGCAGCATCTTCCTTATGACCACAGTTGCTGTCACCCCAGGGCTTGGCAGGACAGTCCCAGAGAGATGACTCTGTCCCTCTGCAATTCAATGTCTCCACCCAGATGGGACCAGTCCCCTCACCGAATGCAGCCTCGCCCGGGGCAGATACAGCAGATCCACAGCCCAGTTGTTTGCACACAACGTTAGCATCCGCCATGTCCCAGGAGTCATCACAAACTGTTCCCCAGGAGCCACGGTACCAAACCTCCACTCTCCCCAAGCATCCGTGCTCTCTTCCCACAACACGTAACTTCTCCCTGTCTGGAAATGCAGAAACCTCACATGTTACTGGGACAGCTGGGAAAGTCCTTAGGGACCAAGAGTGAGACAGTGAGAAGCAGAGATACCTGTGCAACTTGTAGAGTTCGGGCACTCGGTGAACAGGGTCTGAGTTGGTTTTGCTTTTTTTCCTATGGAGAGAAAAAGCTGAGGTGAATGCACTGGGTTGTGTGTGTGATGTAGGAGTAGAATTTATCTGTATTTTTAACCCCTAATTTCAGCACTGTATGAACTGAATTGTGAACTCTAGGTCATTTAATACCAAATTAATTTGCTATCAGTTGTTACTGAGAAACAGGCTGACATGCACCCAGTCTTGTGGGGGATTCCAGTCTTGACCCAAACTGCACAGCCTGGGCCCATCTCTGATTGTTCATCCCAAAAGGATTAATAACCACAGAGCTGCCTAATGACGGTCTCTAGGGAGAGGCTTTTCTAGGATCTCACACTACCTTATCACACTGTATAACACTGGTCTCTTTTATAATTAATTGATTAACTTCCATGTTTGTTGTTAATCAGACAAATGCTTATTGCTATAAAAGACTGTGAAAATATGTTCGTATCTTGTGTTAAGAATTTACATCTGTCTACACTGAGATGTGAACAACAACAAGTTCTATCCTAACCCTTCAATTTATTGAACATATCGCGTACATGTGTGTGTGCATGTGCACATGCTGGTAGTTTCAGAATTACCAGTGCAAGAAATATGGGTCTCTTCTGCTCGGTTATCACAGGACTTTGGATTCCAATGGTCTGATGGGCACTGCCAGAGGGAGCGGTGCTGCTCACTGCATGCAACGTGGTCCAGCCATGTGGGACCCTTTCCATATTCAGATCCTCCTGAAATATATCCTCCATCTTCACAGTTCAGCTGTTTGCAGACAATTGCTGCAGTGACTCCAGACATCTGATTGGAGCAAACACTGCCCCACGTCCCATTGTAGAAAACTTCCAGCCGCCCAGCACAGTCACTGTCGCTCACCAGCCTCAGATCTGTGAATTCTAGAAGCAAATGCACAAAAAGGGAATTTAAATCATTTGATTCTGAAATGAACTGGGGTGTGAAGAGTGAAATCCCAGCGATTGCTAACGATCCTGTGCATTGTTCTGCAGGAGTAACTGCTAGAGAACCACTCCAAGAATTAGAGACTCTTTTAGAGACCACAGGCCCCTTAGACATACAGTGGGCGTCTCTGGAAGGCCACCATTTACCAGCAGCTACATACAGATTGTAATAGATTAAGGCCAGGAAGGATTGTGACATTGGCAGGCCAGATGCCAGCTCTTGCCCAGGCTGCAGGCCTTAACTGAGAACTGACAATCTCGTAGCTGGAGACCAGACCAGGTCACCTGTTTGTTAGTTTTGCCCAGAACAGGTATTAGTCTTGTAAGAATGTAGTTTGTGCTTAAACTCTATGAAATGGTGGTTAGTTGCTGCAGGCATTAATCTCACTTGTAATGTATGTGGTCCATGCTACAAGAAAATATGTAAGTTTTGCTTTATAAGTTTGAAAATGCTTGCTCTGAACTTGTGAACTCAGGCACGGGAATGATCCCCCCATCCATCCCCACGAACTATCAAAACCAGATGGGCCATCAAGGATCATCACAATATAAAGGATTGGTTAATGGCCTTATCGCACCCAGGGAGCAGTACATGCAGAAGGCCTCGTCCCATCACTTTGAAGGCTGGAAGAGAGAAATAAAAATAGTAGATGTGAAGATGTTTCATCTTTTTGGCTGTTTGAACTATGACAAGGCTAGAGACACCAAACTGAAGCCAGAGACCCCAAGGATTACCCCTGGGTCAGCGCTGAAGGACATTTGGAATTGGCAGATCGCTACAACTCTGTCACTCCTAGGATGTAAATGGTAACTCATTTGTGTGTAGATGTTCGTTTGCTTTAACTTGTAAATAACTCTTTTATTTCTTTTTTCCTAGTTAATAAACCTGTATATAGTTTATTACAGGATTGGCTACAGGCATTGTCTTTAGTGTAAGATCTAGGGTACCAGCTGGTCTGGGGTAAGTGTCTTGTCTCTTGCAACCTGAATGCAGTGTGATTTGTGGTGTAAATGATCAATTATAACTGTCATAACTATAAAGGGAAGGGTAACAGCCCTCCTGTGTACAATACTGTGTAATCCGTCCTGGCCAGAGACTCCAAAGACCTTTTGCCTGTAAAGGGTTAAGAAGCTCAGGTAACCTGGCTGACACCTGACCCAAAGGACCAATAAGGGGACAAGATACTTTCAAACCTTGGTGGGGGGAAGGCTTTTGTTTTTGCTCTTTGCTTTTGGTGGGTGTTCGCTCTTGGGACTAAGAGGGACCAGACATCAATCCATGATCTCCAAATCTTTCTGAACAAGTCTCTCGTATTTCAAACTTGTAAGTACAGACAGGCAAGGCGTGTTAGTTTTATCTTTGTTTTCTCAACTTGTAAATGTACCTTTTGCTAGAGTGTTTATCTCTGTTTGCTGTAGGTTTGAACTTAAGGCTAGAGGGGGTTCCTCTGGGCTCTTTGAATCTGATTACCCTCTAAAGTCATTTTCCATCCTGATTTTACAGAGATGATTTTTACCTTTCTTTCTTTAATTAAAAGCCTTCTTTTTAAGAACCTGATTGATTTTTCCTTGTGTTAAGATCCAAGGGGTTTGGATCGGTGTTCACCAGGGAATTGGTGGAAGAGTCTCCCAAGGCTATCCAGGGAGGGACAGGTTTTTTGGGGGAAGACAGAGTTTCCCAAATAACTCATCAATCATTTGGGTGGTAGCAGCAAAAGCAGATCTAAGCTGGTAATTAAGCTTAGAAGTTTTCATGCAGGCCCCCACATCTGTACCCTAAAGTTCAGAGTGGGGAAGGAACCTTGACAATAACTAAGTCCAATTTGTTCGGGTGACAAGATTGACTGGAGAGTCTAAGGGGACTGTCTGTGACTCCATGATAAGATAGATATAGTGATCCAGGACTAAGTTTCCTCTAAGCTGCGCGGTCATGTGTCCGCGCAGCAGGCTATCAAGGGCCGCATAGACACGCAGCCACAGGGGCCTGGGCTGGAGAGGCACCTCTTTCCCAGCCCTGGAGTTCCTGCGGCCGGGGACTGGTGCCTCTCCCCGGCCCCAGCCCTGGATCTGCCATGGCCGGGGAGAGGCATCTCTCTCCTGGCCACGGAGCTGCCGCATCGGGGAAAGAGGTACCTCTAGGGGCTGCTAACAGGGAGTTTTGCAAGGGAGTTCGGAAGGGGAGTGGGAAGGGGGCAAGGTTCACTTGCTGTTCTTTAAAACCTGTAAACTAAATTACATTCAAAACTTCTTGATTTAAACAAAACCCTTTCATTATCTAGATAGCTGCAGGAGACAATGCAGGCAGAAGCCCAGCAGCAGAGTGGGGGCTATCCAGTTTATTGCACTGACTGCAGCATGTATGATTACCTGCCCTGTGGGTGGGTGGCGTATGTGTGCATTCGGTGCAAGGAGCTCCTGGCCCTCAGAGACCACGTACGGACTTTGGAGGCCAGGGTGGCAGAACTGGAGGAGCTAAGGGAGGCAGAGGGGTGTTGATGAGGCTTTCCGGGACACTGTAGAATTGTCCCACCTCCAGTCAGACAGCCCCTGCGCTGTTGAGGAGGATGAAAGGCCCAGGGAAGCAGGGCAATCAACGGGAGCAGAGGGAAATCTTCCCATAGTTGGGACCCTCCTTCCAGATGGTGTTAGGGTATCCTCTCGCACTGAGGATACCTCTGCGGGGGAGGGAACTCCAGTCACTAGGAAAAGGCAGGTGTTAGTAATAGGAGATTCAATCATTAGAAACATCGATAGCTGGGTTTGTGATGACCGGGAGAACTGTATTGTGACTTTCCTGCCTGGTGTGAAGGTTGCGGATCTCTCGAGGCATCTGGATAGACTTATGTGTAGTGCTGGGGAGGCGCCGGTGGTCGTGGTACATGCAGGTACCAATGACATAGGGAAGGGTAGGAGAGACGTCCCGGAGGCCAAATTTAGGCTGCTAGGGAAGAGACTGAAGTCCAGGACCTCTATGGTGGCATTCTCAGAAATGCTCCCAGTTCCACACGCAGGGCCAGGTAGGCAGGCAGAGCTTCAGAGTCTCAATACCTGGATGAGACGATGGTGTAGAGAGGAGGGGTTTAGATTCATTAGGAACTGGGGAAACTTTTGGAATGGGGGGAGCCTATACAGGAGAGATGGGCTCCACCTAAACCAAAGTGGAACCAGACTGCTGGCACTTAACATTAAAAAGGTTGCAGAGCAGTTTTTATACTAGGAGATGGGGGAAAGCCGTCTGCTGCAGAGGAGCACGTGGATCGGACAGAGACTTCTCTTAGAGGAGAGTCTATTCTCTAGGTTATAGTCAGGAGCAGAGGATGGAAGAGGATAATGTAAGGGCCAGCTCAGATGAGAAACATTCATGTAAAGAATTGGACACATCAGAAAAGAGCAGACAAATAAACAGTGACAAGTTTTTAAAGTGCTTGTACACAAATGCTAGAAGTCTAAATAATAAGATGGGCGAACTAGAGTGCCTTGTGATAAAGGAGGATATTGATATAATAGGCATCACAGAAACCTGGTGGACTGAGAGCAATCAATGGGACACAATCATTCGGGGTACAAAATGTATTGGAAGGATAGAACAGGTCGTGCGGGGGGAAGGGGAGGGCAGCAGTGGCACTATATGTGAAAGAAAATGTAGAATCAAATGAAGTAAAAATCTTAAGTGAATCCACATGTTCCATAGAATCTCTATGGATAGTAATGTCATGCTCTAATAAGTGTAAAACATTCGGGATCTATTATCGACCACCTGACCAGGACAGTGATAGTGATGATGAAATGCTAAGGGAAATTAGAGAGGGTATCAAAATTAAGAACTCAATAATAGTCAGGGATTTCAATTCTCACCATCTGCCCTGAGGTGGGCACTCAGAGCTGTGAGCCACTCCAGACAGCGCGACAGGGATCATGAGATCAAATAGTTTGACCTTCTGTAAAACAGCTGCATAGAGCCTAATAACTTGAGTTTGACTTAAGCATAGCTTCCAGAAAGGCATCCGGTCTAGACAGGAAGACTTCAAGAGATGCAGAATGCACCATTTCCATGGTAGTTTGTTCTGATGGTTAATCACCTTCCCTGTTAAAAACCTGGGCCTTATTTCTGATGTGAATTTGTCTGGTTTCAGCTTCCAGCCATCGACTCTTGTTCTGCCTTCCTCCATTAGATTAAAGAGCCCTTTAGTAAGTGTATGTTCTCCTTGTGACAGAACTTATGTACTGTAATCAAGTTACTTCTTGATCGTTTTGATAAGCTAAACAGATTCAGCATCTTAAATCTCTCAACGTAAGACTTTTATTCAAGCCCTCAGATCACTTTTGTGGCTCTTCTCTGCTCCCTCTCCAATTTTTGTGGCCATCAGAACTGGACACAGTATTCCAGTATCTGTCTCACCAGTGCCATACACAAGAGTAAAAATTAGTCCTGATTCCTACTCACTACTCCCCTGTTTATACATCCAAGGTTTGCATTAGCCCGTTTTGCCACACACACAGCACTGGGAACTCATGTTCAGTTATTTCTACACTGGGACCATACATCCTTTTCAGTCACTGCTTTCCATGATACAGTCTCCTTCAGATATCTGAGATGCAGCATTCTAACACCAGGGAAATCTTGCAATATCTCCAATATCTCTGGGTGGGAGCTGAGGACTTTCTAATGGTGACCCTGGTAGGTAGTTACTCAAGGGAAAGGGAGGCAGAGACAGTCAGGGAAAGTATCATTCTCAGTGACCTCCTTAAACATCTGCCCGCTCCATTAAACCCCCTGGTAACATGGCTCACAAGAGCATTCACAGAACAGACCTGAGCAGAGAACTCCCGCGTCCTCTTTGTGTCTGCAGTTGTGCTGGCCCCAGCCTCTGGAAGGACACGCCCAGATATCGGATTCAATCCCAGAGCAGTTCACATCATCCAGCCAGATCTGCCCGGATCCTTGCCCATAATGAGCAGAGACAGTTGCATTGATGGCATGTCCACATCCCAGTTGTTTGCAAACGACACTGGAGTCTGGCAGGTCCCAGGAATCATCACAGACTGTCCCCCAGCTGCCATTGTAATAAATCTCCACTCTCCCGGCACAGCGACCTGCCCCGTTCACCAGTCTGATCTGCCTGCTTCCTGCAGGGATAGATTCCAGCTGTTAATGTGCAATATAATGATAACTAAACAGCTTCCATGCAAATCAATGACGATGCTACAATGGCTGAGATACTGAAAAATGTGTGTCTTTAACAAGAAACATAAAGAGAAGAAGTCAGTAGAATTAGGAAATGCTGAAGACTTTGTGAAGAAACTTCGGATAAAAAGCATTTAAAGGGACATGACCTAATCCTGAACCTTTAGTCATCTGAGTCATCCTTATCGGACAGCTCTTGAAAGTAAGAACTACTAGTGAAGCTAAAGCTTTGCAGAATCAGCTCCTACTTGGAAAACTTGAACATTTTCAAACAGCTCTTCTAAGGATGCACAAGAAATATCATATTAACTAACAAATTTATCAGAAATTCCAATTTTCTTTTAAATTGTTACAGACTTGGGAGGTTCCAGAGGCTTGGAGAAAATTAGACTTGGGACCCATTTATTTTCCAAATAAAGGAAGAAAGGCAGGTGGATACATGTACCTACGGTAAAGTCTAATAGACTTAGGGCTCTATTCTAATGCTGCTGAAGTCAATAGCAAAGCTCTCCCTGCCCTTATGGGAGCAGGAATGGGCCCTTACTGTGCCGTAGTTACCCTGGAACTGGAATGGGCATGAACAATGATTTCAGTGCAGTAACAGTACAGTGCATGATACAGGTGTTTATTAAAAAATCTGTTATTTGAAGAAAGCCATTGTTTATTTACCTTCCCCAGAAAAGAACCATAAGAACATAAGAGCTGCCAGCCTGGGTCAGACCAGAATTCTGTCTGCAAAAGTGGCCTGTACCAGAGCCGTACTCTGACCATCTAAGCTAATAGCCATTGATGGACCTATCCTCCAGGAACTTATCCAGTTCTGTTTTGAACCTAGTTATACTTTTGTCCATCACAACATCCCATGGCAATGAGTTCCACAGGTTAGCTGTGTGTTGTGTGAAAAAGTTCTTCCTCTTGTTTGTATTAAACCTGCTGCCTATTAATGTAATGAGGTGATTCCTCGGTTTTGTACTGTGTGAAGGGGTAAATAACATTTCTCTACTCACTTTTTCCACACCATTCATTATTTTATAGACCTCTATCATACCACCCAATGTGTTTCTTTTCTTAGCTAAACAGCCCTAATCTTTTTAGTCTCTCCTTGGACAGAAGCCATTCTGTACCCTTCAACATCCTTGTTGCCCTTCTCAGTATCTTTTCCAGTTCCATTATATCATTTCTATGGATGGGGCAACAAGAACTGGACATAGTATTCAAGATATGGGTGAACCATGGATTTATTGTGATAGTTTCTGTCCAGTTTTCTATCCCTTTCCTAATAGTTCCTAATATACCATTAGCCTTTTTGATCATTTCTCAATTTTCAGCAGTTTTCAAAGGATTATCCACAGTGACTCCAAGATCTCTTTCTTTGGTGGTAACGGCTAATTTAGAAGCCATCGTGGTATATATGTATTTCGGATTATTTTTTTCCAATGTGCATTGGTTTGCACTTATCAACAATGAACTTCACCTGCCATTTTGTTGGCCAGTCACGCAATATTGTGAGATCCCTTTCTAACTCCTTGCAGCCTCCTTTGGACTGAACTATCATCTACAAACTTTGCCACTTGACTGTTCACCCCCTTCTCCAGATCATTTATTAATATGTTGAACAGCACAGGTACCAGTACAAATCCTTGGAGGGACCCGCTGTTCGTGTCTCTCCATTGTGAAAAGTGACCATTTATTCCTACCCTTTGTTTCCAATATTTCAACCAGTTACTGATCCATGAGAGGACCTTCCCTCGTATCCCATGGCTACTTAACTTCCCTAAGAGCCTCTGTGAGGGACCCTGTCAAAGGTTTTCTGAAAACCCAAGTACGCTGTTATCAGCTGGATCACCCTTATCCATATGCTTGTTTACTTCCTCAGAGACTGGAGAGGGCATGACTTCCCTTTACAAAAGCCTTGTTGACTCTTCCCCATCAAATCATGCTTATCTATGTGTCTGATAATTTGGTTCTTTACTGTAGTTTCTACCAGTTGCCTGGTGCTGATGGTAGGGTCATCGGCCTGTAATTGCCAGGATCTGCTCCGGAGCCCTTTTAAAAAATCAGCCTTACATTAGCTACCTTCCTGTCATCTGATACAGAAGGTGATTTCAGTGATAGGTTACATACAACAGTTAGTAGTTCTGCAATTTCATATTTGAGTTCCTTCAGGACTCTTGGGTGAATACCATCTGGTCCTGGTGACTTATTACTGTTTAGTTTATCAATTTGTCTAAAATATCATCTTATTACACATCAATTTGGACTGTACATCAGATTTGTCACCCAACAATGATAGCTCTGATGTAGGGATCTCCCCCACATCTTCTGCAGTGAAGATTGATGCAAAGAATTAATTGAGTTTCTTGCAATGGCCTTGTCTTCCTTGAGTGCTCCTTTAACACCTTTGTCACCTTTGTTATTTAGTGGCCCCATGGTCTGTATGGCGGGTTTCCTGCTTCTCATGTACTTAAAACAATTTCTAGAGGTAGTTTTTGTGTCTTTAGCAATCTGTTACAATAGTGATGTACAATCAGTAGCAATAAAAATATTATCATATAATCCTCAATTCCTTTTTCTTTTCAATGAAGCAAAAGGATGTACTATTAAGATTAGGACATAACAATACCACATTATAACAAAAAGTTTTACTTAATCACCAAGAGAAATAGGGTTATGTATGACTTCCTTTTCCTGTTAATAATAATAGAATCTAATTCTGATATAGCACAGTTCATTGGTAGATCTCAAAGCACTCTACAAAGGAGGTCAGTGTCATTATCCGCATGTTACAGATGGGGAAACTGAGGCACGGAGAGGTGAATGAGCTGCTTGAGGTCACCAGCAGGCCAGTGGCAGAGCTGGGAGGAAACCCCAAGTCTCCTGAGTCCTGTTCCAGTGCTCTGTGAAATAGGACACATTGCCTCCCCCTCTTTTCTTTTTTGATTCTGGATGCCCCATTATTGAAGATTTTAAGATAAGAAGCCACTGTATTTACCTATTTACTGACCTGCTCAGAAAATTATCTCTTCTGCCCAACAAATGTTAGGATAGATATCAATATTTTTCATTGTCAGATTTTTCCATTATTCTTTCAAAAAAAAAAAAAAAACACCAAAACCCCATCTGATTGTGTTTGTGGTGAATGTGGGGGCAGGGTAGAGGTTCCTGCTGTGTACCCTGAATGTGACCTACTAATTTGACTTTTAAGATGGTGTCACAGTGTCAGAGGGAACAGGCAGCTCTGGCCACAGGTCGATATGGTCACAAGTCCAGTGACTGCCAACCATTAAAGCTGGATGGAGCTGACTGCGGGACAATGGAGCAATCATCATGTGGATATTCTCCTAGATGGCCTGGCTGGCCAACCGGGAAAACTAGTCTAAGGCAGAAGGAAGATTTCACCTGGCCTGTAACACAGACCACTGAGCAATATGGTAATTGAGCCGAGACACACAGTGTGGGTGGGGACTTCCAGAAAAAGCAAATTCACAGAGAAAGGGGAACGGAGTGAAGCAGACAAACTGCACCCCAGGTGTGTCTCATGAGCACCTTGGTTCTTACTAAAACACAGGCTCATTCTGTTCTTTTCCTGTTACTCCCCAGGGAAGCCCAGCTCACTTAATTTGCAGTGAAGCAGAGATTAGATGAGCTGCAACACAAGTGTGGGGTGTTTGTTTTTTTAAACCCCTTTTGCTCTAATGCATTGTTCCAGCTGCTGATTAAAGTGCTTTGTTCTGAGTATGCTGTAGGTCACTATCACGGGACACAAGTTCCCCAGGGGCAGAAATGCTGGTGCCTGAAACCCAGTCGGACCTGCAGGGGGCTAAGTGCTTGGTTTGCACTGGGTAGTGTAACCAGGCCAGGCCTAACAGAGGAAGAATCTCGAGATTCCACCCCAAGACAGGCCAGGGCAAGTGGGCCAAGACCTGATGTGGGTGCACATAGAGACACCAGAAAGGGGAGAAAGGTGCAACTAATCCTGTAACCGTGACAATGTTAAATGAAAATAAAAAAATGTTTGTGAAAATTTCCATAATAAGGAAACAGTTTTACATCTGAAAAAGTTTTGATTAAAAACGCAAGACAGACAGACAGTGAGGTTGCTGCAATGCATTAACCTATCTGGTGGCTGTGCTTTTCTCTGTACCCAATACTATATTTTTACAACAGAGTTTGACCCTCAGATCCACATATTTTCAAGGTCTGATGAGATCACAGCACAAGGTGAGATGTTTACAGGTCCTTGGACAGGTCATGTTCCCATTGAACAAGGACAGGATGTTTCCAAGATTTCATAGTAAGTCACCTGAGCAAACGACGCCGACATCCTCAGCAATTCCTGCCTGCTCTGCCTGAGATGTGGAGGTGATGCAGAGCGTCAGATTAGTCTCGTTTCCTGCACACTGGACACTTCTCAGCCCCACGGGGCCCGTTCCTCGCTCAGACTTAGGGGGGTTATAAGCTTTCTCAGCGACTCCGCACTGGAGCTCCCTGCACACCACGCTGGCATCATTCATGTCCCACTGGTCATCCAGCACTCTGCCCCACACACCACGGAGGGAAATCTCAACTCTCCCATCGCACCGGCTCTCTCCATTCAGCAGTCTGAGTGATTCAGGATGACCTGGTCTCAGGAAAGATGGGAAATTCACTGAATAACATTCCCTGTTATACATTAGAAATAATCCATACTATGCAAGAAATTATGGAAGTTTTCTAACTCAGAGGGTATTAACACAGTGATTGATGTGTATCAAGGAGTAACTTTCATGAGTTAAAAGGAGTAACCTCTGCAGAAGGTTTTTGGTTTTTTTTTGTTTTTTTTTTAATCTCTAGATGCCGGGTGCTATAAGGATTGTAACACCCAGCTGGACAGAGGGGCTTGTTAGCATATTCTGGAAGATGCTGAGCTTGTAGGTACACTCTATTTTTAGCCTGCCAGTCCCCTTGAGCTGGGAATTACATGCCCAGCACAGAGTGTAGATGTACCTGTGGCCCAGGGAGTTCCCCAGAGCCAACCCTCAGAGCACACTCCATACCACAACTCTCTTCTGGCCTGACACGCTCATTGCACCAACTGACTAGTGTTGAAATCTGCATCTAAAAGGTGTTGTGTAAGGTGTCATGCAAACTGCTATCATGCTGGTCATTAATATTGTTGTGTGGTGCATGAACAGGTGAGGTTTAAAGAACCATAGATGTGTGCTTAAGCCCAGCTGTCCTAAACAAAGGGCTGTTGTTTCACTGGCTTGACTCTGTCTCCATTGTGAATTAATTAAGTTGAAAGCAAAGCAAAGAAAACCCCATTTACATGTAAGGTAAATAAGCCCTTAACAATCTTGATGGGGGATGGAGGCTGCACCCTCAGGGAGCCTTCCTGCCTCTTCAAACAGGGTGAATGAACTTTGGGAAGATTTGAGCAGAGGCAAAAAGCCATTTTGTTATCCATCACCTCAGGGACAGAGGAGGAGCAGGGCCCTTTGAGGTCATGGAAAGTGGATCCTCTTGGCCTGGAACCCAAGAGTAGCTGGAACTGACTCAAGGTGAGAAATCTGCTTAGACAGAGACTGTAACTTGCTGGAGTTAAGTTTTAGTCACTAGAAAGCGTGTTTTGTTTTCTTTTACTTGTAACTATACTTGTGTCTTGCATTGTTAATTATTCTTCCTTAAATATCTGTTCTTTGTTAATAGACTCACTCTATTTTTATTACAAAACCATCCCAGTGCTCTGTATAAAACTGAAGAGTAAAATCCTGAGCCAAACTAGTAGGCTGGTGTCTCTTTGGAGGCAGCGCACTTGATAACTTCTGTGAGTACCCAGTGAGAGGGACTGACCGCGGCCAAATGACGTCTCTGGGGAACTCGGGCACTGGGGTTCACTGATGGGTCCCGGTAAGGCGAGGTTTGGACTGGCAGAATCCTGAGGCGTTGCGAGCCGGGCAGGCGAGCTGGTGTGGCAGGGAGCTGACAATAGCGGAGCAGCACAAAGCTCTCACTTGCTGAGGCAGAGCAGTAACCGTGTCTGACAGTTCTGAGTGACCTGAGCAAGGCCTCACATACCCTCACTTTCACCATCTGTAAAATGGAGGTGATAATAATACCCACCTACTGCCCAGGAGCTTTGTGAGGATCAACTAATGTCTGGACAGTACTTTGAACACATCAAGTGCTACAGAAATGGTGAGTGCTCTGAAGAATCAGGTCCTGGGGGGTCTCAGGTTGGTGCCCCACCACCCCAACTTAGTGGAGACTTTGGAAACTTTGGCTTTAATCACCAGAGGTAAAACTTTCAAAAGCGCCTAAATGACCAGGAGCTTAATTCCATTTTCAAAATGGGACTTAGGCAAAGAGATGCTGAATGGTAGTGGGGCTCCATGGTAGTGGGGCTCCTAAGTTGACTTCCATTTTCAAAAGTAAGTCCCTAAATCACTGATCACTTATGGAAATGTTGCCCTGGACAACATCCACCCAGTGCAGTGAATGATGCAGGAGCTGAGTGAAACAAATAGTTTGGAAGCATCCAATTAGACGGTATCATAATGTGTATGCAAAAGGGGGCAGGGGGAATTAGAAAGGATAACAAACAAACTGATGGTATTTCCTAAATTTGGAGTATTTGACTTTGACTAAATAACATTATCCTTTTTTTTTTTTTGTATGTGATGTAAATATTAGAACTGGTTGAAACTCCCAATTTTTTTCCTGTGAAGTATTTCAAATGCAATATTTCAGTTTTTCTCTAGATTTTGACCTTTGAAAATGGAATGAGAATTATTGTTTAGATTCTAACTAAAATGTTGTTTCATTTCAACTTCCATTTCAGTTTGACAGTTTAAGATTCTCCTGCCTCCTCTCCCGTTATATTTTTTCCTGTTTTTCCCCACTGTAGAAATTTTGGGGAAAAAAAAAAAAGTATCAGGAAGCAAGAAAAACACTTCTGAACCTTTTTCACCTGCAACAGTGTGATTTTTTTTTTAAAGGGTGTGGGGGATAAAGTGCTGCTTTCTTTGTGGCATGCTACCAAAAATATCCTCAGGAACTCATGTGAGAGACGGGAAATAATTATGATCAGCAGTTTATAATTCAGCCAAAATGGAAGGAATTTCACTGAAGTAAGGTATCAGAGGGGTAGCCGTGTTAGTCTGAATCTGTAAAAAGCAACAGAGGGTCCTGTGGCACCTTTAAGACTAACAGAAGTATTACTACTTCTATTAGTCTTAAAGGTGCCACAGGACCCTCTGTTGCTTTTTACTGAAGTAAGGGGAGTTCCTGGCCCCAGCACTGACCCCTTGCTGAATTGCAAAGGCCGGTTGCAAGCAGTGAAGGCATGAGGGGTTCTCCAGAAGGTGATGAGAATATTTTATAATAGAAAGTATGAAGCAACCTCTAGAGAGGGGGCCGCTCCCCCTGTAATTACTGGAGTAATGATTTGAAGAAGGATGGAGACAGTGGGTTGGTGACATTTATGAAACTCTAAGTACAAATTCTGTCCCTGCTTTACTGCCCTGCATAAGCACACGTTTGCTGAAACTCTTCCAGGAGAATCCAGGGCTTTCCCTGGTCATAACTATTCTGGTGATAATATATTTAATTTTATTTTATTTGCAATATATTAATTATTTTTATACGTGGTTTAGAATCTAGCTCCCTCTCCCCTTGCTGTGCCCTGAGATTCCCCTGCTCTGGGGTCAGTGTCACACACTGAGAGGCAGGTGTCCTTAATCCAGCATTACACTTACCTGAGCAAACCACACTGGCATCATTGTCATGGGAGCACTGAGAGGCCCCCAGGGCAGTAACAGGGCATTGGCTCAAATGGGGTTCAGTCCCTTTACAGTGATATGTGTCTGTCCAGACAGAGCCAGTTCCCTTCCCAAAATACCCTTCTCCTGGAGCCGATACAGCGAATCCACAGTCGAGCTGATGACAGAGAACACTGGCATCTGGTAAATCCCAGCGTGAGTCACAGAGGGTTCCCCAGGCACCACGAACCTGAATCTCCACCCTCCCTGAGCACTCTGTGCTGCCATTCACCAGCCGGAACCCTGTGTGCCGAAGGGAGAAGGGGTTTAGAGAGGGAGAATTTAAGATATTTTATAGCAAATAGTTAAAGAAGGAAAGTCAGGGGGCACTTGATCCCTTTCTCATTATCTTGGCTTGTTTGGGGTTTTGATCCAACCCTATCAAACCCAGCTCCCTACACAGTGAGATCAGTACATTGCTTCACCCTAATCTAGAATACACAGAACTGGTATTTTAAAGCTATTGTGCTGAATTCTTACGTGAGCATATGACACCGGCATCATTTGTGTGTGAGCATGTGTGATTCACTTGTGATATCCTGGTACAGGAGAACAGGAGAGACTCATTCCCCACACACTGGAATTCTTCAGTCAAGATCTTGCCTTGTCCTTCTCCAAAGTGACCTCCTCCTGGGATAGATACAGCTATTCCACACTGTAGTTCATTACAGATAACGTTGGCAACTTTGCGATCAAAGTGTGCATTACAGACTGTTTTCCACGTGTTTCCATGTTCTATCTCCACACGTCCTGAGCAGGCAACATCTCCTCCAACCAGCCGGGGTTTAATGTGTCCTAGAAAGACAATGGAGGCTGAAAATTATAAAGGGCGTTTGGGAGTTGGGGTGCTCCACTGGTATAAAACTTTACCTAAAAGCTCATACTGGGTCAGTGGCAAAGTGAAGGCAGCAATAGAAATAAAAAGATATATAAAAAGAAAAAAAATATATATTAAAAAATGGAAATAGTGGGAATTTGAGCAAATCAATATACATTAAAAGTTATTATATGAAGAAAACTGATAAGGGAAGCTAAAGAGATCAGGATAAAATCTGTGACTGGGAGGACTATGAAAAATAAGGAGTTTTTTAAGTATATTAGAAACAAACAAACAAACAAATCCTAACAATGATATAGGCCCATTAGAAATGGAGATGGTGAAATTGTTAATAATGAGGTAGAAAAGGCAGATGTGTTCAATACACATTTCTGGTTTTGGACAGCAGCAGGATGTCTATTCGTATCCTGTGAAGAGGATGAGTCTCTCTCCAATCTATTGGTACCTAGGGAGCATGTTAAATGGCATTTATCAGGGATCAACATTTTTTCACATCAGCAGGCCTGAATAGCTGATAAAACCATAGAATAATAGAAATGTAGGGTTGGAAGGAACATCAAGAGGTCATCTAGTCCATCTCCTCACACCAAGGGATGTTTAAGTATACCTAGGTCACCCCGATAGATGTTTGTCTAACTTATTCTGCAAAGTCACCAATGATGGGCAGTACACAACCTCCCTACGTACCCTGTTACAGTACTTAATTATCCCTCTAGTTAGAAAGTTTTTTCTAATATCTAATTTGAATCTCATTTGCTGCAATCTAAGATGATTGTCTAATCCTACCCTTGGTGGATATGGACAAAAATTGACCAACAACCTTTCAGTTATTTGAAGACTGTTATCAGTTCACCTCTCAGTCTTCTCTTCTCTAAACTGAAAATGTCCAATTCTTTCAACATTTTCTCATAAATCATGTTTTCTAAACCACTTACTTTGTTTGTTGCTCTCCTCTGGACATTCTGCAATTTATCGTTATCTTTCTTAAACAGTGATGAGCAAAACTGGACACAGAACTCCAGCTGAGGCCACACCAGTGCTAAGTAGAGTGGGACAATTACCTTCTGTGTCTTACATATAACATTCTTGTTAATACAATTCAGAATGACATTTCCCTTTTTCACAACAGCATCACAATTTTTTAGATTGTGATCCACTATAACCCGAAGATCATTTTCTGCAGAACTGCTGCCTTGTCAGTTATTCCATATTTTAGGTTTTTTGCATTTGATTTTTCCTTCCTAAGTCTAATACTTTGCACTTGTCTTTATTGAATTTCAGTTCTGATCTCAGACCAATTCTCCAGTTTATCAAGATCATTTTGAATTTTAACCCTGCCTTCCAAAGAGCTTGTGACCCCACTCAGCTTCATGTCATCCCCAAATTGTGTACGTGTATCTCTACTCCATCACCCAAGTCATTTACAAAAATATTGAATAGTACCAGACCCAGGACAGTGTTATTTTTTATTTATCCATAGGAACACAGCAATCACAGAGAAAAGAATAAAGCAAGTGAAGGCCTACATGCCTATGTCTTACCTAACGCTCAGCTTTTCCCTCAAAACCTGGGCTGACTCAGCTCATCCCAGGAACCCCTGCTTCTTGGGATTGTGTTTCAGTCTCCTTCCCTGCAGACCCTGCCTCACCCCCTCTGTTCATCAGGGCTCCCCTGTTAACAATTCCCAAGCTCTCTGTTTAAGATTTCTCATCTCATGGGTCCATCCCAAGGAAGGGGGCTTAAAATAAATAAATAAAAAATAAGATGAGCTTGTGCTCATCTTGGCCAGATGCAAAGGTTCAAAAATCCTGACGCCTGTATTGTCAGTTAAGTACCAGTAACTGGATTCTATGAAACCATTGTCTGCCATCCTGGGACATGTGGGGAGTTCAGAGGGGGGTTAACCTTTGAATCTCAGCAGGAAATGTGAAAATAGCAAAAACGACTAAGGTGATCCTTGGCTGTATAAAGAGGGGAGCAATGAGTACAGGTGACAAATGCAGGATTTCCAGTATACCGGAAATTTCACTATTTTAAAATTTCCTGTGAATTGGAAATCCAGCTAAAATTTTGTTTTGGAAACTCCAGCCCATGGCGTATCCAACATGAAATTTGCTCCCAGGACCCCCAACAGATGCGGAGTGA
This sequence comes from Malaclemys terrapin pileata, assembly GCF_027887155.1. Classification (NCBI taxonomy): domain Eukaryota; kingdom Metazoa; phylum Chordata; order Testudines; family Emydidae; genus Malaclemys; species Malaclemys terrapin. Next base: position 136,684,721 of record NC_071505.1, read on the forward strand.
CATTGACATCCTTGTCAGTTTCACCACTGTTAGCACCAGGACAAGCATGTCAATTTCTCACAGCCACTGCTGGGGCTCTGGGGCAGCCTCATCATGTGGCCTGACCTGGACTGGGGACCCCCAGGCCTCCAGACTCCTTGGCCAGGTGGCAGCCTAAACAGGCAAAAAGCCCAGTCCAGGACATTCTGCAAGGCAGGGCTGCCCCAGAGCCACAGACTCTGGGACACTGGAACCCATCCCAGGACTTCCAGAATCCCTGATGAAAACCCTGGAGCTGAGCCTTGGTTAAAGCTGGGGCTCCCAGGGCTTGCAGGTTCCTATCCCATGGCAGAGAGCCTGAAAGCATTGGCAGGGCTGCTCTGGAGGTACAGACCCTAAAAAGACAAGGTCTCCAATTCTGGGGCAATCCGTACCAAGCCCCGGGACAATCTTCATGGCAGGACTAATAGGAGCCACCAGGGAACCTGGCAGGGAACCAGGGACAATTCCACGAGACCCTGCTTGCGGTTTCGAGAAAGTTCGTTGAACCCGATTCACTTTCATGATAAATGTTGAGTTCAACAAACTGTTATTTTCCAATGAAACTCTGGTTTGCCAGATAATTTCCAACCTGCTCTAGTAGGGAGGTGATTTTTGCTCTGTGTGCAGCACTGGGGAGACAGATACTACATCTGCTTTTAGTGTCCACATTGTAAGAAGGATGTTAAAAAAATTGGAAAGGGCGCAGAGAATAATGATTCCAGGGCTTGAAAATGTGCCCTGCAGTGAGAGATTTAAGGAGGTCAATCTGTTTAGCTTATCAAAAAGTTGACCTAGAAGTGTCTTGATTGCAGTGTATAAGTATCTTCGCATGGACAAAACACTGCATACTAAAGGCCTTCTTAATCTAGAGGATAAAGGCATAACAAGAACCAGTGGATGGAAGTTAAAGGCAGATACAGGTGAGGCATACATTTTTCACAGTAATACTGATGAAACATTGGAACAAACTACCAAGGGAAGCAGAAGATTCTCCACCTTCTGAAATATTCAGAACTAAATTGGATGCCTTTCTGGAAGATATGCTTTAGCCAAACACAAGTTCAGATGAAGTACAGGAGTAATTGGTTTAAATTCTATAGCCTTTGTTACCCAGGAGGTCAGACTAGATCTAAAGCTCCCTTCTGGCCTTAAAATCTATACAGCTAAGAATCAAAAAGAAAGTTAAAGTTTGCAAAGTGAAGCACTCAAACATTCAGAATGCCAGACTTGTACTTGCCTGTGAAACCTTCATTAGTCACTTTTATGACTATACTTGCTGGTTCATTGTCCAGAACATGAATCTGGCAAAGGCATGGTTGGTGTTGCAAAAACACAAACACTCATGAGAAGTGCTAGACACTGGCACATGCATAAACACATTCCAGAAGGGTAATACCTTGATATAGGGTTATGATGTAAACACACTCCCCAATGATGATACAGGGACACACTAACCCCTCCTAAAGATAAGGTCAGGATGACAGGGGGATGGATAGAGATGTTTTAATCCAACCAAAATGTACAAGGGAAAGGGTGATAATTAACCACGTCAAAGGGGCAAAACGTAACTTTTTTGTATCAGAGTATAAAAAACAGGTTACAGAGGGGGTGTCTTTTTCTGGCCTCGGCAGTTGGGGGAGTGGAAAGTCTCACCACTCACTGAGCCAAGTCCATTGTAGGGGGCATAGATGTGCCAGTGTAACTGTAGACATTGATCTGAGGAGCTAGTACTGTGCTTTGTCAGCAATAAACCTGGCCAAGCGCCTTCACCACTGAACCAAGTCTGTGGTCTTCCTGGGCAGTTTGATTGAGACCTGCTGCGTCTGTGCAGAGATGGTGCAACACACAGAGAGAAAACACACAGCCAACAGCTGACAACACCTGGGAGGCTGGGAAGTATTATTATCTCCATTTTACTCATGGAGAACCAGAGACACTATGTTCAAAATTATCAAAAGCATCCACTAATTCTGGGTGCCCAACTTGAGATATCCACGTCCTGGTTTTTCAGAGTACTTATGCTTGTGCAGCACAGCTCCCACTGACTTCAGTTTACAGCAGTGCGTGCTCAGCACTTCTGCAAATCAGACATGCATGGTCTCAAGGGGGGCACCCATAAAATGAGGAACACACAATTAGTGACCACCTGTGAATCATTTGGTTTCAGTGACTTGCCAAGAATGACATAGGAACTCTGTGGAAGAGGCAGGGATAGAATCCAATTACCCAGGGCAGCATTCAGCTACCTTAACAAGAGACTCTCCTTTCTCTTTCTGCAATCCCCTGCCTCACACACAACACACTTCACAGTTTCTGCAATCAATGAGGCAGGGAGCCTATAGACAAAAGCCTCCTTCACTCCACAACCCTGATTCAGAGCACTGTCAATTCTGTGTGCTGCATGAAGCAGGGGTCCTGTTGAAAAAATAACAAGTTATCATGTAATGAAAGACTGAATATTAATGCATATGTAAAGATGGGCCAAAATAGGGTTGCAAAGACAACTTTAATTCTGCCATTTCCTTATTTTTACAGCTCAACATTTGCAAACTTAATGTTCCTTGAAAGTAAAGTTTTGTGCATAATTTCCTAGGTTTTTAAAAAAGCAAACTGAAAAATAGAAGTTCCTGGATGTGGAATCATGTTGACACCCACATGGGTCATCAATAGCTTTTGAGCCTTTAGATCCTCCACAAAAATCTCTGCCAATTGAGCTAATGGAGTAACTGACAGCACTAGTAGGTCATCATCCTCTTTGTGGACCAGCACTAGAGGGATATCAGAAGATTTTGTTGGAGAGTTTGATAAATATTTGCTGACAGCAGGGGAATGGCAAAACTCAGGGATACTAGGTTCCATTCCAGGCTCTGGAGAGAGGTGAATTCTAGTGGTCACAGACCCTTCTTTCCCTGTTGCCCCAAGCCTAACCCCTTCTCTCCAACTGTCCCTGTCCCAGTCCTGTCTCTTCTCCATCCCTTGCTCTGTGTCCCAGTCCTATTCTCCTTGTCTACCAGTTCCCGCCTCCACCCCTCAAGCTTCTCATCCCCAGACCCAGTCTCCTTGCCAAGCCAGTCCTGGACTTCACCTCTGGCTTCCCCAGCCAAGTCCCAGTTTCCCCCCTGTTCTTTGCGCTGTCCCTCCCCTCTGGGGTCCTCATCTGATCTGTTTCTCACACTTATCCTTACCTTGAGTTGTCCTGTCTGCCTCAAGCACCAGTTTCCCTCCCTGGATGCCTCATCCACTCTCAAGGCTTCTCTACATGAACGCTTAGTTTGTCGCAAAATTTACCCCGCTCTAGCCTGCTGCAAACTGAGTGTCTGTGTGGAACCTGCTGCTGCGCACTAACATTCCCCTAGTGCTTTGAAACGGGAGTAGATCTGTTCCCTAGGGAACTGTTAGGACTTGTCTTCCCTACCGCGCTGTATCAGTGCCAGTGCATTGATGTAATGGTGCTGATTTAGCGTGTCTGATGAAGATGCATTACCTCGATGGGAGAGCGCTTTAAGTTGATGTAACCTACGTTGCTCGGGGGGTGAGGGGGGCGTGTTTCACACCTGAGTGACGTAACTTACATCAACTTAAGCGGTAGTGTAGACAAAGCCTTGGAGCATGGCAGCATGGTCCACATGGACACTTGGTGCCTGTCAGGACAGTGCAGGGGAGATTTACACCCCATCTTGCCACACAATAAATGTTCATATAGATCTGCTGTCTGTCTCCCCCACTCCACCCTGCCTGCTTATTCCAGTCTTTTTGCCCAGTTAGTCTTATACTCCCCCCACACTCTGGTTCCTGATCTGATCTGTTTTTCCTCACCCACCCCCAGTTCCTCCCCACTGATTCCAAATCCCAGACTCCTCCCCCAGGGAGTCCCAGTCTCCCCAAGTGCCCAATCTCATTGATCAGAAAGTCCCAGTCTCTCCCCACCTACTCCCTGTCCTACTCCCCCTGCCTAGCCCGTCCTACTCTCTTTCCCCCTCCTCCCAGTCCCCATCTCCCGCTTTCTCTCCCATTCCCAGTTTCTCTCCATCCACAAGCCTCCAGGCTCAGAATATTCCCCCTGCATCCTTATCCTCATCTACTTTCCCCTCTCACCCTGGTCTGTGTTCAATTCAGGTAGCTTCCTCTCTGCGCTTCCTGGGCCCAATAGGTGGAGACAGTCTCCCTTATCTCAGTCCTGGTGCCTGGTGTCACTCTGGCCCACAGCAGACAGGAGCATAATTTCAGCATAATTTTATTGGCCACACACTTTGCCACTGCTGCAACCCCTCTTCGGGGACCATCACCTTGTTGCGGTGAAGGGGCTCATGTGCTCCAATGATCCTCAGAGCGAGGCTGTTGGGAGCTTCATTTTATTTCAGATTTGGTATAATGAGAAGATTCCAGAAGACTTGAGAAATGCCAACATTGTTACCGTCTTTAAAAAAGGAGATAAGTCGGAGGGTGGAAATTATCATAGCATTGCCTTGCTATCTACAGCAGGGAAAATTCTTGCCCGTATTCTTTTAAACTGATTACTTCCCCTTACTGAGGAAATATTGCCAGAATCTCAGTGCAGTTTCAGACCATCCCACAGGACAACCGACGTGATCTTCGTTGCCCACCAAATCCAGGAAAAGTCTCGGGAGCAAAATCAGGACCTGTACATGGCCTTCATCAATTTGACAAAGGCCTTCGACTCTGTCAATCGCGAAGCCCTGTGGAAGGTGCTGGCCAGATTTGGCTGCCCTTCAAAATTTATTAAGAGCCTAAGGCTTCTACCTGATGAGATGACTGCCACCGTTCTCTGTAATCCCCTGGAGATGGATCCTTTTGGCATCAAAACTGGGGTTAAGCAAGGATGTGTTATTGCCACAACCCTGTTCTCCATGTATTTATCAGTCATTTTGGTCCTTGTTAAAGACCTCCTCCCCACTGGAGTTGACATTCAATACAGAACGGATGGGCGGCTTATTAATCTTTGATGTTTCCACTGAAAGTCTAAACTCTCAGAGCGTCCATTACTGACCTTCAGTACAGTGATGACTGTGCCATCCTTGAGCACACTGAGAATGACCTTCAGTCCACACTGGATTTTTTTGCACAAGCTTACCGAAGCCTATGACTCTCACTCAATATCAAGAAAACTGAAGTGTTCCATCAGCCTGCTTCAGGCCTTCCACATGAGCTGCCACAAATCACCATCGAGGGACAGACCTTGGAAAGAGTTGAGGACTTCTGTTACCTCGGTAGCCAACTTTCTCAAAATGCAAAAATTGACAGTGAGATCCAGCACAGGATCCAATGCGCAAGTGCTTCCTTTGGGAAACTGCTCTGGCACATTTTCACAGACCGTGACCTACAGCAGGACACCAAGATCCAGGTCTATGAGATAATTGTTATTCCTGCACTCCTTTATAGCTGTGAAACCTGGGTGACCTATCAACAGCACCTTAGGAGTCTGGAGAGGTACCACCAACGATGTCTCTGGAAGATGCTTTGCATCAAGTGGGAAGATCGCTGCACTAACACCAGCATCCTCATTGAAGCTAATGTCACCAACATTGAAGCAATGATCCACACGCACCAACTCTGCTGGGCTGGACATTGTGTGCCGATGCCAGACTCTCACCTCCCAAAACAAGCCCTCTACTCTCTGCTCACCCATGGTGAGAGATCCCGTGGTAGTCAGAGAAAACCCTACAAAGACACACTGAAAACATATCTCAAGAAAACTCATGTGGATATCACAAGCTGGGAGGAGCAAAGAACCAACCGATCTCAATGACACTTCATTCTCCACCAGGCAGTGGCCTTCTTCGAGGGGAAGTGCCTTGATCTTGAAGTTGAGAAGACAGAGAGAAGAAAAGAAAGAAAGAAAAAGAACTTTCTCCCAGCAGGCAGCTGACCCATCAGGAAACATCTGCACCTATTGCAGGCAGATCTATGGTTCCAGGATCAGACTCCTGAGTCGTCTCAGGACCCATATGTAAATCTGTGGTAGAGATCATCCTTGAATGGAGGGGTTGCCGATGACGGCGATGCTGCTGCTGCAACCAATGAGGCTGTGGGCCTACAGACAACAGCCTCTTTCACTGTGCATCCCTGATTCACTCCCTGGGCACCGTCCAGCCTGTGCACTGACTGAGGCAGGGACCTTGGCAGAGGAGAATGTCTTGGCGAAGTTTGGTATTAATCCAACCAGAAATGAAATCTGAATGCTGTACAAGAAGGGGTTGAGAGAGACAAGGTGGGTGAGGTAATATCTTTGCTGAGAGAGACGAGCTTCTGAGCTGACACACAGCTTGTCTCTGTAGGATCAAAAGTTTGTCTCTCTCCAACAGAAAGGGGTCCAATAAAAGATATTACCTCACCCACCTTGTATCTCTAATATCCTGGGACTAACACGGCTACAACAGCACTGCATATAAGAAGACGACTGTCACTTTTTGGAAAGTTTTCTACTATTCTGTCAGGACAGCATCTCTCAAAAATTGCTTGGTGCAGAAACATCACAGATCCTATATAAAGAACAGGAGTACTTGTGGCACCTTAGAGACTAACAAAATTATTTGAGCATAAGCTTTTGTGGGCTACAGCCCACTTCATTGCATGCATAGAATGGAACACACAGAAAGAAGATATTTATACATACAGAGAACATGAAAAGGTGGAAGTAGCCATACCAACTGTAAGAGGCCAATCAACTGAGATGAGCTATTATCAGCAGGAGAAAAAAAAAACTTTGAAGTGATAATTGAGATGACCACATCAAACCTGTAGCCCACAAAAGTTTATGCTCAAATAAATTTGTTAGTCTCTAAGGTGCCACAAGTACTCCTGATCTTTTTGCGGATACAGACTAACACGGCTGCTACTCTGAGCTCCTGTATGTGTTTGTTCTCAGTGATATCTAGTGCACAGGGCAGTTTGTAGACAGCTGAGTGGTTATTTCTGGAATAATTCTGAATGGGCCCAATCCTGAGTTCTTTATTCTGTTTCTACTCAGTCTGTACAAAGCAAACTCACATTAGTGTCAATAGCTGCCTGCCTGAGTAAGGAACCCCTATGAGCTGGCCCTACTCCTCTATCCGGGGAAGACGGGGATTAGTGACAAGAATGGACATAACTATAAGGGTCATGGAAAGACTCATCCTCCTCTCCAAGCTTCAGCACAGGCATGTGGAACTACCCTGCCAGCACAGCAGGGGTTAAAGGAGCCTTTGGGCCCAGCTAGCCCCACCCCGCTGTACCTGCAGCCAATGCGAGGCCTGGGGGGAGAAAACGAGAGAGCCTGACTCAGTTGAGGGCTGACTGGTGAAGAGGCAGGACCGATCCACCTCACTACCTGAGGGGAAGGGTCACTAGCCTGCAAGCCGAGGCAGCCACCAGGGAGTAAGCACTGTCTCCCCAGCCAAAGGGGACTGTGGAGGAGACCTAGGAGCCTCCAGCAACTGAGGTAACTGGGTCCCTGAAGCTCAGAGACATTGTGGGGTTCAGTCTCACCAAACTTGCAGCTGCCCCACCTAAAGGAGCCTGGGACCGCAGCACGAGGCCACCCAAGATCCACGAGAGGGCGCTATGGTATACAAGCCACCAGCGAATGGGACTAGAGGGGCCATGCCCCAAACAAAAGGGACAGTGGTAGGAAGTAGCCCAGGGCAGGGGATTTAGATCCCTTCTGGGAGGCCTCCCCCATTCAGGGGTAGATGTATGCAGGACCCTGGGCTGGGACCCGGTGAAGAGGGAGGGCCTGGGTTTCCCCACCCTACTGCCTAAAATACTGAGGCAACTTCATCTGGAAAACAAGGGGCTGTAGTTCAGATGCAGCAACCAGTAGGTCGCCCGCCCTAGTCCACGAAAGCTTATGCTCTAATAAATTTGTTAGTCTCTAAGGTGCCACAAGTACTCCTGTTCTTCTTTTTGCGGATACAGACTAACACGGCTGTTACTCTGAAACCAAACTTTTTTGCCACTGCAAACGTGCAGCTCCAGCTGAGATGCAGCAGCAGTTTTAAAGAAAGGTGCACAGAAGGGACTTTTGCTTTGATACCCCTTTGTTTATGTGCTGCTCCCTCCTCCTGGTGAGGTTCAGAGGAGAGGGACTCCCTGCTGTGCACTTGCTAGGTGTGCAGCACAAGGCATTGCAGTTGTTATTACCAGGTTAGGAAATTTACATTGGTGAAGGTCAATGTGTTTTCTGAAGAGTTTAAAAGTCCTGGCAATGAATTTCTGTAAAGTTCACGTCCACCGTAGCTTTTTTATTTTTAAAAAATACTAAGAAATTGCATACAACCCCTCCCCCCATGTGAAGAGCGTATAGATGTTTGTCATTGAAACACTCAAAATCCAGGAAAGGGTGGAGATTGAACACTGCCCTGAGCTCCCACTGCCAGCGGGAGCTGCTAAAACTTTTGGAACTATGGGGAAATATTCTCTCTTCCTTGTGCTATGTCAGAGGAAGATATTACTCCCACTAAATATTAAGAAGAGGGTAGTTAAAAATAAAATTTATAATGAGTCTGTAGCTGTAATGTTAGCTACTGAGTCACAATAATATGATATTCCTGTGCTGTGTAGGGTTGAGGTATATTTTTGGCTGAGCTCTCTATGCTATGCTAGATCTACAGTATATCAGAGGTTTTGAAATTTTCTATTACTGGTTGGTCCAAAATGTGAGAAGTAACAGAGCAGAGAGGGGAGTGCTCTTGGTTAAATCTAATTCTGGCCAAGCTGAGAGAATCTGCCCATTCCTCAGTCACCCTATGAGGGTGGCAAAGAAGCTACATAAATGCCCCACCCTCTGTACCTCTGTGGTTGGATGTCTGGGTCTGGATTTTGACATGAGTGTAACATTTTCAAAAGTGCCTCAGCAACTTAGGAGCCTAAGTGACATTTTCCTTTTTAATTTTCTCTCCTATCTGCATTTTTAGACCCATTCAGAAGGAAAGGGAAAGGAAAGCCGTGGCATTAAAACAATGGGAAATGAGATAATGAAAATGATTCAGTCACACAGGGGGATCCTCAGAGTCCAGTGACATGAACAGTAATAATTACAGCTGAGTAATAACAATCATTACAGAACTTGCTCTACTTTTTGTTCGTTTCTCGTTAGGGTCACAGGCCCACGATGCCTTCTGGGTTCAAGCCCTTTTGTCTTAGGGGGTTTGCTTTTCAGGACAGAGCTGGCTGAGTCTTACCTGAACAGGTCACTCCAGCATCCTCTCCATGACTGCAGTCACTCTGACCCCATCCCTCGTTCCCACAGTGCCAGAGAGCAGACTCGGTACCATCACAGGCAACTTCATCCAGCCAAATTGTTCCAGATCCTGGTCCAAAATGAGCTTCGTCAGGGGCACTGATAGCAGCTCCACATCCCAGCTGCTTACAGACAACCCCAGCATCTGCCATGTCCCAGTTGTCATCACACACCGTCCCCCACTGATCCTGGTGTTTAACCTCCACTCTCCCGGCACAGGGGCTGCCTCCATTCACCAGCCTCAGCTCATCAGCACCTGCAAAGAGAGACACAGATCAGGGTCAGAGTGAGCAGAGAGCCCCCTCCCCAGCGTTATCACAGCAGAGTCCGCGCCCATCAGCAGGGGATCCGCGCCCAGAGCCAGGAGAATGAGACATGCCCAGAGCTGTCTCATGGCGCCACCTTCTCATGTCTCAGGGCCTCACATTCGGGGCTGTCAGTGCTGCAGCTCTCACCATTTTATCCCCACTCTGGTGATTTGAGGTGTTTTTAACCTGTCCCGTGAGAACACGATGAAAGGTGCCAACTAACGGAGTTTCCCTTATTTCAAATGGTGCCATCTCCTGTCACTGTCACTGGGGCTGAAGCCAGCGAGATGCCGCTATCTCCCTACAGTCTGTCGGCATGTGGGAGTGAGGCCGTCCTGAAGAAAGCTGGCTGCCACTTCCCACTAAAGCCTGTGGGGAACACGACTGTCTCTGGGTGGCTGAGGGGGCTGGAGAGGACCCAGGGACTGTGATGGGCAGCAGAGACCCAGTGAAAGGAGGATGGGGAGAGTGAGGGGAGCAGGGCACTGGGGGGACAGGAGGCAGATTCAAGGCTTGCAAGGGAAGGGGGTGCAGGTGCTGTGTGGGCCGGAGGGAGGGATGGGGAGGAGGTTCTGGAGCAGGGGGAGGAAAGAGGGTGGAGAAAGGAGAGTCTGTAGCAGGAGGCAGGAGGGACAGAGGGGAGGAGCCTCTGGAAGTGGGGGTAGGAAGGTGCAGGAGTGAGGAAGTGGGTCTGGGGTGGGGGACGGGAAGGAGGTCAGAAAGTAGGGGCAGGAGGGAGAAGTGGGGGGAGAGGGGTGTCTGCAGTGGGGGTTAACAGGGAAGCAGTAGAGAGGGACAGAAGGGAGGGGAGGGGACAGGGATCTGAAATCGAGGCATGAGGGAGGAGTGGAGATAGAGCACAGGGTTGTCTGGAGGGAGAGAAGGGAGCATGGGGCTGGAGGGGGTTATTGAGCAGGGGGTAAGTGGGAGGGGAGGAAAAGGGTGTTTAAAGAAGGGGGTCTGCATGGAGAAGTGGAGAGAGGAGGGGGTCTGGAGTGGGGGACAGGAGTGAGAAGTGAGGAGGGGGTGAGGATCCAGGCAGGAGAGTGAGAGAAGGGAAGGAAGAGAGCAGAGAGGGGGCAGAAGGATGCATGGGGAGAAGATGGGGGAAGGAGGAAGTGAGGGGGGGAAAGGTGATCATGTGTAGGGCGAGGAGGGAGGGGGTCTGAATCAGGGCATCAAGAAGGCGAGGAGGGGAGGGGTGTGGAGCAGAGAATGGGAGTGAGCGGAGGTAGCCTGGAGCAGGGGCACATGAGGGAGTGTTGGGGAGGATGGAGGAGTGGGGATGGAGGGTGGGTCTGGTGCTGGTGGACAGGAGATAGGGGAGCGGTTCTGGAACAGGGGACAGGAGGGAGTATTGGGGAGGGGAATGGAGTCTGAAGTAGGCAGGGGGTGGGGTCAGGAGTGGGAGGGGCAGGAGAGAAGGGGAGGAGAGGCGAGGAGGCTCTAGATTGTGGGGTGTGCTTCACTGTCTCAGGTAGAGAAGTAGCAGGGTGGTGTGGGGTGAGCCAGGGAAGTGTTGCTGTTTGCAAATGGCTACATCAATCCTGTCGTGTTACGGTGACATTATAGCTGATGTGAATGGTTGATGTCTCCAGTATCTCTGTCTGTAACTCACCCCTGAACAGTAACAGACGTTCTGTGTGTGAGTGTGAACCATGCAGCATGAATTTAGCTCAGTGGCTGTCAACTATTTCCCAGCCAACCCTTCATCTGTCAGAGGAACTGAACCAGGACGGGAGAGCGAAGGCAGTGCTGGGCAATGGACGGCAGTTCCCGGCTCAGGGGTGAGGGGAGGGTAAGCGCAGTCTCCAGCTAAGCAGCCAGGGGGAGTCGGGCAGTTTGGGTGCACTAGAGGGTGACTTTTCAGCCTGCGATTCTCACCCCCACTCTGGCAGAGGAGTAGAGGGGAGTTGAACAGTCCATAGACAGACTGAGTAACATAATGGGATGGTTTTTATAATCTCGTAATTTTTGTTCTGTGGCGCTTGGCATTACAGCCTTGTGCTCCCTACTGGAGCTTCCTCTCCCCACCTGCCCCAAACATTTCCCTCTTCTATTGGTCTCTTCCCACTCTCCTCCCCTGGGCTTTTCTCCCTCCTCTTCTCCCCTTTCTACCTGGCCTCTCTGCCCTGCGTGTACAGGCTGCTCCTTCCCCAGATGAGCAGCAGACTCTGCCCCCACTTCCTGCCATTGGCTTTTCTCACAGTAGCTCTGAGTTCCACCCCCTGCCCCCAGTTGTCTCTAAAGTTTTTTGTATCTCTGGGGGTTGTGGAGAGGAAAAGCTGGCTGCTGGGAGGGAGGCAGCTAACAGGGAATGTGAGGAGTGGCCACTGCCTGCCACACAGTCCTGGGATATTAGCTGGGAGAACTGGTGCGCAGGACAGGGTGTGAAGAGCCAGGACTGTCCCTGTGACTGGGAGCTAGTACGGGCATCATTACAATGCCCATGAGTTACGGTGTTTATTCAGGTATGACTCACTTCAGTGAAGTCCCACAGGCAACCCATGGGGACTGGTTTGCACTAAGAAAAAAAGGGCTTTTTTTTCAATGGAGTTAACTCAGTGATGTTCACTCGTGGCAGGACCCAAGGCTGTAACACTGCTCTGGCTAAGTGCACACTCAGTTCTGTTTCCCTGCACACAGTAGAAACTAACAACTGTCGGCAGTTTCCTTGTTCAGAAATCCCCCAGCCTGCCTCTCCAGTGAGCTCCAACTGGCTTTGTTTCTTTTCTGCTTCCAAGGTCCTGATCACAACTCCTTCTACTGGCTTCTCCCTCCAACAGACGTAGTCTGATGCCAGTATCCTGGCCCCTGCATTGGCAACAATGGAAACCCCTGGCTTAGCTCTGCCCTGCCCATGTGCCCAGTGCCTTTGGCAGTAGCCACCACTGTTTGCAGCTGTTTTTACTACATAAAGGATCTTGATTGCTCCGTCTGTTGAGCCTAAAAGAGATTCCTCGCCCTGCCATTGACTTTCATGAGATCTGTGATTGTCTTAGTATCGAAGCCTCCCCCATGGCAGCCATCAGCACCTTTCAGGATAACAATCACATTTATATTGTACCTATCATATACTGGCTCCACTTCTATGGCCCAACCTGGAATAATGACCCCCCCAGCACTCTGAACATTGGGGAAGTTCAGACCTTAGTCTGGGAGTTAAACCTGTGGCTTTGGTCCGTCCCTGATATTTTCTCATTTGTTTGCCTGGACCCCACATCATTTTACAAATTTGTTTTCCCACAAAATGTAAATAGGTCAATAATTGTGAAACACGATCTTCTGGCAAAGACTGACCTGGCCTCTACTCAGGGCTCAGGGAGGAGAATTGGGGCACTGAGGGAAAGGGAAAAGTAGCTACATGGGGTGATATTCCCTATATTGTAAACACCCCTGAGTCACTGTGTCTGTGTCATGTGAAGCAAACTCAAATTCCCAATAGAAAATAAAAAATATCAAAGGGATGATGCTCATTTCCTCATCAATCCAACAAAAATACACTGAGCTGAGCATGTGCTTGGCATCACTATATGACGCCATCCCACAAGTAACTGGAGAGTATTTTATGCTCCCCCATGTCACCGTGTCTACATCATGTGAAGCAGTCAAATTTCCCATAGAAAATAAGAAATATTCAGGGGATGAAAAACATTTACTCATAAATCCAAAAAAAATACCCTGAGCTGAACATGTGCTTGGCATCACTGTATGACACCATCCCACAATCGTGCAGTAATTTATCCCTCACCTGTTAATAATTGTCCGTCCCCTGCAATGTCAGTCTGATCACCACCAGACACCATAGAATCCTCTGTTTTTCAGTCATGTACAGCAGTGTTCTGGGCTCTAATCCCAGCATATTATATTTTAACTTCTTGGAAATCTGAAATATAAACTCCAAGTAACCTGCTAGATGGTTTGGTTTGCTCAGGATTTTCTGGGTACCAGCCCCCTAATCACCGCACAGTTACTGAGCTGTCTGTGAAATATACATTACGGCAGGTTTTTCTCTAAGACAATAATTTAGAGTGACATTTCTGATCATCAACTTCAGTGTCAGTTTCTCAGGCTGGTGCAGCAGCACATCGAGTTCCCATGAACCAGCTACTGCTGAGCAGTTCATTGCCCTGCCAGTCACATGGATCATTCTCGTGCTGTTAACACCAGCCCAACAGGTTCCAATCACTGTATTATTTGAATCATATCTGGGTTCCACATTCAATTTTAATACTATTGCTAATCAGTTTGGAGTCTTTGGGCCAGATTCACATCCTAAAATGCACCAGCACATACTGATGTACCCCATGATCTGCCTCTCCCCCCCACCCCCACCTTTGCTGTTGAGTTTGCCTTGAACTGGAACACAGCATGGCAAGGAGCCTGCAGCTCCCTCTGTGCTGGAGGAATGAGAGCAGCCCTGAAACTGGGCAGGGGCGGCCTTGAGAGAATGAAACCAGTGTGGCTCTGAGAGGCACTGATACAGCACCTCTGCCATGCAGCTTGTGCTGGTCGGGCTTCTCTAGTCTCCAAATAGGATTCAAAGCTTCTCCTTTCCAGCAGAAACCCTGGGGGAGGGAGGCAGGGCTCATGCAGGATAAATCTTCCTGCTGTCAGAGCTTCCGGTACCTCCATGGGCACAGGGCTTTGCACACTGCACCCCAACACATGCACACACCCCTTCCCTGGAAGGAATCGGCTCTGGGTTTATTTGGATAAATCCTGCTCACTTCAAAATTGCAAAACTTCTACTGGCTTCAGTGTGTGAATGGGGGAGTGAGGAGCCAAGACTTGGCCCTTGGAGCTGTTGGATTCAGTACCAAACAGACATTTCTGTTGGATCCCAAATTACTGATGTATTTATTGGGATTTAAAATACTAAAGCGATGCTCAGCCAAGACTGTTGGCACCCGGACGCATTGATAACAAACTCAAATCCCTGCAGCATGAAGTGACCATTACAACAGGAACTCAGCCAGCCAGACACCTACAGAAACTCCTTCCCACCCATTTCTCATTATGTTACGCACGGCCTGGGTCCTTCCCACCCCCAAACAAGTGTCTTTTGCAGTGTGCCCAGAAGGTCACCAAATTTGGGCTATTTTGGCCCAAACCGGACAACAAGTTTCCGAGTCCTGGAGGCCAGGGCTGGCTCCAGGCACCAGCCTGACAAACAGGTGCTTGGGGCGGCCGCTCCGGCCAGGGGCGGCAAGTCCAGGTATTCGGCGGAAATTCGGCGGACGGTCCCGCACTCCCGCTGGGAGCAAAGGACCTCCCGCCGAATTGCCGCCGGAGATCGGGATCGCGATCGCGGCTTTTTTTTTTTTTTTTTGGCTGCTTGGGGCGGCCAAAACCCTGGAGCCGGACTTGCTGGAGGCCTCAGGAGAACACCCTCTCAGCCACCCCTCTCCTTTATAAAAAGGGGGAACCAGCTTAGGTGCCCCTGCTAACCAGAGCTGTGGCAGTACGACACAGGGAGAGAGGTGATCCCTCAGGGAGGCCGGTCCCAGGCCACTTAGGTCTTTATAAATACTAACCCAACACCTTAACCTCCACCCAGAGCTGGACAGCCAGTGCAGATCCTGCACCATGGCTGTAACCTGCTCCTAGCAAGATGTGCTGATCAGTGAGTCTCTTCCGTTTGCACCAGCTTTGTTCTCTGAATGGTTCTAAGGTGCAGCCCCACATTAGGATCATTTGAATAGTCCAATCTCAAGGTAACAAAAGCCTCGGTAACAGTGGTAAGTTCCAATCCCAAAAAGAAAAGTCACAACCTCCTAGCCAGGCACTGATGGTAAAAAGCTGACTTTAAAAGTTACCACCCTAGTTCCAGTTAACCCAGCTCCCCTGGTGAAACACAGAGGAGACTTACCTGCTATGTCCTGAACTGTGAGGAGAAGAAGCCACAGCACTGGAGTGGAGAGATGTCCCTTCATTGCCACCCTGACTTGTTGTCCCCCCTATCAATGCACTGGCTGCTCCTAAACACCTGCCAGGCCTCCTCTGTGTCTGACAAGTGACAACAAAGCAGTGGAAGGGAAATATATAGAATCAGAGGCTGCCATCAGCTGTGCAAAGGAACCAATAGCAAACCCATCTGCCTTTTTAGTTATTATCAGTGGTTTTATCTGTGACTTTATGCAGCTAAAACATCCAATAAAACTCGAAAGCAACAAACATCACCATATATGAGTGATGAGCCCCCTCCTGACGTCAGCTTTACCACAGCCTCAGATCATCGGGTAACCCCCAATCCCCGGTGAGGGAAGGAAAAGTTCTGTATAAATTGTATCCCTGCTGTTTCTAACCCTGACAGATTTTATATCATATTAAACATGAATTGGGAGACATTAGAGGATGGTTATTTTATAAACTAGGAAAGAAATCCCTTGTGCCAAAGGTGATCATTACAAGACCAATTCCCAGTATAGGACATGCCCAGTTGTAGACAAGCACAACTCACTAGAACCAGGGTGTGTCACTCAGATCAGCTTTATAGAAGAAGAATTACTCAGCTGCATCTGAAATATTGACAGTTCTTCTACGAATAGACCTTGGGGCAGGGGTGAAAGTGGGCCGGTACGACGTACTGGTAAAAAGTGGCTGCCAGTACCAGCCCATATGCAGTTGACGTTCATTGCCCCTTTCCTCCCACTCCCACAGGCTGCCAACATGGATGGGGGGGGCAAAAGGGGAGCTACCCTGGGGCTGGTGATTTAAAATTTTAAATCTCCATCGGAGCCCCGGGTGGCGTGGGCCAGGCAGCGCAGATGCGCTGGCTGGAGTAGGCTGACCCCCAACCCCGCCCCTTCTGCCCAAGGCCCAGCCCCTTCCAGGGGCCCGGCTCTGGGCCACCGTACTGGTAAGTGCTTAATGTTACTTTCACCCCAGCCTTGGGGTTTCCTGCCTAGACCATGATTCTTAGTGATAGAGGCAGAGCTTAGGGCTTCCTGAGTAGGCCATGACCCGCTCTTGCATGGAGGCTACACCATGCCCATCAGTGCTGTCAGTAGGGGGAGGGCTCCTTGGAAACCAGTTTACTTGATTCATGGGACACAGACAATTCAAGGAACAGGGACAAGGCAAGGGGCATATAGCACAGAATAATGACTGGCTGGCACCACAGCTACCTCCTGCTCTTCCTCAAGAGAAGGGTTACAAATACGTGGATTAAGGGAATCGTCTTTAACTCTTTACCTTTGCATTTTCTCCCATGCTGCCCTTTCTGTATGGAGAAAACTCCCTGAGAAAATCCATGCAGCCAACACCTGATCCTCCTTCAAATCCCTCCTTGAGACTCTGCTCTGTTGTGATTCCGGAAAAACACTTCACAGAGAATGACTAGCTTGGCAGGGGAGGAAGTGGGGCTGTGCCCCTTCACCTTCCTTCCCTCTCCTTATTTTTACCAACCTCCCAGCCCCAATCCTGCCATTCTCTCTCACTCTGCCCTCCCACTACTTAAAGAAACAGTAATGACAAAACAGGAAATTGCACCAAAATAATATAAGGGCCCTACTGTCAATCAAACGTTAGCCCACCCCTTGATCCCTGCCCACCTGTCATGGGAAGTCCTGCACCTGTGGGTATTACTTCTGGTGTCAAGCCGGACACATGACTGGAAGCAAGGTGTGTCATGTGACCCCTCTAAGAACTCCTCCCACTGCCCTCTACCAATCAGGATGGGTTTTCGCTCCCTCAGGACCGCCCTAAGAGGCAATTTTACGAATTGGGGGGAGTTCCAGGGCGGGGTGATCCGTGCAGAAGTGGGTCATGTGACCCTTCTTAGAACTCCTCCCACCACCCTCTACCAATCAGGAGGGGTTTCAGCTGCAGGGGACCACTCCTGAGAGGATATTTGACCAATCAGGGAAGTTCTGGGATGGGGTGACCCATTTGGAAATGATTCATGTGACCCCTCTAAGAATTCCCCCCAATGCCCTCTACCAATTGGGATGGGTTTCGGCTTCAGAGGACTGCCCTGAGAACAGATCTGACCAAAATAGGGCAGGTTCTGGGGTGGGATGAACCGCCCAGAAGAGGGTCATGTGACCCCTCTAAGAACTTCTCCCACCACCCTCTGCCAATCAGAGCACAGTACCACTACCCCATAAGTCCCAGCTCTGGGTAGAAGAGGCCATCTCTTACCAAGAATGCACGTTTTAGAACGCGTGGAAATGCTAAGAGGAAACATGAACTCCTTCACCACCGACGTAAAAATTTCAGCCTTTGTTTTAGCCCCGAGGGACTTCGACCATCTGTGGAGAAAGCTCTACATCAGCGAAAGTTCTGAGGAGGAGGAGGACGAGTGAGAGACCAAAGGGAGACCTTTGGCCCAGCCGTTGATGGATACATCAGAACCCGATCCCGAAACCCAACTGCTCGTGAGACACTCCAATGAGCGTGCTGGCGTCTTGTCGTCCACCCCACTGGAGGAAGAAGGCGAACACAGCTCGGGGCAGTCACCGGCGGACAAAGTGAAAAGAAAAGATGTTGCTCAGGTAAATGAACAATTTAGAAGTGATGTTAGATGATGTGTGTGTGTGTGTGTTTAATGAAGTTGTGTAAATCTAAAAACAAGCAGTTGGAACTTACACTTGTTTCTTTTCTGAAAAATCTCTCGACAGCTCAAGGATACCTTTCTAGAGGACCCAGAGGCCCTGGACACCATTGCATCAAGCAGCAAAGACGAACTGGGCCCACTTTGTTTTTGCTCAAAGCCGATACAAATCATTGAAGAGGACTCTGAGGATGATGGCTATGAGGAGTTTAGGAGGGGGCTTGGCACGGAACTAACTGAGTCAGTGCCACGTCGTGAGCATAAAAATGTCATGCAGACTATTGTACGCATTGCTTTTTATGCTGTCCTTAATCACTATCTTAGGGAAAAGCTTTTTGAAGATTGTGAGGGCTGTGTCATAGATGCACCAGGCCAGCAGCACCATGACTGTGTGACTTGGACTTCAGTGGATATAAACTGCAAGCTCTGGGGCTTGTGTGCTGAGCTGTGTTTGGAAAGCTTATTCAACACTATTTTTGCCATAGGTGATGCTGTGCAATGTCTGTGCTTAACTCAAGAACTTTAGCGCAAGGAGTGGCCTTGATAAATGCTGTGCAATTCAGTGGAGACCCTGATCGGTTTTAAAGAAAATGACCAAACCGGAAGATTGTGTTTACGGCGTTATATTGATGGTCTGGTCCACACAAAAAGTTACAGAACCCTGCTTAAGAAAAAGACTATTTGTAAGAAATCTAAAGGGATTAAGTTAGAGAACGGTGAAGGGACAAACATGCGATATAAAACTTGGTAGCTGTCAATAAAAAAAAATCTATTGAAAAGGGCTTTGTGACTACTGTGTTTCTGTTTAAATTTTTAAGGTCTCTGTGGCCCTTAAGTGAGCTAAAAGTTTTAATGGAACATCTTGGTTTGTTTTCAAGGAGCTGTATGTCTTAAATTAAAAAAAAAATAGTTTGTGAGAACCTAGTTCTTGTGTCTTTGTGTAAAAGAGACCCATTTACAGCAAAATGCAGAAATGTATGTTGTAGAATCTTGGGGGGGGGCACCCTAAAAATGTGTTTACAATTAAAAAAAAAACAGGGATGGTTCAGACACGTGTTTGAGTACCATAGAGTTGACCCACCGTGTTGAACTGAATGGTTTTAATCACACCCCCACTGAATAGCCAGGGTGACTGAGATTATCCGTCCTTGTTGCCATCAGGGTTAATCATATTAGTGATCGGTAATTAAATTTGACGGGTGTACACCCACAGTAAGGGAGGTGGGTGGGTGAGGATGGTGAGCTCTGAGTAATATGAAATGAAATAAAACCTCAGCAGTTTGCAGATGCTATTGGACAGTTTAAATATAACTCCAGGAGTTTGTAGAATGCTATGGGTCACTCTTTCTAGCAACTCAAAGTCATTAAAATAATATATTTAAAAAATAAACAAGGCTCTAACCCCAAACTGAAATGTTTCAAGGGTTCACAAACCTCCACCATACTTTAGAACAAACATTTGCTCTAAAGACAATCAAAAATTTAAAAGCTCTGGGTACTTTTAGGGTGCTTACTATGGTTGTGATACACCCATTTTATTTCAAAAACAACCCCCAAACTTTAAGCATGAAAGAAACATGTTTAAAAAACAAACAGACATGCCCCAAGACATTCATTGATATCTGCAAGGGGCCCCCACTTGGGAATGGGGTACAGGAACATTAAGGATTGTTGTGTTTGGTGATTTACTGGTTTTTCATTGAAACAGAAAAATGTATTTTAACTAAAAGAAAAAAAAAATAGCCTAAAGCAGCCCAGTTGTGCAGACAACTTAATTCCTCCACCCCAGATCACAAAAGGGAATGTTAGGGGAGAGGTGCCTAAAGTCCTTAAGTATCTATTAATTCAGAGTTGTGGTGATTGAATCAACTGGCTAACTACAGACTTCT
This sequence comes from Malaclemys terrapin pileata, assembly GCF_027887155.1. Taxonomy (NCBI): domain Eukaryota; kingdom Metazoa; phylum Chordata; order Testudines; family Emydidae; genus Malaclemys; species Malaclemys terrapin. The sequence continues at coordinate 136,704,734 of NC_071505.1, forward strand.
GAAGTCTGTTTGAAACAAAGAGTTAGGATAGTATAAAAACCTCAGTTTTTTGGAGACTGTCCTCTATCAACTGAAACTATCTTGAATTGAATTGCTGCTGGACTGCAAGAGGAGATATGCTTCCTGTTTTTAACTCTGAAAATATATATTGTATTGTCACTTTTTGGCCATGCTGTCCTTACTAAATAGTGGTACTTATCTTCATTGCACGTGATCTGTTTAGTGTGGAACCAGTCACTTTAAGCTGCATTTTACCACCAGGCCAATGTAAAAACCAAAACCCATTTTTAACTGTAATTGTGCTTAATACAGTTAAATTAAAAAACTGCAAACTGATGGTATGGTGTGTTTCAAAATAACAGAGTGTTTTTCTGTGCAAAATGGTTTTTAAAAGCAGTTTGGTTTCTATTCAGCAAAAAAAAAAAATAGATTTTTTTTTTAAATATGGGGTTGTTTGTCCTCTTAAAAGAGTTGGCTTTAATGTTTAAATTGTTAGTGATTCAGGGGCCTAAGCTAGACATAAGTGTGGGTGTTTAAAAAAGTATTTTGTTGCAAACTGTTGGTTTGGTGTTTTAAACTGGTGGTGTGTGTATGTGCGTGTGTGTGCATGTAAAACATAGGTGGCTTTTTAAAAAAAATATATATATATGACTGCAAATTATTGGTTTGGTGTGTTTCAAACTAACAGGTTTCTGTGCAAAATGTGTTTTAAAATAGATTTTAAAAGTTGGTTTTTAAAACAGTTTGTTTTTTATTCTGCAAAATGAGATGTGTTTTTAAAAAGTGTTTGTGTGTGTGTGTGTGTGTTTGTTTTTTTTAAGTGGTAGAAATAAACTCAAAACCCGTGTTTGTTGTACAGCTGGAAATAGATTATTTTGTTTTAAATCTATGACTTTTTTTAAATAGAAAAACACCCTAATGTGTATTTTATTTTTTAAGTTTAAAAGACAATTTCATGTTTTTATAATAATAATGTTGTCTGCTCCACAGTACAGTCAAAACATGAGAGATCCTTAGACCAGAGGGTAAACAAGCTCAATTGAAAAAGGAAAGAGACAGCTGAAAAGGAAAATTCACCAGCATCAGTGACTGATGGATGGATGAAGCCCAGTAAATATATTTTGCTTATTGGTTTGGTTATTTTATGAGGTTGTGTATTTTAAGTAAATACATAGGTGTGGGTGAGAAAGATGGTAACGTTAAGTTTTGTAAAATTTTTTTTTCCTCCTAATCAGGCATGTGCAGCTCTCCTGACAATGCCGTAGTCAGAGCTACAGGGACACCTCCACCAGAACGGCTAAAGAACTGGGAATCAGCTTTGAGACCTTTAACAATGCCAACACAAAACAGCACAAGAGTGCAGATGAAGCATCAGAGCAGTCTAAACCTCATATACGTCAAACTGAAGGACTCTGGTAAAAAACAATCATGCAAACACAACTCCAGTTTCCAAGCAGCCACCACCACACCAAGCCCTGAGAAAACTGTGAGCGAAAACACCAATATTCACAAACCCGGAGCACGTGCTCTATGGGTTGTGAGTAAAAAACCAAGGACTGACAAACCATTCTCCCAACACCATAAGCTCATCACAGCTCCCCCATATTCTAGTATTTTGGAAAATATGATGCTTCGTTCAGAATACTGGTGGACACTGTATCCTCGGGGGTTCTAAAAGAAAGAAGAGCTGGAAACTAGATCAAAAATGCAAAAGCTCTTGCAGGTGACTTTTTGAAAAATACTTCAATTTTTTTCCAAAGGGTAGCTCTGAGCAGGCATGACTATTCATAGAAAGGGTAAAAGGGGCACCCTGAAGGGTACACATCAGCTAAGGTGTAAACGAAATGGGGGACGGCGCTTGGGGGATAAACAGACAGCTGCCAAAAAGTTCCAGGCCAGGGTCACTGTAAACATTTTGAAAAAGGCTGAAGAGGTAATGAGGAAAAAAACAAAAAGAGATGCCCCCTACTGGCGGCTCTCAAACTGGCTCATCTGAAAATGGGGAGGTGGAATCCAACCTGCAGCGTGGTGGTGACTCTCATGCAGAGTCTGATTTAGAAAATTCCCCAGAAGGCTGTCTAGACGGGTCCCTGTCTACTCCTAATGACCCTCATGGAGGCCCCTAGGAGTCGGACTCTCAAATAGCATCTGATGTAGAAGATGCCGCTGATGGTGCCTTAGAGGAACCCCCAGGTAACCCTGAAAATGCAGAGGTGTATATGGAGATAGTGAGAAGTTGGCGATGTGAATTACCTAGATTTGGGGGTCGGTGTATTGTGAGAAATTTCGTTTTGTCAATCTTGAGTGAATAAATTCAGCTCAGCAGGTTGCTGAAGCCATACACAGGGAGATACAGTTAGTTCTCGATGATGTTAATGGTAGGATAGGCCCTGACGATTATGTTCAGTTATGTTTAGAGAGCCATAATTTAACTAACCCTTTGTTTTTGGCCAGAAGAATGAGGGATGAGCTGTCTGCTGAGGATTTCTTCAATCAGACCGATGTTGCATCTCGTTGTGACAGTTGTAAAAAACAGGGGTGGGGGCAGTCGTAGAGTTTTAAATTCTATCCTCAGTAGTCAAATCATCCATAAAAAGAGACAGTGTTTAGTAGACCTGACTTACACCGGTACCAATCTCTGTTTTACGGGCAGGTTCTTGGCCATCATGTCCAACCATAAGCCTACGGATGCGGAATTGTTAGTGGGGGCAAGAAAGTTGCATGAGAAACTGGAGTGGTCAGATCAAAAAAAGGTTCTGCTCAGTGATGTGGCAACATTTGAACAGCAATTAGGAGTCAACATACAGCTGGTGCTTTATGCGGCGAAAGGTGGCTGGGGCTTTTTTAAACCAAGGGGCCCAGTGTACCCCAAGACTTTTTTCATCCTGTTGCATGATGAGCATTACTATAGGGTTCTGGATGTGAAAAAGGTGTTCAGTGTGAAAAGTTATTGTGAGTTTTGCCACACGGTGTACAGTCACCACCACTCTTGCAGGTATCTTTATCGCCTTTGCTTCAGCGTAATGTGCTCGGACAGCATGGGTGTGCAGCTGAGGTGTTCTAGCTGTAGACAGTATTGTCTGTCCAAAGAGTGTTTAGACAGACACGTTGACTGTGAATTGAAAAAACAAGTTGACTGCCTGTTTAAAACTTTGTGTGATAAATGTCAGTCTTACATGGACAAGCGGCACAGGTGTAAAGGGAGGCATTGTAAGCAGTGTCAGGGTTTGATCACCGGTGATGTAGACAGCCACCTGTGTTTTATGGACAGCATTAGAAAGCCTGAATCATTAGAAAAGTATATTTTTTATGATTTTGAATGCACACAGGAGACGGGGTTGCACATGCTCAATTACATTTTTGCTATGTCCCTAAAGCTGGAAAAATCCTGGGAATTTAAGGTCTATGAGTGTCTTTCTATCTTTGTTAAGACCTTTATTGGCAAAGAATTCCAGGACGACATGTTCCTAGCGCACAATTCCAAAGGTTACCATACATATTTCGTCATTAGACAGTTACTGAAGTAAAAGATGTGCATAGAACTGATCACTCAGGGTAGTAAACTAATGTGTGTGGAAGTTAAGGCCCTGGGCATTGCTTTTATAGACTCTTTAAACTTCTTTCCCGTGAAGCTTAGCAAGCTCCTGCAGGCGATGGGGTTTGAAGGGTGCAAAGGGGATTTTTCACATTTTTTTAACACTTTAGAATATCAAAATTATGTGGGGCCTATGCCCGGTCTGGAGCACTATGGTGTAAAAAGCATGATGCCCAGGGAGAAAGCAAAGTTTCTCGGCTGGTATTGGGACCACAGATATGAGACGTTTGACTTGCAGAAAGAGCTCACATATTACTGTCAGCAGGATGTCAAAATGTTGAGACACGCTTGTATCCTATACAGAAAAGAGATTATGAAAATGATGGAGATGGGAGATATAGTAGAGAGAGGCCCTGGTAAAATCACTGAGATAAAACTGTGTATAGATCCATTCCGGTACATAACGCTGGCATCTGTCTGCCTGGCTATGCACAGGTTTATGTTTTTGGAGCCTAAGATGGCAGCTCTTCTCCCTCCAGACAACTACCACAGGCAGAAAAAGAGATATTCAACCCCATCTATTCAGTGGCTCCATATACCTCTCACAAAGAAAATATACAGATATGGCATGCTTTACAGGGTGGGGAACTACAGTTAGGCCCGTACTTTTTAGAGTGTTATGCTAATGTTGATGGGGTACACACAGCCTTTGAGTTTAACGGGTGTTTCTTCCATGGCTGTATCACCTGTTATTGTGAAAAAGCAAAGAACCCTATGATGGGGACAACTTTTGGGTTTCTTTATTACAAGATGCAGCTCAAGACCGACTATCTGAAAAGACTTGGTTTTGTAGTGAGGATTCTCTGGGAGCATGAGTGGGAGGTGATGAAAGAAACAGACAGGGAGCTGGCAGGTTTTTAAACTGAGCCCAATTGCCCCAGCCTCTCATGCCTAGGGATGCTCTTTTTGAGGGGAGAACAAATGCTATCCACTTGGATTACAAACCTAACCCCAGGGAAGAAATCCACTATCATGATTTTACCAACCTGTACCCTTCTGTAAACAAAACCAAAGAATACCTTATCAGACACCCCAATGTAGTTTATGACAAATTTGGACCCCTCACAAATTACTTTGGAATAGAAAAAGTTAAAGTGTACCCCCTGCAAGGCCTCTCTTTCCCATTGTTACCTGTCAGAATGAGTGGCAAGTTTATAATCCCGCTATGCGAAACCTGTGCGGAATCAGAGCAGCAGGAGACATACACCCATACTGATGAGGAGAGGGCCATCCTGGGGATGTGGTGCACGGTGAAATTGAATGTGACCATAGCAAAGGGGTACGCGGTGGCTAAAATATATGAAATCTGGCATTTTAATGAAAAATCTGACAAACTCTTTTCAGAGTACATAAAATTACACCTCTGCCAGAAACAAGAGGTTTCAGGGTATCCCAGCTGGTGCACAGACAAAGAAAAACAAAATAAGTACGTTAACAATTTCTACCAGAAAGAAGGCGTGTGTTTATGCCAACACGAGATCAAGTTGAACCCCGCTAAACGCCAAATCGCTAAACTGTTTTTATATTCTCTGTGGGGCAAATTCGGCCAAAGAACGAACCTACTCAATACCAGCATTGTGAGAGACCCTGACAAACTTTTTCAGTACCTGTTTTCCCCCAATAACAAGGTTTCATCCTGTGAGTTTATCAATGATGAAACAGTGTGTGTGTCTTGAAGACCGATACTTGGTGCTGGTAATAATAACGTCTTCATTGCCTATTTCACCACCGCTTACGCCTGCTTAGAACGATACAACCTTCTAATCAGGCTGCAAGAGCAGTGCTGTACCACGACACTGACTTGGTGATATCTGTGAAAAGGGAGGGTGACTGGAATCCCCCTCTGGGGGATTATTTAGGGGACCTCCCGAGCGAGATCCCGCCAGATCAACACATCACGAGTTAATGTCAGCAGGCCCGAAAACATATTGGTATAAGCTGTCGGGAGGAAAGACTTGTATAAAAGTCAAATGGATTACCCTGAACATAGCACAGTGTGAAAAGATCAACTTTGACAGTTTGAAAGATCTAGGCCAGGACTATTGCACGGGCCTGTGAGAAAACACGTCAAAAAAGATAGAGGTGCAGGAGCTCTCTATCGTAAGGAAAAAAATCAGTGTCAAATAAAGACAAAAATCCTTAAGAAAGCGCAGACAGTCATTTACAACAAGAGGGTCCTAGGAGAAGGATATAAAACCCTGCCCAATGGTTTTGAAAATGGATATGCGGTGGAAACATCCTTTTTCTGCAATTTTTGTGGGGCCTACCAACTGCGGAAAAAATTACTTTATAAAAAAATGTGTTGGATAATGCTGAACAAACGTTGTATGTTATCCCTGAGAATATTGTGTGGTGTTACAGTTGTTGGCAACCTCTGTATAAAAAACTGCTCTGTAAATATCCCTTTATCAATTTTGTGGGGTTCTGCCCGATGCTTTTTTTGTTTCCGGCCAATAAAGTAAATATGATTATCATAGATGATCTGATGAACTCTGCTTGTGAAAGTGATGAAATTGAGAAAGCCTTTACCAAGTACATGCATCGCAGGAACCTGAGCATTATGTATATAGTCCAGAATATATTTTGTCAAGGAAAAAAGAGTCGCGTGATTAACCTAAACACAGAGTACATGGTTCTGTTCAAAAACCCCAGGGGCAAATTACAAATCACTATGTTAGCTCGGCAATTGTACCCCGGTAAAGCTCAGTTCTCTCTAGAAGCTTTTGAGGATGCACCCAAAAGACCTTATGGCTACCTGGTGGTGGATTTAAACGCTTCCACACTAGAAGCTTACAGACTAAGAACCGGTCTTTTCCCTCGAGACTGGCCGGTGGTTTATACTTTGAAAAGAACAACAGTCGGGTATAAAAAGAGATGAATTATTGCAGGCCCCTTTTTAACAGCCGGGTTTGCTGCCCGAAAACATGTCTAACTGTGTGAAGAGAAACCTGGTCCTTTTAAAATTCCTTAGCAAATCGTCCCCGCAGCAAAGGAAGGCTATACTGTGTTCGGCCTCTGACGATTTAGTAGCGGCCCTCTCAGATAGAGCACTCAGTACCTTAAAATGAAACGTACCTTTGACACAAAATCAAGTGCGTGTGCTGAAAAAGAGATGCACGCTTATAAAAACTCTGTATAATAAAAGGGTTTCACTTAAAAGAAAGAAGCATCCATTGAAGCATTCTGGGGGCTTTATCAGACCTCTGTTAAGTTTTTCTATTCCTCTGATAATGGGGCTTTTAACTAATCGATAATGGAGTATGCCGAAAAAATGTATCTGGTGCCCAGCCGCCAGTTGGAGCAATTAAGAGCTCCCCCTCCAGCAGAGGAAAATATCAGAATGAACGCAACTCGCTTCTTGAATGCTGAAATGAAGTCTGTTCTTCAAAGAACTGACTTAGCCAACTATGGAAAGGCTAAACTTTACAGTGCTGTGCTTCAAAGGTACCTGATGTACTTGCAGCAGAGCAATGCGGATAAAGGGGAAATACATCTGTATCTACGAGAACAGAGTGTGACTGCCAAACCCCCAGAAACACCAAAGACGTCAGACTCTGCAGCTTAGGAGGTACCGGATAATGTGAATAAGCATTATAAGAAAAATGCATTAGTATTGCTAAATAAGCTGGGCCAGGTGTGACGGGTTAGATCACAGAAACCCCCTTGGGAGCTGCCACCAGATGTGCAAAGACTACCCCTGCTTCTGCTTTCCCTGCCAGCTCAGGACTCCAGCACCCTGTCTTGCTGAGCCAGACACTCCCGTCTGGCTCCAGACACAGACCCAGGGTCTGAATCACTTGTCCCAAAGCTGCAAGTTTACCTGAAAACAGCTCGCAGTAGCGTGCTTGTCTTTAGCACTCAGATGCCCAACTCCCAATGGGGTCTAAACCCAGATAAATCCGTTTTGCCCTGCATAAAGTTTATGCAGGGCAAACTCATAAATTGTTCGCCCTCTATAACACTGATAGAGAGATATGCACAGTTGTTTGCTCCCCCAGGTATTAATACATACTCTGAGTGAATTACTAAATAGAAAGTGATTTTATTAAATACAGACAGTAGGATTTAAGTGGTTCAAAGTAGTAACAGACAGAACAAAGTAAGTCACAAGCAAAATAAAATAAAATGCGCAAATCTATGCCTAATCAAACTGAATACAGATAATCTCACCCTCAGAGATGCTTCAGTAAGTTTTTCTCAGACTGGACACCTTCCAGGCCTGGGCACAATTCTTTCCCCTGGTGCAGCTCTTGTTGCAGCTCAGGTGATAGCTAGGGGATTCTTCATGATGGCTCCTCTCCATCCCTGTTCTCTTCCCCCCTTTATATATCTTTTGCATAAGGTGGGAACTCTTTGTCTCTCTGGGTTTCCACCCCCCCTCACTGGAAAAGCACCAGGTTAAAGATGGATTCCAGTTCAGGTGACATGATCACATGTCACTGCAAGACTTCATTACTCACTTGCCAGCACACACATATACAGGAAGACTCACAGGTAAATACAGCCATCTGCAGACAATGGGAATCATCAAGATTCCAAACCATCATTAATGGTCCACACTTTACCCAATTACAATAGGCCCTCAGAGTTACATTTTATATTTCTAGTTTTAGATACAAGAGTGGTACATTTATACAAATCAGATGATCACACTCAGTAGATTATAAGCTTTGTAATGATACCTTACAAGAGACCTTTTGCATGAGGCATATCCCAGTTACTTACATTCACTTATTACCGTATTTTCTCTAAAACTATCTCAGTTACATTATATTGACTTATTATCAAGTTTTTATAAAACCATATAGACTGCACAACGTCACACCCTCCTCCTGAACTTACTGCCAGAGACTTGGACACTGACCATGGCGGAGGCAGTATACCTAAAATTCATTTTTGGGCTCCCCTATGGGGCAGACACTCCTGTGTCCCCCAAAAGGGAAAGAGACCCTGACCCAGCTGTAGGCTCACAGCTTCCAGCTATGAGGGACCTTTCACTGGCCAGCAAAATCCCCCCCCCTTTCACTCAGGTTGGGTTTGCTTCCAGCTAGAGTCCTTGGGGTTTGTTCCCACCGCAGCAGTCACCAGGACCCCAACTTCCAGCTCCAGGATACATGTCTCTGTGCACCTCTTCCACTCCATTACAGCCAGGTCATGCTTCTGGGTCTTAATTGCTTTGTCTCTTAAGGCCAGGCTGGTGGGCAGCCTTTTCTTTTTCCAGGTCAGGCTTTCCCCAGGCAAATTGTACATCAATTTCCATTTGTCTTCCCTTGAGACCATCACTTGATGAGCTGGGATACCACAGAGAACACCCTCCTGCCAGAACAGGCACCCCTCCACTCCTGTCTTGCTAAATTAGACACCCCAGTCAGCTTCAGCACAGACAGAGGTTGGGCCACACCCATCTGCAGTTCACTGAAACTGAGATGCACTCAGCTCAGGGGCTTCTTAGTTAACAGAGACATTCCCAGCGCCCATTGTTCAGTCTTTCTGGGCAATTTGCAACTTGTGTAGTTTTAACTTCTTTTGATCTTCATTCTTACTTATTTTGCTTCCTTTTCTGTCCCTACTTCCCTTTCCCGAAATAAGCAAACAGAAAATAACAAACCAGTAACCACTTTGTCTGTTCTCCAGCCACCACACTTAAAACTCACTTAAAATCACTACCAGTATCTCAAAGCAATCAGCTGTGCACAGATCCTGCCGACTACGCCACTGTGACGGGTTAGATCACAGAAACCCCCTTGGGAGCTGCCACCAGATGTGCAAAGACTACCCCTGCTTCTGCTTTCCCTGCCAGCTCAGGACTCCAGCACCCTGTCTTGCTGAGCCAGACACTCCCGTCTGGCTCCAGACACAGACCCAGGGTCTGAATCACTTGTCCCAAAGCTGCAAGTTTACCTGAAAACAGCTCGCAGTAGCGTGCTTGTCTTTAGCACTCAGATGCCCAACTCCCAATGGGGTCTAAACCCAGATAAATCCGTTTTGCCCTGCATAAAGTTTATGCAGGGCAAACTCATAAATTGTTCGCCCTCTATAACACTGATAGAGAGATATGCACAGTTGTTTGCTCCCCCAGGTATTAATACATACTCTGAGTGAATTACTAAATAGAAAGTGATTTTATTAAATACAGACAGTAGGATTTAAGTGGTTCAAAGTAGTAACAGACAGAACAAAGTAAGTCACAAGCAAAATAAAATAAAATGCGCAAATCTATGCCTAATCAAACTGAATACAGATAATCTCACCCTCAGAGATGCTTCAGTAAGTTTTTCTCAGACTGGACACCTTCCAGGCCTGGGCACAATTCTTTCCCCTGGTGCAGCTCTTGTTGCAGCTCAGGTGATAGCTAGGGGATTCTTCATGATGGCTCCTCTCCATCCCTGTTCTCTTCCCCCCTTTATATATCTTTTGCATAAGGTGGGAACTCTTTGTCTCTCTGGGTTTCCACCCCCCCTCACTGGAAAAGCACCAGGTTAAAGATGGATTCCAGTTCAGGTGACATGATCACATGTCACTGCAAGACTTCATTACTCACTTGCCAGCACACACATATACAGGAAGACTCACAGGTAAATACAGCCATCTGCAGACAATGGGAATCATCAAGATTCCAAACCATCATTAATGGTCCACACTTTACCCAATTACAATAGGCCCTCAGAGTTACATTTTATATTTCTAGTTTTAGATACAAGAGTGGTACATTTATACAAATCAGATGATCACACTCAGTAGATTATAAGCTTTGTAATGATACCTTACAAGAGACCTTTTGCATGAGGCATATCCCAGTTACTTACATTCACTTATTACCGTATTTTCTCTAAAACTATCTCAGTTACATTATATTGACTTATTATCAAGTTTTTATAAAACCATATAGACTGCACAACGTCACACCAGGATAAAAATATCTCTTCGTGGAATGATAAAGGGGCTTTTGTGTACAAAGGTTCTGTGGTTAATGGTTCTAACATGCTTGACAGTCAGGGCCGTCACCCGGATGCTCTCTAGGTACATGTCTGCTAGGAACAAAGGATGGGATGTGTTTATGAATTCCATGGTGGAAATGAACGTACCATCTTCCATCATGGGCAACGCAACCAACAGAGATCTTTTGGAACGCCCGAAGGCCTCGACAGCCAACAATGGGGTGGATTGAGAAACGGTGAGCCCTTTTTTGCCCTCTAAAAAAAAAAAATTGGTTAAAAGATCCAAATGGCTCAGTGTGTAATGTTTTTCATGTTCTAAAAAAAAATAATAATTTAAAACTGGTAATGTTTTGCTTTAAATAAAACATGTCTATACTTAAAAATTAATATCTGCGTGTACTTTTTCTGAATTGGCCATTGTTTTTTTTTTTTTTTTAAAAAGAACAAAAACCCACCAAACATCAATTGTCTTTAAACCCCTCAGCTGGGGTGTCTTATTGAGTAACATGACTATGAAAATCGTTGCAAGATACACATGTCTGGGTTTCTTGAAACATGTTTTGAGTGAAGCTAGGCATGCCTGAGAATTTACATTTTATTTACAAAAATCATCACCATCTCGTTGTTTTGCACTAAGTCGTTAGAATATAATTTTAAAATCGGTCAAAAGATAAACCCTCGCTACGATGATGTAAGAAACACATGCAGTGATAGACACAGGCAATGGAGTGGCGTTCTTGTAATTGTCTAGTGTGAAACACAATGTCGGCGGCATTTTGTTTTAAAAATTTCATAATGCTTCTAGGAAACAACCCACTGTTCGGGGGATGCCCATAGGAGTCAAAAAACTCTCCACAGTTGCGCTTCGCCAGATACAAGCAAGGCAGTGTTCACCCAGTTGGTTGTGTGGATGCGTGTTCACCACCAAACCAAGGGGTCTCTGCGACAGCTTGCCACCAGGGAGTCAATCACAAGGGAACACATCTAAGACATTCTTTTTTGTGTAAGGGTCCATTGATAAGACACATGAGAGCTGCTTGGTATCCATATTCACATGTAGTCACACAGAATGTATCTCCTCTGATTTATCTCTATGACGTTGTCAAAAACCCCATACAAGATCATATTGACGGTTACCGTCAAAGCCTTCCCAAAATATATTTCTGCTCTCAGGTTCCCGGTTTTAATCAGGGAATAGTGATCGGTGCATTCCTGGTCAGGAGACTGGTCAAAGGCAAACAAGGTGTAACCCTGTGCAAACTCCTCATGGTTGATTAACAGAGAAGGCTCTTTCATGTGTTTACCAGCTGTCTGTACCAGATTCATGTATTCTCTCACACAGCATCGGGCCTTGAAGTCTGGTTGCAGAGGCTTGGTATCTGTTCACCATCCACATACAAGGCCACAAAATTAATATCGTAATATTTAAAATGAAAGGGTTTTTTAGTGTAACTTCCGCTAAAGGCATCATTATCCACAAAGCCTAGAACAGTGGTCCCCAACCTTTTTCATCAGGCGGGCGCCAGACGACGAGCCACGGAGGACCGTGGCAGCGGACGAGCATCCACCAAAATGCCACCGACAAGCGGCAATGTCAATAGGCATCGCCGCTGAAATGCTGCTGATTTTCGGCGGCATTTCGGTTGAGACCCTCTGGATGACGCTGCTTCTCGGCGGCATTTCGGCAGATGCTTGTCCACTGGCCAGTACGTGGGCATACTTAGATGCCCCGGTGGGCACCATGGCACCTGCGGGCACCACGTTGGGGACCCCTGCCCTAGAACAAGCATTTTGGGTAACTGTCCCATAACAGATTCTCCTGGTTACTGACCCTGCTGCTTGTGGGGATGCTAAACACTTTCATTCCCACACGGTCCACGGAGTATTTAGCATTAGCAGTAAGCAGGGCCTCCGCATGCCCCAGATGGACGCCCGGGGCCACCTCTACTTTCTTCACAAAAAGGGACGCTGATACAATGCTCGGTTTAAAGCCTTTGGCCACATTGCCCATTAAACAGAAGGCGTCTTTGCTGCGTGTCAGTTTAATTTTCACATACACTCCGTTCAACAAAAGTTTTTCTTGAAAAAACAGGTCGCTGTGTAGATGACCCAACAGCTCTACCATCCTGTTCTGGGCCATCAGCTTTGCCCGTCTCACAAACCCTAGATTCCCACCATCCAGCTCCATTTCTTTGTATTGTCTGGGAGTGTCTTTGTAAAACAGGCCGGCAGAAAATTGCGTGGCGAGAGTGTCGTTGCTGTAATTGAGAACCGATTCTATAAAGGCCCTGTGAGGGTTTGTGATGTTATAGACACAAACTGGGACCGTATAGATCATTGTTTGCAACCAAGGTCCTGTAGTAAAAACAACAAAGAGTCTGGTGGCACCTTAAAGACTAACAGATTTATTTGGGCATAAGCTTTCGTGAGTATAAACCTCACTTCTTCGGATGCATAGAGTGAAAGCCCTAATGCATCCGAAGAAGTGAGGTTTATACTCACGAAAGCTTATGCCCAAATAAATCTGTTAGTCTTTAAGGTGCCACCAGACTCTTTGTTGTTTTTGTAGATACAGACTAACACGGCTACCCCCTGATACTTGAAGGTCCTGTAGTGGCACCAAGTCTTGTATAAAGGGGGTCAAATAAGGTGTCTAAGACAAGGTTATGGTTTGCTGGTTATGATTATGCTATCTGTATGCATGTATCATGTTTGTAATTAAAGTTATAAGTATTGGCGCTATACTGTCTGTATTTCAAACTTGTGCTATGCTTCTGGGTGACACCCCAGACAATTTGGCATCAGCACTGCCTAGCCTGCTTGATGGCCCATTAAGGACCTCAGCTATACAACTGACCCATTGAGAGAAGGCAGATACACCTTGTGACTCAGCAAGGCATGCAGGGACATGCCTATGGACAGAACTCTAAGGTTTTTCTATGACATGTGCTGGATAGCTTGTTTTTGGAACAAAGGAAGCAGAGGCCACATGGCAAGAGATTATAAAAGGCTGCTGCATCTCCTCCATCTTGTCTTCAATCCTGCTTCTAACCTCTGGAGGAACTTTGCTACACTGAAGCTCTGAACAAACGACTGAATAACCCATCCAATCTGTGGATGTACTCTGAACACTTGATTTGAGCCTGCAGTTAATTCCATCACTGCTACAAGCCTGAACCAAGAAATTTGCCATTACTGTATGTAATTGATTCCTTTAACCAGTTTTAGCTCTCATCTATATTTCTTTCTTTTTATGAATAAACCTTTAGATTTAAGATTCTAAAGGATTGGCAACAGTGTGATTTGTGGGTAAGATCTGACTTGTATATTGACCTGGGTCTGGGGCTTGGTCCTTTGGGATCGGGAGAACCTTTTTTCTTTTACTGTGGTATTGGTTTTCATAACCATTCATCCCCATAACGAATGGCACTGGTGGGGAAACTGGGTTGTCTAAGGGAAACTCAGCCTTGGGCTGTAACTGCCCTGCTTTAAGCAATTTGTCCTGAACTGATACTCTCAGTTGTGTCCCGCCAGAGACTGCATTGTTACAGGGTAACAATTGTTGCTTTGGCTTACTAGGTGGTCTCCCAGCGGAACGTCAAACTGTCTAAAAATAGATGCCACTGGGTAATTCACCAGGCCCACCTCAGCATCCCTGGCGAGTTCAGTTCTGTCTCCTTTTACAATCTTGCAACACAGGTACACCAGCATGTTGTTTAAATCCATATATTCTATGCCATTCCCTGCTATAAAAAGTCAATGGGGGCAGACTCCGTAACGGCCGATAGATGCAGCACCTCAATGTAGATGCTTTTCTCTATGCTGGTCTGCGGGGGGACTATTTGGAACAAGTCTAGTTTGGATTTGGTGCACTCTTCAGACCTGCAGTGAACAAAAGCCATGTTGATTAAAATATATCTCTTTAACCAGGTGGAGAGCATTTCCTCTTTACAGGCCTCCTCTTGGACTTTCGCTTATGACTAGTCCTACGCATCAAAGCCCTTCTTTTAAAGGGTTGCAGGGGACCTGTGCATCGCGGGTATGAAGCATTTCTCTTTCTCTTCCTCCTTTTAATGTACATCATGCCGATCCCTCCTGTGAAGCTGGATTCCCCACCTTCTCCAGAACAGTGTGGGAGACGTGGCCTACCACATATCTAGCTATGTTTTTAGCAGTGGTTTTTATGTGGGGTTTAATAATCTCTAGCCCTCCCTCCTCAAAAGCGGTACGGCTTCTCGAAAGAGGCTACGGAATACTCCGCCCCATGATATCCAGGAAGGGCGTATCCAGCCTGGGCTTTGTAATAGTTCCTGTAGATGTTGGGGTCACAGTAATTTTTTAGGATTGCCATAATAGTGTTTTGCTTTTTAGAAACCTCGCTTTCTCCAGGGACCCAGGTGCAGCTTGACGATCACCTTGCCAAACCGAAATGAGACGTGTTTGTTCTGATCTGTCTTTATTTCAGTGGTGATGGTGTTGATGTGGTGTTTACTGACAGGGACGTAATGAGGTTTATCGTAAGTGATGGTGACAAACTCGTTCCTTGCTCAGACAGGGACATAGCGTAACAGGGGAACAGAAAAGTCCCCCACAAACTGATGTTCTACAATATCTGTTTACAGATACAAGGAGTTGAAAGCCCCTGTGATGTCTGCCAAAAAGGGGATCTTTTGGACGCTGTGCTTGGGGCCCAAACCCAGAATGTTAGCTAGCTCCCCACCAGTAGAAAACATATAAGTAAAATAGGCGGATTTCAGTCTAACTTTTCTACCCAGAGGGTCGTAGTTCATGACCACCTCAGGCTGTCCTGGGTGAGGAGCTACAGTATTGTTTATATGATCCAGTAATTCGGGTATGGACGAGTAATAACTTTGTCATAGGATGAAACTCCACATCATATCTCCAAGGATGATTTCGAAAGGGGTGTGTAGCGATGTGAGGACTCACCACTGCGGTGCCTCCCCCTGCTGGTCATCCTGGGAATTAGCTCTCCAGCTCTGGAGTGCCCTCTCCTGGCCAATGTCCCACTTGCCTCAGGCCCCCGTGTCCCTCCCAGACCCCAGTGTCCCTTACGTCGGGGTTCTGCCCTCTGCAGTACCCCCACAGTCTCTGGGTCTCCCCTCCCAGGGGAACCCCCAACCCTCTATCCCCACCTTGCCCCAGTGGTTACTGCCAGTCATCGTCTAGCCCCCGCTCACTGGGGCAGACTGCAGTCTGTAATGGCCACTCATCATTGGCAGGGGGGGTTTGGACCTGCTGCCTTTGCCTAACCCTGAGCTGTACCTCTGCAACCCCAGTACCTCCTTTGGGCCTTCACCAAGGCCTTCAGTCTGGGCAGTTGCCAGGCTGGAGCTCCCCCGCTCCTTTGCCCTTCCCCAGCCCTGCTCAGCCTCAGGTGCCCTGCTCAGCTCTCAGGCATCCCAGTCCTTCTCTCTCCAGTGAGAGAGAGACTCCTTCAGCACCTGCTTCACAGACCTTCTATAGCGCCAGCTGTGGCCTCCTTGGGGCGTGGCCCAGCTGTGGCTTCTTCCCCAATCAGTCTACGCTATTGGCTCCCAGGAACAGCCCTTTACCAGGGTTGTTTTAATCGCTTCAGGGCCGGAGCGGGGTAACCACCGTGCTACAGGATGTCTTTGTTGATAGTGTTCCAGCTGTGTGGTTATTGTTTTTCCACTAACTCCACCTCCCAGGCAGCCGGGAGATCCAAGGTCTTAATTAGCCACATTGTAAAGTTTGAGGTGGTGTTTTGGGGGAAAATTGCAGAGCTGACGTTGCTGGGCAAAGTAATGTAAAACCCACCGTCGCTCATTTCTCTCTCTTTCTCTCTCTCTCTGTCTTTGCAGGAGGAATTTTTTTTGTTTTTGTCTAAATGTCACAGAGTTGAGAAGCTTCCACCAAGCTGTTAAACTTATTGGGCCACCCCAACCATTTCACCAGGAGCTGCTTTTTTCTCACTTTTCCTTTCTCTGCTAGAACCTTTTCAATCCTGTAAATCCTGTCTCGTTTGGGGTTTACTTTTTGTAATTGTGACAAAGTTCCTCCTCTATCTTGGTGGGTCCTGCGCTTATTGGCGGATTTTCTTGCCTCAGAGATTCACCATGTGGGTTGGGAAACAGCCCAGAGACCTTCCCCTCTGGAAGAACCCACAGTCCAGGTCAATTGGGAGGTTTGGGGGGAACCTGGGCCCGCCCTCTACTCCGGGTTCCAGCCCAGGGTCTTGTGGACTGCAGCTGTCTATAGTGCCTCCTGTAACAGCTGCATGACAGCTACAACTCCCTGGGCTACTTCCCCATGGCCTCCTCCAAACACCTTCCTTATTCTCACCACAAGATCTTCCTCCTGGTGTCTGATAACGCTTGTGCTCCTCAGTCCTCCAGCAGCACACCCTCTCACTCTCAGCTCCTTGCGCCTCTTGCTCCCAGCTCTTCACACTGGCACCACAAACTGAAGTGGGCTCCTTTTTAAAACCCAGGTGCCCTGATTAGCCCGCCTTAATTGATTCTAGCAGTATATTTGCCTTCTACCAGACTCCTGTACCCCACTGGTCTGGGTCTGTCACATATCCCTCCCCCCTGCTCAACGCCAAGGGCTTGGGCAGCTTGGGACGCCAGACAGTGCACACGTGACAAGCCATTGGCGTTGCCAGGATGGCTCCCTGCTCTGTGTTGCACACGGAACTGGAAAGGTTGGAGGGATAAGAACCATCTGGTCACCCTTGTGTTCTTCTCCTTGTTCTGCTGCATCCATTGAAGAGGGGATGGTCGGTCACGAGGACAAATCTGCACCCAAGCAGGTAGTAGCGCAATGTTTCCATGGCCCATTTTACAGCGAGGCATTCTCTCTCCACCACTGCATATTTTTCTTCCCTTGGAAGGAGTTTCCGACTGAGGTATAGAATTGGGTGTAGCTCCTCCCCGACCATCTGTGATAGAACGGCCCCCAACCCTACTTCCGATGCATCTGTCTGCAGGATAAACTCCTTGGTGAAATCAGGGGCTATCAGTACGGGGTTACTGCAGAGAGCAGTCCGTAGGTCTGTGAACGCTTCCTCTGCTGCGTCAAACCATCTCACCAGATCAGGTCCACGGGCTTTCACTAGGTCTGTCAGGGGGCTTGCCCTTGTGGCAAAGTGGGGATAAATCGTTGGTAATACCCCACCACACCTAGGAACGCCCGGACTTGTTTCTTGCGACTTGGTCGGGGCCAATTTTGGATGGCCTCTAACTTGTTCACTTGGGGTTTTACCAAACCTTTTCCCACAATGTAGCCAAGATATTTGGCCTCTGTAAACCCTACAGTGCACTTGGCAGGGTTTTCTGTAAGGCCAGCTCGCCTGAAGGTATCGAGGACTGCCTCCACCTTCTCCAGGTGGGTTTCCCAGTCTGGGGTATGAATGACCACATTGTCCAAGTAGGCAGCAGCATAACTGTTATGCGGGCGTAATAGCTTGTCCATGAGGTGCTGGAAGGTAGCTGGAGCCCCATGTAGTTCAAAAGGGAGGACAGTATATTGAAAAAGACCCTCTGGTGTAGAGAACGCAGTCTGTTCCTTTGCGTCTTCTGCAAGGGGAATCTGCCAGTACCCCTTTGTCAAGTCTAGGGTAGTCAAGTACCAGGCATTACCCAGATGGTCCACTTGCTCATCTATGCGAGGTATGGGGTATGCGTCGAACTGGGATACTTCGTTTAGTCGCCGGAAGTCGTTGCAAAATCTTGTGGTGCCATCAGGTTTGGGCACCAGCACGACTGGGCTGGACCACTGACTGTGGGATTCTTCGATGATCCCCAATTCCAGCATTTTTTTTACTTCTGCTTTTATTTCCTCCCTTTTTGCCACTGGCACCCGATAGGGCCTCATTGTTACTCTGGCCCCAGGGTTCGTGACGATGTGGTGATATGTCTCGGTTGTTCGACCTGGTTTTGTCGAGAACACATCTTGGTTCCGGAAGATCATCTCAGACATCTCATTCTTCTGGTCTGGTGTTAAATTGGGAGACACTCTCACCTGTTTGGAAGGCTTGTTTTCCTGGCTTAGGTCTTTTTGGACCATTGTGCATGCCTCTTGTGCATGCCAGGGTTTCAGAAGGTTAACGTGAAAAATCTGTTCTTGTTTTCTGCATCCTGGCTGCCGCACCTTGTAGCTTACTTCCCCCACGGGTTCAACCACCTCATAGGGCCCCTGCCATTGAGTCAGAAGCTTGCTTTCTGCTGTGGGTACCAACACCACAACCCAATCCCCTGTGTGGAACTGTCACACTTTTGCCTGGTATTGTAATGGGTTCGCTGGGCCTCCTGTGCCTTCTCCAAATGTTCCCGTACAATAGGGGTAACCCGGGCTGTCCGGTCTCGCATCTGCATTACATGCTCTATTATATTTCTCCCCTCATTGGGTTCCTCTTCCCAGATTTCTTTGGCGATATCTAGTATGCGACGGGGGTGACGCCCGTATAATAACTCGAAGGGGGAAAACCCAGTTGAGGCCTGAGGTACCTCCCGGATAGCGAACATAAGGTAGGGTAGTAGGGTGTCCCAATCCTTCCCGTCCCAACTTACCACCTTCCTTATCATAGCCTTGAGGGTTCAGTTAAACCTTTCTACCAACCCATCAGTCTGCAGATGGTAGACCGAAGTTTTCAGGGTATGTATATGGAGCAACGTACAGAGGTCCTTCATTAGATTCGACATAAATGGGGTTCCTTGGTCGGTTAATATCTCCTTTGGTAGCCCCATTCGGGCAGAGATCCCCACCAGCTCTTTGGCTATAGTTTTAGAAGCCGTGTTCCGCAGGGGGATGGCTTCTGTGTAGGGAGTAGCATAGTCCAAAACAACAAGTAGATATTGGCGGCCCCGAGCCGTCTTCTCCAGGGGTCCCACTAGGTCCATGGCTATTTGCTCGAAGGGGACCTCTATGATGGGAAGGGTTACTAAAGGTGCCCTCAAGTGGGGACGGGGACTGTGCAGCTGACACTTTGGGCAGGAGGCACAGTACCTCTGCACTTCTTCATGTACTCTGGGCCAGAAGAACCGTCGTAGGACTCGTACCAGGGTCTTCTCTATCCCCAAATGCCCCCCAAAAAGATGACTATGAGCAAGACTTAATACAGAGTTCTGGTGTTTTTGAGGTACTAGGATCTGCTGTACCTTCTGCCCCTGTACTGGTGCAACCCGGTATAAGAGATCCTTCTTCATTATGAAGCAGGGTCCTGGTCCCTGGGTTTTTCCTTCCACAGGGACCCCATTTATTTCAGTCACCTCCTTCCTAATGTTGTCATACCTTGGGTCTTCTGCCTGGTCCCGTCCAAAATTTCCTCTCCCAGGGCTAATCTGCCCAAGATCTAGGGGCCCAGTCTCTTTTGCCTCTACTGGTTCAGAAGTATTAGGGTGGGGGTCAGACTCAGGTGCCTCTCCCTCCTGCGTGGCCTCCTTTTCAGCTGCGCGGGTCTGCCTACCTACAAGAGCGACCCTCTGGCTTTGGGTCAGTATTCGGGTTCCCAAGGCCTTAGCTGCCCTTCTTTCCCTTTTTGTCTTTCTGCCCTGTCTGGGAGTGGAGAACAAATCTGGGGATATTTCAGAGAAGATTGGGGGTTGACAGTCTGCTGTGGATGCCTCACCAATTTTAGGGTCCCCAACTTTCTCCAATCCCCCTACTGGGAGTAAGTTTCCAAACCCTGGGAAGTCGCTCCCTATGAGCACCGGGTATGGGAGTTTAGGGACTACACCTGTTCCTACCTCAGTAGTGTTCCCTTGGATCTCGATTTTTACTGGGATGGTGGGGTAGTAACTAACTGTCCCATGGACACGTTATCCCTGTACGTTTAGCCTTCAGCAGCTGACTACGCTTCACGAGCTTCCCTGAGATAAGCGTGATAGCACTCCCCGAATCAACCAGTGCCGTGGTCCCTACCCCATTTAGTTTCACTGGTCTGGTATACATATGTGGGGTTAGTGAGACCCCCACAAGGTGGATTAGAGAGCATGGATCTGCCCCGTTCCCCAGGTTACACTGCATAGGCTCCTTAGCATTGGGACACTGTGCAGCTACGTGTCCCCACTCCCCGCAGGAATAACATCTGTATGGAGCCCTAGGCGTTCTCCGGTCTCTTGGTTTGGGCACTCTAACATCACAATCCTCTTCTCCCTCAGTGCTCCGACTCTTTGTGGCCTCTGATGGGCCTTCAGCCTCTCTCTTTTTCCACCTGGGCCCTCCTGGTGGCCCAGTCACCCGAACTTTAGGGCTTGGTGCTGCTAGTTTAACCTGGGGTGCCTCTTCCTTAACTGTTCGGGTCAGCTCCCTCGCTGTCCTTCGCCTCTCTACCAGGGCGACAACCTCGTCATAGGTGGAGGGTTCGTTCTGGCTTATCCAGGAACGAAGGTCTGGTAGTAGTCCCCTCATGTATCAGTCGATGACCAGAACCGCTAGTATCTCTTCTGGACTCCGGGACTCTTTTTGCAACCACTTTCGTGCGAGATGGATGGGGTCATACAATTGGGACTGCAGAGTTTTGTCTTCCTGGTACCTCCAACCGTGATACTGCTGGGCCCGCACTGCTCTCGTTACCCCAGATCTGGCCAGGATCTCTGCTTTCAGCTGGGGGTAGTCTGCCGCAGCCTCTTCAGGCAGATCATGGTAGGCCTTCTGGGCCTCCCCACACAGGAATGGGGCAAGGATGCCAGACCACTGATCTTGAGGCCAGGCCTCCTGTAGGGCTGTCCTCTCAAAGGCCAGAAGGTATGCCTCTACATCATCCTCACGTGTCATTTTCTGCAGCCAGTGGCTGGCCCGTATGAGCCACGTCCCATCATGGCCGCGATTCAGCTCTGTAAGGGACTTTACCTGGTTTACCAGTTCCCACAACATAGCTCGGTCTTGAGCAGCCTGGTCCATTAGCAAGTGATTAGTCTCTTGCTGCAGCTGCACTGCCTCCTGTTAGGTGGCTGCCTGTACACAGGTAGCCTCCTGCTGGGCCACCGTAGCTTGTATCAGTGCCCGCACTACGTCTTCCATTGTGGTGAAAAAAAATAAGCCCTCTCCCTTTTTGTTGTTGTTGTTTTTTAAATCACCTTCCTTCTTCCACCGCGCTGTGCACCCCAAAATCCCTCCCCGACCAGTGTGACAAAGTTCCTGCTCTATCTTGGTGGGTCCTGCACTTATTGGCGGATTTTCTTGCCTCAGAGATTCACCATGTGGGTTGGGAAACAGCCCAGAGACCTTCTCCCATAGTCCAGGTCAATTGGGAGGTTTGGGGGAAACACGGGCCCGCCCTCTACTCTGGGTTCCAGCCCAGGGCCCTGTGGACTGCAGATGTCTATAGTGCCTCCTGTAACAGCTGCATGACAGCTACAACTCCCTGGGCTACTTCCCCATGGCCTCCTCCAAACACCTTCCTTATTCTCACCACAGGACTTTCCTCCTGGTGTCTGATAACGCTTGTGCTTCTCAGTCCTCCAGCAGCACACCCTCTCACTCTCAGCTCCTTGCGCCTCTTGCTCCCAGCTCTTCACACTGGTGCCACAAACTGAAGTGAGCTCCTTTTTAAAACCCAGGTGCCCTGATTAGCCTGCCTTAATTGATTCTAGCAGCTTCGCCCTAATTGGCTCCAGGTGTCCTAATTAGCCTGCCTGCCTTAACTGGTTCTAGCAGGTTCCTGATTACTCTAGTGCAGCCCCTGCTCTGGTCACTCAGGGAACAGAAAACTACTCATCCACTGACCAGTATATTTGCCCTCTACCAGACTCCTGTACCCCACTGGTTTGGGTCTGTCACATAATTCTTCAGGGTAAAAAATCCTGTAACTGTCTCACTCTCATAATCTTTTAATCGGTATACAGTTCTCTAGCCCCTGGTTAAGGCTTCATCCACTATGAATATCTCATTGGTAAACATCTGTTCATAACCTTTTTCGAAAGCTCTTTTGGTTTTAGATAGTCTCACGTGGTCGCCTTTTCTAAAAGGGGCATGTGACAGTACTGCCCATAAAGCTTTATGGGAATATGACATAACTGGAATACGTTTTGTGCTGCCTGTGCCATGTAACATATCTCTGTAAAAGTTATGGGTCTCTTATATCTATTCATCCTATTTGTACACATATATCATTTTGTACTTGAGGTTGAGAATATTGGCTGTATACTTGCTTGATTTCTAAGTAAGCTTTGTGAGGCATTTGGTTAGCTTCTTTAGGAAGGAATTTGCAAAGTTAAGTACCTGATCAGGAAGCACTTGGGGAACAATGCATCTTGGAATGCTCCAATCCACATAAGAAGCCTTCCTGGAGACATACATGATACCATGTGGACAATGGCTTCTGCCTGTAAAGACTGTGAGTCATGCATGGACATGTGACTTGCTCAGGGGACTCCAGAACTTCATCTTGAAGCTGGACTTTGCATAAGAGTGAGGAGGGGGGTCTCAACCCACAAGAAAAAGTCTATTTAAACCCGTGGGAGACCCCTCCATTTTGTCTTCAGCTGGCTAAAGAGAAGGCCTCCCCACCCCCCAGGATACTTGGAAGAAACTGGAACAAGGGGGTGTGAGTGATTGCTGGACCAAGGTTAAAAGGAGATTAGTCTGTAAAAGGGAGTGTTCTGGAACTGGTGAGGATCTTATTTATATTCAGTTTGATTAGACGTAGACGTAGATTTGCGTGTTTTATTTTATTTTGCTTGGTGACTTACTTTGTTCTGTCTGTTACTACTGGGAACCACTTAAATCCTACTTTCTGTATTTAATAAAATCACTTTTTACTTATTAATTAACTCAGAGTATTTATTAATACCCGGGGGAGCAAACAACTGTGCATATCTCTTTATCAGTGTTAAAGAGGGCGAACAATTTATGAGTTTACCCTCTATAAACTTTATACAGGGTAAAACAGATTTATTTGGGTTTAGACCCCATTGGGAGTTGGACATCTGAGTGATAAAGACAGGAACACTTCTGTGAGCTGCTTTCAGGTAAACCTGCAGCTTTGGGGCAAGTAATTCAGACCCTGGGTCTGTGTTGGAGCAGATGGGAGTGTCTGGCTGAGCAAGACAGGGTGCTGGAGTCCTGAGCTGGCAGGGAAAGCAGAGTTAGAAGTACTTTTGGCTCATAGGGTGGCAGCTCCCAAGGGGGTTTCTGTGATCCAACCCGTCACAGGGCAACAACCAGTTTTATTTTAAAACCGTCTCTGTAAACCATTTTCCATACCTTCAGAGAATTTGAAGGGTGAACATCAACAGGTCTGGTACATATAGTTCTGTGAAAGCTCTGGTTGTAACTCTTTATAAAGTCAGGTAACACATCGATGTAGCAAAAGGTGTTATGGGCTGTAAAATATCTCCACATCCTAGTTTTTAAAGTTCTGTTAAATCGCTCCACAACCCCTGCTTGGACTTCGTTATTAGTAACAAAATGGTGAATGCCATGCCACTTTAGCAATCTGCTTAAATATTTGTTTAAAAATTCTTTCCCCCGATTGGTTTGTAAATTTTGAGGCACGCAACCTTCAGGTAAAATATCTTTAAAGGCCTTGGATACCTCACCACTCGTTCTGTCTTTCGGGCATATTTGGATAGAATGTCTATCACTGTTAAGTATCAGAGAGGTAGCCGTGTTAGTCTGGATCTGTAAAAAGCAACAAAGAGTCCTGTGGCACCTTATAGACTAACAGATATATTGGAGCATAAGCTTTCATGGGTGAATACCTCTGCCCTGAACCCCCACACACACTCAGCCCTCTGCCCTGCACCTCCCATACCCCAACACACACCAGCCTTCTATCCTGCACCCCCCCACACCCCAACAGACACCCAGCCTTCTGCCCTGCACCCCCCACAGCCCTCTGCCCTGATCTCTGAACCCCCCCACACACACATCCCAGCCTTCTGCCCTGCACCCCTCACAGCCCTCTGACCTGACCCTTGAACCCCCCCACACCCAGCCTTCTGCCCTGCACCCCCCTGCCCTCTGCCCTGATCTCTGAACCCCCCCACACACACATCCCAGCCCTCTGCCCTGACCCCTGAAACATTCCCGCCCCAGGTCTGGGGGGTCCCGGCCGCAGGCGCTGATCAGCCCATTGCTGGCCTAGGTGAACAGAACCCCAGGCTGGCAGCGAGCTGAGCAGGCTGGTGGCGTAAGATCAGCAATTTCATTTAATTTTAAATGACGCTTCTTAAACATTTTGAAAACCTTGTTTACTTTACATACAAGAGTTTAGTTATATAATATAGACTTATAGAAAGAGACCTTCTAAAAACATTAAGATGTATTACCGGCACGTGAAACCTTGAATTAGAGTGAATAAATGAAGACTCAGCACACCACTTCTGAAAGGTTGCCGACCCCTGGGTTAAGCTGTCATGCTAACATCCTGTCCTACATAGACTATCATAACTATTAGCAGACCCACTAGGCCTCAGCTTATTGTCAAGCCTTCATTAGTTGGTACATAGATTCTTATAGATTTTGGAGTGGTAGCCGTGTTAGTCTGTATGAGCAAAAAACAACGAGGAGTACTTGTGGCACCTTAGAGACTAACAAATTTGTTTGGGCATAAGCTTTCATGGGCTAAAATCCACTTCATCAGATGCATGGAGTGGAAAATACAGTAGGAAGATATATGTAACAGTACTTGAAAAGATGGGTGTTGCCTTACCAAGTGGGGGGTTGAGACAATTCAATTAAAGTGGGCTATTATCAAAAGGACGAAAAATCACTTTTGTAGTGGTAATCAGGATAGCTCGTGTCAAACAGTTGACAAGAAGATGTGAGTAACAGTAAGGGGAAACTAGCATGGGGAAATTAGTTTTTAGTTCTTGTAGTGACCCATCTACTCCCAGTCTTTATTCAGGCCTAATTTGATAGTGTCCAGTTTGCAAATTAATCCCAGTTCTGCAGTTTCTCTTTGGAGTCTGTTTTTGAAGTTTTTTTGTTGAAGAATTGCCACTTTTAAGTTTGTTATTGAGTGTCCAGGGAGGTTGAAGTGTTCTCCGACTGGCTTTTGAATGTTATAATTCTTGACATCTGATTTGTGTCCATTTATTCTATTGCATAGAGAAGGGGTGAGGCAGGGGCATGGCCTCGGGGAAGGGGCACGGGTGTTTGGGTTTGTGCGATAAGACGTTTGGCAACCCTAGAAAGACTTGAGGCTGATGGTGGATTAAGAGTAAGAGCAGGGAAGTTAAATTACTGCTGTAGTTTGCACAGATTCTACCACCAGTGGAGAAACTGTGTCTAATTCTGGTGCCCAATATTTAGGAAGGAATATCAAAGAACCTACATTGCCAGCAGATTGAGGGAAGTGATTATTCCCCTCTATTCAGCACTGGTGAGGCCACATCTGGAGTGTTGCATCCAGTTTTGGGACCCCCACTACAGAAAGGATGTCGACAAACTAGAGAGAGTCCAGCAGAGAGCAACGGAAATGATTAGGGGGCTGGAGTACATGACTTACGAGGAGAGGCTGAGGGAACTGGGCTTGTTTAGTCTGCAGAAGAGAAGAATGAGGGGGGATTTGACAGCAGCCTTCAACTACCTGAAGGGGGCTTCCAAAGAGGATGGAGTTTGACTGTTCTCAGTGGTGGCAGATGACAGAACAAGGAGCAATGGTCTCAAGTTGCAGTGGGTGAGGTCTAGGCTGGATATTAGGAAACACTATTTCACTTGAAGGGTGGTGAAGCACTGGAATGGGTTACCTAGGGAGGTGGTGGAATCTCCATCCTTAGAGGTTTTTAAGGCCTGGCTTGACAAAGCCTTGGCTGGGATGATTTAGTTGGTGTTGGTCCTGCTTTGAGCAGGGGACTGGATTAGATAACCTTCTGAGGTTTCTTCCAACCCTAACCTTCTATTATTAGAGGCTCTTAAATCTTGCAGACAAAGGTAGAACAAGATCCAATGACTGGAAGTTGAAAGTAGATAAATTCAGGCTAGAAATAAGGCACTATTTTTAGTAGGAAGGACAATTAACCATTGGAATGACTTACAAAGTTCAGTGGTGAATTCTCCATCATAAGTCATTTTTAAATCATGATTGGATGTTTTTTCTAAAAGTTAAGCTCTATTCAGACAGGAATTAATTCAGGGAATTTCAGGGGCCTGTGTTAGATTTGTCAGGCTAGATGATCACAATGGTCCTTTCTGGCCTTCTAATCTACGAATCTATGAATTGTGGGCAGGAGACAAATGTCTACAATCAGTGAAGTTCCAGGGATGAATGTGCATGTCATATTTCCCACCTCTTCTCTGTGAAAACAACAGGTGGCAAGAAAAAGGGATTGTCGCAGAGTGACTAGCCCCTTAAAGGGGAAATGGGCCCACCCCACCTGTGATACTCTACAGGTATGGACAATGACAGAGGGTCACATGACACAATCTGGCCTTATTTAGCCCAGTAGCATGGGCAGAAAAGGGGAATTGCAGTGGTAAACGGTTGCAGGAACTGCAGAAAGCAAGAAGGTTCCTGCAAGAGACCCTGAAAAGGACTTCTGCTAGTTTACACTGGGAGTGACCTGCAAAGGCAGAGAAGAGGCCAGGCTCCAGGAAAAGTCCTGGGAGTCAGTGCTGTGGTAAGGAGTAAGAAAATCTTTGTTTAAGTAGAGTGTGAAGCCCAGGAGGGCCAGGAGACTGTTTCTGTTTGTGTTATACTTAGACTCCCAGTGGGGAAAAGCCCATGAGAGAGAGGAGAACTGTGAGTTGAGCTCAGGAGGGATGAAAAACCTTTAATTCATGAGAGTGAGATGAACTTGAGACTATTACCGAAGGTGGTGTTTATTTTGAACTTTGAGTGCCCTGAATGGGGCTGAACTCTGAGAGTGACCTGGCCAGAGGGCTGAGCAACGTGAATTCTTGGGAGAGACGGAAAACCCTGATGAGGAGAAACTGAGGCAGAGCCATCCGCAGCCACGATAGGTGTTCAGAAGCAGCGACCCTGTTACAGGGACACAGGAAACAAGCAAACCTAAATAGTAGAGCTGTGGGGTGGAGAACGGTTTTCCCATCCTGCAAATTTTCAAAATATAGAATATATATCCCATCTCAAATTCAGACTGTTGCCTGCCTAAAAAGGCCTCAAGATGGCAAACAGGGGTTCGTTGCCCGGTGTGCTTGGCACCAATAAAGACACCGAGGGGAGAAAGCAAGCCAAGTTTATTTCAGAGCTCTGAAATGGCACTAGGAGACCAGCATGTCTCAAATCAAGTGCAGCACATACAAATAAAATTTTCCCTTTCATATTCCAAGCTGTTTCTGTGTAAGCCTTTGTTCTGTTACTCCCTCTTACCCCTCCCACCCCTCCCTTCTGTAGCAGTTACAATTAGAAAAGTTCCCATTCGTCTGCTTATCTTTTGGCCTTGCAAGGCCTGTTTACAGCAGTCTGAGCAAAACAGCAGCTGTATGCTAGAGAAAAGCTGACCCTTACATTTCTGCTTCAGCATGTAAGCAGCTAGCACAGAAGTAGGTGAAAGTTCTCAAGATGGAGTTTTGTGGTTCAGGTAGGCCCAGAGCAGAAGAGCTTCATCGGCACTTTTGGCCTTCCACTCTCCCGAGTTACCTGGTAGCTATACCTAGTGGACCCCAACAAGACTATAGACAGGTGCTGTCCCAGAACACCCCTTTATGGTCTGGGGTGGCCCTTCAGTTTCCCTTTGTGATTCCCAAAAATAATCCACTCACAGGAAGAAATCTTCAAAGCAATATTCCTCCTCTCTTAGGGTCTAATGTGTTCAACCTAGTTCAGCTCCCCAGAGTCAGCCCCTCGGGTCAGGGTTTCTGCAGTCTGCCTTCTGGGGCTGTGTGATTCAAATCCTCTCCGGCCTGTAATTTCACCCCTTTAGATCAGGCTTTCATGGCTCTCCTTCTAGGGACTGTGTGTTAGCTGTTATTTTGCTTTCTGGGCTCCCAGCAGCTCCTCTTTGACTGAGCTGGGAGCTTCCTGTTGGTTCACCTGCCCCATTTACTAGCAACCAGACATGCCCCTATCATCACTGGGGATGGATCCAGGCCAGTAAAGGAAATGAGGGATGCCTTGTGTGCCAAAATCCAGGGTGGACGGGGATAAGGAGATGTGATGCCAGGATAGGAGCCTGTAATGCAGTGATAGGGCATGTGCTGGAGGATCGTGATGCAGTAAGGTTTCATACAGTTGTACTGCACCTATTACAATGACTATCGTCACTTTGGTAATGGTTTTTCATGATTATGAGATTTGGATACTTTATGAAAAGCTTAAGACAAAACTTCCTGCCTCTTCCTTCTTTAGCAAACACCCCCACACCCTCATGTTGTCCAACCAAACAACTTATTAACACAACTAACTAATGAAAATAAAAGAAATATGACTAAAGCCATTGCAGATGAAGCACAGCTTGTCCACAGATAACTGCTGACCAATGTGCAGAGTGAAGTGAATTGCTGGTTGATGCCTGACAGTGAAAGACAAATAGTGCAGCTCAGTGCAATTATCTGAAACTCGGGCATCACAGTCAGTCTCCCTGGTGGTGGAACGCCATGCCAGACGTGGGCCCTGATCTCCTGCCCACAACAGAATGTGTTGCCCAAGTTGCACGTGGCTGTACAGATGATGCGGGTTGTATGCAGATCGGGTACACAGAGTACATCTCTCCATTCTAACTCAGACAGTTGTTCATGGACCACCCAACATCAGACAAATCTAAGGAATTGTCCCAGATTGAGTTGTCATTAGAGGAGGTTTTATAACAAATTCATAAACTAAACAGTAATATGTCACCAGGACCAGATAGTATTCACCCAAGAGTTCTGAAGGAACTCTAATATGAAATTGCAGAACTGTTAACTCTAGTTTGTAACTTATCATTTAAATCAACTTCTGTACCACATGACTGAAGGATAGCTAATGTGATGCCAATTTTTAAAAAGGGCTCCAGAGGTGATCCTGGCACTTTCAGGCCGGTAAGCCTGACTTCAATACCAG
Organism: Malaclemys terrapin pileata; assembly: GCF_027887155.1. Lineage (NCBI taxonomy): Eukaryota > Metazoa > Chordata > Testudines > Emydidae > Malaclemys > Malaclemys terrapin. The sequence goes on from NC_071505.1 coordinate 136,734,198, forward strand.
GCAAACTGGCTAAAACTATAGTAAAGAACAAAATTATCAGACACATAAATGAACATATTTTGTTGGGGAAGACTCAACATGATTTTTGTAAAGGGAAATCATGCCTCACCAGTGGACAAGGGGCATCCAGTGGATACAGTGTACTTAGATTATCAGAAAGCCTTTGACAACATCCCTCACCAAAGGCTCTTAAGCAAAGTAAGGTGTCATGGGATAAGAGGGTAGGTCCTCTCATGGACTGGTAACTGGTTAAAAGGTAGGAAACAAAGGGTAGGAATAAATGGTCATCTTTCAGAATGGAGAGAGGTAAATAGTGGTGTCCCCCAGGAGTCTGTACTGGGACCAGTCCTATTCAACATATTCATAAATGATCTGGAAAAAGGGATAAACAGTGAGGTGGCAAAATTTGCATATGATACCAAACTACTTAAGATAGTTAAGTCCCAGGCAGACTGCGAAAAGCTACAAAAGGATCTCTCAAAACTGGGTGACTGGGCAACAAAATGGCAGATGAAATTCAATGTTGATAAATGCAAAATAATGCACATTGGAAAACATAATCCAAACCATACATATAAAATGATGAGGTCTAAATTAGCTGTTACCAGTCAAGAAAGAGGTCTTGGAGTCATTGTGGATAGTTCTCTGAAAACATCCACTCAATATGCAGCGGCAGTCAAAAAAGCCAACAGAATGTTGGGAATCATTAAGAAAGGGATAGATAATAAGAAAGAAAATATTATATTGCCTCCATATAAATCCATGGTATTACCCACATCTTGAATACTGTGTGCTGATGTGGTCGCCCCATCTCAAAAAAGATATATTGGAATTGGAAAAGGTTCAGAAAAGGGCAACAAAAATGATTAGGGGTATGGAATGACTTCCGTATGAGGAGAGATTAATCAATCTGGGACTTTTCAGCTTGGAAAAGAGATGCCTAAGGGGGGATATGATTGAGGTCTATAAAATCATGACTGGTGTGGAGAAAGTGAATAAGAAAGTGTGAATTACTCCTTCTCAAAACACAAGAACTAGGGTCACCAAATACTGGGCTAGGTGGACCTTTGTTCTACCCCAGTATGGCCATTCTCATGTTTTTATGCTCTGCCTGGAACCTGACTGACCATCCAGAATTTCTCCTGGATGAAATGTTTTCAGGTATCACTTGATAGGAGTGGGGGGGAAATTAGGGCAAACATTACCAGGATCCTGAATTAGGATGCAGAGGTAACAGAGCAGATTCTCCCTCCTTCCCCTCCCACTCCAGCCCATACAGCATGATGCAAATGCACAGAAGAAGAAGGACAAACAGTGAGGGGGAGGGGGAGGAAATGGTTGCCACGGAAATTTTGTGGCTTCCGCCCTAGGTGAAGCTAAGCCCATCCTACTGCCTGCAATATCCTCCATAGCTATAATTGTATTGTTTACAACACAATTACCCTGTTACACTACCCTTTCCCCCATGGTAATAATAAAGATGCTGTGCCGATCTGATCCTTATCACGCTGTGGAGCCAATCCCTGGCTCAGTGCTGCTCCCTCTCCAGGCTCTTCCTGAGGTCCTCCCTAAATCAGGTCATTAGAAAATGGATCCTGGACATTCACTAACCCAGAGATTCCAAAACTTTTTCTGTCATGCTCCACCTCCCTTCAGAGACCCATGGCCCCCCACATGCCTCCCTCCCTCCAAGCAGAAACAGCAACTTCATGGATACATGGGTCCTGGATCCCACATTGGCCGGAATACCCAGCCTACGAGCACTCCCTGCCTGGGACATGCCCTAGGTGGGCAGCCCGAGTAGGACAAAAACAGCCAGTCTGCTCCCCTTCCTGTGGCGTTACCTATGGAACTCCTTCCCCCAAACCGCCCACAGACTCCTCCAGACCCAGTGTGACCAGGGCCGCCCAGAGGATTCAGGGAGCCTGGGGCAAAGCAATTTCAGAGGCCCCTTCCATAAAAAAAAGTTCCAATACTATAGTAACATGTATTTGGGAAATGTGAAAAATAACCAGTGAAATACATTCAAAAATTAATTTGTAATAATTTGAAAATACACGAAATACATTATTTAAAAACATTAAATGCTTTAGTGGTATGTATACATTTGCAATTACATAATGGGCTGTTGCTGGGTAATGGTGATGGTTGGTGCCAATGGGCTGTCGCTTCCTGGGGGTGGTGCTGCTGTTGCCCAGGGCTGAGTGGGGAGCTGGGCTCTGGATTTGGTGGTGCCCGGCTCACAGGGGCTGGGCTCAGAGCTGGGGGTCAGGGCTGTGGGGGGGATGGGGTTGGGGGAGTCGGGGAGGTCAGGCTCAGAGGGGCTGGGCTCGGAGCTGGGGGTCAGGGCTGTGGCATGGGGCACAGGTCACTTGCTGGTTTAAACCAGCATAAATGGTGGATTCTCTGTAATTTGAAGTCTCTAAAGCATCATTTGAGGACTTCGGTAACTCAGCGTGTTGGAGGGTGAGGTTCTGTGGTCTGCAATAGGGCAGACTAGATGATCATGACTGCCCTTAAAGTCCATGGATCTGTGAGCCTGGTGCTAACAGACTGGGACACCTTCCTGCAAGCATTTTCTGCAATTTTTGACAACTCTCCTCATGCTCGCTCAGCAGAAGCTGCATTATGAAGGGTACAACAAGGCCCAGGGTCAGCTGCCTCACACATTGAGAAGTTCCAGCAACTCACAGCTGATGTTTAGTGGAATGAGGCAGCTCAACTGCATCATTTTCATTGCAGACTTAGTGAGGAAGTAAAGGATGAGCGACCCCACACTGAGACCACAGCCCACTTGGATGCATTCATTGGCTCTCTCTCTGCATCAACAACAGCGTGAATAAAAGGAGGAGGGGAGGCACCTTGCCACCGCTTTGCCCACACGCTACACTGAAAACTCCAGGGCCCAGCCATGATGCAGGTTGATCTGGGCCACTGACGCTTGACCCTAACAGAAAAGGAACAGCAAAAGCACAATAACCGCTGGTTTTATTCTGCAGCACCCGGACGTGCCCTCTCCTCTTGCCCATTGTGGACCTCAACCCACAAGGAATCAGGAAATAAGTGAGCCTAGGCAGCATGTGGGCACCACCAGGACAGTGTGCTCTGGAACTACCCCACATCCCCCGCCCCCAGCCCTCAAGAGAAACTCTATCCAGGACAAGCAAGTCCTCCCCCGACTTCCAAGTATGAATAGTTACATGCCATGGATGGGATCAAGCCGATTACCTCCAAGTGGACTCTGATCAATTCTGAGGCTACTGATAACTTCACAGATGCTAAAGCTGATCAAACACTACAAATCCCCCTCTGTTTAAAGCCTTCATCATTTCTCATAGTAACAATAGATGGGCCCTCCTGTCTTCAGGGCTAATGATACAGGAACAGTACTGCTAGAGATTGTAATTCAGGGCCATTGGGAAGTGCTACAGTTCAATGTGATCCATTCTCCACACTTCCCCCTAATACACAACATCGCCTCATTGAAGAAGAATAAGTTTTGCATCTCCTAGTGAGAAAAGAGGATCAGCTCCTCTCTGAATACTGCCAAAGGCTCTGCCTGCATCCACCTAAACCCAACTTTCTGGTCCCGGGCTCCTGCAGCCATTTGGAAGCACCTATGGAGGAACTCCAGTTTGTGGTGGCTAGCCTGAAGTGGTCACTTCCAAGCCTTAGTCCCCATATCCCTGAAAAATATTGGGATCATGCAGACATTTTTGAAAAGAAGAATGCAGATATGCTACCTCTGCACTGGGACTATGAATGCCTCATAGACCAGCAGCCTGGGGCAAATGTGCCTTATTAACAGATCTATGTGATATCCTAGTCAGAATTGGAAGCATTTCATGTGTACATCCAGGAAAACCTTGCCAAGGGCTTCATCTGGTGCTCTACCTCCTCAGAAGGGGCGCTAGTACTTTGTGTTAAGAAAAAGGACAAAGTTACATTTTTGCATAGACTATCGGATCCTAAACCAGGTGACAGTCTGAAACTTGTATTCCCTGCCCTTAATTTCGGAGTTTGCAGTGTGTAGATAGTATCAAGTGTGCGAGAATTTTCACAAAACTGGACCTCTGCGGCATATATAAACTAGTTTGCATCAGGGCGGGAGACGAATGAAAGACTGCCTTTAGATCCCGTTATGGACACTTGAATATTTAGTAATGCCATTTGGGTTGACCAGCACTCCCGCGACCTTACAATACTTCATGAACAGCCTATTTAGAGACATCTTGGGCCAGTAGGTAGTCATCTATTTCAATGACATCCTTGTAATTTCAGATGATCCTGAGCAGCATTCTTACCACATTCGTTCCATCCTGGAAAGATTACAGAAGCATGGCCTGTTCGTGAAATTAGAACAATGTACCTTTGACCAATCCTCCACAGAATTTTTGGGTTCTATCTTTCCTCTGAGAAGGCATCAAGATGGAGCCCCAGAATATACAGGCCATGCCCAGATCCCACCGGGTGTTACAGTGCTTCCTGGGCTTTCTCTATTTTCACAAATGGTTCATTCCAGGCTTCTTAGGGAAAATAACCCCCAAGACAAACCTCCTCCTCAAGGCAGTTAAATTTGAATAGTTCAGGGCTGCTTTCACCACCGCTCCCATTCTAGCATACCTGGACCTGGCCCAGGCATTCGTATTCGAAGCAGAGTCCTCTAATATAGCCATTGGGGCCATAGTGTCCCAGAGGCATGGTACATACCAAGCATTGCACCCGTTTGCCTACTACTCCTGAAAACTCATCCCAGCTGAATAGAATTATGATATCTTATATAATGAACTACTCACAATTAAATTGGCCTTCAAAGAGTGGCAAAATTAACTTGAAGGAGCCCAATGGCCAGTGCACGTCTTTTCTGACCATAAAAACCTTGAATATTTGTGTAACTAAAAAATAACCAGTGAAATACATTCAAAAATTAATTTGTAATAATTTAAAAATACACTAAATACATTATTTAAAAACATTGAATACTTGTGTAACTAAATATTCTTCTCTTGGTTTGCTTTCATCATCACCTACAGCCTGGGAACCAGGAATGGGAAAGCAAACTCCTTATCCTGAAAGGGGAAATACTACCAGAGGTGAATACTCTAACCAAGAAGTACCTTGTCTCCTAAAACCTCACAACTTCCTTAGTGTCACAATATGTCAAGACTTGCTTGATCTAATCCAATCTGCTTCGCAGGGAGATCCACTATCACTGGAGGTAACAGAACAGCCTGAACAAATGAGAACCAAAATGCAATGTTCCATGCAGGATGGGATCACATACATGGATGGGTGCATATTTGTTCCAGTGGAACGCCCCTGGCTAGAAGTGCTCCATCTCTGCTCTGACATGTCATTGGCAGGCCACTTTAGCTGCCTTAAGACTTTCTGCACAGCTTCCCATTTCTTCTGGTGGCCCCATTTGTAAGCTGAAGTCCAGGACTGCATTGACTCTTATGACCTGTGTGTGCACACCAAGGTGACCTGTACTAAGCCCTTTAGTGCCCCTGGAGACTCCACCTAGACCCTGGACTTTCATACTGGAACTCCCTGACTCTGATAAGCACACAGTTGTCTTGATTATTGTGCGTCATTTTGGTCACTTGGTCTACTTCATCCCCTGTAACAGCCTGCCCTCTGCTGAAACAGCTCGACTGCTAGTGGTTTATGTGATCTATATTGAGGAACTTCCTGGCTGTATCACATTGGACCGAGGCCCAGAGCTTGTGTCAAACTTTGGTCATGAAGTGTGCTGGCTAGTGGATGTTCATGCTTTCAGTTCCTCCATGTATACTCTGTGATGGGTTGCATCCCCCATCCGGGATGCCAACTGATGTACTGGGGTCCCACTGAGCCCATCCGTTCCACCAGCCTAGGCTCCATCACCCTATCCTGCTGTGCCCGGCCCTCAAGCCTCCTCTACCACACACATAGGTAGGGCCACAACCAGCTGCCAACAGTCACAGAGTTGCAGTTTAAAGTTCCAGGTATTTCTCTTCACAGGCCAGACCTCTTTCTCAGCCTGGGTCCCTGTCCTTCTTCCCCAGATCAGCCTTAGGTGTTTCTAGCAGTCATCCTGGGTGGGGAATCTGTGAAGAACTGGCAACCTTGATTAACTCACTCCCCAGCCTTAAATAGGTTTTACATATGGTGGGAATCCTTTGTTTCCCTGTTTTGTCCCCACCCCTACTTCAGTCTCTGTGGTCACTCAATAACAGACCTAAAAGTGGCAATTAGTCTACAAGAAAACTTCAAAAACAGACTCCAATGTTAAACTGCAAAACTTGAATTAATTTGCAAACCGGTCACCATCACATTAGGCCTGAATAAAGACTGGGAGTGGTTGGGTCATTACAAAACCTAAACCTAATTTCCCCCATACTAATTTGCCGCTACTGTTACTTACATCTTATTGTCAACCGTTTGAAATGGGCCACTCTCATTACCACTTCAAAAGTTATTTTTCCTCCCTTGGTATCCTACTGTTAATTGAACTGTCTCATTAGACTGACCTCACACTTGGTAAGGCAACTGCCATCTTTTCATGTATTTATACCTGATCCAGTATTTTCCACTCCATGCATCTAATGAAGGGGGTTCCAGCCCATGAAAGCTTATGCCCAAATAATTTTTTTAGTCTCTAGGGTGCCACAAGGACTAGTCGTTGTTTTTGCTAATACAGACTAACATGGCAACCACTCAGAAAGGATACATGTATACAAATAGGATAATCATATTCAGTAAATCATAACCTTTCATATGACCCACCTTACATAAACTACATCTTAGTTATGCCATATTCATATCATAAGCATATTTCTATGAAGAATATGGGACGTAATGTCACACCCTCCCCAAACAAATGGGCAGACAGAGACGGTGAATCAAGTATTAGAGCAACACCTAAAATGCTTTGTTAACTACCATCAAGATAACTGGTTCTACCTCCTTCCTTATGCTGAGTTCTCAAACATCAAGCTGAATATGCCTACGTGGGGAGAATCCGTTTTTAGCAAATTACGGGTTCCACCCTAACTTCCTTGATGGCAGCCTCCTTGTCCTTGTCCTTGACGGCAGCCTCCCCAAACCCAGCAGTTTTTGTCTGGATCCAACAATTCACCATATCCAGGAGGAGCTTAAGGACCACCTCCAAGATGTGAAAAGGTACTACAAGCCATATGCAAATAATCGACATCAGGAAGGCCCAGCTCTCAGGGTGGGTGGCAGCTCCCATCTCACTCAGCCTCTGGGGATTCTGACATTTTGATTAGTTTCAGATTCTAGATTCTGGGTAGCATTTCCCAGATCTTTCATTATAATTTATGGTCTGTGAATATGTCAGTGTCCATGCTAACTATTTTCTCAGAGCTAATTTCTTTCCCAGTTTTTTTGTGGCAAAACCACAGACTTTTCTGTTATTACCAGTATTGTGTCTCTACCTCCAAAATCTGTATTTAGAAGATCTTTCAGGTGTCAAATCAGAGAAGACAATAAGGGTATAAAAACAAATTAATTAAGTAGTTTTAATTAACCAGTTACCTATGCCACCTTTCTCAGTGTTCTTGTGCCTCTGTTCCTTAGGTAAAGTACAGAACTGGAGGAGGATTGTAAATGTACAAGTTTTATTAGCAAAAATAATTTGAGAGAATTACAGAAAACAAAATAAAGAAGGTTTTATATAATAGAAATATGCCTATGATATGAATATGGCATAACTAAGATGTATTTTATGCAAGGTGGGTCATATGAAAGGTTATGATTTATTGAATATGATTATCCTATTTGTATACATGTATCCTTTCTGAGTGGTAGCCATGTTAGTCTGCATTAGCAAAAACAATGACTAGTCCTTGTGGCACCCTAGAGACTAAAAAAATTATTTGGGCATAAGGTTTCATGGGCTGGAACCCCCTTCATTAGATGCATGGAGTGGAAAATACTGGATCAGGTATAAATACATGAAAAGATGGCAGTCTTGGTAGGGTCTTTTTACAAAATTAAAAAGAATTAATTTGACAAGGAAAGTTAAAATCTTTCAATAGGCAATGGACCAAATCAGTTACTCCAAAAAGAGGAATGGCAGGAGAGCCATCAAGCCATTGGTACTCAGACAACCAATCAGAAAGGATGTGTTCTCTGTCTGCAGCACTGAGGTTATAAAAGGCTGCAGGCTCAGACAGGGTCAGCATACTACTGTGGTGATTTCAAGAAGTGGCTTAGCCAAGCCACACTTTGTCAGGCCAGTCAGAATCAGGCCAGACCAAGAAGAAATCAAAGAAGGCAAAATAAGAGCGAGAAAACCAAGTGAACAGAGCCAGGAACAGAAGGAAAGAGAGTCAGGCAAGCCAAGCAAAGAAAGACACAGGCAAGTGGAGCCAAGCAAGGAAACATCCACTCAAGCCAAGCAAGTCAAGAAAAAAGCTAGGCAGGCCAATTCCTGAGGAAAGACTCAGGGAAACCAAGCAGAGAAAACAAAAGAAAGCCAAGAAAGTCAAGCCAAGTGTTGCTGGAACACTAGAAGTCTGCAACATGTCTGAGACTGAGTCTGAGTCTGAGTCTGAGCACTCTGGTGAGACCTCAACCGCAAAAGACCCTAAGGCCAAAATCACCCGTTCTTCCCGGGCTGGGCTGCAGTTCTCTGTCAGTCGCATAGACAGATTGCTCCGCAAAGGACAATTTGCAGACCGTATTGGAGCTGGAGCCCCAGTATATATGGCCGCGGTGCTTCAATAAGTGACTCATGAGATTGTGGATAGTGCTGGGGAAGTCGCTGCACGCAGCAAGAATTTCCCCACGGCACTTGCAGCTGGCCATTCACAGCGACTCAGAGCTCAAGAAACTGCTGGGAGGTGTCACCATCTCTCAGGGCGGAGTCCTGCACTTAAATCAGCCTGTGGTTTTACCTTCCAAGAAGAGGAATGGCAGGAGAGCCATCAAGAGAAGGCTTGCCCCTGCTCCTGTCCCTGTTAAGTGAGAACAGAGCAAAGGGGAGACTGCCACCCCAGATTTGGGAGAAATGACATTGACTTGGTTGCAAGGCTCTTTTCAAATGCATCAGTATGGTCTAATAAAAGCAGTTAAAATGCCTGGTCTTCTTTTGTGAATTCATTTCCTCTTTTACTATCCAACAATTTTAAGGGATCATTCAGTTGGTCAGGGAGCTGCATTGATAATATGGTAGAAAAGCCTAGAAAGATAGAACTCAATCATTTCATTAAGAAATTGACATCAGAAATTGTCTAAATGGGGTCAAGTATCAGAGTGGTAAGCGTGTTAGTCTGGATCTGTCAAAAGCGACAAAGAGTCCTGTGGCACCTTATAGACCAACAGACGTATTGGAGCATAAATGTCTAAATCGTGTAGATTCTGGGAGGTGAGTTCTGTGTTTTTTTCAGGCATTTCCCCAATAGATTGAAGATTAGGAACATTTTTCCCATAGTGAAGTTAATGTGTATTGCATGTTTTGTGAAAACAGAAAAAAGAACAAACTCATGACAGAAAAATGTAATCCATTACACATGAAGGATAAAGCCTATGGGCCTGGTTTTTCTTTTTCTTTTTGTTTTGTTTTGTTATTTTTTACTTACCCCATTATAAAACCATTGACTCGTTTAGAGTAATATCAGATTTATACAGTATAAGTGATACTAGAATCAGGCTTTCTGAAATTATTAAATACCTGGAGGGGTTCACATACACTTTGATCACCTTTTTAAAGGGAAAACATTACCCACTTGCCAGCACATTTTTGGCTAAGAACCCTTACCGTGGGCTTGGGTGCCATGAGGGTTCTCTAAGAGACGGGAAGCATCACCGAGTTAAGGGCTCCAGAGAAACTGGCCAATATTTTCAAACTTTAGGATGCCTGAATTTCAGCCCCTAACCCTACCTTTAAGCAACTAACTCAAAGTGACCTGATTTCCATAGGTGCTGAGCACTCCAAACCCCTAGTGAAATCAACAGGAGCTGTGGGTGCTCAGCTCCTCTTCAAATCAGGCCACTTGTAAGTTATTTAGGTGCCTAATTTAAGGCATCTCATTTTCAAAATGTAGCCAAAGCCTATTTCATGCCGTTACAGGATGAGTTTTGCTAATAGCAGTTATCACTGAGTAAAAATCCAACACAAACGGTGAATGAATGGGAATGATGTCATCAAAGGATGACATATCCCCTCTGGCTTGGTTAACAAATGAAGTAGCTGCCCATTGGTTCTCAGACAACCAATCAGAAAGGATGTTTTCTCTGTCTGCAGCACTGAGGTTATAAAAGGCTGCAGGCTCAGACAGGGTCAGCATACTACTGTGGTGATTTCAAGAAGTGGCTTAGCCAAGCCACACTTTGTCAGGCCAGTCATAATCAGGCCAGACCAGGAAGAAATCAAAGAAGGCAAAATAAGAGCGAGAAAACCAAGTGAACAGAGCCAGGAACAGAAGGAAAGAGAGTCAGGCAAGCCAAGCAAAGAAAGACACAGGCAAGTGGAGCCAAGCAAGGAAACATCCACTGAAGCCAAGCAAGTCAAGAAAAAAGCTAGGCAGGCCAATTCCTGAGGAAAGACTCAGGGAAACCAAGCAGAGAAAACAAAAGAAAGCCAAGAAAGTCAAGGCAAGTGTTGCTGAAACACAAGAAGTCTGCAACATGTCTGAGACTGAGTCTGAGTCTGAGTCTGAGCACTCTGGTGAGACCTCAACCGCAAAAGACCCTAAGGCCAAAATCACCCGTTCTTCCCGGGCTGGGCTGCAGTTCTCTGTCAGTCGCATAGAAAGATTGCTCCGCAAAGGACAATTTGCAGACCGTATTGGAGCTGGAGCCCCAGGATATATGGCCGCGGTGCTTCAATAAGTGACTCATGAGATTGTGGATATTGCTGGGGAAGTCGCTGCACGCAGCAAGAATTTCCCCACGGCACTTGCAGCTGGCCATTCACAGCGACTCAGAGCTCAAGAATCTGCTGGGAGGTGTCACCATCTCTCAGGGCGGAGTCCTGCACTTAAATCAGCCTGTGGTTTTACCTTCCAAGAAGAGGAATGGCAGGAGAGCCATCAAGAGAAGGATTGCCCCTGCTCCTGTCCCTGTTAAGTGAGAACGGAGCAAAGGGGAGACTGCCACCCCAGATTTGGGAGAAATGACATTGACTTGATTGCAAGGCTCTTTTCAAATGCATCAGTATGGTCTAATAAAAGCAGTTAAAATGCCTGGTCTTCTTTTGTGAATTCATTTCCTCTTTTACTTGCCTACAATTTTAAGGGATCATTCACTTGGTCAGGTAGCTGCATTGATAATATGGTAGAAAAGCCTAGAAAGATAGAACTCAATCATTTCATTAAGAAATTGACATCAGAAATTGTCTAAATGGTGTCAAGTATCAGAGGGGTAGGCGTGTTAGTCTGGATCTGAAAAAAGCGACAAAGAGTCCAGTGCCACCTTATAGAAAAACAGACGTATTGGAGCATAAATGTCTAAATCGTGTAGATTCTGGGAGGTGAGTTCTGTGTTTTTTTCAGGCACTTCCCCAATAGATTGAAGACTAGGAACATTTTTCCCATAGTGAAGTTGATGTGTATTGCATGTTTTGTGAAAACAGAAAAAAGAACAAACTCATGACAGAAAAATGTAATCCATTACACATGAAGGATAAAGCCTATGGGCCTGGTTTTTCTTTTTGTTTTGTTTTGTTCTTTTTTACTTACCCCATTATAAAACCATTGACTCGTTTAGAGTAATATCAGATTTATACAGTATAAGTGATACTAGAATCAGGCTTTCTGAAATTATTAAATACCTGGAGGGGTTCACATACACTTTGATCACCTTTTTAAAGGGAAAACATTACCCACTTGCCAGCACACAGGTATACAGGGAGACTTACAAGTAAAAGAGAGCCATCTGCAGACGATTGTCCTGGTTAATGGGAGTCATCAAGATTCCAAACCACCATTAATGGCCCACACTTTGCATAATTACAATAGGCCGTCAGAGTTATATTTCATATTTCTAGTTTCAGATACAGGAGTGGTACATTTATACAAAGAGGATGACCACACTCAGTAGATGATAAGCTTTGTAATGATACCTTACAAGAGACCTTTTGCATGAAGCATATTCCAGTTACATTATATTTAACTCATTAGCATATTTTCATAACATCATCTAGAGTGCAACATCACACAATGGATTTGGCCTGATGTGAGGGGTTCTCTCCAGATGCTGTTTTTAAACCGGTCTCAGAAAATAGCTCTCGAACAAGAGAAGCGGCTAATCAAAGCTGAGAGTGGCAAATGGTGAACACTTGGGTTTCTGGAATGGCAAAGAACCCTTACCGTGGGCTTGGGTGCCATGAGGGTTCTCTAAGAGACGGGAAGCATCACCGAGTTAAGGGCTCCAGAGAAACTGGCCAATATTTTCAAACTTTAGGATGCCTGAATTTCAGCCCCTAAACCCACTTTTAGGCAACTAACTCAAAGTGACCTGATTTCCATAGGTGCTGAGCACTCCAAACCCCTAGTGAAATCAACAGGAGCTGTGGGTGCTCAGCTCCTCTTCAAATCAGGCCACTTGTAAGTTATTTAGGTGCCTAATTTAAGGCATCTCATTTTCAAAATGTAACCAAAGCGTATTTCATGCTGTTATAGGATGAGTTTTGCTAATAGCAGATATCACTGACTAAAAATCCAACACAAACGGTGAATGAATGGGAATGATGTCATCAAAGGATGACATATCCCCTCTGGCTTGGTTAACAAATGAAGTAGCTGCCCATTGGTTCTCAGACAACCAATCAGAAAGGATGTTTTCTCTGTCTGCAGCACTGAGGTTATAAAAGGCTGCAGGCTCAGACAGGGTCAGCATACTACTGTGGTGATTTCAAGAAGTGGCTTAGCCAAGCCACACTTTGTCAGGCCAGTCATAATCAGGCCAGACCAGGAAGAAATCAAAGAAGGCAAAATAAGAGCGAGAAAACCAAGTGAACAGAGCCAGGAACAGAAGGAAAGAGAGTCAGGCAAGCCAAGCAAAGAAAGACACAGGCAAGTGGAGCCAAGCAAGGAAACATCCACTGAAGCCAAGCAAGTCAAGAAAAAAGCTAGGCAGGCCAATTCCTGAGGAAAGACTCAGGGAAACCAAGCAGAGAAAACAAAAGAAAGCCAAGAAAGTCAAGCCAAGTGTTGCTGGAACACTAGAAGTCTGCAACATGTCTGAGACTGAGTCTGAGTCTGAGCACTCTGGTGAGACCTCAACCGCAAAAGACCCTAAGGCCAAAATCACCCGTTCTTCCCGGGCTGGGCTGCAGTTCTCTGTCAGTCGCATAGACAGATTGCTCCGCAAAGGACAATTTGCAGACCGTATTGGAGCTGGAGCCCCAGTATATATGGCCGCGGTGCTTCAATAAGTGACTCATGAGATTGTGGATATTGCTGGGGAAGTCGCTGCACGCAGCAAGAAGCGTCGGATTTCCCCACGGCACTTGCAGCTGGCCATTCACAGCGACTCAGAGCTCAAGAAACTGCTGGGAGGGGTCACCATCTCTCAGGGCGGAGTCCTGCACTTAAATCAGCCTGTGGTTTTACCTTCCAAGAAGAGGAATGGCAGGAGAGCCATCAAGAGAAGGGTTGCCCCTGCTCCTGTCCCTGTTAAGTGAGAACAGAGCAAAGGGGAGACTGCCACCCCAGATTTGGGAGAAATGACATTGACTTGATTGCAAGGCTCTTTTCAAATGCACCAGTATGGTCTAATAAAAGCAGTTAAAATGCCCAGTCTTGTTTTGTGAATTTATTTCCTTGGTAATATTGCTAATATTAAAAGGGAAAATTCAATTAGTTAGGAAGTGACACAAAGGCTGTGATATAAAAGCCAATGTTAGGTGCAGTGGTGGCACTTGTGTCGGGGGCAGCATGTGGAGCCCCCTGGCTTCCCCTACGGATAGGAACTCAGGGGGACATGCCGGCTGCTTCCCGGGAGCTGAGCAGTGCAGAAGCTAACTGGAAACCTGCCAGCCCCACTGCATGGCCCGCCATCTGGATAGTCAACAGCCCAGTCAGCAGTGCTGACTGGAGCCACCAGGGTGCCTTTGTGACTGGGTGTTCCAGTCAAAAACCAGACACCTGGTCACCCTACTTGGAGATGAACTACAACCACTGGCCTCGCACCCAACAGCAACTTCTCCCTCTAGAAAGCGGAATGGGGAAGGGGAGGGGATTGAAACCTAGGTAGGGTTAGGGAAGAAGCCATGGTAGATGGGACAAGAAGAAAGGGAAGGAAGATCTGTGGAGGGTTGATCCTTGATGCTGATGAAGGAGTACCTTATTGGGTTGAGCTTGTGGTGGGGACAGGGGGAAAAGATCCTTGTGGAGGCTGGTGCAAGGTTCAGCTTTGGGAGACAGGGAATAGAGAAGGGTGAAATATAGAAGAAGGTCCATGTTCATGATGGACATTGGGAAGGGGAAATCCTTGTGATGGAAGGAGCTATGTATGGGGTGAGATGGGGTAGGGGATAACTTGAGAAGAATGGAACCTTGGGGAGTTGGAACAAAGTCATGGGAACCTGGAAAATAATATGGATGTTTTTGGGGAGAGGGCAGGGACCTAGTAAACAAAGGAGAACTGGGAGCAGCAGGAAAGCAGCTTAGGGTGGCTCTGCTCCTCCCACTGCCCTCTGGTGAGAAACATGCACAGGACAGCATCTCTGCTCCTCCCCGTGCAGCCCCTGGCCTGGGAAAGGGTGGATGGGGGGTGAAGAGCCCCTGTAACCCCCCCCCCCCCCGCAAGCCAATAAGGCTTGCTGAAGCCCCTCTCAGGCCTGGGAGAGAGGGTTGAAGAGCCCAGGAGGTGCAGAGGTAAGGTTGGTAAGGCTGTACCTAGGGGATGGGACTGAACTGAGGGGGATGAGGCTGATAGAATTGGGGGACTGAAACTGATGTGGGGGCTAGGCAACAAGATTAATTGCTGGGCAGAGGATGGGCAGATGTGAGGGTGAAAGTTCCTGGACCCAAGGTTAAAATTACCTTACCCAATAAATTTGGAAGAGTGGCAACACAAATTGTCTTACACATACGTGCATGCACAAATACACACACACACACACACACACATGCACTGGAGATGGGCAGAAGGAGTTCACCAATCAAAAGACAGACTGAAAAAAACACAATATAATCATTTTTTTAAAATCTCCTGATATTTGATCTAATCTTATGATTTGTGTTTGACTCATGATTTTTGATCACCTGAGCTTGGCAATACTACTTACAGAAGGCTGAGAAGTTTTAGTGCACCTGCATTGATTTCTACGGGCTAAGGATCTTGATTTGAAAATGCAGGAGCCTCACAGAACAGTATCATTTGGAGATTGTGAAAAAACTGCATGCTTTTGGTTTTTGTTGGGATAGCAGAATGTTTGTGACCAGATTTTGGTTTTGCAAATACAATAGCATGGTTTGTCCTATTTCTTCCCCAACTCCACACTTCAAGTAATAGGAATGCCAATAACAAACTGCACATGCTACAAACTTGATTTTCAAACATTCATAACTGCTAGCTAATTTCTTCAGTGCTTCCTTCTGGGAAATGATAACCTGACCGCATCGTACATGGTAAAATAAAAATGTAAATTAAAATAGGGATTTGGGTTATCCCCATGGGGAATTAGAGAGTGACTTACATATTCAATACACTGATTTCTTTAAAATATGCAATACACCATACCACAGTATAAGAAAACCATCAGTGCTTCAAGGAATTTCCACTTTTCTTAAGGAGTCAGGATGGGTGGCCATGATGGTAAAGGATTCAATGCTTAGCTGGAGTCATATTAGGCATTTTAAGGGGGACGGGAGAATCTTTGACATGGCACAGCTTTAATGGTTGATAATGGTGGAGAGGGATTTGTCATATTTTGGTTGCTTAATGTAAAAAATTCTTGTTTTACACAAGTGCGCAACCTTATGATCACACAATCAATTAATGTACTGGGGAATTTCTCTCATTGTTTGAACACTAGACCTCACAATCAATTCAGAGATTGTGCTCTAGGTATGCATCCTCAAATCATGATATGTCCTTGAGAAATATAGAGCCCAATTCCCCTCTCAGTTAAATTTGTGAAAGTCTGGAATAAGTGTATTAACTTCATTGGTACATATGACATTAACTATGATGTAACTGCTTTAGAAATGTGCCATTGTCTTTGAAAGACGCTGCTTGCAGAACACATCAGTAAGGCTACCAGAGTTATTGGGTCCCTTCTAATTCTATTTTAAAGGTGTTTATGGGGAAGTACCTAAAGTCTAGTCCCTCTTCTTTACAAATTACAAACTAAGTAATTACATCAGAAAGGAAATTGAAATACTGCTCCGACTCAGTAGTTAACTGGTTAACATTAGAAGTCAACATTTATCCTATTGTCACACAGTAGTTTCTGAGATTTCAGAAGGATAATTCCTCATCTTTATAGAATACAGGTACAGGAAATAATGCTTTTAAGCGTAAGTAGTCAAATCTACAGCAGTAATAACACACCCTAGTTCAGATCAAATGAAGAAGAAACAGCTAAAGTAAGCTCGAGAGATGATGTCTTTCTTGATATTGACAAGACTGAAAGGATATAAGCAAAGACCCTTCAGCTCTGGAAGAGCCCAAACTCCAGCAGCCGTCAATGACACTTTTGATTGTGCAGTGAAGGCAGGATCAGACATTTGGCTAGGAAAGCATGAACATTGACTCAGGAACTTCCAAGGAAGTTGCCAGTATCTCTTTCATAGTTTTATGGATGCTGGAAAATATGTGTTTGAATTCAAGATTTTCTGGCTGTCCCCAGCTTCCTAAACTGTGCAGATAATAAAGTTTTTCATTTTCTGAAGAAGAAGTAAGACCTATTTAAAGAGAAAAGGAGAAGGGAAACATCTCGTTGATATTGCCTTTAGTGAAAACCCAATAATAGAAGTGAAGGGATGATGCAAAATAATTCTTCTGAATGCCAGGGAGTCACACACGACCCCTCCACCCATAAGGTTTACATCATGTGCTGAGCATATAAACACATTTCTGAGACCTTTGGGACATGGTCCCTGTGGCATCTCAAAGTCTAGAACTAATGAGTGATAATACCAAAGGGAGCAGCTGAAATGTTCTTAGATGATTCAATGCTACAAAACAACAAACTAAGGGAAGCTTTTGTCTGAACTGCACAAAATGCCGTTTTCAGCCCAGTGAAAGGGAAGTCCTAGTCCAAACTTTTGGGTTTAATTTTCCTGACACTCACAGGAATACATCAGAACTAACACTCACAGAATGAAACCCATATTGTGGAGACTGGAAGAGCAGTGGTTATTAATATTTCATCATCTCTTCACATCAGCGCAGAGGTACTGCTGGGACTTGTGGCTCTCCAATGATACTGTGCAGGGCTCCATCATTAAAATAAAGAGAAATGATAAAAACAGTGTTGGGCATTATCAGGGAGTGAGTCTGCTGAAGATAAGAAAATCTGAGGGGCTATAGGAAGTTAAAATCAGCTTGAGACAGACAACAAGAATGGAGAATTTCAGACCAAATGGTTAATGTTTGGCAAAGTTCTGGGCAACTGACAATAAGGTCTTATAATGGCAAGTATCTAATAACTTTCATAACAGGCTGTGCTACCAGCACCACCTATAATTTGCAACACTTGGTCAATTTATATTCAAATGCTGGGTCAGTTATAAGCCCAGTAGTCTTTTTTTCTGCTTTTTTGTACTTCGCTCCTCCATGCCCTCAGTTTCTTTTTGAATGACCTTCTTTGTTTGTTTCTGTGTTTAGGAACACAATTCCAGTATTTGGAGTGAGTGAGAGAGAGAGAGAGAGAGAGAGAGAGAGAGAGCTATTATATAACTGAAACAGGGTTTGCAAAAATAAAAAAGAGAATGTGTTAACCGTGGCTCCACAAAAGGACTTGGCACCAAAAATGGGAGCTAGGTGCCCAAGTCCAAAATTTAGGCCCCACTGAGACCCTGAGAACACCAGTTCAGTGGCTGCCTAACTCTAGAAGTGATTTAATTGTCACCATAAAAATCCCTTATGTTCCTAAATTCCTGCCTCTGGGCATAGAATCGTAGAATTGTAGGACTGGAAGGGACCTTGCGAGGTCTTCTAGTCCAGTCCCCTGGACTCATGGCCAGATTATCTAGACCATCCCTGACAGGTGTTTGTCTTACCTGCTCTTTAAAATCTCCAGTGACGGAGATTCCACAGCCTCCCTAGGAAATTTATTCCAGTGCTTAACCACACTGACAGTTAGGACATTTTTCTTAATGTCCAATCTAAACCACCCTTGCTGCAATTTAAGCCCATAGCTTCTTGTGCTATCCTCAGAGGTTAAGAAGAACAATTTTTCTCCCTACTCCTTGTAACAACCTTTTATGTACTTGAAAATTTTTATCGTATCCCCCCTCAGTCGTCTCTTTTCCAGACTACACAAACCCATTTTTTCAATCTTCCTTCCTAAGTCATGTTTTCTAGACCTTTAATAATTTTTGCTGCTCTTCTCTGGATTTCCTTCCCCAGTTTAGGCACCTGCGTGCCTGTCTCATGCCTAAGCCCCAGTGCAATCCACAAACCAGCTTGGGATAGACATTTCCTTGCCTACCTTGCCTGTGGGGCCTCATCTGGTAGATGTGCTCTAAATACACCTAGCACCACACAAAATGATGACAAGGGCCAGTCTTCTAGAACTTTTCCTGTGTTCCAAGACTTACTGAAAACAACATTAATGTTCCAGTGAGCTCCTGGGCCCCCTCTTCTTATTTGTAGATTTTGGCATGAGTGAATTAAACAAAATTCATTGAAATGGAAGTGAAGTCATTTTACACATGCTAGGTCAGCCAATCAGGTAACAGAAGCAATAATATGTAATTGAGGGGACCAGATAGGAAGCTCAAAGAACATATTCCAAATGAGTTACCATGAACAGTTCAAAGAGGTTTGAAATTCTTTAAGGAATAATTTTTACAAACAATGGAAATTCATATAAAATAATGATGTCTTTACAAGCAGCACATCTAGCTGACTCAATCCTCTTACAAAATCTTAACAAAAAATGGAAACAAACATTTTCAAAAATGTATTGTTTCCATTTTCTCATTGGCCCTATTCTTTATATGGTCTGGAGGAGGAATGAAGAGCAAACATGAGCATAACTATGTCTCTTGAAACCAGGCCTCGTTCCATTCAGTTGGTTAAACTGAATCTCAACTATGTCTAGTTGAGAAGGATGGAAGAAACTTCTCTTAAAATATGACCAGAGCCTTGGTGATCTACTGGGGTGGCTTTTAGATTTGGGCTGGGGGCACGTGTACCTTCGCTACATAAGGAACAGGACATAGAGATGGGGAATTGAACTCAAGTGATTGCATATCATTACAGAATACTAACTTCAGCAACGCAAGGACTGCTTGCTACAATGTCCATTACCTAACAGCCAAATGGGAATAGCTAATTAGAGTGGAAATTAAATCCACATGTTCTGCACAGCAGTATTTAATCAATGGGGCCTTGGTTCATGAACATTACAGCAGCCCTCATTCATACCAGTAGCTGGACATTAGAACCAAGAATTGTACATGGCTCATTGACATGGCAGTACAGACCACTATGAAAGGGCATTCCCAGCAGAGGACCCAATATATGGAATTGGCTTCCCTGCTGTTCCTATAGACCCAATCTCTTAACTTCAGGTCATGTGGTAAGATCCTTCTATTTTCACAGGCAAAAGCATGATGTGGAAACTGTGGCATGTATACAGCTCATTGTATGTGTATGGGAAGGGGAAAGGGAGAAAAGTGGAGCTCATTTTTTTCCCACACTGATCAAGGAATAATGCAGTTTTTAGTAATTTTCTACATGTCCCACAGGACCTTACAATCTCAGATTGGTACATTTTTAAAATACATAAATTAAAATGAGTCCAGCAGGGACCTAAGATCATCCCTAACGTGCAGACAGTTACATTATTTTCCAAAAAAAAACTTTCACTGCTCACACTGCAGCCTATCTGGCAAAACTAAACACCAGGGAGTTCATACTGACGGTCACCATGTAACTTCTGAACGCCTCACAGGACTTATTATTTCAAAGCATGGTCTCTCTAATAATGTTCTGTGTGATTTATCTCCCAAAATCCCACAGCTCTGAGATCCCAGGTGTATATCTTCTCCCAGGTGGACAAATGATGAAATATTCATCCTTGTGTGTTCCAGGCTCCCAAGTATGATCGCTGCAGTACATACATAGTACTATACTTTTTGCTGTGTTTCCCATTAGATCTCACAATCTAAACAACATTGGGCTTTATTTGGATGTGCATGGAAGCATCTAAAAAGTATCTAGGTATTGCAGGGGGTGGGGTGGGTGACTCACTAGGTGCACTCTTCCCTCTGAGTCATCACTGACCCTGATATGGTGCTAACATTCATCTTGGGATGGTTTCATTCTTCTGGAGAGAGTGGTGGGGTGACTCTGTAACAGGAAATTTTCTAAATCAGTATCCCACCAGTCCTGCAGCTTGCGGCAAATGGGTTCTGCACTGGTGCTCTTTCTTGGAAAAGATGTAAACTGAGGTATTGAGCAATTGTGGACCCCAGTTCTGATTCAGGAATGACCATTTTATGGCCCTTAGCACATTTATGAAAGTACATTTATGTGAAACGCAGAGGCCTGATGATGTGCCAGCTCAGATTATTACAATATGCCTTCCTAAACCTCCCCCTGTGGTTTCAGTTCTTTACTCTCTGGTGTGTAACATTACTGTGCACTATGAACCTTATTCTGCACTCCTGGAGGTAATGGGAACATGGCCACTGACTTTTTCAAGGCCCCAATTCACTTACATACTGGATAACACCAATTTCAGTCACTTCCATGGGGGTGACTCCCTGGTTTAGTCCCATAGGCTTTGGGAAAGAAACTGCAGGGATCAACAAACCAGGGACTGAAGCCAGCACAATAGTAGTTACTAGGGTTGCCACCTCTGAGGAGGAAAAAACTGGGACTTCCGAAATATTTAATCTGGGACAGCTATCTCAAAAAAGGGACGGTCCTGGGAAAACCTGGAGAAATAACCACACTGGTAACCACATACTCTTGGAGAACAGGGAGTGTAAAATGGGGTCTAGCAGGGGCTGTCCCTCCCCACAAGCAGGCCCAGAAGTGTGCAGAGGAGACCACCCCACTGTTGATAGTAAAAGCCACATGGCCTGCCCCTTCTCCCAGCTGTGTGGCCTTTGGAAAAGAAACTGCATGGAAGTGTCAGCCAGAGACTGCAGCTAGTCCAGCAGCTGTAGAAAGCAGCTCAAGCACAGAATTATGGACACTGATGACATCATCAGGCTGCTTTCTGCAGTTTTCACTCTGAACATTCTCTCTCCTTTGCTGATTTGCTCCAATCCTTTCTCCTTTCTTTTGTCTGGGTGTCTAGCTTATCCCCTCCTAACAGAATCCCATTGAAAGGACTTCAGTGAAAAACAAAAATGGAATTAACTTGACATGTTCTGCCATTGCAATCTATTTAGATTGTAAACTCTTTGGGACAGGGACTGTTTCTTATGCCATGTTTGTCCAATGCCTAGCATAGTGGGACTCTGTTCTCATTTGTCCAGTAGGCACTACTGTGATTTCTCCTGTATTAGGGTGTGGAATAGTCTCCCAAGGGAAGAAGTGTGTTATGTTCTACAGCGTACAAACAGAGAAATTAGATAAATAGCAAAAAATACTCTTCCTGGAAAGGTGCAATGTAAAACTACTTTATTTCTTAGGCAGGTCTTCACTACGGGGGGGGGGGGGGGGGGGTCGATTTAAGATACGCAAATTCAGCTACGTGAATAGTGTAGCTGAATTTGACATATCGCAGCCGACTTACCCCGCTGTAAGGACGGCAGCAAAATCGACCTCCGCGGCTTCCCATCGACGGCGCTTACTCCCACCTCTGCTGGTGGAGTAAGAGCGTCGATTCAGGGATCGATTGTCGCGTCCCGACGAGACTCGATAATTCAATCTCCGAGAGGTCGATTTCTACCCGCCGATTCAAGCGGGTAGTGTAGACCTAGCCTTAGAATTCAGAACACACAAGAACCCCAAACCAGAAAGAAAAACCAGACTGCTCTCTAAAACAGAGAGGCACAACTCACACCACCTTACTCTAACTGGCTGGTTGCTAACTGACTCTGCTAGCCTCAGATAGCACAATTCCCTGCAGAACCCCCTCAGTGGAACTGCTCAGGGTAATAATAAGCAGTATATTAAGCAGTATGTGTTGGCCAAGCCAATCCAGTTTTAAGCAATGCACTTTCTCCTCATATAGTTAACCATTGGTTCAGGGTGATTAGTGATCATATTCTTCAATTAAAATATGATAAATATAAGCCTTGTACAAATTTTAGTTCACATTCATAATTATGTATTAAATTACACATTGTTTTGTTTTCCACCATTAAAGTATGAAAAATGCCTTAAAACACATCTTTTATTGGGAAAATAGGATTTTTTCTTCCTTTGTTAATTAAAAATAAGGGTTAAAAGATTTTTATGAAAATCAAAAGAAAAAAAGTATCAACTCAGGCTGGGATCTAATATGACACATTTCAGAACCAGTGACACAAGATGTGTGAGAAAGGGGACCTGACATCGCCTCTTTAACACTACTCACTACTACAGCTCTATGGGCTTGTCTCTGTTAAGGAATCTTGCAGGCTTAAAAACAACTTTGAGGAGCTGAGTTAGCTGACATGGTGATAATGATCATGACTGACTAACCAGCATATATGCAGTGTTGGTGTAACCCTGTCGGTCCCAGGATATTAGAGACAAGGTGAGTGAGGAAATATCTTTTATTGGACCAACTCCTGTTGCTGAGAGAGACAAGCTTTCAAGCTTTCACAGCGCTCTTCTTCAGACACAAGTGTGTCTCTCTCACCAACAGAAGTTGGTCCAATAAAAAATATTACCTCACCCACCTTATCTCTCTGATAACCAGTGTGTAGATCAAGGCAACCCTTATTCAGCATTATGTCAACTAATCACAGGGGTGGTGAGTTGTATGGGCCTGTGGTGCCCAGGCTCCAGGAATATTCAGGGCCCGGGGGCCCAGCTCCACCAGTGTTCAGAGCCAGATCTCTACCCCAGGCCACACTTCCCACGCCCGTGCGCCTCCCCCAGGCCCCAGAAGGTCCCTGCCTCAAGCGGGCAGGTGCCTCAAGCAGGCAGCTGCCTGCCGCTCCATGCTGCACTCCCTCGCTGCCAGCCGCTGCTGCCTACAACACAAGAGGGGCGCTGGCAGCAGGCTGAGGCGGCTGCTGCACCTGCGGAGGGAGGAGGGGAGGAGGCGCACACATGATTGGCAGCTATCCCCTCCCTCGGCACCCATCGGGAGGCAATGGCAAGGGGGCTTCTGGGAGACAGAGTCTGGACCTTACTCGAGCAGCTGTTGGGGCTTGGGTGAATGTCTGACCATGTGATCGCCCCCCCCCAACTTGCAGCCACCACTTCTGCCCCACGCTGGGCAAGGGGCAGCCCCATTCCCCATGAGGCTATGATGAGGGGCAGCAGGCTGCAGCAGTGGAGGAGGCTGTGATGTTGCACTCCATATTTTTATAAAAATATGTTTATAAGTGTGGATATGATGTAACTGGAATATGCTTTATGCAAAAGGTCTCTTGTAAGGTATCATTACAAAGCTTATAATCTTAAATTA
Source organism: Malaclemys terrapin pileata (assembly GCF_027887155.1). Lineage (NCBI taxonomy): Eukaryota > Metazoa > Chordata > Testudines > Emydidae > Malaclemys > Malaclemys terrapin. The sequence continues at coordinate 136,757,908 of NC_071505.1, forward strand.
AAGGAGATATCCTGTCTCCTAGAACTGGAAGGAACCTTGAAAGGTCATGGAGTACAGCCCCCTGCCTTCACTAGTGGGTCAAAGTACTGATTTTTTTGCCCCAGACCCCCCCTCAAGGATTGAACTAACAACCCTGGGTTTATCAGGCCAGTACTCAAACCACTGAGCTATCCCTCCCCCTACTGAGTGTGGTCATCATCCTATTTATATGAATGTATCATTCTTTTATCTGAAACTAGGAATATGAAATATACCTCTGAGGTTCTATTGTAATTATGCAAAGTGTGGGACATTAATGGTGGTTTGGAATCTTGATGTCTCCCGTTAACAGGACAATTGGTTGGAAATGGCTCTGTTTACTTGTAAGACTTCCTGTACATGTGTGCCAGCAGGTAGGTAATGAAGTCTCACAGGACATGTGATCATGTCACCTGAACTGGAATCCATCTTTAACCTGGTGCTTTTCCTTTTAGAAGGAGGAGTGTGAACCAAGAGAGAGACAAAGGATTCCTGCCTTGTGCCAAAGCTACTAAAGGGGGTGGAACAGAACAAAGAGGGCTGTAGTCATGAGAAATCCCCTTTGTTAGCATCTGAGCTGGAACTCTCACATCCCAGCCCCACCCAAGGGCCTGCACCCCCAGCCAGAGCCCTCGTCTCCCCCACACCTCCACATTGTGCAATATAGGGAAACTGTTAAACGCTTACTGTTTCCGGTCCATTTTTACATTATTTTAAAATATATATATCAGCTTACAAGGCATGTGTGTGTGTGTGTAGCTGGGGAAACTTGGACCCATTCTGGGCACCACCAAAAATTATACAAACCTGCCTCCTGTGACTACTCATGTTTAAAACTAGGGTTTGTCATGACTAACTGACATGATCCTTCACATGATTTGTTTGTGAATACATACCATTGTGGACTCCATCACCTATGGCAATGACTCCCCTTGGTGTGTTAGCACCTTTTGTTCCCTGTAGTGTTCTGGCTCCCAACAATGTTTCCCTGGCTGACACAAAAGCAACTGAGAGAGACGCCACTGCGTAAGGACATGCATATAAAACTTGACAGATCCTTGTTGGATTTCTACTAGAACTCACCTAGAGCCCCTTCCTTTCCCTGGTGACTGGGAAGGGTGAGGGGTTCTTCAGCAGAGGGCTAGCTCCATGTTTGCTCTGGAGAGCTGTGCAGTGAGAACCTTCCCCTCACCACTAGCTCTCCTAACCCTTCATGTAGACAGCAATCACTGATGAAGCCGTGGGATCCAGAAGGGATAACATGGAAGATCATCTCCTGCCTCTCCTGGTGAGAGAGGTTTCTAAAGCTCTGCCAGTTTGGTTGGCGATTTCTAGTTTAAGTTGGTGGGTAGCTGGTGCCAAGGTAAATTGTGCCTCCTGCAGGCATCCAGACCATCCCTTGATATCTGTTTGTCCCAGTGATATCATAGAGGTGTCACATCGCTGCCTTCTCCTTGTTGTGACTCTTAGTAAGGAATGAAATGACATTTTCCAACCCATTGAATTTTTCACCTTGGTTCATTTTTTATTAGGGTCACAATTTCAAATTCACTAAACACATTTTCATTCCTTTTTCCAAATGATCTTGGTCTCTATGGACAGAAGTCAATAACTTGACAAGCGTCCAGTGAAGAGAAAGGAAGCATCCTGAGAATAGCTGTGACATTACTATGGGTGTGACCATCAAAGCATGAGGCTGTGTAGCAGAGCTCCAAGCCCAGACCCCACTGTGAAGTCAGCTGGGATCCCGGACAGGGATGTGTCTTGCAGCACTTCCTAATCAATCAATGCTACACCCCCAGCCCCATACTGGCCTGCCCCCATCCTAGCAATCAATGATACAGCCCCAGGCCCACATCATTCCAATGACCCTCATTTCACCTAGGAGCCTCCTGCAGCCTCAGGGGGTCTTCGCCTCCTCTGACCTTTACCAGTGCTGCAGGGAGGAGAAGCAGGGAGCAGGCTGACCCATTGCTCACAGTAGAAGAGAGTAGGATAACCCTGAGCTGCTCTTTCTGCTCAATACTGCCCTCTCCCCTTCGATAAGGATGGTGTCAATTGCTCCCTCCCCCACTTCTACCCCAAAACAGCTCTGGCCCCTGATGGGAGGGGGGACAACTCTGTCTGACACCTGCAGCAGCCCTGGTTGGCTTCTATTCCCCAGGAGGTGGGCAAATGGGGAAGGCAGCCAATCAGAGGGATTTCCCCTGCACAGGATTTGAAATTCATGAGAGCTGGAACCCAGCTCCAGCTGGGGCCAAAATTGTGTCACTGGCCATGAAATCCCAGGTGTTCGCTGCTATGCTAGGAGCGCTGCAGTGGTGGAGCAGCAACCCCTGCTACAGATCCCAGGATGTTGTGATTGAGGGCAGCAGCACCTACAGGAGGAGCAGGACACATCTCCCTCCAGGACTGAAGTGATGCGAGTCCAAGGGGGTGAGGGCAATGCTATTGCATAGGCTCCAAGGGAGATGGGGCCCAAGAAGGAGAGAAGAGAGAGATAGACCAATAGCTAAACGTGCTGCATGACAATAACTACCAACGAATATTAGATGTGGCTGCATTTCCCTTTCTGACATGGTGCCATGGGCAGGAAAAGGCTATTGGAGTAAAATGCTGCTGGAACGGAATCCGCTTGCTGTTTGGTGGAGGCCGAGCAGAGGCTCTTGCTGATGTGACCATTCCGGGTGGTCCCTGGACGCCAGATAGAGCTTGGATGCAGTGATCTCTGCTCTATATGTCTCTGGTTTTCCCATCAGTTTCTGCACTATGTGAACTGTCATTTAAAAAAAAAAAAAGTTTCTTGCCCCTGTAGCAGTTAAGGAAACCTTCCAAATGTGGCACCTTGTAGTGATCTGTGCCTGGGTCCATACAGACAGCTTGAATCAATCACTCTCAGATGGGGTCTGTGCCTGAATAAGGCATTAAATCTGAACCTGGTGACTACAGAAATTTCTCCACAGTTAACAATGGCACCTCTGATCAATGCAGCAGAAACGTCCAGCCTATTGGAGTTGTGGGGAAAGTCCTCACTGGTACCAAATTATAAAGAAGAGGCAAAGCAGAGACCAGGTGTGCATCTCCAATAATGAGAAGATTTACTGACGAGAACTAATACATATTCAGGATATGGACCTGCAGAAAAGCTTCATGGAAGGAAGCATCAGGCCTAAGTTCAGGTAAAAATGACACACGTTGTCATGGACCCCTGTGATTAGAAGAGAGAAGAGGTCTATAAAATCATGACTGTTGTGGAGAAAGTAAATAAGGAAGTGTTATTTACTCCTTCTCATAGCACAAGAACTAGGGATCACCAGATGAAATTAATAGGCAGTAGTTATAAAACAAACAAAAGGAAGTATTTTTTCACACAACACAGTCAAGCTGTGGAACTCCTTGCCAGAGGATGTTGTGAAGGCCAAGACTATATCAGGGTTCAAAAAAGGAATTAGATAAGTTCATGGAGGATAGGTCCATCAGTGCCTATTAGCCAGGATGGGCAGGTATGATGTCCCTAACATCTGTTTGCCAGAAGATAGGAATAGGTGACAGGGGATGGATCACCTGATGATTACCTATTCTCTTCATTCCCTCTGGGGCACCTGGCATTGGCCAGTGTCGGAAAACAGGATACTGGTCTAGATGGACATCTGGTCTGACCCAGTATGGCCATTCTTATGTTCTTAATCTCTTGACCTCTGGGTTAGGGGCCCAGCTCACTTCTGCTGCACAGCTATATTGAGGGCAGCATTGTGAAGCTGGACCAAGGAATCCAGCTGTTGGATAAATCTGTAGCTCCAGCAGCCCAGCCCTGCAAGTAGCAGCCAACATGGTGTAAGAATGCTGCATTTCCAGGAATTGAACCAGGGCCTCACATATCAGGTGATATGTTTCCCACTGAACCAATACTCCAGCCCCAAGAATGACGTCAGTATGAGCCAGCTTTCTCTTCAGAAAGCATTTCACTGATTCACTGGCTAGAAATGGGATTTCCATGAGTCCCAGCTCCCTGTGAAATGGCCAGGTCGCTACCTGGAAGAGGCAGGCTTTAAAGGGCTGATTAGAAAAGCACTGCATTTTGGAAGATGCTAGCGCTTATGTAATACTCTTCAGCCATTTTCCATCAGTCTGATTTTATGCACTTGGGCTCCAATGCTGCAGAGGGCAGAGCTCTTCCTGGGAACTGCTGAGTGCCCACAACTCCCATCAATTTTGGGAACTTGGCATCTGGCAGGATTGGGCTCTTACATGAAAACAACCTTGTCTCCTTACTCTTTGATCAGGCTGGTGGAGACTAGATAACCCTAACCTACAGGAACTTCTATCAACCTCTTTACCCCACCTCTGTGCATCTACTCAGTGCAGCTCCCCATTTACCTCACCTTTCTTCTTGCTCTCCACTCACCACCTTCTCCTTGTATCTGCTCAGTGTCTCCAGCTCTCACTTACCTTTCCAGGCTATTCAATGCTTTCAGGGGCAGCTTCATTGCAGAGTGACTTGTATTCTGCAACAGCATGTTCGTCTGGAAGAGATGGGAACATTCCCATTGCAGTAAGAAGTCACTCCATCTCTGATGCCCGTCACACAAACCTCCCCTCCTTGTGGAGTATCCCTAATCCATAGAAGCTCAGAATGGATCTCTTTGAAATCTTCCCAGTTCTAGTCCATCACCTATTCCACATTCAGCACATATGGCCTGAGCCAAAGCTCATTGAAGAAAACAGGTGTCTCTCCATTGACTTGAGTAGGTTTGGCTCAAACCCCTATTGAGTTCCAAGGCCCTCATCAGCCTCCCAATTGTAATGGCCCTCCATCAGCTTTAATAAATGCAGTGACACTTCCCCCCACTTGGTGTGTGGTCTAAACAAAGCCCTCCTACCTGTTTCATAGTAATCGTAGATCAGCACTGAAGCTGGTTTGATGTTGGACACAGGAAGGTCTTGTTCAACAGAGAAGGAGAAACTGATAGTCTTCCGTGAGACCTGGGAATGTGAGGGACAGAGATGGGCATCAGCTTTTGTTCATAGAACGCTGACTCCTCTGTAAAGGGTCAACCCCAGGGACTGCTAAGCTGTGGTGGGTTCCCAACACACACATCTCCTGTGTGCATGATGCACTCCAGCCCTGGCATCCATTATTTACCTGCCTGTATCTGTCATTTTAGAAACAGTCTTCGAGAGTTTTTTAAAAATGTTATTGGTTCCAATTTTCCTCTCCTTCTTGTATTGCTGTGATCCTCAGTCATCATGAGTCCCAATACACAGGGCTCAGAGGAAGCAAAAACAACTTCTAAATCCCTAATGGTCATGACATTGAAGTCTAAAGTCTTGCAGTCCCTCCAAGCATAGAAGTGACAGTGTGCATCCCATGGAGAAGCTGGGAATCTCCCCTTTCCACTGGTGTAAAAGCTCCCATTGCTAGTCCTGCAGGGTCTCAAGGGAATCAACTTTAAAGATGCAACATTTTTTTCTGACTAGAAAAGCTGCTTCTGTGGCAGGACTGTGTTCTGCTAGCTCCAGTCCTGAGGCAGGTGCAGTTTGATTGGAGGGAAGGTGGAAATTCTCTATGTGGCAGGTGTGAGGAGGAGAAGGAGCATCAACATTTCCAGACCAGATAAAATTAGTGCTCCATCTAGTGCAGTATCCGGTCTGTGCTGGTGGCCAGCACTGGCTGCTTTAGAGGAACCCCCCTAGTGGAGTTGTGTGCACACTAGGGAGGTTGCTCCCTGGCCCCCAGCAGTCAGTGTCTGAAAGGAGGAAACATTTTGTGTGTGTTTTATTTTGAATAAAAGAACAGGAGGCTGCTGGAAGCTGCTGAGGGATTTGGAATGTTAGAATAGTTTCAGGGTAGATGGATTAATGGGCAAAGGTGCATGATCAATGCAGTTTATCACACATATGTGGAGTGGCTATGCATGTATCTTCTATGCAAAATTAAAACCTGCTAAACCCAAACCAAAGAATTGATTTTCCAGAACTCTCACTCTCCAGATAGAAGAGGACGTGGTTTTGCTTGGTTTCTATCAGCATCACTTTCTGATCCTCACGAAGCTTTAGATCAGGAAATGTGGGAAACATTAAAATATTAATAATCACCGAAAGCAAGACACCCCAGAATCTGCAGTAAATGACTGAGCCAAAGTGTTATCTAATGGATAGCATGGGTCAATAAAAATAATCACTTGATAGAGACCCAAGTGTGTAGTGGCTTTGTCAGGAAATGCACATACCTGAACAGTTATACAGGAGACAGTCAGTTTGGAATTCCAGTTGGTTAATCTAATCCAGTGATCCTCAACCTTGTCCATATTAGGACACCTCCCTCCCCTGAATCTCACTCCCATTTAACTAGGCTCTATCTGCGAACTCCGTCCAGTTTAGCAATCTAGGAAACAGGGTAGTTGTGACACCCTGACCCCTGCTCAGGACTCCTGGAGGGTGTGACCCCCAGGCTGAGAATACACAATCTATTCAAGTGCTACAGACACATTAAAATCCCTCAGAAAGTGTTTTCTCAGTGCTAACCAGGCCCCCTTTTTTATCCAGTCCATGTTGTAATATTCTGTAACCCCCTCTTCCCCTGAGGTGGCTTATTCATGTCACTGCCATTCCTTACCTTTTGCAGGGATGAACTGACAGGTTCGAAGCCAGAGAGCATCTTGACGTCGATAATGGCCATGTTGGAGATATTGCGTTTCCCGGCATAACTGAAATGGGAGGGACTGGGTCACTCTGGACCATGAATGTGGAGGAAACACAATGATACCTTTGGCTCCAGAGCACACACAGCCTGCAAAGGCCTTTTTGAATTGCATGTAATTGCTGATCATTTATTAACATGGAAGAGGTGCGGAAATGACCAATGATAGATGTCCAAGAAGGGGACAAGTATCCCCAGGGAGGGACAGTTGTCTGGAAAGAGGGGGTATCCCTGGGGTTTGGGGTAAGTGTCTAGCAGGCCAAGGCGATTAGAACCCTCAGGTATTTTACACAGACTATCTAATAGCACTTTAATATTTGTAATCTGTTCTTTCAAATGCCATCCCGTCTTAACCAGCCAGTTCTTGTCATCCAGGCAACTGAAGGGAGGTTACCTGGCTGAGAGGATGATGTCAAACTTTGCCCGGAAACTGTCTGCGCAGGAAGCATTTGCCGTCTGCACTGAGAGAGAACCCAGAAGTCTTATTGGGAAGAAGGATGTTGTATCTCAGGGTTGTCTGGAACAGATGAAAAATGGTAATGAAAATTAGAAATCAGTCTGAGCTATTGACCCACCTGTAGTGGTGTCTCGCAACCCCTTTTTTGCTCCATGCCTGGAGAAATCCTGACTGAATGCACCAATTCCCCAAGGGTAACATTTAGTGACTGGAGAACTACTTCAGCAAACCACCAAACTGCCAAGCTTTCCATCAGTAACATTAAAAGCCTTCCCTTCCCCACAACCGAGGTTCCATCCAGCTGAACAATGTAAGGAATAAGTGTGCCACCAAGTGGCCAGACAGAAGTGTGGGGAAAAAACATGTTAATCCCCATTAGCCTTTTGATCTGCCTAGGGATTTATAGGGTTCTCATCCAATGTATCTGCATCTTATAAACTCTGTGAAGTAGGGAAATGCTATCACTGTGACCGAGTAGGATATGTATGGATCAGATTATGAATTCTATTGTACACTATGTGTTGAACTCTAGTCTGGACTCGTGCAAGGGTAGCCTGTTGTATTGCATTCCAGACAGCTGCCCTAGCTCCTTTCTGAAGACCCATCATCAGAGTCATCTGGAGCTACTGATTCTGAATGACTGAACTATTGGTCCAACCCCGGGGAACAATGGTCTCTACACTGGGCCCACAAGGGTAGGGGGCAAGCATAACTGGGGGATCTGGAGCATCTCAGTTCGAGCACATGGCTCAGAGTCATGGCCCTATTTAAGAGCAAGATTCTGCTCTGTGCAGGGGCCCATCCACTGCAACATGTAAGAAGGGCTTGAAAGAGAGAAGGCAGGAGAGAGTTTCAGGCTAAGCAGAGTCTGACAAATCAGGGACTTACAGAAGGGATGAGATCACACTCAGGACAGTGCATCTCAGGGCTTCTGTTATTCTCAAAGATCTGTCATTCTTGAATGCTTTAAAAGTAAAGCCACGATGGTTAAGAAACATCTTTGCTAAGTCTGTGTTCCTTACTTTCCTGCCAGAGTCCCAGTAGAAGCCCAGAGACCCTTAGCCTAGTTGGGACTCTGATGGAGAATGAGTAAGCAACTGGGAGGCTTGAGAGGTTTCAGGATCCAGGGCAGCTGGATGGCAGCACCCCATATCCCAACAGATCTGAGCTTCTGAGTGTGCTGGGGAGTCTCAGAGCTAGAAACAGTGACTATACTCTACCCAGATCCAATTGACTTGGATTGGGCCCTCTCACAACAATGATTGGGCCCACTCACAACAGACTGATGCCTATACGGAGGGTACTGCACCAGGTTGTAACAATACCCATTTTACAGACAGGAACTAAGGCACATAGAGATTAAGTGATTTGCCCAAAGTCACATAGGCAGCTTTGCCAAAGCCAGAAATTCAACCCAGATCCCCTGAGTCCAGTGCATTGATCAGATCACCATTCTTCCTCTCATTGATTGTGTTGTCTGGAGATGGCAAAGTAGGGTTCAAAGTTTGTTCACCTTTAGTATGATGTTTGTCTAGGAGGATCCTTTCACCATGACTAGCACACTATATGGGTTAAGATTCAAGGTGCAGCCACTCAGCAGGAACAAAAGGGGCAGTGCTATTCCAAATGGCTTCTATTGTTAACCTCTTGGCAGCTGCTATTTTAATGGATGAAATGTTTCTAAAGAGAGGTGCACAGAGTTTTGGCCTCTCAGAGTTAGCCATTATAAACTATAGCAGCTCTTTGGGTTTTTTGACCTCATAATGCTTGTGTTCCCAGTTCTGGCTGCATCATATGACATTTTCCCCACCCAGTCAATGCTGCACTGCTTCACTAGAGCTTTTCCTGTGGAGCCTTGTTGCAGTGATTTACTCAAGGTCACTCTGTGAGTCAGTGGAAGAGACCGGAAGAGGACCCACGTCTTCTCCCTCCCATTCCTGTGTTGCAGTCCGAAGACCACAGGTTAAGGACTGAATTCTGATGTGTTTTCTGCCAGGGAGTTGGGTTCCTCTGGGAGGATGCAAATCAAAAAGCCCAGAGTGAAGCATGTGAGAGCTAGGGACAAGACATGGTCAGTAGAAGGGAACTGGCTCTGGGATAGACTGCCAGAGGAGATCAGGTGAATACAGAGCCTGACTATCTTTAGGAAATCCTGCAAAACCTTCCTCTTTGGAAAGAAAAAAATCTTTCCACCATAGCAACAGTGAGACTCACAACACTGATGGTGCTCATCTATCAAACATCTACCAAACAAATGCCTGCAAAAAAAAAAAAAAAAATCTCTGAAAACATCTAACAAGTTTACCTATCCAACCACTCAAACTAAAACATCCCAGGCAGATTTTTACCCCAAATAGGAAGATTGCTATTGATTTAACATGGAAGCAGTTAGATAATACAAAGATGGGCAGTAGTATAAAGCCCTATGACTGACAGATAGACAAACTATACTCCTTCAACTGGAACTCAAGTTTTACAAATAAAGAGGAGGATGTTTTGTGTGACACATGTCCAGTTACCAGTCATCACCTAAGAAAAACTAATCACATGTGATACAGAGAAAAAACACCAAGGACCAATTCTTTCTTTCTTTCTTTCTGAACTGGACTTAAAGAAGTTGATATATTTGTCCATAGAGCCTTAAGAAAAGAAATAACAGGGGAGGTAGGAAGGAAGGGGAAAGAGAGAAAGACTGGACAGAAGAGAGGGACACAAAAGAAGAAAGGCTGTATTATGTGCTGAAGAAGCCACACGCTGAAGGGTAGGGTGAGCACTTACCTGCACAAAGAAACATCCGTTGCCATTCACTTCCAGGGTATAATTCCCTGGGACATCAGGCAGGGAACTCTGCTGCAACAGTAGCCTGTTCTGGCTATTCACCTCAAAGACCTTCTCAAAAGGCTTGCTGGAGCTGATTTTAACTGTGTTTTGGCCGTTCTCAGAGTAGGTTGCTGCACCATAACCAGCCAGCGCTTGAAGAGCAATAACTGTGTCCTGAAAAAGTGTAGAATAATTGTCAATTACAGACACACTGTGTTGGGATACTGTATGGGGTTATTAAACACATGGTTCCAATACAGACCACGGTCATTTCACGGCTCACAAGATTTCAGTGCAGATGAGCCCAAACCCATCCCAGTTCATCTTGGAAACTGAGTCCTGTAGAGCATTAGGGCACACCTCCAGAACGCTTCAGTGCACCAGGTGTGTCTGATAGCAAATCATACACACATCAATAATAGGCTAGAACCAGGGACTAAAGGAATTCTCTGAGCTCCTATTCATGTGAAGATCTAACTGTACCTGTTACTATTCATAGATTCATAGATTATAGGACTGGAAGGGACCTCGAGAGGTCATCGAGTCCAGTCCCCTGCCCGCATGGCAGGACCAAATACTGCCTAGACCATCCCTAATAGACATTTATCTAACCTACTCTTAAATATCTCCAGAGACGGAGATTCCACAACCTCCCTAGGCAATTTGTTCCAGTGTTTAACCACCCTGACAGTTAGGAACTTTTTCCTAATGTCCAACCTAGACCTCCCTTGCTGCAGTTTAAACCCATTGTTTCTGGTTCTATCCTTAGAAGCTAAGGTGAACAAGTTCTCTCCCTCCTCCTTATGACACCCTTTTATATACCTGAAAACTGCTATCATGTCCCCTCTCAGTCTTCTCTTTTCCAAACTAAACAAACCCAATTCTTTCAGCCTTCCTTCATAGGTCATGTTCTCAAGACCTTTAATCATTCTTGTTGCTCTTCTTTGGACCCTTTCCAATTTCTCCACATCTTTTTTAAAATGCGGCGCCCAGAACTGGACACAATACTCCAGCTGAGGCCTAACCAGAGCAGAGTAGAGCGGAAGAATGACTTCTCGTGTCTTGCTCACAACACACCTGTTAATGCATCCCAGAATCATGTTTGCTTTTTTTGCAACAGCATCACACTGTTGACTCATATTTAGCTTGTGGTCCACTATAACCCCTAGATCCCTTTCTGCCGTACTCCTTCCTAGACAGTCTTTTCCCATTCTGTATGTGTGAAATTGATTTTTCCTTCCTAAGTGGAGCACTTTGCATTTGTCTTTGTTAAACTTCATCCTGTTTAACTCAGACCATTTCTCCAATTTGTCCAGATCATTTTGAATTATGACCCTGTCCTCCAAAGTAGTTGCAATCCCTCCCAGTTTGGTATCATCCGCAAACTTAATAAGCGTACTTTCTATGCCAATATCTAAGTCGTTGATGAAGATATTGAACAGAGCCGGTCCCAAAACAGACCCCTGCGGTACCCCACTCGTTACGCCTTTCCAGCAGGATTGGGAACCATTAATAACAACTCTCTGAGTACGGTTATCCAGCCAGTTATGCACCCACCTTATAGTAGCCCCATCTAATTTGTATTTGCCTAGTTTATCGATAAGAATATCATGCGAGACCGTATCAAATGCCTTACTAAAGTCTAGGTATACCACATCCACCGCTTCACCCTTATCCACAAGGCTCGTTATCCTATCAAAGAAAGCTATCAGATTGGTTTGACATGATTTGTTCTTCACAAATCCATGCTGGCTATTCCCTATCACCTTACCACCTTCCAAGTGTTGGCAGATGATTTCCTTAATTACTTGCTCCATTATCTTCCCTGGCACAGAAGTTAAACTAACTGGTCTGTAGTTACCTGGGTTGTTTTTATTTCCCTTTTTATAGATGGGCACTATATTTGCCCTTTTCCAGTCTTCTGGAATCTCTCCCGTCTCCCATGACTTTCCAAAGATAATAGCTAGAGGCTCAGATACCTCCTCTATTAGCTCCTTGAGTATTCTAGGATGCATTTCATCAGGCCCGGGTGACTTGCAGGCATCTAACTTTTCTAAGTGATGTTTAACTTGTTCTTTTTTTATTTTATCCGCTAAACCTACCCCCTTCCCATTAGTATTCACTATGTTAGGCATTCCTTCAGACTTCTCGGTGAAGACCGAAACAAAGAAGTCATTAAGCATCTCTGCCATTTCCAAGTTTCCTGTTACTGTTTCTCCCTCTTCACTAAGCAGTGGGCCTACCCTGTCTTTGGTCTTCCTCTTGCTTCTAATGTATTGATAAAAAGTCTTCTTGTTTCCTTTTATTCCCGTAGCTAGTTTGAGCTCATTTTGTGCCTTTGCCTTTCTAATCTTGCCCCTGCATTCCTGTGTTGTTTGCCTATATTCATCCTTTGTAATCTGTCCTAGTTTCCATTTTTTATATGACTCCTTTTTATTTTTTAGATCGTGCAAGATCTCGTGGTTAAGCCAAGGTGGTCTTTTGCCACATTTTCTATCTTTCCTAACCAGCGGAATAGCTTGCTTTTGGGCCCTTAATAGTGTCCCTTTGAAAAACTGCCAACTCTCCTCAGTTGTTTTTCCCCTCAGTCTTGATTCCCATGGGACCTTACCTATCAGCTCTCTGAGCTTCCCAAAATCTGCCTTCCTGAAATCCATTGTCTCTGTTTTGCTGTTCTCCCTTCTACCCTTCCTTAGAATTGCAAAGTCTATGATTTCATGATCACTTTCACCCAGGCTGCCTTCTACTTTCACATTCTCAACGAGTTCCTCCCTATTTGTTAAAATCAAGTCTAGAACAGCTTCCCCCCTAGTAGCTTTTTCAACCTTCTGAAATAAAAAGTTGTCTCCAATGCAGTCCAAGAATTTGTTGGATAGTCTGTTCCCCGCTGTGTTATTTTCCCAACATATATCCAGATAGTTGAAGTCCCCCATCACCACCAAATCTTGGGCTTTGGATGATTTTGTTAGTTGCTTGAAAAAAGCCTCATCCACCTCTTCCACCTGGTTAGGTGGCCTGTAGTAGACGCCTAGCATGACATCTCCCTTGTTTTTTGCCCCTTTAAGCCTAACCCAGAGACTCTCAACACTTCCGTCTCCTATGTCCATCTCTACCTCAGTCCAAGTGTGTACATTTTTAATATATAAGGCAACACCTCCTCCCTTTTTCCCCTGTCTATCCTTCCTGAGCAAGCTGTACCCATCCACACCAACATTCCAATCATGTGTATTATCCCACCAAGTTTCAGTGATGCCAACAATGTCATAGTTGTATTTATTTTATTAGCACTTCCAGTTCTTCCTGCTTATTCCCCATACTTCTCGCATTTGTATATAGGCATCTAAGATACTGGTTTTTTTTTCAATTGCTGCCATGTGACTTTCACCTTGGCACAAATTTAGGACCAGATTGTCTTCTGGACAGCAGAACTCAACTCTAATGTTCTGCTTCCCCAGCAGGTGACATTTACACACACATCATTCTGCAGAGAGCTTGAGTGCATTGGCACTTTGTACGTAGAGGTTGAGGCTAGGGGTGGCAGCTGGCAGGGTGTGGGGAAGCCCGCAATCCCTTCATAGCTGTTATTCCAGCTTTTGGAATAGGGCTGGACTATCTGTGGGAGAAAGTGACCAATGGATCTTTTTAGTCACAGTCCTATTGGCTCTCTCTCTCTTAATCTCTAATGCAGCTGGCTTATGTGAGCAGCTGCCTGTGATTTCCTGGGCGTGATTAGAGGGCAGAAGGTAGTTGCTGTACCTGGGTGGAAGAGAAACCCCCATTGGGATTCTGCTGTCTGATGATCCACTGCACAATCTGTGAGGCGAATGTTAGGTCCTTTTGAGCCCGTTTGGGTTTGTGGAGCACTGCCAGAAGCACATAGCTGGTCATCTCAACCTCAGCAGAGGGGGCACGGGAATAGAAAGAGGGGAACGTTTCTGCAGGGGGCTTTACCGCCCGTTCCCAGTGCACTGAGCCACCTGAGAACAGAAAGGAGATTGTGAAGAATCAGAACAGCAGCTTAGTAATTAGTAGTCTGTGCTGCCATGCAGAAGCCCCAGTCCCAGTCTCTTTGAGTATGTCTTCTTTTGGTGGCATGTACAGTACAGAGACAGAGAATCCCCCTAGCATAGATATAAATAGTAGAGCAGGCAGAGAGGCGCTGCTTAGGTGAGTAGAGTACAGACATGCTTGAAAGCTGTGGGTATGTACCCAAGTACTCACCCTACCCAGCTTTCTACTTGCTCAAGCTGTGCCTCTCCCAGTGTAGTGTTCCAGTGCCTCCCTGCAGCTGGAGCATTTCCCCACTTCAGGGAGAGACACAGGCAGTGTGAAAAGGTTCTGGCAGGGTTGAGGCAGCAAAAATGGCTCTGCCAGCTACCCACTTCTGGTGCTTTTCCTCATCACAGTGAAAGGATCCGGCTGCAGGGAGCGGCATCCCCCCCACCCCCCCACCCCCAGAAACTTTCACTGACCCGTGTAACTACACAGTACAGTGTAGATGCAGCTGCTTTTCACTGTGGCATGCAGCTGCACACACACTACACAGCACCAGCAGTGGAGTGTAGTGTAGACGTAGCATTTCTTTCTCCAGAAGGTTGGGAGGACCATGGAGAACAAACTCAGTGCTCTGCACTCCAATAGGAGATATAAATGTTTAGGTCTCAGTCCTCTGGCCAGATTTGGATGATTTAGTTGGGGATTAGGTCCTGCTTTCAGCAGGGGGGATGGACTAGATGACCTCCTGAGGTCCCTTCCAACCTTGATATTCTATGATTCTATCTGCTTATGTACACTGGTGTAACTCCAGAGAAACTCCACTGGACATAGGAACATAAGAATGGCCATACTGGGTCAGACCAATGGTCCATCTGGCCTAGTATCCTGTCTTCTGACAGTGTCCAGTGCCAGATGCTTTAGGGGGAAATGAACAGAGCAAAGCAATTATTGAGTGATCCATCATCACTTGTCATCCAGTTCCAGCTTCGAGCAGTCAGAGGTTTAGGGACACTCAGAGTATAGGGTTGGGTCCCGGCCCATATTGGCTAATAGCCATCAATGAACCTCTCCTCCTCCTTTTTCCTACCCAGTTATACTTTTGGCCTCCACAACATCCCCTGGCAATATGTTCCTCAGGTTGACTGTGTGTTGTGTGAATAAATACTTCATTCTGTTTGTTTTAAATCTGCTGCCTATTAATCTCTTTGGGTGACCCTTAGTTCTTGTGTTATGAGAAGGAGTAAATAACACTTCCCTATTCACTTTCTCCACACCAGTCATGATTTTATAGCTCTCTATCATAGCTCCCCTCTGTGGTCTCATCTCACCTCTTTAATCTCACCTCATATGGAAGTTATTCCATACCCCTCATTGTTGTTGTCATTTTCTGTACCTTCGCCAGTTCCAATAAATCCAGTTACTCTTGATTTATAGATGTAAAGGAGGGAAAAATTTGATTCCTGCTCCCTAGCTCTCTTTAGGACTTGGAGAACTGCAAAGGCTAGGTCTGGTGTACCAGGTACTAAATCTTGCCAGCTCCAGTTCCTGATCACAGCATCTTCCTTCCCTGAGGTGAGCAGGAAGTCAAAGGCGGCTGGATTTGGGACTCTGAGGGAGATTGCTCGGTGCAGTCAAACGTCAACTATCCAAAACAAAGTTTGTTGAAACTCTCCATTATCTGATAGTTGGTTAAGTCTCCTGATGTTTCACTGAAGCTCTGGTCATGGAGAACAGAGGAATGGCTATGTCATACCCGCCCAGTGGTCCATCTCGTCCAGTACCCTGTCTCTGACTGTGGCCAGAACCAGCCACCTTCAGAGGAAGGTACAAGAAATTGTAGAGTGGGTAGTGTGATAGACCCAGACCAGTTGGGAACAGCAGAGTAGCAGAAGGGAGATATACTAGCCACTGGATAAGTAGTTTTCTGTTCCCTGAGTGACCAGAGCAGGGGCTGCTCCAGGCTAATAGACCACCTGACTCCAATTAACCTGCTAAGAGTCAGGTGAGGCAGTTAAGCATCTGACTCGAATTAAGGCCCCTCTGATGCTATAAAAGGGCTCACTCCAGTCAAACCAGAGGGAGTGGAAGTGTGTGTGTGAGGAACTGGGAGCAAGAGGTTTGCAAGAAGCTGAGAGTGAGTAGGTGTACTGCTGGAAGACTGAGAAGTACAAGCGGTATCAGACATCAGGAAGATGGTCCGGTGGTGAGGACAAAGAAAGTGTTGGAAGGAGGCCATGGGGAAGTAGCCCAGGGAGTTGTAGGTGTCGTACAACTGTACAAGGAGGCACTCTAAACAGCTGCAGTCCACAGGGCCCTAGGCTGGAACCCGGAGTAGAGGGCGGGCCCGGGTTCCCCCCATAGCTCCCAACTCCTGATCAAACACAGGAGGAATTGACCTGGATTATAGTTTCTACCAGAGGGGAAGGTCTCTGGACTGTTTCCTGACCCACAGGGTGAATCTGTGAAGTGAGCAAATCTGCCAATAAGCGCAGGACCCACCAAGGTAGAGGAGGAACTTTGTCACAATATATAATATTTTTAATTTTTATAGCGGCCTTCACTTCCCCTTTAAGACAGGTTGGTTTACTTTTTAACTGCTGCAGCCTTCTTCTTTCAATCCCCTGCTAATAAAGCAGGAGATGGATTCATTATTAATTATTATTAATAATAAAATTACATGTTTTTTATTGAACCACCTAAAGGTCCATTCAGGTCACAAATACAGACACGCTCCCAGCTCCAGAAAGCTTACTGTCTAAAAAACTGAAGAACAGATGCAAGATTGGAGAGGGGAGAAATAACACTGAAGCAAATTCACACAGTGATGATTGGTGCAATTTCGTGTTTTGTCATTACTGTTTGTTTAAGTAGGGGGAGGTCCGAGTGAGGGGGAATGGCAGGATTGGGGTGGGGAGGTTGGTAAAAATAAGGAGAAGGAAGAAAGGGGAAGAGGCACAGCCACACCTCGTGTGCCAAGCTAGTCGCTGTCAAGTGTTTTTCCAGAATCACAACAAAGCAGAGTCTCAAGGAGGAATTCGAAAGAGGATCAGATGTTGGTTGCACAGATTTTTTGGGGGAGTTTTCTCCATGCAGAAAGGGCAGCATGAGAGAAAACACAAAAGTAAAGTGTTAAAGACGTTTCCCTTAATCCAAGTATTTGTAACAGTTCTCTTTAGGAAGAGCCTGAGATAGGTGAGGTGCCAGCCAGTCATTATTATGTGCTATATTCCCCTTGCCTTGTGCCTCTTCCTATAATTGTCTGTGTCCCAAGAATCAAGTCAACTTGTTCCCAAGGAATCTTCCCCCTACTGACAGCACTGACGGGTCTGGTATGTGCAGGACATCCTGCTACTGCAAGAGAGGGTCATGGCCTACTCAGGAAGTCCTAAGCTCTGCCTCTACCACAAAGAATCATGGTCTAGGCAGGAAACCCCAAGGTCTATCGGAGACTCCCAAGAAATAATATATGTATAAACAATATATTCAACACAGTAATTATATTAAACAGGAGACAAATATAACATAACAGGGTAAAACACTATTCTTAGGGTCACCGGTGCCCATGCTGATAATACCCGTGACTTTCTCCAGTCACATGACCTGATGTAGCAAATGTAAGATTAGTGTCCCGTTGGTACGTGTACTTTGTTGGGGCCCTTGATGACCTGTGACCACGATATCTTCCCTGCAGTGATTTAGCAGAGTAGCTGACTGGGTTCAGTACAGCCCAAAGGACTCACAAATGGGAGAAGGTGGTAAATCCCTCCACAGGTTTAATATGCAGCAGGTTATAAAATCCCCAAACCCTTATTCGCTGGCTTGAGGACACAGTTCAGGGAGTAGGGGGTCCCCAAAACAATTTCCCTGACTAACTAAAAGATGGTGCACTCACAACCTCCATGAATGATCCTCAGGTTCAGAGGTGACTCTGGCTCCTCGGTCACTGCAGAGGGGCTGATCTCTGCTGGCAGGGATCCTTTTCAGGCAGGAATCAGGCTGCTTCTGGTCCCAGGATTTCCCCTCACCACAAAGAGGTGCAGTGCTCAAGGTGCAAATTACCACAACTATATTAAAATCCAAACTGTAGTCTCCTACCCCAGCATCCAGACACACTCACAGCAGGCAGCAGCCCTGTACTAGCAGCCAGAGCAGAGCTGACCATGTGGTGACTGGTCTCACCTAGGAAGCTGGAGGGCTAACTCAGCCTGGCTGGGGAAGTTTCCCAGCAAGACTCTACAAACTGGGAGTTATCAGTGGAGAGGGAAAAGCCCAGCTGAGGGATCTTGCTTTCAGGTCCCTAGAGGCCAGTTCTCAGGGGGAACCCTGCATGCAGGCCTGGGACTTACTAGCTCCCCACACAGCCAGTCCTGCCCTTGCTGTTGCTGGCTCCAGACTGCCTCTAAAATGGCTTCTCCCCTTTCCTGATCTCCCTGGGAAGGGCATCTCACTCCCTATTGGTTGGCAGGCAGACTCTAAGTCTGCCTTGGCTCCCCATCCCTACCAGGGACAGTGTGCCTCTCCCTGAGCTGCCAGCAGACAGAGCCCCAGGAACCTAGGTAATCTCCTTGGGGGGTTACGCTCTCCCGGGGCGAAAGTTCTTGCCGTCCTCAGCAAGGGTCATTTAACCACAACACAAACTTGCAAGGTCCTTTTCGTCAGGTAATAGTAGACATTGCTTAGTGGACAATAAATGTTGTTTGTCAACAAGTAGGTATTGCTGTGTCCACATACAATATTAATTTAAAACATTAAATTATTATTCACTTTACATTACTAAGCCATTCTTACTATATTGAAATAAATAACTTAACCTTGGAGTCTCCATTGTTAACTATCAGGCACAACCACCCGCACCCATCTATTTAGTAAGTGCAAAGGGACAGAGGTGGAGATCCCTGAAACATCATAAGAGAGTTTCTCTACAGGTTTTTGCTCTCATTCTGAACGTCGAAGTACAGGAGCTTCTTTATTCTCAGGGCTCTCAGCAGTAATGGCTGCAGGACAGTCAATGATTTCCCTCTTGGCAGGTTGCATGTCATTTCCCATATCCTTTGCAGATGGAACCATACTAGCTTGTAAACCATTTGCCTCTTCAGGCGGTGCCAGCAGGCAGGGGTTATCATGCTGTATTTTTGACTGATTGTGTGATTTTTGGATTGATGGTGTGTTTTGACTGATGGTATTTTTGACATGACTGTGCTGCTGTAAGCTTGTAAGTGCAGACACGGCCTAAGTATGCAGTGCCATACGCTTTGTGGGGCAGAAGTACTTTTCTATGAGTCTGTGAGGTGTCAGAGGAGCTCCATGGAGCCTGAATGGAAAGGTCTGGAAGTGGTACAGCCCACAGGTCATGGCGAATGCAGTTAACTCCTTGGAGTCAGGTGCCAAGGGGATTTCCCGATAGCCCTTTGTAAGGCTGAGAGGGGTGATGTATTGAGCCTTACTCAGGCCTTCAGGCATCTCGCTGATCCAGGGTATAGGATAGGCATCAAACTTTGGCACTGCATTTAATTTGTGAAAATCAATGTGAAAGTGAACACTGTGGTCTGGCTTAGGGACCCGCACAACTGGGCTGCACCAGTTGCTATTTGATTCCTTAGATACACCAAATTGCAACAGAGTTTGTATTTCCTTCTTGGCTATGTCCTTTAACCACTCCTGTACCTGGAAGCAGCCCTTCTGGACACAGCTCTCAGGTTTCAGATGTACGTGGTGTTTGATTAGGTGAGTTCGCCCTGGTTTAGTAGTAAGGCCATTTGTGAAATGCTTGACCAATTCTCTGGCCCCCTCCCTGAGAGGCATCTCTGTGCATGACCCGGTCTCTGACCTCTGGGGATCAAATTTTGCCTCTGGTGTTGGCATGTGGGCAAGACACACATCCTGGACCCTCCAGGGCTACAGCAGCTTGATGTGATACATCTGGGACCCCAGCTGCTTGTGCACCACTTGAAACTTGTTGCTCACCCCCCACAACTTATCTGAGGATCTCAAAAGGCCCTTGCCCCTTTCTCAGCAGTTAGTGTTCTGCAGGGGGGAGCAGCAGGAGAACCCTATCCCTGGCTGGTAAACCCACAGGAAGTGTTCCTATTTTACTCTTGTTCCTGGGAGTGCTGTGCCACTTTCAGCTTCTCCTTGGCAAAGCCCCCTACCAGATCCAGTCTCTCTCGCAACTTGAGGACATACTGTATTACATTCTAGCTAGAAGTGCCTTTTTCCTTCCAAGACTCCTGTGAAAGATCCAGTACCATCTGGGGTTGTCTGCTGAACAGCAATTGAATGGGAGAAAAGCTGGTGGAGGATTGTGGAACCCCCTGAATTGCAAATTACATATTGGGGCATTTTGTCCCAATTCTGGGATTCCTTATGTGACAGGCATTCCCAGGGTGCAGCCTGGAACTGGGTTACCGCTGTGCTCCCTTAACTCTCCAGCCTGGGCTGACTCTCATAGTGCCTTGCTAGTGACAAGCAGCAGACCCCTCCAGGTGCTACTACCACTCGGCACAACAGCATGTGGAGCCCCACACCCAGCTAGATTGCATGAATGATCCAGAGCCACCATGAATTAACAATAGAGAGAGACTCCAGCCAAAATACCCCCAGCTTCCCAGCTTTGCACCCATGGACTACTCCAGTGGTTATCAAAGTTTTGTACTGGTGACGCCTTTCACATAGCAAGCCTCTCAGTGCGACCCCCCCTTTATAAATTAAAAACACTTTCCCCCCCCCCATTTAACCCTATTATAAATGCTGCAGGTGAAGCAGGGTTTTGGGGTGGAGGCTAACAGCTTGCACCCCCCCCCCATGTAATAACCTCACAACTCCCTGAGGGGTCACAACCCCCAGTTTGAGAACCCCTGAACTACACTGTCCTGCCCTGGTCAAAAGCCTGACCAGTATATGAATTTATTACACAATCCACCCCTCCCCCTCAATGTGGAAAGGACAATGTACAAGCCTTTGTTAACTGACCTGAGATTTTCCCCCAAGCACTTCACTCAAAGAACACTGTTATCAGAAAGATATATTTTAAGTGATTATAAGTAATAGCTTACAGATCAAAGTAAATTACCATAAGAAATTAAACAAAAACACAATCTAAATTCTCTAAACTGGATAGGATCTGAATCAAGCTGTGTCTCACCCTGTTCGATACTACAAACATCCATCAAGCTTCCATACACAGGCAGGATTCCGTCTTTCCTGCCGAGGACCCCCCCCCCCTCCTCAGTTCAATCTTTGTTCCTCAGATGTTTCCAGGTGGCGTGTTGTAGGGGGAGTGAGGCCCCTTGGTGATGTCACTTCCCCCTTTTACAGCTTCTTCCATCTTCCTGGAAAGATCTTTTGCTGTGACCTGACTGAAAGAGTCCACACTGCGTAATGCTATTTCTGAGAGGGTTCTATTGTACCCAGTTCCTCGGATAATCCTTCTGAGTGTATTTCCCTCAATAGGCCATTAACGCTGTTTGGCCTTTTCACTGTTGTACCTGAAAGGCTGGTTTGGGGTGTTTTTAACTTCACAACATATTTTAGTGACAGATACATAGCAAAACTTCATAACTCTAGATATAATGAAAGCACATAAACATTAATATCCTGTTAAACTATAACAGGTTAAGATGTTTAAAATACCTCGCAAATCATAGTTTAATTATATCATAATCATATCACTATGGTGAATATGAGGTGCAGAGTGTTACTTTGGGGCACAGAGTGTCACACTTTAGTTACAAACTTTTGCAACATCTTTTTTAATGTATGGTTAAGCTGCTCTACCAGGCCATCTGTTTGCGGGTGCCAGAGGTTATAACTGAGTAAATTTTCAGGGGACCACAAAACAGAGGTATTAACTGGGCTATGAAAGCGGTACCCTGGTCAGTCAGGAGAACTCTTAGAAACACCCCTCTTGCAAACACATCCATTAATTGGGTAGCTATTGTGTCTGGGACACTGCTGAGTGCAGGGCTACCGCTCGGGTTACCAAGTGGCATAATCAACAGTCACCAACATAAACTGACACCAACTTGAACGTGGTTCCAGAGACCACAAAAGGTCTACCCCAATGGTGGCAAAAGGGCTGCTCACCAATGGAAGAGGACTGTGGGGCCCCATGGACTTGCTGTGGGGCCACCAGTTGGCATTCTGGACAGGATGCACAATAATTTTTGAGGGTGCAATAATCCAAGGGCTAAAAGAACTGGGCCAGCATCCTCCCTTGGTTCTTTTCCACTCCCAAGTGGCAGAACCACGGTACAGCTTGGGCCAGTGTTAAAACTTAGTTCCAATACAACTTGAGGACCAGGAGTTGGGTTTGGCAGGCCCCGCCACTGACATTTCAACCTGCTGCTCCATACCATTAACCTGACTTTAGCCACAGGGTAGGGCCAAACATCCTGATGAATACACTCTGCATAGACCAATTCGGTCCCTTTAGAGAGCCGGGAACGATTAAGTGCTCTTGTGTGAACATCTGCCCTGAACCTGAGTCAACCAGGCCCAGTACCTCAGTCCCCCGTTCTGTAACCAGGATGACGTAAGCGTTCAGCCGAAGGGGTTTGCCACACATTTCTGAGGAACAGGCACTGGCAGAGTTGCACTACATTTGGGGGCAATCTTTGTACTTGTTGCCTTCTCGTCACAAGTAAAACAAAATACGGAAACTCCCCAGTCTTCTTGGGCTGGGATTCCTTTGACTGTCAGCCCTCATTCATTATAGCTGGCCTATTGCCAGGGCTATGCACGGCTTACAGTCCCTTGCAGTATTGTGGGTGCACCCCATAGCCCAATGTGGCCTGCCCCCAGGTGATTCTTGGGGCCCGGGCCTCTTCCCCATTGAACCTGAGCTGTGGATGTTTGATTGCCCGGGTTTTCCCAGAGGCTCACACTCCAATTCAGTCTTGAGAAAGTTCTCTACGAGACAGACTGCCTCCTCCAGGAAAGTTTCCCGGTGGCAGCCAACCCACTCCTTGGGCCATGCCAGGGTAGTTTGGCAAAACTGTTCTAACATCACCATTTCCACTGGCAAATAAGTCTCTGATTTCAGCCAGAGAGAACACAAATCCCAGAGTCATTGGGCTGCAGCCCTTGGTGGGAATCTAGAGCCAATGGGTTCAGGTTTGAATGGACGATGATAGCCCTCTTCACTAAAACCTAGGCAAGCTGGTAGGCTGGCTGCAGTGTCCCATTATCTTTTGCCATCTCAACTCCCAGGGCATGATACACTGCCTGGGCCTCTCCTGTTGAGTAGGGCGCCATCTTAGTGGCCCATTCCTCCCAGGGCCAATAGTATGTCCTGTCCACCTGCTCAAGTCTCCAGGAAGGGCTCAAGAACATCTTCTGTTCCCATTTGGTGAGGACTCCCCCCTCCCACAGAGGTAACCACAGCCCTGCACCCACCTGTGGGCTCCAGTTCTGCAGGGTTAATAGGCGAAGCATAAACGGCTGCTGCTCCCTGCTGCTTTTCTTGACACTGTTGTTGTAGCTAAAGCTGCTGGTGTAACTGCTGCTGCTGGGTAACAATCTGCTGCAGCTGCTGATGTTGTAGCTACAGTTGCTCACACTCCATTGTAGAGGGGATTCAAGATCCATGGTTTCCTGGGCAGCGGCAGACACAGCCGGCATTCTCCACCCGTCCGCTGGGTCTGTCCACCAGCCTGGGGGCAGAACATCCAGCCCCACCCCACTCTGCTTTAGCCTCCTCTGTTATTCCTCTGCCACACGAAGACAAGGTGTATGGAAAAGTAGTGATAGTCCTGACTGGGGCAGATACTGCAGGGTCCTCTACCCCCAATAGCTCAAGGGTCACAGCCCTCCCTTAGCCTCAGGGGGTTACAGGGCCCTGCCCTGTTACCGCCTGCTTCTGCTCAGGGAAGTGTTTGTCTTTTGTTCCCCCAGGCCTGGGTCCTCTCTTACATCTTCCAGCTGGGAATTGGAGCCACTCATTAGTTGCTGCTTAGCTGCATCAGCTGGTTTCCTACACCTGCCTGCTGAGCTTCTCCTTAGGCCAGGGCTTGCTGCTCCCTGGCTGGACAGGCCCTTCATAGAGCAGATCCCCGTGCTAAAGAGAGCATTTGGGTCTATTGGCTAAAGAAGTTTGAGGGCTCTAAACTCAAAAATGGCTCCCTTTGTTCTTAGTCCCTCCAGTGTTCGGAGTAGCAGGACTTTGTACATTCCTTGGAAACAACCAAGATTGCACCAAAGAAAATACCAGACTCCATCTGCTTCCATCTGGAACATCCCCAGAGCCCCAAACTTTGACTAGCTGCTAAGGTCAAAAAGGGGCAACAGCCCTAGTCAGGATTAGGGCCTCACTGCATATTGAGCACTGTACAAATATACAATAAAAGGTAGTATCTGGCCTGCAAACTCATAGTGTAAAAGTGTATGAGTGCGAGAGAGAAAACACTCCCCAGCTCCTAGCCAATGTTTCACAGTTTTGATTAGAACTGTATGTTTTTTGTGAGTGCGCATGTGTGATTCTCAGCTGCTGTTGCCTCTTATAATGGTGGTTTTGTAAGAGATGGAGCTAATAGCACAGTTTACAGTCAGGAAAGGAAAGAAGGAGTATGAGTCTCCTACAGATGAGGGGCTGCCTACTGTGGTTTCAATAGTCACATCTGGCTTTTGAAAGGATTAATCTCTGTCTCTCAACTGAGAGGATGTTGGGACACTTTTTTTAACTACGCACCTTGGGATAAATCTCTCCAGATCTGTGGGTCTGTGTGTGTTTCCTGTATGCACTAAAGAGCCCGTGTAATAAATTTCCATTGATAGTCAGAAATGTATTAACTTCTGCAAGAGCTGAGCATGTCAGGGGAAAGCTGGCGAAATACTTTTCTAGTGAAAAAATTTCATCAAAAGTGCTGGTTTGAAAACAGTAAATTTGGAAGAAATTTCCTTCTTGTTACAAAATTTCAAAAAAACAGATAATGGTGTAGTTTTTTAAATTTTTGTTTTCAAATGTTTGATTTTTGTTTTATTTCACACTTTTTTTTTCTCTGTTTCTATTGTTTACTAACTGAATTTTGTCCCATGTGGCCAGGAGGTTTTCCTTGCTCGGTGAGTGTGCCCACATACTGGAAGAATGTGTGCTTGGCTCAGCTGACCTGCATGTTGCACAGAGTGAACTGTTGCTTTGTGATGAACATTGGTGCTAGGTCGACACACAGCACAAGACTGACCATCTGTCTGGGGTTCTGAATAGAGCAACTGCACCCGCCCCTTCACCCCGCCCCCCGCCCCCCAATGTCTTTGAGCAGAGGGAAATGATTTGGGGCTGGTGATTGTCTCACTGACTGTTGCGAATTGCAGATGCTTGGCTGGGATTATCATTACACAGGGGTCCTGTGCAGGCCTTGTACATTGTGGAGCTGGGCACCTGCTAGCAGGGTTCCCTGCAGGGTGGCTGGGCTGCACTCCCCTTCCCTTCCTCTCTTCATTATTCTCCCCCTCCTCCTCTTTCTTCTCTCCCACCCTCCATCCACCTCCCTCCTTTCACACTCCGTAGGGGTTATGTTGATGACATTGCTTTGGGGGCTTGTGGGGGGTTGTGTCTGTGTCTCTGGCGGCGGCGGAAATTGGAAAAGAAAAAAAAGCCTTGATCGTAGGGGGCAGTTCAGTGGCAGGTCCCTCACTCCTAGAGGGAGTGAGGGACCTGCCGCCTCCGAATTGCCGCAGGTGCCGCCCCTCTCCCTTGACCGCCCCAAGCACCTGCTTGTTAAGCTGGTGCCTGGAGCCGGCCCTGTCCTCCATGGAGACAGAGATCTCAGATGTCTGATGCCTCATACGCTCTCAAACAAGAGTGTAACCATCTCTCAGCCTTTAGCTGTTCTGTCTGCTGTGGGTAGAGAACACTGTCCCAAGCAGGCAGTTGCTGGAGGAGAGAAGATAGGACCAGGCATCAAAGGCCTAAAGGAATTCCTGGGAACACACTGTGATGTGCAGCTGCTCTAGCATGACAACCCCCATGGACATGATGTGCAGCTCAAGTGTCTCTTGCTAACTTTAAGAGTTAACATAAGAACGGCTGTACTGGGTCAGACCAAAGGCCCATCCAGCCCAGTATCCTGTCTACCAACAGTGGACAATGCCAAGTGCCCCAGAGGGAGTGAACCTAAGAGGTAATGATCAAGTGATCTCTCTCCTGCCATCCATCTCCACCCTCTGACAGACAGAGGCTAGGGATACCATACCTTACCCATCCTGGCTAATAGTCATTAATGGACTTAACCACCATGAATTTATCTAGTTCTCATTTAAACCCTGTTATTAGTCCTAGCCTTCACAACCCCCTCAGGCAAGGAGTTCCACAAGTTGACTGTGCACTGTGTGAAGAAGAACTTCTTTTTATCTGTTTTAAACCTGAGGCCCATTAATTTCATTTGGTGGCCCCTAGCTCTTATATTATGGGAACAAGTAAATAACATTTATTTATTCACTTTCTCCACACCACTCATGATTTTATATACCTTTATCATATCCCCCTTAGTATCCTCTTTTTCAAGCTGAAAAGTCCTTGCTTCTTTAATCTCTCCTCATATGGGACCCATTCCAAACTCCTAATCATTTTAGTTGCCCGTCTCTGAAACTTTTCTAATGCCAGTATATCTTTTTTGAGATGAGGAGACCACATCTGTATGCAGTATTCAAGATGTGGGCGTACCATTGATTTATATAAGGGCAATAAGATATTCTCTGTCTTATTCTCTATCCCTTTTTTTTTATGATTCCTAACATCCTGTTTACTTTTTTGACTGCTGCTGCACACTATATGGATGTCTTCAGAGAACTATCCACGATGACTCCAAGATCTCTTTCCTGATTTGTTGTAGCTAAATTAGCCCCCATCATATTGTATGTATAGTTGGGATTATTTTTTCCAATGTGCATTAATTTACATATATCCACATTAAATTTCATTTGCCATTTTGTTGCCCAATTACTTAGTTTTGTGAGATCATTTTGAAGTTCTTCACAGTCTGCTTTGGTCTTAACTATCTTGATCAGTTTAGTATCATCTGTAAACTTTGCCACCTCACTGTTTACCCCTTTTTCCAGATCTTTTATGAATAAGTTGAATAGGATTGTTCCTAGAACTGACCTTTGGGGAACACCACTAGTTACCCCTCTCCATTCTGAAAATTTACCATTTATTCCTACCCTTTGTTCCCTGTCTTTTAACAAGTTCTCAATCCATTAAAGGATCTTCCCTCTTATCCCATGACAACTTAATTTACGTAAGAGTCTTTGGTGAGGGACTTAGTCAAAGGCTTTCTGGAAATCTAAGTACACTATGTCCACTGGATTCCCCTTGTCCACATGTTTGTTGACCCCTTCAAAGAACTCTAATAGATTAGTAAGACATGATTTCCCTTTCAGAAACCATGTTGATTTTGCCCAAAAATGTACGATGTTCTATGTGTCTGACATTTTTATTGCTTACTATTGTTTCAACTAATTTGCCCAATTCTGATGTTAGACTTACTAGTCTAATTGCCGGGATCACCTCTAGTGCCCTTTTTAAATATTGGCGTTACATTAGCTATCTTCCAATCACTGGGTACAGAAGCTGATTTAAAGGACAGGTTACAAACCATAGTTAATAGTTCTGCAATTTCACATTTCAGTTCTTTCAGAACTCTTGGGTGAATGCCATCTGGTCCCGGTGACTTGTTACTGTTAAGTTTATCAATTAACTCCAAAACCTCCTCTGACACTTCAATCCATGACAATTCCTCAGATTTGTCACCTACAAAGGATGTCTCCGGTTTGGGAATCTCCCTAGCATCCTCAGCCGTGAAGACTGAAGCAAAGAATTCATTCAGTTTCTCTGCAATTACTTTATTGTCTTTAAGTGCCCCTTTTGTATCTCGATCGGCCAGGGGTCCCACTGGTAGTTTAGCAGGTTTCCTGCTTCTGATGTTCTTAAAAAACATTTTGTTATTACCTTTTGAGTTTTTGGTTAGCTGTTCTTCAAACTCCTTTTTGGCTTTTCTTATTACATTTTTACACTTAATTTGGCAGTGTTTGTGCTCCTTTCTGTTTACCGCTTTAATAGACTTTAAGGTCAGAAGGGACCATTATGATCATCTAGTCTGACCTCCTGCACAACACAGGCCACAGAATCTCACCCACCCACTCCTGTATCAAACCTGTGTCTGAGCCATTGAAGTCCTCAAATCATGGTTATGGTCACTATTTCCAAGCGGTCCTGTTATAGATACCTCTTGGACCAGATCCTGCGCTCCACTCAGGACTAAATTGAGAGTTGCCTCTCCCATTGTGGGTTCCTGTACCAGCTGCTCCAAGAAGCAGTCATTTAAAGTATCGAGAAATTTTGTCTCTGCATTTCATCCTGAGGTTACATGTACCCGGTCAATATGGGGATATCTGAAATCCCCCACTATTATTGAGTTCTTTATTTTGATAGCCTCTCTAATCTCCCTTAGCATTTCATCGTCACTATCACTGTCCTGGTCAGGTGGTTGATAATAGATCCCTACTGTTATATTCTTATTAGAGCATGGAATTACTATCCATAGAGATTCTATGGAAAATGTGGATTTATTTAAGATTTTTACTTTATTTGATTCTACATTTTTTTCACATATTGTGCCACTCCCCCTCCCGCTCGACCTGTTCTGTCCTTCTGATATATTTTGTATCCTAGAATGATTGTGTCCCATTGATTGTCCTCAGTCCACCAGGTTTCTGTGATGCCTATTATATCAATATCCTCCTTTAACACGCAGCACTCTAGTTCACCTATCTTATTATTTAGACTTCTAGCATTTGTGTACAAGCACTTTAAAAACTTGTCACTGTTTATTTTGTCTGTCCTTTTCTGATGTCAGTTTCTTTTTTATGTGAATGTTTCTCATCTGATCTAGCCCATATTTTATCCTCTTCCATCCTCTCCACCTGACTAAAACCTAGAGAATCTCTATCAATAGACTCTCCTCTAAGAGAAGTCTCTCTCCGATCCACGTGCTCCTCTGCAGCAAACGGCTTTCCTCCATCTCTTAGTTTAAAAACTGCTCTGCAACCTTTTTAATGTTAAGTGCCAGCAGTCTGGATATACTTTGGTTTAGGAGCAGCCCATCCTTCCTGTATATAGGTTCCTGTTGTATCCTTGGGGGCAGCAGGTTGAGGAAGAAATCACTGGAGACCAGAGAACTTAAAATAAGCCTTAAAAAGCAACCATTTATTTACACACACTGATCTAACCAAATCAGCCAAAACTGGCTGGGCTATCCCCTAATAATCTAACTCAGTTGCCATAGCAACAAGGTGCTATTACCAGGACAACCAAATATACAACATATTCCCCATCCCAAAAGCTTCCCCAGTTCCTAATAAATCAAAACCCCTCCGCTCTACACTATTGTCTTATCCACTTATTGAGACTCTGAAGCTCTGCCGACCTACCTGGCCCTGCGTGTGGAACTGGGAGCATTTTGAGAATGCCACCATAGAGGTCCTGGATTTCAGTCTCTTTCCTAGTAGCCTAAATTTGGCCTCCAGGACGTCTCTCCTACCCTTCCCTATGTCATTGGTACCTACATGTACCACGACCACCGGCGCCTCCCCAGCACTACACATAAGTCTGTCTAGATGCCTCAAGAAATCCGCAACCTTTGCACCAGGCAGGCAAGTCATTATACGGTTCTCCCAGTCATCACAAACCCAGCTATCTATGTTTCTAATGATTGAATCTCTCATTACTAGCACCTGCCTTTTCCTAATGACTTAAGTTCCCTCCCCCAGAGAGGCAACCTCAGTGCAAGAGGATACCCCAACATCATCTGGAAGGAGGGTCCCAACTATGGGAAGGTTTCCCTCTGCTCCCATTGACTGCTGTCCTTCCCTGAGCCTTTCATCCTCCTTAACAGTGCAGGGGCTGTCCGACCAGCAGTGGAACAAATCTACAGTGTCCTGGAAAGCCCCGTCAACATACCTCTCTGCCTTCCCTAGCTCCTCCAGTTCCGCCACCCTGGTCTTCAAAGCCCGTACATGGTCTCTGAGGGCCAGGAGCTCCTTGCACCGAAGCACACATACGCCACCTGCCCACAGGGAAGATAATCATACATGCTACACTGAGCACAATAAACAGAATAGCCCCTACTCTGCTGCTGGGCTTCTGCCTGCATTCTCTCCTACAGATACGTAGGTTAATGATAGAGTTTCTGTTTAAATCAAGAAGTTTTGATTATAGTTTAGTAAAGGTTTTAAACAATGGCAAATGAACCCTCACCCCCTTCCCACTCCCCTTCCAAACTCCTTTTCAAAACTCCCTTTTAGTAACCCCTGTTTGCTTGTTCACTGCTTTATAAAGTCCTGGCCTTCTTGATAGCTCCACCCCCTGACTAACGCTCAGCCAATGAACAGAGGTTTCTAGATTTCAAACCTTGTTTAGAAGCTCACAGCTTCCAACTGCCGGCCACAGCACTGCAATGCAATGCAATGGCTAAGAGGACTAGTGTGAATCTTAGCTTTATAAACATGGGCATGTCAAACAGGAGCAGCTCTGTATGCAGCACTGGTGAGACCAATTCTGGATACTGGGTCCAGTTCTGGTGTCCATGCTTCAAAAAGGATGTTGAAAAAAAGAGTTCAAACATCTGGGTGTCAGGACACAGAATCATGAGACTGGCTTAAAAATCATGAGATGCTTTCAAAAATACATTTGGACTCTTGTCTTTGCCTTTTTTGTTGAGCCTTTAGGGGGCCCCTGTGTTTAAGCTTTTCTCCACAACCACGAAGGCTAGAACATTGCTGTGTTTAAATGAAGGCTGAGACTCTCATGCAGTCTCTGAATGCCAGAGCTGGGGCTCTAGAAACTCCTAATAAAATCGTGTTGGCAACTCTACAATATTTCCTTTCCCCGCACACTCACTGTGCGCCAGGGCACAGGAGCTACACTAACCACAGGGGATTCTCCTGGGAAAGAATTTGGCTCCCGTTAGGGAGCAGGAAGCCAGGACTGCTCAGGCCACAGCAGCCCTGAGAATCAGCTCCCCTGTGTGTGCCCCACCTCACAGAGTGGTCTGGGGGAGAGAGGAGAAGCTGCTCCAGCTGCTCTGGCAGATTCTAGAGTGCAGCTCATCACCCTCCTGGGAATATGCCCAGTGGGACTCAGGGGCATCCCAAGCCAAGCTTTGCCTGTCCCCGCTCATGGAGTCAGGTCAGATCATGGGGCAAGAAGGAGATTAGGGGACGAAAAGCAGCCTCCCTTGTGGGTTCCCCAGAGACTGTAGAGGTGAGAATAAAGGAAAGGATTTCATGTGCTTTTCCTTGGCCCACTGATCAAAGCAACTCAGGCTGCACAGGGTCCCTCCCTCCTCCCCTAGCAGGCAGGGCCATAGCGAACCAAAGCATGTGCCATGACAGGGAAATCACTCTCTGACAGACACTAATGGAATAAGGAGAGACACTAATGGAATAAGGCCTATAGACAATCTTCCTGGGAAAACGGGAAGGCCTTATTTCCTATGAGCAGAGCAGAGTTGGACTGAAAATCCAATTGCTTTTGTGAGATTTTTTTTTTTTCAATTTCCCATTAAAACATTTTGGTTTTCAATGGAAACCTACACCCAAAACTAAAAAATCAAGGAATTTTTTTTTATTTTTGAAAACCCCACAGTGAAAAGCAGTGGGTTGTGCTGACTTGTTGTCAGTGTCTATCCTTTTTCTTTTCTTAGACTCAGGTCTACAGAGTGTCAGTCCTACTGAGCCTTGGGCCATGCTGTCTCCAAGGTTTTGGAGATAGAATCATAGAATATCAGGGTTGGAAGAGACCTCAGGAGGTCATCTAGTCCAACCCCCTGCTCAAAGCAGGACCAATTCCCAACTAAATCATCCCAGCCAGGGCTTTGTCAAGCCGGGCCTTAAAAACCTCCAAGGAAGGAGACTCCACGCCCCCCCAGGTAACGCATTCCAATGTTTCACCACCCTCCTAGTGAAATAGCTTTTCCCAATATCCAACCTGGACCTCCCCCACTGCAACTTGAGACCATTGCTCCTTGTTCTGTCATCTGCCACCACTGAGAACAGCCGAGCTCCATCCTCTTTGGGGAACCCCCCTTCAGGTAGTTGAAGGCTGCTATCAAATCCCCCCTCATTCTTCTCTTCTGGAGACTAAACAATCCTAGTTCCCTCAGCCTCTCCTCATAAGTCATGTGCTCCAGACTCCTAATCATTTTTGTTGCCTTCCGTTGGACTCTTTCCAATTTTTCCACAGTATTCCAGATGAGGCCTCACCAATGTCGAATAAAGGGGAACGATCACGTTCCTCGATCTGCTGGCAGTGCCCCTACTTATACAGCCCAAAATGCCGTTAGCCTTCTTGGCAACAAGAGCACACTGTTGACTCATATCCAGCTTCTCGTCCACTGTGACCCCTAGGTCCTTTTCTGCAGAACTGCTACCTAGCCATTCGGTCCCTAGTCTGTAGCAGTGCATGGGATTCTTCCATCCTAAGTGCAGGACTCTGCACTTGTCCTTGTTGAACCTCATCAGGTTTTTTTTGGCCCAATCCTCTAATTTGTCTAGGTCCCTCTGTATCCTATCCCTACCCTCTAGTGTATCTACCACGCCTCCTAGTTTAGTGTCATCTGCAAACTTGCTGAGAGTGCAGTCCACACCATCCTCCAGATCATTAATAAAGATATTAAACAAAACCGGCCCCAGGACCAACCCTTGGGGCACTCCGCTTGAAACTGGCTTCCAACTAGACATGGAGCCATTGATCACTACCCGTTGAGCCTGACGATCTAGCCAACTTTCTATCCACCTTACAGTCCATTCATCCAGCCCACACTTCTTTAACTTGGCGGCAAGAATACTGTGGGAGACCGTATCAAAAGCTTTGCTAAAGTCAAGGAATAACACATCCACTGCTTTCCCCTCATCCACTGAGCCAGTTATCTCATCATAGAAGGCAATTAGGTTAGTCAGGCACGACTTCCCCTTCGTGAATCCATGCTGACTGTTCCTGATCACTTTCCTCTCCTCTAAATGTTTCATAATTGATTCCTTGAGGACCTGCTCCATGATTTTTCCAGGGACTGAGGTGAGGCTGACTGGCCTGTAGTTCCCCGGATCCTCCTTCTTCCCTTTTTTAAAGATGGGCACTACATTAGCCTTTTTCTAGTCATCCGGGACCTCCCCCGATCGCCATAAGTTTTCAAAAATAATGGCTAATGGCTCTGCAATCTCACCCGCCAACTCCTTTAGCACCCTCGGATGCAGCGCATCCGGCCCCATGGACTTGTTCACGTCCAGTTTTTCTAAATAGTCCTGAACCACTTCTTTCTCCACAGAGGGCTGGTCACCTTCTCCCCATACTGTACTGCCCAGTGCAGCAATCTGGGAGCTGACCTTGTTCGTGAAGACAGAGGCAAAAAAATCATTGAGTACATTAGCTTTTTCCACATCCTTGGTCACTAGGTTGCCTCCCTCATTCAGTAAGGGGCCCACACTTTCCCTGATTTTCTTCTTGTTGCTAACATACCTGTAAAAACCCTTCTTGTTACTCTTAACATCTCTTGCTAACTGCAACTCCAAGTGTGATTTGGCCTTCCTGATTTCACTCCTGCATGCCTGAGCAATATTTTTATACTCCTCCCTGGTCATTTGTCCAATCTTCCACTTCTTGTAAGCTTCTTTTTTGCGTTTAAGATCAGCAAGGATTTCACTGTTTAGCCAAGCTGGTCACCTGCCATATTTACTATTCTTTCTACACATCGGGATGGTTTGTTCCTGCAACCGCAATAAGGATTCTTTAAAATACAGCCAGCTCTCCTGGACCCCTTTGCCCTTCATGTTATTCTCCCAAGGGATCCTGCCCATCTGTTCCCTGAGGGAGTCAAAGTCTGCTTTTCTGAAGTCCAGGGTCTGTATTCTGCTGCTCTCCTTTCTTCCTTGTGTCAGGATCCTGAACTCGACCATCTCATGGTCACTGCCTCCCAGGTTCCCATCCACTTTTGCTTCCCCTACTAATTCTTCCCTGTTTGTGAGCAGCAGGTCAAGAAGAGCTCTGCCCCAGTTGGTTCCTCCAGCATTTGCACCAGGAAATTGTCCCCTACACTTTCCAAAAACTTCCTGGATTGTCTGTGCACCGCTGTATTGCTCTCCCAGCAGATATCAAGGTGATTAAAGTCTCCCATGAGAACCAGGGCCTGCAATCTAGCAACTTCTGCTAGTTGCCAGAAGAAAGCCTCGTCCACCTCATCCCCCTGGTCTGGTGGTCTATAGCAGACTCCAACCACGACATCACCCTTGTTGCTCACACTTCTCAACTTTATCCAGAGACTCTCAGGTTTTTCTGCAGTTTCATACCGGACCTCTGAGCAGTCATACTCCTATCTTACATACAATGCAACTCCCCCACCTTTTCTGCCCTGCCTGTCCTTCCTGAACAGTTTATATCCATCCATGACAGTACTCCAGTCATGTGAGTTATCCCACCAAGTCTCTGTTATTCCAATCGCATCATAGTTCCCTGACTGTGCCAGGACTTCCAGTTCTCCCTGCTTGTTTCCCAGGCTTCCTGCATTTGTGTATAGGCACTTAAGATAACTCATCGATTGTCCCTCTTTCTCAGCATGAGCCAGGAGTCCTCCCCTCTTGCGCTCTCCTGCTTGTGCTTCCTCCCAGGATCCCATTTCCCCACTTACCTCAGGACTTTGGTCTCCTTCCCCCGGTGAACCTAGTTTAAAGCCCTCCTCACTAGGTTAGCCAGCCTGCTGGCAAAGATGCTCTTCCCTCTCTTCGTTAGGTGGAGCCCGTCTCTGCCTAGCACTCCTCCTTCTTGGAACACCATCCCATGGTCGAAGAATCCAAAGCCTTCTCTTCGACACCACCTGCGTAGCCATTCGTTGACTTCCACGATTCAACGGTCTCTACCCGACCTTTTCCTTGCACAGGGAGGATGGACGAGAACACCACTTGCGCCTCGAACTCTTTTATCCTTCTTCCCAGAGCCACGTAGTCTGCAGTGATCCGCTCAAGGTCATTCTTGGCAGTATCATTGGTGCCCATGTGGAGAAGCAGGAAGGGGTAGCGATCCGAGGGCTTGATGAGTCTCGGCAGTCTCTCTGTCACATCGTGTATCCTAGCTCCTGGCAAGCAGCAAACCTCTCGGTTTTCCCGGTCGGGGCGGCAGATAGATGACTCAGTCCCCCTGAGGAGGGACTCCCCAACCACCACCACCCTCCTCCTCCTCTTGGGAGTGGTGGTCGTGGAACCCCCATCCCTAGGACAGTGCATCTTATGCCTTCCAATCGGTGGAGTCT
This sequence comes from Malaclemys terrapin pileata, assembly GCF_027887155.1. NCBI lineage: Eukaryota > Metazoa > Chordata > Testudines > Emydidae > Malaclemys > Malaclemys terrapin. The sequence continues at coordinate 136,793,189 of NC_071505.1, forward strand.
CCTTCTGCTCCCTTCCCTCAGATGGGTCATCTAGTCCACTCTCTGCATTAGTACCTGTAGAGAGAACATGGAAACGATTGCTCACCTGTATCTCCATTGCTGGTGCATGGACACTCCTCTTTCTCCTTCTGGAGGTCACATGCTGCCAAACCTCTTCACAATCCTTCTGTCCCTGCTGCGCCTGCTCTGAATCTTCAGAACATTGTGGCCGTAGAAGCATCTCCTGATGTCTGTCCAGGAAATCTTCACTTTCCCTTATGCAACGCACAGTTGATACTCGTTTCTCCAGCCCTCGAACCTTCTCTTCCAATATGGAAACCAGCTTGCACTTTGTACAGACAAAGGGAAACTTTGTCTACCAATTGAATGTTCCCTTCAGTTACCCAGTCTTCAGTGTGGCCTGAACGTTCGTGGATCAGGGTTCACTGACCCCAGAGATAGCTTTACAACATTTAATTTTTTCACAAACACTTTGAATTTCTCAATTTTCTATTTCTTGATAAAATTTCATGCACCTTTTATGGGTAAATTAATACAGGAAATCAGTGTGTTTCCAAAACTGTATTATTTAAAGTTTGCAGTTAAAGGTACATAAAAGAGCTGAAAAGGTGGATGCAGACTTTAGAACTGTTTCTTTAAGCAAAAGGGGACAATCCATGTGACCTCAAAACTCTTTGGGAATGATATGGAACAAGGAACCTTCTTTGTTTGCAGAATCTTTCATCCTATGTTTGAGACTGTGATGGATCTGTTAAGAATGGAACTACGACCCCCACCAGCCCCTTCCCCACTGCACTTCCCTTTCCACTGGCCAGGTAAGGGGAATTGACCTGAACCAGGAAAGGGCCGGGCTATTGTGGGAAGTGGTGGCCACGTGGCAAACGAGAAGCTGCAGAGAGCTTGATGCAGAGGGCAATCCCCAGGAACTGTATGCAGAGCTGCACATGGAACCAGCTGTGACTGCCAGAGATAACAGCTGGCTGCAGGTCTGTGAGAGGTTTATGGAGGAACAGCAGAGGCTGGGCAGGGAGCCAGTGGAGAGTGGCCCCAAAGAGAGACACTAAGTGAACCGGCCTGGAAACCTGCAAGGTCCAATTTGCTTGAATAGAGATTGGACTGGAGAGGTCATGCCAGGCTCTAGGCTGGAAGAGCCCTGACTCTCAACTGGACTGCCTCAGAGACCCAAACATATACCAGTATTACTCCTTATGAACTGTAACTGTTTAAGCCTCTGGACCTAGTGTGTGTATAACCTTCCCCTTTTCCCTTAGCCATGTGTCTGAGCAGCTAGTGGGACCAATCAGACCTAGCTGCCGAAGCACATACAGTGCTTGTCTCTGAGTGACGGTGTACCGGGCACGCTACTGGCACTTCAGGAGTTTGATGTACTCCAGCACCAACTGCCCCAATAATTACAGGATTGTTTCTAATGGGTTAAAGAAGAACTTGTGTTGAGATTGACACGTCCCTTTTAGGTTTGTTGTTTTTACAGTGTGAACTTGCTCTGCTTGTGGGTACAGTGCATGTGTTTGAGCTGGTACCCACACACCAACATGGCTGAAACATGCAACTTCCCCTCCTGGGTGTTTCTCTCCCTCTCTCATTCTTTTCCACTGGGGGTGCTGACCCATCTTCTGTACGGCCAGAGACCCTGATGTGCAGGAGTCAGGGGTTTCGGGGGAGGTTTTGTTTTCTGTGGCTAGTGATTGTCCCTAAAGTTACTCCTCTCGACACCCTATTGCCTTTTGCTGCATCTGCCATACCCTGAGTACTAGGCAGGGACTGGGTTGGAAAGAGGGGGCACCTGTGAGTTGAAGTGGCCACAGGTCAGACACAGCAACATCTTAGCCATAACATAGATGTGTAGATTTTAAGGCCTCTAGGGACAATTAAATAATCCAGTCTAACCCCCATACATATGATAGACCATTAAAGTCACCCCTGCATTAAGCCCAACAACCTGGATTAGACCAAACTGTTATAGCTCTCAGGAGACTAAACTATTTTGTGCCACAGGCAGAGACTAGGAAGGACTGAGGGGCACCCAAACCTGAGGCCCCTTTAATGGCAGGGAATTGATTTGGTGAGATATACCCAAATGATCCTAGCAAGTGACTTGTGTCCCATGTTGCAGAGGATGGCATAAACCTCCAGTGTCCCTGCCAATCTGACCTGGGGAAAAATTCCTTCCTGAACCCCAAAATGGAGATCAGGTAGACCCTGAGGATGTGAGGAAGGCCCACCAGCCAAACACCTGAAAGAAATAGTTTTCTATATCACCTGAGAGCACTTGCTTAAGTAGCCCCTGTCCCCTCACGCCAACTCCATGTGGGTTGGAGAATCCATCATTTCCCTTGGTGCTTTTTTCCAATGTTTAATCACCTATTTCAAATTTGTCCCTTATTTCTACAATTTCTCTGGCATTAACTTCTTTATTATGCCTTTCTCTACTAGATGAAAGAGTCCTTGAGTACCCAGTATTTTGTCTTTGTGAGGGTATTTATGCACCATAATCAAATCACCTCTTGATCTTCTTTTTGATAAATTGAACAGATTGAGCTCTTGTCTCTCACTGTAAGGCATCTTTTCAGCTCTTTTTAAAATAGCTCTTCACTGCCCCTTGTCCAATTTTTCACAGTTAGTCTTAAAATGTGAACAATGCAATTGGATGCAATGTTTTGGTATTGCTCTTACCAATGTTGAATACAGAGATAAAATCTGCGCCCTATTTCTAGTCATTATTCTCTTGTATATACTTCCAAGAGTTGTATTGGCAATTTTGGCCACAGCATCACCCTGGGATTTCATGCTGAGTTTTTTGTCCATTATGATACATAAATCCTTCTCAGAGTCACATATGTATGACCTTGGATTTTATCAAAGCTCATTTATACAATGGAATTCCCTCCTCAGTCACCTTCACCTGCTGCTGTTCCTTTTCTCTTTCCTTTTCTCCAGGATCTGTGTGTGCCATTTTGGGGGGAGTTCTCCTCCTCCCTTTGCCTGTGAGCAACGTGCCCCCCCTGGATGGACTGACCAAACCCAGGATTCCATCAGCCTTAAAGAAGAGGGGAGAGTTGATCTGCTCCCTCTTTAAGGCTTCATTCCCAAGCCCTAGGCAAAGTCAGAAGCCTGGGTTCCCTGCTAAAGCACAAACATCCACCCTGGGGCCACCTCCTCTCTCTGGTCATTTCCTTTATCCCACACATCTGTGTTGACGACACAACCCCTGGCGCGGATTAGCACAGCCCGAGATTTCCCTTCTCAGTCTCGAAGGATCAGTACACTCTATTACATGTCTTGATAATGTTGTCTTCTGTTTTTTCCTTTCAAAAGTAAATTGTTTTATTCCTAGTCTCTTTGTATGACCGTCCCACCCCCAAACTTCCTGCTTCCAATCATCTGCTTTCACCTTCTGTCAACCTTTTCTATCTCCATTATATTGGTGTACAGATGAAGTGACCAAACTGAATGCAGGATTTGTGGTAAAGGAAAGACAGACATTTCTGTGAAATAGTGATGTACTCTGCATGCATTCTGCTACTTATTTTATTGAGGGTTCATCCAGAGAACACTTCTGGCTTCTCCACTGGTCAGTACTCAATTCAGCATCAATATTAAATTATATTTGTAGAAGGCATTGGAAATAAATATTCCACTGTGTGAACATGATCAGTTTTACTGGGGTTTCTAGTAACAACTAGACTTGTTATTTGTTGTAGCTTTATTGGTTCAGTGGAAATCCAGACTCTGATTAACCTTCCCCTTGTCACTATTTTCTATAAAGTATTTATTATTCTAGCAGAAATATTCATCCTTTGTATTTATCGCTAATGGGGAATTCTTTTCTTCATTTTTTTAATTTCAGGTGTGAATTACCCAGGGGGAATTTCCCATTTATCTCCTTGGATTCAATGAATGTTTCAAATCTGAATTTGCTTTAGGAACAACCATGTTGCTCACTGCAGAATGTTCTCTTGCTGGTGTCTCACTTTTACCATATGCCTGATAGAACATGCAGTGTAAACCACCCCACCCCCTTCAAATAGCCTGCCAGACCCAGAGGTGGCCCATCCTTGTCTCTTCGTTTGTTTAATCTCAGCCTCAAACTGTAATGAGCCGTGGGAACTGCACAATTCATCTGGCAAGAAAAACTTACACTATGGGGAAGACTTTCCGAAAGGATTTAATAAGAAAAAGGCACAAATTGAACCTGAAGAAATTACAGGGATAAAACAGCAGGAAACTTCCATCCTTGTCAATCAATGGGAAGTTACACAGAGGAAATCTCTGAACTTTTTCCCACTCACACTTTCCTGCAACTTCACACAAATCCTAAAGAAACATCTGCTTTCTCTATCTACCAGGCAGGGACTGTCTCTGGGCATCATGCCAGAGGGAGCATTTCTCAGAGAAAGGGGCAAAGCTTTTACATTATCCCAAAGTTATTTGGTCCAATCACATTGTTCTGATACTGATCTCCCAGAGTCACCATGTCCCACATCATCATAACTTGTGTCTCCAAGAGGCAGGAACAGGGTTTCTTTCTCTGTCACAGAGACACCTTCATTCCTTAGCGAGTGCAGATTCCAACCTGAAAATACAAAAGGAGACACATACAGTCTGTGGATCCATTTTATGGCTACATATGGCCACATAGCAATGGTGGAGTGCACTCTCTGGTATGGGTTGGAAAATGTTCCCTCTTCGTTCTTCTCATTGGGTCCATGACAAATTTTAATCCATCATCTCTGTACATATTCTGGAAGTAAAATCCTTGGTTTCAAGACCATTTACAGTTGCCAAGTGAGTACTGTATTCACCTGTCACTTCATGTATAAAACCCAATCACTTACCAGGAAGTAGCTCTTACTTAAGGGCATTGTATAATTCACTCTGTGCTAATCACAAACATAAGCACGTTATTCTTATCAAGTACTAAGGTAATGCACATTTGATTGCCACTCCAATTCCTCTGGGGTGGCTGGTGGTGTCTGCTCATGACACAATGGGGAAAGGAAGGGATAGGAGATGTTGGCCAAGGATAATGGGCAAAGCCTGACTTTTACAGGAAGTGTCATGGGCTCTTTAACAATGCACATCAGTAACAGGACTTTGGTTTATAAGATTCTGTCCAAAAGATACACGCACAGAAAACTGTTGGGAATCCAGTAATTCAGGGTGTGGCAGCCACACAAAGATTTGAACCTAGAGACTGAGGGACCTTGCAGCTTTTCCTGTCCCCACTGCAAGCACTGAAGCCTCTGCTTTGAGGGAAAGAAGAGAAGGAGAGTTTTTTTCCACAGGCATTGGGTTGGTCAGGTTTGTTCCTTTGCTGCGTAATGAACATTTCCACCCATCCCATCCTGTGGAGACACTGTGAAGTGCAAACTCACCTGTCTGTGAATCCCTGCTCCTGTCACTCACCCCAGTGCCTTCCTCATCATTCTGCCCCAAACTAGGGTCAGCTTCAGGGTCAGACACTTCTCTGGCATCATCATAACCATCCCCTGGGACATCTCCAGGCAGGGCAGGGGCATCTGACGTGAAGATGTGAAGTAATTAAGAGAATATTCACAATGAAGACAGAATTAAACTACAAGCTGCAGATGCACCAGCCTCATTGGTCCTTGGGGATCTCTCAGCGACTTAACTTCCACCCTCAGGGATGTAAGACAAACCCTCCTCTGGAACCCTCAGATTGAGGGGTTTTACAGATCACATTGATTTGATACATTTCAATAGCTGGTTAAGAGGATCCTAGAGCTCCCAGATGATGAGGGGACAGGGAGTTCTAGAAAGAGGTGACTGGGATCTAGTCCAGAGGGATTGCTCCACAAATCATTTGGTTACAATAATTACAAATCTAAATGACTTGGAATTGTCCAGAGATTGTTCCTGGCTTCCTAAATTTGATAATATTTTTAATGTCTTTTCAATACGTCCTCCTGATAAGGTTTACCCATAAACTGCCATCAGTCTCCAATGCACTGACACCACTGGGAGCTGAGCCAGCTAATAAGGGTCAGAAATGGGACTTTGGGTGTAAAATCTTATGCCCCCCCGTCCCATCACAGCATATCTAACATAGATGTATATAAGCTGCCATAGCTGCATGTCAGGAAAGGCTGACAGGCAACATTGCTCCTATGTAAAGGTCTCTCCTTCGATTCTCCCTCTTTACAACTAGTGAGTAACCTTGGTGCTCATGGCAGTGAGGGTCACAGGGCAGTGATCTGAGCCAAGCACCGTGTGGGCAGCTCCTGAGTAAACTGCTCCTTCCGTCCCCGCAATGGGCCTCTGTCATGACCTAGGGCACCACACTCTTCCCTACCCCTGGGATTCCACACAGCTCTTGTAATGCACCTGGTCAGCGCCCCCAGCGTTATGCCAGTAGACAATACTGGTGGTTAAACTTTGTGGTTTTCTTAATAAACCACTATTGTTCATATTGGGAAACAGATTTAGTTTTTTTTCAGGGTGATGTTGCTTCCAGGAGGCAGATTCACTGCTCACCTCGGCCGTCTGGAGTCTGGGGGACGTCTTTCAAGGCAGGCTCCTCCACGTTATCATAATCCAGCTGAGACCCCCCTGGGGAAGCTCCCTCTGAAACAGCAAATGCCACACTCAGCCCATGGCACCAGCAGCGTCTCTTCAGCGCAGGTGGCCTTATAACTAGAGCTGTTTATCATGGCACGTCAGAGGGGAAGTTGCAGGGGGCCCATGGTGAGGGGGCACAAGACATAGAACGACAGTAAAACAGGAGTCCCAGAAATAACTAGGGGCCAATCCTGTCCCTGCAGAATCCAACAGCAGCTCTTGTATGTGTTTCAGTGGGAGCAGGATCTCGGCTTGTGCTGAGATAACAGGTTGGAACACGGGCGCTGCCAGGCCAGACTGTGTGAATCCAGCTGATCTCTGCAGACAGGTTTGAATTTTCCTGTTACACTGGGGAGGGGGAACCTCCCCTCTGCAGGAATTAAAGCTCCCGTTGGGAGGTCACTGGCCTGATCCTTTGTGAGTTCCTGCTCTCCACTAGCCTCTCAGGCAGCCCAGGGCTCAGCTTGGCAGCACTCCAGCTTCTCAGCAGAACTGGCTCATCTGTTCAGTGTCTCCTCCCCCAGCCACAGGCTAAACTCCCACAGGGCCCAAATTCATGGACTCCCTTGAGAGCAGCTGGGGTAGAAATGCCGCACTGTTTATAATTAGAGATGGGCCGAGGCCAGAAAGTTAAGATCCAGGGTTTTGCTTCAGCTTGTTATAGCAACAGGTGTCAGCTGCAAAACTGACATCTGGAGCTGGGGCCAGAATTTGCAAATGCCCCCACCCACAATGGTCTGGTGGGTTCGGACCAGTGAGTTGGGCTGAGCCCATCTGTAATTATAACGTAGGACAATCTTCTCGTCTCTCTCAGAGGTGAGAGACGAGCTCTGTTGGGCATTGATGCCTTCCACCCAAAGAGACTGACCCGTCTCCTCCAGCTCCTCACCGTGGGAGGTCACTGGGAACCACTCCCAGGGGTGTGTGCTCAGGAGATGGTCACATGTTCCCATCTTGAGATTCTGAAAGAAATTTTGTTCAATGGGATTAGACCTGACTGTGTAAAATGGGAACCATGTGAGGGGAAATGGCTGTGATTGCAGAAAGTGTCATAGAAATTCTGTTCTCTGCCCAGATTTGGGTCTCTCAGCCTGAGTCTGCCCCTCCCCCGTTACCTTGTTCTGATCCAGGATCGTTTTCCCCCTCACTGTCCCCGGTGTAATACGGCAGCTTCGTCACTGAGTCATCTGAATAGGAGACTGGAGAGACAAGAACCAGAAATTCATCACTGTGAGAACAGCAGTTCTGTGGGACTGGGAACACATCTGGGGCCAGGAGCAGGATTTCCAGTCTCAGACTATTCCTTCTTCTACAGGAGATGGTGGCTCACAGTGACTCTGAGTGGTTAGAAGCTGACACAGACTCCCCAGGAGAAATCTCCATGTTACTGTGGTAAATGTGACAGAGGGGATGCTACAATATGACCTGAAATATAGTGGGGTGAGTGAAGGGCACGTCTCTGGCTGCTGGTCCAGGGAAGTTCCACAATGATCCTGGCCTCCTCAGCCACAGAGGGGACTCCTCCTTCTTAAGGGTAAATACCCACCTCCCACATGAATCAATCGATCAGCTCTCCGTGGTGTTTACAGTTTAGGCCAAGACAGGCCCAGTGTAGAATCTGTGATTTCCTGTAACCATCTTAGCAGTGGTGCTGGGAAATGCCCTGAGCATGTTCCCAGAGCCTCACCACAGCACAGCCCTTGGGCAGGATGTTCTCATCAGACGTTGAGACAAAATTGCACATAGGATAACAGGGCCATGACTCAAAGTCATGAGGCTCTCCTGGGCTGATCTCACTGCTCTGTAGGGCCAGCACACAACATTTTGGCACCTGAGGCAGGGAGCTGAAATTACGCCCCCATACTCCATCGCTTGGGCCAAAACGTTGAAAGGTCTCAATTCTGCCTTCTTCCTGTTCTACTCCTCTCATGGTACTGCTCTGCTACCTACCCCAATAAAGAACTAACAACTTAAAATGCCTTGTTCAAAAATTTTAAGTAACACTTAACTTTCAAACGCCTAAACAGCAAATGTAACTTTTCTTGGCTGCATAATAAACACTGGCATTTTTATCTGTTTGAATAATCAAAGTGGTGCTTTCCGTGCCTTCTTTGTTTCAAAGATATGAACTGCTTCCTGCTGAAGGTCCACAGTCTGGACCAGCTCATGCTCTACTGAGATGGTTGCAAGGTCGAACAGCCTCTCCTGTTTCATCGTGGAGCGTAGGTGTTTTTTTATTAACTTCAGCTTGGAGAAGTTGCGTTCTCCACTGGCAACTGTTACAGGAAGTGTTAAAAGTATGGGCAGAGCAACAAAAGCATTTGGAAAGAGGGTGGTCATCTTATTTGTTCCCATATATTCCAGAACAGCCTTTGGAGTCGATCCTGCTGAAATGTATCATGAAAGGGCTTTCAGTTCATCACCTAAATCACTCGCATCAATATTGCGCATATCATCATGTGTCAACACTGTCTCTAGTGCCCTGCATTGCTGGTGTAGGTCTTCTTCGGGTATAGTGAGGAGTTTTGGAATATCATACAACATCCCGAATATACTGCTCTGTTCCTTGAGCTGCATGAAACATTCTTCAACTGACTGTATTGCACAATCTAGCACCTGGTTAAAAAATTTAACTTTGGGGTCTCTTATAGGATTATCCCGTGCCTCGTAATCAAAATGTCTTCTTCTTCGGTGACTCTTGTATTCTTGAATGGGAGGGAAAATAATTTCAGTGTGAAGTTCCTCTGCCAACTTCTGTGCACTCTTCAGAACGTTTTGAAATCCCTCATCTGACCGGTAAGACTGTAGGTATGACTTTGCTTTGTCCAATTGTTCCATTGCTCCAGATATATCAAGGTCAACACCTTGGAGTTTCTTGCTTACAACATTTATTTCAAACAGTATGTCATGCCACAACATTAAGCCACACAGAAATTTGAAGTTATGTATGTTTCTGGTGATTCCATTTCCCTCTGCCACTGTTTTCCCACGTTCCTGTCATAGCATTATCCTCTATCAGGGCAACTATGGCATCATCTATCTTCCCAATTTGGTGTTTGATAGGCTTTATCACCTCCACTCAACTTTCCCATCATGTGGCACTCAGTGGTTTCAGTGTCAGAGAGGATGTTCCCAGATGTTGCTTCAAACTTTGCCATTGATGAGTTGATGCAGAGAAAAATACATAGATGCTTTGAATTACATTAAAAAAATCAGCAGCCTCACTATAACCTGATGCTGCATCACTGACCACCAAGTTCAATGAATGAGAACTGAATGGGACAAAAAGAGCTCGAGGGTTTAACTCTCGGATCCATGTCTGCACTCCTCTGTTCTTTCCTCTCATGTTGGCACCATTATCGTAGTCCCGACCTCTCATGTCAGTTATCGCAATTCCTGTATCTTGCAGCTTTTTAAGAAGCACATTTGTCATATCAGCTCCTGTAGTATCATCAATGTCAATATGTTCTATTAAATGCTCTCTAACAGTCACCATTGCAGGGACATTTTCACTACGTTCTGTTGTTGTTACAAGACGCACCATTAGAGTCATTTGTTCCATATGGCTGATGTCAGGTGTGCAGTCCAGAATAACAGAGTAATATCTTGTTGACTTCAGATGTGCCACAATCTTATGTTTGACTTTTGTTGCCAGTAACTGTATGATCTCATTTTGAATTGTTTTTCCAAGGTAGTGGTGTGTGTACATTTCCTATACGGTGACTCTTCTTAGATGTTCCTGCAGTACAGCATCAAACTCAGCTCCACAATTTTAAGGAAGTTTCCGTTGTTTAGCACATACAACTGATCTGAAGTGCCACGCGGTGCTAGGTTTTGGGTAGCAAGCATTTTCACAATGGCAATGAGCCTTTTCAGAACATTTTGCCAGTAAAGAGACTCTGATGCAATCTTGCCTTGATGCTGATCACCTATGGTGGCCTTTAACCTTAGTCTCATCTCAAGCTCTTTCCACCTATGGAATGCTCTCTGGTGATTTGCTGCCTTCTCGTGGCATGCCAGATTTCTAGCCAGATTTTTCCAGTCCTTTGTTCCTGTAGAACCCAATGTGGCTGGAACATTAGACTGGAAGAGTCTGCAACAAAAACAGTATGCAACATTCTAGGTTTTTGAGTACATAAGCCACGGCCTCTCCACTTTGTCACCATTGGGGATTTCACGTCAGTAATGTGTTGGATGGAAACTTTTATTTTCACTGTCTTTGGGGAACATGAAGTTTTTCACTTGCTGTGGCTCATGCAGTACAAGGAGGTCCCTCAGGCTACTGCTCAAGTGGGTGCACAATCCTGGATCATCTAGACTTAAGGAACTAAACTCAGCAGCAGCTGTTTCTTGTGCCTCCACCACACTCTTCTCTGATCTACACTTTTCTTCAGGAATGTGCGTGGTTACATCCATTTGAGATGGTGATATGGATGCTGCAGTAGCTGCCAGGTCACCTGCACACTGACTAACTGGAAGATCAGGCATCTCCTCACCACTCACATCCTCACTGGGAATGGAAGGCTCACTGTGAACATTTGTGTCTGTGTATCTCAGGAGAGCTCCTTCCTGCTTAGATAGAAAAGCTTCCTTTGCTTTCTTTCTTTTTCTGAATGCTGCCCCAGAGGGGCGTTTTCTTCTTTCACTCATGACTGCTGTTATATGCCAGCTATAGTGGCTCTTAACACGCAATTGAAGGGTACAAATAAGGAGGCTGGTAGCAGGGCCGGAGTAAGGGAAGAAATCAGCATCCTAAGGGCCCAACTGGTTCCTACTACGTCAGTTGACTGCCTGTTCTCCTCAAGTGGGTTCAGGGAAGCAGCAGGAAACAGGAAGCTCCCTGAGAAGCTGGTGTTAATCACTCCAGGCTCCTGGGGGTGCTAGAGAGGTACATAAGAGGCTCCTCCTCCTCCTCTCTCTCCCTGCAGCTCCTGCTACTTTCTGTTATTCTCTCTCACCTTTTCTCCTGCCTGCCTGTTACGTCTCTTGTGCCCTCCTTCCTCCAGCACAGCACTCCACCATCTCTGTGCATCTAGAGCAGAGAGAATACATATGCACCAGCAGCAGACGCAATTTTCTACATGTAAGCAGAGTCAGGATAAGCTTTACCCTGACATCTGGTGGTAAATTATGGTGAGTGTGGAAAAGAACTTCAGGGGCTGACCTTGTTTGCATAGGCACACCTACCCGCCTAGCCTGGGACAACAACAACTGAAAGTGCTTACTTTGGCTGGTGTGGGATCCCCAGTTTCTCTGTTATTGGGGCAAGAAGAATAAAGTGTTGTTACCCTGATAGGTGAATCAAGGCCAGTGGAACTGTTGTATGACAGAGAGACTCACCAGTAATTAAGTAGCACTTGCTAGACAAGGGGCATGGGTTACAAAACCCAGTGACTGGAGAAAGGATGGGGACAAGTATTTGTATCTGATGGTATGGGTGCCCTTTGAGGGCTCAAAATACCAATTACACCATCTCCTCTCTCCACTGTTGAATGTCAGAGCTAATTTTGATTCCATTAGGAGTCTAGTTACAGGCTGCTGAACTGAATTCACTTTGGGCCAATGGTGCATCAGCACTGGGGCTCCCCTACTATGAGCTGAAATCACAAAAGTGCTAAAATCACAAAAGTGTTAAAGTTATTAAGAACTGAGATTACTGAGTGCTGTGTTAAATAGTGGGGGAGCCTAAAGCTGTACTGCTAAGTGGCTGGCAGAGCAAGTTTGTGGGGATGGCTGGAGGAGCAGCAAGTGGCGCGAAGCCTTGCGGGGATGGAAGGAATAGTGAGTGGAGGTGTTTGCGGGATGGCTGGAGTGGCTCACAGGTTGGTGAGCGGAGCGGAGCAGCTCGTAGAGCAGGGCAGTTCGTGGGACGGCAGGAAGTGGACTGGCTCGTGGTGAAGGCTGCGGCAGAACCCCACGGAGAGATGGCCGGCCGGCCTCGGATCACGTAAGGTGCCCTTAACACTCTGCGTGCCCCCCTTTTACTCTGTGGCTGCACTGACCAGGGACAGAGACTTTGGGTGCTTGCTGGACCCAAGAGACTTTGGGGGTGTAGGACTTTGGAGACTCTGGGTGATTTTTAGGTTGCTGGATTCAAGAACCAAAAGGAAAGGACACAGCCCAATTTGCTGGGGTGGATCTTTTGCTCCTGGTTTGTGTTATGAATCCTGTTTGTGGTGTTTTTCTAATTTAATGCTGATGTCGTTTACCTCATGTTATTAAACTTTTTCTGCTACACTCAGACTCTGTGCTTGCAAGAGGGGTAGTATTGCCTCCTAGAGGCAACCAGGGGGTGGTATATAATTGTCCCAGGTCACTGGGTGGGGGCTCGAGCCGGTTTTGCATTGTGTTATTGAAACGAAACCCCTAGATTCAGACCCGGCCCTTGTTGCTGCCAACTTAGATGGGCAAAAGGGTTACATACACTCTGGGTCCTAGTGGCGCCCCCATAGTCTGGCACCTGAGGCGGCCGCCTGAGTTCACCTCATGGTAAGACCAGCCCTGCTGCTCCGGGGGCAGGAGGGAGCTGACCCAGCAGACCAGTGGCTGGGGTGGGAGCGGGGCACAGAACATCCCCTGCTCCAATGCTCCGGAGCAGTTTTCAAATGATAGTTTAGCCTGGCCCCAGACAGGCGCTTTCCTGACCACTCACTGGTTACACTCCAAGGCTGCAGGACGGGCAGAGTGACATTCACTGTGCCTAGAATAGGGACACTCAGTGTAAGGTGGGAAAGAAACTCACCTCCCTCAGTCTACATGAGTAACTGCTGGTCTCACCACAGACCCAGCTCCACAGCTACAGCTTGGCAAAACAAACAAAACAGATGGTTTGGTTCTCTGGCCATTGGGGAAAAAAAGCAAAATAACTCCAAGATTGTTTTGAGTTGAGCCAAAAATGACTGTTTTGGGGAATTTTTGGCAAATGAAAAAGTAAAAAAAAAATTTAATGTTGAATGAATCCATTTGGTGTTTTTTTGGACATTAGTTAATTTTTGTTTGTTTGTTTTTATAGCTAAAATTAAAGGAAATTTCTAATGGAAAAATACTATCAAATTGAAAAAACAAAATGTTTTCTTTATAAAGTGTTGAAATCAAATGAATCGTTCTGTGTGTATTTGGAACAACTGGGTGAAATTGACAGGAATTTGTGAAATGTTTCAGTGTCTCTGAATCTATATTTTTCACCAAAACATTTTGTAATGAAGACTTTGTGCCCAGCTCCAATGACAAGCTCACAGGCTGAAGCTGCAGTGATTGAACTCTGGGTCAGGGCCTCAGATGGAAAAGTCATTAGATGGCTGCTCCCTGTTAAGAGTGAGACCCACAGACCTGAGCGACTGAACATCTCCTGCTTCTCTCTCATCAGGTTATAATCAATCTCCTCGTACACGGCCTCAGAGAAGGGATCCAAGGGTCTTCTGGAGCCTGAAAACAAAGGGCAGGGATGGCACAGGGTTATTGAAACCAGAGATGGGAAACACTATGGGATCATCCAGCCCCTCCCCCTGGGCCCAGTTTGAGGCTAAATCCTACAGCACATTCCCACTGCTGGAATTTAAATGAGCCAGGGGACAGGGTTTCTTTCCACAACATCCCTTTAATGATGGTTCCCAGGGCTAGTTTGCTGTCTGGAAGCTTCCTCACATTCATCTTAAATGTTCCCTTTTTAATCTCATCCCATTATTCCTGGTTATTCCCCTTTGGAGCAGTTTAAATAATTCTTCCCCCACGCTGGTGTTTATCTGCAAAATGGTGATAACATCTTTTTTTTTAATTGAGTTTAAGGCTAGAAGAGACCATTAGACCATCTAGTCTGACCTCCTGTATAGCACAGGCCACTGCATTTCACCCAGATACCCGTAGGTTTGAGTTCAAAGATTCACTTAGACTAAAGCACTTCAGCAGAATAAGCTCTTGTGTGCCACAGGCAGAAAGCAGGGGCGATTAAGGTACCACCAATGCCCAAGATCCCTGCAATGGCAGGGAACTGACTAGGTGAGAGATGACTAGATAATCCTGGCAGGTGATCCATGCTCCATGGTTCAGAGGAAGATGAAAATCACCTAAGGTCCCTTTTTGCCAATCTGAACTCATGGAAAATTCCTTCCTGATCCCAAATCTGACTATCGGTTTGAACCTGAGCATGTGGACTGGTCCATCCCATCCAGTGTCACATATCCCTCTGTAGCTAATGTGTGATGCTTCAGAAGAGGGCAAGAAACAAAAAAAAAAAAAGCAAAACAAAACACAAATGTGGGGGCTTCCCAGAATTCTTTCCTGACCCCTGCAGGTGACTGGATGAAGCCCTGAACCATGAGGTCTGATTATAGTCATTGTCTTTGTCATAACTATAAAGGGAAGGGTAACAGCTGTCCTGTGTACAGTACTATAAAATCCCTCCTGGCCAGAGACTCCAAAATCCTTTTCCCATGTAAAGGGTTAAGAAGCTCAGGTAACCTGGCTGACACCTGACCCAAAGGACCAATAAGGGGACAAGATACTTTCAAATCTTGCGGGGGGGAAGGTTGTTGTTTGTGTTCTTTGTTTGGGAGTGTGTTCGTTCTCGGGACTGAGAGGGACCAGACATCAATCCAGGTTCTCCACATCTTTCTAAACAAGTCTCTCCTATTTCAAACTTGTAAGTAAATAGCCAGGCAAGGCGTGTTAGTTTTCCTTTGTTTTCTCAACTTGTAAATGTACCTTTTACTAGAGTGTTTATCTTTGTTTGCTGTACTTTGAACCTAAGACTAGAGGGGAGTCCTCTGAGCTCTTTAAATTTGATTACCCTGTAAGGTTAATTTCCATACTGATTTTACAGAGATGATTTTTACCTTTTTCTTTAATTAAAAGCCTTCTTTTTAAGAACCTGATTGATTTTCCTTGTTTTTAGATCCAAGGGGGTTGGATCTGTATTCACCAGGAGTTGGTGAAAGGAAGGAGGGGAAATGGTTAATTTCTCCTTGTTTTAGATCCAAGGGGGTTGGATCTGTATTCACCAGGAGTTGGTGGGAGAAAGAAGGGGGGATGGTTAATTTCTCCTTGGTTTAAGATCCAAGGGGTTTGGATCTGTATTCACCAGGGAATTGGTGAAAGGTTTCTCAAGGCTTCCCAGGGAAGGGAATTAGGCTTGAGATGGTGGCAGCGGACCAGAGCTAAGCTGGTAGTTAAGCTTAGAAGTCTTCATGCAGGCCCCCACATTGTACCCTAAAGTTCAAAGTGGGGATACAGCCTTGACAGTCTTACTGCAAAGTTGTGAATGTTACGCGTATGTTGATGGCAATCCCGTTCTCTACCTTCTTTCCAAGGAGCTGGTAGCTAATATTTGTACAGTGTTTTAGAGAAGTAAAAACCCCTACAAGTGTCAGCTTTGAGTACAATACAGTATAATGCTCCTTTCCCACACTTCTCCTTCCTCAGATTGTCTTTTCCATTGGATCACTCTCTTCACAACTATTTACCACCACTCGATTTTTATACACTTTTTTTTCATGACAATATTTCCAATTTCTCTAGGTTCCTTTTCCATGATGTCTCTCCTCATGATATTCAGAACCCCTCCCTGTGATGTATGTTCTACTGCATTTGGGAGGGTTACCACAGCTCCTTCAGGAAGAAAAAACAGTGTGGGTGGGGGATGGGGGACGTGATTAAGGTGAATCATGGAGATTGTAACAACTCCTGAAAAGTAACAGCCTTCCGGGTGGTTTATACAGACTGGTTCAAACTGGGTTACCAGAGACCAAGAGACAAAGAAAGACTTCTGGTATGAAAGGCTGAGTTTAAACAGACTCAGGGCTTTCATTTTGATTCAGCAAATGGGCAGGACCTTCTGTCCACGGGGATCCCAACACTGAATCATTGGACAGACGGTCGTCTAACAGGCTGCTGAGAGAGAGCTGGCTGGTAACTTGTGACTGCTGGCAAATCACTGCTCATAGCCCTTGGGGAGAAAGCACATCATGGGGGCTGGCCTGTGGGCAGGCTGGTTTGCTGGGGTATCACAGTGGAAGGCAGGGGGCTGTGCAGAATTAAAAACACCTGGCCACAAGGAGGTGGGACAGGAGGTTCCCACCCAGAGACAGGTGATGGCTGGAGACCTGAGTAGGCACTCCTGGAGTGGATTACTGGAGGGTGGGGGGGATACAGATGCAGCATCTCTGAAACTGTAAAGGTCCCTAGCTAGTATCATCTCCAGATTTCATGACTGGACTGTTCAATTGCCAAACAGTTAATAAAATAGTAAATGAGAGAGGCATTACCAGGCACCCCCATCCACCCCACCCAGCCCGATATCACCCCTCACCCTGACACCCTGCAGCCCCCCCTGCTATTGCAGAGGCATTTCACACAGTGACACCAATCAGCACCCACCTCTGCGCTGCGCCCTGGCACTTCGCACCTGCGCCCCCAGGATGATTAAGACCAGGCAGAGCAGGGCCCCCAGGATAATGCAGATGACCACAGGCACCGTGACTCTCCCACTGTCAGTCAGAGGGCGGCGTGGGGGAGCTGGATGGAAATGAACAGACAAAAGGGAGAGATTATCCTGTGAGAGTCAGAGGGCCCCACGGAGCTCCCCAGTCACTCACTGCATAGCCCAGGACAGCAGGGTAATGGGCTGGGACACAGTTTGTGCGCCCTGGGGGCAGCTCACAGGCTGCTGTTTAAATCACAGGCTCTACCCTGTCAGCTGGAGCCAGCTAGGGTGACCAGACAGCAAATGTGAAAAATCGGGACAGGGGGAGCAGGGTAATAGGAGCCTATATAAGAAAAAGACCCAAAAATCAGAACTGTCCCTATAAAATCAGGACATCTGGTCACCCTAGAGCCAGCAGATAGAAATCCTCCTGCTCAGCAGGGCCTGCAGCTCCCACCCGGGTGTCCTTCCCCCTCAGATGTCACAGGCCATGGAAAGGAGCTTTTCCCTCAGGCTGCAGCTTACAGCTCCTCCCTCTGTGACCCAGCCCCAGGGAAATTTAACCCTTGATAGGAGGAGGGGGATGCTTTACCTGGGGTATTTGGAGAATCTGTCCTCTCTGTCAGACCTGCAAAGGGAAAGGGAGGAGAGTTGGAGCCTGGAGCGAGTGGAAGGTGACGTGTCTGTTCCCGGGGGGAACCTCTCCACTGAGAGTCCCAGGTTGTCTCCAGCTGTCACCTCCACAAACTCCCTCACAGCAGCACAGGGCCTGTTTGTTAGTGATTTAGGGCCCAAGTCCCTTGTGCTCTGTGCAGCAATGAGGACTCTAGTAACAAACCAGCACACTGGGGCCAGTGATGGATGCAGGGGTTATGTGGGCTGATGCCTGAGACAATCTGACCCCACAAAGGTTCCACCTCACAGCATCCATGATTCTCCTGCACACAGGAGATGAGAGGTCCTGGTCTGGGAACAAAGGGATAGGGGGGTGGGCTGATCCATCCATGTCCCTGAAAATTACAGCATGTAGCAGAAACATCTCCTGTCACTCACCTGAGCAATTCACTGCAGCATCTTCCTTATGACCACAGTTGCTGTCACCCCAGGGCTTGGCAGGACAGTCCCAGAGAGATGACTCTGTCCCTCTGCAATTCAACGTCTCCACCCAGATGGGACCAGTCCCCTCACCGAATGCAGCCTCGCCCGGGGCAGATACAGCAGATCCACAGCCCAGTTGTTTGCACACAACATTAGCATCCGCCATGTCCCAGGAGTCATCACAAACTGTTCCCCAGGAGCCACGGTACCAAACCTCCACTCTCCCCAAGCATCCGTGCTCTCTTCCCACAACACGTAACTTCTCCCTGTCTGGAAATGCAGAAACCTCTAATGTTACTGGGACAGCTGGGAAAGTCCTTAGGGACCAAGAGTGACACAGTGAGAAGCAGAGATACCTGTGCAACTTGTAGAGTTCGGGCACTCGGTGAACAGGGTCTGAGTTGGTTTTGCTTTTTTTCCTATGGAGAGAAAAAGCTGAGGTGAATGCACTGGGTTGTGTGTGTGATGTAGGAGTAGAATTTATCTGTATTTCTAACCCCTAATTTCAGCACTGTATGAACTGAAATGTGAACTCTAGGTCATTTAATACCAAATTAATTTGCTATCAGTTGTTACTGAGAAACAGGCTGACATGCACCCAGTCTTGTGGGGGATTCCAGTCTTGACCCAAACTGCACAGCCTGGGCCCATCTCTGATTGTTCATCCCAAAAGGATTAATAACCACAGAGCTGCCTAATGACGGTCTCTAGGGAGAGGCTTTTCTAGGATCTCACACTACCTTATCGCACTGTATAACACAGGTCTCTTTTATAATTAATTGATTAACTTCCATGTTTGTTGTTAATCAGACAAATGCTTATACCTATAAAAGACTGTGAAAATATGTTCGTATCTTGTGTTAAGAATTTACATCTGTCTACACTGAGATGTGAACAACAACAAGTTCTATCCTAACCCTTCAATTTATTGAACATATCACGTACATGTGTGTGTGCATGTGCACATGCTGGTAGTTTCAGAATTACCAGTGCAAGAAATATGGGTCTCTTCTGCTCGGTTATCACAGGACTTTGGATTCCAATGGTCTGATGGGCACTGCCAGAGGGAGCGGTGCTGCTCACTGCATGCAACGTGGTCCAGCCATGTGGGACCCTTTCCATATTCAGATCCTCCTGAAATATATCCTCCATCTCCACAGTTCAGCTGTTTGCAGACAATTGCTGCAGTGACTCCAGACATCTGATTGGAGCAAACACTGCCCCACGTCCCATTGTAGAAAACCTCCAGCCGCCCAGCACAGTCACTGTCGCTCACCAGCCTCAGATCTGTGAATTCTAGAAGCAAATGCACAAAAAGGGAATTTAAATCATTTGATTCTGAAATGAACTGGGGTGTGAAGAGTGAAATCCCAGCGATGGCTAACGATCCTGTGCATCATTCTGCAGGAGTAACTGCTAGAGAACCACTCCAAGAATTAGAGACTCTTTTAGAGACCACAGGCCCCTTAGACATACAGTGGGCGTCTCTGGAAGGCCACCATTTACCAGCAGCTACATACAGATTGTAATAGATTAAGGCCAGGAAGGATTGTGACATTGGCAGGCCAGATGCCAGCTCTTGCCCAGGCTGCAGGCCTTAACTGAGAACTGACAATCTCGTAGCTGGAGACCAGACCAGGTCACCTGTTTGTTAGTTTTGCCCAGAACAGGTATTAGTCTTGTAAGAATGTAGTTTGTGCTTAAACTCTATGAAATGGTGGTTAGTTGCTGCAGGCATTAATCTCACTGGTAATGTATGTGGTCCATGCTACAAGAAAATATGTAAGTTTTGCTTTATAAGTTTGAAAATGCTTGCTCTGAACTTGTGAACTCAGGCACGGGAATGATCCCCCCATCCATCCCCACGAACTATCAAAACCAGATGGGCCATCAAGGATCATCACAATATAAAGGACTGGTTAATGGCCTTATCGCACCCAGGGAGCAGTACATGCAGAAGGCCTCGTCCCATCGCTTTGAAGGCTGGAAGAGAGAAATAAAAATAGTAGATGTGAAGATGTTTCATCTTTTTGGCTGTTTGAACTATGACAAGGCTAGAGACACCAAACTGAAGCCAGAGACCCCAAGGATTACCCCTGGGTCAGCGCTGAAGGACATTTGGAACTGACAGATCACTACAACTCTGTCACTCCTAGGATGTAAATGGTAACTCATTTGTGTGTAGATGTTCGTTTGCTTTAACTTGTAAATAACTCTTTTATTTCTTTTTTCCTAGTTAATAAACCTGCACATAGTTTATTACAGGATTGGCTACAGGCATTGTCTTTAGTGTAAGATCTAGGGTACCAGCTGGTCTGGGGTAAGTGTCTTGTCTCTTGCAACCTGAATGCAGTGTGATTTGTGGTGTAAATGATCAATTATAACTGTCATAACTATAAAGGGAAGGGTAACAGCCCTCCTGTGTACAATACTGTGTAATCCGTCCTGGCCAGAGACTCCAAAGACCTTTTGCCTGTAAAGGGTTAAGAAGCTCAGGTAACCTGGCTGACACCTGACCCAAAGGACCAATAAGGGGACAAGATACTTTCAAACCTTGGTGGGGGGAAGGCTTTTGTTTTTGCTCTTTGCTTTTGGTGGGTGTTCGCTCTTGGGACTAAGAGGGACCAGACATCAATCCATGATCTCCAAATCTTTCTGAACAAGTCTCTCGTATTTCAAACTTGTAAGTACAGACAGGCAAGGCGTGTTAGTTTTATCTTTGTTTTCTCAACTTGTAAATGTACCTTTTGCTAGAGTGTTTATCTCTGTTTGCTGTAGGTTTGAACTTAAGGCTAGAGGGGGTTCCTCTGGGCTCTTTGAATCTGATTACCCTCTAAAGTCATTTTCCATCCTGATTTTACAGAGATGATTTTTACCTTTCTTTCTTTAATTAAAAGCCTTCTTTTTAAGAACCTGATTGATTTTTCCTTGTGTTAAGATCCAAGGGGTTTGGATCGGTGTTCACCAGGGAATTGGTGGAAGAGTCTCCCAAGGCTATCCAGGGAGGGACAGGTTTTTTGGGGGAAGACAGAGTTTCCCAAATAACTCATCAATCATTTGGGTGGTAGCAGCAAAAGCAGATCTAAGCTGGTAATTAAGCTTAGAAGTTTTCATGCAGGCCCCCACATCTGTACCCTAAAGTTCAGAGTGGGGAAGGAACCTTGACAATAACTAAGTCCAATTTGTTCGGGTGACAAGATTGACTGGAGAGTCTAAGGGGACTGTCTGTGACTCCATGATAAGATAGATATAGTGATCCAGGACTAAGTTTCCTCTAAGCTGCGCGGTCATGTGTCCGCGCAGCAGGCTATCAAGGGCCGCATAGACACGCAGCCACAGGGGCCTGGGCTGGAGAGGCACCTCTTTCCCAGCCCTGGAGTTCCTGCGGCCGGGGACTGGTGCCTCTCCCCGGCCCCAGCCCTGGATCTGCCATGGCCGGGGAGAGGCATCTCTCTCCTGGCCACGGAGCTGCCGCATCGGGGAAAGAGGTACCTCTAGGGGCTGCTAACAGGGAGTTTTGCAAGGGAGTTCGGAAGGGGAGTGGGAAGGGGGCAAGGTTCACTTGCTGTTCTTTAAAACCTGTAAACTAAATTACATTCAAAACTTCTTGATTTAAACAAAACCCTTTCATTATCTAGATAGCTGCAGGAGACAATGCAGGCAGAAGCCCAGCAGCAGAGTGGGGGCTATCCAGTTTATTGCACTGACTGCAGCATGTATGATTACCTGCCCTGTGGGTGGGTGGCGTATGTGTGCATTCGGTGCAAGGAGCTCCTGGCCCTCAGAGACCACGTACGGACTTTGGAGGCCAGGGTGGCAGAACTGGAGGAGCTAAGGGAGGCAGAGGGGTGTTGATGAGGCTTTCCGGGACACTGTAGAATTGTCCCACCTCCAGTCAGACAGCCCCTGCGCTGTTGAGGAGGATGAAAGGCCCAGGGAAGCAGGGCAATCAACGGGAGCAGAGGGAAATCTTCCCATAGTTGGGACCCTCCTTCCAGATGGTGTTAGGGTATCCTCTCGCACTGAGGATACCTCTGCGGGGGAGGGAACTCCAGTCACTAGGAAAAGGCAGGTGTTAGTAATAGGAGATTCAATCATTAGAAACATCGATAGCTGGGTTTGTGATGACCGGGAGAACTGTATTGTGACTTTCCTGCCTGGTGCGAAGGTTGCGGATCTCTCGAGGCATCTGGATAGACTTATGTGTAGTGCTGGGGAGGCGCCGGTGGTCGTGGTACATGCAGGTACCAATGACATAGGGAAGGGTAGGAGAGACGTCCCGGAGGCCAAATTTAGGCTGCTAGGGAAGAGACTGAAGTCCAGGACCTCTATGGTGGCATTCTCAGAAATGCTCCCAGTTCCACACGCAGGGCCAGGTAGGCAGGCAGAGCTTCAGAGTCTCAATACCTGGATGAGACGATGGTGTAGAGAGGAGGGGTTTAGATTCATTAGGAACTGGGGAAACTTTTGGAATGGGGGGAGCCTATACAGGAGAGATGGGCTCCACCTAAACCAAAGTGGAACCAGACTGCTGGCACTTAACATTAAAAAGGTTGCAGAGCAGTTTTTATACTAGGAGATGGGGGAAAGCCGTCTGCTGCAGAGGAGCACGTGGATCGGACAGAGACTTCTCTTAGAGGAGAGTCTATTCTCTAGGTTATAGTCAGGAGCAGAGGATGGAAGAGGATAATGTAAGGGCCAGCTCAGATGAGAAACATTCATGTAAAGAATTGGACACATCAGAAAAGAGCAGACAAATAAACAGTGACAAGTTTTTAAAATGCTTGTACACAAATGCTAGAAGTCTAAATAATAAGATGGGCGAACTAGAGTGCCTAGTGATAAAGGAGGATATTGATATAATAGGCATCACAGAAACCTGGTGGACTGAGAGCAATCAATGGGACACAATCATTCGGGGTACAAAATATATTGGAAGGATAGAACAGGTCGTGCGGGGGGAAGGGGAGGGCAGCAGTGGCACTATATGTGAAAGAAAATGTAGAATCAAATGAAGTAAAAATCTTAAGTGAATCCACATGTTCCATAGAATCTCTATGGATAGTAATGTCATGCTCTAATAAGTGTAAAACATTCGGGATCTATTATCGACCACCTGACCAGGACAGTGATAGTGATGATGAAATGCTAAGGGAAATTAGAGAGGGTATCAAAATTAAGAACTCAATAATAGTCAGGGATTTCAATTCTCACCATCTGCCCTGAGGTGGGCACTCAGAGCTGTGAGCCACTCCAGACAGCGCGACAGGGATCATGAGATCAAATAGTTTGACCTTCTGTAAAACAGCTGCATAGAGCCTAATAACTTGAGTTTGACGTAAGCATCACTTCCAGAAAGGCATCCGGTCAAGACAGGAAGACTTTAAGAGATGCAGAATGCCCCATTTCCCTGGTAGTTTGTTCTGATGGTTAATCACCCCCCGCCCCCCCCTGTTAAAAACCTGGGCCTTATTTCTGATGTGAATTTGTCTGGTTTCAGCTTCCAGCCATCGACTCTTGTTCTGCCTTCCTCCATTAGATTAAAGAGCCCTTTAGTAAGTGTATGTTCTCCTTGTGAAGGAACTTATGCACTGTAATCAAGTCACCTCTTGATCATTTTGCTAAGCTAAACAGATTCAGCATCTTAAATCTCTCAATGTAAGGCTTTTATTAAAGCCATTAGATCACTTTTGTGGCTCTTCTCTGCTCCCTCTCCAATTTTTTCTGGATATCAGAACTGGACACAGTATTCCAGTATCTATCTCAGCAGTGCCATACACAACAGTAAAATTTAGTCCTCCCTCCTACTCACTACTCCCCTGTTTATACATCCAAGGTTCACATTAGCCCATTTTGCCACACACGGCACTGGGAGCGCATGTTCAGTTATTTCTCCACTGGGACCCTAAATCCTTTTTAGTCACTATTTGCTATGATACAGTCTCCTTCAGATACCTGAGACGCAGCATTCTAACATTAGGGAAATCTTGCAATATCTCCAGTAATGCTGGGTGGGAGCTGAGGACTTTCTAATGATTGGAGACATTGGTAGGTAGTTATACAAGGGAAAGGGAGGCAGAAACAGTCAGGTAGAGTATCATTCACAGTGATCTGCATAAACATCTGCCCCCTTCATTAAATCCCTCACAAGAGCATTCACAGAACAGACCTGAGCAGAGAACTCCCGCATCCTCTTTGAGTCTGCAGTTGTGCTGGCCCCAGACCCTGGAAGGACATGCCCAGAGATCGGACTCATTCCCAGAGCAGTTCACATCATCCAGCCAGATCGGCCCGGATCCTTGCCCATAATGAGCAGAGACAGTTGCACTGATGGCATGTCCACATCCCAGTTGTTTTTAAACAACATTGGAGTCTAACAGATCCCAGGAATCATCACAGACTGTCCCCCAGCTGCCATTGTAATAAATCTCCATTCTCCCGGCACAGCGACCTGCCCCATTCACCAGTCTGATCTGTCTGCTCCCTGCAGAGATAAATCCCAGCTGTTAATATGTATTTTCCTACTGAACAGAAACTGTTTGTGAGATTTGGAAATGAATCACCTGAGCAAACAACTCCAACGTCCTCAGCAATTCCTGGCTGGGCTGCCTCAGATGTGGATTTGTCACAGAGAATCAGATGAGTCTCGTTTCCTGCACACTGGACCCTTCTCAGCCCCACAGGGCCCGTTCCTTGCTCAGACTTAGGGGGGTTATAAGCTTTCTCAGCGGCTCCGCACTGGAGCTGTCTGCACACCACGCTGGCATCGTCCATGTCCCACTGATCATCCAGCACTCTGCTCCACACACCACGGAGGGAAATCTCAACTCTCCCGTCGCACCGGCTCTCTCCATTCAGCAGTCTGAGTGATTCAGAGTGACCTGGGCTCAGGAGAGATGGGAAACACACTGAATAACACTCCTGGTTATATACTAGAAATAATGCACAGTGTGTAAGAAATTATGAACTGTTTCTAACTCAGAGGATGCCACGTAGTTAAAAGGAGTAACCTATGCAGAAAATGTTGTTTTTTTGAATCTCTAAGTGGAGGGTGCTATAAGGATTGTAACACACTGCTGGGCAGAGTGTCTTGTTAGCATATCCTGGGAGATGCTAGGCTCACAGCTACACTCTATTTTTAGTGTGCCAAGTTCCTTGAGCTGGGAATTACATGCCCAGCACGGAGTGTAGACGTATCTGTGGCCCAGGGAGTTCCCCAGAGCCAACCCTCAGAGCACACTCCATACCACAACTCTCTTCTGGCCTGACACGCTCATTGCCCTAAGCCAGAGGTGTTGAAATCGGCATCTAAAAGGTGTTGTGTTATGCAAACTGCTATCACACCGGTCATTCATATTGTTGTGTGATGCATGAATGGGTGAGGTTTAAAGAACGATAGATGTGTGCTGGAAATATGTTCCTATAATGTGTGCCTAAGCCCAGGTGCCCTAAACAAAGGGCTGTTGTTTCGCTGGATTAACTGTGTCTCCAATGTAAATTAAGCAAGGTGAGAGCAAAGAGAAAGAAAAGTCCATTTATGTGTAAGGTAAACAAAGCCATTGGGCAAACAAGTAGGGGACGATGACCCCTTAACAATCTCGATGGGGGATGGAGGCTGCACCCCCAGGAAACCTTCCTGCCTCTTCAAACAGGGTGAATGAACTTTGGGAAGATTTGAGCAGAGGCAAAAAGCCATTTTGTTATCTGTCACCTCAGGGTCAAAGGGGGAGCAGCGCTCTTTGAGCTCATGTAAAGTGGATCTTCTTGGTCTGGAAAACAAGAGTAGCTGGAACTGACTAGGTGAAAAATCTGCTTAGACAGAGACTGTAACTTGATGGAGTTACGCTTTAGTCACTAGAAAGCATGTTTTGTTTTGTTTTACTTATTATACCTGTGTCTTCTATTCCTAATTATTATTCCTTAAATATTTGTTCTTTGTTAATAGATTCACTCTAGTTTTATTACAAAACCATCCCAGTGCTCTGTAGAAAACTGAAGGTAAAATCCTCAGCCAAACTAGCAGGCTGGTATCTCTTTGGAGGCAGCGCACTTGATAACTTCTGTGAGTACCCAGTGAGAGGGACTGACCGCGGCCGAATGACGGCTCTGGGGAACTCGGGCACTGGGGTTCACTGATGGCTCCCGGTAAGGCGAGGTTTGGACTGGCAGAATCCTGAGGCGTTGCTAGCCGGGCAGGCGAGCTGGTGTGGCAGAGAGCTGACAATAGCTGAGCAGCACAAAGCTCTCACTTGCTGAGGCAGAGCAGTAACCGTGTCTGACAGTTCTGAGTGACCTGAGCAAGGCCTCACATACCCTCACTTTCACCATCTGTAAAATGGAGGTGATAATAATCCCACCTACTGCCCAGGAGCTTTGTGAGGATCAATGTCTGGACAGTACTTTGAACACATCAAGTGCTACAGAAATGGTGGAGTGCTCTGAAGAATCAGGCTCTGGGAGGTCTCCGGTTGGTGTCCCACCACCCCAAGTTAGAGGAGACTTTGGAAACTTTGGCTTTAATCATCTGAGGTAAAACTTCCAAAAACACCTAAGTGACCAGGAGCCTAAGTCCCCTTTGCAAATGGGACCTAGGCAAACAGATGCTGAAGTCTCCATGGTACTGGAGCTCCTAAGTGACTTATGAAATTGGAAGTTAAGTCCCTAAATCACTTGGTGCTTTTGAAAATGTTTCCATGGGCAGCAGCCACCCAGTGCAGTCAATGATGCAGGAGCTGAGTGGAACAAATAATATGTGTGCCTGAAATTAGACTGTATCATAATGTATCTGCATAAGGGGGCAGGAGAATTAGCAATGTACAGACAACCTTACCGCTGGTATTTCCTAAATTTTGAGTATTTGACTTTCACTAAATAACATTATCCTTTTCTCTCCTCTCTCTCTCTCTCTCTCTTTTTATATGTAAGTGTAACCCTTCTGCCCATCTAAGTTGGCAGCAACAAGGGCTGGGTTCTGTATCTAGGGGTTCCGTTTCAATAACGCAATGCAAAACCAGCTCGAGCCCCCACCTCTCTCTCTCTCTTTTTTTTTTTTTTGTATGTAAGGTAAATATTAGAGCTGGTTGAAAACCGCTAATTTTTTCCTATGAAGTATTTCAAATGCAATATTTCAGTTTTTCTCTGGATATTTTTTGAAAAAAGAACCAAGATTTTGACTTTTGGAAATTGAATGATAATTATTGTTTAGATTCTAATTAAAATGTTGTTTCATTTCAGGTTTTGGAAACAAAAAATCAGTTTTCCATTTTCATTTTATAGTTTACAGATTCTCCTGCATTTTCTCCCTTGTTATTTCCCCCCTGTTTTTCCCACTATAAACAGATTGAAAAAAGTATCAGAAAGTAGGGAACAACACTCCTGAACTTTTTTCAACTGGAAAGGTGTGAATTTTTTTATTTTTATTTTTACAGTGCGAGAAAGTACTATTTTCTTTGTGGCATGCTACCAAAAATATCCTCAGGTACTTATGTGAGAAAAAGGAAATTGTTATTTTCAGCAGTTTATATTTCAGCCAAAATGGAAGGAATTTCACTGAAGCAAGGGGAGGTGCTTTCCTGGCACTGACCCCTTGCCAAATTGCAAAGGCCTGCTACAATCAATGAAGACACGAGAGCTTCTGAAAAAGGTGCTGAGAATATTTTATAATAGACAGTGTGAAGCAACATCCATATAGGGGGTGGTTCCCCCTGTAACTACCAGAGTAATGATTTTAAAAAAGGATGGGGACAGTGAGTTGGTGAGATTTATGAAACTCTTAAGGAGAAATTCTGTCCCTGCTTTACTGCCCTGCACACACAAACTTTTGCTCAAGCTCTTCCTGGAAAATCCAGGGCTTTCCCTAGTCATAACTATTATTTTGTGATAATACTTTTTACTTTTACTTGTAATATATTAGTTGTTATTGGACATGGTTTAGGATCTAGCTCCCCCTTCCCTTGCCATGCCCTGAAGTTTCCCTGCTCTGGGGACAGTATCACACACTGAGGGGCAGGTGTCATTAATCCAGCATCTCTCCTGCACTTACCTGAGCAAATCACACTGGCGTCATTATCGTGAGCACTGAGAGGCCCCCAGAGCAGTAACAGGGCAATGGCCCAAATGGGTTTCAGTCCCTTTACAGTGAAATGTGTCTGTCCAGACAGAGCCAGTTCCCTTCCCAAAGTACCCTCCTCCTGGGGCTGATACAGCAAATCCGCAGTCGAGCTGATGACAGAGAACGTTGGCATCCGGTAAATCCCAGCGTGAGTCACAGAGGGTTCCCCAGGCACCAAGAACCTGGATCTCCACCCTCCCTGAGCACTCTGAGCTGCCGTTCACCAGCCAGAACCATGTGTGCCCTGGGGAGAAGGGAGAAAGGGTTTAGAGAGGGAGCATTTAAGATACTTTATATTAAATAATAAAGAAAAGGAAAGTCGGGGGGATTGAGCCCATTCCCATTATATTGGATTGTTTAGGTTTTACTAGAAGCTGAGAGCAGCTCTATTATCCCAGCTCCCTACAGCGTGAGATCATTTTATTGCTGCACCCTACTCTAGAATACACAACACTAGGATTTTAGAGACATTGTGCCAAATTCTTACGTGAGCATATGGTGCTGGCATCATTTGCATGTGAGCACGTCTGAATCACATGTGATACCCTGGGACAGTAGATGAGGTGTGACTCATTCCCTACACAGTGGAATTCCTCAGTCCAGATTGGTCCATGTCCTTCTCCGAAGTGAACTCCTCCTGGGATAGATAGAGCTGTTCCACACTGTAGTCCATTACAGATAACACTGGCAGCTTTGAGATCAAAGTGTGCATCACAGATTGTAGCCCAGGTGTCTCCATGCCTTACTTCCACACGTCCTGAGCAGGCACTGTCCCCTCCAACCAGCTGGAGCTCAATGTGTCCTAGAAAGCCAATGAAGGATGAAAATTACAAAGTAGCCTGAAGGAGTTAGGTGTTCTCTGCCTTAGAACTTTGGCCAAAAGCCCGTCCTGATGCAGTGTGACAGTGCAGGCAGCAATTAGAGGTGTTTTTTTGTTTTTGTTTTTGTTTTTTTTACAACAAATGGAAAGAGGGGAATTTAATAGCAATCAATATACATTAGAAGTTATGAGATGTAGAAAATCAATAAGGGAAACTAAAGCTATCAGGTAAAACTCAATAGTTGGCAGGGCTAAGACCAATACTGAGAATTTTTTAAAGTATATTAGGAGCAAAGACAAACAAACAAATCCTAACAAAGGTGTAGACCCATTACAAATGGAGATGGTAAAATAGTTTATAATAATGCAAATAAGGCAGAAGTGTTCAAGAAACATTTCTGATTTTGGATAGAAGCAGGATGTGTATTCATACTATGTGAAGAGGGTGAACCACTCTGCAGTCCATTGGTAACTAAGGAGGATGTTAAACAGTATCTACTAGGGAATTTTAAAAAAAAAAAATCAGCACGCCTGAATAGCTTATAAAATCTTGGAATAAATAGAAATGGAGGACTGGAAGGAACCTCATGAAGTCAGCTAATCCATCCCCCCACACCAAGACAGGTTTAAGTATACCTAGTCCATCCCAGATATATGTTTGTCTAACTTGTTCTTAAAAGTCACCAATGACGTGTGTGACGGGCTCAGTCACAGAGGGGACCGTCCCTCTTCGGACTGCCACTTGATGATCTGAAATTACCTCTGAGCCCATTTTCCCTGCCAGCTTGGAACTCCAGAACCCTGCCTTGTTGAGTCAGACACGCTCGTCTGCTGCAACACAGACCCAGGTCTGGTTCACACTCCAAAAGCTGCAGACTTCAACCAAAAACTGCTCAGCAGGTCACCTGTCTCCAGCACCCAGACACCCATTTCCCAATGGGATCCAAACCCAAATAAATCCATTTTATTCTGTATAAAGCTTATAGAAGGTAAACTCATGAATTGTTCACCCTCTATATCACTGATAGAGAGATATGCACAGCTGTTTGCTCCCCCAGGTATTAATCACTTACTCTGGGTTCATTAATAAACAAAAGTGATTTTATTAAGTATAAGAAGTAGGATTTAAGTGGTTTCAAGTAATAACAGACAGAACAAAGTAAGTCACCCAGCAAAATAAACCAAAAACACGCAAATCTAAGCCTAATACATTAAGAAACCGATCACAGGTAAAATCTCACCCTCAAAGATGTTCCAATAAGCTTCTTTCACAGACTAGACTCCTCCCTAGTCTGGGCCCAATCCTTTCCCCTGGTATAGTCCTTATTAGTTCCAGCAGACATCTTAGGTGGAAACCAGGGGCTGTCTCATGCCTGGCAGCCCCCTCTGTCCTGCTCCTCCCCTTTATATAGCTTTGGTACAAGGCGGGAATCTTTTTTGTCTCTCTGGGTCCCCATCCCTCCTTCTAAATAGAAAAGTACCAGATTTACAATGAATTCCAGTATCATGTGACATGGGGACATGTCCTTTGAGACCTCATTCTTCATTATCCACAGGCTGGCCCACAGGTACACAGGAAGGCTTGCAGGTAAATAAACCATCAACAACCAATTGTCCGAGTCAATAGGAGACATCGAGATTCTAAACCACCATTAATGGCCCACACTTTGCATAATTACAATAGGACCTCAGAGTTATATCATATTTCTATACAAATAGGAGGAATATATTCAGTAGTTTATAACTTTTGTTATGATACCTTACAGGAGACTTTTGCATAAAGCATATTCCAGTTACATCATATTCACGCTCATAAGCATATTTCCATGAAACATATGGAGTGCAATGTCACAACGGGGATTCCACAACCTCCCTTGGTACCTTTTTCCAGTACTTAACTATCCTTAGAGTTAGAAAGTTTTTCCTAATATCTGACTTGACTCTCCGTTGCTGCAATCTAAGTGCATTACTTCTTGTCCTACCCATCGAAGAGAGAGAGCCCAAAACTGGACACAGTGCTCCAGCTGAGGCCTCACCAGTGCTGAGTACAGCAGGACAATTACCTCCTGTGTTTTACATAGGGCAATTCTGTTAATAAAATCCAGAATGACATTTCCTGTTTTCAAAACAGCATCACCCATTTCAGTCTGTGATCCAATATAACCCCAGAACATTTTCTGCAGTACTGCTGCCTAGTCAGTTATTCCCCATTTTGGATTTTTTGCATTTGATTTTTCCTTCCTAAGTCTAGTACTTTGTACTTGTCTTTACTGAATTTTAATTTGCTGATTTCAAACCAATTCTCCAATGTATCAAGGTCATTATGAATTCTAATACTCTCATCCAAAGAACTTGTGACCCCTCCCAGGTTTGTGTCATCCACACATTTTATGAGTTTATTCTCTACTCCACTATCCAAATCATTAATGAAAATATTGACTAGTACCAGGCCCAGGAGAGTGATATTATTTATGTATCCATAGGAACACAGTGACCAGAGAGAAAAGTATTAAAGCAACTAAAGGCCAATAAGAATATGTCTTAGCTAATCCTCAGCATTTCTCTCAAAACCTGGGCTGGCCAACCTATCCCAGGTACCCCTGCTTCTGGGGACTGGGTTTCAATCTCCTTCCCTGCAGACCCTGCCTCTCCCTCTCTGTTCATCAGGGCTCCCCTTTTCAAAGGTCCCAAGCTCTTTATTTAATTTGCCCACGTGAATGGCCCCTCCCCTCTCCCAAGCTAGGGGGGGTTGTGCCCGGCTTGGTCAGAGGCAAAAGTTGAAAGGCCTTGACACCTGTATTGTCAGTTAAGTACCAGTGACTGGGGTCTCTGTAGTCATTTTCTGCCTTGCTGGGACATGGGGGAGCTCCAGCAGGAGTTACTCTTTCAACCCTGGTAGGAAATGGTAAAACAGCAATAAAAGAAACAGAGGTACACACAATATACATAAACATACAGATATCTCCCATGGTCTTCGCAGGTGTCATAGTGGACAAGCCACTGAACTAGAGCTCCCAGGGTGATGCTGTGAAAAGGCTGAGGTGATCCTTGGAGGTTTAAATGGGGGACCAGTGAGAAGAACTGGATGAAATGTAGGATTTCCAGCTTACAGGAAAATTTGCTATTTCAAAACTTCCTGTGAACCAGAAATCTTCTCAACATTTGTTCTGGAAACACCAACACATGGTGTGTCCAACATGAAATTTGCTCCCAGGGACACCAGCAGATGATGAGTGACACTGACATTCTTGTCAGTTTCACCAGTGCTTAGAGAAAAACAAAAATGTCAATTTCTCTCAGCTGCTGCTGGGGTTCCCAGGGTCTGTGGCTCTTCAGCAACCTCCCCATGCAGACTGTCTTGGACTGGGGACCCCTGGGCTTCCAGACTCCTGGGCCAGCTGGTGTCCCAAATAGCCAGGTGGCCGGAGAGTCTCAAAGCTCTGGGGTCCCCGGTCTGGAACAGTCTGCAATGCAGGGCTGCCTCAGAGCCAGAGATCCTGGGAATCAGGATTCCATCCCAGGATTTCTAAATTCCCTGCTGTGGAGCTGGGAGCTGATGCCTGTTTAAAGCTGGGACTCCCTTCTCCATGGCAGGGTTGCTCTGGAGCTGCAGATTATAGAACACCAGGGTCTCTGGTGCTGGGGCAGTCTACATGGTGCAGCTATCCCAGAGCAGCTGACCTGAGAAGACTGGGGTACCTGGCCCCAAGACAGTCTGCATGGCAGGGCTGGCTGGAGCCCCCCAAAGCGAGCTGGCACTTAACCATGCAGGTTTCTGCCATAACACTGCCTGTGGTCTGGAGAAAGTTCATTGCACCCAACTCACTTTCATGGGAAATGTCGAGTTCAACAAACCAGCATTTTCCAATGAAGCTCTATTTTGTAGGATAATTTCTGACCAGGGTCATGATTTTACCTCTGTATACAGCATGGTGAGACCGCTACTGCATCCAGCTGTGCTGTCCACATTTTAAGAAGGATATTTAAAAAAAATGGAAAGGGTGCAGATGTAGAAGGTCTTTACACTAATATTCCACATGAGGATGGACTTCAAACTGTCAAGAACAGTATCCCTGATGAGACCATGGCACACCTGGTGGCTGAACTTTGTCCTCACCGACAACCATTTCGGATTTGGGGACAACTTATACTTTCAAGTCAGTGGCACTGCTATGGCTTCCCGCATGGCCCCACAGTATGCCAACATCTATATGGCTGACTTAGAACAGTGCTTCCTCAGCTCTCGGCCCCTAGTGCCCCACCTCTACTTGCATTACATTGATGACATCTTCATCATATGGACCCACGGACAGGAGGCCCTTGAAGAATTCCACCTGGACTTCAACGATTTCCACCCCATCATCAACCTCAGCCTGGACCTGTCCACACAAGAGATCCACTTCCTGGACACTACAGTGCATCTAAGTGATGGTCACATAAACACCACCCTATACCGAAAACCTACTGACGGCTATACTTACCTATGCCTCCATCTTCCATCCAGGAGACATCACACAATCCATTGTTTATAGCCAAGCCCTAAGATACAACCACATTTGCTCCAATCCCTCAGACAGATACAAACACCTACAAGATCTTTATCAAGCATTCTTAAAACTACAATACCTGCCTGGGGAAGTGAGGAAACAGATTGACAGAGCGAGACAGGTACCCAGAAGTCACCTACTACATGACAGGCCCAACAAGGAAAATAACGGAACACCACTGGCCATCACGTACAGCTCCCAGCACATCATCAACGATCTACAACCTATCCTGGAAAACGATCCCTCACTCTCACAGACCTTGGGAGGCAGGCTAGTCCTCGCTTACAGATAGCCCCCCAACCTGAAGCAAATACTCACCAGCACTACACACCACAGCACAGAAACACTAACCCAGGAAGCAATCCCTGTAACAAACCTCATTGCCTAGTCTGTCCCCATATCTACTCTAGTGACACCAACAGAGGACCCAACCACATCAGCCACACCATCAGGGACTAATTCACCTGCACATCTACTAATGTTATATATGCCATCATGTGCTAGTAATGCTCCTCTGCCATGTTCATTAGCCAAACCTGGCAGTCTCTACATAAAAGAATAAAGGGACACAAATCGGACATCAGGAATGGTAACATACAAAAGCCAGTAGGAAAACACTTCAATCTTCCTAGACATTCTATAAGAGATTTAAAAGTAGCCATACTTCAACAAAAAAAACTTCAGAAACAGACTTCAAAGAGAAACTTCAGAACTAAAATTCATTTGCAAATTTAACACCATTAATTTGGGCTTGAATAGGGACTGGGAGTGGCTGGCTCACTACAAAAGCAGCTTTGCCTCTCCTGGAATTGACACCTCCTCATCAATTTTTGGGAGTGGACTACATCCACCCTGATTGAAGTGGCCCTGTCAACACTGGTTCTCCACTTGTGAGGTAACTCCCTTCTCTTCATGTGTCAGTATAATAATGCCTGCATCTGTAACTTTCACTCCATGCATCTGAAGAAGTAGGTTTTTTTACCCACGAAAGCTTATGCCCAAATAAATCTGCTAGTCTTTAAGGTGCCACTGGACTCCGTATTGTTTTTGTGGATACAGACTAACACGGCTACCCCCGATACTCAGGACCCATATATAAATCTGTGGTTGAGATCATCCTCGAATGGAGGAATCACCGAAGACGATGATGATGATGCTGCAACCAATGAGACTTTGGGTCTACAGACAACAGCCTCTTTCACTGTGCGTCCCTGATTCACTCCCTGGGCACCGTCCAGCCTGTGCAATGTCTGAGGCAGAGATCTGGGCAGAGGAGAATGTTTTGGCGAAGTTTGGTATTAATCCAACCAGAAATGAAAAGTGAAAGCTGGACGAGAAGGAATTGAGAGGGACAAGATGGCTGAGGTAATATCTTTATTGGACCCACTCTTGTTGGCGAAAGAGACAAACTTCTGTGCTTAGACACAGCTCTTCTCTGTAAGTTCAATAGCTTTTCTGTCTCCCACAGATGTGGGTCAAATAAAAGCTATTACCTCACTCACCTTGTCACTGATATCCTGGGACTAACACGCCTACAGCAACCCTGCATATAAGAAGACAACTGTCACTTTTTGGAAAGTTTTCTAGTATTCTGTCAGG
Source organism: Malaclemys terrapin pileata (assembly GCF_027887155.1). Taxonomy (NCBI): domain Eukaryota; kingdom Metazoa; phylum Chordata; order Testudines; family Emydidae; genus Malaclemys; species Malaclemys terrapin. The sequence continues at coordinate 136,828,381 of NC_071505.1, forward strand.
ACAGCATCTCTCAAAAATCTCTTGGTGCAGAAACGTCTCTGTTACAATATGTGATTCTTCTCAGTGATGTCTAGTGCACAGGGCTATTTTGTAGATGTCTGGCTGGTTATTTCTGGAATAATTCTGAATGGGCCCAATCCTGAGTCCTTTATCCTGCTTCTATTCAGTCTGTACAAAGCAAACTCACATGACAGTCAATAGCTGCCTGCCTGAGAAAGGACCCCTGAGTTTGGCCCTATGAGCTGGCCCTGCACCTCTATCCAGGGAAGATGGGGATTACTGACGATATTATTCCTACTAAAAGTTAAAAATAAAACGTGTAATGGGTATGTAATGTTGTAAAGCTGTAATGTTAACTATTGAGTCACAACAAATGACTCCATAATATGATATTCCTGTGCTGTACAGGGTTGAGGTATATTTTTGGCTGAGCTCTCTATTCTACCCTAGATCTACAGGGTAGCAGAGACTGTGAAATTCTCTATTACTGGTTGATCCAAAATGTGAGAAATAACAGAGCAGACAGGGGCGTGCTCTCGGCTAAATCTAATTCTGGTCAATCTGGGAGAATTTGCCCATTCCTTGGTCACCCTATGAGGGTGGCAAAGGGGCTACACAAATGCCCCAGATGCTGTACCTCTGCGGTTGGGTGTCTGGGTCTGAGTTTTAGCATGAGGGTGACGTTTTCAAAAGTGCCTCAATGACTTAGGAGCCTAAGTGACATTTTCCTTTTCCATTTTCTCTCCTATCTGCATTTTTAGCCACATTCAGAGGGAAAGGGAAAGGAAAGACGTGGCACTGAAAAAACTGGAAATGAGATAATGAAAATGCTTCACAGTCAAACAGGGGGATCCTCAGTGACCAGTGACATGAACCGTAATAATTACAGCTCAGTAATTACAATCATTACAGGACTTGCTCTGATTTTTGTTCATTTCTCATTAAGGTCACAGGCACACAACACCTTGTGGGTTCAAGCCCTTTTGTCTCAGGGGATTTGTCTTTCAGGACTGAGCTGGCTGATTCTTACCTGAACAGATCACTCCAGCATCCTCTCCATGACTGCAGTCACTCTGACCCCATCCCTCGTTCTCACAGTTCCAGAGAGCAGACTAGGTACCATCACAGGCAACTTCATCCAGCCAAATTGGTCCAGATCCTGCTCCAAAATGAGCTTCGCCAGGGGCACTGACAGCAGCTCCACATCCCAGCTGCTTACAGATAACCCCAGCATCTGTCATGTCCCAGTTGTCATCACACACCGTCCCCCACTGATCCTGGTGTTTAACCTCCACTCTCCCGGCACAGGGGCTGCCTCCATCCATCAGCTTCAGCTCATCAGCACCTTCAAAGAGAGACATGGAACAGGTCAGAGTGAGCAGGGAGCCACCTGCCCAGCGTTATCACAGCAGAATCTGTGCCCGGCAGCAGGGGATCCGTGCCCAGAGCCAGGAGAATGGGACATGTCCAGAGCTGCCTCATGGCCTCACACTCGGGGCTGTCAGTGTTGCAGCTCTCGCCATTTTATCCCCACTCTGGCGATTTGGGGTGTTTTTACCTGTCCCATGAGAACACGATGAAAGGCGCTGACTCTCAGGGTTTCCCTTATTTCAGATGATGCCATCTGTTACTGTCACTGGGGCTGAAGCCAGCGAGATGCCACCATCTCCCTACAGTCTGTCAGTGTGTGGGAGTGAGGCCGCCTGGAGTAAAACTGGCTGCCACTTCCCACTAAAGCCCAATGGGAACATGGCTGTCTCTGTATGGCTGAGGGGGCTGGAGAGGACCCAGGGCCTGTGATGGGCAGCAGAGACCCAGTGAAAGGAGGATGGGGAGAGTGAGGGGAGCAGGGCACTGGGGAGACAGGAGGCAGATTCAGTGGAATGGGGTAAAGATGATGAGTCGGCCGGAGGGAGGGGTAGGGATGGGGTTCTGGAGCCAGGGGAGAAAAGAAGGTGGGGAAAGGAGAGAGTCTGTAGCAGGGGGCAGGAGTGACAGAGCGGAGGATGGCCGGAATGGGGGTAGCAAGGGGCAGAAGCAAGGAGGTATGTCTGGAGTGGGGGTGGCAAGGAGGTCAGAAAGCGCGGGCAGGAGGGAGAAGTGTGGAGGGGAGGGGTGTCTGCAGTGGAGGTTAACAGGGAAGCAGGACAGAGAGTCAGAAGGGAGGGGAGGGGACAGGGATCTGAAACTGGGGCAGGAGGGAGGAGTGGAGATGGAGCACAGGATGATCTGGAAAGGGGAGCAGGGAGCATGGGGCTAGAGGGGGTTATTGAGCAGGGGGCAGGAGGGAGAGGAGCAGAATGGGGTTTAGAGAAGGGGGCTTGCATGGGGAGAAGTGGGGATCTTATAAGGGAGGAAGGAGGAGGGAGGGGTGGGGAAGGGTGAACTTGTGGGGGAAGGAGGGAGAGGGTCTGAACCAGGGCAGCAAGAGGGTGAGGAGGGGAGGGGTGTGGAACAGAGGATGGGAGGGAGCGGAGGTAGCCTGCAGCAGGGGCACATGAGGGAGTATTGGGGAGGATGGAGGAGTTGGGCTGGAGGAGGGGTGTCTGGTACCGGTGGACAGGAGGTAGGGGAGGGGTTCTGGAGCAGGAGAACAGGAGGGAGTATTGGAGAGGGGAATGGAGTCTGGAGTAGGCAGGGGATGGGGTCAGAAGTGGGAGAGGGCAGGAGCGAAGGAGAGATGGGGAGGAGAATGGAGGGGACTCTAGAATGGGGGCAGTGCTTCCCAGCCTCAGGCTGAGAAGTTGCAGCGGGTGGGGGGGAAAGCAGGGAAGTGTTGCTGTTTGCAAAAGACTAAATCAATCCTGGCGTGTTTATGATGATATTGTAGTTGATATCAATGGTTGATGTCAGTGTGAAGGTCAAGGACACCCAGAGGATTCAGGGAGCCTGGGGCAAAGCAATTTCGGGGGCCCCTTCTGTAAAAAAAAGTTGCAATACTATAGTAACATGTATTTGGAAATGTAAAAAATAGCCAGTGAAATACATTCAAAAATTAATTTGTAATAATTTGAAAATACACTAAATACATTATTTAAAAACATTAAATGCTTTAGTGGTATGTATACATTTGCAATTACATAATGGGTTGTTGCTGAGTGATGGTGATGGTTGGTGCCAATGGGCTGTCGCTGCCTGGGGGTGGTGCTACTGTGGCCCGGGGCTGGGTGGGGAGCTGGGCTCTGGGTCGGAGGGTGCCCGGTTCAGAGGGGCTGGGCTCAGAGCTGGGGTCAGGGCTGGGGGGGGATGGGGTCAGGGGGGTGTCCGGCTCAGAGAGGCTGGGCTCAGAGATGGGGGTCAGGGCTCTGGGAGGATGGGGTCAGGGGGTGCCCATCTCAGAAGGGCTGGGCTCAGAGCTGGGGGTCAGGGATGTGGGGGGATGGGTCAGGGTGGGTGTCTGGTTCAGAGGGGCTGGGGTCAGGGCTGTGGGGGAATGGGGTTGAGGGGGTGTCCGGTTCAGAGGGGCTGGGCTCAGAGCTGGGGTCAGGGCTGGGGGGGGATGGGGTCAGGGGGGTGTCCGGCTCAGAGAGGCTGGGCTCAGAGATGGGGGTCAGGGCTCTTGGAGGATGGGGTCAGGGGGGTGCCCGGCTCAGAAGGGCTGGGCTCAGAGCTGGGGGTCAGGGATGTGGGGGGATGGGTCAGGGGGGTGTCTGGTTCAGAGGGGCTGGGCTCAGAGCTGGGGGTCAGGGCTCTTGGAGGATGGGGTCAGGGGGGTGCCCAGCTCAGAAGGGCTGGGCTCAGAGCTGGGGTCAGGGATGTGGGGGGATGGGTCAGGGGGGTTGTCTGGTTCAGAGGGGCTGGGCTCAGAGCTGGGGGTCAGGGCTGTGGGGGATGGGGTCGGGGGGTTGCCCGGCTCAGAGGGGCTGGGCTTGGAGCTGGGGTCAGGGCTGGGGGGGATGGAGTCGGGGGTGCCTGACTCAGAGGGGCTGGGCTCGGAGCTGGGGGTCGCGGGGTGCCCGGCTCAGAGGGGCTTACCCTACCGCCTCTCCCAGAGCTTCAGCGAGCCGCATCCAGGAGCTTCTGCTGCTTGGCCTGCCGGAGCTCACAGCCCCGCCCCCTTACCAGCCACTCCGAGTGGGAGGAGCTCAGGCTCTCCCCGAGCCATGCTGCTGCAGTGCCGTCCAGGGCCGCTTTTGGACGTGGCGTGCTGAGGCGCCGGGGGATGGGGGAAGGCGGAGGCGGAGGTGGGGGGGAGCCTCCGACAATCTCATGGGGGCCCCTGCGGGGCCCGGAACCTGGGGCAAATTGCCCCATTTGCCCCCCCTCTGGGCGGCCCTAGTGAAGGTCTCCAGTATCTCTGTCTGTAACTCACCCCTGACCAGTAACAGAAGTTCTCGGTGTGAGTGGGAAAGATGCTGCACGAATTAGCTCAGTGGCTGTGAAGCTATTTCCCAGCCAGCCCTTCATCTGTCAGGGGAACTGAACCAGGAGGGAGAGCGAAGGCAGCGCTGGGCAATGGACGGCAGTTCCCGTCTCAGGGGTGAGGGGAGGGTAAGCGCAGTCTCCAGCTGAGCCGCCAGGGGGAGCCGTGCAGTTTGGGTGCATTAAATGGTGACTTTTCAGCCTGCGATTCTCACCCCCACTCTGGCAGAGGAGTAGAGGGGAGTTGAACAGTTCTAAGACAGACTGAGAAACAAGACTGGATGGTTTTTATAGTCTCATGTTTTTTGATCTGTGGCGCTTGGCATCATTATAAAGCCCATGACTTACAGCTACATGTCGAGTGCCACTGTGACCCCTGGAACAGGCTGGTTGCATTAGTGGATGGCTGAGCCGGGGACACCATGTTTATGGAGCCTTCATGGAGCTTAGAGAACAGTGCAGTTCACACAAGTACGTGGCCAGACCATCCTGCTCCTTCAATGCCGAGCAAATATAAGTATCAGGGGGTAGCCGTGTTAGTCTGTATCTACAGAAACAACAAAGAGTCTGGTGGCACCTTAAAGACTAACAGATTTATTTGGGCATAAGCTTTCGTGAGTAAAAACCTCACTTCTTCGGATGCATAGAGTGAAAGCTTTCACTCTATGCATCCGAAGAAGTGAGGTTTTTACTCACGAAAGCTTATGCCCAAATAAATCTGTTAGTCTTTAAGGTGCCACCAGACTCTGAGCAAATATAAAACATTTATTTTGCTGCAATCCACAGGGAAGGTTATTCAGGTGCCGCTCTGTTCAATCCAGTCCCAAAGGAAACCTCTTGGGCCTGGTCTGCACTAGGAAAAAGGGGCTTTTTTCAATCGAGTTAATTCGGCGACGTTCACTTGTGGCAGGACCCAGGGCTGTAACACTGCTCTGGCTAAGTGCGCACACAGTTCTGTTTCCCTGCACACAGTAGAAACTAACAACAGCCGGCAGTTTCCTTGTTCAGAAACCCCCAGCCTGCCCCTCCAGCGAGCTCCAACTGGCTTTGTTTCTTTGCTCCCTTCCAGGATCCCGGTCAGAACTCCTTCTCCTGGCTTCTCCCTCCAACAGACGTAGTCTGATGCCAGTATCCTGGCCCCTGCATTGGCAACAAGGGAAACCCCTGGCTTTTAGCTCTGCCCTGCCCATGTGCCCAGTGCCTTTTTCAGTAGCCCCCACTGTCTGCAGCTGTTTTAACTACATAAAGGATCTTTATTGCTCCATCTGTTGAGCCTAAAAGAGAGTTCTCACCCTGCCATTGGCTTTCATGAGATCTGTGATTGTCTTTGGATTGAAGATGCCCTGATTTCAGCCATCAGCCCCCCTCTGGATAACCAGGGCCGGATTTCCAATTAGGCATGTGCCATGGGGGACCGACATTGTAGGGGCGCTGAAGGTTGCCAAGTATGCGATTTTCTAGCCTTCAGTTGCCAGGTTTTTTTAGCAGTTGCGATTTGTGATATTTTGAGCTATTTTACTATCCTAATACTGCTGCCCGCACTGCTGAGTTCTTGGGAGGGAAGAAGCCTCCTGATCTGCCCCGCTCCCTGCTGAGACACCCCACAAGCCCCTTGTCTCACGTCGTGCCCCCTCTCCTTACGTGACAATTGCAGCATGTGCAGAGTTCTTGTCAGATGGAGGCACAATTTTTTTCTGCAGAAAATGTGCTGCAGTTCTGCCTTTCACCCACCAGAGGCCGCTGTGGCGCCAGAACAGCCTGAGCTGGCTGAGGCTGACTGGTCCGTTGGGCAGCAGCAAACACCTAGCAGGCGGGTGGTGGGTGCATTTTTAACTCAAGTGAAAAGTCACAGCAGCCTTCTTGGAGCCCAGTTAGGAGACAGAGTGGGCCATACAGGGCTGCTGGGGGTCACAGGGCCACATGGGGAAGGAGGGGGGCTCCAGGCAGGGCCACATGGGGAGGGGAAGGGGCGCTGAAGAAGCTGTGCTTAGGGGCGCATAGGTTTAAATCCAGCCCTGAGGATAACAATCATATTTGCATACTGAATCTATCTTATATTTCCACTAATTCTGTGGCCCCACTTGGAATAATGACCCAAACGCAGCACCCTGAGCCCTGGGGAAGTTCAGATCTGGGGCTGAGAGTGAAACTCGCAGCTTTAGTCCGTCCCTGATATTTTATCACTTGTTTGCCTGGACCCCACATCATTGTACAAATTTGTTTTTCCACACAATTGAAATAGGCCAATAATTGTGAAACACGATCTTCTGGCAAAGACTGACATTGCCTCTACTCGGGGCTCAGGGAGGAGAACTGGGGCACTGAGGGAAAGGAAAAAGTAGCTACATGGTGATATCCCCTATATTGTAAACTCCCCCGTGTCACTCTGTCTGCATCATGTGAAGCATACTCAAATTTCCCATTGAAAATAAAAACTTTCTAGAGGATGATGCACATCAGTGCAACAAAAATACACTGAGCTGAACATGTGCTTGGCATCATTCTAGGACACTCTCCACAAATAACTGCACAGTCATTTATCCCTCACCAGGTGTCACTATATAATTCTCTGCTTTTTGGTCATGTACAGTGAAGGGTTAAAATCCATGCACATTTTATATAACAACCTGACATATGGATTGTGCCAGCTCTTTTCCAGACCAAAAGTGCAGAGTTTGGTCAAGAGACCAGAGGCCTAGCAAATAGTGATTAGCTAATAGAAGCAGAACAAACAAAAGATAACCTTGCTTTGCCAAAATAAGCCTAGTCAGCAAATTGCCAGGTTAGTCTCTAAGGTGCCACAAGTATTCCTGTTCTTTTTGCAGATACTGACTAACATGGCTGCTACTCTAAAACCTGTCACCTGTCTGTGAATCCCTGTTCCTGTCACTTGCCCCAGTGCCTTCCTCATCATTCTGCCCCCAAACTGGGTCATCTTCAGGGTCAGATACTTCTCTGGCATCATCATAACCAGCCCCTAAGACATCTCCAGGCAGGGGCATGTGACATGAAGATGTGAAGTAATTAAGAGAATATTCATAGTGAAAATAGACACAAACTACAAGTTGGAGATGCACCAGCCTCACTGGACCATGGGGATCTCTCAGCACTTCCACCCTCAGGGTGGTAAGAGGAGCCCTTCTCTGGAACCCTCAAACTGGGGGATTTCACATATCACATTATCTGATACATTTTAGTAGCGATTGAAAGGATCCTAGAGCTCTAAGATGACGAGGCAGGGTGGGGGGGAATGATGTAGAAAGTGGTGACTGGGATCTAGTCCAGAAGGATTGCTCCACAAGGCATTTTGCTATAATAATTACAAATATAAATTATTTGGAATTGCCCAGAGTTTGTTCCCGACTTCCTAAACTTGATGTTATTTTTAAAATGTCTTTTCAGTGTGTTCTCCTGATAAAGTTTACCCCCAAAAATGATATCGGTCTCCAGCGTACTCACAAAGAGCATGCTGCCAGCTACTCTTCTCCTTTATAAAAGGGGGAGCCAGCTCGGGCACCCCTTCTAACGACGGCTGTGATAGTACGGCACGGGGAGAGAGGTGATCCCTCAAGGAGGCTGGTCCCAGGCCACTTAGGTCTTTATAAATCATCACCAATATCTTAATCTCCACCCAGAGCTGGGCAGCCAGTGCAGACCCTGCAGCATGGCTGTAACATGCTCCCAGCGAGATGCCCTGCTCAGTGAGTCGCTGCCATTTGCACCAGCTTCGTTCTCGGAATAGTTTTAAGGTGCAGCCCCACATAGAGGTCACTGCAATAGTCCAATCTCAAGGTAACAAAGGCCTCAGTAACAGTGGCAAGATCCAATAAATACTGAAAGGAAAAGTCACATCCTCCTAGCCAGGCACCGATGGTAAAAAGTTGACTATAAAAGTTAACCCTCATTCCAGTTAACCCAGCTGCCCTAGTGAAACACAGAGGAGACTTACATTCTATGTCCTGAATTGTGAGGAGAAGAAGCCACAGCACTGGAGTGGAGAGATGTCCCTTCATTGCCAGCCTGACTTGCTGTCCCCTCCTCACACTGCACTGGCTGCCCCTAAGCACCTGCCAGGCCTCCTCTGTGTCTGACACGTGACAACAAAGCAGTGGAAGGGAAATATATAGATTCAGAGGCTGGCATCAGCTGCAGGAAGGAACCAATAGAAAACCCATCTGCCTTTTTAGTTATTATCAGTGGTTTTATCTGTTACTTTATGGAGCTAAAACATCCAATAAAACTTGAAAGCAACAAACATCACCATATAGGAGTGATGAGCCCCCTCCTGACGTCAGGTTTACCACAGCCTCAGATCATCGGGTAACCCCCAATCTTCAGTGAGGGAAAAGGAAAAGTTCTGCACAAACTGCATCCATGCTGTTTCTCACCCCAATAGATTCAATATCATATTAAACATGAATTGGGAGATATTAGAGGCAGGTTATTTTATAAACTAGGAAAAAAATCCCTTGTGCCAAAGGTGATCATTATGAGACCAATTCTCAGTATAGGACATGCCCAATTGTAGACAAAGACAAATCACTAGAACCAGGTTGTGTCACTCAGATCAGTTGTTGTACAAGAGAAATTACCCAGCACCACCTGTAATATTGTAGACAAAGACAAATCACTAGAACCAGGTTGTATCACTCAGATCAGTTGTTGTACAAGAGAAATTACCCAGTACCACCTGTAATATTGTTCTACTAATAGACCTTGGGGTTTCCTGACTAGACCATGATCATTAGTGGTAGAGGCAGAGCTTAGGGCTTCCTGAGTAGGCCATGACTCTCTCTTTTGCAGTAGCAGGATGCCCTGCACACACCATGCCCATCAGTGCTGTCAGTAGGGGGAAGACGCCTTGGAAATAAGTTTACTTGATTCTTGGGACACAGACAATTCAAGGAACAAGCACAAGGCAAGGGGCATATAACACAGAATAAAGACTGGCTGACACCACACCTACCTCAGGCTCTTCCTAAAGAGAACTGTTACAAATACTCGGGTTAAGATAAATGTCTTTAACTCTTTAGTTTTGCATTTTCTCCCATGCTGCCCTTTCTGTATGGAGAAAACTCCCTGAGAAAATCTGTGCAGCGAACACCTGATCCTCCTTCAAATCCCTCCTCGAGACTCTGCTCTGTTGTGATTCCAGAAAAACACTTGACAGTGACTAGCTTGGCAAGTGAGGAGGCGTAGCTGTGCCTCTTCCCCTTCCTTCCCTCTCCTTATTTTTACCAACCTCCCCACCCCAATCCCGCCATCCCCCCTCACTCGGCCCTCCCCCTACTTAAAGAAACAGTAATAACAAAACAGGAAATTGCACCAATCATCAACATGTGAATTTGCTTATATGTTATTTCTCCTATATCCAGTCCTGCATCTGTTCTTGAGCCTTTTAGACTATCAGCTTTATGGAATTAGGAGTTTGTCTGTATCTGTGACCTGAATGGGCATTTGTGTGCTACAATATTATAAATGTAATAACAATTTGATTATTAATAATAACAATTAATCCATCTCCTGCTTTTTCAGCAGGGGGTTTAAAGAAGAAAGAAGCAGGCTGTACTAGTTAAAAATAAACCAACCTGGCTTGGAGGGGAAGTAAAGGCTGCTATAAAAATGAAAATGTCTATATATCTATATATATCTATCTAGAGAGAGAGAGAGAGAGTGGAAGACAGGTTATGTGAAGAGAATGTAGTCAGTAATTGTAGACAAAGCAAAGGATTACAAGGAGAACTCCATAGCTGTCAGAATTAAGGACAACTAGATGGAATATGTAAAGTATAGTAGCAACAAAAATAACCCTAAAAATGGTATCAGTCCATTGCTAGATGGAAACGGTCGACTTATCAGTAGCAATGCAGAGAAAACAGAAGTGTTCACGATAAATTTTTATTCTGTATTTGGGACAAAGTCAGATGATGTGGTCACATCACATGAGGATAAGGATGATGAAGAAACCCAGGAGAATGTTAAACAGCAGCTACTGTTAGACATTTTAAAATCAGCAGGTCTGGATAACTTGCAATGAAGAGTTTAAAAAGAAGTGGCCGAGAAGCTCTCTGAATCATTAATATTAGTTTTCAGTAACTATAGGAATACTGGGGAAGCCCAAAAGACTGGACGAAAGCTAATGTGTTTTTGTAACTGTGAAGCTGAGCCAGAGGGGAATCCTCTGTTTTTTAAATCTTTTATTTACCCTGTAAAGTTACCTTCCATCCTGGTTTTGCAGGTGTGATTCTTTTATTTTTTTCTTTATAAATAAAGTTATTCTTTTAAGAACCTGATTGGTTTTTAGTGTCCTGAAAACAAAGGGTCTGGTCTGTGCTCACATTGCTAAGGCAATTGGTTGGTATATTATTCTCAAGCCTCCCCAGGAAAGGGGGTGAAGAGGCTTGGGGGGATATTTTGGCGGGATCCCTATTCCAAGTGACCCTTCCCTGAATTTTTGTGTAAATCACATGGTGGTGGCAGCAATACTGTCCAAGGACAAGGAAAGGAATTTGTGCCTTGGGGAATTTTTTAACCTAAGCTGGTAGAATATAAGCTCAGGGGGTCTTTCATGTGGGTCCCCACATCTGTACCCCAGAGTTCAGAGCATGGGGGGGAACCCTGACAGGGCTCCTGCAGAGTGTTGTGTAAGTAGGTCTGGGAAAACTGTAAGAAACTGGTGCATAGGTGCTCTGGCCAAGCGGTCACCACTGGGCTGGGGTCCACACATCAGGGACGGTAGCTGGTGAGCAGGGGTCAGAGGAATGACTAGAACAGGGTTCAATAAGCAAGAGTTGGGGTCAAAGTCAGGACAGGCTCGGAGACTGGAGATCAGAGGTAGTACCAGGCTGGAATCAGGAGGCAAGAGCCAGGGTCAGAGTCAGACCAGAGTCAGAGACCGGAGATCAGGAAGCAAGGTGAGGTCTTGAGTCACAGCGGCCCAATGTCCTTCCTGGGGCACACTCCAGGGTTAAATAGGGTACTTGGTCAGTCAGAGGGCCTCAGGGTACCGTCACTCTGGGTCCCTTGGGCGGTACTTCCTGCGGCACGTACTCTCCACAGTGTTCCCTGGCAGTGGCACTGCATGGTCTCTCCATGGTGTTGTGGGAACATCAGCTGTCCCAGGCTCTGCAGACCTGGGTTCTAGTCGAAGGACCCTTACAAGCAGCAGGAGCTGAAGCTGGACACCCAGCCAGTGAGAGGAGCTTTCACCAACCAGTCAGGTCCTTGAGGCTGCCTGTTAACCCCACTGTGGCCCACTTTCCACGGAGGGGAGCTCCACAGTTTGAAAACCAATATGCTCTAGCCCATCAATCCTGCCAGCTGTCAGGGTTGGCATCTCCTAGCCTGCTTGGCAGAGCCAGACTAAGCTGTGCAGAACTGAGAGAAAATTAAGGGTTAAATGCCAATCAAGGGTCTCTAAACCATCAGGTAGCTTCTGGTGCATAAAGAGTGAGTAGGAAGTGAGAGTAGAAGGGCAGGAAAATACAGGCACAGGGAAATGTGGGAATGGCATTGGAGGACTATCTCAACATGAGGTCAGGGTGAGAGGTAAGGTCAAGGCTTAAGTAAAACTATGCCCCACGTCCCCGTCCATCCACACCGTCACAGATTCAATGTGCTCCTAGACACATGTTCAAGAGATTTGAGTGTGGATGGAGGGGGAGGGGAGATGGGAATAACACACGGCAAGCCTGCAATATAGACATAGCTTTAGGCCTTGCAATGCTGAACGTAGCAATGCCTAAATACCTCTATCAACCTGACCGAAGGGCCAATATTCTCCCTTATTGGTTTACAACTGTTCACATGCTTTCTGAACCAGTCCATTGAAAGGGCATCAATCTAACTATTTACATAATCTAAGTTCTTCACCAAGCTGGGTATGCAATAGATCTTGCTGAACATTAGTTATCAAACCAAAAATGTGGTGAGTTTTGGTTTTTGTATAGTTTACTCACCTGCACCAGTTCATAAAAATGTCTTTTAGTTATTCTCAGCCCAAGGAATGTTTGCAAACTGTTCACATTGACTACTAGCGATTCACTATTTGTGGTGCGTGATTGGTCCCAAAGTGTTGTGTCTGCTCCTCAACGGGATGAGATAGGCCAGAGAGTCTGAGCTATAGAATATCCATAGCCCTATAAAATAAGGCAATATATTTGTGATGTAGCACCTCATAAGGCTTTATGGGAATATGTTTATGAATGTAAATATGACATAACTAGAATATGTTTTATGCTACATATGCCATGTAACATATCTCTGTAAAGGTTATGATCTACTGAATATATTCATCCCATTTATATGCATGTATCATTTTTGTATTCGAAGTTATGAATATTGGCTATGTACTTCTTTAATTTTAAGTAGCCTCAGTGAAGCACTTGGTCAGCTTCCTGAGGAAAGACTATTCTCAGTAAGTGCCCAGTCAAGAAACACTTAAGCTAACAATGAACTTGGAGATGTCAATCCACATCTGAGCTTTCCCAGGAATGTAGCCTGGCTGGTAAGGAACTCAGTCATGCATGGCCATGTGACTTGCCCATGTGACTCCAAAACTCCATCTTGGAGCTGAATTCTGGATAGGAGAGAGGAGGGGGTCTCCACCCACAAGAGAAAGTCTATTTAAGCCCCTGGGAAACTCCTCCATTTTGTCTTCAGCTGGCTCAAGAGATAACCTCTCCACCCCCAAAGGATACCTGAAAGAAACTGGAACAAAGGACAGTAACCACAGGGCTGTGAGTGATTGCTGGACCCAGATTAGAAGGAGGCTAGTCTGTAAAAGAAACCTACTGGAACATCTCTCAGGGTGAGATTTCATCATTAATCACTTTCTTACTGTATTAGGTTTAGACTTGCGTGTTTTATTTTATTTTGCTTGGTAATTCACTTTGTTCTGTCTGTTATTACTTGGAACCACTTAAATCCTACTTTTTGTGTTTAATAAAATAACTTTCTACTTATTAATTATCCCAGAGTATGTATTAACACCCGGGGAGGGTGGGGGGGCAAACAGCTGTGCATATCTCCCTATCAGTGTTATAGAGGGCGAACAATTTATAAGTTTACCCTGTATAAGCTTTATACAGGGTAAAATGGATTTATTTGGGTGTTGGACCTCATTGGGAGCTGGGCATCTGAGTGATGGAGACAGGAACACTTCTTAAGCTGTTTTCAGTTTAGCCTGCAGCTTTTAGGGGACGTTGTTCAGATCTGGGTGTGGGTTTGTAGCAGGCAAGTGTGTCTGGCTCAAACCAGGCAGTGTTCTGATGTCCCAAGCTGGCAGGGGAAACAGGATCAGAGGTAGTCAAAGCAGATCAGTTGGCAGTTCCCAACGGGTTTTCTGTGATCCAACCCGTCGCAATATTTATTATTTATACTAGTATCGTGTTCTGAAGGCCCCTAATATGAGCTGGGTGAAACCTTATCATGGGTTGAGTTAAAACCCCAGGGAGACTGAGAAGTATGAAGTCACCTTTCAGTTAACATAACAGTAAGCGTAAGCCCCCAACTAAGACAAAGTGTATTACTAGCCCTTTCCCCATCTTGAGAATAAAAGTCCTTATTCATATGTGTGAATAGGTGCTAGAACTAGGGTGCTGGGGGTGCTGCTGCAGTCCCTGGCTTGAAGTGGTTTCCATCATATACCAGGTTTACAGTTGGGTTGAATGGCTCTCACCACCCCGCACTCTACAGTTTGTGCCAGTACCCCTGTATGTGTGACTCTGGCTCGATGGCAAAGTGTAAACACATCAGGATGCAGAGCCAGGTATCACTGGGCCAACCTGGGGTTTGTCTCTCATGGCATGTGGACAGTTTAAAGGGGTTCGTTCTAAGATGAGAGCAAAATACTTGGTATAAGTAGTACAAGTAAATAGTATCTAAGGGCCTAGACAGCCCACTTTATCGCGAGGCATTCTTTCTCAATGACTGTGGTTTTGTTCTCGGGACAGCAACTTCTTTCTCAAGGGCAAAATGGGCTGGTCTCTGTCCTTCAATTCCTGTGGGAGCATAGCCCCCAGGCCCCATTCCAATGCACCCATTTGTAAGATGAACTCTTTATTAAAGTCTGGGCAGTGAAGTGCCGGGGCACTGCAGAGAATTTGCTTTATTTCACCATATGCAGCCGCACATGCAGAGGTTCACTGCATCTTTCTGGGTGCCTGGCTGCACAATAACTATGCCATTGGGGCTGAAATCATAAAAATGTGGGGATATGAAGCACTGGTGGCTCCTAGCCAACCCCTGGAAAGTTTTTATTTGCCACTTTGTGGTGGGGACAGGACATTCTATGAGGGCCTTTACCTTCTATATTAAGGATTAAATCCTCCCATTTCCCAGTGTGTAGACAAGGTACTTTGTCTCTGTGCAGCCAATCTGGCATTTGGCTGGGCTGGATGGGAGACTCACAGCTCAAAGGGACTGGAGTACGTCATCAACACGATGGAGGTGCTCTACCCAGGTGGTGGAATAGACCATTATATTGTCTAAGGCAGTGTCTCTCAAACTTATTTACTAGTGACTGCTTTCACATAGCAAGCCTCTGAGTGTGACCCTCCTTATAAATTAAAAACACTTTTTTATATATTTAACACCATTATAAATGCCTTCCCTCAGACAATGTCACTCTTTCCGGAGTTTGGGGTAGAGTTTGACAGCTCGTGACCCCCCATGTAATAATCTCATGACCCCCTGAGCAGGGCTGTCCCTAGTCATTTTGTTGCCCTATGCATCCCCCCCGTGGGGGGCTGTGTGGGGCCCTGTGTGGGGCCCCAGGCCTCCACGGGGGGGGAGGAGCAGGAGCTGGCCCCATGCCTCTGTGGGGGGGAGGGGGAGTGCTGGCCACCTCCTGCGAGAAGTGGAGTGACCCGGTCCCAACCTGCTCTGCTCCCCTGGCTCCCAGGCTTGGGGGGCAGAAGGAAACCGTCCCCCAGCACTCACTGGCGGTGCAGTTGGGAGCCAGGGGAGTGGAGCAGTCTGGGGCCGGGTTGCTCTACTTATCACCGCCAGTGAGTGCAGGGAGCCCGACCACTGCAGCAGTCCTCAGGGGAGGGGCTAGCTGGAGTGGGGGCAGGGCTGGGGTGGAGCAGGGGTGGAAAGAGGTGGGGCTGAGGCGGAGCAGGGCAGGGGCCATGTGGAAGAGGCAGAGCAAGGGCTGGAGCAGTACCCAGCAGCATAGGGCACCAGGAAATTTGGGACACCAAATTTGCTGGTGTCCTACGCAGCAGCATACTTTGCGTATGGGTAAGGGCGGCCCTGTCCCTGAGGGGTCCTGATCCCCAGTTTGAGAACCTCTGATCTAAGGCTATGTCTACACTCACACCTATGTTGGCTAAGCTTTTGTTGCTCGGGGGTGTGAAAAAACACACCGCCCCCGAGTGACATAAGATTTGCTGGCATAAGTGCTCATGTCACTCATGTCTCCCGCTGGCATAGCTACCACCGCTGTTTGAGCTGGTTTTATTATGTTGATGGGGGAGCTCTCTCCCTTCAGCATAATGCAGCTACACAAGCACTTTTTCAGCACCACAGCTGTATCACTACATGCTGTGCAACAATTCAAAGGGTGAAAAGGAGGTGGAGGATTGTGGGTCCTCCTGGATTGAGAGCTACACATGCAGGGGCTTTTTTGTCCCAATTCTGGGATTCCTTATTTATGTAAGCAGAGTCAGAATGAGCTCTACCCTGACATCTGGTGGTGACCTGTGGAAAATGACTTCAGGGGCTGATCTCATGTGCATGGGCACACCCACCCCACCTAGCATGATGGGACTGCTTGCCCAAATGGTCACGTTGGCTGCTGTGGGATCCCCAGTCTCTTTGTTATTGGGGCAGGACTAATAAAGTGTTGTTATCCTGGTAATGTGAATCAAGGACAGTAGAACTGTACTTGGCATTTTATGATGGAGGGATTCAACCTCAACTAAGTAGCACTCGATAGGCAAGGGACATGGGGTTCAAAGCCCAGTGAACTGAGAAAAAAAAAATATGAAGATAGACATGTGTAGTCTGTGTAATGATGGGTCATTTTCTTGCCCCCACCCCTTTCTTTCTCTGCTGGGTAATAAAAGAGCTAATTTTGATTCTATTAGGAGTCTTGTTACATGCTGTAGAGCTGAAATCACTGATTCCTAGGTCTAAGCATTAGATCTACTTTGGGCAAGTGGTTTTGAGTGTGCTAACACTGGGGTCTATCTACTAACAGCTGAAATTGTTGAAGTTACTAAAGAGCTGACATCACTGACAGGTGTATTGGGGGGGGCTGAAAAAATCTTGGTGAGCAGCTAGTAGAGAGGTGTGCAGAGGCATGGCTAGCAGGACAGCTTGAGGAGAGGAGTGGCCAGCAGGACGGCTGGCTGAGAGGAGTGGCTGGTGGGGAAGACTGTAGCAGAACCCCATGGAGAGGCGTGGCAATCGGCCTTCTACCCGAGCAGTGGAGCATGTAAGCTGCCACCCATACCTCCCCCTGCTTCCATCCAGGCTGGGAGATAAACTCTGCAGATAAACTTCTGAACTTGGGGGGCTGCACTGACCAAGGACAGAAACTGTGGGTGGGGGTGACTGTTGGGTTGTTGGACTTAAGACCCTGAGGGGAAAAGGACACTACCAAACTTACTTGGGGGTGGGTCTTTTGCTCATAGTTTATATTATGAATCCTGTTTCTGGTGTTTCCCCAACATAATGCCTCAATGTTTTGTGTTATGAATCCTGTTTGTGATGTTTCCCCAACATAACATCACAATGTTTCCCTCCTTTATTAAAAGGTTTTTGCTACACTCAGACTCTGTGCTTACGAGAGGGGAAGTATTGCCTCTTAGAGGTGCCCGGGGGGGGTGGTATGTAATTGTCCCAGGTCACTGGGTGGGGGCTCGAGCCGGTTTTGCATTGTGTTATTGAAACGGAACCCCTAGATACTGAACCGGGCCCTTGTTGCTGCCAACTCTGACGGGCAGAAGGGTTACACTTACAAATTTTTGCAACATCTCCTTTAATCGATGGTTAAGACACTCTACCAGGCCATCTGTTTGGGGTGACAGAGGTTTTAACTGAGTAAATTTTCAGGAGACCACCAAACTGAGGTATTAACTGGGACATGAAGGCTGTGCCTTGTTCTGTCAGAAGAACTCTTGGAAACCCCACTCTTGCAAACACTTTCATTAATTGAGTAGTTATTGTCTGTGACATGGCTGAGTGCAGGGCTATAGCTCGGGTTACCAAGTGGCATAATCAACAATCACCAAAGTAAACAGACAGTGGTTTGAATTTGGTTCCAGGGACCACAAGAGGTCTACTCCAATTGTGGCAAAAGGCCTGCTCACCAATGGAAGAGGACTTTGGCTGGCTCTGGGGCCACCTGTTGGCATTCTGGATAGGATGCACAATAATCTTTGATGTTGCGATAAACCCAGGGCCAAAAGAACTGGGCCAGAATCCTCTCTTGGGTCTTCTCCACTCCCAAGTGACAGGACTACGATACATCTTGGACCAGTTTTAACACTTCCTTCTGATACAACTTAGGGACCACGAGCTGGGGTTTGGCGGGCCCTGGTTTGTTTGTCTCAGGTCACCCTCACCAAGAGATCCCCTTTTAGTTCCAAATGAGGTAATGGGTGTCCTGGTCAGGATCAGCCAACAACCATTTTTCCCAAGTTAACCAGCCTCACAGAAGACTCAAGACTGGCTCCTCCCTCTGACGCTGGATGAAGTTGGGCCCCTCCTCTAAGACCAGTGGGTCCTCCCTAGGAGGAGGCTGTTCCCCATTCTCACCCTGACCTGTTCAATTCCAGAACAAAGTGCTGCTGGGAACAGTGTCAGGCCTGAAGGGTCAGGATGCAGTGTAGTTTGGAGCACTGCGCTCTGACCCTTCAGGTCTGACGCTGCTCCTGGCCGGACTTTGGTTTGAAACCGAACAGCTCAGAGTCAGAAAAGGGGAAAATTTCTTTTAGCTTAATCTTTCCTTGGCTGCCCAGGTTTAGTCCAAACCCTGCCTTCCCAGTTACCCACACAAGACTGGTTACAGGTCCCAACATGTCCCCAGTCCCAGCCCAATAAAACCAGGTAGGCTAGGTGTCAGGCCATCGTAACTCACATTTCAACCTGATGCCCCATACTTTTAACCTTACTTTAGCCACAGGGTAGGGCCAAACGTCCCGATGAATACACTCTACATAGACCAATTCTGCCCCTGTAGAGATCTGGTAGTTATTAAGCGCTCTTGTATGAACATCTAAGAACATTAGAACAGAACAGGTAAGCATCAAGTGATCCATCCCTGTTGCCCATTCCCAGCTTCTGACAAACAGAGGCTAGAGACACCATCCCTGCCCATCCTGGCTAATAGCCACTGATGGACCTATCCTCCATGAATTTATCTAGTTCTTTTTTTAACCCTGTTATAGTCTTGGACTTCACAACATCCTCTTGCAAAGAGTTCCACAGGTTGATTGTGCATTGTGTGAAGAAATACTTCCTTTTGTTTGTTTGAAACCTGCTGCCTATTTATTTCATTTGGTGACCCCTAGTTCTTGTGTTATGAGAAGGAGAAAATAAATTACACTTCCTTATTTACTTTCTCCACAGCAGTCATGTTTTCATAGACCTCTACCATATCCCCCCTTAGTCATCTCTTTTCCAAGCTGAAAAGTCCCAGTCCTATTAATCTCTCCTCACATAGCAGCCATTCCATACCCCAATCACTTTTGTTGCCCTTTTCTGAATCTTTTCCCATATATCTTTTTTGAGATGGAGTGACCTCATGTGCACACAGTATTCAAGATGTGGGTTTACCATGGATTTATATAGAGGCAATATGATATTTTCTGTCTTTATTATTTATTGCTTTCTTAATGATTCCCAACATTGTTCGCTTTTTTGACGGTTGCTGCATATTGAGTGGATATTTTCAGAAAACTATCCAGAATGATTCAATCTGTTTCTTGAGCAGTAACAGCTAATTTAGACCCCATCATTTCTTCTCAGCTGGAATTCCTTCAGCTTCCAGTCCCTTGGAGTAGCAGGGGTACACCCCATAGCCCATGAGACCATTCCCAAGGGGTTTCTTGGGGCCTGGGCCCCCTTCCCCATTGGATCTGAGCTATGGATGTTTGATTGTCAAGGTTTCCCAGAGGCTCACACTCCAATTCAGTCTCCAGAAAGTTCTCTATGAGGCAGACTGCCTCCTTCAGCAAGTCACCCTGTGTCAGCCAACCCACTCCTTGGGCCACGCCAGGGTTCTTCGCCAAAACTGTTCTAACATCACCATTTCCACTGGCAAATAAGTCTCTGATTTCAGCCAGAGAGATCACAAATCCTGTAATTTTTGTGCTACAGCCCTTGGTTGGGGATCTACAGCACATGGTTCATGTTGGAATGGCTGACAATAGACCTCTTCAGTAAGTCCTAGGCAGGCTAGTAGAGGGGCTTGAGTGTCCCATAGCCCTTTGCCACCTCAATCCCCAGGGCATGATATGCTGCCTGGGCTCTCCTGTTGAGTAGGGCACAATCTTAGTGGCCCACTCCTCCCCGGGCCAATGGTATGTCCTGGCCAACTGCTCAAAAGTCTCTAGCAAGGCCTCAAGAACATCTTCTGTCCCCATTTTGGCAAGGACTCCTCCATCCCACACAGGTAACCACAGTCCCACACCCATCTGTGGGCTTCAAGTCTCTGGGGTTAATAGGTGAAGCATAAACTGCTGCTGCTCCCTGCTGCTTTTGCTGGCACTGTTGTTGTTGTAGCTGAAGCTGCTGGTGTAACTGCTGCTGCTGGGTAACAATCTGCTGCAGCTGCTGATGTTGTAGCTACAGTTGCTCACACTCCATTGTAGAGGGGATTCAAGATCCATGGTTTCCTGGGCAGTGGCAGACACAGCCGACATTCTCCACCCGTCTCCTGGGCCTGTCCACCAGCCTGGGGGCAAAACCTCCAGCCCCACCCAACTCTGCTTTAGCCGCCTCTGTTATTCCTCTGCCACACAAAGACAGGGTGTATGGAAAATTAACACAAAGGATAGTCCTAACCTGATACTGCAGGGTTCTCTACCCCCAATAGCTCCAGGGTCACAGCCCTCCCTTAGCCTTAGGGGGCTACAGGGCCCGGCCCTGCCCTGTTACCTCCTCCTCCTGCTCCTGCTGAGACATATTTATCTTTCCTCCTCCCCAGGGCTGGGTCCTTATTTACATCTTCCTGCTGCGGAAACCAGAGCCACCCATTAGCTGCTGCTTAGCTGGATCAGCTGGTTCCCAACACCTGCCTGCTGGGCTTCTCCTTAGGCCAGGGCTTGCTGCTTCCTGGCTCTGCAGGCCCTTAAAGGGCAGATCCCCCTGCAACAGGGAGCGTTTGGATCTATTGGCTAAAGAAGCTTTGGGGCTGTAAGCTAAGAAACGGCTCCTTTTGTTCTTAGTCCCTCCTGGGTTCCGAGTAGCAGGAATTTGTATGTTCCTGGTAAACAACTATAGAAAATACCAGATTCCATCAATTTCTGCTTCCAGCTGGAATGTTGCCAGAGCCCGAAACTTCGACTAGCTGCTGGGGTCGAAAAGGGGCAACAGCCCCAGTCAGGATTAGGGCCTCATTGCATATTGAGCACTGTACAAATATACAATAAAAGGTAGTATCTGGCCTGCAAACTCATAGTGTAAAAGTGTATGAGTGCGAGAGAGAAAACACTCCCCAGCTCCTAACCAATGTTTCACAGTTTTGATTAGAACTGTATGTTTTTTGTGAGTGCACATGTGTGATTCTCAGCTGCTGTTGCCTCTTATAATGATGTTTTTGTAAGAGATGGAGCTTATAGCACAGTTTACAGTCAGGAAAGGAAAGGAGGAGTATGAGTCTCCTACAGATGAGGGGCTGCCTACTGTGGTTTCAATAGTCACATCTGGCTTTTGAAAGGATTAATCTCTGTCTCTCAAATGAGAGGATGTTGGGACACTTTTTTTAACCATGCACCTTGGGACAAATCTCTCCAGATCTGTGGGTCTGTGTGTGTTTCCTGTATGCACTAAAGAGCCCGTGTAATAAATTTCCATTGATAGTCAGAAATGTATTAACTTCTGCAAGAGCTGAGCATGTCAGGGGAATGCTGGTGAAATACTTTTCTAGTGAAAAAAATTCATCAAAAGTGCTGGTTTGAAAACAGCAAACTTGGAAGAAATTTCCTTCTTGTGACAAAATTTCAAAAAGACAGATAATGGTGTGTTTTTTTAAATTATTATTTTCAAATGTTTGATTTTTTTTTTATTTCACACTTTTTTTCCTCTCTGTTTCTACTGTTTACTGACTGAGTTTTGTCCCAAGTGGCCAGGAGGTTTTCCGTGCTTGGTGAGTGTGCCCACATACTGGAAGAACGTGTGTTTGGCTCAGCTGACTTGCATGTTGCACAGAGTGAACCGTTGCTCTGTGATGAACATTGGTGCTAGGTCGACACACAGCACAAGACTGACCGTCTGACTGGGGTTTCGAATAGAGCAACTGCACTCACCCCTTCTCCCCCTGCCCCCCCGCCCATGTCTTTGAGCAGAGGGAAATGATTTGGGGCTGGTGATTGTCTCACTGACTATTGCAAATTGCAGTTGCTTGGCTGGGATTATCATTACACAGGGGTCCTGTGCAGGCCTTATACGTTGTGGAGCTGGGCACCTACTAGCAGGGTTCCCTGCAGGGTGGCTGGGCAGCACTCCCCTTCCCCTCCTCTCCTCATTATCCTCCCCCTCCTCCTCTTTCTTCTCTCCCACCCTCCACCCCACCTCCCATCCTTTCACACTCCATAGGGGTTATGTTGATGACATTGCTTTGGGGGGGGTTGTGTCTGTGTCTCTGGCAGCCAGGGACAGCCCACCCTTCCTTTCCCTTCCCTTCCCTGTAATTGACCCAGAGGAAAATACACACAGAGGGCAACACCTCAACTCCTCTGCTGACCTGAGATTTCAATAAAAAGAAGAACAGGAGTACTTGTAATAATAAATTTGTTAGTCTCTAAGGTGCCACAAGTACTCCTGTTCTTCTTTTTGCGGATACAGACTAACACGGCTGTTACTCTGAAACTTGAGATTTCAATGTTCCATTAGCTTCAAACTGAAAATATCCAAACTTTTCCTTTCTATGGTTTTCAATTCAAAACTGTCTGAATTTTACCGGAAATTTCAACATTTTGTTCAGCTGTTTTCCCGTTTAAGGAGACAGGGAAACTGAGGCACAGAAAGGTGAAGTTAAGACCACACAGGGTCTGGGTGACAGAGCCTGGAGTAGAAAGCAGGTCTCCTGACTACCAGGCTGGTGCGCTGTCCACTGCCCCACATCTTGTGATGACACAGTCTAAGATCTGCTCACCAGGCAGACACACTTGCCAGTCTTGCCATAAACAACCAGTTGTTAATTAACCCAGTGTTAAATACTGTCTGGGGATGGCACCAGCGAGAGCTGTGAGGAACACCCTCAGTGCCTGATTTTCAAAAAGCAGCCTTAATTAGGCTTCCAAGTCCATCCTTAGGCACCTGCATTCAGTTGTGTAGTTGGGAGTAAACCAGGATAAACAGAGTTTATCCACATCTCATTTGGGGAATACGGAGGTTAGTTTGGGAGTTTATCCACTTATTTTTTTACCACTCCCAGATAGGTGTGTATCTGCATGTACGCTTGACAGCATGTGCCCCCACCTTTAACACTGCATTGAATCTATCAGTGTTACCCACACAAAATTCTCTATTACTCTCACACACTGTTATTCACACACTCCACTTTACCCAGTTCCTAGGGCTCAAGGCGTAACCTTCTTGATTTAGACACCCCCCTTACCCAATTCCTAGGGCTCTGGGTGTAAACTTCTGCGGTTTGCAGGACCTTCTACTAGTGAAAGTGCCTTACACAGTAATATCCTTATCCTCTATTTATTAACAATTACCAAGCAGAATACACATGATAAGCATACAATGCTATGCTCACCAATCCTGTTCAGGCAGGCGGACTTTCCCTGTTGGCTAGGCAAGGTCAGTCTCATCTGAATTCTGGTTGCTGCACGTCTTAACATTCTTAACAGCTTTTCTTGTGACCTGCCCCTCTATGCACCCTCCACCCCAGCACAGCAGCCCGAATCTTGGCCTGGTGCAGTGTGGCAGTCCCAGAGTTAGAGAGCCAGTCCGCCCCACACTCACCCTGCAGTGGTGGTTCCAGTCCTGTGGGGCTGAGCCTAGCTCCCTGCTCCGGGAATTGTGACCTGGCACATGGGGTTGGGTGCCTCTCAGATGCAGCCTGTCCATTCCTTCATAATGTCAAAGGTGTGACTGGACCAAATTTGAGTAAGTGACATTGCAACCTGACTCATAGTGTCACAGCACCTCTCAGATTTGTCCTGGATACCCATTCATAATGACCAGGGATCCTAGTTTTCCATGATAACCCCCCCCACAAATTCTCTGATTTTTTTTTTCAAAATCTATGTTTCTCCATAATTAAAATGAAACACTAACTTTAGTTTCCCTAATCACAATATATATATATATATATATATATATCAGTTGAACGTAATGTTTTATTGATACAGTATATTTATAATTTTTAAGCTGAGCCCAAGCAACACACATTCACCTGATTAGCTGAAGTTTTGATGATTTGATCTGACCCCCGTCCACTGTAAATGTTTTTATTTTTTCACAAAATGTAAAAACTAAAGATTCTCTGTAAAAATGCAAATTCTGTGTTTTTCCGCATTTTTCCATGGCAAACAGATTTCTAGGAGCCCTGATAAAGACAGATGATCGAGGGGCAGCAAGGCCAAAAATGAGTGGCTTTGTGACCCCCATATGCCAGGTGACAATGCCTGGAGCAAGGAGGTGATGTGACCCAGGAGCCCAATGGTGCATAGTATTTCACAGGGATTTCCTGGGTCTGATATATGCATCATAGTTAACACTCCAGGTTTGTCACAGAGGTCACAGAAGTCATGGATTCCATGACTTTCTGTGATCTCTGTGACTTCTGAAGTGACTGGTGTGCCTGGCACGGGGGCCCCTGAGCAGCCCAGGCAGCCCCTGGGCCAAGCGCACCAGCAGGGGCTGGGGCTGTCTCGGGTTTCTCTGCCCCCCAGTAGCAGGAATTGGGGGGGGTGCAGAGGGGGACCAGGACTTGGGATTGAGGTCTGGTGCAGTGCTTACCTGGAAGGGGGGAGTCCCCTCCCTCAGCTCCAATGTCCACATGCTGCCTCTGCTGGCAGGCACCACCCCTGCAGCTCCCATTGGTCATGGTTCCCAGCCAATGGGAGCTGCAGAACTGGGGCTTGGGGTGGAGCAGAGGCAAGAGCATGTGGAGCTCAGGAGCTGGGTAGGGAGCCTGCCCCAGCCCCACCAACCATCCCCCCCTGAATGCACAGCAACTCCCCTAAGTACACCACGCCCCAGCACCACCAGCAGTGCCCCCCCCAAGCACCGGCAGTGCCCCCCTGAGTCATGCTCCCCCAGCACCTGCGGCACCCCCGGAGATGCCCCTCCCCCCAAGTTTTAGTCAGGGGTATATAGTAAAAGTCATGGACAGGTCATGGGCTATGAATTTTTGTTTACTGCCTGTGACCTATCTGTGACTTTCACTAAAAATACCCATTACTAAAATGTAGCCTTAATCATAGTTCTCTGAAGGGTGCCATGTAAGGTCTCTACCAAGAACCAGTAGACCACTAGTCATCATGATCATTGCAGAATGCATGTACAGATGATATTTAAGGAGTTATAGATCTATGTTCTTAAGGTCCTGTAGGTAAGACAAATCACCAAGAGGTGGCAGACCTCCGACATGTTCCTCTCAGGCAGGAAGTAATAGATACCTGTATATGGTGTATTGCATGCCTCGTAGTGGAAGCCTATTTGCAAACTGAGTCAAAGCAAATGGAAAGTCTGCAAAATCTGCAAGAGAGAAAATCTATAGGATGAAATAAAACAGCAGGGGAGTGTCCTGTTTATGAATAAAGACAAAGGATGGGACTGGTATATTCTGGGGGAGGGATGTGGCAAAAGAACACACTGGAGCCTTCACGTAGGAATCAAGCTGACAGTATATTTGACTCAGTCAAAGCCAGATTGGTTGTAAAATGCTGCAAGGGTCTTGGGTTAAGATTACTCTACAAGTCGTGAGAGTGTCTTGTTAATTAAGTCTGGGGTCCGGAATGCGGGTTACAATTTTGTTTTATACGTAACTATTTGTTTCCTATACTTCTATTGCTAATGCTTGATTGTCTATCTTTGTTAAATAAACTTATACTTGACTTCACTATAAACATATCTAAATGCTGAGAGATAAGCGGAGAGGTGATCTGAGGTCTAACTGCTAATCTGAGTTGTGCTGCTTCTTGTGAATACTGAGAGTGTTCAGGGGTCCAGGGACTGGACACTGCAGGGAGATGTTTGGAGGGCTTAAGGGCCTCCCTTCTGCACTTGGCCAGGAGAATTGTGTTTGCCTACACCAGGATCTTGTGACAGGTTAATTGAGGCCTGGACATGATGACCCATCTAGAACCATCCCATGACCCACTGGTGGTTCGGGATGCACCGTTTGGGAAACACTGGACTAAAGCTAGTTCAGGTATGTCTGCATGAGCTGCAATCACAACCCATGTTTGCAGTGCTGATGTCTTTAGGGGTGCTTTACACTGATTGGCTGGGGAGGGAGCACTTGGTCCGTGGGTTCTCCAGCTTGAACTCTGCCTGAGGAGTGTCTGGAAAGTGGGTTGCTGCCATGAGATTTTGTTCCCGTTACAGAAGGAACTTGAAAACTGGAACCAGATGAGCATAATTCACATGTTATATTTTAGGGGTAATTCATCTGGGTACTTTGTCCCTAGCAGAGTAGTTAGAAACTTGTGGTCTGTTCTAAATGAAACTTTAGGCCTACAAGGAAGTCTCTGAAGCATTTATATGCTATGCAGGGGATAATACCTCATTTTGTAAAAGTGCATAGCACTGCTGTGTTGGTGAGAGCTGGAGAGGCCTGTGTGAAGGGTGCCACATTGTAGGTGACTGTGTTTGAAAGAAGACTGTGCTAGGTCCATAGAAAGATGAACTGTCTGAAACCGCAGTATCTTTATTCAGACTATATAAGGCTAAACTCAGCAGGATGCTCAGGCTATGTGCAATCTTCCTGAATGCTGGGCTCTGCGTTGGCCCCAGTGCCAGGAGATTTTGTTCTTGTCCAGATATCTCGAGGGTTTTGACTTCTTCTCCAGGCAGTGTGGAAATTTTCCCAGGAGGCTCATATGCCCACACACCGACATGCTTCACTGATATTCCGAGCCTCACTCATCTGGGTTATGGCTTGAACATTTTCTGGGTCTGCTCTGACCTCTGTCCCATCAATGATTTGACCCAGAAACTTGACTCGGTTCTGTTACCTCACTCTTATTGTTTAATTTTAGGCCTAACTTCTCCAGGTCCTTTAGGACTCCAAAGAGAGATTGACTCTGCACTAATCCATGTATGGGAATATCATTCATTTGGCAGAGGAGCTCTTCTACCCTCCTGAGAGTTGTGACATTTTCCCTTTGAAGTGTTCAGGGGCAGACAGCTTGCCAAGCGATCCCTGATTGAAACAAAAGCCTCCAAAACTTTCAGGGTGTGATGAAAGCTGTCAATATGCAGATTCTCTCTTTGATTTTCTAGACCAATCTAGATGCCTGGTTCCTCCATGGAGACAGAGCTCTCAGACTTCCGATGCCTCATACACTCTCAAACAAAAGTGTAACCGTCTCTCGGCCTTTAGCTGTTCTGTCTGCTGCAGGTAGAGAACACTGTCCCAAGCAGGCAGTTGCTGGAGGAGAGAAGGTAGGACCAGACCTCAGAGGCCTAAAGGAATCACTGGGAACACACTGTGATGTGCAGCTGCTCTAGCAGGACAACCCCCATGGACGTGATGTGCAGCTCAAGTGTCTCTTGCTAACCTTAAGAGTTAACATAAGAACAGCCGTACCGGGTCAGACCAAAGGTCCATCCAGCCCAGTATCCTGCCTACCAACAGTGGAGAATGCCAGGTGTCCCAGAGGGAGTGAACCTAACAGGTAATAATCAAGTGATCTCTCTTCTGCCATCCATCTCCACCCTCTGACAAACAGAGGCTAGGGACACCATTAGCCATTAATGGACTTAACCTCCATGAATGTACCTAGTTCTCTTTTAAACCCTGTTATAGTCCTAGCCTTCACAAATTCCTCAGGTAAGGAGTTCCACAGGTTGACTGTGCGCTGTGTGAAGAAGAAGTTCCTTTTATCTGTTTTAAACCTGCTGCCCATTAGTTTCATTTGGTGGCCCCTAGTTCTTATATTATTGGAACAAGTAAATAACTTTTCCTTATTCATTTTCTCCACACCACTCATGATTTTATATACCTCTATCATATCCCCCCTTAGTTTCCTCTTTTCCAAGCTGAAAAGTCCTAGCCTCTTTAATCTCTCCTCATATGGGACCCATTCCAAACCCCTAATCATTTTAGTTGCCCTTCTCTGAACCTTTTCTAATGCCAGTATATCTTTTTTGAGATGAGGAGACCACATCTGTATGCAGTATTCAAGATGTGGGCATACCATGGATTTATATAAGCGCAATAAGATATTCTCCGTCTTATTCTCTATCCCTTTTTTTATGATTCCTAACATCCTGTTTGCTTTTTTGACTGCCGCTGCACACTGTTTGAATGTCTTCAGAGAACTATGCACGATGTCTCCAAGATCTCTTTCCTGATTAGTTGTAGCTAAATTAGCCCCCATCATATTGTATGTATAGTTGGGGTTATTTTTCCAATGTGCATTACTTTACATTTATCCACATTAAATTTCATTTGCCATTTTGTTGCCCAATCACTTAGTTTTGTGAGATCTTTTTGAAGTTCTTCACAGTCTCCTTTGGTCTTAACTATCTTGAGCAGTTTAGTATCATCTGCTAACTTTGTCACCGCACTATTTACCCCTTTCTCCAGATCATTTATGAATAAGCTGAATAGGATTGGTCCTAGGACTGACCCTTGGGGAACACCACTAGTTACCCCTCTCCATTCTGAAAATTTACCGTTTATTCCTACCCTTTGTTCCCTGTCTTTTAACCAGTTCTCAATCCATGAAAGGATCTTCCCTCTTAACCCATGACAACTTAATTTACGTAAGAATCTTTGGTGAGGGACCTTGTCAAAGGCTTTCTGGAAATCTAAGTACACTATGTCCACTGGATCCCCCTTGTCCACATGTTTGTTGACCCCTTCAAAGAACTCTAATAGATTAGTAAGACATGATTTCCCTTTACAGAAACCATGTTGACTTTTGCCCAACAATTTATGATGTTCTATGTGTCTGACAATTTTATTCCTTACTATTGTTTCAACTAATTTGCCCAGTTCTGACGTTAGACTTACCAGTCTAATTGCCGGGATCACCTCTAGAGCCCTTTTAAAATATTGGCGTTACATTAGCTATCTTCCAGTCATTGGGTACAGAAGCTGATTTAAAGGACAGATTACAAACCATAGTTAATAGTTCCACAACTTCACATTTGAGTTCTTTCAGAACTCTTGGGTGAATGCCATCTGGTCCCGGTGACTTGTTAATGTTAAGTTTATCAATTAATTCCAAAACCTCCTCTAGTGACACTTCAATCTGTGACAATTCCTCAGGTCTCCCTAATGTCCTCAGACGTGAAAACTGAAGCAAAGAATTAATTTAGTTTCTCCGCAATGACTTTATCATCTTTAAGTGCTCCTTTTGTATCTCGATCGTCCAGGGGCCCCACTGGTTGTTTAGCAGGCTTCCTGCTTCTGATGTACTTAAACACTGTTATTACCTTTTAAGTTTTTGGCTAGCTGTTCTTCAAACTCTTTTTTGTCTTTTCTTATTACATTTTTATACTTAATTTAGCAGTGTTTATGCTCTTTTCTACTTACCTCACTAGGATTTGACTTCAACTTTTTAAAAGATGCCATTTTATCTCTCACTGCTTCTTTTACATGGTTGTTAAGCCACGGTGGCTCTTTTTTTAGTTCTTTTACTGTGATTTTTAATTTGGGGTATACATTGAAGTTGGGCCTCTATTATAGTGTCTTTGAAAAGTGTCCATACAGCTTGCAGGCATTTCACTCTAGTCACTGCACCTTTTAATTTCTGTTTAAGTAACCTCCTCATTTTTGCATAGTTCCCCTTTCTGAAATTAAATGCCAGAGTATTGGACTGTTGAGGTGTTCTTCCCACCACAGGAATGTTAAAAGTTATTATGTTATGGTCACTATTTCCAAGCGGTCCTGTTATAGTTACCTCTTGGACCAGATCCTGCGCTCCATTCAGGACTAAATTGAGAGTTGCCTCTCCCATTGTGGGTTTCTGTACCAGCTGCTCCAAGAAACAGTCATTTAAAGTATCGAGAAATTTTGTCTCTGCATTTCATCCTGAGGTGACGTACCCAGACAACATGGGGATAATTGAAATCCCCCACTATTATTGAGTTCTTTATTTTGATAGCCTCTCTAATCTCCCTTAGCATTTCATCATCACTATCACTGTCCTGGTCAGGTGGTTGATAATAGATCCCTACTGTTATATTCTTATTAGAGCATGGAATTACTATCCATAGACATTCTATGGAACATGTGGATTCATTTAAGATTTTTACTTCATTTGATTCTACATTTTCTTTCACATACAGTGCCACTCCCCTTCCCGCTCGACCTGTTCTGTCCTTCTGATATATCTTGTACCCCAGAATGATTGTGTCCCATTGATTGTCCTCACTCCATCAGGTTTCTGTGATGCCTATTATATCGATAGCCTCCTTTAACACGAGGCACTCTAGTTCACCCATCTTCTTATTTAGACTTCTAGCATTTGTATACAAGCACTTTAAAAGCTTGTCACTGTTTATTTGTCTGTCCTTTTCTGATGTGTCAGATTCTTTTTTATGTGAATGTTTCTCGTCTGACCTGGCCCATACTTTATCCTCTTCCATCCTCCTGACTAAAATCTAGAGAATCTCTATCAATAGACTCTCCTCTAAGAGAAGTCTCTGTCCGATCCACATGCTCCTCTGCAGCAATCTGCTTTCCCCCAGCTTAGTTTAAAAACTGCCCTGCAACCTTTTTTAATGTTAAGTGCCAGCAGTCTGGATCCACTTTGGTTTAGGTGGAGCCCATCCTTCCTGTATAGGCTCCCCCCCATCCCAAAAGTTTCCCCAGTTCCTAATAAATCTAATCCCCTCCTCTCCACACCATCGTCTCATCCATGCATTGAGACTCTGAAGCTCTGCCTGCCTACCTGGCCCTGCACGTGGAACTGGGAGCATTTCTGAGAAACCACCATAGAGGTCCTGGATTTCAGTCTCTTTCCTAGCAGCCTAAATTTGGCCTCCAGGACATCTCTCCTACCCTTCCCTATGTCATTGGTACCTACATGTACCACGACCACCGGCGCCTCCCCAGCACTACACATAAGTCTATCCAGATGCCTCAAGAGATTCGTAACCTTCACACTAGGGAGGCAAGTAATGATATGGTTCTCCCGGTCATCACAAATGCAGCAATCTATGTTTCTAATGATTGAATCTCCCATTATTAACACCTGCCTTTTCCTAGTGACTGGATTCCCTCCCCCGCAGAGGTAATCTCAGTGCAAGAGGATACCCCAACATCATCTGGAAGGAGGGTCCCAACTATGGGACGGTTTCCCTCTGCTGCCGTTGACTGCTCTGCTTCCCTGGGCCTTTCATCCTCCTCAACAGCACAGGGACTGTCTGACTGGAGGTGGGACAATTCTACAGTGTCCTGGAAAGCCTCATCAACATACCTCTCTGCCTCCCTTAGCTCCTCCAGTTCTGCCACCCTGGCCTCCAACACCCGTACACGGTCTCTGAGGGCCAAAAGCTCCTTGCACCCAATGCGCACATACGCCACCCACCCACAGGGCAGGTAATCGTACATGCTACACTAAGCGCAATAAACA
The DNA here is from genome assembly GCF_027887155.1 of Malaclemys terrapin pileata. NCBI lineage: Eukaryota > Metazoa > Chordata > Testudines > Emydidae > Malaclemys > Malaclemys terrapin. The sequence continues at coordinate 136,859,688 of NC_071505.1, forward strand.
GGATAGCTCCCACTCTGCTGCTGGGCTTCTGCCTGCATTCTCTCCTACAGCTACCTAGGTTAATGTTTAAATCATTCTTGTTTAAATCAAGAAGTTTTTATTATAGTTTAGTTTAAAGGTTTTAAAGAATGGCAAGTGTACCTCGCCCCCTTCCCACTCCCCTTCCAAACTCCCTCTCAAAACTCCCTGTTAGCTGCCCCTGGTCGCTGATTCACTGCTTTATAAAGCCCTGGCCTTCCTGATAGCCCCGCCCCCTGACTAAGGCTCAGCCAATGAACAGAGGCTTCTAGATTTCAAACCTTGTTTAGAAGCTTACAGCTTCCAACTTCTGGGCAATGCAATGCAATGGCTAAGAGGACTAGTGTGAAGCTTAGCTTTATAAACATGGGCATGTCAAACAGGAGTAGATCTATATGCAGCACTGGTGAGACCAATTCTGGATACTGGGTCCAGTTCTGGTGTCCATGCTTCAAAACGGATGTTGGGGAAAAAAAAAAAAAAAAGAGTTCAAACATCACGTGTCAGGACCCAGAATCATAAGACTGGCTTAAAAATCATGAGATGTTTTCAAACGATACATTCAGGCTCTTGTCTTTTCTTTTTGTGTCGGAGCCTTTAGGGGGCTCCTGTGTTTAACCTTTTCTCCACAACCACGAGGGCTAGAACATCGCTGTGTTTAAATGAAGGCTGAGACTCTCATGCAGTCTATGGACGCCAGAGCTGGGGCTCTAGAAACTCCTAATAAAATCATGTTGGCAACTCTACAACATTTCCTTTCCCCACACACTCACTGTGCACCAGGGCACAGGAGCTACACTAACCCCAGGGGATTCTCCTGGGAAAGGATTCAGCCCCGTTAGAGAGCAGGAAGCCAGGACTGCTCAGGCCACAGCAGCCCTGAGAATCAGCTCGCCTGTGTGTGCCCCACCTCAGAGAGTGGTCTGGGGGAGAGAGGAGAAGCTGCTCCAGCTGCTCTGGCAGATTCTAGAGTGCAGCGCACCAGCCCCCTGGAACATGCCCAGTGGGACTCAGGGGCATCCCAACCCAAGCTTTGCCAGTCTACTCTCATGGGGCCAGGTCAGATCAGAGCCCCTGGCTCTTCTAAGGGGCAGGAAGTAGATTAGGGGACAAAGAGGAGCCTCCCTGCTGGTTAAGCCCAGAGAGTGGAGAATAAAGGAAAGGATTCCATGTACTTTCCCCTGCCTCACTGTTCAAACCAACTCAGGCTGCACAGGGCCCCTCCTACCTCCCCTAGCAGGCAGGGCCATGGCCAACCAAAGCATGTGCCATGACAGGAAAATCACTCTCTGACAGAGCCTGTCCACAGGAGAGACACTAGTGGAATAAGGCCTATGGACAATCTTCGTGGGGTAACGGGAAGGCCTTATTTCCTATGAGCAGAGCAGAGATGGACTGAAAATCCAATGGCTTTTGTTGGATTTTTTTTTTTTTTAATTTCCCATTAAAACTTTTTGGTTTTCAATGGAAACATAAACCCAAAACTAAAACGTTAAGGAATTTTTTTTTAATTTTTGAAAAACCCACAGTGAAAAGCAGTGGGTTGTGCTGACTTGTTGTCAGTGTCTATCCTTTTTCTTTTCTTAGACTCAGGTCTACAGCGTGTGGAGATGTCCCCTACCTGTCCTGGCTGTGGTCCCTGCCAGCTTATGTGATGCTGGCTTTGCTGACTGTTCTGCTATGGGAGCAAGCGGGAAACTTTGTCTATCAACTGAATGTTCCCTTCAGTTGCCCAGTCTTCAGTGTGGCCTGAACGTTAGTGGATCAGGGTTCACTGACCCCCGAGATATCTTTAAAAAATTTAAATTTTTCACAAACACTTTGAATTTCTCAAATTTCTATTTCTTGATAAAATGTCATGGATCTTTTATGGGTAAAAGAATACAGGAAATCAGTGTGTTTCCAAAACTATATTATTTAAAGTTTGCAGCTAAAGGCACATAAAAGAGCTGAATAGGCGGATGCAGACTTTAAGACTGTTTCTTTAAGCAAAAGGGGGTGTGACAGGGTGGGACTCATCACCGCAATGCCTCCTGCTGGTTGCTGCCAGGAATTAGCTCAGTCCAATGGAGCGCCCTCTCCTGGTGGTGTCCCAGCCATTGTCTCGCCCTTGGTTGGCATATGAGTCCGCATTGCTCTCCAGCTCACGGCATCCTCTTCCGGACCACTGCCTCCAGCAGTGCCCCTTAGTCCATCCACACCCCCTTTGGGGGAGGAGGGGAGTTTATCAGCAGTCCTTCTACACCCCAGCCACCATGTCCAACCACATCCCCAAAGTCTAATCCCTCTTGTCAGGGATCTAACATAGTCAGTAATGGCCACTCCCCTCAGCCGATGACTGGGTGTAATGCAAGAGGGAAGGAGGGGAGCCAGGCACACCCTCTGGCAGCAGCCTTGCTGTCCTCCTCCTCTCGCCTCATCTGTCCACTTCCCTGGGCTGCTTCCCCTCTGGCCCTTACACCAGCTAGGCCCTTCCCTTCAGGGCTTGTAGCCTGGCAGGTTTCAGGTTAAAGCTCCCATTTGCTCCCCAAGCTTGGCCAGCACTGCTCTGTCCATGGTGCTCCTTTCCTACTGTGGAGACAGACCTTCCCCCATAAAGGTCTTGGACAGACTCACTGCTCTCTTCCTGGGCAGCCTTTATATAGGGCTGAGCCTGGCCCTGATTGGCTGTGTCCAATCTGGGCCCCGATTGGCTCCCAATAAGCCCTTCTCTCATTGTCTGTCTTTCTGCACAGGTGCACTGGCCTGCTACAGCCCACACTCTTAGGGAGTGGGGTAGCTGCCCCATTGCAGGGAGTGATCAATCTGTTTGGGTTGTCCTGCTGGCTGAAGCCCTCTCCTTCCCTTTCTGGGCTGCTGCTGCTGGCTGGAGTCTCCCTTCCTCCCTGGACTATCACTGATGTTGCTGCTGAGTGAGGGGGTGGGCCTTGCCAGCCTACCCTGTCCTCCCCCCCCCCCCGGCCTCTGGAGGGAGAAATATGGGCCCCACCACTATCACCTAGCGGTCTCTCCTGCCTGCCTGGCCGGCTGACTGCTGCTGCTGAGTTGGAGCTATTGCTGCCGTCGAGGAAAAAGAAGAGAGGATTCCTGCTGCGGGAGATTATGTAGGGGGTTTGTTTACAAACTGAGTGACTTTTACCATCTCTGCTCCTGGGTGGTGGTGACTCCTGTTGCTGTTGAGGGGAGCAAGGGGGCAAGGTGCAGAGCCTCCCCCTTGCCCATCTGCTTCCCCCCCCCACTACCATTCCTACTGCCGCCCCCTCCACCACCCTGCATACCACCTGGACCTGCTCTTCACCTCTCGATGTGGCTGTTTGCTCCCCCACCTTTTTACCACCTGGAACTGTTTGCAGCAGTGAGCAGAAGGACTGAGTTATACAGGCCCATGTGGGCGCACGTACCTCCCCACTTTGGACTTACTCTATTCCCCCAGCTGCTTTTGGCTGGTGGGGTCCCCTCCCTGCTGTGCCTCCCAGCCCCCCTGTGTTAGTTTGCCCCTCCCCTGCCTGCGGCCTGCCCCACCCGCTACCTGCTTTGACCCTCTAGGGGTTTCCCTCTCTGTTAGTTTGCCTGCCCCACACTAGCCCTTCAATATTTGTTACCTGCCCTGCCCCAAACTTTGGGCTTTGGTTAGGTTGCCTGCCCCACCTTTAACCTTGTAGTTCCCCCCTGTGATTTGCCTGGCCCCTTGTTTTTTCCTCTGCCCTCCCTTGCCCCCCCACTCTCCCAGTTCGGTCCCTCTTAACTGTGCGCCCATGCTCCCTCCATAAGCGCCTGTGTCCCCTTTTAGTTGTGCCCCCCCACTATTCACAGCCTCCCCACTGATATTGTAGTCCCTCCCCTTCCCAGTGCAGCCGGAGGAGCCATTGCCACCGCCCCAGCGGCTGACCTCTTGGCCACCAGTAGCCCAGACTCCGCCGCTGCCATGGCCGCCCCTTCCGCTGGCAAAAAGGGCCAGGGGAATCAAAAGGGCAAAGGCCCCACCCAGAAACCAAAACTTCCCGTCAGTGGGGCCTGACCTCCCTGCTGCGGCTCCGACACTTGCCGCGGTTCCTCCTTCCCCTTCTGTTCCTTCCACCAGCTCTGGGGGCGTTCCATCTCGAGCCCCAGAGCATACGCCCAGGTGGCTGCTGCCCTCCCGCACGCCACTGCACCATCTGCCCCGACCGCCGCCTCCGGTACCATCCCTGGTGGCCGGAGCCCCTTCCCCTCAATGACCAGGAGGCATGGCATCTGTTGCCTCCTGGTGCCTGCCTCGCCACAGTTCAAAACATACGTGTGGGCATTGGCAAGGGTAGTGGGGCCCACGGCCGTTGTAGAGACCTCCAAAATGTACAGGAAGGTCGTATTCTTCCTGGCGTTGGAGGCAGCCGTGCAGGAGGCGGTGAAGAATGGCCTGGCAGTGGGGGGCATGTTTGTTCCCTTGGAACTCCTGTAGGACCTGGGCGTACTGGTGGTGTTAACCTCTGTTCCACCCTTCCTTCCCAACGCTGCCCTGTTGCCTGCCCTCTCCACCCTGGGGAAGCCCATTTCCATCATCAGCCCTCTCCCGCTGGGCTGTAAGGACCCCTCCCTCCGTCACATCCTGTCCTTTCGCCGGCAGGTCCAGATCCAGCTACTGCTGGCAGCGCGTGATGGGGTGGCGCTTGATGGGTCCTTCCTGGTGCCCTACCAGGGGGCCCATTACCAGGTCCATTATATGAAGGGGGAGGCCCAGAGCTTCCTCTGCCGGGCGACGGGGCACGTCCGGGGGGACCCCCGAAACCCGGGAGGGTGCCAGCTTTGTCATTGCTGGCAACCCTGACAGCCCGGCTACCACTGCCCCTTTTCCTCCTGCCACAGCTCCTGCTCGGGCCCCAGGGATGGCCGAGTGGGCGGGCCTCACCTCCATCGGTTGCAGTTCGGCGGGGCCCGAGGAGGAGAGGGTGGCGAGACCCCTGCCGGCCGAGGGAGAGGCCCTGTCCCAGGGGGAGGTTTCCCTTTCCCCCGCTGTCCTGCCTTGCTGTCCCAAGCCCCGAAACCATCGCCCTTGACCCCTGGCCCTGTCCCCACTGACTGGCCCTCCACTTCCACCTTGGAGGGCTAGGTGCTCGTCCAGGGGAAACGTGGCGCCCACAAATTATGGGCTTTATGCCTCCCCTCCGATGAGGAGGGCGAGGAGGCCCCCTCAAAAGATGCTGCCGGGGACCGGGGCTGCTACATCTTCTGCCACGCCCCCGGATGGAGCTTAGCAGGAGGCGGCAGCTATGGAAGCCATGGCAGCGGATGGAGGCGATCCTGCCCCCCTTGTCGAGTCCCCCCCTGAGGAGGCCTCTTCAGGAGTTCCCCCGGCCCCTGTACCATCTGTGCCCCCCGCCGATGCCAAGGCAGCTGTTGCCTCGGTTGCTGGCGGGGAGGACTCTGGAGCCACAGAGACTGATTTTACATCCATATTTGAGGAGATTGAGGCCCTGGGTCTGACCTCATTTACCTAGGTGGAGGACGACCCCACACCAGCAGGCCTCGGTCTGGGTGGTGGTTTAGCCCCACTGCCCCCTCCTACTCCCTGCCCCTCACCCCATGCTGTAGACCTTGCTCTTGTCCTTGGGGCTCCCCTGGCCCTACCCATCAGCCTGGCCACAGATACCACCCCATGTGAGGCCGCCGAGCCCCGCGGGGCGACGGCCAATGACGAGCAGCTGGGCCCTGAGCCTGTGGGCGCCCCCTCTCCCAACCAGGCAGAACAGTTAGTCTCCCCTCCGGGGGGGGGAGGGGGGGAGCCTGATGACTCCATCCTGCCGGACGTCGTGGCTGCAGGTGACGCGCTTGCAGTGACACCCGTGCCCGGCATCGGTAATGGCTCCCCTCCTGCCCTGAGTCCCAGTCGAGAGGAGTCGCATCCCAGCTCGGCTGCTGGGGACCATGTATCCATTTCTGTCCCTGTTCTCATTCCAAGCCCTGCCACTGCCCCTGATCCTGTCCCCTCTCTTGCCCCAGCGCTAGTCCCAGTTCAGAATCCCGCTCCAGTCCCTGCCCCTGTTCCAAATCCTGTCCCTGCTCCTGCCTCTGCCCTTGATCCTGCCCCCAAAGCATAGCCTGTCCCCTTCCCCTCCACCTCCCATTCTATTGCCGCCCCCAAGGTTGTCTCGTTCCCATTACCCATGGACAAGCCTCAGGGGGTGGTTTTCATGTCTCCCCTTCCTGACATTATGGGGGCTGCACTATTCCCGCCGCCGCCCCCTTCCTTGCCGGGGATGGAGATGGGCTGCCCGGCGCAGCAGCGCCAGGGCTCGGCCCCTTGTTTGCCTGTCTCTGCAGGCCACGAGGATCTCTCGGGGGCCTTACCGGAGGACAGCAGCAGATTGGCTGCCGTGTCCCCCTCCACGCTGAGGGATGAGCTGCACCACTTCCTGAAGGACACCTGTGGCTCAAAGGGTAAGGTGCAGCTCGCCCTTCAGCACTGGGGGGACTTCCATCACATCCCTTGGGCCGTGAAGGCCTTTTTGAGGGAGGGGAGAGGAACTGGGAGGCAGGACATCGAGGCCTACCGGCAGGACTGCAACTTCCGCAACTCCCTCGTGACCTTTGGGGTCGAACATGGGTTGTTGCGGGCCTTCGGGAGGCTGTTGATCACCCTGCCCGTGAGGATCCACCCCAGCCCTCCCTATGAAAGCTGTCATCTTTGCCACATTAAACACCCGGGGCTGTAGGGTGGGTCTCCGCAGGAGCCAGGTGCTCTCCTTCCTTCGGGAGGGGGGTACTCTGTGATCTTCCTGCAGCAGACCCACACGGCTCCAGACGTCAAGGCTAGCTGGTGGCTGGAGTGGAGGGACGGTATATTTTAGCCACCTCAGCACCCGCTCGGCCAGGGTGGCCACCCTGTTCTCCCCTGAGCTACGGCCCGAGGTGCTGGGGTCACCGAGGTTGTGCCGGGTCGCCTGCTGCATGTTCGGGCCTGTGTGGAGGGGCTGACATTAAACGTGGTCAACATCTACGCCCCGAACAAGGGCCCAGAACGAGTGCATTTCTATCTGCAGGCGTCGGCCTTCCTCGGCACCCTGGATCCTCACGAGTGACTGGTCCTGGGCAGGGACTTCAACACCACCCTCGAGGACCGGGACTGCTCAGGAGTCGAGAAGTCCCAGGCAGCCGCGGGCGTCCTCAGGGAGATCATGGATCATCACTCCCTGGTGAACGTCTGGTGCGATCACCACCCGGACGACGACACCACCTTCCCTATGTCCGGGTGGAGGATAATTGGTCACGCCACTCCCGGTTGGACCGCATTTATTTCTAATGTTTCTATCTGGCATGGGCCCACATCTCCGGCATCTGGTCGGTCCCATTCTCGGATCACCACCTGGTGATCATGACGGCCTCTCTCAGTTTGGAGAGGCCAGGGCCGGCCTATTGGCATTTTAATAACAGCTTGCTGGGGGACGTGGGCTTCGTGGCATCCTTCTGGGAGTTCTGGCAGGGGCAGCGGCGTGCCTTTCCCTCAGCAAGACGGTGGTGGGATGTGGTGAAGGTGCGCACACGGCTCTTCTGCCGCGATTACTCCCGGGGCATCAGCCAGCGGAGAGATGCAGTGATAGGAGTGGGAGGTCTTAGAGCTCGAGAGGCGTCTGGCCTCAGGCCACCAGGATCCACCCCAGGAGAAGCGGGAGGAGTTCCGGGCCCTGGAGGACCATCGGGCCCAGGGCGCTTTCGTTTGATCCCGCATCCATCCCCTTCGGGAGATGGATCGCGGCTCCCGTTTCTTCTATGCCCTGGAGAAAAAGAGGGGGGCTAAAAAGCATGTCACCTGACTCCTGGTGGAGGACGGCACCCCCCTCACAGATCCGGAGGAGATGCGTGGAAGGGACAGGGCCTTCTATGCCAGCCTTTTCTCCCTGGATCCGACCGACGCCGAAGCCTGCAGGGTGCTCTGGACCAGACTCTCTACGGTCAGCGTGGGCGACTGAGACCGGCTGCAGCTGCCTCTCTCTCTGGCTGAGCTCTCGGAAGCCCTCCGTCTCATGCCAACCAACAAATCCCCGGGCATGGACGGGCTGACTGTGGAGTTCTACTGCATGTTCTGGGACATCCTGAGCCCGGACCTTGTCACCATCTGGGCCCAGTCCTTGCAAAGCGGGGTCCTCCCTCTCTCGTGCAGGTGAGCTGTGCTCGCCTTATTGCCAAAGAAGAGGGACCTCCGTGACCTATGGAATTGGCGTCCCATCTCACTCCTCAGCACGGACCATATTCCATAACTTGTATTTGGTCCGGGACCCCTTGGAGCTGGGGCGTAGTGATGGTCTGTCGTTCGCTCTCCTGTCCCTTGACCAGGAGAAGGCGTTCAGCAGGATGGACCACAGGTATCTCCTGGGCACTCTGCGAGCCGGTCAGCTTCGGGCGGGGAGTACGGCAGGGGTGCCCCCTCTCAGGCCAGCTGTATGCTCTGGCGATTGAGCCCTTCCTGTCTCCTCTGCCGGAGGTTGACGGGGTTGGTGCTTTGGGAGCCAGAGCTGCAGCTAGTCCTGTCAGCGTACGCTGATGATGTGCTCCTCGCGGTCCAGAAGCTGGGCGACCTGGTGCGGGTGGAGGCCTGCCAGGTCGTTTACTCGGCAGCCTCTTCTGCCCGGGTCAACTGGGTCAAGAGCTCTGGTCTGGTGGCCGGGGACAGGTGGTAGGCGACCTCCCTCCCACCCGAGCTTCAAGCCATCTGGTGGAGCATGGGTCCGCTGCTGTATTTTGGTATTTATCTATCCGCCACGCATCCATCTCTGCCGAAGAACTGGCAGGATTTGGAGGGTGAGCGGCTGTGGAGATAGACAGGACTGCTCCAGTGTCTCTCCATGCGAGGGAGGACGCTGGTGCTGAACAAGCTAGTGCTGTCCATGCTCTGGCTCCGGCTCAACACCCTGAGCCCGGCCCTGGGGATTCTGGCCAGGCTCCAGAGGACGGCCCTGGAGTTCTTTTGGCCAGGGCTGCACTGGGTCCCTGCAGGGGTTTTGAATCTTCCCCTGGAGGAGGGAGGGCAGGTCCTGATCTGCCTTCGCAGCCAGGTCCATGTCTTCCGCCTCCAGGCCCTGCAGAGACTTCTTTATGGTGCAGGTAGTCCGGCGTGGAGCACGTTGGCGCACGCCTTCCTCCATCGGCTCCGATATGATCAGCAGCTCTTTTTCTCCACCCGAGGGGTCTTCCGCGAGACCTCTCAGAGCTGCCGGTCTTCTACCAGGACCTTCTCCAGACCTGGAAGCTCTTTTCGGCGACCAGGTCCTTTGTGGCCACCAAGGGGGCGGACCTTCTTGTGGAGCCTCTGCTACACAACCCCGATCTACGTGTGCAGGTGGCGGAGTCTCCCTCAGTGTGCCGGAGATTGGTCCTGGTGGAAGCCACTAGGGTCAGAGACCTCGTGGACTATGATGGGGGGACTGGGTGGATCCCCATGTGCTTGGTTGGCACATGGGGCTCTCCACCCTTCCAACCCCCCTGCGTGTACTCCAGGAGGTGGAGGCCTCCTTGCACCCATTTCTCTTGTCTTCCTGCAGCGGGCCCTGCGAGAGGGTGCTCCCTGGACCCTCTGGACATTTTTATTTGGCCCCTGTTCTGCGAGCACCCCGGCCTCCCAGTTCCCACACCCCGAGCAGGCTGCACATCCTGCAGCCGGTCCGGTTCCAAACCACACCTAGGGACCAACTGTACATGCTCGTGCTCTACACACTGCATTTCCTCACCCTCGCATCCTGCCCCAACACCAAATGGTGGGACTATCTTCCACCTAAAGAAGGTGAGGAGCCCCGGTGGGACAGCCTTTATTCCACCTTGGTCCCACGGCCCGCCGGGGACATCGGTTGGCAGCTCCTTCATGGAGCCGTGAGCACGGGCATGTACCTGGCGCGGTTCACACCCGTACCCTTTTGCGGCGTGAGGGAGAACCTGGCGCATGCCTATCTTGAATGCGCCAGGTTGCAGCACCTATTCTGGCTCCTCCAGAACCTCTTGTTGAGGTTCTGGCTGCACTTTTCCCCGCACCTGTTCCTTTTTGCACACCTCATCTGTGGCCCCACGAAGTCGCGAGACCTCCTCGTCAACCTTCTCCTGCCCCTGGACAAACTCTCCATCTATGCTACCAGGAGGAGGATGCTGGACGAGGGGGTTCTCTGTGTCTGTGGAGCCTATTTCCGTTCCTCCCTAGTTTCACGCATCTGGGCAGAGTTCCACTGGGCAGCGTCCGCTGGCTCCCTCGACAGCTTTGAGGAGCAGTGGGCACTGTCCAGGGTTCTCTGCTCGGTGTCCCCATCCGGTACCCTCGTTTTGAACCTATGACCTTCACCTCAGTCCCTGTTTTTCTCATTTGTTGTCCCAAGCAATCATTTGGTCCCTGGGTCCAGTGGTCCCTCCTGCTAGACTGGGGGAGGGGCCTTTAGAAGTGGGTGGGCTTGTGCCTGCCCACCTCCCGCATTTTGCAATAAGAATACAGGGGGCAATCATGTGACCTCAAAACTCTTTGAGAATGATATGGCAGAGAGGAACCTTTGTTTGCAGAATCTTTCATCCTATGTTTGGGACTGTCATGAATATGCTAAGAATGGAACTACGACCCCTACCAGACCCTTCCCCGCTGCACTTCCCTTTCCTCTGACGAGGTAAGGGAATTGACCTGAACCAGGAAATGGCCGGGCTATTGTGGGAAGCAGTGGCCGCATGGCAAGTGAGGACCTGCAGAGAGCTGGATGCAGAGGGCAGTCCCCAGGAGCTGTATGCAGAGCTGCACGTGGAACAGGCTGTGACTGACAGAGATAACAGCTGGCTGCAGGTCTGTGAGAGGTTTATGGAGGAACAGCAGCGGCCGGGCAGGGTGCCAGTGGAGAGTGGCCCCAAAGAGAGATACTAAGTGAACCTGGCCTGGAAACCTGCAAGGTCCCATTTGCTTGAATAGAGATTGGACTAGAGAGGGCACTCCAGACACTAGGCCAGAAGACCCTTGACTCTCAACTGGACTGCCCCAGAGACCCAAACATTTACCAGTATTGCTCCCTATGAACTGTAAGTATTTAAGCCTCTGGACCTAGGGTGTGTATAACCTTCCCCTTTCCCTTAGCTCTTTCCCCTCCCCCAGTGCCTTAGTGGGACCGATCAGACCTAGCTGCTGAAGCACCTACAGTGCTTGCCTCCGAGTGACGGTGTACCAGGCACGCTACTGGAACTTCAGGGGTTTGGTGTACTCCAGCACTGAACTGCCCCAATAATTAAAGGATTGTTTCTAATGGGTTAAAGAAGAACTTGGGCTGAGACTCACATGTCCCTCTTGGGTTTGGCGTTTTTACAGTATGAACTTGCTCTGCTTGTGGGTACACTGCATGTGTTTTAGCTGGTACCCACACACCAACGTGGCTGAAACATGCAACTCCCTCTCTCATTCCTTTCCACTGGGGGTGCTGGCCTATCTGCTGTACGGCCAGAGACCCTGATGTGCAGCAGTCAGGGGTGTTGGGAGAGGTTTTGTTTTCTGTGGCTAGTGACTGTCCCTAAAGTTTCTCCTACTAGTGCCCTATTGCCTTTCACTGCATCTGCCATTCCCTGAATACTAGGAGGTGACTGGGTTGGAAGGAGGGGGCACCTGTGAGTTGAAGTGACCACGTGTCAGACACAGCAACATCTTAGCCATAACCTAGATGTGTAGATTTTAAGGCCTGTAGGGACAATTAAATAATCTAGTCTAACCCCCATACACATGACAGACCATCAAAGTCACCCCTGCATTGAGCCCAACAACCTGGTTAGACCAAACTGTTACAGCCCTTGGGAGTCTAAACTATTGTTTGCCACAGGCAGAGACTAGGAGGGACTGAGGGGCAATGAGGCCCCTTTAATGGCAGGGAATTGATTTGGTGAGATATACCCAAATGAGCAAGTGACTTGTTCCCTATGCTGCACAGGATGGCAAAAACGTGCAGTGTCCCTGCCAATCTGACCTGGGGAAAAATTCCTTCCTGACCCCCAAAATGGAGAACATTTAGCCCCTGAGCATGTGAGCAAGGCCCACCAGCCAAGCACCTGGGAGAAATAGTTTTCTATATCACCTGAGAGCACTTGCTTAAGTAGCCCCTGTCCCCTCACGCCAACTCCATGTGGGGTGGAGAATCCATCATTTCCCTTGGTACTTTGTTTCAATGTTTAAGTACCAATTTCAAATTTGTCCTTTATTTCTCATTTTAAATTATCTTGCATTAATTTCTTTATTATGCCTTTCTCTGCTAGCTGAAAGAGCCCTTTAGTACCCAGTATTTTCTCTTTGTGAGGGTATTTATGCACCATAATCAAATCACCTCTTGATCTTCTTTTTGATAAACTGAACAGATTGAAGTCTTGTCTCTCACTGTAATGCATCTTTTCAGCTCTTTTTAAAATAGCTCTTCACTGCCCCTTGTCCAATTTTTCACAGTTAGTCTTAAAATGTGGACAACACAACTGGATGCAATGTTTTGGTATTGCTCTGACCAATGTTGAATACAGAAATAAAATCAGCACCCTATTTCTAGTCATTATTCTCTTGTATATACTTCCAAGAATTGTGTTAGCCATTTTGGCCACAGCATCACCCTGGGATTTCATGCTGAGTTGTTTGTCCATTATGACACATAAATCCTTCTCAGAGTCACATATGTATGACCTTGCATTTTATCAAAGCTCATTTATACAACAGAATTCCTTCCTCAGTCACCTTCACCTGCTGCTGTTCCTTTTCTCTTTCCTTTTCTCCAGGATCTGTGTGTGCCATTTTGGGGGGAGTTCTCCTCCTCTCTTTGCCTGTGAGCAACATGACCCCCCTGGATGGACTGACCAAACCCAGGATTCCATCAGCCTGAAAGAAGAGGGGAGAGTTGACCTGCTCCCTCTTTAACGCTCCAGTCCCAAGCCCTAGGCAGAGTCAGAAGCCTGGGTTCCCTACTAAAGCACAAACATCCAACCTGGGGCTACCTTCTCTCTCTGGTCATTTCCTTTGTCCCGCACATCTGTCTTGAAGACACAACCCCTGGAATGGATTAGCACAGCCCTTGAGATTTCCTTTAGCAGTCTCCAAGGGTCAGTACACTCTATTACATGTCTCCATAATGTTGTCTTCTGTTTTTTTTTCCTTTCAAAAGTAAATTGTTTTATTCCTAGTCTCTTCATATGACTGTCCCACCCCCAAAGTTCCTGCTTCCAATCATCTGCTTTCACTTTCTGTCAACCTTTTCTATCTCCATTGTATCTGTGTACAGATGAAGTGATCAAACTGAATGCAGGATTTGTGGTAAAGGAAAGAAAGACATTTCTGTGAAATAGTGATGTACTCTGCATGCATTCTGCTACTGCTTTCACTGAGGGTTCATCCAGAGAACACTTCTGGCTTCTCCACTGGTCAGTACTCAGCTCAGCATTGATATTAAACTATATTTGTATATGGCATTGGAATTAAATATTCCACTGTGTAACATGATCAGTTTTACTGGGGTTTCTAGTAACAACTCAGTGACTTATTTGTTGTAGCTTTATCGGTTCAGTGGAAATCCAGACTCTGATTAACCTTCCCCTTGTCACTATTGTCTATAAAGTATTTATTATTCTAGCAGAAATATTCATCCTTTGTATTTATCGCTAATGAGGAATTCTTTTCTCCATTTTTTTAATTTCAGGTGTGAATTACCCAGGGAAAATTTCCCATTTATCTCCTTGGATTCAATGAACGTTTCAAATCTGAATTTGCTTTAGGACCAACCATGTTGCTCACTGCAGCATGTTCTCTTGCTGGTGTCTCTCTTTTACCACATGTCTGATAGAACATTCAGTAGAACCCTTCCCTCCCCCCCCCGCCATCAAATAGCCTGCCAGAGCCAGAGGTGGCCCACCCTTGTCTCTTGATTTTTTTCAATTTCAGCCTCTCCCTGTGATGAGCCCTGGAAACTGCACAATTCATCTGGCAAGAAAAACTTACACTATGGGGAAGACTTTCAGAAAGGATTTAATAAGAAAAAAGGAACAAATTGAAGCTGAAGAAATTACAGAGATAAAAAAATCAGGAAACTTCCATCCTGGCCAATCAATGGGAAGTTATACAGAGGAAATTTGTGAACCTTTTCCCACTCAGATTTGAATTTCCTGCAACTTCACACAAATTCTATAGAAACCCCTGCTTTGTCTATCTACCAGGCAGAGACTGTCTCTAGGCATCATGCCAGAGGGAGCATTTCTCAGAGAAAGAGGCAAAGCTTTTACATCATCCTACGGTTATTTGGTCCAATCACATTGTTCTGATACTGATCCCCCAGAGTCACCATGTCCCACGTCATCATAACTTGTGTCTCCAGGAGGCAGGAACAGGGTTTCTTTCTCCATCCCAGAGACACTTTCACTCCTTAGCGAGTGCAGATTCCAACCTGAAAATACAAAGGGAGACACATACAGTCAGTGGATCCACTTTATAGCTATGTGTGGCTGCACAGCAATGGTGGAGTTCACTCTCTGGTATGGGTTAGAAAATGTTCCCTCTTTCTTCTTCTCATTGGGTCCATGACAGGTTTTAATCCATCATCTCTGTACATATTCTGGAAGTAAAATCCTTGGTTTCCAGACCATTTACAGTTGCCAAGTGAGAACTGTATTCACCTGTCACTTCATGTATAAAACCCAATCACTTACCAGGAAGTAGCTCTTACTTAAGGGCACTGTATAATTCACTCTGCGCTAATCATACACATAAGCACATTATTCTTATCAAGTACTAAGCAATGCATATTTGATCGCCACTCCACTTCCTTTAGGGAGGCTGGTGGTGTCTCTGCTCATGACATAGTGGGGATGGGAGGGGAGATGTTGGCCAAGGATAATGGGAAAAGCCCAACTTTTACAGAAAGTGTCACAGGCTCTTTAACATTTGTGCATCAGTAACAGGACTTTGGTTTATAAGATTCTGTCCAAAAGATACAAGCACAGTAAACTGGTGGGAATCCAGTACATCCAGGGTGAGGCAGCCACACAAGGCTTTGAACCTAGAGATTGAGGGATTTTGCTGCTTTGACCGCGAAGTAGTACACAGCAAGAACTCCCCTTTTCCTGTCACCATTGCAAGCATTGAAACCTCTGCTTTGAGGGAAAGGAGAAAAGGAGAGGGTTTTTTTTTCCCCACAGACATTGGGTTGGCCAGGTTTATTCCCTAGCTGTGTAATGCACAGTCCGAGCCATCCCATTCTGTAGACGCACTGTGAAGTGCAAACTCACCTGTCTGTGAATCCCTATTCCTGTCACTCGCCCCTGGGCCTTCCTCATAATTCTGCCTCAAACCAGGGTCATCTTCAGGATCAGACACGTCTCTGGCATCATCATAACCAGCCCCTGGGACGTCTCCAGCCAGGACAGGGGCATCTGACATGAAGATGTGAAGTAATTAAGAGAATATTCACAGTGAAGACAGAATTAAAGTACAAGCTGCAGCTACACCAGCCTCACTGGTCCCTGAGGATCTCTCAGCACTTCCACCCTCAGGGCGCTAAGAGGAGCCCTCCTCTGGGACCCTCAGATTGAGGGATTTTACATATCACATTGATTTGATACATTTCAATAGCTGGTTGAGAGGATCCTAGAGCTCCCAGATGAGCAGGGGAGGGGCAGTTCTAGAAAGAGGTGACTGGGATCTAGTCCAGAGGGATTGCTCCACAAGGCATTTCATTACAATAATTACAAATAGAAATGGCTTGGAATTGTCCCGAGTTTGTTTCCAGATTCCTAAATTCGACATTATTTTAAAATGTCTTTTCAATGTGTTCTCCTGGTAATGTTTACCCCATAAACTACCATCAGTCTCCAATGTACTGACACCACTGGGAGCTGAGCCAGCTAATAAGGTTGACCCGTGGGTGTAAAATCTCTATGTCCCACCCACTCCCCCATCACAGCATGTCTGACACAGATGTATATAAGCTGTCATAGCTGCATACCAGGAAAGGCTGGCAGGGAACATTGCTGCTATGTAAAGGTCTCTGCTTCAGTGCGTTGTCTTTACAAATAGTGAGTAACCCTAGTGCTCACGGCAGTGAGGGTCACAGGGCAGTGACCTGAGCCAAGTACAGCATGGGCAGCTCCTGAGCAAACTGCTCCTTCAGTCTCTGCAATGGGCCTCTGGCATGACCTAGGACATCACATGCTTCCCTATCCCTGGACCTTCACACAGCTCTTGTAATGCACCTGGTCAGTGCCCCCAGCGTTAGTCCAATAGACAATACTGGTGGGTGAACTTTTGTGGTTTTCTTAACAAACCACTATTGTCCCTACTGGGAAATAAAGTTAAATAAATAAAAATAAATTAATGGAGATATTCTATCTCATAGAACTGGAAGGGACCTTGAAAGGTCAAGGAGTCCAGCCCCCTGCCTTCACTAGCAGGACCACATACTGATTTTTGCCCAGATCCCTAAGTGGCACCCTCCAGGATTGAACTCACAACCCTGGGTTTAGCAGACCAATGCTCAAACCACTGAGCATTGCCTCTATCTAGCATACCACTCTCCCTCCCCTGAAAAAGTTAGTTTTCAGTCAGGATGATGTTGGTTCCAGGAGGCAGATTCACTGCTCACCTCGGCCGCCTGGAGTCTGGGGGACGTCATTCAAGGCAGGCTCCTCCACGTTATCGTAATCCAACTGAGACCCCTCCGGAGAAGCTCCCTCTGGAAGAGCAAACACCACACTCAGCCCATGGCACCAGCAGCGTCTCTTCAGCACAGGTGGTGCTTATAACTACAGCTGCTCAGTTTATGCCACCCCGTTTATAATTAGAGATGGGTCCAGGCCAGGAAGTTCAGATCTAGGATTTTGCTTCAGCCTGTTATAGTGACAGGTGCCAGCCCCAGAACTGAGATCCAGAGCTGGGGTCAGAATCTGCAAATTCCCCCTCCCCTAAAATTCTGGTGGGTTCGGATCAGTGAGTTGGGCTGAGCCCATCTGTAATTATAACACAGGACAATCTTCTCATATCTCTCGCGGGATGTGAGTTGAGCCCTGCTGGGCACTGACACCTTCCACCCAAAGCGACTGACCAGTCTCCTCCAGCTCCTCACCTGGGGAGGTCACTGGGAGCCACTCCCAGGTGTATGTGCTCAGGAGATGGTCACATGTTCCCATCCTGAGATTCTGACAGAAATCCTGTTCAATGGGATTAGACCTGACTGTGTACAATGGGAACCGTGTGAGGAGAAATGGCTGCATTTGCAGAAAATGTCATAGAAATTCTGTTCTCTGCCCATATTTGGGTCTTTCGGCCTGAGTCTGTCCCTCCCCCGTTACCTTGTTCTGATCCAGGATCATTTTCCCCCTCGCTATCTCCGGTGTAATACTGCAGCTTCGTCACTGAGTCACCTGAATAGGAGACTGGAGAGACGAGAACCAGAAATTCATCACAGTGAGAACAGCAGAACTGTGGGACTGGGAACACATCCGGGGCCAGGAGCAGGATTTCCAGTCTTGGTCTGTTCCTTCTTCTACAGGAGATGGTGTGACGTTATTGATAGAATCTGGGACCATATAGATCATTGTTGCAACCAAGGTCCTGTAGTGGCACGCAAATCTTGTATAAAGGGGGTCAAATGGGGTGTCTAAGACAAGGTTATGGTTTGCTGGTTATGATTATGGTATCTATATGTGTGTATCACTTTTGTAGTTGAAGTTATGAATATTGGCTCTATACTGTCTGTATTTCAAACTTATGCTATGCTTCTGGGTGACATCCCAGACAAACTGGTGTTAGCTCTGCCTAGCCTGCTTGATGGCCCATTAAGGACCATCAGCTATACAATGGACCCATTGAGAGAAGGCAGATACGCCTTGTAACTCAGCAAAGTATGCAGGGACTGGCCCATGTGACTCCAGACTTCATTTTACTGTAATTTTCCACAGTAAGAACAAGGAGGTGTTCTTACACTTGGAAAAGACTATATAAGGCTGATGCCTCATCTCCATCTTGTCTTTAATCCTGCTTCATACCTCTGGAGGAACTTTGCTACAAGCTGAAGCTCTGAACAAAGGACTGAGGACCCATCCCAGCGGGGGATGTATTCCAGAGACTTGATTTGAACCTGCAGTTTATTCCATCGCTGCTGCAAGCCTGAACCAAGAACTTTGCCATTACTGCATGTAATTGATCCCATTTAACCAATTCTAACTCTCATCTCTATCTTTTTCCTTTTATGAATAAACCTTTAGATTTTAGATTCTAAAGGATTGGCAACAGCGTGATTTGTGGGTAAGATCTGATTTGTATATTGACCTGGGTCTGGGGCTTGATCCTTTGGGATCAGGAGAACCTTTTTCTTTTACTGGGGTATTGGTTTTCATAACCATTTGTCCCCATAACGAGTGGCACTGGTGGTAATACTGGGAAACTGGAGTGTCTAAGGAGATTGCTTGTGAGACTTGCGGTTAGCCAGTGGGGTGAGACCAAAGTCCTCTTAGTCTGGCTGGTTTGGTTTGCCTTAGAGGTGGAAAAAACCCCAGCCTTGGGCTGTAACTGCCCTATTTGAGCAATTTGTCCTGAGTTGGCACTCTCAGTTGGGTTCCGCCAGAACCGCATTGTCACAGATGGTAACTCACAGTGACTCTGAGCGGTGAGAGGCTGACACAGACTCCCCAAGAGAAATCTCGATGTTACTGTGGTAAATGTGACTGAGGGGATGCTACAATTAGACCTGAAATATACTGGGGTGACTGAAGGGCACGTCTCTGGCTCCTGGTCCAGGGAAGTTCCACAGTGGCCCTGGCCTCCTCATCCACAGAGGGGACTCCTCCTTCTTAAGGGTAAATACCCACCTCCCCCATGAATCAGTCGATCAGCTCTCTGTGGTGTTTCCAGATTAGGCCAAGACAAGCCAGGAGCAGAGTCTGTGATTCACTGTAACCATCTTGGCAGTGATGCTGGGAGATGCCCTGAGCGTGTTCCCAGAGCCCCACCACAGCACAGCCCTTGGGCAGGATGTTCCCATCAGACATTGAGAGAAAATGGCACAAAGGATAAAAGGGCCGTGATTCAAAGTCATGAGGCTCTCCTGGGCTGATCTCTCTGCTCTGGGGGCAGGAGGGAGCCGACCCAGCAGACCAGTGGCTGTGGTATGAGGGGGGCACAGAACATTTCCTGTTCCAATGCTCCAGAGCAGTTTTCAAGTGATAGTTTAGCCTGGCCCCAGACAGTCACTTTCCTGACCCATAACTGGTTACACTCCAAGGCTGCAGGATGGGCAGAGTGACATTAACTGTCCCTAGAATTGGGAGACGCAGTATATGGTGGGAAGGAAACCCATCTCCCTCAGTCTGCATGAGTAATTGCTGGTCTCACCACAGACCCAGCTCCCACAGCTAGAGTGTGGGGGGAAAAAAGATGGTTTGGTTCTCTGGCAATTGGGGGGAAAAAACAAAACAAAAAAACCCCAACATTCTTTTGAGTTGAGCCAAAAAATGACTTTAAGTTTTGGCAAATGCAATAGTAAAAAAAAAGAAGTTTAATTTTGACTGAAACCATTTGGTGTTCTTTTGGACATTAGTTAATTTTTCTTTGTTTGTTTTTATAGATGAAATTAAAGGAAATTTCTAATGGAAAAATACTATCAAATTGAAAAAAAACAAATGTTTTCTTTAGTGTTGTACACAAAGAACATTTAATTTCACTAACTCCTCATTTAAAGTCGTCCCGGTTAATGTTGTTTCATTTCTGATCAATTAGGGAACATGCTCATTTAAAGTTGTGCAATGCTCCCTTCTAACGTCATTTGGCAGCCACCTGTTTTGTCCACTACTTGCAGGAAGAGCAGCCCGGTGGAGCTAGCTGGTGGGGGCTTGGAACCAGGGTGGACCGGCAGCCCCACATCAGCTCCCCACTCCCCTAAGTTCCCTGTGCAGCAGCTGCCTGCAGTTCAGCTGTGTCCCTCCCCCCACTGCCATGTGCTGCTCCTGCCCTCTGCCTTGGAGCTGCTCTCTGAGACTCCTGTGTGCTGTATAGGGGGGTGAGGGGAAGAAGATGGGGGCTAATGTCAGGATGTCCCCCTCCCTCCTGCTCCTGCACCCTGCTTACCCCATCTTCCATAGAGTGGGGGGACACATGACAGAGGGAGCTTCCAGGCAGCAGCAGCTGCAGCTGCGGTTGGGTCTCAGCTGGCTGATCTAATTAACAAGGCAGTGTACTTCTGACCCCACTCTTCATACTTAAAGGGGAAATGTGCATCTCTTTCTCTCACACACACACAGGGTATGTGTCTCTGTCCCTGTCTGCCCTCCCTCCTTTCCTGCTGCCTTGTAGAATGTGAGAGTTAACCCTTGAGGGCTCAGCCCAGGTATGTTTTTTGCTGCCCCAAGCAAAAGCAAACAAAAAAAAAGAGCTCCGAGAGCACAATTGCCAAAGCAAAAATGCTGCCCCTGTAATTGTGCCACCCCAAGCATGTGCTTGGTTTGCTGGTGCCTGGAGCCAGCCCTAGCTCAGCCAATTGCTAGTTCATCATTTAGCAGTAAGGCATTCTCTGGGAAATATCCCACCCTCTGACTCCTCCACCTCAACCAAGCTTCACAATCATCATCACTGTGTACCAGTATTAAATTGTTTGTTTAAAACTTATACTGTGTGTATGTGTGTGTGTGTGTACATATATATATATATATACACACACACACACACTATAGTCTTTTGTCTGGTGAAAAAAATTTCCCTGGAACCTAACCCTCTCATTTACTTTAATTCTTATGGGGAAATTGGGTTCGCTTAACATCATTTCGCTTAAAGTCGCATTTTTCAGGAACATAACTACAACGTTAAGTGAGGAGTTACTGTATTTGGAACAACTGGGTGAAATTGACAGGAATTTGTGAAATGTTTCGGTGTCTCTTGATTTGAATTTTTCACCACAACATTTTGTAATGAAGACTTGTGCCCAGTTCCAATGACAAGCTCACAGAGCTGAAGCTGCAGTGATTGAACTCTGGATCAGGGCCTCAGATGGAAAGGGCGTTAGATGGCTGCTCCCTGTTCAGAGTGAGACACACACAGACCTGAGCGACTGAACATCTCCTGCTTCTCTCTCATCAGGTTATAATCAATCTCCTCGTACACAGCCTCAGAGAAGGGATCCAAGGGTCTTCTGGAACCTGAAAACAAAGGTCAGGGTTTGCACAGGGTCATTGAAACCAGAGATGGGAAATACTATGGGATCATCCAGGCCCTCCCCGTGGGCCCAGTGCGAGCCTGAACCCTACAGCACATTCCCACTGCTGGAATTTAAATGAGCCAGGTGACAGGGTTTCTTTCCACAACAGCCCTTTGATGATGGTTCCCAGGGTTAGTTCGCTGTCAGGAAGCTTCCTCACATTCATCTTAAATGTTCCCTTTTTAATCTCATCCCATTATTCCGGGCTATTCCCCTTTGGAGCAGCTTAAATAATTCTTCCCCCACGCTGGTGTTTATCTTTTTTTTCCCATCGAGTTTAAGGCCAGAAGGGACCATTAGAACATCTAGTCTGACCTCCTGTATAACACAGGCCACTGCATTTCACCCAGATACCCCTAGGTTTGAGCCCAAAGATGCACTTAGACTAAAGCATTTCAGTCCTCAGCAGAATAAGCTCTTGTGTGCGACAGGCAGAAATCAGGAGCGACGAAGGTATCACCAATGCCCAAGGCCCCCGCAATGGCAGGGAATTGACTAAGTGAGAAATGCCTAGATAATCCTGGCAGGCGATCCATGCTCCATGGTTCAGAGGAAGATGAAAATCCCCCAAGGTCCCTTTTCGCCAGTCTGACCTAGGGGAAAATTCCTTCCTGACCCCAAATCTGGCAATCGGTTTGACACTGAGCACACAGAAAAGACACACCAGCCAGATATCTTAGAAAGAGCTTTCTCTGTACCACCTCAGAGGACTGGTCCAGCCTATCCAGTGTCACATATCCCTTTGTAGCTAATGTCTGATGCTTCAGAGCAGGGCAAGAAACACAACAAAGTAAAACAAAACACAAATATGGGGGTTTCCCAGATTCCTTCCTGACCCCTGCAGGCAACCGGCTGAAGCCCTGAACCATGAGGTCTGATTATAGTCATTGTCTTACTGCAAAGTTGTGAATGTTACGTGTATGTTGATGGCGATCCCGTCCTCTATCTTCTTGCAATGGAGCTGCTAGCTAATGTATGTACAGTGTTTTATAGAAGTAAAATCCCCTACAAGTGCCAGCTTTCAGTACGATACAGTATAATGCTCCTTTCCTGCACTTCTCCTTCCTAAGATTGTCCTTTTTATTGGATCACTCTTTTCACAATCATTTACCACAGCTCTATTTTTATACACTTTTCCCCCCTGAAAATATTTCCAATTTCTCTAGGTCCCTTTTCCATGATGTCTCTCATGATATTCTGAACCCCTCCCTGGGACAGATAATGAAATTCCAGGCAGTATCTTTGGGAATCACTGTATTAAAGATATGAATTGGTTTATGTTCTACTTCATGTGGGAGGATTACCACAGCTCCTCAAGGAAGAAAAAACAGTGAGAGAGTGTATGTGTGTGTGTGTGTGTTTGTTGGAGGGGGGGGGGGGCGTGTGTGGTTAAGGTGAATCACTGAGATTGTAAACAACTCCAGAAAGGTAACGACCTTCAGGGTGGTTTATACGGACTGGTCCAAACTGGGTTACCAGAGACCAAGAGACAAAGAAAGACTTTTGGTATGAAAGGCTGAGTTTAAACAGACTCAGGGCCTTCATTTTGATTCAGCAAATGGGCAGGACCTTCTGTCCACGGGGATCCCAACACTGAATAGTTGGAGGGACGTTGGTCTACCAAGCTGCCCATGAGGAAGACGGGTGAATTCTGGTATGTTCAGCAAGTGTGGAGGAATTTTTATTGTTTTTAATGTTTTCTGTGTCATACTTTTATCCTAGGAATAAGGTGTAGTTTGCTGAGAGAGAGTTGGGTGGTGACTTGTAACTGCTGGCAATGCACTGCTCATAGCCCTTGGGGAGAACGCACAACATGGGGGCTGGCCTGTACGCAGACTGGTTTGCTGGGGTATCACAGTGGAAGTCGGGGGGGGGGGGGGGAGTGCAGTATTAAAAACTCCTGGCCACAAGGAGGTGGGACAGGGGGTTCCCACCCAGAGACAGGTGACAGCTGGAGGCCTGAGTGGGCACTCCTGGAGTGGATCACCGGAGCGGGGGGGAGGGGGGGGATACAGATGCAGATTCTCTGACACTGTAAAGGTCCCTAGCTAGCATCATCTCCAGATTTCATGGCTGGGCTGTCCCACTGCCAGACAGTAAATGAAATATTAAATGAGAGAGGAGTTAGGCACCCTTGTCCGCCCCACCCAGCCTGTATCACCCCTCACCCTCACACCCTGCAGCCCCCCTGCTATTGCAGAGGCATTTCACACAGTGACACCAATCAGGACCCACCTCTGCGCTGTGCCCTGGCACTTCGCACCTGCGCCCCAGGATGATTAAGACCAGGCAGAGCAGGGCCCCCAGGATAATGCAGATGATCAGGGGCACCGTGACTCTCCCACTGTCGGTCGGAGGGCGTCGCGGGGGACCTGGATGGAAATGAACATGCGACAAGGAGAGATTATCCTGTGAGATTCGGGGGAGGGAGGGGGACCTGGGGAGGTCCCCAGTCACTCATTGCAGGGCCCAGAACAGCAGGGTAATGAGCTGGGACAGTCTGTGCGCTATGGGGGCAGCTCACAGGCTGCTGTTTAAATCATGGGCTCTGCCCTGTCAGCTGGAGCCATGAGACAGGAATCCTCTGGCTCAGCAGGGCCTGCAGCTCCCACCCGGGTGTCCTTCCCCCTCAGATGTCACAGGCCAGGGAAAGGAGCTCCTTCCCTCAGGCTGCAGCTTCCAGCTCCTCCTCTGTGACCCAGCCCCAGCGGAATTTAACCCTTGATAGGAGGAGGGGGATGCTTTCACTGGGGTATTTGGAAAATCTGTCCTCTCTGTCACACCTGCAAAGAGAAAGGGAGGAGAGGTAGAGTCTGGAGCGAGGGGGAGGTGACGTGTTTGTTCCTGGTGGAAACCTCACCTCTGAGAGTCCCTGGTTGTCTCCAGCTGTCATGTCCACAAACTCCCTCACAGCAGCACAGGGCCTGTTTGTTAGTGATTTAGGGCCCAAGTCCCTTGTGCTCTGTGCAGCAATGAGGACTCTAGTAACAAACCAGCACACTGGGGCCTGTGATGGATACAGATGCTATGTGGGCTGATGCCTGAGCCAATCTGACCCCACAAAGGTTCCACCCCACAGCATCCATGATTCTCCTGCACACAGGAGATGGGAGGGCCTGGTCTGGGACCAAAGGGATAAGAGGGTGGGCTGATCCATCCATGTCCCTGAAAATTACAGCATGTAGCAGAAACATCTCCTGTCACTCACCTGCGCAATTCACGGCAGCATCTTCCTTGTGACCACAGTTGCTCTCACCCCAGGGCTTGGCAGGACAGTTCCAGAGAGATGACTCTGTCCCTCTGCAGTTTACCTTCTCCACCCAGATGGGACCAGTCCCCTCACCGAATGCAGCCTCGCCCGGGGCAGATACAGCAGATCCACAGCCCAGTTGTTTACACACAACATTAGCATCCGCCATGTCCCAGGAGTCATCACAAACTGTTCCCCAGGAGCCACGGTACCAAACCTCCACTCTCCCCGAGCATCTGTCCTTTCCTTCCACGACACGTAACTTCTCCTGGTCTGGAAATGCAGAAACCTCACATGTTACTGAGACAGCTGGGAAAGCCCTTAGGGACCAAGAGGGAGACACAGAGAAGCAGAGATACCTGTGCAGCTTGGAGAGTTTGGGCATTCGGCAAACAGGGTCTGAGTTGGTTTTGCTTTTTTTTCTATGGAGAGAAAAAGCTGTGGTGAATGCACTAGATTGTGTGTGTGATGTGGGAGTAGAATTTATTTGTATTTTAAACCCCTAATTTCAGCACTGTATGAACTGAAATGTGAACTCTGGGTCATTTAATATCTAATTAATTTGCTATTCAGCTGTTACTCAGACACACAGGCTGACATGCACATAGACTTGTGCAGGATTCCAGTTCTGACCCAAACTGCACAGCCTGGGCCCATCTCTGATTGTTCATCCCAAAAGGATTAATAACCACAGAGCTGCCTAATGACGGTCTCTAGGGAGAAGCTTTTCTAGGATCTCACACTGCCTTATCGCACTGTATAACACTGGTCTCTTTTATAATTAATTGATTAATTTCCATGTTTGTTGTTAATCAGACAAATGTTTATTGCTATAAAACATCATGAAAATATGTTTGTATCTTGTGTTGAGAATTTACATCTGCCTACACTGAGATGTGAACAATAACAAGTTCTATCCTAAACCTTCAATTAATTGAACACATCACATATATGTGTGTCTGCATGCCTGCATGCAGGTAGTTTCAGAATTACCAATGCAAGAAATATGGGTCTCTTCTGCTCGGTTATCACATGACTTTGGATTCCAGGGCTCTGACGGGCACTGCCAGAGGGAGCTGTTCTGCTCACTGCATGCAACATGGTCCAGCCACGTGGGACCAGAACCTGCTCCATATTCAAAGTCTTTTGCAATCTGCCCTCCATCCCCACAGTTCAGTTGTTTGCAGACAATTGCTGGGGTGACTCCAGACATCTGATTGGAGCAAACACTGCCCCACGTCCCATTGTAGAAAACCTCCAGCCGCCCAGCACAGTCACTATCGCTCACCAGCCTCAGATCTGTGAATTCTAGAAGGAAAGGCACAAAAAGGGAATTTAAATCATCTGATTCTGAAATGAACTGGGGTGTGAAGAGTGAAATCTCAGTGATTGCTAACGATCCTGTGCATCATTCTGCAGGAGCTACTGCTAGAGAACCACTCCAAAAATGAGAGACTTTTTTGCACACCACAGGCCCCTTAGAAATACAGTGGGCATCTCTGGAAGGCATTACCAGCAGCTACATTCAGATTGTACTAGATAAAGGCCGGGAAGGATTGGGACATTGGCAGGCCAGATGCCAGCTCTTGCCCAGGCTGCAGCTGAGAAGTGACAATCTCACAGCTGGAGACCAGATCAGGTCACCTGTATGTTAGTTTTGCTCAAAACAGGTATTAATCTTGTAAGAATGTATTTTGTGCTTAGATTCTATGACATGATAGTTAGTTGCTGCAGGCATTAATCTCACTTGTAATGTCTGTGGTCCATGCTACAAGAAAATATGTAAGTTTTACTTTATAACTGAAAATGTTTGCTCTGAACTTGTGAACTCAGGCACGGGAATGATCCCCCCATCCACCCCCTGCATGTAGTACATGCAGAAGGCCTCATCCCATCGCTTTGAAGGCTGGAAGGGGGAAATAAAAATAATAGATGTGAAGATTGTTCATCTTTTTGGCTGTTTGAACTGTGACAGGGCTAGAAACACCAAACTGAAGCCAGAGACCCCAAGGGGTTACTCCTGGGTCAGCGCTGAAGGACATTTGGAATTGACAGATCACTACAACTCTGTCACTCCTAGGATGTAAATGGTAACTCATTTGTGTGTAGATGTTTGCTTGCTTTAACCTGTAAATAACCCTTTTATTTCTTTTTTCCTAGTCAGTAAACCTGCACATAGTTTATTACAGGATTGGCTACAGGCATTGTCTTTGGTGTAAGATCTAGGTACCAACTGATCTGGAATAAGTGACTGGCCTCTTGGGACTGGAATCAACCTGAATGTGGTGTGATTTTTGGTGTAAGTGACCAATTACACTGGTCTACAATTTTTGAGAAGTCGTCTGCTTCAGAGATAAAATGTGCTATTTTTTATGTATTTTGATGTGCTGAATTCAAATATGGCAATTAAAACAACTGATTGGCTACTGTTTCTAAGATATTTAAGTTTTTACATTTTATGTCTATGTATATTGTGTAGATAGTAGAGTTTTAATCATAAATTGTAAACCTAGGTCTTTTCATGTGTTTATGGTTGCTTTACATGATAATATTTCACCTGTCCTGTTTATGTAACACTTTAAAAATCAGCAAAAGGGTTATATAAATAAAATTTATTATGAAACAAAAGGCAAAAAACTATTATGTACATAGTTTAGTCCTATTCAGTGTCTGCTCGGCGCTTCTTGGCTTGTCTCTTGTATTCATCAAATGGAGCATCTCTTGTCACTGTCCAGCAATAGTCTGCAAGCATTGATGGGCCCCATTTGTCCTGATAGCGTTTCTTCATTGTTGCAATATCCCGGTGAAATCGCTCACCGTGCTCGTTGCTCACTGCTCCGTAGTTCGGTGGAAAAAAATCTAGATGAGAGTGCAAAAAATGTATCTTTAGTGACATGTTGCAACCAAGGCTTTTGTATGCTTTGAGGAGGTTTTCCACCAACAACCTGTAGTTGTTTGCCTTGTTGTTTCCGAGAAAATTTATTGCCACTAACTGGAAGGCTTTCCATGTCGCCTTTTCCTTGCCATGCAGTGCAAAGTCAAATGCATCATCTCGAAGAAGTTCACGAATCTGAGGACCAACAAAGACGCCTTCCTTTATCTTAGCTTCACTTAACCTTGGAAATTTTCCACAGAGATACTTGAAAGCTGCTTGTGTTTTGTCAATGGCCTTGACAAAGTTCTTCATCAGACCCAGCTTGATGTGTAAGGGTGGTAACAAAATCTTCCTTGATTCAACAAGTGGTGGATGCTGAACACTTTTCCTCCCAGGCTCCAATGACTGTCGGAGTGGCCAATCTTTCTTGATGTAGTGGGAATCTCTTGCACAACTATCCCATTCGCAGAGAAAACAGCAGTACTTTGTGTATCCAGTCTGCAGACCAAGTGTGACAATGTGGTTCTGGCGGAACCCAACTGAGAGTGCCAACTCAGGACAAATTCCTCAAACAGGGCAGTTACAGCCCAAGGCTGGGGTTTTTTCCACCTCTAAGGCAAACCAAACCAGCCAGACTAAGGCTACATCAACACTACGGGGGGGGGGGGGGGGGAGAGGGTCGATTTAAGATACGCTATTCGCGTATGAATTCGACGTATTGCAGCCGACTTACCCTGCTGTAGGGACGGCGGCAAAATCGACCTCTGCGGCTTCCAGTCGTCCCGACGGGACGCGATAAATCGATCCCCGAGAGGTCGATTTCTACCCGCCGATTCAGGCGGGTAGTGTAGACCCAGCCTAAGAGGACTTCGGTCTCACCCCACTGGCTAACCGCAAGACTCACAAGCAATCTCCTTAGACACTCCAGTTTCCCAGTATTACCACCAGTGCCACTCGTTATGGGGACAAATGGTTATGAAAACCAATACCCAAGTAAAAGAAAAAGGTTCTCCTGATCCCAAAGGACCAAGCCCCAGACCCAGGTCAATATACAAATCAGATCTTACCCACAAATCACGCTGTTGCCAATCCTTTAGAATCTAAAATCTAAAGGTTTATTCATAAAAAGAAAAAGATAGAGATGAAAGTTAGAATTGGTTAAATGGGATCAATTACATGCAGTAATGGCAAAGTTCTTGGTTCAGGATTGCAGCAGCGATGGAATAAACTGCAGGTTCAAATCAAGTCTCTGGAATACATCCCCCGCTGGGATGGGTCCTCAGTCCTTTGTTCAGACCTTCAGCTTGTAGCAAAGTCCCTCCAGAGATATGAAGCAGGATTGAAGACAAAATGGAGATGAGGCATCAGCCTTATATAGTCTTTTCCAGGTGTAAGAACACCTCTTTGTTCTTACTGTGGAAAATTACAGCAAAATGGAGTTTGGAGTCACTGGGGCAAGTTCCTGCATACTTTGCTGAGTTACCAGTATCTGCCTTCTCTCAAAAAGAAGAACAGGAGTACTTGTGGCACCTTAGAGACTAACAAATTTATTAGAGCATAAGCTTTCGTGGACTACAGCCCACTTCTTCAGATGCATATAGAATGGAACATATATTGAGGAGATATATATACACACATACAGAGAGCATAAACAGGTGGGAGTTGTCTTACCAACTCTGAGAGGCCAATTAATTAAGGGGAAAAAAAACTTTTGAAGTGATAATCAAGCTACAAACTGTCTGTACTGGCCTAGCTTGATTATCACTTCAAAAGTTTTTTTTCCCTTAATTAATTGGCCTCTCAGAGTTGGTAAGACAACTCCCACCTGTTTATGCTCTCTGTATGTGTGTATATATATCTCCTCAATATATGTTCCATTCTATATGCATCCGAAGAAGTGGGCTGTAGTCCACGAAAGCTTATGCTCTAATAAATTTGTTAGTCTCTAAGGTGCCACAAGTACTCCTGTTCTTCTTTTTGCGGATACAGACTAACACGGCTGTTACTCTGAAACCTGCCTTCTCTCAATGGGTCAATTGTATAGCTGATGGTCCTTAATGGGCCATCAAGCAGGCTAGGCAGAGCTAATCCCAGCTTGCCTGGGATGTCACCCAGCAGCATAGCATAAGTTTGCCATACAGACAGTATAGAGCCAATATTCATAACTTCAACTACAAAACTGATACACACATATAGACAGCATAATCATAACCAGTAAACCATAACCTTGTTTTAGACACCCCATTTGACCCCCTTTATACAAGATTTGGTGCTACTACCGGACCTTGGTTGCAACAATGATCTACATGGTCCCAGTTTATGCCAATAACGTCACACCAAGCAAGAGAGCAACAACCTTCAAATCGCCACAAAGCTGCCACAGATGTTGGTCATAGTTTATGCACCTCAAAAGTTGTTTCATGTTGTCATAGGTTTCCTTCATATGGACTGCATGACCAACTGGAATTGATGGCAAAACATTGCCATTATGCAGTAAAACAGCTTTAAGACTCGTCTTCGATGAATCAATGAACAGTCTCCACTCATC
Source organism: Malaclemys terrapin pileata (assembly GCF_027887155.1). Classification (NCBI taxonomy): domain Eukaryota; kingdom Metazoa; phylum Chordata; order Testudines; family Emydidae; genus Malaclemys; species Malaclemys terrapin. The sequence continues at coordinate 136,889,558 of NC_071505.1, forward strand.
TGGATCGTGAACGATGTTGAGGGCTGCCATCACACCATCAATGTTGTTGCAGACTACAAGATCACCTTCCATGAAGAAGAATGGGACAAGGTCCTTTTGACAGTCACGGAACATGTAGACCCTAACATCACCTGCCAGGAGATTCCACTGCTGTAGTCTGGAGCCCAACAGCACTGCCTTACACTTGGGTAGTTCAAAATCCCTGAGAAGGTCATTCAGTTCCCCTTGTGTTATGAGGTGTGGTTCAGAGGAGGAGGATGGGAGAAAATGTGGGTCCTGGGACATTGATGGTTCAGGACCAGAAGTTTCATCCTCTTTCTCTTCCTCGTCTGACTTAAGTGAGAATGATTCTGGTGCATCAGGAATCAGCAGTCCTTCTCCGTGGGGTACTGGGCGTATAGCTGATGGAATGTTTGGATAATGCACAGTCCACTTTTTCTTCTTTGACACACCTTTCCCAACTGGAAGCACCATGCAGAAGTAACAATTGCTGGTATGATCTGTTGGCTCTCTCCAAATCATTGGCACTGCAAAAGGCATAGATTTCCTTTTCCTGTTCAACCACTGGCGAAGATTTGTTGCACAAGTGTTGCAGCATATGTGTGGGGCCCACCTCTTGTCCTGGTCTCCAATTTTGCAGCCAAAATAAAGGCGATAGGCTTTCTTAACCATAGTGGTTATATTGCGCTTTTGTGATGCAAAAGTCACTTCACCACAAACATAGCAGAAGTTATCTGCACTGTTCATACAAGTACGAGGCATCTCTGCTCACTTTGGCTAAACAGAAATGTGTCCCTTTGCAAAATCAAACACTGACAAATAAGAGAGCACAACACTGTATGATTTCTAGAGCTGATATAGGGCAATTTGTTCAGCAGAGTGATGTAAGCTACGTTATGATTGCATCATCCATGACTTCTACGAACAACATGATGCAATTCATATCATGTATGACGCAATACCAGCTTCAGATTGCATCATTCATTGTTTTGCCTAAAAAGCAAGTACTGTCCAAACCCAGTCACAGATTTATTCATAGATCCAGTCAAAGATGTATTTTAGTCATTTCTGGTTTAAATTGAGATCCCTTCCCTTTATAACTCACTTATCCTCCGCCATTCCCAAGTCAAGAGTCATATATACTGACCCAATAGCATATCTTGAAAACTAGAGCCAATCAACAATTTTAAGTATCATTTTCGTTCTCAGTGACCCAGAATTAGTAAAGTTTGACTACATTTATTTCAGAAGCATTTTGGCTGTAGAGCAGTGTTATCACTAAGTCCAGTTTGTCTGTGTGACAAGATAGGCTGGAGACTCTAAGGGGACTATCTGTGACGCCATGGGAAGATGGATATAGTGAATCAGGACTACATTACCTCTAAGTTGTGTAGGGTTACCATTCGTCCGGATTTACCCAGACATGTCCTCCTTTTTGTGTTAAAAATAGCGTCAGTGGGGGAATTTGTAAATCACTAAAAATGTCCGGGATTTCCCCCCCACGCAGAGCGAGGCGCGGCTGGGAGGGCTGCAGGAAAGTTAGCCTCTCGCATGGGGCTCTGGCAGCCAGAGCCCTTCCCCCGCAGCTTGCTGGGCTGGACTCCGGAGCAGCTGTAGAGCTCCTCCTCCCCCCCCCACATTCTGAGCCGGCCGGCCTGCCTGGCCGTTCGCATCGGGCCTCGGCAGCTCCTCCTCCCCTGCAGCCCAGCGCCCCGCTCCGGCAGCACTGGGTGGGGTGGTACCGGGTTGTGTGTTGCACTGGGGAGCGCAGCCACGTGTCCGGCTCCCCACAGAGCCCAACACCATGTTCTGAGCGGCGGGGTAAGGGGGCCAGGGGGCAGGAGAAGGGGCAGGGAGGTTCTGGAGGGGGCAGTCAAGAGACGGGGGGGTCGGGAGTTCTGGGGGGAGTTTCTGGGGGAGGGGGTGGAGAAGGTTTTGGGCAGTCAGGGTACAGGTAAGGGGTAGGGTCCTGGGGGGCAGTTGGGGGGGATCTTAGGAGGAGGCAGTTAGGGGACAAGGAACAGGGAGGCTTAGGTAGGGGGTGGGGTTCTGGAGGGCAGTTAGGAGCAGGGGTCCCAGGAGGGGGCAGTCACGGGACAAGGAGCGAGGGGGTGGGGGGTTGGGAGTTCTGGGGGGGAGCTGTCAGGGGGCAGGGGTGGGGAGAGGGATCGGAGCAGTCAGGGGACAGGGAGCAGAGGGGTTTAGATGGATCGGGAGTTCTGGGGGGGGCTGTCAGGGGGTGGAGAGTGGTTGGATGGGGCGTGGGAGTCCCAGGGGTCTGTCTGGGGGTGGGGGTGTGGATAAGGGTTGGGGCAGTCAGGGTACAGGTAGGGGGTAGGGTCCTAGGGGGCCAGTTAGGATGGGGGGAGGGTCTCAGGAGGGGCCAGTCAGGGGACAAGAGGCAGGGAGGCTTAGGTAGGGGGTGGAGTCCTGGGGGGCAGTTAGGGGCAGGGGTCCCAGGAGGGGGCAGTCAGGGGACAAGGAACGGGGGGAGGGTTGGGAGTTCTGAGGGGGGCGGGAAGTGGGCGGGGCAGGGGCGGGGCTAGGGCGGGGCTTCTCCCGTCCTCTTTTTCGCTTGCTGAAATATGGTAACCCTAAAGTTGTGCGGCCACATGGCTGCAGAGCAGGATATCAAGGGCCCCGTAAGCACGGAGCCACAGGGGCTTGGACTGGAGAGGCGCCACTCAGTGGCGTAGCCAGGTTTTAAGAGCAGGGGGAGCAAACATAAAAAAGGTGCCCCCCCTTGGCTCCTCCTCTGGCCACGCCCTCCTGGGCTCCTCCTCCGGCCGCTCCACGCCCCCCCCCCTTTGGCTGTCTCCTCCAGACCCATCTATTGCCAGGGCCCTGCAGGCACCCGGGAGCCCCCGGCACGCACCCTGATACTCTCACGTGCCCTGGGCCAGGCCGAGCCGCGGTGGGGTCCGTGTCCCTTTAAGAGCGGGGCTGGGCTGAGCCGAGCCGGCGGGGGTGTGGCTCCACTCCCCGCTGCAGGCTGATCCCGGAGCCTGGGCCGAGCCGCCCCCTGCACCTGTGCAGTAGGGGCAGGTTGCATGAGGGCAGGACCTGGTGCCATCTGCCTGGAGGGCCCTGGAGGGCACCGGGCACGGCACCGGGGGAGATGGGGTGTTGCGGGGGGCACCGGGCAGTGGGATGGGGCACTGGGCCCCAGGCCAAGCGCCCAGCATGCGCTCGGTCACTCACCTTCCCATCCAGGCCAAAGGGGAGGGACTCTCAGTCTCTTCCCTGACTGGGGAGGGCGCGGGGTCCCGCTGGGTCTCCGCAGCCTCGCTTGGCCTTGAGGAGGTGGCGGTGGCGGCTCCATGGAGCTGGTAGTCCGGCCGGCGGGGCTGCTGGATGCCCGCTTCTCCATCTCCGCCTCGCCCCAAGCACAGAGCACGCCAGGCGCGAACCCCATCCCACGTTAGCCCCCTGCTGGGGCTGAGGGCTCAACAGGCCCAGCAGGGCAGTGCGGGGGCTGCTGGAGCCTGGAGGGGGAAGCTGGGGAAGGGGTGGCATGTCCTCAACCCCCTGGGGCTGCCTCCCCACAGAGGAGGCAGAGGGGCGCAAGCCGCAGCAGAACCCCAGCCCCCCGGGAGAGGGAATATGGGGCCAGCCCAGGGAGGCAGGAGCAGCCCCGTGGGTGCTGGACGCATGCAGGGCAGAGCCCCGGGAGAGCCCCAGCCCCATGGCGGGAAGCGCTGCAGAGGAGGAGCCCGCGGCAGGCAAGGGGAGCCCCAGGCAGGGGGAGTCAGGCCGCCCGCACCCACCTCTCGCGGCCGCTCCATGCTGCTCCCAGTACCAGCCCCGCTGCTGCAGTTGCTAGTGCCGCCACTTTCTGCTTCCTGTGCCTGGCGCCGTGCCACCCCACCGCATTGACCAGCCCCTGCCTCCCGCCTTGTCTGTAGGAATTCAGCGCAGGCCGGCAGGCCAAGCTTCAGAGCAGAGTGTGGGCTGGACCCGGCCCACTGGCGCCATGGTTACCTAAGGCGCCTCTTTTGGAAAATGTGGCGAGGGGAAGCATCTGCTTCCCCTGCACCCCACTAGCTACGCTACTGGCATCACTTCCCCAGCCCTGAAGCTGCTGCAGCCGGGGACAGGCAAATAGTTTGACCTTCTGTAAAACAGCTGCATAGAGCCTAATAACTTGAGTTTGACGTAAGCATAGCTTCCAGAAAGGCATCCGGTCTAGACAGGAAGACTTCAAGAGATGCAGAATGCACTATTTCCCTGGTAGTTTGTTCTGATGGTTAATCACCCTCCCTGTTAAAAACCTGGGCCTTATTTCTGATGTGAATTTGTCTGGTTTCAGCTTCCAGCCACTGACTCTTGTTCTGCCTTTCTCCATTAGATTAAAGAGCCCTTTAGTAAGTGTATGTGCTCCTTGTGAAGGAACTTATGCACTGTAATCAAGTCACCTCTTGATCATTTTGATAAACTAAACAGATTCAGCATCTGAAATCTCTCACCCTAAGGCTTTTATTCAAGCCATCACATCACTTTTGTGGCTCATCTCTGCTCCCTTTCCAATTTTTGTGGACATCAGAATTGGACACAGTATTCAAGTATCTGTCTCACCAGTGCCACACACAATAGTAAAATTTAGTCCCCACTCCTACTCTCTGCTCCTCTGTTTACACATCCAAGGTTCGCATTACCCCATTTTACCACACAGAGCACTGGGAGCTAATGTTCAGTTATTTCTCCACTAGGACCCTACATCCTTTTTCAGTCATTGCTTTCCATGATACAGTTTCCTTCAGATACCTGAGACACAGCATTCTAACATTAGGGAAATCTTGCAATATCTCCAATATCTCTGGTGGGAGCTGAGGACTTTCTAATGGTGACCCTGGTAGGTAGTAACACAAGGGAAAGGGAGGCAGAGACAGCCAGGGAAAGTATCATTCTCAGCAATCTCCTTAAACATCTGCCCTCTCCATTAAATCACCTAATAACACAGCTCACGAGAGCATTCACAAAACAGACCTGAGCAGAGAACTCCCGCGTCCTCTTTGTGTCTGCAGTTGTGCTGGCCCCAGCCCCTGGAAGGACACGCCCAGAGATCGAATTCATTCCCCGAGCAGTTCACATCATCCAGCCAGATCGGCCCGAATCCTTGCCCATAATGAGCAGAGACAGTTGCATTGATGGCATGTCCACATCCCAGTTGTTTGCAGACGACACTGGAGTCCGGTAGGTCCCAGAAATCATCACAGACTGTCCCCCAGCTGCCGCTGTAATAAATCTCCACTCTCCCAGCACAGCGACCTGTCCCATTCACAAGTCTGATCTGCCTGCTCCCTGTGGGGATAGATCCCAGCTGTTAATATGTATTTTCCTACTGAACAGAGAATGTTTGTGAGATCTGGAAATGAATCACCTGAACAAACGACACCGACATCTGCAGCGATTCCTGCCTGGGCTGACTCAGACGTGGAGTTGTCACAGAGAGTCAGACGAGTCTCATTTCCTGCACACTGGACCCTTCTCAGCCCCACGGAGCCTGTTCCTTGCTCAGACTTAGGGGGGTTAAAAGCTTTCTCCGCGACTCCGCACTGGAGCTCCCTGCACACCACGCTGGCATCATTCATGTCCCACTGGTCATCCAGCACTCTGCTCCACACACCACGGAGGGAAATCTCTACTCTCCCATCACACCGGCTCTCTCCATTCAGCAGTCTGAGTGATTCAGAACGACCTGGGCTCAGGAGAGATGGGAACTACACTGAATAACACTCCCTGTTATACACTAGAAATAATACAGAGTGTGCATGAAATTATGGACTGTTTCTAAAGAAGAAGGTTATCACCCAGTGATCAGAGCGTGTCACAGTGTTAAATGGAACAACCTCTGTCAGAAGAAACTTTCTCTTTTGAATCTCTAAGTGAAGCTGATATAAGGATTGTTGTAACACGCTGAGTTTGCCAGAGGGACTTGCCAGCAGACCCTGTAAATGAGTGAGCGAGAGAATTCCTGCAGATTACTGATTGGGAAAATAGTCTCTGTGTGTGGTGGTGGAATGGCTGCTGAGGTTTGTAGTCACTTTATCCAGGCTTAAATGCCTGGAAGCCAGTGAATGGTGTCTGCACAAGCACTTAGCAGGTGGGTTGTGAATGATTTAGGCAAGTTTGCCTTGAGGGAGTTTGGCCAATGGAAGAGCAGGGCTCATGATGGTCAGAAACAGGTTATTATTGGTAAATTCCCTTAGTTCCCTCTGATCTTTGCTCAGTAGGTGGCAACTTTCTTGGTTCACCTGGGTCCAGTGCAGGAGCTCCCAGTGTGAGATAGTTCCTGACACTGGTGGTTCTGACTGGAGCTGTCCCCTGAAGTGTGGTGTTATAATTTAATGGAGATATCCCATCCCCTAGAACTGGAAGGGACCTTGAAAGGTCATCGAGTCCAGCCCCCTGCCTTCACTAGCAGGACCAAGTACTGATTTTGCCCCAGATCCAAGTGGCCCCCTCAAGGATTGAACTCACAACCCTGGGTTTAGCAGGCCAATGCTCAAACCACTGAGCTATCCCTCCCCCCGCGTTTATCTATGAGCCCAACGTGAGATTCCAGCTGATCAATTCACACCACACTAAGCAGGCTGTGTGTGGGGAGGGGAAGGGGACGTTCTCTGTTGGTGAATATTGTGATGCCCCCACTGGCCGCGGTTCGCCATCCCGGGCCAATGGGGGCGGCGAGAAGCCGCGGCCAGCACATCCTTCGCCCGCACCGCTTCTCCCCACCCCCATTGGCCCGGGACGGGCGAACCGCGGCCAGTGGGGGCCGCGATCGGACAAACCTGCCACGACAGCAGATAAATAAAACTGGCCCGGCCCGCCAGGGTGCTTACCCTGGCGAGCTGCATGCTGAACGTTGCCAACCCCTGGGGTAGACAGTAGATTTGGGGCTTTCCAGGTAGGCTCATGGATATAACTGGGTACCACAGCCCCTCAGGAAGGCCAGATGGGATCATGGCAGATGGAGCTCGTACGGAAGGGACCAGGTGTTTTTCCTTAGAAAGGATTCTCCTTCCAGCAACTGTGGGGAGAAATCAGCATCTTCATGTGCTGAGGAGTTCCCTTCGAGAACCAGGGTATGGGCTGGGTAGCTAGTTAAGAGGGGCAGGGCAGGCTGCAGGGAATTCAGTTAGGAATGCAGGTAGCAGCATCTGTGAGAAGCAGAAAAACTGTGAGGTGAATTGCCCCCAAGGTATAAAGGTATCAGCTGTGAAGAGGAGAGTAGACCTCTGTTGTGAGTGCTGGGCAGGGCCCTATAGGCTTAGTTATGGTGTGTAATGGCACCAGTGACTCTGGGCTCTGTGGGAGATAGTCCTGGAAGCTACAGTACATTATTAGGAAGAAGGTTGAAATCCAGGGCTTCTGAAGTAGGTTTCTCTGTAAGGACCCCAGTTCCAGCCAGTCAAGAAGCCCTATGGAGACTCTGTATATGGATTTGAAGATGGGTCAGAGAGGGGAGCTGGAACTTTATTAAGCAGGAAGGGTCCCTTTGGTAAGGGGAGAAGCAGATGATCACAGTGGCCTCTTTGGGTCTTAAAACTGCGAATCTATAGACTCAAGAGACGGGCTCCATTTAGTCACAAGGGAACCAGATTGGCTGGTCATTAAAATTAAGTTTTCTAGTGAATTATTTTCCTGCAGGGCCCTGGCCACTTTCAGTGCCCAGGATGGATAAGTCGGGGTTGTGCAGCATCAGGCTGTGCCTGTATGACCCCTGCCTCATTCACTTTAGAAACTGGAAGGCCTGAAGAGAACAAGCAGGGGAGCGTAGGAAGAACTAGGATGATCTTGTGAAGAGCAGTGACTGTCATTCAGTAGAGCTCAGTTCTGTTCCTGCCTCTGCTACAGACTTCACAAGTGATGCTGAGCAGGTCTCTTAAGCCAATTTTTATGGGGTCTGATTTGTGGAAGTACTGAGCACTCACAACTGCCGCTAGGGTCAAGACAAAATGTGGATGCTCAGCTCTTCCGCAGTCAGGCAGTGGGATCGGGTGGAACGAGCACAGGTCTAGGAGTCAAAACACTTTGTTTTATCCTGTCTCTGCTACTGAGTCACTGGGTGGTCTTGGGCAAGTTACTTTGCTTATGGAGTATTGTGTCCAGTTCTGGGCACCGCATTTTAAAAAAGATGTGGAGAAATTGGAAAGGGTCCAGAGAAGAGCAACAAGAATGATTAAAGGTCTTGAGACATGACCTATGAAGGAAGGCTGAAAGAATTGGGTTTGTTTAGTTTGGAAAAGAGAAGACTGAGAGGGGACATGATAGCAGTTTTCAGATATTTAAAAGGGTGTCATAAGGAGGAGGGAGAAAACTTGTTCACCTTAGCCTCTAAGGATAGAACAAGAAGCAATGGGTTTAAACTGCAGCAAGAGAGGTCTAGGTTGGACATTAGGAAAAAGTTCCTAACTGTCAGGGTGGTTAAACACTGGAATCAATTGCCTAGGGAGGTTGTGGAATCTCCATCTCTGGAGATATTTAAGAGTAGGTTAGATAAATGTCTATCAGGGATGGTCTAGACAGTATTTGGTCCTGCCATGCGGGCAGGGGACTGGACTCGATGACCTCTCGAGGTCCCTTCCAGTCCTAGAATCTATGAATCTATGAATCTCTCTCAGTTTCACCATTTGTAAAATGGAGCTAATAATAATACTTACCACCTGCTTCCTTGGAGTTTGGTGAGGGTTTATTAATGTCTGTAGAGAACTTTGAACACATAAAACTCTTCAGAAATGGTGAGTATTCTGGAGTATCAGGCCCTGAGGGTCTCAAGTTGCTGCCCAATCACCCCAAATAAGTAGCGAGTTTGGAATTTTGGCTTTAATCATTGTAAGTCAAATTTTCAAAAGCAGCTAAATGATGTAGGAGCCTAAGTGCTATTTTCAGAAGTGACTTAGGCAGCAAGAGGGAGAAGTCTGCATGGTTCTTGGGCTCCTACATTACTGGAGAAAATAGGATTTAAGTCTCTAAGTCACTTAAGCATTTTTGAAAATGTTATTCTTGGGCTTCTAAGTGCCTAAGTCACTTTTGAAATGGGCATCATAAGAGTCTGCTATCTCCTGGGGTGTTATGAAGACAAATTCATTAAAGTTTGTGGTGCACTCTGATACTGGGGGTAGGTAAGAATAATAGGATGTATGCATGCAATTAGACTGTATCATTATGTATATGCAGAAGGGAGGGTGCGGGACTGAATTAACATTATATAGGTAACCTTAATTCTGTTTTTTTCTAAATCTTGTGCCTTTGGCTTTGACTAAATGAACTAAATAATGCTGTTTATTTTATTTTTTTTATAAAAGGTAAATATTAGAGCGGGTCAACAACTCAAAATTTTTCCTGTGAAGTATTTCAAATGCAGTATTTCAATTTTTAAACAGATCCATGATATTGGCATGTGGAAATGGAATGAGAACTTTTGTTTAGACTCTAACTAAAATGTTGATTAATTTCAATGTTTGGAAAATGAAACATTCAATTTTCTTTTCCAGTTTTTGGATTTACAGGTTTGCCACTTCCTCCCCCTTTCTATTTTTTCATACAATCAGAATATTATGATTAGAAGAGACCTCATGTGGTCATTAGTCCAATCCCCTGCTAATCTTTTCTTCCACTGTAAAAAGTTAGAAAAAGGTAAAAAAGCGTAAGAAAGTAAGAAAGCCGGGGGGGGGGAGTAGAGCTTTTTCGATTGGAAAGGTGTGAAAAAAGTAAAAAAAAGCTAAGTGAGTGAAAGCACTACTTTCTCTGTAGTGTGCTACCATAAATACCCTCAGGAGAAGGGAAATGGTGATTTTCAGCAGTTTATAATTCAGCCAAACCTGGAAGGCATCTCACTGCACAAGAGAAGGCAAAGCTTCCAGCAATCAAGGAAGGTTCGAGAGCTTCTCAAGAAGGTGCCGAGAATATTTTATAATAGAAAGTGTGAACCAACCTCCATATTGGGAGTCGCTACCAGCTCCTCCTCTAATTACTATTGGAGAAGGCTGGGGACAAGGAATTGGTGACATTTATGTAACCCGAAGGACAAAGTGCTGCCCCTGCTCCTCTGCCCTGCGTAAGGACAGAGTTGCTGATGTTTTTATTGGAGAATCCAGGGCTTTCCCAGGTCACAGCTATTCTTTTGTGATAATATTATTTACTTAAATTTTATCTTTAATACATTTACTAGTATTATACGTGCTTTAGGATCTAGCTCCCCCTCCCCTTGCTGTGTCCTGAGGTTCCCCTGCTCTGGGAGCAGTGTCACACACTGAGGGGCCGGTGTCATTAATCCAGCATCTCTCCTGTACATACCTGAGCAAATCACACTGGCATCATTGTCGTGTGAGCACTGAGAGGCCCCCAGGGCAGTAACAGGGCAATGGCTCAAATGGGGTTCAGTCCCTTTGCAGTGATATGTGTCTGTCCAGACAGAGCCGGTTCCTTTCCCAAAATACGCTTCTCCTGGGACTGATTCAGCGAATCCGCAGTCGAGCTGATGACAGAGCACGTTGGCATCTGGTAAATCCCAGCGTGAGTCACAGAGGGTTCCCCAGGCACCAAGAACCTGGATCTCCACCCTCCCTGAGCACGCTGTGCTGCCGTTCACCAGCCGGAATCCTGTGTACCCAGGGGAGAAGGGAGAAGGGGTTTAAAGAGGGAGGCTTGGAGCTATTTTATATTAAATAACAAAGAAAAGGAAAGTCAAGGGGATTGAGCCCATCGCCATTATATTGGATTGTTGAGGTTTTACTAGAAGCCGATAGCAGCTCTATTATCCCAGCTCCCTACAGAGTGAGATCGTTTTATTGCTGCACTAGAATACACAACATTGGGATTTTAGCGACATTGTGCCAAATTCTTACGTGAGCATATGGCACTGGCATCATTTGCATGTGAGCACGTCTGACTCCCATGTGATATCCTGGGACAGTAGATGAGGTGTGACTCATTCCCTACACACTGGAATTCCTCAGGCCAGATTGGTCCTTGTCCTTCTCCGAAGTGAGCTCCTCCTGGGATAGATAGAGCTGTTCCACACTGTAGTCCATTACAGATAACACTGGCAGCTTTGAGATCAAAGTGTGCATCACAGATTGTAGCCCAGGTGTCTCCACGTCTTACTTTCACACGTCCTGAGCAGGCATTGTCCCCTCCATCCAGCTGGAGCTCAATGTGTCCTAGAAAGCCAATGAAGTATGAAAGTTACATAGGAGCCTTTGGCCAAAAGCCCGTCCTGGTGCAGTGGGGCAGTGCAGGCAGCAATTAGAAATAAAAAAGAAAGTACAACAAATGGAAAGAGGGGAATTCAGTAGCAATTGATATACATTGGAAGCTATGAGATGTAGAAATCGATAAGGGAAGCTAAAGCTATCATGGAAAACTCCATAGTTGGCAGGGCAAGGAACAATAATGACAATTTTTAAAGTATATTAGGAGCAAAGACAAACAAACAAACAAATCCTAACAAAGGTGTAGACCCATTATAAATGGAGATGGTAAAATAGTTTATAATGATGCAAATAAGGCAGACGTGTTCAATAAACATTTCTGGTTTTGGATAGAAGCAGGATGTGTTTTCATACTATGTGAGGAGGGTATACCACTCTGCAATCCATTGGTAACTAAGGAGGATGTTAAACAGTATCTACTAGAGATAAACTTTTTTTAAAAAATCAGCAGGCCTCAATAGCTTATCAAATCTTGCAATAAATAGAAATGTAGGACTGGAAGGAACCTGACGAAGGCAGATAGTCCATCCCTCCACACCAAGACAGGTTTAAGTATACCTAGTCCATCCCTGATAGATGTTTGTCTAACTTGTTCTTAAAAGTCACCAATGACGTGTGTGACGGGCTCAGTCACAGACACCCCCTTGGGACTTTCACCTGATGTTCTGAAATTACCTCTGAGCCTGTTTTCCCTGCCAGTTTGGACTCCACAACCCTGCCTTGTTGAGCCACACATGCTAGCCTGCTGCAACACAGACCAATGTATAAAAAGTAGGATTTAAGTGGTTTCAAGTAATAACAGACAGAACAAAGTAAGTCACCCAGCGAAATAAATAAAAAACACGCAAATCTAAGCCTAATACATTAAGAAACTGATCACAGGTAAAATCTTACCCTCAGAGATGTTCCAATAAGCTTCTTTGACAGACTACACTCCTTCCTAGTCTGGGCCCAATCCTTTCCCCTGGTATAGTTTTTATTAGTTCCAGCAAACATCTTAGGTGGAAAACAGGAGCTCTCTCATGACTGGCATCCCCGACTGTCCTGCTCCACCCCTTTTTATAGCTTTGGCACAAGGCGGGAAACTTTTGTCTCTCTGGGTCCCTACCCCTCCTTCTAAATGGAAAAGTACCAGATTTAAGATGGATTCCAGTATCATGTGACATGGTCACATGTCCTGTGAGACCTCATTCTTCATTACCCACGGGCTGGCCCACACATACACAGGAAGGCTTGCAGGTAAATAAACCTTCTACAAGCAATTGTCCTAGTCAATGGGAATCCTCCAGATTCTAAACCACCATTAATGGCCCACACTTTGCCTAATTACAATAGGACCTCAGAGTTATACTTCATATTTGTAGCTTCAGATACAAGAATGATACATACATTCAAATAGGAGAAATATATTCAGTAGGTTATAATTTTTGTTATGATACCTTACAACAGATCTTTTGTATAAAGCATATTCCAGTTACATCATATTCAGGTTCATAAGCATATTTCCATAAAACATATGGAGTGCATCATCACAATGGGGATTCCACAACCTCCCTTGCTACCTTGTTCCAGTACTTAACTATCCTTATAATTAGAAAGATTTTCCAAATATCTGACCTGACTCTCCCTTGCTCCAATCTAAGTGGATTAATTCTTGTCCTACCCATCGTAGAGAGAGAGCCCAAAACTGGACACAGTGCTCCAGCTGAGGCCTCACCAGTGCTGAGTACAGCAGGACAATTACCTCCTCTGTCTTACTTAGGACAAATCTGTTAATAAAATCCAGAATGACATTTCCTGTTTTCAAAACAGCATCACCCATTTCAGTCTCTGATCCAATATAACCCCAGAATATTTTCTGCAGTACTGCTGCCTAGTCAGTTATTCCCCATTTTGGATTTTTTGCATTTGATTTTTCCTTTCGAAGTCTAGTACTTTGTACTTGTCTTTACTGAATTTTAATTTACTGATTTCAAACCAATTCTCCAATGTATCAAGGTCATTATGAATTCTAATACTCTCATCCAAAGAGCTTGTGACCCCTCCCAGGTTTGTGTTATCCACACATTTGATGAGTTTATTCTCTACTCCACCATCCAAATCATTAATGAAAATATTGAATAGTACCAGGCCCAGGAGAGTGATTTTTTTATGTATCCATAGGAACACAGTGACCAGAGAGAAAAGTGTTAAAGCAACTAAAGGCCAACAGGCATATGTCTTACCTAATCCTCATCTGAGGAAGTGGGTATTCACCCACGAAAGCTTATGCTCGAATACATCTGTTAGTCTTAAAGGTGCCACAGGACTCTCTGATGCTTTTTACTAATCCTCATAATTTCCCTCAAAACCTAGGCTGGCCCAACCTATCCCAGCTACCCCTGCTTCTGGGGACTGGGTTTCAATCTCCTTCCCTGCAGACCCTGCCTCACCCCCTCTGTTCATCAGGGCTCCCCTTTTCATAGTTCCCAAGCTCTTTGTTTAATTTTCCCACTTGAAGGGCCCCTCCCCTCTCCCAAGCTAGCGGGGTTGTGCCCGGCTTGGTCAGAGGCAAAAGCTGAAAGGCCTTGACACCTGTATTGTCAGTTAAGTACCAGTGACTGGGTTCTCTGTAGACATTGTCTGCCTTGCTGGGACATGTGGGGAGCTCCAGCGGGAGTTACTCTTTGAAATCTGGTAGTAAATGGTAAAAGAGCAATAAAAGAAACAGAGGTAACACATAATATACATAAACATACAGATATCTCCCATGGTCTTCACAGGGGTCTTGAACTAGAGGTCCCAGGGTGATGCTGTGAAAAGGCTGAGGTGATCCTTGGAGGTTTAAACAAGGGAGCAGTGAGAAGAACTGGCTGAAACGCAGGACTTTCAGCTCACAGGAAATTTTGCTATTTCAAAACTTCCTGTGAACCAGAAATCCTCTCAACATTTGTTCTGGAAACACCAACACATGGTGTGTCTGACAGGAAATTTGCTCCCAGGGACACCAGCAGATGCTGAGTGACACTGACATTCTTGTCAGTTTCACCAGTGCTAAGAGAAAAACAAAAATGTCAATTTCTCTCAGTTACCGCTGGGGCTCCCAGGATCTGTGGCTCTTGGGCAGCCTCACCATGCAGACTGCCTTGGACTGGGGACCCTGGGTTTCCAGACTCCTGGGCCAGCTGGTGTCCCAAATAGCCCATTGGCCTGGAAGCCTTGAAGCTCTGGGATCCCCGGTCTGGAGCAGTCTGCAACTCAGGGCTGCCTCAGAGCTGCAGACCCTGGGAATCGGGATCCCATCCCAAGATTTCTAATTTCCTTACTGTGGAGCTGGGAGATGAGCCCTGGTTAAAGCGGGGGACAGAAGCAGCTTTGTCTGTAGAAAGTGCAAGCTGGTCTCCATATTGGAAGAGAAGGTTCAAGGACTGGAGAAACAAGTATCAACCCTGCTTTGCATAAGAGAAAATGAAGATTTCCTGGACAGATGTCAGGATATGCTACGGGCACAACATTCTGAAGAATCAGAGCAGGCTGAGCAGCGGGGACAGAAGGACGTTGAAGAAAATTGGTAGCATGTGACCTCCAGAAGAAGAAAGAGGAGCGTCCACGTACCAGCAATGCAGATACAGGTGAGCAACCGTTTTCATGTTCTCTCCAGAGGTACTAATGTGGAGAGTGGACTAGATGTACATCTGAGGGAAGAGAGCAGAAGGAGACTCCACCAATTGGAAGGCATGAGATGCACTGTCCGAGGGATGGGGGTTCCACAACCGCCACTCCCAAGAGAAGGAGGAGGGTGGTGGTGGTGGTTGGGGAATCGCTCCTCAGGGCGACTGAGTCATCTATCTGCCGTCCCGACCGGGAAAGCCGAGAAGTGTGCTGCTTGCCAGGAGCTAGGATTCACGATGTGACAGAGAGACTGCTGAGACTCATCAAGCCCTTGGATCGCTACCCGTTCCTGCTTCTCCACGTGGGCACCAATGATACTGCCAAGAATGACCTTGAGCGGATCACTGCAGACTATGTGGCTCTGGAAAGAAGGATAAAGCAGTTTGAGGTGCAAGTGGTGTTCTCGTCCATCCTCCCTGTGGAAGGAAAAGGCCCAGGTAGAGACCATCGAATTGTGGAAGTTAAGGAATGGCTATGCAGGCGGTGTCGGAGAGAAGACTTTGGATTCTTTGACCATGGGATGGTGTTCCAAGAAGGAGGATTGCTAGGTAGAAATGGGCTCCACCTAACAAAGAGAGAGAGGGAAGAGCATCTTTGCAAGCAGGCTAGCTAACCTAGTGAAGAGGGCTTTAAACTAGGTTCACCA
The DNA here is from genome assembly GCF_027887155.1 of Malaclemys terrapin pileata. NCBI lineage: Eukaryota > Metazoa > Chordata > Testudines > Emydidae > Malaclemys > Malaclemys terrapin. The sequence continues at coordinate 136,905,071 of NC_071505.1, forward strand.
GGGGAAGGAGACCAAAGCCCTGAGGTAGGTGGGGAAGTGTGATACCAGGAGGAAGCACGACCAGGAGAGCGCAAGATAGGAGGAGTCCTGTCTCATACTGAGAAAGAAGGTCCATCAGCGAGTTATCTTAAATGCCTATACACAAATGCAAGAAGCCTGGGAAACAAGCAGGGAAAACTGGAAGTCCTGGCACAATCATGCATTTATGATGTGATTGTAATGACAGAGACTTGGTGAGATAACTCACATGACTGGAGTACAGTCATGGATGGATATAAACTGTTCAGGAGGGACAGGCAGGGGAGAAAAGGTGGGGGAGTTGCACTGTATGTAAGAGAGCAGTATGACTGCTCAGAACTCCAGTATGAAACTGCAGAAAAACCTGAGAGTCTAGAAGTGTGAGGAACAAGGGTGATGTCGTGGTGGGAGTCTACTATAGACCACCAGACCAGGGGGATGAGATGGACGAGGCTTTCTTCAGGCAACTAACTGAAGTTACTAGATCACAGGCCCTGGTTCTCATGAGAGACGTTAATTACCCTGATATCTGCTGGGAGAGCAATACAGCGGTGCACAGACAATCCAGGAAGTTTTGGGGAAGTGTAGGGGACAATTTCCTGCTGCAAATGCTGGAGGAACCAACTGAGGCAGAGCTCTTCTTGACCTGCTGCTCACAAACAGGGAAGAATTAGTAGGGGAAGCAAAAGTGGATGGGAACCTGGGAGGCAGTGACCATGAGATGGTCGAGTTCAGGATCCTGACACAAGGAAGAAAGGAGAGCAGCAGAATACGGACCCTGGACTTCAGAAAAGCAGACTTTGATTCCCGCAGGGAACTGATGGGCAGGATCCCCTGGGAGAATGACATGAAGGGGAAAGGAGTCCAGGAGAGCTGGCTGTATTTTAAAGAATCCTTATTGAGGTTGCAGGAACAAACCATCCCGATGTATAGAACGAATAGTAAATATGGCAGATGACCAGCTTGGCTTAACATTGGAATCCTTGCTGATCTTAAATACAAAAAAGAAGCTTACAAGAAGTGGAAGATTGGACAAATGACCAGGGAGGAGTATATTTTTATTTATTTATTTATTTATTTTGCCAGACAAAAGGCATTATATACATTTTAAACAATTTTAAACAGGCAATTTAATACAGGTATTTAACAGGCTGGCAGCCCCCCCTATCGGCTCCCCTATGCCCCCACCCACCCACTGGCAGACCCTGCGGACCAGCGCCCTCCCCTTGCTCCCCACGCCTGCTGCCCATGGTGGTCGGCTGTCTTACGGCGTTCGTGAGGCAGGGGGGAGGAGCGAGGATGCAGCACACAGCCTCCCCCTTCCCTCCCCTGCCTTCTGTCCGCAGTAATCACCTGGTTTGCTGCGTTCAGGAGGCAGGGGGGAGGAGTGCGGATGCGGTGCACAGCCTTCCCCCTCCTTCCCTTGCCTCCTGAGTGACGCGGGTCAGCTGGTTGCCACAGGCGGGAGGTGGGGGGAGGCTGCGCGCCACGTCCTCACTCCTCCCCCCAGCCTCCTGAACGCCGCAAGACAGCTGGTTGCTGCAAGCAGGAGGTGAGGGGTGAAGGGGACTGTGAGCGGCGTCCTCGCTCCTCCCCCCGGCCTCCTGGGTGCCGCGGGTGGGAGGGGAGGGGAAGGGGAGTTTGTCCGTGGGGTCTGCCTGCGGGCAGCGGGCACTGGGGGGGCGGGTAGGGGAGCTGATGGGAGGGCTGCCAGCCATGGACAAAGCAGGTAGCCTAACGGCGTTATAGCAGAGCATTGCACAAGTTTAAATGAGCATGTTCTGTAATGGAGCAGAGATGTAACATCGAAACAACGTTAAGCGAGAGGAAGTTAAGTGGGGAGTTATTGTATTTAGTCTGCAGAAGAGAAGAATGAGGGGGGATTTGATAGCTACTTTCAACTACCTGAAGGGGGGTTCCAAAGAAGATGGATCTAGACTGTTCTCCGTGGTACCAGATGACAGAACAAGGAGTAATGGTCTCAAGTTACAGTGGGGGAGGTTTACGTTGGATATTAGGAAAAACTTTTTCACTAGGAGGGTGGTGAAGCACTGGAATGGGTTACCTAGGGAGGTGGTGGAATCTCCTTCCTTAAAGGTTTTTAAGGTTAGGCTTGACAAAGCCCTGGCTGGGATGATTTAGTTGGGGATTGGTCCTGCTTTGAGCAGGGGGTTGGACTAGATGTCCTCCTGAGGTCCTTTCCAACCCTGATATTCTATGATTCTATGACTCCCTTCTCCATGGCAGGGTTGCCCTGGAGCTGCAGACTATAGAACACCAGAGTCTCTGGTGCTGGGGCAGTCTACATGGTGCAGCTATCCCAGAGCAGGTGACCTGAGAAGACTGGGGTACCTGACCCTAAGGCAGTCTACATGGCAGGGCTGGCTGGAGGGCCCCCAAGCGAGCTGGAACTTAACCATGCAAGTTTCTGCCATAACCCAGCCTGTGGTCTGGAGAAAGTTCATTCCACCCGACTCACTTTCATGGGAAATGTGGAGTTCAACAAACCAGCATTTTCCTATGAATCTCCATTTTGTTGGATAATTTCTGACCAGGGACATGATTTTACCTCTGTATACAGCATGGTGAGACCACTACTGCATCCAGCTGTGCTGTCCACATTTTAAGAAGGATATTTTTAAAAAAATGGAAAGGGTGCAGAGAAGAGCCACAAAGATGATTTGAGGGCTTGAAAATATGCCTTGCAATGAGAGATTCCAGGAGCTCCATCTGTTTATTTTTAGCAAAGAAGACCAAGAGGTGATGTGATTATACTATATAAGTACTTTAGTGTATAAATACTTGTGCATGGACAAAACACTGGTAAGTAGAGGCCTCTTTATTCTAGTGGAGAAAGGCAAAACAAGAACTAATGGCTGGAAGTTAAAGCAGGATAAGTCATATTAGAAGTAAGCCATATATTTTTCATAGTGAGGATGATTAATCATTTGAACAAACTAAAAGAGAAGCAGAAAATTATTCACCTCCTGAAGTATTTAGATGAAGACTGGATGCCTTTCTGGAAGATGTGCTTTAGCCAGACAAAAATTATTGGATTCAGTTCAAGAGTAACTGGATTAAATTCTATAGTCTGTTACCCAGGAGGCCAGACTAGATAATCTAATGCTTCCTTCAGCCCTTAAAATCTATAAAGCTGAGTATCTAAAAGGAAGTTAAATTTGTAAAGCCGAGCACTCAAACATTCAGAATGACACACTCGTGCTGTCCTCTGTAACCTTAATTAGTCCCTTTTGTATTTGCATTGTGCTACAGCCTTTAATTACATGATCAAATGCTATTTTTGCCCCAGGACCCCTGCCCCATTCAGTGCACAGGACACATGGTGCTGACTGAATGGGTGGATGGTCAATAGTTCTTTTTATACTCACTGTTCAATGTGTGGCCCCAGCCCCTATGTACTGCACGTCATCCAAACTGAACTCCCAAAACAGAATTGTTCATTTCCTTACAGGCTTTTCTATGGCTCATGTCTATGGTAGCTGAGTGCTTCACAATCATTAAAGAATTTCTCTATACAGCGCCCCTGGGAGGCAGGGAAGTGTTGTTATCTCCATTTTACACATGGGGAACTGAAGCCCAGAGACACTATGGACAAAATGATCAAAAGTGTCGACTGATTTTGGGTGCCCAGCTTGAGACACCAGGTCCTGATTTTTCAGAGTCCTTAGCATTATACCGCACTTAGTATGTTCAGAGCACAGCACCCACTGACTTCAGTTTACAGCAGCGAGTGCTCAGCACTTCTCCAAACCAGACCCCCAAGGTTACCAGGGGGCCACCCATAAAATGAGGAGCACACAATTAATGACCACCTGGGAAACTTGTGGTTTCAGCGACTTGCCAAGCATTGCATAGGAACTCTGTGGCAGAGGCAGGGATAGAATCCAATTCCCCAGGGCAGCATTCACCTGCCTTAACAAGAGACCCTCCTTCCCATTTCTGCAATCCCCTGCCTCATACACAGCACACTGCACAGTTTCTGCAACAAATGAGGCAGGGGACCTACAGACACCTGCCTCCTTCACTCCACAGCCCTGATTCAGAGCACTGTCTGTCCTGTGCACTGAATGAAGCAGGGGTCCTGTGGAGAAAATAGCATGTTATCATGTAATGAAAAACTGTATCTTAATGCATACGTACAAGTGGGCCAAAATAAACATTTGTTTTCAGTGACTTGCCAAGGATCACATAGGAACTCTGTGGCAAAGGCAGGGATAGAACCCAATTCCTCATCGAGAAAATAGCTTGTTATCATGTAATTAAAGACGGTATCTTAACGCATATGTACAGGTGGGCCAAAATAAAGTTGCAAAGACAACTTTAATTCTGCCATTTCCTTGTTTTTTACTGCTCAACTTTGCAAACTTAATGTGCCTTACAAATAAAGGTTTTTAAGAAAAGCAAACTGAAAAAAAACAGACCTAAATGGCACCTGAACCAAAAGTCTGGTTTCCACTGGGCGGGGGAAAGCCAGGATCCTTGAGACTATCCAGTGAGTGATGATGGGGCGGAGGGAAGAGTGAGTGACGGAGGCAGGGCCTTGAGGGGAAGAGGCAGAGAAGGGGTGGGTCCTCAAGGAAAGAGGTGGAGCAGGATTGGGGGAAGAGGTGGAGAAGGTTGTGGCCTTGGGAGGAAGAGGCAGGGCTGGGGGTAGGGACTTGAGGATCCAAATACTAGCCATTAGAAAGATGACAACCCTGACACCCACATGGGTCATCAGCAGGGTTGTAACCTTTAGATCCACCACAGAATCCACTGCCACTTGAGCTAATGGAGTAACTGACAGTAGTAGTAGGTTGTCATCCTCTTTGTGGACCAGCACTAGAGGGGGATCAGAAAATTTTGCTGGAGGGTTTGATACATATTTGCTGACAGCAGGGGAATGGCAAAACTCAGGGATGCTGTGTTCCATTCCAGCCTCTGGAGAGGTGTGTGTTCTGGTAGTGACAGACCCTTCTGCCCCTGTTCCCCCAAACCTAACCCCTTCTGCCCCATATCCTCCAACCTGTCGCTGTCCCAGTCCTGTCTCTTCTCCATCCCTTGCTCTGTGTCCCAGTCCCATTCTTCTTATCTACACAGTTCCCGTCTCCACTTCTCAAGCTTCTCATCCTCAGTCCCAGTCTCCTTGCCAAGCCAGTCCTGGACTTCACCTCTGGCTTCCCCAGCCAAGTCCCAGTTTCCCCCCTGTTCTCTGTGCTGTCCCTCCCCTCTGGGGTCCTCATCTGATCTCTTTCTCACACTTATCCTTACCTTGAGTTGTCCTGTCTGCCTCAAGCCCCAGTTTCTCTCCATGGATGCCTCATACAGTCTCACGGTTTCTCTCTACACACACTTAGTTTGTGTCAAACTGGGGTGTAAATTTACCTCACACTAGCCTGCTGCACACTGAGTGTCTGTGTGGAGCCTGCTGCTGCGCACTAACATTTCCCTAATGCTTGGAAATGGGATAGATCAAAGCACACAAGGGAACTGTTAGGGCTTCTCTTCGCTACCACACTAAATCAGTGCCATTGTATCGATGCAGCGGTGCCGATTTAGCATGTCTGGTGAAGACACATTACGTCGATGGGAGAGTGCTCTCCTGTCGACATAATTAGTCATAGACTCATAGAATATTAGAGTTGGAAGAGACCTCAGGAGGTCATCTAGTCCAATCAAAGCAGGACCAACACCAACTAAATCATCCCAGCCAGGGCTTTGTCAAGCCTGACCTTAAAAACGTCTAAGGAAGGAGATTCCACCACCTCCCTATGGACCCCATTCCAGTGCTTCACCACCCTCCTAGTGAAAAAGTTGTTCCTAATATCCAACCTAAACCGCCCCACTGCAACTTGAGACCATTACTCCTTGTTCTGTCATCTGGTACCACTGAGAACAGTCTAGATCCATTCTCTTTGGAACCCCCTTTCAGTTGTTGAAATTAGCTATCAGAGGGAGAAGGACCTAGTTGCCTGGGAGCTGAGGGTGCAGGCAAGAGAGTAGGACTGGGGAAAGGCGAGAAGAGCTGGGGAGCTCATGCCTGGCAACTCCGCAGGTCCTGTGCAAGGCCAAACCAGGTACTGGGGTTTCAGAGACTACATCCCAGGGGTTTGGCAAAGGCAGCAGGTCCAAACCCCCTTTTGCCAATGATCAATGGCTTGTACACTGCAGTCTGCCCCAGTGAGCGGGGGCTAGATGGTGACTGGCAGTAGCCATAGACTGAAGCGAGGTGGGGATAGAGGGTTGGGGGTTCCCTGGGGACGGGAGACCCAGAGCTATGGGGGTACTGCGGAGGGCGGAACCCACAGAAAAAGGGGTACTGGGGTCTAGGAGGGACACGGGGGCCAGTGACAGGCGAGACACCGGCCAGCAGAGGGCGCTCCGGTGCTGGATGAGCTAATTCCCAAGGGAACCAGCAAGAGGCGCCTCAACGGTGAGTCGTCGCATTGCTACAAGCCCTTTTTAAAAATTGGCATCACATTAGCTATCCTCCAGTCATCTGGTACAGAAGCTGGTTTAAATGATAAGATACAGACTACAGTTAGTAGTTCTGCAGTTTCACATTTGAGTTCCTTCAGAACTCTTGGGTGAATACCATATAGTCCTGGTGACTTACTGCGGTTTAATTTATCATTTTGTTCCAAAACCTCCTCTAATGATACCTCAATCTGGGACAGATCCTTAGATCTGTCACCTAAAAAGAATGTCTCAGGTTTGGGAATCTCCCTCACATCCTCAGCCGTGAAGACATAGTCAAATAATTCATTTAGTTCCTCTGCAATGGCCTTATCGTCCTTGAGTGCTCCATTAGCACCTTGATTGTCCAGTGGCACCACTGGTTGTTTAGCAGGCTTCCTGCTTCTCATGTACTAAAAAATAATTGCCATTACTTTTTGAGTCTTTGGCTAACTGTTACTCAAATTATTTTTTGGCCTTCCTAATTCTATTTTTACACTTCATTTGCCAGTGTTTATGCTCCTTTCTATCTTCTTCACTAGGATTTAACTTCACATTTTAAAGGATGCCTTTTTTCCTCTCACTGCTTCTTTTACTTTGTTGTTTAACCAGGGTGGCTCTTTTTTGGTTCTCTTACTATGTTTTTTAATTTGGGGTATACATTGAAGTTGAGCCTCTATTATGGTGTCTTTAAAGAGTTTCCACGCAGCTTGCAGAGATTTCACTTTTGGCACTGTACCTTTTAATTTCTGTTTAACTAACCTCCTCATTTTTGTGTCGTTCCCCTTTCTGAAATTAAATACTACAGTGTTGGACTGCTGTGGTGTTTTTCCTGCCACAGGGATATTAAATTTAATTATATTATGGTCACTATTACCAAACAGTCCAGCTATATTCACCCCTGGGACCAGATCCTGTGCTCCACTTAGGACTAAATCAAGAATTGCCTCTCTTCTGGTGGGTTCCAGGCCAGCTGCTCCAAGAAGCATTTAAGCTGTCAAGAAACTTTATCTCTGCATCCCGTCCTGAGGTGACATGTACCTAGTCAATATGGGGATAATTGAAATCCCCCATTATTGACAGCCCCTCAAGAGTCTGGAGAAGTACCACCAATGATGCCTCTGGAAGATCCTTTGCATCAAGTAGGAAGATCGCTGCACTAATGCCAGCATACTCATGGAAGCTAATGTCACCAGCATTGAAGAAATGATCCGCACTCACCAACTCTGCTGGGCTGGAAATTTTGTGCTGATGCCAGACTCTCGCCTCCCAAAACAAGTCTTCTGCTCTCAGCTCACCCGTGGTCAGAGATCCCGTGGTACTCAGAGGAAATGCTACAAAGACACACTGAAAGCGCATCTCAAGAAAACTCACGTGGACATCACAAGCTAGGAAGAGCAAACCACCAACTGACCCCAATGGCACCACATCCTCTATTGGACAGTGGCCCGCATTGAGGAGAAGTGCCTTGCCATCAAAGCTGAAGAGAGAGAGAGAGAGAAGGAAGAAAAAGAAAGAACTTTCTCCCAGCAGGCAGCTGACCCATCAGGCAACGTCTGTACCTACTACAGGCAAATCTATGGTTCCAGGATTGGACTCCTGAGCCTTCTCAGGACCTGGGCCGGCTCCAGGGTTTTTGCCGCCCCAAGCAGGCAAAAAAAAAAAAAAAAAAAAGCCGCAATCGTGATTGCGATCTGCGGAGGCAATTCGGCGGGAGGTCCTTCGCTCCGAGCGGCAGTGAGGGACCCTCCGCCGAATTGCTGCCGAATAGCTGGACGTGCCGCCACTCTCTGGAGTGTCTGCCCCAAGCACCTGCTTGCTAAGCTGGTGCCTGGAGCCAGCCCTGCTCAGGACAAATATGTAAATTTGGGGTAGAGATCATCCTCGAATGGAGGGATTGCCGATGATGGCGATGCTGCTGCTGCAACCAATGAGGCTGTGGGCCTACAGACAACAGCCTCTTTCACTGTGCATCCCTGATTCATTCCCTAGGCACCATCCATCCTGTGCACTGACTGAGGCAGGGACCTCGGCGAAGGAGAATGTTTTGGCAAAGACTGGTATTAATCCAATGGGAAATGAGAAGTGAAAGCTGGACAAGAAGGGGTTGAGAGAGACAAGGTGGATAAGATAATATATTTTATTGGATTCGCTTCTGTTGGTGAGAGACAAGCTTCTGAGCTTACACACAGCTCTTTTCTGTAAGCTCAAAAACTTGTCTCTCTCACAAACAGAAGTGGGTCCAATAAAAGATATTATCTCATCCACCTTGTCTCTAATATCCTGGAACTAACACAGCTACCACAACACTGCATATAAGAAGACGACTGTCACTTTTTGGAAAGTTTTCTAGTGTTCTGTCAGGACAGCATCTCTCAAAGATCACTTGGTGCAGAAACATCACAGCTCCCGTATGTGTTTGTTCTCAGTGATATCTAGTGCACAAGGCTGTTTGTAGATAGCTGAGTGGTTATTTCTGGAAAAATTCTAAATGGTCCCAATCCTGAGTCATTTATTCTGTTTCTACTCAGTCTGTACAAAGCAAACTCACATTAGTGTCAATAGCTGCCTGCCTGAGTAAGGAACCCTGGGCTTGGCCCTAGGAGCTGGCCCTTCACCTCTATCCAGGGAAGACGGGGATTAGAGACAAGAATCGACATAACTATAATGATCATGGAAAGACTCATCCTCCTCTCCAATCTTCAGCACAGGCATGTGGAACTACCCTGCCAGCACGGCAGGGGTTAAAGGGAGCCTTTGGGCCCAGCTAGCCCCACCCCGCTGTACCTGCAGCCAATACCAGGCCTGGGGGGGAGAAAAGAAGAGAGCCTGGCTCAGTTGAGGGCTGACTGGTGAAAAGGCAGGAGTATCCGCCTCCCTACTTGAGGGAAGGGTCACTAGCCTGCCAGCCGAGGCAGCCAGCAGGGAGTAAGCGCTATCTCCCCAGCCAAGGGGGACTGTGGAGGAGACGTAGGAGCCTCCGGCAACTGAGGTAACTGGGTGACTGAAGCCCAGAGACATTGTGGGGTTCAGTCTCACCAAACTTACGGCTGCCCCATCTGAAGGAGCCTGGGATCGCAGCATGAGGCCACCCAAGATCCCTGAGAGGGTGCTATGGATACAAGCCACCCAGCGAACGGGACTAGAGGGGCCAGGCCCCAAACAAAAGGGACAGTGGTAGGAAGTAGCCGAGGGCAGGGGATTTAGACTCCCTGCTGGGAGGCCTCCCCTATTCAGGGGTAGATGCATGCAGGACCCTGGGCTGGGACCTGGTGGAGAGGGAGGGCCTGGGTTTCCCTACCCCACTGCCTAAAAGATGGAGCCAAATTGACCTTGAAAACCAGGGGATGGAGGTCAGGGGCACCAACCCACTAAGTCGCCCGGCCCTTCAAGCACCTGTTACAAACCCAAACTTTATTCCCACTGCAAACGTGCAGCTCCAGCTGACATGCAGGTGCAGCGTTACAGAAAGGTGCACAGAAGGGACTTTTGCTCTCATACCCCTTTGTTTGTGTGCAGCTCCCTCCTCCTGGTGAGGTTCAGAGGAGAGGGACTCCCTGCTGTGCACTTGCTAGGTGTGCAGCACAAGGCATTGCAGTTGTTATTACCAGGTTAGGAAATTTACATTGGTGAAGGTCAATGTGTTTTCTGAAGAGTTTAAAAGTCCTGGCAATGATTTTTTGTAAAGTTCCCGCCCACCATAGCTTTTTTATTTTTTAAAAATACAAAGAAATTGCATACAACCCCTCCCCCATGTGAAGAGCGTATAGATGTTTGTTATTGAAACACTCAAAATCCAGGAAAGGGTTGAGATTAAACACTGCCCTGAGCTCCCATCACCAGGGGGAGCTGCTAAAACTATTGGAACTATAGGAAAATATTCTACTCTTCCTTGTGCTATGTCAGAGGAAGATATTATTTCTACTAAATGTTAAGAAGAGATAAATTAAAACTAAAACTTATAATGGGTCTGTAGTTGTAATGTTAACTATTGAGACACAACAAATGTCTCATTAACATGATATTCCTGGTAAGTGTAGGGTTGAGGTATATTTTTGGCTGAGCTCTCTATGCTATGCTAGTTCTACAGTGTATCAGAGATTTTGAAATTTTCTATTACTGGTTGGTCCAAAATGTGAGAAGTAACAGAGCAGACGGGGGAGTGCTCTCAGCTAAATCTAATTGTGGCCAAGCTGGGAGAATCCGCCCATTCCTTGGTCACCCTCTGAGGATGCCAAAGGGGCTACATAAATGCCCCACCCTCTGTACCTCTGTGGTTGGGTGTCTGGGTCTGGATTTTGGCAGGAGTGTAACATTTTCAAAAGTGCTTCAGTGACTTAGGAGCCTAAGTGACATTTTCCTTTTCCATTCTCTCTCCTATCTGCATTTTTAGACCCATTCAGAAGGAAAGGAAAAGGAAAGACGTGGCACCGAAACAACTGGAAATGAGATAATGAAAACGCTTCACAGTCACACAGGGGGATCCTCAGTGGCCAGTGACATGAACCGTAATAATTACAGCTGAGTAATAACAATCATTACAGGACTTACTCTAATTTTTGTTCATTTCTCGTTAGGGTCACAGGCACACGATTCCCTCTGGGTTCAAGCCCTTTTGTCTCAGGGGATTTGCCTTTCAGGACTGAGCTGGCTGATTCTTACCTGAACAGGTCACTCCAGCATCCCAGCCATGATGACAGTTATGCACTTCCCATCCCCTGTTCCCGCAGTGCCAGAGAGCAGACTCGGTACCATCACAGGCAACTCTGTCCAGCCAAATTGGTCCAGATCCTGCTCCAAAATGAGCATTAAGATGGACACTGATAGCAGCTCCACATCCCAACTGCTTACAGACAATCCCAGCATCTGCCATGTCCCAGCGATAACTACACACCGTCCCCCACTGATCCTGGTGTTTAACCTCCACTCTCCCGGCACAGGGGCTGCCTCCATCCGCCAGCCTCAGCTCATCGGCACCTTTAAAGAGACACAGAGCAGGGTCAGAGCGAGCAGGGAACCCCCACTCCAGCATTATCACAGCAGTGTCTGCGCATAGTGGCAGGGGATCCGCGCCCAGAGCCAGGAGAATGGGACATGCCCAGAGCTGCCTCATGGCTCCACCTGATCCTGTCTCAGGGCCTCACACTCGGGGCTGTCAGTGCTGCAGCTCTTGCCATTTTATCCCCACTCTAGCGATTTGGGGTGTTTTTAACCTGTCCCGTGAGAACACGATGAAAGGCGCCAACTCACGGAGTTTCCCTTATTCCAAATGGCGCCATCTCCTGTCACTGTCACTGGGGCTGAAGCCAGTGAGATGCCGCCATCTCCCTACAGTCTGTCGGCATGTGGGAGTGAGGCCGCCCTGAATAAAGCTGGCTGCCACTTCCCACTAAAGCCCACGGGGAACACGGCTGTCTCTGTGTGGCTGAGGGGGCTGGAGAGGACCCAGGGACTGTGATGGGCAGCAGAGACCCAGTGAAAGGAGGGTGGTGAGAGTGAGGGGAGCAGGGCACTGCGGGGACAGGAGGCAGATTCAAGGCTTGCAAGGGAAGGGGGTGCAGGTGCTGTGTGGGCCGGAGGGAGGGGTGGGGAGGAGGTTCTGGAGCAGGGGGAGGAAAGAGGGTGGAGAAGGGAGAGTCTGTAGCAGGAGGCAGGAGGGACAGAGGGTAGGAGGGTCTGGAAATGGGGGTAGGAAGGGGCAGGAGTGAGGAGGTGGGTCTGGGGTTTTGACGGGAAGGAGGTCAGAAAGTAGGGGCAGGAGGGAGAAGTGGGGAGGGGAGGGGTGTCTGCAGAGGGAGTTAACAGGGAAGCAGTAGAGAGGGACAAAAGGGAGGGCAGGGGACAGGGATCTGAAATTGAGGCAGGAGGGAGGAGTGGAGATGGAGAACAGGGTTGTCTGGAGCGAGAGAAGGGAGCATGGGGCTGGAGGGGGATATTGAGCAGGGGGTAGGAGGGAGGGGAGGAAAAGGGGGTTTAAAGAAGGGGGTCTGCATGGAGAAATGGAGAGAGGAGGGGGTCTGGAGTTGGGGACAGGAGTGAGAAGTGAGGAGGGGGTGAGGATCCAGGTAAGAGAGTGAGAGAAGGGAAGGGAGAGAGCAGAGAGGGGGCAGAAGGATGCATGGGGAGAAGAGGGGGGAAGGAGGAGGTGGGGGGGAAAGGTGATCATGTGTAGGGCGAGGAGGGAGGGGGTCTGAATCAGGGCAGCAAGAGGGTGAGGAGGGGAGGGGTGTGGAGCAGAGAATGGGAGTGAGCGGAGGTAGCCTGGAGCAGGGGCACATGGGGGAGTGTTGGAGAGGATGGAGGAGTGGGAATGGAGGGTGGGTCTGGTGCTGGTGGACAGGAGGGAGTATTGGGGAGGGGAATGGAGTCTGGAGTAGGCAGGGGATGGGGCCAGGAGTGGGAGGGGCAGGAGAGAAGGGGAGGAGAGGCGAGGAGGCTCTAGATTGTGGGGTGTGCTTCACTATCTCAGGTAGAGAAGCTGCAGGGTGGTGTGTGGTGAGCCAGGGAAGTGTTGCTGTTTGCAAATGGCTAAATCAATCCTGTCGTGTTACGGTGACATTACAGCTGATGTGAATGGTTGATGTCTCCAGTGTCTCTGTCTGTAACTCACCCCTGAACAGTAACAGAAGTTCTGTGTGTGAGTGTGAACCATGCTGTATGAATTAGCTCAGTGGCTGTCAACTATTTCCCAGCCAGCCCTTCATCTGTCAGAGGAACTGAACCAGGAGGGGAGAGCGAAGGCAGTGCTGGGCAATGGACGGCAGTTCCCGTCTCAGGGGTGAGGGGAGGGTAAGCGCAGTCTCCAGCTGAGCCACCAGGGCGAGTCGTGCAGTTTGGGTGCACTAAATGGTGACTTTTCAGCCTGCGATTCTCACCCCCACGCTGGCAGAGGAGTAGAGGGGAGTTCTACAGTCCATAGACAGACTGAGTAACATAATGGGATGGTTTTTATAACCTCGTAATTTTTGTTCTGTGGCGCTTGGCATTACAGCCTTGTGCTCCCTACCGGAGCTTCCTCTCCCCACCTGCCCCAAACATTTCCCTCTTCTATTGGTCTCTTCCCACCCTGCTCCCCTGGGCTTTTCCCCCTCTTCTTCTCCCCTTTCTACCTGGCCTCTCTGCCCTGCGTGTACAGGCTGCTCCTTCCCCAGATGAGCAGCAGACTCTGCCCCCACTTCCTGCCAGTGGCTTTTCTCCCAGTAGCTCTGAGTTCCACCCCCTGCCCCCAGTTGTCTCTAAAGTTTTTTGTATCTCTGGGGGTTGTGGAGAGGCAAAGCTGGCTGCTGGGAGGGAGGCAGCTAACAGGGAATGTGAGGAGTGGCCACTGCCTCCCACACAGTCCTGGGATATTGGCTGGGAGAACTGGTGCGCAGGACAGGGTGTGAAGAGCCAGGACTGTTCCTGTGACTGGGAGCTAGTATGGGCATCATTACAATGCCCATGAGTTACGGCTACATGCAGAGTTCCACTGTGACCCCTGGAACAGGCTGGCTGCAGCAGTGGATGGCTAAGCTGGGGACACCATGTTTATGGAGCCTCCATGGAGCTCAGAGAACAGTGCAGTTCACACCAGTACATGGTCAGACCATCCTGCTCCTTTAATGCCAAGGTAATACAAAACGATCACTTTGCTGCAATCCACAGGGGTGTTTATTCAGGTATGACTCACTTCAGTGAAGTCCCACAGGCAACCCATGGGGCCTGGTTTGCACTAAGAAAAAAGGGACTTTTTTTCAATGGAGTTAACTCAGTGATGTTCACTCCTGGCAGGACCCAAGGCTGTAACTCTGCTCTAGCTAAGTGCACACACAGTTCTGTTTCCCTGCACACAGTAGAAACTAACAACTGTCGGCAGTTTCCTTGTTCAGAAATCCTCCAGCCTGCCCCTCCAGCGAGCTCCAACAGGCTTTGTTTCTTTTCTGCTTCCAAGGTCCCGATCACAACTCCTTCTACTGGCTTCTCCCTCCAACAGACACAGTCTGACGCCAGTATCCTGGCCCCTGCACTGGCAACAATGGAAACCCCTGGCTTAGCTCTGACCTACGCATGTGCCTAGTGCCTTTGGCAGTAGCTCCCACTGTTTGCAGCTGTTTTTACTACATAAAGGATCTTGATTGCTCCGTCTGTTGAGCCTAAAAGAGAGTTTTCACCCTGCCATTGGCTTTCATGAGGTCGGTGATTGTCTTAGGATCGAAGCCTCCCCGATGGCAGCCATCAGCACCTTTCACGATAACAATCACATTTATATTGTACCTATCATATCCTGGCTCCACTTCTATGGCCCAACTTGGAATAATGACCCCACCCAGCACTCTGAACATTGGGGAAGTTCAGATCTTGGTCTGGGAGTTAAACCTGTGGCTTTGGTCCGTCCCTGACATTTTCTCATTTGTTTGCCTGGACCCCACATCATTTTACAAATTTGTTTTCCCACAAAATGTAAATAGGTCAATAATTGTGAAACACGATCTTCTGGCAAAGACTGACCTGGCCTCTACTCAGGGCTCAGAGAGGAAAATTGCGGCACTGAGGGAAAGGGAAAAGTAGCTACATGGGGTGATATTCCCTATATTGTAAACACCCCTGAGTCACTGTGTCTGTGTCATGTGAAGCAAACTCAAATTTCCAATAGAAAATAAAAAATATCTAAGGGATGATGCACATTTCCTCATCAATCCAACAAAAATACTCTGAGCTGAGCATGTGCTTGGCATCACTGTATGACGCCATCCCACAAATCGTGCAGTAATTATTCCCTCACATGATAACAATTATCAGAGGGGTAGCCGGGTTAGTCTGAATCTGTACAAAGCAACAGAGGGTCCGGTGGCACCTTTAAGACTAACAGAAGTATTTGAATGCCCACTTCATCAGATGCAAGACCCACTGATGAAAACAATTGTCCATCCTCTGCAATGTCAGTCTGATCACCAGCAGTCAGCACAGAATCCTCTGCTTTTCGGTCATGTACAGCTGTGTTATGGGCTCTAATCCCAGCACATTATATTTGAACTTCTTGGAAATCTGAAATATAAACTCCAAATAACCTGCTAGATGGTTTGGTTTGCTCAGGATTTTCTGGGTACCAGCCCCCTAATCACTGCACAGTTAATGAGCTGTCTGTGAAATATACATTAGGGCAGGTTTTTCTCTAAGACAATAATTTAGATGGACATTTCTGATCATCAACTTCAGGGTTAGTTTCTCAGGCTGGCGCAGCAGCACATCGGGTTCCCATGAACCAGCTACTGCTGAGCAGTTCACTGCCCTGCCAGTCACATGTTAACACCAGCCCAACAGGTTCCAATCACTGTATTATTTGAATCATAACTGGGTCCCACATTCGATTTTAATCCTATTGCTAATCAGTTTTGGAGTCTTTGGGCCAGATTCACTTCCCAAAATGCACCAGCATTTGCTGAGGTACCCCATGATCTGCCCCTCCCCCTCATTGCTGTTAAGTCTGCCTGGAGCTGGGACACTGCATGGCAAGGAGCTTGCAGCCCCCTCTGTGCTGGAGGAACGAGAGCAGCCCTGAAACTGGGCAGGGGCAGCCTTCAGGGAATGAAACCAATGTGTCCGTGAAAGGCACCAATACAGCACCTCTGCCATGCAGCTTGTGCTGGTCGGGCTTCTCTAGTCTCCAAATAGGATTCAAAGCTTCTCCTCTCCAGCAGAAACCCTGGGGGAGGGAGGCAGGGCTCATGCAGGATAAATCTTCCTGCTGGCAGAGCTTCCGGTACCTCCATGGGCACAGGGCTTTGCGCACTGCACCCCAACACATGCACACACCCCTTCCCTGGGAGGAATCGGCTCTGGGTTTATTTGGATAAATCCTGCTCACTTCAAAATTGCAAAACTTCTACTGGCTTCAGTGAGTGAATGGGGGAGTGAGGAGCCAGGACTTGGGCCTTGGAGCTGTTGGATTCAGTACCAAAGAGACATTTCTGTTGGATCCCAAATTATTGATGTATTTATTGGGATTTAAAACACTAAAGCGATGCCCAGCCAAGACTGTTGGCACCCGGACGACATTGATAACACACTCAAATCCCAGCAGCATGAAGTGGCCATTTCAACAGGAACTCAGCCAGCCAGACACCTACAGAAACTCCTTCCCACCCATTTCTCATTATGTTACGCAGGGCCTGGGTCCTTCCCACCCCCAAACAAGTGTCTTTTGCAGTGTGCCCAGAAGGTCACCAAATTTGGGCTATTTTGGCCCAAACCGGACAACAAGTTTCAGAGTCCTGGAGGCCTCACGAGAACACCCTCTCAGCCACCCCTCTCCTTTATAAAAAGGGGGAACCAGCTTAGGTGCCCCTGCTAACCAGAGCTGTGGCAGTACGACACGGGGAGAGAGGTGATCCCTCAGGGAGGCCAGTCCCAGGCCACTTAGGTCTTTATGAATACTAACCAACACCTTAACCTCCACCCAGAGCTGGGCAGCCAGTGCAGATCCTGCACCATGACTGTAACATGCTCCTAGCAAGATGTGCTGATCAGTGAGTCGCTTCCATTTGCACCAGCTTTGTTCTCTGAATGGTTCTAAGGTGCAGCCGTACATTAGGATCATTTGAAGAGTCCAATCTCAAGGTAACAAAAGCCTCGGTAACAGTGGTAAGTTCCAATCCCAAAAAGAAAAGTCACAACCTCCTAGCCAGGCACCGATGGTAAAAAGCTGACTGTAAAAGTTACCACCCTAGTTGCAGTTAACCCAGCTCCCCTGGTGAAACACAGAAGAGACTTACCTGCTATGTCCTGAATTGTGAGGAGAAGAAGCCACAGCACCGGAGTGGAGAGATGTCCCTTCATTGCCAGCCTGACTTGCTGTCCCCCCTCTCAATGCACTGGCTGCTCCTAAACACCTGCCAGGGCTCCTCTGTGTCTGACAAGTGACAACAAAGCAGTGGAAGGGAAATATATAGAATCAGAGGCTGCCATCAGCTGCGCGAAGGAACCAATAGCAAACCCACCTACCTTTTTAGTTATTATCAGTGGTTTTATCTGTGTCTTTATGCAGCTAAAACATCCAATAAAACTCGAAAGCAACAAACATCACCATATATGAGTGATGAGCCCCCTCCTGATGTCAGCTTTACCACAGCCTCAGATCATCGGGTAACCCCCAATCTCCGGTGAGGGAAGGAAAAGTTCTGTACAAATTGTATCCCTGCTGTTTCTAACCCTGATAGATTTTATATCGTATTAAACATGAATTGGGAGACATTAGAGGCTGGTTATTTTATAAACTAGGAAAGAAATCCCTTGTGCCAAAGGTGATCATTACAAGACCAATTCCCAGTATAGGACATGCCCAATTGTAGACAAGCACAACTCACTAGAACCAGGTTGTGTCACTCAGATCAGCTTTATAGAAGAAGAATTACTCAGCTGCATCTGAAATATTGACAGTTCTTCTACGAATAGACCTTGGGGCAGGGGTGAAAGTGGGCCGGTACGACGTACTGGTAAAAAGTGGCTGCCAGTACCAGCCCATATGCAGCTGACGTTCATTGCCCCTTTCCTCCCACCCCCGCAGGCTGCCAACATGGGTGCGGGGGGGGGGGGGGGACAAAAGGGGCAGCTACCCTGGGGCTGGTGATTTAAAATTGAAATCTCCATCTGAGCCCTGGGTGGCGTGGGCCAGGCAGCGCAGATGTGCTGGCTGGAGTAGGCTGACCCCCCAACCCCGCCCCTTCTGCCCAAGGCCCAGCCCCTTCCAGGGGCCCGGCTCTGGGCCCCCGTACTGGTAAGTGCTTAATGTTACTTTCACCCCAGCCTTGGGGTTTCCTGCCTAGACCATGATTCTTAGTGATAGAGGCAGAGCTTAGGGCTTCCTGAGTAGGCCATGACCCTCTCTTGCAGTAGCAGGAGGATACACCATGCCCATCAGTGCTGTCAGTAGGGGGAGGGCTCCTTGGAAACAAGTTTACTTGATTCATGGGACACAGACAATTCAAGGAACAGGCACAAGGCAAGGGGCATATAGCACAGAACAGTGACTGGCTGGCACCACAGCTACCTCCTGCTCTTCCTCAAGAGAACTGTTACAAATACGTGGATTAAGGGAAACGTCTTTGACTCTTTACCTCTGCATTTTCTCCCATGCTGCCCTTTCTGTATGGAGAAAACTCCCTAAGAAAATCCATGCAGCCAACACCTGATCCTCCTTCGAATCCCTCCTTGAGACTCTGCTCTGTTGTGATTCTGGAAAAACACTTGACAGAGAATGACTAGCTTGGCAGTGGAGGAGGTGGGGCTGTGCCCCTTCCCCTTCCTTCCCTCTCCTTATTTTTACCAACCTCCCAGCCCCAATCCTGCCATTCCCCCTCACTCTGCCCTCCCACTACTTAAACAAACAGTAATGACAAAACAGGAAATTGTACCAAAATAATATAAGGGCCCTACTGTCAATCAAACGTTAGCCTCATCCCTTGACCCCTGCCCACCTGTCATGGGAAGTCCTGCACCTGTGGTTATTACTTCTGGTGTCAAGCCGGACACATGACTGGAAGCAAGGTGTGTCATGTGATCCCTCTAAGAACTCCTCCCACTGCCCTCTACCAATCAGGATGGGTTTTCGCCCCCTCAGGACCACCCTGAGAGGCAATTTTATGAATCGGGGGGAGTTCCGGGGGGGGTGATTCGTGCAGAAGTGGGTCATGTGACCCTTCTTAGCACTCCTCCCACCACCCTCTACCAATCAGGAGGGGTTTCAGCTGCAGGGGACCACTTCTGAGAGGATATTTGACCAATCGGGGAAGTTCTGGGGTGGGGTGACCTATTTGGAAATGATTCGTGTGACCCCTCTAAGAATTCCCCCCAACGCCCTCTACCAATTGGGATGGGTTTCGGCTGCAGAGGACTGCCCCGAGAACATATCTGACCAAAATAGGGCAGGTTCTGGGGTGGGATGAACCGCCCAGAAGAGGGTCATGTGACTTCTCCCACCACCCTCTGCCAATCAGAGCACAGTACCACTACCCCATAAGTCCCAGCTCTGGGTAGAAGAGGCCATCTCTTACCAAGAATGCACATTTTAGAACGCGTGGAAATGCTGAGAGGAAACATGGACTCCTTCCCCACCCCCGTAAAAACTTCAGCCTTTGTTTTAGCCCCGAGGGACTTCGACCATCTGTGGAGAAAGCTCTACATCAGCGAAAGTTCTGAGGAGGAGGAGGAGTGAGAGATCAAAGGGAACCCTTTGGCCCAGCCATTGATGGATACATCAGAACCCAATCCCGAAACCCAACTGCTCGTGAGACACTCCAATGAGTGTGCTGGCCTCTCGTCGTCCACCCCACTGGAGGAAGAAGGCGAACGCAGCTCGGGGGAGTCACCGGCGGACAAAGTGAACAGAAAAGATGTTGCTCAGGTAAATGAACAATTTAGAAGTAACGTTAGAGGATGTGTGTGTGTGTGTGTGTGTAATGAAGTTGTGTAAATCTAAAAACAAGCAGTTGGAACTTACACTTGTTTCTTTTCTGAAAAATCCCTCGACAGCTCAACGATACCTTTCTAGAGGACCCGGAGGTCCTGGACACCATTGCATCAAGCAGCAAAGATGAACTGGGCCCACCTTGTTTTTGCTCAAAGCCGATACAAATCGTTGAAGAGGACTCTGAGGATGATGGCTTTGAGGACTTTAGGAGGGGGCTTGGGACAGAACTAACTAGGTCAGTGCCACGTCGTGAGTGTAAAAATGTCATGCGGACTATTGTACGCATTGCTGTTTATGCTGTCCTTAATCACTGTCTTAGGGGAAAGTGTTTTGAAGATTGTGAGGGCTGTGTCATAGATGCACCAGGCCAGCAGCACCATGACTGTGTGGCTTGGACTTCAATGGATATAAACTGCAAGCTCTGGGGCTTGTGTGCTGAGCTGTGTTTGGAAAGCTTATTCAACACTATTTTTGCCATAGGTGATGCTGTGCAATGTCTGTGCTTAACTCAAGAACATTTAGCGCAAGGAGTGACCTTGATAACTGCTGTGCAATTCAGTGGAGACCCTGACTGGTTTTAAAGAAAATGACCAAACCGGAAAATGCTGCTTACAGCGTTATATTGACGGTCTGGTCCACACAAAAAGTTACAGAACCCTGCTTAAGAAAAAGACTATTTGTAAGAAATCTAAAAGGATTAAGTTAGAGAACGGTGAAGGGAGAAACATGCGATATAAAACTTGGTAAAAAAAAATCTGTTGAAAAGGGCTTTGTGACTACTGTGTTTCTGTTTAAATTTTTAAGGTCTCTGTGGCCCTTAAGTGAGCTAAAAGTTTTAATGGAACATCTTGGTTTGTTTTCAAGGAGCTGTATGTCTTAAATTAAAAAAAAATAGTTTGTGAGAACCTAGCTCTTGTGTCTTTTTGTAAAAGAGACCCATTTACAGCAAAATGCAGAAATGTATGTTGTAGAATTGTAAAAATGTGTTTACAATTAAAAAAAAGACAGGGATGGTTCAGACACATGTTTGAGTACAATAGAGTTGACCCACCCTGTTGAACTAAATGGTTTTAACCACACCTCCACTGAGTAGCCAGGGTGACTGAGATTACCCACCCTTGTTGCCATCAGGGTTAATTGTATTTGTGATTAGTAATTAAATTTGACGGGTGTACACCCACAGTAAGAGAGGTGGTTTGGGTGGGTGAGGATGATGAGCTCTGATTAATATGAAATGAAATAAAACCTCAGGAGTTCACAGACACTATTGGACAGTTTAAATATAACCCAGGAGTGGGTTAAATGCTATCGGTCACTCTTTCTAGCAATTCAAAGTCATTAAAACAATATAGTTACAAAAATAAACAAGGGTCTAACCCAAAACTGAAATGTTTTAAGTGTTCACTAACCTCCACAATACTTTAGAACAAGCATCTGCTCTAAAGACAACCAAACATTTAAAAGCTCTGGGTATTTGTAGGGTGCTTACTATGGTTGTGATACACCCATTTTATTTCAAAAACAACCCCCAAACCTTAAGCATGAAAGAAACATGTTTAAAAAACAAACAGACATGCCCCAAGACATTCATTGATATCTGCAAGGGGCCCGCACTTGGGAATGGGATACAGGAACATTAAGGATTGTTGTGTTTGGTGATTTACTGGTTTTTCATTGAAACAGAAAAATGTATTTTAACTAAAAGAAAAAAAAATAGCCTAAAGCAGCCCAGTTGTGCAGACAACTTCATTTCCCCACCCCAGATCACAAAAGGGAATGTTCGGGGAGGGATGCCTAAAGTCCTTAAGTATCTATTAATTCAGAGTTGTGATAATCAAATCAACCTGCTAACTACAAACTTCTGAAGTCTGTTTGAAACAAAGAGTTAGGATGGTATAAAAACCTCAGTTTTTTGGAGGCTGTCCTCTATCAACTGAAACTATCTTGAATTGCTGCTGGACTGCAAGAGGAGATATGCTTCCTGTTTTTAACTCTGAAAATATATATTGTATTGTCACTTTTTGGCCATGCTGTCCTTACTAAATAGTAGTACCTATCTTCATTGCAGTGTGATCTGTATAGTGTGGAACCAGTCACTTTAAGCTGCATTTTACCACCAGGCCAATGTAAAAACCAAAACCCATTTTTAACTATAGTTGTGCTTAATACAGTTAAATTAAAAAACTGCAAACTGATGGTATGGTGTGTTTCAAACTAACAGAGTGTTTTTCTGTGCAAAATGGTTTTTAAAAGCAGTTTGGTTTTTATTCAGCAAAAAAAAAAGAGATTTTTTTTTTTTTTTTTTAAATATGGGGTTGTTTGTCCTCTTAAAAGAGTTGGCTTTAATGTTTAAATTGTTAGTGATTCAAGGGCCTAAGCTAGACATAAGTGTGAGTGTTTAAAAAAGTATTTTGTTGCAAACTGTTGGTTTGGTGTTTTAAACTGGTGGTGTGTGTGTGTGCGTGTGTGTGCATATAAAACATAGGTGGCTTTTAAAAAATATATATATGACTGAAAACTATTGGTTTGGTGTGTTTCAAACGAACGGATTTCTGTGCAAAATGTGTTTTGAAATAGATTTTAAAAGTTGGTTTTTAAAACAGTTTGTTTTTTATTCTGCAAAATGAGATGTGTTTTTAAAAAGCGTTTGTGTGTGTGTGTGTTTGTTTTTTTTAAGTGGTAGAAATAAACTCAAAACCTGTGTTTGTTGTACAGCTGGAAATAGATTATTTTGTTTTAAATCTATGACTTTTTTTAAATAGAAAAACACCCTAATGCGTATTTTATTTTTTAAGTTTAAAAGACAATTTCATGTTTTTTATAATAATAATGTTGTCTGCTCCACAGTACGGTCAAAGCATGAGAGATCCTTAGACCAGAGAGTAAACAAGCTCAATTGAAAAAGGAAAGAGACAGCTGAAAAGGAAAATTCACCAGCATCAGTGACTGATGGATGGATGAAGCCCAGTGAATATATTTTGCTTATTAGTTTGGTTATTTTATGAGGTTGTGTATTTTAAGTAAATACATAGGTGTGGGTGAGAAAGATAGTAAAGTTAAGTTTTGTAAAATGTTTTTTTCCTCCTAATCAGGCATGTGCAGCTCTCCTGACAATGCTGTAGTCAGAGCTACAGGGACACCTCCACTAGAACGGGTAAAGAACCAGGAATCAGCTTTGAGACCTTTAACAACGCCAACACAAAACAGCACAAGAGTGCAGATGAAGCATCAGAGCAGTCTAAACCTCATATACGTCAAACTGAAGGACTCTGGTAAAAAACAATCATGCAAACACAACTCCAGTTTCCAGGCCGCCACCACCACACCAAGCCCTGAGAAAACTGAGCGAAAATACCAATATTCACAAACCCGGAGCACGTGCTCTATGGGTTGTGAGTAAAAAACCAAGGACTGACAAATCATTCTCCCAACACCATAAGCTCATCACAGCTCCCCCATATTCTAGTATTTTGGAAAATATGATGCTTCGTTCAGAATACTGGTGGACACTGTATCCTCGGGGGTTCTAAAAGAAAGAAGAGCTGGAAACTACATCAAAAATGCAAAAGCTCTTGCAGGTGACTTTTTGAAAAATACTTCAATTTTTTTTCAAAGGGTAGCTCTGAGTAGGCATGACTATTCATGGAAAGGGTAAAAGGGGCACCCTGAAGGGTACACATCAGCTAAGGTGTAAACGAAAGGGGGGATGGCGCTTGGGGGATAAACAGACATCTGCCAAAAAGTTCCAGGCCAGGGTCGCTGTAAACATTTTGAAAAAGGCTGAAGAGGTAATGAGGAAAAAAACAAAAAGGGATGCCCCCTACTGGAGGTTCTCAAACTGGCTCATCTGAAAATGGGGAGATGGAATCCGACCTGCAGTGTGGTGGTGACTCTCATGCAGAGTCTGATTTAGAAAATTCCCCAGAAGGCTGTCTAGATTGGTCCCTGTCTACTCCTAATGACCCTCATGGAAGCCCCTCGGAGTCTGACTCTCAAATAGCATCTGACGTAGAAGATGCCGCTGATGGTGCCTTAGAGGAACCCCCAAGTAACCCTGAAAATGCAGAGGTGTATATGGAGAGAGTGAGAAGTTGGCGATGTGAACTACCTAGATTTGGGGGTCGGTGTATTGTGAGAAATTTTGTTTTGTCAATCTTGAGTGAATAAATTCAGCTCAGCAGGTTGCTGAAGCCATACACAGTTAGTTCTCGATGATGTTAATGGTAGGATAGGCCCTGAAGATTACGTTCAGTTATGTTTAGAGAGCCATAATTTAACTAACCCTTTCTTTTCGGCCAGAAGAATGAGGGATGAGCTGTCTGCTGAGGATTTCTTCAATCAGACCGATGTTGCATCTCGTTGTGACAGTTGTAAAAAACAGGGGTGGGGGCAGTCGTAGAGTTTTAAATTCTATCCTCAGTAGTCAAATCATCCATAAAAAGAGACAGTGTTTAGTAGACCTGACTTACACCGGTACCAATCTCTGTTTTACGGGCAGGTTCTTGGCCATCATGTCCAACCATAAGCCTACGGACGCAGAATTGTTAGTGGGGGCAAGAAAGTTGCATGAGAAACTGGAGTGGTCAGATCAAAAAAAGGTTCTGCTCAGTGATGTGGCAACATTTGAACAGCAATTAGGAGTCAACATACAGCTGGTGCTTTATGCAGCGAAAGGTGGCTGGGGCTTTTTTAAAACACGGGGCCCAGTGTACCCCAAGACTTTTTTCATCCTGTTGCATGATGAGCATTACTATAGGGTTCTGGATGTGAAAAAGGTGTTCAGTGTGAAAAGTTATTGTGAGTTTTGCCACACGGTGTACAGTCACCACCACTCTTGCAGGTATCTTTATCGCCTTTGCTTCAGCGTAATGTGCTCAGACAGCATAGGTGTGCAGCTGAGGTGTTCTAGCTGTAGACAGTATTGTCTGTCCAAAGAGTGTTTAGACAGACACGTTGACTGTGAATTGAAAAAACAAGTTGACTGCCTGTTTAAAACTTTGTGTGATAAGTGTCAGTCTTACATGGACAAGCGGCACAGGTGTAAAGGGAGGCATTGTAAGCAGTGTCAAGGTTTGATCACCGGTGATGTAGACAGCCACCTGTGTTTTATGGACAGCATTAGAAAGCCTGAATCATTAGAAAAGTATATTTTTTACGATTTTGAATGCACACAGGAGACGGGGTTGCACATGCTCAATTACATTTTTGCTATGTCCCTAAAGCTGGAAAAATCCTGGGAATTTAAGGTCTATGAGTGTCTTTCTATCTTTGTTAAGACCTTTATTGGCAAAGAATTCCAGGACGACATGTTCCTAGCACACAATTCCAAAGGTTACAATACAAATTTCGTCATTAGACAGTTACTGAAGTAAAAGATGTGCATAGAACTGATCACTCAGGGTAGTAAACTAATGTGTGTGGAAGTTAAGGCCCTGGGCATTGGTTTTATAGACTCTTTAAACTTCTTTCCCGTGAAGCTTAGCAAGCTCCTGCAGGCGATTGGGTTTGAAGGGTGCAAAGGGGATTTTTCACATTTTTTTAACACTTTAGAATATCAAAATTATGTGGGGCCTATGCCCGGTCTGGAGCACTATGGTGTAAAAAGCATGATGCCCAGGGAGAAAGCAAAGTTTCTCGGCTGGTATTGGGACCACAGATATGAGACTTGCAGAAAGAGCTCGCATATTACTGTCAGCAGGATGTCAAAATGTTGAGACACGCTTGTATCCTATACAGAAAAGAGATTATGAAAATGATGGAGATGGGAGATATAGTAGAGAGAGGCCCTGGTAAAATCACTGAGATAAAACTGTGTATAGATCCATTCCGGTACATAACGCTGGCATCTGTCTGCATGGCTATGCACAGGTTTATGTTTTTGGAGCCTAAGATGGTAGCTCTTCTCCCTCCAGACAACTACCACAGGGAGAAAAAGAGATATTCTACCCCATCTATTCAGTGGCTGCCATATACCTCTCACAAAGAAAATATACAGATATGGCATGCTTTACAGGGTGGGGAACTACAGTTAGGCCCGTACTTTTTAGAGTGTTATGCCAATGTTGATGGGGTACACACAGCCTTTGAGTTTAACGGGTGTTTCTTCCATGGCTGTATCACCTGTTATTGTGAAAAAGCAAAGAACCCTATGATGGGGACAACTTTTGGGTTTCTTTATTACAAGATGCAGCTCAAGACCGACTATCTGAAAAGACTTGGTTTTGTAGCGAGGACTCTCTGGGAGCACAAGTGGGCGATGATGAAAGAAACAGACAGGGAGCTGGCAGGTTTTTAAACCGAGCTCAGTTGCCCCAGCCTCTCATGCCTAGGGATGCTCTTTTTGAGGGGAGGACAAACGCTATCCACCTGTATTACAAACCTAACCCCAGGAAGAAATCCACTATTATGATTGTATCAGCCTGTACCCTTTCGTAAACAAAACCAAAGAATACCTTATCAGACACCCCAATGTAGTTTATGACAAATTTGGACCCCTCATAAATTATTTTGGAATAGAAAAAGTTAAAGTGTACCCCCTGCAAGGCCTCTTTTTCCCATTGTTACCTGTCAGAATGAGAGGCAAGCTTATAATCCCGCTATGCCAAACCTGTGCGGAAACAGAGCAGCAGGAGACATGCACCCATACTGATGAGGAGAGGGCCATCCTGGGGATGTGGTGCACGGTGAAATTGAATGTGACCATAGCAAAGGGGTACGCGGTGGCTAAAATATATGAAATCTGGCATTTTAATTAAAAATCTGACAAACTCTTTTCAGAGTACATAAAATTACACCTCTGCCAGAAACAAGGGGTTTCAGGGTATCCCAGCTGGTGCACAGTTGAAGAAAAACAAAATAAGTACATTAACAATTTCTACCAGAAAGAAGGCGTGTGTTTATGCCAACACAAGATCAAGTTGAACCCCGCTAAATGACAAATCGCTAAACTGTTTTTAAATTCTCTGTGGGGCAAATTCAGCCAAAGAACGAACCTACTCAATACCAGCATTGTGAGAGACCCTGACAAACTCTTTCAGTACCTGTTTTCCCCCAATTACAAGGTTTCATCCTGTGAGTTTATCAATGATGAAACAGTGTGTGTGTCTTGAAGACCGATACTCGGTCCTGGTAATAATAACGTCTTCATTGCCTATTTCTCCACCGCTTACGCCTGCTTAGAACGATACAACCTTCTAATCAGGCTGCAAGAGCAGTGCTGTACCACGACACTGACTTGGTGATATCTGTGAAAAGGGAGGGTGACTGGAATCCCCCTCTGGGGGATTATTTAGGGGACCTCCCGAGCGAGATCCCACCAGATCAACACATCACCAAGTTAATGTCAGCAGGCCCGAAAACATATTGGTATAAGCTGTTGGGAGGAAAGACTTGTATAAAAGTCAAATGGATTACCCTGAACATAGCAAAGTGTGAAAAGATCAACTTTGACAGTTTGAAAGATCTAGGCCAGGACTATTGCACGGGCCTGTGAGAAAACACGTCAAAAAAGATAGAGGTGCAGGAGCCCTCTATTGTAAGGAAAAAAATCAGTGGCAAATAAAGACAAAAATCCTTAAGAAAACGCAGACAGTCATTTACAACAAGAGGGTCCTAGGAGAAGGATATAAAACCCTGCCCAATGGTTTTGAAAATGGATACGCAGTGGAAACATCCTTTTTCTGCAATTTTCGCGGGGCCTACCAACTGCGGAAAAAATTACTTTATAAAAAAATGTGTTGGAAATGCTGAACAAACGTTGTATGTTATCCATGAGAATATTGTGTGGTGTTACAGTTGTTGGCAACCTCTGTATAAAAAACTGCTCTGTAAATATCCCTTTATCAATTTTGTGGAGGGGCTGCCCGATGCTTTTTTTGTTTCCGGCCAATATAGTAAATATGATTATCATAGACGATCTGATGAACTCTACTTGTGAAAATGATGAAATTGAGAAAGCCTTTACCAAGTACATGCATCGCAGGAACCTGAGCATTATGTACATAGTCCAGAACATATTTTGTCAAGGAAAAAAGAGTCGTGTGATTAACCTAAACACAGAGTACATGGTTCTGTTCAAAAACCCCAGGGACAAATTACAAATCACTATGTTAGCTCTGCAATTGTACCCCGGTAAAGCTCAGTTCTCTCTAGAAGCGTTTGAGGATGCACCCAAAAGACCTTATGGCTACCTGGTGGTGGATTTAAACGCTTCTACACTAGAAGCTTACAGACTAAGGACCGGTCTTTTCCCTCGAGACTGGCCGGTGGTTTATACTTTGAAAAGAACAATAGTCGGGTATAAAAAGAGATGAATTATTGCAGGCCCCTTTTTAACAGCCGGGTTTGCTGCCCGAAAACATGTCTAGCTGTGTGAAGAGAAACCTGGTCCTTTTAAAATTCCTTAGCAAATCGTTCCCGCAGCAAAGGAAGGCTATACTGTGTTCGGCCTCTGACAATTTAGTAGCGGCCCTCTCAGATAGAGCACTCAGTACCTTAAAATGAAACGTACCTTTGACACAAAATCAAGTGCGTGTGCTGAAAAAGATATGCACGCTTATAAAAACTCTGTATAATAAAAGGGTTTCACTTAAAAGAAAGAAGCATCCAGTGAAGCACTCTGGGGGCTTTATCAGACCTCTGTTAAGTTTTGCTATTCCTCTGATAATGGGGCTTTTGACTAATCGATAATGGAGTATGCAGAAAAAATGTACCTGGTGCCCAGCCGCCAGTTGGAGCAATTAAGAGCTCCCCCTCCAGCAGAGGAAAATATCAGAATGAACGCAACTCGCTTCTTGAATGCTGAAATGAAGTCTGTTCTTCAAAGAACTGACTTAGCCAACTATGAAAAGGCTAAACTTTACAGTGCCGTGCTTCAAAGGTACCTGATGTACTTGCAGCAGAGCAATGAGGATAAAGGGGAAATACATCTGTTTCTACCAGAACAGGGTGTGACTGCCAAACCCCCAGAAACACCAAAGACCTCAGACTCTGCTGCTTAGGAGGTACTGGATAATGTGAATAAGCATTATAAGAAAAATGCATTAGTATTGCTAAATAAGCTGGGCCAGGATAAAAATATTTCTTCGTGGAATGATAAAGGGGCTTTTGTGTACAAAGGTTGCGTGGTTAATGGTTCTAACATGCTTGACAGTCAGGGCCTTCACCCAGATGCACTCTAGGTACATGTCTGCTAGGAACAAAGGATGGGATGTGTTTATGAATCCCATGGTGGAAATGACCGTACCATCTTCCGTCATGGGCAACGCAACCAACAGAGATCTTTTGGAACGCCCGAAGGCCTCGACAGCCAACAATGGGGTGGATTGAGAAACGGTGAGCCCTTTTTTACCCTCTAAAAAATAAAAATTGGTTAAAAGATCCAAATGGCTCAGTGTGTAATGTTTTTCATGTTCTAAAAAAAATAATTTAAAACTGGTAATGTTTTGCTTTAAATATAACATGTCTATACTTAAAAAATAATATCTGGGTGTACTTTTTCTGAATTGGCCATTGTTTTTTTTTTTTTTTTTTAAAAGAACAAAAACCCACCAAACATCAATTGTCTTTAAACCTCTCACCTGGGGTGTTTTATTGAGTAACATGACTATGAAAATTGTTGCAAGATATACACGTCTGGGTTTCTTGAAACATGTTTTGAGTGATGCTACGCATGCCTGAGAATTTACATTTTATATTTTTTACAAAAATCATCAACATCTGGTTGTTTTGCACTAAGTCGTTAGAATACAATTTTAAAATCTGGTCAAAAGATAAACACTCGCTACGATGATGTAAGAAACACAGGCAGTGATAGACACAGGCAATGGAGTGGCGTTCTTGTAATTGTCTAGTGTGAAACACAATGTCGGCAGTATTTTGTTTTAAAAATTTCATAATGCTTCTAGGAAACAACCCACTGTTCGGGGGATGCCCATAGGAGTCAAAAAACTCTCCACAGTTGCGCTTCGCCAGATACAAGCAAGGCAGTGTTCACCCAGTTGGTTGTGTGGATGCGTGTTCACCACCAAACCAAGGGGTCTCTGCGACAGCTTGCCACCAGGGAGCCAATCACAAGGGAACACATCTAAGACATTCTTTTTTGTGAAAGGGTCCATTGATAAGACACATGAGAGCTGCTTGGTATCCATATTCACATGTAGTCAAACAGAACGTATCTCCTCTGATTTATCTCTATGACGTTGTCAAAAACCCCATACACGATCATATTGATGGTTACCGTCAAAGCCTTCCCAAAATATATTTCTGCTCTCAGGTTCCCGGTTTTAATCAGGGAATAGTGATCGGTGCATGACTGGTCAGGAGACTGGTCAAAGGCAAACAAGGTGTAACCCTGTGCAAACTCCTCACGGTTGATTAACAGAGAAGGATCTTTCATGTGTTTACCAGCTGCCTGTACCAGATTCATGTATTCTCTCACACAGCATCGGGCCTCGAAGTCTGGTTGCAGAGGCTTGGTCGGTATCTGTTCACCATCCACATACAAGGCCACAAAATTAATATCGTAATATTTAAAATGAAAGGGTTTTTTAGTGTAACTTCTGCTAAAGGCAACATTATCCACAAAGCCTAGAAGAGTGGTCCCCAACCTTTTTCATTAGGCGGGCGCCAGACGACGAGCCACGGAGGACCGTGGCAGCGGACGAGCATCCACCAAAATGCCGCCGACAAGCGGCAACGTCAATAGGCGTCGCTGCTGAAATGCCGCCGATTTTCGGCGGCGTTTCGGCGGAGACCCTCTGGATGACGCTGCTTCTCGGCGGCATTTCGGCAGATACTTGTCCGCTGGCCAGTACGTGGGTGTACTTAGATGCCCCGGTGGGCACCATGGCGCCTGCGGGCACCACGTTGGGGACCCCTGCCCTAGAACAAGCATTTTGGGTAACTGTCCCATAACAGATTCTCCTGGTTACTGACCCTGCTGCTTGTGGGGATGCTAAACACTTTCATTCCCACATGGTCCATGGAGTATTTAGCATTAGCAGTAAGCAGGGCCTCCGCATGCCCCAGATGGACGCCTGGGGCCACCTCTACTTTCTTCACAAAAAGGGACGCTGATACAATGTGCAGTTTAAACCCTTTGGCCACATTGCCCATTAAACAGAAGGCGTCTTTGCTGCATGTCAGTTTAATTTTCACATACACTCCGTTCAACAAAAGTTTTTCTTGAAAAAACAGATCGCTGTGTAGATGACCCAACAGCTCTACCATCCTGTTCTGGGCCATCAGCTTTGCCCGTCTCACAAACCCTAGATTCCCACCATTCAGCTCCATTTCTTTGTATTGTCCGGGAGTGTCTTTGTAAAACAGGCCGGCAGAAAATTGCGTGGCGAGAATGTCGTTGCTGTAATTGAGAACCGATTCTATAAAGGCCCTGTAAGGGTATGTGATGTTATAGACACAAACTGGGAATGTATAAATCATTGTTTGCAACCAAGGTCCTGTAGTGGCACCAAGTCTTGTATAAAGGGGGTCAAATAAGGTGTCTAAGACAAGGTTATGGTTTGCTGGTTATGATTATGCTATCTGTATGCATGTATCATTTTTGTATTTAAAGTTATAAGTATTGGCGCTATACTGTCTGTATTTCAAACTTGTGCTATGCTTCTGGGTGACACCCCAGACAATTTGGCATCAGCACTGCCTAGCCTGCTTGATGGCCCATTAAGGACCTCAGCTATACAACTGACCCATTGAGAGAAGGCAGATACACCTTGTGACTCAGCAAGGCATGCAGGGACATGCCTATGGACAGAACTCTAAGGTTTTTCTATGACACGTGCTGGATAGCTTGTTTTTGGAACAAAGGAAGCAGAGGCCACATGGCAAGAGATTATAAAAGGCTGCTGCATCTCCTCCATCTTGTCTTCAATCCTGCTTCTAACCTCTGGAGGAACTTTGCTACACTGAAGCTCTGAACAAACGACTGAATAACCCATCCAATCTGTGGATGTACTCTGAACACTTGATTTGAGCCTGCAGTTAATTCCATCACTGCTACAAGCCTGAACCAAGAAATTTGCCATTACTGTATGTAATTGATTCCTTTAACCAGTTTTAGCTCTCATCTATATTTCTTTCTTTTTATGAATAAACCTTTAGATTTAAGATTCTAAAGGATTGGCAACAGCGTGATTTGTGGGTAAGATCTGACTTGTATATTGACCTGGGTCTGGGACTTGGTCCTTTGGGATCGGGAGAACCTTTTTTCTTTTACTGTGGTATTGGTTTTCATAACCATTCATCCCCATAACGAATGGCACTGGTGGTGATACTGGGAAACTGGGTTGTCTAAGGGAAACTCAGCCTTGGGCTGTAACTGCCCTGCTTTAAGCAATTTGTCCTGAACTGATACTCTCAGTTGTGTCCAGCCAGAGACCGCATTGTTACAGGGTAACAATTGTTGCTTTGGCTTACTAGGTGGTCTCCCAGCTGAACGTCAAACTGTCTAAAAATAGATGCCACTGGGTAATTCACCAGGCCCACCTCAGCGTTCCTGGCGAGTTCAGTTCTGTCTCCTTTTACAATCTTGCAACACAGGTACACCAGCATGTTGTTTAAATCCATATATTCTATGCCATTCCCTGCTATAAAAAGTCAATGGGGGCTGACTCCGTAACGGCTGATAGATGCAGCACCTCAATGTAGATGCTTTTCTCTATGCTGGTCTGCGGGGGGATTATTTGGAACAAGTCTAGTTTGGATTTGGTGCACTCTTCAGACCTGCAGTGAACAAAAGCCATGTTGATTAAAATATATCTCTTTAACCAGGTGGACAGCATTTCCTCTTTACAGGCCTCCTCTTGGACTTTCGCTTATGACTAGTCCTACGCATCAAAGCCCTTCTTTTAAAGGGTTGCAGGGGACCTGTGCATCGCGGGTATGAAGCATTTCTCTTTCTCTTCCTCCTTTTAATGTACATCAGCCCCGATCCCTCCTGTGAAGCTGGATTCCCCACCTTCTCCAGAACAGCGTGGCAGACGTGGCCTACCACATATCTAGCTATGTTTTTAGCAGTGGTTTTTATGTGGAGTTTAATAATCTCTAGCCCTCCCTCCTCAAAAGCGGTACGGCTTCTCGAAAGAGGCTATGGAATACTCCACCCACACCAGCCCCTTTCATCATGGGGGGCCCCATGATATCCAGGAAGGGCGTATCCAGCCTGGGCTTTGTAATAGTTCCTGTAGATGTTGGGGTCACAGTAATTTTTTAGGATTGCCATAATAGTGTTTTGCTTTTTAGAAACCTCGCTTTCTCCGGGGACCCAGGTGCAGCTTGACGATCACCTTGCCAAACCGAAATGAGACGTGTTTGTTCTGATCTGTCTTTATTTCAGTGGTGATGGTGTTGATGTGGTGTTTACTGACAGGGACGTAATGAGGTTTATCGTAAGTGATGGTGACAAACTCGTTCCTTGCTCAGACGGGGACATAGCGTAACAGGGGAACAGAAAAGTCCCCCACAAACTGATGTTCTACAATATCTGTTTACAGATACAAGGAGTTGAAAGCCCCTGTGATGTCTGCCAAAAAGGGGATCTTTTGGACGCTGTGCTTGGGGCCCAAACCCAGAATGTTAGCTAGCTCCCCACCAGTAGAAAACATATAAGTAAAATAGGCGGATTTCAGTCTAACTTTTCTACCCAGAGGGTCGTAGTTCATGACCACCTCAGGCTGTCCTGGGTGAGGAGCTACAGTATTGTTTATATGATCCAGTAATTCGGGTATGGACGAGTAATAACTTTGTCATAGGATGAAACTCCACATCATATCTCCAAGGATGATTTCGAAAGGGGTGTGTAGCGATGTGAGGACTCACCACTGCGGCGTCTCCCCCTGCTGGTCATCCTGGGAATTAGCTCTCCAGCTCTGGAGTGCCCTCTCCTGGCCAATGTCCCACTTGCCTCAGGCCCCCGTGTCCCTCCCAGACCCCGGTGTCCCTTACGTCGGGGTTCTGCCCTCTGCAGTACCCCCGCAGTCTCTGGGTCTCCCCTCCCAGGGGAACCCCCAACCCTCTATTCCCACCTTGCCTCAGTGGCTACTGCCAGTCATCCTCTAGCTCCCGCTCACTGGGGCAGACTGCAGTCTGTAATGGCCACTCATCATTGGCAAGGGGGGTTTGGACCTGCTGCCTTTGCCTAACCCTGTACCTCTGCAACCCCAGTACCTCCTTTGGGCCTTCACCAAGTCCTTCAGTCTGGGCAGTTGCCAGGCTGGAGCTCCCCCATTCCTTTGCCCTTCCCCAGCCCTGCTCAGCCTCAGGTGCCCTGCTCAGCTCTCAGGCATCCCAGTCCTTCTCTCTCCAGTGAGAGAGAGAGACTCCTTCAGCACCTGCTTCACAGACCTTCTATAGCACCAGCTGTGGCCTCCTTGGGGTGTGGCCCAGCTGTGGCTTCTTCCCCAATCAGTCTACGCTATTGGCTCCCAGGAACAGCCCTTTACCAGGGTTGTTTTATCCGCTTCAGGGCCGGAGCGGGGTAAACCACCCTGCTACAGGATGTCTTTGTTGACAGTGTTCCAGCTGTGTGGTTATTGTTTTTCCACTATCTCCACCTCCCAGGCAGCCGGGAGATCCAAGGTCTTAATTAGCCATATTGTAAAGTTTGAGGTGGTGTTTTGGGGGAAAATTACAGAGCTGACGTTGCTGGGCAAAGTAATGTAAAACCCACCGTCGCTCATTTCTCTCTCTCTCTCTCTGTCTTTGCAGGAGGAATTTTTTTTGTTTTTGTCTAAATGTCACAGAGTTGAGAAGCTTCCACCAAGCTGTTAAACTTATTGGGCCACCCCAACCATTTCACCAGGAGCTGCTTTTTTCTCACTTTTCCTTTCTCTGCTAGAACCTTTTCAATCCTGTAAATCCTGTCTCGTTTGGGGTTTACTTTTTGTAATTGTGACAAAGTTCCTCCTCTATCTTGGTGGGTCCTGCGCTTATTGGCGGATTTTCTTGCCTCAGAGATTCACCATGTGGGTTGGGAAACAGCCCAGAGACCTTCCCCTCTGGAAGAACCCACAGTCCAGGTCAATTGGGAGGTTTGGGGGGAACCTGGGCCCGCCCTCTACTCTGGGTTCCAGCCCAGGGTCTTGTGGACTTCAGCTGTCTATAGTGCCTCCTGTAACAGCTGCATGACAGCTACAACTCCCTGGGCTACTTCCCCATGGCCTCCTCCAAACACCTTCCTTATTCTCACCACAAGACCTTCCTCCTGGTGTCTGATAACGCTTGTGCTCCTCAGTCCTCCAGCAACACACCCTCTCACTCTCAGCTCCTTGCGCCTCTTGCTCCCAGCTCTTCACACTGGCGCCACAAACTGAAGTGAGCTCCTTTTTAAAACCCAGGTGCCCTGATTAGCCTGCCTTAATTGATTTTAGCAGTATATTTGCCTTCTACCAGACTCCTGTACCCCACTGGTCTGGGTCTGTCACATATCCCTCCCCCCTGCTCAACGCCAAGGGGTTGGGCAGCTTGGGACGCCAGACAGTGCACACGTGACAAGCCATTGGCGTTGCCATGATGGCTCCCTGCTCTGTGTTGCACACGGAACTGGAAAGGTTGGAGGGATAAGAACCATCTGGTCACCCTTGTGTTCTTCTCCTTGTTCTGCTGCATCCATTGAAGAGGGGATGGTCGGTCACGAGGACAAATCTGCACCCGAGCAGGTAGTAGCGCAATGTTTCCATGGCCCATTTTACAGCGAGGCATTCTCTCTCCACCACTGCATATTTTTCTTCCCTTGGAAGGAGTTTCCGACTGAGGTATAGAATTGGGTGTTCCTCCTCCCCGACCATCTGTGATAGAACGGCCCCCAACCCTACTTCCGATGCATCCGTCTGCAGGATAAACTCCTTGGTGAAATCTGGGGCTATCAGTACGGGGTTACTGCAGAGAGCAGTCCGTAGGTCTGTGAACGCTTCCTCTGCTGCGTCAAACCATCTCACCAGATCAGGTCCACTGGCTTTCACTAGGTCTGTCAGGGGGCTTGCCCTTGTGGCAAAGTGGGGATAAATCGTTGGTAATACCCCACCACACCTAGGAACACCCAGACTTGTTTCTTGCGACTTGGTCGGGGCCAATTTTGGATGGCCTCTAACTTGTTCACTTGGGGTTTTACCAAACCTTTTCCCACAATGTAGCCAAGATATTTGGCCTCTGTAAACCCTACAGTGCACTTGGCAAGGTTTTCTGTAAGGCCAGCTCGCCTGAAGGTATCGAGGACTGCCTCCACCTTCTCCAGGTGGGTTTCCCAGTCTGGGGTATGAATGACCACATTGTCCAAGTAGGCAGCAGCATAACTGTTATGCGGGCGTAATAGCTTGTCCATGAGGTGCTGGAAGGTAGCTGGAGCCCCATGTAGTTCAAAAGGGAGGACAGTATATTGAAAAAGACCCTCTGGTGTAGAGAACGCAGTCTGTTCCTTTGCGTCTTCTGCAAGGGGAATCTGCCAGTACCCCTTTGTCAAGTCTAGGGTAGTCAAGTACCAGGCATTACCCAGACGGTCCACTTGCTCATCTATGCGAGGTATGGGGTATGCGTCGAACTGGGATACTACGTTTAGTCGCCGGAAGTCGTTGCAAAATCTTGTGGTGCCATCAGGTTTGGGCACCAGCACGACTGGGCTGGACCACTGACTGTGGGATTCTTCGATCATCCCCAATTCCAGCATTTTTTTTTTACTTCTGCTTTTATTTCCTCCCTTTTTGCCACTGGCACCCGATAGGGCCTCATTGTTACTCTGGCCCCAGGGTTCGTGACGATGTGGTGATATGTCTCGGTTGTTCGACCTGGTTTTGTCGAGAACACATCTTGGTTCTGGAAGATCATCTCAGACATCTCATTCTTCTGGTCTGGTGTTAAATTGGGAGACACTCTCACCTGTTTGGAAGGCTTGTTTTCCTGGGTTAGGTCTTTTTGGACCGTTGTGCATGCCTCTTGTGCATGCCAGGGTTTCAGAAGGTTAACGTGAAAAATCTGTTCTTGTTTTCTGCATCCTGGCTGCCGCACCTTGTAGGTTACTTCCCCCATGGGTTCAACCACCTCATAGGGCCCCTGCCATTGGGTCAGAAGCTTGCTTTCTGCCGTGGGTACCAACACCATAACCCGATCCCCTGTGTGGAACTGTCGCACTTTTGCCTGGCGATTGTAATGGGTTCGCTGGGCCTCCTGTGCCTTCTCCAAATGTTCCCGTACAATAGGGGTAACCCGGGCTATCCGGTCTCGCATCTGCATTACATGCTCTATTATATTTCTCCCCTCATTGGGTTCCTCTTCCCAGATCTCTTTGGCGATATCTAGTATGCGACGGGGGTGACGCCTGTATAATAACTCGAAGGGGGAAAACCCAGTTGAGGCCTGAAGTACCTCCCGGATAGCGAACATAAGGTAGGGTAGTAGGGTGTCCCAATCCTTCCCGTCCCAACTTACCACCTTCCTTATCATAGCCTTGAGGGTTCAGTTAAACCTTTCTACCAACCCATCAGTCTGCAGATGGTAGACCGAAGTTCTCAGGGTATGTATATGGAGCAACGTACAGAGGTCCTTCATTAGATTTGACATAAATGGGGTTCCTTGGTCGGTTAATATCTCCTTTGATAGCCCCATTTGGGCAGAGATCCCCACCAGCTCTTTGGCTATAGTTTTAGAAGCCGTGTTCCGCAGGGGGATGGTGTGGAAGCCTGGCTTCTGTGTAGTGAGTAGCATAGTCCAAAACAACAAGTATATATTGGTGGCACCGAGCCGTCTTCTCCAGGGGTCCCACTAGGTCCATGGCTATTTGCTCGAAGGGGACCTCTATGATGGGAAGGGGTACTAAAGGTGCCCTCAAGTGGGGACAGGGACTGTGCAGCTGACACTTTGGGCAGGAGGCACAGTACCTCTGCACTTCTTCATATACTCCGGGCCAGAAGAACCGTCGTAGGACTCGTACCAGGGTCTTCTCTATCCCCAAATGCCCCCCAAAAAGATGACTATGAGCAAGACTTAATAGAGTTCTGGTGTTTTTGAGGTACTAGGATCTGATGTACCTTCTGCCCCTGTACTGGTGCAACCCGGTATAAGAGATCCTTCTTCATTATGAAGTAGGGTCCTGGTCCCTGGGTTTTTCCTTCCACAGGGACCCCATTTATTTCAGTCACCTCCTTTCTAATGTTGTCATACCTTGGGTCTTCTGCCTGGTCCCATCCAAAATTTCCTCTCCCAGGGCTAATCTGCCCAAGATCTAGGGGCCCAGTCTCTTTTGCCTCTACTGGTTCAGAAGCTTTAGGGTGGGGGTCAGACTCAGGTGCCTCTCCCTCCTGCGTGGCCTCCTTTTCAGCTGCGCAGGTCCGCCTACCTACAAGAGCGACCCTCTGGCTTTGGGTCAGTATTCGGGTTCCCAAGGCCTTAGCTGACCTTCTTTCCCTTTTTGTCTTTCTGCCCTGTCTGGGAGTGAAGAACAAATCTGTGGATATTTCAGAGAAGATTGGAGGTTGACAGTCTGCTGTGGATGCCTCACCAATTTTAGGGTCCCCATCTTTCTCCAATCCCCCTACTGGGAGTAAGTTTCCAAACCCTGGGAAGTCGCTCCCTATGAGCACCGGGTATGGGAGTTTAGGGACTACACCTGTTCCTACCTCAGTAGTGTTCCCTTGGATCTCGATTTTTACTGGGATGGTGGGGTAGTAACTAACTGTCCCATGGACACATGTTATCCCCGTACGTTTAGCCTTCAGCAGCTGACTACGCTTCATGAGCTTCCCTGAGATAAGCGTGATAGCACTCCCCGAATCAACCAGTGCCGTGGTCCCTACCCCATTTAGTTTCACTGGTCTGGTATACATATGTGGGGTTAGTGAGACCCCCCACAAGGTGGATTAGAGAGCATGGATCTGCCCAGTTCCCCAGGTTACACTGCATAGGCTCCTTAGCATTGGGACACTGTGCAGCTATGTGTCCCCACTCCCCGCAGGAATAACATCTGTATGGAGCCCTAGGCATTCTCCGGTCTCTTGGTTTGGGCACTCTAACATCACAATCCTCTTCTCCCTCAGTGCTCCGACTCTTTGTGGCCTCTGATGGGCCTTCAGACTCTCTCTTTTTCCACCTGGGCCCTCCTGGTGGCCCAGTCACCCGAACTTTAGGGCTTGGTGCTGCTAGTTTAACCTGGGGTGCCTCTTCCTTAACTGTTCGGGTCAGCTCCCTCTCTGTCCTTCGCCTCTCTACCAGGGCGACAACCTCGTCATAGGTGGAGGGTTCGTTCTGGCTTACCCAGGAACGAAGGTCTGGTAGTAGTCCCCTCATTTATCAGTCGATGACCAGAACCGCTAGTATCTCTTCTGGACTCCAGGACTCTTTATGCAACCACTTTCGTGCGAGATGGATGAGGTCATACAATTGGGACTGCAGAGTTTTGTCTTCCTGGTACCTCCAACCGTGATACTGCTGGGCCCGCACTGCTCTTGTTACCCCAGATCTGGCCAGGATCTCTGCTTTCAGCTGGGGGTAGTCTGCCGCAGCCTCTTCAGGTAGATCATGGTAGGCCTTCTGGGCCTCCCAACACAGGAATGGGGCAAGGATGCCAGACCACTGATCTTGAGGCCAGGCCTCCCGTAGGGCTGTCCTCTCAAAGGCCAGAAGGTATGCCTCTACATCATCCTCACGTGTCATTTTCTGCAGCCAGTGGCTGGCCCGTATGAGCCACGTCCCATCATGGCCGCGATTCAGCTCTGTAAGGGACTTTACCTGGTTTACCAGTTCCCGCAACATAGCTCGGTCTTGAGCAGCCTGGTCCATCAGCAGGCGATTAGTCTCTTGTGCAGCTGCACTGCCTCCTGTTGGGCGGCTGCCTGGACACGGGTAGCCTCCTGCTGGGCCACCGTAGCTTGTATCAGTGCCCGCACTACGTCTTCCATTGTGGTGAAAAAAAATAAGCCCTCTCCCTTTTTGTTGTTGTTGTTGTTTTTAAAATCACCTTCCTTCTTCCGCCGCACTGTGCACCCCAAAATCCCACCCTGACCAGTGTGACAAAGTTCCTGCTCTATCTTGGTGGGTCCTGCACTTATTGGCGGATTTTCTTGCCTCAGAGATTCACCATGTGGGTTGGGAAACAGCCCAGAGACCTTCTCCCATAGTCCAGGTCAATTGGGAGGTTTGGGGGGAACACGGGCCCGCCCTCTACTCCGGGTTCCAGCCCAGGGCCCTGTGGACTGCAGCTGTCTATAGTGCCTCCTGTAACAGCTGCATGACAGCTACAACTCCCTGGGCTACTTCCCCATGGCCTCCTCCAAACACCTTCCTTATTCTCACCACAGGACTTTCCTCCTGGTGTCTGATAACGCTTGTGCTCCTCAGTCCTCCAGCAGCACACCCTCTCACTCTCAGCTCCTTGCGCCTCTTGCTCCCAGCTCTTCACACTGGTGCCACAAACTGAAGTGAGCTCCTTTTTAAAACCCAGGTGCCCTGATCAGCCTGCCTTAATTGATTCTAGCAGCTTCGCCTTAATTGGCTCCAGGTGTCCTAATTAGCCTGCCTGCCTTAACTGGTTCTAGCAGGTTCCTGATTACTCTAGTGCAGCCCCTGCTCTGGTCACTCAGGGAACAGAAAACTACTCATCCAGTGACCAGTATATTTGCCCTCTACCAGACTCCTGTACCCCACTGGTCTGGGTCTGTCACATAATTCTTCAGGGTAAAAAATCCTGTAACTGTCTCACTCTCATAATCTTTTAATCGGTATACAGTTCTCTAGCCCCTGGTTAAGGCTTCATCCACTATGAATATCTCATTGGTAAACATCTGTTCATAACCTTTTTCGAAAGCTCTTTTGGTTTTAGATAGTCTCACGTGGTCGCCTTTTCTAAAAGGGGCATGTGACAGTACCGCCCATAAGGCTTTATGGGAATATGACATAACTGGGATATGTTTTGTGCTGCCTGTGCCATGTAACATATCTCTGTAAAAGTTATGGGTCTCTTATATCTATTCATCCTATTTGTACACATATATCATTTTGTACTTGAGGTTGAGACTATTGGCTGTATATTTGCTTGATTTCTAAGTAAGCTTTGTGAGGCATTTGGTTAGCTTCTTTAGGAAGGAATTTGCAAAGTTAAGTACCTGATCAGGAAGCACTTGGGGAACAATGCATCTTGGAATGCTCCAATCCACATAAGAAGCCTTCCTGGAGACATACATGATACCATGTGGACAATGGCTTCTGCCTGTAAAGACTGTGAGTCATGCATGGACATGAGGCTTCCTCAGGGGACTCCAAAACTCCATCTTGGAGCTGGACTTTGCATAAGAGTGAGGAGGGGGGTCTCCACCCACAAGAAAAAGTCTATTTAAACCCATGGGAGACCCCTCCATTTTGTCTTCAGCTGGCTAAAGAGAGGGCCTCCCCACCCCCCAGGATACTTGGAAGAAACTGGAACAAGGGGGTGTGAGTGATTGCTGGACCCAGGTTAAAAGGAGATTAGTCTGTAAAAGGGAGTGTTCTGGAACTGGTGAGGATCTTATTTATATTCAGTTTGATTAGACGTAGACGTAGATTTGCGTGTTTTATTTTATTTTGCTTGGTGACTTACTTTGTTCTGTCTGTTACTACTGGGAACCACTTAAATCCTACTTTCTGTATTTAATAAAATCACTTTTTACTTATTAATTAACTCAGAGTATTTATTAATACCCGGGGGAGCAAACAACTGTGCATATCTCTTTATCAGTGTTAAAGAGGGCGAACAATTTATGAGTTTACCCTCTATAAATTTTATACAGGGTAAAACAGATTTATTTGGGTTTAGACCCCATTGGGAGTTGGACATCTGAGTGTTAAAGACAGGAACACTTCTGTGAGCTGCTTTCAGGTAAACCTGCAGCTTTGGGGCAAGTAATTCAGACCCTGGGTCTGTGTTGGAGCAGATGGGAGTGTCTGGCTGAGCAAGACAGGGTGCTGGAGTCCTGAGCTGGCAGGGAAAGCAGAGTTAGAAGTATTTTTGGCACATAGGGTGGCAGCTCCCAAGGGGGTTTCTGTGATCCAACCCGTCACAGGGCAACAACCAGTTTTATTTTATATTTATTTATATCTGGAACTACCCCACGTCCTCCCCCCCCCGGCCCTCAAGAGAAACTCTATCCAGGACAAGCAAGTCCTCCCCGCACTTCCAAGTATGAATAGTTACATGCCATGGATGGGATCAAGCCGATTACCTCCAAGTGGACTCTGATCAATTCTGAGGCTACTGATAACTTCACAGATGCTAAAGCTGATCAAACACTACAAATCCCCCTCTGTTTAAAGCCTTCATCATTTCTCATAGAAACAATAGATGGGCCCTCCTGTCTTCAGGGCTAATGATACAGGAACAGTACTGCTAGAGATTGTAATTCAGGGCCATTGGGAAGTGCTACAGTTCAATGTGATCCATTCTCCACACTTCCCCCTAATACACAACATCGCCTCATTGAAGAAGAATAAGTTTTGCATCTCCTGGTGAGAAAAGAGGATCAGCTCCTCTCTGAATACTGCCAAAGGCTCTGCCTGCATCCACCTAAACCCAACTTTCTGGTCCCGGGCTCCTGCAGCCATTTGGAAGCACCTATGGAGGAACTCAAGTTTGTGGTGGCTAGCCCGAAGTGGTCACTTCCAAGCCTTAGTCCCCATATCCCTGAAAAATATTGGGATTATGCAGACATTTTTGAAAAGAAGAATGCAGACATGCTACCTCTGCACTGGGACTATGACTGCCTCATAGACCAGCAGCCTGGGGCAAATGTGCCTTATTAACAGATCTATGTGATATCCTAGTCAGAATTGGAAGCATTTCATGTGTACATCCAGGAAAACCTTGCCAAGGGCTTCATCTGGTGCTCTACCTCCTCAGAAGGGGCGCTAGTACTTTGTGTTAAGAAAAAGGACAAAGTTACATTTTTGCATAGACTATCGGATCCTAAACCAGGTGACAGTCTGAAACTTGTAT
The DNA here is from genome assembly GCF_027887155.1 of Malaclemys terrapin pileata. NCBI lineage: Eukaryota > Metazoa > Chordata > Testudines > Emydidae > Malaclemys > Malaclemys terrapin. The sequence goes on from NC_071505.1 coordinate 136,947,955, forward strand.
TCCCTGCCCTTAATTTCAGAGTGTGCAGTGTGTAGATAGTATCAAGTGTGTGAGAATTTTCACAAAACTGGACCTCTGCGGCATATATAAACTAGTTTGCATCAGGGCGGGAGACGAATGAAAGACTGCCTTTAGATCCCGTTATGGACACTTGAATATTTAGTAATGCCATTTGGGTTGACCAGCACTCCCGCGACCTTACAATACTTCATGAACAACCTATTTAGAGACATCTTGGGCCAGTAGGTAGGCATCTATTTCAATGACATCCTTGTATTTTCAGATGATCCTGAGCAGCATTGTTACCACGTTCGTTCCATCCTGGAAAGATTACAGAAGCATGGCCTGTTCGTGAAATTAGAACAATGTACCTTTGACCAATCCTCCACAGAATTCTTGGGTTCTATCTTTCCTCTGAGAAGGCATCAAGATGGAGCCCCAGAATATACAGGCCATGCCCAGATCCCACCAGGTGTTACAGTGCTTCCTGGGCTTTCTCTATTTTCACAAATGGTTCATTCCAGGCTTCTTAGGGAAAATAACCCCCAAGACAAACCTCCTCCTCAAGGCAGTTAAATTTGAATAGTTCAGGGCTGCTTTCACCACCGCTCCCATTCTAGCATACCTGGACCTGGCCCAGGCATTCGTATTCGAAGCAGAGTCCTCTAATATAGTCATTGGGGCCATAGTGTCCCAGAGGCATGGTACATATCAAGCATTGCACCCGTTTGCCTACTACTTCTGAAAACTCATCCCAGCTGAATAGAATTATGATATCTTATATAATGTACTACTCACAATTAAATTGGCCTTCGAAGAGTGGCAAAATTAACTTGAAGGAGCCCAATGCCCAGTGCACGTCTTTTCTGACCATAAAAACCTTGAATATTTGTGTAACTAAAAAATAACCAGTGAAATACATTCAAAAATTAATTTGTAATAATTTAAAAATACACTAAATACATTATTTAAAAACATTGAATACTTGTGTAACTAAATATTCTTCTCTTGGTTTGATTTCATCATCACCTACAGCCTGGGAACCAGGAATGGGAAAACGAACGCCTTATCCTGAAAGGGGAAATACTACCAGAGGTGAATACTCTAACCAAGAAGTACCTTGTCTCCTAAAACCTCACAACTTCCTTAGTGTCACAATATGTCAAGACTTGCTTGATCTAATCCGATCTGCTTCGCGGGGAGATCCACTATCACTGGAGGTAACAGAACAGCCTGAACAAATGAGAACCAAAATGCAATGTTCCATGCAGGATGGGATCACATACATGGATGGGTGCATATTTGTTCCAGTTGGAGGCCCCTGGCTAGAAGTGCTCCATCTCTGCTCTGACATGTCATTGGCAGGCCACTTTAGCTGCCTTAAGACTTTCTGCACAGCTTCCCATTTCTTCTGGTGGCCCCATTTGTAAGCTGAAGTCCAGGACTGCATTGACTCTTATGACCTGTGTGTGCACACCAAGGTGACCTGTACTAAGCCCTTTAGTGCCCCTGGAGACTCCACCTAGACCCTGGACTTTCATAGTGGAACTCCCTGACTCTGATAAGCACACAGTTGTCTTGATTATTGTGCGTCATTTTGGTCACTTGGTCTACTTCATCCCCTGTAACAGCCTGCCCTCTGCTGAAACAGCTCGACTCCTAGTGGTTTATGTGATCCATATTGAGGAACTTCCTGGCTGTATCACATTGGACTGAGGCCCAGAGCTTGTCTCAAACTTTGGTCATGAAGTGTGCTGGCTAGTGGATGTTCATGCTTTCAGTTCCTCCGTGTATACTCTGTGATGGGTTGCATCCCCCATCCGGGATGCCACCTGATGTACTGGGGTCCCACTGAGCCCATCCGTTCCACCAGCCTAGGCTCCATCACCCTGTCCTGCTGTGCCCGGCCCTCAAGCCTCCTCTACCACACACATAGGTAGGGCCACAACCAGCTGCAAACAGTCACAGAGACACTGAGATCAGCTCTGTGTGAGAAGACTCAGCATGGGGATTGCTCAGCACTCAAGTGCACACACCCTCTGAAGTGTAAACCCAAATTATATTATCTTGCACTATAGAGAAATTTATACAGTGTAAACTCATGAAAATTGCCCCCTCCCTCAATATGGAGGCAGATATACACAGCTTCTCCCCTCCCCCCCCCACCCGCCCCGTATGAATTGCACAAACTGGTTTATAGAAAACAAAAACAAGTTTATTACTACAAAGGCAGATTTTAAGTGATTATAAGGGATAGCAAACAGATCAAAGCATACTACTGAGCAAAATAAACAAACACGCAAACTGAGCTTAATGCACTAAAGAAACTGGTGACAAATAGTAAATTCTCACCCTAAATGTTGTTTTAGGCAGGTTGCAGAGTTTCTTGAAGACAAACTGCTTTTACTTGCAGTTTAAAGTTCCAGGTATTTCTCTTCACAGGCCAGACCTCTTTCTCAGCCTGGGTCCCTGTCCTTCTTCCCCAGATCAGTCTTAGGTGTTTCCAGCAGTCATCCTGGGTGGGGAATCTGTGAAGAACCGGCAACCTTGATTAACTCACTCCCCAGCCTTAAATAGGTTTTACATATGGTGGGAATCCTTTGTTTCCCTGTTTTGTCCCCACCCCTACTTCAGTCTCCGTGGTCACTCAATAACAGACCTAAAAGTGGCAATTAGTCTACAAGAAAACTTCAAAAACAGACTCCAATGTTAAACTGCAAAACTTGAATTAATTTGCAAACCGGTCACCATCACATTAGGCCTGAATAAAGACTGGGAGTGGTTGGGTCATTACAAAACCTAAACCTAATTTCCCCCATACTAATTTGCCGCTACTGTTACTTACATCTTATTGTCAACTGTTTGAAATGGGCCACTCTCATTACCACTTCAAAAGTTATTTTTCCTCCCTTGGTATCCTACTGTTAATTGAATTGTCTCATTAGACTGACCTCACACTTGGTAAGGCAACTGCCATCTTTTCATGTATTTATACCTGATCCAGTATTTTCCACTCCATGCATCTAATGAAGGGGGTTATAGCCCATGAAAGCTTATGCCCAAATAATTTCTTTAGTCTCTAGGGTGCCACAAGGACTAGTCATTGTTTTTGCTAATACAGACTAACATGGCTACCACTCAGAAAGGATACATGTATACAAATAGGATAATCATATTCAGTAAATCATAACCTTTCATATGACCCACCTTACATAAACTACATCTTAGTTATGCCATATTCATATCATAAGCATATTTCTATGAAGAATATGGGACGTAATGTCACACCCTCCCCAAACAAATGGGCAGACAGAGACGGTGAATCAAGTATTAGAGCAACACCTAAAATGCTTTGTTAACTACCATCAAGATAACTGGTTCTGCCTCCTTCCTTATGCTGAGTTCTCATACATCAATCTGAATATGCCTACGTGGGGAGAATCCGTTTTTAGCAAATTACGGGTTCCACCCTAACTTCCACTTGTCCTTGACGGCAGCCTCCCCAAACCCAGCAGTTGTTGTCTGGATCCAACAAATTCACCATATCCAGGAGGAGCTTAAGGACCACCTCCAAGATGTGAAAAGGTACTACAAGCCATATACAAATAATCGACATCAGGAAGGCCCAGCTCTCACGGTGGGTGGCAGCTCCCATCACACTCAGCTCTGGGGATTCTGACATTTCGATTAGTTTCAGATTCTAGATTCTGGGTAGCATTTCCCAGATCTTTCATTATAATTTATGGTCTGTGAATATGTCAGTGTCCATGCTAACTATTTTCTCAGAGCTAATTTCTTTCCCAGTTTTTTTGTGGCAAAACCACAGACTTTTCTGTTATTACCAGTATTGTGTCTCTACCTCCAAAATCTGTCTTTAGAAGATCTTTCAGGTGTGAAATCAGAGAAGACAATAAGGGTATAAAAGAAATTAATTAAGTAGTTTTAATTAACCAGTTACCTATGCCACCTTTCTCAGTGTTCTTGTGCCTCTGTTCCTTAGGTAAAGTATAGAACTGGAGGAGGATTGTAAATGTACAAGTTTTATTAGCAAAAATAATTTGAGAGAATTACAGAAAACAAAATAAAGAAGGTTTTATGTAATAGAAATATGCTTATGATATGAATATGGCATAACTAAGATGTATTTTATGCAAGGTGGGTCATATGAAAGGTTATGATTTACTGAATATGATTATCCTATTTGTATACATGTATCCTTTCTGAGTGGTAGCCATGTTAGTCTGTATTAGCAAAAACAATGACTAGTCCTTGTGGCACCCTAGAGACTAAAAAAATTATTTGGGCATAAGCTTTCATGGCCTGGAACCCCCTTCATTAGATGCATGGAGTGGAAAATACAGGAGCAGGTATAAATACATGAAAGGATGGCAGTCTTGGTAGGGTCTTTTTACAAAATTAAAAAGAATGCATTTGACAAGGAAAGCTAAAATCTTTAAATATGCAATGGACCAAATCAGTTACTCAAGGAAGAGGAATGGCAGGAGAGCCATCAAGAGAAGGATTGCCCCTGCTCCTGTCCCTGTTAAGTGAGAACAGAGCAAAAGGGAGACTGCCACCACAGATTTGGGAGAAATGACATTGACTTGATTGCGAGGCTCTTTTCAAATGCATCAGTATGGTCTAATAAAAGCAGTTAAAATGCCTGGTCTTCTTTTGTGAATTCATTTCCTCTTTTACTTTCCTACAATTTTAAGGGATCATTCACTTGGTCAGGTAGCTGCATTGATAATATGGTAGAAAAGCCTAGAAAGATAGAACTCAATCATTTCATTAAGAAATTGACATCAGAAATTGTGTAAATGGTGTCAAGTATCAGAGGGGTAGGCGTGTTAGTCTGGATCTGTCAAAAGCAACAAAGAGTCCTGTGGCACCTTATAGACCAACAGACGTATTGGAGCATAAATGTCTAAATCGTGTAGATTCTGGGAGGTGAGTTCTGTGTTTTTTTCAGGCACTTCCCCAATAGATTGAAGATTAGGAACATTTTTCCCATAGTGAAGTTGATGTGTATTGCATGTTTTGTGAAAACAGAAAAAAGAACAAACTCATGACAGAAAAATGTAATCCATTACACATGAAGGATAAAGCCTATGGGCCTGGTTTTTCTTTTTGTTTTGTTTTGTTCTTTTTTACTTACCCCATTATAAAACCATTGACTCGTTTAGAGTAATATGAGATTTATACAGTATAAGTGATACTAGAATCAGGCTTTCTGAAATTATTAAATACCTGGAGGGGTTCACATACACTTTGATCACCTGTTTAAAGGGAAAACATTACCCACTTGCCAGCACACAGGTATACAGGGAGACTTACAAGTAAAAGAGAGCCATCTGCAGACGATTGTCCTGGTTAATGGGAGTCATCAAGATTCCAAACCACCATTAATGGCCCACACTTTGCATAATTACAATAGGCCCTCAGAGTTATATCTCATATTTCTAGTTTCAGATACAGGAGTGGTACATTTATACAAAGAGGATGACCACACTCAGTAGATGATAAGCTTTGTAATGATACCTTACAAGAGGCCTTTTGCATGAAGCATATTCCAGTTACATTATATTTAACTCATTAGCATATTTTCATAACATCATATAGAGTGCAACATCACACAATGGATTTGGCCTGATGTGAGGGGTTCTCTCCAGATGCTGTTTTTAAACCGGTCTCAGAAAATAGCTCTTGAACAAGAGAAGCGGCTAATCAAACCTGCGAGTGGCAAAGGTGAACACTTGGGTTTCTGGAATGGCAGAGAACCCTGACCGTGGGCTTGGGTGCCATGAGGGTTCTCTAAGAGACGGGAAGCATCACCGAGTTAAGGGCTCCAGAGAAACTGGCCAATATTTTCAAACTTTAGGAGGCCTGAATTTCAGCCCCTAACCCCACTTTTAAGCAACTAACTCAAAGTGACCTGATTTCCATAGGTGCTGAGCACTCCAAACTCCTAGTGAAATAAACAGGAGCTGTGGGTGCTCAGCTCCTCTTCAAATCAGGCCACTTGTAAGTTATTTAGGTGCCTAATTTAAGGCATCTAATTTTCAAAATGTAGCCAAAGCCTATTTCATGCCGTTACAGGATGAGTTTTGCTAATAGCAGATATCACTGACTAAAAATCCAACACAAACGGTGAATGAATGGGAATGATGTCATCAAAGGATGACATATCCCCTCTGGCTTGGGTAACAAATGAAGTAGCTGCCCATTGGTTCTCAGACAACCAATCAGAAAGGATGTTTTCTCTGTCTGCAGCACTGAGGTTATAAAAGGCTGCAGGCTCAGACAGGGTCAGCATACTACTGTGGTGATTTCAAGAAGTGGCTTAGCCAAGCCACACTTTGTCAGGCCAGTCATAATCAGGCCAGACCAGGAAGAAATCAAAGAAGGCAAAATAAGAGCGAGAAAACCAAGTGGACAGAGCCAGGAACAGAAGGAAAGAGAGTCAGGCAAGCCAAGCAAAGAAAGACACAGGCAAGTGGAGCCAAGCAAGGAAACATCCACTGAAGCCAAGCAAGTCAAGAAAAAAGCTAGGCAGGCCAATTCCTGAGGAAAGACTCAGGTAAACCAAGCAGAGAAAACAAAAGAAAGCCAAGAAAGTCAAGCCAAGTGTTGCTGGAACACTAGAAGTCTGCAACATGTCTGAGATTGAGTCTGAGTCTGAGTCTGAGCACTCTGGTGAGACCTCAACCGCAAAAGACCCTAAGGCCAAAGTCACCCGTTCTTCCCGGGCTGGGCTGCAGTTCTCTGTCAGTCGCATAGACAGATTGCTCCGCAAAGGACAATTTGCAGACCGTATTGGAGCTGGAGCCCCAGTATATATGGCCGCGGTGCTTCAATAAGTGACTCATGAGATTGTGGATATTGCTGGGGAAGTCGCTGCACGCAGCAAGAATTTCCCCACGGCACTTGCAGCTGGCCATTCACAGCGACTCAGAGCTCAAGAAACTGCTGGGAGGTGTCACCATCTCTCAGGGCGGAGTCCTGCACTTAAATCAGCCTGTGGTTTTACCTTCCAAGAAGAGGAATGGCAGGAGAGCCATCAAGAGAAGGATTGCCCCTGCTCCTGTCCCTGTTAAGTGAGAACGGAGCAAAGGGGAGACTGCCACCCCAGATTTGGGAGAAATGACATTGACTTGATTGGAAGGCTCTTTTCAAATGCATCAGTATGGTCTAATAAAAGCAGTTAAAATGCCTGGTCTTCTTTTGTGAATTCATTTCCTCTTTTACTTTCCTACAATTTTAAGGGATCATTCACTTGGTCAGGTAGCTGCATTGATAATATGGTAGAAAAGCCTAGAAAGATAGAACTCAATCATTTCATTAAGAAATTGACATCAGAAATTGTGTAAATGGTGTCAAGTATCAGAGGGGTAGGCGTGTTAGTCTGGATCTGTAAAAAGCGACAAAGAGTCCAGTGGCACCTTATAGACCAACAGACGTATTGGAGCATAAATGTCTAAATCGTGTAGATTCTGGGAGGTGAGTTCTGTGTTTTTTTCAGGCACTTCCCCAATAGATTGAAGATTAGGAACATTTTTCCCATAGTGAAGTTGATGTGTATTGCATGTTTTGTGAAAACAGAAAAAAGAACAAACTCATGACAGAAAAATGTAATCCATTACACATGAAGGATAAAGCCTATGGGCCTGGTTTTTCTTTTTGTTTTGTTTTGTTCTTTTTTACTTACCCCATTATAAAACCATTGACTCGTTTAGAGTAATATGAGATTTATACAGTATAAGTGATACTAGAATCAGGCTTTCTGAAATTATTAAATACCTGGAGGGGTTCACATACACTTTGATCACCTTTTTAAAGGGAAAACATTACCCACTTGCCAGCACACAGGTATACAGGGAGACTTACAAGTCAAAGAGAGCCATCTGCAGACGATTGTCCTGGTTAATGGGAGTCATCAAGATTCCAAACCACCATTAATGGCCCACACTTTGCATAATTGCAATAGGCCCTCAGAGTTATATTTCATATTTCTAGTTTCAGATACAGGAGTGGTACATTTATACAAAGAGGATGACCACACTCAGTAGATGATAAGCATTGTAATGATACCTTACAAGAGGCCTTTTGCATGAAGCATTTTCCAGTTACATTATATTTAACTCATTAGGATATTTTCATAACATCATATAGAGTGCAACATCACACAATGGATTTGGCCTGATGTGAGGGGTTCTCTCCAGATGCTGTTTTTAAACCGGTCTCAGAAAATAGCTCTTGAACAAGAGAAGCGGCTAATCAAACCTGCGAGTGGCAAAGGTGAACACTTGGGTTTCTGGAATGGCAGAGAACCCTGACCGTGGGCTTGGGTGCCATGAGGGTTCTCTAAGAGACGGGAAGCATCACCGAGTTAAGGGCTCCAGAGAAACTGGCCAATATTTTCAAACTTTAGGAGGCCTGAATTTCAGCCCCTAACCCCACTTTTAAGCAACTAACTCAAAGTGACCTGATTTCCATAGGTGCTGAGCACTCCAAACTCCTAGTGAAATAAACAGGAGCTGTGGGTGCTCAGCTCCTCTTCAAATCAGGGCACTTGTAAGTTATTTAGGTGCCTAATTTAAGGCATCTAATTTTCAAAATGTAACCAAAGCCTATTTCATGCCGTTACAGGATGAGTTTTGCTAATAGCAGATATCACTGACTAAAAATCCAACACAAACGGTGAATGAATGGGAATGATGTCATCAAAGGATGACATATCCCCTCTGGCTTGGGTAACAAATGAAGTAGCTGCCCATTGGTTCTCAGACAACCAATCAGAAAGGATGTTTTCTCTGTCTGCAGCACTGAGGTTATAAAAGGCTGCAGGCTCAGACAGGGTCAGCATACTACTGTGGTGATTTCAAGAAGTGGCTTAGCCAAGCCACACTTTGTCAGGCCAGTCATAATCAGGCCAGACCAGGAAGAAATCAAAGAAGGCAAAATAAGAACGAGAAAACCAAGTGAACAGAGCCAGGAACAGAAGGGAAGAGAGTCAGGCAAGCCAAGCAAAGAAAGACACAGGCAAGTGGAGCCAAGCAAGGAAACATCCACTGAAGCCAAGCAAGTCAAGAAAAAAGCTAGGCAGGCCAATTCCTGAGGAAAGACTCAGGGAAACCAAGCAGAGAAAACAAAAGAAAGCCAAGAAAGTCAAGCCAAGTGTTGCTGGAACACTAGAAGTCTGCAACATGTCTGAGACTGAGTCGGAGTCTGAGTCTGAGCACTCTGGTGAGACCTCAACCGCAAAAGACCCTAAGGCCAAAATCACCCGTTCTTCCCGGGCTGGGCTGCAGTTCTCTGTCAGTCGCATAGACAGATTGCTCCGCAAAGGACAATTTGCAGACCGTATTGGAGCTGGAGCCCCAGTATATATGGCCGCGGTGCTTCAATAAGTGACTCATGAGATTGTGGATATTGCTGGGGAAGTCGCTGCAGGCAGCAAGAAGCGTCGGATTTCCCCACGGCACTTGCAGCTGGCCATTCACAGCGACTCAGAGCTCAAGAATCTGCTGGGAGGTGTCACCATCTCTCAGGGCGGAGTCCTGCACTTAAATCAGCCTGTGGTTTTACCTTCCAAGAAGAGGAATGACAGGAGAGCCATCAAGAGAAGGATTGCCCCTGCTCCTGTCCCTGTTAAGTGAGAACAGAGCAAAGGGGAGACTGCCACCCCAGATTTGGGAGAAATGACATTGACTTGATTGCAAGGCTCTTTTCAAATGCACCAGTATGGTCTAATAAAAGCAGTTAAAATGCCCAGTCTTGTTTTGTGAATTTATTTCCTTGGTAATATTGCTAATATTAAAAGGGAAAATTCAATTAGTTAGGAAGTGACACAAAGGCTGTGATATAAAAGCCAATGTTAGGTGCAGGGATGGCACTTGTGTCGGGGGCAGCATGTGGAGCCCCCTGGCTTCCCCTACGGATAGGAACTCAGGGGGACATGCCGGCTGCTTCCCGGGAGCTGAGCAGTGCAGAAGCTAACTGGAAACCTGCCAGCCCCACTGCATGGCCCGCCAACTGGACAGTCAACAGCCCAGTCAGCAGTGCTGACTGGAGCCACCAGGGTGCCTTTGTGACTGGGTGTTCCAGTCAAAAACCAGACACCTGGTCACCCTACTTGGAGATGAACTACAACCACTGGCCTCGCACCCAACAGCAACTTCTCCCTCTAGAAAGCGGAATGGGGAAGGGGAGGGGATTGAAACCTAGGTAGGGTTAGGGAAGAAGCCATGGTAGATGGGACAAGAAGAAAGGGAAGGAAGATCTGTGGAGGGTTGATCCTTGATGCTGATGAAGGAGTACCTTATTGGGTTGAGCTTGTGGTGGGGACAGGGGGAAAAGATCCTTGTGGAGGCTGGTGCAAGGTTCAGCTTTGGGAGACAGGGAATAGAGAAGGGTGAAATATAGAAGAAGGTCCATGTTCATGATGGACATTGGGAAGGGGAAATCCTTGTGATGGAAGGAGCTATGTATGGGGTGAGATGGGGTAGGGGATAACTTGAGAAGAATGGAACCTTGGGGAGTTGGAACAAAGTCATGGGAACCTGGAAAATAATATGGATGCTTTTGGGGAGAGGGCAGGGACCTAGTAAACAGAGGAGAACTGGGAGCAGCAGGAAAGCAGCTTAGGGTGGCTCTGCTCCTCCCACTGCCCTCTGGTGAGAAACATGCACAGGACAGCATCTCTGCTCCTCCCCGTGCAGCCCCTGGCCTGGGAAAGGGTGGATGGGGGGTGAAGAGCCCCTGTAACCCCCCCCCCCGCAAGCCAATAAGGCTTGCTGAAGCCCCTCTCAGGCCTGGGAGAGAGGGTTGAAGAGCCCAGGAGGTGCAGAGGTAAGGTTGGTAAGGCTGTACCTAGGGGATGGGACTGAACTGAGGGGGATGAGGCTGATAGAATTGGGGGACTGAAACTGATGTTGGGGCTAGGCAACAAGATTAATTGCTGGGCAGAGGATGGGCAGATGTGAGGGTGAAAATTCCTGGACCCAAGGTTAAAATTACCTTACCCAATAAATTTGGAAGAGTGGCAACACAAATTGTCTTACACATACGTGCGTGCACAAACACACACACAAACACACACACACACACACACACATGCACTGGAGATGGGCAGGAGGAGTTCACCAATCAAAAGACAGACTGAAAAAAACACAATATAATCATTTTTTTTAAATCTCCTGATATTTGATCTAATCTTATGATTTGTGTTTGACTCATGATTTTTGATCACCTGAGCTTGGCAATACTACTTACAGAAGGCTGAGAAGTTTCAGTGCACCTGCATTGATTTCTACGGGCTAAGGATCTTGATTTGAAAATGCAGGAGCCTCACAGAACAGTATCATTTGGAGATTGTGAAAAAACAGCATGCTTTTGGTTTTTTGTTGGGATAGCAGAATGTTTGTGACCAGATTTTGGTTTTGCAAATACAATAGCATGGTTTGTCCTATTTCTTCCCCAACTCCACACTTCAAGTGATAGGAATGCCAATAACAAACTGCACATGCTACAAACTTGATTTTCAAACATTCATAACTGCTAGCTAATTTCTTCAGTGCTTCCTTCTGGGAAATGGGACCGCACCGTACATGGTAAAATAAAAATGTACATTAAAATAGGGATTGGGTTATCCCCATGGGGAATTAGAGAGTGACTTACATATTCAATACACTGATTTCTTTAAAATATGCAATACACCATACCACAGTATAAGAAAACCATCAGTGCTTCAAGGAATTTCCACTTTTCTTAAGGAGTCAGGATGGGTGGCCATGATGGTAAAGGATTGAATGCTTAGCTGGAGTCATATTAGGCATTTTAAGGGGGAGGGGAGAATCTTTGACATGGCACAGCTTGGATGGTTGATAATGGTGGAGTGGGATTTGTCAGATTTTGGTTGCTTAATGTAAAAAATTCTTGTTTTACACAAGTGCGCAACCTTATGATCACACAATCAATTAATGTACTGGGGAATTTCTCTCATTGTTTGAACACTAGACCTCACAATCAATTCAGAGATTGTGCTCTAGGTATGCATCCTCAAATCATGATATGTCCTTGAGAAATATAGAGCCCAATTCCCCTCTCAGTTAAATTTGTGAAAGTCTGGAATAAGCGTATTAACTTCATTGGTACATATGACATTAACTATGATGTAACTGCTTTAGAAATGTGCCATTGTCTTTGAAAGACGCTGCTTGCAGAACACATCAGTAAGGCTACCAGAGTTACTGGGTCCCTTCTAATTCTATTTTAAAGGTGTTCGTGGGGAAGTACCTAAAGTCTAGTCCCTCTTCTTTACAAATTACAAACTAAGTAATTACATCAGAAAGGAAATTGAAATACTGCTCCGACTCAGTAGTTAACTGGTTAACATTAGAAGTCAACATTTATCCTATTGTCACACAGTAGTTTCTGAGATTTCAGAAGGATAATTCCTCATCTTTATAGAATACAGGTACAGGAAATAATGCTTTTAAGCATAAGTAGTCAAATCTACAGCAGTAATAACACACCCTAGTTCAGACCAAATGAAGAAGAAACAGCTAAAGTAAGCTAGAGAGAAGATGTCTTTCTTGATGTTGACAAGACTGAAAGGATATAAGCAAAGACCCTTCAGCTCTGGAAGAGCCCAAACTCCAGCAGCCGTCAATGACACTTTTGATTGTGCAGTGAAGGCAGGATCAGACATTTGGCTAGGAAAGCATGAACATTGACTCAGGAACTTCCAAGGAAGTTGCCAGTATCTCTTTCATAGTTTTATGGATGCTGGAAAATATGTGTTTGAATTCAAGATTTTCTGGCTGTCCCCAGCTTCCTAAACTGTGCAGATAATAAAGTTTTTCATTTTCTGAAGAAGAAGTAAGACCTATTTAAAGAGAAAAGGAGAAGGGAAACATCTCATTGATATTGCCTTTAGTGAAAACCCAATAATAGAAGTGAAGGGATGATGCAAAATAATTCTTCTGAATGCCAGGGAGTCACACACGACCCCCCCCCCCCCCCATAAGGTTTACATCATGTGCTGAGCATATAAACACATTTCTGAGACCTCTGGGACATGGTCCCTGTGGCATCTCAAAGTCTAGAACTAATGAGTGATAATACCAAAGGGAGCAGCTGAAATGTTCTTAGATGATTCAATGCTACAAAACAACAAACTAAGGGAAGCTTTTGTCTGAACTGCACAAAATGCCGTTTTCAGCCCAGTGAAAGGGAAGTCCTAGTCCAAACTTTTGGGTTTAATTTTCCTGACACTCACAGGAATACATCAGAACTAACACTCACAGAATGAAACCCATATTGTGGAGACTGGAAGAGCAGTGGTTATTAATATTTCATCATCTCTTCACATCAGCGCAGAGGTACTGCTGGGACTTGTGGCTCTCCAATGATACTGTGCAGGGCTCCATCATTAAAATAAAGAGAAATGATAAAAACAGTGTTGGGCATTATCAGGGAGTGAGTCTGCTGAAGATAAGAAAATCTGAGGGGCTATAGGAAGTTAAAATCAGCTTGAGACAGACAACAAGAATGGAGAATTTCAGACCAAATGGTTAATGTTTGGCAAAGTTCTGGGCAACTGACAATAAGGTCTTATAATGGCAAGTATCAAATAACTTTAATAACAGGCTGTGCTACCAGCACCACCTATAATTTGCAACACTTGGTCAATTTATATTCAAATGCTGGGTCAGTTATAAGCCCAGTAGTCTTTTTTTCTGCTTTTTTGTACTTCGCTCCTCCATGCCCTCAGTTTCTTTTTGAATGACCTTCTTTGTTTGTTTCTGTGTTTAGGAACACAATTCCAGTATTTGGAAAGAGAGCGAGAGAGAGAGAGAGAGAGAGAGAGATTGATTATATAACTGAAACAGGGTTTGCAAAAATAAAAAAGAGAATGTGTTAACCGTGGCTCCACAAAAGGACTTGGCACCAAAAATGGGAGCTAGGTGCCCAAGTCCAAAATTTAGGCCCCACTGAGACCCTGAGAACACCAGTTCAGTGGCTGCCTAACTCTAGAAGTGATTTAATTGTCACCATAAAAATCCCTTATGTTCCTAAATTCCTGCCTCTGGGCGTAGAATCATAGAATTGTAGGACTGGAAGGGACCTTGCGAGGTCTTCTAGTCCAGTCCCCTGGACTCATGGCCAGATTATCTAGACCATCCCTGACAGGTGTTTGTCTTACCCGCTCTTTAAAATCTCCAGTGACGGAGATTCCACAGCCTCCCTAGGAAATTTATTCCAGTGCTTAACCACACTGACAGTTAGGACATTTTTCTTAATGTCCAATCTAAACCACCCTTGCTGCAATTTAAGCCCATAGCTTCTTGTGCTATCCTCAGAGGTTAAGAAGAACAATTTTTCTCCCTACTCCTTGTAACAACCTTTTATGTACTTGAAAATTTTTATCGTATCCCCCCTCAGTCGTCTCTTTTCCAGACTACACAAACCCATTTTTTTCAATCTTCCTTCCTAAGTCATGTTTTCTAGACCTTTAATAATTTTTGCTGCTCTTCTCTGGATTTCCTTCCCCAGTTTAGGCACCTGCGTGCCTGTCTCATGCCTAAGCCCCAGTGCAATCCACAAACCAGCTTGGGATAGACATTTCCTTGCCTACCTTGTCTGTGGGGCCTCATCTACACCTAGCACCACACAAAATGATGACAAGGGCCAGTCTTCTAGAACTTTTCCTGTGTTCCAAGACTTACTGAAAACAACATTAATGTTCCAGTGAGCTCCTGGGCCAGCTCTTCTCATTTGTAGATTTTGGCATGAGTGAATTAAACAAAAATCATTGAAATGGAAGTGAAGTCATTTTACACATGCTAGGTCAGCCAATCAGGTAACAGAAGCAATAATATGTAATTGAGGGGACCAGATAGGAAGCTCAAAGAACATATTCCAAATGAGTTACCATGAACAGTTCAAAGAGGTTTGAAATTCTTTAAGGAATAATTTTTACAAACAATGGAAATTCATATAAAATAATGATGTCTTTACAAGCAGCACATCTAGCTGACTCCATCCTCTTACAAAATCTTAACAAAAAATGGAAACAAACATTTTCAAAAATGTATTGTTTCCATTTTCTCATTGGCCCTATTCTTTATATGGTCTGGAGGAGGAATGAAGAGCAAACATGAGCATAACTATGTCTCTTGAAACCAGGCCTCGTTCCATTCAGTTGGTTAAACTGAATCTCAACTATGTCTAGTTGAGAAGGATGGAAGAAACTTCTCTTAAAATATGACCAGAGCCTTGGTGATCTACTGGGGTGGCTTTTAGATTTGGGCTGGGGGCACATGTACCTTCGCTACATAAGGAACAGGACATAGAGATGGGGAATTGAACTCAAGTGATTGCATATCATTACAGAATACTAACTTCAGCAACACAAGGACTGCTTGCTACAATGTCCTTTACCTAACAGCCAAATGGGAATAGCTAATTAGAGTGGAAATTAAATCCACATGTTCTGCACAGCAGTATTTAATCAATGGGGCCTTGGTTCATGAACATTACAGCAGCCCTCATTCATGCCAGTAGCTGGACATTAGAACCAAAAATTGTACATGGCTCATTGACATGGCAGTATAGAGCACTATGAAAGGGCATTCCCAGCAGAGGACCCAATATATGGAATTGGCTTCCCTGCTGTTCCTATAGACCCAATCTCTTAACTTCAGGTCACGTGGTAAGATCCTTCTATTTTCACAGGCAAAAGCATGATGTGGAAACTGTGGCATGTATACAGCTCATTGTATGTGTATGGGAAGGGGAAAGGGAGAAAAGTGGAGCTCATTTTTTTCCCACACTGATCAAGGAATAATGCAGTTTTTAGTAATCTTCTACATGTCCCACAGGACCTTACAATCTCAGATTGGTACATTTTTAAAATACATAAATTAAAATGAGTCCAGCAGGGACCTAAGATCATCCCTAATGTGCAGACAGTTACATTATTTTCCAAAAAGAAACTTTCACTGCTCGCACTGCAGCCTATCTGGCAAAACTAAACACCAGGGAGTTCATACTGACGGTCACCATGTAACTTCTGAACGCCTCACAGGACTTATTATTTTCAAAGCATGGTCTCTCTAATAATGTTCTGTGTGATTTATCTCCCAAAATCCCACAGCTCTGAGATCCCAGGTGTATATCTTCTCCCAGGTGAACAAATGATGAAATATTCATCCTTGTGTGTTCCAGGCTCCCAAGTATGATCGCTGCAGTACATACATAGTACTATACTTTTTGCTGTGTTTCCCATTAGATCTCACAATCTAAACAACATTGGGCTTTATTTGGATGTGCATGGAAGCATCTAAAAAGTATCTAGGTATTGCAGGGGGTGGGGTGGGTGACTCGCTAGGTGCACTCTTCCCTCTGAGTCATCACTGACCCTGATATGGTGCTAACATTCATCTTGGGATGGTTTTATTCTTCTGGAGAGAGTGGTGGGGTGACTCTGTAACAGGAAATTTTCTAAATCAGTATCCCACCAGTCCTGCAGCTTGCGGCAAATGGGTTCTGCACTGGTGCTCTTTCTTGGAAAAGATGTAAACTGAGGTATTGAGCAATTGTGGACCCCAGTTCTGATTCAGGAATGACCATTTTATGGCCCTTAGCACATTTATGAAAGTACATTTATGTGAAACGCAGAGGCCTGATGATGTGCCAGCTCAGATTATTACAATATGCCTTCCTAAACCTCCCCCTGTGGTTTCAGTTCTTTACTCTCTGGTGTGTAACATTACTGTGCACTATGAACCTTATTCTGCACTCCTGGAGGTAATGGGAGCATGGCCACTGACTTTTTCAAGGCCCCAATTCACTTACATACTGGATAACACCAATTTCAGTCACTTCCATGGGGGTGACTCCATGATTTAGTCCCATAGGCTTTGGGAAAGAAACTGCAGGGATCAGCAAACCAGGGACTGAAGCCAGCACAATAGTAGTTACTAGGGTTGCCACCTCTGAGCAGGAAAAAACTGGGACTTCCGAAACATTTAATCTGGGACAGCTATCATTTTTTTCTGACTAGAAAAGCTGCTTCTGTGGCAGGACTGTGTTCTGCTAGCTCCAGTCCTGAGGCAGGTGCAGTTTGATTGGAGGGAAGGTGGAAATTCTCTATGTGGCAGGTGTGAGGAGGAGAAGGAGCATCAACATTTCCAGACCAGATAAAATTAGTGCTCCATCTAGTGCAGTATCCGGTCTGTGCTGGTGGCCAGCACCGGCTGCTTTAGAGGAAACCCCCTTGTGGAGCTGTGTGCAAACTAAGGAGGTTGCTCCCTGGCCCCCAGCAGTCAGTGTCTGAAAGGAGGAAACATTTTGTGTGTGTTTTATTTTGAATAAAAGAACAGGAGGCTGCTGGAAGCTGCTGAGGGATTTGGAATGTTAGAATAGTTTCAGGGTAGATGGATTAATGGGCAAAGGTGCATGATCAATGCAGTTTATCACACATATGTGGAGTGGCTATGCATGTATCTTCTATGCAAAATTAAAACCTGCTAAACCCAAACCAAAGAATTGATTTTCCAGAACTCTCACTCTCCAGATAGAAGAGGACGTGGTTTTGCTTGGTTTCTATCAGCATCACTTTCTGATCCTCACGAAGCTTTAGATCAGGAAATGTGGGAAACATTAAAATATTAATAATCACCGAAAGCAAGACACCCCAGAATCTGCAGTAAATGACTGAGCCAAAGTGTTATCTAATGGATAGCATGGGTCAATAAAAATAATCACTTGATAGAGACCCAAGTGTGTAGTGGCTTTGTCAGGAAATGCACATACCTGAACAGTTATACAGGAGACAGTCAGTTTGGAATTCCAGTTGGTTAATCTAATCCAGTGATCCTCAACCTTGTCCATATTAGGACACCTCCCTCCCCTGAATCTCACTCCCATTTAACCAGGCTCTATCTGCGAACTCCGTCCAGTTTAGCAATCTAGGAAACAGGGTAGTTGTGACACCCTGACCCCTGCTCAGGACTCCTGGAGGGTGTGACCCCCAGGCTGAGAATACACAATCTATTCAAGTGCTACAGACACATTAAAATCCCTTGGAAAGTGTTTTCTCAGTGCTAACCAGGCCCCCTTTTTTATCCAGTCCATGTTGTAATATTCTGTAACCCCCTCTTCCCCTGAGGTGGCTTATTCATGTCACTGTCATTCCTTACCTTTCGCAGGGATGAACTGACAGGTACGAAGCCAGAGAGCATCTTGACGTCGATAATGGCCATGTTGGAGATATTGCGTTTCCTGGCATAACTGAAATGGGAGGGACTGGGTCACTCTGGACCATGAATGTGGAGGAAACATAATGACACCTTCGGCTCCAGAGCACACACAGCCTGCAAAGGCCTTTTTGAATTGCATGTAATTGCTGATCATTTATTAACATGGAAGAGGTGCGGAAATGACCAATGATAGATGTCCAAGAAGGGGACAAATATCCCCAGGGAGGGACAGTTGTCTGGAAAGAGGGGGTATCCCTGGGGTTTGGGGTAAGTGTCTAGCAGGCCAAGGCGATTAGTACCCTCAGGTATTTTACACAGACCATCTAATAGCACTCTAATATTTGTAATCTGTTCTTTCAAAAGCCATCCCGTCTTAACCAGCCAGTTCTTGTCATCCAGGCAACTGAAGGGAGGTTACCTGGTTGAGAGGATGATGTCAAACTTTGCCCGGAAACTGTCTGCACAGGAAGCATTTGCCGTCTGCACTGAGAGAGAACCCAGAAGTCTTATTGGGAAGAAGGATGTTGTATCTCAGGGTTGTCTGGAACAGATGAAAAATGGTAATGACAATTAGAAATCAGTCTGAGCTATTGACCCACCTGTTGTGGTGCCTCGCAACCCCTTTTTTGCTCCATGCCTGGAGAAATCCTGACTGAATGCACCAATTCCCCAAGGGTAACATTTAGTCACTGGAGAACTACTTCGGCAAACCACCAAACTGCCAAGCTTTCCATCAGTAACATTAAAAGCCTTCCCTTCCCCACAACTGAGGTTCCATCCAGTTGAACAATGTAAGGAATAAGTGTGCCACCAAGTGGCCAGACAGAAGTGTGGGGAAAAAACATGTTAATCCCCATTAGCCTTTTGATCTGCCTAGGGATTTATAGGGTTCTCATCACCAATGTATCTGCATCTTATAAACTCTGTGAAGTAGGGAAATGCTATCACTGTGGCCGAGTAGGATATGTCTGGATCAGATTATGAATTCTATTGTACACTATGTGTTGAACTCTAGTCTGGACTCGTGCAAGGGTAGCCTGTTGCATTGCATTCCAGACAGCTGCCCTAGCTCCTTTCTGAAGACCCATCATCAGAGTCATCTGGAGCCACTGATTCTGAATGACTGAACTATTGGTCCAACCCCGTGGAACAATGGTCTCTACACTGGGCCCACAAGGGTAGGGGGCAAGCATAACTGGGGGATCTGGAGCATCTCAGTTCGAGCACATGGCTCAGGGTCATAGCCCTATTTAAGAGCAAGATTCTGCTCTATGCAGGGGCCCATCCACTGCAACATGTAAGAAGGGCTTGAAAGAGAGAAGGCAGGAGAGAGTTTCAGGCTAAGCAGCATCTGACAAACCAGGGACTTACAGAAGAGATGAGATCAGACTCGGGACAGCGCATCTAAGGGCTTCTGTTATTCTCAAAGATCTGTCATTCTTGAATGCTTTAAAAGTAAAGCCACGATGGTTAAAGAAACATCTTTGCTAAGTCTGTGTTCCTTACTTTCCTGCCAGAGTCCCAGTAGAAGCCCAGAGACCCTTAGCCTAGTTGGGACTCTGATGGAGAATGAGTAAGCAACTGGGAGGCTTGAGAGGTTTCAGGATCCAGGGCAGCTGGATGGCAGCACCCCATATCCCAACAGATCTGAGCTTCTGAGTGTGCTGGGGAGTCTCAGAGCTAGAAACAGTGACTAGACTCTACCCAGATCCAATAGACTTGGATTGGGCCCTCTCACAACAATGATTGGGCCCACTCACAACAGACTGATGCCTATACGGAGGGTACTGCACCAGGTTGTAACAATACCTATTTTACAGACGGGAACTAAGGCACATAGAGATTAAGTGATTTGCCCAAAGTCACATAGGCAGCTTTGCCAAAGCCAGAAATTCAACCCAGATCCCCTAAGTCCAGTGCATCGATCACATCACCATTCTTCCTCTCATTGATTGTGTTGTCTGGAGATGGCAAAGTAGGGTTCAAAGTTTGTTCACCTTTAGTATGATGTTTGTCTAGGAGGATCCTTTCACCATGACTAGCACACTATATGGGTTAAGATTCAAGGTGCAGCCACTCAGCAGGAACAAAAGGGGCAGTGCTATTCCAAATGGCTTCTATTGTTAACCTCTTGGCAGCTGCTATTTTAATGGATGAAATGTTTCTAAAGAGAGGTGCACAGAGTTCTGGCCTCTCAGAGTTAGCCATTATAAACTATAGCAGCTCTTTGGGGTTTTTGACCTCATAATGCTTGTGTTCCCAGTTCTGGTTGCATCATATGACATTTTCCCCACCCATTCAATGCTGCACTGCTTCACTAGAGCTTTTCCTGTGGACCATCCTTGTTGCTGTGATTTACTCAAGGTCACTCTGTGAGTCAGCGGAAGAGACCGGAAGAGGATCCACCTCTTCTCCCTCCCATTCCTGTGTTGCAGTCCGAAGACCACAGGTTAAGGACTGAATTCTGATGTGTTTTCTGCCAGGGAGATGGGTTCTTCTGGGAGGATGCAAATCAAAAAGCCCAGAGTGAAGCACGTGAGAGCTAGGGACAAGACATGGTCAGTAGAAGGGAACTGGCTCTGGGATAGACTGCCAGAGGAGATCAGGTGAATACAGAGCCTGACTATCTTTAGGAAATCCTGCAAAACCTTCCTCTTTGGAAAAAAAATAAATCTTTCCACCATAGCAACAGTGAGACTCACAACACTGCTGGTGCTCATCTATCAAACATCTACCAAACAAATGCCTGCAAAAAAAAAAAAATGTCTGAAAACATCTAACAAGTTTACCTATCCAACCATTCAAACTAAAACATCCCAGGCAGATTTTTACCCCAAATAGGAAGATTGCTATTGATTTAACATGGAAGCAGTTGGATAATACAAAGATGGTCAGTAGTATAAAGCCCTATGACTGACAGATAGACAAACCATACTCCTTCAACTGGAACTCAAGTTTTACAAATAAAGAGGAGGATGTTTGTGTTTGACACATGTCCAGTTACCAGTCATCACCTAAGAAAAACTAATCACGTGTGATACAGAGAAAAAACACCAAGGACCAATTCTTTCTTTCTTTCTGAACTGGACTTAAAGAAGTTGATATATTTGTCCAAAGAGTCTTAAGAAAAGAAATAACAGGGGAGGTAGGAAGGAAGGGGGAGAGAGAGAGACTGGACAGAAGAGAGGGACACAAAAGAAGAAAGGCTGTATTATATTATGTGCTGAAGAAGCCACACGCTGAAGGGTAGGGTGAGCACTTACCTGCACAAAGACACATCCGTTGCCATTCACTTCCAGGGTATAATTCCCTGGGACATCAGGCAGGGAACTCTGCTGCAACAGCATATAGAGTGGAACATATATTGAGGATATATATATATATATATATACATACACACATACAGAGAGCATGAAGAGGTGGGAGTTGTCTTACCAACTCTGAGAGGCCAATTAAGTAAGAGAAAAAAACTTTTGAAGTGATAATCAAGATAGCCCAGTACAGACAGTTTATATAGTTCCACTCTATATGCATCCGAAGAAGTCCACGAAAGCTTATGTTCTAATAAATTTGTTAGTCTCTAAGGTGCCACAAGTACGCCTGTTCTTTTTGCTGATACAGACTAACACGGCTGCTACTCTGAAATCTATTGATAGAGATTCTCTAGGTATTAGTCAGGAGGAGAGGATGGAAGAGGATAATGTAAGGGCCAGATCAGATGAGAAACATTCATATAAAAAACAAACCTGACACTTCAGGAAAGGGCAGACAAATAAACAGTGACAAGTTTTTAAAGTGCTTGTACACAAATGCTAGAAGTCTAAATAAGAAGATGGGTGAACTAGAGTGCCTCGTGTTAAAGGAGGATATTGATAAAATAGGCATCACAGAAACTTGGTGGAGTGAGGACAAGCAATGGGACACAATCATTCCGGGGTACAAAATATATCTGAAGGACAGAACAGGTCGTGCAGGGGGAGGAGTGGCACTATATGTGAAAGAAAATGTACAGTCAAATGAAGTAAAAATCTTAAATGAATCAACATGTTCCATAGAATCTCTATGGATAGTGATTCCATGCTCCACTAAGAATATTACAGTAGGGATCTATTACACTGCTCTACAGCCAAAATGCTTCTGAAATAAATGTAGTCAAACTTTACTAATTCTGGGTCACTGAGAACAAAAATGATGCTTAAAATTGTTGATTGGCTCTAGTTTTCAAGATATGCTATTGGGTCGGTATATATGATCCTTGACTTGGGAATGGCAGAGCATACGTGAGTTATAAAGGGAAGGGATCTCAATTTAAACCAGAAATGACTAAAATACATCTTTGACTGGATCTATGAATAAATCTATGATGGGTTTGGACAGTACTTGCTTTTTAGGCAAAACAATGAATGATGCAATCTGAAGCTGGTATTGCATCATTCATGATATGAATTACATCATGTTATTCTTAGAAGTCGTGGATGATGCAATCATAATGAAGCTTACATCACTCTGCTGAACAAATTGCCCTATATCAGCTCTAGAAATCATACAGTGTGGTGCTCTCTTATTTGTCAGTGTTTGATTTTACAAAGGGACACATTTCTGTTTAGCCAAAGTGAGCAGAGATGCCTCGTACTTGTGTGAACAGTGCAGATAACTTCTGCTATGTTTGTGGTGAAGTGACTTTTGCATCACAAAAGCTCAGTATAACCACTATGGTTAAGAAAGCCTATCACCTTTATTTTGGCTGCAAAATTGGAGATCAGGACAAGAGGTGGGCCCCACACATATGCTGCAACACTTGTGCAACAAATCTTCGCCAGTGGTTGAACAGGAAAGGAAATCTATGCCTTTTGCAGTGCCAATGATTTGGAGAGAACCAACAGATCATACCAGCAATTGTTACTTCTGCATAGTGCCTCCAGTTGGGAAAGGTGTGTCAAAGAAGAAAAAGTGGACTGTGCATTATCCAAACATTCCATCAGCTATACGCCCAGTACCCCACGGAAGACTGCCGGTTCCTGATGCACCAAAATCATTCTCACTTGAGTCAGACGAGGAAGAGGATGAAACTTCTGGTCCTGAACCATCAATGTCACAGGACCCACATTTTCTCCCATCCTCCTCCTCTGAACCACACCTCATAACACAAGGTGAACTGAATGACCTTGTCAGGGATTTGGAACTACCCAAGAGTAAGGCAGAGCTATTGGGCTCCAGACTACACCAGTGGAATCTCCTGGCAGGTGATGTTAGGGTTTCCATGTTCCGTGACCGTCAAAAGGATCTTGTCCCATTCTTCTTCATGCAAGGTGATCTTGTAGCCTGCAACAACATCGATGGTGTGATGGCAGCCCTCAACATCGTTCACGATCCAGATGAGTGGAGACTGTTCATTGATTCATCAAAGACAAGTCTTAAAGCTGTTTTACTGCATAATGGCAATGTTTTGCCATCAATTCCAGTTGGTCATGCAGTCCATATGAAGGAAACCTATGACAACATGAAACAACTTTTGAGGTGCATAAACTATGACCAACATCAGTGGCAACTGTGTGGTGATTTGAAGGTTGTTGCTCTCTTGCTTGGTCTGCAGACTGGATACACAAAGTACTGCTGTTTTCTCTGAGAACGGGATAGTCGTGCAAGAGATTCCCACTACATCAAGAAAGATTGGCCACTCCAACAGTCATTGGAGCCTGGGAGGAAAAGTGTTCCGCATCCACCACTTGTTGAATCAAGGAAGATTTTGTTACCACCCTTACACATCAAGCTGGGTCTGATGAAGAACTTTGTCAAGGCCATTGACAAAACACAAGCAGCTTTCAAGTATCTCCGTGGAAAATTTCCAAGGTTAAGTGAAGCTAAGATAAAGGAAGGTGTCTTTGTTGGTCCTCAGATTCGTGAACTTCTTCGAGATGATGCATTTGACTTTGCACTGCGTGGCAAGGAAAAGACGGCATGGAAAGCCTTCCAGTTAGTGGCAATAAATTTTCTCGGAAACAACAAGGCAGACAACTACAGGTTGTTGGTGGAAAACCTCCTCAAGGCATACAAAAGCCTTGGTTGCAACATGTCACTTTTTGTACTCTCATCTAGATTTTTTTTCCACCGAACTGCGGAGCAGTGAGCGACGAGCACGGTGAGCGATTTCACCAGGACATTGCAACAATGGAGAAACGCTATCAGGGCAAATGGAGCCCATCAATGCTTGGAGAGGGGTAACTAGTGGTGTTCCACAAGTGTCAGTCCTAGGACCAATCCTGTTCAACTTATTTATAAATGATCTGGGGAAAGTGGTAAACAGTGAGGTGGAAAAGTTTACAGATGATACTAAACTGCTCAAGATAGTTAAGACCAAAGCAGACTGTGAAGAGCTTCAAAAAGATCTCACAAAACTAAGTGATTGGGCAACAAAATGGAAAATGAAATTTAATGTGGATAAATGTAAAGTAATGCACATTGGAAAAAATAACCCCAACTATACATACAATATGATGTGGGCTAATTTAGCTACAACTAATCAGGAAAGAGATCTTGGAGTCATCATGGATAGTTCTCTGAAGACGTCCATGCAGTGTGAAGTGGCAATCAAAAAAGCAAACAGGATGTTAGGAATCATTAAGAAAGGGATAGAGAATAAGACGGAGAATAACTTATTGCCCTTATATAAATCCATGGTATGCCCATATCTTGAATACTGCATACAGATGTGGTCTCCTCATCTCAAAAAAGATATACTGCCATTAGAAAAGGTTCAGAGGCGGGCAACTAAAGTGATTAGGGGTTTGGAATGGGTCCCCTATGAGGAAAGATTAAAGAGGCTAGGACTTTTCAGCTTGGAAAAGAGGAGACTAAGCGGGGATATGATAGAGGAATATAAAATCATGAGTGGTGTGGAGAAAGTGAATAAAGGAAGAAGGAAATAACTTTTCTTTAATATAAGATCTAGGGGCCACCAAATGAAATTAATTGGCAGCAGGTTTAAAATAAATAAAAAGAAGTTCTTCTTCACATAGCGCACAGTCAACCTGTGGCACTCCTTGCCTGAGGAGGTTGTGAAGGCTAGGACTATAACAGGGTTTAAAAGAGAACTAGATAAATTCATGGAGGCTAAGTCCATTAATGGCTATTAGCTAGGATGGGTAAGGAATGGTGTCCCTAGCCTTTGTTTGTCAGAGGGTGGAGATGGATGGCAGGAGAGAGATCACTTGATCATTACTTGTTAGGTTCACTCCCTCTGAGGCACCTGGCACTGGCCACTGTCGGCAGACAGGATACTGGGCTGGATGGACCTTTGGTCTGACCCAGTATGGCCATTCTTATGTTCTTATGTTTTTTTCTGTCTCTGTGTCTAGCAGCAAGGGACAGCCTACCTTTCCCTTGCCTGTCACTGGTACATTGGCAAATACACGCAAAGGGCCACATTTCAACCTCCTCTTCTGACCTGAGATTTCAATGTTCCGTTAGCTTCAAACTGAAAATATCCAAACTTTTCCTTTCTATGCTTTTCAGTTCAAAACTGTCTGAATTGTACATGTTATGCAAAATTTCAACATTTTGTTCTGTATTAAAATTAAAAAAGCTTTTGACATTTCCCATTTCAGGAGGCAGGGAAACTGAGGCACAGAGAGGTGAAGTTAAGTCCACACAGGGATGGGATTACAAGGCCTGAAGTAGAATGCAGGTTTCCTGACTACCAAGCTCATGCTTTGTCCACTGCACCACATCTCATGTTGATAGAGTCTAAGAGCTGCTCACCAGGCAGACACACTTGCCAGTCTTGCCATAAGCAACTGGTAAATGGGTGATAGCACCAGCGAGAGCTGTGAGGAACACGCTCAGTGTGTGATTTTCAACAATAGCAGCCTGAGTTAGGCTTCCAAGTTTATCCTTAGGCACCTGCCTGCAGTTGAGTAGTTGGGAGTAAACAGAGTTTATCCACATATCATTTGGGGAATATGGAGTTTAGTTTGGGAGTTTACCCACTTTTTTCTACCACTACATCACTGCCTGCCTGATTCCCATGAGGGTTCAGCATTTACGAGCCTTTTTTATAATGATTTTCTTGTCCCAGCTGCACTTGGTGAATCCCTCCCCTCCTGTGCATGTGACCAACACCACAGAGCCAGGCTGGACTCAGGAAGTTCACAGAGTTAGTCCAGTGCCACAGATGTGCTGATGCCAACAGCTGGTTAGTGCCATAGTGAATGCAGTGTCTCAGCTCCCTGCAGGAGAGATGGCTGATGTGGCAGACACCTGGAGCCTCATGCGTGAGTTTCAGCAGAGTGAACCATTAGCATCTTAACACCTGCCTGATCCCAGTGATCTGAATCAATCTCATTGTTGCTGTGCAGCCTTCCAGCCCAGACTGGTGAATTCTCAGAGGGCGCTAAAGGGAAGGTGAATAACAGACACTTAATTTCCTCCTTGACTGCAGCAGTGTACTTCTTCTGTAAGGCCCCCTAGTGGCCTGTCTAAAAAGTGTTCCTAGACAAAATCCTCCTCTGTGAGGAGGGAATGAAAGTAAAACATTCATTGATCCAGTCATGCACTAAACATCAACACAGACTATTAAAAACAGCCCAGTGAAGGCTGGACAGACTGCCTGACCCTTTAGTCTCGTGCCAGGGGATTGTCCTTCCCAAGTAAAACACTTCGCTGCTTAATCCCTGAGTTCCTCAGGTTTCCAAGATCTGACTTAATCTTTCAGGAAGGAGGGAGGCTATTAGGTCTAGCTGGCTGTCTCCTCTCAGTCAGGTTCGGAGGACATGGCGGCTGGTCTATATGAGCAGGGGGATCATTACTCACAGGTTCAGCCTGCAAGTACAGATCTGAGCACTCTGTGAGATTTACCTGCTGAAAAATCCTGGTGTCAAAAGATACTCCAGAACTCGAACAGGGTAAGATCGAGGGTTGTTGAGCAGAGCCGTAACTAGGTATTTTTGTGCCCGAGGCAAGAATATAAAATTGCGCCCTTCCCCAGGGATGGCTCTTCAGCGGCAGGTCCCTCAGTCCCTCTCAGAGGGAAGGGCCTGCTGCCGAAGAATGAATGAAGTGGCAGTGGTAGAGCCTGTGATTTTTGCGGGCGTCTAACTCATGATTGACTGGTTGGGCTGGTAATGTTGCTTCCAAGATGGCCTTTGGTTCCAGTCCAGTTCCAATCCAGAGAGGGACTCACAGATTAAGAGAGGAGGGAGGTTCTGGATATCAGCAGTGGCCACTAGAGATCAGCATGTGTCCTGAGAATGCTGGGAGTTCAGGTTTGCAGGGCAGAATCAGGGGTGGCAGGTTTGTAGAAATTTTGGTGGTGCCCTGAACCCGCTCCTGCCCAAACTCCGCACCCCCACCCGCCCAAGGCTCTGGGAGGGAGCTTGGGTGAGGGAGGAGGTCTGGGATGCAGACTGTAGGCTGGGGCAGGAGATTGGAGTGCAGGCTCTGGGAGGGAGTTTGGGGATGGGAGGGGTGCAGAGGGATGGGGTGCAGGGGTTGTGGCTGCAGATGAGGGGTTTAGAGTGTGGGAGGGGCTCAGGGCGAGAGTAGGAGTGTGGTGGGTAAGGGCTCTGGCTGGGGCTGGGAATGGGAGGTTTGGGATGTGGGAGGGGCTCAGGGCTGGGGCAGAGGGTTGGGGTGTGGGGGGATGAGGGCTCTTGCTGGGACTGGGGATAAGGTGTTTGGGGTGCTGGAGGGGCTCAGGGCTCGGGCAGAGAGTTGAGGGTGTGGTGGGGGGTGAAAGCTCTGACTGGGAGTGTGGGCTCTAGGGTGGGGCAGGTCTGGGGATGAGTTTGGGGTGCAGGCCGGCTGCTCCAGGACAGGGGCCAGAGAGGAGGACTCCCCCCAGCCCTTTCCCTGCCAGCAGCAGCAAGCTCTGGGGGAGGAGCCCCCCTTTCCTGCCCCCCCAGCAGCACACTCACCCCCACCACTGTCACTGCATGTGCTCCTAGGGCCCCTCTCAGGTGCAGGAATCTTCCTTGTCTCCCCCGTGGTGGGTGCCGGGGGGCACTGCGTGTGCCTCCTCCCCTGCTGTTGCCCCTGACTGTAGCCTCACTGGGGGTGAGGGATGGGGCTTCCTCCTTGCCCAGCATGGGGCAGGAGCAGTGACTGTGGGCGGGGGGGGCCTCCTGTGCTGCTGGAGGGTCCCATTGGAAAATGAAAGGGTCTGAGGGGGAAGGGCAGGCTCAGAGTCAGTCTGCCCTGGCAGTGGAGATATGCGTCACTAGGATCCTGTGCCAGCAGTTGCTGCAGGGAGGCAGCATGGAGCCGCTCTGCTCCGGGTGCCGGAAAAGGGGGGGAAGAAAGTCGGGGTCAGGGGACACTCGGGGGAGGGGGGGGCGCAGGTGAGGAGATCACTTGGGTTATAAATATCTCCGTGCCAGCAGCTTTTTTTTTTCCTCTCCACCGCTTTCTGTGCGACCCCCCCCCCCCGACTTTGTGTACCCGAGGCAAGTGCCTCACTCACCTTGCCCTTGTTACGGCACTGCTGTACCTGTCCTATTCCTTCTTCTGCGGAGCCTTTCAACCACACGTGATCTCCTGCGTTCAGCTCCCACAGGGGTTTGAGTCTGTGACTCCTGACAAAGTTTCTCTTCTGACAGCTTTTAAATTGTTTTTCCTTTCTTATTAGCTTTAGAAATTCAGTCGAACTAAGGTCTAATAGTGAAGGGATGGTTGGGATGATGGAACTCAACTCAGCTACTCAATGGGCCTGAATCTATTTCCCAGAGGTGCTGGCAAACAGGGGAACAGGGCCAGATACTCTAAGAATTTGTTCCACTGTTTTGACAGCGAGTTGTGCTTCCCGTGGTTTTGTGAAAACTGGGAACTGATGTAACATGGTGAAACTGCCGGGATTTATAAATTTAACAGCGTCCAATAGTAACTGAAGATCATTATCAGAGCAGACTCACAGTGGGATTCCATTGCAGTCAAACATGGATTTCCTCCTGACCCCACTGTCTGTGATGTAGTGGTCAGCATATTGGATATTTCAATAAATCTTGACAAGCAGCCAGTCACTGGGACAGAGGTTCCATTAGCCAGCTGGAGAAGATCTTTCCTCCATGGTGTGTCTGGGGGAAGGAAGATAACAATGCTTCTGGCTGGTTAGTTCTCATGTGAGTGCAGGTCTCAGAGTTCTCACCTCTCTCTGGTACTTGTTGCTCAGTGAAGGTCACTGAACTGACTGTTGAGCTGTTTCTGTGCATTTTCGGCTGGCTTGGTGGCCCCTTTGCAATTTATATAGAATGTCCATTTTCACCCATTTGGGGATGACTAGTCTGGACCCCTTCAACAACAGCCTGGGGTCTAGGTTAAGATCACCTGAAACCACGCAGTGCAGCTTCATAGAGACGTCTGATGTTGCTCATACGTCTTATGTCCCCTTTGCATTGGATCATGACTTTTCTGAGAAATTCAGCTACCTTTTGCTTTCCTTTCACTGTGGAGGGCACATCTACACTGTAGTAACAAAATGTGATCACAACTTGAGCTGACATACCAGCACTAGCTTTAATGCAGCTAGCTCAGGTATCAGGCATCATGTGCTTCATCGTGTCTGTACCAGTCCACCCAGAACCCTGGGTAATTACTGGTGGGACTAGCCTGCGTTGAAGCTACCCAAGCTAGGTAGATTAGAGCAGCAGTTCCCCAACTTGTTGCTAAGGCAACCAATTAACTGCATTTGCTTTTCTTGCAACCCACAATTACCTATATGCACCCTCCACCCTGGCAGCACAATGCAAATCCTGGCCTAGTGCGGGGGGATGGAGTGGAGTGGGGTGGGGTGGGGTTCTGGGGTTAGAGAGCCAACCCACCCCACACTCACCTTGCAGCGGCGGTTCCAGTCCTGCGGGACTAGGCCCAGCTACCTTCTCTGGGCATTGTGACCTGGCACATGGGGATGCAGCACGTCTCAGGTGTGGCCTGGCCACTCCTCCATAAAGTCAAAGGAGGGGCTGGGCCACATTTGAGTAAGTGGAGTTGTAACCTGACTCACAGTGTTTCAGAGCCTTTCAGGTTTGGACTGGACACCCATTAGTAATGACAGATGATGGAGGGGCAGCAAGACCAAAACCAAGTGGCTCTGCGACCCCATGCACCAGGTCACAATGCCTGGAGGAAGGAACTGGTATGACCCAGGAACCCTATTGGTCAGATATATGCAGCATAGTTCACTAACGGGTGGCATGTCAGGCATCTACCAAGAGCCAGTAGCCCAGCAGTTGTCATAACCATTGCAGAATGTATGTACAGATGATATTTAAGGAGTAATGTATCTGGAAATTATGTTCTTAAGGTCCTGGAGTTAAGGCAGGTCACCAGGAGATGACATACCTCTGAAATGTTCCTGTATGGTTGTTTCTATTGTGTATTGCACTCCTCACAATGGAAGCCTATTTGTCTACTGAGTGGAAATGGAAAGTCTGCAAAATCTACGAGAGAGAAATTCTACAGGAAGAAACAAGAGTGGGGGATGTCCTGTTTATGAGTCAAGACCAAGGATGGGACTGGTATATTTTAGGGGGGGAAAGGAACACACTGGGCCTTCACTTAGGATGCAAGATGCCATAGTACTTGACTCATGAAAGAAGGGTCACAGCCTGCGTGGCTGTAAAATGCTGCAAGTGTTTTGGGTAAAGATTATTCTACAAGACATGAAAGTGTCTTGTTAATTAAATCTGGGCTGCAGTATGCATCTTACAATTTTGTTTTATATGTAACAATTTCTTTCCAATACTTCTACTTGCTACTGCTTGAATCTTTGCCTTTGTAGTTAAATCAAGAATAAGTTTATTTAACAAACATATCTAAGTGCTGTATAATAAGCGGAGCAGTGATCTGAGGTATAACTGCTAAACAATGAATCCATGAATACTGTGAGTGTCTAGCGGATCAGGAGCTGGACACTGCAGGGAGATGCTTGGAGGGCACGAGGCTTTGTGTACACCTACCTCTAAGCTGTGGAGTAACAGCAGGGCCTGTAAGGCCTAGAGGGGAGTACTTGTGTTGCCCAGGGCCAGTGGAGGTGGGATCTGAGCCATGGCAGGCACAGACAAGTCTTCCTCATGCTAAGGGCAGGTGATAGTGATGTGCCTCACAACCCTGGGTAGCTCGGGAAGCATCACAACTGGGCCCACTCGGTCACACTGAAACGTTTCTTCTCCTTCCCTCCCCCGCGTGCCAGGACACAGGAGCTAAAAGCAGAGAGTTCTCCTGGGGAAGAATCCACACCCCCTTAGGGAGCAGGCAGCCAGGACTGCTCAAGCTGCAGCAGCCCTGAGAATCAACTCTCCTGTGGGTGCCCCAGTTCACAGAGTGGTCTGGGGGAGAGAGGAGAAGCTGCTCCAGCTGCTCTGGCAGATCCTAGAGTGCAGCGCATCAGCCCCCTGGAACATACCCCATGGGACTCAGGGGCATCTCAACCCAAGCTCCGCCTGCAGATGCTCATGGGGCCAGGTCAGATCAGAGCCCCTGGCTCTTCTTGGGGGCAGGAAGGCGATTAGGGGACAAAGAGCAGCCTCCCTTCTGAGTACCACAGAGAGTGTAGTGGGGAGAATAAAGGAAGGGATTTCATGTGCTTTTTCCTGCCCCACTGAACCAACCAACTCAGACAGCACAGGGTCCCTCCTACCTCCCCTAGCAGGCAGGGTCATAGCAAAGGGATAGCTCAGTGGTTTGAGCATTGGCCTGTGAAACCCAGTGTTGTGAGTTTAATCCTTGAGGGGGCCACTTAGGGATTGGGGCAAAATCAGTACTTGGTCTTGCTAGTGAAGGCAGGGGGCTGGACTTGATAACCTTTCAAGATCCCTTCCAGTTTTAGGAAATAGGATATCTCCATTAATTAAAAAAAAAAAGAACCAAAGTATGTGCCATGACAGGGAAGTCAGCTGCTGACAGAGCCAGTCTTCAGGAGAGACCCCAGTGGAATACGGCCAATAGACTATTCCTAGGAGAACGGGAACGCCTTATTTCCTATGAGCAGAGTTGGACTGAAAATTCCAATTGTTTCTGTGGGATTTTTTTTTTTTAATTTCCCATGAAAACTTTTTGTTTTTCAATGGAAACCTAAGCCCAAAACTAAAACATTGAGGTATTTTCTTTTCATTTTCATTTTTGAAAACCCTGCAGTAAAAGCAGTGGGTTGTGCTGACTTCTTGTTCAGTGTTTATCCCTTTCCTTTTCTTAGACTCGGGTCTGCAGAGTGTCAGTCCTACTGAGCCTCAGGCTATGCTGTCTCCAAGGTTTTGGAGATGTCCCCTACCTGTCCTGGACCTGGTCGCTGCCAGCTTATGTGATGCTGGTTTTACTGACTCTGCTGCTGGGGGAGAGAGAGGGAAACTTTGTCTATCAACTAGCTGTTCCCTTCAGTTGCCCAGTCTTCAGTCTGGCCCGAACATCCATGGATCAGGGTCCACTGACCCATGTAGTAGCTTAAAAAAATTAAATGTTCACAAACATTTTGACTTTCTCAAATGTCAATTTTTTGGTAAAATATCATGGATCTTTTGGGGTTAAATAGGTAAAAGAATATAGGGAATCAGTGTGTCCCCAAAACCGTATTATATAAAGTTTGTAGTTAAAAGAAAGGAGCTGAAAAGGCAGATGCAGACTTTAGCACTGTTTCTTTAAGCAAAAGGGGGCAATCGATGTCACCTCAAAAATCCTCGGGAATCATAATCTGATACGGTAGAGAGGAGAAACCTTCTCTGTTTGCAGAATCTTTCCGCCTATGTTTGGGATTGTGATGGATCAGCTAAGAATGGGACTACAACCCCCACCAGATCCCTGCCCACTGTACTTCCCTTTCCTCTGGCCAGGTAATGGGAAGGGTCCTGATCCAGGAAGTGGCTGAGCTATTGTGGGAAGTGGTGGCTGCATGGCAAGTGAGGAGCTGCAGAGAGCTGGATGCAGAGGGAAATCCCCAGGAACTGTATGCAGAGCCGCACTTGGAACAGGCTGTGACTGCTAGAGTTCACATCTGGCTGCAGGTCGTGTGGGGTTTACGGGGGAGCAGAAGCAGCTGAGCAGGGAACCAGTGCAGAGTGGCCCCAAAGAGAGGCACTAAGTGAAGCTGGCCTGGAAACCTGCAAGATCCAATTTGCTTGACTAGAGATTGGACTGGAGAGGCACCCCAGGCACTAGGCCTGAAGAGCCCT
Organism: Malaclemys terrapin pileata; assembly: GCF_027887155.1. NCBI lineage: Eukaryota > Metazoa > Chordata > Testudines > Emydidae > Malaclemys > Malaclemys terrapin. The sequence continues at coordinate 136,981,376 of NC_071505.1, forward strand.
GACTCTTGACTGGACAGCCCCAGAGACCCAAACATTTACCGCTGTTGCTCCCTGTGAACTGTAACTGTTTAAGCCTCTGGACCTAGTATGCAGGGTGTGAATAACCTTCCCCTTCCCCATGTGTCTGAGCAGTTAGTGGGACCCACCAGGGCTAGCGTCCACAAGGCCTATCTGCTGAAGCACCTGCAGTGCTTGCCTCTGAGTGACGGTGTACCAGGCACTCTACTGACACCTCAGGGGTTTGGTGTACTCTGGCACTTAGCAGCCCCAATAATTACAGGACAGTGGCAATTGTTTCTAATGGGTTAAAGCAGAACTTGTGCTGAGACTAACACGTCCCTCTTGGTTGGGCATTTTTACAGTTTAAACTTGCTCTGCTCGTGGGTACATTGCATGTGTCTGAGTGATACCCACACACCAACGTGTCTGAAACACACAACTTCCCCTCCTGGGTGTTTCCATTCCCCGCTCATTCCTTCCACTGGGAATGCTGGCCTGTCTCCTATATGGCCAGAGACCCTGATGTGCAGCAGTCAGGGGAATTGGGAGAGGTTTAGTTTTCTGTGGCTAGTGACTGCCCCCAAAGTTACTCCCACCAGCGCCCTATTGACTTTCACTGCTGCTGCCATTCCCTGAGTACTAGGAGGTGCTTAGATTTGAAAGAGGGGGCACCTGTGGGTTGGAGTGACCACAGGTCAGACATTGCAACATTGTAGCCATAACATAGATGTGTAGATGTTAAGACCAGTCAGGACAGCTAAATAATGCAGTCTAACCCCCCTACACATGACAAGTCACCAGTCACTCCTGCACTGAGCCCAACAACCTCGATTAGACTAAAATGTTACCGCCTGCAGGAGAATAAACAGTTGTGTGCCACAGGCAGCGAATAGGAAGCACTGAGGGGTATCAATATGTGAGGCCCCTGCAATGGCAGCAAATTGATTTGGTGAGAGATACCCAGCTAATCCTAGCAATGACTTGCAGTCCATGCTGCAGAGGATGGTGTAAAACGTCCAGCATCCCTGCCAATCTGACCCAGGGGGAAATTCCTTCCTGAGCCCAAAATGGAGATCACTTAGACCCTGAGCATGTGAGCGAGGCCCACCAGCCAAGCACCTGAGAGAAATAATTTTCTATATCACCTGATGTTACCAGATTTGCCCATTACTTTGGAGTATGCTCATTTATTCGGGTTATTCTTTTGGGGAAGGGGATTCTGTAATTCTATCAATGTACTGTTTGTGTCACTTGTGTTTTCATTTGGAGCTCTACTTCTCCCTGCTGCAAGTCCCCACCCAATGGAGCTATCCTGCAGGACCTAGGTTCCCTAGGGCTGGGTTTCTTCAGCCTCAAAACTGGATGAACACCCACCCACCCACACATACATTAACAGAGCAAGTCTGAGCGGACCGGGTCAATCAGCACTGTCAAGCTGACCCCTTATATGTCTCTGGACTCACTGGGCTGGATGAAGCAGCACTTTTAAGCTAACTTTCCTTATATGCCCCTGGGCTCCATGGACTGGGTCAAGCAGCACTTTCAATCTGTTACTGTTATGCATCCCAGATTCAGCCCGTCCCTATCCCCACTCTCACAACACAATTGTACTGGCAGTAACCTACTTGATGAGCAAACCCCACAATATTTTGGGCGCTGCAGGGATCTTTTAGCTTAGGTAAAAGAAGTGTTGCCGTAGAGTGAATAGGGGAAGCTAAAAACACAAAAGAGTAAAGTTCAGCAAGAGAGAGAGAGAGAGAGAGAGAGAGAGAGAAGCAACCAGCTTAACCATAAAAGTTATTTATTGAATAATAGTGATAACTACACAAGGAGGGCTAAACCAACATAACATAAAAGATTAAAGGTTAATACCTAAAGTAGAAAGGAAAAGAGAGAGAGAGAAAGAGGGGGATCTCACCCACTCCATGAGGCTTGAACTGGTCGGGGTTCCTAGGTGATGGTGGTAGCGGAGGGTCCTGAATACTGGAGACAGGCAGAGCCCCCAGCACGATCAGTCAAGAAAAGATTGAGTTCCAGTGGAACTGATGCATAGTTTGGATCTAAGCATCAGAACCCTGACTAGAGGTTGAGTAGGGATTTTTGTAGAGAAAATACAGTTGTTTAAGGGAGAACAATAGATTTGTTTATAGGTAAGCTGATGACTTGTGACGTTATTGATATTGATATAATCTGGAACCATATAGAACATGGTTGCAACCAAAGTCCTGTAGTGGCACCAAATCTTGTATAAAGGGGGGGGTGTCAAATGAGGTGTCTATTGGTATAACATTTTGGTGCAGAATTGGACGCGGGAATTATCAGGCAAGAAGAAAATTCTACCCAGAACCTCAACTAGTTGAGGAAGGTAGACAACCCCAGGACAGTGGTGAAAAGCCCGGTCCAGACATGCACAGAATGACTTGGAAATTACTAATGCAGTTGGGAAGGGATCGGGATAAATGGAATGGGACTCCCATGACTGATATCATGAAAGAAATCCCGAGACTGCAAAAGCTTTCAGAGGAAGGTAGCTGGGGTCACTACCCAAAGCGCCTCTCCAATGAATGAACCCCCCTTCCCTGATGGAGAGCATGACTATTTTTAGGGAAGCCCACTGAACATAGAATCTCCACCTGGCATAGGAGCACAGCAGTGGAGATTCATAGGAAAATTGACCTCGGATCCTGGAGGCAGACCCCACATATATGTTCAGCAGGGTACTCAAGGTCCTACCCTAGCCCTAATACATACCGGAGCATCGGTATCCCTAATTAAAACAACCCCCCGCACTGGCAGAAAAGGGCAGGAGGTGATCTTGCAATCATTTCAAGGGAAACCCAGCACAGGACAAGAATGGGTTCAAGTCCCCTTCATGGTACAGGGTTTTCCCTTCTCGGTACAATGCTTTAACATGACCGGGAATCTAGTTCAAACAAAATACCTGACTAACGATGTCATTCTGGGGACAGACTGGTTATTTAAAAATAACATTATAATTGATTTACCCCAGAGTGCCCTACAGAGGCTGGAAGCCCTCCCCCCTTTTCTACCAATAGAAAACCAAAATGACATTGTTGCCAAAAGAGGACACCATCGGATCGCAGCCCTCACCGCAGAGCAGCAGGAGGAATGGTGTTCAAAGTTCCCCACGGTCTGGACCCATAAGAAAACAGATGGTGGTAGAATTAACGCTTGTGTTAAAATTGTAGGTGAACTGGTGGCCCCACAGAAGCAATATCAGTATCCCAGGGAAGCAGAGACACAGCTCGTCCAAATCATTCAGAACCTGGAAGAGCAGGGAGTGATTAGAAAAACTAACTCCCCTTTTTACTCCCCTGTCTGGCCAGTCATGAAGGCAGACGGACAATCCTGGAGACTAACCATTGATTATAGGAGAATCAACAAAGGAAGTGTACCCATGGCCCCCATCGTGGCAGATATGACACAAGTCATCCAAAAAGTGAAAACCACCTCCAGGTATTTTTCAGTTATAGATCTGGCTAACTGTTTCTTTGCCATCCCATTACATCCTGATTCACAGGACCGGTTTGCCTTCACCATCAGGGACCAGCAGTACACATTTCAGCGCCTACCCCAAGGATTCCAAGACTCTCCAGCTATCGCCCACAGACATGTGGTAGATATGCTGGACTAGTTAAGTCCCTCTGACTGACCACTCATCTTTTCCTATGTGGATGATATTTTGGTTTTTGGTCAACTCGAGGCACAGGTGCAGAGACTAACAAAGGACATCCTGGCATTGATCCAGGACACCGGCTTCAAGGTAAGCCTGGAAAAAGCACAATTGGTGCAAACCCAGGTCATCTACCTAGGTATTATCATTGGCCAGGAGGGAAGGCAGGTAGATAAAAGGAAGGTACGGGCTTTAATTGAAATGCCAGCCCCTACCGATGTGCACTCCTTAAGGGTTTTGCTGGGCGGATTTAACTTTCTATGACCCCATATCTATAAATATGCAGAGATCACACTTCCTTTATGGAAACTGCTAAAAAAGAAGATGCATTGGGAATGGGGTCCAGACCAGGAGAACGCTTTAAATATCCTGAAGCAAAAAGCCCTAGCAGCCCCTGCTTTACGCTTCCCGGATGAATCTAAACCATTTGTCATCTGGTTAGCAGCTAATGAGGTGGCCATGGTGGCTACTCTCTTGCAACAAAATGAAAACCAGACATTGGTGACTGTGGCTTATGAATCTAAAAAAACTACAGGGAGCTGAACAAAATTTTGATGCCTGTGAACGTGAATGCCTGACAGCCATATGGGTAGTTCAGTCTTTCGAGCCACTTACCGGCAGTGCCCCAATTACTATACAAAGCACACATACGCCTCTGAAATACATCCTATCTGGAAAACTAATAGGAGGAAGGGTGTCCAACACCTGAATGGCACAGTGGACTCCAACACTGGTAAACAGAGGAGTCCGGGCTGACACAGTATCCAAACCTAACATGCTGACACATGCTCTTATTGAAAAGGGGACTAAGCATGTATGTCCAGCAGTCACACTAGAACAGAGGATAGCAGAAGCCCAAGCACCCGACCTGGAAGAATTGGTTACCGTGGGTCAGGAGAGACATATTTGGTTCACCGATGGCAGTTCCATGGTGGTGCACAGTAAAAAGAGAATCAGATATGCAGCCATCAATTTAGAAGAGGAGGTACTAAAGGGGTATTTGGATCATGGCTCAGCACAACATGCTGAACTCCATGCCATATACCAAGTCTTAAAACAATATGAAGCAGAGAACTGCCCCAAGACTGTATACATCTATGCTGACAGCAATTACTGTGTAAATGGGGTGAAATATTGGATGTTTGATTGGCAGAGGAACAATTGGAAAGCCGCAGATGGGAAAGAGATAGCATATATAGATGAATGGAGATGGATCTATGCCTGGGTTACCTCTCATCCCAACCAGCTTAAAATCAAACATGTCAAGGCACATGGAAAAGGCTCCGCAGCTGAAACAGTGTGGAATAACCGTGCTGATGCCATAGCCAGAGATAATGAAGGCATAGCAGCAGTGACCCGAAGGCAGGAAAAGAAGGTATTAGAAGCAGTTCGCGTTCCAGGAAGAATTGGAAGACAGGAAGTGGTGAACATAGCTCATCAGTTCATGCATGAAGGAGTGGAAGGGACACTGAGAAGGTTAAAGCAAGTGGCAGAATGGAAGGGGATGAAAGATGATGTGGATACATGGGTCAGGAACTGCATACAGTGTGCCAAAGATAAAGCTCGTCCTCCACACCAGCCTCAGATGCTACATCAAAGAAGGCTGGGACCCTGGCATAGAATCCAAATTGACTTCATTGATAAATTGCCAAGGAGTAAAGAAGGATTTCGATATCTACTTGGAATCATTGATTCCTTTTCAGGTTGGGTGGAAGCTTTCCCTATTAGGAATGATAGCGCCCGCACAGCCGCTAAGAAACTATTCTCTGAAGTGGTTTGCAGATATGGGACTCCCGAGATTATTGACTCAGACAATGGAGGATCCTTTGTGGGAGACATATTTACTGTACTGCTTAAAGCATTAGGGGTTTCACACAAACTCCATGTCCCATACAGACCGCAGTCTTCAGGACAAGTAGAGAGGATGAACCGCACTATTAAAGAAGCCCTTAGGAAAGTTGGAGACAACACCGGTAAAAACTGGCCGGAGAAACTGTCGCTAATATTAGCAGCCATTCACAGCAGTAACAGGCTGAGAACTAAGATCCAGCCATACCAGATCCTCTTCAGACAGGCCATGAGGTTGGTCATCAACCCAGAACAAGTGTTTGGCACAGAGATGAACAATCCGTTTGCAACTCATGAGCACTGGCAGTGGTTAAAACTGTTGCAGGAAGACAAAGCCACCCTGCAGTATAGGATAAGCCAAGCCACTGAGCTCATGAATACAAAAATGGATCAGAATAAGAATGGGGATTCCCTACTGTGGGAACCAGGAAATCAGGTAATGTATTTGAAGTTGGGCAAAAGGGATCACACACTGGAGTCAAAATAGACCGGTCCCTACTCCATAGTTGATCGCCTCAGCCCTCTCATTTACCGCATAGACAAAAATGGTAAATTAAAGTGGGTTCACATTTCACAAATTAAGTTGTTGGCATAAACTAATTTTATTCTGTTGCAACTATATTTCCAGATACAACACCCTGATAGCATTCACGAACCAGGACTTGTGGACATGGTGTATCTTTATCCCTGCAGAACTATCGAGCACAAAACGTGGTTGCTGAGACTGCCAGTTCTAATCCTATCTCCGCTTTATTTTTTTATTTTTTTTTTAAAAGGGCAGTGGGAAACCAGATGAAACAATGACTCTAGCGAAATGGAACACAGAGCAGCAGCAGTTCTTGGTCTGGATCACAACATTCACCCTAATCCTGATGATAAAGACGTTATCTATCTCCAAAGAACACATTCACCCAGGCACACCCACGCCAAACCCTAACAATGCTATCCATGCTCCAGTATACCTGGGACAAGGTAAAACAAGCCTCACCGCATTACTAATACACAACAACTCACATATAGACAACATACCATGGACCCCAACACACCTACCAGATATACACCTAAGATGGGTCGATTTGAAAATTAATCTGACAATAACACCTTTAGGGGAAACTCATGTATATGCTGGGGAAGGGGAACTGGGACTACAAGCAAACATCTCAGTCCCCATAAGATGGGAAAAACATTGGATGGTGGGGGTGCGAATAGAAGGGTATGCAGGAGATACCATGATGCTTTCAGACTACCCCTCACTCCCCTATGTATGGGACAGGTTTGTGACATCAGGAACCCTTATAACAGTAATCATAATCTACTGCCCAAACCACGCACATATGATACTATTCCCTGATGGGTGTGATTGGACATGGGAAAAAGAACATGTGTTTATAAGAAACACCCCATTAAAAATGGAAAAACCAGCTTTATTTAAAATCCAGACTGCTCCAGTAAAAGTTTTAGTGAGCGCCCTGCTGGTAGAAGTGAAAATTGACATGGACTGGGCAAGATTAAATGTCTCGAAAGTAGAACCAAAGTGAAAGCCTTTTCCCCTCCCTATACTGCAGGCCTGGATGAGGACACACAAACAGTCCCTCCCCCCCTCCCAGATACACCACACCCCAGAACTAAAAGAGATATTATGGATACTATGCTAGGTGGATTTGGAGCAGGAGCGGGACTTGCAAACTCAGTGGACTTGGAAACTATTAAGAATAAATTAAGCTCCCTGGCTCAACTACAGGACAGCCTGATACAAAAACAAGTACACACAAATGTAGACTTAGTCCAAACTGGTCTGGGTAGCCTAAAAGCCAAATGGAATCTGTGGCAATGGCTTAACACTACCACTTGGTTACTTCATAAGAAAAATCTAGAAATTGGAAACCAAACGGCTATAGCTATGGGATGCACCGAAATGCAGATGCTTGTCCTATCTACTTTGGAACACAAAATGTTTTGGGTAATTTCAGGTAATATTAACTGGGGAAATAATTGTAAAAATAGCACATCAACAGTCTCTGGGGGCAAAGGTATGGAAGGTTCGCCCACTCCCCATATTACACATGGGATCATTCTGGCTGCATCAGACCTCGAACCAGTGGGCCAGGGAGGGAGGAAAACTATTGGACACTAGAGGTTGTACCGAATGAACTCCTCAAAAGTGGGTATGCCTCACCTTACCTGTTGCCCCAGAGCCTTGTAGTAAAGCTGTTTCATTGGGATCATGTATGTGGGATGAATTGGACAATGACACCAAAGTATTGTACAATGGACAATGTGTATGTATCCACTCGTGGGAGGAAGTATTTTGGGAGGATGGGAGTGTTAGCAGCCCCCCCAGTAGATGAATGTCAATGCAATGTCAGTACTGTTTTTACTAGAAATCACACTTACTATTTACCGCGGCCAAAAAAGTCACAGCTAACACTAACAGCTGAGCTGGCTGACTTCTCGATTGACCTTGGAATTGGATGGCAAGATCTTACTGATAGCCTCATTAAAAGCAAAGAAGTGACCAAATTTTTAGAAAAGACAGATGACCAAGTGGGAAATCAGACTATTCATATTATACATGCCAATGGGGACATGTTACCAATTGCCACCGCAGAGAAACAAATTACAACCTACCACTGGTATGATATATTCTCTGGATGGTCCCCGACTACCACTGGCATCCTATCAGTAATGCTACACCCCTGGATAGTAGTCTTGGTATTACATTGTATTTGTATAATTGGTATGTGTGGCATGTGTTTTCAGATAAAAAGAATGTACTCTAAATTGGAATCACAAACGCATGTTGCCTCACAGTACCCTCTCTTAAACAGGTTAAAAAGAAAGTGACACTAATGATTATATAAATATCGTAGTGTCAAAAGAGGGATTATGTAGGGATATTAAAGAAGGTACTAACAGTGATTCCCCCAAGTGACAGTGCTCCCCCCCCATAATTTGTCCCCCACACTTTAAAATCCAACAGTTTCACCAAGTACAAAAATCTCTTGGGTCTTCTGTTAAAACTTGTAAGCTACTGTCTGTAGAAACCATTGATTGTATCTGTCCTGTGAAAGATACTTTATTCCTATGTAAAACTTACAAACAAGTTAATTGACTTTGTTCTTGAAGTGAACACTATGTTACCACTCCTGCTGTGAGCCTTAAGCCCTTATTTGACTCTGTGTGCTTCAGGAAGTTTATTCTGTAATTGATACAATGTAAACAAATGCTATAAGCCATTAAGTGACTTTCACTTCATTGTAACAGCAACGGCTCCTAGGAACAGACCCCCACCCTCTGTGATTAAAGGGCTGGGAGTCAAATGAATTAGCACACACTCCTAAAGTGGTGGAGACAGTAAATTAAAATATGGTTAAGATATGGAATACATGTTGATGAATGCTTGATGTACATGAATGGTTAGGGAGATGCCAGCCTAGAAAGTTAGTATCCATCGGCCAAAGAATGTGTCAAGTGGACCACCAGACAACCCCCAGAGGGTAAACTGGGATCCACCCCATCACCTGGAAGGATGAGAAACACAAACTTTGTACAGTGTGGAGCCACCAGGAATGTGTCATCTGCTGATTGAGTTAGCAACAGCAGGATAAAACAGGTCCCATCGACTAACATAGGAATTAATTCCTATAAGAATGGACTCTAAAGACTGAGGACTTTGAGTCTCTGGTTCTGCTGCCAGCCTCCAGGAGCATCAGTGACAGCTGCATCTGACACAGATTCGGCTCCATCCTCATGACCAAGATATCTGGCCAATAACTTGGCATGAGCAACTTCTAGGCTGGTAACTATAACACCTATACAGAACTTGAATGAATGATTGTGTCAATGAATATAAAGGAATAAGTAGTGATAGGAATAAGTAGTCAAACAACTTTGTTTACTTTTATCTTTGCTTTATTATTATATTTACAATAAATGTGGCATCTTTGCCTTATCCCTCTTAAGATCCTGCTGGTTTTTATTCTTTTGGTATAACACTGAGAGCACTTAAGTAGCCCCTGTCCCCTCCCACCAACTCCATGCAGGGCCGGATTAACCTTTTGTGGGCCCCGGCACCAAACATATTTGTGGGCCCCCATGTAGTCATTGCGGGCTCCGAGTGTCGGCCTGGTGTGGCAGTGCCATTGGTGCCATAATATACCCGGTACTGAATCTGAGACATTTTTCATTTTGATCACACACCTCTACATGACTATATGCATTGCCATACACAGCTCTCTCAGCCCCTAGTTTTTCTCATTGAGCTGTACACCCATGTGGGTTTACAGTGAGTAGAACTTTAATAGTGATCAGGGAAACTCCCCACAAATTTATCTCCTTCCTCATTCAGACGTTCTATAGCCATGTCTCCAGTACCACCCTATTTCCCCAGTCACAGTATGTGGTCCTAGTCTCAGCTCAAAGTTCCAAAGCCAGCAGATACCTGATAAATTCTGACAAATCCCTCCCACAGCACCCATCCTGCCATTTGAGCAAGCCACTTGCAAACATCATTTCCCCAAAGCGAGGACTTAGCCCTTGGGAATCTGAAGACACCAGCCTCTCCCCCTCTGCTCCCATCTACAGGCTAGTTTACAACCTGATCACCACTACCTCTCCCCATACTTGTTTCCTTTCTACTTTGGACATGCTCCCCAACCAGCTGGGGCTATTCTCCCGCTGTAAACCTGATCTGCTTCCTCTTTCCCTGCTCCCCTTGACATTCCTTTCCTCCTGGTGTCCTCTGTTCCTTGAGCTTAACTCCAGTTTCTTTATCTGCTCTAGCTTAATGGTCCCCAGTGGTTACAGAGCCACCTGCAGCTTCTCTGGCTATAGCCATGGAGCCAATTGTCAGAGGCCAGCCTTAGACAGCTGCAGCTACTAGTCAAGGGAGGGGTGGCAATTTCAAGGCTGAGCATGCTTGAATCTTGCAACAGCGGCACTAGGGACTATAAATCCTCAGTGCTGGCCCTAGGCAGCTGCAGACTCTGGAGTTAGGTGCTTCTCTCCTCTAGGTCATGGTGTTAAGTACCTGAGATGCCCATCACCTGCAGCAGAGGCCACCAATTCCCACACACCACTCACCTAGCACATAGTCATGCAGAAAGTGCAGCCTGAATGATTTTGGAGGCTGGGGTGCCAGGAGGTCCCTATCCCTGAGCAGCAGCTCTGCAACAAGCTCACACGCCCCATCTCTGCTGTGGGACCAGGACCCTGAGAAGACAGTGGAGTTACCCTGTGTATTACCATGTAGCAGAGTGAATGCCGCTCCAGCCCTGAAGGAGTTGGAAAAGCCCTGCAGAGGGCTGGGGCTGGGTAAAGGGGCAAAACCCTGGCTGATTGGGGAAGTGGCTGCAGCTGGGGCCATGCCCCAAACTGAGCCACTCAGCCTTATAAGAAGGCCAGGGTAGCCAGAGCAGAAAAGTCTCCCTCTGACAGGAGAGAGAGACAGGCTGCCTGCCTGCCTACCTACCTACCTATCTACTGTGAGCTCACCTGGGGATCTAGAGTGAGGTGGGGCTGGGAAGCCCTAAGCTAACAACTCTCCAGGCTGCAGGGCCTGGTCCTAAGCCCATATAGGTATTGGGGGTTGTAGAGGGGCAACCTGAGGGTGGGTAAAGGCAGCCAGTCCAAACCCCTTGTTGCTAGTGATGATTACAGTGGTATGACTGCAGTCTGCCCCAGGGAGTGGGGGCTAGATGGTGACCGGCAGTAGCTACGACTGAGGCAACATTGGGATAGGGGGTGGGGGTTCCCCTGGGTGGGAAGACCCAGAGAGAGAGGGGGCAGCACCCAAGGCAAGGGCACTGGGGTCCAGAAGGGACATGGGGGGGCCAGAGACAGGCGGGACACCTGGCCTGCAGAGGGTGCTCTGGATGTTGGTGAGCTAATTCCCAAGACGACCAGCAGGAGGCACCACAGGGGTGAGTCCGATCACTTACAAACCAGTTCTGTCCAAAGCCTCTTGAAGTGAGTGGGAGTCTTTTCATTGTCTTTAATGGGTTGTGTATAGAAGCAAAGGACCCCATTGTAGACTGTAGGAGCAAAGTGAATTCTATGCTGCACTGGTTTACTATTGTAACAGGAAGGTCTCACGTTACCTAGTGAATAAGCAACACCTCCTACAGCAACTAACTTTTTCTGAGAGGATTCCCACCCAGTTACTAAATGTAAACCTGATTCGCTTACAAGGAATGAAAATATCCCGTAGTATTGTTTCAAAAGCAAGGCACTTCTGAATTCAGTAGGAATTTTGGTTGTGCACAGAACACAGACAGGACTGGTTCCCGTATGGTTACAGAAATGCAGTAAAGTGGAACAATTTTCAGCTTGTGTGATTGGAGGATATCTGGATCCATATTATAAGACTGTCCTACATAAATGAAGAAAAGTTGAGGTGCCTTTATTATTCTTTTGTTGCACTCTTCGTTTCTATGAGAAATTTGCCAATGCAATATCACTGTCGTCCTTTTAAACAAACAAAACTAAAAAAAAAATGGCAATGGGGGCTGAAAATAGCAATTCCAGTCCTAGTGAGCACTGGGAAGACCCCCAGTATTTGTTGCTCAATTTTATCCTACTTTTTCTACAGTAAATTACAGTGGATCAGTATATTTGATTTGGGAGAAATGAAATAACAGCTGCCCAATTTGAGCTTGAGCTCTCCTGAATTTTGAGACTGTTCAAATCTGGAAGGCAGGTGCTAGATTTCCTTTCTGAATATTGGGTAACTCTGGAAAGGAAAAGTCAATTTCTGCTTCCATGGCTCAGATGTGGAAATCCTCCTGCGTGCCTGGTACTGTATCTAAAGCTGTCCAGGTCCTCTAGTAGAGCCTCACCCCCCTTATTTTTCATTTTAACTTCTGCTAGTGGGGTCCACATACCTCCCTTGCTAGGCTTCAGATAGAGAGGTGCACTGTCCAATCATTCCACCCAGTTCCTTCTTTGGGGGCTGCCAGGCGAGGTCACACCAGCATCCCTAATCCAGTCTGGGGAAGTCTTCTGATGGTGATACCTGGGCCAAAGCCTTCTACTCCTTGGGCATACTTGTTCTCCATTCACAGTGCCATCTCCTTCTAGCAGCCAGCTCTCCGTTCACAACAAGCACATGGGATCTCAGCTTCCCCACTCACTCCCCCTTCCTTTCCTGTTGATAGCGGCCAAGGGAATGCTGGGATCTGTAAAAAACAACAGAGAGTCTGTGGCACCTTTAAGACTAACAGATGTATTGGAGCATAAGCTTTCGTGGGTGAATGCCCACTTCGTTGGATGCATGCAATGCGATGCTCCAATACATCTGTTAGTCTTAAAGGTGCCACAGGACTCTGTTGCTTTTTATGGATTCAGACTAACACGGCTACCCCTCTGATACTGGGAAATGTAGTTCCTTCTCTGCTCCAGGGCAGGCTCTCTAGGCAGGAGCTGGCCAAGGAACTGCAGCTCCCAGGGCCCATTGGGTTCTGAGCTCCCATACTGGATCCCTGCTACTGCTGGGAGGCTGTGAGAGGGGAGGAAGTGAGTGTTATGGGCCCCCTTCTGAGCTTGGGCCTGGATCCATGGTAAATCTGGTACTGACTCCATGTGGGGTGGAGAATCCATAATTTCCCTTGGTACTTTGTTCCAATGTTTAATCACCCTATTTCAAATTTGTCCCTTATTTCAATTTCTCTGGCATTAACTTTCAGCCATTGGCTCTGGTTATGTCTTTCTCTGCTAGCCTAAAGAGCCCTTGAGTACCCAATATTTTCTTTGTGAAGGCATTTATGCACCATAATCAAATCACCTCTTGACCTTCTTTTTGATAAATTGAACAGATTGAGCTCTTGTCTCTTGATGGCAAGGCATTTTTTCAGCTCTTCTTTTTTTGGTAGCATTTCTCTGCCCCCATCCAATTTTTCACTGTTAATCTTAAAATGTGGACAACACTACTGTATGCAAGATTCCAGTAGTGATCTGAACAATGTTGAATACACAGATAAAACCAGTGCCCTATTTCTCATCCTTATTCTCCTGTATATACAACCAAGGATTGTTTTGGCCACATCGCACTGGGAATCCCATGATGAGTTGCTTGTCCATTACAACACATAAATCCTTCTCAGTCACAGATGTATGACCTTGCATTCTATTAGCGCTCAGCGTGTTTGAATGGACCCAGGCTACCAAGTGATCCAGATCACATTATCTCCAACACATACACAGGGGAATCGCCTACTCAGTCACCTTCACCTGCTGTTGATCCCTTTTCTCTTTCATTTTCCCCAGGATCTGGATGTGCCATTTTGGGGGAAGTTCTCCACCTCTCTTTAAGGCTCCAATCCCAGACCCTAGGCAGCATCAGCAGCCTGGGTTCCCTGCCAAAGCACAAATTTTCATCTCCTCTCTCTCTCTCTCTCTGGTAATTTCCTTTGTCCCACAAATCTGTCTTGAAGACATAACCCCTAGAACAAGTGAGCAGATTTCCCTCCTCAGTCTCCAAGGGTCAGTATGCCTATTACACATCTCGATAATGTCGTCTTTTGTTTTTCTTCTTTCAAAAGTAAATTGTTATTTCTAGTCATCTGACCACCCCACCCCCAGACTTGCTGCTTCTGATCATCTGTATTTGCCTTCTGTTGACCTTTTCTATTTCCATTGTATCTGTGTACAGATGAAGTGACCAAACTGAATGCACAATTTGCGGTGAAGGAAAGACAGACATTTCTGTGAAATAGTGATGTACTCCGCAAGTGTAAGCGGGGGAATGGTCCCACTATTGTGGGGAACTTTCCTGGCTTCTGCACTACCCTGGTGAAATGAGCTAGCAGAAGGAGCTGAGTCCTTGCTCACACTTCCTTTACCCAGAGGCCTCCCTGCCCTTGAGGACTCCCCTTCCACTCTCCTGTCTGGCAGAATCCTCATAACCCTGACAAGGCTGGGCCCAGGATTCGTGGAGGACTTGATCCCCAACCCTGCTGTGGTCACAGGAACTGTGGTGTCCCAACTCCGGGGTGCTCGCTCTGCACTGGACACCTCCCTGACCCACTGATCATTACATACAATTTAAAGCAAATACAAGTTAATTAATCAACGATTAACTTAAAAAAGAATAAGGAAAAATGGGAAAGGTTAAAGGAAAACACATCACCCTGCTCTGTGGCAGGGAACATCACAATCAGTGTCTCTGGAACGTCAGGACAGTTCATAGTCTGTTCCTTGTAGGTCCCAGGCTCCTTCTCAGGCCCTGGCTGTGCTGCAGGGATGCTGCAGGTTGGACACTTGCTCTGGTGGTGGCCACACACCTCTGGGCTTTGGGTGGTGGGAGCCTTCTTCTCTGTGTCAGCCGCCCGTCGGGTTAAGATCCCCCTCCCAGTCTGGTCTGCAAGGACCCTTGGCTGGGGGTGTCTTTCTGTGCTGGACCTTTTGCCCAGGGTCCCCCATTGGCTGGCCCCAGTTGCTCACCGCACCCGGCTTCAGACTGCTCCAGCTCCAGCCCCAGCTCCACTGTTCTAGCTCCGGCTCCACTCTGCATCAGCACTGATGCTGCTGCTCTGCCTCCAATCCCCTGGGCTGCTCCTCTGGCTCTGTGACTGCAGCCCTGCTCCCAGCACACGTCTGCTCTGGGGGCTGCTTCCATGACACTGATCCCAGCTCTGACCTCCTTCCTGGGCTGCTTTTCGGGCCCCTCTGGCAGGCACAGCTCTGTTCCCCAGCTCAGCTTGGGCCCCTTCTTAGCTCGGCTCCACCCCGTAGACCAGGGGTCAGCAACCTAGGCGGCAAACACGGCACGCTGCCTGCCCACCGAGAGGAGGAGGGGCAGAGGGGCCGGAAAGCACCACGCTGGGGGAAGAAGAGGGAGGAGGGAAGCTTGGCTGCCGCAGGACCAAGCTTCTGCCTCCTGCCTCTGCAAGGGGGGGGGGGTCCTGGCCCCCAGCCCCACTCAGCGCCCCCTCCCACTGCTCTCCCCTGCGGGGGCAGGAGGCAGAAGCTTGGTCCTGCGGCAGCCACGCTCCCCCCCCGTTTCTCCCCACAACGTGGTGCCTTCCGGCCCCTCCTCCTCCCCCCTCTCCCTGCCGGCGACGGCCCTTGCCAGGGGGAGCGGAGCCGAGCCGAGCAGCAGCGTGCTCCCTGCTCCATAGAGGAGGCAGAGAGAGGTAGGGACGGGCCTTGGGGAAGGGGGTGGAACAGGGCATATCCCTCCCAGCCCCCTGCCGTGAGCCGCTCAGGGCAGGGGGCTGGGAGCACCCCCACGAGCCGAGCACCCCACCCCTCTGCCCTGCACCTCCCCAACACCCAGCCTTCTGCCATGCACCCCAGCCCTCTGCCCTGATCTCGAGTCACACCCCCAACACCCAGCCTTCTGCCCTGCACCCCACTCCCCAGCCCTCTGCCCTGAACCCCCCCACCCAGCCTTGTGCCCTGCACCTCCACACACACCCCAGCCCTCTGCCCTGCACCTCCCCCCAACACCCAGCCTTGTGCCCTGCACCTCCACACACACCCCAGCCCTCTGCCCTGCACCTCCCCCCAACACCCAGCCTTGTGCCCTGCATCTCCACACACACCCCAGCCCTCTGTCCTGACATCGAGTCGCCCCGCTCAGCCCGCTGCAGGCCTAGGTGAACAGAACCCCAGGCTGGAAGTTGGCTGAGCAGGCTGGCGGCGTAAGATTAGCATTTTAATTTAATTTTAAAGGAAGCTTCTTAAACATTTTGAAAACATTGTTTACTTTACATCCAACAATAGTTTAGTTATATAATATAGACTTATAGAGAGAGACCTTCTAAAAAACGTTAACATGTATTACAGGCACGCGAAACCTTAAATTAAAGTGAATAAATGAAGACTCGGCACCCCACTTCTGAAAGGTTGCCTATCCCTGCTGTAGACCCAGGCAATTCCAGCTCACAGGGAGGACGGGACCCACCCTGGCCTCCTGACTTCCTGATTAGCCTGCCCGCCCTGTCAATCAGGCTGACCTGGAGCATTGGCCTCTCCCTATTCTTTTAGTACTGTGAGCTAGCCAACCAAAACACCCCCAATGAATGTTAGTAAGGGGACAACAGTCCCCTTACACAAGCATTCTGGTATTTACTTCTCTGAGGATTCATTCAAACACTCTTGGCTTCTCCACTGGTCAGTACTCAGCTCAGCATTGATTGTAAACTATATTTGTAGTTTGTCAGGGAAATAAACGTGCCACTGTGCAAAGATGATTAGTTTTAACGGGGTTTCTAGTAAGAACTTATTGACCTGTTAATTGTTGTCGCCTTATTGGTTCAGTGGAAAGTCAGATTCTGATTTACCTTCCTCTTGTCACTATTGTCTTAAAATTCATTTATCATCCTAGCAGAGAATATTCATTCTCTGCATTTATTGCTAGTTGGGAAATCTTTTCACAGTTTGTTTAATTTCAGGTGTGAATTACCCAGGGAGAATTTTCCATTTACCTCCTTGGTTTCAATGAAAGTTTCAAATCGGAATTCAATTTAGGAATAACCACATTACTCATCTCAGAATGTTCTCTTGCTGGTGTCTCACTTTTACCACATAACTGATAGAACATTCAGTGTAAACCAACCTCCCTATAAACAGCTGGCCATACCCAGAGGTGGCCCACCCTTGTCTCTCGGATTTGTTCAATTTCAGCCTCTCCCTGTGATGAGCCCTGGAAACTGCACAATTCATCTAGCAAGAAAAACTTCCACTCTGGGGAAGACTTTCAGAAGGATTTAATATGAAAAAGGCACAAATTGAAGATGAAGAAATTACAGGGATAAAAAAGCAGGACACTTCCATCCTGGCCAATCAATGGAAAGTTTTATACAGAGGAAATTTATGAACCTTTTCCCACTCGCAATTGTATTTCCTGCAACTTCACACAAACCCTATAGAAACACCTGCTTTGTCTGTCTACCAGGCAGGGACTGTTTCTGAGCATCATGCTAGAGGGAGCATTTCTCAGAGAAAGAGGCAAAGCTTTTACATCATCACAAGGTTATTTGGTCCAGTCACATTGTTCTGATACTGATCCTCCAGCATCACCAGCACTTCCACCCCAGGGCCGTAAGAGGAGCCCTCCTCTGGAACCCTCAGATTGGGGGATTTCACATTTCACATTTATCTGATACATTTTAGTAGCTGATTGAAAGGGTCCTAGAGCTCCCACGTGACAGACGTGTGTATGTGTGTGCGCGCGGTGGGGGAGGGGGAGAATTGTAGAAAGTAGTGACTGGGATCTAGTCTAGAAGGATTGTTCCACAAGGCATCTTGCTATATTAATTACAAATATAAATTATTTGGAATTTCCCAGAGTTTGTTCCTGACTTCCTAAACTTGACATTATTTTTAGAATGTCTTTTTCAATGCGTTCTCCTGATAAAGTTTACCCCATAAACTGATATCGGTCTCCAATGTACTGACACCAGTGGGAGCTGATCCAGCTAATAAGGGTGGGATATTGACCCTTGGGTGTAAAATCTCTATTTTCCAAAAAACCCCTTCCCCGCCCCCCACCCAGTCACACCGTGTCTGACACAGATGTATATAAGCTGCAATATCCACGTGCCAGGAAAGGCTGACAGAGAACATTGCTGCACTGTAGAGATCTCTGCTTCGGTGTGTTCTCTTTACAAATAGTGAGTAACCCTAGTGCTAATGGCAGTGAGGGTCCCAGGTCAGCTCCTAGGCGAACTCTACCATAAGTCCCTGCGATGGGCCATTATCGTGATCAAGGGCATCAAACACTTGCCTACCCCTGGGCCTCCACACATCTCTGGTAATGCACCTGGTCAGTGCCTCCAGCGTTACACCAATAGACAATACTGGTGGGTGAACTTCTGAGTTTTCTTAACAAGCCACTATTGTCCCTACTGGGAAATACAGTTAGTTTTTTGTCAGGGTAATGTTGCTTCCAGGAGGCGGATTCACTGGGGCAGGGGGTTGTGGGGTGGGAGGGGGTGAGATCTCCAGCTGGGAGTGCAGGCTCCAGGGTGGGGCCAAGGTGTTTGGAGTGCAGGAGTGGGCTCAGTGCTGGGGCAGGGGGATAGGATGCAGGAGGGGATGCAGTCTCTGGCTGGGGTTGTGGGCTCTGGGGTGGGGCCAGGGATGAGGGGTTTGGGGTGAAGGAGAGGGCTCTGGGATGGGGCTGAGGGGTTTGGAGTCCAGGAGGGGACTCAGGGCTGGGTCAGTGGGTTGAGGTGTGGGAGGGGGGGTGCAGGCTGCAGGCTCTGGGAGGGAGCTTGGGTGTGGGAAGGAGCTCAGAACCTGGGCCGGGGGCTGGGGTTTGGGAGGGGGTCCTGGGTGCAGTCTCTGGGAGGGAGTTTGAGTGCAGGAGGTGGTTCCGACCTGGGACAGTGGATTGGGGTGCGGATGGAGGGTGCGAGGTCAGGGAGGGAGGAAGGGTGTGGGACGGGGTTCCAACCTGGGGCACGGAGTTCGGGGTGCAGGCTCCAGCTGGGTGGCCTTTACCTCAGGTGGCTCCCAGTCAGTGATGCAGTGGGGCTAAAGCAGGCCCCCTGCCTGCCCTGGATCTGCATTGTTCCCGGAAGCGGCCTGCATGTCTTAACCCTAGGTGGAGGCAAGGCCAGGCGGCTCTGCATGGTGCACGTTGCCTGCGCCTGCAGGCACCGCCCCTGGAGCTCCCACTGGCCATGGTTCCCAGCCAATGGGAGCAGTGGAGCCAGCGCTTGAGGTGGGGTCAGCATGCAGAGCTTCCCTGTGTTGAAATGAAATGAATTGTTCGGTGTGTATTTAGAACAATTGGGTGAAATTAACAGGAATTTGTGAAATGTTTTGGTGTCTCTGAATCTGCATTTTTTCACCAAAACATTTTTCAGTGAAGACTTGCACCTAGCTCCAATGACAAGCTCACAGGGTGAAGCTGCAGAGATTTAACTCTGGGTCAGGGTGTCAGATGGAAAGGGCATTAGATAGCTGCTCCGTGTTAAAAGCTTTCAGAGTGGTAGCCATGTTAGTCTGTATCAGAAAAAAACAACGAGGAGTACTTGTGGCACCTCAGAGACTAACAAATGTATTTGGGCATAGACTTTTGTGGGCTAAAACCCACTTCATCAGATTGCTAGAGTGGAAAATACAGTAGGAAAATATATATACAGAGTACATGAAAAGATGGGGGGTTGCCTTACCAATTCTAATGAGACAATTCAATTAAAGTGCGCTATTATCAGCAGGAGGAAAAATCACTTTTGTAGTGGTAATCAGGCCCATTTCAAACAGTTGACAAGAAGGTCTGAGTAACAGTAGGGGAAAAATTAGCTTGGGGAAATAGTTTTAAGTTTGTGTAATGACCCATCCACTCCCAGTCATAATAGCCCACGTCCTGCTCAGCGCGGCCTGCAGCTCTCACTCGGGTGTCATTCGCCCCTAGATTTCACAGGCCATGGAAAGCAGCTCCTTCCCTCAGGCTACAGCTTACAGCTCCTCCCTCTGTGACCCAAGCACCAAGGAAATTTAACCCTTGATGGGAGGAGGAGGATGTTTTATCTGGGTGTGACATTCCCTTCTGGTGTTATCTGGACCAGTGATCTGCTAGGCCTCTCCAATCCTTGTCTCTGGGAGCCAGCCTTACCCTGCTCTGCTGTGAGAGCCCCCACTCCTAGGCTGTTCTCGCGCAGACTCTGGCATGTAAGCTGATTGGATTGTGCAACCATATGACACTAGCCAATATCTCCAGTCCCAGACACAACCCTAGTTACCTCCGTCTTGCAGTGTCCACTTATGCCCACTGGACGCTGCAAGCTTATATGAGTTTGTCAATTTAACAAAGAAATTGATATGTACCAGGTTTGTTATCCCAAGGGGAGTCTCTGACACACTTCAAACTAAATGCACTGCTTCAGGTAGAATAAACAAACAGATTTATTAGCTATACAGATAGATTTTAAGTGATTATAAGTCAAAGCATAACAAGTCAGATTTGGTCAAATGAAATAAAAGCAAAACACATTCTAAGCGGATCTTAACACTTTCAGTGTCCTTACAAACTTAGATGCTTCTCACCACAGGCTGGCTGGTTACTTTTCAGTCAGGTTCTCTCCTTTAATCAGTGTTTCAGTCGCTTGGTGGTGGTGGTGGCTGTAGATGTAGGTGGAAGAGAGAGAGAGCATGGGAAAACTTCTCTCCTTTTTATCATGTCCTTTCTTTCCTCTTGGCTTTGCCCCCCCCCCCCTTCAGATCAGGTAAGCAGTACCTCTTCACAGTCCCAAACTAACCAAAGGAAGGGGGTGACTCCCTCGAGGGTCTAATAGATTCTTTTGTTGCTGCCTAAGCCAGTGTCCATTGTTCCTGTGAGGCAGGGCTGGGTTTGTCCCATCCATGCCCTGATGAGGTGTGAACTGCCTCTCTGTTCTTGGGGAGTTTTTGCCTGGGCTTGCTTTAAGCCCTGAGGATACGTTTTCAGCCTCATAAGTATATACATGAAATTATAACCTTACTATAACATTACTGAAACGATTACTATAACATCACTATAACAACCATGCTCATTGCATCATGAGCCTTGCGAAGACACCTAACATGACAAACTTTGCATTGGATACCACACAATCATTTTATAAAGATGAATATGGGGGTGTAGGGCATTCCCCTGAGGTTCAGAGCGTCACACTGAGCTATTCAGAGAATCTGTCCTCTCTGTCAGACCTGCAAAGGGAAAGGAAGGAGAGTTGGAGTCTGGAGCAAGGAGGAGATGACGTGTTTGTTACTAGGGAGAATCTCACCTCTGAGAATCCCTGGGGGCACTGTCCAACTGTCACCTCCACAAACTTGCTCACAGCAGCACAGGGCCTGTTTGTTAGTGATTTTGGGCCCAAGTCCCTTGTGCTCTGTGCAGTAATGAGGACACTAGTAACAAACCAGCACAGTGGGGCCTGTGATAAATACAGGGAATTTGTGAGCTGATGTCTGAGCCAATCTGACCTGAGAAAGGATCCATCCCACAACATCCAGGATGCTCGTGCACACAGGAGATGGGAGGGCCTGGTCTGGGACCAAAGTGGGGGGAGGGGCTGGTCCATCCTCCTCCTTGAAAATTACAAGCATGTAGCAGAAACATCTCCTGTCACTCACCTGAGCAATTCACGGCAGCATCTTCCTTATGACCTCAGTTGCTCTCACCCCAGGGCTTGGCAGGACAGTCCCAGAGAGATGACTCTGTCCCTCTGCAATTCAACGTCTCCACCCAGATGGGACCAGTCCCCTCACCGAATGCAGCCTCGCCCGGGGCAGATACAGCAGATCCACAGCCCAGTTGTTTACACACAACGTTAGCATCTGCCATGTCCCAGGAGTCATCACAAACTGTTCCCCAGGAGCCACGGTACCAAACCTCCACTCTCCCCGAGCATCTGTCCTCTCCTCCCATGACACATAACTTCTCCCTGTCTGGAAATGCAGAAACCTCACATGTTACTGGGACAGCTGGAAAAGTCCTTAGGGACCAAGAGGGAGACTCAGAGAAGCAGAGATACCTGTGCAGCTTGTAGAGTTCGGGCATTCAGTAAACAGGGTCTGAGGTGGTTTCCCTTTAGTTCCTATGGAGAGAAAGCTGAGGTGAGTAGATCGGGGAGTGTGTGCGAATCAGGTTCGAGTAAGGTTTATCGGTATTTCACACCCCTAATACCAGTGCTTTATAAATTGGCTGAAAGACAAAATCTGTGTTATTGAATAATTAATTAGCTACTCAGCTGTTACACTGGATTTTGCAGTCTTTAAGCAGCTCCCTGCTGGTGGGTGTGTCTCTTTATGTAACTGGCAGGACAGTATCTGATTCTCCTCTAGCTCTCCCCGCAGACAACTCCCCTAACACCTCTGCCCAGAGATTGGAATGGAAACAGACAAGTGAGCTGAAACTCACCCTCATTACCGCAGGAACCAACAGAAGAGGGAAAGTAATATTGAGAGGGGGCTGTATAGGAGCTGCAGGTCTGAACTTCCCCACACGAAAAGGCAGTGTGGTCCAGTGGTCATGGTACTGCACTAGGACTTAAAAGACTGGGGTTCTATTTTTGTTTCTGCAACAGATCTGCCGTGTGACTTAGGCAAGTCCCTTCATCTCTCTATCATCTGTTTCCCCTTCCACTCATCTGGTCTATCTCGACTGTAAACTCTGTATGGCAGGGCCTCTCTTGATTTGTGTTTTGACAGTGCCTGGGGCAATGAGGCCTTTGGGGATTTTAGGTGTTACCATAATAAAAATAATACTTGAGACACAGGTCTATAGATGACCTTCACAGCCCAAACCTCTGATTGTTATTCCTTGGAAGATGTTTAACCAGAAAGGCACACTAATCATGTTCTTTAATGGGTATCACTTCCTGGCTCTTCCAGAGGCCTGAGCCAATGCTCATTAAGGCACCATGGGTGACATTGGGACACTTCATCTCTCTGTGTCTCCATTCCCTGTCTGTAAAATGAGGGTAATAATCCTCTCCTGAAAGGCTCTGCTGCTGTGTGAATGAGACTTGAGAGATCAAGTTTCTGATCCCAGTAACAGGGATTGCAAAGGGCTTAGAATTTGTTCATGCTAATTAACCATTGAAACAATTTACCAAGGGATATGGGGAGTCTCCTTGATATGAAGTCATTAAATCAAGACTGGACGTATTTCTAGAAGATCTGCTCTAACTCCACTAAAATTTACAGGCTTGATGTAGGAATTACTGACTGATATTTTATGGCCTGCGATATGCAGGAGGTCAGATTAGAAGATCCTAACAGTCTCTTCAGCCTTTAAAATCTGTGATTCCATGACTTCACGGGGTGTTGGATTAGGCCCTAATTGTGGTTGCGGTGAAATGTATGTCTTTGTAATAGTGATGTCCATGTTTGTTATTAACAGGCCACATTACTATTTCTAGAACCTCAGATACCGAAAAGAAGTTTGTACAATTGCTAAGAATGTTATATAGCTATAGATATAGATTGATATAATTGTTATATTTTTTTACTTTTCACTTGATCTTTTTATCAAATACATACACATTTATTTATAATGTATATAAATGTGTATGTATTTGATAAAAAGATCTAGTGAAAAGTAACAAAATATAATAATTACATCAAAATCTTTCAGTGAGCTAGACCTGATTGTTGAGTGTTTGTGTGTGTATGTATATGTTTGCTATTTACCTTCACAAGCAATATGGGTTTCTTCTACTCTGTTACACGATTGTTGTTTCCAAGGGTCTGACGGGCATTGCCAAAGGGAGCTGTGCTGCTTATCGCACCGAACACCATCCACCCAGGTGGGGCCAGAGCCGCTTCCATGTGTAAACTCTTTCAAAAATGTCCCTCTGTCTCCACAGTCCAAGTGTTTGCATATAAGTGCCATGGTGACAGCATCCATAGGACTATATGTATTTCGGATTATTTTTTTCCAATGTGCATTGGTTTGCACTTATCAACAATGAACTTCACCTGCCATTTTGTTGGCCAGTCACGCAATATTGTGAGATCCCTTTCTAACTCCTTGCAGCCTCCTTTGGACTGAACTATCATCTACAAACTTTGCCACTTGACTGTTCACCCCCTTCTCCAGATCATTTATTAATATGTTGAACAGCACAGGTACCAGTACAAATCCTTGGAGGGACCCGCTGTTCGTGTCTCTCCATTGTGAAAAGTGACCATTTATTCCTACCCTTTGTTTCCAATATTTCAA
Organism: Malaclemys terrapin pileata; assembly: GCF_027887155.1. NCBI lineage: Eukaryota > Metazoa > Chordata > Testudines > Emydidae > Malaclemys > Malaclemys terrapin. Next base: position 137,005,576 of record NC_071505.1, read on the forward strand.
CCAGTTACTGATCCATGAGAGGACCTTCCATCGTATCCCATGGCTACTTAACTTCCCTAAGAGCCTCGGTGAGGGACCCTGTCAAAGGTTTTCTGAAAACCCAAGTACACTGTATCAGCTGGATCACCCTTATCCATATGCTTGTTTACTTCCTCAGAGACTGGAGAGGCATGACTTCCCTTTACAAAAGCCTTGTTGACTCTTCCCCATCAAATCATGTTTATCTTTGTGTCTGGTAATTTGGTTCTTTACTGTAGTTCCTACCAGTTGCCTGGTGCTGATGGTAGGGTCATCGGCCTGTAATTGCCAGGATCTGCTCCGGAGCCCTTTTAAAAATCAGCCTTACATTAGCTACCTTCCTGTCATCTGATACAGAAGGTGATTTCAGTGATAGGTTACATACAACAGTTAGTAGTTCTGCAATTTCATATTTGAGTTCCTTCAGGACTCTTGGGTGAATACCATCTGGTCCTGGTGACTTATTACTGTTTAGTTTATCAATTTGTCTAAAATATCATCTTATTACACATCAATTTGGACTGTACATCAGATTGGTCATCTGAAAAGGATAGCTCTGATGTGGAGATCTCCCCAACATCTTCTGCAATGAAGATTGATGCAAAGAATTAATTGAGCTTCTTGCAATGGCCTTGTCTTCCTTGAGTGCTCTTTTAACACCTTTGTCACCTTTGTTATTTAGTGGCCCCATGGTCTGTATGGCAGGTTTCCTGCTTTTCATGTACTTAAAACAATTTCTAGAGGTAGTTTTTGTGTCTTTAGCAATCTGTTACAATAGTGATGTACAATCAGTAGGAATAAAAATATTATCATATAATCCTCAATTCCTTTTTTCTTTTCAGTGAAGCAAAAGGATGTACTATTAAGATTACGATATAACAATACCACATTATAACAAAAAGTTTTACTTAATCAAGAGAAATAGGGTTATGTATGACTTCCTTTTCCCATTAATAATAATAGAATCTAATTCTGACATAGCACAGTTCTTTGGTAGATCTCAAAGCACTCTACAAAGGAGGTCAGTGTCATTATCCCCATTTTACAGGTTTGGAAACTGAGGCACAGGGCGGTGACTGACTTGCTGGAGGTCACCAGCAGGCTAGTGGCAGAGCTGGGAGGAGACCCCAAGTCTCCTGAGTCCTGTTCCAGTGCTCTGTGAAATAGGCCACAGTGCCTCCCCCTCTTTTCTTTTTTGATTCTGGATGCCCCATTATTGAAGATTTTAAGATAAGAAGCCACTGTATTTATGCATTTACTGACATGCTCAGAAAATTATCTCTTCTGCCCAACAAATGTTAGGATAGATATCAATATTTTTCATTGTCAGAATTTTCCATTATTCTTTCAAAAAAAAAAACCCTCCAAAAACCCATCTGATTGTGTTTGTGGTGAATGTGGGGGCAGGGTAGAGGTTACTGTTGTGTACCCTGAACTGTGACTTACTAATTTGACTTTTAAGATGGTGTCACAGTGTCAGCGGGAATAGGCAGCTCTGTCCCACAGGTCGATATGGTCACAAGACTGGTGGCTGCCCCCCATTAAAGCTGGATGGGGCTGACTGCGGGACAATGGAGCAATCATCATGGGGATGTTCTCGTAGATGGCCTGGCTGGCCAACCGGGAAAACTAGTCTGAGGCAGAAGGAAGATTTCACCTGGCCTGTAACACAGACCACTGAGCAATGTGGTAATTGAGCCCAGACATACACAGGGCGGGTGGGGACTTCCAGAAAAAGCAACTTCACAGAGAAAGGGGAGCAGAGTGGGGCAGACAAACTGAGCCCCAGCTGGGTCTCATGAGCACCTTGGTTCTTACAAGAACACAGGCTCATTCTGTTCTTTTCCTGTTACTCCCCAGGGAAGCCCAGTTCACTTAATTTGCAGGGAAGCAGAGATTAGATGAGCTGCAACACAACTGTAGGGTGTTTGTTTTTTTAAACCCCTTTTGCTCTAATATGTTATTCTAGCTGCTGAATAAAGTGCTTTGTTCTGAGTACGCTGTAGGTCACTATCACGGGACACAAGTTCCCCGGGGAAGAACTGAAACCCAGTCGGACCTGCAGGGTGCTGAGCGGTTGGTTTGCACAGGGTAGTGTAACCAGGCCAGGCCTAGCGGAGGAAGAATCTTGAGATTCCACCCCAAGACAGGCCAGGGCAAGTGGGCCAAGGCCTCATGTGGGTGCACATAGAGACACCAGAAAGGGGAGAGAGGTGCAACTAACTCTGTAACCCTGACAATGTTCAATGAAAATAAAAAAAAGTTTGTGAAAATTTCCATGACAAGGAAACTATTTTACATCTGAAAAAGTTTTGATTAAAAACGCAAGACAGACAGACAGACAGCGAGGTTGCTGCAGTGCATTAACCAATCCTGTGGCTGTGCTTTTCTCTGCACATAATACTATATTTTTACAACAGAGTTTGATCCTCAGATCCACATATTTTCAAGGTCTGATGAGATCACAGCACAAGGTGAGATGTTTACAGGCCCTAGGACAGGTCATGTTCCTATTGAACAAGGACAGGATGTTTGCAAGATTTCATAGTAAGTCACCTCACCTGAGCAAACGACGCCAACATCCTCAGCAATTCCTGCCTGCTCTGCCTCAGATGTGGAGATGATGCAGAGCGTTAGATTAGTCTCGTTTCCTTCACACTGGACATTTCTCAGCCCCACAGGGCCCGTTCCTCGCTCAGACTTAGGGTATGTCTACACTACGGGATTAATCCGAATTTAGATAATTCGGATTTGAGAAACAGGTTGTATAAAGTCGAAATGAGTGCGGCCACACTAGCACAGTAATTCGGTGGTGTGCGTCCAAGTACCGGGGCTAGCGTCGATTTCTGCACCGTTGCACTGTGGGTAGCAATTCCATAGCTATCCCATAGTTCCCGCAGTCTCCTGCGCCCATTGGGATTGTGGGTTAAGATCCCAGTGCCTGATGGGACAAAAAACATCGTCGCAGGTGGTTCTGGGTACAGCCTCACTCCCTCCCTCCCTCCCTCCCTGCATGAAAGCAACGGACGGCAGACAACCATTTTCGCGCCTTTTTTCCTGGGTGGGTGAACACTGCAGACTCCATACCACGGCAAGCATGGAGCCCGCTGAGGTCAAGACAGCACTCATGAATATTGCAAACACCTCGCGCGTTCTTGTGGAGTTTATGCTCAGCCAGGACCAGAAAAACGAGGCGAGGAGGCAGCGGCGGCGGCAGCGCAGCGACAAGCATGATGAGGACATGGACACGGACACGGACACAGAATTCAGTGAAACCACAGGCCCCGGTGCTTTGGAGATCATGTTGTTAATGGGGCAGATTCTATCCATGGAACGCCGATTCTGGGCAAGGGAAACAAGCACAGACTGGTGGGACCGCATAGTGTTGCAGGTCTGGGACGATTCCCAGTGGCTGCGGAACTTTCGCATGCGTAAGGGCACTTTCATGGAACTTTGTGACTTGCTTTCCCCTGCCCTGAAATGCCAGAATACCAAGATGAGAGCAGCCCTCACAGTTGAGAAGCGCGTGGCGATAGCCCTGTGGAAGCTTGCAACGCCAGACAGCTACCGGTCAGTCGGGAATCAATTTGGAGTGGGCAAATCTACGGTGGGGGCTGCTGTGATGCAAGTAGCCAAAGCAATCACTCAGGTGCTGCTACGAAAGTTAGTGACTCTGGGAAATGTGCAGGCTATAGTGGATGGTTTTGCTGCAATGGGATTCCCTAACTGTGGTGGGGCAATAGACGGAACCCATATCCCTATCTTGGCACCGGAGCACCAAGCCACCGAGTACATAAACCGCAAGGGGTACTTTTCAATGGTGCTGCAAGCACTTGTGGATCACAAGGGACGTTTCACCAACATCAACGCGGGCTGGGCGGGAAGGGTTCATGACGCTCGCGTCTTCAGGAACACTACTCTGTTTAAAGGGCTGCAGCAAGGGACTTACTTTCCGGACCAGAAAATAACCGTTGGGGATGTTGAAATGCCCATAGTTATTCTTGGGGACCCAGCCTACCCCTTAATGCCATGGCTTATGAAGCCATACACAGGCAGCCTGGACAGGAGTCAGGAGCTGTTTAACTACAGGCTAAGCAAGTGCAGAATGGTGGTAGAATGTGCATTTGGCCGTTTAAAAGGTCGCTGGCGTTCATTATTGACTCGCTCTGACCTCAGCCAAAGAAATCTCCCCATTGTTATTTCTGCTTGCTGTGTGCTCCACAATCTCTGTGAAAGTAAGGGGGAGACCTTTATGGCGGGGTGGGAGGCTGAGGCAAATCGCCTGGCTGCTGATTACGCGCAGCCAGACACCAGGGCGATTAGAAGATCACACCATGAAGCGCTGTGCATCAGAGAAGCTTTGAAAACCAGTTTCATGGCTGGCCAGGCTACCGTGTGAAATATCTGTTTGTTTCTCCTTCATGAAAACCCTCCCCCTTTACTGACTGATTTTCTGTAAGGAACCCACCCTGCCCCTTCCCCCAGCTTTCTTTCAAACCAAATAAAGTCACTATCATTTAAAAATCATTTATTCTTTATTAATAGATTAGAAAAAGAGGGAGGGAACCCGGGTGGTATTTGGGAGGAGGATTGCTGGGAAGGAAAAAGCCACAAAGAAAAGGTTAAAAAAATGACAGCCTTTTGCTTGGGCTGTCTACTGGGGTGGAATGGGAAGGTGTACGGAGCCTCCCCCCCCGCGTTCTTACACGTCTGGGTGAGGAGGATACGGAACATGGGGAGGGGGGAGGGTGGAACAGGGGCTGAAGCGGCAGTCTGTTTTCCAGCAGCCGTTCCTGAACCTCCACCAGACGCCGGAGCAGCCCCAGCGTTGCATCCTTCATCCTCTGGTCTTCCTGCCGCCATCTCTCATCTCGATCGTCTCTCCTCTCCTCACGTTGGTCCCTCCTCTCCTCACGTTGGTCCCTCCTCTCCTCACGTTCACTGACTTCTTTCCTATACTTTGAAACTGTTTCCTTCCACTCATTCAGATGAGCTCTGTCACTCCTGCTGGATTGCATAATTTCAGAAAACATGTCCTCCCGCGTCTTCTTCTTACGACGCCTTATCTGTGATAACCTTCGGGATGGAGGAGGGAGGCTTGAGGAATTTGCAGCTGCTGTAGGGAGGGGAAAAAAGAGAGAATTGTTTTAAAAGCTACATTTTGCAGAACAATGCTTATACTCTTTCACGGTGACCAACACTGTTCACATTACATAGCACATGTGATTTCTGTGCAAGGTCGCATTTTGCCTCTTAATGCTGAGTGCTTGTGGCTTTGCTGCTAGAGATCACAGGTCTGGGCAACAGAATTCGGCTTGCATGCGGCCATGGTAAGCCATTGTTTTACAGCTTCTGCACCCTCCTTTCCCACATACCAAGCATAGCCTGTAGAGTGCTGCAGAAGCCTGGCCAATCTCAGCCAGTTGGGGGGGGGCAGTGTGGGGGGGCTTGTCTGGGCCCCTTCAGGCAAGTAGAGTGCTGCGGTTTTTCTGTTAACATTCAGCAGCACCAGAAAACAAACTAACCCCCCCCCCCGCCATGAATTCTCTGGGATGATCACGGTACCCCTCCCCCCACCGCATGGCTGGTATCAGGGAAGATCCCTGCAGGCACCAAACTACCCCCCCCCCCCGCCGCCGACCCCCCCCCCTCGCCATGAATTCTCTGGGATGATCACGGTACCCTCCCCCCACCGCGTGGCTGGTAACAGGGAAGAACCCTGCTAGCCAAACGCGGAAAACTTCAGGGCCAATTTCCCATCTGCGCTTGGCTAACTGCAGGGAAGGATTTATTTTCCGCCACAGGCAAACAGCCCAGTAGGAACGGCCACCTCTGTCCCCTTAATTAAGTTCCCGTATTTCAACCAGGTTACCAGGAGTGATATCACTCTCCTGAGGATTACACAACAAGATAAAGAACGGATGTTGCTTGAATGCCAGCAAACACCGGGACCATACGCTGCTAGGCTTTGTCAGGCAATGATACCAGATTACTTGCTGCAAGCATGGCGTGGTCAAGTGTCCTACCATGGAGGAGGGAATAAGGATGCACTGCCCAGAAACCTTCTGGCAAGGCTTTCGGAGTACCTCCAGGAGAGCTTCATGGAGATGTCCCTGGAGGATTTCCGCTCCATCCCCAGACACGTTAACAGACTTTTCCAGTAGCTACAGACTTTTCCAGTAGCTGAACTGACCGCGAATGCAAAGTCAGGCAAAGTAATCATTAAAAACCGTTTGCTTTTAAAACAAGTTTTATATTTTAAAAGGTAAACTCACCTGAGGTCCCTTCCATGGGGTCAGAGTCTTGGGTACTGGCTTGGGAGGCTTGGGAGGGTACTTCAGTCAGGGTGAGAAAAAGATCCTGGCTGTTGGGGAGAATGGAGTGCTGTGTGCTCTCTGCAAGCTCATCCTCCTCCTCCTCCTCCTCTACCCCATCGGCAGAATCCTCAGGCGTCGAGACTATCCCCGACCCAGAATCCACGAACAAAGGTGGGGTAGTGGTGGCAGCCCCCCCTAGAATTGCATGCAGCTCAGCGTAGTAGCGGCATGTCCGCGGCTCTGACCCGGAGCGACCGTTTGCCTCCTTTGTTTTTTGATAGGCTTGTCTGAGCTCCTTGACCTTCACGCGGCACTGCTCAGAGTCCCTATTGTGGCCTCTCTCCATCATGCCCTTGGAAATTTTTTCAAAAGTTTTTGCATTTCGTCTTTTAGAACGAAGTTCTGCAAGCACTGAATCCTCTCCCCATACAGCGATCAGATCCAGTACCTCCCTCACGGTCCATGCTGGTGCTCTTTTTCGATTATCAGCCTGCATGGTTACCTGTGCTGATGAGGTATCTGTGGTCACCTGTGCTCTCCATGCTGGGCAAACAGGAAATGAAGTTCAAATGTTCGCGGGGCTTTTCCTGTCTACCTGGCCAGTGCATCCGAGTTCGGATTGCTGTCCAGAGCGGTCACAATGATGCACTGTGGGATAGCTCCCGGAGGCCAATACCATCGAATTGCGGCCACACTAACCCTAATTCGAATTGCTAAAATCGATTTTGGCGCTACTCCGCTCGTTGGGGTGGAGTACAGAAATCAATTTAAAGGGCCCTTTACATCGAATTAAATGGCGTCGTTGTGTGGACGGTTACAGGGTTAATTCGAATTAAAGCTGATAAATCCGAATTAAAGTCGTAGTGTAGACCAGGCCTTAGGGGGGTTATAAGCTTTCTCAGCGACTCCGCACTGGAGCTCCCTGCACACCACACTGGCATCATCCATGTCCCACTGGTCATCCAGCACTCTGCCCCATGCACCATGGAGGGAAATCTCAACTCTCCCATCACACCGGCTCTCTCCATTCAGCAGTCTGAGTGATTCAGAACCACCTGGGCTCAGGAGAGATGAGAAACACACTGAATAACACTCCCTGTTATACACTAGAAATAATACAGAGTGCACATGAAATTATGGACTGTTTCTCAATAAGAAGGCATAAGCCACTGGTCAGAGTGTGCCACAGTGTTAAAGGGAACAATCTCTGTGAGAAGACACTTATTCTTTTCACTCTATAAGTAGAAGGTGCTATAAGGATTGTAAAACTCTGACCTTGACAGGAGACCCTGTAAATGAGTGAGCGAAGGAATTCCTGCAGGTTACTGATTGGGAAAATAGTGTCTGTGTGTGGTGGTGTAATGGCTGCCGAGGTTTGTAGTTACTTTGTCCAGGTTTAAATGCCTGGAAGCCAGTGAATGGTGCCCGCACAAGCACTTAGCAGGTGTGTCGTACATGATTTAGGCAAGTTTGCCTTAAGGGAGTTTGGGCAATGGAAGAGCAGGGTTCATGGTGGTCAGGAACAGGTTATTGTTGATAAATTCCCTTAGTTCCCTCTGATCTTTGCTCAGTCGGTGGCAACTTTCTTGGTTCACCTCGGTCCAGTGCAGGAGCTCCCAGTGTGAGATAGTTCCTGGCACTGGTGGTTCTGACTGGAGCTGTCCCTTGATGTGTGGTGTCATCTCTGAGCCCAGCGTGAGATTCCAGCTGATCAATTCACACCACACTAAGCAGATTGTTCGTGGGGTGGGGAAGGGTATGTGCTCTGTTGGTGAATATTGTGACTTCCTTGGGATGTGAATCTCAGTCTTTGCGTGTGTCTCAGAATCAGTGAGTCCTACAGGTGGTAAATTAGGAATTACTCACCAAGTTCAGACACAGGTGCAGCCAGGAGAGACTGACAGTGTTAAAAGACAACAGCAGAGTCAGTGCAGGGCACGCCCACTGGCTGTGTCAGGTACAATATGCACTAGTACGGCAACCTGATGGGTGCAGTGTGCGTGCACTGGATCCAAACAGCTCAAGGATCTTGGTAGCCAAATAACACTTCAAGGCTAAGAGTGAAATCCTGGCCCCCACTGAAGGCAATGCTAAAACCTCCATTGACTTCAACGGAGCCAGGAGTTCGCCCTAGGACTGGAGCAGGAGAATGGCTGCGTGCAGCTAGCGTAGTGCAGGGGTGTAGCCACAGGTGGGCCGTGGCCCATCCAGTTAGCATCCAGGCCCCTCCCAAATCAGGGCCGGAGCCCTCAGAATCCACAGGCTGGGACTCCCGACCCTGGCTCAGTGTCCGTCAGCCTGGCCGTGTCTCTCTCCTGCTGGCGCCGTGCGCTATTTCCCTGGTTTCTGACCCCAGTGCTAGCCCTGTGGGGAGTGTGCCTTGTTGGGGCAGGTCTGGGTGGGGCTCGTGCTGGAGCCGGAGACTGGGGCATCAGCTCCCGGCGCCGACAGGAAAGGGATGTGGCTGGGCTGACGGACAATGAGCCAGGGTCGGGAAGGGTGTGTGGAGCTCGAGCCCCAGAGGGACCCCGCTTTACCCAAAGGGTGCACCTAGGGTGACCAGATGTCCTGATTTTATAGGGACAGTCCTGATATTTGGGTATTTTTCTTATATAGGCGCCTATTACCTCCCACCACCTGTCCAATTTTTCACATTTGCTATCTGGTTACCCTAGGCACGCCCCGCAGCCTGTGTGCCCCGGGCAGCCTCAGCTTTGGATGCCTGCTGAGCGGTAAGGGCCGGCTGGAAAGGGTGGAGGGAGGCAATCCCCCACTCCTTTCTGCCCCCTCCCAGGGCACTTGATCCCTCCTGCACCCCTCCCTCTGCCCCTCCCATCATTGCCCACCCCCCGAAAGCCGGGGCCCACCCAGGTTTCCTGTCCTAGCTTTGCCACTAGTGTGGTATGAGGGTAGAGAGTAGATTTGGGGCTTTCCGAGGAGGCTCATGGATATAACTGGGTACCACAACCCCTCAGGAAGGCCAGATGGGATCATGGCAGATGGCGCTCGTACAGAAGGGACCAGGTGTTTTTCCTTCGAAGGGATTCTCCTTCCAGCAACTGTAGGGAGAAATCAGCATCTTCATATGCTGAGGAGTTCCCAGGGTATGAACCAGGGTATGGGCTGGGTAGCTAGTTAGGAGAGGCTGGGCAGGGCTGCAGGGAATTCATTTAGGAATGCAGGTAGCCGCCTCTGTGAAAAGCAGGAGAACTGTGAGGTGAATTGCCCCCAAGGTACAAAGGTATCAGCTGTAAAGAGGAGAGTAGAAGTCTGTTGAGAGTGCTGGGCAGGGCCCTATAGGTTTAGTCATGGTGTGTAATGCCACCAATGACTCTGGGCTCTGTGAGAGACAGTCCTGGAAGCTACATGTCCACTATTAGGAAGAAGGTTGAAATCAAGGGCTTCTGCAGTAGGTGTCTCTGTAAGGATCCCAGTTCCAGCCAGTCAGGATGCCCTATGGAGACCGTACATGGATGAGAAGATGAGCGGGGAGTTGCAACTTCATTAAGCAGGAGGGATCCCTTTGGTGAGGGGAGAAGCAGATGATCACAGTGGCCTCTTTGGGTCTTAAAACTCTGCGGATCTGTAGACCCAGAATACAGGCTCCATTTAGCCACAAGGGAACCATTGGCTGGCCATTAAAATTAAGTTTTCTAGTGAAATATTTTTTCTGCAGGGCCCTGGCAGGTTTCAGTGCCCAGGATGGATAAATCGGGGTTGTGTAGTGTCAGGCTGTTGCCTGTATGACCCCTGCCTCATTCACTTTAGAAACTGGAAGGCGTGTAGAGAATGAGCAGGGGAGCGCAGGAAGAACTAGGATGATCTTGTTAAGAGCAGTGACCGTCAGTCAGTAGAGCTCAGTTCTGTTCCTGCCTCTCCCACAGACTTCACAGGTGATGCTGAGCAGGTTTCTTAAGGCGATTTTAATGGGGTCTGATTAGCAGAAGTACTGAGCACTCACAACAGCCGCTAGGGTCAAGACAAGATGTGGCTGATCACTTCTTCTGCAGTCAGGCAGTGTGGGCGGGTGGAAAGAGCACAGGGCTGTGCGTCAAAACTTTGTTTTATCCTGTCTCTGCTGCTGACTCACTGGGTGGTCTTGGGCAAGTCACTTTGTTTTTCTCTCTCAGTTTCACCAGCTGTAAAATGGAGCTAATAATAATACTTACCCACCTGCTTCCCTGGCGTTTGATGAGGGTTTATTAATGTCTGGACAGTACTTTGAACACATAACACTTTACAGAAATGGTGAGTACTCTGAAGAAGCAGGCCGCAAGGGTCAAGGGTCAAGGGTCACTCCAAATAAGTATCGAGTTTGGAAGTTTGGCTTTAATCACTGTATGTAAAATTTTCAAAGGCAGCTAAATGATGTAGGAGCCTAAATGCCATTTTCAGAAGTGACTTAGGCAGCAAGAGGGAGAAGTCTGCATGGTTCTTGGGCTCCTACGTTACTGGAGAAAATGGGATTTAAGTCCCTAAGTCACACAGGCTTGGTCTACACTACCCCCCCCAATTCGAACTAAGGTACGCAACTTCAGCTACGTGAATAACGTAGCTGAAGTCGAAGTACCTTAGTTTGAACTTACCTTGGTCCACACGCGGCAGGCAGGCTCCCCCGTCGACTCCGCGGTACTCCTCTCGCCGAGCTGGAGTACCGCAGTCGACGGCGAGCACTTCCGGGTTCGACTTATCGCGTCCAGACTAGACGCGATAAGTCGAACCCAGAACTTCGATTTCCAGCCGTCGAACTACCTGGTAAGTGTAGCCAAGGCCTAAGGCACTTTTGAAAATGTTATTCCTTGGCTTCTATATGCCTAAGTCACTTTTGAAAGGGGTATCATAACAGTCTGCTATCTCCCAGGGTGTTATGAAGACGAATTCATTAATGCTTGCGGTGCACTCTGATACTACGCTGACGAGCATCATGAAGAAATTAATCATTCTGTTTCAGTGCGGTGTTTCTATGGTACGTATAGTGAGTAAGGCCCTGGGTCACAGGTTGAATGATGAGAATAAAAAGAAATATTCTACAGCTCCTTCAGGCCCTGATCACCATCCCCCCAGTGCACTGAAGGAGGCAGGAGCTGGTGGGATGGAGGGGAATAATAGGATGTGTGCATGCAATTGGACTGTGTCATAATGCATATGCACGGGGGGGGGGGGGGGGGGGGAGCTGACTGAATTAACATTGCATGGGTAACCTTAACTCTGATATTTCCTAATTCTTGTGCATTTCGTTTTGACTAATAACACTATTTAATTTTGTAATGTTTTTATGTAAGGTAAATATTGGAACTAGTCAACAACCCAACATTTTTCCTGTTAAGTATGACAATGCAGTATTTCAACTTTTAAACATATCCAAGAGACTGGGATGTGGAAATGGAATGAGAATTTTTGTTTAGATTCTAACTAAAATGTTGATTCATTTTAACTTTTTGAAAATGAAAAATTCAACCTTCCTTTTCATATTTGGGTTTACAAGTTCTCCCCCTTTCTATGTTTTCATCTTTTCTTCCACTGTAAAAAGTTAGAAAAAAATTAAAAAGTATAAGAAAACAGGAGGGAAATCTTTTTGATTTTTTTTTTCAGCTGGAAAGGTGTGAAAAAAGTTAAAAAACACCAAAGTGAGATAAAGTGCTACTTTCTCTGTGGCATGCTACCAAAAATATCCTCAGGGACTAGGGTGACCAGATGTCCTGATTTTATAGGGACAGTCCTGATATTTGGGGCTTTTTCTTATATAGGTTCCTATTACCCCCCACCCCCCGTCCCGATTTTTCACACTTGCTGTCTGGTCACCTTATCAGGGACTCAAGTGAGAGAAGAGAAATGTTTATTTTCAGCAGTTTATAATTCAGCCAAACCTGGAAGGGATTTCCCTGCACTAGGGGCAGGCATCTCTCTGACCCTAGCATTACTCCTTCCCAAATTACAAAGGCCTGCTGCAAACAATGACGGCATAAAATCTTCTCAAGAAAGCGTAGAGTGTATTTTATAATAGAAAGTGTGAAGCAACTTCCATATTGGGAATTGCTAGTAGCTTCCCCTCTAATTGCTATAGCAGTGATTTGGAGAAGGATGAGGAGAGTGAATTGGTGACATTTATGAAACCCGAAGGAAAAAGTGCTGCCCCTGCTCCACTGCCCTCAGGAAGGACAGAGTTGCTGATGTTTTTACTGGAGAATCCAGGGCTTTCCCAGGTCATGACTATTGTTTTTGTGATAATATTTACTTTAATTTTATCTTTAATACATTTATTATTATTATACGTGCTTTAGGATCTAGCTCCCCCTCCCCTTGCTGTGCCCTGAGGTTCCCCTGCTCTGGGGCCAGTGTCACACAGTGTCCTTAATCCAGCATTACACTTACCTGAGCAAACCACACTGGCATCATTGTCATGTGAGCACTGAGAGGCCCCCAGGGCAGTAACAGGACAATACCCCAAATGGGAGGTAGATCGTGCCAAACCAACCTGATCTCCTTCTTTGAGAAGGTAACAGATTTTTTAGACAAAGGAAATGCAGTGGATCTAATTTACCTTGATTTCAGTAAGGCATTTGATACAGTTCCACATATGGAATTATTAGCTAAATTGAAAAAGATGGGGATCAATATGAAAATTGAAAGGTGGATAAGGAACTGGTTAAGGGGGAGACTACAACGGGTCATACTGAAAAGTGTGGCTGGAAGGAGGTTACTAGTGGAGCTCCTCAGGGATTGGTTTTGGGACCAATCTTATTTAATCTTTTTATTACTGACCTTGGCACAAAAAGTGGGAAAGTGCTAATAAAGTTTGCGGATGACACAAAGCTGGGAGGTATTGCTAATACAGAGAAGGACCGGGATATCATACAGGAAGATCTGGATGACCTTGTAAACTGGAGTAATAGTAATAGGATGAAATTTAATAGTGAAAAGTGCAAGGTCATGCATTTAGGGATTAATAACAAGAATTTTGGTTATAAATTGGGGACACATCAGTGGAAGTAATAGAGGAAGAGAAGGACCTCGGAGTATTGGTTGATCACAGAATGACTATGAGCCACCAATGTGATATGGCCGTGAAAAAAGCTAATGCGGTCTTGGGATGCATCAGGCAAGGTATTTCCAGTAAAGATAAGGAGATGTTAGTACCGTTATACAAGGCACTGGTGAGACCTCATCTGGAATACTGTGTGCAGTTCTGGTCTCCCATGTTTAAGAAGGATGAATTCAAACTGGAACAGGTACAGAGAAGGGCTACTAGGATGATCCGAGGAATGGAAAACCTGTCTTATGAAAGGAGACTCAAAGAGCTTGGCTTGTTTAGCCTAACCAAAAGAAGGCTGAGGGGAGATATGATTGCTCTCTACAAATGTATCAGAGGAATAAATACCAGGGAGGGAGAGGAATTATTTAAGCTTAGTACCAATGTGGACACAAGAACAAATGGATATAAACTGGCCATCAGGAAGTTTAGACTTGAAATTAGATGAAGGTTTCTAACCATCAGAGGAGTGAAGTTCTGAAACAGCATTCCAAGGGGAGTAGTGGGGGCAAAAGACATATCTGGCTTCAAGACTAAACTTGATATGTTTATGGAGGGGATGGTATAATGGGATAGCCTAATTTCGGCAATTAATTGATCTTTGATTATTAGCAGGTAAATGTGCCCAATGGTCTGAGATGGGATGTTAGATGGGGAGGGATCTGAGTTATTACAGAGAATTCTTTCCTGGGTGCTGGCTGGTGAGTCTTGCCCACATGCTCAGGTTTTAACTGATCGCCATATTTGGGGCTGGGAAGGAATTTTCCTCCAGGGTAGATTGGCAGAGGAGGTTTTTCGCCTTCCTCTGCAGCGTGGGGCACGGGTCACTTGCTGGAGGATTCTCTGCACCTTGAAGTCTTTAAACCACAATTTGAGGACTTCAGTAACTCAGACATAGGTTAAGGGTTTGTTACAGGAGTGGGTGGGTGAGATTCTGTGGCCTGCGTTGTGCAAGAGGTCAGACTAGATCATCATAATGGTCCTTTCTGACCTTAAAGTCTATGAGTCTATGATTTGGAGAAGGATGGGGAAAATGAATTGGTGACATTTATGTAACCTGAGGGACAAAGTGCTGCCCCTGCTCTGGTGCCCTGCATAAGGACTGAGTTGCTGGCTAAAGCTCTTCCTGGAGAATCCAGGGCTTTCTTGGGTCACAACAATTCATTTGTGATAATATTATTTACTTTAATTTTATGTTTAACATATTTACTATTATTATGTGTGGTTTAGGATCCAGCTCCCTCTCCCCTTGCTGTGTCCTGAGGTTCCCCTGCTCTGGGGGCAGTGTCACACACTGACGGGCAGGTGTCCTTAATCCATCATTTCTCCTGCACTTACCTGAGCAAATCACACTGGCATCATTGTCATGTGAGCACTGAGAGGCTCCCAGGGCAGTAACAGGGCAATGGCCCAAATGGGGTTCAGTCCCTTTGCAGTAAAATGTGTCTGTCCAGACAGAGCCATTTCCCTTCCCAAAATACCCTCCTCCCGGAGCCGATACAGCAAACCCACAGTCGAGTTGATGACAGAGAATGTTGGCATCCAGTAAATCCCAGCGTGAATCACAGAGGGTTCCCCAGGCACCAAGAACCTGGGTCTCCACCCTTCCTGAGCACGCTATGCTGCCGTTCACCAGCTGGAACCCTGTGTACCCTGGGGAGAAGGGAGAAGAGGTTTAGAGAGGGAGCCTTAGAACTATTTCATAGCAAATAGTTAAAGAAAGGAAAGTCAGGGGGAATTGATCCCTTTCTCAGTATCTTGGCTTGTTTGGGATTTTGATCCAATCCTATCCAAACCAGCTCCCTACACAGTGAGATCAGTACATTGCTTCACCCTAATCTAGAATACACATCATTGGGAGGTTAAAGACATTGTGCTGAATTCTTATGTGAGCATATGGCACTAGCATCATTTGTGTGTGAGCACGTCTGATTTTCTTGTGATTTTCTGGGACAGGAGAGCAGGAGAGACTCATTCCCCACACACTGGAATTCTTCAGTCAAGATCTTTCCTTGTCCTTCTCCAAAGTGAGCTCCTCCTGGGATAGATGCAGCTATTCCACCTTGAAGTTCATTACAAATAACGTTGGCAACTTTGAGATCAAATTGTGCATCACAGACTGTGGTCCATGTGTTTCCATGTATTATCTCCACACGTCCTGAGCAGGCATTGTCCCCTGCAACCAGCCGAGGCTTAATGTGTCCTAGAAAGTCAATAAAGGTTGAGAATTATAAATGGGCCTTTAGGAGTTGGGGTGCTCCACTGGCATAAACTTTGCTTAAAAGCTCATTGCTGCCTTCACTTGGCCACCAAACCACAATAGAACTAAAAAGGCAATGTATAAAAAATGGAAAAGGGGGGAATTAGATAACTTCTAATGTATATTGATTGCTATGCTATGTAGAAAACTGATAAGGGAAGCTAAAGACATCAGGATAAAATCCATGACTGGCAGGGCTATGAACAATAAGTAGGAGTTTTTAAGTATACTAGGAACAAACAAAAAATCATAACAATGGTGTAGGCCCATTACAAATAGAGATGGTTAAATTTTTAATAATGAAGCAAAAAAGGCAGAAATGTTCAATAAACATATCTGCTATACGGACCCCACGTAGGAGGACTCAGGGAATGCAGCTATATGGAAGGGGTGGGGGCGGGGCTAGGGTGGCTCCTTCTGTGACTTTCCGGTACGCCATACTGCTATAAATATCTTACTGGCACGGCATACCGGAACGTACCACTGTACTTGCACCACTGCTTGTGTCTTACATATGACATTCTTGTTAATACAAGCCAGAATGACATCTCTCTTTTTTGCAAGAGCATCAAAACTTTTCAATTTGTGATCCACTATAACTCCCAGATCATTTTGTGCAGTACTGCTGCCTAATCAGTTATTCCCTATTTTGGTTTTTTTGGAGGGGGGGTGTTTTTGCATTTGATTTTTCCGTCTTAATTGTAGTATTTTGCATTTTATTAAATTTCAACTTACTGATTTCAGACCAATTCTCCAATTTATCAAGATCATTTTGAATTTTAATCCTGTCTTCGAAAGTGCTTGCGACCCATCTCAGCTTGATGTCATCCACAAATGTTATGAGTTTATTCTCTACTCCATTATCCAAGTCATTAACAAAAACATTGAATAGTGCCAGACTCAGGACAGTGCTATTATTTATCCGTAGGAACACAGCAATCACAGAGAAGCGGGATAAAGCAACTGAAAGCCTCCGGGCCTATGTTTTACCTAAAGCTCAGCATTTCCCTCAAAACCTGGGCTGATAACTTATCCCAGGAGCCCCTGCTTCTGGGGATCGAGTTTCAATCTCCTTCACTACAGATCCTGCCTCACCCCCTGTGACGTTATTGATATAATCTGGGACCATATAGATCATTGTTGCAACCAAGGTCCTGTAGTGGCACGCAAATCTTGTATAAAGGGGGTCAAATGGGATGTCTAAGACAAGGTTATGGTTTACTGGTTATGATTATGGTATCTATATGTGTGTATCACTTTTGTAGTTGAAGTTATGAATATTGGCTCTATACTGTCTGTATTTCAAACTTATGCTATGCTTCTGGGTGACATCCCAGACAAACTGGTGTTAGCTCTGCCTAGCCTGCTTGATGGCCCATTAAGGACCATCAGCTATACAATGGACCCATTGAGAGAAGGCAAATATGCCTTGAGACTCAGCAAAGTATTCAGGAACTTGCCCATGTGACTCCAGGCTCCATTTTGCTGTAATTTTCCACAGTAAGAACAAAGAGGTGCTCTTACACCTGGAAAAGACTATATAAGGCTGATGCCTCATCTCCATCTTGTCTTCAATCCTGCTTCTTACCTCTGGAGGAACTTTGCTACAAGCTGAAGCTTTGAACAAAGGACTGAGGACCCATCCCAGCGAGGGATGTATTCCAGAGACTTGATTTGAACCTGCAGTTTATTCTATCGCTGCTGCAAGCCTGAACCAAGAACTTTGCCATTACTGTATGTAATTGATTCCATTTAACCAATTCTAACTCTCATCTCTATCTTTTTCCTTTTATGAATAAATCTTTAGATTTTAGATTCTAAAGGATTGGCAACAGCGTGATTTGTGGGTAAGATCTGATTTGTATATTGACCTGGGTCTGGGGCTTGGTCCTTTGAGATCAGGAGAACCTTTTTCTTTTACTGGGGTATTGGTTTTCATAACCATTTGTCCCCATAACGAGTGGCACTGGTGGTAATACTGGGAAACTGGAGTGTCTAAGGAGATTGCTTGTGAGACTTGCGGTTAGCCAGTCGGGGGAGACCGAAGTTGTCCTAGTCTGGCTGGTTTGGGTTTGCCTTAGAGGTGGAAAATACCCCAGCCTTGGGCTATAACTGCCCTGTTTGAGCAATTTGTCCTGAGTTGGCACTCTCAGTTGGGTTCCGCCAGAACCGCATTGTCACACCCCATCTGTTCATCAGGGCTCCCCTGTTAACAATTCCCAAGCTCTCTATTTAAGATTTCCACCATGGGGGCTCCTCCCCAACAAGGTGTGGTTGTGCCTGGCTTGGTCAGAGAAAGAAGTTCAAAGCCCTTGACACCTGTATTGTCAGTTAATTACCAGTGACTGGGTTCCCTAGAGCCATTATCTGCCGTCCTGGGACATATGGGGAGCTCAGACGGGGGTTACCCTTTGAACCCTGGTAGGAAATGTGAAAATAGCAATAAAAGGAACTGAAGTGCACATAATATTCACAGAAATACAGATATTGCTCATGTTCTTTGCAGGGGTGATATTAGACAAAGAACTGACCTTGAGCTCCCAGTGTGATGTTGTGGTAAAAAGGGCTAAGATGATCGTTGGATGTATAAACAGGGGAGAAGTGAGTACAGCTGGCTGAAATGCAGGATTTCTAGTCTACAGGAAATTTCACAATTTTAAACTTTCCTGTGAACTGGAAATGACCCTAAAATTTTGTTTTGGAAACTACAGCAGATGGTGTTTCCAACTTGAAATTTGCTCCCAGAAACCACAAGAGATGTGGAGTGACACTGACATTCTTGACAGTTTCACCACTGTTAACATCAGGACAAAAACGACAATTTCTCACAGCCACTGCTGGGGCTCTGGGGCAGACTCCCCATGCGGCCTGCCCTGGACTGGGGACCCCCAGACTTCCAGACTGCTTGGTCAGCTGGCTACCTAAGTAGGCAAATAATCCAATCCAGGACATTCTGCAAGGCAGGGCTGCCCCGGAACCACAGACCCTGGAACACCAGAACCCATTCAGGACTTCCAGGATCCCTGATGCAGACCCTGGAGCTGAGCCTTGGTTAGAGCTGGGGCTCCCAGGGCTTTCAGTCTCCTTTCCCATGGCAGAGAGCCTGAAAGCATTGGCAGGGCTGCCCTGGAGGTACAGACCCTAGAAAGATCAGGGTTTTCAATTCTGGAACAATCTGCATGGCAGGGTTAACAGGAACCGACCAGGGATCCATGTTAGTTTCCACCTGACCCTCCCTGTGGTTTCAAGAAAGTTCACTGAACCTGGCTCAGTTCCATGATAAATGTTGTGTTCAACAAACTGGTATTTTCCAATGAAATTCTGGTTTGCAAGATAATTTCCTACCAGCTCTCATAGGGAGATGATTTTTCCTCTGTGTACAGCATTGGTGAGACCAATATTGCATCCAGTTTTAGTGTCCATATTTTAAGAAGGATGTTCAACAATTGGAAAGGGTGCAGAAGAAAACTACAATAAGGATTTGGGGGCTTGAAAATGTGCCTTGCAGTGAGAGATTTAAGGAGGTCAATCTGTTTATCTTATCAAAAAGATGACCTAGAAGGGACAAAACACAGCATACTAAAAGCCTTCTCAATCTAGTGGGGAAAGGCAACAACAAAGCCAGATAAATTCTAGTGGGGAAAGGCAACAACAAAGCCAGATAAATTCCTATTAGAGGTAAGGCATACATTTTTCACAGTGATGGTGATGAAATATTGAAACAAACTACCAAGGGAAGCAGAAGATTCTCCACCTCCTGAAGTATTCAGAACAAAACTGGATGCCTTCTCGAAGATGTGCTTTAGCCAGACACAAGTTATTAGATTCAGTACAGGAGTAAGTGCATTAAATGCTATAGCTTGTGTTACCCAAGAGGTTAGACTAGAATATCTAAAGCTCCCTTCTGGTCCTAAAACTTATAAAGCAATGAATCAAAAAGAAAGTTACGTTTGCAAAGTGAAGCACTCAAACATTCTTCATGCCAGACTTGTACTTGCCTGTGAACCTTCATTAGTCCCTTTTGTGACTCTGCATTATGATAAAGTCTTTAATTACATGATCAGATGCTATTTTTTCCACTTGACCTCTCCCTCATTCAGTGCAGAGGACACATGGTGCTCACGGATGGGTAGATGGTCAATTGTTCTTTATACTCACTCTTTAATGTGTGGCCATTATGTCCTGCACGTCATCCAAACACTACTCTGAATACTGAATTATTAATTACCTCATGAGATTGTCTATGGTGCTAATTTCTATATTACCCAAGTGCTTCACAAACATGAATTAATTTCTCTTCACAACACCCTGGGAGGTAGGGAAGTGTTATCTCCATTTTACATGTGGGGAACTGAAGTCCAGAGACACTATGGCCAAAATTATCAAAAGCATCCCTAAGTTTTGGTGCCCAACTTGAAACATCCAGATCCTGGTTTTTCAAAGTACTTCGCCTTATACAGCACAGCTCCCACTGACTTCAATTTACAGCAGCGAGTGCTCAGCACTTCTTGCAAATCAGACCCCCACGGTTATAAGTGAGCCACCCATAAACTGACAGCAGTAGTAGGTTGTCATCCTCTTTGTGGACCAGGACTAGAGCGGGATCAGAAGATTTTGTTGGAGGGCTTGACAAATATTCAGATGAGGTACAGGAGTAATTGGTTTAAATTCTATAGTCTTTGTTACCCAGGAGGTCAGACTAGATGATCTAAAGCTCCCTTCAGGCCCTAAAATCTATACAGCTATGAATCAAAAAGAAAGTTGCGTTTGCAAAGTGAAGCACTCAAACATTCAGAATGCCAGACTTGTATTTGCCTGTGAAACTTTAATTAGTCCCTTTTGTGACAATGCTTGCAGGTTCATTGTCCAGGATATGAACTTGGCAAAAACATAGTTGGTGTTGCAAAAACACAAACACTCATGAGAAGTGGCAATAAACATATTTCAGAAGGGTAATACCAGAACACCCTGAAACAAGGTTTTGGTGTAAACATACTCCCCAAATATCAGAGGGATAGTCTTGCATCTGAAGAAGTGAGGTTCTTACCCACGAAAGCTTATGCTCCCAGTACTTCTGTTAGTCTCAAAGGTGCCACAGGACCCTCTGATACTCCCCAAAGATGATGAAAGGAAAAAAAAAATTATCCTCCTAAAGATAAGGTCAGGATGACAGGGTCATGGATAGATATGTTTTGATCAAACCAACATGGACATGTTAAAAGGTGGTAACTAGCCATGTTAGAGGGCAATGCGTAACTTCTTTGTATAAAAGACAGGTCATAGAGGGGATGTCTTTTTCTGGCCTCGGGGGTGGGGGAGGGAGAAGTGGAAAGTCTCGTCACTCACTTAGCCAAGTCCATTGTAAGGGGCATAGACGTGCCACTGTAACTGTAGACATTGATCCAGGGAGCTAGTACTGTGCTTTGTCAGCAAAAAACCTGGTCAAGTGCCTTCGCCACTGAACCAAGTATGTGGTCTTCTTAGGCAGTTTCTTAATGTTCCTTAGAAGTAAAGTTTTGTGCATAATTTCCTAGGTTTTTAAAAAAGCAAACTGAAAATATAGACGTTTCAGGATGCGGAATCATGGTGGCACCCACATGGATTGTCAGCAGGGTTGGAACCTTTAGATTCGCCGCACAGACCTCTGCCACTTGAGCTAATGGAGTAACTGACAGCAGTAGTAGGTTGTCACCCTTTTTGTGGACCAGCACTAGAGGGGGATCAGAAGATTTTTTTGGAGGGTTTGACAGATATTTGCTGACAGCAGGGGAATGACAAAACTCAGGGATACTGGGTTCCATTCCAGGCTCTGGAGAGAGGTGAATTCTAGTGGTCACAGACCCTTCTTCCCCTGTTGCCCCAAGCCTAACCCCTTCTCTCCAACTGTCCCTGTCCCAGTCCCGTCTCTTCTCCATCCCTTGCTCTGTGTCCCAGTCCTATTCTCCTTGTCTACCCAGTTCCCGTCTCCACTCCTCAAGCTTCTCATCCCCAGTCCCAGTCTCCTTGCCAAGCCAGTGCTAGACTTCACCTCTGGCTTCCCCAGCCAAGTCCCAGTTTCCCCCCTGTTCTCTGTGCTGCCCCTCCCCCTGGGGTCCTAAGCTGATCTGTTTCTTACACTTACTCTTGTCTTGAGTTGTCCTGTCTGCCCCAAGCCCCAGTTTCCCACCCTGGATGCCTTATCCAGTCTCAGGATTCCTCTCTACGCACACTTAGTTTGTGGCAAACTGGGGTGTAAATTTACCTCACACTAGCCTGCTGCACACTGAGTGTCTGTGTGGAGCCTGCTGCTGCGCACTAACATTTCCCTTATGCTTGGAAATGGCATAAATCAAATCACACAAGGGAACTGCTAGGGCTTCTCTTCGCTACCGCACTAAATCAGTGCCATTGTATTGATGCAGCGGCACCGATTTAGCGCGTCCGGTGAGGATGCATTACGTAGATGGGAGAGTGCTCTCCTGTCAACATAAGTAGTCTACCTCATCGAGAGGCAGAAGCTATGCTGGTGGGAGAGCGTCTCTCACTGACATAGTGCGATGTAGACACTGCTTTAAGTCGATGGAAGTTACATTGCTCGGGGGGTGGGTGTGATTTAACACCCTGAGCGATGTAACTTACATCAGCTTAAGCAGTAGTGTAGACAAGGCCTCAGTGCGCAGCCACATCATCCACATAGACACTGGGTACTTGGCAGGACAGTGCAAGGTAGATTTACACCCCAGCTTCCAAGAAACTGAATGTTCATGTAGATCTGCTCTCAGTCTCCCCCACCTCACCCTGGCTGCTTATACCAATCTTGTCGCTCAGTTAGACTTAGACTCCCCCAACACCATAGTTCCTGATCTGATCTGTTTTTCCTCACTCACCTCCAGTTCCTCCCCACCTGTTCCCACTCCCAGACTCCTGTCCCAGTCAGTCCCAGTCTCCCCAGCTCCCAATCTCCTTGCTCAGCAAGTCACAGTCTCTCCCCACCCACTCCCTGTCCTAATCACCCTGCCTAGCTAATCCTAGTCTCTTCCCCCCTCCTCCCAATCACAGTCTCCTTGACCAGCCAGTCCCCATCTCCTGCTTTCACTCCCAGTCCCTGTTTCTCTCCATCCACCAGCCTCTAAGCTCAGAATATTCCCCCTGCATCCTTATCCTCATCTACTTTCCCCTCTCATCCTGGTCTGCATTCAATTCAGATAGCGTCCTCCCAACACTGCCTGGGCCCAATAGGTGGAGACAGTCTCCCTCATCTCAGTTCTAGTGCCTGATGCCTCGCCGGCCCATATCACCAAGGAGCACAATTTCAGCATAATTTTTTTGGCTACACACCTTCCCACTGTTGCAACCCCTCTTCAGGGACTGTCACCTTATTGCGGTGAAAGGGCTTGTGTGCTCCAATAATCCTCAGAGCTATGCTGTCATGAGCTTCATTTTTCTTCAAATTTGGTATAATGAGAAGATTCCAGAAAACTTGAGAAATGCCAACATTGTTACCATCTTTAAAAAAGGAGATAAGTCGGAGGGTGGGAATTATCATGGCATTGCCTTGCTATCTACAGCAGGGAAAATTCTTGACCGTATCCTCTTAAACGGATTACTTCCCCTTGCTGAGGAAATATTGCCGGAATCTCAGTGCTATTTCAGACCATCCCGCAGGAAACACGATATGATCTTTGTTGCCCACTAAATCCAGGAAAAGTCTCAGGAGAAAAATCAGGACCTGTACATGGCCTTCATCGATTTGACAAAGGCCCTCGACTCTGTCAGTCGCAAAGCCCTGTGGAAGGTGCTGGCCAGATTTGGCTGCCCTCCAAAATTTATTAAGGGCCTAAGGCTTCTTCATGATGAGATGACTGCCACTGTTCTCTGTAATGGCCTGGAGATGGATCCTTTCGTCATCAAAACTGGGGTTAAGCAAGGATGTGTTATTGTCCTTGTTAAAGACCTCCTCCCCACTGGAGTTGACATTCAATACAGAATGGATCGGCGGCTTATTAATCTTTGACATTTCCGCTCGAAGTCTAAAGTCCTCAGGGCGTCCATTACTGACCTTCAGTACGCTGATGACTGTGTCATCATCACGCACACTGAGAATCACCTTCAGTCCACACTGGATTTTTTTGCACAAGTTTACCAAAGCCTATGACTCTCATTCAAGATCACACACATGAGCCAGCACAAATCACCATTGAGGGACAGACTTTGGAGAGAGTTGAGGACTTCCGTAACCTCGGTAGCCAACTTTCTCAAAATGCAAAAACTGACAGTTAGATCCAGCATAGGATCCATTGCGCAAGTGCTTCCTTTGGGAAACTGCTCTGGTGCGTTTTCACAGACCGTGACCTATGGCAGGAAACCAAGATCCAGGTTTATGAGACAATTGTTATTCCTACACTCCTTTATAGCTGTGAAACCGGGGTGACCTATCGACAGCACCTCAAGAGTCTGGAGAGAGACTACCAATGATGCCTCTGGAAAATCCTTTGCATCAAGTGGGAAGATCGCTGCACTAACACCAGCATCCTCATTGAAGCTAATGTCACCAGCATTGAAGCAATGATCCTCACTCACCAACTCCGCTGGGCTGGACATTGTGTGCGGATGCCAGACTGTCACCTCCCAAAACAAGCCCTCTACTCTCAGCTCACCCATGGTCAGCAATCCCATGGTAGTCAGAGGAAACCTTACAAAGACACACAGAAAGCATATCTCAAGAAAACTCATGTGGTCATCACAAGCTGGGAGGAGCAAGCAATCAACCGATCTCAATGATGCTTCATTCTCCACTAGGCAGTGATCTGCTTCAAGGAGAAGTGCCTTGCCCTCAAAGTTGAAACGAGAGAGAGAAGGAAGGAAACAATAAGAACTTTCTCCCAGCAGGCAGCTGACCTATCGGGCAACGTCTGTACCTACTGCGGGCAGATCTATGATTCCAGGACTGGACTCCTGAGTCATCTCAGGACTCATATGTAAATCTGTAGTAGAGATCATTCTCAAATGGAGGGATCACCAATGATGACAATGCTGCTGCTGCAACCAATGAGGCTGTGGGCCTACAGACAACAGCTTCTTTCACTGTGCATCCCTGATTCATTCCCTGGGCATCTTCCAGCCTGTGCACTGACTGAGGCAGGGACCTTGGCGGAGGAGAATGTTTTCGTGAAGTCTGGTATTAATCCAACCAGAAACGAAAAGTGAAAGCTGGATGAAAAGGGGTTGAGAGAGACAAGGTGACTGAGGTAATATTTTTTATTGGACCAATTCCTGTGGGTGAGAGAGACAAGCTTCTGAGCTTACACACAGCTTTTCTCTGTAAGATCAAAAGTTTGTCTCTCTCCAATAGAAATGGATCCAATGAAAGATATTACCTCACTCACCCTGTCTCTCTCATATCCTGGGACTAACACGGCTACCACAACACTGCATATAAGAAGGTGACTGTCACTTTTTGGAAAGTTTTCTAGTATTCTGTCAGGACAGCATCTCTCAAAAATTGCTTAGTGCAGAAACATCACAGCTCCCGAATGTGTCTGTTCTCAGTGATATCTAGTGCACAGGACAGTTTGTAGATAGCTGACTGGTTATTTCTGGAATAATTCTGAATGGGACCAATCCTGAGTCCTTTATGCTGCTTCTACTCAGTCGGTACAAAGCAAATTCACATTACAGTCAATAGCTGACTGCCTGAGTAAGGAACCCTGGGTTTGGCCCTATGAGCTGGCCCT
This sequence comes from Malaclemys terrapin pileata, assembly GCF_027887155.1. Lineage (NCBI taxonomy): Eukaryota > Metazoa > Chordata > Testudines > Emydidae > Malaclemys > Malaclemys terrapin. The sequence continues at coordinate 137,030,914 of NC_071505.1, forward strand.
GCACCTCTATCCAGGGAAGACGGGGATTAGTGACAAGAATGGACATAACTATAAGGGCCATGGAAAGACTCATCCTCCTCTCCAACCTTCAGTATAGGCCTGTGGAACTACTCTGCCAGCATGGCAGGGGTTAAAGGGAGGCTTTGGGCCCAGCTAGCCCCACCCCGCTATACCTGCAGCCAATGCCAGGCGTGGGGGGAGAATAGGAGAGAGCCTGGCTCAGTTGAGGGCTGACTAGCGAAGAGACAGGAGCTACCCACCTCCCTACTTGATGGGAAGGGTCACTAGCCTGCCAGCCGAGGCAGCCACCAGGGACTAAGCACTGTCTCCCCAGCCAAGGGGGACTGTGAAGGAGACCTAGGAGCCTTCAGCAACTGAGGTAACTGGGTGACTGAAGCCCAGAGACATTGTGGGGTTCAGTCTCACCAAACTTGCACCTGCTCCACCTGAAGGAGCCTGGGATTGCAGCACGGTGCCACCCAAGATCCACGAGAGTATGGAAGCCACTAGCGAATGGGACTAGAGTGTCCATGCCCCAAACAAAAGGGACAGTGGAGCTGGAGGTCAGGGGCACCAACCACTAGGCCTCCCGGCCCTTCAAGCTGTTACAAACCCAAACTTTATTCCCACTGAAAATGTGCAGCTCCAGCTGAGATGCAGTCACAGTTTTACAGAAAGGTGCACAGAAGGGACTTTTGCTCGGATACCCCTTTGTTTGTGTGCAGCTCCCTCCTCCTGGTGAGGTTCAGAGGAGAGGGACTCCCTGCTGTGCACTTGCAAGGTGTGCAGCACAAGGAATTTCAGTTGTTATTACCAGGTTAGGGAATTTACGTTGTCAAAGTTCAATCTGTTTTCTGAAGAGTTTAAAAGTCCTGGCAATAATTTTTTGTAAAGTTCCCGCCCACCCCAGCTTTTTTATCTTTAAAAAATACTAAGAAATTGCATACAACCCCTTCCCGATATGTGAAGAGCATATTGATTTTGAAACACTCAAAATCCAGGAAAGGGTTGAGATTAAACACTGCCCTGAGCTCCCATCGCCAGGGGAGCTGGTAAAACTTTTGGAACTATGGGAAAATATTCTCTCTTCCTTGTGCTATGTCAGAGGAAGATATTATTCCTACTAAATGTTAAGAAGAGACAAGTTAAAAATAAAACTTATAATGGATCTGTCGCTGCAATGTTAACTATTTAGTCACAACAAATGCCTCCACAATATGATATTCCTGTGCTGTGTAGGGTTGAAGTATATTTTAAGGCGGACCTCTCTATGCTACATTAGATCTACAGTGCATGCAAGATTTTTAAATTTTCTATTACTGGTTGGTCCAAAATCTGAGAAATAGCAGAACAGAGGTGGGGAGTGCTCTCGGCTAAATCTAATTGTGGCCAAGCTGGGAGAATCTGCCCATTCCTTGGTCACCCTATGAGGATGGCAAAGGGGCTACATAAATGCTCCACCCTCTGTACCTCTGTGGTTGGGTGTCTGGGTCTGGATTTTGGCATGAGTGTAACATTTTCAAAAGTGCCTCAGTGACTGTGGAGCCTAAGTGACATTTTCCTTTTCCATTTTCCTTCCTATCGGCATTTTTAGATCCATTCTGAGGGAAAGGGAAAGGAAAGACGTGGCATTGAAACAACTGGAGATGAGATAATGAAAACTCTTCACAGTCAGACAGGGGCAGGGCCGGCTTTAGGCCAATTCCACCAATTCCCCCGAATCGGTCCCCGCGCTTAAGAGGGCCCCGCGCCCAATGGCAGGGTCGCCCAGAGTGGGGAGCAAGTGGCAGAGAATCCCTTCCCTGGCTAGAGGCACCTTTTTAATTTTTACTCACCCGGCGGCGCTCCAGGTCTTTGGCGGCACTTTGGCGGCGGGTCATTCAGTGCTGCCGAAGACCCGGAGTGAGTGAAGGACCCGCCGCCAAAGACTAGGAGCGCGGCCCGGTGAGTACAAGCCCCACGTGTTTTTTTTAACATGTTTTTTTTTTTTTTTTAGTCATCCCTGTCGGGACCCCGTCGAAATTGTTCGAATCGGGCCCCTCACTTCCTAAAGCCAGCCCTGGACAGGGGGATCCTTAATGGCCAGTGACATGAACAGTAATAATTACAGCTCAGTAATAACAATCATTACAGGACTTGTCTGTTTTTTGTTCATTTCTCATTAGGGTCACAGGCACACGATGCCCTCTGAGTTCAAGCTCTTTTGACTCAGGGGATTTGCCTTTCAGGACAGAGGTGGCTGATTCTTACCTGAACAGGTCACTCCAGCATCCCAGTCATGAAAACAGTTCTGCAATTTCCATTCCATGTTCCCACAGTGCCAGAGAGCAGACTCAATACCATGACAGGCAACGTTATCCAGCCAAATTGGTCCATATCCTGGTCCAAAATGAGCCAGGCCAGGGGCACTGACAGCAGCTCCACATCCCAGCTGCTTACAAACCACCTCAGCATCTTCCATGTCCCAGTTGGTATCACACACCGTCCCCCACTGATCCTGGTGTTTAACCTCCACTCTCCCGGCACAGGGGCTGCCTCCATTCACCAGCCTCAGCTCGTCAGCACCTGCAAAGAGAGACACAGAGCAGGGTCAGAGCGAGCAGGGAGCCCCCTCCCCAGCATTATCACAGCAGCATCCACGCCCAGCAGCAGGGGATCTGCACCCAGAGCCAGGAGAATGAGACATGCCCAGAGCTGCCTCATGGCACCAACTGATCCCGTCTCAGGGCCTCACACTCGGGGCTGTCAGTGCTGCAGCTCTCGCCATTTTATCCCCACTCTGGTGATTTGGGGTGTTTTTACCTGTCCCACAATAAGATGATAAAAGGCGCCAATTCACGGAGTTTCCCTTAGTCCAAATGGTGCCATCTCCTGTCACTGTCAGTGGGGCTGAAGCCAGAGAGATGCCGCCATTTCCCTATAGTCTGTCGACATGTGGGCATGTGGCCACCTGGAGTAAAGCTGGCTGCCACCTCCCACTAAAGTCCGCAGGGAACACGACTGTCTCTGTGTGGCTGAGGGGGCTGGAGAGGACCCAGGGTCCATGATGGGAAGCAGAGATCCTGAGAAAGGAGGATGGGAGAGTGAGGGGAGCAGGGCACTGGGGGGACAGGAGGCAGATTCAAGGGTTGCAAGGGAATGGGGTAAAGATGATGAGTCGGCCGGAGGACGGGGTAGGGAAGGGATTCTGGAGCAAGGGGAGGAAAGAGAGTGGGGAAGGGAGAGAATCTATATCAGGGGGCAGGAGGGACAGAGGGGAGGAGGGTCTGGAAAGGGGGGTAGGAAGGGGCAGGAGCAAGGAGGTGGGTCTGGAGTGGGAGTGGCAAGGAGGTCAGAAAGCGGGAGCAGGAAGGAGAAGTGGGGAGAGGAGGTGTCTGCAGTGGGGGTTAACAGGGAGGCAGGAGAGAGAGTCAGAAGGGAGGGGAGGGGACAGGGATCTGAAACTGGGGCAGGAGGGAGGAGTGGAGATGGAGCACAGGGTGGTCTGGATGTGGGAGCAGGGAGCATGGGGCTGGAGGGGGTTATTGAGAAGGGGGCAGCAGGGAGGGGAGGAGAAGGGGGTTTAGAGAAGGGGGTCTGCATGGAGAGAGGAGGGAGTCTGGAGTGGGGGACAGGAGTAAGAAGTGAGGAATCAGGCAGGAGAGAGAGAAGGGAAGGGGGAAAGAGTAGAGGGGGCAGAAGGAGACATGGGGAGAAGGGGGATCTTATAAGTGGGGAAGGAGGAGGGTGGGGAAAGATGAACTTGTGGGGGAAGGAGTAAGGGGGCCTGAAGCAGGGCAGCAAGAGGGTGAGGAGGGGAGGGGTGTGGAGCAGAGAAGGGGAGGTAGCCTGGAGCAGGGCACACGAGGGAGTGTTGGGGAGGATGGAGTGGGGATGGAGTGCGGGGGTCTGGTGCCAGTGGACAGGAGGAACTATTGGGAGGGGGCAGCAGGGAAGGAGAAATGGGGAGGAAGATGAAGGGGATTTTAGAACGGGGGCAGTGCTTCCCAGTCTCAGGTGGAGAAGTTGCAGGGTGGGGTGGAGTGGAAGAAGGCAGGGAAGTGTTGCTGTTTGCAAAAGGCTAAACCAAACCCGTCGTGTTACGGTGACATAATTTCTGTGAATGATTAATGTCAGGTCAGTGTGAAGGTCTCCAGTGTCTCTGTCTGTAACTCACCCCTCAACAATAACAAAATTTCTGTGTGAGTGTGAACAATGCTGCATTGATTAGCTCAGTGGTTGTCAAGCTAGTTCACAGCCAGACTTTTGTCTGTCAGGGGAACTGAACCAGGAGGGAGAGCGAAGGCAGCGCTGGGCAATGGACGGCAGTTCCCCATCTCAGGAGTGAGGGGAGGGTAAGCGCAGTCTCCAGCTGAGCGGCCAGGGGGAGCCGTGCAATTTGGGTGCATTAAACGGTGACTTTTCAGCCTGTGATTCTCACCCCCACTCTGGTAGAAGAGTAGAGGGGGGTTCTACAGTCCATAGACAGACTGATGTTATTTGTAATTTTTGTTCTGTGGCGCTTGGCATTACAGCCTTGTGCTCCCCACAGGAGTTTCGTCTCCCCACATGACCCACACATTTCCCTCTTCCACTGGTCTCCTCCCACCCTCCTCCCCTGGGTGTTTCCCCCTCCTTTTCTCCAATTTCTACCTGGCCTCTCTGCCCTGCATGTACAGGCTGCTTCTTCCCCAGGTGAGGAGCAGACTCTGCCCCCACTCCCTGAAAGCTACTTTTCTCCCAGTAGCTCTGAGTTCCACCCCCGGCCCCCAGTTGTCTCTACAGCTGTTTGCATTTCTGGGGGTTGTGGAGAGGTAAAGTTGGCTGCTGGGAGGGAGGCAGTTAACAGGGAATGTGAGGAGGGGCCACTGCCTGCCACACAGTCCTGGGATATTGGCTGGGAGAACTGGTGCGCAGGACAGGGTGTGAAGAGCCAGGGCTGTCCCTGAGACTGGGAGCAAGTATGGGCATCATTACAATGCCCATGAGTTACAGCTACATGCAGAGTTCCACTGTGACCCCTGGAACAGGATGGCTGCAACAGTGGATGGCTGAGCCAGAGACACCATGTTTATGAAGCCTCCATGGAGCTCAGAGAACAGTGCAGTTCACACCAGTATGTGGTCAGATCATCCTGCTCCTTGAATGCCAAGCAAATATAAAACGCCACTTTGGTGCAATCCACAGGGTAATTTATTCAGTTACGGCTCACTTCAGTGCAGTCCCACAGGCAAGCCATGGGGCATGGTCTGCACTAAGAAAAATAGGGGCTTTTTTTCAATGGAGTTAATTCAGTGATGACCATTCATGGCAGGACCCAAGGTTGTAACACTGCTCTAGCCAAGTGCACACACAGTTCTGTTTCCCTCCACACAGTAGAAACTAAGAACAGCCGGCAGTTTCCTTGCTCAGAAATCCCCAGCCTGCCCCTCCAGCGAGCTCCAACTGGCTTTGTTTCTTTTCTGCTTCCAAGATCCTGGTCACAACTCCTTCTACTGACGTCTCCCTCCAACAGACACAGTCTGACGCCAGTATCCTGGCCCCTGCATTGGCAACAGTGGAAACCCCGGCTTAGCTCTGCCTTGACCACGTGCCCAGTGCCTTTGGCAGTAGCCCCCACTGTCTGCAAATGTTTTTACTCCATAAAGGATTTTGATTGCTCCGTCTGTTGAGCCTAAAAGAGAGTTCTCACCCTGCCATTGGCTTTCATGAGGTCTGTGATTATCTTAGGATCATTCCCCGATGGCAGCCATCAGCACCTTTCAGGACAACAATCACATTTACATACTGCACCTATCATATGTTGGCTCCACTTCTGTGGCACAATCTGGAATAATGACCCCACCCAGCACTCTGAATGTTGGGGAAGTTCAGATCTGGGTCTGGGAGTGAAACCTGCATCTTTGACCCACCCCTGATATTTTCTCATTTGTTTGCCTGGACCCCACATCATTTTACAAATTTGTTTTCCCGCACAATGTAAATAGATCAATAATTATGAAACACGGTCTTCTGGCAAAGACTGACCTGGCCTGTACTCAGGGCTCAGGGAGGAGAATTGGGGCTCTGAGGGAAAGGGAAAAGTAGCTACATGGGGTGATATTCCCTATATTGTAAACACCCCTGAGTCACTGTGTCTGTGTCATGTGAAGCAAACACAAATTTCCAATAGAAAATAAAAACTATCTAGGGGATGATGCTCATTTCCTTATCAAGCCAACAAAAATACATTGAGCTGAGCATGGGCTTGGCATCACTATATGACGCCATCCCACAAATAACTGTAGAGTATTTTATGCTCCCCCATGTCACCGTGTCTACATCATGTGAAGCAGTCAAATTTCCCATAGAAAATAAGAAATATTCAGGGGATGAAAAACATTTACTTATAAATCCAACAAAAATGCACTGATCTGAACATGTGCTTGGCATCGCTATATGACACCATCCCACAATCGTGCAGTAATTTATCCCTCGTGTGATAATAATTGTCCATCCCCTGCAATGTCAGTCTGATCACCGGAAGCCACCATAGAATTCTTTGCTTTTTGGTCATGCACAGCTGTGTCATGGGCTCTAACCCCAGCATTATATTTGAACTTCTTGGAAATCTGAAATATAAACTCCAAGTAACCTGCTAGACATTTTGGTTTGCTCAGGAGTTTCTGGGTTCCAGCCCCCTAATCACTGCACAGTTACTGAGCGGTCTGTGAAATATACATTAGGGCAGGTTTTTCTCTACGACAATAATTTAGACCAGGGGTCAGCAACCTATGGCACGCGTGCCAAATGTGGCACGCGTGCTGATTTTTAATGGCATGCCGAGGTCCCGCTCAGCCCGCTGCTGGCTTGGATGGATGGAACCCTGGACTGGCAGCGGGCTGAGCAGGCTGAGCGGGGCCAGCGGCTGGAATCCCGGCTGGCAGGAGCCGGTGCACGGAACTCCAAACCGGCAGCGGGCTGAGCCACTCAGCCCGCTGCCACTCTGGGATCCCTGCCTCCGGCCCCGCTCAGCCTGCCGCTGCTCTGGGTTTCGGGCTGCCAGCCCCTTGCCAGCTGGGGTCCTGGCCGCCGGGACCCCAGCTGGCAAGGGGCAGCAGCTGGAACCTAGAAGTGAAAGTAAGGCGGAGCGTGCAGGCTCGGAGCTGTCCGATGCTGGAGCGCTCTGCTGCGGCTGGAGGAATGGCGCGTGGCGCGCTCCCAGCTGGGGTCCTGCTGGCTGCCGGAACTCTCCTGCAGGCTGGCACTGGCGGCCCCGTGCACCGGACTAAGCAGCAGACAGTCAGGCAAGTGAAAGGGGCTGGCGGGAGATGCGTGGAGGTGTCCGCGTCCCAGCCGGTCCTACTGCCCCTCTCTCGCCACTGTGCCTGGATACCAGGGCACTGCAGGCACATGCCGTCTCTGCGGCATGCACAGCTGTGGGCCCTGGGGGGGGGGGGAAGGGGAAGGGAGCGGCAGGCCAGGGGGTCTTCTGCCGCCGCCCCCCATTTGCCTGAAGATGCAGTGCCCCCCACACAGCTGGCCCACAGCTCCCTTGGCAGGAACAGGAACTGCGTGGGGCAGGGACCCATCCAGGTAACCCAGCTGCAACCAGGACTGTCCCAGGCCAGCCCCAAGCCCCCGCCCCCCCAGGACTTCCCCCCTACACACACACCCCAGCCCCCTGCCCTGAGCCCCTCATGCCACCCAGCCCTGACTCCTGCACCCCCCCATGCTCCCAGCCCTGACTCCTGCATCATCCACATCCCCACCCCCTGCCCTGAGCCCCCCACACCCCATCCTCTTGCCTGAGTGCTCCCCCCCACACCCACACATCCCCAGGCCCTGAGCTCCTCCCCCCGAGGGGGGTTGCAATATGACAGTACCTGTAAGAAATTTAAGTTACTTTCACCCCTGCTGGAACCCCAGACCAGCAGCGGACTAAGCGGAGCCAGAGGTGGGTTGAGCGGCTCATCCTGCTGCTGGTCGGGTTCCGGTCGCCGGCCCCACTCAACCTACTGCCAGCCTGGGGTACCGGCAGCCAGCCCAGGGCTCTGCTTCTGGCCTCAACCCAGCGATCTTCAGTCACGCCCTGCTGTAGCCCACATTGGAAAACTCAGCAAGGAAAAGTGAGGGCAAGGATCACACTAAACTGATGAGATCTGCATTTTAATTTTATTTTAAATGAAGCTTCTTAAATATTTTCAAAACCTTATTTACTTTACATACAACAATAGTTTATTTATATAATATAGATTTATAGAGAGAGACCTTCTAAAAACATTAAAATGTATTACTGGCACGTGAAACCTTAAATTACAGTGAACTTGGCACACCACTTCTGAAAGGTTGCCTACCCCGATTTAGACTGACATTTCTGATTATCAACTTCAGTGTCAGTTTCTCAGGCTAACGCAGCAGCACATCAGGTTCCCATGAAACAGCTACTGCTATGGAGTTCACTGCCCTGCCAGACACATGGATCATTCTTGTGCTGCTAACACCTGCCTAACTGGTTCCAATCACTGTATTATTTGAATCATATTTGGGACCCACATTCGATTTTTATCCTATTTTTAATCAGTTTTGGAATCTTTGGGCCAGATTCACTCCCTAAGATGTACCAGCACATGCTGATGTACCCCATGGTCTCCCTCCCATTTCTGTTAAGTCTGCCTGGAGCTGGGACACTGCATGGCAAGGAGCCTGCAACACCCTTTGTGCTGGAGAAATGAGAGCAGCTTTGAAACTGGGCAGGGGCAGCCTTGAGGGAATGGAACCAATGTGGCCATGAGAGGCACCATTACAGCACCTCTGCCATGCAGCTTGTGCTGATTGGGCTTCTCTAGGCTCCAGCTAGGATTCAGAGCTTCTCTGCTGCAGCAGAAACCCTGGGGGAGGGAGGCAGGGCTCCTGCAGGATAAATCTTCCTCCTGGCAGAACTTCTGGTACCCCCATGGGCACAGGGCATTGCACACTGCACCCCAACACATGCACACACCCCTTCCCTGGGAGGAATCAGCTCTGGGTTTATTTGGGTAAATCCTGATCACATCAAAATTGCAAAACTTCTACTGGTTTCAGTGAGTGAATGGGGGAGTGAGAAGCCAAGACCTGGCCCTTGGAGCTGTTGGATTCTGGACCAAACAGACATTTCTGTTGGATCCCAAATTATCGATGTATTTATTGGGATTTAAAATACTAAAGCAATGCCCAGCCAAGACTGTTGGCACCCAAACAACATTGATAACACACTCAAATCCCTGCAGCATGAAGTGACCATTTCAACACGAACTCAGCCAGCCAGACACCTACAGAAACTCCTTCCCACCCATTTCTCATTATGTGACGCACGGTCTGGGTCCTTCCCACCCCCAAACCCACCCCCAACCAAGTGTCTTTTGCAGTGTGCCCAGAAGGTCACCAAATTTGGCCTATTTTGGCCCAAACAGGACAACAAGTTTCAGAGTCCTGGAGGCCTCACAGAGAACACCCTGACAGCCACCCCTCTCCTTTATAAAAAGGGGGAACCAGCTCAGGTGTCCCTGCTAACCGTGCTGTGGCAGTACGGCACGAGGAGAGACGTGATCCCACAGGGAGGCCGGTCCCAGGCCATTAAGGACTTTATAAATCCTAACCGACACCTTAACCTCCACCCAGATTTGAGCAGCCAGTGCAGACCCTGCAGTACAGCTGTAACATGCTTCCCGCAAGATGCGCTGCTCAGTGAGTCACTGCTATTTGCACCACCTTCATTCTCTGAAAGGTTCTAAGGTGCAGCCCCACATTAGGGTCATTTGAACAGTCCAATCTCAAGGTAACAAAAGCCTCAGTAACATTGGTAAGGTCCAATCCTGAAAGGAAAAGTCACAACCTCCTAGCCAGGCATGGATGATAAAAAGCTGACTGTAAAAGTTACCACCCTAGTTCCAGTTAACCCAGCTCCCCTGGTGAAACACAGAGGAGACTTACCTGCTATGTCCCGAATTGTAAGGAGAAGAAGCCACAGCACCGGAGTGGAGAGATGTCCCTTCATTGCCAGCCTGACTTGCTGTCCCCTCCTCTCACTGAACTGGCTGCACCTTAGCACCTGCCAGGGCTCCTCTGTGTCTGACAAGTAACAACAAAGCAGTGGAAGGGAAATATATAGATTCAGATGCTGGCATCAGCTGCGGGAAAGAACCAATAGAAACCCCATCTGCCTTTTTAGTTATTATCAGTGGTTTTATCTGTGACTTTATGCAGCTAAAACATCCAATAAAACTCAAAAGCAACAAACATCACCATATATGAGTGATGAGCCCCCTCCTGACGTCAGGTTTACTACATCCTCAGATGATCGGGTAACCCCCAATCTCCGGAGCCGGAATGAAAAGTTCTGTACAAACTGTATCCGTGCTGTTTCTCATCCCAATAGATTCTATATCATATTAAGCATGAAATGGGAGACATTAGAGGCAGGTTATTTTATAAACTAGGAAAGAAATCCCTTGTGCCAAAGGTGATCATTACAAGACCAATTCCCAGTATAGGACATGCACAATTGTAGACAAGGACAACTCACTAGAACCAGGTTGTGTCATTCAGATCAGCTTTATTGAAGAAGAATTACTCAGCAGAATCTGAAATATTGACAATTCTTCTACTAATAGACCTTGGGGCAAGGGTGAAAGTGGGCTGGTATGATGTATCGGTAAAAAGTGGATGCAGGTACCAGCCCATACGCAGCTGACCTTAAAGCGCTGCCATACTGCTAACATCATTGCCCCTCTCCCCCCCGGCTGCTGACCCCCAGCCCCTTCTGCCCAAGGCTCTGTCCCTTCCAGGGGCCCAAAGCCGGGCCCTTGTACTGGTAAGTGCTTAATGTTACTTTCACCCCGGCCTTGGAGTTTCCTGTTTAGACTATGATTCTTAGTGGTAGAGGCAGAGCTTACGGCTTCCTGAGTAGGCCATGACCCTCTCTTGCAGTAGCAGGATGTCCAGCGCACACACCATGCCCATCAGTGCTGTCAGCAGGAGGAGGGCTCCTTAGAAACAAGTGTACTTGATTCATGGGACACAGACAATTCAAGGAACCAGCACAAAGCAAGGGAATAGCACAAAATAATGACTGGCTGGCACCACACCTACCTCCTGCTCTTCCTCAAGAGAACTGTTACAAATACTTGGATTAAGGGAAATGTCTTTAACTCTTTATCTTTGCATTTTCTCCCATGTTGCTCTTTCTGTATGGAGAAAACTCCCTGAGAAAATCTGTGCAACCAACATCTGATCCTCCTTTGAATCCCTCCTTGAGGCTCTGCTCTGTTGTGATTCTAGAAAAACACTTGACTGTGACTAGGTTGGCGGGGGGAGGTGATGCTGTGCCTCTTCCCCTTCCTTCCATCTCTTTATTTTTACCAAACTCCCTGCCCCAATCCTGCCATTCCCCCTCCCACTGCCCTCCCAGTACTTAAACAAACAGTAATGACAAAACAGGAAATTGCACCAAACTAATATAAGGGCCCCACCCTCAATCAAACATTAACCCCGCCCCTTTACCCCTTAAGCCCTGCCCACCTGTCACCGAAAGTCCTGCCCCTGGGGGTATTACTTCCAGGGTCAAGTCAGACACATGACCGGAAGCAAGGTGTGTCATGTGACCCCCTCTAAGAACTCCTCCCACTGCCCTCTACCAATCAGGATGGGTTTTGCTCCGATAGGACCTCCCCAAGAGGTGATTTGACAAATCGGGGGAGTTCCGGGGCAGGTTGACCCAGACGGAAGTGGGTCATGTGACTCCTCTAACAATGACTCCCACCACCCTCTATCAATCAGGAGGTGTTTTGGCTGCTGGGGACCACCCCGGAGAGGATATTTGACATATCAGAGAAGTTCTGGGGCGGGGTGACCCATCCGGAAGTGGTTTGTGTGACCCGTCTAAGAACTCCCCCCAATGGCCTCTACCAATTGGGATGGGTTTTGGCCACGGAGGACAGCCCCAAGAACATATTTGACCAAAATAGGGCAGGTTCTGGGGCAGGATGAACCTCCCAGAAGAGGGTCATGTGATCCCAATCAGAGTGCAGCACCATCACCCCATAAGTCCCAGCTCTGGGCAGAAGAGGCCATGTCTTACCAAGAACGCATGTTTTAGAAATTGTGGAAATGCTGAGAGGAAACATGGACTCCTTCACTATCCCCGTGAAAACTTCAGACTTTGTTTTAGCCCTGAGGGCTTTCAACCATCCACAGGAAAAGCACTACATCAATGACAGTTCCGAGGACGAGGAGGGAGTGGCTGAGGGGAGCCCTTTGGCCCAGCCGTTGATGGATAAGCCGGAACCCAACCCCAAAACCCAACTGCTCATGAGACACCCCAATGAGCGTGCCAGCCTCTCATCATCCACCCCCCTGTAGGAGGAAGGCGAATGCAGCTCGGGGGAGTCACCGGTGGCCAAGGTGAACAGAAAAGACGTCGCTCAGTTAAATGAACAATTTAGAAGTAACATTAGAGCATGTGTGTGTGTGTGTAATGGGGTTAGGAACCAGGGTTGTGTAAATCTAAAAACAAGCAGTGGGAACTTACACTTGTTTCTTTTCTGAAAATCTCTCAACAGCTTGACGATGCCTTTCTAGAGGCCCGGAGGCCCTGAACAATGTTGCATCAAACAGCAAAGATGAACCGGGTCCGCCTTCTTTTTGCTCAACGCCGATACAAATTGTTGAAGAGGACTCCGAGGATGACGACTATGAGGAGTTTAGGAGGAGGCTTGGCTTGGAACTAACTGAGCCAGTGCCACGTCGTGAGTGTAAAAAAAGTCATGTGGACTATTGCTTATTGCTGTTTATGCTGTCCTTAATCACTGTCCTAGGGAAACCTTTTTGAAGATTGTGAGGGCTGTGTCATAGATGCGCCAGGCCAGCGGCACCATGACTGTGTGACTTGGATTTAATGGATATAAACTACAAGCTCGGGGCTTGTGTGCTGAGCTGTGTTTGGGAAGCTTATTAAACAATGTTATTGCCGTAGGTGATGCTATGCAATGTCTGTGCTTAACTCAAGAACATTTAGCGCAAGGAGTGACCTTGATAGATGCTGTGCAATTCACTGGAGACCCTGACTGTGTTTTAAAGAAAATGACCAAACTGGAAGATGCTGCTTACTGCATTATATTGACCATCTGGTCCACACAAAAAGTTATAGAACCCTGATTAAGAAAAAGACTATTTGTAAGAAATCTAATAGGATAAAATTAGAGAATGGTGAGGGGACAAACATTCAATATAAAATTTGGTAGCTGTAAATAATAATAAAAAACCTATTGAAAAGGGCTTTATGACTTTCTGTGTTTCTGTTAGAAGGTCTCTGTGGCCCTTAAGTGAGCTAATAGTTTAAACGGAGCATCTTGGTTTGTTTTCAAGGAGCTGTATGTCTTTTAAATTAAAAAAAAAATTAGTTTGTGAGAACCTCGCTCTTGTGTCTTTGTGTAAAAGAGACCCATTTACAGCAAAAAGCTGAAATGTATCTTGTATAATCTTGGGTGGGGGGAACCCTAAAAATGTGTTTACAATTAAAAAAAATAAACAGGGATGGTTCAGACACGTGTTTGAGTACAATAGAGCTGACCCACTGTGTTGAACTGAATGGTTTTAACCACACCCCCACTGAATAACCAGGGTGACTGAGATTACCCACCCTTGTTGCCATCAGAGTTAATCATATTCGTGATTAGTAATTAAATTTGATGGGTGTACACCCACAGTAAGAGAGGTGGATGGGTGGGTGAGGATGGTGAGGTCTGATTAATATGGGAAGAAATAAAGCCTCAGGAGTTCACAGACGCTATTGAACAGTTTAAATATAACCCCAGGAGTTGGTAGGACTCTATTGGACAGTTGAAATGTAACCCAGGAGTTGGTTCAACACTATGGGTCATTCTTTCTAGCAACTCAAAGTCAGTAAAATAATATATTTACAAAAATAAACAAGGGTCTAACCCAAAACTGAAATATTTCAAGGGTTTACAAACCTCCACCATACTTTAGAACAAGCATTTGCTCTAAAGACCATCAAAAATTTTAAAGCTCTGGGTATTTGTAGGGTGCTTACTATGGTTGTGACACACTCATTTTATTTCAAAAACAGCCCCCAAACTTTAAGCATGAAAGAAACATGTTTAAAAAACAAACAAACATGCCCCAAGACATTCATTGATATCTGCAAGGGGCCCCCACTTGGGAATGGGATACAGGAACATTAAGCATTGTTGTGTATGGTGATTTACTGGTTTTTCATTGAAACAGAAAAATGTATTTTAACTAAAAGAAAAAAATTAGCCAAAAGCAGCCCAGTTGTGTGGACAACTTAATTCCCCCACCCCAGATCACAAAAGACAATGTTAGGGGAGAGGTGCCTAAAGTCCTCAAGTATCTATTAATTCAGAGTTGTGATGATTGGATCAACTTGCCAACTACAGACTTTTGAAGTCTGTTTGAAACTGAGGTTACGTCTACACTTCCAAATTTACAGCGCCTTTTTAAGTCTGTTTGAAACAAAGAGTTAGGATGGTATAAAAACCTCAGTTTTTTGGACACAATCCTCTTTCAAGAGAAACTATCTTGAATTGAATTGCTGCTGGACTGCAAGAGGAGATATGCTCCCTGTTTTTAACTCTGAAAATATATATTATATAATGTCACTCTTTGGCCATGCTTTCCTTACTAAATAAGATACCTTTCTTCCTTGTAGTTTGATCTGTTTAGCATGGAACCAGTAACTTTAAGCTGCACTTCACCACCAGGCCAAGGTAAAAACCCAAACCCATTTTTAACTATCGTTGTGCTTAATACTGTTAAAATAAAAAAAAAAAAGTCAGATATTACACAGATTGTACGGGGGTTTGATGGCATTTAGGGAATAATACTAATTAAATTTTTTGCTTGTTCTTTAACCCAAAGGCCCAAACAAGCATGGGGGGAAACAGAAGAGCCATATGCTAGCAACCCTTTATCCCGTGGCAGAAGGTAACTTTCTGCAATTGGCTTTTAAATGCATGTGGGTTTATTGAAAAGTATTTTGTTGCAAACTGTTAGTTTTAAACTGCTGGGGTTTTATGGCTGCAAACTGATGGTATGGTGTGTTTCAAACAGAGTGTTTTTCTGTGCAAAATGGTTTTAAATGTTGTTTTTTAAAAGCAGTTTGGTTTTTATTCTGCAAGAAAAAATGAGATTTTTTTTTAATGGGGTTGTTTGTTCTCTTAAAAGAGTTGGCTTTAATGTTTAAATTGTTAGTGATTCAGGGGCCTAAGTTAGAGATAAGTGTGTGTGTTTTAAAAAGTATTTTGTTGTAAATTGTTGGTTTGGTGTTTTAAACTGCTGGGGTTTGTGTGTGTGTGTGAGTTTGTGGAAAACATAGGTGGGTTGTTGTTTTTTTTTTTTTTTTAAGTATATGGCTGTAAACTATTGGTTTGGTGTGTTTCAAACTAACGGGTTTCTGTGCAAACTGTGTTTTAAAATGGATTTTAAAAGTTGGTTTTTATTCTGCAAAATGAGATGTGTTTTTAATAATGTTTGTGGGTTGTTGTTGTTTTGTTTTTTAAGTGGTAAAAATAAATTCAAAACCTGTGTTTTTTGTACAGCCAGAAATGGATTATTTTGTTTTAAAACTATGACTTTTTAAATAGAAAAATATCCTAATGAGTATGGGTTTTTTTTGAGATTACAAGACATGTTTACAAGACATGTCTGCTCCACAGTACAGTCAAAACATGAGAGATCCTTAGACCAGAGGGTAAACAAGCTCAAAAGAAAAAGGAAAGAGACAGCTGAAAAGGAAAATTCACCAGCATCAGTGACTGATGGATGGATGAAGCCCAGTAAATATATTTTGATTATTGGTTTGGTTGTTTTATGAGGTTATGTATTTTAAGTAAATACATAGGTATGGGTGAGAAAGATGGTAAAGTTAAGTTTTGTAAAATGTTTTCCCCCCCTAATCAGGCATGTGCAGCTGTCCTGAAAATGTTGTAGTCAGAGCTACAGGGACACCTCCACCAGAACCGCCAAAGAACCAGGAATCTGCTTTGAGACCTTTAACAACGCCAACACAAAACAGCACAAGAGTGCAGATGAAGCATCAGAGCAATCCAAACCTCACATACATCAAACCCAAGGACAAAACAAAAGACTCTGGTAAAAACCAACCACGCAAACACAACTCCAGTTTCTCAGTGGCCACCACCACACCAAGCCCTGAGAAAGCTGAGAGTGAAAACGCCCACATTCACAAACCCAGAGCACGCAATCTAGGGGTTGTGAATGAAAAACCAAGGACTGAGAAACCATTCTCCAAACACCATAAGCTCGTCACAGCTTCCCCATATTCTATTATTTGGGAAAAGTATGATGTTTCATTCAGAAAACTGATGGACGCTGTATCCTTGGGGGTTCTAAAAGAATGGTATTCTAAAAAAAATTGGGGAAAATATAACACTTCATTCAGAATACTGGTGGATGCTGTATCCTCGGGGGTTCTAAAAGAAAGGAGGGCTGGAAACTACATAAAATGCATAAGCTTTTGTGGGTGACTTTTTGAAAACTACTTAAATTTTTCCAAAGGGTGGCTCTGAGCAGGCGTGACTATTCATGAAAAGGGGCCTGAGTAAAAGGGGCACCCTCAAGGGTACACATCAGCTAAGGTGTAAACAAAAGGGGGGACAGTGTTTGGGGGATGAACAGATGGCTGCCAAAATGTTCTAGGTTGAACCCCACTAAACGCCAAATCGCTAAACTGTTTTTAAATTCTCTGTGGGGTAAATTCAGCCAAAGAACAAACTTACCCAATACCAGCATCTTGAGAGACCCTGATAAACTCTTTCAGTACCTGCTTTTCCCCCAATTATGAGGTTTCATCCTGCGAGATTATCAACAATGAAACAGCGTGTGTGTCTTGGAAGCACACAAAAGATTGATACTCGGTCTCTGGCAATACCAACATCTTCATAGCCTCTTACGCCCGCTTAGTACTATACTACCTTCTAGACAGGCTGCAAGAGCGGTGCCCGTACCACAACACTGACTCAGTGATATTTGTGAAAAGGGAGGGTGAATGGAATCCCCCTCTGGGAAATTATTTAGGGGACCTCACGAGTGAGATCCCAGCAGATCAACACATCACCGAGTTTGTGTCGGCAGGCCCGAAAACATACGGGTATAAGCTGTCATGAGGAAAGGCTTGTATGAAAGTCAAAGGGATTACCCTGAATATAGCAAACTGTGAAAAGATCAACTTTGACAGTTTAAAAGATCTAGTCCTGGACTATTGCACGGGTCTGCGAGAAAACACCTCAATAAAGATAGCAGTGCAGCAGCCCTCTATCTTAAGGAACAAAAATCAGTGGCAAATGAAGACAAAAACCCTTAAGAAAATGCAGAAAGTCATTTACAATGAGAGGGTCCTAGGAGAGGGTTTAAAACCCTGCCCTACTGCTTCTGAAAATGGATACGAGGTGGAAACACCCCTTTTGTGCAATTCTCGCGGGGCGGAGCAACTGCAGGAAAAGTTACTTTATAAAATATGTGTTGGATAATGTCGAAGAAACATTTTCTGTTATTTCTGAGAATATTGTGTGCTGTTACAGTTGTTGGCAACCTCTGTATAAAAAAACTGCTCTGTAAATATCCCTTTATCAATTTTGTGGAGGGGCTGCCCGATGTTTTTGACGATGACTGTTTGTTTCCCACCAATAAAGTAAATATGATTATAGTAGACGATCTGATGAACTCTGCTTGTGAAAGTGATGAAATCGAGAAACCTTTACCAAGTACGTGCATCACAGGAACCTGAGCATTATGTATATAGTTCAGAACCTATTTTGTCATGGAAAAAAGAATCACACGATTAACCTAAACACAAAGTACATGGTTCTGTTCAGAACCCCCAGGGATAAGTTACATATCGCTATGCTAGCTCAGCAATTTCATACAATACATTCCATGTAAGATATCATATGAAAGGTTATGATCTGCTGAAACCCATTGTTCTGTCGAAATACATATATAATTAATGTGTATGAAGTTATAAGATTCTCCACTGCTCGTTACCCAGTGACAACAAAGGAAGTGATCCACTCCCAGAAGGATGTTAAATGACCATTAATCAGCAGGGGAGTGGTAAACAAGGGATTTACAATGCTGTAAGAGTGCTGTACCATCATCACAGAGTGGGAGATTGCACAACTCTGTGACTCAGAAAAGACCCCCAGGACATGTCTGGACTAGTGTTTTCCAGGCACATGGACTGAGGATATAAAATAGAGGACAATGGCATCATGCTTTTACCTTTCTCCTCCCCCACCTACCCTGGAAACAACAAGGATGCTGGGAAGACAAAGACTTGAACTGAGGAGACTAGTCCCAGGCTTAAAAGGGAAACCTGTGTAATAAAAATGGTAACCTACCTGCAACATCCAGTGAAGTGACAAAAACTACTTGATCCAAACACTGCCTGGTCTAATAAGGTTTAAGAGTTAGACTTTTGCACTTACCTTTTCTTTTCTTTTCTTGGTTAACTCTCTCTGACCTTTTGTGCTTAGCACTTATAATTCCTTAAAATCTCTCTTTCTGCAGTTAATAAACCTGTTTTATATGTTTACCTAAAACAGTGTGTTTTTGTTGAAGTGCTTGGGAAATCTCAGCTCAGTTTACAAAGACTTGTGTGTATCCTCTCCACATCAAGGGAGGGGCAGACTAGGTAATAAACTTACACTGGTCAGGCTTCTGACCAGAGCAAGATGATATATTCCAGGGATGCAAGGCTGGGGGCTTGGGAAATTTGCTTGTGCCTTTCTCTGTGTAATTCTTGAGTGACTCAGGGAGCATTCACGCAATTTGATTGGGGGAGGGGAGGCACTCCACATAGTATTTTGCTGAGTGATAACAGTGTCTGATGGGGTTTGCTGCTTGTCACTAGCAGAGCATTGTGAGAGACAGCCCAGGCTAGAGAATTAAGGGGGCACAGCGGTACCCCAGTTTCATGTTGTACCCCAGGGATCCCTTCCCAATGAGTTGTCCATCCTTTATCTCTATTCAATTTGACATGAACAGGGTCACCAGATTCTAGACATAGCTGTATTCAAACTGAATTACATCTGTTGTATAAATGCTTATGAGCTCTCTCAGCCTTTTTTATCCAGTTTGACTCCCTTCTTCATGACTGGCCACTTTGGAGACAGATTCTTGTCCAAAATTGGAACAGGAGTTCTGTGTTCTCTTCCCATCAGGAGTTGTGTTGACCTAGAACCAGTGGCTGCTATTGGTATAGATCTGTAACTCAGAAGAGCAAGGAATGGATCTTTCTCCTGTAGGATTTTCTTGGCAACCTGTACAATTTTCTCAGCCTCTCTCTTTGCTTGTGGGTAATGTGGGCCACTAATAATATGATCAAAATCATATTTCATTCAGAATAACTTAAATTCTGCTGCAGTGACCTGTGGTCTGATGTCTATCACTAGTTCTTCTGAAATACCAAAGTGAGCAAAAGTGCACTTCAGTTTCTCAATAATACTGTGGCATGTTATGTCTTTCAAGTACATTCTTTCTATATACCCTGTTTCCCCGAAAATAAGACAGTGTCTTATATTAATTTTTGCTCCCAAAGATGCGCTAGGTCTTATTTTCAGGGGATGTCTTATTTTTCAGAAATGAAAAATGCCTTATTATCGGTGGATGCCTTATTATCGGGGAGGTCTTATTATCGGGGGGATGCCTTATATTACAACGAGAGGCAAAACTGTAAGTAGGCCTTATTTTCGGGGAAACAGGGTAGCTGGAAAAATAGTTCATAATACCTGTGATGTCCTCTGAATTTGCATAAAACTGCAGCTACTATTTTCCAATGTCTCTAAGGTAGAGTGTTGTTATTAAAGGGTCTTTGTGTTGAGTTGATCTGTTAGTTCTGCCTTGTTCACATGCAGATAATTTAGTCTTTAATCTTTCTGTCCACATTGACTGGTTGGCATGTTTGTGGCATTTAGTTAATCCTTAATATCCTTCATGGATGAGGTTTAGGATTTCTCCTCTCATTTCATTTGGAATTATGATACTATTGCCTTTAACCATGAGTTCATTTGGCTCCCTATATTGTCCAGGGTCAGCAAATTAGTCTCTTGTCATTTTCAGAGTGTCCTTTAGATACTGAGGCCTGCAGCCCCAATGTAACTTAGAATTTCCTGAAATTGCATGTCTGTCCAGATTGCTGTTTGTAGCTGGTGTTGTCTTTTATCTTACACTAGTCTGTATGTGTCCACAGCATCCATGTACACATTTATGTCATCTTCGATCTCACAGGTAACTGAGTGTGATTCCAGGGTCTGTGATAGAGTGTCTGCTACTACCAGATTTTCCCAGGAACATATTTATCAATTGGGTTAAATTCCACTAATCTTATCAAAAGACATTAGCATCGCAGAGGTACTTGATCCAGGTCTTTCCCATTGATGAGGATTACAAGCAGTTTATGGTCTGTTATCAGTGTAAATGAATCCAATCCACACTGATATCTGTAAAAGTTCTCACACGCCCATACATGTCCTAGGCACTCCTCTTCAATCTGTGCATGTCGTTTTTCTGCATCTATGAGGGCACAAGAGCAAAATGCAACTGGCTTCCACTCAGAGCTATGTTGTTGCATCAATACACAACCCAGACCAGAGCTGCTTGCATCTGCCTGGACCAGTGTGGGTTTGTTCACATCACAGTACTTGAGAACTGGAGCCATTTAAATAATTTATTTTATCTTTTTCAAGGCAATTTCTTGATTTGGCCCCCATAGCTAAGATGTGTTGGACTTTAACAGTGGTAATTCAGTGGTTTTGTCATTGTAGAAAGGTCTTGTAGGTATCCACCAAGGTAATTTACCGTCCCCAGCACACGTTTCAGTTTGGTTACATGTGTTGGTGCATTCAATTCTAAAATTGCTTTTACTGTCTCAGGGCTAGGACTGATTCCATCTTTGTTTAGTGTCTGTCCCCAAAACTTGATCTGGGATAGGCAGAATGTTCATTTTTTCCTTGTTTAGCTTCAGTCAAGACTGAGTGATTAGGCTTTGGACTTCACTGAGGGCTTTGTTGTTCCCTCTGGGGAGGAAGTCATGAAGTGCTCTGAGGATATATTTTTCTCTCACAACTGCTTCATTACATTTTTTAAGATCACACAGATTCGTATTTTCCCATTTTGTCTTTCTAACTGGTACCATTGGGGAACACCATGCTGTTGGCTCGGAGATCTTCTTGGTTATGTCAAGTAGCTCCATTCTCTTTAACTCATTTTCCACTTTATGAAGTAAGTGGATATGAATCCTATGAGGTGTGTATACTCTTATACATGTTCAGTATTGTTTTTGAAGGTTATTTGTGCTGGATCTCCTTTCAAATGTCCAATATCACCAAATATTCCATCAAGTTCTTCCACCTTTCTCACTAGGTCCATCATGGCTGCCATGCTGAGGTTGAGAAGGCTGTTGGTCTGTGTTCCTTTCATAATATCTGAATTAACAACTTTGTTGTCTACAGTACAAAATTAGATTGACTTAAGTTAGGTCGACCTACAGCCACTGTAGTAATTAAATCGGCTGTTGGTGTCTACACTACCCTCCTTTTGCCAGTGATGTGTGTGCTCACCTGAAGCGCTTGCACTGAGTGAAGTGGGGCATTGTTGGGCACTGACAGCTGTAGTGTGGAGCACTGTCAGCCACAGAGCTCACAGATGGAGCTCCCTCCCACTCCCCCACACTGTCCTTAGGCTGACAGCCCAAGCTGTGAGCCAAGCACAAGGTTCAATTTTACAGAAGGGAGCCTACCGGCAGTTAAACTGACATTCTTGTCAGTTTCATAGCTGCTATTAGCTCACATTTCATCTCCAGCTCCAGTTGACAGCCCCTGTGGGGTTCACAGCTGGAGCCCCCGCCTTGCCCCAGGTGCAGTGTTCAGAGATGGAGGTCGGGGAACTCACCTCACAGACATGAGAATCAGGTTCTAGCCCCCACTCTATGTGATGTGGAGAAGGTATTTGAATTCAGATCTCCTGCACTACAGAAGAGTGTGCTGGTATGAATTTTTCTCACTTTGAAGCTGTCAGAGATAGAACACGCACCTAGAGCCAAATGACCGGGGTTTCACAGTTCTATTTACAGCTGTATGTTTTTATGAGTGCACAGATGTGATTTTCAGCTGCTATCATCTCTTATTAGGATGTTGATGTAAGAGATGGAGCTAATAGCAGAGTTTACACAGAGGGGAGGAAGGAGCGACATTTCCTGAGGAGAAATGAGTGGTGGGAGAGAAACCACTTGCTTCCTCACTCAGGCCCTGAGGGAATATGAGACTTGTGTAGATGAGGTTCTGTGGTTCAGTCTGAGTTTTACAAGGATTAATCTCTGTATCTCACATAAGAGAATGTTGGGACCCTTTTTTTCAACACACACCTGAGACAAATCTCTCTGGATCAGGGTGGGTGTTTGCGCGTGCATGTGTGTGCACTTTCCTATATGCACCAAAGAGTCTGTTACAAAAGCTTCCTCTGCTAGGAAGAAATATACTAACTCCTGCAAGAGGCAAGCATAGCAAGGGAGAGCTGATCGAATAGTTTTAAAATAAAAAAAAGTTTTCATCATAATTGCTGATTTGAAGACAGCAAATTTCAAAGAAATTTCCTTTTCGTGAAACAATTTCAAATAAAAACATGATGGCTTTTTAATATTTCATTTTCAAATATCTAATATTTTTAATTTCACACACTAATTAATAGGCAGCAGGTTTAAAAACAAAAGGAAGTACTTCTTCAGCCCATTCAAAGTCAACCTGTGGAACATGTTTCCAGGGGGTGTTGTGAAGGCCAAAATTATAATGGGGTTCAAAAAAGAATTAGATAAGTTCCTGGAGGATAGGTCCATCAATGGCTATTAGCCAAGATGGTCAGGGATGGAATCATAGAAGATTAGGGTTGGAAGAGGCCTCAAGAGGTCATCTAGTCCAACCCCCTGCTCAAAGCAGGACCCATCCCAACTAAATCATCCCAGCCAGAGCTTTGTCAAGCCAGGCCTTAAAAACTGCTAAGGACGGAGATTCCGCCACCTCCCTAGGTAACCCATTCCAGTGCTTCACCACCCTCCTAGTGAAACAGTTTTTCCTTATATCCAACCTGGACCTCCCCCACTGCAACTTGAGACCATTGCTCCTTGTTCAGTCATCTACCACCACTGAGAACAGCCTAGCCCCATCCTCTTTGGAAGCTGTTTCAGGTAGTTAAAGGCTGCTATTGAATCCCTCCTCACTCTTCTCTTCTGCAGACTAAATAAGCCCAGTTCCCTCAGCCTATCCTCATAAATCATGTGCCCCAGCCCCCTAATCATTTTTGTTGCCCTCTGCTGGACTGTCTCCAATTTGTTCACATCCTTTCTGTAGTGGAGGGACCAAAACTGGACACAATACTCCAGATGTGGCCTCACCAGTGCTGAATAGAGGGGAATAATCACTTCCCTCAATCTGCTGATAATGCTCCTACTAATGCAACCCAATATGGCGTTAACCATCTTGGCAACAAGGGCACCCTGTTGACTCAAATCCAGCTTCTCGTCCACTGTAATACCCAATACCTTTTCTGCAGAACGGCCGCTTAACCAGTCGATCTCCATCTGGGATCAGTCTGCACCACGAATGAGGAAATGTTCTTCTCCAGAGCATGAATAGCCTGTGCAGACCTTTCTGATTTACCTGTTCCATTGTAATTACTTAATTACATCATGGAGAGAGAGGGTAGTGAAGAGCCCCCTGGAGCGACAGGCCATGAGAGGAGGCCTCTTAATACAGTGCCTGGTTTCTACGGTGCTGGGTGCTCTATAAACACCTAGAGACAGAAAGGGTGTTGCCATGAAGCACAGTAAGTTCCATGTAGGGTGAGGGATCTAATGTTCCAGGTGTTTGACTAGGACTATAGTATAAATTATTGGACCCTGTTAACTGGGAGCAATTGAATACAAATCACATTTGGGGAGAGGTCCCACTATCAAGAACAGGCAACATGTGTCTCAGAAGGAGGAAATGCTTCAGGGGACTCAGGCGCCACAGGGTTGTGGCTGGAGTAGGGTGACCATAGTTCCCGAAGGGAAAACAGGACACTGCAAGGGGCTGGCCCAAGCTACTTGCCTGAGCCACACTCCCCGTGCAGGGCAGGGGCCGCTGCTCGCTCAAGCCCTGCCTGCCCAACGCACAAGGCTGTTGCTGCTTGCTCAAGTCCTTCCTGCCCCCCGTGCGAGGCTGGAGAGAACCCAGTGTACTTACATTGGATACTGCAATGTGGCAACTGCCATGTAAATAATTCATTGGTCATATGCATGTTGTGGTTTGTATTCATCCCTATAACAACAGGGTGGTTAAAGGGGGGCAGGGAGCAAATGTGGATGATCCCCATTATAAAACACCACTAACATTGTACTCAACTGTCTGGTGTATGTGTGCACTGCAGGGCATAGTTGGATGGAATAAGAAGTGCTTAGTTGTAGGCTCTATACTGCTAACAACTAGTGGAGAATCTCCTTTAGCTCCAGTCATTGAGGCCTGGGGTTTTGGGGTAGGAGAAGCCAAGTCCAATGCACACAGTCACAGTGCAGCCCTGAGGGGCCATGTAGTGCAGCAGAGTGACAACAGGGAAGTCCTTGGGTGCCACAGATTTGTTGCAATATTTATAATCAGTAATCCTGTTTTAAACCCCTATTCACCCCCATTTCCCAGTTGGCTGGTTCTTGTCATTCAGGGAGCTGGGGCAATGGTGGGACGCGACCGGTCTGAAAGGAGAAGCTCAAACTTTGCAGCAAGGGTGCTGTGCAGGACAGATTCACTGTCTGCAGAGAGACTGAAACCAGACATCTTTTTGGGCACAAGTACCGTATTTTCCGGCGTATAAGACGACCTTGTAACCCAGGAAAATCTTCTCAAAAATTGGGGGTCGTCTTATACGCCGGGTGCTGAAACTTCCGAGCCGAATCTGCAGTCACCACATATGTCTCCCGGGCTGCTGCGGCTGCCTCCGCTCCCTCCTGCCCTGACAGGAGCGTGGGAACCAGCTGCGGCTGCCGCGGAGTGCCCGGGCGGGGGGACCCCTACGGGGGAAGGGAGCCACGATCCGCACAGGAGCAGGCCAGGGGCGGATCAGGGCGAACAGCGGGGGGCGGGAGGGCATCTTGCCCCAAGGGGTGACGGCTCCCGGACAGAGAGAGCAAGCGAGCCGGGGCCCCTCACAGCGGCACTTACTTGATGTCCTCCCAAACCTCCGGGCCGTAATTCCGGATCACCAGCAGCTCCAGGGCATGATTGATGAATCCGTACTGGGGACAAGGGGCGAAGGGGTGGGGGGAGCTCAAAAACGGCCGCAGCTGCATGAAAGCAGCAAGGGTGGAGCAAGCAAGAGAGAGAGCGGTGCTGTGTCCAGAAAAACACGCCTCTTTCACCCGTCTGGCCCGCCCTTGTATCCTATTACCTCCTTCTCTGCCTCTCAGATCTCGCTCCTGGCGCGCATGTGCGAGATCTGAGAGGCAGAGAAGGAGGTAATAGGATACAAGGGTGGGCCAGATGGGTGAAAGAGGCGTGTTTGCACTACCGCTCTGATAGTCTTGGAGACAGGGAGGGCTGGGCAGGCAGGGAGAGCTGACCAATCTAAGCAGGCTTTGTATACAACAACCAGCCAATCGCCGGTAAGGTACATCGCTTGCCGTGATTGGCTGGTTGTTGTATACTGGGTACCACATACAGTACAGCACCAGTATCTGTACCTGTTCATACAGTACAGCACCAGTATCTGTACCTGTTCATACAGTATAGCACCAGTACATACAGTACAGTATACAAATGTCCAACAGTCAAAACCCCATCATGGCTCCACCAGCAAGAAGAAAGAAATATGAAGCCAGTTTCAAACTTAAAGTTGTAAACTTTGCCATGGAACATAATAACTGCGCTGCTGCAAGACAATATGGAGTAACAGAAAAGATGGTTCGGGACTGGAAAGCAAATGAAAAAGCATTAAAGAGTATGCCAAGGGGTAAGTGTGCATTAAGAAGAGGCACCCCACATTGGCCAGAACTCGAAAAACATGTAGCAGACATGGTGAATGAGCATCGCCAAAATGGTTATGTAGTGACACGAAATAAAATACGTTTGTTTGCACTTCAGTGGGCCAAATCTAACCCAGATCACAGCAACAGATTTAAGGCCACTGTATCCTGGTGTACTAGATTCATGGAAAGGCATAATATGGTACTGAGGCAAAAGACGAAAATTGCCCAGAAATTACCTGCAGATCTTGATAGCAAAGTAAATAGTTTCCATCGATACATAATAAAACAGCGCACTAAACATGGCTATGCGTTAAGTAGTATTGGAAATATGGATGAAACTCCAATTAATTTTGATATGGTTGGAAATAAAACTGTCCATCAAAAAGGTGAAAAAACAATTTTAATTAAAACAACAGGACATGAGAAGTCCAGTTTTACAGTGGTACTAGGATGCACAGCTGATGGCGGCAAACTGAGACCAATGATTATTTTTAAAAGAAAAACAATGCCGAAACTCAAGTTCCCTGTTGGTTGTTTTGTACATGTGAATGAAAAAGGCTGGATGGATGAAGAAGGGGTAAAGCTATGGCTTGATAATGTATGGAGCAGGCGACCAGGTGGACTTATTCAAAAATGTAGTCTACTGGTGTGGGATATGTTCAGGGCTCATTTAACTCCCAGCACCAAGCAAATACTTGCAAGACTAAACACAGATGTGGCAGTTATTCCTGCAGGATTGACATTGTTGGTACAGCCACTGGATGTGTGCCTAAACAAGCCATTTAAAGATCGCATTCGAGAACAGTGGAGTGAATGGATGGTTAGCGGCGAAAAGTCATTCACAAAAGGAGGAAACATGTGTGCTCCACAGTTGGATGTTTTGTGCAAGTTTGTCATAAAAGCCTGGAATGATATTGACGCAGAAACAGTAATCAAGTCTTTCAAGAAGTGTGGCATATCAAATTCATTAGATGGTATGGAGGACGACTACTTGTGGCAAGATGAAGAGGAAGCCGAAGCTGAGACCACACCATCTGATACGGAATTCGATCCATACGATGACTGCCTTACAAATGTATCACAAGATGTCATTGATGTACTTATGATATCAGATGACGAACAGGAGGATTTTGAAGGCTTTTAAAGGGAAACTGTCACGCCAGCAAAACCTGTAAAAATACCGTAGCTTGCAGTTATGATGGGCGTTGCTAACTCGCCAGGGACTTGCCCGGCACTTGCTCTCTCTATATTGTTTGTTATCTTCCTCCTATCATCATCAGTTCCAGTTTGGTTGACAGCTTAGAAAACAAACAGCATGGCAGCTCCCATGGGTTTATTGTCTTATCCTTCCTTTCAGCTTTAGAGTGAATTAGGAAAAGTTTAATCCACTTGCACTGTTTTATGTTTACGTGTTTGATGACAAACAGCCTTATGTTTACAAGTGACAGTTTTCTGCTAAGTACCTGCATGTCATAAGCATTTGAATTAAAATTACCATATTGAAATCAAATCTGATGTTTTTTTAATTTTTATTTGGTGTGCATTGGAAGAGTGGTAGTCATGCCATTCTAGGGGGTGCAGCCACCACTACCCCAACCGTGTGCTATGACTCCATCAATGGAGAAACACACAGGGAAGACGGTTCGGGGAACGAGGAAGATGAGGATGGAGGTACTGTAGGTAGCTCACAGCAGCAAGGAAGCGGAGAAACCGGTTTCCCCAACAGCCAGGATATGTTTGTGACCCTGGACCTGGAACCAGTAACCCCCGAACTCACCCAAGACCCTCAGGGCACACAGGAGACCTCTGGTGAGTGTACCTTTGTAAATATTTGTGAATATTACACATGGTTTAAAAGCAAGCGTGTTTAATGATTAATTTGCCCTGGCAATCGCGGCCAGTACATCTACTGGAAAAGTCTGTTAACGTGTATGGGGATGGAGCGGAAATCCTCCAGGGACATCTCCAGAAAGCTCTCCTTCATGTACTCCCAAAGCCTTTGCAAAAGGTTTCTGGGGAGGGCTGCCTTATCCCATCCGCCATGGTAGGACACTTTACCAGGCCAGTAGCACGTAGTCTGGAATCATTGCATAACAAAGCATGGCAGCGTATGGTCCCGGTGTTTGCTGGCATGCAGACAATATCCATTCCTTATCTCTCTTTGTTATCCTCAGGAGAGTGATATCATTCACGGTCACCTGGTTGAAATGGGGTGATTTTATTAAGGGGACATTCAGAGTTGCCCGTTCCTGCTCTTCTGAACAGAAATGTTCCCCGCTGTTAACCACGCGGTGGGGGGAGGGGTGAAGTGATCATCCCAGAGAATCGGGTGTGTGTGTGGGGGGGTGGTTTACTTGGGTTTGTGCCGCATGTTAACCCGGAAACCGCAGCCCCTCCTCTTACATTGAAAACCCATTTTAAATGGCCAACCCAATTCATCCTTGATATGGGAAATGCGCTGCAGTTTGAAACCTTTCCTGCATGTTAAGAAGGTTAAAAAAGCCAAAACACTGTGGCTTACCATGGCTGCCTGCAAGCCGAAATATGTTGCCTGGGGCACTGCTTGAGTGATCTCTCATACCAAACCGGCAGGCAGAGGAAAAATGCGACCTTGTAATGAAAGAGTGTACCCATTGTTCTCTAAAATGTGTCTTTTTTAACCACCTCACCCTTCTTCTCCACCATCTGCAAATGTTTCTCCTTCGCAGAGGCTAGTGAACATTAGAAAGAGAAAACGGAGGACGCGGGACGATATGTTCACGGAGCTCCAGATGTCCTCCCACGCTGATAGAGCACAGCAGAATGCGTGGAGGCAGTCAATGTCAGACATGAGAAAAGCACAATATGAACAAGAGGAGAGGTGGCGTGCTGAATGGCGGGATGAAAAGAGCAAGTGGCGGGCTGAAGATGATAGGTGGCGTCAGCTTGCAGACAGACGGCAAGAGTCAATGCTCCGTCTGCTGGAGCATCAAACTGATATGCTCCAGCATATGGTTGAGCTGCAGGAAAGGCAGCAGGAGCAGAGACCGCCGCTACAGCCCCTGTTTAACCAACAGCCCTCCTCCCCAAGTTCCATAGCCTCCTCACCCAGATGCCCAAGAACACGGTGGGGGGGCCTCCGGCCACCCAGTCACTCCACCCCAGATGATCGCCCAAGCACCAGAAGGCTTTTAGATAAAGTTAAAGTTTTAAAATGCAGTGTGTCCTTTTCCATCCCTCCTCCCCCACCCATCCCAGGCTACCTTGGCAATTATCCCCCTACTTCTGTGAGGAATTAATAAAGAATGCATGAATGTGAAAAAAACAATGACTTTATTGCCTCTGCAAGCGGTGCTCGAATTGGGGAGGGGAGGGTGCAGTGGGGTGGTTGGTTTACAGGGAAGTAGAGTGAACCGGGTCGGGGGGGGGGTTAGAGGGTTCATCAAGGAGAAACAAACAGAAGTTTCACACAGTAGCCTGGCCAGTCACAAAACTCGTTTTCAAAGCTTCTCTGATGCGCACCGCGCCATGCTGTGCTCCTCTAACCGCCCTGGTGTCCGGCTGCGCGTAATCAGTGGCCAGGCGAGTTGCCTCAACCTCCCACCCCGCCATAAATGTCTCCCCCTTACTCTCACAGATATTGTGGAGCGCACAGCAAGCAGCAATAACAATGGGGATATTCTTTTTGCTGAGGTCTGAGCGAGTCAGTAAGCTGCGCCAGCGCGCTTTTAAACGTCCAAATGCACATTCCACCACCATTCGGCACTTGCTCAGCCTATAGTTGAACAGGTCCTGACTACTGTCCAGGCTGCCTGTGTACGGCTTCATGAGCCATGGCATTAAGGGGTAGGCTGGGTCCCCAAGGATCACGATAGGCATTTCAACATCCCCAATGGTTACTTTCTGGTCCGGGAAGAAAGTCCCTTCCTCCAGCTTTCAAAACAGAGCAGAGTTCCTGAAGACGCGAGCATCATGTACCTTTC
The DNA here is from genome assembly GCF_027887155.1 of Malaclemys terrapin pileata. NCBI lineage: Eukaryota > Metazoa > Chordata > Testudines > Emydidae > Malaclemys > Malaclemys terrapin. The sequence continues at coordinate 137,060,923 of NC_071505.1, forward strand.
CCGGCCATCCCACGTTGATGTTGGTGAAACATCCCTTGCGATCCACCAGGGCTTGCAGCAGCATTGAAAAGTACCCCTTGCGGTTTATGTAGTCGGTGGCTTGGTGCTCCGGTGCCAAGATAGGGATATGGGTTCCGTCTATGGCCCCACCACAGTTTGGGAATCCCATTTCAGCAAAACCATCCACTATTGCCTGCACGTTGCCCAGAGTTACTACCCTTGATATCACCAGGTCTTTCATTGCCCTGGCAACTTGGATCACAGCAGCCCCCACCATAGATTTGCCCACTCCAAATTGATTACCTACTGACCGGTAGCTGTCTGGCGTTGCAAGCTTCCACAGGGCTATCGCCACTTGCTTCTCAACTGTGAGGGCTGCTCTCATCCTGGTATCCTGGCGTTTCAGGGCAGGGGAAAGCAAGTCACAAAGTTCCATGAAAGTGCCCTTACGCATGCGAAAGTTTCGCAGCCACTGGGAATCGTCCCACACCTGCAGCATGATGCGGTCCCACCAGTCTGTGCTTGTTTCCCGGGCCCAGAATCGGCGTTCCATGCCATGAACCTGCCCCAGTGACACCATGATTTCCACATTGCTGGGGCCTGTGCCTTGTGAGAGGTCTATGTCCATGTCAATTTCCTCATCACTCTCTTCGCCGTGCTGCAATCGCCTCCTCGGCTGGTCTGAGTTTCGCCTTGGCATGTCCTGGCTCTGCATATACTCCAGGACAATGCGCGTGGTGTTCATAGTGCTCCTAATTGCCGCGGTGATCTGAGCGGGCTCCATGATCCCAGTGCTAGCTATGGCGCCTTGTCTGAAAAAAGGCGCGAAACTAGTATCTGACGGACTAGGGGAAGGAGGGCGGGAGGGAGGGCGGGCCGAGTGACGACATGGCGTACAGGTACAGGGAATTAAAATCAAGAACGGTGGCTGTGCATCAGGGAGAAACACAAACAACTGTCACACAGAATGGTCCCCCCAAAGATTAAACTGAAAACCCTGGGTTTAGCAGGCCGTTGATTTGACGGAGGGAGGGAGGGGGAAGCAAATGAATACAGAGCAAATCTATTTTTTACATCTTAAGACAACGGTGCAGCGTGACTGATAGCCCTCGGCATCTTTCTGGGTGCTTGGCAGCAAATACTGGGCGCTTGGCAGTTAGTGTATTACGATGGCCTTCAGGCCTATTGCACAATCTGCTGCTCAGGGAAGATTCTGCTAATGTGCGATGACCCAACTTGTAATAGGACGGTTACCAGTCGTAATACACCATCTACTGCCAAAAGGCAAGGGGCTGGTGCAATGCAGCCCTACGGCTGCCAGCCCCACAGCTGCCAGCCCCCAGATCGCCGATGAAGGCTACCAGTCTACTGCACCGTCTACCACCAAAAGGCAGTTAGCTGCTGCTGCTGTGTAGCAATGCAATCCCACGTCTGCCGGCACCCAGATGACATATGGTGACGGTGAGCTGAGCGGGCTCCATGCTTGCCGTGGTATGTTGTCTGCACAGGTAACCCAGGTAAAAAGGCGCGAATCTATTGTCTGCCGTTGCTGTGACGGAGGGGGAGGGGCCTGATGACATGTACCCAGAACCTCCCGCGACACTGTTTTGCATCATCCGGGCATTGGGATCTCAACCCAGAACTGTGGGAGAGCTGTGGGATAGCTACCCATAGTGCAATGCTCCGGAAGTCGACGCTAGCCTCGGTACTGTGGACGCGGTCCGCCGACTAGAGCACTTAGAGCATTTTATGTGGGGACACACACAATCGGCTGTATACAACCGATTTCTATAAAACCGGCTTCTATAAATTCGAACTAATTTCGTAGTGTACACATACCCTCTGTGCAGAATTGGACTGAAGAGGCTTAGGACAAAGAGTTCCTTCAGAACAGTGAGGGAAACACAGGAACACGATACATGAAGGAATGAAGGTGTGAATAAAGAATGAAACAAAAAACCTAAAAGACTGAAACAAAACAAAAGAAACAAAGAAAGAATGAATGAAAAAAAAAAACAAAAAAGAGGCATTTACAAGAATGGTTCATTACTGGGTGGAGCTGCCCACACTGAGGGGCAGTGGGCTGGGGATCTCTGAGCTGCACATAGACACAGCCTTTGCTATTCACATACAGGGAACATCAGGCAGGGCAGTCTGCTGGAGCAGCAGGCGGTTCTTGCTGTCCACTTGCAAGCTCCTTTTAAAGGATTTGCTGGAGTGGATTTTGATGGCGTTTTAGCTGTCCTTGGTCCTTAGTGTGGATGTGAAATTAGAGTCAGTGCACTATAACATGCATACACAGGATTTAATCAGAGAGTCCTAGGTACCAGTTCACACCCAAGGGTTTGTTTTACGTGGCTGTATCTGAGCATATCATGTTAACTGTGGGCTGAGGGAGAGGCTGCAAATTCCCTCCCTTTGCTGCCCTCCCTGCTGGTTCTAGTCTCAGCAGTACAGAATTTGGAGAGATGCCCTTACCTTTTGTGCAGATGAGGGAGCTCTGGGTCACCTCCTTTTCCATGTGTTCAGGCTTCTCAGCATAGAAGGGAGGAGACCCAAGCAGATGTGACTTCATGAAATGCTAAGCATGGTGTTCTGGTCTACCCTGGCCTTGGTACTCCCTATAGGGAATGGGGGGCTACAGTAACCTGCAGATTACACGCATAGCAAGTGGTGTTATGGTGGGGGAGGGGACTAGAAGAACTGGCTGTGAGGAACATCTGCCCATAGCTTAGCAGGCAGGGGTCAGGCATGCCCATTCTTCTGAGGCCAACCCCCCACTGCTCTGTGACTGGAGCCTGGAAGGTCCCCAACAGATCATGTTTGTCACATTTACCAAGCACTGGGTCTTCTGAGGAGAAGGAGTCTTATTTGGTGTCCACCTTAGCTTCATTGCCAGCTTTCCTCATCCCCAGCACAAGTAGGAAAAACCCTAACTAGCTTCCAGCAATGATTAGATGAGACAGAAAGTATGTTCTCTCCTATCAGGGGGTCAGGACTTTCTACCATACCTCAACCAACAGGGGCTTGATTGGCGTGTCCTTCCGTCCTATCTCCAGCTCCCGGGATGTCCCTTTCCCACAGGCTCCAGTGTTTGGCTTCGTCTTGGCACTAACCGTGAAATTCACGATACCTGAGATATAATTGCCCATGTACCAAACCAGAGAGAGAGAGGATTAAATCCTGAGTGACTCAAAGTAGTGCTGGCTTCATGCTAAACTGATCAGAATGAGCCCCAGCAGAGAGATTTTCATCCACAGGGCGCTGCACAGACATTACCCGTCCTCGTCATGTGAGGTAGGGAAGCTGAGCTCTTCAGCCAAGCAGGCAACATGGGATTTCTCCAGTGTAAGGGAAATCCCCAAAGAACCAACAGCTGCCACAGGGGCTTCCTTCAGCCTGTGTTACCTCTGTCTCACCTGCATACTGGGGGAGCTCTTGTAGGACTCAGCTCTGCAGCACTCGGTCGTTGTGAACACTCTCTAAGTCTCAGAATCCTCCCCTCCTGCATTTTCTTACACTTAAAGAGGCAGCACTCAGAAAACAGCCCCCAAGCTGCATTCTCCACAATAAGTATGTATTGAAAAATCCAACTGCAGACCGTAAGGGTTGGGGAACTGACCTGACCGTCCACCCAAACTCACACCTAGCCTTCCTGCCAGTTCAGAAATATCTGGATAGCCATTTTCATTCTTGCTTGCCTCTATACCAGGCTCCAGGCGAGCACTGGAAGTGGTAATGCCTAAATGCCATGAGACCAGCTCATCAGAAGCAAAGAGTACCTTAAATCTGCTGGCAAGCCATGCAGATCTTAGTGCTCCCACGCACAGGGCTGTTCCACAGTGTGCTGTTCCCTGATCTCCCCTGCTTCAGAAGCCATGGTACCAAAGCTGTAGGATGGGCATTAATGCTGACTGTCTTAGCATTCTCTTGCAGGTTTGCTGGGGCTGTTCTTCAGCTTGGCCCCCTCTCCCATCCAATGGTTGTTCTTTAGCCCAAACTTGTGGAGCCCCATGTGCACGATGCTCATGTTATAAGGCATCCAGGGGCTTAGAGAAAGGGAGGGCTGCTCCTTTGACATTGTATGTGAAATGACCTAAGTTGAGCTGTTTTCACCCCATCTGCGTTTAGAAGCTGGGTTAGGAAGATGATGTGGCCCAGGTTGTCTGGGCTCCTGAAAGGATTTACAATAAAAATACTGATAAAAGTCCAATAAAAGAAAGCAGCTATTCTCCCCTCCAGAAAAGAATGCATTTTAATTATTGAAGTCCATCAAAGCATGTCTAAGCATGTCATCACCTTTGTGAGAAGTGTCAATAAATATTACACAAGTACCTCTTTCTAAGCACAAAACCCCTACTGGGGGAATTCCCAGAGTATCCTATAAAAGGGATCCCGTCCTTTCTCCATCGTGTCTGTTTGCTGAGAAGATGAAGTGTGAAAACTTGGCTGTGCTGCTGGTCTTTCTACAAAATGCCATCGCATTGAATGCAGCCAGCACCAGGCTCCAGAATGTGGTAAGATGCATATTATGACTTTCACAGGCTCTAATGTATTCTTTTTTCCTCCTGCTATTCAAGTTGCTGGGAGAATCTTTTAAAATTGAGGCAAGTTTTCAGATCTCCACTTGTTCTGTGGGCTCTCTGCATGTAGCAAGTGTAAAATATCACCTTTAACAAATGTCCTGGGACTTAATTATAAATCTGAACACAAATTACACTGTTTTAGAAACAGCCAAATTCTGCTTTTGGTTAGGCAAATGCAACTCCCATTGAGAATCTGACTAGTTTAAATGAAAAATGCAGGTTGTAACTAATTAGCTGTGGTTTGTGCCTGAGACTAACTCAATCCAAAGCCACAGATGCAAACACCCCTCATCCTTTGGAGTGCTCTAGATCTGGATTTAGATCTCAGGTTCATTTGCCCCGCACTTTGAAAACACAATGCACTATGTGAGTTCTAGGTGATACTATTAATGCCGTCTTTTGGTCTAAAAGGCCTTATGGTGCTGTGGACTCAGGTAGTGAACTCAGCATCTAAGGGGAGGGAATGTTTTTTTCACTGCTGCATCATTAAGCAGTGGCAATTCCTGGTGGTAAGAATCAAGGCTGAAGTGTTAATATATAATAAGCTGAGGATGGGGGAATTTAGAATGTCAAGAATTTCTCATTATGCTCACCCTTGGGTAAACCATAATTTGTGCAGATATTTGTAAAATTTATGATGATCCTTGTAACTCGGCTGTTAATCACGATCAGCCACCCTGTACAACACGATCAGGGGACCAGACAAAAGGCTGCATTCATTATCTTTTTGACAAGCTGGCACAAAAAACCCTGTTTTCTCTGAATCCATTTAAACAAGTGGCCCTTTTCCTGCCATCTTCCAGTTCCTGAGCGGTCCAAATGGCTGTTTTAGGGGCTCCTTAGGAGTGGGACTGTCTGACTGGCTGGAGGATGAGGGAGCAGGTGATGGGGCTGCAGCAGCATGAGGATCTGAACAGTTTCTTGGATGGAGTACTAGGAGGCCCGCAGAGGAAGCTGGCTAAAACTGGGGCTCCAGAGCACTGTCATAATGGAATTCTGCTTCAGTGCGGCTTTGAAGTTGTGCAGCTGGGGATGACCCCTGCCACGCAGAGCTCCTGCAGGAATGGAGCATTGCTCTTGTATGGCTCACTAGCAGCTACCTCTGTGTGCAAGCCCCTTCCTGCCCCCACTCCTTTAGTTTAATCACACCATTTGATGCACAGTTTATCAAATAGTTTTGCAAGCACTGGAGATTGCCATGGTTTCCATTCGGTGGAGCTCGGCTGTGTACATTGGTGGGCTGCATCCCCGCAGTATAGTGTCTTGTGCAGTACATGGGACCTTGATTACTGTAGACTCCCAGGGATGCATGTTAAGAGTCAAGAGTAACATCCAATCTTGCCAGTGCTATGGAGGGGTAGGACCTGAAACCTTATTCCATAAGATGGCAGTGAGATGGTATATATTACTTTAACATGAATAATGCACATTGTTTTGGACAGACTGAGCATCTGCAGCCTTTCATTGATCACATGTAGCTTTTTTCAAAGGAAGGACTCCATGAAACAGCATTGTACCAGAAGAAACATTAACTGTCTCAGCAGTCAGTCGGAAATCCCAATCAACGTTAGAGCTGCTGGAAATTGCTCCCTTAACAAAAATAAAGTTTGAGAATACTGAGGAATCTGGACTGCTGTTTGGATGTTGGGAGTGGGAGAGGGGGTCATGATTTAAATAGGGATGGGACACAGAGTGAGTTGGGTTGTAACAGGCGTTTGTTTCCTTTCCAGTCTACACCTCTTCCTCCCCTGTTGGAATAGACACTCTTAGAATAATTTTAAAAGTAGTTTGGTGGGTTTCTGATAGTTTAAATCCACTTTTTAAAAAGTTCTTTATCTAGATATTAATTAAGGGCAGTTTGTAATCTGTATCAGGGATTTAAAAAGTACCACAAAGTACCAGGCTAGCACAAATGGGGGGAGGGGGCTTATCAAAGGTAAGTACAATAACTATATTTGTCTGTTCATTGAATATTTTCCTCTGATCCTTTTTTCACTGTTCCTGCTGGGCAGAATGCAAATCCAGTAATGTGGGCAGTCTGAGGGTGACCATTTCAAAAGCACGTAAGGGACTTTTTTAATAGTGACCTAGGCCCAGATTTTTAAAAGCTATTTCAGCTTTGTGGCACTCTGTTGTAATGCCGAACCAAGTTAGGTGTCAATTCCCTTTTCAAAAGGATTTAGGCTTATAGGAACTCAAATATAGGGGTTGTGTTTTTCTAATAAAAAGCATGGTGTGGAACAAAAGCCTGTTTCTCTCACTTCATTAGAAGTGAACAAATTTAGTCATGGTACTAAACTACTCATAAAACCAATATTCAACGGCCAATATTTTATTATGTTTTAACACTAGCTGCCCCAAGTAAAAAACTTTGTTTATACCCCTGTGCGCTGATGGAGAGAGCAGTGATGCATGGCCATGACTCCACTCAGTACCCTGCAGTAGAAGACATACCAGCTACTGCAGGTTGGGGGAGTTTTTAAGTCTTCAGCTCTCCTGTTTGCCAGGGCTGGCTGAAAAATATCAAATGAAACGTTCCCAGTGAGGAAAACAGGGTTTAGTCAAAATCAAAATTTTCCATGAAAATTGGTCTAATTTCTGTGGCTTCTTCCATCAGTGAAGTACAAACAAAACTTTGTAAGGTGCTTTGAAATTAATGGACTAAAATCACTAACTGGCCCTGTTGTAGAGACCATTAAAAGCAATGACTCCCTATAAGATTTAATATTTCCTGCTCTGCCATTTACTGACTCGCTGTCTGATCTTAGAAAAATCACTTCACTTTCACGTACCTCCATTTTTCCAGTGTTAAAATGGTTATAGTATTTAACTACCTCTATAGGGGTATGGTGACGTTTAATGAATTGATGTAGGAAAATACCTTGAGTTCATTGGAAGAAATTATTACAACTTAATACATGCTTTCAGGGTCAATATTATTATCACAGCTTAACTTTTCCCCTGCTTGGGGACTGTCAGTCCTTTGCTGTTGATTCCTAGTAGCATGTTGACAATTTATTTGCTTTCTGAAACTTGTTCTTACAGCCATTTTGCCAATGTGACCGGCTCTTTGAATGACAATGGAGTGTGCCAATGCTCAGTGTACCTGCCAGATACTGTGTTTCCTGTGCAGAAGGTCGAGATTCTGGAAATCACAGCCCAAGTGCTTTCTGAGAAATTTGAAAGAGAACTTACTAAAGTAAGGATTTTTGGTTTTTCTTTTTTAAAAGCTGACCAGTCCTATTTTTAGTGAATGTGAAACAGTCCAGCAGTCAGAACTTCGCAGGGCCTGTCATCGAGCAACTGCAGTGAGGGGCATGTAAAAATCACAAGGAAAAGGGTGATTAAACATAAAATGTTCACTATTCTAGCATGCAAGCAGGGCCTTATATGAGTTTCGAGTATCCTCAGGCCTCATTCCTGGGCCGATAGGCACATGGTGTTCTTTGAGGGATGGAGGAAGCTCTTTGCTTCTCTTTATGAACCATGGAACAGTCTTGTTGGCCTGTAATTGCTATATACAGTTAGAGAGGAAGCCATGATTCCTGCTCCCTCCTGTGGTACTTTTATGTAACCAGCATATGGGAGGGAATGAGGGAAAAGAGCAAATGTCAGCTCAGCCCAGGCTGAAGCATGGGAAAAATCCACCACCTGACCCCCTCCATTCCCTTAACAGTTGAAAAAAATCAATTTTCTCTGTCAACATTTGATGCTCTAGCAATGACTACTGGATTATGCATTTTAGTTAAAGACCAACTCTTTACCCTTACACTACTTTCCTTCCTTGTTACAAGGATTCAGATCTATTCTCTTCTCTCCCCCCTCCCTCCCACCACCAAGAAAAAACAAAACCAGGGGACTACTGTGGTTTCTCAAGAGAAGGAGAACCTGCATTTGATTTTTGCTGGTAGATGAATATTCAGGGTTTAAATTAGGTGTCCAGGAGAAAATGTTGGAGTTCTCCAGGAGCCAGAAATCTTAAGAAATGAAGTGTCCTTGAATTCATCAGTAGAAAAGGCACATCAGTAAATTATAAATTCTAACCATGAATATTCATAACTCTCTTATCTGTTCTTGATTATACTAGAAGTGCTGCATTAAAAACACAAAATGGGGAGGGTGGAGAATCCTATAGAAAGTCTTTTCAGTTAAAATAATTAGCTTTGAAATAACTAGAGCTAATGATGACACATATTCAGTTTTCAGTAAAGATATGAAGGGCAACTTGACAAATCTCAGTGCCTCTCAGCACAGTGCCTGATCACTTTAGGACAGTGGTTCTCAAACTATTGTACTGGTGACCCCTTTCACATAGCAAGCCTCTGAGTGCAAACCCCCTCCCCCCCTAAGTTAAAAACAGTTGTTTATATGTTTAACACCATTATAAATGCTGGAGGCAAAGCAGAGTTTGGGGTGGAGGCTGACAGCTTGTGATGCCCTATGTTATAACCTCATGACCCCCTCAGGGGTACCAACCCCCAGTTTGAGAACCCCTGCTTTAGGAGGAATGTGGAACTTGACATTAATGATCCATGAAAACACTAGGTATTTAAGGGCCCCAAAGTGCTCCATTGTGGTCAGTAGCAAAATTTCAATTGCTTTCAAAAGGACAGGATCAGGTCTAGAATTCCCATCCTGAAACTTGGACTAATTCTGCCAGGCCCTCCCTAATCAGAGGGGACTGAAATAAAACCCAACTGAAGCCAATCTCCTATTGAAGAGAAACTCTGCAATGGGTGTCTTGCTTGAGTAAAGACTGAATACAGATGGCAGGAGCTGGCTGTCTTCTTGCAACCCTGTAGCAGTTCTCTTTAAAAAAAAAAAAAAAAAAAAGCTGGACTCTAGTGACCAGCTCCTCAGCTGATGTTATTTTCTTGCAGTCGGTGGAGTTGTGCCAGTGTATACCAGTTCAGGAGCAGGCCCTCACTTTTCAACTCCAGTGGCAGATACCAAAAAAAAATCTTGACGTAATGTGAGTTTCACTGCACTTACGTTGAGTCTGATCAGCCAGTGTTATAAAGCATCATGAGATATAGTGTGACAGATCCCCAGCATGATCCCAGGCAAAGAGACATCAGGTCAGAAATGAAAACAAACTGTTTAACTATGAGGGTGTTAAAATTTTGTAGTTAATTGTTTGTCTATAGAAAGAAAATGCCGGCATTGACCTACTCATCTGAGTTGAAGTAAATGTAACTGTATGGACAGGGCAGAAGATGCTTGAATCTATGTGCATCTTTGTACTTGTTTCATGTAAACATATTTCTTAGGTATCCGAGGGGTAGCCATGTTAGTCTGGATCTGTAAAAAGCAACAGAGAGTCCTGTGGCACCTTTAAGACTAACAGATGTATTGGAGCATAAGCTTTCGTGGGTGAATACCCACTTCGTCAGCATTCACCCATGAAAGCTTATGCTCCAATACATCTGTTAGTCTTAAAGGTGCCACAGGACTCTCTGTTGCATATTTCTCAGGCTGTCTTTGACATGATTTTCTCACCCTCAGTGCATAACCCAATGTACCACTTGTTTCCTGAAAATGCTTATGGACACAATGAAACAATAAAACCAAAAGATCTTCCAACTCATCCTAGCGATAGAGGCGTCTGAACTAAACCTCTGGGTTCCAAACATCCTGATACTTTGGGGATGTTCAGATCCAGATCCAATTTTGCAGCCCAGACTTACCTTTATACATTCTGGAGTAGAAGAGTCTACTGAACTACTGTAAAATTTGAAACAACTAGGCTAATCATAAACACTTGAATTTTGGTTTTGAGTCTGAGAACCACTTTACAAAGAGGGTTGGAATAACAGATCCTCCCTAATTTAAATGGATGTGGCTTCATGGAAGTTAGTTTCCACCTTGCCCATTTACACCAGCTGAGGATCTGACCCAAATGCCATAACTGCATTTCACCATCCCCTTGTGGTTGGGTTCAATCTTACTGTACATGCTTAGTGAAAACTCCATTTGACACTAATGGGAGACTTTCCTAAGTAAGAACTGCAGGATCCAGCCCTTTAAGAGGTGCTAGACATGTATTATAAGTCCGATATACAATGTGATTTAATCTCTAAGCTTTTGCCTGATTGTAGGCTGCCAATTCAAAAAGAAGGGGGGAGGGGCTCTTATAAAATCAGCAGGAAGTGAATTTCAGACAGATATTCTGATATTCCAAATCAGTAAAAACTGTAAGATGAAAACATTGGAGTAACTTTTTCATCTGTAATTTGAAACTTTACCAGCATAAAATTAACCTGTTCGACTAATGCAGGAATCAGCTCTTCCCAACAGTGGAGAGAAGTATGACTTTGTGCACCTCATTAGAAGGGAAGAATAGCAACTTAACACGAGGGGAGAATGTGCCTTTCAGTGATTTGACCACAATGCCCAGAACATGCTCATGTAATAAAAACAGGAAGAGCGCATGGTCAACTTGTGGAACTCCTTGCCTGAGGAGGTTGTGAAGGCTAGGACTATAACCGTGTTTAAAAGAGAACCTCCATGAATTCATCCAGTTAAGTCCATTAATGGCTATTAGCCAGGATGGGTAAGGAATGGTGTCCCTAGCCTCTGTTTGTCAGAGGGTGGAGCTGGATTGCAGGAGAGAGATTACTTGATCATTGTCTGTTAGGTTCACTCCCTCTGGGGTACCTGGCATTGGCCACTGTTGGCAGAAAGAATACTGGGCTAGGTGGACCTTTGGTCTGACCCAGTATGGCTGTTCTTATGTAAACATACCTTCCCAACAGATGAAAACTATATTCAAGGCAGATTATTCTGTTGGAAATATTCCTCTTGATCTCGGGCTGGGTTATATGATATGCGGGTGGCATGCTCACCATGTGATCATGGAGGGCAGACTTGCCTGTGGCCAATGCACTTGCATATGTGACTTCAGAATTGCTTGCTCATGTCACTTCTATCCCCCTTTCCCTTCCTCTTCATCCTCTTTCATTCTATGCCTGCCTTCTGCTTCCTCATTCCTTCACTCCCATCCTCCAGCTGCATGCTGGAGGAGTGTCTGCTTGCATGCCAAGAAACCTGTGTTGATAAATACCAGTTTCAGGTAATTGACAGAATAAATGAACATTACAGGTTTTCTCCCTGCCCTTTCCAGGTCCTTAGTGTGACAATGCTTGCAAAGCAGGAAAAACTAGATAGGAATTATTGTTATGCATGCCTAAAATGGCTGAATTTTATATTTCTTTAAGGGTGACATTCATGCCTCTGCAGAGGTCCAGCACAAAGCTTATGCACTGCTCAAACCCCACTGCAAAGCTGTGTGATGCACAGTGAATATTGATCTATACCCCAAAATATAGTTCATGTACTAGATTTCTGAGATGGGGTGTTGGCCTGTTAGACGGGAGCAGATCATTTAGATACAGGCACAAGCTATTAAGGCAAAATGGGTCTAACTGCCAAGCAATAGAGCATCCATTTTGGGGGGGAGGAGGGGCATTCTCCTAGGTGGCCTGGCTGGCCAACTGGGGAAAAACAGCCTGAGGCAGGAGGAGGACTGGGCCTTGTAGCACACTCCAAATAGGGCTTATGTAGTGCCTCTGCTTTGTGCTGGCCCTCTGCGTTTTGCCCAAAATGAAATAAAAAAACAAATCAAGACATCTGAGAGAACCAAAACTCCTGGGCTCAGGCCTGAAGCTCTCATGAGAGTATCCCTTACTTATGCAGGTAATCCACTGATTTCAATGGATTGCAGATTTGGCATATCTTTGACAACTATTCTTTTAAAGCATTTGTTTAAGTATGCTAATATTATTAGCTGTGGGATAGATAATTGCACACATCAATACTTTTTCCATATGCAGGGCCGGCTCCAGGCACCAGCTTGGCAAGCAGGTGCTTGGGGCGGCCACTCCAGAGAGGGGCGGCAGGTCCAGCTATTCGGCGGCAATTCGGCGGACAGTCCCTCTCTCCCGCTCCAAGCGAAGAACCTTCTGCCGAATTGCCGCCGCAGATCGCGATCGCGGCTTTTTTTTTTTTGGCTGCTTGGGGCGGCCAAAACCCTGGAGCCGGCTCTGTCCATATGGTTGCCAACTTTGTGCTCAGCAGTTTGCAAATGCATTTTTGTGCATGTGGTGGGTTCATGTGCAAATTTTACATGCACAGTTTAGATACCAACTTTTAAACATCTTCACAGAGAAGTTTACTGGGGAAATCTCCCAGCGGATTTCTGTGATTAGCCAGGCACTCAGAATCCATCTAAATCCTCTCTTTCAACAAGATGGATCTTGCTCTATGGCCTGGTCCATGTTGGGGTGGAAGTAGGGGATTTAGATATACCTATGGTCAATGTCCAAACAGTTTTCTGCATATATGGATATAAATTTAAACACACTGAGTTTTGATTGCCAAATACAATACATTTAATTGTTCCTAAATTTGAATTTACACAGGACTAAGATTATGAGGTCCAGATCCTCACTTGGTGTAGATCCATTGGCATCTATGGACCCATGCCAATTTACACCAGCTCAGGGTCCATGGATGTTTGTATTGGAAGATCAGATTGGTTTATACTGGATAATCTCTGGAGATAACATAATTAGCACAAACAATCCAAAATGTAATTTCTCTGCAGGATCCTCTCTCAAATCATGTATTACACTCATTAAGGAAGTTAAGGTCCAAAACAAGCAATAGGATTGCATTTTTTTATTTTTTTTTTTGGTGTGCTGCATCCATGTCAGTGATGTGAAATACATGTCACACATCTGCTTTTTGGGTGTGAAATTGGCATTTCCAATTTGGTATGACCTAGCCTGGATATCACAAAACAGCAGCAAAGAATCTGCAGGTGACTCTTCACTTTACTGACATACATGCCACATTGCTCACAGCTTGGAAAAACAATTGCTACTGTGTAGTGTTCTCTCCTTTTCATAAAAGAAGCTAATGGAAAACTATCCTCTTTTATGCTTACCACAAAAGTCATCTAATTTATAAGATCATGCCAAATGAATACTAATAGTCAGTGCAAAAAAAAAAAAAACACACCACATTAAATCAGTGTTCTGACTCTTACTGCAATATGATGGTCCTAAGTCACTTTGGATAAATTCTGCCCTAAGGTATGTGCACACTGAAAGGCACATGGTATGTATCTGAGGGCCAAAGTTGGCTCATATTTTCTGTGTGCATATGGAGGGAAAACAGAGGAATAAAGACAATGGACTTCAAGACTTCAGCAAAGAAAATTGATAGGTAAGATCTTGTGGAAATTCTAAAGGGGAAAAAAAAGTTCAAGAGAATTGTCAGTTTTTAAAGGAGACATTATTAAAGGCACAAGAGCAAATGATCCCAGTGCATAGGAAAGATAGAAGTATGGTGAGAGACAACCTTGGCTTAAGCAGGAGATCTTCAAAGACCTGAAACTCAGTGATACAAAAGTAGAAACTAGGTCAAATTACAGAAGATGAATATTAAAAAAAAATAAAGAAGCATTAAGGGACAAAATTAGAAAGACCAAGGCAAACAACAAGATTAATCTAGCTAGGGACACAATGTGCAACAAGAAAACATTTTACAAATATCTGAGAAGCAAGAGGAAGACCAAGGACAAGAGAAGCCCATTATTCTATAGAAGGGAAAGACAATAGCTGAATACACAGCAATGTCTGAAGTGTTAATTGCCTTTTTGTTGATATTTTCACCAAAAAGTTAGCATGACTAACATAGTGAACATCTATGTAAATGGGGAAGGACCTTAGGCTACAATAAGAAAAGAACATGTTAAGAATTACTTGGACAACTTAGATATCTTCAGACTGGCAGGGCTTGATGAAATACATCCTAGAATACTGTGACAGTCCTATACAGGTTGGGTGCAGGAATCTGGTTGAAGGAAAACTGGAAACTGGACCCTGGATGAATAGTTTTGTTCCCTGAGTGACCAGGGCAGGGGCTGCCCCAGAGCAGTCAGGAAGGTAGTAGGAGCAATTAAGTCAGGCAGACTCCATAAGACACCTGGAACCAATTATGATGGGTTGGATCACAGAAACCCCCTTGGGGCTGCCAACTGATGCGCCCAGACTACTACTGCCCCTGCTTTCCCTGCCAGCTTGGGACTCCAGAGCCCTGCCTGGCTGTGCCAGACATGTATGCAGGCCACAAACACAGACCCAGGTTTGAACCACGTCCCATAAACTACAAGCTTAATTGAAAGTAGCTTAAGAACTGTTCCTGTCTTTAACACTCAGATGCTCAACTCTCAATGGGGTCGAAACCCCAAATAAATCCATTTTACCCTGTATAAAGCTTATACAGGGTAAACTCATAAATTGTTCACCTTCTATAACACTGATAGCGAGATATACCCAGCTGTTTGCCCCCTGGTATTAATACATACTCTGGATTAATTAATAAGTAAAAAGTGATTTTATTAAATACAGAAAGTAGGATTTAAGTGGTTCCAAGTAATAGCAGACAGAACAAAGTGAATTACCAAGCAAAATAAAACAAAACACCTAAGTCTATGCCTAATACAGAAAGAAAACTGAATACAGATAAAACCTCAGCCTCTGAGGTGTTCCACTAAGCTTCCTTTTACAGACTAGTCTCCTTCTAGTCTGGGTCTAGCAGTTACTCACACCCCCTGTAGTTACTGTCCTTTGTTCCAGTTTCTTTCGGGTATCCTTTGGGGTGGAGAGGCTATCTCTTGAGCCAGCTGAAGACAAAATGGAGGAGTTTCCTAGGGGCTTAAATAGACTTTCTCTTGTGGGTGGAGACCCCCTTCTCTCTCCTATGTAAAGTCCAGCTCCAAGATGGAGTTTTGGAGTCACATGGGCAAGTCACATGTCCATGCATGACTCAGTTTTCACATGCAGCAGCCATTGCCCACATGCTATCTTGAATGTCTCCAGGAAGATTTATGTGGATTGGAGCCTTCCAAGATCCATTGTTCATTAAGTGTTTCTTGCTTGGGCACTTACTTTGCACATTCCTTTCTCAAGAAGCTGACAAAATGCTTTACTAAGGCTACTTAAAAATCAAGCAAGAACACAGCCACTATTCATAACTTTGAGTACAAAAATGATACATACATACAAATAGGATGAATAGATACAGTAGATCATAACCTTTACAGAGATATGTTACATGGCATATGTAGCATAAAACATATTCCAGTTATGTCATATTTCCCTAAAGCCTTATGGGGTGCACCACCACACCAATTCAGAACAGATTAGAAGCAATCAAGGAAAACAGGCTAATCAGATCACCTGAAGCCCATTTAGAACTGGCTGTGACTAGTTTAAAAGGAAGTTCCTTCAGAGTGGCCAGATGGGAGTAAGTAGGTGTGTTGTGGAAAGACTGGGTGAAAGGAGGCATGCAGTAAAAGAGCCAGAGGACAAGCATGGTCCAGTATCTAGGAGAGTCTGTTTGAGGAAGTAGCCCTGGTAGTATAGGAAACCTACCTGTTGCTGGTGCCATTAGGGTCCTTAGGCTGGAACCTGGAGAAGAGGATGGGCCCGGTGTCCCCACAACCCTCCCCACAACTCTACAAAAATGCTCCCTGAATATGAAGACAGGGACTAAAGAGGGTTCTTACACCAAACCTGTTGACTGGCTGATGGTGAAGGTGACTCAGTAAGCTGTAACCCTTGCCTCTAGGAGGGGAGAGAGGCTACACTGAGGGTCACAGCAAACCTCTGAGGCAAGCCCTAACCACCTAGAAACACAGGACCCCCTCCCCCGCCAAGGCAAAGCTGGAGCTCTGCCACAATACTTAATGAACTGGCTGAAGATATTGCTGAGCCATTCGCATTATCTTTCAGAATTCATGGCAGATGGGAGAAATCCCAGTGGCCTGGAAAAGGGAAAATATTGTACCTATCTATAAAAAGGGGAATAAGGACAACTCTGGCAATTATAGACCAGTCAGCTTAACGTTGGTAGCTGGAAAGCTAATGAAGCAAATAATCAAACAATCAATTTGTAAGCATCTAGAATAAAGTAACGAGATAAGTAACAGTCAACATGGATTTGTCAAGACAAAGGATGTCAAACCAACCCAATATCCTTTTTTGACAAGGTAATAACCCTTGTGGATAGGGGAGACACAGTAGATGTGATATATCTTGATTTTAGTAAGGCTTTTGTAGCTGTCTCACATGACCTTCTCATAAGCAAACTAGAGAAATAGAGCCTAGATGAACTTAGCATACAGTGGGTGCAAACTGGTTGAAAATGTTTATTCATAGACTGGTTATCAATAGTTCCTAATTGAGCTGGAAGGGCATATTGAATGGGGTCCTGCAGGGATCTGTCCTGGTCTGGTTTTATTCAATATCTTCATAAATGATTTGGATAATGGCATACAACATTTGTTGACAATATCAAGCTGGGAGGGGTTGCAAGTGCTTTGGAGGACAGGATTAGAATTCGAAATAATCTTGACAAACTGGAGAAATGGTCTGAAATAAATAGGATGAAATTCAATAAAGACATATGCAAAGTACTACAGTTAGGAAGGAATAATTAATTGCGAAAATGCAAAATGGATGACTGCCTAGGAACATGTACTGCAGAAAAGGATCTAGGGGTTCTGTGGCATCACAAATGAAATATGAGTGACTAATGTAATATGTTGCAAAAAACCTGAACATCATGCTGGGATGTATTAGGATGCTGAGATTAACCTTTTTTGGGGCTGGCACCAAACGTATTTGTGGGCCCCCATGGGGGCAATAGAGCATGGAGTGGGGAGGTTGGTCCCCAGAGTGAGGCGCCAGCTGGGCCAATGGGGCATTGCATGGTGGGGGTGGCGCTGCTCTGCCCAGTCCAGTTCAAGGGCACTTTTCACAAACCGGCAGTTGCCAGATGCACACTGGCCCACCCAGCCCTGTGCTGCCAGAGTGCCCCTTCCCTTTGGGGGCGGGCCTGGGCTGTGCCCCACAGCCCCCTGCCCAACACCACCCCACTTCCTAGGCCTAGCGTCCCCCTGGGCCTGCTATGCCCAGCACCCCCCACAACCTCACCACAAATGCACAGTGCCCTGCACACCACCACCCTGCCCAGTGCCTCCCAACTCCCACCACAACTGCCCACCCCTCCCACCCACAGCCCCCCACTACTGCCCAGCACTCCCACTCCCTAGCGCCCCAACTCACACAGATCTCCCCCACCCACCACTGCCCAGTACCTTTCCCCACAGCCCCACTACCACAGCTACACAGTGCCCTCGTTCACCGGCCATACTGGGAGGTGACTTTGTCGGCTGGGCTGAGCTGACAGCATAGATGAGGCTGGTTCCAGACCCAGGGTGGGGAATTACGCCAGCACCTTTGGAGCGGCACACTCAGCCAGGTGAGGGCCTGCCCCTGCCCCGGCCTGGCTCCCTCAGGACCCTCTTGCCTGGAGGGGCCCAGCCAAGCCCCCCCCACTAGCCCCTCATCCCAAACTGACCAAGACTGGTCAGAGCCAGAGCTGCTCTGGGGTCTGGCCAAGGGGTGGAGAGGAGCAGTGCTTCTATATCCTGGGACATTTCCCCAAATCTGGGCAATTTTGAGTAAAATGTTTCACGTTGGGAAACTGCAGGGCACATGCTGTTAAAAATTCCCAGATTTGGGGAAATTTCCCAGGATATAGAAGCACTGGCTAGCACCCAAAATTTCCCAAACTGGTAAAAAATTCCCAGAGTCTGGGAATTTTTCACCAGATTTGGGAAATTTTTAGCGCTATGTTGGGAAAAGTTGGCATCATGATATAGAAGCACTGCTATTTAGATAGGTTGTTTCTGTGTACGATATTGTCTATTTACATACGTAAACTAAAATGATGTAAACATGATGAAAAAATGCTAATGAATCGGCCGTTAGTATATTGTGTTGAAGCAGGCCGCAGGCCTTATGAAATGTTCTGATGGGCTGTGTATGGTCCACAGGCCATAGGTTGTGCACCCCGATCTACACTGACCAGCAGTTTGGACCACGGGGGTGTGAATAGCAAATGCGCACCAAGATGCTGCATTGTAACTCACTTGTGTGAATGCTGCAGAAGCAACCCATAAGGTTCCTAGTTTGCCTTCATGTAATCCTCTTCAAACAGGACTACGTTAATGTGAAGAAGGAACCTCCTAGTTCAAGTCCCTGGCATCCACACGGGGGAGTTACAGAGCAGCACTTTAGTGCACCCTGCAGTCCGAACTGCAGGGCAGTATACATGTAGCCAAAGATTCCAGCTAGGAAGTGCTGGCAGTAGCCTGCTAAGGCAAGGGAGACCCCAAGAGAACAGGGGAAAGACAGCAAAAGCTCTCCATGCAGGGAGGCTTGGGAGCAGGAAGAGAAACGTTTGCTTGTTGGACTTTAATTTGGGACTCTGTTTTATTTGTAGATTGTATTTTGTGAATAAACCCTGGCCCCAAGGAGGGGTATTTTGAGCTCAGAAAAAGTGTGTGGAGTCTGCATAAGGGGCCCTTGTGGGGGAAACAGAGGCTGATGTTGCAGGATGACTTCTGTCCATGAGGGGTTGCTCACAATGTGGTTGCCTTTGTTAGAGTGTGGAATAAAAAAGTGAAGATTATGAATGAAATTCTGCCCTGATTAATTCACATGCAGTCCCAGTGGGATTGCACAGATGTAAAGAAGATGTCAAACATGCCTGTTACATTTGCTAAACTGAACTTGAAAATTTGCTTGTTTTTTTTTTTTTTTTTTTAGGTTAGCCAATATACCAAAGCAATTGAAATGTATGAACAGAAAATCCGAAACCTAACCATCAAAGTGGAACATATGGAGTCGACCAGTGTTTCTTACACTGAGTTGGACTTTCAGTTGCTGAAACTGGAAATCAATGAAATGGAGAGACTGGTCACTCAGTTGAAATCCATACTTGTTGGAAGCAATGTGATTGTTAAACAACTATACATGGAGGTAGAGTAAGTGGGTTATTCTGCCATTCAGTTCTCTGTTACAGCAGTGAAATTTGGAATGTCTCCACTGACAATAGTAGAGTTGCTCTGGATTTAAATCAATGTACATTAAAGCAAATCTTGGCCTTAAGCATGTTAGCATGTTTCTTCATATGTGGCAAAAAATGGCAATTTTTATCATTTGTGTGACTGAAAGCTAAAGTTCTTGGATGCTGCTATATTAAGTAAATATACTGTGTACATTATTATAATAAATATTAATTTATGGGCACCCATGCCTGAAAGCTTCTGTGCTCCAACAAATATAATTAAAAACGTAACTTATTAGGGTAGTGACCAATCAATATAAAATCAAGAACCCTTTCCCAATATTCAATGAATCAGCTTTTCAAATTTGTTATCACTCACTCAACTGAGTGAATAATTGCTTTTGATGATAAGTAAAATATCATTAGTTTCTTCACTGTCTTCAACATTAAATGAGTAGATTATTTATCTGGGCAGGTAAACTTCCAAGACACGTCTGCAAGGCTGAAATTATTTACCGGTAACAGTTAATAACCAAGTAAGCCTTATTGGACATTTTGGGGTGATCTTTAGCATTATGGTATATGATTGAGTGCTAAAATCACAAACATTTTCTTGTAGTTACACACATTAGCTTGAGACTGGATGTTCATGCTAAAACTTGTTCTTTGGGAACATTTCCTAAAACTTGTTCTGCAGCACCTTTTTTGAAATGATAAATCCAGTCTAAAATGTTTGAAATAAAGTTTACTGTAATTTAAAGTCATGCTGAATTTTTATTTCTCTAGATCAAGAATCTGACTCTCATGGTAAATGATCTGGAATCATCGGACAAAAACAATATCCTTGCAATCCATCAAGAAATTGTGGCTCTCCAGAATCGATTGAAGGAATGTGAAAAACATAGAAATCAAACCACAACACCCTCCTATTTCCCACCAGGTATAAATCATGTATAAATCACATGAGAAGGGATGGGAGAAGTAGGAACAAGACTGGGTTAAATGAAATGACAATAAATCTCAGGTCTTGGAAAATTTGCCAGATGTACTAACTTTCAGCAACAGGCTGATATGAAAGATGAGGGCAGGAAACAAACATTTTCACATACTCTTACTGTTTTTCAAGTGGAAAAAGTTGGAAAATAGTACCAAAGTATGAAAAGTAATGTTTTGCCCTTCATCCAAACTCTGAGTAGTACCTCAGTACCAGCATTACTATTTGAAACAAATCACAGATTTATAGAAGAAATTAATATCCATTTAATTTTGAAATAAGATTGCTGTGAGATAAGTTAAGTAATAGATTCAATATGTCGACAGTTAAGAACAAACCATAATGCCAGAGGTAGCGATACACAAAATGGCTCTAACCTCTGCTCTGGCCAACCAAGCCCAACAAATGGCTGGTGCTGACCAAGAAGGGGCATGACGCAGGTGGCTGAGGGAGTGGGGGGCAGCAATTCAACACAGTCTCTCTACCGCTTCCATCAGCAGGGCTCCACAGAAGCCCCAGGAAGAAATGCAATCTGTTTTCCACTCCCAGCAGTGAGGGCAGTAAGTGAATTCCAGTTCCCCACATGCTTTGGCACCGGGGTCAGGCTGGGGGAGAGAGGTGTGGGAAAAGAGATACAAGAGAAAAAAGGAGACAGTGGAGCTTAGGAAAGGTGGACAGACAAAAGCAAGAGAGAGATGGTGAGTTTCACTTCAAAACCGTATTTCATAGACTGCCACAAACTTTACAATTACAGTTAAATACACATTAGCATTGGATTCTGCAGACGTTACCAACAGTTAGACTGAAAGGCCACAAAGATATTGTCCTGCCTCTAGGCCAGTGCATCCCTCTATCTGGATGCTGATAAATCATCACTGCCCGGAATAAATTGGATCCCTCTATTTCTGAAGAAAAAATGTTTTGCATTTGCAAGCAGCAGTTTTCTCCAAGTGGCAGGTGTGTTCCAATCATTTCCCGTGGAGAGCATCTTCAGACAAGCCATAAGGATTCTCCCCACTCTTCACATTGCTCTGTATTTTGTGGACTGCTCAGAAGATGTTTCTGGCATTGGGCACCTGCTCATGCTGCCACTGAGGCCCAGATGAGTTTCCTGATTCTGCTCCACTGATGTTCTTCAACCCTCCATAAGAGGGACCAGCTTTAGGTGTGAGAGGATAGTTCTGTCTTTGTTTATTTATCTCTGTTCTCAATGCTTATAAAGCACACACACTAAATCCTCTCTCCTAATCATGCCCTTTAAAAACCCTGCATTTTCTCTTTGCTTACATGCAGCTGTGGTCATGGTGGGCTTGTGAATATCAGCCAGCCCTATGTTGTACAGCTGAACTGGAGAGGATTTTCCTTCAAATATGGTTTCTGGGGTAGGGATTCCTCTCTTTGGACTCTGCAGAAGGACCTATACTGGGTTGCACCTTTGAACCCAGATGGGAGACTCTTAGAATATTACAGACTTCATAATTCCTATGATGATTTGCTGCTATTAAAAAATGCTCGAGAGTTAAAAATTCAATATGGGGAAGGCAGTGGCACCGCAGTTTACAATAACTTCATGTATTACAATGTATATAATTCAAGAGATATGGGCAAGCTCGATTTAAACACAAACACATTGGCTGTGAGGAAAACTCTGCCGAATGCTGCTTATGGTAACCGTTTCTCTTATGCTGGTGTTGGGTGGCAAGATATGGACTTTGTTGTGGATGAAAGTGGATTGTGGGTAATTTATTCAACCGAGGACAACACAGGTTACATTATGATTAGCAAACTCAAGGAGACCACACTTGATGTGCTCCATACTTGGAATACAAGGCAGTACAAGCCATCCATTTCCAACGCTTTCATCATCTGTGGTGTTCTATATGCCACAAGACCTGTCAATACTAGGAAAGAGGAAATATTTTACACATACAACACAGACACTGAACAGGAAGGTAAAATTAGCATAATTATGGATAAAATGTTAGAAACAATTCAAAGTATCAACTATAACCCCTCAGACCGAGTCCTGTATGTTTACAATGATGGCTACCTTGTTAAATACAATCTTATTTTTCAACCTATGTTACACTGATATGAATAAACACAACAACTAGAGATCACAAAAAGTCTGATTTTTATATCCCTTTGGACAATGTGAATGTTAAATTAGGGCCTAATCCTACCAAAAGTAGCTCCTGGTCATAAGGTTTATTCCCATGAGCTGTACCATTGAAGGATAATAAGCTCTATGCCTGGTAACAATTGGGTGCAAGATTAGGTTCATAGCTTTTTAACTGGTGTTTAGCTACAATGGCAACAGGAGTACTAGAAATGTCTTTGCTATAAAAAATAGATTAAGTAGATGACCTAGTGATACACAGAACATGCATCATGATAGGGAGATTGCTCACACACTGGTGTGCAGTTGGAGGAATGTCTGTTTGGATAACACATGGAAACTAAACGGCTGTTTCATCATCATTGCTCAAAGTATGCAAGGCCATAAATATCATATTAAATATTGGCCTCAAATAATTACTAAAAGATTAAAATTAGAGGAGAATTAGAACTTGATCTTTAAAGAGCTGCCATTGGTTAAGCTGAAGCTGTGGAAACGGTTGCCTTGTCTCCTTCTTGCAACCCATCAATGTATTTTAGATGGCAGGGCTCCAATGCATTACTTTCCTAAAGTTGCACTTCATGAAAAAAACTTATTAACCATTTTTGGATGGTTGCATTTTCTTAGTACTGTGTCCTGGGGGCTTGATCCAAAGCCCAATGAAAGCAGTCCCTTGGTACATGGCACATGCTACAACAGAACATAAGCTATCCATCCTACATGCTCCACTTAGTCCTCTGAGTCCATTTAGTCTGCAATTACTGTGATCTCCATTAGAATCTTTCAAAAACACTCTGAAAACAAGGAGCCAAATTAATTGGCAGAATAATTCCATTGGCATCAATTACCTTACATCGGGGGTGAATCTAGCACATATCTATCAGTTACAGAATACTGAAGTTGAGACAAAATCATATGCTCTTTATTTTTAAAATGACACAAGATTTTTTTATCAATATCTGTACTGTAATCATGTCAGAAATAGTGAGATGAACAGTTATGTAAATGCAGTAAATGTTTGCTGGTTTTCTATTATTAATTCTGTCTTTATCTTTGTCTTCTTATAATCTGGATCAGTAGATGTGAATGATTAATTTTTGTTTAATAAACGGTTATAAAAATCCAAACCCTATAGTTGTTTGTCATTTCGCAACAGCTGGGAAACATTTGGGATGCAGCAAGAAGCCAGCTTCACCAAATGATATTGGAAACAGAAATCGTATTCCTTTGGGCTTAGTGTGTTTAAGTGCTCCTGGAACAACACAAAGGTGTGAGTCAATATGTCAGTAACTAGAGGAGGGACTTTATTTCCACCCATTGAAATATGTTCACCAGTTAGATTAACATTCCCCACCAAGTTGAGATGTTACTTGAGAGGTCTGAGGCTGATGACACATTTTTAAGTCAGATGCTGCCACTTACCAAGTACAGTAACTCCTCACTTAAAGTCATCCTGGTTAACATTGTTACATTGCTGATCAATTAGGGAACATGCCTGTTTAATGCTCCCTTCTAACGTCATTTGGCAGCCGCCTGCTTTCTACTGCAGGGGTCGGCAACCTATGGCACGCGTGCCAAACGTGGCATGCAAGCCGATTTTGATTGGCAAACTTCTGCCTGCCATGGTCCCGGCCCACAGCCCCACTCAGCCCCACCGCTCTCCCCTGTGGGGGCAGGAGGCAGAAGCTTGTTCCTGCAGCAGCCAACCTTCCCTCCTCCACAGCTTCTTTCCCCAGCGTGCTGCTTTCCAGCCCTTCTCCCTCCCTCTCCCTGCTGCCGATCAGCTGATGGCCCTTGCAAGAGGGAGGAGCGGCAGCGTGCTCCCTGCTCCGGAGTGGAAGCAGAGAAGAGGTAGGGTCGGGGCCTTGAGGAAGGGGGTGGAACAGGACATATCCCTTCCAGCCCCCCAGCCCACTGCCCTGCACCCCCCACACACACCCTGCCTTCTGCCCTGACCCCCCCCACACACCCAGCCTTCTGCCCTGACCCCTGAACTCCCACCCACATCCAGCCTGCTGCCCTGCACCTCCACACACCCCCAGCCCTCTGCCCTGACCCCTGAACTCCCCCCACACACCCAGCCTTCTGCCCTGCACCCCCACATTCCCCCCAGCCCTCTGCCCTGACCCCTGACCCCCCCCCAGGGCTGGGGTCCCGGCTGCCGGCCTCTTGCCAGCCAGTGTCCAGGCCCCGCTCAGCCCGCTGCAGGCCTAGGTGAACAGAACCTCAGGCTGGCAGCGAGCTGAGCAGGCTGGCGGCGTAAGATCAGCATTTTAATTTAATTTTAAATGAAGCTTCTTAAACATTTTGAAAACCTTGTTTACTTTACATACAACAATAGTTTAGTTGTATAATATAGAGTTATAGAGAGAAACCTTCTAAAAAACGTTAAAATGTATTACCGGCACGCGAAACCTTAAATTAAAGTGAATAAATTAATACTCGGCACCCCACTTCTGAAAGGTTGCCTATCCCTGGTCTACTGCATGCAGGAAGAGCAGCCCATTGCAGCTAGCTGGTGGGGGCTTGGAACCAGGGTGGACCGGCAGCCCTCCAATCAGCTTCCTGCTCCCTTAAGTTCCCTGTGCAGTAGCTGCCTGCAGTTCAGCTGTCCCTCCCCTCACTGCCATGTCCTGCTCCTGCCCTCTGCCTTGGAGCTGCTCCCTGATATTACTGCTTGCTGTGCTGTGGGGGGGAGGGAAGGAAGAGGGGGGCTAATGTCAGGGTGTCCCCCTCCACCCTGCTCCTGCACCCTGCTTACCCCATCTTCCATAGAGCAGGGCTCAGGACGGAGGGAGCTTGCAGCAGCTGCGGTCTCAGCAAACTGATCTAATTAATAAGGCAGTGTACTTAAGGGAAATGTGCATATCTCCCTTCATTCCTGCTGCCTTGCAGAGTGGGAGAGTTAACGTTTGAGGGTTCAGCCAAGTGCTAGTTCATCATTTAGCAGTAAGGAAAATATCCCACCTTCTGACTCCTCCACCTCAACCAAGCTTCACAATCATCATCATTGTGTACCAGTATTAAATTGTTTGTTTAAAACTTATACTGTGTGTGTGTATTTATAAATAGATAGATAGATAATATAGTCTTTTGTCTGGTGAATAAAACACCCTCATTTACAGTAATTCTTACGGGGAAATTGGATTTGCTTAACATCGTTTCGCTTAAAGTTGCATTTTTCAGGAACATAACTACAACGTTAAGTGAGGAGTTACTTTATCTGCTTTTGTTCCCTGAAAGTGTGTGAAATGAATTTGAAAGCCAGCCATCACTGGCACAGTAATCTGATCCATGAGCATGGGCCTTTAAAGAATTCACAATAGTTCAACTGAGGGTTTGTTTAACTATAAAAAACTAAAAGACAGCAGTGAATTTCTTGCTTCACATTTTTTGGGGTGGCATCCTGTTAATACGCAAGGGTTGCCCTAGTCACAGACATAAAATGCAGCTCTATATGGCATCACATTTTAAGGAGCAATTTGGGGATAAGGAGCAATGCAAAAAGAGGACTTAGGTTCAGTGTTGCAACACCTAACTTTAGGTCCCCTACCACTTAGTGGAATCTCCAGCCCTGACTCAGGTACACAGGCTCCCTATAAATGTATGTGGAGAGTTGAGCATCTAAGAATGGGATTCACAGAAGCTGAGTGGGATGTTGCAGAAGCTAGCCAGTCACAAATGCTGAGGGTTGGGCTGGAGTTCACGTAATGCCACTTGGGATTCACAGCTGTGAACCCTCTCCTAGAATTTGGTGTTTAACCCAGGTCAGCCCTGTCTGAAGGGGGAAAAGAAAAGGCAACTTGGAGGTTGTGATGCCCTTTTATACACAGTATTTAAAGCATTCAGCCTGGTTGTGGGAGACCAGGGTTCAAATCCCCACTCTCCTTGTGTCAGAGCAGGCACTTGAACCCAGGTCTTTCGCTGCCCAAGTGACTATGCTAAGCACTGAGCTACAGGAAGAGTCGGGGGAGGGGCTTTCATAATCTCACCTGTTGAAGCTGCTTCACTTTGTATGAAACACTTAAATAGTCAGTGGGCCAAAGAGCAGAATGACTCTATAGCAGTGGGATTACAGTATCTAGTTTACAGACCCAAGTTCTAGTCCTGCACCAATGACTGTTTAAGCCTGGACCATTACTCAGTTCTAAGCTGTCACCGCATCTTATTGTCACTGTGAGAAATCTTGTGATTAGCAAAAAACTTGCTAGTAGCAGGCAGGGCCAAACCAGTCGACTTTCTTTTGTAGGAGATTCCTATTTACCAAACAGCCTGTGCAATGTCAGCTCACTCTGTATCTAATATCAGAAAGACTAAAGCAAAGGGCAAGTCTAGCCGATTTTGTGCATTTCTCACGTGCAATTTTTGAGTGTCACATCAGCTGGACAGCTCCATGCCTTTCTGTACTGTCCAAAGAGAGAGTGCCTCTTCACAGTCATGGAGGTGCCTAATTTAGGGTAGGTCCCAAATGGCCTCATACTGTTAATGAGTTTCTGATATGGTACTCTCCAATTTACAAAGAGGAGCACGGTGTCCCCAGTCCCTGCACAGGCTGGCAAAATTGAACGGCAATGCAACGGGAAAGCAAGCGCCTTCCATTGAAGCAAATGACAAAACTTCCTTTTTCTTCAATGGGAGTGAGATTGCAATGAACTGACACCTGGACACAAATTCAGTTGTTTGGAGATCAATTCCTGACCTGATTCCTCTCCACAGTCTTGCATCTTGGCCTGTCTGTCTATCATCTCCTTGTGGATATTTTGCTATTTATTTCATTGTAACTTGGTTAAAATTGAGCTCCTTTCATTCATCTTGAGATCTCCACTGCATTCTCAGTCACTATTGTCAGTACTATCATCCTTCCTGTCACTCAGACTCATCATGAGTCATCTCTGACTTTTCACCCTCTCTAGAGCCATGCATCCAAGCTGGATCCAAACCTTGCCACTTCTTCCTCTCTCGCATTTCCATTATCAGGCCTATTCCCTCCATCTACATGACTAAAATTCTCTCCGGTGCTTATCTGCATCCCCTCGGACCTTCCTGGCACCCACCTCACTCTCCTGTCTAGTCAAAATGATGTTGCAAAGTCACCTTTTTGACCTGTCACAGTGACAATGTCAGTCCCCTTCTCGAGTCCCATAGAACATGTCATATGCAAGCTTTTTGTTCCTCCTTTATGGGACTTTCACAACTTAACCCTTCCCCACTTGTCTTCTCTTGTATCCAATCCTGCCTCTTCTGCTCTGCCAATGCTGTCAGCCCCTATCATCCATTAGTTCACCTGTCACACAAGCACCTTCCCATTTTCTTCCATTCTGACTCTTATGCAGGGTCACTCCCTCTAAACTAATCCATAAATCCATTACACTGTGCTTCTCCAAATAGCACCTTAAGACCAACTTCTTCCAGATCCCTGTGGTCAGTTGCCAACTGATTACAGCTAAGAAGATGTCTCCAGTAGGAACTTTTGATATTTATCATACTTAATTATATTAAAGACATGAACCAACTCAAAACTGTCTATCTGTTCACATAGTTGGCCTCTGTAAACTCGTGGTCTTGTTACTTTTACCCTCATTGTTTATCCCTCATTCTTTTAAATTGATGTTACAATTACTTGTTACCTCTTAGCTTCAATTTTGATGTATGTTCTTCTAGGGAGGAACTGCCTTTTTGCTCTGCATTAGAACAGCATTGAGCACCAATTGTGGCCTCTAGGTACTTCTGGGATACAAGCAATAAATAATAGCATGCCTGGGATTTTTTATGCATCTGTGTTTTTGTCTGAAATTTCATGCGTGCAGCTATGTGGATTGAATATAAATTGGCTTTGAAAACAATATGTAAACATTGTGTTGGAAACAGCAACAGAGGGTCCTGTGGCACCTGTGAGACTAACAGAAGTATTGGGAGCA
The DNA here is from genome assembly GCF_027887155.1 of Malaclemys terrapin pileata. Taxonomy (NCBI): domain Eukaryota; kingdom Metazoa; phylum Chordata; order Testudines; family Emydidae; genus Malaclemys; species Malaclemys terrapin. The sequence goes on from NC_071505.1 coordinate 137,089,465, forward strand.
TAAGCTTTCGTGGGTAAGAACCTCACTTCTTCAAATGCAAGTAATGGAAATCTCCAGAGGCAGGTATAAATCAGTATGGAGATAACGAGGTTAGTTCAATCAGGCAGGGTGAGGTGCTCTGCTAGCAGTTGAGGTGTGAACACCAAGGGAGGAGAAATTGCTTCTGTAGTTGGCTAGCCATTCACAGTCTTTGTTTAATCCTGATCTGATGGTGTCAAATTTGCAAATGAACTGGAGCTCAGCAGTTTCTCTTTGGAGTCTGGTCCTGAAGTTTTTTTGCTGTAAGATGGCTACCTTTACATCTGCTATTGTGTGGCCAGGGAGGTTGAAGTGTTCTCCTACAGGTTTTTGTATATTGCCATTCCTGATATCTGACTTGTGTCCATTTATCCTCTTGCGTAGTGACTGTCCAGTTTGGCCAATGTACATAGCAGAGGGGCATTGCTGGCATATGATGGCATATATAACATTGGTGGATGTGCAGGTGAATGAGCCGGTGATGTTGTAGCTGATCTGGTTAGGTCCTGTGATGGTGTTGCTGGTGTAGATATGTGGGCAGAGTTGGCATCGAGGTTTGTTGCATGGGTTGGTTCCTGATTTAGAGTTGTTATGGTGCAGTGCATGGTTGCTGGTGAGAATATGCTTAAGGTTGGCAGGTTGTCTGTGGGCGAGGACTGGCCTGCCTCCCAAGGTCTGTGAAAGTGAGAGATCATTGTCCAGGATGGGTTGTAGATCACTGATGATGCGTTGGAGAGGTTTAAGCTGAGGACTGTAGGTGATGGCCAGTGGAGTTCTGTTGGTTTCTCTTCTGGGCCTGTCTTGTAGCAGGAGGCTTCTGGGTACACGTCTGGCTCTGTTGATTTGTTTCTTTATTTCCTTGTGTGGGTATCGTAGTTTTGAGAATGCTTGGTGAAGATCTTGTAGGTGTTGGTCTCTGTCTGAGGGGTTGGAGCAGATGCGATTTTACCTCAGTGCTTGGCTGTAGACGATGGATTGTGTGGTATGACCGGGTGGAAGCTGGAGGCATGAAGGATAGGCGTAGCGGTCGGTGGGTTTTCAGTATAGGGTGGTGTTAATGTGGCCATCGCTTATTTGTACAGTGGTGTCTAGGAAGTGGACCTCCCATGTAGATTGGTCCAGGCTGAGGTTGATGGTGGGGTGGAAGCTGTTGAAATCATGGTGGAATTCTTCCAGGGTCTCCTTCCCATGGGTCCAGATGATGAAGATGTCATCAGTATAGCGTAGGTAGAGAAGGGGCATGAGTGGACGAGAGCTGATGAAGCGTTGTTCCAGGTCAGCCATAAAAATGTTGGCATATTGTGGGGCCATGCGGGTGCCAATAGCGGTGCCACTGGTCTGGAGGTATATATTGTCACCAAATTTGAAATAATTGTGCGTGAGGATAAAGTCACAGAGCTCAGCAATAAGTTGTGCTGTGTCATCATCAGGGATACTGTTCCTGACAGCTTGTATTCCATCTGTGTGTGGGATTTTTGTGTAGAGAGCCTCTACATCCATGGTGGCTAGGATGGTGTTTTCTGGGAGGTCACCAATGCATTGTAGTTTTCTCAGGAAATCTGTGGTGTCTCGGAGATAGCTGGGAGTGCTGGTGGCATTTACTGTTTGTTTACTGCCCTGCCATGACCCAGGGCCTGGGCTCATATTGAACTATTGGCTCAGACTCTGCCTAAGGGCCTGAGCTCCTGACTGTTTGTTTACTGGCCCGCCCTGACCCAGGGCTTGGGCCCATAGCGAACTATTGCGAGGCGGAGGGATACTCCACAGCCCTGCAGAGGGACAAGCCTTGGCCGAGCCCTTCTACAGTGCTCTATAAACACCTAGAGACAGAAAGGGTGTTGCCATGAAGCATAGTAAGTTCCATGTAGGGTGAGGGATCTAATGTTCCAGCTGTTTAACTAGGACAATAGTACAAATTATTGGACCGTGTTAACTGAGTCCATTGAATATAAATCACATTTGGGGAGAGGTCCTACTATCAGGAACGGGCAACAGGTGTCTCAGCAGGAGGAAGTGCTTCAGGGGACTCAAGCGCCACAGGGTTGTGGCTGGAGTAGGGTGACCATATTTCCCAAACAGAAAACAGGACACTGCAAGGGGCTGGCCCAAGCTGTTTGCCTGAGCCACTCTCCCTATGCAGGGCTGGGGCCGCTGCTCGCTCAAGTCCTGCCTGCCCCCCGCACGAGGCTGTCGCTGCTCACTGGTGCCCTGCCTGCCCCCCGCGCGAGGCTGTCGCTGCTCACTGGTGCCCTGCCTGCCCCCTACCAGAGCACTGCCTGTCCCCCTGTCCAGGGCTATCGTCGCCCCTCCACCCTGCACCACACTACAAAAGCAAATGGGACAAATGCCCACTTTTGCCAAAAAAAGTCAGGGCAGCCAGGACAGGGCTTAAAAAAGGGACTGTCCTGGCCAAAATGGGACATATGGCCACCCTAGGCTGGAGAGAACCCAGTGTACTTACAATGGCTGCTGCAATGTGGGAACTACAATGTAAATTATTCATTGGTCATATGCATGTTGTGGTTTGTATTCATTCCTATAACAACAAGGTGGCTAAATGGGGGCAGGAAGCAAACGTGAATCATCCCCATTATAAAACAGCACTAACACTGTACTCAACTGTCTAGTGTATGTGTGCACTGCAGGGCATTGTTAGATGGAATAAGAAGTGCTTAGTTGTAGGCTCTATACTGCTAACAGCTAGTGGAGAATCTCCTTTAGCTCCAGTCATTGAGGCCTGGGGTTTTGGGGTATGAGAAGCCGAGTCCTATGTGCACAGTCACAGTGCAGCCCTGAGGGACCATGCAGTGCAGCAGAGTGACAACAGGGAAGTCCTTGGGTGCCACAGATTTGTTCCAATATTTATAATCGGTAATCCTGTTTTAAACCCTCCTCTCCCCCATTTCCCAGTTGGCTGGTTCTTATCATTCAGGGAGCTTGGGCAATGGTGGGAAGTGACCTGTCTGAAAGGAGAAGGTCAAACTTTTCAGCAAGGGTGCGGTGCAGGACAGATTCACTGTCTGCAGAGAGACTGAAACCAGATATCTTTTTGGGCACAAGTATATCGTATCTCAGGATTGTGTAGAAGAAAGGGAAAATAATCCTGACAATAAAACCCCAGTCACTCCCATCCTGCATTTAACACTGTGGCAGTTCTCAAACACCTTTCGGACAGACCTGCCTCTACCCTCTATTTTCCACTTCATTAATTCAGATTCAGATTCATTTATGACTCAAATCCTCCAGGCAGATGCTTGTATCTGCAATGGAGACACAATCCATTGCTATTAATGCACTGGAGAAACCTCACTGTCTGGGAAAGAAAAAAAACATAGAACTCAAGAGGATGCAATTGTCACAGATTTCAACTGGAAATCTATCTACTTTTCTGATCAGGATGATTGAAAAGGATGTTGCCATCATGGAGACAACTTACAGTGGAGTCAAACGTCTTGCTCTGGACAGACAGCAGTGAGAAAAATAGTTTGCTTCATGCGCCACTTGGAGATTCTAAAGCTAAAGCTAGGAGATGCTAAAGCTGAAAAACAAAGTTACGTCTCTGAGTGCAGAATTGGACTGAAGAGTCTTAGGACAAAGAATTCCTTCAGAACAGTGAGGGAAACACAGGGACACGATACATGAAGGTGTGAATAAAGAATGAAACAAAAAACCTAAAAGAATAAAACAAAACAAAAGAAACAAAGAAAGAATGAATGACAAAACAAAAAAGAGGCAGATACAAGAATGGTTCATTACTGGGTGGAGCTGCCCACACTGAGGGACAGTGGGCTGGGAATCTCTGAGCTGCACATAGACACAGCCTTTGTTATTCACATACAGGGAACATCAGGTAGGGCAGTTGGCTGGAGCAGCAGGCAGTTCTTGCTGTCCACTTGCAAGCTCCTTTACAAGGATTTGCTGGAGTGGATTTTGATGGCGTTTTAGCTGTGCTTGGTCCTTAGTGTGGATGTGAAATTAGAGGCAGTGCAGTATAACATGAATACACAGGGTTTAATCAGAGAGTCCTATTTGTCTAAATGTACCACTCATGTATCTGAAACTAGAAATATGAAATATAACTCTGAGGGCCTATTGTAATTATGCAAAGTGTGGGCCATTCATGGTGGTTTGGAATCTTGATGACTCCCATTAACCAGGACAATCGTCTGCAGATGGCTCTCTTTTACCTGTAAGTCTCCCTGTATACCTGTGTGCTGGCAAGTGGGTAATGTTTTCCCTTTAAAAAGGTGATGAAAGTTTATGTGAACCCCTCCAGGTATTTAATAATTTCAGAAAGCCTGATTCTAGTATCACTTATACTGTATAAATCTGATATTACTCTAAACGAGTCAATGGTTTTATAATGGGGGAACTAAAAAATAACAAAACAAAACAAAAAGAACAAAAGAAAAAGAAAAACCAGGCCCATAGGCTTTATCCTTCATGTGTAATGGATTAAATTTGTCTGTCATGAGTTTGTTCTTTTTTCTGTTTTCACAAAACATGCAATACACATCAACTTCACTATGGGAAAAATGTTCCTAATCTTCAATCTATTGGGGAAATGCCTGAAAAAAACACAGAAATCACCTCCCGGAAGCTACACGATTTAGACATTTATGCTCCAATACGTCTGTTGGTCTATAAGGTGCCACAGGACTCTTTGTCGCTTTTTACAGATCCAGACTAACACGCCTCGCCTCTGAAACTTGACACCATTTAGACAATTTCTGATGTCAATTTCTTAATGAAATGATGGAGTTCTATCTTTCTAGGCTTTTATACCATATTATCAATGCAGCTACCTGACCAACTGAATGATCCCTTAAAATTGTAGGCTAGTAAAAGAGGAAATGAATTCACAAAAGAAGACCAGGCATTTTAACTGCTTTTATTAGACCATACTGATGCATTTGAAAAGAGCCTTGCAATCAAGTCAATGTCATTTCTCCCAAACCTGGGGTGGCAGTCTCCCCTTTGCTCTGTTCTCACTTCACAGGGACAGGAGCAGGGGCAATCCTTCTCTTGATGGCTCTCCTGCCATTCCTCTTCTTGGAAGGTAAAAGCACAGGCTGATTTAAGTGCAGGACTCCGCCCTGAGAGATGGTGACCCCTCCCAGCAGTTTCTTGAGCTCTGAGTCACTGTGAATGGCCAGCTGCAAGTGGCGTGGGGAAATCCGACGCTTCTTGCTGCGTGCAGCGACTTCCCCAGCAATATCCACAATCTCATGAGTCACTTATTGAAGCACCGCGGCCATATATACTGGGGCTCCAGCTCCAATACGGTCTGCAAATTGTCCTTTGCGGAGCAATCTGTCTATGCGACTGACAGAGAACTGCAGCCCAGCCCGGGAAGAACGGGTGATTTTGGCCTTAGGGTCTTTTGCGGTTGAGGTCTCACCAGAGTGTTCAGACTCAGACTCCGACTCAGTCTCAGACATGTTGCAGACTTCTAGTGTTCCAGCAACACTTGGCTTGACTTTCTTGGCTTTCTTTTGTTTTCTCTGCTTGGTTAACCTGAGTCTTTCCTCAGGAATTGGCCTGCCTAGCTTTTTTCTTGACTTGCTTGGCTTCAGTGGATGTTTCCTTGCTTGGCTCCACTTGCCTGTGTCTTTCTTTGCTTGGCTTGCCTGACTCTCTTCCCTTCTGTTCCTGGCTCTGTTCACTTGGTTTTCTCGCTCTTATTTTGCCTTCTTTGATTTCTTCCTGGTCTGGCCTGATTCTGACTGGCCTGACAAAGTGTGGCTTGGCTAAGCCACCTCTTGAAATCACCACAGTAGTATGCTGACCCTGACTGAGCCTGCAGCCTTTTATAACCTCAGTGCAGACAGAGAAAACATCCTTTCTGATTGGTTGTCTGAGAACCAATGGGCAGCTACTTCATTTGTTACCCAAGCCAGAGGGGATATGTCATCCTTTGATGACATCATTCCCATTCATTCACCGTTTGTGTTGGATTTTTAGTCAGTGATATCTGCTATTAGCAAAACTCATCCTGTAACGGCATGAAATAGGCTTTGGTTACATTTTGAAAATGAGATGCCTTAAATTAGGCACCTAAATAACTTATAAGTGGCCTGATTTGAAGAGGAGCTGAGCACCCACAGCTCCTGTTGATTTCACTAGGAGTTTTGAGTGCTCAGCACCTATGGAAATCAGGTCCCGTTTAGTTAGTTGCTTAAAAGTGGGTTTAGGGGCGGAAATTCAGGCATCCTAAAGTTTGAAAATATTGGCCAGTTTCTCTGGAGCCCTTAACTTGGTGATGCTTCCCGTCTCTTAGAGAACCCTCATGGCACCCAAGCCCATGGTAAGGGTTCTTTGCCATTCCAGAAACCCAAGTGTTCACCATTTGTCACTCTCAGCTTTGATTAGCCGCTTCTCTTGTTCGTGAGCTATTTTCTGAGACCGGTTTAAAAACAGCATCTGCAGAGAACCCCTCACATCAGGCCAAATCCATTGTGTGATGTTGCACTCTATATGATTTTATGAAAATCTGCTAATGAGTTAAATATAATGTAACTGGAATATGCTTCATGCAAAAGGTCTCTTGTAAGGTATCATTACAAAGCTTCTAATCTACTGAGTGTGGTCATCCTATTTGTCTAAATGTACCACTCATGTATCTGAAACTAGAAATATGAAATATAACTCTGAGGGCCTATTGTAATTATGCAAAGTGTGGGCCATTCATGGTGGTTTGGAATCTTGATGACTCCCATTAACCAGGACAATCGTCTGCAGATGGCTCTCTTTTACTTGTAAGTCTCCCTGTATACCTGTGTGCTGGCAAGTGGGTAATGTTTTCCCTTTAAAAAGGTGATGAAAGTTTATGTGAACCCCTCCAGGTATTTAATAATTTCAGAAAGCCTGATTCTAGTATCACTTATACTGTATAAATCTGATATTACTCTAAACGAGTCAATGGTTTTATAATGGGGGAACTAAAAAATAACAAAACAAAACAAAAAGAACAAAAGAAAAAGAAAAACCAGGCCCATAGGCTTTATCCTTCATGTGTAATGGATTAAATTTGTCTGTCATGAGTTTGTTCTTTTTTCTGTTTTCACAAAACATGCAATACACATCAACTTCACTATGGGAAAAATGTTCCTAATCTTCAATCTATTGGGGAAATGCCTGAAAAAAAAACAGAAATCACCTCCCGGAAGCTACACGATTTAGACATTTATGCTCCAATACGTCTGTTGGTCTATAAGGTGCCACAGGACTCTTTGTCGCTTTTTACAGATCCAGACTAACACGCCTACCCCTCTGATACTTGACACCATTTAGACAATTTCTGATGTCAATTTCTTAATGAAATGATGGAGTTCTATCTTTCTAGGCTTTTATACCATATTATCAATGCAGCTACCTGACCAACTGAATGATCCCTTAAAATTGTAGGCTAGTAAAAGAGGAAATGAATTCACAAAAGAAGACCAGGCATTTTAACTGCTTTTATTAGACCATACTGATGCATTTGAAAAGAGCCTTGCAATCAAGTCAATGTCATGTCTCCCAAATCTGGGGTGGCAGTCTCCCCTTTGCTCTGTTCTCACTTAAGAGGGACAGGAGCAGGGGCAATCCTTCTCTTGATGGCTCTCCTGCCATTCCTCTTCTTGGAAGGTAAAAGCACAGGCTGATTTAAGTGCAGGACTCCGCCCTGAGAGATGGTGACCCCTCCCAGCAGTTTCTTGAGCTCTGAGTCGCTGTGAATGGCCAGCTGCAAGTGGCGTGGGGAAATCCGACGCTCCTTGCTGCGTGCAGCGACTTCCCCAGCAATATCCACAATCTCATGAGTCACTTATTGAAGCACCGCGGCCATATATACTGGGGCTCCAGCTCCAATACGGTCTGCAAATTGTCCTTTGCGGAGCAATCTGTCTATGCGACTGACAGAGAACTGCAGCCCAGCCCGGGAAGAACGGGTGATTTTGGCTTTAGGGTCTTTTGCGGTTGAGGTCTCACCAGAGTGTTCAGACTCAGACTCCGACTCAGTCTCAGACATGTTGCAGACTTCTAGTGTTCCAGCAACACTTGGCTTGACTTTCTTGGCTTTCTTTTGTTTTCTCTGCTTGGTTAACCTGAGTCTTTCCTCAGGAATTGGCCTGCCTAGCTTTTTTCTTGACTTGCTTGGCTTCAGTGGATGTTTCCTTGCTTGGCTCCACTTGCCTGTGTCTTTCTTTGCTTGGCTTGCCTGACTCTCTTCCCTTCTGTTCCTGGCTCTGTTCACTTGGTTTTCTCGCTCTTATTTTGCCTTCTTTGATTTCTTCCTGGTCTGGCCTGATTCTGACTGGCCTGACAAAGTGTGGCTTGGCTAAGCCACCTCTTGAAATCACCACAAAAGTATGCTGACCCTGACTGAGCCTGCAGCCTTTTATAACCTCAGTGCAGACAGAGAAAACATCCTTTCTGATTGGTTGTCTGAGAACCAATGGGCAGCTACTTCATTTGTTACCCAAGCCAGAGGGGATATGTCATCCTTTGATGACATCATTCCCATTCATTCACCGTTTGTGTTGGATTTTTAGTCAGTGATATCTGCTATTAGCAAAACTCATCCTGTAACGGCATGAAATAGGCTTTGGTTACATTTTGAAAATGAGATGCCTTAAATTAGGCACCTAAATAACTTATAAGTGGCCTGATTTGAAGAGGAGCTGAGCACCCACAGCTCCTGTTGATTTCACTAGGAGTTTTGAGTGCTCAGCACCTATGGAAATCAGGTCCCGTTTAGTTAGTTGCTTAAAAGTGGGTTTAGGGGCGGAAATTCAGGCATCCTAAAGTTTGAAAATATTGGCCAGTTTCTCTGGAGCCCTTAACTTGGTGATGCTTCCCGTCTCTTAGAGAACCCTCATGGCACCCAAGCCCATGGTAAGGGTTCTTTGCCATTCCAGAAACCCAAGTGTTCACCATTTGTCACTCTCAGCTTTGATTAGCCGCTTCTCTTGTTCGTGAGCTATTTTCTGAGACCGGTTTAAAAACAGCATCTGCAGAGAACCCCTCACATCAGGCCAAATCCATTGTGTGATGTTGCACTCTATATGATTTTATGAAAATCTGCTAATGAGTTAAATATAATGTAACTGGAATATGCTTCATGCAAAAGGTCTCTTGTAAGGTATCATTACAAAGCTTCTAATCTACTGAGTGTGGTCATCCTATTTGTCTAAATGTACCACTCATGTATCTGAAACTAGAAATATGAAATATAACTCTGAGGGCCTATTGTAATTATGCAAAGTGTGGGCCATTCATGGTGGTTTGGAATCTTGATGACTCCCATTAACCAGGACAATCGTCTGCAGATGGCTCTCTTTTACTTGTAAGTCTCCCTGTATACCTGTGTGCTGGCAAGTGGGTAATGTTTTCCCTTTAAAAAGGTGATGAAAGTTTATGTGAACCCCTCCAGGTATTTAATAATTTCAGAAAGCCTGATTCTAGTATCACTTATACTGTATAAATCTGATATTACTCTAAACGAGTCAATGGTTTTATAATGGGGGAACTAAAAAATAACAAAACAAAACAAAAAGAACAAAAGAAAAAGAAAAACCAGGCCCATAGGCTTTATCCTTCATGTGTAATGGATTAAATTTGTCTGTCATGAGTTTGTTCTTTTTTCTGTTTTCACAAAACATGCAATACACATCAACTTCACTATGGGAAAAATGTTCCTAATCTTCAATCTATTGGGGAAATGCCTGAAAAAAAAACAGAAATCACCTCCCGGAAGCTACACGATTTAGACATTTATGCTCCAATACGTCTGTTGGTCTATAAGGTGCCACAGGACTCTTTGTCGCTTTTTACAGATCCAGACTAACACGCCTACCCCTCTGATACTTGACACCATTTAGACAATTTCTGATGTCAATTTCTTAATGAAATGATGGAGTTCTATCTTTCTAGGCTTTTATACCATATTATCAATGCAGCTACCTGACCAACTGAATGATCCCTTAAAATTGTAGGCTAGTAAAAGAGGAAATGAATTCACAAAAGAAGACCAGGCATTTTAACTGCTTTTATTAGACCATACTGATGCATTTGAAAAGAGCCTTGCAATCAAGTCAATGTCATGTCTCCCAAATCTGGGGTGGCAGTCTCCCCTTTGCTCTGTTCTCACTTAAGAGGGACAGGAGCAGGGGCAATCCTTCTCTTGATGGCTCTCCTGCCATTCCTCTTCTTGGAAGGTAAAAGCACAGGCTGATTTAAGTGCAGGACTCCGCCCTGAGAGATGGTGACCCCTCCCAGCAGTTTCTTGAGCTCTGAGTCGCTGTGAATGGCCAGCTGCAAGTGGCGTGGGGAAATCCGACGCTTCTTGCTGCGTGCAGCGACTTCCCCAGCAATATCCACAATCTCATGAGTCACTTATTGAAGCACCGCGGCCATATATACTGGGGCTCCAGCTCCAATACGGTCTGCAAATTGTTCTTTGCGGAGCAATCTGTCTATGCGACTGACAGAGAACTGCAGCCCAGCCCGGGAAGAACGGGTGATTTTGGCCTTAGGGTCTTTTGCGGTTGAGGTCTCACCAGAGTGTTCAGACTCAGACTCCGACTCAGTCTCAGACATGTTGCAGACTTCTAGTGTTCCAGCAACACTTGGCTTGACTTTCTTGGCTTTCTTTTGTTTTCTCTGCTTGGTTAACCTGAGTCTTTCCTCAGGAATTGGCCTGCCTAGCTTTTTTCTTGACTTGCTTGGCTTCAGTGGATGTTTCCTTGCTTGGCTCCACTTGCCTGTGTCTTTCTTTGCTTGGCTTGCCTGACTCTCTTCCCTTCTGTTCCTGGCTCTGTTCACTTGGTTTTCTCGCTCTTATTTTGCCTTCTTTGATTTCTTCCTGGTCTGGCCTGATTCTGACTGGCCTGACAAAGTGTGGCTTGGCTAAGCCACCTCTTGAAATCACCACAGTAGTATGCTGACCCTGACTGAGCCTGCAGCCTTTTATAACCTCAGTGCAGACAGAGAAAACATCCTTTCTGATTGATTGTCTGAGAACCAATGGGCAGCTACTTCATTTGTTACCCAAGCCAGAGGGGATATGTCATCCTTTGATGACATCATTCCCATTCATTCACCGTTTGTGTTGGATTTTTAGTCAGTGATATCTGCTATTAGCAAAACTCATCCTGTAACGGCATGAAATAGGCTTTGGTTACATTTTGAAAATGAGATGCCTTAAATTAGGCACCTAAATAACTTATAAGTGGCCTGATTTGAAGAGGAGCTGAGCACCCACAGCTCCTGTTGATTTCACTAGGAGTTTTGAGTGCTCAGCACCTATGGAAATCAGGTCCCGTTTAGTTAGTTGCTTAAAAGTGGGTTTAGGGGCGGAAATTCAGGCATCCTAAAGTTTGAAAATATTGGCCAGTTTCTCTGGAGCCCTTAACTTGGTGATGCTTCCCGTCTCTTAGAGAACCCTCATGGCACCCAAGCCCATGGTAAGGGTTCTTTGCCATTCCAGAAACCCAAGTGTTCACCATTTGTCACTCTCAGCTTTGATTAGCCGCTTCTCTTGTTCGTGAGCTATTTTCTGAGACCGGTTTAAAAACAGCATCTGCAGAGAACCCCTCACATCAGGCCAAATCCATTGTGTGATGTTGCACTCTATATGATTTTATGAAAATCTGCTAATGAGTTAAATATAATGTAACTGGAATATGCTTCATGCAAAAGGTCTCTTGTAAGGTATCATTACAAAGCTTCTAATCTACTGAGTGTGGTCATCCTATTTGTCTAAATGTACCACTCATGTATCTGAAACTAGAAATATGAAATATAACTCTGAGGGCCTATTGTAATTATGCAAAGTGTGGGCCATTCATGGTGGTTTGGAATCTTGATGACTCCCATTAACCAGGACAATCATCTGCAGATGGCTCTCTTTTACTTGTAAGTCTCCCTGTATACCTGTGTGCTGGCAAGTGGGTAATGTTTTCCCTTTAAAAAGGTGATGAAAGTTTATGTGAACCCCTCCAGGTATTTAATAATTTCAGAAAGCCTGATTCTAGTATCACTTATACTGTATAAATCTGATATTACTCTAAACGAGTCAATGGTTTTATAATGGGGGAACTAAAAAATAACAAAACAAAACAAAAAGAACAAAAGAAAAAGAAAAACCAGGCCCATAGGCTTTATCCTTCATGTGTAATGGATTAAATTTGTCTGTCATGAGTTTGTTCTTTTTTCTGTTTTCACAAAACATGCAATACACATCAACTTCACTATGGGAAAAATGTTCCTAATCTTCAATCTATTGGGGAAATGCCTGAAAAAAACACAGAAATCACCTCCCGGAAGCTACACAATTTAGACATTTATGCTCCAATACGTCTGTTGGTCTATAAGGTGCCACAGGACTCTTTGTCGCTTTTTACAGATCCAGACTAACACGCCTCCCCTCTGATACTTGACACCATTTAGACAATTTCTGATGTCAATTTCTTAATGAAATGATGGAGTTCTATCTTTCTAGGCTTTTATACCATATTATCAATGCAGCTACCTGACCAACTGAATGATCCCTTAAAATTGTAGGCTAGTAAAAGAGGAAATGAATTCACAAAAGAAGACCAGGCATTTTAACTGCTTTTATTAGACCATACTGATGCATTTGAAAAGAGCCTTGCAATCAAGTCAATGTCATTTCTCCCAAACCTGGGGTGGCAGTCTCCCCTTTGCTCTGTTCTCACTTCACAGGGACAGGAGCAGGGGCAATCCTTCTCTTGATGGCTCTCCTGCCATTCCTCTTCTTGGAAGGTAAAAGCACAGGCTGATTTAAGTGCAGGACTCCGCCCTGAGAGATGGTGACCCCTCCCAGCAGTTTCTTGAGCTCTGAGTCGCTGTGAATGGCCAGCTGCAAGTGGCGTGGGGAAATCCGACGCTTCTTGCTGCGTGCAGCGACTTCCCCAGCAATATCCACAATCTCATGAGTCAGGTATTGAAGCACCGCGGCCATATATACTGGGGCTCCAGCTCCAATACGGTCTGCAAATTGTCCTTTGCGGAGCAATCTGTCTATGCGACTGACAGAGAACTGCAGCCCAGCCCGGGAAGAACGGGTGATTTTGGCCTTAGGGTCTTTTGCGGTTGAGGTCTCACCAGAGTGTTCAGACTCAGACTCCGACTCAGTCTCAGACATGTTGCAGACTTCTAGTGTTCCAGCAACACTTGGCTTGACTTTCTTGGCTTTCTTTTGTTTTCTCTGCTTGGTTAACCTGAGTCTTTCCTCAGGAATTGGCCTGCCTAGCTTTTTTCTTGACTTGCTTGGCTTCAGTGGATGTTTCCTTGCTTGGCTCCACTTGCCTGTGTCTTTCTTTGCTTGGCTTGCCTGACTCTCTTCCCTTCTGTTCCTGGCTCTGTTCACTTGGTTTTCTCGCTCTTATTTTGCCTTCTTTGATTTCTTCCTGGTCTGGCCTGATTCTGACTGGCCTGACAAAGTGTGGCTTGGCTAAGCCACCTCTTGAAATCACCACAGTAGTATGCTGACCCTGACTGAGCCTGCAGCCTTTTATAACCTCAGTGCAGACAGAGAAAACATCCTTTCTGATTGGTTGTCTGAGAACCAATGGGCAGCTACTTCATTTGTTACCCAAGCCAGAGGGGATATGTCATCCTTTGATGACATCATTCCCATTCATTCACCGTTTGTGTTGGATTTTTAGTCAGTGATATCTGCTATTAGCAAAACTCATCCTGTAACGGCATGAAATAGGCTTTGGTTACATTTTGAAAATGAGATGCCTTAAATTAGGCACCTAAATAACTTATAAGTGGCCTGATTTGAAGAGGAGCTGAGCACCCACAGCTCCTGTTGATTTCACTAGGAGTTTTGAGTGCTCAGCACCTATGGAAATCAGGTCCCGTTTAGTTAGTTGCTTAAAAGTGGGTTTAGGGGCGGAAATTCAGGCATCCTAAAGTTTGAAAATATTGGCCAGTTTCTCTGGAGCCCTTAACTTGGTGATGCTTCCCGTCTCTTAGAGAACCCTCATGGCACCCAAGCCCATGGTAAGGGTTCTTTGCCATTCCAGAAACCCAAGTGTTCACCATTTGTCACTCTCAGCTTTGATTAGCCGCTTCTCTTGTTCGTGAGCTATTTTCTGAGACCGGTTTAAAAACAGCATCTGCAGAGAACCCCTCACATCAGGCCAAATCCATTGTGTGATGTTGCACTCTATATGATTTTATGAAAATCTGCTAATGAGTTAAATATAATGTAACTGGAATATGCTTCATGCAAAAGGTCTCTTGTAAGGTATCATTACAAAGCTTCTAATCTACTGAGTGTGGTCATCCTATTTGTCTAAATGTACCACTCATGTATCTGAAACTAGAAATATGAAATATAACTCTGAGGGCCTATTGTAATTATGCAAAGTGTGGGCCATTCATGGTGGTTTGGAATCTTGATGACTCCCATTAACCAGGACAATCGTCTGCAGATGGCTCTCTTTTACTTGTAAGTCTCCCTGTATACCTGTGTGCTGGCAAGTGGGTAATGTTTTCCCTTTAAAAAGGTGATGAAAGTTTATGTGAACCCCTCCAGGTATTTAATAATTTCAGAAAGCCTGATTCTAGTATCACTTATACTGTATAAATCTGATATTACTCTAAACGAGTCAATGGTTTTATAATGGGGGAACTAAAAAATAACAAAACAAAACAAAAAGAACAAAAGAAAAAGAAAAACCAGGCCCATAGGCTTTATCCTTCATGTGTAATGGATTAAATTTGTCTGTCATGAGTTTGTTCTTTTTTCTGTTTTCACAAAACATGCAATACACATCAACTTCACTATGGGAAAAATGTTCCTAATCTTCAATCTATTGGGGAAATGCCTGAAAAAAACACAGAAATCACCTCCCGGAAGCTACACGATTTAGACATTTATGCTCCAATACGTCTGTTGGTCTATAAGGTGCCACAGGACTCTTTGTCGCTTTTTACAGATCCAGACTAACACGCCTACCCCTCTGATACTTGACACCATTTAGACAATTTCTGATGTCAATTTCTTAATGAAATGATGGAGTTCTATCTTTCTAGGCTTTTATACCATATTATCAATGCAGCTACCTGACCAACTGAATGATCCCTTAAAATTGTAGGCTAGTAAAAGAGGAAATGAATTCACAAAAGAAGACCAGGCATTTTAACTGCTTTTATTAGACCATACTGATGCATTTGAAAAGAGCCTTGCAATCAAGTCAATGTCATTTCTCCCAAACCTGGGGTGGCAGTCTCCCCTTTGCTCTGTTCTCACTTCACAGGGACAGGAGCAGGGGCAATCCTTCTCTTGATGGCTCTCCTGCCATTCCTCTTCTTGGAAGGTAAAAGCACAGGCTGATTTAAGTGCAGGACTCCGCCCTGAGAGATGGTGACCCCTCCCAGCAGTTTCTTGAGCTCTGAGTCGCTGTGAATGGCCAGCTGCAAGTGGCGTGGGGAAATCCGACGCTTCTTGCTGCGTGCAGCGACTTCCCCAGCAATATCCACAATCTCATGAGTCACTTATTGAAGCACCGCGGCCATATATACTGGGGCTCCAGCTCCAATACGGTCTGCAAATTGTCCTTTGCGGAGCAATCTGTCTATGCGACTGACAGAGAACTGTAGCCCAGCCCGGGAAGAACGGGTGATTTTGGCCTTAGGGTCTTTTGCGGTTGAGGTCTCACCAGAGTGTTCAGACTCAGACTCCGACTCAGTCTCAGACATGTTGCAGACTTCTAGTGTTCCAGCAACACTTGGCTTGACTTTCTTGGCTTTCTTTTGTTTTCTCTGCTTGGTTAACCTGAGTCTTTCCTCAGGAATTGGCCTGCCTAGCTTTTTTCTTGACTTGCTTGGCTTCAGTGGATGTTTCCTTGCTTGGCTCCACTTGCCTGTGTCTTTCTTTGCTTGGCTTGCCTGACTCTCTTCCCTTCTGTTCCTGGCTCTGTTCACTTGGTTTTCTCGCTCTTATTTTGCCTTCTTTGATTTCTTCCTGGTCTGGCCTGATTCTGACTGGCCTGACAAAGTGTGGCTTGGCTAAGCCACCTCTTGAAATCACCACAGTAGTATGCTGACCCTGACTGAGCCTGCAGCCTTTTATAACCTCAGTGCAGACAGAGAAAACATCCTTTCTGATTGGTTGTCTGAGAACCAATGGGCAGCTACTTCATTTGTTACCCAAGCCAGAGGGGATATGTCATCCTTTGATGACATCATTCCCATTCATTCACCGTTTGTGTTGGATTTTTAGTCAGTGATATCTGCTATTAGCAAAACTCATCCTGTAACGGCATGAAATAGGCTTTGGTTACATTTTGAAAATGAGATGCCTTAAATTAGGCACCTAAATAACTTATAAGTGGCCTGATTTGAAGAGGAGCTGAGCACCCACAGCTCCTGTTGATTTCACTAGGAGTTTTGAGTGCTCAGCACCTATGGAAATTAGGTCCCGTTTAGTTAGTTGCTTAAAAGTGGGTTTAGGGGCGGAAATTCAGGCATCCTAAAGTTTGAAAATATTGGCCAGTTTCTCTGGAGCCCTTAACTTGGTGATGCTTCCCGTCTCTTAGAGAATCCTCATGGCACCCAAGCCCATGGTAAGGGTTCTTTGCCATTCCAGAAACCCAAGTGTTCACCATTTGTCACTCTCAGCTTTGATTAGCCGCTTCTCTTGTTCGTGAGCTATTTTCTGAGACCGGTTTAAAAACAGCATCTGCAGAGAACCCCTCACATCAGGCCAAATCCATTGTGTGATGTTGCACTCTATATGATTTTATGAAAATCTGCTAATGAGTTAAATATAATGTAACTGGAATATGCTTCATGCAAAAGGTCTCTTGTAAGGTATCATTACAAAGCTTCTAATCTACTGAGTGTGGTCATCCTATTTGTCTAAATGTACCACTCATGTATCTGAAACTAGAAATATGAAATATAACTCTGAGGGCCTATTGTAATTATGCAAAGTGTGGGCCATTCATGGTGGTTTGGAATCTTGATGACTCCCATTAACCAGGACAATCGTCTGCAGATGGCTCTCTTTTACTTGTAAGTCTCCCTGTATACCTGTGTGCTGGCAAGTGGGTAATGTTTTCCCTTTAAAAAGGTGATGAAAGTTTATGTGAACCCCTCCAGGTATTTAATAATTTCAGAAAGCCTGATTCTAGTATCACTTATACTGTATAAATCTGATATTACTCTAAACGAGTCAATGGTTTTATAATGGGGGAACTAAAAAATAACAAAACAAAACAAAAAGAACAAAAGAAAAAGAAAAACCAGGCCCATAGGCTTTATCCTTCATGTGTAATGGATTAAATTTGTCTGTCATGAGTTTGTTCTTTTTTCTGTTTTCACAAAACATGCAATACACATCAACTTCACTATGGGAAAAATGTTCCTAATCTTCAATCTATTGGGGAAATGCCTGAAAAAAACACAGAAATCACCTCCCGGAAGCTACACGATTTAGACATTTATGCTCCAATACGTCTGTTGGTCTATAAGGTGCCACAGGACTCTTTGTCGCTTTTTACAGATCCAGACTAACACGCCTCCCCTCTGATACTTGACACCATTTAGACAATTTCTGATGTCAATTTCTTAATGAAATGATGGAGTTCTATCTTTCTAGGCTTTTATACCATATTATCAATGCAGCTACCTGACCAACTGAATGATCCCTTAAAATTGTAGGCTAGTAAAAGAGGAAATGAATTCACAAAAGAAGACCAGGCATTTTAACTGCTTTTATTAGACCATACTGATGCATTTGAAAAGAGCCTTGCAATCAAGTCAATGTCATTTCTCCCAAACCTGGGGTGGCAGTCTCCCCTTTGCTCTGTTCTCACTTCACAGGGACAGGAGCAGGGGCAATCCTTCTCTTGATGGCTCTCCTGCCATTCCTCTTCTTGGAAGGTAAAAGCACAGGCTGATTTAAGTGCAGGACTCCGCCCTGAGAGATGGTGACCCCTCCCAGCAGTTTCTTGAGCTCTGAGTCGCTGTGAATGGCCAGCTGCAAGTGGCGTGGGGAAATCCGACGCTTCTTGCTGCGTGCAGCGACTTCCCCAGCAATATCCACAATCTCATGAGTCACTTATTGAAGCACCGCGGCCATATATACTGGGGCTCCAGCTCCAATACGGTCTGCAAATTGTCCTTTGCGGAGCAATCTGTCTATGCGACTGACAGAGAACTGCAGCCCAGCCCGGGAAGAACGGGTGATTTTGGCCTTAGGGTCTTTTGCGGTTGAGGTCTCACCAGAGTGTTCAGACTCAGACTCCGACTCAGTCTCAGACATGTTGCAGACTTCTAGTGTTCCAGCAACACTTGGCTTGACTTTCTTGGCTTTCTTTTGTTTTCTCTGCTTGGTTAACCTGAGTCTTTCCTCAGGAATTGGCCTGCCTAGCTTTTTTCTTGACTTGCTTGGCTTCAGTGGATGTTTCCTTGCTTGGCTCCACTTGCCTGTGTCTTTCTTTGCTTGGCTTGCCTGACTCTCTTCCCTTCTGTTCCTGGCTCTGTTCACTTGGTTTTCTCGCTCTTATTTTGCCTTCTTTGATTTCTTCCTGGTCTGGCCTGATTCTGACTGGCCTGACAAAGTGTGGCTTGGCTAAGCCACCTCTTGAAATCACCACAGTAGTATGCTGACCCTGACTGAGCCTGCAGCCTTTTATAACCTCAGTGCAGACAGAGAAAACATCCTTTCTGATTGGTTGTCTGAGAACCAATGGGCAGCTACTTCATTTGTTACCCAAGCCAGAGGGGATATGTCATCCTTTGATGACATCATTCCCATTCATTCACCGTTTGTGTTGGATTTTTAGTCAGTGATATCTGCTATTAGCAAAACTCATCCTGTAACGGCATGAAATAGGCTTTGGTTACATTTTGAAAATGAGATGCCTTAAATTAGGCACCTAAATAACTTATAAGTGGCCTGATTTGAAGAGGAGCTGAGCACCCACAGCTCCTGTTGATTTCACTAGGAGTTTTGAGTGCTCAGCACCTATGGAAATCAGGTCCCGTTTAGTTAGTTGCTTAAAAGTGGGTTTAGGGGCGGAAATTCAGGCATCCTAAAGTTTGAAAATATTGGCCAGTTTCTCTGGAGCCCTTAACTTGGTGATGCTTCCCGTCTCTTAGAGAACCCTCATGGCACCCAAGCCCATGGTAAGGGTTCTTTGCCATTCCAGAAACCCAAGTGTTCACCATTTGTCACTCTCAGCTTTGATTAGCCGCTTCTCTTGTTCGTGAGCTATTTTCTGAGACCGGTTTAAAAACAGCATCTGCAGAGAACCCCTCACATCAGGCCAAATCCATTGTGTGATGTTGCACTCTATATGATTTTATGAAAATCTGCTAATGAGTTAAATATAATGTAACTGGAATATGCTTCATGCAAAAGGTCTCTTGTAAGGTATCATTACAAAGCTTCTAATCTACTGAGTGTGGTCATCCTATTTGTCTAAATGTACCACTCATGTATCTGAAACTAGAAATATGAAATATAACTCTGAGGGCCTATTGTAATTATGCAAAGTGTGGGCCATTCATGGTGGTTTGGAATCTTGATGACTCCCATTAACCAGGACAATCATCTGCAGATGGCTCTCTTTTACTTGTAAGTCTCCCTGTATACCTGTGTGCTGGCAAGTGGGTAATGTTTTCCCTTTAAAAAGGTGATGAAAGTTTATGTGAACCCCTCCAGGTATTTAATAATTTCAGAAAGCCTGATTCTAGTATCACTTATACTGTATAAATCTGATATTACTCTAAACGAGTCAATGGTTTTATAATGGGGGAACTAAAAACTAACAAAACAAAACAAAAAGAACAAAAGAAAAAGAAAAACCAGGCCCATAGGCTTTATCCTTCATGTGTAATGGATTAAATTTGTCTGTCATGAGTTTGTTCTTTTTTCTGTTTTCACAAAACATGCAATACACATCAACTTCACTATGGGAAAAATGTTCCTAATCTTCAATCTATTGGGGAAATGCCTGAAAAAAACACAGAAATCACCTCCCGGAAGCTACACGATTTAGACATTTATGCTCCAATACGTCTGTTGGTCTATAAGGTGCCACAGGACTCTTTGTCGCTTTTTACAGATCCAGACTAACACGCCTCCCCTCTGATACTTGACACCATTTAGACAATTTCTGATGTCAATTTCTTAATGAAATGATGGAGTTCTATCTTTCTAGGCTTTTATACCATATTATCAATGCAGCTACCTGACCAACTGAATGATCCCTTAAAATTGTAGGCTAGTAAAAGAGGAAATGAATTCACAAAAGAAGACCAGGCATTTTAACTGCTTTTATTAGACCATACTGATGCATTTGAAAAGAGCCTTGCAATCAAGTCAATGTCATTTCTCCCAAACCTGGGGTGGCAGTCTCCCCTTTGCTCTGTTCTCACTTCACAGGGACAGGAGCAGGGGCAATCCTTCTCTTGATGGCTCTCCTGCCATTCCTCTTCTTGGAAGGTAAAAGCACAGGCTGATTTAAGTGCAGGACTCCGCCCTGAGAGATGGTGACCCCTCCCAGCAGTTTCTTGAGCTCTGAGTCGCTGTGAATGGCCAGCTGCAAGTGGCGTGGGGAAATCCGACGCTTCTTGCTGCGTGCAGCGACTTCCCCAGCAATATCCACAATCTCATGAGTCACTTATTGAAGCACCGCGGCCATATATACTGGGGCTCCAGCTCCAATACGGTCTGCAAATTGTCCTTTGCGGAGCAATCTGTCTATGCGACTGACAGAGAACTGCAGCCCAGCCCGGGAAGAACGGGTGATTTTGGCCTTAGGGTCTTTTGCGGTTGAGGTCTCACCAGAGTGTTCAGACTCAGACTCCGACTCAGTCTCAGACATGTTGCAGACTTCTAGTGTTCCAGCAACACTTGGCTTGACTTTCTTGGCTTTCTTTTGTTTTCTCTGCTTGGTTAACCTGAGTCTTTCCTCAGGAATTGGCCTGCCTAGCTTTTTTCTTGACTTGCTTGGCTTCAGTGGATGTTTCCTTGCTTGGCTCCACTTGCCTGTGTCTTTCTTTGCTTGGCTTGCCTGACTCTCTTCCCTTCTGTTCCTGGCTCTGTTCACTTGGTTTTCTCGCTCTTATTTTGCCTTCTTTGATTTCTTCCTGGTCTGGCCTGATTCTGACTGGCCTGACAAAGTGTGGCTTGGCTAAGCCACCTCTTGAAATCACCACAGTAGTATGCTGACCCTGACTGAGCCTGCAGCCTTTTATAACCTCAGTGCAGACAGAGAAAACATCCTTTCTGATTGGTTGTCTGAGAACCAATGGGCAGCTACTTCATTTGTTACCCAAGCCAGAGGGGATATGTCATCCTTTGATGACATCATTCCCATTCATTCACCGTTTGTGTTGGATTTTTAGTCAGTGATATCTGCTATTAGCAAAACTCATCCTGTAACGGCATGAAATAGGCTTTGGTTACATTTTGAAAATGAGATGCCTTAAATTAGGCACCTAAATAACTTATAAGTGGCCTGATTTGAAGAGGAGCTGAGCACCCACAGCTCCTGTTGATTTCACTAGGAGTTTTGAGTGCTCAGCACCTATGGAAATCAGGTCCCGTTTAGTTAGTTGCTTAAAAGTGGGTTTAGGGGCGGAAATTCAGGCATCCTAAAGTTTGAAAATATTGGCCAGTTTCTCTGGAGCCCTTAACTTGGTGATGCTTCCCGTCTCTTAGAGAACCCTCATGGCACCCAAGCCCATGGTAAGGGTTCTTTGCCATTCCAGAAACCCAAGTGTTCACCATTTGTCACTCTCAGCTTTGATTAGCCGCTTCTCTTGTTCGTGAGCTATTTTCTGAGACCGGTTTAAAAACAGCATCTGCAGAGAACCCCTCACATCAGGCCAAATCCATTGTGTGATGTTGCACTCTATATGATTTTATGAAAATCTGCTAATGAGTTAAATATAATGTAACTGGAATATGCTTCATGCAAAAGGTCTCTTGTAAGGTATCATTACAAAGCTTATCATCTACTGAGTGTGGTCATCCTATTTGTCTAAATGTACCACTCATGTATCTGAAACTAGAAATATGAAATATAACTCTGAGGGCCTATTGTAATTATGCAAAGTGTGGGCCATTCATGGTGGTTTGGAATCTTGATGACTCCCATTAACCAGGACAATCATCTGCAGATGGCTCTCTTTTACTTGTAAGTCTCCCTGTATACCTGTGTGCTGGCAAGTGGGTAATGTTTTCCCTTTAAAAAGGTGATGAAAGTTTATGTGAACCCCTCCAGGTATTTAATAATTTCAGAAAGCCTGATTCTAGTATCACTTATACTGTATAAATCTGATATTACTCTAAACGAGTCAATGGTTTTATAATGGGGGAACTAAAAACTAACAAAACAAAACAAAAAGAACAAAAGAAAAAGAAAAACCAGGCCCATAGGCTTTATCCTTCATGTGTAATGGATTAAATTTGTCTGTCATGAGTTTGTTCTTTTTTCTGTTTTCACAAAACATGCAATACACATCAACTTCACTATGGGAAAAATGTTCCTAATCTTCAATCTATTGGGGAAATGCCTGAAAAAAACACAGAAATCACCTCCCGGAAGCTACACGATTTAGACATTTATGCTCCAATACGTCTGTTGGTCTATAAGGTGCCACAGGACTCTTTGTCGCTTTTTACAGATCCAGACTAACACGCCTCCCCTCTGATACTTGACACCATTTAGACAATTTCTGATGTCAATTTCTTAATGAAATGATGGAGTTCTATCTTTCTAGGCTTTTATACCATATTATCAATGCAGCTACCTGACCAACTGAATGATCCCTTAAAATTGTAGGCTAGTAAAAGAGGAAATGAATTCACAAAAGAAGACCAGGCATTTTAACTGCTTTTATTAGACCATACTGATGCATTTGAAAAGAGCCTTGCAATCAAGTCAATGTCATTTCTCCCAAACCTGGGGTGGCAGTCTCCCCTTTGCTCTGTTCTCACTTCACAGGGACAGGAGCAGGGGCAATCCTTCTCTTGATGGCTCTCCTGCCATTCCTCTTCTTGGAAGGTAAAAGCACAGGCTGATTTAAGTGCAGGACTCCGCCCTGAGAGATGGTGACCCCTCCCAGCAGTTTCTTGAGCTCTGAGTCGCTGTGAATGGCCAGCTGCAAGTGGCGTGGGGAAATCCGACGCTTCTTGCTGCGTGCAGCGACTTCCCCAGCAATATCCACAATCTCATGAGTCAGGTATTGAAGCACCGCGGCCATATATACTGGGGCTCCAGCTCCAATACGGTCTGCAAATTGTCCTTTGCGGAGCAATCTGTCTATGCGACTGACAGAGAACTGCAGCCCAGCCCGGGAAGAACGGGTGATTTTGGCCTTAGGGTCTTTTGCGGTTGAGGTCTCACCAGAGTGTTCAGACTCAGACTCCGACTCAGTCTCAGACATGTTGCAGACTTCTAGTGTTCCAGCAACACTTGGCTTGACTTTCTTGGCTTTCTTTTGTTTTCTCTGCTTGGTTAACCTGAGTCTTTCCTCAGGAATTGGCCTGCCTAGCTTTTTTCTTGACTTGCTTGGCTTCAGTGGATGTTTCCTTGCTTGGCTCCACTTGCCTGTGTCTTTCTTTGCTTGGCTTGCCTGACTCTCTTCCCTTCTGTTCCTGGCTCTGTTCACTTGGTTTTCTCGCTCTTATTTTGCCTTCTTTGATTTCTTCCTGGTCTGGCCTGATTCTGACTGGCCTGACAAAGTGTGGCTTGGCTAAGCCACCTCTTGAAATCACCACAGTAGTATGCTGACCCTGACTGAGCCTGCAGCCTTTTATAACCTCAGTGCAGACAGAGAAAACATCCTTTCTGATTGGTTGTCTGAGAACCAATGGGCAGCTACTTCATTTGTTACCCAAGCCAGAGGGGATATGTCATCCTTTGATGACATCATTCCCATTCATTCACCGTTTGTGTTGGATTTTTAGTCAGTGATATCTGCTATTAGCAAAACTCATCCTGTAACGGCATGAAATAGGCTTTGGTTACATTTTGAAAATGAGATGCCTTAAATTAGGCACCTAAATAACTTATAAGTGGCCTGATTTGAAGAGGAGCTGAGCACCCACAGCTCCTGTTGATTTCACTAGGAGTTTTGAGTGCTCAGCACCTATGGAAATCAGGTCCCGTTTAGTTAGTTGCTTAAAAGTGGGTTTAGGGGCGGAAATTCAGGCATCCTAAAGTTTGAAAATATTGGCCAGTTTCTCTGGAGCCCTTAACTTGGTGATGCTTCCCGTCTCTTAGAGAACCCTCATGGCACCCAAGCCCATGGTAAGGGTTCTTTGCCATTCCAGAAACCCAAGTGTTCACCATTTGTCACTCTCAGCTTTGATTAGCCGCTTCTCTTGTTCGTGAGCTATTTTCTGAGACCGGTTTAAAAACAGCATCTGCAGAGAACCCCTCACATCAGGCCAAATCCATTGTGTGATGTTGCACTCTATATGATTTTATGAAAATCTGCTAATGAGTTAAATATAATGTAACTGGAATATGCTTCATGCAAAAGGTCTCTTGTAAGGTATCATTACAAAGCTTCTAATCTACTGAGTGTGGTCATCCTATTTGTCTAAATGTACCACTCATGTATCTGAAACTAGAAATATGAAATATAACTCTGAGGGCCTATTGTAATTATGCAAAGTGTGGGCCATTCATGGTGGTTTGGAATCTTGATGACTCCCATTAACCAGGACAATCGTCTGCAGATGGCTCTCTTTTACTTGTAAGTCTCCCTGTATACCTGTGTGCTGGCAAGTGGGTAATGTTTTCCCTTTAAAAAGGTGATGAAAGTTTATGTGAACCCCTCCAGGTATTTAATAATTTCAGAAAGCCTGATTCTAGTATCACTTATACTGTATAAATCTGATATTACTCTAAACGAGTCAATGGTTTTATAATGGGGGAACTAAAAAATAACAAAACAAAACAAAAAGAACAAAAGAAAAAGAAAAACCAGGCCCATAGGCTTTATCCTTCATGTGTAATGGATTAAATTTGTCTGTCATGAGTTTGTTCTTTTTTCTGTTTTCACAAAACATGCAATACACATCAACTTCACTATGGGAAAAATGTTCCTAATCTTCAATCTATTGGGGAAATGCCTGAAAAAAAAACAGAAATCACCTCCCGGAAGCTACACGATTTAGACATTTATGCTCCAATACGTCTGTTGGTCTATAAGGTGCCACAGGACTCTTTGTCGCTTTTTACAGATCCAGACTAACACGCCTACCCCTCTGATACTTGACACCATTTAGACAATTTCTGATGTCAATTTCTTAATGAAATGATGGAGTTCTATCTTTCTAGGCTTTTATACCATATTATCAATGCAGCTACCTGACCAACTGAATGATCCCTTAAAATTGTAGGCTAGTAAAAGAGGAAATGAATTCACAAAAGAAGACCAGGCATTTTAACTGCTTTTATTAGACCATACTGATGCATTTGAAAAGAGCCTTGCAATCAAGTCAATGTCATGTCTCCCAAATCTGGGGTGGCAGTCTCCCCTTTGCTCTGTTCTCACTTAAGAGGGACAGGAGCAGGGGCAATCCTTCTCTTGATGGCTCTCCTGCCATTCCTCTTCTTGGAAGGTAAAAGCACAGGCTGATTTAAGTGCAGGACTCCGCCCTGAGAGATGGTGACCCCTCCCAGCAGTTTCTTGAGCTCTGAGTCGCTGTGAATGGCCAGCTGCAAGTGGCGTGGGGAAATCCGACGCTTCTTGCTGCGTGCAGCGACTTCCCCAGCAATATCCACAATCTCATGAGTCACTTATTGAAGCACCGCGGCCATATATACTGGGGCTCCAGCTCCAATACGGTCTGCAAATTGTCCTTTGCGGAGCAATCTGTCTATGCGACTGACAGAGAACTGCAGCCCAGCCTGGGAAGAATGGGTGATTTTGGCCTTAGGGTCTTTTGCGGTTGAGGTCTCACCAGAGTGTTCAGACTCAGACTCCGACTCAGTCTCAGACATGTTGCAGACTTCTAGTGTTCCAGCAACACTTGGCTTGACTTTCTTGGCTTTCTTTTGTTTTCTCTGCTTGGTTAACCTGAGTCTTTCCTCAGGAATTGGCCTGCCTAGCTTTTTTCTTGACTTGCTTGGCTTCAGTGGATGTTTCCTTGCTTGGCTCCACTTGCCTGTGTCTTTCTTTGCTTGGCTTGCCTGACTCTCTTCCCTTCTGTTCCTGGCTCTGTTCACTTGGTTTTCTCGCTCTTATTTTGCCTTCTTTGATTTCTTCCTGGTCTGGCCTGATTCTGACTGGCCTGACAAAGTGTGGCTTGGCTAAGCCACCTCTTGAAATCACCACAGTAGTATGCTGACCCTGACTGAGCCTGCAGCCTTTTATAACCTCAGTGCAGACAGAGAAAACATCCTTTCTGATTGGTTGTCTGAGAACCAATGGGCAGCTACTTCATTTGTTACCCAAGCCAGAGGGGATATGTCATCCTTTGATGACATCATTCCCATTCATTCACCGTTTGTGTTGGATTTTTAGTCAGTGATATCTGCTATTAGCAAAACTCATCCTGTAACGGCATGAAATAGGCTTTGGTTACATTTTGAAAATGAGATGCCTTAAATTAGGCACCTAAATAACTTATAAGTGGCCTGATTTGAAGAGGAGCTGAGCACCCACAGCTCCTGTTGATTTCACTAGGAGTTTTGAGTGCTCAGCACCTATGGAAATCAGGTCCCGTTTAGTTAGTTGCTTAAAAGTGGGTTTAGGGGCGGAAATTCAGGCATCCTAAAGTTTGAAAATATTGGCCAGTTTCTCTGGAGCCCTTAACTTGGTGATGCTTCCCGTCTCTTAGAGAACCCTCATGGCACCCAAGCCCATGGTAAGGGTTCTTTGCCATTCCAGAAACCCAAGTGTTCACCATTTGTCACTCTCAGCTTTGATTAGCCGCTTCTCTTGTTCGTGAGCTATTTTCTGAGACCGGTTTAAAAACAGCATCTGCAGAGAACCCCTCACATCAGGCCAAATCCATTGTGTGATGTTGCACTCTATATGATTTTATGAAAATCTGCTAATGAGTTAAATATAATGTAACTGGAATATGCTTCATGCAAAAGGTCTCTTGTAAGGTATCATTACAAAGCTTATCATCTACTGAGTGTGGTCATCCTATTTGTCTAAATGTACCACTCATGTATCTGAAACTAGAAATATGAAATATAACTCTGAGGGCCTATTGTAATTATGCAAAGTGTGGGCCATTCATGGTGGTTTGGAATCTTGATGACTCCCATTAACCAGGACAATCATCTGCAGATGGCTCTCTTTTACTTGTAAGTCTCCCTGTATACCTGTGTGCTGGCAAGTGGGTAATGTTTTCCCTTTAAAAAGGTGATGAAAGTTTATGTGAACCCCTCCAGGTATTTAATAATTTCAGAAAGCCTGATTCTAGTATCACTTATACTGTATAAATCTGATATTACTCTAAACGAGTCAATGGTTTTATAATGGGGGAACTAAAAAATAACAAAACAAAACAAAAAGAACAAAAGAAAAAGAAAAACCAGGCCCATAGGCTTTATCCTTCATGTGTAATGGATTAAATTTGTCTGTCATGAGTTTGTTCTTTTTTCTGTTTTCACAAAACATGCAATACACATCAACTTCACTATGGGAAAAATGTTCCTAATCTTCAATCTATTGGGGAAATGCCTGAAAAAAACACAGAAATCACCTCCCGGAAGCTACACAATTTAGACATTTATGCTCCAATACGTCTGTTGGTCTATAAGGTGCCACAGGACTCTTTGTCGCTTTTTACAGATCCAGACTAACACGCCTCCCCTCTGATACTTGACACCATTTAGACAATTTCTGATGTCAATTTCTTAATGAAATGATGGAGTTCTATCTTTCTAGGCTTTTATACCATATTATCAATGCAGCTACCTGACCAACTGAATGATCCCTTAAAATTGTAGGCTAGTAAAAGAGGAAATGAATTCACAAAAGAAGACCAGGCATTTTAACTGCTTTTATTAGACCATACTGATGCATTTGAAAAGAGCCTTGCAATCAAGTCAATGTCATTTCTCCCAAACCTGGGGTGGCAGTCTCCCCTTTGCTCTGTTCTCACTTCACAGGGACAGGAGCAGGGGCAATCCTTCTCTTGATGGCTCTCCTGCCATTCCTCTTCTTGGAAGGTAAAAGCACAGGCTGATTTAAGTGCAGGACTCCGCCCTGAGAGATGGTGACCCCTCCCAGCAGTTTCTTGAGCTCTGAGTCGCTGTGAATGGCCAGCTGCAAGTGGCGTGGGGAAATCCGACGCTTCTTGCTGCGTGCAGCGACTTCCCCAGCAATATCCACAATCTCATGAGTCACTTATTGAAGCACCGCGGCCATATATACTGGGGCTCCAGCTCCAATACGGTCTGCAAATTGTTCTTTGCGGAGCAATCTGTCTATGCGACTGACAGAGAACTGCAGCCCAGCCCGGGAAGAACGGGTGATTTTGGCCTTAGGGTCTTTTGCGGTTGAGGTCTCACCAGAGTGTTCAGACTCAGACTCCGACTCAGTCTCAGACATGTTGCAGACTTCTAGTGTTCCAGCAACACTTGGCTTGACTTTCTTGGCTTTCTTTTGTTTTCTCTGCTTGGTTAACCTGAGTCTTTCCTCAGGAATTGGCCTGCCTAGCTTTTTTCTTGACTTGCTTGGCTTCAGTGGATGTTTCCTTGCTTGGCTCCACTTGCCTGTGTCTTTCTTTGCTTGGCTTGCCTGACTCTCTTCCCTTCTGTTCCTGGCTCTGTTCACTTGGTTTTCTCGCTCTTATTTTGCCTTCTTTGATTTCTTCCTGGTCTGGCCTGATTCTGACTGGCCTGACAAAGTGTGGCTTGGCTAAGCCACCTCTTGAAATCACCACAGTAGTATGCTGACCCTGACTGAGCCTGCAGCCTTTTATAACCTCAGTGCAGACAGAGAAAACATCCTTTCTGATTGGTTGTCTGAGAACCAATGGGCAGCTACTTCATTTGTTACCCAAGCCAGAGGGGATATGTCATCCTTTGATGACATCATTCCCATTCATTCACCGTTTGTGTTGGATTTTTAGTCAGTGATATCTGCTATTAGCAAAACTCATCCTGTAACGGCATGAAATAGGCTTTGGTTACATTTTGAAAATGAGATGCCTTAAATTAGGCACCTAAATAACTTATAAGTGGCCTGATTTGAAGAGGAGCTGAGCACCCACAGCTCCTGTTGATTTCACTAGGAGTTTTGAGTGCTCAGCACCTATGGAAATCAGGTCCCGTTTAGTTAGTTGCTTAAAAGTGGGTTTAGGGGCGGAAATTCAGGCATCCTAAAGTTTGAAAATATTGGCCAGTTTCTCTGGAGCCCTTAACTTGGTGATGCTTCCCGTCTCTTAGAGAACCCTCATGGCACCCAAGCCCATGGTAAGGGTTCTTTGCCATTCCAGAAACCCAAGTGTTCACCATTTGTCACTCTCAGCTTTGATTAGCCGCTTCTCTTGTTCGTGAGCTATTTTCTGAGACCGGTTTAAAAACAGCATCTGCAGAGAACCCCTCACATCAGGCCAAATCCATTGTGTGATGTTGCACTCTATATGATTTTATGAAAATCTGCTAATGAGTTAAATATAATGTAACTGGAATATGCTTCATGCAAAAGGTCTCTTGTAAGGTATCATTACAAAGCTTCTAATCTACTGAGTGTGGTCATCCTATTTGTCTAAATGTACCACTCATGTATCTGAAACTAGAAATATGAAATATAACTCTGAGGGCCTATTGTAATTATGCAAAGTGTGGGCCATTCATGGTGGTTTGGAATCTTGATGACTCCCATTAACCAGGACAATCGTCTGCAGATGGCTCTCTTTTACTTGAAAGTCTCCCTGTATACCTGTGTGCTGGCAAGTGGGTAATGTTTTCCCTTTAAAAAGGTGATGAAAGTTTATGTGAACCCCTCCAGGTATTTAATAATTTCAGAAAGCCTGATTCTAGTATCACTTATACTGTATAAATCTGATATTACTCTAAACGAGTCAATGGTTTTATAATGGGGGAACTAAAAAATAACAAAACAAAACAAAAAGAACAAAAGAAAAAGAAAAACCAGGCCCATAGGCTTTATCCTTCATGTGTAATGGATTAAATTTGTCTGTCATGAGTTTGTTCTTTTTTCTGTTTTCACAAAACATGCAATACACATCAACTTCACTATGGGAAAAATGTTCCTAATCTTCAATCTATTGGGGAAATGCCTGAAAAAAACACAGAAATCACCTCCCGGAAGCTACACAATTTAGACATTTATGCTCCAATACGTCTGTTGGTCTATAAGGTGCCACAGGACTCTTTGTCGCTTTTTACAGATCCAGACTAACACGCCTCCCCTCTGATACTTGACACCATTTAGACAATTTCTGATGTCAATTTCTTAATGAAATGATGGAGTTCTATCTTTCTAGGCTTTTATACCATATTATCAATGCAGCTACCTGACCAACTGAATGATCCCTTAAAATTGTAGGCTAGTAAAAGAGGAAATGAATTCACAAAAGAAGACCAGGCATTTTAACTGCTTTTATTAGACCATACTGATGCATTTGAAAAGAGCCTTGCAATCAAGTCAATGTCATTTCTCCCAAACCTGGGGTGGCAGTCTCCCCTTTGCTCTGTTCTCACTTCACAGGGACAGGAGCAGGGGCAATCCTTCTCTTGATGGCTCTCCTGCCATTCCTCTTCTTGGAAGGTAAAAGCACAGGCTGATTTAAGTGCAGGACTCCGCCCTGAGAGATGGTGACCCCTCCCAGCAGTTTCTTGAGCTCTGAGTCGCTGTGAATGGCCAGCTGCAAGTGGCGTGGGGAAATCCGACGCTTCTTGCTGCGTGCAGCGACTTCCCCAGCAATATCCACAATCTCATGAGTCAGGTATTGAAGCACCGCGGCCATATATACTGGGGCTCCAGCTCCAATACGGTCTGCAAATTGTCCTTTGCGGAGCAATCTGTCTATGCGACTGACAGAGAACTGCAGCCCAGCCCGGGAAGAACGGGTGATTTTGGCCTTAGGGTCTTTTGCGGTTGAGGTCTCACCAGAGTGTTCAGACTCAGACTCCGACTCAGTCTCAGACATGTTGCAGACTTCTAGTGTTCCAGCAACACTTGGCTTGACTTTCTTGGCTTTCTTTTGTTTTCTCTGCTTGGTTAACCTGAGTCTTTCCTCAGGAATTGGCCTGCCTAGCTTTTTTCTTGACTTGCTTGGCTTCAGTGGATGTTTCCTTGCTTGGCTCCACTTGCCTGTGTCTTTCTTTGCTTGGCTTGCCTGACTCTCTTCCCTTCTGTTCCTGGCTCTGTTCACTTGGTTTTCTCGCTCTTATTTTGCCTTCTTTGATTTCTTCCTGGTCTGGCCTGATTCTGACTGGCCTGACAAAGTGTGGCTTGGCTAAGCCACCTCTTGAAATCACCACAGTAGTATGCTGACCCTGACTGAGCCTGCAGCCTTTTATAACCTCAGTGCAGACAGAGAAAACATCCTTTCTGATTGGTTGTCTGAGAACCAATGGGCAGCTACTTCATTTGTTACCCAAGCCAGAGGGGATATGTCATCCTTTGATGACATCATTCCCATTCATTCACCGTTTGTGTTGGATTTTTAGTCAGTGATATCTGCTATTAGCAAAACTCATCCTGTAACGGCATGAAATAGGCTTTGGTTACATTTTGAAAATGAGATGCCTTAAATTAGGCACCTAAATAACTTATAAGTGGCCTGATTTGAAGAGGAGCTGAGCACCCACAGCTCCTGTTGATTTCACTAGGAGTTTTGAGTGCTCAGCACCTATGGAAATCAGGTCCCGTTTAGTTAGTTGCTTAAAAGTGGGTTTAGGGGCGGAAATTCAGGCATCCTAAA
The DNA here is from genome assembly GCF_027887155.1 of Malaclemys terrapin pileata. Taxonomy (NCBI): domain Eukaryota; kingdom Metazoa; phylum Chordata; order Testudines; family Emydidae; genus Malaclemys; species Malaclemys terrapin. The sequence goes on from NC_071505.1 coordinate 137,121,395, forward strand.
GTTTGAAAATATTGGCCAGTTTCTCTGGAGCCCTTAACTTGGTGATGCTTCCCGTCTCTTAGAGAACCCTCATGGCACCCAAGCCCATGGTAAGGGTTCTTTGCCATTCCAGAAACCCAAGTGTTCACCATTTGTCACTCTCAGCTTTGATTAGCCGCTTCTCTTGTTCGTGAGCTATTTTCTGAGACCGGTTTAAAAACAGCATCTGCAGAGAACCCCTCACATCAGGCCAAATCCATTGTGTGATGTTGCACTCTATATGATTTTATGAAAATCTGCTAATGAGTTAAATATAATGTAACTGGAATATGCTTCATGCAAAAGGTCTCTTGTAAGGTATCATTACAAAGCTTATCATCTACTGAGTGTGGTCATCCTATTTGTCTAAATGTACCACTCATGTATCTGAAACTAGAAATATGAAATATAACTCTGAGGGCCTATTGTAATTATGCAAAGTGTGGGCCATTCATGGTGGTTTGGAATCTTGATGACTCCCATTAACCAGGACAATCGTCTGCAGATGGCTCTCTTTTACTTGAAAGTCTCCCTGTATACCTGTGTGCTGGCAAGTGGGTAATGTTTTCCCTTTAAAAAGGTGATGAAAGTTTATGTGAACCCCTCCAGGTATTTAATAATTTCAGAAAGCCTGATTCTAGTATCACTTATACTGTATAAATCTGATATTACTCTAAACGAGTCAATGGTTTTATAATGGGGGAACTAAAAAATAACAAAACAAAACAAAAAGAACAAAAGAAAAAGAAAAACCAGGCCCATAGGCTTTATCCTTCATGTGTAATGGATTAAATTTGTCTGTCATGAGTTTGTTCTTTTTTCTGTTTTCACAAAACATGCAATACACATCAACTTCACTATGGGAAAAATGTTCCTAATCTTCAATCTATTGGGGAAATGCCTGAAAAAAAAACAGAAATCACCTCCCGGAAGCTACACGATTTAGACATTTATGCTCCAATACGTCTGTTGGTCTATAAGGTGCCACAGGACTCTTTGTCGCTTTTTACAGATCCAGACTAACACGCCTACCCCTCTGATACTTGACACCATTTATAGACTCATAGACTCATAGACTCATAGACTTTAAGGTCAGAAGGGACCATTATGATCATCTAGTCTGACCCCCTGCATGCTGCAGGCCATAAAACCGTCCCTACCCCTTCCCTGGACTCTGCTGTTGAAGTCCCCAATCCTGTTTTAGGTGACTTCAATCGGCAGAGACCCTCCTGCTAGAGATCCCTGCCCCATGCTGCGGAGGAAGGCGAAAAACCTCCAGAGGCTCGGCCAATCTGCCCTGGAGGAAAATTCCTTCCCGACCCCAAAAATGGCGATCAGTCAGACCCCGAGCATATAGGCAAGAGTCACCAGCCTGACCCCTGTCAGCCATTATACGATTTACCTACCATTGTTTGGTTTTCCTTGACTACTATGTTTTACCATTAAACCATTCCCTCCATAAATTTATCTAACTTAATCTTAAAACCAGACAGGTCCGTCGCCCCCACCGTTTCCCTCGGAAGGCCGTTCCAATATTTCACCCCTCTGACGGTCAAAAACCTTCGTCTAATTTCAAGCCTGAACTTCCCCACGACCAGTTTATATCCATTCGTTCTCGTATCCACATTAGTACTAAGCTGGAATAATTCTTCTCCCTCCCTTGTATTAATCCCTCTAATATATTTAAAGATAGCAATCATATCCCCCCTCAGCCTTCGCTTTGTCAGACTAAACAACCCAAGCTCCTCTAGTCTCTTTTCATACGACAGGTTTTCCATTCCTCTGATCATCCTAGTGGCCCTTCTCTGCACCCGTTCCAGTTTGAGTTCATCTTTTTTAAACATGGGAGACCAGAACTGCACACAGTACTCCAAGTGAGGTCTCACCAGCGCCTTGTACAACGGGAGCAGGACCTCCTTATCCCTACTAGATATACCTCGCCTAATGCATCCCAAGACAGCATTGGCTTTTTTCACCGCCACGTCGCATTGTCGACTCATAGTCATCCTGCGGTCTACGAGGACCCCTAGGTCCTTCTCCTCTTCCGTTACTTCTAACCAATGCGTCCCCATCTTGTAACTAAAATTGTTATTAGTCATCCCCAAATGCATTACCTTACACTTTTTACTATTAAATTTCATCCTATTTCTGATACTCCAATTCACAAGCTCATTCAAGTCTCCCTGCAGGATATCCCTATCCTCCTCCGAATTTACAACGCCTCCCACCTTCGTATCATCCGCAAACTTTATCAGCCCACTCCTGCAATCGGTCCCGAGGTCAGTTATAAATAGATTAAATAAAATGGGTCCCAAAACCGAACCTTGAGGCACTCCACTAGTAACCTCCCTCCAACCCGACAGTTCACCCTTTAATACGACCCGCTGCATTCTCCCCATTAACCAATTCCTTATCCACCTCTGGATTTTCATATCGATCCCCATGTTTTTCAGTTTAACCAATAATTCCTCATGGGGTACAGTATCAAACGCTTTACTGAAATCCAGGTATATTAGGTCCACCGCATTTCCCTTATCTAATAAATCCGTTACTTTCTCAAAGAAGGAGATCAGATTCGTTTGGCACGATCTGCCCTTCGTAAAACCATGTTGTAATTTATCGCAATTGCCACTAACCTCCAGGTCCTCCACTAGTTTCTCTTTCAGAATTTTCTCTAACACCTTGCACACTACAGATGTTAAACTAACAGGCCTGTAGTTACCCGGATCACTTTTTTTCCCTTTCTTGAAAATAGGAACCACATTAGCTATTCTCCAGTCTAACGGGACCACCCCCGAGTTTACAGATTCATTAAATATTATAGCTAACGGGCCTGCTATTTCCCGCGCCAATTTAGACAATTTCTGATGTCAATTTCTTAATGAAATGATGGAGTTCTATCTTTCTAGGCTTTTATACCATATTATCAATGCAGCTACCTGACCAACTGAATGATCCCTTAAAATTGTAGGCTAGTAAAAGAGGAAATGAATTCACAAAAGAAGACCAGGCATTTTAACTGCTTTTATTAGACCATACTGATGCATTTGAAAAGAGCCTTGCAATCAAGTCAATGTCATGTCTCCCAAATCTGGGGTGGCAGTCTCCCCTTTGCTCTGTTCTCACTTAAGAGGGACAGGAGCAGGGGCAATCCTTCTCTTGATGGCTCTCCTGCCATTCCTCTTCTTGGAAGGTAAAAGCACAGGCTGATTTAAGTGCAGGACTCCGCCCTGAGAGATGGTGACCCCTCCCAGCAGTTTCTTGAGCTCTGAGTCGCTGTGAATGGCCAGCTGCAAGTGGCGTGGGGAAATCCGACGCTTCTTGCTGCGTGCAGCGACTTCCCCAGCAATATCCACAATCTCATGAGTCACTTATTGAAGCACCGCGGCCATATATACTGGGGCTCCAGCTCCAATACGGTCTGCAAATTGTTCTTTGCGGAGCAATCTGTCTATGCGACTGACAGAGAACTGCAGCCCAGCCCGGGAAGAACGGGTGATTTTGGCCTTAGGGTCTTTTGCGGTTGAGGTCTCACCAGAGTGTTCAGACTCAGACTCCGACTCAGTCTCAGACATGTTGCAGACTTCTAGTGTTCCAGCAACACTTGGCTTGACTTTCTTGGCTTTCTTTTGTTTTCTCTGCTTGGTTAACCTGAGTCTTTCCTCAGGAATTGGCCTGCCTAGCTTTTTTCTTGACTTGCTTGGCTTCAGTGGATGTTTCCTTGCTTGGCTCCACTTGCCTGTGTCTTTCTTTGCTTGGCTTGCCTGACTCTCTTCCCTTCTGTTCCTGGCTCTGTTCACTTGGTTTTCTCGCTCTTATTTTGCCTTCTTTGATTTCTTCCTGGTCTGGCCTGATTCTGACTGGCCTGACAAAGTGTGGCTTGGCTAAGCCACCTCTTGAAATCACCACAGTAGTATGCTGACCCTGACTGAGCCTGCAGCCTTTTATAACCTCAGTGCAGACAGAGAAAACATCCTTTCTGATTGGTTGTCTGAGAACCAATGGGCAGCTACTTCATTTGTTACCCAAGCCAGAGGGGATATGTCATCCTTTGATGACATCATTCCCATTCATTCACCGTTTGTGTTGGATTTTTAGTCAGTGATATCTGCTATTAGCAAAACTCATCCTGTAACGGCATGAAATAGGCTTTGGTTACATTTTGAAAATGAGATGCCTTAAATTAGGCACCTAAATAACTTATAAGTGGCCTGATTTGAAGAGGAGCTGAGCACCCACAGCTCCTGTTGATTTCACTAGGAGTTTTGAGTGCTCAGCACCTATGGAAATCAGGTCCCGTTTAGTTAGTTGCTTAAAAGTGGGTTTAGGGGCGGAAATTCAGGCATCCTAAAGTTTGAAAATATTGGCCAGTTTCTCTGGAGCCCTTAACTTGGTGATGCTTCCCGTCTCTTAGAGAACCCTCATGGCACCCAAGCCCATGGTAAGGGTTCTTTGCCATTCCAGAAACCCAAGTGTTCACCATTTGTCACTCTCAGCTTTGATTAGCCGCTTCTCTTGTTCGTGAGCTATTTTCTGAGACCGGTTTAAAAACAGCATCTGCAGAGAACCCCTCACATCAGGCCAAATCCATTGTGTGATGTTGCACTCTATATGATTTTATGAAAATCTGCTAATGAGTTAAATATAATGTAACTGGAATATGCTTCATGCAAAAGGTCTCTTGTAAGGTATCATTACAAAGCTTCTAATCTACTGAGTGTGGTCATCCTATTTGTCTAAATGTACCACTCATGTATCTGAAACTAGAAATATGAAATATAACTCTGAGGGCCTATTGTAATTATGCAAAGTGTGGGCCATTCATGGTGGTTTGGAATCTTGATGACTCCCATTAACCAGGACAATCGTCTGCAGATGGCTCTCTTTTACTTGAAAGTCTCCCTGTATACCTGTGTGCTGGCAAGTGGGTAATGTTTTCCCTTTAAAAAGGTGATGAAAGTTTATGTGAACCCCTCCAGGTATTTAATAATTTCAGAAAGCCTGATTCTAGTATCACTTATACTGTATAAATCTGATATTACTCTAAACGAGTCAATGGTTTTATAATGGGGGAACTAAAAAATAACAAAACAAAACAAAAAGAACAAAAGAAAAAGAAAAACCAGGCCCATAGGCTTTATCCTTCATGTGTAATGGATTAAATTTGTCTGTCATGAGTTTGTTCTTTTTTCTGTTTTCACAAAACATGCAATACACATCAACTTCACTATGGGAAAAATGTTCCTAATCTTCAATCTATTGGGGAAATGCCTGAAAAAAACACAGAAATCACCTCCCGGAAGCTACACGATTTAGACATTTATGCTCCAATACGTCTGTTGGTCTATAAGGTGCCACAGGACTCTTTGTCGCTTTTTACAGATCCAGACTAACACGCCTCCCCTCTGATACTTGACACCATTTAGACAATTTCTGATGTCAATTTCTTAATGAAATGATGGAGTTCTATCTTTCTAGGCTTTTATACCATATTATCAATGCAGCTACCTGACCAACTGAATGATCCCTTAAAATTGTAGGCTAGTAAAAGAGGAAATGAATTCACAAAAGAAGACCAGGCATTTTAACTGCTTTTATTAGACCATACTGATGCATTTGAAAAGAGCCTTGCAATCAAGTCAATGTCATTTCTCCCAAACCTGGGGTGGCAGTCTCCCCTTTGCTCTGTTCTCACTTCACAGGGACAGGAGCAGGGGCAATCCTTCTCTTGATGGCTCTCCTGCCATTCCTCTTCTTGGAAGGTAAAAGCACAGGCTGATTTAAGTGCAGGACTCCGCCCTGAGAGATGGTGACCCCTCCCAGCAGTTTCTTGAGCTCTGAGTCGCTGTGAATGGCCAGCTGCAAGTGGCGTGGGGAAATCCGACGCTTCTTGCTGCGTGCAGCGACTTCCCCAGCAATATCCACAATCTCATGAGTCACTTATTGAAGCACCGCGGCCATATATACTGGGGCTCCAGCTCCAATACGGTCTGCAAATTGTCCTTTGCGGAGCAATCTGTCTATGCGACTGACAGAGAACTGCAGCCCAGCCCGGGAAGAACGGGTGATTTTGGCCTTAGGGTCTTTTGCGGTTGAGGTCTCACCAGAGTGTTCAGACTCAGACTCCGACTCAGTCTCAGACATGTTGCAGACTTCTAGTGTTCCAGCAACACTTGGCTTGACTTTCTTGGCTTTCTTTTGTTTTCTCTGCTTGGTTAACCTGAGTCTTTCCTCAGGAATTGGCCTGCCAAGCTTTTTTCTTGACTTGCTTGGCTTCAGTGGATGTTTCCTTGCTTGGCTCCACTTGCCTGTGTCTTTCTTTGCTTGGCTTGCCTGACTCTCTTCCCTTCTGTTCCTGGCTCTGTTCACTTGGTTTTCTCGCTCTTATTTTGCCTTCTTTGATTTCTTCCTGGTCTGGCCTGATTCTGACTGGCCTGACAAAGTGTGGCTTGGCTAAGCCACCTCTTGAAATCACCACAGTAGTATGCTGACCCTGACTGAGCCTGCAGCCTTTTATAACCTCAGTGCAGACAGAGAAAACATCCTTTCTGATTGGTTGTCTGAGAACCAATGGGCAGCTACTTCATTTGTTACCCAAGCCAGAGGGGATATGTCATCCTTTGATGACATCATTCCCATTCATTCACCGTTTGTGTTGGATTTTTAGTCAGTGATATCTGCTATTAGCAAAACTCATCCTGTAACGGCATGAAATAGGCTTTGGTTACATTTTGAAAATGAGATGCCTTAAATTAGGCACCTAAATAACTTATAAGTGGCCTGATTTGAAGAGGAGCTGAGCACCCACAGCTCCTGTTGATTTCACTAGGAGTTTTGAGTGCTCAGCACCTATGGAAATTAGGTCCCGTTTAGTTAGTTGCTTAAAAGTGGGTTTAGGGGCGGAAATTCAGGCATCCTAAAGTTTGAAAATATTGGCCAGTTTCTCTGGAGCCCTTAACTTGGTGATGCTTCCCGTCTCTTAGAGAATCCTCATGGCACCCAAGCCCATGGTAAGGGTTCTTTGCCATTCCAGAAACCCAAGTGTTCACCATTTGTCACTCTCAGCTTTGATTAGCCGCTTCTCTTGTTCGTGAGCTATTTTCTGAGACCGGTTTAAAAACAGCATCTGCAGAGAACCCCTCACATCAGGCCAAATCCATTGTGTGATGTTGCACTCTATATGATTTTATGAAAATCTGCTAATGAGTTAAATATAATGTAACTGGAATATGCTTCATGCAAAAGGTCTCTTGTAAGGTATCATTACAAAGCTTCTAATCTACTGAGTGTGGTCATCCTATTTGTCTAAATGTACCACTCATGTATCTGAAACTAGAAATATGAAATATAACTCTGAGGGCCTATTGTAATTATGCAAAGTGTGGGCCATTCATGGTGGTTTGGAATCTTGATGACTCCCATTAACCAGGACAATCGTCTGCAGATGGCTCTCTTTTACTTGTAAGTCTCCCTGTATACCTGTGTGCTGGCAAGTGGGTAATGTTTTCCCTTTAAAAAGGTGATGAAAGTTTATGTGAACCCCTCCAGGTATTTAATAATTTCAGAAAGCCTGATTCTAGTATCACTTATACTGTATAAATCTGATATTACTCTAAACGAGTCAATGGTTTTATAATGGGGGAACTAAAAAATAACAAAACAAAACAAAAAGAACAAAAGAAAAAGAAAAACCAGGCCCATAGGCTCTATCCTTCATGTGTAATGGATTAAATTTGTCTGTCATGAGTTTGTTCTTTTTTCTGTTTTCACAAAACATGCAATACACATCAACTTCACTATGGGAAAAATGTTCCTAATCTTCAATCTATTGGGGAAATGCCTGAAAAAAACACAGAAATCACCTCCTGGAAGCTACACGATTTAGACATTTATGCTCCAATACGTCTGTTGGTCTATAAGGTGCCACAGGACTCTTTGTCGCTTTTTACAGATCCAGACTAACACGCCTCCCCTCTGATACTTGACACCATTTAGACAATTTCTGATGTCAATTTCTTAATGAAATGATGGAGTTCTATCTTTCTAGGCTTTTATACCATATTATCAATGCAGCTACCTGACCAACTGAATGATCCCTTAAAATTGTAGGCTAGTAAAAGAGGAAATGAATTCACAAAAGAAGACCAGGCATTTTAACTGCTTTTATTAGACCATACTGATGCATTTGAAAAGAGCCTTGCAATCAAGTCAATGTCATTTCTCCCAAACCTGGGGTGGCAGTCTCCCCTTTGCTCTGTTCTCACTTCACAGGGACAGGAGCAGGGGCAATCCTTCTCCTGATGGCTCTCCTGCCATTCCTCTTCTTGGAAGGTAAAAGCACAGGCTGATTTAAGTGCAGGACTCCGCCCTGAGAGATGGTGACCCCTCCCAGCAGTTTCTTGAGCTCTGAGTCGCTGTGAATGGCCAGCTGCAAGTGGCGTGGGGAAATCCGACGCTTCTTGCTGCGTGCAGCGACTTCCCCAGCAATATCCACAATCTCATGAGTCACTTATTGAAGCACCGCGGCCATATATACTGGGGCTCCAGCTCCAATACGGTCTGCAAATTGTCCTTTGCGGAGCAATCTGTCTATGCGACTGACAGAGAACTGCAGCCCAGCCCGGGAAGAACGGGTGATTTTGGCCTTAGGGTCTTTTGCGGTTGAGGTCTCACCAGAGTGTTCAGACTCAGACTCCGACTCAGTCTCAGACATGTTGCAGACTTCTAGTGTTCCAGCAACACTTGGCTTGACTTTCTTGGCTTTCTTTTGTTTTCTCTGCTTGGTTAACCTGAGTCTTTCCTCAGGAATTGGCCTGCCAAGCTTTTTTCTTGACTTGCTTGGCTTCAGTGGATGTTTCCTTGCTTGGCTCCACTTGCCTGTGTCTTTCTTTGCTTGGCTTGCCTGACTCTCTTCCCTTCTGTTCCTGGCTCTGTTCACTTGGTTTTCTCGCTCTTATTTTGCCTTCTTTGATTTCTTCCTGGTCTGGCCTGATTCTGACTGGCCTGACAAAGTGTGGCTTGGCTAAGCCACCTCTTGAAATCACCACAGTAGTATGCTGACCCTGACTGAGCCTGCAGCCTTTTATAACCTCAGTGCAGACAGAGAAAACATCCTTTCTGATTGGTTGTCTGAGAACCAATGGGCAGCTACTTCATTTGTTACCCAAGCCAGAGGGGATATGTCATCCTTTGATGACATCATTCCCATTCATTCACCGTTTGTGTTGGATTTTTAGTCAGTGATATCTGCTATTAGCAAAACTCATCCTGTAACGGCATGAAATAGGCTTTGGTTACATTTTGAAAATGAGATGCCTTAAATTAGGCACCTAAATAACTTATAAGTGGCCTGATTTGAAGAGGAGCTGAGCACCCACAGCTCCTGTTGATTTCACTAGGAGTTTTGAGTGCTCAGCACCTATGGAAATCAGGTCCCGTTTAGTTAGTTGCTTAAAAGTGGGTTTAGGGGCGGAAATTCAGGCATCCTAAAGTTTGAAAATATTGGCCAGTTTCTCTGGAGCCCTTAACTTGGTGATGCTTCCCGTCTCTTAGAGAACCCTCATGGCACCCAAGCCCATGGTAAGGGTTCTTTGCCATTCCAGAAACCCAAGTGTTCACCATTTGTCACTCTCAGCTTTGATTAGCCGCTTCTCTTGTTCGTGAGCTATTTTCTGAGACCGGTTTAAAAACAGCATCTGCAGAGAACCCCTCACATCAGGCCAAATCCATTGTGTGATGTTGCACTCTATATGATTTTATGAAAATCTGCTAATGAGTTAAATATAATGTAACTGGAATATGCTTCATGCAAAAGGTCTCTTGTAAGGTATCATTACAAAGCTTCTAATCTACTGAGTGTGGTCATCCTATTTGTCTAAATGTACCACTCATGTATCTGAAACTAGAAATATGAAATATAACTCTGAGGGCCTATTGTAATTATGCAAAGTGTGGGCCATTCATGGTGGTTTGGAATCTTGATGACTCCCATTAACCAGGACAATCGTCTGCAGATGGCTCTCTTTTACTTGTAAGTCTCCCTGTATACCTGTGTGCTGGCAAGTGGGTAATGTTTTCCCTTTAAAAAGGTGATGAAAGTTTATGTGAACCCCTCCAGTTATTTAATAATTTCAGAAAGCCTGATTCTAGTATCACTTATACTGTATAAATCTGATATTACTCTAAACGAGTCAATGGTTTTATAATGGGGGAACTAAAAAATAACAAAACAAAACAAAAAGAACAAAAGAAAAAGAAAAACCAGGCCCATAGGCTTTATCCTTCATGTGTAATGGATTAAATTTGTCTGTCATGAGTTTGTTCTTTTTTCTGTTTTCACAAAACATGCAATACACATCAACTTCACTATGGGAAAAATGTTCCTAATCTTCAATCTATTGGGGAAATGCCTGAAAAAAACACAGAAATCACCTCCCGGAAGCTACACGATTCAGACATTTATGCTCCAATACGTCTGTTGGTCTATAAGGTGCCACAGGACTCTTTGTCGCTTTTTACAGATCCAGACTAACACGCCTACCCCTCTGATACTTGACACCATTTAGACAATTTCTGATGTCAATTTCTTAATGAAATGATGGAGTTCTATCTTTCTAGGCTTTTATACCATATTATCAATGCAGCTACCTGACCAACTGAATGATCCCTTAAAATTGTAGGCTAGTAAAAGAGGAAATTAATTCACAAAAGAAGACCAGGCATTTTAACTGCTTTTATTAGACCATTCTGATGCATTTGAAAAGAGCCTTGTAATCAAGTCAATGTCATTTCTCCCAAACCTGGGGTGGCAGTCTCCCCTTTGCTCTGTTCTCACTTCACAGGGACAGGAGCAGGGGCAATCCTTCTCTTGATGGCTCTCCTGCCATTCCTCTTCTTGGAAGGTAAAAGCACAGGCTGATTTAAGTGCAGGACTCCGCCCTGAGAGATGGTGACCCCTCCCAGCAGTTTCTTGAGCTCTGAGTCGCTGTGAATGGCCAGCTGCAAGTGGCGTGGGGAAATCCGACGCTTCTTGCTGCGTGCAGCGACTTCCCCAGCAATATCCACAATCTCATGAGTCACTTATTGAAGCACCGCGGCCATATATACTGGGGCTCCAGCTCCAATACGGTCTGCAAATTGTCCTTTGCGGAGCAATCTGTCTATGCGACTGACAGAGAACTGCAGCCCAGCCCGGGAAGAACGGGTGATTTTGGCCTTAGGGTCTTTTGCGGTTGAGGTCTCACCAGAGTGTTCAGACTCAGACTCCGACTCAGTCTCAGACATGTTGCAGACTTCTAGTGTTCCAGCAACACTTGGCTTGACTTTCTTGGCTTTCTTTTGTTTTCTCTGCTTGGTTAACCTGAGTCTTTCCTCAGGAATTGGCCTGCCTAGCTTTTTTCTTGACTTGCTTGGCTTCAGTGGATGTTTCCTTGCTTGGCTCCACTTGCCTGTGTCTTTCTTTGCTTGGCTTGCCTGACTCTCTTTCCTTCTGTTCCTGGCTCTGTTCACTTGGTTTTCTCGCTCTTATTTTGCCTTCTTTGATTTCTTCCTGGTCTGGCCTGATTCTGACTAGCCTGACAAAGTGTGGCTTGGCTAAGCCACCTCTTGAAATCACCACAGTAGTATGCTGACCCTGACTGAGCCTGCAGCCTTTTATAACCTCAGTGCAGACAGAGAAAACATCCTTTCTGATTGGTTGTCTGAGAACCAATGGGCAGCTACTTCATTTGTTACCCAAGCCAGAGGGGATATGTCATCCTTTGATGACATCATTCCCATTCATTCACCTTTTGTGTTGGATTTTTAGTCAGTGATATCTGCTATTAGCAAAACTCATCCTGTAACGGCATGAAATAGGCTTTGGTTACATTTTGAAAATGAGATGCCTTAAATTAGGCACCTAAATAACTTATAAGTGGCCTGATTTGAAGAGGAGCTGAGCACCCACAGCTCCTGTTGATTTCACTAGGAGTTTTGAGTGCTCAGCACCTATGGAAATCAGGTCCCGTTTAGTTAGTTGCTTAAAAGTGGGTTTAGGGGCGGAAATTCAGGCATCCTAAAGTTTGAAAATATTGGCCAGTTTCTCTGGAGCCCTTAACTTGGTGATGCTTCCTGTCTCTTACAGAACCCTCATGGCACCCAAGCCCATGGTAAGGGTTCTTTGCCATTCCAGAAACCCAAGTGTTCACCATTTGTCACTCTCAGCTTTGATTAGCCGCTTCTCTTGTTCGTGAGCTATTTTCTGAGACCGGTGTAAAAACAGCATCTGGAGAGAACCTCTCACATCAGGCCAAATCCATTGGGTGATGTTGCACTCTATATGATTTTATGAAAATCTGCTAATGAGTTAAATATAATGTAACTGGAATATGCTTCATGCAAAAGGTCTCTTGAAAGGTATCATTACAAAGCTTATAATCTACTGAGTGTGCTCATGCTATTTGTCTAAAGGTACCACTCATGTATCTGAAACTAGAAATATGAAATATAACTCTGAGGGACTATTGTAATTATGCAAAGTGTGGGCCATTAATGGTGGTTTGGAATCTTGATGACTCCCATTAACCAGGACAGTCGTCTGCAGATGGCTCTCTTTTAGTTGTAAGTCTCCCTGTATACCTGTGTGCTGGCAAGTGGGTAATGTTTTCCCTTTAAAAAGGTGATCAGAGTTTATGTGAACCCCGCCAGGTATTTAATAATTTCAGAAAGCCTGATTCTAGTATCACTTACACTGTACAAATCTGATATTACTCTAAACGAGTCAATGGTTTTATAATGGGGGAACTAAAAAATAACAAAACAAAACAAAAAGAACAAAAGAAAAAGAAAAACCAGGCCCATAGGCTTTATCCTTCATGTGTAATGAATTAAATTTTTCTATCTTGAGTTTGTTTTTCTATCATGAGTTTTTTTTCCCCAGTTCACACCCAGGGGTTTGTTTTACATGGCTTTATCTGAGCATATCATGTTAGCTATGGGCTGAGGGAGACGCTGCAAATTCCCTCCCGGTGCTGCCCTCCCTGCTGGTTATAGTCTCATCAGTACAGAATTTGGAGAGATGTCCTTACCTTTGAGCTCTGGGTCCCCTCCTTTTCCATGTGTTCAGGCTGCTCAGCATAAAGGGGACGAGACCCAAGCAGATGTGACTTCATGAAATGCTAAGCATGGTGTTCTGGTCTACCCTGGCCTTGGTGCTCCCTATAGGGAATGGGGGGCTACAGTAACCAGCAGATTACACGCATAGCAAGTGGTGTTGTGGTGGGGAAGGGGACTAGAAGAACTGGCTGTGAGGAAAATCTGCCCATAGCTTAGTAGGCAGGGGTCAGACATGCCCATTCTTCTGAGGCCAACCCCCCACTGCTCTGTGACTGGTGCCTGCAAGGTCCCCAACAGACCATGTTTGTCACATTTACCAAGCACTGGGTCTCCTGAGGAGAAGGAGTCTTATTTGGGGTCCACTTTAGCTTCGTTGCCAGTTTTCCTCATCCCCAGCTGAGCGGATTTCAGCACATATAGGAAAAATCCTAACTAGCTTGCAGCAATGACTGGGGTGAGACAGAAAGTATGTTCCCCCCTCTCAGCGGTCAGGACTTTCTACCATACCTCAACCAACAAGGACTTGATCAGGATGTTCTTCCGTCCTATCACCATCTCCCGGGTCGTCCCCTTCCCACAGGCTCCAGGGTTTGTCTTCGTCTCAGCACTAACCGTGAAATTCACAATACCTGAGATATAATTGCCCATGTACCAAACCAGAGAGAGAGAGGATTAAATCCTGAGTGACTCAAAGTAGTGCTGGCTTCATGCTAAACTGATCAGAATGAGCCCCAGCAGAGAAATTTTCATCCACAGGGAGCTGCACAGACATTACCCGTCCTTGTCATGTGAGGTAGGGAACCTGAGCTCTTCAGCCAAGCAGGCAACGTCAAGTCCTTCCAACAATGGAGCCCTGAGCCCTATAGCCAAGACTGACAGAGTGGGGAGGGAGGTCTTGTGGCATCCAGTGCACCAACTCTCAATCATAGGTAAACAAACAGCACTGACAGGAGACTGGGGCACACACAGCAAAGAGAGGGACAGAGCAGGTGCCTGTGCGGGGTAAAGACAGAAGGAGTGGGAGATTGAGCACCAGACACTCAAAGCTTACCCAAAACCATGGGTGAAGTCGTCCAGAAGTAGGTTCTCTCTCATCAGCGCACACACAACCATTGTCACCATTTGGGGAGAGGGGCTGGGCCTGGTAATCCTGGGTACTGGCCAACAAAGTATTGACCTGAGAGCAGGAGAGACATACTGGTGTGATGCAGGCTGCGTGTGACACAGGTGCAGCTGCGCTGCTCAAGGGGTGAACATTGGAGGAGCTCCCGTCACCCCCATCTCTGCTGAGATTCAATACTGACCGTTCAGGACAGTAACGTCAGAGGTAGGGGAGGATTCTTCACAGAAGACAAACCGAGCTCCCTCTCACCCATGTTCAGCAGGTTCCCAGCACTGCCACCGCAAGGCAGTACTGCACACACGCATGCTGCTGTGTGCAAGGTCCTGTCCTGGGCCAGAGAGGTTAAGCCCACCCCCCTCCTGCCCTCTTTCATGGCCAGACCAGGGAAAAGTAAACCCTCCACGGCAGTTCTCAGAGGTAACCTAGTGTCCTGGCCTGGGTTTGTTCACACGTGTGTACGCGCACTCCCTGCCAAGGAAGGGAGCAGAGAGGGAGGGGGACAGAGCGCACCTGGATGCATTTGTCCAGGTAGTTGAAGATGTTGACTTTAAGGAGGAAGTCTTCCCCATGGATGATGGAGTAGGGCAGGATGAGGTCAATGAAGAAAGGCTGGAAGGCTGTCAGGGAGACAGGCACAGAGATCCCGAATCCAGCCGCCTCCTCCAGGCAGAAGGCACTGGCTTTCCATTCGGTGATGGTGTTGGGGATGGTGAATGAGATGCTGGCATTTCCAGTGGAACTGAGAGATGATCTTTAAGATAGAGACTTTGGATTGGATTTTCAAAAGCACCTAAGTCACTGGGAGTTTGGCATCTAACTCCCATCATTATTTTTTAAAATTCCACCTCTTACCAATGTTTAAACCATTGTTTGTGTTTAATGCACAGTAATATTTTGTGTGTTAGAGAGTGAAGGTCTTAGCTATGAATATTACCTTTGGAAGGATGATTTTGAACAGAATTGACATTTTTAGTAATTAGGTAACTAACTAAATTCCTAAGCTTTAATTTTAGCATTACACTGGTTGAACTGTTATGGATGTTCCCATAATATAATTGGCATAGAAACTTAATTGGTAAATCAACAAAGGTCTGGGAATCTAAGGGAATCCCTAATTATTGGTTTGGGACAAAAATTGCTAGCCCAGATTTATCTAGAATAGGATAGTTTCTTTACGTAACAAGACTGTCAGACTTGGAGTAACTGATTTGGTCTATTTCCTATTGACAGATTTTAACTTTCCTTGTCAAATTCATTCTTTTTAATTTTGTAAAAAGACCCTATCAAATAACCTGCTTTATTTTGTTTTCTGTAATTCTCTCAAATTATTTTTGCTAATGAAACTTGTACATTTACAATCCTCTTCCAGTCTGTACTTTAGCTAAGGAACAGAGGCACAAGGACCATGAGAAAGATGGCATGGGTAACTGGTTAATTAAAACTACTTAACTAATGTGTGTTTTATACCTTTATTGTCTTCTCTGATTTGGCACCTGAAAGATCTTCTAAAGACAGATTTTAGAGATAGAGACACAATACTGGTAATAACAGAAAAGTCTCTGGTTTTGCCAGAAAAATGGGGAGGGGGGGGAAGAAATTAGCTCTGAGAAAATAGTTAGCTTAGACATTGACTTGTTCACAGACCATAAATTATAATGAAAGATCTGGGAAATGCTACACAGAATCTAGAATCCGAAAACCAAGCCCTATGAAATTAATTGAAATGTCAGAATCCCCAGAGGCTGAGGAATATATAAACTCAAAAGAAGTCCAGGAGGTTGATGCTCTGGTCTCTAGTTGACGGGAATTGTCTCTTGATGCCAACAAATTGAAGCAGTATGAACACTCCCAAAAGAGGGCACTGGTCCAGGAACATATAATACTGACCCTGGGTAAAAATGTGACTCTCAAACATAGCTGAAGAGATTAATAAGGCATAACAGAAATTAATCATACACAACACGGATATAAATGATCTTATAGGCTTTAATTTTTAGGTAGACTTTGAGCGGAGTAAGAATACCAAACTAAAGACTCTGTCTTACCACCATAGAAAGCAGTGGTAATGATGACCATAGCATTCCAGGGCAGTTAGACCTTGAGGAACTGTCTGTCTTTTTTAAGGTTAAAACAGAGCATGATCATTCTGAGTGAATTCCCCTGGATAAAATCATCATCCTCATGCAGAAAACAAGCCACATCCTTCAAAGGGGGTAGAAAGGTCCAAGAGACCTGCTAAATAAAATGGGGCTCTGAATCCTGAGACTGACAAAATATGTTTCAACGGCCTTTACCTTAAGTCTGGAAATTCTAGGGATCCGCCAATAACACCCCATTGGCAGGCATGGCTAGACAGGAAAGGGGGCTGGAACTGCGACTTTAATGAATGCCTTCCCACAGCTGTCGAGAGGGTCCGGCAGAAGGATGCTACATGAAGTGGATGGGTTGGATCTGTCACTGCCTTTGTGACTCACCAGTGGAACTGGTCAAAACATTTCAAAATACATATTTTTTGGATGAAAAACGGAACACCTTTTCATGATTTTTTTCTCCAATTTTCAGCTAGCTCTACTCGTCAGGTACATAAAAAGACCAATAGTGTGACCAGAACACTGGACTAGGATACCCACAGAAGGCTTATCTGCCCAGAAACCTAGATGCCAACACAGCTGGCTACAGCCTGAGTTAGATCAAATTCTAGATGCCAGGTGAAGCTTTGGGGACGTTACTTTTCCTTACACGAAAGGATTAAGATCTTTACGTATTCATAATAATGAAGTGTGTCCACAGCAAGTATAATGAATCAAATGTCACTTGACACAGGTCACCTTTCCTTCAATTGATCCTTCTCAATGTGTTTTCCACCCCCTTCCTCCTCTTTCTTGTTTTCCCTTTGTCAGATCTCTCCAGGCCTGCTACAGGAAAGCACTTAAACTTGTACTAATTTTAAGCATGTGCTTAAGTCCCATTTAAGTCACTCTGCTTTTAATTATTTTGTTTCCTTGAGCTCATACCTTGAGACTTCTTCTCCTGAGCTGTTACTTTTACACTTGGGGCTGCTCGGTAGTTTGTGGTACTTGTATTTGAGGCTATCTTATAGTTGCTCTGGTCTTCTTTCCGGTAATTGCAGTGTGTATTACAGCCTTCTGGTCTAAGGAAAGCCGGCAACAGAGATGCTTATTGTAATTTATTTCATTTAAGTGGGTTATATATTTGAGCGGTGGTGTAAATATTAAACTATTAACATTAATGTCAGGGTAACCTGCACACTGGCTTGTCACTAAATTAAAAATGCTTTTGCACCTGTGCTTCGGAGTCATTTTAAAACTATGTCCTGCGCCTTCAAATAACAATATGCTTTCTTGTCAGGGTTTCCCTCCATCTGCTTGTAGCAGCAGGGGTGGCGGAACCGAGAGTGATGGTGGGAGGGAGTGGGCTGGTGTCCCTGCAATGGAAATATTGTGGGGACTCAGGTAAACTTACACATCTGTGGGGGGAGAAAGTGACAGAAGGAGGGAGGTGAGAGCAGGACGCAGAGTGGCTGCCGTGGGGCCAGGGAGCAGGGACCCAGAGTGGCTGGAATGGGCCCAGGAGCAGGTGGGAACACTTGAAATCCTCCTTCCCAGCCTGGAGCCAGCTGCCTCTCCCTCCCCCCTGAGGAGTCTCAGCACCGCTCCTCACTCACCCTCCTATCCCTTCGCCCCATCCCATTCTCAGGGGCTTCTGCATCCTCTAGATGCCAGATTCCCCTGGGGACATTCCACAGTCTAAAGAGGGTGCGCGCAAAGGTTCATACTCACTAGGAGCCTGATTCAAGGCCTGTTGAAGTCAATGAGAGTGTTTGGATGAGGGTTTGGATCAGGCCATAGGTCAATATTCACTTTGGTGAGGATTCTCCTTAGTGCTGGGTGGGGGATGGTGCATAGACAGCATGATTCCCCGCTCCTCCTCCCTCCCCCCGCCCAGCCCTGCTCCCTTATGCCTACCCCTGACAACAGCATGGATCCACTTACCAGTGGTGGGGCTACCACGGAGGCTGGGAGAAGGGAAGCTACAAGGCCACAGAGGAAGCACTACACTGTTCTGCTCTTCTTAGCAAGAGATCCACCAAGTTTTCATCCCTTCCACCCACAAGAACAGATGGGATGATATGGCCCATAATTTTCTCAATTAAAACCAGTGGTGCAAGTAAAATCCATTTCTTACCGGTACGGGGGAGAGTGGGTGACACCAGCTAAGGGGGGGGCATGACCTCCCCATGTGACCCTCCTTTTAATTCTTCCACCCTCTCCCCAGCCACAGAGCTGCCTCTCTATCCTCCGCCTGTGTACTACAGCAGCGGGGAAAGGAGCAGAAAGCTGGCAGCTCCTCCAGTGGCTGTACCGCCCCCAGCCCTGCCCCCCTCCCAAATCTGTCCTCCGGCAGGGCTGCTGCTGTATGGATGGAGGAGACGCAGCTTTCTGGAAGGGCAGGGGCTGGGCTGGGGGCCGTACAGCTGTGCCAAAAGGAACTGCCAGTGTGCGGCCATTGGCTCCTCCTGTGTGTTACTGGTATGCTGTACCAGCGATAAATATTTTGCTGGTACGGTGTACCGTACCGCCGTAATTGCACTGCTGATTAAAACAAAATCCCGCATATTAAACAGAACTTTAGGAACATCTTGGGTGGCCTGTTTGTGATTAGAAATCAACCAGACAAGCAAATATTTCAGTTACCTTGTCCTCCCAATTCCCACACTGCCAGTTTGTTTGTGTTCCAACTGCTGTCACTCGTTGGATGTTGAGATTGCATAATGTTTTGCGCACTAAGTTAAACCAACAGTGTAGCTGTAAATTTGCAATAGAGCAAATTGATACAAAATAACAAATCTGGGTGCTTATTCAAAGTCAACAACAGCAGGTAAACATAGAAATCTAACAGATTTTGAGAGCTGTATGTCCCAAGAATGGATGAGAAACATTTTGTGCTGTTTACAGAATATAACATGTCTTGTGGCTATCTACAAAACACCTTTGCCCTAGTGGAAAGCACACTCTAATGGTGATAGAGCCAGATCCAAAGCTCACTGAAATCAGTGGGAGTCTTTCCATGAACTTCAGTGAGCCTAGGATCATACCTATGTTGACGTCATTAGGCCTAGTGAACCAAAGTTCTTCAATGTTTAGCTCTAATCGACCTTGAAAGCTAGATGCATGGAATGTGTAAACAGCCAATTATCAGTTACCCCCCCACCACCCATACCAGGTACCAAGCAATAATGATGAGGTTTGCATGTTTCTGGCTGAAGAGGTAATAAACCAAGGGTAAACAAGACCAAGTAACAGTTCAGAGAGAAGTTACTAACAAGATAGATTTATAGCCCTAGAATGATTTAATTGCTTAAATGTATAAACATGCCTTCAGTAGAGGGGGAGGAATAGAGGGGGGGGGGAAGAAGGGGGGCTTAGTTGTAAAATGTATAAGAAGAGAGAAACTGTTTTTGCTGGTGTGCTTGATCTGAGACTTGCCTGTCTCCTTGCACCACTTTGAGATCTCAAATAAACTTCGTTTGCTTCTCCACCCCGGTATGTTTATTGGCTCAAAGCACACCGGGCAACGAACCCCGCTGTTGCTGTCCTCGGGCCTCTGTGCCGGCAACACCTATAAAGCAGAGGGGCTGGAACTTTGGAGACTTGGATTCTATTCCTGACATTGTCACACTGACTTCCTCTTTCAGGGTCTATTCTACAGCAGAAAAGGTTTGTTGGTATAGCTATACCAGTATAGTTATATTAAATCCTTCTAGTGTACATTCAGTGTCTACCAGCAAAAAATGTGATTTTACTGGTATAGCTTATACCAGTTCCCCAAACAAAATAAGGACTTTTATACTGGTATAACTGCGCCTACACTACGGCTTTTGCCAGTATAGAAGTGTAAAAAATCATACCCCTAATCAACATTATTATACCTGCAAAAGATTCTAGTGTAGATCTGGTTTAAGTGTTAGTTGTCCCTTCTGTAAAATGGAGATGATAATAATATTAATCCACGGATGAAAAGCTCTTTAACTTCTTCAGAAGGAAGATGTGGTACATGTGAAGAGCTATTATTACTCAGAGGAACTGGAATAACCTCATATTTGAAGGGACACAAAGTTTCTAACTTGTTTTGTAAATCAGGAAATAGGTGGGGTAAAACATTATGTTCTTATACTGGGCAGTACTGCTCTATGGGGCCCTGTAGCAAAGAGGCGTGGCCTCCTTCAGAGATTGACAGAGAGGGAGGGCCAGACCGCCCCTGGTGGGCGGAACCAGGAAGCAGAGGGGCGGGACAGGAAATATAATAGGTGGGTGCTGTAGGGCAGTCAGGAGGCAGCTGCCCAAAGAGGTGGATGTGTTCTCCCACTACTGATGCAGGAGGCTGCAGAAAACTCCAGTTACCCTGAAAACTTGCCCAAGCTGCTAGACCTGACTGATGCTTAAGAGCTGCTGGGATTGCCACTGGCTGTATACCCCCAGGAGATGGAGGATGAACCTGGGGTTCAGGTACACCCTGAGGGAGGGGAGAAAGGAGCCCAGCAATAGCCAACTGCAGTCTGGCTGCAGGAGCATCTGAAATGCGGTCAGTGTGTTGCAGTGGGATTCCCTGCTGATCCAGTGGCAGACCTCTCTGTTGCTGTTAGGGCCCTGGGTTGGGACACAGTGGAGTTGGGCAGGCCTGTGTCCCCCTACCCCTGCTGACCCACCATTGGGGTGGCAGTACTCCCCCTCTTCAAACCAAGAGGCCTGTGCTTGTCTGGCTCCCACTAGAGCCAGGACAAGAGATTATACCTGCACACCTGACCACTGGTTGGTGGGCTAGACTCTTTGGTGGGTGCCTGACCCCTGGCTTGGGGTGGGGGAGAGTGGCCCTAGACTGTGTTTGGTACCCTGCCCTTTCTGAGGGCCTGGGTTCCTGACTATGCCCTGCCTAAGGGTTGGGCTTTAGACTGCTTGATGTCCTGCCCTGCCTGAGGGCTTTGGCCCCTGAACCTCTTCTCTCTCGCTGGTGGGATCAAGCACTGAGACTGGTAACTTCCCCATTATTTTAGACCAGTACTGGACAACCTGCAGCTCCCATTGGCTGGGAATGGTGAACCATGGCCACTGTGAGCAGCTATGCAAATGTAAACAAATGGTCTGGTGGCCTGCCAGCTGATTACTCTGACAGACTGTGTGTGGCCATCAGGTTGCCCACAACTGTCTTAGACTGCCCTTCAGGGAGGAGTGACAGCAAAGAGGTGTGGCCTCTCTCAGAGATTGACAGCCAGGGAGGACCCCCCCACACACACACCTACATGCCCCTTTGCAATGGTCCATCTGCACAAACAGGCCAGAAACTTGACAGAACTGGCCAGATGGGATTTCTCCAGTGTAAGGGAAATCCCCAAAGAACCAACAGCTGCCACAGGGGCTTCCTTCAGCCTGTGCCACCTCTGCCTCACCTGCATGCTGGGGGAGCTCTTGTGGAACCCAGCTCTGCATTGTGTACCCTCTGTGTAAGTCTCAGAATCCTCCCCCCCCTGCATTTTCTTACACTTAAAGAGGCAGCACTCAGAAAACAGCCCCCAAGCTGCATTCTCCACAATAAGTATGTATTGAAAAATCCAACTGCAGACCCTAAGGGTTGGGGAACTGACCTGACCTTCCACCCAAACTCACACCTAGCCTTCCTGCCAGTTCAGAAATATCTGGATAGCCATTTTCATTCTTGCTTGCCTCTATACTGGGCTCCAGTGACCACTGGAAGTGGTAATGCCTAAATGCCGTGAGACCAGCTCATCAGAAGCAAAGAGTACTTTAAATCTGCTGGCAAGCCATGCACATCTTAGTGCTCCCACGTACAGGGCTGTTCCACAGTGTGCTGTTCCCTGATCTCCCCTGCTTCAGAAGCCATGGTACCAAAGCTGTAGGATGGGCATTAATGCTGACTGTCTTAGCATTATCTTGCAGGTTTGCTGGGGCTGTTCTTCAGCTCGGCCCCCTCTCCCATCCAATGGTTGTTCTTTAGCCCAAACTTGTGGAGCCCCATGTGCACGATGCTCATGTTATAAGGCATCCAGGGGCTTAGAGGAAGGGAGGGAGGCTCCTTTGACGTTGTATGTGAAATAACCTAACTTGAGCTGTTTTCACCCCATCTGAGTTTAGAAGCAGGATTACAAAGATGATGTGGCCCAGGTTGTCTATCTGCTCCTGAAAGGATTTACAATAAAAATACTGATAAGTCCAGTAAAAGGAAGCAGTTATTCTCCCCTCCAGAAAAGAATGCATTTTAATTATTGAAGTCCATCAATTAATTGATCTGCCCATTGTGTATTTATTCCTTTGTGGCTCCCTGAGAACAAGACTAGATACTGGAAATGAGGAAGGGCTTTGTTACAAAAGGAGAGGGTGGTTAATTTTTGACAGCAGGCAATGAGAAAGTTATGTTTGTATAATAGTCAAGTCACTCTCTGTGCCGTGGCTCACTCACCTGCATGTCATCACCTTTGTGAGAAGTGTCAATAAATATTACACAAGTACCTCTTTCTAAGCACAAAACTCCTACTAGAGGAATTCCCAGAGCCCCTTATAAAAGGGATCCCGTCCTTTCTCCATCGTGTCTGTTTGCTGAGAAGATGAAGTGTGAAAACTTGGCTGTGCTGCTGGTCTTTCTACAAAATGCCATTGCATTGAATGCAGCCAGCACCATGCTCCAGAATGTGGTAAGATGCATATTATGACTTTCACAGGTTCTAATGTATTCTTTTTTTGTCCCGCTATTCAGGTTGGGAGAATCTTTTAAAATTGAGGCAAGTTTTCAGATCTCCACTTGTTCTGTGGGCGTTCTGCATGTAGCAAGTGTAAAATATCACCTTTAACAAATGTCCTGGGACTTAATTATAAATTTGAAAACAAATTACACTGTTTTAAAAACAGCCAAATTCTGTTTTTGGTTAGGCAAATGCAAAGCCCATTGAGAATCTGACTAGTTTAAATGCAAAATGCAAGTTGAAATTAATTAGCTGTGGTTTGTACTTGAGACTAACTCAATCCAAAACCACAGATGCAAACACCCCTCATCTTTTGGAGTGTTCTAGATCTGGATTTAGATCTCAGGTTCATTTGACCAGCACTTTGAAAACACAATGCACTATATGAGTTTTAGGTGATTCTATCAATGCAGTCTCTTGGTCTAATAGGCCTTGTAGTGCTGGGATTTAGGTAGTGAACTCAGCATCTAAGGGGAGGGAATGTTTTTCACTACAGCATCCTTAAGCAGTGGCAATTCCTGGTGGTAAGAATCAAGGCTGAAGTGTAAATATATAATAAGCTGAGGATGGGGGAATTTAGAATGTCAAGAATTTCTCATTATGCTCACCCTTGTGTAAACCATAATTTGTGCAGATATTTGTAAAATTTATGATGATCCTTGTAACTCGGCTGTTAATCACTATCAGTCCCCCTGTACAACACGATCAGGGGGCCAGACCAATGGCCGCATACATTACCTTTTTGACAAGCTGGCACAAACCCCCGTTTTCTCTGAATCTTTTTAAACAAGTGGCCTTTTTCCTGCCATCTTCCAGTTCCTTAGCTGTCCAAATGGCTGTTTTAGGGGCTGGGGGATGAGGGAGCAGGTGATGGGGCTGCAGCAGCATGAGGCTCTGAACAGGTTCTTGGATGGAGTACTAGGAGGCCCGCAGGGGAAGCTGGCTAAAACTGGGGCTCCAGAGCACTGTCAGAATGGAGTTCTGCTTCAGTGCGGCTTTGAAGTTGTGCAGCTGGGGATGACCCCTGCCACACAGAGCTCCTGCAGGAATGGAGCATTGCTCTTGTATGGCTGACTAGCAGCTACCTCTGTGTGCAAGCCCCTTCCTGCCCCACACGCCTTTAGTTTAATCACCCCATTTGATGCACAGTTTATCAAAGTTTTGCAAGCACTGGAGATTGCCATGGTTCCCATTCGGTGGAGCTCGGCTGTGTACATTGGTGGGCTGCATCCCCGCAGTATAGTGTCTTGCAGGGCCGGCTCTGGCTTTTTTGCCGCCCCAGGCAAAAAAGCCTCCCCCCGCCCTCTGGCGGGGAGCGCGGCAGGGGAGGGCAGGGAGCGCGGCCGCGGCCCTGCTCTCCCTGGCCAGCCGGAGCGCCGGGGGCAGGGCAGAGAGCCCGGCCGCGGCCCCGCTCTCCCCAGCCGACCGGAGCACCACCCCCCTCCAGGTGCCACCCCAAGCACATGCTTGGTAGGCTGGTGCCTGGAGCCGGCCCTGGTGTCTTGTGCAGTACATGGGACCTTGATTACTGTAGACTCCCAGGGATGCATGTTGAGATTCAAGAGTAACATCCAATCTTGCCAGTGCTATGGAGGGGTAGGACCTGAAACGTTATTCCATAAGATGGCAGTGAGATGGTATATATTACTTGAACATGAATAATGCACATTGTTTTGGACAGACTGAGCATCTGCAGCCTTTCATTGATCACATGTAGCTTTTTTTTTCAAGGGAAGGACTCCATGAAACAGCATTGTACCAGAAGAAACATTAACTGTCTCAGCAGTCAGTCGGAAATCCCAATCAACGTTGGAGCTGCTGGAAATGGCTCCTTTAAAATCAAAGTTTCAGAATATTGAGGAATCTGGACTGCTGTTTGGATGTTGGGAGTGGGAAATGGGGTCATGATAGTGAGTTGCGTTGTAACAGGCGTTTGTTTCCTTTCCAGTCTACACCTTTCTCCCTCGTTGGAATAGACACTCTTAGAATAATTTTAAAAGTAGTTTGGTGGGTTTCTGATATTTAAATCCACTTTTTAAAAAGTTCTTAATTTAATAAATTAAGATCTACATAAAGGGCAGTTTGTAATCTGTATCAGGGATTAAAAAAGTACCACAAAGTACCAAGCTAGCACAAATGGGGGCCTTATCAAAGGTAAGTACAATAACCATATTTGTCTGTTCGTTGGATATTTTCCTCTGCTCCTTTTTTCACTGTTCCTGCTGGGCAGAATGCAAATCCAGTAATGTGGGGAGTGTAAGGGTGACCATTTCAAAAGCACCTAAGGGACTTTTTTAATAGTGACCTAGGCCCAGATTTTTAAAAGCTATTTCAGCATTGTGGCACTCTGTTGTAATGCCGAACCAAGTTAGGTGTCAATTCCCTTTTCAAAAGGATTTAGGCTTATAGGAGCTCAACTATAGGGGTTGTGTTAATCCAATAAAAAGCACAGTGTGGAACAGAAGCCTGTTTCTCTCACTTCATTAGAAGTGGACAAATTTAGTCATGGTACAAAACTATTTATAAAACCAATATTCAACAGCCAATATTTTATTATTTTTTTAACTCTAGCTGCCCCAAGTAAAAAACTTTGTTTATACCCCTGTGCACTGATGGAGAGAGCAGTGATGCATGGCCATGACTCCACTCAGTACCCTGCAGTAGCAGGCATACCAGCTACTGCAGGTTGTGGGAGTTTTAAAGTCTTCAGCTCTCCTGTTTACCTGGGCTGGCTGAAAAATATCAAATGAAACGTTCCCAGTGAGGAAAACAGGGTTTAGTCAAAATCAAAATTTTCCATGAAAATTGGTCTAATTTCTGTGGCTTCTTCCATCAGTGAAGTACAAACAAAACTTTGTAAAGTGCTTTGAAATTAATGGACTACAATCACTAAGTGGCCCTGTTGCAAAGACCATTAAAAGCAATGACTCCCTATAAGATTTAATATTTCCTGTTCTGCCATTTACTGACTCACTGTCTGATCTTAGAAAAATCACTTCACTTTCCTGTACCTCCATTTTTCCAGTGTTAAAATGGTTATAGTATTTAACTACCTCTATAGGGGTGTGGTGAAGTTTAATGAATTGATATAGGAAAATACTTTGAGTTCATAGGAAGAAATTATTACAACTTAATATTGACCCTGAATGCATTTATTATGATTACAGCTTAACTTTTCCCCTGCTTGGGGACTGTCAGTCCTTTGCTGTTGATTCCTAGTAGCATATTGACTATTTATTTGCTTTCTGAAACCAACTTGTTCTTACAGCCATTTGCCAATGTGACCGGCTCTTTGAATGACAATGGAGTGTGCCAATGCTCAGTGTACCTGCCAGACACCGTGTTTCCTGTGCAGAAGGTCGAGATTCTGGAAATCACAGCCCAAGTGCTTTCTGAGAAATTTGAAAGAGAACTTACTAAAGTAAGGATTTTTGGTTTTTCTTTTTTAAAAGCTGACCAGTCCTATTTTTAGTGAATGTGAAACAGTCCAACAGTCAGAACTTCGCAGGGCCTGTCTTCAAGCAACTGCAGTGAGGGGCATGTAAAAATCACAAGGAAAAGGGTGATTAAACATAAAATGTTCACTATTCTAGCATGCAAGCAGGGCCTTATAATATGAGTTTCGAGTATCCTCAGGCCTCATTCCTGGGCCGATAGGCACATGGTGTTCTTTGAGGGATGGAGGAAGCTCTTTGCTTCTCTTTATGAACCATGGAACAGTCTTGTTGGCCTGTAATTGCTATATACAGTTAGAGAGGAAGCCATGATTCCTGCTCCCTCCTGTGGTACTTTTATGTAATCAGCATATGGGAGGGAATGAGGGAAAAGAGCAAATGTCAGCTCAGCCCAGGCTGAAGCATGGGAAAAATCCACCACCTGACCCCCTCCATTCCCTTAACAGTTGAAAAAAATCAATTTTCTCTGTCAACATTTGATGCTCTAGCAATGACTACTGGATTATGCATTTTAGTTAAAGACCAACTCTTTACCCTTACACTACTTTCCTTCCTTGTTACAAGGATTCAGATCTATTTGGCATATTTTTGACAACTAACTTCTTTTAAAAGCATTTGTTTTCTTTAAGTATGCTAATATTATTAGCAGTGGGATAGATACCCACATTCCTGAATGTTTGTGCGTTTGGTATAGGTAATTGCACATATCAATACTCTTTCTCTCTATGGTTGCCAACTTTGTGCTCAGCAGTTTGCAAATGCATTTTTGTGCATGTGATGGTTTCATGTGCAAATCTTACATGCACAGTTTAGACACCAACCTTTAAACATCTTCTCCACAGAGAAGTTTACTAGGGAAATCTCCCAGCTCTTAGTGTATTCTGAGTGCCTGGCTAATCACAGAAATCCATCTAAATCTTCTTCCAACAAGATGGATCGTGCTCTATGGCCTCGTCCTTGTTTGGGTGGTGGTAGGGTATTTTAGACATACCTATGGTCGATAGCCAAACAGTTTTCTCCATATATGGATATACATTTAAACAGACAGTTCTGATTGCCAAATACAATAAGTTTCATTAGTCCTGTGTAAATTCAAACTAAGGAATAAGATTGAGATCCAGATCCTCAGTTGGTGTAGATCCATTGGCATCTAGGGACCCATGCCAATTTACACCAGCTCAGGGTCCATGGATGTTTGTATTGGAAGATCAGATTGGTTTATACTGGATAATCTCTGGAGATAACATAATTAGCACAAAAAATCCAAAATGTAATTTCTCTGCAGGATCCTCTCAAATCACATATTACTTATCAAGGAAGTTAAGGTCCAAAACAAGCAATAGGATTGCATTATTTTTTTGGTGTATTGCATCTGTCAGAGATGTGAAATACACATCACACATCTGCTTTTTGGGTGTGATATGGCATTTCTAATTTGGTATGACCTAGCCTGGATATCACAAAACAGCCGTAAATAATCTGGAGCTCACTCTTTTAACTTTACTGATATGCATGCCACATTGCTCACATCTTGGAAAAACAATTGCTGCTCTGTAGTGTTCTCTCCTTTTCATAAAAGAAGCTAAGGGAAAATTATCCTCTCTTATGCTTAC
Organism: Malaclemys terrapin pileata; assembly: GCF_027887155.1. Classification (NCBI taxonomy): domain Eukaryota; kingdom Metazoa; phylum Chordata; order Testudines; family Emydidae; genus Malaclemys; species Malaclemys terrapin. Next base: position 137,149,472 of record NC_071505.1, read on the forward strand.
CACACAAGTCATCAGGTTTAAAAGATCATGCCAAATGAATATTAATAGTCAGTGCAAAAAACATTATTTCAGTGTTATGACTCTCATTGTAACATGATGGCCCTAAGTTACTTGGGATAAATTCTGACCTAAGGTATGTACACACTGAAATGCACATGGTATGTATCTGAGGGCCAAAGTTGGCACTCATTTTCTGTGTGCATATGGAATTATCCAGATAATGGACTTCAAGACTTCAGTAAAGAAAATTGATAGGTAAGATCTTGTACGAAGTCTAAAGGGGTGGGGGGGAGTTCAGGAGAATTGTCAGTTTTTAAGAGAGACATTATTAAAGGCACAAGAGCAAACTATCCCAAATCATAGGAAAGCTAGAAGTATGGTGAGAGACAACCCTGGCTTAATCAGGAGATCTTCAAAGACCTGAAACTCAGTCAAACACAAGTGGAAACTAGGTCAAATTACAGAAGATGAATATTTATTTAAAAAAAAAAAAGCATGAGGGGTCAAAATTAGAAAGACCAAGGCAAAAAAGATTAATCTAGCTAGGGACAAAATGTGTAACAAGAAAACATTTTACAAATATATATGAAGCAAGAGGAAGACCAAGGACAGGAGAAGCCACAGCAATGTCTGAAGTGTTAATTGCCTTTTGGTTGATATTTTCACCAAAAAGTTAGCATGACTAACATAGTGAACATCTATGTAAATGAGGTAGGACCTTAGGCTAAAATAAGGAAAGAACAAGTTAAGAATTACTTGGACAAGTTTAGATGTCTTCAGGCTGGCAGGGCCTGATGAAATAAACCCTAGAATACTGTGACAGGCCTAGACTGGTTGGGTACAGGAATCTGGTAGAGGAAAACATACTGGACACTGGATGAATAGTTTTCTGTTCCCTGAATGACCAGGGCAGGGGCTGCCCCAATGCAGTCAGGAAGGTACTAGAAGCAGTTATGTCAGGCAGACTCCATAAGACAGCTGGAACCAATTAAGAACAGATTAGAAGAAATCAAGGGAAACAGGCTACTCAGATCACCTGAAGCCTGTTTAGAACTGTCTGGGACTAGTTTAAAAGGATGTTCTTTCAGAGGACTGGCTGGTAGGAACGGGGAGTAAGTAGGTGTGTAGTGGGAAGACTGGGAGAAAGAAGGTGCACAGTAAAAGCGCCAGAGGACAAGCATGGCCAGGGTGCTAGGAGGGTCTGTTTGGGGAAGTAGCCCAGGGAAGGGCTATAGCTCTGGTGGTATACGAAAACTACACGTTATAGGTGCCATTAGGGTCCCTGGGCTGGAACCTGGAGAAGAGAACGGGCCTGGGTTCTCCCTCCCCCCCCCCAACCCACCCCACGCCTCTACAAAAATGCTCCCTGAGTAGGAAGACAGGGACTAAAGAGGGTTCTTACATCAAACCCGTTGACTGGCTGATGGTGAAAGTGAGTCAGTAAGCTGTAACCCTTTCCTCTTGTTGGGGAGAGAGGCTACACTGAGGGTTACAGCAAACCTCTGAGGCAAGCCCTAACTGCCTAGAAGCACAGGACCCCCTGAGGCAAAGCTGGAGCTCTGCCACAATAATGAACTGGCTGAAGATATCGCTGAGCCATTAGCATTATCTTTGAGACTTCATGGAGGATGGGAGAGATCCCAGAGGCCTGGAAAAGGGCAAATCTAGTACCTATCTATAAAAAGGGGAACGAGGACAACTCTGGCAATTATAGACCAGTCAGCTTAATGTTGGTAGCCAGAAAGATAATGAATCAATTTGTAAGCATCTAGAAGAAAGTAAGGTAAGTAACAGTCAACATGGATTTGTCAAGACCAAGGATGTCAAACCAACCTAATATCCTTCTTTGACAAGGTAACAACCCTCGTGGATGGTGGGGACACAGTAGGTGTGATGTATCTTGATTTTTTTAGTAAGGCTTTTGTAAGTGTCTCGCATGACCTTCTCATAAGCCAAGTAGAGAAATATAGCCTAGGTGAACCTATCATATAGTGGGTGCACACTTTATTCAGAGACTGGTTATCAATAGTTCATAATTGAGCTAGAAGGGCATATTGAATGGGGTCCTGCAGGGATCTGTCCTGGTCTGTTTTTATTCAATATCTTCATAAATGATTTGGATAATGGCAGAGAGAGTACACTTACAACGTTTGACAATATCAAGCTGGGAGGGCTTGCAAGTGCTTTGGAGGACAGGGTTAGAATTCAAAATCATCTTGACAAACTGGAGAAATGGTCTGAAATAAATAGGATGAAATTCAATAAAGACATATGCAAAGTACTACAGTTAGGAAGGAATAATTAATTGCAAAAATGGATATGACTGCCTAGGAACATGTACTGCAGAAAAGGATCTAGGGTTTATGTGGCATCGCAAATGAAATATGAGTGAACAATGTAATATGTTGCAAAAAACCTGAACATCATGCTGGGATGTATTAGCAGGAGTGTTGTAAGCAAGACATGAGAAGTAATTCTTCCATTCTACTCAGCACTGATGATGCTTTAGCTGGAGTATGGTGTCCAGTTCTAGGCACCACACTTCTGGAAAGATGTGGACAAATTGGAGAGAGACCAGAGGAGAGTAACAAAAATGATTAAAGGTCTAGAAACCATGACCTATGAGGGAAGATTGAAAAATTGGGTTTGTTCAGTCAGGAGACAAGTAGACTTGGGGGGGGACGGGGTGATCTTTTAGGTACCTGAAAACTGTTACAAAGAAGAGGGTGATAAATTGTTCTCTTTACTTCTTGTCCTGCCCTCTGTGGTTAATGGACTTAAATTGCAGCAAGGAAGATTTTAGGTTAGACACTAGAAAAAACTTCCTAACTATAAGAGTAGTTAAGCACTGGAATAAATTGCCTAGGGAGGTTGTGGAATCTCCATCACTGGAGGTTTTTAAGAACTGGTTAGACAAACATCTGTCAGGGATGGTCTAGATAATATTTAGTCCCGCCTCAGTGCAGGGGACTAGACTGATGACCTATTGAGGTCTCTTCCAGTCCTACATTTCTAGGAGTCTCTGTTTAATGGCTCCCCTCAGACTCAAAAAGTAGTTGTCACAGTTGTATAAAAAATTGTAACTTTGAAAAGAGAGTCCTCTTACCGTTGGTTTGCCTACTTAAACTAAGTCACTGAGATTCAGTAGTCAGACACATTATGTGCTTAATTGATTGTATCTGCCCTGCACAAGTATCGATGTACCATTGACTAAACTCCCAAAGACCTGCCCCAGCATGTACTGAGGTTCAGTGTATATCTTGGAAAGAATTATTTGGCGGAAGTCTCTTCTATGGCTGTTACAAAGCCTTGGTCAGGAGTCTGTAGGTGATATTACCAGGACAGTAGAACAGCAAAGCTCTAGTCTTAAAAAGTTGACCTGAGTACAGTTTTTCACTAAAAGGCCATTTCGGAGCTGTCCCCTTGATTAAAATAGATTAAAAAAAATTGTGACTGGGGCAAAACACTCTTAATTCATGTTAAGATAATGCCAAATTGATTTTTAAACCAACAAATCCTTTTTCGTCTGAGAATATGCATGAGCTGTTTCAGTCCAGAAGTTAATATTGAGGGAAGTGATAAGCACCTGAAAATTGGGGCTTATAATGGAAATGCCTTCTGACTCCAGAGTTGCTAATTTGACACAATAATATAATTCTATTTATTCTTGCTGAGAGATGCTGCTTAACCTTCTTGCCATTAAGGAAAAATGGGGACAATTTTAAGTCATGTAGGAGGAGGATTATATCTTTCCCAAGATGCAGGGCCGGCTCCGGGCACCAGCTGAGCAAGCTGGTGCTTGGGGCGGCAGATTGTTGGAGGCGGCATTCTGCCCTAGGGTGGCACGGCTGCTTTTTTTTTTTTTCTGCTCCGGCCGCCCTGTAGGGGGCGGCGGCGCAGAGAACCAGAGCGCCCTGCAAGGCAGTCCTCTTCCTTCCCTCCCTGCCGACCGGAGCGGAGCCCTCGCAGCAGGCGGCAGGAAGCGGCGCAGCGGGAGGGGCCGCGTGGCAGTGCCCCTGCTGTAGCCCTGGCCACCCCCTTCTCTCTCTCTCTCTCTCTCTCCCCCACCCGCTCCCTCCCCCTCCCCCACCCCTCAGCTGGTCCCCCTGCTCCGGCCGTGCCACAGGTGGGTTTTTTTTGCTTGGGGCGGCCAAAAAGCCAGAGCCAGCCCTGCCAAGATGTTCCATTTGTATGGAACTCTAATTTTCAGAGACTGCTCTAAATCCATATTATGTTCTTGACATTCTCCTTGACAATGTTTGCACTGTGACTTTTACATTAGTAGAGACATGTTCAAAAGTATATTTATCCAGCCGTCTGTTTAGTGGTTCCACATCTGAAGAGGCTGCTGTGCAACAGTTATTCTACCTAAAGGCTAAAATAACTGTGACCTCAACTGGCCTTCATTTAAATCAGTTTCTGGATGGATGGATTGGATTTGTAATAGTGCACTGTGCTAAAATAACCTCTTCATCAGGGGACTCAATTAGTTCTGATGCATAAAAGATTGGATACTATTTGGAGTGTGGAGGCCTGACCAGTGCCCACTGAAGTCAAAAGAAAGTCATCTTGGACAAATTGGTGGATTTTGTTTGTTTGTTACTTTTTCAGCCCCAGAGAGTACATCTACACAGCAGTGAGTCTCCAAGCTCAGGTCAACAGACTTGGGCTTGCATTATGTGCTACAAATAGCTGTGTAGGTGTTAAGGCTTAGGCTGTGGCACAGGCTCTGAGGCCTAGGGAGGGGGATATTTTTAGCACTGTCAACTGGGGCTCAGAGACTCGCAACCATGCGCTGTGTAGACATTCTTCATGTACATCACTTCTCTGAAATAATCACTGCAGGTTTCCTGGTAGAATCTTCCCCCTGAAATTCTATATAATCCTGGATAAAGTTAGCTCATAGAGGGAACATTAGTGAGTGTAAGCGGGTGGCTTGACCTGTACAGGCTGGAGGGCCTGAGATTAACTCTCCCTGAGATTAACCTTTTGTGGGCCCAGCACCAAACATATTTGTGGCTCCCAATGGGAGCAACAGAGGTTGGTCCCCGGAGTAAGGCGCCGGCTGGGCCAATGGGGCATGGTATGGTGGGGGCGGCTCTACTCTGCCCAGCCCAGTTCAAGGGCACTTTTCACAAACCAGCAGTTGCCAGATGCACACTGGCCCACGTGGCCCTGTGCTGCCAGAGTGCCCCTTCCCTTTGGGGGCGGGCCTGGGCAGTGCCCCACAGTCCCCTGCCCAACACCACCTCACTCCCTAGGCCTAGCGTCCCCTGGACCTGCTATACCCAGCATCCCCCAACAACCTCCCCACAAATGCACAATGCCCTGCACACCACCACCCTGCCCAGTGCCTCCCAACCCCCACCACAACTGCCCACCCCCTCCCACCCACAGCCCCCCACTACTGCCCAGCACCCCCACCCAGAACCCCAAATCACACAGATCTCCCCCACCCATTACTGCCCAGTACCTTTCCCCACAGTCCCGCCACCACAACACATTTCCCCCCACCCTCCCGGCCGCATTCACTGACTCTACCGGGAGGTGACTGTCAGCTGGGCTGAGCCAGCAGCATTGTCGAGGCTGGTTCCGTTCCCAGGGTGGGGAATTGCGCCGGCCCCTCGGGAGCGGCACGCTTAGCCAGACGAGGGCCCGCCCCTGCTTGGGCTGGGTCCCTCAGGACCCTCTTTCCTGGAGGGGCCCAGCCAAGCCCCCCCACTGGCTCCTCATCCCAAACTGGCCAAGACTGGTCAGAGCCAGAGCTGCATTGGGGTCTGGCCAGGGGGTGGAGAGGAGAAGGTGGGTGGGGCAAGGGGTCAGAGAGGAGTGGGCAGGGAGGTGGAGGGGCTGGGAGAATAGAGGAGTCAGCGGGCTGGCAGGACCTCAGGGCAAAGTGCAAACAGAGCAGGCTGGGCTGGGGGCCCTTTTGAGCATGGGCTGGGCCCATGGCACTGTTGTAAACTCGGTATTGCTGTGGCTAGCCAGCCCTGATTACTGAAGGAGGCACACCTGACAGGGATCAGGTGATTCCCCCATAAAGAGTAGCTGGAAGCTGAAGTGAGGGGAAAACTCAGGGAGAGCAAAGACTGCTGGGAGTGAGGAGGCTCCAGCAGAGTCCTGGGATTTGTGACTAAGGGTTTATTGGCACCAGTGGTGCCCAACCTTATTTCACAGGCGTGCCACATAATCTGTTTGGCCCACAAGGTTTCTACATATTTTAATAAGATTTAAAGTCACTTGTATTGATTTATATTTGAAGTTCAGCTGGTTTTGTATGTATTCAGATAGGTTGTTTCTGTGTTCGATATTGTCTATTTATATGTGTAAACTAAAATGATGTAAACATGATGAAAAAACGCTAATGAATCGGCCATTAGTATATTGTGTTGAAGCAGACTGCAGGCTTTATGAAATGCTCTGGTGGGCTGTGTATGGTCCACAGGCCATAGGTTGTACACCCCGAGCGACACTGTCCAGCAGTTTGGACTGCGGGGGTGTGAATAGCCATGCGCACCAAGATGCTGCACTGTAACTCACTCATGTTGATACTGCAGGTGCAACCCATAAGGTTCCTAGTTTGCCTTCATGTAATCCTCTTCAAACAGGACTACGTTAATGTGAAGAAGGAACCTCCTAGTTCAAGTCCCTGGCATCCACATGGGGGAGTTACAGACCAGCACTTTAGTGCACCCTGCAGTCCGAACTGCAGAGCGGTATAGATGTAGCCAAAGATTCCAGCTAGGAAGTGCTAGCAGTAGCCTGCTAAGGCAAGGGAGACCCCAAGAGAACAGGGGAAAGACAGCAAAAGCTCTCCAGGCAGGGAGGCTTGGGAGCAGGAAGAGAAGCGTTTGCTTGTTGGACTTTAATTTGGGACTCTGTTTTATTTGTAGTTTATATTTTGTGAATAAACCCAGGCCCCAAGGAGGGGTATTTTGAGCCTAGAAAAAGAGAGTGGAGTCTGCATAAGGGGCCCTTGTGGGGGAAACAGAGGCTGGTGTTGCAGGGTGACTTCTGGCCATGAGGGGTTGCTCACAATGTGGTTGCCCTTGTTACAGTGCGGAATAAAGTGAAGATTATGAATGAAATTCTGCCCTCAGTAATTTATATGCAGTCCCAGTGTGATTGCACAGATGTAAAGAAGATGTCAAACATGCCTGTTACATTTGCTAAACTGAACTTGAAAATTTGCTTGGTTTTTTTTTTTAGGTTAGCCAATATACCAAAGCAATTGAAATGTATGAACAGAAAATCCGAAACCTAACCATCAAAGTGGAACATATGGAGTCGACCAGTGTTTCTTACAGTGAGTTGGACTTTCAGTTGCTGAAACTGGAAATCAATGAAATGGAGAGACTGGTCACTCAGCTGAAATCCACACTTGTTGGAAGCAATGTGATTGTTGAACAACTATACGTGGAGGTAAAGTATGAGGGTTCTTCTGCCATTCAGAAACATTCAGTTCTCTGTTACTCCAGTGAAATTCAGAATGTCTCTACTATTGTCAGTGGAGTTAAAGCAAATCTTGGCCATAAGCATGTTAGCATGTTTCTTCATATATGGCAATTTTTATCATTTGTGTGACTGAAAGCTAAAGTTCTAGGATGCTGCTATATTAAATAAATATACTGTCTACATTATCAGAATAAATATTAATTTATGAGCACCCATGCCTAAAAGCTTCTGTGCTCCAACAAATATAATTAAAAACTTAACTTATTAGGGTAGTGACCCAATCAATATAAAATCAAGAACCCTTTCCCAATATTAAATAAATCAAATTTTCAAAATTGTTATCACTCACTCACCTGGAATGAACAATTGCTTTTGATGGTAAGTAAAATATCATTAGTTTCTTCACTGTCTTCACAAACATTTTCTTGTAGTTGCACACTAGCTTGAGACCTGATGTTCATGCTAAAACTTATTATTGGGAACATTTCCTAAAACTTGTTCTGCGGCACCTTTTTTGAAATGATAAATCCAGCCTAAAATGTTCGTGAAATAAAGATGACTGTAATTTAAAGTCATGCTGAATTTTTATTTCTCTAGATCAAGAATCTGACTCTCATGGTAAATGATCTGGAATCATTGGACAAAAACAATATCCTTGCAATCCATCGAGAAATTGTGGCTCTCCAGAATCGATTGAAGGAATGTGAAAAACATAGAAATCAAACCACAACACCCTCCTATTTCCCACCAGGTAAGCATTCGTGTATAAATCACATGAGGAGGGATGGGAGAAGTAGGAAGAAGACTGAGTTAAATGAAATGAAAATAAAGCACAGGTCTTGGGAAATTTGCCAGACATGTACTAACCTCTCAGCAACAGGCTGATATGAAAGATGAGGGCAGGAAACAAACACTTTCGCATACTCTTACTGTTCTCTTTTAAACCCTGTTATAAGTGTAGCCTTCACAGCCTCCTCAGGCAAGGACTTCCACAGATTGCTTGTACGCTGTGTGAAGAAGAACTTCCTTTTATTTGTTTTAAACCTGCTGCCCATTAATTTCATTTGGTGGCCCCTAGTTCTTATATTATGGGAACAAGTAAATAACTTTTCTTTATTGACTTTCTCCACACCACTCATGATTTTATATACACCTCTACCCCGATATAACGCGACCTGATACAACATGAATTCGGATATAACGCGGTAAAGTAGTGCTCTGGAGGGGTGGGGCTGCGTGCTCTGGTGGATCAAAGCAAGTTCAATATAATGCGGTTTCACCTATAACGCAGTAAGATTTTTTTGGCTCTCAAGGACAGTGTTATATCGAGGTAGAGGTGTAGTACAACAGCATGAAAAGTAATGTTTTCCCTTCTTTCAAACTCTTTTTGTGGTAAAATGCGGCTTTTCTATTAGCTCTGATCATGGATAACTTCTGTGAAAGTGATCTGTGTCTTGTCAGTGTCACTCTACTTCTGCTTGGAAAATTTAAGAAGCAGCTGATGCACTGGAGCTGTTTGTATGCAGACTCAAGAAGACAACATTGCATAGTTTACATTTGATTGATATGCAGAAATTTATTCTGAGCCATAAAGGCTAGAATCTTAGCGTGAAATCCTAGCTCCATTGAACTCAGTGGGAGTTTGGCAGTGTCTTCAATGGAACCAGGTTTTCACTCCATGTGGTTTTTTTGTTTTTTTTTTTAAAGGAAGTTTAAATTCTGTAGCAATTAATAGCTTTCCTTAAGAGAGAGCTTCCCAGTCACTAATGAGTAGGCAAGAGGATTTTTCAAGCAATGTTACTCCCTCCCTTGTATGCATTTTTATGACTTCTGCTTTAGAATAATTTGGCAAAAAGAATGTATTAAAATGTTCATAATGCAATGGGGGAAGAAGACTGCTTTTTCACCTGTACCTAACAATTTGGCTAGCAAATCAGAGATAAACCAGACTAATAACAAAAAGTTTGGAGAAACCTTTGAACAAAGCAGAGCACTTTTCACTGTACAGATAGTGCACATCTATTACCTACCAGCACTTGCCTCCTACCATCTTCAGGTCAGTTATTTCAAGCTTCCCATTAGCAGGAGAGAGGAACTGGTGGAAATACATTCTTCCCTCTGTGGCCTCTTCAGGGTTTGCCAGCACTGCAGGCAGCCAGTGCAGTTTGTCTCTGATAGGAAAAATGAACAACACCTTCTTGTTGGGTCAGATGATGCGGAGAGGGGGAAAATACACTCCTTAGGAAAGGCTTACCAATGGTTCAATGGAAAGTGTAGAGTTTAAAAAGCATTTGAAGGGCACTTCATTGATTTATTGAGGGTGATGGTGTGAAGAGAGAGGCTGCCTCTTCCTTGACACACCTGAGAACAAGTCTTTCTTACAGTTAAAAAGTGTTAAATCCTTTAACAATAGTGCTGTGCTCAGCAGATGTATGTGAGGGGAGGAGGAGGGGCTCATTTCAGCATTGGTGGACCTCTTTCTGGTTGACTTGAATGTGGCATGCCTGCAGAGCACAGCAGCTTTCTTAGCACCGGGAATGACCCGGAAGGCCAGATCCTCAGCTGGCATAAGTTGCCATAACTCCATTGGTTTTGGTTGGACTATGACCATTTATACCAGTTGAGGACCTAGCCGAGTACTTTTTGGATGGTTTCTGGGTGCAGTTCCCCCATTGGCACAGGAGCTGAAGAAGGCTCCTAGTGCAACGGAACCTCAGTGGTTCTCATGTTTGGGGCGGGGGGTGAAGCTGTGGAGAGGCCATAGGGAGGGACTCTGTCTTGTGCATGGTAGAGGTAAGTTGCCACCAACTTCAGATAGTTCAAAACAAGGCTTGGTGGGAATCTGGAAGCAGGGTGGGATTGTGATTTCTGGGTGTGCTATTAGCCCAGGACTGGAATAGCAACTGTGGAGAGCCTGGAAATTTGCCAGTCTGTTAGAAGTGGAGGTGTACTACTGTGGAGTAGTACTACAGTACTACTACTACTGTGTAAATACCTAGATAGAGAGACAGATTCAGATCCTCAGCCAGCTGTATAATTGCCCACACAAAGCCTGCTTAGCCTGACTTTGTGTGCATAGTGGGGAGGGAAGGAAGGGGAGCAGATGAAATGAACTTTGCCGTGGGCTCAATCTTTCATTTCATGTCATATTGTTCAAAACTTTCTACAGAAACAGAGTCCAGTGTCACCTTTGGGCATATGCCCAAATAAATGTTAGTCTTTAAGGTGTTGTTGTTTTTGTGGATACAGACTAACACGGCTACCCCCGATACTTAAAACTTTCTACAGTGACTGATTGCACACACAGTACAGTCCATTTCCTTAACCGAGAGAAAGTGGAAGGGAGAGGTTGCTGTCTGGGAACGGGGCGAATAAGTGAGTTCGCTGGATTTCCTGGATGGGTCCCTTTGGAGGCAGTGCATGGCTGCTCACACTAGACTACCAACACTCCCTAGTGCCTTTAAGTGGTTAGGCACAGTTTTCCATACATTTCCTCCACAACCTTGATTCCTGTCAAACTACTTCCAGCTCGTACTATATTTATAATATTTGTATTGCACTGACCCTTTGTCCTGTTTTCAGATCTGTTCCCCCCCCCTTTCATATTTTGGTTGAGTAAAGTGGACTTGGGAAAGCCTGAAAAACTCCTAACTTGTCTAGGGAGGGTTTAATTAAAGTTACTCGCTCTTGCAGTACTTTGGAATACAGCCCCTCAAACACTGCATCCCAAGGTGCTGCTCACTGACATGCTGTGTAGAGAGAGCAAGTCTCTTCTCAAGCAACCTATCAGAAAGAAATTACTGTTCTCCATCTAGCCTGCTCTCTGACTGCAGTTTTCTAGTGCATGGCCCAGTCCAAGATAGGATTCAGTAAATTTGTTGATAATAAAAACTCATTACTTCTACCATGCATGCAGCAGTTTCCAGCACCTCTGTCACTAGTTACTGCCCCAAATCAGCAGATTTCGTGCACTCCCCCATATAAGTAAAGCTGGGATGTAGGAAAAGAAATGGCTATGGTCTGGCTATCTTTTGCAGGTAATGTAGTGGTGCCAGTTATTTGAAATGTCAATGACTTAATTATGGATATGCTAATTTAGGGCTGGACATTTCCATGGTGTTTGTACAAACACAGGCCCACTCCAGCAATCTGATCCAGGTGGATGGATCCCTGTTCCCCTGATATCAGTGTGAATCAATATGGGTGTAAGGGTCTGCCTGCATGGGTCAGATTACAGGACTGGGACCAAAATGTAATATGTTCCCTTCCCCAGGGAACTTACTATTTCTGGGTTGGATGGTGTCTCAGCCCTTTAGAAGAGGTAGCACATTGCTGGGCTGCCCCAGCAGCAACACAGGAAAAATTGTGGTCCAAGGAGTCCCATTTCCCCTTTCTGCCTTGTTCTTCAGGGGCCAAAGGCCATGTTCCCTCTAACTTTCTCCATCCATGTGCAGAATTAATTGTATGTGCACCAAATTACCGAGGTAACGTGCAAATGTGCGCCACCACAAAAAAACTGTATCTATATTTTAAAAGTTACCATAGGGATAAGTACTCCAGCCAGGACAGGTTAGGAATTTTAGAACTCACTACTCAAAGAATTAAATTTCTTAAATATAAGAGAGAAATAAAAATTATGAAATGCATAGACAAGTTAAAACACTCAAATAACAGAACTTGGAAAGAATAAAATTACAGAGAATATATGTGCATTGCAGGAAGTAACAACAATAATAATACAAGTATGTGTTGGGAGGTGTGTGTGTGTGTGTGTGTGAGCACACACACACACAGGTTGCCCCTTTAAGTATGCTGCCCCTTTAAGTAGATTGGTACTGACCAGTCTGAAGCCTGCTTGTTCAGACACAGCAGGAGCCGCCAGCAAGCTCCATCCCACTTCCGAGTCTTGTCGTGTCCCCCCAACGCCCTGCTCTAAGAAGATGGGGTACATGGGCAGGAAGGGGGACACCCTGACATCAGTGCCCCTCCTCTCAGCCCCGCTCTGCACAGCAAGCAGGAGGCTGCCAGGAGCAGCTGGCCAGGGGCTCCAAGGCAGAGGGCAGGAGCAGCATGGCCATAGGTGGAGGGGTACCTCAAGTGTGTGGCACTTGATAGACTGCTGGGCGGCTGCACAGCCACGCAGCTTGGCAAGACCCCAGGGCACAAGGATATCAATTCATTGCTGTCACAACCCCGAACCTGCCAGCTTAGCTGTAGTGACTGGCACACTGGGGCTATGGAGCCATGGCTTCCCGCCTCTCCATGCTCACTCCTCTTCCCCTCAGAAGTGGGTTAGTAAGCAGACGTGCAGTGCTGCTTCCCCCTGCACCTCCTGACCCAAAGTCTGGGTAGCCTGTGTGGAGGAATAAAGCATATGTGTTTTCTTGGCTCCCTCTACCTTATTCCCCCACATGAACATGCAGCCCACCTCTGAAAAAGAGACAAGATACGGCATTAACCCTGGAACTTCAATGATCAGAGGCCTAACATAGTAACAAAGGAGTTAAAAATGCTAAAATCTGAATAATTCATATGGATTTATTTCAAGTGCCTCCCAATATTTACAAAATGACATGACACTTTGTTTCTTTTGTGTATTTTTTTCCAAAAGATCCAGACAGGAAGGCAAGTTAGGATTAAATAAACAACAATGAATTCCTCTGAACCTGTGCAGAAGACAGAGAACCCACCCTGACTACCACAGAGAGGTTTTTTTTTTTTTTTTAACACTGTTTCTTGGAGAGTTTTCAAAAATCAAACATCCACTTATGGAACCTCACACATTTTCTCATGTAATTAAACTGAACGTGTTCCTAACTTTATTTTAATAATTCATGCCTGGTTTCATAAATAAGAAACAAACAAGTGTTCAGCAGAGAGATCTCTTTAAGGGAAGAAATAATAATTTATTATTTCTTTTGTAAGAAAAGGTCTCTATTGAACATGTTGTTGTTTTTTTTAATTTATGAAACAGCACAGTAATTACTAAAAGTTGGAATGGGTTCAGTTTAATGACATGAAAAATTGAGGTTGCATATATATGAGTTTAGTAATGATGTTTTGCCCTTCATCCAAACTCTCTTAGTAGTACCTCGGTACCAGCAATATTATTTGAAACAAACCACAGATTTATAGAAGAATTAATATCCATTTAATTTTGAAATAAGATTGCTGTGAGTTAAGTACAGTAATAGTCAATATGTCAACAGTTAAGAACAAACCATTACACTAGAGGTAGTGATACACAATAGAGATATAAGGCAAATGGCTCAAATTGATTTATGGAGTTGGCAGGTTGCAAGCCACTTTGCATCATCATCTGCATTATCTTTCTTGCACTGCATTAGCTGAGATATGAGCACCTCCAAACATCAGTATATGTGACAAGTACTGAGGCCATGTTCTTAGCCATGCTAATTGCCATTTGCAGAGCTACAGCCCAGTGCCTGCATTGTGTGTTATATCTGGAAAAGAGGTCTCAGGTCTCAGTGGTCCATTCATTCCCAGTCAGTGAAGCATTTAAACATGTGTTTAAATGCTTTGCTGAATCTGAGCCTGGTAGTGTTTTTCAGCAAGGGAGCAAAACCCAGGGTTACACCATCTTCTAGAAGAGTGTCCCCAGAGGAGAAAATTGATCAGGGGGAAGTTACAGTAGCACAGAATGGCTGTAACCTCTGCTCTGGCCAACCAAGCCCCACAAATGGCTGGTGCTGACCAAGAAGGGGCATGATGCAGGTGGCTGGGGGAGGCAGCAATTCAACACAGTCTCTCTGCAGCGTCTATCAGCACGGCTGCACAGAAGCCCTGGGAATAAATGAAATCTGCTTTCCACCCATGGCAGTGAGGGCAGTGAGTGAATTCCTGATTCCCCACATGCTTTGGCACCAGGGGTCAGGCTGGAGGAGAGAGGTGTGGGAAAAGAGATACAAGAGAAGAAAGGAGACAGTGGAGCTTAGGAAAGCTGGAAAGACAAAAGCAAAAGAAAGATGGTGAGTTTCACTGCAAAACCGTATTTCATAGATTGCCACAAACTTTACAATTCCAGTTAAATACACATTAGCATTGGATTCTGAAGACATTACCAATAGTTAGACTGAAAGGCCATAAAGATATTGTCCTGCCTCTAGGGTAGTGCATCCCTCTATCTGGATGCCGATAAATCATCACTGCCAGGAATAAATTTGATCCCTCTATTTCTGAAGAAAAAATGTTTTGCATTTGCAAGCAGCAGTTTTCTCCAAGTGGCAGGTGTGTTCCAGTCATTTCCCAGGGAGAGCATCTTCAGACAAGCCACAAGGGTTTCTCCCCCCTCTTCACATTGCTCTGTATTTTATGGACTGCTCAGAAGATGTTTCTGGCCATGGGCACCTGCTCATCTGGGCCTCAGTGGCAGTATGAGTTTCCTGATTCTGCTCCACTGATGTTCTTCAACCCTCCATAAGAGGGACCAGCTTTAGGTGTGAGAGGATAGTTCTGTCTTTGTTTATTTCTCTCTGTTCTCAATGCTAATAAGGGGGTGATGATGTTATTTGTGCTGTGGCCACTTCTCTATTAGGAATAGACTAAGCCCAGCAACTCTTTTCACATAGGCTTGCAAACAGCCATCAAATGGTAGTCACTGAACAGATAATATAGAAGTGATTGTGTCAAAGACATCCCATCTACTAGAGCATGTGCAACCTCTGCACTGATTTGATATCATCAGCTGTTACCCTGAATTGATCAATTAATAGATACATGAAACTCAGGTCTTCACAGGTAAACTTTACTTCACCTCTAAGAGGGAGCATTGTCTAATGCTTAAAGCACCTGACTTTGAGTTAGGAAATGTGGGTTCTAGTCTTGGCACTGCCATTCATTTGCTGTGTGACTGTGCAGGTCGCTTAACATCTGTGTCTCCAATGACCATGCTTTTAAAGGGGAAAAAACTGGCACACATTCATGGTGGCATCTTTTAGGGCTGCAAAGAGTCAGACAAAAGGATACTTTTATTTTTAAGTGTGCTGGTGTCACCACTGCCAGCTTCTCACCCAGGGAGACCTGCATATTTTGGAGTGGAGGATTTTTTTCCAATACTTTAGTGTTCTGCATTCATTGTGAAACATTGAACAAGTGTCATCAACAGTCGCTTTGAGCAGAGGAACAGCTTTGATAGCGTTTACTTTCATTCAAGTTCTCTTCATTCCAGACATTGTTCATTACCCTGAAAGCTCATTCCACTGGGCTGTTTGTTCTCAGTAAACAGTGCAAATTCTACTCAGCATAGCAATACATCTTGAACAAGCATTGTGTAGCTATAAAAAAACAAATATTTTGGCTGATGGAATGAAAAAAACAACAGGGTATTTCAGTTATCCTGAAGCTCCTGGGACATCATAAGAAAAACCAAGACTGTCCTGGTTGAAATAGGTTGTATGGTCACTTTATAGTTACCTCATATTTAAACTGGGGATATTTACCTCCACCTTAGAGAGCTGTTGTAAGGCTATGCTCATTAATATCTGAATTGCTTTGAGAGCCTCAGATGGAAAGCTCTCGGAAGTATTGTTTTCAAGTGGTGATTTTGACAGTAACATGCTAATCTGAAATGAGCCTCTAGAACTAGTGCTGCTAATTCTCCCTCCACCTTCCAAAACTCATTGCAGTACAGTGAGACAAGATGTTCCTTCTTGCTTCCCATATTTCCAGAACTGTGCTCCACTGCAGAAGCCAATGACCTAAAATGCTTCTGAAATTGTATTTTCTATGTGATTTCCCAGCCCAGCGTGGTGGAAAGCATAGACTAGGTGGAAACAGAAAACTGGTCACTTATCTGAAACAGAAGCGAATCATTTATTTACTTTAAGTGAGTACTGACTAAAAACTGAGATCTCTAAAATGTGTTGCTGGATTGTTGGCTGTTTTTTCAGTATGGCCCCAGTTCTAGTGGTATGACCCCTGTGGTTCAGTCAGACTGGAACAGCTACAGAACTGAAATCCATGGGCTGTTTATATGGTTCAAGGAAAATCTTTGACAAAGATATGTATTTATTTCTGTTCTTGCAACAAAGCTGATTCATATAAAGTACACACACTAAATCCTCTCTCCTAATCATGCCCTTTGAAAAGCCTACATTTTCTCTTTGCTTACAGGCAGTTGTGGTCATGGTGGGATTGTGAATATCAGCCAGCCCTATGTTGTACAGCTGAACTGGAGAGGATTTTCCTTCAAATATGGTTCCTGGGGTAGGGATTCCTCTCTTCGGACCCCGCAGAAGGACCTATACTGGGTGGCACCTTTGAACCCAGATGGGAGACTCTTAGAATCTTACAGACTTCATAATTCCTATGATGATTTGCTGCTATTAAAAAATGCTCGAGAGTTAAACATTCAATATGGGGAAGGCAGTGGCACCGCAGTTTACAATAACTTCATGTATTACAATGTATATAATTCAAGAGATATGGGCAAGCTCAATTTAAACACAAACACATTGGCTGTGAGGAAAACTCTGCCGAATGCTGCTTATAGTAACCGTTTCTCTTATGCTGGTGTTGGGTGGCAAGATATGGACTTTGCTGTGGATGAAAGTGGATTGTGGGTAATTTATTCAACAGAGGACAACAAAGGTAACATTATGATTAGCAAACTCAATGAGACCACACTTGATGTGCTCCATACTTGGAATACAAGGCAGTACAAGCCATCCATTTCCAACGCTTTCATCATCTGTGGTGTTCTATATGCCACAAGACCTGTCAACACTAGGAAAGAGGAAATATTTTACACATACGACACAAACACTGAACAGGAAGGTAAAATTAGCATAATTATGGATAAAATGTTAGAAACAATTCAAAGTATCAACTATAACCCCTCAGACCGAGTCCTGTATGTTTACAATGATGGCTACCTTGTTAAATACAATCTTCTTTTTCAACCTGTGTTACACTGATATGAATAAACACAACAACTAGAGATCACACAAAGTCCGATTTTATATCCCTTTGGGCAATGTGAATGTTAAATTAGGGCCTAATCCTACCAAGAGTCGCTCCTGGGCATAAGGTTTATTCCCATGAGCTGTCCCATTGAAGGATAATAAGCTCTATGTCTGGTAACAATTGGGTGCAAGGTTAGGTTCACAGCTTTTTAACTGGTGTTTAGCTACAATGGCACCAGGAGTACTAGAAATGCCTCTGCTATAAAAATAGATTAAGTAGATGACTTAGTGATGCACAGAACATGCTTCGTGATAGGGAAATTGCTCACACACTGACGTGCATTTGGAGGAATGTCTGTATTTGGATGACACATGGAAACTGCACTGCTGTTTTGTCGTCACTGCTCAAAGTATGCAAGGCCATAAATATCATATTAAATATTGGCCTCAAATAATTACTAAAAGATTAAAATTAGAGGAGAATTAGAATTTGATCTTTAAAGAGCAGCCATTGGTTAAGCTGAAGCTGTGGAAACGGTTGCCTTGTCTCCTTCTTGCAACCCATCAATGTATTTTAAATGGCAGGGCTCCAATGCATTACTTTCCTAAAGTTGCACTTCATGAAAAAACCTTATTAACCATTTTTGGATGGTTACATTTTCTTAGCACTGTGTCCTGGGGGCCTGATCCAAAGCCCAATGAAAGCAGTCCCTTGGTATATGGCACATGCTACAACAGAACATAAGCTATGCCATCCTACATGCTCCACTTAGTCCTCTGAGTCCATTTAGTCTGCAATTACTCTGAGCTCCATTAGCATCTTTCAAAAACACTCTGAAAACAAGGAGCCAAATTAATAACCAGTATAATTCCATTGGCATCAATTACCTTACTTTGGGGGTGAATCTGGCACATGATATATCAGTTATAGAATACTGAAGTTGGGACAAAATCAGTCATATGCTCTTTATTTTTAAAATGCCACTTATAAGATTTTTGTATCAATATCTGTACTGTAATCATGTCAGAAATAATGAGATGAACAGTTATGAAAATGCAGTAAATGTTTGCTGGTTTTCTATTATTAATCCTATCTTTGTCTTCTTGTAATCTGGATCAGTAGATGTGAATTATTAATTTTTGTTTAATAAAGTGTTATAAAAATCCAAACCCTATAGTTGTTTGTCATTGCACAACAGCTGGGAAATTTTGGGATGCAGCAAGAAGCCAGCTTGACCAAACAATATTAGAAACAGAAATCATACTCCTTTGGGCTTAGAGTGTTTAAGAGCCCCTGGAACAACACAAAGGTGTCAATCAATATGTCAGTAACTAGAGGAGGGACTTTATTTACACTCATTGAAATATGTTCACCAGTTAGATTAACATTCTCCACCAAGTTGAGATGTTACTTGAGAGGTCTGAGGCTGATGACACATTTTTAAGTCAGATGCTGCCACTTACCAGGTATCTGCATCTGTTTCCTGAAAGTGTTTGAAATGAATTTGAAAGCCAGCCATCACTGGCACAGTAATCTGATCCATGAGCATGGGCCTTTAAAGAATTCACAGTAGTTCAACTAAGGGTTTGTTTAACTATAAAAAGCTAAAAGACAGCAGAACATTTCTTGCTTCACATTTTTTGGGATGGCATCCCATTAATTCCCAAGGGTTGCCCTATTCACAGGCATAAAAGGCAGCTCTATATGGCATCACATTTTAAGGAGCAATCTGGGGCTAGATCCACAAAGAGGACTTAGGTTCAGTGTTGCAACACCTAACTTTAGGTCCCCTGCCACTTAGTGGAATCTCCAGCCCTGACTCAGGTACACAGGCTCCCTATAAATGTATGTGGAGAGTTGGGCACCTAAGAGTGGGATTCACAGAAGCTGAGTGGGATGTTGCTGAAGCTAGCCAGTCGCAACTGCTGAGAGTTGGGCTTGAGTCCACGTAATGCCACTTGGGATTCACGGCTTTGAACCCTCTGCTGGAATTAGGTGTTTAACCCAGGTCAGCCCTGTCTGAAGGGGGAAAAGAAAAGACAACTTGGAGGTTGTGATGCCCTTTTATACACAGTATTTAAAGCATTCAGCTTGGCTGTGGGAGACTAGGGTTCAAATCCCCACTCTTCTTGTGTCAGAGCAAGCACTTGAACCTAGGTCTTTCACTGCCCAAGTGACTATGCTAAGCACTGGGCTATAGGAAGAGTGGGGGGAGGGGCTTTCTTAATCTCACCCGTTGAAGTTGCTTCACTTTGTATGAAATACTTAAATAGTTAGTGGGCCAAAGAGCAGTCAGAATGACTCTCTAGCAGTGGGATTACAGTATCTAGTTTACAGACCCAAGTTCTAGTCCTGCACCAATGACTGTTTAAGCCTGGCCCACTACTGAGTTCTAAGCTGTTACTGCATCTTATTGTCACTGTGAGAAATCTTGTGATTAGCAACAAACTTGCTAGTAGCAGGCAGGGCCAAACCAGTCGACTTTCTTTTGTAGAAAGAAGAACAGGAGTACTTGTGGCACCTTAGAGACTAACAAATTTATTAGAGCATAAGCTTTCGTGGACTACAGCCCACTTCTTCGGATTCATATAGAATGGAACATATAATGAGGAGATATATATACACACATACAGAGAGCATAAACAGGTGGGAGTTGTCTTACCAACTCTGAGAGGCCAATTAATTAAGAGAAAAAAAACTTTTGAAGTGATAATCAAGCTAGCCCAGTACAGACAGTGTGATAAGAAGTGTGAGAGTACTTACAAGGGGAGATAGAGTCAACGTTTGTAATGGCTCAGCCATTCCCAGTCCTTATTCAAACCAGAGTTGATTGTGTCTAGTTTGCATATCAATTCTAGCTCAGCAGTCTCTCGTTGGAGTCTGTTTTTGAAGTTTTTCTGTTGTAATATAGCCACCCGCAGGTCTGTCACTGAATGACCAGACAGGTTAAAGTCTTCTCCCACTGGTTTTTGAGTATTTTGATTCCTGATGTCAGATTTGTGTCCATTAATTCTTTTGCGTAGAGACTGTCCGGTTTGGCCAATGTACATGGCAGAGGGGCATTGCTGGCACATGATGGCATATATCACATTGGTAGATGTGCAGGTGAACGAGCCCCTGATGGTATGGCTGATGTGATTAGGTCCTATGATGATGTCACTTGAATAGATATGTGGACAGAGTTGGCATCGGGGTTTGTTACAAGGATAGGTTCCTGGGTTAGTGGTTTTGTTCAGTGATGTGTGGTTGCTGGTGAGTATTTGCTTTAGGTTGGGGGGTTGTCTGTAAGCGAGGACAGGTCTGTCTCCCAAGATCTGTGAGAGTAAAGGATCATCTTTCAGGATAGGTTGTAGATCTCTGATGATGCGCTGGAGAGGTTTTAGTTGGGGGCTGAAGGTGACAGCTAGTGGGGAAGGGCATTGGGGGGGTATGAGGGGTGGAGAGCCCCATGCACTGACCTAGCACCCAGGGACCCACCCAGCCCCCCTGGTTATAGTCCAGGAGGTCTCCAATCCTGGTGGTTCCTGCCAGGAACAGCCTCTGGTGCAATGATGAGGACTCCAAAAAGGCTTGCACCTATTGAAATCTGGGAGGCAGGCAGGTACAAGCCTGCCCGCGTCTGAAGGCCCCTTCCCGAGCTGGGCCAGCCTGTATTCTACCTTGGTCCCACGGCCCATCAGGGATATCAGCTAGTGGCTCCTTAATGGAGCCATGGGCATGGGCGTGTACTTGGCGCAGTTCACCCCCAACCCCGACACCTGCCCTTTTTGCGGCATGAGGGAGATCCTGGCACACATTTATTTTGCAGCACTTTTTCTGGCTCCTTCAGAACCTTCTCCTAAGGTTCTGCCTGAACTTTTCCACACACCTCCTGATTTATGCACACCCTGTCCATGGCCCCATGAAGTCATGAGATCCCCTGGCCTACCTCCTCCTGGCATTGACCAAAGTGGCCAGCTATAAAACCAGGAGGAGTATGCTGGATGGGGAGGTGCGCTGCAACTGTAGGTCCTATTTTTGTTCCTCCCTCTGATCATATGTCTGGGCAGCGTTCCTCTGGGCCACATCTGCTGGCTCCCAGACACCTTCAAGGAGCAGTGGGCACTATCTGGGGTTCTCTGCTTGGTGTCCCCCTCTGGCTCCCAGCTTATGACCCTATGATCTCACTCCTGACCCTGTTTTCTTATTAGTTGTCCCCGAAATCATTTGGGTCCTGGGTTTAATCGCTCATCCCCTTAGGCTGGGGGAAGGGCCTTCAGACATCAGATATGGGTGGGCTTGTGCCTCTCCTCCTCCAGGAACTGACGAGGTGAAGGCTTTTGTTAGAGTCCCCATCAGTGCGCCAGAGGTTGGTCCTGGCAGATATCACAAGAATCAGAGATCTCCTGGACTACGACCGGAGGGACTGGGTGGATCCCCTGGCATTCGGCCAGCACATGGGGCTCTCCACCCCTCAAACTCCATGGCGCATACTCCAGAAGGTGAGGGCTGCCTTTCTGCCCACCTCGCGGGTCTTCCTTTAGCAGGGCTTGTGGGAGGGTGCTCCTGGCCTGCCTCTTACCCCTTACACTCTGGACCTTTTCATCAGTCCCCTGCCCCTCGAAGCCCCCCCACATTTCCCCAGCCCCCCTCTGCATAACCCAAGCTGGCTGTGTGACTTGCAGCTGGTTCATTTTTGAACCGTGCCTAGGGAATAGCTGTATGTGCTTGTGCTCCATATTTCCATTTCCTCACCCTTGTGTCCCTCCCTGACACTAAGTGGCAGGACCTTTTATCACCAGTGAAGGGTGAGGAACCCTAGTGGGCCAGCCTGTAATTCACCTTGGTCCCATGGCCCACCTGGGATATCAGCTGGCAGCTCCATCATGGAACTGGGAGCACAGGCACATATTTGGCATGGTTGACCCACCCCTCCCCCAAACCTGCCCCTTCTGTGGCATCAGGGAGACCCTTGGCACATGTCTACCTAGAGCATGCCAGGTTGCAGCCCCTTTCTGGCTGCTCCACTTCCTTCTCCTCAGGTTCTGGCTTCACTTTTTCCTGCACCTTCTGATATACGTACACCCCATCCATGGCCCCATGAAGTCACAAGACCTCCTCATAAACTTCCTCCTGGCCCAGCTGTCCATCCACCACACCCAGAGGAGGATGCTGGACTGGGAGGTGCTCTGTGACAGCAGAGCCTATTTCTGCTCCTGCCTTGGCCTACACATCCAGGCAGAGTTTCTCTGGGATGTGTTTGCTGGCTCCCTAGACACCTTCGAGGAGCAGTGGGTGCTGTCCGGGGTTCTCTGCTCAGTGTTCCCCTGTGGATCCCTGCTTTTGAAACTGTAACCCTTACTGTTGTCCCTGTTTTCTCATTAGTTGTCCTCTGTATTTGCTTGAGCACTGTGTTCAGTAGTTCCTCCCCTTAGGCTGGGGGAGGGATCTTCAGCTGTGGGCCGGGATGCACCTACCCATTCCTGGATTCCCAATAGTTCTAGGCCTTCAATTCTGACAGTGGGGGGCATAAAATGAAGCACTTGAACAAGTGGCCTGGTTTTCAGACGTGCTCTTTTTGCTTCTTTGAGCGCCCAGATTTGAAAACTTCAGCCTAAGTGTCTTGGCCAAGGTCATCCGGATGGTTTGTGGCAGGCAAAGGCAGAGCCCACATCTCTTGATACTTTTAGTTACAATACCATTCTTCTCATTGGTACATTCCAATTAAATACACGTTCTCTGGGATGCTAACTGCTTTGATGGAAGAGTTCATCCTGTCTCTGGCTGTTGCTAAACCTGTCTTACCAGAGATGACTTTCCCTTGAGGCTCAGAAATACTACTGAAGAGCATGTTTTTACCTTTAGAATAGGCCACATTGCACTACAGTATCAGCCATTTCCAAATATATTTTCAGGGTGGGTGGCAGGAGACCTGAAAACCCCTCGTCCCTTCAGCCTCATCAAGTTGGATCTTGATCTCACTTACATCAGTTTTTCACTAAGGTAAAACTCCATTTATTTCAGCAGAGTCAGTCCAGTTTTACACCCCCATAGGTGACAGGAGAATCAGGCCCAGTACATTTGCTGCCTACTCGTCCTGCTTTCCTCCATGGCTGGGGTTATAAAGAAAGCAATTTTGTTCAAGTAGGAAAACAAATTCATAGATTTTTCTCCCCATCTAGCTCCTTTCTGTAGTTCATGCAATCTCCAGGACATGAAGTTTATCACAGACCAAGGGGAACATTTTGTGATTCCCTTTTAAAGTGTGAGGCACTCATCCCTCTATGAGAGCACTTTTACTTACAAGAATGTGGGATTTTACATATATATAACGCTACAATTGACAGGTATGAGCCTATATAGACAGACTTAAACAACAATAGGTATTGCACCAGCTGTATTTAAATTACAGGTTGGTGAAGATGCAAATTTGCTTCAACCAAAAAATGTATCAATTTGTTGCCAAACAGCGAATTGTGTCAATTTCAGCAAATTGTTCAGTCACAAACAAATAAACAGGCAATGATCAAATGCTTTGTTTGGATTATGTCAAAGTGAAACATTTTGATTTTGGGGGATAAGTTCACCAGATAATTTAGGCACCATTAACAAAACCCCAGAGGTAGGGGTAGGGGTTCCCCTCCATACACCCACAGCCCACTGATTAAGATACTCACTTAGCAGTAGTGACACCTGGGATTAACTCTCTGCTCCCAGAGCAGAGATTTGAATCTGGGTCTTCTACATCCCATGTGAGGGGCCTAAACCCCAGACTATTGACTAGACAGGGATAGCGCTCCCTCTTGAAGCTGATTCATGGTGTATAAAAATGTCTATATTACTTAGGCCAGAGAGATTGAGTAAAAAAAAAAAAAAAAAGACTGGACTTTGTAGATTGGTGGTAGGGCACTCACTTAGGAGGAGAGATCCTGGGTTCTAGTCCTTGTGCCAGTGAATACGTAACTATTCATTTGCCAAAAGTTCCCAAAAAACCCCCAACAGACATTATTTTTGGTCCAACTCAAACAGAATTTTTGTTTATTTTCAGGAAGGGCCAGCAAACCAGAAAAAAACAGTTATTCACCCAGTTTTAATTTAAATCTATACAGAAACCTATATACATCACCACTTGGTTACAGGAAAATAATGGGTTATGTAGCCTGTGGGCCGTGTTCTCCTCTCACACAGATGAGAATCAGAAGTAATTTCACTGAAGTCAATAGAAAGAGCCTGAAGTATTGTAAATTGGGGTTGCTCCACTGACTTTCATGGAGTTACTCCTGATTTACACCTGTGAACATGAAAGGAGAATCAGGCTCCCAATGCAGGTGACTAGAGCTGTGCAGAAAAAGGTCATTCCATTTCCCGGAGGATTTTGATATTTTGAGGTTTGGTTCCTATTCAATTTGGAATGAAAACCCAACATTTTGAAATTCTCTATGAAAGGGAAATTCCCTGAGTCCCTGACTCAGGGACAGTCTGCCTGACTGACAGCTCCAGAGCTGCAGACCTGGAAGCTGCAGGGTCCCCGGTTCAGGGGCAGTCTGTATGGCTGGCTGCCATGAGCTGCAGATCCTGGAACCCCTGGAAGCTCAGGCCACAATGAGCCATGAGACTGGGAACTTGGGAGATGGCGTTCCCGGAACTTCCATGGTCCCAGCTCCCTGTCAGCCCACCAGGTGAGCTGCTGGGGAGCCGGATGGGCGAGCTGGCAGGAACCGTCTCTGCAGAATGTTTCAATTTTGACAAAGCAGCCTGGCTAAATGGAAAAGCCTTCCATCAGGGAATTTCCAATCAGCTCTGTGTGAGACCCTGTGATGGGGTTCTGATGGGTTCCTCTGGGGGTGCCACCTGGAACTGGGTACCACTGAGCCCTCTGACCCATCAGCCTGGGTTCCCTCTCACACTGTGCTTCTGTGACCAGCTACAAAGCCCTCCAGCCTGCACTTTCACCAGCATTCATACAGTTAGGGGCACACATGCAGGCACTCTAACCCCCAGCTTCCCAGTCTAGGACCGCAGAGCAGTACCATCCTGCCATAGTCAAATCTGGCCAGTATATGGGTTTAATACCCAGTCTGCCTTGCCCTCAAAGTGAAGAGGACCATGCACAGTTGTGGTAATCAAGCAGAAATTTTCCCCAGACTCCTGAGTCAAACACATACTGGTTTGGATTAAAACATAAAATAAGTTTAACAAGTACAAAAAGATACATTTAAAGTGACTATAAGTGATAGCAAACAGATCAAAGCAGATTACCTAGTAAATAAACAAAAATGCAAACTAAGTTTAACATATTAGCTAGGTAGGATCAGGGCCGTCCCTAACTATTCTGGGGCCGTATGCAGCCCTCCCATGGGGGGGTTGTGTGGGGCCCCAGGTCTCTGCAGGGGTTGGAAGAGTAGCTTGGGAGAAACACCCCCCAGCACTCACTGGGGGCGCAGCTGGGGCTGGGTTGTTGCACTTCCTGCCGCTGGTGAGTGCAGGCATGGCCCTGCTGCAGTCCTCAGGGAAGTGGGGGTGGAGCAGGGGCGGGAAGAGGCAGAGGCTTTGGGGAAGGGGTGAGTGGGGGCAGGGCTGGGGCGGAGCAGGGGTGGGAAGAGGTGGGGCTGGAGTGGGGTTAGGGCAGAGGTTTTGGGGAAGGGGTGGAGTGGGGGCAGGGCTGGGGTGGAGTAGGGGCAGGAAGAGGCGGGACAGAGGCTGAAGCAGCATGTGGTGCCCTACACAGCTGCGTACTTTGCATATGGGGAGGGACTGCCCTGGTAGGATATGAATTAGCAAATTCTCACCCTGAGTGATAAACAGGCTGGCATATTCTTAAGGCACAAGCTGCCTTTGCTTTGCCGATGGGTTTCTCAGATTTTCATACGCAGGCTAGAAATCTCTTTAGTCTGGGACCATCACTTCTCCCAGTTCAGTCTTTGTTCCTCAGGTGTTTCCAGGTGTGTTGTTGTAGAGAGAGGTCCCATCTTGATGTCATTTCCTCCTTTTATATCTTCTTCCCACTTGCTGGAAAGCTCTTTTGCCGTGACCTGGGTTAAACAGTTCCCATTGTGTAGTAATATCTCTGAGAGTTTTCTATTGTATACAGTTCCTGGGGTAATCCTTGTGCTTGTGTGCATTTCCTAAATAAGCCATTAATATTGTTTGGCCTTTTTACTGTTGTACCTGAAAGGCTGCTTGTGGGTGTTTTCAACCTCACAACATGTTTCAGTAACACATACATAGCCAAACTTCATATACAATGATAGCACGTACAATCCAATGAGATATTAATGTCTCACAGGTCAAGAAATTTAGAATGATATCTCACAAGGCATACTTTGTGCAAAACATATCCTAATTACATGACAGTGGTGAATAATGGGGTTCCAGGTTGTCACACCTCCCTCCTTAGTTTACTGCAGGAGTGTTAGTCACTGACTAATGTGAAGGCAGTGCGCCCAATGCTCTCTTTATGTTTTGGCCATACAACTTCCAAGCAGTACCAAACATTGTAGTGTCACTCACAGGTGTTCTTCAAAGTTCTGTGTTCCTTTTTCTGGGTTGTCTGAAAATATTTGTGTGCAGCATTGTTAACATAATGCATATATCAATATCTTTTAGAATGCAGGTGTCTTGGCATTTAGTCACCAACGCCATGAGCAAGTAACTCATGGGAATGCTGCTACCCTGAGCACAGAGGCACCTCAGGCAATTGCCACTTATCATACAGGGTTTGTAAAAGTAACCTCTGCCCAGCCAGACATGAAGCACATAAAGGCTGTCAGGATTAATGGCAGAGAACACCTGGGGCGGGAAGACAGAGGGGCAGAAATTTCTATGTTTAGAAGGAGTGTTGTTCAGGAAAGTGACTTACTGCTGGGACAGATGGCAGAGCTTTTATTAGTGGGAGGTTACAAAATCCTTCTGCCTTTGGCTAAAGTGCACATAGAAACTAAGGATTTGAGAACTGTATTCTTTGTGGCGGTGGTAAATGATAACCCGATTGCTTTGTTACTGAGGAATGATTTCTTCCCTGTAGCTTGGGCTTTCAAAGAGAAATTTTACTCTGGAACCCCATTGGGAGAGGATGAAGTCCCAGGAACTGCTGAAGGAATAGGAAAGTGTCTCTTTAATTCTTCTTCAGCAGTGGGAAACAGTATGTTTCGGGGGGAGGGGCTGGATAGTGGTTGAGACCAGCTCCTGCCCACTAGCTAAAGCATTTATTGCTAATTGGGAAATCTTTTCACAGTTTATTTAATTTCAGGTGTGAATTACTCAGGGAGAATTTTTGCATTTATCTCCTTAGATTCAATGAAAGTTTCAAATCTGAATTCACTTCAGGAACAGCCATGTTGCTCATCTCAGAATGTTTTCTACCTGGTTTCTCACTTTTACCACATGCCTGATGTGTAAACCCAGCCTGCTATCAAACAGCCAGCCATACCCAGAGGTGCCTTCCCTTGTCTCTTGGTTTGTTTAATCTCAGCCTCTCCTTGTGGTGATCCTTGGAAACTGCATAATTAATCTGGCAAGAGAAACATCCACTACGGGGGAGACTTTCAGAAAGGATTTAATATGAAAAAGTCACAAAGTCAAGCTGAAGAAATTATAGACATAAAAAAGCAGGAAGCTTCCACCCCTTCCAAACAATTGAAAATTATACAAAAAAAGCTTATGAACCCTTTTCCCACTCACTCTTGTATTTCCTGCAACTTCACACAAATCCTATTAATACACCTGCTTTGTCTATCTACCAGGCAGGGACTGTCTCTAGGCCATCATTTCTGAGAGAAAGAGGGAAAACATTTACATCATCACACGATTATTTTGTCCAATCAAATTCTTATGATATTGAACCCCCAGAGTCATCATGTCCCACATCATCATAACCTGTGTCTTCAGGAGGCAGGAACGGGGTTTCCTTCTCCATCCCAGAGACAACTTCACTCCTTAGCGAGTGCAGATTCCAACCTGAAAACACCAAGGGAGATACATACAGTCAGTGGATCCACTCTATGGTTATGTGCAGCTGCAAAGCAAGATGGAGTGCACTTTACAGTAGTGGTTCTCAAACTTATTTGATTGTGGCCCCTTTCTTTGTATCCGTAGTAACTGACATCTCCCCTCCCCACCACACAAGTATATATACCAATTTAAAAAAAAATCAACATGCAACTTTCACTAAATATGAAAAACAATAGGGCATTGAGTCAAAAAGAGCCATTTAAGTATATAACTCTCCAGCCACCCAGCTGAAAGGCAACACTACCGCCAGCAGCAGCAGAGAAGTAAGAGTGGCAACACCAGACTAGGACATCCTTACTTCTGCACTGCTGCCAGTAGCAGTCCTACTGTCAAGTTGTCACCCCCACTCTGAACTTTAGTGTACAGATGTGGGGACCTGCATGAGTTAACCCCTAAGCTTATTTACCAGCTTAGGTTAAAACCTGGTACTCCTCTGCCACCACCAAATGATTTAAACAATAAAAAGGGAAAGAACCATTTGGAGTTCCTCTTCCCCCAAAGTATCTCCCTCCTAAGTTCCTATAACCCTTCCCTGGGTAGACTGGAGAGACTTCTTCACCAATTCCCTGGTGAACACCGATCCAAAAACCCTTGGATCTTAAAACAAGGAAAAATTAATCAGGTTTTTAAAAGAAAACTTTTAATTAAAGAAAAAGTGTGAAAGGGATACCTCTGTGAGACTAGCATGCAAGTAAATCTCACAGACAACAGATTTAAAATACAAAGGATGTCCTTCTGGGCAAAACCTTAGTTACACAAATTTGATTCACTCTCTTATGCAAAAAGAAGTCACAAAAGAAAATAAAAGTAATCTAAGAGATTTCTTCTCTAATACTCACTACTTTTAAGAAATGTTAGCTGGCTGATTCCTGGATCTTTCCACTCCGGCACACACTTACTGAACAGACTAAAGACTGATTTCCCTCCTCCCTCTTTTTTATATCTTATCTTTTTATTGGTCCTTTTGGTCATGTGTCAGCTAGGTTATGTGAGCTAAACTCTCACAGGGCCCAAATCATGGACTCCCTTGAGAGCAGCTGGGGTAGAAATGCCGCCCTGTTTATAACTAGAGATGGGCCAGGCCAGGAAGTTCAGTTCCAGGATTTTGCTTCAGCCTGTTATAGTGACAGGTGCCAGCTGCAAAACTGAGATCCGGAGCTGGAGTCAGAATCTGCAAATCCCCCTCCCCTAAAATTCTAGTGGGTTTGGATCAGTGAGTTGGGCTGAGCCCATCTGTACTAACAACACAGGATAATCTTCCCCTCTCTCTGTCAGAGGTGAGAGACGAGCTCTGCTGGGCACTGATGCCTTCTATCTAAAGCGACTGACCCGTCTCCTCCAACTCGTCACCTGGGGACGTCACTGGGAACCACTCATGGGTCACATGTTCCCATCCTGAGATTCTGACAGAAATCCTGTTCAATGGGATTAGACCCGACAGTGTAAAATGGGAACTGTGTGAGGGGAAATGGCAGCGATTGCAGAAAGTGTCATAGAAATTCTATTCTCTGCCCAGATTTGGGTCTCTCGGCCTGAGTCTGCCCCTCCCCCGTTACCTTGTTCTGATCCAGGATCGTTTTCCCCCTCACTGTCCCCGGTGTAATACTGCAGCTTCGTCACTGAGTCATCTGAATAGGAGACTGGAGAGACAAGAACCAGAAATTCATCACAGTGAGAACAGCAGAACTGTGGGACTGGGAACACCTCCGCGGCCTCAGGCAGGATTTCCGGTCTCAGTCTATTCCTTCTTCCAGAGAAGATACTCCTGTTCTTCTTTTTGCTGGATCACAGTGACTCTTGAGCAGTGAGAGGCTGACACAGACTCCCCAAGAGAAATCTCCACGTCACTGTGGTAAATGTGACCGAGGGGATGATACAATCTGACCTGAAAGATGCTGGGGTGAGTAAAGGGCACATCTCTGGCTGTTGGTCCAGGGAAGTTCCACAATGGTTCTGGCCTCCTCAGACACAGAGGGGACTCCTCCTTCTTAAGGGTAAATATCCGCCTCCCCCATGAATCAGTTGATCAGCTCTCCGTGGTGTTTCCAGATTAGGCCAAGACAGGCCCAGAGCAGAGTCTGTGATTCACTGTAGCCATCTTGGCAGTGGTGCTGGGGGATGCCCTGAGCATGTTCCCAGAGCCCCGCCATAGCACAGCCCTTGGGCAGGATGTTCCCATCAGACATTGAGACAAAATGGCACAAAGGATAAAAGGGCCATGACTCAAAGTCATGAGGCTTTCCTGGGCTGATCTCTCTGCTCCAGGGCAGGAGGGAGCTGACCCAGCAGACCAGTGGCTGTGGTGGGAAGGGGACACAGATCATCCCCTGCTCCAATACTCCAGAGCAGTTTTCAAATGATAGTTTAGCCTGGCCCCAAACAGGCACTTTCCTGACCCCTCTCTGGTTACACTCCAAGGCTGCAAAAAGAAGAACAGGAGTACTTGTGGCACCTTAGAGACTAACAAATTTATTAGAGCATAAGCTTTCGTGGACTACAGCCCACTTCTTCGGATGCATATAGAATGGAACATATATTGAGGAGATATATATACACACATACAGAGAGCATAAACAGGTGGGAGTTGTCTTACCAACTCTGAGAGGCCAATTAATTAAGAGAAAAAAAACTTTTGAAGTGATAATCAAGCTAGCTCAGTACAGACAGTTTGATAAGAAGTGTGAGAATACTTACAAGGGGAGATAGATTCAATGTTTGTAATGGCTCAGCCATTCCCAGTCCTTATTCAAACCGGAGTTGATTGTGTCTAGTTTGCATATCAATTCTAGCTCAGCAGTCTCTCGTTGGAGTCTGTTTTTGAAGTTTTTCTGTTGTAATATAGCCACCCGCAGGTCTGTCACTGAATGACCAGACAGGTTAAAGTGTTCTCCCACTGGTTTTTGAGTATTTTGATTCCTGATGTCAGATTTGTGTCCATTAATTCTTTTGCGTAGAGACTGTCCGGTTTGGCCAATGTACATGGCAGAGGGGCATTGCTGGCACATGATGGCATATATCACATTGGTAGATGTGCAGGTGAACGAGGCTGCAGGATGGGCAGAGTGACATTAACTGTCTCTAGAATTGGGACACTCAGTATAAGGTGGGAAGGAAACTCATCTCCCTCAGTCTACATGAGTAATTGCTGGTCTCACCACAGACCCAGCTCCCACAGCTAGAGCTTGGCAAAAAAAAACAGATGGTTTGGTTCTCTGGCCATTGGGGAAAAAAGAAAAAAAAAAATTTGAGTTGAGCCAAAAATGACTTTTTTTTTTTTGTTTAGTATCAGGGGGTAGCCGTGTTAGTCTGTATCTACAAAAACAACAAGGAGTCTGGTGGCACCTTAAAGACTAACAGATTTATTTGGGCATAAGCTTTCGTGAGTAAAAACCTCACTTCTTCGGATGCACAGAGTGAAAGTTACAGATGCAGTCATTATATATTGACACATGGAGAGCAGGGAGTTACTTCGCAAGTGGAGAACCAGTGTTGACAGGGCCAATTCAATCAGGGTGGATGTAGTCCACTCCCAATAATAGATGAGGAGGTGTCAATTCCAGGAGAGGAAAAGCTGCTTCTGTAATGAGCCAGTCACTCCCAGTCCCTATTCAAACCCAGATTAATGGTGTTGAATTTGCAAATGAATTTTAGTTCTGCTGTTTCTCTTTGAAGTCTGTTTCTGAAGTTTTTTTGTTCAATGATAGTGACTCATTCACCTGCACATCCACTAATGTCATATATGCCATCATGTGCCAGCAATGCCCCTCTGCCATGTACATTGGCCAAATCGGACAGTCCCTCCGCAAAAGAATAAATGGACACAAATCGGACATCAGGAATGGTAACATACATAAGCCAGTAAGTGAACACTTCAATCTCCCTGGTCATTCTATTACAGATTTAAAAGTCACTATCATTGAACAAAAAAACTTCAGAAACAGACTTCAAAGAGAAACAGCAGAACTAAAATTGACACCTCCTCATCTATTATTGGGAGTGGACTACATCCACCCTAATTGAATTGGCTCTGTCAACACTGGTTCTCCACTTGCGAAGTAACTCCCTGCTCTCCATGTGTCAGTATATAATGCCTGCATCTGTAACCTTCACTCTATGCATCCGAAGAAGTGAGGTTTTTACTCACGAAAGCTTATGCCCAAATGAATCTCCTTGTTGTTTTTTTGTTTGGCAATTTTTGGCAAATGGAAAAGTAAAAAAAAAAAAGTTTAATATTCAATGAAACCATTTGGTGTTCTTTTGGACATTAGTTAATTTTTTGTTTATTTTTTTGTTTTTATAGATACAATTAAAGGAATTTACTAATGGAAAAAATACTATCAAATTGAAAAAACAAAATGTTTTCTTTAGAATGTGTTGAAATGAAATTAATTGTTATGTGTGTATTTGGAACAATTGGGTGAAATTGACAGGAATGTGTGAAATGTTTCAGTGTCTCTGAATCTGCATTTTTCACCAAAACATTTTGTAATGAACACTTGTGCTGAGCACCAATGACAAGCTCACAGGGCTGAAGTTGCAGTGATTTAACTTTGGTCAGGGTCCCAGATGGAAAGGGCGTTAGATAGCTGCTCCCTGTTAAGAGTGAGACACACTGACCTGAGCAACTGAACATCTCCTGATTCTCTCTCATCAGGTTATAATCAATCTCCTCATACACGGCCTCAGAGAAGGGATCCAAGGGTCTTCTGGAACCTGAAAACAAAGGGCAGGGTTTGCACAGGGTTATTGAAACCAGGGATGAGAAACACTATGGGATCATCCAGCCCCTCCCCCTGGGCCCAGTGCAAGCCTGAACCCTACAGCACATTCCCACTGCTGGAATTTAAATGAGCCAGGGGACAGGGTTTCTTTCCACAACAGCCCTTTGATGATGGTTCCCAGGGCTAGTTTGCTGTCAGGAAGCTTCCTCACATTCATCTTAAATGTTCCCTTTTTAATTTCATCCCATTATTCTGGGCTATTCCCCTTTGGAGCAGCTTAAATAATTCTTCCCCCACGCTGGTGTTTATCTGCAAAATGGCGATAACATCTTTTTTTCCCCATAGAGTTTAAAGCCAGAAGGGACCATTAGAACATGTAGTCTGATGTCCTGTATAACACGGGCCACTGCATTTCACCCAGATACCCCTAGGTTTGAGCCCAATGATGCACTTAGACTAAAGCATTTCAGTCCTCAGGAGAATAATCTCTTGTGTGCCACAGGCAGAAAGCAGGAGCGACTAAGTTACCAGCAATGTCCCAGGCCCCTGCAATGGCAGGGAACTGACTAGGTGAGAGATGCCTAGATAATCCTGGCAGGTGATCCATGCTCCATGGTTCAGAGGAAGATGAAAATCCCCCAAAGTCCCTTTTTGCCAATCTGACCTGGGGGGGAAATTCCTTCCTTACCCCAAATCTGACAATCGGTTTGACCCTGAGCGTGTGGGAAAGACACACCAGACAGATATCTTAGAAAGAGATTTCTCTGTACCACCTCAGAGGACTGGTCCAGTCCACCCAGTGTCACATCTCCATCTGTACCTAATGTCTGATGCTTCAGAAGAGGGCAAGAAACAAAACAAAGCAAAACAAAATACAAATATAGGGGCTTCTCAGAATTCTTTCCTGACCCCTGCAGATGACTGGCTGAAGCCCTGAAACATGAGGTCTGATTATAGTCATTGTCCTACTGCAAAGTTGTGAATGTTATGTGTGTGTTGATGGCAATCCCGTCCTCTATCTTCTTTCTAAGGAGCTGGTAGCTAATGTTTGTACAGTGTTTTATAGAAGAAAAATCCCCCACAAGTGCCGGCTTTGAGTACAATACAGTATAATGCTCCTTTCCCGCACTTCTCCTTCCTAAGAGTGTCTTTTCTACTGGAAAAAAGAACAGGAGTACTTGTGGCACCTTAGAGACTAACAAATTTATTAGAGCATAAGCTTTCGTGGACTACATGCATCCGAAGAAGTGGGCTGTAGTCCACGAAAGCTTATGCTCTAATAAATTTGTTAGTCTCTAAGAAGCAACAGAGGGTCCTGTGGCACCTTTGAGACTAACAGAAGTATTGGGAGCATAAGCTTTCGTGGGTAAGAACCTCACTTCTTCAGATGCAAGTCTGAAGAAGTGAGGTTCTTACCCACGAAAGCTTATGCTCCCAATACTTCTGTTAGTCTCAAAGGTGCCACAGGACCCTCTGTTGCTTTTTACAGATTCAGACTAACACGGCTACCCCTCTGATACTTAGTCTCTAAGGTGCCACAAGTACTCCTGTTCTTTTTGCGGATACAGACTAACATGGCTGCTACTCTGAAATTTTTCTACTGGATCACTCTCCACAACTATTTACCACAGCTCTATTTTTATACACCTTTTTTCCCCTGACAATATTTCCAATTTGTCTAGGTCCCTTTTCCATGATGTCTCTTCTCATGATATTCAGAACCCCTCCCGGTGACAGATACTGCAACCCCAGGCAATATCTTTGGGAATCACTGTATTTAAATCTATGAATGGTTTATGTTCTACTACATTTGAGAGGGTTACCACAGATCCTTCAGGAAGAAAAAACAGTGTGAGTGTGAGTGTATGTGTGTGTGTGGGTGATTAAGGAGAAACACTGAGACTGTAATCAACTCCAGAAAGGTAACAGCCTTCAAGGT
Source organism: Malaclemys terrapin pileata (assembly GCF_027887155.1). Taxonomy (NCBI): domain Eukaryota; kingdom Metazoa; phylum Chordata; order Testudines; family Emydidae; genus Malaclemys; species Malaclemys terrapin. Next base: position 137,184,500 of record NC_071505.1, read on the forward strand.
GGTTTACACAGACTGGTTCAAACTGGGTTACCAGTCTGGTAACGGCGGCACCTTGGAAGGGGTGGCCAATCTTGGGGTGGCGGGGGGCACTTGGGGTTTTTTGTTTCTTTGGTTCAGTGGGGCGGCGCTCGAGGTTTTTTGTTTGTTTGTTTTTGTTTCAGTGGCGTGGCACGGGGGGGGGCGAGGGCTTCGGCGGCACAGCGCTGGGGGGGCGGAGGTTGGCGCGGTGCTCGGGGTTTGGGCGGCGCGGCGCAGCACTCAGTGGGGGTTTGGACAGTGCGGTGCGGTGTTCGGGGGGGGTGGGGGTTTCGGCAGCCCGGCGCAGCGCTCGGGGGGAGGGCGTCGGCGGCCCGGCCTGGCGCTCGGGGAGGGGGCGCGGGGGTTTTGGCGGCACGGCACTCGGGGAGGCGGGGGTTTGGGTGGCCTGGTGCACGGGGGCGGGAGGGTGTTACGGCAGGGCGGCGCTCTTTTTTTTTGCCTGGGGCGGCAAAAAAGTTAGAGCCGGCCCTGGGTGGGGGGATGCAGATGCAGCTTCTCTGAAACTGTGACACTCCCTAGCTAGTATCATCTCCAGATTTCATGGCTGGGCAGTTCCACTGCCAGACAGTTAATGAAATATTAAATGAGAGAGGAGTTAACAGGCACCCTCGGCCACCCCACCCAGCCCAGTATCACCCCTCACCCTGACACCCTGCAGCCCCCCTGCTATTGCAGAGGCATTTCACACAGTGACACCAATCAGCACCCACCTCTGCGCTGTGCCCTGGCACTTCGCACCTGCGCCCCCAGGATGATTAAGACCAGGCAGAGCAGGGCCCCCAGGATAATGCAGACGACCACGGGCACCGTGACTCTCCCACTGTCAGTCAGAGGGTGGAGCGGGGGAGCTGGATGGAAATGAACATGGAACAGGGAGAGATTATCCTGAGAGAGTCTGGGGGGGCCCCGGGGAGGTCCCCAGTCACTCATTGCACAGCCCAGGACAGCAGGGTAACGGGCTGGGACACAGTCTGTGCACCATGGGGGCAGCTCACAGGCTGCTGTTTAAATCATGGGCCCTTCCCTGTCAGCTGGAGCCAGCAGACAGGAATTGTGCTGCTCAGCAGGGCCTGCAGTTCCCACCGGGGTGTCCTTCGCTCTCAGATGTCACAGGTCATGGAAAGGAGCTCCTTCCCTCAGGCTGCAGCTTGCAGCTCCTCCTCTGTGACCCAGCCCCAGGGAAATTTAACCCTTGATGGGAGGAGAGGGATGCTTTACCTGGAGTATTCAGAGAATCTGTCCTCTCTGTCAGACCTGCGAAGGGAAAGGGAGGAGAGTTGGAGCCTGGAGTGAGGGGGAGGTGATGTGTTTGTTCCTGGGGGAACCTCACCACTGAGAGTTCCTGGTTGTCTCCAGCTGTCACCTCCACAAACTCCCTCACAGCAGCACAGGGCCTGTTTGTTAGTGATTTAGGGCCCAAGTCCCTTGTGCTCTGTGCAGCAATGAGGACTCTAGTAACAAACCAGCACACTGGGGTCTGTGATGGATTCAGGGGCTATGTGGGCTGATGCCTGAGCCAATCTGACCCCACAAAGGTTCCACCTCACAGCATCCATGATGCTCCTGCACACAGGAGATGGGAGGGCCTGGTCTGGGACCAAGGGGGGTGGGCATTCAGCAAACAGGGTATGAGGCGGTTTTGCTTTGTTTCCTATATAGAGACAATGCCGAGGTGAATGCACTGGGTTGTGTGTGTGATTTGGGAGTAGAATTTATCTGTATCTTGACCCAAACTTGTGGGGGATTCCAGTCTTGACCCAAACTGCACAGCCTGGACCCATCTCTGATTGTTCATCCCAAAAGGATTAATAACCACAGAGCTGTCTAATGACGGTCTCTAGGGAGAGGCTTTTCTTGCCTCTCACACTACCTTATCTCACTGTGTAACACTGGTCTCTTTTATAATTAATTGATTAACTTCCATGTTTGTTGTTAAACAGACATATGCTTATTCCTATAAAACATCTTGAAAATATGTTTGTATCTTTTGTTAAGAATTTAAATCTGTGCACACTGAGATGTGAACAAGTTCTATCCCAACTCTTCAATTAATAAAACACATTGCGTACAAGTGTGTCTGCACACGCGCATGCAGGTAGTTTCATGATTACCAGTGCAAGAAATATGGGTCTCTTCTGCTCGGTTATCACAAGACTTTGGATTCCATTGGTCTGATGGGCACTGCCAAAGGGAGCTGTGCTGCTCACTGCATGTAACATGGTACAGCCATGTGGGACCAGAACCTGCTCCATATTCAAATTCTCTTTCAATCTGCCCTCCATCCCCACAGTTCAGCTGTTTGCAGACAATTGCTGCAGTGACTCCAGACATCTGATTGGAGCAAACACTGCCCCACGTCCCATTGTAGAAAACCTCCAACCGCCCAGCACAGTCACTGTCGCTCACCAGCCTCAGATCTGTGAATTCTAGAAGGAAAGGCACAAAAAGGGAATTTACACTTACAATTTCTGATTCTGAAATGAACTGGGGTGTGAAGAGTGAAATCCCAGCAATTGCTAATGATCCTGTGCATCATTCTGCAGGAGCAACTGCTAGAGAATCACTCCAAAAATGAGAGACTCTTTTACACATCACAGGCCCCCAAGAAATACAGTGGGCATCTCTGGAAGGCCACCATTTACCAGCAGCTACATACAGATTGTAATAGATTAAGGCCAGGAAGGATTGTGACATTGGCAGGCCAGATACCAGCTCTTGCCCAGGCTGCAGGCCTTAACTGAGAACTGACAATCTCGTAGCTGGAGACCAGACCAGGTCACCTGTGGATTAGTTTTGCTCAAAACAGGTATTAGTCTTGTAAGAATGTATTTAGTGTTTAGACTCTATGAAATGGTGGTTAGTTGCTGCAGGCATTAATCTAACTTATAATGTCTGTGGTACATACTATAAGAAAATATGTAAATTGTGCTTTATAACTGAAAATGTTGGCTCTGAACTTGTGAACTCAGGCATGGGAATCATCCCCCCATCCATCCCAGAGGATTATCAAAATCAGATGGGCCATCAAGGATCATCACAATATAAAGGATTGGTTAATGGCCTTATCACACCCGTGGAACAGTACATGTAGAAGGCCTTGTCCCATCACTTTGAAGGCTGGAAGAGGGAAATAAAAATAGAAGATGTGAAAACTTTTCATCTTTTTGGCTGTTTGAACTGTGACAGGGTTAGAGACACCAAACTGAAGCCAGAGACCCCAAGGGGTTACCCCTGGGTCAGTGCTGAAGGACATTTAGAATTGAGAGATCACTACAACTCGGTCACTCCTAGGATGTAAATGGTAACTCATTTGTGTGTAGATGTTTGCTTGCTTTAACCACGTAAATAACCCTTTTATTTCTTTTTCCTAGTTAATAAACCCGTGTATAGTTTACTCCAACTCTCTGCCCCAGCCCTGAGCCCCCTCCTATACCCTGAGCCCTTCATCTCCGGCCTTACCCCAGAGCCTGCACCCCCAGCCAGAGCACTCACCCCGCACACTGCCACCCTCTGCCCCAGCCCTGAGCTGCCTCCCACACTCCGAAACCCACAGCCCCAACCTCGCCACACATCACCTCTATACTGGTGTACATAACAAAATTCATTCCACACATGGATGTAAAAAATTACAGGGAACATTGGTCCAGGAGTTCACATCTTTTACTGTCTTGGTGAAATCTACTTGTAGACCACACCACCAGTTCGGGGTGTTGCCTTGTTTCTCACCATCTGCCCTGAGGTGGGCACTCAGGGCCGTGAGCTGCTCCAGACAGCATGACAGGGATCATGAGATCAAATAATTTGACCTTCTGTAAAACAGCTGCATAGAGCCCAATAACTTAGGGTTACCATCCGTCCGGGTTTCCCCGGACATGTCCAGCTTTTTCAGTGTTAAATGGCCGTCCGGGGGGAGATTTCTAATCAAGTAGAAATGTCCGGGATTTCCCCCTTCCCCTCCTGTGGAGTGCGGCGCGGCTGATTGGACGCCTGGCTTGATTGAAAGCCGCTCGCAGCCACTAGGGCCACTAGCAGCCAGATTCCCTCCCCCTCCCCCGCTTCCTCCTCCCCCACAGAGCAGCATCAGTGTTCGATTCCACGTGGAGCCTGCATTTCTCCCTCTGCCGGGTGAGCGGGGGGAGCAGGGAAAGCGGCGGGGGGGGGTGTAGAGGTTGCAGGGGTGGGGGGGTGCAGAGGCTGCAGGGCGAGTGGGGAGCAGGGGGCACAGAGGCTGCAGGGGCGGGGGGGTGCAGAGGCTGCAGGGCAAGTGGGGAGCAGGGGGCACAGAGGCTGCAGGGGCTGGGGGGGCGTAGAGACTGCAGGGGCATGGCAGGCAGGGGGTGCAGAGGCTGCAGGACGAGTGGGGAGCAGGGGGCACAGAGGCTGCAGGGGCGGGGGGATGCAGAGGCTGCAGGGCAAGTGGGGAGCAGGGGGCACAGAGGCTGCAGGGGCGGGGGGGCGTAGAGACTGCAGGGGCAGGGCAGGCAGGGGGCGCAGAGGCTGCAGGGCAAGTGGGGAGCAGGGGGCACAGAGGCTGCAGGGGCGGGGGGGCGCAGAGGCTGCAGGGGCAGGGCAGGCAGGGGGTGCAGAGGCTGCAGGGCGAGTGGGGAGCACGGGGCACAGAGGCTGCAGGGGCAGGGCAGGCAGGGGGCACAGAGGCTGCAGGGGTGGGGGGGTGCAGAGGCTGCAGGTGAGGAGGAGCAGGGCAGGCAAGGGCATAGAGGCTGCAGCGGCTGCAGGGTGAGTGGGGAGCAGGGAAGCACTTAGCAACCCCCAACCAAAATCAGACCGGGAGGGAGGAGGGGGAATGCGGGGTGCTCAGAGGAGGGGGCAGAATTGGGGCAGGGACTTTGGGGAAGGGGTTGGAATGGGGGCGGAGAAGGGGTGGGGTTGGGGCGGGGAAGGGCGGAGTTGGGGCAGGGCGGGGGGCGGGGCCGGGGCCCCGTGGAGTGTCCTCTTTTTTAAATGTTTGAATATGGTAACCCTACAATAACTTGAGTTTGATGTAAGCATCACTTCCAGAAAGGCATCCGGTCTAGACAGGAAGACTTCAAGAGATGCAGAATGCACCATTTCCCTGGTAGTTTGTGTGGGGAAATAGAACAGGGGGGCCTTCTTTTTAATAGCCAGAGCTGTGAATCTGAAGGCCCCAAAATAAACCCTCCAACAGAGATCTGTTATGCTGACAAATTAGAGGATTGGGCCGAAAAAAACCTAATGAGGTTCAACAAGGACAAGTGCAGAGTCCTGCACTTAGGACGGAAGAATCCCATGCACTGCTACAGACTAGGGACCGAATGGCTAGGTAGCAGTTCTGCAGAAAAGGACCTAGGGGTCACAGTGGATGAGAAACTGGATATGAGTCAACAGTGTGCTCTTGTTGCCAAGAAGGCTAACGGCATTTTGGGCTGTATAAGTAGGGGCATTGCCAGCAGATCGAGGAACATGATCGTTCCCCTTTATTCGACATTGGTGAGGCCTCATCTGGAATACTGTGTCCAGTTTTGGTCCCCACACTACAAGAAGGATGTGGAAAAATTGGAAAGAGTCCAGCGGAGGGCAACAAAAATGATTAGGGGTCTGGAGCACATGACTTATGAGGAGAGGCTGAGGGAACTGGGATTGTTTAAAGAAGAACAGGAGTACTTGTGGCACCTTAGAGACTAACAGATTTATTAGAGCATAAGCTTTCGTGGACTACAGCCCACTTCTTCGGATGCATATAGAATGGAACATATATTGAGGAGATATATATACACACATACAGAGAGCATAAACAGGTGGGAGTTGTCTTACCAACTCTGAGAGGCCAATTAATTAAGAGAAAAAAAACTTTTGAAGGGATAATCAAGATAGCCCAGTACAGACAGTTTGATAAGAAGTGTGAGCATACTTACAAGAGGAGATAGAATCAATGTTTGTAATGGCTCAGCCATTCCCAGTCCTTATTCAAGGACTTATGTAAGTATGCTCACACTTTTTTTTCTCTTAATTAATTGGCCTCTCAGAGTTGGTAAGACAACTCCCACCTGTTTATGCTCTCTGTATGTGTGTATATATATCTCCTCAATATATGTTCCATTCTATATGCATCCGAAGAAGTGGGCTGTAGTCCACGAAAGCTTATGCTCTAATAAATTTGTTAGTCTCTAAGGTGCCACAAGTACTCCTGTTCTTCTTTTTGCGGATACAGACTAACACGGCTGCTACTCTGAAACCTGGGATTGTTTAGTCTCCAGAAGAGAAGAATGAGGGGGGATTTGATAGCAGCCTTCAACTACCTGAACGGGGGTTCCAAAGAGGATGGAGCTCAGCTGTTCTCAGTGGTGGCAGATGACAGAACAAGGAGCAATGGTCTCAAGTTGCAGTGGGGGAGGCCCAGGTTGGATATCAGGAAAAACTATTTCACTAGGAGGGTGGTGAAACACTGGAATGCGTTACCTAGGGAGGTGGTGGAGTCTCCTTCCTTGGAGGTTTTTAAGGCCTGGCTTGACAAAGCCCTGGTTGGGATGATTTAGCTGGGAATTGGTCCTGCTTTGAGCAGGGGGTTGGACTAGATGACCTCTTGAGGTCCCTTCCAACTCTGATATTCTATGATTCTATGATTCTATGACTGCCCTTAAACAGAAAGCAGTACAGGCCAGGGCCCAGGCCAGGGCCCGAACTAGACTAAACTGCACAATTCCCTGCCAAACTCGGTCCAAGGTCATGACCAGAGGGAGGGGGGCGGGCAAGGAGGGAAAGAATAGAAAGAAAAGCCCCAGCAGCAGCACTAATTAAATATGTTCATGACTAATGAAATATAATAACCACTTGTGTGAAGTTAATTTTAGCTAAATGCAATTTCTTAACTCATGCAGCTTCTCCTTTGGGTGATCTGTGACCCACTCCGTGATTCCAGCTATCTGCAAAAATAGCCAATCATAGATCCTCTTTAGGCGTCCCATGGAACTCCCCCCACTCCCAATCTTTAACCAAAAGACCCTGGAAAATAACGTGTCTTAAGAAATGTACCCAAACTGGTGCCAAGTACCACCCCTGGGAAAAACCACCAAGCACCCCTCTACCCAAATAAACACCCACTTCTCGGAAATTAATGGGGAAGGTACCAGGGAGGAAGGGGGACTGACCCCAACCGTAATTTCTTAACTCTTGGTTTAAGGGAGGGACTGACCCCAACCCTAGTTTCTTAACTCGTGGTTTGGGGGGGGGGCTGACCCCAACCCTAATTTCTTAACTCATGACGTATTGTTTGTACTTTGCTTGCAGTTTAATGAAATAAAGCCGCCTGCGAGCGGTACTTGGGGTGTTAGTCTTCGGACTGCACCCCAGTGCACTGGTATGTATGTCAATAAACTGGCCTCAGGCTTGAGTCTTTGAACTAAAATGATTGCGTGGGTGTCTTTGACCACGACAGCATCTTAAATCTCTCACCGTAAGGCTTTTATTCATCAGATCACTTTTGTGGCTCTTCTCTGCTCCCTCTCCAATTTTTGTTGACATCAGAACTGGACACAGTATTCCAGTATCTGTCTCACCAGTGCCATACACAACAGTAAAATTTAGTCCCCACTCCTACTCTCTGCTGCCCTGTTTACACATCCAAGGTTCGCATTAGCCCATTTTACCACACAGGGCACTAGGAGTTCATGTTCAGTTATTTCTCCACTAGGACCCTACATCCTTTTCAGTCACTGGTTTCCATGATACAGTCTCCTTCAGATACCTGAGATGCAACATTCTAACATTAGGGAAATCTTGCAATATCTCCAGTATCTCTGGGTGGGAGCTGAGGACTTTCTAATGGTGAACCTGGTAGATCGTTACACAAGGGAAATGGCGGCAGAGACAGTCAGGGAAAGTATCATTCTCAGCAATCTCCTTAAACATCTGCCCCCTCCTTTAGATCCCCTGGTAACACGGCTCACCAGAGCATTCACAGAACATACCTGAGCAGAGAACTCCTGCATCCTCTTTGTGTCTGCAGTTGTGCTGGCCCCAGCTTCTGGAAGGACATGCCCAGAGATCGGATTCATTCCCTGAGCAGTTCACGTCATCCAGCCAGATCTCCCCGGATCCTTGCCCATAATGAGCAGAGACAGTTGCATTGATGGCATGTCCACATCCCAGTTGTTTTTAAACAACATTGGAGTCTGACAGATCCCAGGAATCATCACAGACTGTCCCCCAGCTGCCATTGTAATAAATCTCCACTCTCCCGGCACAGCGACCTGCCCCGTTCACCAGTCTGATCCTCCTGCTCCCTACAGGGATAGATCCCAGCTGTTAATATGTATTTTCCTACTGAACAGAGAATGTTTGTGAGATTTGGAAATGAATCACCTGAGCAAACAACACTGACGTCCTCAGCAATTCCTGCTTGGGCTGTCTCAGACGTGGAGTTGTCACAAAGAGTCAGACGAATCTCATTTCCTGCACACTGGACACTTCTCAGCCCCACAGGGCCCGTTCCTTGCTCAGACTTAGGGGGGTTATAAGCTTTCTCAGCAACTCCACACTGAAGCTGCCTGCACACCACGCTGGCATCGTTCATGTCCCACTGATCATCTAGCACTCTGCTCCACACACCACGGAGGAAAATCTCAACTGTCCCATCGCACCGGCTCTCTCCATTCAGCAGTCTGAGTGATTCAGAGCGACCTGGGCTCAGGAGAGATGGGAAACACACTAAATAACACTCCCTGTTATACACTAGAAATAATACAGAGTGTGCATGAAATTATGTATTGTTTCTCAATAAGAAGGTATAACCCAGTGATCAGAGTGTGTCACAGTGTTAAAGGGAACAAGCTCTGTCAGAAGACACTTATTCTTTTGAATCTATAAGTGGAAGGTGCTATAAGGATTGTAACACTTGAGCTTGACAGAAGGGCTTGCCAACAGACCCTGTAAATGAGTGAGCGAGAGAATTCCTGCAGATTACTGATTGGGAAAATAGTCTCTGTGTGTGGTGGTGGAATGGCTGCTGAGGTTTGTAGTCACTTTATCCAGGCTTACATGCCTGGAAGCCAGTGAATGGTGTCTGCACAAGCACTTAGCAGTTGTGTTGTAAATGATTTAGACAAGTTTGCCATGAGGGAGTTTGGCCAATGGAAGAGCAGGGTTCATGGTGTTCAGGAACAGGTTATTGTTGGTAAATTCCCTTAGTTCCCTCCAATCTTTGCTCAGTAGATGGCAACTTTCTTGGTTCACCTGGGTCCAGTGCAGGAACTCCTAATGTTAGATAGTTCCTGACACTGGTGGTTCTGACTGGAGCTGTCCCCTGAAGTGTGGTGTCATCTCTGAGTCCAGTGTGAGATTCCAGCTGATCAGTTCACACCACACTAAGCAGGTTGTGTGTGGGGAGGGGAAGGAGACGTGCTCTGTTGGTGAATATTGTGAATTCCTTGGGATGTGAATCTCAGTGTTTGTGTGTGTCTCAGAATCAATGAGTCTTGATTAGGAATTACTCACTGAGTTCAGACACAGGTGCAGCCAGGAGAGACTGACAATGGTAGAAGACAAGCAGCAGAGTCAGTGCAGGGGACACCCACTGGCTGTGTCAGGTACAGTATGTACTAGTATGGCAACCTGACGGGTGCAGTGTGTGTTCACTGGATCCAAACAGCTCAAGGCTCTTGGTAGCCAAATAACAATTCAAGGCCAAGAGTGAAATCCTGGCCCCACTGAAGGCAATGGTAAAACCTCCATTAACTTCAACTGAGCCAGGAGTTTGCCCTAAGACTGGACCAGGAGAATGCTTGTGTGCAGCTAGTGTAGTGCAGGGGTGTAGCCACGGGTGGGCCATGACCCACCCAGTTAGCATCCAGACCCCTCCCAAATCAGGGCCGGAGCCCCCCAAATCTTATATAGGCACCTATTACCTCCCACCACCTGTCCCATTTTTCATATTTGTTAGGCACACCCCGCAGCCTGTTTGCCCCAGGCAGCCCCAGCTTTGGGTTCCTGCTGAGCGGTAAGGGCTGGCTGGAAGGGGTGGAGGGAGGAGAGCCCCCCTGCCCCCTCCCCAGGGCACCGGAGCTCTCCTGCACCCCTCCCTCTGCCCCTCCCGTCATTGTCCACACCCCAAAAGTCGGGGCCCATCCAGGTTTCCTGTCCTAGCTATGCCACTAGTGTAGAGTGAGGGTAGAGAATACATTTGGGGCTTTCCAAGGAGGCTCATGGATATAACTGGGTACCATAGTCCCTCGGGAAGGCCAGATGGGATCATGGCAGATGGAGCTCGTACGGAAGGGACCAAGTATTTTTCCTTAGAAGGGATTCTCCTTCCAGGAGCTGTAGGGAGAAATCAGCATCTTCATGTGCTGAGGAGTTCCCAGGGTATGAACCAGGGTATGGGCTGGGTAGCTAGTTAGGAGAGGCTGGGCAGGGCTGCAGGGAATTCAGTTAGGAATGCAGGTAGCAGCCTCTGTGAGGAGCAGGAGAACTGTGAGGTGAATTGCCCCCATGGTACAAAGGTATTAGCTGTAAAGAGGAGAGTAGATGTCTGTTGAGAGTGCTGGGCAAGACCCAATAGCCTTAGTCATGGTGTGTAATGGCACCAGTGACTCTGGTCCGAGCTCTGTGGGAGACAGTTCTGGAAGCTACATGTACATTATTAGGAAGAAGGTTGAAATCCAGGGCTTCTGCAGTAGGTTGCTCTGTAAGGACCCCAGTTCCAGCCAGTCAAGAAGCCCTGTCATAACTATAAAGGGAAGGGTAACAGCTCTCCTGTGTACAGTAGTATAAAATCCCTCCTGGCCAGAGACTCCAAAATCCTTTTACCTGTAAAGGGTTAAGAAGCTCAGGTAACCTGACTGACACCTGACCCAAAGGACCAATAAGGGGACAAGATACTTTCAAATCTCGGGGGGAGGGAAGGCTTTTGTTTGTGCTCTTTGTTTGGGAAGTTGTTCGCTCTTGGGACTGAAAGGGACCAGACATCAATCCAGGTTCTCCAAATCTTTCTGAACAAGTCTCTCATATTTCAAACTTGTAAGTAAACAGCCAGGCAAGACGTGTTAGTTTATCTTTGTTTTCTCAACTTGTAAATGTACCTTTTGCTAGAGTGTTTATCTCTGTTTGCTGTACTTTGAACCTAAGGCTAGAGGGGGGTCCTCTGAGCTCTTTAAGTTTGATTACCCGCTAAAGTTATTTCTCCATCCTGATTTTACAGAGAGGATTTTTACCTTTTTCTTTAATTAAAAGCCTTCTTTTTAAGAACCTGATTGATTTTTCCTTGTTTTTAGATCCAAGGGCGTTGGATCTTGATCCACCAGGAGTTGGTGGGAGGAAGGAGGGGGGATGGTTAATTTCTCCTTGTTTTAAGATCCAAGGGGTTTGGATCTTGATCCACCAGGAGTTGGTGGGAGAAAGGAGGGGGATGGTTAATTTCTCCTTGTTTTAAGGTCCAAGGGGTTTGGATCTGTATTCACCACGGAATTGGTGAAGGTCTCTCAAGGCTACCCAGGGAAGGGAATTAGCTTTGGGATGGTGGCAGCGGACCAGATCTAAGCTGGTAGTTAAGCTTAGAAGTTTTCATGCAGGCCCCCACATTTGTACCCTAAAGTTCAAAGTGCAGAAGCAGCCTTGACAAGCCCTATGGAGACTCTGTACATGGATTTGAAGATTGGGCAGAGAGGGGAGCTGAAACTTAATTAAGCAGGAGGGGTCCCTTTGGTGAGGGGAGAAGCAGATGATCACAATGGCCTCATAGACTCATAGACTCATAGACTTTAAGGTCAGAAGGGACCATTATGATCATCTGGTCTGACCCCCTGCATGCTGCAGGCCGCAAGACCCTTCCCTGGACTCTGCCGTTGAAGTCCCCAATCCTGTGTTTTAGTGACTTCAATCGGCTGAGACCCTCCTGCTAGTGATCCCTGCCCCATGCTGCGGAGGAAGGCGAAAAACCTCCAGAGGCTCAGCCAATCTACCGTGGAGGAAAATTCCTTCCCGACCCCAAATATGGCGGTCAGTAATACCCCGAGCATATAGGCAAGAGTCTCTAGCCTGACCCTTGTTGGCCATTATGCTATTCACGTACCATTGGCCTCTTTGGATCTTAAATCTCTGCGGATCTATAGACCCATGAGACGGGCTCCATTTAGTCACAAGGGAACCAGATTGGCTGGCCACTAAAAATAAGTTTTCTAATGAATTATTTTTCCTGCAGGGCCCTGGCCACTTTCAGTGCCCAGGATGGATAAGTCGGGGTTGTGCAGCATCAGGCTGTTGCCTGTATGACCCCTGCCTCATTCACTTTAGAAACTGGAAGGCCTGTAGAGAATGAGCAGGGGAGCGTAGGAAGAACTAGGATGATCTTGTTAAGAGCAGTGACCGTCATTCAGTAGAGCTCAGTTCTGTTCCTGCCTCTGCCGCAGATTTCACAGGTGATGCTGAGCAGGTCTCTGAAGCCAGTTTTTATGGAGTCTGATTTGCAGAAGTACTGAACACTCACAACTGCCGCTAGGGTCAAGACAAGATGTGGCTGCTCAGCTGTTCTGCAGTCAGGCAGTGTGGGCGGGTGGAACGAGCACAGGGCTGCGAGTCAAAACACTGAGTTCTATCCTGGCTCCTCTGCTGACTCACTGGGTGGCCTTGGGCAAGTCACTTCTCTTTCAGTTTCACCATTTGTAAAGTGGAGCTAATAATAATACTTACCCACCTGCTTCCCTGGAGTTTGGTGAGGGTTTATTAATGTCTGGACAGTACTTTGAACACACAAAGCTCTGTAGAAATGGGGAGTTCTCTGAAGAATCAGGCCCTGAGGTTCTCAGGTTGGTGCCCAATCACCCCAAATAAGTATCGAGTTTGGAAGTTTGGCTTTAATCATTGTATGTAACATTTTTAAAAGCAGTTAAATGATGTAGGAGCCTAAGTGTCATTTTCAGAAGTGATTTAGGCTACAAGAAGGTGAAATCTTCAGGGTTCTTGGGTTCCTACATTACTGGAGAAAATGGGATTTAAGTCCTTAAGTCGCTGAGGCACTTTGAAAATATTATTCTTGTGCTTTTAAGTGCCTAAGTCACTTTTGAAATAGGCATCATAAGAGTCTGCTATCTTCCAGGGGTGTTATGAAGACAAATTCATTAATGTTTGTGGTGCACTCTGATACTACGATAATGAGCACCCTAGAAAAGCCCATGAAGAAATTAATAATTCTGCATTCAGTGCAGTGTTTGTATGGTATGTATAATGAGTAAGGCCCTTGGTCACAGGTTGAATGATGAGGATAAAAAGAAATATTCTACAGCTCCCTCATCTCCTGATCACCATCCTCCCAGTGCACTGAAGGAGGCAGGAGCTGGTGGGATGGAGGGGAATAATAGGATGTGTGCATGTGTAAGCAGAGTCAGGATAAGCTCTACCCTGACATCTGGTGGTGAATTATGGTGAGGGTTGAAAAGAACTTCAGGGGCTGACCTTGTTTGAATAGGCACACCTACCCGCCTAGCCTGGGACAACAACAACTGAAAGTGGTTACTTTGGCTGGTGTGGGATCCCCAGTTTCTCTGTTATTGGGGCAGGAAAAATAAAGTGTTACCCTGATTCAGTGAATTGAGGCCAGTGGAACTGTTGTATGACAGAGAGACTCACCAGTAATTAAGTAGCACTTGCTTGACAAGGGGCATGGGTTACAAAACCCAGTGAATTGAGAGAGAGGATGGGGGCAGGTATTTGTACCTGATGGTATGGGCCCTCTTTGAGGGCTTGAAACACCAATTGCACCACCTCCTCTCTCCACTGTTGAATGTCAGAGCTAATTTTGATTCCATTAGGAGTCTAGTTACAGGCTGCTGAGCTGAATTCACTTTGGGCCAATGGTGCACCAGCACTGTGGTTCCCCTACTATTTGCTGAAATCGCTAAGAGCTGAAATCACAAAAGAGCTAAAGTATTAAGAGCTTAGATCACTGAGTGCTGTGTTAAATAGTGGGGGAGCCTGATGCTATATTGCTAAGCGGTTGGTGGAGCAGCGAGCAGCGCGGAGCCTTGTGGGGACGGAAGGAACGGCGAGCAGCGCTGTTTGCGGGGACGGCTGGAGCAGCTCACAGGTCAGTGAGCGGAGTGGAGCAGCTCGTAGAGCAAAGCAGTTCGTGGGCTGGCAGGAAGTGGATTGGCTCGTGGTGAAGGCTGCGGAGGGCCGGCCGGCCGGACTCGAATCACGTAAGGATCACTTAACACCCTGCTTGCCCCCTTTTACTCTGGGGCTGCACTGACCAGGGACAGAGACTTTGGGGGTTGTTGGACCCAAGAGACTTTGGGGGTGTTGGACTTTGGGGACTCTGGGTGATTTTTGGGTTGCTGGAGTCAAGAACCAAAGGGAAAGGACACAGCCCAATTTTCTGGGGTGGGTCTTTTGCTCCTGGTTTGTGTTATGAATTCTGTTTGTGGTGTTTTTCCAATTTAATGCTGATGTCATCTACCTCATGTTATTAAACATTTTCTGCTACACTCAGACTCCATGCTTGTGAGAGGGGAAGTATTGCCTCTTAGAGGCGCCCTGGGGGCGTGGTATGTAATTGTCCCAGGTCACTGGGTGGGGGCTCGGGCCGGTTTTGCATTGCGTTATTGAAACAGAACCCCTAGATACAGAACCCGGCCCTTGTTGCTGCCAACTTAGATGGGCTGAAGGGTTACACATGCAATTAGACTGTCTCATAATGGATATGCGGGGGGTGGGGGGGCTGAATTAACATTCCATGGGTAACCTTAACTCTGATATTTCCTAATTCTTGTGCATTTGCTTTGACTAATAACACTGTTTAATTTTTTAATATTTTTATGTACAGTAAATATTAGAACTGGTTGACAACTCAACATTTTTCCCGTTAAGTATTGTATTATAATGCAGTATTTCAACTTTTAAACAGATTGAAGAGACTGGGATGTGGAAATAGAATGAGAATTTTTGTTTAGATTCTAACTAAAATGTTGATTCATATAAACTTTTTGAAAATGAAAAATTCAATTTTCCTTTTCATATTTGGGTTTACAAGTTTTCCCCTAGCTCTCCTTTTCTATTTTTTCCATCTTTTCTTCCACTGTAAAAAGTTTGAAAAAATTTAAAAAAGTGTAAGAAAGCAGGAGGGAAATCTTTTTGAGTTTTTTTTCAACCTGAAAAGTGTGAAAAAGTTAGAAAAAACCAACGTGAGCTAAAGTGCTACTTTCTCTGTGGCATGCTACCAAAAATATCCTCAGGAAGGGAAATGTTTATTTTCAGCAGTTTATAATTCAGCCAAACCTGGAAGGTATTTCCCTGCACTAGGAGAAGGCACTTCCCTGGCCCCAGCATTACCCCTTCCCAAATTGCAAAGGCCTGCTGCAAACAGTGAAGGCATAAAAGCGTCTCAAGAAGGTGGTGAGAGTATTTTATAATAGAAAATGTGAAGCAACCTCCATATTGGGAATTGCTAGTAGCTCCCCTCTATACTATAGCAGTGATTTGGAGAAGGATGAGGACAGTGAATTGGTGACATTTATGAAACCCAAAGGACAAAGCGTGCCCCCTGCTCTACTGCCCTGCGGAAGGACAGAGTTGCTGATGTTTTTACTGGAGAATCCAGGGCATTCCTGGGACATCACTATTCTTTTTGTGATAATATTTACTTTATTTTTAATACATTTACCATTATTATATGTGCTTTAGGATCTAGCTCCCCCTCCCCTTGCTGTACCCTGTGGTTCCCCTGCTCTGGGGCCAGTGTCACACTCAGAGGGGCAGGTGTCATTATTTCAGCATTACACTTACCTGAGCAAATCACACTGGCATCATTGTCATGTGAGCACTGAGAGGCCCCCAGGGCAGTAACAGGGCAATGGTCCAAACGAGGTTCAGTTCCTTTACAGTGAAATGTGTCTGTCCAGACAGAGCCAGTTCCCCTCCCAAAATACGCTTCTCCTGGGGCTGATACAGCGAATCCACAGTTGAGCTGATGACAGAGAACGTTGGCATCTGGCAAATCCCAGCGTGAGTCACAGAGGGTTCCCCAGGCACCAAGAACCTGGATCTCCACCCTCCCGGAGCACACTGTGCTGCCGTTCACCAGCTGGAACCCTGTGTGCCCAGGGGAGAAGGGAGAAGGGGTTTAGAGAGGGAGCCTTGGAGCTATTTTATACCAAATAGTTAAAGAAAGGAAAGTCAGGGGGGATTTGATCCGATTCTAGTTATCTTGGATCATTTGTGTTTCATGAGAAGTTAGAAATATTTTTCCTAATATTTAATCTGAATCTTCCTTGCTGCAATCTAAGATGATTATGTCTGGTCCTATCCTTGGTGGACATGGACAACAGTTGACAAACAATCTTTCAAATATTTGAAGAGGGTTATCAGGTCCCACCTCAATCTTCTCTTCTCTAGACTAAAAATGCCCAATTCTTTCAACATTTCCTCATAGATCATGTTTTCTAAACCTCCTATTTTGTTTGTTGCTCTTCTCTGGACACTCTCCAAATTGTTCACATCTTTCTTAAAGGGTGATGTGCAAAGCTGGACACAGTACTCCAGCTGAAGCTTCACCAGTGCTAAGTAGAGTGGGACAATTATCTCCTGTATCTTACATATGACAATCTTGTTAATACCAGCCAGAATGACAGTTCCCTTTTTTCCAACAGCATCACACCTTTTCAATTTGTGATCCACTATAACCCCCATATCATTTTCTGCGGTACTGCTGCCTAGTCATTGTGACATATTGTACCCCATGTAGGCCCCTCTAGTCACATTGTAACCACTATTATATGATTATGATGTTTTGTACAAAATATGCCTTGTGAGGTTCATGTGAAAAGTCATGTTTGGTTGAGCATTACTATCCTGTTGAATTGTATGTATTACCATCGCATGTGATGTCATGAAGTGTTGCTACATGTTTGTTACTGAAATATGGGGTGAGTGGTAAACACCTACAACTAGCCTTTCAGTGGCAACAAAGGAGCAACTAACACCCTCAAGATAGATTTACATCAGGACTAGCCAGCCATGTGCTGATGGCCCAATAAGAAGAATCCAATCTCTGAATGGGCCACCCATAAAATGAGGTACACACAATTAATGACAGGCTGCGAAACATTTGGTTTAAGTGACTTGCTAAGCATCACATAGGAACTCTGTGGCAGAGGCAGGGATAGAATCCAGGTTCCAAGGGCAGCATTCACCTGCCTTAACAAGAGACCCTCCTTTCTCTTTCTGCAATCCCCTGCCTCACACACTGCACACTTGACAGTTTCTGCAACAAATGAGACAGGGGTCCTACAGACAACAGCCTCCTTCCCTCCACAGCCCTGATTCAGAGCACTGTCTGTCCTGTGCACTGAATGAGGCAGGGGTCCTGTGTAGAAAATAGCATGTTATCATGTAATTAAAGACTGAATCTTAATGCATACGTACAAGTGGGCCAAAATAAATTTACAAGGACAACTTTAATTCTGCCATTTCCTTATTTTTTATGGCTCAACTTTGCAAATTTAATGTTCCTTAAAAGTAATGTTTTGTGCATAATTATCTAGCTTTTTAAAAAAGCAAACTGAAAAAACAGAAGTTCCAAGATGCGGAATCATGTTGACAGCCACATGGGTCATCAGCAGGGTTTGAGCCTTTAGAGCTACCCCACAAACCTCTGCCACTTGAGCTAATGGTGTAACTGACGGCAGTAGTGGGTTGTCATCCTCATTGTGGACCAGCACTAGAGGGGGATCAGAAGATTTTGTCAGAAGGCGTGAGGGTTTACACCCCTCGTTACAGGGCAGAACGGCCTAGTGGCCAGAGTTCACAGAATTGCCCCTGGTTACAGGGCAGCACGACCTAGTGGCCAGAGTCCATAGAATTGCCCCTGGTTACAGTACAGCATGGCCTAGTGGCCAGAGTCCATAGAATTGCCCCTGGTTACAGGGACCTTACCACTGGCTCAGCAGGGGGGTCCTACCAAAACACGCTGAGGACAAGGTCGTCAACGGGGACAAGGTACCAGTCCGTCACCCCCCCCTCCCCCCGGGTCACTTCCTACCAGGTTGGGAGTTGGGGTCTCCCACGAATCCCAAGGTTCTCTGTGGGTCTCAGGGTCCGTCATCTCTTCTGGTTCCTCCTGCAGTACAGGTTTGTGCCAGCCTATGTAGAAGCCTCCGTTCCCAGCAGCTTCAAGAGTGTTGGCTGGTCCTCCGCAGTAGCTTCCCGGTTAGGTCCTTCCCCTGTGGCCACCAGCCCAGACTGAACTGAATTCCCTCCCTTTATACTCCCAGAGCACTTTGTAGCATGCCCAGTATGAACAGGGCGGGACTTCCTCCATCAGAGCTACTGGTCTGATGCTGCTGGGGCTAGTGCGGAGTGGGGCTGCCCCGTCACACACCCTTCACCTCAAGAGGGATCCCCTAGGTTTGGCCGCCTCCTCCCCCTGTCTGGAAAAGAAATCTGTGTTAGCGTGGGCTTTACCCGGGCAAAGAAATACACGGAAGTCGTAGGATTGGAGAGAGAGGTACCACCGTAGTATCCAGGGGTTCGCATCCTTCATACTATGTATTCACCGTAGGGGTGTATGGTCTGTGATCAGCCTGAAGCCCAACAGATAATAACGTAGGGCATCGATGGCCCATCTCACCGCCAGGGCCTCTTTCTCTATTGTGGAGTAACGTTGTTCCCAGGGGAACGGTTTGCGGCTTAAATACAGTATCGGGTGTTCTTCCCTGTCCAATTCCTGGGAGACTATGGCTCCCAGGCCCACTTCCGAGACATCTGTCTGAAGTATAAATTCTTTTGAAAAGTCTGGGTGTCGCCGGACTGGTTCATGCGTGAGTCGTTCTTTCAGAGCTTCAAAGGCTTCCTTGCACTTTTCCGACCACTGCACTTGTTGAGGCTGCGAGTTCTTTGTCAGGTCCGACAGGGGGGCGGCTATGGATGCAAAGTCTGGCACGAAGCAGTGGTAATATCCAGCTAGGCCCAAAAACTGGTGCACTTGCTTCTTCATCTTGGGGACGTGTATGTGTCTGAGGGCTTGCACTTTGCTGATAAGGGGCATCAGTTTCCCCCACCCACGCTGTATATCCAAGGTAGGTTACCTCCTCTTGCCCGAGATGGCACTTTGCCAGGTTGGCTGTAAGACCAGCTGCTCTAAGGGCCTGCAACACCCCAGCCAGATGGCGTAGGTGGTCCTCCAGTTGTCGCTATAGACTACAATGTCGTCTATATACGCTGCCACCTACTGGTCGTGGGGTTGTAAGACCTTATTCATCAACCGCTGGAACGTAGCCGCAGCTCCGTGTAGCCCGAACAGCATCATTATAAATTGGAAGAGGCTGAATGGCGTTGGGAAGGCAGTCTTCTCCTGGGAGTTTAGTGTGAAGGGGATCTGCCAGTATCCCTTGGTTAGGTCTAAGGTTGACAAGTACCTCACTCCCCCGAGCTGCTCCAACAGTTCATCCACCCGCGGCATCGGATATGCGTAGAAGCGGGAGATGGCATTGACCTTTTGGAAGTTGATACAAAAACGGGTAGTCCTGTCAGGCTTTGGGACTAAGATGATGGGGCTGTGCCACTTGCTCTTTGATTCCTCCACGACCCCCATCTCCAGCATTGTCTTCAGCTCCTTTCGGACTGTGTCCCACATTTTCCGGGGTAATGGTCGGTGGTGGTCTCTTACCTTCTGACCAGGAGTGGTTGCGATATGATGACTCATCAGGGAAGTTCGTCCTAGGTGGGCGGATAAGACATCGGGAAACGCCCCTATCAATTGCTGTATTTGCTCTCGCTGTACGGGGGTGAGGCCCGCCCCTAACGTCACCGGCCTTGGGTCCGGGGAGTCCCCTATTAGGGATCCGAGTTCTGATTCCGGAGTGGATGGGCCGATGAGCAGGGCTTCCCTGGTCTTCCAGGCCTTCAGAAGATTCACATGGTAGATGCGCGTCTCCCTCCGTCACCCCGGTAGCCGGACCTCGTAGTCTACTGGTCCAATCCTCCGGATTACCTCGTAGGGTCCCTGCCATTTGGCTAGCAGTTTCGATTCGGCCGATGGCAACAAAAGCAACACCCGATCCCCGGGGTCGAAACTCCGTCCCCTAGTTCCTTGGTTATAGAGGCATTCTTGGTTCGCTTGGGCCTGTATCAGGTTCTCCCGGGCGAAAGCACCTAGCGTTCATAGCCGTTCTCGGAGTTGCAACATGTATTGGGTGGTCCCAAGGACTAAGGTCTCCTGGGCTTCCCACTCCTCCTTCAGGAGGTCCAGGATCCCCCGGGGCTGCCTGCCGTACAAGAGTTCAAAGGGTGCGAACCCCGTCGATGCCTGGGGTACCTCCCTGATGGGTGAACAGCAGGGCTGGCAACAAGATGTCCCAATGTGTAGGGTCCTCCTCCACGAACTTCCTTAACATGGATTTTAGTGTACCATTGAAACGTTCCACTAGGCTGTCTATCTGGGGATGATAGACTGATGTCTGGAGTGTTCGTATATGGAGGAGGCGGCACAATTCCGCTATCAGCTTAGAGGACACATTCGTGCCCTGATCCGTCAGGATTTCCGCCGGTATCCCAACTCTAGCAAAAATCTTCACTAGTTCAGTAGCGATCGCTGGCACTGTGGCCGTCCACAGGGGCACGGCTTCAGGGTAACGCGTCGTGTAGTCCACTACGATGAAGCGGTTTCCTGTCTTACTTCTTTCAAGGGGGCCGGCCAGGTCCATCCCCATCTGTTCAAAGGGTATGCCGACGACTGGCATAGGGATCAGGGGTGCCCAGGACACACCTTTGGCTCCTGCCAGTTGATATTCCGGGCAAGACGCGCAGTAGTCCCGCACCTCCCAGTGTATGCCAGGCCAGAAGAACCGGCGAGCTATCCTCTGGAGGGTCTTCTCCCACCCCAGGTGCTCAGCCCAGGGATTAGCGTGGGTTATTCGGAGGAGGCTTTGTCGCAGCCTCTGAGGGACCAATAGCTGACGGAATGTCTCCTGGGTCTGCGGTTCCTGCACTACCCGATACAGACGATCTTGCCATATCTCAAAGCATGGACCCTGTGGGGGCTCAGGGGTCGAGCCTGCATCGCAACAGAGGCTGGTGGCCTGTTCCCAGGCTCTACTTAGGGTCGTGTCCTCTCTCTGTTCTTGCACAAAGTCCATATCCTGTTCCAGTTCCATTTGAGCCTTCTCGACTGACAGGGGCCTTACAGGGGGGTTGTTTGCGGGGGTCTCTCCCGGCATTGATGTCCCTTCTCCAGGGTCGTCCCGTGATATGCGTCCAAGCAGCCCCAGTCGTGGGGGCCTAAACCCATCCGTTCATGGGTTGGGCGGTTGGTACCTCCAGAGAATCTCCCCGAAGCCCGGCCAGTCTCGTCCCAATACTACCGGGTAAGCTAATCTGGGGGCTACGCCCACGCGAAGACCCCCCTCCTCGCAGCAGACTTCTATCTTCGCCCAGGCCGAGGGGTAAGGGCGGATGTTCCCATGTACACATTGTAAGTGAATCTGGGTGTCAGAGAGTTTGAGGTTGGGGACCAGCCCCTCCCATATGAGGGTCTGGCTGCACCCTGAGTCCACAAGGGCATTTGTGAGGATCCCCCTGACCCAGACAGGGACCACGAGCTTTCCCAGTCCTCTCTTCCGGGCCCTTCTTCTGGCGAACCAGGCTTGTCCATAATTGCAGTCCATAAACGGGCAGTCTCGCCGAAAGTGCCCCTCTTGTCCTCACTCCCAGCACCCCTCTCGGGCCTTGGCGGTTCCCAGGCCTCCACCCGGTGGGCTCCCTCTCTCTCGTGGGAGCGGGTCCCTGGGGGTCGGTACCCAGGCTGCCCTGTGTCTGGGCTCTGGGCTGGGGAGCTTCGGGGTCACGGGGCGGTCGCCGGACGTGGACCCGAGCCCCCGTTCTCTAGGGATTTCCTTTGCCCAGCCCGCCCCTTTGTCCGGAACTTCCTGTTGCCCGGGGTGGCGCCTCGGCCCCCTCGGCAGACAAGTAGTCCTCCATCAATGTCACTGCCACTGAGAGGGTTGCCAGTCAATGTCAGCGTACCCAGGCCCTTCCTCCAGTTAAGCCTTCTGGGTTCAACCACTTCCAACAATGGTCCCGTATCCGTTGGGCCACAGCCTGGGGCTGGGCCCCAGGAAGGTACTGTTCTTTGCGGAGGCGTTGGCGATAGGTCTCCGGGCTAATGCTGGTGTGGTCCAGTACGGCTGCCTTCACCCGGGGGTATTCCAGAGCCTCCCGGGGGTCGAGGCTACGGTAGGCGGCCTGGGCCTGTCTCGTCAGATAGGGGGCTAGGAAGGTGGCCCAGTGCTCAGGGGGCCACCTGGCGGCAGTCACCACCCATTCGAAGGTCACCAGGAACGCCTCCGGGTCGTCCTCTGGCCCCATCTTAGTCAGGTGTACTGGGAACTCCCCTACATTCTCCTTGGGTCCAGCCCCAGCAGGTACGGTGGCTGCAGCTCCTGCCGGGTGTAATAGTGTGGCCATCTGCTGAACCAGGCATTCTTGTTGCGCCTGCTGTTGGACCGCCAATTCCCGGAGGAGCTGGTGCTGGTGCTCTTGATGCTGGGTTATCAGCAGCTGCTGCTGGTTGGCCATCTGCTGCATAATCTGCACCTGTTGTGCTGCTGTTGGGCCGCCTGCTCCTGCTGCCGTTCCAGCATCCACTTTAGGAGCTTCTCCGTCTCCATCTTGGGGTTTAATGGGGTTCCCATGGTTCAACCCTGTTCTCACGGACTTTTCAGCAGGCTCGGATCACTGCCCACATTCTCCACCACATGTGAGGGTTTACGCCCCTCGTTACAGGGCAGCACGGCTTAGTGGCCAGAGTCCACAGAATTGCCCCTGGTCGCAGGGCAGCACGGCCTAATGGCCAGAGTCCATAGAATTGCCCCTGGTTACAGGGCAGTAGGACCTTACCACTGGCTCAGCAGGGAGATCCTACCGAAACACGCTGAGGCTCACCGGGGACAAAGTACCAGTCCATCACCACCACCACCACCCCGGGTCGCTTCCTACTGGCTTGGGAGTTGGGGTCTCCCATGAATCCCAAGGTTCTCCATGGGTCTCCGGGTCCATCGTCTCCCCTGGTTCCTCCCGCAGTAGGGGGTTGTGCCGGCCTGTAGAAGCCTCTGTTCCCAGCAGCTTCAAGGGTGTTGGCTGGTCCTCTGCAGTAGCTTCCCGGTTAGGTCCTTCCCCTGCGGCCACCAGCCCAGACTGAGCTGAATTCCCTCCTTTTATACTCCCAGAGCACTTGTAGGATGCCCAGTACGAACGGGGCGGGACTTCCTCCGTCAGAGCTACTGGTCTGACGCCGCCGGGGTAGTGCGGGGCAGGGCTGCCCCGTCACAGAGGGTTTGACAACTATTTGCTGACCACAGGGGAATGGCCAAACTCAGGGATACTGGTTCTGGCTCTGGAGAGGTGTGTTCTCTAGTGGTCACAGACCCTTCTTCCCCTGTTCCCCCATGTCTAACCCCTTCTGCCCTCTCCTCTCCAACCTGTTCCTATCCTGTCTCTTCCCCATCCCTTGCTCTGTGTCCCAGTCCTATTCTCCTTGTCTACCCAGTTCCAGTCTCCACTCCTCAAGCTTCTCATCCTCAGTCCCAGTTTCCTTACCCAGACAGTCCTAGACTTCACCTCTGGCTTCCCCTGCCAATTTCCACCCTGTTCTCTGTGCTGCCCCTCCCCTCTGGGATCCTCATCTGATCTGTTTCTTACCCTCACCTCGGGTTGTCCTGTCTGCCCCCAGCTTCTGTTTCCTTCCCTGGATGCCTCATCCAACCTCAGGGCTTCTCTACATGAACACTTAGTTTGTGGCAAACTGGGGTGTAAATTTACCCCACACTAGCCTGCTGCACACTGAGTGGCCATGTGGATCCATGTGGTGCTGCAGACTCACATTTTCCTAGTGCTATGAAACGGGAGTAGATCAAAGCACATTAGGGAACTGTTAGTGCACAGCAACATGGTCCACATGGACACTCGGTGCATGGCAGGCCAGTGCAGGGTAGATTTATACCCCAGCTTGCCACAAACTAAATGTTCATGTAGATCTGCTCTCAGTCTCCCCCACCCCATCCTGACTGCTTATTCCAGTCTCGTCACCCAGTTAGTCTTAGACTTCCCCGACACCCTGGTTCCTGATCTGATCTGTCTCTCGTGTCCCCAGTTCCTCCCCCACTGGTTCCCAGTCCCAGACTCGTTGCTCAGCAAGTCACAGGTTCTATCCCCGATTCTTGTTCTAATTACCCTGTCTAGCCAGTAATAGTCTCTTCCCCCTTCCTCCTCCCAGTCACAGTCTCCTTGCCCAGACAGTCCCCATCTCCCCTTTCTCTGCCAGTTTCTGTGTCCCGCCCACACCATTATCCAGTCTCAGAATGTCATCCCCCCCACTCCGCCACCTCCCAGGCTCCTTGTTACAATCTACTCTCTCCCTCATCCTTGTCTGTTTCTTTCAGGATTTGGTTCAGGAGGCTTTCTCTGCACACTGCCTGAGCCCGATAGGGGAAGATAGTCTCACTGCGTCAGGGGTCAGGAGTGAACAGATGAGTCTGCACTCGGACCACTTAAAGGCCAATTAGTCCCCCAAAGAAAGTAATTAGATAAGAAGGTTGTTGAGCTGAGTGGGATAAAGAGCCAAGTAGCCCAGGAGCCCAAATCTGATAAAGAGGCACAGGAAGCACACCCCAGAGGGGAGAGAGAAGGGAACAGGGCTTATTCAGCTCAGTCACACAAAGGCCTCTGGTAAGGGAGATCTCTGTTCCCCTCAGGTCTTGATGAGCGGACCAACTACAGAGGATATTGTAAATAGACTGTTGCACAGGGACTGTAGTGGTATTGATGGAGGGAACTCAACACAAATGGTACAGTGAATGCACAACTAGTGGAGCCTGTGCAGTTTCTGCAGGGTAAGAAGACAGGAGCAGGGGCACGTGCTGGTACACTCCATCGTCTCAGTTCTGGTGCCTGGTGTCAATCTCGCCCACAGCAGCTAGGAGCAAACTTTCAGGGTTTCCTGATCTTCCTGCAATCCCCTGCATTACTGGCTACGCACCTTCCCACTGCTGCAACGAGTGAGAGTGTGGCGCTACAGCCAACAGCCTCCTTCACTACTCCACCCTGATTCATTCCCTGGGCACCGTCCATCCTGTGCACTGACTGCAGCAGGGGACCTTGGTGGAGGACAATGTTTTGGCAAAGTTTGGTATTAATCCAACCAGAAATGAGAAGTGAAAGCTGGATGAGAAGGGGTTGAGAGAGACAAAGTGGCTGAGGTAATATCTTTTGCCAGACCCACTTCTGTTGGTGAGAGAGACAAGCTGCCAAGCTTACACACGGCTCTTCTCTGTAAGGTAAAAAGCTTGTCTCTCTCCAACAGAATTTGGTCCAATAAAAGATATTACCTCCCCCACCTTGTCTCTCTCATATCCTGGGACTAACACAGCTACAACAACACTGAGAACAAGAAGGAAAGTTTTCTAGTATTCTGTCAGGACAGCATCTCTCAAAAATTGCTTGGTGAAGAAACCTCACAACTCCCGTATGTGTCTGTTCTCAGTGATATCTAGTGCACAGGGCAGTTTGTAGATGGCTGACTGGTTATTTGTGGAATAATTCTGAATGGGCCCAATCCTGAGTCCTTTATTCTGTTTCTACTCAGTCTGTACAAAGCAAACTCACATTACAGTCAATAGCTGCCTGCCTGAGTAAGGAACCCTGGGTTTGGTCCTATGAGCTGGCCCTGCACCTCTATCCAGGGAAGATGGGGATTAGTGACTGGAATGGATTTAACTGTAAAGGCCACGGAAAGACTCATCCTCCTCTTCAACAGTCAACGCAAGGGTGTGGAAAAAACCCTGTGAGGAAGCAGATAAACTGCCTGCCGGCACAGTAGGGGTTAAAGGGAGCCTTTGGGCCCAGCTAGTCCCACCCTGTTATACCTGCATCCAATGCCAAGCCAGGGCAGGTGGGGTGGAGGGGGGTTGGGAATGAAAAGAACAGTGAAAGCTGGGCAAGAGGGGGATTGTCACTGAGAAGTTTTCTAACATTCTGTCAGGACAGCATCTCTCAAAATTCACATGTCCCCAGAACATCACTGATACCATTAGAGTTTGTTCTCAGTGATGTCTAGTGCACAGTGCTAGTTTGTAGACAGCTTGCTGGTTATTTCTGGAGTCATTCTGAATGAGCCCAGTCCTGAGTCCTTTATTCTGCTTTTACTCAAACACTCACATTAAAGTCAGTGGCATGGGGACCTCTGGGGTTTGTCCCTATGAGCTAGCCCTGAGCCTTTGTCCAGGGAAGACGGGGAACAGAAAGGTGCACAGAAGGGACATTTACTCTGATACCCCTTTGTCTCTGTGCAGCTTCTTCCTCCTGGTGAGGTTCAGGCTGTGTACTTGCTAGGTGTGCAGCACAAGACATTGCAGTTGTTATTACCAACTAGGGAATTTACATCTGCAAAAGGCAATATATTTTAAGTCTGCAGAGTTTCAAAGTTCTGGCAATGAAGCGCCTTTTTACTAAGTTTTTTCCCCCTTACCTTTTTTATTTATTTTTAAGTACTAGGAAAGTGCATACAACATCCCCTGCTTCCACCCCTCCCCCCCAGCCATGTTAAGAGAATTTCCAGGTTTGTCATTGAAACACTCAAAATCCAGTAAAGGGATAAGATTAAACACGACCCTTGGCTCCCATTGCTGGGAGAGTTGCTAAAACTTTTGGAACTATAGGAAAATATTCTACTCTTCCTTGTGCTATGTCAGAGGAAGATATTATTCCTACTAAATGTTAAGAAGAGAGAAGTTTAATAAAACTTATAATGGGCCCGTAGTTGTAACGTTAACTATTGAGTCACAACAAATGCCTCCATAATATGATATTCTCTAGGCCAGATCTACAGAGTATCAGAGATTTTGTAATTTTCTATTACTGGTTGGTCCAAAACATAGATTCATAGATTCATAGATTCTAGGACTGGAAGGGACCTCGAGAGGTCATCGAGTCCAGTCCCCTGCCCGCATGGCAGGACCAAATACTGTCTAGACCATCCCTGATAGACATTTATCTAACCTACTCTTAAATATCTCCAGAGATGGAGATTCCACATGAAAAGTTACAAAACAGGCTGGGGAGTGCTCTGGACTAACTCTAATTCTGACCAAGCCAGGAGAATCCTCCCATTCCCTGGTCACCCTATGAGGGTGGGACAGAGTCTATATAAATGTCCCACTCTCTGTGCATCTCCCCAGCTCCTTTGACTGGGTGCCTGGGTTTGGATTTTAGCCTAAGGGTAACATTTTCAAAAGTGCCTTAGTGACTTAGGAGTTTATGTGCCATTCTCAAAAATGATTTCAAAGGGCATTCAGGTGCCTGGAAATACAGACAGGTGCCTAGTGGGATTTTCCAAAACTCCTAGGAGTTTGGCACCAGGCACATTTGAAAATCCCACTGGGCACCTATCTGCAGCTTTAGACACCTAAATATCTTTTAAAATCTGGCTCTTTGGCACTTAGAATCAATTGTCTCATTGAAACTCAATGCCAGTTAGGCACCAAACTCTTGTTGGCCTCTTTGCAAACCCCAATGGAAAACCATATAAAGGTTTAAACAGAAGTTTCTTTACGTTTTCCCCTGACAATGACTAAGTTTCCCAAAATATTCCCCCCAAAATGGCAGCTGCCAACTGCAGCCACAGGGCCATGTGGGGCAGGCAGCCCCAGCACCACTAGTGCCCTAATGAACAACTGCATCATAAAGATACCTTCAGCCCTGCAGAGCATGAAGCTCCTGACTGGGTCACAGATCTCTCCCAAATGAGCCTTGACCCACTGGCCACGGGTCCCACAGCTGGCCACGGGTCCCTCTGTGTCGTTGATTCATATTCAGTAAATGAATTGCAAAATGGGAGCCATTCAAAGGGAAAGGAAAGACGGGGCACTGAAACAACTGGAAATGACATAACAAAAATGTTTCACAGTCACACAGGGAGATCCTCAGTGACCAGTGACATGAACAGTAATAATTACAGCTCAGTAATAACAATAATGACAGGACTTGCTCTGGCTTTTGTTCATTTCTCATTAGGGTCACAAGCACACGATGCCCTCTGGGTTCAAGCCCTTTTGTCTCAAGGGATTTGCCTTTCAGGACAGAGCTGGCTGATTCTTACCTGAACAGGTCACTCCAGCATCCTCTCCATGATAGCAGTTATGTACTTCCCATCCCCTGTTCCCGCAGTGCCAGAGAGCCGACTCGGTACCATGACAGGCAATGTCATCCAGCCAAATTTTTCCAGATCCTGCTCCAAAATGAGCTTTGCCAGGGGCACTGACAGCAGCTCCACATCCCAACTGCTTACAAACAACTCCAGCATCTGCCATGTCCCAGTTGTCATCACACACCGTCCCCCACTGATCCTGGTGTTTAACCTCCACTCTCCCGGCACAGGGGCTGCCTCCATCCACCACCCTCAGCTCCTCAGCACCTTCAAAGAGAGACACAGAGCAGGGTCAGAGCGAGCAGGGAACCCCCTCTCCAGCGTTATCACAGCAGAGTCTGCGCCCGGCAGCAGGGGATCTGCGCCCAGAGCCATGAGAATGGGACATGCTCAGACCTGCCTCATGACGCCACTTCTCTCGTCTCAGAGCCTCACACTCGGGGCTGTCAGTGCTGCAGCTCTCACCATTTTATTCCCACTCTGGTGATTTGGGGTGTTTTTACCTGTCTCGTGAGAACACGATAAAAGACGCCAACTCACCGACTTTCCCTTATTCCAAATGGCGCCATCTCCTGTCACTGTCACTGGAGCTGAAGCCAGCAAGATAATAGAATCATAGAATATCAGGGTTGGACAAGACCTCAGGAGGGCATCTAGTCCAACCCCCTGCTCAAAGCAGGACCAACACCAACTAAATCATCCCAGTCAAGGCTTTGTCAAGCCGGGCCTTATCTCTCTACAGTCTGTCGGCATGTGGGAGCGAAGCCACCCTGAGTAAAGTTGGCTGCCACCTACCACTGTTTTTAGTGAGACTGGAACCCACAGGGAACATGTCTGCCCCTGTATGTTTCAGGGAGCTGGACAGGACCCAGGGAGTGCGATGGGCAACAGAGACCCTGCGAAAGTAGGATGAGGGGAGTGAGGGTAGCAGGGCAATGGGGAGGGCAGGAGGCAGAGTTAAGGTGTGCAGGGGGATGGGGTGCAGGTGGCATGTGAGCAAGAGAGAGGAGTGGGGGGCAGGATCTGGGTCAGGAGGAAGACATGGGGAAGGGAATGTCTGGAGCAGGGGGGCAGGAGGGTAGGAGGTAGGGATATGGAAGGGAGAGGGTCTGTAGTGGGGGACAGGAGGAAGAAAGGGGAGGAGGTCTGGAAAGTGGGATCGGAGGGAGGTGTGGGGAACCAGGGACAAGAGGGTGCAGTAGAGAGGGAGCAGGAGGGAAGGATGGTTTGGAGAAGAGGGTCAAGAAGGAGGGGCAGGGAGAGGAGGAGGTCTGGAATGGGTGGCAGGAGAGAGGAATGAGCAGGGGAGGGGAGAGGAGTGGGGCAGAAAGCTTGACCGGGGAGGGGAGAGAGTGGAGTGGGGGTGGGATGGAGGGATGGGGAGAGGAGGGGATCTGGAAAAGGGGGAAGGAGGGAGATAGGGTTGGGAAAGGGAGATCTGGTGCAGGGGGCAGGAGCAAGGGGAGGGGAGGTTTTGAGAAGGTGATTAGGAGGGTAGGGGAGGTCTGGAACAGGGCCAGGAAGGAGGAGATGTGAAGGGAGGTGGGGATCTGGAGCAGGAAGACAGGAGGGAGGGGAGGTGGGTCTGCAGTGGGGGTGGGAAGGAGGGGTGGAGAGAGGAGGAGATCTGGAAAAGGGAGAATGAGGAAGGAAGAGTGTGGAGGGGGAAATCTTGTGCAGAGAGGGGAGGGGGGTCTGGAACAGGGGCAGGAGGGCGGGGTAGGGAAAGACGGTGGTGTAGAGCAGTGGGTGAGAAGGAGCGGAAGGGGCCTGGAGTAGGGGGGCAGAATGGAGGGAGGCATGGGGAGGGGAAGTGGGGATCTGGATCAGGAGGAAGGGGAGGGAAATGGGGTCTGGAGTATGGGGGCAGGAGGGAGAGATAGTGAGGGGAGGGAAGTTTGGAGCAGGGGGCAAGAGGGAAGGAAGGATGGGGAAGGAAGGGGAGCGGGCTGTATCGTGAAGGAAGGGCAGAGAAGTTGAGGGTCAGAAGAGGTCAGGGAAATGTTGCTGTTTGCAAAGGGCTAAACCAATCCTGTCGTGTTACGGTGACATTATAGCTAATGTGAATGGTTGATGTCAGAGTGAAGGTCTCCAATCACTCTATCTGTAACTCACCCCTGTACAGTAACAAAAATTCTGTGTGCGAGTGTGACTCATGCTGCATTAATTAGCTCAGTGGGTCTCAAACTATTTCTCAGTCAGTCCTTCTTCTGTCAGAGGAACTGAACCAGGAGGGAGAGCGAAGGCAGCGCTGGGTAATGGACGGCAGTTCCCGTCTCAGGGGTGAGGGGAGGGTAAGCGCAGTCTCCAGCTGAGCAGCCAGGGGGAGTTGTGCAGTTTGGGTGCATTAAATGGTGACTTTTCAGCCTGCGATTCTCACCCCCACTCTGGTGTTGGTGCCACTAGGCATAGCTACCAGGTAACGCGGGGAAGTGGAAGGCCATAAGTGCCGATGAAACTCCCCTGCTCTGGGTCTAAGTGAGCCACAGTAACTCCATCTTGTGAACTTTAACCTACCCTACATGCTAACAGCCTACATGCTGAAGCAGAATATGTAATGGTCAGCTTTTTCTAGCAGACAGCTGCAGTTTCGCTCGCACTAGCAGAAGCAGTAGTGATAAGGGGGGGGGAAGGGGGAGGGAGAAGCCTGCTACGTCTTAGCTTGCAAGGCCGAAGATAAGCATGCGAACGGGAATTTTTCTAATATGCCACAATGTGCACCTGCTGTAACTGCTTGGGACGGGAGGGGTAGTGGGGGAGAAACAGACAAAGCTTACACAGAAACAGCTTGGAATATAAAAAGGGAAAACTTGCTTGTATTTGCTGCGCTTGATTTGAGACATGCTGGTCTCCTAGTGCCTATTCAGAGCCTTTGAATAAATTTGGTTTGCTTCTCCACCCTGGTGTGTCTATTGGTGCGGCGCACACCGGGCAACGATCTCTGTTGCCCCCTCGGGGCCCTCTGGGCCGGCAACAGTTTTGGTGCCCAATGTGGGCTCAAGGCTGAAATTTAGCCTTGCCCGGATCCCTCCTGGCGGCCGACAGATTACGGCGACGACCAACGCCCAGCGCACACCGGTGACTTCATCGAGGGCTTCGGCGGAGACGTGGTTTGATCGACCCCGGAGGGCACAACGGTGCAATGCACCCGAGTAGTGGAGAAGCAGTTGGGGGCGACGGTGAGGAACCGGACCTTTGGATAAGGTAGGAACAGTCCAGTGAGGACTTTACCTGTTTTGACCTGGGGACGCCCAGTGTCTCCCTAGAGTATGGGGCAGGGACAGAGTACAGCCAGTGGGGCACAGTGTACGCCCTTAGAATGCATCCTAGCAAATTGGGATGTGTTTAGGTCAGATTCGATGCTTAGAAGTAAATTAAAAAGGTTCTGTCCAGTTGACTGGCCTCAATATCAGCTAGAGTGCCAGGAAAGGTGGCCACCAGAAGGATCACTTAATTACAACACCATCCTTCAGTTACTTTTGTTTTGTCAGCAAACAGGTAAATGGAATGAACATCTCTATGCGTATACGTTTATGGTGTTAAGAAATAGGACTGATATTTTGCACAAGTGCCATTTGACTCCGACAGGCTCGGTAGTAACTGCTGCTAATCCCCAGCACCCTCCCACAGTTGTAATGACAGAATCGGTATCTCCTTCGGCTCCAGCACCCCCACAGGCTCCAGAGAGTACCCCCTCGGTGGGATTGTATCCGTTGATTACTGAGAATGTGGTAGCCCGTCCAGGAACACAGGATCGTGCAGCCCAGATTGTGCCAGTGTATTCTCATGTGCCTTTTAACCCAGTGCACCTAGCTGTCTTTAAGGCAGAAGCAGGGGAATTCTCCACGAATCCAAGCAAGTTTATTTCAATCTTTGAAGGCTGGTCTAGCAAGCCATAAGCCTGACTGGGATGATTGCAATATACTTATGAGAACCTTGTTGTCTGAGGTGGAGTGGAATCAGGCTATAGCTAAGGCTAAGGAGAAAGCACAGAGAAGGCATTTAAGGTTTAAAAGGGAAAGCTATTGGACACCAGAGGTTGTACCGAGTGGAATCCTCCAAAATGGGTGTGCTCGTCCTGGTTTGTTGCTTCAAAGCTCTGTATAGAAGTTATTTTACAGGAAGGGTGTATAATGGCAATGTGTATGTGTTCATTGTTGGGAAAAGGTGTATGAGTGAAGAGTGGAAGGTTCCTTTGGAGGTTAAAAGAAGCCAAGAAAGGGAGAAGGAAAAAGAACAGAACGAGTTAACTGGAAAATATAGCTAGCAAGCTCAGTCCAAAGATAAGATGCTGGCCCTATCCAAGGACATTGTTCACAGCTAAGACTTGGCTGACAACCAAGAGAAAGGGGGGCAGTATACCCATTTTTCAGTCCTAGATTTAAAATACGCTTTTTTCACGATTCCAGTCGACACCCAATCTCAGGAGATATTCTCCTTCAAGTGGGAGGACAACAGAAGGGTTAAAAAGCAGCTTTGCTGGACAGTATTGGCCCAGGGATTTAAAAATTCCCCCACTCTGTTCGGCCAGGCTCTGGCCAGAGACTTGGAGGAGTGGGATAATTCGGACAAAGTCCTCTTCCTGCAATATGTAGATGACTTGCTAATTGCTGCTGTGGGTCTAATCCCTTGTCTCAAAGCCACTGTGAGCCTCCTGAACTTTGTTGGACTCCAAGGATACAGGGTAGCTTGGAGCAAGGCTCAAATTGCTCCTTCAGAAGTACAGTATCTGGGATTTCACATAAGACAGGGGGAGAGGCAGTTCTGAAATGAAAGAAAGGAGGCTATCTGCCAAGTTCCTATCCCTAGCAACTGCAAACAGCTCAGGGCATTTCTGGGCATGGCAGGCTTTTGCAGAATATGGATCCCAGAGTTTGGACTGTGGGCTAAACCTTTGTATGAATGTGTTAAGGGAGCGGATCATGACCCCTTTCACTGGTCCCCAGAAGCAGACAGGGCATTTAAAATCTTGAAAAGGAAGCTGATGGAAGCCCCAGCCCTGGGTCTGCCGGATCTCTCTAAGTCGTTCCAACTGTATGTGCATGAAAGGAAAGGGATAGCCCTGGGAGTGCTTACTCAGTTACTAGGCACCTGGAAACGTCCCATGGCATATTTCTCTAAACAACTGGATCAAGTTGCAAAGGGGTGGCCAGCATGCTTGAGGGCGGTCGCAGCCACTACCCTAGTGCTTGGGGAAGCTGAAAAACTGACACTGGGAGGAACTGTGCAAGTGTATGTTCCCCATATGGTCCAAGCCTTACTGGACACTAAGCGTGGTCTCTGGCTCACATAGGCTCGGGTTGCTCGGTACCAGGCAAAACTGTTAGAGAATCCTGAAGTTACCCTGCAAACCTGTCCCTCCCTTAATCCAGCTACCCTGCTACCAGAGACAGAAAAGCAGGAACATGACTGTCTGGAAATCATAGATGCACAATACTCCAGCCGCCCAGATTTAAAAGATCAACCACTCCCAAATGCTGACTTGGAATGGTATACAGATGGCAGTAGTACTGTTGTGGATGGGCGAAGGAGGGCGGGTTATGCTGTTGTGACCCTTCATGATACCGTGGAAGCTGAGAGTTTACCTGCTGGAACATCTGCCCAGCTTGCTGAACTAGTGGCCCTGACTCGTGCACTCGAGCTGGCAAAAGACAAACGGGTTAATATCTTTACTGACTCAAAGTATGCTTTTGGGATATTGCATGCTCATGCTGGTCTGTGGAAGCAAAGGGGAATGCTAACAGCCCAAGGCTCCCCGGTTAAGCATGGGTCTCAAATTCTCCGGCTGTTAGAAGCAGTACAACTCCCCTCAGCAGTAGCAGTGGTGCATTGCAGAGCCCATCAAAAGGAAGATCAAGATGTAACCAAGGGCAATGCCAGAGCAGACAGGGAAACCAAGTGCGCTGCTACCCTGAAATCACCAACAGAGGAGAATGCCCAAATGCATGCCCTCATCCCATCAGTAGGTGAGCTTGCAGGTCCTCAGTACTCCCATGATGACAAAAACCTGGCTGACAGGCTTGGTCTCCAGGAAAAGGAGGGATGGCTTTATTCCACAGAGGGAAAAATCCTCCTGCCCAACGGCCTGATCTGACCAGTGTTGCAAAAACTGCATCAAACCACCCATGCAGGCAGAGAGGCTCTTACCCAGCTTATGAATAAATATTTTCTAACCTCTAGACTTAAACCCCTAGCATCACAGGTACAGGCTGAATGTTTAATCTGCCAAAAGAATAACCCTTGACCAGGAGTAGCAGTGCCACCAGCCACCCTGGAACCTACCCCAGGCCCAGGATTGGTGTGGCAAATAGACTTTACTGAGTTTCCCAGGACCCAAGGGTACAGGTACCTCCTCGTCTTGGTGGATCGATTCAGCAGATGGCCTGAAACCTTCCCATATCGTAACAACCCTGCCAAAATGGTGGCTCTTAAGTTTGTCAAGGAGATCATTCCTCGCTTCGGCCTCCCCCAGTGGATGGAATCTGATAACGGAACACACTTCACATCTCAAGTTGTTCAAAAGATATCAAGTGCCTTGCAAGTCCCCTGGAAGCTCCACACACCATGGCGACCACAAGCCAGTGGAGTAGTGGAACGCACAAATCAGACACTCGAGCGACACCTCTCAAAGGTCTGTCAGGAGGCCTCTCTTAGGTGGCCTGATGCTTTGTCCCTTGTGTTACTCCACATTTGTGCTCTCCCCAAAGGTAGGTTAGGGCTTAGTCCCTTTGAGATTATGTTTGGAAGGGCATGGCCTCTGAATGGTACACCGGTTCTGGCAGGGGAGTGGGAGATGGGCTGTGTTTTTTTGTCTCAGTACATGTGCTCTCTGTCTGCTGTTCTTTCTTCTCTTCACAGATACACCAAAGATTCACAGCCTCTTCTGCTGGATGCCCCGGTCCACTTCTTACAGCCTGGTGACTCCATTCTCGTTCAGACCTGGAAGGACGAACCTCTCCAAGAGAAGTGGAAGGGACTCCACACCGTCCTGCTGGTCTCTCACACGGCAGCAAAGGTCGAAGGACACAAGAACTGGATTCATCACTCTTGACTGAAAGCAGTACCCACTCCTGAACAGTGGACTGTCCAACCTTCAGAGAAGACTGCCTGCGACGATTTGGGACTTAAACTATTATTCAAAAGACAGTAAGGGTAACTGGGAATGCTTGGTGATCTGTCTGAACAGCCACAGCGCACTCCCCGCGAAAACCTTGAGCATTGGTTCTATCTATTTACAGTAGGCCGACCTAGCCTATGGTCAAGGTCCTTTTATTTTTTGATTTGTTTGGTGTCAATAATTCTTATCTTCTGGGCATTTGGGTTGTTGTAACTACAATATGGATTCAGGTTTAGGGTCTCTCACAACATCCCTTCTTGTCACAGAAGCAATCCTTCTGTTACCTACTGTTTCACCCACATCGCATGCAGGATGGGGAGCCATCCCTGCAGACATGGCTACCAATACTTATGAGGCCCTGAAAATTGCCTTTGCCCGTGAGTTCAATCTCTCCCACTGTTAGATATGTGCCCAGACTCCCCACCATTCAGCTGGATTGCCCTGGAGAGTAGTTCCCCAAAATTGGTCAGACTTTTGTCAAAGGTGGATGGTTACCAGCAGTAGCACCTCTGACAATTTAAGTCTGCGATCTAACTGTACTGCGGAAGCTCCTTATGGCCTACACAAGGGCTCTTGAACTTCCCACTATAGTAGCACTCTTAAGCCCCAGCCTATTCGTTTACGTTCTCCACCCACTGGTCTCATATGTTATCAGCAAGCCAGTACAAGTAATCATACCTGGTTTGCCGGCATTAGTACATGTAGATTTTATATTGGTCCTGGTATAAGTCTCACTATCCCTTTACTAAATGCCACCGGTTGGCAAACCGGCACTGCATTATTTGCCCTTTCCCCACAAGCCACCCTAAGGGACCTACAAGGTAGCAATGGAAAGGCTAGTTATGGTGAAGCATTCTGGATCTGTGGTAATAGTGCCTATAAATGGCTTCCTCATGGTTGGCATGGTAGCTGTTATAAAGGCTATCTTGCTCCTCCCCTCCGTGTTCTAACCCAGGCTCCCTCAGGTCGCCCTAGGTACTATCGGTCCTTGAGAGCTACCATTGAACCCATCGGAGAAGGAGACAGGTTTGGAATGATATTCCTCCCTACTTATGGGGTGGGACGGCTAACCCAACTCTACAGAAGACTGTCTAAATTTCTCACCCAGTTTGCCAATGATACCCTAGCCATAGAAAAAGGCATAAGCTCTGAGCTGTACCAGCTTCGATTGCTGGCTCTACAAAACCGCCAGGCCCTAGATTATGTGTTAGCCTCACGGGGCGGGGTCTGTGCCCTTATTGGAGAAAAATGTTGTACCTATGTCCCAGAGTTTTCACAGGATATTAACAAGCACATCTTGTCAGCTGAACAGGCCTTGAACCAGTGGAAGGCCCAGGAAGGAGAACCCACTATTTTTGATTCCCTTTGGGGTTGGTTACCTGGTCTAAGGGGACTAGGGGGAGGCATTGTTCGCCTCTTGCTCACAGGTGTTGTGATATGTTTTGTTCTTTTTCTTTTGCTCGCTTGCTGTAAAGTGCTCATACATAAGATTTGTACCTCCCATTCCCCAGAAGTTCCTTTATACTCTCTCATTGATGATCCCAATTGCATGGAGCTTAATCGCATTTTGTCTTTAGAGTATGCGAAAACTCTGCCAAAGATTTGTTGAGTGTTCTCAAAGGAGGGAATTGTTGGTGCCACTAGGCATAGCTACCAGGTAACGCGGGGAAGTGGAAGGCCATAAGTGCCAATGAAACTCCCCTGCTCTGGGTCTAAGTGAGCCACAGTAACTCCACCTTGTGAACTTTAACCTACCTGCATGCTAACAGCCTACATGCTGAAGCAGAATATGTAATGGTCAGCTTTTTCTAGCAGACAGCTGCAGTTTCGCTCACACTAGCAGAAGCAGTAGTGATAAGGGGGGGGAAAGGGGAGGGAGAAGCCTGCTACGTCTTAGCTTGCAAGGCCGAAGATAAGCATGCGAACGGGAATTTTTCTAACATGCCACAATGTGTACCTGCTGTAACTGCTTGGGACGGGAGGGGTAGTGGGGGAGAAACAGACAAAGCTTACACAGAAACAGCTTGGAATATAAAAAGGGAAAACTTGCTTGTATTTGCTGCACTTGATTTGAGACATGCTGGTCTCCTAGTGCCTATTCAGAGCTCTTGAATAAATTTGGTTTGCTTCTCCATCCTGGTGTGTCTATTGGTGCAGTGCACACCGGGCAACGAACCCTGTTGCCCCCTCAGGGCCCTCTGGGCCAACAACACTGGCAGAGGAGCAGAGGGGGGTTCCAAAGTCCATAGACAGACTGAATAACATCACTAGATGTTTTTTATAACCTCGTAATTTTTGTTCTGTGGCGCTTGGCATTACAACCTTGTGCTCCCAACAGGAGCTTCCTCTCCCCACCTGCCCCACACATTTCCCTCTTCCACTGGTCTCCTCCTGCCTTCCTCCCCTGATCTCTTCCCTCTCCTCTTCTCCCCTTTCTACCTGGCCTCTCTGCCCTGCATGTACAGGCTGCTCCTTCCCCAGATGAGGAAGGCCCCCACTCCCTGCCAGTGGCTTTTCTCCCAATAGCCAGTTCTGAGATCCACCCCACCCCTAGTTGTCTCTAGTGCTGTTTGCAGCTCAGGAGGTTGTGGAGAGGCAAAGCTGCTGCTGGGAGAGAGGCAGTAAACAGGGAACATGAGGATGGGCCACTGCCTGACACACAACCCTGGGAGATTGGCTGGGAGAACTGGTCCCTAGGACAGGGTGTGAGGACTCAGGACTGTCCTTGCAACTGGGAGCTAGTACGGGCATCATTACAATGACCATGAGCTATGGCTACATGCAGAGTTCCACTGTGACCCCTTGAACGAGCTGGCTGCAGTAGTGGATGGCTGAGCTGGGGACACCATGTTTCTGAGTCTCCATGGAGCTTAGAGAACAGTGCAGTTCATTTCATAACACCAGTACATGTCCAGACCATCCTGTTCCTTTAATGCCAACCAAATATAAATCATTTGCTTTGCTGCAGTCCAAAGGGAAAGTTATTCAGGTATGGTTCATTTCAGTTCAGACCCAAAGGAAACCCCTTGGGCCTGGTCTGCACTAGGAAAAACGGGCTTTCTATCCAAGATCCTGTGATGGCAGCCATTAGCACCTCTCAGGATAACAATCACATTTACATACTGTTTCTATCATATACTGGCTCCACTTCTCTAGCCCAACTTGGAATAATGAGACAACTTACCACTCTGAACATTGGGAATGTTCAGATCTGGGTCTGAGAGTGAAACCTGAGACTTTGGACCATCCCTGATATTTTCTCATTAGTTTGCCTGGACCCCCACATAATCGTACAAATTTGTTTTCCTTCACAGTTTAAACAAGTCAATAATTGTGAAACACAATCTTCTGGCAAAGACTGACCTGGCTTCTACTCAGGACTCTAGGAGGAAGATTGGGGCATGGAGCAAAAAGTAGCTAAATGGTGATATCCCCTACACTGTATACTCCCCTGCATCACTGTGTCTGCATCATGTGAAGCAAACTCAGATTTCCCATAGAAAATAAAAATATCTATAGGACAATGCACAAAAATATATTCGAGCTGAACATGTGCTTGGCATCACTATATGATCCTGACAAATAACTGTGCAGTAATTTATTGCCCATTTCCTGCAAAATCAGTCTGATCACCCCAGGCCTCAACACAGAATTCTCCGCTTTTTGGTCATGTACAGCTGTGTCATGGGCTCTAACGCCAGCACATTATATCTGAACTTCTTGGGAATTTGAAATATAAACTCCATTTAACCTGCTAGATGGTTTGGTTTGCTCAGGATTTTCTGGGTTCCAGCCCCCTACGCACTACAATTACTGAGCTGTCTGTGAAATATACATTAGGGCAGGTTTTTCTCTCAGACAATAATTTAGACTGACATTTCTGATGAGCAGTTTCAGTGTCAGTTTCTTCCATAGGTGCTGGAACTAAGGGCGTGGGGGGTGCTGCAGCACCCCCTATCTTGAAGTGGTTCCCATCATTTACAGTTTGGTTCAATGGCTCTCGGCACCCCCATTATAAAAATTGTTCCAGCTCCCCTATCGCAGGCTCACATAGCAGCCCATCAGGTTCCCATGAATCAGCTACTGCTGTGCTGTGCAGTGCACTCCCCTACCACACACATGGATCATTCTCATGCTGTTAACACCCACCCAACAGGTTCCAATCATTGTATTATTTCAATTGTATCAGGATCCCAGTTTAGATTTTAATGCTATTTTAATCAGTTTGGGAGACTTTGGGCCAGATTTACTCCCTGAATTGCCCCAGCACGTGCTGCTGTAACCTATGGTCTGGACCCAACCACTGGGCATTATATCTGCCTGGAGCTGGGACACAGTATGGCAAAGAGCCTGCAGCCTCCTCTATGCTGGAGGAATGAGAGCAGCCCTGAAACTGGGCAGTGGCAGCTTTGAGAGAATGAAATGAGTGCAGCTGTGAGAGGCACTGATACAGCACCTCTGCCATGCAGCTTTTGCTGGTCGGGCTTCTCTAGACTCCAGCTAGGATTCAAAGCTTCTCTGCTCCAGCAGAAACCCCGGGGCAGGGAGGCAGGGCTCCTTCAGGATAAATCTCTCTGCTGGCAGAGCTTCCAGTAATCTTTGGAGCACAGGGCATTGCACACTGCACCCCACCCCACACCTCCTCACCCGTCAGTGGGAGGAATCAGCTCTGGGTTTATTTATGTCAAATCCTGCTCATTTCACACTTGCAAAACTTCTACTGGTTTCAGTGAGTGAATGGGGGAATGAGGAGCCAGGATTTGGCCCTTAGAGATGTTGGATTCTGGACTGAACTGACATTTCTGTTGGATCCCAAATTATTGATGTATTTATTGGGATTTAAAATACTAAAGTGATGCCCAGCCAAGGCTCTAGGCACCCGGACAGCATGGATAACACACTCAAATCCCAGCAGCATTAAGTCACCATTTCAACAGGACCTCAGCCAGCCAGACACATACAGAAACTCCTTCCCACCCATTTCTCATTATGTGATGCACGGCCTTGGACCTCCCCAAATGCCCCATCAAAAAGCTGTGGTTTGCAATGCGCCCAGAAGGTCACCAAATTCAGGCTATTTTTGTTCAATGGGATGAGC
Organism: Malaclemys terrapin pileata; assembly: GCF_027887155.1. Lineage (NCBI taxonomy): Eukaryota > Metazoa > Chordata > Testudines > Emydidae > Malaclemys > Malaclemys terrapin. The sequence goes on from NC_071505.1 coordinate 137,224,913, forward strand.
ACATTTCAGAGTCCTGGAGCCCTCACAGAGAGCTCCCTGCCAGCCACCCCTCTCCTTTATAAAAGGGAGAACCAGCTTAGGTGCTCCTGCTGACCACAGATGTGGCAGTACAGCACAGGGAGAGAGGTGATCCCTCAGGGAAGATGGTCTCAACACGTTAGCCTCCACCCAGAGCTGGATCCACCCAGTGCAGATCCTTGCAGCATAGCTGTAACCAGGGCCAGCTCTAACTTTTTTACCGCCCCAGACAAATAAGAAGAGTGCCGCCCCGCCGTAACATCCCCCCCCCGAGCGCCGCGCCAGGCTGCCGAAACCCCCGCTCCCCCCGAGCGCCGCACCAGGCCGCTGAAACCCCCGCTCCCCCCGAGCGCCGCGCTGGGCCACCGAAACCCCCGCCCCCCCTGCCGCCCTCCGAGCGCCACGCCGGGCCGGCCAAACCCCCGGAGCGCCGCGCCGGGCCGACCAAACCTCCACCCCCCTCTCCCCCCCCGAGCACTGGGCCGGGCCGCCTCTCCTCCCCAGCGCCGGGCCGGGCCGCCAAAGCCCCCCCCCCCAGCGCCACACCGCCGAAACACCCCCCGCGCTGCCCAGCCGAAACAAAACAAAAAACAAAACAAAACCCTCGACCGCCGCCCCGCCGAACAAAAAAAACAAAACAAAAACACCGTGATCACCCCCCACCACCCCAACTTTGGCTGCCCCTTCTAAGGTGCCGCCCCAAGTACGTGCTTGGTCGGCTGGTGCCTGGAGCCGGCCCTGGCTGTAACATGGTTCCTGCGAGATGCCCCAATGACTAAGGGTACGTCTTCACTAGCAATGTTAAAGCGCTGCCACCAGCACTGGTGCACTGTCTACACTGCCACTTTACAGTACTGAAACTTGCAGTGCTCGGGGGGTGTAAAGTGGCAATGTAGAAAGGCCTAAGTGAGTCACTGCATTCTACAGCAGCTTCAGTCTCTGAATGGTTCTATGATACATCCCCACGTAAAAGTCACTGCAATAGTCTAACAGAAGCATGGAACAGTGGCAAGGTCCAACAGTTGCAGGGTCCAATTCCAAAAGGAAAGGTCACAACCTCCTAGCCAGACGTGGAGGGTAAAAAGCGGAATGTAAAAGTCGCCACCCTAGTTCCAGTTAACCCAGCTCCCCTGGTGAATCACAGAGGAGACTTACCTGCTATGTCCTCAACTGTGAGGAGAAGAAGCCACAGCACTGGAGTGGAGAGATGTCCCTTCATTGCCAGCCTGACTTGCTGTCCCCTCCTCACACTGCACTGGCTGCACCTAAACACCTGCCAGGGCTCCTCTGTGTCTGACAAGTGATAACAAAGCAGTGGAAGGGAAATATATAGATTCAGAAGCTGGCATCAGTTGTGCGAAGGAACCAATAGCAAACCCATCTGCCTTTTTAGTTATTATCAGTGGTTTTATCTGTGACTTTATGCAGCTAAAACATCCAATAAAACTTGAAAGCAACAAACATCACCATATATGAGTGATGAGCCCCCTCCTGACGTCAGGTTTACCACAGCCTCAGATCATCGGGTAACCCCCCTATCTCTGGTGCGGGAAAGAAAAGTGCTGTACAAACTGTATCCATGCTGTTTCTCACCCCAATAGATTCTATATGATATTAAACATGAATTGAGAGACATTAGAGGCAGGTTATTTTATAAACTAGGGAAGAAATCCCATGTGGCAAAGGTGATCATTACAAGACCAATTCCCAGTATAGGACATACCCAATTGTGATTTTCGGTGTAAGGGACCATCTCTCACAAAGGGTGTGGCTGTGCCTTTTCCCTTTCCTTCTCTCTCCTTATTTTTACTAACCTCTCCACCCCAATCCTGCCATTCCACCTCACTCGGCCCTCCCCCTATTTAAACGAACAGTAATGACAAAACAGGAAATTGCACCAGTCATCATCATGTGAATTTCCTTCTGTGTTATTTCTCTCATCTCCAATCCTGCATCTGTTCTTGAGTGTTTTAGACTGCCAAGTCTCTGGAGCTGAGTTTGTGTCTGTATCTGTGACCTGAATGGGCCTTTGGGTGCTACACTATTATAAATGTAATAGCAATATGATTAATACTAACAATAATAATTAATAATTCATCCATCTCCTGCTGTATTATCAAGAGGTTTGAAGAAGAAAGAAGAAGGCTGCACCAGTTAAAAAAATAAACCAACCTGGCTAAGAGAGAAAGTGAAGTCAGAAATAAAGATAGATAGACATGAAACAAGTGGAAGACATGTTACATGTAGGAATGAGTATATATGAGAAGTTGCCAATTTTCTACAATTCCTAAGGGAAGCAAAGGCATAGAACGAGAAATCTATAGACAGCAAAATGAAGGACAATTAGAAGGAATTTGTAAAGTATAGTAGCAAAAAACAGAATCCTAAAAATGGTATCGGTCCATTACTAGATGGAAATGGTATAATTGTCAGTAGCAATGCAGAAAAAACAGAAGTGTTCACTATATATTTTTGTTTTGTATTTGGGACAAAGTCAGATGATGTAATCATATTGGATGAGGATGATGAAGAAGAAGAAACCCAGGAGAACGTTAAACTGCTGACAGACATTTTAAAATCAGCAGGTCCAGATAACTTGCTTCCAGGAGTTATAAAAAAAGCGGTGGAGAAGCTCGCTGAATCAATAATGTTGGTTTTCAGTAACTCTTGGAACACTGGGGAAGTACTAAAAGACTGGGAGAAAACTAATGTTGTGCCAATATTTAAAAAGGGTAAACAGCATGACCTAGGTAATTGTGGGCCTGTCAGCCTGACATCAATCCCAGGCAAAATAATAGAACTTCTGGTGTGGGACTCAATTAATAAAGAATTAAATGAAAGTAATATAATTTTTCAATGGTTTAGATACATAAATGTAGTTTCTCCATGTTACAAATCCCATAGAAATCCATTATTTCCAGCTTCTGTTGTGTCCTTGTGTATCCCAAGCTACATACTGAAAACTATTGTTAAATTCTATAAAGTTAACAGGGGAACAGGAAGAGGGGGCAGCTAAGTCATTAGGCGCTAATAGAGTTAAGCACTGCTTGAAATGACACAGTTGTCAGCTACACTAAAGAGATCGTGTAGTGTGGCTAGTGCATCTGGTTTTTGAGATTTTAGTGTTCATGTTTTCAAGCTTTTCTTCACAACCACTTTTTTAACTAAAACTGAGGCTTTCACATAATTACATAGCTCCAGGAGCAGGAGCTAAAAGAAAAACAACAAATATCACTAAGACTCACAATATTATCAGGAGAATTAACAATACTGTTGCCTTATATATAATTATCTAGTCATGTTCCCTCTGACCTGCAGCAGATTGCTTTCAAAATTACTTCTAGGTGTAATTGCTTTAAAAAATATTCATGTTTATTAGACATCTCAATCTTTATGTAAAAGAATATTGACACCGTCATTTTCAAAATTAGTGCTCGTGTTTCAAGCTGCACTGCTGACGTGAGGTAGAAAGGAAAGAATGTGCTCTGGAGCCATAATTCATGTAGGTTAACATTTATTGGAAAAAACAGTAAAATTCTTCTGATTATTGTTCTTTATGTGGCTAATACTTGATGACAAGAGGATAACTGGAACTAAAGATATGTCTACACTGCCCTGAAGTTGGGGCTATTGGGGTGTGAATAGCACCATAACTCCCATGTGTGGCTGCTGCACGCATGAACTAAAAGGTTCCTATTTTGCATTAATGTAGTCCTGTTTGAAGAGGACTATGTTAATGTTAATGTTAATGTGAACTAGGAACCTTTTTGTTCATGCCTGCAGCAGCCACAGGGGGATGTTACAACACAGTACTTTGGTGCGTACTACCATTCACACTTCTGTAGTCCAAACTGTGAGGCAGTGTAGATATGTCCTAAATTCTCTTTCCTGCCCAGACTCTAAATTCTTTTCTTGATATTGACAGGAGATTCCACAGGCAAATACCTAAGGCTTTGAGATGCACCTGGCACATTTCATAGTACTGCTAGTGCTATTATTTGGGGGCAATGTTTGCAAATGTGCATTCTGCTTCTGGAAAAAAAAATCCTTCCCTTCCACCATGTATACGACAATCTTTTAATTAGACAGGATGAATCTTAGAAATTCCTACTGCAGAATAATTGTTATTTAATGGATAATTGAAGCTTCCATTGTCACATCACTTTGGGTTCCATTTTCCATTCTTTACTCAGGCTGAGATCACAAGGACTTCAATGGGAGATTTGCTTGAGTAAGGACTGCAGAACTGGGCTTAGACTAGTTAATTTATTAATATCATTTACCCACAGCCCCTGTTTTGCTGCATTGTTTTCCTCTTTGTGGAAATCTTATTGCTATTCTGTGAGATAACAGTATTTGGCTTTTATTTCATATGACTCTTATTAATTAGCATCTTATTTTAATTAAAAAAACACTTCTAGCAGGCTGACCAATCGTATAGGGGTAATCCAATGATTATATTTATGAATTATCATATTGGTTACATCTTTGTAAATTACTTAGTATACAGTCCTAAGCAATATTTATGTGGCATGAAAATAAATGAGAGTAAATATCAAATTTAGGCTTGGGTTAAAAAAAATAGGTAGCACATGCATATGAGGTGGGAATGTCAGGGAAATGTTAGATTTATAGATTTGAAGGCCAGCAGGGACCATTATGATAATATAGTCTGACCTACGTAACACAGGCCATGGACCCTCAGTCAATAATTCCTGCTTCAAGCCCATAACTTCTGTCTGAGCTAAAGCATATCTTTTAGGAAAACATATGGTGTTTAAATCAATTAAATTAAATTTTATAACATTAGGTTAAGCAGTCATGCTAACTGCTTTGCTACATGGGCTATTGTAACTACTAACAGACCCACTAGGCCTCAGCTTATTATCTTAGTAGTTACACAGATTCTTATGTAAACCTACTTGCATGTCTTGCATTACAGCTATAATAGCTTCTATTTTATAATCTTCAAGCATTTTCATATGCCTCAGGACATGATATATAATCTAACCTTGCACCCTTAGATTTGGTTGGGGTTACAAGTCAACACAGGTCTCAAAATGTAACTGTAAACAGGGATTTATCATCGAGTGGGTATGTTTCTAGTTGAGCCCCACAAGAAGGCTCATGCAGAAGACCCTGAGGCTGCAGATGAAAAAAGGACCCCGGATAGGGAGAGCTCGGAGTGACCTGCCAAGAAGAGAAGAAGCCAGGCTCCAGGAAAAGTCCTGAGAGTCAGTGCTCTGGTAAGGAGAGAGAAAGACTTTGTTTAAGTAGAGTGTGAAGCCCAGGAGTACAGGAGACTGTTTCTGTTTGTGTTGTACTTGGACTCCCAGTAGGGAAAAGTCCAGAGAGTCAATGCTCCCATTTTTATTTCAGAAGGTGGAGAAAGCTACTAGGGGAGGGCTTAGGGTTACCATTTTTTAAAATAACAAAAATAGGACACTCCAAGGGGCCCTGCCCCTGCCCCAACTCTGCCCTCTTCCCCGCCCCGGGCCCACCCAACTCCACCCCTTTTCCCAAAGTCCCCGCCCCAACTCCGCCTCCCCCCCGAATGCTCCGCCCCCTGCCCCTCCCCCTCCCCTGCTTACCGCGAATCAAATGTTCACGGGAAGCCTGAAACAGGGAGGCAGGCAGCAGGTAAGCTGGGGCGGGGGGGTGCGAGGAGGCGCAGCCCAGTCCAGCCCCTGGCCGAGCGGCTCGAGCCCTGGGGCACCAGCCCCGGACTGCCCTGGCCCCGGCGGTTCCAGCTCAGCTCGGGCCCCGGGGCATCGGCCGAGCGGCTCTGGCCCTGGTGGCGCCGGCCACGGTTCTGGTGGAGCACGCCAGCCCCATCCCGGCCCTGGCGGTTCCAGCTTGGCTCGGTGCTCCGGGGCACCAGCTTCGCCGAGTGGCTCCGGCCCCGGCGGCTCCGGCCTGGCTCGGCTCGGGCCCTGGGGCGCCAGCCCCAGTTCCGGCGGAGCGCGCCAGCCCCGGCCCCGGTGGTTCCAGCTTGGCTCAGGCCCCGGGACATGGGCACCGGCCCTGGCCGAGTGGCTCCGGCCCCGGCAGCTCTGGCCCGGCTCGACTTGGGCCCCGGGGCACCAACCCTGGTTCCAGCCGAGCGCGCTGGCCCCGGCCCAGTGGCTCCGGCCCCGGCGACTCCAGCTCGGATTGGGCCCCAGGGCACCAGCCCGTCTGGCACTGACCCCAGCACTGGCCCTGGCCCCGGCCTAGCGGCGCCGGCCCCAGCAGCTCCGGCTCCGGCCCCAGCATGGATCCAAGCCCCATGACCCCTCCCTATTTTCCCAGACATGTCCGGCTTTTTGGAATTTCCCCCCAGATGGGGATTTGACGTCCAAAAAGCTGGACATGTCCGGGAAAATCCGGATGTATGGTAACCCTAGGAGGGCTGTTCTAGATTTGATTTTGACAAATAGGGAGGAACAGGTTGAGAATTTGAAAGTGGAAGGCAGTTTAGGTGAAAGTGAACATGAAATGGTAGAGCTGTTGGGAAAATAGCACTATAAAGATAATAAATTTCAAGGAGACAAACTTTAGCAAACTCAGGGAATTGGTAGCTAAGATCTCATGGGAAACAAGTCTAAGTCATTATTAAGGGCACAAGAGCAAACTATCCTACTGCACAGGATAGATAAGAAGTATGGCAAGAGACCACCCTCGTTTAACCAGGAGATCTTCAATTATCTGAAACTCAAAACAGCATCCTACAAAAAGTGGAAACTAGGTCAAATTACAAAGGATGAATATAAACAAATAACACAAGTCTGTAGAGACAAAAAGGCCAAAGCCCAAAACAAGATTAAACTAGCTAAAGACATAACGGGTAACAATTAGAAGCAAGAGAAAGACCAAAGATAGGGTAGGCCAGTTACTCAATGAGGGGGGAGGGGAACAATAAAAAAATATAGAAAAGGCAGAAGTGCTAAATGACTTTTTTGTTTCGGTTTTCACCAAAAAGGTTAGTAGCAATTGAAAATCTAACATAGTGAATGCTAGTGAAAATGAGGCAGGATCAGAGGCTAAAATAGGGAAAGAACAAGTTAAACATTACTTAGACAAGTTAGATGTTCTCGAGTCTCTAGGCCTGATGAAATACATCCTAGAATACTGAAGGAACTGACTGAGGAGATATCTGAGCCATCAGTTATTATTTTTGAAAAGTCATGGAAGATGAGAGAGATTCCAGAGGATTGGGAAAGGGAAAATATAGTGCCCATCTATAAAAAGGGAAATCAGGACAACCCACGGAATTACAAACCAGTCAGCTTAACTTCAGTACCCGGAAAGATAATGGACCAAATAATTAAGCAATCAATTTGCAAACATCTAAAAATGGTTAAAAGGGATAACAAACAAGGGTGAAGGGTATGGATCTACTACAGACTGCCAAATCAGGAAGAAGAGGTGCATAAGGCTTTTTTTAAACAACTAACAAAATCATCCAAAGCACAGGACTTGGTGGTGATGGGGGACTTGAACTACCCAGCCATCTGTTGGGAAAATAACACAGCAGGGCACAGATTATCCAACAAGTCCTTGGAATGTACTTGAGACAATATTTTATTTCAGAAGGTGGAGAAAGCTACTGGGTGGGAGGCTGTTTTAGATTTGATTTTAACAAATAGGGAGGAACTGGTTGAGAATTTGAAAGTGGAAGGCAACTTGGGCGAAAGTGATCATGAAATGGTAGAGTTCATGATTCTAAGGAAGGGTAGGAGAGAGAACAGCACGATAAAGGCAATGGATTTCAAGAAGGCAGACTTTAGCAAACTCAGGGAGTTGGTAGGTAAAATCCCAAGGGAAGCAAGTCTAAAGGGAAAAACAATTGAAAACAGTTGGCAGTTTTTCAAAGAGACATTATTAAGGACACAAGAGAAAACTATCTCACTGAGTAGGAAAGATAGGAAGTATGGAAAGTGATCACCCGGGCTTAACCAGGAGATCTTCAATGATCTAAAACTCAAAAAAGAATCCTACAAAAAGTGGAAACTTCGTCAAATTACAAAGGATGAATATAAACAAATAACACAAAATTAGAAAAGCCAGGGCACAAAACAAGATCAAACTAGCTAGGGATAAAAAAGAAAACATTCTACAAATACAATAGAAGCAAGAGGAAGACCAAGGACAGAGTAGGCCTGTTGCTCAATGAGGAGGGGAAGACAAGAACAGAAAATGTGGAAATGGCAGAGGTGCTTTGTTTCAATTTTCACAAAGAAGGTCGGTGGCGATTGGACAACTAACATAGTGAATGCCAGTGATAATGAGGTAGGATCAGAGTCTAAAATAGGGAAAGAACAAGTCAAAAATTACTTAGACAAGTTAGATGTCTTCAAATCACCAGGGCCTGATGAAATGCATCCTAGAATTCTCAAGGAGCTGACTGAGGAGATATCTGAGCCATTAGCAATTATCTTTGAAAAGTCATGGAAGATGGAAGACATTCCAGAAGACTGGGAAAGGGCAAATATAGTGCCCATCTATAAAAAGGGAAATAAGGACAACCCGGGGAATTACAGACCAGTCAGCTTAACTTCTGTACTAGGAAAGATAATGGAGAAAATAATTAGGCAATCAATTTGCAAACACCTAGAAGATAATAAGGTGATAAATAACAGTCAGCGTGGATTTGTCAAGAACAAATCATGTCAAACCAATCTGATAGTTTTCTTTGACAGGGTAACAAGCTTTGTGGATGGGGGAAAGTGGTAGATGTGATATATCTTGACTTTAATAAGGTTTTTGATACAGTCTTGCATGACCTTCTCATAAACAAACTAGGGAAATACAACCTAGATGGAGCTACTATAAGGTGGGTGCAAAACCGGTTGGAAAATCGTTCCCAGAGAGTAGTTATCAGTGGTTCACAGTCATGCTGGAAGCGCATAACGAATGGGATCCCGCAGGGATCAGTTCTGGGTTGGGTTCTGTTCAATATCTTCATCAATGATTTAGATAATGGTATAGAGAGTACACTTATAAAGTTTGCATACGATAACAAGCTGGGAGGGGTTGCAAGTGCTTTGGAGGATAGGATTAAAATTCAAAATGATCTGGACAAATTGGGGAAATGGTGTGAAGAAAATAGGATGAAATTCAATAAGGACAAATGCAAAGTGCTCCACTTAGGAAGGGACAATCAGTTGCACACATACAACATGGGAAATGACTGACTAGGAAGAAGGACTGTGGAAAGGGATCTGTGGTCCATAGTGGATTATAAACTAAATATGAGTCAACAGCAGAGATGAAAGTAAGCCAGTACGACCTGGTATAGCGTACCGGCAAGAGCCACTATGCTGTGGCGGACCAGACCGGCTGGTGATTTAAAGGATGCCTGAAGAGCCATTCTGGCCAACAGCTGATCCTCAGCAACAATTGATTGGAATTATTCCCTGCTGTGACAGGTGTTTAGTAAAGCCCAGGAGTTTGCTATAATTAGTAAAATTATATTTAGCCATGACCACCTGATAGTTTACAATCTAGTTTACTAGAACTGCAAGTTTGTGGCTGAGTAAGACTTTTGTCCAAGGAGGTCCAATCATTTTGGTCCTTGTCACATGGTGTAGCCCTGGAACAGTGCTGTCTACCCTGATCATTTCATACCCCAATGGCCCCCTCCCTCAGGGAGTCCCTGGGGAAGACACATCAGCCTTGTATGTGGCTAACGCTGTTGCAAGCATCACAAAGCATTTTGGGGAGGATCAAAGATGTATGAGTGGGGAATGGAAGATTCCTTTGAGGCCAAGAGAGGGGGGAGGGAGAAAGAAAAAAGCAGAGAATGGGTTAACTCGGCACTTTAACTAGCTCCATGTGAAGATAAGATGCTGGCCCAGACCCAAGGTTATGGGCTTGACGAGAAATCTACAAACGAAAAATCTACAGCTGCCCAGCCGTGAGAAGAGGAGAACTAAGTAGAGCAGAGCTGCAAAGATAGCAGTGAAAAAAGAACGAATGAGGCAGTGACGGTGAAGGCCAAGAGAAGGGAAAACAAATTCTCTGGAGCCAGTGTGCTTTGGGCAGCCGAGAAGGCCACAGCAAGCCGACTGGGACTGGTACAAAGAGCACCAGGCACAGAGGACCCTGGATGACGACACCCCCAAAGTAACCCAGGACCTAAAAACCCTCTCAAGATCTGGAGCAATTCGGAGAGCATCGCGGATTCTTGGACGGCCTGGGCCCAGGACAGCACTCCCCCGTTCTTCTTACGTTACATCCGGGCCTGGCCAGCTTTGGGTCATGTGGGTTGTGAGTATGAAAGTGGGTTAGGGCTTGGGGCACTAATGCTTTTTCCTTCCTTCCTTTGAGTGATGTGGAAGCATTTCCAACACTCTCCGCTGTTGTTTTATTATTTTATCAATAAAGCTTTAAAATTTAAACACTTGGTGTGTTACGTCATCTCCCTAAACGATCCTGTGGCATCAGCCTGATTACCTGACGCTCCAGGCAGATTGGTAACGAAAATCTGTCACACTTATTCACAGCATCCATCATGAGTGAGTGAGGTGGGGGATGGGAAAACAAAAGGTCACAGTCTTTAGCAGGCTCATACTACTACTTGTCTGCCCTTTTACACTTGGTGGAATAGTGTCTGCCATACCATCTTAGGTGGATCCAGGGGGGAGCTGCAGAGTGTCCGCTACCCTTCTAATGAGGTTCTGAAACTGTCTGAAGTCGTTGGTGATGGAAGGAGGGGCAGGCATAAGCACCTTATCCGGCGATGACTATGAAATAGGAGTTTCAGAGGTAACTTCCTCATCTACCCTAGCTTCCAACTCCTCAAATGTCTTTTCCTGTCTTGGAAGGGTGAAGGGAGGATGTGGAACTCCGGTCTCCCTCCGGGATGGTACCAGTGGTTTATTAAATCCTATAGGCAATCCAGTGGTTCCAAGATTGCCACTGGGGGGTGGGGGGGAGCTTCTATAAGGGAGAGGGAGATGGCATATAGGGCCGGTTCCACCATGCTTGATGCACTGCAACATCCTCCCTGAGTGAAGGTAGATTTCCAGAGGGGTTGTAGGAGAACCCCTAACAGAAACCGAGGAGTCTTTTTCCTCCATGTTCTCCCATTGGGGAATGGGGGGGGGGGGGGAGAGGTCAATGGAAGAAACAGAAAAAAACAATATTTGAAGCCTGGGGAATTAGGCATACCCCACTAGAAGACAAATCTCATAGGAGTAAAGCTAAACTAAAATAACTTTAAAAGAAGTGAAGAGAAAGGCTGAGTATGCTCAAGATGGACACACGAGTGCACCGTCTTGGGCCAAGGTGGTAGAGAAGGAACTCCAAGTGGTTCACCCTACACACTCCTATAAAGCCTCAGTGTCTGCCATGAGGAAGCAAAGGACGCATGCATGGATTGAACAGGCACTGCTAGCTAGAAATCTCTGATCAAGGCCTCGAGAGGTGTATGTGCATCTGTAGTGGAGCACCCATATGGACATTACTTGAAGAGCTATCAGATAGCTTCCAGTGCATAGAGGGCAAGTGGGAAGTGAGTAGGTAGATATGTCAGGAGATACAGAAGCAGGACATTGTGGGAATGGCATTGGAGGACTCTAAACATGAGGCCAGGTGCCTGTACTTTTGCTGTCTTCACACTGAAAAGTGGGCAGGTAAGGGCGTAGGTCAAGTATTAACATCTGCTTCGCCCCATGCCACCAGCCAAGCACACCAGCATGGATTCAGGGCCCTTGTAGCAAGGGGGCATGGCCTCCCTCCAAGACTGATGGGGAGGAACCACCCCCCGCCCTGTGGTGGGCGCAGCCAGGACACCCATGCCCACCCCGCTGGAAGCAGAGGGGCAGGACAGGAAGTATAAAAGGTGGGCCCAGCATCTCAGTTGGACTGGAGCCGCTAAGGGAGACATATGCCTCCCATCTGCTGCTAGAGCAGGAACCTGAAGAGGACCTCTATAGTGCTGAGGACTTGCCAGGATTGTCAGAGCTGCCAGCCGACCTGGACACTGAGGAACTACTGGGAATGCCGCTAGTGGTGTACCCCAGGGAGACGGAGGAAAACCCCCACATACAGGTACTCAGCGAGGGGAGTGTAGGAAGTAGCCCAGGTTGTATTGTTGCCTGAATTCAAGTCAGCGTGTTTCGGCTGGAACCGTGCTGATCCAGTGGCGGAACACTCCACCACTGTTAGGGCCCTGGGCTGGGACTCAGTGGAGTAGGATGGGCCGAATCCCCCCTAGCCTCTGCTGCCAACCCCACCTCTGGGGTGGCAGCCTCCCCCCACCTTAGGTCAGGAGGACTGTGTTTGTCTGCTGTCTGCCAGAGCTAGGACATCAGACTGTTTGTTGCTCCGCCCTGCCTGTGGGCCTGAGCCCCTAAATTGTTTGGTGCTCCACCCTGGCTGAGGGCCTGAACCTCTAACTTGCTGCTCTGCCCTGCCTGAGGCAGAGCGCTGGATTACGTGCCTCTTGGCCCTGCCTAGAGGGCCAGGGCCTTAGAGACTGCTAATCGCCCAATGACCCTTGCGTTGCTACGGATCTGAGAGCGATGGGGCATGGCCTCCTTCCGTGACTGAGGGGAGGGACGACCACACACTCCTACACATGGTGCAGAATGAGGGCAGCACTCGCCCCTTGAGACAGAGGGGGACTGCACTTGTTCATAGCCCGCCATCAGGCCGAGTGTTACCCCTGGAATTGGATCAGCTGATGAAATGGTGGACTGAGGGCCGCCAGCAGCAACAGGCCGCCCAGCTCTAATAACAGCAGCAGCTGCTCCAGGAACTTGTGGGCCCAGAAGCAGCAGCTGATCTGGCAGCTGGGGCCCAGCAGCTGGAGTACCAACAGCAGTGTTTCCAGCAACTATCTGCCTTTTGCCTAGCGCCTCCAGCCCAGCTCCCAGAAGAGCAACTACCTCTGTGACCCCCGTGTTGTCAGTACACCTCACAAAAATGGAACCAGAAGATGACCCAGAGACCTTTCTAATAATCTTTGAGTGGATCATCTTGCCTGTTGGTGGGTCCCAAACCAATGGGCCACACTCTTGGCCCCCTACCTAATGGGGGAAGCCCAGGCCATATATTGTAGCCTCCCCAACAATGAGACCCGCGACAACAGGGCTATCCTGGACAACCTAGACTTCACCCACAAAACCTTTTGGCACCAGTTTTGGGGGAAGACCTATCCGCTCTTAGGACCTTAAGGACACCTGCTGGTGGTGGCTCCAACCCAAGTGGCACTCTGCAACCAAAGTAGCTGAGCAGGTGGTTGTTGAATAGTTTGTGCATATCCTTTCACCCCGAGGGAGTGTCTGGGTCCTGCAACATACACCCACCACCCTGAAGGTGGCAGTTGACCTCATGGAGGACTTCCTGGATGGACAGGTCCCTGTGATGCCTGGAACCATGATAGTGGCGTGAAGCCCCCCAACCTCTGCCTCAGAAAAGACCCTCCAGTCCTAAAATAGCAGTCCACTGGGAGTTGAACCATGACAAGGGCCACCACAATGGTCCCCTGCCACAACCTGTCCCAAAGTCCCATGGGACGCTTGAAAGCCATAGCGGAGGGGGAAGCCAAGGCCCAGACTGTCCCTACCAAGATTGGACTCTGTTTCACTTGTGGCAGCTTTGGGCACTCCCAGCGACAGTGCCCAACCATGGACTGCTCCTTTGTGCAAGTGTACACAGGAGAGACCCATGCCTGCTGGCGCCCCACTGCCAAGGTGCTGATTCCCATGGACCTTGGCAGGAAACAGGTACACGCCCTGGTGGACTCTGGTTGTGGGCAGACTTTAGTGTGTCAGGGGCTTGCCCCGGCAAGTGACCTGGCCAGATTCGGCTCCTCTGTATCCATGGGGATGTGAAGGTGTATCCGAGTACTCGAGTCCCATTAATTGTGGATGGAGTGACTTAGGTAATAACTGTAGGAGTCACCCTGAAGCTGCTTTATCCCCTCATCCTCGGACTTGACTGGCCGGAGTTCACCAGGACTCTGCACACCACAAACCTTCGGGACCTGCCAGAGCAGATGGCCCTCAAGGGAGACCCCTTTGAGGGCAGGCTGAGGTGTACAGGGAGGCTCACCCAGGTGACCCACCAACCCCATGTGCGGGGGTCTCAGCATCCCCGGAGGAGACACTCCAACCCAGTCAGACGACTGGGAAGCTCCCCTGGATATGGGGGTTGACTTCAGCTAGAACCAAAGGGAGGACCCCACCCTCAGCAGGGCTTATGATCAGCTGGCCTACATTGCCAGGGTGGCAATGAACCTATAGCATGCAGCTCAGTGGCCACGATTTGAGCTGACAGGGAAGTGCCTATGAGGGTTTCCCAGGATCTTCAGACCTGCAAGCCCTGGTCCCAGCTAGTCATGCCACCAGTGTCACCGGTGGACAGTACATAGAATGGCTTATGACGTCCCCACAGCCAGCCATTTGGGTCAGGTGAAGACCCTGGCTTGGGTCTTGGCCTGGTTCTTCTGGCCGGATGTACACTGAGATCTCAAAGATTACTGCGTTTCCTACCCTGAGTGCCAACTGCCGGTTTCTCCGGGGGTACCGAAAGCTCCCCTGGTCCCATTTCCAGTGATGGGAACACCCTTTGAGAGGGTCATGATGGACCTGATGGGGCCTCTCGCTAAAAGCGCTGCTGGCTACCACTACCTCCTGGTAGTGATGGATTAGGCCACCCACTTTCCCGAGGCAATCCCCCTATGCAACGCCACCGCATGAAGCATCGTGGCAGAACTCCTGAAGATCTTTGCTCAGCTGGGCTTATCCTGGGAGATTGTGACACACAAGGGGACAAACTTCACCTCCTGGCTGCTCCGTGAAATTTGTGGCCTCCTAGGGATCAAGAAGCTGCGGACATCAGTCTATCACCTCCAGATGAACGGACTGTTCGAGTGCTTCAATTGGATCCTCAAGGAGATACTCTGAAAGTTCCAACTAAAGACTTGCACCGTTGGGACTAACTGATCCTCCCCCTCTACTGCTTCCCATCAGGGAGGCACCGCAAGCCTCCACCTAGTTCTCGCCATCTGAGCTACTGTATGGGCGTCAACCTCATGGTTTGCTCGACCTAATACTGGAGACCTGGGAACAGGCGCCAACCCAGACCCAGGGGTTCCTACAGTACATCATGTAACTGCAACAACACCTAACCCAGGCCGGGGACCTAGTGAGGGAGAATTTGCAGGCCGTCCAGGGGGCCTAGGCCAGGACTTAAAACCGGGGAGCGCACTCGGACCTTTGAACCAGGGGATCAGGACCACGTACTGCTCCCCTCCAAGGAGGCCAAGCTTCTAGCCTGATGGCAGGGCCCACATGAGGTAATCCGCCAGGTGGGCCCCATTATCTATGAGATCCACCAGCCAGATCAGCAAAAAGAGTGCCGAATCTATCATGTGACCCTCCTGAAATTGTGGCGCAAGCGAGAGGGACTGCTGATCACCCTGTAATCCCCTCTCACCCCCCCCCCCCCCGAACTAGAGTTGGGACCCCGGGTCCCTGCAGTTGCCAAGCCCAAGGTGCCCCTGCTTGGGGACACCCTCACCAAGGAACAAGTCTGGGCCTAAAAGCTACTCATTCTCCACTAATGGTTCTTCAGCTGTTCACATGCTGTTCTGAACTAGCCTACTAGCCAATCTAGCAATTTACACACCTTAAGTTCCTTCATGGAGCTGGGTATGAGTTGGGTAGAACAGTTTGAGATTATTTGTAAATCTTTTTCATTATTCAACCAATTCTACTATGAAGCCTGCACTTTGGAGAAATTAAGGTCACATGAGGTCACCAGTTTTATTGAATCAAATTTATCCAAGAGAATTGCCAAAACCGAGTGAATTCATAACAAGAGCTGACCACCAAGAGCCACATCCAGCAGTGCGGGGGATGGTTGTCTTCTTGTGTGTATTGTAGGTGGAGTGCAGGTCAACACCTGTGCTCCAGACTAAAGGTAACATTGCCGGACAATTTCCATTTTAAAGGGATCCTTTCCACCTCTTTATAACTTTTTATCTTTAAGGCTGAAATTTTCTAATCTAGGTGACTAAAGAACAAAATAGGCAAAATAGGCCAGACATTTGTAAACACAAAGAAAAAGAAAAAAATACACTTTTACCATTCTTAAAACAAAACAAAACAAAACACACCTTATAGTGAACAGCAATAGCACCTCTGGGGTTTGCTGTAGAAACTAGAAATTTTGCAGAATGGTTGCAGATATGCTCTTAGCACGGAGAAAATCTTTTAGAGAATTGGCCTAGTGCTGAGAATTTAAAAAATGGACTTTGCTAATCACCCATTAATACAGTAATACAAATAATTACAAATAATGTTAGTGTTCAGAAGCCCCCAGTCAGGATTAGGGTCCCACTGTACACTGAGGACTGTACAGACATATATGTTAAAAGATATTCCCTGCTCTGCAAACTCTTAGAGTCTAAAAATATATAGGAGTGTGAGAGAGCACACACTTCCCAAGAGCCAAATTATCAGGGTTTCACAGTTCTATTTACAGCTGTATGTTTGTATGAGTGCACGTGTGATTTTCAGCAGCTGTTATCTCTTATAAGGATGTTTATGTAAGAGATGGAGCTAATAGCAGGGAGGAAGGAGCGGCATTGCTTGAGGGGAAATGAGTGGTGGGAAAGAAACCACTTTCTTCCTCACTCAGGCCTTGCGGGAGTTTGAGACTTGTGTAGATGAGGTTCTGTGGTTTCTGCAGTTCAGTCTGAGTTTTATAAGGATTAATCTCTGTATCTCACATGAGAGACTGTTGGGACCCTTTTTTTAAACACACCTGAGACAAATCTCTCTGGATCAGGATATGTGTGTGTTCTTTCCTGTATGCACCAGTCTGTTTCAAAAGCTTCCTCTGCTAGTCAGAAATGTACTAACTCCTGCCCAAGCATGTCACAGGAGAGCTGAGGAAATATTTTTCTAATGAAAAATTATTCATCACAATTCCTGTTTTGAAGACTACAAATGCCAAAGAAATTTCCTTTTTGTGAAAAAAAAAATCAATTAGAAAATTGTTTTTTTTAATTCTTTTCAAATATTTGATTTTTTTTATTCACATTTTAATTTTTATTTTTTTGTCTTCTTGTTCCTTCTGTTTGGTGACTGAACCTTGTCTCATGCTGCCAGGTGGTGTTCCTTGATCAGTGAGTGTGCCCCCACCTACTGGGAGAGTGTGGGATCAGCTCAGCAGACCTGCAGCTCACACAGGGTGAACTGCTGCTGCTCTGGCTATGATGAGCATGGAGCTAGGCCAACACACAGTAAATGACTGACCATCTGCTGGTGGGGTTCCCTATAGGGCAGCTGAGCCACACTCCCTCCAATCTTTGGAGCAAAGGAAAAGTTTGGGGGCTGGTGCTTGTCTCACTCTTTGCAGCTGCTTGGCCCGGGGTTTCCATTACACAGGTAATGGACAGGCCTTAAACATTGTGGAGCTGGGCAACTGCTAGCAGGGTTCCCTGCTGAGCTGTGCCCCTTCCACATCCTCTCACATCAGCCTCCCCCCTTCCTTCACTCCCACCCTCGTGCCCTCTTCCCACCCTTTCACACTCCATAGGGGTTATAGCTGTGACATTTCTAGTATTGCCAACCCCAAAGTTCAAAAATAATGAGTCAGGGCCCAAAAATCATTACATTGGCCCCAAACCAAGTTTTTAAAAAAATATTGTATTGCATTTTTTGCCTAACTTTTGATTGTTGAACGCCCCCTGCTTATACCCAGTGCATCTGTGTCAGTCCATCCGTGTGTGTGTCAACGTCCGTATGACAATTAGTGTAGCCCTCTCGCCTGAATTTATTAAGGTGATTTTTGGCTCCTGCTATGGGAACTCTCACCCCCACATCAGCCTGTACCCTGCCCAGCAATTCATTCTGCTTTTCAACCCTGCTTCAATCCTGCCCCCACATCAGTTCTGCCCTCCCACCTCACCCCCACCTTTGCTCCTCCTGTAGCTCCAGGCTGAAGTTGTCCCACTGGAACAATCCCAGGATTAAGAACGGTCTGATATTGCATCCAATCCTATCTTCCAGGAATAATGAAAAACTTGGGAAATACACTAGCATGCCATTAAAGCAGCTGTTCTAATCAGGTCCTTTCATTGCCTTCTACGGCTGCTTTATTCTGAGCTACCACAGGGCTATCACCCTGTAGGCATGGTAGAGGCATCTTGAAGGTCCAGAAGTTGCCCCCCAGCATCCACACCAGGATTTTGTGATTCCCTCAGATGAAATCTACTCCCAGTACAACATCATTGGAAATGTCGGTCACCACAAAAAAAGCCCATTTAGTAGGGTGGCCCTACTGCTGCAGCAACTTCTAGTTTTTCTGGGTGTGGCTTCCCACTGTTGGGCAATTTCATCTCCCAAGGTCTTTGCCTCTGCATCACCCGCAAACGTCATCTGGCCTGGGACCCACTTGGGAAACAGTCTCTCTCTGACCTACCAGAGGTCCGTGCACAGCTTGCACCTGGGCCTCCTCCAATTTTTTAGCCATTTCCCTTGCAATCTTTTCTAGAGTTGCTGCACAGGAGTCACCCTGGGGCTGGGAATTAACAGCTGATCCCTTTAAGGAAACATAACTTTCTGCTTCCACATTTGTAATTCTGTGTATAATTTGGCCCTTAGGTTTGTCCAGTATGTGATCTTTCTTCATCATCAGCTTATGAAGCTCCTCTGTTGAACAGTTTATAAATGGGATTCTCTCACAGCTCGCCACTAGGCATAGGCCCCCTCTCTGCATTGCCAGTTCCAGATTCAGATGTTCCCCTCCCTGCCACTTCCTGGCTTGCCATTCCTTCCAGTATTTCAAAATGATGCATCTCCCCCCATGGTGGTCATACAAATGTTCTTGTTACTGTCTATAAAAAACATGATTTTACCTTCCCACAGAGGGAAGGTAAAATTAGTTGTAGTCACCATCCAAACACACTGCTAGGTATGTGCTGCTTTTTCACCAGACCACTCATTAACAGAGAGCAACAGCTTAAAGTCTGCCAACTATTCACAGACTCCAGTCTCGTCTGCAAGATCAGTTCATTTCTTCTCAGGCAAATCTGCTTTTGCCATCTTGAAGCTGGTGCCACCAGTTGTAATACTTGCTTGTAGAACCCAAAGTATTTATTGGGACACTGCAAGTAATAACTGCAGCACCACAGGCAGGACTGAACTCCCAGCTAAACTCCCCACATCGGATACAATAACATAACACACAAGACAACAACGTAACACTAAGATAAAGATACAGCACCATCTATTGGTGGAAATGCTGTCTACACTAATCATTACTGTATTTTCATTATTTTTTTCTCTAAGGGCTTACTACATGGCCCTGCAATTTGAACTAGAGGGGTGCAAACTGCACTGTGCACTAGTATTCTTTGCTGTAACTGCCCCATATAAACCCTGCAAGTGCAAATAAAAGGTACAAAATTTGCACTGCCATACTCCTGAAACAGGACTACATTAATGCAAACTACGTAACTTATAGTTTGCGCTCACAGGGTCTACACCGGGGGCGAGCAAACTTTTTGGCCTGAGGGCCGCATCGCGTTTTGGAAATTGTATGGAGGGCCAGTTAGGGAAGGGGGTCGTGGCCCACCCCCCATCCCATCTGCGCCCCCCCCCCTCGGGACTCCTGCCTCATACAACCCCGTTCCCTGACGGCCCCCCCCCCCGCTCCCTGTCCCCTGACTACCCCCAGAACCCCTGCCTGCTCCCTGCTGTCCCATCCAACCCCTCCTCTCATTCCTGACTGCCCCCACTTCCCCCATTCAACCCCCCTGTTCCCCACCCTCAGACCAACCTGACCCCTATCCACACCCCCATCCCAATCACCCCCCTGAACTTTCCTGCCCTCTATCCAACCCCACCTGTTCCCTGCCCCCTTACTGCGCTGCCTGGAGCACTGATGACTGACGGCGCTACAGCCGCGCCGCTAGGCTGGGGCCGGGCCATGCCGCCGCTACCATGCAACCCCGGCTCTGCAGCTGTGCTGCCCCAGGAGCTCACAGCACACCACACAGAGCATTACGCCAGCAGCGCAGTGAGCTGGGGCAGGGGGGACAGCGGGGGAGGGACCGGGGGCTAGCCTCCTGGGCCAGGAGCTCAGGGGCTGGGCAGGAGAGTCCCGCGGACCAGATGTGGCCCACGGGCTATAGTTGCCCACCCCGCTCTACACAGTGCGGTTACAGTGTAGCACATTAGCATGCACTGCTATTTACCCCACTGTAGTTCAAACTGCAGGGCCATGTAGGCATGCCCACAGCATTTAACCCTAGAGTCAGCCTTGTTAGCTTGTTACTATTGTGACAAAGTCAGGCTGGAGAGGTGTAAGAGCAGGGTCCTGTTGGATTCCGGGAAGTAGGTGGGTATATTAGCCCCAGAATGAGAAAGACCCTTTTCCTTATAAGCTGAAAAGGGGTTACCTCAGGTCAAGTAGGGACACCTGAGTCCCATTAAGGACTACCTGAGACTTTTAAAAACCACTCCTCAGGTGAGAGACAAGCTGCTGCAGGGCTAGTGGCAGCAGGGAGAAAGGCTTCTCCAGGTTGGATGGTTGCTTGTCTCTTTACTGTGGAAGCTACCTGCCTGTTTAGGGGAAGAACTGGTACTCCAGGGCCAATAAGAGGCCACATGCCCCCAGAGAGGGGTAGGAAAAGGTATTCCCCTTTGGTTTGTGTTATGAACATGTTTCTTTTTTTTTGGTGGACGGGCACTCCTTGGGCCTGCTCTGAGACCTACTTGGAAACTATTGAGAAATAAACCTCAAGTAGGAGAATAAACATCATCCAGAGCGGGGCTGACTTACTCCAGGCCCCCACTGCCAGAGGGGGAAGCAGTGAGCCTGTTAGGGTGGAGGAGGTGCCTTGCTACACTATCTAGTGGTCAGTCAGGACCTCCCCTCCTTGTTTTAATGCTCTGATGTGAAGGGGTACAGGGACCAATCTAGACTGTATGTGTTGGTCCCAAAAACATGATGTGGGTCAGATTGACAAGGGGACAGTCACATGACAGGGGCCCCATAATCACTGGCTCCAGCTGTATCAGACACAAGCAACTCACTGATTGTGTGGATCCTATCCTGCATTAGGGTAATTGCGGTATTCTCTGAACTGAGCATTGACCTAAAGCTCGTACATCCTAGGGACAAGGATCAAGGAAAGGAAGGGGGTGGAGGGGAGGGGGTGACTGATTCAGTGCCGAATGAGACTAAAGGCAGTGGTGCCAACTTTCCTTTTGTTTTCCCTGTAATGGGCTGAGTAATTGGGAAGGTGTTGTGAGGTGGACAAGGCAAAGGGACGCTTTGTCCTTTAAATGGTACAGTCCCCTTCTTATTTACCTTCCCCTTACTCGCAAAGGAGAGGTGTGTGGGTTTTTTTAATCCCAGTGCTCAGGTTTTATGTAGGATGGAAATTTGTGGAAGACCTAGTGAAATAGTGCTCTTAAAATCCAACTAGGATTGGAAAAGCAGGGGGGCTGCAGGGCAGGATTGAGAAGCATTGGCAGAGCTGGGTGGGGAGCCCAGGACTGGAATAGCAGGGGCTGCAGGGCAGGCCTGAGGGCCACTGGCAGAGCTGTGAAATAGATACTTTGCCTTGCCCACAATATTCCTGATGGTTCACCCAAGAGTCATGCACAACTCCACTGCCCTTTTGTTATTGTCTTTTTGGGATTGCCTCTCGCTCTAACTAAAAATTGCACACATCATTGCTTACATAGGCCTAGCAATCCACCTAATGGAGAGACAGCAGCATATTAAACACGCTGCCTGTGATTTGTGTAGGCAGCAGCAGGGGGCACCAGAGATTTCTCTGCCTGCAGCAAATGGGCATGCTTTAGGCCTGACTTTAAATTACACATGCACCAGTAGAAATCAGGCTTTTCCAGTTATCCATGTTTCTTCAAAATCTGCAAGGTTCTGCCCACTGATGCCTAGAACATTCCCTGAAATTTTGGAATTGGTCAGCTGGGGTGTTCATAAGTTAGCATTTCCCTTTTGTAGTGCAATAATATTGAGTTTACTAGCAATAAGTGTTCTTCAGTTTCATGCCACTAAAGTGTGCAGAGAGAACAAGATAACCAGGACCCAGACATGTGGAATTTGAAAAGTTTATTATGGGGAATGTTACATGCTTTGACCAACTACTGTTCTCAGTCTGTGTGGAACCACGGTCATGTGTGGTCTTTTAGATCTGGAGGGAGTTCATGGAGGGGATATAAACACTAGGGTTGAATCTAGCCAAGTTACCACTGGACAGTCACAGCGTGCAGTCAATCAGATTGTAAGTGTAACATTTACTAAGAGTCTATAGTCAGAGGGAAATAAGCTGTCTGGCTTCTTTCCTCAGTTCACATTCCATGTTTGTCCTGTGAAGAAGAAAAAAAACACAGAGTAAAAACCATGAGTGATTGTAACAGGGTGATGCTCTGTCCATCCTCTGATGCTCTAGAAACTGCTCAGACCCACTTTCTGTTAGTGTTCAGTCTGTATTTTATTCCAAACCCTTCCACCAACACTAGTACAGGGCAACATCACAGTTTTTAATCCTACATCTTTCAGTCCATCTTTACCAGGGCCCTAGGGGGAAGAGATTTCCTTGTCTTGGGAACTCTTTCAGTCTGGACTCAGCTAGCCAAGTCATCCTTTCCTTGTAGCACTTCCTTCCTGACGTATCAGGTTAGCCAGCTGAGGTCTAATTTGTTTCTTAGCTCCCCAGCCTCTCCTTCTGATTGGCTAATTGCACTAGCAGCTATCCCCGGGGGAACTAATTGAGGCTAAAGCCATGCAGCTGCTGTCCCACCGGTCAGACCTCAGCACTCTGTCACAGCAATGAAAAGGGGGAGTCTGCACCAAAAAGAACCCAATTTTCTCCCCAGAAAATATCATTCTGTACAGCTAAACAGGCTAGTCCTGAAAGGGGGGTTCTATTAATTACATGAAACATCAGCCTGTTTGGGCCCATGCAGAGCAATCCTACATCCCCACCCATTGGGCCCCACCCATGCGCTCTCCTTCACTGATGTAACTCTGTGGACTTCATGGGAGTTACGCTTGATCTATGCTGGAGCGAGAGATCAGACTCTGCTCCATTGGCTTTAATGGGAATTCTAGTTGTGCCAGGAGGGAAAAAAATCCACACTTAATCCCACTTCCTTTTGTTTCCTGCTCTACAAACCACTGCAGCTGTAGAATTCAGCACAGAGATTTTCACCATGTTTTAGACAATTTCATGCCCCACATGTTTCACTTTTCCATTAAGCTCCCTGAAGTGGCTGTTACAGGATCAGCACCGTGAGACATTTCAAATCCTGAATATGCAAGAATTCCGATCCCAGAGTCACCTTCAGCTGATGTGTGGGATTTTCAAAAGTGCCTCAGCTGTACACTGCCCACTGACTTTCAATAGCACATGTGCTCCTAAGTCATTTAGTTGCTTTTGAAAATCCCACCTGATGGGCCCATTTTCTGCTCAGGAATAGGTTTATTTTCACTGTAAAAAGGGATTCATTTCCAAGCCCAACATCTGCAAAATCTTGTATATTTTTCCAGTGACATGGGCTCATTTCCAAATACCTTACAAACTGTCTCAGAGCATTTTGGATTTGGAACAGCTCTTCCTTTCATTTAACTACATCTCTGCATGCCACCCACTCTCTCCTCCTCCCCCCTTCCCCTCTCCCCACTCTTATCGCTCTCTATGTAGAGTATCACTCACATGTTGCTCTAATCGCTGCAGACTTGCAGCTGCTTTCCGGGTGAGATGTCTGACCACAGGCTGTGCGGCACTCAACAAGACGTGTTTGCCTGGAAAAGAAAAAACCCAAATGTCACATTCTATCAAACCACTGCTGTAACTGCCACTTAAATGTCCCCTGCCCCAGTTAGAGTACTCCCAACTCACAAACACCTTTGAGAAGTTGAAGCCTGTGTGATGCTATCCATGGATGTGAGGGACCTCGCTACTCCCCACCCTGAGCATGAGGAAGCCTTGTCTGCACCTGCTGTGGGTCAGTTCCCCAACACCACCAGCCCCTGGCAAGACAAGCACTACCTTCCAGGCCTTGCTCTCTTTATTGGTTAATGAGAGATACAATCCAACCCTTGAGCCATCCAAGCATCCACCTGCAATGCTAAACCCCTGATCCACTGGACACTCTCAGCTTCTCCAAATCTGCCGTTCCCAATGAGCAGTACAGCACAGCGGGTCAGTTACACTGTAGAACATGGCTCTGCTTTACACACAGCACTTAGATTTGTTTACAGAGAGAGGGTTTTTTTTTTTTGGAATCTCTGCTCTTTAAGTGATAAAAAGCAGAAATTTTGGAAACAGTGTTACATATAAAATAAAATCATAACATGCATTCTAGAGCCTATACTTTACTTGTCATGTCAGAGCAAAAACTCACCCCAAATCCTTCCAGTGTATTACAGCCAACCTAGGCTGTGATTTTCCATTCATGATACAAGTATGCTGACCTCTTGCCTCCTCGGTGGAAAGATGCAGAGTTTGTTTCTGTCCCTACAGCTGTAGTTTAAAAAAAAAAAAAGCCATTGTCTTCACTAGAGACTTTGCAATCACTTGATTAGCATTTTGCTCAGACTGTAAATAGGTGATCATTCTGAAGTATACAATATTCAATTTAAATGTAGACAGACCAATAGATAAACATTTTCTGGCTGAAAGAAACTTGCTTATCCACTGCTGGTAGGTGCACCCAACTCACAGAACTTAAAACATAATTTTCATTATATATACATAGCTCCTTACATATTAACCACACATAAATTTTGCAATGATTATGATGGCCAGTGTGACACAAGATTTCAGTAGAGATCTTGCAT
Source organism: Malaclemys terrapin pileata (assembly GCF_027887155.1). Lineage (NCBI taxonomy): Eukaryota > Metazoa > Chordata > Testudines > Emydidae > Malaclemys > Malaclemys terrapin. Next base: position 137,249,753 of record NC_071505.1, read on the forward strand.
CAGACTCTGACAAAGTACTATGTAAATACCAGGCCCAGGGGGATCCCTGTAACACTTATGCATCCCTGTGTTTTCCACCAGTTGGCACCAAGAGTTCCCCTGGCTCACAGCCTCCCTTGTTTCAGAATGACCTGTCTTCACAGTTGATCTATAAACTCATGGGCAGAATCTGACATGTTCAGTAAGTCACTAAATATTTGATGAAACTCTCTTGAAATCTCTCCATTTTGGATTGATCCCTTCCCAAGGCAGAGCTACAACATACACGGAGGGTCTGGTGAGTTCCAGTGAGTCCACTGGCTGCACCTGGGAGGGACATGGAGCTAACATCCAACACACAGGCTGGTTGTGGCCCTTTGTCAATTGTGGTAAGGTACCAACAGCAAAGTGCAAATAAACATCACCCAGTTTAGTGGAAATAGACAAGGATCTCAGCCAGGCCTCCTACCTCTTTTATAGTAACCGTAGATCAGCACTGAAACTGGTTTGATGTTGGACACAGGAAGTTCTTGCTCAGCTGAGAAAGATAAACTGATATTCTTCTGAGAGACCTGGGAATGGGAGGACAGTGGATAGCATTAGATGTTTTCTTTTAATATCAATTTCTCTTTACCAAAGACCTACTGACGTGGATTCCAAATACATAGGGCTCTCACCTTGCATGGCAGAGGTGAGAGCCCAGAGAGTCCCTGTTCATCTGATCAGTTTCTTTACAGTTGTCTTGTTAAGATTTTTGGCCTTGAGACTAAAAATTTTCAAAAGGCATCTGTTTAAAACTTGTAGACATATATAACACCAGAGGGAAAAATTTCTTTTTGAATTTATGTTCTCCATGTAGAAGGGGACACAGTTCTTGGTTTCCACCTGCATCATCACACGATCATCCTGAAGCTTTAAACAAGGCTATGGGAAAGAGGATCCATTATTAACAAGCATTAAATATAAGAGGCATCCCAGATCCTGCAGAAATGCCCATGTGAATGGCACTGGAACGGGTTACCAATAGAGGTGGTGGAATCTCCTTCCTTAGAGGTTTTTAAGGTCAGGCTTGACAAAGCCCTGGCTGGAATGATTTAGTTGGGGTTGGTCCTGCTTTGAGCAGTGGTTTGGACTAGATGACCTCCTGAGGTCCCTTCCAACCCTGATATTCTATGTGATGATATTTTTCAGAGTAGCAGCCGTGTTAGTCTGTATCCGCAAAAAGAACAGGAGTGCATCCGAAGAAGTGGGCTGTAGTCCACGAAAGCTTATGCTCTAATAAATTTGTTAGTCTCTAAGGTGCCACAAGTACTCCTGTTCTTTATGTGATGATATTATGATTCACCACTTCTATTCCTGTGAAACAACAGTGGCATCTAGTGGTCAAAGTGGGAACTGCAAAATCACTGGAGGCAAATTTTCAAACGTATTTTAATACCTAGATACCTATAAAATCTGTCTGTAGGTTGGTTGGCTGGGTGTGTGTGTGAGTGTGTGGCCTAAGTGGGTTACTGGTTGTATGGAGTGAAGGGGATGGCAATGTGTCCTGAGCCAAGTGGGCTCCAGTGAATGCCCTCATGGCTCAGAAAGCTGGTTGGCTGGCCTGGTCCTTTCCTTTTTATCCAGCCCAGGGTATAACAGCCCGTAACCCCCTCTGCTCCTGGGATGGTTTATTCAAGTCACTCCCATCCTTTACCTTCTACCAGGATGATCTGAAGGGATGAAGCCTGAGAGCATCTTACCATCAACAATGGCCATACTGGAGCTATTGCACGTCCTGGCATAACTGAAATGAGAGAGACTGGATTAGTCTGGACCACGAATGAGGAGGAAACGTTCTGCTCCAGAGCACGAATAGCCTGTGAAGATCTTTCTGATTTACCTGTTGCACTGTGATAACTTAATGACATGGAAGAGAGAGAGGGTAGCGAAAGGCCCCCTGGAGGGACAGGGCTTGAGTGGAGGCCTCTTAATACAGTGCCTGGTTTCTGTGGTGCTGGTGCTCTATAAACACCTAGAGACAGAAAGGGTTTTGCCATGAAGCACAGTAAGTTCCATGCAGAGTGAGGGAGCTAATGTTTCAAGTGTTTCACTAGGACCATAGTACAGGGACATGATCCAAAATTATTGGACTTTGTTATCTGGGGGCTTGTGATGGGTTGGACTAGGCCCAAGGCCCCCTGCTGGAGGCCTCAGGGTTTGCCACACCCATCCCAGGAAAGGAGCTGTGGAGAGAGCCTCCAAGCAGCTTAGAGTGGTTGCGCGGAAGCAATCAATCAGCGGGGCTGCTAGAACAGCCAATCGGGGCCAGGAGGGCCATATAAAAGGAGCTGTAGAACAGATCAGCAGTTAATTGCTGTTTGGAGCTGGAAAAGAAAGGAGTGTGTGCCTGGCTGAAGAGCAGCAGGCACACAGACAGCTAAGTGAGGGAAGGGACTGGGGCTGCGAGAGGCTCCTGGCTGGCTGCCAGGACTGAGCCAAAGACAATTTGCTAGTAGGGACCGGGGGAGCAAGGAAGGAGCTCCTGGCTAGATGCTGGGACTGAACCCGGCCGTAGGAAGGTCGTATCTCCAGGGACGAAGCACTGGGGATATGGCCCCATACCAGGGCTGGGACTATTTAACGACTGAGCCCAGGGAGGGCTAAAGGGCTGCAGGGAGTAAAGGTGAATCATCCCCATTATAAAACAGCACTAACACTGTACCCAGCTATTTAGTATATATATGCACTGCAGGGCATTGTTGGATGAATCAGAAATGCTTAGTTGTGTATCACAGGCTCTATACTGCTAACATCTAGTGGAGAATCTCCTTTTACTCCAGTCATTGAGGCCCAGGTTTTTGGGGTAGGAGAAGCCAAGTCCTATGCACACAGTCATAGTGCAGCCCTGAGAGGCTATGCAGTTCAGCAGAGTGACAACAGGGAAGTCCTTGGGTGCCCCAGATTTGTAACAATATTTATAATCGGTAGTCCTGTTTTAAACCATCCTCTCCCCCGTTTCCCAGTTGGCTGGTTCTTGTCATTCAGGGAGCTGGGGCAATGGTGGGAAGTGACTTGTCTGAAAGGAGCAGATCAAACTTTGCTGCAAGGCTGCTGTGCAGGAAGCATTCAATGTCTGCAGAGAGAGATTGAACCCAGATGTCTTTTTGGGCACGAGGATCTTGTATCTCAGGATTGTCTATAACAAAGGGAAAATAATCCTGACAATAAAATCCCAATCACTCCCATCCTGCATTTAACACTGTGGCAGTTCTCAAACACCTTTCTGACAGATCTGCCTCTATCCTCTCTTTTCCACATTAAGTTCAGATCCAGATTCAATTTTGACTCCTACTACAGCACACAGACTCCTCCCTGCAGATGATTGTATCTGCAATGGAGACACAATGCATTGCAGTTAATGTCACCCAGAAACCTCACTGCCTGGGAAAGAGGAAAACCAAAAAGAGCGCAATAGGATGTAATTGGCATAAATTTCACTTGGAAATGCATCTACTTCTCTGAGCAGGATGATTGAAAATGATGCTGCCATCATGGAGACAACTTACATTGGAGTGACTCATTTGCTCTGGACAGACAGCAGTGGGAAAAATGGGTTGCCTCATGTACCACTCAGAGATTCTAAAGCTAAAAAAATAAATCTACTCTTCTGGGTGCAGAATTGATCTGAAGAGGCTTAAGAAAAAGAGTTCCTTCAAAACCGTGAAGGAAACACAGGAACAGGATACATGAAAGAAAGAATGAATAAAGAATGAAACAAAGAACAAAAGAAACAAAGAAAGAATGAATGTACCAAAGAACAAAAAAGAGGCAAACTCAAGAATGGTTCATTACTGGGTGGAGCTGCCCCACAGTGAGGGGCAGTGGGCTGGGGATCTTTGAGCTGCACATAGGGTTTGACTACACTTACATGTTATAGCGCTCTAACTTGCTGGCTCAGGGGTGTGAAAAATCACCTCCCTGAGCGCAGCAAGTCAGAGCGCTTTAAAGCGCTAGTGTAAACAGGCTCCAAGTGCTGGGAGCACGTGGAGGTGGATTACCAGGAGCACTGGGAGAGCTCTCTCCCAGCGTTCGCGCACAACCACACTCGCACTTCAAAGCACTGCCCCAGGAGCGTTCCTGCGACAGCGCTTTGAAGTTTCCAGTGTTGCCATGCCCATAGACACAGCCATTGCCATTCACATACAGGGAACATCAGGCAGGGCAGTCTGCTGAAGCAGCAGGTGGTTTTTGCTGTCCACTTGCAAGCTCCTTTTGAAGGATTTGCTGGAGTGGATTTTGATGGAGTTTTGGCTGTCCTTGGTCCTTAGTGTGGATGTAATATTAGGGGCAGTGCAATATAACAGGCATTCACAGTGTTTTGCAAGAGTCCTAGCTACCAGTTCACACCAAGGGTTTGTTTTACGTGGGGGTATTCTGAGCATATCATGTTAGCTGGGAACTGAGGGAGACACTGTAGATTCCCTCCCTTTGCTGCCCTCCCTGCTGGTTCTAGTCTCAGCAGTACAGAATTTGGAGAGATGCCCTTACCTTTTGTGCAGAGGAGGGAGCTCTGGGTCACCTCCTTTTTGATGCATTCAGGCTGCTCAGCACAAAGGGGGGGGGGGACAGGGGAATACACAAGCAGATGTGACTTCATGAAATGCTAAACATGGTGTTCTGGTCTACCCTGGCCTTGGTGCTCCCTATGGGGGGCTATAGTAACCTGCAGATTACACGCATAGCAAGTGGTGTTATGGTGGGGGAGGGGACTAGAAGAACTGGCTGAGAGGAACATTTGCCCATAGCTTAGCAGGCAGGGGTCAGGCATGCCCATTCTTCTGATGCCAACCCCCTCACTGCTCCATCATTGGAGCCTGCAAGGTCCCCTACTGACCATGTTTGTCACATTTACCAAGCACTGGGTCTCCTCAGGAGTCGTCGTCTTGGGGTCTACCTTAAACCCCAGCTTTATTTGTCCCCAGCTAAGCAGATTTCAGCATAGGTAGTATCCCTGTGTGCAGTTCCTGCTGTGTGCAAGGTCTTGTGCTAGGACAGAGGGGTTAACCCAACCTTGTCCTGTACTCTCTCATGGCCTCACCAGAGCAAAATAAACACCCCATGGCAGTTCTCAGAGATAACCTAGTGTCCTGGCCTTGGTCTGGCCACATGTATGTGTGCACCTTAGCAAGGAAGCAACTGGGAATGGCTGGGGACCGGCAGAGCAAAAATGTCCTGATTACAGGATAAGACATGGTGGAGCAAGATATAAAGAGTATTTTTTTCTTTTTTGAGTGACTGGGTATTTACAGTTTCAGAAGCCATAGATTAGCTGGGTATTTACAGGCTAAAAGTCACACAATGACTTGGGGGTATCTACAGGTGCAAATTCAGTGGGATAGCGATGTCAGGGTTAAATGTCAAGAAGTTGCAAGGGCCCAGGTCCACAAGGTATTTAGGCACCTTTAAGGATCTGGGTAAAGTATTTTATAGGAGTAAGTGCTGGGTGGTGACTGGGAATTTAACAGGGATGGGAGTGGCTGAGTGGTTATATCCATGAGAGATACATCATTGCTTCTTCCTCTACAAAGGGCTTGGCTACACTCGGAACTTCACAGCACTGTATGTACTCCACCTCTCCGAGGGGATTAGCTTGCAGCGCTGCGAGCGAGCGTGCAGCACTGTAGGCACTGATTACACTGGCGCTATACTCGCTGCGCTCAGGGGGATGTTTTTTCACACCCCTGAACGCAGCAAGTTGCAGCGCTGCACAGCGTCAGTGTAGCCAAAGCCTAAGTGCAACAGTGGTGTAATCTGAATAAAGCCCCAACAGCATGAGCCATTTATAACTCAGACTGGACAGAGCACTGGAGTATAGAGCTGGGTCAATGATTTATATTTTGGTTCAGTGACCAAACTGAAAATCTGGGAGGAAAAATTAGTTTCAAACTGAACCAGAAGTTTTGTTTTTTCTCTATGAAATGAAAAACTTAAAATGACATGTCAAAATGAAATGGTGACATTTTCTAAACAAAATGTCAATGCGAAACTATATTTTCAAAATAAAATGTCTAAACAGTTCAGTTCAAACATGTTGAAACGCTTTTTGACATTTCCAATTTTTTTGCTTGGCTGAAACTACTCGCCGAATTTGATCTGAAGTCAGAAATTGTTCTGAACAATGCTTTTTTAGCAGATTTTCAGCACTGTAGACAAACAATCTCTCTGACATTGGGGCAGCTGTGAGGAAGTAGCCATTTTGTGTTTCAGTTTAGATGCAGAATGTTAGCTAGCAAGTCACTGCACTGAACTCTCTCTCTTATCCTGAAATAAAAGTTTTACTCTTCCACTGGGGTTTTCAAAGGGGCTCAAGGGAGTTAGCAGTGTCAACTCCCATGATTTTATTATGATTCTTGTAATATTTGGTGTTCCTTAGATTCATGCATGTTTCCTGGCTAGTTTGGTCTCCTCAACCCATCACATAGTCCTCTAGCTCAACAGACAAGATGTCCACGTGAAAGAGCTCGACCTGTGGCTAGTTGGCCAGGAAGCAGCTGGCAATGCAGGTTTTCTCTATTAGCTCTTTAGAGTAGAAGTAACTGTTTTTTCAAATGTAACTCTTCTGCCAGGTGGGGTTGGGTTCAATGTCTAGGGATCCCTCTTAACAATATAACCCAGAAGCGGCTTGAGTCCCCCACCAGCAATCTGGGAAAAATTACACTGCCCTTGGGGACCTCGAAGAGGCAATACTTCCCCTCTGGCAAGCACTGAGTCTGAGTATAGAAAAGAAACCTTTCAATAAAAAGGGGAAAGGAAGCAAGCATTAATTTGGGGAAATGCCACAAGCATGTGACCATGAGCCAAACACCCACCCCACAGTACACTGGGCAGTGTTCTTTGCCTCAGGTTCTCACCTTGCAGTGTGAGTCTGACAAAAAAGTGTTCCTTTAACATGCCACTCCCCTCTCCCTCCACTACACTGCACTCACAGTTGTACTTGGTCAGCAAAGATGCAGAATTCAGAGGAGCGTTCCGGTGAGTTCGCCTCCCATCTTGGTGGGATAGGGGAGGGGCCGACCAATGCCTCAGCTGCTGCTGCACCATTCACGCTGTGTTGCTGCCTGCTGCTGTCACCGCTTCATCGTTCACCTTGCCGCTGGCTGCTTCATTGTCAGGCACTAGGCCACTGGCCTCTGCCTGCATCATTGTTCACGCCACCATTGTGCCATTTTACTGCAACCTCTGCAATGCCTTGATGTCCCTTTACTTAACACAGCTCTCAGTGCTTTCAGCAGTTAGAAGAGCAGCCTTGCTACTAAAGCAGACTGGAGATACTGCCCCACAGCAGGTCTAAGCTTAGCACATACACCTGGGTATCAGCAACTTTAGCTCTAGCAATCTGTAACAAAACAAAAGACTCCCAAGTGAGTACAATCAGCTTAGTTATTAAACAAAAGAGAGTAAAAGGGGACTCGTTAGACACAGCAGAATGAAGCTGATAAGAACAGATATAACTTAGAGAATTTTTTCACTTCAAGGTCCCAGACACAAAGGCAAGGTTTACATCTCGAGACCAAAAACATCAAGACACTTAATCACAGCCTTCTATGTCCCCTCTCCACTAGCTTTTGGCACACCTGCCACCTGCTTAGTGAAAGCTCTTTAGTTGAGGGTGACCCCTCTCAATCAGGGCAGGCCAAGCACAGTTCTGATGCCCCCACTCACACAACAAGGACAACAACCTTTCCTCACCCCTGCACCCAACACCAAAGTAACCTGCAATCCTACACCAGCCAAAAGTGGTCATTTGGGCAAAGCCACTCCAACACGCTGCACATCTTGGCACAATAGGCGTGTCTATGCAAACAAGTTTCAGAGTAGCAGCCGTGTTAGTCTGTATCCTTTGTATCTTGTATTCTTTATGCAAACAAGGTTGGTTCCTGAAGTCTCTTCCCCCAGCTCATCACTAGATGTCAGTGAAGAGCTCATTCAGACTCTGTTTAAATCAACTTCAGGAACCACATCTTGTACTTGTACTGAGCCTTTATCTGGTAACAGTTTATCTATACGCCTCTTCATTATCCCCCCCTTTTACCAGATGTGTCTCTGATCCCAATACCTGCTTTACCGCATCTTCTTCCCACTTCATCCCCCCTTGTAATTTCATACAAATACTCTCTACCCTAAACAGAAAAACCTGGAGGAGGGGCTGTCAGGAAACCAATATAGGCTGTAATACAATATGGACTAAAAGCTAAAATCCAGATAAGGCTAGTTCTGCTGGACTCAAGCTTCAGACAACTTTCCCTCCTCATTCCCTGCTTCTCATAGAAACGTCATGACTGCCTTACAAAGGACTAGGGTAGCCAACTTTCTAATAACACAATACCGAACAACTTTACCCTGCCCTTTCTCTGAGGTCCTGCCCCCCACTCACTCCATTCCCCCCTCCCTCCGTCACTCACTCTCCCCCACCCTCGCTTACTCACTCATTTTCACTGGGCTGGGGCAGGGGGTTGGGGTGCGAGAGGTGGTGAGAGATCCGGCTGGGGGTGCAAGCTCTGGGGTGGGGCTGGAGATGAGGGGTTTGGGGTGCAGGAGGAGGCTTTAGGCTGGGGATTGGGGCAGAGGGGTTTGGAGTGTGGGAGGGGTCTCCAGGCTGGCACAGGGTGTGGGAGGGGTTACAGGCTCCAGGCTGGTGGTGCGGGCTCTACAGAAATGAGAGGTTTGGGGCACAGGAGGGAGCTCCGAGCTGGGGCAGGGGTTTGGGAGGGAGTTTGGGCACAGGAAGGAGCTCAGGGATGGGGCAAGGAGTTGGGGCATAAGAGGGGGTTTGGGATGTGGGCTTTGGGTGGCACTCACCTCAGGCAGCTCCCAGAAGCGGCGACATCTCCCTCTGGCTCCTAGGCAGAGGTGCGGCAAGGCGGCTTCGCGCTCTGCCCCTGCCTGCAGGCACCACCCCACAGCTCCCATTAACTGGGGTTCCCGGCCAATTGGAGCTGCAGAGCTGGTGCTCGGAGCAGCGTGCAGAGCCCCCATGGCTGCCCCTATGCCTTGGAGCCAGACAGACATGCTGGCAGCTTCTCAGGAGCTGCACAGATCTGGGCAGGAACCCTGCCTGCCCTGCTGTGGGCGGCCAACCGGAATTTTAAAGGCCTGGTCAGTGGTGCTGACCGGAGCCACTAGAGTCACTTTTCGACCGGACATTCCAGTCGAAAACTGGACACCAGGCAACCCTAGTCCCCATGGTAAACAACCATCCTACAGGGATAACTCCAGTTTCCTGAAATAGTAAGAGCAAAGTTGTTCTGTTATATGATTTGGCCACCCTGATAGTGCGTAGTGCATCACCTTAACCAAAATGGGATCTTTTCTTATTTCCAGAGCAATTTCATTAGCTGTAATAGGAAGGTCATCTAGGAAAGAGACTCCATATGCAGAGTTTTCCTCACTCTTTCCCTGTGTAAAGGGGCAAACAGGAGAGTGCTTCTGCGGTAGCATGTTTTTCTGATGGTCTATAATAAATGTCATACGGGAAGGCAGCTATGATCAAATCCCATTTCTTCAGCCTTGCTGCCACTAGTGGTGGAACACCTTTGGGCCCAGTATTTTTACCAGTGGATTATACTTCCTAATGGTAATAACAATATGGCGATGGAACAGACTGCCTCGGGAGGTTGTGGAAGCTTCTCCGCTGGAGGTTTTCAAAAGGAGGCTGGACAGCATCTGTCTTGGATGGTTTAGAAACAACAAATCCTGCATCTTAGTAGGGGGTTAGACTAGATGACCCTTGCAGTCCCTTCTAACCCTATGATTCTATATCAGTGATTAAGGTAAATTGTTTCCCAAACAGGCATTCATGGAATTTAATAACCTCCCAAATGATGCTAACGCTTCTTTTTTAATTTGTGAGTCTTATCTTTCAGCCTTTGATAATGTTCTGCAAGCAAATGCTATGGATTTTTCACTCCCATCTTTACAAATGTGTGAAATGACAGGCCCAATTCCTCCAGGAGAGGCGTCACAGGTTAGGTTAGATCTGGGGCTGTACCTCAGTGGTAGAGCACATGCTTTGCATGTACGAGGCCTTGGGCTCATTCCCCAGCATCTCCAGGTACTTTGGGGGAGGGATAGCTCAGTGGTTTGAGCATTGGCCTACTACACCCAGGCTTGTGAGTTCAATCCTTGAGGGGGCCATTTAGGGAACTGTGGTAAAAAAAAATCTGTCTGGGGATTGGTCCTGCTTTGAGCAGAGGGTTGGACTAGGTGACTTTCTGAGGGCCCTTCCAACCCTGATATTCTAATGTTACCATCTCCATCTAGTAACGGGCCTATACCATAGCTAGGATTTCTTTTGTTCCTCATATACTTAAAAAACTCCTTAGGGACCTGGAGCAAAATCAGTACTTAGTCCTGCTAGTGAAGGCAGGGGGCTGGGATAACCTTTCAAGGTCCCTTCCAGTTCTAGGAGATAGGATATCTCCGTTTATTTATTTATTATTTATTTATTTAATAATTTAAATTTAGATTATGGGTAGAGCCCTGAGAAAATCTTTTTTTGTTTGTTTTTTTTTTAATTACAGCACTGTCACAGGTAAAGTAACAAATTTCACAGGACATACACAGAATGCCATCAGTGAAAGGCCATGCTACATTCCTTTGTATAAAAGCAGACATTGAATCACCCCAAACTGCTGCGATTTCCCCTACAACGGAGTGACAGAAGCAGGCATCCACAGGCAGTGTTACGTCGAAGCAAAAGTTCATGTGAGGCTACAGATTTTCCTGAGCATGAGACCAGAACGTACAGGTGCCCACTTTTACTTCCCTGCTGTAGGAAAAACTGCAGTACTAGGCTAATTCCACAATTTCTGCATAGTTGCGAATTTCTCAGGGCCCTAGTTATGGAAAGCTCAGGATTACAATGTACCAATAGGCTGGAACTAGTTTCCTTTTCACTACCTCAAAAGTTTTATGTTTCTTTTCCTTCCAAACCCACTTTATAGTTTCTGCAATTAATGTTGGTAAATTTGGAATTAATCTTTCATAATAATTTCACACGGTTAGAAACAATCTAAGCTCTGAGACCGTCAATAGCACTGGAGTGTTCTCAACTGATTTTATATTCTCTTTTAATAGGTAAACCTTTTCTGCATCTACACAATGCCTCAAACAAGTAACCTAATTTTGAAAAAAAAGCACACTCATCTCTAACTTTAAAACATATTTTTGTAATCTCTTTAGTGTCCCCTCTACATATTTTAAATGTTCCTCTGAAGTCCTCCCAGTTATTAATAAATCATCTAAATAACAGACACCACTATTTACCTCCTGCAGTACCTGATCTGTTATTCATTGAAACAGAACAGGTGTGCTAGCTACCCCATAGGGTAATCTTTCATACCTAAATACCCCTTTTGTGGACAGAAATTTTTTTGCATGTGGCTACATTGCCATCTGCTGGTATGCTTGGGACAAGTCTAGTTTATTCAACTTCATTCCCTCTGTCAGTTTTGCAAATAAATCTTGTGGTTTAGGAAGTAGATACTTGTCCATCTCCAGCCAGGGGTTTATAGTGACTATATAATCCCTAGTTCTAGAAATTCTTACACTACCATCACCTTACACTTTTACCATATACAGTTCTGTGAAATGGTACAGCTCACATATCCTTTCATCTGGAGACAATCTGCCTCTGAGCCCAACTCCTTCTAGTCACATAACTAGTTCCATGGCTCCTATCTGCAGTCATTGATGGCTTCCTCTCAGCATATCCTTTGCTGTTCTGTGGAGCCCCGCGGCGCACTCTCGCCACCGCCGCCCGGGGAATCCTGCCTTCACTGACTCCTCACTAAGGCATGGAGACTTATCTTATCTTTCTTATCTAGCATAATGAATATGCTTTTACCAGCTAGTCAGCAACGGACATCTACTGGTGTGGGGATAGAGTAATGCTGTCTCAATATAGTCTTATTAAGGCATCGGGGATCCAAACAAATCCTAATTTTCCCATACTTTGTCTCAGTTATGATTAAACTGCTAACCCATGGAGTGGGTGAGTTCACTTTGGCTATGACTCTTTCCTTAACTGTCTGAGTGAATTTCTGAGTCTCTGTCACTGCAAAAGGTGTAGTTCTGCAGCCATGCATGACAATGGTGACTGATGGGTCTGTATATCTGTGATGTTTCCCACAGAACTCTCCTAGTCCCCTGAAGAATTCCAGGTGTTGTGCAATCAATTCTTCTTTAGTGCTGGGTGCTTTGGTATGCAGCATACCCACATACATATTAGGTGTACCTGTATGCAAGCTTCTCTGCCTATCAGTAGTGTTGTAAATGCCTTAGCGATTAAGTCTTCATCACTAAGGTGAAGTCTTCAATTGAAGACTGACCTTAGCTTTAACAAAAAGAACAGGAGTACTTGTGGCACCTTAGAGACTAACAAATTTATTAGAGCATAAGCTTTCGTGGACTACAGCCCACTTCTTCGTTATGCATCCGAAGAAGTGGGCTGTAGTCCACGAAAGCTTATGCTCTAATAAATTTGTTAGTCTCTAAGATGCCACAAGTACTCCTGTTCTTTTTGCGGATACAGACTAACTCGGCTGCTACTCTGAAACTTAGCTTTAACAGTTGCCACTGCTAAGGTGACTTCCCCTTAAGAGTATATTCTGGAATCACCATATGCTATAAACACAACAACAGACTGCTTTATCTGGATGTGACCTGCTCTCTTTCTCAAACTGTGAATTAGAAAACATTTAGCTTCCACCCCAATATTAAGATTAAACTCTGCAAATAGAATAGGGATTTAATTTTCCACATTTGTGACATGTTTTTCCATAGGTTGTCTGTCATACCACAGTGTGTACAGAAATTTTGTGTAAGTGGTTGGTGTGTCTGCTTTGCTTGGACTCACCAGCAGCTGGGCCCTCCCCATGAAGCCCTGAGTATTCTTTTGTATAACAGCCTCTACAAACTTGTCAGTATATGGCCAAGACGGGATCTCTATTTTGTGTCTTTGTGAGGCTCCGCAAATGCCTATTGCTTTCTGCAAGCCCAAATCAGGTTTCCACTTTCCTCAACAACCTTTCCTTTAGCCCTTTATCAGTGACACTGAACACAGTACTGTATCTGAGAATATCATTTTCAGTATTTCCAAACTCTCAATTTCTTGCTTTTTGCCTCAGCTCTATGACATACTTGTCTATCTGCCCTTCCCCTAAGCGTAGGTGAGACCACTACAGAATTGGTACCGTTCAAAAGACAACATTTTTCTTACGGTTGCCATAGTTTCTAAGCACTGTTAAGATCTCATCCAAAACTAAAGCATTTTCAGCTGGCTGCTGTAAGAATGTTATAAACTTCCAGAGCTTCCTCTCCCACTATGTGCAGTAAAATGGCTACTTTTATCCCCTGTTCTTTTTTATCTGCTCCCGAGGTTTTCATACAGATCTGGAAGGTTTGTTCCCATCTCCTTCAATTTTCAGCAAAATCGCAAAAGAAAGATAAAGGTGGGGTTGGCTTGCAATCCTCCCTGCTCAGGATTTTTTTTAATACTATTTTCTAGTTTAACTGCTTTAATTTTGCCTTCACTTTTGTGTACTCACTGTGTCTTTATTCTCTGTGCCTTCTGTTTGGTTTCTGCTGGTTTGTGCATTGCAGCTTCTTGTCTGTGTGTGTTGCAGTTTGCACCATTTACTGACACGCTGTGTCCTGGCAAAAACAGTTACTTCCTGCAGCCTGGGGTCACTGCTAACGCCAGACAGCGCTGCTTGCACAGCCGCAGCTGCGGGTGTCACTGTCTTTGTGAGCGCGCTGCAGCCCGAGTACTGCAGGAAACCAGAGTGAGACCAGACACATGTACCTTTTCACTACAGACATAACAAGATGGCTCCTGCAGACGGAGCAGGCAGCCGCCGAGTGTCTCTGCCTCACGTGAGAGCTCCCTGGCAAGGGGAGGACATGGCAGCATGACACGTTTTAAAGAGACAGCACCACAATATACAACACTCACAGGGCTCGTTCACACACACAGCTGTGGGCACAGACTACAGAACAGTCACCATGAAATACGCAGTAAAAGATGTTGAACACGCACAAGAGAGGGAGGATTTCACAGCGAACTCTGTATATACGCCACTGGCCAAGGGAGATTGCACCCAGCCCCAGTGACTGGATGATGGGACGTGACAGGTTCCCCTCGCAGCCACTCTTAGCTGTACCCGGTTGGGAGGTGGGGGCCAGGAGCTCTGAGGTTTCTGCTTCAGAGACGCCAGAGATAATGGTGTGGTGTCAAGTATCAGGGGGTAGCCGTGTTAGTCTGTATCTGCAAAAACAACAAGGAGTCTGGTGGCACCTTAAAGACTAACAGATTTATTTGGGCATAAGCTTTCGTGAGTAAAAACCTGTAAAAAAAAAAAAATGGTGTGGTGGGACTCGAGGAGGTGGTTGGGGTGTCTTTTCCAATTGGCTGTAATAACAGCTCCTCACTACAGAGGAGAAATAACAGCATACATTTTTTGAGCTCTGTTCTGTACTTCCTTGTACTTGACTGCAGCGTGTCAGGGCAGGGAGAAAAGGGTATGTTGCACTACTTTCAGAAGTAAGGGCAATGTGGAGAGACATGGAGCAGGGCTGGGCGTTGGGTTCAGGAAGGAAGAAATGCATTTCATCTGGGTGGGAGGAGGGACAGAGCATTCAGAAGCTGTGTGTTAAAGGACACGTGACATCATTTTGGGAGGATGCATGGAGGTGCAGTGAATTCTGGGACATAAGGTATAATTTCAGCATGACTCCCAGTGCTTTCGGAGAGAAAACGGGTTCACAGTAATGTGGGAGGTTTAATTCTGAGGCTTTTTCTAGCAATCCAGAGTTACACTAAGGAAGGAAAGCTATGCACCATTTTGCTTCTCTGACAAAGCCTGGTAGATTTCACATGCTAACCTCTCTTTCAACTCAGCTTGCTACAGAAGACTGTAACATCTACTAATCTGCCTCTGAAGCCATGTGTCATGACTGATCCTGTGTAAGGGTCAGTTTAGGGTGGGGAATGGATGTAGGGAGGTTCTGCTTGTGGAGAGGAGTTAAAAGGAAACATGGCAGATTCAGAAAAAGATGCAGGATCCTTGGAATTCAGAGAAAGAACAGGCGTACTTGTGGCACTTTAGAGACTAATAAATTTATTTGAGCATAAGCTTTCGTGGGCTACAGTCCACTTCATCAGATGCATAGAATGGAATGAAGTGGGCTGTAGCCCACGAAAGCTTATGCTCAAATAAATTTGTTAGTCTCTAAGGTGCCACAAGTACGCCTGTTCTTTTTGCGGATACAGACTAACACGGCTGCTACTCTGAAACCTGGAATTCAAAGGGCTCATTCAAACACTCCCAAGGTATAGGTCAGTTTGTGGTAATATTGGGATGGAAGGCCATTCCACTGGATTGTTTTTTGGGGAAAGGGGAACACTGTAAAACCTTAAACCCATTCAGATCCTCATGAGAATCACAGCTCCAGTATGAAGGGGGCCATGATTGAGGGGCTACCTGTGGAGCAGCTTACTGTATACAGGAAGCCCTCCTACAGATGCACCTCAACCATACCCCTTTCACTACCCCCAATTCTTCCCAAAACAAGTGAAGTTCACATGCAAAACCCTTTACAGCCTCAAAAGAAGAAAAGAAAAACAAAAACCAACCAAAAACCAACAAACAAAAACAAACCCTCAAACTCAAACAAACAACAAACATAAAGCAAGGAAAAGCAAAGTTAAGGTGACACTTCCAACACAGCATAGCTGTACACCTGTACATCTGTGTGAAGATAACAGTATGCTCCTCCCTAATTAAAAAAAGCCATTTTCTTGCAGTATATGTGAGAGAGACAGAGAAACTTAGTCAACCTTTGGTATATCAGAAATACTTAGCCTCTTTCTCACTCATCTCTGTTGAGTTGCTGGATTTTTTCCTTCACTTTCTAAATCTAGATTATTATTTTTTTGCATTCTGAGAACAAACTTTCCTTGTTTCTGGAATTCACGTCACACCCACTGAACTCAGATAGTTTGTTACACGTAACTCATAGGAGACAACTTTCAAGCACTTCTATTCAGCTGAAGAATAATCAGCAAAAGCTATTTTGTGAGCAGCAATCTTTTAAAAATGCATCTGAACACAGATTCAAATGGCTCCACAGAGGCTTGGGGATCTCAACAAAAAAAAAAAAAAATGTGGCACAAAATGGATTTTGGAAGAGACTGACACAGGAGAGTTTTATCAAAAAATGCAATTCAGAGAGTTATACAGCCAGTTTTGCTGATGCCCCTCAATCCTAACCTGCAATCTCCCGTTATCTGGTTTCCAAGTGTCTCAGGCTAACCAGCTCCTCTCTTAGGTAAGGAAAGAGTTAATATTCTCCAGTCTGTTTTTGGTTGTCAGAGTGAAAGTGAAAGCAAAGGCATAGAAGGCTGAAGACTCATTTAGAGTTTGATTCTAGCACAGACGCCTGATGTTTTAGGGTGTCTGGAACCCCTTGTTTGGGGGACAAAATGAATCTAGGGCTCATCCTCATCTGTGGAGTACTGGCTCTGAAGGCTGGTGAGTTTAGGAGGTGTCAGCTGTGGGATTCTGGCTGGTCTACAGGGATGCCTCTTCAGAAGGCCCATTATAGCAGGGGTGGCCAAACCCTCCCAGCCGCATAGCACAATCTTCAGAAGTTCCAGAGCCAGAGAGCACCTGCCAGGGCTCCGCTTGGTGCTTCAGCCCTGCTCCTGCTGAAGCCCCGAGACCCCCCCCCCCCTCCTCTGGGCAGAAGCCCCTATCTCACCACTCTGCTGCAAGGCAGAGGGACCAAGCTCCCTCCCCCCGTCTGTTAGGTGGAGAATGGGGGGAAGGGGCGGGGGCTCTGTGAGCCACACTTAATGGTAAAAGGGCCACATGTGGCTCATGAGGCACATTTTGGCCACCCCTGCATTATAGCCTCAGGGAGCAAGAGGGGAACAGTTTGATTAGCAGCTTGTGTCCCAGAAGGGATTAGACAAATGGGCCCCCATGTCCCCCCCCCAGAGATGGATGGACCTTGTGGTGGTGACACCAGAGGGAGGTGTGATAGTATAAGTTGATCATCATGGGAGAGTGCCTGGGGACTTCCAAAAGGATGATGGCAGTGGGGGATGGGCAAGTAATACCAAACTGGGAAGCGGTACTTAAGGGGAGGTGTTCCAGGGAAGGAGGGGAATTGTGTAGTGGTAGCGTGCCCCAGAGCTCACCTGGATCGTCCCCTTTTCTATAGGGCTGCCCCAGCAAAGGGCAAGATGTCAGTGCCAAATATCTTGTCCCAATGGGGCAGCAGGTATGTGTATGTGTGTGTGTGCACCCCACCTCTCAGCTGGTTCTTTTTCTTCTCAGCAGAGCTGCCAGTGGAGCTGGCCCCAGGGTCCCAATTACGCTCTGTGGATGTGGTCTTGGACTGTCATTATATAGAGGAAGCTGTGGGTGGATTTCCGGGTGCCTTTGCTGGATCATTCTCCTCAGACCCTGCCACCCTAGTGCTGAGAGGTGTCAGCATTGCTGATGATGGAAGCTTGGACAGTGTCACCAATTATGAGGCGCCAGGCACAAATACTGACTCCGCTTCTCCCATCATCTTTGAAGTCTCAGGTGAGTGAGGAGCTGGGGATAGGAAAATTTCCATGCCAGCCACAGTAATCCATGAGTGAACTGAAATCTGCACAGACTCAAAACACAGAGCCCTGCCTCAGGGGCTCACAGGAAATGTGATGGACAAAGGGCTAGCAGGATGAAGGGCGCTGTGTAAATAGAGACAGAGTCACTATCTATCAACTTACTTACATTAGACAGACAAGGTGAGTGAGGTAAAATCTTTTATTGGAACAACTTCTGTTGGTGAGAGAGACAAGCTTTTGACCTACACAGAGCTAGCTCTTATTCAGCCCTCCTTGAGATCCAAAGAAGAGCTCTGTGTAGCTTGAAAGCTTGTCTCTTTCACCAACAGAAGTTGCTCCAATAAAAGATATTGCTTCAGCCACTTTGTCTCTCTAAAATCCTGGGACCAGCATGGCTACAACAACACTACTTACCCACATGACCCACCACCACAATATCTGAGCACCACATACTTATTAATGAGTTACCATCACAGTCCCCTTCTAAGATAATTGCATTGGTACTCCTAGTGAAAAAAGGAAAAGCCATTATTTTCACTGATGGAGACTGAAACGCGAATAAACTGCCCTGGTGATAATCTGGCTGCACCGATATAAATCGTATCATACAGAAGAGAGTTTGCACTGTGGCTAAAATCCCAGTTATATCAGTAGCTAAAGTCCCAATATAGACAAGGCCATGGACCAGAATATTCATAGATTTTAATTAATATATTCAGCTATTTTAAGGCAAGAAGGGACCATTAGATAATTTAGTTATGGGGTTCTCAAACTTCAATGCACCACAACCCCCTTTTCACAACAAAAATTACTACATGACCCCAGGAGGGGGGACCGAAGCCTGAGTCCGCATGATTCCCACTGTCCTGGGTGGGGAGCCAAAGCCAAAGTCTGAGCCATAGTTCCCTGGAAAGGGTAGGGGTCAAAGCCGAAGCCCAAGGGCTTCAGTCCCAACCAGAGGACCTGTAACCTGAGCCCCTCTGCCCAGGGCTGAATCCCTCATGCATGGCTTCTGCTTCGGCCCCAGGCAGTGGAGCTCAGGCTTCAGCCCCAAGCCCCGGCAAGTCTAAGCCAGCTCTGGCGACCCCATTAAAATGGGGTTGCGACCCACTTTGGGGTCCTGGCCCACAGTTTGAGAACGGCTGATCTAGTTTAACATCCTGTATAATACAGGCCATAAAATTTCTCCCCTTTATCTCTGTATTGAGCCCAATCACTGGTGTTTGTCCAGAAAGGCATCCAATCTTGATCTGAAGACTTAAAGAGATGGTAGTTGTTCCAAGAGCTAATCACCTTCTCTGTTAGAAAATATGTCTTATTTTTCATTTGAATTTGGTTGGCTTCAACTTCCAGCCATTAGTTCTTTGTTAAGCCTTTCTCACTAGATTAAAGAGCTCTTTCACACCTGATATTTTCTCCCCGTGGAGGCCCTTATACACAGGAATCAAGTAACCTCTCAACCTTCTTTTTGGTAAACTAAGCAGATTGAGCTCTTTAAACCTCTCATTGTAAACATTTTTTCCAGCCCTCAAATAATTTTTGTGGCTCTTCTCTGAACCCTCTGCAAAATTTTCAATGTTTTGTTTAAAATGTAGACATCACATCTGTACATGTATTCCATTATCAGTTTCACCAGGGGCATACACACTGCACTCCTTTTTATATGTTCAAGGATCACATTAACCCTTTTTGCCACAGCATCACACTGGGAACTAATATTGAATGTTTGTCCACTACAGCCCCTAAATCTGTTGGATGGTCACTATTTTCAGGATATAGCCTCAATTCTATAACTTGGGCCTGCATCTCCTGTTCCTAGATGTACAGTTTTGCATTTGGCTGTATTCAAATGCAAATTTTTGAATGCGCCCAGGTGTAACAGTGCCTTTGTGGGTCACAACTGAGAATACCAAATTCAGGATAAACTGCTGAGAAATAGGGCGGACATACCCCAAACTAGTGGTTATTCTCCCATGAGATATACAATACCAGCAACAAAAATAAACTTCTGTTTCACCACACTGACTAACAAGAAGTCATAAAAGCAGTTTCCTTAGGCATTCCAGTCCAAGTCCGAAAACACTAGCCTTAGAGATGAGTGGTTCTTTAAACCAATTTAATCAAACAAAAGTTTCTTCTGATCCCAAAGGACCAGCCACATACCCAGGTCAATATATAACTTAGATCTTACCCAAAAATCATGCTGTTGCCAATCCTTTAGTATCTACAATATAAAGGTTTATTTATAAAAGGAAAGAAAGAAAGGTGAATGTTAAAATTGGTTAAAGGAATCAGGTACATATAATAATTGTAAAATTCTTGGTTCAGGCTTGTAGCAGTGATGGAATAAACTGCTGGCTTAAGTCAAGTCTCTGGTTGCTTCCAAATCAATAGAAGGTCCTTGATCCCTTGGTTAGAATGCTCCCATTGATATAATTCCATAGTCCAGAGGCTTGAGCAGGAAAGAGCTGGAGCAGGAAAGAGGAAAAATGGAGGTGTTTCCAGGGCCTTTTATAGCTTCTGCCATGTGGAGGGAAACCCATTGTTTCAAACAAAGCCCTCAGCACAGCTAGTGGAAAATCATAGTTGACAAGATGATGTTTGGAGTCACATAGGCAAGTCACATGTCTGTGCATGATTAGACACAGTAGAAGCCATTACCTATACCTCAAACAGCACGTTCACAGGAAAGTCCATTTAGGGTAGGTGGGTGTCTTCCATTGTGAGTTAAATGTTCTTTTGATGGGCCACTCAATTTCAACAGTTCTTCCAAGATGTGCTGGCTAACTACCTTGTCAGCGCTACCCCAGGCAAAGACATTTGAAATCCAGGTACAGAACCAATGCTCATAACTTCAAATACAAAATGTTACGTGCATACAAATAGCATAATCATATTCAGCAAATCATAACCTTTCCATAGACACCTTACTTGATAACCTTTGTACAATATTTGTTGCAATTATATAACAGTGGTAGCAACAATGATCTACATCAGAGGTGGGCAAACTTTTTGGCCCGAGGGCCACATCTGGGTGGGGAAATTGCATGCAGGGCCTTGAATGTAGGGCTGGGGCAGAGGGTTGGGGTGCGGGAGGGAGTGCAATGTTTGGGAGGGGGTGTGGTGTGCAGAAAGGGGCTCAGGGCAGGGGGTTGGGGCAGAGGAGGGGTGCGGGGTGTACGAGGGGGCTCAGGGAAGGGGGTTGGGGTGCAGGAGGGGGTGCAGAGTGCAGGAAGGGGCTCAGGGCAGGGGTGCAGGGAGGAGTGTGGGAGGGAGCTCAGGGCAGGGGTTTGGGGTGCAGGGTGCAGCAGGGATGCAGGCAGGGTGTGGCAGGTGGCTCAGGGCAGGTAGTTGAGGTGCGGGGTGCAGGAGGGGTTTGGGGTGCGGGCTCCAGCCTGGCACTGCTTACCTGGGGTGGCTCTGGGCTGGCAATGGGGTGCAGCAGGGCCAGGGCAGGCTCCCTGCCTGCCGGCCCTGTCCCCACACCGCTCCCAGAAGCGGCGCGGTGCCCGAGGTGCCATGGGGGTGGCAATCCCGCAGGCCGGATCCAAAGCCCTGACGGGCCAGATCCAGCCTGCGGGACATAGTTTGCCCACCCCGAGCTACATGGTCATATTTTAGTCAGATAATGTCACACCAGGTTACCAACTGGTCCAGTTCCTTCTGTATGATTGCCCCATCCTCATTGCTATTTACCACTCTGCCAGTCTTTGTGTCATCTGAAAATTTTATCAGCAGTGATTTTATATTTACTTCCATATCATTGACAAAAATGTTCTTAATCCATTTAACATGTGCTGTATTGATATTGTGTTAATGCTATTTTTTAAAATCATATTGGCATGCAGTACTGAGTCAAACACCTTACAAAAGTCTAAGTGTCTTACATCTGCTTTTAGCAACCGAACTTGCAATCACATCAAAGAATGAATTCAGGTTTGTTTGACAAAATCTATTTAAAATAAAAGCATGTGGAGAGGCATTAATTATATTTCTGTCATTTAAATTTTTTATTAATTGAATCCTGTATCAGCTATTCTGTTATTTTGCCGGGGATTGATATCAAGCTAACTGACCTACAGTTGCCTGTGTCATCCTACTCGCTGTTTTTGAAACGTGGCACAACATTACCACTCTTCCAGTCTTCTGGAATTTCCCATGTGACAGGATGTACCTGGCCCTTCAAAGCCCCTTGCTGGAGGCTTTGTGGTCCTACCTCACCCTGCCCCAGGAGAGGAGCAGTGAAGATGGGTCCTCCAGGCCTGCTTAGAAGGGTTGCATAGAAGCAGCCAGTCAGAGCCCAGGAGGATCAAATAAAAGCTGCTGCTGGGCCTGAGCAGGTCAGTTTCTGGCTGAGTCCAGAGGAACAAGGCAGGGTGCTCCTTGCTGGTCACAGGAGCTTGAGAGAGAACTAGAGGGAGGGTTCTGGTGGTACTTGTGTTCCATGAGGAGGAAGAAGATCTGAGAACTTCAGCCCTGAGGGAAGGGTGAAGAGAAGGGAGCTATGTGGGAAAAGGTCCAGGGAATAGCAGCAAACTGGAGGCAGCAGTATTTTGGTTGTGGTTTATAGGATTCCTGAGTTGGGACCTGGAGTAGTGGGTGGGCCTGTGTTCCCCCACTGGCCACTAGCAAAGTGGCTTAAGCCCCAAGAAGGGGACAAGTTTCCTTCAGAAGCCTGAGCGAAGGGACTGGATTTAAAGGTCCCAGAGATGGGGCTGAAGACCCTCATGTGGGCAGATTGTTGGACTTTTGCTACCCCGGAAGGGATTCATCTGTTGAGGACAGTGAGTTGGCCAGAAGGCTGAGCCTCTGAAGACCTGCCTAGCGAGGTTGACAACCTATAGAGGGTACTATGAGTGGGGAAAAGAGGACTGCAGTACTGCACCCAGCCAATAGGAGGTACTCAGGAGGTGAATGCCCCATTGCACCCCAGTATTTCAAGATTTATTAAAAATTAACATCAGCGGGCCAGAGATCTCCTCAGCCAACACTTTTTTATGACTCTTGGATGCCAGTTATCTAGGGACCTGGTGATTTAAATTATTTTGTGCTTTATAGATATTGGTTAACATAATTCCTAGTTACTGAATTCTTGAAAATACTGTACTTCATCATCCTCATGTGATATGAGTATGTCATCCTGCTTCTTTTCAAATACAGAACAGAAATATTTATTGAACTCTTCTGTCTTTTCAGCATCATTATAGCTCAGTGGTTTCAGCATTGGCCTGCTAAACCCAGCGTTGTGAGTTCAAACCTTGAGAGGGCCATTTAGGGAACTGCGGTAAAAAAATCTGTCTGGGGTTTGGTCCTGCTTCGAGCAGAGGGTTTGACTAGATGACTTTCTGAGGTCCCTTCCAACCCTATTATTCTAATGTTACCATCTCCATCCAGTAATGGGCCTATACCATTGCTAGGATTTCTTTTGTTCCTCATACACTTAAAAAACTACTTATTGTCCTTGCACCTGCCGGCATGGTTTTTTTCTTGATGTCTTTAACTTTCTTTATCAATTTTTGACACTTCATAACTTCAAAACTGGAGCCCTTCTGAGTTTCAAAATATGCCCTTGACTGGGAACTGCTCCTCTCGGCACCAGACCCAATGCTAGTACAGGCATCAACATTGATATTGGCACCATCAGCCCTACCATTGGAGCCATTGTCACAACTATTAGCACTGCCGTTTCCTGAGAGCTACTTTTCATCCCTGTCACCAATATACTCCTTCTCTACCACACTGAGCAGGGACCTTCACCTGAGGAGCGAGGTCGATACTGCCAAGGGTACTCGGAAGCATGCAGTACTGAGTCCTGGTGCAGAACTAGCATTGGATGGGGCATACCCAGTTATGCCAGTATCAGTACAACCTGCCACCATGGCCTCATTGGCCTGCCCTCCCATAGGTCTTGGAGCAGGGTCCCCTCCAATGTCTCAGCAAAGAGGAGAAGATTTCAGTTGCCTCTGGTGTTGCTGGCCAGAGCACCCTCCCTAGAACTAGAGGGAACCTCTGAAGATGTGATAGAAGCAGTGAGGGAAATGCTCCAGCTGCCTTCACCACCAAAGGAATCTTCTTTGTCCCTGGACAAGATGGTTACAGTGGCTCAGACACCAGCTGTTGATTACTTCAGCTGGGCATCCCAGGAGCTACTCTCAAGGACAGTGGATACAGGACACTGTGGTCCAGGAAAACACACACAAGGTATTCAACAACCTCAGCACCTTGAAGAATTGCTCTCCTGATCAGTGAGGGCATCCTAGATCCAGCCAAGATCCGCTCCATACTCCCAGGCTCACCCCCTCTCAATGCAGTGAGTGAGCCGTCTTCACCCAAATTCCATTACTTAAGGCAAGGACAGCAAACCAGCAGCCTGCAGCACTAGCTTCCTCAAGGGGTTAATATTGGTCTGTCAATCACCTTGCTTCCTTTCCTGATTGGCTAAATCTGTCCCAATATTATTAGGCCTTAGACCCTTCCTGAGAGGTTGCTAGGCCGGATAGCAATGAAGGCGGGCTCGGCCTGCCTGATATTTCCATTGGTGTGTTTTTGTGATTGGCCACACGTTCCGTGTTGCTGGGTAGAAAAAAACACTCCTTCTCTGGCTCTGTAATTGGCAGAGGAGGGTGAGCTTGGATCCTAATGATTGGCCAGGGCAACATCATATTTTGATTGGCTGCTGCCCTGCCCGCCTGAATTTTGTATTGGTTGGTGAGACCTGTTGCTAGGCCAAGTAGCTGGCGCTGGGACTTGCCAAGGGTAATACGGAATCATGGGAGAACTTTAAAAATGAGGGCCAGATGCGGGGCTGTCAGGACTGAGATCCCCACTTTGAACTTTAGGGTACAAATGTAGGGGCCTGCATAAAAACTTCTAAGCTTAATTACCAGCTTAGCTCTGGTTCGGCTGCCACCATTTTCAATGGATTCCCTCCCTGGGAAACCTTGAAAAACCTTCACCAAATCCCTGGTGAAAACAAATCCAACCCCTTGGATTTAAAACAAGGGGAAATTAACCATTCCCCTCCTTCCTCCCACCAACTCCTGGTGAATCAAGATCCAAAACCCCTTTGGATCTAAAACAAGGAAAAAAATCAATCAGGTTCTTAAAAAGAAGGTTTTTAATTAAAGAAAAAGGTAAAAATCATCTCTGTAAAATCAGTATGGAAATCAACCTTACAGGGTAATCAAACTTAAAGAGCTCAGAGGACTCCCCTCTAGTCTCAGGTTCAAAGTACAGCAAACAAAGAGAAACACTCTAGTAAAAAGCAACAGAGGGTCCTGTGGCACCTTTGAGACTAACAGAAGTACTGGGAGCATAAGCTTTCGTGGGTAAGAACCTCACTTCTTCAGATGCAAGAGAAGAAGTGAGGTTCTTACCCACGAAAGCTTATGCTCCCAGTACTTCTGTTAGTCTCAAAGGTGCCACAGGACCCTCTGTTGCTTTTTACAGATTCAGACTAACACGGCTACCCCTCTGATACTCTAGTAAAAGGTACATTTACAAGTTGAGAAAACAAAGGAAAACTAACACGCCTTGCCTGGCTATTTACTTACAAGTTTGAAATAGGAGAGACTTGCTTAGAAAGATGTGGAGAACCTGGATTGATGTCTGGTCCCTCTCAGTCCCCGAGAACGAACACACTCCCAAACAAAGAACACAAACAAAAGCCTTCCCCCCCCAAGATTTGAAAGTATCTTGTCCCCTTATTGGTCCTTTAGGTCAGATGCCAGCCAGGTTACCTGAGCTTCTTAACCCTTTACAGGGAAAAGGATTTTGGAGTCTCTGGCCAGGAGGGATTTATAGTACTGTACACAGGACAGCTATTACCCTTCCCTTTATAGTTATGACACGCCCCCCAAATCACAGATAGTGTTGGATGTTTGGTTCCACACTGGCTGTGATTTCTTCCTGGAGTTCTAGGAGAAAACAGAGTTAATAAGACACATGTACCTTTAGACATACTACTGATTGTATAAAAACTAACAATATGTTTCATTCCAAAAACAATTGTTAACCAGTTAACTCTGGGAAACTTTCCCGGGAGAGTGCATCAGCCACTTTGTTAGAAGCTCCCGAAATGTGTTGTATTTCAAAATCAAAATCTTGGAGAGCTAAACTCCACCGAAGAAGTTTTTTGTTATTTCCCTTGGCGGTATGAAGCCACTGTAGCGCAGCATGGTCTGTTTGTAGTTGGAAACGCCGTCCCCAAACATATGGGCGTAGCTTTTCCAGCGCATACACAATGGCATAGCATTCCTTTTCGCTGATTGACCAATGGCTTTCCCTCTCAGACAGTTTCTTACTGAGAAATACGACAGGATGGAATTCTTGATCCGGTCCTTCCTGCATTAAAACTGCTCCCACGCCTCGCTCGGACGCATCTGCGGTTACTTGGAACGGTTTGTCAAAGTCTGGGGCCCTTAGCACAGGGTCAGACATGAGTGTTGCCTTAAGCTGGTTAAAGGCCTTTTGACACTCATTAGTCCACTGAACTGCATTTGGCTGTTTCTTTCTGGTTAGGTCTGTCAGCGGGGCGGCGATTTGGCTGTAGTGGGGTACAAATCGCCTATAATATCCAGCCAAGCCTAAGAAGGATTGGACCTGTTTCTTAGACTTTGGAACCTGCCACTTTTGGATAGCATCCACTTTGGCCTGTATGGGATTTATAGTTCCTTGACCCACCTGGTGCCCCAGGTAAGTCACTCTGTTTTGGCCTATTTGACACTTTTTAGCCTTAACAGTTAGTCCTGCCTGCTGGATGCGCTCGAAAACTTTTTCCAGGTGCTCCATGTGCTCTGCCCATGAATCAGAAAAAATGGCCACATCATCGAGGTAGGCAACTGCAGATTCTCCCAATCCCGCTAGGAGACCATCTACAAGTCTTTGGAAGGTGGCGGGTGCATTTCGCAACCCGAAAGGAAGTACATTGAATTCATACACCCCTGCCTGGGTGACGAAGGCTGACCTTTCCTTAGCGGGTTCATCTAGTGGTACTTGCCAGTACCCCTTGGTTAAGTCTAAAGTAGAGATGAATTGGGCATGTCCCAATTTCTCCAATAGCTCATCTGTGCGTGGCATTGGATAGTTGTCAGGACGAGTTACAGCATTTAGCTTACGGTAGTCCACGCAAAAGCGTATTTCCCCATCTGGTTTGGGAACTAGAACCACTGGAGATGCCCATGCACTCTTAGAGGGGCGGATTATACCCATCTGTAGCATGTCCTGGATCTCCCTTTGTATAGCAGTTTTGGCATGAGGTGACTCCCGGTAGGGTGGGGTTCTAATAGGGTGAGCATTACCTGTGTCAATGGAGTGGTATGCCCGTTCGGTCCATCCTGGAGTGGCTGAGAAAATTGGTGCAAAGCTTGTGCACAGCTCCTTGATCTGCTGTCGCTGCAGACGTCCAAGGGTCATGGAGAGGTTCACCTCTTCCACGCCACCATCCTTTTTTCCTTCGTAGTAGACACCTTCAGGCCACTCCGCGTCATCTGTTTCCTGGGCTGTAAACTGGCAAACGTTTAATTCTCTGGAATAAAAGGGCTTAAGAGAATTAACATGGTATACCTTAGGCTTTATGTTGGAGGTGGGGGAGATTATGAGATAGTTAACAGCTCCTAGGCGCTCCTGGACCGTGAATGGTCCTTCCCACGACGCTTCCATTTTATGGGCCTGGATTGCCTTTAAGACCATGACTTGGTCTCCTACTTTGAAGGACCGTTCTCTGGAATGTTTATCATACCAGGCCTTTTGCTCTTCCTGAGCATCCTTTAGGTTTTCTTTAGCAAGGGCCAAAGAATGTCGGAGGGTGTTTTGTAGGTTGCTTACAAAGTCTAGAATGTTTGTTCCTGGAGAAGGCGTAAACCCCTCCCATTGCTGCTTCACCAACTGTAATGGCCCCTTAACCTCACGGCCATACACAAGTTCAAATGGTGAAAACCCTAAACTGGGATGTGGTACAGCCCTGTAGGCAAAAAGCAACTGCTGCAACACTAGGTCCCAATCATTGGAGTGTTCATTTACAAATTTACGTATCATGGCCCCCAAAGTTCCATTAAACCTCTCCACCAGGCCATTGGTTTCATGGTGGTAAGGGGTGGCAACCAAGTGATTCACCCCATGAGCTTCCCACAGGTTTTCCATTGTTCCTGCCAGGAAGTTAGTTCCCGAATCTGTAAGGATGTCGGAGGGCCAACCTACCCTGGCAAAAATGTCTGTTAATGCCTGGCACACACTTTTAGCCCTGGTGTTGCTTAAGGGTACTGCTTCCGGCCATCGGGTAGCAAAATCCATGAAAGTCAGTACGTACTGCTTTCCTCTGGGTGTCTTCTTTGGGAAAGGACCCAGAATATCCACAGCTACGCGCTGAAATGGGACCTCAATTATGGGTAGTGGCTGGAGAGGGGCTTTAACCTGGTCTTGGGGTTTTCCCACTCGTTGGCACACCTCACAAGACCGGACATAATTAGCAACGTCCTTGCCCATTCCCTCCCAGTGGAAGGACTTCCCCAACCGGTCTTTGGTTCTGTTCACCCCAGAATGGCCACTGGGATGATCATGGGCTAAGCTCAAGAGCTTTACCCGATACTTAGTGGGAACTACCAACTGCCTTTGAGGATGCCAGTCTTCCTGGTGCCCACCAGAAAGAGTCTCCTTGTATAAAAGTCCTTGTTTTACAACAAACCGGGATCGGTTAGAAGAGCTGAGAGGCGGTGGGGTGCTCCGCGCCGCCGCCCAAGCTTTCTGAAGGCTGTCATCTGCTTCCTGCTTGGCCTGGAACTGTTCCCTTGATGCTGGAGACATCAGTTCCTCCTTGGACTGTGGACTGGGGCTTGGTCCCTCTGGAAGCGATGCAGGTGCTGGGGCTGTTTCCATTGACTGTGAACCGCTGTCCGCTGGTGCACTATGTGGTAACTCAGGTTCTGGCTGAGCCTCTTGGGTAGGGTTATCTGCTGCTTCTGCCAGTTCAGGCTCGCTGGTGCCCTCTGGCATTGGAGTTGTAGACGGGTTTGCAAGCGCTGGACTCAGGGCTGGCAATGGTTCTGGTGCTGGTTGCGTTGCCAGTTCCGGTTCTGGGACTGGCTTTGGCTGGGTCTCTGGGATTGGATCCACTACGGCTGTTGCAGTCGTTGGCAGAGGATCCAGTTCCACCACCTTTGTCTGGGTCTCCGGTAACACAGACGGGGCCCTGGTGGACGGCTCAGGAACAGGGATGGGGGTGAAAGCTTGCTTAGCCTGGCTGCGGGTGACTATTCCCACCCTCTTGGCTACCTTCACATGGTTGGCCAAATCTTCCCCCAGCAGCATGGGAATGGGATAATTGTCATAGACTGCAAAAGTCCACATTCCTGACCAGCCCTTGTACTGGACATGCAACGTGGCTGTAGGCAAGGTTACAGATTGTGACACGAAGGGTTGAATTGTCACTGTAGCCTCTGGGTTGATGAGTTTGGGGTCCACTAGGGATTGGTGGATAGTTGACACTTGAGCCCCAGTGTCCCTCCAAGCGGTAACCTTCCTTCCGCCCACTCTCAAGGTTTCCCTTCGCTCCGAGGGTATGAGAGAGGCATCTGGGTTTGGGGATCTTTGGTGTGATTGGGGTGTAATGAACTGTAATCGGTTGGGGTTCTTGGGGCAGTGAGCCTTTATATGTCCCAGTCCATTACATTTAAAACATCGCCCTGCTAAGGTATCACCGGGACGAGGTTGGTTGGTGGAGACTGGTGTGGTGGGGTGAGAAGGCGTCTGGGGTTTCCCTTGGGATGTGGGTGGGGCCTTGGGTTGTCCCCGGTGGTAAGGTTTTGTTTCGGCTTGCCCCTTCTGATATTCGCTCCAACTGCTACTAGTTTTTTTCTTTTCTGCCACCTCCACCCATTGGGCTCCAATCTCCCCCGCCTCAGTTACAGTTTTGGGCTTCCTATCTAGGATGTACCTTTCTATTTCCTCAGGAACACCCTCTAAAAACTGCTCCATTTTTACTAGGGAAAGCAGATCTTCCAGAGATTTAACATTTGCTCCTGATACCCAGGCATCACAATTTTTGTCAATGTGGTAGGCATGACGGGTAAATGACACATCCGGTTTCCACTTTAGGGCTCTGAACCGCCGACGGGCATGCTCGGGTGTTAGCCCCATTCTGAGTCTGGCCTTCTTTTTAAAAAGTTCATAACTGTTCATGTGTTCCTTAGGCATTTCAGCCGCCACCTCTGCTAAGGGTCCACTGAGCTGCGGCCTCAGCTCTACCATGTACTGGTCTGCAGTGATGCTGTATCCAAGGCAGGCCCTTTCAAAATTTTCTAAGAAGGCCTCAGTATCATCGCCTGCCTTGTAGATGGGGAATTTTCTGGGATGGGAAGTGGTACCTGGAGGGGGGTTGTTAGCATTGGCTGGTGCATCCTGCTTAGCTTTTGCTACTTCCAGTTCATGCTTCCTTTCTTTTTCTCTCTCCTCCATCTCTTTCTCTTTCAGCTCCATCTTTCTCTTGTGGGCCCCCTCTTTGGCTTTCTCCTCTCTGTCTCTCAGCTCTATCTCTCTCTTGTGGGCCTCCTCTTTGGCTTTTTCTTCTTTGGTAGTCATTTTCCTGTTTTCTTGTGCTGGGTCACCCCCTTTGCAGTTGACAAACTGGGAAGCTCTCAGCTCTGGCTGCTGCAGAGTTAACAGTAACTTTCTAACTAGCTACTCCCGAGGATGTAAAAAGAAAAAAAAACAATTCAGCTTGTAAATACCTTTTACCAGTCATTTGCTAATTGAACCCTTCTCTTAACAAAGGACCTGTAAAAAAAACTTAACACCTCTGCCTTCAGGCAAGGAGAGATAAGATATGCATCTATCTACTTCCAGCTCGGCTTTCCAAGCAGCTAGAAGGAAAAAAAAATCTCACTGGCTTTTGGGTTTAAAATGATCCCACTGCTGCCACCATGTCAGGACTGAGATCCCCACTTTGAACTTTAGGGTACAAATGTAGGGGCCTGCATAAAAAACTTCTAAGCTTAATTACCAGCTTAGCTCTGGTTCGGCTGCCACCATTTTCAATGGATTCCCTCCCTGGGAAATCTTGAAAAACCTTCACCAAATCCCTGGTGAAAACAAATCCAAACCCTTGGATTTAAAACAAGGGGAAATTAACCATTCCCCTCCTTCCTCCCACCAACTCCTGGTGAATCAAGATCCAAAACCCCTTTGGATCTAAAACAAGGAAAAAAATCAATCAGGTTCTTAAAAAGAAGGTTTTTAATTAAAGAAAAAGGTAAAAATCATCTCTGTAAAATCAGTATGGAAATCAACCTTACAGGGTAATCAAACTTAAAGAGCTCAGAGGACTCCCCTCTAGTCTCAGGTTCAAAGTACAGCAAACAAAGAGAAACACTCTAGTAAAAGGTACATTTACAAGTTGAGAAAACAAAGGAAAACTAACACGCCTTGCCTGGCTATTTACTTACAAGTTTGAAATAGGAGAGACTTGCTTAGAAAGATGTGGAGAACCTGGATTAATGTCTGGTCCCTCTCAGTCCCCGAGAACGAACACACTCCCAAACAAAGAACACAAACAAAAGCCTTCCCCCCCCAAGATTTGAAAGTATCTTGTCCCCTTATTGGTCCTTTAGGTCAGATGCCAGCCAGGTTACCTGAGCTTCTTAACCCTTTACAGGGAAAAGGATTATGGAGTCTCTGGCCAGGAGGGATTTATAGTACTGTACACAGGACAGCTATTACCCTTCCCTTTATAGTTATGACAGGGGCATCTTGGGATGGATGTTTTTTGCACACCCTGCCTCAGGTGGTCCTGCCAGTGCAAGTCAGTTCTTATCCGGACCTGGTTTCTGAGGGTGCACTTGCACCCCGCACCTCAGTTGGAGCTGCTATTGCGTGGCAGTTTTGCAGTGTGCAACCCTGGGCTCCTGAACTGTAGTCCACCACTGTCATAAACACATGGACACCTTCCTTCCTCCTTAGATAAAGACAGGGAGAGAGAGAGAGTGCAAAGTTGCATGGTGGAGTTGATAGTAGAGAGGTAGAGAACAGGGAAGGTGTGGGGTGAAGGTAAGGAAGAAGGTGGGAATGAGGGAGGGTAGGAAGGGAGAGAGTGGGGCAAAGGAGAACATGATGAAGGGGGACACACTTGGATGGGATGTGGGGCTGCTGAAATGGTTAGAGGAGGAAAGCTACAGATGAGAGGTCTCAGCTTCAGTGATCGTGAAAAAGGAAGAGAAGATAGCAAAGGGGAAGGAAAGAGTGGCTTTTTCTAATCTTGCTGAAAAAATCAGCAAGATTTTGAGTGGAAAAGTGGAAATGACAAGAGACGGGAGAGTTTAAGGTTGGACATGAAAGTGGCAAAAACGTGGTTGGGGATTTGAGGATGGTCTGCAGTGAGAGTGCTGAAGTGCTGTTTGTCTAGGGAGAATGTAGGAGAGAGCCTGAGAATCCTGATACCTACAGTTCTATGCTGTCAAGCAAGCAGCTATGTAACCCTCTAGCAAAGTGTGTCACACTACCCTCTAGTGCCTAATCTGTAGGCTCCACAGGCTACTTCTGCTACCACTTACTCCTTCCTTGGGTATGTCTACACTGCAATTAAAAACCTGTGGTTGGCCCGTGACAGCTGACTGGGCCTCGGGGACTCGGGCAGCAGGGCTGTTTAATTGCAATGTAGACTTCTGTGCTTGGGCTGAAGCCCAGGCTCTATGACCCTCGCACCTCGCAGTTTCCTGGAGCCTGGGCTCCAGCCCAAGCCTGGATGTCTACAGCATGAGCCCCCTGAGCCTGAGTCAGCTGGCATAGGCCAGCTGTGGGTGTCTACTTGCAGTGTAGACATACCCAGTGAGATCAAGTGGTAGAAGTCTGTGTTGTTGATCTGAAAGTCCTGAGTTCAAACCAGTTGATGATAAAAGCAGAGAAAAATCATGTGTGATAATGTAATTTAAAAATGTAATCATATCATCATAATGAATATGCATCAAACCAGCAGCAGAATTACAGCTACCCTGTTCACCGGGCTCTGCAAGCACCTTCCTCACTGTGCACCTTTCAAACTGGCTGCATGTTATACATTTGGACTATCTCTGAAACATCTCGCTATGCTCATGGTCTAGACTATACATTTCCTTGCCCTCATGTCCCACCTAGATGCCAAGCCACAGAACCTGCTGCCTTCAACTGAGGACAGAGTTCCTTTGTGGAAGAAAGTACACTTCACCCTGGGTCTGCAACTTGCCAGGGGTATAAGGGTGGGGTACAAGGAGAGGAGAGGGTGCAAGAAGGGGAGTATCACAGCTACAGGACTAGCTGCACTTCAGTCCCCTTTCTAGTCTCTCTCAGCGAACCCAAATCAGGTCTTGGGCCTCTTGCTCTTGTCTGTTTTGGGATGGAATCTTGTGATTCTTCCATACTTGGATCAGGGCTGGGACCAGTGCCCCATGTATGACAGCTGCTTATCACGGTGTAGGTCCAGCTAGGTTTTGGGCACTTGTGTTTCCTTCCCTTGGGAACCTGTGACCAGTGATAATGACCAACAAAATAATCAAATATTTTAAAACAAAATATTTTTACTTAGCGGTTGAAACAAAGTTTTTCTCCTCAATCACAATGGTTAGAAACTTACTTTTTAAATCAAAGCTGAAATTTTCTTGCAAATGTTTGATTTCAGCGGGGGCTATAAGAAAAAGTTGGCAAAACTGTTACAGGATCATCTTCTCCTATCTGCCTGGACCATCCCAGATGGTCACCTGTTGGGAAGACCTTAATCAAAGACATTCTCACAAAAACCACCTCACCAGAGCCAGACCAATATACAGTATTAACAAATTATTAAAAGCACTCCCATATTTTGTCACGTGGAGTATAGCTGAAGAGAGTGCAGGCAACAAGAAAGATTGGCATGTGCTTCAGTAACAATAATTGATTTGGCAAGTAGATTTTCTCTTTGACAGACACACATCTCTAGCTGTTGCTGTGCCCTCAATACCTCTTCCTTTTTCAGGCTGGGACCTTTAATGTTTCAGCATCCCCTTTGCTCCTAGGTTTAGGCTTGGGAAGAATAAACCTTGCTAGCATGGTTGGTATGTAGGCAGGTAGGTATTTCCCAAATTATAGTTCTCCCTATTGTTCCCTTAAGGTATCGTCTATCTGTTATTGTTTTGTTCCCTGTTGTTTTCCCCCAACAGCCTTTGTGATTATCCAGTCTGGCTGCATAGTTAAAGCAAACAGGTAAACTGAAGAATATATGATATTCATAAAAATAATACATATGACTCCTTCATTCGCCACAAGAACGTCTTTAAACAAGCTGGGAGACCAATGTTACATGCTAAGGCTCTTGTGTTTGCATAGCAGCAGCCTGACCCCATTTTACACTAGGTGTAGACAGCCCTTGGCGTCTCACCAGAATAGGTCCCTACTGAAACTTGATCCTGTTTTTCCTGTTCCATTCATCAAACTACATGTCTTCTCTTTCTCATTACAGCAAGTTTGGTACCCGTCCCGTATGCGGAATCCCTGCTGCATGCAGACTGTGCTGGGGAGGAAGTGACCTGTGAGATCTCTCCATACAGCCTACACCTGGCAGATGAGGGGCCCAGCCAGGCCTCCTGGTTCATGGGGACCCTGAAGTTGTCCAGTGGGATCAGCATAGCCCTGGTGCTGAAGGTCAGCAGTGACAGGGAGGAAGATGACAGAATGATTGTGCTGCACCCAAGGCTGAAGGTCCCTGTAAGCA
Source organism: Malaclemys terrapin pileata (assembly GCF_027887155.1). Taxonomy (NCBI): domain Eukaryota; kingdom Metazoa; phylum Chordata; order Testudines; family Emydidae; genus Malaclemys; species Malaclemys terrapin. The sequence continues at coordinate 137,284,102 of NC_071505.1, forward strand.
AGGAGGGCACAGTGCTGACCACAGGTAAAGAAAGTGGCAAATGAGGGGAAAAGACCTTAGTGCTGGAATGCACCTACTGCACCAGGGAGTACTAGGGGAGCCAGACACTCCAGGGCTGAAGCCTCCACACCAAGGAGTGCTAGGGGAACTAGAGACCCCAGGAATACCACCCCACTCTGTAGTCCGGGACTTAAGGGAACTAGAGAAAGGGACTACACATGCTGTGAGTTAGCAGGATAGATAATCCTCTTCTTGAGGGAAACTCAAATGTACGAGGCCCTCTGGGCCTCCTGCTATCTGCAGGATGTAACTGCTGGGCCACCAATGTGCCCCCTTGATCACTGTGCCCTTGCATTTCTGTGCCCCTTGACTTCCCAATTCTGGCCCCGTTGTTCTCCTACCACTGTCACTATAAGACTATACCAGGGTTTGAAAAGGGACTAGATAAGTTCATGGAGGTTAGGTTCATCAATGGCTATTAGCCAGGATGGGCAGGGATGGTGTCTCTAGCCTCTGTTTGCCAGAAGCTGGGAATGGGCAACAGGGGATGGATCACTTGATGATTACCTGTTCAGTTCATTCCTTCTGGGGCATTGGCCACTGTTGGTAGACAGGATACTGGGCTAGATGGACCTTTGGTCTGACCCAGTATGGCCGTTCTTATGTTCTTATGTTCATTATTTGCCACACCACTGTGACCCTTGGCAAGTGCTATGTCTGCTCTCCAAGAGTTTGGTGTAGCAAGGAGAGCAATATGCATGTACTCCCCATACCCTGCTAATAGTGCTGCAGCCTGCAGGATGGGATCTTCTTGGGGGGAGACACATCTCCAACCTTTCAACCCAGCATGGCCAATCAGTCCACAGCATGCTTCCTCCAGGTGGGTGGAACTGTGACCCAGTCCCTGATGTCCTGCCAGGGGGAGTCTTCCATAACCACATATATTTAACACTCTCTCAGTCTATTCATCTTTCTCCTTCTCTTTGTTCCTAGTTGAATTCCAGTTGTCATCTCGCACACCTACTTTGCGTACCCGACTTGGCACCTCCGTCACCCTGGACTGCAGCTTTGCCTTGGCTTCCACCTCTCCACTGGCCTCGCTGGAGTGGAGGCTGCAGCACCGAGGCAGCGGACGTAGAGTTTTTCACTACCAGGCAGGGGACGTGGCACAAGCAGAACAGTCAACGGCCCACGTGGATGTGGTGCAGCTGCTGGAGACTGGAGATGCATCACTTAGCCTGCATGGAGTGGGTGTGGGGGATGAAGGGACATACATCTGTTTACTGTCCACCCCCCAGCACCAGGCCCAGAACATCATCCAGCTGCAGTTGGTCGGTGAGGCAATGATGCTCTAAGGATACCTAGTCAGGGGGCAATAGGGGAGACAGGCCCCATTCACCAGAACCTCACCCTTCCCCCTATCTCTCTGCTCCCCTCCTTGTTTCCCCAGCTCCACCCAGTGGGGCTGAGGGACTCCTCTGTACTACTCCATCCCCTCAAACACAGTTTATCACCGGCTGGATTTAATTTCATGTTTAACCCCCTCCAGAGCCCCCAAGAGTCCGTTTGTTCCCAGAGTTGGTGTCACGTGAGGGGGATGGAGCCACTACCCTGACCTGTGAGATCTCTGGCTATTACCCCCTGGATGTGTCGGTGAAGTGGACACGGGAGGCCCCTGACGACAAGGACAAGGTCCCTATCTCAGGCTCAAGCACATACTTCTCCAGCCATAGGCAAGCCCAGGATGGCACCTACAGCATCAATTCATACCTGAGTATCAACACAGCCACAGAGCTGGGACCTATCACCTACCGCTGTCATGTCTCGCATCTGGCCCTTGAAGAGCCAATCACAGCTAGTGCCCAGCTCAGAGCACCAGGTAAACAGGGGGAAAGGAGGGTGAGTGCTCCTTATTGCCCCGCCTCTCAGCTTTTGCTTCAACCCTCTGATCTCCTAGCTCCAGCTCTTCCCTCACCTCTCAGTTGGTGGGTACTATAACCCCATCCCATTTGGAGCACCTCCAATTTCTCCCAATTTCCCTGCCTGCCCTCATTCCCCATCCCTTCTTTCCTCTCCTGGCTTCTCAGTCGCACTTCTTCAGCTCTTATTGCATCCTCTAAAGCACTTTGTAAAGCATGTTCTCTGCATCGTGCAGCACCTTACACTGTTAAGGGGGCAGTCATTTCAAGGGAGCAAAAAGGCAGCACTTGGACCCTGCTCCTGCTCGGCGGACTCCTTATTGGGAACCCAACCATGCCCCAAGGACCCCTATACACTGTTGTCTCCAAGGGAACCAGGACCTTCTTTGCCTTCACCCCCTTCCTTCCCCAATAGGAACTCAGCATAGTCCCTGCTCCCTGTGGCACTGTTCTACCCAATAAGAAGTCAGCTTTGCCTGAAAGCATACTCTGCCCTCCCCCCACCACATACTTCTCCCCCTGATGGGACCTGATGCTGCCCTATGGACTGTCACTTCTCTCTAATGAGATCCTAATCTTTCCCCAGGAACTTTCCACATCTCTCCTCCAATAGGATCCCAACCCTGCCCTGTGTGTGATCTGTGTGAAGAATTTTAGCTCTCTGAAACAGACTCAGATGAGCTTCACATCACTGACTCCCCCTCTTTCTCCAACAGAGCAAAAAACATCTAAAGAGCTTGTGGGAGCCTTCATTGCTACTTTCATCTTCCTTGCTGCTCTCGTTGGCCTCTTGCTCAGGAGAAGAAAAACAGGTAAGAGTGTAAAGCACTTCAGCCCTCTCCCTAGTCTGAGGTTCCACAGTCAGAGCTCCTGCCCTGCTCCCTACGGTGCCGCTGGCTGTGAGAGGCGGAGACTGGAGTAGCTTGGAGCACCTGCTACAGCTAGCGCTCCTGCCACTCTAATTACAGTGCTTCCTGTAGGGAGTAGCATAGCTGGAAGCTCCCTCACAACCAGCTGTCCCGCCTCCTTCCCTACAGCAGCCTTGCTGGAAGAAGCCCAGACTGGAGTATTTGGGAGCTCCCCTCATACCTCGTGCTCCTACCTCCTTTCCATTGTGCCTCCTTGAGGGAGAAGCTGGAAATGGAGTAACCGGGAGATCATTCCGTAGCTAGTTCTCCTGCTTCTCTTCTTACAGTGCCTCTTGCTAGGGAGGAGAGGGGGTAGCTCTTAGGAGTGTTAGTGATGATAACGTAGTACTCAGGCCTGTATATTTGCCTGAGACAGAATTTTAGGTCTTGTTTGCCCATTTGACTTTTGATATTTTTATATTCTTACTAATATGTATGAACAAAGACACTGTGTGTTACATCTGCTCACAAGCAGATCAGGTGAAAAGAGAGAAGAGATAGAGCTAAAGTGTTGTTGGGCAGAATGGGTGTGTAATATACGAGCAGACACTTGAAGGACAGTCCTGCCTCAACTCCTCTCCCGAGATAAGGTCAAGCAGCCAGTCGGGAGAGGCAAGAGGAATGGGGGTGAAGGTGTAAGAAATACTAAAATCCAAAGAAGTCCCTGTCCCTGACTGGAGCACAACCTCACTCCTTACTCCTCCCATGGGATACAGAAGAAGTGGTACTAAAGCCCCCAGACCCCAAACCCTCCAAAATGACCATAAATTATAAGGGGTAGGATCAAAGGTGCACTACTACTGGTCTTCTGCTTTCTGTTTGCATGACAAGAACTGGGGCAGGGGGAAGGGAAAGCCGTTAATATTAGCCTACCATCACCCTGGTAGCTGCAGAACATGGAAGAGAATGACATTTTACTGATTGTTTTTGTCACCCTGAATCTCATTATTTTTCTCTTTTCAGTTGATCCAAAGTCTGAGAAATCTCTGGACACTTCAGGATAAAAGGGACAGTTAACTCAGTTACCCTTATTCCTGCGCCCCCTCTGACAGACCCCAGACCAGATGAAGACCCAACCACTCTGAAATTAACCTCCCATTTTACATTAATGGAGCTGTCACCTTTTCCAGGGACTCCCTTGCAGCTCTGTAGGAAGGAATAGGAGGACCCTTGTGACCCTGGAAAGGTGGAGTCAGAGAAAAGGGGGTGTCTCCATCATGTGCGTGGGGGTAATATCATTAAACTCCATGTAACACTGTTCTTCTCACACTTTCAGGTACACAGAGCTAGATCCACAAAGGGATGTAGGCATTTTAGGTGCCTAAGTCCAACATTTAGGCACCACTGAGATCCTCAAACCTCTGCTCAGCTGGTGCCTAACCCTTTAGCTGCCTAAATTCCTAGTGCACCTAAGGTTCTGCTGGAAAAGTCCCCTAAGCACCTAAGTTCTGCCTGTGGACATACACAAAATCACCTAATTCCTGATGCCACTGAGCTGCTTGGTTCCCTAGCTCATGCATAACCCCTAGTAGGATTGTCAACCTAAGCAATACCCTGCCTTTGTCACCTGCAGGGCCTGATCCCAGAGGCATGTTCGGAGCATACCTATCAGATTCAGATCAGGCCTTGAACAAAGACAGCTAGGAGCAAGCAGGTCAAAAATTTGGTGGGTGTATGTATACACGTATGGGTGTATGTGTACACCATCACTTTGCCCATGTCATCCCTAGCTTTTAATTCCTCCCCTGGCTCTCCCTTCTCTATCACATCAAATATAAACTGCTTGTATTCATCTTCTAGTCCCTTCTTGGCCATTTCCCACCCTACCTAGCATCTCTCATTTGGTATTGAATGTTGATGCTCATCTCTGATGGGCCCATCATGCCAGCCTCCATTGGCCACGGGTTACATTTTCAGACAAGCATCTTTCTACTTTCTCCCATGCTGTTCAGCACACTTGGGAGGGGCTCCCTGAAAACATTCACAAAGCATCCACCTTCAAATACATCCGCAAAACTCTCCTTTGCCATGATGCCTGTAATATATTGACAATGGTTAGAATGCTGATCAGCCTGACCATTATTGTCTCATTGTTTCCTTTTATTCCCCTACAAGTCTCTTGCTTTACGCTTAGATTGTAAGCTCTTTGGGGCAGGAACTGTCTTTTTGTTCTGTTTGTACAGTGCCTAGCACAATGGGATCCTGGTCACAACTAGAGATCCTATGTGCTACAATAATGCAACTTAATAACATTATTAGCTTAGTGGGTAGAGCACTCACCTATAATGTAAGAGGCCCAGGTTTGTATCCCTTTTCTGTCTGAGTTGGAGCAGGGACTTGAAGTCAGTTCTCCCACATCCCAGGTGAGTGCTCTAACTACTGAGTTGTTGAGTATTCTGGGGTGGTTATGTCTCAGTCTTCCCTGCTGAAGCTGTTCCACTTGATATAGATGAAATATTTTTGGAGCTGGGCCTCTCTCACATCTCAGGGGATTGCCCTGACCACTGAGCTAGAGTCAAACTCCTGCTTTGTCTCCTCTTTCTTATCCAATGAATATTTAATTATTTATATGAAGAGGCTCTTCAGCAGGAGACATTGAGAGCCAGTTACATCCCTTGTTAGTATCTTGCTAAAATACTGTATTTGGGAAGCTCAGGGTGGGAGAGGGTGTGGGTGAGGAGTGGGGTTCACTCTGTAACTGGCTCAAACGAGATACGGTATTCACTGCACTTTGTGCTAGTTTGAATTTGACTTCTGAATAAAACCCTGTTGTTATTTTTCTAACACATTTCCACTTTAACTCCAAACTCACCTGAATTGGAAGGTCTGGGGAGGGAGAATCATCATGCCACCACCTCTCAGCAGAGGTGGAAGGGTGAAATTGCAAAGTGACAGATCACAATAGAGGTTTACTAGTTATTATACAATTCTCTTCTTTGTCCTTTTCTGCAAAAGTAATAAGGTAAAAATTAAGTATTTCATTCCCAGCCTCATTCTGTAAAGAGCAATGTTTAGAGGGCTTATTCCTTCACCCTCCCACTTCCCTGCTCCTTCTTGCATGATCAGAGAGCAACAATAACCAAAGTCCGAAGGTACAAACAGTTCAATATTTATTGGGGTGAACTTCCAGCAAGCTTAAATCCCAAGTTCCTTTCTCCTTATTTTCGATCGGAAATAGGCCTGAATATCTATATCCTAACAAGCAATATGAAGTGTAACCAATAGGAAACAAACTGGGGTAAAGGGGCTGTCTCAGTAATGATCCCCATCCCCATGCAGGAGTTTCAACCACGGCAGCAGAAAGAAAATTCAGCAAAAAGAAACGGGGGGGGGGGGGAAGACCTCAGGACCAGATTATATTTGCATACACACACCTAGGTGTTCAGCAGACAGAGCTACTGTTGCCAAAGTGATAAATTTTGGCTGGTTTGGGGATACAAATCACTTAGAATGCAGGGGTAATGAAATGTTGTTATCCTTACTGTATGAGTAAAGGGCAGCAGAACTGTGCTTAGCATGCCCTGATTGAGGGGGTCACCCTAACCTCAAACCCACTTGCTAAGTAGGGAGTAGGGATGTCACATCCCAGCGAAAGTTAGATGGTTATGGACAGATGTTCTTATTTAGTGGTGTGGGCTCTGCTTTGAAGGGTTCTAGATACTATTTGGTTCTCTTCTCTTTAGTGTTCAAAGGGAGAGTTGAGTAAACTCAATTAAAAGTTCTTGTTTCTGTTGAGTGATTATCAGAGCTGAAATCACTGATGAGCAGCTTTAAGTCTTCAACCTGGTGTGAAGACAGTGTGGCAATGGAAGACAAGAGGCAACAGTAGAGAGATTCCTCACTGTCCAGAGAAATCACTAAGAGCTGGGCTAAGTGGTAGAACCTCAGAATGGGGCATCACAGAAGTGGCAGTGAGTGGCAAGCAGCACTGACGACCGCAGCAGAGCTGTACAGCAGCAGAGATAACAGCAACAGAGGTGGTAGCACATAGCTAGTGATGGCAAAGTACAGTGCAAGCAGTCAGCTTGTTGCAGAGGCAGCAGCAGCAGCAGACATTGCTTGACACGCCCGCTCCTTTTCAGGGGTGGGAAGTGAATCTAGGTGAATGCACCTCTGAACTAACGGTCTTCGCTGACCAAGGACAGCCAACTGTGAGTAGGGTGCAGTTCAGGGAGAGGGGAGTGGTGTGTTAAAGGAACATCTATTTGTCAGACTTTCATGCTGCAAGATGGGAAACTGAGACAAAGGACACTGCCCCAATGCACTGTGAGGTGGGTGTTGTTTATGGTTACATGCTTTTGAATCATGGTTGTGGTGTTTTCCCAAAGTAATGCTGGCTTCTATTTCCCTTTTAACAAAAATTTTCTTGTGTTATACACAGACTCAGTGCTTCTGAGTGGGTAAGTATTGACTCTTAGAGGTGCCCAAGGGTGCTAATTAGTTTTATCAGATTATTGGATAGGGGCTTGAGATGGTTCTCTTTTGTATTGGTAAGAGGAACCCATAGACATTGAGCCCTAGCCCTTGTTGCTGCCAACTCCATCTGGCAGATATATCTATGGAAAAAAGTGAGGCAGATGGCAAACAATATACATTAGAGGTTATGAAGTGTAGAAAATTGATAAGGAAAGCTAAAGACATCCAGAAAAAAATCATGGCTGCAGAACTAAGGACAATAAGGAGAGGTTTTTGAGTATACCAGGAACAAAAGAAATCCCAATAATGGGACAGGCCCATTACTAGGTAAAAATGGTAAAATTGTCAATAAAATGATACAGTAAAGGCAGAAGTGTTTAATAAATATTTCTGTTCTATATTTGGAAGGAAGCCAACTGATGTATTCAGATTGCATGAGGATGATGAACTGTTTCCCCATCTATTAGTAACTAAGGGGGATGTTAAATCAGCATCTACTAGGGACAACTGCTCTAAAAGCATCAGGACCAGATAACAAGAGCCCTAAAAGAGTTGGCTGGTGAAATCTAGACAATATCAATAAAGCTCATGTTATATGGACAGATATAACTGACAGATTTCAAAAAGGAATGATCAGTGGGAATAATCTTTGAATGGAGGTGTTTCTATTGGAGTTCTACAAGGCAGATGACATTTTATATTTTTACCAAAGGTCTGGAAGTAAATATAAAATCACTGCTGATGAAATTGGCAGATGACACAGAGATTAGCAGAGTGGTAAATGAGGACAAGGCAGTCATCCAGATGGTCTGGATTTCTCGGTAAATTGAGCTCATTCAAACAGAAAGCATTTTAATACAGCAAAAGTTTAAGTCATATATCTAAGAAGAAAGAATGCAACCAAATAAGATCTCCTGGAAAAAAGTGGCTCTGAAAGGGATATAGGAATCATGAAATCCCAAAGCAATGTTGTGGCAAAAAGTTCCTTGGAGGGGAGTAATGAGTAGTACTAGGGAAGTGTATACTGGTAGACTTCATTGGTAAAACCACTACTAAAATACTGCTGTGAAGAAACTGGGAGATATCTGTATTAATTTTATGAAAGTTATCTCCATGGGTTTGGTGGTTGGTGTACTGCAGGCTAAAATGTAACAGAGGGTATGTCTATACTACAAAGTTAAGTCAACTTAAGGTAAGTTGACATCCAGCCGCCGCAGTAATTAAGTTGGTTGTGTGTGTGTCCTCACTAGCAACACTTGTATTGATACACAAAGAAGTGCACTATGGGTAGCTATCCCACAGTGCAACTAGCCACAGGGGGTTTTGGGAAGAGCTTACAGTGCCTCATGGGACCAAAACATTGATGCGGGGGGAAGGGGAACATGGCTTTGGCTTCCCATGATGCAGTTTCCTACCTCCCTCCTTACCCTGATATCAATGGCACTTTCTCATGCCTTTTTTTCCGAAAGCCTGGCTTAGCCATGTGCATGTCATACCCCAAGAAGCATGGACCTCATTCAGCTGTGCACTGTTGTGAGCATTAGAAACACCTTTTGCCTTATCCTGCAGTATTTCCACAGCTGAGAAAGGCATGCAAGCAGCCCTGCTGCAAGCCATAGGATGAAAAAATTCCTGGTTGCTGCTGGCAGTCGTGCAGCAGCTGAAAAGGGTGGAGCGCCATTTCTGATCCTGGGAAACAAGCACAGAGTGATGGTATTGCATTGTTATGCAGCTATGGGATGACGAGCAGTGGCTACAGAACTTTTGAATCCATAAGTCCGCTTTCCAGGAACTTAGTGCAGAGCTTTCCCCAGCCCTGAAGTGCAGCAACACTAACATGAGACCTGCTCTGACTATGGAGAAGCAAGTGGTGATTGCTCTGTGGAAGTTTGCAATGCCAGACTGCTACCAGTCAGTGGGAATCAATTCAGAGTTGGTAAATCCACCATGGGATCTGTTGTGATCCAAGTATGCAGGGGCATTAATCGACTTCTGCTAAGAAGGGTAGTGACTCTGGGCAACGTACAGGACATAGTGGATGGTTTTGTCACGATGGGGTTCCCTAACAGCGGTGAGGTGATAGATGGCACGCATATGCTTATCTTGGCAGCAGACCACCTTGCCAAAGAGTACATAAAGCGTAAGGCATAATTTTCAATGGTGTTGCAAGCACTGGTGGATCATAAGGGGCATTTCACCATCATCAATGTGGGAGGGTCAGGAAAGGTGCATGATGCGCTCATCTTTAGGAAAACAGGTCTGTTCAGAAAGCTGCAATCAGGGACTTTTTCGAGATCACAAAATAAGCATTGATGATGTTGACATGCCAATCGTGATCCTGGGAGACCCAGCCTACCCTTTGTTCCTGTGGCTCATGAAGCCAAACATTGGCCACCTGGACAACAGTAAGGAGCATTTCAACAACAGGTTGAGCAAATGCAGAATAGTGGTGGAATGTGCCTTTGGACATTTAAAGGGTTGCTGGCACAATTTGCTTACTAGGTTGGATTTCAGTGCAATCAATATCCCCATTGTTATCACTGCCTGCCGTGTGCTCCATAATATCTGTGAGGCAAAGGGAAAGAAGTTTCTGCAGGGGTGGGGTATGGAGGCAGATAGATTGGCAGCTAATTTTGAGCAGCCAGATACCAGGGCAATAAGAAGAGCCCAGCAAGGAGCTCTGCATCTCTTGGGTCTGGTCTATACTACCCGCCTGAATCAGCGGGTAGAAATCAACCTCTCGGGGATCGATTTATCGCGTCCCATCGGGACGCGACAATCAATCCCCGAATCGGCGCTCTAACTCCACCAGCGGAGGTGGTAGTAAGCGCCGCCGACAAAAAGCGGCAGAAGTCGATTTTGCCGCCGTCCTCACAACGGGGTAAGTCGGCTGCAATACGTCGAATTCAGCTACGCTATTCATGTAGCTGAATTTGCGTATCTTAAATCGACTCCCCGCTGTAGTGTAGATGTACCCTTGGATGCTTTGAAAACCTGTTTCAGTAATGTGCACCGCTTATCTGTGTTGTGCCATCCCCTCCATTGAATCAATTTCTCTGTACCCCCTCCCCCACCCAAACCTCAATGATTGGTATAAATAAAGAGCATTTCATTCTCGAAACAAATACTTTTATTGCACACACATACATTATTTTCCTGTTCTTTCTGTTTCTTTAACTTTGGGCAAATGATGGAATAATATTGTTGGGGGGGGGGGCGGGAGAAACCAAGTCAGTTTGTCTGTGAAAGCACAGAAGTCTTGCCCATCAAAGGTCTTTGAATGGTTGCCTTTTGTTCTTAGTACCCTCCTCAGTGTTGAGTGGAAGAGATACTGCACACCCCACCCCCAGCTCCTGGAACGTTTTGGGGAGGAGGATTGGGAACAGGACAATGCTTGCAGGCAGTTCTGCAGGGGCTGCAGAGGGATTTTAGCCTCAAGCTGCTTTTCCTGAAGCTCAACCAGATGCCTCAACATGTCGGATTAGTTCTTCATAATCCACAGCATCTCATCCTGCATGACATGCTCATGCTCCTGGAATGCTCTCCTGCTTTCCATGTCTATGTCCAGTTTTTCAGACAATGAAATCCTCCAAGCTCTTAGCCCTGTCTCAGCTGTCCCAGAGGCCTTATTGTCTTTCTAAACATATCATCACACTGTGATAGGATCCCCGGGGTGCAGCCTGGGACTGTGGGACCACTGTTCCCCCTGAACTCTCCAGCCTGAGCTAGCTCTTACAATGCTTTGCTAGTGACAAGCAACAAACCCCTTCAGGTGATGTTATCACTCAGCACGACAGCATATGGAGTCCCATACCCAGCTAGATTGCATGAATGCTCCCAGAGCCACTCATGAATCACACAGAGAAAGGCACCAGCCAAGTCCCCCCAGCTCCCAGCCTTGTACCTCAGGAATATACTGTCTGATGAGCAATACAAGTTTATTAATTGGTTCATCGCTTCATCAATGGAAAGTGGATATACACCAGCCTTTGTAAACCTGTGCAGATTTACCAAACACTTCAGGCAAACTCACTGGTAAAGATAAACAGTAAAACAAGTTTATTGACTACAAAAGATAGATTTTAAGCAATTATAAGTGATAGGCAAAAAGTCAGAGTGGTTACCAAAATAAACTAAAATATAAGCATGCAATCTAAACTCTCAACCCTATTAGACTGGGCAACATCTAGATTAAGCAATTTTTCTCACCCCACTAGATATTGCAGTTCATAGTACACAGGTTTCACCCTTGAAACCTGGGCCAGTCTCCTCTGTTGGAGTCTTCAGTCTTCTCAGTGTCCTTGTTGCTTGCAGCATAGGTGAGGGGAGGAGAAAAGGTGAAGTATGGGGGCACTGTGGTCTGTTTTATATCCTTAGTCCCACCATGTGTTTGGAGAACACAAGTCCAGGCATGTCTGGTGGGCATTGCTGAGTCACCAGGCAAGGTTGAGCAAGTGTGGCCTTGTGCAGCTGAGTCATTGCATTGTGGCTCCCTTTCTTAGACTATGGCTGTTGATGGTTGTTCGACACCTGCCTGGGTGTTGGTTATCCCCCTGGTTATTGTCTTTGGTGAGCTGGTGACTTCCCAAACCCACAGCATATTTTTGTGACAGTCATACAATACAATTTGCATAACTTCATATGCATTAATGATATGCATATTTAGATGGAACAGTGGGTTTGAGCAGATCATAATCTTTCCCACGATACCTCACATGGCATGCTTTGCCTGAAATATCACAATTATATACAAATAATGAATATGAGGGTTACAGGGCATTTCCCTGGGGTGTAGAACGACACACACACATCCTCTTCCCCCCCTTCTAATTAGAGCCCTGTGCAGATACAAATTTATACCTGTGGATGCGGATATCCGCGGATATAAATCGGTATCCGCAGAACCCGCAGGGCTCTCCCGGGAAGTGCAGCGGCGAAAGGAGCAGAACATGAAGCCACCACTCTCAGGAGCCTGCACCCCACGCCGGCAGCTCCTCCGGCTCCGCAGTACTGCCCCCAGCCCTGTCCTCCGGTGAGGGTGTACAGACCCCAGACAGGAGATGCAGCCACTCAGACAGCTGCATGGAAGGGACAGGTGTGGGGCTGAGGGCAGTACAGCCACGCTGGAGGTAGTAGTTGCCGTAAACGTGCAGAATCTGAGGTCAATGCCAATCCCTGCCAACCAAACCATCTACATGTTAGGGAAAACATGGTTGAGGGACCCTGAAATCACTTAGGGTGCTGGATCGCATGCTCTATTGTTTGCGTTATGAGCACTTGTAATGAAAACTTCCCCCGTTTCCCCTAGGTGACCCTATGTGATATCAGTCTCCTGAGGGTAACAGAGGTAGCAAGGGAGCGGATGCCGCAAGCGTCTGGGTACAGACCTGGTCCTTATGTTGCTCTGCTGTGTATCACAGTGATGCCAGGAGAGTTAATACTGGAGTGGCATGGGAAAGTGTCCTATTATGGTGAAAGAAATAAGGCAGCCCTCCTCAGAAACCTTCTGCAAAGGATTGCAGAGTACCTCCATGAAAGTTTCCTAGAGATCTCCATGGAGGATTCCTGGGCATCCCGGTGCACATAAACAGTCTTTTCAAGGGGGCCACCCTCTGCGTAGATGGAGCAGCCATTGGGAAGCAGATACTCACTACACTTCACGTTTTCTTTACATTAAACATAAAATATAAGAGTATATAACCCCTACAGTTTGATTGAAATTGCATACTTACCAGAGGTGCCTTCCCCAGCATCATGCTCAACCACCATGCTGTCCTGCAAACAGCTGGACTCTGGGGTTAAAAATAGCTCCTGGCTCTTGGGGAGAATGGACCCTTGTCTCTCATTCTCCTCCTCTTCCTCATCTAGAATGTTCTCCTTGTTGCTTGAGGCAGCCCGAGACTCAGGCCTGGTCCACACTACGGGTTTAGGTCGACTTTAGCAGAGTTAAATCGAATTAAGCCTGGACACGTTCACACAACGAAGCCCTTTCTTTCGACTTAAAGGGCCCTTTAACCCGATTTCTTTACACCACCTTCAACAAGGGGATTAGCGATAAAATCGGCCTTTGCGGGTCGGAATTGGGGTAGTGTGGACGGAATTCGACGTTATTGGCCTCCGGGAGCTATCCCACAGTGCTTCATTGTGACCGCTCTGGACAGCACTCTCAACTCAGATGCACTGACCAGGTAGACAGGAAAAGACCCGCGAACATTTGAATTTCATTTCCTGTTTGCCCAGCGTGGAGAGCACAGGTGACCACGCAGAGCTCATCAGCACAGGTAACCGTGATGGAGTCCCAGGATCGCAAAAGAGCTCCAGCATGGACCGAACGGGAGGTACGGGATCTGCTCGCCATATGGGGAGATGAATCAGTGCTAGCTGAACTCCGTAGCAGTAAAAGAAATGGCACAGTATTAGAAAAGGTCTCCAAGGCCATGAAGGACCAGGGCCATAACAGGGACACACAGCAGTGCCGCGTGAAAATTAAGGAGCTACGGCAAGCCTACCACAAAGCCAGAGAAGCAAATGGAAGGTCCGGGGCAGAGCCGCAAACTTGCCGCTTCTACGCGGAGCTGCATGCCATTCTAGGGGGTGCAGCCACCACTACCCCAACCATGTGCTATGACTCCGTCAATGGAGAAACACACAGGGAAGAGGGTTCAGGGAACAAGGAAGATGAGGATGGAGGTACTGTAGGTAGCTCACAGCAGCAAGGAAGTGGAGAAACCGGTTTCCCCAACAGCCAGGATATTTTTGTGACCCTGGACCTGGAACTAGTAACCCCCGAACTCACCCAAGACCCTCAGGGCACACAGGAGACCTCTGGTGAGTGTACCTTTGTAAATATTACACATGGTTTAAAAGCAAGCGTGTTTAATGATTAATTATTAATTTGCCCTGGCAATCGCGGCCAGTACAGCTACTGGAAAAGTCTGTTAACGTGTATGGGGATGGAGCGGAAATCCTCCAGGGACATCTCCAGAAAGCTCTCCTTCATGTACTCCCAAAGCCTTTGCAAAAGGTTTCTGGGGAGGGCTGCCTTATCCCATCCGCCATGGTAGGACACTTTACCATGCCAGGCCAGTAGCACGTAGTCTGGAATCATTGCATAACAAAGCATGGCAGCGTATGGTCCCGGTGTTTGCTGGCATGCAGACAACATCCATTCCTTATCTCTCTTTGTTATCCTCAGGAGAGTGATATCATTCACGGTCACCTGGTTGAAATGGGGTGATTTTATTAAGGGGACATTCAGAGGTGCCTGTTCCTGCTCTTCTGAACAGAAATGTTCCCCGCTGTTAACCATGTGGTGGGGGAAGGGGTGAAGTGATCATCCCAGATAATCGTGTGTGTGTGTGGGGGGGTGGTTTACTTGGATTTGTGCTGCATGTTAACCCGGAAACCGCAGCCCCTCCTTTTACATTGAAAACCCATTTTCAATGGCCAACCCAATTCATCCTTGACATGGGAAATGCGCTGCTGTTTGAAACCATTCCCGCATGTTAAGAAGGTTAAAAAAGCCAAAAGACTGTGGCTTACCATGGCTGCCTGCAAGCCGAAATATGTTGCCTGGCACTGCGTGAGTGATCTCTCATACCAAACCGGCAGGCAGAGGAAAAATGCGACCTTGTAACGAAAGAGTGTACCCATTGTTCTCTAAAATGTGTCTTTTTTAACCACCTCTCCCTTCTCCTCCACCAGCTGCAAATGTTTCTCCTTCGCAGAGGCTAGTGAACATTAGAAAGAGAAAACGGAGGACGCGGGACGATATGTTCACGGAGCTCCAGATGTCCTCCCACGCTGATAGAGCACAGCAGAATGCGTGGAGGCAGTCAATGTCGGACATGAGAAAAGCACAATATGAACGAGAGGAGAGGTGGCGGGCTGAATGGCGGGATGAAAAGAGCAAGTGGTGGGCTGAAGATGATAGGTGGCGTCAGCTTGCAGACAGACGGCAAGAGTCAATGCTCCATCTGCTGGAGCATCAAACTGATATGCTCCAGCGTATGGTTGAGCTGCAGGAAAGGCAGCAGGAGCAGAGACCGCCGCTACAGCCCCTGTTTAACCAACAGCCCTCCTCCCCAAGTTCCATAGCCTCCTCACCCAGACGCCCAAGAACATGGTGGGGGGGCCTCCGGCCACCCAGTCACTCCACCCCAGATGATCGCCCAAGCATCAGAAGGCTGGCCTTCAATAAGAGTTAAAGTTTTAAAATGCAGTGTGTCCTTTTCCATCCCTCCTCCCCCACCCATCCCAGGCTACCTTGGCAATTATCCCCCTACTTGTGTGAGGAATTAATAAAGAATGCATGAATGTGAAAAAACAATGACTTTATTGCCTCTGCAAGCGGTGCTCGAAGTGGGGAGGGGAGGGTGGGGTGGTTGGTTTACAGGGAAGTAGAGTGAACCGGGTCGGGGGGGTTGGAGGGTTCATCAAGGAGAAACAAACAGAAGTTTCACACAGTAGCCTGGCCAGTCACAAAACTCGTTTTCAAAACTTCTCTGATGCGCACCGTGCCCTGCTGTGCTCCTCTAACCGCCCTGGTGTCTGGCTGCGTGTAATCAGCGGCCAGGCGAGTTGCCTCAACCTCCCACCCCGCCATAAATGTCTCCCCCTTACTCTCACAGATATTGTGGAGCGCACAGCAAGCAGCAATAACAATGGGGATATTCTTTTCGCTGAGGTCTGAGCGAGTCAGTAAGCTGCGCCAGCGCGCTTTTAAACGTCCAAATGCACATTCCACCACCATTCGGCACTTGCTCAGCCTGTAGTTGAACAGGTCCTGACTGCCTGTGTCCAGGCTGCCTGTGTACGGCTTCATGAGCCATGGCATTAAGGGGTAGGCTGGGTCCCCAAGGATCACGATAGGCATTTCAACATCCCCAACAGTTACTTTCTGGTCCGTGAAGAAAGTCCCTTCCTCCAGCTTTCGAAACTGACCAGAGTGCCTGAAGACGCGAGCATCATGTACCTTTCCCGGCCATCCCACGTTGATGTTGGTGAAACGTCCCTTGTGATCCACCAGGGCTTGCAGCAGCATTGAAAAGTACCCCTTGCGGTTTATGTAGTCGGTGGCTTGGTGCTCCGGTGCCAAGATAGGGATATGGGTTCCGTCTATGGCCCCACCACAGTTTGGGAATCCCATTTCAGCAAAACCATCCACTATTGCCTGCACATTGCCCGGAGTCACTACCCTTGATATCACCAGGTCTTTCATTGCCCTGGCAATTTGGATCACAGCAGCCCCCATCGTAGATTTGCCCACTCCAAATTGATTCCCGACTGACCGGTAGCTGTCTGGCGTTGCAAGCTTCCACAGGGCTATCGCCACTCGCTTCTCAACTGTGAGGGCTGCTCTCATCCTGGTATTCTGGCGTTTCAGGGCAGGGGAAAGCAAGTCACAAAGTTCCATGAAAGTGCCCTTACGCATGCGAAAGTTTCGC
Organism: Malaclemys terrapin pileata; assembly: GCF_027887155.1. NCBI lineage: Eukaryota > Metazoa > Chordata > Testudines > Emydidae > Malaclemys > Malaclemys terrapin. The sequence goes on from NC_071505.1 coordinate 137,300,791, forward strand.
AGCAACTGGGAATCGTCCCACACCTGCAGCACGATGCGGTCCCACCAGTTTGTGCTTATTTCCCGGGCCCAGAATCGGCATTCCACGCCATGAACCTGCCCCAGTGACACCATGATTTCCACATTGCTGGGGCCTGTGCCTTGTGAGAGGTCTATGTCCATGTCAATTTCCTCATCACTGTCTTCGCCGCACTGCAATCGCCTCCTCGGCTGGTCTGGGTTTCGCCTTGGCATGTCCTGGCTCTGCATATACTCCAGGACAATGCGCGTGATGTTCATAGTGCTCATAATTGCCGCGGTGATCTGAGCGGGCTCCATGATCCCAGTGCTAGCTATGGCGCCTGGTCTGAAAAAAGGCGCGAAACTAGTATCTGACGGACCAGGGGAAGGAGGGAGGGCGGGCCGAGTGACGACATGGCGTACAGGTACAGGGAATTAAAATCAAGAAAGGTGGCTGTACATCAGGGAGAAACACAAACAACTGTCACACAGAATGGTCCCCCCAAAGATTAAACTGAAAACCCTGGGTTTAGCAGGCCGTTGATTTGACGGAGGGAGGGAGGGGGAAGCAAATGAATACAGAACAAATCTATTTTTTACATCTTAAGACGATGGTGCAGCATGACTGATAGCCCTCGGCGTCTTCTGGGTGTTTGGCAGCAAATACTGGGCGCTTGGCAGTTAGTGTACTACGATGGCCTTCAGGCCTATTGCGCGATCTGCTGCTCAGGGAAGATTCTGCTAATGTGCAATGATCCAACTTGTAATAGGACGGTTACCAGTTGTAATACACCATCTACTGCCAAAAGGCAAGGGGCTGGTGCAATGCAGCCCTACGGCTGCCAGCCCCACAGCTGCCAGCACCCAGATCGCCGATGAAGGCTACCAGTCTACTGCACCGTCTACCGCCAAAAGGCAGTTAGCTGCTGCTGCTGTGTAGCAATGCAGTCCCACGTCTGCCGGCACCCAGATGACATATGGTGACGGTGAGCTGAGCGGGCTCCATGCTTGCCGTGGTATGTTGTCTGCAGAGGTAACCCAGGTAAAAAGGTGCGAATCTATTGTCTGCCGTTGCTGTGACGGAGGGGGAGGGGCCTGACGACATGTACCCAGAACCTCCCGCGACACTGTTTTGCATCAACCGGGCATTGGGATCTCAACCCAGAATTCCAATGGGCGGCGGAGACTGCGGGAACTGTGGGATAGCTGTGGGATAGCTACCCATAGTGCAATGCTCCGGAAGTCGATGCTAGCCTCAGTACTGTAGACGCGGTCCGCCGACTAGAGCACTTAGAGCATTTTATGTGGGGACACACACAATTGGCTGTACATAACTGATTTCTATAAAACCGGCTTCTATAAATTCGAACTAATTTCGTAGTGTAGACATACCCTGAGGTTTCCTGGTAACATTCAAACTAACATGTAAACAATGGCATCGGCCTGCAGAGAACTGAGTCATGCAGGGACATGTGACTTGCTCCTGTGACTCCAAACTCCATCTTGCTGCTAGGATTTTCCACAGTAAGAACAAAGGGGTGTCCTTCCAAAGGGTAAAGAATATAAAAGGCCCTGGAAACTCCTCCATTTTTCTTCAATCCTGCTTCTTACTTCTGGAGGAACTTTGCTACACTGAAGCTCTGAACAAAGGACTGAATGACCCATCCCAGCTGTGGATGTACTCCAGAGACTTGATTTGAGCCTGCAGTTTATTCCATCACTGCTACAAGTCTGAACCAAGAACTTTGCCATTACTGTATGTAATTGATTCCATTTAACCAATTTTATTCATCTGTATTTCTTTCTTCTATGAATAAACCTTTAGATTTTAGATTCTAAAGGATTGTCAACAACGTGATTTGTGGGTAAGAGCTAACTTGTATATTGACCTTGGTCTGGGACTTGGTCCTTTGGGATCGGGAGAACCTTTTATCTTTTATAGAGGCATTTATTTTACAGTGTCTGAGGAAATTGCTTGTGTGAGTTCTGGTTAGCCAGTTGGGTAAAATCAAAGTCCTCCCTGTCTGGCTGGTTTGGTTTGCTTTAGAAGTGGAGAAACCCCAGCCTTGGGCTGTAATTGCCCTGCTCTAAGCAGTTTGTCCTGAATTGATACTCTCAGCTGTGTCCTGCCAGAGGTAGCATCGTTACAGTATGTGATGTTTGCTTTTCAGCTGGCAATGGCTGATCATGCAAAATTGCTGATGGCAGTATTATTAAATTCTGGGGTACATGCAGGAATGCCAAATTCTGGGGTAACAGCCCAACCTGTTCTTAAAAACCTGCAATGACAGTGATTCCATCTCCCTTAATAACCTATTTCAGTACTTTATTATCCTTATAGTTAGAAAGTTTCCCCTAATGTCTAACCTAAATCTCACTTGTTGCAGATTGCTTTTTGTCCTATCTTCAGTGGACATGGAGAAAAATTGATGACCGTACTCTTTATAACAGGGGTGAGCAAACTACGGCCCGTAGGCCGCATCCATCCAATCAGACCTTTTAATCCGGCCCTCAAGCTCCATTGCCCCGCTCCGGCGCTCCAGCTGGGGAGTGGGGTCAGGGGCTTGCCCTGCTCTGCCCACCCGGCACTCCTGCATGTTCAGGACCTGCGTGACAGGCATGAGGGCCCGCATGTTACTCTGGCTGAACTACCCAAATGAGCCTCACACACCATCAGAGCCCGGAACGTGCAAGCCCACATGCCTGCTACTTGTTGTCTTAGGTGACTATGATATTTTACCAAAAAGAGCGAGTAATACTTGTGGCACTTTAGAGACTAACAAATTTATTTGGGCATAAGCTTTCGTGGGCTAAAACTCACTTCATTGGATGCATGGAGTGGAAAATACAGTAGGAAGATATATATACACAGAGAACATGAAAAAATGGGTGCTGCCATACCAACTATAATTAAGGTGGGTTATTATCATCAGGACAAAACAAACTTTTGTAGTGATAATCAGGATGGCCCATTTCCAACAGTTGACAAGAAGGTGTGAGTAACAGTAGGGGAAAAATTAGCATGGGGAAATAGTTTTTACTTTGTGTAATGATCCATCCACTCCCAGTCTTTATTCAATCCTAATTTAATGGTGTTCAGTTTGCAAATTAATTCCAATTCTGCAGTTTCTTGTTGGAGACTGTTTTTGAAGTTTTTTTCTTGGAGTATTGTGACTTTTAGGTCTGTAATTGAGTGACCAGACAGGTTTAGGTGTTCTTTGACTAATGTTTTAGTAGTGTTAATTTTCCATTGTTAGTTTCATGAGCATTCATGGCCCACTATACAATTAGGGGGAGGGATAGCTCAGTGGTTTCAGTATTGGCCTACTAAACCCAGCATTGGGAGTTCAATCCTTGAGGGGACCATCTAGGGTTAATAATCATCATCATCATCTGTTAGGGATAGTACTTGGTCCTGCTGTGAAAGCAGGGGATTCAACTCAATGACTTTTCAAGGTCCCTTCCAGTTCTATGAGATAGGTATATCTCCATATATTATAATTTCTATACCCAGATGTGGCCCTCAGGCCAAAAAGTTTGCCCACTCCTGCTTTATAACAGCCCTTAATATATTTGAAGATGTTTATCAGGTCTCCCCCAACCTTTTTTTCTCAAGACTAAACATGACCAGTTTCTTTAACCTTTCCTCATAAGTCAGGTTTTCTAAACCTTTTATAATTTTTTGTTGCTCTCCTCTGGAATCTCTCCAAACTGTCCACATCTTTCTTAAAATGTGGCACCCAAAACAGGACACAGTGCTTCAACTATGGCCTCACCTGTGCCAAGTGGGGCAGAACAATTAGCTTCCATGCCTTACACATGACACTCCAGAATGTTGTTAGCCCTTTTTTCCAACTTCATCACATTGTTGACTCATATTTCAATTCAGCAGTATTACCACCTAGCCAATTATTCTCCATTTAGTACTTGTGTATTTACATTTTCCTTACTGAGTGTAGGACTGTGCACTCGTCTTTGTTGAATTTCACCTTGTTCATTTCAGACCACTACTCCAATTTATCAAGGTCATTTTGAATTCTAACCCTGTTCCCCAAAGTGTTTGCAACCCCTCCTAGCTTGGTGTCATCTACAGATTTTATAAGCATATTCTCCACTCCGTATCCAAGTCATTAATGAAAATGACAAACTTTTATAGGACCCCACTTGATACGCCCTCTCAGTTTAAGAGCAAACCATCGAGAACTACACTTTGTGTATGGTCTTTCAATCTGTTGTGTACCCTTTGTGACAAAGTGGAGATTTTTTGTACTATTTTTATGAATCCTAGGCATGCCTCAGTTTCCTTCTGTACATGTCATTGCTAGCCAGAGGGTAAAAAGAGTTATCACTGCTCCTGGAACAGTGCAATAGACAGGAGGTTTGTGTGTGTCACCTCATTGTCTGGGGGGAATGAATACAGTCACTAAAGAACTGGCTCAAACTGATCCAAATCAACAGACAGTCCATCAAGACAAAGAGATGCTCCAACAAATGAACAATCAACACCTAACAGCAGAAAACTCCAGCAGTTAGGATTTGGGAACTGAGCTGGAGAAGGTGTCAGGTTACTGGAAGAAATGGGCTTTTCAAGGGACTCGGGAGCCAGACCTGAGGAGACAAAGGGGTAAACAGAGAGAGACAAAGATGGAGTTCATCACAGTGTGGCTGGCCCATCAGGGCACTAGTTTGACCAAGGTGGACTACGGCTTAACTTTGGCTTCTCTGTGTTGATCTAAGGTCAATAAAATTCTGTGTGCTAGGTGACTAATAAATGATTACCTTGTTTTGAAAAGGTTGCCTGTGTCGCTGTAAATACTCACTGAGAGCATTGCACACTCTGAAGGGGCACAGTACAAGCCTCCCAGAGGAGTTTGGCTTGGCTGGATTCATTGCAGGGAGCCACAGAGGCAGGGAACACTGGTGCTGAAGGCCCAGTCTTGGAGGCCAGGAGCCTGCCCTATGGAACTGTGTAGGTCCTTGGGGCCCAACACACTAAAAGGGTTAATCCCAGGAGCCTGGTGACAGGCTGGGGCATAGACCAGACCCTGTAATTCCATGACAGTGTCTTCATTGTAATTTCATCTTGACCATATTTCCCTAGTTTGCTAATGAGAATAGTATGTGGGCTGTGTCAAAAGCCTCACTAAAATCGAGGTATTTCATGTCTACTGCTTCCCCCATCCACTAAGCTATTAACACTGTGGTTGGTTTCACATGATTTGTTCTTGACAAATCCATGTCGGCTATTACTTATCACCATACTGTCCTCTAGGTGCTTACAAATTGGTTGTTTAATAATTTTCTTCCCAGGGGCCCATATCTACCAGTTCATTGAATCTGTTAAAGTCTGTGGTTTTTTTTAAGTCCATTGTCCATTCACTGCTGCTCTCACTCCTTCTGTTCCTTAGAATCTTGAAAGTTATCATTTAATAATCACTTTAACCCATAATGGCTGCCCACCTTCCAAGTTAATTTCTCCACATTCCAAAATAAGAAGTTATCCCCAACAGATTGCAAGAACTTATTAGACATTTTGTGCTTTTTCTGTATTATTTTCCCAACAGATGTCTGTGTAGCTAAAGTCTCCCATTAATACCAAGTCTTGTGTTTTGGATATTTTTGCTATTTTATCCAGAAATGCTTCATCCACCTCCTCCTCCTGATTTGGTGGTCTGTGTAGACCCCTGCCCTGGTTTTGCCGCTCTTATCTTCACCTAGAGAGTTGCAACTGGTCTGCCTCTCTCCTCCTTCTGGATCTCAAAACAACTGTATACATTCTTGATGTACAATGCAACACCTTCTTCCTTTTTTCCCCGCTAGTCCTTTTTGAAAGAGCTATATGTCTCTATACCAATATGTTTTAGTTAAAAAAAAAATTTGGACTCAGCACAGGGGAAACTGTGTTCTAAGGGAAGAAAGACACCTCACTTGGAATGAAACATGACTAACTATATTATACTGCCACCTGTAAAAGTAAACTGAAGCATCCAACTGCAAGTCCAAGGACAGCAAAAGAACCTGCTACAGCCTGGAACCCCATTTCCTCTCCACAACAGCAAAGATTGGAAGAGAATATGACCAGTTTATAAAGACTCTGAAAATATAGAGGAATTTGTGTCTACCTTCAAGCATCTGTGTGGGATTCACAGGGCTCCAGATGACCCATGAATGCCTGTCCTGTTGACCAAATTGTCTGGGAAAGCTAGAGAGGTATTTAATGAAATGGGGGATGAGGAGGCTTTGAATTATGTAAAGTTTAAAGAAGCTGTATTGAGCTAACTGCCTCCCTGAGATGAGGGCTCAGTGTTTGAGATATGTAGCCACAAGACTGAGCTTTGCAGCCAAGCAGGTGATGGAACGTCAAGTCCTACCTGCAATGGAGCTCTGAGCCCAGCCCAGACTGACAGAGTGGGGAGGGAGCTCTTCTGGAAACCAAAAACCTAACTATCAGTCACAGGGGACTGGGGCCACCCACAGCAAAGAGAGGGATGGAGCAGGTGACAGTGTGAGGTAAAGAGAGAGAGAGTGAGCACCAGACACTCAGAGCCAGGGGTGGCATCAGCCTCTTCCTAGTGGGGGCACTGAGGTGGGCTAGACAGAAAATTGGGGGTGCTGCACTAGACATTTTGTGGGCAAACATACTTATTTTTTTTAACAATATGCACTTAAACATGTGTTTTATCTATGTTATCCTGAAAAGAAGAATAAAAATATATAATATATGGAGATATACCTATCAACAGAAAAAAATCGAAGTCAATAAATATATAAATAAACTAATAATGCTAATAATATTAACAAGAATAACAATACACATGCAAACTTCGGGGAAAAATACTGGTTAAATAATACTAATTTCTAATTACTTTAAATCAGAGAGTGTACTGTATTATATTCTGTAATTAGCCATTTGCACACACAAAAGAAATGAAACAACACACACACACACACACACACACACACTATTTAAAGCAAAATAAACAACTGACCAAATCTAAGGAAGTATCCCTTTTTTCCCTAGCCGATCAAGCCCGTATTTGCATTCCAGTCAAGTCAAAACCCAATCAAATACATACAATCTGAAAATTCAAAACATTTTAAAGTTGTTTTTTTAGGGGAACAGACCACAAACAAATTCCAATATTTATATTTCACAATTCACTATTCAAAAGAACAGATCTGACCTGAGAGGAGGAGAGACATACTGGTGTGCTGCAGGCTGTGTGTGACACAGGTGCTGCTGCTCGGCTCAAGGAGTGAGCATTGGAGGAGCTCCCATCACCCCCATTTCTGCTGGAACTCAGTACGCACTCTACAGGACAGTAATGTCAGGGCGGGGGAGGGGGTGGGGAGGGGAGGAGGAGAAAGGGAGTGTTAGAAGTAAAGCTCTTCAGAGAAGACAAACTGAGCTCCCTCTCACCCATGTCCAGCGGGTTCCCAGCGCTGCCATGGCAAGGCAGTACTGCACACAGGGACACACTAGCTGGCTATTTACAGGATAAAAATTACACAGTAGCGATGTTAGCGGTAAATGTTATGAAACAGCAAGGGCCTAAATCCTCAAAGGTGTGTAGGCACTTTTAAGGATCAGGGTAAGGTATTTATAGGAGCAAGTGCTAGGTAGTGACTGGATATTTAACAGGGATGGGAGTGCTGAATATTTATATCCATGAGGAATATATGATCATTACTTCTGCCTCAACTAAGTATGTGGCCAAACCAAGACAACGATTGCAGAATAAGATAGATAGATGATAGCTATAGATATTATACAGGGAAATTTTGTGAACTATTTATAGCTTCAGATGCAGCTGATTAGTTGGGTATTTACAGGATAAAAGTCACACAGAGTGGCTGGGGGTTATCTCCAGGGACAAGTTCTGTTGGATAGCGATGTCGGGGTTAAATGTCAAAAAGCAACAAGGGCCCAGGCATCAGGTTAACACCTGGGATTCTGTTCAGCATTCAATGTTACCTGCCTTATAACATTTCCTGTGTTGTGACTTAAACTAAGTCATGATATCTGCAGAAACCCTCCCCCACCTCCCCACTAGTTGATAGCCCAAATCACATCCAGATCCCGTACAATAATAGAGACAGATTTATTAGTAATCAATCAATTATGCGTCCTCCCACCCATCCCTCCTACTTGCATTACCCTAGGGCTCTGATCCTCTACAGGCATCATCACCACAGAAGGAGAGAGGGGTGTTTGGACATTATGACTCTGGCACACGACTGGCTTCTGTAGCAGAGAGTTGATAAAAATCTTTAGCCCCACGTCCTTGCAAAAGAAAAATCAGGTATGTCACCTCCTCTCATTCTAGTCAACAAAAGCAACATGTCCAGGTTTGTCTGCCTATTTCTCCGCTTCCATACAAGCCCCCCACTTACACCCCTTTAATTACCCTGGTGTGTCCAACACTGCAAGTGGCTGCCTAAACTCCAAGCACTCAATGACACTATCACTGCCCAACTGGACTCTTTAATATTTCACAGTGCCACCTGCTGGTGAGACAAGAGCAATAACACAGCTAATAGAATTCCATTTTTTATTGGAGAAAAGTGTTGTGGTGACACTAGGCCAGAGGATATGTGTGTTCAGATAAGGGGGAAAATATAGTCTTCTTTTAGGGAACAAGTTCCAGTCAGTACCCCCTTACTCTCCAAAATCCAGAGTTCCTTATTATTTATTTAACAGGAGTGCCTGGGAGCCACAGTCAAGGAGTAGAAACCCATTGTGCTCACAGGAAAAGAGGGAAAAAGTATTATCTCAATTTTACAGAGGGGGAACAGAGAGAGAGAAACTAACCTGCTCAAGGTGGTCACACAGGAACCTGTGGCAGAGCAAGCAACTGAATCCACCTCTATTGAGCCCCAGCTCAGTGCACGTACCCAAGACCATCCAGGAGATGAACATAACCCCCCACTTGAAGGAATCTGATTGGTGTGTGTTACCAGACAGAGATGTGCGGGGAGGTGGACTGTGAAGAGTGGAACTGGAGGAAGAGAGTCTGGCATTGGGAGGGATCTAGTAAAGAACTGGCAAGACAGGCATCAGCATGGGCTGTACCACCCTGCCCAGGATCCTGGGTATGTACTCACATCACTAGCCTGTGCTGGGGTCTATGCCTCCATGTTTTCATGCTTTTTTTAGCTGTGCTAGCTAGATTAAATCTAGTGTGGGCCTGCCTACCAGAGCTGCAATCACACCTAAAACTGCAGTGTAGACAAACCCTCTCTCTGATGTAGAGGCAGTTGTGAGGTAGCAGCCATTTTGTGTTTCAGTTCAGATGCAGAATGTTACCTAGCAAATCACTGCACTGTACTCTCTCTCTCTCTCTCTCTCAACCTGGAATGAAAATTTTACTCTTCAGATGGAATTTTCAAAGGGAATCAAGGGAGTCAAGCTTGCATGACTTTATTGCAAGTCTTGCAATATTTGGTGTTTCCTGGATCCATGTGGTTGCAGGAGAATCTCAACTTTCATAGACATGGGTTTAACTCCTGCCAACCTGTGCTGGAGTCATTTTGAATTAGGATCATACAGAATATTCATACATTTGGGACTTGTAGGGACATGAATAAATGTTGTGCTGCGTAGAATGAGTTATTATTAAACATCCTTTCTATAGTGCCCTAAATTTATGCTGTGTTTACAAACACAGATAAGGTGAGTTCCCTGCCCTGAAGAGCCGACGATCTAGGCAGGACAAGTGAAACAAAAAGATGATATTGGGCAACAAAGTAAGAGAGGATGGGGGTTATTGGTGAGGTGCAGTGGGTTTTCAGCAGGGATTTGAAGCAGAAGCAGGAGCTGGAGGGCTATTAGCGTATGAGAACAGAGAGAAGGTTCAAGGCATTAGGGGCAGCATGACACAAGGCACAAAGCTGAAAGGGAGAAGGAGACAAAAATAAGTCTTAAGAACATCTGATAATGATGATGACCGTGGCCCTTTAGAATCTCCTCTAACACTAATCATCTAGTTTTTAGCAGGAAGCCCTAAGAAACTCTGCTACCACTGAGCCTCAGAGCTTTAGAAGGATGCTCTATGATGTACCAGTACCCCTACCAGTGATGATCACAACCTAAGTTGGACATACTGAGAACAACTGTTACAACTCACAGACAACTGACAGTCATGACACATGCATAATTTTAGGGTTGGATCCTGACTTTTAGGGTCTCCCCAGAAGCAGTAGTAATACGGTGCGGAGCTATAGAGCCACCCAGCATTTACATTAATTTGGGGGTTGGAGCCAGGTCTCAGGTGTGCTATCTAGCAGCCCAACAATGAGATTAATGCTGAGTTTGGAGCTAGGCCTCATGGTCACTGCAGCAGCAGGAGGCACCCAGAGCTGTGTTTTGGGTCAGCAGTGATGTCAGTAGTGGGTGAAACCAGGTCTTGGTGTGTCTCTGCTAGCGCTAGCAGGACTCCTCTCCCTGCAGGGCTATAGAGCAACACAGAAAGCATGTGTCCCCAGCAGCAGCTGATTGTCCCTGCCTGCAGGCGATAGAACAGCCTGGCCAGGTACTAATTCTGGGATAGAGCAGGTCCCAAGTTACAGATGTTGCAGAGCAGCCCTCCTAGAAGTGTGTACAGCAGCTGGGCAATGGTATTCATCTGGGAGATAGAGTCAGGCCTCAGGTCTCCCAAGTAGCAGCAGCAGATTGCCCCTCCCTCCAGGGCTGTAGAGAGGCCTGGCTAAACTGTCATTTTTGGGGATGGAGCCAGAGCTCAGGTGTCCTCTGCAGCAGCCTGGCAATGGGGTTAATTTCCTGCTGGTCTGCCCAGCCAAGAAGAAGGTAGCTCAGTTTAATATCACCTTGGAAGTATAGCATTCAGAGTGCAGTGCTGCAGCATCGAGGTGGGATGGTTTCTGGTGTCTCCTCCAGCCCCTTTGCCCCCAGTCCAGTATTAACACCATCCGTATGCAGAAGCAGGTCCAGCATGAAAGCAGACTCCATGCTCGAGGCAGGATGAGCACCTGGTCCAGCTCTTCATAGACTGGACGTGTTCTAGGTGAGTTCCCAGGCTGAGAGTTGTGGTCTTTAGTCTTGCGAAACTTCGGGTGCTGCTCAGTTTTGAAATAATAGTTCACACCTAATTGGCAAAGACCTGCCCATGAGTGAGAAAACCAAAGCACAAAGTGGTCAGATGGCCTAGCAGTATGACTCCATTAAAAAGGCACAGGTCCTGGGCTCAAATCCCAAAGGAACCCTGCCTTGGGAGGAAAAATTATGGCAATTTAATATTGTCGAGAAAAACCTCAAGGCAAAGGGAAAATGTTTCTTTACAAGGATCATGGCACGTGGGTACCTAGGACATGCACTGAGTCCCCCACATCCACACCTCCACCCCTCAAACCCTCCCCTGCATTGGGAGCACCCCCACCTGGAACCCTCCCCACTAAGCCCCCCCACATCAGGAGCCCCCCTCACCCAGAACCCCCCCACCAAGCCCGCTGAACTCCCACTCAGCTGAGCTCCACCTGCTGCATCGGGAGCCCCCCACACCTGGACCCCCACCCCACTGAGCCCCAACAAGATGCACCCTAACCTCCACCCCCACCAAGCCCCACTCCATTTTCAATTATTTTGGTAATTTATTTCAAAATACTTGTCAGCAAATCATTTAAAATGGTGTGATTATATTGTTATTGTGTTATTTTGACAAATAAAATATGTAGAATTTTAAAATATTGTGCACAGAATTTTTATTTTTTGGTGCAGAATTCCCTCAGGAGTATCCTGTGAGCAATGGGGGGGCGGGGCATGGGTCACTTGCTCCTCCCCTCACCCCACAGCACAAGCCTAGGGATGAGGAGGGGTTGAAGAGCCCCTGGAGCTGCACCAGCATCCTGGAAAGTGGAGGGGTGGACCCTGGTGCAGCCCCAGCCCTGAGAGAGACGGTGAAGAACCCCAGGGATTGAGCAGTTGTGGACGCAGAGAATGGGCAGAACTGACAAGGTAGGGTGGGGGAACAGAACTGATGCAGGGACTGAAGGGACAGGATTGACTTGGAGGTTTCAGGAAGAATTCATTGGTGGGGCGGAGATAGGCAGATGTGGCGGTGAGAGCTCCTGGAGCAGGAGCCAAAATCACCTTACCCAAGAAATCTGGGAGATGGGTAACAGTAATTCTCTCACACATACTGTGGATAGGCAGAGGGAGTTCAATAGTCAAACAGTCAAAAGACAGATAAAAACACAATATAGTCTTTTTTTGGATCAGGCTCATGCTTTTGGGGGGATTGACTCATGATTTCTGATTTCCTGAGGTTGGCCATACTGGAACAGGACTGGCTGACCTTGGACCACAGCTCCTGCTAAGGGGACAGATTGTCATGTTCCAAGTAAGAATTTGAATATCCAGCTCCTAGTTCTGAGTGTCTCTTTGATGTAAAGGATCCTGAGGATTCTACAAAGGATCAGACATTGGGGTGAACAACAAGATCAGCCAAAATGATAACAATAAATACTGTGCCATCAGGGGGTCTGAATGAATGCAGAGAGACAATATTTGTCTAAAACCCCAACAAACTGTAATGAAGCCAGAGCCCTCACACAGCAGCTCCACCTCCCTTGGAGGTGGGGACAGGCAGCAGCCTCACACACTCGAAAGAACAGTCACTTAACTTCTAGTAACTGTGGTTCTTCGACACATCCTATCCATGTGAATGTTAGTGTCGGTGCTAGGGCCTCATACATGTAAGAGGCCTCATACGTGTTGCCAGCACGCATCTTTGATTATCAGTCAGTTCTTGAATTCTCTGATCTTTGTTCTGTTTATTCCGGGACAGTGGCTGCACTGTGCTGCACTGGCCTTTGCATGGTGAGCCGCTGACAAGGCTGAATCCCCATTCTGGCACTTCAAGTGCAGAAGATGGGGTCCCGCAAGGATTTTAAAAATTCATACTGGCCACTACAGGCTTGTATTAAACTCCCAAAGTTACAGCTTTTTTCTGACCTTGGCTTGGTAAATGCTGCCACCACCCAAATGCAAAAAAAAACAAACCACCCCAACCCTTGAACCCAGGAAGAAGCACTTGGGAATTCCTCACTGTGGGGTACCCTCAAGCCCTTTCACCCCTCCTCCAGAGAAGAGCTGAGAAAAAAAAGGAAGTTAGCTGTTGCCACCAGTTAATTAAACAACATATGCACAAACCTCTTAGGAAACCAAAAATCCCATCCTGTTCTTAAAAAAGGTAAATTTTATTAAAACAAAAAGGAAGAAAATACATCTGGAACTTAGGCTTTTGCTAGAGATTAAAACAGCAATTCCAAAAAGTAAGCATCCAAAATAGCTTTCTTGAGGGTACAGCTTAAAGGTTACAAGCAAACAAAAGCATCTGGGGTTGGCACAGAGGAGATCCACAAGCCAAAATAAAGAAATAAACCTGATTGCGTCTATTTCAACATTCCCTGTCCCAGTGATTCCTTCTAGGTATGGAAGATGAATTTTCATACCTGGTTCAAACCTTACACAGCATTCCTGCTTATAGCATTGCTGCTCTGTGTCTCCTTCTCTGGAGAACAACAGACAAAGGGAAAGTTTCTTTCCCAATTTTAAAAAGTTTAAGCCTTCCCATTGGCTCTTTTGGTCAGGTGCCCACTCCTTTTCCTTTACCTGGGGGACTTTTTAACCCTTTACAGGTAAAGCAAGCAGAGAACAGCTATCAAGAGGGATTTTACAGCTAACTGGCTGGCTGGGTGTCCATAAAAGGGAGCTACTCCCACCCTCTTCATTTATCACAGCCACTGACAAGGATTGTATTTAAGGCAGAGCTGGTGTAGCTGCCGCATGGTTCCTAGTGTGTCATAGTAGGGAGCAGGGTGGACTGACCTGGGAATGTTGTCTAGTTTTACTGGGACTGTCTGCATGGGGGATGGAATAGCAGGGGATGACTTTATTTGAGGGAGGATACCTGAGCCTGTAACCTGAGCTGGGAGGGGGATGGGGCCAGGTGACACCTTTGCCCAGGAAACTGGACAAAGGCTGGAGGAGGGGCTGGAGGGAGGGTGGAAGGAGATGGCTGCAGTGGAGTTTCAGTTTGAAGCTGGCTGGGGAAACGGAGGGAACCCCCCAAGGTTGGGGTCTAAGCTCCCTGCCCCCGAGAGGGACCTGGCTGAGGGGTCCTGGTTGTACCTGCAAGCTCTGCTTGGGACTGTGTTCCTGTCATCTAATAAATCTTCTGTTTTACTGGATGGCTGAGAATCACAGTGAATCGCCGGAAGAGAGGGGTGCAGGACCCTGACTCCCCCGCACTCCGTGACAACTGGTGTTAGCCGTGGGATCTACTGCACCCTGTGGATGGCGCTTCCAGCAGTAGGTGACTGGGGAGCAGTAAAACGAAGGGGGATTGATGGGGACCAGGCTTGCTGAAGATTCAGCGAGGAACGGTTTTGGGGGGCGGAGGAGCTACGCTTAACCCCTGAGAGGTGGTGACCTGGAGAAGGGCTGGCACACAAGGGGATTCCCCTCGAAACTGTGGGGAGCGGTGAGCACACAGGCCTGCGAGTGGCCAACAAGGAGATGTATAGCAAGCGCCTTAAGAGTGACCTAGTCGAGCTGTGTAGGCAGAGAGGGCTGCGCATTGGGAAGCGCACCAAAGAACAACTGATTGCCCAGCTGGAGGAGGGAGATCGCTCAAATGAACTGATCCCTGTCTCTGAGGGAAGCAGCCCGTCAGATGCAGAGCAGACACCGGTGTCTGTTCCAGCGGGGAGTGGTCAGCCGGCTGCTGAGGGCTTCCAAGACCCCTCCTACCTATGCCTAGGGGAAGGGCTGGGAAGGGCCCAGCAAATACCGAGGGCACCGTGACCCCCCTGGCCAGCAGGGGATCCTCCTGGTGGAGCTCCCCATCCCGGGAGCTGAGGCAGCTGGAATGAGAGAAGGAGATAAAACTGAAAGAGCTGGAGTTGAGGCAGCAGGAACTGATGGAGGAGTGAGCAGAACGGGAAAAGCAGTGTCAGCATGAACTGGAGTTGGCCAAGCTGAGCAGCAGCGAGCCCCTGGCTGTGGTGAGTGATGGGGGACCCAGGACTGCATGGAGATTTGAAACGGGCGTCCTGGCCCGGCATAAGGAAGGGGAGGACATAGACAGGGCCGACGCAACCCATTAGGCGACCTAGGTGGTCGCCTAGGGCACTAGAATTTGGGGGGCCGCCCCGGTCGTCATCGGTATTTCGGGGGCGGGACCTTCTGCCACCTCTATCAGGGGCGGCATTTCTGGGTGGGACCTTCCACCGCCTAGGGCGGCAGAAAAGCTGGCAGTGCTCCTGGACATAGATGACTTCCTGAATGCCTTTGAGAATGCCTGCAAGCTGCACAGGTTTGATCCAGCAGACAGGTTCCAGTTTCTCACCCCCTTATTGGACCCCAAAGCCATGGCAATGTACAGCCAAATGAAAGGGGAGGAGACAGGAGACCATGAACTATTCAAAAAGGCCCTGCTACGCGAGTTTGGGATGACTCCCGAGATGTACCAAAAAAGGTTCCGGAGTCAGCATAAAACCCCTGAGGTCACATATCTGGAACTGGTCCTCCGGATGCAGGGATACGCCCACAAGTGGGCAGATGGGGCCCCAACTAGGGAGTATGTGCTTAACCTAATGGTACTGGAGCAACTGTATGAACAGTGCCCATCCGACCTGAGGCTATGGTTGGTGGACAAAAAACCAGAGGGCCCACGACATGCAGGGCAGCTGGCCGACGAGCTTGTAAACAGCCGGTCAGGGGATGGCAGGGAGGAGTCCCAAAGGAACAGGCCCACCATGATGCAGCGAGAGAGTCACCCTGGGACCTCCCAAAGGGAGAACATGGAGAACCCCCTGCCAAGGAGAACATCCGGCGTCAGGACCAACCGACTGGCTCGAGGGGACCAATGGGACATGAGCTGCTATTACTGTGGCCAGAGAGGCCACATACGAACCCAGTGCCCCAAGCTAAAGGACAGACTGAGCAGACCAAACCCACACAGAGTTAACTGGGTAGGGACCCATCTGGATGAGGGGCCGGCTTCCCAGGCAAGGTGGACTGACAGCTTCCCAACTGCTCAGGAGGGAGGAGTGCCCCAGGCCAGCTCCTCTGGGGGGCTGGATGCTCTGGACACAAAGTTCTCCATTTACAGGGTGGGCACGGGCCTGTCCCTTCAGAGCGAGTGCCTTGTTCCCCTGGAGGTGGATGGGAGGAAGGTCAATGGATACTGGGACACGGGCTGTCAGGTGACGCTGGCCCGGCCCAAGGTGGTAGCTCCAGATCGGGTGATGCCCAACACCTACCTTACTCTGACAAAGGTGGGCGGGACCCCATTCAAGGTGCCCGTGGCGAGGAAACATCTGAAATGGGGGGCCAAGGAGGGTGCCAAGTATGTGGGGGTGCACCACCATTTGTCCACTGTGGTGTTGATGGGGGGGGACCTAGAGGACTGGCCAAGCAACTCCCAGAATGCCCTAGTCATGACCCATAGCCAGAGCCAGCAAGGGGCACGATGCCCTGACCTTGGGAAGAATATCAACCCGGAGGCACAGAACCCTACCCTGGTTGGGAGGGAGCGCCCAGGGCCAAGGCTCAGAGAGGCTGCGGCTTCAGACCCAGCTGGTGAGAGGGAGCAGGTCCCTATCCCTTCTCCTGCCGTTGAGTTCCAGGCCGAGTTACAGAAAGATCCCTCCTTGCGGAAGCTAAGGGACCTGGCCACCCTCAGTGCCGTTCAGACCATGGGGAGAGGGTGCAAGGAGAGGTTCCTGTGGGAGAAGAGGTTCCTATACCGAGAATGGGCTCCACCAGGGGAGAAGGAGTCATGGGGGATCAGGAGTCAGCTGGTGGTACCCCAAAATTATCATCACAAGCTACTGCACCCGGCCCATGACATCCCTCTTGCAGGGCAGGGGGGATCCGGCGCACCAGGCAGAAGCTGCTACAGAACTTTTACTGGACTGGAGTTTTTACTACTGTCCAACAGTATTGCCAATCCTGTGACCCTTGTCAGAGGGTGGGGAAGGCCTGGGACAAGGGAAAAGCGGCTTTGAGACCCTTGCTCATAGAGGAGCCTTTCCAGAAGGTGGCTGTGGACATAGTGGGACCTCTCAGCAAGATGACCCGGTCAGGGAAGAAATACATTCTGGTGGTAGTAGATTTTGCCACCTGCTACCCCAAGGCAGTGCCCTTAGCTTCCATTGAAGCAGACACCGTGGCAGATGCACTGCTGACCATTTTCAGCTGAGTGGGGTTCCCCAAGGAAGTCTTGACAGACCAAGGGTCCAACTTCATGTTGGCCCTGCTCTGGTGCTTGTGGGAGAAATGTGGGGTCCGGCACAACTGGACCTCAGCATACCACCCCAATCCAATGGGCTGGTGGAGAGGTTCAACAGAATGATGCTAAAAACATTTATGAATCAGCGCCTGCAGGATTGGGACAAGTACTTACCTCACCTGCTGTTCGCATACAGGGAAGTACCCCAGGAGTCTATTAGGTTTTCGCCTTTCGAACTGTTATATGACAGGAGGGTAAGGGGGCCCTTAGACCTGATGAGAGACGAATGGGAGGGGAAGGCCACTCCCGATGGAGAGTCAGTGGTGGAGTATGTCCTGATCTTCCAGGAAAGACTTGCTGAGCTCATGGGCCTGGCCAGGGAGAATCTGGCCAGAGCCCAGAGGAAGGTCTGGTATGACCGCATGGGGCGGGCCCGCGCCTATGCCACCGGGGATCAGGTGGTGGTTCTCATCCCCATGAGGAAAAACAAACTACAGGACACCTGGGAAGGTCCTTTCAAGGTTGTCAAGCAACTAAATAAGTTAAACTATGTGGTGGAGCTGTTGAACTGGGCACACTACCGCCAGGTGTACCATGTGAATATGATGAAGCCGTATTAAGACGGGGGAATGTGGTGTTGATCTTGTGTGGACATTGGAAGGAGTAGGGAGATGACCCTTTAGTAGATCTATTCCCTGGGACAAGACCTGGCTCCCCCCTGGAAACAATTCCCCTCTCTGATCAGCTAACCCCTTCCCAGCAAGCTGAGATCAGAGGGGTGCTGCATCTGTACCGACAGCTGTTTTCCAACCAGCCTGGACACTCTAATCTGGCTGTCCACCGGGTGGAGACAGGATCACATCCTCCTATAAGATGCTCCCCCTTCCGAGTCACAGGGAAAACTGAGCAGGACCTGGAAAAAGAGGTCAGGGACATGCTGGCTTTGGGGGTGATCCAGCCATCTTCCAGCCCTTGGGCCTCACTGGTAGTGCTGGTCACCAAAAAGGACGGGTCAATCCGGTTCTGTGTGGACTATCGGAAGCTTAATGCCATCACTGTATCCGATGCCTACCCCATGCCCAGGCCTGACAAGCTCCTAGAGAAAGTGGGAGGAGCTTGGTACCTTACCAGCATGGATCTTACAAAGGGCTACTGGCAAGTGCCGCTGGATGCAGATGCCAGGCTGAAATTGGCCTTTATCACCCCGCTGGGGCTCTATGAGTTCCTGACCTAGCCTTTCGGCCTCAAGGGGGCGCTAGCTACCTTCCAGCGCCTGGTGGACCAGCTACTGAAGGGGATGGAGAGTTTTGTCGTGGCGTATATTGATGACATCTGTGTCTTTAGCCAGACCCGGGAGGACCAAGTGTCCCAGGTTAGACAAGAAACTAGAGCCATATCTATTTGGGCGACACTTCACTGTGTACACCGACCATTCTCCCCTGACCTGGCTACACCAGATGAAGTGAGCCAACACCAAGCTTTTAAGGTGGAGCCTGCTCCTGCAGGATTATGACATGGACATGGTCCATGTGAAGGGAAGAGCCAACATAATAGCGGATGTGTTGTCCTGGAGAGGGGGCCCTGAAGCTCCCCAGGTCACTGATTAGAGTGACCCCACTCAGTTCAGTCTCAAAAGGGGGAGAGATGTGACACAGTAGGGAGCAGGGTGGACTGACCTGGGAATGTCATCTAACTTTACTAGGACTGTCTGCATGGGGGATGGGATAGCAGGGGATGACTTTACTTGAGGGACGATACCTCAGCCTGTAACCTGAGCCGGGAGGGGGGATGGGACCGGGAGGGGGGATGGGGCCAGGTGACACCTTTGCCCAGGAAACTGGACAAAGGCTGGAGGAGGGGCCAGGGGTGGTGGTGGTGGAAGGAGATGGCTGCAGTGCGGTTTCAGTTGAAGCTAGCTGCAGGGTTGGGGTCTAAGCTCCCTGACCCCTACCTGCTGAGGGGTCCTGGTTGTATCTGCAAGCTCTGCTTGGGATTGTGTTCCTGTCATCTAATAAACCTTCTGTTTTACTGGCTGGCTGAGAGTCACGGTGAATCGCCGGAAGAGGGGGGTGCAGGACCCTGACTCCCCCACACTCCGTGTTTTGCCGCTCTCTGGATGGGTGAGAGAGAACTTCCTGTGCTGACTCAGAGTTCTCTCCACTCACCAAGATGGCGTCTGGCTGGGGAAACACCCTGTTGTTCATTGCCAAGGAGCTCACACTGTGGCAGTTTGGCCTTCATGAGGTAGGGGTGGCAAAGTGCCAGAGATGCCTGCATTTGAGCTGTTTCCTACAAGGCCACCTTTCTGTTTGGTACCACAATTGCTGCGATGGGCTGGTTTAAAATTCTATTCTAAGTGCCTCTGTTAGACTTGTTGTAACACACACCTACACAGCATCTTCAGGTGGGATTTTACCTTTGATTGCCCCCTCCCCCACCCACTTTCCGCTCGACGTTGGCTATGTTGTTTTCCTGGTTAACTTGCTGCTGTCTCCTGGGCAACTGGTGTCCTATGGCCAATGTGCTGCTCTTCGCTGTACAGATGAGACGGGTTTCAACTGTACTGACTATTAAGGAGATTCTCTATTCTGACTGATGGAAATAGCAGGGACGCTGCGATTCTCTCTAGCTCCCAGACTGATTAATGCAGCCTGTGCTGCCTAGAGTTACCACACAGGGCAGTCCTAGCACTGGCCTTGACCGAGAGTCCTGGAGTGGGTCGTTACCTACACTACGGTATCTGAGATGGTCACTCAGAACCTATTCAGTAAGTGTTAAGAACAAACTCTAACAGGGTGAACAGGAAGCCCTCTCAGACTCTGCTGCCACTGATGGTCACATCTGAAGAAGGAAGCTTCGTGACACACTCCTACCACTAATGTACCACTGCCGTTCCCACTCCGTTCAGGAAGCCCTGAGCAGTCTGGGTTCCACAAAGGGAGCAAGGTTTGTTCCCTTCCCTTTTGGATAAAACTAACCCCAATGGTAACATCCCAGCTCTGTGGTTTTAGTGGCCTGGCTACAATTGGACACATATAGCTAAGGGGTTCAATTTTAGATATTTCTTTTTTTCCATATTTATTTTCTTAATTGGTTTATCAAATGAGCAGCATTCAAGGCTCACTTTTATTTGCCAAAAAAGAATAATTTTTCATACTGTTCTGCCCTACGCCAAGGAGGGTGGTTACATGATGATCCGAGACTGAAGCGAACATGACATCAGAAGCGGACTCGTCTCTCATATATGGTCACAGCCGGAGTTTTAGAATTGTATTGGATGTTTTAGCTGCACAAAGTTTTAGATAAATCCTCTGATAATGTCTAAAAAGGTGAATATTGTTTCTATTGGTTCCTTCTGGCAGCTGATGCCAGCCTCTGAATCTATATATTTCCCTTCCACTGCTTTGTTGTCACTTGTCAGACACAGAGGAGCCCTGGTAGAGTATTTTGGTGCAGCCAGTGCAGTGTCAGAAGGGGACAGCAAGTCCGGCTGGCAATGAAGGGACATCTCTCCACTCACCTGTTTTTGTTTCTTCTCTTTCTTCATGACACCATGGGTAAGTGCCTGATTTATTTTACTTTATGAGTTGGGCCGACAAGAACTAGAAAGAGAGTTTTGAATCCACTAGAAATGGGTTTTTATTCCAGACATCAATGAAACAAAGGGAAAGCAGGCAATTGGGTTTAAGTAAATGTGTGTGTGTAATTATCTCCCCGTTGGTTATTCTGAGAGAGGAAGTTTATATATTTGCAATAATCATAGCTTTGACCCAGTCCCAGACAGTTTATACTTTATAAAAATACCCCAGTCTTGTAGCACTGTGAGCTCGGAGTTGGTTTTAGTGAACTAATGGCTTCAGTGCTTAGACATTCCTGCTAAACAAATGAACCACAAGAAAAGGAAAGTGGGCTTCTCTGTTGTGACCTCCAGGCTCATCCCCCATCCAGATCTGTACCTGTGTATGAGACCTGTGAATAATTCCAGATATACAGTCCATACCATTTAAAATAACACTGCTGTCCTGTGTGCGTCCAACTTGCTGGGCACCTTCAGCAGGATGTAAGTGATGCATTTGTCAGGACATTGAACTGTCCAGTAGCAGACTGTTTCTGTGAATTGCTGCAGTCTGAGATGCTGCTGTTCTGTAGCTGCAGTATGAACGGGTGAAGCTGAAGATGAAAGTCAGATTTTAGAAACCTCAAATATTTAGCTAGAGACAAACTGTTGTACCACAGCTGGTATGTACAGATCACAGATAGCTCTGCAACGTCTCTGTGCCTCGGAGGGTAGGTGCTGAGGACTACAGAGCAAGGGATTTTTTGGAGTGGAGATTTGTATCTGAACTTCCCAAGAAATTCACACAGAAGTAGCTGGAGTTTGATCTCATGATAAAACTGAATTTTAGCAGAATGAAACCACAGAGAATTCCACTGGGATTCCTGAGTAACCAAATTGCCATGGCATGGGCCATGTGAAACCAGGGGGCCCTATTCTCCCTGCAGGGTGGATTGACTCTCATTACCTACAATGGGTGGAACTCATACCCTGCAGGGAGAGAAGGCGGCCCTGGACTCCACTGGTCAACAGTCTGGTCAGAGTAATAATAGAGGCTGGTTACAACCTTCCTTTTCTTGTCTTTAAATTTGACTCCATGTGGAACAGGAATGTCCCCATCACACTTGTGTCCAGTTAAAAGTTCATAGCCCAACAGTCCATGAGAATGTTTTTCAGTTTGATTTAAATGCATCTTAGAACGGCTGCTGAACTCCCTGCCACCCTCCCTCAATAACGGAGGGTTCTGATGTGCCCTGGCCCCCAGGATGGAGTTACTGCCCCTGTTACTGGAGAGGGAATGTGCTTTATAAAAACTGAGCATAAAATACTCATCACAGATAAATCTGCAGTTACAGTTTTTAACCAGCAGGTAAATGCAGATGGGGAAAAACATTTTTTCAAATTCCTTATGAGAAATATTTAAAGATTTGAAGCAGGTAGAAGGGGAGGGGTCTGGGAGGAGCAGTGACTCAGACAGAGGAGGAAGGAAAGTAGCATTGAGTGGCAGGTGGGCTGTATATTGGACAGGGGGGTGGCACTGAATGGGCAGAGCAGCAGCAAGTCTGAGGGGAGGGGGAACAGGATAGTGGGATATGTCTGGCTCGCCATGTTATGTTCACAGCATAAACACAGAAGTTAGATAAACATATGAAATACTCTTTCTGGAAAGTTGCAATGTAATACAACTTTATTACTTAGAATGTAGAACCCTAACACACAAGAATCCGAAAACAGAGAGAGAGACAAAGCAGGCTGCTCCACAAGGCAGAGAGGCACAATTTACCCCATCTAGGTTTAGGTGGGCTCTCTGCAATCTGACTGCTGAAGGCCCAGATTGCCGCTTCCTTACAAAGGGCTCAATCCCTAGTCTGCAAACAGGACCAGAAAGCCCCTTACTCTTAAAGTGGCAGCAGGTTGTCATTTTAATAGTTTTCAATACACCACATCCCCTTTCCAGGCAGGAGAGGTTGTTGGAAATGGGTGGAGGAGCTAGTGCAGGGAGAGGTGGGGTGGTGGAACATGTTTTCAAGTGAGTGGTGGGGGAGGAGGGTCGAAGGAAGGAGGAGATGGGGTGGTGAGGAGTCTTTGAGAGCACTGCTGCTGTGAATTACACAGCAGTGACGGTGCTCAGCATCCACCAGCCCAGAGAGCTCAGAGGGGAGGAGATACCTCATGCTGCCTCCCCAGTGACAAGCCTAACTGGGGGATCAGGGAGTAAAGCCCAGGGTCCTTGTGTGATACTGTCCAAGCCAGAGGGTTTGGGCTCTGTGCTATCTGAACCCCTGCTCTGTGTCTGTCTGAAGGTGCTGATGAGCTGAGGCTGGTGAATGGAAGCAGCCCCTGTGCCGGGAGAGTGGAGGTTAAACACCAGGATCAGTGGGGGACGGTGTGTGATAACAACTGGGACATGGAAGATGCTGAAGTGGTTTGTAAGCAAATGGGATGTGGATCTGCTGTCCGTGCCCATGGCCGGGCTCATTTTGGAGAAGGAACTGGACCAACTTGGCTGATTCTAGCTAATTGTGATGGTGACGAGTCAGCTCTCTGGGACTGCAGACATGAAGGATGGGGTGCATTCCAGTGCCATCATTCTTTTGATACTGGAGTGATCTGCTCAGGTAAGAACTCGGTCAACCTGGCTCCATAGAAAACTCCACATGAGGGAGAAGGGACTGAACCCAAAGTGTGTGACATTCCTGGTGACTTAGATCTGGAGGGTGCCCTGCACTGAGGCAGGGCTGGCTCTGGCCTTTTGGCCACCCCAAGCGCACACACACACAAAAAAAACCAACCCTGCAGCGTGGCCGGAGCCAGGGTGCAGGGGAACTCCCTGCACTGCAGATGTGCCCCAGCTAGCGGGGAGGGGGAGAGAGAGAGAGAAGGGGGGTGGCCAGGGCTTCAGCAGGGCCCTGCCACGCGGCCCCTCCCACCGCACCACCTGCCGGGTGGGCTCCGCCCCGCTCCGGTCGGCTGGGAGAGAAGGACGCCGGCTGCCCTGCGGGGCTTGCTGCAGGGCACTCCCATCCTCCGCGCCGCCACCCCCTACAGGGTGGCTGGAGCGGAACAACAACAACAAAAAAAGCGGCCGTGCCGCCCTAGGATTGGGCGGAATGCCGCCTCGTACAAGCTGCCGCCCCAAGCACCAGCTTGCTCACATGGTGCCTGGAGCTGGCCCTGCACTGATGTCTGTGTGGAGCTGACCAGTCTCTCCCTGAGCTCCCCTGGGAAAACTGGGGATAAGCAGGCTGTGCCATCCTCTGGACAGGTCAGGCAGCTGTCATGGAGTAAGGGTGGGGTGGGGGGCATCCCCATTAGCAGGTCTGTGCAGGTAGGTGCCTATATATAGAAGCCCAGTGTCTCCCTAGGGCAGCAGCAGGGCCGCCCAGAGGATTCAGGGGGTCTGGAGCAAAGCAATTTCGGGGGCCCCTTCTATAAAAAAAACTGCAATACTATAGAATACTACATTCTCGTGGGGGCCCCTGCGGTAGCCGGGGAAAATTGCCCCACTGGTCCCTCCCGCCCCCACCGGCCGGCTCTGGGAAAAATAAACATTTAAAACCCTTCTGCATCTCGGCACAAACCCAGTTTTGAGAAAACTTCTTTTCAAGTCACCTTTACAAGTGTGACAAAGTTCCTCCTCTATCTTGGTGGGTCCTGCGCTTATTGGCAGATTTTCTTGCCTCAGAGATTCACCATGTGGGTTGGGGAACAGCCCAGAGACCTTCCCCTCTGGAAGAACCCGCAGTCCAGGTCAATTGGGAGGTTTGGGGGGAACCCGGGCCCGCCCTCTACTCTGGGTTCCAGCCCAGGGCCCTGTGGACTGCAGCTGTCTATAGTGCCTCCTGTAACAGCTGCATGATAGCTACAACTCCCTGGGCTACTTCCCTATGACCTCCTCCAAGCACCTTCCTTATTCTCACCACAGGACCTTCCTCCTGGTGTCTAATAACGCTTGTGCTCCTCGGTCCTTCAGCAGCACACCCTCTCAGCTCCTTGCGCTTCTTGCTCCCAGCTCCTCACACTTCCACCACAAACTGAAGTGAACTCCTTTTTAAAAACCTAGGTGCCCTGATTAGCCTGCCTTAACTGATTCTAGCAGCTTCTTCTTAATTGGCTCCAGATGTCCTAATTAGCCTGCCTGTCTTAACTGGTTCTAGCAGGTTCCTGATTACTCTAGTGCAGCCCCTGTTCTGGTCACTCAGGGAACAGAAAACTACTCATCCAGTGACCAGTATATTTGCCTTCTACCAGACTCCTGTACCCCACTGATCTGGGTATGTCACATATCCCTCCCCGCTGCTCAACGCCAAGGGGTTGGGCAGCTTGGGACGCCAGACAGTGCACACGTGACAAGCCATCGGCGTTGCCATGACGGCTCCCTGCTCTGTGTTGCACACGGAACTGAAAGGTTGGAGGGATAAGAACCATCTGGTCACCCTTGTGTTCCTCTCCTTGTTCCGGTGCATCCATTGAAGAGGGGCATGGTCGGTCACGAGGACAAATCTGCGCCTGAGCAGGTAGTAGCGCAATGTTTCCACGGCCCATTTTACAGCGAGGCATTCTCTCTCCACCACTGCATATTTTTGTTCCCTTGGAAGGAGTTTCCGACTGAGGTATAGAGTTCCTCCTCCCCGACCATCTGTGATAGAACAGCCCCCAACCCTACTTCCGATGCATCCGTCTGCAGGATAAACTCCTTGGTGAAATCAGGGGCTATCAGTACGGGGTTACTGCAGATGGCAGTCCATAGGTCTGTGAATGCTTCCTCTGCTGTGTCAGACCATCTCACCAGATCAGGTCCACGGGCTTTCACTAGGTCTGTCAGGGGGCTTGCCCTTGTGGCAAAGTGGGGGATAAATCGTCGGTAATACCCCACCACATCTAGGAATGCCCGGACTTGTTTCTTGCGACTTGGTCGGGGCCAATTTTGGATGGCCTCTAACTTGTTCACTTGGGGTTTTACCAGACCTTTTCCCACAATGTAGCCAAGATATTTGGCCTCTGTAGCCCTACAGTGCACTTGGGAGGGTTTTCTGTAAGGCCAGCTCGCCTGAAGGTATCGAGGACTGCCTCCATCTTCTCCAGGTGGGTTTCCCAGTCTGGGGTATGAATGACCACATCGTCCAAGTAGGCAGCAGCATAACTGTTATGCGGGCATAATACCTTGTCCATGAGGTGCTGGAAGATAGCTGGGGCCCCATGTAGTCCAAAAGGGAGGACAGTATATTGAAAAAGACCCTCTGGTGTAGAGAACGCAGTCTTTTCCTTTGCGTCTTCTGCAAGGGGAATCTGCCAGTACCCCTTTGTCAAGGCTAGGGTAGTCAAGTACCGGGCATTACCCAGATGGTCCACTAGCTCATCTATGCGAGGTATGGGGTACACGTCGAACTGGGATACTTCGTTTAGTCGCCGGAAGTCATTGCAAAAATCTTGTGGTGCCATCAGGTTTGGCCACCAGCACAATTGGGCTGGACCACTGACTGTGGGATTCTTTGATGATCCCCAACTCCAGCATTTTTTTTTACTTCTGCTTTTATTTCCTCCCTTTTTGCCGCTGGCACCCGATAGGGCCTCATTGTTACTCTGGCCCCAGGGTTCGTGACGATGTGGTGATATGTCTCGGTTGTTCGACCCGGTTTTATCAAGAACACATCTTGGTTCCGGAAGATCATCTCAGACACCTCATTCTTCTGGTCTGGTGTTAAATCGGGAGACACTCTCACCTGTTTGGAAGGCTTGTTTTCCTGGGTTAGGTCTTTTTGGACCGTTGTGCATGCATCTTGTGCATGCCAGGGTTTCAGAAGGTTAATGTGATAAATCTGTTCTTGTTTTCTGCGTCCTGGCTGCCGCACCTTGTAGGTTACTTCCCCCATGGGTTCAACCACCTCATAGGGTCCCTGCCATTGGGCCAGAAGCTTGCTTTTTGCCATGGGTACCAACACCATAACCTGATCCCCTGGTTGGAACTGTCGCACTTTTGCCTGGCGATTGTAATGGGTTCGCTGGGCCTCCTGTGCCTTCTCCAAATGTTCCCGTACAATAGGGGTAACCCGGGCTATCCGGTCTCGCATCTGCATTACATGCTCGATTATATTTCTCCCCTCATTGGGTTCCTCTTCCCAGATCTCTTTGGCGATATCTTGTATGCCACGGAGGTGACGCCCATATAATAACTCGAAGAGGGAAAACCCAGTTGAGGCCTGTGGTACCTCCCGGATAGCAAACATAAGGTAGGGTAGTAGGGTGTCCCAATCCTTCCCGTCCCGACTTACCACCTTCCTTATCATAGCCTTGAGGGTTCGGTTAAACCTTTCTACCAACCCATCAGTCTGCAGATGGTAGACCGAAGTTCTCAGGGTATGTATATGGAGCAGCGTACAGAGGTCCTTCATTAGCTTTGACATAAATAGGGTTCCTTGGTTGGTTAATATCTCCTTCGGTAGCCCCATTCTGGCAAAGATCCCCACCAGCTCTTTGGCTATAGTTTTAGAGGCCGTGTTCCGCAGGGGGACGGCTTCTGGGTGGTGAGTAGCATAGTCCAAAACAACAAGTATATATTGGTGGCCCCGAGCCATCTTCTCCAAGGGTCCCACTAGGTCCATGGCTATTCGCTTGAAGGGGACCTCTATGATAGGGAGGAGTACTAAAGGTGCCCTCAAGTGGGGATGGGGACTGTGCAGCTGACACTCCGGGCAGGAGGCACAGTACCTCCGCACTTCTTCATGTACTCCAGGCCAGAAGAACCATCGTAGGACTCGTGCCAGGGTCTTCTCGACCCCCAAGTGCCCCCCCAAAAGATGACTATGAGCAAGACTTAATACAGTGTTCTGGTGTTTTTGAGGTACTAGGATCTGCTGTACCTTCTGCCCCTGTACTTGTGCAACCCGGTATAAGAGATCCTTCTTCATTATGAAGTAGGGTCCTGGTCCCTGGATTTTCCCTTCCATGGGGACCCCATCTATTTCAGTCACCTCCTTCTTAATGTTGTCATACCTTGGGTCTTCTGCTTGGTCCTGTCCAAAATTTCCTCTCCCGGGGCTAATCTGCCCAAGATCTAGGGGCCCAGTCTCTGTTGCCTCTACTGGTTCAGAAGCATTAGGGTGGGGGTCAGACTCAGGTGCTTCTCCCTCCTGCGTGGCCTCCTTTTCAGCTGCGTGGGTCCGCCTACCTACAAGAGCGACCCTCTGGCTTTGGGTCAGTATTCGGGTTCCCAAGGCCTTAGCTGCCCTTCTTTCCCTTTTTGCCTTTCTACCCTGTCTGGGAGTGGAGAACAAATCTGGGGATATTTCAGAGAAGACTGAGGGTTGATAGTCTGATGTGGATGCCTCACCAATTTTAGGGTCCCCATCTTTCTCGAATCCCCCTACTGGGAGTAGGTTTCCAAACCCTGGGAAGTCCCTCCCTATGAGCACTGGGTATGGGAGTTTAGGGACTACACCTGCTGCTACCTCAGTAGTGTTCCCTTGGATCTCGATTTTTACTGGGATGGTGGGGTAGTAACTAACTGTCCCATGGACACATGTTATCTCCATACGTTTAGCCTTCAGCAGCTGACTACGCTTCATGAGCTTCCCTAAGATAAGTGTGATAGCACTCCCCGAATCAACCAGTGCCGTGGTCCCTACCCCATTTAGTTTCACTGGTCTGGTATACATATGTGGGGTTAGTGAGCCCCCCACAAGGTGGATTAGGGAGCATGGATCTGCCCAGTTCCCCAGGTTACACTGCATAGGCTCCTCAGCATTGGGACACTGTGCAGCTATGTGTCCCCACTCCCCGCAGGCATAACATCTGTATGGATCCCTAGGCGTTCCCCTGTCTCTTGGTTTGGGCAGTCTAACATCACGATCCTCTTCTCCCTCAGTGCTCCGACTCTTTGAGGCCTCTGATGGGCCTTAAGACTCTCTCTTTTTCCACCTGGGCCCTCCTGGTGGCCCAGTCACCCAAACTTTAGGGCTTGGTGCTGCTAGTTTAACCTGGGGTGCCTCTTCCTTAACTGGTCGGGTCAGCTCCCTCGCTGTCCTTCGCCTCTCTACCAGGGCGACAACCTCGTCATAGGTGGAAGGTTCGTTCTCGCTTACCCAGGCATGAAGGTCTGGTGGTAGTCCCCTTATGTATCGGACTATGACCAGAACCGCTAGTATTTCTTCCGGACTCCGGGACTCTGTTTGCAACCACTTTCGTGCGAGATGGATGAGGTCATACAATTGGGACCGCGGGGTTTTGTCTTCCTGGTACCGCCAACCGTGATACTGCTGGGCCCGCACTGCTGTCGTTACCCCAGATCTGGCCAGGATCT
This sequence comes from Malaclemys terrapin pileata, assembly GCF_027887155.1. Taxonomy (NCBI): domain Eukaryota; kingdom Metazoa; phylum Chordata; order Testudines; family Emydidae; genus Malaclemys; species Malaclemys terrapin. Next base: position 137,329,900 of record NC_071505.1, read on the forward strand.
CTGCTTTCAGCTGGGGGTAGTCTGCCGCAGCCTCTTCAGGCAGATCATAGTAGGCCTTCTGGGCCTCCCCACACAGGAATGGGGAAGGATGCCAGACCACTGATCTCGAGGCCAGGCCTCCCGTAGGGCTGTCCTCTCAAAGGCCAGAAGGTATGCCTCTACATCATCCTCCCGTCTCATTTTCTGCAGCCAATGGCTGGCCGTATGAGCCGCGTCCCATCATGGCCACGATTCAGCTCTGTAAGGGACTTTACCTGGTTTACCAGTTCCCACAACATAGCTCGGTCTTGAGCAGCCTGGTCCATCAGCAGACGATTAGTCTCTTGCTGCAGCCGCCCTGCCTCCTGTTGAGTGGCTGCCTGGACACTGGTAGCCTCCTGCTGGGCCGCCGTAGCTTGTATTAGTGCCCGCACTATGTCATCCATTGTGGTAAAAAAAAATAAACCCTCTCCCTTTTTTTTTTTTTTTTAAATCACCCTCCTTCTTCCGCCGCTGTGCACCCCAAGATCCCACCCCTGACACCAGTGTGACAAAGTTCCTCCTCTATCTTGGTGGGTCTTGCGCTTATCGGCGGATTTTCTTTCCTCAGAGATTCACCATGTGGGTTGGGGAACAGCCCAGAGACCTTCCCCTCTGGAAGAACCCACAGTCCAGGTCAATTGGGAGGTTTGGGGGTAACCCAGGCCCGCCCTCTACTCCGGGTTCCAGCCCAGGGCCCTGTGGACTGCAGTTGTCTATAGTGCCTCCTGTCCAGCTGCATGACAGCTACAACTTCCTGGGCTACTTCCCCATGGCCTCCTCCAAGCACCTTCCTTATTCTCACCACAGGACCTTCCTCCTGGTATCTGATAATGCTTGTGCTCCTCAGTCCTCCAGCAGCACACCCTCTCACTCTCAGCTCCTTGCACCTCTTGCTCCCAGCTCCTCACACTTGCACCACAAACTGAAGTGAGCTCCTTTTAAGACCCAGGTGCTCTGATTAGCCTGCCTTAATTGATTCTAGCAGCTTCTTCTTAATTGGCTCCAGATGTCCTAATTAGCCTGCCTGCCTTAACTGGTTCTAGCAAGTTCCTGATTACTCTAGTGCAGCCCCTTCTCTGGTCACTCAGGGAACAGAAAACTACTCATCTAGTGACCAGTATATTTGTCCTCTACCAGGCTCCTGTACCCCACTGGTCTGGGTCTGTCACACAAGGTATCACTGGTTCTCACATCAGCTAGTGCTAAAAGGCATTAAAGCTCATTAAAAGGGTTGGACAAATATTTTCCGTGAAAACTTTTTTTGGATAAAAAACTAGGGGTTTTTAAAAAGCAGAAAAAATCATGGACAATGTCTGCTTTCCTTCAAAATTTGTTGTGGTTTTTTTAATTGAAAAGCTGAAATTAGTCTGCCAAAACCTGAACATGGTTTGGGGTTTCAGAAGTGTGTGGCCAAATATTTGCTGCTTGTTGTGTTTGATTGTTTAAAGAAACAATAAAAAAATTCTGCTTAAAAAAAATCCAAAACTTTTGAACCACCTCAGCTTGTGACCAAATGCCTGATCCCATCCAGTCAGAGATTTTTCCAGGTTTCTGATACTCTGCTGGCTTCCTTGACTCATATCTGTCTCCATAACTTTGGGTTCATTTAGGTTAGAACATAAGAACATAAGAATGGCCACACTGGGTCAAACCAAAGGTCCATCCAGCCCAGTATCCTGTCTGCCAACAGTGGCCAATGCCAAGTGCCCCAGAGGGAGTGAACCTAACAGGTAATGACCAAGTGGTCTCTCTCCTGCCATCCATCTCCACCCTCTGACAAACAGAGGCTAGGGACACCATTCCTTATCCATCCTGGCTAATAGCCATTAATGGACTTAGATAAATTCATGGAGGTTGTTTCCTAGAGACTGGCTCAATGGGGTCCCTCACAAACTGGAGACGGTTACTGTGGGTTTGTCTTTAGTATAGCTTATGTACATACTCCACGAACTGAGCATTTGAGCTTGTTCCAGAATCTGGGATGAGCCTATGTTGTGAAATCTGAAATGCTCAAAATAGCACATGCATGTGAATGGACACAGGGTGCTAAAATTAAATTAACCCAGGGGTTCTCAAACTGGGGGTCGGGACCCCTCAGGGGCTCACGAGGTTATTAATGGGTGTCGTGAGCTGTCAGCCTCCACCTCAAACCCCGCTTTGCCTCCAGCATTTATAATAGTGTTAAATATATAAAAAAGTGTTTTTAATTGATAAGGGGGGGTCACACTCAGAGGTTTGCTATGTAAAAGGGGTTACCAGTACAAATGTTTGAGAACCACTGAATTAACCCCTCTGGAGCCTCAAGGAATGCAGGGGACGGTGGGTCTCCTTTGGTAGGGTTGGGAAGGAGGTAGGTGGTGTAGGATATTGCTCTTCTCATGTGATCCCTCCCCCATGGCCCTCTTGACTCTATCACTGTTAATCTAAAGTGGCTAATTTTAAATGAAGCTACCCTCCCCTGACATGAATCTCCCTATGGCACTGAAATTAAATGTAGACTATAATTTGGCACTTGAGAAGTGAAAGGGATGGTAGCCCTAAGGGAAAAGATACGAGCTTGGCTTATTGTGTTAAATAGCTGTCTGGAAGCCTCATACTGCCAAATGAGCTTTAGGATAGGGAAGGCTGTGCCTCCCCAAACAGCCTGGCCCTGCCCCCTATCCGACCCCCACCCACTTCCTGCCCCCCGACTGCCCCCCTCAGAATCCCCGATTCATCCTGCTCCTTGTCCCCTCACGGTCCCCCCCAACCACCACCCTGGGACACCCCCCCCCCACGAAACTCCCCTGCTCCCTGTCCCCTGACTGCCCCGACCCCTATCCACCCCCCCGCCAAGTCCTGATAGACCTCCGGAACGCCCACAATCCAAGCCCCCATTCCCCGTCCCCTGACCACTGCCCCCCCCAGCAATGCTGTCCAGGGCCACTCCTGAATTACCTCCGCCTCTCCCCTCTCTCAGAGCCTCAGCGCGCCATGTCCAAGAGCTGCCCTGGCCCCTGGACAGCGCTGCAGCGGCGTGGCTCCGGCAGGACCGGAGCTCGCAGCCCCGCCCCCTTACCATGCAGCTCTGACTCAGTGGGAGGAGCTCAGGCCCTGCCGGAGCCAGCCACTGCAGCACTGTCCAGGGCCGCTCCTGACGTGGTACACTGAGGCGCCGGGGGATGGGGGAAGGCGGGGCAGGGCTGGGGGAGCCTCAGACATTCTCGTGGGGCCGGGGGCCCCTGTGGGGCCCAGGGCCTGGGGCAAATTGCCCCACTTGCCCCCCCTCTGGGCAGCCCTGGGCAGCAACAGCAGATGTGACCCTGCCTGTGGCTGCTGGAGCTGAGATAGGAGCCAGAGGGGTGAGTGCTGTGGAGTTTCCCCCAGAGTTCCCTGAGGCAGCAGGTGAGGAGCCCTGAGCCTGACAGTGGCAAGGGGGAGAGGCCAGGCCAGCTGGGGGTAGGTGCAGGGGGCAAAAACTTGCTCCACAGCTCCACACAGCTCCCTCCTTCTCCTAATCCCCCCGCAGGTCAGACATGAAACTCCCACATGGTGCGTAGCTCTTCGTTCCGCAGCCCACCTGGCTGTCTTCCCATGCACGGTGGGCTACATTTACCCCCCAGGGTAATGCTATGGAGATTACACCTGGATCCCTCTGCACTCTGCATTTGGGAAATAACTGTGTATGTATAACCTGGCTTCATCAAAGCTAGTGCTGTTAAAATGGCTGTGTTTGCACACAGGTCTAAAGAGAGTGACTAACGCACTGTTAAAAACATCCCTGACACAAGTAATACTAAGCCCTGCTCTACACTACAGAGTTAGGTTGATGTAAGGCAGCTTACGTCGACCTAATTCCACTAATGTCTACACCAGAGGTCTCAAACTCAGATGACCCCGAAGGTCGCATGAGGACTAGTGCATTGGCCCGAGGGCCGCATCACTGAACCTCCCACCGCTGCCTCTGGCCCCGCCCCCACTCCACCCCTTCCAATTAGGCCCCGCCTCTGCCCCACCTCTTCCCACCCCTTCCCTGAAGTCCCCACCCCAACGCTGCCCCCAGGGGGTGCAGAAAGGGTGCAGAGGGGAGGGAGTTGAGGTGCAGGAGGTGTGCAGGGTGCTCAGGGCAGGGAGTTGGTGTGTGGGATACAAGAGGGGTGCGGCAGGGGGTCGGGGTGCAGGGTACAGCAGGTGGCTCAGGGCAGGGAGTGCAGGAGGGGTGCAGGATGCGGCAGGGGGCTCAGGGCAGGGAGTTGGGGATGCAGGAGGGGTGTGCAATGTGGCAGGGGGCTCAGGGCAGGGAGCGGGGGTGTGGGATGTGGCAGGGGGCTCAAGGCAGGGAATTGGGGGTGCAGGAGGGGTGTGAGATGTGGCAGGGGGCTCAGGGCAGGGAGTTGGGGTGTGGGAAGTGGCGGGGGCTCAGGGCAGGGAGTTGGGGGTGCAGGATGTGGCAGCGGGCTCAGGGCAGGGAGTTGAGGTGTGGGATGTGGTGGGGGCTCAGGGCAGGGAGTTGGGGTGCAGTCAGGGTGTGGGATATGGCAGGGGCTCAGAGCAGAAAGTTGTGGGTGCAGGATGTGGCAGGGGGCTCAGGGCAGGGAGTTGAGGTGTGGGATGTGGTGGGGGGCTCAGGGCAGGGAGTTGGGAGTGCAGGAGGAGTGCGGGATGTGGCGGGGGCTCAGGGCAGGTAGTTGGGGTGTGGGATGTGGCAGGGGGCTCAGGGCAGGGAGTTGAGGTGCAGGCGGGGTGTGGGATGTGACGGGGGCTCAGGGCAGGGAGTTGGGGGTGCAGGAGGGGTTCAGGGTGTGAGCTCAGCCTGGTGCCGCTTACCTAGAGCGGCTCCGGGGTGGCAGCGGCGCTCACTGGGGCCAGGGCAGGCTCCCTGCCTGCCTTGGCCCCGGCTCCGTGCTGCTGCATTCCAGGAAGCAGCTGGAACAGTGTCCCTGCAGCCCCTGGGGGAGGGGGAGGGGCTCAGGCTTCCCTGCTTGTGCAGCTCTTGCTGCTCTTCTAGGAACCTCCCACGAAGCTCCCATTGGCCGCGGTTCCCTGTTTCCGGCCAATGGGAGTTGTGGGGGGCGGGGCCTGGCAGGAGGCAATGCCGGAGCCCTCTGCCTCCTTTCCCCTCCCCACGGCCCCAAGGGGCGTGCTGCCGGCTGCTTCAGAGAGCAGCGCAGTGCTTGCAGCTTCAGGAGGCAATCCCACGGGTAGGCAGAGGGGCGGGGGTGTGTGTGCGGGGAGCTTGGCAGGCCATACACAAGAGCCCCGCGGGCCGTGTGTTTGAGACTCCTGGTCTACACTAAAATGTAGCTCCTGCCAATGTAAGTTTCCCACTACACCAACACTATAACTCCATCTCCATGAGAGGCGTAGCACTTAGGTCAATGTAGTTAAGTCAACGCAGTGTCAATGTAGATGCTGCATTGCTTATGTAACCCTTTGGCAGCAACAAGGGCCGGGTTCAGTATCTAGGGGTTCCGTTTCAATAAGGCAATGCAAAACCGGCTCGAGCCCCCACCCAGTGACTTGGGACAATTACACACCACCCTCTTGGGCGCCTCTAAGAGGCAATACTTCCCCTCTCGCAAGCACGGAGTCTGAGTGTAGCAGAAAATGTTTAATAACATGAGGTAAATGACATCAGCATTAAATTGGGAAAACACCACAAACAGGATTCATAGCACAAACCATGAGCAAAAGACCCACCCCCAAAGTCCCAAAAGTCCAATACCCCAAAAGTCTCGAGTCCAGCAACCCAAAAATCACCCAAAAGTCCAACAACCCAAAAGTCTCTGTCCCTGGTCAGTGCAGCCCCAGAGTTCAAAAGTTTATCTGCAGAGTCTTACCCCCCCCCCCCAGGTGGGAAGGGGGGAGAGAAAGGGGCACACAGGGTATTAAGGGACACCTTACGTGGTCCGAGGCTGACTGCCCTCCCTCTCCATGGGGTTCTGCTGCAGCCTTCACCACAAGCCGCTTCACTCCACCAGCCGCTCCGCTCCTCCAGCCGTTCCATAAGCCACTACAGCCATCCCACAAACTGCTCCGCTCTGCTCACCGTCCTGTGGGCCATGCCAACCATCCTGCAAACTGCTCAGCTCCACCAGCCACTTAGCAATAAATCTTCAGGCTCCCCCACTAATCAATACAGCACTCAGTGATTTCAACTTGTAGTAGGGGAGTCCCAGTGCTGGTGCACTATTGGCCTAAAGTGAATTCAGCATAGCAGCCTGTAATCAGACTCTTAATAGAATCAAAATTAGCTCTGTTATTCAACAGCAGAGAAAGAAAATGGTCTTCCAGGCCCTTTCTCTCACTCTCAATTCACTGGGTTTTGTAACCTATGCCCCTTGTCTAGCGAGTGCTACTTAGTTAATAGTGAGTCCCTCTGTCATACAACAGTTCCACTGGCCTTGATTCACAGAATCAGGGTAACAAAACTTTATTCTTTCTGCCCCAATAACAGAGAAACTGGGGATCCCACACCAGCCAAAGTAACCACTTTCAGTTGCTGTGGGCTCATGCTAGGCCGTTGGGTGTGCCTATGCAAACAAGATCAGCCCCTAAAGTTCTTTTCCACGCTTACCATAATTCACCACCAGATGTCAGGGTAGAGCTCATTCTGACTCTGCTTACACTTACATTGACTGTTGCTGCCTTTCTGAAGCCATCCCACAATGCTCCACACTGACAGTTAAATCGATGCAAGCATGGTCGGCAGGTTTGGCAGGCCAGGGGAGGCTGAGTCTCCCCAAACGGCCAGGCATGGCCCCACCCACACTGCACCCCGAACCCCCTCCTGCTTCCTGCCACTTCCCCCTGGCCTCAGCCCAGGGAGGCTGCTCCTCTTCCCCAAGGGGGCTGGGGCTAGTGCATGCCAGTCTGGGGCCCAGGACTCCAGGCGGTTGGGGCCCCCGCTACTCTGGGGCTGGGGGCACTCGGGCGGGCTAGTCAGGGCGGCCCGAGGCTGGGGCGGAGGGGCCAGCAGTTCGAGGTTCTGGCAGGGGAAGGGGTGGAGGAGGGGTGGAGGAGGGGTGGGGCCTTAGGCAGACAGAGCACAGTCGGGGGTAGGCTCCCTGAACGGGTGGCTCACGCGCTGCCCATGGGTGCAAGCGCTCCTGGTGAGGATGCACACCACCAACACAAGGAGCGTAGTGTGGACATGCAGAAGCAATTTAATTACTGTGGCGGCTATATATTCACATAACTTAGGTCAACTAAATTTTGTACTGTAGTCTTGCCCTTAGTGTAGGAACATTGGTAGCTGCAGCTGGCTGAACAGCGATAACACCTCTTTGTTGTGATTAGCTCAATTTGAACCTCTCTGCTAGTCCCTGATCACCACCATTGGTGAGATCACATCTGATCACTGGGGTCAGTGCTTTGTGTGTCTCCCCCTCACACCCTACCACTCATTTACCATCCTCAGTGACAAGATTCCCAGAAACTGTGGGGGAGGTCACCCCTCTCCTATGCCCTCTTGGCCGTGTGTTAGAACACTGGGGCCACAGTCACCCACAGCCAACTTCCCTCAGAAATATGCCAGGCACAGTGGGGGCCTCCTCAACAGGCCCTAAAATAGAGTAACCCTCAGCACAAGGAGATACATTGGCTCCCCTCTCAGTACTGTGCCAGCTCAGCACTGGTGCATGGATCTACTGGGGCCAAGGTGAAGGGTCTCTCTCTGGGCATGATTCTGGGTTTCCCGTGTGCAGTGAGCTCTGTAGCTGCTCTGTCTCAGCTGAGGTGTAACTGACTGAGCTGCACCATCCTTATTTCCACTGTTTCTGTACCAGAAATGCATAAGTGCAGAGAGGAGCTTCTTTGCATAATGGGAGGAGCCAAAAGTGGGAGCCTGGCAGCCACACCCCCATTCCCTGCTAGGCCTGTTCTTGTCTCTGCAGCCACAGCTCTGGGCTTGTAAACCTTGAACTTCTGGGTGCTGCTTGGAGGATTTGGGGAGTATCCAGAGGGTACAAAGGAACTCAACCGGGTATCTGGAAATTAGGCACAAGCGTTTACAAGGTAAATGCTGAATAAATGTGAAGTGGAAACCTAACTCATCTTGGTACCAAAGCGACCAATGAGCCACATGAACTGAGTGTCCTCCCACAGTTTTTATTGGCAATTATTTACCTCAGGAATAAAGAATCATTGCCCTGAGGTTACAGAAAGAGACATTTACACTAAAGGAAAAGATTCTTCGGCATTTTAAGTTCCCTGAATGAATGCTCAGTGTTTGTCCTTCATTTTGGGTCTTTATTACACATTGGAACCACATTTGGCCCTTGGTAGATTGAGAGTTCTGCTCTCCAGACACAACTGCTGTAAAGTTGCCCTGAGTCTGTGCTAAGGCAATGCTCACATGTACTAGCCTGCACAATGACCCTTCCCCCTCCGGACAAGCACTGGCTGGATGTTGAAAGTCCCCACTTTACTAGTCAATAATTAGTTCAGCTGCTCTGCCACTTTCTCTCTCCCACTTCTCCTGTCTGCACGGCCCCTCCATGGCTTTCACACCCTGCACCCACACAAAACCTATCTGGCCAATTATCTGTATCAAGGGAAATGCATCACAATTCCCTTCATCTACACACCAGGCAGCAACCCTGTACCCAGAAGGAGTACAGGAGGGGAGCAGAGAGGCGAACACACAGCATGGCATTGTTAGATATTGTTATTGAATAGGATCCCTGTACACCAGCTTTGCACTTCTGTTTAGAGCAGCCTCGTGGCTTGTCGGGTTCATAGAATCATAGAATATCAGGGTTGGAAGGAACCTCAGGAGGTCATCTAGTCCAACTCCCTGCTCAAAGCTGGACCAATCCCCAACTAAATCATCCCATCCAGGGCTTTGTCAAGCCTGATTTTAAACACCTCTAAGGAAGGAGATTCCACCACCTCCCTAGGTAACCCATTACAGTGCTTCACCACCCTCCTAGTGAAAACGTTTTTCCTAATATCCAACCTAAACCTCCCCAACTTCAACTTGAAACCATTACTCCTTGTTCTGTCATCTGCTACCACTGAGAACAGTCTAGATCCATCCTCTTTGTTGAAGGTAGTTGAAAGCAGCTATCAAATCCCCCCTCATTCTTCTCTTCTGCAGACTAAATAATCCCAGTTCCCTCAGCCTCTCTTCATAAGTCATGTTCTCCAGTCCCCTAATCATTTTTCTTGCCCTCCACTGGACTCTTTCCAATTTTTCCACATCCTGTAGTGTGGGTCCCAAAACTGGACCCAGTACTCCAGATGAGGCCTCAACAATGCCGAATAGAGGGGAATGATCACGTCCCTCAATCTGCTGGCAATGCTCCTACTTATACAGCCCAAAATACTGTTACCCTTCTTGGCAACAAGGGCACACTGCTGACTCATATCCAGCTTCTTATCCACTGTAAACCCTAGGTCCTTTTCTGAAGAAATGCTGCCTAGCCATTCGTTCCCTAGTCTGTAGCCGTGCATGGGATTCTTCCATCCTAAGTGCAGAAAAATACCAGTCACCTCTTGCGTCTGATGAAGTGGGCATTCACCCACGAAAGCTTATGCTCCAATACTTCTGTTAGTCTTAAAGGTGCCACAGGACCCTCAGTCCCCTCTCACACACTTAAAGTTACTGTAACAACCATGTAATAAAAGACTTTCAAGATTTTGGGACAGATGGATGGAATTTTTCTTACTGACTCTCTTAGCAAATACCCACTGCAAACATTTCAAAGCACAACCATTATCCCTATTCCATTGTGACAAAAGGTACAAAGGCGGGTAGGAGCACTGAGGAATCACCAAGCAACCATGTGGCCTAGTATAGAGACCCCGGACTGCAACTATTCCTAGCTCTGTGTCTGGACTTCTAAGTGTCCTTGAGCAAATCACTTCACTGCTCTGTGCCTCACTTTCCCATGTGTATAATGGGGATAGTGAGGTAAAGCTATTTGTGATCTACTGACAAAAAGGGCTATATAAAAGTTAGGTATTTTTACAGTTACCTCCCCAGGACCCATCCTGTCTCACTCCATCTTCCCAAACTGCCCACGAGCAGCTCTTTACAGGACCAGGCATAGCCCAGCCCTCTTTAATTGGCTGGATTGGACTCACCTACTGTGGTCCAGGGTAGTTGGCTTAAACTATCCACATGGATCGGCTACCCTGTGAAAATCCTTTTACAACCCATTTAGCCTTATGTAGCACCCCCTATCCAGCTAATTACCTTCTTTAGCACCAATCTCCTTACAGGTTTTGATGGACAGGCCTTGGTTCTTTTGAATCTAGTCTCCAGCTCAGCAGGGTGCAACTTCCTTATTTTCCTCCCATATGAATTTATTTGGCAGTGCCTCCACCCTCTTTGCTCCTTCCTAGCGGGGTCCCATGGCAACTGGAAGGAAAATTCTAGCCAGAGGGTAACCCCCACTTACTTACCAGATAATTGGAGACTCCCAAGAAATAATGCAAACACATACGATATATTCAACGCAGTAATTATATTAAACAGGAAGTAAATATAACATAACATGGTAAAACACTTCTCTCAGGGTCACTGGTGCCCATGCTAATAATACCCATTAGTTTCCCATGAATCTAAACTCCTCAGTCACTGCATAGTGGCTGATGATCGCTGTTATCAGGCATCCTCTTCATGCAGGAGTCAGGCTGCTTCTGCTCCCAGGATTTCCCCTCATCACAAAGGGGTGCAGGGCTCAAGGTTCACGTTGCAATAACACTATGAAAAATCCTAACTTTAGTCTCCTACCCTAGTGCTCAGACACATTCACAGCAGGCAGGCTGTTTGGACTCGCAGTCAGAGCAAAGCTTGCCATGTGGTGTTGGATTTTCCCTATGTAGGTGAAGCACTAATTCAGCATGGCTAGGTGGGGAATATTCCCAACAAAACTCTTTAATCAGAAAAAAACAATGAGGAGTACTTGTAGCACCTTAGAGACAAACAAATGTATTTGGGCATTAGCTTTTGTGGGCTAAAACCCATTTCATCAGATGCATGGAGTGGAAAATAGAGTAGGAAGGTATATATACACAGTACATGAAAATATGGGAGTTGCTTTGCCAAGTGGGGGGTCAGTGCTAATGAGATAATTCAATTAAAGTGGAAGTGGGCTATTCTCAACAGTAGAATACCAAGGGAGGAAAAACACTTTTGTAGTGGTAATGAGGCCAATGTGATCAGGGTGGCCCATTTCAAACAGTTGACAAGAAGGTCTGAGTAACAGTAGGGGGAAATTAGTATGGGGAAATTAGTTTTTGTAGTGACCCATCCACTCCCAGTCTTTATTCAGGCCTAATTTGATGGTGTCCAGTTTGCAAATTAATTCCAGTTCTGCAGTTTCTCATCTGTTTTTGAAGTTTTTTTGGTGAAGAATTGCCACTTTTAAGTCTGTTATTGAGTGTCCAGGGAGACTGACTTGTTCTCCGAATGGCTTTTCAATGTTATAATTCTTGATGTCTGATTGGTATTCATTTATTCTTTTGCGTAGAGACTGTCCAGTTTGGCAATGTACATGGCAGAGTGGCATTGCTGGCACATGGTGGCATATATCACATTGGTAGATGTGCAGGTGAACGAGCCCCTGATGATGTGGCTAATGTGGTTAGGTCCTATGATGGTGTGCCTTGAATCGATATGTGGACAGAGTTGGCAATGGGGTTTGTTGTAGGGATAGGTTCCTGGGTTAATGTTTTTGTTGTGTGATGTGTAGTTGCTGGTGAGTATTTGCTTCAGGTTGGGGGCCTGTCTGTAAGCGAGGACTGGCCTGTCTCCTAAGGTCTGTGAGAGTGAGGAATCGTCCTTCAGGATAGGTTGTAGATCCTTGATGATTCACTGGAGAAATTTTAGTTGGGGGCAGAATCATAGAATCATAGAATATCAGGTTGGAAGGGACCTCAGGGAGTCATCTAGTCCAACCCCCTGCTCAAAGCAGGACCAATCCCCAACTAAATCATCCCAGCCAGGGCTTTGTCAAGCCTGACCTTAAAAACCTCTAAGGAAGGTAATTGGCTCGATAGGGGGTGCTACATAAGCGTGAATGGGTTGTAAAAGGATTTTCACAGGGTAGCTGGTCCCTGTGGATAGGGTAAGCCAGCTACCCTGGTCCAGAGTAGGTGAGCCCAATCCAGCCAATTAAAGAGTGTTGGTCTATGCCTGGGCCTGTAAAAGGCTGCTTGTGGACAGTTTGGGAAGATGGACTGAGACAGGCTGCGTCCTGAGGAGGGGAAGACACACCAGAGTGGAGTTAACTCCAGTGGTATATCCCTGCAACAAGGGGTTTATGGAAGCAGCTAGGGGCCAAGAAAGGAGCAGAGCTGACTGAAACTGGGAAGGTGCCAGAAGCAGCAGTGCCAGAGGCCCCTGGATGGGGTGTCCCTGAGACCAAGGAATGGGAAAATTTTGTTTTTTTCCTATTGCTTTGCTAACTTCTGTTAAAAAAAATAAACCTTGAAAAAGACTGGGTGTGGCAGTGCATTCTTTGGAGCTGGGGGAGAAGCATGACTGGGTGACAAGGGTGCAAAGGTGTCAAATTTAACAGGTGTGTGTTTCTTTCTGGGGAATACACTGAGTATTTGAGTGTAGGACAGATGTAGGGTTGTGAGTATAGGCTGTTCAGTACAGCTCACCTAAAAACAAGTTCTGTCTTAACAGAGAGAAGGCATTTGACTCAGTGCTACTCTTGTCATATGCCCTATTCCCTGACTGATATTTTCAAAGGCAAAGTGTGCATGTTTGTGCTATGACGATATTGGATCACAGCTCAAAGAGGGCAGAGTTAATGTTGCATGGGTGTGCACACTAACTTTGTATTTTCAGAGGTTTGAGTTTACTGAACTGAGCATTCAGGAAGAGCACAAGATACCTCCAGGCAACCTTACCCCCACACCATGAAGGTTTCTATCAGTGAATTTCCTAGGTTTTTGGAACAAAAAGAGAAGTGTTTGTTGTCAGAGTTGGTGGTCATTTAGACGGTTGTAGCAGGGCTTTGGAGCTGTGCTCTGGCTCCACTCCAGCTCCAGGCAAAAACCTGAAGCTCCACCGCTCTGGAGCTGCTCTGCGCTCCAGCTCTGGGCTCCGCTCCAAAGCCCTAGGTTGTAGTTCTCACCTATGTTTGCAGTTGATACAAACTGTAGCTAGGTAATTGTAAAAAGAGCTAACATTTATATAGCCCTTTTCGTCAGTAGATCACAAAGAGCTTTACCTCACTATCCCCATTGTACACATGGGAAACTGAGGCACAGAGCAGTGAAGTGATTTTCTCAAGGACACTTAGAAGTCCAGAGGCAGAGCTAGGAATAGTTGCAGTCCAAGGGTCTCTATACTAGGCCACATGGTTGCTTGGTGATTCCTCAGTTCTCCTACCTGCCTTTGTACCTTTTGTCACAATGGAATAGGGATAATGGTTGTGCTTTGAAATGGGAATTTGCTAAAAGGGTCAGTAAGAAAAATTCCATCCGTCTGTCTCAAAATCTTGAAAGTCTTTTATTACATGGTTGTTACAGTAACTTTAAGTGTGTGAGAGGGGACTGACATTTTTCTCTCCTTCTCCACCCCCTCCCTAATCAGGCTCTTTAAAAGTTAGCCCTCCTCAACATTTCCAGCTCCCCCTCCCCTTCCTATCTCACTAAGACATTAGTTGGCACTCTAGAAGCCATTAACATGTAAGAAGGTGTTCCTTCCTGTCTCTTGCCCTGTGCTGCTGCATAAACATATCATAGCAGCAGATCACTGGAGGACTGCACACTACCTTGGTTATGGAGCCTGAGCTAAACACTGAGCTGGGCCCCCCATTCTCCTGACTCACCTTGGACTCCTTCCCCAGCCATGCCACAGGCCAATCCAGTCCAACCCCCTCCAAACTGCCTCCCCCTGCACCCACCTAATGGTGATCTGTACCTTCACTAATCATTTCCCAAATTTTAGAGGTGGAATATTGAAAGTGGAACAGTTTCAACAGGAGACATTGAGAGCATTCCAGCCTGGTGATTACCACACTCACCTGTGGATCAGGGATAGAATGCCTGAATTCAAGCCCCTGCTCCTGGGTAGGAATTCAAACCAGTGTCTCCCATATCCCAAACAAGTGCCCTAATCACTGGACTAAATGTTATAAGAGGGAGCACACACACTTTCGGTACGACCCACAATGGAATCTTCTGATATGCTGACAAGTTCCAAACAGTTTCAGGGCCGAATCAAATATTTTTTTCTGATTTTTTTGGTTTGCTGTCTGAACCAAGACAACAATTACTGGCCTGGCTGTAGCTAGGAGTGGTGACACGAGAGAGATGGAGGTGGTGGAGAGGCTGGGTGGGTGTGACACTCACAGAATCCCAATGCCAGACGGCAAAGGGCTCACTGGTATCAGGTAATGAGTTTCAGATGGCCTGGCCAGTTCAGTGTCCCCCAATTCACTGATGTCATAATCTGTGTCTGATAGGTGGCATGTACAATATTGGAAAACAAATAAGTCACTGATCATTGATATTCTTACATATAGTATGTACAAAGTGTGTACAAGGGTTATGAGTACAGGCTGGAATAATGACTAAAGTGTTTTTAAACCAGGCATGTCAGGGGGAGTTGGCAAACAGGTCTGCCAAAGGAATGTGTTTGCTTCTCTGACTAGCCCGGTCATCAGGTAGAGATGAAAAAGGTCCATTTGCAAATTAGGTAAACAAAACTATCAAGCTCCAAGTTGGGCAGGAGACATCATGGCATCTACATGCAGCAGGCGAGAGGAGCTTAATCTGAATTTTACTTCTCAAAGAGTACATTGCAAAAGTTTACTGGGCTATAAAGACAGGGGAGCTGAACCTCAAGCCATAAGCGATTGAATCAACTGATTGTATAGAATATTATATACAATATTACTATATTATGAAAGTGTATTGAGTAAGATCTTCCATGAAAGCCTATGACACACATAATATCATCATGAAATCTCTGTATTATAATTATATTAAGAATTATGGATTCTCATTAATATTGTGGTTTAAAGTGTGTGCCCAAACAAAGGGTTTCTCCCAGGCAGTAGGGAAGGCAACTATCTACCTGTCCTCAATGAAATTAAGCAAAGGGTCATCTAAAACAAGGGAAGCTGTGCTTGCATAGAAATCAGCAGGGGGATGGGAAGTCCACAGGAAAGGAAGAACAGCATAAGGTCATCCTGCCTCTTGAAACAAGATCATTGAACATTGGAAGATATATGCAAGAACATCTTTGCCATCCATCACTAGACAAACACAGGCAACAGTTGAAATTTGACCGAGGTGAAAACATGACAATGGTTAGGCTGCTGGTTTGCTGAGAGCACAATCTGCCATGCTGATCATGTATTCCCGTGTCCGTCTGTCTGTATCCATCTGTTGTTTCTTGTCTTCTACTTAGATTGTGAGTTCTTTGGGGCAGAGACTGTCTTTCTCTCCTGTGTTTGTACAGCACCTAGCACAATGGAGTCCTGGACCATGAGTAGGGCTCCTAGGTGCTATGATACTACTACTAATGTGCCTGGTGTGATAAATACCTGTTGTATTTTGCACAACATCTGTGAGACCCAAGTTGAAATTCTGGAGGATGGATGGGGGCAGGAACTGGATAAAACTTCTCAAAATTATGGGCAGCCAGAGAAGGGCCCCCTGCAAAATGGTCCAAGTGGTTAAGGGAAGAGAGTGAGGGTGCCTTGTGCTTCTGCTAGGATGCCACAGGAAGTTGTGGCTAATGAACACTCTGTGAGCAAGCAAACGAGTTTTGGTTTGATTATATTCTGAATTAATAGCATGGGGTGGGAGGTATTATGCCATTTATGGGCTGAGCTCTACCTGATTAAGTTTTTCAGTGAAAATGGTAGCCAACAGAGGAGAGCAACAAAAATGATTAGAGGTCTAGAAAATGTCAACTACGAGGAAAGATGAAAAAAATGGTTTGGTTTAGTCTGGAGAAGAGAAGGCTGATGGGGGGACACCCTAACATTCTTCAAGTACATAAAAGGCTGCTATAAATAGGAGGGCACTAAATTGTTCTCCTTAGCCACTAAGGATGGGGCTAGAAGTAAAAGGATTAAATTGCAGCAAGAGAGATTTAGATTAGACATTGGGGAAAACTTCCTAATCATAAGACTCGTTAAGTAGTGGAACCAATTACCTAGGGAGGTTGTGGAATCTCTGTCATTGGAGGTTTTTAAGAAAGGGTCAGACAAACATCTGTCAGAGATGGTCTAGATCAGTGGTTCTCAAAGTCGGGCCGCCGCTTGTTCAGGGAAAGCGCCTGATGGGCCGGGCTGGTTTGTTTACCTGCCGCATCCGCAGGTTTGGCTGATCGTGGCTTCCACTGGCCGTGGTTCGCTGCTCCAGGCCAGTGGGGGCTGCGGGCAGCGGTGCGGACCGACGGATGTACTGGCCCCCTTCCTGAAATCCCCGTTGGCCTGGAGCAGTGAACCACAGCCAGTGGGAGCCGCGATCGGCCAAACCTGCGGACGCGGCAGGTAAACAAACTGGCCCGGCCCGCCAGGGGCTTTCCCTGAACAAGCGGCAGCCCGACTTTGAGAACCACTGGTCTAGATAATACTTAGGCTATGTCTACACTGCAGATCTTACAGCGGCACAGCTGTATCACTGCAGCTGTGCCACTGTAAGGTATCCCATGTAGCCGCTCTATGCCGATGGGAGAGAGCTCTCCTGCCGGCATAATTAAACGAGCCCTAACAAATGGTTTGTCAATGGGAGAGCATCTCCTGCCAACACAGCTCTGTCCATACTGGTGCTTTTGTCAGTGAAACTTTTGTCGGTCAGGGTTTTTTCACACTCCTGTCCCATAGAAGTTTCACTGACAAAGGTGCCAATGTAGACATAGCCTTAGTCCTGCCTTGGTGCAGGGGACTGGATTAGATGACCTATCAAGGTCCATTCCAGTCCTACACTTCTATAATTCTATTGAAATGAATGTATTGAGTTTATCAAAAAAAGTAACTGTCTCTCTTAGGGGTGTGAATTTTTCACAGCCATGACCCATGTACCTAGGGCGACCTAAGTTTTAGAGTAGACCAGGCCAAAGGAACGTGGTACAAACTGAAAAACTTGGGTATTGAGGGAGAGCCCCACCAAGGAGTATTCACCCCTGACGGTGATGCATCAGAAAGTGTTTGCCTTCTCCATCTCCTGTGGGGTTGAATGCAGTGGGAAGAAACTGTGATAAGGTTGTTTGGAATTGTACTCCCAGTATGGTGCATTCCCTATAGTTTGCAGGACATTGGAGCACTGGGGCACAGTACTTGGCTTTTGCAGCAAAATGTGCTTTATCACAGTTGTTTGCCTCTGCCTTGTCTGCATCATATCCCTCCCAATGGCTATGTGCTCCACTCTGATCTTTTGTGCATGCTCCAGGAAACCTTTCCAGCTACTTTCAGGGCCTTCCATTGGGACTAACTTTATGCTCCATGGAACAAATCATCTATAGCTTTTTCTTCTTTTTCCTGAGATCTGACAGCCTCTCTGCAGTCTACTTCTCCCCTTTTCACACAGTTACACATGCACAGGGAAATAAGAAAAAGCACAGTCATTTATGGTCCCATTCCTCATAGTCTCCATGCCAATAATGATAAAATGTTCTTGTTGCCATAATGGTGGAATGCCATTCCCATCTTCTCTTCCAACTCCATGGTTTCCTTTGTGATAGTAAGATATTCCCCCATTTATTTCCCATTCTACAGACCCTCTGTACTTTATTTGAGTGGTGCACATGCTTGTGTGGGGAGGAGGGGGCAGGCTTTGTGTAGGCTAGTTTTTTTTAACTTTGTATGGCTTGAAGCCGTTGCGGGGTGGATGGATGACTCTTTTCTTTTCTAGGGTGAGTGGAGGAGTGGCAGGAGCAGGTTCGTAACTGCATGTGCCTTTCTGCAGGCTTTACTAACTACAGCTGAGTGAATAATAATAATAACACGGCTGTTACTCTGAAACTTTACAGCTGAGTGAATAATTCATTTTTCAGTTCAGTGGCCAAACCAAAAAATCTGAAAAGAGAACTGGTTCATTTACAGCCAAAAGTGAATGTCCCATCCCTCGTCTTGCCCTCAGTCGGCGTGTTTGGACCCCTGTTGCTCCCAAGCTCGCGGTGTCCTCTTCGAGCCACTGCCCTCCGGCAGTGCCCCTTAGTCTATCCTTGCCCCCTTCCGGGGGAGATCAATCAGCTGTCTCTCTGCGTCCTGGCGGATGTGGCCAACTGCACCCTCAAAGTCACTCCCCTCTTGGCAGGGGGTTGGTGCAGCTCTTGATGGCCGCTCCGTCGGCCGGGTGCAAGGCAAGGCGGAAAAGGGGGGACCCAGGCCCGCCCACTATTCTGGGTCCCAACCTAGGGACCCTCTAGTGGCAGCCATCCTGCCCTCCCCTTTGTCTGTCCACGTCCCTGGGCCGCTTCCCCTTCGGCCCCTCACACTGGCTAGACCCTTCCCTTCAGGGCCTGCAGCCTGACAGACTCTGGGCTGGAGTTACCCTCTGCTCCCCCGGGCCTGCCCAGCACTGCACTGTCCCGGGTGCTAGTCTCCCAACCTAGAGACAGACATTCCCCTGTCAAAGACCTGGGACAGACTGCCTGCTCTTGTCCTGAGCAGCCTTCTTATAGGGCTGAGCCTGGCCCTGATTGGTTGCCTCCAATCTGGGCCCCGATTGGCTCCCTATAAGGCCTTCCCTGATTGGTTTCCTGTCTGTGCAGGCCCACTGGCCTGCTGCAGCCTAAATTCAGGGAGTGTGGCAATCTGCCCCACTACACAGTGCCCTGTAGAAGTCTGCATTCTGGTGATTCTTATCTAGAGGGAATTGGACATGCTTGTCTCCAGACAGGCCAATCAAGTCCTTGCCCTCTATAGAGGTCCATGTGGAAGCAGGGGTGCCATGGTTGCTTTGGGAATGTGAACTCACCTGGTTCTGAAAAGTGGCACTCCTGGCTGCCTGCCAGCATTTCACCTGAGAGTGTACATCTGGTCAAGATGACCCAGAGCTGTGGAGCACACACAGGCACAAAGCAAGTTGATGCAGGTATGAAGCAATGCAATGTGGGATACTAGCTGGAGGACTGTCAGCAGCATTAGCATTAGGAATTATTTTACAGGAATCTTATAATGAACAAACTGATTGTGAAGTGCAGCTACTCCTTCTCCAACGAGGATTAGTTATGGCAACCTAAGATGCCAAATAAGTTGCTCTGAGAACAGGGTTCATGTGGACGCAAGGTATTTAAGGTGAGCTAATTACAGTTAATGTGAGGTAACATCCCCTGTAGAGAAGCCATAAGAGTAACTGAGAAGTGCTGCACACTGGAACCTGTGTTCTGTGTGTCAGGCTCTGTTGGCATGAGGCCAACACAGAAGATCCTAATTGCAAGCAGTCTGAGCATCTCTGCTCTCTGGCATCATGTAGAACATTCTCCTGCTTCATTCCCACTAGTATTGTATCTAGTCTGTTGTAGACTATCTTCAAGCACAGTGACTCAATTACTTCCCCTTTGTGTCTATTCCACTCGCTACTCCTTCCACTGCTGGGGAATTATTCCTCCTCTCTGCCCTTTGCTTTTCCCTTCTGAACTCTCAGCCATTATTTTAATATTTTCAGATAATCTGAATTATGAAGCTCCACCCCTCCTCGTTCTAAGTGTAACCCTTCTGCCCATCTAAGTTGGCAGCAACAAGGGCCGGGTTCTGTATCTAGGGGTTCCGTTTCAATAACGCAATGCAAAACCGGCTCGAGCCCCCACCCAGTGACCTGGGACAATTACATACCACCCCCTGGGTGCCTCTAAGAGGCAATACTTCCCCTCTCGCAAGCACGGAGTCTGAGTGTGACAGAAAATGTTTAATAACATGAGGTAAATGTCATCAGCATTAAATTGGAAAAACACCACAAACAGGATTCATAACACAAACCATGAGCAAAAAACCCACCCCAGCAAATTGGGCTGTGTCCTTTCCCTTTGGTTCTTGAATCCAGCAACCCGAAAATCACCCAAAGTCCAACACCCCCAAAATCTCTTGGGTCCAGCAGCCCCCAAAGTCTCTGTCCCTGGTCAGTGCAGCCCCAGAGTAAAAGGGGGGGGGGCACGCAGGGTGATAAGGGGCACCTTACGTGATCCGAGGCTGGCTGGCCATCTCTCCATGGGGTTCTGCCACAGCCTTCACCACGAGCCAATCCGCTTCCTGCAGTCCCACAAGCTGCTCCGCTCCGCTCACCGACCTGTGAGCCGCTCCAGCCATCCCTGCAAGGCTCCACGCCGCTCACTGCTCCCCCAGCTTAGCAATATAGCTTCAGGCTCCCCCACTAGTTAACACAGCACTCAGTGATCTCAGCTCTTAATAACTTTAGCTCTTTTGTGATTTCAGCTCTTAGCAGTTTCAGCTCATAGTAGGGGAGCCCCAGTGCTAGTGCACCATTGGCCCCGAGTGAATTCAGCTCAGCAGCTTGTAACTAGACTCCTAATAGAATCAAAGTTAGCTCTGACATTCAACAGTGGAGAGAGGAGAATATTTAAAAAATAAACGATACAGAAAGTTTGAAGCATCAGTTATTGGTCATTGGGGGTAACATACAGAGTGTAGGGGTATGTTGGTGGGCAGCACACATAGTATATACAGACTGCAATGTCCCCAATGAGGGGTGGGTAACCAGTGGGCAGGAGCAGGAAACAGTTGATAAGTGGTGAGGGTCTTTCACCCATACAGGAAGTAGAGACAGTCATGGGTATAAGTAAGTGGGCTGGGTAATGGGAGTACAAGTGGTGTTTCAAACCCTCAGAGGGGGACCCATACCATCAGATACAAATCCTGTCCCCCATCCTCTCTTTCTAGTCACTGGGTTTTGTAACCCATGCCCCTTGTCAAGCAAGTGCTACTTAGGTAATGGTGAAGGACTCACTCAGTCCTTCTGTCATACAACAGTTCCACTGGCCTTGATTCACAGAATCAGGGTAACAAAACTTTATTCTTCCTGCCCCAATAACAGAGAAAACTGGGGATCCCACACCAGCCAAAGTAACCACTTTGAGTTGCAGTTGTTTCATGCCAAGCGAGTGGGTGTGCCCATGCAAACAAGATCAGCCCCTGGAGTTCTTTTCCACACTCGCCATAATTCACCACCAGATGTCAGGGTAGAGCGCATCCTGACTCTGCTTACATAAGTCCTGTGGAGACACTTGCTATTCCTTGCCCCTTATTTTCCTTTACTCTCCATTCTCACAGATTGAGCCTCTTTCAAGCTTCCAGGCTTCATCATTGAATAGTTTCTTTTCTTTGAACTTTCACCAGTTTTTCAATATCCTTCCTGTAATGAAGGGACAGAAATACAGTATTCCAGCTGAGGATGTACTTAGACCATGTAAACACTCATCAGTCCCATCCAGTCCCACCTGCAGACACAGTCACACATTCTGCTTTGTGTCTATCTGTTTACTCCTGAGAATTATGTTGTTGGCTACCCCCATCCCCCAGCAGTGTCACACATTGCCCTTTTATTCAAACTGTCTCTCATCACTGGAACACAGTGTTACCAGATTTGCCCATTACTTTGGGCTACACTCATTTATTAGGGTTACTCTTCTGGGATGGGGGGGTTCTGTAATTCTATCAATGTACTGCTTGTGTCACTTGTGTTCTCATACGGAGCTCTACTTCTCCCTTCTGCAAGTTCCCTCCAAATGGAACAATCCTGCTGGACCTAGGTTCCCCCGGGCAGGGTTCTTCCAGCCCCAGAATCAGACCAACACACACACACACAAATTAACAGAGCATGTCTGAGAGGACAGGGTTAATCAGCACTTCCAAGCTGACTCCTTATATGCCCCTGGACTCAGCAGACTGGGTTGAGCAGCACTTCCAAGTTGCCAACTTCATATGTCCCAGGTTCAGCACATCCCTATCCACATTTTCACATTACAATTGTTCTGCTAGTAACCTACTTGATGAGAAAACCCCACAGGATTTTTGGGCGCTGCAGGGATCTTTAGCTTAGGTATGAGGAGCATTGCTGCAGAGTGAATGAGGAAGCCAAAAAAAACAGAAGAGAGAGAGAGAGCGAACCAACAAGCTTAACTATGAAAGTTATGATAATATTAAATCTAACTTAAATTTGATTATGAAAGTCAGGTTTAGAAAACTATAACTGCTCACACAAGTCAGGGTCAGAAGGCTATACCGAGAGAGAGAGAGATGGGTTCTCACCACTCAGTGAAGCTTGAATCAATCGGGGGTCCCTGGTGGTGGTCTGGAGTACTTGAGCTGAGGGTCCGGAGTGCTGGAGACAGGCAGAGCCCCCACCACAATCAGTCAGGAGAAGATGAAGTCCCAATGGAACTGATGCAGATTTGGATACAGGCATCACAACATTTACTTGAGCATGGGTAGGACTTTTTGTAGGGAAACAACAATGATTCAAGGGAGAATACTAGATTTGTTTATGGGTAAACTAATGGCTCAAGGGAGTATACCAAAGTTGTTTTGTTCAGGCTAGACAATAGGAACTGATCATTCCTGGCTATGGGTGGTGTTCCTTGGAGGGAGTTCAGAATGCAATTAGGGAGCTTTGGTATTTTGGATACCAATAAAGGATCTATTATTAGAATTGATATAACTACTGAGCTGGATGTGTGCAGGCATGAGTTTATTAACATCTGGAGCAGAGATCCCCCATCATGCAGTGCTTCCCTTCTTTTCTGGTCCCAGAGTTCAGTATGATTCTTGCCTTGGAATCTCTGTTCTCCATTCTGTATGCTAATGGAGATGCCTCCCTGTCCCATCTTCGATGCAAATGAGGCTAGGGGAGTTTCCTTAATCCTGTCACCCTAGTCCCAGGGGTTTAGGTGTGTCTCCCGCTGCCTTTTCATTGCTTTTTGTAAGTCTTTCTTCTGATGGGTTTTGGTTCAAGCAGAGGCTGGGGGGAAGGTCTTTCATGAGTCAGACAGGCTGGGTGTTGCACCCTGATTCCCCAAGAACACAGAGCTGACAGGTAACAACAGGAACTGGCAGATACAGTAAAGGGATCCTGCATATTTAACAATGTCTTTGCTGTTGAGAGAAGAAGGTTCCCTCATTTCATCCCAAGGAAGGCCTGGGGAAGGTTATGGGATGTCAGCATAACCAACACTCACTGATGAATGCATTGACTCTCTAGGTGTCATTGAGGTCCGGCTGGTTGGAGGGGACACTGCCTGCTCAGGACGTGTTGAAGTCAAACATGGAAAAGTGTGGGAGACAGTCTGTGATTCACACCTGGATTTCAACACTGCTTCTGTTATCTGCAATGAATTAGGGTGTGGACAGGCTGTAGACACCTTGGGAGCAGCTCACTTTGGAGAAGGACATGATCTGATCTGGAAGGAAGAGTTCCAGTGTGTGGGGAATGAGTCTCTTCTTCAGAAATGTCCCAGGATGTCCCATCCTAATGACACATGCTCCCATGCTAATGATGTCGGCATATTGTGTTCAGGTAAGAATTCAAACTCATGAACCACTAACATGGGCCCTAGAACTGAGCCCCTCAGTCTCTTTTCTCCCACATCCACATATCCCTCATGTGAACCCACAGCCCAGAAAACTTTGCGTGTTTCCAAGTTGCTCCAAAAGATTCTTGTCTGCTAGAGAGGGTGGCTCCACTCCCCCACCACTCAGGGGGAAGCAAGAAGAGATGGTGGGAAATCCCATTATATCTCTCACATTCCTCACTCTATTTCAAGTGTCACCAATGTCAGGGACTCGAACCCAGACGGCACGGTTTGTTGTCTGACAGCAGAGAGACAGGCAACACCAGCAAGGTCCAAACACAAGCTCTTTATTGAAGAGTGCACACAACAATAGAGAGCGGCCCGTCTCCACTGAGAACCAGCCCCGATTACAATAACTAGTAAGGTTATATAGACAGTTCCGTCGCGTCATAGTTAAAACAACCCAAACCCCCTTTATTAGTTAGAAAACTTCTAATATTCATGCATATCTATCTTCTTTGACACTACAAACAATTCGTGATTCCTCAGCAACTTCTTATGAGCTTTGTTGTCATGCACCAGAAACTAGGAGAAAGGAGGGAGTTGAGTACAGATGAAGAACAGAAACAGGGAGTGGAGACTGCAAGTCTCCTTATGTCCAAACAAACCGTTCCTAGTACATCTGGTACAAGAATGTGCCCCCGTCCCTTATCTCATTCTTTGAAGCCCAAGCAAGCATGTCTTCATGTTTCACAAAGAGACAGGAAAGGCGCAGCAACTACTGTTAGCCTCACTTTGGCTAAGCTGGCCAAACAACCTGTTCTATACTCCATTTTCTTGGGCCTAACAGTCCCCCCTTGGTCCCTGGAGTACCTTGGAGGGACTCCTGGGACAACTAACTGCCATGAGTGGTAAGCTTGGGGTTGATTACTTTTGGACGGAACACGGCTTGGTGCCCATCCAACATCCAACCCTTATCATAACATACAAAGCTAGCAGGCCACATATAATTACAACAGCACTTTGGAGTACGTTATGGAGCCAACCACCTATGTTTGGAATCCAATTAAACAGGTTACTCCACCAGGATTCAACCCGCTCCCCTCCATGGTCCTTTGCTACTTGTATGAGGTGGTTTGCTCTGTCCCAGGTGGCATTATAAACATTAGGAACATATATGCAGCATTCTTGCCCAATTAGTGCACATGTTCCTCCCTGAGAGGCTAGTAATATATCTAATGCCAGGTGGTTTTTGAGGACCATCTGCCTTAGTTTTCGCTGTGCAGTTGCCAAGTCCACCAGGGCATCGGCGGTAGTCTAATTTCCCAGATGTCTCGGTGAATTACCCAGTCCCACATGCATCCTCCCCATGGACCCGGCAGGATTCGGTATGTGGGAGCCCACACACCCCCAACCGGTCCATAGGTTTGGAAGGAGCATTGAGAACATCCGCACTTCCACCCAGAAAGTCTCCAAGTATATCTCCATGGCCACAGATCAGATGGTACTCCTGATGTGTCTGTAAGGGCAGTGGGCCAAGCCTGAACATGCTAGATCCCACTGCAATGCCTTCCCAGCCTCAGTGATATTCAATACCATCTCTGTCAGCAACTTCTGGGTCATAGAACTAAGGGCGGAGATAACATGTAACTCACCAATTCCAGCCTGTACCTGGGTTAGCTGTGCCCCAGAAATAAGGCTTGTGCCTTCTTTAGTTGCCCCAATTTCTTATCATGTTTTTGGTTCTTAAAAATATTTCAAACTGCTGCTGTACTATTGGCCCCATCCCATAGGGATCCGGTCAAGTCTCTCTTCTTTCTAGAGGAAATAACCCAAGCCCTCTGTTGTGCTAATCTAATAGCAGCCCCTTTTGAACAATTTGGGTATGTAGAGGTGATCTGGAAACTGGATAAGGGCAATGAAAATTTAACAGTCCCTAGTGTAGTGTTAATCACACAGTCCACTGATATCCTAATACATCTCTCTTTGGTGTAGTACTATACCACATCTGTTGATTGAACACCTTTATGTATTTCTGGGAGGCATTGATATTAATGGCATAAGAAGGGGTGTATTGCAATAAGGTACAGGTAACACTATTAGTCACTGGAATAATTTCTATGCAGGTAAAATTTTCAGTGGCAGAACAAACTCATTGGGTAGTCGTTTGATTATTTACTAATTGGGTGACCAAATACCAATAAGGGCCTCTCTCATTTAACACAGTGCAAATTCCAGGAACAGCTATCATATCTACTTCACTATAGAACCCATTAATTTCAGTTACAAGTTCTTGGGGTTCACTTGTAGTGATATCCTGTGTTTTTATCCTCACTGATCCGTTCTTTTCCATTCAATTGTTCGCTTATATGGGATATCCTGAACCTTAAAAAAATATTTTTTTTCAAACAATATTTAAATAAATAACTAAAGTGTGAAGGCCTTGGCCAATGGTTTTATCAAATATATGCCATTGTCTGTATTTGGATGTGTTACGGGGGTAACAGTGTAATGGAGGAGATGGCAGGGGCAGTGGCAACAAGGTACCTTTGGTACTTGTCATTTAAAATCCAATTAGGGAGGGCAATACATGCTGAAGGACTTATCCAAAACACAGTGCGCAGCCTGTAGAATAAACCCCAAAATCCTATCAAAATCACATTCCTAAGCATGCGTCCCACAAGTTTCTTCCTGCCAGTCTATAATTCTTTGTTTCTTCACCAGGGTCAGTTCTTAATGTTTTTTTGTAGTCAGGAATCCCTGGACTTTGGTGTTTTCAATGGAGCGAGTGTTCCTTCTCTTTTTCTGAAACAGTGTGGTTCAGAATCATACAGGGGAGAGGTTACTAGCACATCACCCTGTAATGGATTTTGCTTCTTTTAGAAAAAAATCGAAAGGCACAGTAGGTCTGTCAGTGGACAAGGGAGAGGTTACTAGCACTTCACCTTATCTTTTTTTTCTTTTCCCTGCTGTCCAGAAGGCACAGCAGAGTTAGAAGGAGGAATAGGCTGATCATCAGTTAGAGAGTCCTCCCGTGGTGGAGGGGTCTTTTTGCAGTGAGAAGCATGGGTCCAGGTAGGCAGTCCTTGGCACTTCACAGCAGTGTTGGTGGTTAACAGGACTTGGAAAGGGCCTTTCCAGCATGGAGGCAAAGCAGTCTTTCGTTGATGGACTTTACGTAGACTCAGTCTCCTGGTTTCAATGAATGGCAGGACTGCTATGGTCTTTGGGTAGTGCTTCTTTACCTGTGAAAAACCTAACACATTTCATTAATGCCTGGCAGTGTTTTGCAGATTTTACAGCTGCTTAGGCTTATTCAAGCCCCCCTTTTCTTGTCTGTCGGCCAAGTCTTAGCTGTGGGCAGTGTCCTTGGATGGGGCCAGCATCTTATCTTTGGACTGAGCTTGCTAGCTATTTTTTCCAGTTAACTCGTTCTGTTCTTTTTCCTTCTCCCCTTCTTGGCTTCTTTTAACCTACAAAGGAAACTTCCACTCTTCACTCATACGCCTTTTCCCAACAATGAACACATACACATTGCCATTATACAGTACATTAGTCTTATTATTCAATGTATGCCATATACACCCTTCCAGTAAAATAACTTCTATACAGAGCTTTGGAGCAACAAGCCAGGACAAGCACTCCCACTTTTGAGGAGTCCACTTGGTACAACCTCTGGAGTCCAATAGCTTTCCTCCCTCCCCAGCCCTCTGGCTAGAAATCTGAGGTAGCCAGAAGGATCCCATGTGCAATATGGGGAGTGGGTTAACCTTCCATGTCCTTGCATCCAAAGACTGTTGATATGCAAATTTTAACAACATTTTTTTTCAGTTAAAAGATCTGACCAATGAAGTTTCTTTTTTTTTACTTAAGCAAATGTATTAGACTTTAGTATATCACGTTTTTCCTGATTTATCCAAACACTTTGTATTCCAAGTTGAATAAAACAAGTATCTGCTTTTTTATTTAACCCTTTTATTTAATTTTGAACTAGACTGTCTTATGAAAATATTAAACACAACAATTCTGGCCACAAGACAAACACCACAAGACAGGACATAGAACACAAAAATAATTCCTATTGTATCAGTAAATGCATGGTATGTTGAATGCTGTTCAGCTGGCATCCGTTTTCTCTGATGATTTGAAAGACATTACTTTCTTAAAATATTTCCTTTATATACACATTGTTGATTTTAGGCAAAACAGAGGAATTACCCCATATTTCCTTGTATTTGTTTTGTAGGCAGCCCAGGTTTCAGTGGCTTCTACCTTATTAGTTAGATAATTTTCATTAATACAGATGCTTTCTGGCTTGCTTCCAGATCCAAAGCTATCCACAGCTTAAAGATTCTTACTTTAAAAAAAGGACACAATTAACTTTCCCAGACTTTTGATTGCCTTTTACTTCTAACTCCTGCTTTCAAACACACAGTGATCTGAAAAAGACAACACAACCTATATTGGTAAGTTTGCATTTTTTTTACCTCTTTTACAATATACACTGCACATGTTCTGGGGAAAATGCACATCCTCTCCACAATTCAATTTCCACAACACTAGCCACATCAATTTCTACACAAGGTGTAACTGTTTCTTTTATGCTTACAAAATCTCCATGCACCCACAGCAAAGTGACAGCTCGACCACACAGATCCAGGGGCACTGTCCTTCTCTCTCTTTACCAGATCTTTTATCTGCTATTTTGTTACCCAAAAACAAATTTAAATCTTTTATTCTTCTGGCTTTGACTACCCTGCTGCAGCCACAACCTTTGGTCTTTATTTAAAACATTTTAAATCTTGTAGCATTAAGTCACTTTAAGGATTAAATGCTAAATACCTTAAACAACACTAGTTTCCTGTACCTGGCAAAAGTATTCTCGGTTTTGCAACTTTAAAAAATACCAATTCATCTTAAACTTATAAAATACAGATTGTACACAACAGGAGTGTTCTTCAGCAAATTCGACTAAATTATTCATAGTCGAATAATTCCACTTAAATAACTTCTTGCCTGTATTACTTACAGACATTCTTACCAAGTTTCACTGCTTAATTCCCTCTAGCAACTATAGAGTTAACTTCTCACTCTCTCTCTCTCTCTCTCTTTTTTTTTTAATCACTTGCTTGTCTCCCAAAATGACACCCAATCAACTCAGATTTTACCATTCCAATTATTGTCCTGGGGATTTGAAATCGCCATGCTTATAATTACTTACTCCTTTTCTTCCACTATGCCCTTAAAGTTTCCAACCTGTTTTCTAATCTGTTGACTGCCCGCTTGGGCCCGATCCTGCTTTTCTCACTGAACCGTCCCTTCCATGGGCACCGGCTTGTTCCACCATCAATTTAGCTAGGAGGGTGGGCTTCTCAACTAGCCCCCACCCTTCCTGGTCTCTTCCCTTAAACATTCTTACTCACAAGGCTACCCGAGTCCTCCCTTGTGAGGCTTGCCACCTGGGCAAAACACATGGCCCATTGGCGTTTAACTATTCAATTTTTTTTGTGTGGCAAACACACTGCTGTTACAGCATATGCAAACACAAATGGTTAAATTCTGACAAGTCACTGAAGGACCGGTATTTGCTTAGCCAGTGCTTCCTTTTCTGCCTGGAAGTCGTGTCTCAAGGCTTGCAACTTGCCCTGGGCGTAGGTTTGAGTTGCTGCCTGGTTCATGATCTATGCTCTTAATTGCTTAATTCTAGTTATCAAGTACACATCTCTTCCCTTTTCTCCAACTTCTCTATTGCCCAGTCCTGCTACTACTGGGGTAGATCCACCTGACACCCTTCCCAGTCAACCAGGGTGGAGAAAGGAATGCTTAACCCCTCTCCGGTTCTCAGACTTACTGCGGTTGAGAGTGGGCACACTTTCATACTCACACATGTACGTCCAGACTGGCCACATCTTTGTATAACGTCCAGAGAAGGGGGAGAGGTGGACGGGAGATTATCCTGTATACAGCTTGTCCAGAATCTCTGCCTTGCTTTCACTCTTGGGAGGGCTGTTCTTTTTCACCCTGGGGTCTCCTGCGGCATCTCTTTCAGAGATTCCAGTCCAGGCCGGCTGCCTGTGGCTTCTTCACAGCGTCCCCAAACCACGCCAGCTCCAGGGGCTCAAAGGCAGACTGTTGGATCTCACTGGATAGTTAAGCTTTGCAAATGTAATCTCAGCACTGTAACTTGTACTGCCTTTGGTTTGCCTCTGTCTATATTTTTTCACAGCCAGCTGGGGCCGAAAGCAGTTTTTCTTTTGGTTTATAGTTACACCATACAAATAAATAATCTATTTGTCCCGGTCTAAGATCAACCAAAATATCCCTCAAGGAATTCATTCTGTCTGCAGAAAAGGTTCCGCAGCTTGGCCAATCTTTAGTCGGGGACAAATGAGCAGTAAAGGAAGGCCATTGAATCTGGCATAAATTTCTCATCTTAGATTTAGTCAAACCAGTTGTTCCAGAGATTTCCTTCCAATCTCTGAGTACCAGAGACAACGGGGCGTCCCCCAGGCATTTACTGTCAAATTGTCCCATTTAGACTGTAGGGCCTCTAACCCCAATCCGGGGCCTCTAACCCCAATTGAGATGGAACAGGGACTCTAACCCTACCTCTCAATATCTGGCGATCGCTTACCTCCCCGGGGACTCGAACCCCGAAGACCTGACCTCCCCGGGGACTTGAACTCCGAAGACCTGGATCCTACTCAACGGGTAGGTGGACGTTGCTGGGTTTCTACGGGCTTCAGCTGGTTCACAGAACTCGCCTTATCGCCGACGCAGGGATCAGGTTACCAGGCAAGGCTCCTCGAAGCCAGAGGATGCGCGCTGCGTTGCTTCGGAGTCTGATCCAGCACCGGAGAGTCAGACGAGTCCCGACGGAGTCACCAAATTTGTCGGGGACTCGAACCCAGACGGCACGGTTCGTTGTCTGACCGCAGAGAGACAAGCAACACCAGCAAGGTCCAAACACAAGCTCTTTATTAAAGAGTGCACACAACAATAGAGAGCGGCCCGTCTCCACTGAGAACCAGCCCCTATTACAATAACTAGTAAGGTTATATAGACAGTTCCGTCGCGTCATAGTTAAAACAATCCAACCCCCCTTTATTAGTTAGAAAGCTTCTAATATTCATGCATATCTATCTTCTTTGACACTACAAACAATTCGTGATGAGCTTTGTTGTCATGCACCAGAAACTAGGAGAAAGGAGGGAGTTGAGTACAGATGAAGAACAGAAACAGGGAGTGGAGACTGCAAGTCTCCATATGTCCAAACAAACCGTTCCTAGTACATCTGGTACAAGAATGTGCCCCCGCCCCTTATCTCATTCTTTGAAGCCCAAGCAAGCATGTCTTCATGTTTCACAGAGAGACAGGAATGGCCCAGCAACTACTGTTAGCCTCACTTTGGCTAAGCTGGCCAAACAGCCTGTTCTATACTCCATTTTCTTGGGCCTAACACCAATAAATGGGGACAGTTCTATTTACCTTTCCCCTGCTATAAGGATAGGGTCCCAGCAGAGCTCTGATTTCCCTTATCCTCTACTAGGGATTCATGTTCTCCACTGCTGAGCACTCTCCTCCATACAGATACAGGAGGGTCTAGTCGTCAGAACACAGACAGAACCAGAAACCAGGAGACATGGGTTTTATTTCCAGTTCTGGTTCTGTAGTCAATGATGCCTTGTGCCTCAGTTTCCCCATCTGTAAAACAACAGTTAACATTTCCTACCTCAGAGAGTGGCTGTAAGGCTTAATTTCATTTGTGTTTGTAAAGTGCTTTCAGGCACTTGAATACATAGTGCTATGTAGGGGCCAGGTGTTGTTATTTTAAAACTTTCTTGATGGAATTGGAGTAGTTGTGGCCACTTTTATGTTATTGCCCTGCAATGGGGGTTGGCTTTGTGCCACCCATTCATACAGATCTGATTATTAGAGACTAGCTGGAAGCCCGTGCTATTGCATGGGTGTAATTCGTAAAATCCTGTGAAGCAACAGTGACTGCTTGAAGAAAATATTAAGCAAAAAAACCCAGAAAGAATATGAATGCAAAATATGTACATTGTCAAGTTACAATGTACTCACATGTCACAGCTTTGGCTCATATAATCTAACTCAGATATACCCACCTCCCTCCCAGTTGTTTTTTAGATTACTTAGGAGAATTAATGTTTTCACAGAATTTTGAACCACGCATTTCATTAATGTTGAAAGATGCAGCCATTTTCATTCTGAGGCAGACATTAATTGAAAGACAAATGCTCGACAACTTGAGTGTCTGACAGCTCTCTTTGATTTGAAAATGAAACTTACTTATTACCATGGTGCCTTTCACCAATCTGAGTATATCACTGAACCAATACTGTATTTATTGCTAAAGTATGTTTTCACCCTAGTCTGTCTTTGGACTTTTTAACTGCCCTCTATTCCCCTGCCAGTGTGTGTGTGTGTGATAATTTCAGGTTGGAAAGTCAACCTTGTAATGCACACACAAAACACTCCTCTCCCTGGCTGCTCAGCTGGAGACTGCACTTGCCCTCTTCTCACCCTTGAGATGGGGGAAACTGCCCTTCATTCCCTCTTCACCCAGAGCAACACTTCCCTGCATCCTGCTGCCCTGGGACTACACCACCTAGGACCCAGCTACATCACTTCCCTGACTCCCCTGCATCCTAGGGCAAGCGGGTTTGTCTTCTGCCTGGTTCCCAGCAGGAACACTTTCCCAGCTTTGCTCTCCCCTGCCTCTTTCTGCCCCAGGACCCTCTCTCTGCACTATGGGTATACATGAAGGCAGGGCTCAGTGGCAGGGCAGGTCTGTGTCTTCAGCCCTGAAGCTTTCGCACAGAGCTTGGTCCAACCCTGAAAACTGAAGTATTTGAGGAGCTTCTTGTGTCATCACATTCACACCAGCTCCTCTGATGCTTTTGTAGGCAGCTGTCAGGGTTCCCTCTCCACTCTGAACTCTGGGGTACAGATGTGGGGACTCGCATGAAAGACCCCCTACGCTTATATTCCACCAACTTAGGTTAAAAACTTCCCCAAGGCACAAATTCCTTTCCTTGTCTTTGGACAGTATTGTTGCCACCACCAAGTGATTTAAACAACCATTCAGGGAGGGGTCACTTGGAGCCCTATCCCCCCACAAAACATCCCCCCAAGGCCCTTCACCTTTCCGGGGGGCGGGGGAAGAGGGCTTGAGAATAATATGCTAACTGATAGGTTAACAAAGTGAGCACAGACCAAATCCCTGGGTTTTTAGGACACTGAAAATCAATCAGGTTCTTAAAAGAAGAATTTTATTTAAAAAAAAGTAAAAGAATCACACCTGCAAAATCAGGATGGAAGATAACTTTACAAGGTAGATAAAAAGATTTTAAACCCAGAGGATTCCCCTCTGACTCTGCTTCCCAGTTACAAAACAGGAATAAAATTACCTCTGGAGTTTTTTGCTAAGAAATATGACAGGATGAAATTCTTGATCCGGTCCTTCCTGCATTAAAACTGCTCCCACTCCATGCTCGGACACATCTGTGGTTACTAGGAAAGGTTTGTCAAAGTCTGGGGCTGTTAGCACTGGGTCAGACATGAGTGTTGCTTTAAGCTGGTTAAAGGCCTTCTGACACTCTTCAATCCACTGAACTGCATTTGGGTGTTTCTTTTTGGTCAGGTCTGTCAGTGGGGCAACACTTTGGCTGTAGTGCAGTACAAATTGCCTGTCATATCCGGCCAAGCCTAAGAAGGATTAGACCTGTTTCTTTGACTTTGGGACAGGTCACTTTTGGATAGCATTCACTTTGGCCTGTAGGGGGTTGATAGTTCCTTGACCCACCTGGTGTTCAAGGTAGGTCACTCTGTTTAGACCTATTTGATACTTTTTAGTACTTAACAGTTAGTCCTGCCTCCTTTATGCACTCGAAGACTTTCCGAAGATGCTCCAGGTGTTCTGCCAATGAATCAGAAAATATGACCACATCATCAAGATAGGTGACTGCAGATTCTCCCAATCCCGCTAGGAGACTATCTACAAGTTTCTGGAAGGTGGCAGGTGCATTTCACAGCCCGAAAGGGAGCACATTAAATTCATACAGCCCTACATGGGTGATGAAGGCTGACCTTTCCTTGGTGGATTCATCTAGCTGTACCTAGTCTAAGGTAGAGATGAACTGGGCATGCCCTAGTTTCTCCAATAGCTCATCTGTGCATGGCATTGGATAGTTGTCTGGGCAAGTCACAGCATTTAGCTTAACAGTAGTCCACGCAAAAGCGTATTTCCCCATCTGGTTTGGGAACTAGAACCACTGGAGATGCCCATGCACTGTTAGAGGGGTGGATTACATGTCCTGGATTTCTCATTCTATAGCAGTTTTGGCTTGAGGAGCCACTCAGTAAGGTTAGGCTCTAATTGGGCGAGCATTACCTGTGTCACTGGAGTGGTATGCCTGTTCGGTCCGTCCTGGGGTGGCTGAGAACATCAGCGCGAAGCTAGTGCACAGCTCCTTGATCTTCTGTCGCTGCATATGTCCAAGGGTCATTGGGAGGTTCACCTCTTCCATGCCACCGTTACTTTTTCCTTCATAGTAGACACCTTCAGGCCACTCTCCTCCCTGGGCTGTAAGCTGACAAACCTTTAATTCTCTGGAATAAAAGGGCTTTAGAGAATTAACATGGTACACTTTAGGGTTGAGGTGGGGGATGCTTTGAGATTGTTAACGGCTCCCAGGTGCTCTTGGATTGTAAATGGCCCTTTCCACGACGCTTCCACCTTATGGGCCTGGAGCGCCTTCAAGACCATGACCTGGTCCCCTACTTTGAAGGAATGGCCTCTGGCATGTTTATCATACCAGGCCTTTTGCTCTTCCTGAGCAACTTTTAGGTTTTCTCTTGCTAGGGCTAAAGAGTCTTGGAGGGTGTTTTGCAGGTTGTTTACAAAGTCCAGAATATTAGTTCCTGGAGAAGGCATAAACCCCTTCCATTGCTGCTTTACCAACTTTAATGGCCCCTTAACATCGCAGCCATACACAAGTGCAAATGGTGAAAACCCTAAACTGGGATGTGGTACAGACCTATAGGCAAAGAGCAACTGCTGAAACACTAGGTCCCAATCATTGGAGTGCTCATTTACAAATTTATGTATCATGGCCCCCAAAGTTCCATTAAACTTCTCCACCAGGCCTTTTGTTTGATGGTGGTAAGGGGTGGCAACCAAGTGGTTCATCCCATGAGCTTCCCAAAGGCTTTTCATGGTCCCTGCCAGGAAATTAGTTCCCGAATCTCTAAGGATGTCGGAGGGACAACCTACCCTGGCAAAAATGTCTGTTAATGCCTGGCACACACTTTTAGCCTTGGTGTTGCTTAGAGCTACTGCTTTTGGCCATTGGGTGGCAAAATCCATGAAAGTCAGTATGTACTGCTTTCCTCTGGGTGTTTTTTTCGGAAAAGGACCCAGAATATCCACAGCTACTTGCTGAAATAGGGAGTGGCCGGAGACGGGCTTTGACCTGGTCTTGGGGTTTTACCACTTTTTGGCACACCTCACAAGACCGGACATAAGTAGAAACATCCTTGGAGGATTCCCCTCTGATTCTGCTTCCCAATTACAAAACAGGAATAAAATTACCTCTTAGCATAGGGAAAATTCACAAGCTAAAACAAAAGAAAATCTAATGCATTTCTTTGATATTACTTACAATTTCTGTAATTTTAGATGTATCATTTCAGGATCTTTTTAGGAGATGTTTTTTTCTGCCCTGGTCCCTCTCTCTGTCCGAGAGGGCACACACAAACAAACCTTCCCCCTCCCCCCAGATTTGAAAGTATCTTCTTTCCCCATTGGTCCTTCTGGTCAGGTGCCAACTAGATTAGTTGAACTGATTAATCCCTTATAGGTAAGTGATTCTGTACCTCTGTCCAAGAGGGATTTTATATTACTGCATACATAAAGGTTACCCTTCCCTTTATATTTATGACAGCAGCAAAATCCTATGACTCCCAATCAGCTTGTGAGATCTGGAAATGCTGCAAGACTGCCTTCCCCTGGCTGCTTGGAGGGACCTCCCCACCTCCATGACCAACCCGAGCCTGGGGATCTGCCACCTAATCCCCTTCATCTCTCACCCCCATTGCTGTCTTCTGCAGCCCCCTCAGCACTTCGCATCCCCCTATGTCCTTCTCAACCTCGCTGCCCCCTACCCCCACGTCCCTTTGCCCCCCAGTCTTTCTCCTGCCCCACATCCTTCTCCACGCCATTCCTTTGCAACCCTAAATCTGCCTCCTGCCCCGCCCCCCGAGCCCTGCTCCCCACCCTCTCCCCATCCTCCTTTCACAGGGTCTCTACTGCCCCTCACAGTTCCTTGGCCCTGTCCATCCCCCTCAGCCATACAAGGGCAGCCATTTTCCCTGTGGGCTTCAGTCTCAGAGGGAGGGAGGTGGCAGCCAACTTTACTCAGAGCAGCCTCACTCCCACATGCCAACAGACTGTAGGCAGATGGCGGCATCTCGCTGGCTTCAGCCCCACTGTCAGCAACAGGAGATGGCACCATTTGTAATAAGGGAAAGTCCAAGAGTTGAAAATGGCTTATAACTTAAAAGTTGGATGGTAAATGACCACGAATCCCAGTGATGATTGAACCTGGTGATATTCTGAACCAGAGGAGCTCTCAGTCAGACTTGTAGCTTGTCCCAGCATTTCACGCTGACTCAGCACAGAGCCTAGGCTTCAGGGTGACTCACAGAGTGCCATTCCTGGGATCTTCTTATATGGGTAACAAAGGTCACCTTCTTGTCGGGGCCAGGGTCTTGTCAGGATGCAAATCTAAATGGATGAGCTAAAAGAAGGGTGGGGTCACCTAGCAAGGTGCCTTTCCCAACATCACCGCTAATGGCAGAGCCTGGAAAGGATCTGCATTGCCCACTAGCCTGCCTGTGACACACACCACTGGTCAAAAGCCCAGTCCATGGCAGCCAGCCAGATAGCCTGTCACTGTGTTAATGAGGAGCCCTGGCTGGCTGGCCATGATCATGCTGCCAGGTTGGCTATTAGGATGGGCTTGAGGAAATGGAAAACAGAGAGGTCTTTTACCTGAAAGGGGAAGTCCTGGAGAGAGGAAGCCAGGATTGGAGAGGGCTGCCTTTCTATATAGGGTGGGGCTGCTACCTCCAAGGCACAGAAAAACTGGCTCATCTGTGCGCAGGCCCAGATCCCAGGGGAGGTGTGGCTGGTCTGTGGACAGGGTGAGGTCCCAGGGCTGGGGGCAAACATGGGGAGGGGCTCAGTGCTCAGAAAGTTATGGGAGGTTTGGTGGGATTTGGGGTTGGGAGTTGGGGTTGGCTGCTCTCCCATTGACTGGTGCCTGCCTTGGCACATTGCACACGTGCAGATCAGGATGAGCATGCCAGCCAGGAGGTCACTGTGTGTTTCCAGCTGTGGCATGCATAGCTAGAGTTCCGAGATCACTGCATTCCCAGATGCATTTGTGCACAGCTTAGAAATCCTGGCAACACCAACCCCTCCCCCACCCCCAGCCAATAACACCTTTGGACCAGCAACTGTGAAGGGCATATAAAAACTAGCCAGGGGACTCAAAAACCAGCCAGGTAGTATAAGGCTGGTGACAGGGAGAGAGGGAGACCTCAGCTCCATGGTGCTCATTCCTTCAAATTTCTTTGTGTGAGCTTCTAGTGATAAAAAAACTCTCATCAACCCATGCCCCTTTCCTCCTTTATCCCTTCAGTGGTGTGTTTGACTCACTTTGGGCCTGATCCAGCAGTGGCAGCTGAGGGTGCTCAGCCCCTCACAGGATCCACTCAGCACGTTGGGGGATTGTGCCCTGTACTTGGAGGATCTTCCCTTGCTGAACTCAAAATTCTGGAGGTGCCCAGGGTATCATTGGGCAACCTTAACTCTGCATTAATTATGGTTTTTTTTTTCATTTAATTCTACTCAAAGTCTGCTCTGAATCCCCAATTTTACCCACAATCTCAAGACAGCGCTACAACTTTGGGCAGGGAGATAGTCACCAGTGTTTGCTTTTTAACTGTCATCAGAAAGCCCCAGATTGAGCACTGTTGAGTTGACTGAGGCAGTTCACAACTCTTAGAGTTTCTGTTTCAGTGCCACCAATGGAAGCCCCAAGCAGCTGTTCACCAAGGGATCCTCCTGGAGCTGGCAATAACAACGGGGCTTAACTGCTCTCCAGCTGCAGTTACTGCATTAGGTGCAGCTGTACTGAATGGTGGAGGAATACATGAAGCAGCTTGGGAGAGCTGTGATTGTAATATGAGGAGATCTGGGGATTAGTCTGAGGAGCATCAGAGAGCTGTGAATGTGATATGAGGCGATCTGGGCTTGTGTGCCCCCATGTGTGTTATCAAAGGAAAGATGTGCATATGGACCTTGAGGTTCCAGTCAGCATCATTTGCGTAGGCTGTGTCAAGAGCAGGGCACTGGGTTCATCTTTCTAAGGGTATTGTCAGTAGTGAGCTGGGACATGAAAGCTGTGTGTGGATTTAATGATGGGTACGGGAAAGTATATGTTTAGGTGATATGTTGATGTGTAATGGGGCGGTAAAAGGGGGGTTGTTATATTTTGCAAGTGTGGTATGCTCTCAGGGGGTAGGCTCATTATTTGAGAACAGGGAAAGTGTAGATAGTGCCTGTCTATTACAGTGAACAGGCAGATGGGAGTGTGTGTATTATGTGTGTTGTGTGGCATTGCATGAAGAGGGCAGAGTTAACATTGCGTGAGTGTCTATCTGAACTCTGTGTTTCCTGGTGTTCAGAAGTTTGAGTTTTGCTGAACCCAAAGTTCTGGAAGCACATGTGCCATCAACGGGCAACCTTAACTCTGCATTAACAAAGATATTTGCCATTTAATTTCCTAGTTTTTTAAATCAAAAGAGAAATGTTTGTTGGTAGGAGTCAATGGTTATTTAAATAGTTGTAGTTCTCACCTAGGTTTGCAGCTGATAGGCTACTGTGACTAATAATCAAAAGACCTAGTTTTTATATAGAGGTTTTCATCAGTAGTTCTTAAAGTACTTACATCATTATCCACATTTCACAGATGGGAAACTGAGGCAGAGAGCAGTGAAGTATCTTCAAAGAATCATAGAAATGTGGGGCTGGAAGACACTTTGAGAGGTTATCAAGTCCAGCCCCCTGCACTGTGCCAGAATCAGTTAAATCTAGACAGATGTTTATCCATCCTGTTGTTAAAAACCTCGAATAATGTGGATTCTACAATTTCCCTTGGCAGCCTATTCTAGAACTAGCCTAAATTACCCTTCTAGTTAGAATGTTTCTCCCAATATCTAACATAAATCTCCCTTGCTGCAGATTGAGCCCATTACTTTTTGTCCTACTTTCAGTGAACAGGAAGAAAAAATCACCCTGGTTCTCTTTATAACAGCCCTTAACGTATTTGAAGACTGATATCATCTGCCCCCTAAGTCTTCTTTTCTTAAGACTAAACATGCCAAGTTTTTTAACTTCTCGTAGGTTAGGTTTTCTAAACCTTTTATAATTTTTGTTGCTCTCCTCTGAACCATCTCTAAATTTGTCTACATCTTTTCAAAAGTGTGACTCCAGCTGAGGCCTCACCAGTGTCCCCTAGAGTAGGACGGTTACCTCCTGTGTCTTAGATATGACAGTCCTGTTAATACACACCAGAATGATACTAGCATTTTCAAAATTGCATCAGACTGTTGAATCATATTCAGTTTGTGATCTACTGTTACCCCAGATCTTTTACAGCAGTACTATCACCTAGTACAGTTATTCTCCCTTTTGAAGTTGTGCATTTGGCTTTCCCTTCCTAAGTGTAGTACTTTGCACTTTTCTTTATTGAATTTCATCTTGTTTTCAAACCTGCTCTGCAACTTGTCAAGGTCATATTGAATTCTAATCCTGTCCTCCAAGTGCTTTCAATCCCTCCCAGCTTGGGTCACCTGCAAATTTTATAAGCATTCTCTCCATTCCATTATCCAAGTCATTAATGAAAATATTGAATAGTACCAGACCCAAGACTGACCCCATGGCACCCCACTAGATATACATTCCCAGTTTGACAGCAAACCACTGATGACTACTGTTTGAGTATGATTTTTCAACCAGTTGTGCACCCACCTTATAGTAATTTCATCTAGCCCACATTTCTCTAATTTGTTTATGAGACTGTTGTGTACAACTATATCAAAAGCCTAACTAAAATCAAGATATCTCATCTCTACTACTTCAGCCCTATTCATGAGGTCAGTAACCCTGTCAAAGAAGGAAATTAGATTGGTATGGCATGATTTGTTTTGACAAATCCATGCTGGCTCTTCCTTATAACCCCATTATACTGTAGGTGCTTATAAATTGATTGTTTAATAATTTATTCCACTATCTTTTGGTTATTGAAGTTAACCTGACAGGGTCCTCTTTATTCCAGTCTTTGTAGATAGGTACTTGCCCTTCTCCAGTCCTCTGGGACTTCACCTGTCCTCAGTGTGTTCTCAAAGATAATTGGTAATGGTTCCACCAGTGCTTCAGGTAGATCCTTGAGTATCTTTGTGTGACAATCAGGGTCCAGAACCCCAAGGGGAGAACAGGGGGCCTGAAACCCAAAGAATAAGCAGTTGAAACAATTGTTTGTATACAGTATTATTGTACTAAAACAGTGTATTGGGTAAGATATCATATAAAAACTAGAGACAAGCTGGTTATGGATATCATTGTGTGAGGTATATACAGATGGCAAGTAGATTTCAAGTGTGCCCGCACACACACACACACATATGCTGTAGCATAGGGTTCAGAGCATTCCAAATATTTATAGATACCTAAAAAGTCTGAAATGGTCTCAAGAAATTAACAGCGAGGCTAGCAGGGCCCCCCTCCTTCCATCTGACTACTGGTGTCAAATCCTTGCCAAAAGGAAAACTTCCTCAGACTGCTCCAAAGCGCACTTTCTAAATAATTTTTTATAATTTTTTTTTGGATAAAGCTAATAATTTCCACAGCAACAGCCAATAACAATTCATTAATTTTTATTAGCAAAATATTTCTAGTTATGACAATAAAACTTACATGTTAGAGGCACCTAAAACGAAAGTCGGTTGTCCAACCATTTTTTTCTATTTTTACAGTACATTTATTTTTTATTTTATTAGTCCATTTTGATTAGAAAAACTGCAAGCATGCAGTTATTTGGCCTTGCCTCTCAGGTTCGTAAAACTATTTTTAGCTGTGTGATGTTTGGGTTTCATGTGGCAGTGGTTGAACATACAAAATGACTGACTCCAGTGCTGTCAAATTCTGGAATACATGCAAGAATGTCAAATACAGGGGCTACAGGCTAGTGTGTGTGTACTGTATCTTTGGGGACAGTAGACTTAATAATTTCTGTGAGGCTTGCATTCCTTCCCCCTCATTGTTAATATTAATTGTGTTGAGTAACTGCTCACCATTAACCTTTTCAGTGAAGACTAAGGCCTTGTCTACACTACGAGAGTAGTTCGATTTTACTTAAATCGAATTTTTGGAATCGATATTGCAAAGTCGAACGTGTGTGTCCACACTAAGGACAGTAATTCGACTTTGTGAGTCCACACTAACGGGGAAAGCGTCGACATTGGAAGTGGTGCACTGTGGTCAGCTATCCCACAGTTCCCGGAGTCCCCGCTGCCCATTGGAATTCTGGGTGGAGCCGCAAATGCCTTCTGGGTAAAAAAAAGGTGTCCAGGGTGCTTTTGGGTAACTGTCGTCATCCGTCCATCACTCCCGCCCTCCCTCCCTGAAAGCGCCGGCGGGAAATCAGTTCGCGCACTTTTCTAGTCAGTGACAGCGCGGACGCCACAGCACTGCGAGCATGGAGCCTGCTGCAACCATCACTGCAGTTGTGGCCGCTCTCAACGCCTCGCAACTTATCATACACCTTTCCCTGAGGCAGATGCAGAAAAGTCAGGCGAGGAGGCTACGTCAACGCGGTGATGTCCTGAAGTCTGAGAGTAGCACAGACCTCTCAGAAAGCAGGGGACCCAGCGCCGAGAACATCACGGTAGCAATGGGTCATGTTGATGCCGTGGAAAGGAGATTCTGGGCACGGGAAACAAGCACTGAGTGGTGGGACCGCATAGTGCTGCAGGTCTGGGATGAATCCCAGTGGCTGCGAAACT
This sequence comes from Malaclemys terrapin pileata, assembly GCF_027887155.1. Classification (NCBI taxonomy): domain Eukaryota; kingdom Metazoa; phylum Chordata; order Testudines; family Emydidae; genus Malaclemys; species Malaclemys terrapin. The sequence continues at coordinate 137,371,505 of NC_071505.1, forward strand.
TTCGCATGCGGAAGGGAACTTTCCTGGAACTTTGTGAGTTGCTGTCCCCTGCCCTGAAGCGCAATGACACCCGGATGCGAGCAGCCCTGACTGTCCAGAAGCGAGTGGCCATAGCCCTGTGGAAGCTTGCAACGCCAGACAGCTACCGGTCAGTCGCGAACCAGTTTGGGGTGGGCAAATCTACCGTGGGGGTTGTTGTGATGCAAGTAGCCAAGGCAATCGTTGATGTACTGCTGCCAAAGGTAGTGACCCTGGGAAACGTGGAGGCGATCATAGATGGCTTCGCAGCGATGGGATTCCCAAACTGCGGTGGGGCCATAGATGGAACTCACATCCCTATCCTGGCACCGGAACACCAGGCCAGCCAGTACATTAACAGAAAGGGCTACTTTTCCATGGTGCTGCAAGCACTGGTGGACCACAGGGGACGTTTTACCAACATCTACGTGGGATGGCCGGGCAAGGTTCATGACGCTCGTGTTTTCAGGAACTCTGGTCTGTTTAGACGGCTGCAGCAAGGTATTTACTTCCCGGACCACAAAATAACTCTTGGGGATGTGGAGATGCCTATAGTCATCCTCGGGGACCCAGCCTACCCGCTAATGCCCTGGCTCATGAAGCCCTATACTGGCGCCCTGGACACTGAAAAAGAACTCTTCAACTACCGGCTGAGCAAGTGCAGAATGGTGGTGGAGTGTGCTTTTGGCCGTCTCAAGGGGAGATGGAGAAGCTTACTGACTCGCTGTGATCTCAGCGAAACCAATATCCCCATTGTTATTGCAGCTTGCTGTGTGCTCCACAATCTCTGTGAGAGCAAGGGGGAGACCTTTATGGCGGGGTGGGAGGTTGAGGAAAATAGCCTGGCTGCTGATTACTCACAGCCAGACAGCCGGGCGATTAGAAGAGACCAGCGGGAAGCGCTGTGCATCCGGAAGGCTTTGAAAGCAAAGTTCCTGAGTGAGCAGGGTAACCTGTGACTTTAAAGTTTGTGTATTGAGAAGCTAAACCTGCCCCCGTTTCTTTACCCAGTTAATGTTGACTATCCTATCCAGTTACATACCCCCTTCACCCCATTTCCAACACACGTTTCAAAATAAAAATAGTTCTACTTTGTTAAAGCACACCGTTTTCTTTAATACTGTATTCGCGGGAATTTTTTAAAACTGGGACGCAGACTGTGGTGCGGAGCGGGTGTACTGTAGTGGCGCGAATGCAGCTTCTAAACTCAAGGATTGACAGGCTCCGCTGCGGTGGGATGGTTGTTTCAATGGAGCCTGTCACCCATCCTGATAGGGACTGTGTGTATGGGGGGGTCTATGTGACTTTGTGGCAGGGGGAGGACGGTTACAGATCCCCTGCTGTGTGGCTCTGTGATCCTGCCTAAGGACCGCCGCTTAAGATCTGTAACTGCCCTCCCCTGCCACAAAGTCACAGAGCAACCCACCCCCCACCACATAACATGAAAACAACCTCCCAGACTAACCAGGGTAACTAGTCACTGCATCACTGCACTATGTATGTGCCCTGCTGCTGTGCCTGCCCCCGACTATATACCCTGCCAAAGGTGACTGTCCTGTCGAATTACCAACCCCCTATCCCCCCCTCCTCCAAAAGAACATGATGGAAACAGTAGTTAACAGAAACGTATTTTTTATTATCAACCAAACATGGAACTGGGAAAGTGAAACTTGGACGGGGGCTTGTGTCAGGCGGGAAGGAAAGAACTTGTCAAATTTTGGGGAATGAGAGCCTTCTGCTGCTCGAGCTCTCTGCAGGGGTGGAGTGAGAGTTAGCAGGGACTCTGCCGCCTCTCCTTCTGTGCACTTTGGGTGAGGGGAGTATGGGACTTGGTGGCGGGGGAGGGCGGTTAGAGATGGACTGCAGCGGGGCTCTGTCCTCCTGCCTCCGTTCCTGCAGAACATCCACAAGGCGCCGGAGCGTGTCCGTTTGCTCCCTCATTAGTCCAAGCAGGGTTTGAGTCGCCTGCTGGTCTTCCTGACGCCACCTCTCCTCCCGATCCATGTTGGCTTGGTGCATTCGGGTCAAGTTCTCCCGCCACTGGGTCTGCTGTGCTGCCTGGGCTCTGGAGCAGGCTATAAGCTCCGAGAACATGTCCTCCCGTGTCCTCTTCTTCTTATGCCTAATCCGCGCTAGCCTCTGGGAGTGTGATGACAGGCTAGGTTGTGAGACAGTCGCAGATGGGGCTGTGGGAATGGGAAAAAGGGAGTGAATTCCTCAGAAAGATAAATGTAGTTGTGAACAAAGAACATAGTCTTTCTCTGTGAACAAGACCATGCACAGCACCTATCACATGCGCACTCAGCACAAGGTCGAATTCTCGGCCTTCGCATTCAGTGCCTGGGGTCTTCTACAGCACATTTGAGAAGCCTCTCAGGAGAACGGAATTTCTGTTGCAGGCAGACATGGTAAGCTGTAGACTTGTGGCAGCTTAAAACTTTAATATTAGCAATGGCCTCATTTCACATTGAAATCAATGTCGGTCCCTGCTGCCAGCAATTCGGCAAGCAGGAAGTCTGCTCCTGTCCCACACCCTCGCGGCTGTCCCCGGGAACGATCCCTTTCGGCTGCCCCTCTCCCGCCTCCACCGCGTGGCTGCAAACCAGCGGTTACAGTTCTGTAAAGGAACGGCAAAGCAGTCCCAACACTAACATTCCCCTACCTCATTCAAAGCAGGTCATCATGAGCGACATCACCCTCATGAGGATCTCTGACAGCGAGAAAGAGCGAATGCTCCGGGAAAGCCTCCAAAGACCAGGGCCGTATGCCGCCATGCTGTGCAGAGCAATGATTCCAGAGTACTTGCTTGTCTCGTGGCGTGGCAACGTGTCCTACTACGGAGGACCCAATAAGGCCGCTCTCCCCAAGAACCTAATGCAGCGGATTTCCAATTACCTCCAGGAGAGCTTCCTCGAGATGTCACAGGAGGATTTCTGCTCCATCCCCGGACATATAGACCGCATTTTACTGTAGCTGCTGTAGCAGTGACTAACCAGTAGAGCGGCTTGGGCAGGACAATCATGCAAAACCGGATATTGCTAGATTTTTTTTCAATAGTTGCACTGCCCATGACTGAACCGTTAAGCTAATCAAACTAATCATGAGAAACCCATTTTTTAAATTGTTAATATTCCTGTTCTGTTACAAATAAATGTTTAGATTTTTACAACACTTACTGGCTGATCCTTCCCCAGATTCTGTGTCCGGGGTAACGGCTGGGGAGGGTTGGTAGGGGATCTCTGTAAGGGTGATGAAGAGATCCTGGCTGTCGGGGAAATCAGCGTTGTGAGCGCTGTCGACTGCCTCGTCCTCCTCATCTCCTTCCTCATCTTCCCCGTCCGCTAACATGTCCGAGGATCCAGCCGTGGACACTATCCCATCCTCAGAGTCCACGGTCACTGGTGGGGTAGTGGTGGCGGCCGCACCGAGGATGGAATGCAGTGCCTCGTAGAAACGGGATGTCTGGGGATGGGATCCGGAGCGTCCGTTTGCCTCTTTGGTCTTCTGGTAGCCTTGTCTCAGCTCCTTGATTTTCACGCGGCACTGCGTTACATCCCGGCTGTATCCTCTCTCTGCCATGTCTTTAGAGATCTTCTCGTAGATCTTTGCATTCCGTCTTTTGGATCGCAGCTCGGAAAGCACGGACTCATCGCCCCACACAGCGATGAGATCCAAGACTTCCCGATCAGTCCATGCTGGGGCCCTCTTTCTATTCTGAGATTGCACGGCCATCACTGCTGGAGAGCTCTGCATCGTTGCCAGTGCTGCTGAGCTCGCCACGATGTCCAGACAGGAAATGAGATTCAAACTGGCCAGACAGGAAAAGGAATTCAAATTCAAATTTTCCCGGGGCTTTTCCTGTGTGGCAGTTCAGAGCATCCGAGCTCGTACTGCTGTCCAGAGCGTCAACAGAGTGGTGCACTGTGGGATAGCTCCCGGAGCTATTAGCGTCGATTTCCATCCACACCTAGCCTAATTCGACATGGCCATGTCGAATTTAGCGCTACTCCCCTCGTCGGGGAGGAGTACAGAAGTCGAATTAAAGAGACCTCTATGTCGAACTAAATACCTTCGCGGTGTGGACGGGTGCAGGGTTAATTCGATGTAACGGCGCTAACTTCGACATAAACGCCTAGTGTAGACCAGGCCTTAGGGTATGTCTACACGACGGGATTACTCCGATTTTACAGAATTCGATTTTTGGCAACAGATTGTATAAAGTCGAGTGCATGCGGCCACACTAAGCACATTAATTCGGCGGTGTGCGTCCATGTACCGAGGCTATCATCGACTTCCGCAGTCTCCCCCACCCATTGGAATTCTGGGTTCAGACCCCAGTGCCTGATGGGGGAAAAAACATTGTCGCGGGTGGTGCTGGGTACATGTCGTCAGGCCCCCCTCTCCCTCCCTCCCTCCATGAAAGCAACGGCAGACAACCGTTTCGCCCCTTTTTTCCTTGGTTATGCAAACGCCATACCACGGCAAGCATGCAGCCCGCTCAACTCAGTGCTGCAGTCATGAACATTGTAAACAACTTGCACATTATCGTGCAGTTTATGCTGACCCAGAACCTGAAAAACCAGGCGAGGAGGAGGCTGCGACGGCAATGTGGCAATGAGAGTGATGAGGAGATGGACATAGAATTCTCTCAAACCGTGGGCCCCGGCGCTTTGGAGATCATAGATTCATAGATTCTAGGACTGGAAGGGACCGTGAGAGGTCATCGAGTATAGTCCTCTGCCCTCATGGCAGGACCAAATACTGTCTAGACCACCCCGACAGACATTTATCTAATCTACTCTTAAATATCTCCAGAGATGGAGATTCCACAACCTCCCTAGGCAATTTATTCCAGTGTTTAACCACCCTGACAGTTAGGAACTTTTTCCTAATGTCCAGCCTAAACCTCCCTTGCTGCAGTTTAAGCCCATTGCTTCTTTTTCTATCCTTAGAGGCTAAGGTGAACAAGTTTTCTCCCTCCTCCTTATGACACCCTTTTAGATACCTGACAACTGCTATCATGTCCCCTCTCAGTCTTCTCTTTTCCAAACTAAACAAACCCAATTCTTTCAGCCTTCCTTCATAGGTCATGTTCTCAAGACCTTTAATCATTCTTGTTGCTCTTCTCTGGACCCTTTCCAATTTCTCCACATCTTTCTTGAAATGCGATGCCCAGAACTGGACACAATACTCAAGTTGAGGCCTAACTAGTGCAGAGTAGAGTGGAAGAATGACTTCTCCTGTCTTCCTCACAACACACCTGTTAATGCATCCCAAAATCATATTTGCTTTTTTTGCTGTTAATGGGGCAGGTTCTAGTCGTGGAACGCCGATTCTGGGCCCGGGAAACAATCACAGACTGGTGGGACCGCATAGTGTTGCAGGTGTGGGACGATTCCCAGTGGCTGCGAAACTTTTGCATGCATAAGGGCACTTTCATGGAACTTTGTGACTTGCTTTCCCCTGCCCTGAAGCGCCAGAATACCAAGATGAGAGCAGCCCTCACAGTTGAGAAGCGAGTGGCGATAGCCCTGTGGAAGCCTGCAACGCCAGACAGCTACCTGTCAGTCGGGAATCAATTTGGAGTGGGCAAATCTACTGTGGGGGCTGCTGTGATGCAAGTAGCCAAGGCAATCACTGAGCTGCTGCTATCAAAGGTAGTGACTCTGGGAAATGTGCAGGTCATAGTAGATTGCTTTGCTGCAATGGGATTCCCTAACTGTGGTGGGGCAATAGATGGAACACATATCCCTATCTTGGCACTGGACCACCAGGGCAGCCAGTACATAAACTGCAAGGGGTACTTTTCAATGGTGCTGCAAGCACTGGTGGATCACAAGGGACGTTTCACCAACATCAACGTGGGATGGCCAGGAAGGGTTCATGACGCTCACGTCTTCAGGAACACTAGTCTGTTTAAGCGACTGCAGCAAGGGATTTACTTCCCAGACCAGAAAATAACCGTTGGGGATGTTGAAATGCCTATAGTTATCCTTGGGGACCCAGCCTACCCCTTAATGCCATGGCTCATGAAGCCATACACAGGCAGCCTGGACAGTAGTCAGGAGCTGTTCAACTATAGGCTGAGCAAATGCAGAATGGTGGTAGAATGTGCATTTGGACATTTGAGGGGTCACTGGCGCAGTATACTGACTTGCTCAGACTTCAGCCAAACCAATATTCCCATTGTTATTGCTGCTTGCTGTGTGCTCCACAATCTCTGTGAGAGTAAGGGGGAGATGTTTATGGCAGGCTGGGAGGTTGAGGCAAATTGCCTGGCCGCTGATTACACGCAGCCAGATACCAGAGTGATTAGAAGATCACACCAGGAAGCGCTGCGCATCAGAGAAGCTTTGAAAACCAATTTCATGACTGGCCAGGCTACAGTGTGAAAGTTCTGTTTGTTGAAAACCCACCCCCTTGATTGACTCATTCCCTGTAAGCAACCCACCCTACCCCCTTCAATCACAGCTTGCTTTCAAAGGAAATAAAGTCACTATAATTTAAAAATCATGTATTCTTTATTAATTGATTATAAACATAGGGGGAGAACTGACAAGGTAGCCCAGATAGGGTGTGGAAGGAGGGGAGGAGGGAAGGAAAAGGCCACTTCAAAACTTGTTGAATGACAGCCTTTTGCTTGGGCTGTCCACTGGGGTGGAGTGGCAGGGTGCATGGAGCCTCCCCCCCCATGTTCTTGGGCGTCTGGGTGAGGAGGCTATGGAATTTGGGGAGGGGGGAAGGCAGTTAAACAGGGGTTGCAGCAGCACTTTGTGATCCTGCTGCCATTCCTGAAGCTCCACCAGACGCCGGAGCATGTCCGTTTGATCCCGCAGTAGTGCCAGCATTGCATCCTGCTTCCTCTGATCTTCCTGCCGCCATCTCTCATCTCGAGCATCCCTCCTGTCCTCACGTTCGTTCCGCCTGTCCTCACGTTCATTCGCAGATTTCCTGTACTGTGATACCATGTCCTTCCACTCATTCAGATGAGCTCTTTCATTGCGGGTCGACTGCATGATCTCTGAGAATATTTCATCTCACGTGTGTTTTTTTTCGCCACCTTATCTGAGATAGCCTTCGGGACGGAGGAGGGAGGCTTGAAAAATTTGCAGCTGCGGGAGGGGAAAAAGGGAGAGAAGTATTTAAAAAGATACATTTTACAGAATAATGCTTATACGCTTTTATGGTGAACAACACTATTCACATTACATAGCACATGTGATTTCGTACAAGTTCGCATTTTGCATCTTAATATTGAGTGCCTTTGGTGTTAGAGATCACAGATGCAGGGCCGGTCAACAGAATTTGGCTTGCATGCGACCATGGTAAGCCATTGTCTTTCAGCTTCTGCAACCTTCATAAAAGCAGCGCCCTCCTTTCCCATACCAAGCAAAGCCCGTTGAGTGCTGCGGTTTTCATCTTAATGTGCAGCAGTAGCAGCAGCAACCAAACTAACCCCCCGATCCAATTCTCTGGGATGATCGCTTTACCCCTCCCCCCACCACGTGGCTGGTATCAGGGAAGATCCCTGCTAGTGAAACGCAAACAGCTCAGCGCCAATGCCTCCCCTCCCCCCGCTTGGCTAACTGCAGGGAAGGATTTCTTCTCAGCCACAGGCAAACAGCCCAGTAGGAACGGCCACCTCTGCCCCTTAATTAAATTCCCGTATTTCAACCAGGTTACCCTGAACGATATCACTCTCCTGAGGGTAACACAGCGGGATAAAGAACGGATGTTTCTTGAATGCTAGCAAACACCGGGACCATACGCTGGCAGGCTTTGTCATGCAATGATACCAGATTACTTGCTGCTAGCATGGCGTGGTAAAGTGTCCTACCATGGAGGACGTAATAAGGCTGCTCTCCCCAGAAACTTTCTGGAAAGGCTTTTGGAATACCTCCAGGAGAGCTTCATGGAGATGTCCCTGGAGGATTTCTGCTCCATCCCCAGACACATTAACAGACTTTTCCAGTAGCTGTACTGGCCGTGAATGCATCCCAAGTCCTCAGGGCAAATTAATCATTAAAAAATGCTTGCTTTTAAACCATGTTATATATTTACAAAGGTACACTCACCAGATGTCCCTTCCATGGCTTCATGGTCCAGAATACCACCTTGGGAGGGTTGGGAGGCTACCTCAGTCAGGCTGAGAAAAAGATCCTGGCTGTTGGGGAGAACGGTGTGCTGTGTGCTCTCCGCAAACTCGTCCTCCTCCTCATCATCTTCCCTGTCCGCAAAATCCTCAGGCATGGGTGAGAGTAACCCCTCATTGGAATCCACGGTCACGGGTGAGGTAGTGATGGTGGCCCCCCCCCAGAATTGCATGCAGCTCAGCGTAGAAGCCAAACGCAAACAGCTCAGCGCCAATGCCCCCCCCCCCCCCCACCGCTTGGCTAACTGCAGGGAAGGATTTCGTCGGGGAGGAGTACAGAAATGGATTTTAAGAGCCCTTTATATTGAACTAAATGGCTTGGTTGTGTGGACAGTTGCAGGGTTAATGCGATTTAACACTGGTAAATTTGAATTAAAATCATAGTGTAGACCAGGCCTAAAGCAAAATAGGAACCAAACACCTCAGCCTTCTTGATATCATCCCTTATTAGCTCTCCTTTGCACTAAGTAGAGGACCTGTACTTTATTTCATTTTTCTCTTACTCCCTAATGTATTTAGAGAACTTCTTCTAATTGTCTTTTATGTCCCTTGCTGAGTGTAACTCATATTGTGCTTTAGCCTCTCTGATTTAGTCCCTGCATGCTGGTGCTGTGGTTTTGTGCTCATCCTTAGCAGGTGCTTCACATTTCCACTTTCTGTAGGATTCCATTTTGATTTTCAGTCATTAAAGAGCTCCTGTGGAGCCATATTGGTCTCTTACAATTCTTTCTGACTTCCCTTCACATCAGGATAGTTTACAGTTGTGTCTTTAATATTGAGAAGCTGTCAGGTCTCCTGACCTCCCTTTTTCCCTAAGATTTTCTTCCCCTGGACCTTATCTACCACTACATTTGTTAAAGTCTGTTTTTTTTTTTAAGTCCATTTTCCTTATTCTGCTTCTTTCACGCCTTCCTTTCCTTAGAATCATGAAAGCTATCGTTTCATGGTCATTTTCACCCAAGTTGCCTTCCACCTTCGTGTTCATGAACAATTCCTCCCTCTTTGCCAGAATCTAGTCTCAAATGTCTGTCCTCCTGGTTTACTTCCTCTACTTTTATGGAATAAAAAGTTTTCTCCAACGCATTCCAAGAACTGATTGAACATTTAGTGTTTTGCTTTATTACTTTTCCAACAGATGTCTGGGTACATAAACTCCCCTGTTACTACCAGGTCTTGTGTTTTGAATATTTCTGTTTGTTGTAGAAATGCCTCATCCACTCCTTCTCCTGATTGAGTGATCTATTGTAGACCCCTACCATTACTTCACCCCTACTTTTCCCAGCTTTGATCTTTCACTAGAGACTTTCAGCTGGTCTGCCTCTCACCACTTTCTGGGGCTCAGAACCTCAGACTTGCCCAAGGTCAGCCAGCAGGCCACTCGCAGAGCTGGGGATAGTCCCAGTCCAGTGCTTTTTCCAGTACGCCACAAGGTTGCTATGTGATTCCTTGGTGCTCCTCCCCATCCTGTACATTTTGTTACAGTGAAATGGGGATAATGGTGGTTGTGTAGTTGCTACTGGGGCCTGCAAAGGAATAGGACTCCCCTAGATTGCAGCACACATGGAAGTGGAGAATTCATGGCTGATGTGCCTTACCTCAACCCCCAAACTTTTTCTGCTACCCTTCCTAGTTTGCAACCCCTCCTGTCTTCTCCCCTCCTCCTCCCCCAATCCTCACTCTCTCCCCCTTGCCTGAGCCCCCCCCCCAACTTCTTCTCTCCCCTACTACCCATTCCTATTTGTCTCCCTCCCCATAATAAACACATTCCTGGCTACAAACCCAAACATTTCCCCTTGTTACCACCTACTCTTGCACCCCGATCACCCTTCCCCTCCAGTCAGCATTCACATTTGGAAGTTGTTTTCTTTTCAAAGCCATTTCAGCACATTCTGAATATTTTGCTGCACTCAGATTATATTTACACCAAACAAAATCCCCCCACGAGAGAGACAAATTGGAGCAATAAACCTGCTTTTTTAACATCGCTTTTCTTTTCTGGGCTGGAGTTGCACTCACAGTGCCAGGGGTGGGGGTGCCTAGCTGTAAGGACCACAATTTACCCTCAAAGCCACCCACATCTCATGCTGGATTGGCAGGTTTCCAGATAGGTATCCTCTCTCACTGCACTGCACCTGCTCAGTGTAATCCATTAGGCATGTGTGTAAACGCACAAGCTTTCGCAAGCACCTAACTGGAGAAGCAGGCTCTTTTTGAAATAACATTTTAATTTGATTTCCCCCAAGGGCTGGTGGATGCCAGATCCTCTGTTGGGGGTAACCCTCGAGTGTCTGAGACCCTGGTGCAATGATCTGAGCCTTGGTTTGATCTCTATCTGTGAGCAAAAATAGAATGCCAGAATCTGTCAACTTTAAGCCAACCTGTTTTTTCTTTTTTCCCTGGGAGCTGTATATTGGAAATCTCCTGGTGAAATGACCCCAAATTTTGATTACTAATACAACCCTGTGCTGGTATGTGAAATACCGTATTTCAATCCAATCCGATCAATCAGGCAGACATTAGAGCAGTTAGAAAAATTTAGCTTTGAAGGAAAGCTGGTCTCAATCTTAACCGTTGCAGAGCAGTCACTGAACTATAATATCACCACTGTGTATTTTGTCCCCAGTCAGACCCCTGAGTGCAACTGTTCTGATTCAGGAAACTTCCAATAACCTAGGACTCAGCACCCATGAGAACCCCAGTTTCTTCACATGACATTTGTGTGAGATCCTGGGGACAGACCCTCCAGACTCCTGACCAGCACTTTGGAACCACCAAAACAGACTGGGCCCAGCCCAAGACAATCCGTCCCAGGCGTGACCCTGAGCCCAGAGCGGTACATGCTGGGATGGAGTTTGGTGGGTACTGTGTGACCCCTCACAAAGGGCAGACATGGGCAATAACGCCTGCACTGTAAGAACCTGATTATCACGTCTGAACATCCTGATTTACAAAGTGCCCAGTAAACTGGGAAATAATTATTAATACTTTGTCACATCTCTGTAGACAATTGTGTAAGAGAAATGTCCCTCTGATCTCCCTTCTCCTTGTTCTCAGGGTACTCCGGGTACAGGCTGGCAAACGGCAGCACAGGGTGTTCGGGGAGAGTGGAGCTTCGCCACGGAGGCACCTGGGGAACCCTCTGTGACTCCCAGTGGGATTTACAGGCTGCCCACAGCCTCTGCCAGCAGCTTGACTGTGGATTCGCCCTGTCGATTCCAGCAGGGCAGCTCTTTGACACAGGAGATGGGCCTGTCTGGAACGGCACATTTGGCTGTGAGAGGAACGAATCCCGCCTGAGGGACTGTCTTGTTACTGCGCTGGGCACAACTGAGTGTCCACCTGGGAGTGAAGCCAGCGTGGTGTGTTCAGGTGAGCAGCTGCAGTGGGAAAGAAAAGAACTGGGGATTGGGGAACATCCTCAGCCAGATCTTTACAGTGTGTCAATTGGCCAAGTGCCACTGGGCTCAGTGAGGCTATGTTGATTTACACCAGGTGGGGACCTGGCCCATAAATTGGCACCTTGTCCCTGCACCAGCCAAGTCTGCTGGAACTGATCCCTCTGTGAAATGCTTGTGGTGCCTTGAGTATGGAATGTACCAGGGAAACCAAATTCTGGTCCCTTGTCCTCCCTTCGCACTAACTGACGTGGATCAAGTATCAGTTTGTGAATGTGCTGGTGTAGAATAGCCCCACAGCCCCCACAGAGTAACTGCTAGCATTGAATATGAGCAACAATCCCTTCCTGTTCCCCACTCCCCTCCCTGTCGTTGCCATTAACTCTGATTACTGCGCCACCTCGACACTCACTTTCCCTCGTGCTCAGGGTGCCTGGGTGGCAGGTTAGTGGATGGCACCGAGTGCTCCGGGAGAGTGGAGATCCAACATGGAGAAACATGGGGAAGCCTTTGTGCCTCCCACTGGGATTTGCAAGATGCCAACGTCCTCTGCCATCAGCTGAACTGTGGATACGCCGAGTCGATCCAGGGAGGAGCCCATTTCGGGGAAGGGAACGGAACCGTATGGAGTGATGCTTTTCATTGTGAAGGGACTGAAACCTGCCTGTGGGATTGTTCTCGCATGGCCCTGGGCAACCCAGCCTGCTCCCGCCGAGACACGGCCAGGGTTATTTGCTCAGGTAAGTTTAATACAGACGTATATATGTTAGTTACAGTGCAGTGTACTGCCCAGATTAAGATCTTCACGAGTAGTCCCATTGACTACAGTACTCAAGGTAAGTAGGGGTATCGGTATGTTGCTCTTTGTTTAAGTTCCCCAGATCAGAGACTCCTTCGGGTGCAGTGAGGGGTGGCAAGGTGGATCCTAGCACTATGACAGAATTAACCGGAGAGAATGGCTCTGTGCTATAAACCTGGGGTTTCTGATTCACAGATTCCCTCAGTTGAAGCAGGGCTGACTCAGCCCTTCATCAGATTGAAGTTGGTGTTGTAGAAGCAACCTGTACGTAGAGATCTCATCCAAGCTGTGGGGCCATTACAATCCCATTTCACTCTGGAAAAGTAGGTGTTTGCCCTGGTGTTCCTGGCCAAAGTGCTTCCCCTGTTGCTCATCCTGGGTTGTGTGCTGGTGGGCTGCAGCCCTCACCTGCAGTTTGCTCAGTGTGTGTGTGTATGCTTGTAGATGATTAATACCCCACAACTCTTCATCGAAATAGTCATTGCTTTGCGAAAGATCCCAGTTTTCAGGAAAGTGTTCAGCTGGTTCCAGAGCTTGGCTCCTGAGCCAGCTGGGAACTTTTAGAAACATCCTGAGCTTAGTGAGAGCAGCTGGTGCATTGATGAAGATCCTCCTCTACAATGCAACACAAATACTCCGGGGTCCTTTTTCCTCAAGGCTTCTCCAAAGATCTTCAAAGGCTTCCCCATGCCACACCAGAGAACTGCCATAGCTGATAGATGGTAAGTTATCTGATGGCTATCCATAGTGGCTTAGGCCAGGTTTTTACAGCTGTTTCGCTGTTGCTCCATTCAGCATGGCAATGCCTAACTGGTTTAAGAGCCTACATTTCATTTTCAGTAAGGATTTAGGCACTTAGCAGCCTTCATCAATTAGATCAATAGGATTCACATCCCTGAGTGACATAACTATGCCAACCTCACCCCCAGTGTAGACAACAATAGAAGAATTCTTCCATTGATCTAGCTACCACCACTCGGAAAGGTAAATTACCTACAGCAATAGTCAAACCCCTTCTGTCACTGAAGGAGGGCTTGGCTACACTCGGGACTTCACAGCGCTGCCGCAAAGTGCGAGTGTAGTCGCACCGCCAGCACTGCGAGAGAGCTCTCACAGCGCTGTATATACTCCATCTCTCCGAGAGGATTAGCTTGCAGCGCTGTGAGCGAGCGTGCAGCGCTGCAGGCTCTGATTACACTGGCTCTTTACAGCGCTGTACTCGCTGCCCTCAGGGGGATGTTTTTTCACACCCCTGAGCGCAGCAAGTTGCAGCGCTGTACAGCGTCAGTGTAGCCAAAGCCGGAAACATCTACACTACAGCAGCGTAGCTGCAGTGGTGTTCTGTGTCACCGTAGCGCCCAGAGTGTAGACATGGCCTTAATAAAACAAACATTTAATGCACAGAGAAAACATTGTAATGACTATGAATAACATTTAAAAAAATTAAACAGTAAATCTATGGCTTCTCCTTATAGAGAATGTCCCCCTTTTGTTTCTGTTACAACTTAACATGTTCTATACTTCAGCACACACATCAAAACACATTCCCCACTGATCTTCTCTTGGAGATGATTTCTCAGTCTTTGCAGTCTGGTTGTAACATGTAGTGTGTCTTCAGAGCTTGAGAAATGGCAGAACCTCAGTTGTTTCAAACACTTTGGAACTCAGTGAGCAACGAAACAGTCTGGGGATCTCGGCAGCAAGCAGTGTTCCAGCCCGAGGCTTGGTTTAAGAGTTGACTGGGTCTCTCAGTTGCTGGTGCAACATAAATCTGTAGCCTGTATTCAATGTGGTACCAGGATTGGAAGCAGCCTCTACAATATCTGTTCCCTGGATCTCTGTAAGGCTCTCACTCCATAGAGCACTGTCTTCTCCCCATAAACCCAGCTAAGGCAGTCAAGAATTCACAAATGCTCACCTCACTAAGTGCTGCCCCATTCTCTCTCTTTAACTGAGACAGAATCCCAGTTTAGAGCAGTCAGCTGATAGCTAAATGTAAATTCCATAGGCTCTGTGATCTCCACAATAACAAATACTGCCCCCAACTCTCCCTATAGGTCCATAGAACACACCATGGTGCACCAAACATTATCCCAATGGAGGGCTGCCCTAGAAAATAGAGCTGGCACAGCACTGCCCTGTATCCACGGTGGTACGGGGTTGGGACCAGCCCTCACAGCAGACACATCTCTCAGTGCTGCATCTATCAGCCACTGAGTCCACAGGGCTGTCTTCAATTCTTCTGTCAAGCTAGCTACCCCTCTCGGATAGGTGGATCAACTTAAGCAAAGGGAGAACCCCTCCGGTCGGCATAGGTAGGGTCTACACTAAAGGGCTACAGAGTTGCAGCTGCAGCGCTGCAGCTGTGCCGTTGTAGCCTTTCAAGTGTATAAAAGCCCTTCAACCCCTGTATTTATAACCTCCTCCCCACCCCTGCATTCTACCTCTGCCCTCAGAGGGTGACTAGGGTGTGACCTGCCAGGTGGGTTGCCCATAATGTAACAGAGGCCCAGAGTATCCAGCTAAAATCTATGTCCCCTCCCCACTGCACCTTTCGCTTCCTGTCAGAGAAATAAAGTCAAATGCTGCAGTACAAGGAGTGTGGGTCGCACTGACACTCTGAAAGTGCAAAACACTGTGATAATACAGTATAAATATTCTTACTCTACTTCAGCACAGGAGAAATAGCAGCAGATCACAAGAAACAGAGCTATCCTCGCTCTTTCTCTGGGCCGTTGGTGTTCACAGTTAGTATTTGTACTTCCTCCTTCCACTTCTTACTAACTACAGGGTTCATTTACACCTGCTGTGACGAAGTGGGAATATTCTTAATGTTTTCTCTGAATACTGTGTGGGTGCCTCAGTTTCCCCTTTGCATTTCTTAAGTAGCTAGGTGGTGGGATATGGGGGTGTGATTGATGCAGAGCCCAGGGCCGGCTCTGGCTTTTTGGCCGCCCCAAGCAAAAAAAAACCCCAAAAACCTGTGGCGCGGCTGGAGCGCGGGTGCAGGGGGACCGGCTGGGGGGGGAGAGGGAGCAGGCGGGAGAGAGAGAGAAGGAGCGTCCAGGGCTACAGCAGGGGCACTGCCACGCGGCCCCTCCCGCTGCGCCGCTTCCTGCCGCCTGACGCGAGGGCTCCACTCCGGTCGGCAGGGAGGGAAGGAAGAGGACTGCCCTGCAGGGCACTCTGGTTCTCCGCGCCGCCGCCCCCTACAGGGCGGCCGGAGCGGAACAAGAACCAAAAAACAAAAACAAAAAAAAAGCGGTCGTGGCGCCCTAGGATTGGGCAGAATGCCGCCTCCAACAATCTGCCGCCCCAAGCACCAGCTTGCTCAGCTGGTGCCCAGAGCCGGCCCTGGCAGAGCCCTAAAGGGCCAGTGTGATGCTGTCTGCACAGAGAATGGCCGTCACCCTGTCTCCTGGAAACAGATGGCGTGGGCCCCTCTCCTACAAATGTGCCAACTGAAGGTGTTGGAGAACAAAAAGATCAGGTGACCTCCTGGCCCGGGAAAGAGGCAAAGGCTGGAGGAGGGGCTGGAGAGTTTCAGTTTGGAGCTGGCTGGGGAAATGGAGGGAGGCCCAGATGGGGCTCTGGCAGTAGCGTAGCTAGGGGGGTGCAGGGGAAGCAGCCGCTTCCCCTCAGCACATTTTCCAAAAGTGACGCCTTTCCGGGCAGCCAGCACTGGGCTATGGACTTCAAGTCTGGAGCCGGGTTTTGCATGCAGCCGCCGGCTGGCTCTCGGCTCTGCGCTGCCCTCCCACATCCCCAGCTCTGCTCGCTCGCTCCCTCCGGGGCTGCAGGCAGCGTTGGCTGTTGCCTGGCTCCCCGGGAATGAGGAGGAGGAGGCTCCCATCCCCTCCACCGCTCCGGCTGCTGCTTCTCGGCCCCCCACGCCTCCTCCCCCTCTTCTCCCCCCGGTGCTGTGCAGCACAGAGATCCGCTGGTGCGGTGCAGTGCAGTGTCAGGCAGCCCCTCTGCACAGCCCGGGCTCAGCTGGCATCATGCCTCTGGCAGCAGCTCTCCAGGCTCTGTCCTTTCCTTTCATCCATTACTGCCCACCCCTGCCTGTCCCCCTCCCCGGCAGCTGCCATGCACGGGTCCCGCCTGGGCATTGCACGGAAAGCCCGAACGCCCAGCAGGCACCATCCCCCTCCCTTGCACTGAGCTGCATGCAGCCAGCCCTGTTCAGCTCGAGAGAGCACCTGTGCAATCCCTGGGTGCAAGGATAATGGGGTTTAACCCACCTGGCTTGCCGCTGCACTTGAGGCTGGGGTGCAGTAGGCTCCGGCGTGGCAGGCCAGCCCCAGCAGAGCAGTACCCTGCTGGAGAAGGGGGATTTTTCTGCCATTGGTTGACATGCTTAGTCAGATTGCCAATGATTTGCTCCGTCTCCCGCCCGCCCGCAGCTGCCCGGCTCGCTAAGCCGAACCCCGCTTGGCGCACCCTGTCCAGGCAGGGGTGGGCTCTGTCGGGAGGGGAAGGGGTGGCAGCACAGCCCCCCAGCCTTTCCACAGCTTATTTGCAGTCTCACTGACATGAGCTAGGCGTATATTTTTCTCTCTCATTGCCACTCATTCAAACTTGGCCGGGCTGCCCTCCCCTGCCGAGACGACCAGGGAAAACAGGGCAGGTGCTGCAGGACGGGAGGCAGGATGAGCTGCTGGGCTGTGAGAAAACTGCCGGCTCCAGAGGGGAGCCCTGTCTGCCTCCTGCAGGAGCCCTGAATGGCTGCCCTGTCCCATGGGGCAGGGCAAAGGGAAGACAGCCAGCCAGAGGGGGTTTCTTCCCCGGCAGGGGTGGAGATTCTTGGTAATCACCAGCCCAGCTCCCACCTGGCCTGAAATCCTGTCCCTCCCTGAGACATAGCGAGAGCTGGCAACCCTGGGCTCAGCAGAGGGCCCGATCTCCAGTGCCCTCACCCTTGAGGCACCTTCTAAAAATGGATTTGCAGCCACCTGCTGAAAATACCAGGCTGCCCTCCAGCCATGGGGCTAGTGCTCTGTGCTCCCAGGCCAGGGAAATCCAGGACAAGTCTCACGAGTGGGAGAATTAGTATCTCCCACCCTGGAGCCAGGGGTCAATCCCCAGCCAATGCAGAGAAATCGAATTTCCGTACAGTTAGACCCGGGATAGCGACTGTGGGGAGTTTTTTGCTAACATTTCCTAGAACAGACAAAGCCTGAAAATGCATAAGGGATTTTGCAAGAGAGAAATTAGAAATTGGCCAGGAATAATTCCCTGGGTCTTATGGAAAGTTATTTCCAGTCTGAAGAGCATTTGTGTTATGGAAAATGTTATCCGCCCACTTTGCCTTATAAAAAGAAACCAGACTATAGAATGAAAACTGTTGAATTTATGTTATTCATTAAATGTGCAGTAATCATTTCAAAAGGAATCTAATCCCAAAATAAATTAGAACAGAGCCCTAGAAGTATTTCCTCCTACTCTGCATTGTTGAAGTAGCGTATGTTTATTACCAGAATTGGAATGGCCAGCCTAGCCAGCATTATGACAGGATGGTTTAGGTGAGTGCGACAAGAACTTGTGAGACTGTATTTTGGGTAGCAATTAATGTATGTAACACTTTGCATGGAGTATGGTCAGGGGCGGCTCCAGGCACTAGCGCAGCAAGCCTGTGCCTGGGGCGGCAAGCTGCGGGGGGGCGGGAGGGGCGGCATGTTGGTTGCTGTGAGGGCGGCAGTCAGGCGGCCTTCGGTGGTATGCCTGCTGGAGGTCTGCTGGTCCCGCGGTTTCAGCGGCAATTCGGCGGCAAGTATGCCGAAGCCGTGGGACCGGCAGACCACCCGCAGAAACGCTGCTGAATCGGCGTGACCGCAGACTGCCCGCAGGGATGCCGCAGAAGCCCACCTTACTGTCGTGCTTGGGGTGGCAAAAAACATAGAGCCGCACCTGAGTATGGTAAGGCAGGGTTCTCAGGCCCTACCCAGCAGATGGACCAGAGGAGGCTAGCATGAAATCAGAGCTTTGGCCAGTCTGACCATCTTTCCACATTAGACTGTAGTGACTTCCAGCTACTGCTCATTTCCAGATGAAATACCATACAACACCAGAGGTCTAAGGTACACACACACCAGGAGAAGGAACAGATATAGATTTTTATTTTGTACAACATAAAATAAACCCCATTTTTCCAACTGTGGCAGATGAAAGAAAACAAACCCCTCCAATACAGTAAAAGTGCGCATAATACTGAAACCAAAGGGCAGGGAAGAGCAGGCACAGCTATGCAGGCTGCTTACAACAGAAGGAGAGGAACAGAACGCTTCAGATTAATCCTTTAATTAACCAAAAAAATGTTTTAAGACAGTCGTGTGTAGAAGTAGCAAAGTCCAAGAGGCTATGGGGAAGGCTGCCAAGCTGCTCTTCGGACTGGGTTATAGGAAAGATGGGCGAAGACAGGGATGGACCATGAGTCACCTTTACAGAGAGCCTGGCAGTGCAAGGCATCCAGAAGATGACTGTAAATTCAATAGGATACCACAGGACCCATGGGTGCACCACAGAGGAACCCTCCATTTCTCCAGTTGGTGGGAGCATTTTGGGCCCCAGTCCACCAGAGATGCACGTAAATATCCCCACTGACTCGAATGGAGCTACAGTTTACTTAGGCCTTGACTACACTTGCAGATGTATAGCGCTGTGAGTTAAACCTGACTTCGTGCAGCTGAGTAGGGAAAGCGCTGCAGTCTGTCCACACTGACAGCTGCCCAGCGCACTGTCGTGGCCACATTTGCGGCAATTGCAGTGCTATTGGGAGCAGTGCATTATGGGCAGCTATCCCACAGAGCACCTTTTTCCATTCTGGCGCCGTGGGTTGTGGGAAGGGGGCTTGGGTGCGGGGAATTCTGGGTCCTGTCCCAATGCCCCGTGATGCATCGCTTCGCAACCCAGAAATCCCTTTGTTTCCGTCCACCTTTGGCGCCATCTTTCAACGGTTTCTGTGCAGTGCGATCTGTCTGCCGGAAATAGAGTCCGAAATGCTGAGGAGTATGCTGACAAGTCTCACCAGCACGTCATGTTTGAAGAACTATACCTTAAGATCCAAAGTGACAGTGAGAGTGAGGGTGAGGAGTCCGATGATGCTATCGAGCCGCGTAACGTGTACGACACAAAATTGCTTGTGGCATTCACGGACATGCTCAGCACCGTGGATCGCTGCTTTTGGGCTCAGAAAACAAGCACCGAGTGGTGGGATCACATCTTCATGGAAGTCTGGGATGATGAGCAGTGGCTGCAGAACTTTCGGATGAGAAAAGCCACTTTCATGGGACTGTGTGAGTAGCTTGCCCCCACCCTGCGGCGCAAGGACACGAGATTGAGAGCTGCCCTGCCAGTGGAGAAGCGGGTGGCTACTGCAATCTGGAAGCTGGCAACTCCAGACAGCTACCGGTCGGTCGCAAACCAGTTTGGAGTGGGAAGGTCGACCGTTGGAATCGTGTTGTTGCAAGTTTGCAAGGCCATTAATCGCATCCTACTCAGCAGAACCGTGATTCTGGGTAACGTGCAGGAAATAGTGGATGGCTTTACACAAATGGGGTTCCCTAACTGTGGAGGGGAGATAGATGCATTCCTATTCTGGCACCACCCAGCCTAGGATCCGAGTATGTTAATCGGAAGGGGTATTTCTCTATGGTTCTCCAGGCGCTTGTGGATCACCGTGGGCATTTCATTGACATTAACACAGGCTGGCCCGGAAAGGTGCATGACGCCTGCATCTTTTGGAACACTTGGCTGTTCAGGAAGATGCAGGCCGGGACTTTTTTCCCAGAGCGGAAGATCACGGTAGGGGAAGTTGAAATGCCCATTGTGATCCTTGGAGATCCGGCTTACCCGTTAATGCCATGGCTCATGAAACCCTACACAGGGAGCCTTGACAGCAGCAAGGAACAGTTCAACTACAGGCTGAGCCGGTGCCGAATGACTGTGGAGTGTGCCTTTGGCCATTTAAAGGGCCGCTGGCGATCTCTGTTTGGGAAGCTGAACTTGGCCGAAAACAGCATCCCCACGGTTATATCCGCGTGCTGTGCCATCCATAATATTTGTGAAGGGAAGGGTGAAAGCTTCACTCAGGCATGGACCTCCGAGGTTCAACACCTGGAGGCTGAATTTGCACAGCCAGAGAGCAGTGCTATTACAGGGGCCCAGCACGGGGCTGCAAGGATTAGGGATGCCTTGAGGGAGCAATTTGAGGCTGAAAACCAGCAGTGATATCTGGTGCCCTGCAGTGAAGTGCAGTAGTTCCAATCTTTAGGAATCAGTGTTTGCTAAGCAGACAAGCAGACTTGCAGTGCCTGTTTATTTCCTGGGCTAAGGAGTCTTTTACTTTATGCAATAATAAAGAATGTTTTCAAAGCCAAAGAATCCATTTATTGAAAAGAAAAAAAATTATTTCTTGAAAAGAAACAAGGGGGTGGAGTGGAGAACAGTACAATCACAGATACGCATATGTCCTGTCTGGTGTGCTGTGCAGTGGGTGCTGCACTTCAGGACAGCTATACTGCATGGTGATGGGGGTTGAGTGCAGAGGGTAAGGGTCATGGTTTTCAGGGCTGGGTGGTGAAGATACTGGTGTTGGAGGCAGCGGGTGGCGTGAAGAACATGGAAGTTGGGGAAAGTGGGTTGGAGGTGACAGTAGAGCACAACGGAAAGAGTTTTTGGACAAGGGCTGTGGAGGGGGGGTGGCGTTTGCGGTATTGCTCCTCTTTCTGCATGGCTACCAGCTCCTGGATAGCATCTGCTTGGCGCTCCAGGATGCTTATGAGCCGATCCGTGCTTTGCTGCCAGTGCTCTGTGCTTTGCCGCCGGTGCGCTGCGTTTTCCTGGCGGATCCTGCTTTCTCTCTCCCTCCAGTTCTGTGCATTCTCATTCTCTTTAATAGATTGCTGCATCAGTTCTTGCAGCATGTCTTCTTTGCTTTTTCACGGTCTCTTCCTGAGTCTTTGCAGTCTCTGAGCAGGCGATAAGAGGGACGGCTGAGGTCTCAAGGTTGATGCAGCTGTATAGGCAAAATGCAACATTTAACAGAGGCAACATTGTTTATACCAGACAGAGTAATGATTCCCCCCGCACTTAAGGAGTAGAAAACACACAAGGTCTACACAATAGCATAATTTTCCCGTCTGAAACAGAGCACACATATCCCACGGGAACCTCAAAATGGTGAGTAAGGGGGACTGATTGTTTCAGGGCTGCACTGTCCTCTGGGTTTCTGTGCCTTGGGGAGAGCCAACAGCTTCAGGGGGCACCTACGCTGAACACTGTCCCAACGTTTTCCACAGGAGTTCGTCCTGGACAATATCTCGCTGCTGAGGGTGACCTGGGAAGCAAGGGAGGGTCTTCTACTGCAAAGCGGCTTCCGCCCTGGCCCATATGCAGCTTGTCTGTTTGCAGCAATGGTCCCCCCGCCCCTCGCGGTACAGTGGTGCGGACACGTTAGCCTGGCTGGGACAAGGACCACGGTGGCTCTCCCCATAAACCTGCGCAAGCGCATTGCACACGTTCTGGATGAGACATTCGAGGAGATTACCGAGGCCGATTACCGCGATGTGATAAACCACATCAATGCACTATTCCGCATCTAGGCATGCATGCCTAACCCTCCTCTCCGAAAGAGCCCGCACCGAAAAAATTCCTTCCTGAAAACAAAAACCGCTTACCAGGAACCTGCTCTTCTGTTTGTCCTCCACCAAGTACCGGCTGCTGCGACTGGCTACCTTCCTCCTGGCTCTAGAAGAGCTCCTGGCTGCATAGCTCCAGGGATTCTGGGGTGTCTCCATCCGGCCCACCACCATCACTCCTGTTTTCCTCCTCCTTCCCCCCCACCCCCACCGGCTCTGAAGTGTCCATGGTGGTGCTCGGAGTGGAGGTGGGGTTAATCCCAAGTATCGCATCCAGCTCTTTGTAGAATCGGCAGGTCATGGGGGGAGCACCCGAGCGGCCGTTTGCGTCGCGGGCTTCGCAGTAGGCACTCCGCAGCTCCTTCACTTTAATCCTGCACTGCAGGGCGTCCCGGTCATGGCCCCTTTCCATCATGTCCTTTGATACCTTCCCGAAGGAATCGTAATTCCTACGGCTGGAGCGCAGCAGTACGGCAACTGTACAGCTTCCTCCCCCAAACACTGATGAGGTCCAGCAACCTCCATGCTGGGGCTCACTTGGCGCGTGGAGGCATGGTCACCTGGAAAGGTTCGCTGATAGCACTCCACGCCACACCGGGCTGAGCAAACAGGAGGGGGATTTTTAAAATTCCCGGGGAATGTAAAGGGTCGGTCACATGGTTGGTTACCTGAGGCCAGGGCAGTAGAGTTTGAACTGATGACCATAGTGGCTAGAACAGGCATTGTGGGATACTGCCGAATAATTCTGGAGGCCATTCACAGTGCATTGGGCGGCCACACTGGCGCCGCAACGCTGCAGCTGCAGTGCAATACTCGCTATTCCTCTCAGAGAGGTGGAGTACATGCAGCGCTGCAACCACGGAGATACAGTGCTGCAAATGCCTTGCCAGTGTGGACGGGGAGTGAGTTACAGCGCTGCGGGAGCCTTTACAGTGCTGTAACTCACAAGTGTAGCCAAGGCCTTAGAAAGTGCACTTCTCATATAGAGGTCATAAGGATCCTATCTATCTGAATACTGGCTGTTCTTTCTTTCTTTGATCTGCAGAGTGACTGATGCTTTTCAGATGTTAGTTGTGGATACAGGAGGATTTCATTGCATCTTCTCTCTTGGCCCCAGCTACTGTTCTCCCTTCTTGTTGCACTGATAGTGGGTGGGTGTGTCTCGCCTTTTTTTTTTTTAAATCATAGGGACAGTTTTGTCCTTTTCTTCTCTCCTGATGTCAGTGTAGATGCAGGCAGTCATATAGTATCTCAAATGCAAAGCTGCATTTCACTGATCTGAGATTTGAAGAACAATGTTGAACTAGCTATTTTACAGGATGTCTAGATTTCATTCCTGTAGTAACAGAACTGGTGATAGGAAAGCAGGAAGAGGTTTGTTTTTTGTTGTTGTTTTGTGTGTGTGTGTGTGCGCGCGTACAGCTTAAATTGGTTAAAAACACTAATTTTCAGTACTCAGTGTTTCAAAAATGTTAGACTGCCAACCTGTGTCGTAGAGATGTCTTTTGTTTAAAAAAAACCCCATGAATAAAGCTACTTTGAGGGAAATTACTGCTTTGTCCAACCCCAAAGAGCTATGAGATCTTTGCTCACCAATTCTCATAAAACTTGTATTTGTCATGCCTTTTCGGTGACTTTAGTATTACGATCTATTATAAATAAAGTGCATTTCACTGATTGATTTTAAAATGAAATTAGTAACTGGAAAAAATGGCCAGGTTTTTTTTTAAACCTGTGACAATTATAAACAACTGTATTCTGTCATTTACTTTCTAGAAACTAATGTATATCTAAGTATAATCTAAAGTTCTCCTGTGAAATGCCGGCTGTGCAAACCCTTCCGTGGCTGGATCATTCTTGTGTTTTTATTTTAAGTACAAATAAATATGTATAACCAATTTAAAAGTATGTAATTAGTAATTTGATATGTCGGGTGGTGCCTTTTTTTGTGTTCGCTCCCCCTGATGTTAGAACCTGGCTACACCACTGGGCTCTTGCCTCCCCGGCCCCAACATGAACCTGACTGAGGGGTCCTGTTCCCTGTACCTACAAGTTCTGTTTTGGATTGTGTTCCTGTTGTCTAATAAACCTTCTGTTTTACTGGCTGGCTGAGAGTCATGTCTGACTGCGGATTTGGGGTGCAGGACCCTCTGGCTTCCCCAGGAGCCCCCCCCCCCGCCACGGTACGAACTCGCTGTGGGAAGCACACTGTGTGAGAAGGGGATGCTGAATACTCCGAGGTCAGACCCAAGAAGGTCGAAACTGTGTAAGCTTCTTGCCCTGGAGACAGTCTGCTCCCAGAGAGGAGTAATATTCCCCCAGAGTCCTGACTGGATTCATATGGAATAGTTCCAGAGCATTGTCCGGTGACTCTGTGACACCTGCTCAGAGTATAGGAGTCTTAATGTGAGAATCAGACCATATATAACTTTAATAAAAAACAAAGTAATTGAATCCCCTGTCTTAAGTGCAATATTAATCTCATCTTTAAATATGGAGTCACTACTGTCCTCTGTATGTATATTTTTATAACTGTTTACATATTTAGGAAGATTTGACAGGTTTACAGATTATATTTTGGGAACACTTTGGCTCCTTTGAAATGCAAGGTGCCGTACACACTGTATAAATCTCCAATGACCTAATCACCAGAAAGTCTTGGCTTCTCCCATAAGGAACTTCAACATCTTTACATGCTCACAGTGAACAAAGTTTTAAAATGAAAAATACATATGTTTAGAAAAAAATGGGACCTTCCTCCCCATTGCCCAGAGGTCACTCACCCTCCAAGCATCATCTCCAGCCAAGACAATAGCTAGAGTTCATGAGAAAGGTAACTCAAGTGTCCACAGTTGCAGACCTGGCCTGGAAAAACCCAGCTCAGTGCAGAAAAGACTAGTGTTGTAAATCACACCTATCTCACAGTGCTGCCACTATCAGTGTGTGGGGTGAGCACTAAGCACTTTTGCACAGAGCGTTTTGGTAACCAGGGGCCTGATGTGCCAGGTGTTCCTGAGCATTATCCACTCACATTGACTCCTTAGGGAGGTGATAGCGCTCCACATTGTGCAAGCTCTGATCTCAGAGCTGGGGAATTCTTTCCGTCCATCACCTCCTGCATTTCTGAGTAGACAGACAAATGAAACCCTTGAGAGAGGTTGTTCCCTCTATCACTGCACAGTGGTGAGGGTTACCTTCCACTTGTCACAAAAACCTGTGTTTTACCTCACATCTGTGTGTTATTTCTAATGCAGTACCAGCAGGGAATGTTATTCAGCATATTTTGTGTCTCTGTGAGCCCAGGTCGTTCTGAGGTGCTCAGACTGTTGTATGGAGAGAGCCGATGCAGTGGGACAGTCGAGATTTTCCTCCATGGTGCGTGGGGCAGAGTCCTGGATGACCAGTGGGACATGGACGATGCCAGCGTGGTGTGCAGACAGCTCCAGTGCGGAGTCGCTGAGAAAGCTTATAACCCCGCTAAGTCTGAGCGAGGAACAGGCCCCGTGGGGCTGAAAAGTGTCCGATGTGGAGGAAATGAGACTCGTCTGACTCTCTGTGACAACTCCGCATCTGAGACAGCCCAGACAGGAATTGCTGAGGACGTCGGTGTCATTTGCTCAGGTGACTTAGTGTGAAAATCTTCTAAATATCCTGTCCTTGTTCAGTGGGAACATAACCCACCCTAGGGTCTGCCTCCACCCCACCTTGTGCTGTGATCTCAGCAGACCTTGAAATGATGTGGATCTGAGGTTCAAACTGTGACCCATTTATAGTAAAAATATATTATATACAGAACAAAGCATAGCCATGTTATACGGTTAATGCACTATAGCAACTTCTCTCTCTCCTATATTTTTATGTTCAAAAAATTTCATGAAAACTTTTTTCCTGTGAAAAATCTTCACAATAAGATTACAAACTTTCCCAAAAAGTCTGTTTTCATTGAAAATGTTCAGATTTTTGTTGAAAAACTTGGACTGTTGATTAACCACAGTTAACTCATGCATTTAACTGAAAAAATTAATCGAGATTTAAAAAAAAAATTATAATCACAGTTTAATCACACTGTTAAACAATAGAATACCAATCTAAATTTGTTTTATTTTTGCATGCAGTTATTTTTTGTACATAAAATCTACATTTGTAAGTTCAACTTCCATGATAAACAGATTGCACTACAGTACTTGTATTAACTGAATTGATAAATACTATTTCTTTCATTTTTTATACTTCAAATATTTGGAATAAAAAAATAGATATAAAGTGAGCACCGTACACTTTCTATTGTGTTGTAATTGAAATCAATATATTTGAAATGGTAGAAAACATCCAAAATATTTAAATAAATGGTATTCTATTATTGTTTAACAGCACGATTAATCACGATTAATTTTTTTTAATCATTAGCTCTATGAAAAACCCAAATTTATTTGTGAAACATGAAAAATATTCACGGTCATTCATATTTTGTGGGGGAAAAGATGAACTTCCAAGCAGCTCTAGTGTATATAGTGGCTTCTTGATTTTAAGTCTTAACAAACGTGCTGTCTTGAATCAGAAAACAATAGGAAGAAAAGGAAGTCAGATGTAATCTGTTTTGACCAAGACTGCCATGGATAGTGGCTCTTGGCTAGATCCCCGAAGGAACTTAGGCATTGCAAGGCCTGACTCCTAGGTACCTTACCATCCAATGGAATCCTCAGCTCTGAGTCACACACCCAGCTCCCCGTACAATGCATGGGGAGAGTTAGGCAGCAGAAGCCAGAAAGCTGAACAGTGAACCACCTAAATTTGCCAGCAGTGAAATGCCAAGGAAGGGAGTAGGGCCTAGATACACAAAGTTCTTTAGATGCCAACCTGCTATTGATCTAAGCCTCAGCCCCCTGACACACAGGCAGAGGTAAGCACCTCTGCTTAGGGATCTCAGTCATGAACCCACTCCTGGAGCAAGGCATGTAAGCCAGGTCAGCTCTCTCATCTCCCCATTTTACCCATAACCCAGTGGTTAAAGCACTCAGCTGGGAGGTGGGAAATCCACGTTCAAACCCTGCTCTGCCTGATTTCGAGCAGGGATATGAACACAGGTGAGTGCCCTAGTCACTATAGACTATAGCAGGGGTCGGCAACGTTCGGCACACGGCTCGCCAGGGTAAGCACCCTAGCGGTCCGGGCCAGTTTATTTACCTGTTGACGCGGCAGGTTTGTCCGATCGCGGCCCCCACTGGCCGCGGTTCGCCGTCCCGGGCCAATGGGGGTGGCGGGAAGTGGCGCGGGCCGAGGGATGTGCTGGCCGCGGCTTCCTGCCGCCCCCATTGGCCCGGGACAGCGAACCGCAGCCAGTGGGGGCCACGATCGGCCGAACCTGCCGCGTCAGCAGGTAAATAAACTGGCCCGGACCGCTAGGGTGCTTACCCTGGCGAGCCGCGTGCCGAACGTTGCCGACCCCTGGACTATAGGATATGCTCAGGTGGGTCTCTCCTGCTGGAAATGTTCCACTTTGTACAAATAATCGGTCACTGAATCAGAAAAATGCTAGAGATTGATTCTAGCTGGTGGCCAGGGCAATCACCTGGGATATGGGAGAGTCAAGTCCCTGCTTCAATAAATATGTAACGATTTATACATTATATATTTATAAAGAGGCAATTTAGGTAGCATGTTCCTTTGTGGATCTAGCCCTCTGTCACTTAGGAAACACATCAAAGTTGCTGTTCTAATGTTACCTTGTTAAGTCCTAATCATATAACTGTGCAATTTTCCTTCATTTAAAGGAAAAGAAGGAAAAAGGAATCTGTGATGGGATTTTTTTCATTGTTCTTGGTTGTACATGACTATTGTACAAGATAATTCTATTGTTCTTTTTGCTGGTATATTATTTACATTAAGGTCCCACTGTAAACGTAAACAAGTAACAGATATTTTAACTATGTCCCTTGTGGCAAAGTACCTTCTTCCCCTCAGCAGGCTCAGTCCTTTTTGCCTTGGAGACACAGGCTTGGGCAAGGCAGATCCTTACAGGTAGCACAGGGTCTGGCTATTCCTTTCCCCAGTCAGTCCCTTGTGCTTGTTTTCCTTCCCTTCTGGGGAGGGAGTGCAGCTTCCTTCCTGGTGTCTTGCTGCACCCAGCCTACTGGCAGCTTCTCTCACTCTCTCACCCCCCACCCCTCTTTCCACACAGGGGAGGGTTTTAAAAAGGTCTCAAGCAGTTGGAGCCAACTGAACCTAATTAGTTTCCTAGTAACCCCTTTTCCAGCTGAACCTTGTTTCCCCGTGATTATCTCTATTCAGTGGACTGGGAGAGGCCTTTTAACCCCCTGGGACTAATTACTACCCCCCCCATCCCCGTAGCTGTTTGTCCTGGGTTTACCACACCCTATATCATGCACTGTATGTTACTGCATTGATATCATTTTTCATGCCCATTCCAACTGCAGGGTAACTACAGCACATTAAGGGCCTATTTCTTTTCCCATTGTGTCAGTGGGAGCTTCACAGTTGATTTCAGCAGCGTAGAATTAGACCCTAAGTGTCTGGGAGTTTATTGTAGACAGATGGATCCAATTTGCCTTTCTTTCCCTTTATTTGTAAAATAAATTGGTACCAAGTCTGCTTTTCTCTAACGTTCTGGTACCTCCTGTCATGCTGTCTGGAGTGGCTCACCACTGTAAGTGACTATCTCAGGGCAGACTCAAAAAAACAAGAGCAGACACCCAAACTGCTAGTGTGGTCAATAACACTGCTCTACAGTCAAAATGCTTCTGAAATAAATGTAGTCAAACTTTACTAATTCTGGTCACTGAGAATGAAAATGATGCTTAAAATTGTTGATTGGCTCTAGTTTTCAAGATATGCTACTGGGTCAGTATATATGACCCTTGACTTGGGAATGGCGGAGGATAAGTGAGTTATAAAGGGAAGGGATCTCAATTTAAACCAGAAATGACTAAAATACATCTTTGACTGGATCTATGAATAAATCTATGACTGGGTTTGGACAGTACTTGCTTTTTAGGCAAAACAATGAATGATGCAGTCTGAAGCTGGTATTGCGTCATACATGATATGAATTGCATCATGTTATTCTTAGAAGTCATGGATGATGCAATCATAACGAAGCTTACATGGCTGTGCTGAACAAATTGCCCTATATCAGCTCTAGAAATCATACAGTGTCATGCTCTCTGATTTGTCAGTGTTTGATTTTGCAAAGGGACACATTTCTGTTTAGCCAAAGTGAGCAGAGATGCCTCGTACTTGTGTGAACAGTGCAGATAACTTCTGCTATGTTTGTGGTGAAGTGACTTTTGCATCACAAAAGCGCAGTATAACCACTATGGTTAAGAAAGCCTATCACCTTTATTTTGTCTGCAAAATTGGAGATAAGGACAAGAGGTGGGCCCCACACATATGCTGCAACACTTGTGCAACAAATCTTCGCCAGTGGTTGAACAGGAAAAGGATATTTATGCCTTTTGCAGTGCCAATGATTTCGAGAGAGCCAACAGATCATACCAACAATTGTTACTTCTGCATGGTGCCTCCAGTTGGGAAAGGTGTGTCAAAGACAAAAAAGGTGGACTGTGCATTATCCAAAGATTCCATCAGCTATATGCCCAGTACCCCACGGAGAAGGACTGCCAGTTCCTGATGCACCAGAATCATTCTCACTTGAGTCAGACGAGGAAGAGGAAGAGGATGAAACTTCTGGTCCTGAACCATCAATGTCACAGGACCCACATTTTCTCCCATCCTCCCCCACACCTCATAACACAAGGTGAACTGAATGACCTTGTCAGGGATTTGGAACTACCCAAGAGTAAGGCAGAGCTGTTGGGCTCCAGACTACAGCAGTGGAATCTCCTGGCAGGTGATGTTAGGGTTTCCATGTTCCGTGACCATCAAAAGGATCTTGTCCCATTCTTCTTCATGGAAGGTGATCTTGTAGCCTGCAACAACATCGATGGTGTGATGGCAGCTCTCAACATCGTTCACGATCCAGATGAGTGGAGACTGTTCGTTGATTCATCGAAAACGAGTCTTAAAGCTGTTTTACTGCATAATGGCAATGTTTTGCCATCAATTCCAGTTGGTCATGCAGTCCATATGAAGGAAACCGATGACAACATGAAACAACTTTTGAGGTGCATAAACTATGACCAACATCAGTGGCAGCTTTGTGGCGATTTTGAAGGTTGTTGCTCTCTTGCTTGGTCTGCAGACTGGATACACAAAGTACTGCTGTTTTCCCTGCGAATGGGATAGTCGTGCAAGAGATTCCCACTACATCAAGAAAGATTGGCCACTCAGACAGTCATTGGAGCCTGGGAGGAAAAGTGTTCAGCATCCACCCCTTGTTGAATCAAGGAAGATTTTGTTACCACCCTTACACATCAAGCTGGGTCTGATGAAGAACTTTGTCAAGGCCATTGACAAAACAAAAGCAGCTTTCAAGTACCTCCATGGAAAATTTCCAAGGTTAAGTGAAGCTAAGATAAAGGAAGGTGTCTTTGTTGGTCCTCAGATTTGTGAACTTTTTCGAGATGATGCATTTGACCATGCACTGCGTGGCAAGGAAAAGACGTCATGGAAAGCCTTCCAGTTAGTGGCAATAAATTTTCTCGGAAACAACAAGGCAGACAACTACAGGTTGATGGTGGAAAACCTCCTCAAGGCATCCAAAGCCTTGGTTGCATCATGTCACTAAAGATACATTTTTTGCACTCTCATCTAGATTTTTTTCCACCGAATTGCGGAGCAGTGAGCGACGAGCATGGCGAGCGATTTCACCAGGACATTGCAACAATGGAGAAACGCTATCAGGGCAAATGGAGCCCATCAATGCTTGCAGACTATTGCTGGACAGTGACAAGAGATCCTCCATTTAATGAATACAAGAGACAAGCCAAGAAGCGCCGAGTAGACACTGAATAGGACTAAACTATGTACATAATAGTTTGCCTTTTGTTTCATAATAAATTTTATTTATATAACCCTTTTGCTGATTTTTAAAGTGTTACATAAACAGGACAGGTGAAATATTATCTTGTAAAGCAACCATAAACACATGAAAAGACCTAGGTTTACAATTTATGATTAAAACTCTACTATCTACACAATATACATAGACATAAAATGTAAAAACTTAAATATTTTAGAAACAGTAGCCAATCAGTTGTTTTAATTGTCATATTTGAATTCAGCACATCAAAATACATAATAAATAACACATTTCATCTCTGAAGCAGACGACTTCTCAAAAATTGTAGACCAGTGTAACGGGGTCTCAAACTCAATTTGCCTTAGGGCCAGTGCCAGTCTTTGAATCCGCCCAGTGGGCTAATAATGTCATTGAAGATGGTGTTCAGAAAAGAAAACATTTATATTGTATTTTTTATTCTGAATTTCATAGAAATAATAAAGCTGTCATACAATTTTATACAATTCTTCACCTGCAAGAGAGTTTTTAGTGTTTGCCAGACACCTGTAAATGCTTCAGTTCTGTCAGTTTGTTGATGTTTGGCCTTCCTGCCTGAGCAGTTGAAACCTTCAGGATTGCAGCAAGGTGTGCATCAGATAGTTGTGTTCGGTATTTTGACTTGTTTATATTCATTGTGGAAAAAAGAAGAACAGGAGTACTTGTGGCACCTTAGAGACTAACAAATTTATTAGAGCATAAGCTTTCGTGGACTACAACCCACTTCTTCGATATGCATCCGAAGAAGTGGGCTGTAGTCCACGAAAGCTTATGCTCTAATAAATTTGTTAGTCTCTAAGGTGCCACAAGTACTCCTGTTCTTCTTTTTGCGGATACAGACTAACACGGCTGCTACTCTGAAACCTGTCATTGTGGAAAAAAGTGATGCTGCCTCCATGGCTGACTCTGCCTAGCAACTAATGATGATATCTCTGTCCCTCTCCCCCAGCCAATGGGAGCTACAGGGGGGCGGTGCCTACAGCAGACATTGCAGACAGTCAGTCTGCCTGCGTCTCTCCTTCTATCTCTCCTCCACGGGCCACAGTGGGGGGGTTCCTGGGCTGCAGATGGCCCGCAGGCCAGGAGTTTGAGACCCCTATTCTATAATTAGATTTCACCAAGCCAATCACAAACATGAACTCCTGGATCACTACACAAGTCTCACCATGGAGTCACAGACAGTCCCTTTAGGCTCTTCAGCCTAACTTGCCATCCAGACAAACTGAAAGTTGTGATAAAATGTCACTTAATCATAATATCACACCACACCAAGTTTCTCCCAGTCCCAAGAGACCAGTCAGTCACTCCAGACCTTATTCCAACAATAACGCTGGCAGCCAGTTCTATAGTAGATAACTAAAGGTTTATTAGCTAAGAAGTTATTATTTATTAGCTAAGAGGGTTATTGAGAGTCTATAGCAGGTAAAATATAATAGGCAAATCAGTTTGTAACTCCAAATGGTGGCAGTGATGTAATAAACTGTCAGTTTCCCAAAAGTCTTTTACAGGGTGTCATGAGGTACTCCATTCACTGCCAATCTGGCATCTCCTCCTTGTCACTCTGGGAATTAGCTCTCGAGGCCAACGCCCCATCCACAGTTTGCACACCATCACTCTGACTCTGGTCTGCAGCTCCTCTTCCTCCAGGACCCGCAGCATCCTCTTTGTGACTTAGCCTCCAGCTAGGTCATTCAGTGTTTCCCCTTATGGGATTCAGGCCATCAACTGCCTAGGCAATCTTCCCATTCACTGCCCTGGTGCCACTCCCTCATTGGCTGGTAGGGGAACCCAGGCCTCCTCAGCAGTTCTGGGCTTCCTCCCTCTGCCCACACTGCTCCTTACCTGGACTGATGTAGTTGTGGTTGGTCCTGTTTTGAGCAGGGCGTGGGACTTGATGGCCTCCTGAGGTTGCTTCCAAACCTAAGCTTCTATGATTCTATGACTGCTTCCTATACTCTGGTTCCTCTCCTCACTCTGGCTGTGCCAGCCTCAAGAATCCACCACCAGGGAGTAACTGCAGATTATATCCCTGCAGCCCCCAAACACTCCTCCCTCTTCCCAGGGCATGACTGCTGCCTGCCTTACTGCAGCCTTTCCCAACAGCCCCAGTTCATAGCCAGTTTCCTGGCTTTATAGGTCTCACCAGTTCCTGAACAGGCAAGTCTCTCTAACCAGCTGATTCCGGCCTAAAGCTCCACTGTTTGCAGTGTAATTAGCTGATTAGGTTCATCCTGCCCAACCCAGTTCTTACAGGGCTAGTGTGGGGAGCTCACCCCTTCACACAGGGCTACCCAGAATAACTCTGGGGATCTCTGTCTTCTCATTCAGTTATTCTTCTCTGTTAGAATCCAAACAGTCCAGAGATACAGGATCTTTCTTTGAATCCATATTTATATCTTCTTCTCACAGAAAACAAGCTGACAGTCTACCCATGTGGGCTTTTCCTTTGATGACAGGGAGTGAGAAATGCACTTAGATTTTTGACCTCCAACCTTATGCATAATTGCCATTTGCTTTGAAATTAGCATTTTCTGTTAAAGTCCTTAAATCCTTAGCATTTCACAAAATTTATTTGATGTGTAATATGTGTTATTTAGCTACAAGTGTATTTACCATGTACATGTTTGGCATTACATTATGACAGGAATAGATAAGCGAAAACAATACTAGTAATGTTCCACTAGTTTTCATAAAGTTTAAACATCTGAATACACACTTATACATCTAACCATTACTTTGATCTACACGAGTGAACTGATCTAAATACACTCTAGCATGACCTGGTCAGCCAGTATCACACCCTCCCCATTCTG
The DNA here is from genome assembly GCF_027887155.1 of Malaclemys terrapin pileata. Classification (NCBI taxonomy): domain Eukaryota; kingdom Metazoa; phylum Chordata; order Testudines; family Emydidae; genus Malaclemys; species Malaclemys terrapin. Next base: position 137,405,294 of record NC_071505.1, read on the forward strand.
TAACAATTGAAAAGAATATTTGGTTTTGGGTAAATTAATTGCCTAATAATTCCTTGAACAACTTGATGCTTATCATTTAAGAGTTGTTTGAAAATATTCCAGATTTCAAGTAAGGGCTGATTCAGCTAACCCTTCGTCTCACAAACAGCTCTGACCCATGTGATGAGTCCCTTAAGGATTACTCTGATGAGTAAGGAATTCAGAATTAGGCTCTTTCACTCACATGCTGTTTATCAATACTGCTCTGTAAAAAGTATTCCTTGTTTCCTTACTCAGCTTCTCTTCTTCTCTGTGTTTCTTGTTAAAGACAGACTTTTAAAAGCATTTCAATATCTCAGCAATTGTAGCAACATCATTGATTACATGAAAGCTGTTTAATTATCCTCATATTGCATATTAACAGCTGGGATCTATCCCTGCAGGAAGCAGGCGGATCAGACTGGTGAATGAGGCAGGTCGCTGTGCTGGGAGAGTGGAGATTTATTACAATGGCAGCTGGGGAACAGTCTGTGATGATTCCTGGGATCTGTCAGACTCCAATGTCGTTTGCAAACAGCTGGGATGTGGACATGCCATCAATGCAACTGTCTCTGCTCATTATGGGCAAGGATCCGGGCGGATCTGGCTGGATGATGTGAACTGCTCTGGGAATGAATCCAATCTTTGGGAGTGTCCTTCCAGAGGCTGGGGCCAGCACAACTGCAGACACAAAGAGGACGCAGGAGTTCTCTGCTCAGGTCTGGTCCAGAAATGCTCACATGAGCCTGGTTACGAGGGGATTTAATGGAGGGGGCAGACAATTGAGGAGAGAGCTGAGAATGATAGAGCCTTTACCTCATTGTCTCTTCTATATGGTGCCCATACATCCAGTTTTGGCCGGGACAGTCCCTTTTTTAAGCCTGCCATGGCCATCCTGACTGTTTTAGCAAAACAAGTGATCATGACTTGGCAAGAGCAAATTGGACAAATGCACAGTTTTGCAAAAAAAAGTGGGATATGACCCCTAGTGGGATGTGGAGGAACATGTGGGGGTGGGGCGAGTGGCAACACCAGTCCCACGCTGGAGGGAGGACTCGAGACAGCAGCTTTGGCTGGGCCAGCCCCACATGGGAGGACAGCAGGGGTCTTGTGCCGCCCTGCGCACAGGAGGGAAGAAGGGGGCCTAAGGCTGGCCTGACACTGGTGGGTGTCAGGGGGGCTCAGGCCAGCCCATGTGCCGAGAGGGTAGGGGAACCTCAGGTTGTGCCTGTGGGGGTGGGAGGCAGGGTGGGCTTACGCTGGCCCCATGTGGGGGGTGAGGGAGAGGAAGGAAGGCCTTGGGGCTGGGCCCCGCGTGGGGTGTTCCATTTTCCCTTTTAAAGAAAATGTGATCACTCTATTCTTCTGTGGTCATTATTAGAAAGTCACCATTTCCCATACGTTCCCACCCAGGGGTATTGGAGATATTGCAGCATTTCTCTTGTGTTGGGAGGGCAGTCACTGCTGTATTGCAGGTATCTGTGTGTGTAACTGCTGGGAACCGGTGACTTTTCAGAGGTGACCATTGTATTTCTAATGGGCCTGTGGCGTCCAGAAGAGTCTCTCATTCTTAGAGCGATTCTCTCTGACATTTGCTCCTGCCGAATGATGCACAGGATCATTAGCAATCGCTGGGATTTCACTCTTCACACCAGGTCATTTCAGAATCAGATGGTTTAAATTCCCTTTTTGTGCATTTCCTTCTAGAATTCACGGATTTGAGGCTGCTGAGTGACAGTGACTGTGCTGGGCGGCTGGAGATTTTCTACAATGGGACGTGGGGCAGTGTTTGCTCCAATGGGATGTCTGGAGACATCACAGCAATTGTCTGCAAACAACTGAACTGTGGGGACGGAGGGCAGATTGAAAAGGACTTTACATATGGAAAAGGTTCTGGTCCCACATGGCTGGACCATGTTGCATGCACTGAGCAGCACAGGTCCCTTTGGCAGTGCCCATCAGACATGTGGAAACAGCAGTCCTGTGATAACCGCGCAGAAGAGACCCATATTTCTTGCAGTGGTAATTCTGAAACTCCGTGCACACGCATGCTCACACCCTCTACATGTTTAACTCATTGAAAGGGTGTGATAGAAATTGTGAATGTATTTACTTTTCAGTATAGACAATCTTACATTCGCAGCAGTGACAGACATATCATATAATCATAGAAGATTAGGGTTGGAAGACACCTCAGGAGGTCATCTAGCCCAACCCCCTGCTCAAAGCAGGATCGACACCAACTAAATCATCCCAGCCAGGGCTTTGTCAAGCTGGTCCTTAAAAACCTCTAAGGATGGAGATTCCACCACCTCCCTAGATAACACATTCCAGTGCTTCACCACCCTCCTAGTGAAATAAAAGTTTCATTGTCCATTCTAGGAATGAGAATACAGCCCCTGGAAAACAAACATGGGAGTTATTTATACAAGCTGTGTGTTACACAGTGCAATCAGTTAGTGAGACCCCACAAGTGCCCATAGGCAGGGGAATTTGGAGTGTGAGGGGTGCTTCAGCACCCGCAGGTTGTGTGCGGGGTCCCAGCTGCCGGCCCCGTGCTCCGCTGCTGGTCCCGCACATAGGGTCCTGCTGCTGGCCCACAAGCAGGGCTCTGCTCCCGCCCCCAGCTGTGGTCCCAGCCTCAGTCCCCTTATCCCTAGCCACATCTCCCCCATCCTCCCCCCTGAGCCACGGCTCAGTCCTGGCCCCAACTCGGGGGAGAGGGGGCATGGATATGGGTAAGGGTGGCAGATCAAAAGTTTGGGGACCACTGGTTTTCAGCCCCCAACTGTAAAAATTGTTCCAGTGCCACTGTAAATGCCTCCCATTAGCGAGCGTCATTTGGGAATCTCAGTGGCTATACTTTTGGGATGAACAATCAGAGATAGGCCCAATGTCAGTGAAAAGGATGTGAGTGGTCACGCTGAGCGGTTGAAGTAGGAGTCATGCCCAGTGGTTAGAGCAGGAGGTGGTAGCCAGAAATTGGAGCCAAGGGTCAGAGCCAGAGACCAGAGCCGAAGTCAGAAATCGGAGCTCAGTGTCAGGACCAGGTTACCTGGAACAAGGCAAGGGGTAAGTCTGGAGTCAAGGAAAGAGCAAGGCTGGGAACAAGACAGGAAAACGAGGTATCCTAGCTGTGGGAAATGCTTTGAGCAGTTGCTGAATGGCTGCTCTGGGTGCTGAATTCAAGACCTGGACTGCTGACCCTTCCCACCAATCAGGCGGTACGACCAGTCAGGCAGCCTAATACAGGCCGCTGCGCTTGTTAGGTTGCCTGGAGACTAGCTCTGCTGCAGCCCCTGCTTCCTGACCCCCAGGCTGGGAAATCTGGGTCAGGATCGGAATTCCCGAAAAGTGTGTCTGTGTCTGTGCGTGTCAGTGAGAGTTTGTTTCAGATTTAAAGTCCCATTTTGGTCTCAATTCTAATACCACCGTGTCTGGATCCCCACAATAATGTGGGTGAGTTTCAGCTGACAAATCTGTTTACCTTCAAACAGGGCCAGAAGCAGCTGTACACAGGGTGGATGGAACAGACTCAGATAACCACAAACACACACACCAATAGGGAGCTGCATAAAGACTTCAACAGCCAGAGAATCCACTGAGTAATAAATCCGTTAGCTCTGAAATAAACTAGATTTTAGATTTAAGTTTATAAAATTGCTGAAATTTAGGGGTTTAATATACAGATAAACCCTACTCTCTCCCACATCACACATGCTTCTCAGTCCATTCAGTTCATCATTTTCTCTGCATAGGACAAAAAGAGAAACCACCTCAGACCCTGTTTGCCGAATGCCCGAACTCTCCAAGCTGCACAGGTATTTCTGCTTCTCTGTGTCTCATTCTTCGTCCTTAAGGACTTTCCCAGCTGTCCCAGTAACATGTGAGGTTTCTGCATTTCCAGACCGGGAGAAGTTACGCGTCGTGGGAAGAGAGGACGGATGCTCGGGGAGAGTGGAGGTTTGGTACCGTGGCTCCTGGGGAACAGTTTGTGATGACTCCTGGGACATGGCGGATGCTAACGTTGTGTGTAAACAACTGGGCTGTGGATCTGCTGTATCTGCCCCGGGCGAGGCTGCATTCGGTGAGGGGACTGGTCCCATCTGGGTGGAGACATTGAATTGCAGAGGGACAGAGTCATCTCTCTGGGACTGTCCTGCCAAGCCCTGGGGTGAAAGCAACTGTGGCCATAAGGAAGATGTTGGAGTGAATTGCTCAGGTGAGTGACAGGAGATGTTTCTGCTACATGCTATAATTTTCCGGAAGGAGGATGGGTCCAATTGCCTTCCCCGCTTGGTCACAGACCAGGCCCTCCCATCTCCCATGTGCAGGAGCATCAATGATGCTATAGGTTGGAACCTTTGTGGGATCAGATTGGCGCAGACATCAGCCCACATAGCCCCTGCATCCATCACAGGCCCCAGTGTGCTGGTTTGTTACTAGTCAGTATAGGAGGACATGGCCCCTAAATCACTAACATACACACCCTGCGCTGGTCTGAGGGAGTTTGTAGAAGTGACATCTGGAGATCCCCGGGGACTCTGAGGGGCTCTACCCAGTGACAAACACATCACTTCCCCCAGACTCCAACTCTCCTCCCTTTAGACTCATAGACTCATAGACTTTAAGGTCAGAAGGGACCATTATGATAATCTAGTCTGACCTCCTGCACAATGCAGACCATAGAATCTCACCCACCCATTCCTGTAACAAATCCCTAACCTATGTCTGAGTTATTGAAGTTCTCAAATAGTGGTTTAAAGACCTCAAGGTGCAGAGAATCCTCCAGTAAGTGACCCATGCCCCATGCTGCAGAGGAAGGCGAAAAACCTCCAGGGCCTCTGCCAATCTGCCCTGAAGGAAAATTCCTTCCTGACCCCAAATATGGCGATCAGCTAAACCCTGAGCATGTGGGCAAGACTCACCAGCCAGCACCCAGGAAAGAATTCTCTTTAGTAACTCAGATCCCACCCCATCTAACATCCCATCACAGACCATTGGGCATATTTACCTGCCAATAATCAAAGATCAATTAATTGCCAAAATTAGGCTCTCTCATCATACCATCCCCTCCATAAACTTATCCAGCTTAGTCTTGAAGCCAGATATGTCTTTTGCCCCCACTACTCCCCCTGGAAGGCTGTTCCAGAACTTCACTCCTCTAATGGTTAGAAACCTTCGTCTAATTTCAAGTCTAAACTTCCTAATGTCCAGTTTATATCCATTTGTTCTTGTGTCCACATTGGTACTAAGCTTGAATAATTCCTCTCCCTCCCTGATATTTATCCCTCTGATATATTTATAAAGAGCAATCATATCTCCCCTCAGCCTTCTTTTGGTTAGGCTAAACAAGCCAAGCTCTTTGAGTCTCCTTTCATAAGACAGGTTTTCCGTTCCTCGGATCATCCTAGTAGCCCTTCTCTGTACCTGTTCCAGTTTGAATTCATCCTTCTTAAACATGGGAGACCAGAACTGCACTCAGTATTCCAGATGAGGTCTCACCAGTGCCTTGTATAACGGTACTAACACCTCCTTATCTTTACTGGAAATACCTCACCTGATGCATCCCAAGACCGCATTAGCATTTTAATGGCCATATCACATTGGCAGCTCATAGTCATCCTGTGATCAACCAATACTCCGAGGTCCTTCTCCTCCTCCGTTACTTCCAACTGATGTGTCCCCAATTTATAACCAAAAATCTTGTTGTTAATCCCTAAATGCATGACCTTGCACTTTTCACTATTAAATGTCATCCTATTACTATTACTCCAGTTTACAAGGTCATCCAGAGCTTCCTGTATGATATCCTGGTCCTTCTCTGTATTGGCAATACCTCCCAGCTTTATGTCATCCGCAAACTTTATTAGCACATTCCCACTTTTTGTGCCAAGGTCAGTAAAAAAAGATTAAATAAGATTGGTCCCCAAACCGATCCCTGAGGAACTCCACTAGTAACCTCCTTCCAGCCTGATAGTTCACCTTTCAGTATGACCCGTTGCAGTCTCCCCTTTAACCAGTTCCTTATCCACCTTTCAATTTTCATATTGATCCCCATCTTTTCCAATTTAGCTAATAATTCCCCATGTGGAACCGTATCAAATGCCCTACTGAAATCAAGGTAAATTAGATCCACTGCATTTCCTTTGTCTAAAAAATCCGTTACCTTCTCAAAGAAGGAGATCTGGTTGCTTTGGCATGATCTATCTTTTGTAAAACCATGTTGTATTTTGTCCCAATTACCATTGACCTCAATGTCCTTAACTACTTTCTCCTTCAAAATTTTTTCCAAGACCTTGCATACTACAGATGTCAAACTAACAGACCTATAGTTACTTGGATCACTTTTTTTCCCCTTCTTAAAAATAGGAACTATGTTAGAAATTCTCCAGTCGTACGGTAAAACCCCTGAGTTTACTGATTTATTACAAATTCTTGCTAATGGGCTTTCAATTTCATGTGCCAGTTCCTTTAATATTCCTGGATGAAGATTATTTGCCCCCCCCCCCCCCCCCCCCCGATTTAGTCCCATTAAGCTGTTCGAGTTTGGCTTCTACCTCGGATGTGGTAATATCTACCTCCATAGCCTCATTCCCATTTGTCATCCTACCATTATCCCTAAGCTCCTCATTAACCACAGGCACCAAAACACAGGCACAACACAACCCCCTCCCTTCACTAGCCTGTCTATTCCTCTGCCTGCCTCTCTTAGGGTACGTCTACACTTACCGGAGGGTCCGGCGGCAGGCAATCGATCTTCTGGGATCGATTTATCGCGTCTGGTTAAGACGCGATAAATCGATCCCGGATCGATCCCGGAAGTGCTCGCCGTCGACGCCGGTACTCCAGCTCGCTGAGAGGAGTATGCGGCATCGACGGGGGAGCCTCCCTGCCGCGTCTGGACCCGCAGTAAGTTCGGACTAAGGTACTTCGAATTCAGCTACATTATTAACGTAGTGGAATTTGCGTACCTTAGTCCGAAGTGGGGGCTTAGTGGGGACCAGGCCTTAGTCTCGCCTGCAAACTCCCCTTGCAAACTTCCACTGAAACTCCCCTGTTTACAGCTCTGTTTGCTGGCTCCTGTGCCGCTGCACCTTTCCCTTTGCAGGTGTGACAGAGATAACAGCATCACTGAGTAGAACAGAATCATCCCCCTCTCCCATCAAGAGTTAAATTTACCTGCTGCTGGGTCACAGAGGATGAGCTGCAAGCTGCAGCCTAAGGCAGGAGCTCCTTTCCATGTGTAAGCAGGGGAATGGTCCCGCTATTGTGCGGAACTTTCCTGGCTTATACAGTACCCCAGTGAAGTGGGCTAATGAAGGAATCTGAGTTCTCGCTCTGACTTCCTTTACCCAGAGGCCTGCCTGACCTCAAGGGCTCCCCTTCCACTCTCCTTTGTGGCAGAGCCCTCATAACTCCAACAAGGTTGGGCCCAGGATCAACCCCCAACCTTGTTGTGCTCACTTAGGGCAGGGGCTAAGTTGTCCCCACTCCCAGGGTCCCTCTCTACACTGGATGCTTCCCTGACCCACTGATCATTACAAACAGTTCAAAGCAAATGCAATTTATTAAACAGCAATCAATTTTAAAAAAAGCGGGGGGGCGGGGGGAATGGGAAAGGTTAAAGGAAAACACGTCACCCCGGTCTGTGGCATGGGGACATCACAACCAGTGTCTCTGGACTGTAAGGGAAGTTCACAGTCTGTTCCTCACACGTCCCAGGCCTCCTTCTCAGGCCCTGGCTGTGCTGCAGGGATGCTATGGGTCGGACACTTGCTCTGATGGTGGCCACATGCCTTCAGGCTTTAATTTAGGGTTACCATTCGTCCGGATTTACCCGGACATGTCCTCCTTTTTGTGCTAAAAATAGCGTCCGGGGGGAATTTGTAAAGCACTCACAATGTCCGGGATTTCCCCCTGGCAGAGCAGAGCGAGTGGCTGGGAGGGCTGCAGGGAAGTCCCGGGCTGGACTCTGGAGCAGCTGTAGAGGAGCCGGATCCGCCCTGCATTCTGAGCCGGCAGCTCCCTTGCAGCCCAGTCCAGCAGCACTGTGCAGGGCCAGACCGGGTTTTGTTGTGCAGGGCCAGACCGGGTTTTGTTGTGCTGGGGAGCTCAGCCACGTGTCCGGCTCGGCTGCACAGAGCCCAACACCCTGTTCTGAGCAGCAGGGTAAGGGGGCCAGGGAGGTTCTGGAGGGGGCAGTCAAGAAACGGGGGGGGGCTTTTTGGGGGGGAGTGGAGAAAGTTTTGGGCAGTCAGGGTACAGGTAGGGGGTAGGGTCCTGGGGGGCAGTTGGGGGGGGGTCTTAGGAGGGGGCAGTTAGGGGACAAGGAACAGGGAGTCTTAGGTAGGGGGTGGGGTTCTGGAGGGCAGTTAGGAGCAGGGGTCCCAGGAGGGGGCAGTCAGGGGACAAGGAGCAGGGGGGCAGTGTTTGGGAGTTCTGGGGGGGAGCTGTCAGGGGGCAGGAGTGGGGAGAGGGATCGGAGCAGTCAGGGGACAGGGAGCAGAGGGGTTTAGATGGGTTGGGCGTTCTGGGGGGGGCTGTCAGGGGGCAGGGGTGGGGAAATGGATCGGAGCAGTCAGGGGACAGGGAGCAGAGGGGTTTAGATGGGTTGGGAGTTCTGGGGGGGGCTGTCAGGGGGTGGGGAGTGGTTGGATGGGGCGTGGGAGTCCCAGGGGTCTGTCTGGGGGTGGGGGTGTGGATAAGGGTTGGGGCAGTCAGGGGACAAGAGGCAGGGAGGCTTAGATAGGGAGTGGAGTCCTGGGGGGCAGTTAGGGGCAGGGGTCCCAGGAGGGGGTAGTCAGGGGACAAGGAACGGGGGGAGGGTTGGGGGTTCTGGGGGGGCGGGAAGTGGGAGGGGCAGGGGCGGGGCTAGGGCGGGGCTCCTCCCGTCCTCTTTTTTTCTTGCTGAAATATGGTAACCCTATTTAATTGGCAGAACCCTTCTTCCCAGCGTCGCCCCCGCCCTGTCGGGGTTACAATCTCCCACCAAGTCTGGCTTGCAAGGCCTCTTGGTTGGAGGTGTCTCCCTGTGCTGGGCCCACTGCCCAGGGTCCCCCTCGCTCTGCCCAGCTGCTCAGTGCACCCGGCTCCGGACTGCTCCAACCCGAGTTCCAGCTCCACCACTCTCTCTCAGCTCCAGCTCCACTCTGCCTCAGCACGGCTGTTGCTACTCTGCCTCCAGTTCCCTGGGCTGCTTTTCTGGCCTCTCTGGATCTGGTTGACATAGCTGTCCTCCCAGCACAGGTCTCCCCTGTGGGCTGATTCTGTGCCTCTGCTCCCCCTGGGCTGCTTCTCTGGTTCTCTCTGGCTGGCGCGGCTCTGCTCCCCAGCTTAGTTCCGGCCCCTGCTCTCTCATTAGCCCACTATGTTCCAGGCAATTCCAGCTCACAGGGAGGACAGGATCCCCCACCCCCCAGCCTCCTTACTCCTTCATTAGCCTGTCCACCATGTCAATCAGGCTGACCTGGAGCACTGGCCTCTCCCCATTGTTCCTGGGGACTGTCAGCCTCAAGGTCCTGATTTCCCATCGAACCTTCCCCCTCCTTCTGGTACTGGGAGACGGCCAATGGAAAAAAAACCCACTGAGTTTTAGTAAGGGGCCAACAGTCCCCTTACACATGGCCTGTGAAATCTAGGGGTGAATGTCACCTGGGTGGGAGCTGCAGGCCCTGCTGAGCCTGACGATTCCTGTCTGCTGGCTCCAGCTGACAGGGCAGAGCCCATGATTTAAACAGCAGCCTGTGACCTATCCCCATGGCGCACAGACTGTGTCCCAGCCCGTTACCCTGCTGTCCTTGGCTATGCAATGAGTGACTGGGGAGCTCCCTGCCCCCCCACCCCCGCATGACTCTCACAGGATAATCTCTCCCTGTTGCATGTTCATTTCCATCCAGCTCCCGCACGCCGCCCTCTGACCAACAGTGGGAGAGTCACGGTGCCTGTGGTTATCTGCATTATCCTGGGGTCCCTGCTCTGCCTGGTGTTAATCATCCTAGGTGCACAGGTGCGAAGTGCCAGGGCACAGTACAGAGGTGGGTGTTGATTGGTGTCACTGTGTGAAATGCCTCTGAAATAGCAGGGGGAGCTGCGTCTAAGGGGGGTGGGGTGTTGTCAGTGTAATGGAAGGTTAAGTTGTATTATACTGTTCAGCCACAAAGTGGCGTTGCATGTAACAACTTATTTTAGCTAACCTCAGCCATGCCTGACAGAGCATTAAGGGATTTTATTGTGAACACATCTGGTGAGTATTTCTCTGGGAAGGCAGGTCTGTAGCCAGTCCATATCTGGTACAGAAACCTGACCTGCTAATAGCAGCCCTGCCACCTACCATGTACAAGGTGTATGTGACATGGTGCCCGAAGTTAAGCAGTGCCAGAAGAGAAGAAAAACAGAAGGAAGAGAGCAACAGAAGTTGCAGACAGAAGGAGGAGCAATGAAGGTTGCAAACAGGGGGAAAAAAAAGCAACACTGGTTGCATGATTTCATCAACATCTCCCTCTTCATTGCCCCAGAGAACTTCAACTTTGACAGACCTTCATAATTGACAGTCTAGAAGCAACGTTTTGCAAGATTTCAATTGCTATAAAACTCCATAAGGAAACTGAGGTATGGTGTTTAGTTCATGCTATTTGGAAGGAAACAGAACATTTCTTTAAATCCTTTGATTTCCCTGAGGACAGTCACAAAGATGACTATGAAAGGGTTCTGGCTGTGTTTGATGCATACTTTATACATTGGAAGCTCAAAGTTACAGAACTGACCAGTGAACCACACACCTCATTTGGAACTGGAAGTACGCAATCAAGCAGCACCAGTGCCCCCCCCCCCCCCCCCCAAAAAAAGCAAATACAATACAATACTGTCTTAAATGTAAACGACTAAAACAATTAAAGGGAAGGTTAAAAAACGATTTGACAAGGTAAGGAAACTGTTTCTGTGTTTGTTTCATTTAAATTAAGATGGTTAAAAGCAGCATTTTTCTTCTGAATAGTAAAGTTTCAAAGCTGTATTAAGTCAATGTTCAGTTGTTCTTTCAAAAGTTTACAACTGTAACATTTTGTTCCAAGTTACAAATATTTCAGATATCAGAGGGGTAGCCGTGTTAGTCTGGATCTGTAAAAAGCGACAAAAAGTCCTGTGGCACCTTATAGACTAACAGATGTATTGGAGCATAAGCTTTCGTGGGTGAATACTCACTTCGTCAGATGCATGTAGTGGAAATTTCCAGAGGCAAGTATAAATATGCAAGCCAGAATCAGTCTAGAGATAACAAGGTGACTTCAATCAGGGAGGATGAGGCCCTCTTCTAGCAGTTGAGGTGTGAATACCAAGGGAGGAGAAACTGCTTTTGTAGTTGGCTAGCCATTCACAATCTTTGTTTAATCCTGAGCTGATGGTGTCAAATTTGCAAAATTGTTTCTGGGATCTATCATATGTGATGATACAGAGCCTGTCTGGAGAGTGAAACTGATCATTCAGAGAAACACTATTGACTTTGAAATTAACTTAGGAGCCAATGTAACAGTCATCTCACATGGGCCTTACAATCACCTTCAACCCCTCCCAGAGCTGAAGTCACCTGACACAGCTCTGACTATCCCTGGAGGCATTCTGAATTGCATGGGACAGTTCACCACAGAAATATCTTTCAAAGACAAAACCTTCTCATTCAGAGTGCATGTGATCGAAGGATCAAAGACCAACAGTGTTCTCCACCTCAGTGTGGCAGCCATGATGGGCCTAATGAGAAAAGCAGAAGAACTTGACAGAGGGATTTTTGAAAGGAGACCCAGTACAACTAAACTCAAGATAAAATGCTGGAGCATATAGTGTACCTCAGAAAGAACAATCAACAGAGCAAACTCTACAGATGGCAGATGCAGAACAAGAAGAAGAGAACTCAGAGATTCCAGACAGGCCTCAGGCAGTCATTGCAACTGATGGAAAGCCAGATGACCAAGTTGTTACTTGTTTGGGTTGGGTAATTAGAAAACTAGGACCACTGACAGATGTTAGGGCTTTTTCCCTCACCCCTCTCTTGGTTCCTATCACGCAATCAGAAAGCAGAAGACCATAGTCCAAGTGCAGGCAATGTGATGTTTATTGGGGTTAATCAAGCAAGCATATCCATAGCTCTGTATACCACAGAGTGTTCCCTGTCCTTTTTCCCACCTTCCTGCACGGCCTTGGTCCCACCCCTTACAATTTATGGTCATGTTCATTTTGGAGGATTGTGAGTATGGACACTTTGGTACTGCCGCTTTTGTACCCCATGGGAGGGGTAAAGAGTAAGGTTATGTTTCGGTCAGTGTCACCTTTTCTCTGGCTTTCTAGTGTTTCTCATGCTTCACCACAACCCCTCTTGCCCCTCCCATCTGGTTGCTTGACCTTGCATTGAGATAAGGGTCGAGTCAGTCTTCAAGTGCACGCTTCTATATTAAACTCCCACCATACCCAGCAACACTTTAACGCTTTTCCTTATTTCTTTTCATTGTGCTATGAACCCCATCTGGAAGCAACACACAGTGTTTTCATTCTTTGTTCACACATATTAGTAAGGAGAATATAAAAGTATCAAAAGTCAGACCCCAAATTTTATCCTAGGCTAAGAGACAGGCCTATATACTAACAAGAGACACTTAATAGACTGATCTGTGCAAAACTACAAAGATACCATGAAAACATAAATTTTGTAAATGCTAGGAATCTAGAACTCAAAAGGGGAGATGTAATGGAAGGCTAAACTGTATTATACTGTTCACCCACTAGGTGGCACCATGTGTAACATACCTTGTTTAAGCTAACTTCAGCCATACCTGGCAGAGTATTAAGGTATCTTTTGGTGAACACATGTGGTGTGTACCTCTCTTGCAGGGAAGCTCTGTAGCCAGTCCAGATGACAGTAAATTGGGAGGAGTTGAGACTAGTGGAGACAAGAGAGAAATAATACAAAGGGGAAAAGCAGTGGTCTCTTGCTCTCAAGTGAGGAGGGAGCCCACTCCGTCTCACTGTGTCAGGCAGCAGCACTAAGGCTAGGGTCCCACTGTCTGGGCCGATCTGTAAACAATCTAGAGCTCACAGCCTCCTGTCAGGGCTGTCGTCAATCAAGAGTCTAGGGCTCTGGCCCTCTAGGTGGGTCAGAGTATAAGCAGTCTTTAGTCTACACCATCCTGGCTGGGACAGCCAGAAATTAATGGTTTATTAGGGAAGCTCTGGCCCTCTGGGCAGGGCAGACTGGGGAGCAGGTGATGCCTAAGCCTCTTGGCTAAGGGAGCTAGCAAACACATAGTCTGGGGCTCTGGCTCTTTGGATGGGGGCAGAGCAGGGAGCACCAAACAGTCTAGGGATTCAGGCCATCAGGCAGGGCAGAGCACCAAACAGGCACATTTGATGTCCTGGCTCTAGCAGACAACAGACCTCTTGGCCTAAGATGGGGAGGCTGCCACCCCAGGAATGGGGTTGGCTAGGGTTACCATATTTCAACAAGCAAAAAAGAGGACGGGAGGAGCCCCGCCCTAGCCCCGCCCCTGCCCCTCCCACTTCCCGCCCCCCCAGAACCCCCAACCCTCCCCCCGTTCCTTGTCCCCTGACTACCCCCTCCTGGGACCCCTGCCCCTAACTGCCCCCCGGGACTCCACTCCCTATCTAAGCCTCCTTGCCTCTTGTCCCCTGACTGCCCCAACCCTTATCCACACCCCCACCCCCAGACAGACCCCTGGGACTCCCACGCCCCATCCAACCACTCCCCACCCCCTGACAGCCCCCCCCAGAACTCCCAACCCATCTAAACCCCTCTGCTCCCTGTCCCCTGACTGCTCCGATCCCTCTCCACACTCCTGCCCCCTGACAGCCCCCCCAGAACTCCCAACCCATCTAAACCCCTCTGCTCCCTGTCCCCTGACTGCTCCGATCCCTCTCCCCACTCCTGCCCCCTGACAGCTCCCCCCCAGAACTCCCAGCCCCCTACCCCCCGCTCCTTGTCCCCTGACTGCCCCCTCCTGGGACCCCTGCTCCTAACTGCCCTCCAGAACCCCACCCCCTACCTAAGACTCCCTGTTCCTTGTCCCCTAACTGCCCCCTCCTAAGACCCCCCCCCAACTGCCCCCCAGGACCCTACCCCCTACCTGTACCCTGACTGCCCAAAACTTTCTCCACTCCCCTCCAAAAGCCCCCACCCGTTTCTTGACTGCCCCATCCAGAACCTCCCTGTCCCTTCTCCTGCCCCCCCTTACCCTGCTGCTCAGAACAGGGTGTTGGGCTCTGTGCCAGCCGGACACATGGCTGAGCTCCCCAGCACAACACAAAACCCGGTCCCTGGCCCTGCACAGGGCTGCCGGAGCGGGCTGCAGGAGGAGGAGCTGCCGGCCGGCTCAGAATGCAGGGAGGGGGGGGGGTGGGAGGAGGAAGCTGCTCCGGAATCCAGCCCGGGACTTTCCTGCAGCCCTCCCAGCCGCTCGCTCTGCTCTGCCAGGGGAGGGGGAAATCCCGGACATTGTGAGTGCTTTACAAATTCCCCCCGGACGCTATTTTTAGCACACAAAAGGAGGACATGTCCGGGTAAATCCGGACGAATGGTAACCCTAGGGTTGGCAGCAGGGGATGGGGGGACCTTGGCGCACCCTACTTCACTGCGTCGTAGCCCAGGGCCCTAACAGTGGTGGACTGTTCCATTGGGTCAGCAGGGATCCAACTAAAATATGTTGACTCAGGTTTTGACAGTGAAACAGGACCAAAGTCCAGTTTCCTTGGGCTACTTCCTACCAGCGTCTGAGTGAGGGGTTCCATAGTGCCTGAGTTCTTGGTCTCATCGGGGTATTGGCCAATGACAGTCCTGGCAATTTCTCTCCGAGGATGGTCTCCTTTTGGGACAGGATCCTGCCCAGTGCAGGTCCAGCTCCAGAGTTCTGCAGCAGGCTGGAGACAGGGAACAGAGGGTAGGAATAAATGGTAAATTTTCAGAATGGAGAGGGGTAACTAGTGGTGTTCACCAAGGGTCAGTCCTAGGACCAATCCTATTCAATTTATTCATAAATGATCTGAAGAAAGGGGTAAACAGTGAGGTGGCAAAGTTCGCAGATGACAAAACTGCTCAAGATAGTTAAGACCAAAGCAGACTGTGAAGAACGTCAAAAAGATCTCACAAAACTAAGTGATTGGGCAACAAAATGGCAATTGAAATTTAATGTGGATAAATGTAAAGTAATGCACAGTGGAAAAAATAACCCCAACTATACATACAATATGATGGAGGTTAATTTAGTTACAGCTAATCAGGAAAGAGATCTTGGAGTCATCATGGATAGTTCTCTGAAGACGTCCACGCAGTGTGCAGTGGCAGTCAGAAAAGCAAACAGGATGTTAGGAATCATTAAAAAGGGATAGAGAATAATACAGAGAATATCTTATTGCCCTTATATAAATCCATGGTATGCCCACATCTTGAATACTGTGTACAGATGTGGTCTCCTCATCTCCAAAAAGATATACTGGCATTAGAAAAGGTTCAGAGAAGGGTAACTAAAATGATTAGGGGTTTGGAACGTGTCCCATATGGGGAGAGATTAAAGAGGCTAGGACTTTTCAGCCTGGAAAAGAGGAGACTAAGGGGGGATATGATAGAGGTATATAAAATCATAAGTGCTGTGGCGAAAGTGAATATGGAAAAGTTATTTACTTGTTCCCATAATATAAGAACTAGGGGCCGCCAAATGAAATTAATGGGCAGCAGGTTTAAAACAAATAAAAGGAAGTTCTTCTTCACACAGCGCACAGTCAACCTGTGGAATTCCTTACCTGAGGAGGTTATGAAGGCTAGAACTACAACAGGGTTTAAAAGAGAACTAGATAAATGAATGGAGATTAAGTCCATTAATGGCTATTAGCCAGGATAGGTAAGGAATGGTGTCCCTAGCCTCTGTTTGTCAGAGGGTGGAGCTGGATGGCAGGAGAGAGATCACTTGATCATTACCTGTTAGGTTCACTCCCTTTGGGGCACCTGGCATTGGCCACTGTCAGCAGACAGGATACTGGGCTGGATGGATCTTTGGTCTGACCCGGTATGGCCGTTCTTATATTCTTATGTTCTAACATTAAAAAGCTTCAGGTATAAAAAATCAGTTTGGAGGGCCCTCCTGCAGTGTTTTCTGCATTACTCAGATTTTGAGTTTTCTTATACAAGAAAAACAAACAAACAAAAAATAACCAACCAACCAAGACTTCGAACACAGTAGTTATAGCTATTTCCACTGTGCAGAGCTTCACAGTGTAACTGATGCTACTAATCTGGTCACCGTACAGGAAACTGGCAGCAGTTCCTATGTTCCCTGGCTCCCACTGAAATAAAATGCAAGGCCCTCACTTTATGTTTCCTGTCCTGCCCTGGTAATTCTGGCGAGGGGGGCAGGGCAAGTTTGGCTCTGCCCACCAGAGGAAGTGTAGTGGTCCCTCATTCTCAGGTGGGGAGGGAGGCCACTTCGCCTCACTAGAGGAAATAATACAAAGTGACTGCAAATATTGTTAGAAAAAGAACATGTTGAGATTCCATTTAGAAAAGTGCAAGAAAATCCATGTGAGGTAAAGATCCCGAATAGAGAGATACATCAGGAGGGAGGGTACGAGGAAGAAGAAATGCTGTAAAAGAGCTTGGATGATAATGGTGAAAGAAATCAGACAGTTCTATTAGGCATTTAGGGAATATCTACACTGCAGTGAGAGGTGTGATTGCAGCACATGTAGACATACCCGAGGTATGCTGGCATAACAACAGCAGTGTAGTTGCGTCAGCATAGCTGTGATGTGGGGTAGCCACTGGAGTATGCACCCAGGCTCCTAGGCGAGGTTGTACATGAAAGGTTAACCTGTGCTGCTGTGTCTGCTGACACAACTACATGGCTAGCTAGATGTAAGTCAGCTCAGATGTTGTTGTACCCTTATACAAGAACATAAGAAAGACCATACTGGGTCAGACCAAATGTCCATCTAGCCCAGTATCCTGTCTTCCAATAGCAGCCAAAGCCAGGTGCTTCAGAGGGAATTAACAGAACAGGTAATCATCAACTGATCCATCACCTGTCGCTCATTCCCACCTTCTGGCAAACAGAGGCTAAGGACACCATTCCTGCCTATCCTGGCTAATAGCAATTGATGGACCTATCCTCCATGTATTTATCTAGTTCCTTTTTGAGCCCTGTTATACTCTTGGCCTTCACAACATCCTCTGGCAAAGAGTTCCACAGGCGTTGACTGTGTGTTGTGAGAAGAAATTCTTCTTTTTGTTTGTTTCAAACCTGCTGCCTATTAGTTTCATTTGGTGACCCATAGTTCTTGTGTTATGAGAAGGAGTAAATAACACTTCCTTATTTACTTTCTCCATACCAGTCATGATTTTATACTCATATGGCAACTTTTCCATACCCCTAATCATTTTTGTTGCCCTTTTCTGAACTTTTTCCAATTCCAATATATCTTTTTTTGAGATAGGGTGACCACATCTGCACGCAGTACTCAAGATGTAGGCGTACCATGGATTTATATAGAGGCAATATGATATTTTCTGTCTTATTATCTATCCCTTTCCTAATGATTATCAATATATCCACTGGATCCAACTTGTCCACATGCTTGCTCACCCCCTCAGAGAATACTAGTAGATTGTCAAGGCATGATTTTTCTTTACAAATACCATGTTTACTCTTCCCCAACAAATCGTGTTAATCTATATATCTGATAATTCTATTTTTACTGTAGTTTAAACTAATTTGCCTGGTTCTGTAAATTCGGATTCTGGCCTGTAATTGCTGTAAACGCTTCTTGAACCTTTTTTAAAAATTGGCATCACGTTAGCTATCCTCCAGCCATCTGGTACAGAAACTGACTTAAATGATAGGTTACATACTACAGTTAGTAGTTCTGCAATTTCATATTTGAGTTCCTTCAGACTCTTGGGTGAATACCATCTAATCCTGATGACTTATTACTGTTTAGTTCATCAATTTGTTCCAAAACTTCCTCTAATGACACCTCAATCTGGGACAGTGCCTCAGATTTGTCATGTAAAAATATATGTAGACAGTACTTTCCATTTTTAAAGTACTGCACAAATATTAGCTAATTAATCCCCACACAGTGTCTAGGCAGTACATATACAAGTACTATTTTGCCCATAGGTGTGAGCACCAGGATAGGAGAGGAATTATTTTGGGTGGTACTAGGAGTAGTAGGATAAATGTATGTAGGGACCATTAAGGCTGAATATCAAGATAAACTTAATGACAGTGAAATAACCTATAGAACAAACAGGAGAGGGACGTGGTCCCTGTCACCTGGGACTCTGAAATCTTAACTGGACAGAGCAGTGGGAATGTGCTGTAGGGACCAGTCCTGCACTGGGCCCAGGGAAAGGGGCTGGATGATCTCATAGGGTTTCCCATCCCTAGCTTCTCTGACCCTGTGCAAACCCTGCCCTTTGTTTTTAGGCTCCAGAAGATCCTTGGACCCTTTCTCTGAGGCTGTGTATGAGGAGATCGATTATAACCTGATGAGAAAGAAGCAGGAAATGTTTGATCGCTCAGGTCTGTGTGTGTCATTCCTAACAGGGAGAAAATCTCTAATGCACTCTGCATTCTAAAGCTTTGACCTAGAGCTAAATCGCTGCATCCTTCAAGCCTGTGAGTTCTGGATGGCTGCAGATGCTGCGTCTGTGACGAGATCAGCCAGTTACTGGACTGAGATGAATGAGTTTCCTCCCTAGCAGACTCTGCATTCTGAGTCGGTTCGATCTGTACATCCTGCAGACTTAGGGGCTAATTAGTTATGGGTCAGGAAAGTGACTGTTCACATCCTTTTGACTCAATGTCAATCAATTGGGAAGATGCTGCTCTCAGTTTAGCACATTGTGGGGCACTATGAGCGTGGTCAATACGTCTCCCTCAGGCTACTTCTGAGATGCACATTGTCCTCTCTACTAATGGTGGGGGTTGGTCACACACTCTGATACTGGGAGGGGCGTGGCTTAATCTGGCAATAAGGCAGGGCAGGGGGAGTATCTTGCATAACAAAATGGGAGTCATGTCCGTGGCTGAGGAGGTCTCGACCAACAGCCTCAGCCATAATTTTCTGCTGGATCAGGCCATGAAGTAGCAACATTCAGGAGGAGAAGATAAACATTGCTCTCTAAACAGATTCTTACACCCTGAGTGTGACTCAAAACAGGCTCCGCAGTTCATGAGAAGGATTTGAATGAAACCCACAGGAAGGGGTCCCAAGTAAAAGGCACAGTCAGTCCCTGCCTCACCTCATGAGGTCAATATGGCTGTTCCCAGCATCTTCCCAGTCTGATTTATCCACCCCAAAGCCACATTTACCACAAAAAAAATGGATATTTATCTTGGAAAATCTGTGTCAGCCTCTCACCACTCAGTCACTGTCAATTCAGCATCTGCTCTTCAAGGAGCAATATACTGGGACCATACATCTTGCTCCAGGACCTGGATGCATTGCCCATCAGCCAGTTTTGCTACTCTCACTGTGATAACATCCCATTTACCATCTCTCCAGTCTCCTATTCAGATGACTCAGTGACGAAGCTGCAGTATTACACCGGGGACAGCGAGGGGGAAAACGGTCCTGGATCAGAACAAGGTAACAAGGGTGGGAGTGGATACAGAGACACATAAAAGATTTCTGTCCAACTCTTGATGGAAACGTGAACAAATCGTGACCCTTTCTGTGTGTGGTTGATGGTGCTCTCCACCAGGAGAGGAGCTGCAGGGAACCGGGCAGAGAAATATTCACACGGTATGAAAGAATCTGACTTCCACAGCTGACACATGTCACTATACAACCCCTGATCTGTGCCCCATGATCTAAGCCCCTGCCTCCTTGGCATATAGCCCAATTCACGATCCAGCCCGTATAGAGTAAAGACTTTAAACTATGTCTTTATAGAGTTCAGTTGAATTCACAATGGTCAGCTCTGGTGTGGCAGCTACTGTCTCCCAATGGGTCCAGGGTTAGCTCAATACCAGCATAGATCCTGATCTCATTGAAGGGCATGACAGAGTTGCCATTAGATGCTGTGGGGCAGGGCTGGGCCCTAGTTATTTTTGAGGCAATAAAGGTGGCACAATTATTGTTTCATAGAATGTCCATGACTCTCCCTTTTCCCCTGGGTCACCCTACAGACTCTATGATGAACAGAACAGCCCAAACTCGAAGACAACAGGCGTTTAATGGGGAACTAAAACCTGCTGGGGAAATGGGTGTGTTCAGGGGAAGCTGAGTGTGATGTTTGCTTTTCCAGAGGGAGATTACCCAGGGGGGTCTCGGTTGGATTACAACAACGTGGAGGAGCCTTCCTTGAACAACATCCCCCAGACTCCAGACGGTCGAGGTGAGCAGTGATGAATCTGCCTCCTGGAAGCCACATTACCCCTTAGCTACTGCTGTTCTACCCCCTTCATTCCCTAGTCTGCCCTTTGATCCTGAGCTCAGGGCTGGGAAGAATTAACCTAGACTAGCCTGGCTGGAGCCAGGGAGACTCATTCCACAATTAACAGCTCCCCTCATTGTGCCCTTAAGGAGCCATGTCTTTGTTAGTTTTATGTTTCCTGTTTGCTTCCTCACCAACAGCCTCCTTTGATTTTTTCTGTGCAGTCTGGCAGGATAATATCAAACAGCTAAGCTGAGGTGTATGTGGCATTCATAAGAAATAATACACATAACTCCCTCGTTTGCCACTCCTGGCATGTAGCTTATTTCTCTATTCAGTGTAAAGCCTCTTCTCATTACCATTAATTCCAATCTTTATTTCAGAGGTCCCGGCCCTGCCTGGAGATGATCCAGGGGACGGTTATGATGATGCCAGAGAAATTTCTGACCCTGAAGATGACCCTGGTTCTGGACTGAGAGCCCAGGAAGTCACTGGGGCCCATGGGGGAAGTGTCAGGAACTGGGATTCACAGACAGGTGAGTGGTGTGTGGACAACTCACCTGGAAGAGCCTTTACTGGCCACTAGAGGTCACTGTCACTGCACTGAAATTCAGTTATTGGTAAACTCCCAGCTGTATCCCTACCCTAACCTCTACTAAACCAAGTTAAATGACTTAAATCAAGAAATAAAGAAGATTTCCTATTAAGGTCCGTGATCCTACAAATATTAGATCCCATCTGTCACTTTACTCACATGAATAGTCTTGCTGACTTCAGTGGAATTATCCAAATCATCAAAGTTACAAGAGTCCATTGGCAGGATCGGGACCAAAGTGCCTTTCCCCAAACCAGTGCCCTGGGTGGTAATGGGAAGAGCAGGTCCCCCAAGTGCGGTTAGTTAGTGGCCTGGCATCAGGTTTGAAATCACTCACTTCAATATGTAAATGTTTCTGTTAGCATAGGATCAGAGTTAGGGCCAATGGCTGAGCTCCCGCTTTGCACCTCAGGGGAAACTGGGTTGGGATGAAATGTGCATTTCTTTGGTCTTGGTGGGAATAATGTGCGAACGAGCATTGTGTGGGCAGGTGAGATCTGTGATGCCCAGGCATGTTCTATGGGCTAGGGTCCCCACCCAGCTGCAGCCACGAGGTCTCTGCTGACGTGTGGTTCCTTAGGGACTATATCAGTTGTCAAAAGTTACAGCAGCTCCCAGTGGCCTATCAGGGAGTCATCACCAGCTCACTGCCATCCCCACACTTCTCCTGCACCAGGGAGGTCTCAGCACAGAGAGAATCTGTTTCCCCATGTTTTCTTTGAAGAACAGAGAGAGATAATTGATTAAACTTGTCCGAGACCCACTCAGAGGAACTGGGGGCAGGGGCTGATTCACAGCCCATACTGTACCTTGCCCATCCATTATGTGAGAGCACATAGGTGGAGAATGGATACATTGACTATAATGTACCTCCTTGCTATTTCCAGGCTGGAGTCTGCACACGCTAAGAAGTGAAGGGGCCTCTGGGGCAGAGAGTGACGCCCTGTCCCCACCTCCTCGTGACCCAGGTTATGATGATGTTGGTGATGGCGTCTCTGGGACATCAATATAAGAATGGCTGGGTTCAGATCAAATATCCTGTGTGGATGTGAATGCTGTATGGTTAAACTTTTCCTCTCCCAAATGCTCATTGGGCAATGGGGGTATTGGAGACAATCCCTGCCTGGGAACTACTTCAATTAGCTTTTTTATTTCAGTTTTGTTTAAATGCAAGAAATGTGTGTGACTGAGACAGGTGCTGTGATTTCCCCTCTAATTTCCCATTGATCAGACAGTCTGGAACTTCCCTGCTTTTTTGTTCCTAACATTTCTTCATTGTGAATTTTTGCTTTTTCTTATTAAACCCTTTTTGAAGATCTGTTCCAGGCCTGATGTTTCTCTTAATAGGTATGTTGGATGGCTGTATGTGGACCAGCAGGGAGAGAGATGGAGACTGATGTGACGGGTTTGGTGACAGAGACCCTCTTGGGACTGGCACCTGATGTGCTGAGATTATCTCTGAGCCCATTTTCCCTGCCAGCTTGGGACTCCAGAAGCCTGCATTGTTGAGCCAGACACACTAGTCTGCTACAACACAGACCCAGGTCTGGTCCACGCCCCCAAAGCTGCAGATTTCAACCAAAAACTTCTCATTAGGTATCCTTTCTCCAGCACCCAGACACCCAGCTCCCAGTGGGATCTAAACACCAAATAAATCCATTTTACTCTTTACGAAGCTTATACAGGGTAAACTCATAAATTGTTCGTCCTCTATATCACTGAGATATGCACAGCTGTTTGCTCCTCCAGGTATTAATCACTTACTCTGGGTTCAATAATAAACAAAAGTGATTTTATTAAGAATAAAATGTAGCATTTAAGAGGTTTCAAGTAACAACAGACAGAACAAAGTAAGTTACCAAGCAAAATAAAGCAAAAACACACAAGTTGAAGCCTAATACATTAAGAAACTGATTACAGGTAAAATCTCACCCTCAGAGTTGTTCTAATAAGCTTCTTTCACAGACTAGACTCCTTCCTAGTCTGGGCCCAATCCTTTCCCCTGTTATAGTCCTTGTTAGTTCCAGCAGACATCTTAGATGGAAAGCAGGGGTGTTCTCATGACTGGTAGTCTCCTTTGTTTTGTCCCACCCCTTCTATAGCTTTAGAACAAGGCAGTAATATTTTCTCTCTGGGTCTCCACCCCTCCTTCTATATGGAAAAGCACCAGGTTTAAGATGGATTTCAGTATCAGGTGACATGTTCACATGTCCTGTGAGACCCCAGCCTCTATTCTTCCTGGGCTGGCTCACAGGAAAACAGGAAGGCTTGCAGGTAAATGAACCATTTACAACCAATTGTCCTAATCAATGGGAGCCATCAAGATTCTAGACCATCATTAATGGCCCACACTTTGCACAGATACAATAAGACCTCAGAGTTATACTTCGTATTCTTAGCTTCAGATACAATGATGATACTTGCACCCAAATAGGATGAATATATTCAGTAGGCCATAAGATTTGAAATGATACCTTACAAGAGACCTTTTGCATAAAGCATATTCCAGTTACATTACATTAAAACTCTTAAGCATATTTCCATAAAACATTATGGAGTGCAACGTTACAACTGAATCACCCAAAAGTAATAATGTTAAAATGTCACTTCTCAGGTATCGCCAGCTCTAGGATGGGCACTGCACTGAAAGTGAATGTTCTATCAGGGGTGTGATAACAGTGAGAAACTCAGCAACTAAATATTCCTAACTCCAGAGAGGGCCCTAACCCCCAATCCAGACTCCAGACTTCCCTCTGAAATCCAAGAGGATAAATGGGAGGTTATTTACAGGCACCTTAATGAGCGCACACACACACAATTAGACAGTGACAAGAAGCCCCTAATCTCTTCTCTGCCCTACAAATTCTGATACTATGCCCATCACTGTGGCATCAGAGCATCGTATAGAGATGCAGGAAGTGACATGATTTTCTTTCATCACACGTGGGTCGTTCTCCATCCTTCCCCCTGGAGAAAAAGTGCATATGGATTCTTATGGAGGGTTCTGGGGGTTTATTTGCAGATTTATTTTATGACATGCTGTGAGCTTATGCTACTAAATGCAGATTTAAGAAGCTCACATTCAAGTGGAACAGAAAGAGGGTTCAGGTGGTTTTGTGATTGCAACTAGCTGTGCTGGTTCTCTTTCTAAAAGATACACTTTAGTTCAACCAAAATTGTGGGCTTGATGTAGGAATTTGTGAAATCTGTGTTATTCAGGAGGTCAGACTAGATGATCAGAATGGTCCCTTCTAAGCTTTGAAAGTCAAATATGAATCCCTGTTGTGAGATAACATAGCCAGATCTACAACACCCCTCCTCCAAAATAGTCAGATAGCTGTATCAGTGTCACTAATGAAAGAGCAAGCAAATGGCAGGAGTCTGCAGGAGGGTAAAACAGCCCTACTGGGTTTTGGTTACAGTATGATCATCTCCACTCCCTGAGTGTAACAGAAAGGGGCTGTACTGGAAGCAAACACATACAGAAGTAAATAAGCATCCTGGCTGAGTTCTACAATTTCTAGCAACTGAACTATCTTGGTACTCTTACGGCCCCATCCTTGTAATATCTCAGCCTCTCCCAGACATTCATCAATTTACCCTCACATCATCCCTGTGAGTAACGTAAGTATCATTGTCCCCAGTGTACAGGTGGGGAGCTGAGGCACAGAGAGGTTAATAATTTAGCCATAGATGATGCTTTGGGATAACCCAGGCCAGTATGGGGTTCAGTCAACATCTGCCTTGCAACCCTGGGTGCCTTCAATGCTATGTTGCTGTGGCTCTCTATTGGCTGAGACCATTATTGCCTTGCTATGGAAGAGCACAGAGCAATCCTCACTCAAATGACCCATTGTTAGGCACATGCTCAAGAAGCCATGACTTCAAGCTCTCATTACCCAGCCTTTACTGTCTATGTTCTGGGTAATTTCATTGAGCAGGTTAGGGGGAAACTACTCTAATGTCACCTGAGATCTCCTGCTGTACCTGAGTTATTTTGGTCAGGACAAATCCTAGGCATGGCATGGAAACTACTCTGATTTCATGAATTGATGATCTCCTAGCCGTGCTGGCTCTCTTACATCTGCCATCAACTTCTGACATCTTTGACATTCAGGGGAGGGAGGGCATTTGCAATCTCTGAGACCCCTGAGGCTTTCCCCAGGAAGTCTCTTTTTCAATTTCTCCTTGGAGGCCTTTGACAGGTGTCAGGGTCACACACCTGAGTGCCAGGGAGGAGCCGCTTTGGAGTTTTCTCCTTTCTTACTAATTTATTTTCATAGAAAATTGAGCTTCCCTATTTGGGAGGTTAGAGTTTCATCTCACTATTCAGTCTCATCCACCTATCACCAGCCAAGATATGGGCTCACCAATCACTAGATTAAGATGGAAGAAAAGTTTCCCACCTAGGATTCTGCCCCTTTGAAGCACTGGTGGTGTTTTGTCCTTCTGTCTTTCTTCCCTTTGCTCCCTCCCTCCTCTCTCTTCTTCTTTCCTTGCTTTTTTCCCTTCTCCCTGCTTCCCTCCCTCCGAGGCAATAGGTTCAGGGCCTGAATATATCTGTCCCTTGCCAGTAAGACAATATTTGCTTTCACAGCCACTGTCGAGTACCCAGCATCTTCCCCCTACTCTGTTGGCAGGGCAGTGTAACGCCCTCCCATATAGCTCCCCTCTAGCCTGTGCTGCTGTTGGAGAGTGAAGAGGAGGGAGAGGGGCAGAGACTCTGAACATGCACTGTTCAGTGTCCATCATTTAGAGCAAGTTAGTGGAATTTAGTGTTTCCTTAGTGGCTTCACCTTTCTGTCCAAGAAGGGGCAAAAATGGAGGGCAAATCTTCCCCAAGACTTGATTTCCTAACGCAGCCCTCTTGAGCCCCTTGCACTGCGTCTGGACAGCACATTCCCTGCAGGGGGTTCTCCAGAGTCAACCCCACTGTGTTTGGAAATATCCCAGCAATAAGGATCCCAGTCCTTCCTTTGTAGGTGACTGTTCCTCAGGCTGAGAGTCTCTGAGATGGGCCATCCCCTGTGAGGTGCTGAGCACCCACAACCCCTGTGATGGGATCCCCGGGGTGAAGCCTGGGACTGTGGGACCACTGTGGCCTCTTAACTCTCCAGACTGGGCTGTCTCTCACAATGCTTTGCTAGTGACAAGCAGCAAACCCCTCCAGGTGCTGTTATCACTCAGCACGACAGTATGTGGAGCCCCACACCCAACTAGATTGCATGAGTGCTCCCAGAGCCACTCATGACTCACACAGAGAAAGGCACCAGACAATTTGCTCCCAGTTCCCAGCACTGTGCCTCAGGAAGACAAGCAGTGCAAGTTTATTAATTGGTTTACCACTTCATCAATGGAAAGTGGATATACACCAGACTTTGCAAACCTGAGCAGATTTACCAAACATTTCAGGCAAACCCACTAGTAAAGTTAAACAGTTAAACAAGTTAATTGACTACAAAAGATAGCTGTTAAGTGATTATAAGTAATAGGCAAAAATTCAGAGTGGTTACCATAATAAAATAAAATATAGGTACACAGTCTAAACTCTCAACCCTATTAGATTGGGTAATATCTAGATTAAGTACTTTTTCTCACCCCACTGGATATTGCAGTTCATAGTACACAGGTTTCACCCTGGAAACCTGGGCCAGTCCCCTCTGTTGGGGTCTTCAGTCTTCTGAGTGTCCTTGTTGATTGCAGTGTAGGCGGGGGAAGGAGAAAGGCCAAGCATGTGGCCGCTGTGTTCTGTTTTCTACCCTTAGTCCATGTGCTTGGAAAACACAGGTCCAGGCATGTCTGGCAGGCGTTGCTGACTCATAAGGTGAAGCAATACCTCAGTGTGTCTCCTGTGAGTAAGTCATTGAATTGAAACTCCTCTGCTAGACAATGGCTGGTGATGTCTGTTCAGCACCTATCGGGGCATTGCTTACCTCCCTTGTCATTCTCTCTGGAGAGTTAGCATCTGGGTGCTTCCCAAACCCACAGCATATTTTTGTGAAAACCATACAACACAATTCTTATAATTTTATATGCATATGCACATATTTAGATGGAAGAATGACTTTCAGCAAATCATAACCTTTCCCCTGATACAACACATGGCATGTTTTATATGCAATATCACAATTATATGAAAATGAGGAATATAGGGGTGTAGTGGGGCAGCTGCCCCACTCCCTGAGCGTTTGGGCTGCAGCAGACCAGTGGGCCTGCACAGACAGGGAGCCAATTGGGGAAGGCCTTATAGGGAGCCAATCAGGGCCCAGATTGGAGGAAGCCAATCAGGGCCAGGCTCCGCCCTATAAGAAGGCTGCTCAGGACAGGAGCAGGCAGTCTATTCCAGGCCTTTGAGAGGGGAAGGTCTGTCTCCAGAGCTGGGAGATTAGCACCTGGGACAGTACAGTACTGGGCAGGCCTGGGGGAGCACAAGGTAACTCCAGCCCGGTGTCTGCCAGACTGAAGGCCCTGAGGGGAAAGGCCTAGCCGGTGTGAGGGGCCAAACGGGAAACATCCCAGGGATGTGGACAGATAGAGGGAGAGAAGGAGGCCAGGACGGCTGCCACTAGAGGGTCCTTGGGTTGGGACCCAGAGTAGTGGGGCGGGCTTGGGTCCCCCCCCCTTTTCCCCTTGCGGTACACCCAGCCATCGGCCCTAGGGAGAGGCCATCATAGACCCACCAGATCCCTGACAAGAAGAGATTAGACTCAAAGGGTGTGGTTGGACATGGTGGCTGGACATAGAAACTGCTGATCGCCTCCCCCCCCCGAAGGGGGCGAGGATGGACTAAGGGGAACTGCCAGAGGGCAATGGTTCGAAAAGGACGCCGCGAACTTGGGAGCAATGCAGGTCCGGACACGCCAACCGAGGGTGAGATGATGGACGGGACACCACCAGGAGGGGTCGCTCCACTGGACAAAACTAATTCCCGAGACGACCAGCAGGAGGTGCTAGGTGGTGAGTCCCAACCCCGTCACAGGGGGTTACAGAAAACTCCCTCAGGGTATAGAATGTCACAACTTCCATTGAAATCAATGGGTTCCAAGAGGGCCCAGCACCTCATGT
Source organism: Malaclemys terrapin pileata (assembly GCF_027887155.1). Lineage (NCBI taxonomy): Eukaryota > Metazoa > Chordata > Testudines > Emydidae > Malaclemys > Malaclemys terrapin. Next base: position 137,433,406 of record NC_071505.1, read on the forward strand.
CTGGGACCTTCTGAATCTTAGGGTATGTCCACACTACGAAATTAGGTGAAATTTATAGAAGCCGGTTTTATAGAAATTGGTTGTATACAGCCGATTGTATGTGTCCCCACATAAAATGTTCTAAGTGCATGAAGTCGGCAGACCGCGTCCACAGTACCGAGGCTAGCGTCGACTTCTGGAGCGTTGCACTATGGGTAGCTATCTCACAGTTCCTGCAGTCTCTGCCGCCCATTGGAATTCTGGGTTGAGATCCCAATGCCTGAATGATCCAAAGCAGTGTCGCGGGGGGGTTCTGGGTACATGTCGTCAGGCACCTCCCCCTCCGTCAGAGCAACAGCAGACAATCGATTCACGCCTTTTTACCTGGGTTACCTGTGCAGACAACATACTACGCCAAGCATGGAGCCCGCTCAGCTCATCTCAGCTGACCATCACCATATGCCCTCTGGGTGCCGGCAGACGTGGTACTGCATTGCTACACAGCAGCAGCTAATTGCCTTTTGGCAGTAGATGGTGCAGTATGACTGGTAGCCTTCATCGGCGATCTGGGTGCTGGCAGACGTGGGGCTGGCAGACAGCAGCCCCTCGCCTTTTGGTAGAAAATGGTATATTACGACTGGTATCCGTCGTCATCGTACTGCAGTGGCTGTCAATCATGGGCACCTGGGCAGTCTCGACGATGATGGCTATCAGTCGTAGTATGCTATTTTCTGCCAAGCACCCAGAAGATTCCGAGGGCTATCAGTCATGCTGCACCGTCGTCTGCCAGCTTAAGATGTAAAAAATAGATTTGTTCTGTATTTATTTGCTTCCCCCTCCCTCTGTGAAATCAACGGCCTGCTAAACTCAGGGTTTTGAGTTCAATCTTTGCGGGGGGGCGGGGCATTCTGTGTGACAGTTGTTTGTGTTTCTCCCTGATGCACAGCCACCTTTGTTGATTTTAATTCCCTGTACCTGTACGCCATGTCGTCACTCGCCCCTCCCTCCCTCCCTCCGTCCGTCAGATACTAGTTTCGCGCCTTTTTTCAGACCAGACGCCATAGCACTGGGATCATGGAGCCCACTCAGATCACCGCAGCAATTATGAGCACTATGAACACCACGCGCATTGTCCTGGAGTATATGCAAAGCCAGGACATGCCAAAGCAAAACCAGGACCAGCCGAGGAGGCGATTGCAGCGCGCGACGAGAGTGATGAGGAAATTGATCTGGAGATAGACCTCTCACAAAGTACAGGCCCCAGCAATGTGCAAATCATGGTGTTACTGGGGCAGGTTCATGCCATGGAACGCCGATTCTGGGCCTGGGAAACAAGCACAGACTGGTGGGACCGCATCGTATTGCAGGTGTGGGACAATTCCCAGTGGCTGCGAAACTTTCGCATGCATAAGGGCACTTTCATGGAACTTTGACTTGCTTTCCCCTGCCCTGAAGCACCAGAATACCAGGATGAGAGCAGCCCTCACAATTGAGCAGCGAGTGGCGATAGCCCTGTGGAAGCTTGCAACGCCAGACAGCTACCGGTCAGTCAGGAATCAATTTGGAGTGGGTAAATCTACTGTGGGGGCTGCTGTGATCCAAGTTGCCAGGGCAATGAAAGACCTGGTGATATCAAGGATAGTGACTCTGGGAAATATGCAGGCCATAGTGGATGGCTTTGCTGCAAAGGGATTCCCAAACTGTGGTGGGGCGATAGATGGAACCCATATCCCTATCTTGGCACCGGAGCACCAAGCCACCGAGTACATAAACCACAAGGGGTACTTTTCAATGCTGCTGCAAGCCCTGGTGGATCACAAGGGACGTTTCACCAACATCAACGTGGGATGGCCGGGAAAGGTACATGATGCTCGCGTCTTCAGGAATTCTATTCTGTTTCGAAAGCTGGAGGAAAAGACTTTCTTTCCAGACCAGAAAATAACTGTTGGGATGTTGAAATACCTATAGTTATCCTTGGGGACCCAGCCTACCCCTTAATGCCATGGCTCATGAAGCCGTACACAGGCTGCCTGGACAGTAGTCAGGACCTGTTCAACTACAGGCTGAGCAAGTGCCGAATGGTGGTGGAATGTGCATTTGGATGTTTAAAAGTGCGCTGGCGCAGCTTACTGACTTGCTCAGACCTCAGCGAAAAGGATATCCCCATTGTTATTGCTGCTTGCTGTGTGCTCCACAATATCTGTGAGAGTAAGGGGGAGACATTTATGGCGGGGTGGGAGGTTAAGGCACATCGCCTGGCCGCTGATTACGCGCAGCCAGACACCAGGGCGGTTAGAAGAGCACAGCAGGGCACGGTGCGCATCAGAGAAGCTTTGAAAACGAGTTTTGTGACACGCCAGGCTATGGTGTGAAACTTCTGTTTGTTTCTCCTTGATGAACCCTTTGCCCCACCCCCAACCCGGTTCACTCTACTTCCCTGTAAACCAAAAACCCCACCCTCCCCTCCCCCTTCAAGCACGGCTTGCAGAGGCAATAAAGTCATTGTTACTTCACAGTCATGCATTCTTTATTAATTCATCACATAACTAGGGGGATAATTGCCAAGGTAGCCCGGGATGGGTGGGGGAGGAGGGAAGGAAAAGGACACACTGCAGTTTAAAACTTTAACTCTTATTGAAGGCCAGCCTTCTGATGCTTGGGCAATCATCTGGGGTGGAGTGACTGGGTGGCCGGAGGCCCCCCCACCGTGTTCTTGGGCGTCTGGGTGAGGAGGCTATGGAACTTGGGGAGGAGGGCTGTTGGTTACACAGGGGCTGTAGCGGCGGTCTCTGCTCCTGCTGCCTTTTCTGCAGCTCAACCATACGCTGGAGCATATCAGTTTGATGCTCCAGCAGCCGGAGCATCAACTCTTGCCTTCTGTCTGCAAGCTGACACCACCTATCATCTTCAGCCCGCCATTTGCTTTGTTCATCCCGCGATTCAGCCCGCCACCTCTCCTCTCGTTCATACTGTGCTTTTCTGTACTCTGATGTTGACTGCCTCCACGCATTCTGCTGTGCTCTTTCAGCGTGAGAGGACATCTGGAGCTCCGTGAACATGTCATCCCAAGTCCGCCATTTTCTCCTTCTAATCTTCACTAGCCTCTGTGAAGGAGAAACATTTGCAGCTGGTGGAGGAGAAGGGAGAGGTGGTTAAAAAAAGACCCATTTTAGAGAACAATGGGTACACTCTTTCACGTTAAATTTTGCTGTTCACATTACACAGCACATGTGCTTTCATTACAAGGTCGCATTTTTCCTTTTATATTGAGGGCCTGCCGGTTTGGTGTGAGATCACTCACGCAGTGCCAGGCAACAGATTTTGGCTTGCAGGCAGCCATGGTAAGCCACAGTCTTTTGACTTTTCTCACCTTCTTAACATGTGGGAATGGTTTCAAACAGTAGTGCCCTCATTTCCCATACCAAGTACCCGTTGGGTTGGCCATTTAAAATGGGTTTGCAATGTAAAAGGAGGGGATGCGGTTCCCAGGTTAACATGCAGCACAAACCCAACTAACCCCCCTGCCCCCCCACACACCCAATTCTCTGGGATGATCACTTCACCCCTCCCCCCCACCACGTGGCTAACAGCGGGGAACATTTCTGGTCAGCCGAGCAGGAATGGGCACCTCTAAATGTTCCCTTAATAAAATCACCCCATTTCAACCAGGTGACCGTGAATGATATCACTCTCCTGAGGATAACAAAGAGCGATAAGGAATGGATGTTGTCTGCATGCCAGCAAACACCGGGACCATACGCTGCCATGCTTTGTTATGCAATGATTCCAGACTACGTGCTACTGGCCTGGCGTGGTAAAGTGTCCTACCATGGTGGACGGGATAAGGCAGCTCTCTCCAGAAACCTTTTGCAAAGGCTTTGGGAGTACATGAAGGAGAGCTTTCTGGAGATGTCCCTGGAGGATTTCCGCTCCATCCCCCTACACGTTAACAGACTTTTCCAGTAGCTGTACTGGCCGCGATTGCCAAGGCAAATTAATCATTAAACACGCTTGCTTTTAAACCATGTGTAATATTTACAAAGGTACACTCACCAGAGGTCCCCGGTGTGCCCTCAGGGTCTGGGAGCATGCCTTGGGTGAGTTCGGGGGTTACTGGCTCCAGGTCCAGGGTGACAAACATATCCTGGCTGTTGGGGAAACCGGTTTCTCCGCTTCCTTGCTGCTGTGAGCTATCCACATTATCTTCATCCTCCTCTTCCTTGTACCCCGAACCCTCTTCCCTGTGTGTTTCTCCAGTGAAGGAGTCATAGCACACGGTTGGGGTAGTGGTGGCTGCACCCCCTAGCATGGCATGCAGCTCCGCGTAGAAGCGGCATGTTTGCAGTTGTGCCCCGGACCTTCCGTTTGCCTCTCTGGCTTTGTGGTAGGCTTGCCTTAGCTCCTTAATTTTCATGCGGCACTGCTGTGCGTCCCTGTTATGGCCTCTGTCATTCATGGCCTTGGAGACCTTTTCTAATATTTTGCCTTTTTTTTTTTTTTTTTTTTTTACTGCTACGGAGTTCAGCTAGCACTGATTCATCTCCCCATATGGCAAGCAGATCCCGTACCTCCTGTTCGGTCTATGCTGGAGCTCTTTTGCGATCCTGGGACTCCATCACGGTTACCTGTGCTGATGAGCTCTGCGTGGTCACCTGTGATCTCCACGCTGGGCAAACAGGAAATGAAATTCAAATGTTCACGGGGCTTTTCCTGTCTACCTGGTCAGTGCATCTGAGTTGAGAGCGCTGTCCAGAGCGGTCACAATGAAGCACTGTGGAATAGCTCCCGGAGGCCAATAACGTCGAATTCCATCCACACTACCCCAATTCTGACCCGCTAAGGCCGATTTTATCGCTAATCCCCTCATCGGAGGTGGAGTAAAGACACCGGTTTAAAGGGCGCCTTAAGTCGAAAGAAAGGGCTTCGTCGTGTGAATGTGTCCAGGCTTAATTCGATTTAACGCTGCTAAAGTCGACCTAAACTCATAATGTAGACCAGGCCTTAGGCAGGAAATAGATTCCCAGGGCAAGTCAGGACTCCTGGGTTCTAGTTGATCTCCAGTCTGTGGGGAGGGGGGTGTTTCATGTTGTCATAACTGACCCTGCAACTTTATCCTAATGGTAAGTTCAATTGTAAGTTGTGAAAGTTCATAAAATGTCACAATAACCTGTAACAATAAATTTTGACATGAAAGGGAGGCAAAAGACTAAATTAGTCCAAAGAAGAAAGCCTATTGATTTAACCCATAGACTACATTAAAATCATGCCTGGTAAACAAGAGAAGTGTGGGACCGGAAATCAATAGACCAAAATTGATATATTGAAAAGTAGACCTAATTGGTGGACAAAATAATGAGGGGATGGGCTATTCCACCCATCATTCCCTTTTGGGGTCCTCAGAAAAAGAGGTGGTGGTGGTAGGTAATTAGGGAATGCTGGCTAACTAAAAACCAGAACAGGAAGGAGTAAGATTCAGCATGATGGCTGCCACCCCCACCATCTTCTGGGACCCTGGGATCCACTGGAAACTGTTGTGATTTAATTGTGCTAATCCCAAGAGATGTCCTGACCAGACCTGGGCAAAGAAGAGGACCTGGATGACGTCACCACTTCCACTGGCTCTGGCTGAATCCCAAACACATATGAGATGTGAAGCTTTGTCATCATTCTCAACCCCCGTTGTCTTTTTCCTTCCCTATCTTACCTCTTCTCTTTCCTATCCCTCTCCTTTTGCTCTCTGTTCAATAAGAGTCTGACGTAGCCGGCCAAGACGGCGTATTTTGCAACACTGATGTGAGCCTGTGACCAAAGAGGCAGCTCAAAGCAATGCTCTAAACAGTCTAAACAGTGGTACTCATTTGTCAGGCTCGGGGTGGCTGATCAGACCGTGTGCCTCACCTGTGTGTTTCCAGCAGAGAGGTTGCAAGTGAGAGTCAACACCAGACAGAAGTTGCATTTCCCATCTGCACTGTCATTTCTCTCCCCTCTTGTGTGCATTTGTCATGTCTTTTAGGAAATGGGACTGGACTTTGACAACAAGAGGAACAACCTGGGGGGGAGGGATAGCTCAGTGGTGTGAGCATTGGCCTGCTAAACCCAGGGTTGTGAGTTCAATCCTTGAGGAGGCCACTTGGGAATCTGGGGCAAAATCAGTACTTGGTCCTGCTAGTGAAGGCAGGGGGCTGGACTCAATGACCTTTCAAGGTCCCTTCCAGTTCTAGGAGATGGGATATCTCCATTATAGGGGGGGAGGGATAGCTCAGTGGTTTGAGCATTGGCCTGCTAAACCCAGGGTTGTGAGTTCAATCCTTGAGGGGGCCACTTGGGAATCTGGGGCAAAATCAGTACTTGGTCCTGCTAGTGAAGGCAGGGGGCTGGACTCGATGACCTTTCAAGGTCCCTTCCAGTTCTAGGAGATGGGATATCTCCATTATTAAAAATTAAAATTAAATTAAATTAAAATTAAATTAAAACCCCAGTTCTAGTCTATCTCAACTAACTATTTCTCGCATGGTCTCAAGTATCAGACCATGTTAGTCTGTATCCACAAAAACAACAAGGAGTCTGGTGGCACCTTAAAGGCTAACAGATTTATTTGGGCATAAGCTTTCATGGGTAAAAAAACAGTTCTTCAGATGCACCCACCTAAAGACTGTCAGAAAAACTTTTTATCCTTCTCAGGATTCCCTACAGCTAACAGGAAAGGGGGAAAGGAAGGGCATCTCCGGCACAGAGGGTGGGGCCCTTTCTGCCATGACGTCCCTTAAACAGCAGGAGGGAGCATTAATTCTTCTGTGCCCACCATCCCCCTGCCCCTGCTCCCAGTGGCAAGAGGAGTCACACTCTCTCCTTCTCTCCCTGCTGCAGGGACCCCCATACACCAATTGGAGGAGAAGGACCTGGCCCTGGAGGAAGCTGTTTTCAGAACCATCCTGGAGTATGTCCAGGTTGAAGAAAAGGTACAAACATACCCAGCTGAGCTGAATTTGAGTCTGTCCTTCCCCTTGCACCATCCCGACCCCTGTAAGGGAAGCTTGTCTTGGAGGATCCAGAATCCTGTAATAAGGGTGCTTATCCCACACGATCTAGGACGCCCAGTATGGGGTGTTTTGCCTATCTTGGTCTCGGGTGTTTGTCCCATGTTTAACAGCATCTCCCTCCCCAACAAACCCTGTCCCAATCCCTGACCCTGCCAGTGCAGAAACAGACTGTGGTTTGGGAAGGGGGAGATTTTCCTGCCCCACCCCCATTGCATGGAGCCCTTGAGGTGGTGTGGGTAGGGTGGGGTGGTCCCTGACTAATAGGCTTTCTCCTTGGCAGCCCCACTCCTCATGCGGGCAGGAAAAGGCTGAGCAGATCTGTTTCCTACATTCCATCCCCCTACCACCTGCTTCGCCACGCATATGGTGGCCAGGTGACCCTGCGGCTTCACTGCTCCAAAGGGGCCCTGGGGAGAGACGATCTTGATGAGTGAGACACGGTGTCTGGCACCTGAGGAGGGAGGAAGACATAGGAGGAGAAAGGGCCTCCCTCCCCTGGGACTCTGGGGGGAAGATGTGTGGGGCTTCAAGGGGCAGAGAGTGTGGGATTCCTGGGACACAATGGATTGGGGCTCAGGGAAGAAGGAAACTTTACATACTGTTTGTGAGATTAGTAGGGGAGTCATGGGGTTGGAGGAGCAGCTTATTGTGGGGTCAGATGGACCCATGGGGTAGGAATGGCTGGGGTGCCAGGAAATAGGAGTGGGGTGGTCCAGTGGGGCATGAGAGAGGGAGTGGGGGGGGGTTCCCAGCTGAGGGGCAGGAGAGATCTGAAGGGGTGGGTGTTCCCAGGTGGGCGGTGGGGGAGGATGGGGGATGGGATCCTGTTGGCTGTGTCTGCAGTATAGTGTAGTCTTGTCTCTGTGACCTTGTCCAGGTTATTTGCCTTTGTCTCAAGGGTGTAGTTACGGGTGGGCCAGGTGGGCCGTGGCCTACTCACTTAGCATCCAGGACCATGCCCCATCCTCAGCTCTGCTCCAGCCCTAGCATTAGCCCTGCCTAGATCTGAGGGACATCGCATGCTGGGTGCACACCCCCATGGTCCAACTGGAGGGGGAGGGACAGCAGTGGCATAGCAGTGGCGTGCCTGACGAGCATGCTGCTCATGTGCATGTGTATGCATCGTGGAGCAGGGGGAGGGTGGCCAGAGGGGCCGGCCGGCTGGAGGGCCAGCAGCAACAATCATAAAACCCGTAGGTCTGCTGCCTCGGGGAGCCCGGCCTGAGGTGGGGCGGTGCGACGGGGATGGGTGGCAGGGGTCATGCATGCTGGAGAAAGGTTTCTCCTTCCAGAGCTGGGTGCACACACAAGGTTCTGGTGGGGGGACGTGACCAGAACATCCATTGCCCCCTTTAAGGCCAGCTGGTCTAAAGGGGGTGGGCAGAGGCAGGCCCCCCCAATCCCTCCTGTCCCCTATCATTGCCAGCATACCCGAATTCAGGGCCCACTCAAATGTCCCTCTCTAGCTCACACTGGAAAGTCTACTACAGGCTCCTCTGCCTTGCCAGCAAACTGGAGATTGGCCTGGAATATGCCCCACTGCAGGCTGCCTGCACAGTGTGTTCACCATGGCCACAGGGAAGGAAATACACCCATGTCCAGGCAGATTTGCAGCCTACTCCTCAGTCCCAGGAGCAGGAGCTGCAATTGAAGGCTAGACTGTATTATACCAGTCAGCCACTAAGTGGTGCTGTATGTCACATACTTTATTTAAGCCAAGCTCAGCCATAAGTGGCAGAGCACTAAAGGATGTTATGATGAACACATCTGCTGCGTCTCTCTTGGGGAAGGAAGCTCTGTAGCCAGTCCATATCTGGTACAGTAGCCTGACATGATAGTAGCAGCCCTGCAACCTACCATGTAGAAAGTGTTAGAGCTCTGCACGGATACAAATTTATATCCGCGAATGCAGATATCTGCGAATATAAATCGGTATCCACAGAACCACAAGGCTCTCCTGAGAAGCTCAGCAGTGAAAGGAGCAGACTATGGGGCTGCTGCCCAGAAGCCCAGCTACTGTCCATAACAGCTTGGCTGTTCCATGCCCTGTTGTGTACCAGGTCTTCTGTAGAGACCCAGACAGCAGGCTGCAGAATTCACTACATGACACCTGCCAGTGGCGGGATCTGAATGGGGTGGCCGGGATGTGTATCTCCGAGGGGAAAGGGCCCAGCAGCTCCTTTCATCAAGCCTTAGTGTGGGGGAAAGCGATCAAAGGAACATCCTTTGGCAGAGATGGGGGAAGAGATGACAGACCTTAGGGCCCTTGCTCTGATCTGGGGGCCCCAACATAACAGCCATGCCAGTACCGCGTGATGCTGCCCCCAGGGCTGGAGGGAGCACTGGTCCTGAGAGAAGCTGGGATTCTTGAGCAAGTGTCCCCATCCCTACTGGAGCGCTAAAGGCCCACATTGGGCTCTGTGCCACCACCCATCCCACATGGGTTTGTGGGGCAGACTGTCTCGAGGGGCAGAGAGAATTGAAGTTCTTTATCTGAATCTCTCCCTGCAGGGCCCCTCTCACAAGCTTCCCATACCCGTCTCCCCAGGAACTGAAGAGAGCGATTCCTTGCCCAGGGGAGACTTGGGGCTGAAGGTTCCATGGCACCTGGGAATGCCTAACATCATATCGATGGGTCCTAGAGATTGTTTGTTTATTTGCCATGGGTACTCATCCATTTGATTCCCCATCTCCCACAACACCCTTCCCTGTCCTTCTCCAAGAACCCTTCTTACAAGAGTGTAGTACGAAAAGAGGTACATGGTCTCCTCCAGTTAGGAGCCATAGAACTGGTATCTCAACATCTGGAAGGAAAAGGGTTCTACTCTGGTATTTCCTAATACCCAAGAGAAAGGCCGGGGCTGGAGACCCATATTAGACCTCAGAGCTCTCAACAAATTTGTCAAAGCTCAGAAATTCAAGATGGCTACTTTAGCAATGATCATTCCAGCGCTGGAACAGGGAGACTGTTTTTCTGCCCTTGACCTTCATTATGCATATTTTTACAGCTTAATCCTACACTCAAATGATTTCTCTTATTCTGTCTGGTACAAGACCACTACCATTACAGATTGCTCCCCTTTGGGTTATCATCACCCCCAAGAATATGTTCCAAGGTTCTCTCAGTGGTGGCCGCCCACTTACGCTCCTAAGAGATCATGATTTACCCTTATGTGGACGATTCCCTCCTCAGAGTTCGGTCTCTCCAAGCAGCTCACGGAGTCACTGAAGCTGTGATGTGCTTGTTTACAGATCTGGGCCTGCAAATCAATGCCCAGAAATCAACCCTTACTCCTGTGTAATGCCTGGAGTTATAGGCATTGACGTTGACTCTCCACGGGCGAGAGCTCTCCTACCTCAACACAGATTTCTCTCTCTAGCTACACTCACAGAGACAGTTCAAAATATCCCATAAATATAAGCCAGACACTGCCTACAACTCTTAGAGCATATGGCAGCAGGCACAGTGGTAATACCACACCCCAGACTTCACATGTGGTGCCTTCAGATGTGGTTCAATTCAGATTACAGACCAAACAGGGACAGACTAGACCAGGGATCTGAAACTCAAATCACCACGAGGGCCACATGAGGACTAGTACATTGGCCTGAGGGCCGCATCACTGAAACCTTTTCATACGATACTGTCAAGGTTTCTTCTCCACTCTGAACTTTAGGGTTCAGATGTGGGGACCTGCATGAACGACCCTCTAAGCTGCCACCACCAAATGATTTAAACAAACATTCATGGGAGAGCCATTTGGAACTCTGCCTTCCCCCAAATTTCCCATTCTGGTGGGCAGGGGATACGGTTCCACCACCTTGGTCTGGGTCTCTGTGACACAGACAGGGCCCTGGTGGAAGGCTCAAGAACAGGGATAGGTGTGAAAGTTTGCTTAGACTGGCTGCGGGTGACCATTCCCACCCTCTTGGTTAGCTTCACATGGTTGGTCCGAGTCTTACCACAGCAGCATGGGGATGGGATAATTATCATAGACTGGAAAAGTCCGCATTCCTGACCAGCCCTTGTACTGGACAGGCAACTTGGTTGTAGGCAAGTTTAAAGAGCTTGACATGAAGGGTTGAATTGTCACCGGAGCCTCTGGGTTGATTAATTTGGAGTCCACTAGGGATTGGTGGATAGTTGAAACTTGTGCTCCAGTGTCCCTCCATGCAATAACCTTCTTTCCGCCCACTCTCAAGGTTTCCCTTCACTCCGAGCGTATTTGAGAGGCGTCTGGGCCTGGGGACCTTTGGTGTGAATGTCGTGTAATGAACTGTAATCTCTTGGGGTTCTTGGGGCAGTGGACCTTTATATGTCCCAGCTCATTACATTTAAAACATTGCCCCGCTAAGGGGTCACTGGGGCGAGGTGGGTTGCTGGAGACTAGTGTGGTGGGACGATAAGGGATTTGGGGTTTACCTTGGGATGTAGGTGGGGCCTTGGGCTGCCCCCAGTGGGAGGGTGTGGTTCAAGGGGTCTCTTCTGATCTTAGCTCAAACTGCGACCAGCGTTGTTCCTCTCTGCTTCCTCCACCCGTTTTGTGTCGATTTTCCCTGCCTCTTTGGCGGCCTGGGACTGCTCGTATTGATCAGTGTAAGAAGCAAGACTTTCGGCTGAGTCTGTTTTCTTATCCCATAACACTGTTTTATACTATCCTTGGTCATATTCAGGAATTGTTCCTGAGTCATCAAATCCACCATTCCTTGAAAGGTAGTTACACCCCTGCCGTCGCCCCATTTCTCTAACAGATCCTTTATCTGGTGTACTTAAGCCACATTACTTAGTCCAGGCCATCTCTGAAGGGCTTTAAATTTTACTCTTTAAGTATCAGGTGTAACTTGAAATTGTTTCAAAACCAAATTCTTAAATTTACCGTAGTCAGAAGCCTCCCCAATAGGCATTTTGTTGAATATGTCTAGAGCTCTTCCACTCAATTTTGCTACCAATGTGGTCATCTTCTGGTCTTCAGGAATGGCATGGAGGGTGCACAGTCTCTCAAAGGTGATGAAATATTCATCAATATCACTGGATTCATTATACTGTGGACAGTTGCTCCCATCCTTGGATTTTGGGTGGAGGATTACTTGGTGTATTCGGCTGAATCCTTGATAACTCCAGTGCATGCTTCTGGGACTCCCTCTGGATCTCCATAGCTTTCTGGTGGTCAGCCTCTTCTTTGGCCCTTTCTGCTTCAACCCTTGCCTTTTCAATTTTCAAAACTCTTTCATGGGTAGCTGCCTCTGCCTCCCTTTTGCCTTTTTCTTCAGCCTCAAATCTGACCATCTGTCTATTGTGTGCTTTTGCTTTTTCTTCAGCCTCAAATCTGGCCAATTACAGTTTCTTTTGTGTGTCCATTTCTGTCATGGTCCTCTCCCCCCCCCCCCCCCCCGAGTAAGAAAGAAACAAAAAAAAAAACTGGTTTTGTGACTTCTTTTGCAAAATGGTAATTGCCTGCTAGCTCTCACAGCTTGAAACCTATCTCTAACAAAAACGTTTGTTAAAAAAATGAACACCTCTGCCTTCAGGCAAAGAGTGATATAGATCTGTCTCTCCTTCAGCTCGAAGAAGAGAAAAAAAATCTTACTGGCTTTTGGTTCCAAATGAATCCCACATCTGCCAGCATGTCAAGGTTTCTTCCCCACTCTGAACTTTAGGGTACAGATGTGGGGACCTGCATGAACGACCCTCTAAGCTGCCACCACCAAATGATTTAAACAAACATTTATGGGAGAGTCATTTGGAACTCTGTCTTCCCCCAAATTTCCCAAGTCCCTAACCCTTCCCTGGGTATCCTTGAGACTAATTCCTCCCCGCCAAGTCCTTATACCCCTTTCCTGGATAGACTCGAGAGAACCCCTTCATCAATTCCCTTGTGAACACCGATCCAAAACCATTGGATCTTAAAACAAGGAAAAATCAATCAAGTTCTTAAAAGAAGAATTTTAATTAAAGAAAAAAAGGTGAAAGGAATACATCTGTGAGATACACAAGAAAGATAATCTCACAGATAACAGATTCAACACACAGAGGATTTCCCTCTGGGCAAAACTTTAAAGTTACACAAAAACCCAATTTGATTCTCCCTCTATTTTGCAAAAAGAAATCACAAATAGAAATAAAAGTAATTTAATACATTCATTCTCTAATGACTCACTGCCCTGTAGTAGTTGGAGGGATCCTTCTCCCCATCCAGCAAAAACACACACAGAACAAACAAAGACTCTCTCCCCCTCCCTCTTTGAAACTATCTTGTCCCCTTATTGGTCCTTCTGGTCAGGTGGCAGCTAGGTTATTTGAACTTCTTAACCCTTTACCAGTAAAAGAGGAATTAACCCTTAACTACATTTTTATGACAGATACAAAAGTACAGTCAAAAATGAAGAGTAATAGAGTATGCTATTAAAAGTCAATGTATTAACTTCCTAAAAACTGTAATGCGAAGAGGGGTTTTAATAAAGTACAAACACCTCTAACTATTCCTTATGTGGTCAGTAACACTGATGATGATCTACACTAACAGTCTATCAATATAGCTGTAATGGCAGGAACTTTTTAAAGTAACTATTCATACAAAATACGTTGCCACTTTTAACAAACATTGTTCCCAACTATTCACAGCTGAACTTCATATCTCGGACTGCTCGTCTAGTCCATGAAGCCCTGGCCCTACCCCGCCTCTTCTCCGCCTCCTAACCTGAGCGCGCCGCGTCCCTGTTCCTCCCCCCTCCCTCCTGGAAAGTCCTAAGCATCTGTTTGGCGGTGGGAAGTGCTGGGAGGTAGGCAGAGGAGTGGAGACACGGTGCGCTCTGGGGGAGAGGAGGAGGGTGGGGGGGAAGGGGAGCTTGGCTGCTGGTGGAGTCAGTGCCTATGGCAGACCACAGGAAATAACTCTGTGGGCCGCATGTTTGAGACCCCCTGGACTAGACCACTGTCACTACCCACCAGGGTCAAAATCTCCCTAGCCTGGTGGAAAGACCCAGCCACCATTTGCAAAGGGATCCCCTTCATGCAAAAACCTCCATCATTGGTCCTCAATACTGACGCATCACTCACAGGATGGGGTGCACATCTGAAAAACCTCAAAACACAAGGAAAATGGTAACCCGCAGTGATATCTCTCCACATCAATCTCCTTGAGCTAATGGCAGTCAGGAATGCCTGCACCTACTTCCTCCATCTGATCAAAGGGTCACATATAAAAGTCCTAACAGAGAACATTGCATGTATGCGCCGTGGGGAAGTTCAGGCTTGAAATTAGACGAAGGTTTCTGACCGTCAGAGGGGTGAAATATTGGAACGGCCTTCCGAGGGAAACGGTGGGGGCGACGGACCTGTCTGGTTTTAAGATTAAGTTAGATAAGTTTATGGAGGGAATGGTTTAATGGTAAAACATAGTAGTCAAGGAAAACCAAGCAATGGTAGGTAAATAGTATAATGGCTGACAGGGGTCAGGCTGGAGACTCTTGCCTATATGCTCGGGGTCTTACTGATCGCCATATTTGGGGTCGGGAAGGAATTTTCCTCCAGGGCAGATTGGCTGAGCCTCTGGAGGTTTTTCGCCTTCCTCCGCAGCATGGGGCAGGGATCTCTAGCAGGAGGGTCTCTGCCGATTGAAATCACTTAAATCAGGATTGGGGACTTCAACAGCAGAGTCCAGGGAAGGGGTAGGGACGGTTTTATGGCCTGCAGCATGCAGGGGGTCAGACCAGATGATCATAATGGTCCCTTCTGACCTTAAAGTCTATGAGTCTATGAGTCTATGTTCTACCTAAATTGACAAGGGGGAGCCTGGTCTTCCTCCCTCTGCCTGGAAGTGATGAGACCATGGAACTGGTGCATATCCAATGACATTACACTGTCAGCAGCCTACCTCCCGGCTACATAGAATTGATGGCAGACAGTCTCAGTTGCAAATTCCCACATGATCACGAGTGAGAACTAAACCCAGTTGTACTTCATGATCTATTCAGGCAGTGGAGGACACCAACCACACACCGGTTCGCCACTTACCTGAACAAGTAATGTCCATGCTATGGTTCCAGAGTGGAGATGGGACAAAACTCTCTAGGGAATGCTCTCCTCACCCTTGTGATGGGGACCTCCTTTACACTATCCCTTCCTTTCACCTGCTATCAAAGGTCCGACTGAAAATAAAAAGAGACAGAGCACACATCATTCTGATCGCTCCTACCTGGCTGAGACAGACCTAGTATCCTTACGTGTCACAGCAGGCGACTCGCCTACCATTTCCTCTTCCACTCATTTCACATCTGCTTTTGCAGAACAGAGGACATACCCTACCTCGCAACCTGGCAATTCTCCACCTCAAAGCATGGCTTCTTCTCGGTTTAAACACCTAGAGAACTCATGTTTGATGAAAATGAAAGAGGAATTATTACACAGCAGAAAATCCTTGACACAACGTACTTACCTGCAAAAATGTTTTAGATTTTGGATTTGCTGTACATCCCAACAAATTTCCCTGACATCCATGACTCTTCCGCTCATCTTAAACTATGCACTGGCCCTAAAAAGATCAGGGCTGACTATAAGCTCTCTTAGACTCCACATAGAAACTATAACAGCCTTTCACCATCTAGTAGAGGGGTACTCAAATGTAAAATTACAGAACTACTAACTGTGGTTTGTAACCTCATTTAAATATGCATCTGCACCAAATGACAGGAGTCATGACCCCCATTTTTAAAAAGGGGTCCCGAGATGATTCCAGCAATTACAGGCCGGTAAGTCTGTCTTCAGTACCAGGCAAACTGACTGAAACTATACTAAAGAACAGAATTGTCAGACAAATAGATGAACATAATTTGTCAGGGAAGAGTCAACATGGCTTTTTGTAAAGGGAAATCATGCCTCACCAATCTACTAGAATTCTTTGAGGGGGTCAACAAGCATGTGGAAAAGGGATCCAGTGCATATAGTGTACTTAGATTTTCAGAAAACCTTTGACAAGGTCCCTCACCAAAGGCTGGTAAACTAAGTAAGCTGTCAGAGGATATGAGGGAAGGTCCTCTCATGGATTATTAACTGGTTAAAAGATAGGAAACAAAGGGTAGGAATAAATGGTCAGCTTTCAGAATGGAGGGAGGTAAATAGTGCTGTTCTCCCTGGGTGTGTACTGGGACCAGTCGTATTCAAAATATTCAGAAATGATCTGGAAAAAGGGGTAAACACTGAGGTGGCAAAATTTGCAGATGATACAAAACTACTTACGATTGTTAAGTCCAAAGCAGACTGTGAAGAGCTACAAAGGATCTCAAACAACTGGGTGACTTGGCAACAAAATGGCAGATGAAATTCAATGTTGATAAATGCAAAATAATGCACGTTGGAAAACATAATCCTGACTGTACACATAAAATGCTGGGGTCTAAATTGGCTGTTACTACTCAAGAAAGAGATCTTGGAGTCACTGTGGATAGTTCTCTGAAAAACACCCACTCAATGTGCAGCGGCAGTCAAAAAAGGTAACTGAATGTTGGGAATCATTAAGAAAGGGATAGATAATAAGACAGAAAATATCATATTGCCTCTATATAAATCCATGGTATGCCCGCATCTTGAATACTGCTTATAGATGCAGTCGTCCTATCTCCAAAAATATATAGTGGAATTGGAAAAGGTTCAGAAAAGGGCAACAAAAGTGATCAGGGGTATGGAACAAGGAGAGATTAATAAAATAGGGACTTTTCAGCTTGGAAAAGAGATGACTAAGGGGGTATATGATAGAGGTTTATAAAATCATGACTGCTGTGGAGAAAGTATATAAGGAAGTGTTATTTACATCTTCTCATAAGACAAGAACTAGGCATCACCAAATGAAGTTAAGTGGCAGCACGTTTAAAAAAAACAAAAGGAAGTATTTCTTCACACAACGCACAGTCAACCTGTGGAACTCTTTGCCAGAGGATTTTGTGAAGGCCAAGTCTATAACAGGGTTAAAAAAAAAACTAGGTAAATTCATGGAGGATAGGTTCATTAGTGGCTATTATCCAGGATGGGCAGGGATGGTATCTCTAACCTATGTTTGCCCGAAGCCTGGAATGGGTGACAGGGGATGGATCACTTGATGATTATCTGTTATGTTCATTCCCTCTGGGGCCCCTGGCATTGGCCATGTTTTGTAAGATAGGATACTGGGCTAGATGGACCTTTGGTCTGACCCAGTATGGCCGTTTTTATGTTCTCAGTGCTGTCACACCCAGTCATCAGAATGTTCCTCAAGGGTATTGCAAACCTCATTCCAGAAACTCGGCTTCCCACTCCCACA
This sequence comes from Malaclemys terrapin pileata, assembly GCF_027887155.1. Taxonomy (NCBI): domain Eukaryota; kingdom Metazoa; phylum Chordata; order Testudines; family Emydidae; genus Malaclemys; species Malaclemys terrapin. The sequence continues at coordinate 137,450,717 of NC_071505.1, forward strand.
TGGGACTTAAGCCTGCTACTAAAAGGACTGACCAGTCTTCCCTTTCAACCCATGGCCACCTGTTTGCTTTCTTACCTCTCAATGAAAACGGGGTTCCTGATAGTGATCACTTTGGCCATGAGAATAGGAGAAACAGCAGCTCTAATGGCACATCTCCCCTGTACGGTATTCTTTCAGGACAAGGTTACACTCAGACCATATCTAAAATTAATTCCTAAGGTAATGTCCCCATTTCACATGAACCAATTGATTCACTTTCCAACTTTCTACACCAACCCTCACTGAGATAACAGAGAGGCTCTAATACATACCCTAGATGCCAGAAGGGCCCTCGCCTTCTACCCAGACAGAATAAAGGTCTCCAGGAAATCCCCCAGACTTTTTATTTCCATTGAGGAAAGCTCCAAGGGCTCAGAAATATCGGCCCAAAGACTTTTCAAGTGGGTCTCAAACTGTATCTGGCAGTCATAGATTCATAGGACTGGAAGGGACCTCAAGAGGTCATCTAGTCCAGTCCCCTGCACTCATGGCAGGACTAAGTATTGTTCTAGACCATCCCTGACAGGTGTTTGTCTATCCTGCTCTTAAAAATCTCCAAGGATGGAAACTCCACAACATCAATAGGCAATTTATTCCCGTGCTTACCCACCATGACAGTTAGGAAGCTTTTCTTAATGTCCAATCTTCACCTCCCTTGCTGCAATTTAAGCCCATTGCTTCTTGTCCTATCTTCAGAGGTTAAGAAGAACATTTTTTCTCCCTCCTCCTTGTAAGCTTTTATGTACTTGAAAACTATCATGTCCCCTCTCAGTCTTCTCTTTTCCAGACTAAACAAACCCAATTTTTTCAATCTTCCCTCATAGATCATGTTTTCTAGACCTTTAATCATTTTTGTTGCTCTTCTCTGGACTTTCTCCAGTTTGTTCACAACTTTCCTGGAATGTGGCGCCCAGAACTGGTAATCAGCGGGGAGTAGAGTGGAAGAATTTCTTCTCATGTCTTGTTTACAACACTTCTGCTAATACATCCCAGAATGATTGCTTTTTTTGCATCAGTGTTACACTGTTGACTCCTATTTAGCTTGTGGTCCACTATGACACCGAGATCCCTTTCTGCAGTACTCCTTCCTAGGCAGTCATTTCCCATGTTTTATATGTGCGATTGATTGTTCCCTCCTAAGTGGAATACTTTGCATTTGTCCTTATTGAATTTTATCCTATTTACTTCAGACCATTTATCCAGTTTGCTGAGATCATTTTGAATTATAATCCTATCCTCCAAAGCACTTGTAGCCCCTCCCAGGTTGGTATTGTCCAAAAAATTAATAAGCATACTCTCTATGCTATTATCTAAATCATTGATGAAGATATTGAAGAGAACCGGACCCAGAACTGATCCCTGCAGGACCCCACTCTTTATGCCTTTCCAGCATGACTGTGAACCACTGATAACTACTCGTTGGGAACAGTTTTCCAACCAGTTATGCACCCAGCTTATAGTAGCTTCACCTAGGTTGCATTTTCCTAGTTTGTTTATGGGACGGTCAAGCGAGACAGCATCAAAAGCTTTACTAAAGCCAAGATATGCAACGTCTACCACTCCCCCCTCCATCAACAAGGCTTGTTACCCTGTCAAAGAAAGCAATCTGGTTGCTTTCACAAGATTTGTTCTTGACAAATGCATGCTGACTGTTACTTATCACCTTATTATCTTCTAGAATTTTTTTTATTAATTTATTTGCTCCGTTATCTTTCCGGATACAGAAGTTAAGGTGACTGGTCTGTAATTCCCTGGGTTGTCCTTATTTCTCTGTTTATAGATGGGCAAATTAAGTGCCATTTTCCAGTCTTCTGGAATTGCTCCCTTCTTCCATGAGTTTGTGAAGATAATCAGTAATGGCTCAGATATCACCTCAGTCAGCTCCTTGAGTATTCTAGGATGCATTTCATCAGGCCCTGGCTACTTTAAGACATCTAACCTGTCTAAGTAATTTTTAACTTGTTATTTCCCTATTTTAGCCTCTGATCCTACCTCATTTTCACTGGCATTCACTGTTAGACATCCAATCACTACCAACCTTCTTGATGAAAACAGAAAAAAAAAAGTCATTAAGCACCTCTGCCATTTCCACATTTTCTGTTATTGTTTTTACCCCCTCATTGAGTACTGGGCCTACACTGTCCTTGGTCTTCCTCTTGCTTCTAATGTATTTGTAGAATGTTTTCTTGTTACCCTTTATGTCTCTAGCTAGTTTGATCTCATTTTGTGCCTTGCCCTTTCTAATTTTGTCCCTATATACTTGTGTTATTTGTTTATATTCATCCTTTGTAATTTGACCTAGTTTCCACTTTTTGTAGGACTCTTTTTTATTTTTAGATCATTGAAGATCTCCTGGTTAAGCCAGTGGGATAGTTTGCTCTTGTGCCCTTACTAATGTCTCTTTGAAGAACATGCCAACTGTCTTCAATTGTTTTCCCCTTAGACTTGCTTCCCATGGGATCTTCCCTACCAACTCCCTTAGTTTGCTAAAGTCTGCCTTCTTGAAATCCATTGCCTTTATTTTTCTGTTCTCCCTCCTACCATTCCTTAGAATTATGAATTCTACCATTTCATGATCACTTTCACCCAAGCTGCCTTTTACATTCAAATTCTCAGCCAGTTCCTCCCTATTTGTCAAAAGCACATCTAGAACAGCTTCTCCCGTAGTAGCTTTCTCCACCTTCTGAAATAACGAATTATCTCCAGTCCATTCCAGTAAATTGTTGGATAATCTGTGCCCTGCTGGGTTATTTTCCCAACAGATGTCTGAGTAGTTGAAGACCCACTTCACCACCAAGTCCTGTGCTTTGGATGATTTTCTCAGTTGTTTAAAAAAAGCCTCATCAACCTCTTCTTCCATTTTTAAATATAAAGCAACACCTCCTGCCTTTTTTCCCTGTCTGTCCTTCCTGAACCAGCTGTACCCTTCTACACCAATATTCCAGTCATGCGTGTCATAGTTGTGTTTATTTATGAGCATTTCGAGTTCTTCCTACTTATTCCCAATACTGCTCGCATTAGTATACAGAGATCTAAGATACTGATTTCATTCCACCCCCCTAGTTCTGTCTTGTCTCTCCCTTATCCCTGCTATAACAGCCCATACTCCCCCCATATTCTAACCCTTCTCCCAAGTCTCCTTGTTTTTGACTTATCTGTGAGCTTTGGTCACCTCCCCTCTTTGAACCTAGTTTAAAGCCCTCCTCACTAGGTTATCCAGTCTGTACCCAAATATGCTCTTCTCCTTCCTCAATAGGTGGACCCTATCTATGCTTAGCATTCCTTCTTCCTGGAACAGCATTCTGTGATCAAGGAAGCCGAAGCCCTCCTGGCAACACCATCCTCGCAGCCAGGCATTCACCTCCAGGATGCATCTGTCTCTGCCTGGGCCTCTACCCTTGACCAGAAGTATCAAAGAGAACACCACCTGCACTCCCAACTCCTTCACCCTTACTCCCAGAGACCGGTAGTCACTTCTGATCTGCAGAGAGTCATACCTTGCAGTTCCATTAGTGCCCACATGGATGAGTAGCATGGGGTAGTAGTCAGAGGGCCGAATGATCTTCAATAATCCCTCTGTAATATCTTGGATACAGACCTCTGACAGGCAGCATACCTCCCAGAATGCCATGACAGGGCGACAGATAGGTGCCACCGTCCCCCCTCAGATGCGAATGAGCAACTTCCACTATCCTACATTTCCTCCTGGGAGCGATGGCTGCGATCCTCCCAGCCTTGGGGGTGCATGGCTTCTCCTCCTCCACCTTTGGGGGTGATTCCTCATTGCTCGTTTCCAGGGCAGCATATTGGGTTTTCCATCACCATGGTGAGTGGGTTGGGAGTAGGGTTGGAGCACTGCCTGCTGCCAGAAGTAACGATCAGCCAGTGTCCTCCCCGTGACTGAGTCAGACCCTCCTCCCCCAGTGGTGTGACAGCAATCCTCTGTAGCTGGATAGCTTCCATAGCTTTGGATATCTCCATATGAATACTTTCATGAAAATCCTCATGGGCACGGATGCTCCTCAGCCTAGCTACCTCCTCCTGTAGCATTCGCACCTGCTTCCTGAGAGATTCCACCAGCAGGCACTTTTCACACTGGATGGTCCCCGCAGCCTGGCTTTCTGTGAGTGGGAAATGCAGGCCACAGTCTCTGAAAATCCACAACAGGATCTGGGTAAAAGCATCTATGATTAGGTTGTCTGTCTGGATACAGGCGCAGGTGGAGGAGACAGGAGCAGTGTTGGCACTGGCGAAGCGGCCTTTCCTAACCATAGCTATTATATTACGTCTCCCTCCCACTAACTCCCTCTCAAATTCCCCTATTGGCTACTAAGTTTGTAATATGACCTCTCTGGATACTATTCACACACACTCCACAAGGTCTATCTTCTCATCTGTCACCTTCTTCAAGAATGTCCCTATCTCAGAGATCTGTAGAGCGGCGACAGTATGTGTCAGTCCACACCTATGCAGAACTCTATGCGATCACCGGAGACTCTGCCTCCGATGCCATCTTTGGCTCCACAGTACTATCATCTGTAACTGACCTGACCCCGAAGTCCCAGCCCCCGACATGGGTACTGCTTGGGAGTCCCCTAAAGTGAAACACCCATTGGGAGACTACTCAAAGAAGACGAAGTTACTCAACTTCTGCAGTAACAATGGCTCTTCGAGATTGTGTGTCCATGTAAAGGGGCGCATGCCATGCCCCTCCAGTTTGGCCCTTATGCCCCTCTTTTCAGAGACTCGGGGACACTTCTGGCTGGTGCAACACCGATACTCTTTATTTTTGATCACGTCCACACCACCAGTTTCCAACTACATACAGGCTTTTTAAAACAGCTTGGCCTATCACAGACCTGGCCAGCAACAGATTAGGAGACTACCACCTCCCTCTGAGCCTGAGCTTCCCCTCCTGGTCTCTGCCCTCCCCCCACTTCTGTTCTCACTTCCTCCCAGCCTTATAGCTCCTGCTAATGATGTTGGCAGGTGTGGTGAGTTACCAGGCAAGCATTAGGCTATCTACCCAGCCCGAATCCAATCCCCCTGATTGGGGCTGGAGTGGCAGGAGCTGATTAAGGCCTCTCTAGCAGCACCCTGCCACACACCTCCCCCCTTAAGCCACTGCCAGGGAGGGCCTGTCCGGCCTCTTCTCCCCCTGCCTGGGAGGCTGCTCCAGGGAGGCCCGCTGCCGCCCACTGGGTGGTTCCCAGGGTCCTCCACGCAGGGTTGGTCCATGCCCCAGCCACAAAAGGCTCACGGGGTCAGGGGGCAGTCCGCTCCACAGGCCTTCTGCTACCCACAGGTCCTCACTCTAGTCGCATCCCCGTGGTCACCCTCCCTGCTGCTCCCCATTTTTGGCCAGCAGATGAGCCGGGTCGGTCTGTATCTAGCCACGGCCACCCGGGCCAAGGGGGTCTGGCTCTCCCTGCCTGGAGGCTCCACTTTCAGGCATTCCTTTGGGCCCTCCCTCCTTTCATCCTCAGGCCCCTTCCCCTGGGGTTCTATAATGGGACACTCCTTTGGTCCCTTGCTCTCTACTTGTCTCCCGTCTTCACTCTAGCACTGTTGTCTAGGGTCTTTCTCTCCTGTCCTCTGGGGACCTGGGTCCTCCCCCTCCCTGGGCCACTGGACATAGGGGTCTCCACTCCCCTCATTGGGGTTTCCCCTTCCTTCTTGCCGGGGACGCTCGCCCATGGCCTCCTTTCCCCTTTGGGATGGGGCCCCAAACCAGCCCCCCTACCACGAGTACGGCAACCCCTCTACCACCCCCACCAGTTTTCAGACAAACACGCCCCTGACCTCCAGGGGCACCTGGGCCACAGGGCAGGGCCTCCAATCCCCATTCTCACCCCAGGGGTAAACCACTGGGGCTTCACCAGCTCTCACAGAATGAGGGAACAGGCTGAGGCCGTGTCCACTAAGTCTATCTGGGGCTCCCTCCCCACCCGCACAGAGATGGTGGCCAGTCCTTGCCCCTGCTTCCTTCCTCCGCCATTCATCCGACTGCAAATATTGGCTAGCCCACGCTCCATTTCTGGGTAATCTCTGCATATGTATCCTGGCCGCACACATCGCCAGCAGACCAACTGTCCCGGGCAACTAGGGGCTCCCTTGTTCTCCTCCTTTCTTTTCTCCAGGCTTCTCCCAGTGGGGTGGGAGGTTCTCAGGGTTTCTTCCCCCAGTCCAGGTCACGGCCTGTCCAGCCCTCCTTTCGAGGAACATCTGCCTCTGCGTATTCCTCAGCGAATTTGACAGCAGCCTCTACCATATTCAACTGGTGCCACCAGACCCAGAGTCACATGTTTTCCGGGAGGCCCTGCACAAATTGTTCCAGGATCACCCTGTCCATAATCTCTCCCACCACCTGGGTGTCCGGCCTCAACCACCGAGTGGCCCAGTCCGTGAGTTTCTGGGCAAAAGCTTAGGCCGCAAATCCCCTGTCCACTGGGCTGCCCACAACTTTTGTCTGTACTTTTCCATGGAAAGTCCCATTCAGTCTAGGATGGCCACCTTCACCATGTCTTAATCTTTGGCCTGTTCATCAGTTAAGGCTATGTAGGCAGTCTGCGCCTCACCGGCCAGATAGGAGGCCTATCTTAGGGCCCAGGTTGCCTTGTCCCATCTGGCCTGTTGCCACCTGCTCAAATGTACACAGGAAGGTGTCGGGGTCGTCGGCTTGGCCCCTCTTATAGCGTCCCAAACCTAGCGCGCGGCTGCCATCACCTCCCCGGGGACTCACCCATCAGTGCAGGAGCTGCTGCTGTACACTGGCCTGCTCTCTGATGAAGTCTTGGAGGGTTTTCTGTTGTTTGGCCTGCCAGGCAAGTAAGGCCTGCTGCTCTGCCTGGTGGGACTGCTGGAAGACCTGCAGGGTTTTCTGCAGCTCCTCTTGCTGTTTAGGTGTCCACTGCACGGTTCCCTCCATCCTTGGGTAGCCATGCCCTGGTGGTGGCTTTGGATCCTGGACAAACCTCCCCATGTAACGGGGCACACGCTGTGCCCCTCTGGTTCGGCTCTTCTCTCCCTCTTCTCAGAGACTCAGGCAGAGCGTCCTTAGGCATATGCACCAGGGCACCCAAAAATTTGGGACACCCTTGGGTCTCAGGCTTGGTCTACACTAAACCCCCAAATCGAACTAAGGTACGCAACTTCAGCTACGTGAATAACGTAGCTGAAGTTCGAAGTACCTTAGTTCGAACTTACCTCGGTCCACACCCGGCAGGCAGGCTCCCCCGTCGACTCCGCGGTACTCCTCTCGTCTAGCTGGAGTACTGCAGTCGACGGCGAGCACTTCCTGGTTCGACTTATCGCGTCCAGACAAGACGCGATAAGTCGAACCCAGAACTTCGATTGCCAGCCACCGAATTAGCGGCTGGGTGTAGACATACCCTTAGTGTCCCCCCTTCCTGCCTCTTCCTATCTCCATTCTGACCCTTCCTGCAGGCTCCCACAGCTAGCTGCCGCAGTCTGGTGAGTCTTCCTCTGGAGGGGATCTAGTACTTAAAAGTGAAAAAGCCTTCCAGCCTGCCAGACCTATTAGCACAAGATTGAAACTGTTAAAGAGTGGTAATGAAGCCATTTAACAGGCATTTGCCAACCCCCAGGTATATACTGTCAGTTTCTAAATTTACTGACAAAAACAGTTGTGGATTACTGTAATATTTATTCAGAATGTGTTAATCTACAGGACCTTAGTTTAGAAGTCGCTTTAAAAATATTTCATTAGTGTGTTGCTGAAGATGATAAAATCACATCTCTAAAAAACCTTTGCACAAATTTTTAGATGCACAATCTGAGTATTCATCTTTAGCCTTAAATGCTTGGATCTTCAGACATAGAGTTTTTAAAATAAATTCTTCAAAAGACCACCCTTATCTAAAATACACATTTTAATTTTAATTACTACAGTACAAAAAACTTGCTTCCCAAGTCTTCCTGTCCTTTCTGTCCATTCTTTTCTCCCTTCACCTGCCTGTTGAAGAGAGCCCTTAAAGGGACAACGCCCCTTTCAAGCCAGATAGCTGGACAAAGGAGTTTCCCTTTCTTTACTTCTGACTATTTGATGAACTAATTTTAAGAGACCCCTCTAGCAAAATCAGAACCGTAGTAAGATATAAAATCCTTTGTTAAACCTAAAATCTTTTGAATTTTTTTTTAAAGTTGGTGAAATTTCATAAACATGTCTATTGTTATGGAGTGGAGATCACACAAAGTAAATTAGTGTTCCCTTTTTCTAAAAGCAATGAGCATTGTTATGAACACACTACACCTCTGTGACTAATTAATTTAAAAAAATCTTTGTTTCAGTGAGTTAAATATGTAGCAATCTGGAATTATTACTTTATGAAGGCTTAGGAGTATATTTAACATATAAAATCAGCTTAGAAATACTGATTAAGAAAATGCAAAACAGAGAAGAGCTGCATCATGTATTCCATAATATTTAATGTTGTATTCAGCAGGGCAGCTGACTTGCCCTTACTACAAAGTTTTTGCAAATAAATCTGACAAACTTCAGGGTATATCAAAAAACCCAGGACTGACATTTTTTATTCCCAAATTTAGTGCTTTTAATTAGGTACCTTCTGCATGTCCAGTCTTCACCTTCTGGCATGCAGTGGAAAACTGCTCCATTATCTTTAGAAAGAAATTCCAGAAGAATTTTTTTTTTCCCAAATGTCATTTGCTTCATTTGGGTTTAGGGATTTGACTAGAAGGGGGTAATCAGGGATGGGGAGGGAAGAGAGGAGGGGGAGAGTGGGGAGAGGGCAGGGCCCTGGCAGAGTGGGGGCGGGGCCTGGGGCAGATCAGGGGTGGAGTATGGGTGGGACAACAGATAGAAGAGGTGGGCTGGGGAGCTAGCCTCCCCAAGCAGCATCTTCACCCACCGCCCAGGACAGCAGGCAAGAGCGGGTCGGCTCCTGCACACCCAGTGCCCACTGCACTCTCTTTAGGCTAGGGGCTTATTCACTAGGGTTACCAGATGTCCCGATTTCATAGGGACAGTCCCGATTTTGGGGGCTTTTTCTTATATAGGCTCCTATTACCCGCCACCCTCTCTCCCGATTTTTCACATCTGCTGTCTGGTCAGCCTATTATTCACAGAGCCTAATGCATCAGCATTCTGCATGAGAGAGACGGTACGGGGGTCTCTGTGAGGAACTGTTACTCTCTGCTGCTGTGAGGTGGGCCGGGTGGCTTGGTATCCTTTCCTGCCTCATCTCTCCCCACCCTAGGCTGAGAGTCCGGGCTACCGTTGAGTATAGGGGCACCAGTTTAATAATACTGCGTTGGGCCGCATAAATCCTAAGGATGGCCCAGGACTCAGGGACACTTCAGGATGGTGCAGCACCCATGCTCTTTATTTGTGATCATGTCCCCACCACCCGTTTCCAACTATATACAGGCTTTTTACCACAGTTTGGCCTATCACAGGCCTGGCCAGCAACAGACTAGGAGACTCCCACCTCCCTCTGAGTCTGACCATCCCCTCCTGGTCTCCGCCTCCCCTTCCTCCTCCCACCCCTGCTCTCACTTCCTCCCAGCCTTATAACTCCTGCTAAGGAGGCTGGCAGGTGTGATCAGTTACCAGGCAAGCATCAAGCTATCTACCCAGCCCCAGTCCAATCCCCCTGATTGGGGCTGGAGTGGATGGAACTGATTAAGGCCTCTCTAGCAGCACCCTGCCACACTCCCTATGGGTGCTCCACAACCCACCCTCCTCCTCTGTACTTCAGAGTTTTTGTCAATGACTCTACGGTAGAGAAGGAACTGAGGACAGTTAGCCCACATGCACTGACCAGCCTTGTGCCGCAGCACGAGGAGAGACAGCACATGTGCGGGCCCAATGGACACTGCTACTGATGTTCTCCGATCAGCAGCGCAGGGATGCAAGCACACCTACAGTGGAGCATCCATAGGGCCACACGTCTTGAAGAACCATTGTTACTGCACAAGGTGAGTAACTTCTTATTGCATAGGATACAGCTATTATAAGTGAGATGAATGCATGCATCACTTTACAAGCATTTCATAAAGTCAAAACACATTTCTATAAAGCCAAAATCTATTTTAACACAAGTGAGCCAGACTTGTCAGTGTTCAGTGAGGCCTAAGGGCCTTGGCTTAAGCTAGCACCTGGTCTGTCAGTGTCACAGGGGCGACCAGAGCTGCATGCAGTATTCAAGGTGTGGGCGTACTGTGGGGTTATATATTAGCATTATGGTATTTACTGTCTTATTATCTATCCCTTCCAGTGGTTCTCGAACATTCTGTTAGCTTACTTGACTGCTGCTGCACATTATGCAGATGTCTTCAGAGAACTACCTATGGTGACTCCAGGATCTCTTTCTTGAACGGTAACAATTAATTTAGAGCCCATAATTTTGTGCGTATAGTCAGGATTAAGTTTTCCAATGTTCATTACTTTGCATTTACCAACATTGAATTTCATCTGCCATTTTGTTGCCCAGTCATCCACCTTTGTGAGATCCCTTTGTAGCTCTTTGCAGTCTGCTTTGGACTTATCTATCTTGAGTGATTCTGTATCCTCTGCAGACTTTGCCACCTCACTGTCTACCCCTTTTTCCAGATCACTTATGAATATGTTGAACTGCACTGATCCCAGTACAGATCCTTGGGGTACCCTGCTATTTACCTCTCTCCATTGTAAAAACTGATCATTTATACTTACCCTTTGTTTCCAATCTTTTAACATGTTAGTGATCCATGAGAGGATCTTCCCTCGTATCCCACAACTGCTTACTTTGCTTAAAAGCAAAGTGACCGTTTTAAAGGCTTTCTGAAAGTCCAAGTACACTCTATCCCCTGGATCATCTTTGTCCACGTTTGTTGACACCCTCTAAGAATTCTAATAGACATGATTTTCCTTTACAAAAGCCATGTTGACTCTGACATCCACCATTATGGAGTTTTCTGGTTTTGTAGTCTCTCTAATCTCTCTGATCATTTCACAATTACCATCACCATCTTGGTTAGTTACTCAGAAGTGTATTCTTACAGCTCTAATATTATTCAAGCATGGAATTTCTATCCATAGTGATTCTATGGTACAGTTTAATTCATTTAAGATTTTTACTGTATGTGACTCTGTGCTTTCTTTCAAATATAGTGCCACTGCCCCACCAGCATGACCTACTCTGTTATTCCTATCTATTTTATAATTTGGTATTACCATGTCCCATTGATTATTATCATTCCACAAAGTTTCTGTGATGCCTATTATATCAATGTGCTCATTTAACACCAGGCACTCAAGGTCACCCATCTTAATATGTAGACTTCCGGCATTGGTATAGAAGCACTTATGACATTTGTCAATATTTCATTGTCTGCATTTATATAATATAGTTGAATGGAACTTTTTTTCTTTTTAATTTCACTATTTCTCTTTAGTGTCTACCTGTACTTTATCACCTTAGAATATCAGGGTTGGAGGTCATCTACCTCAACCCCCTGCTCAAAGTAGGACCAATCCCCAGACAGATTTTTGCTCTAGATCCCTAAATGGCCCCCTCAAAGATTGAACTCACAATCTTGGGTTTGGTAGGCCAATGCTCAAACCACCAAGCTATCCCTCCTCCTTCTAGCCCCTCTTCTTCACTGGAATATAGAGAATCCCCGTTAATTGATCCTCTCCTAAGGTATGTCTCTGTTCAAATCCTGTATTCCTCTGCACCTGTTGGCTTTCCCCCAGCCCTTATATTAAAAACTCTTCTATGACCTTTTTAATTGTACATGTCAGTAATCTGTTTCCATTTTAGTCTCGGTGGAGACCAGCCTTCCCGTATAGTCTCCGTCTTTCCTAAAATGTTCCCCAGATACTAATTCACCTCCTCCCTACACCGTTGTCTCATCCACGCATTGAGACCCTGCTGTCCTGCCTGTCTAACTGGCCCTGCATGTGGAGCTGGAAGCATTTCAGAGAATGCTACCATGCAGGTCTTGGATGTTACTATCATATCTGGCTCTTGCCGTATACTTCTATTGTAAAGCCCTTGGGGCAAGGACTGTTGGTTTGTTCTGTATTTGCACATCACCTAGCACAATGAGGTCCTGTTCCATGACTCAGACTCCTAGGCACTATGATATTACAAATTGTAAATAATAACAATCATCATCATCAGAGCTCAGAACACAGTGACAATCCAGTTCTGGAGATGGCAGCTTGAACCATCTACATCTATTGATGAATTCTGTTGCTAGTCTGAAGGTGTCGTGTTCAGCGAGAGGAGAGATACAGAGGGCAATGTGGGAAGGTGTTGTCAGAAGCAGTGAGTCCACAAGAGGGATTCAAAGAAGAGAATTTTCTCAGGACTCAGTTAAAAGTCTTCTGCAGATAAAGTTCCTGATCCTGGAATAGAACATTTACCCAACACATCCCAAAGAAATAGCTGGAGTCTGCAGTAGAGAGAAAATCTGCTCTCTTCCCAGCCCCTTGGGGTGTGAGGCTTGGCAGGTGGTGGAAGCCAGCGCAATTCTGCTGCATGGGGCTGCTGGGTGTGGGAAGCCCACACAGGGCATGTTTACACAGCTGCTGGGAGTGATTTTTGCAGCCTGGATCACAGACTTGCGCTGGCATGCTACAAATAGCTGTGTAGATGTGGCTTTGATGTTCTGGCTCAGGCTGGAGCCACCCACCTCCCCAGGTTCCAGAGCTTGATCTCCAGCTTGAGCAGGAATATCCACATTCCAATTTTTAGTACACTACTGCGAGCCTCCCTAGCATGAATCTGTCAAGCCAGACTGCAAGACTCACTGCTTGCAGCTGTGTAGATGTGCTCCTTGGGGTCTGCATGTTGCATTGCTGGGCTTTGGGCAAGTCTTGTTCAGTGGGGTGGAAGAGCTTTGGTTGGGAGCGTGGTTGAGATTGTCACTTGATCCACAATCATGAGGATTCTGTGGCCAAACACCATCTTTCAGGGAAGTGATGGAGTGTATGGCACAGGGATGTGTCATAGTCCCTGTTGTAGTCCTGTGGAAGTGCTGGGCTGCTGCCCTGTGCTGTCCCTACAACCAGGGGAAGGGGGCTAGAATCTGTTTCCCCCATGCCTGGTTCCCCTGCGCCATTCAGGAGGCTGATGCCAATCATGCTTACTGAGATGGAGATGCCCTTATTGCTAGAGATGGTCCCAAATGGAGTTCAGGGTCCTGGAAGGCTCTGGTTCTGACTGGACCAAGGTCGAGTCATGAGGTGACTATCACAGATCAGAGTTGGATACACTCAGTCATATTGTCCCTTCCACCCAGGTGTTGATGTTACCAATACTGGAGTAACTTATTTTCTAAGGCTTCAGTTTCATACATGAGGGAACAACCCACAGCTATCCCAAGCTCAGTATTTCATAGCCACAGTTTCTCTGGTGTCAGCAACTGTCAGTCTCTGCTCAGTGCAAGATGGACTCTGGCCCATCTAATCTGGCAGTAATTGCTGACACCACTCTCTGCCCAGCTCCACAAATGCCACTGAGCATTGAGGGCACCCAGAACCATGCAGGATCCAGCTTTAGGTCCCCCTTTCCATGTAATAACATGGTTGATGGTCCTTTGATTCCCCTGCCCAGATAGATGTTTCTCCCCACAAACCAGCAAGAGGTAATGCCATATTGTTCTAGGGGCCCGTGCATGAGACCCTTCCCCTCCTCACTCACTCTGGAACCTCCGTTCAGGCAGAAACCCCTTGGGAGGCCCTAGGACTCAGGCGTCAGGATCTGGCAGATCTCATGCTTCTGACGGTAAGCAACTTGTCTAATACTTTATCACTCTGGCTGGGGATCTTTAGATTCATTTGGTGGGTTATGTGATGCCAACAAGCATTCTGCCTCCTCCGGGCATTTAGCCCACATCCCCTTGATGCCAGTTGGTCCTAATGATGTTCCAGAAGTAACTCCTTCCCATTGCTGTGACTCTGAGCAAAGAAGGAAATGCAGCATTTTCCAGCCCATTCAATAGTCTTGTTTGAATTAATCTTTACATAATATTTTTATTCATCTGACAAGTTTCACATTCACCACATTTTCTTTCCCTTTGTAATGTGATTATTTATCACTATGAAGTCAAGACAGTAAATAGGTCAGAGTCAAGTTACAAGAATGGACCAAAGACTCAGTGACTTTCACATTGTAGTAGGGAATGACCAACATTTCATGGGAAATAAACAAGCTTTAAGGCAGAGTTAAGAGCTCAGACCACCGTAACTCAGCTGAAATCCTTGTTTAAGTGATGAGTCTCAGAGCATTTTCTAGGGCCCTGTCCTGACAACTGCCAATAAGGTTTCTGACCAATCCCAGATGATCTGCAGTAAACACAGGATCCCATCTGGAGGCTGCGATTCTCATGGATCCTGGGCTCCTGACCACCACTGAATCTATGAAAAGGTCACTGGCTCCAAGTGCCCCTAAGTATTTCTGTCTCGCTCACATGGCATTAGCTGAATTAAGGTGCTGTTTGGGGCTCCCTTGTCTAGGGGTCATTCCGGAACCTCAGGGGCACAGTTTGGAGTGGCCTCAGCACAGTTCAGTTTGCCCCATGGATGGTCTCAGTTCGTCTCTCTGAGCTCATGTTCTGAAGCAGCGAGACCAGGTTTTCTGAACCTCATGGGGGCAGGTTACGTTTTGTAGTCTTTGGAAGAGTGGACACGTCCAAATGGACTCCAGTAGAATCCTAGGTGCCTACCATATGGTGTATGTAACCCACGCTGGCCCAGCAACCAAAGGGTAATACAGGCACTGCCAGCCACTGCTGATTGGCAGCCTCACAGCCGCTGGTAGGATAAAAGGGCTGGGAAGCAGAGGGGCAGGGCAGCTGCCAGAGGAGTGAGCAGACTGGAGAATGGAATTCCTGTCAGCAGACTGCTAAAGAGCAGCCCAGGGACAACACCCAGCACGGGACAAAAGGACCAAAAGACTGAAGAGCCTGCAGAGGCTGGGAGAAAGGTAGGAAGGTGCTCAGGGCACTGTCAGAGTCCGCAAACCCTCATCTGTCGCGTCTAGCTTGTGAGGGTTGGAGTGAGTGGGCCTGGGTTCCCCTACCAATCCCCTCACAGGCCTGAGATCTGAGAGGGTTTTTCAGATATCTGGGTTCCAGGAAGAGACCAACGGCCCCGCTGAGCTAAGGGAGCTGGTGCCGTGCCCTGCTTGGCCGGAGGGGCACTGTTGGCCGGAGGGGCACTGTTGGACTGATGCACTTACACGTGATACTAGAAGTGGAATTTCTCACTGTATCCCATCCCCACAGAACTGCAACATGGATCTAGAAGCTCAGTAGGGCCCCAGGTGGAGGAAGCATTATGGTTATTTGCCAAGCAGCAGGCCGCTCCCTTAGAACAGCAAGCTACAGCCCAGGAGCAGCAGCAGCAGATGCAAGTCTTGACACTACAGCTGTTGCAGCAAATGGCAAAACAAGCTGCAAGCAGGCACCCAGCAGCAACAGCAGGAGGCTCACGCTGCAGCTCAACAACAGGGCCACCTGGACACGCTAATGAGGGTGCCCACCAGGACGGCCCCACCCCTGCCAGCTGGAGATAGGGCAGACTGTTCAAGTTGACCCGGTGACC
Organism: Malaclemys terrapin pileata; assembly: GCF_027887155.1. Lineage (NCBI taxonomy): Eukaryota > Metazoa > Chordata > Testudines > Emydidae > Malaclemys > Malaclemys terrapin. The sequence continues at coordinate 137,466,333 of NC_071505.1, forward strand.
CTGTGTTGTCCAAAATGGTACCAGACAATGACCCAGAGGCCTTTCTAAAGACCTTTTTGTTGCTCACCAGCTGTGCATGTTGGGACTCCAAAACATGAGCCATCTACTGCCTGTCTTGACATGGGAGGGGAAGCCGCTTATAGGCCCCTCAGCTGGCGGTCTGCCCTGTACTATCCAACAATGAAGGCAGCCGTCATAACTATAAAGGGAAGGGTAACAGCCCTCCTGTTTACAGTACTATAAAATCCCTCCTGGTCAGAGACTCCAAAATCCTTTTACCTGTAAAGGGTTAAGAAGCTCAGGTAACCTGGCTGACACCTGACCCAAAGGACCAATAAGGGGACAAGATACTTTCAAATCTTGGGGGGGGGGGGAAGGCTTTTGTTTGTGCTCTTTGTTTTGGGGGTTGTTCGCTCTTGGGACTGAGAGGGACCAGACATCAATCCAGGTTCTCCAAATCTTTCTGAACAAGTCTCTCATATTTCCAACTTGTAAGTAAACAGCCAGGCAAGGCGTGTTAGTTTTTATCTTTGTTTTCTCAACTTGTAAATGTACCTTTTTGCTAGAGTGTTTATCTCTGTTTGCTGTAACTTTGAACCTAAGGCTAGAGGTGATTCCTCTGGACTCTTTAAGTTTGATTACCCTGTAAAGTTATTTTCCATCCTGATTTTACAGAGATGATTTTTACCTTTTTCTTTAATTAAAAGCCTTCTTTTTAAGAACCTGATTGATTTTTCCTTGTTTTTAGATCCAAGAGGGTTGGATCTGTATTCACCAGGGAATTGGCGAAGATTCTCTCAAGGCTACCCAGGGAAGGGAATAAGCACTTTGGGAGTGGTGGCAGCGGACCAGATCTAAGCTGGTAGTTAAGCTTAGAAGTTTTCATGCAGGCCCCCACATTGTACCCTAAAGTTCAGAGTGGGGAAGCAGCCTTGACAGCAGCCATATTCTATAGACTGCAATTAACCAGAGACTTACTGCCACTGTTTCAGAGAACAATGATTCAGCCCATCTATATGGTCTCAGACCCTGCTGCAGAGGCTCAAGGACATCAGCTACAAGTGGTTGAGGTCTGAGTCCAGGACAAGCAGACAAGTACCTGACCTGGTCATTCTCCAGTATTTCCTCTGGGCCCTCCCCATGCCATGTGTGAATGGGTACAGAGACACCATCCAGAGGCGCTAGGAGAAGCAGTGAGACTAACAGAGAACTATTTCAGGCTGACGCCCCACCAGCCTTGCCTGGGAGGGCAGCGCTTGCCTCCCCTAATTCAATTAGAGCAGGTGAGAGGGGGAATGGTCATTCTGAAACCACAGTGTGGATGGCAGGCTCGCCCCCAAAGAATAAGTCCCCACACTTACTCCCCACCCTGTTCTCTGAAGGCCAAGACGGAGATCATGGAAGACCGAAACTCTGGCTATTCTGTCATTACGGAGCCCACCAGTGAGAGTCATCTGTTTCCTATGTGGGCAAGAAGAAAATATCAGAAGGGATTGTCAGACCATGGAGTATAATTAATGGGGCCGGCTTGACTTTTCCCAGACTCAATCAAATGCCAGACAACCTAAAATTGACCCCCCCCATGATGCACATCAATGACCTGGAGGAGCCAGCCGTGGAGGGTTTGGGCTGTAAGCAGACCCTAGTGAGCAAAGACCTGCTGAGGGAGGCAGAGGTTCATTTGTAAAGCACCGTGTCCCTGACGTGCCTCCATGGGGATGTGAAGGGCTATTTATGTGTGAAGGTTTGGCTGACAGCAGGGGGACAAACAGGCTACCTCTCAGTAGATCTAGCACATAAATTGCTGCATCCAGTTCTGTTAGAGCTGGCCTGACCCCACTTTACGACACTGCTGCAGACCCTTTTGAAGGGCCAAAATGGAGGCCACTAGAGGAGTCGAACAGACCCTACACAATCTCTTCCTATCCCATACTAAGTCCCAGTGTACCAGACATGAGAAATGCGGCACCGGACATGAGAGATGAGAAGTACGTAAGGAGACTAGGGGTTGTTACCTAAGCAAAGCAGATGACTCCGCTGGAACGAGTTCTCCTAGGGCCCCATACAAGACCCAGTAGATGTGGGGAAGCAATTGGAGTCATCCAACTGCAGGTCAAACAGCAAATGGAGGATTCTTTCTGGAGGGTCTATGAGGAGGATATTGTCAGAGAAAAACAGAGTTCTCACTCTCAGGTTAGGTGCAGCAAGTCAGATACTTTATTTTCTCTAGCAATTGCGTGGAGGGAGAGAGCAAAACAGGTCTCTCTCCAGGTAAACAATTACAGCAAGCATTTATACCCTTTGTTACATACAATAATGGGCGACAGCTGCATTTAGTTTATACATATGTCCTCCTGATATCTTATTTTCCTCAACAATTTAGACTATAGTCTACATTCCATACTTATCTAACACAAGGTCACATTAACTTCTCATACAGTTCTTTCCCACTCGCCTCACACAATCCTCGCTTCTACAAATCTCGTGTTATTAGGGTTACAGCTAGCCTGACTCTTGCTCAAACAAGGGGACTATTTGAATATGAAATCCTCTTCAAATCCCTGTCAGTTCTTTCTCTACTTCCACAGTATAGACCCAAATAGATGAGGAAATGATCAGTCCTGGGCTAGCTACCCACCTACTGCGGTTTGAGTTGCGGGCAGACCTGCTCTATCTCCCACCACAAGGAACCCTACACAGAGAACAATATACCCAAATTCTTGTACACCATACGTTCTGATGAGAAACACTCACGTTGGCCCATTAGGTGCCACTGGAAGGCCACCTGCACCAGGAGAAAACCCTGGCCTTTCTGTTACCCTGCTTCTTTTGGACAGGCATTCACAAAGAAGTAAAAGATTATTGTGCTTTCTGATCAGACTGCCAATTGGTAGCCCCTAAAGAGGTGCGACCAGCCCCCCGGTTTCCCTTCCACTGGTAGAAGTCCCATTTGAGCAGATGGGGTAGACATTATAGGACACATAGAAAAAAGCTCTGCTGGCTACCATTATATGCTTGTTGTAGTAGACTATGCCACATGCTACCTTGAGGCAGTTCCCCTGCAGACCACCATGGCCCTAGTGATAGTGACAGAATTATTGAAAATCTTTGCAACAATGGGACTACCCAAACTCATCCTGAAGGACAAAGGTACAAATTTCACCTCCAAGCTAAAGAAGGAGGTATGTGGTCAATTGTGAGTCAAGAACCTGCACAACTCCATATATCACCCAAAGACAGATGGCCTAGGGGAGTATTTCAACCAGACTCTGAAGGGGATGCTCATGAGCTTCATCAGGACTGACCTCCAGTGTTGAGAGGCTGTCCTCCCCCCACCTCCCATTCACAATACAGGAAGTCCTGCAAGCTTTGACAGGCTTCTCACCTTTAGCACTCTACAGATGACAGACATGAGGGATACTCAGCCTGTTGAAGGAAGGCTGGAAGGAACAGGTCAATCCAACCCCTAATGTCGTGTATGTAGTATGTTCTGCAGTTTAGGGACTGCCTGGACAATTTGCACAAATTCACTAAGCAAAAACGTACAAAAGTGCTAGGCATCCCAGGAGCAGAACTACAATAAAGGGAACAGGGACTGATGATTGCATCTAGGTGTTATTACCAGCTCTGAGTCAAAACCGATGGCCAAATGACGGCCTCTATGACATCATTTGCGGGGTTGGAGTGGTGAACTACAAAGTCCGCCAGCCAGATTGGAAGAAGGAAAACCAGATCTACGACATTAACTTGTTAAAACCATGGACATCTAGAGAGGGACTTCTAATAGTTCCATATCCTTGACACAGATAAAAGTGTCAGGTGCTGACTTGAAGGTACAGTTGTGGGAGCACTTGACCGTGAGACAGAAGAGATGGGCCAGTCTCTTGGTACATGAGTTCACGGATGTCTTCTTGGAAGTGCTTGGTCAAATGGCCATGTTGTTCCACCACATCGAGACTGAGTCAAGGAAGATGATGAGAAAGGCCATACAACTCATAACAAAAAAGATACAAATAATAGTCAAAGAGGAGTTAGAAGATGCGAAAGCTGAGGGTCATTCTAAAGTCTCAAAGTGCATGGTGCAATCCGATAATGCTGGTTCCAAAACCCAATGGTTGAGTCAGATTTTGTGTAGACATTCACAGGGTGAACAAAATCTCAAAGTTTGATGCCTGCTCAATGCATTCAGTAGATGACCTCCTAGTGCATCTAGGACAGACTCAGTATATAACACCTTTAGGTCAGACCAAGAGTTACTTGCAGATCCCCCTGACGAGAGCATTGTGGAAAAAGACAACTTTTTCCTCACTGTGGAGACTCTTCAAGTTCAGAGCCAAGCCCTTCAATTCACATGCTGCGGTGGCCACCTTCCAACAACTAATGGACAAGATTCTGCAGCAACATAATGATTATGTGAACACTTATTTAGACAACTCAGTGATCATCAGTTGGGACTGGGAGACACAATACACAAGGTGACGGTGGTACTACATTGCTTAAAGGCCACTGGGCTAACAGCAAACCCCGCCAAGTGTGCTGTCAGGAAAAGAAAGACATGGTACCTGGGATATATGGAGGTGTGGGGGAGGACAAAATTACCAACGTTTTAGTTGAGAAAATGCAAGATTTGAGGGACAGCCCGACCCCTGAGACCAAAAAACAACTCTGGTTCTTTTTGGATGTAGCCAGCTATTACAGAAAGTTTGTGCCTATATTCACAGAGTGGGCAGCACATCTGACGTAGCTAAGAAAGACTTGGACCCCTAGAAAGTGCAGTGGATTGCCGAATGCCAGAAAGTCTTCCAGGACATTGAGAAGATTCTGTTCAGTGAACCCCCAACTTTGAGAGCCCTTTCATACTTCAGACAGATGCCCCAGAAGCCACCGTAGACACAGTACTATTGGAGGAATGGGATGGTGAAGAACACCCAGTATTATATTTGAACTGCAAGTTTCTCCCCAGTGAGAAAGCATATGGCCTGGGGGAGGGTAGGAAGGAACTCAGGGCACTGTTAGAGTCAGCGAACCCTGATCCTGCTTGTCTAACTTGAGGGCCCTGAGCTGCGACCCAGTGGAGTGGGTGGGCCTGGGTTCCCCTACCAACCCCCTGACAGACCTGAGATCAGAGAGTGTTTTTCAGATTCCTGAGCATCAGCAACAGATTGACAGCCCCACTGAGCTGAGGGCACTGGCACCACACCCTGCTTAGCCAGGTGAGGCACTGTTGGACTGACACACTGACTCACAGTGACCAGTTTCCATTCAGGTCCTATTGTGGGCATCCCACATTTATGCTCCAAGAGCTCAGAGGCATGTGATATTTCCGTGTTTATGCCATTCCAGCCCAGTGAGATCATTGCTGTAACTGGTAATGAGAGCTTGGGGTGGGCACTGACATTTGGCAGCCTGCAATCCTCCCAGGGATCTAGTGTTGATTGTTAGACTCTGGTTGCAGACAGTCAGGTCTGTTGGTTGGAGTGGTGGTCGAAGCTGGATGTAAGGTTGGCACTGGGCCAAAGGCAGCACTGAAACCAGAGTCTGGGGACAGGCTGTGGGTCAGAACTGATATCAGAGTCCATAGACAAGCCAAATCAGTGTCAGATTTGGAGTCCAGATGCAGGCCAAGGGTTGAAGCCAGGTTGGAGTCAGTCCCAGTGTCTGGAGGTCAAGAGGCAGAAGCAGGGCTGGAGCAGGTCAGTAACAAGGCTGGAGCAAAAGGTCAGAGTAAGACGCAGACAAGCCTGGAGTGAGCTGGAAGGATGCTCAGGCAAGACTAGGACAGGAACAGTAATAAGATCAAGGGCAGGCTGGAAGCTTAAAAAGTCTGAGACACGGTGAGGCATCAGGAGGTTCCTGGCCAGGTAGGACTTTTGCACAGACTAACTTGCAGCTCTGGCAGGGTCAGTGAAATACCTGAGTCTGGGGCTCATCTGACCCATGCCCTGCTCAGGGATAGGCTGCTGCAGCATGCCTGAGGGCTGGGTCACTGCAGTGACTCTGTAGGAGGGGTGAGTCAAGGCACCTACTGAAGCACTGTGGATGGGTGGGTGTAAGCCTGCCCACATCTAACGGCCCCTCCCCTCAGCCAAAGGGGGTAATTTAATGTACCCAGGCATTGAATAATTTCAGGGGACAACAAATGAAAATCAGGGATAAGAGTGAGGGTCAAAGATATAAAATCAGGGATCCAGAGGAGGACACTGAGTGGAGAACCCCAGTCAGCACCCACTGCTCCTCAAAGGCATCCAGGGAAGCAGTGGACACTGCCCAGAGGAACTCTGCCCTGAGACGTGACTTGAGGGATGTTTGGAAATAAGCCTCACAGAAGAAAAGCACCTTCTTCTGTCCAGCTTCCTGGTGAATGGCCATCTTGGCCAGCGCCAAGCGGAGATTGACAAGGAGGTCTGACAACTTTGGGGGGTCAAGGATGGGGTGCATAAATCATGAGGTGTGGGGTAGCCAGAAGAGGGGCTGTGAACAGGGGCACTCAATATAAATGTTCACCAGGGTCTCCCTAACTGCAAAACAAGCAGGTTTTGGGGATAGTTCTAAACTGCTCCAGATACACACCCATGTTCACGGCTCCATGAAGGGTCCACCAACAAATATATCCATCGGGCCGTGGGGCCAAGGTGGAATACACACTGACCCACCAGGGTTCCCCACCCTCCTGGGGTGATAGGAGGTCCCACTGTGACACTGCACCCCATATGCTTTGCAGTAATATTGCTATGACATGAATATGACATAATTATAATGTAGTTTAAGCAAGACAGGTCATGTGAGATGTCATTGGAAAAGTTATGATTTGCTAATATGATTATCCTATTTGTATGCATGTATCATTTTTGTATCTAAAGTTATGAATATTGACTATGTGTCTGTATTTCAAATGTAGTTAAACCTTGATAGCGCCCACTAGACAAGATGTTTTCTGTCTAGATGGTGGGTGGGGAAGGGCCTCTTCAGGGCAATGGCCATTAGGAAAAAATAATAGGCCTTAGGAGAAGCTTATCCCCCACCTGGTGAGGCTCCCTGTGAATGCTACAGACAGTCTGTAAGTAATGGGTGCTATGACTCTACAAGGACATGTGATGAGACCACATGTCTCTAGATTCCATCTTGGGATGTCACTATTTTTCCACAGACTGGTCTGGGAACCAAGCTTTGGGAACAAAAGGTTTCCACCATATACAAAAGCTGTATAAGGCAGAGAGTGACATCATCTGGTGTTCTTCGTTCCCCACACAAGAAGACTCCTGGTAACACCTGAAGAACAAAGACTGAACTGGGGAAAATGCTGGACCCAGGCTAAAGGAATTTTTACCCTGTGAATGAAACACCTGGGGATTCCAAGCTGTAAAGCAAGTGCAGCTTGCCCATTAAGAAACTGCAGCCTGCTCGTATAATCTCTTAGGGTGGGAATCTGTTGTTCATATTTAATCTATTTAGTATATTAAGCTTGCTCTGCGTTTGTTATTTATTTGCTAGGTAATCTGCTTTGATCTGTTTGCTATCACTTATAATCACTTAAAATGTATCTTTTGTAGTAATACACTTGATTTTGCTTTACCTAAACCAGTGAGTTGGAGTGAAGTGTGTGGGAATCATAACTCAGAGGCAAAGGCTGTTGCATATTTCTCTCCACATAGAGGGAGGGGGCAAATTTTACGATCATACTTTGTACAGTTCTCAGTGCAGTGCAAGATGGTATAATTTTGGGTTTATACTCTAGAGAGGGTGTGTGCCTGAGGAGCTTGATGTTGCCTTAGCTACAGCTTCATATGCAGGGGCTGGTCAGAGAACCTGCATGTAACTGTAGCTGGGTGTGTCTCTACCTGTATGAATGCTGGTGAGAGTGCAGGCTGGAAGGCTTTGCATCTTGTCACATCAGTACGCTGTGAGAGGGAGCCCAGACTGGTGGGTCAAGGGGCTCAGTGATACCCTAATTCTAGGTGGCACCCTGGGGGGAACCAATCACACCCCCCACTTGGTGTCAAGGCAGGACACAAGGGTGAGGAAATGAAGGGTGAGGAGCCATGAGTGCATAGTTGTTTTATGGGCAGTGTTCGGAGACAGACCAGTTGCATATCTCAGAGCCATCTCACATGGTACACAGGGGGTGGCCTGGGATGCCCATGGGGCAGAAGGGCAGTGGTAAGGGCCCCAGTGTCATGGGTGAGGAGCGGACATGAAGAACCCTGCCACAGGGCACGCTCAAGTAAAACGCACGAGGTGGGTGGTAGGGCTGCCCTCACATTCTGGAGCGCACAATGAGAAATGTGTGGGGTGGAGAACCCCATATGCTGGGGAGCAACCTAGGGGTCCACCCAGTCCATCTGGTCGTAGTCCAGGGTACCCTGGTGGCACCAGCTAGGACCGGCCTCAGGTGTACCAAGGGGGACTCCACCACCTGCACACCTAGATAGCAATTTTGTAGAAGTGGCCACCATGGACCTGGTCATGAAGAGTAGCTTCTAAGTCCTGAGAAGGTCCTGGTAAAAAAACAGCAGCTCAGAGAAGTCTTGCGGGAAACCCCTTAGGTGGAGATAGAAGAGCTGTCGGTTGTATTGGAGATCTTGGAGGGGACAGAGAAAGGCTTGGACCAGCATGCTCCATGCCGAACTACCTGCACCAGAAAGGAGCCTGTGCGGGGCCTGGAGGAGGAAGAAATGGACCTGACTGCAGAGGAAGAGCAGACCCTGTCTTTCTTCCTCCAGGGAGAGGCTCAGGGCACCTGGGGAGACCCAGTGCAACCCTGGCCAGAAGAACTCCAAGATTTTATTCTGCAGACCAGCCAGGGTGCCCAGGGTAGGGGCAGGACGTTGAGCTGGTTCCAGAGCATGGACATGATCGGCTGGTTGAGCACCAGTGTCCTCTCCTGTAGGAAAAGGAACGCAAGAAACCCCCTACACCTCTGAAAACTGTCAGCCACCCCGGTCTTGAGATCAACCCTGTTCTCAAGTGTGGAGGGATCAGTGGGGGAAAGATAAATGCTCAGATAGAGCACTGGACCCACATTCCACTAAATGGCCTGCGGTGAGTCAGTGCAGCTGAGTGAGCAGCCTTGGTCTGGCTGTGGGTTTGCCTCACACTGATACTGAGTGCTCAACTCAGAGCTGGGTCAGGCTGGTCCGGGCTTTAGGAGCAGAGGCAGTGCACCAATGGGAGTGTGCCCCCGAAAGCCACTGAGGCTGCTTTCCTACATTGCCCTCTAGTGGTGACCCCTGTTCCTGGGGTGGAGGGGAGAGGGCAGTATTATGACCATGTTCCCCTTTCAGCTGTACTGTACTGAGGTTGATGGTCCCATTCCATCAGGAAAGATCCTGCTGCTTCAGCCTCCCAGCTGGGTTTGGGAGCACGATACAGCCAGGCCTGAGCCAAACCGACAGCTACTGGCACCATGTGTCCCCTCCCCGTACTGCACCATGATTGAGAGAGAACTGGGGCTGACTCCCTGCTGACTGCTGCAATGTCCTGGAGACCACCCCCCTCCAGATCCCTGGCCAGGAGTCTGGAACTACCAAATAAGAGATGGACGCAGAAGAACCAGCTTGGGTCTTGTTCTGAGCCCTGTGTGTGGTGGGAGTTTCTTATGCAGTGAAATCGCTGAAGGATTATGGGGTGATGGTGACACAGGGAGAGGATCTGCCCCCTCCAGCCTTAGTTACTTCCCCATGAGCAGCAGAGACCCAAACACGAGGAGCTCAAGCATAGGAACATCTCAGGGGTCACAATGAAGGTGGTACTGCTGCATTTCCTCAGCCTCCTGCTCCCTGGCCCTTCTGTGCTGTGAGTGTTGGGGAAATGATACAATTCTCCTTTCTGTGGTCTGCACCTTCACATGGGAGGGGTTTCCCTGCCTTCCTCCCAGATTGGCCGGGCTGAGAGTACAGCATGGACCCCACACTGTGCCTGTCTCTCATGGGGACTCCATACTGATCCCTTTGGTGTTTTCCATACTGTGAAATAAACCGAGACTGACAGGGCCTTTGGGAAAGGTTCTTCTCTATATGGGGGGAAGCAAATGAAGACAAGTATTAAAATGCATCACCGTACAGGAGTAAATAGGAAATTCAAACAACAGGAAATGGTTACAGCACCTAGTCACAGGGACAGAAGCAAAATTTTTATTACTCCCCCGACCCCCAACAGACGCACATGCATTCTCCATGTGGGGCAAAGCCAATACACTTTCTGGTTTAAGTCATAGTCGAGACTCAGTGCAAGTCATGAAAGTCCAGTTGCAGGACCCTATGGATATTTTGTGCTTTCTGGCAGTGGGATTTAGGAAGTTTCAGGACTTCTCCCCAAATTTCTAACCCCAGATCAGTAGTATCACAGGGTGTAGTCTGGCACAGGCCCCCATGGTGTGGAAATGTGACCATCCTGACTCTGTTTCCCCTCTGTCAGTTCCATAACTGCTCACACCCCAGAGGGGGCAGTTAAGGTCCCCTTCCTTGGGGCAGTGACACCATTGAAATGTATCCCCTTCTTCACCTTCACAGCAGAGCTTTCCCACCTCCTTCATCTAGCCCTTCCCAGCTACACAGGGCCGGGACCTCACCAGTCCATATGGCCCTTTCTGAGGGCTCCACAGCTACACCTCATGTCCAGACTTCTGATCCCGTCCTCTCATCTCCCAGCCACAGACCCACCTGCCCCACTCCTCGGGCTTCTGCCCCAGCTTCCCTGGGGCAGGGAGCTCCAGGCTCCAGACACCAGGCTCTGAGCAGAGATCTGCCCCAGGACTTTCCCAGCCCCTTCTCCCCACACACTGGGCAACAATCATCACCTGGCTGTTTCTGCCTTGCTCATGGGATCAGCCACATGACATGGTCACCCCCATTCACAGCATGGCCCTGTGCTTCTGCCAGGGGAGCTGCAGGATCCACCCAGGACACTTGTTCTGAAGGGGACGGCCTTGGAGCAGCTGTGACAGCACTGACAGCTCTGGCAAACTGCTCCTGGTGATGGGATTTCGGTGGGGTGGGGCCCAGTCTCCAAATAACATGAGAAGCTCCAACCACCTAGTGAATCTGAGCCTTTGATTTGCAGTCTGCTCCACTTGTCCACATCCTGGGGCAGAAAAAGCAATGAGAGCTGTTGCAAGGAGAGCTCACCCCCTCTCCCAGCAACATTGCCAGCACCTTCTTCGATTATCAGTTCTTGAATTCTCTGACCTGTGTTCTGATTATTCAGGGTAAGTGGCTGCACTGTGCTGTACTGGACCTTGGATGGTGAGTTGCTGATAAGGGTAGTATTTAAGGCAGAACTGGTGTAGTTGCCACATGGTTCTTTGCCGCTCTCTGGATGGAGAGAGAACTTCCTGTGCTGATTCAGAGTTCTTGCCACTCAATAAGATGGCGTCTGTCTGGGGAAACAGCCTGCTGTTCATTGCCAAGGAGTTCATGCTATGGCAGTTTGGCCTTCATGAGGTAGGGGTGGCAAAGTGCCAGAGATGTCTGCATTTGAGCTGTTTCCTACAAGGCCACCTTTCTGTTTGGCACCACAAATTGCTGTGATGGGCTGATTTAAAATCCATTCTAAATGCCTCGGTTAGGCCTGTTCTAACACGAACCTACACACAGCTCCTTCGGGCTGGATTTTATCTTTGATTGCTCCTTCCCCAGGCTGCTTTTCCACTGGACATCAGCTATGTTGTTTTCCTGGTTAACTTGCTGCTGTCTCCTGGGAAGCTCGTGTCCTATGGCCAATGTGCTGCTCTTTGCTGTACAGATAAGACAGGTTTCAGCTGCACTGACTATTAAGGAGATTCTCTATTCAGACAGATGGAAATGGCCAGGACCCTGCAATTCTCTCTAGCTCCCAGACTAATTAACGCAGCCTGTGCTGCCTAGAGTTACCACACAGGACAGTCCTAGCATTGGCCTGGACAGAGACTCCTGGAGTGGGTCATTACCTACACTACGGTATGTGAGATGGTCACTCAGAACCTAATCAGTAAGTGTTAAGAACAAACTCTAACAGGGCGAACAGGAAGCCCTCTGAGACTCTGCTGCCACTGATGGTCACATCTGAAGAAGGAAGCTCCATGACACATTCCTACCACTAATGTACCACTGTCGTTCCCACTCCTTTCAGGAAGCCCTGAGCAGTCTGGGTTCCACAAAGGGAGCAGGGGTTGTTCCCTTCTTCTTTGGATACAGCTAACCCCAGTGGTAACATCCCACCTTTGTGGTTTTAGTGGCCTGGCTACAATTGGACACACACAGCTCTGTGGGGTTGATTTTTAGAGGTTTCTTTTTTTCCATATTTATTTTCTTAATTAGTTTATCAAATGAGCAACATTCAAGGCTCATTTTTATTTGCCTAAAAAGACAGAATCATTTTTAACACTGTTCTGCCCTACGCCAAGGAAAGTGGTTACATGATGATCTGAGACTGAAGCGAAGATGACATCAGAAGCGGACTCGTCACTCATATATGGTCACAGCCGGAGTTTTAGAATTGTATTGGATGTTTTAGCTGCACAAAGTTTTAGATAAACCCTCTGATAATGTCTAAAAAGGTGAATATTGTTTCTATTGGTTCCGTCTGGCAGCTGATGCCAGCCTCTGAATCTATATATTTCCCTTCCACTGCTTTGTTGTCACTTGTCAGACACAGAGGAGCCCTGGCAGAGTGTTTTGGTGCAGCCAGTGCAGTGAGAGGAGGTAACCAGCAAGTCCATCCAGCAATGAAGGGACATCTCTCCACTCAGCTGCTCTGGTTTCTCCTCTTTCTTCAGGACACCATGGGTAAGTGCCTGATTTATTTTACTTTATGAGTTAGGCAGATGAGAGCTAGAAAGAGAGTTTTGAGTCCACTAGAAATGGGGTTTTATTCCAGAAATCAATGAAACAATGGGAAAGCAGGCAGTTGGGTTTAAGTAAGTATGTATGTATAATTATCTCCCCATTGGTTATTCTGAGAGAGGAGGTTTATATATTTGCAATTATCATAGATTTGACCCAGTCCCAGACTGTGTGCACTTTATAAAATACCCCAGTCTTGTAGCACTGTGAGCTCAGAGTTGGTTTTAGTGAACTAATAGCGTCAGTGCTTAGAAATTCCTGATAAACAAATGAACCGCAAGAAAAGGAAAGTGGGCTTCTGTATTGTGACCTCCAGCCTCATCCCCTGTCCAGCTCTGTGCCTGTGTATGGGACCTATGAATAATTCCTGATATACAGTCCATACCTTTTAAAATAACACTGCTGTCCTGAGTGCGTTCAACATACTGGGCATCTTCAGCAGGGTGTAAGTGATGCATTTGTCAGGACATTGAACTGTCCAGTAGCAGACTGTTTCTGTGAGTTGCTGCAGTCTGAGATGCTGCTGTTCTGTAGCTGCAGTATGAAGTACGGGTGAAGCTGAAGATGAAAGTCAGATTTTAGAAACCTCAAATATTTAGCTAGAGACAAACTGTGGTACCACAGCTGGTATGTACAGATCACAGATAGCTCTGCAATGTCTCTGTGCATCTGAGGGTAGGTGCTGAGGATTACAGAGCAAGGGATTTTCTAGAGTGGGGATTTATACCTGAACTTCCCAAGAAATTCTCACAGAAGTAGCTGGAGTTTGATCTCATGATAAAAGTGAACTTTACCAGAGTGAAAACATTGAGAATTCCACTTGGATTCTGGGTAACCAAATCACCATGGCATGGGCCACATGAAACCATGGGGCCCTATTCTTCCTGCAGGGTGGATTGACTCCCATTACCTACAAAGGGTGGAAGTCGTACCCTGCAGGGAGAGAAGGTGGCCCTGGACTAGGGTGTCCAGATGTCCTGATTTTATAGGGCCAGTTCCGATATTTGGGGCTTTTTCTTATATAGGCACCTATTACCTCCCACCCCCGTCCCGATTTTTCACATTTGTTGTCTGGTCACCCTACCCTGGACTCCACTGGTCCACAGTCTGGTCAGTGTAATAATAGAGCTTGGATACAACCTTCCTTTTCTTGTCTTTAAATTTGACTCCATGTGGAACAGGAATGTCCCCATCACACTTGTGTCCAGTTAAAAGTTCATAACCCAACAGTTCATGAGAATGTTTTTCAGCTTGATTTAAATGCATCTTAGAACGGCTGTGAACATCCTGCCACCCTCCCTCAATAACGGGGCACTTTACAATTCTACAAATGGACACCTATGAACGGGCTGGATTCTGGTTTCACCCAAAAGTTTCAAAGTGGTGAAACCGACACTCCAGCAGGTTAACGTTTTCATCTTTGCTTGTCAAATATTTAGAAAAAAAAAATTGCAGCCAAACAGAAATGGTTTTGTGAAATTGTTGCCCATCTTTCTTCTTGTCATTGCAGTGGGACGACTCCTGGGAGTAAGACCCAACAGTGTTCCACAATCTGGACTTAAATAAAAAAGTCTCAAGGAGGGAGGGGACTCAAATACAGACAGGGACTACAGCACAAAGGGATGTAAAAACAACAGGGACATCTTAAAATCAACCCATCACTCCATAGGAGCTAATGTACATTATAAGCTCCCTTCCAACAAAACACTTAAATACGAGCTTAACATTAAGCACATGAGTTAGTCTCCTATGACTAAAAGCCTTTGCTGGTTTGTGGCCACAAAGAGCATGAGGCAGATGTAACATGTTGGTAGCTGCTCAAACATGTTGCAGTAGATATGCCCTACTGGGAACAGCACTAAGAGGAAATCATAATAATTAATCCGCGTCACTGCTGTGATGAGAACACCATGGAATACATGAGTGCACAGCCTATGCCCTCTGTGTAACTTACAGATGGTTCTATGGTGAAAACCCTGCACTGGGAATCTGGCGATTAGTGTCTGTTCTTGACTCTGCCACAGATTTAGTGTGTGACCTTGGTGCATCTCACTTCATTTCTCACTGCCTCAGGTTCTCCTTCTGTAAAATGGGAATAATACCTACCTGTGTGATTGAGGGTGGAGAGATAATGTGGGGATAAAATTCACCAGACAGAAAAAAAAACTTTAAATAAATTAAAATGAACAAAGTAAATTCTTTTGTCCCAAGCCCAACACGTGGGTTCCCACAGGGCAGGGAAGGGCCTGTGGAGACACCAATTTTTTAAATCTGACTCAGTGTCGCAGAATGAATCCCCTCAACAAGAGGGACATGGAGGTGGGTCCAGAGCTCCTGGACTTCCCATAATAGTCACTGTGCCCTGGGGAAGAAGTTTGTTTTCACCATGAGATTATATGGAACAGTGCCCCCCACAGCTCCCCATCAATATACAGCTGTAAATGCAGCTAGCGGGAGCTCTGTGCTCTGAGGGTTCTGATATCCTCTGATCCCAGATGGAGTTACAGCCCCTGTTACTGGAGAGGGAATGTGCTTTATAAAAACTGAGCATAAAATACTCATCACAGATAAATCTGCAGTTACAGTTTTTAACCAGCAGGTAAATGCAGATGGGAAAAAAACATTTCCCCTAATTCCTTATGGGAAATATTTGAAGCAGGCAGAAGTGGACAGTTCTGGGAGGAGCAGTGACTCGGACAAAGGAGGAAGGGAAGTAGCAGGGAGTGGCAGGTGGACTGTATGTTGGGGGGCGGTGGCACTGAATGGGCAGAACAGCAGCAAGTATGAGGGGAGGGAGAGCAGGATAGTGGGATATGCCTGGCTCTCCATGTTATGTTCACAACATAAACACAGAGAAGTTAGATAAATATATGAAATACTCTTTCTGGAAGGTTGCAATGTAATGTGACTCTATTACTTAGAATGCAGAACCCTAATACACAAGAACCCCAAAACAGAGAGAGACAAAGCAGGCTGCTCCACAAGGCAGAAAGGCACAACTTACCCCACCTAGGTTTAGGCAGGCTCAGATTGTTGCTTCCTTACAGAGGGCTCAATCCCTTGCCTGCAAACAGGACCAGAAAGCTGCTTACTCTTAAAGTGGCATCAGGTTGCCATATTAACAGTTTTCAATACACCACACTCCTTTCCAGGCAGGAGAGGTTGTTGGAGATGGGTGGAGGAGCTGGTGCCAGGAAGAGGTGGGGTGGGGGAACATGTTTTCAAGTGAGTGGTGGGGGAGGAGGGTCAAAGGAAGGAGGAGACAGGGTGTTAGAATCATAGGGGTTGGAAGGGACCTTAAGAGGTCATCTACTCCAACCCTCTACTCAAAGCAGGACCAATCCCCAACTAAATCCCCAAATGGCCTTCTCAAGGATTGAACTCACAACCCTGGGTTTAGCAGGCCAATACTCAAACCACCAAGCTAACCCAAGGAGTCTCTGAGGGTGCTGCTGCTGTGAATCACATAGCAGTGACGCTGCTCAGCATCCATCAGCCCAGAGAGCTCAGAGGGGAGCCGATACTTCATGCTGCCTCCCCAGTGACAAGCCTAACTGGAGGGGATCAGGGAGTAAAGCCCAGGGCCCTTGTGTGATACTATCCAAGCCAAAGGGTTTGGGCTTTGTGCTGTCTGAAACCCTGCTCTGTGTCTGTTTGAAGGTGCTGATGAGCTGAGGCTGGTGAATGGAAGCAGCCCCTGTGCCGGGAGAGTGGAGGTTAAACACCAGGATCAGTGGGGGACGGTGTGTGATGACAACTGGGACATGGAAGATGCTGAGGTGGTTTGTAAGCAGATGGGATGTGGATCTGCTGTCAGTGCCCATGGCCGGGCTTATTTTGGAGAAGGATCTGGACCAACTTGGCTGATTGTTGATTGTGATGGTGACGAGTCAGCTCTCTGGGACTGCAAACATAGAGGATGGGGTAAAATCACCTGCCTTCATTATTATGATACTGGAGTGATCTGCTCAGGTAAGAACTCAGAGAACTGGCCCCCGTAGGAAACACCACATGAGGTAGAAGGGACTGAACCCATGTGTGACATTCCTGGTGACTCAGAGCTGGAGGGTGCCCTGCTCTGAGGTCAGGATAGAGCTGACCAGTCTCTCCCTGAGCTCCCCTGGGCAGACTGGGGATGAGCAGACTGTGCCATCCTCTGGGCAGGTCAGGCAGCTGTCATGGAGTAAGGGTGGGGTGGGGGGAGGCCCCATTAGCAGGTCTGTTCTGGTAGGTGCCTGTGTATAGAAGCCCAGTGTCTCCCCAGGGCAGCAACAGCAGCTGTGACCCTGCCTATGGCTGCTGGAGCTGGAGCCAGTGGGGGCGAGTGTTGTGGAGCTTTCCCCAGAGTTCCCTGAGCCTGACCATGGCAAGGGGAAGGGGCCAGAACAGCTAGGGGTCGGTGCAGGGGGCAAAAACTGGCAATACTGCACCACACAGCTCCCTCCTTCCCTGAATCTCCCTGCAGGGTCAGGTAGGAAACTCCCACATGGTGTGTAGCTCTTCGTTCCGCAGCTCACCTGGCTACCTTCCCATGCAGGGTGGGCTAGATTTACCCACCAGGGTAATGTCATGAAGACTACACCTGGATCACTCTGCACTTTGCATTTGGGAAATAAATGTGTATGTATAACCTGGCTTCATCAAACTGGTGCTGTTAAAATGGCTGTGTTTGCACACAGGTCTAAAAAGAGTGACTAACGCACTGTTAAAAACAGCCCTGACACAAGTAATACTAAGCCCTGGTCTACACTACAGAGTTAGTTTGATGTAAGGCAGCTTACTTCGACCTAATTCCATAAGGAACTACACTAAAATGTAGCTCCTGCCAATGTAACTTGCCCACTACACCGACATAATAACTGCACCTCCATGAGAGGCGTAGCACTTAGGTCGATATAGTTAGGTCGACGCAGTGTCAGTGTAGATGCTGCATTGCTTACATTGACTGAAGCCATCCCACAATGCTCCACACTGACAGTTAAATTCATGCAAGCATGAGCAGCGGGTATGGCAGTCCAGGGGAAGCTGAGCTTCCCTAAACCAGCGGTCTCCAAACTTTTTTGATCGCGCACCCCTATCAGTAAAAAATTTTGGAGCACGCACCCCCAATGTATGTCTATTTATTTATTTATAAATTATATACATGTACTACTCTGCTAGTATAGTATGTACATTATAAAACATACACAAAATATAGAAATTAAAAAAAGGATGAGATAAAGATGAAATAAACAATATTTAAAAAAAACCATTTTATTTATTAACGGTACAAAAAACCTTTTTGCTGTCACAAAATTATTGTTAATAATAATATTTTTAGTGAGAGCAATGTGATTGAATATGCTTCATTATTTCTGAAAATCTTGGTTTAACACTTTGTGATACAGCGATTCGAAGGTCTGGATTAGGGTTAGGGTGCAGGAGGGCGCTCAGGGTGGGGTGCGGGGTCTGGGAGGGAGTTAGGGTGCGGGAGGATGCTCAGGGTTGGCGTGTGGGAGGAGGTTAAAGCTGGGGTAGGCAGGAGGTGCAGAGCACTTACCTGGGGCAGCTCCTGTTTGGTGCAGGGGCTGTGCAGGTGGCTCTGCGCAGTGCAGCACTGCTCCCATGGCCACGATTCTGGGAGCTCCCCACCCCCTTGGGCAGGCGGGGCCACCCAGAACCAGGGGCTTTAGGGGCTGCAGGGCCCTGGGTTAAGGGGGCCCCGGGGCCCTGGCCTGCAGCTCTAAAGCCCCTTTTGGAATATGGCCCTGCGAGCACAGGCTGGAGGACTCAGGGGGAGCAGTGGCAACCGCGCAGTCAGCGGCTGGAGAGAAGTGGCGCTTTGAAGGGGAAAGCACTGCTTCTTTCCGGCCGCTGGCTGCGCGGCTGCCCCTGCTCCTCCATGGGCCAGAGGACTCAGGGCCGCATTCCGAATGGGGCTTTAGAGCTGCAGGCCAGGGCCACGGGGCCCCCTTAGCCCCGGACCCTGCAGCCCCTAAAGCCCCTGCGTTCCAGGTAGCCCTGCCTGGCTGGGGGGGGGGGGGGCAGCTTCCCCGCTCACTCGCTCCCTCCCTCCTCCGGCCGCCCTTTTTTTTTCCCTCTGGTGGCGCTCCTCCTGCCGCGCCCCCCAATGGATCGTCTTGCATACCCCCAGGGGTGTGTGCACCCCATTTTGGAGACCACTGCCCTAAAAAGCCAGGCATGGCCCCACCCACGTTCCGCCCTGAAACCCCTCCTGCTTCCTGCCACTTTCCCCTGGCCTCAGTCCAGGGAGGTTGCTCCTCTTCCCCAAGGTGGCTAGAGGAGGGCTTGTGTGTGCCAGCCTGAGGCCTGGGACTCAGGGCAGTTGGGGGCCCTGGTAATCTCATGAGGATGTGCACCACCAACACAAGGAGTGTAGTGTGGACACACAAAGCGATTTAATTACTGCAGTAGCTATACATTCACATAACTTAGGTGAACTACATTTTGTACTGTAGACTTGTCCTTGGTGTAGGAACATTGGTAGCTGCAGGTGGCTGAACAGCGATAACCCCTCTTTGTTCTGATTAGCTCAGTTTGTACCTCTCTGCTAGTCCCTGATCACCACCATTGGTGAGGTCACATCTGATCACTGGGGTCAGTGCTCTGTGTGTCTCCCCCTCACTCCCTGCCACTCTCTTACCATCCTCAGAAGCTGTGGGGGAGGTCACCCTTCCCCTGTGCCCTCCTGTGCCCACAGTCACCATATGCCGTCCTCCCTCAGAAATATGCTGGGCACAGTTGGGGACTCCTCAACAGGCCCTAAATTGGAGTAACCCTCAGCACATGGAGATGCATTGGCTCCCCTCTCAGTCCTGTGCCAGGCTCAGCACTGGTGCATGGATTTACCGGGGCCAAGGTGAAGGGTCTCTCTCTGGGCTTGATTCTGGGTTTCCTGTGTGCAGTGAGCTCTGCTGCTGCAATGTCTCAGCTGAGGTGTCACTGACTGAGCTGCACCATCCTTATTTCCCCTGTTTCTATACCTGAAATGCACAAGTGCAGAGAGGAGCTCATTCGCATAATGGGAAGAGCCAAAATTGGGAGCCTGGCAGCCACATCCCCATTCCCTAGTAGGCCTGTAAGCAGCCACAGCTCTGGACTTGTAAACCCTGAACTTCTGGGCCTATTAGTGCTGCTTGGAGGATTTGGGGAGTATCCAGAGGGTACAAAGGAACTCAACCGGTTATCTGGGAATTTCACATCCTTCACCCATACAAAACCTATCAGGCCGATTATCTGGATTGCACCAAGGGAATGCATCACAATTCCCTTCATCTACACACCAGGCACCAACCCTGTACACACAAGGAGTACAGGAGGGGAGCAGAGAGGCCAACACACAGCATGGCATTGTTAGATATTGTTATTCAATAGGATCCCTGTACAGCAGTTTTGCACTTCTGCTTAGAGCCGCCGCGTGGCTTCTCTGGTTTACACCATCCACTTACATCCAGGCTCTCATCTGGATATAAGCACAGTATAGATTTTACTAACAGCTCCCTTTTGGAGTGTGCTTCTTGTCTCACAGAGCCAGCTGGTCTAGCTTCAACTACACCTACTTTTCACAGGCAATAATCAGCTTAGAGGCGGCGAGTGAGTGCAGTTGACTAGTGGTGATGTTTAAGGCCCACTTTACACCACTGTTACACTGGTGCAGCTGCCTAGACAAAACACTATGGAGGACAGAGACCTCTGTGTGCACATAGCCCTGCAGTCACTGCTAGAGTTGAACTTTTCCACACTATTTATTGTCACTGGTTCTCTCAGAGACAGGAGGCTGTTGTTCATTCATTGCGATGAAGGCCAGACTCTCCTTACTGCCTGTGGCCAGACAGCTTTGCATGTCAGTGACTGTGGAATTAACTTAAAATTCACTAACAAAAGTCTTCATTAATGCACCTGGTGGGAGATGAAGACAGTCTGTGTGTTTAATGATGGGTTTCCCTAGTTTCCTGGGGCTCTGTATGCTTGTACCTCCAGGAGAGGCACTGTACGTGGGAATCAGGGAGCAGACTCAGAGTGTGTGAGGCAACGAAGAGGAAGAGAGGAGAGACACTATTTAGAGCGATAGGGGCCACATCAGATTGGGGAGGATAGCAGTTGTGTCTGGGTGGCCACTAGCTCCCTGATCAGAGGAGGGGCCGTGTCTGAGAGAAAGGAGGGGGACAGAATAAAGTGACTGACAAGCGAAAGCCTGGGAACATGAGCTAGTCTGACCGACAGGAAGTGAGATGCCCAGCACTGGAGAGAGGAGAAGCCAATTTGGAGCAGTCTGGAGCCAGCTATGGAAAGGTCAGGATTGGCTGTGTGGTGAGTCCCAGGTCTGATTGCAGGGTCCCCCTGAGAACTGGCCCCTGGGCAGCAACAACCCTCAGCTTGGGCCTTTCCCTCTTCAAGGTGACTCCCTGGTTAAAGAGTTTTGTTGGGAATATTCCCCAGCCAGCCAGGCTGAATTAGTGCTTCAGCTACCTAGGGAAAATCCACCACCGTATGTCATGCTTTGCACTGACTGCAAGTCCAAGCTGTCTGCCTGCTGTGAGTGTGTCTGAGCACTAGGGCAGGAGACTAAAATTAGGATTTTTAGTAGTGTTATTCCAATGTGCACCTTGAGCCCTGCACCCCTTTGTGATGAGGGGAAATCCCAGGAGCAGAAGCAGCCTGACTCCTGCATGAAGAGGATGCCTGAGAGCAGCGATCATCATCCCCTGTGCAGGGACTGAAGAGTTTAGATTCATGGGAAACCAATGGGTATTATCAGCATGGGCACCAGTGACCCCTAGAGAAGTCTTTTATTATGTTATGTTATATTTGCTTCCTGTTTAATATAACTACTGTGTTGAATATATTATGTGTCTGCGTTATTTCTTGGGAGTCTCTAATTATCTGGCAAGTAAGTGGGTGTTATCCTCTTAGAATTTTCGTTCCAACTGCCATGGGACCCTGCTAGGAAGGAGCGAAGATGAGGCACTGCCAAATAACTTCATATGGTAAGAAAATAAGGAAGTTGCACGCTGCTGAGCTGGAGGCGAGATTCAAAAGAACCCAGGCCTGTCCATCAAAACCTGTAAGGAGATTGGTGCTAAAGGATGTAATTGGATGGATAGGGGGTGCTACATAAGGGTGAATAGGTTGTAAGAGGATTTTCATAGGGTAGCTGGTCCCTGCAGATAGGCTAAGCCAGCTACCCTGGACCAGAGGAGGTGAGTCCAATCCAGCCAATTAAAGAAGGCTGGGCTACCCCTGGGCCTGTAAAGGGCTGCTTGGGGCAGTTTGGGAAGATGGACTGAGACAGGCTGCATCCTGGGGAGGGGAAGACACACCAGAGTGGAGTTAGCTCCTGTGGTGTATCCCTGCAACAAGGGGCCAGGGAATTAGGGAAGCAGCTAGGGGCCAAGAAGGGAGCAGAGCTGACTGAAACTGGGAAGCTGCCATGAGCAGCAGTGCCAGAGACCCCTGGATGGAGTGACCCTGAGACCAAGGAGTGAGAAAAAAGTTTGTTTTTTTCTGTTGGTTTGCTAACCTCTGGTCAGAAAATAAACCTTCTTTCAAAAGAGTGGGTGTGGCAGTGCATTCCTTGGAGCTGGGGGAGAAGCATGACTAGATGACAAGGTGTCAAGTATCAGAGGGGTAGCCGTGTTAGTCTGAATCTATAAAAAGCAACAGAGGGTCCTGTGGCACCTTTAAGACTAACAGAAGTATTGGGAGCATAAGCTTTCGTGGGTAAGAACCTCACTTCTTCAGATGCAAGTAATGGAAATCTCCAGAGGCAGGTATATTATATTGGTGACAAGGGTGCAAAAGGGTTGTCAAATTTAACAGGTGTGTGGTTCTTTCTGGGGAGACACTGAGTATTTGAGTGTAGGACAGATGTAGGGTTGTGAGTATAGGCTGTTCAGTACAGTTCACCTAAAACCAAGTTCTTAACAGACAGAAGGCATTTGACTCAGTGCTACTCTTGTCACGTGCCCTATTCCCTGAGAGATATTTTCAAAGGCAAAGTGTGCATGTTTGTGCTATGACTATATTGGATCACAGCTCAAAGAGGGCAGAGTTAATGTTGCATGGGTGTACGCCTTAACTTACTGTTTTCAGAGGTTTGAGTTTACTGAATGCAGCATTCTGGAAGAGCACAAGATAGCTCCGAGCAACCTTACCCCTGCATTAATGGAGATTTCTATCAGTGAATTTTCTAGTTTTTTTTTTTTTTTTTTTAACCAAAAGAGAAGTGTTTGTTGTCAGAGTTGGTGGTCATTTAGATGGTTGTAGTTCTCACCTATGTTTGCAGTTGATAGAAACTGTAGCTAGGTAATTGTAGAAAGACCTAACTGTTATATAGCCCTTTTCATCAGTAGATCACAAAGAGCTTTACCTCACTATCCCCATTATACAGATGGGAAACTGAGGCACAGAGCGGTGAAGTGATTTGCTCAAGGACACTTAGAAGTCCAGACGCAGATCTAGGAATAGTTGCAGTCCATGGGTCTCTATACTAGGCCACGTGGTTCCTTGGTGGTTCCTCAGTTCTCCTACCCGCCTTTGTACCTTTTATCACAATGGAACGGGGATAATGGTTATGCTTTGAAATGTTTACAAGGGGTATTTGCTAAGAGGGTCAGTAAGAAAAATTCCATCTGTCTGTCCCAAAATCTTGACAGTCTTTTATTACACGTTTGTTACAGTAACTTTAAGTATGTGAGAGGAGACTGGTATTTTTCTCTCCTTCTCCACTCCCTATCCCACCAGTCTCTGTAAAATTTAGCCCTCCTCAACATTTCCAGCTCCCCTTCTCCTTCCTATCCCACTAAGACATTAGTTGGCACTCTAGAAGCCATTAACATGTAAGAAGTTGTTCCTTGCTGTCTCCTGCCCTATTTTTCTGCATAAACATATCACAGCAGTAGATCACTGGAGGGCTGAACCCTACCTTGGTAATGGAGCCTGAACTGCACACTGAGCTGGGCCCCCCATTCCCCTGACCGACCTGGGACTCCTTCCCCAGCCATGCCCCAGGCCAATCCAGTCCAACCTCCTCCAAACTGCCTCCCCCTGCACTCACACAATAATGACATGTACCTTCACTAATCATTTCCTAAATTTTAGAGGTGGAACATTGAAAGTGGAACAGTTTCAACAGGAGACATTGAGAGCATTCCAGCCTGGAATAGTTCACAGCCTGGAGATTAACACACTCACCTGTGGATCAGGGATAGAATACCTGAATTCAAGCCCCTGCTCCCGAGTAGGGATTCAAACCAGTGTCTCCCATATCCCAGAGAAGTGCCCTAATCACTGGACTAAACGTTACAAGGGGGAGCATACACAGTTTCTGTATGACCCACAATGGACTTTTCTGATTTGCTGACAAGTTCCAAACCGTTTCCAGGCTGAATCAATTTTTTTTTCTGATTTTTTTGGTTTGCTGTCTGAACCAAGACAACAATTACTGGCCTGGCTGTAGCTAGGAGTGGTGACACGAGAGAGATGGAGGTGGTGGAGAGGCTGGGTGGGTGTGACACAGCATCCCAATGCCAGACGGCAAAGGGCTCACTGGTATCAGGTAATGAGTTTCAGATGGCCTGGCCAGTTCAGTGTCCCCAATTCACAGATGCCATAATCTGTGTCTGATAGATGGCATGTACAATATTGGAAAACTAATAAGTCACTGCTCATTGATATTCTTACACATTGTATGTATGAAGTGTGTACAAGGGTTATGAGTATAGGCTGGAATAATGACTAAAGTGTGTTTAAACCAGGCATGTCAGGGGGAGTTGGCAAACAGGTCTGTCAAAGGAATGTGTTTGCTTCTCTGCCCAACCTGGTCATCGGGTAGAGATGAAACAGTCCATTTGCATATTAGGTGAACAAAACTATCAAGCTCCAAGGGGAGAAGACATCATGTCATCTACACGCAGCGGGCAAGAGAAGCTTGGTCTGAGTTTTACTTCTCAAATAGTACGTTGCAAAGGTTTTCTGGGCTATAAAGACAGGGGAGCTGAACCTCAAGCAATAAGCAATTCAGTCAACTGATTGTATACAATATTATATGCAATATTACTATATTATTAAAGTGTATTGAGTAAGATCTTCCATGAAAGCCTATGCCACACATAATATCATCATGAAATCTCTGTATTATAACTGTATTAAGAATTATGGATTCTCATTGATATTGTGATTTAAAGTGTGTGTCCAAATAAAGGGTTTCTTCCAGGCAGGAGGAAAGGCAACTATCTACCTGTCCCCAATGAAATTAAGCAAAGAGTCACCCAAAACAAGGGAAGCTCTATTTGCATACAAATCAGTAGGGGGATGGTAAGTCCACAGGAAGGGAAGAACAGCATAAAGTCATCCTGCCTCTGGAAACAAGATCATTGAACTTTGGAAGATATATGCAAGAACAGAAACCATCTTTGCCATCCATCACTAGACAAACACAAGACAACAGTTGCAATTTGACCCGGGTGAAAACTTGACAATGGTTAGGCTGCTGGTGTGCTGAGAGCACACTCTGTCATGCTGACCATGTATTTCCCCTGTCCGTCTGTCTGTATCCCTCTGTTGTTTCTTGTCTTCTACTTAGATTGTAAGTTCTTTGGAGCAGAGACGGTCTTTCTCTTCTGTGTTTCTACAGCGCCTAGCACAATGGAGTCCTGGACCATGAGTAGGGCTCCCAGGTGCTATGATACTACTACTAATGTGCCTGATGTGATAAGTGCCTGTTGGATTTGGCAAAACATCTGTGAGATGCAGGTTGAAATCCTGGAGGATGAATGGGGGCAGGAACTGGATAAAACTGCTCAAAATTATGGGCAGCCAGAGAGGGACCCCTGCAAAATGGTCCAAGTGGTTAAGGATAGAGAGTGAGGGTGCCTTGTGCTTCTGCTAGGATGCCACAGGACGTTGTGGCTAATGAACACTCTGTAAGCAAGTAAAGGAGTTTTGGTTTGATTATATTCTGAATTAATAGCATGGGATGGGAGGTATTTATGGGCTAAGCTCTACCTGATTAAGTTTTTCAGCGAAAATGGTAGCCATCAGAGGAGAACAACAAAAATGATTAAAGGTCTAGAAAATATCAATTAGGAGGGAAGATGGAAAAAAATGGGTTGGTTTACTCTGTAGAAGAAAATGTGGGGGACATCCTCACATTCTTCAAGTACATAAAAGGCTGCTATAAATAGGAGGGCACTAAATGGTTTTCCTTCGCCACTGAGGACAGGACTAAAGTAAAAGTATTTAATTGCAGCAAGAGGGATTTAGATTAGACATTGGAGAAAACTTCCTAACCGTAAGGCTCGTTAAGCAGTGGAACCAATTACTTAGGGAGGTTGTGGAATCTGTGTCATTGGAGGTTTTTAAGAAAGAGTCAGACAAACATCTGTCAGGGGTGGTCTAGATAATACTTATGCAATGTCTACAGCTATGCCGCTGTAAGGACTGCAGTGTAAAGTATCCCATGTAGCTGCTCTATGCCGATGGGAGAGATCTCTCCTGCTGGCATAATTAAATGAGTCCTAACAAGCGGCAGTAGCTGTGTCAGTGGGACAGCGTCTCCTGCCGACACAGCTCTGTCCATACCGGTGCTTTATTCAGGGAAACTTTTGTTGGTCAGGAGGATGGGTTTTTTTTCACACCCCTGCCCAACAGAAGTTTCACTGACAAAAGTGCCAATGTAGACATAGCTTTAGTCCTGCCTTGGTGCAGGGGACTGGATTAGATGACCTATCAAGGTCCATTCCAGTCCTACACTTCTATCATTGTATGAAAATGAATTTATTGAGTTTATCAAAAAAAATAATTGTCTCTCTTAGGGGTGGGTGTGAATTTTTCACAGCCATGACCCAGGTAGCCAGGGCGACCTAAGTTTTAGGAGTAGACCAGGCCAAAGGAATGTGGTACAAACTGAAAAACTTGGGTATTGAGGGAGAGCCCCACTAAGGAGTATTCACCCCTGATGGTGATGCATCAGAAAGTGTTTGCCTTCTCCATCTCCTGTGGGGTTGAATGCAGTGGGAAGGAACTGTGATAAGGTTGTTCGGAATTGTGCACCCGGTATGATGTATTCTCTATAGTTTGCAGGACATTGGAGCGTTGGGTCTCAGTGCTTGGCTTTTGCAGAAAAAGGTGATTTATCACAGTTGTTTGCCTCTGCATTGTCTGCATTGTGTCCCTCCCAAGGGCCGTGCGTTCCATTCTGGCCTTTTGTGCATGCTCCAGGAAGCCTTTCCAGCTGCTTTCAGGGCTGCCTATTGGGATTAACTGTATGCTCCATCTATAGCTTTTTCTTATTTTTTCTGAGATCTGACAGCCTCTCTGCGGGCTACAACTCCCCTCTTCACACAGTTACAAGTGCACAGGGAAATAAGAAAAAGCACAGTCTTTTATGGTCCCATTCCTCATAGTCTCCATGCCAACAATGATAAAATGTTCTTGTTCCCATAATGTCAGAATGCCATTCCCATCTTCTCTTCCAACTCCATGGTTTCCTTTGTGACAGTAAGATATTCCTCCATTTATTTTCCATTCTACAGACACTCTGTACTTTATTTGAGTGGTGCACACGCATGTGTGGGGAGGAGGGGGCAGGCTTTGTGTAAGCGAGTTTTTTAAAATTTGTATGGTTTGGAGATGTTGGTGGGTGGATGATTACTCTTTTCTTTTCTAGGATGGGTGGAGGAGTGGCAGGAGCAGGTTAGTGACTGCTTGTGCCCTTCTGCAGGCTTTACTGACTACAGCTGAGTAAATCATTGATTTTTCAGTTCAGTGGCCAAACCAAAAAACCTGAAAAAAGAACTGGTTCATTTAGAACCCAAACTGAATGTTTTTGGTTTTTTTTCTTGCAGAAACAAAACATAAAAAAAAATCTTTCTGATCTAATGAAAGATTTGAAATATGATTTTGAAAAGACATTTAAAAAGGAACAAATTTTGGGTGGGAAGGGGAGAAATTTCTGTTATTCATTCAGCTGTACTCAGGACAGCTTGCAGAGATGCATGTGCAGTTACTAACCTGCTGGAGTGCCTTCGCTGACTCGGTACCAGGTCCAGCACCACCTCATTTTCATTTTCTCTGACAGTGAGCTGTAGATGTCTGCATTCTGGTGACTCTTATCTAAAGGGAACTGGACATGCTTGTTTCCAGACAGGCTAATCAAATCCTGGACCTCTACAGAGGTCCATGTGGAAGCAAGGGGGCCATGGTTGCTATGGGAATGTGAACTCACCTGGTACCGAAAAGAGGCATTCCTGGCTGCCTGCCAGCATTTAACCATCTGGTCAAGATGACCCCAGAGCTATGGAGCACACACAGGTACAAAGCAGGTTGATGCAGGTATGAAGCAATGCAGTGTGGGACACTAGCTGGAGGACTGTCAGCAGCATTAGCATTAGGAATTATTTCACAGGAATCTTACAATGAACAAACTGATTGTGAAGTGCAGCTACTCCTTCTCCAACGAGGATTAGTTATGGCAACCTAAGATGCCAAATAAATTGCTCTGAGAACAGGGTTCATATGGACACAAGGTATTTAAGTCGAGCTAATTTCAGTTAATATGAGGTAACATCCCCTGTAGACAACCCATAAGAGTAATTGAGAAGTGCCTCACACTGGAACTGGTGTTCCATGTGTCAGGCTCTGTTGGCGTGAGGCCGACATAGGAGATCCTAATTCCTAGCAGTTGGAGCACCTCTGCTCTCTGGCATCATGCAAAACATTCCCCTGCTTCCTTCCCAATAGTATTGTATCTAGACTATCTTCAATCACAGTGACTCGGTCACTTCCCCTTTGTATCTATCCCACTCTCTACTCCTTCCACTGCTGGGGAATTATTCCTCCTCTCTGCCCTTTGTTTTTCACTTCTGAACTCTCAACCATAATTTTAGTATTTTCAGATAATATTAATTATGAAGCTGCTCCCCTCCTTGTTCTCACCTCTGTGCACAGGGTCGGATTAAAGCCCAGTGCCAAACATATTTGTGGGGCTCCATGGGGGCAATGGAGCATGGTGCGGTCGGTCCCCAGAATGAGGGGCTGGCCAGGGGTAATGGGGCATGGCAGGGGTTGCCCCTCTCCACCCAGACCAGTGCGAGGGCACTATTTACAACCTGGCAATTGCCAGATGCACAATGGCCCGTCCGGCCCTGTGCTGCCAGCATGCGCCTTCCCCTCAGGGGTGGGTCCATGCTGTGTCACCCCCATCCCCTGCCAATCACCAGTACACCCCCCCAATTCCCTATGGCTAGAGCCTGCCCAGACCCGCTATGCCCAGCACCCCTCCCAGACCCTGCCACAAATGCACAGCACCCTGCACACCACCACCCTTGCCCAGCGACCCTCCTGCCCACAGCCCCACCACAACTGCCCAGCACCCCACACAGAACCCTAGTGCCCCAACATGTAGAGATCTTCCCTGGCACCTCACAGACCAGCACCCGCCAAGACTCTCCAGAGACCCACTCCCCCATGCCCTGCCTCCCGGCTGCACTCACCAGCCTGTGTCTGCTGGGCTGAGCCACCAGTGCAGCCAGAGCTGGTCCCGGGGTCGGGAATCACTCTGGCCCCTCGGGAGTGGTGTGATCAGCCAGGCCAGGGCCTGCCCTGGCCAGGCTCCCTCAGGACCCAGCCAAGCCCCCCACACTGCCCACACCCCAAGCTGGCTGAGACTGGCCAGGCTTCTGGATCAGTCCCTGGCGGCTCAGCTTGAGAGAGACATGTGGTACCCCACAGGTGGTGGGAAGCAAAGACTGCCTGGAGCCGGAGGTGTACTGGGGTCCAGCCAGGAGACAGAGAGAAGCCAGTGGGTGGGGACAGGGGGTGAAGAGGAGCCCTGGGTGGGCAGACTGAGGGGGAGGTTCTGTAATGCTATCAATGTACTGCTTGTGTCACTTGTGTTCTTATATGGAGCTCTAATTCTCCCTTCTGCAAGTTCCCTCCCAATGGAGCTATCCTGCAGGACCTAGGTTCCCCAGGTTCTTCCAGCCCCAGTATCTCTCTCTCTCTCACACACTCTCTCTCTCTCTCTCTCTCTCTCTCTCTCTCTCTCTCTCTCTAACAGAGCGTGTCTGAGAGGACTGGGTTAATCAGCA
Source organism: Malaclemys terrapin pileata (assembly GCF_027887155.1). Lineage (NCBI taxonomy): Eukaryota > Metazoa > Chordata > Testudines > Emydidae > Malaclemys > Malaclemys terrapin. The sequence continues at coordinate 137,496,241 of NC_071505.1, forward strand.
CTTCCAAGCTGACCCCTTTTATGTCCCTGGACTCAGCAGACTGGGTTGAGCAGCATTTCCAAGCTGTCACCCTCATAGGCCCTTGGACTCAGCAGGCTGGGTCAAACAGCACCTCCAAACTGTCACCCACATATGCCATGGGCACCGCACTGGAATAGAGTACCCCTGAGCTGGCTGGGTTGACCAGCACTTTCAATCTGCCACCCTTATATGCTCCTGGACTCAGCAGACTGGGTCAAGTAGCACTTCCAAGCTGCCATCCTCATATGTTCCAGGTTCAGCACATCCCTATCCCCGCTTTCACATTACAATTGTTCTGGTAGTAACCCACTTGATGAGCAAACCCCACAGGATTTTTGGGTGCTGCAGGGATCTTTAGCTTAGGTAAGAGGAGTGTTGCTGCAGAGTAAATGAAGAAGCCGAAAAACACCCATGTGGGGGTGAGGAGGGGGAGAAGAGAGAGAGAGAGCAAAGCAACCAGCTTAACTATGAAATTTATTTATTGCCTGGTAATAACTATAGTGGAGCCAAACAAACTAGTGATAATATTAAATCTAACTTAAATTTGATTATAAAAGTCATGTTTAGAAAACTATATCTGAACACTCAATTCAGGGTCAGAAGGCTATACAGAGAGAGAGAAAGCTGGGTTCTCACCACTCTGTGAAGCTTGAATCGATCGGGGTTCCCAGGTGGTGGTGGTAGCTGAGGGTCCAGATTTCCGGAGACGGGCAGAACCCTCAGCATGATCAGTCAGGAGAAGATGAAGTCCCAGTGAAACTGATGCATATGTGGGATACAGGTATCAGAACACTTACTTGAGCATGGGTAGGGCTTTTTGTAGGGAAACAACAATGGTTCAAGGAAAAACACTAGATTTGTTTATGGGTAAACTGATGGCTCAAGGGAGTATACCAAAGTTGTTGTATTCAGGCTAGACAATAGAAACTGATCATTCCTGGCTATGGAAGGTGTTCCTTGGAGGGAGCTCACAATGCAATAAGGGAGCTTCAGTATTTTGGATACCAATAATGGATTTATTACTAGAATTGATCTGATAACTACTGAGCAGGCATGAGTTCATTAACAGCTGGAGCAGAGATCCCCCATCATGCAGTGCTTCCCTGCTTTTCTGGTCCCAGAGTTCTGTGTGGTTCTTCCCTTGGAATCTCTCTTCTCCATTCTGTATGCTAATGGAGATAGCTCCCTGTCCCATCTTCGATGCAAATGAGTCTAGGGGAGTTTCCTTAATCCTGTCACCCTTGTCCCAGGGGTTTAGGTGTGTCTCCCGCTGCCTTTTCATAGCTTTCTGTAAATCTTTCTTCTGATGGGTTTTGGTTCAAGCAGAGGCTAGGGGGGAAGGTCTTTCATGAGTCAGACAGGCTGGGTACTGCGCCCTGATTCCCCAAGAACACAGAGCTGACAGGTAATAACAGGAACTGGCATATAGAATAAAGGGCTCCTGCTTATTTAACAATGTCTTTGCTGTTGAGAGAAGAAGGTTCCCTCATTTCATCCCAAGGAAGGCCTGGGGAAGGTTAGGGGATGTCAGCATAACCAACACTCACTGATGGATGTATTGACTCTCTAGGTCGCATTGAGGTCCGGCTGGTTGGAGGGGACACGGCCTGCTCAGGACGTGTTGAAGTCAAACATGGAAAAGTGTGGGAGACAGTCTGTGAGTCACACTTGGATTTCAACACTGCTTCTGTTATCTGCAATGAATTAGGGTGTGGACAGACTGTAGCCATCTTGGGAGCAGCTCACTTTGGAGAAGGACATGATCTGATCTGGAAGGAAAAGTTCCAGTGTGTGGGGAATGAGTCTCTCCTTCAAAAATGTCCCAGGATGTCCCATCCTAATGACACATGCTCCCACGCTAATGATGTCGGCATATTGTGCTCAGGTAAGAATTCAAACTGATGAACCACTAACATGGCCCCTAGAGCTGAGCCCTTCAGTCTCTTTTCTCCCACATCCACATATCCCTCACGTGAACCCACATCGCAGAAAACTTTGCATGTTTCAAAGTTGCTCCAAAAGATTCCTGTCTGTTAGAAAGGGTGGCTCCACTTTCCCACCACCCAGGGGGAGCCAAGAAGAGATAGTAGGAAATCCCATTATCTCTCTCATATGCCTCTCTATTTCAAGTGTCTCCAATAAATGGTGACACTTCTATTTACCTTTCTCCTGCTATAAGGATAGGATCCCAGCAGAGCTCTGATTCCCCTTATCCTCCACTAGGGATGCATGTTCTCCACTGCTGAGCACTCTCCTCCCTACTCAGATACAGCTGTAAGAGGAAGGGGCAGGGTCTAGTGGTCAGAGCACAGAACCAGAACCCAGGAGAACATGGGTTTTATTTCCAGGTCTGGTTCTGTATTCAATAATGCTGTGTGCCTCAGTTTCCCCATCTGTAAAACAACAGTTAAAATTTCCTACCTCAGAGAGTGGCTGTGAGGCTTAACTTCATTTTTGTTTGTAAAGTGCCTCCAGGCACTGGAATAGATAATGCTATGTAGGGGCCAGGTGTTGTTATTTTAAAACTTTCTTGATGGAATTGGAGCAGTTGTGGCCACTTTTATGTTATTGCCCTACAATTGGGGTTGGCTTTGTACCACCCATTCATACAGATCTGATTATTAGAGACTAGCCGGAAGCCCGTGCTACTGCATGGGTGTAATTCGTGAAGCAACGGTGACTGCTGGAAGAAAATATTAAGCAAAAAAACATAGAAAGAATATGAATGCAAAACATGTACATTGTCAAATTGCAATGAACGCGCATGTCACAGCTTTGGCTCATATCATCTAACTCAGATATACCCACCTCCCTCCCGGTTGTTTTTTAAATTACTTAGGAGAATTAATGTTTTCACAGAATTTTGAACCACACATTTCATTAATGTTGAAAGCATGTAGCCATTTTCATTCTGAGGCAGACATTAATTGAAAGACAAATGCTCGACAACTGGAGTGCCTGACAGCTCTCTCTGATTTGAAAAAGAAACTTACTTATGACCAAGCTGAGTATATCACTGTACCAATACTGTATGCATTGCTAAAATATGTTTTCATAGTCTGTCTTTGGACTTTTTAACTGCCCTCTATTCCCCTGCCAATGTGTGTGTGTGATAATTTCAGGTTGAAATGTCAACCTTGTAATGGACAAGACACCCCACTCCCTGGCTGCTCAGCTGGAGACTGCTCTTGCCCTCTTCTCACCCCTGAGATGGGGGAACTGCCCTTCATGCCCTCTTCACCCAGAGCAACACTTCCCTGCCTCCTGCTTCCCTGGGACTTCACCACCTAGGACCCAGCTATGTCACTTCCCTGACTCCCCACTCCCCTACCTCCTGGGGCAAGAGGGCTTGTCTACTGCCTGGTTCCCAGCAGGAACAGTTTCCCAACTTCACCCTCCCTTGTCTCTTACTGCCCCAGGACCCTCTCGCTGCTCTAGGGACATACATGAAGGCCGGGCTCAGTGGCAAGGCAAGTCTGTGCCTTCAGCCCTGAAGCTCTCGCACAGAGCTTGATCCAGCCCTGAAAACTGGAGTATTAGAGGAGCTTCTTGTGTCATTATACCAGCTCCTCTGACGCTTTTGTAGGCAGAAAAATCCCATAACTCCCAATCAGCTTGCAAGATCTGGAAATGCTGCAAGACTGCCTTTCCCTGGCTGCTTGGAGGGGACTCCCCACCTCCACCTCCAACCCGAGGTTGGGGATCTGCCACCTAATCCCCTTCTTCTCTCATCCCCATTTCTGTCTCCTGCAGCCCCCTCAGCCTTCCTGCATTTCGCATCCACTTATGTCCCTCTCAAACTCCCTTCCACCTCCACCTGCCCCCTGCCCCCCATGTCCCTCTGCCCTCAGCCTTTGTCCTGCTCCACATCCTTCTCCATGCCATTCCATTGAAACCTACAAATCTGCCTCCTGCCTCCTGCCCAGTGCCCTGCTCCCCACCCTCCTTTCACAGGGTCTCTACTGCCCCTGAGCCCTGTCCATCCCCCTCAGCCATATAAAGGCAGCCATGTTTCCTGTGGGCTTCAGTCTATTTGAAAACAGAGGGAGGTGGCAGCCAATGTTACTCAGGGCAGCCTCACTCCCACATGCCGACAGACTGTAGGCAGATGGCGGCATCTCACTGGCTTCAGCTCCAGTGACAGTGACAGGAGATGGCACCATTTGGAATAAGGGAAAGTCCGAGACTTGAAAATGGCTTATAACTTAAAAGTTGGATGGTAAGTGACCACAAACCCAGTGATGACTGAAACTGGTGATATTCTGAACCAGAGGAGCTTTCAGCCATGGTTGTACCTTGCCCCAGCATTTTATGCTGACTCAACACACATCCTAGGTGTCAGAGTGACATTCCTGGGATCTTCTTATATGGGTAACAAAGGTTGCCTTCTTGTCAGGGCCAGGGTCTTGTCAGGACGCAAATCTAAATGGATGAACTAAAAGAAGGGCGGGGCCACGTAGTGAGGTGCCTTTCCCAACCTCACCACTAACAGCAGAGCCTGGAAAGGATCTGCATTGCCCACTAGCATGCTTGTGGAACATGGCAGTCCATGGCAACCAGACGGATAGCCTGTCACTGTGTCAATGAGGAGCCCTGGCTGGCTGGCCATGATCATGCTGCCAGGTTGGCTATTAGGATGGGCTGGGGGAAATGGAAAACAGAGAGGTCTTTTTCCTGAAAGGGGAAGTCCTGCAGAGAGGAAGTCAGGATTGGAGAGGGGCTGCCTTTCTGTATAGTGTGGGGTTGCCACCTCCAAGGCACAGAAAAACTGGCCCGTCTCTGGGAGGTGTGGCTGATCTGTGGGAAGGCCAAGTCCCAGGGATGGGGGCAACCATGGGGAAGGGCTCAGTACTCAGAAAGTTATGGGAGGTTTGGTGGGATTCGGGGTTGGGAGTTGGGGTTGGCTGCTCTCCCATTGACTGTTGTCTGCCTTTGCACACTGCACACATGCAGTTCAGGATGAGCATGCCAGCCTGGAGGCCACTGTGTGTTTCCAGCTGTGGCACACGTAGCTAGAGTTCCGAGATCACTGCATGCCCAGGTGCGTTTGTGCACAGCTTAGAAATCCTGGCAACACCAACCCCTCCCCCACCCCATAACACCTTTGGACCAGCAACTGGCAAGGCCATAGGAAAACTAGCCAGGGGAATCAAAAAACAGCCAGATAGTCTAAGGCTGGTGGCTGGGAGAGAGGGAGACCTCAGCCCCATGGTGCTCATTCCTACAAATTTCTTTGTGTGAGCTTCTAGTGATAAAAAAGCTCTCACCTCCCCATGCCCCTTTCCTCCTTTATCCCTTCAATGGTGTGTTTGACTCACTTTGGATCTGATCCAGCAGTGGCAGCTGAGGGTGCTCAGCCTCTCACAGGATCCACTCAGCACCTTGTGGGATTGTGCCCTGTACTTGGGGGCCCCTCTCTTGCTGAACGCAATATTCTGGAGGTGCCCGGGTATCATTGAGCAACCTTAACTCTTCATTAATGATGGTTTTTTACTATTTAATTCTACTCAAAGTCTGCTCTGAATCCCCAATTCTACCCACAATCTCAGAACAGCGCTACAACTTGGGGCAGAGAGATAGACACCAGTGTTTGCTTTTTAATTGTCATCAGAAAGCCCCAGATTGAGCACTGTTGAGTTGACTGAGGCAGTTCACAACTCTTAGAGTTTCTGTTTCAGTGCCACCAATGGAAGCCCCAAGCAGCTCTTCACCAAGGGATCCTCCTGGAGCTGTCAATAACCATGGGGCTTAACTGCTCTCCAGCTGCAGTCACTGCATGAGGTGTGGCTGTACTGAATGGTGGAGGATTACGCTGGAGCAGCTTGGGAGAGCTGTGATTGTAATATGAGGAGATCTGGGGATTAGTTTGAGGAGCATCAGAGAGCTGTGAATATGATATGAGGAGATCTGGGCTTGTGTGCCCCCATGTGTGTTATCAAAGGAAAGATGTGCATATGGACCTTGAGGATGTAGTTAGCATCATTTGTGTAGGCTATGTCAGTAGCAGGACACTGGTTCATCTTGCCATGGTGTTATGCTTAAAAGAAGCACATGGGATCTTTTTTAGGGGAAAAGGCAATACGCCACATTTATTGAAGATACAACAATTAGCATATGCATTCAATCACACTACACACACACACACACTCTCTCTCTCTCTCTCTCTCTCGCTTTCTGTCCTACCAACCGATGCTATAGTTACCGGTCCAGAGTCCGGATCAACCTAGTGGCCAGCTAGGTTGATCACCAGTAGGGAGGAATCGGGTTCCGTTGGTCGCGACACGATGCTCCGGGGAAGTCTTGGCAGGACGAATCTAAAGTTTCATGGCAAGGCACCTTGTTTATTTAGTGATTTTCCTTCATTGGGACCAATGAATTTTGCACCATCATGCTGTAATCAATTGTTGTTTGACGAGTGCTTGTTTTCTTAAATTGTCCTTCTCATTCTTTATCACAGCTATCTTGTCCCCATTGATAGGTGCCTGTCTCATCTTTAGAGTTGTCAATCTTCCCTCCTCTGACATTTCAATAGGAGTGTGTTGTGGTCTCCTGGTGCCCTTGCATCTGTTTCTGGTTCCTCCCTCGTACATCTGGCTCAGTGATGGCCTTCACACTTATCTCTTAACGCACACATTCCTCATTCTCACACAAAACAAAATTAATTTACACAGAACATTTTGAACAGGAACATCAAATTGCAATGCAAAAGAAAAACAATCATCACATTCTTTTACTTATTTTAAAATATTAAACCTACAACAAATTGGTGACCCTCTAAGGTCTGTCACTGCCTTGAAATCAGCCCAGATACAGATTCCGGCTGATGCATCTTTACCAAAGGGCCCATTAGGCCATTCCTTTCTGCCATTCAAAAAGTGTGGCTGGCAGGATATGATCAAATCATACACCAATACATTTAATACATGCTACATTATTATCTCATTATTCTTTATCCTTCATTCTAAATCATACAAAATACAAATATAAAATCCTACTACTACAATGGGTATTGTCAATAGTGAGTTGGGACAGGAGAGTTGTGTGTGGATTTAATGATGGGTAGGGAAAAGTATATGTTTAGGTGATATCTTGTGTTGATGTGTAAAGGGGCGGTAAAAAGGGGGATTGTTATGTTTTGCAAGTGTGCTATGCTCTCAGGGGGAAGGCTCAGTATTAGAGCATACGGAAAGTGCAGATAGTGCCTGTCAATTACAGTGAGCAGGCAGAGTGGGAGTGTGTGAGTTATGGGTGTTCTGAGGCATTGCATGAAGAGAGCAGAGTTAACATTGCATGGGTGTTTATCTGAAATCTGTGTTTCCTGGTGTTCAGATAAACCTTTGCTGAACCCAAAATTCTGGAAGCGCATGTGCTATCAGCGGGCAACCTTAACTCTGCATTAACAAAGATTTTTGCCATTTAATTTCCTAGTTTTTTTAAATTGAAAGATAAATGTTTGTTGGTAGGAGTCAATGGTTATTTAAACAGTTATAGTTCTCACCTAGGTTTGCAGCTGATAGGCTACTGTGATTAATAATCAAAATACCTAGTTTTTATATAGAGCTTTTCATCAGTAGCTCTCAAAGTACTTACATTATTATCCACATTTCACAGATGGGAAACTGAGGCAGCGAGCAGTGAAGTATCTTCAAAGAATCATAGAAATGTGGGGCTGAAAGAGACTTTGAGAGGTCATCAAGTCCAGCCCCCTGCACTGTGCCAGGATCAGTTAAATCTAGACAGATGTTTATCCATGGTGTTCTTAAAAACCTCCAATGATGTTGTAACGATGCTGGTTCTGGCGGGACCCAACTGAGATTGCTAATTCAGGACAAATTGCTTAAAACAGGGCTGTTACAGCCCAAGGCTGGGGTTTTTCCACCTCTAAGGCAAACCAAACCAAGCCAGACAAAGAGGACTTTGGTCTCACCCCACTGGCTAACCACAAGTCACACAAGCAATTCCCTCAGACACTCCAGTTTCCCAGTATCACCACCAGTGCCACACATTATGGGGACAAATGGTTATGAAAACCAATACCCCAGTAAAAGAAAAAAAGGTTCTCTCGATCCCAAAGGACCAAGCTCCAGACCCAGGTCAATATATAAATCAGATCTTACCCATAAATCACGCTGTTGTCAATCCTTTAGAATCTAAAATCTAAAGGTCTATTCATAAAAGGAAAAAGATATAGATGAGATCTAGAATTGGTTAAATGGAATCAATTACTGTACATACAATAATGGCAATGTTCTTGGTTCAGGCTTGTAGCAGTGATAGAATAAACTGCAGGTTCAAATTAAGTCTCTGGAGTACATCCACAGCTGGGATGGGGCATTCAGTCCTTTCTGTAGAGCTTCCATTTGTAGCAAAGTCCCTCCAGAGGTAGAAGCAGGATTGAAGATAAGATGGAGATGAGGCATCAGCCTTTTCCAGGTGTAAGAACACCTCTTTGCTCTTACTGTGGAAAATTACAGCAAAATGGAGCCTGGAGTTACATGGGCAAGTTCCTGCATACTTTGCTGAGTCACAAGGTGTATCTGCCTTCTCTCAATGGGTCAATTGTATAGCTGATGGTCCTTAATGGGCCATCAAGCAGGCTAGGCAGAGCTAACACCAACTTGTCAGGAATGTATCGCAGAAGCATAGCGTAAGTTTGAAATACAGACAGTATAGAGCCAATATACATAACTTCAACTATAAAATTGATACACACATATAGGCAGCATAATCATAACCAGTAAACCATAACTTTGTCTTAGACACCCCATTTGACCCCCTTTATACAAGATTTGGTGCCACTACAGGACCTTGGTTGCAACAATGTTCTATATGGTCCCAGTTCAAATCAATAACGTGACAGATGTGGATTCTACAACGTCCCATGGCAGCCTATTCTAGAACTAAACTAAATTACCCTTCTAGTTAGAATGTTTCTCCCAATATCTAACATAAATCTCCCTTGCTGCAGATTGAGCCCATTACTTTTTGTCCTACCTTCAGTGGACAAGAGGAAAAATTCATCCTGGTTCTCTTTATAACAGCCCTTAACATATTTGAAGGCTGATATCAGGTTCCCCCTAAGTCTTCTTTTCTTAAGACTAAACATGCCAAGTTTTTTAACTTCTCCTCATAGGTCAGGTTTTCTAAACCTTTTATCATTTTTGTTGCTCTCCTCTGGACCATCTCTAAATTTGTCTACATCTTTTCAAAAGTGTGGCACCCAGAATTGTACACAGTACTCCAGCTGAGGCCTCAGCAGTGCCCCCTAGAGCGGGACAGTTACCTCCTGTGTCTTACATATGACACTTCTGTTAATACACACCAGAATGTACTAGCATTTTCAAAATTGCATCACAGTGTTGAATCATATTCAGTTTGTGATCTACTGTTACCCCAGATCTTTTTCAGCAGTACTACCACCTAGTCCAGTTATTCTCCCTTTGAAGTTGTGCATTTGATTTTTCCTTCCTAAGAGTAGTACTTTCCACTGTTCTTTATTGAATTTCATCTTGTTTTCTAACCTGCTCTGCAACTTGTCCAGGTCATATTGAATTCTAATCCTGTCCTCTAAGTGTCGATCCCTGCCAGCTTGGGTAATCTGCAAATTTTATAAGCATACTCTCCATTCCATTATCCAAGTCATTAATGAAAATATCGAATAGTACCAGACCCAGGACTGACCCCATGGCACCCCACTAGATACACATTCCCAGTTTGACAGTAAACCACTGATGACTATTATCAGAGTATGGTTTTTCAACCAATTGTGCACCCACCTTCTAGTCATTTCATATCACATTTCTCTAGTTTGTTTATGAGAATGTCATGTGCAACTATATCAAAAGCCTAACTAAAATCAAGATATCTCACATCTACTACTTCAGCCCTATCCATGAGGTCAGTAACCCTGTCAAAGAAGGAAATTAGGTTGCTATGGCATGATTTGTTTTTGACAAATTCATGCTGGCTCTTCCTTATAATCCCATTATATTGTATAAACTGGTGCTTATAAATTGATTGTTTAATAATTTGTTCCAGTATCTTTTGTGTACTGAAGTTAAGCTGACAGGGTCCTCTTTATTCCAGTCTTTATAGATAGGTACTTGCCCTTCTCCAGTCCTCTGGGACTTCTCCTGTCTTCAATGAGTTCTCAAAGATAATTGGTAACGGTTCCACCAGTGCTTCAGCTAGATCCTTAAGTATCTTTGTGTGACAATCAGGGTCCAGACACCCCAAGGGGAGAACAGGGGGCCTGAAACCCAAAGAACAAGCAGTTGAAACAAGTGTTTGTTATAATACAATAATACTGTATACAATGTATTGGGTAAGATATCATACAAAAACTGGAAACATGCTGGCTATGGATATCGTTGTGTGAGGTATATACAGATGGAAGTAGAGTTATGTACGTGTAATGGAAATATGTTCCTAAAATATGTTTTGGGGACAGACTCAATAAACAAGTTTGTCCTAGACAAAGGGATGTTGTTTTGCCTGTTTGCCCATGTCTTCAATGTAAACTGAGCAAGCTGATGCCAGAGACAGTGGAAATTACTTTAAATATGAGCCAAGAGGGGGATGGGAAGTCACCAGGAAGAGTCAAATAGCAAAGGAGAAGACATTTATCTGGGAATGCACTTCAGACTAACACATTTCAAAAGTTTACTAGAGTATACAAAGAAGGGGAGAGAACTCTTTAGTTACCCATCATTTAGGGGGAAAGGGGACAGCACCCTGTAATTCTATGAATGTTGGATCTCCTGCTGGAAGGCTTGGAAATGCTGGTAACTTGATGCGAGAAATAGACACTAAAAAGTGTTGTATTTTGTTTTGTTTGTAAGCATTTTCTGCTTCTGTTATCTCTGCTTATTATCATTTAAGTCTATGTTCTTTATTAATAAACTTATTCTTGGTTTTACCATAAATCAACTCAATGCTGTGTGTTAAGGTAAAGAGTGTGTTCTCAGCTGGGCTTGTTACGAGGGGTTTTAGAACCCAAATCAGTGGTAACTTAACTGGTTTTTCTTTGAGAAAAAAGAATGTGACCATAACTCCTGTGTCTGATAAATGATTGATACAAACCAGCGTGCTTTACCTAAAGCTACTTTTTTGTTAGGTTTCAAGTGTGCACACACACACACAAATGTATGCTGTAGCAGTAGGGTTCAGAGCATTCCAAATATTTATAGTTACCTAAAATGTCTGAAATGGTCTCAAGAAATTAACAGCCAGGCTACCGGGGGCTCCCTCCTTCCATCTGACTACTGGTGTCAAATCCTTGCCAAAAGGAAAACTTCCTCAGGCTGCTCCAAAGCGCACTTTCATAATAATATTTTTATAAATTTTCTTTGGATAAAGCACACAACTCATAATCAGAGGCGTAGCCGTGTTAGTCTGAATCTGTAAAAAGCAACAGAGGGTCCTGTGGCACCTTTGAGACTAACAGAAGTATTGGGAGCATAAGCTTTCGTGGGTAAGAACCTCACTTCTTCAGATGCAAGTAATGGAAATCTCCAGAGGCAGGTATATATCAGTGTGGAGATAATCTCCACACTGATATATACCTGCCTCTAGAGATTATCTCCACACTGATATATACCTGCCTCTGGAGATTTCCATTACTTGCATCTGAAGAAGTGAGGTTCTTACCCACGAAAGCTTATGCTCCCAGTACTTCTGTTAGTCTCAAAGGTGCCACAGGACCCTCTGTTGCTTTTTACAACTCATAATAACCTCTAATGGGCTAATAATTTTTGCAGCAACAACCAATAACAATTCATTATTTTTTATTTCCAAAATATTTCTAGTTATGACAATAAAACTTACATGTTAGAGGCACCCAAAACCAACGTCAGTTACCTAAACATTTTTTTCTCTTTTTACAGTACATTTATTTTTTAATTTTATTTTTCCATTTTAATTAGAAAAACTGCAAGCATGCAGCTATTTGGCCATGCCTCTCAGGGTCATAAAACTATTTTTAGCTGTGTGATGTTTGGGTTTCAGCTGGCAGTGGTTGAACATACAAAATGACTGATTTCAGTGCTGTCAAACGGTGAGGTAAATGAAGGTATGTCAAATACAGGGGCTTCAGGCTAACAGGCTAGTGTGTGTGTACTGTGTCTTTGGGGATAGTAGACTTAATAATTTCTGTGAGGCTTGCATTCCTTCCCCTTCATTGTTAATATTAATTGTGTTGAGTATCTGGTCACCATTAACCTTTTCAGTGAAGATTAAAGCAAGATAGGCACTAAACACCTTAGCCTTCTTGATATCATATCTTATTAGCTCTTCTTTGCACTAAGAAAAGGACCTATACTTTACTTCATCTTTCTCTTGCTCACTAATGCATTTAGAGAACTTCTTCTTATTGCCTTTTACGTCCCTTGCTAGGTGTAACTCATATTGTGCTTTAGCCTCTCTGATTTAGTCCCGACTTGCTGGTGCTATGATTTTATGCTCATCCTTAGCAAGTTCTTCACTTTCCACTTTCTGTAGGATTCCATTTTGATTTTCAGTCATTAAAGAGCTCCCGTGGAGCCATATTGGTCTCTTGCGATTCTTTCTGTCTTTCCTTCACATCAGGATAGTTTGCAGTTGTGTTTTTAATACTGAGAAACTCTCAGGTCTCCTGACCTCCTTTTTTCCCTAAGATTTTCTTCCCATGGTACCTTATCTACCAGTTCACTATGTTTGTTAAAGTCTGGGTTTTTTTGAAGTCCATTTTCCTTATTCTGCTTCATTCACTCCTTCCTTTCCTTAGAATCATGAAAGCTATCGTTTCATGGTCACTTTCCCCCAAGTTGCCTTCCACCTTCAGATTCACTAACAATTCCTCCCTCTTGGTCAGAATCTAGTCTCATATGTTGGTCAGCCTAGTTTACGTCCTCTACTTTTATGGAACAAAAAGTTTTCCCCAACACATTCCAAGAACTGATTGAACATTTAGTGTTTTGCCTTATTACTTTTCCAACACATGTCTGGGTAAATAAAGTCCCCGTTACTGCCAGGTCTGGTGTTTTGAATATTTCTGTTTGTTGTAGAAATGCCTCATCCACTCCTTCTCCTGATTGGGTGATCTATAGTTGACCCCTACCATTACATCACCCCTATTATTCCTGGCTTTGATCTTTGCCCAGAGACTTTCAGCTGGTCTGCCTCTCACCGCTTTCTGGGGCTCCGACCCTCAAACTTACCCAAGGTCAGCCAGCAGCATAGCTGGGGATAGTCCCAGTCTAGTGGTTTTTCCACTAGGCCTCAAGATTGCTATGTGATTCCTCAGTGCTCCTCCCCGTCCTGTACATTTTGTTACAATGTAATGGGGATAATGGTGGTTGTGTAGTTGCTACTGGGGCCTGCAAAGGAGTAGGGCTCCCCTAGATTGCAGCACACACATGGAAGGGGAGAATTCATGGCTGATGTGCCTTACCTCAACCCCCCCCCCCAACTTTTTCTGCTACCCTTCCTTGTTTGCAATCCCTCCTGTCTTCTCCCCTCCTCCTCTTCCAATCCTCACTCTCTCCCCCTTGCCTGAACCCCCCCCCCAAACTTTTCTTTCCCCTACCATCCATTCCCATTTGTTTCCCTCCCCATAATAAACACATCCCTGGCTGTGAACCCTAACATTTTCCCCTGTTACCACCTAGTCTTGCACCCCATATCACCCTTCCCCTCCCAGTCAGCATTCACATTTGGAAGTTGTTTTCTTTTCAAAAGCAGTTTCAGCACATTCTGAATATTTTGATGCACTCGGATTACATTTGCACCAAACAAAATCCCCCCATGAGAGAGACAAATGGGAGCAATAAACCTGCTTTTTTGAACATCACTTTTCTTTTCTGACTGGAGTTGCACTCACAGTGCCAGGGGTGGGGGTGCCTAGCTGTAAGGACCACAATTTACCCTCAAAGCCACCCACATCTCATTGTGGATTGGCAGGTTTCCAGATAGCTATTCTCCCTCACTGCACATGCTCAGAGTAGTCCATTAGGCATGTGTGTAGGCGCACAAGCCTTCGCAAGCACCTAACTGAAGAAGCAGGCTCTTTTTGAAATAACATTTTAATTTCATTTCTCCCAAGGGCTGGTGGAGCCCATGTACTCTGTTGGGGGTAACCCTCGGGTGTCTGAGATCCTGGTGCAATGATCTGAGCCTTGGTTCGAGCTCTATCTGTGAGCAAAAATAAAATGCCAGAATCTGTCAACTTTAAGATAAGCTGTTGTTTTTTTCTGGGAGCTGTATCTCGGAAACCCCTTGGAGAAATGGCCCCAAATTTTGATTAGTAATATAACCCTGTGCTCCTATGTGAAATACCATATTCCAATCCAATCCGATCAATCAGGCAGACATTAGAGCACTTAGAAAAATTTAGCTTTGAAGGAAAGCTGGTCTCAACCTTAACTGTTGCAGAGCTGTCACTGAGCTATAATATTACCACTGTGTATTTTGTCCCCAGTCAGACCCCTGAGTGCAACTGTTCTAATTCAGTAACCTAGGACTCAGCATCCATGACACATGAGAACCCCAGTTTCGTCACATGACATTTTTGTGATATCCTGGGGACAGCTGTTCCTGACTCCTGACCAGCTCTTTGGAACCACGAAAGCAGAGATTGGCCCCATCCCAAGACTGTCTGTCCCAGGCGTGACCCTGAGCCCAGAGCGGTACATGCTGGGATGGAGTTTGGTGGGTGCTGTTTGACCCCCTCACAAAGGACAGACATGGGCAATAATGCCTGCACTGTAAGAACCTGATTATCACACCTGAACATCCTGATTTACAAAGTGTCTGGTAAACTGGGAAATAATTATTAGTTAATTATCCCAAGTCACTGGGGTTCCTTTGTCACATCTCTGTAGACAATTGTGCAAGAGAAATGTCTCTCTGATCTCCCTTCTCCTTGTTCTCAGGATATGCTGGGTACAGGCTGGCAAACAGCAGCACAGGGTGTTCGGGGAGAGTGGAGCTTCGCCACGGAGGCGCCTGGGGAACCCTCTGTGACTCCCAGTGGGATTTACAGGCTGCCCACACCGTCTGCCAGCATTTTGACTGTGGATTTGCTCTGTCGATGCCAGCAGGGCAGCTCTTTGGCACAGGAGACAGGCCTGTCTGGAACGGCACATTTGGCTGTGAGAGGAACGATTCCCGCCTGAGGGACTGTCCTGTTACTGCGCTGGGCACAACTGAGTGTCCACCTGGGAGTGAAGCCAGCGTGGTGTGTTCAGGTGAGCAGCTGCAGTGGGAAAGAAAAGAACTGGGGATTGGGGAACATCTTCAGCCAGATCTTCACAGTGTGTCAATCGGCCAAGTGCCACTGGGCTCAGTGAGGCTATGTTGATTTACACCAGGTGGGGACCTGGCCCATAAATTGGCGCCTTGTCCCTGCACCAGCCAAGTCTGCTGGAACTGATCCCTCTGTGAAATGCTTGTGGTGCTTTGAGTATGGACTGTACCAAGGCAACCAAATTCTGGTCCCTTGTCCTCCCTTCGCACTAAGTAAGATGGATCAAGTATCAGTTTGTGAATGTGCTGGTATGGAATAGCCCCACAGCCCCCACAGAGTAACTGCTATTATTGAACATGAGTAACAATCCCTTCCTGTTCCCCACTCCCCTCCCTGTCGTTGCCATTAACACTGATCACTGCGCCACCTCGACACTCACTTTCCCTTGTGCTCAGGGTGCCCGGGTGGCAGGTTAGTGAACGGCACCGAGTGCTCCGGGAGAGTGGAGATCCGACATGGAGACACATGGGGAAGCCTCTGTGCCTCCCACTGGGATTTGCAAGATGCCAATGTCCTCTGCCATCAGTTGAACTGTGGATACGCCGAGTCGATCCAGGGAGGAGCCCATTTCGGTGAAGGGAACGGAACTGTATGGAGTGACACTTTTCATTGTGAAGGGACTGAAACTTGTCTGTGGGATTGTTCTCACGTGGCCCTGGGCAACCCAACCTGCTCCCCCCGAGACACGGCCAGGGTCATTTGCTCAGGTAAGGTAATACTGACGTATATATGTTAGTTACAGTGCAGTGTACTGCCCAGATTAGGATCATCGCAAGTAGTCCCATTGACTACTGTACTCAAGGTAAGTAGGGGTATCAGAATGTTGCTCTCTTTGTTTAAGTTCCCCAGATCAGAGACTCCTATGGGTGCAGTGAAGGGTGGCAAAGTGGATGCCAGCACTACGCTAGCGTGAACCATAGAGAATGGCTCTGTGCGATAAACCTGGGGTTTGTGATTCACAGATTCCCTAAGTCCCAGCAGGGCTGACTCAACCCTTCATCAGTTTGATGTTGGTGTTGCAGAAACAACCTATACGCAGAGATCTCATCCAAGCTGTGGGGCCATTACAATCCCATTTCACTCTCTGGAAAAGTAGGTGTTTGCCCTGGTGTTCCTGGCCAAAATGTCCCCTCTTACCCATCCCGGTTGTGTGCTGGTGGGCTGCAGCATTATATTCACTTATTATCATGTTTTTATAAAACCATGTAGACTGCACAATGTCACACCTATATTTCATAGAACTGGAAGGGTCATTGAGTCCAGCCCCCTGCCTTCACTAGCAGGACTAAGTACCAATTTATGCCCCAGATCCCTATGTGGCCCCCTTAAGAATTGAATTCACAACCCTGGGTTTAGCAGGCCAATGCTCAAACCACTGAGCTATCCCTCCCCACATTGGAAAGCAACACTGGCTGATAGATGGCAAGTTATCTGAGGGCTACCCATAGTGACATAGGCCCAGATTTTTAAAGGTATGTAGGCATTGCGGCACTGATTTAGGAGCCTAACTCTCATTTTCTAAAAGGATTTAGGCACTGACCAGCCTTAATCAATGGGATCCATAGGCTTCACATCCCTGAGCATTGTAGCTGTGCCAATCTAATCCCCAGTGTAGACAACAATAGAAAAATTCTTCCATTGACCTAGCTAGCACCACTCAGAGAGGTGGGTTACCTACAGCAATAGTAAAACCCCTTCTGTCACTGAAGGAAGCATCTACACTACAGCAGCATAGCTACAGTGATGTTCTGTATCACAGTAGCGCCCATAGTGTAGACATGGCCTTAGTAAAACAAACATTTAATGCACACAGAAAGCATTGTAAATAGTATTTGGAATACTATGAATAACTTTTAAACAAAAGCTATTAAACAGTAAATCTACGGGTTCTCCTTATACAGACTTTCCCCCTTTTGTTTCTGTTACAACATTACATGTTCTATACTTCTATACACACCTCAAAACACATTCCCCACTAATCTTCTCTTAGAGATGATTTCTCAGGCTTTGCAGTGTGCCTGTAACATGTAGTGTGTCTTCAGATCTTGAGAAATGGCAGTACCTCAGTCATTTCAAACACTTCAGAACTCCGTGAGGAATGAAACAGTCTGTGGCTCTCAGCAGCTAACATCATTCCAGCCCTAGGCTTAGGTCAAGGGTTGACTGAGTCTCTCAGTTCCCGGTGAAACAGAAATCTGTAGCCTGTATTCAAAATGACAGGTTACAAAGTAGCAGCTGTGTTAGTCTGTATCCGCAAAAAGAACAGGAGTACTTGTGGCACCTTAGAGACTAACAAATTTATTTAACAAATTTTATTTAACAAATACATGTGTTAGTCTCTAAGGTGCCACAAGTACTCCTGTTCTTTTTGTGTATTCAAAATGATACCAGGATTGGAAGCAGCCTCTACAATACCTGTCCCCTGGATCTCTGTAAGGCTCTCACTGTCTTCTCCCCATAAGCCCAGCTAAGTCAGGCAAGAATTCACAAATCCTCACCTCACTAAGTGCTGCCCCGTTCTCTCTCTTTAACTGATACAGAGTCCCAGTTTAGAACAGTCAGCTGATAGCTAAATATAAACTCCATAGGCTCTGTGGTCTCCACAGTAACAAATACTGCCCTGCAGCTCTCCCTCTAGGGCCATAGAACACATTATGCTGCACCAAACATTATCCCAGTGGAGGGCTGTCCTAGAAAATAAAGCTGGCATAGCACTGCCCTGTATCCACGGTGGTACAGGGGTTGGGACCAGTTCTCACAACAGACACATCTCTCAGTGTTGCATCTGTTAGAGGGCTTATTCCTTCACCCTCCCACTTCCCTGGTCCTTCTCGCGTGAACAGAGAGCAACAATACCCAAAGTCTGAAGGTGCAAACAATTTGATGTTTATTGGAGTGAACTTCCAGCAAACTTAAATCCTAATTGGCCAAGGACAAGATAGGGGCCCTTCCATTTAAGAGCTGGGAATGGATGGTGTTGACCTGGAACCTTGTACATCACTAGATCTCCCACCATGGATAGATCACACTCCCCGGGCAGGTCATACCATGCTTTGGCTCTAGCTCACTTTTAATGGTGTGGTTCATGCGTTCCACCTGCCCTGCAGCCTATGGGTGATAAGCAATATGGAACAATTGTGTGATTCCAGTGAGGGCTGATAGCTCCCCTAACAGATCTGACTGGAAAGCAGCTCCTTGGTCTGAGTCAATCACCTTTGGGACCCCTCAGCAGGGAGAATACCTCATTTACCAGTATTTCACCAGTTACTCGGGCAGTTTGATACTTTGTGGGGAAAGCTTCCACCCACCTGCTGAAAGCATCTACTACCACCAACATGAATCATTTTTTTTCTGTGATCTGGTGGTAGGGGTCCTGTGTAGTCAATTTGTATTCTTTCCCAAGGTCCCCTTGGGGCTTGTCTCATTAATTCTCCCGTTAGCACCTTGTGAGGTGGGTTGTGCCAGGCACAGTCCAAACCATGTTCCAGGTGTGATTTTAAATCAGCTGCCATTCCTGGCCACAAGCACGACCTTTTTAAAGTTCCCAGTGCCTCCTCAAACCCGGGCTGTCCCCCTGACAAGCTCCCATGCACCCAGCTTAAGAAAGCCGTCCAGATTCCCTGGGTGCACAGCATTATTGGTCCCTCAGCTGTTAAGACACACCAAATCCCTTCCATTAGTTCCTCCTTTGGCACATGCCTGTCCCCAAGTTTCATGATGCCTTCCAGTCCTGGGTCAGATTCTTGCAACTCTCGAATTCGCCCTCCCTGATCTGTATCCACCCCACTTCTTGTTATCACTGCTACAGGCACACTCTCTTCTGGCTCCCAGGGCCATGAGGGTGCCTCTGTTGCAGCCGCTTGGCCTCTGCATCTGCCAGATTATTCCCTTTGTTTAGGGGTCCTGTTTTCTTGTGTGTCTTTACCTTTGCCACATTGATCTGTGTAAAACAGTGACCGAGCTCCTCCATTCGCTTCCACCACTTGTTTCTCCACTCAGTTAGCATGCTTGATTGTGAAGCCATCTGTTGCCCTGAAATGATTATCCGCCCACCGTCTCAGCATTAATGTGACCCCACGAAATGCATAATCTGAAGCTACCACCAGCCAACATTCTGGCTCAACTTTGGAATACACTTCATTTAAAGCCTTAGCAAGGCTGCCAATTTTGCCTCCTGAGCTGACCTTGCATCTAGTGAGAAACCAATGGTGCTGTATCATTTCCTCTGATTACCATGACAGCTAAGCCTGCAGTTTTCTGTCCCCGCGATACATACAGCTTCCATCCAAAAACCATACTATTGTCCCCTCCTTTACCTGATTGGGTTAGCTGCTCGAAACACCCGATGTTCGATTTTACCTGCTTCTGCTTTAATGTTTTCTACTTGTAGAGCCAGCAATGATTTGGCAATACGCTGCCCACTCACTTGTCCCTGTGAGATAGTATGCATGTTTAACAGCCGCAGGGGATCATGATGAGATCAGACTATTTCTTTCTGCATTCCCGGGAGGTATTTGAATTTCCCTACCCCCCAGTAGGTGCACAACAGCACCTTTTCACACCATCCATACTTCAGTTCCACAGCACTCAAAAGTTGAGAGGCAAAGGCCACAGGTTGGTCCTTTGCTCCATACTTCTGTGTTAATGCACAACCAATGGTAGTGTCAGATACCAAAGGGTACAGATAAAAGAGTTTCTCCCCATCCGGGGAGGCCAGCACTGAAGCACTGGCCAGGTTTTCCTTTAGTACTCTCACTGCCTCAGTACACTCTTCTGACCATTTCCAAGTTGAGGCTCGGGTTAGGTCAAATAGAGGCTGGGCTATTTCTGCTCCCTGCAAAATCCAGTTAGACCCAGAAAACTTTGCAAGCTTTTAACATCCGTAGGCAGTGGCAGGGACTGGATCAGCTGCACCTGTCCCTTATCGATTTCCCTTCCCATCTGGGATACTTCCACTCCTAAGTAGGTCACTCTTGTCTGTCCCATCTGAGCCTTTTTCCCATTGACCTTCAACCCTGCTCTTGCCAAAGCTTGCAGGACCTTCTCGGTTAGTTCCCTGTCTTCCTCCTCTGACTCTGACATTAGCAACAGGTCGTCTACATATTGTACTCACCTTGCTGAATCCACCCCCTCCGAGCCTGTCTAATGTATCTGTGAAAAATTGCAGGGGAGTCCCGATATCCCTGGGGTAGGACTGTCCAGCAGAATTGTCTGCCCTCCCATGTGAATGCAGTTTTATACTGACACGAGGTAGCTAGTGGCAGAGACCAAAACCCATTAGCTATGTCCAAAACAGAGAAAATTCGGAATTGGGGTCTAATACAGGCTAGCATTTCAGGGTACGCTGCCACTACTGAGGCTGGTGAATTGGCCAGAACATTTAGTGCCCTATAATCCACAGTGAGGCGCCAGATGCCGTTTGGCTTTCTCACTGGCCACACAGCAGCATTACAAGGGGATGCAACCACTCTAATCAATCCCCTCTGTTCCATTTCCCCAATAGTTACCCCCACCTCTGCCGATGCCTCCTGAGGAATAGGATATTGTTTCTGGGGGGGGGGAGGGTCCCCTCCCTCTAGCAGTACCTCCATGCTGCCCCTACCACAATCCAGGTTATCCTTAGCCCACACAGGGATGTGTTCCCACCCAGCTGGGGGTGGTGGGAGGGCATGTGCCGCTTTAATGGTCATAGTGGCTATCCCCATAGGAATGGTATAGCCCTGACTGTCCTGCGTCTGCCCCAATAAACACACCCAATTGGCTAAGTCCAGTACAAGTCCCAGCTTGTGTAAATCTCCTGCCCCCCAACAGATTTAACACATCATTACATCCCCACATAATCTCCCCTTCCCCCCAGATTCCTTTGATTTGTCCCCACCTCAGGGTTAACTGTGTCTCCCCTCCCATTGCCCCTACAATTGTCACAGTTCCTTCTGAGGGTCTCCCGTGCCCCCATGTGGTTAAGCTGATGGCTGCTTCAGTGTCTATCAAAAAATCCCTCATGGGAATCCCTTCGATCGCCCCCTGGAGCGTGGGGCGACCAGACGCGTCCCGTCCTAAGCTTAGAAAATCGACAGGACGCCTCCCAGGGCAGCCCTAAGTCACAGCACCCACCTCTGTCCCTCCCACTCGTTCACAGGGGGGGTGGGGCGGGGGTCCTGGCACTGAAGACATTCCTGTCTCCAAGCAAAATTGTGTGTCTGGCATTTCAGGTAGTCCCAGTCCCCTGGCCTCCGGGGTCACTTTCCCCCTGATCTGGTAAGATCTTGGGTAGTCAGTTTAGCCTGCAGTCTCTGGATGTGTTGCTCTATAGCTGCCCCCCAAAAGCCATGACCTCTCCCTCTCCCCTCCAGGCTGGCCCACCCCTTTCCACCTTGTACTGATCCCCTGAAGTAATAACATGGACCGGCTTTCCCCCCGATGCATCTGTCTCCACACATCTGCCTGTTTCAGAAACTGGGATAGCTGATTGGGAGCAAATTCAGGGTGCTGCAACCTTAAATGCCCCACAAACTGCAGATCGCTCAGCTCCAACCATTTCTCCAGCAATTCCACACCCCTACCATGCTCCACGCCCCCACCAGATCCTGGTGCCCCTGTCTGGGGTATCATCCATGAACCGTCCAGGGGATCCACCAAGCACCGTGCCCAGGCCTGTATGCGATTAAGTGTATCCCGCCCTGTTTCCCCAGGGATTTGCTTCATCTTATTCATCCCCGCAGTACGAGAGTACAACCCAAACAACTGTTTTGCCACCTGTCCAGGGATTAGAAATGGGTGTGCCAGTCCTGCCACATCGATTCCTAAGGTGCCCCATCCCAAAAGACTATGCCATGTGATCACCTGGTCCTCATGAGTTAGAACCTCTATCTCCCTGTCCACCTCCACTAGTCACAGCACAAACTGATCCCAATCATCCCGGGGTACCTTTCCCAAACGGCCCAGTACTGCCTCCCGGTCCTTCAGGGACAAGGGGCGGATTTCTGCCTGTTCTACTTGTGAGGCATGGTCCCCCCACCCTGCAACCGGGGCCACTATTCCTGCCTCCTGTAGTTCCTCCCGGGTAGCCTCTCTCACAGGGGCTGTATCGCCGGCTTACAATGTCCACTGGCAGTGGTGGGTACCGTGCTTTCTCAAGGTAGGGTGGTGGAGGTGTCTCCTTCGGCTCTATTAGTGGGGGGATGGTCTGGGATTCCGAAGTCCATTCCTCCCATGTTTACATTGATACAATTTCTCCTCTAAGGGTATGTCTACACTACGAGAGTATTTCGATTGTAATTAAATCGAATATGTGGAATCGATATTACAAAGTCGAACGTGTGTATCCACACTAAGGACAGTAATTCGACTTTGTGAGTCCACACTAATGGGGCAAGCGTCGACATTGGAAGCGGTGCACTGTGGGCAGCTATCCCACAGTTCCCGCAGTCTCCGCTGCCCATTGGAATTCTGGGTCGAGCCCCCAGTGCCTGCTGGGGAAAAAAATGTGTCGAGGGTGGTTTTGGGTAACTGTCGTCATCCAACCGTCACTCCCGCCCTCCCTCCCTGAAAGCGCCGGCAGGCAATCAGTTCGCGCACTTTTCTGGTGAGTGACAGCGTGGACACCACAACACTGCGAGCATGGAGCCCGCTGCGACCATCACTGCAGTTATGGCCGTTGTCAACACCTCGCAGCTTATCATCCACCTGTTCCAGAGACAGATGCTGAGAAATCGGGAGAGGAGGCTATGGCAGCGCGATGAGGACATGAAGTCTGAGAGTGGCACAGACCTCTCGCAAAGCACGGGACCCCGCGCAGTGAACATCATGGTCACAATGGGTCATGTTGATGCTGTGGAACGGCGATTCTGGGCCCGGGAAACAAGCACGGACTGGTGGGACCGCATAGTGCTGCAGGTCTGGGACGAATCACAGTGGCTGCGAAACTTTCGTATGCGGAAGGGAACTTTCCTTGAACTTTGTGAGTTGCTGTCCCCTGCCCTGAAGTGCAAGGACACCCGGATGCGAGCAGCCCTGACTGTCCAGAAGCGAGTGGCCATAGCCCTCTGGAAGCTTGCAACGCCAGACAGCTACCGGTCAGTCGCGAATCACTTTGGCGTTGGGAAATCTACCGTGGGGGTTGCTGTGATGCAAGTAGCCAACGCAATCATTGAGCTACTGCTGTCAAAGGTAGTGACCCTTGGAAACGTCCAGGTCATCATAGATGGCTTCGCCGCGATGGGATTCCCAAACTGCGGTGGGGCTATAGATGGAACTCACATCCCTATCCTGGGACCGGACCACCAGGCCAGCCAGTACATTAACCGAAAGGGCTACTTTTCAATGGTGCTGCAAGCACTGGTGGACCATAGGGGATGTTTTACAAACATCAACGTAGGATGGCCGGGCAAGGTTCATGACGCTCGTGTTTTCAGGAACTCTGGTCTGTTTAGACGGCTGCAGGAAGGTATTTACTTCCCGGACCAGAAAATAACTATTGGGGATGTGGAGATGCCTATAGTGATCCTCGGGGACCCAACCTACCCGCTAATGCCCTGGCTCATGAAGACCTATACAGGCGCCCTGGACAGTGCAAAAGAACTCTTCAACTACCAGCTGAGCAAGTGCAGAATGGTGGTGGAGTGTGCTTTTGGACGTCTCAAGGGGAGATGGAGAAGCTTACTGACTCGATCTGATCTCAGCGAAACCAATATCCCCATTGTTATTGCAGCTTGCTGTGTGCTCCACAATCTGTATGAGAGCAAGGGGGAGACCTTTATGGCGGGGTGGGAGGTTGAGGCGAATAGCCTGGCTGCTGATTACGCCCAGCCAGACAGCCGTGCGATTAGAAGAGCCCAGCGGGACGCGCTGTGCATCCAGGAGGCTTTGAAAGCTAGGTTCCTCAGTGAGCAGGGTAACCTGTGACTATTAAGTTTGTTTAAAGAGAAGCTGAACCTGCCCCCGTTTCTTTACCCACTTACTGTTGACTATCCTCTCCAGCTACATATCCCGTTCACCCCGTCCCCCCCTTCCAACACACATTTAAAAATAGAAGACATGGAACTTTGTTAATGAACACAGTTTTCTTTATTACGCATTTCATGGTAAAGTGTTGAAAGTGGGACGCAGACTGTGGTGGGTAGCGGGCGTACTGATGGAAAGAACGCTTCTAAACTTGAGGAATGACAGGCTTCTGCTAATAGAGTGGTCCGCAGTGGTGGACTGGTTGTTTCAACGGAGCCTGCCACCCCTCCTTTTCGGGACTCTGTGTGTGGGGGCTATGTGAATTTGTGGCGGGGGAGGACGGTTACAGATCCCCTGCTGCGTGGCTCTGTGATCCAGGACAAGGACCGCTGCATAAGATCTCTATCCGCCCTCCCCCACCACAAAGTCACATCCCCCCCCCCAGAACATCAAAACCACCTCCCAGACTGACAAGGGTGCCTAGTGACTGCAATGTGTGTGTGACCTTCTGCTGAACCTGCCCCCCGTGCCTGTACCCTGGTAAAGGTGACTGTCCTCTCCAATTACCAACCCCCTTCTCCCCCTTCAAACACAGTCTCCCCTAAAAGAACATGATGGATACAGTAATTAACAGAAACGTATCTTTTATTAACAATTACACAGTTAGGGAATGAAACTGGGACGGGGACTTGGGTGAAGCGGGAAGGAAAGGACTTATTGAATTTTTGGGAATGAGAGCCTTCTGGTACTTGAGCAGTCTGCAGGGGTGGAGTGAGAGTTTTCACGGCACCTGCCACTCCTCCTTCTTGGGACTTTGTGGCGGGGGATGGCGGTTAGAGATAGACTGCAGCGGAGCTCTGTCCTCCTGCCTCCGGTCCTGCAGAACATCCACAAGGCACCGGAGCATGTCCGTTTGCTCCCTCATTAGTCCAACCAGCGTTTGAGTCGCCTGCTGGTCTTCCTGCCACCACCTCTCCTCCCGTTCGCTGTGTGCTCCCTGGTATTGAGACATGTTCTCCCTCCACTGGGTCTGCTGTGCCGACTCGGCTCGGGAGCAGCCCATAAGTTCTGAGAACATGTCGTCCCGTGTCCTTTTCTTTCTCTGCCTAATCTGCGCCAGCCTCTGCGAGGGGGATGGCATGGTAGGTCGGGAGACATTCGCAGCTGTGGGATGGGAAAAAGGGAGTGAATTCCTTACAAAGATAATTTTTTGTGAACAATGAACATAGTATTTCTCTGTGAACAAGACCATGCACAGCACCTATCACATGCGCACTCAGGACAAGGTCGAATTTTCAGCCTTCGCATTCAGTGCCTGGGGTCTTGCAGTGGAGATCAGACAACCGGGGCAGGACAGTGGAATTCGGGTAGCAGGCTGACATGGTAAGCCGTAGACTTTTGGCTGCTTAAAACTTAAATTATAGCTGTGCCCTCCTTTCACTTTCAAAGCAATGCTCCTATCGTTGGCCAGTTCCTGCTGCGGGCAATCTGGCAAGCATGAACTCTGCCCCTTTCCCACCCCCTCGCGGCTGTCCCCAGGAAAGATCCCTGTATGCTGCCCCTCTCCCGCCTCCACCGCATGGCTGTAAACCGCCAGTGAGAGTTCTGTAAAGGAACAGTCAAGCAGTCCCAATAGTAACAGTCCCCTAATTCTAAGCAGGTCACCATGAGCGACATCACTCTGCTGAGAATTTCGGAGACCGAGAAAGAACGCATGCTGCGTGAAAGCCAGCAAAAACCAGGGCCATATGCCGCCATGCTCTGCAAGGCAATGATCCCAGAGTACTTGATGATAGCCTGGCGAGGAAAAGTTTCCTACTACGGAGGACACAATAAGGCCACTCTCCCCAGGAACCTCATGCAAAGGCTTTCCAATTACCTCCAGGAGAGCTTCGTGGAGATGTCCCATGAGGATTTCTGCTCTATCCCCGTACATATAGACCTTCTTTTCCAGTAGCTGCACTGGCAAGGACTAAAAAGTAGAGCGTCTAGGGCAAACTAATCATGATAAACCGGACATTGTTAGATTCTTTTGCAGTAGTTGCACTGCCAAGGACTAAAACGATAAACGCCTAGGGCAAACAAATCATGAAAAACCCATTGATAATATTCCTGTTCTGTTTAAAATAAATGTTTACATGTTTAAAACACTTACCGACTGATCCTTCCCCTGATTCAGGGTCAGGGTTAACGCCTGGGGACGGTTGGTAGGGGATCTCTGTGAGGGTGATGAAGAGATCCTGGCTGTCTGGGAAATCAGCGTTGTAAGCGCAGTCGACTGCCTCGTCCTCCTCCTCACCTTTCTCATCTTCCCCGTTTGCTAACATCTCCGAGGAAGCGGCCATTGACAATATCCCATCCTCAGAGTCCACGGTCAGTGGTGGGGTAGTGTGGCGGCCGCACCTAGAATGGAATGCAGTGCCTCATAGAAACGGCATGTCTGGGGCTGGGATCCGGAGCGTCCGTTTGCCTCTTTGGTCTTCTGGTATGCTTGTCTCAGCTCCTTGATTTTCACGTGGCACTGAGTTGCATGCCGGCTGTATCCTCTCTCTGTCATGACTTTTGAGATCTTCTCGTAGATTTTTGCATTCCGTCTTTTCGATCGCAGCTCCGAAAGTACGGTCTCATCGCCCCACACAGCGATCAGATCCAAGACTTCCCGATCGGTCCATGCTGGGGCCCTCTTTCTATTCTGAGATTGCATGGTCACCTCTGCTGGAGAACTCTGCATCGTTGCCAGTGCTGCTGAGCTCACCACGATGTCCAAACAGGAAATGAGATTCAAACTGCCGAGACAGGAAAAGGAATTCAAATTTTCCCGGGGCTTTTCCTGTGTGGCTGGTCAGAGCATCCGAGCTCGGACTGCTGTCCAGAGCGTGAACAGAGTGGTGCACTGTGGGATAGCTCCCCGGAGCTATTAGCGTCGATTTCCATCCACACCTACCCTAATTCGACATGGCCATGTCTAATTTAGCGCTACTCCCTCATTGGGGAGGAGTACAGAAATCGAATTTAAGAGACCTCTATGTCGAACTAAATAGCTTCGTTGTGTGGACGGATGCAGGGTTAATTCGATTTAACGCTGCTAAATTTGACATAACCTCCTAGTGTAAACCAGGCCCAAGTCTCCTACTCTCCCCAGCAGTTCATCCTTCTCTCGTCGGATTGCCTCACAAGACTCTTCTGTCCTTGCAGCATCCCATGCCTTCAAATCCGCTACCTCTACCGCTAACACGGATTTTTCTGTTAAAATCCGTTGCTGATCCACAATCTCCTCCAAATCCTTAATGTGTTGGGGGAGATCGGCTTCCCGTTTTACCCAGTATGCCATCCCAGCACACACACCTTGTAATACCATTCCCTTTTTCCTACACTCCTTTCCCTTGGAGTCTCCCCAAACCTCCCCCTTCTCCTTCTCAATCTCATCCCAGGTGGAATCCTGCACCTGGTATGGGCCCTGATTCTTCCTTATCCATTTGTTCAAAAAATCCATTAGCCCAGCTTGCCAGAACCTGCAACTATCATCACGAGAGTTCGCCATACCCCTTCCAAGCAGCTACGCGGACTGCTGGGGAGGGGGGACTTACAGGCTGCCACTCACCTATCCGATGTGATCCATCCGAGTCACGGCACCAAGATGTTAGAGAGCTTATTCCTTCACTCTCACATTTCCCTGGTCCTTCTCGCATGAACAGAGAGCAACAATACCTGAAGTCCGAAGGTGCAAACAATTAGATGTTTATTGGGGTAAACTTCCACCAAGCTTAAATCGAAGTTCCTTTTTTCCTTATTTTTGAATCCCAACTTACTTCCTGTTTGCCCCTAATTTATATAGTAATATTCTTAGCTATACCTTAACCAATCATTCTACTAAAATGTACCTAACCAATCCTAACATATTGTAACATGATTAGCTAACCAATTATAT
The DNA here is from genome assembly GCF_027887155.1 of Malaclemys terrapin pileata. Lineage (NCBI taxonomy): Eukaryota > Metazoa > Chordata > Testudines > Emydidae > Malaclemys > Malaclemys terrapin. Next base: position 137,524,416 of record NC_071505.1, read on the forward strand.
CCCACCACCTTAATTAGTTTACACTCAGCAAAATTAATTATACAGCAGACAGAAACAATCACAGAACCAGACAGAGACCATGCAAATAAACACAACAAAGTGTGAACTATAATGACAAAACAATACAGAAGTGAGGATTTCACAACTACATCTAAGACATAAAGGTTTCCCAACTATGGGTATGTCTACACTACGAAATTAGGTCAATTTAATAGAAGTCGATTTTTGAGAAATTGATTTGATACAGTCAATTGTGTGTGTCCCCACTAAGCGCATTAAGTCGGCGGTGTGCGTCCACAGTATCGAGGCTAGCGTTGACTTTCAGAGAGTTGCACTGTGGTAGCTATCCCACAGTTCCCGCAGTCTCCACCACCCATTGGAATTCTGGGTTGAGCTCCCAATGCCTAATGGGGCAAAAACATTGTCGCAGGTGGTTCTGGGTACATGTCGTCAGGCCCCCCTTCCTCCCTCCCTCCATGAAAGCAACAGCAAAGAATTGTTTCTCGCCTTTTTTCCTGGGTTACTCATGCAGACGACATACTACAGCAAGCATGGAGCCTGCTCAGCTCACTGTCACTGTATGTCTCCTGGGTGCTGCTGGCAGATGCGGTACTGCAGTGCTACACAGCAGCATCCCCTTGCTTTGCCTTGCGGATGGCAGATGGTGCAATACGACTGCTAACCATCGTCGTCGTCCCGTAGGTGCTCCTGGCCGACCTCAGTTAGGTTCGTCGGGGGCGCCTGGACAAAAATGGGAATGACTCCAGGTCATTCTCTTCTTTAAGTTTTGTGTACTGGAGATTCAGTCCTGCCTGGAATATCATGCCAGCTGGAGGCTTCAGCCTCAGGCTGCTCTCCCAGTGGGCAGCACCGCACAGTCGCACCCACCCCAGCCTACCCCTTGCTCCCATGGCTCATGAAGCCTGGACAGTAGTAAGGAGCAGTTCAACTATAGGCTGAGCAAGTGCATAATGGTGGTAGACTGTACTTTTGGATGTTTAAAAGCTCGCTGGTGCAGTTTACTGACTTGGTTAGACCGCAGCGAAACGAATATTTCCATCGTTATTATTGCTTGCTGTGTACTCCACACTATCTGTGAAAGTAAGGGGGAGACATTTATGGCGGGGTGGGAGGTTGAGGCAAATCGCCTGGCCACTGATTACGCGCAGCCAGACACTAGGGCAGTTAGAAGAGCACAGCAGGGTGCGCTGTGCATCAGAGAAGCTTTGAAAACCAGTTTCATGACTGGACAGGCTACAGTGTGAAAGTTCTGTTTGTTCCTCCTTGATGAAAACCCGACCTCTTGGTTCACTCTACTTCCTTGTAAGCCAACCGCCCTCTCCACCCCCATTGATTTCCGCTTGCAAAGGCAATGAAGTCATTGTTTCAAATTCATGCATTCTTTATTAATTCGTCACACAAATGGGGGGATAACTGCTAAGGTAGCCCGGGAGGGGTGGGAGAGGAGGGAAGCACAGGGGTGGGGTAGTTGTAGGGGCACCCCCTAGAATGGCATGCAGCTCATCATAGAAGCAGCATGTCTGGGGCTCTGACCCGGAGTGGCCGTTTGCCTCTCTGGTTCTTTGGTAGGCTTGCCTGAGCTCCTTAAGTTTCACGTGGCAGTGCTGCGGGTCCCTGTTATAACTTCTGTCCTTCATGCCCTTGGAGATTTTTTCAAATATTCCAGCATTTCGTCTTTTGGAATGGAATTTGGATAGCACAGATTCATCTCCCCATACAGTGATCAGATGCAGTACCTCCCGTATGGTCCATGCTGGAGCTCTTTTGCAATTCTGGGACTCCATGGTCACCTGTGCTGCTGAGCTCTGCATGGTTACCTGTGCTAATCAGCTCGCCACGCTGGCCAAAGAGGAAATGAAATTCAAAAGTTCGCGGGGCTTTTCCTGTCTACCTGGTCAGTGTATCTGAGTTGGGAGTGCTGTCCAGAGCGGTCACAATGGAGCACTCTATGATTGCTCCCAGAGGCCAATACCGTCGAATTGCATCCACACTACCCCAAATTCAACACAGCAGGGTCGATTTCAGCACTAATCCCCTCGTCGGGGAGGAATACAGAAATAGATTTTAAGAGCCCTTTAAGGTGACAAAAATGGCTTAGTCGCGTGGACAGATGCAGGGTTAAATTGATCTAACACTGCTAAATTCAACTTAAACTCGTAGCGTAGACCAGGGCTTAGTCTATTAATGAGTGAGTTCTTACCAAACAGAAAACTATCAAACTAAATTTCCTTTTACATCTTCTAGGCTCTTCCTTTTATGTGGAGGTGATAGATCAGATCACCTTTCTAACAGCCCTAAATTGCCTTATTTCAATATGACTGGTCTGAAATGTGTGAAGATGTGACCATACACTTTCCAGGTTATGGTTGTTCTCAGACTGTCACAGTGAGAGAAGGCCCTTACACAGGCAAACAGTGATTTTGATTCTTTCTTTTAAACTTCTATAAGTAGCTAAATGATAAACATATACCTAAATTCTTAAAGTATAGGCCTTTACAGACAGGCCTGAATATCTATATCCTAACAGCATATATCAGCCACTGAGTCCACAGGCCTGTCTTCAACATGGCATGCATTAAAAAGATGGGTTGACCCAGCTACATCACTCAGGGTTATGAAAAATCCACACCTCTGACTGACATAGTTAAGCCAACCTACCCCCCAGTGTAGACAGCACTAGGTAAACAGAAGAATTCTTCTGTCAAGCTAGCTACCACCTCTTGGGGAGGTGGATGAACTACAGCAAAGGGAGAACCCCTCCGGTCGGCATAGGTAGGGTCTACACTAAAGGGCTACAGAGGTGCAGCTGCAGCGCTGCAGCTGTGCCGTTGTAGCCTTTCAAGTGAATAAAAGCCCTTCAACCCCTGTATTTATAACCTTCCCCTCCCCCTCCCCGCACTCTAGCTCTGCCCTCAGAGGGTGACTAGGGTGTGACCTGCCAGCTGGATTGCCCATAATGTAACAGAGGCCCAGAGTATCCAGCTAAAATCTATGACCCCTCCCCACTGCACCTTTCGCTTCCTGTCAGAGAAATAAAGTCAAATGCTGCAGTACAAGGAGTGTGAGTCGCACTGACACAGATTCTGTGTGGGAAGTAAGGGGAGATTGCACTGGGCCCAATTCTTATAACCCTAAGGGCTCCTTTACACCTGCTCAGAGTATAGGAGCCCTAATGTGAGAATCAGACCATACATAACTTTAATAATCCCTGTCTTAAGTGCAATATTAATCTCATCTTTAAATATGGAGTCATTACTGCCCTCTGTATGTATAGTCTTACAATTATTTATTTATTTAGGAAGATTTGACAGGTTTACAGATCATATTTTGGGAGCACTTTGGCTCCTTTGAAATATAGGGTGCTGTTTACACTGTATAAATCTCCAATGACGTAATCACCAGAAAGGGTCTTGGCTTCTCCCACAAGGAACTTCAACATCTTTACGTGCTCACAGTGGACAATGTTTTAAAATGAAAAATACATATGTTTGGAAAAAAATGGGACCTTTCTCTCCATTGCCCAGAGGTCACTCACCCCTCCAAGCATCATCTCCAGCCAAGACAATAGCTAGAGTTCATGAGAAAGGAAACTCAAGTGTTCAGAGTTGCAGACCTGGCCTGGAAAAGCCCTGCCGGGTGCAGAAAAGCCTTTATTGTGTTAGCTCCTTATGAGTTTGGAGCTGACGCGGTGATTGCAGGTCAGCAATGTACACTGAACAGGGACAAACAGGGCAGGGTTTTCTTTAAAGGAGCCACATGTCCTGGCAGTGCTGGATCTGGGAATTGCAGCAGGGAAGTGGGGCGCTTGGGGCACACATTGCAGGCCAATACATAGACTCCTGTTGTAAATCACAGCGATCTCACAGTGCTGCCGCTATCAGTGTGTGGGGTGAGCACTGAGCACTTTTACACAGAACGTTTTGGTAACCAGAGGCCTGATCTGCCAGGTGTTCCTAAGCACTCTCCACTGACATTGACTCCTTAGGGAGGAGAGAGCGCTCCACATCCTGCAAGCTCTGATCTCAGAGCTGGGGAATTCTTTCCCTCCATCACCTCCTGCATTTCTGAGTAGACAGACAAATGAAACCCTTGAGAGAGGTTGTTCCCTCTATCACTGCACAGTGGTGAGGGTTACCTTCCACTTGGCACAGAAACCTGTGTTTCACATTACACCTGTGTATTATTTCTAGTGCAGTACCAGCAGGGAGTGTTATTCAGCATATTTTGTGTTTCTGTGAGCCCAGGTCGTTCTGAGGTGCTCAGACTGTTGTATGGAGAGAGCCGATGCAATGGGACAGTCGAGATTTCCCTCCATGGTGTGTGGAGCAGAGTGCTGGATGACCAGTGGGACATGAACGATGCCACCGTGGTCTGCAGACAGCTCCAGTGCGGAGTCGCTGAGAAAGCTTATAATCCCTCTAAGTCTGAGCGAGGAACAGGCCCCGTGGGGCTGAAAAGTGTCCGATGTGCAGGAAATGAGACTCGTCTGACTCTCTGTGACAACTCCGCATCTGAGACAGCCCAGGCAGGAATTGCTGAGGACGTCGGTGTCGTTTGCTCAGGTGACTTAGGGTGACAATCTTATAAATATCCTGTACTTGTTCAGTGGGAACATGGCCCACCACAGGGCCTGCCTCCACCCCACCTTGTGCTGTGATCTCAGCAGTCCTTGAAATGATGTGGATCTGAGGTTCAAACTGTGACCCATTGATAGTAAAAATATATTATATACAGAACAAAGCATAGTCATGTTATAGGGTTAATGCACTATAGCAACTTCTCTCTCGCTATCTCCTATATTTTTATGTATTAGAGCTGTTCAAAACATTTCATCAAAACTTTTTTCCCATGAAAAATCTTCGGAATAAGATTACAAATTTTCACAAAATGTCTGTTTTCATTGAAAATGTTCAGATTTTTCTTGAAAAACTTGGGCTGTCCATTAACCACAGTTAACTCACGTGTTTAACTCAAAACATTAATTGAGATTAAAAAAAATTAATCATGATTAATTGCAGTTTTAATCACACTGTTAAACAATAGACTACCAATTGAAATTTATTAAATATTTGTGGATGTTTTTCTATATTTTAAAATATATTTATTTCAGTTAAAACACAGAATAGAAAGTATATAGGACTCACTTTATATTATTATATTTTATTACAAATATTTGCACAGTAAAAATGATAAAAGAAATAGTATTTTTCAATTCACCTCATCCAAGTACTATAGTACAATCTCTTTATCGTCAAAGTGCAACTTACAAATGTAGATTTTTTTTTTACATAACTGCACTCAAAAACAAAACAATGTAAAACTTTAGAGCTTACAAGTCCACTCAGGCCTACTTTTTGTTCAGCCAATCACTAAAAGAAACAAGTTTGTTTATATTTATAGGAGATAATGTTGCCCGCTTCTTATTTCTAATGTCACCTGAAAGTGAGAACAGGGTAGCAATGTGAAATTTCTAAAAAAAGCTACAGCTCTTGACCCAAGGTTTAAGAATCTGAAGTGCCTTCCAAAATCTGAGAGGGACAAGGTGTGGAACATGCTTTCAGAAGTCTTAAAAGAGCAACACTCTGATGTGGAAACTGCAGAACCCGAACCACCAAAAAAGAAAATCAACTTTCTGCTGGTGGCATCTGACTCAGATGATGAAAATGAACAAGCGTTGGTTCGCACTGCTTTGGATCGTTATTGAGCAGAACCTGTCATCAGCTTGGATGCATGTCCCCTGGAATAGTAGTTGAAGCAGGAAGGGACATATGAATCCTCAGTGCCTCTGGCACGTAAATATCTGGTGACGCCGGATACAACAGTGCAATGAGAACGTCTGTTCTCACTTTCAGGTGACATTGTGAGTAAGACGCTGGCAGCATTATCTCCTGCAAATGTAAACAAACGTGTTTGCCCGAGCGATTGGCTGAACAAAAAGTAGGACTGAGAGGACTTGTAGGCGCTAAAGTTTTACATTATTTCATTTTTGAATGCAGTTATTTTTTGTACATAAATCTACATTTTTAAGTTCAACTTTCGTGATAAAGAGATTGCACTAAAGTAATTGTATTAGGTGAATTGAAAAATACAATTTCTTTCATTTTTTTAAAGTTCAAATATTTGAATAAAACATAACTATAAAGTGAGTACTGTACACTTTCTATTCTGTGTTGTAATTGAAATCAATATATTTGAAAATGTAGAAAACATCCAAAATATTTAAATAAATTATATTCTATTATTGTTTAACAGCACGAATAATTGCAATTTTTTTTTAAATGCTTGACAGCCCTATGAAAAACCCAAATTTATTTGTGGAACATGAAAAATATCCATGGTCATTCATATTTTGTGGAGAAAAGGATGAATTTCCAAGCAGCTCTAGTGTATTTAGTGGCTTCTTTATTTTAAAGTCTTAAAAAACGCGTTGTCTCGAATCAGAAAACAAAAGTAAGAAAAGGAAGTCATATGTAACCTGTTTTGACCAAGACTGCCATGAATAGTGGCTCTGGGCTAGATCCCAAAAGGGACTTGGACGTTGCAAGGCCTGACTCCTAGGTGCCTTGCCATCCAATGGAATCCTCAGTCCTGAGTCACATGCCCAGCTCCCCGTACAATGCATGGGGAGAGTTAGGCATCGGAAGCCAGAAAGCTGAGCAGGGAATGACCTACATTTGCCAGCAGTGAAATACCAAGGAAGGGAGTAGGGCCTAGATCAGGGGTGGGCAAACTATGGCCCGGGGGCTGCATCTGGCTGTCCAGATGTTTTAATCCGGCTCTCGAGTGCTCGCCGGGGAGTGGGATCCGGGGCTTGCCATGCTCTGGCGCTCCAGCCGTCGGTGGGGTCAGAGACTTGCCCCACTCTGTGCGGCTGCCAGAAGCAGCAGCATGTCTTGTCTCCAGCTCCTACGCATAGGGGAAGCCAGGAGGCTCCACACGCTGCTCCCGCCCCAAGCGTTGCCCCCGCAGCTCCCATTGGCCAGGAACCACGGCGAATGGGAGCTGTAGAGGTGGTGCCTGTGGACAGGGCAGCGCACAGAGCCACCTGGCCGTGCCGCTGCGTAGGAGCCAGAATGGAGACATGATGCTGCTTCCGGGAGCTACTTGAGCTAAGCACCACCTGGAGCCTGCACCCCTGACCCCTCCCATGCCCCAACCCCCTGCCCCAGCCCTGATCCCTCTCCCGCCCTCCGAACCCTTTGGTCCAGCCCGAAGCACCCTCCCGCACCCCAAACGCCTCATTTCTGGCCCCATCCCAGAGCTTGCACCCCAAGCTGGAGCCCTCACCACCTCCTGCACCCCAACCCCCAATTTGGTGTACATTCATGGCCCGTCATACAATTTCCATACCCAGATGTAGCCCTTAGGCCAAAACATTTGCCCACCCCTGGCCTAGATACACAAAGTTATTTAGACACCAAACTGCCATTGATCTAAGCCTCAGGCCCCTGACACACAGTCAGAGGTAGGCACCTATCTCTGCTCAGTGGTCTCAGTCATGAACCCACTCCTGGAGCTCGGCATGTAAGCTAGGTCAGCTCTCTCATCTCCCCATTTTACCCCTAACCCAGTGGTTAAAGCACTCAACTGGGATGTGGGAAATCCACATTCAATCCCTGCTCTGTCTGATTTGGAGCAGGGATGTGAACACAGGTGAGAGCCCTAGTAACTATAGAGCAGGGGTAGGCAACCTATGGCACGCGTGTCGAAGGCGGCACACGAGCTGATTTTCAGGGGCACTGACATTGCCTGGGTCCTGGCCACCGGTCCGGGGGGGCTCTACATTTTAATTTAATTTTAAATGAAACTTCTTAAACATTTTAAAAACCTTATTTACTTTGCATACAACAATAGTTTAGTTATATATTACAGACTTATAGAAAGAGACCTTCTAAAAACATTAAAATGTATGACTGGCACGCGAAACCTTAAATTAGAGTGAATAAATGAAGACTCGGCACACCACTTCTGAAAGGCTGCCGAACCCTGCAATAGAGTATAGGGCAGGGGTTCCCAAACTTGGTTCGCAGCTTCTTCAGGGTAAGCCCCTGACGGGCTGCAAGATGCTTTGTTTACCTGAGTGTCCGTAGGTATGGCCGCCCGCAGCTCCCAATGGCTGTGGTTCGCCGTTCCCAACCAATGGGAGCTGCGGGCAGCAGTGCAGGCCAGGCCACCGCTTCCTTCCACAGGTCTCATTGGCCGGGAATGGTGAACCACAGCCACTGGGAGTTGCAAGCGGCCGTATGTGCGGACGCTCAGGTAAACAAAGCATCTCGCGGCCCACCAGGGGCTTACCCTGAACAAGCTGCGAACCAGATTTGGGAATCGCTGCTATAGGATATGCTGGGGTAGGTCACTCAGCTGGAAATATTCCACTTTGTACAAATAATCAGTTACTGAATCAGAAAAAAACCTAGAGATTGATTCTACCTGGTGTCCAGGGCACTCACCTGGGATATGGGAGAGTCAAGTCCCTGCTACAATAAATATGTAATGATTTACACTTTATGTATTTATAAAGAGGCAGTTAGGTATCTAAGTACCTTTGTGGATCTAACCCTCTATCCCTTAGGAAATCCATCAAAGTTGCTGTTATAACATGACGTTGTTAAGTCCTAATCCTATAACTGTGCAATTTTCCTTCATTTAAAGGAAAAGGGGAAAAAAGGAATCTGTGATGGGATTTTTTCATTGTTCTTGGTTTTACATGACTATTGTACAGTATAATGCTATTGTTCTTTTTGCTGTTATATATTTACATTAAGGTCCCACAGGAAAAGTAAACAAGTAACAAATATTTTAACTATGTCCCTATATCATGCACTGTATGTTATTGCACTGATATCATTTTTCATGCCCACACCAACTGCAGGGTAACTACAGCACATTAACAGCCCATTTCTGTTCCCATTGTGCCACTGGGAGCTTCACAGTTGATTTCAGCAGGGTAGAATTATGCTCTAAGGGTCTGGGACTTTACTGTAGACACATGGATCCAATTTGCCTTTCTTTTCCTTTATTTGGGGATCTCTGTCTTCTCATTCAGTTATTCTTCTCTGTTAGAATCCAAACAGTCCAGAGATACAGGATCTTTCTTTGAATCCATATTTATATCTTCTTCTGACACGAAACAAGCTGACAGTCTATCCATATGGGCTTTTACTTGGATGACAGGGAGTGAGGAATGCACTTTGATTTTTGACTTCAGACCTTATGCATAATGGCCATTTGATTTGAAATTAGCATTTTCTGTTAAAGTCCTTAAATCCTTTATTTGATGTGTTATTTAGCTACAAGTGTATTTACCATGTGCATGCTTGGCATTACATTATGACATGAATAGATAAGCGAAAACCATACCAGTAACATTCCACTACTTTACATACAGTTTAAACACCTGAATACACCCTTATACATCTAACCATTACTTTGATCTACACAAGTGAACTGATCTAAATACACTCTAGCATGGACCTGATCAGCCAGTGTCACATCCTCTCCATTCTGTAACAATTGAAAAGAACATTTGGTTTTGGGTAAATTAATTGCCTAATAATTCCTTGAACACCTTGATGCTTATCATTTAAGAGTTGTTTGAAAATATTCAAGGTTTTGAGCGAGGGCGGATTCCACTAACCCTTCGTCTCACAAATAGCTCTGACCCATGTAACGAGTCCCTTAAGGATACTCAGATGAGTAAGGAATTCAGAATTAGGCCCTTTCACTCACATGCTGTTTATCAATATTGCTCCGTAAAAAGTATTCCTCATTTCCTTACTCAGCTTCTCTTCTTCTCTGTGTTTCTTGTTAAAGACAGACTTTTAAGAGTATTTCAAACCTCAGCCATTGTAGCATCATCATTGATTTGCATGGAAGCTGTGTAATTATCATCATATTGCATATTAAAAGCTGGGATCTATCCCTGCAGGAAGCAAGCGGATCAGACTGGTGAATGGGACAGGTCGCTGTGCCGGGAGAGTGGAGATTTATTACAATGGCAGCTGGGGGACAGTCTGTGATGATTCCTGGGACTTACCAGACTCCAGTGTCGTCTGCAAACAGCTGGGATGTGGACATGCCATCAATGCAACTGTCTCTGCTCATTATGGGCAAGGATCCGGGCAGATCTGGCTGGATGATGTGAACTGCTCTGGGAAGGAATCCAATCTTTGGGAGTGTCCTTCCATGGGCTGGGGCCAGCACAACTGCAGACACAAAGAGGACGCGGGAGTTCTCTGCTCAGGTCTGGTCCAGGAATGCTCATGTGACTGGTTACCAAGGGATTTAATGGAGGGGGCAGACAATTGAGGAGAGAGCTGAGAATGATAGAGCCTTTACCTCACTGTGTCTTCTGGAGGTTGCCCATACATCCAGTTTTGGCTGGGACAGTCCCTTTTTTAAGCCTGCCATGGTCATCCCGACTGTTTTCTCAAATCTGGGCATTTGTCCCTTTTGATCTTGCCAAGTGATCATGAGTTGGCAAGAGCAAATTGGACAAATGCTCAGTTTTGCAAAAAAAGTGGGATACGACCCCTAGCAGGATGTGGCGGAAAATGCGGGGGTGGGGCGAGTGGCAACGCCAGTCCCGTGCTGGAGGGAGGACTCAAGACAGCAGCTTTGGCTGGGCAGCCCCATGCGGGAGGACAGCAGGGGTCTTGAGCCGCCCTGCATGTGGGAGGAAAGAAGGGGACCTAGGGCTAGCCTGATACAGGTGGGTGGCAGGGGGGGCTCAGGCCGGCCCACATGTCGAGAGGGTAGGGGAACCTCAGGCTGTCCCTGTGTAGGCGGGAGGCAGGGTGGGCTCAGGGTAGCCCCACATTGGGGGGAGGGGAGAGGAAGGAAGCCCTTGGGTTGGGCTCCCCGTGGGGTGTTCTGTTTTCCCTTTTAAAGAAAATGTGGTCACTCTACTCTTCTACCTACCTACTGGGGTCACGATTAGAAAGTCACCATTTCCCATATGTTCCCACCCAAGAGTATTGGAGATATTGCCACACATATTGCCGCACTGCTGTATTGCAGGTATCTGTGTGTGTAACTGCTGGGAACCGATGACTTTTCAGAGGTTACCATTGTATTTCTAATGGGCCTGTGGCATCCAGAAGAGTCTCTCATTCTTAGAGCAATTCTCTCTGACATTTGCTCCTGCCGAATGATGCACAGGATCGTTAGCAATCGCTGGCATTTCACTCTTCACACCAGATCATTTCAGAATCAGATGATTTAAATTCCCTTTTTGTGCATTTCCTTTTAGAGTTCACAGATCTGAGGCTGGTGAGCGACAGTGTCTGTGCTGGGCGGCTGGAGATTTTCTACAATGGGACGTGGGGCAGTGTTTGCTCCAATGGGATGTCTGGAGTCGCCGCAGCAATTGTCTGCAAACAGCTGAACTGTGGGGATGGAGGGCAGATTGAAAAAGACTTTGCATATGGAGCAGGTTCTGGTCCCACATGGCTGGACAATGTAATATGCAGTAAGCAGCACAGGTCTCTTTGGCAGTGCCCATCAGACATGTGGAAACAGCAGTCCTGTGATAACCGCGCAGAAGAGACCCATATTTCCTGCAGTGGTAATTCTGAAACTGTCTGTGCACACGCAGGAACACACTCTCTACATGTTTAACTCATTGAAAGGGTGTGATAGAAATTGTGAATGTATTTACTTTTCAGTACAGAGAGTTTTACATTCACAGCAGTGAAAGACATTTTCATTGTCCATTCTAGGAATGAGAATACAGCCCCTGGAAAACAAACATAGGAGTTATTTATACAAGCTGTGTGTTACACAGTGCAGTCAGATAGTGAGAGCCCACAAATGCCCATAGGCAGGGGAACTTGGGGTGTGAGGGGTGCTTCAGCACCCCCAGTTTTTGCACAGGGTCCCAGGTGCCAGCCCCACGCTCTGCTGCTGGTACTGCACAAAGGGTCTCGCTGCTGGCCTCGCAATCGGGGCTCTGCTCCTGGGTCAGCTGTTGTCCCAGCCTCAGTTCCTTACTGCTATCCAGATCCCACCCCCCAGAGCCACTGCTCAGTCCTGGCCCCAACTCAGGGGAGAGGGAGCACGGACAGGACTAAGGGGGGCAAAGTAAAAAGTTTGGGGACCACTGGCTTTCAGCACCCCAACTGTAAAAATTGCTCTAGTGCCACTGCAAATGCCTCCCATTAGCGAGCGTCATTTGGGAATCTCTGTGGCTATACTTTTGTGATGAACAATCAGAGATGGGCCCAAGGTCAGTGACCAGGACATGGGCGGTCATGCTGCGTGGTTGGAGCAGGAGTTGTGCCCAGTGGTTAGAGCAGGAGCTGGTAGCCAGAAATTGGAGCCAAGGGTCAGAGCAAGAGCCGAAGTCAGAAATTGGAGCTCAGTGTCAGGACCAGGTTACCTGGAGCAAGGCAAGGGGTAAGTCCGGAGTCAAGGCAAGAGCAAGGCTGGGAACAAGACAGGAAAACGAGGTATCCTAGCTGTGGGAAATGCTTTGAGCAGTTGCTGAATGGCGCTTGATTCAAGACCTGGACTGCTGACTCTTCCCACCAATCAGGCAGTATGACCAGTCAGGCAGCCTAATACAGGCCAGCTGCGCTTGTTAGTCTGCCTGGAGACTAGCTCTGCTGCAGCCCCTGCTTCCTGACCCCCAGGCTGTGAAGTCTTGGTCAGGATCAGAATTCCCGAAAAGTGTGTCTGTGTCTGTGCGTGTCGATGAGAGTTTGTTTCAGATTTAAAGTCCCATTTTGGTCTCGATTCTAATACCACCGTGTCTGGATCCCCACAATAATGTGGGTGAGTTTCAGCTGACAAATCTGTTTACCTTCAAACAGGGCCAGAAGCAGCTGTACACAGGGTGGATGGAACAGACTCAGATAACCACAAACGCACACACCAGCAGGGAGCTGCATAAAGACTTCAACAGCCAGAGAATCCACTGAGTAATAAATCCGTTAGTTCTGAAATAAACTAGATTTTAGATTTAAGTTTATAAAATTGCTGAAATTTAGGGGTTTAATATACAGATAAACCCTACTCTCTCCCACATCACACATGCTTCTCAGTCCATTCAGTTCATCATTTTCTCTGCATAGGACAAAAAGAGAAAACACCTCAGACCCTGTTCGCCGAATGCCCGAACTCTCCAAGCTGCACAGGTATTTCTGCTTCTCTGTGTCTCATTCTTCGTCCTTAAGGACTTTCCCAGCTGTCCCAGTAACATGTGAGGTTTCTGCATTTCCAGACCAGGAGAAGTTACGTGTCATGGGAGGAGAGGACAGATGCTCGGGGAGAGTGGAGGTTTGGTACCGTGGCTCCTGGGGAACAGTTTGTGATGACTCCTGGGACATGGCGGATGCTAACGTTGTGTGTAAACAACTGGGCTGTGGATCTGCTGTATCTGCCCCTGGTGAGGCTGCATTCGGTGAGGGGACTGGTCCCATCTGGGTGGAGAAGGTGAACTGCAGAGGGACAGAGTCATCTCTCTGGGACTGTCCTGCCAAGCCCTGGGGTGAAAGCAACTGTGGCCATAAGGAAGATGTTGCAGTGAATTGCTTAGGTGAGTGACAGGAGATGTTTCTGCTACATGCTGTAATTTTCTGGAAGGAGGATGAGTCCAATTGCCTTCCCCTATTGGTCACAGACCAGGCCCTCCCATCTGCTTTGTGCAGGAGCATCATGGATGCTGTGGGGTGGAACCTTTGTGGGGTCAGATTGTCTCAGACATCAGCCCACATAGCCCCTGCATCCATCACAGACCCCAGTGTGCTGTTTGTTACAAGTCAGTATAGGAGGACATGGGCCCTAAATCACTAACATACAGACTCGGTGCTGCTCTCAGGGAGTTTGTAGAAGTGACGTCTGATGATCTCCAGGGACTCTGAGGGACGCTACCTGGTGACAAATATGTCACCTCCCCCTCGCTCCAGACTCCAACTCTCCTCCCTTTCCTTTTGCAGGTGTGACAGAGATGACATCATCACTGAGTAGAACAGGTAAAACATCCCCCGCTCCCATCAAGATCCTCTGGTGCTGGATCACAGAGGATGAGATGCAAGCTGTGCCTCAGGCAGGAGCTCCTTTCCATGTGTAAGCAGGGGAATGGTCCCGCTATACCTGGCTTATACAGTACCCAGGTGAAATGGGCTAGCGAAGGAATCTGAGTCCTCGCTCCCAATTCCTTTAACCAGAAGCCTGCCTGACCTCAAGGGCTCCCCTTCCACACTCCTGTGTGGCAGAGTCCTCATAACTGGAGCTCCTAGGCACTATGATATTATAAATAAGAAAGAACAATCAAAATGAATTCTCATTAATCTCCCCAAAATGGGCTGTTTGAAAGAGGGTGATAACTGAGGTGAAGATCAGCTATACAACCAAGGACCAACAATTGGTCCTTTAAAAAACACACAAAACTATGGTGATGAGGGTCAGAAAGGAAAGCTGGTGGCATCCTGCCCTCCCCTAAACTGACAGTTTTCACCAATAATCAAGCTTCCTCCTGCTAAATTTTCAGAACTACACCTCTACCCCGATATAACGCTGTCCTCGAGAGCCAAAAAATCTTACTGCGTTATAGGTGAAACCACGTTATATCGAACTTGCTTTGATCCACCGGATTGCACAGCCCCGCCCGCCCCTGGAGCACTGCTTTACCGCGTTATATCCAAATTTGTGTTATATTGGTTCGCATTATATCGGGGTGGAGGTTGTGGTCACTTAGGGCAGGGGTTAAGGTGTCCCCACCTCAAGGGGCTTTCTCTGCACTGGATGTTTCCCTGACCCACTGATCATTACATGAAGTTCAAATCAAATACAATTTATTAAACAGCAATCAATTGAAAAAAAAAAACGGAAAAATGGGAAAGGTTAAAGGAAAACACGTCACCCCGCTCTGTGGCACGGGGACATCACAACCAGCGTCTCTGGAATATAAGGGAAGTTCAGTCTGTTCATCACAAGTCCCAAGCCTCCTTCTCAGGCCCTGGCTGTGCTGCAGGGATGCTGGGGGTAAGACACTTGACTTGCTCTGGTGGTGGCCACATGCCTTCAGGCAGGGCCAGCTCTAGGCACCAGCACTCCAAGTATGTGCTTGGGGCGGCACTTTCCAAGGGGCGGCACTCCGGCCCTTTTTTTTTTTTTTTTGCTTGGGGTGCAAAAAGCCGGGAGCCGGCCCTGAGGGGAGGTGAGCTGCGGCGGTGAGGTGCACAGGGAGGACTGCAGGAAGTAACGCTGGGGGGGGGGGGGCAGAGGAACCACTCCCCCTCAGCTCACCTCCGCTCCACTGCCGCCTGTTCCCCGAGCGCACCGCCGCCACTCCGCTTCTCCAACCCGAGCGCGCCGCTGCCGCTCCGCTTCTCCCCCCTCCCTCCCAGGCTTGCCATGAGAATCAGCTGTTTTGCGGCAAGCCTGGGAGGGAGGGGGAGAAGCAGAGCGGCGGAGGCACGCTCAGGGGAGCAGGCGGAGCGGAGGTGAGCTGCAGCGGTGGGGGGCGCTGGGAGGGCCGCAGGAAGTAACCCTGGGGGGGGCAGAGGAACCGCTCCCCCCCCAGCTCACCTTCGCCTCCTCCCCCGAGCACGCCGCTGCTCCGCTTCTCCCCCTCCCTCCCAGGCTTGCCTGGGCGGGAGGTGTAGGAGGGGAAATGCGGCACACCCGGGGAAGGAGGCGGGCCTGGGGATTTGGGGAAGGGGTTGGACTGGGGTGTGGAAGTGGCGGAGTTGGGGAGGGGCCGGGGGGGCACGGGAAAATTTTTTTGCTTGGGGCGGCAAAAAACTTGGAGCCAGCCCTGCCTTCAGGCTCTAGGTGGCAGGACCCTTCTTCCCAGCATCGCCCCCTCCACGTTGGGGTTACGATCCCTCTCCAAGTCTGACCTACAAGGCCTCTTGGCTGGGGAAATCTCCCAGCACTGGGCCTGCTGCCCAGGGCCCCCCTCGCTCTCCCCAGCTGCTCACAGCACCCAGCTTCAGACTGCTCCAAACCCAGCTCCACCACTCTGTCTCAGCAGCAGTGGTGCTGCTGCTCTGCCTCCATCTCCCTGGGCTGTTTTTTTCTGGCCCCTCTGGCTCTGGTTCCTACAGCTCTGCTCCTAGCACAGGTCTCCCCTATGGGCTGCTTCTGTGACTCTGCTCCCAGCACTGACCTGCTCCGCCTGGTCTGCTTCTCTGGTTCTCTCTGGCTGGCGCGGCTCTGCTCCCTTAGCTTAGCTCCAGCCCCTGCTCTCTCAATAGCTCAGCCCCACTCTGTTCCAGGCAACTCCAGCTCACAGGAAGGACAGGATCCGCCCCCCCACCTCCCCAGCCTCCTGACTCCCTGATTAGCCTGCCCACCCTGTCAGTCAGGCTGACCTGGAGCATTGGCCTCTCCCCATTATTTCTGGGGACCGTCAGCCTCAGGGTCCTGATTTCCCATCGAACCTTGCCCCTCCTTCTGGTACTGGGAGACAGCCAACGGAAAAACCCCACTGAGTTTTAGTAAGGGGCCAACAGTCCCCTTACACATGGCCTGTGAAATCTAGGGGTGAATGACACCTGGATGGGAGCTGCAGGCCCTGCTGAGCCTGATGATTCCTGTCTGCTGGCTCCAGCTGAGAGGGCAGGCCCATGATTTAAACAGCAGCCTGTGACCTGCCCCCATGGCGCACAGACTATGTCCCAGCCCATTACCTGCTGTCCTAGGCCATCCGATAAGTGATTGGGAAGCTCCCTGCCCCCACCCTCCGCCCCGCGTGACTCTCACAGAATAATCTCTTCCTGTCACATGTTCATTTCCATCCAGCTCCCCCACGCCGCCCTCTGACTGACAGTGGGAGAGTCACGGTGCCTGTGGTCATCTGCATTATCCTCGGGGCCCTGCTCTGCCTGGTCTTAATCATCCTGGGTGCACAGGTACAAAGTGCCAGGGCACAGAGCAGAGGTGGGTGTTGATTGGTGTCACTATGTGAAATGCCTCTGAAATAGCAGGGGGAGCTGTGCCTAAGGGGGGTGGGGTGTTGTCAGTGTAATGGAAGGTTAAATTGTATTATACTATTCGGCCACGAAGTGGCATTGCATGTAACAATTTATTTTAGCTAACCTCAGCCATGCCTGGCAGAGCATTAAGGGATCTTATTGTGAACACATCTGGTGAGTATCTCTCTGGGAAGGCAGGTCTGTAGCCAGTCCATATCTGGTACAGAAACCTGACCTGCTAATAGCAGCCCTGCCACCTACCATGTACAAGGTGTATGTGACATGGAGCCCAAAGTTAAGCAGTGCCAGAGGAGCAGAAAAACAGAGGGAAGAAAGCAACAGAAGTTGCAGAGGGAAGGAGGAGCAATGACGGTTGTAGACAGGAAAAAAAGCAACACCGGTTGCAGGGTTTCATCAACATCTCCCTCTTCGTTGCCCCAGAGAACTTCAGCTTTGACAGACCTTCACAATTGACAGACTAGAAGCAGCATTTTGCAAGATTTCAAATTGCTATAAAACTCCATAAGGAAACTGATGTATGGTGTTTAGTTCATGCTATTTGGAAGGAAACAGAACATTTCTTTAAATCCTTTGATTTCCCTGAGGACAGTCACAAAGATAACTATGGAAGGGTTCTGGCTATGTTTGATGCATACTTTATACACTAGAAGCTCAAAGTTACAGAACTGACCAGTGAACCACACACCTCATTTGGAACTGGAAGTACACAACCAGGCGGCACAAGAGACAAAAAAAAAAAAAAAAAAAAAAAAGCAAATACAGTACAATACTGTCTTAAATGTAAATGACTAAAACAAGTAAAGGGAAAGATTAAAAAAATGATTTGACAAGGTAAGGCAACTGTTTCTGTGTTTGTTTCAATTTAAATTAAGATGGTTAAAAGCAGCATTTTTCTTCTGCACAGTAAAGTTTCAAAGCTGTATTAAGTCAATGTTCAGTTGTAAACTTTTGAAAGAACAACCGTAACATTTTGTTCCAAGTTATGAACATTTCAGAGTTATGAACAACCTCCATTCCAACGTGTTCGTAATTCTTTCTACTGTACCCTCAGAGAAATGTGGTTTATGAAAAGGAATGTTTTCATCAGAGAATTCAAGGACTAGGGGGAAATGTTGAATAATTTATAAGAGCTCTGCGTGCCGTGGCTGAAAACTCTGATTCTGGAACAGCAAACATGAAAATATCAGAGAGAGGCTGGTTATTGGGTTAACTGATAAAAATCCTTCACAGCAGCTACAGTTAAAAACAGACTTCACCCTACACACTACTGTTCAAATGGCAAAGCAATCTGAGCTGATAAGACAGCAAAACCCAGAGCAACTTGCCAAACTTGAACAAGAAACTAGCTTAGAAGGTGTTAACTAACGCAGCATGAGTGAAACAAGTTAATACCATAAAACTTATGAGGTAAAGAGAGAGAACTCCTGGCTAAGAGGTACATATTCCAGTCAAACACTCAGACTATATTAAATGCATAAAACATGGACATTTTGCAGTTGTTTGCCACATAAACGCAGTCAGGGAATTGATTCATATTACAGATAATCAGGAGCCATTGTTTTTGGGATCTTTCATGTGTGATGGTACAGAGCCTGCCTGGAGAGTGAAACTGATCATTCAGAGAAACACTATTGACTTTAAAATTGACTTAGGAGCAGATGTAAGAATCATCTCAGAAGGGCCTTACAATCACCTTCAACCCTGCCCAGAACTGAAGTCACCTGACACAGCTCTGACTAGCCCTGGAGACATTCTGAATTACATGGGACAGTTCGCTACAGAAATATCTTTCAAAGACAAAAACTTCTCATTCAGACCAACAGTATTCTCCACCTCAGTGTGGCAGCCAGGATGGGCCTAATGAGAAAAGTGGAAGAACTTGACAGAGGGATATTTGAATGGAGACCCAGTACAAATAAATTCAAGATAAAATGCTGGAGCATACAGTGTACCTCAGAAAGAACAATCAACAGCAATTACTCATACCCCCTGTAGTTACTGTCCTTTGTTCCAGTTCCTTTCAGGTATCCTTGGGGGTGTGGAGGCTATCTCTTTAGCCAGCTGAAGACCAAATGGAGGGGGTCTTCCAGGGGTTTAAATAGACTTTCTCTTGTGGGTGGAGACCCCCTCCTCTCTCCTATGCAAAGTCCAGCTCCAAGATGGAGTTTTGGAGCCACATGTCCATGCATGACTCAGAACTATAGGTAGCAGCCATGGTTCACATGCTACCTTGAACGTCCTCAAGTAGACTTCTTATGTGGATTGGAGGATTCCAAGATCCATTGTTCCTTAAGTGCTTCTTGATTGGACACTTAACTTTGCAAATTCCTTTCTAAAGAAGTTGACCAAATGCTTTACTAAGGCTGTTTAGAAATCAAGCAAGTATACAGCCAATATTCTTAACTTCAAGTACAAAAATGATACATGCATACAAATAGGAGGAATGTATTCAGTAGATCATAACCTTTACATAGATATGTTACATAGCATATGTAGCATAAAACATATTCTAGTTATTCATAAACATATTCCATAAAGCCTTATGGGGGGTACCACCACAGATAGTACGTTCCATTTTTAAAGCACTGCACAAATATTAGCTAATTATTCCCCACACAGTCTCTAGGCAGTACATATACAAGTACTATTTTGCACATAGGTGTGAGCACCAGGATAGGAGAAGAATGATTTTGGGTGCTACTAGGAGTAATAGAATAAATTTATGAAGGAACCATTAAGGTTGAATATCAAGATAAATTTAATGACAGTGAAAGAGCCAATAGAACAAACAGGAGAGGGACGTGGTCCCCGTCACCTGGAGCACTGAAATCTAAACTGGTCAGAGCAGTGGGAATGTGCTGTAGGGACCGGTCCTGCACTGGGCCCAGGGGGAGGGGCTGGATGATCTCATAAGGTTTCCCATCCCTAGCTTCTCTGACCCTGTGCAAACCCTGCCCTTTGTTTTTAGGCTCCAGAAGATCCTTGGACCCTTTCTCTGAGGCCGTGTACGAGGAGATCGATTATAACCTGATGAGAAAGAAGCAGGAAATGTTTGATCGCTCAGGTCTGTGTGTGTCATTCCTAACAGGGAGAAAATCTCCAATGCACTCTGCATTCTAAAGCTCTGACCTAGAGCTAAATCTCTGCAGCCTTCAAGTCTGTGAGTCCTGTATGGCTGCAGATGCTGCGTCTGTGACGAGATCAGCCAGTTACTGGAATGAGATGAATGAGTTTCCTCCCTAGCAGACTCCGATCTGTACATCCTGCAGTCTTAGGGGGTAATTAGTTATGGGTCAGGAAAGTGACTGTTCACGTCCTTTTGACTCAATGTCAATCAGTTGGGAAGATGCTGCTCTCAGTTTAGCACATTGTGGGGCACTCTGAGCGTGGTCAGTACGTCTCCCTCAGGCTACTTCTGAGATCCACATTCTCCTCTCTACTAATGATCTGTGTTGGTCACAAACTCTGATCCTGGGAGGGGTGTGACTTAATCTGGCAAAAAGGCAGGGGAGGGGGAGTATCTTGCATAACAAAATGAGAGTCATGTCCGTGGCTGAGGAGGTCTGGACCAGCAGCCTCAGCTGTAATTTTCTTCTGGATCAGGCCATGAAGTAGCAACATTCAGGAGGAGAAGATAAACATTCCTCTCTAAACAGATTCTTACACCCTGAGTGTGACTCAAAACATGCTCCTCAGTTAATGAGAAGGATTTGAATGAAGCACACAGGAGGGGATCCCATGGTTAAAGGTTCACTCAGTCCCTGCCTCACCTTATGAGGTCAATATGGCTGTTCCCAGCATCTTCACAGTCTGATTTTATCCACTCCAAAGCCACATTTACCACAAAAAAATGGATATTTATCTTGGAAAATCTGTGTCAGCCTCTCACCACTCAGTCACTGTGAATTCAGCATCTTCTCTTCAAGGAGCAATATACTGGGACCATACATCTTGCTCCAGGGCCTGGATGCATTGCCCATCAGCCAGTTTCACTGCTCTCACTGTGATAACATCCCATTTACCATCTCTCTGGTTTCTTATTTAGATGATTCAGTGACGAAGCTGCAGTATTACACTGGGGACAGCGAGGGGGAAAATGATCCTGGATCAGAACAAGGTAACAAGGGTGGAGGTGGATACAGAGACACATAAAAGATTTCTGTCCAACTCTTGGTGGAAACGGGAACAAATCGTGACCCTTTCTGTGTGTGGTTGATGGTGCTCTCCCCCAGGGGAGGAGCTGCAGGGAATTGGGCAGAGAAATATTCACACAGTATGAAAGAATCTGTCTTCCACAGCTGACACGTGTCACTATACAACCCCTGATCTATGCCCCATGATCTTAGCCCCTGCCTCCTGATTTTTGCCCCTGCCTAATTCACGATCCAGTCCATATAAAGTAAGGACTTTAAACCATATCTTTATAGAGTTCAGTTGAATTCACAATGGTCAGCTCTGGTGTGGCAGCTACTGTCTCCCAACTGGTCCAGGGTTAGCTCAATACCAGTAGGGTTACCATGCGTCCGTATTTCCCCGGACATGTCCGGCTTTTTAGTTGTTAATTGCCATCCAGGAGGATTTTTTAAATATATAAAAACATCCGGAAAATATGGACGTATGATAACCCTACCCACTGCCCCCTCTCCTCTTGGGGTGTCAGCTCGCTCAGCCTGCTGATTGCAAGCCCCCCGTGCTGCTGCAACTCTGCGCCCCACGGCTAGGAGTGGTGGCGTCTCTGCAGCCAGCTGCTGGTGCAGGGGACCCGCGGCCGCTTCTCCCTCCTCTCAGCATCCCCCACGGCTCTGGCAGAGCCTCAGGCTCCCCCCTCCGTCCCGGCCGTGCAAGGAGCCCCCCCACCAACTGTCCTTGCAGCCGGGGCTGCCTCCCCCCCGGCGGAGCTGCTGCCCGGGGGCGGGTTCTGGCGCAGGGGAAAGTTTCTTGGTGCACGGCGGCGGCTCCTGGGAGCCCAAGCTCCCCCACCCGGGAAGGGCCTGCGCTGCAGCGCCTCCCGCAGCCTGAGCTGCCGCAGCCTCGCTGGGTCCGGCTGGGAGTGGGGTGGAGGCTCCCCTGAGGGAGGTGAAGGGTGGGAGACTCTGAGGTGGGGGGGATTCTGAGGGTAGGGGGCTATGGGAGGGGGTGGGGGGCTCTGAGGCAGGGACTGTGGAGAGTGGGGGGCTGTGGAGGGGGTGGGCTATGGGAGGAGGTGGGGAAATGAAGGGTAGGGGTTATGGAGGGAGGTGAAGGGGAGGACTGAGGTGGGGGTGTTGTGGAAGGTGGGGGGCGCTATGGAAGGTGGGGGCTATGGGAGGGGGTGGGGGCTCTGAGGCAGGGGCTGTGGAGAGTGGGGGGGCTGTGGAGGGCAGGCTCTCAGGCGAGGGGGCACTGAGGCAGGAGAAGGCTGAGGATGGGCCCTGTGGAGAGCGGGTGGCTCTGGGGTGAGGCCTGGGGGGGTCCGGCAGGCGGGCGGGAGGAAGGCGGCTCTGGGGTGAGGACTGGGGGGGTCTGGCGGGTGGAAGGAAGGCGGCTCTGGGGTGAGGCCTGGGGGGGTCCAGCGGGCGGGTGGGCAGGAGGCGGCTCTGGGGTGAGGCCTGGGGGGTCGAGCGGGCGGGAGGCAGCTCTGGGGTGAGGCCTGGAGGGTCCGGCGGGCGGTTGGAAGGCAGCTCTGGGGTAGGGTTACCATACATCCAGATTTTCCGGGACATGTCCGGCTTTTTGGTCCTCAAATCCCTGTCCAGGAGGAATTTCCAAAAAGCCGGACATGTCCAGGAAAATAGGGAGGCATGGTAAGGGGACCGCCTCCTCCCCGGGCTCCAACTTTCCCGGCTCCCACCACTCTCCACCGCAGCGGGGGCCGAAGCAACTTCCCCAGCACAGCAGCAGCTGGGAGGCGGGAGGGAGGAGGGGGAATGCGGGGTGCTCGGGGGAGGGGGCGGAGTTGGGGCGGGGACTTTGGGGAAGGGGCGGAGTTGGGGTGGGGCCAGGGCCGGGGAAGGAGTGGAGTTGGGGCAGGGCCAGGGGCGGAGTTGGGGCAGGGCCATGGCCCTGTGGAGTGTCCTCTTTTTGCAGTATTTGAAATATGGTAACCCTAAATACCAGCATAGATCCTGATCTCATTGAAGGGCATGACAAAGTTGCTATTGGACGCTGTGGGGAAGGGCTGGGCCCTAGTTATTTTTGAGGCAATAAAGGTGGCACAATTATTGTTTCACAGAATGTCCATGACTCTCCCTTTTCCCCTGGGTCACCCTGTAACTTCCCCTACAGACTCTATGATGAACAGAACAGCCCAAACTCCAAGACAACAGGCCTTTAATGAGGAACTAAAACCTGCTGGGGAAATGGGTGTGTTCAGGGGAAGCTGAGTGTGATGTTTGTTGTTCCAGAGGGAGCTTCCCCAGGGGGGTCTCGGTTGGATTACGATAACGTGGAGGAGCCTGCCTTAAGCAACGTTCCCCAGACTCCAGACAGTCGAGGTGAGCAGTGATGAATCTGACTCCTGGAAGCCACATTACCCCTTGGCTACTGCTGCTCCACTCCCTTCATTCCCTAGTCTGCCTTTTGATCCTGAGCTCAGGGCTGGGAAGAATTAGCCCAGACTAGCCAGGCTGAAGCCAGGGAGAGGCATTCCACAATTAACAGCTCCCCTCATTGTGCCTTTAAGGTGCCCTTTGTTATTTTTGTGTTTCCTGTTTGCTTCCCCACTAATAGCCTCCTTTGATTTTCTCTGTGCAGTCTGGCAGGATAATATCAAACAGCTAAACAGAGATGTATGTGGCATTCATAAGAAATAATACACATAACTCCCTCTTTCGCCACACCTGGCATGTAGTTTATTTCTCTATTCAGTGGAAAGCCGCTTCTCATTACCATTAATTCCCATCTTTATTTCAGAGGTCCCTGCCCTGCCTGGAGATGACCCAGGGGACGGTTATGATGATGCCAGAGAAATTTCGGACCTTGAAGATGACCCTGGTTCTGGACCTAGTGCCCAGGAAGTCACTGGGGCCCATGGGGAAAGCGTCAGGAACAGGGATTCAGAGACAGGTGAGTGGAGTGAAGACAACTCACCTGGAAGAGTCTTTACTGGCCACTAGAGGTCACTGTCACTGCACTAATATACAGTTATTGGTAAACTACCAGCTATATCCCCACCCTGACCTCTACTAAACAGAGTTAAATGGACTTAAACCAAGAAAGAGAGATTTCCTATTAAGGTCCCTGATCCTACAAATACTAGATCCCATTTGTCACTCTACTCACATGAATAGTCTCACTGACTTCAGTGGGATTGTCCAAATCATCAAATTTACATGGGTCCATTGGCAGGATCGGGGCCAAAGTGCCTTTCCCCAAACCAGGTGTCAGTGCCCTGCATGGTAATGGGAAGAGCAGGTCCCTCGAGTGCGGTTAGTTAGTGGCCTGGCATCAGGTTTGCAATCACTCTCTTCAATATGTAAATGTCCCCGTTAGCATAGGATCAGAGCTGGGGCCCAGGGCTGAGCGCTCACTTTGCACCTCAAGGGAAACTGAGTTGGGATGAAATGTGCATTTCTTTGGTCTTGCTGGGAATAACGTGCGAATGAGCATTGTGTGGGCAGGTGAGATCTGTGATGTCCAGGCAAGTCCCATGCGCTAGGGTCCCCACCCTGCTCCAGCCACCAGGTCTCTGCTGGCATGTGGTCCCTTAGGGACTATATTAGCTGTCAGGAGTTACAGCAGCCACTAGTGGCCTATCAGGGAGTTGTCACCAGCTCACTGCCATCCCCACACTTCTGCACCAGGGAGCTCTCAGTGTAACGCCGACAGAACGCGGTTTTCAGCAGGTAGGATCGAACCTGAGCCCTCTGGAGGTTAGTGCATGAGCCTCTACCGCATGAGCTAAAAGCCAACTGGCTGGTAACTAAGGCTGTAGAGCATACTCATTTAACTCTCTCTCTAAGTGTTCTTGGTGCCACTAGCTGGGATAGAACACCACACCTACAAGGTTTGTGGATTACATCAGAACAGAGAGAATCTGCTCCCACATGTTTTCTTTGAAGAACAGAGAGAGATAATGGATTAAACTTGTCTGATGCCCACTCAGAGGAACTGAGGGCAGGGGCTGATTCACAGCCCATACTGTATGTTGCCCATCCATTATGTGAGTGCATGTGGGTGGAGAATGAATACATTGACTGTAATGTGACCTCGTTGCTATTTTCAGGCTGGAGTCTGCACTCACTAAGAAGTGAAGGGGCCTCTGGGGCTGAGCGTGACGTCCTGTCCCCACCTCCTCGTGACCTGGGTTATGATGACGTTGGTGATGGCATCTCTGGGACATCAATATAAGAATGACTGGGTTCAGATCAAATATCCTGTGAGGATGTAGATGCTGTATGGTTAGACTCTTCCTGTCCCAAATGCTCATTGACCCATGGGGGCATCGGAGAAAATCCCTGCCTGGGAATTACTTCAATCAGCTTTTTTATTTCAGTTTTCTTTAAATGCAAGAAATAAGTGTGACTGAGACAGGGGCTGTGATTTCCCCTCTAATTTCACATTGATCAGAACTTCCCTGCTTTTTTGTTCCTAACATTTCTTCATTGTGAATTTTTGCTTTTTCTTATTAAACCTTTTTTGAAGATCTGTTCCAGGGCTGATGTTTCTCTCATGAGGTCTGTTGGGTGGCTCCATGGGGACCAGCAGGGAGAGATATGGAGACTGAATCACCAAAAAGTAATAATGTTAAAGTGTCACTTCTCAGGTATCGCCAGCTCCAGGATGGGCACTGCACCGAAAGTGAATGTTCTATCAGGGGTGTGGTAACAATGAGAAACCCAGCAACAAAATATTCCTAACTCCAGAGAGGGCCCTAACCCACAATCCAGACTCCAGACTTTCCTCTGAAATCCAGGGGGATAAATGCGAGGTTATTTACAGGTATCTGAATGAGCACACACACACACGATAAGACAGTGACAAGAGGCCCCTAATCTCTTCTCTGCCCTATAAATTCTAATACTATGCCCATCACTGTGGCATCAGAGCATCGTATAGAGATGCAGGAAGTGACATGATTTTCTTTCATCACATGTGGGTCGTTCTCCATTGTTCCCCCTGGGGAAAAAGTGCATATGGATTCTTATGGAGGGTAGTGGGGGTTTATTTGCAGTTTTATTTTATGACATGCTGTGAGCTTATGCTACTGAAGGCAGATTTAAGAAGCTCACTTTCAAGTGGAATAGAAAGAGGCTTCAGGTGGTTTTGTGATCCTGTGGGAGTTGGGTCCAGAGAAAAAATTGGAACTATCTGTCCTGGTTCTCTTTCTAAAAGATACCCTTTAGTTCAACCAAAACTATGGGCTTGATGTAGGAATTACTGTGTGAAATCTGTGTTATTCAGGAAATCAGATGAGATGATCATAATGGTCCCTTCTAAGTTTTGAAAGTCAAATATGAATCTCTGTTGTGAGATAACATAGCTAGATCACATCTAATTGTTTGCACCTTTGGACTTGGGGTATTGTTGCTCTCTGTTCATGCGAGAAGGACCAGGGAAGTGAGCAGGTGAAGGAATAAGCCCTCTAACATCTTGGTGCCGTGATGCGGATGCATTGCATCGGATAGGTGAGTGGCAGCCTGTAAGTCCCACTCCCCAACAGTCAGCGCAGCTGCTTGGAGGGGATATAGCGAACTCTCCTGATGGTAGTTGTGGGTTCTGGCAAGCCAGGGTAAAGGATTTTTTGGATAAATGGATAAGGAAGAACCAGGGCCCATACCAGGTGCAGGAGTCAGCCTGGGATGAGATTAAAAAGGAAATGGAGGAAGTGTTAGGGGACCCAGAGGGATGGGGGGTGGCTGAGGAGCCCACCCTCCTTTGGTATATGGGTAGTGGAAGAAGGTCCCTGCCCATTGGAACTGAATGCCTTCCAGGGAAAGGAGGCACTTCAGTTCACTTGTGAGTGGTTTGAAGTAAGGGCAGCATTATGGGAAGCTGCCAGTAATCTTTCAAGTTTGATGCTGTTTCAGCAAGGGCTGCTGAAGGATTGTAAATTAGTTAGGGGTGGTTAAAGATGATTTGGCACAACAGGGTTTAGAATCAGAAGCAGAGTTAACAGACCACCTTTAAAGACAGGAGCTGGGACTTGGTCCTGGGGAAGTGGAGGAAAAAAAAAGTTTCAAAGTGAAAAATGGCAGGGTTTGCAGGAGCAGGTAACAACCCCCACTCTTCTCCCAGAGCCAGGATGAGAACCTGGAGGTATGGGTTCCCAACTGTTTCAACCCAGGGAGCCTACTCTTGGTTCAGAGTTAACTATATCCTTTTCTTCCTTTCTTTCTTCTTTCTCTCAGCTTACTTAATTTGCTGCTGGTAGCCTGTACTTTAAACTGACTTGACAGGCTTAATTGATTTCTTTCCACCTCTTCCCCCTCCTCTCCACCTGCCTTTCCACACTTTTGTTTTTCTGAAGTTTTAATGGAGGGTGCTTTGGATACTTATGTGAAATGTTTTGGGGTTTTTTTGGGAGAAAGTATGACAGAGGTCTGCTGTATTCCACTGGAATTTTTTGGAGTAAAAAAATCCATGGGCAACCATGAAAACAAATGTTTTACTGCCTTTTTGGGTGTGTGTGTGTACAGAGCAAAAATCTGAAGCTGTCTCTCAGCTATTACCTGAGAATAAACTTAAAGCTTGGTACAGCAGAGAAACTATTGCAAACCTGGTCTGTTGTACAAGAGGGGAAACTGAGGCACATCACCTCATGAATTTCATAAATGACCAGTGGGTGGGGTAATTCACTAGTCTGACTATAGAACAAAATAAGGACCGCCTGGAGGTAATTCTTCTGTTTTTCCTGCAATTAGCAAAGACATTTGTAAAAGGAAGTGATATTATTATTAAGCAATAATCTGTCCCCACCAGGGAGGTGGAAATTGTTTCTTCTGTTTTTCGAACACTTTACAAGCAAGCTGGCACCAGCGGAAAAATAACCCATAATACCATGGATCTGTGTTGTTTTGTGTTATTTGTCTGTGGTGTTTGTCTTGTTGCTAGCATCATTGTGTTTCAATGAACAGAAAACCTCATTTCATGAGTGGGGGATGGCTTCAAAAGGCTAACCTCGGGGGTGGGGGGGAGATGTGTATGGGAATGTAAAATGCTCAACCAGAAGGCCAGCACCTGTGTAATAGCTACCGTACCTGGAAATGGAATGGCAACTAAGGTGGTCTCCACAAGCCCTATGGGAATAATGAGAAGGGGAGGAACTCACTGGGAATCAATGTAGGGGTGTGTAAAATGGTGTAAATCCAGAGAAGATGTTTGGATGTGCCCCTCTCCTATGACTATGGAGGAGCAGGATCAATGGCCTATGGCAAGGGGTGGACAATTGGGTGTACTGTGTATGAGGTGTTTTGCTGGAAATGTACATATTACTGGGGGCACAATTACATTAGCCCATAACCAAACTAGAATCATAGAATCATAGAATCATAGAATATCAGGGTTGGAAGGGACCTCAAGAGGTCATCTAGTCCAACCCCCTGCTCAAAGCAGGACCAAATCCCAGCTAAATCATCCCAGCCAGGGCTTTGTCAAGCCGGGCCTTAAGAACCTCCAAGGAAGGAGACTCCACCACCTCCCTAGGTAACGCATTCCAGTGTTTCACCACCCTCCTAGTGAAATAGTTTTTCCTGATATCCAACCTGGACCTCCCCCACTGCAACTTGAGACCATTGCTCCTTGTTCTGTCATCTGCCACCACTGAGAACAGCCGAGCTCCATCCTCTTTGGAACCCCCCTTCAGGTAGTTGAAGGCTGCTATCAAATCCCCCCTCATTCTTCTCTTCTGGAGACTAAACAATCCCAGTTCTCTCAGCCTCTCCTCATAAGTCATGTGCTCCAGACCCCTAATCATTTTTGTTGCCCTCCGCTGGACTCTTTCCAATTTTTCCACATCCTTCTTGTAGTGTGGGGACCAAAACTGGACACAGTATTCCAGATGAGGAATACACACATCTATATGCTTCTATCTGGACTTTGGTGCACAAATGGATCTGGACTTTGGTGCACACATCTTATTGCTGTGAATAATCAACCCGGGGCATACTGCCTGATTCCATACCAAGTGGTTAAGTTGGTTTGGACAATAACCCATTTATCTGTGGACATTCAATGGACCTATAATATGGACAAAAGCACGCAAAACCTGCAGGGGCAGCTTGCTGCAAGCGCCAACAGTAGGACACACTTACAATACACACTACAGGATGGCGCTGACAAAAGTTTAACCCTAGCAAAGGAGGAGAAGCAGCATTTTGGTGGTGGCTCGGATGTTGGACCATACTGCATTGGTCAGGACTCAGTGTTGCTGTGTATTGTGTATTGGTAACTGTACTTGTTACGTTGCATATGGAGATAACCTATAAGTAATGTGGTAAGCCCTCCCCACTCTGCAGTGTACTAGACAACCCGGACCCAACCTTCTCGGGCCCGCTATAATGGGAAGTCTGGAACAGTAATTGGAACAGGTGTGGTATGCCCATACGAGAGAAGGTGCAGGGCACTATACTATACAAGGGTCAGTGGGACAAATGGAATATCGACACTTTCCACCTTGATAACTGGCCCTATCAGTAAATGTGTCACTATATGTCCTATGCTTTTCCAAGGACACCTGGGCAGGAGGATCCCAAAAGAAAAAGGGGGAAAAAGGGGTGTAGTGTTAGGATATATTCAGGCCTGTCTGCAAAGGCTTGTACTTTTAAGAATTTAGGTGTATACTTATCACTTAGCTAGTTATAGAGGTAAGAAAGAAAGAATCAAAATCACTGTCTGCCTGTGTAAGGGCCTTCTCGTACTGTGACAGTCTGAGCCTCTGTCCTTAGGCTGAGGCCTTTGGCTAAGCAGCAGAGGCAGCCATAAGCTGGGAAGTGAATGGTCACATCCTCACATTCCAAACGAGTCACATGGAAATAAGGCAATCTGGGGCTGTTAGGAATATTAGGGCAGAATTGTATTCCTATCACCTCCAGAGAAAGGAAAGAGCCTAGAAGATGTAAAAGGAAACTTAGTTTAATAGCATCCTGTCTGGCAAGAACTCACTTATCAATAGCTGGGATGTGAAATCCTCATTTCTGTATTGTTCTATCACTGTAGTTTCCACTTCCCTATTGTTTGTTTGTATAATCTCTGTCTGGTTCTGTGACTGTTTCTGTCTGCTGTATAATTAATTTTGTTGGGTGTAAACCAATTAAGGTGGTGGGATATAATTGGTTAATAATTATGTTACAATATGTTAGGATTTGTTAGTTAAATTTCAGTAAAATGATTGGTTAAGGTATAGCTAAGAAGAACTCAAGTTTTACTATATAATCTGCAGTCAATCAGGAAGTAAGGGGGGGGAATGGGGGTGGGGGGATTGGAATCATGTTTTACTAAGGTGGGGGGAAATGGGAACGGGGACACAGGTGTCAGAGTTGGGAAGGGGACACTGAGGAAGGAAACTGGAATCATGCTCACTGGAAGTTCACCCCAATAAACATCGAATTGTTTGCACCTTTGGACTTTGGGTATTGTCGAGTACCCAGTATCTGCCCCCTGCTCTGCTGGCTCGGCAGTGTAATGCCCTCCAGGACAGCACCCCCCTAGCCTGTATTGCTGTTGGAGAGGAAAGAGGAGGGAGACTCAGCGACTCTGAACAAGCACTGCTCAGTGTCTATCATTTAGAGCAAGTATCATTTAGTGTTTCCTTAGTGGCTTCCCCTTTCTGTCCAAGAAGGGGCAAAAATTGAGGGCAAATCTCCCCCAAATAAGACTTGATTTCCTAACACAGCCCCCTTGAGCCCCTTGCACTGGGTCTGGACAGCACATTCCCTGCAGGAGTTTCTCCATAGCTATCCCCACTGTGTTTGGAAATATCCCAGCAATAAGGCTCCCACTCCTTCCTTTGTAGGTGACTGTTCCTCAGTCTGAGAGACTCTGAGCTGGGCCAGCCCCCATGAGGTGCTGAGCACCCACAACCCCTGTGACAGGATCCCCGGGGTGCAGCCTGGGACTGTGAGACCACTGTAGTCTCTTAACTCTCCAGTTAAGAGACTACAGTTGTGGGCTGTCTCTCACAATGCTTTGCTAGTGACAAGCAGCAAACCCCTCCAGGTGCTGTTATCACTCAGCATGACAGCATGTGGAGCCCCACACCCAGCTAGATTGCATGAGTGCTTCCAGGCCACTCATGAATCACACAGAAAAAGACACCAGCCAAATCCCCGCAGCTCCCAGCCATGTACTTCAGGAATATACCATCTTCCACTGCTGAATACAAGGAGTGCAAGTTTATTAATTAGTTCACCACTTCATGAATGGAAAGTGGATATACACCAGTCTTTGTAAACCTGAGCAGATTTACCAGACACTTCAGGCAAACCTACTGGTAAAGATAAACATTTAAACAAATTAATTGACTACAAAAGATTGACTAAGCAGGCAGTCTAAACTCTCAACCCTATTAGATTGGGTAACATCTAGATTAAGCAGTTTTTCTCACCCCACTGGATAGTGCAGTTCGTAGTACACAGGTTTCACCCTGGAAACCTGGGCCAGTCCCCTCTGTTGGGGTCTTCAGTCTTCTGAGTCTCCTTGTTGATTGCAGTGTAGTTGGGGGAAGGAGAAAGGCCAAGCATGTGGCCGCTGTGTTCTGTTTTCTACCCTTAGTCCATGTGCTTGGAAAACACAGGTCCAGGCATGTCTTGTGGGCATTGCTGAGTCACAAGGTGAAACGATCAATACCCAATGTTTTCTCCTGTGAGTGAATCATTGAATTGAAACTCCTCTGTGGGACAATGGCTGGTTTTGTCTTTTCAGCCCCGAGCCAGGCATTGGTTACCTCCCTTGTCATTGTCTCTGGAGAGCTAATATCTGGGCACTTCCCAAACTCTCAGCATATTTTAGTGAAAACCATACAACACAGTTCTTATAATTTTATATGTATATGCACATATTTAGATGGAAGAATGGCTTTCAGCAAAGCATAAGCATTCCCCTGATACATCACACGGCATGTTTTATATGCAATATCACAATTATATGTAAATGAGGAATATGGGGGTTTCAGGATGTTTCCCCAAGGTTTAGAATGTCACAACCCTCATTGAAATCAATAGGAACCAAGAGGGCCTAGCGCCTCATACGTCTGGGACCTTCTGAATCTCAGGCAGGGAACAGATTCACAGGAAAAGTCCGGGCTCCTGGATTCTAGTTGATCTCCAGTCTGTGGGGAGGGGAGTGTGGCATGTTGTAATAACTGAGCTACAACTTTATCCTAATGGTAAGTTCAATTGTAAGTTGTGAAAGTTCATAAAATATCACAATAACCTGTAACAATAAATGTTGACATGAAAGGAATGAAAGGGAGGCAAAAGACTAAATTAGTCCAAAGAAGAAAGCCCATTCATATAACCCATGGACTACATTAAAATCATGCCTGGTAAAAAAGAGAAGTGTGGGACTGGAAATCAATTAAATTGATATATTGAAAAATAGACCTAACTGGGGGATAAAATAATGAAGGGATGGGCTATTCCACCCATCATTCCCTTTTAGGGTCCTCAGAAAAAGAGACTTTGGTGGTGGTGGTGGTGGTGGTGGTGGGATATTAGGGAATGCTGGCTAACTAAAAACCAGGAGAACAGGAAGGAGTGAGATTCAGCCTCATGGCTACCATCCCCACCATCTTCTGGGACCCCAAGATCCACTTTGTCACTGTTGTGATTTCATCGTCCTAATCCCAAGAGATTCTGACAAGACCTGGACAAAGAGGAGGACCCAGATGACGTCACCACCTCCACTGGCTCTGGCTGAATCCCAAACACCATCTGAGATGTGAAGCTTTGTCATCATTCTCCAACCCCGGTGTGTCTTTTTCCTTCCCTATCTTACCTCTTCCCTTTCCTATCCATCTCCTTTTGCTCTCTGTTCAAAAATAATCTGACTTGGCCGGCCAAGACTGCATCTTTTGCAACACTGATGTGAGCCTGTGACCAAAGAGGCAGCTCAAAGCAATGCTCTAAACAGTCTGTTGGTGATACTCATTTGTCAGGCTCGGGGTGGCTGATCAGACCGTGTGCCTCGCCTGTGTGTTACCAGCAGTGAGGTTGCAAGTGAGAGTCAATACCAGACAGAAGTTGCATTTCCCATCTGCACTGTCATTTCTCTCCCCTCTTGTGTGTGTTTGTCATGTCTTTTAGGAAATGGGACTGGACTTTGACAACAAGAGGAACAATCATAGTTCTAGCCTATCTCAACTAACTACTTCTCATTTCTCCCAAAAGGGCAGTTATCTAAAACCCTGAGACAAGCTGAGTGAGGAAACATCTTTGATTGAAACAACTGCTGTTGGTGGAAGGTAAAAAGCTTTCAAGCTTCTCAGAGCTCTTCCTCAGGTCTGGAGAAGGTTACCTGACCCAGATCCTGGTTACCTTTCCCAGACCTGAGGAAGAGCTCTGAGAAGCTCAACAGCTTGTATCTTCCACCAACAGAAGCTGGTTCAATCAAAGCTATTATCTCACTCAGCCCGTCTCTCTCAGATCCTGGGACAATCATGGCTACAACAACACTGCACCCACCTAAAGACTGTCAGAAGAGTTTATTTTTCCTTCTCAGGATTCCCTACAGCTAACAGGAAAAGGGGAAAGGAAGGGCATCTCTGGGCATGGAGGGTGGGGCCCTTTGTACCATGAGGTCCCTTACACAGCAGGAGGGAGCATTAATACTTCTATCCCCACCATCCCCCTGTCCCTGCTCCCAGGGGCAACAGGAATCACACTCTCCTTCTCTCCCTGCTGCAGGGACCCCGAAGCACCAATTGCAGGAGAAGAAGGACCTGGCCCTGGAGGAAGCTGTTTTCAGAACCATCCAGGTGTATGTCCAGGTTGAAGAAAAGGTACAAACATACCCAGCTGAGCTGAATTCGAGTCTGTCCTTCCCCTTGCACCATCCCAACCCCTGTAAGGGGATCTTGTCTTGGAGGATCCAGAACCCTGTAATAAGGGTGCTTATCCCATACGATCTAGGACCCCCAATATGCGGTGTTTTGCCTATCTTGGTCTCGAGGTGTTTGTCCCATGTTTGCCAGCATCTCCTTCCCCAGTAGACCCTGTCCCAATCCCTAATCCTGCCAGTGCAGGAGCAGACTTTGGTTTGGGAAGGGGGAGATTTTCCTGCCCCCCCACCCACATTGCATGGAGCCCTTGAGCTGGTGTGGGTGGGGTGGGGAGGTCCCTGACTAATAGGCTTTCTCCTGGGCAGCCCTACTTCTGGTGGGGGCAGGAAAAGGCTGAGCAGATCTGTTTCCTACATTCCATCCCCCTACCACCTGCTTTGCCACGCATAAGGGTGGCCAAGTGACCCTGGGGCTGCACTGCTCCAAAGGGCCCCTGGGGGAAGAAGATCTTGATGAGTGAGACACAGTGTCTGGGACCTGGGGAGGGAGCAAAACATGGAAGGAGGAGGGGCCTCCCCTGGGACTCTGGGGGATGCTGTGTCAGGCTTCAGGGGGCAGCAGAGATTGTGGGATTCCTGGTACTCAGGATTGGGGCTCAGGGAAGGGGGAAATTTTACATACTATTTGTGAGATTAGTGGGGGAGTCGTGGTGCTGGAGGGGCAGCTGACTGTGGGGTCAGAGGGAACCAGGGGGCTAGGAATGGCGGGGTGCCAGGGAGTAGGAGCAGGGTGGTCCAGCAGGGCAGTAGGGAGGATTTGTGTGTGTGGGGTTCCCAGCTGAGAGGCAAGAGGGATCTAAAGGGGGTGGGTGTTCCCAGGTGGGCGCGGGGGGGAAATGGGATCCTGTTGGCCGTGACTGCAGCATGATGCAGTCTCGTCTCTGGGAAGCAACCATCGGGCCTCACTCTCACAGCTCCTTTGTCATCTTTGGGTGTCACAGGGGCTGACTGAGGAGCTGTCCCTGGACCAGAGCCCAGCTCCACCCTCTGCACATCCCTGGGTGCCATGTGCAGTCTCAGGTACCGGATCCTCCCAACTGGCTCCTCTGACCCCAGTGCTGCTCAGGCCCAGAGCCAGGAGTCTCAGACTCTCTCACTCCCAGGTCACCTGCACACTGTGGCTGTTTCCCTCTGTTCGCTCACTCCTGGCTGAGCTGGTGAATTCATTGCAGTAACATTACGATGGCCTTAGAGAGCAAATCACTGTAAGGATCATAGAAGGAGGGGCAGCAGTGTCCAGTTGTGAGAGCTCTATTCCAGCCCGGCCACTGACTGGCTCTGTGACCTTGTCCAGGTTACTCGCCTCTGGGTCAGGGGTGTAGCTAGGAGTGGGCCAGGTGGGCCGTGGCCTACTCACTTAGCATCCAGGCCCACCCCCTATCCCCAGGTCTGCTCCAGCCCCAGCGCTAGCCCTGCCCAGACTTGAAGGACATCGCACACCGGGTGCACACCCTCATGGCCCGACTGGAGGGGGAGGGACAGCAGCAGCACAGCAGTGGAGTGCCTGACTAACGTTCTGCGCACATCCATGCACACTGGAGCAGGAGGAGGGCATCTGGCCAGCTGGACGGCCTACCCAGCAGCGACGATCATCAAAAACCATAGACCTGCTGCCTTGGGGAGCTGGGCCCGGCGTGGGGCAGTGCGATGGGGATGGATGCCAGGAGCCGTGCATACTGGAGAAAGGCATCTCCTCCCGGAGTTGGGTGCACACGTGAGGTTCTGGGGGACCCCTGACCAGAGCGTCCATCACTCCCTGCAAGGCCGGCTGGACTGAAGGGGATGTGTGGAGGCAGGCCCCACAATCCCTCCAGCCCCCCATCATTGCCTGCCCACCCGAATTTGGGGCCCACCCAAATGTACCATGCTAGCTACCCACTGCTCTGGGTGCCTCAATTTCCCCCATCTCTGAAGTGGGGCTTATCTGGACCCACTGTTACAAGGGGTTTGGATCCCTAGACCCTCTGCTCCTGCATCCCAACTCCCTGGGCCTGTTGCCTTGCTGTTTCATATCCCTACCTCACACTGGAAAGTCTACTACAGGCTCCTCTGTCTTGCCAGCAAACTGGAGACTGGAGTGGGGAATATGCCCCACTGCCGGCTGCCTGCACAGTGGTTCACCATGGCCACAGGGAAGGAAATACACCCGTGTCCAGGCAGATATTCAGCCTACTCCTCAGTCCCAGGAGCAGGAGCTGCAATGGAAGGCTAGACTGTATTATACCAGTCAGCCACTAAGTGGTGCTGTATGTCACAGACCTTATTTAAGCCAAGCTCAGCCATACATGGCAGAGCACTAACGGATGTTATGATGAACACATCTGGCACGTCTCTCTCATGGAAGGAAGATCTGTAGTTAGCCCATATCTGGTACAGGAGCCTGACCTGATATTAGCAGCCCTGCAACCTACCATGTACGAAGTGTTAGAGCCCTGCACGGATACAAATTTATATCCGCAGATGCAGATATCTGCAAATATAAATTGGTATCCGTGGACGCACAGGGTTCTCCTGGGAACAGCAGCGGTGAAAGGAGCAGACTATTGGGCCCCTGCCTTGGTGCTGGACTCTGCCCAGAAGCCCAGCTACTGTCCATAACAACTTGGCTGTTCCATGCTCTGTTGTGTACCAGGCCTTCTGCAGAGACCCAGACAGCAGGCACTGACCAGCCAGCTGTCAGCAGAATTCACTACATGACACTGCCAGTGGTGGTATCTGAATGGGGTGTCCACGATGTGTGTCCCAGAGGGTAAAGGGCCCAGCAGCTCCTTTCATCAAGCCTTAGTGTGGGGGAAAGTGATCAAAGGAACATCCCTTGGCAGAGATGGGGGAAGAGATGACAGACCTTAGGGCCCTTGCTCTGATCTGGGGGCCCCAACATAACAGCCATGCCAGTACGCCGTGATGCTGCCCCTGGGGCTGGAGGAAGCACTGGTCCTAAGGGAAGCTGGGATTTTTTAATAAGCACCCCCATCCCTACAGGAGCTCTAAAGACCGCCATTGGGCTCTGTGCCACCACCCATCCCACATGGGTTTGTGGGGCAGACTGTCTTGAGGGGCAGAGAGAATTGAAGTTCTTTATCTGAATCTCTCCCTGCAGGGCCCCTCTCACAAGCTCCCCATCCCCGTCTCCCCAGGAGCTGAAGAGAGCGATTCTTTCCCCAGGAGAGACTGGGGGCTGAAGTTAAAATGCTGATGCATGCAGAGGACACCATCCAGCAAGACAGGGAGGAGAGCTACCAGCAGGGGCGGCTCCAAGAACCAGCACAGCAAGCAAGCGCATGCCTGGGGCGGCAAGCCGCAGGGAGCGGCCTGCCAGTCGCTGTGAGGGCGGCAATCAGGCTGCTTCGGTGTCATGCCTGCGGGAGGTCCACCGGTCTCGTGGTTTTGGCGACTATTTGGCGGCAGGTACGCTGAAGGCGTGGGACCGGCGGACCTCCCGCAGGCATGCCGCCAAAAGCCACCTGACTGCCGTGCTTGGGGCGGCAAAATACATAGAGCTGCCCCTGGCTACCATGTGAATAATCTACTGGTGCCCCAGGGTGGTAAGGAACCAGCGAGGCAATGGGACCCCTATAGAAATGATGGCCCCTGGTAGGTGTGTTAGCACCATATGTAGTGATCTGGCTCTTGTCACTGTCTCCATGGCTGACATCCGAGTCTCTGAGAGCAGTTAGGACACCCCACATAACTCCTGACCAGATCCTTGTTGGATTCCTACTAGCAGTTACCTAGAACCTCTTCCCGGAGCAGCCAGGTGGGTGAGGGGATCCTGGGAGCCTGAGCTCTCCCACAGCAGGGGACTAGAGCAACAGTTTCTGTGGAGAGATGTGCAGTGAGAGCTTCCCCTCACCACTAGCTCTCCTAGCCCTTTATGTAGGCAGCAATCCCTGGTGGAGCCGTGGGATCCAGGAGAGATGATATGGAAGATCATCTCCTCCTGCCTCTTTGAGACATTTCTAAAGCTCCATCAGTTTGGCTGTGATATCTAGATTTAACTGGGAAGTTAGCTGATGTGAAGGTGAATTGTGTCCTCTGCAGGCATCAAGACCCTCCTTGACATCTGTTTGGCTCAGTGAAGGGAATGGACACACACTGAGAGAAGCTGTGACATTAGTGTGGGGGTGTTTATTAGAGTGTGAGTAACGCACAGGCTCTGGCAGAGCTCAGAGCCCAGGCCGTACAGTGCAGTTAATGGGGGTCCCAGGTAGGGATGTGTCTTACAGCAGTTCCTAAGGTCCTGTGAATACAGCAACCCTGAACAGAGCTTGTAACCAGTTAGTGATACCATTGGCTGTAAACATGAGATCCTCTCCCAGGACCTGGGAGTACTGGAATAGTAGAGAGGAGAGCAGCTCCAAGGCTCAGACAAGCTTAGTACTTGGGTCACATGGCTATAGGTGGCATTTA
Organism: Malaclemys terrapin pileata; assembly: GCF_027887155.1. Lineage (NCBI taxonomy): Eukaryota > Metazoa > Chordata > Testudines > Emydidae > Malaclemys > Malaclemys terrapin. The sequence goes on from NC_071505.1 coordinate 137,562,764, forward strand.
GGGCTCCCTTGACTAAGCCCATTCTGGAGCCAGAGGGTAAGCTAGTAGCAAAGACACTACAGTCTGCCATTGATGAAGTGACTGCCCACTTACGCTCCCAAGGGATCATGATTTACCCTTACCTGGACGATTGCCTCTTCAGAGTTCGGTCTCTCCAAGCAGCTCAGCGAGTCACTGAAGCCGCGATGTGCTTGTTTACAGAGCTGGGCCTGCAGATCAATGCCCAGAAATCAACTCTTACTCCTGTGTAATGCCTGGAGTTATAGTCATTGACCTCAACTCTCTACAGGCGAGAGCTCTCCTACCTCAACACAGATTTCTCTGTCTAGTTACACTCACAGAGACAGTTCAAAACATCACACAAATATCAGCCAGACACTGCCTACAACTCTTGGGGCATATGGCAGCAGGCACAGTGGTAATACCTCACACCAAACTTCACAGATATCCAGATGCTGTTTTTAAACCGGTCTCAGAAAATAGCTCACGAACAAGAGAAGCGGCTAATCAAACCTGAGAGTGACAAATGGTGAACATTTGGGTTTCTGGAATGGCAAAGAACCCTTACCATGGGCTTGGGTGCCATGAGGGTTCTCTAAGAGACGGGAAGCATCACCAAGTTAAGGGCTCCAGGGAAACTGGCCAATATTTTCAAACTGTAATATGCCTGAATTTCAGCCCCTAAACCCACTTTTAAGCAACTAACTAAAAGTGACCTGATTTCCATAGGTGCTGAGCACTCCAAACTCCTAGTCAAATCAACAGGAGCTGTGGGTCAGGCAAGCCAAGCAAAGAAAGACACAGGCAAGTGGAGCCAAGCAAGGAAACATCCACTGAAGCCAAGCAAGTCAAGAAAAAAGCTAGGCAGTCCGATTTAGACATCAGAAATTGTCTAAATGGTGTCAAGTATAAGAGGGGTAGGCGTTTTAGTCTGGATCTGTAAAAAGCGACAAAGAGTCCTGTGGCACCTTATAGACCAACAGACGTATTGGAGCATAAATGTCTAAATCGTGTAGATTCTGGGAGGAGATTTCTGTGGTTTTCTCAGGCATTTCCCCAATAGATTGAAGATTAGGAACATTTTTCCCATAGTGAAGTTGATGTGTACTGCAGGTTTTGTGAAAACAGAAAAAAGAACAACCTCATGACAGACAAACTTGATCCATTCCACATGAAGGATAAAGCCTATGGGCCTGGTTTTTCGTTTGGTTTTGTTTTGTTTTGTTATTTTTTAGTTCCCCATTATAAAACCATGGACTCGTTTAGAGTAATATCAGATTTATACAGTATAAGTGATACTAGAATCAGGCTTTCTGAAATTATTAAATAACTGGAGAGGTTCACATAAACTTTGATCACCTTTTTAAAGGGAAAACATTACCTACTTGCCAGCACACAGGTATACAGGGAGACTTACAAATAAAAGAGAGCCATCTGCAGACGATTGTCCTGGTTAATGGGAGTCATCAAGATTCCAAACCACCATGAATGGCCCACACTTTGCATAATTACAAAAGGCCCTCAGAGTTATATTTCATATTTCTAGTTTCAGATACATGAGTGGTACATTTATACAAATAGGATGAGCACACTCAGTAGATGATAAGCTTTGTAATGATACCTTACAAGAGACCTTTTGCATGAAGCATATTCCAGTTACATTATATTTAACTCATTAGCATATTTTCATAAAAGCATATAGAGTGCAACATCACACAATGGATTTGGCCTGATGTGAGGGGTTCTCTCCAGATGCTGTTTTCAAACCGGTCTCAGAAAATAGCTCACGAACAAGAGAAGCGGCTAATCAAACCTGAGAGTGACAAATGGTGAACATTTGGGTTTCTGGAATGGCAAAGAACCCTTACCATGGGCTTGGGTGCCATGAGGGTTCTCTAAGAGTCGGGAAGCATCACCAAGTTAAGGGCTCCAGAGAAACTGGCCAATAGTTTCAAATTGTAACTGGCCTGAATTTCAGCCCCTAAACCCACTTTTAAGCAACTAACTAAAAGTGACCTGATTTCCATAGGTGCTGAGCACTCAAAACTCCTAGTCAAATCAACAGGAGCTGTGGGTGCTCAGCTCCTCTTCAAATCAGGCCACTTATAAGTTATTTAGGTGCCTAATTTAAGGCATCTCATTTTCAAAATGTAACCAAAGCCTATTTCATGCCGTTACAGGATGAGTTTTGCTAAGAGCAGATATCACTGACTAAAAATCCCACACAAACGGTGGGTGAATGAATGGGAATGATGTCATAAAAGGATGACATATCCCCTCTGGCTTGGGTAACAAATGAAGTAGCTGCCCATTGGTTCTCAGACAACCAATCAGAAAGGATGTTTTCTCTGAGGTTATAAAAGGCTGCAGGCTCAGACAGGGTCAGCATACTATTGTGGTGATTTCAAGAGGTGGCTTAGCCAAGCCACACTTGGTCAGGCCAGTCATAATCAGGCCAGACCAGGAAGAAATCAAAGAAGGCAAAATAAGAGCGAGAAAACCAAGTGAACAGAGCCAGGAACAGAAGGAAAGAGAGTCAGGCAAGCCAAGCAAAGAAAGACACAGGCAAGTGGAGCCAAGCAAGGAAACATCCACTGAAGCCAAGCAAGTCAAGAAAAAAGCTAGGCAGGCCAATTCCTGAGGAAAGACTCAGGGAAACCAAGCAGAGAAAACAAAAGAAAGCCAAGAAAGTCAAGCCAAGTGTTGCTGGAACACTAGAAGTCTGCAACATGTCTGAGACTGAGTCTGAGTCTGAGTCTGAGTCTGAGCACTCTGGTGAGACCTCAACCGCAAAAGACCCTAAGGCCAAAATCACCCGTTCTTCCCGGGCTGGGCTGCAGTTCTCTGTCAGTCGCATAGACAGATTGCTCCGCAAAGGACAATTTGCAGACCGTATTGGAGATGGAGCCCCAGTATATATGGCCGCGGTGCTTCAATAAGTGACTCATGAGATTGTGGATATTGCTGGGGAAGTCTCTGCACGCAGCAAGAAGCGTCCGATTTCCCCACGCCACTTGCAGCTGGCCATTCTCAGCGACTCAGAGCTCAAGAAACTGCTGGGAGGTGTCACCATCTCTCAGGGCGGAGTCCTGCACTTAAATCAGCCTGTGGTTTTACCTTCCAAGAAGAGGAATGGCAGGAGAGCCATCAAGAGAAGGATTGCCCCTGCTCCTGTCCCTCTTAAGTGAGAACAGAGCAAAGGGGAGACTGCCACCCCAGATTTGGGAGAAATGACATTGACTTGATTGCAAGGCTCTTTTCAAATGCATCAGTATAGTCTAATAAAAGCAGTTAAAATGCCTGGTCTTCTTTTGTGAATTAATTTCCTCTTTTACTAGCCTACAATTTTAAGGGATCATTCAGTTGGTCAGGTAGCTGCATTGATAATACGGAAAAAAGCCTAGAAAGATAGAACTCAATCATTTCATTAAGAAATTGACATCAGAAATTGTCTAAATGGTGTCAAGTATCAGAGGGGTAGGCGTGTTAGTCTGGATCTGTCAAAAGCGACAAAGAGTCCTGTGGCACCTTATAGACCAACAGACGTATTGGAGCATAAATGTCTAAATCGTGTAGATTCTGGGAGGTGATTTCTGTGGTTTTCTCAGGCATTTCCCCAATAGATTGAAGATTAGGAACATTTTTCCCATAGTGAAGTTGATGTGTACTGCAGGTTTTGTGAAAACAGAAAAAAGAACAACCTCATGACAGACAAATTTAATCCATTCCACATGAAGGATAAAGCCTATGGGCCTGGTTTTTCGTTTGGTTTTGTTTTGTTTTGTTATTTTTTAGTTCCCCATTATAAAACCATGGACTCGTTTAGAGTAATATCAGATTTATACAGTATAAGTGATGCTAGAATCAGGCTTTCTGAAATTATTAAATACCTGGAGGGGTTCACATAAACTTTGATCACCTTTTTAAAGGGAAAACATTACCCACTTGCCAGCACACAGGTATACAGGGAGACTTACAAGTAAAAGAGAGCCATCTGCAGACGATTGTCCTGGTTAATGGGAGTCATCAAGATTCCAAACCACCATGAATGGCCCACACTTTGCATAATTACAAAAGGCCCTCAGAGTTATATTTCATATTTCTAGTTTCAGATACATGAGTGGTACATTTATACAAATAGGATGAGCACACTCAGTAGATGATAAGCTTTGTAATGATACCTTACAAGAGACCTTTTGCATGAAGCATATTCCAGTTACATTATATTTAACTCATTAGCATATTTTCATAAAAGCATATAGAGTGCAACATCACACAATGGATTTGGCCTGATGTGAGGGGTTCTCTCCAGATGCTGTTTTTAAACCGGTCTCAGAAAATAGCTCACGAACAAGAGAAGCGGCTAATCAAACCTGAGAGTGACAAATGGTGAACATTTGGGTTTCTGGAATGGCAAAGAACCCTTACCATGGGCTTGGGTGCCATGAGGGTTCTCTAAGAGACGGGAAGCATCACCAAGTTAAGGGCTCCAGAGAAACTGGCCAATAGTTTCAAATTGTAACTGGCCTGAATTTCAGCCCCTAAACCCACTTTTAAGCAACTAACTAAAAGTGACCTGATTTCCATAGGTGCTGAGCACTCAAAACTCCTAGTCAAATCAACAGGAGCTGTGGGTGCTCAGCTCCTCTTCAAATCAGGCCACTTATAAGTTATTTAGGTGCCTAATTTAAGGCATCTCATTTTCAAAATGTAACCAAAGCCTATTTCATGCCGTTACAGGATGAGTTTTGCTAAGAGCAGATATCACTGACTAAAAATCCCACACAAACGGTGGGTGAATGAATGGGAATGATGTCATAAAAGGATGACATATCCCCTCTGGCTTGGGTAACAAATGAAGTAGCTGCCCATTGGTTCTCAGACAACCAATCAGAAAGGATGTTTTCTCTGAGGTTATAAAAGGCTGCAGGCTCAGACAGGGTCAGCATACTATTGTGGTGATTTCAAGAGGTGGCTTAGCCAAGCCACACTTGGTCAGGCCAGTCATAATCAGGCCAGACCAGGAAGAAATCAAAGAAGGCAAAATAAGAGCGAGAAAACCAAGTGAACAGAGCCAGGAACAGAAGGAAAGAGAGTCAGGCAAGCCAAGCAAAGAAAGACACAGGCAAGTGGAGCCAAGCAAGGAAACATCCACTGAAGCCAAGCAAGTCAAGAAAAAAGCTAGGCAGGCCAATTCCTGAGGAAAGACTCAGGGAAACCAAGCAGAGAAAACAAAAGAAAGCCAAGAAAGTCAAGCCAAGTGTTGCTGGAACACTAGAAGTCTGCAACATGTCTGAGACTGAGTCTGAGTCTGAGTCTGAGTCTGAGCACTCTGGTGAGACCTCAACCGCAAAAGACCCTAAGGCCAAAATCACCCGTTCTTCCCGGGCTGGGCTGCAGTTCTCTGTCAGTCGCATAGACAGATTGCTCCGCAAAGGACAATTTGCAGACCGTATTGGAGATGGAGCCCCAGTATATATGGCCGCGGTGCTTCAATAAGTGACTCATGAGATTGTGGATATTGCTGGGGAAGTCGCTGCACGCAGCAAGAAGCGTCGGATTTCCCCACGCCACTTGCAACTGGCCATTCTCAGCGACTCAGAGCTCAAGAAACTGCTGGGAGGTGTCACCATCTCTCAGGGCGGAGTCCTGCACTTAAATCAGCCTGTGGTTTTACCTTCCAAGAAGAGGAATGGCAGGAGAGCCATCAAGAGAAGGATTGCCCCTGCTCCTGTCCCTCTTAAGTGAGAACAGAGCAAAGGGGAGACTGCCACCCCAGATTTGGGAGAAATGACATTGACTTGATTGCAAGGCTCTTTTCAAATGCATCAGTATGGTCTAATAAAAGCAGTTAAAATGCCTGGTCTTCTTTTGTGAATTAATTTCCTCTTTTACTAGCCTACAATTTTAAGGGATCATTCAGTTGGTCAGGTAGCTGCATTGATAATATGGAAAAAAGCCTAGAAAGATAGAACTCAATCATTTCATTAAGAAATTGACATCAGAAATTGTCTAAATGGTGTCAAGTATCAGAGGGGTAGGCGTGTTAGTCTGGATCTGTCAAAAGCGACAAAGAGTCCTGTGGCACCTTAGACCAACAGACGTATTGGAGCATAAATGTCTAAATCGTGTAGATTCTGGGAGGTGATTTCTGTGGTTTTCTCAGGCATTTCCCCAATAGATTGAAGATTAGGAACATTTTTCCCATAGTGAAGTTGATGTGTACTGCAGGTTTTGTGAAAACAGAACAAAGAACAACCTCATGACAGACAAATTTAATCCATTCCACATGAAGGATAAAGCCTATGGGCCTGGTTTTTCGTTTGGTTTTGTTTTGTTTTGTTATTTTTTAGTTCCCCATTATAAAACCATGGACTCGTTTAGAGTAATATCAGATTTATACAGTATAAGTGATACTAGAATCAGGCTTTCTGAAATTATTAAATACCTGGAGGGGTTCACATAAACTTTGATCACCTTTTTAAAGGGAAAACATTACCTACTTGCCAGCACACAGGTATACAGGGAGACTTACAAATAAAAGAGAGCCATCTGCAGACGATTGTCCTGGTTAATGGGAGTCATCAAGATTCCAAACCACCATGAATGGCCCACACTTTGCATAATTACAAAAGGCCCTCAGAGTTATATTTCATATTTCTAGTTTCAGATACATGAGTGGTACATTTATACAAATAGGATGAGCACACTCAGTAGATGATAAGCTTTGTAATGATACCTTACAAGAGACCTTTTGCATGAAGCATATTCCAGTCACATTATATTTAACTCATTAGCATATTTTCATAAAAGCATATAGAGTGCAACATCACACAATGGATTTGGCCTGATGTGAGGGGTTCTCTCCAGATGCTGTTTTCAAACCGGTCTCAGAAAATAGCTCACGAACAAGAGAAGCGGCTAATCAAACCTGAGAGTGACAAATGGTGAACATTTGGGTTTCTGGAATGGCAAAGAACCCTTACCATGGGCTTGGGTGCCGTGAGGGTTCTCTAAGAGATGGGAAGCATCACCAAGTTAAGGGCTCCAGAGAAACTGGCCAATATTTTCAAATTGTAACTGGCCTGAATTTCAGCCCCTAAACCCACTTTTAAGCAACTAACTAAAAGTGACCTGATTTCCATAGGTGCTGAGCACTCAAAACTCCTAGTCAAATCAACAGGAGCTGTGGGTGCTCAGCTCCTCTTCAAATCAGGCCCCTTATAAGTTATTTAGGTGCCTAATTTAAGGCATCTCATTTTCAAAATGTAACCAAAGCCTATTTCATGCCGTTACAGGATGAGTTTTGCTAAGAGCAGATATCACTGACTAAAAATCCCACACAAACGGTGGGTGAATGAATGGGAATGATGTCATAAAAGGATGACATATCCCCTCTGGCTTGGGTAACAAATGAAGTAGCTGCCCATTGGTTCTCAGACAACCAATCAGAAAGGATGTTTTCTCTGAGGTTATAAAAGGCTGCAGGCTCAGACAGGGTCAGCATACTACTGTGGTGATTTCAAGAGGTGGCTTAGCCAAGCCACACATTGTCAGGCCAGTCATAATCAGGCCAGACCAGGAAGAAATCAAAGAAGGCAAAATAAGAGCGAGAAAACCAAGTGAACAGAGCCAGGAACAGAAGGAAAGAGAGTCAGGCAAGCCAAGCAAAGAAAGACACAGGCAAGTGGAGCCAAGCAAGGAAACATCCACTGAAGCCAAGCAAGTCAAGAAAAAAGCTAGGCAGGCCAATTCCTGAGGAAAGACTCAGGGAAACCAAGCAGAGAAAACAAAAGAAAGCCAAGAAAGTCAAGCCAAGTGTTGCTGGAACACTAGAAGTCTGCAACATGTCTGAGACTGAGACTGAGTCTGAGTCTGAGTCTGAGTCTGAGCACTCTGGTGAGACCTCAACCGCAAAAGACCCTAAGGCCAAAATCACCCGTTCTTCCCGGGCTGGGCTGCAGTTCTCTGTCAGTCGCATAGACAGATTGCTCCGCAAAGGACAATTTGCAGACCGTATTGGAGCTGGAGCCCCAGTATATATGGCCGCGGTGCTTCAATAAGTGACTCATGAGATTGTGGATATTGCTGGGGAAGTCGCTGCACGCAGCAAGAAGCGTCGGATTTCCCCACGCCACTTGCAGCTGGCCATTCTCAGCGACTCAGAGCTCAAGAAACTGCTGGGAGGTGTCACCATCTCTCAGGGCGGAGTCCTGCACTTAAATCAGCCTGTGGTTTTACCTTCCAAGAAGAGGAATGGCAGGAGAGCCATCAAGAGAAGGATTGCCCCTGCTCCTGTCCCTCTTAAGTGAGAACAGAGCAAAGGGGAGACTGCCACCCCAGATTTGGGAGAAATGACATTGACTTGATTGCAAGGCTCTTTTCAAATGCATCAGTATGGTCTAATAAAAGCAGTTAAAATGCCTGGTCTTCTTTTGTGAATTAATTTCCTCTTTTACTAGCCTACAATTTTAAGGGATCATTCAGTTGGTCAGGTAGCTGCATTGATAATATGGTATAAAAGCCTAGAAAGATAGAACTCAATCATTTCATTAAGAAATTGACATCAGAAATTGTCTAAATGGTGTCAAGTATCAGAGGGGTAGGCGTGTTAGTCTGGATCTGTCAAAAGCGACAAAGAGTCCTGTGGCACCTTAGACCAACAGACGTATTGGAGCATAAATGTCTAAATCGTGTAGATTCTGGGAGGTGATTTCTGTGGTTTTCTCAGGCATTTCCCCAATAGATTGAAGATTAGGAACATTTTTCCCATAGTGAAGTTGATGTGTACTGCAGGTTTTGTGAAAACAGAACAAAGAACAACCTCATGACAGACAAATTTAATCCATTCCACATGAAGGATAAAGCCTATGGGCCTGGTTTTTCGTTTGGTTTTGTTTTGTTTTGTTATTTTTTAGTTCCCCATTATAAAACCATGGACTCGTTTAGAGTAATATCAGATTTATACAGTATAAGTGATACTAGAATCAGGCTTTCTGAAATTATTAAATACCTGGAGGGGTTCACATAAACTTTGATCACCTTTTTAAAGGGAAAACATTACCTACTTGCCAGCACACAGGTATACAGGGAGACTTACAAATAAAAGAGAGCCATCTGCAGACGATTGTCCTGGTTAATGGGAGTCATCAAGATTCCAAACCACCATGAATGGCCCACACTTTGCATAATTACAAAAGGCCCTCAGAGTTATATTTCATATTTCTAGTTTCAGATACATGAGTGGTACATTTATACAAATAGGATGAGCACACTCAGTAGATGATAAGCTTTGTAATGATACCTTACAAGAGACCTTTTGCATGAAGCATATTCCAGTCACATTATATTTAACTCATTAGCATATTTTCATAAAAGCATATAGAGTGCAACATCACACAATGGATTTGGCCTGATGTGAGGGGTTCTCTCCAGATGCTGTTTTCAAACCGGTCTCAGAAAATAGCTCACGAACAAGAGAAGCGGCTAATCAAACCTGAGAGTGACAAATGGTGAACATTTGGGTTTCTGGAATGGCAAAGAACCCTTACCATGGGCTTGGGTGCCGTGAGGGTTCTCTAAGAGATGGGAAGCATCACCAAGTTAAGGGCTCCAGAGAAACTGGCCAATATTTTCAAATTGTAACTGGCCTGAATTTCAGCCCCTAAACCCACTTTTAAGCAACTAACTAAAAGTGACCTGATTTCCATAGGTGCTGAGCACTCAAAACTCCTAGTCAAATCAACAGGAGCTGTGGGTGCTCAGCTCCTCTTCAAATCAGGCCCCTTATAAGTTATTTAGGTGCCTAATTTAAGGCATCTCATTTTCAAAATGTAACCAAAGCCTATTTCATGCCGTTACAGGATGAGTTTTGCTAAGAGCAGATATCACTGACTAAAAATCCCACACAAACGGTGGGTGAATGAATGGGAATGATGTCATAAAAGGATGACATATCCCCTCTGGCTTGGGTAACAAATGAAGTAGCTGCCCATTGGTTCTCAGACAACCAATCAGAAAGGATGTTTTCTCTGAGGTTATAAAAGGCTGCAGGCTCAGACAGGGTCAGCATACTACTGTGGTGATTTCAAGAGGTGGCTTAGCCAAGCCACACATTGTCAGGCCAGTCATAATCAGGCCAGACCAGGAAGAAATCAAAGAAGGCAAAATAAGAGCGAGAAAACCAAGTGAACAGAGCCAGGAACAGAAGGAAAGAGAGTCAGGCAAGCCAAGCAAAGAAAGACACAGGCAAGTGGAGCCAAGCAAGGAAACATCCACTGAAGCCAAGCAAGTCAAGAAAAAAGCTAGGCAGGCCAATTCCTGAGGAAAGACTCAGGGAAACCAAGCAGAGAAAACAAAAGAAAGCCAAGAAAGTCAAGCCAAGTGTTGCTGGAACACTAGAAGTCTGCAACATGTCTGAGACTGAGACTGAGTCTGAGTCTGAGTCTGAGTCTGAGCACTCTGGTGAGACCTCAACCGCAAAAGACCCTAAGGCCAAAATCACCCGTTCTTCCCGGGCTGGGCTGCAGTTCTCTGTCAGTCGCATAGACAGATTGCTCCGCAAAGGACAATTTGCAGACCGTATTGGAGCTGGAGCCCCAGTATATATGGCCGCGGTGCTTCAATAAGTGACTCATGAGATTGTGGATATTGCTGGGGAAGTCGCTGCACGCAGCAAGAAGCGTCGGATTTCCCCACGCCACTTGCAGCTGGCCATTCACAGCGACTCAGAGCTCAAGAAACTGCTGGGAGGTGTCACCATCTCTCAGGGCGGAGTCCTGCACTTAAATCAGCCTGTGGTTTTACCTTCCAAGAAGAGGAATGGCAGGAGAGCCATCAAGAGAAGGATTGCCCCTGCTCCTGTCCCTCTTAAGTCAGAACAGAGCAAAGGGGAGACTGCCACCCCAGATTTGGGAGAAATGACATTGACTTGATTGCAAGGCTCTTTTCAAATGCATCAGTATGGTCTAATAAAAGCAGTTAAAATGCCTGGTCTTCTTTTGTGAATTAATTTCCTCTTTTACTAGCCTACAATTTTAAGGGATCATTCAGTTGGTCAGGTAGCTGCATTGATAATATGGTATAAAAGCCTAGAAAGATAGAACTCAATCATTTCATTAAGAAATTGACATCAGAAATTGTCTAAATGGTGTCAAGTATCAGAGGGGTAGGCGTGTTAGTCTGGATCTGTCAAAAGCGACAAAGAGTCCTGTGGCACCTTATAGACCAACAGACGTATTGGAGCATAAATGTCTAAATCGTGTAGATTCTGGGAGGTGATTTCTGTGGTTTTCTCAGGCATTTCCCCAATAGATTGAAGATTAGGAACATTTTTCCCATAGTGAAGTTGATGTGTACTGCAGGTTTTGTGAAAACAGAACAAAGAACAACCTCATGACAGACAAATCTAATCCATTCCACATGAAGGATAAAGCCTATGGGCCTGGTTTTTCGTTTGGTTTTGTTTTGTTTTGTTATTTTTTAGTTCCCCATTATAAAACCATGGACTCGTTTAGAGTAATATCAGATTTATACAGTATAAGTGATACTAGAATCAGGCTTTCTGAAATTATTAAATACCTGGAGGGGTTCACATAAACTTTGATCACCTTTTTAAAGGGAAAACATTACCTACTTGCCAGCACACAGGTATACAGGGAGACTTACAAATAAAAGAGAGCCATCTGCAGACGATTGTCCTGGTTAATGGGAGTCATCAAGATTCCAAACCACCATGAATGGCCCACACTTTGCATAATTACAAAAGGCCCTCAGAGTTATATTTCATATTTCTAGTTTCAGATACATGAGTGGTACATTTATACAAATAGGATGAGCACACTCAGTAGATGATAAGCTTTGTAATGATACCTTACAAGAGACCTTTTGCATGAAGCATATTCCAGTCACATTATATTTAACTCATTAGCATATTTTCATAAAAGCATATAGAGTGCAACATCACACAATGGATTTGGCCTGATGTGAGGGGTTCTCTCCAGATGCTGTTTTCAAACCGGTCTCAGAAAATAGCTCACGAACAAGAGAAGCGGCTAATCAAACCTGAGAGTGACAAATGGTGAACATTTGGGTTTCTGGAATGGCAAAGAACCCTTACCATGGGCTTGGGTGCCGTGAGGGTTCTCTAAGAGATGGGAAGCATCACCAAGTTAAGGGCTCCAGAGAAACTGGCCAATATTTTCAAATTGTAACTGGCCTGAATTTCAGCCCCTAAACCCACTTTTAAGCAACTAACTAAAAGTGACCTGATTTCCATAGGTGCTGAGCACTCAAAACTCCTAGTCAAATCAACAGGAGCTGTGGGTGCTCAGCTCCTCTTCAAATCAGGCCCCTTATAAGTTATTTAGGTGCCTAATTTAAGGCATCTCATTTTCAAAATGTAACCAAAGCCTATTTCATGCCGTTACAGGATGAGTTTTGCTAAGAGCAGATATCACTGACTAAAAATCCCACACAAACGGTGGGTGAATGAATGGGAATGATGTCATAAAAGGATGACATATCCCCTCTGGCTTGGGTAACAAATGAAGTAGCTGCCCATTGGTTCTCAGACAACCAATCAGAAAGGATGTTTTCTCTGAGGTTATAAAAGGCTGCAGGCTCAGACAGGGTCAGCATACTACTGTGGTGATTTCAAGAGGTGGCTTAGCCAAGCCACACATTGTCAGGCCAGTCATAATCAGGCCAGACCAGGAAGAAATCAAAGAAGGCAAAATAAGAGCGAGAAAACCAAGTGAACAGAGCCAGGAACAGAAGGAAAGAGAGTCAGGCAAGCCAAGCAAAGAAAGACACAGGCAAGTGGAGCCAAGCAAGGAAACATCCACTGAAGCCAAGCAAGTCAAGAAAAAAGCTAGGCAGGCCAATTCCTGAGGAAAGACTCAGGGAAACCAAGCAGAGAAAACAAAAGAAAGCCAAGAAAGTCAAGCCAAGTGTTGCTGGAACACTAGAAGTCTGCAACATGTCTGAGACTGAGACTGAGTCTGAGTCTGAGTCTGAGTCTGAGCACTCTGGTGAGACCTCAACCGCAAAAGACCCTAAGGCCAAAATCACCCGTTCTTCCCGGGCTGGGCTGCAGTTCTCTGTCAGTCGCATAGACAGATTGCTCCGCAAAGGACAATTTGCAGACCGTATTGGAGCTGGAGCCCCAGTATATATGGCCGCGGTGCTTCAATAAGTGACTCATGAGATTGTGGATATTGCTGGGGAAGTCGCTGCACGCAGCAAGAAGCGTCGGATTTCCCCACGCCACTTGCAGCTGGCCATTCTCAGCGACTCAGAGCTCAAGAAACTGCTGGGAGGTGTCACCATCTCTCAGGGCGGAGTCCTGCACTTAAATCAGCCTGTGGTTTTACCTTCCAAGAAGAGGAATGGCAGGAGAGCCATCAAGAGAAGGATTGCCCCTGCTCCTGTCCCTCTTAAGTGAGAACAGAGCAAAGGGGAAACTGCCACCCCAGATTTGGGAGAAATGACATTGACTTGATTGCAAGGCTCTTTTCAAATGCATCAGTATGGTCTAATAAAAGCAGTTAAAATGCCTGGTCTTCTTTTGTGAATTAATTTCCTCTTTTACTAGCCTACAATTTTAAGGGATCATTCAGTTGGTCAGGTAGCTGCATTGATAATATGGAAAAAAGCCTAGAAAGATAGAACTCAATCATTTCATTAAGAAATTGACATCAGAAATTGTCTAAATGGTGTCAAGTATCAGAGGGGTAGGCGTGTTAGTCTGGATCTGTCAAAAGCGACAAAGAGTCCTGTGGCACCTTATAGACCAACAGACGTATTGGAGCATAAATGTCTAAATCGTGTAGATTCTGGGAGGTGATTTCTGTGGTTTTCTCAGGCATTTCCCCAATAGATTGAAGATTAGGAACATTTTTCCCATAGTGAAGTTGATGTGTACTGCAGGTTTTGTGAAAACAGAAAAAAGAACAACCTCATGACAGACAAATTTAATCCATTCCACATGAAGGATAAAGCCTATGGGCCTGGTTTTTCGTTTGGTTTTGTTTTGTTTTGTTATTTTTTAGTTCCCCATTATAAAACCATGGACTCGTTTAGAGTAATATCAGATTTATACAGTATAAGTGATGCTAGAATCAGGCTTTCTGAAATTATTAAATACCTGGAGGGGTTCACATAAACTTTGATCACCTTTTTAAAGGGAAAACATTACCCACTTGCCAGCACACAGGTATACAGGGAGACTTACAAGTAAAAGAGAGCCATCTGCAGACGATTGTCCTGGTTAATGGGAGTCATCAAGATTCCAAACCACCATGAATGGCCCACACTTTGCATAATTACAAAAGGCCCTCAGAGTTATATTTCATATTTCTAGTTTCAGATACATGAGTGGTACATTTATACAAATAGGATGAGCACACTCAGTAGATGATAAGCTTTGTAATGATACCTTACAAGAGACCTTTTGCATGAAGCATATTCCAGTTACATTATATTTAACTCATTAGCATATTTTCATAAAAGCATATAGAGTGCAACATCACACAATGGATTTGGCCTGATGTGAGGGGTTCTCTCCAGATGCTGTTTTTAAACCGGTCTCAGAAAATAGCTCACGAACAAGAGAAGCGGCTAATCAAACCTGAGAGTGACAAATGGTGAACATTTGGGTTTCTGGAATGGCAAAGAACCCTTACCATGGGCTTGGGTGCCATGAGGGTTCTCTAAGAGACGGGAAGCATCACCAAGTTAAGGGCTCCAGAGAAACTGGCCAATAGTTTCAAATTGTAACTGGCCTGAATTTCAGCCCCTAAACCCACTTTTAAGCAACTAACTAAAAGTGACCTGATTTCCATAGGTGCTGAGCACTCAAAACTCCTAATCAAATCAACAGGAGCTGTGGGTGCTCAGCTCCTCTTCAAATCAGGCCACTTATAAGTTATTTAGGTGCCTAATTTAAGGCATCTCATTTTCAAAATGTAACCAAAGCCTATTTCATGCCGTTACAGGATGAGTTTTGCTAAGAGCAGATATCACTGACTAAAAATCCCACACAAACGGTGGGTGAATGAATGGGAATGATGTCATAAAAGGATGACATATCCCCTCTGGCTTGGGTAACAAATGAAGTAGCTGCCCATTGGTTCTCAGACAACCAATCAGAAAGGATGTTTTCTCTGAGGTTATAAAAGGCTGCAGGCTCAGACAGGGTCAGCATACTATTGTGGTGATTTCAAGAGGTGGCTTAGCCAAGCCACACTTGGTCAGGCCAGTCATAATCAGGCCAGACCAGGAAGAAATCAAAGAAGGCAAAATAAGAGCGAGAAAACCAAGTGAACAGAGCCAGGAACAGAAGGAAAGAGAGTCAGGCAAGCCAAGCAAAGAAAGACACAGGCAAGTGGAGCCAAGCAAGGAAACATCCACTGAAGCCAAGCAAGTCAAGAAAAAAGCTAGGCAGGCCAATTCCTGAGGAAAGACTCAGGGAAACCAAGCAGAGAAAACAAAAGAAAGCCAAGAAAGTCAAGCCAAGTGTTGCTGGAACACTAGAAGTCTGCAACATGTCTGAGACTGAGTCTGAGTCTGAGTCTGAGTCTGAGCACTCTGGTGAGACCTCAACCGCAAAAGACCCTAAGGCCAAAATCACCCGTTCTTCCCGGGCTGGGCTGCAGTTCTCTGTCAGTCGCATAGACAGATTGCTCCGCAAAGGACAATTTGCAGACCGTATTGGAGATGGAGCCCCAGTATATATGGCCGCGGTGCTTCAATAAGTGACTCATGAGATTGTGGATATTGCTGGGGAAGTCGCTGCACGCAGCAAGAAGCGTCCGATTTCCCCACGCCACTTGCAACTGGCCATTCTCAGCGACTCAGAGCTCAAGAAACTGCTGGGAGGTGTCACCATCTCTCAGGGCGGAGTCCTGCACTTAAATCAGCCTGTGGTTTTACCTTCCAAGAAGAGGAATGGCAGGAGAGCCATCAAGAGAAGGATTGCCCCTGCTCCTGTCCCTCTTAAGTGAGAACAGAGCAAAGGGGAAACTGCCACCCCAGATTTGGGAGAAATGACATTGACTTGATTGCAAGGCTCTTTTCAAATGCATCAGTATGGTCTAATAAAAGCAGTTAAAATGCCTGGTCTTCTTTTGTGAATTAATTTCCTCTTTTACTAGCCTACAATTTTAAGGGATCATTCAGTTGGTCAGGTAGCTGCATTGATAATATGGAAAAAAGCCTAGAAAGATAGAACTCAATCATTTCATTAAGAAATTGACATCAGAAATTGTCTAAATGGTGTCAAGTATCAGAGGGGTAGGCGTGTTAGTCTGGATCTGTCAAAAGCGACAAAGAGTCCTGTGGCACCTTATAGACCAACAGACGTATTGGAGCATAAATGTCTAAATCGTGTAGATTCTGGGAGGTGATTTCTGTGGTTTTCTCAGGCATTTCCCCAATAGATTGAAGATTAGGAACATTTTTCCCATAGTGAAGTTGATGTGTACTGCAGGTTTTCTGAAAACAGAAAAAAGAACAACCTCATGACAGACAAATTTAATCCATTCCACATGAAGGATAAAGCCTATGGGCCTGGTTTTTCGTTTGGTTTTGTTTTGTTTTGTTATTTTTTAGTTCCCCATTATAAAACCATGGACTCGTTTAGAGTAATATCAGATTTATACAGTATAAGTGATGCTAGAATCAGGCTTTCTGAAATTATTAAATACCTGGAGGGGTTCACATAAACTTTGATCACCTTTTTAAAGGGAAAACATTACCCACTTGCCAGCACACAGGTATACAGGGAGACTTACAAGTAAAAGAGAGCCATCTGCAGACGATTGTCCTGGTTAATGGGAGTCATCAAGATTCCAAACCACCATGAATGGCCCACACTTTGCATAATTACAAAAGGCCCTCAGAGTTATATTTCATATTTCTAGTTTCAGATACATGAGTGGTACATTTATACAAATAGGATGAGCACACTCAGTAGATGATAAGCTTTGTAATGATACCTTACAAGAGACCTTTTGCATGAAGCATATTCCAGTTACATTATATTTAACTCATTAGCATATTTTCATAAAAGCATATAGAGTGCAACATCACACAATGGATTTGGCCTGATGTGAGGGGTTCTCTCCAGATGCTGTTTTTAAACCGGTCTCAGAAAATAGCTCACGAACAAGAGAAGCGGCTAATCAAACCTGAGAGTGACAAATGGTGAACATTTGGGTTTCTGGAATGGCAAAGAACCCTTACCATGGGCTTGGGTGCCATGAGGGTTCTCTAAGAGACGGGAAGCATCACCAAGTTAAGGGCTCCAGAGAAACTGGCCAATAGTTTCAAATTGTAACTGGCCTGAATTTCAGCCCCTAAACCCACTTTTAAGCAACTAACTAAAAGTGACCTGATTTCCATAGGTGCTGAGCACTCAAAACTCCTAGTCAAATCAACAGGAGCTGTGGGTGCTCAGCTCCTCTTCAAATCAGGCCACTTATAAGTTATTTAGGTGCCTAATTTAAGGCATCTCATTTTCAAAATGTAACCAAAGCCTATTTCATGCCGTTACAGGATGAGTTTTGCTAAGAGCAGATATCACTGACTAAAAATCCCACACAAACGGTGGGTGAATGAATGGGAATGATGTCATAAAAGGATGACATATCCCCTCTGGCTTGGGTAACAAATGAAGTAGCTGCCCATTGGTTCTCAGACAACCAATCAGAAAGGATGTTTTCTCTGAGGTTATAAAAGGCTGCAGGCTCAGACAGGGTCAGCATACTACTGTGGTGATTTCAAGAGGTGGCTTAGCCAAGCCACACTTTATCAGGCCAGTCATAATCAGGCCAGACCAGGAAGAAATCAAAGAAGGCAAAATAAGAGCGAGAAAACCAAGTGAACAGAGCCAGGAACAGAAGGAAAGAGAGTCAGGCAAGCCAAGCAAAGAAAGACACAGGCAAGTGGAGCCAAGCAAGGAAACATCCACTGAAGCCAAGCAAGTCAAGAAAAAAGCTAGGCAGGCCAATTCCTGAGGAAAGACTCAGGGAAACCAAGCAGAGAAAACAAAAGAAAGCCAAGAAAGTCAAGCCAAGTGTTGCTGGAACACTAGAAGTCTGCAACATGTCTGAGACTGAATCTGAGTCTGAGTCTGAGTCTGAGTCTGAGTCTGAGCACTCTGGTGAGACCTCAACCGCAAAAGACCCTAAGGCCAAAATCACCCGTTCTTCCCGGGCTGGGCTGCAGTTCTCTGTCAGTCGCATAGACAGATTGCTCCGCAAAGGACAATTTGCAGACCGTATTGGAGATGGAGCCCCAGTATATATGGCCGCGGTGCTTCAATAAGTGACTCATGAGATTGTGGATATTGCTGGGGAAGTCGCTGCACGCAGCAAGAAGCGTCCGATTTCCCCACGCCACTTGCAGCTGGCCATTCACAGCGACTCAGAGCTCAAGAAACTGCTGGGAGGTGTCACCATCTCTCAGGGCGGAGTCCTGCACTTAAATCAGCCTGTGGTTTTACCTTCCAAGAAGAGGAATGGCAGGAGAGCCATCAAGAGAAGGATTGCCCCTGCTCCTGTCCCTCTTAAGTGAGAACAGAGCAAAGGGGAGACTGCCACCCCAGATTTGGGAGAAATGACATTGACTTGATTGCAAGGCTCTTTTCAAATGCATCAGTATGGTCTAATAAAAGCAGTTAAAATGCCTGGTCTTCTTTTGTGAATTAATTTCCTCTTTTACTAGCCTACGATTTTAAGGGATCATTCAGTTGGTCAGGTAGCTGCATTGATAATATGGTATAAAAGCCTAGAAAGATAGAACTCAATCATTTCATTAAGAAATTGACATCAGAAATTGTCTAAATGGTGTCAAGTATCAGAGGGGTAGGCGTGTTAGTCTGGATCTGTCAAAAGCGACAAAGAGTCCTGTGGCACCTTATAGACCAACAGACGTATTGGAGCATAAATGTCTAAATCGTGTAGATTCTGGGAGGTGATTTCTGTGGTTTTCTCAGGCATTTCCCCAATAGATTGAAGATTAGGAACATTTTTCCCATAGTGAAGTTGATGTGTACTGCAGGTTTTGTGAAAACAGAAAAAAGAACAACCTCATGACAGACAAATTTAATCCATTCCACATGAAGGATAAAGCCTATGGGCCTGGTTTTTCGTTTGGTTTTGTTTTGTTTTGTTATTTTTTAGTTCCCCATTATAAAACCATGGACTCGTTTAGAGTAATATCAGATTTATACAGTATAAGTGATGCTAGAATCAGGCTTTCTGAAATTATTAAATACCTGGAGGGGTTCACATAAACTTTGATCACCTTTTTAAAGGGAAAACATTACCCACTTGCCAGCACACAGGTATACAGGGAGACTTACAAGTAAAAGAGAGCCATCTGCAGACGATTGTCCTGGTTAATGGGAGTCATCAAGATTCCAAACCACCATGAATGGCCCACACTTTGCATAATTACAAAAGGCCCTCAGAGTTATATTTCATATTTCTAGTTTCAGATACATGAGTGGTACATTTATACAAATAGGATGAGCACACTCAGTAGATGATAAGCTTTGTAATGATACCTTACAAGAGACCTTTTGCATGAAGCATATTCCAGTTACATTATATTTAACTCATTAGCATATTTTCATAAAAGCATATAGAGTGCAACATCACACAATGGATTTGGCCTGATGTGAGGGGTTCTCTCCAGATGCTGTTTTTAAACCGGTCTCAGAAAATAGCTCACGAACAAGAGAAGCGGCTAATCAAACCTGAGAGTGACAAATGGTGAACATTTGGGTTTCTGGAATGGCAAAGAACCCTTACCATGGGCTTGGGTGCCATGAGGGTTCTCTAAGAGACGGGAAGCATCACCAAGTTAAGGGCTCCAGAGAAATTGGCCAATAGTTTCAAATTGTAACTGGCCTGAATTTCAGCCCCTAAACCCACTTTTAAGCAACTAACTAAAAGTGACCTGATTTCCATAGGTGCTGAGCACTCAAAACTCCTAGTCAAATCAACAGGAGCTGTGGGTGCTCAGCTCCTCTTCAAATCAGGCCACTTATAAGTTATTTAGGTGCCTAATTTAAGGCATCTCATTTTCAAAATGTAACCAAAGCCTATTTCATGCCGTTACAGGATGAGTTTTGCTAAGAGCAGATATCACTGACTAAAAATCCCACACAAACGGTGGGTGAATGAATGGGAATGATGTCATAAAAGGATGACATATCCCCTCTGGCTTGGGTAACAAATGAAGTAGCTGCCCATTGGTTCTCAGACAACCAATCAGAAAGGATGTTTTCTCTGAGGTTATAAAAGGCTGCAGGCTCAGACAGGGTCAGCATACTATTGTGGTGATTTCAAGAGGTGGCTTAGCCAAGCCACACTTGGTCAGGCCAGTCATAATCAGGCCAGACCAGGAAGAAATCAAAGAAGGCAAAATAAGAGCGAGAAAACCAAGTGAACAGAGCCAGGA
Organism: Malaclemys terrapin pileata; assembly: GCF_027887155.1. Taxonomy (NCBI): domain Eukaryota; kingdom Metazoa; phylum Chordata; order Testudines; family Emydidae; genus Malaclemys; species Malaclemys terrapin. The sequence continues at coordinate 137,583,233 of NC_071505.1, forward strand.
ACAGAAGGAAAGAGAGTCAGGCAAGCCAAGCAAAGAAAGACACAGGCAAGTGGAGCCAAGCAAGGAAACATCCACTGAAGCCAAGCAAGTCAAGAAAAAAGCTAGGCAGGCCAATTCCTGAGGAAAGACTCAGGGAAACCAAGCAGAGAAAACAAAAGAAAGCCAAGAAAGTCAAGCCAAGTGTTGCTGGAACACTAGAAGTCTGCAACATGTCTGAGACTGAGTCTGAGTCTGAGTCTGAGTCTGAGCACTCTGGTGAGACCTCAACCGCAAAAGACCCTAAGGCCAAAATCACCCGTTCTTCCCGGGCTGGGCTGCAGTTCTCTGTCAGTCGCATAGACAGATTGCTCCGCAAAGGACAATTTGCAGACCGTATTGGAGATGGAGCCCCAGTATATATGGCCGCGGTGCTTCAATAAGTGACTCATGAGATTGTGGATATTGCTGGGGAAGTCGCTGCACGCAGCAAGAAGCGTCGGATTTCCCCACGCCACTTGCAGCTGGCCATTCTCAGCGACTCAGAGCTCAAGAAACTGCTGGGAGGTGTCACCATCTCTCAGGGCGGAGTCCTGCACTTAAATCAGCCTGTGGTTTTACCTTCCAAGAAGAGGAATGGCAGGAGAGCCATCAAGAGAAGGATTGCCCCTGCTCCTGTCCCTCTTAAGTCAGAACAGAGCAAAGGGGAGACTGCCACCCCAGATTTGGGAGAAATGACATTGACTTGATTGCAAGGCTCTTTTCAAATGCATCAGTATGGTCTAATAAAAGCAGTTAAAATGCCTGGTCTTCTTTTGTGAATTAATTTCCTCTTTTACTAGCCTACAATTTTAAGGGATCATTCAGTTGGTCAGGTAGCTGCATTGATAATATGGTATAAAAGCCTAGAAAGATAGAACTCAATCATTTCATTAAGAAATTGACATCAGAAATTGTCTAAATGGTGTCAAGTATCAGAGGGGTAGGCGTGTTAGTCTGGATCTGTCAAAAGCGACAAAGAGTCCTGTGGCACCTTATAGACCAACAGACGTATTGGAGCATAAATGTCTAAATCGTGTAGATTCTGGGAGGTGATTTCTGTGGTTTTCTCAGGCATTTCCCCAATAGATTGAAGATTAGGAACATTTTTCCCATAGTGAAGTTGATGTGTACTGCAGGTTTTGTGAAAACAGAACAAAGAACAACCTCATGACAGACAAATTTAATCCATTCCACATGAAGGATAAAGCCTATGGGCCTGGTTTTTCGTTTGGTTTTGTTTTGTTTTGTTATTTTTTAGTTCCCCATTATAAAACCATGGACTCGTTTAGAGTAATATCAGATTTATACAGTATAAGTGATACTAGAATCAGGCTTTCTGAAATTATTAAATACCTGGAGGGGTTCACATAAACTTTGATCACCTTTTTAAAGGGAAAACATTACCTACTTGCCAGCACACAGGTATACAGGGAGACTTACAAATAAAAGAGAGCCATCTGCAGACGATTGTCCTGGTTAATGGGAGTCATCAAGATTCCAAACCACCATGAATGGCCCACACTTTGCATAATTACAAAAGGCCCTCAGAGTTATATTTCATATTTCTAGTTTCAGATACATGAGTGGTACATTTATACAAATAGGATGAGCACACTCAGTAGATGATAAGCTTTGTAATGATACCTTACAAGAGACCTTTTGCATGAAGCATATTCCAGTTACATTATATTTAACTCATTAGCATATTTTCATAAAAGCATATAGAGTGCAACATCACACAATGGATTTGGCCTGATGTGAGGGGTTCTCTCCAGATGCTGTTTTTAAACCGGTCTCAGAAAATAGCTCACGAACAAGAGAAGCGGCTAATCAAACCTGAGAGTGACAAATGGTGAACATTTGGGTTTCTGGAATGGCAAAGAACCCTTACCATGGGCTTGGGTGCCATGAGGGTTCTCTAAGAGACGGGAAGCATCACCAAGTTAAGGGCTCCAGAGAAACTGGCCAATATTTTCAAGTTGTAACTGGCCTGAATTTCAGCCCCTAAACCCACTTTTAAGCAACTAACTAAAAGTGACCTGATTTCCATAGGTGCTGAGCACTCAAAACTCCTAGTCAAATCAACAGGAGCTGTGGGTGCTCAGCTCCTCTTCAAATCAGGCCCCTTATAAGTTATTTAGGTGCCTAATTTAAGGCATCTCATTTTCAAAATGTAACCAAAGCCTATTTCATGCCGTTACAGGATGAGTTTTGCTAAGAGCAGATATCACTGACTAAAAATCCCACACAAACGGTGTGTGAATGAATGGGAATGATGTCATAAAAGGATGACATATCCCCTCTGGCTTGGGTAACAAATGAAGTAGCTGCCCATTGGTTCTCAGACAACCAATCAGAAAGGATGTTTTCTCTGAGGTTATAAAAGGCTGCAGGCTCAGACAGGGTCAGCATACTACTGTGGTGATTTCAAGAGGTGGCTTAGCCAAGCCACACTTTGTCAGGCCAGTCATAATCAGGCCAGACCAGGAAGAAATCAAAGAAGGCAAAATAAGAGCGAGAAAACCAAGTGAACAGAGCCAGGAACAGAAGGAAAGAGAGTCAGGCAAGCCAAGCAAAGAAAGACACAGGCAAGTGGAGCCAAGCAAGGAAACATCCACTGAAGCCAAGCAAGTCAAGAAAAAAGCTAGGCAGGCCAATTCCTGAGGAAAGACTCAGGGAAACCAAGCAGAGAAAACAAAAGAAAGCCAAGAAAGTCAAGCCAAGTGTTGCTGGAACACTAGAAGTCTGCAACATGTCTGAGACTGAGTCTGAGTCTGAGTCTGAGTCTGAGTCTGAGTCTGAGCACTCTGGTGAGACCTCAACCGCAAAAGACCCTAAGGCCAAAATCACCCGTTCTTCCCGGGCTGGGCTGCAGTTCTCTGTCAGTCGCATAGACAGATTGCTCCGCAAAGGACAATTTGCAGACCGTATTGGAGATGGAGCCCCAGTATATATGGCCGCAGTGCTTCAATAAGTGACTCATGAGATTGTGGATATTGCTGGGGAAGTCGCTGCACGCAGCAAGAAGCGTCGGATTTCCCCACGCCACTTGCAGCTGGCCATTCTCAGCGACTCAGAGCTCAAGAAACTGCTGGGAGGTGTCACCATCTCTCAGGGCGGAGTCCTGCACTTAAATCAGCCTGTGGTTTTACCTTCCAAGAAGAGGAATGGCAGGAGAGCCATCAAGAGAAGGATTGCCCCTGCTCCTGTCCCTCTTAAGTCAGAACAGAGCAAAGGGGAGACTGCCACCCCAGATTTGGGAGAAATGACATTGACTTGATTGCAAGGCTCTTTTCAAATGCATCAGTATGGTCTAATAAAAGCAGTTAAAATGCCTGGTCTTCTTTTGTGAATTAATTTCCTCTTTTACTAGCCTACAATTTTAAGGGATCATTCAGTTGGTCAGGTAGCTGCATTGATAATATGGTATAAAAGCCTAGAAAGATAGAACTCAATCATTTCATTAAGAAATTGACATCAGAAATTGTCTAAATGGTGTCAAGTATCAGAGGGGTAGGCGTGTTAGTCTGGATCTGTAAAAAGCGACAAAGAGTCCTGTGGCACCTTATAGACCAACAGACGTATTGGAGCATAAATGTCTAAATCGTGTAGATTCTGGGAGGTGATTTCTGTGGTTTTCTCAGGCATTTCCCCAATAGATTGAAGATTAGGAACATTTTTCCCATAGTGAAGTTGATGTGTACTGCAGGTTTTGTGAAAACAGAACAAAGAACAACCTCATGACAGACAAATTTAATCCATTCCACATGAAGGATAAAGCCTATGGGCCTGGTTTTTCGTTTGGTTTTGTTTTGTTTTGTTATTTTTTAGTTCCCCATTATAAAACCATGGACTCGTTTAGAGTAATATCAGATTTATACAGTATAAGTGATACTAGAATCAGGCTTTCTGAAATTATTAAATACCTGGAGGGGTTCACATAAACTTTGATCACCTTTTTAAAGGGAAAACATTACCTACTTGCCAGCACACAGGTATACAGGGAGACTTACAAATAAAAGAGAGCCATCTGCAGACGATTGTCCTGGTTAATGGGAGTCATCAAGATTCCAAACCACCATGAATGGCCCACACTTTGCATAATTACAAAAGGCCCTCAGAGTTATATTTCATATTTCTAGTTTCAGATACATGAGTGGTACATTTATACAAATAGGATGAGCACACTCAGTAGATGATAAGCTTTGTAATGATACCTTACAAGAGACCTTTTGCATGAAGCATATTCCAGTTACATTATATTTAACTCATTAGCATATTTTCATAAAAGCATATAGAGTGCAACATCACACAATGGATTTGGCCTGATGTGAGGGCTTCTCTCCAGATGCTGTTTTTAAACCGGTCTCAGAAAATAGCTCACGAACAAGAGAAGCGGCTAATCAAACCTGAGAGTGACAAATGGTGAACATTTGGGTTTCTGGAATGGCAAAGAACCCTTACCATGGGCTTGGGTGCCATGAGGGTTCTCTAAGAGATGGGAAGCATCACCAAGTTAAGGGCTCCAGAGAAACTGGCCAATATTTTCAAGTTGTAACTGGCCTGAATTTCAGCCCCTAAACCCACTTTTAAGCAACTAACTAAAAGTGACCTGATTTCCATAGGTGCTGAGCACTCAAAACTCCTAGTCAAATCAACAGGAGCTGTGGGTGCTCAGCTCCTCTTCAAATCAGGCCCCTTATAAGTTATTTAGGTGCCTAATTTAAGGCATCTCATTTTCAAAATGTAACCAAAGCCTATTTCATGCCGTTACAGGATGAGTTTTGCTAAGAGCAGATATCACTGACTAAAAATCCCACACAAACGGTGTGTGAATGAATGGGAATGATGTCATAAAAGGATGACATATCCCCTCTGGCTTGGGTAACAAATGAAGTAGCTGCCCATTGGTTCTCAGACAACCAATCAGAAAGGATGTTTTCTCTGAGGTTATAAAAGGCTGCAGGCTCAGACAGGGTCAGCATACTATTGTGGTGATTTCAAGAGGTGGCTTAGCCAAGCCACACTTTGTCAGGCCAGTCATAATCAGGCCAGACCAGGAAGAAATCAAAGAAGGCAAAATAAGAGCGAGAAAACCAAGTGAACAGAGCCAGGAACAGAAGGAAAGAGAGTCAGGCAAGCCAAGCAAAGAAAGACACAGGCAAGTGGAGCCAAGCAAGGAAACATCCACTGAAGCCAAGCAAGTCAAGAAAAAAGCTAGGCAGGCCAATTCCTGAGGAAAGACTCAGGGAAACCAAGCAGAGAAAACAAAAGAAAGCCAAGAAAGTCAAGCCAAGTGTTGCTGGAACACTAGAAGTCTGCAACATGTCTGAGACTGAGTCTGAGTCTGAGTCTGAGTCTGAGCACTCTGGTGAGACCTCAACCGCAAAAGACCCTAAGGCCAAAATCACCCGTTCTTCCCGGGCTGGGCTGCAGTTCTCTGTCAGTCGCATAGACAGATTGCTCCGCAAAGGACAATTTGCAGACCGTATTGGAGATGGAGCCCCAGTATATATGGCCGCGGTGCTTCAATAAGTGACTCATGAGATTGTGGATATTGCTGGGGAAGTCGCTGCACGCAGCAAGAAGCGTCGGATTTCCCCACGCCACTTGCAGCTGGCCATTCTCAGCGACTCAGAGCTCAAGAAACTGCTGGGAGGTGTCACCATCTCTCAGGGCGGAGTCCTGCACTTAAATCAGCCTGTGGTTTTACCTTCCAAGAAGAGGAATGGCAGGAGAGCCATCAAGAGAAGGATTGCCCCTGCTCCTGTCCCTCTTAAGTGAGAACAGAGCAAAGGGGAGACTGCCACCCCAGATTTGGGAGAAATGACATTGACTTGATTGCAAGGCTCTTTTCAAATGCATCAGTATGGTCTAATAAAAGCAGTTAAAATGCCTGGTCTTCTTTTGTGAATTAATTTCCTCTTTTACTAGCCTACAATTTTAAGGGATCATTCAGTTGGTCAGGTAGCTGCATTGATAATATGGTATAAAAGCCTAGAAAGATAGAACTCAATCATTTCATTAAGAAATTGACATCAGAAATTGTCTAAATGGTGTCAAGTATCAGAGGGGTAGGCGTGTTAGTCTGGATCTGTCAAAAGCGACAAAGAGTCCTGTGGCACCTTATAGACCAACAGACGTATTGGAGCATAAATGTCTAAATCGTGTAGATTCTGGGAGGTGATTTCTGTGGTTTTCTCAGGCATTTCCCCAATAGATTGAAGATTAGGAACATTTTTCCCATAGTGAAGTTGATGTGTACTGCAGGTTTTGTGAAAACAGAACAAAGAACAACCTCATGACAGACAAATTTAATCCATTCCACATGAAGGATAAAGCCTATGGGCCTGGTTTTTCGTTTGGTTTTGTTTTGTTTTGTTATTTTTTAGTTCCCCATTATAAAACCATGGACTCGTTTAGAGTAATATCAGATTTATACAGTATAAGTGATACTAGAATCAGGCTTTCTGAAATTATTAAATACCTGGAGGGGTTCACATAAACTTTGATCACCTTTTTAAAGGGAAAACATTACCTACTTGCCAGCACACAGGTATACAGGGAGACTTACAAATAAAAGAGAGCCATCTGCAGACGATTGTCCTGGTTAATGGGAGTCATCAAGATTCCAAACCACCATGAATGGCCCACACTTTGCATAATTACAAAAGGCCCTCAGAGTTATATTTCATATTTCTAGTTTCAGATACATGAGTGGTACATTTATACAAATAGGATGAGCACACTCAGTAGATGATAAGCTTTGTAATGATACCTTACAAGAGACCTTTTGCATGAAGCATATTCCAGTCACATTATATTTAACTCATTAGCATATTTTCATAAAAGCATATAGAGTGCAACATCACACAATGGATTTGGCCTGATGTGAGGGGTTCTCTCCAGATGCTGTTTTCAAACCGGTCTCAGAAAATAGCTCACGAACAAGAGAAGCGGCTAATCAAACCTGAGAGTGACAAATGGTGAACATTTGGGTTTCTGGAATGGCAAAGAACCCTTACCATGGGCTTGGGTGCCGTGAGGGTTCTCTAAGAGATGGGAAGCATCACCAAGTTAAGGGCTCCAGAGAAACTGGCCAATATTTTCAAATTGTAACTGGCCTGAATTTCAGCCCCTAAACCCACTTTTAAGCAACTAACTAAAAGTGACCTGATTTCCATAGGTGCTGAGCACTCAAAACTCCTAGTCAAATCAACAGGAGCTGTGGGTGCTCAGCTCCTCTTCAAATCAGGCCCCTTATAAGTTATTTAGGTGCCTAATTTAAGGCATCTCATTTTCAAAATGTAACCAAAGCCTATTTAATGCCGTTACAGGATGAGTTTTGCTAAGAGCAGATATCACTGACTAAAAATCCCACACAAACGGTGGGTGAATGAATGGGAATGATGTCATAAAAGGATGACATATCCCCTCTGGCTTGGGTAACAAATGAAGTAGCTGCCCATTGGTTCTCAGACAACCAATCAGAAAGGATGTTTTCTCTGAGGTTATAAAAGGCTGCAGGCTCAGACAGGGTCAGCATACTACTGTGGTGATTTCAAGAGGTGGCTTAGCCAAGCCACACATTGTCAGGCCAGTCATAATCAGGCCAGACCAGGAAGAAATCAAAGAAGGCAAAATAAGAGCGAGAAAACCAAGTGAACAGAGCCAGGAACAGAAGGAAAGAGAGTCAGGCAAGCCAAGCAAAGAAAGACACAGGCAAGTGGAGCCAAGCAAGGAAACATCCACTGAAGCCAAGCAAGTCAAGAAAAAAGCTAGGCAGGCCAATTCCTGAGGAAAGACTCAGGGAAACCAAGCAGAGAAAACAAAAGAAAGCCAAGAAAGTCAAGCCAAGTGTTGCTGGAACACTAGAAGTCTGCAACATGTCTGAGACTGAGACTGAGTCTGAGTCTGAGTCTGAGTCTGAGCACTCTGGTGAGACCTCAACCGCAAAAGACCCTAAGGCCAAAATCACCCGTTCTTCCCGGGCTGGGCTGCAGTTCTCTGTCAGTCGCATAGACAGATTGCTCCGCAAAGGACAATTTGCAGACCGTATTGGAGCTGGAGCCCCAGTATATATGGCCGCGGTGCTTCAATAAGTGACTCATGAGATTGTGGATATTGCTGGGGAAGTCGCTGCACGCAGCAAGAAGCGTCGGATTTCCCCACGCCACTTGCAGCTGGCCATTCTCAGCGACTCAGAGCTCAAGAAACTGCTGGGAGGTGTCACCATCTCTCAGGGCGGAGTCCTGCACTTAAATCAGCCTGTGGTTTTACCTTCCAAGAAGAGGAATGGCAGGAGAGCCATCAAGAGAAGGATTGCCCCTGCTCCTGTCCCTCTTAAGTGAGAACAGAGCAAAGGGGAGACTGCCACCCCAGATTTGGGAGAAATGACATTGACTTGATTGCAAGGCTCTTTTCAAATGCATCAGTATGGTCTAATAAAAGCAGTTAAAATGCCTGGTCTTCTTTTGTGAATTAATTTCCTCTTTTACTAGCCTACAATTTTAAGGGATCATTCAGTTGGTCAGGTAGCTGCATTGATAATATGGTATAAAAGCCTAGAAAGATAGAACTCAATCATTTCATTAAGAAATTGACATCAGAAATTGTCTAAATGGTGTCAAGTATCAGAGGGGTAGGCGTGTTAGTCTGGATCTGTCAAAAGCGACAAAGAGTCCTGTGGCACCTTAGACCAACAGACGTATTGGAGCATAAATGTCTAAATCGTGTAGATTCTGGGAGGTGATTTCTGTGGTTTTCTCAGGCATTTCCCCAATAGATTGAAGATTAGGAACATTTTTCCCATAGTGAAGTTGATGTGTACTGCAGGTTTTGTGAAAACAGAACAAAGAACAACCTCATGACAGACAAATTTAATCCATTCCACATGAAGGATAAAGCCTATGGGCCTGGTTTTTCGTTTGGTTTTGTTTTGTTTTGTTATTTTTTAGTTCCCCATTATAAAACCATGGACTCGTTTAGAGTAATATCAGATTTATACAGTATAAGTGATACTAGAATCAGGCTTTCTGAAATTATTAAATACCTGGAGGGGTTCACATAAACTTTGATCACCTTTTTAAAGGGAAAACATTACCTACTTGCCAGCACACAGGTATACAGGGAGACTTACAAATAAAAGAGAGCCATCTGCAGACGATTGTCCTGGTTAATGGGAGTCATCAAGATTCCAAACCACCATGAATGGCCCACACTTTGCATAATTACAAAAGGCCCTCAGAGTTATATTTCATATTTCTAGTTTCAGATACATGAGTGGTACATTTATACAAATAGGATGAGCACACTCAGTAGATGATAAGCTTTGTAATGATACCTTACAAGAGACCTTTTGCATGAAGCATATTCCAGTCACATTATATTTAACTCATTAGCATATTTTCATAAAAGCATATAGAGTGCAACATCACACAATGGATTTGGCCTGATGTGAGGGGTTCTCTCCAGATGCTGTTTTCAAACCGGTCTCAGAAAATAGCTCACGAACAAGAGAAGCGGCTAATCAAACCTGAGAGTGACAAATGGTGAACATTTGGGTTTCTGGAATGGCAAAGAACCCTTACCATGGGCTTGGGTGCCGTGAGGGTTCTCTAAGAGATGGGAAGCATCACCAAGTTAAGGGCTCCAGAGAAACTGGCCAATATTTTCAAATTGTAACTGGCCTGAATTTCAGCCCCTAAACCCACTTTTAAGCAACTAACTAAAAGTGACCTGATTTCCATAGGTGCTGAGCACTCAAAACTCCTAGTCAAATCAACAGGAGCTGTGGGTGCTCAGCTCCTCTTCAAATCAGGCCCCTTATAAGTTATTTAGGTGCCTATTTTAAGGCATCTCATTTTCAAAATGTAACCAAAGCCTATTTCATGCCGTTACAGGATGAGTTTTGCTAAGAGCAGATATCACTGACTAAAAATCCCACACAAACGGTGGGTGAATGAATGGGAATGATGTCATAAAAGGATGACATATCCCCTCTGGCTTGGGTAACAAATGAAGTAGCTGCCCATTGGTTCTCAGACAACCAATCAGAAAGGATGTTTTCTCTGAGGTTATAAAAGGCTGCAGGCTCAGACAGGGTCAGCATACTACTGTGGTGATTTCAAGAGGTGGCTTAGCCAAGCCACACATTGTCAGGCCAGTCATAATCAGGCCAGACCAGGAAGAAATCAAAGAAGGCAAAATAAGAGCGAGAAAACCAAGTGAACAGAGCCAGGAACAGAAGGAAAGAGAGTCAGGCAAGCCAAGCAAAGAAAGACACAGGCAAGTGGAGCCAAGCAAGGAAACATCCACTGAAGCCAAGCAAGTCAAGAAAAAAGCTAGGCAGGCCAATTCCTGAGGAAAGACTCAGGGAAACCAAGCAGAGAAAACAAAAGAAAGCCAAGAAAGTCAAGCCAAGTGTTGCTGGAACACTAGAAGTCTGCAACATGTCTGAGACTGAGACTGAGTCTGAGTCTGAGTCTGAGTCTGAGCACTCTGGTGAGACCTCAACCGCAAAAGACCCTAAGGCCAAAATCACCCGTTCTTCCCGGGCTGGGCTGCAGTTCTCTGTCAGTCGCATAGACAGATTGCTCCGCAAAGGACAATTTGCAGACCGTATTGGAGCTGGAGCCCCAGTATATATGGCCGCGGTGCTTCAATAAGTGACTCATGAGATTGTGGATATTGCTGGGGAAGTCGCTGCACGCAGCAAGAAGCGTCGGATTTCCCCACGCCACTTGCAGCTGGCCATTCACAGCGACTCAGAGCTCAAGAAACTGCTGGGAGGTGTCACCATCTCTCAGGGCGGAGTCCTGCACTTAAATCAGCCTGTGGTTTTACCTTCCAAGAAGAGGAATGGCAGGAGAGCCATCAAGAGAAGGATTGCCCCTGCTCCTGTCCCTCTTAAGTCAGAACAGAGCAAAGGGGAGACTGCCACCCCAGATTTGGGAGAAATGACATTGACTTGATTGCAAGGCTCTTTTCAAATGCATCAGTATGGTCTAATAAAAGCAGTTAAAATGCCTGGTCTTCTTTTGTGAATTAATTTCCTCTTTTACTAGCCTACAATTTTAAGGGATCATTCAGTTGGTCAGGTAGCTGCATTGATAATATGGTATAAAAGCCTAGAAAGATAGAACTCAATCATTTCATTAAGAAATTGACATCAGAAATTGTCTAAATGGTGTCAAGTATCAGAGGGGTAGGCGTGTTAGTCTGGATCTGTCAAAAGCGACAAAGAGTCCTGTGGCACCTTATAGACCAACAGACGTATTGGAGCATAAATGTCTAAATCGTGTAGATTCTGGGAGGTGATTTCTGTGGTTTTCTCAGGCATTTCCCCAATAGATTGAAGATTAGGAACATTTTTCCCATAGTGAAGTTGATGTGTACTGCAGGTTTTGTGAAAACAGAACAAAGAACAACCTCATGACAGACAAATCTAATCCATTCCACATGAAGGATAAAGCCTATGGGCCTGGTTTTTCGTTTGGTTTTGTTTTGTTTTGTTATTTTTTAGTTCCCCATTATAAAACCATGGACTCGTTTAGAGTAATATCAGATTTATACAGTATAAGTGATACTAGAATCAGGCTTTCTGAAATTATTAAATACCTGGAGGGGTTCACATAAACTTTGATCACCTTTTTAAAGGGAAAACATTACCTACTTGCCAGCACACAGGTATACAGGGAGACTTACAAATAAAAGAGAGCCATCTGCAGATGATTGTCCTGGTTAATGGGAGTCATCAAGATTCCAAACCACCATGAATGGCCCACACTTTGCATAATTACAAAAGGCCCTCAGAGTTATATTTCATATTTCTAGTTTCAGATACATGAGTGGTACATTTATACAAATAGGATGAGCACACTCAGTAGATGATAAGCTTTGTAATGATACCTTACAAGAGACCTTTTGCATGAAGCATATTCCAGTCACATTATATTTAACTCATTAGCATATTTTCATAAAAGCATATAGAGTGCAACATCACACAATGGATTTGGCCTGATGTGAGGGGTTCTCTCCAGATGCTGTTTTCAAACCGGTCTCAGAAAATAGCTCACGAACAAGAGAAGCGGCTAATCAAACCTGAGAGTGACAAATGGTGAACATTTGGGTTTCTGGAATGGCAAAGAACCCTTACCATGGGCTTGGGTGCCGTGAGGGTTCTCTAAGAGATGGGAAGCATCACCAAGTTAAGGGCTCCAGAGAAACTGGCCAATATTTTCAAATTGTAACTGGCCTGAATTTCAGCCCCTAAACCCACTTTTAAGCAACTAACTAAAAGTGACCTGATTTCCATAGGTGCTGAGCACTCAAAACTCCTAGTCAAATCAACAGGAGCTGTGGGTGCTCAGCTCCTCTTCAAATCAGGCCCCTTATAAGTTATTTAGGTGCCTAATTTAAGGCATCTCATTTTCAAAATGTAACCAAAGCCTATTTCATGCCGTTACAGGATGAGTTTTGCTAAGAGCAGATATCACTGACTAAAAATCCCACACAAACGGTGGGTGAATGAATGGGAATGATGTCATAAAAGGATGACATATCCCCTCTGGCTTGGGTAACAAATGAAGTAGCTGCCCATTGGTTCTCAGACAACCAATCAGAAAGGATGTTTTCTCTGAGGTTATAAAAGGCTGCAGGCTCAGACAGGGTCAGCATACTACTGTGGTGATTTCAAGAGGTGGCTTAGCCAAGCCACACATTGTCAGGCCAGTCATAATCAGGCCAGACCAGGAAGAAATCAAAGAAGGCAAAATAAGAGCGAGAAAACCAAGTGAACAGAGCCAGGAACAGAAGGAAAGAGAGTCAGGCAAGCCAAGCAAAGAAAGACACAGGCAAGTGGAGCCAAGCAAGGAAACATCCACTGAAGCCAAGCAAGTCAAGAAAAAAGCTAGGCAGGCCAATTCCTGAGGAAAGACTCAGGGAAACCAAGCAGAGAAAACAAAAGAAAGCCAAGAAAGTCAAGCCAAGTGTTGCTGGAACACTAGAAGTCTGCAACATGTCTGAGACTGAGACTGAGTCTGAGTCTGAGTCTGAGTCTGAGCACTCTGGTGAGACCTCAACCGCAAAAGACCCTAAGGCCAAAATCACCCGTTCTTCCCGGGCTGGGCTGCAGTTCTCTGTCAGTCGCATAGACAGATTGCTCCGCAAAGGACAATTTGCAGACCGTATTGGAGCTGGAGCCCCAGTATATATGGCCGCGGTGCTTCAATAAGTGACTCATGAGATTGTGGATATTGCTGGGGAAGTCGCTGCACGCAGCAAGAAGCGTCGGATTTCCCCACGCCACTTGCAGCTGGCCATTCACAGCGACTCAGAGCTCAAGAAACTGCTGGGAGGTGTCACCATCTCTCAGGGCGGAGTCCTGCACTTAAATCAGCCTGTGGTTTTACCTTCCAAGAAGAGGAATGGCAGGAGAGCCATCAAGAGAAGGATTGCCCCTGCTCCTGTCCCTCTTAAGTCAGAACAGAGCAAAGGGGAGACTGCCACCCCAGATTTGGGAGAAATGACATTGACTTGATTGCAAGGCTCTTTTCAAATGCATCAGTATGGTCTAATAAAAGCAGTTAAAATGCCTGGTCTTCTTTTGTGAATTAATTTCCTCTTTTACTAGCCTACAATTTTAAGGGATCATTCAGTTGGTCAGGTAGCTGCATTGATAATATGGTATAAAAGCCTAGAAAGATAGAACTCAATCATTTCATTAAGAAATTGACATCAGAAATTGTCTAAATGGTGTCAAGTATCAGAGGGGTAGGCGTGTTAGTCTGGATCTGTCAAAAGCGACAAAGAGTCCTGTGGCACCTTATAGACCAACAGACGTATTGGAGCATAAATGTCTAAATCGTGTAGATTCTGGGAGGTGATTTCTGTGGTTTTCTCAGGCATTTCCCCAATAGATTGAAGATTAGGAACATTTTTCCCATAGTGAAGTTGATGTGTACTGCAGGTTTTGTGAAAACAGAACAAAGAACAACCTCATGACAGACAAATCTAATCCATTCCACATGAAGGATAAAGCCTATGGGCCTGGTTTTTCGTTTGGTTTTGTTTTGTTTTGTTATTTTTTAGTTCCCCATTATAAAACCATGGACTCGTTTAGAGTAATATCAGATTTATACAGTATAAGTGATACTAGAATCAGGCTTTCTGAAATTATTAAATACCTGGAGGGGTTCACATAAACTTTGATCACCTTTTTAAAGGGAAAACATTACCCACTTGCCAGCACACAGGTATACAGGGAGACTTACAAGTAAAAGAGAGCCATCTGCAGACGATTGTCCTGGTTAATGGGAGTCATCAAGATTCCAAACCACCATGAATGGCCCACACTTTGCATAATTACAAAAGGCCCTCAGAGTTATATTTCATATTTCTAGTTTCAGATACATGAGTGGTACATTTATACAAATAGGATGAGCACACTCAGTAGATGATAAGCTTTGTAATGATACCTTACAAGAGACCTTTTGCATGAAGCATATTCCAGTTACATTATATTTAACTCATTAGCATATTTTCATAAAAGCATATAGAGTGCAACATCACACAATGGATTTGGCCTGATGTGAGGGGTTCTCTCCAGATGCTGTTTTTAAACCGGTCTCAGAAAATAGCTCACGAACAAGAGAAGCGGCTAATCAAACCTGAGAGTGACAAATGGTGAACATTTGGGTTTCTGGAATGGCAAAGAACCCTTACCATGGGCTTGGGTGCCATGAGGGTTCTCTAAGAGACGGGAAGCATCACCAAGTTAAGGGCTCCAGAGAAACTGGCCAATATTTTCAAATTGTAACTGGCCTGAATTTCAGCCCCTAAACCCACTTTTAAGCAACTAACTACAAGTGACCTGATTTCCATAGGGGCTGAGCACTCCGAACTCCTAGTGAAATCAACAGGAGCTGTGGGTGCTCAGCTCCTCTTCAAATCAGGCCACTTATAAGTTATTTAGGTGCCTAATTTAAGGCATCCTATTTTCAAAATGTAACCAAAGCCTATTTCATGCCGTTACAGGATGAGTTTTGCTAATAGCAGATATCACTGACTAAAAATCCAACACAAACGGTGAATCAATGGGAATGATGTCATCAAAGGATGACATATCCCCTCTGGCTTGGAGCATAAATGTCTAAATCGTGTAGATTCTGGGAGGTGATTTCTGTGTTTTTTTCAGGCATTTCCCCAATAGATTGAAGATTAGGATCATTTTCCCATAGTGAATTTGATGTGTATTGCATGTTTTGTGAAAATAGAAAAAGGAACAAACTCATGACAGAAAAATGTAATCCATTACACATGAAGGATAAAGCCTCTGGGCCTGGTTTTTCTTTTTGTTTTGTTCTTTTTAGTTACCCCATTATCAGAGATGCTCAGCTGTGACCACACTCAGGAAGTCCGGGTGCACTATATCCTGAAGCCAGAGGCCGTGGGGGAGCAGAAGGAAATCGTTTTTTACTATTTGGTAAACCTGGACATACTGATCTTTGTCTACATATAGGTGACAACAACAGATAGGCTCAAGTGCCTGCCAGACAATCAGTCCCTGGACAGTAATTCTAGGTTGGGCCCCAAATTGTGTGTGTCCTGGGGCAAGAACTTGTACCTATATTACCCATAATCCTTCACACTCTTTTCCTTGGGCTGATGCTCTTTTCTGAGCCCCAATGCTCAATACCAACATTTTATAAGGAGAAGAAGAGTAACTGGGTTCTATTGCCCCTGATTAAACAGAAAGAATTTTGCTAGCAGAGATCAATAGAGCAGCTCTGCTGGCTCCAGCCACCTGAGGCCCAAAATTCCTGACATTCCTCTCACAGGTTCCCCCATTCTAACACCCCTCCTACTCATAATACCCATAACAGGAAGGCTTCTTCTTCCATGCAGGTAATGGCCAAAGGAGGCATTGTGCGAGCAGGGACCCAGGCTCTGGCTGTGGAGCATGGTGATGGTGAGCTCTCACCACCCCTTCCCTTATCTTTGTCCCGGGAGGCTAGGCCACTGTGACTGAAACACAGGCTGCTTCCATATGCAGTGAGAGGATCATCGTGTGCCATCCCCTGAGATGGGGGAAAAAAGAGGGGGAGAACGAATTTCTTTCCTCTATAGCCATTCTAGCTCTGCAGCTCTTGCCGAGCTCTAATCCCCCGCAGCTCCTCACATCTCCTGACTGATATATTCTTTGTCACTGATGTCAGTCTCAGGAGACTCTCATCTTGAGTAATTCAGGCTGGGTTTGCTTTAACCCTTGTGTAGAAATCCCACCCAATCTCCATCCCTTCCTCAGCCACCAGGCTCTTACAAAATCCTCCCTTTATTTTCTGGGGCACGTGGGGCTTCTGGGTTCCTGAGGGACACAGTTAATGATGGGGTTCTAAAAACTAGATTGAGTCTCACCAAACTCATGTCAACAGTATGTGCCCAAGCAGTAAGAGCCGATGTTCTCATCAGTAAATCAAGTTCCATTCCCTGTGTTTCCATGTGGTCGGAATCCCAGATGTAACAAGTTTGGCATGAAGGGAAGCCTAGAGACTCTAGAGAGGTGTGTGGCCCTAGCCTGGAGCGAACTTCCTGTAACTTAGCCTTTTTCTCTTGTTTTATTTGCCAGTTAATGGGACCTTCTCACTGATGCTCCCCGTGGAGTCTGATATTGCTCCCCTGGCACAGATGCTCATATACACCATTTCACCCAATCAGGAGCCTATTGCTGATTCAGTCAAATTCCAGGTCGAAAATTGCTTTGCCAATAAGGTGGGTGTCTTGATTGAGAAACCCCAATTCACTTGAAGTCATTGATTAGAGAGCAGCAGCTGTTTGTATCTATTTATTTAGATTTGCGAACATTAAAACAGTCACTTATCATCAAATGCTCTGGGTGATTTTACCATATATTAAAAATAGCCCTAAGATTAACTGATTTGTGGTATTTCAGATGAGGTGAGGAGGTGATTTCATAGCCAAAGGGTCCTCCCAGACAACACACTACCAAGAGCCCCTCCTTGTAAAACTGACAGGGCTCCAGCTCTAGCACCTCCACTGATCTCCACTGTGGCACTGTGGGATGGCAAGGGAGGTGGGTTTGTCAGGTAACCAGGTCACAATCTAGTTAGCTTACTACCATCACCTTAAACGCAGCCCAGTAACTGATAGGCAACCAGTGCAGATCATGGAGGACAGGTAACAGCCATACAGCCTCCATTCAAGGGAGAGATCTAATTCTTGCTGTATCTTCTGGCTGCTTCCCTCCATCCTACCAGCATCACTTTCATCTCCTCCATACTGAACTCCAGCCAGCCTACCCTTATCCAAGCCACATGTTGTATCAAGCAATCAGTAAATCATTTAGTAGCACTGACTAGATCGGATGAGACAGAGGAGAGCTGAGTGTCCTCAGCCTGTTGAAAGACCATAGCCTATGTCCTCCTAATGACCCCATATACTCTTTGAAGAAGAGAGAGGACAAGATGTGCCCTGTGCAACCCCACATGAGAGGGCCCTCAGAGCGGAAGAGCAATTGCCCAAAACTATCCTTGGGGACCCGTCTGAGAGACAGGCACCAAGCCACCTAAGGGCTGCCGCTCTTCTCCTAGGGTTCACAGGCAAATGAATGCCCCTTTAAGATCAGTGGTATCAAAGGTAGTTGATAATACCCGCTTGGACACCTGTACCCAGATCAAAGGTATTTATGTGCCTAACTTCCATTAATTTCAATAGAAGTTAGGGGTCTAAATATCTTTGAGGATCTGGGCCCTGGTCTTTATTCATCATCTGGAGATCATCTATCTAAGCAGTTAGTGCAGTCACTATACCAGATCTAGGTCTGTATCCAGGTTGGCCAGTGTCAAGGGGAGCTGAGGCATCTAGATACTGTGAGAGCTGTTTCACCACAACCTTCTCAATAATCTTAACCAAAAAATGGAAAAACAGGTACTGGGCCCCAGTCAGCCAGATTGTCAGCATCAAGTGACAGCCACACAGTAGCTTCCTTAAGAGAAGCTGACAGCCTGGGAACGGTTGACAGTTTCCACCAGGCCCCAGTCATTCTCCGCTAGCCTTCATCAGCCAATGAAGACATGGGTCCAAATCACTGCCTGTGTAGCTCAGTGTATTCCCAATACCTCTAGAGCCTCATTGAGGATCACTGGCCTAAACTCAACAAGAGGAGGGCTTAGTGTTTGTCAGGTGATAGAATGAGGAGTGGGCCTTGTTGGAGTGGAGATATATACACCTATCTCATAGAACTGGAAGGGACCTTGAAAGGTCATCAAGTCCAGTCCCCTGCCTTCACTAGCAGGACCAATTTTTTGCCCCAGATCCCTAAATGGCCCCCTCAAGGATTGAGCTCACAACCCTGGGTTTAGGAGGCCAATGCTCAAACCACTGCTCTGGCAATTTCCAGCCGGTGGAGGGATTCTTGGGAGCCATTACCCATCTGCAGCATCCAGGTCCTAGGCTGTTCTTCATTTTACCAGGGCTGCTGTAAAATCAGCTCCCTGATGGCCCACAATCCCTCCTGGTATATTCAGGATGCAACATAGGCTCTGGGCCGAGAGCACGGGTGTGTCCACTGTACAAGCAGAGCCAGCAACCACTTGGGGTAGTGTCTTGGTGTTCATGGTAGCCATAAAATCATGAACTGAGTCATCAATGTGAACAGAGAATTTACCAAGCACCAATTGCTCCAATGCCACCTTAGAGAGTAACTGAATTTCAGTAGATAATAATGTATATCTGTTTGGGGAGCCCAGAACTGGACTAGCAGGGGGCTGCAGGACAGGACTGAGGGGCATTGGCAGAGCTGTGTGGGGAGCCCAGCACTGGAATAGCAGGGGGCTGCAGGGCAGGACTGAGGGGCATTGGCAGAGCTGTGTGGGGAGCCCAGCACTGGAATAGCAGGGGGCTGCAGGGCAGGGTTGAGGGGCATTGGAGGAGCTGTGTGCGGCGGTTCCAGGACTGAGTTGTGCTGCGGGGCAGTGTGTGACGGTACCTGGAGAAGTAGCTCCTCTAATACCTTTTCTGGGGTTGCAGGTTGACTTGCATTTCTCACCGGCCGAGGGCCTCCCCGCCTCCGACACTCGCCTCCGGGTCGGGGCCTCCCCAGGCTCCCTGTGCGCCGTCTGTGCTGTGGACAAGAGCGTCCTCCTCATGAAGCCTGAAGCCGAGCTCTCTCCCAGCTCTGTAAGTGCCAGCCTGGTCCATTGATCAGCAGCTGCAAGAACTGGTCTTCTCTTAGGGGCCGTGGTAGCAGAAAATGATGCAGCCTGGTTCAAGCAAGACCAACTCAGTGCTGAGGAGTGGCATCTACTGGAAAAAAAAATCCCTTCTGTCAGTGCGGATGTCTTAATGCTGTCCTGCCCTTATCTTATCTTCTTTCACTAGGTGAGAAGCAGAGAACTGGGCACCATTTAGATTGCAGGAACTTTTTCAACTCCTTTGGGATGCTACCATGTCTGGAAACAGCCCTGGTCAATGGGCTGCTGATTTTCTCTTGTTCAGGGCCTATTATTCATTTATTTATTTACTTATATTGGTGTAGCACCTACAGGCCTAGACCAGTCTCAGGCATTTTACCAACATATAGTAAGTAACAGTCCCTGGCTAAGAAAGAAGGGCCATTGATATGAGCATTAGAGCCTTTAGCAGGTATTTTGATATAGTTGATCATAATAGCCAGAGCAACAAACTGCCCTCAGCCAAAGAAGCAGCTTCCCGCTTTCCTTCTCCCTGCTCTGTAGTGTATTTACTGCTCTTGGTTTATTTTCTATCACTTCCATCTTCTCTCTGTATATATCCGTCTGTCTGCCTTTGCCTGTCTGTCTCCCCCAGCGGTGTTTCATGGCACTTGGTACTGATGAGGCCAAGTGACACAGTTCTGTTTGCCCAGGTGTATAACCTGCTATCAGTGAAGGAACTTCAGGGGTATCATCATGGCGCAGACATGCTGCCGATGGATCCCCAGGAGGAGTGCATTGCCGCAGAGAAGATAATTGTGAATGGAGTCACCTATGCTTCAGTGTCGGAGCCAGATGAAGAGGACACTTATAGCATCTTAAAGGTAAAGTCTCCTCATCCAGTCCTTGTGGCTGTGGGGAGATGAGGACATTTAAACCTGCTGTGAGTGGCATGTGGTGCAGGGCTAGCTGCTCTGGAGTGCCGATCACGGAGCTATATCTGGAGCAAGTACAATGGCGGTGCAAGCTTCCACCATGCACTGTCCCTCATCAATGTGCTTCAGCTTTGACCTGGAAAGATCAGGTATGAGCACCTCTAGGGTGAGGCAAATGCTGTCTTCATGGGCTTTTCAATCCTTGACCTCTCTTCCAAGGCTGCTAAAAAGGGGTGTGTTAGTGCTCATGGTGAAGGTGTTCTTTGTAAAGGGGGGCACCTGAGCCACTAAGAACTGGCCTAATACTCACCAGCTCATTTCACATAGTAATGAATGACTAGTATATAGGAACGCCTTGGATTCAGTGCTGATTTGAGACTAGACTGGAACTGGTGAACTAGAAACAAAATAATCCATGTGCCCTTACCATCCCCCAAGACCAACGAATGCCCTCTGAGCTGGAGCTAGATTGGAACCAGACATCTAGAGATAAGACTGTATTCCATTCCCTGATTCACTCCGACCTCTGACCTGGGTTGGATTGAAAATTGGAACCAGTGCCCTAGAGATAAAAGGACCCTGTATCCTATTCCCTTATCCCTTTGAGCCATCCAGTCTCCCAGACCTGAGACTGAGTGTCACCCTGTGCTCTATGGGTAAGGCTAAGATTTCACCACGGTTATTTTTAGTAAAAGACACAGACAGGTCACAGGCAATAAGGAAAAATTCACAGAGCCCGTGACCTGTCCGTGACTTTACTAAAAATAACGGGGGTGGGGTGGGGGGCGCAGGGCTAGGTAGGAGGGGGAATGGAGTCCCAGGGGCTGCAGTGGGGGGTGCATCCATGGGGGGCATATAGCCCCCGTTCTGGAGCTGGCTGCAGCTGCGGGACAGGGGTGCGCAGCCCCTATTGCAGCTCCCACCAAGCCCTGGCTGCAGCAAGGGGGGGAGGGTTTGGCAGGGTGGATGGCCCTGGGAAGCTGCAAGGGGGGCACGTGGCCCCTGTTGCAGACGCCGGGCAGGGGTGCATGGCCCTGGCTGCAGCCCCCAGCAGAAGCCACAAGGCTGGGGCACACAGACCCGGCTGCAGCCCTCGCCAAGCCTGGATGCCACAGGGCTGGGGCTGCAGGGTCCTGGTTGCAGCCAGCCCCAGCTACAGGGCAGGGTCACACAGTCCTGCCTCCACCTCCTGAAGTGTAAAAATCACGGAGGGCCGGTAAAGTCATGGAATCTGTGACTGCTGTGACCTCCATGACTAGATCATAGCCTTATCTATGGGTAATAGGCTCCATATCCCATCAAGGAAAAGTGTCAAGGTTTCCTCCTTGCTCATTAAACCCCTAATACTGGTGTATGAAGTGGTGTTGTAGCCATGTCGGTCCCAGACCAGGTGAATGAGGTAATATCTTTTATTGGGCCAATTGGTGTAAACTCAAAAGCTTGTCTCTCTCACCAACAGGAGTTGGTCCAATAAAAGATATTACCTCACCCACCTTGTCTCCCTAATACTGGTGTCAGTTCTGGAATTTCAACCTCAACAGAAATAAATAACAAAATGTGTGTTGGGTTTTTCCCTACAGGAAATGGGTTTAAAGGTCTTCACAAACTCCAAGGTGAGAAAGCCACATTATTGCCTCCAGTTCCCTCAAGTTGCTTGGGGTTACAGAAGTTCTGAAGGATTTCACAGTGAAGCCGAGGTATCAGCACAAGCACTCAGGAGAACTGGTAAAGGCCAAAGGCCTCACAAGCATTCTGTTCTGAGCAGAGAGTGCATCTGTGTTTTGGGGTGAACGCTGTTGCTCATAGCTGGCCGCATGCTAGCTCTAGTGTTGGGACTGGGGTTGTGGATTGAGCATTTGGAAGTTTTTCCCACATCATGAGGTGACCACTCGGTCTTGAAGTTTGAAGTTGGGGCACACTTCTCCTGAGAGAGTGAGGGGCCTGCTTTGATAGCCTCACCCTTGGAGGTTAATGGAACCAAATTGTTTCTGGGAGTTCTGAGGGAGAATATTATGCTGCTGGCAGACAAATCTGTGGGTAGCTCGCTAAGACTTTACAATGATCTTCCATCCTCAGGCACCAGTAGAGAGTTTCCCAAGCACAGCTTTCTACAGAGTCATCATTGTCACGCTGTCTGGAGTGGCTCACAACCATGACTGTCTACCTCAGGGCAGATTGTCAGAAAACAGGGCAACACCCCAAACTGGTGGTGTATTCTATAGTTAGATTTCACCAAGCCAGGGACAAATGTTAACTCCTGGATCACTATATCAATCTTGCCATGGAGTCACAGACAATCCCCTTAGATTCTCCAGTCTATCTTGCCACCCAGACAAACTGAACTTTGTGATAAAAAGTTACTTATACAAAAATCAACTCACATTTTAGAAGGCTTTCAGTCCCAAGAGGCCAGTCATTACCCCTAGATCTTATACCAAAGATAATGCTGGTAGGTTGTCTGTGGGCGAGGACTGGCCTGCCTCCCAAGGTCTGTGAAAGTGAGGGATCATTGTCCACCACACGATCCATCGTCTACAGCCAAGCACTGAGGTACAATCGCATCTGCTCCAACCCCTCAGACAGAGACCAACACCTACAAGATCTCCACCAAGCATTCTCAAAACTACGATACCCACACAAGGAAATAAAGAAACAAATCAACAGAGCCAGACGTGTACCCAGAAGCCTCCTGCTACAAGACAGGCCCAGAAGAGAAACCAACAGAACTCCACTGGCCATCACCTACAGTCCTCAGCTTAAACCTCTCCAACGCATCATCAGTGATCTACAACCCATCCTGGACAATGATCCCTCACTTTCACAGACCTTGGGAGGCAGGCCAGTCCTCGCCCACAGACAACCTGCCAGCCTTAAGCATATTCTCACCAGCAACCACGCACCGCACCATAACAACTCTAACTCAACCCATGCAACAAACCTCGATGCCAACTCTGCCCACATATCTACACCAGCAACACCATCACAGGAACTAACCAGATCAGCTACATCATCACCGGCTCATTCACCTGCACGTCCACCAATGTTATATATGCCATCATATGCCAGCAATGCCCCTCTGCTATGTACATTGGCCAAACTGGACAGTCACTACGCAAGAGGATAAATGGACACAAGTCAGATATCAGGAATGGCAATATACAAAAACCTGTAGGAGAACACTTCAACCTCCCTGGCCACACAATAGCAGATGTAAAGGTAGCCATCTTACAGCAAAAAAACTTCAGGACCAGACTCCAAAGAGAAACTGCTGAGCTCCAGTTCATTTGCAAATTTGACACCATCAGATCAGGATTAAACAAAGACTGTGAATGGCTATTCAACTATAGAAGCAGTTTCTCCTCCCTTGGTGTTCACACCTCAACTGCTAGCAGAGCACCTCACCCTCCCTGATTGAACTAACCTCGTTATCTCCACACTGATTTATACCTGCCTCTAGAGATTTCCATTACTTGCATCTGAAGAAGTGAGGTTCTTACCCACGAAAGCTTATGCTACCAATACTTCTGTTAGTCTCAAAGGTGCCACAGGACCCTCTGTTGCTTTTTACATATTGTAGGCAGAAACTCTGATGCCTCTGCTATTCCAGTCCTGGGCTCCCCACACAGCTCTGCCAATGCCCCTGAGTCCTGCCCTGCAACCTCTTGCTAGTCCAGTCCTGTTCAAATGGTAATAGTAGCCTCTATGATAAGCAATATCTATATAACCTTTAGGGCTAATCCAGGCCAAGCACTGGGGATCTTTTGCTTGTGTGATCCTTGCCCCTCAGACTCCAAGCAGCATAAAAAATACAGTTCCTCTTTATTAGGGCTTTTTATCTCTTTGCCCCTTCTCTGAGTTGCAAATTCAGTCATTGGGAGTAATTCAGTGGCCCGTCTCCTCTTCTTGGTGGAGGAGGAACAATCAACTGATGTTCCACAATGGTTTGTCTGGTGTTGATGGGCCTTCTTTTGTGTCAGACTGGTATTTCACACTCGTTGATGCTTCTTTTCTGTCTGGTGATTCACAGTTACAGAGCAAACACTAAATATTACCTTAGAACATGGGATACGATATTATAAGTGAGATTAACGCCTGCAGCTGCTTACAAGGATTCCGTAAAGTCTAAACACTGAACACATTTTTATAACTCTAATGCCTAGTTTAACAATACTAATACACAGGTGAGCAAAAAATGGCTATTTTCCACACATGAAAAAATAAGGAAAAATGGGAAAATCATTTTTTTAAACATATTTTTTGTGGAGTTTTAAAATTTTCATCCAAAATAAAAAAGTGGGTTTTTTTCAGTTTTCCAATAACCCCGCCCCCCACAAACTGTTGATGGAAACAGTTTTTTTATGAGAATTTCCATTGAGTCAAAATAAAATCTTTGAGAAAATTGTTGTGACCAGCTCTAAGGCCGATCCTTTGAAAGGCTGGGGGCTTCGCAGTGATGGTGGAGCAGAAAATGACACGCTGGAGTTGTGATGTGACCCCTCAAACATGCTTCAGACATGGAACTTTCCATTCCCACGCTGCCCACCACAACCGATTTGGGTGTCTGATTGCACCAGTGTAGCTGGAGGGGAAAGTGTCCCAGGGTGTGTCTAAATTGCAGTGGAAGGTGTAATTTCCAGGTCTGACAGACACACACGTGCTAGCTTTGATCAAGAGCTAGTGCGCTAAAAAGAGAAGTGTAGCTGTTGCAGCACGGATGGGGGATTGGGACCCTACGTATGTGCTTGGGAGGCTAGCCTGTCATGCCCTCACTGCTACACTTCTATTTTTAGCACACTAGCTTGATCACAGGTAGTGTAGTGTACATACATCTACCCAAGCTGGAAATTACACCTCCAGCGGCAGTGTTGACCTACCCTCAGAGATGGAAGCATCAGGCTGATATTGATGCATTATATCTATGTTAATCAGTTGTACTCACACCACCCAGGACATGCAAGGGTACTGGACTCAGGTTACCCTGTCATGGCTGAGACCCTTCCAGCAGCGGTGGAGACAGTTCGAAAGTATTTCCCAGAGACATGGATTTGGGATTTAGTGCCTTTGACGTGAGTAGCTGGTTGTTGCTGTTTTAACATTCCCTTATTTTTTTGAATAATAATATGAACTCCTGATGGTTACTGAGCCTCTTTCATCATCCCAAAGTGCTTTTCAAACTCTGTGTATGCAGAAATCACTCAGCCACCTGCGGGCTATTCCCCAATGGCAGATGTTTACAGTGCAGAACAACACTGCACAAACATCTAGAAAGGAAAGTGAAAAAGAGCCCCATTTCCAATTGAAATTGCAGGGGGAATCTAAGCATTTGGATTGTAATGATCCAGGGTGAGCCCCTCTCTTCTTCTTAAAAGGGTTGTGGGGTCTTTAATTATCACAAGTTGTCAAAATATCAGCTGTATGTGTTATCTGAAAGGCAACACCTCCTCTGGCACACACCTCCCACCACAATGGGCTCAGTGCTAATTCAGAGGGGAGAGCACCCCCTACTGAGTCCCCACATCACTCCCTGAAGCACTGCATCAGACTTGAGCATTGAGCTCAGTGTGGACTCAGAGGAGAGAGCATTATCTACTGAGTTCCCCACATCACTCTCTGGAACACTTGGGTTTTCCTTCAGTGTCTGACCAGGCTGTGATCACGATCCTATCTCTCTTTTTGTCACCAGCTCCAATGGAAGTGCTGAATTGCCCTTGACAATCCCTGATACCATCACAGAATGGAAAGCTAATGCGTTCTGCACCTCAAGTGACACTGGCTTTGGCCTGTCCCCAACCGTGTCCCTCAGAGCCCTCCAACCCTTCTTCGTGGAGCTCACCCTGCCCTACTCCGTGGTGCATGGCGAGGCCTTCACGCTAAAGGCCACTGTCTTCAATTACCTGACCCGCTGCATCAGGGTAAGAGACACTCACACCATCCCCGTGCAACCAAACCCACAGGCCACACTGCTTCACAAACTCCTGTGTCTGTAGCTCTTTTTAGCCCCTGGTCTCCCTGCAGCCCCTGTCCTCCCCAAACACATGTGCACCCAAGCCTCTATGCTCCTGTAACTCCCAAGCACCCCAAAGCCCTGTAACTCCAAATCTCTACACCCCTGTAACCATCTACACTTCTAAACCCATGTGTTCCCTCAACCCCCTCTGTCCCTTATAGTACCACAAACCCTGTTCTGCCCAATTCTCTGCACATCCCATCTGCCGTACTGTCTGCATCTCTAGTTACTACTAATTTCCCTGGGCCCCTCCCCGATGACAGCTCTCTGGACAATTGACAGGTCAGCATCTCACTGGCTTCATCTGCTGACTTCCGAGCTACCCCTGTGGAGAAGGAAGAGGACTCTTATTGTCTCTGTGTGAATGGAAGAAAAACGGTGTCCTGGGCTGTGACCCCAATATCTCTGGGTAAGAAGCATTCTAGCTCTGATATCTTTGGGGGCCAGACAGAGTGGCACAGAAATTTCAGGGGGCAGGGACCTGGTAGCTCAAAAATCTGTTGGTAGGGGATTCAACTTCCCCAAGACCCTTCTTTGGGGTGTTTTACTCCCATCCTTGGTTGGAGAGTGATAAGCTCCTCCTCAGACAAGACAGAGAACCCTAGATGGTTTTCAGCTGTTGGACCCCTCCATTCAAAAGACATTGTCTGTACAGTGAGGATCTCCATCAACATACTGCTCTCTAACATACCAGTGAAAGATGAGAGCTGGCTGGGTCTCTTCTTTCAGCAAGAAAAGCAGGTTATAGTCCTTGGTTCTCACTTGGGCCAGGACAGTCATCCAGAATGAGGGTGATTTGTGATGAGACTGGAAGCCTGAGATACAATTATCACCCACCTGCTTCATACCTGCCCATATCACATAGCGGAGAAACCATTTAGTTGAGATACCCCATGGAAAACTTAAAGTCCTGGTTAAATGGCCATCCTGACTAAGAGAAGAGCCCATCTGAAAGAACTTAAATTGTTGTAAAATCCTGTGCTGATTTAGAGACAGGCATGAAGCCAATCCAGTGATCCAAAAGAGCTTTGAACTCTGAGGTATCTGAAATCCAGCTCAGATCTGGATACAGCTTTGTGGTTTGAGATCATCTCACCACTGAATACAAATACAAGTGTGACAATGAGATTCATTACATTTCTCCTTTATTTGATCTTTGTTTCTTCTTTCATTCTTCATTTGGCAGCTTTGTTAGTAATGAATCAGAGCTTAGCATTTCTCAAAGCCTCCCTGAAGTGTCTAGCTCCCCACTGAGCTCTTATTATAGCCCTGGTATCTGGCTGCTCAAAATCAGCAGACAGCCATTCCACCTCTGCCCTCCATCCCAGTGGAAATGTCTCCCTCTTTGCTTCACAGATATGAAGTGCACAGCAATCACCTATAACTATGGGGATATTTTTTTCACTGAGGTCTAAACTCATGAGTAGACAGCACCAGCGGCTTTTCAAGTGGCCAAAGGCACATTCAACTATTATTCTGCACCTGCTGAGCCTGTGGTTGAAGCACTCCTTGCCGCTGTAGAGGTAGCCAGTGTATGGCTTCATGAGCCAGGGGAGTAAAGTGTAGGCTGGATCTCCCAGGATCAGTATTGGCATTTCAAAATCCCCATTGGTAATCCTCTGTTCTGGAAAGAGAGTCCCTGCTTGCAGCTTTTTGCATGTGTCATGCACCTTCTCTGACCATCCCGTGTTGATGTTGGTAAAACTTTCCCAGTGATCCACCATAGCTTGCATTACCATAGAAAAGTACCCCTTTCTTTTGATGTACTCTGGCAAGGTGGTCTGGTGCCAAAATAGGGATATGTGTGCTATCCGTTGTCTCACTGCAGCTCAGGAACCCCATCGCTGCAAAACCATCCACTATGTCTGGCACACTGCTGAGAGTCATAGTCTTATGTAGCAGGAAATGATTAATGGCCCTGCACCCTTGGATGACAGCAACTTCCCACGGTGGATTTCCCACTCCAAATTGATTCCCAACTGATTGGTAGCAATCTGGTGTTGCAAGCTTTCACACAGCGATCACCACTCACTTCTCCACTGTCTGTGCAGCTCTCATTTTGGTTTCAATGTGCCGGAGGGCTGGGGTGAGTTCTGCACACAGTTCCAGAAAAGTGGCCTTGCACATCCACAAGATCTGCAGCCATTGCTTGTCATCCCATACCTGAAGAATGATGTGATCCCACCAGTCAGTGCTTGTTTCTCAGGCCCAGAACCAGCGTGCCACCATCTGCAGCTGCTCCATCACTGCCAACAACAACCTTGAATTGTTTCTTTCCATGGTGGATGACAAGCTAGCCTGCAAGGAATTGTCATATTCCCCAGTGCTCCTCTTGAAGCTCCGGAAATTCTGTGGGATCAGGTGTGTTGTGTTCACAATGCTCACCACAATAGTGCAGAGCTCTGCAGGATCCATGCTTCCCACAGAGATGGCGGATGCATAGGTTTGCAGTGTTTTTGAAAAGAGTGCAAAACTATTATGGGATGCAGATATTATTATGGGATGGAGAAAACTGCATCATGGGATGTTGAAACCATGTTCCCAATCACTCCTGCATGACTTTTTTGCCCCCATGATGCATTGCAAACCCTTCCCAAAATACCCTGTGCTAGATGGTGGTGAGTTGCACAGTGCAATACTTACCCAGAGTGCACTGCTCGCTGCATCAGTGCAGGCACTGTTAGTGTGGACGCGCACTGCCGATACAAGGAGCACAGTGTGGACATTCAAAAGTGATTTAATTACTGCCCTGGCTGCACGTTGACCTAATTTAGGTCTACTTAATTTTGTAGTGTAGACACGCCCTTAATAAACTCCTGACTACCCTCCACTTAACTCCTTGGTTCTAGCCAATTGCGTCCCCAAGGAGCAGAATTTTTTTCAAATACTATCCTAATTCAGCAGCTGTCATTGCCATTCACTGTCATTAGGCTAAAACCGTTTCCTGGGAAACATCTCAGGTGAGCACATCTGGAATAAGTGGTGCTGACCCTGTTAAGTAATTTGTGGATCTGATGGAGAATTTAATTATTTCTTCCCCTCATGGCCCTGGGCTAAACGGGAGCATTAACTGTTTGCTTGACCCAGCCAGGGCTCTATGGATAGAATCATAGATTCATAGATTCTAAGGCCTGAAGGGGCTATAATGACCCTTTAGTCCTGTGTAACAGAGGCCATCATCCTCAGCCAGAAATCGGAGCCATTACTCCCTGCACGCCTATCTGTCTTCCCCAATTCCTGCCAGGATTGGGAAGGCTGCTGCAGAGTGATCCTCATGTCTTGTCTGCACTGTTTTTTTTTTTTTTTGCACTATCGTAGTGCACTAGTGATGTAGCTGCTGATGTCACTGATGTAGCAGCACCAGAACAAACTCTTAGTGTAGACACACTAACTGGTGTAACCTGTGACTTGCACTAGTGCCACGTGCCCTGGTTTGAAATGAAAGTGTCAGAGTAGCCACCGAAAAGTTGGTGGCTGTACTCTGAGGCCACCAAATAATTTGTGGTGAGAATCCCTGTCTTAGACCATGCCTGCACTGGGGTTATTCACCAGAGCAAACCCTTAAAACAGTCCTGCTTCACTGGGGTGAATCACTTTCCACACCAGTGAAGCAAGGCTGTTCCCAGGGTTTGCTCTGGTGCAGCTGCATCTGTGTGAAAAACCCAGTGCAGGCATGGTCTAAGGTACTACTACCATGTCTACACTACAAACTTATGTCGACTCAAGTTACATCGGCATACAGCTGCCACAGTTAGCACATTACTTGTATGCATGCATACTTGGCTCCTTATGTCAGAGATACGCGTACTTACCAGGAGTGCTTGTATCGATGCAGAGTGTGGTGCACCATGGATAGGTATTCCACTGCCACTCGTCAAAATGAGAGGTGCACTAACAGTGGAGAAGCAAGTGACGATCACACTGTAGAAATGTGCTATGCCAAATTGCTATCAGTCAGTTGAAAATCACTTTGGAGTCAAGAAATTCACCACAGGGGCTGTTGTCATGCAAGTATGAAAAGCCATTGATCGCCCCCTGCTATGCAGAACTGTGATTCTCAGCAATGTGCAGGACATAGTGGATGGATTTGCAGCAATGGGGTTCCCAAACTGCGGTGGGGTGATAGATGGCACACATATCCCTCTTTCGGCACCAGACCACCTTGCCTCAGAGTACATCAACAAAAGAGGCTGCTTTTCTGTGGTTATTCAAGTGTTAGTGGATCACTGACATCAGTGTTGACTAGTCAGGGAAGACGCATGACATTCACTTCTTTAAGAACACAGAACTGTTCAGAAAGCTGCAAGCAGGGACCTTATTCCTGACTGGCGGATTACCAGTGGCAATGTTGAAATGCCAGTTGTGATCCTGGGCGACCCAACCTAACACTTGCTCCCCTGTCTCATGAAGCCATACACCGGCCACCTCGACAGCACCAAGGAATATTTCGACTAGAGGCTCAGCAGGTGCAGAATGACAGTTGAATGTCCTTTTGCTCATTGGAAGGGGCACTGGCATTGTTCACTTGCATAATATCTGCTCTTAGATATCCATGTTTCTATGCCTGGTTCAGAGCTGTGCCTGCACAAGCCCTCTTCTCCCCACAAGCCCAGAAGATCCAATATCTCCTGTCTGTTCCAGGCAGGAGCATGCCTGGAGTGCGTAGCTGGCATGTCAGCTGAGCAGTTGCACTCGACAAGGGAGAGTTGCTAGGTGTGCCCACCCAGCCGGGTACCCAAGAAAAGGAATTTCAAAAATTTGCAGGGCTTCAAAGGGTGGGCGGGGAGGTAGGGGGGGTGGAGGCTTCTGGTTTCTGTGACCCCTGGCCAGCAGAGTTCACAATGGTGACTGGAGCAGTCAGCGTGGGGCATTGTGGGACAGCAGCTGGAGGACAGTAACAGATAACATAAGCAGGGGAGTATTTACACTATCACTGCATTGACCTAAGGACATCAAACTTGGCTCTATGCCGCTTGGGGTGGCGATGTTATTAAGTCGGTGCAACAGGGCACTTACGTCTGTAGGAACCAAACTGAAATATAGACACATGCACAACTAGACTGACATGAGCTGCCTTGCGTCAATCTAACTTTGTAGTGTAGCCCAGGCCTACATGAGATGTGACATGAGCTCTCTCTCTACAGAGAGGTTTCCTTGTAATCAGTGGTGCTGAAGATTGGAGCACCATGGAAATGACATTGACACCCCTGTAGCTGCAGTGCCTGGCAGAACACTTATTTCTCTTTGTTTCAGGTAATGTGAATTTCTCTGTGAGTGCAGAGGCCCTGAAGACGGAGCTGCCCTGCGAGAACGAGGTAGCAGTGCTCCCTGAGACAGGGCAGAAGGATACAGTGATCAAACAGCTGTTAGTGGAGGTATGTGGGCCTCTTAGTCCCTGCGGTATAGAGAAGTGGTAAGTTTTCACACAGTGTGACATAGGCAATAAGCCGCGCTATAATGCTCTGTGTAGGATAGGAAAACAGTAATAACTTATATAGAGTGTGACACTCTAACTATCCATGCCTCCTCTGTTACAGGGAAGCTGTGACAACTTGCTACATAGCCTAACACAAGCACACGTGTGGGAGATTCAAAGCACCTAGGGGAATTAGGTGTGCTTTGGAAAATCCCACCCACTATAGGATATAATACTGTATATTCCCTTAGAGAAAAAACATTGCATAGTGTGCCAAATAAGCATAACATGGTAACATTGCATAACCTCTCTCTTTCCTAGGGCAGCAATGGTTGCTGACATTGTTACCCAGTGAAATGAAATAGCACAGGGCAATGCTGCATACCCTCACCTTTGCAGGAAAGCAATAGCTCATTATACAGCATCTATAATCAGTAACAAATGATATATAAAGCTGCATAGCCTCTCCGTGTGTCATAAAAAAGCAACGATAACTAATGACATTTCATGATACCAACAGTAACACCAGTTATAATAATGTGTAATATTATCCCTTCCTATTCTCCGTATACCCTATTGCTGTCCTGTAATGGAAAGAGAAAATCTGCAGCATTACAGTATGTAGAATTGCTGATATTCCACTATGTAGTAAGTTGTCTTTAACTTATCGCATCATCTGATGTTAGCAATGACACATAGTGCATGTCCTCTCTGTTATAGGGGCATTAAGGTACCATCTTGCACAGTGTGCTTCAGGTAACTAGTAACCCATGCAATAGAGCTGCACTAGTCTTCCCTTGGGTGTGAAGAGACAATAACTTATTAGTAGCTGTTTTTTATTTTATTCTAACCAATTATTATTTTATGAATCTACAAGCATCGGTCCATGGAAATTTGCAAATCTCCCTCTTCCTCTGATTCACCCACTTGGCCCTTTACATTTCTCTCTGTCTTCATTCATTCTCTCCAATTTTGTCGAAATCTCTCTTCTCCCCTCCTCTCCTGCTGCCTCTCTGTCCCTTTCTGAAGATTCCCCGCCCTGTCCTCACACAGACTCTGTTCCTGATGCCAGATGCTCAGTCTGTCTGCAGCTTCTCACCTTTCTCATTTTCCTTCCCCTCCCAAGCCCGAGGGGATTGAGACGGAAGCAACCTTCAACTCTCTGCTCTGTGCAAATGGTAAGGACCTCTCTGCTCCTTCTTCATCTATGTCCTTTGCCAGTGGATGAAGAGTGACAGCCCCAAGGAGGGAGTGGGATTATTTGGGAGACTCTTGAGGGTGCAGTGAGAACTTGGGGTGTCAGGATAGAGACTAAGCAATGGTGGGGATGTTTCTGTGTGGAGAGTCGAGACACATTTCCTAATCATGAGGACATTGCTTGGAACATTGAGATCTAGGGCTTGACAAAGCCCCGGAGAATAGACTGCATAAGCAATCCTGGCCCAAGTCCCTGGAGGATGGGTTTAAAGGGGTTTAACGGGACTTTTCCATCTCTAATCTCTTATTCTATAGAGTGAAATTACAAACTGGATTCTACCATCTGCCAATTGCCAGCAAACAGGAAGGGCCAAAGAACTGGAGACTGCAGTTTCCCATCGGGCCAGGTGGTGCACCTCACTCCATAGAAAGAGCGGAGTTTTTCCCATGGGTCACAGGACCCCAAGCCAGAGGGGACAGTTGGGCGTCTCACTGTCCAGCTAGGAGGAATGGAGCTGCTGAAAGCAGGGGTTCCCCATGCAGGGGGCGGGTGGAAGGCAGCATTCTAGGTTCTGCTCTGGGACCCATTCACTGCTGAGCATGGGGGCATTTTATCTGTCTGATTTTTTCCCTCAGGAAATTCAGAAGCAGGGAAGATTTCCCTGAAGCTCCCACTGAACGTGGTGCAGGGCTCAGCCAGAGCCTATGTGACGGTGTTGGGTGAGTGCAGCAACTCAGAAAGGACCTGCCCTGGCAGCTGCAGCCACTGCTCCTTGTTTGCCTGCTGTGCCAGCCTTTCCACCTGGTCAGCTACTCACTCCCTTCATCAGTGTCCCCATCATCTCCCCATTCATCTCTTCTTGTCTCTTTTCCTGTTCCTGTTCTCCTTTCCCTCACCTCCCTTTATCAGTTTCTCTGTGTGTTGGCCTTTCTGTCTAAGTATCTCTATTCCTATCCCAGACATCTTCCTACCCTTCCTTCTCTCTCTCTGTGTTTCCTCTTTCAGGGTATGGCTCTGTCCTGTTTTTCCCTCTGTCCTTCTCTCTCACCTGTTACTGCCTGTGCTCTGTGGTGCACTCTGCCTCCGCAGGCCACCTCTGGGCCACACTGACTCCCTGTATCTCCATCCCCAGGCGATATCCTGGGCACAGCCATGCAGAACCTGCAGCAGCTCCTCCAGATGCCCTTCGGCTGTGGGGAGCAGAACATGGTCCTGTTTGCCCCCAACATCTACGTCCTGGACTATCTGAATAAAACGGGGCAGCTGAGCGAGGAGACCAAATCCAAGGCCATCGGATACTTAGTCAGTGGTGAGGAGGGACGGGGCTTTTCTTTCTTCACTTGCTCCCTTCCAAGGTTGTGCTGGGAGCTTTCTTTTTCTGCCTGACCTGCAGACAGAGCTTCCCTCAGCTGAGGACAGAGGGACTGGGTTGTGTATCTGGGGAGTGGGGTCCCCATTCGACACACTCTTAGCTCACTATTGTCAGTTGTCTGAGCACTACGGTTACGCGCACTCATTGCTCCACGAGAGCTACTGGCTGCTGTGTCCATCCTATGAGTCACCCCTATAGTGTGGAAATGCTGCACACAGTAGCCAGGTGAAATGGCTTCTCAGCCTGGGTGCTCTAGCTAACCAGACTGTGTGGTACTCCCCCTACTGGAATACGATGGTGCTGCCCATGTGTTGTATGTCAGTTCCCTCTGCTGACTAGCTCGTGGGATGGAGATGTGTATGTTTGTGTACCAGTGCTGGCTAGTACACATCAGGGCCAGGAGCCTCTTTACTGGCTGAGCTGGTGAGCTGCTCTCTCACCCCCTATTGTCTGATGTATAAATCCTGCTTTAACTTTCCATTTCAGGTTATCAGAGGCAGCTGAATTACAAGCACCTGGATGGCTCTTACAGCACATTTGGGGAGCATTACAGGCAGCTGGGGAATACTTGGTGAGATTTCTTGCCAGTCACGCCTCCCCTAAACCTCCTCTGTTATATAGTCATAAAGGAAGTGTTAAATTTTAGTCAACTGGTGATGCTGTTAAAGGCCTGAGGGCTCGCTGGAGCTTTCACAGTCTCTTGGCATATCACACCAAAGGGAATAGGTTTCATCAGCCTGCTGTGTATAAAAAGCACCTGTTCCCACTGGCCTTGAGGAGAGAGAGAACTGAAGAGGCAAAGGGGATGGGATGGTTTCAGATCATTTTTGAAAAAAGATGAAGAGATCCAGGGGAGGCTGTTCCAGACAGGGAGCTGCAGAGGGGAGACTCTCATACCCGTAGTGGTGAAACTGAGTTAGAGGTAGAGAGCAACCTGGTGCTAGATAGGACCATAGGAATTGCTATGCCATCGATCGCCCATTATCAAGATCATTAATAGGTATATTAAACAACACCAGTCCTAATACTGAACCTCGCAGCACCCCACTGTTAGCCTTGTGCTATGATGGAATTGATCATTTAATTCTAGTCTTTGTTTTCTGTCCCTGAACCAATTTCTGATCCACGACAATACTTTAACCCTCATCCCATGATTATTCAATTCATTTAGACTTTCCAAAAGGCTTTCGAGAAGGTCTGTCATAAGAGACTACTGAAGAAATTATGTCAATCAATTCTCTTTCATTCAGCTCTTTATTGACATGTTCAGGGAATTCTAAGAGATTAGTGAGACACAATTTTCCTTTGCAGAAGCCATGCTGCTTAGACCCCATCAGATCATGATCTGAATCTTTTATTATGCTATTTTTAATTGTCATTTTGACTAGTTTACTAAGTACAGGCAAACTGGTGTATAACTCCCTGGAACTCCCATGGAGCCCTGTTTAAATATGGATTCAACATTTGCAACCCTGCAGCCCTCTGCTATAAGAGCTGTATTTATCATGAAGAGGACTCCTAAATTTGAGAGACTGGTTGTGTCCAGGGAGGATTTTATAAACAGGAAGAGAGAGTTTGAACTGGATCCTGAAATCAGTGTGAAGGAGACTGTGGAGGTGGGTGAAGGTGGAGGCAATGTATTCATGCTCTCTGCTCCATGGCCACCAGCTCTCTGGCCCCTGCTGCTTCCCCTCAGGTTGGCGATGCCCCAGGACCCCATCCCCTCCAGCGAGCACAGGGCATGGGAGGGAGCTCTCACCGCTGTCCGCTCTCTGTCACAGGCTGACAGCCTTCGTCCTCAAGTCCTTCGCGCAGGCCCGCTCTCACATCTTCATCGAGGAGAAGCACATCCAGGATGCCCTGGCCTGGCTAGCTGGCAAGCAGAAGGAAAATGGCTGCTTCCGCAGCTCCGGGACGCTCCTGAACAATGCCATAAAGGTAACGTATCTGCCCAGCTGGCTTCCCATGGGACCCATACAGGACTTCAGTGACATGGAGAGAGCTACAACTCCGCATGGGAACAGCTCAGACACGTCAGCACATGGGGCTAGGGTGGGAGGAGCAGGGGATGACATGGGCCTGGGAATTACCCTGGAGATACGGATGGGCAGACACTGTACTGTACGTGGGACCTACTATGGGGAGGAGAAAGGAGGGGGCAGATACATGGTAACTACCATGGGAGGTAAGTGGGGACAGAAACGCAGAGTGTGTCTCCACGGCAGCTGGGAGTGTACTTCCCAGCACAGGCAGACAGCCACGAAAATAGCAGTGTGTCCATGGCAGCTCAGGCTAGTTGCCCAAGTACATACTCCAAGCTTGAGCATGACTGTATTTGGGCAGCTAGCCAGAGCTGCCACCCATGGCCACACTGCCTTTGTTAGTGTACCAGCTTGGGCGGAGCTGGTGTGTGCATGTCTCACGTTCTCAGCTGCAGTGTAGACATACCCATTTGTGAGAGCTATCATGGGGCCTGGCAAGAGTGGGCAGATAAAGGGCATGAGGATGTAGTATGTAGAGGGCCCAGCAGGGAAAGGCTTTAGGTGCTGTGTGGGGTTAATGTGTCTCTCTCTGTGGTTCCCTGCAGGGCGGGGTGGACGATGAGGTCACGCTCTCTGCCTACATCACCATCGCGCTGCTAGAGATTCCCCTGCCCATCACTGTACGTATCCACATGCACAAAGTCCCCTTCATGAGTTCCCCTGGGTCAGCAGCCTCCCCTCTCCCCCACTCCCTTTACCCATCCAAGTCCTGATAGTGGCAGCCTGCTGCCCTGATAAAGGGACCTCTAAGGAAAGGAGGGAAAAAAACAGTCTGGAAAGGCTTTGGCTCTGGCTCCAGAATGAGACGGTCCCCAGGCCTCAGAAGCATCTGGGTGTGCAGTACTGGTTCTGGCCGAGCTCTGCTTCTTTGATTGGCTCTTTATTTATTTGTTTTTTTTTTAATATGCACAATGGAAAAAAAGAATTCCAAATTCATGTCAAAAGAGCTGTAGTGCTCGGTCACTGTCTCCTGTGTGTCTGGCTGCAGCTCAGATGGGTCTGACTGATGGAAGCTTTTCAGCCTGACAGCGTGGCTACTCCCTTCTTCATTATTCCTGTTTGTTTTATATAGTCTCTGTAAACGTACTAGGGGTCTAGTGTTAGGGGGTTTATTCCTTCACCCTCTCACTTCCCTGGTCCTTCTCGCATGAACAGAGAGCAGCAATACTCAAAGTCCAAAGGTGCAAACAATTTGATGTTTATTGGGGTAAACTTCCAGCAACTTCCAATTTCCTTCTTCAGTGTCCCCCTTCTCAGCTCTGACACCACAGAGCCTTGCCTGTGTCCCTGTTCCCATTCCCTGTTCCTATTCCCAGCCAGCAAAACATTATTCTATTTCCCCTACCCCCAGTCCCTGTTTCCATCCCTCCCCTTACTTCCTGATTGACTGCAGACTATATAGTAAAACTTGAGTTCTGCTTAGCTATACCTTAACCAATCATTTTACTGAAATTTAACTAACCAATAATATAAATAAAATATATACCTAGCTCATAGAGCTGGAAAGGACCATCGAGTCCAGCCCCCTGCCTTCACTAGCAGGACCAAGTACTGATTTTGCTTGTCGCCCTGAGCATCCACCAACATGACGCTTTCCTCAGCTCCCCCCAGCACTGACCCCATCCAGCCCAGCCAATCCAGCTCGGGAGCTGAGGACTCCCCAGAGAAGCAGCAGCAGCTAGCCACTGCCAGACACACCTTGTGGAGCTAGGGTGACCAGACGTCCCGATAAAATCGGTACTGTCCCTATATTTAGGTGTTTGTCCCGCGTCCTGCTCCGCTTTTTTTTTTTTTTTGCTCTGCCGGTAGCCCCCCCGCCCCATGTGTCCCGATATTTTCTTCCTCTCATCTGGTCACCCTAGGTGCGGTGGGGGCACCATCCCAAGTTATGTAGAACCAGAAAGTGCCACCTGATTAAAGGCAGCCCAAAACACATCCCTCTTGAAGACAGTGCATGAAGTGTTTCCCTTTGGAAGACTACTTCACAGAGGGATTTGGTTAACACACTAGGGTTGTAATTCTGTTTTCCTGCTGCTGAGGCACGTGGGTTATCTGTCTGCCCTGTCAGCTGTCCCTTCAAGTTGCTCCTTCACGGGAGGGTGGGTGGCTTCTTCCCTCAGCTCCCTGTAGTGGAGTGTCAGAATTCCCAAGGCCTACGTTCCCAAAGGTACTTAGACACTTGGCTGCTTTCAGTGGGAGAAAGGTGCTTAAATACCTTGGAGGATCTGGGTCCAGGGAACAGGTGAATGGCTTGTGGGAGTGATGGGTAGAGAATGGGTGGAAATGGGAAAAACTGACCTTTCTGAGCAGGGCGGTGCTGTGTGGGAGGAGCCGGTGGAGTGGGGGCTCCAGGCCCATAGAAATGGCTCATTCATTCCCTTGGGCACCTGGGCCCATCTCTTGTCTGGCAGGACACAGTGGTGGCGCTCCAGGCCCTGTCCCGATATGGAGCCTCTACTTACACCAAGAGCGGAGGAGCATCCACAGTGACCCTGCAATCCACAGGGAACTTTCAGTCCCAGTTCCAGGTGGATCACACGATCCGTCTGCTGCTCCAGCGTATGGCACTGCCAGAGGTGCCAGGAGACTACCGCACGGGGGTGACAGGAGAAGGATGTGTCTATGTGCAGGTGAGGGGCCCAGGGGCAGGGGGAGAGGCTGCTGCTGAGGGCGTCTGGCTCATCCTGGAGATGGCAGGGTGAGGTGGGATGGGTAGGGGAGGGAAGGGAGAAAGAGATGGGGATAAGGATGAGAAAATAGGAAAAGGTGTGAGGAGAAAGCATGTCCAGAGTTAGGGAATGGGGAGCTAGTGAGAGGAGGAAGGAGAAAGAGAAAAGGAGGGAATGAGATGGACCGGGGGGAGGAGGCAGAGGAGATAAGCAGAGAGGAGATACGCACAGGCTCACATAGAACTGTGCATTCTCTTCCAGACCAGCCTGAGGTACAACATGCTCCCCAAGCCGGAAGAGGCACCATTCGCGCTGGAGGTGCACACGGTCCCCGAGACATGTGACAGCCCCCAGGTCCACAGGACTTTTAGCATTGCCATAAACATCAGGTAACTCCCCTCACCGGCCCAGGCCTTCCGGAGCAGCCCTAGTTTAGGTGCCAACTTTCTAATGTGCCATGGGGTGCTCCCCCCCAGGCTCTGCCCCCATTCCACCCCTTCACTGAAGGCCCCATCACTGTTCTGCCTCTTCCCACCCCCATCATGCCGCCGCCCGCCTCTTCCCACCCCATTCCACCCCCTCCCCCAAGCGCGCCCCAACCTTGCTCCACCCCCTCTCCACAGCTCCTCCTGGACACTTCAGGGCAGGAGGCACTGGGGAGAGGGAGAGGCGCTGATAGGGGGGCTGCCGGTGGGTGCTAAGCACCCATCACTTTTTTTCTGTGGATGCTCCAGCCCTGGAGCACGCATGGAGTCAGCGCCTTTGAGCCCTATGGCTGAGGATGGGTCACTCCAGGAGATTGCAGGTGGACAAGCAGATGGGGTGGGAGATGCTACAGATCGGGGGAGTGTGCACCTGTGCCAATCAGAGTTGAGGTGCATCAGCTCTGTGCTGAGATGTATTAAACCTTGTTTCATTTCCTGCTTGGTCTCCCAGTTACACAGGGAAACGCCCCGTCTCCAACATGGTCATCGTTGATGTTAAGATGCTGTCAGGATTCATCCCTGTGAAGTCATCAGTGAGGAAGGTAACAGCCTGTTCTGTGTATGGGCTATAGCCTCTCCAGAGCCCCTTGCCTTCAGCCCCACCTGAGAGGTATCTGGCCCCCAGTGGGCTCCAATTCCTGACCCCTCATATTATGGGTGCAGCCTGGTCTCATCTGCAGCAGTAGGGCCCCCCATGTCGTCTGTTTCTCTTCTTTTCCACTGGAATCCTGAAGGGTCTGAGAGTCCCCACCCCACTTCTGTCACAGGGGCCAGTTCAGATCAGCCTTTCACCTGCAGATTTCCCAGCTGCAGGATCTGCAGTGTAGACAGCAGCTCCTTCCATGTCTGACTCCAGCCTGGGCTTATGGAGACCTTGTGCAGTGACTCCGGCACTGCAGACAGTGTTAGCCAGTCTAAGACCTAGAGAATGAGGAAGAACTATTAGGTCTGTTTGACTGAGGCTGGGTATACTGGAATTGGTGCTGCCTTTGATTGGGGTCCAGCCCCTCAGATGCACTTGACACCTCCAGTCCACCAATTGGGTGGGGACACATACTACACCTCTTCCCTGACAGCACCAGGGGAAAGAGGTCCCGGTGGTTCTCCATCACTGACCATTTTTAAATCGAGATTGGATGTTTGTCTTTGTCTAAAAGATCTACTCTAGGAATTCTTTTGGGGAAGTTCTCTGGCCTGTGTTACACACATAGGCGTAATTTGATTTCTGTATTTGTGGCAGGGGGTGGGGGCAGCTCCAGTCAGGGCAATGGGGCTGCGCATGTGGGGAGGTGTGGGGGCAAATTCCACACCTGCCTAAGGATTGCAGTTTGGGGGGACAACACCCCCCAGTGTCCCCAAACTACACCCATGGTTATACAGGAGATGAGATTACATGATCACAATGGTCCTTCTGGGTTTGGACTCCATGAATTTGTGAAAGCATCCCATTGCTTAGGGCTCTGGGGTGGTTCGAAGGGGGGCTCAGTTACATCCTGCTTCTCTCCCTTGGCTGCTGGCAGCTGGAAGGACATCACCACATCCACCGCACAGAACTGAGCACCAACCACGTGCTGCTCTACATGGAGCAGGTGAGTGGCTGCACGGGGCCGGAATGGGCCAGGAAGAGTCACCCCCAATGTACTCCCAATAGAAGTGCCCAGGGGAGGGGATCTCCCAAGCCTCAGCTTGGAAAGACAAACCCATGTATTCCTGCCCAGTGTTTCCCTTCAGCACTTCCCCAACACAGAGCCAGGGCCCTGATCTCCCCCCACCTACGGGTATCAGGGACGGCGGCTCATACTCTGGGGTTGGGGAGGGCTTATCCCACCTCCCTCAGGGCCTGAATCCCTGCCAGGCCCTGCAGCCAAGGGGGGCAGATGCTAGACCTGCAGGATCATGGGGGGCACCGATGGGGGGAGGAGATGTGGAAGGAGAGGGTGAAGTGGCTCAGAGCTTCCTGAGCCTCGTCTGTTTCCCTCTCAGGTGAGCAATGTGACTCAGAGCTTCTCCTTCGTGGTGGAACAGGACTTCCCCGTGCAGAGCCTGAAGCCGGCGGTGGTGAAAGTCTATGATTACTATGAGACAGGTGTGTGTGCGGGTGGGGCTGGCAGCAGTGGCGGCTGGTGGGCCTGTCATAAGGGGGGAGAAGTCACATTCAGAGCCACAGTGAACCTGCTGGGATATGGGATTGAGCATCTCCCTACTCCAGGATGAGACTACGGGGCACACAGGGTTTACATGCTAGGGATCATCCTGCACTGACCTCATGCTCGCACCATGGGAGTATCTGAGGCCCCAGACCCCTCGGTCTGCTAATCCACGTAGGTTAGAGCCAAAGGGATCTAGGAGGGTCCTGGGTCAGATCCTGCCCTGGGATCCCAGCTCTGGGTGTGACCTGGGGGAGGCACATTTACTCCTCTGTTCCCAGCTAGGAAATTGGGGTGACAAAACCAGAGCCCAACGGCAACCCCAGTGGTCGTGTGTCAGGCAAGGTGCAAACGGACATAGGGCACTTGGCACAGACTCACTGGAGATGCCTGTTGTGCTGTAGCCTTGTGGTAACCTTTGCCTTCCTCCCATGGAGCCCAGCTGAGGTTCCTTCAGTGCCCTTGGAGACAGGGCTCCCTCCTCTCCTGCCTGAGATCTCTGGTGTGGTGCCAGTTCTCTGCTGCAGGGCCTGGTGGAAGTGTGAGGAGTCTTGGTTGGGTCTCACACAGCCCTGATCACATCTCCCTTCCCTTGTGTCTTCCAGATGAATTTGCCATTGCTGAGTACAGCGCCCCCTGCAGCAAAGGTAGCGTATGAAGAGACGACTGTGAGGTTTTCAGACTGCTCAGTTAGAACAGTGCTGAAACCCAGCCTGAGTCTCCTCAGCCTGTCTGGAGGGTTGTAAAAGTTGCTGTTCTCTTTTGCCCCATGTCCTGGGGTGGTCTGCCAGCACCCCTAAGTGCTCAGGGGAGAAGGGAACACCAACTCCCCCGCATTGTCAAGTTCCAGATTCAGGCCTTGAGTCTGAGGCAGCAGGCTTGGTTAGTCCCAAGGTTACGTTCTCCCCCTCAGTCAAGACAAGTCTCTGCTTCTTTCTGTGTCTGTTGCTGGGACAGAGCAAGAGCAAGTCCTTCCAAAACCCAAGCTTGGGATCCCTCTTTTCATCAGGGCTTTTTTAAAACAGGCTGCAAAGCAAAACAGATTAATGAAAAACCATCTTCCAGGGTTGGGGTGACTCAACACTGCTGGGAAAGGGGTCGGGGCTGAAGCCCTGAATGTTCTAGGGATGCGTCCGGCCACTGTGGTAGAGAAGCCATAGTCTGGTCAGGGCAGTGTCTCTGCAGCTCCAGAATGAGGTGATCTACAAGAGGGAAAGCTTCCCCTCCGTGAGTCATTGATTCCTCTGTAACTCTCTCACATTCTCTTTTCCCCATCATAGCCAATGTTGAGCAGGAAAATGCGTGAGTGATGGAGCTGTATTCTGGGCCCTGCTGAATCCTCTCTGCTCATCTCTGCATGCAGCAATTCCCCCAGGCGAAGTGGTTTGATATAGTGGTGAGGAAAACCCCTCAGCACCATATAATTAAGGTTATAAATAAATTGTCATGATTCTGATCAGATGCTTGTGGCCTCTTTCCTGGTTACTAAGGCTTATCCCTTCTCCCCTGTTGGGATCAGATTGCAGGATAGTCTCAACCTTAAAACAGATCCAGAGCCGTTCCCAGCCATCGGTGCCAAGGAGGGGTTGGCAGGACATCAGAAGTGACTGGAGACAGAGGGTCTCTCTGGGAACAGCCCTGGTGCCTGTGATCTGTGAAGATCTGTGCATCACATGGGCCTGTTTA
Source organism: Malaclemys terrapin pileata (assembly GCF_027887155.1). Taxonomy (NCBI): domain Eukaryota; kingdom Metazoa; phylum Chordata; order Testudines; family Emydidae; genus Malaclemys; species Malaclemys terrapin. Next base: position 137,626,398 of record NC_071505.1, read on the forward strand.
GTTGTGCAGGCAGGGAACAGACCCTTCCCTGATGGCACAATCCTGAGGAAGTTCTGAGGTTTCCTATCCTGTTTCCTGCACTGGAGATTATCTTGGCCTAAGCTTCAGTTGCAGGGCCAAACTCTTCCCTCAATGACATTTGCAGTCAGTGGCGTGGTGCAGGTGTAACTGAGGGGAGATGTGAAGACCTGGGGGCAGAATTTCTCCTGCTGGGTCTCCGTTGCAGCTGATGAAGGAAAGAGCCCATCTTAGCTCTCAGAGGAAGTTTGGAGAAGGTTGTGGCATTGGCAGTAGGGAAAAACAGTGTTTTACTCATATAATGAGTATGGTGTGTGTGAAGAGTTGGGTCTCAGCAGTCTGGAAAACGGGAACGTGAGCTGGCCATGGAGAAGGGAGTTGGAATAGTGCAGCCAAGAAGTAAGGGAAGCAGAGGTGAGGATTTCAGCGTTGAGATGGGGCATGTGCGCACACATGCATGCACAAAATATGCCCATCCACATCTACATTATAGCCCTAAGTATTGTTGAGCTGGCAGCATAGGCACTGACTTATTTTTCCCAGTGGGTGCTCCACCCCCACTCCACCCCAAGGCTCTGCACTGTTCCACCTCTTCCTTCCCCGCTCCGCCCTCTCCTCGGAGGCTCCACACCAGCTGCCAAACAGCTGAACGGCAGCCCAGCTGTGGCTGGCGGGTGCTGACCATCCCCACTGTTTTTTTTCCCCATGGCTGCTTGAGCCCCGGAGCACCCATAGACTCAGCACTTATGCCCGATTCTCTCCTCACTTGTAGCAGTGTAAATCTGGAGTGACCCCAGTGAAATCAGTGGAGTTACACTGGTATATAATTAATGAACCTTTCTTTTGGTGCTGGGAGCTAGCCAACCAAGTTTTAGTAAGGGGACAACAGTCCCCTTACAGTTACATGGTTATCATGGGCCAGTTGAGCCCTCATTCTCTCTGAAGAACCACTGGCCCCACGATAGTCATCTTCAAAGAGCTGAGAACTCTACCTCTCTTAGCTCTTGACTCACATTTACATGGCCACTCGCATCAATATTTCTTCTTTCCAGTAAGAAGAGAGTTAACATTCTCTGTGAAAGCATCTGACAGTAATTTTCTCCTTGAGAATCTCACTCCAGCAGACATTATGGTTTCCCTAAAGAAGTGAGGCTTAAAATATTCAGCAAGTTATAGATGAGACAATACAGATTAAGAGATATTATTCAGGACACTATCCCAGTTCTTATACCTTACCTATCTCTGTGGTATCTGAGCACCTAACAAAGTAGCTTCAGTGAGGAGTTGCATTATCACCAAAATGTCAGTTTGGAGAATAAAAAGTAAACTATGCATAGGGGAAGAAGTTAGTTCCCTCTTTAGCAGTTACCTCTTCTGCTTGTAGCACGAGCATCTTTGCTTCTTTCTCTTCCTATTAGCAGCATGGCTAGTGATAGCCACTTGGGAAGAAAGGGTCTCCATTGAGAGACCTTTCAGAGATATAGGCCAGTTCTCTTTCTGAGCACAGATGATGGAATTAACAGAGTGGGATCAGTACTGGTAGTTATCAGTATACCACCAACATAAGGTAGTGAGTGGGGTTTGTTTGTTTTGTTTTTTCTTTTCTGAAGATCACACAATAGCTTTACTGACAGTAACTGGAAAAGTGAAATGATGAAGTTATTTATATCCAAACAGATATTAAGATGAGGAAGTTGTGGGTAAATGATACTTTAAAGTGCATGTCTGCTCCGAAGAACAATTCTGTTCATGCACACAAAGGGATAAAATCCAGGTCCCTTTCCCGGAGATGGTCTGTTTCTGAAGTTTGAACAGGACTAAAAAACAACAACTTATATCTGTTCCTTAGGCCAGTGGACATGGCTCTAAATATCCACAGGAAGCAGGTGTATTCAGTAAGAAGTTGTCTTTTTATACTCAACTTCAAAGTAAAACTGAACTTTTAGGAAATTAGTCCTGTGTTGCTAAGATAATATAATGGTCTTGCTGATTACATCTTAACCCATGTCTCTGTCAGTACAGAAAAATAACACCTGAGATTTTCACACTGGTCTAGGAGGATATAGATACACATCTTCCATTCAAATTTGTGTGTCTTTAAATTCCCTAAACTGCTTTGAAAATCTCAAAATGATTTTTTCCAATAAAATCTTATTGTTCAGAATTACAAGAGAGAAAAGAGCAATTTACACATATTAAAGACACCAAAATATAACCACAATCTAGACAGTAATCTGAAAATACATGGAAAATCGGAACTGAATAAATGGAAATAGACTTTATGGAATCAAAACCCACATGCATACACTATGCCTTCTGGCTAGACAGTGAATGTTGGACATACAAAGGGTAGTTCATAGCTCAATTGATTCAGTACAGTTTTCTTGGGAAGACCACACTTGTCAAACCATTAGAATTTGAATAAGTGGATTTCTTCATTCCCCTTCACTTTAAGCCAAAAAAAGAGAGACAAGGGTGGAAGATCAGAGACAAGAGTCTAAAAATGGCCCCTTTTAAGACTCTGCTATTTTGCTACAGAAAAGACAGATTAGGCATTGGTATTCATTGTTGTTCTCCTCTACAATCCCCTCCTTGCTAGAAAGAAATTCACTTGTACCAATGCAGCTATCAGAAGATTCCCTGTACACTCATTTTTAATACATAGTTTCTGCTGCCTAGTGTCACCAGGAGGATGTGTGAATGAAATGGAGTACATCTCGTGTGATGTGATGTAACAAGAGGCATGGATTTGACATGACTCACAGCCATCTTGTGTATGGATTTAGCATAACCTGCAGCCATCTTGTATGCTCAGCCACCATAATTTGGAAACGAAAACCATAGAGTAAGAAAATTCGGCCTTGGCCTAGACATATAGAATAAAATACCAGCTGCATCTGCAGTGTTAGTAATAGGGATAGATACAGTAAAATCACAGATTCATGGGCATGGAAGGGAGTATCGACAAGCTAACCTTGAGTTTCTGCAAGTTTCTTATTGGGCACCTGTGTGAGTTTTGTTAAAAGTAGCTTTTGCTGATAAGTAGATATTGTAAGGTTTTGCAGTTGCCAGAGAAATTGTTTTAGCCTATTAGGGGTTCTGATTGGTTAAAATAATATTGTAAGTAAAATAATTGGTTAAGGCATAGAGAAGAGGAATCATCATTTTAATTATATAATGAGGGGCAAAAGACAGTCTCGTTGGAACTTAACTCTGGGATACAGCTCAAGACCAACGCTGCTAGGACTTTTTAACCCCTGCACAACCAGATTGTGCAGAAGCTGGAGCCTCAGATGATACGACCCTGACTCACCATTGGGGGAAGTCCATCTGTTTTACTGGGAATAGTGAGCACTAGACTATTGGCATGTGTATTCTGTTGATTAACGGTTGATTGTTAATAAATACATGTACATATTTAAGAATATTCATTGTATAATAAAGGCTCTTTCACTGGGAAAAGGTCCCGTTAACCCGTAGAGACCAATTACACCCAGAGAGGGAGGAGCGAGCCGTACATTGTTCGAGTAACAGTGACACATTTTCCTGTTGTTGTTTAGTTGAGGAAGATGCATACTGTAGTTCAGCATGTCAAGCACCTGGCCTGTAGATTGGAACTGGTCCACTGGCACTGGATGTATTTTTGTGACCCGTGTGGTATATTCAGATTCTGCAGAGTCTAAACTTTTTTTATTTTTAAAATTAGGTTTCCAGTCCCAAGTTTTGCAAAGAAACACTTGAAAATCTGAACCCCCAAGTATCAATTGATGCTGTGTTTTCCGGAGTTTGCAGAGAGCCTAAAGTGGTCACTGTGAGTTTTCAATTCCACCACATCCCCATTAATCTTATTAAGGACATTAACCATGAGCCTATTGATGACATTCTAAATATGAGAATTAATATTTTCCTTTTAGATGGAATGAGACAATAGATAAGAATGAAGCCCACAAGAGTGGAAATTGAGTGTTGTTCAAGGTAGGGAAATACATAAGATAGGAGGAGACAGAAAAGAAAGAGAGAGAACAGAGAAAGGAGGATGGAAAAGGAAGAGAAGCCATAGGCAGAAATTGCCATGGTCCTAAAGGGGAGTATAATTTACTACTAAGTGATTCTGAATGTGACAATTAGGCATTGAGATAATGAAATAATGATAATAGAAATAATAATAATAAATAATATGCTTAGTTAATATGTAAAGGCCAAATTCTATCCTTGATACTTGTGTAAAACTCCAAATGGCACCACTGGGCACCCCATTTTGGACTGACGGGGGTTTTGAGTACTAAATGTAAACACTGATGTATGGACCACAGTATATATGTGTGTGTGTGTGTGTGTGTGTGTGTGTGTGTGTGTGTGTGTGTGTGTGTGTGTGTGTGAGAGAGAGAGAGAGAAAGAGAGAGTTCTCAGGGTACCCAGGACAGAGAGTCACCTTGTTACCTCCAGCAAATGGTAGCCTTGCCCATGTTGCCTGTGATGGCTGGGTGTTAGCTCCTGACACCACTAGCCTTTCAGCCACCCAAGCACAGTTCACTGGGCAATGCCAGCCCTGACTTTGCCTGTCAGGTTAACACTAGGTGCACCCCAGTCCCCGAGTCGCCTTGAATTCTTATCCTGGGATATCCAGCCCCTGACACTGGCTACTCAGAAATCCCAGATCCTCTATCCCCATAGGAGCAGTGTACCCGAATTTACCAGTTTTACTTAAACTACCTCTCCTGTAAACTACATTTATAATAAAACAAAAGAAGGTTTATTTAAGAAAGGAGAGACATTCAACTACACACAAAAGAGAGCGATGGAAACAAATGGTTACAATAAAAAACAAAATCATAAAATGCAAACTAGGGCCTACGCTCATTATAATAAGTTAACTTTCCTGTCTAATAAAGTAGGTTTTTCCCACAAAGTTCAGTCTACTAAAGAGCTGGCTGGCATCAGTGGAACCAGGATCCAAACTTTTATGAAAAACACCCTAGTGCCATAAGATGTTTCCTCAGTGAATAGATCCAAAGTGCCCCTCCTCACTCTGTGTTATACTGAAAGACTCAGGCAGACCTGGGCAACCCCATGAACTTCACAATAGTAACTTACTGGAACTCAGCAGTTCTACTGATGATGCACATAGGGGATAGCTCCCTCTCTTTCTGCAGGGCAAACAGCTGTAAACATTCATATTAACTAATTTTTGTCCCTCAGCTGAGCAGTTCTGATGCTAAATATGTACAAGTAGTAGGGCTTCTCAAAGCAGACTCTCCCTCTAAGGGAACTAACCATGTGTTACAAAGCCAATATAGTGCCATTACTGATTCAGTATAAACATACAATTTGTTTCTTTCTTGTGACAGAAGGGAACAATAACATGTTTCTCCAGTAGAATTACATTGTTAGAATGAAATGCAAAAAAAAAAAAAGAAGAAGAACTAAGGCCTGGTCTACACTAGGTGTTTATGTCGAAGTTAGCGCCGTTACATCGAATTAACCCTGCACCCGTCCACACTGCGATGCTATTTAGTTCGACATAGAGGTCTCTTTAATTCGACTTCTGTACTCCTCCCCGACGAGGGGAGTAGCGCTAAATTCGACATGTCCATGTTGAATTAGGGTAGGTGTGGATGGAAATCGACGCTAATAGCTCCGGGAGCTATCCCACAGTGCACCACTCTGTTGACGCTCTGGACAGCAGTACGAGCTCGGATGCTCTGACCAGCCACACAGGAAAAGCCCCGGGAAAATTTGAATTTGAATTCCTTTTCCTGTCTGGCCACTTTGAACCTCATTTCCTGTCTGGACATCGTGGCGAGCTCAGCAGCACTGGCAACGATGCAGAGCTCTCCAGCAGTGATGGCCGTGCAATCTCAGAATAGAAAGAGGGCCCCAGCATGGACTGATCGGGAAGTCTTGGATCTCATCGCTGTGTGGGGCGATGAGTCCATGCTTTCCGAGCTGCGCTCCAAGAAACGGAATGCAAAGATCTATGAGAAGATCTCTAAAGACATGTCAGAGAGAGGATACAGCTGGGATGCAACGCAGTGCCGCGTGAAAATCAAGGAGCTGAGACAAGACTACCAGAAGACCAAAGAGGCAAACGGACGCTCCGGATCCCATCCCCAGACATCCCGTTTCTACGAGGCACTGCATTCCATCCTCGGTGCGGCCGCCACCACTACCCCACCACTGACCGTGGACTCTGAGGATGGGATATTGTCCACGGCTGGTTCCTCGGACATGTTAGGGGACGGGGAAGATGAGGAAGGAGATGAGGAGGACGAGGCAGTCGGCAGCGCTCACAACGCTGATTTCCCCGACAGCCAGGATCTCTTCATCACCCTTACAGAGATCCCCTACCAACCGTCCCCAGCCGTTACCCCGGACACAGAATCTGGGGAAGGATCAGCCAGTAAGTGTTGTAAACATCTAAACATTTATTTTTAACAGAACAGGAATATTAACAATTAAAAGAATGGGTTGTTCATGATTACTTTGCCCTAGGCGCTTAACGGTTCAGTCATGGGCAGTGCAAGTTTTGAAAAAAAATCTAGCAATGTCCGGTTTTGCATGATTGTCCTGCCCAAGCCGCTCTACTGTTTAGTCCCTGCTACTGCAGCTACAGTAAAATGCGGTCTATATGTCCGGGGATAGAGCAGAAATCCTCCTGGGACATCTCGATGAAGCTCTCCTGGAGGTAATTAGAAAGCCGTTGCATGAGGTTCCTGGGGAGAGCGGCCTTATTGGGTCCTCCGTAGTATGAAACTTTGCCGTGCCACGAGACAATCAAGTACTCGGGAATCATTGCTCTGCACAGCAGGGCGGCATACGGCCCTGGTCTTTGGAGGCTTTCCCGGAGCATTCTCTCTTTCTCGCTGTCAGAGATCCTCATCAGGGTGATGTCGCTCATGGTGACCTGCTTTGAATTAGGTAGGGGAATGTTAGTGTTGGGACTGCTTTCCTGTTCCTTTACAGAACGGTAACCGCTGGTTTCCAGCCACGCGGTGGAGGCAGGAGAGGGGCAGCCTACAGGGATCATTCCCGGGGACAGCCGCGAGGGGGTGGGACAGGGGCAGAGTTCCTGCTTGCCGGATTGCTGGCAGCAGGGACTCACATTGCTTTCAATGTGAAATGAGGCCAGTGCTAATATTAAAGTTTTAAGCTGCCACAAGTCTATGGCTTACCATGTCTGCCTGCAACAGAAATTCCGTTGTGTTGCCCCGCTTCTCAAATGTGCTGTGCAAGACCCCAGGCACTGAATGCGAAGGCCGAGAATTCGACCTTGTGCTGAGTGCGCATGTGATAGGTGCTGTGCATGGTCTTGTTCACAGAGAAAGACTATGTTCTTTGTTCACAACTACATTTAGGAATTCACTCCCTTTTTCCCATTCCTACAGCCACATCTGCGACTGTCTCACAACCTAGCCTGGCATCACACTCCCAGAGGCTAGCGCAGATTAGGCGTAGGAAGAAGAGGACATGGGAGGACATGTTCTCGGAGCTTATGGCCTGCTCCCGAGCCCAGGCAGCACAGCAGACCCAGTGGCGGGAGAACTTGTCCCAAATGCACCAAGCAAACATGGATCGGGAGGAGAGGTGGCAGCAGGAAGACCAGCAGGCGACTCAAACGCTGCTTGGACTACTGAGGGAGCAAACGGACACGCTCCGGCGCCTTGTGGATGTTCTGCAGGAACGGAGGCAGGAGGACAGAGCCCCGCTGCAGTCTATCTCTAACCGCCCTCCCCCGCCACCAAGTCCCATACCCACCTCACCCAAAGTCCAAAGAAGGAGGGGCGGCAGAGTCCGTGGTAACTCTCACTCCACCCCTGCAGAAAGCACTAGTAGCAAAATTTCCCCAAAATTTGAAAAGTTTTTTCCTTCCCGCCTGACACAAGCCCCCGTTCAAGTTTCACCTCCCAGTTCCATGTGTAGTTGATAATAAAAAAATTGTTTCTGTTTACTACGGTTTCCATCATGTTCTTTTGGAGGAGGAGGGTAAAGGCGGTTGGTAATTGGACAGGACAGTAACCTTTGGCAGGGTACATAGGCGGGGGCAGGTACAGCAGCAGGGCACATACACAGTGCAGTGACTAGTTACCCTGGTCAGTCTGGGAGGTGGTTTTCGTGTTATGTGGTGGGGGTTGGGTTGCTCTGTGACTTTGTGGCGGGGGAGGGCAGTTACAGATCTTAAGCGGTGGTCCTTATCCTGGATCACAGAGCCACGCAGCAGGAGATCTGTAACCGTCCTCCCCCTGCCACAAAGTCACATAGCCCCCCCATACACACAGTCCCGATCAGGAGGGGTGACAGGCTCCGTTGAAACAAGCAGCCCACCACAGCGGATCCTGTCAATCCTTGAGTTTAGAAGCTTCAGTTGCGTCACTACACTACACCCCCTCCCCAACACAGTCTGCGTCCCAGTTTTAAAACATTCCCGCGAAAACAGTTGTAAAGAAAACGGTGTTGATTAACAAAGTAGAACTGATTTTATTTTGAAACGTGTGTTGGAAGGGGGTGAAGAGGGTATGTAACTGGAGAGGATAGTCAACATTAACTGGGTAAAGACACGGGGGCAGGTTCAGCTTCTCTGTACACAAACGTAAAAGTCACAGGTTACCCTGCTCACTCAGGAACCTAGCTTTCAAAGCCTCCCGGATGCACAGCACGTCCCGCTGGTCTCTTCTAATCGCCCGGCTGTCTGGCTGTGCGTAATCAGAAGCCAGGCTATTTGCCTCAACCTCCCACCCCGCCATAAAGGTCTCCCCCTTGCTCTCACAGAGATTGTGGAGCACACAGCAAGCTGCTATAACAATGGGGATATTGGTTTCACTGAGATCACAGCGAGTCAGTAAGCTTCTCCATCTCCCCTTGAGACGGCCAAAAGCACACTCCACCACCATTCTGCACTTGCTCAGCCGGTAGTTGAAGAGTTCTTTTTCACTGTCCAGGGCGCCAGTATAGGGCTTCATGAGCCAGGGCATTAGCGGGTAGGCTGGGTCCCCGAGGATGACTATAGGCATCTCCACATACCCAACAGTTATTTTGTGGTCCTGGAAGTAAATACCTTGCTGCAGCCGTCTAAACAGACCAGAGTTCCTGAAAACACGAGCGTCATGAACCTTGCCCGGCCATCCGATGTAGATGTTGGTAAAACGTCCCCTGTGGTCCACCAGTGCTTGCAGCACCATGGAAAAGTAGCCCTTTCTGTTAATATACTGGCTGGCCTGGTGGTCCGGTGCCAGGATAGGGATGTGAGTTCCATCTATGGCCCCACCGCAGTTTGGGAATCCCATCGCTGCGAAGCCATCTATGATCGCCTCCATGTTTCCCAGGGTCACTGTCTTTGGCAGCAGTACATCAACGATCGCCTTGGCTACTTGCATCACAACAACCCCCATGGTAGATTTGCTCACCCCAAACTGGTTCGCGACTGACCGGTAGCTGTCTGGCGTTGCAAGCTTCCAGAGGGCTATGGCCACTCGCTTCTGGACAGTCAGGGCAGCTTGCAACCGGGTGTCCTTGCGCTTCAGGGCAGGGGACAGCAACTCACAAAGTTCCAGGAAAGTTCCCTTCCGCATGCGAAAGTTTCGCAGCCACTGGGATTCATCCCAGACCTGCAGCACTATGCGGTCCCACCACTCAGTGCTTGTTTCCCGTGCCCAGAATCGCCGTTCCACGGCATCAACATGACCCATTGCCACCGTGATGTCCTCGGCGCCGGGTCCCGTGCTTTCTGAGAGGTCTGTGCTACTCTCAGACTTCAGGCCCTCACCGCGGTGCCGTAGCCTCCTCGCCTGACTTATCTGCATCTGCCTCAGGGAAAGGTGTATGATAAGCTGCGAGGCGTTGAGAGTGGCCACAACTGCAGCGATGGTCGCAGCGTTCTCCATGCTCGCAGTGCTGTGGCGTCCGCACTGTCACTGACTAGAAAAGTGCGCGAACTGATTTCCCGCCGGCGCTTTCAGGGAGGGAGGGCGGGAGTGATGGATGGATGACGACAGTTACCCAAAAGCACCCTGGACACATTTTTTTTACCCAGAAGGCTTTTGCGGCTACACCCAGAATTCCAATGGGCAGCGGGGACTGCGGGAACTGTGGGATAGCTGACCACAGTGCACCGCTTCGAATGTCGACGCTTTCCCCGTTAATGTGGACTCACAAAGTCGAATTACTGTCCTTAGTGTGGACACACACGTTCAACTTTGCAATATCAATTCCAAAAATTCGATTTAAGTAAAATCGAACTACTCTTGTAGTGTAGACATGCCCTAAGATAGGTGGACGGAATCAACATCTGAAACCAGCCCAGACATAACTGTCACCAGCATGCTGAACATATCTGTATTTATTGAACAGAAACTGGCTTTATGTGGTCAGACCACATAAGTAAGTTATGTCTTTTGATTAGAAATAGATGTTGGATATACGAAGAGTACTTCTCGTCTGATTGCTGCAAGCCTGTTTTCCTGGTAGGATCACAGGAAAAGAGATGTCACAACACCATCAAGCAGAATTTTATACAAGACAAAACAGAAGGGACCGTCTTTGTTTTGCTTCACCTATAGTCAAACATCATTTTAATGGAAACCTGAGAGACCTGACTCAGTGAGGGCCTCTCAAGATTCTGCAATGTTGCAGTATCAGTAAAATCATCAACTGGGGATGTTTGTCTTCACTATTCTTACCCTTTTTCAAGATGTACTTGTACCCTCTTGTACCTTGAATCACAGTGGGAATTTGAAACCTAGGGCTCTCATATACCAGCTGAGTATCAGCAACCTCTGGGCTGTTGGCTAGCCTCAAGGATCAAGCTTCCCAGACTTCCTACCCCCTGGTTTTGACCAGCAATTCCATCATAGACCCGAGATCCCTTTCAATGAAAGATTTGTCAAAAACTGGTTTTTTTTCTTGCAAAAAGTTTCAGTATTGACATTTGCTGACAAAAAAAGTTTAATCAAAAAATTCCTGCCCAGCTCTACAGCTTTACAGATGACATCAGTGGGAACTCCCCTATGGATTGAGGGGTGTTTGAAGTCCTAAATGTATACACTGATTCATGGACCACAATTAAAAATGGAATTCAGCCCTCTCCACAGAATAGGTGTGATGCGTATGCCCTAATTCTTGTGTATGCTCTAATCCTAGTTTTGTTGCCCCATCTCAAAAAGGATATAGTGGAAATGATTTAGAGAAGGGTAACAAAGATAATCAAGGGTACAGAATGGCTTTCATATGAGGAGAGACTAAAAAGTTTAAGGCTGTTCAGCTTAGTAAAAGAGATGACTATGAGGGGATATGATGGAGGTCTACAAAATTATTAACGGTGTAGGAAAAGTGAATGGTGAAATGCTTATTCTTTCACACAATTCAAAAACCAGGGGTCACCTGATGACATTAATAGGTAGCAGGTTTAATACAACCAAGATGAAGTCCTTTTTCACACAATCCACAATTAAACTGTTTTTGCCATGGGATGTTGTGATGGCCAAAAGTATAGCTGCATTAAAAAAAGAACTAGATAATTTCATGATGGATAGTCCATTAATGGCTATTAGCTAAGATGGCCAGGGATGCAGCCCCATGCTTGAGGTGACCCTAAACCTCAGATTTCCAGAAGCTGGAAGGGAAGTTGGGGTGGATCACTCCAACCTGTTTGGTTCACGCCCCCTGATGCTCTTCTATGGGCCACTGGGCTAGATAGACCATTGGTCTGACCCAATGTTCTTATCTTATGTTTTTAAAATGAGAGGAGGAGGACCTCCCTCATGACTTTTAGCCCACTGGTTATAGGATTGCCAACCCTACAGGATTGGCTGGAGTCTCCAGGAATTAATACTTAATCTTTAATTAAAGATTATGTCATGTGATGAAACCTCCAGGAATTCAGCCAACCAGAATTGGCAACCCTAATTGGTTAGGATACTCATCCTGGGTATAAAAGACTCCTGATTGTCCTTCGCCTGAATCTCCCACATCCTAGGTGAGTGAACTAACCACCAGACTAGAGCCATTCTCATGGTTGTGCATGCTCCCTGGTACAAATGACTGTTTGAGAGAGAGGACATTGACCCAGGATTCAGTTCCCCTGCTCCAATGACTCATGATTTATCCACAGTGGGACAGTTTCAACAGGAGAGAATGAGGGAGACCCATATCAGAATATCCCATTGACTAGTAAATAGGGCATTCACCTGAGACATGGCAGACCCCTTTTAATACCTCATCTCCACCTTAGATGTAGAGGGGACATGAATTGGACTCTCCCTCATCCCAGGTGAGTAACTAACCACTGGGCTAAAAGTTACAAGGGAAGTCATCCCTTCCCTTCGCTTCTTGCAAAAACAGCATAGGTACCTAACCATAAAGAGAGTTTCCAGATGAGAATAGGCAGCAGGGTTAGGCACCTCCCTGCAGCCTGGATTTAGGTGCCTATCTCTGTGAGAAGGGCAGGACTTGCATATACCTCTCCTCAGCATCTCCCTTTGGCTAGCTTAGATGGCTTCCTGCCTATCATGCTGGCTTTTGTGAGTCCTATTCTAAGGCTCCTATCTCTCCCCATGCAATGTATATTAGCCTAGGTGCCTATCTCAGGCTTTGTGAATCTCAATGATTTTTCTATTCACTTAAAAGTTAGACAGTGTGACACTGAACATTGCCATGTCTAACACCTGTTTTACATCCAGGCCCTAGAGAATGTTCAGAAGCATTATGACCTGGGCTTCTGGTCACAAAATGTGTCCTAACAGGTCTTTTTATCTCTTTTTATTTCTTTGGTTCTATGATATAGCTGAAGTTCCAAGTTTCAATTTGACATCTGTTACACATTTCAGATTGGACCAATAGATTTTGTGTGTTATGTCTAGTGCATGGCAGTAGTACCTGATGCTCACAGAAGGTTATTTTTCCAAGGTACGTTCTAAGATTCTTTCCAGTTAGTGTTTCTTTTCCCCAGGTTTCAGTTGAGAAAATCAAGACACAATAAGTTCTGGCTTAGTGTCTAATGGAATGCCAGTTTGAACCCCCACTTTGAGAAGTCTGAAACCCCCCAAACAAAATACTGAGTATATGTTATCTCGTACTGAAAGCACTAATGTGCCTTTTGGTGATGTCACTGTACCTTAGCTCAACAGCTGCTTTCTCACAGATCCAGAAGTGCTTCTCCGTGCAGTAGTTATTAATAGGGCTGTCAAGCGATTAAAAAATAATTGTGATTAATCGCGAGATTAAAAAAATTAATTGCAATTAATCACGCTGTTAAAATATAACAGAATAGCATTTATTTTAATATTTTTGGATGTTTTCCACATTTTCAAATATATTCATTTAAATTACAATACAGAATGCAAAGTGTACAGTGCTCACTTTATATTTATTTTTATTATAAATATTTGCACTGTAAAAATAAAAGAAATAGTATTTTCCAATTCACTTAATACAAGTACTGTAGTGCAATCTATTTATCATCAAAGTTGAACTTACAAATGTAGAATTATACACAAAAAAATAACTGCATTCAAAAATAAAACAATGTCAAACCCTAGAGCTTACAAGTCCACTCAGTCCTACTTCTTGTTCAGCCAATCACTCAGACAAACAAGTTTGTTTACATGTGCAGGAGACAATGCTGCCCACTTCTTGTTTACATCACCTGAAAGTGAGAATAGGCATTCGCACGGCATTGTTGTAGCCAGCGTTTCAAGATATTTACGTGCCAGATGTGCTAAAGATTCATATGTCCCTTCATGCTTCAACCACCATTCCAGAGGACGTATGTCCATGCTGATGATGGGTTCTGATCAATAACATACAAAGTAATGTGGACCAACGCATGTTCATTTTCATCATCTGAGTCAGATGCCACCAGCAGAAGGTTGATTTTCTTTTTTGGTTGTTCAGGTTCTGTAGCTTCTACATTGGAGTGTTGCTCTTTTAAGACTTCTGAAAGCATGCTCCACACCTCGTCGCTCTCAGATTTTGGAAGGCATTTCAGATTCTTAAACCTTGAGTTGAGTGCTGTAGTTATCTTTAGAAATCTCACATTAGTACCTTCTTTGAATTTTGTCAAATCTGCAGTGAAAGTGTTAAAAAACCCAACATGCTGGGTCATCATTGGAGACAGCTATAACATGAACTATATGGCAGAATGTGGATAGAACACAGAGCAGGAGACATACAATTCTCCCCCAAGGAGTTCAGTCACAAATTTAATTAACCCATTATTTGTTTAATGAGCATCATCATCATGGAAGCATGTCCTCTGGAATGGTGGCCAAAGCATGAAGGGCTATAGGAATATTTAGCATATCTGGCATGTAAATACCTTGCAATGCCGACTACAAAAGTGACATGTAAACACCTGTTCTAACTTTCAGGTGACATTGTAAGTGGACAGAATTATCTCCCGTAAATGTAAACAAACTTATGTGTCTTAGCCACTGGCGGAACAAGAGGTAGGACTGAATGGACTTGTAGGTTCTAAAGTTTTATATTGTTTTGTTTTTGAGTGCAGTTATGTAACAAAAAAAAATCTACATTTGTAAGTTGCACTTTCACGATTAAGAGATTGCACTGCAGTACTTGTATGAGGTGAATTTAAAAATACTATTTCTTTTGTTTATCATTTTTACAGTGCAAATATTTGTAATAAAAATAATATAAAGTGAGCATTCTACACTTTGTATTCTGTGTTGTAATTGAAATCAATATATTTGAAAATGTAGAAAAACATCTACAATATTTAATAAAATTCAATTGGTATTCTACTGTTTAACAGTGTGATTAAAACTGCGATTAATTTTTTTGAGTTAATTGCATGAGTTAACTGTAAATTAAGCTGCCATAGGATAAAAGGGAAGGTCCTTTCATGGATTGAGAGCTGGTTAAAAGACAGGGAACAAAGGGTAGGAATTAATGGTAAATTCTCAGAATGGAGAGGGGTAACTAGTGGTGTTCCCCAAGGGTCAGTCCTTGGACCGATCCTATTCAACTTATTCATAAATGATCTGGAGAAAGGGGTAAACAGTGAGGTGGCAAAGTTTGCAGATGATACTAAACTGCTAAAGATAGTTAAGTCCAAAGCAGACTGTGAAGAACTTCAAAAAGATCTCACAAAACTAAGTGATTGGGCAACAAAATGGCAAATGAAATTTAATGTGGATAAATGTAAAGTAATGCACATTGGAAAAAATAACCCTAACTATACATACAATATGATGGGGGCTAATTTAGCTACAACAAGTCAGGAAAAAGATCTTGGAGTCATTGTGGATAGTTCTCTGAAAATGTCCACGCAGTGTGCAGAGGCGGTCAAAAAAGCAAACAAGATGTTAGGAATCATTAAAAAGGGGATAGAGACTAAGAAAGAGAATATATTATTGCCCTTATATAAATCGATGGTACACCCTCGTCTCGAATACTGTGTACAGATGTGGTCTCCTCATCTCAACAAAAATATACTCGCACTAGAAAAGGTTCAGAAAAGGGCAACTAAAATGATTAAGGGTTTGGAACGGGTCCCATATGAGGAGAGATTAAAGAGGCTAGGACTCTTCAGCTTGGAAAAGAGGAGACTAAGGGGGGATATGATAGAGGTATATAAAATCATGAGTGATGTGGAGAAAGTGGATAAGGAAAAGTTATTTACTTATTCCCATAATACAAGAACTAGGGGTCATCAAATGAAATTAATAGGCAGCAGGTTTAAAACAAATAAAAGGAAATTCTTCTTCACGCAGCACACAGTCAACTTGTGGAACTCCTTACCTGAGGAGGTTGTGAAGGCTAGGACTATAACAGAGTTTAAAAGAGAACTGGATAAATTCATGGTGGTTAAGTCCATTAATGGCTATTAGCCAGGACGGGTAAGGAATGGTGTCCCTAGCCTCTGTCTGTCAGAGGGTGGAGATGGATGGCAGGAGAGAGATCACTTGATCATTGCCTGTTAGGTTCACTCCCTCTGGGGCACCTGGCATTGGCCACTGTCGGTAGACAGGATACTGGGCTAGATGGACCTTTGGTCTGACCCGATACGGCCTTTCTTATGTTCTTATGTGATTAATCAACAGCCCTAGTTATTAATAATAATTTTAATTCCACATAAGTAGCCACAATTATAGGATGCATACAAGTCAATCCTAGAAAATAAAGCATTTCATTATGTCCTCACATTGGCAGTCTGCATGTATTCGGGGCGCTGTGTGTTTACCAGTTTCCCTGGGGTTAGTAATCTGCACCTACCCTACAACTGGTTCAGATTACTTTCCCCTCCATGCCAGCTCAGCTGTGCCAGCCAGTGGTCTGCAGGGCCAGGGCCAATGCTAATGCTCCACTACTGCTTGTCCACTGCCTCCTCATCCACACATGACAGGAAATAGCAGCACCACAGAGGCTGCTATTGCCCCTATGTTTGTAGTCACAATGCAGACAGCACAGGAGAGTAAGTGAGTACCATATGCTTCTCCTTTGTGCAAGCACACAGGACAGGCCACAGTTGGTAAGTTTTGAATAGTATTTAGGACCCAACCTGCTCTCTGTGTCAAAAGAGCTGAGCCATCCTCCCAATACCAGCTGTTCCTTTCAGATGTACACCAATCAATCCAGTAATATTGTGTATAGGAGCCCTTTGGCAGTACATGGTTCTGTGAGCAAATCACAACACTATTTCCAAAAAGAAACCAAGTTCTTCTCTTTCATAATTTGTATAAGCTAGAAAACCAAAAACTAACATAAATCAGTAACAGGAGAACTTCCAGCCAATGACATCCTCCCATTCCAGCAAATGGCATCCTGATTTTGATTAAATGGTCCTAACTTGTGTTACAGGACTGTTGAAGTGTCTCAGATTATTGCTATGTTGTAGTACAGATTTAAGAGTCATTGTTCTAGCACCAGGGGACAGATTTTCAAATATATTTAGGAACCTAAAAGTTGCAGATAGAAACTTAGTGGGATTTAAAAAAAATGCTTAGGCACCTAACTGCCAATGATTTTAGTGGGAGCTAGGCGCTTTTAAAATCACACTGGCTGCTTATCTGCATCTGTAGGCACCTAAACAATGGAAGGTGACAGGCAGAGCTCTTTGAATCCAGGGATTTACCGTCCCTTACGGCTTCATCCCTGATTTCGAAATGTTTTGTCTGGGCCAGATGATATGGAACCAGACACATTGACTATCTCCATTACTGTGTCCTGAGCAATTCCTGAGACGTGCCTCACATGTTCCTAATGTTTCCTGTCATCATATGCAATTTCAGTCCCATCCTTCTTCTGTTTTCTGTCTTTCTGGTTTTTTACCTTGTGTCTTCTAAGAGCCTAGCTTAGCCAGCCAGGACAGCACTTTGCTGTGACTGATTTAGCAAGCCATAAATAATACAGAAGTAACATGATCCATGGGAATTTTGCTCTCTAAAATATGATGAGAATCAGGATAACCCAGTCAGATGTTTTCCTGGGCCAGGGAATTGCAGATGAGGTCAAGGAGTGTCTAAATGGGCCAAGGGCCCTAGCAGTCCCTGTAGTCTTCCAGTACCCAACTAGCAATTCGGAAACAGAAGCTTTCTCTTTTCTCTTTCCCCCTTTGTGTGTCTGTCTGCTTTTTCTTAGGCAAATATAGGATCAGTATTTAATGACAACTTAAGATTTGTCAGCTCCCACCTAAAATAGACTTTGTTTCTTCCACCCTGACCCTCTCCCAAGTTCAATGGATATTATTTAAGAAAATTGTAAGGAAGAGTTTTCTGTTAATTCTCTGTCTAACTTCTGTGCTTCAGCTCCTGGAGTGGTGAAAAACTGAAGGATGGAATCTAAGGTGGGACACCCACATGGCAGTGGAGGCACCAACTTCTAGACCACTGGATACAGCTGCACAGTATTTCTAGGTAGAGACAGACATAAAAGCAGTGAGAGACTGGGAGCAAGGAATCAGGCTCTGATTGCTTGGATGGCAGCACACAGCACTCATCCCAGACTTACCATTAACATCCTCCACAGCACTCCCCTCCTCAACTGTTGCCAGGGAACTTGAGAGACTGGCGTAGATAGTTTGTTATTGAAGAGCCTTGATTGAATTGATTTAATTGGAGTTGGTCCTGCTTTGAGCACGGGGTTGAACTAGATGACCTCCTGAGGTCTCTTCCAACCCTAGTCTTCTTCTATAAGAGAGGTGTATTTATCCATGACTGAGGATAAGGAGTGGATAAAGGGAAGAAGATTGAATTGGAGTGTACATTGTCATGGGGCAACTGTGACATGATTTTACAAACTGGAGGAGCTATGCGGGGATGCTTGTCACTGATGCATGTGGTACCTACCCATGCCCTAAATATGCATTTAGCCCAACTTTAGGAATCCATAGTTAATCTTAGCCCTAAATTATCAAAAATTTACCAATCTTTTTGTGTTTTCCTCCCAGGAGCAGCCAGTCCAATAAATTGTATCTGCTATTATACAGACAGAGATATTCCTATGAGGACACTTTAATAGAACACCCACTTCTTAGTGATAAGTCTGTAGGATCAGAATCACTGATGGCACCATTGAAAGACGATGAGTACCACAGAACAGGGTGCTGTTCACTCATTGTGATATCTGTGAGATAGCCCTGCTCTTATGCTTATAGGACCATTAAGTGCTATACGAGAAAGTTTAGAGACACCATTTTGAAATATGATTCTGGCATATCTGACACAAATATATATTTTGCTCGGGAAAGTGACAGGAAATGTGAAGTGATATATATTTTTGTAGTTTCATAAAACCACACATTGTGAAGTTGGAAAAGCCCTATATGATTCCATCTCATTTACCCATGCCCCATCTGAATCATACAGGGTTTGGAGAGGCTGCTTCATTCTCTAATGTTTGTACTTCTATGGCACCTTCAATCAGGATATTGTAGCATTATACAAAGTGACCAAATGAAAGTAAACATTATTTTTCCTTTAGATTTGTAAAAGTCACCTGTCCAAATATCAAGGCACATCTACAAACAAAATCAAATGTATAATTTTAAATAGATACTAGTCTTTTCAAATGCATGGAGGACAGTGCAGTCTCTGGTGTATAAGGTGTAATTGTGACACTAACAGACTGGTCAACTGGTGTGTGACCATAACAACTTAACAGGGGGTATTAAAATGGTAAACAGGGCCATTTCTTGTAGATAGTTATCAAAGCCATATTAAGAAGTCTCAAATCTTTAACATGTTTGCTGTATTATTAGAGAATCAAGACTAGAAGCTAAGCGCATTTGTCTGTGTTTACCTATATCTTGTTAGAAGTTTACCCAGGTGATCTAATTAGCTTGTAGATGCTAAAATCTTATTCCTGTCTCTTAATGATTCATTACTGTATTCTATTGACTCAAAAATCAGATGCAAGATGCTATAGGACAGAATAACATAATTTACATTGTCTTCAGCTTAATTATATGATATAATGAATTGTTTTAGTAATTTGAATAGTTATTGCTTAATGTATTGTCTGAGAAAGGACCCATTGAATAGAGATCAAACTGTTGGCTTGCTTTCATCAAAGCTCATATGGTGGGATTACCTGTCAGCATCCAGATTGCTTCAGAGATAAAGAAAGCTTCGGGCCTGATCCTTTTTATCTCAGGTCTGCTTAAACTTTGACATGGAAGGTCTAAGCCACAAGACTGAGGTCACCAGATTTACCCTGGAATTCTCATGAAAGAACTTGAACAAACTCTACATCTGAACTGCCTATTGGACTGTAACCTTTTAAATTGATTCCAGAAAGGCTTTTACAAATGAGCAGTCTCACCGTCGCCGCTTTGAAACTGACCTAAGGACTTTACACCCATATGTATGTATATTGATCTCTTATATATAAGTCATATATAACTCTCTTTTATTAATAAAGCTTAGATTTAGTTAATAAGGATTGGCTGTAAGGGTGTATTTGGGTAAGGTCAATGGGCTTTTAGGATTGGTAGAACTGTAATTATGCTGAATAAGGTTTTCAATAACCCCTCACTATATGAACATTGGCTGTCTAGATGGGAGCCAAAGGTTGGATTGCTTAAAGGGGATTGTATTTGACTTCTCCAATGTGGTGTCATAGGAGCTGTTTTGTTATGGGCTTGCTGCATCTAATTATAGAATAAACCACCAGTTTGGGGGATTGTCTGCCCTATTCCTTGCTGTTTGCCCTGAGTAAGCATTCTCAATGTGACCCTTCCAGGCACCACAACCACACTAATATATATGTATAATGAAGGAACACAACTAAGCAATCAGGCAGCTGCATTCTGCACGATCTTAAGTTTGAGTGGTCTTCAAGTGTTGTCCCAAGTGGAGCACATTACAGCAATCTAGTTATTATCCTTATTTTGACGTGTAAAATTGCAAAGGTTATTATGAGCATGAAATAATCCAGGACATTTTGAAATCCAGCCACAGTATATGATTCCGATTTCCTGTAGCAATATTTTTAATGGTTTTCTATACTCTTTGTAAAGAATGTCTTTTTGTTTCTAATGTTACAATAACAAGCTGGCTGTCTGAAAAAGAAGAAACTTTGTACAAGTATCAGATGAATAAAATCACCAAGGAGAAACAGGATAAAGGCCTAGCTTACACTACAGAGGTAGGTTGACACAAGGTGGCTTATGTCAACCTAATTATGTCACTGTCTACACTAGAATGTTGCTTCTGCCGAAGTAAGTCACCCGCTACACCAACATAATAACTCCACCTCGACTAGAGGCGTTGCGCTTAGGTCGGTGTTGTTAGGGCAGCGCAGTGTCCATGTAGACACTGCGTTACTTACATCACCTGTTGGCTGTCAGCCCTGAGTAGGGCTGAGTAGGGCTGACAGCTGGAGCTCCCCCACCCTGGTGCTGACAGCTTGAGTTGTCACCAGGCACTGGGCTCAGAGCTGGAGCTGTCAGCACCCAGGCCAGAGGGGAGGGCTCCAGCTGTGAGCCTGGCCCCTGGCTGACAGCTTGGGCTGTCAGCACTGGAGCTGGGGGAGGGCAGGCTGACAGTTGAGGCTGTCAGCCCCAGGGCTGCTGGGCTGCAGCTGTCAGTGTCCCACAATGCCCTACCTCAGTCAGTGGAAGCACTCCTAGTCATGGCATGCACCACTGTCAGATGGAACATAGTGTGGACGTGAACCACCACTTTAGTTATTGTGTTGGCTGTACATTGACTTAAGTTGACTTAAATTTGTAGTATAGGAAAGCCTTTAGTTTATGGTTGTCTGAGGGAAATAACTGAAGTGTGATGAAATTTAGAAAAAAATACTTTCAAGTTGAAACTCAGGATTTAATTTTAACTTTCTTGTAAAATTGAGATCTGTGATATTCTAGAATTGTCTCTCAAAGAGAAGTGGTTAAAGCCTCATCACTTCTATTACAATATTTAAAGCTAGAAAAAGCTCTGGTGGATCTCCTATTCAGGAGAATTATGCCCTGGGGTCCTGGTCACAAGATGTAACCCAATGCATTTTATCTCCAGTTTCTCTGGTTCCACGCTATGCCTGAAGTTCCCAGTTTCAATCTGGCATCTGTTACACATTTCAGAACTGCACTGATTGATTTTGTGTTCTCTCTGGTGCATGGCAGTGGTATTTTGATGCTGACAGTAGATTATTTTTGCAAGTGACTTCCTAAGACCCTTTCCAGTTATTGTCTTGAATTCCATAACTGAACGCTGGGGGGGGGAGGGGGGGATGAGGGAGGAAGAAACAAGAAGTTCTGGTGTAGCATATAATAGAATGGAGATTTCAATCCCCACTCTGAAAATTCTGAAAAAAAGTATAAAAACCTCACATGAAAACAGAATACACTGAGCATATGTCCTGTCATACTGATGGAGCCAGTGTTCCTTCTGGTGATGTTTCTTTATCTTAGCTGGACAGCTGCTTTCTCACAGATCCATAAGTGCTCCTGTAAGCAGTCACCTTTAACAAATTTCCTGTCATATAGGCATACACAATGATAGTATCCACATCTGGGGGCCCTGAAATAGATTAATGTTGTTTGTGTTTAGTTCATTATTGTATAGAACTGTGTTAATGGTGACATAGAATCATGGAGTTGGAAGGGACCTCAGGAAGTCATCTAGTCCAACCCCCTGCTCAAAGCAGGACCCATCCCCAACTTCCCCCCCAATCCCTAAATGGCCCCTTCAAGGATTGAACTCACAACCCTGGGTTTAGCAGGTCAATGCTCAAACCACTGAGCTATCCTGCCCCCCAGTATATCATAAGAGAAATGGGAACTGCCCCTTTAAGAATAGGGTGAGGGCATAGTGAGTGAGCTACTACAGAAGCTAGTGTTCATTGTGTGCTGTTGCTGCTGGAAAAGGAGGATGGCCTGTAACTGGGCACTGAGGAGGTCTCTGTCTGCAAAAAGCTCCTTAAGCAAAAGGTTGGAAACTCAGAACAAACAAAATGTTCTCTTTAAAAAATGACTCTAGTAATTAAGGGTGTAGCACACAGAACTTCATCCTGCAAAATTCAAGATTCTGACATATGATACAACATATAATAGCTGAGAAAACTGACAAGAAATACTTACGATAAATATTATTTCTAGTTTCATAAAACCACAGAAATTAGAGTTAGAAAAGCTGCTACCTTGTCCACCCGCCAATGCAAAGTGGATTTCTTTATTTTGTAATTTAGAAAATGCTCCCCATACAAAGTTTCTGAATTCATGTGCTCCAGTTAGTAGAATATGTGACTTTTAAATAAAAGTCAAAAACAATAGAACTCTATGCCCAATCCAATTATAAACTTTAAACCAAACAACTGAACTCCAATTCCAATAAGCAACATCCTGAAGAAAGGCATGGGATCAGCCCTATGCCCTAAAGAGCCACAAATTATGGCTTTCTTGTAGAAGCACAGGAAGTGAATTCCATACTCTGGGTTCCTCCACTAGAATGCCCTGCCTCTCCATCCCCAGACATTTGAACTTAGCAATGGTTAACTCTAGCTCCTCAGCTGGCCTCAATTGCTTTGTGACAGTCCATGGCAGAAGAAGTTAGCTACCAGGGAGGTAGGACACAACTCACATAGGGCTTTAGATAGCAAATCCAAATCATCCCTTGCATTGCATGTGGCAGGTAGGAGTACAGCTGTTTCTGGAAGTTGTCTGAGCAATAACAGACCTTTGGTGGACTTCTGCTGTTGATTCCACCTTGCTGCTCCTCGGTGCATCTTGTCTTTATCCCACACTCCCGGCTCAACCTATGCTTGGCTCCCAGCCCTGATTTACTGTCTTCCACTTAAGACAATTGCTGACCTCAGTGAAAGACTCTGGCCCAACCTGACCCAGCTGTGGCCCAACCTGACCCAGCTGGCTGGCCCGGCCCGGCCCTGGATTGATCTCTGACCTTCAGCCCCAATATTGAGCAGCTCACTCCAGGCCCACAGGCCACAAATGACCTGGTCCTGACAATAGGGTCCTTATTCCCAATTGTCCTGTGCCTTCTATTGTCATTTACCTGAGTGTAAACATCTACCAGATCAGATTGTTAACATTTTATGTCGACTTTACCACATTGTAAATGAAGAAGTGAATCCTGCTCTCTCTCTGCCCATCTGATGTGGAAGTGTGGAAATCCTATCCTTGAACCCCTCTAGCAGCCAGAAGAACAGGACAAATGTTATCCCATAGAACTGATCAACCTACTCCTTAAAGCACCCAGAAGGCAGTGCCCTGTGTGGAAAACCCATTGTTCATAACCACAGCAGGATCTGAGAGACTCACGTCTACTCTTAGCTTTAAAATATTCTATGGTGGTAAGTTCCACAAGCTATTTATCTGTCTTGTGGGGGAGGGGGAGGGCTTATGAGAAATTTATATCCAGATAAAATAAAAGAGGCTGGGGTAGGAGCCGTACCAGCTTCTCCTTGTCCTGTAGCATGAGAAGGGTGGAATTCTGTAAGGAACAGAATTCTCGACTTTGCTTCCAGGGCCTTTTCTCTCTTGACATGTAGAAGCAGGTGTCACCTCCCATCCATTGCCAGTTTGCAGGGCAGAGTGTACATTTTGGTCCTAAAAGAGAGAGAAATTGTCTTTGTTTCTCATCCTAAGCAGTTCAGAATACAAGGGCTACTGCCATTGACTTGAATGCACATAGAAGTTGCAGAGCTGTCATGTATATGGCACTGATCCTCCGCGGGCCAAGCCCGAGATGATCACTAGCCCATGTGAAATGATCGACTGAGTCTCAGTTCTTTGAAAGTATGATACGATCTCCATTGGGAAGGGCTGGATTTCACTTTGCTGAGAAGGTAAAAACTGTTGAACCCAGCAGCAGAGAACATTGTTATATCAGGAGTCAGCAGATCGAGCTTCTACACATAGTCTTACAAGTTCTGCTCCTCAGCATGAGAGCAGTGTGCAGTCTCTGAAGAGATGCTGTATTGTTGTTAGGTTTGTGATTCAGGTTCGTTTTTATAGAGCTGTTACAAGCAGCAAGAGAAGTTGCTCTTTTCCTTAATCTTTGTAACTAGAGTTCATTTCTGGGGCAGAGTTGCCTCCTGGGACCCAGACGTTAATGTCTGGGCTGAGAGTCCTGAAAGCAAGAATTGTCTGTATGCTGTTTGTGACCACCTCTGTTCCTGGTGTATCTAGTGTAAACAAACCAATTGCACTAAAAATACCCACACTCCTCATGATTAATTTCTCTTCCAATGGAAAACTGACCCTACCTGGCCCTGAAATCTGGTGTGACTCAGCAAAGAGGCCACCTTTTTTTTTTCTAAGTGAACAATCCTGCAGTGGCCAGAGAATGAGAATGGGGATGGAGAAGGTATGAACTACCAGGAACAAGTCTTTTTCCATCTTAATTGATAACATTACTATGAATCTGAATGTCCTTTATGTAAGGCCCCTTTACCCCACTCTGACAATGTAATGGTGCTTTAAAGGGAGTGTAAATGGCTGCCATAGCGGTGTCAAGGAGAATCTGCTCCTATACTATCTGTCGAGGATAGTCCATACATAACATACCTAAGGCAAAATCACAAAAGCAAGGTGGTTAAAAGTCAGGGCATCTAACAGGACATATCCTCTACTCCAGTGGTTCTCAAACTTTTTTTTTTTCCACATACCACTTGAAATTTGCTGAGGATCCACTAATTAGGTGGGTGGCCCTTCATTCTCTGGTGTGTGGCTGCCCAGGTGCGCACCTTAGAGGGAACTATCTGCGAACCACCTGAATGTAGTTCGCAGACCACAGGTGGTCTGCAGACCACAGTTTGAGAACCTCTGCTCTACTCCTCAACCTAGGAACACACATCACTACTAGAGCAACCACCCTACAATACAGACTACACACTAACATCTTAACTCTGCCCTAGGGGGAAACCAGACTTACAGAATTGTCCTCCCAAACTCTCTATACCCACACACAGACCTGACTTCCCTCAAGCACTGTTCCAATTATTCCTTTTGCACAGTTCTGGAAAAAACACACTATCTCAACGTTCATAAAGGGGCTGTTCCACAGAGATCCTTCTCTTTATGAAAGTAGCCTCTGCTTTGCTGAAGACCTTCCTCCCATAAATGATGCTCGATTAGAAAAGCCCATTCATGCTCTGTGTTAGGTTCCAGTTTCAGAGAGAGGGGACATTACTGGAGGCATGTGAAAATGTCTTGCTCTTACAATATGATCAAAACTAGTGCTGGTGAAAATGAAACTCCATTGTCCATTTCAAAAACAAAATGTGTTCATGTTTTCCACTGGTGAACCATTGTGCTTAAGGACCTATTTATAAAATGATTATCGATCCCTCTTCCCCAGAGTCAGACCACTGGTAGCCTTAGGCACTAGAGCCAGGGTCAGAAATAAATCACTTTTCCCATCTCCCCGAGATTCTGGGCATCACAATGAAAGACTCCGATGATCTTTCCAGCTCTGCTTATTTTTCTAGTATTTTGCAAACAACTACTGTACTCCACCCTTGAGGTTCCAGAGTGAATTCACCTTAGAAGCCAATCAATATTGTTCCTGAATTAGCCAAAGAGGGCAGTGCAGAGTAAAGCTAACCAAACCATTTTTTAGATTAGGGTCTGAACAAAAATATCTGAAAAAAAGTTTCCAGTCAGAAGTGTTTTGTTTTTCATTTTCTCTCTGAAATGAAAAATTGAAAAAAAAAATCTTGATGTTAAATGAAACCACATTTAAAAATGAAAGAATTCATTTAGAAATGAAACATTGTTAGCTTGGAAAAAATGGAAAAAAATTGCTAAAAAGTCAGTTTGGGGTTGAACAAAATGTTTCCTTCATCCCACAATGTTTTGTTTCCAGACATTTTTAAAGGACTAGATTGAGAAAATGGCCAGAGGAGGAGGCCCTCTTAGAACCCTTACCTCAACAGGTAGGGCACTCATTTGGAGGGGATATTTGGGTTTCCTGCACCGATGCATTGATATGAAGCTCTATCTCCTCTATCCCAGCAGAGTGCGCTAGAGGCTATTCTTGGATGAGTTTCTCTTAGTCTATTTTGTTGAAGCCATTCCACTGTATAAATAATTTAAAAAATATTTGGAGCAGGGAATTAAACTACATCATCACAGGTGAGGGCCCTAGCACCTAAACTGTAATCATTCTCCCAGTCATGCTCTTTGCTTTTGTGAATCACTCTGCTTTTGTGAATGGCACCTAAATCCTTTTGTTTATCTAGCCTGAATTTTATTTTTTAATTTGTTTTTGCCAAAACAATTTGGGAAATACCTGTCCAGTCCTCTTATACTTTCTGGACAGGTATAATAAATAAAAATAAACTTTTTTATTTGACTTTTTTTTTCCCCTTATTTTTTAATTTAGCTGAATTCAACCTAAGTTGACGAGTAATTTTGGACACCCATTTGATTATTTACTATTAAAAAAAAAGTTGCCCAGCTCTATTGCTGAGTGATATAAAGCATTCCTGCTTCTCCAGACTCTGAACATGCTACTTCTTTCACACTTCATGACCCAGTCTTAGAGAAACTGAATGAAAGTTGATCCTTAATCTTCCAAGCTGTTATGCAGACCACTAAGCAACATCACTAGTGGACAGTTATCATCTGATACTATTTTATGGCCCAGGTGAAATCAGTTGGAAAGTACCAGTTCAGTTACTAGGAGGCAGGTGTCAACATCACAAAATCACAATAATAACTGTCATTATTAATTATTTGCTTTCTTAGCCATTTGAACAGAGAAGACAAGGACTGAATGGATCATGAAGGAGGAATTCCCTTGTACCTCACCTCTCTGCTAATTGCATACAATTAGTTGTAGTCCCTTTCAATGCAGGTGTAGAGCTCATTTAATGGGGTGTAATTGGAAGAGAATAGGTGAAATTATACAACCATTGCCCAGCCTGTATCTATTCTGGAATAAAGGAAAGGAGTCCATTTGCATAACAATCCTATTTACCATTATTCTTATTTTTTTCTTCCCCTTTCAGACACAAATTGTCTTTCATGTCTTGTGGCCTTTTTGAGGAACTTGTTTGCAGAATTTCCTGGTTTCGCTTGAGGTTTCCAATCTGCTTCTGGAAGTCACTGGAAACCTGAAAAACTGAAATTCACAAAAAACATTTTGTATTCTCATAATTTACAAATCAAAATTATTCCTGCCTTTGTCCACTTTAAATTTTTGTATTGGGATAGCCATGTTAGTCTGTAGCCACAAAAACAACAAGGAATCTGGTGGCACCTTAAAGACTAATAGATTTATTTGGGCATAAGCTTTTGTGGGTAAAAAACCTGAAGAATTTGAAGAAGTGGGTTTTTTACCCACTAAAGCTTATGCCCAAATAAATTTGTTAGTCTTTAAGGTGCCACCAGACTCCTTGTTGTTGTTTTTTTAATTTTTCATTATTCTATTCATCTGGTTTAAATTTTGTGCCTTGTTTTGGGTAGTAACCCTTAGTATTAACATCACAGGTTTAGTGTAATTTTTCTATTTAAAAATAAAATTTAAATAAAATAAGCTGGCTTGTTAATGGGATACAGAGCCTTTCACCATTTTGTCACCAATTAATATCCAGCGCAAGTCAGTATTAACTGAAAAACATCCCCACCTTATAAGTGTTCAGTGTGAAATAAATTAGTGGATGTCATCCAGTTCCTAATGGGACAGGTTTCCATATCACAAAAAACAGCATCATAACTTGATGGCACAAGAAGGCTTCCATTTGGCAATTTAGGTAGAGAGGTCAAGGAGTGAATGGGCTACAGAAATTGTCACTTGCAGCAATACTACTACTCTGGAGCTCAACCACGGTAAAGTACATTCATGGGTGATAGTGTGTCTGGAAAGCTTGCATTACCACTGCCCATGCTGTACCTGTGCAATGGTTAAATCAACAACTTCAGACTACAGGAGATAGATAGCAATCTGGCATCTTTTATCTGAAATTCACCAGATAAAAAAGTATTGATAGTTACACACAATTCCCAGGGCTAACAGCCCTAGCAGCAATGCCAAGCACAATGTGAGGAAAGTCAGGGCAACCAGACGCCATGTGGGGGATGAAGCAGGGTGCCCTGCAGAAACAGCAAAAAACCCGTCCAGACCAGTAATATATATAATTGGTGCTTTAGTGGGGCCAATTTCACAACGCTGAAAACAATTATGAGCCAAATCCAAACCATCTGGAAGGAAGAATTTAATCAAAACAAAAAAACTGAATGATAATTGGGAATCTTTAAACAACACCTTACTAGATGTCCCCAATGCCATAAGCCCACAATTGAGGAAGAAGGCTGTGCTAGTTTTAAAAAAAAATGTTTAGTGTAGAATTAAAGGCAGCTGTAAAAATAATAATAATTAAATACATAACCATTGGAATAAAGGAGAAGTTGATAGTAATGAATATAAATCAGAAATTAGGAATTGTAGAAAATTGATAAGGGAAATCAAGGGACATAGGGAGATATCTATGGCAACAGAAATAAGAACAATAAGAAGGAGTTTTTAAAATATATTAGGAACAAAAAGAATCCTGACAATGGTATTGGTCCATTGCTAGATGGATATGATAGAATTATCAATAATAATGCAGAAAAGGCAGACATGCTAATATATATTTCTGTGCTGAATTTGGGGGAAAAACAGATGATGCAGTCTCATCATATGGTGAGTACACTCTTTCCCATTCCACTTGTATCTCTGGAGAATGTTAAACAGAAACTGGTGTGACTGCTGATGGAATACTATGTCCAGTTCTGGTGCTCACAGTTAGAATCATAGAATCATAGAATATCAGAGTTGGAAGGGACCTCAAGAGGTCATCTAGTCCAACCCTCTGCTCAAAGCAGGACCAGCTAAATCATCCCAGCCAGGGCTTTGTCAAGCCGGGCCTTAAAAACCTCCAAGGAAGGAGACTCCACCACCTCCCTAGGTAACGCATTCCAGTGTTTCACCACCCTCCTAGTGAAATAGTTTTTCCTGATATCCAACCTGGACCTCCCCCACTGCAACTTGAGACCATTGCTCCTTGTTCTGTCATCTGCCACCACTGAGAACAGCCGAGCTCCATCCTCTTTGGAACCCCCCTTCAGGTAGTTGAAGGCTGCTATCAAATCCCCCCTCATTCTTCTCTTCTGGAGACTAAACAATCCCAGTTCTCTCAGCCTCTCCTCATAAGTCATGTGCTCCAGACCCCTAATCATTTTTGTTGCCCTCCGCTGGACTCTTTCCAATTTTTCCACATCCTTTTTGAAGTGTGGGGACCAAAACTGGACACAGTATTCCAGATGAGGCCTCACCAATGTCGAATAAAGGGGAACGATCACGTTCCTCGATCTGCTGGCAATGCCCCTACTTATACAGCCCAAAATGCTGTTAGCCTTCTTGGCAACAAGAGCACACTGTTGACTCATATCCAGCTTCTCGTCCACTGTGACCCCTAGGTCCTTTTCTGCAGAACTGCTACCTAGCCATTCGGTCCCTAGTCTGTAGCAGTGCATGGGATTCTTCCGTCCTAAGTGCAGGACTCTGCACTTGTCCTTGTTGAACCTCATCAGGTTTTTTTCGGCCCAATCCTCTAATTTGTCTAGGTCCCTCTGTATCCGATCCCTACCCTCTAGTGTATCTACCACGCCTCCTAGTTTAGTGTCATCTGCAAACTTGCTGAGAGTGCCGTCCACACCATCCTCCAGATCATTAATAAAGATATTAAACAAAACCGGCCCCAGGACCGACCCTTGGGGCACTCTGCTTGAAACCGGCTGCCAACTAGACATGGAGCCATTGATCACTACCCGTTGAGCCCGACGATCTAGCCAGCTTTCTATCCATCTTACAGTCCATTCATCCAGCCCATACTTCTTTAAATTGGCGGCAAGAATACTGTGGGAGACCGTATCAAAAGCTTTGCTAAAGTCAAGGAATAACACATCCACTGCTTTCCCCTCATCCACAGAGCCAGTTATCTCATCATAGAAGGCAATTAGGTTAGTCAGGCACGACTTCCCCTTCGTGAATCCATGCTGACTGTTCCTGATCACTTTCCTCTCCTCTAAATGTTTCATAATTGATTCCTTGAGGACAATCTATGATTCTATGATTCTATGAACCACAGGTGGTTCACCAGCCTGGGAAGCAGTCAAATGAATGGCGCTGTGGTTCACCAGCGGTTATAAACCCAATTTGACAAGCCAGAGAAGGCACGTTAGACTGGCAGTGCCAGCAGGAATCTGAAACACATTTCTTGAGTTGAAGAGGATACTAAGCAAGCAGGGGTGAGTCTCATGTATTCCCCATGGTCGCATATATGGCCAGTTTACATGCGTCAGCCATAAATATGTTAGTGTTGCTGAGGCCAGAAGTTAAGGTTTTACGTTATGGCGAGTTGAATGAATGTATTGTTTAGCATGTATCTTTATCTATTTCAAACGGAGGGGCGTTCCTTGTGGGGTGTTAAGGTCTGGTGAACAAGGTTTTCCTAACCTCACTGTTCCCTGTGTGAGGAGCATCTGTAGCCAGCACAATCAGTTGGGCAGTTGCAAACAGCCATGGAGAGCTGCTAGGTGTGCTCAGCAAGCTGGACAATCATTCTAAACATATGTGGGCTTTTTAAAGGGGGGGAATTGGCTTCTGGTGTATGTGACCCCTGGGAATTGGTATTTACAATTGTGACCAGACCGGTCAGTGTTGGGCATTGTGGGACAGCTGCTGGAGGACTGCAATGTCTATACTTGCACTGTGTCAACCACAGTAGGGTCGACCATGACTCAACACCATTTGGGGAGGTGGTGTTACTGTATCACTATAACGGGGCACCTACATCAGCAGGAGGCAAATCTGAGTGTAGCCTCATGCACAACTAGGTTGACGAAAGGTGACTTATGTTGACCTAACTTTGAAGGCCTTAATCTACACTACAAAGTTTGCCAGCATATCTATGTCCTCTAGAATCATGAAGAAAAAAAAAAAATTCACACCCCCGGCTGACATAGCTATGTTAGCAAAAACCCTGCTGTGGACACAATTATGCTATGAGAAGAATGGTGTCAACTTAGCTAATGTTGTTTGGTGAGGTGATGTAGCTATGTTGACAGAACTCCTGTCAGCTTACCCCATGTCTCTATGGAGGGACTCTGCCAGGATAGCTATACTGGCAAAGGCGCTGTAGTGTAAACAAGGCCTGTGTTAACCATGTTTTTGGGCAGTTAAATTTCCCTTGTTTCTGAAGGAAGAGGCATTAGTTAGGGGGCATGTTTGGAGGGCACCTGTGGGAGGGGAATGATGATCTGTCACATTAACTACCAGCTCTGCCCTCCTCCTGGCCCCACCATGCCCGCGGTAGGGCTGGAAGGGCCCTGGGAAGAAAGGAGGATGGGATGGTAACTGATGGGCTTTTAGGAGCACATCTACCGGCTGGAGGCTGCAAGAGGAATAGCAGGGAGCCCAGGCTTTGTATCCACTTCAGGGAGCTAGTGCAAAGGAAGGGGCTCTCCGTAGCCCTCTGCAGTACAGGAGAGCTGTTGATGTGTGGAATGGCCCATTCATCTCAGTGGAGTGTGCTCAGATGAATTAGGACACACCAAAGAGATGAATAGTCTAACACAATAGCCCTGGGTGGTGTGAAATGACCCATTCATCGCAATGGGAGTTCCCCTCTACCTCAGTTTCAGTTGTGGAATACCATTGTTCAAGGTAATCTCACTATGCATATCAGTTTTAGAGCAACTGCAATATTAAAATATTTTTATGGGGGAGAGGGGGGAAGGGAAACAGTATCTGAGGAATGCCTGAACCAAATTACTCCAAACTTGCCCCATTGCCCCTGTTGTGGCATACAAATATCCTAGATAATCTCATTATGCATGTGGATTTTAGAGTACTTTGAAAATTAATAGAAGTTCATAATGCAGGGGGGAGGATATATATTGGAAACATCTTGATCAAATGATCTAAATTTGGACCATAAATTCTACCCCAGCCCCATAATAGCTTTTTAATTATTGCTTTCCCAAAAGGGAAGTGGATGGTGGAAATTATCCACGATTGATCCCAAGAGAGTAATATCAGGATCAGAGCCATAGTTTGGGCCCCAAGTATGTGTAAAAAAAAGTTATAAGAAGTGTAAAATGTGGATGTTGCATAATTTTTTTAGCGGGACTGTGTCAGGATTCCACCCCCCTGAACTCTGGGGTGCAGATGTGGGGACCCACATGAAAGACCCCCTAAGCTTATAGTCTACCAATTTAGGTTAAAACTTCCCCAAGGCACAAATTCCTTTCCTTATCCTTGGATGGTATTGCTGCTATCACCAAGTGATTTACACAAAAATTCAGGGAAGGGTCACTTGGAATAGGGATCCCCCAAAATATCCCCCCAAGCCTTTTCACCCCCTTTCCTGGGGAGGTTTGAGAATAATATACCAACCAATTGCCTTAGCAATGTGAGCACAGACCAGACCCTTTGTCTTCAGGACACTAAAAACCAATCAGGTTCTTAAAAGAAAAACTTTATTTATAAAGAAAAAAGTAAAAGAATCACACCTGCAAAATCAAGATGGAAGGTAACTTTACAGGGTAATACAAAGATTTAAAACACAGAGGATTACCCTCTGGCTCAGCTTCACAGTTACAAAAACAAGAATAAAACTACCTCTGTAGCATAGGAAAATTCACAAGCCCAAACAAAAGATAATCTAATGCATTTCCTTGCCCTACTTACAATTTCTGTGATTTTAGATAATAATA
The DNA here is from genome assembly GCF_027887155.1 of Malaclemys terrapin pileata. NCBI lineage: Eukaryota > Metazoa > Chordata > Testudines > Emydidae > Malaclemys > Malaclemys terrapin. The sequence goes on from NC_071505.1 coordinate 137,659,591, forward strand.
ATGGAGATATCCCATCTCCTAGAACTGGAAGGGACCTTGAAAGGTCAAGGAGTCCAGCCCCCTGCCTTCACTAGCAGGACCAAGTACTGATTTTGCCCCAGATCCCCAAGTGGTCCCCTCAAGGATTGAACTCACAACCCTGGGTTTAGGAGGCCAATGCTCAAACCACTGAGCTATCCCTCCCCCTGATTAGTCCAGGTATATTTTCAGGAGATATTGTACCTGCTTGGCTTCTCCCTCCATCCAGAGAGGGAACAACAAATGAGAACAACAACAAACCCTTCCCCCACAAATTTGAAAGTATCTTCTTTCCTCATTGGTCCTTCTGGTCAGGTGCCAACTAGGTTACTTGAACTGCTTAACCCCTTACAGGTAAAGCAATCCAGTACAGCTGCCAAGGAGGGATTTTATGCTACTATATACATAAAGGTTGCTACCCTTCCCTCTATATTTATGACAACAACATAAAACAATCTTGACTACTAAACCAACCGTGTGGCTATTTTCAAGACAAGGTTTTTTAAGGGCCTTTCCCCTAATCAACTTTCTTACCCTAACCTATTATGTCATGCTCCCAGCACTCTATTCTATATGTACATGCCATGGTGGAAACGGACATATTTCCACATCTAGCTCCAGTCCTACAAAGTCAGCAGTTACCCTGATTTTGAGGAATTAGGAATGTAAAGGATAATTTCATTTTTAAAGGTGATCTATAAAAGGGGCAATAACTGAGACTGTGCCATTGTTTGATTTTCTTCTCTTGTGTAAAGAAGGCATAATGATTTGGGGGTCTAGGTGGGTTTTTTTGTTTGTCAAGTATCAGGGGGTAGCCGTGTTAGTCTGTATCTACAAAAACAACAAGGAGTCTGGTGGCACCTTAAAGACTAACAATAAATAAATCTGTTAGTCTTTAAGGTGCCACCAGACTCCTTGTTTTTTTTGTTTGTATGTTTGTTTGTTTGGGTTTTTTGGGGGTAGGGAAGATACATTTATGTTGCCTCCTTTTATATTAAAAATCTAGGTCCTGTCTAGCCTGGAGTACTCATACTTTGGCTTTGTCTAGACTAGAATTGGTGGCCTTGTTATAATTTTAGCTAATTGATTGTAAATGCTAATTATGTTGATAACTGAGGCTCTCCACAAATGTTTGTTCTGGACCACCAAGTTTTGTGGTTTGTCCAAGCTGAGCCCCCATGTCCTGATACTCTGCAAATGTGTGGGTCTAGATTAGCATTTACAATCATTTAACAAGCAATTGTCAATCAATTACAACAGGAGAACAAAAAGAATGAGGAATACTTGTGGCACCTTAGAGACTAACACATTTTTTGAGCATAAGCTTTTGTGGGCAAAAAACTCTGTGTTCTATCTGATTTTGTTAATAACTATTTAACTTCAGTGCCAATTGAGTATTTTGGATAAAGGATACATGTGTGCAAGGAAGGAATGAGAGAGACAAATTTCCCCCCACATTTTTACTATCCTGGGGGACTAGGACAGTCCCCCTTTTGCCCCCTAAGTGGCACCCCCGAGGACAGACACCTCCCCACCCAGGCAGAGCAGCTTAGCCCTCGCAGAAATGGGGGAAGGCAGTGGCAGTGACTCCGCATGGGCCCCCCAAACTGCACCCATGGTGGACTCCTGACACTGCAGTGGACCACACCACCCCAAGCCCCAGGCTCCCTCTGCCTGGAAGGAGACTCACCTAGTGCTGCCTGCAGTTGGAACAGGCTGGGAGCTGGAGACTGCCCAGGAGATCTGGGTAGGAGGCAGGGCGACCCACGTGAGCAGCATCTCATTGCTGCTGATTAGGCAAGGCTTCTGCAGAGCAGAGGGAGTCCTGCACTCCCTGCTCACCTACCACTAACCCTGGCTGCAGCAGCTCCCCGAGGCTGCTGGAGGAGAGGCCCCACTCCCCACTGAGGGCTGAAGCAGGGCTGGGTCAGCCCCTGCTGCAGCCAGCTCAGGGGCCACAAAACAGCTGATGGGGAGCAGGGCTGCATTCAGGGGAGCCTGCCAAACAGCTGATAAGCACAGTCGCCTACCAGCTGATCAGTGGGGGCAGGGCTGCCCTGGAACTGCTGATCCGTGGCTGGGGCCGCAGCACCACTATTGCCGGGGGGTGCTGAGCACCCACTAATTTTTTTCCATGAGTCGGTACCTATGGCTGGCAGGATGCTTGGATTCCAGTTGTCATGTGTTGAAAAGCAATCACAGCTCAGGAAACCACTGCTATTTTAGTCTTCCCCACAAACCAGCTTCCTGGATGTAGAAGTGAAAATGTAATCATGGGCAGAGGAAGGAAGAGAGAGAAAGGATGGTGGTTTCTAGTAAACACCTTCTCTAACCAAACAGCCAGCTTATTAGACACTACACTGCATTACAGATAAAGACATGTTAAGAGCAGGCAGGCTCTGATTGTGCTCACAAGAAGAGACGTCCTTCTTCCTATGTAATAACAACATGCATTCTTCTTCAGGCTGGAGTTTGATGCTGTGGTTGAGAGTCCTGGACTAGTTATGGAGAATCTTTACTCCTTCTCGTGACACTTGCCATTCCTTTTTTTGTGGATGCAAGGGCTGCAATTCCCACTTACAGGTTGGCTGCTGAAATTGTCCAGAAAGGACATTCAATTCTATGTCAGTCTCTGCCAACTCCACACCAACTTACCACTACCCCATCTGTCACGTTGCCTAGAGTGGCTCACAACCATGCAGTGCCGTAACAAGGGCGAGGCGAGTGAGCAGGAGCGCCACCAGCTTTTCTGCCGCCCTAGGTGGCGGAAGGTCCCGCCCCGAAATGCCGCCCCCCACAGAGGCGGCGGAAGGTCCCACCGCAAAAATACCACCGCGGTCGCCACCCCCCAAATTGTAGCGTCCTAGGTGTGACGAAGTGGGAATGTTCTTGATGTGTTATTTGAATGCTGAGTGGGGAGTATTGACCTGGGAAGGTTGCAGGGGAGTTTTGCTGGGGCTGCCTGCATTGGGGAAGGGAGGATACCTGAGCATGTAACATGAGAACCCAGGACGGGGGTTGGAGGCCAGGTGACACCTCTGCCCAGGAAACTGGACAAAGACACAAAGGCTGGGGGAGGAGCCGGGAAAAGGCCAGAAAGGAGGAGGCTGAAGGGAGTGTGGAGGTTTGGGAGCTGGCTGGAAGATGGGGAGTGGGGACCCGACGGGGCTGTGGCCTCCCTGGGGCCCCCAGATGGACCTAACTAAAGGGGGAGGGTGCTGTTGTCAGTACCGGCAAGACCTGTTTTGGACTGTGTTCCTGTCGTCTAAATAAACCTTCTGTTCAACTGGCTGGCTGAGAGTCATGGTGAATCACTGGAAGCCGGGGGTGCAGGGCCTGGTCTCCCCCACACTCCGTGACACTAGGCGACCACCTAGGTCCCTAATGGGTTGCTACAGCCCTGTGAGTGAGGCACTTGCCTCGGGCGCACAAAGGTGAGGGGCGCAGAAAGCGGCAGAGAAAAAAAAAAGCTGCTGGCACAGAGATATTTAGGGTGATCTCCCCGCCGCCCCCCCGCGCCTCCCCCGAGTGTCCCCCGGCCCCGACTTGCTGCCCCCCCCTCCTTCCCGGGGCCCTGAGCAGAGAGTCACTGTCTCTCCCCTGCAGCTCCATGCTGCCTCCCTGCAGGAACTGCTGCCGCTGGGTCCTAGTGCCCCAAACTCTACTGCCAGGGCAGACTGACTCTGAGCCTGCCCTTCCCCCTCAGACCGCAGTCACTGCTCCTGCCCCATGCTGGGCAAGGAGGCAGCCCCATCCCTCACCCCCCAGTGAGGCTAGTCAGGGGCAACAGCAGGGGAGGAGGCGCACACAGCACCCCCTGGCACCCACCACGGAGGAGGCGAGAGAGATTCCTGTACCTGAGAGAGGCCCTAGGAGCACATGCAGTGACAGTGGTGGGGGTGAGTGTGCTGCTGGGGGGGCAGGAAAGGGGGGCTCCTCCCCCAGAGCTTGCTGCTGCCGGCAGGGAAAGGGCTGGGGGGAGTCCTCCTCTCTGGCCCCTATCCTGGAGCAGACTGCCTGCACCCCAAACTCATCCCCAGCCCTGCCCCACCCCAGAGCCCATACCCCCAGTCAGAGCTTTCACCCCCCACTGCACCCTCAACTCTCTGCCCGAGCTCTGAGCCCCTCCAGCACCCCAAACACCTTATTCCCAGTCTCAGCCAGAGCCCTCATCCCCCCACACCCCAACCCTCTGCCCAAGCCCTGAGCCCCTTCCACACCCCAAACCTCCCATTCCCAGCCCCAGACAGAGCGCTCACCCCTACTCTCGCCCTGAGCCCCTCCCACACTCCAAACCACTCACCTGCAGCCACAACCCACAGCCTTCACCCCATCCCTCTGCACCCCTCCCATCCCCAAACTCCCTCCCAGAACCTGCACCCCCCCTTCGCACCTCCTCCCATCCCCAAACTCCCTCCCAGAGCCTACACCCCAATCCCCTGCCCCAGCCTTGGGCCTGCACCCCAGACCTCCTCCCTCACCCAGAGCCTTGGGCGGGTGGGTGAGGGGGGTGGAGTTTGGGTGGGGGCGGGGTCTGGGCACCACCAAAATTTGACATGGTTGCAGAGCCGTTACTAGGTATTTTTGCGCCCAAGGCAAGAATATAAAATTGTGCCCTACCCCAGGGCCGGCTCTTCGGCGGCAATTTGGTGGTGGGTCCCTCAATCCCTCTTGGAGGGAAGGGCCTGCTGCCAAATTACCACCGAAGAATGAATGAAGCGGCGGCGATAGAGCCTGTGATTCTGGGGGGTCTAACTCATGATTTTTGACTGCTTGGGCTGGTAATGTTGCTTCCAAGATGGTCTTTGGTTCCAGTCCAGGTCCAATGCAGAGAGGGACTCACAGGTTAAGAGAGGAGGGAGGTGCTGGATATCAGCAGTGGCCACTAGGGATCAGCATGTGTCCTGAGAATGCTGGGAGTTCAGGTCTGCAGGGCAGGATCGGGGGTGGCAGGTTTAAATATGAATGAAAATAAGTGGTTCAATGCACTTAGAAGGTGGCTATCTTTAAAGTTGTCATCTTGTCAATAAATTGTATGGTTTTGAATTAATAACCCTGCTGATACTTGTGACAGTAGTTTTAGAGCCTGTAGTTTCAGGTCAGTGAGTGTGGACAGTTGCAGGGGTCTGTACACATAATACAACATTATGGCAGAGAACTCTGCATAAGTGCTGAATATTGTAATAGCTGAGACATGAGGGGTTTTTTTTAATTAAAACAATATCTATCATAAGTGTTGGAGATTGGCAGGCAGGACTCTTGAGTTTTCTAACTAGCAATGATACTTGATTGACTTTGTGCGTGACTGTAGGCAAGTCACTTAACCTTTGGGTGTTTCACTATACCCATGTATAAAATGGGGGGGAAGAAGAGGAACCGTGGGGGGGGGGGCAGCTCCACGCAGGAGGGAGGGGGAGGAGAGGGGCTGGGGGGGAGCAGCTCCGCATGGGCCTTGACCACTTCAGCCAAAGGAGACCCCATTACATGTTAGCCGTATCAGGCCCCGGCTCATAGCTGAGTATTTCTGTTTATAGCCTGTAGCGGGCAGAGAGACTCTACAGTCCCACAGTTCATGTTTACAAGTATGGAAAATCCCGCACTAGTTGCTAGCTGGAAAAGGTGAGGGCTATTGGACACAATGGTGCTTAGCAGATCTTTTCCCACAGACCCTTTCCCCCGGCTGGCTGCGCAGGGCAGAGCCCTAGCTGGATGGGACACACCTTGACCTGAGAAGTCTTGGGTGAAGCTGTGATCTGGGGCTGAACAGGGATAAGGGGGTTGGGAACAGAGAGGCCAGGAGCCATTGGTCAGGTTGGTGAATTCATTTATTTGTAATGTTTGTTTCCCTCTTTTTGCTGCTGTTTTCTCTCTGTTGCTCCATCCATCCACCTCGGCCTGCGCAGGGGCTAAGCAGGTGGGACGCGGGAGGCTGGGAACATGACTCAATCCCTCACACGTTGCTCTGCTCGGCTCCCACTGTGAGGGGAAAAGGAGCAGGAACAGGAGGGGTTTAGAGAAGAGAATTGCCACGCCTCCCCTAGGCTTGGGCACAGAGCCAAAAACACGCATCCAGGGCTGGGCACGGCTGCTCTACCGCAGGGAGCACAGCACAGCACAGCACTGCCAGGGCCCCAGGCAGGAGATTCCATGGCCCTGACGTCTCCCCACCAGGGGCAGGGCCATGCCTCATCTGCCTCCACACAGAGTGTCTCAGAGCGCTGGGGAGGTGCAGGACAGGATCCAGCGCTGGCTGTGTCAGCCTAGGGTCTGGCTGGAACCATCCCTGCTGTGTCTGACACTGCAGAGCAGCCATGTGGCAGGGAGACAGCCCAGCTGGGATGGACGTGGGGCCACAAGATACTCGGTGCCATAGACATGCTGAGGCTCAGCTCAGACATTGACTTCGGGAGCGAGGTGCGGATCCGAGGAGCACGTTCTCTCCCTGCCCCTTTGTTCCTATGGGACCCAACACAGACTGGAGTGAATCCATTTACACAAGAGCCAGCAGTGCCCAGGGGAGGGAAGGGAGCTCCCTGCACTGGGACTGAGCAGCTGCCTGTGGATCAGCACCAGGGGGAATGGAGCCCAGAGAAGCCCCTGGATGCTGAGATCCTTCCCTGGGCCTCTCAGACCTGCAGAACAAGGGTTGGGAAAAGGAGGCTTCTGCTGAGTCCTGCTGCTGGGAGACCCTCCCCACCTCTGTCTGTCTGGCTCTCCTGTGCTTTGGTTCTTTCATTCACTCTCTGATCCTCCCTGTCACGGATATTTTGGCTCCTCTGATCCTACCGAGAAGCAGGAAGTTCAGACCCAGCTGCTGGGGAAAGGGGGGTGCAAGGGGTCTGAGCTTAGAGGACAGGCTGAGCGGTCTCAGGTTCTTATTTGATCTGAGCCCGGACAGCCCATCTCTGAAAACGTCACACAGACAAGTGACCCAGGGAGATGGCAGGGACTTGCTGGCTCTGATTGGGCTGGAGCCTTCGCCCCGCCCCTGGAAGTGCCTCTCATAAACCACTGCAATGACACAGTTTCAATACGGCTCACGAGGCAGAGGCTGCAGCAGGGAGATGTGTAAAGTGAGGGATGAAAGGAGCATCTGTCCCCCGGAATAAGCAAAGACGCCATCAGTGCAGGCAACAAACCCCTGTGCAGGGGGAAAAAGCCACCAGCTCCGACTGCACCGGGGATGCACGCCTGGAGCTGAGCTCTCGCAGTGGGGAGTAGATCCGGGGGTGCTGTGAGCAGGACGAGGGGAGGAAATGGCTCTTCATACGCTACCTTTGCTGCAGGGGGCGCTGTACTCAGCGATGGCAAATTCATCTGGAAGACACAAGGGAAGGGAGATGTGATCAGGGCTGTGTGAGACCCAAGCAGGACTCCTCGCACTTCCACCAGGCCCTGCAGCAGAGAGCTGGCACCGCACCAGAGATCTCAGGCAGGAGAGGAGGGAGCCCTGTCTCCAGGGGCACAGGGGGAACCTCAGCTGGACTCCATGGGAGGAAGGCAAAAGTTACCCCAAGGCTACAGCACAACAAGCATCTCCAGCGGGTCTGTGCCAGGTACCCTATGGCCGTTTGCACCTCGTCTGACACATGACCGCCAGGGTTGCCGTTGGGCTCTGGTTTTGTCACCCCAATTTCCTAGCTGGGAACAGAGGAGTGAATGTGCCTCCCCCAGATCACACCCAGAGCTGGGATCTCAGGCCAGGATCTGAACCCAGGACCCTCCCAGATCCTTTTGGCTCTAACCCACCTGGGTTGGCACCTTCCCTCTACAGTGCGGGAGGGGTCTGGGGCTCATGGTGCGAGCACGAGGCCAGTGGAATATGATCCCTCGCCCATAATCCCGGTGTGCCCCACACTCTCATCTGGGAGAGGGGTGACGCTGCTGAGATGGGCTTGTTATGTCCAGAGATGAGGGGGATGCTGTCTGCGTGGGGCAAACCAGTGTCAGGGATGGTGGCGGCAGGGCCATTCGGGTTGGAAGCGGAAGGAGAAGGGAATGGGGTTTGCCCTTGAAACTGCGTGGGCAGTCGCTGAACAGGCAGTGCTCGCGTGAGGTTCCCAGCTCAGCCCCAGGCCTGTCCCCACCCTCAGGAAGCAGCATGGGAGTGGGGAGGTGGATCATCGAGAGAACGAGGCCAAACATAATTCCGAGCCCAGTGGGTCCCCTGTGGCTCTGACTGTGGCCTCTCCCGTCCCTGTGACAGGCTCATGGGAGCTAACGTCCCCCCAGCACTGCCCCACATTCACCCATTTCGTAGTAATCGTACACTTTCACCAGTGCCGGCTTCAGGCTCTGCACGGGGAAGTCCTGCTCCACCGCGAAGGAGAAGCTCCGAGTCACATTGCTCACCTGGGGTGTGTGTGGGGGAAACAGACGAGACTCAGGAGGCAACTCTGAGCCACTTCTCCCTTTCCTTCCCCATCTCCCCACCCCTCATTCTGCTGGTCCAGCATCTGCCCCCCTTGGCTGCAGGACCTGGCAGGGATTCAGGCCCTGAGGGAGAAGCCCTGCTGCCCCGATCCCTATCCCCCAGGTACAAGCTGCTCTTCCTGGTACCCATAGGCTGGAGGGAGAACAGGAAGGCCCCAGCTTTATATGTTGGGGGGGAACAGGAAGAGCTGCACAGAAATGCTGGGGAGCAGCAGCAGCTGTGCAGCAATACATGGGTTTGTTTTCCCCGGCCAACACCCGAGAGATCCCCGCTCAGTGCCTCTATCAAAGGTATGTCAGGGGGTGACTCTCCCTGGCCCATCCCGGCCCCCTGTGAGTGCTCACCTGCTCCATGTAGAGCAGCACGTGGTTGGTGCTCAGTTCTGTGCGGTGGATGTGGTGATGTCCTTCCAGCTGCCAGCGGTAAAGAGAGAGAAGCAGGATGTAACTGAGCCCCCTTCGAACCACCCCAGAGCCCTAAGCAATGGGATGCTGAAGCAATCTCAGAACTCTTAGCAATTATCTTTGAGATCTCTTGGGGGACGGGTGATTTCCCAGGGGATTGGAGGCAGGCAAACAGAGTATCTATCTTTAAAAATGGGAACAAAGAGGACCCAGGAATTCATAGACCAGTCAGCCTAACATTCATACCCAGAAAGATAGCAGAAGAAATTATTAAACAGTCAACTTGTAACAGGATTACAAGATAAAGCCAGCATGGATTTGTCAAGAACAAATCATGCCAAACCAACCTCAGTTTCTTCTCTGAGAGGGTTACGGGACCAGTGGATAGTGGGGGCGGGGAGGGAGAGGAAAGCAGTAGTCATCATATATCTTGATTTTAATAAGGCTTCTGACACAGTCCCACATGACATTCTCATAAGAAAATCAGGGAAATGTGGTCTAAATGAAATTATTATAAGATGGATACACAAGTGGTTGAAAGATTGTACTAAAAGGGCAGTCATCCACGGTTTGCTGTTAAACTGGTAGGGTGTATCTAGTGGGGTCCTGCAGTGGTCAGTCCTGGGTCTGGTACTATTCAACATGATCATTAATCACTTGGATAATAGAGTGGAGAGCATGCTTCTAAAATCTGTGGATGACACCAGCTGGGCGGGGCTGTAAGCACTTTGGACAGGATTAGAATTTAAAACGACCTTGCCAAATTAGAGAATTGGTCCTAAACCAACAAGATGAAATTCAATAAAGACAAATACAAAATACTACACTGGGGAAGGAAAAATTAAATGCACAACTCTAAAATGAGGCATAACTGGCTAGGGGGTAGTACTGCTGAAAAGGATCTGTGGGTTATAGAGGATCACAAATTTAATATAAGTCAGCAATGTAATGCAGTTGTGAAAAAGGCTAATATCATTCTGGGGTATATTAACAGGACTGTCATATGTAAGACATGGTATGTAATTATACCACTCTACTTGGCATTGGTGAGGCCTCAGCTGGAGTACTGTGTCCACTTCTGGGCACCACACTTTAGCAAAGATGTGGAGAAATTGGAGAGAGTCCAGAGAACAGCAACAAAAATGATTAAAAATGTAGACGATCTGACCTATGTGGAAAGGTTAAAAACTCTGGGCATGTTTAGTCTTGAGAGAAGAAGGCTGAGGGGGAACCTGACCTGATAACATATTTGAATATCCTTAAGGTTTGTTATAAAGAGGATGGTGATCAATTGTTCTCCAAGTCCACTGAAGGTAAGACAAGAAGTAATGGGCTTAATTTGCAGCAAGGGAGAGTTAGAAATTTTTTCCTAAATCTAACCTAACTGTAATGGTAATTAAGCACTGGCACAGGCTTCTAAGGGAGGCTGTGATTTCCCATCCCTGGACATTTTTAAGGACAGGTTACACAGACACCTATCAGGGATAAGCTAGGTTTACGTGGTCCTGCTTCCTCACAGGCGGCTGAACTTGATGACCTCTTGTGGTCCCTCCCATTCCTACAGTAGAGTCCTGTGTGGGACTATTTTTTAATCCCGCTCCAGCTGTTATGGTAACGGGTCCTGCGGGATCCCAATCCCATTGCAGAGCTCTACACTAGTCCCACACAGGGCTCTATCCTATAGCTCTGTGATTCTTGGCTGGTGCCATAGACACTGACTCTGTGGGTGCTCTGGGGCTGGAGAACCCCTGGAAAAAAATAGTGGGTGCTCTGCACCCAATGGTGGCCCACTGATCAGCTCCTCCCCTTCCCCCCTCCCAGCACCTCCCACCCACTGGTGGTCAGCTGTTCAGTGGTGTGCAGGAGGCTCTGGGGGGGGAGGGAGAGAAGCAGGGGCAGGAAGAGGCAGAACGAGGGCAGGGTGGGCTCGGGGGAGGGGGTGGAATGGGGTGCGAAGAGGCAGGGCGGCGGCAATCCTTGGGGAAGGTGGCAAGTGTAGACAGGGCCTGGGGACAGCAGGGGTCAAGCACTCTCGGGGAAACCAGAAAGTCCGTGCCTCTGGCTGCTGCTTTAAAGGAAGAGGCAATATCTGTACTGTGGCCCCATGGGCAATGCATAATGCAGGCTGGGAGAGGCTAAGCATCCCCAAACCTCCGCTAATGCGCCCAGCCGTGGCCCCAGGGCTGGGCTGCAGCAGGGCTCTGAGCTCCTCCAGAGCTGGGGATTAGGGCTGCTTCGCCAGGCCAGCTGGAGTTCCTCTGATTGTGGTGGGGGGCTCAGGGCTCCTCTGGCCCCAGTGGGTGAGAGTGTGGGGGCATGGGGGTGGGGCCTCAGGCAAAAGGAGCAGGGCAGGGGTGGGGCCTTGGGTGGAAGGGGCAGAGCGGGGGCTAGCCTCTTCGAATGGGGGTTTCATGCCCCGCCTATGTATGGCCCCACCCAGCTGGTGGACTGAGATGTGAAGTATCACGGTTTGAGACCTGAGGGGCACAATCAAGTGCAGCCTCAGCTCATTGTCTGACCCATCTCCTGAGGGGAGGGCTGTGGCTGTGGGCAGGGCTGGGCTCTGGGCACTGCCTCCCCTGTGCTGCTCACAGGCTTCATTAGTCTGATGGCATCACACCTCAGGACCCCTCAAGGGACACCTCCCAGAGTCTGAGTCTCCCTGAGGAGATGCAGGGCCCAGGGTGGGCTCAGGAGTGTGTGTGGGGAGGGGAGGGGGGGTGTTAGAGCTGGGGGAGAACAGAGGGATGCAGGGAGGTGGGGGCTCATCATTCTCTCTCCCAAGCACCCCGCGAGCCCAGCCTGATTTCCCCTTACAGGAGCACTGCCCCCTCCAGGGGAGACTGTGAGGTGCCTCCAACTGGGCCTGCTCCCCCTGTGTGTAACAGTTGATCAGGGAGTCACTGAGTGGGAGCTCAGGGGGATGGGATGGGACGGGGAAAGAGTGGGGAATCAGGGGAGGGTCAGAAAGAAGATATGAGGTCATAGAGACGGGAGACAAGGGGGGGTCTGACGCTGGACAAGGGACTAGGGAGGTGCCAGGTTGCACTGGTAAAATGAGGGGTTGGGGTTGGGAGCTGACCGGGGCCAGAGTGGGGTTGGAGTCAAGGGGCCCTAGATGCCCACTGGGTGAGGTTGGGGTTGTGGGGAACTGGACTCCACTGGGTTGTGGGGCAGATACCCCTGGGGGGCTGCGACCCATACACAGAACGGGCCATTACCATTCTCACTGATGACTTCATAGGTACGAATCCTGACAGCATCTTAACGTCAACGATGACCATGTTGGAGACGGGGCGTTTCCCTGTGTAGCTGGGAGACCAAGTGGGAAACGAAACAAGGTTTAATACATCTCAGCACAGAGCTGATGCACCTCCCACCCTGCCTGGCTCCTGCTAGTCCAGTCCTGGTCCCTGGCTCCCTGCTCTGCCACTACCTGTCTTTCCTGCCCCGCAGCCCAGCCCCACTGCTATCCCAGTCCTGGGCTCCCCACACAGCTCTGCCAGTGCCCCTCAGTCCTGCCCTTGGAGCAGCGGAAGTTTGTTGAAAGTCCCTGAAGCAAGACAGCATCCTTTCCAATAAGGGGTTCAGTTAAATTACTCCCATCATTGGTGGCAGGAGGAGGAGGGAACAATTTAAATCAGGATTTAAATCACTTTTTTTTTTTTAATTATTGATTTAAAATAGAGTTGAGGGTTTGTAAAACCAATGTAAGTATGGTGCTACTGCTACTTTAGATTTGCAGTTTGTGATGAACTAAGTTATAAAAACTCGTGTTTCTAAATGCCACTACGGCTAGGGGATCCTATTTGAATTTGACTGAACTTCTAGATAGAAAAACAAAATACTGGAAGTGAAGGCGCTGTTTCTGCAAACTGTTTAGCAGGTACTGTAGGGGATATATAGAACAGGTCTGGTATGAATGATTAATAACTAGTGATTCCTTCCAGCCCTCAAAAATGAGAAAAGCTATCCACCTCTGTTTATCCCAAAATAGGATGCACTTAGGAATAAAATGGTTTACATCAGGTGAGACCCTTTGTCTATGGACCCACAGTTCAGCCAAGGTCAGGAGTTGCTCTCCCCAGGAAGAAAAACTAAAATGGCTAATGAGAGTATTGTTAATCAGCTAGAAAAGAATCTCTCATTCTTTGCATATGGACAAAATTTCTTTCTCTCTCCTAATCTAGCTAAAAAGAACTCCAAGTTATCAAGAAAGGGTCATTCCCTGCTTTCCTATGCAAAGTGGCCCAAGAGATGGGTGGGGAAGCTGTAAGTTAAACAAACCAGAAGTGTGGCTGTAAGATTGAAGGTCAAATTGGGTGAATTGCCCGTTTCCCCAAGAAATCCAAACGATTATCTTTCCACCCCAAATTAGAAGCTGAACATTGTTCTTGCTAGTAAATATTAACCTTTTATGATTTTTGTATGTTAAACTCTCGTAATAGTTTTATATACTAACCAAAAGCCTTTTCATTTTGTGTATCTATATAGTTATTGCCATATACATATTGAAACTAACCCAACAGTGAAGGGAAGATGATGGAATGAATGCAATCGTTTACTCTGGTTTTTACCCCAACTTCACTAATATAGCTCAGACAGCAAGGGAAGGAAACCCCTCAAAACTACTGAAAGGTATCTACAGAAGTATGTTATCATAAACAAGACTGGGTATTTAATAAGGGATGCTTATGATCCAATTATGTTCTGTGATTGATAAGAGGTATTTGTTATTACAGATGGGTTCTATAATGGATGGAATAATGACCTATTGAAACACGTTTAACTCATTAAGAACTTTCAGTTGTTACAGCTGTTAGTAATAATGACTGGATTAGAGATTCCTTTTCACTCTTCAGTTAGGTAATTGGAGGCTCATAAAGGAAATTCCATCAGCAACTAGGAAAACAGAACACATGGTAAAAATAATCATGGGAAAGTACTTTTTCCTCCAAAAAGAAGTTTCTTTATCTCACACTGTATAAAAGGAAAGACCGTTGGAAAGTTAGTTTGGGAATGAACACTCTCAGCATTCCACCAGGTACAGAAGAAGGGAATATATGTGAAAGAAACAGTCGACTATAGTAAAAATCTTAAATGTAACAAACTGTACCATAGAATCCCTGTGGATATAAATTCCATGTTTGAATAATAAGAGTACAGCAGTAGGAATATGCTACTGACCACCTGACTTGAATAGTGACAGTGAGTCACAAGAGTGAAATGCCTGCAATTTTTTAAAAACACCATAATAGAGGCTCAAATTATATGTATATCCCAAATAAAAAAAAGTAAGAGGACCAAAAAAGTGCCACTGTGGCTAAACAACAGAGTCAAAGAGGTTGTTAGAGAATAAAAGGACATCTTTTAAAAACTGGAAGTCACATCCGACAGAGGAAAATAGAAAAGAACATAAACTATGGCAAATCAAGTGTAAAAGTAAAATTAGGCAGGCCAAAAAAGAATTTGAAGAGCAACTAGCAAAAGGCTTAAAAACTAACAGCAATTTTTTTTAAGTACATCGGAAGCAGGAAGCCTGACAAACATCAGTGGGGTCACTGGACAATCAAGGTAAAGGAGCACTCAAGGAAGAAAAGGACGTTGTGGAGAAGCTAAATGAATTCTTTGCATTGGTCTTAACTGCAGAGGATGTGAGGGAAATTCTTATACTTGAGCCATTCTTGTTGGGTGCCAAATCTGAGGAACTGTCCCAGTCTGAGCTGTTAATGGAGGAGGTTTTGGAATAAATAGATAGATTAAGCAGTAAATAGTCATCAGGACCAGATGGTATTCACTCAAGAGTTCAGAAGGAACTCAAATAGGAAATTGCAGAACTACTAACTGTGGTACATAACCTATTTCTTAAATCAGCGTCTGTACCAGATGACTAGCGGATAACTAAAGTAATTTGCCAATTTTTTAAAAAGGCTCCATTGGTGATCCTGGCAATTACAGGCCGGTAAGATTAATTTCAGTATCGGGTAAATTGGTTGAAACTATAGTAAAGAACAGACTTATCAGAAATAGATGAACACAATTTGTTGGGGAAGAATCAACATGGCTTCTGTAAAGGGAAATCATGCCTCACCCATCCATTAGAATTCTTTGAGGAGGGTCAACAAGCATGTGGACAAGGGTGATTCCGATCTTGGGAGACAGGCCAGTGCTCGCTTACAGACAGTCCCCCAACCTGAAGCAAATACTCACCAGCAACCAAACACCACACAACAAAAACACTAACCCAGGAACCTATCCTTGCCACAAAGCCCGTTGCCAACTCTGTCCACATATCTATTCAGGGAACACCATCATAGGACCTAATCAGATCAGCCACACCATCAGGGGCTCGTTCACCTGCACATCTACCAATGTGATATATGCCATCATGCGCCAGCAATGCCCCTCTACCATGTACATTGGCTAAACCACAATCTCTACGCAAAAGAACAAATGGACACAAATCAGACATCAAGAATTATAACATTCAAAAATGAGTCAGAGAACACTTCAATCTCCCTGGTCACTCTATTACAGACCTAAAAGTCGCAATTATTCAACAAAAAAACTTCAAAAACAGACTCCAACGAGAAACTGCAGAACTGGAATTAATTTGCAAAATGGACACCATTAAATTAGGCTTGAATAAAGACTGGGAGTGGATGAGTCATTACACAAACTAAACTATTTCCCCATGCTAATTTCCCCTCGCTGGGCTCGGGTAAACAGTGAGGTGGCAAGCTTTTCAGATAATACAACATTATTCAGGATAGTTAAGTCCAAAGCTGACTGCGAAGAATTACAAAGGGATCTCACAAAACTGGGTGACTGGGCAAAAACATGGCAGACGGAAATTCAATGTTGATAAATGCAAAGTAATGCGCATTGGAAGACATAATTCCAACATACATATAAAATGATGGAGTCTAAATTAGCAGTTACCGCTCAAGAAAAAGATCTTGGAGCCCTGAAAAAAAATCTGCTCAGTGTGTAGCAGCCTTCAGAAAAGCTAACAGAGTGTTAGGGACCAGAATGTCAGGGGTGTTAGGGATGGGACAGATATTAAGACAGAAAATATAACGCCACTGTATAAATCCATTTTATGCCACATCTTAAATACCGCATGCAGTTCTGGTTGCCCAATCTCAAAAAAGATATATTAGAAAAAATACAGAGAGAGCCCACACAAATGATTAAGGGTATGGAACAGCTTCCATATGAGAAAAGATTAGAAAGACTGGAAGTGTTCAGCTTAGAAAAGAGATGACTAATGGGGGAGATATGACAGAGGTCTATAAAATCATGAATGGTGTGGAGAAAGTGAATAAGGAAGTGTTATTTAGCCCTTCACATAACAAAAGAACCAGGAGTTACCCAATGAATTTAATGGGCAGCAAACTTAAAACAAACAAAAGGAAGTACTTCTTCAAACAGTGCACAGTCAACCTGTGAAACTCGTTGCCAGGTGATGTTGTGAAGATCAAAAATATAACAGGGTTCAAAAAAGAATTAGATAAATTCATGGCGGATAGGTCCATCAGTGGGTATTAGCCAAGATGGTCAAGGACGCAACCTCATGCTCTTGGGTGTTCCTAAATCTTACTGCCAGAAGTTGGGCCTGGACGAAAGGGGATGGATCACTCAATAATTGCCCTGTTCTGTTCATTCCCTCTGAAGCATCTGGTACCAGCCAATGTTGGAAAACAGGATATTGGGCTAGATGGACCTTCTTTCTGTATTCTGTACAGAGCTGTATTAATCTTTGGTTAAATAATCTCATTTGAGCTTGTTATCTGACAATCTTGAATCATTATTAAATTCAAACTTGCAACATTCTATATGTGCAAAATATTTCTTGTTCTAATACATAATGTGAAATGCTTATGTACAATAAAAGAATGTGTGGAGTGTGTCCTCCAAATTTAGAAGATTATAAGGGATTTTGTTGGTTTTCATTGTAAATAATTGCTGTGGTCTAACAGTAATAGGAATTGTCTGGCACAAGGAAGAAGAAATGGTAAAAGATATAAACCAGGGTATAACCTGGGAAAGTGACAGAAATTGCTTAAAAGCAGGGATCCTAATTGATAGTAGGGGCTAAAAATGAAATACAGTCCTTGAAATGCAACAGAGGGTCCTGTGGCACCTTTGAGACTAACAAAAGTATAGGGAGCATCATGCTCCCTATACTTCTGTTAGTCTCAAAGGTGCCACAGGACCCTCTGTTGCTTTTTACAGATTCAGACTAACACGGCTACCCCTCTGATACTTGAGTCCTTGAAATGAATCAAACAAACAGCCTCCAATAAGAAAAGAATTGAAGAAATTTGTTATACACAAATGCCATGTACTGGATACTAATGGAAGCAGCAAGCAAATGGAAAGAATATGAATAAGAGGATGCTCCTTACCCTCTTAGGAGCCCTGAAAGTAGGATATATAAACTGTATTTTTAGTAGAAAATTCTCCCTTAGTAGCATAAAATCTCTGTCACTTCAGATCCAAACTGGTTCAGTGTTAGCACTAGGAAGTTATTTCAATACACTAGCTAAGTCATTGTGAGCTTTTTGATATGCACTTTCAAAAATAGGAGCTTAAAGTTAGGTCTGGTCTACACTACAGACCTATACCTATGTCACTCTAGGGTGTGAAAAATCCCAACCCAAGTGATGTAGTTATATGGATCTAACCCCCCATGTAGACAAAGCTAGGTTGGTGAGAGAGCTTCGCCTGTCAACATAGCTAGTGCCTCTCAGGGAGATGGAATAACTACGCCGATGGGAGAGCTCTCTGCTGTCGGTGTAGAGCGTCTTCATTCAAGTGCTACAGCAGTGTTTTAAGTGTAGACTTGTCCTTAGGCTCCGAAGCCCATATTCTGGCATCTAAGGGTGGGTATTGTAAAAGCACTGAAATGGTTTAGGAGCACAAGTCTGATTGAACTTGGCCTGTAAATCCTGGTGAAGGAGAATGGCCGGGTCAAAGCATTCAGCTGCTGTGACTGGGGGCAGTTCGCTCTGTGGGAGGGTGGTGGTGGTTGCAGATAGAGGACAGGCTACTGGCCGGGCAGTTTTATGTCTGAGTTTGTGTTGCTCTCACATTAAGGGTGTTACTAAGATGCTGACTTGTCTTTTTCAGTCTCAGAGAAACAAGCCCAAAACAATCACTCTAACAATTTAGCGGGAGAAAGTAAAGAGCTGGCAACACAGAAATACAAAATCTGATTGACATTGAAAAGAGCAATTGCAATTAATTTAATTTTTGGAAAAATATTGATTTGTATCAACTTTTCTGGGGGCTCCCCTCACCTCTGGAATGACTCGTCCCCAGCCCTAGGGCTGCTCCGGAAGGTCCGGCCCTGCGAGGGGGAGTGTCAGGACTGAGATCCCCACTTTGAACTTTAGGGTACAAATGTAGGGGCCTGCATAAAAACTTCTAAGCTTAATTACCAGCTTAGCTCTGGTTCGGCTGCCACCATTTTCAATGGATTCCCTCCCTGGGAAACCTTGAAAAACCTTCACCAAATCCCTGGTGAAAACAAATCCAACCCCTTGGATTTAAAACAAGGGGAAATTAACCATTCCCCTCCTTCCTCCCACCAACTCCTGGTGAATCAAGATCCAAAACCCCTTTGGATCTAAAACAAGGAAAAAATCAATCAGGTTCTTAAAAAGAAGGTTTTTAATTAAAGAAAAAGGTAAAAATCATCTCTGTAAAATCAGTATGGAAATCAACCTTACAGGGTAATCAAACTTAAAGAGCTCAGAGGACTCCCCTCTAGTCTCAGGTTCAAAGTACAGCAAACAAAGAGAAACACTCTAGTAAAAGGTACATTTACAAGTTGAGAAAACAAAGGAAAACTAACACGCCTTGCCTGGCTATTTACTTACAAGTTTGAAATAGGAGAGGCTTGTTTAGAAAGATGTGGAGAACCTGGATTGATGTCTGGTCCCTCTCAGTCCCCGAGAACGAACACACTCCCACACAAAGAACACAAACAAAAGCCTTCCCCCCCCAAGATTTGAAAGTATCTTGTCCCCTTATTGGTCCTTTAGGTCAGATGCCAGCCAGGTTACCTGAGCTTCTTAACCCTTTACAGGGAAAAGGATTTTGGAGTCTCTGGCCAGGAGGGATTTATAGTACTGTACACAGGACAGCTATTACCCTTCCCTTTATAGTTATGACACGCCCCCCAAATCACAGATAGTGTTGGATGTTCGGTTCCACACTGGCTGTGATTTCTTCCTGGAGTTCTAGGAGAAAACAGAGTTAATAAGACACATGTACCTTTAGACATACTACTGATTATATAAAAACTAACAATATGTTTTATTCCAAAAACAATTGTTAACCAGTTAACTCTGGGAAACTTTCCCGGGAGAGTGCATCAGCCACTTTGTTAGAAGCTCCCGAAATGTGTTGTATTTCAAAATCAAAATCTTGGAGAGCTAAACTCCACCGAAGAAGTTTTTTGTTATTTCCCTTGGCGGTATGAAGCCACTGTAGCGCAGCATGGTCTGTTTGTAGTTGGAAACGCCGTCCCCAAACATATGGGCGTAGCTTTTCCAGCGCATACACAATGGCATAGCATTCCTTTTCGCTGATTGACCAATGGCTTTCCCTCTCAGACAGTTTCTTACTGAGAAATACGACGGGATGGAATTCTTGATCCGGTCCTTCCTGCATTAAAACTGCTCCCACGCCTCGCTCGGACGCATCTGTGGTTACTTGGAACGGTTTGTCAAAGTCTGGGGCCCTTAGCACAGGGTCAGACATGAGTGTTGCCTTAAGCTGGTTAAAGGCCTTTTGACACTCATTAGTCCACTGAACTGCATTTGGCTGTTTCTTTCTGGTTAGGTCTGTCAGCGGGGCGGCGATTTGGCTGTAGTGGGGTACAAATCGCCTATAATATTCAGCCAAGCCTAAGAAGGATTGGACCTGTTTCTTAGACTTTGGAACCGGCCACTTTTGGATAGCATCCACTTTGGCCTGTATGGGATTTATAGTTCCTTGACCCACCTGGTGCCCCAGGTAAGTCACTCTGTTTTGGCCTATTTGACACTTTTTAGCCTTAACAGTTAGTCCTGCCTGCTGGATGCGCTCGAAAACTTTTTCCAGGTGCTCCATGTGCTCTACCCATGAATCAGAAAAAATGGCCACATCATCGAGGTAGGCAACTGCAGATTCTCCCAATCCCGCTAGGAGACCATCTACAAGTCTTTGGAAGGTGGCGGGTGCATTTTGCAACCCGAAAGGGAGTACATTGAATTCATACACCCCTGCCTGGGTGACGAAGGCTGACCTTTCCTTAGCGGGTTCATCTAGTGGTACTTGCCAGTACCCCTTGGTTAAGTCTAAAGTAGAGATGAATTGGGCATGTCCCAATTTCTCCAATAGCTCATCTGTGCGTGGCATTGGATAGTTGTCAGGACGAGTTACAGCATTTAGCTTACGGTAGTCCACGCAAAAGCGTATTTCCCCATCTGGTTTGGGAACTAGAACCACTGGAGATGCCCATGCACTCTTAGAGGGGCGGATTATACCCATCTGTAGCATGTCCTGGATCTCCCTTTGTATAGCAGTTTTGGCATGAGGTGACTCCCGGTAGGGTGGGGTTCTAATAGGGTGAGCATTACCTGTGTCAATGGAGTGGTATGCCCGTTCGGTCCATCCTGGAGTGGCTGAGAAAATTGGTGCAAAGCTTGTGCACAGCTCCTTGATCTGCTGTCGCTGCAGACGGCCAAGGGTCATGGAGAGGTTCACCTCTTCCACGCCACCATCCTTTTTTCCTTCGTAGTAGACACCTTCAGGCCACTCCGCGTCATCTGTTTCCTGGGCTGTAAACTGGCAAACGTTTAATTCTCTGGAATAAAAGGGCTTAAGAGAATTAACATGGTATACTTTAGGCTTTATGTTGGAGGTGGGGGAGGCTATGAGATAGTTCACAGCTCCTAGGCGCTCCTGGACCGTGAATGGTCCTTCCCACGACGCTTCCATTTTATGGGCCTGGATTGCCTTTAAGACCATGACTTGGTCTCCTACTTTGAAGGACCGTTCTCGGGAATGTTTATCATACCAGGCCTTTTGCTCTTCCTGAGCATCCTTTAGGTTTTCTTTAGCAAGGGCCAAAGAATGTCGGAGGGTGTTTTGTAGGTTGCTTACAAAGTCTAGAATGTTTGTTCCTGGAGAAGGCGTAAACCCCTCCCATTGCTGCTTCACCAACTGTAATGGCCCCTTAACCTCACGGCCATACACAAGTTCAAATGGTGAAAACCCTAAACTGGGATGTGGTACAGCCCTGTAGGCAAAAAGCAACTGCTGCAACACTAGGTCCCAATCATTGGAGTGTTCATTTACAAATTTACGTATCATGGCCCCCAAAGTTCCATTAAACCTCTCCACCAGGCCATTGGTTTCATGGTGGTAAGGGGTGGCAACCAAGTGATTCACCCCATGAGCTTCCCACAGGTTTTCCATGGTTCCTGCCAGGAAGTTAGTTCCCGAATCTGTAAGGATGTCGGAGGGCCAACCTACCCTGGCAAAAATGTCTGTTAATGCCTGGCACACACTTTTAGCCCTGGTGTTGCTTAAGGGTACTGCTTCCGGCCAACGGGTAGCAAAATCCATGAAAGTCAGTACGTACTGCTTTCCTCTGGGTGTCTTCTTTGGGAAAGGACCCAGAATATCCACAGCTACGCGCTGAAATGGGACCTCAATTATGGGTAGTGGCTGGAGAGGGGCTTTAACCTGGTCTTGGGGTTTTCCCACTCGTTGGCACACCTCACAAGACCGGACATAATTAGCAACGTCCTTGCCCATTCCCTCCCAGTGGAAGGACTTCCCCAACCAGTCTTTGGTTCTGTTCACCCCAGAATGGCCACTGGGATGATCATGGGCTAAGCTCAAGAGCTTTACCCGATACTTAGTGGGAACTACCAACTGCCTTTGAGGATGCCAGTCTTCCTGGTGCCCACCAGAAAGAGTCTCCTTGTATAAAAGTCCTTGTTCTACAACAAACCGGGATCGGTTAGAAGAGCTGAGAGGCGGTGGGGTGCTCCGCGCCGCCGCCCAAGCTTTCTGAAGGCCGTCATCTGCTTCCTGCTCGGCCTGGAACTGTTCCCTTGATGCTGGAGACATCAGTTCCTCCTTGGACTGTGGACTGGGGCTTGGTCCCTCTGGAAGCGATGCAGGTGCTGGGGCTGTTTCCATTGACTGTGAACCGCTGTCCGCTGGTGCACTATGTGGTAACTCAGGCTCTGGCTGAGCCTCTTGGGTAGGGTTATCTGCTGCTTCTGCCAGTTTAGGCTCGCTGGTGCCCTCTGGCGTTGGAGTTGTAGACGGGTTTGCAAGCGCTGGACTCAGGGCTGGCAATGGTTCTGGTGCTGGTTGCGTTGCCAGTTCCGGTTCTGGGACTGGCTGTGGCTGGGTCTCTGGGATTGGATCCACTACGGCTGTTGCAGTCGTTGGCAGGGGATCCAGTTCCACCACCTTTGTCTGGGTCTCCGGTAACACAGACGGGGCCCTGGTGGACGGCTCAGGAACAGGGATGGGGGTGAAAGCTTGCTTAGCCTGACTGCGGGTGACTATTCCCACCCTCTTGGCTAGCTTCACATGGTTGGCCAAGTCTTCCCCCAGCAACATGGGAATGGGATAATTGTCATAGACTGCAAAAGTCCACATTCCTGACCAGCCCTTGTACTGGACATGCAACGTGGCTGTAGGCAAGGTTACAGATTGTGACACGAAGGGTTGAATTGTCACTGTAGCCTCTGGGTTGATGAGTTTGGGGTCCACTAGGGATTGGTGGATAGTTGACACTTGAGCCCCAGTGTCCCTCCAAGCGGTAACCTTCTTTCCGCCCACTCTCAAGGTTTCCCTTCGCTCCGAGGGTATGAGAGAGGCATCTGGGTTTGGGGATCTTTGGGGTGATTGGGGTGTAATGAACTGTAATCGGTTGGGGTTCTTGGGGCAGTGAGCCTTTATATGTCCCAGTTCATTACATTTAAAACATCGCCCTGCTAAGGTATCACTGGGACGAGGTTGGTTGGTGGAGACTGGTGTGGTGGGGTGAGAAGGCGTCTGGGGTTTCCCTTGGGATGTGGGTGGGGCCTGGGGTTGTCCCCGGTGGTAAGGTTTTGTTTCGGCTTGCCCCTTCTGATATTCGCTCCAACTGCTACTAGTTTTTTTCTTTTCTGCCACCTCCACCCATTGGGCTCCAATCTCCCCCGCCTCAGTTACAGTTTTGGGCTTCCTATCTAGGATGTACCTTTCTATTTCCTCAGGAACACCCTCTAAAAACTGCTCCATTTTTACTAGGGAAAGCAGATCTTCCAGAGATTTAACATTTGCTCCTGATACCCAGGCATCACAATTTTTGTCAATGTGGTAGGCATGACGGGTAAATGACACATCCGGTTTCCACTTTAGGGCTCTGAACCGCCGACGGGCATGCTCGGGTGTTAGCCCCATTCTGAGTTTGGCCTTGTTTTTAAAAAGTTCATAACTGTTCATGTGTTCCTTAGGCATTTCAGCCGCCACCTCTGCTAAGGGTCCACTGAGCTGCGGCCTCAGCTCTACCATGTACTGGTCTGCAGTGATGCTGTATCCAAGGCAGGCCCTTTCAAAATTTTCTAAGAAGGCCTCAGTATCATCGCCTGCCTTGTAGATGGGGAATTTTCTGGGATGGGAAGTGGTACCTGGAGGGGGGTTGTTAGCATTGGCTGGTGCATCCTGCTTAGCTTTTGCTACTTCCAGTTCATGCTTCCTTTCTTTTTCTCTCTCCTCCATCTCTTTCTCTTTCAGCTCCATAGTTCTCTTGTGAGCCTCCTCTTTGGCTTTTTCCAGCTCCATCTCTCTTTCATGGGCCTCCTTTTTGGCTTTTTCTTCTCTTTCTTTTAGCTCCATCTCTCTCTTGTGAGCCCCCTCTTTGGCTTTCTCCTCTCTGTCTCTCAGCTCTATCTCTCTCTTGTGGGCTTCCTCTTTGGCTTTTTCTTCTTTGGTAGTCATTTTCCTGTTTTCTTGTGCTGGGTCACCCCCTTTGCAGTTGACAAACTGGGAAGCTCTCAGCTCTGGCTGCTGCAGAGTTAACAGTAACTTTCTAACTAGCTACTCTGGAGGATGTAAAAAGAAAAAAAAACAATTCAGCTTGTAAATACCTTTTACCAGTCATTTGCTAATTGAACCCTTCTCTTAACAAAGGACCTGTAAAAAAAACTTAACACCTCTGCCTTCAGGCAAGGAGAGATAAGATATGCATCTATCTACTTCCAGCTCGGCTTTCCAAGCAGCTAGAAGGAAAAAAAAATCTCACTGGCTTTTGGGTTTAAAATGATCCCACCGCTATTCACCATGTCAGGACTGAGATCCCCACTTTGAACTTTAGGGTACAAATGTAGGGGCCTGCATAAAAACTTCTAAGCTTAATTACCAGCTTAGCTCTGGTTCGGCTGCCACCATTTTCAATGGATTCCCTCCCTGGGAAACCTTGAAAAACCTTCACCAAATCCCTGGTGAAAACAAATCCAACCCCTTGGATTTAAAACAAGGGGAAATTAACCATTCCCCTCCTTCCTCCCACCAACTCCTGGTGAATCAAGATCCAAAACCCCTTTGGATCTAAAACAAGGAAAAAATCAATCAGGTTCTTAAAAAGAAGGTTTTTAATTAAAGAAAAAGGTAAAAATCATCTCTGTAAAATCAGTATGGAAATCAACCTTACAGGGTAATCAAACTTAAAGAGCTCAGAGGACTCCCCTCTAGTCTCAGGTTCAAAGTACAGCAAACAAAGAGAAACACTCTAGTAAAAGGTACATTTACAAGTTGAGAAAACAAAGGAAAACTAACACGCCTTGCCTGGCTATTTACTTACAAGTTTGAAATAGGAGAGGCTTGTTTAGAAAGATGTGGAGAACCTGGATTGATGTCTGGTCCCTCTCAGTCCCCGAGAACGAACACACTCCCAAACAAAGAACACAAACAAAAGCCTTCCCCCCCCCCCAAGATTTGAAAGTATCTTGTCCCCTTATTGGTCCTTTAGGTCAGATGCCAGCCAGGTTACCTGAGCTTCTTAACCCTTTACAGGGAAAAGGATTTTGGAGTCTCTGGCCAGGAGGGATTTATAGTACTGTACACAGGACAGCTATTACCCTTCCCTTTATAGTTATGACAGGGAGTTACCTGATGTTTATGGCGATGTTAAAGGTCCTTTGAGCCCTGGCGCTGTCACATGTCTTGGGGACTGTGTGCACCTCCAGCGCGAATGGCGCCTCGCCCGGCTTGGGGAGCACATTGTACCTCAGGCTGGTCTGAAAGAGAATATATGGTTCTCTGTGTGTCTCCATCTGTCCATCTCCTGTATCTCCTTCCTTCTGCTCAGTTTCATTCTTTCCTTTATCTCTTCTCTCTCTCTCCCACTTCCCCAACTCTCTCTGTCAACTCTCTCTCCTCCTCACACCTCTTTCCTATTTTCTCCTCCTCTCCCCCATCTCTTCCTCTCTTTTCCTTCCCTCCCTCCCCAATCCACCCCATCTTGCCATCTCCAATGGGAATGAGATGGGCTCCCCTCAGCAGCAGCCTCTCCCTCTCCACTTGCCCCAGGGCCCCTCACCTGCACGTAGACACATCCTTCTCCTGTCACCCCCGTGCTGTAGTCCCCTGGCACCTCTGGCAGTGCCACACGCTGGAGCAACAGACGGTTCGTGTGATCCACCTGGAACTGGGACTGGAAGTTCCCTGTGGATTGCAGGGTCACTGTGGATGCTCCTCCGCTCTTGGCATAGGTGGAGACTCCATATCGGGACAGTGCCTGGAGCGCCACCACTGTGTCCTACCAGACAAGAGATGGGCCCAGGTGCCCAAGGGGATGAATGAGCCATTTCTATGGGCCTGGAGCCCCCACTCCACTGGCTCTTCCTACACAGCAGTGCCCTGATTTTCCCATTTCCACTCCTCACTCCCACAAGCCATTCACTCTATTCCCTTGGGCCCAGATCCTCAAAGGTATTTAAGCACCTTTCTCCCACTGAAAGCAGCCAAGTGTCTAAGTACCTTATGGAACCTAGGCCTTGGGAACTCTGACACTCCACCACAGGCATCTGAGGGAAGATGCCACCACCCTTGCCCCGAAGGGACAGTTCAGGACCAGGTGAAATAGGAGCTGCCTGTAGCTCAGAGAGGACCCTGGTGAGGCAGCCAGGAGGCTCAGTAATGGAGTATGAGAAAGTCTTTCAGCCCTTTGGGTATCAAGCCAACCAGGGAAATGGTAGAACATGGGGCCAATGATTGGTCCTGTCTAGAGAGGTCACTCCCTGAGGTCCCAGCCTCCAAGCACCAGCATGGCCTGCACCTGCTCAAAGGGGGAGGTGGCACCTCCTGTTTGGTTGTCACTCTGGATGATGCTCCCCTCCTCCCTTTCAGGTATGTCCGGCAGTGACTGGCTGCTGCTGCTTCTCTGGGAAGGCCTCTGCTCCTGAGCTGAATTGGCCTGGCTGGATGGGGTCAATGCTGGGGGGAGCTGGGGATGGCACTGCACTACCTTGTGAGTGCTCAGGGTGACTCTTCTGTCCTCCATACACAGAAGCATCACTCGTCCAGTCTCCTGCCTCATTAGCCCCCCTGGGCCTGTGGGTATCTGATGTAGCCATGCTCCATGCTGTGACTATCCTATGATCTAAATTAAACTATACAGCCAGGAGACTGCCACCCCTTCCCTCTCCCCAGGTCAGCCTTCCCCTCCCCCTGGATTACTTGTCTGTCTCTTGCCCTCTCCTGTCTGCCTCCCACTCCTGCCCTGGGTGTCTGAGGCTGGGGATGGGAACAGCTCACCTGGGTGGAGGAGAAGCCCCCATTGGGATTCTGCTGCTTGCTGATCCACTTTGCAATTTGAGCTGCTAATGACAGGTCATCTTGGGATGGCGCCGGCTGAGTGGTGAGGTAAGTGAGGAGCACGTAGGACGTCATCTCCACCTCGGCGGAAGGAGCACGGGGGTGATAGAAGGGGAGATCAGCTTTCGGCTCCTTCCCAGGCCTCTGCCAGTGAATGGAGCCATCTGCAGCGGGAGAAGGGAGAGGGAGGGCAGGAGAGAAGGAAATAAAGATGCTTAGTACATGCCATTTCTAAGGGGGTTATTGACCTTCTGCTGCTGCGGGTGGGAGAACAGAGTCCCCTGTGCTCGTTTGGCATATTGACATGAGACGTGAAAGGATTAAATAGTCCCTCACTTGCTGGTCTAGTGGATTTATACAAACCTTGTGGTACGAACACTCAGTGACTAATCAGGCTGCCACCTCTGTGCCTACATCCCTTTTATCTTATGAAGGCACATCCCAGGAATGGACAGTAGCAGCCTTTATTGGGCTCTTTGATTCAAAAAGTGTGAGGTCGCTAAGTGGCCCCAGGCGCTCAAGGCCAAAGGGTTACAGCAGTGACGGTCACACCCCACTCCAGTGGGGTGAAGAGCCCATAAGTCCTTTTCTTACCAGCACAGTCCCAGTTCTTCCTGGGATTTCCTGGGACACCAGGACCTTATTTTGGGCCCCCCAGAATGATCTGTTTTTTCATTTTATCAGTCCAAACATCAGGCTTCTCCTCTTCGTTTGTCTCTTGCTGTAGGGAGCAGACATCACTCTGTGCTGACCAGGGGCCATCGCTCCCATGGAACGAGTGTTCAGAGCGAGGAGCAGTGCTTGGAGTGAGAAATGGAGCGGAGCTAGCAAAGACACTGGCAGAGCTGTGCTATTGCTCAGTGGGAATGGTACCATTTGGTCAGGGTTTCACAATATGCTCACTCACAGCACTGAGGTGTGGGGGGTGGGACTCTCAGATACACCTGTGTCACTGAAAAGTTAGGCACCGGCAGCCCCGGCCCCAGCTCTCGTTTTAAAAAAGTTCCCTTTGTCTTTATATGAATATTTCAGCGCCTTAAGAAAAGCAACAATCAAACCATCCCCACAGGAACTTGCCCTAGGGAAAGGGGACCCAGGCCCAAATCTCTTCTCCCTGGTGATGACCTCTATGTACTGGGAGCTGTAAGGCATCTCCCAGTGTCCTAAAATGTGCCCCCTTGATGCTTCTCTCCATGTAATGCCCCTTGGACCAAACCATCCTCTGCCTCACCTACTGCCCCCTGAGCTGCTCTCGGTGCTGGCCCACCCCTGGGCTGCTGTAGCCACCAGAGCCTGTGGGGGCGGAGGGAGGAAGCTAGATGTCATTGAGCTGCTTCCTCCTCCAGCAACAGGCTCCCTCTTCAAAATGGGCAACAGTCCTGGGGGGCGGGGGAGACAGGAATCCTCCTGAGGCAAAGGGGGAGAGGAGGGTAGCGACGGTCTGGACCCAAAGGAGCGGGGAGAGGGACAGGGAAGGAGAAGCCAGGGGAGAAGGAAAGAAAAACCTTGGGTGAGAGGTCCTAGGGAGGAGGGCAGGAAAGGGAGGGAGAGAATCTGCACACATGGTTGGGGAGGAGGGGAGAGACACTCAAGAATGGTGGAAGGGAGAAAAGACACTTCTAAGACCTGGCCAACACACAGATTTTGTGCCATTACAACTATTTTGGTTAGGGCTGTGACTTTTCTACTGGTACCTCTAGTCTGGGCACAGTTATACCAGCATGAAGGTGTCTTGTACTGGTAGAGCTGTACGGGAACAGTTCTATTGGTATGAACACCTTCACACTGCTATAATTGTATCCACACTGGGGGAGTCACACCACTTTAACTATACCAGTACAGATACAGCAGAACGAATTTTGAGGGTAGACAAGGCCTGAAGGTCCATCTACCCTGGGGAAATGCTCTGTGTTAGAAAAGAAAATGCATTAAGCAGCACACTGGTCAAGAATACTTGGCACCTAGCATAGACAGCGATGGCTTATAAATTCATTTGCTATTTGTAAATTTAGGCTATGGGGTGCCCTCAGGTGAGCTACTGGCACCTAATGTGATCTGGTTGGCCACGACCAGCTGCTGTTTTTCACCCCAGCTGATCCTGTCTAGACTAGGTGCTGAGTTGTCTTTAGCAGTGTGTCAGCTAATGCATTTTCTAACACAGTGAGTTTCCTCACCTGCATGAGGCCTATGAGTGTGGGGCTGAGGATCTGTGTTTGTGGGGGCTGGGGCAGGTGACAGAGAACCCAGGTGTCTGTTGTGATGGGAAGGAAACATGGAGTGTGCGTGTGCTGGGACCCTGCATAACAAGTCCCATGTGCACTAGGGTTGGGGGCAGCCTGCGTGTGTGTGTGAGTGGCTTTCGGGTGGGGGAGAAGGAGCCTGTGTGTGAGTGGATCCTGGGGCAACCTTGCACGTGCTTGTGCATGAGCTTGTGCCTGGGGCAGGCTTCAGTGTGTGTGTGGGGAGAGAGAGATTTGTGAGGTACAAGACAGCAGGACAGTATGCCTTTGATTTTGTGGACTGGGAAGTAGGGAGTATGTGAGAGCTTTTGGTATGGGAGGCAGGAGAGAGTTTGGGAGACTTGGGGGAAGGAGGAAGAGAGCACGAGGAAAAGAAAGGAGAGACCAGTTATTTCACAGTATAGAAAAGGGGAAAACAGACTGAAACAAACAGAGGAAAAGCTAACAAGCTCCGGAGTAGAGGAAGGGGGCAAATGGAGGGAAGGCAGGGACAAGGGAAAGGGCAAACACAAGGGAGACAAATACAAAGGGAATGTTGACATTTTACCTAATAGATAGGTTGGATACTGAAGGATACAATCAATGATCCAGTTTAAAAGGGCAGGGATACAACATGCTGTGCTGTCAGAAATGTGCCGGGGGCCGGTCCTGGCTGCCTGGGCTGCCTCTCTCTCAATCTTGTTTCTTCATGTCAAATAACGGTCTCCCGCCTGGTCCTGGTCCCGCCGAACTTTCCCCTGCTGTGGTTTCCCCTCTGAGCACCTGTATATGATTCTCAATACATGGTCACCTTACAAGTGGGGGATGTAGGGCCAGTGGGCTGGGATGCAGGAGAAGGGCCCGTCGGGAACTCTCACCCTCTTTCACAGCTTCCTTGTCAAGCGAGTCCAGCAATGCCTTGCGTTTCTCCTCCTTCCCCGCCAGGGCAAAGGCGTAGGCCAGTAGCGCCCTGGTGTACACGTGGTTTCCTCCCTGCTCTGCGGCCGTCTCCAGACAGAACAGAGCATTACGGACCGCAGAGTGCTGTGTGGGGAGAGAGACATGGGCTGAGAGAGGGAAGGGAGAGGTCACCATGGAGGTCAATTCAGTCTGTGAGCTCAGCAGGCAGGAAACAATATGCACTTTTTCCATTTTATGAAGTATTTTTTTCTGGACTTTCTGACACATGGGTAACTCTAAACAATAACTGACCTTTCAGAGCCATATTCCCCAGGACACTCTCTCGCTTTCACCACTCCAGCAATGCGTAGTGGCTGGTTTACAGCTGTGTTGCATCACTAGGCTAGCACTAAGCATCCAGAGCGAACCAGTGATTGGTGAATGGCGATGGTGTATTGAGAAACCTGACCCTTTAAATTTGTCCTGTGGTCAGCACTCCCTTAGGAACATTTGAGAAGCAAAGTTTGGAATCAGACATTTCCCATAATGACATTCCAAGGGATACCAATGTGCACAGGTGCATACACAGCAGGGCAGTTCATCTGTTTTCGTCAATGGCTGAGAATGGAAAGTCCAGCAGACAGTCCCATTTTCAGTGGCTTGAAACTTTTTTCAAAATGTTTTGATCTGAACCTTCCTAGCACTTGGTGTCTGCTAAGAGAGGGAATGAGTTCAGCTGGTTTTGAGACAGGAAAGCCTGAAAACAAAATGCCTTGGGGTTTATACTCCTTCTAACTGAGAAGGGCTTAATCAGGACATCAACTTTCCTCAATTAAATACAGGGGATCAGGTTAGTCTAATGACAGTGGATGGGAACTGGCTGCCCCATCATCAGGACAATGTTAACAAGCAGGCCATGTTGGGCCACATCCACTTGTCTTGTCTGACCGCATCCAGTTGCACCACACATCTAAAGCCTGGTCTAGACTCAAGTTACAGAACTCAGCTTTTCTGGGCATAGCCTGGCACACGTTCACACTCAACTTGCCTACTGACAAAAATCCTCCACTTTTGGGGGCACACTGACTCCCTTTTCTGGAGTGGCATAAGCCCCATGTCAGTGGAGTTATATCAGCACAGTGGTAAGGTGTATGCTCACTGGAAGTACCAGTGTAAGTAGTCCTTCCACTGCAGTCCCACAGTGCAACATTCCCTTTAGCAGAGACTGTCTGGCAGCACTTTTGAACCAAGGGCCCAATGATGGGAAGCCCGCCTGGCTTTTACACAGTCAGCACATTCTCCACAGCCACAGCTGTTCCTGCTACTTGCTACCTTGTCCCACGTGCTGAGTGAACATTTCCCACAAGCACAGCGAAAGCTACGCAGCAACATTTCCCCACAAGGCAGTGCTGCTGAAAGTGGCACAGAGGGCACTGGGATGCCTACCCACAACGCACCGCACTTTTGCCAATCTGGCCTGATACTAGTTGAACACAACGCGCTGGCACAACTGGCCCAGTGTCAACTCACTGCATCAATATAGTCTTTTTGGTTGCTGGCTGATGACAAAACTTTTGCCAGTGCGATTTCTGGGTGTGGAGCAGACCTAACTGAAGGAGAACAGAAATCAGCCCTTGATGGGGACCCATTTGGCTGGTGCCAACTGCCAAGGGGTTAAGTGTTATTTACCCAAGCGTTAAATATCTGTAAAACTCTAAGCTATAGGCTTGTAAGAGAGGATCAAGCAAACGCCGCCTCAAAAGTTTTTAAATAAAGATCATATAAAAGGATTAGAGATGAGACAGAACCAGCGCCCTGGACTGGAAGGGAAGGGAAGCTGCAGGGAAATTCCAGTTCCAGATTTGGACCTCAATTTAAAGACTTTTCTGACTGGATTTCCCCCTTTTTTAAAGGCTTCTCTCTCGGGATGGGAGGCTGTGACTTGGGGGTCCCCAGCTCTGTCTGTGGCTTGTGGGGTTACAGGTACGTACAGTGATGGGCAGAGGAATCTCCAGCAGCGCGATGGTGATGTAGGCAGAGAGCGTGACCTCATCGTCCACCCCGCCCTGCAGGGAACCATAGAGAGAGACATTAACCCTATAACCCCACCCACTGGCCCCTCCTCCCAGGGGCGTTCTACATCCCTGTTCTTCCCACACTATGTTAGCTTCCAGCTATCTGCCCCTCTTCTTTCCCCTACCCATGGTCGCTCCATGTACAGTATGGTTCTCCCCAGCTCTTGCCTCCCTTGGTAGATCCCATCTCCAAGCCCCCTGCCCCAGCCCCATGTGCTGCAGTGGCTGAGCTGTTCCCATGCACAGTTGCAGACTTTCTCCGTGTCACTGGAGTCCTGTATGGGTCCCGTGAGGCCCATGGGAAGCCAGCTGGATGGATACGTCACCTTTATGGCATTGTTCAGGAGCGTCCCAGAGCTGCGGAAGCAGCCGTTTTCCTTCTGCTTGCCAGTGAGCCAGGCCAGGGCATCCTGGATGTGCTTCTCCTCGATGAAGATGTGAGAGCGGGCCTGCGCGAAGGACTTGAGGACGAAGGCCGTCAGCCTGTGACAGAGAGTGGACAGCGGTGAGAGCTCCCTCCCATGTCCTGTGCTCGCTGGAGGGGACGGGGTCCTGGGGCATCGCCAGCCTGAGGGGAAGCAGCAGGGGCCAGAGAGCTGGTGGCCATGGGCCAGGGAACCATTATCTCATTCAGCCACCTACTGACATGCAGCAGAGCCTGGGGGCAAGACCCAGCAGTCGTCTGAGAGGGCATAGCAAAACTGCCCGTTTTAGGACAGGAAGTGAGCCAGCTTCCTGCATTGGTTTCAAACGGCCAGGGCACAGTTTAGGGGGTAGAAGGTGGTTGTCCAGAACCCTTGGGAGAACAGTCCTCAGCATCTTCAGTGACCAGGAATGGCCAGGACACTGGCTCTGCACTTTCTTATTATAAAACAGCAGCACAGCACCCCTTAGCATCAGACTGGGCTCAGCACTGAGAGGGAGAATGCCCCTTACTGAGCCACCCGCCCCGCTCCCTGCAGCACAGCGCCCCCTAGCACCACACTGGGGCAATAGAGTCAGTAGCGGCAGAGGGAAGAGCAACCACTACAGAGCTGCCCACCCACCACTCCCTGCAGAACCTGTTTCTTCACCCAGCAAGGCATGCACTAAGCATTGAGGGGCTGTGATGGCTCCACCCTGAGTTACCAGCCACCTGATTATCCTGAGGGCAGTGGTGGCTAAATTTTCCATCGGAGGGTCAAACACATAATTTCAGAAAGGACAAGTATCCACAATCAGGACTTCTGGGTGGATTCTCTGCCCTGTTCTGACCCCTGCACCTTGCTCAGGTAACACAAAGGGAACTGAAACTACTAGCAAGTCACCCAGCAGGGGAATCTTTGGCTGGCACTTTTACACCATCCTCCATATAGCCCCTGGTACAGAGAGTGAGTGGCTGGAGTGTGCTGTGTTCTGGACACAGCTAGCTGATGTATGGTCCTCAGGGGACTGTGACCACCTGGAGCAAGTTAGAACAGGCCCCAGGCTGCTCTAACCTGAGCTGAGCAGGGAATCAGGGGGCTGTAAATGGTTATTAATCCAAAATTTCAGGCCTCTAGCATATGAACTAAAGGAGATCTCCCTTCCCTACCACCTCCCATAGTTGCCTTATCCCACATCATCAGCTCTAGAGCTCCTCCCCTCTCCTCCGCCCCTTCATGATCAGCACCTGTTAACAATGGGCAAGCTCCAGGTTATAACAAGAGAAGGGAAAGAATTCAGCAGCACTGAAATCTTACCAGGTGTTCCCTGATTGCCCATAACGTGGCCCAAAAGTGCTGTAGGAGCCGTCCCGGTGTTTGTACTTCAGCTGTGTCTGGTAACCTGAAAGGGAGAATGAAGTTGGGTTTTACTGCAATAAAGTCCAGCTGTAGACGTCAGCCAGGAAAAGAGCATTTTCAACCCTGTCTACATACAAACATCCTGCTTTAATTGTACCAGTAACATGAAAATGCTGCGAATCCCCCAGTGTGGATTTAGTTAGGATAGTATAAAAGTGCTAATACCAGTACAGCTTGTACCCAGATGGGAAGGGAGTAGAACTGCATCCACACTAGGGGTTGTACTGATTAAATTATTTTGGTAAAATATCACCTCCTAACTGAAATAGTTATACTGGTACAAAGCTGGGTTTAGATCAAGCCTTAGACGCAGAAGCAGGTCCGATATAGAGTACACAAACCAGGCAGGCCTCCCATTCCTAAAAACAGCCTCAGTGTCTCAGCAGAGAGGCCTGGGTCTTCTGTTAGGCGTTAAAAGAAAGTACAGGCAACAGGGTTATGATGTGCATCTACTAGCCACCTATACCAGGTTGAAGGATCCCTTTGCAGCACCTAAAATAAATGGGAAGGCTGTCTCTGAAAGATTGCTAACCCTCATTAAAAACAGGGTGGAGCAGAAATGGAGAATGAGGAATAATCAAAGGTGTGACCCAAACTGGGGCTGTTCTGAAAAGTGACTATGTGGAAAAGGCCCCTTGTCACTCAGCAGCTCTGCCCCGTGTGTGTTCAGAGTCATGGCTACTGGCTTTACTGGCAAAGGTCATGTCCACATTAGGAATAAAGGAGCATTACCAACATTGCTAGCTAACACGTGTTTCAATCCTAACACAGACAAGGCACTTGTAGTTTCACACATGTTAGCTGGTTGAGTTAACCTTAGCGAGGAGCCTAGAGTTTACCTTGATCAACTAACATGTATTAAAACTACAAGTCGGCTAAATGTGTCACAAACAGACACATCTCCCCTAGTGAAAACAAGGCTTAAACCCAGGTTTTGCTCCATTTACTGTTGACAGACCTGCAGAACCAACCCAGCTCTTCTTCTCCGCCTTGCATGTCATCAGCAGAAATGCACCCAGTGAACCCAGTGCAGTGCAGCACCCAGACTGTATCATTCATCCACATGGACCCATCTTCTCCCATCAAGCACTTCCAGAGAGTAGAGGTCTCTACGTTCCGAGATGTCACCCTAGATCTAAGCATGCTAATGTGTAATTGTAACACCAACCATTAATGAAGTAACTACTCGGAGTAGCTCCTGGGAAAGGGAACCTCTGACCTCTGGTGCAGGGTGAGGGGGAAGAGGGTGTCAGAGGCCCTGGTTCAAAGGTGAATGACGAGGGGTCAGTTGTGACGGTGCTGCCAATACACTGGTGGCTAGGAAGGCCTATAGGCCATTTAGGGAGCCGAGTCTGGTTTGCTGGGTAAGAGTGAATTACCACTGGGCTCACACACTGGAGAGCAATGGGATGACAGGGCTGAGAAGGTACAAGTGCGTTCCCCCTCCCACCCAAGAGACAGGTGGTCCCCTCAGTCTGTCCATCCTTCCCAGTTGGAGCATTATCTGAGCAAGGCACACACAGAAAGCTCCCAGCACAACCTTGGAAAGGAGCAAGTGAAGAAACAAAAGCCCCGTCTCTTCTCACCGCTGACTAAGTATCCGATGGCCTTGGATTTGGTCTCCTCGCTCAGCTGCCCCGTCTTATTCAGATAGTCCAGGATGTAGATGTTGGGGGCAAACAGGACCATGTTCTGCTCCCAACAGCCGAAGGGCATCTGGGGGAGCTGCTGCAGGTTCTGCATGGCTGTGCCCAGGATATCGCCTGGGGATGGAGATACAGGGAGTCAGTGTGGCCCAGAGCCGGCCTGTGGAGGCAGAGTGCACCGCAGAGCAAGGATGCTAGTGTGAGACATCCATAACAGGCTTGTGAGATCACAGGCAATAGGAGGGAAAGAGAGAGAGATACACAGAGAAAGGAGGAGACAGAGAAGGGACACATGAAAGGCAAAGTGAAGGGCGTGCTGCTGGAAGGACAGATGGGAGCACTAGCCTGGACGAATAGCTAGAGTCGTGGGCCCAGAGGCAGAGACAGGGGAAGGAGAGAGAAAAAGGGGTGAAGTGCTAGCAAGAGACTGCAGCAGTGGACAGCTGGGGGATAAATGGAGGGGCTGTGACGGGTGCATAACGGGGTGAGGAGTGGAATGGGTGGAAAGACCACTAACGTCAGGCACGGGGAAGGGACGGCAACAGCACCCAAAGCCGGGCTCTTCGGACGGCCTCACTTACCCAGCACTGAGAAATAGGCTCTGGCCGAGCCCTGCACCACATTTTCTGGGAGCTTCAGGGACATTGGCTGCGGCGTTGTCTTTCCTGGGGAAAAGTGACATAGATGGGATTGTAGTAAAATCCCCCCGTGTAGCAGTGACCAGGCCCCAGCACAGGAGCTAGGACTCTGCCCCTGCTGCTGTTTTCCCCTGGCACTGCACAGGGGCTCCCTGCCTTTAGCAGCTCCATTCCTCCATCGCTTTATAGTGAACCCCCCACCCATCCCCAACTCCCCTCTCAGGTGTGGAACCCCTCACCTCACCTCCCACCCCAGCCCTCCACGTGGAGCGAGGTGCCACCACCTGGTGAGACAAGGGAACTGCAGTCTCCAGCTCTTTCCCTGGCACCTTCCAGTTTGTAATTTCACTCCATGGAATCAGAGAGTGCAAGAAGGGGAAAGCCCCATTAAATCCCATCTAGCCTAGGGTTACCATACATCCGGATTTTCCCGGACATGTCCGGCTTTTTGGGCCTCAAATCCCCGTCCGGGAGGAAATCCCAAAAAGCTGGACATGTCCGGGAAAATAGGGAGGGAGGGGCCGGCGGTGCTTGGCTGGGGGCCAGAGCCGCTGGGGCCGGCGGTGCAGGGCCAGGGACTGGGGGCCAGGGCCCAGCGGTGCGGGGCTGGGGGCCGGTGGTGCGGGGCCGGCGGTGCTCGACCAGGAACCGGGACCAGCCCAGGGCCGGCGGTGCTCGGCTGGGGGCTGGTGCCCCAGGGGCCGAGCCGATCCAGGCAGGAGACGCCGGGGCCAGAGCCTCTTGGCCTGGACCGGCCGGCCAGCTGCCAGAGGAAACCGCTTGGCCAGGGGGGGCGGATTGGGCCGTGCCCCCCCAGCCCCAGCCCCAGCCCCAGCCCCAGCTTACTTGCTGCCTGCCTGCTTCAGACTTCCCGCGAATCAAATGTTCACGGGAAGCAGGGGAGGGGGAGGGGCAGGGGGCGAAGCGTTCAGGGGAGGGGGCCCCGTGGAGTGTCCTCTTTTTGGACACTTAAAATATGGTAACCCTAATCTAGCCCATTCCCCCAGGAACCATTCCCTAAAACCTATGCTTCCAGCCCTTCCCTTGGGGGCCATTCCAGCCCTTCAGTGTTAGGAAACATTTCCTTGTTATCCAGCTTGAGGTGTCCCACTTTCTCAGTTCCATATTACTGCTTCTAGTTAGCTCTTCCCCTCGGACATCCGGGGTTTCCACACTTCCCTTTGCAGAGGCAGGTCAGGAGGGGTGGGACTCTTACCAGCTGCCCAGAGCAGGAAGTTGTAGGTCGTTTCCTTCTCAAACCCTTCAGGCTTCGGGTTGGGGAGGAAAAGGAAAGGGGAAGGAAAATGAGAAAGGTGAGAACCTGCAGAGATATTGAGCACCTGGTGGCAGAAACATCTGGCTAGGGTGATGGAGAGAGATGGGGAGAAGAAAATGCTGGGTAAAAGAAAGAAAGAAAGAAAGAAAGAAAGAAAGAAAGAAAGAAAGAAAGAAAGAAAGAAAGAGCAGGGCATGAATCAGAGAAAGAGGGAGACTTGCAAATTCTCATGTAATAATAATTCTCATGAAGCCAGCAGATAATAGTTGGAAATTGGTACTAACAAGTTATTGCCTCCTCACTCCCCAGGGGAGGATATTGCAGTGTTCTACCATGGGTGATTAGTTGCTGCTAGCACACCGTAAAACGTGGACTTTCCTTGTTACACAGAGAGAACTTCCAGCTTTACACCATGTGCTGGTGCTGATAATATGCTGTGATGCTAATGAAGGGATGTAGGGGCTCGATCCTGCCAAGTGTTTAACTTTAAGGCTGTCTGAGGTCAATGGGACAAGTCATGTGCCTAAAGTAAAGCAAGCTTTGCTGGGTCAGGGCCAAAGCGCTCAGTGCCCTGAAATGACATATTGTAGTGACTGCAGGGCCACCTAGAAATTCACCATTACACACTGTGGCCAATTAGTCCTGTAGGGCTACAGTAGGGATAGAACTTAGCTTCTCCTGCTCCAAAGGCCCAGACCCCCATGGCTTGAGCTAAAGAAGAAGCCCTGTTATTTATTGAGATGACCAAAACAATTTTGACTAAAATGCAGGAACTAAATGTTGTTAAGAAAGAGGGTTTAGTCAAAACATTTTTAGTTTTTGGAACACACCCCTCCCCCGCAAATTTTCTTCTGAGAATAGTTGCTTTTCCCCCTTTTTATAATTGTTTTCCAACTTTTGCCAGGTGGTAAATATTTGCCAAGCATGAAAATTGGGCTTTCCCTCTCTTTCTTCACCCACTTAGCATCCAGGTCGACCCCCCAGCCCCGGCTCTGCTCTAGCCCTAGCACTAGCTCCACCCAGACCTGGAGGACCCTGCATGCTGGATGCATTACACACAGCCCCGGCCAGCTGGAGGGAGAGGGACAGCAGTGGCACAGCAGCGGAGTGCCAGATGCACGTGCCGTGCAGCAGCAGGAGGAGGGCGGGCGGGTGAGTGAGTGGCTCGGCGGTGGCAGAGGAGATCCTCAAAAAAGGTCGGCCTGCCGTGCCATCTCAAGGAGCTTCACCCAGCATGGGGCGGTGTGACGGGATGGGTGCCAGGAACTGTGAGCGCTGGAGAGTAACATCTCCTTCCAGAGCTGGGTGCGCCTGTGAGACCTCTGGGGGTCCCTGGCCAAAGCATCCATCGCCCCCCGCAAGGCCAGTTGGAGGAGATGGGACCTCGATCCCTCCTGCTCCCCCTCTTCCCCATCATTGCCCGCCCACCCAAAGTCGGGGCCCACCCAAATGTCCCATGTTAGCTACGCCACGGCTGTCCCAGTGCTTAACCACCCTTATAGTTAGAAAGTTTTTCCTAATATCTCACCTAAATCTCCCTTGCAGCAATCTAAGCCAATTACTTCTTGTCCTTGGTGGACATGGAAAACAATTGATCACCATTCTCTTTCTAGCACATACTATTCCTGGGCGAATTCTGCACCAAAACTTTAAAAATTCTACATACAATATATTAAAATTTGACATATTTTATGTGTCAAAATAACGCAATATAATCACACCGGTTTCAATTATTTTGGAAATTTATTTAAACTACAATACAATGGATGGCGAATAGAAGTAGGGATCATTGAAGAAAATCCCCAAATCCTCTTTGTCTAATAGTAATGTAGCTAGACTTGACCCTTTATTTCTAGTTATTAGTCAAGATATAACAATGTTATATGCAGCCATATGTTCATATTACATCATAGGGAACTGAAGAGCAAGTGAGGGCTGGGGAATCAAACTTATAGTTTATATTGGCTACTGTCCCTCTCCAGAAAGGTCAGAAGTAAACAGTTAATGATGTACATTTTGATAGGAAAATGTTTCAGTCCAAAAATTTAGACCAGTTCTAATCAGTCAAGCACCATAAGCATTTATAAGGCCATACTGTCATTTACAATAGGGCTTCTTTACACCACTCTGGCAAAGTAAAGAAGCCTTAAAACTTTTACACCTGTTTGATGCTCCTGGGGGAATTCATTAAGAATGGGAACAATTCACTAAGAATGGGAACAACTAAGCAGGCAGGCTGCTACATTATGCTCTGCCTCAGGGGACAGAGCCTGCCTCATGTCTTCCTCCAAACACCCCAGAGCCCTGTCCCTCCACGCCAGGCCTGTCACAATGGCAAGCCAGAGGGACAGAGTCTCTCTCATTCATTCACTTGCTCGCTCACCTGCCCGCCCAGCCCTCCCTGCCCCCCACCGTGCTGATTTACGTCTCCTCCAGCTGCTCCAGGCCGCCAGGGATGGGGGAGTGACTGCACTTCCCTTTGCTTCCCCTCAGAAGTCATTTTTCTGTGGGGAACCAAAGAAATCTGCAGACGACATGGTGCAGAATTCTCCCAAGAGTAACATATTTGAAGATTGTTATCTTGTTCCCCCTCAGCCTTCTCTAGATTAAACATGCTCAATTCTTTCAACCTTTCCATATAGATCAGGTTTTCTAAACCTCTTATCATTTTTGTTGCTGTCCTCACGCCAATTTGCTCATGTTTTTCCTAAAGCGTGGCACCCAGGACTGGCCACAGGACTCATTCTTACCTTGAAGCTTACAGAGTTGTTTTTTCTGGGTTGATACAATAATGTGAATCATATCTTTGCCTTGCTGAAAAAGGTGGGATGCATTTCTGTAACGCAGAGAGGAGCTGCAGTATTAGATCACGTGTTACTGCTTACATCACACAATTTAAAAATGATTAGTGCTTTCCTATAATGGAGAGAGGAATGGCCACCTCTATCGCGTGATATTGCTCTGATCAGACATGTAACAAGTTATCACTACTTCCCTATTACATAGAATAGCTATGGAGGTTTATATTATGAGATATTGTTTATGCTGTCTGGGTGTCATGTCAAAAAAAAAAAAAAAAAGGTGAAAAGCCAGGGGTTCCTCATCACAAAATACTGTAAGAGACAAACATTTATAGAAAAATATGCAAAAAAATCATTGGCTCACATTACCCTGAGCACTTTTTAATTGTTTGCAATTAAATGATTTAAAATAAATAATGATAATTTACTAATCATTCACAAATGTTTTAAAATGAAGGCACTGTCCCATATTCCACTACACTGGTCACATACAGCACAAGATTTGTTACAGTTCCTGTTTGGGAAAGGGCCGGCAGGGTTTACAAGTAGATCTGGGAGAAATTTTTTGGAAAAGCTTGTTTTTCGCAGTAAAATGCAGCTTCGGATCGACAAAAACATTTCTCACATTTGTGCTAAATTCACCCAATTGTTTCAGTTAAAAAAAATCAAAACATTTTGTTTTGACCTTTTCTAAACAAAATATTTTGATTTTTCAATTCAATATTACTTTTTAAAATTTTAGTTTAATTTTATGTTGAAAAAAAGTAAAACAATTTGAAAAAACAACAGTATGATTCATGTCAGGTCGTTATAAAACTTTTTGTTGGACTTAAAACTACATTTTTTTTGTCCATTTTGGTTCATCAAAAAACCCTGAAACATTTTCATTTGGGTTGACCCAAAACTGTTCTTTTTTTGATTTTTCAGTTGGCCAGCAAACCAAAAAAAACAGTTATTTGCACAGCTCTATTTACAAGGACCACGATCCTCGTCCACAGCTAATGTAAATCTGCAGAGCTGCATTGAATTTAATGGCGCTATGCCAATCTACACTGCTGAGGGCTCGATCCCATGACTTGTTATGGACAAAACCTAAAAGTCATGCTTACTGTCCCCAAAGACATGGCTTTGCTTATTATTTCAATCTCATGGTGTAACAACATACCAGTATTTTACTGTAAGAAGTTATGCAGTATTACAGTTTATATTGGCTAATATAGTGACTTATCGCTGCTTCCCTTTACAGCATTAGAGAACGTGTTATTGCTGAGATCATATTAAGTCATTATGGCTTCCCTATAAAACCAAGAAGACCTGCAGCATTACATCAGTTGTCACGACACAGCAGTAAGTTATCATGGCTTCTCTACACCACAGAGACCAAACAGCCCACCTACCTCCACTAACAGCTGTTTGATCACCGTGTCCTTCCGCCCTTTGTCCAGGGTCTCCACTACCTCGTTCCCGCAGGGTAGATCTGTCTTCAGGGCCTCAGCGCTCACTGAGAAATCCACATTACCTGAAACAAAGAAGGATAAGTGTTCTGCCAGTCACTGCAGCTACAGAGGTGTGAGTGTCATTCGCTTGGTGTTTTGCTTTGATTACACGGAAACCTCTCTAAAGAGGGTCAAGTCTCAAGTCACATGTAGGTTAGCACTTTAGCACAGCTCTGCGGCAGCCTTAGTTCCAACCCCTAGACTCCAATGGCTACATTGAATGGGGCTGGGCAAGATGGAGAGGAGGGGACTGCAGGGTCTGTTCTTCAGATTCTGCCGCCCAGACCCCTGCATGGTTTCAGAGTCATCATCTTCCTTTTCCAGAAATTTCAGACCCAACCAGTCTGTCAATCCAGGTATTTATATGGCCCCCATCGCAGTAGTCAGATGGGGAAACTGAGGCACAGGGACACTGACTTGCCCAAGAGCTGGACACTGAGTCCAGGTCTCCTGAGTCCAATCCAGTGCCTCAGCCACAAGGCCAGCCTTCCTCCTTTCACAGCGGATCAGTCCCTTCCAGAGAGGTTGGAGCCACCAGAAATCTTATCCAGAAATTTCAGTGCCACTTGGTCCCTTTCACAGAGGTTTTGGAGCCATCCATTAGTTCCTGATCCGAGATTTTGGAGTTGCCAGGTCCCTTACCCAGAGATTTTGGGGTCACAGCCCAAGACACTGTTTTCCGTCCGTTCACACAGAGACAATAAGATTCTTCTTCCTTCTCCACAGGGGTAGCCCGGAAGTCATCAGATGGAGCCAGTGAGATGCTGACCTGTCAATTGTACAGAGAGGTGCCATCAGGCAGGGAGAGAGAGAGGGGTTCGAAGGGTTTGGGGGTAAATGGAGATGGGACAGTGCAGGGGAGGAGAGGGGGCAGGGAGTTTGGGGGCCACAGGGATTTGGTGGGGCAGGGATTGAGGTGGGGAAAGCTGAGGGGTACCGAGGTTTGGGGAGGTGCAGGAGACTGAGGATGGGCAGAGAGTTGGGTGCATGGCTCTGAAGAAACAGGCGAATGCAGGGCCTGAGGGACCCGGGACCAGTTGTGGGAATAAAGACAAAGTGGTGACCCCAAATTTACCACCTTGGTATGAGTCTGAGAGCCCTCTGGTGTCTTGTTAGGGGAGGAGGGGAAGTGCTGGCAGTGAGGGGCGGGGGGGCTATCTGGGAGTAGCTGAGAGGGAACAGAATTGGGGACCATCAGTGAGCGTAGCAAAG
This sequence comes from Malaclemys terrapin pileata, assembly GCF_027887155.1. Classification (NCBI taxonomy): domain Eukaryota; kingdom Metazoa; phylum Chordata; order Testudines; family Emydidae; genus Malaclemys; species Malaclemys terrapin. Next base: position 137,702,413 of record NC_071505.1, read on the forward strand.
GGCAGGAAAGGGATGGGGAAGCGGATGAGAGAGCCTTGGGGGCCCTTAACGCTGTAAAGCTTGTTCCCGCTTCACTTTATCTAGAATGAAACCCATTTAAATAAAAGCTGAGAGAAAAGTCACCACAATTTTGCAGGGACCCCCTTCCTCAGTCCCCTCCAGTCCCTTGTGCTGGAGCAGGAATACACTGCAGGCTAGTGGGGCTAAAGAGTCAGTGCCGTTTCCATGGATGCAACAGGCCAGCGAGTTTCCCAGCGGCTGTAGTGCAGCAGGGGGTGTTGTGCGGCGTGAGGCCAAAGGCCAAGCACATGTGTCCATTCCAGGAAGCCTGGAGTCTCCACTAGAGTAAGGGGTGATGCACAGTGTGTGGTCACCCCAGGTACCTTGCTTACCATGGGGTCATGAGATAGACACAGGAGGTCTAAGGCCAGGTGCCTTCAGCCACACAGGAAGTTGGTGTCAGGTATATCTGCAGCTCGCAAACCTTTGTCAGCCAAACAGATTTCTTCTTTCATAACGCCCACTCTGTACCTCTATAGTAACACACACCTAGGCGCCAATCAGATTCCTCCTTTCCATCACCCATTTCTTTCCACTGTAATAAGACACTTTCCTAGGGGCCAATCAGCTGCCTCCCTTGGATGGGAAGCCATGTTGCAACTGGCCCATGTGGTCTCCTCCCTGGCCCCTGCTGAGCAAAGCTGCGAGTGTCCGTTACCCTGATGCAGTGGGTCAGGTAGTTGAAGACAGTGGCCCTTAGTGTGAAGGCCTCGCCGCGCACCACAGAGTAGGGCAGGGTGAGCTCCACGAAGAAGGGCTGGAAGGCTCTGAGGGACACGGTTGGGGACAGGCCAAAGCCAGTGTCACTTGAAGTGCAGAACGCGTTGGCTTTCCATTCTGCGATGGTGTCGGGGATGGTCACGGCCAAATCAGCACTTCCGACAGACCTGGTGACAAAACAAGAACAAGGAGATGGGGGGAGCTTTCCTAGCTTTGGGGGAAACAACTGTGTCCCTCACAACATCCTGAATGAACACCCCCTCCCCCACTTTTGTAACTGCCTTGGGAGCACTGGGGGTGTGCATGCTGGTTGGTTATTGTAGGCTCACCGCAGAACACTTCCTCCCATCCTATCCTACATCCAGCTCCGCAGAAGAATCATCCAAATAACAAAACTGGGGTTGGGGTTCCACGGTGAACAGAAAATCCCTCAGGACACACAGATACAGAAAAGGATGAGATGCATAGCTAATAGCGACTTCTGCGCCAGAGCTGGGACCAAAAAGAAATTACACCTCCCTCCGACACACACAAACAAACACACACACACACAACAGGGGATTGTCCATTGAGATCCACACAATTGTCTCCCAGTTACTGAGAGGAGAAGGAGTCACTGTGGTGTATTAGTAGAACTAGTTAACTTACTTCCTGTCTTTCCTCTACCTGCCTATCCATCCCTCATGCTTGTCTCTCTCTAGTCTATCTACAAAAGGTACTCCAGCTATCACAGAAGAATATAAGCACATCTCATGGTGTCTGAGCAACTTCTTCTGAGAATCTGTGTAACCCAGTTGACCACACTCACCACATCCCCTAAACATCACTTACTTCACTGGAACTAAATCCCAAATCCACGTCTCAGGGAAATACTTCCGGATTGTCTCCACTGGGCCATGAATGAGATTTTCCATCTTGCCACCAACTAAGGTATCTGCCTCATATGAGAGCCCCGCTTTAGATGTTGGAGGAGGTAAGGGAGAGAAAGGTGATATGTTAGACCCCATTCTATATCATGGCACTTTGTTTCCAGTTAGTGACAGATTGGATTCTAAACCCTAGATTTGAAACCCGCTCTTTTCAAATTCAGACCCAAACTTAAACCTATCTTTGCTTGCAACCAATTACTCCCTTCCCCACCCCACTCTCCCAATGTCATCAGCTGTCTTTTCTGAACTTCTTTAGAAGCCATTGAAAAAACATCTCTATTGCCCTATTATGAGCTCAGCACTGTCCATTTTCTAAAGACTTCTGCACTTCTTATAAGGGTGGTATGGATGAATGAACATGTTTATTCCAACTCCACCAATCATGGAGGATATGGGAAGCCCAGACATAATAACTGCATTTAAGCAGCCCTCAGAGCCCTGGCTATATCCACTTCAAATGGAATTAACCGGTGGAACTCACTGCCCCAAGCCGTTATAGATGCAAATAGTTCAGTGAGTTTCACAGAAAAAAATCCTGTGTCTGTATATGACTAAGAGTAGCAGAAACACTAGTGACACCAGCTAGGATTCAGATGATCCGGGATATCCGTCCTCGTGCTTCAGGGCATAAGCTGATATCCAGCCATAGATCAGGAAGAAATTTGCCCCATAGCACAGTGAGGTGTAATACAGAGGTTTTCCATCTTCCTCTGAAGCAGCCACCATTGGCCACTGTCTGAAGAGGGACCTTGCGCTAAAAAGATGACAGTGCTGATCCAATATGGTCAGGAGGCAGGACACTGCCATATATAGACCAGTAGTCTGATGTTCTACAGTAGGAATGGGGACATTGGATTAGAGGGTCAGTAATCTGATCTGTTTACTCTTCATTTCCACTAGTTAACTGAGAGCATAATTAACACTAATATTTAGCCATCTAATCTCAGAGCTCTTCACAAGGTTGTGTAAGTATAATTAGTCCCCTTTTACAGATAGGAATATTAAGGCACAAAGAAGTGAAATGATTCATCCAAGGTCAAGTTGATGGGACAGCTGAGAATGGAGTACATATTTCCTGCTTCCCAATCCTAAACTCTCCCCCTGGGTTCACACTCCCTCCCCATTGAACCTGTCTCTCTTTCTGCTTAGTTTTTTTCTCTAGCACTTGCTGGAAGGTGAAAACCTGGAAGTGGAAATTGTCCTGTTCCAGGTTGAGAGAGCTGCAACCAAAGTCAACAAGATTTAGCTGCTGTTTTTTGCCAGTGCAACAAATCTACATTAGGGGGTGCAAGGTGCCACTGCATTAGTGTAGTTACAACAGTGCACATTTCCTTAGCTGGTGGAAGGTTAGCAAGCAGGTGGAGCAAGCAGGTGGAAATGGACCAGATTCCTATTTCAGGACTGACGTTAGTGGATTTCGGCCAGCATAGCTGAGATCAGAGTCTGGTCGAATTGGTCTAATTTCCATGCAGAGGAGAGGGTGAAAGGGAGGGGAGCAGGAAACGCACCTAACGGGGGGTATAAGCAGGGTAAAACAAAGCAAGCTCTTTTACCACTAATACCAGCCCCCGCAGGTACATATGTTCTACTGTACATTCTCTCCATGCAGAGTCTGGGCTTCTGGACCTTGGTGCTGGTGAAGACTTTTAAACCCATCGCCTGTAAAAAGATAACCCAGACAGCCATGTGGTAAAGTAAACCATACGTCGGGAGATAAACGTGCCGTCTGGACTGGATCGGGATGTGATGGGCTTATCACAGTGCAGGGATGGGTCATTGCAAGAGCAGACACTAAGGCCTGAGAGGTCAATGCCAGTGTGGCTGGTGGGAAGCGAAGGGCGAGGTCTAGGTCAGTGAAAGGCGCCGGACCAGCAGCTGGTGATGGACGTCCTGTGTGTCCTCAGAGCAGGTTCATCAGAGGCATGAGCAGTGCAAGCTTGCGCCGTGCACTCAGCCCCTGCCGGCTTGCCTCGGCCCTGCCCTGGAGGGAGTTCAGTCTCTCTGCCCCAGTCCATCCCCTGCCTCTCTGCTGAGATGCCTAGCAGTCATTGTCAGGTATGCTGGGGTTTGGCTGATTTGGGAGCAAGTCCCACTGGGAACAAACCTGAAATCCCGCAGGACACCAAACCCTCACTAGCTGGGGCTGGGTAATTACCCTGGGTGCTGGTTCAGAGCGGCACTCTGCACATCTCTGCGAGTGCGTGTGTAGATAAAATGGAGACTGGCACTTCACAGAGACCTACATAGATGGGATAGAGAGCGTGTGAGACAGGATCTCTTTGACAAAATGGCTGCAGAGACAGAGTCGCCCATTTCTGGGCTCTATTTCTGTGCCCCAGCTGTTAGAATGTCTCCTTGTCATGTTTAAATTAGTGATGGGAAACCTCTAGAGTTCAGTGGTTGAGAGAGGCATTTAATCCTCAATGCTGGGGGGTTCCCATCTGGGGTTTCCTGGCCCAGCTTTAGTTATTACCTCAAATGTGCTGGCTAACGAGCACCCAGCTAAGTGCGCTCAGACAGCGCCTATGGGATATGACAGGAGTTTGCTCACCCAAGAACATGGTGGGGAAATCTTCTGAACTAACAGCGATTTCACACACTGAAGGGAGATGTGGCGCTCACCTTGAGAACATTGTAGGCGTCCCCTTCACCGTCAGGAGAAATGGGTCCATAGATGAATCCGTTTATAATGACGTCGAGTTTCACACAAGGGTTATTGTCTTCTTCCTCCAAATGGTGCTCTCGGTAATTATAACCCCTGATCTCCTTCACTGGGAGCAAATTATACACCTGCGGGGACACGCCTTGATGTCAGTGACCACAGGCCCAATAATAATAAACCAGCGTGTGCCACCCTAGTGATCACAGACAGCTTTAAACTAACACACATGTGCGTGCAATCCCAGTTACCAAGGTTGACCCTACAATAACAAACCCTACAGTAACAGAGCAGAATGTCTGACTCCAAGGCTCAGCACTGACTTTTCCATAATAACCCAGTGTGTGCTGACCAGTGCTCACCAGTGGCCCTCCAGTAATAAATCAGTATGTGTGGTTGTGTCCTCACAAGTGGCCCCAGAACTATAAACCACTGGGTGCAGCAATAGTTTTCATGAGGGCCCTACATAGATCAAGCAGTGGGCACAGCCCCTGTGCTGATGAGGGAACCTACAATAACAGACAGACTGCTCTGCCCTAGCTCTCACGAGTGATTCTTGGCACTTTCCAGACAAGACCAGCTCTTGCACCTGTTGATCACTGGGCCAGGCTGGCACTTACAGAGCTGGGCGAGAGCTCGAATTCAGGCTTCATGAGGAGGACGCTCTTGTCCACAGCACGGACGGCGCACAGGGAGCCCGGGGAGGCTCCGATCTGGAGGTGAGTGTCGGAGGCGGGGAGACCCTTGTCCGGAGAGAAATGCAAGTCAACCTGCAATGCCAGGAAAGGAGTTAGAGGAGCTACTTCTCCAGGTACCTTCACACTCTGCCTCGCAGCACAGCCCAGTCCTGGAACCGCCGCACACAGCTCTGTCAATGCCCCTGAACTCTGCCCTGCAGCCCCCGCTATTCCAGTCCTGGGCTCCCCACAAAGCCCTGCCAATGCCCCTCAGCCCTGACCAATGCAATTCAAACATGATCAGCAGTGCCCCCTATACGTCAGTTCTGCTTCCACCCTTATAATTCTGCCTATGCAAATTACTCCTGATGTGCATTCATCTCTCATATTCAATTACTGATCCATGGTCAGTGCCCGATGGGCTCATGGAGCCATTGAACATTTCCTGAGTCTTCCTTGAAATTTGCAATTCCAGGTTCCACAGGTGGGCCATTGTCCATGGGGTGAATGCGAGTTATAGAAACCGGATGCTCACCTTATTGGCAAAGCAGTTTTCAATCTTGAAATCTTCGGAACTGGCGATAACGTCCCCGCTGGGTAAAGTGGTGTATACGAGTACCCGGGCCAGGGGGGCGATATCAGGCCCCACAGGGAGCCTCAGCTCAAATAGCTGGATATCTGGCAAACAGAGAGAGGGTGCGGGGGGGCTAAGCTATAGAGAATCAGCTCCAGGGCCACACATTTCCCTAGGCTCCCTCATTATGGCTGCAACATCAGCCACCCTGAAAAATTCGCTATCCAAGGGTAAGAGTTTTGGCACATAGCTGAGGCCTTTGACTCTTACTGCAAACACCCGGTGCAGGATGTTCAGGTGAGATGGGTTTGGTGGATCTCAGCATGTCCCTTAAATCCGTATCAGCTAGAGTCTAGTACTGTCCTCCATCAGTGCAGGACCCCAATGCCCATGCAATAATGAAGGCGAGGAAAGACGTGCATGTTGTACAGGGGCTCTGTGCGGAGGGTTGTGCGCACAGGGCTGCAGAGGGGCTGGGATTCCACACTCCTGCTCCTCAAGGTGGAATTTGCCCAGCCAGCCTGAATCAGTCAAACTGGCGATTCCTTCAGACTGCCATTAATGAAATGAAATCGGTCAGGGGAACTGTATGTGTGTCAAAGGGGGGAGGGATAGCTCAGTGGTTTGAGCATTGGCCTGCTAAACCCAAGGTTGTGAGCTCAGTCCTTGAGGGGGCCATTTAGGGATCTGGGACAAAAATCTATCTGGGGATTGGTCCTGCTTTGAGTATGGGGTTGGACTAGATGACCTCCTGAGGTCCCTTCCAACCCTGGTATTCTATGATTCAAAGGGAGAGCAAGACTATGACTAATGAGACAAGGAGTAAGAGCGAAAGCAAAGAGGAGAGAAGGGCACTGTTCTCAGCACCTCCTTCAGACACAGCAGGACAGGCAGAGAAAGGGGTGGAGAGAGCTCACAATGAGAACAGGCTGAAATTTTTCAGATGATTTTTTGTTGTTGAAAAACACAGACTCGGATCAACCAAAACATTTCACAAATTTGTGTGAAATTCATGAAATAGTTTTGGGCAGGAAAAAATCGGCAACAAATCAGAAGGTTTTGTTTCGACATTTCCTAAATGGAAGGTTCCATTTTTTAATTCAAAACAACTCCTCATTTACAATTTCCCTTCAATTCAATTTTAAAAAGATTAAAGCAGTTCAAAAGTGAAATGGTTCAGTCGCCCCCAAACAATGGTTTTTGAGGTTTCTGGTTTGGCCAGGGAACCAGGAAATCAGTTATTCACACAGCTCTACTCACGTTCTCCATCCCCTATGGGATGCACCTTGGTGCCTGCCCTCACGATGCCTCCTTTGGCCACCACCTGCCAGGAAGAAGAAACCCTCCTGTTACAGGGGTCCTGGTGGGAGGTGGGGGATGCTCATGGGGGAATGCTGGGGGTGGGGGTGTCTATACTGATGCCTTCCTGTGGGGAAGGAGCAGAAAATCCCGCAGAGCCATACAGAGTCCCAAACCCAGACTGGAGTTTACCAGGACCTCGACCAAGTCAGAAATTCTCTCTCCCTGCAAAAAGAACAGGAGTACTTGTGGCACCTTAGAGACTAACAAATTTATTAGAGCATAAGCTTTCGTGGACTACAGCCCACTTCTTCAGATGCATACAGAGTGGAATAAATATTGAGGAGATATATATACACACATACAGAGAGCATAAACAGGTGGGAGTTGTCTTACCAACTCTGAGAGGCCAATTAAGTAAGAGAAAAAAAACCGGACAGTCTCTCCGCAAAAGAATTAATGGACACAAATCTGACATCAGGAATCATAATACTCAAAAAGCAGTGGGAGAACACTTTAACCTGTCTGGTCATTCAATGACAGACCTGCGGGTGGCTATATTACAACAGAAAAACTTCAAAAACAGACTCCAACGAGAGACTGCTGAGCTGGAATTGATATGCAAACTAGACACAATCAACTCAGGATTGAATAAGGACTGGGAATGGCTGAGCCATTACAAACATTGAATCTATCTCCCCTTGTAAGTATTCTCACACTTCTTATCAAACTGTCTGTACTGGGCTAGCTTGATTTATCACTTCAAAAGTTTTTTTTCTCTTACTTAATTGGCCTCTCAGAGTTGGTAAGACAACTCCCACCTGTTTATGCTCTCTGTATGTGTGTATATATATCTCCTCAATATTTATTCCACTCTGTATGCATCCGAAGAAGTGGGCTGTAGTCCACGAAAGCTTATGCTCTAATAAATTTGTTAAACTCTAAGGTGCCACAAGTACTCCTGTTCTTTTTGCGGATACAGACTAACACGTCTGCTACTCTGAAATCTCTCCCTGCAGAAACCATCCACTGGCTGGCCAGTTCTGCATTTCCTTCACTGGCTTTTACATGTAAATGTCAAGGTCAAGAGAACCTGGCCTCGGGGCAGTTTGGGGACCTGGGACATATATGGGTGTCTGGCCGCCAGTGCTGTGTCATGTGTACGGAGGTAGAGGTCACTAGGTCCGGGCTTACCACATAGTAAAAGACGATTTCCTTCTGCTCCCCCATGGCCTCTGGCTTCAGGATGTAGTGCACCCGGACCATCTCATTGGAACCGCAGCTTAAAGTCTGAGACAGGGGCTCAATTTTGAGAAAGCTCTTACTCGGGGAGTAAAAGCGTGTTGCCATGTGAATGGGGGGGAGGGATAGCTCAGTGGTTTGAGCATTGGCCTGCTAAACCCAGGGTTGTGAGTTCAATCCTTGAGGGGGCCATTTAGGGATCTGGGGCAAAATCAGTACTTGGTCCTGCTAGTGAAGGCAGGGGGCTGGACTTGATGACCTTTCAAGGTCCCTTCCAGTTCTGGGAGATGGGATATCTCCATTATAAGACATAAGGGGTGATCCAGTCTGTGTCGTAACAGTTCAGTTCAGATTTATGGTTTGCCTGATAAAGAAGAACGTTTTTACATCAGATCAAAAAGTGAGTAACAAGTCTACTAGCATTTCAGAAGGAAAAAGTGGGTAATTTTAAAAACATGTTCTTGGCAGATTTTTCAGTGCACCGTGCACTGATCTGCATTTTCCATGCTCCTATGGAGAGAGAGAGATGGAGAACCAGAGGGAGAGCGACAGAGTGTGTGCAAGACACAGAGAGCAAGGGACAGACAGAGAGAGAGCAAGACAGAGAGGAGGAGACTGAAATTCCCAGCCAACAAACTCTTTGTTTTATCTCCCGATGGGCAGAGAGGTCAATAAACCTACGGACATCTCCCCTGGAGCTTAGTCAGTGACACCTCCCATCCCCTAGCTCCCTGGATTCAGCCACTCACAGTGATTTGAATCGAGTTTTCTGTGAAGTTGACAGTGTCTATAGAAAACGAGACTCGGCCCTCTTCATTCGTTGCGTAGTTGGCTTTGTAGTTGTTTCTCCCTATGGAAATCCGGATGGTTTAGTTGGCGATTGGAGCATCGGTCCCGTCCACCAGCTTCACCTAAAGGAACAAATCCAATCTCTGTTGCTTATACGAGGCAGGGAAAGCAGTCCCTACATTCCTAACAACCCTTTGCCCACGTTATTCCCCTGAGGCAGCTCCAGAGGGTGTTTCCTACAGAGCTGACCAAGGGCCAGGTGTGTGTGAATGTGCTGGGTGAGTCTGAACCACCTGAGGAGGCGGCACGTCCTCACAGAGTCTGTGATTGGGAACATGGGAAGGACTGTGCTGGCCACACCAATGGGCCTTCTCCTCTGTATCCTGTCTCTGACAGCACCAGGGGGTCAGAGGAAGGTGCTGCAATTCCCACTAATGGCAAAGATACCACAGCATGTGTAGAGGCAGAGGGAGATGGCTCCTGTTCCCGTGGTTTGTGATCCTCCCATGTTTTCCCTTTTCCATTTGCAAGTTCTCATTCTCCCCAGACAAGCACACTCGTGTCAGGTAATTTCCTGGGCTCTCAGAGGTTCCCTACCTGCCCAGAGAAGGGGATCCCTGGTATGTAATGAGAGTCCACCTGTTCAAAGCTGATTTTGCTCATGGTGCCTGTGATCTCACTGGAGCCTGTCCCAGTTAACTCCACTCCTGAAAGAAAACACGGCAAAGAGGGGCTTGAACTAATGCCCTGACCTGCAGCACCTCCAGATGCTCCAATCCTGCCTCACGTTGTCCAGTTCTGCCAGTGCCCTTCAGTGCTGGCTTGCAACGCCCACTGCTATTGCAGTGTGGCCCCACAGCTCCACTAGGTCAGCATGATGCATACCTGTACCCTCTTCCGTGATCTTGCCTTCAACCTCAATTTTCATCTCATAACTCTTTCGCTTGAGCTGGAATATTTTAGTCTTCACCACATTGGAGACACAGCCTCGAACGTCCGCCTGAGCCAGAGACCAAAGAGGAAATTACCATGGAAATCCCTGTACAATTCAGGTCCGTGTGAAACAGGAACAGATACCCCAGCACCCAAGACATTTGCCTACTGCTTGGTTTGCCTTAATCCCATCCTCTTATTGGCTTGATCCGGCCTGACTTCCTCTCTTCCCTTCTTCCTCAACAAACCAATCAAGGCATCTCTGGTCCCCAGTGACATATCCAAAATGCTGCCCTCTCTGATGCACTTCACCCCAAATTCTCCAAGTTACACACCTGGTTCCCTGATTGTTCAGATTACATCCCCTAGATCTGAAACTTCCCATTAGTGTGATAAATCTCATTGTGTCTTTTATCCACCCTTGGAATCCTCTCTCTTTCTCCATGCACATTCTTTCTCTCTTCCTCCTTCTCTTTCTTTCTCTTTCTTTTCCTCCAACTATCTCTGTCTAACCTACCTCTATTTTCTCTCTTACTTTCTTCTCCTTCATATTCTCCGTCTCTCTTTATTGCTCTACCCCGTTCTCTTTACCTCCTTGCCTGTCTCTCTCTTTTTTCTTCCTCTTGAGTTCTCTCTTCCAGATCCTACAGTTCCCTCTTGCTTTCTCCTCTGCTCTGCTCCTGCTCCCCTCTCCATCTCAATCCCGTTCACTGATACAAAAACCTTTCAGGGTCTTCTATTTCCCAGATGGATGAAATACCCATTTGGGGTGAATCCTGATCTGACTGATGTCAATGGGAGTTTTGCCATTGATTTCAATGGGGCCAGGATTTCACCCGAGGGGTTTTTCTTCATAATTTATATCCCCCAGCCCTGGCCTCACCTCCTTCTAACCAATACCTCCCTCCTGTGAGACAAAGCCCAACCCAGAACACAGAATCCCAGCTGAGGTCTAACAATCCCCTTTGACAGACACAGATCGCCCTCCTCAAGACAGTCGCCTCCTGCCTATGGGATGGGCCTTGGACTCACCTGTCTGGTGAATTCCTCACACACAGCCTCGGCCTCTCTTCCATAGCAGCGTGACCTGTACTGGGAGAATCTCCGGCATACACGGACATTCACGAGGCCGGGGACAGGGGTCCCATAGGTGTATCTGTAACCAGAGAGGGGTTAAAGAGACACAAGGTGCTTAGACAGGGAAACAGAATCAGTCAGAAGCGGCCTTTTCGGGCCCTTTATACCATTGCCCCTGAGGACTCTGTTGCTGGTTTCCTAATGTCTATTCTCTGGAGCTTGGTCTAGTCCTGTTTTTCAGTGACTCAAGTGATGGGACTCCAACCATTTCCTGGGGGAGATTATTCCATTACCCAACAGGCCTGCCCCATTAGGAAATGTTGCCTGATACTCAGGCTCCTCTCCTCCTTAATCAGTTGAGTTTCCCTTCTCCCAGTTCCCTCCCATTTGGCCACACCTTTCTGGTACGGAAGAGCCCAGACCTACAGACAATATTCCAGGTGCAGTCTCCTCAGAGCTGTGGGGCCCAGAGCTGAACACTGTCTTCCAGATGGGGTCGCACTAAGGCTGTATAGAGAGGGATTATCATCTCCTGTCACCGCTACACGACACCTCTGGAGCACTGTTTTCAGCTCCGGGCACCTCTTTACCCGAAAGCCATTGACAAATTGGAGGGTGTTCAGAGAAGAGCAAGAAATATGAGCAGGGAGCTGGAGGGAGGGATTTATGAGGAAGTAAGGAAGAGTTAAATCTGGCGAGTCTTGTTACGGGATGTCTAAGTAGGGACGTAATTTCTGCCTACAAGTGTCTGAAGGAGGCATCACCAAGGGCGGGGGCAGGATTATTTAAGGGGGCACTTGGGGGTCTGATTAGGAAGGATGGAAGGATGTTAAGAAAGGGGAAATTTGGGATGAATAACAGAGAAAACCTTTCTGGGAGGGAGCTGTATGAGTCTGAGGCATCGTTTCCTGGGGCAGGGGGAGGAGCCCCATTTCTTGGGATGTTTAAAGCTTGGGCTGGGTGCAGACTAGACAGTAGGGAACAATCCTGTCCAGGGCCCCTGGGGATGGAGAGAAAGTGACCCAAGGGGCCTTCTCCAGTTCTGGTTTCTGGGGTAGCAGCAGGAAGGCAATGGTGGACAAGCACAAAGAACGGTGACTCAAACCCCGCGACTCACAGACCACAGAAAGCCACTTTCAGCTCCTCATCCTGGATGGTGATTTTCTTGGGCAGCTTCACCGACACCTTGTACTTGGGCAGCACTGAGGGGGAGAGAAGGGCCAGACATTGAGCAGAGCAGAGGGAACACGTGTACATCACTGTCATTTCCCCACTGAGTGACAGATACAGCCTCTCCCCCTCCCACCCCCAAGGCATGGTGCCAGATCCTCAGCCTGCTATAAATCACCACAGCTCCATGGCTGCCAGTGCAGCTGTGCCAGCTTCCACCTGCTGAGGATCTGGCCAGGGACTGTGGAACTGAAGAGAAAGACACTGTAACCCTGCTCCCCTCCCCTTTGCTCCCCTTGCCCAACCCCACCGCTGGCTGTAGAGGCTGTAGAGGCTGTAGAGGCTGTCGTTGCTTTAGAGGCTGTATTTCAAACTATGCTACGCAAGTGATACCTAGTGAGGGCCCAACTCCCCAGTGCACCATCGTCACTCACCAGATTTAAAGGGCCACATTCACTGTGTGCTCTGGTTCGTGTGCTGCTCCAGTGAAGCAAAGCAGCCATAAGCCCGGTTACTTTGCGTCCCTGGAGTGGTACAAAGCAGACGGACTGCACCAGGGAACCAGGCCCGAAAGTTCAGCCATTTTAAACGTATCCCTGCGTGAAAAGAGTCGGATAAAAGCTGTTTCATAACACGGTAAAAGCAAATATTGTTTCCTGCTGGCTGAGCTCACAGACTGCATTCGCCTCCTGGCTGGGCACTAGACTGTCAAGTTTCAGCCCCAAAGTGAATTTTCTCAGAAGTTCTGAACTAACTGAATGAGGGGTAATAATGGGAGAGAGACACTGGTGGGGGTGGGGGAAGAGTGGAGAGCAAACTCAATAAGAGCTGCTGTAGGTATAAGGCTCAGGCAAAAGCCAGCATGGCTTGGAGTGGCACATGCAGAGGCATCCCAAGCAAGGAGGTGACAGTCTGTCCAGAGCCAGGTCACACTGGAGCACTGGAACCAGTGAGATCGGCCCAGTTGGAGCACAGGCTGGTCACTGTGCCTGCACTGCCATGCTGACTGGTGTTCGGAGCTCTGCGGATTTGCCCTACAAGAGCACTGCTTTAAAGACCTTCAATTGCGACACCATGTGGTACCTATCCCGCAGTTCCCAGCACAGACCCCAGAAGCAGTGGATTCTGGGAAGTTTCAGAATGCCCTGTTGGACAGCAGGGAGAGGAGTAGTGGAGCCACCGTTACTGACCCGTTCAGAATGAGCTGGTTCTTAGGCTGGCTGAGAGCAAGCTCTTGGAATGCTTGTAAGTGGCTGGAGCATTTCTGTGGGACGATTCACAAGTGGTCGGGGTCGGGGCTGGAGTGGTACATTTCCCTAGTCTAGACAGTGCTGTAATTTCTCTCTCCTTGAGTGATTCGTGGCAACCACTATAATTAAAGTTCTTTGAGAATCTACCGCTCCTGCTGGCCTCATTTTCCTTTCCTCATAAACCTTCCGAAAGATTGTCCTTTGGGGCTGATGCTTTCCAGGCTTGGTCTCCAGCCAGTGTCTTTATTTATTTATTTTGAACATTTGAAGATGTTCTGGGTGTCAGGGGCCGCAAGGACAAAGGTGTGAAGACCCGAGTGGGAGAAGGGTAGAAAGGAGAGGTGAGTTAAGCCAGTTTCATTGGCAGAGCACAGGGGGAGAAAACTGTGCCACTGTAATGCAGCATGCACATAGTTTGTTCTGCATTCGTACCATATACTGCATACAACTGGTAGGAAAGACCCTACACAAAAATAAAGCTGCATTGTACTGAGGCTGGAATCACAGCCCAAATCCAGTAGGCCCGAGGAATAGGCCTTTGTATTCAGATCCAAATACTCCCGAGCTTACAGTGAACAGTGACCCTGGCAGTTCAAGTGCTGAGGAGAAACCTACACACCACTGGATGTGGGCTCAGATCCTGATCCCTTAAAGCCTCCAGTGTTTTCCTGGCCCATTCCTCAGATCACTCTTCACTCATCTACACCCCAGACAATCCTGAACTGGATTTTTGTGCCTGGAATGGATAAATCCCAGACGGTTCCTCCTGCTTCCAAAACCGCCAACCCCAGCACGAGTGGGACCCTTCCTTACCATATTCCTCCACAGAGATGTTTCAATAAGTCTCTTTCACAGACTGGATGCCCTCCTAGTCTGGGCACAGTCCTTCCCTTGGTACAGCCCTTGTTCCAGATCAGGTGATAGCTAGGGGATTCCTAATGATGGCTCTCTCATTGTTCTGTTCCACCCATTTATATATCTTTTGCATAAGGAGGGAATCCTTTGTCCCTCTCTGGATTCCCACCCCCTCCTTCTCAATGGAAAAGCACCAGGTTAAAGATGGATTCCAGTTCAGGTGACATGATCACATGTCACTGTAAGACTTCATTACCCACTTGCCAGCACACAGGTATACAGGGAGACTTACAAGTAAAAGAGAGCCATCTGCAGACGACTGTCCTGGTTAATGGGAGTCATCAAGATTCCAAACCACCATTAATGGCCCACACTTTGCATAATTACAATAGACCCTCAGAGTTCCGTTTCATATTTCTAGTTTCAGATACATGAGTGGTACATTTATACAACTAGGATGACCACACTCAGTAGATGATAAGCTTTGTAATGATACCTTACAAGAGACCTTTTGCATGAAGCATATTCCAGTTACATTATATTTAACTCATTAGCATATTTTCATAAAATCCTATAGAGTGCAACGTCACACAATGGATTTGGCCTGATGTGAGGGGTTCTCTCCAGATGCTGTTTTTAAACCGGTCTCAGAAAATAGCTCACGAACAAGAGAAGTGGCTAATCAAAGCTGAGAGTGACAAATGGTGAACACTTGGGTTTCTGGAATGGCAAAGAACCCTTACCATGGGCTTGGGTGCCATGAGGGTTCTCTAAGAGACGGGAAGCATCACTAAGTTAAGGGCTCCAGAGAAACTGGCCAATATTTTCAAACTTTAGGAGGCCTGAATTTCCACCCCTAAACCCACTTTTAAGCAACAAGTGACCTGATTTCCATAGGTGCTGAGCACTCCAAACTCCTAGTGAAATCAACAGGAGCTGTGGGTGCTCAGCTCCTCTTCAAATCAGGCCACTTATAAGTTATTTAGGTGTCTAATTTAAGGCATCCTATTTTCAAAATGGAACCAAAGCCTATTTCATGCCGTTACAGGATGAGTTTTGCTAAGAGCAGATATCACTGACTAAAAATCCCACACAAACGGTGAATCAATGGGAATGATGTCATCAAAGGATGACATATCCCCTCTGGCTTGGGTAACAAATGAAGTAGCTGCCCATTGGTTCTCAGACAACCAATCAGAAAGTATGTTTTTTCTCTGTCTGCACTGAGGTTATAAAAGGCTGCAGGCTCAGACAGGGTCAGCATACTACTGTGATGATTTCAAGAGGTGGCTTAACCAAGCCACACTTGGTCAGGTCAGTCATAATCAGGCCAGACCAGGAAGAAATCAAAGAAGGCAAAATAAGAGCGAGAAAAGCAAGTGAACAGAGCCAGGAACAGAAGGAAAGAGAGTCAGGCAAGCCAAGCAAAGAAAGACACAGGCAAGTGGAGCCAAGCAAGTCAAGAAAAAAGCTAGGCAGGCCAATTCCTGAGGAAAGACTCAGGGAAACCAAGCAGAGAAAACAAAAGAAAGCCAAGAAAGTCAAGCCAAGTCACTAGAAGTTTGCAACATGACTGAGTCTGAGTTTGAGTCTGAGCACTCTGGTGAGCCCTCAACCGCAAAAGATACTAAGGCCAAAATCACCCGTTCTTCCCGGGCTGGGCTGCAGTTCTCTGTCAGTCGCATAGACAGATTGCTCTGCAAAGGACAATTTGCAGAGCGTATTGGAGCTGGAGCCCCAGTATATATGGCCGCGGTGCTTCAATAAGTGACTCATGAGCTTGTGGATATTGCTGGGGAAGTCGCTGCACGCAGCAAGAAGCGTCGGATTTCCCCACGCCACTTGCAGCTGGCCATTCACAGCGACTCAGAGCTCAAGAAACTGCTGGGAGGTGTCACCATCTCTCAGGGCGGAGTCCTGCACTTAAATCAGCCTGTGGTTTTACCTTCCAAGAAGAGGAATGGCAGGAGAGCCATCAAGAGAAGGATTGCCCCTGCTCCTGTCCCTCTTAAGTGAGAACAGAGCAAAGGGGAGACTGCCACCCCAGATTTGGGAGAAATGACATTGACTTGATTGCAAGGCTCTTTTCAAATGCATCAGTATGGTCTAATAAAAGCAGTTAAAATGCCTGGTCTTCTTTTGTGAATTAATTTCCTCTTTTACTAGCCTACAATTTTAAGGGATCATTCAGTTGGTCAGGTAGCTGCATTGATAATATGGTATAAAAGCCTAGAAAGATAGAACTCAATCATTTCATTAAGAAATTGACATCAGAAATTGTCTAAATGGTGTCAAGTATCAGAGGGGTAGGCGTGTTAGTCTGGATCTGTAAAAACTGACAAAGAGTCCTGTGGCACCTTATAGACCAACAGACGTATTGGAGCATAAATGTCTAAATCGTGTAGATTCTGGGAGGTGATTTCTGTGGTTTTCTCAGGCATTTCCCCAATAGATTGAAGATTAGGAACATTTTTCCCATAGTGAAGTTGATGTGTACTGCAGGTTTTGTGAAAACAGAAAAAAGAACAACCTCATGACAGACAAATTTAATCCATTCCACATGAAGGATAAAGCCTATGGGCCTGGTTTTTCGTTTGGTTTTGTTTTGTTTTCTTATTTTTTAGTTCCCCATTATAAAACCATGGACTCGTTTAGAGTAATATCAGATTTATACAGTATAAGTGATGCTAGAATCAGGCTTTCTGAAATTATTAAATACCTGGAGGGGTTCACATAAACTTTGATCACCTTTTTAAAGGGAAAACATTACCCAATTGCCAGCACACAGGTATACAGGGAGACTTACAAATAAAAGAGAGCCATCTGCAGACGATTGTCCTGGTTAATGGGAGTCATCAAGATTCCAAACCACCATGAATGGCCCACACTTTGCATAATTACAAAAGGCCCTCAGAGTTATATTTCATATTTCTTGTTTCAGATACATGAGTGGTACATTTATACAAATAGGATGAGCACACTCAAAAGATGATAAGCTTTGTAATGATACCTTACAAGAGACCTTTTGCATGAAGCATATTCCAGTCACATTATATTTAACTCATTAGCATATTTTCATAAAAGCATATAGAGTGCAACATCACACAATGGATTTGGCCTGATGTGAGGGCTTCTCTCCAGATGCTGTTTTTAAACCGGTCTCAGAAAATAGCTCACGAACAAGAGAAGCGGCTAATCAAACCTGAGAGTGACAAATGGTGAACATTTGGGTTTCTGGAATGGCAAAGAACCCTTACCATGGGCTTGGGTGCCATGAGGGTTCTCTAAGAGACGGGAAGCATCACCAAGTTAAGGGCTCCAGAGAAACTGGCCAATATTTTCAAATTGTAACTGGCCTGAATTTCAGCCCCTAAACCCACTTTTAAGCAACTAACTAAAAGTGACCTGATTTCCATAGGTGCTGAGCACTCAAAACTCCTAGTCAAATCAACAGGAGCTGTAGGTGCTCAGCTCCTCTTCAAATCAGGCCACTTATGAGTTATTTAGGTGCCTAATTTAAGGCATCTCATTTTCAAAATGTAACCAAAGCCTATTTCATGCCGTTACAGGATGAGTTTTGCTAAGAGCAGATATCACTGACTAAAAATCCCACACAAACGGTGGGTGAATGAATGGGAATGATGTCATAAAAGGATAACATAAACCCTCTGGCTTGGGTAACAAATGAAGTAGCTGCCCATTGGTTCTCAGACAACCAATCAGAAAGGATGTTTTCTCTGAGGTTATAAAAGGCTGCAGGCTCAGACAGGGTCAGCATACTACTGTGGTGATTTCAAGAGGTGGCTTAGCCAAGCCACACTTTGTCAGGCCAGTCATAATCAGGCCAGACCAGGAAGAAATCAAAGAAGGCAAAATAAGAGCGAGAAAACCAAGTGAACAGAGCCAGGAACAGAAGGAAAGAGAGTCAGGCAAGCCAAGCAAAGAAAGACACAGGCAAGTGGAGCCAAGCAAGGAAACATCCACTGAAGCCAAGCAAGTCAAGAAAAAAGCTAGGCAGGCCAATTCCTGAGGAAAGACTCAGGGAAACCAAGCAGAGAAAACAAAAGAAAGCCAAGAAAGTCAAGCCAAGTGTTGCTGGAACACTAGAAGTCTGCAACATGTCTGAGACTGACTCTGAGTCTGAGCACTCTGGTGAGACCTCAACCGCAAAAGACCCTAAGGCCAAAATCACCCGTTCTTCCCGGGCTGGGCTGCAGTTCTCTGTCAGTCGCATAGACAGATTGCTCCGCAAAGGACAATTTGCAGACCGTATTGGAGCTGGAGCCCCAGTATATATGGCCGCGGTGCTTCAATAAGTGACTCATGAGATTGTGGATATTGCTGGGGAAGTCGCTGCACGCAGCAAGAAGCATCGGATTTCTCCACGCCACTTGCAGCTGGCCATTCTCAGCGACTCAGAGCTCAAGAAACTGCTGGGAGGTGTCACCATCTCTCAGGGCGGAGTCCTGCACTTAAATCAGCCTGTGGTTTTAGCTTCCAAGAAGAGGAATGGCAGGAGAGCCATCAAGAGAAGGATTGCCCCTGCTCCTGTCCCTCTTAAGTGAGAACAGAGCAAAGGGGAGACTGCCACCCCAGATTTGGGAGAAATGACATTGACTTGATTGCAAGGCTCTTTTCAAATGCATCAGTATGGTCTAATAAAAGCAGTTAAAATGCCTGGTCTTCTTTTGTGAATTAATTTCCTCTTTTACTAGCCTACAATTTTAAGTGATCATTCAGTTGGTCAGGTAGCTGCATTGATAATATGGTATAAAAGCCTAGAAAGATAGAACTCAATCATTTCATTAAGAAATTGACATCAGAAATTGTCTAAATGGTGTCAAGTATCAGAGGGGTAGGCGTGTTAGTCTGGATCTGTAAAAAGCGACAAAGAGTCCTGTGGCACCTTATAGACCAACAGACGTATTGGAGCATAAATGTCTAAATCGTGTAGATTCTGGGAGGTGATTTCTGTGGTTTTCTCAGGCATTTCCCCAATAGATTGAAGATTAGGAACATTTTTCCCATAGTGAAGTTGATGTGTACTGCAGGTTTTGTGAAAACAGAAAAAAGAACAACCTCATGACAGACAAATTTAATCCATTCCACATGAAGGATAAAGCCTATGGGCCTGGTTTTTCGTTTGGTTTTGTTTTGTTTTCTTATTTTTTAGTTCCCCATTATAAAACCATGGACTCGTTTAGAGTAATATCAGATTTATACAGTATAAGTGATGCTAGAATCAGGCTTTCTGAAATTATTAAATACCTGGAGGGGTTCACATAAACTTTGATCACCTTTTTAAAGGGAAAACATTACCCAATTGCCAGCACACAGGTATACAGGGAGACTTACAAATAAAAGAGAGCCATCTGCAGACGATTGTCCTGGTTAATGGGAGTCATCAAGATTCCAAACCACCATGAATGGCCCACACTTTGCATAATTACAAAAGGCCCTCAGAGTTATATTTCATATTTCTAGTTTCAGATACATGAGTGGTACATTTATACAAATAGGATGAGCACACTCAGTAGATGATAAGCTTTGTAATGATACCTTACAAGAGACCTTTTGCATGAAGCATATTCCAGTCACATTATATTTAACTCATTAGCATATTTTCATAAAAGCATATAGAGTGCAACATCACACAATGGATTTGGCCTGATGTGAGGGGTTCTCTCCAGATGCTGTTTTTAAACCGGTCTCAGAAAATAGCTCACGAACAAGAGAAGCGGCTAATCAAACCTGAGAGTGACAAATGGTGAACATTTGGGTTTCTGGAATGGCAAAGAACCCTTACCATGGGCTTGGGTGCCATGAGGGTTCTCTAAGAGACGGGAAGCATCACCAAGTTAAGGGCTCCAGAGAAACTGGCCAATATTTTCAAATTGTAACTGGCCTGAATTTCAGCCCCTAAACCCACTTTTAAGCAACTAACTAAAAGTGACCTGATTTCCATAGGTGCTGAGCACTCAAAACTCTAGTCAAATCAACAGGAGCTGTAGGTGCTCAGCTCCTCTTCAAATCAGGCCACTTATAAGTTATTTAGGTGCCTAATTTAAGGCATCTCATTTTCAAAATGTAACCAAAGCCTATTTCATGCCGTTACAGGATGAGTTTTGCTAATAGCACATGGTACATTCAGATGTGGTTCAATTTGGAACCAAAGCACTTGCAACCCCTCTCAGTTTGATATCATCCAAAAACTTAAGAGGTGTACTCTCTATACCATTATCTAAATAATTGATGAAGATATTGACCAGAACCAGAACCAGAACTGATCCCTGTGAGACCCGGCTCGTTATGCCTTTCCAGAATGCCTAGAACTACTGATAACTACTCTCTGGGAATGGTTTTCTAACCAGTGTGACAAATTTCCTCCTCTATCTTGGTGGGTCCTGTGCTTATCGGTGGATTTTCTTTCCTCAGAGATTCACCATGTGGGTTGGGGAACAGCCCAGAGACCTTCCCCTCTGGAAGAACCCACAGTCCAGGTCAATTGGGAGGTCTGGGGGAAGCCGGGCCAGCCCTCTACTCCGGGTTCCATCCCAGGGCCCTGTGGACTGCAGCTGTCTAGAGTGCCTCCTGTAACAGCTGCATGACAGCTACAACCGCCTTTGCTACTTCCCCATGGCCTCCTCCAAACACCTTCCTTATTCTCACCACATGACCTTCCTCCTGGTGTCTGATAACGCTTGTGCTCCTCAGTCCTCCAGCAGCACACCCTCTCACTCTCAGCTCCTTGCACCTCTTGCTCCCAACTCCTCACACTCGCACCACAATCTGAAGTGAACTCCTTTTAAAACCCAGGTGCCCTGATTAGCCTGCCTTAATTGATTCTAGCAGCTTCTTCTTAACTGGCTCTAGGTGTCCTAATTAGCCTGCCTGCCTTAACTGGTTCTAGCAGGTTCCTGATTACTCTAATGCAGCTCCTTCTCTGGTCACTCAGAGAACAGAAAACTACTCATCCAGTGACCAGTATATTTGCCCTCTACCAGACTCCTGTACCCCACTGGTCTGGGTCTGTCACACCATGTATGCAGCCACTTTATAGTAGCTTCATCTAAGTCACATTTCCCTAGTTTATTTATGAGAAGGCTATTCGAGACAGTATCAAAAACTTTACTAAAGTCAAGATATACCACGTCGACCACTTCTCCCCTATCCCCACGGCTTGTTACCCTGTCAAAGGGTACGTCTTCACTTACCGGAGGGTCCGGCAGCAGGCAATCGATATTCTGGGATCGATCCCGGAAGTGCTCGCCATCGACACCGGTACTCCAGCTCGCTGAGAGGAGTACGCGGCATCGACGGGGGAGCCTCCGTGCCGCGTCTGGACCCGCGGTAAGTTCGGACTAAGGTACTTCGAATTCAGCTACGTTATTAATGTAGCTGAATTTGTGTACCTTAGTCCGAAGTGGGGACTTAGTGGGGACCAGGCCAAAGAAAACAATCATGTTGGGTTGACAAGATTTGTTCTTGAGAAATGCATGCTGACTGTTACTTATCATTTTATTATCTTCTAGATGTTTGAAAATTGATTGCTTAATTATTTGCTCCATTATCTTTCTGGGTACAGAAGTTAAACTGACTGGTCTGTAATTCTCCAGGATGTCCTTATTTCCCTTTTTATAGATGCGCACTTTATTTGTCCTTTTCCAGTCTTCGGGAATCTCTCCCATCTTCCATGAGTTTTGGAATCCTCGTGTGATGAGTTGGGTTACAGAGACCCCCTTTGGACTGCCACCTGCTGTGCTGAGACTACCTCTGAGCCCGTTTTCCCTGGCAGCTTGGGACTTCAGTACCCTGTCTTGTTGAGCGAGACACGCTAGCCTGCTACAAACACAGACCTTGGTCTGAACCACATCCTCCACAAGCTGCAGACTTAACCAAAAACAGCTTAAGAAGTTCTCCTGTCACTAGCTCCCAGACACCTAGTTTCCAATGGGGTCCAAACCCCAAATAAATCCCTTTTACTCTGTTTAAAGCTTATACAGGGTAAACTCATAAGTTGTCTGCCCTCTATAACACTGACAGAGATATATGCAAAGCTGTTTGCTCCCCCAGGTTTTACTTACTTACTCTGGGTCAATTAATAAGCAGATTTTATTAAGTACAAAAAGTAGGATTTAAGTGGTTTCAAGTAATAACAGACAGAACCAAGTAAGTTACCAAGCAAAACAAAACAAAAACACTCAAGTCTAAGCCTAATACAGTAAGAAACTGATTAAAGATAAATCTCACCCTCAGGTATGTTCCAATAAGCTTCTTTCACAGACTAGATTCCTTTCTAGTCTGGGCTCAATCCTTTCACCTGGTACAGTCCTTGTTCCAGCTCAGGTGGCAGCTAGGGGATTTCTCATGACTATAGCCTCCTTTGTTCTGTTCCACTCCCTTTTATAGCTTTGGAACAAGGTGGGAATATTTTGTCTCTCTGGGTCCCCACCCCTCCTTCTAAATGGAAAGCACCAGGTTTAAGATAGATTCCAGTACCAGGGGACATGGTCACATGTCCTGTGAGACCCCAAGCCTTCATTCTTCCTGGCCTGACTCACAGGAAGGCTTGCAAGTAAACAGAGCAATCTACAGTCAATTGTCCTAGTTGATGGAAGCCATCAAGATTCCAAACCACCATTAATGGCCCACACTTTTCATAATTACAATAGGCCCTCAGAATTATATTTCATATTTCTAGTTTCAGATACAAGAATGATACATTCATACAAATTGGATGACCACACTCCGTAGATTATAAGCTTTGTAATGATACCTTACAAGAGATCTTTTGCATGAAGCATATTCCCGTTACATTATATTGACACTCATTAGCATATTTTCATAAAATCATATGGAGTGCAACATCACACCTCAACAATCCCGCTGTAATGTCTTGGATACGGGCCCCTGGCAGGCAGCCTACCTCCCAGGATGCCATGTCAGTGTGACAGATGGGTGGTGCTGTCCCCCTCAGAAGAGAATCACCAACCACCACTACCCTACGTTTCCTCCTGGGAGTGGTGGCTGTGATCCTCCCAGCCTTGGGGGTGCATGGCTTCTCCTCCTCCAACTTTGGGGGTGATTCCTCATTGCTCATTGCCAGGGTAGCAAATTGGTTTTCCATCACCATGATGGGTGGGTTGGGAGTAGGGGTGGAGCACTGCATGCTGCCAGAAGTAACCAGCAGCCAGTGTCCTCCTTGTGACTGAGTCATAACCTCCTCCCCTATTGATGTTACAGCAATCCTCTGTAGCTGGATAGCTTCCTCAGCCTCGGATGTCTCCATATGAATACTCTCAAGGAAATCCTCATGCCCACGGATGCTCCTCAGCCTAGCCACCTCCTCCTGTAGCTCTCCCACCTGCTTCCTGAGAGATTCCTCCATCAGGCATCTTTCACACTGGATGGCCCCCCAGCCTGGATTTCTGTGAGTGGGAAATGCAGGACACCATCTCTGCAAATCCACACCAAGATCTGGGTAAAAGCATCGATGGTTAGATTCTCTGTCTGGATACAGGCACAGGGGGAGGAGACAGGAGCAGCCTTGGCACTGGCGATACGGCCCTTCCTAACCATAGCCATTATATTACGTCTTCCTCCCACTAACTCCCTCTCAAACTCCCCTGTTTGCGGTCTCCTATTGGCTACCAAGTTTGCAATATGACCTCTCTAGATACTATTCATACACACTTCACAAGGTCTATCTTCTCATCTGTCAACTTCTTAAAGAATGTCCCTATCTCAGAGATCTGTAGATTGGCGACAATGGATGTCAGTTCACACCTATGAAGAACACTATGTGATCACCGGAGACTCTGTCTCTGATGCCATCTTCGGGTCCATAGTACTATCTGTAACTAACCTGACTCCACATGGGTACCGCTTGGGAGTCACCAACAGTGAAGCATTCATAGGGAGACTGCTCAAAGAAGAAGAAGTTACTCACCTTGTGCAGTAACAATGGCTCTTTGAGATGTGTGCCCGTGTAATGGGGTGCATGCCGTGCCGCTCTGGTTTGGCCCTTCTCCCCCTCTTCTCAGAGACTCATGGACACTTCAAGCTGGTTCAACACCCATGCTCTTTATTTCCAATCACATCCCCATCACCAATTTCCAATTATGTACAGGCTTTTTACAACAGCTTGGCCTATCACAGGCCTGGCCAGCAACAGACTAGGAGACACCCATCTCCCTCTGAGTCTGAGTCTGGCCTTCCCCTCCTTGTCTCTGCTCCCCTTCTGCTCTCACTTCCTCCCAACCTTACAGTTCCTGCTAATGAGATTGGCAGGTGTGGTCAGTTACCAGGCAAGCATCAAGCTGTCTACCCAGATCCAATCCAATCCCCCTGATTGGGGCTAGATTGGCAGGAGATGATTAAGGCCTCTGTAGCAGCACCCTGCCACACACTTCCCCCATTAAGCCACTGCCAAGGGGAGCCTGGTCCAGCTCCTTCTCCCCCTGCCCAGGAGACTGTTCCAGGGAGTCCTGCTGCCACCCACTGGGTGGTGCCCAGGGTCCTTCACACAGGGTTGGTCCGTCCCCCAGCCACAAAAGGCACACTGGGTCAGGGGGTGGTCCGCCCCACAGGTCTACTGCTACCCACACGTCCTCACACCAGTCGCAGCCTCATGGTCACCCTCCCTGCTTCTCCCCCTTTCTGGCCAGCAAATAAGCCAGGTGGTTCTGTACCTTATCCCAGCTGCCAGGTGCCACAGGTGCAGTTACCCGGCCCAGGGGGGTCTGGCTCTCCCTGCCTGGAGGCTCCACCTTCAGGCATTCCTTGGGGCCCTTCCTCCTCTTGTCCTCAGGCCCTTTCCCCTGGGGTTCTATAACGGGACACTCCTTCTGTCCCTCGCCCTGTACTTCTCTCCTGTCTTCACTCTAGCTCTGTTGTCTAGGGTATTTCTCGCCTCTCCTCTGGGGACCTCGGTCCTCCCCCTCCCTGTGGCCACTGGGCATAGGAGTCTCCCCTCCCCTCATCTGGGTCTCCCTTTCCTTCTTGCCAGGAGGTCTCCTCCCATGGCCTCCTTTCCCCTTTGGGATGGGGCCCCAATCTGTCCCCAGTACCATGGGGTATAGCAACCCCTCTACCCCCCCACCAGTGGCCAGGCAAACTGGCCCCTGACCTCCAGGGGCACCTGGGCCACTGGGCAGGGCCTCCAGTCCCCATAGATGCACTGAAGCATCATTCTTGCCCCAGGGATAAACTACTGGGGCTTCACCAGCCCTCACTGAATGAGGGAGCAGGCCAAATCCATGTCCACTAAGACCCTCTGGGGCTTCCTCCCCACCCGCACGGGGATAGTGGCCAGTCCTCGCCCCTGCATCCTCTGTCCACCATTTGTCCAACTACAAAACTTGGCTAGTCCCCACTCCATTTCTGGGCAATCTCTGCATTTGTGTCCCGGCCGCACACATCACCAGCAGACCAACTGTGCCAGTTTGAGGGGATCGCCCCGGGGTGCAGCCTGGGACTGGCTCAAGATGGGCAGTGCAAATTTATTAATTTGTTCACCACTTCAACAATGGAAAGTGGACATACACCAGCCTTTGTCAAACCTGAGCAGATTTGCCCCACACTTTATACAAACTCACTGGTAAAGATAAACAATTAAACAAATTTATTTATTATAAACGATAGATTTTAAGTGATAGGCAAAAAGTCAGAGTTAGTTACCAAAAGAAATAAAATATAAGCATGCAGTCTAAACTCTCAACCCTATTAGACTGGGCAGCAACTAGATTAATCAGTTTTTCTCACCCCACTGGATATTGTAATCCTTATTATACAGGTTTGTTCCTTAAACCTGGGCCAATCTCCTCTGTTGGAATCTTGTCTTCTTCTTAGTGTCTTAGTTGCTTGCGGCGAAGGTGGGGACAGGAGCAGGGCCCAGTATGTGTCCACTTCATCTGTTTTATACCCTCAGTCCATGTGCTGGGGAAGCACAAGTCCAGGATTGTCTGGAGGAGATTTCTGAGTCACCCAGCAAGGTTGAGCAATTCCCCTGGTGTGGCCTCATGCAGGTGATTCATTGAATTGTAGCTCCCTTGCTGAACAATGACTGTTGATGGGTTGTTTCACACCCAGCCCGGGCGTTAGTTACTTTCCTTGCTGTTGTCTCTGGGGAGCTAATATCTGGCTGATTCCCCAATTTACCGCATGTTTTAGTGACAGCCACACTACAAAATTCTCATAACTTCATATGCATTCATGATACACATATATGGATAGAGAAAGCAGATCATAACCTTTCCCCTGATACCTTACAAGGCATCCTTTATATGTAAGATCACGATTATATGAAAATGAGGAATATGGGGGTTACACTACGCAGACCTACAGGGACACCTACAGGGACTACCATAGGGACACATCTCGAAGAACCATCGTTACTGCACAAGGTGCGTAACTTCTTATTGCATAGGATACAGCTATTATAAGTGAGATGAATGCATGCATCACTTTACAAGCATTTCATTAAGTCAAAACACAAAACACATTTCTATAAAGCCAATATCTATTTTAACACAAGTGAGCCAGACTTGTCAGTGTTCAGTGAGGCCTAAGGGCCTTGGCATAAGCTAGCACCTCGTCTGTCAGTGTCACAGGGGCGACCAGAGCTGCATGCAGTATCCAAGGTGTGAGTATACTGTGGGGTTATATATTAGCATTATGGTATTTACTATCTTATTATCTATCCCTTCCAGTGGTTCTCGAACATTCTGTTAGCTTACTTGACTGCTGCTGCACATTATGCAGATGTTTTCAGAGAACTACCTATGGTGACTCCAGGATCTCCTTCTTAAATGGTAACAATTAATTTAGAGCCCATAATTTTGTGTGTATAGTCAGGGTTACGTTTTCCCATGTGCACAACTTTGCATTTGCCAACAGTGAATTTCATCTGCCATTTTGTTGCCCAGTCATACAGCTTTGTGAGACTCCATTGTATTGTGAGATCCCTTTGTAGCTCTTCACAGTCTGCTTTGGACTTATCCATCTTGAGTGATTTTGTACCCTCTGCAAACTTTGCCACCTCACTATTTACCCCTTTTTCCAGATCACTTATGAATATGTTGAGCCACACTGATCCCAGTACAGATCCTTGGGGTACCCTGCTATTTACCTCTCTCAATTGTAAAAACTGACCATTTATTCTTACACTTTGTTTCTTATCTTTATCTTTTAACCAGTTAGTGGTCCATGAGAGGATCTTCCTTCTTATCCCACAGCTGCTTACTATGCTTAATTGCAAAGTGACCTTGTTAAAGGCTTTCTGAAAGTCCAAATACACTATATCCACTGGATCACTCTTGTCCACATTTATTTACACCCTCAAAGAATTCTAACAGCCATGATTTTCCTTTACAAAAGCCATGTTGACTCTGACATCCACCGTTATGGAGTTTTCTGTTTCTGTAGCCTCTCCAAGCTCTCTGATCATTTCACAATCATCACCACCATCTTGGTCAGTTAGTCAGAAGTGTATTCTTACAGCTATACCCTTATTGTTCTAGCATGGAATTTCTAACCATAGAGATTCTATGGTACAGTGTAATTCATTTAAGATTTTTACTATATGTGACTCTGTGCTTTCTTTCAAATATAGTGCCACTGCCCCACCAGCATGACCTACTCTGTTATTCCTATATATTTTGTAATCTGGTATTACTGGGTTCCATTGATTATTATCATTCCACCAAGTTTCTGTGATGCCTATTATATCAATATCCTCATTTAACACCAGGCACTCAAGTTCACCCTCCTTAAAATTTAGACTTCTGGCATTTGTATAGAAGCACTTACAAGATTTGTGAATATTTCATTGTCTGCATTTATATGATGTAGTTGACTCTTTTTTTTATTTGACTGTTTCTCTTTAGCTCCTACCTGTATTGTATAACCTTCTATCCTCTCCTCTTCACTAGGATATAGAGAATCACCATTAATTGATCCTCCCCTAAGTATCTCTGTCCAAACCATGTGCTCCTCTGCACCTGTTGGCTTTCCCCCAGCCCTTATATTTAAAACTCCTGTATGAACTTTTTAATTTTGCATGTCAACAACCTGGTTCCATTTTGGTCTCGGTGGAGCCCATATAGTCTCCTTTCCTAAAAGGTTCCCCAGATCCTTGTAAACCTAAAACCCTCCTCCCTACACCATTGTCTCATCCACACATTGAGACCCTGCAGTCCTGCCTGTCTAACTGGCCCTGCATGAGAAACTGGAAGCATTTCAGAGAATGCTACTATGCAGGTCTTGGACATTAATATCTTACTTGGCTCTTGCCTTATACTTGTATTGTAAAGCCCTTGGGTCAAGGATTATTGGTTTGTTCTGTGTTTGTACATCACCTAGCACAATGAGGTCCTGGTCCATGAGTCGGACTCCTAGGCACTAGGATATTACAAATGATAAATAATAACAATCATCATCATCAGAGCTCAGAACACAGTGACAATCCAGTTCTGGAGAGGGCAGCTTTAACCATCTACATCTATTGATGAATTCTGTTGCTGGCCGGAAGGCATCATGTTCAGGGAGAAGAGAGACATGGAGGGCAATGTGGATAGGTGTTGTCGGAAGCAGTGACCTCAGAGGAGGGATTAGAAGAAGAGAATTTCCTCAGGACACAGTTAAAAATCTCCTACAGATAAAGTTCCTGATCCTGGCGTAGAACTTTTACCCAACACATCCAAAAGAAATAGCTGGAGTCTGCAGTAGAGAGAAAATCTGCTCTCTTCCCAGCCCCTTGGGGTGTGAGGCTTGGCAGGTGGTGGAAGCCAGCGCAGTTCTGCTGCATGGGGCTGCTGGGTGTGGGAAGCCCACAAGGGCATGTTTACACAGCTGCTGGCAGTGATTTTTGCAGCCTGGATCAACAGACTTGTGCTGGCACACTAAAAATAGCTGTGTAGACGTGGCTTTGATGTTCTGGCTCGGGCTGGAGCCACCCACCTCCCCAGGTTCCAGCGTCTGAGCTCCAGCTTGAGCAGAACTATCCACATTGAAAATTTTAGTGCACTACTGCGAGCCTCCCTAGCATGAGTCTGTCAAACCAGACTGCGAGACTTACTGCTTGCAACTTTGTAGATGTGCTCCCGGAGGTCTGCATGTTGCATTGCTGGGCTTTGGCCAAGTCTTGTTCAGTGGGGTGGAAGGGCTTTGGTTGGGAGTGTGGTTGAGATTGTCACTTGATCCACAATCATGAGGATTCTGTGGCCAAACCCCATCTTTCAGGGAAGTGATGGAGTGTATGGCACAGGGATGGGTCATAGTCCCTGTTGTAGTCCTGTGGAAGTGCTGGGCTGCTGCCCTGTGCTGTCCCTACAAGCAGGGGAAGGGGCTAGAATCTGTTTCCCCCATTCCTGGTTCCCCTGCGCCATTCAGGAGGCTGATGCCAATCATGCTTACTGAGATGGAGATGCTCTTATTGCTAGAGATGATCCCAAATGGAGTTCAGGGTCCTGGAAGACTCCAGTTCTGACTGGAACAAGGTGGAGTCATGAGGTGACTATCACAGATCAGAGTTGGACACACTCAGTCATATCATCCCTTCCACGCAGGTGTTGATGTTACCAATACTGGAGTAACTTATTTTCTAAGGCTTCAGTTTCATACATGAGGGAACAACCCACACGTACCCCAAGCTCAGTATTTCATAGACGCAATTTCTCTGGTGTCAGCAACTGTCGGTCTCTGCTCAGTTGAAGATGGATGCTGGCCCATCTAATCTGGCAGTAATTGCTGACAACACTCTCTGCCCAGCTCCACGAATGCCACTGAGCATTGAGGGCACCCAGAACCATGCAGGATCCAGCTTTAGGTCCCCCTTTCCATGTAATAACATGGTTGATGGTCCTTTGATTCCCCTGCCCAGATAGATGTTTCTCCCCAGAAACCAGCAAGAGGTGATGCCATATTGTTCCAGGGGCCTGTGCAGTGAGACCCTTCCCCTCCTCACTCACTCTGGAACCTCCGTTCAGGCAGAAACCCCTAGGGAGGCCCTAGGACTCAGGCGTCAGGATCTGGCAGATCTCATGCCTCTCATGGTGAGCGACTTGTCTAATGCTTTATCACTCTGGCTGGGGATCTCTAGATTCATTTGGTGGGTTATGTGATGCCAAAAAGCATTCTGCCTCCTCTGGGCATTTAGCCCAGATCCCCTTGATGCCAGTTGGTCCTAATGATGTTCCAGAAGTAACTCCTTCCCATTGCTGTGACTCTGAGCAAGGAAGGAAATGCAGCATTTTCCAGCCCATTCAATAGTTTTGTTTGAATTAATCTTTACATAATATTTTTATTTGTCATAGAAATTTCTGCCTGTTCCAGCTGAGGAATAAGGAGAGCTAGAAACTCTAGCTAATCAAGCAAGGAGCCCCGGGAGGCTCCATTTATTTCAATTGCAATTGGGTTCGAGCTCATAAGTCAGCAAGAACAAAGAAAACACTTACACCAAAGCATTATATGCAGTTGACTATGATAATCTATTGCTTTATGATTCGCCAAAATTTGCCATCATTACCATACATAATTAGCAAGCTACATGTATCTGCCCCTCTTATGATCCCTTATTGTTCATTTACTTGCCCCCTCCTCCTTGCTTATTTTGCAAACCAAGCAGTTAGCTATCTACAGGACGCAGGCATAGAAAGGTCCATTGTCTCCAGGTTTGGAGTTTGGCTACATTTCCTCTCGAAGGAACTTCCTGAGTTAAGACATAGCAATAGCTGTGCTGTATATCTTCCATGTGTACATGACAAATTTGCCCCCTGGCAGTTAAGCAGAATAATTTTATATCAATTTCCCCCCTTCGATCATGACCCATATAATGGGCTTATGATCACACTTTTCACAGCAGTAGGAGTGTTACAGCAAATATGTAGGGGTCAGAATATCAGCATCTGGCATGGTTTCCGCTTTTGCCAAAACCCGTCTTTCTTGTAAAGAGAGAAATATCCCCTTCGATTTACTAGTTGCCCTAGCACATTTAGACATTATTCATATGGACAATTTAAACACACACACAAAAAATAAACACAATCATCAGTAAAATCATAACACCTCTGTCAAGACTGCTTCCCCACTCTGAACTTTAGGGTACAAATGTGGGGGCCTGCATGAAAACTTCGAAACTTAACTACCAGCTTAGGTCTGGTCCGCTGCCACCATCCCAAAGCTAATTCCCTTCCCTGAGTAGCCTTGAGAGACCTTCACCAATTCCCTGGTGAATACAGATCCAAACCCCTTGGATCTTAAAACAAGGAGAAATTAACCATTCCCCTCCTTCCTCCCACCAACTCTTGGTGGATCAAGATCCAACCCCCTTGGATCTAAAAACAAGGAAAAATCAATCAGGTTCTTAAAAAGAAGGCTTTTAATTAAAGAAAACGGTAAAAATCATCCCTGTAAAATCAGTATTGAAAATAACTTTACAGGGTAATCAAACTTAAAGAGCTCAGAGGACCTCCCTCTAGCCTCAGGTTCAAAGTATAGCAAACAAAGATAAACACTCTAGTAAAAGGTACATTTACAAGTTAAGAAAACAAAGTAAAACTAAGATGCCTTGCCTGGCTTTTTACTTACAAGTTTGCAACATGAGAGACTTGTTTAGAAAGATGTGGAGAACCTGGATTGATGTCTGGTCCCACTCAGTCCCAAGAGCGAACGAACTCCCAAACAAAGAGCACAAACAAAAGCCTTCCCCCCACCCAAGATTTGAAAGTATCTTGTCCCCTTATTGGTCCTTTGGGTCAGATGCCAGCCAGGTTACCTGAGCTTCTTAAATCTTTACAGGGAAAAGGATTTTGGAGTCTCTGGCCAGGAGAGATTTCATGGTACTGTACACAGGACAGCTGTTACCCTTCCCTTTATAGTTATGACAACCTCCTTTCAGGAGTCCCTTTAACCAGCCTGTTAAAGAAGAGAAGCAGGAAAATAAACCATCAAACCAATCATGTGTCCAGCTACCTTCATCAGACCTGTCTCGGACGATGTCTCTTAAGTGGGCTGCTCTGTCAAGGGTATTTTTATAGGTGTCATTTACAAATACACAACATTCTTGGCCTATAAGGGCACAAGTTCCTCCTTGAGCTGCTAAAAGAATATCTAAAGCCATACGATTTTGTAAAGCTAACTGTCTAAGTTGCTTAAGCTCAGTGGCTTGACTTGTAACTATGGTAGCAGTTTCATTAGCCATAATTTCTAAAATACCCTGGAGTCTTATAACCCCTCTCCTAAGTCTGCGATTATTAGGGAATGTTGCCCACGTCATTGGTTCAAGGGCTGCATCCTCTTCAGCTTGAGGTTTGCTAGTGTCCCTTACATTTCTAATCTTGCCTTTATGTAATTGCTTCACAATACGAGTGGGGGGGTAACAACCAGGCAAGTTAACAAGAACCTGAGAAGTGTACTGGAAGGGTATGATAGGCTTTATTCCCATACACCCAGTAAGAACCCTGCTGGAACAGGGCCGGGAGGAGTATCCCATGTGACTCCCAACGCTTTTTGTAACAGGGATGTATAATGTCCCGTAAACCCAATAGGCCCGTGCTTCGAGGAGATGTCTCCATCTCTACATTTCTGCCTTCATACAGACATTGTTCCATCAGAGTTTTCCCATACCACAGTGCAGCTTTCATAGCAGAAACTATTGGCGCAGACACCCTTGTAGTTAAT
This sequence comes from Malaclemys terrapin pileata, assembly GCF_027887155.1. NCBI lineage: Eukaryota > Metazoa > Chordata > Testudines > Emydidae > Malaclemys > Malaclemys terrapin. The sequence continues at coordinate 137,735,325 of NC_071505.1, forward strand.
GTTGTCAGTGGTGTCAAAACAATAAACGAAGGGAGTGACCCACTCTTCATCACCACCTGGGCCCACATAGTATTTGGAAGTACTGTTCCCTAAAAACAGGCCTAGCCCATTCCTCAGGAGACACCACTCACCCTGTGCCTTGAAGGTTAACAAATACCCGGAGTTAGGGCTTATACCGTCTTGTTGCCAGGTATGAGTTGTAGCCCGATGGGGAGTAACATACACCTTTGAATGAGTAATATTTGCAGCCGTCAAAGGGATAGGAAGGAAAGAAAGTCCTCATTCTGCATTGGGAGGCACCAAGGTGCACACCCAGCATGAGTCATTCCTCCATTCTGGGATTCTATTCCTCACCACATAGCTAAATCTAATGAAATTATTATGGCCATAAGAAAGGGAAGGGAAAAACAACAAAATCAACAGAGGAAACATTTTCACAATAGGTTAAAATACCAAGAAATAAAAGAAAAAAGAGCAATAAACCTTAATCCAAATAATACAGTCCAATCTTCTATATCCATCAAAAACTGATACCAATCATTTAGGACCTCAGTTGCCATGTAGTCATCTACTTCGGGTTGGCCTTGCTGGTCGGCCAACAAGCTTCGCTCCCTCGCTGGGGACCTTATCTAGGGGTTCCCTTTTGAGGGAATTTAAGTTTCAGTCCAGGCAAGGTCTACACCATCCACTGATCCTCTAGTCAATCTTTCATTAGTGAAAGGTTGGGTATTTTGTTAATTTAGAAGGAGAGTAACAGCATGTGGAACTTTTACCACTAGGTGGTGTCTTTGGACCAACTCTTGAGCTTTCTCAACTAACAAAGCTGCAGCAGCTAGGGCTTTAACATACTATTGCCCTTCTTGCAACAGAATCCAGTATTGCTGAAAAATAGGATCACAGCAACGGCCTGTGGCCTAACGCTTGCGTAAGAACACCAGAGGCCACCCCCGCCCTTTCATGAACAAATAAAGTAAAAGGTTTCCTATAATCCAGGAATCCCAAAGCAGGTGCCGATGTAAGGGCTGTCTTGATGCTCTCAAAGGATTTGGTAGCATCTTTAGTCCATTTCACTGGGTCAGGTTCATCCCTGTGGTCATCTGCCCTAGTGGTTTTGACATTTCCCTATACCCAGGAATCCAGGACTTACAGAATCCTGCCATGCCGAGGAACCCCCTTAACTGTCTCTTTGTCTTGGTCCGGGGTAAATTTAAAATGGCACTTATTCTTTCCTGAGCAAGGCTTCTCATTCCTGGTTTTAGTATGTGCCCTAAATATTTCACCTCCTGTGAGCAAGATTGAATCTTTGAGGGTGATACCTTGTGTCCTTTTATTGCTAAGGCACATAAAAGCTCTATCGAGTCCTGCTTATTAATTTCTTGTGTTTCTGAGCATAATAAAAGATCATCCACATACAAAAGCAACGTGGACTGTCCTGGGAGAATTACATCTTGTAAATCTTTATGCAACACAGCTAAAAATATACCGGGGGATTCCACATACCCCTGAGGGAGACGCCCCCATGATATCTGGGATGACCCCCTAAAAATGACTCAATTAAAGGAGTCAGTCCCTCTATTGCCTCTCATGGGAGAGGGTATTGGGGAATGCGAGGGGGGTCTATGTCTGTCCTAAAACTTATCTGAACTGGCTCAGCTGACTTTAGTAATCCCACGTCAGTGTTTTTTTGTTCCCCATACCCAAGGTAGGACAGCATTTTCCAACTCCCTGGGGAGCATTGCTAAATATAAAGGAGTTTCGGGATTCATTAGAGCCATCAAGGGGTTGACAGAGTCATCTGGCAGGCTCAAAAGAATGCCTTGGTCAGAGCAGTGATTAGTAGCCCGGAGGTTGCACAGCAAATCATGTCCCAATAAACTGGTTGGTCCTTGGGTAAGTAGGAAGGTGTGTTCCTCAGACAGGGGCCCTATGTGTATGTTTAAAGGTTTGGAAATCTGACAATGAAAAGAATTTCCTTCAATTCCCATAACACGCTCAATTTTGCCATTCTTAGGAAGATCCAAATCAATAAGGGAGGAAAGGGTGGCTCCGGTGTCTAATAAGCAATCATACTGTTTTCCTCCAATCATCAAAGGAACTAGGGGATCATTGTGGGATAAGGAAAACACTGGGCAACATAACATGGAACCCCCTTCATCCCATCAGACATAAAGTCCCCATCCTGCATCATCCCCTGGAAGGGTTGATTAGGCGGTGTCCAAGCTGGACCTTGGCCCTTATTAACACCTTGAGGAGGTTTAAGTTGTCCCTGGGCTCTCAGTTTACAATCTCTCTTCATGTGCCCTTCTTGATGACAGTAATAACAAATTAAAGGTCCTCTGGACGCCCCTTTACTGGGTCCCACTCTACCAACGAACCCTTGTCCTCTTCCTCGGCCTCTGCTGACACCAGGCTCTGCTCCCTTCAATACAGCTGCCAACATTCTTGTATTTCCTTTTTTCTTCCTTCACCTTCTCAGCCTTTCATCGGGCTTCTCACCCATTAAACACTCTGGTGGCAATAGCCACTATCTGAGAGAGAGAGGCATCCCTGCAAATTTTCCACATCATTTAATCTCCACCTTATATTTTCTGCAGCCTGGTCTTTAAACAATCCAATCCTCTTATCACTGGCATATTTGCCTCTGCTTCAGGATCTAGACCCCCAAACAACCTAGCAGCTTTCATCAGTCTTTCATAATAGTCTGAGGGGTGTTCATTTGAGCCTTGATGGACAAAAGTTACTTTACTACAATTAGTAGTCCTCTGCCCAGCCTTCTTAATTCCATCTAAAATTACAGTCTTTAAAGAGGTTAACTTATATTGTTCTCCAGCATTGTTGTAATCTCAGTTAGGATCATCCCCAGTTACATCTCCTGCTGTCAGGGCATTCCGTTCTGGTGGCGGTGGGGATAAATCACCTATAGACTCTTGAGCTCAACTGAGCACTTGTTTCCTTTCTTTCAATATCCTATGTACAGATTCTGAGTCATCCCTGACCTTTGGGGTGGTAATCTTTCAATTCAATAGGTCACTGATAGAGAAAGGAGTGTGGACATAGCGGTCAACAACCTGACCCTCTCCGGTAGGAACAGGGTACTGTCTTAAGGGCAATTGGAGTGCCAGAAAGTCCTGTCCTTCTTGTTTAATGAGCTTGAAATTGACGTCTCCAGGAACACACTCGGGAGACTAACTCCATGAGCCGGTGGAGGAGTCGGGCAGACTTCGCCTGCGAACGTGGCTTCAGGTATTATAGGCCACTGGCAGATCAGGATACAATGTGGCTCGGGGTCAGGATAGGGTTAGAGGTAGATCCTACACTGGTGCAGAGGCGGTCCCTGGGACCACCTGATTTACTTGAACGGGAAGGGGTTGAGGGGATGCAGCTGGTGGGGGAACAGGCCTATAATCATCTTCCTCTACTCTACACTGCTGGTAAGGAGGAGGTTTAGTTTGTTGTAACATGAGAGTGCACTCTTTATCTTTGCAAATTGGAGCAGCGCTATAAAACAAATACAAATAATTCATTCGTTCTGGTCTTAAATCTTACAGGATGGTTCTCAAGGTTTTGAGGCGAAGTCTTCCCCAATTCCTGAGAACACATACCAGAAGTGTGCTGGCATCAAATTTCCCCTGACAATTTCCCATGTCAGGTCTAACTGACTCCTAAATTCCCTGCTTCAGTGCTCCACCATCCGCAGTGTTACCGAGAACAAAGCCCTGGAGTCAGTGACGGTTTCTTTTATGTCCCGGAGAGACCACCCAGTCTATCCAGTCAGTCTCTGTTCCTGTCTGGGTAATCTCCTGTCATCCAAAACTTGTTTTTATACTGGGCTGGCACTCTAAAAGTGTTTAACTGCCAGATGGATGTCCCAGTAATTTCACCGAGGCTGTCCCAAGGAAACTGTCCCAGGTCCAAGACCCCTGTGTACACATAACATAAAACAGAGACAATTTACCCATCTCCTGATGAGGCCTCTCCCAATGCGATCTGTCTCATTGCTTGTGGTCCATCTCTCAGAGTCCTCCTTATCGTCCCCACCGGGGGCCAACTCCCAAGACAATACAACCCAAGGTAAATTCACCTCGGCGCACGCTGGTCCTTCTCCAGGAAGGGGCCCCGGAGTGGTTCTGAGCTGGAGAAGTCCCTTCGTGGTCACCAAAACTGTCATAGAAATTTCTGTCTGATCCAGCTGAGGAATAAGGAGAGACAGACACAGCTAATCAAACAAGGAGCCCAGGGTGGGGCGATCCGTTTATCTCAATTGCAATTGGGTTCGAGCTCATAAGTCAGCAAGAACAAAGAAAACACTTACACCAAAGCATTATATGCAGTTGACTATGATAATCTATTGCCTTATGATTGGCCAAAATTTGCCATCATTACCATACATAATTAGCAAGCAACATGTATCTGCCCCTCTTATGACCCCTTACTGTTCATCTACTTTCCCCCTCCTCCATGCTTATTTTGCAAACCAAGCAGTTAGCTATCTACAGGACGCAGGCATAGAAAGGTCCATTGTCTCCAGGTTTGGAGTTTGGCTACATTTCCTCTCGAAGGAACTTCCTGGGTTAAGACGTAGCAATAGCTGTGCTGTACATCTTCCATGTGTACGTGACAAATTTGCCCCCTGGCAATTAAGCAGAATAATTTTATATCATATTCATCTGACAAGTTTCACATTCACCATATTTTCTTTCCTTTTGTAATTTGATTATTTATCACTACGAAGACAGGACAGTAAATAGTCCAGAGTCAAGTTACAAGAATGGACCAAAGACTCAGTGACTTTCACCTTGTAGTAGGGGATGTCCAACATTTCATGGGCAATAAACAAGCTTTAAGGCAGAGTTAAGAGCTCAGACCACCCTAACTCAGCTGAAAACCTGGGTAAAGTGATGAGTCTCAGAGCATTTTCTAAGGCCCTGTCCCTACAACTCTCAAGAAGGTTTCTGATGAATCCCATCTGATCTGCAGTATTCACAGGATCCCATCTGGAGGCTGCGATTCTCATGGAGCCTGGGCTCCTGACCACCACTGAATCTATGAAAAGGTCACTGGTTCCAAGGCCCCTAAGTATTTCTGTCTCGCTCACATGGCATTAGCTGAATTAAGATGTTGTTTGGGGCTCCCATGTCTAGGGGTCATTCTGGAGCCTCAGGGGCACAGCTTGGAGTGCCCTTAGCACAGTTCAGTTTGCCCCAAGGATGGTCTCAGTGCGAATTTCTGAGCTCATGTTCCGAAGCAGCGAGACCAGGTTCTCTGAACCTCATAGGGGCAGATTACATTTTGTTGTCTTTGGAAGAGTGGGCACATCCAAATAGACTCCAGTATAATCCTAGGTGCCTACCATATGGCATATGTAACCCACACTGGCCCAGCAACCAAAGGGTAATACACTGCAAGCCACTGTTGATTGGCAGCCTCACAGCAGTTGGTAGGATAAATGGGCTGGGAAGTAAAGGGGCAGGGCAGCTACCACAGGAGTGAGAAGGCTGGACAAGCTAATTCCTGTCAGCAGACTGCTAAAGAGCAGCCCAGGGATGACACCCAGCAAGGGACAAAAGGACCAACAGACTGAAGAGCCTTCAGAGGCTGGAAGAAAGTTAGGAAGGCGCTCAGGACACTGTCAGAGTTGGCAAATCCTCATCCTGCAAGTCTAGCTTGTGAGGGCCCTGAGCTGGAACCCAGTGGAGTGGGTGGGCCTAGGTTCCCCTGCCAACCCCCTGACAGACCTTAGATCTGAGACAGTTTTTCAGATTTCTGGGCCCCACTGAGCTGAGGGAGCTGGTGCCAGTCCCTGCTTGGCCAGGAGGGGCACTGTTGGACTGATGCACCGATTCACACATGATACTAGAAGTGGGATTTCTCACTGTATCCCATCCCCACAGAACTGCAGTGTGGATATAGAAGCTCAGTAGGGCCCAAGGTGGAGGAAGCATTATGGTTATTTGCCAAGCAGCAGGCCGCTCCCTTAGACCAGGAAGCAACAGCCCAGGAGCAGCAGCGGCAGATGCAAGTCTTGACACTACAGCGGTTGAAGCAAATGGCAAAACAAGCTGCAAGCAGGCACCCAGCAGCAACAGCAGGAGGCTCACGCTGCAGCTCAACAACAGGGCCACCTGGACACGCTAATGAGGGTGCCCACCAGGAGGCCCCACCCCTGCCAGCTGGAGATAGGGCAGACTGGTCATGTTGACCCGGTGATCCAGTGTTGTCCAAAATGTTACCAGACAATGACCCAGAGGCCTTTCTAAAGACCTTTTTGTTGATCACCACCTGTGCACATTGGTACCTCAAGACATGAAACATCGGCCTACTGACTGTCCTGACGCGGGAGGGGAAGCCGCTTATAGGCCCCTCAACTGGCAGTCTGCCCTGGACTATTCAACAGTGAAGGCAGCCATATTCTATAGACTGCAATTAACCAAAGAGACTTACTGTCGCTGTTTCAGAGAACAATGATTCAGCCCATCTATATGGCCTCAGACCCTGCTGCAGAGGCTCAAGGACATCAGCTGCAAGTGGTTGAGGCCTGAGTCCAGGACAAGCAGGCAAGTACCTGAACTGGTCATTCTCGAGTAGTTCCTTTGGGCCCTCCCCATGCCCATGCGCGAATGGGTACAGAGACACTGTCCAGAGGTGGTGGGAGAAGCAGTCAGACTAGCAGAGAACTATTTCAGTGCTTACCTCCCATAATTCAATTAGGGCAGGTGAGAGGGGGGATGGTCATTCTGTGACCACAGGGTGGATGGCGGCCTCACCCCACAATGGATAAGTCCCCACACCAAAGATTGGCCCCAACTTACTCCCCACCCTTTTCTCTGAAGGCCAAGACAGGGAGATCAGGGAAGGCCGAAACCCCGGCTATTCTGTTATTACAGAGCCCACTGGTGAGGGTGATCTGTTTCCTATGTGGGCAAGAAGAACATATCAGAAGGGATTATCAGACCATGGAGTGTAATTAATGGGGCTGGCTTGACTTTCCCCAGACTCAATCAAATGCCAGACAACCCAAAATTGACCACCATGATGCACATCAATGACCTGGAGGAGCCAGCCCTGGTAGGCTTGGGCTGTAAGCAGATCCTAGTGAGAGAAGACCTGCTGAGGGAGGCAGAGGTCTATTTGTAAGGCACCATGTCCCTGACATGCCTCCATGGGGACGTGAAGGGCTATCCCTGTGTGAAGGTTTGGCTAACAGCAGGTGGACAAACAGGCCACCTCTCACTAGGTCTAGCACATAAATTGCTGTACTCAGTTCTGTTAGAGCTGGCCTGGCCCTACTTTAACACACTGCTGCAGACCCTGTTGAAGGGCCAAAGGGAGGCCACTAGAGGAGTTGAAAAGACAACTTCTTTCCATTTGAGACTGAAGATTTCTTCCTATCCCAGGCTAAGTCCCAGTGTACCAGACATGAGAAATGCGCCACCGGACATGAGAGACGAGACTTAGATAAGGAGACTAGGGGTTGTTACCTAAGCAAAGCAGATGACTCCGCTGGAATGAGTTCTCCTAGGGCTTCATACAAGACCCGGTAGATGTGGGGAAGCAATTGGAGTCATCCAACTGCAGGTCAAAGAGCAAATGGAGGATTCTTTCTGGAGGGTCTATGAGGAGGGTATAGACCCAAATAGATGAGGAAATGATCAATGTGGGCTAGCTACTCGCCTGACACGGTTTGAGTTGTGGGCAGACCTGCTCTATCTCCCAGCACAAGGAACCCTACACGGAAAACAATATACCCAAATTCTCATACCCCATACATTCTGATGAGAAACACTCACGTTGGCCTATTAGGTGCCAATGGAAGGCCACCTGCACCAGGAGAAAACCCTGGCCTTTCTGTTACCCTGCCTTTTTCGGACAGGCATTCACAAAGAAGTAAAAGATTATTGTGCTTTCTGATCAGACTGCCAATTGGTAGCCCAGAAAGAGGTGTGACCAGCCCCCCCGGTTCCCCTTCCATTGGTAGAAATCCCATTCGAGCGGATAGGGGTGGTCATTATAGGACACATAGAAAAGAGATCCACTGGCTACCATTATATGCTTGTTGTAGTTGACTATGCCACACGCTACCTTGCGGCATTTCCCCTGAGGATCACCATGGCCCTAGTGATAGTGACAGAATTATTGAAAATCTTTGCAACAGTGGGACTACCCAAGTTGATCCTGAAGGACAAAGGTACAAATTTCACCTCCAAGCTAAAGAAGGAGGTATGTGGTCTATTGTGAATCAAGAACCTGCACAACTCCATATACCACCCAAAGACAGATGGCCTAGGGGAGTATTTCAAACAGACTCTGAAGGAGATGCTCATGAGCTTCATCAGGACTGACCTCCAGTGTTGAGAGGCTGTCCTCCCCCCACCTCCCATTCTCAGTACAGGAAGCACACCTAAATAGCGATTTTGTAGCAGTGGCTGCCATGGACCTGGTCATGAAGAGTAGATTCTAGGTCCCGAGGAGGTCCTGGTAAAAGACCAGCAACTCAGAGAGGTCTGATGGGAGACCACTTAGGTGGAGATAGAAGAGCTGTCAGTTTTATCAGAGATCTTGGAAGAGGCAGAGAAAGGTGTGTGCCCGCACACTCCATGTTGGAATACCTGCCCCAGAAAGGAGCATGTGCAGAGCCTGGAGGTGGAAGAAATGGACCTAACTGCAGAGGAAAAGCAGACGCTGTCTTCCTTCCTTCAGGGAGAGGCTCAGGGCACCTGGGGAGACCCAGTGCAACCCTGGCCAGAAGAACTCCAAGATTTTATTCTGCAGACCAGCCAGGGTGCCCAGGGCAGGGGCAGGATGTTGAGCCAGTTCCAGAGCATGGACGGGATCAGCTGGTTGAGCACCAGTGCCCTCTTTGGTAGGGAAAGGCACTGGAGAAACCCCCTACACCTCTGCAAACTGTCAGCCACCCTGGGCTTGAGATCAACCCAGTTCTAAAGTGTGGAGGGATCAGTGGGGGAAAGAGAAATGCCCAGATAGAGCACTGGACCCACACTCCACTAAATGGCCTGTGGTGAGCCAGTGCAGCTGAGTGAGCAGCCTTGGTCTGGCTCTGGGTTTGCCTCACACTGATACTGAGTGCTCAACTCAGAGCTGGGTCAGGCTGGTCCGGGCTTTAGGAGCAGAGGCAGTGCACCAATGGGAGTGTGCCCCCGAAAGCCACTGAGGCTGCTTTCCTACATTGCCCTCTAGTGGTGACCCCTGTTCCTGGGGTGGAGGGGAGAGGGCAGTATCATGACCATGTTCCCCTTTCAGCTGTACTGTACTGAGGTTGATGGTCCCATTCCATCAGAAAAGATCCTGCTGCTTCAGCCTCCCAGCTGGGTTTGGGAGCATGACATAGCGAGGCCTGAGCCAAACTGACAGCTACTTGCACCATGTGTCCTCTCCCCGTACTGCACCGTGATTGGGAGAGAACTGGGGCTGACTCCTTGCTGACTGCTGCAATGTCCTGGAGACCACCCCCCTCCAGATCCCTGACCAGGAGTTTGGAACTACCAAATAAGAGATGGACTCAGAAGATCCAGCTCTGGTCTCGTTCTGAGCCCTGCGTGTGGTGGGAGTTTCTTATACAGTGAAATCGCTGAAGGATTATGGGGTGATGGTGACACAGGGAGAGGATCTGCCCCCTCCAGCCTTAGTTACTCCCCATGAGCAGCAGAGACCCAAACACGAGGAGCTCAAGCATAGGAGCGTTTCAGGGGTCACAATGAAGGTGGTGCTGCTGCATTGCCTCAGCCTCCTGCACCCTGGCCCTCCTGTGCTGTGAGTGTTGGGGAGATGGTACAATTCTCCTTTCTGTGGTCTGCACCTTCAAATGGGAGGCATTTCCCTGCCTTCCTCCCAGATTGGCTGGGCTGGGAGCACAGCATGGACCCCACACTGTGCCTGTCTCTCATGGGGACTCCATACTGATCCCTTTGGTGTTTTCCATACTGTGAAATAAACCGAGACTAACAGGGCTTTTGGGAAAGGTTCTTCTCTATCTGTGGGGGAGCGAATCAAGGCAAGTATTAAAATGCATCACCGTACAGGAGTAAATAGGAAATTCAAACAACAGGAAATGGTTACAGCACCTAGTCACAGGGACAGAAGCAAAATTTTTATTACTCCCCCCACCCCCAACAGACACACATGCATTCTCCATGTGGGGCAAAGCCCATACACTTTCTGGTTTAAGTCATAGTCTAGACTCAGTGCAAGTCATGAAAGCCCAGTTGCAGGACCCTATGGATATTTTGTGCTTTCTGGCAGTGGGATTTAGGAGGTTTCAGGCCTTCTCCCCAAACTTCTAACCCCAGATCTGTAGTATCACAGGGTGCAGTCTGGCACAGGCCCCCATGGTATGGAAAGTGGCCATCCTTCCTTCTGTTTCCCCTCTGTCAGTTCCATAACTGCTCACACCCCAGAGGGGGCAGTTAAGGTCCCCTTCCTTGGGGCAGTGACACCACTGAACTGTATCCCCTTCTTCACCTTCACAGCAGAGCTCTCCCACCTGCTTCATGTGGCCTTTCCCAGCTACACAGGGGCAGAACCTCACAAGCCCATATGGCCCTTTCTCAGGGTTCCACAGCTACCCCTCATGTCCAGACTTCTGATCCTGTCCTTTTGTCTCCCAGCCACAAGCTCACCTGCCCACTCCTCGGGCCTCTCCCCAGCTTCCCTTAGGCAGGGAGCTCTGCTGGCTCCACTCCAGACACTAGGCTCTGAGCAGAGACCTGCCCCAGGACTTTCCCAACCCTTTCCCCCCACTTACTGGGCAACAATCATTGCCTGGCTGTTTCTGCCTTGCTCATGGGATCAGCCACATAACAATGGTCAACCCTATTCACAGCATGGCCCTGTGCTTCTGCTGGGGGAGCTGCAGGACCCACCCAAGACACCTGCTCTGAAGGGGATGGTCTTGGAGTGGCTGTCACAGCACTGCTAGCTCTGGCAAACTGCTCCTGGTGATGGGATTTTGGTGGGGTGGGGCCCAGTCTCCAAATAACATGAGAAGCTCCAACCACCTAGTGAATTTTAGCCTTTGATTTGCAGTCTGTCCCACTTGTCCACCTCCTGGGGCAGAAAAAGCAATGAGAGCTGTTGAAAGGAGAGCTCACCCCCTCTCCCAGTAACATTGCCAGCACCTTCTTCGATTATCAGTCTGTTCTTGAATTCTCTGACCTGTGTTCTGATTATTCAGGGTAAGTGGCTGCACTGTGCTGTACTGGACCTTGCATGGTGAGTTGCTGATAAGGGTAGTATTTAAGGCAGAGCTGGTGTAGTTGCCACATGGTTCTTTGCCGCTCTCTGGATGGAGAGAGAACTTCCTGTGCTGATTCAGAGTTCTTGCCACCCAATAAGATGGCGTCTGTCTGGGGAAACAGCCTGCTGTTCATTGCCAAGGAGTTCATGCTACGGCAGTTTGGCCTTCATGAGGTAGGGGTTGCAAAGTGCCAGAGATGCCTGCATTTGAGCTGTTTCCTACAAGGCCACCTTTCTGTTTGGCACCACAAATTGCTGTGATGGGCTGATTTAAAATCCATTCTAAATGCTTCGGTTAGGCCTGTTCTAACACGAACCTACACACAGCTCCTTCGGGCTGGATTTTATCATTGATTGCTCCCTCCTGCGGCTGCTTTTCCGCTGGACGTCGGCTATGTTGTTTTCCTGGTTAACTTGCAGCTGTCTTCTGGGAAGCTGGTGTCCTATGGCCAATGTGCTGCTCTTCGCTGTACAGACGAGATGGGTTTCAGCTGCACTGACTATTAAGGAGATTATCTATTCAGACGGATGGAAATGGCCAGGACGCTGTGATTCTCTCTAGCTCCCAGACTGACTAAGACAGCCTGTGCTGCCCAGAGTTACCACACAGGGCAGTCCTAGCACTGGCCTGGACAGAGAGTCCACACTATGGTATTTCAGATGGTCATTCAGAACCTAATCAGTAAGTGTTAAGAACAAGCTCTAACAGGGTGAACAGGAAGCCCTCTGAGATTCTGCTGCCACTGATGGTCACATCTGAAGAAGGAAGCTCCCTGACACACTCCTACCATTAATGTACCACTGCCATTCCCACTCCGTTCAGGAAGCCCTGAGCAGTCTGGATTCCACAAAGGGAGCAGGGGCTGTTCCCTTCTCCCTTGGATACAGCTGACCCCAGTGGTAACATCCCAGCTCTGTGGTTTTAGTGGCCTGGCTACGATTGGACACACACAGCTCTGTGGGGTTCAATTTTAGAGGTTTCTTCTTTCCCTACATTTGTTTTCTTAATTAATTTATCAGATGAGCAGCATTCAAGGCTCACTTTTATTTGCCTAAAAAGACAGAATCATTTTTCACACTGTTCTGCCCTACGCCAAGGAGGGTGGTTACATGATGATCCGAGACTGAAGCGAAGATGACATCAGAAGCGGACTCGTCACTCATATATGGTCACAGCCAGAGTTTTAGAATTGTATTGGATGTTTTAGCTGCACAAAGTTTTAGATAAACCCTCTGATAATGTCTAAAAAGGTGAATATTGTTTCTATTGGTTCCTTCTGACAGCTGATGCCAGCCTCTGAATCTATATATTTCCCTTCCACTGCTTTGTTGTCACTTGTCAGACACAGAGGAGCCCTGGTAGAGTATTTTGGTGCAGCCAGTGCAGTGTCAGGAGGGGACAGGTAGTCCGGCTGGCAATGAAGGGACATCTCTCCACTCAGCTGCTTTGGTTTCTCCTCTTTCTTCAGGACACCATGGGTAAGTGTCTGATTTATTTTACTTTATGAATTGGGCAGATGAGAGCTAGAAATAGAGTTTTGAATCCACTAGAAATGGGGTTTTATTCCAGACATCAATGAAACAAAAGGAAAGCAGGCAATTGGGTTTAAGTAAATGTGTGTGTGTAATTATCTCCCCGTTGGTTATTCTGAGAGAGGAAGTTTATATATTTGCAATAATCATAGCTTTGACCCAGTCCCAGACTGTGTGTACTTTATAAAATACCCCAGTCTTGTAGCACTGTGAGCCCAGAGTTGGTTTTAGTGGACTAATGGCTTCAGTGCTTAGAAACTCCTGATAAACAAACTAACCACAAGAAAAGCAAAGTGGGCTTCTGTATTGTGACCTCCAGCCTCATCCCCTGTCCACCTCTGTGCCTGTGTATGGGATCTGTGAATAATTCCTGATATACAGTCCATACAATTTAAAATAACACTGCTGTCCTGTGTGCATCAAACATGCCAGGCCAACTTCAGCAGGGTTTGAATGATCCACTTGTAAGACATTGAACTGTCCATTAGCAGCCTGTTCTGTGAGTTGCTACAGTCTGAGACGCTGCTGTTCTGTAGCTGCAGTATGAACGGGTGAAGCTGAAGATGAAAGTTAGATTTTAGAAACCTCAAATATTTTGCTAGAGATAAACCGTGGTATCACAGCTGGTATGTACAGATCACAGATAGCTCTGCAACGTCTGTTCCTGGGAGTGTAGGTGCTGAGGATTCCAGAGCAAGATCATTTTCTGGAGCAACTAATGTGGGGTTTGTACCTGAACGGCCAAAGAAATTCAAAGAGAATTAGCTGGAGTTTGATTTCGTGATAAAACTGACTTTTATGACAGGGAAACAGCAGAGAATTACACTGGGATTCCTGGATAAGCAGACTGACATGGCATGAGTGAATGCTCCATAAGAAATCATGGGGCCCTATTCTCCCCACAGGGTTGGAGTGACTCCCATTAGCCAAGATGGGTGTCCTTTGTACCCTGCATCAGATAGATTGGACCTAATATACATTAATGTTATTGGGGATATTTACCCTTATTGCGTGGAATATCCCCAGAAAAGCCTGTATGTAAAGAATTCTGTGCAGCTGAAGGCACTGAAAACATTAAATGCTGAGTATCAGAGGGGTAGCCGTGTTAGTCTGGATCTGTAAAAAGCAACAAAGAGTTCTGTGGCTTATGCTCCAGTACGTCTGTTAGCCTATAAGGTGCCACAGGACTCTTTGTCACTTATTAAATGCTGATGGGCTTTAAAATTCAAGCACATAAGAGCTAAAGTGACTCAGTAATGAGCCAGTTTCCTTTGCTTTGTTATATCTGGTGAGGCGGAGCAGAGGCAGGGGACTTTGTGTGTTTGTGTGAAGGGGTGGGGAGACAGGCAGAGGGAGAGAGAGACAGAAGTTATGGGCTGTGTTGGGGGTGGGGAATAAGGAAAAGTGATAAGCAAGCCTTGGATTGGTTGCTTGAGAAAATTTGTATTTTACTAGATCCTGCGAGGAGGGAAGGGGGCAAGTGGCTACTTCCTTATCTCGGGGTAGATTAATGTGATGTTTCCAAAGATACACAGCATGAAAGTTTAGAACCAACAGTGCAGGTACTTTGACTGCTTAGGGAAAAGAAATAAGCGCATTGCCAGAATTGTAAGTATGTGGGTTTTGGGTAATTCCTGGATCACAAGGTTTGTGGGAGAGCAGTGAATACACTATGACATGACATAGGGATTGCTGACTATAGGCTGCTTACGGGGTTGCGAGCTCAAAGAATCATAGAAGATTAGGGTTGAAAGAGACCTCAGGAGGTCATCTAGTCCAACCCCCTGCTCAAAGCAGGACCAATCCCCACCTAAATCACCCCAGCCAGGGCTTTGTCAAGCCGGACCTTAAAAACCTCTAAGGATGGAGATTCCACCACCTCCCTAGGTAACCCATTCCAGTGCTTCACCACCCTCCTAGTGAAACAGTGTTTCCTAATATCCAGGAACGGCTCTGGCTTTTTGGCCGCACCAAGCAAAAAAAAAGATGGGGCGGCCAGAACAGCAAAGCAAAAAAAAAAAACCTGCGGCACAGCCGGAGCGCGGGTGCAGGAACCGGCTGGGGGGGGAGGGGAGAAGGTGAGGGAGCGGGCGGGGGAGAGAGAGAAGGGGGCGGCCAGGGCTACAGCAGGGGCGCTGCCACGCGGGAGGAAAGAAAGGGGACTGCCCTGGTTCTCCGGGCCGCTGCCCCCTACAGGGCGGACGGAGTGGAACAAGAACAACAACAACAAAAAAAGTGGCCGTGCCGCCCTAGGATTGGGCGGAATGCCGCCTCCAACAATCTGCCGCCCCAAGCACCAGCTCTGGTCAGCGGGGAGGGAAGAAAGAGGACTGCCCCGGTTCTCCACGCCGCTGCCCCCTACAGGGCGGCCGGAGCGGAACAAGAACAACAACAAAAAAAAATCGGCCGTGCTGCCCTAGGATTGGGCGGAATGCCGCCTCCAACAATCTGCCACCCCAAGCACCAGCTTGCTCAGCTGGTGCCTGGAGCCGGCCCTGCTAATATCCAACCTAAACCTCCCGCACTGCAACTTGAGACCATTGCTCCTTGTTCTGTCATCTGCCACCACTGAGAACAGCCGAGCTCCATCCTCTTTGGAGCCCTCTTCAGGTTGCTATCATATCCTGCCTTACTCTTCTCTTCTGCAGACTAAACAAGCCCAGTTCCCTCAGCCTCTCCTCCTAAGTCATGTGCTGCAGCCCCCTGATCATTTTCGTTGCCCTCCGCTGGACTCTCTCAAATTTGTCCACATCCTTTCTGTAGTGGGGGGCCCAAAACTGGACATAATACTCATTTTGCCCACTCTGCAGCATCCAACCATTGACTAAAGAGGTTGTGATCTACCAGACATTGTGGTGATTCACATTGGCAGATATGATCTGGGCCTTATTCCTGGGTACACCTCATATGTTGTTTGGACTGCATCAGAGATTTGTGTCCTGGAGCTGGGATAGCTTTCTCTGATTTGGCTGAGCATCTGAATCATTGCTACAGCAACAATATGAAATCTATTAATGAATGTTGGAAGAAGATTAATCAGGAAATTGGAGTGTTCATGGCTGACCAGAAAATGTGCACTGACCTCGCAGATAAAGAACAACTGGCATTCTGCAAAAGGGGAATGCCCCAAAAAATTAAAGCAATTTGTGCTTACTGTTTAGCATCCTGTGGGTGAGTGAGTGTGTTATAAAAGTAGGTGAAGAGCTTGCACATTTCAGCAACTGTGGGGTTGGCAGGGTAAAGCTATGTGTGTTAACAGGGTATATTGGAGCATTGCTGAAAGAGGGCAGAGCTAAGGGTGAATGGGAAACCTTAACTCTGCATTTCCTGGTTGAGTTTTGCTCCGCTCGAAGTTCTGCAAGGGAACGACGTACCACCAAACAACCTTAACTCTATTAATGTAGCTTTTGATTGGTGCCTCACTTATAATTTTCTTTATTCTTTCAAATGCCTGTTCTTGTTGCTCTGCACATTGCCACAATACATCATTGTGTGTTAACTAGGGTGACCATATGTCCCATTTTGGCCGGGACACCTTTGGCCGGGCCCTTTTTAAGCCCTAGCCCGGATACCTTGACTTTTTTGGCAAAACTGCGTATCATCAGTTGGCAAAAGCAAACAGGAAAAATGCCCAATTTTGCCAAAACAGTGGGGTGCCCAGAACATTCGGGGAGCGAGAATCGGTGATGTTTGGGGGGGATGTTGCCACAAATACACCCCCACGGGCAGCTCAAGGCCCATGCCCCACCCCCACCAGGAAGCTGCACAGGAGTCTGGCCAACGTATCTCTGCTATTTCCTGCCCCTCCAATCAGAGAGGAATGGGGTGTCACATACTCACTCTGCAGCCCAATCAGAGGGCAGCGCTATTGGGGCCCTAATTCAAACTCTTGTCTGCTTTCCATGGAGATGGCGGGGCCAGCTGGGCTATGGAGACACGACTGGTGGGCCCCACACCCTACTGGACAACTGGTCTCGTAAGTGCCATCTGGGTCCCGCAGCATCCACTTATACAGGGCACCAAATGCAGCATGCCCCACCACCGCAGCCCGCACGCCAGCATCATGCCCCCGACCCCAGGCTCGTATCCTCTCCACTCCCTGTCCTTTGGGGCCAGTCCCCAGAGCCCTCTCCAGTCCCCCTCTCCCACCCCAACCAGCCTTTTTACCTCCCCAGTACACATCCCAGCTGCCACCCATTTCCCCAGGGCTGCTATCTGGAGTCTCCTTGGTCCCTCCCGCTACCCTGAGCCTCCTTCCTGCCCCTCTGCTATCCCAGTCCCCAAAGGGGCAGCACAACACTAGATGGATCATAGTCAAATAGCTTTATCTCATGGCTCCGAGCTCAAAAGTACTCACATACACTCGCACAATCACACTCTGCTTTGCTGCCCAGATCCCAGATCATACCCACTCTTCTTTCCCCTATCCCTGCTATTAGGTTCAATTGGGGGCATGGAGGAATATTGGGGGGGGGGGGGGGATGAGTGGCAATGCCAGGTGGCTCGAGCCAGCCCCTGTATCCTGTTTTCAGTTTAGGGAAATATGGTCACTTTAGTGTTAACTGTGTCAGGGGTTCACAGGCTTCTGATAGAGGTGCTCAGAATCTGGAAAGGTAGTTGGCCATCCTTCTAAATCACTGCACTTCCTTCACATCCTTTAATCCGGCATTTCCTTAATGGCTGTCAATTTCTCAGGGTATGGCTGTAGTCCCTCAGGAGTCAACACATTTTCCATTGTAGGGAGCCTCAGTTCTTCTCAGCTTCAACTTGTCTACATTTAGCTGAATATTCTACTCCCAGGACTTGTTTAGGAATTGTCACAGCTTGGTATCATGGTCCTGGGTTGCTTCTTTCTTGACATCTCCTCTTACAATAAGAATGTCATCAGCTGCAATCTTGATGCCTGGAAGTTCCTGTTGTGCCTGGTTCAGTTTACATTGGAACACCTCTGGGGCTGGGCTGATGTCCATAGGCATTTGTACCCAGTAGTATATGACAAAAGACATGGCAAAGGTTGTCAGGTGCCTGAATGTCTTATCTAGCTCAATATGTCAGAATCTATTCTTCACATCACAAACAAGGAGCACTTTTGCCCTGGATAAATCGGGCAGTATGTCTTCCATTGTTATGTGGTTTTGAATCAATGCAGATCCTCAGTTTACCTAAAGGTTTTTTCATCACTGCTGGGCTGCTGTTCCACTGTCTGCAAGTAATAATACCTCTTCTTTTCAGACTTGTCAGTTTCTTCTTACTTGGTTATGCCAAGGTTGACAGAGCTCTGCATTTCAGTAGTCTCACTGGCTACACATGGGGGCAAATTTCCAACTTGAGCTTGCCCCCTAGGTGCCCATTTTCTTGAAATATGTCCTTATATTCTATTAGACTGCACAGGGCCCAAGGTGACTGTCCTTCTCCTCTCTCAAGTTGAGGATAATGTAGTGTTGTACAGTGATCAAATCCATGGCTCACACTGCCCTGCTGCCCAGCAGTAGGTGGTACTCAGGTGTATCAAGTACTATAAATTCCAAACTATAATGTGTCTTGTTTCATGGATTTCTTACTGACAGCCTGCATTTGCCTACTGGCCTCAGAATAATTTTATTGTACATCACTAGCACTTGGTCACATTTCCCAGTCTAATTTGAATGCTTATCAGTGTTGCTGGCACTACGGTGTAGCTGGCTTTGCAGTCCAGTTGGAATTGAACTGGCCATTGGACTAATAGCATAGTTGCAAATATGGCAGTAGAATAGCTGGCAGCCTTCTTCTGTAGTGTGTGTACACTGAGAGTCTGAATATGCTAAAGTTATATTGCAGATATCATCTCCATTGGAGGTCTCTGCATCTTCAGTCATTGCATGTACTTCTCCTTTTTTCTTCCTGGTGTATCTGGGGCACTGGGACAAAAAGTAGTTCTGTTCCCCAGTCCCCTTGAATCATTGCCCATAGGTTGAGCATTTTTCTTTCTGCCTTTTGTGTTGCTTTCCATAGTGTATGCATTGGACGATGATGTCTGCATTCTCAATCAGTCTCTCTTCTGCTTCCTGGATTCCATTAGTTTGAGCTTATGTACTTGTTCTGCACTAGTGGCTGTCATTGTTCTGATCCTTTCCCTGGACAGTTCAGCTGTCCTTGCTATTTGGAGGCATTTCTTCAGGGTTAGATCTATTTCTCTCAACAATCTCTCCTGTAAACTGGAATCACATATCCCACAAATGATTCTGTCTCTGATTAAGGAATCTTTAAAGTCTCCAAAGTTACATGTGGATGCCAGAGTTCTTAGAACTGTAAAACGTTTCTCTTCCCTCTTCTGCTTCTTGGTTTCATGTTAAAAAAAACCCAACCCAGTATGTCTGTACAATCTCATTCTGTCTGGGGTTGCCAAGGGGATGCTATGAAGCACCACAGAGAAGCCTTTAAATACATTTAAATATATATTTTTTGTCCCAAGTCTGATACAGGCATTCCCACAGAGAGGTGAAAGGTCAGAAGAAACACCAACTTTATTAATCTGACTCAGTACTAGAGAATGAATCCCCTCAACAAAAGGGACACTGAGATGGGTTTAGAGCTCCTGGACCCCCTTAATAATCATTGTGCTCTGGGTAGGGTTGCCAACTTTATAATCACACAAAACGGAACAGATAGCCTGGCCCCTTCCTTGAGGCCACGCCTCCCTCTCACTACATTCCCCTTCCCTTGGTGGCTTGCTCTCCCCCACCCTCACTCACTTTCACTGGGCTGGGGCAGGGGGTTGGGGTGCTGGAGGGGGTGAGGGCTCTGGCTGCGGTGTGGGCTCTGGGTGGGGCTGGGGATGAGGGGTTTGGGATGTAAGAGGGGGCTCCAGGCTGGGGGGTGGGACCAAAAGATTTGAAATGTGGGAGGAGCTGCGGGTTGAGGCTGGGGGTTGGGGTGTGGGAGGAATGAGGGTTCTGGTGTGGGGCTGGGGATGAGGGATTTTGGGTGCAGGAGGTGGCTCCAGGTTTGCAGGGGCTCAGGGCTGGGGCAGGGAGTTGGGGCTCAGGGTTGGAGCACAGGCTTACCTTGGACGGCTCCCAGTCAGCTGTGCAGTGGGCTAAGGCAGATTTCCTGCCTGTCCTGGCTCCATGCTGCGCCCTGGAAGCAACCAGCAGGTCTGGTTCCTAGGCTGGGGGGGGGGCATCAGGAGGCTCCGCAGCACGCACTGCTTTCACCTCAGGCACTGCGGGAGTGTGGAGCTGGTGATCTGCTGGCCGCTTCCGGGGTGCAATGTGGTGCCCCAGGACAGGTAGGGACTAGCCTGTCTTAGCCCTGGAGCACCACCGACCGGGCTTTTAATGGCCCGGTCGGCGTTGCTCTCCAGAGCCGCCAGGATCCCTTTTTAGACTATGTGTTCCAGTCGAAAACTGAACACCTGGTCATCCTAGCTGTGGGGAGGGGGAGTCAGGAACCTAGCTGTCTCTAGGCTTGGTTGCCTAGCAACCCAATGAGTTCATCTGGGCCCAATAAAACCTCGCTACGTGACTGTGCTCCCTGATTGATCAGAAGAGCCGACAGATCACCATTTAAACCCTATAGCAACAGCAGCTCAGTGGCTGCTTAATGCATTCCATGCCTGCAGTCAGACCCCTGTCCAGCCCTTATTCCAGCCCTTGCCCACTCCACTCAGCCCTAGCCCTTGCCTGCCTCTGAATTCCTGATTCCTGGCTCTGACCATTGGCTTGCTCCTGACCACAACTCCTGCTCTGACCACTAGGATGCACCACCTACAGCTTAGTGTGTGGCAGGGGGTTGTTTTAGTCATGAGATATGCATATGTGTGGACAGCTGTAATTGAAGCTAGAGGGAGCCCTCTACTCTGAGGGCTCTGATGTCTTCTGACCCCTGGGATGGAGTTGCAGCCTCATTACTGGAGAATGAATGTGCTTTATAAAAACTAAATAAAAAATACTCAGCACAGATAAATCTGCATTTACACTTTGTAACCAGCAGGTAAATGCAGATGTTGGAAGAGCTCCTGAGACCATGGGACTGGAGTTTGTTAGTAATTTATATTTCATGGCAATGGAAAATTGAGGAGAGGAATTTAAGAAGAGGCAAATCCATGCTACTGTCAGACTGTGATCAGCTAATACAGAAATTAGATACAAAAATTCTCCAACCCGAGGGTGGGATCTAACCCCTGTAGTGGAGAGCAATGGATATGCAAATCACACTTCACTGGTGAGGAGAGTCTAAGGATCAAAGTGACCTTGCAAATGCTTGACTTGTCAGGAGGGTGGGGGAACTTCCCAGGGGGTACTGAGGGACAAGGGACTGATTCCTTTCCTCTAGAGGGCACCTAGTCAAACACTGCTTTGTGGAAATGCTGATGTGATCTCACAGTAATGTGATGATGAACTCTAGCACGTGGATAAGGACAGCATGCAGGGCTTAAAAATGCAATGGGAAGAGACTGGTAGCAGAGGTTTGGAGACACAGCGGCAGGGGTGCTGTGCCAGATTGTCTCTGACAAGGGGGTCAGAACATGGATTTTGCTTTCAAGAGATGTGAACTCACCTGCTCTTTTCTCTGTAACTATTCAAGGGAAGCCCAGCTCACTGGGCTTTACCAAAGTTTCACATGGGGTTTCTTATCAAAATGGTTTCTTTTATTTTATTCTGATTTTCCGTGTCTCTAATCAATCTTGTTTTAAGAAAACTTCTGTTGTTGGGGTAATTTCCTACTCTCTGCCCCCAAGAGACGGGTGTCACTCAGCCCTTAGGGAGAGGTGCTGAGAGGATAGGATTTTCTGAAGTCTAATACCCTGACTCAGTCTCAGGCCAGAGGCAGGGACAAAAGTGTCCTCTCCCATGAGGCAGTCTGGCAGAGGTCAGAGGTCAAGTCCACACAAGGGGAAAAGCCAAAGGACAATGATGTGGGGGTACAGGTGACACCCCCACTCTGTAATCCTTATGGGACACATTTACTGATCTGAGACTGGTGGGTCAGAGGTTTGGGGGAGATGGGAGCAGAGTTGGTAAGGAAAATGAGCTATGTGGGCACTGAGGGGTGAGCAGCAGTTTGGGGGAGGAGAGGACTAAGAATACATGGCTGGTTCTCCTTTACAGGTGGTTGCACATGAAGGGAGGAGCTGGTGCCCAATAGTGGGTGGGGCATGTTTTCTGGGGAGTGCATGGGGAGAAGGATTGATGGATGGACGGTGTGGGCCTGGTGAGGGAGGGGAGGAGACTGTCAGGACACTGCTGCTGTAAATATCCCAACAGTGATGGTACTCAACATCCAGTAGGCCAGAGAGGTGAGAAAGGAGGAGACCCCTCGTACTTTTGCCCTAGTGATAGGCCTGACTGGTGGAGCAGGGAGTAAACCCCAGGGCCCCTGTGAGATACTGTCCTGGTCAGAGGAATTATTAACAACAGTGTGGGGGGGAGGGGGGCTTTGTACTCTCTGTAACTCTGTTCTGTGTCTGTTTGAAGGTGCTGATGAGCTGAGGCTGGTGAATGGAAACAGCTCCTGTTCTGGGAGAGTGGAGGTTAAACACCAGAATCGGTGGGGGACAGCATGTGGTGGTAACTGGAACATGAAAGGTGCTGTGGTGGTTTGTAAGCAACTTGGATGTGGCTCTGCTCTTAAAGCCCTTAATCGAGCTCCTTTTGGAAAAGGATCTGGACCAACTTGGCTGTATCGAGTTAATTGTCATGGTAATGAGTCAGCTCTCTGGGACTGCAGTCATCAAGGATGGGGTGCATTCAAATGTAAACATGAAAATGATATTGGAGTGATCTGTTCAGGTAAGATGAGGGAGAAGGCAATGAACCCAAAGTGTGTGACATTCCTGGGCACTCAGAGCTGGACTGTGCCCTGCACTTGGTCCGTGTAGAGCCAACCAGTCTCTCCCTGAGCTCCCCGGGGCAGATTGGGGATGAGCAGGCTGCACCATCCTCTGGGCTGCCGACAGGGGACAGCTGGGACAGTTGTCATGGGCTAGGGGTGGGGTGGGTGGCCCCATTAGCAGGTTTATGCTGGTAGGTGCCTGGGTACAACAGCCCAGTGTCTCCTTGGGGCAGCAGCAGCAGCTGTGACCTGCCTGTGGCTGCTGGAGCTGGGATAGGAGCCAGAGGGGCGAGTGCTGTGGAACTTTCCCCAGAGTTCCCTGGGGCAGCAGGAGAGGAGCCCTGAGCCTGACAGTTCTTCAGATTAGGTCAGTTTGTACCTATTTTGGCCCCAGCTATGACCTATGGCAGCACAAAGGGGCCACAAAGTCACTAAAAGCCCTATCTCCACCCATTCTGAGCAAATACACATGGCATAAATGCCCTCCTCCAGAGGCCCTGAGCTAGAGTAACCCCCAGCAGATGGAGGTGCATTGGCTCCCATCTCAATCTCTGTGCCAGGTTCAGCACTGGTGCAAGGATATAGAAGGGTCAAGGGTCTCTCTCTCTAGGGATGTTTCTGGGTTTCCTGTGTAAAGTGAGTCCTGCAGCTGCACTGTCTCTTGTGATCTTGGTGCAACTGACTGAGCTGCACCATCCTTATTTCCCAGTATTTTTATACCAGAAATGCACAAGTGCAGACAGCAGCTTATTTGCATAATGTGAGGAGTTAAACATGGGAGTCTTGTAGCCACAAACTCATTCTAGTAGGCCTGTTCTTGTCTCTGTGGCAGCAGCTCTGGGCTTGTAAATCCTGAATTTGAGGGCCTGTCACTGCGGTTTGGGGACTTGGAGAATATCCAGAGGGTACAGAGGAACCTGACTGGCTATCTGGGAATTAGGCACAAGCATTTACAAGGCAAATATTGAATAAATGTGGAGTGGAAGCCTACCTGTCTGAGAAACCCTCATTCCCATAAGTCCCACTCTGGTGTACCCCATTTTGAGGGGTGTAACTCATTGTGGTCTCAAAGTGACCGATGAGCCACTTACATTGACTGTCCACTCACATCTATTATTGAAAATAATTTTCATCAGAAATGAAGAATCATTTCCCAGAAGTTACAGAGTCATTTATACTAAAGGAAAGGGTCACAAAGCATTTTAAGTTTCCTGCACTAATTAGTTTTGTGTCCTTCATTTCGGGTCTTTGTCACACATTGCATCCCAAGTCTGGGCCTTGGCAATTTGTGAGCTCTGCTCCCAGGCCACAGCCACTGTATAGTTGCCCAGAGTCTGTGCTAGGGCAATATTCACATGTATTGGCCTGCAAAATGACCCATTCCCCTTCCTGATAAGCAGTATGTTGAAAGGCCCCACTTTACCAACCAATAATCAGCTGAGCTTCTTTGCCACTTTCCTTGTCTCCCACCTGTCCTGCCTGCATGGCCCCTCTGTGGCCTTCATATCCTGCACCTGCTGAAAACCTGTATGGCCAATGATCCATATTGCACCAAGCCAAATACACCTCTACCCCAATATAACGCAACCCGATATAACACGAATTCGGATATAACGCGGTAAAGCAGCGCTCCGGGGAGGTGGGGCTGCGCACTCCGGCGGATCAAAGCAAGTTCGATATAACACGGTTTCACCGATAATGCAGTAAGATTTTTTGGCTCCCGAGGACAGCGTTATATCGGGGTAGATGTGTACATCACAATTCCCATAGTCTACATGCCAGGCAGAGAGTTATGTACACCGAGGCAGTAGAGGGGGAGAACCATGAAAATGGATGTGTCTCACCAAGGGAGAAGAGCAGAGATACCAGCATGGAGCATGACATTGATAGGTATTATTATCAAGTAGGATCCCTATACACCAGCTTTGCACTTCTGTTTAGAGCCATTTATGTCTGCACTGGTTTACACCAACATTACCCAGTCTTATCTGGAGAAGAAGAACAGAATAGATTTGCTACCCGTTCCCAAAGGATAAGACACATTACCCCTCAGGTCAATGAATATTTCAGATCTTACCCAAATACATGCTTACAACCAATTCTTATTAACTAATCTAAGATTTGTTAAAAAATAAAGAAAGAGTTTCTGTGGTTGGCAGATCATTATACATACAGATTAGGGCTGTCAAGCAATAAAAAAAAATAATCGTGATTAATCGCACTGTTAAACAATAATAGAATACCATTTATTTAAATAGTTTTGGATATTTTCTACATTTTCAAATATATTGATTTCAATTACAACACAGAATACAAAGTGCACGGTGCTCACTTTATTTTGATTACAAATATTTGCACTGTAAAAAACAAAAGAAATAGTATTTTTCAATTCACCTAATACAAGTACTGTAGTGTAATCTGTTTATCATGAAAGTTGAATTTACAAGTGTAGAATTATGAACAAAAAATAACTGCATTCAAAAATAAAACAATGTAAAGCGTTAGAGCCTACAATTCCACTCAGTCCTACTTCTTGTTCAGCCAGTTGCTCAGAAAAACAAGTTTGGTTACATTTTCAGGAAATAATGCTGCCCACTTCTTGTTTACAATGTCACCTAAAAGTGAAAGCAGGCATTCTCATAGCACTGTTGTAGCTGATGTTGCAAGATATTTATGTGCCAGATACACTAAAGATTCATATATCCCTTCATGCTTCAACCACCGTTCCAGAGGACATGCGTCCATGCTGATAATGGGTTCTGCTCGATAACCATCCAAAGCAGTGTGGACCGACTCATGTTCATTTTCATCATCAGAGTCAGATGCCACCAGCAGAAGGATTGATTTTAATTTTTGGTGGTTTGGGTTCCGCAGTTTCCACATTGGATTGTTGCTCTTTTAAGACTTCTGAAAGCATGCTCCATACCTCGTCCCTCTCAGATTTTGGAAGGCACTTCAGATTCTTAAACCTTGGGTCGAGTGCTGTAGCTATCTTTAGAAATCTCACATTGTTACCTTCTTTGTGTTTTGTCAAATCTGCAGTGAAAGTGCTCTTAAGATGAACAACATGTTCTGGGTCATCATCCGAGACTGCTATAACATAAAATATATGGCAGAATGTGGGTAAAACAGAGTAGGAGACATACAATTCTCCCCCAAGGAGTTCAGTTACAAATTTAATTAATTCATTATTTTTTTAACAAGCATCATCAGCATGGAAGCATGTCCTCTGGGATGGTGGCTGTAGCATGAAGGGGCACACAAATGTTTAGCATAACTAGCACATACCTTGCAATACTGGCTACAAAAGTGTCATGCAAATGCCTGTTCTCACTTTCAGGTGACCTTGTAAATAAGAAGAGGGCAGTATTAGCTCCCATAAATGTAAAAAAAACTTGTTTGTCTTAGCAATTGGCTGAACAAGAAGTAGGACTGAGTCGACTTGTAGGTTCTGAAGTTTTACATTCTTTTGTTTTTGAGTGCAGTTATGTAACAAAAAAAAAATCTACATTTGTAAGTTGCACTTACATGATAAAGAGATTGCACTACAGTACTTGTATGAGATGAATTGAAAAATACAATTTCTTTTGTTTGCCATTTTTGCAGTGCAAATATTTGTAATACAAATAATAATATAAAGTGAGCACTGTCAACTTTGTATACCGTGTTGTAATTGAAATCAATATAGTTAAAAATGTAGAAAAACATCCAAAATATTTAATACATTTCAATTGGTATTCTATTGTTTAACAGTGCAATTAAAACTGTGATTAATCGCAATTAATTTTTAATTGCAATTTATGATTTTTAGTTAATCGCGTTAGTTAACTGTGACTAATCAACAGTCCTAATATAGATATGAATAAATTCCTTAGGTCAATTTAAGTGGAGAACTGGCAAGGCTTCTGATTTGTAAAAGCCTTCTGGAATCAATTTAAAAGCTATAGACCATTAGACAATCCACGTATAGAATTTGGTCAAATTCTTCCATGAGAATTTGCAGGGTAATCCAGGCACACCTGGAGACCTCAGTCTTACTTCTTGAACTTCCCCTGGTGAAGTTTAAGTAGATCTGAAATAAACAGGATCAGGACTGAGACCCTTTATAGTTCCCAAGCAGGCTGAGAAGCCTTTTGTCACCACAGGTATTTCTTGGATGAAGAATAGGTAATGTACATTGTTGCTTTGAAGCTAAATTTCCTAGGCACACACGGGTAACTAGCTGCATTAATTAGCATAAGGTTATTAACAATTCAAGCACTTCATAGGTAGTTTGCTACAAACTTCAACGAGAAATAAAGACAATGATATTATTACACCACAAGCTTCATCTAATTGCTAATATTCCTTTTTGATCTCTGAATTAATAGAATATAGTAACAGATAGGAACAGAAGTTTATCACCTACAAGCTAATGCAATCACATTGTTAACTTCTAACAGATATAGGTAACCACAGACAAATACAATTAGTATCTACTTCTACTTCTCTAACATTTGCACGTTTATATTTCGAAGATTCTGGTCTTTGAGAAATTGGCCCTATATTTCTGGGCTGGAGTTTATTCAGCTTGCATATCATTATTATTACTGGTTTAGATTATGTTCTGTTTGCGCATAACAAGTGTGATCAAGTCATTATCACTTTCACCTGAGCAAACCACTAATTTTTATTTCTGTGATCAGTACCACTTTATTTTGAATACTCATTGGGCCAGAGAAAGAGAGAGCAAAAATGACTATAACCTGGTGGTTGGGGCAGTCAGCTGGCAGAGGGAGAACCAAATTCATTTTCCTGCTTACATTGAACTATTTCATTATTTATACACAATGGAACAGCTTCAATAGGAGAGACTGAGAAAGACCCACATCAGAATGCCTCATAGCCCAGTGGCTGGGGCACTGTTTTGCATATGGAAGTCTCAAGTTCAAACTCCTTCTCCATATCATGCACAGTGGGCAACTGAATCTGGGTCTCCCACATGCCAGGTGAGTACCTAAACTACTGTGCTAAAGTTTATAAGAGAGGCTCCTCCTCCAGCCATTTTGTAAATCTAGCTCTTCAAAAATGCCCAGAAACAAAATGTTTTGGGTAAAATAAAATGTTTCATTTGACTGAAAATGAACTTTTCTGATTCACCAAAATGTTTTGGATTTTTCAGATTTGGTTAGAATCAAAGTGATTTTTTTATCATTATTTTTCAGGCCTGCCAGAGAACTGAAAACTAAATTATTCACCAGCTCTGCTCATTAATGAGCAACTCCAATTCTTCTTGTTTATTACCCAGATTCCTAAAATTGGTGTATAGGCCATTAAATAATTGTGTCTTTCCACATCCTTTGATGCTTTGATTTATTTTATTCTCAACATCATGTTTTGTGCTAAAGGAGTGCTTATTTGTTCCCCCTTTTTCCCCTCACCTTTTGTTGTTAGTTTAATGCCCTCCTGACCAGGGCCGCCGAGAGCAGGTTCGGGCCCCGGTGAACAAAAATGTCGGGCCCCCCAGCAAGGGCGGACCGGCTAAACTGGGCCAACGATGGGGGGGAGCCGGGCCCCGGTCCCCCTTCCGAACCGCCAGGCCCCGGTAATTTGTACTGGCTTCCCCCCCCAGCTTCTCCCCCAACTCTTGTTGGCCCTGCTCCTGACTAGTCTAGCCAGCTTGTTCCCTAGAGCAGAGGTTCTCAAACTGTGGTCTGTGGATCACTAGTGGTCCGCGAGCTCCATTCAAGTGGTCCGCAGATAGTTCCCTCTAAGGTGAGCACCTGGGCAGCCACACACAAGAGAATGAAGGGCCACCCACCTAATTAGTGGAGCCATTCAGGCGTGGCTCCACTAATTAGGTGTCTGGGCCCTGGAGAAGATGCACATGTAAGGTGAGGTGGTGGCCTTGGGAGCAATAGGGGGTAGGTGGGACGGGGCAGTGGGGTGAGAAGAGAGGGTGGGGAGAATTTGGGATGTGCAGGGCTGCAGCAGCCAGAGAAAGAGGTGACTTTCCCCAGCTCCAGGGCTGCAGCTGTCTGGGAGAGACGGCCTCCTTCCCAGCCTTAGCTCTGTGGCTGCTCTGGTGGGGGAGAGACCCCCCTTCTTTCCAGCCCCAGCTCAGGGGCTGCTGCCGTGGGGGACAGAGGGCACATCCACCACATTAGGAAAGTAAGACTACTGATATTGAAATATGAGTTGTGTGCTTTTATTGGCAGAACAAAAAAAGTTAATTATTAAGTTGTTTTATTTTTATATAGCACTTTTATCCAAAGTGCTTTACAATAGTTAGCTAATGGTACAAACAACATTTGGAAAGATCATTAAGTGGTCCGCCAAGACCCTCAGCAATTTTCAAGTGGTCCATGAAAAAAAAAGTTTGAGAACCACTGCCCTAGAGGATTGGTTCCCCTTCCACAGAGCTGAAGGCCATCCAAATTGTACCATAGAATGTTCCACAAAACCAAAACTCTCTACCATACACCACTTACCTAGCCAGTGGTTCACTTGCAGAATCTTCTGCCTTCTGTTGTCCTTTGCTTGCAGAACAGGAAGGAGCTCTGAGAAGATAACTCAGATATTCTTCTCTTTCAGCACCTAAGTTCCCTGAAGCCATCTATAATCTGTGAGGTATCTCGGGAAGCAGTGTCATTAGTGTCAATATGCACATCACCAGTGGATCCTTGCCCATTGACTTCAGAAGACTATCCAATCTTGGAGTGATGTCTCATGTCTTGGTTCTGGAAAGACAGCACACCTCCTGTTTTCCAGCTGTCCCTTGCAGAATGTTCTTTCCATTCTTAGGTGTGGTCTACACCAGTGGTTCTCAATCAGGGGTCTGGGGCCCCCTGGGAGGGCGTGGGCAGGTTTCAAGGAGTCTGCCAAGCAGAGCCAGCATTAAACTCACTGGGGTTCAGGGCAGAAAACTGAAGCTCCATTGCATGGGGCTGAAGCCCGAGGCCCTGAGCCCCCACCACCTGGGGCTGAAACCAAAGCCTGAGCAACTTAGCTTTGGGGGGCTCCCTATGGCATGGTGCCCCAGACAATTGCCCTGCTTGCTACCCCCTAACATCGGCCCTGGCTATTATATGCAGAAAACCAGTTGTTGTGGCACAGGTGGGCCGTGGAGTTTTTGTAACATGTTGGAGGGGTGTGGGGGGAGGGGCAAGGAGGCTCAGAAAAAATAAGGTTGAGAACCCCTGGTCTACACTACAAACTTCTCCCGTCAACATAGCTTCCACCTCTCAGAGAGATGGAGTACCTATGTAAGCTCTCCATTCAGCATAGATAGCATCTAAATGCTGCAGTTCTGTATATGTAGACAAGCTCTTAATATATCATCTCCCAACAAGGATCATCTTGTCTTCTTTGGATGGCTGAAAATCTCTGTGAGCACCTTTGATTGTCTTATGGGTTTGCCTGAGCAGCCATCCAGAGGTGTGTCCCATACACCTCTCTGTTTCATTCAACCAGGTGGATCTTGAGAGATATTTTCTCCGATTTCAAAAATAGTAACAATTGGCTACTTCTAACTTTGAGTTATTCCTCCAGGTCTTCTTCTCCATGGTGGTCACAGCCTGCACACCTTGTCTGATTCCAGCCATGAAGAAAGCCACAGGTCCTTTTGCTTCTCATGGTTATGAATTGCCAAGCCTCCTCTCTGATTTCCTCTCTTTCTCGTTACTTTGGGACCAGTTCCTTCCTTCCTTCCTTGAATATGGAGTTGTGCTGCTTCCCGAATTTGGCTGTCCAAGAGCTCCTAGGCCTCTCAGGTGCTCCATAGTGTCTACACCTCTCCTTTTAAACCAACAATATTTTGTTTCAGGTCAGCCACTTTATTCTTCATACACAGGAAAACCCTTCTGGTTTCAGGCAGGAAAATAAAAATGGCACATCCAATCACAGTCACTGTTTTATCACCGGCCATCATGATATTGAGCAAAGAACTGTACCTAAAAAGAAACCTCACACAGTCCCTCCTATAGACCCCCTCCAAAACTCTCCTGTTTGCGGCTTCTGTTCACCTGCTCTGGAGTTCATCTGACAACTGATCTATATAGAAAGCCTCTCTGCTCAGCTCCATCCCTTTGCTAACAGAGAGAGATTACACATTCAGAGACTTCAGATACCAGGCTTATCAAAGATCTAAGGATCCCAGCCACATGGCCCTCATCGAGACAAATAAACAGACCTGTCTCACCTGGCCAGGCAGCCACACAATCCTCACTGAAAACAAATGGATGGGCCAAACACCCCTCACAAAGTCCCTCTAAATGCATGATCTGCAGCTATGCATTCTGAGACTCCCTGGATGAGGTCAGGGGTCGCCACCTGGCTGGGGAAAGGCAAAGGGATTTTTGGAGTTAGCACCACCAGCAACAGGAAGGGAGCTGTATCTGTCCTCTCTTCCAGTAATAAACACATGTTCTGTGAACTGTTGCTCTGTCTGTGAAGAAGATTGGGGCTAGGCCAACACACAGTATATGCCTGGCTATCTGTTTTTGGGGTTCCCAGCAAAGCAGAATCCCTCTCTTCCCCCAATCTTTGGGCAGAAAAAAAAATTGGGCAGGTGATTGTCTCCCTGACCATTGCAAGTTGCAACGACTTGGTTTTACATTACATAGGGGTACTGGGCAGGCCTTATTCACTGGGGAGCTGAGGATCTGTTAGCAAGGTTCCTTGCAGGGCTGATGAGCCAGACCCTCACATCCTCTCCTCATCATCCTCTCCCAACTCCACTTTCTTCTCTCCCACCCTTCCTCCTTCCTCCCACCCTTTCACAACCCTGGGGGCCATGTTGGTAATATTTGTTTTGTGGGTTTTGTTGTTCTTATGTCTATAAACATATACACACATTGAGCAAGCTCTGCAGCTGTGGGATTGTTGCTCGTGTTCAATGCTAGCAGTTACTCTGTGGGGGCTGTGGGACTATTTCATACCAGCACATTCACAAACTGATACTCAATCCACATCAGTTAGTGCGAAGGGAGGACAAGGGACCTGAATTTGGTTTCCTTGGTACATTCCATACTCCTTGGTACATTCCATACACAAGCATTTTACAGAGGGATCAGTTCCAGCAGACTTGGCACTTTTTACCTCAGGCAATGTCATTCTTTCCTCTCCCCAGTATAAACTCTGTTAGCTCCATCTCTTACATAAACACCATTAGAACATAAGAACGGCCATACTGGGTCAGACCAGTGTAGCCCAATATCCTGTCTCTGACAGTGGACAGAGCCAGATGCTTCAGAGGGAATGAACAGCACAGGGCAATTTTCAGTGATCCATCACCTGTTGTCCAGTCCCAGCTTCTGACAGTTGAAGGTTTAAGGAAACCTGGAGCATGGGATTGCATCCCTGACCATTTTGGCTAATAGCCTTTGATGGACCTGTTCTCCTTGAACGCATCTAATTCTTTTGTTAAACTCAGTTATACTCTTGGCCTTCTCAACAACTTTCATGGGTTGACTGTGGATTGAATGAAGAAATACTTACTTTTGTTGACTTGCATCTGAAGAAGTGAGGTTCTTACCCACGAAAGCTTATGCTCCCAATACTTCTGTTAGTCTCAAAGGTGCCACAGGACCCTCTGTTGCTTTTTACAGATTCAGACTAACATGGCTACCCCTCTGATACTTACTTTTGTTTGTTTTAAATCTGCTGCCTATTAATTTCATTGGTTGACCTCTAGTTTTTGTGTTATATGAAGGGGTAAATAACACTTTCCTATTCACTTTCTCCATACTATTCATGGTATGATAAACCTCTATCATATCCCCCCTTAGTCATCTCTTTTCTAAGAGGAACAGCGCCAGTGTTTTAAATCTCTCCTTATATGGAAGTTGTTCCATACCCCAATCATTCTTGTTGCACTTCTGTGGGCAATTCTAATATATCTTTTTTGAGATGAGGCACACATAACTGCACTCAAGGTGTGGTTTTACAATGGACTTATATATTGGCATTATGATATTTTTGTCATATTATCTATCCCTTTCTTAATAAATCCTAACAGTCTGTTGGCTTTTTTGACTGCCACTGTACATTAAACAGATGTTTTCGGAGAACTACCCATGATGACTCCCAGATCTCTTTCTTGATCGGTAACAGCTAATTTAGACCCCATCATTTTGTATGTATAGTTGGGATTATGTTTTCCAGTATACATTTATCAACATTGAATATCATCTGCCATTTTGTTTCCCAGTCACCCAGTTTTGTGAGATCCCTTCGTAACTTTTCGCTTTGGACTTAACTATCTTGAGTACTTTTATGTTGTCTGCAAACTTTGGCATCACACTGTTTATCCCTTTTTTCAGATCATTTATGAATATGTTAAACAGCACTGGTCATAGTACAGATCCTTGGGGGACCCAGCTATTTACCTCTTTCCAGTCTGAAAACTGACCATTGATTCCTACCCTTTGTTGCCTGTCTTTTAACCAGTTACTGATCCATGAGAGGACCTTCCCTCTTATCCCATAAATGCTTACTTTGTTGAAGAGCCTTTGATGAGGGACTTTGTCGAAGTCTTTCTGAAAGTCCAGTTACACTATATCCACTGGATCACCCTTGTCCACAAGTTTGTTTACCCCCTCAGAGAATTCTAATAGATTAGTGAAGTATGATTTCCCTTTACAAAAGCCATATTGATTCTTCCCCAACAGATCATGTTCATAGATGTGTCTGATAATTCTGTTCCTTACTATTGTTTCAACCAATTTGCTGGTACTGAAGTTAGGCTTACCGGCCTGTAATTGCCAGGATCTCCTCTGGAGCCTTTTAAAGAAATTGGCATCACAATAGCTATCCTCTAGTCCTCTCGTACAGAAACTGGTTTAAATGATAAGCTACATACCAGAGTTAGTAATTCTGCAATTTCATATTTGAGTTCCTGCAGAACTCTTGGGTAAATACCATTTGGTCCTGGTGACTTATTACTGTTTAATTGATTGATTTGTTCAAAAACCTCTGTGATGGGTTCCCCCACAGGTACCACCTGGAACTGGAGTACCACTGAGCTCTCTGATCCAACAGCCTGCGCTCCATCTCACACTGTGCTGCTGTGACAAGCTGCAGACATGCTCCCAATCTTACACTTCCACCAGCAAACACACAGGTAGGGACACACTCAGCTGCAGTTACATGCAGGCTCTCTGACCAGCCACTGCACAAACCAACAATAGAAAAGCTAAAGCCAAGGTAACTCTCAGCTCCCCAAGCACATACCCCCTCTGGAGCAGAAACCCAAAAGTATACCATGGGAACTGTACAGCACAAGCTCATAGAGGTCACACCCTCCCCCCAACCCACAATGTGGAGAGGAATATGCAACAGCCCCTCTAAGCTAAGACTCCCACACATTTCACTCCAAACTCACTGGTTTAGATTAAAACATAAAATAAATTTATTAACTACAAAAGATAGATTTTAAGTGATTATAAGTGATAGCAGACAGATCAAAGCAGATTACTTAGCAAATAAATAAAAACATAAACTAAGCTTAATGACTGGAGGATAGCTAATGTGAAGCCAATTTTTAAAAAGGGCTCCAGAGGTGATCCCAGCAATTATAGGCCGGTAAGCCTGACTTCAGTACCGGGCAAACTGGTTGAAACTATAGTAAAGAACAAAATTTGTCAGACACATAGATAAACATCCCCCATTATTATTGAGTTATCTATTTTTATAGGCTCTCAAATCTCCTGGAGCATTTCACAATCACCAATGCCATCCTGGTCAGGCGGCTGGTAGTATATTCCTGCAGCTATATTCTTATTATTCAAGCATGGAATTTCTATCCTTAGAGATTCTGTCGCATAGTTTGATTCATTAAAGGTTTTTACTGTACGACTCTATGCTGTCTTTTGCATATAGTGCCACTCCCCCATCATCATGATCTACTCTGTCATTCGTGTATGCTTTGTATCCCGGGATTACTGTGTCCCATTGATTATCATTGTTCCACCAAGTTTCTGTGAT
The DNA here is from genome assembly GCF_027887155.1 of Malaclemys terrapin pileata. NCBI lineage: Eukaryota > Metazoa > Chordata > Testudines > Emydidae > Malaclemys > Malaclemys terrapin. Next base: position 137,769,885 of record NC_071505.1, read on the forward strand.
GCCTGTTACATTAATATCCTCATTTAACACCCGGCTCTCAAGTTTACCCATCTTAGTATTTAGACTTCTTAGCATTCATATACGAACACTTATAAAATTTGTCACTTGTTTTCTGTCTGTCATTATGTGATGCAATTGAATGGGACTCTTTTTCATTTCACTGTTTCTCTTCAGTTCTTACCTGTACTTTATCACCTTCTATCTATGGTGATAGGTTTTCCCAGATTACTGAGGGGGAGGGAGAGGGAGAGGGGGGGACTTGATCATGTTGTGTTTTGTATTGTTTAGAGGAACCCGTAAATGTTGCTGCTGACTCCACTTGGCAGAAGGGTTACATATGAATAACATTTTAAATTCAACCCTAATATACAAAATGGGCAATTCTGGTGAAAGTTTAATTTCTCTGACTAAAGAAAAACTCTTGTGCAACCTTAACTATCATGCTACTGCCATTCAAAATTTCATATGTCTCCATATTTCTCTAACTCACTTTCCCCCAAAACACTGTGTCTGCATTTCCTCTTGGATACATTTATTGTCCTCCCATTGTTGAGTTTTGGGGCTTTTGTTGTTGTAGTTGTTAACATAACGGTGTGTAGACGGAGTGTGACTGCCCCTCCCTGTCAGTCTTCGGGGGCAGTCATGCCTCCTCACTGTCATACAGGGGTGAAAGTAACATTAAACATGTACCAGTACAGGTGCCTGGCTCTGGGCCCCTGGAAGGGGCAGGGCCTTGGACAGAAAGGTGCAGACTTGGGCGGAAGGGGCGGGGCTGGAGGTTAGCCTCCCCCAGCCTGCCCATCCATGCTGCCTGGCCCATGCCATCACTCCAGTGGTGATTTAAGGGCCCAGGGCTCCGGCCGCTGCTGCAGTAGTGGTGGTGGTGGCCGGGAGCCCCAGGCCCTTTTAAATTGGGAGCCCGAGGGCAGCTGCCCCTTTTGTCCTGTCCCCCCCCCAACAGTGGCCTGGGGATGCAAAAGGGGCAGCAACATTAAAGCACTGCTGCGGCAAAGGACCCTGCTACAGGCTGGTACCGGCAGCCACTTTTTACTGGTACACCATACCAGCCCACTTTCACCCCTGCTGTCACATCCCTAAAATAGCGGTCAATGAATAAAACAGGGGGGAGATTAAAGGTCTCGGGAGTTCAGGTGCTCCGGCGGTGTGGAGCACCTCAAAGTCTATTGTTCAGGCCCTCATATAAGGCAAAGCAGCAAACAATCTCAGGCTCTCAGGTAGGGCAGAGCACCCAGCAGTCTGAGGCTATGACTACACTACAGAGTCTTGTCAACAAAAGTTATGCTGCTTTAATTAAACCGCTTTAATTAAACTGCTGTTGTATGTCTATGTAAGCAGAGTCTGGATATGCTCTCCCCTGACATCTAACGGTGAGCTGTGGAAAAAGACTTCTGAAGCTGATCTCATTTGCATGGACACACCCACCCTGCCTAGGTGCTCAGCATGATGGGATTGCTTGCCCAAATGATCACTTGTGGCTGGCGTTGGATCCCCAGTCTCCTTTTTATTGGGGAAGGAGTAATAAAGGGTTGCTATCCTTGTTGTGTGTACCAAGGGCAGCAGAACTGTACTTGGCATACCTCAATGGAAAGACTCATCCTCAACTTCACAGCACTCGCTAGGCAGGGGACATGGGTTCCAAAGCCAAATAAGTTAAGACAGGGTGGGAATAGATATGTGTGCTAGGTGGTGTGAGCCCTGTTTAGAGGTCCTAGACACCATTTGACCCTTTCTCTCTTCATGATATAATAAAAGAGTTCATTTAGAATAAATTGAGAGTCTTGTTACAGGTTCTAGAGCTGAAATCACTGATAGCTACATCTAAGTATTAGATCTCCTGTAGGACAATGTCTCTATTACAAAAGACTGCCCAGTGTGCACCAGCGGTGAGGCTCCCACACTAAGAGCAGAAATCATTGAGAGCTGTGTTAAGTGTGGGGGGAGGGGGCCCTGAACATATCTTGGTGAATGGGCAGCTGCTGGATAGGCATGGCAGGCAGCTAGCACGGCGGCTGACAGAGAGGCATAACTGGCAGGGAGGCTGATGGGGAGGCATGGCAAGCGGCCAGCAGAGATGCTGGTGGAGTGGTCCAGAGCAGAGCCCTGCAGAAGCTTGGCAATCGGCTGTTGGGGCAATGAGCGAGTGCCTGAGCAGTGCAGCGTGTAAGGTGCTTCCTTACTCACCCCTGCCTTCCACCCAGGGTGGAAGGTGAACTCTGTGGATGAACCTCTGAACTCTGGGGCTGCACTGGCCAAGGACAGCAACTGTGAGTAGCATACAGAGAAGGGACAGGCACATTAAAGTGACTTTTGGTTTGCTGGACTTATGACCCTGAGGGGAAAAGGACACTGCCCAACTTACTTGCGGGTGGGACTTTTGCTCATAGTTTGTGTTTATGAACTCTAGTTGTGGTGTTTTCCCAAATTAATGCTGAGTTAATTACCTCCTTTTATGAAAAGTTTTGCTACACTCAGACTCTGTGCTTGCGAGAGGGAAAGTATTGCCTCTTAGAGGTGCCCAGGGGGTGGTGTGTAATTGTCCCAGGTCACTGGGTGGGGGCTCGAGCCAGTTCTGTGTTGTATTGTCGAAAAGGAACCCCTAGATACTGAACCCGGCCCTTGTTGCTGCTAACTCCACCTGGCAGAAGGGTTACAGCTACACTATGCTCCTTGTGTTGGCAGAGTGAATCCATACTAGCAGCTCTTGCATAGACACATAGCAGTGAACTGTGGGTAACTATCCCATTGTGCAACTGGTTGCAGGGTGCTTTGGGAAGGGTTTGGAATGCCTCATGGGGCAGGTACAACATCACATGATGCAGGTTTCTCAATCCCATTGTTCCATGGGCATCCTAACTAGATTGCCAATCACTTTTCAACTGAAGTGTTTCAGGGGAAGGGGAGAGAGTATGTGACAGGGAATGTGTGTGAGAGGAGACAGAGACAGAGAGTGGGAGATATTGTGTGTGTGGATTGTATATGTGATAGAGACAGAGTGTGTGTTGGGGAACTGTGTGTGTTGGGGGAGAGTGTATCAGCATACTGTCTCTTTAAGTTCAGGCAGCAGCTTGAGCAACCAGTCCTGAGGTAGGGGGAAAGGGACACCCTGCCACACATCAGCCCCCAGCTCTGCAAAGCACAGCAGTCTCTCCCTCTTTCTCCCCCCAGCAGCAGCCCACTGTGTCTGTCTACTCTGCATGCCACTCTGTTCCTAGTGCCCGGGAGAGCAGGATTCCACATTAATGGTTCCTTCTGAGTTTTCCCACAGTCTCTTCAACTGCCAGGAGAGGCATCCTCAGCAGCTCTGTGAGCTTTCCACGCTGAGGAATGTCAAAGCTTCCCAGAGCTTTGAAAGGGGAGGGGTGCATGCTTGCATAGCTAGATGCAGGGCAGCAGACTTCAAAACTGTGAGCAGAGCGGTCACGGCAGGCATTGTGGGATACCGGGATAGGCCAGTTATGGTGACATAATGAAGGGCAGCATCTACACTGATGCTTTGTCACTTTATCTTTGCTGCAAAAAGCCTAAAGAGCTTTGGCGTTTGGTGGGGGAAGAACAGTAAAGGGTCTAAGAGCCCAGGCCCTCAAGTAGGGTGGGGCACAAAACAGTCAAAGGGGCTCTGGCCTTTGGTCAGGGCAGGGCAGTAAAGAGTCTAGAAGCCCAGGCCCTCAGGCAGGGCGCAGCACCCAACAGTCTTACTTAGGGGCTCTGTCCTTTGGTTGGGGCAGAACGGAAAAGGGTCTAGGAGCCCAGGCCCTCAGGCAGGGTGCGACACCAAATAGTCAAAGGGGCTCTGACATCCTGGCTCTGACAGATGGCAGATAAATGCAGGCCTCCTGGCCTAAGGTGGGGAGGCTGCCACCCCAGGGGTTGGGTTGGTAGCAGAGGGGTAGGGAGACCTGGATCCACCCTACTCCTTCGGGTCCCAGTCTAGGCCCCTAACAGTGATGGATCAATCCGCCACTGGGTCAGCAGGGATCCAGCCACAACACACTGACCTGGCTTTAGGCAGCAACGCAGCGAGACTACAGTCAGTTGTCCCGGGGCTTTTTCCTCCCCTCCCTTTGGGCTGTACCTGGATCCTGTCCTCCGTCTCACCGGGAGATATGGCCAATGGAAGTCCCAGCAGCTCCTCAGACTCTGGAGTGGCAGGCAGCTCTGGAAGCTCAGGCAAGTCCTCAGGGCAGCAGAGGTCATCCTTGACATCCTGCTCTGACAGCGCAGTGGGGGAGACACGTCTGTCTCCTTCGGCAGCTCCAACACAAGTGATCTGCAGGGCCCACCTCCTTGCTACACAGTGTCATTAATTCTAACATAACTTTTCACAACTCTTCCCCTTTTAGCAGTAGCCCAAAAATGAGTATCTTCTTCTGTACCTGGAACTTGAGACCTAGCTTCAGAATTAGTGACAGAATGAATTTCCTTTCAACTTTGTGTTCTCTTCTTTTGCCTTGGAATTAGGGGTTCACTTCTGAGATGTCAGCTAGGACCTGAGGGCACATGTCTCAGAAGCCTGGCATTTTGAATCAAGATATAATCATCCTCTTTGTTTCTAAACATAAATTAGTTTTTGGACAAGTTTCTAATGATAACACATTGCTCATTTTTTACAGGCTGAGTCCAGCATGCTCAGCCTTGTAATGCTAGCAACATAGACAAGATCCCCAAACTGGAAATCCTGGCTCTTGATAGCTCAGTGTTCTTGATCAACTTTTTGCTTAATTTTCTCTTTATACACATTGCTGTTAGAAGTTAGGCAGGGAAACAGTGCAGATTTCACATGAGAACTCATTTAGCAGGGGTTTCCCCTGAAGCTCTCCATGTATAGTTGAGCAGTATGCCATTAGTATTTTTGGCTATTCTTTCTCCCAGTCCTTTCCTTCACTATTAGCAGTATTGAAAGCTTTTTTCAAGTAACAATGAAAATTCTCTATCTATTTGAATCAAATGGAAAGGTCCTTCTGTGTTTGTTTCCACAATCTTGAAAGAATTTTTCAATGAAATTATTCACAGACTGTTGTCCATTCTCTGTAATGACTTCAAAGGGCTCTCCCAAACTCTCTCCTTGAGTTCTTCTCATGGTTTTTGGTGTGAAATCTGTGATTAAAAGTCCCTTGTAGTGTGATGTCTAGCAGTCAGTTGTGAAAAAAATGAAATATTAATGTATGAGTCCCAACCAGATCTAGACCTAGTTTTATCCACAGATCACGTGGTATGTCTAAAGATTGTAGCAGGCAGTCGTCACACAGAAGTTGATTTATTACAATTTCTGATCAAGTATTCAACATCTGAGTGCCAGAAAAGCCATACAGCACAAAATGTGTTTAACAAAAACAAACAGTAACTGGGGTCATCTTGGAGATTGGAATCACAATCCAATCTCCTTTTAATACAATACCTTCCAGGGTATACAGTTCATTTGTGGCTCTCTGAAATGGAATTCTTGTCCATTGTTGTGTTTGGCCATTTTCCCAATTGTCAAATTTTATAACATTCCCTTAAGAGGTCATCTTGCTAAGAACCAATCCTTAATTCCACCGGAGCTAATACTTCCAAATGTGATTTACACACTGTGTTCTGTTATTAAGTCAGAGGTAGTTATGGAAGCTGAAGTTATAACAAAGAGTATGAATGTCTCCGACTGTCCCTCTTAATCATGGCCCCAGTTCGGAAAAAACAACAGAATAAAACCGGAGTCCTATTTCTTTATTCCAAGCTGGAGTATTCCGGCAACCAGCCTGCTTTGAACACTTTAATTTTTTCAAAGAAAATGCGTTGGTCCCCTAGAGCACCCAGGTCATATTGCTTTTCCTGTGACATGTGCAATAGTAAAATGTGATGGTTGAAGTCTCCATCCTAGTTTCTGGATTTTAAGTGGTAACACAGTAGATTTACTATAATTGGACATGTGACTTAGGGGTTTAAGATCAGTCATTCACTTCCTCAAACATATATATGAAATAAAAGGATCTATTACCTATGCATGGCCAAGAGCTTCCCTTTCAATTTAAGAATAATATCTTTCCGTGTTTTATAATTTCACTCCTATTTGACACTTTTTTCTGTTCAGTCTTCAGTTTTGAAATATTCACCTAAGAAAACCAGAGGCTCCCCTGAAGAAATGCAATTCTGGTACAATTGCTGGTCTTGGTGCTTTAGGAACAACTTCCACCATCTTAGTAACAGCTGATTGTATTAAACCTGATTGAAAGTGTCACAAATATTGGTATTTCATTTCAGTCTAAAACAACTTTTAATTTCATTGGACATTCAAGCGTCTTTCTTGAAATTGATCAAAAATTTCCTTCAGTCTTTCTTGCAGTTAGTCCTCATTATCAGCAAAGATAATCAAGACATCCATATATCAAACAGCTCCAGGTAAACTACACTTGAGGTAAACTATTTAGTACTTGTTGATAGATGTTTGGCTGCATGTGTGTGTGTATTCTTTCAGCGTGCAGAGATAGCAGACTTCAATTGAACTGCCCAATAAATCCACCAACTCCGTTTTTAGCAAAGGCACCCAGCCAGGTTTATTGTCAATGAGGCATTGTCCTACTATCTCTCAGACTTTACAGGACCACTAACACATGTATGCCCATTACAATGGACCAGCTCAGTGAATGACGGGACTCTCCATTCCCCACTAGGCAAGACCATGATACCCCCCCAGAGATACCTCTTTATACCCCAATACAAACAAGTTATGTACTGCCCCTCTGACGTACTTAGATGCCACCCTCTGATGTATCTAACCACTACCCATTATCTTGTAGCTGTTGGTTCAATCAAAACTTCTCTATCTATCATGCTGTCATCCTGACCTTATTTTTAGGATGGGTCAGTGTGTTCCTCTTGTCTTTGGGGAATGTGTTGGTATTGTGGTGTTCTGGTACCACCCTTCTGGAATGTGTTGGCATGAGTGTTCTGTGCCCACCCCCTCTTAGGAATGTGTGTTTTTGCAATATCAGCCCTGTTCTTCCCAGATTCTGTGAGCAGGGCCTGCCTCTGGCTCACAGTTTAACTTTGCTTTATATCAGCAAAGCTTTGACCACTAATTTAGCCCAGGCCTCATGCCTGATATCAGGCTTCTGATACAAGGGCTTATGTTTCAGGCCTTCTTCCTACTACAGTACTGAATCCTTTTTATAGGCCTCAGGAGCACTGTAAGGTCCAAAATGAATTTTAAAGACTGTAACAGACACAGTGAATTAAAATGGCAGATTCTTGGATTCAGGTCATTACACAACGTGCCAGACACCTTCCCAGCATCAAGTTTAACAAAAAATTTTCAGTGGTTCATGGCATGGAGAATATTTATCTTTTGTAAGTACAGAGTGACACTCTCTAACCACAGGTTTATTGAGTTTTCTTCAATTCGGTCTTCTCAAAGTCTGATCTCTTCATTGTCATTTCTGACACCCATTCTGTCCCCTTCCTATGGGGAGCTGCGGGGTCGGTGCTTGCAGGCAGGGGCAGTGCGCAGAGCTGCCTGGCCGAACCCTGAGCCTAGGAGCTGGACATGCTAGGCGCTTCTGGGAACCGCTCAAGGTATGCGCTGCCCCACCAGAGCCCGCACCCCTCACCCCCTGCTGCCCTCCAAGCCCCTCATCACCGGCCCCACCCCAGAGCTCGCACCCCCAGACAGAGCCCTCAGCTCATCCCACACCCCAACCCTGTGCCCCAGCCCAGTGAAAGTGAGTGAGGGTGGGGGAGAGCAAGAGATGGAGGGGGGATAGAGTTAGTGGTGGGGGGGCTTGGAGAAGGGGTGGGGCAGGACTGTGGCCTCGGGGAAAAGGCAGGGCAGGGGCGTGGAGAAAGGGTGTTCAGGTCTGTGCAATTAGAATGTTGGCAACCCTATATGTCTCTGTGTGGGCTGCAGCCAGTCAGCCAGTCAGATATACCTTGGCTCTCACCAGCATTGGGTATATTGCAGGGTGACTTCAGCATACCTCCAGTCTGGGATCTTCCCCCAGAAATGTATGTCTGGTACTGCCCAGCCCACTCCTGAACAATACAAACTGATATAAAGTCCATTTTATTAATAGAAATGATACGCACAAATCTTGTTCTCCCAAATGGAGTTTCCCAAACAAACTTCCATTCACATAATAAAACAAGTTAATTAACTACAAAGAAATAGATTTTAAGTGAATACAAGTTATGAGGCATAACAGTCAGAAATGGTTACAAGACAAATAAAGATAAAACACAACTAGTGTGTTGCTGGCTCAGAGTGTCCGAGGACAGCAACAGCGGGTTCGTTGCCCGGTGTGCTTCGCGCCAATAAACACACCAGGGGTGGAGAAACAAACAAAGTTTATTTGGGATCCCAAAGCGGTGCTAGGAGACAGGCACGTCTCAAATCAAGCACACTAACAGAAACAGTTTTTCTTCTTTTATACATTTTGCAGTTAAGCCTTACCCCTTCCTTACCCTCCCTTCCTCCCCCTCTACCCCTCCCTTCCCTGGTAACAGTTACTAAGCAAATAACAATTACATTTAAGCAGTTAAGTTATTCTTGGCATCTATAAGCCTAGCTTGTTAGTAACTTCTTTAAACCGTTATCTTGTCCTTTTTTCCTTCAGCCAGAAACATGCAGGCCTCATTATTACTGCTTGATACCGGTGTGAGCAGGAGGTTGCACACAGATAACTGGTTGCTTACATATTCCAATTGCACCTGGCTTTTGAGGTTGATTAGAGTTTAAACATGGAAGAAGTTTGGTTCATATAGGCCTAGTGCAGGAAGGCTTCATTGACACTTAGTGGCCTTCCACCCTCCCGAGTTACCTAGGGTGATGCCTAGTGACGTCAACAAGTGCCTAACTTAACAAACTATGTTAAATTCAAAGCCAAGTTTTTATCATCACAGGCTCTAACAGTCTTACTGGCCAAACTTCTGAGGCCAGGACCCGTTCTTCTGTTTAATGGCTGCTTCCTTTGTTCCTTCTGGTGCAGTGAATCAATGGGCAGAGAGAGTAAGACAGGAGGACTAGGGGGCATGGAGTGCTTGTCCCTCATTTTTATAGTATCAGTCCCCTTCTTGGAAAACATTTCCAGCTGAGATTCAGGAAACAGGAAGTCTCCAGGAAAGGATGTTTCCTGCTATTTTTCCTCACCTATTTGAGGTTTCTTTGTCCACCCTTCCTGCTTTATGACTCTGTTTACTGCTTAAATGCAAATTAGGCAGAGCACACATTTCTTTGTTTGAAACGGATGTTTGCCAACCTCAGTTTGGAACATGTGTTAAGATCACCATACAGTGGAATCTTATAACTTCACATACAATGTTGATGCACACATTTTAGCAGGAAATATTGACCAGCAAATTATGAACTTTCAGGTGATACCTTACAAGACATATTTTGTACAGAGATTATAACAACAGTGTGTAGGGTGTGGACACAGGAGTACCTTCTGTCACACCCGCCTACATCTGAGCTCATAAAATAAGCTCCTCTGCCACTGAGTCAATGCTATAAGAGAGCTCACACTTTCCCACATCAATCTTGGGGCTCTTTTATTTAGGAGTTTCTTTATTTTCTTCCTTTCTGCAAGCTTTAGCATGGTGTCCCAATATTTTTTTTTTTTTACTGTATGTTCACATTTTCCCACATTTATCTTGTGAATGCATAGACTGGCCACAATACTAACAAGTACCATTATCATTTACTGTGCATTTTATGCATATGCTGAAGATTTATTTTATTTATTAAAACAACTGTTAGCTGTGAGTCTGCACCGTGTAAATGCTCTGATCTGCAGACACAGCAGAAAGAATTCTAGATTCTGCCTGCGCTGACTCAGAGAGTCCTGCCATTGCCGCTACCATTTTCTATATTTAAACTCAACTGTTGCTAGAATTTTTCCTGTAATGTTTTGCGAGCACACTTCCCAGTGAGTTGATCTCTAATTACATATGATTCAAATATGTCAAAAATGACAAGACTTAGCTAATTCCCTCAATACATTTACATAGGGGTAGATGGATTTGACAGCCATTTGCATTCTCTGTCTGAATTTGCACAGTTCATATACTACGTTTTATATGGAATAGCATAACCATCTAAAGGCACCTTTGACTCTTCATATATACTTTTTCCTCCATGTAAATCTCTCTCTCTCTCTCTCTCTCAAAGCAGAAGTTTGGCCCTTCAATATCTCTCTCCTCCTTCCGAGTGCTAGGTCCAAATTCAACAGTCACTCCCAGGCTTTACTTGATTGGAATTCAGCCTGGTTCTGACTTCTCCTCCTGCCTTAGCAGGCTACTCCCAATCCTCCTAGACAGGTAACTCCCTGATCTCAGGGTCTTCCCTGCAGGATTCTTTCCTCAGTCTCTGCCACAGCTTCTTGAGCTTCCCCCACTATCTCCAGCTTCCTGCTGCACTTTACTGGGGAATCAGCCGTCTTCCATCAGGCCCCATCAAGGCTGTTAAGGCAGCATGGGTGGCTCCCTCACTAATCAGGATTGGCTGGCCCCAGGCCTCCAGCCCTTAAATGGCAAGCCACCCTGTTTCAAGGAATCTCTTAATCCAGTTCATGCTGTTATTTTGTTAATATAATGGTTAAATGAAAGGCCTGAAGCCTTAGACTTGTTGCTTGTTTGAGAATACATCTGTGCAGTCAAGAGAAAAGTGAAGGTATTTGGGTAAATTGGGGCTTCCCATCTCTCCACCACTCTTGCCTTCCAACTGATCTGTGTGCAGAGAATAAGACATAGATGGATTCCTTCTTCACCTGGGAGATTGCTAATGGACTACATTAAGCAGATCATAAGGTGAATGAGGGTTGGGGCCTGCAGTGCCAAACTCCTGCTTGAGTCGGGGTGGGGGGATAGAGGGAGCTGAGACACTTTCACAGCTTTGGAGAAAAGGGCTGGGAACTCCCTACCTAAGCGGTGAGAGAGACTGAACTGGGGTTGAGGCCCAGAAGGCTAGTATGTAAGGACCCCAGGAGGCAAATGTTTTAATTACCTTTGAACTGAGTGAGTTATTAAGCAAAAAGAACAGGAGTACTTGTGGCACCTTAGAGACTAACAAATTTATTAGAGCATAAGCTTTCGTGGAGTACAGCCCACTTCTTCGGATGAGTTATTAAGGGACTCTGAAGAGGGGAACAGAGGCACGGTGCAGCAGACTGACCTCTGGCCACTAGGGGGCACTCAAGAGGCAGCCAATCCTTGTTACAGTCCCTAAATTATTTATGTTTTTGTGTCTGCCCAAGCCACTCCCTCTCCTCTTACCATCTCTTGCATTTCCTATTAGCCACATTCAGAGTGCCATAGCCGTCTGCTGCCTGGATCACCTCTGCTGGATAAGGGGATTCCCATCCTCACTGCGGGCAGCCAGGCTTCCATACTATTGGGAACAGCCTTGTGTCTGCATGCAGAGGTGATAGGAAAATGGCAGGCATCTTGGCTGAGATCAGCTGGTGGCTTCTGCCTACTGAGGAAAATAGGAAGTAGTGGCCATTTTTTCATAAAAGCAAAAACCATGAGAGGGCCCCGGATTTTCCTGGGAACATGGCAGCTTTAAAAAAAAAGCACATAGGTTTGCGCGACTCATGATAATGTTGTGTGATTGGGTTACTTTGAGACTGTCCAGTCGTTGCTCTCAATGCAGATCCTCTGCTGCTGGGCACTGACTCTGCTGGTAATAGCAATGGGGGTTGAGCTCAGTGATCTTTGTAATTCTGTTCTACCTCTTGTTGTAGGTGCTGATGAGCTGAGGCTGGTGAATGGAAGCAGCCCCTGTGCTGGGAGAGTGGAGGTTAAACACCAGGATCAGTGGGGGACGGTGTGTGATGATGGCTGGGACATGGCAGCTGCTGGGGTTGTCTGTAAGCAGTTAGGATGTGGAGTTGCTCTCAGTGCCCATCGTAATGCTCATTTTGGAGAAGGATCTGGACAGATATGGCTGGATGACACTGTCTGTCGTGGTACCGAGTCTGCTGTCTGGGCATGCGAACACAACAGTTGGGGTAAACATGACTGCAATCATAGAGAGGATGCTGGAGTGACCTGTTCAGGTAAGGAATTGGCCAATTCAGTCCTAAAGTCAATTGCTCTGAGAGAAAAAGGCTTGAACCCAGAGGCGTCATGGGCCTGTGACCCTAATGAGAAATGAATTAAAACTAGAGTAAGTTCTGTAATTATTATCCATCTTACTGGATAGTATAAAAACCTTGGGTGATTCCTATCAAAGGAGAATTCCTATCTCTGAGGGGTTTTCATTATCCCAAGCTTCATAGTTTCAATGCCATGTCTTTCATTTTCCTTTTAATGGTGGCAGAGAGGTGTTTAACCCAGTTGCAGGAGGCTGAACCATGGACCTGGGGGTCCTCACAGGGAGAAGACCCTGATCTGTCTGGCAACTTCTCTGCGCTGCAGGGCTGAACATCTTTGTGATGCAGTTCACTTAGCCAGGTCCAGTGCTGCCTGCTGTACAGGGCACTGTGTCTGATTCCTAGAAACAGAGAGCAGAGACAGGATGAAAGACAACCACATGATCGTGGGGAGAAGGGGAAAGTGAAGAGGCAGCTAATGGCCCTATTCCTACCCAAACACATTTGCAGCTGCAGGATCAGCTTTCCCCCATTTCCCATTCAGCTCCATTGATGGGAACTGGAGGAAGATTATAAGAAAGTAGGACTTCCCTCTATCCCCTTAATAGTGTCCCCCTGCTCTCCCTTCCCTTTTATTCTCCCTCCCATTGGAATCCCCATCCATACCTTCTTCAACAGCTGTCCACCTGGTACTATACTTTCCCTCCCTGCTCTCCTTCCTTAAGCATGTCAAAACCTGGAATTCCTGTTGCAAGGGAAATTATAAAATTAATAATAATAATTATAATAAATAATACATAATTCTGATTTTGAACAACAATTTAGAATTTCAAAATTTCTGTGTAATGGGAATGCTGAAATTTAATTTCAACCTTACGGAAACATTTTTGTTTTGACTTTATCTGCTCAACTATTATGTATTATATATAAAATAAAAAGTTTAAGTAAATGTTTTGATAAGGCTGAAATGAAATATTTTGACTTTATCAAATCTTTTTGATAACTTTTCATCTAAAATTTTGACAAAATGAGTCTATTTCTGAAGAAAGTTTTGATTTTGTCAAAACCAGCTTTTTCAGATGGAAGTCTGTTCCATCATAAACATTTTGAGCAGCTCTTTCCCCTAGGTGTCCTCATTTGTGCCTCCCTATTCTGTTCTCCCTCTTCTCTTCTTCCTGTGTATGGGATATATATCTCTGTCTCTTCAAGTCCCTTCCTCTCCCTGCCCTGAAGGTCTCGTTTTCTCTCCCCCAACCCCACGCGTGGTCTTCATCTCTCTTCAGAGCAATAGAGATGAGGACTCCTTGGTAGAAATTATATCAGACTACTCCCTGCCCCAAGGAGTGAGATTGACGGACACATCAGGAAGGAAGGAAGTATGAAAGAGGAGGGTACCAAGGGAGAGGGAGAGTGGAAGACAGATGAAAGAGTAGAAAGTGGAGGAAAAGTAGAAATTCAGGGAAAGAAGAATGGAGTCAAATCATTTTCCTTTATCTGAATCAGCTGTTAGTCCTGCATTTCCATTTGATTGGCTGAAGTTTAAGCCACTTGGCTCATATTGGGTGTACACAGGTAAAACAGTCCATTTGCAGACTCCATAGAGGGCCTGGACCCTGGAGAGCTCAGCATTCCTCTGTCAGTGTGAGCAAGTAACTGAACACTTTCTCAGAGTTGGTTCCCTGAGATGTAACTAGCAAGGAAGAACTCAGCTGCCACTCACACAGGCACAGAGGAAGCACTGAGCAATTGCCCTTTGCTGCCCTGCTGTTCCCCTCAGGGGTTCCCTCCTTGCTAGGGCTGGATTAACCTAATACAGGAGCCTAGGCTCACCTTCCTCTGAAGCAGTATCACTCTGTGTGCAGTGGTGGTAGAAAGAGTCAAGTATGCATGAGCTTTCTGAAGAGATAGTGGTCCCCTGCCATTGCCACCAGGGCATCAGGCTGGCCAGAACCTCCCTCATTCCCCACTCCCTCTCTTCAAGTAGGCTGGGGTCTGGTCCAGGATGCACGTGGTCTCAGGTCCCCACCAATCCAGGACAGGACCCTGTGTGTGTGGAGGACAGACACCACACACAGTCACCTGACACAGCCCTTTGCTCTGGGATATGGGGGGTGCCATACACAGGGCCCTCTGCTCCAGTAAGTGGAGGAGCAATGGCAGGCTGGAGGCCCCCTCCATTCTAACCCCTGCTACTCCCCAAAGATCTTTAGGGCAGCAGCATCAGAGGCAATGGGCTTGACCCGGTTGAAGAGCAAGAGTGATAGCGCTAACCCACAACTGCTTCAGAGGGATAGCATAAGTGATTTCTGTGGAGAAGGGAAATCCCTTGGTCCCTTATGGTCCAACCACAGAGGATTCTTGAAAAGAAAGAGTTATTTTAACATAGTTTGCTTGAATAAATTTCTGTCAATGGAGCAAGGATTCCTTCAGAGCCCTGGCTCATTCCAAATGCATCTATACATTGAATTAGATGGAGTTTTAAAAATATCATTAGTACACTTCCATGTTGTTGCATATGCAGATACAGTGAAGATAAAATATTGGAGATCATTATTAGAAACATCTTTATCATTATTAAAATATTAGTGCACATGAGCAAAATACATTTCCTTGACCTTATAATTCAGCCAAATCAGAGTGGATCATCATCCTATATAACAACTATCTTCTCTCCAAATTTCAAATTTTTGTCCTATTCCACTGAGATGCTAGAACTGTTCAACAAGCTCAAAAGTGTACTTATTTCACTGCAGTCTTTCTCAAAAGTGGTTTAAATACCTTGCTCCATCTTTTTAAAAGATTCACATTTGACAGAGGACAGACCTGGAAAATTTCAGACCAAAAGGTGGTAGTTTAACAATGCTATAAGCAACAGAAGAAGTGCTTTAGGATGCAAAATGCTTAGGCAACATTGGGTATAACTAGAGGGACAAGTTATACACACTGCTAAGAATGCCAATGGCTGCTATCCCAGGAGTAAATTCTACCCACTTATACAGCTGTACCTTCACAGAAAAGCAGGAACTGCCATGACAGATAAAAGGTCTCCTGCCTGTTTGAAAGTATCTTAGTGCTGGTACAAGAAAGTAAACTTAATTTTAGTCGTGTGAGGGAGATTATGGGATGTCAATGTAACTAACACTGATGAATTTACTGACCGTCTAGGACGCCTTGAGCCCCAGCTGATTGGAGGGAACACTGCCTGCTCAGGACGTGTTGAAATAAGACATGGAGACACATGGACCACAGTCTGTGATTCACACTTGGACCTCCAGGCCGCTAGTGTTATCTGTAATGAATTAGATTGTGGAACAGTTGTATCCACCCCAGGAGGAGCGCACTTCAGTGAAGGATATGGGTCAATCTGGTTTGAGAAGATCCATTGCTTGGGAAATGAAACACGCCTTGCGTACTGTCCCAGAGCACTGCATCCTAATGAGACATGTTTACACTCGAGTGATGCCAGCATTGTATGCTCCGGTAAGGGTTCAAAGTGATCACTTTAAAATATCTATAATGTGTCCTACAGCTGGGGTGCTCAGCAGCTCTCTAAACAGATCACCATATTTTCCCCCTGAGAACCCACAAGCCTTTGCATTACTGGTTACAGTGATACTTCAACAGACTCCTGACTGCTAGGAGGGGTGACTCCACTCTCTCTTCCTCTCCCAGTGCTCTCGTTGCCAGGAGAGGATCAAGAAGAGCATTATTGTCTCTATCCCTTGTCCTTCTGTTGAAATGGAACAGTTCTGCTCTCCTCTTCCCTACTGAGTGTGGTGTTCCAGCAGTGCTCTCACTCACACTGTCTCTTCCTGTCCCCTCACCTCTGCCACAAGGCGCATGTTATTCAGGGCTTCTTGGATGCTAAGCATGCCCTACTCTGCCATGTTTATAAAGAAAGTGATATCGTGTAAAGGTCAAAACAGAAAACCAAGAATTGGGAGACCTGATTTATTTCCCGCTCCGACACTGACTCTGTCACTCAATCTTTGTTGCAGTTTACTCATATGTAAAATGGGAATAATAACACTTCTCCCTCTCCATCCTATTGTGAGGTTTAATCCATTAATTTTTATAAAGAGCTTTGAAATCCTTGGACGTAAGGTGCCAGAGAAGCACAAAGTATTATTAATTTAAAAACTTGCACGATAGGGTTGCTAGTTGCAGTCACCTTTATTTGCTACTGCCCTGTAACTGTCTGTACTACCCATTGATACTGATGTAAATGTTATGAATAATTGTGTACAAAAAGTCTACCAAAAATTAAGATTTTGCATCCAAAATTGCAGGAAATGCTAACAGTAAGGTTGCTCGTGCAATCTTAACTCTGCCCCCTTATGCTTTATCATATAATATTTAATTACATGATCACATGCTATTATTTCCCATGCTATCTTGCCTCATCTAGTGTGTGTGTTGTCCCTTTGTCTCACACTTTTGTGCTTCATAAACTCACCTGGCTCCTATAACATTCCCATATTATTATTGTTATTTAACAGTTATGTTTAGGGCCCTACCAAATTCACGGCCATGAAAAACACGTCACGGACCATGAAATCTGGTCTCCCACTGTAAAATCTGGTCTTTTGTGTGCTTTTACTCTATATTATACAAATTTCATGGAGGAGACCAGCGTTTCTCAAATTGGGGTCTTGACCCAAGAGGGAGTTGCAGGGGGGTTGCAATGTTATTTTAGGAAGGTCATGGTATTGCCTCCCTTACTTCTGCAGTGCCTTCACAGCCAGTCGGCCAGAGAGCAGTGGCTGTTTGCCAGGCACTCAGCTCTGAAGTCAGCGCCCCACCAGCAGTAGCACAGAAGTAAGGGTGGCAATACTGTACTATGCCACCCTTACTTCTGCACTGCTGCCTTCAGAGCTGGGCAGCTGGAGAGTGATGGCTGCTGACTGAGGGCCAGCTCTTCAGGAAGCAGTGCAGAAATAAGGGTGGCAATATCACACCATGCCATCCTTACTTCTGCACTGCTACTGGCAGCGGCTCTGCCCTCAGAGCTGGACTCCCAGCCAGCAGCCGCTGCTCTCCAGCTGCCCAACTCTGAAGGCAGTGCCGCTGTCAGCAGCAGTGCAGAAGTAAGGGTAGCAGTACCACAACCCCCCCGACTCCTTTTTGGGTCAGGATTCCTACAATTACAACACTGTAAAATTTCAGCTTTAAATAGCTGAAATCATGAAATTTATGATTTTTAAAATCCTATGATTGTGAAATTGACCAAAATGGACCGTGAATTTGGTAGGGTCCTAGTTATGTTGCAGTAATGTCTAGAAGCTGCAACCAGGTCGAGGCCCCATTGTGCTAGACACTACACAGACATAGAGAAAATAACAATCTCTGACACAAAGAGCTCACAGTCCAAGACGTAACAGGGGGATGAGACAAGCAAACTGGTCAAGATACGAATGGGAGGATATGGTAATAAAAATAGTGTGCGCACAATTTTGTACCATTATTCATAGACTGTGAAGCCAGAAGGGCCACCCAGACCATGGTCTGACCACTTTTTGGCCAGGCCAAACCTGAGTGGTGCCATGACCCTGTGTGGCAGGTTGCAATGCTGTTCACTCACATTAGGAGGGTGTGAGTATAGGGGCTCATGGGCCATAGGGGCTGCTGGTAGGTGAGGGGCACCAGAGAGGGGAAGAGAAGGGTCAGGTGGGGGAGGGGGCTAATCTGTGTTTCCTGCACACACACTTTAATGGCACTCTGTAGCCCATGTTACAGGACAGTAATGACAACTCACCAGTTGCCTTACCATTGTCAGGTTGCATGTTGCTCTATGAATTATGGAAAAGGTGAGTTTTGAGGAGGGACTTGAAGGAGGATTAGATGATGGTGTTATGGATTTTGACTGGGAGTCTTTCCTACTCAAGGGAGGATCATGCAAAGATGTTTAAGGGAGAAGCAAGAGATGAAGGCTGCCTTCATTGGCAGAGCAACAGTGGGAGTTGTTAGCTTGATATGTAGAGTTAAGCAGATAATTGATTTTTTTCAGTTCAATGACCAAAAATAAACACCTGAAAACTAAACAAAATCAAATTAAAAAACATTGTTTTGGGCCAAATGAAACATTTTGTTCATCCCAAAATAATTTTATTTCAGTTTTTGGTTTAATTTCATTTTTCAATTTTTTCACCCTTTTGTGGGTTTTTAAAACAAATATATCTAAATTTCTAAGCAAAATGTCATTTTGAAATGAGAAGTCAAAAATTTTTTTGAAACTATTAAGCAAATGCAAATCAGCAATTTCCTGTGCAGACAGGACTATAAGGCTTTGAGCAGTGAGTCAAAGATAGCAAAAAGGTTCCTGGGTTTGCAGGTGGGGAATCAATCAAGGTGGAAAAGGAGAGTTGCTTGGCTAAGAAAATGGCGGATTTGAAGGAGCAGAGCATGAATGTGTAGTGGAGGAAGTCAGCCTGGCTATAGGATTTCCACCAGAGATGCTCTGCTGCAGGAGAATAGGAGTGCTGGGGCTGAGGCAGGGTGGGGGGTTGGCAGGCCGGACCTTGCAGTGGGACAGTGGGCCTAAAGAGTCAAAGGTGCAGGAAGCAACCACCATGTCGCTGGGGGAAAGAAAAGAGAGGAGAGGCTAAGCAGGTCATTGAGATTGATGGACTGGAAATCAAGGAAGGATCAGACAATGTGTCAAGAAGGAGGAGACGGGTGGATAATGCTGGAAGTGACCAGGTGATGGCCAGAGTGGGGGAACAGCAACAGCAATATGCAAATGAGAACTATGCTTGTTGAAGACCAGGTTGAGTGAACGTCCCTTTAGGGGAGGGGGAGAGCTGATCCAGGGCTGTAGGTCAATGCAGAGGGGAGGGCAAGGAGACAGGCAGCTAACAGGTTAGAAATTGAGCTTGTTTCAAATTTTTTAACAAATCCTTTTTTCATTGGAAAATACTAATTTGTCAAAACTCAAACTGCGGGAAAGGTTGGTTTTGGCAAATTTTCTTTTTTAAAACAATTTTGAAGAAAGTTTCAAAATTGTTGCAGTGTCCCATTTTGATATTTTTGAAATGGAAAATTCAAGTTTTGGGGTCAAAATGACTTTTTGTTTTGAAAGTAAGTGACTTTATAGTACCTTTTTACATTTCAATGTGTAAATCATAACTAAACATTTAGACATTGTGAAAACTGATCTAAAAATGTTTCAATTGACCCGATCCAAAAAAAAATATGGATATTCAGTTTGTGAAAAAATTTGAAATTTCAGCATTTCATTCCAGTTCCGTATGGGAAAATTTATCAAAATCTCAAACATTCGTGAATAACAGGAAAATTGTTTCCCTTCAAGCTCTAGTCAGATGGGCCATTAACATTGGCGATAAAGTCTCCGGGGATGAATGTGGAAGATTGTGATAAGAGGAAGAGAGAGATCCAGGAGCTGAAATCACAGAGAAAGGCTGATGAAGAGGAGCTGGGTAGGCAGTAGCTGACAGTAACATAGAGAGGGAGAGGAGAGAAGAATAGGTTGGAGTGCTGCTCAAAGGAGAAGAAAATGTGAGAGCAGAGAAGTCCAACACACTCAGCTTGTTTCTTTGCGGATGATTCAGGGCTGGGATTGTGAGAGGAGGAGAGGCCTCTAAAACCGCAGCTGCAGAGGCTATGTCAGATTGAGGGATGCAGGTCTCTGTGAGAGACAGGAACTGGAGTGAGTGAGTGATGAAAAGGTTGTGGATGTTTGTGATCTTTTTAGGGATACAGTGGGCATTCTAGAGACAGCAAGAGGAGGAGGGAAGGAAGGGGGCTGGACATGAGGTTAGGAATGGTGGCATGAGAGGGGATGATGGGGATGGGTGTGGAAGGTGGAGACGATGGGAATGAAGTGGGTCCAGGATTGGAGAAGTTGTAACCTGAAACCAAGAGGAGGAAGCAGAGGAGGATGTGGGATCTGGATGGGAAGGGGATAGAGATCAGGATGGAAGAGAAGCTGTTAGAGTTGGTGGGATCTGTGGAGGGGTGAAGGTAATAGAATGGGGAAATGGGGACGGGGGGGAGTTTAGGATTGAGGGAGGAAGAGGGCAGATCTGTGAGGCACAAGAAGGTGTGATAAGAGCCATGGGCAAGTGATAGATGAACATGGTTAGTAAACAATTGAGAAGTGAAATAATAAATGGAATCCAATTAAATCAGTAGCAGTGAATCAATAAGCAATGAGATAAGATGTGAGGTGAGTTAGTTAGAATTGAGTTAATTATTCCTAGAGATGGCCAGGAATTTTCCATTAGAATTTTTCTTTAACTAAAAATGCTGTTTCCTCAAAATCAAAACTTTCCCTGGGAAACTTTAAATTTTGCTATTTTTTTCCGTGTTGTGTTGGGAAAATAGAAATGAAATGTTTCATTTGGGGTGGGTTCAACCCCGGTGGGAATATTTCAGATTGTAGAATTGACCCAAAATGTTACATTTCTAGTCAGTTCAACAGTAATCTTCATTTCCCTGTTGTGGCACATTGCCTCATGGGAGTTGTAGTTCAGGCTCCAGTTCTCTCCTATGGACTGGGCTCCCTGGCTAGACTAAATCTCCCCTTATACAGTATAAATCTTCCCTCTAACTGGTGACACAGTTGCTGCATGGTAGCCACATGACTGCAGGTGCATGATGAGAGATTTAGTCTGGTCAGGGAACCTAGCCTATAAAGCAAAACATAGGCATCAGAGGAAAATGAAGTTTAAAGTTGACCTGACTCAAACCAAAACATTTGGGGTCAGTTCGACAAACTGAAAGGAAACATTTCAATTTGGGAAAGTGGAAATTGGTTATTTAGATTGAAGGTGCCAAAATGAAATGTTTCACTTTTTTCAGAACTTTTTGTCCCATGAAAATTTTCAATATTTCCATATTTTGTCCTGATGCGGGATGAAAACAAATGTGTAGCTATCAGAGCTTCCTGGGAGACAGAGATTTCAATTTTCACTCAGCTCTAGTTATTTCTCTGGACAATCGCGTGATCGGTGAAGATGCAGTGAACAGTCAGGTGAGAGGGACAGTAGCAGCCACTCCACAGTCGGAGCCCTGAGAAGCTCGTGTGGCTGTTAAGCAAAAGCAGGAGCTGGATTATCTTGGCAGTCACAGAAGGTGTTGAAGGATTTAGCTGCAGGAGTCAGGGGAAGATGGCAGCAGCTCTGCAGGGCTTTGGAACAGCAAGAGAAGGGGTGAAGTGAGGAAGGTGAGTTCAGTTACTGGGCCAGGGTAGGTAGACCAGGCTGTGAGCTCAGTCAGGTGACACAGGAAAAGGGGCAGTGAATGGGAGAGAAGGAAAGTTAGATGGTGCAGATCTGGAGAAAAAAGAAAAGTGAAGTGATACCAGCCAGAGAGTTAGATTGGGCAGTGAAGGTTCATTTTCAAACCCTTTGCAGCCAGGATG
This sequence comes from Malaclemys terrapin pileata, assembly GCF_027887155.1. Classification (NCBI taxonomy): domain Eukaryota; kingdom Metazoa; phylum Chordata; order Testudines; family Emydidae; genus Malaclemys; species Malaclemys terrapin. The sequence continues at coordinate 137,791,350 of NC_071505.1, forward strand.
TGTTGCCTTCCCCTGGGAGGGAGGAGGAAGTTGGTGGTCAGGCTCAAGCTCAGGCTTTTCGGAAGAATCATAGCTGGAGGGGTGCACACAGGGGCCCAGTGGCTAACTGGACTTCTTGATCCACATTTTTTTTTTTTATAAAAAAAAATAGCCTCTCCCCCAAAACACACTGTGTTAAAAGAAAGTAACTTAGGTTACAAGTTGAGCACTTGAAAGCTAGGAAATGCCAGAGTTAATGTGACCTGGGCAATCCCTATATGTGTGTAGATTATGATACAGATTTTATTTATGTGATCACTTACTATTTTTCCACAGGAAAACACTGTTTCCTCTGATCTCCCTTCTCCTTGTTCTCAGGGTACGGCGGGTACAGACTGGCAAACGGCAGCACAAGGTGTTCGGGGAGAGTGGAGCTTCTCCATGGAGGCACCTGGGGAACCCTCTGTGACTCCCAGTGGGATTTACAGGCTGCCCGCACCCTCTGCCAGCAGTTTGACTGTGGATTCGCCCTGTCGATTCCAGCAGGGCAGCTCTTTGGCACAGGAGATGGGCCTGTCTGGAATGGCACATTTGGCTGTGAGAGGAATGATTCCCGCCTGAGGGACTGTCCTGTTACTGCGCTGGGCACAACTGACTGTCCCCCTGGGAGCGAAGCCAACGTGGTGTGTTCAGGTGAGCAACTGCAGTGGGAAAGGAAAGAACTGGGCATTGGGGAACATCCTCAGCCAGACCTTCACAGTGTGTCAATCGGCCAAGTGCCACTGGGCTCAGTGAGGCTATGCTGATTTACACCAGGTAGGGACCTGGCCCATAAATTGGTGCCCTGTCCCTGCACCAGCCAAGTCTGCTGGAACTGATCCCTCTGTGAAATGCTTGTGGTGCCTTGAGTATGGAATGTACCAAGGAAACCAAATTCTGGTCCCTTGTCCTCCCTTCGTACTAAGTAAGATGGATCAAGTATCAGTTTGTGAATGTGCTGGTGTGGAATAGCCCCACAGCCCCCACAGAGTAACTGCTAGCATTGAATATGAGCAACAATCCCTTCTTGTTCCCCACTCCCCTCCCTGTCGTTGCCCTTAACTCTGATCACTGCATCACCTCGACACTCACTTTCCCTCGTGCTCAGGGTGCCCGGGCGGCAGGTTAGTGAACGGCACCGAGTGCTCCGGGAGAGTGGAGATCCGACATGGAGACACATGGGGAAGCCTCTGTGCCTCCCACTGGGATTTGCAAGATGCCAACGTCCTCTGCCATCAGCTGAACTGTGGCTACGCCGAGTCGATCCGGGGAGGAGCCCATTTCGGGGAAGGGAACGGAACTGTATGGAGTGACGCTTTTCATTGTGAAGGGACTGAATCCTGCCTTTGGAATTGTTCTCGCATGGCCCTGGGCAACCCAGCCTGCTCCCGCCGAGACACGGCCAGGGTTATTTGCTCAGGTAAGTTTAACATAGACTGTATATGTTAGTTACCGTGCAGTGTACTGCCCAGATTAGGATCATCATGAGTAGTCCCGTTGACTACTGTACTCAAGGTAAGTAGGGGTATCGGAATGTTTCTCTCTTTGTTTAAGTTCCTCAGATCAGAGACTCCTCTGGGTGCAGTGAGGGGTGGCAAGGTGGATCCCAGCACTACGCTAGTGTGAACCGGAGAGAACGGCTCTGAGCGATAGACTTGGGGTTTGTGATTCACAGATTCCCTCAGTCCCAGCAGGGCTGACTCAGCCCTTCATCAGGTGTCAGAGGGGTAGCCGTGTTAGTCTGAATCTGTAAAAAGCAACAGAGGGTCCTGTGGCACCTTTAAGACTAACAGAAGTATTGGGAGCATAAGCTCTCATGGATAAGAACCTCACTTCTTCAGGTTGATGTTGGTGTTGTAGAAGCACCCTATACGCAGAGATCTCATCCAAGCTGTGGGGCCATTAAAATCCCATTTCACTCTAGAAAAGTAGGTGTTTGCCCTGTTGTTCCTGGCCAAAATGTCCCCCTCCCCGTCCATCCTGGGTTGTGGGCTGGTGGACTGCAGCCCTCACCTGCAGAGCTTGCTCAGTGGCTGTGTAGGTTGATAGATCATTAATTCCCCACAACACTTCATAGAAATAGTCACTTCTTTTCCAAAGATCCAAAGGTTTTCAGATGGCTCCAGAGCCAGCTGGGAACTTTCACAAAGATTCTGCTCTTAGTGAGAGCAGCTGGTGCTTTGATGAAGATCCTCCTCTACAATGCAACACAAATACTCCGGGGTCCTTTTTCCTGCAGGCTTCTCCAAAGATTTTTCCTCATCCAATGTCAAAAACTTCCTCATAGAATATCATGGTTGGAAGGGGCTTCAGGAGGTCATCTAATCCAACCCCTTGCTCAAAGCAGGACCAATCCCCTGATAGATTTTTGCCCCAGATCCCTAAATGGATCTCTCAAGGATTGAACTCACAACTCTGGGTTTAGCAGACCAATACTCAAACCACTGAGCTATCCCTCCCTTCCTCCCCCAAAATATATGGAGATATACCTATTGTGACGGGCTGTATCACAGAACCCTCCTTGGGAGCTGCCACCTGATGTACCAAGACTACCCCTGCTCCTGTTTTCCCTGCCAGCTCAGGACTCCAGCACCCTGTCTTGCTGAGCCAGACACTCCCGTCTGCTCCAACACAGATCTAGGGTCTGAATAACTTGCCCCAAAGCTGCAAATTTACCTGAAAACAGCTCACAGAAGTGTGCTTGTCTTTAGCACTCAGATGCCCAACTCCCAGTGGAGTCTAAACCCAAATAAATCCATTTTACCCTGTATAAAGTTTATGCAGAGTAAACTCATAAATTGTTCGCCCTCTATAACACTGATAGAGAGATATGCACAGTTTGCTTCCCCAGATATTAATACATACTCTGAGTTAATTAATAAGTAAAACATGATTTTATTAAATACAGAAAGTAGGATTTAAGTGGTTCCAAGTAGTAACAAACAGAACAAAGTAAGTCACCAAGCAAAATAAAATAAAATGTGCAAATCTATGTCTAATCAAACTGAATACAGATAATCTCACCCTCAGAGATGCTTCAGTAAATTTTTTTTCTCAGGCTGGACACCTTCCAGGCCTGGGCACAATTCTTCCCCCTGGTACAACTCTTGTTCCAACTCAGGTGATAGCTAGGGGATTCTTCATGATGGCTCCTCTCTCTCCTCTCACTTTGTTCTGTTCCACCCCTTTATATATCTTTTGCATAAGGCGGGAACCCTTTATCCCTCTGGGTTTCCACCTCCCCACCCCTCCTCACTGGAAAAGCACCAGGTTAAAGATGGATTCCATTTCAGGTGACATGATCACATGTCACTGCAAGACTTCATTACCCACTTGCCAGCACACACATATACAGGAAGACTCACAGGTAAAAAACAGCCATCTGCAGACAATGGTCCTGGTTGATGGGAATCATCAAGATTCCAAACCACCATTAATGGCCCACACTTTGCATAATTACAATAGGCCCTCAGAGTTATATTTCATATTTCTAGTTTTAGATACAAGAATGATAAATGTATACAAATAGGATGATCAAATTCAGTAGATTATAAGCTTTGTAATGATACCTTACAAGAGACCTTTTGCATGAAGCATATTCCAGTTACATTATATTCACTTATTATCATGTTTTTATAAAACCATGTAGACTGCACAATGTCACACCTATATTTCATAGAACTGGAAGGGTCATTGAGTCCAGCCCCCTGCCTTCACTAGCAGGACTAAGTACCAATTTATGCCCCAGATCCCTATGTGGCCCCCTTAAGAATTGAATTCACAACCCTGGGTTTAGTAGGCCAATGCTCAAACCACTGAGCTATCCCTCCCCACATTGGAAAGCAACACTGGCTGATAGATGGCAAGTTATCTGAGGGCTACCCATAGTGGCATAGGCCAAGATTTTTTAAGGTATTTAGGCATCTCTGCACTGATTTAGGAGCCTAACTCTCATTTTCTAAAAGGATTTAGGCACTGACCAGCCTTAATCAATGGGATCCATAGGCTTCACATCCCTGAGCATTGTAGCTGTGCCAACCTCACCCCCAGTGTAGACAACAATAGAAGAATTCTTCCATTGACCTAGCTAGCACCACTCAGAGAGGTGGGTTACCTACAGCAATAGTAAAGCCTCTTCTGTCACTCCAAGAAGCATCTACAGTATGGTGATACAGTGTCATAGGTGGAATGCTGTAGCTGTGTCACTGTAGCACCTGTAGGACAGACATGACCTTAGTAAAACAACATCGTAAATAGTATTTGGAATACTATGAATAACTTTAAAAAAATCTGTTAGACAATAAATCTACTGGTTTTCCTTATACAGCCTTCCCCTCTTTTGTTTGTTACAAACATTTAAATATAAGGTTTCAACTTAACATGTTCTGTACTTCAGCACACACATCAAAACACATTCCCCACTGATCTTCTCTCAGAGATGATTTCTCAGGCTTTGCAGTGCGGTCATAACGTGTAGTGTGTGTCACCTGGATTCTTCTGAGTTTGACAAATGGCAGCACCTCAGTCGTTTCAAACACTTCAGAACTTGGTCAGCAACCAACCAGTCTGGGGATCTCGGCTGCTAGCAGTGTTCCAGCTCTTGGGTTAAGAGCTCACTGGCTCTCAGTTGCTGGTGAAACAGAAATCTGAAGCCTATATTTAATGTGGTACAGGGATTGGAAGCAGCCCTCACAGCAGACAGATCTCTCAGTCCTTCATCTATCAGCCGCAGAGGCCACAGGGCTGCATTTGATATAAAAAAATTAGGTTGACCAAGCCACATCACTCAGGGGTGTGAAAAATCCAGTCCTCTGAGTGACATAGGTAAACCAACCTAACCCTTGGTATAGAGAGCACTAGGTTGAAAAAAGAATTCTTCCATAAACCTAGCTACTGCCTCTTGGGAAAGTGGATTAACTACAGTGATGGGAGAACCCCTGTCGGTGGCCTAGGTAGTGTCTACACTGAAGGACTACAGAGGTGTAGTTGCAGCACTGCAGCTGTGCCGCTGTAGCCTTTCAAGTGCGGACAAGCCCTTTAATTCCACTATTTATAACCCTTCTCCCATTGCACTCTATTGGCTCAGCTCTCAAAGGGTGACTAGGGTGTGACCTGCCAGGTTGGTTGCCCACAATGTAACAGAGGCCCAGAGTGTCTGGCTACAATCCATGTCCCCTCCCCACTGCTTTTCTCCCTTCCTGTTGGAGAAACAAAGTCAAATGCTGCAGTGCGAAGCATGTGGGTCACATTGACCCAGAGAATCTGTGATGTAAGTGAGGGGAGAGTACACTGGGTCCAATTCTCACTAACCCCAGCTACTCAGCGTAAAGGAGCCTTAATGGGAGAATCAGACCATATGTAACTTAGTCTGCAGAAGAGAAGAGTGAGGGGGGATTTGATAGCAGCCTTCAACTACCTGAAGGGAGGTTCCAAAGAGGATGGAGCTCAGCTGTTTTCAGTGGTGGCAGATGACAGAATAAGGAGCAATGGTCTCAAGTTGCAGGGGGTCTAGGTTGGATATTAGGAAACACTATTTCACTAGGAGGATGGTGAAGCACTGGAATGGGTTACCTAGGGAGGTGGTGGAATCTCCATTCGTAGAGGTTTTTACAGCCCGTTTTGACAAAGCCCTGGCTGGGATGATTTAGTTGGTGTTGGTCCTGCTTTGAGCAGGGGGTTAGACTAGATGACCTTCTGAGGTCTCTTCCAGCCCTCATCTTCTATGATTCTATGTAACTTTAATAGAAAAGAGTAGTTGACTCCCTGTCTTATGTGCAACGTTAAGCCCATCCTGAGCTATGAATCACTACTGATCTGTCTATGTATATTTATTTAGGAAGTTTTAACTGGTTTACAAATCATGTTTTGGGAGCACATTGGCTCCTTTTAAATGCAAGGTGCCGTATGCACTGTATAAAAAAATCTCCAATGGTAGTAAACACATTAAAGGGTTTTGGCTTCTCCCACAAGGAACTCCAACAACTTTATGTGCTCACAGTGGATAAACTTTTAAAATGAAATATATATATATATAATATACACATATATGTTTGAGGAAAAAATGGGACCTTCTTTCCCATTGACCAGTGGTCACTCACCCCTCCAAGCATCATCTCCAGCCAAGCCAATAGTTAGAGAACATGGGAAAGGAAACTCAAGTGTTCAGAGTTGTAGATCTGGCCTGGAAAAACCCTGCCGGGTGCAGAAAAGCTTTTTTTGTATTAGCTCCTTATGAATTTGGAGCTGAGGTAGTGATCACAGGTCACCAATGTACATTGAACAGTGAAAACAGGGCAGGGTTTTCTTTAAAGGAGCCATGTGTCCTGGCAGTGCTGGATCTGGGAATTGCAGCAGGGAAGTAGGCCAATACCCAGACTCCTGTTGTAAATCACAGCGATCTCACAGTGCTGCCACTGTCAGTGCATTGTGTGAGCACTGAGGCCTTTTGTACTGGGACCTGATCTGCCAGGTGTTCCTAAGCACCTTCCACTCACAGTAACTTCAGAGAGAAGTGAGAGTGCTCTGCATCGTACAGGAGGGGCCCAGCTCCTCACAGGATCTGGCCTTAGAGCTGGGGAAGCCTTTCCCACCATCACCCCCTGCATTTCTGAGTAGAGAGATAAATGGAGCCCTTGAGAGAGGTTGTTCCCTGTAGCACTGCACAGCGTTGAGGGTTACCTTCCACTTGCCACAGAAAACTGTGTTTCACATCACACCTGTGCATTATTTCTAATGCAGTGCCGGTGGGGAGTTTTATTCAGTGCATTTCCTGTCTCTCCGAGCCCAGGTCGTTCTGAGTCACTCAGGCTGTTGAATGGAGAGAGTCAGTGTGATGGCAGAGTTGAGATTTCCCTCCATGACGTGTGGGGCAGAGTGTTGGATGACCAGTGGGACATGAACGATGCCAGCGTGGTGTGCAGGCAGCTCCAGTGTGGAGTCGCTGAGAAAGCTTATAACCCCCCTAAGTCTGAGCGAGGAACGGGCCCTGTGGGGCTGAGAAGTGTCCAGTGTGCAGGAAATGAGACTCGTCTGACTCTCTGTGACAACTCCACGTCTGAGACAGCCCAGGCAGGAATTGCTGAGGATGTCGGTGTCGTTTGCTCAGGTGACTTAGTGTGAAAATCTTATAAATATCCTGTCCTTGTTCAGTGGGAACATAACCCACCCCAGGGCCACCTTGTGCTGTGATCTCAGCAGTCCTTGAAACAATGTGGATCTGAAGTTCAAACTTTTGCCGATTTACAGTAAAAAATATCATATTATATACAGAAAAAGCATAGCCACATTATAGGGTTAATAAAATGCAGCAACCTCCCCCCGTCTTGTCTCTCTCTATCATATATTTTTATGTATTGGAGCTGATAAAAAAAATGATGAAAAATCTTCACAATAAGATTTCTGATTTTCATAGAATGTCTGTTTCCATTGAAAATGTTCAGATTTTTGTTGAAGAATCCAAATTTAGTTGCAGAAGAGAAAAAAATATTCATGGTCATCTAAATATTGTGTGGGAAAAAAGAATGAATTTCCTGAGCAGTTCTAGTGTATATAGTGGCTTATTTATGTTAAAATCTTAACAAACGTGCTGTCTCGAATCAGAAAACAATAGGAAGAAAAGGAAGTCAGATGCAGCCTGTTTTGACCAAGACTGCCATGGATAGTGGCTCTTGGCTAGATCCCCAAAGGAACTTAGGCATTGCAAGGCCTGACTCCCAGGTGTCTTGCCATCCAATGAGATCCTCAACCCTGAGTCATGTGCCCAGCTCCCCATACAATGCATGGGGAGAGTTAGACACCTCAGAAGCCTGCAAGCTGAACAGGGAACCAACTAAACTTGCCAACAGTGAAATGCCAAGGAAGGGAGTAGGGCGTAGATACACAAAGTTATTTAGATGCCTAACTGTCATTGATCTAAGCGTTAGGCCTCTGACACACTGGTCAGAGGTAGGCACCTAGCTCTGCTCAGGACTCCCAGCCGTGAACTCACTCCTTTAACCCAGTAGTTAAAGCACTCAACTAGGATGTGGGAAATCCATGTTCAAATCCCTGCTATGTCTGATTTGGAGCAGGGATGTGAAGACAGGTGAGTGCTACAATTACTATAGGGTATGCTGGGGTGGGTCTCTCCTGCTGGAAATGTTCCACTTTGTACAAATAATTAGTCACTGAATCAGAGAAAAAGCAAGAGACTGACTCTAACCTACTGGCCAGGGCACTTGTGTGGAATGGGAGAGAGTTAATTCCCTGCTTCAATAAATATGTAATGATTTATATATTATCTATTTATAAAGAGGCAGTTAGGTATCTATGTACCTTTGTGGATCTAACCCTCTGTCACTTAGGAAATACATCAAAGTTGCTGTTCTAATGTGACACTGTTAAATCCTAATCTTATAACTGTGCAATTTTCCTTTATTTAAAAGGGGGGACAGGAATCTGTGATGGGATTTTTTCATTGTTCTTGGTTGTAGATGACTATTGTACAAGATAATTCTATCATTCTTTTTGATGATATATTATTTATTTTAAGACCCCACAGTAAAAGTAAAAATGGAACCATAACACTGGTATTCCCGGTATCCTTCAAGTAACATGTCCCTATATCATGCACTCTGTGTTACTGCACTGAAATTATTTTCCATGCCCATTCCAACTGCAGGGTAACTAAGGCACATTAAGGGTCCATTCCTGCTCCCATTGTGTCAATGGGAGCTTCACAGTTGATTTCAGCAGGGTAGAATTGGGCCCTAAGTGTCTGGGACTTTATTGTAGACACATGGATCAAATTGCCTTTCTTTCCCTATATTTCTGAAATAAATTGCTACCATGTCTGCGTTTCTCTAATCCTCTGGTGTCTACCCAGTTCTATAACAATTTAAAAGACTATTTCTTTTTTGTTAAATTTATTGTCTAATAATTCCTTGAACACCTTGATGCTTATCCTTTAAGAGCAGTTTGAAAATATTCAGACTTTCCAGTAAGGAGTGATTCTGCATAACCTTAGTCTCACTAGTACCTCTTACCCATGTGATGAGCCCCATAAGATGGGCCCTACCAAATTCACGGCTATGAAAAACATGTTAAGGCCTGTGAAATCTGGTCTCCTCCTGTAAAATCTGGTCTTTTGGGTGCGTTTACCCAATACTATAGAGCTTTCATGGGGGAGACCAGCATTTTTCAAATTGGGGGTCCTGAACCATAAAGGAGTTGTGGGGGGAGGGGTCACAAGGTTATTTTAGGGTGGTGGTGGTATCGCCACCCTTATTTCTGTGCTGCCTTCAGAGCTGGGCAGCCACAGAGCGGCAGCTGTTGGCCGTGTGCCCAGCTCTGAAGGCAGTGCCCACCCAGCAGCAGTGCAGAAGTAAGGGTGACAATACCATACCATGCCACCCTTACTTCTGTGCTGCTGCCTTCAAAGCTGGGTGGGTGGAGAATGGTGGCTGCTAACTGAGGGCTCCGCTCTGCAGGCAGCAGTGCAGATGTAAGGGTGACAATACCACACCATGCCATCCTTACTTCTGTGCTGCTGCTGGTGGTGGCTCTGCCTTCAAAGTTGGGGTCCCGGTCAGCAGCAGTGCAAAAGGGTAGCAGTACAGCAACCAGGCCCCCTTCCCCCAGTCCCCTACAATAACCTTGCAACCTCCCCAACTCCTTTTTGGGTCAGGACCTCTGTAATTACAACGCTGTGAAATTTCAGATTTAAATAGCTGAAATAATGAAATTTATGATTTTTAAAATCCTATGACCATGGAATTGACCAAAATGGACACTGAATTTGGTAAGTCCCTACCCATAAGGGTTACTCAGATGAATAAGGAGTTCAGAATTAGGCCCTTACACTCACTTGGTGTTTATCAAAGCTGATCTCTAAAAATCTTCCTCATTTCCTTACATTACAGCCTTCTTTTCTTTTCTGTGTTTCTTGCAAAGACAGATTTTTAAAAGTATTTCAGTATCTCAACCATTGCAGTATCATCATTACTTTGCCTGGAAGCTGTTCAGTTATTATTATACTGCATATTAACAACTGGGATTCATCCTTGCAGGAAGCAGGCGGATCAGACTGGTGAATGGGGCAGGTCGCTGTGCCGGGAGAGTGGAGATTTATTACAATGGCAGCTGGGGGACAGTCTGTGATGATTCCTGGGATCTGTCAGACTCCAATGTCGTTTGCAAACAACTGGGATGTGGACACGCCATCAATGCAACTGTCTCTGCTCATTATGGGCAAGGATCCGGGCAGATCTGGCTGGATGATGTGAACTGCTCTGGGAACGAATCCAATCTCTGGGCATGTCCTTCCAGGGGCTGGGGCCAGCACAATTGCAGACACAAAGAGGACGCAGGAGTTCTCTGCTCAGGTCTGGTCTAGGAATGCTCTTGTGAGCCTGGTTACCAGGCTATTTAATGGAGGGGGCAGAGATTTGAGGAGAGAGCTGAGAATGATTGAGACTTTCCCTTGCTGTCTCTCCTACCTACTTACAGGGATCATGATTAAAAAGTTACCATTTCCCATCGGTTCCCACCCAGGGGTATTGGAGATATTGAAGCATTTCTCTAGTGTTGGGAGGGCAGTCACTGCTGTACTGCAGGTATCTGTGTGTATAACTGCTGGGAACTGGCGACTTTTCAGAGGTAACCATTGTATTTCTAATGGGCCTGTGACGTCCAGAAGAGTCTCTGCTTCTTGGAGTGATTGTCTCTGGCACTTACGTCTGCAAAATAATGCACAGGATTCATAGATTCATAGATTCTAGGACTGGAAGAGACCTGGAGAGGTCATCGAGTCCAGTCCCCTGCCCGCATGGCAGGACCAAATACTGTCTAGACCATCCCTGATAGACATTTATCTAACCTACTCTTAAATATCTCCAGAGATGGAGATTCCACAACCTCCCTAGGCAATTTATTCCAGTGTTTAACCACCCTGACAGTTAGGAACTTTTTCCTAATGTCCAACCTAGACCTCCCTTGCTGCAGTTTAAACCCATTGCTTCCGGTTCTATCCTTAGAGGCTAAGGTGAACAAGTTTTCTCCCTCCTCCTTATGACACCCTTTTAAATACCTGAAAACTGCTATCATGTCCCCTCTCAGTCTCCTCTTTTCCAAACTACACAAACCCAATTCTTTCAGCCTTCCTTCATAGGTCATGTTCTCTAGACCTTTAATCATTCTTGTTGCGCTTCTCTGGACCCTTTCCAATTTCTCCACATCTTTTTTAAAATGCGGCGCCCAGAACTGGACACAATACTCCAGCTGAGGCCTAACCAGAGCAGAGTAGAGTGGAAGTATGACTTCTCGTGTCTTGCTCACAACACACCTGTTAATACATCCCAGGATCATGTTTGCTTTTTTTGCAACAGCATCACACTGTTGACTCATATTTAGCTTGTGGTCCACTATAACCCCTAGATCCCTTTCTGCCGTACTCCTTCCTAGACAGTCTTTTCCCATTCTGTATGTGTGAAACTGATTTTTCCTTCCTAAGTGGAGCACTTTGCATTTGTCTTTGTTAAACTTCATCCTGTTTAACTCAGACCATTTCTCCAATTTGTCCAGATCATTTTGAATTATGACCCTGTCCTCTAAAGCAGTTGCAATCCCTCCCAGTTTGGTATCATCCGCAAACTTAATAAGCGTACTTTCTATGCCAATATCTAAGTCGTTGATGAAGATATTGAACAGAGCCGGTCCCAAAACAGACCCCTGCGGTACCCCACTCGTTACGCCTTTCCAGCAGGATTGGGAACCATTAATAACAACTCTCTGAGTACGGTTATCCAGCCAGTTATGCACCCACCTTATAGTAGCCCCATCTAAATTGTATTTGCGCAGTTTATCAATAAGAATATCATGCGAGACTGTATCAAATGCCTTACTAAAGTCTAGGTATACCACATCCACAACTTCTCCCTTATCCACAAGACTCGTTATCCTATCGAAGAAAGCTATCAGATTGGTTTGACATGATTTGTTCTTCACAAATCCATGCTGGCTGTTCCCTATCACCTTACCACCTTCCAAGTGTTTGCAGATGATTTCCTTAATTACTTGCTCCATTATCTTCCCTGGCACAGAAGTTAAACTAACTGGTCTGTAGTTTCCTGGGTTGTTTTTATTTCCCTTTTTATAGATGGGCACTATATTTGCCCTTTTCCAGTCTTCTGGAATCTCACCCGTCTCCCATGATTTTCCAAAGATAATAGCTAGAGGCTCAGATACCTCCTCTATTAGCTCCTTGAGTATTCTAGGATGCATTTCATCAGGCCCGGGTGACTTGCAGGCATCTAACTTTTCTAAGTGATTTTTAACTTGTTCTTTTTTTATTTTATCCGCTAAACCTACCCCCTTCCCATTAGTATTCACTCTGTTAGGCATTCCTTCAGACTTCTCGATGAAGACCAAAACAAAGAAGTCATTAAGCATCTCTGCCATTTCCAAGTTTCCTGTTACTGTTTCTCCCTCTTCACTAAGCAGTGGGCCTACCCTGTCTTTGGTCTTCCTCTTGCTTCTAATGTATTGATAAAAAGTCTTCTTGTTTCCCTTTATTCCTGTAGCTAGTTTGAGCTCATTTTGTGCCTTTGCCTTTATAATCTTGCCCCTGCATTCCTGTGTTGTTTGCCTATATTCATCCTTTGTAATCTGTCCTAGTTTCCATTTTTTATATGACTCCTTTTTATTTTTTAGATCATGCAAGATCTCGTGGTTAAGCCAAGGTGGTCTTTTGCCACATTTTCTATCTTTCCTAACCAGCGGAATAGCTTGCTTTTGGGCCCTTAATAGTGTCCCTTTGAAAAACTGCCAACTCTCCTCAGTTGTTTTTCCCCTCAGTCTTGATTCCCATGGGACCTTACCTATCAGCTCTCTGAGCTTACCAAAATCTGCCTTCCTGAAATCCATTGTCTCTATTTTTCTGTTCTCCCTTCTACCCTTCCTTAGAATTGCAAACTCTATGATTTCATGATCACTTTCACCCAGGCTGCCTTCTACTTTCAAATTCTCAACGAGCTCCTCCCTATTTGTTAAAATCAAGTCTAGAACAGCTTCCCCCCTAGTAGGTTTTTAGCTTTATTTTAGCTATGATTGTTAGCAATCATTGGGATTTCACTCTTTACACCCCAGTTCTTTTCAGAATCAAAGATTTAAATTCCCTTTTTCTGCATTTCCTTCTAGAATTCACAGATCTGAGGCTGGTGAGCGACAGTGACTGTGCAGGGCGGCTGGAGGTTTTCTACAATGGGACGTGGGGCAGTGTTTGCTACAATCGGATGTCTGGAGTCACCCCAGCAATTGTCTGCAAACAGCTGACCTGTGGGGATGGAGGGCAGCTTGCAAAGGACTTTGCATATGGAGAAGGTTCTGGTCCGACGTGGCTGGACCATGTTTCATGCCGTGAGCAGCACAGCTCCCTCTGGCAGTGCCCATCAGGCCAGTGGAAACAGCAGTCCTGTGATAACCGTGCAGAAGAGACCCATATTTTTTGCAGTGGTAATTCTGAAACTGTGTGCTCATGCACACACACACCCTCTACGTGTTTAACTCATTGAAAGGCTGTGATAGAAATTTTGCATGTATTTAATTTTCAGAATAGACAGTTTTACATTCTCAGCAGTGACCCCGACATATTTTCATTGTCCACCCTAGGAATGAGAATGAGGCCCATGGAAAACAAACAGGGGAATTAGTTATTTATGCAAGCTGTGTGGTACACAGTGCAATCACCTAGTGAGAGCTCACAAATGCCTCCCATTAGCTAGCGTCATTTGGGAATCTCTGTGGTTATCCTTTTGGGCTAAACAATCAGAGATGGGCCCAATGTCAGTGACCAGGACATAGGCGGTTGTGGTCAGGGTCGGCTCCAGGCACCAGCTAGGCAAGCAGGTGCTTGGGGCGGCCACTCCGGAGAGGGGTCCAGCTATTCGGCGGCAATTCGGCGGACGGTCCCTCACTCCCGCTCCGAGCGAAGGACCTTCCGCCGAATTGCCGCTGCAGATCACAATCGTGGCTTTTTTTTTTTTTTTTTTTTTTTTTTTTTTTTTGGCTGCTTGGGGCGGCCAAAACCCTGGAGTTGGCCCTGGTTATGGTGAGTGGTTGGAGCAGGAGTCAGGTACAGTGGGTAGAGCAGGAGCTTGTAGTCAGAACTCAGATCCAGGGGTCAGAGCCAAAGTCAGAAATCAGGAATCAGAGGCGAGAGCCAGGATCGGCAAGGCAAGGCTGGGGTAAGTCTGGGGTCAAAGCAAGAGCAAGGTTGGGAACCAGGCAGGAGCACGAGGTATTGCAGCTGTGGGAAATGCTTTGAGCAGTCGCTGAATGGTTGCTAGACTCAAGAGCTGCACTGCAGACTCTCCCACCAATCAGGCAGCCTACTACAGGCCAGCTGCCTGGAGACTGCTCTGCTGCAGGTGCTGATTCCCGAAACCCTGCCTGTGAAATCTGGGTCAAGATCAGAATTCTCCAAAAGTGTCTGTCTGTGTGATGGGGGTGCTCTATTCACTGCAGTATGGCACCTCCTCCTGGTTGTTCTGCTTCTCCCCATGGTTGCAAACCATCCCTCCATCTCTGTCTCTCTATCTGCAACTGCTTTCTAGATCCAGGAGCTGCTACGGTTTCTTCGTGACTCAGCCCTCCAGCTAGGTCACTATTGTGGTTTGCACTTCTGGGCGGGGGGTGTCTCTTCTCCCAAACAGGCTCAGCCAGTCTTCCTATGGTGCCACTTCCCAAGTGGCTGGTTGGGGAAGCCGGGTCCCCGCTCTACTCTGGGTTCTGGCTCAGGGACTGCATCTAGTCAGCAGTCAAGGTTTGTTCCATCCGGTACTTTGCTGCATTTCCCTAAGCACTTGCCTAACCTTCTTACTATCTCTTTGTTCTCTGTGTTTACCAGTGTTCCCGCTACCTCCTGCTAGGGATTTAGATTTAAGCTTATGAAATTGCTGTAATTTAGAGTTTTAATATACCGATAACCCTACTCTCTCCTACATCCCACATGCTTCTCAGCCTGTTCATGTCATAATTTTCAATCCATAGGAATAAAAGAAAAACCATCTCAGACCCTGTTTGGTGAATGCCCAAACTCTACAATCTGCACAGGTATCTCTGCTTCTCACTGTCTCCCTCTTGGTCCCTAAGGACTTTCCCAGCTGTCTCAGTAACATGTGAGGTTTCTGCATTTCCAGACAGGGAGAAGTTACGTGTCGTGGAAGGAAAGGACAGATGCTCGGGGAGAGTGGAGGTTTGGTACCGTGGCTCCTGGGGAACAGTTTGTGATGACTCCTGGGACATGGCGGATGCTAACGTTGTGTGTAAACAACTGGGCTGTGGATCTGCTGTATCTGCCCTGGGCGAGGCTGCATTCGGTGAGGGGACTGGTCCCATCTGGGTGGAGACGTTGAATTGCAGAGGGACAGAGTCATCTCTCTGGGACTGTCCTGCCAAGCCCTGGGGTGAGAGTAACTGTGGTCATAAGGAAGATGCTTCTGTAAATTGCTCAGGTGAGTGACAGGAGATGGTTCTGCTACATGCTGTAATTTTCACAGAGGGGATGGATCCAACTGCATCCCCCCCCCCCCCTTGGTCCCAGACCAGGCCTTCCCATCTCCTGTGTGCAGGAGCATCATGGATGCTGTGGGGTGGAATCTTTGTGGGGCCAGATTGGCTCAGGCATCAGCCCACATAGCCCCTGCATCCATCACAGACCCCAGTGTGCTGGTTTGTTACTAGTGTTCTCAGCACAGGGGACTTAAGTTGGGCCCACAATCTCTAACATACAGGCCCTATGCTGCTGTGCAGGAGTTTCTGGGAATCAGAACAGGTCACAGCTGGAGACCCCCAGGGACTCTCAGAGGGCCCCTTCTCCTGGTAACAAACACCTCACCCCACCCCACCCCCCCACTCCAGACTCCAACTCTCCTCCCTTTCCCTTTGCAGGTGTGACAGAGACATCAGATTCACTGACTAGAACAGGTAAAACATCTATCTCCTTCCATCCAGGGTTAAATTTACCTGGTGCTGGGTCACAGAGGAGGAGCTGCAGCCTGAGGGAAGGAGCTCCTTTCCATGGTCTATGAAATCTGAGGGTGAATGACACCCGGGTGCTGAGCAGGACTCCAGCTGACAGGGCAGAGCCCATGATTTAAACAGCACCCTGTGAGCTCCACCCATGGCACACAGACTGTGTCCCAGCCCATTACCTTGCTGTCTTGGGCTGTGCAATGAGTGACTGGGGAGCTCCCTGGGACCCCCTCGACTCTCACAGGATAATCTCTCTCTGTTATATGTTCATTTCCATCCAGCTCCCCCACGCCGCCCTCTGACTGACAGTGGGAGAGTCACGATGCCCGTGGTCATCTGCATTATCCTGGGGGCCCTGCTCTGCCTGGTCTTAATCATCCTAGGGGCACAGGTGCAAAGTGCCAGGGCACAGCGCAGAGGTGGGTCCTTCTTGGTGCCACTGAGTGAAATGCCTCTGAAATAGCAGGAGGAGCTGTAGCTGAGGAGAGGGGCATTGGCAGTATAATGGAAGACTAAACTGTATTATGCTGTTCGGCTACAAGGTGGTGCTGTATGTTGCAATTTATTTAAACTAACCTCAGCCATGCCATGAAGAGCATTAAAGGGATCTTATAGAGAACACATCTGGCATGAATCTATATAGGAAGGAAGCTCTATAGCCGGTCCATGAGTAGTACAGAAGTCTGACCAGCTAATAGCAGCCCTGCCACCTACTTGTAAAAGGTGTAGATGACATGGTGTCCAAAGTTCAGCAGTGCCAGAGGAGAACAAGAACAGAAGGAAAACAGCAACAGAAGTTACGTGCAGAAGGAACAGCAACAGAAGTTGCAGACAAAAAAACAAAACAAAAAAAAACAGAGGTTGCAGGATCTCATCAATATCCCCCTTTCCATTGCCCCAGAGAACTTCAGCTTAGATAAACCTTCACAATGGACAGACTAGAATCAACATTTTGCAAGATTTCAAATTGCTACAAAATTATGTAAGGAAACTGAAGATATACAAGTATGCTCTTTAATTTATTCTATGAGGAAGCAGGCAGAGCATAACTTTAAATCCTATGATTTTAATCAAGACTGCCATGAAGACAACCACGAAAGGGTTCTGGATGAGTTTAATGCATACTTTATACCTCAGAGAAATGTGGTTTATGAAAGTGAATGTTTTCACCAGAGAATTCAAGGACTAGGGGAAAATGTTGAATGGTTTATTAGAGCTCTGCATGCATTGGCTGAAAACTGTGATTTTGGAACAGAAAAATATGAAAATATCAGAGACAGACTAGTAGTGGTTTTTGGGTTAACAAATAAAAATCTTTCACAGCAGCTACAATTAAAAACAGACTTCACCCTACACAGTGCTATTCAAAAAGAAAAGCAGTCTGAGCTGATTAGACAGCAAAACCCAAAGCAACTTGCCAAACTTGAAAAACAAGAAACCAGCTTGAAAGAAAGAAGCTGTTAATAAATGCAAGTAATTCCCATAAAACTGCTTAGGTAAGGAGACAGAACTCCCAGGCTAAGAAGGTTGAATTCCAAGCAATTACAAAAGCCTTACAGCCTAAATGCATAAGATGAGGACAAATTCATATCCCAAGAGATGAGGAATGTCCACCCAAAGGCTCAGGATTTAATAAATGCACAAAACATGGACATTTTGCTGTTGTTTGCTGCATCAAAGTAGTCAGGGAGTTGATTCATATTACAGACAATCAAGAGCCATTGTTTCTGAGATCTATAATATGTAGGGCCCTACCAATTTCTCGGCTGTGAAAAATGTGTGTCAGACCGTGAAATAAACCCTTCTCCGTGAAATCCTATCTCCCGCTTGCTGCTGAGAGCACCCCAGTCAGGGGGCTCCTAGCTGCAAGTCTGGGCTGGGCTGGGAGGGAGAGGACCTTCCCCTGCATGTCCGCTCTCTCTCTCGGGGGGGATCAGACCCACATCCGAGTGCCTCCCCCTGCTGCAGGAAGCTCCCTGACCAGAAATGGAGGTTTCTGCAGCTGGAGAAGACTTGTGGGGGTGGGTCCAATATCCCTGTTCCTGGAAGTGCTCCTGCCAATGAGCTCCTAGCTGTGAGTTCCTGCTGGATTGGGGAGAGACAGGACTTTTCCTTCCCTTGCATGGCAGCTCTGGGAGGGGAGGGGAAGAGCGAGGGAGATCAGACCCACTTCCAGGTACCCTTTGGGTTTGATCCCCCATGGTTACAATGCCATAAAATTTCAGATGTAAACAGCTGAAAATGAGAAATTGACCCATTTGAAAACCCTATGGCCATGAAATTTATCAAAATAGACCTTGAATATAGTAGAGCCCTAATCATGTGTGAAGATATGGAGCCTGTCTGGAGAGTGAAACTGAATATTCAGAGAAAGGCTATTGACTTTAAAATTGACTCAAGAGAAAATGTCACAGTCATCTCAGAAGGGACTGAAAATAACCTTCGGCCCGTCCCAGAGCTGAAGTCACCTGACACAGCTCTGACTAGCCTTGGAGGCATTCTGATTGCATGGGCCAGTTTACCACAGAAACAACTTACCAAGACAAAAGCTTTGCATTCAGAGTACATGTGATCAAAGCATCAAAGATCAACAACCTTCTCTGCCCCACCATTATGGGCCTAGTGAGAAAGGTGGAAGAGCTTCACAAAGGATTTGTTGATACTGGATTTTTGAAAGGCTATCCAGTAAAAATAAACTCAAGAGACAATGCTGAACTATACAGTGTACAAATACCAGACAGAACTTGGAAGAAGCTAGCTGCAGGTTTATGCGAATTCAGAGGATATCATTCTCTGATTGTAGTGGACTATTTTTCCACGTATATAGAAATAATATACTTGAAAGACAAAACATTCCACAGTGTTATTGAAAAACTACAATCCACCTTTGTTTATTTCGGTATTCCAGAACAACTAGTGATAAACAATGGACCACAATTCACTGCAGGAGAATGTCATTCTAAACAAAATATGAGTATGATCATATTACTAACAGTCCACATTACCCATAAGCAAATAGAGAGGCTGAGAGACCTGTACAGACAGCCAAAAACTCCTGCAATAGGAAGAGCCATTCCTTGCTCTTCTGAGTTACAGATCAGCATAAATAGCAGCTACTGGATGTGGTCCAGCACAACTCCTGATGGGAAGAAAACTCAGAACTACTGTTCCAACCCTAGAAAGGAATCTATCTCCAAAGTGGCCAGATGTGAAGAGAGTAGCCAATTGGATTAAAAAAGGCAAAAAAAGAGTGTAGGAACACTTTTACAACAGTTGTCACTCAGTAAGAGAACTGCTGTGTCTAGAAACTGGTGACAATTTTGTGCCATAAGAACATAAGAATGGCCATAATGGATCAACCAAAGGTCCATCTAGCCCAGTATCCTGTCTTCCAACAATGACCAATGCCAGGTGCCCCAGAGGGAATGAACAGAACAGGCAATCACCAAGTGACCGATCCCCTGATGCCCACTCCCAACCTCTGGCAAACAGAGGCTAGGGACACCATGCCTGCCCATCTTGGTTAATAGCCATTGAAGGACCTATCCTCCATGAATTTATCTATTTCTTTTTTGAACCCTGTTATAGACTTGCCCTTCACAACATCCTCTGGCAAAGAGTTCCACAGGTTGACTGTGAGTTGTGTGAAGAAATACTTCCCTTTGTTTTAAACCCACTGCCTATAAATTTCATTTGGTGACCCCATGTTCTTGAGTTATAAGGACTAAGTAACACTTCCTTATTTACTTTCTCCACACCAGTCATTATTATATAGACCTCAATCATATCTCCCACTTTGTCATCTCTTTTCCAAGCTGAAAAGTCACAGTCTTATTAATCTCTCCTCAAACGGAAGCTGTTCCATAGCCCTAATCATTTTTGTTGCCCTTTTCTGTACCTTTTCCAATTCCAATATATCTTTTTTGAGATGGAGCGACCGCATCTGCATATAGTATTCAAGATGTGGGTGTATCATGGATTTATATAGAGGCAATATGATATTTTCTGTCTTATTATCTATCCCTTTCTTAATAATTCCTAACATTCTGTTAGCTTTTTTGACTGCCGCTGCACATTGAGTGGATGTTTTCAGAGAACTATCCACAATGATTCCAAGATCTTTCTTGTGCGGTAACAGCTAATTTAGACCCCATCATTGTATATGTAGAGTGGGGAGTATGTTCTCCAATGTGTATTACTTTGCATTTATCAATATTGAATTTCATCTATCATTTTGTTGCCCAGGCACCCCATTTTTGTGAGATCCCTTTGTAACTCTTCGCAGTCTGCTTTGGGCTTAACTATCTTGAGTAGTTTTGTATCCTCTGCAGATTTTGCCACCTCACTGTTTACCCCTTTTTCCAAATCATTTATGGTTATGTTGAATAGTACTAGTCCCAGTACAGACCCCTGGGGGACACCACTATTTACCTCTCTTCATTCCATTCTGAAAACTTACCATTTATTCCTACCTTTTGTTTTGTATCTTTTAACCAGTTACCGATCCATGAGAGGTCCTTCCCTCATGTCATTACAGCTTACTTTGCTTATGAGCCTTTGGTGAGCAACCTTGTCAAAGGCTTTCTGAAAATCGAAGTACACTATATCCACTGGATCACTCATGTCCACATGCTTATTGACGCGTTCAAAAAATTCTAGTAGATTGGTGAGGCATGATTTCCCTTTAGAAAAACCATTTTGACTGTTCCCCAACAAATCATGTTCATCTATGTGTCTGATGATTCTGTTCTTTACTAACACTTCAACCAGTTTGCCCAGTACTGAAGTTAGGCCTGTAATTGTCTGGATCACCTCTGTAGCCTTTTAAAAAAATTGGTCTCACACTAGCTATCCTTCGGTCATCTGGTACAGAAGCTGATTTAAATGATAGGTTACAGACTACAGTTGGTAGTTCTGCAATTTCACATTTGAGTTCCTTCAGAACTCTTGGGTGAATGCCATCTGGTCCTGGTCACTTATTGCTGTTTAGTTTATCAATTTGTTCCAAAACCTCCTCTAACGACACCTCAATCTGGGACAGTTCCTCAGATTTGTCACCTAAAAAGAGTGGCTCAGGTTTGGGAATCTCCCTCACATCCTCAGCCATGAAGACCAATGCAAAGAATTCATTTAGTTTCTCTGCAATGGTCTTATCATCCTTGAATGCTCCTTTAGCATCTCAATCGTTCAGTGGCCCCACTGGTTGTTTAGCAGACTTTCTGCTTCTGATGTACTTAAAAAAAAAATGTTGCTGTTACTTTTTGAGTCTTTGGCTAGCTGTTCTTCAAATTCTTTTTGGCCTCCTAATTATATTTTTACACTTGACTTGCAGAGTCTATGCTCCTTTCTATTTTCCTCACTAGGATTTAACTTCTACTTTCTCAAGGATGCCTTTTTGCCTCTCATTGCTTCTTTTACTTTGTTGTTTAGCCATGGTAGCATTTTTTTTTGGTTCTCTTACTATGTTTCTTAATTTGGGATATACATTTAAATTGAGCCTCTATTATGGTGTCTTTAAAAAGTTTCCATGCAGCTTGCAGGGATTTCACTTTTGGTGCTGTACCTTTTAATTTCTGCTTAACTAACTTCCTCATTTTTTGTGAAATTAAATGCTACCGTGTTGGGCTGCTGTGAGGTTTTCTCCACCACAGGGATATTTAATTTAATTATATTATGGTCACTATTACCAAGTGGTCCAGCTATATTCACCTCTTGGACCAGTGCTCCAGTTAGGACTAAATAAAAAATTGCCTCTCCCCTTGTGGATTCCAGGACTAACTGCTCTAAGGAGCAGTCATGTCAAGTGTCAAGAAACTTTGTCTCTGCCTCCCATCCTACAGTGACATTTACCCAGTCAATATGGGGATAGCAGGTGTTAATGTGGTCCACTACAACTCCTGATAGGAAGAAAACTCAGAACTACAGTTCCAACTTTAGAAAAGAATCTATATGAAGAGAGTAGCCAAATCGGATAAAAAGGCTGAAAGAGCTCAGGAACACTTTTAAAACAGATGTCACTCAGATAACTTCTGAGTCTAGAATCTGGTGACTGTGTTCATGCCAAATTGGGTGCAGGAAAAGAATGGACAACTCCAGCTGTCTCAAAGAAAAATAATTCGGTACTCAGATCAAATGTGATTGTGACCAACAGTGGAGAGTTCAACAGAAACCATCAACACCTACAGTTTATTCCTCAGAAACAACAATCAACAAACCAAACTCTACAGATGGTGGATGCATAATAAGAAGATGATTCAAGGATTCCAAACCACCTGTAGCCAGTTATTGCAACTAATGTACAGCTGGATGACCATGTTGTTATGTGCTTGGGTCGGGTAATTAGAAAACGAGTACGATTGAGAGACAGACACTTAATAGACTGATTCATACTGAACTACAATGATAGCATGATAGTTTAAATTTTGTAAATGGTAGGAATGTAGAACTTAAAGTGGAATACTTAAAGGAACACTTAACTGTATTATACTGTTCAGACAATAGGTGGCATAAGTTTTTTCAACTAAGGGTACATCTACACTACAGGGGGGAGTCGATTTAAGATACGCAAATTCAGCTACGTGAATAGCGTAGCTGAATTCAACATATCGCAGCCGACTAACCCCGCTGTGAGGACGGTGGCAAAATCAACTTTTGCGGCTTTCTGTCGACGGCGCTTACTCCCACCTCCGCTGGTGGAGTAAGAGCGCCGATTCGGGGATCGATTGTCGCGTCGCCACGGGACCTGATAAATCGATCCCCGAGAGGTCGATTTCTACCCGCCGATTCAGGCGGGTAGTGTAGACCTAGCCTAACATCAGCTATATTTGGCAGAGTATTAAAAGATCTTATGATGTACACATGCAGTGAGTATCTCTCTGGAAGGAAAGCTCTGTAGCCAGTCCGTATCTACTACAGAAGCCTGACATGCTAGTAGGTGAAACCTAGGTGGTATAACAACAGCAGTGAAAGCTAGTTCAGGTGTGTTTACTCATGCAGTGCTGCAATCACACCTCCAGATTGCGGTGTGGATGAACCCTTATGTAGATAGCACTTTCCATTGTTAAAGCACTGCACAAATAGTAGCTAATTATTCCCCAGATAGTCTCTAGGCAGTACATAAATATGTAAGTACTATTTTGCCCATAGATGTAAGCACAAGGATGGAAGAGGTATGATTTTGGGTGCTACTAGGAGTTGCAGGACACATTTATCAAGGGACCATAAAGGCTGAACATCAAGATAAACTTAATGACAGTGAAATAGCCAATAGAACAAACATCAAAGGGGCACTGTCCCTGTCACCTGGGACGTTCAAATCTAGATTGGACAGAGCAGTGGGAGTGTGCTGGGCCCAGGGGGAGGGGCTGGATGATCTCATAGGGTTTCCCATCCCTAGTTTCTGACCCTGTGCAAACCTTGTCCTTTGTTTTCAGGCTCCAGAAGATCCTTGGACCCTTTCTCTGAGGCTGTGTATGAGGAGATCGATTATAACCTGATGAGAAAGAAGCAGATGTTTGGTCGCTCAGGTCTGTGTGTCATTCCTAACAGGGAGCAAATCTCCAATGCACTTCCCATCCTAATACTCTGACTCAGAGCTAAATCTCTGCAGCCTTCAGTCCTGAGAGTCCTGGATGGCTGCTGGAGCTGGGTCTGTGGAGAGACCTGCCAGTTACTGGATTCAAATGAATGAGTTTCCTCCCTGCATCCTGCAGCCTTGAAGGGTAACTAGTTATGGGTCAGCAACCTGTCTGTTTACACCATTTTGACTCAATGTCAATCAATTGGGAAGATGCTGCTCTCAGTTTAGCACATTGTCAGGCTCTCTGAGCATGGTCAGTGCGTCTCCTTGAGGCTACTTCTTAGATCCCTATTCACTAATGGCAGGAGTAGATAACAGGCTTTGACCCTTGGAGGGATGTGGCCTACTCTGGCAGCAAGGCAGGGGAGGGGAAGTATCTTGCTTAACAAAGCGGGAGTCACATCCATGGCTGAGGAGGTCTGGACCTTTCAAAGACCAGCAGCCTGAGCCATGATTTTCTGCTGGAGAAGGCCATGAAGTAGCAACATTCAGGAGGAGGAGAAAAACATTCCTCTCTAAACCAATTCTTACAGCCTGCGTATGAATGAAAACAGGCTCCCCACTTAATGAGAAGGATTCAAATTAAATCCACAGCAGTCAAGGATCCCATGTTAAAGGGCTCACTCAGTCCCTCCCTCACCTCATGAGGTCAATATGGCTGTTCCCAGCATCTTCCCAATCTGATTTTATCCACCCCAAAGTCACATTTAACACACACACACACACACACACACACACACGATATTTCTCTTGGAAAGTCAGTGTCAGTCACTGTGAATTCAGCATCTTCTCTAGAAGGAGAAAAATACCAAGACCATAAATCCTGCTCCAGGACCTGGATGCATTGCCCATCAGCCAGTTTTGCTGCTGTCACTGTGATAACATCCCATTTACCATCTCTCCAGTCTCCTTTTCAGATGATTCAGTGTCGAAGCTGCAGTGTTACACCGGGGATAGTGAGGGGGAAAATGATCCTGCATCAGAACAAGGTAACAAGGGAGGGGGGTGAATACAAAGACAGACACCCACATCTAGATGGGGAATTTAATTTCCACATCAAAGATGTATGTCCAAACTCTTAATGGAAATGTATGATCAAATCCTGACCCTTTCTCTGCATTGCTCTTGGTGCCCTCTCCCAGGATAGAAACTGCAGAGAATAGGATACAGAAATATTCACTTGACATGTAAGAATCTGAATTTAACAGCTGGCACCTATCACTAAACAGCCCCAATCTGTGCCTCGTGATCTTAGCCCCCTGCCTCTCCAGCATGAGCATGTAGCCCAAGTCAGAATCTACCCCTTATAAAAGGAAGAAACTTACTCCTGAGGGAATTCTGCACCAAAAAGTTAAAAATTCTTCACACAATATTTTAAAATTCTCTGCAAAATTCTGCATATTTTGTCAAAATAACACAATATAATCACACCATTATTTGCTGACAAGTATTTTGAAATAAATTACCAAAATAATTGAAAATGGTGTGACAATATTGTTGTTGTGTTACTGTGTTATTTTGACAAATAAAATATGAACTTTGCACAATTTTAAATTTTTTAATTTTTTTGGTGGATAATTCCCTCAAGAGTACCAGGGTTCTGTGTGGCGCAATCTGGGTGCAGGCAGCTTGGCAGGGGGTCTGAGTGCGATCTGGATGCACAGAGGCTCGGTGTGGGGTTCGGAGTGTAGGGGAAATGGGACTCTGCAGGGGAGTCCCAATGAAGATGGTTAGGGCTCAGCGGAGGAGGGTCCAGGTGCAACTGGTTGGGGCTCAGTGGGATGAGAGTCCAGGTGTGGATAGGACAAGAAGCAATGGGCTCCCAATGCAGGGGATGAGGCTCGGAGAGGGTGGAGATTTAGGTGCAGAGGGGGCTCAGTGGGGGATTCTGTGTGAGGTCTGTGTGAGGGGGGCTCCTGATGCAGGGGGTGAGGCTTGGGAGGGTGTGGAATTGGTTTTGGGGGCTTGGTTGGGGGGTTCTGGGTGCAGGGATCCCCGATGCAGGGGAGACTCTGGAGGGTGTTCTGGTTGCAGGGGGGAGGAGTCACTGTACAGGGAGCTGCTCCCCCTGTCCTCCCATCCCCCCTACCAAACCTCATTTCCCCCCCTCCCCTCAGAACCCGCACCAAGCTTCATCTCCTGCATCTAGATCGCCCCCTCCAACCCCCACCACCCACCATGGTGCAGAGTTTTCTGCAGCCAGGGGAAGTTTCCAGGGGTTGATCTGACCCAGCTCCTGCTGCTCCATTTTGGAGATGAGGGAGGTGGAACTCCATCTCTGTCCTCCTCTTCCCCCCACCGCCCAGCTCAGACTAACATCCCTGATCTGCAATGGAATCCCCAGACACCCCCTGCAAGTGATTTACCTCTCTGACAGCTGACGGAACAGACAAGCCTGGGCTCTGCTGGGGAGAAGTGAATGAACACTGGTGCAGTTTCTCATTGCTTCCCCACAGAAACCATTTTCTGCAGAAAGTAAAGAGAATCTGCAGGGGGTGGGGGTGTTTTTCTGCACTCTTGCAGGAGCACAGAATTCCCCCAGGAGTAGAGACTTTAAAGCATGCCTTTATACAGTTCAGTTTGATTCACAACTGTTGTGTCTGGTGTGGCAGCTTTTATCTTCCAATATGTCCAGGGTTAGTGCCTCACCAGCACAGATCTTGATCCCACTGAAGGGCATGACAAAATTGCTATTGGATACAGTGGGACAGGGCTGGGCCTTTGTTATTTATGAGGAACTAAAGGTAGCAAAATTCCTGTTTCATACACTGTCCATGACTTTGACCCTGGTTCACCTGTGACTTCTCCTACAAACTCCATGATAAACAGTGCAAACTCCAAGGCAACAGGTCTTTAATGGGGAACTAAAAACCTACTGGGGAAATGGGTGTGTTCAGGAGATGCTGAATGTGCTGTTTGCTGTTCCAGAAGGAGCTTTCCCTGGTGGTTCTCAGTTGGATTACAATAATGTGGAGGAACCTGCATCAAGCGACATCCCCCAGACTCCAGATGGTCAAGGTGAGCAGTGAATCCATCTCCTGAAAACATTACTCCATGGCTACTGTTGCTCCACCCCCACTTCATTTTCTAGTCTGCCCTTTCATCCTAAGCTTAGGGCTGGGAAGAATTAACCAGACTTGCCTGGTTGGAGCCAGAGAGGGGCATTCCACAATTAACAGCACCCCTCAAAAACACACAAGTATGTAGGGGCAAAATGTGAAAGTCCAAAGTTCAAAACGAGATTAAACTAACTAGAGACATAAAGGGTAACAAGACAACATTATACAAATATATTAGAAGCAAGAGGAAGACCAAGGACAGGGTAGGCCCGTTACTCAATGAGAAGGGAAAAACAATAACAGAAAATGGAGAAATGGCTGAAGTGCTAAATGACTTCTTTGTTTCAGTTTTCACCAAAAAGTTTAGTTGCAAATGGACATCTAACATAGTAAATGCCAGTGAAAATGAGGTAGGATGAGAGGCTACAATAGGGAAAGAATAAGTTAAAAATTACTTAGACCAGTTAGATGTCTTCCAGTCACCAGGGCCTGATGAAATAGTCCCTTGCACTCTTAACTCTATGCAGTCTGGCAGGATAATATCAAACAGGTAAACTGAGGTATATATTACATTCATAAGAAATAATATACATAAATCCCTCATTCTCCACACCTGGCATGTAGTTTATTTCTCTATTCAGTGGAAAGCCCCTTTTCATTATGATTAATTACCATCTTTATTTCAGAGGTCCCTGTCCTGTCTGCAGGTGCCCCATGGGACAGTTATGATGATGCCAGAGAAGTTTCTAACACTGAAGATGACCCTGCTTCTGGACCGAGTGCCCAGGAAGTCCCTGGGGCC
Source organism: Malaclemys terrapin pileata (assembly GCF_027887155.1). Classification (NCBI taxonomy): domain Eukaryota; kingdom Metazoa; phylum Chordata; order Testudines; family Emydidae; genus Malaclemys; species Malaclemys terrapin. The sequence goes on from NC_071505.1 coordinate 137,818,816, forward strand.
CATGGGGACAGTGACAGGAACAGAGATGATCAGACTGGTGAGTGGGGAAATGTAATGTTGCCAATTGTCACAATTTTTTCATTAGTCCCCTGATATTTGTTTTTCTAAGAGTTTCAGTTTCTGGAATTTAACCTAAAGCCTCAAACCACAAGACAAAACTGAGAAACGAACCAAAACAATTGTTTAAATCTCATTATTTGTAAGCCAAACTCAAGATATTTGAGGCCTGACCCCTCATTTCTGAACACTTGGGGTTGGCAATGCTGGAAAGGTCTGTGTTTCTCAATGACTGATCCACAGGAACAATCTACAGTTGGGAATGTGGGTTATGCAGCAAGGAAGCGATCTTGGCCAAAGCAGTGGTTGAGAGGAGTCTCCTCTCCCAGTGAGGGGACACGTTTGAGATAGATATTCCAGATGGGATTGTTGGGCCTGTGTATTGGGATCTCTGTTGTTGGCAACTCACCTGGAAGAGCCTTTACTGGCCGCTAGAGGTCACTGTGACTGCACTGCAATACAGTCATTGTAAACTGCCAGGTGTATCCCCACCCTGACCTTTAAATGGAATTAAATGGACTTAAACCAAGAAAGAGAGATTTCCTATATAAGGTCCCTGATCCTACAAATACTAGATCCCATCTGTCACTACTCACATTAAAGTTAGCAAGACTATTCGTGGGACTGTCCAAATCAGCAAAGTTGCATGTGACCATTGGCAGGATCAGGGCCAAAGTTCCTTTCCCCAAACCAGTGCCCTGGATGGTAATGGGAAGAGCAGGGCCCTGCTGTGGAGTTGGTTACTGGCCCAACTTCAGGTTTGAAATCACTCTCTTCTATATGTAAATGTCCCTTTTAGGACAGAATCAGACCTGGGGCCCAGGGATGAAATGTGCATTTCTTTGGTCTTGATGGCAATAACATGCAAACAAGCATTGTGCGGGCAGGTGAGATCTGTGATGCCCAGGCATGTCCCATGGGCTAGGGCTCCCACCCTACTCCAGCCACCAGGAACTATATCAGCTGTCAGGAGTTACAGCAGCCCCTAGTGGCTTATCAGGGAGTCGTCACCAGCTCACTGTCATCCCCACACTTCTGCACCAGGGAGATCTCAGCACAGAGAGAATCTGCTCCCACATGTTTTCTTTGAAGAACAGAAAGAGATAATGGATTAAACTAGTCAGATGCCCACTCAGAGGAACTGTGGGCAGGGGCTGATTCACAGCCCATGCTGTATGTTGCCCACCCATTATGTGAGTGCACATGGGTGGAGAATGGATACATTTACTGCAATGTGACCTCCTTGCTATTTTTAGGCTGGAGTCTGCACTCGCTAAGAAGTGAAGGGGCCTCTGGGGCTGAGAGGGACGCCCTGTCCCCACCTCCTCATGACCTGGGTTATGATGATGTTGATGATGTTGCCTCTGGGACATGAATATAAGAACAGCTGGGTTCAGATCAAGTATCCTGTGAGGATGTAGATGCTGTATGGTTAGACTCTTCCTGTCCCAAATGCTCATTCACCCATGGAGGTATCAGAGAAAATCCCTGCCTGGGAACTACTTCAATCAGCTTTTTTTATTGCAGTTTGTTTAGATGCAAGAAATGTAAGTGTGACTGAGATAGGGACTGTGATTTTCCCCTGTAACTTCCCATTGATCAGACAGTCTGGAACTTCCCTGATATTGTGTTCCTAACATTTCTTCATCGTGAATTTTTGCTTTTTCTTATTAAACCCTTTTTTGAAGATCTGTTCCAGGGCTGATGTTTCTCTCTTGAGGTTTGTTGGGTGGCTCCAAGGGGACCAGCAGGGAGAGAGAAGGAGACTGAATCACCCAAAAGTAATAATGTTAAAATGTCACTTCTCGGGTATCGCCGACTCCAGGATGGGCACTGCACTGAGAGTGAATGTTCTATCAGGGGTGTGGTAACAGGAATATTTTGTTGCTGGGTTTCTCACTAACTCCAGAGAGGGCCCTAACCCCCAATCCAGACTCCAGACTTACCTCTGAAATCCAGGAGGATAAATGGGAGGTTATTTACAGGTACCTTAATACACCCATGCACACACACACACGCGCGCGCGCACACACACACACACACGATTAGTGAAAAGAGGCTCCTAACCTCTTCTCTGCCCTACAAATTCTGATACTATGCCCATCACTGTGGCACCAGAGCATCTTAAAGAGGTGCATTAAGTGGCATGATTTTCTTCCATCACATATGGTTCATTTTCCATCCCTCCCCCTGGGGAAAGTGCATATGGATTCTTATGGAGGGTTATTTGTGGTTTTATTGTATGACCTGCTATGAGCTTACATTAGTGAAGGCAGGTTTTAGAAGGTCATTTTCAAGTGAAACAGAAAGAGGGTTCAGGTGATTTGTGATCCTGTGGGAGTTGGGTCCAGAGTCTTAGGCCTTGGCTACACTTACCAGGTAGTTCGACGGCTGGAAATCGAAGTTCTGGGTTCGACTTATCGCGTCTAGTCTGGACGCGATAAGTCGAACCCGGAAGTGCTCGCCGTCGACTGCGGTACTCCAGCTCGGCGAGAGGAGTACCGCGGAGTCGACGGGGGAGCCTGCCTGCCGCGTGTGGACCAAGGTAAGTTCGAACTAAGGTACTTCGACTTCAGCTACGTTATTCACGTAGCTGAAGTTGCGTACCTTAGTTCGAATTGGGGGGGGTAGTGTAGACCAAGCCTTAATCAACCAGCAAGAAAACGGTCTCCTGAACAAATGAGCTTCCTCTGGCAGGAGACGGCTCCACTGTGCCTGAGGGACAATCTTTCTTTCCTTTGTCACAGGCCCAAATCTTAAAGGCTCAGATCCTCAGAGGCATTTAGGCCCCCTAACGTCCATTGATTTCAATGGAGCTTAAATACCTCTGTGGAACTGGGCTTAAATACTTTGAAGTTAAGGACTGAGATGATATTCTAAGAGAAGGTTGAAATGCTTTGTTTAAGATAAGGTTAGATTTGCTCACCTTTGTTTAAAGAAGGCATCTTTGTACCATTTTCACTCTTACGTTGCATGGTGCATTGTGGGTGTGGCACATAGTGGTGGTGTGTGTTTGTATCTGTGTGGTGGTGTTGTGTTATGTGTTTTGTATGGGGTCTGTGATAGTGGGGTGTTGCATGTGATGATGTAGGTGTCTGATGGTGAGGTGTTTGTATGCTGTGTATGTGTTTGGTGCGATGTGGATGATGTGTGGTAAAGGATTGTGTTGGGTGTCTATATGTGACTGTGGATATGATATGTTGTGTGGTGTGATATTGCAATTTAAAAGTAAAAAAAGTAAAATGAAACGTTTCAATAATTTCCTCTCAGAAATGTTCACAAAATCAATACTTCCTTCAAAGTGTTTCCATTTTGTGGAATAAGCATTTTCTGATGGGGAAAAAAAAAAAACATTCCATTGGAAAAAACTGCAGCTCGCTTTCCTGGTTCTCTTTCGAAAAGATATGCTTTAGTTGGACCAGAAATTATGGGCTTGATGTCAGAATTACTGGGTGAAATCTGTGTTATTCAAGAAGTCAGACTAGATGATCATAATGGTCCTTTCTAAGCCTTGAAAGTCAAATATGAATCTCTCTTGTGAGATAACCCATCAAGGTACACCCCCCCTCAACAGAAGGATACACAAGTAAATAAGCATCCTGGATGAGTTTTACAATATAGAGCAACTGAACGATCTAGGTACTCATACAGCCACCGTCATTGTAATATTTGAGCATCTCCCAGACATTCATCAGTTTTCCCTCACAACAACCCTGTGAATCACATAACTATCATTATCCCCTGTGTACAGGTGAGGAGCTGAGCCACAGAGAAGTGGGTAACTTAGCCATGTGTGATGCTTCAGGGTTCACCCAGGCTGGTAAGGGGTTCAATCAACACCTACCTTGCATCTCTGGGTTCCTTAAATGCTTTGCTGCTTTGGCTCACAGCCCTGGAACCAACAGCCAGCAGACAAGCCTGAAGTTCACATCCTGGCTTGCTCCACCCAGTTACTCTTTGCAGGGTGACTTCAACAATGCTTCCAGCCCCCAGTTCTCCCCACAAAACCTCTCTCTATGCACTGCTCAGTCCCTCTTACTGGAGCGCCTACAAAACCTTGTCAAGTTTGCTGCTCCTTTTAAGAGACAGTACACAAGAACTTATCAAGTTAACTGGGCTTGACAAACTCTCCACTTCAATCAAAGCACTGAGATGATTTATGGGCAGAGTAAAATAACAAAAGGACATAGGTTTAAATGATACCAAGTATAAGGAATAAGGAGAGAAACAGTTACAAGGAAATGAAAGTAGAAAGACAGTTCAAAGACTAAAATTCAGCTTAAGAAACTTGAGTGTCTTGTTCAAAGAAGTTTCTCTCATCACACCCCTCCAGTATGACTGACTCATTCTTTAGCCAGGGCCCAACACACAGAGCCGAAAGTGCTTGGTTTCTTTGACTCCTCAGATGAGGAATAACTTAGGTGTTCTCTCCCCTTCTCTTTATAGTCTAATAAATCTTTGGTATGTATTCATCTGAAGTATATCCCCAAATAGAGTTCCTTTCCTCTGCTGGGTGTAGATGATATACAGTCTTCTCCCTGCTGGTTAGCTTGAGAGTGCCAGGATCCTGGACAAAGATAAGCAAGACTAATGGCAGGAGCTTGGGATCTCAGAACTGAAGCCAGGGGTCAGAGTCAGTATCGGGGTCAAGAGTCAAACTGGAGTCAGAGCCAGGAATCAGGCTGAGGGGCAATACCAGGTATCAGGGCCCATGTTTGGGGACCCAGGGCTGGCTCCAGGCACCAGCCTACCAAGCATGTGCTTGGGGCGGCACCTGGAGGGGGGCGGCGCTCACCCAGGGAGAGTGGAGCCACAGCGGGCTCGCTGCCCTCCCCGGCACTCCGGCCGGTCGGGGAGAGCAGGCCTGCAGCCGGGCTCACCACCCTCCTCCTGGCGCTCCGGCCTGTCGGGGAGAGTGGGGCCCCAGCCGGGCTCGCTGCCCTCCCCGTGGCGCTCCAGCCAGCCAGGGAGAGCGGGGCCGCGGCCAGGCTCGGCGCCCTCCTCTGCCGCGCTCCCCGCTGGGGGGCAGGGGGCGGCGGGAGGCTTTTTTGCCTGGGGCGGCAAAAAAGCCAGAGCCAGCCCTGACCCTTCTGCGGCATGAGGGAGAACCTGGCGCATGCCTATCTCGAATGCACCAGGTTGCAGCCCGTATTCCTGCTTCTCCAGAACCTCTTGTGGAGGTTCTGACTGCACTTTTCCCCGCACCTGTTCCTTTTTGCACACCCCATCCGTGGCCCCACGAAGTCGCGAGACCTCCTCGTCAACCTCCTCGTCAACCTCCTCCTGGCCCTGGCCAAACTCTCCATCTACACTACCAGGAGGAGGATGTTGGATTGGGGGGTGCTCTGCGACTATGGGGCCTATTTCCATTCCTCCCTCGTCTCATGTATCCAGGCAGAGTTCCACCTGGCAGTGTCCACTGGCTTCTTCAACACCTTCGAGGACCAGTGGTTGCTGTCCGGGGTTCTCTGCTCAGTGTCCCCATCTGGTACCCTCATTTTGAACCTATGACCTTCACTTCGCTCCCTGTTATTTATTAGTTGTCCCCCCATAATCACTTGGTTCCTGGGTCCAGTGATCCCTCCCGCTAGGCGGGGAAGGGACCTTTAGACACCTCCCAGGTTTTCCAATAAGTCTACACCATCCATCTCCACCCTGTGACAAACAGAGGCTAGGGACACCATTCCTTACCCATCCTGGCTAATAGCCAGTAATGGACTTAACCTCCATGAATTTGTCTAGTTCTCTTTTAAACCCTGTTATAGTTCTAGCCTTCACAACCTCCTCAGGCAAGGAGTTCCACAGGTTGACTGTGCGCTGTGTGAAGAAGAACTTCCTTTTATTTGTTTTAAACCTGCTGACCATTAATTTCATTCAATGGCCCCTAGTTCTTATATTATGGGAACAAGTAAATAACTTTTCCTTATTCACTTTCTCCACACCATTCATGATTTTATATACCTCTATCATATCCCCCCTTAGTCTCCTTTTTTCCAAGCTGAAAAGTCCTAGCCTCTGTAATCTCTCCTCATATGGGACACGTTCCAAACCCCTAATCATTTTAGTTGCCCTTCTCTGAACCTTTTCTAGTGCCAGTATATCTTTTTTAAGATGAGGAGACCACATCTGTATGCAGTATTCAAGATGTAGGCATATGATGGATTTATATTAGGGCAATAAGATATTCTCCGTCTTATTTTCTATCCCAGGGGGTTATATAGGATCAATGACCAAATCAGGGTTTGCTAAAACCACTGTCAGTCAGATCACTTAAGGCGGAATTTCCTGTGGTGTTCAGCCTCTGCGACTTGTGGATCACAGGAAGAAGCCCAATTACTGCTGCTGGGTGGGAGCGTGGGTTGTTGGTTGCCTGCTAGCCCTACTGTCCAGGCTTCAAGTCATTCTAACTTTGTTTACCTTACATGTAAGTTTACCTTCATTGTCTCAGCCTGACAACCAGGCTGGTCAGACAAGCAAATACACATTCCTTTGTCTAGGGAAGACTGGGCTTACGTATTGCTTGCCAAACACATGTTAAGAACATAATTCTAGATCACTAGTACATATCCATAACTCTGTGTACGCACCCCGTACATATATCACACAATGATTTTTGGCACCAGGATATTACCAGCTTGTATATGATATCTTACATGACACCTTCAGATCCAGATTATAACAACGGTGTGTCAGGTCTAGTGAGTGTGTCAGACCTGACAAGAGTTGTTAAAACAGAGACGTGAACCACCAAGGGGCCTCTGTGTCACCCCATATAACTGCAAGCACATTCCCCCAGGGTTGTCTGAGGCATTGGCACAGAATCTGTCGAGGGTGGGGAGGGCAGAAAGAGAAGACATGGCCAAAGTCTGCTAGTAGACAAACACCCCATGATTCCCCCACACAGCAGTGAGGACACCAGAAATGAACAGACACCACATATTCATGGCTCCCACCCTAGAGTTCTGTTTGCAGGAGCCTAGCAGACATATGACAGGGGCCTACATCTTGCCTAGGATGTAACTGGGGTTCATCCCAAACGCTCCTGTTGTGTCCTGCCCAGGGACAATATCCCACCGTGACCCACATCACTGCAGGCACTTTCAAAAAGGCAGCTGTGGAGGTCATGTGTCTCTGTAGAACGGCTGAGACTGCTCTGACTGATCAGCTTTTATCTGGATCCTGTGCTTTTCAGATGAAATCCAGCCAAATCACTGCAGACTTGCAATAATATTCATTATTATTAATGTCTAATCAGTGACTGCACTCTACAAATTAGGCACTGACCTACATTCCCCATAGCTGCGGGCAGAAAACTTCTTATCATTCCCAACTGAGAGTTGTACAGACTTCTATGGCTGTAGGGAAGTGAGGAACATTAGATACCCTGTTATGCCAAGGCTGGGACTAAGGAGACAAAATCTGTAATTTCTTCCACAACCATTTCTGAGAAGTCCTTGCCTGAGGAATTGCTCAGGGTGGTGGATCCATGTGAACCCAGACTATTTGCCCTCAGCAGCAGATTTGGATGGTTCTCATAATGAGAACCATCCATCTACTATTTCAGAGACATGGCTGATGGGCTCCAGACTGGTTTGGCTGAATCCCTAGGAATCTGTGCCATGTCAGCAGGGGGCAAAAGCTCCATCTCCTCACACTGGGTTGATTACTGCAACTCATGATGGCACTGGCTGTTCTGGGGCGCTGTAGCCTGAAACTTCCATGTTAGACCAAAACCTTTTATGCAAGGGTGAGGTCATTGTGTCCACTACTGGCTGAGACTATTAATGCCTTGCTATGGAAGAGCAAAGATCCATCTTCGCTCAAATGGTCCATTGTTAGGTCAATGCACAAGAAGCCATGACTTCAAGCTCTCATTGCCCTGCCTTTACTCTCCATGTTCTGATAATTTCATTGAGCAGGTTGCGAGGAAGCTACTCTTGTGTCACCTGAGGTCTCCTGCTGTACCTGAGTTGTCTTGGTCAGGACAAATCCTGGGCCTGGCAAGGAAACTGCTCCAATTTCATTGTTTGATGATCTCCTCCTAGCTGTGCTGGCTCTCTTAGATCTGCCATCAGCTTCTGACATCCCTGACATTTGTTTTGTGGCTGGTCTGCATGCTGTGGCTGGGGTGCAGGGTGCTGCCTTGAAATGGCTCCATTCCCTCTTTCCACAGAGATCCCCAAGGGCCAAGGAAGATAGGGCGAGGGGAAATTTTAAAGTTTTCAAATTTTTAACAAAAATAACAAAAATTGAATTCAATAAGGACAAATGCAAAGTGCTCCATTTAGGAAGGAACAATCAACTGCACACAGCAACTCTGAGCAAGGAAGAAAATATGGCATTTCTGCACCAATTCAATATTCTTGTTTGAATCAATTTATTAAATAACTTTTTCTTTGTCTGACAAGTTTCACATTCACCAAACACACTTTTTTCTCCTTTTTAATGTGATTTTTGGTCACCAGGAACAGAGGACAGTTAATAAGCCAGAGTCAAGTAATGAGAATGGACACAAAACTCAGTGACCGTGACATCCTAATAGGGGATGGCCAACATTTCATGGGCAATAAACAAACTATAAGGCAGAGCTCAGACACCCATAACTCAGCTGAAATCCTGGGCAGAGCAATGAGAGTCAGAGCACTTTCTAAGTCCTTGTCCCAACAACTTTCAATCAGGTTTCTGACCAATATGATGTAAGCTGCTGTAAACATCCGGAGGCTGCAATTCCCATGGAGCCTTGGCTCCTGACCACCACTGGATCCATAAAGAGGCCACTGGCCCTAGGCATGTCTATCTTGTTCACATGGCATGAGCTAAATGTAGGTATCATTTGGGACTCCCTTGTCTAGGGAAAATTCTGGAGCCCCAGGGGCACAGTTTGGGGTGCCCTTAGCCCAGTTCAGTTTGCCCCATGGACAGTCTGAGTTCATCTTTCTGAGCTCATGTTCAGAAACAGCGAGACCGGGTTCTCTGAACCTCAAGGGGGCAGGTTACATTTTGCAATCTTTGGAAGAGTGGGCACATCCAAATGGACTCAGTAGAATCCCAGATGCCCCTCTGTAGGGGCCCGGGCAGAGACAGATGCATCATGGAGGTGAATGCCTGGCTGCGAAGATGGTGTTGCCAGGAGGGCTTTGGCTTCCTAGACCACGGGATGCTATTCAAGGAAGGACTGCTAGGCAGAGATGGCGTTCACCTTTCGAGGAAGGGAAAGACCCTATTTGGACACAGACTGGCTAACCTAGTGAGGAGGGCTTTAAACTAGGTTCGATGGGGACAGGTGAGCAAAGCCCACAGGTAAGTGGGGAACATGGAGACCTGGGAGATGGGTCGGAAACGAGGGGGAGTGTGGGCTATATTGGCAGAGAGAAAGGAGGGTCAGGACAAAACTGGGAGGAAAGATCAAACCAGTATCTTAGATGCCTATATACAATGCGAGAAGTATGGGTAATAAACTGGAAGAACTGGAAGTGCTAATAAATAAATACAACTATGACATTGTTGGCATCACTGAAACTTGGTGGGATAATACACATGATTGGAATGTTGGTGTAGATGGGTACAGCTTGCTCGGGAAAGATAGACAGGGGAAAAGGGGAGGAGGTGTTGCCTTATATATTAAAAATGTACACACTTGAACTGAGGTAGAGATGGACATAGGAGATGGAAGTGTTGAGAGTCTCTGGGTTAGGCTAAAAGGGGTAAAAAACAAGGGTGATGTCATGCTAGGAGTCTACTACAGGCCACCTAACCAGGTGGAAGAGGTGGATGAGGCTTTTTTTAAACAACTAACAAAATCATCCAACGCCCAAGATTTGGTGGTGATGGGGGACTTCAGCTATCCGGATATATGTTGGGAAAATAACACAGCGAGGCACAGACTATCCAACAAATTCTTGGACTGCATTGCAGACAACTTTTTATTTCAGAAGGTTGAAAAAGCTACTGGGGGGAACCTGTTCTAGACTTGATTTTAACAAATAGGGAGGAACTTGTTGAGAATTTGAAAGTAGAAGGCAGCTTGGGTGAAAGTGATCATGAAATCATAGAGTTTGCAATTCTAAGGAAGGGTAGAAGGGAGAACAGCAAAATAGAGATAATGGATTTCAGGAAGGCAGATTTTGGTAAGCTCAGAGAGCTGATAGGTAAGGTTCCATGGGAATCAAGACTGAGGGGAAAAACAACTGAGGAGAGTTGGCAGTTTTTCAAAGGGACACTATTACGGGCCCAAAAGCAAGCTATTCCGCTGGTTAGGAAAGATAGAAAATGTGGCAAAAGACCACCTTGGCTTAACCACGAGATCTTGCACGATGCAAGTAATTAAGGAAATCATCTGCAAACACTTGGAAGGTGGTAAGGTGACAGGGAACAGCCAGCATGGATTTGTGAAGAACAAATCATGTCAAACCAATCTGATAGCTTTCTTCGATAGGATAACGAGTCTTGTGGATAAGGGAGAAGCTGTGGATGTGGTATACCTAGACTTTAGAAAGGCATTTGATACGGTCTCGCATGATATTCTTATCGATAATCTAGGCAAATACAATTTAGATGGGGCAACTATAAGGTGGGTGCATAACTGGCTGGATAACCGTATTCAGAGAGTTAATATTAATGGTTCCCAATCCTGCTGGAAAGGCATAATGAGTGGGGTTCCGCAAGGGTCTGTTTTGGGACCGGCTCTGTTCAATATCTTCATTAACGACTTAGATATTGGCATAGAAAGTACCCTTATTAAGGTTGCGGATGATACCAAACTGGAAGGGATTGCAACTGCTTTGGAGGACGGGGTCATAATTCAAAATGATCTGGACAAATTGGAGAAATGGTCTGAGGTAAACAGGATGAAGTTTAACAAAGACAAATGCAAAGTGCTCCACTTAGGAAGAAAAAATCAGTTTCACACATACAGAATGGGAAGAGACTGTCTAGGAAGGAGTACGGCAGAAAGGGATCTAGGGGTTATAGTGGACCGCAAGCTAAACATGAGTCAACAGTGTGATGCTGTTGCAAAAAAAGCAAACATGATTCTGGGATGTATTAACAGGTGTTTTGTGAGCAAGACGCGAGAAGTCATTCTTCTGCTCTACTCTGATCTGGTTAGGTCTCAGCTGGAGTATTGTGTCCAGTTCTGGGCACCGCATTTCAAGAAAGATGTGGAGAAATTGGAAAGGGTCCAGAGAAGAGCAACAAGAATGATTAAAGGTCTTGAGAACGTGACCTATGAAGGAAGGCTGAAAGAATTGAGTTTGTTTAGTTTGGAAAAGAGAAGACTGAAAGGGGACATGATAGCAGTTTTCAGGTATCTAAAAGGGTGTCATAAGGAGGAGGGAGAAAACTTGTTCACCTTAGCCTCTAAGGATAGAACAAGAAGCACTGGGCTTAAACTGCAGCAAGGGAGGTCTAGGTTGGACATTAGGAAAAAGTTCCTAACTGTCAGGGTGGTTAAACACTGGAATAAATTGCCTAGGGAGGTTGTGGAATCTCCATCTCAGGAGATATTTAAGAGTAGGTTAGATAAATGTCTATCAGGGATGGTCTAGACAGTATTTGGTCCTGCCATGTGGGCAGGGGACTGGACTCGATGACCTCTCAAGGTCCCTTCCAGTCCTAGAATCTATGAATCTATGCCTGTCATCGGGTGTATGTACTCCACGCTCACACAATAACCAAAAGGTTAATACAGACACTGCTGGCCACTGGTGATTGGCAGCCTCACAGCAGCTGGTAGGATAAAAGGGCTGGGAAGCAGAGGGACAGGCAGGCTCCCAGAGGAGTAAGCAGACTGGAGAAAGGAATTCCTGTCAGCAGACTGGTAAAGAGCCCAGGGACAACACCCCAGAAAGGGACAAAAGGACCAACAGATTGACAAGCCTGCAGAGGCCTTGGGGAAAATAGGAAGGCGCTCAGAGTCAGCAAACCCTCATCCTGCATGTCTAGCTTAAGGGCCCTGATCTGGGACCCAGTGGAGTGAGTGGGCCTGGGTTCCCATACCAACCCGCTGACAGACCCGAGTTCAGAGAAGGTGTCACGTTATTGACTTGAACTGGGACCATATAGAACATGGTTGCAACCAAGGTCCTGTAGTAGCACCAAATCTTGTATAAAGGGGGTCAAATAAGGTATCTAAGACAAGGTTACAGTTTGCTGGTTTGATTATGGTGTCTATATGTGTGTATCATTTTTGTAGTTGAAGTTATAAATATTGGCTCCACACTGTCTGTATTTCAAACTTATGCTATGCTTCTGGGTAACATCCCAGACAAGTTGGTGTCAGCTCTGCCTAGCCTGCTATACAATTGACCCATTGAGAGAAGGCAGATACGCCTTGTAACTCAGCAAAGTATGCAGGGACTTGCCCATGTGACTCCAGACTCCATTTTGCTGTAATTTTCCACAGTAAGGACAAAGAGGTGTTCTTACACCTGGAAAAGACTATAAAAGGCTGATGCCTCATCTCCATCTGGTCTTCAATCCTGCTTCTTACCTCTGAAGGGACTTTGCTACAAACGGAAGCTCTACACAAAGAACTGATGACCCATCCCAGCTGGGGATGTACTCCAGAGACTTGATTTGAACCTGCAGTTTATTCTATCACTGCTATAAGCCTGAACCAAGAACTTCGCCATTACTGTATGTAATTGATTCCATTTAACCAATTCTTGCTCTCATCTGTATCTTTTTCCTTTTATGAATAAACCTTTAGTTTTTAGATTCTAAAGGATTGGCAACAGTGTGATTTGTGGGTAAGATCTGATTTGTAGATTGACCTGGGTCTGGGGCTTGGTTTTCTTTTACTGGGGTATTGGTTTTCATAACCATTTGTCCCCATAACGAGTGGTACTGGTGGTGATACTGGGAAACTGGAGCGTCTAAGGGAATTGCTTGTGTGACTTGTGGTTAGCCAAGGGGGTAAAACCAAAGTCCTCTCTGGCTGGCTGGTTTGGTTTGCCTTAGGGGTGGAAAAACCCAGCCTTGGGCTGTAACTGCCCTGTTTTAAGCATTTTGTCCTGAATTGGCACTCTCAGTTGGGTCCCACCAGAACCAGCATCGTTACAGAGGGTTTTTCAGATTCCTGGGTACCAGGAATAGATTGATGGCCCCGCTGAGCTGAGGGAGCCGGCGCCATGCCCTGCTTGGCCAGGAGGGGCACTGTTGGACTGATGCACTGACTCACGTGTGATACTAGAAGTGGGATTTCTCACTGTATCCCAGCCACACAGAACTGAAACACGTATATTGAAGCCTAATAGGGCCCAAGATGGAGGAAGCTGTATGGTTACTTGGCCAGCAGCAGGCCACTGTCTTAGACCAACAAGCCATTGCCCAGGATCAGCTGTGGCAGATATAAGTCTTGACACTACAGCTGTTGCAGGCCCAGCAACAGCAAAATGAGCTGCAAGCAGGCTCCCAGCAGCAACAGTAGGAGGTCCAGGCCACAACTCAACAACTGGGCTAGCGAATGTTGGACATCCACCTCATGCCTGTCTTGACTGGGGAGGTGCAAGCCCATTATAGGGCCTTCAACCACCGTCTGCCCTGAACTATCCAACAGTGAAGGCAGCCATATTCAACAGACTGCAATTAACCAAAGAGACTTACCACCATCATTTCAGAGAATGATTCAGCCTGTCTATGTGGCCTCACACCCTGTTGCTGAGGCTCAAGGATGTCAGCTGCAAGTGGTTAAGGCCTAAGGCCTGAGGCCAGGACAAGCAGGCAAGTAGCTGACCTGGTCATCCTCGAGTAGTTCCTCTGCCACCCCCTACAAGCCCATGCGTGAATGGGTACAGAGCACCATCCAGAGGCACTGGAAGAAGCAGTGAGACTAGCAGAGACCTACCTCAAGCTGACACCCCACTGATCCAACTTGGGAGGGCAGAGCTTGCCTCCCCAAAGTCAAGTAGGGCAGGAGAGAGAGGGAACAGTCATTTTGAGGCCAGTGTGGATGGCAGCCTCGCCCCAGTAGATAAGTTCTCATGCCAGAGACTGTCCCCAACTTACTTCCCATCCCATTCTCTGAAGGTCAAGACAGGAAAATCAGGGAAGGCCGAAACCCATTACAGGGCCCACCAGTGAGAGTGATCTGTTTCCTATGTGGGCAAGAAGAACATATCATAAGAGATTGTCAGACGCTGGAGTGTAATTATGGGGGCAGCTTGACCATCCCCAGACTCCATTAAAATGCCAAACAACCCAAAATTGATCACCGTGGTGCACATCAACGACCAGGAGGAGCCAGCCCTGGTGGATTCAGGATGCGAGCAGACCCTAGTGAAAGAAGACCTGCTGAGGGAGGCAAAGATCCATTTGTAAGGCACCATGCCCCTGACATGCCTCCATGGGGACGTGAAGGGCTATCTCTGTGTGAAGGTCTGTCTGACAGCAGGTGGACAAACAGGCCACGTTACAGTAGGTCTAGCATGTGAATGAACAGAACTGGATATGGCAGAGCTGGCCTGGCCCCACTTTAAGACACTGCTGCAGGCCCTGTTGAACAGACCCTAGGCGACCTCTTTCTGTTTGAAGGTCTGTTCTTATTGCAGAGAAATGAGCCACTGGACATGGGAGATGAGACTTACATAGGGGTGGGGGGGAGTCAGGATTGTTGCCTATGTTAAGCGAATGACCTTGCTGAGACGTGCCCCTAGGACCCTAAACAAGAGCTTGCAGGTGTGGGGAAGCTATTGGGGTCATCCAATTTGCAGGTCAAACAGCAAAGGGAGGATTCCTTCTGAAGTGTCTCTGAGGAGGGCATAGCCATCATAGATGGAGAAATGTTCAGACTCAAGCATGTAAGAAGTTGCTCCTTGCTATCTTCTGCCCTATGTTGCTGCATAACTATCACAGCAGCAGATCACTGGAGGGCTGCACCATACCTTGGTTATGAAACTCAAGCCGCACACTGAGCTTGGCCCCTCAGTCCCACTACCCAGTCCCAGCTGGAGCTCCTGCCCCTGCTTCAGCCAGGCTTCCCCAGCCATGCCCCAGATCAACTCAGTCCAACCCCCTACAAACTCCTCCCCCCACTCACCCACCCAATAGTGGCATGTACCTTCACTAATCATTTCCTCGATTTCAGAGGTGGAACATGTAAAGTGGAACAGCTTCAACAGGAGGCATTCCCACCTGGAATAGTTCATGGCCTGGTGATTAGTGCACTTGCCTGTGGCATAGGGATGGACTACCTGAATTCAAGCCCCTGCTTCTGAACAGGGATTCAAAACTCTCATGCCCCAGACAAGTGCCCTAATCACGGGGCTAAAGTTTATAAGGGGGAGCACACACCATTTCTGTATGACCCACAATGGACTCTTTGGAACTGAACCATTCAGTTTCAGGGCTGAACCAATTTTTTTTTTTCTGATTTCTCAGTTTGGTATCTGAACCAAAATAACAATTATTGGCCTGACTGTAGCTAGGAGTGGTGACAGGAGAGGGATGGAGGTGGTGGTGAGGATGGTGTGGAGGTGGAGAGGGTTGGTGTGACACTAAGAGAATCCCAATGCCAGAGGTCAAGGGGCTCACAGGTAATGAGTTTCAGCTGCCCTGACCATTTCAGTGTACCCCAATTCACATATGTCATAATCTTTGTCTGATAGGTAGTATATACAACATTGAAAAACTAATAATTCACTGATCATTAATATTCTTGCACATATGTTAAGTGTGTACATAGGTATAGGCTGGAATTATGACTAAAATGTATTTAAACCATGCATGAAATAGAGAGCTAGCGAACAGGTCTGCCCCACAAGAAGGAATTTGTTTGCCTCTCTGACCAGCCGGGTCCTGAGGCAGAGACTACCTAATATGTCAATGGACTTTTGTTAATAAAACTATTAATCTAACAAGTGCAGGAGGAGACAGCATGGCATTTACACCCAGCAGGAGAGAGAAGCTTGGTTTGAGTTCTTCTTCTCAAAGATTACATTGCAAAGGTTTACTGGGCCATAAAGACAGGGGAGCTGAATCTCAAGCAATAAGCAAGTGAATGAACTGAGTCTACACAATATTACTGTATTCTGAATGTGTATCGAGGGAAATATTGTATGAAAGTCTATGAAATGTCTGTATTAACATTATAAGGAATTGTAGATTCTCATTGAAAACATGGTTTAAAGTGCATGTCCAAACAAAGGGAGAATCCGCTCTTTTCCAAACAGGAGGGAAGGCAGCTATCTACCCGTCCCCAATTAAATTAAACAAGGTGTGACCAAAACAACGGAAGCCCCATTTACATGGAAATCAGCAGGGGGATTGAAAATCCACAAGAAGGGAAGAACAGCATAAGGTCATCATGCCTCTGGTCATTGAACTTTGAAACTTATAAGTAAGGACAGAAGCCATCTTTGGCACCCATCACTAGACAGACACAAGAGGCCAGAGCTCTTGCAAGCTGAGAAAGATGGGTCCTTCAAACCAAGGGGGGTGTGTGTGAAGTTTCTGGGAACTGAATATAAGTTCGAGAAACCATCTTGAACAAAGCCTGTACCTTGCTAGAGTAAGTTTTAGACTTTTAAATATGTGTTTTCACTTTTATTTGCATGTAACCCTTTCTAACATTATTCCTTTTAGTTGGCATCACTGATGTCCTATTAATAAATGTGCTTTATTTTTTACTATAAACCAACTCAGTGCTGTGTTTAACTGGAGTTAGCAGTCACTTCAAGTCAAAGTGTTAAGCTATTGGGTATTGACTCTTTTATGAGAGCAACAAACCTCTATACACCTCTGAATGTTCCAGGGGAGAGATGGACATTTCAGGGGAGACAGTTTTGTGGAAATTTGAGCCTGGGAGTGTGTTGGGGTCACTTTGCTGGTTGTAACCAATTCTGGTGGAAGCCAGAGTGGGGCGGTGGGGTTGTACACAGGCTGCTGGGCTCAGAGCTACTGAACCAGGGCTGTCAAGTGCACAGACTGTCAGGGAGTGGCCTATATGCTTGTGGACTGGTGGAAGCGTCCCAGGCTGGGAGCTAAAGCAGCAAAGCATTGTAAGTCACCCAGGGTTGCAGGGCAAGCAGAGACACAACCTCTCACTGGTGTGGATTGCACCCCCACAACATCACAGTGGGGATGAAGGGAGGGCCAGGGTTAGGGCAAATGTCATCAGAGGTGACAACAGTTGAAATTTGACCCAGGTGAAAACTTGACAATGGTTAAGTTGCAGGTGTGCTCAGACTACAATCTGCCATGCTGACCATGTACTCCCCTGTCTGTCTGTT
The DNA here is from genome assembly GCF_027887155.1 of Malaclemys terrapin pileata. Classification (NCBI taxonomy): domain Eukaryota; kingdom Metazoa; phylum Chordata; order Testudines; family Emydidae; genus Malaclemys; species Malaclemys terrapin. The sequence goes on from NC_071505.1 coordinate 137,836,101, forward strand.
TGTATCCATCTGTTGTTTCTTGTCTTCTACTTAGATTGTAAGTTTCTTGGGGCAGGAACTGTCTTTCTCTTCTGTGTTTGTACAGCGGCTAGCACAATGGAGTCCTGGACCTGGACCATGAGTAGGGCTCCCAGGTGCTTTTGCAGCAAAAGGTGCTTTATCATAACTATTTGCCTCTGCATTATCTGCATAAAGTCCCTCCCAAGGGCCATTCACTCCATTTTGACCTTTTTGTGCATGCTCCAGGAAACCTTCCCTCCGCACGTCTGCCTTCAGGGCCCTCTCTGGGGATTAACTGTGTACTCCATGGAACAGATCATCTTTAGCTTTTCTTTTTGGCTTGAGATCTGACAGCCTCTCTGCAGGCTACAACTCCCTTCTTCACTTACACATGTGCAGGGAAATAAGAAAAAAAAACCAAATCATTTATTGTCCCACTCCTCATAGTCTCCATGCCAACAATGATAAAATGTCATTCCCATCTTCTCTTACCACTCTGTGGTTTCCTTTGTGACAGTAAGATGTTACACAGTTCACTTTCCCTTTGTAATGGACCAAGGCATAGGCATTCTTGCCTACCAGTCACACCTAGGCTGAGGTCTGCCCAGCAGGGGAAGGTGGTCATCAGGCAGGAGCTGAAGAAATTGCAAGAGCCAGGCTCTAGAAGCAAGAGTCAGAGTCAAGCCAGCAGGGCCGGCTCTAGGTATTTTGCCGCCCCAAGCAAAAAAAATTTTGGCTGCCCCCCGTCCCAGCCCTGGGCTCCTTGCCGCACCCCCCCTGTCGCCCCAACCCTGGGCTCTCCCCCACCACCCGCACCCCCCTGCTGCCCCAGCCCTGGGCTCCCCCTACCCTCCCACCATTGCCCCCCACACACACCTCCTGCCACCCCAGCCCTGGGCTCTCCCCCCCCACCCTGCACCCTCCTCCCGCCGCAGCCCTGGGTCACTGGTAACTCACTCCCAGGGCGGGTCATTCAGCAGGAATTTTGGGTGTGCACAGAACACAGACAGAATTGGTTCCCATATGGTTACAGAACTGCAATAAAGTGGAACAATTTTCAGCTTGTGTGACTGGAGGATCTCTGGATGCATATTATAAGACTGTCCTACATAAATGAGGAAAAGTTGAGGTGCCTTTATTATTCTTTTGTTCCACTTTTTCTTTCTATGGGGAATTTGCCAATGCAATATCACTGTCTTCCTTTTAAACAAACAAACAAAGAAACAAAAGGCAATGGCTGTTGAAAATAGCAATTCCAGTCCTAATAACCACTGGGAAGCATTTCTTGCTCAATTTTATCCTACTTTTTCTACAGCAAGTTACAGTGGATCAGTATATTTAATTTGGGAGAAATGAAGTAACAGCTGCCCAAACTGAGCTTGAGCACTCCTGAATTTTGAGGTGTTCAAATCTGGAAGGCAGGTGCTGGGGGGGACTGTGGGTCCGCAGGGGAGCACGGCAGCATGTATGCAGTAGCGTGTCTGGTGCTGCGCGAAGCCAGACACACTGGTCTGAGTAGGGACTGGGGGGGTTGGAGAAGGGGAAGGAGGTTCCGGGGGGGCAGTCAAGGGACAGGGAGAAGGGGAGGGTTAGATGGGTCAGGGGGTCGGGGGGGGGCAGTCAGGGGACAGGCAGTAGTTGGATAGGCATGGGAGTCCCAGGGGTTTGTCAGGGGACAGGTGGAGTTCTAGGGGGGAAATTGGGGGGGGTCTCAGGAGGGGGCAGTTGGGGACAAGGAGAAGGGAGGCTTAGATAGGGGGTGGGGTCCCGGGAGGGGGCAATCAGGGGACAAGGACCGTGGGACTTAGATAGAGGGTGGGGTTCTGGGGGGCAGTTGGGGCAGGGGTCCCGGGAGGGGGTGATCAGGGGACAGAGAGCAGGGGGGTTGGCATTTCTGTGGGGGGCAGTCAAAGGGAGTGGATGGGGGCAGGGTGGGGCTACCCTCCCTCCCCGTGGAGTGTTCTATTTTTTGAATGTTAAAACATAGAATCCCTACTCACAGTGCAGCTCTCCATTCAAAGCAGGCTGCAGCATGAGGTCTCAGCTTCCTCCCTCACTCCCTCCCCCTCTTTCCTGTTGGTAGTGGCCAAGGGAATGCTGGGAAATGTAGTTCTTTCCCTGCTCCAGGGCTGGCTCTATAGGCAGGGAGCTAACAAAGGAACTACAGCTCCCAGGGCCCCCTGTTGGTTCTCAGCTCCCATGCTGGATCCCTGCCTCCCCTGCAAATGGGCTGCCCCAAGCATGTGCTTGCTTTGCTGGTGCCTAGAGCCGCCCCTGCAAGCCAGGGTCAAAGACCAGCAATCAGAGGCAGTGCCAGGTTAGAATTGAAAGGCAGGAATCAGGGTCAGAGTCAGGGGCTGGCAATCAAGTAGAGTCTAGCATTGCAGCAGACAAGAGTCTGCCCAGACAACTTCCTGAGGCAACCCCAGGGGATTAAATATGGGGCTTCGACAACCAGAGGCCCACAGGGTACTGTTACTCTTGGTCTCTTGGGCTGTAGTTCCTATGGTGCCTGCTCTCCGTAGTGCTCCCTGGCTGTCCCAGTGAATAGCCTCCTTACAGCACTGTAGGAATATCAGCTGTCGCAGGGTCTGCAGACCTAGGTCCTAGAGCCCAACTCCTTACACCCATACTACAGACCCTTGGTATTTTATCTCTGTGGTGCAGGTTTTGTGGGTGTCTGAGTGTTTTTAAAATTTTTCTGGTTTGGAGCTGGAGGAGGGTGGATCAGTGACTTTTCTTTTTTAGGGTGGGTGGAGGAGTGGCAGGAGCAGGTTAGTGACTGCATGTGCCCTTCTGCAGGCTTTCCTGACTACAGCTGAGTGAATAATTGATTTTTCAGTTCAGTGGCCAAACCAGCAAAATCTGAAAAGAACTGGTTTATTTAGAGCCAAAACTGAATGTTTTTGTTTTTTCTTGCAGAAACAAAATATAAAAAAAATCTTTCTCCTCTAAGAAAAGATTTGAAATGTGATTTTGAAAGACATTTTAAAAAGAACCAATTTTGGGCAGGGTGGGGAGAAATTTTAGTTATTCACTCAGCTGTAGTCAGGACAGCTTGCACGTGCAGTTACTAACCTGCTGGAGCGCCTTTGCTGCCTCATCACTAGGACCAGCTCCCCCTCACCTTCATTTTCTCTGACAGTGCTCTGTAGATGTCTGCATTCTAGTGACTCTTATCCAGAGGGAACTGGACATACTTATCTCCAGACAGGCCAATCAAGTCCTGGGCCTCTAGAGGGGTCCATGTGGAAGCAGAGGGGCCATGTTTGCTATGGGAATGTGAACTCACCACTACCTGGTAAAGACAAGAGCCACTCCATTTAACCAGAGAGCCACTCCATTTAACCAGAGAGGGTACATCAGGTCAAGATGACCCCAGAGTAGTAGAGCACACACAGGCACAAAGCAGGTTGATGCAGTTATGAAGCAATGCAGTGTGGGACACTAGGTGGAGGACTGTCAGCAGCATTAGCATTAGGAATTATTTCACAGGAATTTTAGAGTGAACAAACTGATTGTGAAGTGGAGCTACTCCTTCTCCAATGAGGATTAATTATGGTTATGGTAACCTAAGACACCAAATAAGTTGCTCTGAGAACAGGGTTCATGTGGACACAAAGTATTTAAGGTGAACTAATTACGGTTAAAAGAACAGGAGTACTTGTGGCACCTTAGAGACTAACAAATTTATTAGAGCATAAGCTTTCATGGGCTACAGCCCACTTCTTCGGATGCATATAGAGTGGAACATATATTGAGGAGATACATATACACACATACAGAGAGCATGAACAGGTGGGAGTTGTCTTACCAACTCTGAGAGGCCAATTAAGTAAGAGAAAAAAACTTTTGAAGTGATAATCAAGATAGCCCAGTACAGACAGTTTGATAAGTGCTGTAGCCCATGAAAGCTTATGCTCTAATAAATTTGTTAGTCTCTAAGGTGCCACAAGTACTCCTGTTCTTTTTGCGGATACAGACTAACACGCTGCTACTCTGAAACCTGTAATTACGGTTAATGTGATGTAACATCCCCTGTATGTTAGCCATAAGAGTAACTGAGAAAGGCTTCACACTGAAACTGGTGTTCCATGTGTCAGGCTCTGTTGGCGTGAGGCCGACACACTAGGTCCTAATTCCAAGCAGTCCGAGCATCTCTGCTCTTTGGCATTGTACAGAACATTCCCCTGCTTCATTCCCACTAGTATTGTATCTAGTCTGTTCTAGACTATCTTCAATCACAGTGACTCGGTCACTTCCCCTTTTGTGTCTATCCCACTCTCTACTCCTTCCACTGCTGGGGAATTATTCCTTCTCTCTGCCCTTTGCTTTTCCCTTCTGAACTCTCAACCATATTTTTTGTATTTTCAGATTATATAAATAAGTGCCTCCCCTCCTGGTTCTCACCCCTGTGGAAACACCTGCCCTTGCTGTCCCTTGCCCCTTATTCTCCTTTATACCCCAGTCTCATGTCCAAGCCTACAGGCCTCATCACTGAATAATTTCCTTTCTTTGAACTTTCTCCAGTTTTTCAATATCCTTCCTATAATGAAGGGACAGAAATACAACATTCCAGGTCAGGATGTACTAAGACCATGTAAACATCCATCAGTCCCATCCAGTCCCACCTACAGACACAGTCACTCATTCTGCTTTGTGTCAACCTGTTCACTCCTGAGAATTATGTTGTTGACTACCCCCATGCCCCAGCAGTGTCACACTTTGCCCTCTTATTCAAACTCTCTCTTGTTAATGGAACACAGGAACTGGCATACAGGGTAAAGGGCTACTCCTTATTTAACAATGTCTTTGCGGTTGGGAGTGTAACCAACACTCTCTGATGGATGTATTGACTCTTTAGGTCACATTGATCTGGTTGGAGGGGACACTGCCTGCTCAGGAGGTGTTGAAAGTTAAACATGGAAATACATGGGAGACAGTCTGTGATTCACACTTGGATTTCAACACTGCTTCTGTTATCTGCACTGAATTAGGGTGTGAACAGGTTGTAGCCACTTTGGGAGCAGCTCATTTTGGAGAAGGACATGATCTGATCTGGAAGGAAAAGAATGAGTCTCTCCTTGAGAAATGTCCCAGGATGTCCCGTCCTGATGACACATGCTCCCACGCTAATGATGTTGGCGTATTGTGAGAACTCAAACTGATGAACCACTAACATGAGCCCTACAGCTGGGTCCCTCGGTCTTTTTTCTCTCACATCCATGTATTCCACCTGTGAACCCACATCCCAGAAGACTTCACATGTTTCCATGTTGCTCCAAAGGATTCCTGTCTGTTAGAAAGGGTGGCTCCACTTTCCCACCACCCGGGGGAGCCAAGAAGAGATAGTGGGAAATCCCATTATCTCTCTCACATTCCTCACTCTATTTCAAGTGTCTCCAATAAATGGGGACACTTCTATTTACCTTTCTCCTGCTATAAGGATAGGATCCCAGCAGAGCTCTGATTCCCCTTAACCTCTGCTACGGATGCATGTTCTTCACTGCTGAGCACTCTCCTCCCTACTCAGATACATCTGTAAGGGGAGGGGACAGAATCTAGTGGTCAGAGCACAGAAGTAGAAATCATAAGACCTGGTCTTTATTTCCAGTTCTAGTTCTGTATTCAGTAGAGCCCCATGTCTTAGTTTCCCCATCTGTAAAATGGAGATAACAATAAACTACCTACCTCAGCGAGTGGGTGTGAAGCTTAACTTCATTAGTGTAAAATGCTTTCAGGCACTTGAATGCATACTGTTATGTAGGGACTAGGTGGTGTTATTTTAAAACTTACTTGACAGAATTGGAGCTTTTGTGGCTACTTTTACATTATTGCCCTGCAATGGGGGGTTGCCTTTGTACCACACATTCATACACATCTGATTATTAGAGACTAGCTGAAAGCCTATGCTATTGCATGGGTATAATTTGTAAAGTCCTGTGAAGCAATAGTGACTACTGGAAGCAAATATTAAGCAAACAAACCCAGAAAGAATATGAATGCAAACATTGTCAAACTCCACATGACAGTTTTGGCTCATATAATCTAACTCAGATATACCCACCTCCTTCCCAGTTGTTTTTTTAATTGCTTTGTCAATGTTTTCACAAAATTTGGAACCACACTTTTCATTAATGTTGAAAGACAAATGCTTGACAACTTGAATGCCTGTCACCTTGTTTTATCTGAATGTAAAACTTACTTATTACGAAGGTGCCTTTAATCACGCTGAGTACATCACTGTACCAATACTGTATTTATTACTAAAGTAAGTTTTCACTCTAGTCTGTTTTTGGACTTTTTAACTGCCCTCTATTCCCCTGCCAATGTGTGTGTGTGATAATTTCAGGTCGAAATGTCAACCTTGTAATGGACAAAGCACTCCTCTCCCTGGCTGTTCATCTGGAGACTGCACTGGCCCTCTCCTCACCCCTGAGATGGGGAACTGCCCTTCATTCCCTATTACAGTCTTCACCCACAGCAAAACTTCCCTGCCTCCTGCTGCTCTGGGATTTCTCTGCCTGGGACACAGCTACATCACTTCCCTTACTCCCCACTCCCCTGCCTCCTGGTGCCCAGGGACTTGTCTTCTGCCTGGTTCCCAGCAGAAACACTTTCCCAACGTTGCCCTTCCCTGCCTCTTGCTGCCCCGGGACCTCTCTCTGCTCTAGGGACATACATGAAGGCAGGGCTCAGTGGCAGGGAAGGTCTGTGTCCTCAGCCCCAAGGCTCTTGCACAGAGCTCAGTCCAGCTCTGAAAACTGGAGGATCAGAGGAGCTTCTTGTGTCATCACACCTGCTCCTCCTGTAGGCACCAAAATCCTGTGACATATGATCAGCTTGCAACAACTGGAAATGTCAGAACACTGCCTTTCTGTGCTGCTTGGAGGGGACCGCCATCCCACACCATCACCTCCAGGTTGGGGAGATGCCACCTGATCCCATACCTCGCCCACCCCCATCACTGTCCTCTGCACCCCCCCCCAGCCTCCCTTTTGGACCCCACATCCTCCTACACCTCATTCCCCTGAAACTCTTAAATCTGCCTCTTGCCCCCAGTATCCTGCTCACTGCACTCTCTCCATCATCCTTTGACAGGGACTCTGCTGCCACTCAGACTCCCTGGGTCCTGTCCAGCCCCCTCAGCCATACAGGAGCAGCCATCTTCCCTGTGGACTTCAGTGGGAGGTGTAAGCCAACTTTACTCAGGGCGGCCTCACTCCCACATGCTGACAGACTGTAGGGAGATGGTAGCATCTTGCTGGCTTCAGCCCCAGTGACAGTGACAGGGACAGGAGATGGCACCATTTGGAATAAGGCAATCTCCGAGAGCTAGAAGTGGCTTATAATTTAAAAGTTGGATGGTAAATGACCATGAATCCCAGTGATGATTGAACCTGGTGATATTGTGAACCAAAGGAGCTCTCAGCCATGCTTGTAGCTTGTTCCAGCATTTCACGCTGACTCAGCACACATCCTAGGCTTCAGAGTGACTCACAGAGTGACTTTCCTGGGATCTTCTTATATGGGTAACAAAGGTCGCCTTTTTGTCAGGACACAAATCTAAATGGATGAGATAAAATCAGGCCAGGGACAGCTAGCGAGGTGCCTTTCCCAACAGCACCGCTAATGACAGAGCTTGCAAAGGATCTGCACTGCCCACTGCGGAACCAACTCGTAATGGGGGTCCTTTGAGGGCAGAGGTGCCTAGTGGTTACTGTCTGTTCATTATAGGGGCAATAGTAGGGGAGCCCCAGCCCACCCACTCCACCAGGCTCTGACCTAGAGTGACCACATAAAAATATAAGGACAACCATACAGGGTCAGACCAAAGGTCCATCTAGCCTGGTATCCTGTTTTCTGACAGTGGACAATGCCAGGTGATTCAGAGGGAATGAACAGAACACGTAATCATCAAGTGACCATCTTTGACCATGGGATGGTGTTCTTAGACCAAGAGGAAGGATTCTTAGACAGAGATGGGCTCCACCTAATGAAGAGAGGGAAGAGCATCTTCACAAGCAGGCTGCTAACCTAGTGAGAAGGGCTTTAAACTAGGTTCACCGAGGGAAGGAGACCAAAGCCCTGAGATAAGTGGGGAATGGGATACCAGGAGGAAGCATGAGCAGGAGAGCCCAAGAGGGGAAGACTCCTGCCTCATACTGAGAAAGCAGGACGATCAGCGAGTTATCATAAGTTCCTATACACAAATGCAAGAAGCCTGGGAAACAAGCAAGGAGAACTGGAAGTCCTGGCACAGTCAAGGAATTATGATGTGATTGGAATAACAGAGACTAGGTGGGATAACTCACATGACTGGAGTACTGTCATGGATGGATATAAACTGTTCAGGATGGACAGGCAGGGCAGAAAAGGTGGGGGAGTTGCACTGTATGTAAGAGAGCAGTGTGACTGCTCAGAGCTCCAGTATGAAACTGCAGAAAAACCTGAGAGTCTCTGGATTAAGTTTAGAAGTGTGAGCAACAAGGGTGATGTCATGGTGGGAGTCTGCTATAGACCACCAGACTAGGGGGATGAGGTGGATGAGGCTTTCTTCAGGCAACTAACAGAAGTTACTAGATCACAGGCCCTGGTTCTCATGGGACCCCGATATCTGCTAGGAGACCAATACAGCAATGCACAAACAATCCAGAAAGTTTTTGGAAAGTGTAGGGGACAATTTCCTGGTGCAAGTGCTGGAGGAACCAACTAGGGGCAGAGCTCTTCTTGACCTGCTGCTCACAAACAGAAAAGAATTAGTAGGGGAAGCAAAAGTGGATGGGAACCTGGGAGGCAGTGACCATGAGATGGTCGAGTTCAGGATCCTGACAAAAAGAAGAAAGGAAAGCAGCAGAATACAGACCTTGGACTTCAGAAAAGCAGACTTTGACTCCCTCAGGGAACTGATGGGCAGGATTCCTAGTAAAATAACATCAGAGGGAAAGGAGTCCAGGAGGGCTGGCAGTATTTTAAGGAATCCTACTTGAGGTTGCAGAAACAAACCATCCCGTTGTGTAGAAAGACTAGTAAATATGGCAGGCGACCAGCTTGGCTTAACAGTGAAATCTCTGCTGATCTTAAACACAAAAAAGAAGCTTACAAGAGTGGAAGCTTGGACAAATGACCAGGGAGGAGTATAAAAATATTGCTCAGGCATGCAGGAGTGAAATCAGGAAGGCCAAATCACAATTGGAGTTGCAGCTAGCAAGGATGTTAAGAGTAACAAGGAGGGTTTCTACAGGTATGTTAGCAACAAGAAGAAGGTCAGGGAAAGTCTGAGTCCCTTACTGAATGGGGGAGGTAACCTAGTGACAGAGGATGTGGAAAAAGCTAATGTACTCAATGCTTTTTTTGCCTCTATCTTCAAGAACAAGGTCAGCTCCCAGACTACTGCACTGGGCAGCACAGCACGGGGAGGAGGTGACCAGCCCTCTGTGGAGAAAGAAATGGTTTGGGACTTATTTAGAAAAGCTGGATGAGCACAAATCCATGGGGCCGGATGCGCTGCATCCGAGGGTGCTAAAGGAGTTGGCGGATGTGATTGCAGAGCCATTGGCCATTATCTTTGAAAACTCATGGTGATCGGGGGAGGTCCCAGATGACTGGGAAAAGGCTACTGTAGTGAAAAAGAGAAGAAGGAGGATCCGGGAAACTACATGCCAGTCAGCCTCACCTCAGTCCCTGCAAAAATCATGGAGCAGGTCCTCAAGGAATCAATTTTGAAGCACTTTGAGGAGAGAAAAGTGATCAGGAACAGTCAGTAAGGATTCACCAAGGGCAAGTCATGCCTGACTAACCTAATTGCATTCTATGATGATATAACTGGCTCTGTGGATGAGGGAAAAGCAGTGGATGTGTTATTCCTTGACTTTAGCAAAGCTTTTGATACGGCCTCCCACTGTATTCTTGCCAATAAGTTAAAGACGTATGGGCTGGATGAATGGAGTATAAGGTGTATAGAAAACTGGCTAGATCATCGGGCTCAACAGGTAGTGATCGGTGGCTCCATGTCTAGTTGGCAGCCGGTATCAAGCGGAGTGCCCCAAGGGTTGGTCCTGCGGCCGGTTTTATTCAATATCTTCATTAATGATCTGGAGGATGGCGTGGATTGCACCCTCAGCAAGTTTGGAGATGACACTAAACTGGGAGGAGTGGTACATACACTGGAGAGTAGTAATAGGATACAGAGGAACCTGGACAAATTAGAGGATTGTGCCAAAAGAAATCTGATGAGGTTCAACAAAGACAAGTGCAGAGTCCTGCACTTAGGACGGAAGAATCCCATGCACTGCTACAAACTAGGAACCGAGTGGCTAGGCAGCAGTTCTGCAGAAAAGGACTTAGGGGTTACAGTGGATGAGAAGCTGGATATGAGTCAACAGTGTGCCCTTGTTGCCAAGAAGGCTAACAGCATTTTGGGCTGTATAAGTAGAAGCATTGCCAGCAGATCGAGGGACGTGATCATTCCCTTCTATTCGGCATTGGTGAGGCCTCATCTGGAGTACTGTGTCCAGTTTTGGGCCCCACACTACAAGAAGGATGTGGAAAAAATTGCAAAAAGTCCAGCAGAGGGCAACAAAAATGATTAGGGGGCTGGAGCACATGATTTATGAGGAGAGGCTGAGGGAACTGGGATTATTTAGTCTGGAGAGAAGAAGAATGACGGGAGATTTGATAGCCTCCTCCTCCTCTTTCCCCCAAGACCTTCACCCCTGGCCAGGCTGGAAGCCAGAGCTTTGTAAAGAGCCATCCAGGGAGCCTGAGCCGTGGTGGAGAGCCCTGGACTCTCCACCTGCCCTGGGCGGGGTGCCCAAGAGCAGCCCTGGCTTGTCTCCCCCCCCCCGGGGACAAATGCTGTCTCAGAGTCATTCAGTCTGGGACTGGAAATGTACATTTCAGGACTGTCTTGGATGATTAGGGACAGGGTTTAACCTTCCCCAACTGAGGGCCTTACAAAGGTCAGCAGCTTTTGGGCTCCAGGGGGTGGCAAGGTCCTCTGAGCTACATTCCCTGGATCACTTTCTATCACTTCTTCTCGATTCAGATAAGAAAAAAAAATAATAAAAGAAGGTAACCCAAACCTGCCGGCCCTGTCTGGGCTCTGTATACAGTCTTGTCCCCTCTGGGAGGCTTCTCCAGCTCCTTTTGGTGCTGATGACCTTCTGGATAGTCTGCACTCCTCCCCAGTCTCTCCCTTCTGAGCTGGGTTGTTCCATTTTTAACCCTGTCTCCATTTGGAGCATGTTGTGCATAATTGGAGGGTTGGGCCTAGCTGGGCCCAGTATAGTCCTTTAGCCACTTCCGTCCCAGTATAGGGTTTGTACCCCATCACAAATCCATTGGATGAAAGCTCAATCCATTGCAGCCAGCTAGTTTGCCTGTTGCTATGTGAATTAGGATCCGGACTGGCTAGCCATGGTTAAACTGCCAGGTTGGTATCAGGATGGGCAGGGGAAATTGGAAAAAGAAGGGTCTTCTTCCTAAAAGGTAAAGTCCTGAAGAGAGAAGGTCAAGATTGGAGAGAGGGCACACTTCTGGCCAGTCCATGCACAGGGCCAAGTCCTAGGGAAAGTGCTGGTGTGTTTGACTCACTTTGGTCCCGATCCAGCAGTGGTAGCTGAGGGTGCTCAGCCCCTCACAGGATCCTCTCAACGCCTTGTGGGATTGTGTCCTTATTTGGGGGACCCTCCCTTGCTGAGCTCAATGTTCTGGAATGGCCCAGACTATCCACAGGCAACCTGAAATCTTCATTTATGACGGGTTCTTTTGCCATTTAATTCTACTCAAAGTCTGCTCTCACAAAGCCTTGGCTGGGATGATTTTGTTGGCATTGGTCCTGCTTTGAGCAGGGGGTTGGACTAAATGACCTCCTGAGATTTCTTCCAACCCTAATAGTCTATGATTTTACCCACAATCTCAGAACAGCGCTACAACTTGGGGCAGGTAGATAGTCACCTGTGTTTGCTGAGCACTGCTGGATTGACTGAGGCAGTTCACAACTCTTGCAGCTACTGTTTCACTGACATCAACGGACGCCTCAAGCAGCATCAAGAGAAATGATCCCCTGGGAGCCGGCAATAATCACTAGGGCTTATCTGCTCTCCAACTGCATTCACTGAATTAGGTGTAGCTGTACTGAATGGTGGAGAAATACATGGGAGCAGCTTGGGAGAGCTGTGGTTGTAATATGAGGAGATCTGGGGATTAGTTTGAGGAGCATCAGAGAGCTGTGATATGAGGAGATCTGGACCTGAACGCCCCCATGTGTGTTATCAGAGGAAAGATGTGCATATGGACCTTGAGGTTGCAGTCGGCATCACTTGTGTAGGCTGTGTCAGGACCAGGGCACTGGGTTCATCTTGTCATCTGTTCTATGATTCTGTGCCTTGCTCAATATCACAAAGCAGGTCAATGACAGAACTCTGACTCACTACTCCACCGTTAAATAGGGAACAGAGTCTTGGATAAGACCCCTAGGATCTTTGCAGGGAATGCCATTCTGGAAGTCACCTTTCCAGCCTTCACCCCAACTTGGACTATACAAGAGGGCTTGGGACAGATCACAGGAAACATGTCCCTCCAATTTCTCTAACTAGCCAGTGGACACAGCTGACTTTCCAACAGGGAAAAAAAGTTACAATCAGTGTAATACAAGCTACTTCCTGATGAGCAGAATGGTGGCCCCCCAATCCTCTCAAGTCTATGACATCAACTATTTGTTTAAAGGACAAAAAACAAACAAAAAAAAAAGGGCAGGAAACCATTTTTGATTTTCAACAGCCAGCTTGCTTTCAGTATTCTCCCAAGGCTGCTAATAGCACCTGCAACAAGAAGGCAAGGAAAAGCGCCTCAAAAAGATATTGATCTTAATTATGAATTTCCATGGTTTATTCTATTTGGAATGTCAACCATAATGTATCATGTCCAATTTGTAGTTTTGGATTTTTTTTAAATTTTGTGTTCCAAAACTACAACATTGTTTTGTGTTTTTTTAAAAACCTCTGAATTCCCTACTTTTCTAATTAAAAAAAAAAAAAAAAAAAAAAAAAGAGCAATTCCAGCATCCTGGCAAGGGATTTAACATTCTGATCATTGATATGAACCTTCAGCTCTACCTCCAGCTTAACAACATTTTCTGAATATGGAGGGTGTCCTTAACACGTCCACTCCTCTCTGGTGTGCCTACACAGAGAGGTCACTGGACATCCTTGTGGGGCTGGCTATGGCTGCATCAGCTGTTAGCGGACTCTGCAAAGCTAGCACTGCACCAGTCCCAGACAGACTGGATTTGCTGCTATCTCTCTTCTCCCCATGCCAGGGCAAAGTGAGCATGTGCCAAGTGATGTCTCTGGAGCAGCCCAGTAGGGACGGAGAGAGGCAACAGCAAAATAAATAGTTGGTTTTGGAGGTCAGTGGAAAGACAAAGAGGCAGGAGGGGGTTCTCCACTGAGGAGAAAGTAGGAAGGAACTGGGGGTTGCTTGAGCCCCACCACTTCATAGTGGTGTAGTCTGTGACTCTCCAAGCACTGATGCTATCCGCTAGTTGTCCCCCTAGCCAGGCCGTTCTTGGGGCTTGCTGTGCTCCCGCCGTCATTCCAGTCGGGGGAGCAGAGCTGGGAGTAATTGGCAGGAGCCTTTCTATTGTTGGTTTGTGGATGGGCCATCATTCATTCATCATTCATTCAGCTGGGTGTGTCCATGTCTGTGTAAGTGCTATGCCAATCAGAGGTTTGTACCTTGACAACAGCATCAGTGTGAGAGGGATCAATGTGAGAGACCAGTGGGACAGAGGCCTCAGCAGTCACACAGTTCAGGTAACACCCCGGGGATCTTGTCACAGATAGTCTTCCCTAAAAAGTGGTGGGAGCATCACTTGATACTTTCAAACCTCAACTTGACAAACACTGCAGAATAGAGTGTGAAGCAGAGTCCTGCACTTAGCTGCAGAGGCAGCAAATAGGAGATAGAACTGGACAAACTGTGACACTCAGATACCATAGTGAGGGGCTTATATGTAGGTAGATGAATGAGAGGAGCTAGTGGGACTCTCATATCTCCAGCTACTGTGCTAGAAGGGCTGGAGTCCTGAAGGAGCAGCTCTGAAGGGAGTTATGTGCTCACCTCCTGTAGACTTTCAGTGGGAGTTGGGTACCTACTTCCCAGGCCTAGTCTACTGTAGAAAATTGGGTTGGTTTCACTACATCCATCGGGGGTGTAAAAAATCCACCCCACTGAGCAACACAGTTAAGTCAACAAAACCCCCAGTGTAGCCAGCGCTAGGTCGATGGAACAATTCTTGTGTTGACCTAGCTATCATAGAATCATAGAATCATAGAATATCAGGGTTGGAAGGGACCTCAAGAGGTCATCTAGTCCAATCCCCTGCTCAAAGAAGGACCAATTCCCAACTAAATCATCCCAGCCAGGGGTTTGTCAAGCCGGGCCTTAAAAACCTCCAAGGAAGGAGACTCCACCACTTCTCTAGGTAACGCATTCCAGTGCTTCACCACCCTCCTAGTGAAATAGTGTTTCCTAATATCCAACCTGGACCTCCCCCACTGCAACTTGAGACCTTTGCTCCTTGTTCTGTCATCTGCCACCACCGAGCACAGTCGAGCTCCATCCTCTTTGGAACCCCGTTTCAGGTAGTTGAAGGCTGCTATCAAATCCCTCCTCATTCTTCTCTTCTGGAGACTAAACAATCCCAGTTCCCTCAGCCTCTCCTCATAAGTCACATGCTCCAGACCCCTAATCATTTTTGTTGCCCTCCGCTGGACTCTTTCCAATTTTTCCACATCCTTCTTGTAGTGTGGGGCCCAAAACTGGACACAGTACTCCAATGAGGCCTCACCAATGCCGAATAGAGGGGAAGGATCACGTTCCTCGATCTGCTGGCAATGCCCCTACTTATACAGCCCAAAATGCCGTTAGCCTTCTTGGCAACAAAAGCACACTGTTGACTCATATCCAGCTTCTTGTCCACTGTGACCCCTAGGTCCTTTTCTGCAGAACTGCTACCTAGCCATTCGGTCCCTAGTCTGTAGCAGTGCATGGGATTCTTCTGTCCTAAGTGCAGGACTCTGCACTTGTCCTTGTTGAACCCCATCAGGTTTCTTTTGGCCCAATCCTCTAATTTGTCTAGGTCCTCTCAGGGAGGTGGATTACCTATGTGGCCAGACGAACCCCTCTCGTCAGTGTAGGTAGCATCTACGCAAAAGTGCTACAGTGGCACATTTATGTTGCTAGGTGCTAAAAGGCCATTACCTGCTTAATTAGAAATTCTCCAGCAGGGGACTCGTTTAAACAAGAATTTTTCAACTCACCTGAAGGACAGTTGGCAGCTCGAGTTGCCATGGAACTGCCTGACCCCATGACACTGCAAAGACTTTTCCAGTACAAAGAGACAGTGACCTCCTCATCACCTCTCCTCCCCCATCTCTACTCATGGCAGCAAGATTGCTTGAAACACAATAGGAGCATCACTGAACTGAGGGGAGTGGTCCTGGCCTGGAGGTTTTCCAGGCAGTACAGACTGTAGAAATCTTTTGGGTGAGAGAAACCTTTTTACTTATTAGCCTTGGTAAAGTTTAGGAATTAGTTTGCGTGTTTATCTATTTCTCTCATAAACAACTTTGATTTATATGTCCTATCACTTAAAATCAATCTTGTTCTAGTTAATAAACTTGTTTTACTGTTTTATCTAAGCCAGCATGTTTGATTGAAGTGTTTGTGAAATCTCTACTCAGGTCAATGGGGCTGGTGCATATTCATTACTCTTTGTTGGAATGACTAATTTATAAGCTTGTCTGGTCCAGCAGGCCCCTGAATGGTACAATACACGCATTTGGGGGGGGGGGGGGGGGGCAAGGCTGGCACTGAGGAATATGCAGCTGTAACCCTATATCTAGTCATGGATGGCTGTGAATAGCATCCATGTACTCAGCTGGGAGTGATTTAGCAGGCTGGTGGTTGTGAGTGCTCAGAGTCTGGAGAGGTCTGTTATTCCCTAGCAACGCAGTATAAAAAGCACCCTGGGCTGGAGAGTTCAGGGGACACAGCAGTTCAGGTTGTACCCTGGGGAATGGCACAGTGGCACAATGAGCACAACTTCTTCTGAGTGAGGTTTATACTTCAAATACTGGTGTAGTGATTTTAAGTGATAAATTCAAGGGTGGTGGCTGAAAACAGTAAAGAAAAGGTTAAACGTTTTTTTTTTTATTTTATTTTCTGTTTGCTTATTTGGGGAAAGGGAAATAGAAACAGAAAGGCATAAAATTGAGCAGCAGCAGTGACGCAATTGCAAAGTTAGACATGTTCAGGTTAGAGGCAGAGAAAAAAGAGAGAGTGTCAATTAAAGGACATAGAGATAAAAATGAACTAGAAAGAGCTGGAGTTGAAGGAGAAGGAAATGACTGCTGCCTTAGAAGCAGCAGCACACCAGCGAGCCTTGGAACTAAAGCAACTGGAAGCTAAGACCCAGAAGCAAACCAAAGAGGCTGCAGAGGTGGAGGCTGCCAGAGAGGAAGACACATGCAGAAGGGTCATGGAGCTACAAGCCAAAGAGGCTAAGGAGAAAAGGAAAAGGAACAGAACACCAATTGGAACTGTTAGAGAAACAAAGAGATCCCTGTGTCACCAACAGCTCCCATCACTCTGAGACTCCACAACTGGGACCAGCTGTGCCTTGCATACAAAGAGTCAGACTGCATTGAGGAATAAATACTTCACTACTTTTGAAATGCTGTGTGAAGTCCATGAAATGCCTGAGGACAGGAGAGTCCCCACACTGATTGCAAAATTGTCTGGTAAAGCTCAAAATGTATTTAATGAAATGCCAATTCAGGATGCTTTAGTATAACTCAAAATTTAAAGAAATGGTTTGGAAAAAATGTTCCAAATTACTCCTGAGGTGACAAGGGTAAAATTTAGAACTCTTAAGAGGAGTGTTGGTGTGAATATGAGTTAAGGGGAAAGGTGCTGAAGATTTTGAACAATTGCTTGATGTCATTGCTCAGGAACATTTCTTGAGGATGTGTAAGGACGATGTAAAGCAATATATCTGGGATAAAGCTGTAAAATCTGTGATAGAAATGGCCACTTTGGCAGATGCCTTTGAGGAAACCCATTCATCTATTGAGAGTAAACTGCAGAAAGAGGGGTTTAAACCTGGGGGGAAGAGGGGGATCCTGTTTTACCCCTGGTAAGAAGGAGCATGGTTGGGAGGCTAAAGACTCACCTCCCCAAAGTCACTCCTTTCCTGGTAATTCCTCTTTCAACTCCCCTAAAAGGGGTGAGGAGCCCAAAAAGAGCTATCAATGAAACTCTTCTGGGCACCTAAGAAATCGATGTCCTGAGCTGAAGGCAAACCAGCCAAGAAGCAACTGCCAGCCAAGGGGCCCTGTTGGCTGTGGATGGACAATTATCTGTGTGAACAGAACTCTCCCTTACCTGAATCAACAACATTTGAGAAGGGGTGTCAGTGTCACCTCATTAAAATTAATCAATCCACACACACACTGTGATTAGGAGTGTGATATTTATTGAAATGGCCCTATCCAAACTCAATCACTCAGGGCAGTGAGGATCTAAAATCCCATTTTCACAGCTGTCATTTCTCCTGGTGAAAAAGGAAAAAAAAGGAGAGTGATTAAAATCTATGGATTTTTTTTTTCATGCAGACATTATTTTTCTCTCTAAAAATTATAATTTTGGGAGGAATTTGTTGCCAGAAATGTGATTTCCAGGAATCCAGTCTTCTAAAAGAAACACCTACGTATAGTGTGCACCTGGGTACCTGGGTGGGAGAGGGTTTCCGTGACTAAGCACACAGTCTCAACTTTGCTAGGACAGACCAGCAACTCTGGCAATGCTCTCAAGGGAATGAAGGTAAAATCCAGGATGGATCTTTGGGAGTGTTGGCAGAGATGAGGCTTTCCTGATCCACAACAGTGTGTGTGGATTTATCCCACATCCAGCTCTCTACTTTCCATTTTCCTCTCCACAAAGAACCAACTCTCTTATGCTCTTCTTTCCCCATTCGCACCTATCAAGTGTCTATTGCTCTCAGTTACCTTTTCCTGACTCCTAGCAGGTTTTCACTTGAAGCCTGACTGCAGGGTGTATTGTATTCAGCAAGAGCGTACTCGTCTGGAAAAGAAAAGGAAGAACACATCCATATTCCAATGACAAATCGCTCCAAACCCAGTGCATGCACATCTGTGGTTAACACATATTCCAGATACACCAGCATCCAATGGATCTTGTTGTGGCCTCCCCAGCTGTCTAGGGACATGTTTCCATGGCTGATTTAGAATGCACGGTCAGTGCCCAATGCATTCCATTGGGCCCACTGACAATGTTCAGAAGGGAGGACTATCCGTGACCACAGGAGCCATTTCTGATGCTAATTATGTTGATCAAATGGTACTGTGCACAATCACAGGAAGCAGAATATACCCTCCCATCCTCTGGACATCTCTACTGATCTGGGCAGAGACAGTTCCTGGTGTTTATCCCAAAGCTGGGCAAACAACATGGGACCTTAATGTGTAATGGTAACTATAGCTTTTGGTACTCCATGATGACGGACACAACAGAAGTTGGTTCAATAAAAGCTATTACTTCACCCACATTGTCTCTCTGATACAACCATGATTACTTAGCTGCTAGCTATTATGGCAATGATACGGTTGGTGGGTGAACCAGGCCAGACTAGACAAGAGAGAAATGCTCACCCTGGGTCATTTATTTTTACCATCATGCCAAATCTGTGGCATAAGACTAAACCACACATTGAATCAGGTAAAGGGCAAACGTCCCTGTAGTGGCTTTTAATAAGTAGTTCTTGGGAGTGCCACTGTTCATCCTTCTTTGTATTCAAATTAAACAAGAAGGGGGGAGAGAGAGAACTCCCAATGACCCCTCTTGGGCCCAGTGTGCTGTATCATAACCTCCGAGAATTGGTAGAAACAGTAAATGCTGATTAGATCAGTAAAAACTGAAGCCTCACTTCCCACTCACAGTTGCTCGGAGAGAGAAAAAAGGCAAATGCAGAAATGGAAAGAGAGGCCTGCATCTGAGCAGCTGGGGAAATGCATCAGATTTTACAGTCATTCAGCAGCCTGGGTCATGCTAATTCTTGATTCACTAGCTCTCTTCTCAGGTTCAGGGAGGCCTACCTGTTTCATAATAGTCATAGAAGTGCACTGAAGCAGGTTTGATATCAGACACAGGAAGGTTTTGCTCAACCGAGAAAGAGAAACTGATTTCCTCCCGAGTTACCTGGAAATTGGACAGAAAAAATGCATCAGACTTTGTTTTGTTTAATATCTACTTCACTGAATAGCTCTGAGCAGAGATTTCTAAGCCCTTCTCTCTCTTTCCATGTCCCCGCATAAACAGTTTCTATTTTCTGCCAGCTGCCCTCTCTCTAATTTTTCAAATCCCGCTTTAAAGTGCTGTTTTATTTAGACCATCACCTTTTAGGGACAGGGATGGAGGTTTATATATGTGTGTAAAATGCTGTGGAAATGTGCGGCTCTTCCATAAAGATTAATAATAAATGCACAGAGCTCCCTTTCAATGGCACTATATTGCTGTTGTATTGCGCATTATACTGTACTCATTTGTAGGTCTCAGGGACAACAGAAAAACAGGCATAATTTAATTGCCATTATTCTAAATGGATTTATATAGTGTGACTAAGTCATCTGAACAGCCCACCTTACCAATTAGAATCATAGAATCATAGAGTCATAGAATATTAGGGTTGGAAGAGACCTCAGAAGGTTATCTAGTCCAATCCCCTGCTGAAAGCAGGACCAACACCAACTAAATCATCCCAGCCAGGGCTTTGTCAAGCCGGGCCTTAAAAACCTCTAAGGATGGAGATTCCACCACCCCCTTAGGTAACCCATTCCAGTGCTTCACCACTCTCCTAGTGAAATACTTTTTCCTAATATCCAACCTAAACCTCCCTGACTACAACTTGAGACCATTGTCTCTTGTTCTGTCATCTGCCACCACTGAGAACAGCTGAGCTCCATCCTCTTTGGAACCCCCCTTCAGGTAGTTGAAGGCTGCTATCAAATCCCCCCTCATTCTTCTCTTCTGCAGACTAAACAAGCCCAGTTCCCTCAGCCTCTCCTCGTAAGTCATGTGCCGCAGCCCCCTAATCATTTTTCATAATTTGTCATAATTTTCCACAATTTTCATAAATGTCATAATTTTTCATAATCATTTTTCTCATAATTATATTAGATGGCAACAGACACCTTAAGTTTCTCTGCAAAAAACAATAAACACAGGCTGGCTAATGATGTGTTGTTTCATTTATTTAGGAGTGCATTTTAAGTTCCAAATTTTACAGAAACCAAAAAAATAAGGCACATTCTTCCCCAAACTTACATTTGCCAAGTAGAAGAAGACATGGTTGTGCTTGATATCCACCTGCATCACCTTACGATCATCCTGAAGCTTTAAACAAGACAAATGATACCAACTTTAAACACAAAAAACATCCCCAAACCTACACAAACAGCATGTCTGTGGTGCCACAGTGACATCTAGTGGTCACGATTGGTAATACAAAAAGTGGAATTTATTGCAGAAGTCCTGAGGAGTATTAAATAATCACTATAATGAAACACAGGACTTCTCAACATTCAACTTTTCTTTTTAAAATGTTATTATTAATTCAAAATTGGACCCATTTTAATGGAAATTTTTGCATGTTACCATTTTTTCAACTCAATCTGACCGATTTTCTAGTGAAAAGTGCAATGTTTTTAACACAAGGTAGCTGTTTGAGCAAAATAGTTCCACTATGAAAATAGGCACAAAAAAAAGGCAAAAAAATGCTAAAAAAAATAACAATTTTGTTTTAACTGCTCCCAAATGGAAAATGTGGAGAGTGCAAAAAAATTCCATGCAAAGTACTGCCAAAGACAAGTTCTGGATTTCATACAGCTCCAGACCGAAAGGATAAACCCAATCCCAGGGTGATAAATGTGGTCTAAAGGCACACACATACACAGAGAATAGCAGACAGGGAATGAACAGGCTCTGAGAAGAAATGCTTTCGATCACATCCCACCTCCTCTTTTCACTTCCCTAGCAGTTAAGTTGCATAGTTTGACATTCAAAATATTTCTGTGGTATATGCCAGCCACAGCTGCTGTTGAAAGATGGCCATCTGGAGATGGGCCTGAGATTGAAAGCCCACTCCCAGCCCAGATTGGAGAGTGTTTGATCTGGGGATTTGAGCCTATTACTGGATTCATTCAAGTGTAAATCCCACCCTACTTGATGTCTTTGTGTAAAATGCCTTAGAGCAGTGTTTCTCAAGGACCAGGGTAAGTGATCCCTGAGATTTCCCTGAGACAGTTTAGGAAGGCAGCAACCCACTCCCTGGTATCAGAAAGGTTGAGAAACACTGCCTTAGAGTCCTTGGCTGGAAGCTGAAACTAAATAAATCCAGGCTACCAATAGGGTGCACATTTTTAACGGTGAGGGATATTAACCACTGGGACAATTTACCAAGGCATGTGTTGCATCCTCCATCACGTGAAGTCTTTAGCATGAGATTGGGTATTTTTCTAAGAAATAAGCTTTAGCTTAACCACAAGATATGGCCTTGATACAGGAATACTAGGTGAAATTCTTTGGCCTGTGTTATGCAGGAGGTCAGACTAGATGATCACAGTGGTCCCTCTGATCCTGTAATCTATGAATCATAACCTGGGGGGTTAAATAGTACAAGACAGAGGGGGGAAAGGGAAATATAAATTCTTCCATGTTTGTTAAACTGTGCTACACATATATTGGCAACATAACATGGCAAGGTGTCCAGGTAGACCTGGGGAACCACATACATCACATGGATAATGAGGCACAGTGGCAAAGGCCAAGTACATTTAACCTCTCCAGGAGAAATTACTGTGTAAATCTCACTTCATCAAATGAGCAGCTAAAGCACGGGGGATGTGGCTAGATCCCTGGCCCAAGTGGTTTAACTGAATTCTCCACATGGCTCAGGACACCAGTTTTCTACTCAGCTCTTCTTCTTAACCAGTCCCTGGTGTAATATCCTCTAACCCCCACTACCCTTTGGGTGGCTTACTGACAACATTCCCTTCATGTACCTTCTGCAGGGACGATCTGACAGGGACGAAGCCCGAGAGCATCTTGACATCAATAATGGCCATGTTGGAGGTACTGCGCTTCCCAGCATAACTGAAATGAGAGAGACTGAGTCAGTCTGGATTGTGTTTGGGAAGGAAACACAATGACATGCACAAATTGCCTATGAAATCTCACTGAACTGTAGGGCCCTTCTTGCCATTCACTTATATCAGTGAATGGAAAGGTTAGCAATAGGAGTCAGTGTCATTCAGTAGAAGGTCCTGCATGCCTTACTGCAGCTACACAATGGTATGCTACAGTGTGCTCTTTTTAAATCCCTCCCTCGACACATTACCCTATGTGGCATCCAGGGAGCCAGGGCAGTGAGAAGGGGTTACCTGGCTGAGAGGACAAGGTCAAACTTTGGCAGGAAGCTGCCTACACAGGAGCCATTCACTGTCTCCACGGAGAGAGAGAACCCAGAGGCCTTTTGAGGAAGGTAGATGTTGTATCTCAGGGTTGTCTAGAAGAGATAAAAACTGTCATGTAGCATAGCAGCCCCTGCATCACCTGCTGTAATGCTGCAGTCCTGCTGAAGGGAAAGGAGAGGAGATCTCCTGAGTTATCAGCTGAAAGGACTGGAAGCCTTATTTACCTGCAGATAGACACAGCCATTGCCTTTTACTTCCACGCTGTAATTCCCTGGGAGACTGGGCAGGGACACTTGCTGCAGCAGTAAGCGGTTCCTGTTATCCACCTGGAAAACCTGCTTCAGAAGTTCCTTGGAGCTGATCTCAACGGTGTTTTTACCATCCTTTGAGAAGGTGAGATACCCATATTGGGCTAGTGCTTGGAGAGCGACAACAGTGTCCTGTAAAGTACAACATGACCCCTCATTAGAAAGAGTCTCCCCTGGGTTATCATGCATAAGATTGGTACAGCTCCTATACTCCCCAGAGAGCCTGTCACCTCCTGTTCTGGGATATAATGGAAGGAGTGGAGTGGGAGACAAGGTGGTTTTGTGGCTTGAACTGAATTAGGACACCTGCATTCTATTGCTGATTGCCACTGACTTGTTGTGAGAACTCAGGCAAATCATCATTTCCTTAGATGTAAATAGTGGTTACCAAGACATCTATAGCAGAGCTCTCTATGCCCTGACAATTAATGTTACAGGAGCACAAGACACCCAGCAGCATTAAAGACAATGGAACAAATTAGCTCAGCCAGCTGGTGAATCATTTCCTAAAAAGCATCCCACTCCCCCGCTTCCAGGACCATACTCTCCACCTGCTCCAAAACCCCTGTCAGATAAATGGCTTTTGCACCAGATTTGGGCTATTTTGGAACAATGGGAGAAGGAAGTTTCAGAATCCCTGGGTCCCCTCTAGGAACACCCTCCCAGCAGTGGAGGGGTAAGGGGATCCAGCTTGAGAGCTTGACTATTTTCAGGGTCTATTCCTTTGAACAGAAGCAATATTCACCTGTGTGGAGGAGAAGCCTCCATATGGATTCTGCTGTTTAGCGACCCACTGAACAATCTGAGCTACGTATGATAACTCCTCTTGAGTCAGGGAGGGTCTCTGGAGCAGCGCCAGTATCACATAGCTGGTCATCTCAATCTCAGCAGAGGCAGCACGGGAGTTGAAGGAGGGGAATTGTTCTGCCAAGGGCTTCTCTTTCCGTTCCCAGTGCACTGAGCCACCTGAGAAGAGAAAGGAGATTATGAGGAGCTTTATCAGTAACCTAGTGGTTAATGTGCAATGCTGCCACGTGGAGGATACAGCTGGATTCCCAGTGCTGGTCCCTTGCTCCCATCCCTCTGTCACGCAGAGACCCAGGATCTATTTCCAGAGAGAGGGAGTGGTAGAAGGGGAGGAGTGCAAACAGGGGTCTATACAAAGAAAAGAAAACGAAGCTGCAAAAACATCAGGCCTCAGTTTCCCCTTCTGCATAGGCCACAAAGTAAAGAGATATTCACAGAATTCATATTCCACTTTGGAGATAAGTCCAACCCAGGTTGCTGTGGAATGGGAAGATAGCAGGGACCGGACATCAAAGACTGACGTTTTTCATACCACCAGCTATTCCGCTCTCAAACCACTCTCAATGGCTATCTCATGGGAAAACTCAAATGACACTCACCAACTTTTGTAGCCGATTTGTCCAGTTCCTTCAAGAAGAATCTCCATTTTTCCTTGTTACCAGCTAAGCCATAAGCGTAAGCCAGGAGAGCTTGGTAATAAACATTGTCCACATTCCTGACAGATGCAGAGTCCAAGCAGGACAGACCATTCTGGACCACTGTGTGCTATCAATAAAAATGTGTTATGTTTGTTTGGTATTCAGTTTAGTGCATCAGCTTCTCCTTAAAGATTTCAACTGTTCTTTAATCATCCATCACTGGAATCTCATGCTGAGCATATGGCATGTTCACTTCCAAAGGGGCTGCAGAGTGGAGGAAGATCTCTTAAAGAGGAGGTCTTTTCTGAAAAGTGACCATGAAGAAATGGCACCTTCTTACCAACACACATGCTGGACTAGGCCTAGGGGGACCTGGGTTTTATTCCCAGCTCTGCCTCTTGCCAGCTTGATGACTAAGTCACTTTGTTTTTCTGTGCCGCCGTTTTCACATCTGTAGAAGGAGGAGGATGATAGTGCCCTTTTTGTAAAATAGTTTGAGATCAGCTGATGAAAAGGGTGATACTAGAGATAGGCATTATTATTATTATTAATTTGCTGACTTTAGTGACAAAAATAAATTTTCACTTCTGTCAGACTTGCAGAATTATTCCAACTCTGGATGAATGAACTGGACTCTATTCCGGCTCATACATCAACAAGGGACTTGTTAACTATCTTCCACCTGCACAGTCACAGATACATCTGGTGAGTGTTAATATAGTGATAACGGGATTGCACCGGTGTAACTAAAGAAGCAACTTGAACCTGGAGAATGTTTTATTACTGTCTTTCTTGGGTCCCTATCTGGTCCCTACCACCATTGTATCTGAGTACCTCACAATCTTTAATGTATTTATCCTTACAACATCCCTATGAGAAAAGGAATGCCCTTTCATGGATCAGTAACTGGCTAAAAGATAGGAAACAAAGAGTAGTAATACATAGTTTTTAGAATGGAGAAAGGTAAATAGTGTGTCCCCCAGAGGTCTGTACTGAAACCAGTCCTATTCAACATATTCATAAATTATCTAAAAAAAGGGGTAGATGAGTGAGCAAAAAAATGACAGATGAAATTCAGTGTTTACAAATGCAAAGTACTGCACATTGGAAAACATAATCCCAACTATAAATACAAAATGATGGGGTCTAAATTAGCTATTACCACTCAAGAAAGAGATCTTGGAGTCATCATGGACAGTTCTCTGAAAACATTTGCTCAATGTGAAGTGCCAGTCAAAAAAGCCAACAGAACATTCAGAACCATTAGGAAAGGGATAGTTAATAAGACCGAAAATATCTTAATGCCACTATATAAAGCCATGGTATGCCCACATCTTGAATACTGCCTGCAGTTCTGGTTGCCCCATCACAAAAAATATATATATGAGAAATGGAAAAAAGTACAGACAAAGGCAACAAAAATGATTAGCAGTGTGGAACAGCTTCCATATGAGGATAGATTAAAAGGACTGTTCAGCTTGGAAAAGAGACAACTAAGGGGGAGGGATATGATAGATGTCTATAAAATCATGACTGGTGTGGAGAAAGTGAATAAGGAAGTGTTATTTACACCTTCACATAACACAATAATTAGGGGTCACCCAATAAAATTAATA
The DNA here is from genome assembly GCF_027887155.1 of Malaclemys terrapin pileata. NCBI lineage: Eukaryota > Metazoa > Chordata > Testudines > Emydidae > Malaclemys > Malaclemys terrapin. The sequence goes on from NC_071505.1 coordinate 137,862,026, forward strand.
GGTAGCAGGTTTAAAACAAACAAAAGGAAGTATTTCGTCACACAATACACAGTCAACCTGTGGAACTCATATCCAGGGGATGTTGTGAAGGCCAAAAGTATAACTGGGTTCACAAAAGAATGAGATAAGTGCATGGAGGACAGGTTCAGCATTGGCTATTAGCCAAGATAGTCAGGAATGCAACCCTATGCTCTAAGTGTCCCTAAACCTCTGACTGCCAGAAGATGGGACTGGCTGTCAGGAGATGGATCACTTGAAAATAGCCCTGTTCTGTTCATTCCCTTTGAAGCACCTGGAACTGGCCACTGCTGGGAGACAGGATCCTGCACTAGAGCAACCATTGGTCTGACCCAGTATGGCCATTTTTATGTCATCATCATCATCATCATCCCCATTTTAGAAGAGAGACAGAGAGATGAAGTGATTTGCAGGGAGTCTGTAGCAGAGCAGGGCATTGAACTCAGGCCTCCCATGTCCCAGGCTAGCACCCAGACCACATTTTTCCTCTCCATTGCAATTATGATGTTGAAAAATGAAAACACAGCTTGAGGCTAAGGTCCTAGAATGAGTTTGCAAGGCTAGAAGCTAGAACAGCTGTATAGTGTACACTAAAAAAAATTGAGTTGGATTCTGCCTTTAAGGAACTCTGTTTTCTAACACAACTGTACTGTTGCTGAGAGCTAAGATTTTCTACCTATGTGTGAATACATAACTGCAGTTAAACTAGGGACACAAGACATGACTAACTGATATCATGCATTAAGTATCCAGTGCATTTGTGAGGCCATTTACACCTAATAATTCTGTTACATAATTGGGTACAGACCCCTTGAGATGGCCATATAGAAACTCAGTGTGCAAAAGCCAGTATTTAAGACCTCACTCAAGAGTAGAGATGAGGCACAGATTCTCACTTCCTTGCTGTTTGTGACATATGACTGACCAGTCTAATAAGGCAAGGTAGCACTTAATTCATACCGAGTTGGGGAGTCCGGCCTCAAGCAATGCTGCAGTGACATAGGCTGTGAGTGAAAGTCCATCTTCTGCTCCATCCTGAGCAGAACACAAGGAAAAAGGAGGTCAATATGCCCCAGCTAAACCAAAATGTATACAAGTGAAATACTCAACTACCAGCCAGACTAGACATTGTAAGGAATCTACAAAAAACACAGGGTCAAATTCTACTCTTGCTTACACCAATATAAAGGCAGAAGGACTTCATTAGGTTTACTCAGAGCTTACACTTGTATAATACAGCAGAATATGGCCCCGTGGTCCTTAGTTATAAATGCATATATGCAGAATTGCAGAATAAAACCCAGAACCTTTGGCTTATAAACACACCCGTTTCGATTGCATTGATTATCAGTACTAGTTGGAATTATATTCTGTCTATGGGAGAGTTTCTAGAGGGCATCTTATCCCAATGACAGGGCTGAACATTTGGGGATAAGGATAGCATTTGGCAGTGGTTGGACAGTTCTATCCCTGTGGCAGGACTGGAAGCTTGGGAGAAAGCTAAGATCACTCACCTTCAAGGCATTGTTGAAATGGTTCCCAATATTTTGGAAGCAACCATCTGGCATCTGTTTACTTGCCAGCCAGATCAGGGTTTGAGTTTGGACATTGTCATCAATATAGATGTAGCGTTTGGCTTGAGCAAAAGACTTGTATACGAAAGCAGTGAGCCTGCAAGGGAACCACACAGCAGGAGTGAGAAGCAGTGAATATCTCTTTATTCTGCTACCACCTTCCACAGGGATAGTTGGAGGAGGCAGAATCCAGAGCCCAATCTGGTCTCATTTAAACCTCCACTCCATGATTTTCCCCATGACTAATGCCTGGTGAGCAGTGCTAGCTGCAGAAGTCTGCACACTAGACACACAGGTGGGACTGAGAGAACTTTGAGTAGAGGAGGCACCATGTTTCGAGGCTCATTTTCCTGACCCATAGAACTCTCCCTCAGCAGAGCAATTCCTAGAGAAAGGGCACGAACACTTGTATGTTTCCTGCTGGGGCAGTGTGCCACACCCCACACACAGAAGGGTGGGATGCCCCCAAACACTTAGCAGCGAAAACTGCATGATTGACAGGCAGCCCTGCAAACTAGACTGACAAACCCTAAAGAGTGATGTTCTCTGTCCATGCACAGAATAGGTACAATTCACACTGCGGTGGTGTAAGCTTCACCAAGCTAGTCATTCCCCTCACCTACCCTCCACACCAAAATCTGCATCAAAATCTGGAGGTGAAAGGCTCCCTTTGCCATTGCTCTTTTCCCTTAAGCAATACAGTCCACCTGTACTGGAATAATGCCCTACAGGTGAAAGGCTCTATCTCCCATTCCCTAGTCCTGGGCCATCCATTTCCCCCCATCCTGTGGATGGACTGTAACCAGTGCCATGGAGGTGAAAGGCTCCATACCCCCCTGAGTCAGCAGCCCGCCTGCTGGCACTTCTCTCCCAGATTGTTGAGGTATTCCCGTTCCACACCATAAACAGCTTCCTTTCCTATCCCAGGACCCTAAACAGCTTTCCAGCTCTCACCAGGTGCTCCCTTCCACATCTCTGGTCCCAAACGAACTGTAGGATCCATCCGGGTGTTTGTATGACAGCTGCTTCTGGTACCCTGGAACCATAACAAGGAGAACATATTTTCTAACCCCAGTAATGGACCTGTTTTGTTTTCTGATAAATTGAGGTTGAAGAGATTTGGACTGAAGAATAAAAACAGTTTTAGTGAGTGATTTCACTGGCTATGAATTCTAATGGCTTGTGTCCTGTAATGTACCATCATGCACACCTCTGGGGCTATCTAAGCCATCAATAACTATTGCATGTACACTGGAACTAGAATGGCATTTCAGCAAAATCGGCCACAGGATTAGTTGGAGGAATCTTAAACTTCTCACCGCTCGTTAAGTATCCAATGCCCTTGGATTCGATCTCTTTAGTCAGCTGCCCTGTCTTATTCAGATAGTCCAGGATGTAGATGTTGGGAGCAAACAGGACCATGTTCTGCTCCCCACAGCCATAGGGCATCTGGAGAAGATTCTCCATGTTCCTCATGGCCATGCCCAGAAGGTCCCCTGAGGATTGGGAGACAGAGGGGGTCAGTGGAGTTTGGCGTTGGTATTTAATACATTACAGCATACACTGTTTTATTTTACCAGATTATGAATTTGCAGACAGATACTGACTGTGACTGACAGAGAAATTACAGTGCAGAACCCAAAGCCTGGGGGAGAAAGAGAAATTGCCACATAGAATCATAGAATCATAGAATATCAGGGTTGGAAGGGACCTCAAAAGGTCATCTAGTCCAACCCCCTGCTCAAAGCAGGACCAATTCCCAACTAAATCATCCCAGCCAGGGCTTTGTCAAGCCGGGCCTTAAAAATCTCCACATCTCTCCACATGGGTGGTTTCTTAGGCCATTTTTTTTTTTTTAAATATAGAGCTGCAGACAAATAAGACAAATAGGGAAGCTCTAAGGAAATAGGAATCAAGAGAAAAGAACATCTGAGCATCAGTATTGAGTTGGGAGCTGAGAAATAGCTCCTACCCTTTTAAAAAACAGGCTGTGTTCTAAAAGCCACATTCTGCCCATGCTGCAATTTCAAAGTGACTGACTTTCAGTGAGTTTCATGGGCTTAGCTGAGAGCAGCATTTGGCCCGTGGATATGTCATTGCTAGGATTCACTTCTCCAATGTGGTCACTGGGGCCAGCCGCACTGCACCTCACATTGAGCCAGAAAGATACTTTTTAAAGAACCAGACTCAGTTCAAAATTATGCTCACTAACTTCAGATCAACAGTTCCCAGGGTTCAGTATTTCCACTGCTTTGCATCTTGTGTAGTTATTGGAGCTGCTCAGATCCTGGAATTCCCATTCAATGGGAAATTCTGAAATACCAATTTTCTTTTCATTCCAAATTGGAATGAAAAAATGAAATTTCAAGATTTCCCACAAAATGAAACTCCAAAGTTTTGCTTCAGAAAAATCTAAATGACATTTTATTTCAACCTTATCAAAACATTCCTTTCATTTCGACAAGGCTGATCTTTATTTGAAATGAAATGTTTTGACATTTTTTTCGTCAAAATTATATGGTCCTGCAGAATGTTTTAATTTAGTTGAATCAGCATCTTCCAATGGAAAAAATATTTTGTTGGAAAAATTTGGACCAGCTTTGGTCAAAAATTTGGACTAGTTATGCACAGCTTTGCAAAGCGGATGTGAAATGCTAACAATTCAGAATGACAGTATTGTACACCCACTCTACACTCGTTTTGCACTGGTGTCAGTGACAACACAAGGTTAAGGCCAGGGGAGAATCAAGACCTTTATTCTTAGTATAAACGTTAAATTTACCGAGGACAGAAAAAGAAGCTCTGGCTGATCCCTGCACCAGGTTCACTGGCAGTTTTGGAGACACTATTTCAGAGACAGCTCTGCCTGTTGGTAAGATATAATAATAATAATAATAAATAATAATAATAATAATAATACATCTCTTTTTTTCAACTACTAACTTTCCCTTCTATAGTACCCTCTTTCCAACAATGGTCATACAATTTAAGCCTGGGATCCTGGATATGTACTCGAGTGGTTAGCCAGTGCTGCCATGGCTTCACGACTATTGTTACTTGCTGTAGCTAGATTAAACTAGCTCGGTAAGTCTACATATGCTACACTCATACCTCTGATTGCAATGTAGACACACCTTATGATACACAGTTGAGTGGTTTTAATTCTATTCATTAAAGGGTAGCTGTGCACATACACACTAGCCATTACCTTCCATGAATAGAATTAGAATAGAATAGGGCTGTGCTACTGCCTGAGGGCCTGCAAGTGAAACCAAAACATTATTTTAATGATCCAAAAGGACTGACATGTGAAAAGCAAACAAACAACCACAGAGTGAAACATATTGCTACAACTCTTTCAATTTCAAAGAACTAAGGCGTATTAATCAGGGCAGGGAAGGGCCCTGGTTGAAAAGTGTTTTAATCTGAAAATCTGTCTGATAGCAATCACTTGCTAAATTTGTAGCAATGGCTGCCTTACAGGAGGGAATTTGGAGAGATGCCCTTACCTTTTGTGCAAATGAGAGAGCTCTGGGTCACCTCCTTTTTGATGCCTTCAGGCTGGTTGGCAGCAGGGAAGTGAAAAAGGAAGAAGAGGAGAGGAACAGACAGAACAATGAAACCAGAAACAAAATAATGCTGGAAAGCACATCTTTATAGCATGCAGCATTGTAAACAGGCTGCCCCCAGACTACTGAGTGAAGGTGACTGCTCTTCCATTCCAGCAGCATCACTCCCTCCCTATCTTGGCACCCAGCAGCGTTTGCTCTTTGTGTACCATTCCTCTCCTCCAGGAAGGCAGCTGGGAGATGTGCAGGAGAAATTCACAGCTGAGGAGAGCTGGTCACAGTTCCAGCTTCCTTTGGTGCAGTAGCTGCCCTAGAGATCATAGGACAAATCCTGCCCCGTTATCTGCACCCCTGCTGAATCCCTATAGAAATGGGCCAAAGGCACCGAATGTGTGGAAAAGAACTTCCCCAAAGTCTGAGATCATCTCTTCCCCGCTGACTTCACTGTGCTTCCACAGGTGTAAATGAAGGCAAATTTTGACCCCATGAGTGGCTGGTTCCAGACATGGCTGCAGTAATATGCCACATGTCATAAATTAGTACAAATTCTGTCCTCTGTTACAGCTGGACAAGCCCACTGATGGCCCCTGTGCACCACTCCAGCTATGCGTCTGGAAAAATGTCTCCCTCTAGTGGGAAAGAGGATAAAAGACAGATTGCTCCTTGCACACAGCCAAAAGAGGTGCTCCTTTAGCTCACGTGGAAGAGCTTTTATTTTTGGTGATGAAGGTCCCTGGTTCTGTCTCTGCTGACAATCTGTGGTGGTTTCATTACAGCTGCATGGGTGTAAGGCTTAACTGGCAGCCGAATCCAACCAAGTGAGTCCAGTCACAAGATATGGGAGATGGTGAAATTCCAGTACTGGCCACGTTGGTAGAGTGTTTGGCAACTAGTTTGGAAAAAGTGGGTTGAACTTTGATGCCATAACTGCTCTGTGGGTTGCAGCCTGGCTCACTAGTTCCTCCAAGGATCACATGTATCCCATGGGCTTCCCAGGACAGCATTTTGGTCAGAGTCTCAGGGTCACTGTTCAACAGATCAGCCAGTTGGCCTACCCCAAGACAGGTGGGAAAAAATAGAAGTTGCCTCAAACCCTGAGTTGATTCTCTCACAAGATGTTTTGGAGAGGAAGAGTCAAATCAAATTAAAAGAGACACATACCCAAGAGAGACCATTTCGCTCTCCCAGAGAGTTGGGATTTTTTATCATACCTCAACTAACAGCGGCTGTATGACAGTGTCCACGCGTTCTATCCCCTGGTCCTGAGATGCGTCACTCGACTTTGCCTCAGCAGTAACAGCGAAGCTCACATTACCTGAAAGAAACCCCCCAAGCCCAAGAAAGAAAATTAATCCTGAAAGCCTAGAATTACACTGGTATGAATTCACTCCTCCAAGCGTGGCCTGAAGGAACTCTGGGAAATTCCCTCTCTTCCAAGTCAGCCAGCAGTGTGAATGAATTCTGGTCATTGTTTAATACATCTCATCACAGACAGAATTCACCAATGAAGAGACAACTACTGGTGAATCCTGCCCACCTGACACTTACAGGACAGCTTGGCAGAACTTCACTTAACCACTTGCAAGTACCAGCACCATGGAAATGGGAAGAAGATGCCAATACCTTTTTAATCAGTACAGAATGTAACCTAACAAAAATTCAATTACTCTGGAGACACAGTAGCTTTTCTATTGTTAACTTTGCAGCCAGAAATCTATTATAAACCTGCTCTTTACCATGCTATAATTTTGGACAGAAAAATTATTTTGGCTTATAAGAGTTCACAATTACTCTCTACGTTCAGTAAAATTGTTTACACATCAGGCTTTTTGAATTCCAGTTTGAAGTAAATCAACCTGTTGTTTTTATTTCTGAACTTTAAAAATGACCCTATTATGAAATTTGAACCACAATGGCAAACTCTTTGGGGGAAGTCTTTGTAAGTTAAAAAATAATGTTATACTTCCATCTTTCTACACATCTAAATCTCCAAACCATTTCACACAAAGGCTACTTTTGAAAAGAAAGTACTGAAAACTTAGAGCCAGACCCTCACTGGAACCTTACTGAAGTCAATAGAGCTATGCCAATTTATACCAGGATCTGGTCCAATATTCCTAGTACATTTTGTTATTACTGAATTATTTCTGATCTTGGTTGCTGATGTGTAAATTTTCAGTGTCCAAACCCTGGTGATTAAAGCTTTAGATATTTGTGGGTTTCTGTGAGCTAAGAGCAAGACTCGGGCATTTAAAAATCTCTGTTGACAAGGAGCAAGTTCCCAAGCTTGGGCAGAGGTGGGGATTATGCAGAGAAATATCTTAAGCAAGTGGACTCCTGCAAATGTTTCACATAAAACCAGATGATCTGAATGGTCCTTTCTGAGACATGAGAGGAATGAACTGTCAGGAACAAGAAAAGAGACAGAACACGGGGTCCTACTTCACTGCCATGTGCCTGCAGAGATTTTGCCAGGGGAGTTCAGCAGAGCTGCTTCAGTGAAGTCTGGTACAGATAGCAGCAATTCCTGTCTGTAGGTTAGCAGGCAGGTTATCGTGTGATAGAGAATTTGGAGTGAGATGGGACAAACCAGCAATGTGCCATGAGAATGACAAAGGCAGAGACGCTTACCCAGTTTTTGAGGAATAATAGTCCAGGAGGAGGTTTTCCTCTCGTTGGCACACACCCTTGCAGTGTTGCCCTCTTGGGAAAGGGGCTCTATCTTGTAATCCTTGGACTCTTCCAGTACGGTACTGACCTGAGAGAGGGAGATAAAATAATATTGCACAGGCTGTTCCTAATGCCAGGCTGAGGGACAAAAGGAGGGTTTGTTGATCTCCTCCAGAGACTGATTCTGCTGCGTACCCACTGAAGCACCTTAGAGCTTTCCTGGGGTAGAGAGGTACAACACAGGTAGGAGGCATGGGGCATTCTTCAGAGGAGATAATAAACCCTGACCCTTATGCCCATCTATAGTGGCCATTCAAGTAGAAAGCAAATTGTACTTTGCAAAATGACTTATTCCAATACCCTGGCCAATATCCTCTCTGATGGCTTGTCTACATAGCAAGGTAGTCCATGGCAAGCCATGGTATGAATCTACAATGCACTAGCATGCCATGCACTAATTGTCTGTGTGGACTATGCTACCATGAAAAGTTCTGTATTGCGCTCTGATGTACTCCCGTTTCAAACAGCGATATGTCAAAGAACACCAAATGTCAAAGGATAGACCCCTGAAAGGAAGGTTATATCAGAATGAGTTCTCAGTTATAATAAGTTCCTTCTCCATTAAAGGATAGATCAGCATCCAGTAGACAGACCCAACTTAAAAGAAATCACTCCACTGCTGTGTAAGAAGCCAGTGTAAAGAAGGCCGAGTGGCTGGAATGGGATTGTGAATGCTTCGTTCTGCATTGGTGCTGCATTCTGCTCTAGCTGCAAGAGGTAGAGCCTTGCTGGAAACACTACTAAGAGGGGCTCAGGAAGGAAAGGGAAAGGACATACTGTACCTCGATGCATTTGTCCAAGTAGTTGAAGACATTGGCTATTAAATTAAACTTTTCCCCTCGGACAATGGAGTAGGGCAGGGTCAGATCAACAAAGAAGGGCAGGAAGGCCGTCAAGGAGGTAGATGGGGATATGCCAAACCCAGCCTCCTCTTCCAGGCAGAAGGCGCTGGCTTTCCATTCCGTGATGGTGTCAGGGATGGTGAACAAAACACTGGCCTTTCCATTAGAACTAAAGTTACAAGAGACAAAGTGAGAAAATAACCTGATCGTTCAAAGGGTATTTTCCAGCTAATCAATACGAGAGACTCCCAAACTGAAATAATATTCTCCTTTCCCACTTAGGTTCCACAGGATTTACCCCCCCGTGATGGGGTGTCTGCCCTGCACTGGCCCTGATAGGGTTAAAACCTAGCCTGGAGGGCTGCAAGGAAACAGCCAATTAGGGCAGTGGCTGCAGCCAATTAGGGCAGTGGCTAGATCAGCCAATCAGGGCCCAGCCAGCCCATATAAAAGGAAGCTGCAGGCCAGAACAAGTCAGTCTACTGCAGGAAGCCCAAGGGAGGGGACTGGCTTCCTAGAGGGCTGCAGAACTAGCACCGTGAACAGGACTGCTAGGACTTGCAGGCCCAAGGCCCTGGGAAGAGGGTGAAGGAGCCAGAGGCAGGAGCCAAAGGTGCTGGGGCTGCGTGGAAGTGGCCCAGGGAGTTGAGACAGACTGGTGGCGAAAGAAAGGAGGGCCATTAGGAGCTGTTTGCAGGGACCCTGGGCTGGGACCTAGATGGGCCTGGGTCTCCCCCCCCACACCTCCACTTGCCGCTGAAGAAGCAGCCAGGCTATGGACTGCCAAGCTGCTGCAAGGAGCAGCTAGACTGTTGCAGAAGGAGTCCCCCGGAAGGGGGGAACCAAGATTGTGACATGGCCAGAGGGCTGTGCCACAAAGCAGAGGCAGTGAGACTGGAACTGCTGGGGGTCTGCAGGCGGAGACAAGGACAGGACAGCCACCATCACAATATGGCACACTCACTGACCAGAGATAATTCCCGAAATGGCCAGCAGGAGGTGCCAGTGTGGTGAGTGACCCCGTAACACCCTCCATATTCAGAAAATGTTGTTAAGCTGGAGGTAGAGCTGAAGGTTCATATCAATGATCAGAATGTTAAATTCCTTGCCAGGATGTTGGAATTGCTCTTTTTTTTTTTTTTTTTTTAGTTAGAAAAGAAGGGAATTCAGAAGTTAAAAAAAAAAACACAAAAGAATGCTGTAGTTTTGTAACACAAAATAAAAAAAAAAAATCCAAAACCAGAAATTGGACATGATACATTATGATTGTCAAGTATCAGGGGGTAGCCGTGTTAGTCTGTATCTACAAAAACAACAAAGAGTCTGGTGGCACCTTAAAGACTAACAGATTTATTTGGGCATAAGCTTTCGTGAGTAAAAACCTCACTTCTTCGGATGCATAGAGTGAAAGCTACAGATGCAGGCATTATATACAGACACATGGAGAGCAGGGAGTTACTTCACAAGTGGCGAACCAGTGTTGACAAGGCCAATTCAATCAGGGTGGATGTAGTCAAATGCAAACAGATGGACATCATACCAAAAGGACTGAAGGTAAAAAATCCATTGCAATGAACATACTACACTGAGTATGGTGAGAGACTGTGCCACACACTCTCAAAGAAACTGAGGAACCACCTGATCAGCATCCTTTACAGCAGACAGGAGAAGATCAAGAATGAGCTCTCAGAACTGGAGACTCTCATACAATACCAGCCTTCTACACAAACTTCAACGTGGCTGGACTTTACAAAAATGAGACAAGCCATTTACAATGCACATTTCACTTCTCTACAGAGGAAAAAGGACTGTAAGCTATCTAAACTAATACCTGCCACTGGGGGCTATAACAATGGTACCCTCAACTCATCTAACAACATTGTCAATCTTTCCAACCACACACTTAGCCCAGCAGAAGAGTCTGTCCTACCTCGGGGACTCTCTTTCTGTCCCACCATCCCCACGAACATGATACAGTTCTGCGGTGATTTGGAAGCCTACTTTCGTCGTCTCCGACTCAAGGAATATTTTCAACGCACCACTGAACAGTGCACTGACCCACAGGAACCTTCCTACCAACACTACAAGAAGAGGAACTCTGCGTGGACTCCTCCTGATGGTCGAAATGACAGACTGGACCTCTACATAGAGTGTTTCCGCAGACGTGCACAGGCTGAAATTGTGGACAAACAACATCACTTGTCCCATAACCTCAGCCGTACAGAACGCAATGCCATCCACAGCCTCAGAAACAACTCTGACATTATCATCAAAGGAGCTGACAAAGGAGGTGCTGTAGTCATAATGAACAGGTCAGATTATGAACAGGAGGCTGCCAGGCAACTCTCCAAGACCACATTCTACAGGCCACTATCCTCTGATCCCACTGAGGAATACCAAAAGAAACTACACCATCTGCTCAAGAAATTCCCAGCTACAGTACAGGAACAAATCTACATGGACACACCCCCAGAACCCCGACCAGGGGTATTCTATCTGCTACCCAAGATCCATAAACCCGGAAACCCTGGACGCCCCATCATCTCAGGCATTGGTACTCTGACAGCAGGATTATCTGGCTATTTGGACACTCTCCTCAGACCCTATGCTACCAGCACTCCCAGCTATCTTCGAGACACCACCGACTTCCTGAGGAAACTACAGTGCATTGACGTTCTTCCTGAAAACACCATCCTGGCCACCATGGATGTAGAAGCACTTTATACCAATATTCCACATGAGGATGGACTACAAGCTGTCAGGAACAGTATCCCTGATGAGGCCACAGCAAGCCTGGTGGCTGAGCTTTGTGACTTTGTCCTCACCCACAACCACTTCAGATTTGGGGACAACTTATACCTTCAAGTCAGTGGCACTGCTATGGGTACCCGCATGGCCCCACAGTATGCCAACATTTTTATGGCTGACTTAGAACAACGCTTCCTCAGCTCTCGTCCCCTAGTGCCCCTCCTCTACTTGCGCTACATTGATGACATCTTCATCATATGGACCCACGGAAAGGAGGCCCTTGAAGAATTCCACCTGGACTTCAACAATTTCCACCCCACCATCAACCTCAGCCTGGACCAGTCCACACAAGAGATCCACTTCCTGGACACTACAGTACAAATAAGTGATGGTCACATAAACACCACCCTATACCGGAAACCTACTGACCGCTATACGTACCTACATGCCTCCAGCTTCCATCCAAGACACATCATACGATCCATTGTCTACAGCCAAGCCCTAAGATACAACCGAATTTGCTCCAACCCCTCAGACAGAGACAAACACCTACAAGATCTTTATCAAGCATTCGTAAAACTACAATACCCACCTGGGGAAGTGAGGAAACAGATTGACAGAGCAAGACGGGTACCCAGAAATCACCTACTACAGGACAGGCCCAACAAGGACAATAACAGAACACCACTGGCCATCACATACAGCCCCCAGCTAAAACCTCTCCAGCGCATTATCCACGACCTACAACCTATCCTGGAAAATGATCCCTCACTCTTACAGACCTTGGGAGGCAGGCCAGTCCTTGCTTACAGACAACCCCCCAACCTGAAGCAAATACTCACCAGCAACTACACACCACACCACAGAAACACCAACCCAGGAACCTATCCCTGTAGCAAACCTCGTTGCCTACTCTGTCCCCATATCTACTCTGGCAACAGCATCAGAGGACCCAACCACATCAGCCACACCATCAGGGGCTCATTCACCTGCACATCCACTAATGTCATATATGCCATCATGTGCCAGCAATGCCCCTCTGCCATGTACATTGGCCAAACCGGACAGTCCCTCCGCAAAAGAATAAATGGACACAAATCGGACATCAGGAATGGTAACATACACAAGCCAGTAAGTGAACACTTCAATCTTCCTGGTCATTCTATCACAGATTTAAAAGTCACTGTCATTGAACAAAAAAACTTCAGAAACAGACTTCAAAGAGAAACAGCAGAACTAAAATTCATTTGCAAATTCAACACCATTAATCTGGGCTTGAATAGGGATTGGGAGTGGCTGGCTCACTACAGAAGCAGCTTTTCCTCTCCTGGAATTGACACCTCCTCATCTATTATTGGGAGTGGACTACATCCACCCTGATTGAATTGGCCTTGTCAACACTGGTTCGCCACTTGTGAAGTAACTCCCTGCTCTCCATGTGTCTGTATATAATGCCTGCATCTGTAGCTTTCACTCTATGCATCCGAAGAAGTGAGGTTTTTACTCACGAAAGCTTATGCCCAAATAAATCTGTTAGTCTTTAAGGTGCCACCAGACTCTTTGTTGTTTTTGTACATTATGATTGACATTCCAAAAAGATTAAACCATGGAAATTCATAATTAAGATCAGTATCTTTTTGAGGCGCTTTTCCTTGCCTTCTTGTTGCAGATGCTATTAGCAGCCTTGGGAGAATACTGAAAGCAACCTGGCTGTTGAAAATCAAAAATGGTTTCCTGCCTTGTTTTTTTTTTTTTTTTGTCCTTTAAACAACTTTCGATGTCATAGACTTGAGAGGATTGGGGGAGGGGGGCACCGTTCTGCCAAGCAGGAAGTAGCTTGCATTATACTGAAAACACGGGCTAGGTAACGATCCAACAGGGCAAAATTTAGAACCTGCAGGCTCCAGGGGCTTGGAGATGGGTAACAAATGGGAGCTCATCTGTCACTGAATAGGAAGAAAGACAAAAGGGTAAGAACATAGAGGTCTGGGAAGCAGCTACATGTTCCATCACCTTCCTTGTGACTTCCGGTGAGCACTGGGAAGTGACTCAGAGACCCTTAAAATAGACAAGGACAGAAAAGAAGAACACTCACTCGATGTGAACTAGATCCCAAATCCAGGTCTCAGGGAAGAATTTCCGAACTGTCTTTATCACAGAAGACTCACTCATCATCCTTCTGCCACCTAGAGGTGAAGAAAGGAGTTGTATATATGGTAAAAGTGTCATATTAGGGAGCATAGGGTAGAGACATCTAATGGGATGTGCCTGGAAGTTCCACTGAGCATGGTCTGATCTGAGGGAAACAGAATTTTTTACATGGGATTTCTTGCAGGAAAATTCTAAAAAATAAGGAAATATGGGGTGGGGGAAAGGATCTACTCTACTTTTTGTTTTCCAAATCGAAACGTTAGAAAACACTAACAGCTTAGGTTTACCCAACTCTTTATTACTTGTTTCCAGTTGAAAAACAGTAAGAAGGTGTGAAAAGTATTTTTTCTCCATTGTCTTATACTTTCTGATTATTTTTCACTTTTTTTGCTGTTGGAAACTCAGCTGTGTCCACTGGCTAGTTAGAGTAATTGGAGGGACATGTTTCCTGTGATCTGTCCCAAGCCCCTTTCTATAATTCAAGGTGGGGCAAAGACTGGAAACGTGGAGCAGCATTCCCTGCAAAGATCCTAGGGGTCCTATCCAAGACTCTGTTCCCTATTTAAAGGTGGGGTGGTGAGTCAGAATTCTGTCATTGACCTGTTTGTGATATTAAGCAGTCACAGCATCATAGAACCCGGGGGTTAGAAGGAACTGCAAGGGTCACCTAGTCTAACCCACTCCCAAGATGCAGGATTTGTTGCGTCATTTCACTTGTCTGTGTCTCATCTTTCCCATCTGCAATATGAGGCTCAAGATACTTCTACCTCTCCCTGAGCTACAGAGAAGGATAATTGTAATACCTATCATCCGCTGTAAAATGCTTTGAGATCCAGGGCTATAAAATGCCACATGAGTGCTAAGTACTACAGGATATGGCATCTAAACAATTAGTAGCCCCATTATATTTTCTGATACTTCCTTGTTTAGATTTTAAGTCAGCTTGTGAAAGGCTCTGGAACAATGAACCCTGGAGAATGAAATCATTATCATCCTCTGAAAAGAGGCAGCATTGCAACTTTCCCCTCATTTTCCCCTATACACAAGCTGAGTCAGACTCTAGTCAGTCCTTTGGCCATTCTGCAGAAACCACAAAGGAAGCACTAATTGAAGCAAACTGTGATGTGGAGACTTGTCCCACTAGGAACTGGACACACTGATTGGCCAATCCATTCTACACAGGGGACACTATTGAGGTGCAGCCAGATTGGAACTGGTGACCTGGAAGTGAAAAGACCAAACCCCATTTCCCAAGCCATCCAGTCCACCCCTTTTTTACACATTATCTTTACCAGCATATCCACCACCGAAACCATAGTCGGGCGTGGAATCTTTCGGGCAGGCTTTGTCAGATGGGCACAGGACCGGCTTCCGTATTGTAGAATTAGTAAAAACCTTTAGACCCATATTCTTAAAATAAAATAATAAAACAATTAATTATATTGCTCAATGTATTAATGGAGAACCAAACAATTTCATTTCTCCCACATCCTGTTCATTACTAGCAGTGGATCCCATTTAATGCCACAAGTTTGGTCTGTTCAGGGGATCAGTGCTCAGCTATCCATGGGGGCACTTCAATATTATGGTGAAGCATGGCATAAATGTAGATTTAGGGGGCTATGTGAGTAACAGAGTTGGTTCTATATTAGTTGATGAGCTAAAAGTTTGATGAACTTAGGTCTTTTTTTGGTTCACAAATCATTCCCAAACCACTCCACACTTGTGTCATTTTATTCACTATTAGTAAGCATTTGGGTTAATAAATGATTAATAAATGTTTTCATAAAAAGTTAATCAGTTGCTATAGATTGTTACAGAGTCCAACAAGTCAATAAACTGCTTATAACCATGGCTTATAACCATCTAAAACACCTTCTTCTGATGTGCTCATAACGATCTATAACATACTACTCATGTCCATAACATGCTTACAATATTGATTAATCATTTATTAATCCTTATAAACCATATATACACAGAACCTTAATATCATCTGTGACCAATTTTCTAAAATTGTCTCCATGCCACCCCCTAGACATGGAATGCTCCCGCTTAGCCAATACCAGCAATGAAATCCAGGCCCCACTGAAGTCAATGGCAAAACTCTCACTGACTTGAGTTGGGCTAGGATTTCAGCCCAGGTCATTACTTTTGTCTTTCAGTTACTTCCTCAAGGCCCACAGCTACCATGATGTCAACAATGATTTAACAAGCTAATAATCACTAACTGTTAGAGCTGCTGCAGGTGGTTGATGTGTGCTAAACAGAAGCTAAAAATGGAACCAACAGCTATCTCCCTCTCCATTCCACTTGTGTGCTGCATACCTTTCACCTGCCAGTTTTCATTTTTTTAGTAAGAACATAAGAGTTGCCATACTGGGTCAGACCATGGTCCATCTTGTCCAGTATCCTGTCTCCAATATTGGCCTATACCAGAGCTTATTGGGGAGTGAATAGAATAGGGCAATTATATTGTGATCTTCCCCTGTCTTCTACTCCCAGCTTCTGGTAGTCAGAGTTTTAGGGTGTTCCCCCAGCACTGAGTTGTGTCCCTGACCATCTTGGCTAATAACCATTGATGGACCTATTCTCCATGAACTGATCCAATTCTCTTTTGAATGCAGTTATACTTTTGGCCATCACAACATTCTTTGACAATGAGTTCCACAGGTTAGGTGTGTGCTGTGTGAAAAAATACTTCCTCTTGTTTGTATTAAGCCTGCTGCCTATTAATTTCATCATAGAGAATCATAGAATCATAGAATATCAGTGTTGGAAGGGACCTCAGGAGGTCATCTAGTCCAACCCCCTGCTCAAAGCAGGACCAATTCCCAACTAAATCATCCCAGCCAAGGCTTTGTCAAGCCGGGCCTTAATAACCTCCAAGGAAGGAGATTCCACCACCTCCCTAGGTAATGCATTCCAGTGCTTCACCACCCTCCTAGTGAAATAATGTTTCCTAATATCCAACCTAGACCTCCCCCACTGCAACTTGAGACCATTGCTCCTTGTTCTGTCATCTGCCACCACTGAGAACAGCCGAGCTCCATCCTCTTTGGAACCCCCCCTCAGGTAGTTGAAAGCAGCTATCAAATCCCCCCTCATTCTTCTCTTCTGGAGACTAAACAATCCCAGTTCCCTCAGCCTCTCCTCATAAGTCACATGCTCCAGAACCCTAATCATTTTTGTTGCCCTCCACTGGACTCTTTCCAATTTTTCCACAGAAGGCCCCTGTTTTTTTGTATTGTGTGAAGGGACTAAATAATACTTCTCTATTCACTTTCTCCACACCATTCATGATTTTATAGACTTCTGTCATATCTCTTTTCTATGCTGAGCAGACATAATCTTTTTATTCTCTCCTTGGACAGAAGCCATTCCATACCTTTGATTATCTTTGTTGTCCTTTTCTGGATCTTTTCCAGTTCCATTATATACTTTTTGAGATGGAGTGACCAGAACTGGACACAGTATTCAAGGTGTGGGCGGATCATGGATTTATATAGTTACATCATGGTATTTTCTGTCTTATTTTCTATCCAAAATTTCCTAATATTCTGTTAGCCTTTTTGACAACTCCTAAACACTGACTGGAAGTTATCAGTTGTCTTTGAGACCGTTTCTTCTTTAGAAAATGGCTACCACACTGTGGTCTCAACCACAATAAATATAACTGAGCATAATTCAGGGGACAGTCTAAACAAAAGTCACTGCAGGGGGAGAACGGAGGACCTCCTGAGATATGGCAGACATTTCCAGTGAATCCACCCTCCCCCTAGTAGTGGAGAGCCATTGCCTGAGCAGGGCTTTAAAATATGAGACATAATCCTTCTACAACTTTTCCCTCCTCTGCTGTACCTTTTCTGGAGCCAATACAATGACAGCAACATTGGGGAAACATTCAGAGGACGTACCCTGAAAACATCATAGACGTCCCCGTCATGAGTAACGTTCACAGGCACATAGTATAAGCCATTGAAAAAGGTGTCCGTGACTGGAATGCACGGTTCTTTGTCGTCATCTTCTAGGTTGAGCCCGTTGTAATAATAGCCATAATACTCTTGCACACGGAGCTGATTGTATACCTGGTGGGAGGGGATGAAATCAGGTGAGCACAAGGAAACATCTCAGAGGTGTAAAATCCTGTGTCACCGCTGGCAATTACCAGGTGTGAGCAAACTCCAAGCTGGAACCTTTGCCCTTCAACAGAGGTACAAGAAGTGCTCCAGCTCAGTCCTGGGATACTTCAGGCTGTATTAGACTCACATGCTCAGCCTCTTAATACCGAGTGGACTAACAGCGGCTTTGGAGCACCACAAGAGAGAAAACACAGTGAAGAAGAGACCACCCTTATTATGCAACCACCTGCTTTAAGAGACCACCTCAGAAATCTCTTCCAATGTACCCAGTACAAGTATGCTCCAACTTTATGAGAAAACCGCCTCTACTGTAGTATGGTTCTCTGAAAAGTGACTCTGTAAAAATGATACCAGGGCTCCATGTTTATTGTTTCCCAACAATTCCAGATTCCTCTTCAAATTTCTAGCTCCACAAATTTGCCCTGGGATCTTAGCGTCAAGCTGGGTTGCTCTTTCTTGAACATCCTCATCAATAATATAAACAGTGCAGGCCCTTGGTGATATCTGTGCAATCCCATTGCTTGCAGTAGGTTTGCACAACTGTAACTGGCTGGAACTTAGTAATCAATTCTAGTGATGATGCACAAGAAGGAATAGACTCCATCACCTTCTCTCTGAGCTGTGCTGGCACTGCTGAGTGCATGGGAGCAAAAATCAGCAAACATATTTTTCTCATTAAAGCGTATAGATATGAATCTGAATGTTTCTGCACAAGGAGCCTAATTTAAAGCTTCCTGAAGTTAATTGAAAGATTCAAATGACTTCTACAGTGTTGGATCAGGCCTACTTCAGTAAGAAGATGCCATTTTACATAATCACTTACTTCCCTAGACTATATACCAATGTTAAGTGCTTTAAGTGGCCCTGGCGATGCAGGTTTCTGGTATTCCCATATAATAATAATAATACCTTGCTTTTATACTGCACTTTTCATAAGTAGATCTCAAAGCGCTTTGCAAAGGGAGGTCAGTGTCATTATACAGATGGGAAGACAGAGGCACTGAGACATGCCAAAGGTCACCCAGCTGACCTGTAGCAGAGCCAGGAATAGAACTCAGGTGTCTTGAGTCCCTGTCCAGTTCTGTATCCGTAGACCACCTATGAACTGAGACTAGATAGTCACGTGTTGCAAAGGAGTAACAAGATATTGCAATTAGTAACAGCATAATTGAAGATTTCTCTCTGTGCCCGGAGGTACATACTCCAGCTACATCCTATCATACCTCACTGTGTGGCTATGGGAGAGAGGATCTTTGGAAGCACAATAATGAAGTAGAACTCAGAATTTTTCCTTGGCACACCCCTGCCATGTTAAGCTATAAACCCCCTTGAGAAGCACAATATTCTGCACTTCTCTGAGTAGAGAGCGAAGAGGATTTGTGGCAGGGCTTACAGTGTCAGCAGACAGCTCTTGCTCAGGTCTCAGAAGCAGGACACTCTGATCCACAGCCCGCAGGGCACAGTAGGAGTTGGCAGCAGCCTCAAGCTGGAGGCTGATGTTAGAGGCTGGGAGCCCCTGCTTCTTGGAGAACTGCAGCTGGACCTGGAATTGAGCAGAGAAATCAGAGCCCCTTAGGAGAATCATTTTAATGTATAAATGTCAATCTCATGGAGAGATGATAAATAGGTTCTCACTCTTCTCCACAGCCTCCTTCTATGCTCTGCAGGACAAAGACCTCACTATCAAACAGAATCTCCCAGAGTCCCTGTTTTAGGGTGAGCCATGACCTCAGAGGCCCTGCAAAACATCCCTGTTCCTCTCTCTCCCCAGCTTCACTGGCAGTCCTCACTCTGCTTGAACATCCATCCATGTCCTTCACATAAGCATCTCCTGTCTCCCTGCTATTCTTCACCACTGGCATTCCCTTGTTCAGATGTGTTTGCAATTTCTTTGCTCTCTGCCCTTGAAGGGAAGCCTGAGTGCAGGGCTGGAATCACGTCCTCTTGGTTCCCTGAGCCTGTGGCAACCTGGGGTGGGCCTCAAAAAGAAATCAGAGCTCTCACCTTATTCTTGAAGCACTTCTCAACCTGGAGTCTGGTGCTATCGGCCACCAGCTCGCCACCAGGGTGCACAGTGTAGACCAGTATCTGGGCAGTGGGAGCCAGCTTCTCACTGCCAGTCAGCGAGATGAAGAATGTGCCATAAGGAGCTGCAGGAGGAACATGAAGCCAGTAGTAGGAAAAGCCAAGAGAAGAGACAGGCAGAATCATGACTTTAGTGGATGAGCTAACATTTTAGCCTGTAAGCTAAAAGCTTCTTTAAAATGAGATAGTTGGCTATTGGGAGACCCGGCTCTCACCAGACTTCAAACTGCTCCCCTCAGTGAGATGCCAGATGCCAACATTAAGATGCTGAGCACCAGGCACTTTGCAGAGTGTGAGGTGAGCTGCAGTCAGAGAAGAATTCTATTAGCTTCACTTCTGGGTAGAAAATGTGTGTGTGAGTGCTACAAGCATGGCACACACTGAGAATACTGTCCACAGAGATTGAACTCAGGACCTTCAGCACCAAATAGCCCAGGACTCTACCTCCTGAGCGAAAGGAGAGATCCTTTAGCTGGCTGAGATAGTATAGTATCAGGATGTTATGATCATTAGAGGAAGACAGCCTTATTTGCACTAGACTAGTGTATTACACCAGCACCTGGAGGATGATGGGGTGAGAAACACACAACTTGGGTGTTTCTGTTACACCAGGAGTAAAACATGTACAAACTAATGTTGACAACCAACTACTAAAGACAGGTTAGTCATCCAATCAGGGATAAGAAACAATATCATGTGATTTAGGTGATCATTCACATACTTCAAATTATGAATAATGAGGAGTCATAGTGAACAACTTGCAAATGCCCCTTAAGGAGAAATTAAAGAGAAAGAAATGGACAAATTCACATCAAGTATCATTCCTAGCTAATCATTCAATTGAGGAACAACAGGATTAATCTGGCTGTGATGCCAGGGGATGGACCACATGATGCACTAAAGTCCACTTCCAGTGCTAATAATGCTGTGATTGTGGCTTATGTCGGAGATAGGTCTAGTAACTAACACCACATGGAAAGAGATTCCAGCCAGCTGCTGTACTCAATTTTAGCCCATTTCACTCAAGATACTTATGCTTTGGAGTTCACATCTTTGTTTTCTAACATCTCAGCACTTACCACCTGTGATGCTGACTTGCTGTTGGCCATTCAGAACAATTTTGCCTTTTGCCATCACCTGTGGACAAAAAGACACCATGAGACGGGATCGGAAAAAGTTAAATTTGTTTCAGTGGGCTAGTAAATATCTATTATTTAGTGATGATCAGGATTGTAATGTTTGGTGCTCACGAAAATGAGGGATGGATAGCCTCATGAGAGTTGGACGTAGCTGCAGGCAGATCCTGTGCTAGTTTCCCCCATTGCTCACACACAACTGTATCAATGCCCCTCAGTCCTGCCCTGCAACTCCTCTCCTTCTTCTGCTATTCCAGTGCTGGCCTCCCCACACAGCTCTGCCAATGCCCCTCAGTCCTGCCCTGCAGTATCCCCTGAGACTCTTGTCCTGGCCTCTCCTGCATGGCAGTTGTGCAGCACAAGGGACAGAGGAATAGTCCCCCTAGTGGTAATTTTATGCTCTCCACTTCATGGTGCTCACAGTGCCCTGGGTGACTTTAGAGATAGATGTTTAATTTGCTCCACGTTTAAATGGGCAGAGCCCTGGTGGAACCCATTGACAAGACAATGGCTAGGTTCTGATTTTTTACCACTAAGTCATCTAGGTTACATATTTCTGACTTGATCAATATTCAACTGAGGTTGAAAGCATAGAGGCTTTCAGGGAAGCAGAGCAGCCCCCCAACATTTACCACATAGTAGAAGTTCACACTGGTGGCATCCTTGTATCCCTCTTTGTTCAAAATGTAGTGCACCATGATCCTCCTCTGCTGGCCACAGCTCAGCATCTCTGGGACCTGCTCGAGCTTCACAAAGCTATTAGTGCGGGAGTAGAAGCGCTGGACGTAGTAGGTCGTCTCAGGTTCGTAAGTGTCCATCCAGACAAGGTCTCTACAGTCATCTATTGCATATGTGGCCTGACAAGAGACATAGAGAAAAAAGTAAACAAAGGATTTAATGAAGAGGAAATTCAAGGGTCAAAGGGAAGCTGGGGCACAAATGTTTATTCACAGCAGTTTCTATCATAATCTGTGTAAAGCAGTGGGAAATGGTCTTTAGAGGCTATTTAGTCTAATAGCTCTACCAATATTTTGTGTATGAGCTTGTGTGAACATTCCTGCACAGCAAGTCCAGTCCAGCTAGGCTGCATGCTGTGCTTGCCCCCTGGCGTCCTTAACACATCCACTCCTCTCTGGTGTGCCTAGACTGACAGGTCAGTGGACATCCTTGTGGCTGCATAAGCTGTTAGGTGACTCTGCAGAGCTAGCACTGCACCAGTCCCAGACAGACTGGATTTGCTGCTACCTCTCTTCTCCCCATGCCAGGGCCAATTGAGCATGTGCCAAGGGATGTGTGTGTCTCTGGAGCAGCCCAGTAGGGACAGAGAGAGGCAACAGCAAAACAAATAGTTGGTTTTGGAGGTCAGTGCATCCAGGTTGGATGTGGAAAGACAAAGTGACAAAATCCAGCAAGAACCTCTGCTCCCTGTATGGCAAGTTTGCATTTTATAGTTTCTTTGGTGCAACCTAACCCAGAATCAAATTGGGGACAACACCAAAATCAGAAGAGGCAGCAACCACACAGGAGGGGCCAGTACCAAACTGCAAAGCAAGCTGGAAAGATTGGAGCTGGGAGCGTGGGCTACAGGCATTGAAGGGAGATTTCATCCCAATGAAGGCAGAGCTCTCTGCCCGGGGAGAGGAGACAATTAGAAGATGGATACACGATGGGGAGATAGAGCCAAACAGCTGAAACCATCATATTAAAGCGAGTTGATTATCATCTTCTCTGATGAATATTGTCCTCATGTCATCCTTTTAGATAACCACATCTGAGGTTGCTGCTGGATCAGGACTGGGAGACCAAATGAAAACAAGCTCATTGAGTTGCTCTAAAAACAAAATCTCCCCCTTCCTTCTTCTCTGCTAGCCTCCCCATGGATGCAGGTGTCACTGGAGGGACCAGCTACTTCCCCACACATTGCAACTCATCCAGAACAATATTTCCCATCAGAATACCAGCTTGCTTTTCCCTCCTCCCACAACTGGATGACCATCTGGGGGAATAGTGTCTTTTCCCTTAGTTCTCTCAGTTACTTACTCTCAACTTAAAACGGGGCTCAAAGTATTCGGAGGTGTCAATGGAAAACCGAGCAGTGCCATTCTCATTTGTGATATAGTCAGCCACATGCTTCTCATTGAGCTGTAGCTTGATGGTCTCATTTGCAACAGGGATGCCATCCTCGTTTTCCATCTGAATCTGAATAAATAAAGGTGTCCAAGGTGTTCAGCAAACATACAGGACAGGTAAAGCCCCACTTACTCTCCTTAATATGTTAGTTGGCTTCAAAGCCTTTGGTATTGAAGACAACATGTGCGGAGGCTATAGTGAATAGCAGCAGGTGTTGTCATCAAATAGTCAAGTGTATTTAAAACACATGCACTGGTCAGAATATTTTGTGTGGGTTCTGTGAAGGGCAGGGAGAGGAAATTCCCTGTGAAGCTTCATAGGAGGGACAAAGGAAGACAGGAGGAATATTCCTGCTGTGGAGAGACGGAAGGGTTTATATATGGGATTAGGTATAAACCAGGTTCAAATCCTGACTCTTGCTTGCTGGGCCTGCCAGGATGGAATGGCTGCAAAGGTGGTGTTCTTTGCAGGATACTAGCTTGTGAAACCTGCAGTGCTTAGGGGGCTCGGAACTGATCTTGTGCCTTAACAAAGACCCTTCCCCCCATTATAAATTCTTTCTTCCTTGTCCCCACGGGGCTCATGTCATTTTGACTGTACAGACCCTTGCCCCACACACACACACATGATAACGCAAGGTTCCATGACCCAGACAGGTTTCCTCATCTTCTCTGAAAGCCCCTAATGCAATGGGAGAACTGTGCATTAGGGGCTATTGCCATGTAGTGTTACTAAGGGAACCTGCCACTGGAAGTAGGGGGATGGTCATATACAGCATCACAGAGATCACTTTTGCGACTTCAGAATTTGCCTAGGACATTCTCTCTCTGCCATCCTACCTCTCCATAGTAAGGAATTCCCCTTTTGTAGTACGTGTCCATATTCTTAAACCACATTCTCTCCCTTGCCTGGTAGATGGAAATGTAGTCAGAGCCTATAATCTGCACGCCTGAAGAAGGGTGAAGAAGAAGAGACAAGAATCAGAGCTGGGGGAAGATATGGTTTTAAAGAAAGTTGCACTGAATGATCAAATGCAGGCTCCAGCACCCTGGAGGGGATAATTATGCTTATAAAATGGTACTTGATGGTGAACTGAGTCTCATGCTTGGCCATCAGAGATTCCCATCAAAGATTACCAGCTCTCAAAGTGGCCTCTCAAACTCAGCCTGCAACCCCCGTCCATATCCCAGCCATATTCTAGTCTTCTTTCCCACCAGTGTTACCTGTTCCGTCCTCTGTGAGGATTGCCTCCACTTCAAGGGACCAGGACATCCTGGGATGATAAAGCTTGAATGTTTTGGTGCTGATGACCTTCGTGATGCAGCCATCCTTCCCCAGCTGAAAAGTGAAGGGACCACCCAATGAGCATATAGGGAAAGAGCCCAGTTCTCTGAATGGTCAAACAACTTTTCTTTGACCTTGTTTGTAAAGCTCTTCAGACTTTAGCACCCCTGCTCTCATCTCCCTCACCTACCTCTTTGCTCTTGTCTTATTGCTCCTCTCATGCTCCATAACCAATCCTTCACCACTATTCTGCCTTCTTCTGCCTGAAACCCTCTCCCTCCCTGACCTGCTCCTCTATGTCTTCTGGTCCCCTCTCAAAACATACTTCTTGTGTGATATTTTAGGACTTACCTACACATGATTAACTCCATGCATAGATACTCTTATCCTGGAATATGGCCTTATTTTAATTTAGTTTAATCTAAAATTAATTAAGCTAATTTGGAGTAGGGAACTCTTAGGGCTTGTCTACACTTGAAATACTACAGCAGCACAGCTGCACTGCTGTTTCACTTTGGTGTGGACACTATCTATGGTAATGGGAGGGGTTCTTGCATTAGCGCAGTTAATCTACCTCTCTGAGAGGTCGATGGAAGAATTCTTCTGTCCACACTGGGGGTTAGGTTGACTTAACTATGTGTCTCAGGAGTGTGGATTTTTCACATTCTGAGCAGTGTAGCTGGGTCAACCTAACTTTTAAGTGTAGATCAGGCTTTGGTCCAGAATAAAGGTGTCCACACAGAGTTAATCAGGAATAGCTATTCTGGAATATCTTCCCATGTAGACAAGCCTTTAGTTCGCTCAGCAAAAGTTCAATCCTGCAAGGTGCTGGGTACTCTAGCCCTGATTCAGCAAAGTACTCATGCACATACTTAACATTAAAGCATGTGAGTAAACCCAATTGATTTTAATGTACTACAACAATTCACACCAGTTAAGGATCTGGCCAAAAAGTTTTAATAGTCTGATTGCAAATCCCTTCCACTCTCAGTTTTGTTCTCTCGACTCATGTAATGACAGAATTATGTTAGTTCTCTTTTCCTTGATGGAATCTCCCAGGGCAGATAAAATCTGAATATCTAAAGTTTAAAAAAAAAAAGAGAAAGAGAAAGAGAGAAGATGCAGAAAAAATGTTTTAGGGAAAAGGAACAAAAATTCACACCTTGTTGGCTTTCCTTACACATCATAAAGTTCATAAAACAAAAAACAAAAAGGCACAAGTTCAATGTTTATATCCTTTGCAGGCTGCCTTCAATACATAAACAAGAGCAATACAGATCTGTTTATCAAACAGAAGAGGTGACTATTTTTCTCCTACCCTCTTCCCTGAAGTGGAATTATTTCTCTTTCAATCAACAGGCTAACATTTTTGGTGTTAAATCTGGTAAAACACAACTCAACTACTAGCACTCCTATTCCTGGGATAGGGTGTTGTAGATTCATACTCTGCTGAAGAAAAAAACCCAGTATCCTGGCTAAAGTGCCCCACTCAGAGAAATAGGCTATAGTGTCTGAGGCTGCAAATGTAGAATAGTCATTGCATTTGCCTGTCATAGAATCATAGAATCATAGAATATCAGGGTTGGAAGGGACCTCAAGAGGTCATCTAGTCCAACCCCCTGCTCAAAGCAGGACCAATTCCCAACCTAAATCATCCCAGCCAGGGCTTTGTCAAGCCGGGCCTTAGAAACCTCCAAGGAAGGAGACTCCACCACCTCCCTAGGTAACGCATTCCAGTATTTCACCACCCTCCTAGTGAAATAGTTTTTCCTAATATCCAACCTGGACCTCCCCCACTGCAACTTGAGACCATTGCTCCTTGTTCTGTCATCTGCCACCACTGAGAACAGCCGAGCTCCATCCTCTTTGGAACCCCCCTTCAGGTAGTTGAAGGCTGCTATCAAATCCCCCCTCATTCTTCTCTTCTGGAGACTAAACAATCCCAGTTCCCTCAGCCTCTCCTCATAAGTCATGTGCTCCAGAACCCTAATCATTTTTGTTGCTCTCCGTTGGACTCTTTCCAATTTTTCCACATCCTTCTTGTAGTGTGGGGCCCAAAACTGGACACAGTATTCCAGATGATGCCTCACCAATATCGAATAAAGGGGAACGATCACGTTCCTCGATCTGCTGGCAATGCCCCTACTTATACAGCCCAAAATGCCGTTAGCCTTCTTGGCAACACGAGCACACTGTTAACTCATATCCAGCTTCTCGTCCACTGTGACCTCTAGGTCCTTTTCTGCAGAACTGCTACCTAGCCATTCGGTCCCTAGTCTGTAGCAGTGCATGGGATTCTTCCGTCCTAAGTGCAGGACTCTGCACTTGTCCTTGTTGAACGTCATCAGGTTTTTTTTGGCCCAATCCTCTAATTTGTCTAGGTCCCTCTGTATCCGATCCCTACCCTCTAGTGTATCTACCACGCCTCCTAGTTTAGTGTCATCTGCAAACTTGCTGAGAGTGCAGTCCACACCATCCTCCAGATCATTAATAAAGATATTAAACAAAACCGGCCCCAGGACCGACCCTTGGGACACTCCGCTTGAAACCGGCTGCCAACTAGACACGGAGCCATTGATCACTACCCGTTGAGCCCGACGATCTAGCCAGCTTTCTATCCACCTTACAGTCCATTCATCCAGCCCATACTTCTTTAACTTGGCGGCAAGAATACTGTGGGAGACCGTATCAAAAGCTTTGCTAAAGTCAAGGAATAACACATCCACTGCTTTCCCCTCATCCACAGAGTCAGTTATCTCATCATAGAAGGCAATTAGGTTAGTCAGGCATGACTTCCCCTTGGTGAATCCATGCTGACTGTTCCTGATCACTTTCCTCTCCTCTAAATGTTTCATAATTGATTCCTCGAGGACCTGCTCCATGATTGTCCAGTCACTGCACTCCCAGTCTAACCCACCTCTCTGTGGCTCCCATACATAATGGGCCAAATTCATCCACACTGTATTAAAAAAACCTTCCCATCCAAAGGCCTCCAACCATGCCACTGAGATATTGGGAAAAACATGCCTTCCTCTGACAGCGCCTCTAGTCCCACCCCAAGAAATAGGAAAGGGAGCCAATAAAGCCTCCAGGCACCATGTAATGTCCTGGATGATAACATTTATAAGAAAAGAAGAGCAAGCAGTGCAGGCCCATGTCATACTTGTGCAGTAACAGCTTCACAGAATCCTTTGGGGGTCTCGTTACACTTGTCGTTATAGTGCTTCCTGCACACACTGAGCTGGACTCTCCCCTGCACAGGCTGGCCATAGGTGTAGCTAGAGGAGGAGGAAACACAAAAATGAATCAGCTTACAAGATCACAGTTGCCAGGGCTGTCAGGAAACCAATATAGGCTGTAACACAATGTGGACTAAAAGCTAAAATCCGGATAAGGCTAGTTTTCCTGGACTCACATTTCAGACATCTTTCCCTCCTCATTCCCTGTTTTTCATGGAAATGTCATTACTGCCTTACACAGGACTAGGCTTACCAATTTTCTAATCACATAAAACCAAATACCCCTGCATCACCCCCGCCCCACCACTTCTCTGAGGCCCTGCCCCCACTCACTCCATCCCCCCTCCCTCCGTCACTTGCTCTCCCCCACCGTCACTCACTTCCACTGGGCAAGGACAGGGGGTTGGGGTGTGGGAAGGGGTGAGGGCTCCAGGGTGGGGCTAGAAATGGGTTCAGGCAGGGTGAAGTAGGGGGCGGCCAGGTGGCTCTGTGTGCTGCTTGTGCCTGCAGGTGCTACTCCCACAGCTCCTATTGGCCAGGATTCCCAGACAATGGGAGCTGCAGGGGTGGCACTCAGGGTGGTGCAGCATGCAGAGCTTCCCTAATCGCCCCTGCGCATAGGGGCCGCAAGGACATGCTGACCACTTCAGGGAGCTGCGTGGAGCCAGGACAGTCAGGAAGCATGTCTCAGCCCCACTGCACTGCCAACCAGACTTTGACAGACCAGTCAGTGGGGCTGACTGGAGCCATTAGGGTCCCTTTTCTACCAGGCCCTGCATGTGATGAAATGGGAATTTTCTGTAATATCTTTTTATAAATCTGATGTGTGCCATAGTTTCCCCCTGTACATGGCATTGCTACACAGTGGGGACTAAAGGGTTAAGTCTATTATTGTAGCAGTGCAGGAAACATGAGGTGTGTGTCACCTAGCCATCTGGTATGAACCGTATGGGTCATTAAAGGACTGGCAGAGGCTAACCCATATCAACGGAAAATTGGAGAAGACAATGGAAACCTCCAGAGCATTTCAATCTCCCTGGACACTCAATAACAGATACAAAAGTGGTAATTCTTCAACAACAAAAACTTCAAAAACAGACTTCAGTTAGAAACTGCAGAACTGGAATTAATTGGCAAACTGGACACCATCAAATTAGGCCTGAATAAAGATTGGGAGTGGATGGATTACTACAAAAAGTAATTTTCCCTCTGCTGATACTCACACCTTCTTGTCAACTGTTGGAAATGGGTGATGTCCACCTTGATTGCATTGGCCTCGTTAACACTACAAAAGTAATTTCCCCTCTCTTGATATTCACGCCTTCTTGTCAACTGTTGAGAATAGGCCACTTCCACCTTAACTGAATTGGCCTTGTTAGCACTGACCCCCCACTTGGTAAGGCAACTCCCATCTTTTCATATGCTGTAATATTTATATTACTGCTTACTGTATTTTTCACTCCATGCATCTGATGAAGTGGGTTTAGCCCATGAAAGCTTATGCCCAAATAAATTTGTTAGTCTCTAAGGTGCCACAAGGACTCCTCGTTGTTTTTGCTGATACAGATTAACACAGCTGCTACTCTGAAACCTTCAGAACATTGACAGCTAGCAACCAAAAAACAAGAGGAAAGCGGTCTCCCCCCGCCCCAACCCAACATCTCTCAGCAGGGAAGCTGAGCAGAGGCCAGCTCGCCAGCTTCAGAACAAAGCACTGAGAGGTGACAGGCAGGGGATAAAGAGTTGATTTTTGGGAGAAGCTGGGCTGCTCTCACCTGGGACTTACAAAGGCACAGAAAGCCAAAGCCAGAAATGGATTCCACAGCAACTTGGCTAGCTAATTGCACTGGCTTGGCCAGATGCACTATGTATTAGGCTATGTCTGCACTAGCACTTTTGTTGGTAAAACCTATGTCACTCAGGGGTGTGAAAAACACACCCATAAGTGACATAAGATTCACCAACATAAGTTTCTGGTGTGGACAGCACTACAGTAGTGGAAGACACTCTCCTGCCAACATAGCTATCGCCGCCCGTTGGAGTGGTTGAATTATACCGGCAGAAGAGCTCTCTCCTGTAGGCATAGAGCAGCTACAAGGGAGATCTTACAGCAGTTCAGCTGCATCGGTCAGGGCCGGCTCCCGCATTTCTGCCGCCCCAAGCAAAAAAAAAAAAAAAAAAAGGCCGCGATTGGCGGCAGCAGTTCAGCAACAGGTCCTTCGCTCCTAGAGGGAGTGAGGGACCTGACGCCCCCAAATTGCCGCAGGTGCCGCCCCTCTCCCTTGGCCGCCCAAGCTGGTGCCTGGAGCCGGCCCTGGCATCGGTACAGCTGTGCTGCTGTAAGGTCTTTCGTGTAGATGTAGCCTTAGCCTTCATTTCTCTGTCCCAACATAAAGGATTCCGATACTCTGTCCGGGTACATCTACACTACAGGGGGGAGTCGATTTAAGATACGCAAATTCAGCTACGTGAATAGCGTAGCTGAATTCGACGTATCGCAGCCGACTTACCCCGCTGTGAGGACGGCGGCAAAATCGACTTCTGCGGCTTTCTGTCGGCGGCGCTTACTCCCACCTCCGCTGGTGGAGTAAGAGCGCCGATTTGGGGATCGATTGTCGCATCCCGACGGGACGCGATAAATCGATCCCCGAGAGGTCGATTTCTACCCGCCGATTCAGGCGGGTAGTGTAGACCTAGCCCCAGTTGCCTAATAAAACCTACTCTGTGTTGAAAAGGCTGCCTGGTGTCACTGCAGATACTTGCTGAGGTGCACTGGTCTCTGGAGCGTTCAAATCTCTGACTAGGAGTCTGTCTCAGTTGGACTCACTGGGCAGAGCTCACGGTGTGAAGCAGGAGTGCTGGAGCCCAGAGGCTCAGTCTCAGAGGGCCTCTCCTGAAGGAAGAGTGCACACTGAAGGGGTTCTCTAAGAGACTATTTAAAAATGGGGTGTAGCACAGATCCTGTGGATCTGTGACAGTGATGTACACAGGGACCTTAATGCTAGACATCCTAATTTATTAACCTATGTACCTCTCCTACCCTCTTTCTTTCCTTTCTCTCCCCTTCCTATGTCTCTATAGTGATAAAAAACCAATACCTAGTACGTATATATTGCTTGTGTCTTCAAACTACTGTGCAAACATTATCCTCACAGCCCCAGCTGCATAATGCAGGTGAATCTTATTATCATGTTACAGAGAGTGAAAGTCAGATGCAAGGGTTAAGTGGCTTGCTGTAGGTCACAAAGTGAATTATTAGCAGTGTCAGGATTAGAATTCAAGAGTTCCTGTCTCCCAGTCTTGTGCTCCATCCACAAGACGTTGGTGCTTGTATGAATTTACACTCTTTCCCGCTTGATACTCACACAGCACAAACATTCACTTTGAGTTCTTGATCCAAGAAAGAGATCCTCTTTGGTGCGTTGATCGTCACTTCAAACTTTGGCAACACTAAAAATGCAAGGTAAATATCATTGCTAAGTGACATCTTAGGTGTGAGGGGGGAAGAAGAAACAGGGAAACTTAATTGCACCAGCATTTGAGGGGTATGAACACCAAAGAGAGAGATTGTTTAGAGCAGGGGTTCTCAAACTTGGGCCATGGCTTCTTCAGGGTAAGCCCCTGGCGGGCCGTGGATGCTTTGTTTACCTAAGCGTCCGCAGGTACGGCCACTCGCAGCTCCCACTGGCTGCAGTTTGCTGTTCCCAGCCAATGGGAGCTGTGGGAAGTGGTGCAGGCCGGGCCACTGCTTCCCACAGCTCCCATTGGCCGGGAACGGCAAACCGCAGCCAGTGGGAGCTGCGAGTGGCAGAACCTGCGGACACTCAGGTAAGCAAAGCATCTCGCAGCCCGCCAGGGGCTCACCCTGAAGAAGCCATGGCCCAAGTTTGAGAACCCCTGGTTTAGAGGGATACAGACAGGTATAACTAGGAATAAGGGGATGATGTTTTTAGAAAAGGAAAATTTAGGTTTAATAGTATGAAAATTCTTCTTTACAAGGAGTTGTATTATTACTATTATTATAATACTTATATAGCATATTCATCTGTAGATATGAAAGCACTTAACAAAGGAGGTCAGTGTCACTATCCTCATTTTACAGGTATGGAAACTGGGGCACAGAAAGATTAAAGTGACTTGCCCAAGGTCACCCAGCAGGACAGGGGCAGACCTGAGAACAGAACCAACATTTCCTGGTTTTCAAGGCAGTGCTGATCCACTAGCCCGCACTACTCCATTAGGAAGGTTAGGAATATAGTGTCCCAAGGGAAGTGGACACCCCAGTAGGTTGGAAACAGAGTTTTCTGAAGGAGGGGGTGGGAAAGGAGCTCTCCCTGCTAACACAGGAAGCTTGGGATTGTCAAAGCCCTGCCCAACAAGCTCACAGGAGACAGGTGAAAGTCCCAGTGTCAAGATGAGGGATGGCAAATTCATAAGAAGAAAACAAATCAGTGGAGTTGTTCCATATGTAAAATGACAAATACTAGAGAGATCATCAGGCATTGGTAGCTTTTATTTTTCTATCTGCCCACAGTATCCTTCCACACTGTTTACCCTGCAGTCCACCACAGCTGCCAGATATCATTCTATTAAATAATAATATATTCTAATTTAATATGTTCTATTTAATAATAGCTTTAAACTTCTAGAGCACAGTATATGCCTTACACGCAATACCAACCTCACACAGTCATATGAGGTTTAACTTAATATTATTTCCCATTGTACAGATGGAGAAACTGAGGCACGAGGAGGTGACATGACTTGACACAATAACTTAGTGATAAAGCCAAAAAAAGAACCCAGACTTTTGACTCCCAGCCTTCTGCTCTAATCAGTAGGCCACATTCCTCAGTATCTATCAGGATACCCATCACTTATCCATCTCCTCCATGGCTTCAGTCTCTCCTCCCTGCTTCCATGCCTTGGCTTACATATCTTAACCAGGTTGTTAAATGAGAAAAATCAAGTTATACAGTGTATAAGGTCTGCACTGCCTCATGCCTGTGTTTGACAAACAGCCCCTCACAGACTCAGGCTGTGGGACTTGGCCATATAAGACATAATTAAGTAGTACAGATGAGATCCACTGCAGGTGCTTACCATATTCCTCCACAGTGAACCAATGATACGTTTTGTCACCTGACTTCTTTTCAACAATGATTTCATAACTCCCCAGGATTGGCTCTTGGATTAACGGGAATGAGAGTTGGACAATGGCAGTCTTGGATGTTACATCCAGCCACTGAAAGATCCGATTGCGCTGGGGATCCTAGTAGGTGTGGGAAGATAAATACAGATGCTTTTATCATCTTCTTCAAGGCCCTCCACTTTTTTTTCCCTTCCTTTACATTTCATAGATTCACAGATTCCAAGGTTGGAAGGGATCATTGTGATCATCTAGTCTGACCTCCTGTATAACACAGGTCATAGAACTTACCCAAAATACCCAAAATAGAAAAACATCAAATCCTAATTTTAAAATTGCCAGTGATGGAGAATCTCCCATGATCCTTGGTAAATTGACCAAACAGTTAATTACTCACATGGTTAAAAATGTACACGTTATTTACAGTCTGAATTTATCTAGCTTCAGCTTCCAGCCATTGAATCATGTTAAACCTTTGTCTACTAGACTGAAGAGGCCGTTATTAAATATTTGTTCCCTGTGTTGATGCTTATAGACTGTAATCAACTCACCTCTGAACCTTCTCTTTGTTAAGCTGAATAGGTTGAGCTCCTTGACTCTAACACTAAAAGGCAGGATTTCTAATCCTCTAATCATTTTAGATGCTCTTCTCTGAACTTTCTCCAGTTGCTAACCTCCTTCTTGAATTGCGGGCATCAGAACTGAACAGAGTATTCCAGCAGCAGTCATACAAATGCCAAATACAGAGATAAAATAATCTCTCTACTCCTACTCGAAATTCCTCTATTTATGCATCCTAGGATTGCATTAGCTCTACTGCCACAACATCACACTGGAAACTCATGTTCAGCTGATTATCCACCACGATCCCCAAATCTTTATCAGAGTCACTGCTTCCCAGGACAGATTCCCTGTCCTGCAAGTATGACCTATATTCTTTGATCCTAGACATATATATTTACATTTAGCTGTATTAAAACACATATTGTTTGCTTGCGCCCAGTTTATCAAGTGATCGTGATTGCGCTGATTCAGTGACCTTTCATTATTTACCACTCCCACAATTTTTGTGTCATTTGCAAACTTTATCAGTGATGATATTATGCTGTCTTCCATGTCATTGGAATCATACCTGCTAGATGTTGATTCCATATTAACAATTACATTTTGAGATCTATTAGTTAGCCAGTTTTTAATGTATTTAATGTGTGTCATGTTAATTTTGTTTTGTTCTAGTTTTATAATCAAAATATTATGTGGTACCAAGTCAAACAATTTACAGAAATCTAAGAACAGTATATTACATCAACAGTAATCAAGTTCATTTGACAGAATCTATATCCATAAACCCATATTGATTTGCATTAATTTTACTATCCTCCTTTAATTCTTTATTAATTGAGTCCCGTAACATCTGGGACTCAATTAACCCCTAACATAATTTTGTTTGGGATTGATGTCAGGCTGACAGGCCTATAATAACCCAGGTTGTCCTTTTTACCCTTTGTAAAAATTGGAACATTAGCTTTCTTCCAGTCTTTTGGAACTTCCCAGTGCTCCAAGACATTAACAATCCAACAAGATCCCCAGACAGTTCTTTTAAAGCTCTTCAATACAAGTTATCTGGACTTGCTGATTTAAAAATGTCTAACTTTATAACTTCTGTTTAACATCCTCAAGAAATATTAGTGGAATGGAAAAAGTGGTTTCATACAACGAGACTTATATCATCTATTTTTTCCCCAAATATGGAACAGAAATATTTATTGAACACTTCCACCTTTTCTGCATTATTATTGATAATTCTATCATTTCCATCTAGTAATGGACCAATTTAATTGTTAGGATTGTTTTTGTGCCCAATATATTTTAAAAATTCCTTCTTATTGTCCTTTACTCAGTTGGCCATTTCTCTCTTCTAAATCAGGTCAGTTTTTTAACCAGCGTGGTCTTCTTCTTCAATTGTGGCTTTTGGAGCATCTAGTAAGATGTTGTTAAATTATTCCCACTTATCATTCACATTTTTCTATTAAATACTTTCTCCCAAATTATTATTTGGTTCATAATTGTTTTCAGCTTTCTGCAATTGGCCCTATTAAAGCACTAAGTGTACATATTTCTGGTCTAGACTTTATTCTGCTTGCACATTATAAATTGGATCAAGTCATAATCACTTGTATCTAAACTACCTTTTTGTTGTTGTTGTTGTTGTTTGTTCTATGATCCG
This sequence comes from Malaclemys terrapin pileata, assembly GCF_027887155.1. NCBI lineage: Eukaryota > Metazoa > Chordata > Testudines > Emydidae > Malaclemys > Malaclemys terrapin. Next base: position 137,897,050 of record NC_071505.1, read on the forward strand.
TTCCTCATTATCTGTTAGCATGGGGGATTTTTTATTATACTTGGTCCTATCTGGGGAGTGGGGGGTGGTTTAGCATATAGGATGTGACTAAGGACTCAGTCTTATAGATGCTCAGAACCCCTGTTGCTTCCCAGGATTAGACTGTTTGTGTACTAAACTACCCTCAGATTAGGCTACACTGGGTATTGGATACACAAGCTGCCAATCTACCTGAAACAACACAGGACTGGGACTCAGGAGATCTGGATTTTATTCCCAGCCCTGCCACTGGCCTGCTGGTTGGCCTTGTGCAATCACTTCACTGCTCAGTGCCTGTTTCCACATCTGTACAATGGGGATATTAACACTGACCTCCTCTGTAATTTGAAATACACAGTGAAAAGCACTCTATAAGAGCTATGTATTATCTGCATTTGCCCTTTCTAGGACATGATCTTACAGGGAAAGACAACTCCTATACATACATGGTAAGCTTGGGAGTGATGTCATCACATCAGCCAGTCTGATGTAATCTGACTGAGGTAAATTTAAACTGGATTATTCAAGCCCCCTCACAACTACCACTTGTGTTACACTCCTCAGTTCTGTGGACTCCTTTCCTCTGGCTCCCTATAGTGTTTGCAAGTTAGTTTGCATTTACTCAACCCTGCTCTATTCCATTGCCATAAGAATCAACATTACTTAGATTGCTAACATTGCTCTGGGAAATCCCCTTTTGAGGAGCGGTACGCCTGGCTGTGAAAGCACAAAAAATGACACCCGTCCTAATGGTCAGTGAGGAGAGGTGGGGAAGGCTGGTATGTTAACTGGGATAAACAGTGATATAGGTGTTGGATTTAAATGCTGTAGTTTACAATAAGTATCTATGTTTTAACAATAAATAATACATGAGTTTTTGCTACTGTAGTTTACACTCTTCACCAAAACCTTTTGAGAAGGAACTAGCCCCTGTTGTTATTTCCTATATAACATAATAGAGTGTATGGAATATATATTCATTATTATTATTATATTTTGTAGTTATAGATCACCATCCATCTGGGGATCTCAAAATGCCTTACAACACTAATGAAATTTAGCCTCAAAATAACCCCAGGAGACAATTATTATTATTCCCTACTTTACATATGGGAAAACTGAGTCACTGGTGTTCAGTCCACGGTTACACATAGAGTCTGTGGCAAAAGTGGGAAAATAATCTAGATTTTCTGACTCACCGTCATCTGCTAGAACCAGGGCTCCTCTATATAATAGTAAGGAAGCTAATGCACCATGATATAAATGAAAAACCCTGCTCCCTTCTTTGATTCTTATCAGATTTTCTTGTATAAAAGAAAACCATAGAGGGGCCTAGCTTATTCAGGAAGCATCATGTACATGATAGTACTAATGCACCTATTAAGGGGAATTGTTTTTTCTTCCCTTCCTGGGACCCTTTATTGACAGTTTGTTGCAATGCTCAGTGCCTGACACTCATTCTAAACATATTCTGCAGGTGTTCCATCTGCACCGATCTCCCATGGGGATCATGGGAGGAATACGCCTTCAGGGTGACAATTTCTCAAGCAAACACTGATTCAGGAAGCTGAGAGCTCTGTCCTTTTAAGTAAGTCATGCTTTATAGTACCATGAACCTCTTACCTGAAGGATGATCAGGGGATACTGAAAAAGATAAAGGGCAAAAAACAGATTAGAATTCAAGGAAATTAGTTACTGATTTAGAAATAAACCGGACAATAAGGCAAGACTGTGGCTGCTCCTTTTCTGGGTGCACAAGCTTGGAGTAAAGGCACAAGGTTTCTGTTCAGGCCTATCTCAACTTGTGACCCGAAGTTCAGTGGATTAAGGATACAACCCTAATGTCCAGGGGCGGCTCCAGGGTTTTGGCCGCCCCAAGCAGCCAAAAAAAAAAAAAGAAGCTGCGATCGCAATCTGCGGCGGCAATTCGGCGGGAGGTCCTTTGCTCCCAGTGGGAGTGAGGGACCGTCCGCCGAATTGCTGCCGAATACCTGGACGTGCCGCCCCTCTCCGGAGCGGCCGCCCCAAGCACCTGCTTGCCAGGCTGGTGCCTGGAGCTGGCCCTGCTAATGTCACCTGTCTGTGAAGATGACTGTCTAAAATATTTACAGATTTCCACAGTCTCTTGGTGTGGGGACTGGTGAGACACTATAGAGACATCAGGAGATCTACTCAGCCTATTTTCCTATATAAAGGTGAGATAGTGTCTGATTAAGTGAATCTATAACAGGTCCTTGAAAAATATTGACTCCCAATCACACTCACCATCTCCTGAACAGGTTTGAAACTGTTATCCAAAGAGACAACTCGGAACATCACTGAAAAGAAAGGAGGTGGTGGGGAAAGAAAAAAAATGAACAATATTAGCAGCAGAATACCATTTTCTAAGATATGTTTTGAAACTAAGTTTCTTCAGACACATCACTGAAGGAAAGTTTAAAGTGTTAAAGAGAAGTCTTTTGAGTTTTTGGAGAAGCAAAAATTATTTGAATGTTATTTTAACTGGTGAAAAAAAAATCAACTAAATTATTTCCTACATGAATCAGCTGGGGTCAAATATATCTAAAAAGTAAACACACATGGTCATATTCAACTCTCAGCTTCTGCTCCATTATACCAGGGGTAATTTTAGCCCACCTATTATTTATTGTACTTCCTGAACTTAAGTCTTGGGGCAGTGGAAAGATAAATCTAAAGATAAAATTATTTGAAGTTTGGAAGAAGAGAGAATAATTGACTTTTCCACCCTAAATCAATTGTGGACTATTCAAACTGTTTATCATGCATCATTTTATTTGCTATGTATTTTATTGTCATGTACAGCAACAATGAAAACCCCTTCATTGAAATAAAATCACAAACTAACTGTACTTAGTGTGATGGGGTGCACTCCCCACACTGGCTCTGAGAGGGCTGAATTAGGCCAGGCAGACCTAATCAGCCAATCAAGCAGAAACAAGGGAAATTCAGGCTGTGTGGAAGGAGCTAATTAGGAGGAAGTTCACCTGTGAGAAAACAGGCAGGGCTTCTATAAGGCCTGGTAGTTGATGGCAGAAAGGTGCTTCAGTCACACCCTGTGAGAAGGGAGGTATGTCTGGAGGGCTACAGAGGCAGGTAGCCTACAGTTAGATCCTGAAAGGAGAGAGCTTGGGAGGGTGGCAAATCCAGAAGGGGTGGAAGCCAGACCGGTAGGAAAGGCTCAGGGAAAGAGTCAGCAAGGTCCAGGAGGAAACAGACCTGAGCTGCTGATTAGAGGGTCCCTGAGCTGGAACCCGGAGTAGAGCACGGACCTGGGATCCCCTACCAGCCACTGTGGAAGTGGCACTGGCTGGGCAGGGAATGGGAAGACTACCCAAGCCTGTTGATAAAAAGAGACTTTGATACCCTGGAAAGGGAGGGCCAAGACACGAAGAGGCAACAGCTGCTCCTGGAGTGAGAGAGAGGCTGCAGACAGAGAGAGAAGAGATGGAGTGCAACCGCAGGAAGGGGTATCATCTGTGCAGAGCTAATCCCTAGAATGGCCAGGAGGAGCGCCATCCTGCGGTGAGTAGAACACTGTGTGGCAGTTAATCATGCTTGGATATTTCAAATATGGCTGAATGATGTTATTTCGAACTTTCAAAACAAATGATGCTTGTATTAAGAAGCACCACAGGTTTCTGCTCCAAAGGTATTTTTGAGAAAATATGAAGCATCTGAAAAGAGGGAAGCAACTTCATCACCATGAGAACAGCCCAGGTAGAAATGTAGAGGGACTGGCAGGGCCTTCTCTATCTATCTTAGGAACTTATATGGCCCCAATCACCATAGTACTAGAGCACCTTACAATCTTTAATGTATTCATCCTCACAATACCCCTGTGAGATAGGGCAATGCTGTTATCCCCATTGATGGGGAACTGAGGCACAGCTAGACTGAGTGACCTGCCCAAGGTCACACGGGAGGTATGTTGCAGAGCAGGGAGCTGAACCTACATCTTCCAAATCCAGGACTAGCACTCTAACCCGTAGACCATCCTTCCTCTCCAGCACCCACAAAGCTTGGGAAATGTAGTGGGGTGGCTGCCCCACTCCTGCAGAAAAGGAGTTAAAAGCAGCCCTGGAGAGGAAAAGCTAGGCTGATTGGGGGAAGTAGCCACAGCTGAGGTCATGCCCCAATCAGGCCACAGCTAGCCCTATAAGAGGGCTGAGGGCCAGGATCTGTAAAGGAGTCTGTCTCTAGCTGTGGAGAGATGGGCCTGGCTGCCTGGGAGCTGAGCAGGGTACCTAGAGTGGAGCAGGGCTGGGGGAAGGCCTGAGGAGCTGGGGAGCTCCAGCCTGGAAAACCCCCAGGCTGCAGCCCTTGCTAAAGGCCGGGAAGGGTATTGGGGTTGCAGAGGTGCAGCCCAGGGCAGGCGAAGGCAGCAGGTCCAAACCCCCCTTGCCGATGATGAGTGGTTTACAGACTGCCGTCTGCCCCAGTGAGTGGGGGCTAGACGATGACTGGCAGTAGCCACTGAGGCAAGGTGGGGATAGAGGGTTGGGAGTTCCCCTGGGAGGGGAGACCCAAAGTGTGGGGACACTGCCTGGGGGCAGCACCCCAATGCAAAGGGGCACCGGAGTCCGGGAGGGATATGGGGACCAGAGGCAGGCGAGACACCGGCCTGAAGAGGGCGCTCCGGGCTGGAAGAGCTAATTCCCAAAACAACCAACAGGAGGTGCCTCGCCGGTGAGTCATCGCCCCACCACAGGAACCCTTTCCTAAATGAATCAGGAAAAACCCATCCCTCACTGCTTGCTGTCTTGAGGTCATGCTCCAAGACTCACGTCTTCATCAGAGCATTCCCAAAAAGAAAAGAGTAGAAGAAAACCCAGCCATGTGTTCAATGATAGAAACAATAGAGTAGGAAGAAGAATTGATTTTCTCTTCTGGACACATCTCACTGTCTTTATTCTTTATTTTTGTACTGTACACCCTGTAGAAATGATGACTGAATCAGAATCTCAGACTCAGATAAGCATAAACAAAAAAAGAACTGGATATTACTGAAGTGATGGATTTCTGTAAATCCAGAAAGCCACAAGTTTCTCAGAGGAAATTCATTCAGTTAGGAACATATAAATACTATTTATGCATTACAGTTCTATGAATGAGCTACTTTCCCCGCTGTCTTTTGATGATCCCTACCTGGGCTGCAGCCAGAGACCATCCCAGGGACTGATTATGGACATCTTGCTCCAGTTCTTCTCCTTCTTAGCAATGATACTCTATCCTAGCCCCTCTGCCCCCTGACATCCACACTCCCAGTTCAATAATTAACTCATACCCCCACCCCCATTCACCTGTCTGTCCAGGTTTGTAAATGGGTTTGTCTGTCTGGATGAAGACAACGCCGTCCACATTCTCAATTGCCACCGACCTTCTCTCTGACAGGTGGACGGTGTGGCCTTTGGCAGAGAAAGTGATGAAAGCCAAAGGGTCAGAGGTGGCAAGAGGAGCCTGGGAGAGAACAAAAAAAACAAGACAAAGTCTTTTAGGGTCCATCTATGTGATGGATTCCCAAGTGAGGATGATGACCCCTAAGTGAGTCACGATGAGTTTGATGATAGATTGTCTGTCTGCCAATAAAACAAACTCTAAGAGTATGTCTACACTGCAGTTCTAGGTCTAATTTCCATCTCTGGCAAAGGTACACACACTAGCTTTGACTGAGCTACTTTAATAAAAATAATGTAGCCATAGCAATACAAGCAGCAGGTGGTGCTAGACAAGGAGGATGCAAGGATGTTTCGCGCCCTAGGCAAAACTTCCACCTTGCGCCCCCCCCTCCAAGCCCTGTGGCAGCTCTCCGCCCCACCCTCCACCCTAAGGCGCCCCCCCGCGGCAGCTCCCTCCCTCCGCCCTGAGATGTCCCCCCTCTCCCCCCCGCAGCAGCTCCCTCCTTCCGCCCTGAGGCACCCCCTCTCCCCCCGCAGCAGCTCCCCCTGGCCCGGGGAACCGTGCAGCAGCTCCCCGCGCAGCTCACCTCTTCTCTGCCTCCTCCCCGAGCACGCCATCGCCGCTCCACTTCTCCCACCTCCCAGGCTTGCGGCACCAATCAGCTGTTTGGCGCCGCAAGCCTGGGAGGGAGAGAAGCAGAGCGGGGCCGTGTGCTGAGGGGAGGAGGTGGAGCAGAGGTGAGCTGGGGCAGGGAGTTCCCCTGCGTTCCGCTCCCCACCCTTACTTGCTCCAGGCAGCCCTCCCCACGCCCCCCTGCCCCAGCTCCTTCCACCTAAATGCCGACGCCGACCGGGGCAGCCAAAATCTGGCCGCCGCAGTCGCTGCCAAAGGACCCAAAATGCCGCCCCCCAAATGCTAGTGCCCTAGGCGACCGCCTAGGTCGCCTAATGGGTTGCACCGGCCCTGGGACTAGCTGCCCCAATACAGATCTAGAATCTCAGCTGGGATTGTACTCAGGCACCTCGTCCAAGCTGTTGCCTGTGCCATTGCAGCCTCACTGCTATTTTTAGTGTGCTAGCTCAATCAAAGCTAGCTTGTGTGTCTCTACCTACCTCCAGCTCCATGTCCCCTTACAGTCTATGCTATAGATTGGTCCTAGTTTTGTCCCCAGGCTGTAGACAACACACAGAATTCAAATCCACACATATAAGAGCTAGCATAAATGTTTCCTAATCTTGCAGGACTACTATGTATTAACAATATTGATGTGCAGGGCTGTCAAGCTATTAGCAAGTTCTGAAGTGTTTCTCCTGCTGTGTATGGGATCACCTAACCATGGGCTCTTCTATGGCTTTTAGTCACAGCCCTGCACTGTAATGAGAAAGTAGACTAGTGTGTTCCGACTGGGTTATGGGTTAGATCGAGCCAAATCCGCCTACACCCTGGGATGAAAGTGAAATGTCTTTCCCTGACACACTCCCTGATCTCTCTCTCTCTCTCTCAATCTCTCTCTCACTCCCCACTCTAATCGATTTTTCTTCTTCTTCAGACTCTTTTTCTAATCTTTTTTCCTTTCCCTGCAGTCTGTCTTGGGTACATCTACACTGAGACCGGAGATATAATTTCCAGCTCTAGCATGCTAAGAATAGCAGTTTAGCTGCAGCTGCATGAAGAGCAGGAGGGCCTAGCCACCTGAGTATGTACCTGGGAGTTCAGACAAGATTGCGCTCTGGGCTGCTATACCCTCCTGGGACTCATATTGTTGTGGCTACACTTCTATTTTTAGTGTGTTAGATTGATCAGAACTAGCGTATGTCTCCTTGAGCTGAAACATACACCCCAGCTCCAGTGTAGACATAGCTTGTGTCTTATTTTTCATTTCCCATCCCCATTCTCCTTGAGCCTTTCTACTCTTGTTGTTCAAGAGTAGGATCAGTTTGGACCACAGGAGGGATGCGTCCCCCTTTGTCTCTCTTTAATTGAATTAAAATATGAAATACCTCAAACTCTCTGCATTGGAAGAAATTTTCTGTCACAGATTCCTCAAACAGCGTGGTCTTGATGTCATGATATTCCAAGTGAACATTCAGGGATAGTGGCTCACTGAGGTTGTAGAGCTGTACACACAGTCTCTGCGGAGAGATGCTCTGCAGCACCGAAGGGACAACCAGGACATATTGACTACAGATAAACAAAGCCAAACAGCCAGGTCAGTCAGCAGAAAGGAGAGGACCCACAACAACATACATTTGGAGAAAAACTTAGGGCTTGTCTACACTGGCAATTTACAGCACTGCAACTTTCTTGCTCAGGGGTGTGAAAAAACACACCCTTGAGCGCAGGACGTTTCCAGTGCTGGTAGCTACGCCCCTCGTGGAGGTGGGGGTTTTTAGACATGACTACACAAGCCATATTAAAGTGCTGCCGCAGCAGCGCTTTAGCATTGCCAGTGTAGACTAGCCCTAAGTGGCTACTGGGGATCCTGATCAAAAGCTTGTTGAAATCAATGGAAAGACTCCAGTTTAATGGGCTTTGGATCAGGCCCTAAGTGATCACAAATGTGTTGTCCCTCAAGCTATTCCACTATTAGATGATTCTCCACACCCCCTCACCTCAAACCTGAACTGGAGGGACCAGCTTGAGAGGTGGTATGTATCATACTTATCGGGCCCTCATCACCATAGTATCTGAGCGCCTCATGTTGTCTAATGGATTTATACACCTCTGTGAGGGAAGGAAGTGCAGTTATCCCCATTTTACAAATGAGGAACTGAATCACAGGGAAGCTAAATTACTTGCCCAAGGTCACACAGGAAATCTGTGGCAGACTAGGGAAATGAACCCATGTCCCCATCTAGTGCCCTAACCACCAGACCATCCCCTGGTAGAGAGCTCTGTTTCTGTGGCCTAGTCAGCCATGAGCTTATTTTCTGAGACTATCGACAAAAGTACTAGTTAATGCTAAGTGTGGGGTAGATCTGGGCACATTTTCATCAAGAAAGAAACTGAAATGTCACAACTTATTTGCCATAATACACAGAAAATGCACTTCAGTATTGGCATGCAATGCTTGATTATTCCAGGAGAAGAGATTACCCAACTCAACTTTTGTTTCTATCACACTCTAGTCTCTTCTCATTCCTCTCCCTTTGTCTCCTGTCATTATGCTTTTTTTTAAAAAAATGCTGCCTCTTATGGTTAGAACAGGCTCCCTCTCCCAGGGCATCCTCACTCTCGCCCTTCAAGCCCCTCCTCTGTTTGGTTAGGCTTCTGCTGCTAGCCTTCCCCCTTCTCCCCTGGTTCTGTCATTAAAATAAAAGTCAGAACTGAGAAACTGGACATGCAACTTAAAATGAATCACATCATATTTTTGTTGTAATCCTGGCCCCACCCATCCCTCCCACTTCTATTCTTGATTTCATCTTTAACTGAGCTTGCCTGGCTTAGACTGCACAACCCTCAGAGAACACACCAGGAGTAAAATTTTCAAAACTGCTTAAGTGCTTAGGAGCCCAAGTCCCATGAACTTTCACAGGCTGTTATGCTCCTAAGTCAACTTAGGAAAATTAAACAGGCCCCTAAATCACTGAGGTGATTTTGAAAATGTTACCCCAAGTCTTCTATCTCTCTAAAACCCTGAGCACTGTTATGGTGCAGTACAAGCAACAGATAATACCACCAGCCTCCAGCACAGCTCTGAGAGGCCCCTACAATGCCCCTTGCTACTCTAGTCCTACCACTCATCCAGTCCTGCCAATGCACATTACTCCTGACCATCAGTGCTGTCTGCTTATCTAGTCCTAGGCCTCCTCCAAATCTCTGCTGCTGCACCTCAATCCTCATCTGCACCAGTCCCTGTTATTACAGTCCTGGATCTCTACTAAACAAATTAGATTTCATACCAATTTTGTGAAAAGGAGAGAGATTCACTCTACACACTGAAACATCCACCAAATTCATTTCAGCCACACCTTCAACTGGAATTTGAACCCAAATCTCCAGAGACAAAAGTCTTAGTGCACCATACAACAATGCCCCCAGAACAAATTAAATGATGGGAAAATAACACGATATTATATATTAAAAGCAAATAATATGTGATCTCTTACGGCCCATGAAACTTTGCAGAAGTCAAATGAAAGACAAGCACACTCAGAAAAATCTTTGACCACATCATCATACACGGAGATGAAGAGGGAAAGTTGAAGGTGGAACTTCTCCCACGGAGAGAGCATATGTTCTGGCTTTTAAAATGCCCATGGCTGTCTCCTCCTCCTCACTCATATTCCAATGAAAAGACAAAGAAAATATTTGCATAGGTTAATTTCCCTCTGTCCTGCCTTTCTTCACACCCTTTCAGGTGTTGCTTCATAAATGTAGTTTAGGGAAGTTCCAGTGTTGCCAATGAATTCATTTTCACAAGACAAGCCACTTCCTGATTCTCTTGATGTTTCACTTGTGCTTGCCTCTCTGATTTTCTCTGTAATAGGCTGAAGATTCCTTGGTGCTCCAGCTTGTTAAGCACTTCAGCAACAATACATGTTGTGTGCTCCATCAGAACACAAAGCTCCCACAACACTGCTGTGTCGTAGGCCTGGAATGTTGGATGATAATGATAACATGCACAAGGGGTGTGGTTAAATTCAACAAGAAAGGGGAAGAAAATCCCAAACGTTCTTTTTTTTTTTTTTTTTTAAAGGAGGCTCAAACACATAAGGATGGAAGAAAGGCAACTCTTCATTCATTTATTCATGTATTTACTTATTAAGGCCCTACAAACTGAGTTTGTAACTGTGGTGTTTTATAGAGTTTAAGGTCAAAAGGGACCACCAGATCATCTAGTCTGATCTTCTGTACATCACAGGCCACCAGTACAACTCAGCTTCCACACACTGAACCCAACAACTGAAACAACACCAAAGTATTACAGCCGTCAGGGGTCTAAACTATTATGTGCCACAGGCAGAGAATAGACGGGAACAACATGCATTAGTGCCCATGGCCTGTGTTTCTGGGGATCTCTGCTTTGCATCTGGTACACTTCCCTGTAAGAGTCCAAACAGTCCAGAGATGAAGGCTCTTTCCCTGAATCCATACTTCTAGCTTCTTCTCACTGAAAACAAACTGACAGGACCACTACCTACATGGGCTTTTCCTCTGATGGAGAGTGAGGGATGAATTTAGAGTGTTCATCCCACACATTTACCGTCTGATTTGAAATTAGCACTTGGCTGTTCAAGTTCTTCATTTGCATTCCACAAGGCTTCTTTCTCATCCAATCGGTTATTAATTTACAGGAATAAATGTTTGCTATTACATTATAATGGGATACAGAAAAGTGAAAACAATGCAAGTAACATCCTTTTAGTTTTCTTGAAAATTAAACACCAAATACACTCTCATACATTTAATCATAATTTTGATCTAGACTAATACACAAGTGAATTGGCCTGGCTATGCATTTGCAAGCCTTCAGTGAGGCTGGGGCATTGGCATGAGCTGGCTCCTGGTTTGGCAGCGCCACACCCTCCTCCAACCACATCCTCTGGGAAAACCTGGGAGAAGCCTGAGAGCACATTCAATAAAACTCGTTGAAAAAATTTCAACACAACAGTTTTCTGTTGGAAAATGCAGTTTGGATTGAATCATTTTGCAGGAATGCGTCAATGTTGAGGAAACGTTCAGTGCGAAAAAGTCAGAACAAATTGTTGACTTTCTTATTTCAGTTTGATAATACTAGTGTTTAATTTTGATGAGAGAAAATGTTTTGTTTCAACTTTATCACTTCGATTAATTTTGTTTCAATTTTTATAGTATAATTACATGTAAATTTTAAATGTATTATATATAATTTATATTATAATATTTTGACATTATTAAAACAAAAATATTTGACATTATCAATGTTTCCAAACTGAAATTTTTCAGAATTTCCCTTCTTCAAGAAATTACTAAATTTGGCCTTTTCATTTCAACTCAGAACAAAAACAAACTTCAAAATATCAGGATTCCCCACAGAACATTTCCCCCATTTTCTAACCAGCTCTAATGTTCAGCACATCTTGAATCTCTCAGACCAAGGGGAGAGTAAGTTCTAGTGCAAAGGATCCCTGCAGCCAGCCCCCTCTAGTTTATAACTGGGGGGAACGGAGTTCCTAGCTCAAGCTCCCCAGCTGACTGCAACTGCCAGAGTATCGCATGGGGAGAGACAGTTTCTAAGGTAGCCAAGATACAAACTAATGAGGACTTTGTAGATTAAAAGAAACCAACTTATTCAGCTTCACCCAGAAATAAACTGGAAGCCAGCATAGACTGTGGAATAGTGGGAAACAATTATGCACATTTTTTTTACTTCTGGGCTCTGCTTAAGTTCTTTCGTTAAACTTGTTTTTATCTAAATGTTTCCATCACCACAATACCTGGACACCACATGTATTAGTAAAAAGAGCATCATTTGTCTGAAAAAGGAACAAACTCTCCCTCCCCTCCCCCTTCACATTGCACCAGTTTCCCAAGTGGGATCATTCTTGGAGATTGCCTTACTATTACAGTATCTGTTGAGTGCTGATGATGTGCCCTCCAGGGGAGATGGTACTGACCCGTTCTTCAGCTGCCAGCATTGAAGGAAGGTCTGTGAACTTCACACTGTGTCCTAAAGGTGGCAAGACTCAGAACCACTCTGCTCTCTGATGTTTGTTCGGGTAAGAAAGGTTGTCCCAATGCATTGCCAGTGCACATGCATGGGTATGGAAAACATGGGTCTGGCATGCCCGGGGTTAAATGGTGTCATCACTTAGGTGGACGGTCTATCGATACTAGGGAGGAATACAGAGGAACATGTAAGAAACCACAGAGAGGTACTGAAAAGGCTACAAAACTATGAGGGTAAAAAGGAAGTAAGAAAAAGTGTTTTCTTCCAGACCCAGGATGATTTGGGGTGGGGAGAGGGGACATAACACAGATGCAGAGGCAGTTCCATCCCTTAAAAAGAGAAGACAAGACATTCAGAATGTAGTTGTCCCCCCAAATTTTTAAAAGCTTGAGTTCTTTTCTGGTAATATTAAACTACTGTGAAAGACTCTTCCCAAATGTATCAAAATTCATCAGCCCAATGTTAGGGTCATTAAGAAAATATGCAAACTGGGCTCGAAAAAGGGAGCACTAAGGATGAAACCTATTGTCCTGATATTAAAATGCAGAGGTTCAGAAAAGGCCTTGAGATTGAAGATGTTGCAAATATGTTTACTGACATAAAATGACCCTTGTTTTTAATAGCTACTTTAATGGGTGAACCTAAGGGAGGGTGGTATAACTCAGTGGTTTGAGCATTAGTCTGCTAAACCCAGGGTTGTGAGTTTAATCCTTAAGGGGGCCATTTAGGGATCTGGGGCAAAAATCTGTCTGGGGATTGGTCCTGCTTTGAGCAGGGGGTTGTACTAGATAACCTCTTGAGATTGCTTCTAACCCTGATATTCTATGATAAGGGTAGAGTTGAGGAACAAGTGTCAAATGCCCCTCATGACTGATATCTTCAGACAGAATAGAAATGCAACCCCCCAAAGACTAAACATGTATAAGTTAATGAATTGCAGGAAAGGAATTTGGTGCATGAAGCTATGTAACTGAAGGGAGAAGCTCTCACTACATTCTGTGTGCTGCACCTTTTACTATTGAAGAATCACCTTGTTGCTGTGGGGGCAGATGGGAGGCAAGCTGTTTCAGTTCAGATGCAGAATGTTACCAAGTCATTCATAGCTTTTGCTCATTCTTCCAATGGATTTTATATTTGTGCTTTCTCCCCTTGCTGCTTTCATATATCTAAAATACAAAGACCTCATCTGAGAAATTCATGTGTTGCTTTTTTACAATACTTTATTTCAAAAGTAGCAGAATTTGCTCACTCACTGTATCTCATTATAAAAAGAAAAGGGGAGGAAGGAATGAATCATCTAAGGGCTTGTCTACACTGGCAATTTACAGCGCTGCAACTTTCTCGCTCAGGGGTGTGAAAAAACACCCCCCTGAGTGCAGCAAGTTTCAGCGCTGTAAAGCACCAGTGTAGACAGTGCACCAGTGTGTCTTAATTAGAGTTCATTAGCATGCGGTAAAATCCGAGTGAAAACAAGGCAATTTGTAGTTTTCTTATGAGTTAGCAGGTCAAGGTAAACTCTAGGCTACCTAAAAGTTTTTAACTTAAGCAGCTAACACGTATGAAACCTAGAGATTGCCTTGTCTTCACTAAGCTTTTAACCTCATGTTAGCTGATTCAAATTAAGAACGCATTTTTTCCTTGTGAAGATATGCCTTTGAGGGTCACTAATTAAACCTATTCCTTGGTTTAAGGCAAAAATGAAGCACCTCTACTCTTGCCTTGTCCAGACTTCTTTCTTGCAAACACTTTCTACACCTCATGGCAAAACTTGTCTGACTCAGCCAGGAAGATCTGTTGAAAGAGCTGCTACATGGCACCCTTCATATGTCAGAAAATAATTGTCTACACCCTTCTAATGGATTGCTTTTTGTGAATCATGTGTCAATGAGTCCAAAAATTCATCGGTCTGTTCTCTGCCTGTGATGAAATGGCTATGACCTGTGACTCGTACACAATGTACAGCCTCAGTCTGTGTTGAAGCAAAATCCTGTTTTCTTTGCTGGGGTGTGGAAAAGAAATATACTTACCATAACTGGCAGCTCCAGAATTTTTTAGGTTGCATCCCAAATAGCAGGTTGCTTGGAGAACTGCTGGTGCCTACAAGTAGGTTTTCAGAATCAAAGAAATCTGAAGGTGCTCAGCACCTAAATAAAGCAGGACACTTCATTTAGGTGCCAAAATAGATACCCTGGCTGGATAATTTTTGCCTCATTCATTCGAAGGCCAAAATTGTCAAGAGTGGCCAATCGTTCTGGGTGTCCAACTTGAAACTACAAACCTGATTTCAAGAGATGTTGAACACTCAATTCTGCTTTCCTCAACAGAAGTTTCAGGTACTGAGCCTCTCTGAAAAATCACGTTTCTCAAATTGGGCACTCAAAATCACAGGCTGTAATTTTTAAAAATAGGATACTATCCCTTTAAATAGTTTGTGAGCCCTCTAATTGTCTTTAATGCTCCAGAAGGCTTGCATGTTGCATATAGTTAATAAACACAGTGCCCATGTGATCCTTTCATAATACATTTAATAGATTCCAAGGCCAGAAGGGACCATTGTGATCATCCAGTGTGACCTCCTCTTTATCACAGGCCATAGAGATAATCAAACTGAAACATCTGCTTTTATAGTGAGGCTATATTCTGATTTGAGATGGGGTTAAAACACAGGATTAGGATCTGGAGTTTGCTTTCAAACACACAACACAAACACCAGTGTTTGGTGTTCAGATTAAAAGTGTTGGGTTCAATCCGTTATAAAGATAAGTAATGTGTATAATTTGCATCTAGGTTCAGATTTTGCGTATCCTCCAAACTTCAGGTGTGTTTGGATTCAGGAATCTATTGTGAGTCCATCTCTAATTCTGGGCAACATTCTTAAAGAATCCAACCAACAAAAGACCCAGCCCACAAGCTCAGAGCACCCATGGGCCCCCATTCCACATTATGGAGTCTCACCTTTACCTTCCCTGAGGAACATTCAGCCCTGGTGTAACTCCATTTAAAAGTCAAGATATTATTTCTGTAACTACCACAAAATGAACCAGAGATCTCAAAATCCATCTATGCTTCTCCAGCTTCATGACAAACTCTGCAAATAGAGATTCTGCAAGCTGAGCTCAGCTGGCACCTGAGGGTGGTGCATGAGCCAGGGAAGCATCCAGCTTGCTCTTCCACAGCTTGCTTTGTAAGCACCAAGTAGAGTAAAATCAGCCACGTCAGGCATAGACACAATATAGTGAATAAGGTGGTACCATTTGAATATAGTCACTTTCTTCTGCTGTAACCACTGGATACTCGATTATCCCCTGTTATCCGTGCAAATATTATTCATCCGATCAATGCCTGGGGTAATGACCACACCTTCTGCCAGTACGTCAGTTACACAATTTCAAGGTGTGTTAGCACCCATAAAAAAGTTATTTTGATGCAAGAAATTATAATTAGTTTTGAAATAATGAAAGTCTCTCCTTCCTGATGAAGCCAATGAAATGGCTGTACACCTGCTGCTTTGCTATCGACCTTAGCTATGGTACCCAGTGTGGCTCTGGGAAGGCCAGCACTTCAGGAGCTGATCTCAGAGTCTCAATTTATTGGGAGGTTGAGTTAGTTTTGGAAACATCAATGATTTTAGTGCCACTCTTCCAGGGCCGGCTCTAGATTTTTTTCCGCCCCAAGCAAAAAAACCCCCAAAAAACCTCTGAAAGCATGACCACTGAAGCAAAAAAAAAAGGTGTCCAGAATGCCGCCCCTGAAATTGTGCCGCCTGAAGCACGTGCTTGGTTTGCTGGTGCCTAGAGCCAGTCCTGCACTCTTCTGTCAGTGGGGCTGAGAGGATGACTTTATGCCCCCCCTTTCTCTTAGAAAAGCAAGATATTCCTGCAGATGTCAGGGTTATCTGAACTAAACCCATTTAGCTCACATCATTCCATCTGTTCTTTTCCATAACTTGTTTCTGATTAATAGAATGGCATTGCATTCCAGCACTGAGACATGACATTTATTTATCACACTCTGGGCTTTATTGATCACAACTGCATTGCACAGGTACCCTGGCAGTACTGATTAAACTTCTGTCACAGCCTACCCAGAGAATAACCTGGAATGTATTTTCTGGAAGCAGCTTTTTTGGATGTTACAAAGCCCTGGTTAGCAGTCTAAAGGAGAGGATGGACCTAAGCTCCCTCTAAATTGCATGGCCGCACAGCCACAGAGCAGGCTATCAAGGGCCACTCAGGCATACAGCCACAGGGGCCTGGAGATGAGAGAGGTAGGGGTGGGCGGGGAGCAAGTTGGGGCATGCAGGGCTGTGGCGGGGAGAGGCACCTCTCCCCTGATCCCAGCCCCGAGCTGCCACGGCAGGAAAAGGTGCCTCTCCCCCGGACATGGGCTGCTGTGGCGAGAGAGGGCAGGGCAGCCTGCACCCCAAACCCCTCATCACCAGCCCCACCCCAGAGCCTGCGCCCCCAGCCAGAGCCCTCATGCCTCCGGACCCCAACCCTCTGCCCCAGCCCTGAGCCCCCTCCCACACTCCGAATCCCTCAGCCCCACCTCCACCACACATCACCTCCATATTGGTGCACATAACAAAATTAATTCCGCAAATGGATATAAAAAATTTGAGGGAATATTACGGTGGACATCTTCCCAGGATATTACAACCATCTTATCTATCCATCTTTACTCTCTCTCTCTCTACATCACTTACCCTTCCATCCCACCACTTCCTTCCCCTTCTCCAGCTAGCATTTCACCCTCTGTTACCTTTTCCAGCTATCTACTTGTGTCAATAGGAAGCCTGACTACAGGCTGGGCTGTATTCAGAAAGGGCATATTTATCTGGAACAGGGAAGATATCTATATCCCAGTGTGAATACAGTTTTACCACCACTATTTCAACAACATGTGGTCAGTGACTGATAAGTTCCAGTGGAACCACCCCAGGGACTGGAACAATACCCAGCACTGATGCCATCTCTGATGTAACAGCTTGGGTAGAATGCACAGGCACATAGAATATGTCTACCAGAGGTTCTCAAACTTCATTGCACCGTGATCCCCTTCTGACAACAAAAATTACTACATGACCCCAGGAGGGGGGACCAAAGCCTGAGCCCACCCGAGCCCCACCGCCCCGAGTGTGTGTGTGTGGGGGGGGGCAAAGCTGAAGCCCAGGGGCTTCTGCCCTGGGCAGGGGGAGGGAAGGGCCTCAGGCTTTGGCTTCAGCCCCAGGCAGTGGGGCTTGGGCCCTGGACCCCAGTATGTCTAACACCAGGCTTGGCAACCCCATTAAAATGGGGTTGTCACCCACTTTGGGGTCCCGACCCACAGTTTAAGAACCCCTAGTCTACACACTTAAAGTTGGGGGCTGTGATTCCCAACTCAGAGAGACATACCTGCTTTAGGTCCCATCAACCCAGCATGCTGAAGGCAGTTAAGCCACAGGAGTGCAAGTGGCGGAGTGGCTAGCTACCCCAAGTATGTGTCCATCAGAGATGCTAGATATGTACTTGGGGCAGCTAGCTCCTCCCATTGCTCCAGCTGCCGCAGCTACATTCTATTTTTGTGTGCTAGTTTGGTGAGAGGTAGAAGAGCTCCAAAATACTTTGTACCTCTACAATGCCTTTTATCTGAGGCTCTCAAAAATAAGTTAAGGCTCACAACCCTTCCTGGGGGGTAGGGAAATATCCCGTTTTACAGATTGGGAAACCAAGGCCTGGCGAGGGGAAATTACCAGGTCATGGCCACAAAGTGAGTGTGTCACAGCCAGGAACAAAACATAAGCCTGACTCAGTCTCATGCTTTAATCACAGTTGTCCTTCCTGAGCTGCTCTGAAGACAGATCCTGATGACACTCTGGGAAAGTCTATACTACAAAATTAAGTCAACCTAAGTTATGTCAACATACAGCCACCACAGTATTTGAATCAGTTTTACACATCCACACTGTGCTCCTTGTGTTGGTGGTGCACATCCTCACCAAGAGCACTTGCACCAATTTAACTGCCACCGTGGGGCATTGTGGGATAGTTTCTGAAAGGCAGCAACAGCTGATGTAAGCAATGTAGTGTCTACACTGACACTGTATCAACCTAACTACGTCAACTAAAGCACCACGCTTCTTGCAGAGGTGAAGTTATTAAGTTGGTGTAGTGGGAGAGTTGCATCGGTGAGAGCTACATTTTAGTGTTGATGCTTACACAGTTAGGTTGATGTAAATTGCCTTATGTCAACCTAACTCTAGTACAGACCAGACCTCTGAGAAGGACAGAGCTGAATCATCGCTGTGTAGTGGCAGTATTGTAGCACTAGTAGGCCTCTCCGACCCTATCTGTCTAGTGAAAAGTGTGGTGGGGAAAAGCTTTGTTCTCAATAGGCACCTCAGGAGCTGGTAAAGTGTGAAAATTAAGGAGAAATCTTAAAACACTCTTCAGGGCATGGTAGAGAGGTGGCTTTTGGGGAAGAGAATCCAGGAGGGTAGAAAATGGAAATGTGGTAGGACTTTGTGGGGCTAGAGAAGCGGCCATACTGACCCCAAATAGACTTAATTTTACCTGTCTTCAAACTCTCTGGGCTTATTGGGCTACATAGGGGAGCAAAAAGAATGGCCTTGAGACAGGATTGAGCTGCAGAGTCTGCATTCACATCTGAGCTCTTACAACATTTTGGCACATTTGACTCCAGAATTCTGATTCATATGTACCTTCACTAGGATACAGAAGCAGAAACTAGATCAGAAGCCCAGGAAACAGCTGAAGAAATGCAGTAATTTTAAGGAAATCAGCTGCTTCTCTCTTACTAAAGTTGTGATCAGTAGTTGCTATTTTTTTTCTTTTTTTGGCACAGGTGCAACAAGGCTAACTACCTGTTTTGTAGTAGTCACAAATAAGCACTAAAGCTGCTGTGATGTTGAACACAGGACATTCTTGCTCAACTGAGAATGAGAAAATGATTTGTTACTGTGAGACCTGGAAATGGAAGGAAGGAACTGCATCAAAACTGGATGCTTAGAATACAGATTATTTTCCACTGGGATGAGCAGAGGGGATCCCAAGAGGAAGTTAGAGTCCAAACAAATTGATCTCCCCTTAGATAATCCCATCCAGCCAACAAGATCCTTGTTCACCCGCTTTAGTGTACTTGTTTATGCTTCTTTTCTCAAAAGAACTGTAAAAAACAAAAACAATCAAGCAAACCAAACCCAAACAAGAGACACTATAAAAAGGAGAGCGATTTTCCCACAACTTATGCTCTCCAGCTAGAAGAGGTCATGGTTGTTCTTGTTTTCTATACAGATCAATTTATGACCCCCTTAAAGCTATAAATTAAAAAAACAGATTAAGCGATATTAATAACAAGTGTTAAATTCAGATCCCCTAGAAACAGAGTCATCAAACCTTTTGAGTTCACCATGTTTATAGTTAGGCTTTGGGTTTAGTTTATTTGTTTGAATTTTAGAATAGTTCCTCTTTAGCTTGGCTTATGTCCCATTTATGTGCGTTTTCTGCAGATATTCACTTGAGTGCCTTTTAATCTCACAAGTAATCACAAATACTGAGTTTTATACACACATACCTTAGTATTCATGGAAAGACTATTTTAAATTTGCACAGAGTAATTTAGCAGAATTTTTCCTGAGAATTTGGAAACTGGAAGACCAAAGCCTTTGTACTTATTAAAGAGTGGCTGTGTTTTAAATTTTACAATAGTTTGATTCTTTTCCGACTTTCTGAGTACGGGATAGATTTAAGCACTCCAACCTTCACACGCACACCTATATGGGAGGGCTCTGCACACTATCATAGGGGAGCTTTCACAGGTAGGATATTTTAGGATGGCTAGAATGCTAGGACTGGGAATGGATGACAGGGGATGGATCACTTGATAAAGTGCCCTGTTCTGTTCACTCCCTCTGAAGCACCTGGCACTGGCCACTGTCAGAAGAGAGGATACTGGACTAGGTGGACCATTGGTCTGACTCAGTACAGCCCTTCTTATGTTCTAGAAGAGTTTATGAACTTCCGTTGTTATGAACTGGGTCTCCATATAGTGTTTAAGGTTTTAATTGTCCTAGATTACATGCCTGGCCTGTACATGAATGTATGTGTGACCTTACCCTTCTTGCACAGCCTGTGTAAGGACAAATTATAATCATCATCACTTGGGGGAGCACCTTGACCACTCCTGCCATGCACCTCTGAGGTCACAAAGTGCCCCAAGAGAAGTAAGGGGGGGAGGTGAGAAGGGGGTAGGGCCTTCCCTAGTACACAGAAAGAGCAAACTGTACTCCACAAGGGAGCGTAGCCATCCGTATGTTCCCCCTAGGCCTCTTCCAAGGCAATGCAGAGCTTCCCTTCCCCTGAGCTGTGCCCAAATGACACAATTGTGTCAGATAATTTGTGTTTTCATTGTCTGATGATTGCTGTTAAAGTATTAAGCAATTAGTAATTAAAGTTTCCAGTGTGACCTGCTTAACTCTGTTCAGAACTGCCTGAGATAGGGAGTCAAGATGGGAGAGGTAATATCTTTTACTGTACTTCTGTTCGTGAGAGAGACAAGCTTTTAAGCTTGCACAGAGCTCTTCTTGAAATAGGGCGTGGCAGAGCTCACTGGGTCATAAGGAAACCTGTCCTAGTTTAAGGAGCTGCAGGGTCAGCCAAAGAGAGGAGAGATGTCACTTGACAGACTTGCTAAGGGGCAATGGAGCAGTTGCTGAGTATTTCTACACTGCAGCTGGGAGCAAGCCTCCTAGTTTGGGTAGACAGGCCCATGTTAGCAAGGCTTCAGCTAGCACACTACACATATTATGTTGATGTTCTGGCTCAAGAAGGAGCTCAGGCTCTCAAGCACACCTGAACCCGTAGGGCTGAGATGCTGAAATCCATTCTGAAGAAGACTGTCTACATTGCTGTAGCTTTCCTAGCTGTAGCATAGACATGTCTTTAGATGGGGGATATGACAGGGTGAGGTCCCACTCCTTCTTCTTCTCTGTCTACTCAGGCTATTCACTAACATCACTGTGTAGTTTATTTACATATCTTACCTTTACTGACTCACACACCACATCATTTACAGCATTTGTTACTTCTCATCCCTTTACTAAGGAGTAAAGAGGGATGATCTGTCTCCAGCCAGAGACTCTTCCTTCCTATGCCTTCTTCTACTCTACTTCTGCTAATTAGGCACAGTTAGTTCCCTGCGGGGAAGGAGGAATTAACTGGCATTTAATCAGAGTGCTGGTTTTTAGCTGTAGGTTCCCAGCATTGTTCGCCTCTCCAGCTTTCCTTGAGCAGGTCCTGTGAGAGGGTGCTCACTGCCCGCCCCTCGCCCCTGGCCCTCTGGATCTTTTAATTGGGTCTCTGCCCCGTGAGGCCCCCTGGCTATCCCCCCTGAATACCTCCAGCTAGCTGTGCAGCCTGCAGCTGGTTTGCTTCCGAACCCCACCAAGGGCACATCTGAACACACTCGTGCTCAATACTCTCCATTTCCTCACCCTCGTGTTCTGCACCGATACTAAGTGGCGGGACCTAATGCCATCTGCTGAGGGTGAGGAACCCAAGTGGGCCAGTCTCTATTCCAACTTGGTCCCACGGCCCGCCAGCGATATTAGTTGGCAGCTCCTTCATGGAGCCATGAGCACGGATGTGTACGTGGCATGATTCACCCCGTCCCCAATGCCTGTCCCTTTTGAGGCATGAGGGAGATGCTGGCGCACACCTACCTTGAGCGTGTCAGGTTGCAGCCCCTTTTCTGGCTCCTGCTGGGCCTACTTTTGTGGTTCTGGCTGCACTTTTCCCCACACCTTCTAATGTATTGCACACCCCATCTGTGTTCCCACGAAGTCACAGGACCTCCTTATCAATCTCCTCCTAGAGATGGCCAAAGTGGCCATCTATAACACCAGAGAGAGGATGTTGGCTGGGGGGTGCTCTGGGACTGTGGGGCCTACTTCGTTCCTCCCTCATTTCATGCATCCGGGCAGAGTTCTTCTGGGCAGCATCCACTGGCTCCCTAGCCACCTTTGAGGAGCAGTGGGCACTGTCCAGGGTTCTCTACTCAGTGTCCCCCTCCGGATCTCTTATTATGAACCTGTGACCCCCACACCCATCCCTGTTTATTCATTTGTTGTCCCCTATATTCAGTTGAACCTCGAGTTTGGAGGCTACTCTCCCTAGGCTGGGGGAGGGGCCTTCAGCTGTGGGTGGGCTTGTGCCCACCCATCTTTCCAGGATTCAATAGGTGTAGATTCCTAGCACTCTGTCATAGGGGAGAACATGGACAGCCAGAAGACTGCCAAGGAAGACAGGGGGAGGAGTTGGCTGTAAACTGGGAGTAGGAGTGGTACTAGCAGAGCATTTCTGAAATGCAGCCACCAGCAGAGAGAGAGAGAGAGGTGCCACCAGCAGGGATTGGTGCCTTTCATTGTACAGCCTCCTCAGAGGCTCTGGGCAGCACCTCTGGAGACACATGGGGCCTGTGTGAGGTGCTGCAGGCGACTCTTGTCAGTAGAGGCAGCTGCAATGCTTGGTTACCTGGGAACTCCTCTGGGAAGCTCCCCTGCTCCTGCCTGGTTGGGGCAAGGGCAGCAGGAGGCAGGGACAGAGAAACAGGTCAGCGCTCCCCCCCCAGGTTGCACTTAGTTGCTGTTTATATTTACTGTCACTACCAAAGCAGCTGAACGGCTCTGGGCTGCTGCAGGGCTTGGCAGCTTTCCCCAGCAGGATGAGGGGCTCCTGCTCTGTGACATGTGATTAGCACAATAGGAGCAAAGCCAGGTGTGCTGAATGGGGTGCTCTACTTCTTACCACCTTCCTACTTGTGGTGGTGCCTAGTTGTTATACTTTCAATTAAAACCTTGAAAACATGACAACCTGAAAGTAATTAATACAGCAGTGCCTGCCTGAGCTTGCAGAGATTCTGCAAGAATAGCTCTGAGGTATTCAAATGCCAATGATCATAGTTTAAAATGTTGACATTTAAAAATATTTCATGGCTCATAAAAGCAGGGTGGAGTGGAGATGTATCATTATGAAGATCTACACAATTTACTCTGCAAGCTATGCTCATTTTGGGTAGGCCTTTTACAATACAAACTCCTTCAACACAACCATATACTTGTTTCCATTATCCTCAAGAGGAGTACATCTTTCCAAAATTTGGGAAATGCTGCACTAATAAACACCAAATTTCAACACCCCCCAACTGTGAGGAAGGTCCCACACTTAAAAGATGGAGAAGCTGAGGCATAGTGACGTACACACAATCACAATGGGAATCTGTGGCAGAATTTAGATCAGAACCCAGCTGTCTTGACTCTTAAGCCTGTTTCTTAACTACAGAATTATTCTTCCTTCCTTCTGAGGAATGTGGCAGGAGAGTTAGTTGGAGAAGTAGTTAGATGGTCTCTTGAGGGAGTTTTCCTGTAGGCCTTGGGGTGGAGAGCTGAACCCGAACAGTGAGACTGGAGCAGGTACAGGGATTGCTTCAGTAAAGGTGGTTCAACATGCAGATGAGATCAATCAGGGACCCTGAAAGGCTGCAGGCCAGCACACCACGTAATGAAGAATGTCATCTAGTGAGGGGACAAAAAGAAGGAGAAGCAGGCCAGGGAAAGCTGCTGCTGGGATGGGTCAGAAGAAAGCCACTTCTTTGCAGAGAACAGTTTCTTGCCATTCTCCATGCACCCACCATTTTATCCACCTTTCTTGGATTATTTTGCCAAGAATCATAAGGTGATGGTGTTGATCCACTTTGGAATGAAATTTAACAAGAGAAGATTGCGCTGTTAAAAATGGATTCCAAGATTTATTCTGATAATTTAAACTAGAGTTGAACAAAGAGAGGGGAGTGGGGAAGGGAAGAACTAAATGTGTTAGAAAGGGGTATAGATGGGTAATTGAGCAAGACAAGGTCAATCATATCAGACAGTAATACAATAAAATAAAACAAATTACACTCCTATTGAGCATCAGATCAATGCAAGTTACACTGCTACCCTGTTTCCCCGAAAATAAGACAGTGTCTTATATTAATTTTTGCTCCCAAAGATGCGCTAGGTCTTATTTTCAGGGGATGTCTTATTTTTCAGAAATGAAAAATGCCTTATTATCGGTGGATGCCTTATTATCGGGGAGGTCTTATTATCGGGGGGATGCCTTATATTACAACGAGAGGCAAAACTGTAAGTAGGCCTTATTTTCGGAGGATGTCTTATTTTCGGGGAAACAGGGTATGTGGCCTACACATACTAATTTACACCACGGTTATAGCTTACATCACCACTGCACTTAGCCCTGTGTAAATTTACTTGGAATTCTTTAATTACAAACTGCTTAACAAGACAGTAGGGCTACCTTAGCTGTGTCTATACATTTGCAAACAGGATGTGCTGATACATTTCAAAGGTGCAAATTAAGGAGGCATGCTGAAAGCCTGGCCCTTGGCAAGTGGGGTCACATTTATTGTAGATGACGCTCTCTGAAGTTGTTCTGCTCGCTTACCAGTATTACTATTTTTATCCCTCCTGAATCATAGAATATTAGGGTTGGAAGAGAACTCAGGGGGTCATCTAGTTCAATCCCCTGTTCCAAGCAAGACCAACACGAACTAAATCATCCCAGCCAAGGCTTTGTCAAGCTGGGCCTTAAAAACCTCCAACACCTTCCTAGGTAACCCATTGCAGTGCTTCACCACTCTCCTAGTGAAATAGTGTTTCCTAATATCCAACCTAGACCTCCCCCGCTGTAACTTGAGACCATCGCTCCTTGTTCTGTCATCTGCTAACACTGAGAACAGCTGGGCTCCATCCTCTTTGGATTCCCCCCTTCAGGTAGTTGAAGGCTGCTATCAAATCCCCCCTCACTTTTCTCTTCTGCAGACTAAATAACCCCAGTTCCCTCAGCCTCTCCTCGTAAGTCATGTGCACCAGCCCCCTAATCATTTCCACTGCCCTCCACTGGACTCTCTTCAATTTGTCCACATCCCTTCTGTAGTGGGGGGACCAAAACTGGACACAATACTCCAGGTGTGGCCTCACCAGTGCCGAATAGAGGGGAATAATCACTTCCCTCGAGCTGCTGGCAATGCTCCTACTAATACGGCCCAATATGCTGTTGGCCTTCTTGGCAATGAGGGCACACTGTTGACTCATATCCAGGTTCTCATCCACTGTAATCCCCAGGTCCTTTTCTGCAGAACTGCTGCTTAGCCAGTCTGTCCCCAGCCTGTAGCAGTGCATGGGATTCTTCCTTCCTAAGTGCAGGACTTTCCACTTGTCCTTCTTGAACCTCATCAGATTTATTTGTCTAGGTCAATCTGGATCCTATCCCTACCCTCCAGGATCTCCTGTTGCTGAGATCCAGCCTCACCTTGGTTTCTCTTGGTTACTATGTTCCCACAGAGCTTTGCCTCCTTTAAAAGGGCCAATAAACACAGTAACACAGCTCATAGGGGTGTTATAAATCTCTCACCAGGCAGTTTGCCCACGGGACTGGCAGACAGGAGACCTCAGTGCTTAGCAGGGCCAGTGCAAGGAAGTTTCGCCCTAGGCGAAACTTCCCGCCCTGCGGTGCCCCCCCGCGGCAGCTCCCCACCCTGCGGTGCCCCCCCCAGGCGCCCCCCCTGCCCTGAGGCGCCCCCCCGCAGCAGCTCCCCCACTCCCTGAGGAGCTGTGCGACAGCTCCCCACCCCAGCTCACCTCTGCTCCTCCCCAGGCACACCGCCCCCTCTCTAATCCTCCTCCCTTCCCAGGCTTAGGACGCCAAAGAGCTGATTGGCACCGCAAGCCTGGGAGGCGGGAGAAGTGGAGCGGCCGCTGCGCTGGGAGAGGGAGTATGAGCTGCATGTTTCAGCGCACTGGCGGCAGCCCAGCCCAGCAAAGCTGTAAAAAAAAAAAAAAAAAAAATTGGGGGCACCACTTTTTGGGCCCCCAAATCTTGGCACCCTAGGCAACCGCCTAGTTTGCCTTAATGGAAGCACCGGCCCTGGTGCTTAGGCTAGGGTGATGAGCTAGTAAGTGTGAAAAATCAGGACAGGTTGGGGGGGGGAAATCGGTGCCTATATAAGAGAAAGCCCCCAATAGCGGGCCTGTCCCTATAAAATAGGGGCAGCTGGTCACCCTAGCTTGGCCCCAACCACACTAGTCACAAGCTGGCCTGGGACAAGCCTCTCACAGATCAGCCATTCAGCCTGAAGCAGGTCGCTGTTCTGCATCACCATAGACCAGACCCTGCCCCCGCCTCTGGGTATCCAGCGCCCCTCCCCCACCTCTGTCCCCGCTAGGTCTCCTCTCCTGTGCGGGGACGGGGGGCGGCCATGACAGGTACCGAGGCGGAAGTGCGTGCGGTCGCGGCCAGGAAGGAAACAGGATCCGGCCCCGCAGCGCGCGTGACGGCAGCAGCCCGCGTTTGTCAGTCAAGCCGCTCTTGGCTTTTCCCCTTTGGCCCGCGGCGGTGCCGCCCAGAGCCCCGCCCCTTTCCTGGAGTCACAGGATTCGCTCGCTCGCCTCGCCGCTCACATGACCGAACTGGACCAATCGCAGGGAGCACAGAGAGGGCGGGATAAAGACAATGTCGCGGAGGTGCCAGAGGTGACGTCGCCGGTCCGTTGTTACCAGCGCGGGGCGGAGGGCTGCGCTAGAGGCCGGGGTATAACGCGCTCCCTCTGCGCGGGGGGCGGGGCTCCGAGTCCTGGCGCGTTGCCTCCCGCGCTCAGGCGGCCGGGGGCGGGGCTGGTTTGTTGCAGCCTGGGGCGGGGGCGGCCAGACGGGCCCCTCCGCCGCTCCCGGGCGGGTGTGGTGAGTCCAGGCCACGAGCTTCAAACCCAGGGGTGTTAACAGGCCCGTTTGTGGGGGACGGGGCGAGGCACTGGGGGAGGAAGGATCAAAGCGGCTCTGTGCAGACACCGTTGGCCTCACGACCCCCCTTAGCCTGGTAGTGCAGCGACCCCCCCCCCCAGCTGTCTGCGTGTCGGGCTCCTGGAGACCCCGCTGTGCCCCCGTGAGGGGAAAGCACGTGGCGGGCACTTAAACCGGACTCCGCGGTCACCTGTGAGCTATGAACATGTTAAAACTTTCCTGGAGTCAGAGGCGCCCCCCACCCTGTTTCAGCCGGGGTACGACTGACGCAGACCCCGGGGTGAAGTTCATGGCTGTACTACACATCTGTGAAATTTGCTATTTATGCCATGACTAGCCCATGAAATGTGTAAGTTCTCTATGGCGTTTCTCGAATGAGGAGCCAGGACCCCAAAAGGGAGTCACAAGCCTCTGAGGGGGTACAGTATTGCCACCCTTACTTTGCTGCTGGTGGTGGCAGTGCTGCCTGAAGCTGGGTTGCAGGAGAGCAGTGGCTGCTGGCCAGGTGCCCAGCTCTGAAGGTGGTGCCTTTGTCAGCAGCTGCAGAGAAGCAAGCATTGTATGGTGTTGCCCCCTTCTGTGCTGCGGCACCGCCACCTTCAGAGTCGGGCAGCTAGAGACCAGATTTCACAGGGGAGACCTTATTTAATGGAGGAGACCACAGTCCATGAGGCAATTTTCATGGCCATGAATTCAGTAGACCCCTAAATATGGACAATGAAAATAGATAGCAACAGTATAAAAGGCACTGATGTAGCAATAAATGGCCTGCCACTTAAGAACAAATGGAGTAAATAGGCAACATATGTCCTAAACATTCAAAAACAACATGGAGTTCGGTAGCAACTTAATCACTAACAAATGTATTTGGCAACAGATGGTCCTGTGGCACCTTTAAGACTAACAGAAGTATTGGAGCATAAGCTTTCGTGGGTGAATGCCCACTTCATCAGACGCAAGGACTTATGCTCCAATACTTCTGTTAGTCTTAAAGGTGCTATAGGACCCTCTGTTGCTTTTTACAGATTCAGACTAACACGGCTACCCCTCTGATAAATGTATTTGGGCATAAGCTTTTGTGGGTAAAAAAACCCACTTCTTCAGTTGTATGGAGTGAAAATGACAGATGCAGGCATTATTAGAGTGACACATGAAGAGAAGGGAGTTACCTCACAAGTGGAGAACCAGTGTTGACAGGGCCAATTCAATCAGGGTGGATGTGGTCCACTCCCAATAACTGAGGAGGAGGGGTCAATACCAAGAGAGGGAAAGTTGCTTTTGTATGGAGCCAGCCACTCCCAGTCCCTATTCAAGCCCAAATTAATGGTGTTAAATTTGCAAATAAATTTTAGTTCTGCTGTTTCTCTTTGAAGTCTGTTTTTGAAGTTATTTTGTTGAAGTATGGCTACTTTTAAATCTGTTATTGAATGTCCAGGGAGATTGAAGTGTTCTCCTACTGGCTTTTGTATGTTACCATTCCTGATGTCTGATTTGTGTCCATTTATTCTTTTACATAGAGACTGTCTGGTTTGGCCAATGTACATGGCAGAGGGGCATTGCTGGCACATGATGGCATATATAACATTAGTCGATGCGCAGGTGAATGGTTGGGTCCTCTGATGGTGTCACTAGAGTAGAGTAGTAAGTATTGGGGTAGTCATGTTAGACGGAATCCACAAAAAGAACAAGGAGTCCGGTGGAACCTTAAAGGCTAATAGATTTATTTGGGCATAAGCTTTCGTTGGTAAAAAACCACTTCTTCGGGTGCACCTGAAGAAGTGTTTTTTTACCCACGAAAGTTTATGCCCAAATAAATCTGTAGGTCTTTAAGATGCCACCGGACTCCTTGTTGGTAGAGTAGAGTAGAGTACTCTATCCCCATATCTACTCTAGCATCACTGATTGAATTGAATTGACCCTGTCAACACTGGCTCTCCACTTTTAAGGCAACTCCCTTCTCTTCATGTGTCAGTATAATAATGCCTGTATCTGTAATTTTCACTCCATGCATCTGAAGAACTGGGTTTTTTACCCATGAAAGCTTATGCCCAAATAAATCTGTTGGATAAGACTAACATGGCTACCCCTCTGATACTAAACATACAAAGTTTTTATACTTTGCACATTTTGCACAACTCTTGCTGGTGGCTGCTCTGATAACTTTTCCTAAAATATGTTGTTAACTTTAGAAAGAACAAATAAATATGTATATATCATTGTAATTTATTTATGTAGAGTTGTTTTTGAAGACAGTAAAAATAATGTACAGTTGTATTTTGGTGCTCTTGGACTCTGCTGCTTCCCCGGTCCCCCACCCATCACCTCTGACCCCCCACTGCTTCCCTCCCCCCTATTGCCCCAAGCTCCCTTCTGCAGCCTCGCACCCCTGGCTCACCCTGATCCTTTCCTCTTGACCATAGCGCCTGGTAAGGCCAGCCTGTTGAAGCCCCTCCACCCTGGGCTGAAACCCAGAGTCGGAGACCCAGGGCTGGATCCGGGGTGGGGAGGGCTCAAGCTTGGAGCTCTGAAGCGGGGGGGGGAGGGAGGGAAGGAGGGTAAGAACTAAGAACGGAGTCTGAAGCATGGAACTTGCAATAGCCCCACGCAGCTGAAGGAGGGGAGGGGGATTAAGCTGTTGGAGCCTCCAGCTGAAGGTAGGGGGGAGCCCGTGAGGGTGAAGCTCCCTGTTGGAGCCTCTGGCTGAAGCCTGCCCCCAGAGCCCCTGGGTGTTACTTTGCCCCCTCCCCCATCTCTGCCCAGGAGGCTGCTGTGGAAAAACCCCTGATGGCCACATGCTGTCACAGTGCCTGCATTTGAGAAACACCGCCTGTCCTGCTCTGTTCATTTCTTCAGAAGCATCTGCCATTGGCCACTGTTTGTTGGAAGACAGGATACTGGGCTAAAGGGACCATGGGTCTGACCCAGTATGGCTGTTCTTGTGATCTTATGTTCTTATGATAAAGGTACCATAATGATGTAAAGGAGGTAGACTGAAAAAAAAAATTTTTTCCTAGTAATACAAGAACTTAAGTTTGCTGCCTTTCAGTTTCATTTAACTGATAAAGTGCTGCCCCTTTTTAGCGTTAGCAACTAGTCAAAGATTGGGGTTCTGTGGTTGTTTCAGCTGGGAGTAGAAATTGGTGATAGGGATTTATTTGATGCAATTTTGTTTATTTACAAATAAGTCCTGTGTCTCTGAACGCAGAGGAACTGACAGAAGTGGAAGCAGCTTATTTTGCTCACAGCACTAGAGTGCTCTTTTCAGCCTGCACCCCAACTCAAAAAAATCCCTCTCCCCAGGTTTCTTCCAGGGTCAGCCATATGCTTTCAGGTATTCCTTCAGCCTGTTGTCCTGTCCTCTCAGTCAGTTTTTGTTTATTCTTCTCCCCCCCCCCCCCGCCTCCTTCCAATGTGTGGACATGCCTGTTTACAATACTCAGTCAAACCCTCCACCCACCTGGTGCTAGTTCTGGGCAGGCTCTCTTTGTTTTAGGTGTGGCCCCTTAACTCTGTTTTACAATTGACTCAAATGGGTGACTCACATGTGGATTTAAAGAGGTTTTAACTCAACTCATAACAAGGCTTCATCATGCTCATAACAACACCTCTCAACTGAGTTTTGTCCATCTTGCTGATGAGTAAAATGTCGCCACCCAGTAACCCATCCTAAACAAAAGGAAAAGAAATAATTTAAGAAATACAAGTTTAACTATTTACATGTGTATAGTGTCCTTCTGTCAGGATAGTTTCTCATCACCAACAAAAGAATCATAGAATATTAAGAGTTGGAAGAGAACTCCGGAGGTCATCTAGTCCAATCCCCTCCTGAAAGGAGGACCAACACCAACTAAATCATCCCAGCCAAGGCTTTGTCAAGCTGGGCCTTAAAATCCTCTAAGGATGGAGATTCCACCACCTCCCTAGGTAACCCATTCCAGTGCTTCACCGTCCTCTTAGTGAAATAGTGTTTCTTAATATCCAACCTAGACCTCCCCCGCTGTAACTTGAGACCATTGCTCCTTGTTCTGTCATCTGCTACCACTGAGAATAGCTGAGCTCCATCCTCTTTGGATCCCCACTTCAGGTAGTTGAAGGCTGCTATCAAATCCCCCCTCACTCTTCTCTTCTGCAGACTAAATAACCCCAGTTCCCTCAGCCTCTCCTCGTAAGTCATGTGCTCCAGCCCCCTAATCATTTCCACTGCCCTACACTGGACTCTCCAATTTGTCCACATCCCTTCTGTAGTGGGGGGACCAAAACTGGACACAATACTCCAGGTGTGGCCTCACCAGTGCCGAATAGAGGGGAATAATCATTTCCCTCGATCTGCTGGCAATGCTCCTACTAATACGGCCCAATATGCTGTTGGCCTTCTTGGCAACGAGGGTACACTGTTGACTCATATCTAGCTTCTCATCCACTGTAATCCCCAGGTCATTTTCTGCAGAACTGCTGCTTAGACAGTCTGTCCCCATTCTGTAGCAGTGCATGGGATTCTTCCTTCCTAAGTGCAGGACTCTGGACTTGTCCTTCTTGAACCTCATCAGATTTCTTTTGGCCCAATCCTCCAATTTGTCTAGGTCAATCTGGACCCTATCCCTACCCTCCAGCATAGCTACCTCTTCCCCCCAGGTTAGTGTCATCTACAAACTTGCTGAGGATGCAATTCATCCCATCATCCAGATCATTAATAAAGATATTGAAGAAAACCAGCCCCAGGACTGATCTCTGGGGCACTCCACTTGATACCATCTGCCAACTAGACATCGAACCGTTGATCACTACCCATTGAGCCCGACAATCTAGCCAGCTTTCTATCCACCTTATAGTCCAGTCATCCAATCCATACTTTGTTAACTTTCTGGCAAGAATACTGTGGGAGACCGTATCAAAAGCTTTGCTAAAGTCAAGATATATCACATCCACCGCTTTCCCCATATTCACAGAGCCAGTTATCTCATCATATGTTATGCTTATCAGAATGCTATGCTCACCCAAAATTTGGGGCTTTTCTCTCCCTAGATTTCCTTTCATTGCATTCCTGAAGTGTTTTTGTTGTTTCCGTGGAACTTGCTGAGCTGTGAAAGTTTCTTCCTGCCCATTCTGGTTGAGTGGAGCTGCAGGGTTTTCTCTGGGTGCTCTTTTCAACTGTAAACTCTTTGGAGCAAGGATCCTTTTATGTTTGTGGTGATATATGCATTTTTAGGAAAGTGTTGAGAGTTTCAAAAACAATTGAAAAAGAAAATATCTAGGAGGGTGAGGAAAATGGGTATTTCCCTATGAAAACTTTCCCTTAGACTACATGCAAAGGAAAAGAGAGGTTGTGCCTTCTCTCTAGGGTGACCATATTTCCCAAAGAGAAAATGGGACACACCCAGCTACTCGTCCGAGGCCCCTCCCCATCGATGCTGTTGCCGGTGGCTGGAACCCTGCTCGTTGGAACCCTCTGACCCCACCCCGTGAGGCTGTTGCCTGGCCACTGGAACCCTGCTGGCCCCCGCATGCTGGAATGCTGCTTCTCCCCAACTTTGCCTCCCCCCTGTGGGGTCTAGCATCTCCACTTGCCCCCTCCGCACTGAACCCCACTTTTTTTTTCAAAAGTGAGCATCTGTCCTGTTTGCTCTTGCCAAATAATCAAGTCAGCAAGGGAAAATGGGACAAATGCCTCCTTTTGGGGGGGAAAAAAAAAGTGAGGACATCCAGGACAGGGCTTAAAAAAGGGCCTGTTCTGTCCAAAACTGAACATATGGTCACCCTACTTTTCTCTGTTTAAAGGAGACCAAAAGCTATTTTTAAAATGAGCAGGGGTTTTCTTCTGTTTTGTTTTGTTTTTTAATTAGAAATTCAGGTCTAGCCTATTCTGGGTTTTTTCTGTAAGACTTTATATGAATTCTATTCTAGTCATCTAGATAAATACTCAGGTTTCACTTATTTTGCAAGTTAAGCACAATTTAGAACTGATTTTTAATACTCAATTAAATCTAACACCTGACAAGCACTTTACAAGAAAAGGTCTTTGTTAAATGTAATCCACCAATGGGAATGCTAGCATAGATCAGCACAGACTCAACCTGCTCTGGGAAGAATCGGAGAAGCATCAGGAAGAATAACTCATCTAGCGTTATTGCCGTATCTATTGTGTCCCTAGTGAAACAGTTTTTCAGACCCTCTTTTTCATGCACTAAATTTACAATTAGAATGAAACAAACATGGAGGTGAATACTGAGCTATTTTCTGCACTGTACCCTGCTTATTTGTATTAACTACAGATGAGAAACGGAGGGGTCATCAAAGGCCAGCATCCCATCAGAGGTCTTTCTGCTGCCAGTTAAGGCAGGAGCAGCCTAGTAGTGTCAAGGGGGCTGTGGTATCATCTCACTGAGATGTGCTTTCTGAGATGCCAGTTACACTCCAGGAGTGACCTGCATCG
Organism: Malaclemys terrapin pileata; assembly: GCF_027887155.1. NCBI lineage: Eukaryota > Metazoa > Chordata > Testudines > Emydidae > Malaclemys > Malaclemys terrapin. The sequence goes on from NC_071505.1 coordinate 137,930,419, forward strand.
TGCTGCATGAACATGGGAATGAGTGAACAGATAGAGACCAAGCCCATAATTCACCATAGCAGCAGCTGAGCTTTCAGCTCCCAGGCAGCGCTCTGCAGACTTGCTGCATGGGGCCATGACCTGCATAGCATGCACAAACTCTAGGGTAGGAGAGTGGATCCTTTCCTCTCCTCTGCTCTCCTTCCCCGTCCTAGCCATCACAGAAGCCCTGGCCATAGGGAGCTAGGAGACTGAAAGATGATGGAGAGATGGGAGGAAGGGGTGAGGGAGGAGATAATCTGCTCCATGGCAATACAAAACAATGACTGATTTCTAAGGGTATGTCTACAAAGCAAAGAAAAACCCGCAGCTTGCCTGTGCCAGCCAACTCGGACTTACAGGCTCAGGCTGCGGGGCTGTTTCATCACTGTTTAGATTTCTGGGCTCACACTGGAGCCAGAGCTCTGGGACACTATCACTCCACAGGGTCCAGAGCCCTGGCCACAGCCAGAGCCAGGAAGTCTACACAACAGTGAAATAGCCTTGCAACCTGAGCCCCATGAAACTGAGTTGGTTGGCAAGGGCCAGCCATGGGTGTCTAGTTGCTGTGTACACATACCCATAAAGACTTGTCCATGGCCAGCCACAGAATAAATAGCACAGCTCAGATAAAACACTAAGGTCTCATATCTTCAAGTCCTAGGCTGTGTGCACTTGAGCAAACTAACAGGTGAGAAATATGTAATACCAGCCCAAGGAAGATGTTCCAGCTGGATTACTATATTTATTAGACAGTTCTATTACACGAGGCAAAGTTCTTTGGGAATATAGTGTGACACTGCATGCCATATTCTTCATAGAGATATTATTATATGATTATGACATAATCATAATATATCTTATACAGGATGTGTCATCTGAGTTATCATGGAAAGGTTATGATTTATTGAATATGATTATCCTATTTATATGCATGTATCATTTTTGTATCTGAAGTTAAGAATATTGTCTATATATTTTTATTACAAATGTGTTTACACCCGGGGAACTCCCACTAGGCACCATGCACTCAGTCTAGATGTCTGGCTGGGATGAGCACATTCAGGTTAAAGGGCTATTAGAGAAAACAATAGGACTTAGAAGTTTAACTCCCACTGGGGGGAGGAAGGGGAGGGCGCTTCCTGGGGATGCTATAAACAGCCTCTGACTCATGACTGCTATGACACTACAAGCACATGTGACAAGGTCACCTGGTGCTGGTCTCCATCTTGGGATACCAGTGTTTTTCCACAGACTGGCATGGGAACCAAGCTTTGAAACAAAGTGTTTCCACCATATGGAAAAGCTATATAAAGTAGGGGAGTGACTCCCCACCCAAAGAGACTCCTGGAATCACCAGAGGAACAAAGACTGACCTGGGGGAAGTGCTGGACTCAGGATAAAGAGATTTTTAGCTTGTGAATGGAACACCTTGGGATTCCAAGCTGTAAGTTAGTGCAGCTTGCCCATTAAGATGCTGCAACCTGCTTGCATCATCATTTAGGGTGAGAATTTGCTATTCATATCCAAACTAAGTAGTATATTAAGCTTAGTTTGCATGTTTTGTTTATTTGCTAGATAATCTGATTTGATCTGTTTGCTAGCCCTTATAGTTACTTAAAATCTATCTTTTGTAGTTAATACATTTGTTTTTGCTTTGTCTAAAACCAGTGTGTGTGGAAGTCATAACTCGGAACAAAAAGCTGTTGTATATTCCTCTCCACATTGAGGGAGGGGGCCAATTTCATGAGCTTACAGTGTACAGGTCCCTGTGCAGCACAAGATGGTATAATTTTGGGGTTACACTCCGGGGTGTGTGTGTGTGCCTTAGGAACTGCAAAGTGCCCTGACTGTGCCTTCTCATTCAGGGGCTGGTTAAAGAACCTGTGTGCATGTAACTGCAGATGGTTGTGTCCCTATCTGTATGTGTGCTGGTAAAAGTGCAGGCTGGAGCCTGGGAGAGGGCTTGACAGGCTGGTCACAGCAGTACGGTGTAAAGGGAGTCCAGGCTGGTGGGTCAGGGGGGCTCAGTGGTACCCCAGTTCCAGGTGGCACCCTGGGGGAACCCGTCACATATAATAACAGAGAGAAACCAAGGTTAGACTGGTCTCAATAACGTGATCAGGACTATTCAGCATGGAGAAACAAGAATACAACCTGTAAATGACCAGAACAACATCAGAGAGTGACATTCACAACAAATATGACCCCACTGCAGAGGGCCACACTTTCAGCATTCCTCTTTTATTTGCACTTGCAAAATGTACCAGCACATTAGGTTAAAAGGATGCATAATTATGTATTTTCCATGGTACTAAGCAGGCTCAGGCATCTGTATACCAAACCCCAAATCTTGTTTAACACTTTAATGTTGGACACTGAAAGTGCCATGTTAACACATTTGTCTCTTTGGTACACTTATGACATTGAAATTAATACAGCAACATACATTGTGTCTGCAAGGCAGAGGGCTGGACAAGGTAAGGGCAAAGGAGCTTTATTTTTTCCTAAAAGCAAGGAAGAGATTTAATCCATGTCCCTCAAAGGCATATCATCACCGAGGGGAAAAAGGTATTTTTAGCTCGAGTTAGCTAACATGAGGTTAAAAGGTAGTGAAGACAAGCAGTTTGTAGTTTCCAATGAGTTAGCAGGTCAAGTTAAAACTGTGGCATAGCCTAGGATTTACCATGACCTGCTAATTCATGTGACAGCTACAAATTGCCTTGTCTTCACTAGGATTTTACTTCATGTTAACCTCCTAGTGATTTGGGGTCTATCTGACCACAGTATGCACAACAATGTAATTAAAAATAGTTGTGTTAAATCTGGGCCTATGCAACATTATTCCCAAAGTAGGATGAGGTCCCTCTTCCCATGTTGGTTTTATCATGCTGCTGGTTTTGGTTTTGGTGTATCAAACAAAGTCAATAAAAAGGTCAGTTAGCACCCTCAATGTTAGTCAGTGGAGAAAATGAAAGTACTACACATCCAAGGGTCTTTGGAGGTCTCTTGGACCCCAAACACGTACAAACATGTAAATAAATCATGACAGGCAAACCACTGTTTCTTCTTTTATGTATTCACAAACTGTGATGAGACCAACCTGTTAGCACTGGTTTTGTCTGCATATCTGTTGTGGTTTTAGTGTAGTGAAAAAAGTTACTCAAATTGTATTGGGGTCAGTTGGGCCACAAATTAATTTTGCATGTATTCCAGCATCAGATTGTTTTTATTTTGAGGCAGCAGTTATGATGGGATTATATGAATCTTTCTCCATTGCTTTTATTATAGTTTCAGTGGGTGAAATCATGATGCAGAAAGGAACATTGCAGCCCTGCCTCAGGCTCCTAGTGTGCTGGGTACTTATTCAGAGCCTAAGAAATGGGGAAGATGCAACATCTGCTCCAGAGAAAATAAATAAATAATAAAAATATGCAAAGTGTAAAAACTTTGTATGTTCAGAACATGTTGCCTATTTGTTCCATTTGTTCAAAGCAATAAGACATTTACTGCCACTTTGTTGTGTTTCTGCCTTTTATACTGTTGCTGTTCCAGTCTGTTTTCATTGTCTATACTTGGGATCAGTTAGACCCCAACACCTGTATTTTAAGTAGTTTAAAAAAAATAGTTTTGATCATGGGGTCAGTCAGACCCCAGCACAAATACTGTATAGTGTGCTTCTGACTCTAGAAAAGTTTTAACTTGTTCATAGTTTTATAGTTCACAGGTTACAGTAAAGTCAGTTTTAAATGAATCCATCCCCCTCCCCCACAATTTTGACATATCAGGGGTCTCCAAGACCCCAGTACAGAAACAGTTGTGTGATTTTTGGTCCAATACCACGGCTAAGAACACACCTGTTTCCTAGTGAGGACACACCAAAAAGAGTTGAAGAACAGTTCTTTCTAGCCTTTCCTTTTGGTGCTAAGGCTGAGGAACATCAGCAGAGCTTTCAGATCCTAGCCCTAGGATAACGGGAGGGGAGAGATTGCAGGGCTTTATGCTTTCTACAACAAAGATTTACTGGCCATATATTATAGATAAGCCATGGAGAGGGCTCCTCAGCTCAGGTAAGGGATTTTTTTGAAAAGTGCTTTCAGCCACGAGTACCATGCAAATGTAAGCGGGGGAATGGTCCCGCTATTGTGGGGAACTTTCCTGGCTTCTGCACTACCCCGGTGAAGAGGGCTAGCGAAAGGATCCGAGTCCTCACTCCCACTTCCTTTACCCAGAGGCCTCCCTGCCCTTGAGGACTCCCCTTTCACTCTTCTGTCTGGCAGAGTCCTCATAAACCCCGACAAGGCTGGGCCCAGGATTCCTGGGGGGCTCGACCCCCAACCCTGCGGTGGTCACCCAGGACAGGGGCTAGGGTGTTCCCACTCCGGGGTACTCTCTCTGCACTGGGCACCTCCCTGACCCACTGATCATTTCATACAATTTAAAGCAAATACAAGTTGTTTAATTAACAATTAATTTTAAAAAAAGAATAAGGAAAAATGGGAAAGGTTAGAGGAAAACACATCACCCTGCTCTGTGGCAGGGAACATTACAACCAGTGTCTCTGGAACGTCAGGGCAGTTTAGTCTGTTCCTTGTAGGTCCCAGGCCTGCTTCTCAGGCCCTGTCTGTGCTGCAGAGATGCTGCGGGTTGGACACTTGCTCCGGTGGTGGCCACACGCTCTCAGGCTCTAGGTGGCAGGACCCTTCTTCCCAGCGTCGCCCCCGCCCGGTCGGGGTTATGGTCCCCCTGCAAGTCTGGCCTGCAAGGCCTCTTGGCTGAGGCGTCTCCCTGTGCTGGGCCCACTGCCCAGGGTCCCCCTCACTCTCCCCAGCTGCTCACCGCACTCGGACTGCACCCGGCTTCCGGACTGCCCCAGCCCCAGCTCTGGACTGCTCCAGCCTCAGCTCCAGCTCCGGACTGCTCCAGCCCCAGCTCCAGCTTCATTCTGCCTCAGCACGGCTGCTGCTGCTGCTCTGCCTTCAGCTCCCTGGGCTGCTTCTCTGGCCTCTCTGGCTCTGGTTGCTGCAGCTCTGCCCCCAGCACAGGTCTGCTCTGCAGGCTGCTTCTGTGACTCTGCTCCCAGCTCTGACCTGCTCCCTGGCTGCTTGTCTGGCCCCTCTGCCTCTGATTGCTACAGCTCTGTTCCCAGGGCAGCGCTGCTCTCTCTGGGCTGTGCTCTGGCTTTGGGGCTGCAGCTCTGCTTCCAGCAGTTTAGCTCGGGCCCCTGCTTTCTCCTTAGCTCGGCCCCACTCTGTCTGACTTAGGCCATTCCAGTTCACACGGAGGACGGGACCCACCCTGGCCTCCTGACTCTCTGATTAGCCTGCCCACCCTGTCAATCAGGCTGATCTGGAGCATTGGCCTTTCCCCATTGCCCCTGGGGACTGTCAGTCTCAGGCTCCTGATTTGCCATCGACCCTCCTCCTTTCAGTGCTGGGAGCTAGCCAACCAAACACCCCACTGAGTGTTAGTAAGGGGGCAACAGTCCCCTTACATTCCCCCTTGCTAAAATACTGCCACATCCACAATATTTACACCGGTACATCCCGGCCCCAGGGTAACAACATATACCCACGTCATTGTATATCAACAACCCATTAGCAATTATCAAAAGAACATTTAACATATTTAACATTCCACATCTACTTCTTAATACCATACATAACAATATTCATTAAAACACTACATAGAACCAATAACATAATTATTTTTAAGTCTAACAGGAAGTATGCCCTTATTAGCCCTCCGGGACCTTCTTAAGACTGGCGGTTCGTTACCCATATTTTCTATTTTCCTATCCTCGGGTAATACTGGGTCAGTTTGAAGGATCTGGCCATTCTTGTTAGGGTTTGGGTTTGCCCCACTCTGTCCCCCTCTGTATTCGGTTTGTGGGACTAGAACCATTTCCCAATTGGTTTCAGCCTCCTCAGGGTGTACTGATCTACGCCTCCTATGGGCCCTGTCTGGACTAAGGGTGCAATGTTTCAACTGGTCCCTATGTACTACTCTCTCAGGACCTCCTCGTTCAGGCCGGATGGTGTAAACTGGTAGCTCGGGATTGTTGTGGGTGACCACAGTGGAGGAATTTGGCTTCCATTTGTCCTGTATTTTATTACACCTCCGGCGTCTACGGCTACGAAGTGGTACACAGTCACCAGATCTGATGAGAGCCCCACTGGACTTGCTATCATAAGTCATTTTCCTACTTTGGGCTCTGTCTTTAGTTGTACTGAGAGCAACTTTCCAGGCTGTCTTCAGCCTGTCATGGTGACCTTTGACCTGGTCATCATAATTGGTCATCTCATTCTTAGAAAAGACTTCTTGATGCTTCTCTGGCAACGCCTTTATGTTAGCCACATGTGCAGGAATCAGCCTTTGACGTGCCTCTTGAACTGGAACTGGCAGTCTCCCATCACATCTTTCTTGAAGAAAGGTAACTCGTCCTCCCTTCTCCCTCGTCACCTGCAGCTCATTTCCTGGTACACAGCTGTGTTCGTCAAGGATCTTCCCTCTCCAAGGAGGAATAATGGTCTTCCGTTCTCTGCCCACTTTAACATTTCCCATACGCCTTGTGGGGCCCAGGGAAAGATTCTGCCTCTCCTCCCGAGCCAGTACTCTACTCAGCACGGCATTCTTCATAGAGTGCTCGTGACAGTTCATCCTCCTGGTCCCTTTTCCTGGTAAGAGTAGCTCCTTCAGCTCACTAATGATGTTCATCCCTAGAATCCCTGGGACTCCTTCTCCTATATGGCTCCCTTTTGAGGCTTTGTCTTTCAGGATGAAGATGCATTTTCCTGGCAGTGTCTGGCCCATATACTCTATGTCTGCTTCAAGGCACCCCACCACTGGGATTGCCAATCCATTAACAGCTGTTAGACGTACAAACCGTGTGCTGTGCATGGTCAGGTCCTTGTCCTTCAGATATTTTTGAAAATGCGACTCAGTAATGGTGGTGACTTCTGAGCCAGTATCTAACAAACATCTGGTCTTCACCCCTGCTATACATACTTCAGCAGTTAGACAGTCTCCAAATGCTCGCTTACAGAAGTCGCTAGATATGCTGGCACTGCCCATGTTCCTCTCAACACTGTATGCAGAGGGATTTTCCACGAAGGACAGGCCTAGGAATCCTTCTGCCACTGCTTGGCCTTCTACTGTAGAGGGACCAGTTGCTCCTGGTGCCCCATTGGTTTCGAGTGCCTGGGACTCTGTTCTCCTTCTCAGTGGACATTCTCGGCTAGTATGTCCAGGCCTTTCACAAGTGTAACAAATGTATCTTCCCAGCTCGTCCTTCAGTGGGGCTCTTCGGGATCCCGGTGCCCTTGGAGACTTTGGCATACTAATGGGATTTTTTTCTTTCATCAACTCAGTCATCACTTTCAGCATCTCCCCCTGTTGGACTGCCAGTTTTTGGACAGCTTCACTTAAGCTTTCCAATGTTGGCTCTGTTTGGGGCAGGACCTTTTCCCCAGCAGCTGCATTCACTAGGCCCCCACTTCGTGTATGGGGATTAGGCTTGGCCGCCTCTGCCACAGGAACTTCCTCTTCTTCTGACCACATAATGGCAGCCTGCATGAGTTCATGGAACTTCTTACTGGGCTCTTCTTTAAACCTCCTTTTCATTTCACGTCGGAGGGAGTCATCACGGAGCCCCAGCACCAACTGCTCTTTCAGAACCGTATCTGGGTCTGGAACTCGCCGAGGGTCTCGCCGCTCCACTTTGCTCATTCTCTCCTGGAGGTCATATGCGTATGCCCGGACAGTTTCACCAGGCTCCTGCTTTCTCTCAAAAAACTCCTTTAGTCGGGTTCCAACAGGTACCTTGTCTCCATACACTTCTAGGAGGAGTTCAAATACCTTTTCCACATCTTTCTTGTCTGCCACTGCCATGAACTTTACTGTGGCCTTGGCCTGGCCCTTGAGGTGCTCCTCTATGAAGTCCACATGATCTTCTTCAGGTACTCTTAGCACACGCAGAGTCGCCTTTACAGACTTGACCCACTCCTCTACTGTAATGTCTCCTGGTCTAGTCGGGAAGCCACCAAACTCCGTGACCTTCCGCTCCCGTGGGACATAAATAGTAGGGGGTTTCTTAGCTTCTGCTGTCTGTTGGTCTATTACTGCCTTGCCCAGCGATAAGGCTTCTCTCTGTTCAGTTCTAGCTTGCCGTAATGCCTCCGCTTGGTCTGATAATCTGCTCTGAAGTTCAGCAAACTGGGTTCGTAGTTCTTCAATTCCAGCCATGGTAGGGTGCTCAACTAGGCCCGGACCATGCTACTAGAACTTAACCAGAAAACCAATGGGATGGACCCTGTGGATAGGATCCTGTTCGTGACGCCAATTATGTAAGCGGGGGAATGGTCCCGCTATTGTGGGGAACTTTCCTGGCTTCTGCACTACCCCGGTGAAGAGGGCTAGCGAAAGGATCCGAGTCCTCGCTCCCACTTCCTTTACCCAGAGGCCTCCCTGCCCTTGAGGACTCCCCTTTCACTCTCCTGTCTGGCAGAGTCCTCATAAACCCCGACAAGGCTGGGCCCAGGATTCCTGGGGGGCTCGACCCCCAACCCTGCGGTGGTCACCCAGGACAGGGGCTAGGGTGTTCCCACTCCGGGGTACTCTCTCTGCACTGGGCACCTCCCTGACCCACTGATCATTTCATACAATTTAAAGCAAATACAAGTTGTTTAATTAACAATTAATTTTAAAAAAAGAATAAGGAAAAATGGGAAAGGTTAGAGGAAAACACATCACCCTGCTCTGTGGCAGGGAACATTACAACCAGTGTCTCTGGAACGTCAGGGCAGTTTAGTCTGTTCCTTGTAGGTCCCAGGCCTGCTTCTCAGGCCCTGTCTGTGCTGCAGAGACGCTGCGGGTTGGACACTTGCTCCGGTGGTGGCCACACGCTCTCAGGCTCTAGGTGGCAGGACCCTTCTTCCCAGCGTCGCCCCCGCCCGGTCGGGGTTATGGTCCCCCTGCAAGTCTGGCCTGCAAGGCCTCTTGGCTGAGGCGTCTCCCTGTGCTGGGCCCACTGCCCAGGGTCCCCCTCACTCTCCCCAGCTGCTCACCGCACTCGGACTGCACCCGGCTTCCGGACTGCCCCAGCCCCAGCTCTGGACTGCTCCAGCCTCAGCTCCAGCTCCGGACTGCTCCAGCCCCAGCTCCAGCTCCACTCTGCCTCAGCACGGCTGCTGCTGCTGCTCTGCCTTCAGCTCCCTGGGCTGCTTCTCTGGCCTCTCTGGCTCTGGTTGCTGCAGCTCTGCCCCCAGCACAGGTCTGCTCTGCAGGCTGCTTCTGTGACTCTGCTTCCAGCTTTGACCTGCTCCCTGGCTGCTTGTCTGGCCCCTCTGCCTCTGATTGCTACAGCTCTGTTCCCAGGGCAGCGCTGCTCTCTCTGGGCTGTGCTCTGGCTTTGGGGCTGCAGCTCTGCTTCCAGCAGTTTAGCTCGGGCCCCTGCTTTCTCCTTAGCTCGGCCCCACTCTGTCTGACTTAGGCCATTCCAGTTCACACGGAGGACGGGACCCACCCTGGCCTCCTGACTCTCTGATTAGCCTGCCCACCCTGTCAATCAGGCTGATCTGGAGCATTGGCCTCTCCCCATTGTTCCTGGGGACTGTCAGTCTCAGGCTCCTGATTTGCCATCGACCCCTCCCCTTTTAGTGCTGGGAGCTAGCCAACCAAACACCCCCACTGAATGTTAGTAAGGGGGCAACAGTCCCCTTACACAAATTCTACATGAAAGGAACAAGATAACCTATTGAATGATTTTTCTCCCCAGGACCCCAGGGTTTCATCACTGAGGCTCTGCTTGTTTTTCATGGAACTAAATACTCCTCCATAGAAATGAAGAACAGCGTGGATGCAACAAAGGTGTTTACCAGTGGGGGAGAATGTCCTGTCTTCAGTATAGAAACCTCGTACATTCTGAAGGTCTAATTATGTGCAGCTGGTTGGACAATTTTTGGCAATTTTTTGTCCCATTTTCTGACAAGCTCTAATAATGAACTCTCAGATAAAGAAAAGGGGAGGAGGAGCATATCTAATGAGATACAATGAATGGGCAAATTCTGCTTCTCTTGAAATAAAGGCAAATGTTGCAAGTGTTGTGTTTCTAAAAAACAAAAAGCAGCACATGAATTTCTCAGTTGAGGTGCTTCTTATTTCAGATATAGGAAAATAGCAAGTGGAGAAACAACAAATATAAATCTCCTTGGAAGAGAGCAAACACAGTGACTTGTCTTGGTGACATGCGGCATCTGAACTGAAACAGAAGAAGGCAGCTTGCCTTCCAGCTGCTCCCACAGCACACAAGATGGCTCTTCAACAGCAAAATGTGCAGTGCACAGACAACATAATGACAGCTTCTCCCTTCAGTTACATAGCTTTGACTCCTCCCCTGCAATTCATTAATTTATACATGTTTAGTCTTCTGGGAGGTTTGCATTTACATTATGTCTAAAGGTATCAGTCATGAAGGGCGTTTAACACTTGTTCCTCATCTCCATCATTAGGTACACCAATTAGACTAATATCTTCTTTAGGTCAATGAAAACAGACCCATTTTCAAGTCAGTAAACATATTTACATCATCTTCAATCTCAGGGGCTTTTCTGGACCTCTGCTGTAACAGCAGGACAATATGATTCATTATTATCACTCTTTTATGTATACCAGTAAATCCTGATCCCAATACCTTTCTGACAACTCTATTCCCCACTGCTCCCATAATTTCAAATCAAAACCCCTTTTTCTCTCTCTTGCTATCAGAAACAATTGGGACAGTAGCAGGGTGTCACCATGTTCCTCTGAAGTATTGTATCTGACATGGTACTCATGTGCAATGGAGGTCGAAGCTCATCTTTGCATCACAGCTGCTGCCTGAAGTACAATGCATGCCTTTGAGCCCCAGATTTTCTAGGGAATGGTGATGAATTCTGAATTTCTAAAGCATTAATTAAATTAATTACTCCAAATTAGTGCTAGTGCCTCTTACTCTCTTTGAAATTCCTCTTTACCTTTCACAATGTAAGCAAATGCTCGGGGTTTTTATTCTCCAGTCTCTGTGGAATAACAGTTTCCATCCCTACTAGGGAGACATTGCATACTAACAGAAAGGGAAGTTTTGGAGTAAATTGCACCAGTATCCTTGAACCACTTTTCCTTCTGCTACTTTAATAGTAATATTTTGCATCACATAATTTCTTAACAACCTTAACATTGGGCTGATAAATCCTGATACATTTGTGAAAAATTGTCCGATAGTTACTAGTTTAATGTTGCCAATAAAGAACTCAAGCTCTGAAACATTATGCAGTCCAGGTACATTCTGACGGGCATGTGTCATCTCTTTTTAAGGGATAGAACCCCTCTGCATATATTCTATGCCCCCTAAAAGCAACCTTTTCCCCAATTTTTGTGGGGTGTGTAAGTGAGGGAATGGCTAGCTTGGTGAAGACTGTGCCACTGCAGTATGGATTGTACCTGTTCTGGGCATGAATAGAGAACTTCATTCTTTAGGGTTTTTCAATCTAGTCTGCCAGGCTGCCTGTCAATCCTGCAGCTTTTACTGCTGAGTGATTGGAGACACCCTGCCTTTTTCATATGAGGAGTGGCAGAACCACCTATACGGCCTCTAACTGCCCCAGTAGGATCTTGGAAACATACAGGTGTCCTTGCCCTTCCTCCAAGAATTGCTCTGCTGGGGAAAATTCTGAGAGTAAGGAAAATGGGTGCTGAAACATGGTGGCTGTAATAATCAGAATTCCTTTTATTCCACCTGTGTGTCTACTGTACAGACTTTTTTTTTAGCAAGCACTGCTTGCTGTGGCATAGTCATGGGGAAAATCATGGAATGGAGATTGACATGAGACCAGATTGGGCTTTAGATTCTGCTTGATGCGTCTCCTCCAGCATCCCATGTGGAAGGTGGTAGCAGAATTGCCAGGCAGCTTAGAGATATTTCCTGCTCCTCACTCCTGCTTGTGTGGTTCCCTTGCAGGCTCGCCACCTTAGTATACAAGTCTTTCACATAAGACAAATGCTACATCTGTACTGCGACCACATTCAATCTCAAACCCTGATCTGGCTGGCAAGTAAACAGAAGCCAGACATCAATTTCCAAAATGTTGGGAATCATTTAAGCAATGCCTTGGAGGCGAGTGATCTCAGTTGTCTCCCAGGCTTCCAGTCCTGCCACTGGGACAGAACTGTCCAAGCACTGCTAAATACTATCCTTATCCCCAAATTTTCAGTCATGTCAATGGGATAAGTTACCATCTAGTGGTTGTCCCACAGGGAATATAATTTCTACAACTACTGACAGATAATGCAGCAGAAATAGGTGGGTTTACGAGCCAAAGGTCCTGGGTTTTATTCTCCATTGCTGCATATATGCATTTATAACTGAGGTGGTTGGTCCATATGATGCTGTATTATACAATAAAATGTGAAACGTTGAATTTTGAGAAGTTTTATATTTTATGATGACGATTACTTCATACTCCTTTTAGGACAGCCACAGTAAATAGTTTTCCTTTTACCTATTCTGGCCACTAGATGGCACTGTGGAATCATAGGCATATAATAACCATAGCAGAGCCCTGGATACAAATGGCTGTTTGTGTAAGATCAGGGATATCTCCTGTGTTAAAAGTTGGTATAATTTTCCTTGTTTAAAGATTCAGGATGATCATAGAGTGATGGAGGTGGAAACTAAGAACAACCATGTCCTCTTCTACCTGGAAAAGATAAACTTGGGGAAGAATGTGCTTTTGTTTTTTGTTATATTTTGAGCGCGGACTCCTAAATAAATGAAAAAAACACATCATCAGCAGGTTAGCGACCAGCCTGTGTTTATTGTTTTCTACAGAGAGACTTAAAGTGTCCCATTGCCATCCCCTATAATTGGTGCGGTGGGCTGTTCAGATGGCTTAGTCATGCTATATAAATCCATTAAGAGTAATAGCAATTAATATTAAAAGAAACAAAGTCTGGTGCATTTTTCTGTCCTATTTCCAGGCATCTAAGGAGGAAATCAGTTTCTCTTTCTCAGTTGAGCAAAACCTTCCAGGGTCTGATATGAAACCTGCTGAAGTGCACACATCTATGACTAATATGAAACAGGTAGGAGGCCTGGCTGAGCCTGGGAAGAGACCACTGAATCAAACTACTGATCCCAGCTTTAGCAGAAGCCAAGAAGCTGAGTAGCTATGACCTCTGATGCATTTCCCCAGCTGTTTGGATGCAGACTTCGCTTTCCATTTCTGCATTTGCCCTTTTTTTCTCTCACAGCGGCAGTGTGTGGAAGGCGAGGCTGTAGTTCTTACTGGTTACTACACAGCTCCTCAGCCAAGGAGAGACATTGGGAATTCTCTCTCCCCCTTCTTGTTTAATTTGAACACAAAGACAGATGGACAGTGGCACTTCAAGAACTCTTTACCTGGTTCAATGTGCGGCGTAACCATTATACTACAGATTTAGCATGATGGTAAAAATAAATGACCTGAGGTGAGTGGTTCTGTCTTGTCTAGTATGGCATGTCTGACCCACCCACCATATCATTGCCATAGTACCTAACGGCTAAGTAACTACGATTGTATCAGTCATCATGGAGTACCAAAGGCTATAGTTACCATTACACTTAAAATACCATGGTGTTTGCCCTGATTTGGGATAAATACCAGAAACTGTCTCTGCCCAGATCAGTATAGATGTCCAGAGGATTGGAAGGTATATTCTGCTTCCTGTGATTGTCCACACTACCATCTGATCAACATAATTAGCATCAGAAATGGCTTCTGTGGTCACGGATAGTCCTCCCTTCTACACATTGTCAGTGGGCTCAGTGGAATGCATTGGGCACTGACTGTGCATTCTAAATCAGCCATGGAAACAAGTCCCTTGACACCTGGAGAGGCTACAACAAGATCCGTTGGCTGCTGGTGTATCTGGAATATGTGTTAACCACAGATGTGCATGCACTGGGGTTGGAGTGATTTGTTGTTGGAATATAGATGTTTTCTTCCTTTTCTTTTTCAGATGAGTATGCTCTTGCTGAATACAATACACCCTGCAGTCAGGCTTCAAGCTGAAACCAGCCAAGTGCCCAGAAAGGGTAACTGAGAGCAATAGATATTTGATAGGTACAAATGGGGAAAGAAGAGAGCGTAAGAGAGTTGGTTGGTTGTGTAGAGGAAAAGGAAAAGTACAGAGCTAGATGTGGGATAAATCCACACATAGTGTGGTGAATCAGGAAAGCCTGCTTTCTGCCAATGCTTTCAAAGAGGTTGGGGACAACCTGGACTTTACCTACATTCCCTGAAGATCAGAGTTGCTGGTATATCATAACAAAGTTGATACTGTGCAATTAGTCCGAAGACCCTCTACCACCCAGGTATCAGGGGCACATTATATGCAGGTGTTTCTTTTAGAATAATGGATTCTTGGAAATCACATTTCTGGCAACAAATTCCTCTCAGAACTATAATTTTTAGGGAGAAAAATAGTTTCTGCTTGAAAAAATAATCTATAGATTTTAATCACTTTATCTTTTTTTCTTTCCTACCAGGAGAAATGAAAGCTGTGAATGTGATTTTGATCCCTACTTCCCTCCTTGATTGAACTTGGATAGGGCCATTTCAATAAATGTCACACTCTAAATTATAATATGTGTGGATTGGTTAATTTTAACAGGATGAGATTGACACCCCTTCTCCAATGTTGTTGGTTCAGATAGGGGAGGGCGGTGTTCACACATTGTCCAACACAGTCAACAGGGCCCCTTGGCAGGCAGTTGTTTCATTAAATATTAATGGTCCAATCCCATTATATCTTCAAGGTACATTGACAGGTTTTGTCAGTCTATTTCTACAAACCCAGACATGTCTACATGACTCACACCCGGTCAATTCATAGCTTAATTCCCCAGTCTCTGGAAAGAGATTAACCCCTCCCTTCATAGCAAGTGAGTAGCAATACAAAAGTGAGGTGGGAAATGTAGGCACACACAATTTTCATAAAAAATAATAGAAATGTCCCACATTCTTCACAAGTACCATCTAAAAGACGGTCAAACAGAGGTTTCTCCAATAAAAAGATTCTGTACATCTAAATGGGGAGAGCATGGGGCAAATTGCTAAAGTGAGAGCTTGACTTAATGCTTTACATTTCAGATGCTTTAACTGTTTTTCCTTCTTGTGTTTTTAATAAAAGGTTAAAACATTTTTGATGGTGACTGTTACAATGGGACTCACCAGTATTAACTTGACATACCCCCCCCCAACCATTTAATGGTGTAACAGTGAACAAGGGTTTTTATGTATACTCCTTTTGGGGCTCCAAATATTCTTGTAGCAACACAATGGTGACAACCTAGACCAGCCACATTATCAATGGGAAGAGTTTGTGCTTGGCCACAAAGAAGGAGATTCTGTTATTAAAGCACGTTACTGCAATAGCCATTTCCAGCACACCTCCAAATAAGTCTGTCAGACAGTCTTTCACCTGTTGTCATGCAGCACTTTTAGTTTGGTGCATGTGATTATTTCTTTTAGGTGGCCAGTAATGCTCTTGACCCTTTGAAGACCTAAATGTGAATATATTGTCTCTGTATTAGTATATCTTCATAATACAGCATGTGTTTAAGTGCTTTTGCTGGATCAGGGCAGAGTGCTTGGTCAGCACATTGCAGGATCAAACGCTATGAAAAGGATTTTCAAAGGTGCACTGCTGTAGTGCTTCAATGTAGACAGGGGTTCTCCAATTGCTGCAGTTAATCCTCTCCCTGAGGCTAGATTGATGGAAGAATTCTTCTGTTGATCTAGCACTGTTTACATGGGGCTTAGGTTGGCTTAGCCACGTTGCTCAGGGGTGTAGATTTTTCACACCTCTCATTGACATATTAAACTGATCTAATTTTCTACTGTAGACCAGGCTTTGAAAGTATGTGCCCAGCTCCCACTGAAAGTCAACAGGAGGTTAGTGCCTAACTCCCTTCAGATCAGCTGCTTCAGGACTGCAGCCCTTCTACCATGGCAACTGGAGAGAGGAGAGTCTCATTAGCTCCTCTCATTCATCTACCTAGCTCTATAGCCCCCTCACTACCGTATGTGAGCATCACAGCTTGTCCATTTCTACCTTCTATTTGCTGCCTCTGCAACTAAGTGCAGGACTCTGCTTCACACTTATTCTGCTGCATTGGTCACATTGTCACAAGACTATACCAAGGTCTACTATACTTCACAGTTAGGAAGTTGGGATTTTTTCTGAAAAATTGCTATGTTTAGCAAAACTACATTTCACTAATGCACCTATAACTGGCCCTTTTGGGCAGGTAAGTGAAGATCCTGGGGCCAGTACCTCTCCCATTCTATGGTTTTCTGGAAGAAGTGACTGTGGGACAGGGTCTGTTGATGCTAAGGGAGAGGAATTGGTATCAGATGGGTAGTTTGGAGTGTGGGAAGAAACCCCAGACTCTTGTCCCTGTTCAGGGCCTAATTCAGAGTTCAAAGAGGCATGTGTTGTCAGTTGCATGTTTGTGTGTGTTCTTTCCATCTGCTGTCTCCAGCTCTGCACAGATAGCTGGTTCAGCTGCAATGTCATTGCCTCAGTAGTGATGTTTAGGCTGTTCTGTGCTTCTGTCCTTGGAGTTTTAATGCTATTAGTAGCAGGGAGTGCAGTCTGCTCATTCAGCAGACCTCAGTGTTACTCATAAAGAAAGACCACAGCCACAGTTTAGTGACAAACAGGGCTGGCTCCAGGCACCAGCTTAACAAGCAGGTGCTTGGGGCGGCCAAGGGAGAAGGGCGGCACCTGCGGCAATTCGGGGGTGGCAGGTCCCACACTCCCTCTAGGAGCGAAGGACCTGCCGCTGAACTGCCGCCGCCAATCGCGGCTTTTTTTTTTTCCAATTGCCGCTGCCAGTCGCAATTGCAATCGTGGCTTTTTTTTTTTGTTTTTTTTTGTTTGGGGCGGCAGAAATGCTGGAGCTGGCCCTGGTGACAAAGGCACTCGGCCATGTTTATTGCCCTCAAGGCACAGTCCTATTCCCTGACTTCATGGTTACAGGTACACTAACACATGAGTGCCCCGTGGCAGGGAACGGCTCAGTCAGCAGTGGGAATCCCTGCTGTCCCGTTAGCTGAACACTGGTCTACAATTTTTGAGAAGTCGTCTGCTTCAGAGATAAAATGTGCTATTTATTATGTATTTTGATGTGCTGAATTCAAATATGACAATTAAAACAACTGATTGGCTACTGTTTCTAAAATATTTAAGTTTTTACATTTTATGTCTATGTATATTGTGTAGATAGTAGAGTTTGAATCATAAATTGTAAACCTAGGTCTTTTCATGTGTTTATGGTTGCTTTACAAGATAATATTTCACCGGTCCTGTTTATGTAACACTTTAAAAATCAGCAAAAGGGTTATATAAATAAAATTTATTATGAAACAAAAGGCAAAAAACTATTATGTACATAGTTTAGTCCTATTCAGTGTCTACTCGGCATTTCTTGGCTTGTCTCTTGTATTCATTAAATGGAGCATCTCTTGTCACTGTCCAGCAATAGTCTGCAAGCATTGATGGGCTCCATTTGCCCTGATAACGTTTCTCCATTGTTGCAATGTCCTGGTGAAATCGCTCGCCGTGCTCGTCGCTCACTGCTCCGCAGTTCGGTGGAAAAAAATCTAGATGAGAGTGCAAAAAATGTATCTTTAGTGACATGTTGCAACCAAGGGTTTTGTATGCCTTGAGGAGGTTTTCCACCAACAACCTGTAGTTGTCTGCCTTGTTGTTTCCGAGAAAATTTATTGCCACTAACTGGAAGGCTTTCCATGCCGTCTTTTCCTTGCCACGCAGTGCATGGTCAAATGCATCATCTCGAAGAAGTTCACGAATCTGAGGACCAACAAAGACACCTTCCTTTATCTTAGCTTCACTTAACCTTGGAAATTTTCCACTGAGGTACTTGAAAGCTGCTTGTGTTTTGTCAATGGCCTTGACAAAGTTCTTCATCAGACCCAGCTTGATGTGTAAGGGTGGTAACAAAATCTTCCTTGATTCAACAAGTGGTGGATGCTGAACACTTTTCCTCCCAGGCTCCAATGACTGTCGGAGTGGCCAGTCTTTCTTGATGTAGTGGGAATCTCTTGCACGACTATCCCATTCGCAGAGAAAACGGCAGTACTTTGTGTATCCAGTCCGCAGACCAAGCAAGAGAGCAACAACCTTCAAATCGCCACAAAGCTGCCACTGATGTTGGTCATAGTTTATGCACCTCAAAAGTTGTTTCATGTTGTCATAGGTTTCCTTCATATGGACTGCATGACCAACTGGAATTGATGGCAAAACATTGCCATTATGCAGTAAAACAGCTTTAAGACTCGTCTTCGATGAATCAATGAACAGTCTCCACTCATCTGGATCGTGAACGATGTTGAGGGCTGCTATCACACCATCGATGTTGTTGCAGGCTACAAGATCACCTTCCATGAAGAAGAATGGGACAAGATCCTTTTGACGGTCACGGAACATGGAAACCCTAACATCACCTGCCAGGAGATTCCACTGCTGTAGTCTGGAGCCCAACAGCTCTGCCTTACTCTTGGGTAGTTCCAAATCCCTGACAAGGTCATTCAGTTCACCTTGTGTTATGAGGTGTGGTTCAGAGGAGGAGGATGGGAGAAAATGTGGGTAACAATTGCTGGTATGATCTGTTGGCTCTCTCCAAATCATTGGCACTGCAAAAGATATAGATTTCCATTTCCTGTTCAACCACTGGCGAAGATTTGTTGCACAAGTGTTGCAGCATATGTGTGGGGCCCACCTCTTGTCCTGATCTCCAATTTTGCAGCCAAAATAAAGGTGATAGGCTTTCTTAACCATAGTGGTTATACTGCGCTTTTGTGATGCAAAAGTCACTTCACCATAAACATAGCAGAAGTATCTGCACTGTTCACACAAGTATGAGGCATCTCTGCTCACTTTGGCTAAACAGAAATGTGTCCCTTTGCAAAATCAAACACTGACAAATAAGAGAGCATGACACTGTATGATTTCTAGAGCAATTTGTTCAGCAGAGTGATGTAAGCTTCGTTATGATTACATCATCCATGACTTCTAAGAATAACATGATGCAATTCATATCATGTATGACGTAATACCAGCTTCAGATTGCATCATTCATTGTTTTGCCTAAAAAGCAAGTACTGTCCAAACCCAGTCATAGATTTATTCATAGATCCAGTCAAAGATGTATTTTAGTCATTTCTGGTTTAAACTGAGATCCCTTCCCTTTATAACTCACTTATCCTCCGCCATTCCCAAGTCAAGGGTCGTATATACTGACCTAATAGCATATCTTGAAAACTAGAGCCAATCAACAATTTTAAGCATCATTTTCGTTCTCAGTGACCCAGAATTAGTAAAAAGAAGAACAGGAGTACTTGTGGCACCTTAGAGACTAACAAATTTATTAGAGCATAAGCTTTCGTGGACTACAGCCCACTTCTTCGGATTTTGACTACATTTATTTCAGAAGCATTTTGGCTGTAGAGCAGTGTAATTAAGGCAAAGTACCCCAACATTTATAGGCTAAAATAAACAACTAAAATACACAACTTACACACCACCTTACGTATTTCATGACATCTGTTTATTACCTCCCCTTGTTCCTGATATCTCAGACAAAACATCCCTATTCATTATTTTATCAACTATGTTTTCCACAGGCCCCCAAGCCTCATTCAGTGCACAGGAGGGAGGGTGCTCCCTGAATAAGCAGCTCTTCAATATTTTGTTTTCTTGTCATTGCTGGATGTGTAGCCTGGGGCCACATTTACTGTGCACTATTCAAACCCTGACCTGCAGAGAGAATTATTAATTTCTACCTGGACTTTTCTTTGGCACTCATCACTACAGTGTCTGAGTGCTTCACAGCTCCTAGTTGATTTCTCTTCATAACATGCCGGTGAGGTGAGGGGGTTGTATTATCCCAATTTTTTCAGATGGGCAATGGAGGCATAAATATTAACATCAAAAATGTCCACTAATTTTGGATGCCCTATTTGGGACATCTAGAACCTAATTTTTCAGATTACTTAGCACTATGTAGCACTTTATATATCTAAACACAGCTTCTACTGACTTCAGTTGCAACTGTGAGTGCTCAGCACTTCTGCAAATCAGACCCAAGGGTCTCAAGTTGGGTACCCAGAAAATGAGGAACACACAATTGGTGACCACTAGTGAAAAATTCAGGTTAAATGACTTGACCAGCATCACTCCGGAACTGTTAACTATCTCTGAAGAGAAAACAAGCAGGTGAGTTTGGCAACCTGCCTGTGATGGGGATAACATGGTGAAGGCAGGGAACTGTGCAGCCTGGGAATACCCTGGTCAGAAGAGAGAAAGGCATCCAGAATGGCAGCAGCTGCGGAGCTGGAAACCTTAGTGTGGGCACCCTTTGTTTGACCACTGAGGGGGAACACAAGTGCAGTTGCCCTAAACAGTGACAGTTATCATGTAATTAAAGACTTTTGCATAATATATATCCACAAGTGGGCCAAATTAAGGTTACACAGGCAACCTTAATTCTGGTGTTTCCTAACTTCGGAGTGCTTGACATTGCAACTTTAACATTCTTTTAATTTTTATGTAATTGTATCTAATTTGTTGGCAACAAAGAGACGACTACATCATTATAATAATTAATCAGATCACTGGTAAACCTCTGGTTTGTTTGAAGCCTACTACCCAGAAGGGGAATGTGCAGCTAAAGCCACAGCATAAAATCACTTCTCATTGCAGTTACAGATTCGCTCTTATCTTCATCTGAAATACAAATATCACTAAGAAAATGAATGGAGAAGAATGATGTGCACATAAAATGTTTGTCCTCTGTTCCAAATAATCCTACGTTGTTTTAACAGATACAGACTTATCAAATGCAGAAATGAGGTCTCATATGTTATCAAAACATATTCCTTATCTTGCAGCCTGAAACATAATCTCTCCCAAGCATCTGCTGCTGCAAAAAGTTCCACTCTTCTATGTTAAGTACATGGTGGTCCGAACTGTGCCTGAGACATGTCTCCTTTATGTAAAATGTATGTCAATCCATCAAATCTCTCTCCTTGAAAATATGCTTAAATGAGTTGCCTCTCCCAATAACTATTGGAACTCTACTGTATCATCTCCACTCACTCACCTGGTGTTAGCCTTTTACACACACATTATGATGTTGTGATTGGCTACAGAAGGTGCAAAGTAACCAAAAATCGAGCTCTGTATATCAAGCACTGTCCAGAAACAAAGATAATTTGTCTAGGGCAGGCCTGATATTTGCAGTTCAAACTTTTCTTAAGGTGTTTGGATGTGGGATTTTCATTTTGGCCCAAGTTCAAATGAAAGTAAACTACAGAAGCAGCCTCCCAATATGTGGCAGCCTGACCTGAGAATCACAAATAGACACATTGCTTAGACTCCCATTTATTACCACTGAGAAAACTTTTCTTGGATACACAGAGACCTGGGTCAAGATTTTCTAAACTGGAGGTATAAATTTAGGCTCTTAAATCCTTATTTAGATGTCTAAGTAGCCTGAATTTCCATTATACCAAGTATGCAGCAGTTTCTGTTGGTGCAGAAGTGTGTATGCAAAGGACTTTGGTGAGGTAATGCTGTACACAAGGCCTCACAGGGACTTAGTACAGCATTTTTATGCACAAATGAACATGCACACAAGAACTTGGGATTGTACTGTAGTTTGTGACAAGTGAGAATGCACAGGAATTTGCTACAACAATGTTATCCTCAGGTGGGTATGCTGGTCTTATCTAGTCAGTCTATAAATAAGACATTGACATCTATCTAGATATTGGGTAATACAGGATTGTTTAACTCAGGGTTGTTTGTCTCTTTCATGCATGTTTCACGGAGTTCATTGATCAAAGGTGCTAATTCATAGTTTCATAGAGTTTAAGGCCAGAAACAACCTTTAGATCATCTAGCCTGGTCTCCTGTATATCACAGGCTATTACGTTTCATCCAGATACCCCTTTCTGAGCCCAATAACTTGAGTTAAACCAAAAGTTTTTAGTCCTCAGGAGACTGAACTGTTGTGTGCCACAAGCAGAGAATGGGAGTGTAGCAGGGTGAGCACACGCTCCGGCCCTGGCGGGGTTAGAAAAGACCTGCAGAGGGCTGGGGCTGGGCAAGGTAAAACCCTGGCTGATTGGGGGAAGTGGCTGCAGTTGGGGCCATGCCCCAAACTAAGGAACTGGGCCTTATAAGAAGGCCTGGGAAGCCAGAAGAGAGTCTCTCTCTGACTGGAGTGGGAGACAGGCCTGGCTGCTGGGGAACTCACCTGGAGACCTAGAGTGAGGCAGGGCTGGGGAAAGGCCTTAGGAGCTGGGAAGCCCTAGGCCAGCAACTCCCCAGGCTGCAGGGCCTAGTCTTAGGCCCACCTAGGTATTGGGCTTGCAGAGGAGCACCCTGAGGGTGGGTAAAGGCAGCCAGTCCAAACCCCTTTGTCTATGATGAGTGGCTGATACTGCAGTCTGCCCCAGTGAACGGGGCTAGATGGAAATTGGGCAGTAGCCAAAACTGAGGCAAAATGGGGATAGTAGGTGGGGAAACCCAGAGAAAGTGGGGTACTGCCAGGGGGACAGCACCCAAGACAAGGGCACTGGGGTCCTGGGAGGGACACGGGGGGCCAACGGCAAGTGGATCGCTGGCCTGCAGAGGGCGCTCCTGGGTTGAAGAGCTAATTCCTGAGGATGACCAGTAGTAGGTGCCACAGGGGTGAGTCTGCACTCTGCTACAGGGAGAGACTCAGGTGTGCCAGCAATGCCAGAGAACCCTGTGGAAGGGAACTGGTGTGATATGGCCAGATGATCCTAATGGGCGAGCCATGCTGTGGAGAAAGGTGAATATCCCCAATGTTCCTGCCAATTTGACGTGAGGGAAAATTTCTTCCTGACCCAAATTTGGTGATCAGGTTGACCTTGAGCATGTGAGCAAAGCATACCACTCAAGCATCTAAGAAAGATGATTTGTCTTAATGCAGAGCATCAGGTATACTGGGCATATTGAGGGCAAAGAAGAACATTCTGTTCTCTCTCATTAGCAGACACTGCAAGACACTGACAACTGATTGGGGAGAATTGATTTAAAAAATCTGGGTTAAACCTGAAGGAACATAACTTTCTAAACTGGACGTATATAGTGTGTGTTGTATGTTTCTGAGAGTCGGGGAAATTTTTTTTCTGACAATTTTGTTCTAAAACTAAAGATGCTACTTACAGAATCGCTATTATCTGCAAAGTTTCCATCTGAAGAACAACGACTGATATGAGCACTTGCACTGAATCTGGTCCCTGGCCTGTGGGAGACAAAGCCCCAGTCCTGCAGCTCTTACTCCCATGGAATAGTTCCAGTGAAACCAGAGGTACTGATCACACGAGGGAGAGCTGCAAGATCAAGTCATGCTTAGACTGTAAACTCTTCAAGGCAGGTGGCATCTTCCTGTAACATATTTGTGCAGTGCCTAGCACAACAGGAATAATAAATCCCTCCAGATCCAGGAGAGCTGATTCCCTTATGGACCCCTGCAATGCAACACATATCAAAGAGAAGCTCCATTTTTTTGGGCCTTGCAAAAATTCTCTTTTAATGCACTGGGCTAATTTTGGACTATGTCATTACCAGAGCAATAATCTCCAGTCATGAGGAAATCCCACTTACTGAACATAAGCCTAACTGGCATCAATCAAAGATCCAGAAATTCAACCGTAAGCGATGGGAGCCTCTCTCAGATGTGCAATATTTACAAATCCCAGCCACACCAATGTGTCAATATGTTCCAGGCTGGGGAGAAGTTATTGGAATGACGCCAGCACAAACCTGGCACAATCTTCTTGTACATCCAGTTCTGAGACCTGTTACTGAGCTCGCATTGTTTAACTTCCCTGACATTTGAACCCAGAAGCTTGCTCAATTCCTATTGCTAGTGAGAAGAGCTGAAATTATGCTCCCAGCCTCGCATTATGTGCTTAGCTATCTTTATTTGTTCAGATCTAATAGTCGGGTGTAAACACAATACTCTAGGGACTGTCCCTTGGAACGATTTCAACATAATATCCAAATGTACATTCCCTACAATAAATCAGAGAGAGGCACAAAGGAAATTCAACAACCTCCCCAATAAAGATTACTTGTTTATTTTATTTCTGAGTCGGGGTGTCCCAAATTCTTAAATGATACAAAAATTCAGAGGCATCACATCAGCTAATTAGAAATAGAATCTCAGCATAGATACACCCCACAGGGTAGTGTAGTAAGAGATATGGGCTGGTCTACACTACAGAATTAGGTCAACATAAGGCAGTGTCCTAATTAAGTCAGTGTCCATACTACACCCTTGCTCCTGTTGATGTAAAAGTGCCCTATTACGCTGACATAATAATTCCACCTCCATGAGAGGCATAGTGTTTGTGTTGGTGTGGTTAGGGCAGCACAGTGTCCCTATGGACAGCGCAGATTACTTACATTGGCTGTCATTCTTGACAATTTCATAGCTCTCTGCTGGAGCTGTGAAATTGACATGAAAGCTGGGCTCTCAGCTCAAAGCTCAGGCTGTCACCCCAGGGTGGGTGGGTGGCTCCAGCTAGAGCCTTGGGGTTGTGGCTCCCAGCTGGGCTGCTGCCCAGACTCCCTATTCCTAGCCAGGTTGCCACCCTGTCTCCCCACTCCCTGCTTTGAGCTGGGCTGTTGCCCAGGCTCCCCGCTGCCTGCAGGGAGCCTGGGTGCCACTTGGGCTCTGGGCTCCTTGTTCCCTACTGGGAGCTTGGCTTTGCTGAGGCTCCTGGCTCCCTGCTGTGAGCCCAGCTATGCCTAGGCACCCAGCTCCCCTCTGGGAGCCCAGCATCTGCCTGGGCTTCAGATGTGGAGCTCCCCAGTGTGAACCCAGGCAGCTGCCAAGCTCCCAGCAAGGAGCAGGGAGCTGAGATCTGAGAAGAGTAGTGGGGGAGCCAAGAGCCTGAGGGGGGCAGCTGGGCTCCCAATGGGGAGCTGGAGGCCCGGGAGTCAGCTGCACATGGAGCTGAGAGGGCAGGATCTCAGCCCCCTCCTCCCTCACACTGCTGACTGCTCCTCTTAAAGTCGATGGAAGTGCTTCTGGTGCGGACCACTGATAGAAGGAGGATAATGTGGACATGGACCACTGTAGTCATTACTGTGGTGGCTGTAAGTTGACATAACATAGGTTGACTAAAGTTTGTAGTGTAACATGCCCTGTGTTGTCATAGCTAACTTTCCATCAGTTAGGCATTAAATGTTTAGCATTTTTGGACATCCACAACAAATTCCACACAGTTTTTTCATGATGTTTTCTGAGTTTGAGCTGGGCGTGGTTGCCTGCTGGAAGTCAAATGGTTTCAAGAGATCATGGTCTTTTTTAAGTTCTCTGATTTGCTCTGCCAACTCCCTGTGCTCAGAAGGGTCAGTGGAAGCCATTTCAACTAGTTTTCTCACATGGAGAGGTGGCAGTTTTTGTGTCCTTTCTGAGTCAGTTAGAAATGACATTATTTTCCCTGGTCCCTGATATTTCCCTAGCAAAGGCTTGTGAGATATTATGGAATGTGTATCTCCTGATTGCTCCTTCCATGCAGTGGGGAATTGCTCGGGCTCAGACATGCCATCGTGGTTGGGCAGTGCGGAGGAACTGCCTGGTAAAACCCCACCATAAAGTGTTGAGTCTGAACTTTTGATGAGCTTAAACTTAACCCAGACTTGATATCTCTGTCTGAACTTTTAATCAAAGCTCTGACCTGCGAACTACTCATGACACCCCCCTCCCCTTAAGTAGCCATCTCCCCTTTTCTCTTTTTGAATTTACATTTTAACCTGTTTTATCCTGTAGAATCTTGATTGATTATGCATGACCATTATGATCTGTTAATCACTTTGTTTACTTCTGTGTATAAATATTGATGCTCACCCCTAATAAACTTGCCACACTTACTCTGAAGCCTTTCAAGCTAAGGATAGTGTGAGCCCGTTGATCAACGAATTGGTGTCTGGTCTCTGACAGATTGTGAGCCCCATACCAACTCCGCACAAACTCGGGTGCTGGAGAGGTGAGTGAGGACTTGCTTTTTTACCTAACATAAAGTAGCTCCAGTGTGATTTATTTTGACACTGAAATCCATTTATTTTTATGCTGTCCCCATATTTTTCAGTTTTCAATATGCTGCTGGATTTAGCGTGAATATATATCCTGTGTTGTAGAAGCTGCCATGGGAGAAACAGGAGATATTGGCAGAGGGGAGAGTTCAGGCTTTTGTCAGCTGGGGAGGCAGTTTGAGATTGCAGGATCAATTCCTGGAGTACATTTTCAAAGCATCTAAGTAAGTTTGGATTGTAAATTCTGCTGTAAAAAATAGACATTTAGGAGTCTAAGCTGTTGTGTGCCACAGGCAGAGAACAGGAGGGATTAAGGGGCCACCAATGCCCAAGGCCTCTGCAATCACAGGGACCTGATTAGGTTAGAGATGCCCAGATAATACTATCAGGTGACCCATGCCCCATGCTGCAGAAGAAGGCGAAAATCTCCAAATCTCCCTGTCAGTCTGAGCTATGGGGAAATTCCTTCCTGATCCCAAATCCGGCAACTAATATGACCCTGAGCATGTGAGCAAGAAAGACCAGCCAGGCATCTAAGAAAGAGGATTTTCTGTATGTAGTAGTAGGATTTTATGTTTGCATTTTATATAGTTAAGAATAAAGAATAATAATGTAGTATGTATTGGTGTATGATTTGACCATATCCTGCCAGCCACCCTTTCTGAAAGCAGAAAGGAATGGCCTAATGGGCCATTGGTAGAGATGCATCAGCCAGAATCTGTGTCTGTGCTGATTTCAAGGCAGTGACAGACCTTTTAGGGTCACCACTTAGTTGTAGGTTTAAAATAAGTAAAAGCATGCAATCGTTGTTTTTTTCTTGCATCGCAATCTAATGTTCCTGTTCAAATGTTCTGTGTAAATCAATTCTGTTTTGTGTGTGAATGAGGAATGTGTGTGTTAAAAAATAAGTGTGAAGGCCATCACCAGACCAGATGTTCTAGGGAGGAACCAAAGACAGACGCAAGGGCGCCAGGAGGTTGCAACACGCCCCTACATGTCAGAGGAGGGCAGATAGATGACTCTAAAGATGAGACAGGCACCTATCAATGGGAATAAAACAGCTGTAATCAAAACAGCAAGGGGTAACTCCCTAAAAAAATTAATAAAAAAACAAAATTAAAAATTAAAAGAATAATTAAAAAAAACAAGCACTCATCAAACAACAATTAATTACAGCATAATGGTGCAAACTCATTGGTCCCAATAAAGGAAAATCACTATATAAACAGGGTGCCTTGTCATGATACTTTGGGATCATCCTGCCAAGACTTCCCCGGAGCATTGTGTCATGACTGACAGAACCCGGTTCCTACCTACCCGTGATCAACCTAGCTAGCCACTAGATTGATCCAGACTGGTAACTATAACATCAATTGGCGGGACAGTGTGTATATGTAATTAATAATGCATATGCTAATTGTTATATCTTCAATAAATGCGGCATATTGCCTTTTCCCCCCCAAAAAATCCTGTGTGCTTCTTATAAGCATAACATGTACAACTTTATAGTGCTGAGTATCAGGGGGTAGCTGTGTTAGTCTGTATCCACAAAAACAACAAGGAGTCCGGTGGCACCTTAAAGACTAACAGATTTATTTGGACATAAGCTTTTGTGGGTAAAAAAAACCCCACTTCTTCAGATTCGTGCATCCTGGACTCCTTGTTGTTTTTATAGTGCTGGTGCACCCTGTCTAGTGTCTCATCTCCCAGTGTGGCCAATCTCTGATGCTTCAGAAGAAGTAACTCCCTACCCCAAACACTCCCAGAATACAGCTGAACAACTGGAAAATCCTTCCTGACCACTGCTGGTGACCACCCAAGCCCTGAAGCATTAAATTTGATGCTGGCTACTGTCTTAATGGAGAACTGCAAGTGTTATGAGCATGTTGAGGGCAATGCTGGCAATCTTGTTTTCCCAATGGCCTATGAAGGAAAGGGATGAACAGAGCGATTCATAGATACAAAGTCATAGTCATAGGCTGAAGCAGTAATTAGTGTAGACACCTAGTTAAAGGGAAAAGGTAAAGTATATGGCATATTTGCTCTTTACACAACAAAAATAATATGAACAAGCAACACAAGCATAGCTGGGTCCTAAATAACCCTGTTTATTACATATGTACAAACATAGAAGGCTGAGCCACATATCTGCTGCTGCTATGGCTGGTATCTGGCAACTTCTAAATCACAGAATGGAAAGAGCATCTCAGGAGGGCTCACAAGCTATGGAAGGGGATACTGTCCTAATGCCATACACTACGAGAAACAAAGTAATTGCCGGCCAAGGAGAGGAAGCAATGCTAAAGACATGTAACAGAAGTGTATCCAAATGAGCCACAAAACTGAACAAGAGACTTAAAGAAAGTCTGTGTTTGCCTGTGAACTATGTGGTTTGAGCCCCACTCTAGATATAACTGAAACATCCACCAAGATTTTTGGCAGAAGAAAATGGCTAACTAGTGAAGAATCTTATGAATCAATGAAACCTACAAGAAGCAACAATGACTGAACAAGGGCAAAGTTTGCAGAAGTTTGCAACCCTGAAAACAGGCAAATGTAGTCAGATAACTTTTTGCAACACCTATTTTGCTTAGCGGTAGTTTCTGCCATTTCACAAGAGGGTGAGGTCTCAACAAATGATGGATGGCCTCATTTTGACAGTGCTTGTTAGAGAGAAAACCCTTTGAGCGTTTTGTCATTTCCTTTCTGGCATGGGAACGGTACAGATCACAGCAAACTCAAGTGAATTAGTTTTGGTAATGGGCACAAGTGTACCTGCCAGGCAGTGGAGAGACTAAATTAATGGCTTTTAAATATACAGTAACTCCTCACTTAAAGTCGTCCCGGTTAATGTTGTTTCATTGTTACATTGTTGATCAATTAGGGAACATGCTCATTTAAAGTTGTGCAATGCTCCACTCTTACTTTGTTTGGCTGCCTGCTTTCTTCACAGCTGGCAGCCTCCCTACGCCCCACCTCCCACCTGCAGACCCCGCGGATCAGCGCCTTCCCCCTCCTCCCCTCACCCACGGCAATCAGCTTGCTTGTGGCATTTAGGAGGCAGGAGGGAGTGGGGAGGAGCAAGGACTTGGCGTGCAGGCTCCCCCTCCCTCCCCTGCCTCCTGAACAATGCAAACCGGTTGATCCCCCCCGGGCAGGAGGAGTGAGGACACAGCGTGCAAAGTAAAGGGGGAGGAGGCGGGGGGGAGGAGAAGAGGTGAGTCAAGGGTGGGGGCTTGGGGGAAGGGATGGAGTGGATTGGCTGAGGGTTGAGCCCCTTGCCTCCGGCAAAGTCAGTGCCTGTGCTTGCAAGAACAGGAAGAGGAGCAGCCGGACAGTCTATCCTCTTCTACTCTCTGACTCCACCACCTCAGCCAAGCTTCATACTCAGCAGTGATGATTGTAGTATTAAATTGTTTCTTAAAAACTGTTTAAAACTTATACCTGTATTAAATTGCTTGTTTAAAATTGTTTAAAATGTATATAATGTCCTAATTTAACTACTAATTTCCCATATGGTACCGTGTCAAATGCTTTACTGAAGTTCAAGATTATCAGATCTACTGAATTTCTCTTATCTAAAAAATCAGTTATTTTCATAGAATATCAGGGTTGGAAGGGACCTCAAGAGGTCATTTAATCCAACCCCCTGCTCAAAGCAGGACCAATCCCCAACTAAATCATCCCAGCCAGGGCTTTGTCAAGCCTGACCTTAAAAACCTCTAAGGAAGGAGATTCCACCACCTCCCTAGGTAACCCATTCCAATGCTTCACCAGGGAAAAAGTTTTTCCTAATATCCAACCTAAACCTCCCCCACTGCAATTTGAGACCATTACTCTTTGTTCTGTCATCTGCTACTACTGAGAACAGTCTAGATCCATCCTCTTTGGAACCCCCTTTCAGGTAGTTGAAAGCAGCTATCAAATCCTCCCTCATTCTTCTCTTCTGCAGACTAAATAATCCCAGTTCCCACAGCTGCTCCTCATAAGTCACATGCTCCAGCCCCCTAATCATTTCTGTTGCCCTCCGCTGGACTCTTTCCAATTTTTCCACATCCTTCTTCTAGTGTGGGGCCCCAAACTGGACGCAGTACTCCAGATGAGGCCTCACCAATGCCGAATAGAGGGGAATGATCACGTCCCTTGATCTGCTGACAATGCTCCTACTTATAAAGCCCAAAATGCCATTAGCCTTCTTGGCAACAAGGACACATTTCCCAAAGAAGGAAATCAGGCTACTCTGGGATGACCTATCTTTGGTACACCCATGCTGCATTGCATCCCTTTACCATTTACCTCTGTGAATTTCATTATTCTTGCCTTCACAATTTGTTCTAAAGCCCTGCATACTACTGAGGTCAGACTAACAGATCTGTAATTGCCTGGATCATTTGCCCCCCTCCCTTTCTTAAATATAGGTATGATGTTAGGTATTCACCAGTTATATGTTATTACCCGCAATTAGGGAGATTTATTAAAAATCCTTGCTACCAGACTAAAAATCTCATGTGCCAGTTTTTAGTATGGTGTAATAGAAATTATCCAGCCTCCCTGATTTGTGCACATTAAGCTCTTCAAGATTTTCTTCTACCTCAGAGGTGGTATTTTCCATTTTTAGACACTCATTTCCACCAGCTGTCCTGCCTTCACACTCATGTTCCATATTATCATCCTTATTGAAAACTGAGGCAAAGTATTCATTTAGTTTTTGGGCCACACTTAATTATCTTTAATCTTCTTCCCAGCCACATAGCATAGCAGCCCTGCCTCATCCTTCCTTATTCGCTTCTTATTTATATAATTAAAAAACTTATTGTTTATTTTAATTTCCTTGGCAAAAGTTAATTCAGCTTGACTTTTAGCAATTCTCACTTTATTCCTACATTTTCTAGCCTTCGAGAGGCAGTTTTCTTTGATGATCAACACCTTTTTCCATTCCCTATAGGCTCTCTGTTTATTTCTAGTACCTTTTTGAGGTGGTTATTCATCCAGCTGGGCCTGGAGTCTTTCCCTAAATGTTTTTTACCCTTACTTGGGATGCAAATATCAGACAGCTTCTGCATAGTTGTTATGAAGAAATTTCAAGCTTCCTTCTCATTTAGGTCCTTGAGCTCTTCAGTCTGTCTTTTTTAATTAATTCCCTTAATTTCCAAAAGTCTTCCCTTTTGAAATAAACAAATAAATAAATAAATAACACAGTTGATGACCTGGTTTTGATTTAATTTAAATTGAATCAGTTAATGATCACTCAATCCAATGTTATTTCCTACGACCAACTCTTCTGTGATGTCCTCATTGCTTTTCAAAAATACGTTTAAAATTGCATCACGTCTTTTTGGTTCAATGACAATTTGATGAAGAAAACTGACCTCTATATCATCCAGAAATCACTGGGTCCTACCAGTATTAGTAGCACTTATTCTCCAATCTATATCAGGGAAGTTAAAGTCACCGATCCGGATACAGTTCCCAATAATCTCTCTCTCTCTAATAATATTAAAGAGATCTCTATCCATATACAAGTCTGACCCTGGGGGTCTATAGCAGACCCCTAGCTCTCTCCTAGTAGAAACCCTTTTACAATTCTTCCTCAAAATGATTTTGACCCAGAGATTTCCCATAGGTGATAGCAGTAGCAAATCCCTTGTCCCCTCTGTGAGCTAGCAACTAGAAGGTGACATTACACAGAGACAGACACAAAGGACCCCTTACACTCTGCCAATCTCTTCTCCTTTCAGGGTGTGGTCTCTCCAGGCACAAGCTGTTTAAAAGACAGTGCGGCACTGTGGTATAGCCTTAAAGACCTCTGTTGGGGGATCAGGTGTTCCCCTGAGTCCCCAGTAGACTCTGCTTCAATTTGTAATGTGCTTCCCCAGAGCATAGCATATGTGGGGTTCTCTAAGCAAAACAAACAAAAGAAAGGTTTTTTTATCTCTCTTTCCCTTATGAGGGAGGAAAACTTGAATGAAAGAAAAGAAAAACAAAGCAAAGCTGGCCTATCACCAGGGCCGGCTCCAGCATTTTTGCTGCCCCAAGCAAAAAAAAAAAAAAAATACAGGGGAAAAAAAAAGCCGCAATCGGCGGTGGCAATTCGGCGGCAGGTCCTTTGCTCCCAGAGGGAGTGAGGGACCTGCCGCCGCCCAATTGCTGCCCGTGCCACCCCTTTCTGTTGGCCGCCCCAAGCACCTGCTTGTTAAGCTGGTGCCTGGAGACGGTCCTGCCTATCACTTAGGCAGTCTTTTGGAATTCAGGCCCTTTGGGCTTGGCTTATGAGTGGGTCTATTGTTTTTGATTAAGGCCTACCTCTAGCCCCACCTTTTGGCCTGTGACTTTACAGCTGATCTATGTAATTTCAGGGGTGGCAAGGCCTGCAACTCTCTCCTTCTGATCTCTGTCTATGGTCAGCAGTCTCTGAGGTGTGGCAGTCCTCTTCCTGTTTACCACACCTTCCTGTGGCAGGTTTTCCCTTTTTAAACTCTCCCTGCCTCCAGGCCTGGCAAGCCTTATGTGTGTGCCTCATTAGTCTTGAATGATCCCAGACAAGCTCATTAGTCTCCTCTCCGCCAAACTGAGGGCATGTCCCTTCACATCCTACCCCTCAAGTTGGAAAGGCCATTCTGGAGTTGTTTGTCTTCATCCCCATTTCCCACAAAAAGAAATGGGTGTTCTCATGGTCTTTTCCCACCCTGTGTTGTACTCTGAAACTATAGGGTTGTAGCACAAGGTACCATTGCATTATATGAGGGTTTGTGTCTTTTTTGTCTGGATCCACTGCAGGGAGAAGGGGCTACTCAACAGGTAATACCTGAGGGAATCCACAGCTCATTGGAACGCTAGTGCCTCCTTTTCAATAATCGAATAGGTCTTTTCTTTAGGGAATAACTTCCGACTCAGGTATAGGACTTTTCTGAAGTCTTGTGAGAGTATGGTGTTGAGTCCAACATCTGTGGCATCTGCGTGCAGCATGAATTTACAGGGAAAATTGGTGGCGTGGAGCATGGGTGCCTGGCATAGTCATGTTTTCAGTTCACTAAAAGCTTCCTCGCATTTCTCATCCCACTGGATCTTTTAGGAGTTGTTTCCTTTTATGAAGTCCATAAGGGAGGTAACAACTGAGCTGAAAGTGGGGATAAACCTCCAGTAATATCCTGCCAAGCTGAGAAAATGCCTCACTGCCTCTTTGTCTGGGGTATTGGGCATGCTGATAGGGCCTATATCTTGTCAGCCACTGGTTTCACAATGCTGCTGCCTACACGGAACCCCAGATAGGTTACCTCACCCAGGCCTAATCTACATTTCGCAGGGTTGGCCATTAGTCCTGCATCCTGGAGGGCTTTTAACACTTCTTTAAGTGCTACAGGTGGTCTTCCAAGGTAGGACTATAAACAATCATGTTGTCTAGGCTGTGGCATATTGATGGTGGGGGCTGAGGATCCTATTCATAAGCCATTGGACAGTTGCAGCAGCTACGTGGAGGCCAAAAGACATAGACTTGAACTGGAAGTGCCTGAAAGGGGTGTAGAAAAATGCTTTGTCATGTGAGGAGGGGGATAAAGGGATCTACCAATAACCTTTTGCTAGGTCTATAGTGCACACAGGGCCGGCACAACCCATTAGGCGACCTAGGTGGTCGCTTAGGGCACTACAGTTTGGGGGGGCAGAAACCACAGCGGTATTTCGGCGGCGGGACCTTCCGCCGCCTCTGTGGGGGGTGGCATTTCGGGGTGGGACCTTCCGCTGCCTACAGCGGCAGAAAAGCTGGCGACACTCCTGAGGGCACAGCTGCTTTGTTGGTCCCATCCACTCCAGTAACTTGTCCATCCTTGGTATTGGGTACGCATCAAATTTTGAGATGGAATTAACCTTCCTGAAGTTGATAAAAACCAAACTAAACAATACAGTTTGGGAACAAGCACTATGGGATCCTCCATTCAGTTTGGGGCTCCACAATTATCCCCATCTCCAGCATTGCTTGTACTTCTTCTTGGACAGTCCCACGTCCTCCGGGGCAATGGTCTAGGATTCTCCCTGACTAGCTGGCCCGGGGTAATCGCTAGGTGATGTTGGACTAGCTGCATTCTCTCTGGGTAGGGGGAAAATACTGTTGTAAAGTCCTTGATCAATTGGAGGAGCTGCTTTCTTTGCACAGGGGAGATCCCCTCAGCCCCCAGTAATGCCAGTAATGTTGGGTTTTGGCCAATGGATACCTGGGACCCTAATTCAGATTCTGTAGGAGAGGGAGTTATCAGCAGGGCTTCTTGAATCCTTGAGACCGCATACCCTACGCATTATTGTAGTAATCTTTGTACAAAGTATGTCTTGTAAGGTATCATTTGAAAACTCATAATTTGCTGGTCACTATTGTTCTGGTAAAATATGTGACAACATTGTTTGTGAAGTTCTAAGATTCCCATTTTTAGTGTTATTAACATATGTTCCAAACCCCACAGCCCAGCCCAAACGGAAGTTGGCAAACAGGTCTGTCCTAAACAAAGAAATGTGTGCTGTGCTTAATTTGAATGTAAGCGGTAAACAGAGTCATCAAGCAGGAAGAAAAGACAAAGACAGTTCAGACAAGTGAAAAAAACAGCAGGGAATATCCTTCCACATTGACTCTTTGACTCCTGGTTCTCAGCTGGAAATGTTTTTCAAGAGGTGGGCTGAAACTACAGGCAGGACAAACACTCCAAGAAACCCTCCCCCCTGCCCATCACATTCACTGCGTCTGAAGAAACAAAGGAAGCAGTACTCTGATGGAGGGGTTTGGTCAATGAGATTGTTGAAAGCATGTGATGAGAAACTTTGCATGAATCTGATATAGTTTGTTAAGTTAGGCACTAGTAAGTGTTTTATCATTGTTTTTAATATAATCATTTCTGAGTTTTATGCCCTCATTACTTGTACTCACTTAAAATCCAACTCTTTATAAGTTAATAAACTTGTTTAATTGTTTTCTCTAATGTAATCTGTCCAAGTTGAAGTGCCTGGGTAACTCCATTTGGGGCAACAAGTTGTGTGCATATTATTCCTTTAAAGGAATAATGGACTCAGTATATGCGCACTGTCCAGGAGAGGGCTGGGCAGTAAGGGACATACATCTGTGGGGGTAAATCCAGGACTGGGAGTGTGTTGGGGTCGCCCGGTGGTAATTTTTAAGGCTAGTGAGAGCCAAGGTGTGGCTGGCTGGCTGCAGCACACACACAGAGACATAGCTGGGGTCACTTACATGCTGGAGGCAGTTTGTGAGCAGCAAGGCATGGTAAAGGGCACCCTAGGTTACAAGGCAGGGGTGACACTGCTACTCATTAGTCTGGATTGTAGCTGGTATGTCAGAGGCTTCCAAGATTTGAGAAGATTCACATGATAGATCTTAGTTTCTTTCCTTTTACTGGGTAGTCTTATCTCATAGTCCACTGCTCCTACCTGCCTGACCACTTCCAATGGACCATTGGGCCATTAATTTAGCCTCATTTGTAGGTAGTAGCAAAAGAACACAGTCACCCAGATAGAAAGTCAATAGTCGTGCCCCTCTATTATAATTTTGTTCCTGGGCCTGTTGGGCCTTTCTCAAATCCTCCCTATGTTTTGAAACCATTCCCTTAATTGTAAGCTGTATTGGGTTATGCTTACGGCACCTTTATCCTGTTCCTCCCAACCTTCATGTAGCAAGTCCAAGATTCCCCCAGTTAGTGACCACAAAGCAACTCAAATGGAGAAAACTCCACAGAGGCTTGCGGGACTTTCCTTATGGCAAACAGAAGAAGTGGGAGTAGCTGGTCCCAGTGTTTGGGGTTGTCACTAACAGCATCTTAATATTCCCTTCAGAGTCTTATTAAGCCACTGTACTAGGCTCTCAGTCTGTGGGTGGTACAACAAGGTTTTCATAGGGACTTTCAGAAGGGAGCACAATTCATGCATCAGCTGGGAGGTGAAGTTAGTCACTTGGTCCATCAGTATTTCACAAGGAAATCCCATATGTGAGAAGAGTTTGCAGAGTGAAGAAGAATTGTCTCGGGATATCTTGTTGTGTAGTCGGCGATCAATAATATGTATTGATAACCTAACATGTTTTTTTTCTAGGGCCCTGATCATGTCTATCCCAGTTCTCTTGAAGTGTGTCTCAATCAAGGGCAGAGGGACCAAGGGCACCTAAGAATCCCTGTGCTGCTGGCCAGTTGATACTCTGGGCAGGATGAACAATTTTCCCTCACCACCTGATGGATGCCTGGCCAATAGAATTGGGCTAGTACCCAAGACAATGTCTTATCTCTCTGAAGGGGTCCAGCACATGGGTTGTTGCAGCTTGTGCACAACACAGTTCAGCAATACCTGCATGGCACCAGCAGCTGGGCCCTCACCATCCCAGTATGTTGATTCATTTCAATTCAATAGAGGCATTCTTTCTTAATTGCAAAGTGCGGATACTGCTCACCCCGCTGAGGTTCAGTTACCTCCTCATTTACAGAGGCCAGTTGTTCACATGCATCGATCAAAATAGGGTTGATTCTCTGTTTTTGTATGAAATTCCTGCCCTGTAGAAGGGCTTCCAGGACCTGACTGCTTACCTCTTCTTCCCCTGTGGAGGTTGACACCCGTGTTGTTTGGGATGTTCCCTCCTCAGGGTCTTCAGCTTCCCCGGGGTTTACCAAGCTCTGGGGACCTGGCTGTAATGATTGGCCTGGATTCTCATTTGCTATGCGGGTTCATTTGTTAATGAGTGTGTGGAGGGGAGGGAATGGCCAGTCTCAGCCTATGATTATGGGCCAATTTTTTGACTAGGGTTGCAGTTATCACTGTGGTATATGCTCCCACTGTCAGTTGTAAACATGGGTTGGCGTATGTTTTGACATCACCATGTATACACTATGGTAGATTGTATTCTTAGAAGTGGTGTTACCTCCTCCTATGGAGGCCTGAACAACCATCTGGCTGTAGCTGGAGTTCCAGCGTCCTTGTATCCTCTTCCTGTGGAACACCACCTGTACTACCAACTTACAGGGAGTCTTTTTCTGTGCCCAAGTCTCTGCCATTCATATTCATATTCACATTCCATAACAGGGCACTCCCACTTTACATGTACTGTCTGCCCATAGGAGTAGCACATTATAAGGCTGGTAGCACTGGCATCTTTCCTAGGTGAGGGTGAGCCCAGTTGTGGAATAGTGACTGGATCCTGGTCCGTGAGTCCTGGTCTAGTTGTTTGAGGTGCCTGGTGGTCCCACTGATGATGTTGTATCTGTGCCTGACCCCTTAGCCCCCTTGGACCACCCCTGGTTCAAGGTGTGGTCTGACCAACTGGGAGGACCACTTTGATGCTGATGGTCACTGATTCTGGCTCACTCTCCTGGGTCTCTTTCCATTCCATCCCCTGCCCCACTAAGGTGTTGGGGGTTTCTGTCTCTAGTGAACCTTCGGCTTCTACAAAGCCCTCCATTAGTCTTACGGCATCCTAGAACATTCCCAGGTGTTGATGTAACACCCATTCTCTGTCTTTCACAGGTAATATCTTTATAAATTATTTTTTCACAATGGCTTTGACCAATTGGGCCTCGATCATTCTTCCAGGTGGATCCACTTTCAACAGTGTTCCCTCAACCGCGGCTACTACTGGAAGTCTAGCCCTCTGGAGGTAGCTCTTGGCTCTAAACCACTGATGCTGGGTCTCTTTAGAAATATCCAAATAGTCCAAAATGGTGGATTTTACTTGTTTGTAGTCTTTTGCCTGCTCCAAGTCTAACGGGGTCCATCAAGTATGGGGCCAAAATCAAAGCCCATTGTTCTGTGGGACAGTGGGCTGCTAGTGCCACCCTCTCATGTGTAACTAACAAGGCTCTGGGGTCATTGTCAGGCCCTATTTTGGTTAGCTTCAAGGGAGGAAGCGTGACCCTATCTGCTGCATCGTTTCTTTTTGAAACTCCTGCTGCTGGGCCATCAGTTCCCTCAGCAGCTGTTGTTGGGTGGCCTGAACTTGCTGCTGGGTGGTCCACTGCTGCAACAATTACTGTTGGAACTGATGTTGCTGGGCAATTTGCTGTTGCTGCAACTCTGCTAACCACTTACACCTCCACTCCGGGTCCATGTTGCACAGAGCAGCGGAGCTCTATCTCCTCTAGGACCTTTTTTTTTTTTTTTTTAATTTCTTGTATCAGATGTAGTTATGCCTTCATTCTCCACCACTTGTGGGTTATTAGGGGTTCCCCTGACTCCCCACCAGACTCAGCTTCATGTTGTTTATAATATCCTCCCCCACAGCATAGCTCATGTGGGGTTCTCTAAACAAAACAAGCAAGTAAACAAAAGAAAGGTCATTTTCTCACTCTTTCCCTTATGAGAGAGGGGAGCCAAACTGAAAGAGAAAAAGGCAAAGGTGGCCTATCAGTTAGGCAGTGTTTCAGGAGTCAGCCCTTTGGGCTTGGTTTATCAGTGGGTCTATTGTCTTTGACTAAGGTCTACCTCCAGCTTCCCCCTGTTCCCAGGGGCATTCTGCTTTATAGCTAGTCTATGGCCTTGGCTACACTGGCACTGTGCAGCGCTGCAACTTGCTGCGCTCAGGGGTGTGAAAACGCCCCCCCCCCCGAGCGCAGCGAGTGCAGCGCTGTAAAGCGCCAGTGTAATCAGCGCCTGCCGTGCTGCACACTCGCTCGCAGCGCTGCAAGCTATTCCCCTCGGAGAGGTGGAGTATATACAGCGCTGTGAGAGCTCTCTCGCAGTGCTGGCGGTGCGACTACACTCGCGCTTCACAGCGCTGCCGCGGCAGCGCTGTGAATTCTCAAGTGTAGCCAAGGCCTATGTATTTTCAGGAGTAGGGAAGCCTGCAACTTTCTCCCTGTTGGCTGTTCTCTTTCTGTGTCCAGCAGTCTCTGAGGTGTGGCAGTCCTCTTCCTACTCACCACACCTTCCTTTGGCAGGTTTTCCCTTTTTAAACTCCCCCCTTCAGGCAGAGCAGGCCTTACAGTTGTGCCTTGTTAGTGCTGAATGAGCCCAGAAGGGCTGCTAAGTCTTCTTTCTGCCAGACTGAGGGAATGTCCCTTCACAGCCTCCCAGCTCTTTTAGATGGTAAGATCTCTGTGTCAGGGTCTGTGTTTGTACAAAAAGTATCAAAATGGGGCCTGACTAAGGTCTCTGAGAACTACTGTAATATCAAAGATAAATAATAGATCATCAAGGTAGTGTGCCTGGGTTTATTGTGCGCAGTGCTTAATACAGCTGATGCAAACAGTCACATCCTTTATATTTGGTGGATGAGCTCAGAGAGATTGTTACACATAATTGCATGGTAGGAACAAGCCCAAGGCACACAGGCAAGCACGACCTATGGATCAGCACCTAATCAATGTAATAAAGCACATAATGTGCCAGGCTAGTTTTGCAGTGCCAGGGGGCAAAGAACCAGTAGAATCTAAACACCTAAGGTAACGCTTACGTACAGCTTCCCCCCAAACTAATATAAAATGACCATCTCCACTTTCAGATTTAAAAAGGGCTCTCAGCCCTTGCCAACCTCCCACGCTGGACAGCTCTAATGTGAGTTAGTCACTGGCAAAGAGGGGTTGGGGCAGGATGACATAGCTGCATCTGAAATGGCACTTTTCAACTGGCAAATGGAGAACAGCAATCAATGCTTTTCAACACCCTGGGAGATTTGTCCATATGTTTCCTGCTCCTTTGATCATGAGCACTGGTGATATCATATACATGTCCAGGATGGGACAGTATGCACTGGAAATGGCTGGATGTGCAATTAGAGTTAGAAACAAATCTCATGGGTTGGGTACGTCACCTGATTTTTTGACCTTTGGGTTTGGAAATGCCATCACTTAGCAATCAGGAAGTGGCCACACTAGGATCCCTACTACGGGTAGAACTGGGAGTTTTTTGATGAACTGTGTGTGGGTGTGGGTGTGGGTGTGTGCGCGCGCTGCAAAATGCCAATATGTCAAAAACTAAAGTATTCATGAAACAGGGCTGGTTTCAGCAAATCTCATGACTCAAAAAATTACTGGAAAAAAGTTTCAAAATTGTCAAAATAACCCATTATGATATTTTCTAAACAAAAAGTTTTTTTGCGGGGGTGGGGGTAGTTGAGGCAAAATGACTTTTTGTTTTTAGTAAGCTTAGACAAAAAAAAAAGTTAAGGAAAAAAAAGAGGTCAAAAGCAAAACAAAATCTTTCAACTGATCCAAACCAATGTTTCTCGGGGCAGGGGGGATTGATTTTTGAGATTTTGACTTTGAGTTCTGAGTTGAGACAGGAATTTTTTTTTTATCTGGACCGGTGATGTGCTAGGTCACTCCAATCCTTGACTCTGAGAGCCAGCCTTACCCTGCTCTGCTGTGAGACCCCCACTCCTGGGCTGTTCACACACAGCCTCTAGCATGTAAGCTGCTCCTTGAATTGTGCAACCGAATGACACTAGCCAATATCTCCGGTTCCAGACACAACTGTAGGAACCTCCATCTTGCAGTGTCTAGTTATGCCCGCTGGACGCTGCAAGCTTATATGAGTTCATGAATTTAACAAAAGAAATTGATATGTACCTGGCATGTTATCCCCACTGTCTTATGAATTGCCCCAGAATGAATCAACGATACCCTCCACGGGGGTGGGGTGGGGGCAGCGGCGTATTATCGCCTAGGCCGACAAGGCCTAGGCCTAGGGTGGCAAATTTGCAGGGGTGGCAAATTTGAGGACCCACGGAGAAGCTCCCCTGCTCCAGCTTGCCTCCTCCGCGAGCGCGCCGCCGCGTCCTGTTTCTCTCCCCTCCCTCCCAGTGCTTGCGCCACGAAACAGCGGGCCAGGGAGGGAGGGGAGAGGAGGGGGAACGCGGCGCGCTGGGGGAAGGGAGGGGGCCGAGTTGGGGCGGGACTTTGGGGAAGGGGTTGGAATGGGGGCAGGAAAAGTGGATTCAGGGCGGGGCCAGGGGTGGGCGGGGCGGCAATTATTTCAGGGCCTAGGGGTGGCAAAATCATTAATCCGCCACTGGGTGGGGGAACTCATTGGTGTGCCCCAGGGTGCACCAATGATACCCTCTACTGAAGGGAGACTCATTGACTGGCCCCGGGGAACATCAGTGATGCCCGCCATGGAAGGGAGACTCATTG
Source organism: Malaclemys terrapin pileata (assembly GCF_027887155.1). Classification (NCBI taxonomy): domain Eukaryota; kingdom Metazoa; phylum Chordata; order Testudines; family Emydidae; genus Malaclemys; species Malaclemys terrapin. Next base: position 137,971,719 of record NC_071505.1, read on the forward strand.
ATTTTATGAAAGGGAAACATGAGAAGGTTCAAAAGATAATGGCAAAAGATGGATGGAATGAGGGTATGAGTATGATGGATAGTGTGTCGTGGTGGTCTGGTGAGACAAAAGAAAGATTAGGGAAAGGGATTGTAATTATGTATTGTGAATATGAAAGGAAATTACAAGAGTTGGAAACACTCCAAAAGTCTCTTATATCAGAGCTGAATCAAAAGGCAGATTGCAGCCGCAAGCTGAGCAAGCTTGAAGCGGAAAACAAGGCTCTACAAACAAAACTAAAAAAAAAAAAAAAAAACCCTTCTCTGCACATCGTATTGTTGCTAGCATACAACAGAAGGGTAATTTTACTAACCCTGACTCAAGCAGCGATACTGATAGAGACCAAAATGAAATTAATTGGAAACACCTTGAGCAACAGATTTAAAATTGGAACCTGGCACTCACGGGGAAAGAGCAAGATAATTGGCCCCCTCCACCTTCTCTTCCCCCCCCCCCAACCCAAAATTAAGTGCCAGCGATCCCTTGGCCCCTCTGCAAGTGACCACTCGGTGGTCAGGGACAGGTGAAAACAGAGTGGCTCATAATACTTATAAGTACACTCCTCTCAGGACAGAGGAAATGAGGGGCTTACTAAAAGATCTCCCTGACTTAAAGCCTAAAGACCCAAATTTGATATTCCGGAAAAGAATAAGCCAGATGGTTACCACCTATATGTTACATCCCAGGGATCTTTATATCTTAACAAAAGCTAAATGCCCTAATCTATCATGGGCCAAGATCCCTACAAAAGGGCACCGAAATGGCGTTTGGGCCTCAGTTAAATTTGAATCTGAAAATTATATGACCCTTGCCTGTACTGAGTTTAAGGAAGCCATCCAAGAAGCTTTGGGAAACAGAGCTGGTAATTAGGGACTGATCGTGGGCTGCTTAGAAGGCAAAGATGCGCCGGCCTCTCAGTACTGTGAGAGAAAGTGGGAGATGTATTCCAGCAATGCAGGCATTGCAGACCCAAAGAAAACGGATCAGGCATTTTTAAAGATGTTAAAAGAAGGTTTTAACTCTCACCTGCAAACAGCCCTTAATTTGGGAGAGAACCCAAGCTCTGATTATGAATCCATCTGTATGTGGGCCTCTAAATGCGAAGCCAGACAGGCCAAAGAGATAAGGAGCAAGGCTGCTCGCATTGCTGTGGTAACAGCAAAAGATAATGTAGCCTGCTATAATTGTGGGTGTCTTGGGCATACCCAAAAGAACTGGTTTCAGAGTAGCAGCCGTGTTGGTCTGTATCTGCAAAAAGAACAGGAGTACTTGTGGCACCTTAGTTTGTTAGTCTCTAAGGTGCCACAAGTACTCCTGTTCTTTTTCCAAAAGAAGTGCAGGCACAAAACCCAAAAGCCTAGTTAGGGACAGAATCACAGCCAGTTGAATCCTGCAGTACTTCACTGCCTTTTCAACCTGGTCCTGGTCCTGCCCCCACTGCCCCCCCTACCTCCCAGTGTTTTGTGTGCGGAGAGACCGGACATTGGGCAGCCGGGTGTCCAAGCCGAATAACCCTGGGTAACCAACAACAGCCCCACCCAGTGTCTCAACTGACTGCCAACCCTTACTCACACCTGAGTAAAGAGGAAATGGCCAGGCTTTTAAATTCCATGACCCACTAGAATCCAGCTGCCCCCCGCCCCTTGCCTGTTAGTACTGCTAATGCAGATATAAATCCCTTGAGGCCACACTTACAAGCATGGATAAGGGGCCGGCCATGCACAATTCTCGTGGACACAGAAGTGTCTGTTTCCATTACTGACCTCCCGCTCCCCACTACTAAACAGTATATTACTATTTCAGGGGTAGGAAGTGTTCAACTCATGGCTTACAAAAGCTACCCTGTTCTTGTAGAATCTAATCTATTCTTCTGGACTAAGTCTTTTTTTTTTTTTTTTGTAGCTCCAAATGCAGAGGGGACTATTTTGGGCAAGGCCATCCTCTGCGATCTTGCAGCAATTCTTAACCTCGCTCAGAATACAGTTACTGATAAACTTATGCGTACTCATACCATCCCCCTCTGCAATGATACATTTCTCTCTTCTGTTGCACTGCCAAATCTGTGGCTCTGACTTGGGATACATCTAACCCTTTTTCAAGAATTATGTTCCAGGTTCCCTTCTGTTTGGGCAGAAAATAAGCTGTCTTGCAGTTCGATGCTTGCTCATCTTTGCCCACCCATCCAGGTTACCAGTCAATTTCCTCCACTTACCTCAAATCTGAGGCCATGGACGTGGTAGGTATTATCTACTCTTTACTTCAGCAAGGCATACTGGTTCCTTGTAGAAGTGCACCCTCTTAAGCCCAGGACCCTCCAGAGACCCCCTCTTGGGCGGACATACAGAAGGGAAATCAGGTCATGGTATTGGCCCATACAAATACCTCTCTGAAAGTGCAGGAAATTCCAACATGGGTTCATAAAACCAGGATTAAAATGTATAAATAAATTCATTTTGTTTCTATTGTATCCTTTTAGGTAACAAAGGTGACTCCCCACGTTAATCCTCCTGGCAAACATACCTGATGCAGCTTCCTGGGATCTGCCATTGGTACAAGTTACACAAGCACATACTGGCCAGCTTTGAAACATGTACAACTCCCTACAGGAGGCAGTGGCAAATGGGTAAAAAAAACAGACACTTGGCTTGTCCCCAGACCAGACCATCTGGGACCTATCGTGGCTACAGCTTGCCTCCAAAAACATCCAGGCTCCAAGGTCTCAATCTGGCTTCCACAGCCCGGGAGCAGTCTTCGGCTCCCTCCCTGCATTTCACCGGATCTGGATTGTAACCGGGTATTTAGCTTTGGGGTTGTGGGCACACACATATAGGACCCCCAGTTTTAGAATCCAAGATCACAGAATGTTGGCTCAAAGGCCAAACCACCCAAGCCCTTAGACATATCAACACCAGGTTATCTTATGCTTTGACTGCAATTGATGTAGCCATAGAGGATTTTTACAAAATCATTGAGAAAACCTCAGATGCTATAGTCAACTTGGCCAAGTCACAAGCTAAAGGTCATGCTCGTGATATGCTGGCTCGTAATCTGTTTAACATTGCAAAAAAACAAAAAAAAAGTTAGATGTATGCCTGGGTTTTCCCCCATCCCATACCCTTTCCTCCCCCACCCTTTCCCACACTGCAGGCATCTCTACACAACTAATAGTAGCCTCTCTACTTCCTCCAGACTCACCCTTCACCTTCAATTTCCTTCTTGTGTATCCTTCTGTCATGCCTACTCATGTGTTTCCTTCTTTCCGTTTCAAGTCTATTGAATATGAGGCTAATAATATGGTGTACAAAGTAGGGCTGTCTGGATACCTGCCACCATTCCCTGACAATGCTACACTGATGACAACCTCGGACTGTTGCACAGAAACAGACAATTACATTGTGTGCTGCTGTTCTACCCTTCGCCCTTTGGCCTCGTCCTCTTCTGATGTTGTGGCTGTCCTTTCTCTTGCAGACGGTGAAGTTGCTGTACAAGTATCGCTACCCAGTGGTGTTTTATCACCGCTGCATCTTATTACATGTACAGACCATTACAGTGCCAGGCAAACGCTTCCATGTGCCTGCAGCAGATTACTGACTCATTTACCCTAGGTGATGTGCATCTCCCCGTCCGTGTGTTCACTGGAATGACAGCGGCTCCTCGGTGGTATAACAACGTAGACCTAGACAACACACCGCTTCAACTAGCCAAGGGGCTACTACTCAAAGTGGTCCTGGCTGCTGCGTCTGCGTTTACCACCGTTCATAACCACATCACCAAAGGTTGCATTCAAGTCCAGCTCTCCAATCAAACCATCACTTGAGTGAAAGATCCTGTTCGTAATGCATCTTACAGTCCCATCTCCTGGTGGACAACTGTCCAAATAACAGCTGCTGTCGATTCTATATTTGTGTTACTAACCTCACTTGTCACGTGTGGGTACTTTATACAAGTGCTTAAAAATCTAACTGTTTCCTACCTTTACCCCCTTCTCCTCTCCTTCCCTTCTCCCACCTTCCTCGGGCAACCCTAAAACAGATCATGTATATCAAAGTATTTAAAGTATTGACTTTATCTCACTTAAAAGTTCGATTTGTCAAAAGGAAGGAATTGTCAGGAAGGAGTTAAAATTCAGCCAGCAGAAAAGACAGAAGCTGCTGAGAAACAAGGACATAGTCTCTGTCAATACATAATTTAGCTAACAGCTAAAACAACTGCAGAACAAGCAGGAAAGTTTCAGTAGCTCAAAAGGCACTGACAATTGAAAACAATTGATAAGCTTATATGGTTAATGCCCACCCAGTATCTTAGTTCTTAGAACAGAATAAACCCTCCCTTCACAGCCCACCAGATATCTGTAAGCATTCATCCCTACCCTCCACGCCCACCCCGCCTCCTTCCGCCGCAAGGTAGTCATAGATGTTTGATGCATTTAGGATGACCTCTATATGTACGTACTGTTCTTACTTTTATCTTTGTTCAGCGTTTTCTCTTGACTTGTAACAATGTCTGTCTCTGTATGTACAGATAAATGCAAATGAATTGATAAGAGAATGTATATAACTGGCCTTGGTGGCACCATATTTTTGAAGCTGCTTGTCAGTCTTCCTGGTAACGTAAATAAACCCCCTTCAGTATTGTCTGTGCTTGCCTGATTCTTGGGGAAAAAAATTCTTTTCCCCAACAGTTTAGAATAAAATGGATTTATTTGGGGTTTGGATCCCATTGGGAGCTGGGTGCCTGGGTGCTGGAGACAGGTAACCTGTTGAGCTGTTTTTAGTTAAAGTCTGCAGCTCTCGGGGCGCGGCCCAGACCCTAGGTCTGTGTTGCAGCAGGCTAGCATGTCTGGCTCAACAAGGCAAGATTCTGGAGTCCCAAGCTGGCAGGGAAAACATGCTCAGTGGTAATTTCAGCACATTAGGTGACAGTCCCAAGGGGATCTCTGTGACCGAACCCATCACAGGTCTATTTTTGGTGGTGAAATATGAGGTGTCTGATCACTTTTCCTTTATGGAGCTACTTTGTAGGCACTCAGGGAAGGCTCTGATGTAGTCGTATACCTGTTGATATGTCAGGCCAGTAAAACCTTCTGGCTAGTTTATTAATAGAAGTGTAGGGCTGGAAGGGACCTCAGTAAGTCATCTAGTCCAGTCCCATGCACTTAAGGCAGGATTAAGTAATAACTAGACCATTCCTGACAGGTATCTTACCTGTTCTTAAAAACCTCCAATGACAGAGATTCCACTACTTCCCTAGGAAATTTCTTCCAATGCTTAACCACCCTCACAGTTAGGAAGATTTTCCTAACATCTAACCTAAATCTTCCTTGCTGCAATTTAAGCCCATCATGTCTTGTCCTGTCCTATGTGGAAAGGGAGAACAATTTATCACCCTCTTCTTCATGACAGTCTTTTATGTACTTGAAGACTGCTATCACATTCTTCCTCAATCTTCTCTTCTCAAGACTAAACAAAACCCTTTTTTTTTTTCAATCTTTCCTCATAAATCAGGAGTCTCAAAGACCCGGCCCGCAAGCCATCTGTGGCCTGAGAACCACCCCACTGCGGCCCGCGGAGGAGGGATGCATGCAGCCACGCTGTTGGCAACGTCTTCTGCAGGCACCACCCCCTGCAGCTCCCAGTGGCTGGGGGAGAGGGACAGAGATACCATCACTAGTCGCCAGGCAGATTCAGCCATGGAGGCAGCATCACTTTTTTCCACAATGAATATAAACAAGCCAAAATACCGAACACAACTATCTGATGCACACCTTGCTGCAATCCTGAAGGTTTCAACTGCTCAGTCACTGATGCCAAACATCAACAAACTGACAGAACTGAACCATTGCCAGGTGTCTGGCAAACACTAAAAACTCTCTGGCAGGAGAAGAATTGTATAAAGTTGTATGACAGCTTTATTATTTCTAAGAAATTCGAAATAAAAAAAATCAATATAAACATTTTCTTTTCTGAACACCATCTTCAGTGACGTTATTGGCCTGCTGGGAGGATTTGAGGACTGGCACTGGCCCTAAGGTAAATCGAGTTTGAGACCCCTTTCATAAGTTATCTGAGACCTTTAATCATTTTTGTTGCTCTCTGGCATTTCTCATTTTTCCCTGAGAGTAGTGCCCAGAACTGGACACAATAATCCAGTTGAGGCCTTATCATTGCTGAATAGAGTGGAAGGATTACTTCTTGTGTCTTGCTTACAACACTCCTGTTAATACATCCCAAAATGATTGCTTTTTTTTGCAACAGTATTACATTGTAGACTCCTATTTAGTTTGTGATTCACTATGATCCCCAGATCCTTTTCTGCAGTACTCCTTCATAGGCAGTCATTTCCCATTTTATATTTGGTCAATTGATATTCCTTCCTAAATGGAGTACTTTGCACTTGTCCTTATTGAAGTTTCTCATATTTACTTCAGGCCATTTCTCCAGTTTGTCAAGATCATTTTGAATTCTAATCCTGTCCTCCAAAATGTTTGCATCTCCTCCCAGCCTGAGCATCATCCTCAAACTTTAAAAATGTAGTCTCTCTCCAAATCATTTATGAAGATATTGAATAGAACTGGACCCAGGACAGATCCCTGCAGGACTCTGCTCGACATGCCCCTCCAGCTTGATTGTGAACCTTTGATAACCACTCTCGGAGTATGCTTTTCCAATCAGTTGTGCACACCCACCTTATAAATGATTTGTCTAAGCCAACAGTTCTCAAACTTTGTTGCACTGTGGCCCCTTCTGACAACAAAAATTACTACATGACCCCAGGAGGGGGGATTGAAGACTGAGCCCGCCTTAGCCCCACTGCCCAAGCTCCACTGCCCCGGGCGGGGGGAAGCTGAAGCCCAAGGGCTTCTGCCCTGGGCAGGGGGCATGTAAGTTTAGCCCTGGGCGGTGGGGCTTGGGCTTGGGTTTCAGCCCTGAGCCCAGCAAGTCTAACACCAGCCTTGGTGACCCCATTAAAATGGGGTCACGACCCACTTGGGGGTCCTGACCCACAGTTTGAGAACCCCTTCTTCTAGGCTATATTTCTCCAGCTTGTTTATGAGATTGTCAGACAGTATCAAAAGCCTTACTAAAGTCAAGATATACCACATCTATTGCTTCCCCCCCATCCACAAGGCTTCTTACCCTGTCAAAGAAGGATATCTGTTTGGTTTGACATGACTTGTTCTTGACAAATCCATGTTGACTGGGAGTGGCTGAGTCATTACAAAACCTAAACTTAATTTCCCCAATACTAATTTCTCCCTACTGTTACTCACACCTTCTTGTCAACTCTCTGTAATGGGCCACTCTCTTACTACTTCAAAAGTTATTTTTCCTCCCTTGGTATCCTGCTGTTAATTGATTTATCTCGTTAGACTGACCTCACACCTGGTAAAGCAACCCCTATCCTTTCATGTATTTATACCTCCTCCTGTATTTTTCACTTCATGCATCTGATGAAGTGGGTTCTAGCCCACGAAAGCTTATGCCCAAATAAATCTGTTAGTCTCTAAGGTGCCACAAGGACTCCTCGTTTTCTTTGCTGATGCAGACTAACACGGCTATCACTTTGAAACCTGTCACCATGACTGTTACTTATAACCTTATTTGTTTCTAAGAGCTTACAAATAGATCATTTGCTCCATTATCATTCTGGGTACTGAAGTTAAGATATTGGTCTATAATTCCCTGGGTTGTCCTTATTTCCCTCTTTATAGTTCTGTAGTATATTTACCCCTTTTTCAGTCCTCTGGGATCTCTTTTCTATGCTTTTGGATAGTTTGCTATTGTGCCTTTAATAATGTCTTTTTAAAAAACTGCCAACTTTGATTAACACTTTTTCCCCCTAGACTTTCTTCCCATGGGATCTTACATACCAATTCTCTCAGTTTGCTAATTGTCACATCTGCCACATACACCACTTACTTTTCTAATTGTCACTTGATCTAAGTCTTTCATAGGAATTCATTGACAATAGACGAAGGCTCTGGGAGCTTTCTGTATCCAGTACAGCATTTATTACCTGGCTATTCAGTGTAATGGAGCACATTTGGATTCCTTCCCTTGGAGAGCAGATGTCTTCATGGGATACATTATTACATAACATATTAGTAAGCTTTGATTTCTTAAAAGGGCAATCCTGGGCTTTGTGGCCTGTCTGACAATAATAATAGCAAATGGTAACTTTTGTTTCTCTCCTGGATTTGCTGTTTTCGGTTTGCCTTTAAATGTACCACTCTCTTTGCCTTTGGTCCATCCCTGCCCCACAGTTTTAGTTCCCTTATTCAAGAGGAACCTGAACAGACTTCAGTGGTGGTGTTTCTCAGTAGATTTACAAAAAAGTTTCTGCTAACCTCACCACCAGTCTGTACGGGCCTCTGTCTGCACAGAGAGACCTACCCGAGCTCATAAGTCGTTGGCACAGCCATGAGTAGAATCCAGGCTACCTGATTCCACTAGTCCTGTATTTACAGAGCACAATTGCCCAAGCCTCTCTGCACATAGCCCTGTGCCCCTTCCAAAGAAGCAATAATGTTAGCTGTATATTGAAACACGCTGCTGCAGCCCCTCATTTTTGTTATGCACTAAAGAAATTCCATCTCTGGCCAACAATAAACCTGGTGTTATTTTGAGACCACTCTACGCTGTGGCTGTGTTTATTATAGTGAGCAGGATTTTTTGCGGGGGGGGGGGGGAGGAGGGCTTGGGGATCAATTCACAATCTACTTTGCTCACAAAACTCCTAGAGAGCTTTGTCTGCATGCCTTAGAACAATTAAAGAACTCTTGTAAATTAAAGACCCTATCAGCCAAACAGGACTTTCCATATAAGTGCCAAGGTTAAGCATTGTTCCGCAGACACCTGGGTCAAAGCAAGCATTTCGACCTGCCCATTGTCTAAACAAATTGTTACACTCTTTATCTACCTAAACAAGGTTTTATAGGAAGCAGTAGGAGTGAAAGTCTCAGACCGCTTCAGTGCATTGCAATTAATTTCCATGCCTCTAATGATGAAGTACTAATCCTCCTTGGAATGCAGCAATTATCACCTTTAGCCAAAAGGTGTTAGGCCCACATTTTTACAGGCATTTAGGCATTGCTGTGGTGCTCAGCATTGCAACACCTAACTGATTGAAGAGCCCAAGTCTCATTTTCAAATGGGATTTAGGCACTTAAGATCCAAAATCCATTAACAGCTATACAAGTACAGTAGGGGGGAGGGATAGCTCAGTGGTTTGAGCATTGGCCTGTTAAACTAAGGGTTGTGAGTTCAATTCTTGAGAGGACCACTTAGGGATCTGGGGCAAAATCAGTACTTGGTCCTGCTAGTAAAGGCAGGGGGCTGGACTTGATGACCTTCCAGTTCTAGGAGATAGGGTATCTCCATAATTTACTTCAAGTCTGGATGCAGCTTATAGTGGCAAAGCTGTACCTTTACTGGTATAGCTCATTCTTTCCCCCCTGAGTGAAATGAGCTACACTGGTAAAAGCTTAGTTCTGCCTGTGTAGCTGTGTCTACACTTGGGCTTTTGCCAGCACAGTTGTTGGCCAGATTACTCCTGTTCAGAGCCCTGACTGACAGAGCTATGCTAGCAGAAGTCTGTAGTGTAGACCTGGCCTAATTTGACTATGGGTACATCTACACTTGAAGCTGGGAATGTAATTCCCCAGTTCTATGAGACATACCCACACTCATCCCCTAAAATAGAATGTAGCTATGAGTAGCGGAAAGGGCTGGCCCGTACTTGGGTACTTGCCTAGTGTCTTGGACGGAATTGCACTCTGATGGTTAACCCCTCCCTCCATTTGTGCCACTGCAGCTATTTTTACTGTGCTAACTCAATCAGAGCTAGCATTGGTATGTCTGCTCAAACGGAATTACACCCTCAATTGAAGCGTAGACATACATTACACAGTACACTTGAGCCGTGGCTACACTTGCGAGTTGCAGCACTGTAAAGCCGCCCCCAGCGCTGTAACTCACTCCCCATCCACACTGGCAAGGCATTTGCAGCGCTGTATCTCCGTGGTTGCAGCGCTGCATGTATTCCATGTCCCCAAGAGGAATCGTGTGTATTGTGCTGCCACTGCAGCGCTGCGGTGCCAGTGTGGCCGCCCAATGCGCTGTGAATGGCCTCCAGAAGTATTCGGCAGTATCCCACAATGCCTGTTCTAGCCACTCTGGTGATCAGTTCAAAGTCTACTGCCCTGGCCTCAGGTAACCAACCATGTGACCCACCCTTTACATTCCCCGGGAATTTTAAAAAAACCCTTCCAGTTTGCTCAGCCCGGCGTGGCGTGGAGTGCTATCAGCGAATCTTTCCAGGTGACCATGCCTCCACGCGCCAAGCAAGCCCCAGCATGGAGCAATGGCGAGTTGCTGGACCTCATCAGTGTTTGGGGGGAGGAAGCTGTACAGTCCCAGCTGCGCTCCAGCCATAGGAATTATGATACCTTCTGGAAGGTATCAAAGGACATGATGGAAAGGGGCCATGACCGGGACGCCCTGCAGTGCAGATTTAAAGTGAAGGAGCTGCGGAGTGCCTACCGCAAAGCCCGCGACGCAAACGGCCACTCAGGTGCTCCCCCCGTGACCTGCCAATTCTACAAAGAGCTGGATGCAATACTTGGGGTTAACCCCACCTCCACTCCGAGCATCACCATGGACACTTCAGAGCCAGTGGTGGGAGGAGGAGGAAAACGGGAGTGAGGGTGGTGGGCCAGATGGAGACACCCTGGAATCCCTGGAGCCATGCAGCCAGGAGCTCTTCTCAAGCCAGGAGGAAGGTAGCCAGTTGCAGCGGCCGGTACTTGGTGGAGGACAAACAGAAGAGCAGGTTCCTGGTAAGTGGTTTTTTTCGGGAAGGAATTTTTCGGTGCGGGCTCTTTGGGAGAGGAGGGTTAGGCATGCATGCCTAGATGCGGAATAGTGCATTGATGTGGTTTATCACATCGCGGTAATCAACTCGGTAATTTCCTAGAATGTCTCATCCAGAACGTGCGCAATGCGCTTGCACAGGTTTATCAGGAGAGCCACTGTGGTCCTTGTCCCAGCCAGGCTAACGTGTCCGCACCACTGTGCCGCGAGGGGCGGGGGGACCATTACTGCACACAGGCAAGCTGCATATGGGCCAGGCGGAAGCCGCATTGCAGTAGAAGACCTTCCCTTGCTTCCCAGGTCACCCTCAGCAGTGACATATCGTCCAGGACAAACTCCTGTGGAAAATGTTGGGACAGTGTTCAGTGTAGGTGCCCTCTGAAGCTGTTGGCTCTCCCCAAGGCACAGAAACCCAGAGGACAATGCAGCCCTGAAACAATCAGTCCCCCTTACTCACCATTTTGAGGTTCCCGTGGGATATGTGTGCTCTGTTTCGGACAGGAAAATTATGCTATTGTGTAGACGCTGTGTGTTTTCTACTCCTTAAGTGTGGGGGGAATCATTACTCTGTCTGGTATAAACAATGCTGCCTCTGTTAAATGTTGCATTTTGCCTATACAGATGCATCAACCTTGAGACCTCAGCCGTCCCCCTTATTGCCTGCTCAGAGACTGCAAAGACTCAGGAAGAGACCGCGAAAAAGCAAAGAAGACATGCTGCAAGAAGTAATGCGGCAATCTATTAAAGAGAATGAGAACGCACAGAACTGGAGGGAGAGAGAAAGCAGGATCCGCCAGGAAAACGCAGCGCACCGGCGGCAAAGCACAGAGCACTGGCAGCAAAGCACGGATCGGCTCATAAGCATCCTGGAGCGCCAAGCAGATGCTATCCAGGAGCTCGTAGCCATGCAGAAGGAGCAGTACCGCAAGCGCAAACGCCACCCCCCCCCACAGCCCTTGTCCCAAAACTCTTTCCGTTGTGCCCCACTGTCACCTCCAACCCACTTTCCCCAACTTCCGTGTTTTCACACCACCAGCTGCCTCCAACACCAGTATCTTCACCACCCAGCCCTGAAAACCACGACCCTTACCCTCTGCACTCAACCCCCATCACCATGCAGTATAGCTATCCTGAGGTGCAGCACTCACTGCACAGCACACCAGACAGGACATACGCGAATATGTGATTGTACCATTCCCCACTCCACCCCCTTGTTTCTTTTCAATAAATACTTTTTTGTTTTTTTCAATAAATTGATTTTTTGGCTTTGAAAACATTATTATTGCTTAAAGTAAAAGACTCCTTAGCCCAGGAAATAAACAGGCACTGCAAGTCTGCTTAGCAAACACTGATTCCTAAAGATTGGAACTACTGCACTTCACTCCCGTGCAGGGCACCAGATATCACTGCTGGTTTTCAGCCTCAAATTGCTCCCTCAAGGCATCCCTAATCCTTGCAGCCCCGCGCTGGGCCCCTGTAATAGCCCTGCTCTCTGGCTGTGCAAATTCAGCCTCCAGGTGTTCAAACTCGGAGGTCCATGCCTGAGTGAAGCTTTCACCCTTCCCTTCACAAATATTATGGAGGGCACAGCACGCGGATATAACCGTGGGGATGCTGTTTTCAGCCAAGTCCAGCTTCCCATACAGAGATCGCCAGCGGCCCTTTAAACGGCCAAAGGCACACTCCACAGTCATTCGGCACCGGCTCAGCCTGTAGTTGAACCGTTCCTTGCTGCTGTCAAGGCTCCCTGTGTAGGGTTTCATGACCCACGGCATTAACGGGTAGGCGGGATCTCCAAGGATCACAATGTGCATTTCAACTTCCCCTACCGTGATCTTCCGCTCTGGGAAAAAAGTCCCGGCCTGCATCTTCCTGAACAGCCAAGTGTTCTGAAAGATGCGTGTGTCATGCACCTTTCCGGGTCAGCCTGTGTTAATGTCAATGAAATGCCCATGGTGATCCACAAGTGCCTGGAGAACCATAGAGAAATACCACTTCCGATTAACATACTCGGATCCTAGGTGGGGTGGTGCCAGAATAGGAATGTGCATCCCATCTATCGCCCCTCCACAGTTAGGGAACCCCATTTGTGCAAAGCCATCCACTATTTCCTGCACGTTACCCAGAGTCATGGTTCGTCTGAGTAGGATGCGATTAATGGCCCTGCAAACTTGCATCAATACGATTCCAACGGTCGACTTTCCCACTCCAAACTGGTTTGCGACCGACCGGTAGCTGTCTGGAGTTGCCAGCTTCCAGATTGCAATAGCCACCTGCTTCTCCACTGGCAGGGCAGCTCTCAATCTCGTGTCCTTGCGCAGCAGGGTGGGGCGAGCTCTTCATACAGTCCCATGAAAGTGGTTTTTCTCATCCGAAAGTTCTGCAGGCACTGCTCGTCATCCCAGACTTCCATGACTATGTGATCCCACCACTCGGTGCTTGTTTCCCGAGCCCAAAAGCGGCGTTCCATGGTGCTGAGCATGTCTGTGAATGCCACAAGCAATTTCGTGTCATACGTGTTACATGGCTCGATAGCATCGTGGGACTCCTCACTCTCACTGTCACTTTGGATCTTAAGGAATAGTTCGACAACCAAACGTGACGTGCTGGCAAGATAAGTCAGCATACACCTCAGCAGTTCGGGCTCCATTTCCCGCAGTTAACAGATCATGCTGCACAGAAACCGTTGAAAGATGGCGCCAAAGGGACGGAAACAAAGGGATTTCTGGGTTGCGAAGCGATGCATCACGGGGCGTTGGGACAGGACCCAGAATGCCCCACACCCATGCCCCCTTCCCACAACCCACGGCGCCAGAATGGGAAGAGGTGCTCTGTGGGATAGCTGCCCATAATGCACCGCTCCCAACGGCGCAGCAAATGCTGCAAATGTGGCCATGACAGTGCGCTGGGCAGCTGTCAGTGTGAACAGACTGCTGCACTTTTCCCTACTCAGCTGTACGAAGACAGGTTTACCTCACAGCACTGTACAGCTGCAAGTGTAGCCAAGGCCTTGGACTGAGGTTGAGATGGAAATAGGAGACAGACTAGTTGAAAGTCTCTGGGTAAGGATAAAAAGGGTAAAAAACAAGGGTGATGTCATGGTAGGGGTCTACTACAGATCACCTAACCAGGAAGAAGAGGTGGATGAGGCTTTTTTTAAACAACAAAGTAATCCAAAGCACAGGACTTGGTGGCGAAGGGGGACTTCAACTACTCAGACATAGTTGGGAAAATAACACAGCAGGGCGCATATTATCCAACAAGTTCTTGGAATGTATTGGAGACAATTTTTTTATTTCAGAGGTGGAGAAAGCTATTAGGGAGACGCTGTTCTAGATTTTATTTTAACAAATAGGGAGGAACTGGTTGAGAATTTGAAAGTGGAAGGCAGCTTGGGTGAAAGTGATCAGGAAATGGTAGGGTTCATGATTTTAAGGAATGGTAGGCGGGAGAACAGCAAAATAAAGACAATGGATTTCGAGAAGGGAGTGTGGCAAGGCACCCCTTCTGCCTTGCTGGACTTAGCACTCCCTCCTTTGGCAGGGACAGGGCCTGAGGTAAATCAGCCCCACTCTGGAGCATGTCTGTCTTCCCTCTTCAGGATTTGTTTCTCAGAATCTTCCCAGTAGGTCTCGAGGCAGGCCTGAAGAGTGCTCTTCTGCCAAACAAAGGGAAACAAGTCTATAATGCACCGAAATAAAAGGGGAATGACTTTCCCTGGCCCCCTCGCTGGGGCAGGTGTTGTCCTGTCGCTGGCCCCGAGGTATGAGTCCTTCCCCTAAACAGGCACTGGGTTTGGGTGTCTCTTGTATGGGGACGAGCACAGTCTCTCACACTAGAGAAGCCTATCTCCCCTTCCGTCATCCTTGTGGTACTCCCCTGAACTTCAATTTGGACAGGGATGGTTGGATAGTAGTTGACAATGCCATGTACACAGGTTATCCCTATGTGTTTGGCCTAAGACAGCTGGTCCTGTCCCACTAGTTTTCCTGAGACCAGCGTGACGGCACTCCTGGAATCCACCAGTGGAAAGGTCTCTATGCCATTCATCTTAACTGTACCTATGTGGGGTCATCACAACCCCCACGAAGTTGATTAAGCCACATGGGCCCGCATGATCACCCAGATTGATTGCATGGGCTCCTCAGTGTTAGGACATAGGGCTGTGATATGCCCTAGTTCTCCGCAAGTATAATACTTATATCCCGCTTGGGATATCCCCCTATTCTTTGGGCTATCGGGTCTTACCCCACGACCCGCTCTCCCCAGTCCCCTAAATCCCTTTGCAGACTCTGGCCGCTCTTCAGCATCCTTTCTCCCTAACAAAGTTCTGCCTGACCCTTCGGGACTCTGGTCCTTCAGTCCTTCAGGGCGGGGACTGATCTCTTGATTCGGCACATTTCTTCCCCGGAATCTGAGAAAGTTCCTTGGCCGTTAATTGTCTCTCTACGAGGGCAACTAAATCGTCATAAGAGGAAGGGTCATTTTGGCTAACCCATCCTTGTAGGTCTGGTGGTAATCCTCTCATGAACCTGTCCAGCACTATGATTTCTATAATCTTCTCCATGCTGTGCATCTCAGGGCGCAGCCACTTCCGTGTTAGATGGATCAGATTGAACAGTTGTGACCTCGGCACTTTTCTGTCCTGGTACCTCCACTCATGGAACTTCTGGGCCCTTATAGCTGTCATCACCCCGGATCTCGCCAGGATCTTTGCCTTCAACTGGGGTAATCTGTGGCTGCTTCTGCTGCCATGTCATAGTAGGTCTTCTGGCCTTCCCCACACAGGAAAGGGGCAAGGATGCTGGCCCACTGGTCTCAGGGCCAGGCCTCATGTAGGGCCGTTCTCTCAAAGGTGAGAAGGTATGCCTCCACATCATCTTCCACCGTCATCTTTTGCTGTTATGCTGTGGCCTGCATCAGTGCCCTCACTATGTCATCCATTTTGGGGCGGGGGGTGATTTACCTTGCCCTGTGATGGTTCTCAGCGCCAATGCAATCCCACTCCTGACACCACATGTGGCAAGGCACCCCTTCTGCCTTGCCGGACTTAGCACTCCCTCCTCTGGCAGGGACAGGGCCTGGGGTAAATCAACCCCACTCTGGAGCGTGTCTGTCTTCCCTCTTCAGGATTTGTTTCTCAGAGCCTTCCCGGCAGGTCTCGGGGCAGGCCTGAAGAGTGCTCCTCTGCCAAACAAAGGGAAACAAGTCTACAACGCACCGAAGCAAAAGGGGAATACCTTTCCTTGGCCCCCTCACTGGGGGTGTCCTGTCGCTGGCCTCAGGGTGTCAAGAATTATGTGGACAAGTTGGAGAAAGTCCAGAGAAGAGCAACAAAAATGATTAAAGGTCTAGAAAACATGACCTATGAGCGAAGATTGAAAAAATTGGTTTGTTTAGTCTAGAAAAGAGAACACTGAGGGGGGACATGATAACAGTTCTCAAGTACTTAAAAGGTTGTTACAAGGAGGGGGAAGAAAAATTACTCTCCTTAACCTCTGAGGACAGGACAAGAAGCAATGGGCTTAAATTGCAGCAAGGGAGGTTTAAGTTGAACATTAGGAAAAACTTCCTAACTGTCAGGGTGGTTAAGTGCTGGAATAAATTGTCCAGGCAGGTTGTACAATCTCCATCATTGGTGATTTTTAAGAGCAGGTTAGACAAACACCTGTCAGGGATGGTCTAGATAATACTTAGTCCTGCCATGAGTGCAGGGGACTGGACTAGATAACCTCTCAAGGTCCCTTCCAGTCCTATGATTCTGTGATTATGGGAATGTCTTCACTGCAGAGTTAGCCTGAGCTCTGAGTTGGTGTTGCACCCCCTACCCCATCCGCACACAAAACCCTCTCACCCAAGTTTACTGTTGCTTTGAACCCAGGCTATCAGACCTATCTGGGGCTATCGGCTAATATTACTCAGGCTAGTAACCCACCTATGCTGTAGTGAGGACACAGGTTAAACCAATCCAGTGCTGATAGTCCTCCAATGCCTTCCTACAATTTCCTCTGTGTGCCCAGAAAGGACAGAGAAGTTCTCCCACAATTCACTGGGAAACAGTCATAGAGTGGTTCAGCTCACTGCAGTGCAAAGAACCCTGGGATGTGCCCCTGGGAGTCCTAGTGATGCAGGTGGGTGCATGAAGCACCACTGAGCACACAGTAATGTTGTAGGGCTTTGCAGTATGACCACCCACACCTGGGTTAATGCTGCACTGAAAACACCACCCTAAGAGGGTTACATGAAGGTTAACAAAGAGTAAACACTCAAACATCAATAACCAACACCAAACTGTCAAGAAAACAGAGGAATCAGAAACAATACAGCATTGTATGATGGAACAGGAAGATATAAGGAGCTCAGGCTGTGGACTGAATCTTCCTGTTACTCTGCTGCCAGGAATGTTGAAATTCTGTGTCTGCTGCAAACTGACTCCACAAAGTAATTCTGAGCCTCTGGGTCAGTAAAATCTCCACGCTTCCTGTCATCCCCTTTCCAAAGTTTGACAGGGAAAAAACCTGAACATCAGCTGCTGCCTCTTGGCCTTGCACTACGTAACAACAAAAACTCCCAACGGGGGTAATTTCCACAAATATTTCCATAAATATTTTCAGTGAAATGGGATGTGCTTTTATGCAACAATGGGGCCATTCAACTTCAAAAAAGATTTGCACTAAAAACACAAACGTGTGTATTTTTGTAATTTTTTTAATGTGAAAATAACCCTTTTGCCAAGAAATTTGTGTAAAGTGAAATTTTGGGATGAGCTGCTTGATCTGTTTCTGAAACAGAACAATCCTGTGTTGGCTACAGGGAGGCAGACAGGTCATCTGCAGCTTTATTTATTGGCACTAGAGCTGGTCAGGAATAAAACCATGCCAATGTGGCTCCAAGTGGATGATGTTTAATCCCATTGTTGTGATAACTCTGGAGCATAGGAATCACAAACATCAAACAACTATTTTCCAGTGTTGCCTCCTGTTTTTGTGTGGTGAGGTGGGGAGAGCTGGGCTTTGTGTCCTCTTTCAAAACAAAAGGAGGGGATTCCAGTTAAAGAGCAGGGACCCTATTTTCCTCTTGCAGGATCTGAGTAACTTCCATTGAAATTACTTGTATCCTGACTGGGGAAAAACTGAGATCCAGGAGTGCTAGCAAATACCTAGGGACTTGGTGGAAGCACATTGTTTGAGTAATGGATAAAGCCTTGAAGAATAGCCTGCAGCAGACATTCAGCATTGGCTACAACAGGGAGAGCAGTGATGAGCTGCCAAAATCTTAACAACCGGTTCCCTCCTCACCCCACAAGGGGGTCATGGCCCGCCCCCCGGGACTCCTGCCCCATCCAACCCCCTGCATTCCTTGACGGCCCCTTCCCCCCGGGACCCCTGGGCTAGGTGTGAGTGACCTAGATCTGTTTCCAGCTCTGGTTTCCCTATTCTTCAGTCTCATCATCATCATATTCAAAAATCAAGATGGTGGTGAAGCGAGGGAGACGTGCTCTACTCCGTTCATTTTCTATTCCAGGAATGTGCACACAGATTTCAGCAAGGATCAAGCATCAAAATATGCATGTAAAGTTAATCCACTGCAAACAGCTTGTCAACCTAGTAGGTGAATTCCTCCAGAATCAAGGGGGGGGGAAAAAACTCAAGCCTTAAACTAGTTTAACACGCTCGTTCTGCTTTGGGTCATTTCCTGCTTCCCTGTGCCAAGCATCAGTGTTAGAAGCAAGCCAAGTCACTAAAGACATTTTGCATGGATGATTAGAAAATTGCAACAAGTGCTGCAATTTGGAGGACAGGGAGCTGGAGTGGATTGTGATAGGTTCTGGGGAGCGTCTTGGAAAAAGTGGGATGGACTAGGATCCCCACCCCTTGCTGGGCTTATAAAGCCATCAGCAACTCAGGTGACAGAAACGGAGTCAGGGAGGAGTTGAGGAACAGGCTCTTTCATTGTGCAACTCTGAGCAAGGAATGTCCAAGGGCTATTAAAATCTCAGACAACGTGCTGTCCCTTGGGTGATTATATCTCTGCATTTCCCTTGTCTCCGTGGACAGAGATGCTGCTGAAATTTTTTCTGAGTGCCCTTGTCAGTCACCTAACAGCTGCATATGCTCCTGAACTGTAAGAAATACCACGTACTTTACTAATGATATGTGTTTGCTGTGAATCATTCATTTATTGAAGGGTTTGGTGACACAGTTAGAAAATACTGCTTCTGCTGCTGCCACCTTTTATATCTGGAGGCCTAGGCTGAATTCTAACTTAGATGGGATGATTTAGCTTGGGTTGGTCCTGCTTTGAGTAGGGGGTTGGACTAGATGACCTCCTGAAGTCTCTTCCAACCCTAATCTTCTATGATTCTATGAAATGGGTTGATTGCTTCTCATCTGAGCACAAAACAGACTTTTTACACCTTGCTAAACTACCACAAAATGTAACATGTCTGAGCTTATATGCGTAGGAAAGGGAACAGTAATAGCAAGGTGTGGTGTGATAGGTATGGGCTTCCAGGATTCATAACATGGGGGGGCTGCAGAGCATGATTGAGGGGCATCGGCAGAGCTGTGTGGGAAGCCCAGGAATAGCAAAGCGGTTGCGAGGGATTGTTGGCAATTAGCAGAGCTGTCTGGGGTCCTATGTTAGATCTGAACCTATAATGAAAAAGTCCTTTACTTCTCCATAACCATTGTCTGACCTCACCCAAACAGGTCGTTCCTTCCTATCTGCCCCCTTGTCTCTTGAATGAATTTGTGTTATTTGATTTCCATAGACAGTACATCCTGATGGTGCCGTCAGTGCTGCAGAGCAGCTCTCCGGATCAGGCCTGCCTGCAGCTCTACAACCTCAATGAATCGGTATCTGTGAGTGTCGTCCTGGAGTACAGCGGTTCCAACACCACTATTTTTGAGCAGCCTGTGAGAGGAAATGACTTCTTCCAGTGCATCAGATTCATGGTACAGACTTTAATTTACATTTCAATAAAGAAAAAAAAAGTAATCATGGAAAATGTGTATGATCAAACAAGTGATCTTACAGAATTAGCGATGGGAGAGGAAAGGGTAAAGTAGAGGAGGGAGACTAAGGGAGAAATAAGAGCTGGAAGGAATGAGAAATGGAGGGGGGGAAGGGGCAGGGGAGAGCTGCACTGTGAGAGAAGAGAGGGATATGGGAAGACAGAATCAGTATAGATCTGAAAAAGAGACAGAGCTGGCAGTGGAACTGAGGTGTGGGGTGCATCTGTAGTACACTTCATGCTGCAGGAAACTGCTCCTGGAGAGAATGGTCTAAGCTGAACATTCTCCCCTTATATTTTGCATCCCTCCCAGGCTCCTCGTGCCACCTTTTCTCCCTTGGCTTTCATCACTTTCTCTGCCAAAGGGGCCACAGTCAGGCTGACAGAGAGGAGGTCGGTGGCAATTCAGAATGTGGACAGCGTTGTCTTTGTCCAGACAGACAAACCCATCTACAAGCCGGGACAGACAGGTGAATGTGGATACTGCTTTACTTAATGTCATTTCCTCTGGGAACCAATATCCTGAGCTAGAGTGAGAGAGAGAACTGCTCTGCAAAATGCAAGTCAGAGCAGACAATGTTGTGGATTTGGGCTGACTACTCAGCACCTTAAAGTAAAATCATTGCTAATGTCTGCAGTGGAGCTGAGGAAGCCACCCTCAGACACAGGAGAGCACCTGATGGGTGACTGTCAAAATCCCAGCTCACTCCCCAGTCTTTATTCACTCTCTTTCCACAGTCACTCCTTTTGTCCCCTGCTCTCACTGCTGCTGCCTTGTTATGGCTCCCAGGCACTCGTAGCCACGAATAGATGCTTAGAGCACTGCCCAATGGCTTTCTAGCTATAGTTCCACATCTGTGGCCATAGCTGGGCTTTCCAGCTTCAAGTACATGGTGAGCACCCAGTAGGAGAGGCCGTGAGGGAAGGTTCTCACACAGAATTACCTGCTGTGCAGACACTGGGGAAATCACTTCTGAATCGGGCAAACTGCTCTAATCAGAGATGACTGCTTCTTAATAACACTTGCACTTTCATGTGCTCAAAGCCCTGTGCAGAGATTAACTAGATTAATGCTGACATACCTCTACAGGGGAAGTGGGCACATTTTACAGTGGAGAAATGGAGATAAAAAAGGGGATTTGCCTAAAGCCACACAGGGAGTCAGTAACAGAACTCAGGCTATCTGACTACCAACCCACTCCCTTTCCTTCAGTGGGCTAGACAAACCTCTGGAGAAAAGCATTCCCTGCTGTTAGGCCAGTTCAGGGAATTCAGTCCCATGGAAAGTTATACCATGGAAAGTCTCTCGAATGAAAGGATGGAGCCGGAACCCTCTTCACTGTGGGCACAGATCCTAGCTATGATTTACCTGTTCCTTTTTCAAGAGGGGAGTGCTGGAAAACCAGCTGAAGTGGGGGTATGGACCAAACTGGAGCTCAGAAGATCGAGGAGAGCTAATGTTGATCTCTTGCCCATGTCTTTTCAGTGCTGTTTCGAGTTGTCGCTCTCGATACCCATTTTAGGCCTGTTCAGGAGACGGTGAGTGTGACCAGAGACCAGAATTATCCAGGCGCCCATTATCCAAATGGATGGTAAATTGGTGGGTGTTACCCCATCAGCCCCAGTCCAACCTTTAAATATGCACTTGTTGGACAGAATTGGAGCTGAATTTCTGCAGAAACTGAAGGAAAAATATTCATTTGAACTGGAACCTTAACACTGCACATACAAAGTCCTGCCCTTACATGCAGCAGCCACACAGAGCAGCACTAGCATGTAGACCGCTGTGCACCTGGCACAAGAGCCCTCCTGCTACTGCTGGGCAAGGGGCTTCAAGGAGAGTCTGT